>NC_087470.1:8104350-12904350 GCF_036321535.1 Camelus dromedarius | reverse complement strand
TGGTTTTCTCTGCCTGTGAGTCTATTTCTGTTTTGTAAATAAGGTCATTTGTATCATTTTTTTTTTTAGATTCCACATGTAGGTGATGTCATATGATATTTGCTTTGTCTGACTTAATATGAAAATCCCTAGGTCCATCTACATTGCTGCAAATGGCATTATTCCATTCTTTTTAATGGCTGAGTAGTATTCCATTGTATAAATACCACAACATCTTTACCCAGTCATCTGTCAATGGACATTTAAGTTGCTTTCATGTCTTGGCTACTGTAAATACTACTGCTATGAACACTGGGTGCGTGTATCTTTTCAAGTCGAAGTTTTTTGATGGTTGTAATTTTTGAACCCCAAATTCAAATCCTGGTTGTTTATCCTATAAGTTTGTAGAGTTTTATAAGTTTGAAATAAGTTTGTGTAGTTAGGCAGTCTTCTCTCTAAGACTCTTAAATTGGACACAGTTCCTGTGCCCCTCTATCTACTTCCTTAAATATCATATTGAACTTCCAGCCAAAGAAAGGATGTGACTGTGTGTGGGGGGTGGGATGGTTTAGAAGGCATAATAGGGGAAGTCCTCACTAGGGGTAGTTTACATGTTTTTTCCCTCTGAAAATGTCCTTTTTTTTAACCAGCTACCTGATCCACTAATACTTCATCTCCTTTTCATTAACATTCAGAACTACAGAAAATTAAAAAGAATTCTGGATGTCCTTTACTGAGAACCAACTGTAAACGTTTGTCACTGTGAGCTGGTGTTGAGATGAGTTAAGGCCGTGGGAACCAAGGCCACGATCGGAGCATTGAGATGAGTTATAGCCGTGGGACCCAAGGCCACGATCAGAGTATGTTTGTAGTATGCAGTAAATAATTGCTATATGCATGCGTCAATTATATAAGATTTAGAACAAAGAAAATAGAAGTACGCATGTGCTAGAGATATTCTGTAAGCCTGATGAACAAAGAAACTCAGACCGCGCATGTGCTGACAGAAAACAGATAAAAGCAGGACAGGTGCATCATAGGGTGCACCTCCCTGTGGCAATAAAGTGTTGTTAACCCCACGGTGTCTCCGGCTGAAGTCTGTCCAGCGGTATGGCAACTCCTCGTGCATTTTTTTGTTTGGGCCGCTCACCTCCTAGAACCCCACATCAGCCTCCCTCAGCTGACAGTCACATTGGCACTATATATATAGAAAGAGAAAATAAAATTTCATTTGGGGGAGTTTTGAACTATTTGTAAGTAAATTATAGATATTGACACTGCATAGATATTGTCAAAACAAGGACATTTTCTTATATAAAAAAACACACTATAGAAGTTATATATGATAGAACATATAATCAAATACTACCTTAACATATAGCCAATGTTAAAAATTTCCCTACTCTCTTGAAATATTCTTTATTTTTTTAATTTTTAATTTTTTAATAAAATAAATTTTTAAAATTTTCTTTTCTGTGGGGTGGTAATTAGATTTGTTTATTTATTTAAATGGAAGTACTGAGGATTGAACCCAAGTCCACATCCATGCTAAGCATGCACTCTACCACTGAGCTATACCCTCCCTGACCCCTCAAAATGTTCTTTCTCTGTCTTTGATCTAGAGTTTGAACTATGAATAACTTTGATTAATAAGATAGTCCCTTTATAAAATAGTCTGACCTGTTGTTTTCATGGAATTGACAAACCAGTAGTCAATTTGCCCCATTATTAGTGATGCTAATTTTAGTCTTTGGTTAAGGTGGTCTCTGTCCTTTAAGTCTCGATTATAAAGGAACATTTTCATCTTTGTGATTCATACCTATGGGCTCGAACTTCCAGACCTTTTGACTATCCAGTTAATAACCTTTCATTTGCTACTTTTAGTCATTGCCCTTTATCTCAATTGATTACACTGGTGGTTGCATAAGAACAGCGCACATGTTTTGATTGAACTTGAGAGGTCTGCCCTAGAAGTGGCCATAAAAGCCAGCTGAGTGGTATTAGATGTCACCAAGCCAGCTGCGTCTCCATCAGTGAACCCATGCAGCACTGAAATCATGCCTTCAGTGGGTGGATCTTGCATGTTACTTAGAGCAATGTGGTTTTGCTTGGCTTTGTTTTTTAACAGAACTACTGGGGATTGAACCCAGGACCTTGCGCATGCGGAGCACACTCTCTACCACTGAACTATACCCGCCCCTCCTCCCATATTTTTAAATGAATGAAACAAGTTTCTTTAGAGCTGGAAGCTGGGGTCACACAGTTTGTTACAGAGCGGCCAGGAAGTGCATGCGATGTGAAGTTTGAAACTGGGGTAGATTCAAACGTTCAGATTTAGGGCCTTCCAGGACTTTGAACCATGGGGCCACTTTAGAGCCCCCATCATGACCCTTGAAGATAATGAATTTCTGAATCTCATTTTCCTCTTTGTTAAATGGCAGGAATTACTCCTGAGTCCCTGGGAGGTGCCTGTGCAGTGAAGTCCCGGGGTCCTGCCCCAGTGTGCCGAGGGCAAGCAAACCCCACTTTAGACTCAGTTTTATTAGGTGTGTGGTCTTCACACTCCAAAACGTGGCCTCCTGCCTTTCGTGGAGCAAAAGCTCAAACACTTGTTTCCAGGGGAAGAGTCAACAGCTTCCTCTCCCCATGCATTCCCAAGACCAAGAGGTTCTGGTGCAAGAAGAAATGCGTCAAAGCAGTGGAAACCCCTGCAGACTCAGAGCTGGCTGGGCCCACCAGTGCTCGGAATGAAGGGAGGGCTCGGGAAGGCGGGAGATGGTCCTCCTGAGAATGGGGTGTTGCGGGCAGGGCACTGCGTTTGCGGAATTGGGTAGCCACAAACCAGCCTTGTGGCTACCTCACCACATAAAGGGTTCTGAAAATTTCCAGGTATGTAATTTGAAGGGGCCTCAGTTTAGAGCTATAACCTTAAAAGAGTGGTTCAAACAAAAAAAAAATGATCAATTTATAACAAGTTGAAGTTATATACCTCCATTATGCTCAATGAAAAAATAAATTAACCACAAATGATTCAAGGATTTAAAAGTCAAGATAGAAACTCCAGCATTCTTAATGGAAAGGATAGTGAATGTCTTTAAACCTCGGGGCAGGGAAGATTTCTTAAGCAGGGCGAGGAATGCACTTACCATAAAGACCTATGTAGCTGACTATATTACAATTAAGAATTTTATTTCTCAAAAGACACCTTAGGGGAGGGTATAGTTCAGTGGGAGAGTGCATGCTCAGCATGTACAATGTTCAGGGTTCAGTCTCCAGTACCTCCATCAAAAGATAAATAAATATCCCACTTGTTGGCATGTGAAGGTCCCCAGACCATAAAAGCAGGCAGCACCATGCCTGGTGGCCTCCCTCACTGCCTTGTATACTGAGATGGTAGGAACTCTGTCTATGGAGTGTGTATCTATGTTTACTTTAACCTGAGCACCCAAACCCCACATCTCATGGTCTTTCTCTCTCATTCTGAAACAGCCTGCATGCTCTGTAGTGTGTATCTCTCTAAATCTATCTTTAATCAAAAAAGATAAATAAATATACCTTATTACCTCCCCTCTCCAAAACACACAAGCACAAAAGATGCCTTAATGAAGGTAAAACTCAATTTAAACGAGATATTCAAAATACATACAATTGAAAAAAAAATTAGGAGACCGAGTCATACTATATAGCCCCAAGATTTTGTTTTAAAATATGCATGTATTATTATGTTGATTTTTAGCATTATATCGAGGAAATAAAAATATCTGGTAAAATTAGATTCATTATCTTCTCTAGATATCGTTGGAGCCTAGATGGTGTAATGAGGAAATGCAGCCCATTAAAAATATCCCCTTTATGTAAATGACTGAAACTCTCCAATTAAAGGATTAAAAAAAAACCACATCATAACTAATTGTAACAAAATTGTTTGCCCATCAGATGCCATTTATTCTAAGACAACTGTCAAATATTATTTCTAGAACTGCACTGGAGAAAATATAAGAACATACATGGCTGATACACACACTTCAGGACAATGATTCCCTGTGGGGAGGGAAAGGAAAGATGCTTTAGTGATACTTATTTTAAAGAAGAGAGAAGTGAGGCAAATATGGGAAAATGGTAACATTTTAAGCGGGAGGGTGTTGGTGCATGAGTCTCCGTTATACAACTTTCATGAATGGGTGAAATCTTTCATAATTTAAACTGGGGGGAGGGGCTTGGGAGAGGTAAGTTAGGTGGGTTATTTATTTATTTAACAAAAGTTCTGGGGATTTGAACCCAGGGCCTCATGCATGCTTAGCACACACTCTACCACTGAGCTATACCCTCCCCGTTATAATTTAAATTCTTACCTTAAAATTAAGCACACTGGGAAGAAGTGTGCATCAATATTAGTTGTCTGAGGATTATTGGAAACAAACAGGAATTGTCTACACTGGCTCTTTTTCTAGAATGACCACCTATGACGTTTATATTTGAAATCATGATACCCCTGTTTGAATGCTTCTGAATTGCTAACAGACCAGAGAATCAGAGGACGGATCACAGATTGCAGAAGAGCCAGGATGTAGACTCCACGGGCCTGCCCTCGGCCTGACCCACCTGCCGGCCTCGCAGAAACCTTCACCCGGGCACTGACAGTTATGGCCGCACACTCAGGTCCCCAGTTCCAACTACGCAGGTCATCAGCCATGTGCTGTGTTGGGAGCCTTTGGGACTTAGTGTCACCTGACCAGTGGGGACGACCACGGAGAGTCTCTGATAGTCATCGGGGCTCAGATAAATGCCAGCTCACGGTGGAAGAGGAAACCCGCGTGCCCCACGTCAGCCGGGAAGCTGGTATCCCGGAAGGGGCGGGGTGTTTCCCAGCAACAGGGCGCGGGCGCACCGGAAGGGGCGGGGCCCCAGGAGCATAAAGGCCGGCTCGCCCCTCCCCAAGTCCCGCGAGAGTGGCTCACACCGGGCTCCCCCAGCGCTGACCCGAGCATGGGCGACCCCGGAGGGGCTGCGCAGGCCCAGGAGGGAGAACGGACGGCGCCCGCCCAGGGCGACGGGCTGTTGATGTTGCCGCCACGGGTTCTCGTCCGACCGTGGTGGTTCCCCGCCGAGGACCTGGAAGACCCGCTGGTGTTTTACTTGGAGGCATGGCTGGCCGATCAGATCTTCGGTGAGCAGACTGGGTGCGCAGGAGGTCTGGACGCCTCCAGCCCGAGGGAGGCCGGCGGAGCAACCTTCTGACTCTGGCGCCCACGTTCATGGGCCACGTTTGCCCCATGGTGCCCGCTCCCAGCCCTCCCCTTCCCTGCTAGCTCCTCCGCCTTTCGACCATGCCACAGCCAAGGGTGTCTCTTTCCTTGTTAGGCCCAGAGCTAGAAATCCTTCCAGAGATACAGTGGATGAGCCAGGCCCTGCTTTCAGTGAACACAGTGAAATCCGGGACCTTCGTTGAAATCAGCGTCTTTGGAAGGCCCCGTGTACAACTTCACGTGAAGAGCGTGATCCTGAGCCTGGCGTTGAGGCACAAGGAACATCGTGCTGCAGGTGAGGGTCTCAGAGTGTGCGTGTGGAGGGAGCCCCTGGGGGAATCCCCTGCACTTACCTGCCTGCCGTCTAGCCTCTCAGCTTCCCTAAACATTTTGCCATCTCCTAACTCCAGTATGCTGCATGCAGTCCCTGGACATCCCTTTGTGAGAGGGGCCAAGTAAAATCTTGGGAAAGTAGGCTGAGATGCGATGCATTCAGGCCCATCACCTCCCACACCAGCCTCAGCTTGGTTACGCCACTATTTCCAGGTCCGAGGTTCAAAGCTTCCACCCTGAGAAATGATGTTGACAGCACCCCCTGTCCCCCAACCCCCGTGAAGGAGTAGATTGAAACAGCGAGCGTTTTTCCTTACCCAGCTGAGAAGGTGGAACATTTTAAGGAGTTCTTGAAGGCACGTGCAGCAGATCCCCAGCCCTCTTGGCGCCCTGCTGCAGAAGTATTGTCAGGAGCTTATGAGAACAGCCCTGCTTCTACCACTGTAGTTGAAAAGGGCAAGTCTCCTTAACTGTCTGATTTTTCTTTCCTGTATTTTGATGAAGAGTTGTTTGATTATTTTGAAGCAAACATGAGTTGTGCGATTCTAATAAATCAGTAAATTTCCTTTTTGTCCAATGGCATAAAGATCTTGGCTCACTCAAAATGAAACACATTTTTCAAAGATTGCTTCTGTTCATTCATATCTCTCGATGTGACAGGTGCGTAAAAGGCGGGATAGTGGCGGGTTTATTCTTGGTTTTTTCCTTAGTTTCCACCGTTTTGAAACTACTAAGCTTTTTGTGATTGTATGGTCATTGAGGCCCTCAAGCAAAGGGCGGGGATGCAGGGTCAGTCTTTTTTTTTTTTTTTTTTTTTTTCTTTGCATCATTTTTTCTCAAACTTTAAAGTGTGTCAGAATCACCTTGAGAATTTGCTTAAACACAATATCCAAATCCTCTTCTCCACTGATTCTCATTCAGTGTGTCGGGCCCATGAATTAGCTTTTCCCACAAGCTCACAGGTGATGCCAACACTTCTGGCCAGAGGTGCTCTCTATTAAGCTGGTGGTCAGGCCTCTGAGTAGCAACAGGTGTGCCTGTCTTTCCTTCTTGCAGAGCCTCCCACACACACATGGGAGGGCATTCCATCCACTAGCCAGGGCTGTGGGCATTCATCTTCCTGGCTGGTGTTGGGATTTACCGGAAAGAGCCAGGTTCCTGGGCAGCCTGTTCATTGGAATGTGTCCTGATGCCCAGAAGGCTGTCCCCCTGCCCCTTTGAGGTGTCCTGCATGGGCCAGATCAGTTTTTTTCCCTCATTACTTATCACAATGTTGCAACCAGTCTGTGCAAAACAGCCCCCACACCTTGCTGCTTCCACTTTTAGGAAGCAGAATTGTGGGAGGGAAGTTTGCAAGACTCTGTGGCTTTAGATACACAGTTGGCATTGATTTAAATCATGCAGGGTGTTCACCTCTTAGTGGCAATGGCTTCTAGGCATTTGTAATTATTTTAAACACACACACATACAACTCTTTGATTTCAAAGGATATTGATTGTTTTCCCCCTTATCTTCACATTTTTGTAAAACGCTTTGTTATATTTTTATTCGTTCCTATCATTCCTTCTTTCAACTCTGAAGATAAGGAGTTCTTTATCTACGTAAACTCTTGTAACAATGGTCCATTGTAATGAAGTTTCCCCTCCTTGGCTTCTTACATGGTTCTCATATGAAAAGTTTTTACTGTATGTAGTTAAACCAATGATGGTTTCCGTGCGATTTTCCCTTCATCCCCACCATCCTTATTTAAGCTTAGGAGCTCTTTCTTTTTCTCCCTGTGAAAAAATTTGATAACCATTTGCAGCTTTTATCTGTGTTTTTCTTTTTTTTCTGGAAATACTATACATTTTTGACTGTTCAACACTTTGGGGAAAAGGGTTATGCTTAAAACTTACTCCAATTTTCAAAAATTACCCAAAACCAAGTTATTAAATGTTTTTTTTACACTCTTTATGTCTTTAAACACAATAACATGGTGAAGTCCTAAATCCCAGAACCTCAGAATGTGACTGTATCAGGAGAGGGTCTTTAAAGAAGTAATTAAGATAAAATGAAGTCAGGTGGATGGGCCCTTATCCGGTATGGCTTTTTTTTTTTTTAAATAAAAGGAAATATGGACACAGGGATTTGCATGCACAGAGGAAAGACCATGAGAGGACACAGGGAGAAGGTGGCCAGCTGTGAGGCGTGGAGAGGGGCCTCGAACAAACCGAACCTGCTGACATCTTGCTCTTGGGCCTCTAGACTCTAGAACTTTCAGAAAATAAATATGTGTTGTTTAAGCCACTCAGTTTGGAGCTTTGTCACAGCAGCCCTGGAAAGCTAATACAACATTTAATTTTTGTTTTGTCTCTCTGTGTTCACGTTCGTCAGTGTGCCAAAACTCTATCTTTATGGACTTTTCAGCCTTTTAATGTCTGAACAGGGTAGTGATTGTGTCATCCTAACTTTCAGAATTTGGGGGAACACTAGCTATGGATTTACTGCATCACACACCAGGCCCTGTGCCAAGCACCTAAAGAGGATGCACGGAGCGTAAGCAACTTGCTGAAGCCACAGAGCCAGGACATGGGGATGCAGTGAGGGTTGAATCAGAACGTTGCCTCCAGGATCTGACCTCTACACTGTACTTTCCCACGTGCTTTGATTTTTCTCCACAGCTGCATTCATGCTCCTTTTCATTGGTTTTATTTTTTAAGAGGAATTAGAATACACTTCTTAATCTGTGAATTATCTATAGTATTTGCTGTTCTGTGAGGGGCAAGACAATTTGTTTTCCCTAATAAGTTGCCAAAATAGAAATATCTACTAGTACCACACTCAAAATAAGAATACCATTCTTGATTTTTCTGACAATAAACATACTTACATTCTGCATTTTTGAGGGGTAAGCGCGTATACAATGTGTTAAATTACTCAAACAATCTCACTGCCCACACGTTCTCTTTACATAGCTTTCCACTACTCTAAATACTGTTGTATAACTGTAGTAAGTTCTTTATTGATGCATACATAGTATTCTATTCATACAGAAGGCATGCACATCCAAAGTGTAAAAAGATTCCTTAAACCCTGCAAAGGGAACGCATCCATTTAGCAGCACCCAGAGAAGAATGGCCATGACCAGCACTCCAGAAGCCCCCTTTGGTGTCCTCCCCAGAATAACTACTTTTCTGACTTAAATATAAAGAGAATCATTGTGAGACTTATCCAGGTTGCAAGCAATTATAGTTCCATTGTATGAATAAAACCATTATTTAGTTTTCCATTTTGCTGATGTACATTTTGGTGGTTTGCCATTTGGACCTACAATGAACGGGGCTACGGTGAACATTTTTGCACATGACTTTGGTGCATACATACGTGCATTTCTGTTGAGTATATATCTAGACTGGATTTGCTGGGTTAGAGGGTGGACATAAAATCCCATTGCCAAGGTGACTGAACCGATTTGCAATCCTTTCCGCAGTGTATGAGACTTCCAATGGCTGTCCATCTTTGTCAATGGTCAATTTTTATTTTACAGACTCTAAGGATTAGTGCTGTTGCACTGCAGTTTTTGAAACATGCAGTCACTTAACTGGTTACATAATACAGAATTCTGAGTGTACATTTCCTTCTTTAGTAAATTGGCAAGTTGTGCCACCATCACCACAAATCAATTTTTGAATATTTCTATCACTTCAGTAAGTTCCCTTGTGCCCATTAGACGTCAGCCATCTCTACTGTCTCCAGCCCCTGGCAATCAGTCTGCTTTCAGTCCCCACAAAGTTGTCTTTTCTGAACATCTAATATGAGTAGGATCATATACAATGTCATCTTTTGCATCTGGCTTCTTTATCTAGTTGGAATACCTCTGCTGTTTGATTGGAGGATTTGGCCCTTTCTAGTTTAATGTAATTATCAGTATGATTGGATTTCTGTCTGCAATTTTGGTTTCATTCCTATCAGGTCTTTTTCCTTTTCCTTCTTTGTTTTTTGTGTTGGATAAATCTTTATATATCATTTTGATTACTTATTTAAAAGTAATTTTTTCCTTAGAGTTGCCTTAGGGATGATAAAAATCTGAACTCATTACATGCTATTTCTGATTAATGGAAAGGAGGGAAGGAGGAAAGAGAAGCATTTGAATAAATGGAAACACTAGGTTTTTGGATAGCAGAGTCCAGTGTTGTATAGATGTGGTCAGTTCTTCCCAGAACTCAATGTGATTCCAGTTATGATCACAACCACTTTTATAGGCTAAGAACATTTCTTAAAGTCTAATTATACAGATGCTCCAGAAGGACTCAAGAAGGCTGTAAATAAGATTTTTCCAAGGTTTCTAGTGAAGAATTGTAAGATCAATAGTGCAAATATTTATTAACTAGGCTGAAATACAACAGCCTGTCATGTATGCTCCACAGTGGGACTCTCGAGCTTTCCCAGAGAATCCATAAGTCACTGAAATTGTATCCTGTGATACCTTTGTGCGCCTATTCAAAGACACTGTCCACACTAAATTATTTGCTGCTAAACTGCTTCCCCTGCCCCCAAAGTGTTCAAGCAAGAGTCCCTGTTCTCACACTGTCCGTGGTTTTCTGTCTCCCGTCCTTACAATTCCTCATGGTTAGATCTGTGTAATACATTTTTGGCAAAAATACTAGATGGATCATATTGTGTGTTTCTCAGTGCATCGCATCAGGAGGCACATGGTTGGTTTTTTGTCCCACTCAGTGATACTGTAAAAGGTCCTGTTTTGATTGAAAGGGTGGAGTTGAGAAATTTTGGTGACAGAAGTAGTGCCAACGTGGCTTAATTAAAATGGAGCAGCAGGAAGAACTTGGACAGGCCATCGTGTGTGCTCTGTAGCTGAACTTAAAAAGTTTTCCATGGATTCTAGTAACAATGAAACTTTGTCTTTGATGACTCTTGTCAGTCAATTCCAAAGCTGTTTATCCTGACCTTGTTACTAGCTGTAATCATTTTACCTGCAAAAATGTACAAACAAGAGTTGCTGTGTCTAGACTTGTGTAGTTTTTTTTTAACTTAAAATGAAGTATATAAGCAAGTTTATACTGTACAGCACAGGGTACAATATTCAATATCTTGTAGTAACATGAAAAAGAATATGAAAATGAATATATGTTCCTGTATGATTATAGCATTGTACTCTACACCAGAAATGGACACATTGTCAACTAACTGTACTTCCATAAAAATATATATGAAAATTTGAAGTATAGTAGATTTACAGTCTTCTATTCATTTCAGGTGTATAACATAGTGATTTAATATTTTTAAAGATTAGACCCCATTTACAGTTATTAAAACGATGGCTATATCTTCCTGTGCTGTGTAATAGAGTCTTGTTTCTTGTCTATTTTATACGTAGTGGTTCGTACCTGTTAGTCTCCTGCCCTACCTGGCCTTTTCCCCATTCCTTCTCCCAATGGTGAACACCAGTTTGCTATGTCTGTTGGTCTGTTTCTGTTTTGCTAGATATATTCATTTATTTTTTAGACTATATATATGTTGCAACAGTATTTGTCTTTGACTTATTTCACTTAGCATAATAGGTCCATCCACGTTGTTGCAAATGGCACAATTTCTTATAAGCAGGTGATATTCCTTGTGTGTATATATCCATGCTGTATCTTTACCATTAATCTGTCAGTGGACACTCAGGTTGCTTCCATATCTTCAGTATTGTAAATAGTGCTGCTCTGAGCATTCAGGTGCATGAACCTTTTTGAATTAGGAGAATTTGTCATTTTTGCCTCTGTTCCTTAATAACATCCTTTGATGGCCTTTGGCCACAGTTTCCAAATAAAGTCTTCCTATCTAATTTATCTTCTTTTAATAGGTAAAATACACTCCTTTATGTATACATAATATAAACATAATTTAAAGAGTATAATGAGCACTAGAGCATACATTTGTAGAATAAAACCAATATTTTGAGAAGCCATGGGTACACACATTTTCCTTCAATCAGTGTCTTACGCATTTTAATAAATTGCTTCATTGGGAAATCACATGACCAAGACTGTCAACTGCCCAGTGAGAGCAGGCCAGTCCTCTAAGATATTAAAATATTCTCTAAAGCTACATAGTGGGCTAGACAGGAAAAAATGACCCACATGGAGATGATATAGATTGGTACTACCAAGTTTGGGTGAGTCTAGCAAAAACAGATTTCCTGCCCTGCAGTGGAAAAATAAATTGGTATGGTATCTTGCAGGGCAGTTTGGCAATACAACTTTTAACGGGGCTCATTCTGTAAAACCCAGCAGTTCCACGTCTAGGAAGCTCTCCTAGGGAAATATTCCAACATCGACACAATGATGCCAGGAGCATTTCAGGGCAACTGTGCGTAGTCGAGTAATTTTGGAAACAAGCCAAGCAAGCAATAGTGAAGGAAGGGGCTAAATCAATCTGTCCCCATCCTGAGGAATATCAAGCTGCTAGAAGGAAAAACAAAGTCTATGCAAAAATTCAAACTACATGTGAACCTGTTTATGGTGAATTTTTGTAAGACAGGTTGTTTGAGAGGGCAGGTTAAGGAGGCCTGGGGACTTAGATCTGGGTGAAAACTCAGCATTAGTTTGGCACTGTTTTATGCCCTCCTTGGTGAGGAAACTAAGTTTTTTTAAAAATCAATACTTTCTAGGCATAGGGAAATTTATACAGCAGTTTAGAACACCGAAAGCCTTGTATTTAAAATTCAACCTCCCTTCTTTTCTTGAGTCCCTCCAACCAAGGATGTGTACTTTTTCCTACCATTTTCTTTCAAAAACTGGTTTCAGACATGTCCCTGTGGGTGTATATACACGATAATTTTGTCCAAGTTTCAGAATAGTCAGAGACTCTTAAATGTTCCATTGGCTCACTACATACTACACAGTAAATTTTCTTATAAAGGCGAGAATAGGACATTCTGGTCAAATGGGTACTATATAGATGGGGTAAAACAAAACAAAACAAAACAGAAAAACAATGCTGAGTCTTAATTCGACTCTGCTGCAGCCTCAGTTGGAACGTTGGGTCTGCAATGATTTTGAGTCTTAAGCATTTAAGTTTCACTCGCCTTAGGTTTTCCTTGCCTCTTCTAAAAATAAGCTAATAACTACTGTTAAATTCAGCTCTGCAGCTTTGTTTCCCTTATTATATACGAAAAGCTCTTTTAAATTTGGAGGGATCATTAGGGGACACGCCATTCCCTGTTCTTTATACTTAAGTTTTGGTGAATTTTTAAAATCAAAGATTTCTTAACACAATTAATTTTTGCCTTTTTTTTTTTTAAATCCTAGCACCCAGCTGTTCACAATTCATTTCCCTCTTCTAGTGAGGGTGCCAGGACAGGGAGTCAAACTGACAGAGGTGCTAATTATCTCTACAACGGCAACCATCATACAACATGCGAGTGTAAACCTTACATTCACACAATGTTAATTTTCAAATACATTTCAAATTTTAAGAAGTGACAAGGCGGGCTCCCCAAATGCTGCTGTTACTAAGGAAGTGTCACCAGCACTGCTTTGGTCTCACTCCCTTCAAATCTCACTGAGGGTCGAGAGACCCTAAGACTATTGGAAGATGACAGCAGGGCTGCCCTGGCCTTTTTGGTTCCCACCCTCCCCACCCTGCCATCAGTTGCCTGAGCTGGGAAGTGTGGGGTTTGCAGCTTCAAGAAATGCCCAAACTTGAGGCCTGGGTTGAAAGCAAGTTTTCACTTACCCGGTCACCCTGAGTGGCAACATGACAGGCTTGGAAAGGTTTCCTGGAGAAGACAGGGCCAAGAGACCTTTGACCTTCCAAAGCCAGGTGCTTGCCCTTAAATGGCACAAGGGGAGCATCTGCCAGAGGCCAGAAATCTGCAAGCTCTCAGCCGCCTCTGGGTGCGAATCAGCCTTGAGCAGAGTGCCTCTCCCTCCTCCTCTCCCTGCCAATTAAAAGCCCTTAGGGAAATTGTACTCTTTAATATAATTCTCTGGATTCATGTCTGCAAACATTTTAACAGTGAGTGGTGGGGAGAGGGGACCAACAACATCCCACACCATTTTTTCTTCTTAGCTTTTGTAGCAGAAGCAGGACCTTGGAGAATAGGGGTCCAGGCAGAATCTTCAGCTTTGACCTTGCCTGGCCCTCTTGTTTCTGGGCACGAGGTGCCTTTGAAACCTGCTAACCGGGCCCTGGTGGGAAGCATTGGGGAGGCTCTGTGTAGCTGCTTCCTGGGCTGCTCCAGGGGACCTGTGTGTCTCCGCTTCACAGGCTGCCCCGTTGGGCCGCTATTTCAAGGGCTTCCTGGTACAACAGTTGCTCAAACCTTGGCTCCACAGAGGAACAACAGTCACCACGGTGGTCTACTCTGATTTGAGACAAAAGCAAAACAAAATGAACATCAAGTACTAACAAAAAAATACACCCCAAACTCTCTGGCAATTTCATCATCCTGGGCAACTGTATTCTCTGCAAATGTCCCTGGTTTTTGGACTTTTTATTGGACTTTTTCATTTATTAAAATATCTCCCCAGTGGGGAGAGGGCACAGCTCTGTGTTAGAGCATGTACTTAGCATGCACCAGGTTTGGGGTTCAATCCCAAATACCTCTGTTAATTTTGTTTTTAATTAAAAATTTTTTTAATTTGATTATGTCTATATAGAAGGGAATCTGTACAGCTCCAAAATTAGATGGCAAAAAAATCCTTAGAAATATAGCAATCAACATTACTTTGGAATACTGCCATCTGGGGCGATAACCTGGTGAGACAGCTTCCTCCCCAAGTTTTGCCTTGAGTCGCCAGTTCTGCTGAACTGTGTGGCTAGATAAATTATGAATTTTCCCCTTTGCCCAGCCCACTTCTAAGTACTTTCCTTTACAGGACATTAAAAAACTTTTTGGAGTGCTTCTGGAAACAGTCTTAAAACTCTGAGTATACTTCATTTTATCTGTAAAGAACAAGCCAGACGTGAGATTAAGAGATCGTGCGCCATCTGGTGGCTAACTTTGGGATTAGCTCTCAGAGTTAGAAATTGATCAAATTTGGAAATGTGATTCTCTTAAAAATAAGAGGGGGAAAAGTCATAATCATACAAAAGGGCATGGGGTCAAACCATCATAGTTAAAGTCTCTGTCAGGGCTCTTGAGATTCTTGTCTTCAAAAAGATTGATAAAAAGTAACTAGTTGTCTTTCTATGGCAAAGCAAGACCCATGGAAATTTAAAGAATGGGACGTTTATAATGGTAAGTGATGTGAGCAATCTTGCACAGGTGTCCTTGAGAAGAGGCTGGTCAGGGGTGGTAGAGGGACCTGCCAACTCCAGAGAGGGCAGCTGTGAGTATGTGACCATGGATCTGGAGTGTGACATGCAAGCCTGGGGTCCTTCCAGAGCCCAGCAGGATGCCAGGGTGGGCAGGCAGAGGGTGGAGGAAGGTGCTGATCCCTCCCCAGTTATCAGAAAGGACAAAAGGGAATATGGCCGCATCCCTGAGCTGAGAGCACTATATACAGGTCTGTATCAGGATAGGTCTACACCCCTGACTTCAGACACCAGTGCACAGGGCTGTCACAGGTCAGGCCTGCATCCCTGACCTCTGGGACTTTTGCATAGGATTTTACCAGGATAGAGTTGCATCAATGATCTCAGATCCCTGTGCACATTACTGTCCCAGGATAGGGCTGCATTCTTGACCTTTGCTCTGTGCAAAAAACTGTCCCCAAATAGCAATGCATCCCTGATCTCCTCGCCCCTTGCACAGGCTGTCCCAGGACAGGGCAGCACAACTGACCTCGGAGGTCCATGCACAAGACTCTCTGAGAACAGGACTGAATCCCTGACTTGGGAGCCCCGTGGACAGGACTGCACCTGGGTAGGTCTGCACCCCTGACTTCAGAGCCTTGCATAGAGGACTTTAGCATGACAGGTTTGCCCCCCTGAACGCAGGGTGCTGTGCATAGGGGTGTTCCAGGACAGGGCTCCATCAGTGACCTCAGAGCCCTGTGTACAGGACTGGTGCACAACAGGGCTGCATCCCTAATTTGGGGGCTGTATGCACAGCATTGTCCCAGGATAAGGTTGCAAAGCTGACCGTGGGGGTGCTGTTCACAGTCCTATACCAGAAAAGGGCTGCACCCCTGACCTCAGAATGCTGTACACAGGCCTGTTTCAGTGTAGACCTCCATCCCTGACCTCGGAGCCCTGTGCACTGTACGGCCCCAGGAGAGTGCTGCATCCCCGAATTCTCAGTGCTGGGACTCAGGCAGGCATCAATGGGAGACTCTGCTCCGCATCTCTTTTTTCCTACTTCACAGAGCCCAGACTCCTGCCTCTGCTGGAACATCTTTTCCAGGGACCTCCCCACTTCCACCGCCACCCTTCAAAAAAAGCCCCAAACTCTGGCTTACTCGCTCAGGATTCTGCCCCAGCCTAGGGCTCCGTGTCTCTGGGAGAGCTGGTTCCACTCTGCACATCAGGTCTTGGCTCTCAGCCCAGAAGCACAAGTGACCCCCATCCCGATGGCCCTCTCTAGGGACTCCCAGAATTCATAAAGAAAAAAGAACTTTATTTTAAAAAAAGAGATGAAGAAATTTTTGACCAAGTGGCCAATATTGTGATGGAGCAGCTGAGGATTTTGGGGACGAAGTAGCGGTTCTTTAGCCCTTTCCTTTTCAGTAAGCAAATCAGAGGAGTCTTCTTCCTAGCCCCCGTTTACCCTTCCCCCTGCCCCACCTCTGGCAAATGCCTACGATTAACTTAAAACAGACTTGATCTGTGAGCCTGTGTGTAGACAGAAATTGTTCCAGGGGCAAGGGGTACTCGACTGCGCCCCAGAGTTTCCCGGAAGCTGCGGAGCAGGTTTGTTGGGGCCAAAACCAGGCTGCAGGGACCTGCGCTCACCCTGTCCCCACTGCATGGGCTCTGAGCCTTGACCTGCGTGGACCGAGTCTCTTAGTTGGACCAGATGAGGTATGATCCGGGGTCTCCAGGCCAAGGCCCCTCCTGGGCACAGTTTTTCCAGCTTTGAGCTGAAGATGCCTTCTCGGGGCTGCATCCAGAGGAAGTAGGTTACCAGATCCCTGCACGGAGCTGCTTGGGTAACCATGGACTGATTTCTGCTTTTTTATGATGATGATGTTATAATCAGTATACAATATCTCAATTTCTGGTGCACAGCACAATTTTGCAGTCATACATGAATACACATATATTTGTTTTCATATTCTTTTTCATCATGAGCTACTACAAGATCTTGAATATATTTCCCTGCACTCGACAGTCTAAACTTGTTTATCTCTTCTATACTTAACTGTCAGTATCTACCAATCTTGAACCCCTGGTCTGTCCCTCCCCACCCCATTCCCCCTGGCAAACACAGGTTTGTATTCTATGTCTGTGAGTTTGTTTCTGTTTTATATTTATGCTTATTTCTCTTTCTTTTTTATTTTAGATTCCACATATAAGTGATCTCATATGGTATTTTCTTTCTCTCTCTGACTTACTTAGAATGACATTCTCCAGGGACATCCATGTTGCTGCAAATGGCATTATGATTTCTGTTTAGCAGCGCCAATTCTAAGTGTCCATATTTTGCAATCATGATCAGAAACGTGACATTTATGAAGGGACTTCAATACTTTGTGATGGAACTAAGCCCTTATTGTATCTGTTTGTTTTTCTTCTCTTCTTTTTTTTTGTTTGTTTGCTTTTTTCCTGCTAGGCATCTTTCAGTTTTCCTTTTTATTTTCACAACTTTTTAAAATGAGGAGATGAGATGAAAGTACCCAGGAAACTTATCAATAGGGAACTGAATGTTTCAATTAATCTATCCAATCTGAGCACTGGGAGCTGTAGCCTGGGGTGAAAGGGGGTTGCTGAGAAGCAGGTTTTGGTGCTTCTGTTCCTTGGTCAAGTGTTTGCAAATTAGTGTTGCTATCCCCAGGCAATCTTACAGCTGAGTGTGCTTGGTGCCAACTCACTTCAAAAGTGGGAGGATAACACATGTGCCCCTTTCTTTCCCGTAGGCAAAGGTTACATTTTAGAACTTTAGCAGGGAGAAGGTTTAAAAGAAATTCTAAGTCATTATTACATGCAATTTCTGTTTCTGTTACTGAGTTCTGTTCGCTGCATGACAGGCCAATAAATTGGGAAATAAGGTGTTGGGGCAAGGAATAGCAACTTTATTTGAAAAGCCAGCCTGACTAAGATAAAAGCAGACTAATGTCCTGGAGAATCATCTTTCCCAAGTCAGAATTCAGTCTCCTTTCTACTAAAAAGGGGTGGGAGTGTGTTTGCTTGTTACAAACATCTTGGTGTCAGATTTCTTTGTTCTTGGATTTTTTTTTCTTGCAGCTGTCCACCTGGGTCAGGTAGGTCATGGTGCCCCTGTAAACCTTCCACAAAACAAAGGTTATTTCCTATTCTGCAACTTGTTATCTTTATAGGAATACAAAAGTGTTAATATCCTTAAAGGTCAGAGCCTTGAGAACAGGCTCTCCTGTGTATTTCAGGCTAAAGGCAACATTGTTTTACAAAAGATGCAGAGCTGGCAAGTCTGAGCCTAGAAAACGGCACAGGGTTAAAGGAAAAGGAACAGATCTAATATGGAGTCAGGCTTGTTCTTTTATATTCCAGTGCCTTTTGGTGAGAGGTAAGAGGATGTTTCTCCTCCGCCCCAGGCTGGGGTTTGGCAGGAGCCCTGCCAGGTTCACCGTGACTGTGGACCTGATCTCCTGCAGAGAAAGTAACAATTATTGGTGTTTAAAATTACCTGTCAAACTCCCTTCAATTGTCCGTAAACTACAGCACAGGTGGGGGAGGAGGGGGACGTCTGACTTGCCCATTAATGGTCAGTCTCCCCAGATGCAAGGGCCAGTGGTGTGGCAGGGTCCAAGGTGGCCTGGCCAGCTCACTGCCAGCTATGTTCTCTTGGGCTCCTCACTTAGACACTTTCAAAGTTCCCATCCATCTTCTCTCTGCCCTGTCACAAAAAGACATGGTCCCTGCACCCAACTTGGTGGAGCCCAGGACAGGCACACAACCCACCACCTGCTTTCCATCACCGGGCTTGGCTCTGCCCACCCATCCCACCGGTCCACCTGCCCAGTGTCTCTGCCCTCGGGGTGCAGATCACCATCTGCAACGTCACCCATCAAATGCCCATGGGCCATCGGTGTGCAGACCTGAACCACCCTGGCCCGCTGGCTCAGATGTGGCCCAGGCGCTGGGGTAGGGCTCCCTGATGGGAACTGGAACTGCCCCAGCCTGTTGGAAGTGCCCAGAAGCCTTGGACAGACACACCAGGCCAGATCAGCTTCTGGTGTTTGTCGCCATGGTGACCAGAGCCAGGTCTGCCCTGCCCCCAGCGGGGTAAGCAGTGAGGGGTAAGGGAGTCAGCTTGGGACAGGGGTGCACTCAGAGTGAGGTGTGATCCCACAGTGTGAGGGGACAAGCTGGGGGGTGAGGGCTGCTTGGAGTGGAAGTGACCCGACTGGGGAGTCAGGGCTGGCCATGGTGAGAGGCTCTGGGAATAGGGGGCAGCCAGCTGAGGGGTTGGGGTTAATCCTGGGGTGAGGGATGAAGAGTCAGTTTGGCCTGTGGGAGTCATAGTTAGGACCTAGGGGGGCGGAGTGTGGGGGCTTGAACCTCAGGGTGAGGATGAGCTCTGTCTTGGGGGTCTGTTTGGGACCGTGCCTGGACAGAGATGGGGGGCCAGTGGTGGGGTGGGGGCGGTGAGCAGGGGGAGTGGGGCTTGGGGGCGTGGCCTGGCCCAGGGCCAGTGGTGGTTCTTGTTGGGTGCCGGGACCTGGTCCTATGTGGTGTGAGATGGTGACCCGGCCGGGCCAAGCAGAGGGATGGACCCCACAGCCCCACCGCCTCACCTCCCGGGACACCGCCCGGGACACCTGGAGCCCACGCAGAGCGTGTGGAAGCTGGGCTGGAGAGAGGGGCTCCTGGACCAGCTCCCAGAGGAGGAACACGGCCTGGGGTCTGGGCCGCCGCTTGCTGTCGCCTCCACTGCTGCCGCCCTGCAGGCAAGGGGGCACTGGTGGGGGCGTGCAGGTCAGGGAGCCGGCGGGTGAGGCCCGGGCAGCTCAGGTGGGAGGGGACCGGGAAGGCCTTGGACCACCTCGGACTGGCCCTCCCGCCAAGGCCTTCTTGTGTAGGTGGAGCTGCCCAGCAAGTGGAGGCGGCCCTGGAACCTCCGGGGCACAGGCGACCTGGGGCACAATAATGGGTGAGGCCCGGAACTTCGGGAGCTTGTTGGCCTGCCTGTGAGATCAAAAGCTTTTGGCAGAACAGCTGGATTTGCTCCCATCTCCCTCTGTGGCCTGTCCTGTGGGTGGCCTCTGCTGCCCCATGATCACGGGACTCACCTCTCTCATTCAACCTGCTCCAGGGAGGCAGGTGCAGTGTGGTCAGTGGTTGGGGGTGGGGACAGCGGCAGGGGTAGGGGGCGGCCTCAGGCTCTCTGGTGGCCTTGCTCCTATCTCCCCCATGACCTGGCCCGAGGTGGCGTCTGCTGCCCCAGGTTCAAGGGACACAAGTCTTCATGTCAGCCTGCTCCTGGGAGGAGGGTGCAGTGCGGCCAGGGGGCAGTGTAGGTGGCAGGCAAGGACTTGTGGAGGACCGGGCTCTAGCCCAGGATGACTAAATCCTTCTTCTCTTGCTTCCCCAGGTGGTGGCTCTAGTGGCTTTTCCAGTGTAGGTTATTACCAGATATTGTACGTAGGTCTCTGTGCTATACAGAAGAAACTGTTTTTAAAATCTAATTTTATATGTAGTGCCTAACATTTGTGAATATCAAACTCCCAAATTTATCGCTTTCCACCCCATTTCTCTGGTAGCCATAAGATTGTTTACTAAGTCTGCAAGTCTGTTTTTATTTTGTAGGTGAGTTCAGTCTCTCTCTCTCTTTTTTTGATTCCACATAGGAGTGATATCATATGGTATTTTCAGTTCTCTTTCTGGCTCGCGTCACTTAGAATGACGATTTCTAGGTCCATCCATGTTGCTACAAATGACATTTTCAATCCTTTTTGTGGCAGAGTAGTATTCCATTGCATGAATACACCACTATTTCTTTATCCAGTCATATGTTGCTTCATTTAGGTTGCTTCCATGTCTTGGCTGTTGTATATACTGCTGCTATGAACATTGGGGTGCATTGGAGTTCCTTCCTGATGTGCACCCAAAAGCAGGATTGCTGGATCATAGGGTAAGTCTATTTTCAGTCTTTTAAGGAATCTCCCTACTGTTTATAATAATGGCTGCCCCGAACTACATTCCCACCAACAGTGTAGGAGGGTTCCCTTTTCTCCACAGCCTCTCCAGCATTTATTGTTCCTGGACTTTTAAATCATGGCCATTCTGACTGGTATGAGGTGATAACTTATTGTAGTTTTGATTTGCATTTCTCTTATAATTAGCAATACTGAGCATTTTTTTCATGTGCCTATTACCCATTTGTATGTCTTCACTGGAGAAATGCTTGTTTAGGTCTTCTGCCCATTTTTGGATTGAGTTGTTTGTTTTTTATTATTAAGGTGTATGAGCTGTTTATGTATTCTGGAAATTAAGCCTTTGTCAGTCGAATCATTTGCAAATATATTCTCCCATTCTGTAGGTTGTCATTTTGTTTTGCTTATGGTTTCCTTTGCTGTGCAAAAGCTTTTAAGTTCAGTTAGGTCCCAATGGTTTGTTTATTTTTGCTATTATTTCTATTGTTCAGGTAGACTGCCGTAGGAGAACATTGCTGAGATGTATGTTAGATAATGTTTTGCTTATGTTTTCTTCTAAGAGGTTTATAGTGTGTTGTCTTATGTTTAAGTTTTTAAGCCATTATAAATTATTTTTCTTTATAGTGTGAGGGAGAATTCTAACTTCATTGATTTACATGCTGCTGTCCAGTGTTCCCTATACCATTTGCTAGAGACTGTCTTTACTCCACTGCACGTTCTTGCCTCCTTTGTCAAAGATTAATTGACCAAAATTTGTGGGTTCATTTCTGGGCTCTGTATTCTGTTCCATTGATCCATATGTCTGTTTTTGTACCAATACTATACTGTTTTGATTGTAGGTCTGTAGTAGTGTCTGAAGTCTGGGAGGGTTATTCCTCCAGCTTTGTTCTTTTTCTTCAGTAATGCTTTGGCAATTCTGGGTCTTTTGTGATTCCATATAAATTTTAGGATGATTTGTTCTAGTCCTGTGAAAAGTATCTTGGGCAATTTGATAGGTATCTCATTAAATCTGTAGATTGCTTTGGGTAGCATGACCATTTTAACAAGATTAATTCTTCCAATGGAAGAACATGGGATATCTTTCCATTTCTTTAAGTCCTCTTTAAATTCCTTAGTCAGTGTTTTGTAAGTCTCCACATATAAGTCTTTCACTTCCTGGGTCAGATTTATTCCTAAGTTTTTTTTTTTTTGGATGCAATTTAAAAGGGATTGTTTCTTTACTTTCTTGTCTGGTTGATTCATTGTTAGTGTAAAGAAATGCAACTGATTTTTAGATGTTAATCTTGTCTCCTGCTACCTTGCTGAATTCTTTTGTTAACTCCCGTAGTATTTTTTCTGTGGAACATTTAGGGTTTTCTATATATAATATGTCATCCACATATAATGACAATTTTACCTCTTCTTTTCCAACTTGGATCTCTTTTATTTCTTCTTCTTGCCTGATTGCTATGGCCAGGACTTCCAAGACTGTGTTGAATAGGAGTGGTGATAGTGGGCATCCTTGTCTTGTTCCAGAATTTAGTGGGAAGGTTTTCAGTTGCTGGCTATAAGTTTGTCATAAATAGCTTTTATTATGTTGAGATATGTTTCCTCTATACCCACTTTTGTAAGAGATTTATCATAAATGGGTGAATTTTATCAAATGCTTTTTCCAAATCTATTGAGATTATCATGCAGTTTTTGGCCTTTCTTTTGTGGATACGGTGTATCACATTGATTGACTTGTGTCTGTTGAACCATCCTTGTGTCCCTGGGATGAACCCAACTTGATCATGATGTATGATCTTCATTATGTGCTGTTGGATTCTGTTGGCTAATGTTTTGTTGAGAATTTTTACACCTATGTTCATAGTGATATTGGCCTGTAATTTTCTTTCTTGATAGTGTCTTTGTCTGGTTTTGGTGTCAGGGTGATAGGGGCTTCATAGAATGAGTTTGGGAGTACTCCGTCCTTTTCAATCTTTTGAAGAGTTTGAGAAGAACTATTATGTGTTCTTCAATGTATGTTTGGTAGGAGTCCCTAGGGAAGCCATCTGGCCCTGGATTTTTGTTTTCAGGGAGGTGTTTTGTTTTTGTTTTTGCTTTATTGCTAATTCTGTTTCATTTCTAGTGACTGGTCTGTGATTCAGTCTTGGTCGACTACATGTTTCCAGAAAATTGTCCGTTACTTCTAGGTTGTCCAGTATGTTTCCATGTAGTTCTTTATAGTATTCCCATGATACTTTGAGTTTCTGTGGAATTTGTTGTAGGAGGCTAATTCTTAAATGTTTTCAAGATTGCCCTAGTGTATTTCACTCTCAGTAAAGCAATGATTTATAACTAGTAAACTGAGTAGATTATTTCTAAGCCTTACTATTTTTAGCCTTTGCCCCCAAATGAATTGTGAATCATCACATCCCTTTAAAAAAACTTTGTTTCAGTGAGGGCTTAGAGGCAAAACAGGACCCCGGGGTTGTTCCTAGGAAGAACTAATGTGTGGGAATGGACATGCTCATTGGGGGTGATGTCCGCCACCCATTCATCTTAGAACCGCTAGTATGTTAATATATCCACTGAGCTCTCTTCACCTCTTAGTATATCTCTGGCTTTTTAAATTGTATTATATTGAAGTACATACCTTTTCTTATACCAGTACCATACTATCTTTATTACTTTAACTTTATATTAAGTCTTGAAATCAAATAGTGTAAGTCTTCCAACTCAGTTTTTTTCAAAATTGTTTGGACTGTTCTAGGTCTAGTGTTCTTTAATTTCATCCAGCAATGTTTTCTATGGTTCAGAGTAGAGATCTTGCACATATTTTGTAGAACTTATTCCTAAGTACTGAATATTTTGAATTCATTTTGAATGATATTTACAGAATTACAGCTTCCAACTGTTTCTGGGATATAGAAGTATAGTGGACTTTTATATGTTGACCTTCTCTCTTGCGGCTTTGCTAAACTGACATATTAGTTCTAATACAACATTTTGTGGATTTCTTAGAATTTCCTAGTTTGATCATATTTGTGAATAAAGTTTTAACACCTTTCTTTTATTCATATGTATGAATATGTGTGTGTATATATATATTTTATATTATATAATTTCTTTTTCTTGCTTTATCTCACTGGCTAGGATCTCTAGTACATTTTGAATGGAAGTGACAGATCATTTCAATGTTCTAAATCTTAAGGGCAAACATTCACTCTTTCACTATGAAGTGTGATGTAAATTTTTCATGTGTGCCTTCTACCAGGTTGAGGAAATTCCTCTTAATCCTAGTTAGTTAAATTACTTTTCTTTTTTAAAATCATGATTACATATTGAATTTTATCTGATGCTTTTTCTATGTTTATTTATAGGATCATATATATATATAT
Source organism: Camelus dromedarius (assembly GCF_036321535.1). Lineage (NCBI taxonomy): Eukaryota > Metazoa > Chordata > Mammalia > Artiodactyla > Camelidae > Camelus > Camelus dromedarius. The sequence goes on along the minus strand of NC_087470.1, from coordinate 12,880,209 downwards.
ATATATATATATATATATATATATATATAAAATGAAATGCATTGATTGAGTTTCAGTGTTAAACCAACCTTGCATTCTTAAATTCTTTGCCTGGTTTTGGCATTTAGGGTAGTGGTAGTCTCATGATGCTTTCTAGTAGAATTTGTATTACTTCTTTCTCAAAGGCTTGGTAAAATTCAACAGTGACTCCTTCAGAGCCTGGAGTTTTCTTTGTGAAGATTTTAACTACTAATTTAATTTATTTAATAGACAAGGTGCTGTTTTTGGCTTTTCTATTTTTTCTTGAGTTAGTTTTGATATTTTGGGTATTTTCAGAAACTTGTTCATTTCACCCAAGTTGTCAAGATTATGAGCATAAAGATGTTTTATTATTCCCTTAGTAACTTTTTAATATGTGTATGGTCTGTAGTGTTTTTGTTTTTATTCCTAATGTTGATAATTTGTCTTATTTCTTTTGTTTTTCTTTAGTAGACTGGCTAGAACCATATGATGTTATTGATTTCTCAAATATTAATGTTTAGCATCACTGATTTTTCTCTACTTCTTTTATGTTTTTAGTTACATAATTTCTGCTATTTATTATTTCTTTCTTTCTGATTATTATGAGTTTAATTTGCTCTTTTTCTTATAACTTAAGATGGAAGCTTAGATCTTTTCTTTGAGACTTTTCTTCTTTCCTAATATAAACATTAAAAAAAGAATACATTTTCTGGAGACAACTCTTTTAGCTACATCCAACAGTGTTTGTTTTCTTTTTTTTTTATTCTGTTCAAAATACTTTTTATTATACCTTGTGATTTCTTCTTTGACCTGCATAGTTTATTTAGAAGCAAATTATTTAATTTCCAAGCATTTGGAGGATTTTCTAGTTATTATTCTATTATTGTTTTAACTTAACCCTTTTGTGGTCAAAGAACCTACTTGGTATGATTTCAACCCTTTTGAAATTTACCAAAAGTTGTTTTATGGCCTAGAATATGATCTGTCATGGTGAATATTTTAAGTGTACTTGAAAAGAATGTTTATATGCGGTTTTGGGTAGTGTGTTCTGTAAATGCCCGTTAAATCAAGGTGATCAACTTTCATTTTGTGACCTCTTGGTCTGTCAATTATGTGAAATAAATGTTGAACTATCCAAGTGTAATTGTGGAATTGTCTCTTCAGTTCTGTTTTTGCTTCCTGTATTTTGAAATTCACTAGTGACAAACATTTAAGGTTGTTCTGCCCTCTTGGTCCATTGACTCCTTTGTTACCATGGAATGTCTCTCTCCATCCTCAGTGTTTTTTGAGCTGATATTAGTGTAGTTATCTCAGCTTTCTTTTGATTAGTGTCTCTGTGGGATGTCTTTTTGCCTTCCTTGCACTTTTAGCCTATCTCTTTCTCTGTATTTAATCTGTGCCTGTCTGTGTGTAGATAGCATGGAGTTGGATCTTGTTTTTGTTGTATTTGCTATTGTTTTATCCATTCTGCCCATCTCTGCCTCTTACTTGGAAATTTTTTTTAAAAGACCATTTTATATAATGTAATTATGATCTGTTTGGATTTCAAGCTACACTTGGTGTTACTAGTTTCCTATTTGTCCTGTTTTCTTTGTGTCTTTTCCCTCTTGCCTGCCTTCTTTTAAGTTACATTGTTACTGTTGTTTAAGTGAATCCCTATTGTCTTCACTCCTGGCTTATTAGCTCTGCCCCTGTTAGTTTATATTGGTTGCTCTAGACTTGGCACATCATTTACTGATTATAGTCAATCTTCAAATAATATACTAGTTTACACAGAGTGCAGAATTCTTGAAAAAATAACCTGCCATTTCTCCCTCCCTATTTAATCCTCCTTTACTTCTTCATATGTTATAATCCCCCATGATACATTATGGTTAGTGTGCATTAAATCATCATTATCTTTTAAAAATACTAAAAGTGAGAAAAAAACTTTATATTTACCCAAGTATTGATACTTGCTGGCTTGTCATTCCTATGTTTAAATTCAAAAGTCCATCTAGATGGTGTCCTTTTCTTTTTGCTTGATGAATTTTCTATTAATATTTCTTACAGTGCAGCTCTGCTGGCAGTGAATCCTATAAGCTTTTGTTTGTCTGTTACTACATTATCTTTGTTTTTACTTGGTGTAGAGTTCAATGATAACATTCCCCTCTCTTGTTAAGGATGTTCCTCCATTGTCTCGTGTTGGACAGTTTCTCAAAAGCAGTTTTCTCTCATTCTGTCTTTATTGTTTTTAGTGTCTTTTTTTCCTCTGACTTTTAAATTCATTTTAAACATTTTTTGTTGATTTATAATCATTTTACAATGTTGTGTAAAATTCCTCTGTAGAGCACAATTTTTCAGTTATACATGAACATATATATTCATTGTTACATTTTTTCCTCTGTGAGCTACCATAAGATCTTGTATATATTTCCCTGTGCTATACAGTATAATCTTGTTTATCTATTCTATAATTTTGAAATCCCAGTCTATCTCTTCCCACCCCCCTGCCCCCTTGGCAACCACAAGTTTGTATTCTATGTCTATGAGTCTATTTCTGTTTTGTATTTATGCTTTTTTTTTTATATCCCACATATGAGCGATCTCATATGGTATTTTTCTTTCTCTTTCTGGCTTACTTCACTTAGAATGACGATGTGGTATATTTATATAATGAAATACTACTCAGCCATAAAAACCAACAACATAATGCCATTTGCAGCAATGAGGGGGCTCCTGGAGAAAGTCATTCTAAGTAAATTCATTTTTTATCACTAATTTTAATGTGATGTATCATTATGTGGTTTTCTTTGTATTTATTCTATTTAAGATTTGTAAAGGTTTCTTGGTCTTTGAGAGTATGGTTTATATCAACATTAAAAAATAATTAGCCATTACTTAAAAAGTATTTTTCCTGTCTTCTCCCTCTCTCCTGTTTTTGACCCCAATGACATGTGTGTTATAAAACTGAATGTTTTCTGACCAGTCACTTATACTTTGTTAATTTGTGTTTCAGTTTTTCTTGGTCTCTCTCTGCTTCAGTTTGGATTGTTTCTATTGTTGATTCTTAGTTTCCTGATTTTTGCAGTGTCTAATCTGCTATAATCCCAGCAGTGTATTATTTTTGTTTCCAATCTTATATTTTACTTCCCTGGAAGTGCCATTCTTTGTCTTTATTTTGAATCTACTGTTTCTCTGCTTCCTTTTGCTCTACCTTTCTACTACATGGAGTATATTTATAATAGCTTCTTAATAGCTTTGTCGAATAGATGTATCATTTACCCACTTCGAGTGCTTAAACCAATGTCTTTTAGTACAGTAACAGATTTGGGTACCCATACACACAATAAACTTTATTTTCATCATCTTTCAGAGAAACTCTGTACCCATTAGCAGTCGCTCACCGTTCTTTCTTCATCCTCTCCAGCCCAGGCAACAACTAGTCTATTTTCTGTCTTTATAGATTTGATTATTCTGGAAACCTCATATAAATGGAAGCAGATGTGTTGTTTTGTGACTGCTTCCCCCCCTTAACATAATGATTTCCAGTTTCATCCATGTTGTAACATGTTCAGTACTTCATTTTTTTAAATGAATAATATTCCTCTGTATGAATATATTATATTTTACTCATTTGTCAGTTGATGGACCTTTGGATTGTTTCTCCTTTTTGGCTGTTATGAAAAATGCTGCTGTGAACACTTGTGTAAAGGTTTTTGTGTGGACATATGTTTGTTTTCTCTTGGGTGTGTACCTAGGAGTGGAATTGCTGGGTCATATGATAACCCTATGTTTACCCTTTTAAGGAATTACCAAGCTTTTCCCCAAGAGGCTGCACCAGTGTAACCTTGTTTAATGCTCTTGGCTGCTAATTCCATTACGTTTTGTCATTTCTGAGTCTGTTTCTGTTGATTGTTTCTTTTGCTGGTTCTGGGTCATAATTTTTTCCTTTCCTTGCCTGATCATTTTTACTTGGATTCCAGACATACAGTGTTGGGTGCTAGATTTTGTTGTACTCCTTAAAATAGTGCTGGACGCTGTTCTTGCATGCATGCAGTTAAGCTACTGGAACTTAGCTGTGTCATTTTGAAGCTAGTTTTTAGGTTTTATTAGGGTGTGTCCAGGGCAGCTATTAGTTTAGGGATGATTTAGCCCCAGTACTTAGGTGGTGCTCTCCTGAGGATTTTATCTGATGCCATGTGTTTTGGGAATTATTTCCACTCTTGCTGTGGTGGAGCCATGAACCTCTCCTAGTTCTGTATGAGCTCTGGGCTTCTTAGTCCTACTGTCTTGTTTTATGTTTTAAAACATATTTTTACTGAAGTAATAGTCAGTGTACAGAGTTGTGTCAATTTCTGGTGTACAGCACAGTGCTTCAGTCATATAGGAACATATATTCATTCATTTTCATATTCTTTTTCAACATAAGTTGCTACAAGGAAGTGAATATCCCTCCCTGTGCTCTACAGTATAAAATTGTTTCCCCCAAATTTAGATAGTGTCCTCTTAATACAGATAAGAATTCAACCTGACTCTAGGGGGCCTCTGTGCTGCCCACTCCTCCAAGGGAGGCTGTCCTGCCAAATCCAGCCATTTTGGCCTCCCTGAGTACTGATCTCTACCCCTCAACTCAGTGTGACTGTCATCCTCTTGAGTTTCCCGTTCTCTGTGCTGCGGCTTGGAAACTGCCTCCTGGCACTAGGCTCAGGCAGGCATCGGGCTTGCCTCCCTGCTTTCACTCTTCTCAGGAATAAAGTTCTATGCTCGGTGGTAGAGCACGTGCTTATCAGCGTGCATGAGGTCCTGGGTTCAGCCCCATTACCGCCATTAACGTAAATAAATTGACAACCCTAATTACTTCCCCCCAAACATACAAACAAACAACCAAATAAAAAGATCATTATTCAGTTTTATTAGGTAGAATTATGAAATTTGCACATATGGAATATATTTCATGTATATACATATATACAGTATTCTGCACATATGTATGTATTTATAGTTTACATACATGCAGTGAACATTGCTTTTAAGAACAGATTAGAGCTTTAGCTTTTTAAACCTACATAGTTAAGAAGTGAATAAAGCCAACCACTAAATAAGAATCAAAAGAATGCAGTAACTTGATCATAAAGGACAGTCAAATATTCTTACACATATTCAAGGAATCAATCATCAAGTTATAAATAATAAGTAGTTCATTTTTATCCTTTTTTAAAAGATTTCACATTTAAATGATATCATACAGTATGTTTCTTTCTTTTTCGTGCCTACTTAGAATGATGATCTCCAGGTCCACCTATTTTTTTGCAAATGGCATTATTTTATTCTTTTTTTTATAGCTGAGTACTATTCCACTGTATGTATGTGTGAATGTATATGTATATGCCATATCTTCTTTATCCACACATCTGTTGATGGACACTTGTGTTGTTTCCATGCCTTGGCTATTGTAAATAGTGCTGCTATGAACATTAGGGTGCATGTGTCTTTTTGAATTTTATTTTACTCCCGGTATATGCCCAGGAGTGGGATTGCTGGATCACATGGTAAGTCTATTTTTAGCTTTTTAAGGAACTTCCATACTGTCCTCCATAGTGACTGCACAATCCACACTCCCACCAACAGTGTAGGAGGGTTCCCTTATCTCCACAGCCTCTACAGCCATCTGTTGTTTGTAGACCTTTTAATGATGGCTATTCTAACTGATGTGAAGTGATATCTCATTGTAGTTTTGTTCTGCATTTTTCTGCCAATTAGCAATGCTGAGCAATTTCTTGTGTGTCTATTGGCCATTTGTATGTCTTCATTGGTGAATTGCTTGTTTTGGTCTTGTGCCCATTTTTAGATTAGGATACTTGTTATTTTGATATTAAGTTGTATGTGCTGTTTGTGTATTTTTTAAATTAGTCCCTTGTTGGTCTCACCATTTGCAAACATTTTCTCCCATTCTGTATGTTAACTTTTTGTTTTTTTGATGGTATCATTAGATCTGCAAAAACATTTAAGTTTACTTAGATCGCATGTGTTTATTTTTGCTTTTATTTCCATTACCACAGGGGCTGGTTCAAAAAATATATTGCTGTGATTTATGTGTGAGAAGTGTTCTGCCTGTGTTTTCCTCTAGGAGTTTTATAGTATCTGGTCTTACATTTAAGTCTTGAATCCATTTTGAGTTTATTTTTGTATATGATGTTAGAGAATGTTCTAACCTCTGTCTTTTACAGGTAGCTGTCCAGTTTCCCCATCACCACTTACTGAAGAGACTGTCTTTTCTCCCTTGTATATCCTTGCCTCCTTTGTCATAGATGAATTGACCATAATCGTATGGGTTTACTTCTGGACTTTCAATCCTGTTCCATTGATCTATGTGTCTGTTTTTGTGTCAGGACCATACTGTTTTGATTACTGTACCTTTGTAGTATAGTCTGAAGTCAGAATGGTTCCCCCATCTCCATTCTTCTTCAAGATTGTTTTGGCTCTTTGGGTTTTGTTTTTGTGTTTCCATACATATTTTAACATTTTTTTTTTGTTTGCAACTCTTGTGAATAATGTCATTGGTAATTTGATAGGAAGTGTATTGAGTCTGTATATTGCCTTGGGCATTATGGTATTCAGGTCTTTATTCTTCAAATATTTTATTTATTCCCCACTACTTTGTCCAGGCACCCCAGTTCTCCATGCATTAGTCTGCTGGAAGTTCTCACACAGCTCACTGTTATGCTGTTCAGTTATTCAGTCTACTTTTCTTGTGTTTCCTTTTGCCTGTCTTTTGTTATCATGTCAACAAGTTGATTAATATTTTTTCTGTAGTTTCTAACTTGCTGTTAATACATTCCTGTGCATTTTTCTTCTTAGAAATTGTATTTTTTACCACTAGAGGTTTGGCCTGAACCTTTCTTATGTGTTGTATGTATTTACTTATCATGCTTAATATTTTTTCTACCATCTTTAACGTATGGAGTATGGTTATGTTAGCTGTCTAGGATCCCTTTTTAATAATTCTGTCATAAATGTTATCTCTAGTTCTGTTTCATTTTTTTAAATGTAAAATGTTTTTCTTTTATATTGTGTAATAGGCCATATTATGTAAGTCAATAAACTTTTTAAGAAATTCACATGTTGTAATTCCTTCCAGTGCCCATCCCCTTACTTCCTCCTATATTTCTGTCATAATCTTCAGGATAGCCCTTTCAAAAAGAATTTTTGCTCAAGCTTGAAATTTGTATACTGACAGGCATATGTAGAATAGATAAATAAGATTATCGTGTGTAGCACAGGGAAACAGATACAAGATCTTGTGGTAGCTCATGATGAAAAAGAATGTGACAATGAATATATGCATGTTCATGTATAACTGAAAAATTGTGCTCTACACTGGAAATTGACACAACCTTGTAAACTGACTATAACTCAATAAAAAAAAAGACAAAGCAGAAATAAACATACATATATAATTAAAAAAAGAATATTTGCTCAATCAACAGTTTTCCCTTCCATCAGTCCATAATTCTTTTAGTTGAGCTTCTTTGATCTCTAGTAGAACACGGACACACTTCTAAATCTCCTCACTTGTAACCTTTGGGATCCAGTTTCCTCAAGCAGGTTACTTTAGGAATATGTAATAGTCAGGGAAGATGGATCTGCCTGGTTCTGAGTTTTCAACACTTTCTAAACATGAATTAAGTTCAAATCACACAGATCACAGTCTGGAACAGCACTGATTGTTGAGATATGATAATACCCAAGATACAAAAGGGTTTTTTAAGGTATTTTCATAGTTTATTTAGCAGCTCTGTCTTGTAGCTCTTTCCCGCAGATCTAACACGCAGTTCTCTGAGGAAAGGAAACCACATAGTTACTCTGTGAGGCGTTTCCAATGATGTAGGTCTACAGAAAAAGCCCCATCAGGTGATTCTCTTTTTTTAATTGAAATATATTCATTTTACAATGTTGCATTAATGTCTGGTGTACAGCATAATATGCCAGCCATCCATATACACACATATATTCATTTTCATATTCTCTACCATCATAGGCCCTTGCAAGACATTGAATATAGTTCCCTCTGCTATACAGTAAACCCTTGTTGTTTATTTTATATAGAGTAGTTAATATGTGCAAATCTTGAACTCCCAATTTATCCCTCCCCACCCCCTTCCTCCCAAACAACCATAAGTTTGTTTTTCATTCTGTTTCTAATGATTGATCTTTCTTCTTCTTATGGGTATCTTAGTCAGCCATAACAACCCTAATAAAATAATGCTGACTGGGTGGCTTAAAAGAAATAATTTTATTTTTTCAGTTTTGGATGCTATAAGTCCAGGTTAAAGCTCTGGTAGAATTTTGTTTCACATATCCTTTCCACAGTCTGTGCATCTGGGGCAAGACAGAGAGGGGAGATGGGGAGAGAGAGACAGAGAGTGAGCGAGCACACTAGTCCTTTGACAAAGATTCCAGGTGCATCAGATTAGGGCCTTACCTTTAGACCTCTTTTAATACTAAATACCTCCCCAAAGGACCAAATACTATCACAGTGGAAGTTAAGACATTAACATATGAATTTTGGGGAGACACAATTTTTCAGTCCACATTATGCATGCTATTTTTTTTTCTTTCTTTGCATTCTTGGTAATTTTTATTAGATGTCAAACAATATGAATTTTACTTTATTGGGTGCCAGCTATTTTTATGTTCTTCTCAATATCCCTAAGCTTTGTTCTGGGATGCAGTTAACTCATTTGGAGACAGTTTGATATTTTTGAAGCTTTCTTTTAAGCTCTGTTAGCACTAGACCAGAGAGACCTTCACTTTAGGGCTCATTTTGCTCCCCTCCTGAGGCAATAACCTCCTTAGTGCTTTATATACTGTTCTGGGGATTGAGGTTTCGTACTGTGGTGATGGGGAGCATTTCTGGCCCTGCATGAGCTCCAGAAATTGTTCCCTTTGATCCTTTTGGTGGTTCTTTCTTTATTTTTCAGTAATTTCTTCATTCATATGCAGTGATTAGAACTGTGTTGAAGATTCAAGGAGGACCTTTTGCAGAGTTTTGGAACTTTTTCTCTGTAACACCATCTTCTCTGCAGGACTTTGCTCTGAGTTCTAGGTGCCTTGGACTCCACAGACTCACAAAGCCCCCTCCTCAATTAAGGGAGACCACCAGGCTCCCTCTGGGTTCTCCCTTCCTGTGCAGGGGCTGGGAATGCCCTCCAAGCAGTGAGTCAGGGCAGTGGTCAAGCTCATTCTCATTTGTTTCTCATCACTCAAGGGTCACATTCCAGTGCTTCCTGATGTCCACTGTCTGAAAACTTTTCATATGTATTTATGTATGTTTATGTGTCTCTGTGTGTGTGTATAAATTTTTTCAGGATTATTTTTAGTTGTTCCAAGTGGTCCTTGCCGGTTTGAGCATGAAATTTTCTTTTAGAATGAAGAAAAGTTCTTCCCAGTGTTTCCTTCAGCTTAGTCTCTCCATATAGAAGATATTTATGACCTTTGAATGATGAGATGACTGACCTGAATGAAATGATCCCACTTATAAGCTCTAAATATTTATGAATAATGGGTGTATTGACTCTTTGTGGATTTGGTGACCTGTTTCTGATAGTTATTAAAAGATAACTTAAAAAAAGAAAAGAAGACTAATGAACTTAAATACAAAACAGAAATAGGCTCACAGACATAGAATGCAAACTTGTGGTTGCCAGGGGGAGTGGGAGATGGAAAGGGACAGATGGGGAGTTTGAGATTTGTAGATACTGATGGTGTATATAGAAGAGATAACCAAGCTTATACTGTAGAGCACAGGGAAATATATTCAAGATCTTGTAGTAACTCAGAGTGAAATTGAATATGAAAATAAATGAATATATGTATATATATACTCATATAGGACTGAAAAATTGAGCTGTATGCCAGAAATTGGCACACCATTGTAAACTGACTATAACTCAATAAAAAAAGGTAATTTAATAAATAATATGTTTGTATATTAATGAAACATGTTTTACATCTAGTACTTCCTAAAGCCACTTGGTATATTGCAGTTTATCTCCAGAGAACCTTGAGATATTTTTCTGTGTCAGAGTTTCCTGTTCCTCTGTGTTGATAGCCTTACATGTTCATGGTAGTCACAAAAGACAGTGTTAACTTTAGACACTCTGACTAATCATTCATGCATTGTATCTTTTTCTGAAAAGACTCAACTAATATTTCTGACCCTGTATTCATAACTTTTGGTATTCCCCACAGCGTGATTGCTATGGGAATTCTTTACAGATGGAAATATTATAAAAGTTCTATACACCAATCTCCAGAAATGGAGCTTTTCTTTACTAAAACCTATGAAATACAAAAAGGAATTCCTTGCAATGTGAACTTCTATTTTTTAGTTATTAGCCAGGTAAATGAAAACATCTTACTATGATCTCATTGAGATTAGGTTTTTTTGTTTTTCCATCAGAATGGACAAATTTTGCCTTTGCTCTGTGATTTTGGGGCTAGATGGTGTTGAAATGTGCTCGAAGTGCAAGCAGTGGGATGCTGTCACTGTCCTCCCACAGCTCAGTGCTCACTAATGGTCACCAAGATGTTTGCTGAGGAGTTCAGTTCATTAAGGGATTTGTATTTTCATAAGGGACCTGACATTTAAAGCCACTTAAAATCTAGGGGAATGAGTGCTCACTGATTCATTCCACATGTTTGAAGTATCTCTGAGGCCCAGGGTCAGTTCCAGTGCTCAGGAGGTGAAGGAAGTAAACCTTTCCTCACAAGGAAGTCTCTGTACAGTGGAGAACGTCTTCACATAAACACACATGGTGCATTTCACATGTCAAGAAGATGGGGCTTAGGAGAAGCAAGTTTATGGGGAAGTCCTGCTGGCCTCTTAGAAATGCCACACTGGTGACCCCTCTGCCCTGCCTTCTGAAGAGGCTGGTGCTGTTTGCAGATGACAGATGCTCTGTGTCTACAATGTGCTAATAACAACAGTTAACATCACTTGAGTGCTTACTATGTGGCAGGTTGTGTCCTAAGCATCTAACATAAAATATCTCATTTCCTGGTCACAGTCAGAGTTACTGTCCTCCTGTTGTTACAGATGAGACATAGAGAAGTTAACTAACTTGCTAGGATCACACAGCCAGTGGTGACGGGGCTGGGATTTGAACTCACTCTCTGGACCCAGTGTCCATGTTCTAGGTATGAGGCTAATAATAATAATAATGTTGTTGTTGTTATTATTATTGTTATTATTATTGTTAGCTTGATTTCCTCAAATATCCCCAAATCCAGCCACCTAAATTCCCATCTCTGTTTTGCACTTCCATGAGGTGACCTCCAGCAAGATCTCTGTGTGACCGAAATGATCAGTTTGCAAAGTCTGGGATACTTGCTGTCTGTCAAACTCATGAGGCTCAGAACGGTTCATGCAAAATGATAGGATAATGCTTGTTCAGTAAAATCTATAAATCAAATCAACACTTTCTAAACATCTAAGCTTTTTGACTTTTCTTTTTTCAGTGAATGAGTTAGTCACTAGAGGCAAGCTGTTAGTGGTATTGCTAACTTTCCATAGTTAAGAAGTAGAAAGCTTAGTAAAGACAGTATTTTAATGTGAGCTTTTCTCCCAGTTCCCCTCATTATGTAGAGACTTATTTGTTCTCAATTAAATTCTATGTAATAATGATAATAACTAACACCACTTAAATGTTTTACAAATTTTGCAATTGATTCTCACAAAACACTTGGAGGTAGGTGTACTGTTACTATTTCCATTTTACAGATCAGTAAACTGAGGCACCAGAAGATTAAATAACTTCCCTATGGTCCCCCCCCAGGTGGTGTGGCTCTGGGGTCCATGCTCAGAACATGATGGGTTAGCATTTCTTGGAAACACTCTTAGGTTTTTGGAAGCAATAGGATACAATGGAGGAGGACCAGGATTTGGGCCAAGATGCTTCAGTAGACCACCCTGCAAGAGGTGTCATTGGTGTCCTGAGAAAATAGGGAGGACCATGTTGTCTTTTAGGTAAGGAGACACCAGAGGTTGGAATCTGGGGAGTCAGGTTGGGCCAGAGACAGATGTAAGATGTTGGAGCCGAGGGGATGCGCAGCAGTCAGCTCTCCCTGGGAGGCTGGCACAGACAACGGCTCAATGTGACTAAGGGGGCTGCAAATGTGGAGCCACCAGCTGCCTGGGAGGACACACTTGGGGAGGCCAGAGACTGGAATCAGGGCTGAGTGTGACCTGAGTTCTGCTGTGGAGGAGATGATGGTGTAGTTTCCCTCAGATCAGAGCCAGGCCCTGCAGGCATTTATGACACCTCAGGCCAGATCATTGCATTATCAAGGGTCCCTTCCATAGGCCTACCCTACTTACAAAGATCTAGACTCTTCTGAGTAATCCTCCATGGTTTGCCAGAATTTTCTGAGCACTTCTCCTATATTTTGCTCCCAACATGGTTCCAAACACCAGATTTTTTTCCCACCCTTTTAGTCTGTACCAGCCCCCACTCCATGTTGAACAGGACCGATCAAATGTGAACATTAGTATCCCCAGCCTGAGTCAGACATGAACACATTCCATATGAAAGCTTTTTCATCTTGGTGCTTTGATTCTCCAGTTGGTGAGAGTTTTGCTTACACTTGGTAGCAATAGATTTATATCAAGGGATCAGATGTTGTGTCAAAAATAGTTTATACCTCAGTCTCCAAACTCCTTACCTACGTAACTGAGTAGCTCTGTGGTCACATAATGAAGCTGTTAGTATTTCCTGGGAATTAGATTTTCCATCATTAGAAGAAAACAGAATAGGGCCATGGATAATTATTTCAGTGCAAAGGCTGTCCTATTTCTGGTAGTCAGATGTTGATCTTGCAGAGAATTCCTTTTCCCTTTCATCACCCAGTTCTCTTAGGTGACAGAGGGTGGGTGTGCTGCATTGCTGTAAAAGCTTTGCAGGAAGAAAATGAATTTTCCCGGATGGTTGAGTGGCTGTGGAGCCAAATATAGGTGTTGGAGCTGATGCACCCTGTACATTTCAATGCCCTTGCTCCTTCCATCTTTATCTCCTGCCCACTTGGGAGGGCGCCACATCAGAGCCAAGTGAAGTTTGCTATTTTGAGAATTTAGGGTGAGACGAAAACTAGGTTGGCTTTCTGGTAAATTTTAGCTTTTACATTTTGTGATACTTTTGGAGACATTGTTACAACCTCTGGAGTAGTGAAAGTAGTTGTGATATTAAGCTTTCAGTGTTGGATGAAGGTTTATGGACAATTACGTATTCATGTCTTCAAGAAAAAAAGAGCCAAAAATTCTCAGCCTTTCCTGTGTCAAGTTTGAGCGGCCAATTTCCTCTCCTGCCTGGGATAAATATGTCATGTTGCATCAGAATCAGTCATGCTCTTCCTGTGGTAATGGGTCCTCAGTCAGGAGGGACCAGAGGAGTTTTCCAAGTCCCCCTCTTACTTGGCCAAGGGTAGAGGTAGATTTCTGGTAATCAGAACACATGTTTGAGACAATTATGAATGGCCTTGGATGTTGCAAGTTACACAGCTTTCTTGTATTACATACCATATAGAGATGATGAGAAATCCTGAAAGATCATTTACAAGATGCCCTTTCCACTGTTTCTGCTCCTGTTCTAAGCCCCCAGTCAGCTTCCACTGGGGCTTCAGGCAGTAGTTTTGAAGGGTGCATTTCATTCTTTTTATTGGTAGCATCACATGAATCTGGGACAATAGAGTTGATCCAGAGGGTAAGATATGGAATCAGAGGAAAACCTTATACATGGAAAATTTTTGAGATGCATACTCAGGGTGATTTGCAACTCTGTCCTCAGGAGACAAACCCTCCCATTCTCCAGTTTCATCCTCAGATGTCCCAGCCACACCTGAGTCAGTAGAAACAATTTTGCTTTCAAAAGTTGACAAGAAGTCAGCAGAATCACCTAGTGTTCAGCATCTCTCTGGTTCAGCATCCTGGTATTAGTGGGACCTCAGGGATGTCTTTGGTGCATTGGAGAATCCATTCCATTCCTGGCAAGATCTTTTCACACCAGCCAGGAACAATTTCCTTTTTCTTTCCTTCCCTGCTGAGTGAGTGCAACAGTCAAAATAGAAGTTGGTTATTTCCCTCCCTCTGCCAAGGTTTTCCCCCATGACCAAAACCCAGACTGACCCACACTTACATCAATCTGTCCTGGAATGTCAGAGGATGGAAATAAAATCTGTGAAAGTCCTGTTGCCATCTTTTTTTTTCTCTTTAGATTGGCCCTGTCATTTCCAGAGGAGTGATGGTGGGCAAGGCCTTTAACTGCTTACAACTTTAGTTTTCTCTAAACTAGGGCTAAAAACATAAACTGTCACAGGTTCTTGTAAGGATCTAATTAGAGCTGATGTTTGAAAGCACTTTGCATTTATAAACGTTTATAATTGTATATTGATAATCAGAAAGTTTGCTTTGAAACACAAAAAATATGTCACTTTTAAAAAGCACCCTACCTCTTCCCAGAGTAATGGCAGATTGGGGGCAGCAATGGTGACATGATATGTGTTGGAGGTGGGAAAAGATGATGGAGAATCTATCATGATGTAATTCATTCAACAGAATTGATTGGGATCCTGCAAAGGAGCATTTCTTTAAATATTCATTTACCTAATTATAAACAGATAACACATCCACATGGGTTCCCAAATCTACAAGTATAAAATGATAGTAGAGTTTTCTCTTCCACCGCTAACACCCATCCACCCAACTACTCTACGAACAACCAAATAACCATCGTTAAGTCTCTTGTAAACATGCAATAAGTATTTTTCATTCAACTTGTAATTCAAACATGATTCCTGTCAATTACTGTCATTTTTGAAAAGAGTGGCACTTCATGACGCACACTTTACTCTGCCCAGCCTGCCTTATTCCCAAGTGAAACTTGAAATTCTTTCCATATCAATGTATATAAGTTGCTTTAAATGACTGCATAGTATTCTATTGGATGGACATCTCATAATATATTTAATCAAGTCTTCTGCTGATAGGCAGTTAGGTTGTGTCCAGTCCATTGCTGTTACAAAGTGTACAGACATGCATAACATTATACAACATTCTGTGGGCTTGTTGAGTCCAATCATTAGCAGATATTTATTGAGCACCTACTGTGAAGTAGCTAGTGTGTTAGATACTAGAGTTTCAGTATTGAGCAAAATATAGAGTCCCTGATTTCAAAAATTTTACAGTCCTCATGTTGGTGGTTGACATAATCCAAAGACCACATGTATGACTTGATAATTTTTAATAGAAATAAATTCTCTGAGGAAAATAAAGGAACTAATCAGGCAGTCTGACCCAGACTTAGGGGTCAAGGAAGCCTTTTCTCTTGAATTGATACTGGAGCTGAAATCTGATGGATGGGGAGGTACCCTAGTTAGTGTTGGGGTAGCAGGGAAATGACAGCAATCCATAGAAGAAGAATCCATGCAGAGGCCCTGTGGTAGCAGGGTACATGATTCCTTTGAGCAAATTTTAAAAAAAATCCCTGTGGCTGGAGGAAAGGGAGTCAGTGAGAAGAATGAGTCAAGAACACCAGAATGAGTCAACAGCCAGACCACGCAGGGATGGATAGATCCCGGTGAGCACAGGACTTTGTTCTAGCAGTAATGGGAAACCTCTGATGTTTTGAAAGCAAGGGGTGATGGGGTCAAATTCACATTTTGAAAAAAACCCCTGATGAATAGGAAATTGTATTGGAGGAGATCTAGGTGATATGGTGGAAACAGGTAGAGTTTTTAGAAAGCCCCAGATAGATGTTGGATTTGGGTGTAGGCTGTGGGGATGGAGTGATATAGGCAAACTTGAAAGATATTTAGGAAATAACATCAGTAGACATTAATGATGATTTGGATTTGGGTGGCAAAGGAGATAAGAGGGTCAAAGATAATGCCTGTATTCCTGGCTGCCTATGATCCAGGACCAAACTGATAAATGGGAATAGGACATATTTGGTAGGAAAATACGTGGGTCTAGTGGTGGACATACTGAGCTGAGGTGTCTTTGAGCCATCCATGTGAGATCTGGAATAGGTGGTTAGAAATTATAACTTTGGAGCTTTGAGAAGAGCTCTGAGCAGAAGATACATCTTGGGAACTGACCGATAACTAGTTGTCAGTTGAAACTGGATATGGGGAGCTTTCCAAGGGAGATGGAATAGAGTAAAAGCAGAAGCACTAGGGTAGGACAAAGTCTTCTAGAGCGCTAACACTGGTGGAGAAGGAGCCTTCAGAGGGAGACTAGGAAAGCGGGAGAGTCACGGGCACAGAGTGTCTCCAGAAGGATGAGTCATCTACAGAACCAGAAGCTGCTGGAAGTCAAGTAAGGTGGGGACTAACAAGTAAGCAGTCAACTTTGTGGCACAGATGAGGACCGTTCCATCGAGTGAGGGAGTAGCATCTGGGTTGGGGCATTGTGAGGAGAGACTGGAACATGAGGGGCTGGAGATAGCGGGGGTGGGCCACTCTATTAGGACGTTTGGTTGGGGAGGGCTGAATACAGAATGCAAGTCAAGGGGGCAGAATGGTTGACAGAGTTTCTCATTTTATTTGAATATGGCAGGCATCCTGTTCAAACCATCTTGGTCGCTGTCTTCCCAAGTGGACTAAACTGCTCGAGGGCAGGGCTACGCATTTTATTCACTGTTGTGCACTTGGTGTGTATTTATGGTGTCTTACACCTTTGTTAAATGAATTCCCTCTCATCCAGAGAGCTCTGAGCTCTTACTAAGCAAAGGCCTCCTCTCTCCCTCCCTATTTCTATTTTCTAAGTTAGTATTTAAAATGCCCGCACAGTAAGCTTCATTCTTTTTCATGTACAGTGTTAAGTTTTGACAAATGTACATGGTTATGTAACCACAGCTACATCCACAACATAGAAAATTTCCATAATCTCCCAAACCTTCTCCTCTGCTGCCCTTTATAGGCAGACCCTTCCCCAACGTCAACTCCTGGGAACCACAGATTTGTTCTCCAGCTACTTTTGTGTTTTCCAGAATGTCCTAAGTGTAGAATCGCACACTGTGCAGCATATTTTTTTAGTTTTGCTTCCTTTACATAGCAGTATGCACTGGAGGTTTGTCTGTGTTGTGTGTATCAATGGCTCACTTTTTTTTTTTAATTGCTTAGAAGTATTCCACCAGGGGGAGACACCACAGTTTTATTTACCCACTCAGCAGTTAAAGATATTTAGTTTGTTTCCAGTTTGTTTCCAATTTGTTTCCAGGCTACTGGAGCTGCCCTAAATAGAGATACACAAGTTTTTGTGTGGACATAAAATTTTATTTCTCTTGGGTAACAACCTCAAAATGGTTTGCCAGATTGTAAGTTAAGTGCAATATGTAACTTTATAAGAGAATGCAAAACTGTTTTCCAGGGTAGCTGTACCCCTTTGCATTCGCGTTAGCACTGATGAGATTTCCAGTTGTTTGCACTCTCATCAGGGCTTGGAATTGTGAGCTGAATAGTGGACATTCTAATAGATGTGTGGTGCTATCTCATTGTGCGTTTTTCTTCCCACATTTTTCTTTATCCATTCATTTGCTGATGGACACTTAGGTTGTTTCCATGTCTTGGCTAATGTAAATAATTATGCAGTGAACATGGAAGCACATACATGTCTTCAAGCTACTGATTTCGGTTCCTTTGTGTATATACTCAGAGGAGAGTTTGCTGGATATTATGGTAGTTTTATTTTTAATTTTTTGAAGAGCCTCATGTGGACTGTTGTCCATAATGCCTGTACCAATTTACATTCCCACCAACAGTGTACAAAGGTTCCCTTCTCTCCATATCCATGCTAACACTTTTTATCTTTCATTTTTTAGGCAATGGCCACCCTAACAGGCATGAGGTGCTATCCCATTGTGGTTTTGGCTTGCATTTCCCTGATGATTAGTTGGCCATCTGTATGTCTTCTTTGGAGAAATGTCTATTCAGGTTCTTTGCACATTTTCAAATAAATTCGTTTGTTGTTTTGCTAATTACTTGTATGGGTTCCTTATATATTTTGAACCAAATAGATGATTAGGGGAAAATTCAAACGTTGCCTTTCAATTTATTGTTTCCTTTGCTCACAGGAATCTCACGTATGCAATCTCATGTATCAATTTTTGATTTCATTGCCTGTGCTTTTGGGTTCATATTTAGAAAATTGTTGCCCACACCAGTGTCAAGAAGCTTTTCCCCTTTCTTTTTGTTTTCTAGTAGTTTTATAGTTTCAGGTCTTACATTTAAGTCTGTTTTGAATTAATTTTTGTATATGGTGTGAGGTAAGCATCCAATTTCATTTGTTTGCATGTGAATCCAGTTTTCCCAATACAGTTTATTAAAGGAAATGTTATTGAGTGTTCTCGGCATCTTTACTGAAGATCAGTTGACTGTAAATGTGTAGTTTATTTCTGGGCTTTTTAAAAAACACTTTTATTATGGTATGATTCCTATACAGTAAAGTACACATCTTTCATATATACAGTTTGATGAATTTTGATAGATGAAACCACCACCACACGGCAGTTAACATTTCCATCACTCCCCGAGAGGTGCAAATTTGAATTCCCAATTGATCCCTACCTGCCCTCTTTACCCTCTGGTAGCCATGTTTGTTCTCTGTATCTGCAAGTCTCTGTTTTGTAGGTAAGTGCATTTGTGTCCTTTTTTAAGATTCCACATATAAGTGATATTATATGGCATTTTTCTTTCTGTTTCTGACTTCCTTCACTTAGAACAACAATCCCCTGGTCCATCCATGTTGCTGCAAATGGTATTATTATAGTCTTTTTTATGGCTGTGTAGTACTTAACTGTGTGTGTGTGTGTGTGTGTGTGTGTGTGTGTGTGTGTGTGTGTGTGTGTGTGTGTGTATGTGTGTATAAATATATATCACATTTTCTTTAACCAGTCAGTTAATGGGTACTTGGGGATTTTTTTCCCCATTTCTTGGCTATTGTTAATAGTGCTGCTCTGATCATTGGTGTACATGTGTCTTTTCAAATTATACTTCCCTCCAGATATATGCTGGGCTCTCAGTTCTATTCCATTGTTCTATTTTTTTTCTGGCTGTACCATACTGTTTTAATTACTATAGCTTTGTAACATAACTAGAAATCAGGACGTATGATGCCACAGCTATGTTCTTTTTTCAGGATTGCTTTGGCTATTCAGGAATTTTTGTAGTTCCACACAAATTTTAGAAATGGTTTTCCACTTCTTTGAAAAGTTTGATAGTGATTGCTTTAAATCTCTAGATGGTTTTGGGAGTATGGAAATTTTAACAATATTAATTCTCCCAATCCATGAACATTGGATATCTCTCTGCTTATTTTTGTCTTTCTCTCATTGATGTTTTAAAGTATTCCATGCATAGATCTCTCACCTCCATGGTTTAATTTATTCCTAGGTATTTTGTTCTTTCTGGTGTCATTATAGATGGTAATGTTCTCTTTATTTTTTTTTCAGAGAGTTTGTTATTGGTGTTTAAAAAATACAATTGATTATTTTTGGTATGCTGATTTTTTTTCTATCCTACAACATTATTGGATTTATGTATTCTACATTTTTGGTGTGGAGTCTTTAGGGCTTTCTATATACAGAATCATGATGTCTGCAAATAGATAATTTTACTTCCTTTGTTTCAGTTTAGATGCCTTTTTATATCTTTTTCTTGCTGGTACTTTCAGTATTATATTTACTAGAATTGGCAAGAGTGGGAAAATCTTTCAGTTTTTCCCATTGATTATGATTTTAGACATGAGCTTTTCATAAATGGCCTTTATTGTGTTGAGGAAACTTCTTTAGTATCTGTTTTGTTCAGTTCTCATTATGAATGAATATTAAACTTTGTCAAGTGATTTTTCTGCAAATTGAGATGATTATGTGGTTAAAATCTTTCATTTTGTTGATGCCCTGTATCACATTGATTTGTGTATGTTAAAATAATCTTCCCTTAGGGATAAATACCATTGAGTCATGTTATATAATCTTTTAAATATGTTGTTGAGTTCAGTGTGCTAGTATTTTTTTGAGTATTTTTGCATCTATGTTTACTAGAGATACTGGCCTATAGTTTTATAGTCTTGCAATGTCTTTGTCTAATTTTGATATCAGGAGAGACTGTTGTCATAAAATGATTGTAAAAGTATTACCCCTACTTCTATTTTTTGGTTAAGAGTATAAGAAAAATTGGTATTTTTTTCAAATTTTTAAAATTTTATATATATATACATATATATTTCCATAGTGCTTCAGTCATAAGTGAACATGCATATATTGGTTCTCATAGAATATTTTACCATAAATTACTACTAGATATTTAATATAGTTCCCTGTGCTATACATATGAACTTGTTTATCAATTTTGTATATATTAATATCTGTAAATCTCAAACTCCCAGTTTATCCATTCCCACCCTCTTACCCCTCTGGTAACCTTAAGTTTGTTTTTCATATCTATGAGTCTGTTTCTGCTTTGCAAATAAGTTCATTTGTCTGTTTTTCTTTTAGATTACATATATAAGTGATGTCATTGATAGTCTTCTTTGAATGTTGGTAGAATTCAGCTTCAAGTGCATTTAGTCCTAGTCTTTGTGCCTTTGGAAGTTTTTTGATTACTATTTGAATCTCCTTATTATGGATGTGTTGACTTTTTTCTGTTTCTTCTTTATTCAATCTTGACAGTTTGTATGTTCCTCAGAATTTCTCTATTTCTTCTAGGTTATCCAATTTGTTCACACAATTGTTTACAACTATTTTCATATGGTCCTTTTTACTTCTGAGGTGTCTATTGTAATGTATCTTTCATATCTGTATTTATTTCAGCCTTCTCTCTTTTCTTCTTCATTTAGGTGTTAAGTTTGATTGTCCCCCATAGATCTCTTAAGGTATCTTCATTTTTATTCATCTTTTTATTTTTGTCCCTTCTGATTAGGTGATTTCCACTGATCTGTCTTCAAGTTTGTTGATACCTTTTTTTTTTTAGGTGATTATTTTTGTTGTTGTTGACAATCCCTTCTTCCTTTTGATCTGGGAAGCTGTTGAACTGTTCTATTGAATGTTTCAGTTCAGTTACTCTATTTTTCAGCTGTATGACCCCAGTTTGGTACTCTTTTTATATTTACATTTTCAGCTTACAGATACTGCACACATTTTGTTAGAATTATACTTCTTTATTTCATTTTTGGGTTGCAATAATCAGTGGTTATATTTTTTAATGCTTTTATTCTAATTATTGATTGCTTGGCTATGGAAATACAATTGGGTTTTTTTTTTTTTCATATTCACCTTGTAACCCACAATCTTGCCAAACTCATGGCATTTTTTTTAATGTAAAATATTACGTTCTTAGTGAAGAGAGAGAGTTTTATTTCTCCCTTTCATATCTATATGTCTTTTGTCTTATTGCATTGGCCAGGACTTCCTGTCTGAGTTCTCATGGAGGAGTGATGAGAGTGGACAGCCCATTTTAAGAATGTTATTTTGGTTTTTGTGTTCATGCCTTTTATCAGGTTAAGGAATCTATTCTTAGTTTGGTAAGAATTTTAACTGAATTGAAATTGAATGTCATGAGATGCTCTTGGCACTTTGCTTCAATTTGTAATAAAGCAAACTATATTGATGGTCAAATGCTGAGCATCCCAAATATTTTCAGAATAAATCATAATTTCTAATGTATTGATGAACTGAAATTGCTAGTACTTGAGGAGTTTTTTCACTTCTGCTCATGAGGAATGATGATTCATAGCTTTCTTGTGATGAATAACAGGGCATCACGGTAACACTGGTCTCACGAAATGAGTTGGAAAGTGTTATTTCTTCCTCTAATGAGATTTTGTAGAATTGTATTTATTTTTCCCATTAAATGGTTGTGTATTAGTCTTCTATGGATAGAAAAATACCACCTAATAGGTAGCTTCACCAACTGAAATTTATCCTGTCACAGTTCTGGAGGCCAGCAATTCAAGATCAAGGTGCCGGCAGGGTTGATTCCTCTTAGGGGCCTCTGCTTGGCTTGCAAAAGGCCACCCTGTTGCTGCCTCTTCACATGGTCATTCCTCGGTGCATGACATCCTTACCATCTTTCCATTTGTCCTACAAGTTCTCCTTCCTGTAAGGACTCCGATCAGGTTGGATTATGATCCAATCTTACAGCGTCTTTTTATCATGATTGCTTAAAGGCCCTATCTCCAAACACAGTCACATTCTGAGGTCTGGGTGTCAGGGCTTTACCATCGGAATCTGCAGGGTAGTGATGGGAGACAAAATGGAGTCCATAACAGTTTGGTAAAATTTGTCAATGAATCATCTGGGCCTGGAGTTGTCTTTTTGGGGAAGATTTTAAACTGCTCATACAATTTCTTCAATTGCTAGAACTATTAAGTGTAGCTGTTTTTCTTAGGCCACTGTGGCAGTGCAGACTTGAGACTGAGGTTGGCTCTAGAACAAGGCTGAGTGAGGAAAAAAAGAATAGAAAAAGAGAAGAAAATTAGGGACTTCTTTGTGCTCACTAGTACACTGGGGCTCCTTTTCTTGGTCTTCTGAATGGAAATAGGAGATTTCTCCTAGAGTTTTTGCTGCATAGTACAGTGATTAAGGTCTCATTGCTACTAGCTGTTGAGCTTTCAGAGTCTTTAAGTAGTTGCTTTAGTATGTGCAGACATTTTTAACATAATCAGTAGGAGTCAGAGGCTATGTTCATGTCAATTCATCTTCACTGGCACTGGAAGTTGAGATTTCCATTTGACTGGGCCCATTTAGTACATCTGGTCAACCTTGCATAGGAAATGCTGCAGGGAGGGAAAGAACAACATTTATTTTCTAATGGTCAAAAGAAAATTGGAATGGGAAGAGGATTTGTTTTTCAAAAGTGAAGTTTGCACCCCCAAATGTCAAGAAAATCATAATTCATTTCATTCATAGCTTCCCTAAAGCCATAGAATTATTTGATTTAAAATATCCCTGAAAGTTTGCCTATACTGTCTCGTTTACAAGATTATTTGTTCAAGAAGAGAGATATCCCCTAGGGATGGTGGAATATAACTTCATTTGAGCAAGAATTTATGTACTTAAGTACTTTTTTCTGTATTCTTTTTGATACCACATTAAATTAAAAGTCAGTTTCTTACAAGTTAGTTGCAGTGCAGAATCTGAAAACCTGAAACTGACAGCCTATCAATGAACTTTCTCTGTTCCTACATGAAAATCCATTCGTCTGTCTTGCACTTTGAATTTACTGTTTTTTTTACCTAAGCATGATTTTATAACTTGATGAACTGACCATTTGAAAAATACTAGTTTAGGGTTATACAGATCTTGAAAATATTTACTTTTAATTATGCAATATTAAAAATCCTTTTCATCAACATTCATCTCATGAAAAAAGTCTCAAAGCATTGAATAAATGCCATGCACACAGCAGCAAGATTTCTGAAATTCTGATTTTTGCTTGAGAGCTCAAATTGTATCTCTGGCAGCAAATACCGCTAGTTGTTTGTTGTTCCTTGAGGTGAGAGGCTCACTTCATTCATTTTCAAGAAAATGTCTATGAAATGCTCCAATCCAGAGTTGGTGTGTCATTCATTCTTTCAAGTAGAACTGGCCTCAGGGATACATCCACTTTTTCAGCTCAGAACTCAATCACCTACGTGCTTTCTCTTGAGATGACCATTGTACTTTATAAGCAGCAGAAGAGCTTTCTGTGTGGCTTCTGATTTCTTCCCCCAGAGTATTAAAATATGTGTCCTTAAGGTTAGGATTTAATAGTGAATTTTCACTGCTTTATCAAAGACAATTCTTAAAGCACATTTTTCTTCTCTGCCTACACTTGGTGCTGAAAAATAATGGCTACTAATATCATTTGGTACTGCTGCCTTGATTTGCACCAGGTGCTAGCAGTTTTATTCACCTTTGCTTTTTCACCAGCAGTGCGAACGTCAGCACCATGAACAGGACATTTTAGTAATATTCTGAAAAAACCTTTGATCTCATGGACCGCTCTGAAGGAACCTTGGGTTCTGCCAAGAATCTGCAGGCTCTGAGAATTGCTGCTGTAGATCAGCTCAGTAATGGGAGGATGGTAGACAAGGGAGTGTTGCTGGAGCTGAGCACAGTAGCCAGCATTTCAGTCTGAGCTGTGAAAGGGGGATGCGTGACCTCACAAAGGGGCTGAGAATTTGAGAAGGCCTGGCATCAACGTGGGGCATAGGGTGATCTCAGCAGTGCTGGGCTTCTAGCCTTTGCAGTGTGTGAAGTTGCTTAGGTAGGGCTGGAACAGGTTGCGGAGGGCAGTTGATTCCCTTGGGGATCCTCCAGGGCCTGGGATTCAGCAGATGTGAATGTAATTGGGACTGTGCCCACTAATTACTGTTAATCTTGAGATCTGCTCACCTTTGTGAATCTTTATGTTCAGCATATAATATATGCTCAATTAGTGTCTTGTTCATTGAAATTAAATAATTTCGTTTCTGGGAAATGAAGGGGTTATGTATTACTTCTCTGAGGGTTCTGTAAACACTGAACTTGACTCTGTTCTTATACTAACAATGGAGTCAGCTGAAACCCAGACAAATCAAGTGGAGTGTGGGTGGACAGTAATGGGGCCGGAAGTGAGACAAGAGTCTGCCAATTTCAAGTTAATGCTACTTATGTTCCCCATCCTGTCTGTTTCCTGGGAGCTCTCCTGCCTCCCCGAGTTGGGAGATTTTGTGCTTACAGATTGCTACTTTTCTCACCCACTTTGTACCAGCTGTCCTAGTTTTGTGTAGCTGGTCTGGTTTTGTCCGTTGATTATGCTGTTAGTGCATACTTGTTTTCTGTCACACGGATCAAACTTTCTGAGCCTCACCTGATTTATCTGTAAAACTGAGATACTGTCCCTTTTCACAGGGCTGTTTTATGTTTCAAATGAGCTGTTCAGAGAAAGAGTTGGGCTCAGATTAAGAAGTGGCTAGTTGGTGAATGAGAACTCTATAATTTGGCAAGTCCCCTAATGGTTTGCTTTTTGGCCCATTGAGCTGTTATGTCAGAATGTTGTGTGGAGGTAAAGCTTGCAGATCAAGAAATCTGAGCTTCCAAGCAGACACTGCTTTAAATCTTGGATCCCAGAAAATGAGCATGGAGGCCCAGATGTCTGGCAAGCTGTTTAGAGTCTCATTTTGGCACATAGAAGGCGAGCAGGGGTTCTGCCATGGAGAGGGCCCTGAGCAGAGAGAGCGTTCAGGGTGAGGAGGCTCGTTGGATGCCCAGGATTCCTGTGGCCACAGACTGAATGTTCATGTCCCTCCTCCCCCATTTCATACATTGACATGCTAACCTCCAGGGAGGAGGGTACAGCTCAGTGGTAAATGCGTGCTTAGCTCTCACAAGGTCCTGTGTTCAATCCCCAGGACCTCCATTTAAAAAAAAAACAACAGAAAGAAAAAGAAATGCTAAGCCCCAACATGATGGTTGAGAGGTGATTAGGTCATGAGGGTGGAGTCTTATAAATGGTACTATTGCCCTTCTAGAAGAGTCCTCAGTGAGCTCCCTTGTCCCCTCCTCCACATGAGGACTCAGTGAGAAGATGGCCGTCTAAGAACCAGGAAGCTGCACTCACCAGACACCGAACCTTGACCTTGGACTTCATAGCCTCTAGAGCTGTGAGAAGTGAATGCTGTTGCTCAGAGCCACCCCGTCTATAGTACTTTGCTGCAGCCACTGGACTGGACTAAGACACCTGTCACTACTGTGATCTGGTGGTCTTTTTGTTTTGGGTCTTTTTCTTTTTTGAACAGGTTTTTTTTTTTTTTAAAGAGAAGTCTCAGATTTACAGTAAAATTGAGTAGAAATCAGATTTTCTACATACACTCTGCCCCAACACATGTATGATCTCTCCCACTATCACCATTCCTCTCCAGAGTGGTACATCTGTGGCAATCGCTGAGCCTACACTGACCCATCATCATCATCCAAGGCCCACAGGTGCTCTTGGGAAGCCCCTCTTTGTGTTGTACATTGTACGGCGTTGGGCAGATGTACAGGGACATAGATCCACCATCAGAGCACCACACAGCGTGGTTCACTGGCCTCGATTCCCCTACGTGCTGCAGGTCCATCCTTCTTCACCAAGAGCCTTCATGGACTTTCCACAGGTATTAAGTTATTTTGCAAATGGGATGGGGCATGTTTAGATGCCCATGAATCTCTTTTCATCTGCTTGCATTGTAAGACCATGAGTTGAAAGTAGCTTCAGATCAGATGAGCTGAAGAAAAGGAAACTCTATAACATAAATCCATTTGTGGCTGTGATTCCTTGTCTAGACAGTTCAGCTTCATGCGGTGGGATTCTCTCAGAGTTCTTGGCTTCTCTCCTCCCCAGAGGGTAGGGACTGTCTTCTTCATTCTTGCTGCTTACCACACAGAGAATGCTCAGTGGAGGCCCAGCGAGTGAGTGCATGAATGCTCAAGTACAAGCTCCAAAACCCACCCTCCCTTGCATTCATGCTGTTCCCTGATCTCCTGCTGACCACGGGCCACTCTTCCTTCACTTACGCTGCTGCTCCTGCTCATCTTTCTCCCCATCGATGGGAGGGAAACTGGGCAGAGGCTGGCTCTACAGAGACACACAGAAGTTGCTTCTCCCTGAGCCTGGGCTTGTGGCCGGTTGAAATGGACTTTCTCCAGTGTCAAGACCCCATCTGGGGAGACAAGGGGGCTTGGATGCAAATGGAAGCCGCCTTATGCCTGCAAGGATTCTTGTCTGCTGACTTCAAGTCAGTAGGAGGCAGTGTGGAAGAGTGTGTCTTGGGCCCCGAGGGCACATGACTGTGCTGTGTCCTGGTTTACTAGCCTGGCTCATTTCAACTCATTGAAACCTGGGGAAGTAAAGTTTAGCACCTGCAAATTGGGTTTGGGTTAACTCTGTCATTTTTAGTAACATGGCTAGGGGATGATAAGGGTGAAATTCTTTGATGTGCTGTTAGAGTTACTGCTTAAATGCACAATATGTCCATTTCTTGTCACCTGTCAAGGGCATGTCTTTGTGTGACTGAGGGTGCTGGGAATGGAAGGCCTGTTAGCAGGACTCGAACTCCCTGTTCCTCAGTGGGTGGGCACTGCTTGTTGACAGCGCTCTGCTGAAGGCCTGGCCATGTGCACAAAGGGAGACTCAAGACCCACAGATCCGGGGAGGGGTTGTTTAGTAGTGAGTTCCCCATCCTTTTTCTAGTTGGAAAAACAACCAGCAATGAGTTGATTTGTTGGATTTTTTCCTTTTAGCCTTTCTCTTCATAGGCTGCTCAAACTCAAGTTCTTCTTATTCTCTTATAAGGTGGACAGGTGTCCAGCAGGTGAGTATGGAACTGGGCAGAGCTTGATATGATCCCTGTCTGTTCAGAACTTGGGCTGAGGGCCTGGCCTAAAAAAACCTTGGTTTGTTTCCATTGGAGGGTGTGGGGAGGCCTGGAGTGTGTGTGTGTGTGTGTGTGTGTGTAGAGATGGGTGGGAGTGGCAGCCAGCATCCTCCTCACCAAGCCATGTGAGATGAAGGGGCAGAAGATAGAAGGAATTGGGTGGAGGATTATGAGGGAGAAATGCCTCTGCTCTCTGCTGCATGGGGGCTCAGGAAGAGGGTGTGAATGGCAGAGTTGAAGTCCACAGCATTAAACCAATTTAAACCTAAATGTGGTGATCAGAGAAGCCTACTCAGTGACTTGGACACAATTAGTTAGCCATGGATTGACTTTTGGCCTCACCAGCCTTTTGACCTTTGGGAAATCCTCTCACAATGTGGGACATCAGACACTTAATTTGTCATAGGACATCCAGCATATGCATTCACAATACTTACCTTGATGCAGTGAGGGTTTCAGTAGCTTATACGTATAAAGCAGCAGCTGCTCCAAGGCACTGAGTCACAGCAGGTGGACAAGAAGTGGTAACTGTCAGCTGTTAAATTTGGGGAACACATTACTGGGGAACTTAAGAGGAGATCCAGATCTGGTCATCACCTTGATCCCTGGGCGAGATACTAGAATCTGGTTGTGCCATGTGCTAAATAAGGCCCATGGGAGAGTCCAAGTTGCTGACAGAGCAAAGCCTTTCAGAACCCCCATCCACCCCCAAACACTTAGGCAGTGATGCAGGGGGAAGGACATCACTGTGGAGCGGGCAGCAAGGACCCAGCTGCTCAGAATGGGGGGCGCCTCTGCTGTTGGGTCAGTGCCAAGGGCACCCCAGGGCCCTTGAGAGCTGCATCTGTTAATCTTCCCTGTGCTCTCAGTCACTCTGGATGACAGGACGCCATGCTCCTGTTGTGCCCCTTGGAATGGCCTTTCCCAGACATGCTGCACTGTTCTCCTTGGCTTCTTAACTCTTGGAGGCATTTCCCAAACACCTGGTATAAAGGTGACTTGCAGCACTAGCTGTGGAATCCGTTTTCTCATCTAACAAAATAGGATAATAATAGCACTCACTTCGCAGGGCTTTTAGGAGTTAAAGTGTCAATGCACTAAAGACACTTACAGTAAAAGTCCAGTAAATATCATTTCTCTCAATGTGAATATTCTTCTGTCTTTTCCTCCTATGCCTCCACACTCTCCTTTTATCTCCTACCTTTGATTTGAGTTCCAGGAAGTTTCCAGGAAGGGCAGGGGATGGTTGGGACTGACTCTCTAAGAAGCTGTGTTCCTCCAGCCCCCTCCTCCCACCCACTTCTGCTCTGATGCACTGAGTCAGCCCAGCTTTCTTCCCGTGTCCCTGAGAGAAGTGGGGTCTTGCTCTGCGTAAAGTTGGTTCCTACCATTGCATAAGCCGGGGAGAGTGCATTCTTGAAGGATGGGCCTCCAGATGGAGAGGAAGTGAGCAGGATGTGAGTCTTCTCTGGGCTGTGGGGGAAATGCTCATTAAACACCCTCATGATTCCTTTTTTGGAATTCAGTATGGAGATCCTATCATTGGGAAAAAAGCAGACCTCTTCTTCAAAATTTCACCCACTTCTTCCATCCTCCTAGAAAGATGAGTGTGCCCTGCTGGCCTGGGGTTAGAGTTCAGCTGGAGCCTTCCTGACAGTGAGCTAAGCTCTTGGCTCCAGTGTCACTCATAATCAGAGATCCCTCAGCCTTCAGCCAGGTGCCATCTGCCTCCCAGTAAACTGTGTTCCTGCCAGGCCATGAAGCCCTTTCTTCCCCACGCCTCCATTCCCTTCTATCTCCTGCAGTACATTCTGAGGTGGATAAAATGAACACATGCATGATTTCCAAAAAGTTTGCACAATGGCTGTAACATATATATCAATCTAACATCTGGCAGCTCTGTCCCCTCTGCCGATAAAAGAGGAAACAGGGAGGAGAGGCCTGTGGCCAATCCCTGCCAGTGTGATCATCACTTTGGGGACAGTGGAGACCCCTGATCTGCATGGAACCACCCTCTGTCTGTGCTCCATTGGCGATACCTCATGTGGAACTTGCAGGCCGGCTTAGCCAGGTGCCAACAGCAGCCTGCCTCCTAAATGGAAACTCCAGACAGGAAGTTGGAAAACCCAGCCATGATTTCTGCCCAGGATGAGGTTTTTCTCAGTGTCCCCAGCAAGTCTTTCCTGTGGAAACTGTTTGATTGTGGTGGCTTAGGTTTTCTCAGGTTTGGGGGTGCCCCTTATCTCCTGTGATTTAAGAAGGCTATGATGGTATCCTTGACCATCTTAGAACTTTCTGGAATGCTGCCTAGTTTGGCGGCTGCTTTCCTTTCTTGTTTGATATTCACAACCTCAGAGGTCATGGTAGGTAGGAACATGGAGGTACGTGACACACTCAAAGTCACAGAGGTTGTTACTGCTTAAAAAATAATTCAGGTCCCCACATTCCTGGTCGAGTGCTTTTTAAAACTACGTCATGCTCCTGGGGGAAAAGCTGGGGTGATACGCAGGAGGCCTTGGGGATATGGAACAAGGGCCAGGTTTACCTGGAGGTGCTAAGTGCAGTGCGAACTGGGCGCCATGTGCAGTGAGGGAGTTACTCCTCGTCACTGACTCAGAGGCAGTGACCGCCTCCTGCAGGTGCTGGGAACTGCCAAATAATCACCGCCTCTGACCCCCGGAGGAGACTTCATATTGAAAGTTCACGGCTGCCTCCCCCTAACTTTTCCAGAGAAGACCGTGCTGGTCCAGGTGGGCAGGGCCCAGCAGCATCTCCAGAGGATGCTCATTCATGACTCAGAGGTGAGGCCAGGTTGTGTGTGGCTTGCTTCCCTGCCTTCATCCATTGTTCATGCCTCCCTCCTTGGGTGAGACTCTCTGCAGAGACTCCTGTCCCTCCCCTTCAGCCTGGCAACGTTCCCCAGGGCACAGGCTGCTGTAGTGGGCCCAGTACCAGCACCCCTGGCTGGCACTAGTGCTTGCCCTGGGCTAGGTGGTCCTCTGTCTTACATCCTTGAGGTGAGGTCTCATCTGGTCTCCTTCCCTGATGGTCCATCTGACTGTTTATTAGCAGAAGAGACCTCAGGTCTTGAGGAAATGGAGCGAGGCCTGGGCTGTGCTCTCTGTCTTCTCTGGTCCGTTACAGAAGCCTGGCACTCAGTGACGGCTCAGGAAGTGGTAGCCCCCGTCATTGTGGTCATTATCAGCTTTATTCCTCACAACTACCCCAAAAGCCAGGAGGGGGTGCCCCATCTCACAATGAGCAGAGCAGGCAAGGAGGAAAAGGCTGCCTAGACATTCAGTGGTTTGCTCCACCAACCTCCAAAGCTGGGCCTCCTTCTGCTACACTGCTCTAATTCCCTTGGCTGGAATGTTCTCAATCCAAACTAATATCTGAATATGTTCATTTTTAAAGGCATGTATATTGGATCTCCAGGTGGCTAT
This sequence comes from Camelus dromedarius, assembly GCF_036321535.1. NCBI lineage: Eukaryota > Metazoa > Chordata > Mammalia > Artiodactyla > Camelidae > Camelus > Camelus dromedarius. The sequence goes on along the minus strand of NC_087470.1, from coordinate 12,849,357 downwards.
GGAACAGACTCTTCCCCCAACCCTGGTGGAGAGGGTCTTGGCAAGAACAAGCGATGTATCAAAATTCTCACTTACAATGAGTCATGGCGTAGTGTAGGCAGGCCCGTCCAAGAGGTAACCCAGAATGCCAGGCTGGAATCAAAGCAGAATCCAGCTGAACATGTGGCTGAGACATTGGATGCCAAGGAGATTCAATTTGTTTTTGTCATAATAAATAGGAAGTGAGATGATAGCTCTTGAAGTGGATACATTGCTAGTTTTATTGCAAGAATTAAGTAGCACTGCACCAGTCTTATTTTGCAATGCTTTCCTTCCATTCTTGACTTGGTATCAGTCAACAAACAGTGTGAGACACTTTGTCAATGTTTGTCACATTTAATTAATATTGATTACTCTCATGATGGACACTGACTGCAAATAGCAAATTTTTTAAAGAAAATAAAGAACTATCAGGATTGAAAACAGATTTTTTTTTGAGAATTGTTGGAGAAATGTCAAGTCAGTTATTAAGTTGAAAATAAGTATTGATTTTATGGTTGGTTACAATGCTAGATGTGAAAAGAAATTGTGCCTTTAGCTTCTGGGAAGTACTTTTACTTAGCAAAGTAAAATTCTTGAAGGATTGTCTTTATTTCTAGATAGTACCATTTATCTTTTATAAAGATGATGCTTTTTGGCTGTTGGTAAATCATATTTCTACATACATCAGTGGACACATCCTTAATACGCACTGAATTATACTCCAGATTGAGCATATATTAAGGTTTTTTAAAATCTAAAAGAGAATTATGAACCAAGAGATGCAATCAGAATTTAAATGATTGTAACCTTTTGAAAATGCAGCTTGCATTTTCATGTTTTATTTTAATTACTATCACTCTGAAAATAAAGTTCATTTCAGAGCAGCAGTATTTTGTTATATAAACAAATGACACAACTCAAATTCTGAATGACTGTGTAATGATTCTTGGTATTGAAACTAAAATAAAGCCAAAATCTTAGCCCCATTCAGAGTGAACTTCTGTGTTAAAAATGGAAAGTTCTGTTAATTTTTCATTCAGATTTCCTGAATATGAAAATGTTCTTATGGGATTTATGGATGACCTTTTTTAACCCAGAAAAAAATTATTTTAGAGGACACTGTATTGGTTGAATAACAAAATGATATTCTTGAAATGGTTTTATTAAAATTATTACAGTTTTCTGGTAAATTTGAAGCATCAAATGGTCTTCATTGAGGTTGATAGACACAGCTTGTACATGATATTCTTGCCCTTTTCGGGGGTAGGTAAGTAAAATTTTTGATGTATTTTCAACCTTAGAGAAACATTACAAGCATAATAGAAGGCACTCCCATATTCATTGAGTCAAATTTACCAATTGTTATAATTTGTTCCAGATTTTTAGTGCCTACCGTCCCTCATGTCCCCCTCTTTGTGTTTATGTATGTGTGTGTGCATACATGTCTCTGCGTGGAATTTGTTTTCATTTCTCTTGTGCAGATTTCTAGAAATTGCTGCATGATGTGGTGAGTTTGTTTAACCTTTTAAGAACCTGATGAACTCTTGAAAAGAACTATATACATTTATCTTCCAACTACCAACGTATGGAGAGTTCCAGTTTCTCCATATCTTGCACAGTGGTGCTTACAGTCTTGTCTTTTTGACACAGTTATTCTACTACAGAATATGAAGTAGGATTTCATCGTGGATTTAATTTATGTTTCCCTAGACTAGTGATTTTGACCATCCTCTGTGAAGCTGTTGGCCATTAGTTTACTTTCCTTGGAGAAATGTCCATTCAAGTCCCCCTTTGGGTTGCTGTCTTATGTGTGATAAGAGATCATATGTTCAGAAGAAAAAACAAGTCATTTATCACACGGATCTTGGTTTTTATGTCTGTTATTTTTTCTTTTTTAATCTAGTCTGACAATCTCTGTTATTTCCTTTCTCTTTTCTTTTCTTTATTTCTTTTTTTTTTTTTTTTTAGCCAGAGAAGGAATAATTATTTTTTTGTAGCAAGTACGGAAAATACGGTATCTTTCCCAAAGCAGTGTCCCCCTGAAGAGCAAAATTGGGGAAGGCTTAAGCTAAGGGTACATGCATATCCATGAAGGGGTTTGAGTAGACGCAAATTCAGCAAAGAATTGGGGCAGAGTTTGACAGAATCAAAGCTTTAGTTGATTGAAGTCACGAGGTCAGAAAAGGTCTGTATCATCATTCCTTAGGTTCCAGCCAGCCTGGGACTTCAGCAAGTAGTTCCCATCCTCCACCATTTTTAAGAGAATATTTTCACTGCCCATAGAATATATGGTTAATATTTTATTCTCAGTTCCTGCAGAACTCAACACAGTCTCTCTCATTTGACTATGGTATTTAGTTCATTCATATGTGATGCTGATATCATTGTTTTATATCTGCCATTTTGCTGTTTATTTTCTATTATTCTCATATGTAAAGAGATCCCTGTGTCCCTCCTTCTTTGTTACATTAGCAGTTGCTCTAGGGACGACAGTATGCATCTCACTATTCCTCATCACAGTCTATGTCTACATAATACACATTTATTTCTGGAAAAAAGTCACTTTGTTCCATTATATCTCCTTGTCTTCTCTTTGTGAAGTTATTGTCATGTTACATCTGTACATGTTACAACAATGCACAACACAGTAAAATAAGTACTACTCTACAGCCAAGACATGGAAACAGCCTAAATGTCCATCAACGGATGACTGGGTAAAGAAGAGGTGGTATATTTATACAATGGAATACTACTCAGCCATAAAAACCGACAACATAACGCCATTTGCAGCAACATGGATGCTCCTGGAGAATGTCATTCTAAGTGAAGTAAGCCAGAGGGAGAAAGAAAAATACCATATGAGATAGCTCATATGTGGAATCTAAAAAGAAAAACAAAAATAGCATAAATACAAAACAGAATTAGACTCATAGACATAGAATACAAACTTGTGGTTGCCAAGGGGGCAGAGGGTGGGAAGGGATAGATGGGATTTAAGAATTGTAGAAAAGATAAGCAAGATTATACTGTATAGCACAGGAAAATATACACAAGATCTTGTGGTAGCTCACAGAGAAAAAAATGTGACAATGAATATATACATGTTCATGTATAACTGAAAAATTGTGCTGTATACTGGAATTTGACACAACATTGTAAAATGATTATAAGTCAATAAAAAATGTTAAAAAAAAAACTCCTACTCTATGTAATCTTAAAGTCCTCAGTTTTTATATGCAAATTGCCTTCTTTACCTCTTTTATTAAGGAATGTTTTCACTGGATATCGAATATATGTTTAACATTTTATTCTTTATTCACTTTGACTTTGTCATCTCACAGACCACTGACTGCTATTATTTTTGGTGAGAAGTCAGTTGTTAATGATTATTTTGATCTCCTTTCTGATATGTTCTTTTTCACTTGCATCTTTCAAGACTTTTTTCTTAGCCTTGTCTTTAATAGTTTGGCTAAGATGTGTATAAGTGTGGGTCTCCTTGAGTATTTCCTACTTGGGATTTTTTGAGATGCTTGGGTCTGTAGATTAATGTTTTTAAATCAGATTTGAGAACATTTTTTGCAATTGTTCCTTCAAATATATATTTTTTGCCCTTTCTCATCTCCTTCTGGGGTTCTCTTTTTACATGTGTTGGTATAATTGGCATTGATCTGGTCTCTGAGTCTTTGTTGGTTTCCTCCCTCTTCAGATTGGTTACAATTCTGTTCATTTTTCTTCAAGTTCACTGATTTCTTTCTTCTTCTTTCAACGGATGTTTTCATTTCAGATACTGCATTCTTCAGCTCCAAGTTCCCATTTGGTTCTTTCATATACTTTGTATCTCTCTGTCGAGATTCCTTGTGGTTTGCATTATTTTCATCACAGCTGTCGATAATTCTTTAAACATGATTTCCATTACTTCTTTCAGTGTGTTCATAGTAGATGCTTTTAGGTCATGTCTAACTCCAGCATCTGGAGATAACTGGTTTTATTGAGCCCTTTTCTTTCTCAGTCATAGTACACTTTCTTCACTCTTTGTTTGTAGTCTTGTTGAATTTGAAAGAATGTAGCAATACTAATATTGAATTTTAATCCAGAGATTTGTTCTTTTTTTTTTTTTAAAGTAACTTGCCACCAGTAAATCTGTGAAGTCTGTCTCTACTACAGCGTGCAACCACTGATGTCACTGCTCATTTTTTGAATGTTCAAACTTGCTTCCTAACAGTTGCTGCTGCAACTGTGTAGCTGAGCATTTAGCCAAAGATTGGGCAGAGGTTGGGCTCAAACCCTATCAGTCAGGCCGTCACTCTGTCGATGCATCTCTGTGGGCCAGCAAGTACATCTACAGTTCAGATCGTTTCCAAATGTGCAGTGGTGTTTGCTTTCTAGTGTGCTTCTGTCCATCTCCATGTGTATACATGCTGGCTTTGGCAGCCATGGAGATGTGGATGGCTTGAACCCGTTTCAGTTTCTTCTCTGCATACCTGTAAATCTGGAGAATATAGAGTGCTTAGCAAGCCCAGATACTGTCTTACCACCCAGAACTTCCAGAGAAATACTTAGCTGCCCTATTGTCTGCCCCAAACATGAGTGCAACCTCAGTGAACCCTGTGTGCCGACCCCTGAGCTCACCAGTTTACCTTCCCAAGCATCAAGTCAGATGAGCCCCTCCTGGTGGTGGCAGCAAGCTTTGTGCCCAGGGTCTGCTGTCCCCCTGGTTGAGCTGCTGTCCCCTCAGCCCTGGCAGGGGATAGACCCAAAGTCTCTCACTTCTATTGCCTGAACATCAGGGGCTTTCATGAATAAGCACTTTAGTTTGTTGCAGATCTTCAGTTAGAGTGCCGAAGTGATTTTTTTCTTTAAGTTTATCCAAATTTATAGCCACATTTTTTAAAAGTGGAGATGATTTCTCAACCTCCTCACCTCATCATGAAGAAAGTGAATTTAACCAACTTCCTTGGAATTGCACTCCAACCAAATCAGTTTAATGAGAATGGACTTGGAGAGGACTTGTAAACTTTCCAAGCTATGCATTCAAAGCTACCTGAATGCCAGAGTTTTACAAGGAGCTTCTGTCTATTAATTTGATGACTTTTGATATTTGATACATGTTTTGTTTTTAGTAATATTTTGTTATTTGTTCATATTCATTTTAAAGTAAATACTGAGTTATTACAATCTGGCTGTTTATAAGCATGTTTCTTAATGTAAGTATGTAATATTTTAATAAAATGTGCTGGCATTTAGACTTGATCTATGGATTAAAAAAGTAATAGCTAGTCATGGACATAAATTTAGAGTTGATAGATTGAACTGAGGATGTTGTTTCTATGCAAATTCTCCTCAACCCACGTTCAGTCACATAAATCCCTATTCTTTTAGGTGAGAATGTGATCCCACTCGCTCACCTCACCTCCCACTTTTAAAACAAATTTAACTTAATTCTATACCAGTGCTTCTATATGGGAATATAATGAGTGGCTAATAAGTTGTGAATTTAAGAATGCATTTCATTAAAAAAAAAAAAGGGGACTACAGAGCTGGCTGCCAAAAAGGGATGGTGAGAGGGAGAGGACATAGAACCCAGTTTGGAGAGCTTATATGAATCCCCTGCATTTCTGAGAGCAGGTGTGTCACTCACGCCCAGGGAACCCGGAATCTGAGAGAGCTGGTAAGTTACTTCATCTCAGGAAGGGAGACCTGCTGGTGTGTTGAGACTGTTTTGCACAATGAACATCTTTGTCAATGACTGAGTGCTTCTGCAGGACCAGATGTAGTGCAAACATGGAAGACAGAAAGTGAGCCTCTCTGGGGATGTAACATAGGCACCATCCACAGGGGCCACTTAGAGGTGTGAACAGACTTCAGAAGAGGCTAATCTGAAGTAGGTTTCTGGATTCCTTAAGAGCCAAGGAAAAAGAAAGGCCAACAGAACGGACTGTATTCACTTAGGTCAGGGGAGTTGCGGGTGAGAACAGCTGTGAGCACAGAAATGCCCCTGAGAGAGTCTGTTTTCCAATTATTGCCAGGAGTGGGCTGCTCAAGACCAGCTCCCAGGAGCATCAGTCACTTAGAAGCTCTCCCGTCCCCTGCAGCTTTGATCCTGGCAGGGCCAGAACCATAATTAGCCAGCTGAGGGAGGAAGGATGGGGTTAGGCAGGAAGGAGGAAGAGGGCCATCCTGCCTTCCACCCCTCCTGCAAGTGGCCAGCCAGCAGCAAGACCTCGCTGAGTACCTCTGACTTGGCCTTTTCATACTTGCATGGGCTGGATGTTCTGTTTCAGTTCTTTGTGAGTTAAAACAACCCCGCACTTTTTTTTTTTTCCTTGAGAGTAACATTTTTCAACCTGGATTTGGAGAAGAACTACTGGATATTTAAAAGGGTACTGCGAGATGATTTTGCCTTCTAATTATAGCTCATCGGTCAAAAATATTAATTGCATATATGAACAGATTTTTGTTTGAACATATTTTTGAGTGGTAGAATTCCATTTAGAAGATTTTTTCAAAATCTGAAATATTTGTGTAAATTCCACCATAATCATGTACCGGATATGTGTGTGAATAACTTTATTTTAACAAAGCTTCTCTTGTCTTTGTATTTTTAATATGATTTTTGATTTTAATCTATTGTGGCTTAGAATCCTTTCCCCTTAAAATTCCTATGCAATTTAGTCCTATTATAGTTCCATACTTGTTATCAATTTAATACTGTTAATAGCAACATTATTAATCCAGGGATTTAGTAGAATAATCTATATACATTATTGTTAAAAGCGGGACAAGACAAAATTTTTCTGATGGCTGCTTTCAGTTGAGTACAGCCCTTCCTTCCCCTTTTATTCTGTTGATGACATTTCTATGATTACATTAAAATTCAGGAATTACCTTGTGGGATTTTCAGTCTTTGCTGTCCCTTTTATATTGGCCAACTCTAAGATTACATGTCCTTGTTCCTTTTAGCTTCTCTCTATATTGTCTTATTACATACACTGATAACTTCTTAGTCCTCCTCTACAGCTCTTTGATATGTCCAATGGATTTTTCTTTCTCCAGAACATTGAACTTGTATGTTTGTAAGAAGCTCCTCTCTAATTTATTGTTTCGGTGGTAGCCTTCTCCTGCCCGATGTTGAGTTTGAGGAAGAAATCTTGAACACTTGTATCTCTAAGGCCAAATGGAGTGCTTTATAGGACATCAGCTAATAAATTCAGTGAATGAAAGAATCGTAGGTATTCAGTCAATTTATCCTAATTCCCCCACCAGGCAGAGCACTGGAGTAGATAGATCTGATTCTATTGAAAAGGTTAAATGATGCCATAGAGAGTAAGATGATTATGTGACTTTCTCATCTTTGAAAACATCCCAGTGACTATAACAATAAAGAAGATGAAATGTATTCTTTTTAAGAAAAATCTGGCTGCTTTCTTAGAAGATAATATGAAATGTAGGATTGTGTACCAGGCCAACAGTATATTTCACAAAAAAGAATCAATTAAATGGATAACATGATAAATTTAAGACCTGCATCCTATGAAATTCAGGTATTCTAGATTGATTCCACACAAGATGTATTTTATCTTTGATCAACACATCGCCTCCATTCTCAGTCTTGAAGCATGTTAAAGACCAGCTATTTTTAAACTTGAGATGTCAGTAATGTCTGAATAATTCATCTAGAAATTCTGATCTAGGTGATTAAAGAGGCAGAGGTGGGAGAAGATGGACGAAGAAGTGGCAAAATGTAGAGGATTGGAGAAGGTGTTTGCTAAAGGATTTCCAGGAGGCAGAAAGGAGAGTTTCTGTTTTTATATTATTTGGAAATAATCATTATCGAAAAAGAAACCAAGATCAACCATAACAAGAAATGTGAAATGACTGGATGATGGTAAGAAATTAGTGAATCAAGCAAGCAAGTCCTGGTGCAGAACGTTCCTGTGTAGACGGAGCACAGGACCCGCCAGGCAGAGTCTCATGTTTGAAGTGTTAACTTGATCAAAAAGTCCATCATTTTTTATATTTTTAATTTGGATGAAAGATAATATTTTGTACTGTTACAGCACAAAGAAAGCTGATTTCAAAATTATCAAAACTTAATGTGAGCTTTTTTTCTGGTTTGGGGAGTTGACAGGTGGGCAAGTGTTTACCTGCACACACAGATCCTGTGTGATTTTTTTTTTGTCTTTGTTAGGTTTTAAGATTCTTAAGTCCATGATGCTTCTTAGTGTCATACAATATCCTCAAATCTTCTCATATAATATTAGAAGAAAATTGTTAGAGCAACTTAAGGAGTATGAAAAGAATGTCTCTGTTAGTTAGGTTTTGTAAAAAATACACCTTTTCGAAAATTGAACTGTTACCGTGTATCTCACTAACCTGAATCGCATATTTCATTTAATGACCAAAGCTGTTGGTAAGCGTTAGAACTGATTTTATTGGTAACATTTTATTTTGTAAATTGTATATAATGCCATGGTGATATTTTGAATTTTTGTTTAACTTTGGGGAAAATATATCTTTCAATGGATAATGCTGCTCTGTTTTTAAGAGGGTTGACATAAGTTATAACTGGGAAAATAATTATTTACCAGGATTTTCTAACTATCTCCTATTTTCTATGCACCTAGTACCACCAGCATAAACTCTCCCACAGAATGGGTCAGTTTGATGTCCTGTAAGGTAGTGAGAATATCAAAATCCCAGCGCATTAAATTATCACAGAATCGAAGGGCAAATGTCTTGAGCACGATGATGAAGTTGAACCACTGTTCCTCTTACCTCTCTCAGGTAAGAATGCAAAACGTCTGGTACCCATGGTTAATTTGTGAACTGATTTTATCCTTTGATAGCAAGGGTACAGCAGATTCTCTTGCTAAGAAAAAAAATGGCCTGGATGAAAGAGATAAATTGAACAGATTACAGGGGTGGCAGACTGGGTTGGGGTGGATCCAGGAGGAGCCAGGAGCCAGGTCTACCTGTCAGTTCTCCCCCTGAGGCTCGTGGAAACTAACTTGGGGTCTGGCACCCAGCAGACTTTATAGGCAGCTAAAGTTTTAACTTGTTTTGGACCCACTCATAATTCCCCTTAGAGAACACTGTACTGACAGTTTTGAAGTGATTTAACTGCATATCAGTAATCATAGAAACCAAATTAAACATAAATATAAAACAGCATCTTATTTTGAATGTACACTTTTATATATAGGAAAGGGTGTAATGAGAAAAGTAATTCCCATGATAGGTCAGCCTCTGGGATAAAAATTCTTCAGATAAAATTTAATCTCCATTTTATATCAGTGTACACATGTGTACATATGTTCTTTACTGAAGGACTTTAGAGGACAACTTTGAAGTGGGGAGATGGCTGTGTTCTTGAATAGTGGACTCATTTTCTTAAAATGTGTGGTCTTCCCATATTTATTCAATATTACATAAAGCAAAAAAAAATCATGGTGTTAAAAATTTTGAGTTATACATGCTGTTTTAAATTCTTGTGACGAAATTCAAATTTTTGTGTAGTAGACAAAGTTTGCCCTTCTAGACATCAAAATGTGCTGTAAATTTCCACAAATTATTCATTTACTAACAACTGAAAAGAACAGATAAATAAGTGGAACAGAAAATACACAGACACCCAAGTATATGTAAGATTTTAGAACTTGTTACTGATGAAATTTCATATAAGGAAAAGCTAAGTTATTCATAAATGGTGGAAAAATAATCTCTTTAGAGAAAAGTAGCTAGATTTTTATCTCACTAGAATAAGTTTCAGTTGTATAGAATAAAATTTTAAACCTACAAAGTGAGAAAAATTTACAGAAGAAAACATAAATTTCTATTCATACATTTTTATGCTGGCAAAGACATCCCTAAGAAGGACTTCAGAAGCAAGAATTCTGGAATTTGATTTAACAACATAAAGAAATTTAAACCTATAGATGAGAAAATAAGATTAACAAAATAAAAGAAAATGTAGTTTTAAAATATTTACAATGTATTTGTAACAGAGATAAGAATTTTTCATTTTTACTGGCAAGTTTTTTAATCAATAAACAAAAAACCCCTCTAATTTGAAATTGGGCAAAGTACTTTTTTTTTCATACCTATAAGTGCCCAATGGACATAGGGAGAAATATTTGGTATCTCTGGACAGAAAAAGAATTTAAAGGAGAAATGAAATACCATTTTCCCTTCACAAAACTTGGGAAGGTGCAGAACAGTGGTACTTACACGGCTGTGTGTGAAGATGAAAAGCAGTGGTGTTTATACTGCTGATTCAAGTTTAAGTTGCTTCTGAGTTTTCAAAGAGGTAATTTGCTGATTAGTACCACATTAAAAATGTACATTTCCTTTACACATGAATGTTCTTTATACTGATTAGAGATAAATAATTAGAGCTATATTAAAGGTATATAACATACAATTTGTTTTTCTCACGACTACTTAAAATAGCAATGTATATAAATACAAACTCACATAAAGGATTTTATAAATCAATTGCAGTGCATTCAGTATGGAGGAATATTTTACCATTGAAGGTGGCATAGATAATAGATGCATGTTGACCTGCAAAGATGTCCTTTTGAAGATCATTGAAACAAAGAAAAAATCAATTTTATTATATACAAAAATAAGAAGACTATGGTCTTAGCCAAAATTAAATACACAAATGTGATAAAAATTTATTTCCGGGCATTTGCATTATATGTGAAGATTTTCCTTTTAAAAAAATGTGTGATTTTTACAATGAACATGTATAAAAATTCTAGAAAATATTTACTTTTAATGAAATACTGGGAAAGGTCAAGAATAGGAGTTTTGCACAGTGATAAAAATAACTTGTCACTTTGTCATTTTCTTTAATTTGTTTGATGATTGGTAAGTTTGGAAAACTTTTAGCCTCTTCAGAAGTAAAGGAAGAAAAAAAAAAAGAAAAAAAGAAAAAGAAAAAAAGAAGGGAATCTTTTTATTTCTGCTTATAGATTTTACTAGGTATATATTTAATTATATCCACATGTTTTGGATTATATGTAGCTTTATTATGTATCAAATGTAAATGACTATAGATTAATCATTTTACCTTACATTCTTATGGAAATAAAAATATAGTAAATGTAAATGATTATTACTATTGCAAAAGTTTATAAATTTTAGGTGTATCCTTATGAAAATAAAGTAAAAAATAGCAAACGTAAATTGTTTAATACTATTACAAAAGTATAACTCTACTTGGTAAAAGATTTCTTTAAAATGATTTAACCCTGCAATGTATTTATTCATTCTTTCAATCCATTTATTCATCATCTGTTACCTGAATACCATGTGGTAAATCTGTTCTACACAGGACCCATCATCTCTCAGAACACCTTGAACTTTAAAAACTCCATATTGACCACTCTGAGCAAGAAGAGAATTTTAAAACTGAAGTCTTAAGACTTAATTTCAGTTTAAGCTTTTCCTCCCTTCTTCCAAACAAAAATATGTCTGAAAGTTGGAAATTGTAAAAGATAACCTTTGCCTACCCTTTTGAACATTTAAAATAGAATTAAATATTAATATTCATCATTGGACATTCTGCTTTCATACAATGTATAGATCTAAATATTGAATAAAAGGAGCCATCTTGATTCCGTTGAACCCTGAATTTTCTTGATTCAAGTCTCTTGAGAATTAGAGTAAGAATTACATTTTCAAAAATTCTTGTTTTGTTATTTTAGGTCTCTTTCCCTGCAATGCTTTTATGTTATGATTTTTCAAACTGAAATCTAGTTGATTTACAATATTACCTATAAAGATTTTAAGAATTAAAAGTTATTTAAATGCCACCCATGTGACAAGAACTATGATATAGATCACTATTGCACATACTGTAAGGCACCATGGATTGTATGATAGCCCATTATTTTATGCCCCAATAAGAAATTTTTTAAAAAATGCTGCCAACTCACACATACTGAGAACGAACTAGTGGTTAACAGTGGAAAGATGGAAAGGGGAGGGGACTGAAGTATAAAATATTAAAATATAAATAAGGTACCAGGATATATGGTACAACATGGGGAATATAGCTCATATTTTATAATAACTATAAATGGAATATAATTTTCAAAAATTGTGAATCACCGTATTGCACACCTGTAATCTCTCTAATAATGTTATTCATCAAGTATACTTCGACAGCAATAAAAATGCAACTGGAGACAAAAAGATATTACAATAATTTGACCAACAGGAAAAATGAGAAACAAACAAAAATCCTACCAAACATGGTTGTAAGATGTTATGAATTTTAAATTGCCTTCCCGTGTCAGAGATGTTAAAATGTGAGAAAATGAGTATATTAGAATGATTGAAGTATGGTGTTCTCTCCAATCCTTAAATCAGCAAAATAGGTATTCTATCATTTTACTTAATTGAAATATTATACTTGTTAAATAGTAGTAAGGGCCATAATTGTATTATCTAACAATAATTGGGCTGTTATTTTGCAAGAAACTGTTGTAAACAGTTTGCATAAATTTTCATTTAAGCATTACAGTGTTGTCCTGTGAGATAACTTTGACTCCACCCCTGTTTTGTTGATGAGGAAAGTGAGGCACTGAAATGCTAAGTGACAGCTAAGAAGTGACAGTTAAAGTAAAAGTCAGAATCGAGTTGAGCTGAATGTCAAGGTCACGCTATTTGTATTCAAACAGGTTATTCTTCCGTTAACGTGAGCAATAAAAGCTCATAAATATTGTACTTTCTCCGTAAGAAAACTAAGTATTTATTTGAAAGGGGTAGGAATAGCATGCTATTGAGTGTTTCCAATTACACGAGTAATGGTATGTTTGAAACAGTACACTCGAATTTCCTAAAAAGTACTCTCACATTTGTAGGGCTGCCCCCGATTTGGCCATTCATGAGTGGCGACTCTCCTGATAGAGAAGATATGCCAGCTGAGCCTCCATGACGGTGAGAACAGGGCAGCGCTGAAGGTGTGTGGCAGCCAGCCATCCATGCAAGGTGGATTCAATGTAACGACTTAGAATAGAAATGATTTGATCTGTTTTAAGTATAATAAACTGATGGGCCTTGCGGAATGTTGACTTGGAATTCCTAGCACTTACAGTCTGTTTCTTGGCATGATACTGACAGGCCACGCAGAGCAAAGAAGCAGAGTGTGCGATGATTCTGCTAAAATGTGGTGCCGACCCAAACCTCGTGGGCGTCCATGGCAACGCCACTCTCCGCTACGCTGCCTTATCTGCGAATATTACATTTGCAGCAAAGCTGCTTTCCTACAATGCCAATATTGAAGCGAGAAACAGGGTATAGCTTCGCTAGATTTATTTACAAAATATTTGAAATACAGGTTCTTGTTTTAGCTACAGGTGCTTTATATCTAAAAGTACATATAATGAAAAATAACACATCAGGTCCTGTTACCATGGATACAACTCCAAAGCCAAGGCCAGGGGCTAGAGAAAGGTGGTACCCACAGAAAGGACAGAGCTCTGTCTCCCAGCCCCTCTTCTACCCTGGAAGGAATGCCTCCCCACTAGGAAGTGCCTGGGGGTGGGTGGTAGTTTCAGAGCCCACAGAAGATGAAGGCCTGAGGGTAGTGACCTCATGCTGATGGCCACCTGGCCGCCAGGTACACCTTGGGGGCATCCAGGCTCAGCCAGGTGTAGCTCCTTAGTGGGGCAGTGGCTATATATGGGAAGCAGGTGACGGTAAAATGAATCCTCCTACTTTGGCTCTGGAACATCCATCACCTCCTGCTGCCGCAGCCCCACCAGGAACTCCTTCCACTGACACAGTAGGTGCAATTTTATGTATTGGAGGCTTGGCCATTCCCTGAGTGAAAATACTAGGAAAGAACTTAATTGTCTAAGATTTTACTTTAAATAATGATATTGCTAAAGCAGCATCAGAAGGTACAGCTTTCTTTTATACATTTATGGTAGATAATTGTGAAAACATTGCATTTGTTGCAGGCAAACTTTTTTTCAAATATTTTTTCCCCACTCAAGTTTTTCTGATTGGTGTAAAAACAGAAGAAAACAAAACTTGTGTTGGAAATAAGCTTTGTCTTAACACTCAAAGGAAACAAAAACACTTGACAATATAATCAAAATCTTGCTGATGTGGGTAAGTTTCTGTTTTATAAAAAAAATTATGAATTGTATAAAAATGATTTCTCTGTCATTGCCCAAGTCTTAAGAGGGAAAAGGGAAACAGACTGTGGAGAGTGCAGTTGAAATACGCAGGCCAGTTTGGAAACTGGGCGTTGGGAATTAACAAGAAGAGTTTTTTGGGTTTGATTTGTTTTCTTTTTGTTTCCGTATTTAGGCAAGCTGCTCTTTAGTTGTCGGGGGTAGTCATTCTCATTTTGGGAAAGAGAGTGAATTGTAAACTTTCTGAGAGATCAGTTTTATGAGGACTCTGAGGGAATCACACTGGGCATGAACAGGTGGTGATTAAGTGGGAAATAAGAAAGCAGAAGTAATAATTAACTGACATACTGTCCTATTGCGGCAGAAGCAGCCACTTAGATAAATGTCTACACTTGGCTCTCAAATCTAGGATGTCTTGATGGGAAGTGAGGAATGCACACATAATGAAATCAAGTTGCATTGTGAATTTACTAGTCCCTGTTCTATCACTGTTTACCCAGGACAAGGAAATGCAGTTTTGTTAACTGACTTTTAATTCTTACACTTTTCTTTGTGCAAATCCTCCGATGAGAGGAGAAACCAGCTACGTTGCTTAGAGACGAAACTTAAGTGCTCTGTTACGTCCTTCACTAGTTCTCAGCTGAAATTGTGCTGGTGAACCACAATCATCTGGGAGAATTTACAACAAATTTACAAGCCTGGGCCCTACCTTGAAGATTTTGATTGAATAAACCTAGTAAGGCCTGGATATGGATATTTAGAAAGATTTCCTTGAGATTTTGATACAACCCTTAGTTGAGAACTATTGAATGGATACGTGTAATGAGTGTAAATCCACAGGTCTCAAAAATAAGACATCTTTAGAATAGTGGGAGTCTGATACAAGCTACTTCCTTCCAAGCTCTCCTTTCCAACCATATAAACCTGATTTTATCCTGGCCTTCTGTGATTGACAAGTTAAAAGGAATATTATTGGCAATACCTATTAGCTTGAAGAATAACTCTGTTTTCTTTCCAACCACTGATCATTGAGTGGCACTCAGTCTTAGAGATGTGCTTACGGTGAGTGATTTAACAAGCAGAGCCCTTTAAGGGTTTTGCAACTTTTGTTACCATCCACATCATTACATCAACAGGTTTTCCCTGATTCCAGTAATAGTAATTCATTAGCTTTCTTTTTGTTAAAGCTGTGTGATGGAATCTTGCAATATATCTGTTAGAGTCACTGAGCAGTGGTGTAATCAAAATGGCATCTTTTTTATTGCAATATAGTTGATTTACAGTGTTGTATTAGTTTCTGGTTTACAGCAAAGTGATTCAGATATATATATATATATATATATATAAATTTTTCATACTGTTTTCCACTTTGATTTATTACAGGATATTGAACACTGATCTGTACCCTATACAGTAGGACCTTGTTGTTTATCTATTATATATATAGTAGTTTGTATTTTCTAACCCCAAACTAATTTACCCCTCGTCCAACCCCTTTCCCCTTGGTAACCATCAGTTTGTTTTCTGTATCTGTGAGTAGGTTTCTGTGTTGTAAATAAGTTCGTTGATAGCATACTTTAGATTTCACATGTTAAGTGATATCCCGTGGGATCTGTCTTTCTCTTTTGAACTTACCTCACTCAGTACAATAATCTCTAGGTCCATCCGTGTTGCTGCAAAAGGCATTAATTCACTCATCTTATGGCTGAGTAGTATTTCAATATATATGAAGGTACCATGGAAGATGGCAGTTTTAAACATCAAAACCCACGAAGTTACTAACAGATTGGAATTGTTTTAATAATTTACTTTCAGCTGTCTTATAAACTAATTATCCATTTGACTAACAATAAGGGAGATTGAGATACAGATTGTAGTTTTAGTAGGCATTGGAAAAATTCTCAAAGTGGGTATTTTTGAGTCTTAGTAGCAGTTTTTATGACATGTTGGAGCCCAGTTTTTTTTCCTTTAGATATATGATACTAAAGAAAGGAAAGGTTTTACATCCAAATATTTGCTTTATACCCAACCTTGGAAGCACAACAAATATAAAAACACAAGTGGGCTGCAGGCTAAACTCGGCTAAGCAACATGTTCATGTTGCTTCCACAGATTGAGTCAACATTTAAAATTTAGGAGACTCATGCAGAAATCTGCATTTTGGACTTCTTCAAATAATCAAATTTGGTCCCCCTGGAGTGCAGGCTACTGTGTGGTCTGCCCTACGGAAGTTACCCCTTCTCAGTGGGGCACGTGTTCTCCAGTTTGCTGTCCTCACCTGGGACCTTCACTTACATGTGTCACCTACTTTGCCTCTGGAAGCATTTGAGTTTACAATTCCTGTTTTATAGTATATTTTAATAAATATCTCCAGATTTTAAAGACAGTCTATATTAATATATAATCTATTTCACTTCATGGAATAATCTCTTAAGAATGGGATTGAGATTTTAAAATTAGAATTTATAAGTTACTTAAAAATATTTTTTCTTTACATGTACATGTAAATAATCATATTCCCATTGGAACGTCTGTAAACCTGATGAGGCTGGGCGTGGCTGTAGTTGGATAGATTATGCAGATTGCAGACAGTATGGCATCATTCTCCCCAGCATGTTTCCTTAAAAATGCAATTGATTCAGTAGCTACATGGTTCTCTGTGGAGTCGTGTTGAGAGTGTTCAGAGGAGTATTGGAGCAATAAATTAACTACAGAAGGCCTGGTAGACACTGTGATGGAAACAAAATTCTTGGAACCTGTAAATGTTTGAATTGAGTTTTAAAGAATGACTTCACAGTTAACCTTTTGAAGAGGTCAAGGAGGATTATTTTAAAGAGTGGGAACACAAAGGGCTGAGGAGGGAGGGGATAATTTTTATATACTTGATATGATATGTTTAAGTTCAGATACTGCTATAAGTTTTTACATTCAGTTTTCAAATATGTAATTTTAGAATTTATTAACAGTTTTTGCTGTTTCACAATGTGGCCTGACACTTTTACTTCCTGTAAATGAAAACAAAGAGCAAATGGTAGAATCTTTAGTAAAGACAGACATATATACATGCAGTTGATAAACTGGAAAGTTACAATCATTTATATTCTCTTTAAAAAAACAAAACCTTAGTGTTCCTCTAGAGTAGCAACAGTCAGAAAGGTTAAATTAATAGGAGGATTAATTTAGACTGAACACATCATCAGTTAGGTAGAAAAGCAATTATTCTGACCAGGTGTCACAAAGAACAATGTGTAGCAGAATTCATCTTGCTTTAGAATAGTGACTGATGTCATTTGCAACTAGAGGTTTTTGATCATATGATTTTCTATTGGTTCAAGGACTTCATTTTAGTTTATTAGTATGAACTTTGTATTAGTGTGAACTTCAACCTTTCTGCTCTGAATTTAGCTTTGTGTAGTATTTAGTCTTAAAATTGAGCAGTGATCTATGTATGTATTGGAAATAGGATTAGAATAAACCATTTTATAAAACATGATTAGTTGATTTTTTAAACACTGTTTATTGATTTATAATCATTTTACAATATTGTGTCAAATTCCAGTGTAGAGCACAATTTGATCAGTTGACTAGTCACGTCTCATTTTTTCTTCTCTTCCTTCATACACACTTTTGAAAAATTTAATTGTTTACCCCTATTCTAATTTTTCCTTGCAGAAAACACTTGTTTAGTGTCTGTTCTTTCAGTCCATCTCACTCTGCCTCTGTTGTGAGCATATTTGCTTATGGCTTTCTGTTTAGTACCTGTGTGGCTATCATTCAGGAGTCATTTCCCCTCAAATTTACTCATGTTTGTATTTCTGTTACTTCAAAGGAGCTGAATTGAAACAGTTCAGTTTTTGTTCTAGATCATTTTAGTCAAGGAAATAATCTAATGGATACTATAGTATTTGTATAATAATCAATGAGGTGTAAGGAAAGTAATATTTTGTGACTCCTGATGTGGTCTCTCCTAATCTTCACCGCAGGAGAAGATGTATGTTGGTAAAAGTCAGAACCAGGATTGAAATCCACAACGGAATAACTCCAAAACCTGTGCTCATTGTATTAGATCATAGGGTAATGGGGAATATTCTATTTTATTCAACTTCATACTTGTTATTCTTAAAGCTGTTACTTACTTCTCTAGACTGTCCTGAAGCCAAAGCAAATGTATGCCGCTCAGCAGGTCAGGAAAACCAGTAAGTTACTGGAGGATGACTTTCTTGTGCTGACTTGAGATGACTGATATTTACATCTACCCTAGTAAGAAGGAAAATAGGACATTATGAGTTTAGGAATTAGAACCTTCTTTGAGGACAATAATTCTGACAGTGAAAATGAAGATGTGTTTGGAACTTTTCCAAAACTTTCTGTCCAAGTCTCAGGCTTTTCGCATCCTTCCTACCCATCACCCAGCACACAGCTTAGTATGTGGCAGAACGCATGTGTAGTATGCACAAGATCGCGGTTTAATCTCCAGTATCTACATTGAAAACAAAAAAAGCTTGTATAAAAAATTTGATATATGTAGTTTCAAATATGATATCTATTCCAATTTAAGAGTTTTTTCTTTTGCCACCTTTCTTCATAAATATCGCAAACATGACCAAGATTCTCATCCAGAAAATACTTCAATCCTCTGAAATTCCTTTGTGCCACTTTATGTTATTGAATTATCCATGAATGGAGATAAGATTTATATGCGTTTTTGAAATTTGCCGTGGTAAATGTTCTCATTAATGTATCTATGACTACGTTTTATAAATGCAACATCACCATTGTAGTTAGGAAAAGGGGAAGATACAGAATTCCTTTCTCATATGGAGTTACTGTTTTCTATCATAATTATTATAATTATTATCTTAAAATATAAGCATCAAGTAATGCTAAAAGATAAATGGAGGGGTGCTCTGACATTAATTTCTCACTTTTGTATTTCCCTATCCAAATGTTTTCTTCTAGTTTGTAATTAAGACCATCATTCTGTGCTACATGTCATATTACTCTGTAGGGCACTTCTGTTAATTTTCCGGACTTACCTAATGAAACAAGTGTCTCTAAGTTCTTTTACTCAAATTATTTTCCATTATACATTTTTACAAGCTATTGTATAGCGATAGTTTCCAGTGGAAGTTTCTTTCTTTTCTTTTCTTTTCTTTTCTTTTCTTTTCTTTTCTTTTCTTTTCTTTTCTTTTCTTTCTTTCTTTCTTTCTTTCTTTCTTTCGTTCTTTCTTTCTTTCTTTCTTTCTTTCTTTCTTTCTTTCTTTCTTTCTTTCTTTCTTTTTCCTTTCTTTCCTTTCTTTCCTTTCTTCCTTCCTTCCTTTCTTTCTTTCCTTTCTTCCTTCCTTTCTTTCTTTCTTTCTTTCCTTCCTTTCTTTCTTTTTCTTTCTTTCTTCTTCTTTTTTTTTTTTTTTTTTAGAAATCTTTACTTTCAATTAATAAAGTGATGTCTTCTACTTAATCTAGCAAATTTGACCTCTCTATTCCATTCCCAGTAACTGGGTTCTAGTTTACCATGTGACTCATTCTGTTTCACTCATCATTTTGCTCAGGCTGCCCTTTCTTGAATCCCCTTCACATCCCCCTCTGCACTAGGTCTGTCTTTTAAGACATGTCCTGGTCTTCTGAGCATTCCCTGAACTATGCAGATGCAACAGTCTTGTCTCCTTAGTGCCCATATACTGTATCCATTTACTTGAGCTGTAGAGCCATTGAATGACACTTTTCTATGCTGATTTGTTTTTGTGTGTCTCTGCCTCTGACTGTAGAGCAGAATCTGTCTTTTATTTATAAGGCCAGTTTCTCCCAGGATAGTGCCTATGACTTGATAGATATAGTAAATATTTGTTTTCTTACTGTTTGAATGACCTAGTGTATGACTAGGATATTTTCTGAAGTTGGGTTGTTGTTTTTTTTTTTTTTTTTTTTTTTTTATAGAAAGCAGCTTCTGAGCCAGAAATTGGGAAACAAAATTAGTTATAAAAAAAAATCTTGTGTGTATATGTGGGCATGAGACTGTGGAAAGTGCTCCACAGGAGCCAACAGATTATAACAAATTGACTTCTGTTGATGGAGCACACAAAAATAACACATTCTGTGTGTTAGTGGACATCTATGGAAATTGCTGGGTTTTTTTTTCTATGTTTAAATTCTACTATGGGAGACTGGAAGGGCTTCTGAGCAGCAGGGCCAAGATTCTGCACTTCTAATAAGATTTAAGATGACACATTTTTGCTGGTCGTCAGACCACACTCAGAGTAGCAAGAGGGGAGGCTTGTGTTTAGAGAAATCTTAGAAGAAAAGCAACTGGAGATTTCAAGATACAACTGCATTGAGGAAAAGCATGATTTTGTTTTTTCTTTCTGAGCATGTTTATAGCCAGAGGGAGGCAAAGAGTTGAAGTAGAAATGACAGGTGTAAGATACTGCCATGAAGCAGAGAGGAAAAAGGAGTGGTGGGGAACATCCATCAAAAGAATATAAAAGGGGAAGAATTAAGACCACAGATCTAGAGGTACCTTTGAAGAGGGAAGGATACAGTGACAGGAACGAGGGAGGAAAAAATGGGGCTAATTAGGTACTTTTGGAATTGATGAGGAACCTTGAGAGAACTCCTTTTTGATGATGTCAGTATATTTGCAGTGAAGCAAGATTAGATCATTTCCACTCCAGAGAATTCCAGAAGCAGGGGGTGGGGTCGAATTGCTGTAAACCACATCCACTCCTCATAACTATCAGGCATCAAAGATATATGTTGCATTGGAATTTGTTATTCAAATGAATTTATTTCAATATGGAAGCAATCACTTCTTTTAAGGATAGCTATTTTTTTTGATAAGATATCTGTTTCACAAAAAGTGTTTTAAACATCAGCATGATATATACCAAACCAAAGTAATTTTAGGAACAGTAGAAATTAATAGCGATTGTTCCCTAAAAGCTAAAATTGTTGTTTTCAGTCAATACTAAGCTGATTTTGAAATATAAAAGACTTTTAATAGCTAATAATTCTGTGGCAATTAAATTTATTTATTTCCTTTTTTATAATCATATTTCAGTATTTAAAACTTTATATATATTATTTCTTAGGAGTGTCTTATATATCTTCTTGCATGAGTAGATCAAGAAACTTTAAGGTGACAGCTGAGACCACATCCACTCCACCAGCAAAGGCCCCTCACTGCTCCAGCTTTGCCAACCAGGCTCCACCAATACCAGTTCAACATGGATGATGGTGTTTCTGTGCTTGTGGTTGACAATGGCTCTGGCACATGCAAGGCTGGCTTTGCGGGTCACGATGTACCCCATGCCACCTTCCCATCCATCGTGGGGCACCCCCGGTACCAGAGTGTCATGGTGGGCATGGGCCAGAAGGACTCCTATGTGGGTGATGAGGCCCAGAGCAAGAGAGGCATCCTGACCCTCAAGTACCCCATGGAGCATGGCATCATCACCAACTGGGATGACATGGAGAAGATCTGGCACCACACCTTCTACAATGAGCTGCATGTGGCCCCCGAAGAGCACCCCATCCTGCTGACCGTGGCCCCCCTGAACCCCAAGGCCAATCGTGAGAAGATGACCCAGATCATGTTCGAGACCTTCAACACCCCAGCCATGTACTTGGCCATCGATGCCGTGTTGCCCCTGTACGCCTCTGGCCGCACCACTGGCATCGTGATGAGCTCTGGTGATGGGGCCACTCACATTGTGCCCACCTATGAAGGGTACGCCCTCACCCATGCAATACTGAGTCTGCACATGGCTGGCCGGGACCTGACGGACTTCCTCATGAAGATCCTCACGGAGCGTGGCTACAGGTTCACCACCACGGCCGAGCGGGAGATCGTGCGTGACATCAAGGAGAAGCTCTGCTACGTCGCCCTGGACTTGCAGCAGGGGATGGCCACCGCCGCCTCCAGCTCCTCCCTGGAAAAGAGCTACGAGCTGCCCGACGGTCAGGTCATCACCATCGGCAGCGAGCGCTTCCGCTGCCCCGAGGCTCTCTTCCAGCCCGCCTTCCTGGGCCTGGAAGCCTGTGGCATCCACGAGATTACCTTCAACTCCATCATGAAGTGTGGCATCAACATCCGCAAGGACTTCTTCTCCAACATAGTGCTGTCTGGTGGGACCACCATGTACCCTGGCTTCACCGACAGGATGCAGAAGGAGATCAATGCCCTGGCTCCCAGCACGGTGAAGGTCAAGATCATCGCCCCCCCTGAGCGCCAGTACTCTGTGTGGATGGGCGGCTCCATCCTGGCCTCGCTGCCCACCTCCCAGCAGATGTGGATCAGCAAGGATGAGTACGATGAGTCTGGCCCCTCCATCGTCCACCACAAGTGCTTCTAGGCGGACTGAGTTACCTCCCACTGTTTTCTTGACAAAACTGTACTTGGCGCACAATATAAGATGAGATTGGCATGGCTTTATTTGGTTTTTCTTTTTCTTTTCTTTCTTTTTTCTTTTTCTTCGTGCTTGACTCAGGATCTAAAAGTTGGAATGTTGAAGGTGATAGCAATCAGTTGGATTGAGCATCCTGAAAGTTTCACAAAGTGGCTGATGACTTTATATACTTAATTATATATATATAGTCTTTATGGCCTTTATCTCGTTATAAAACTTAAAATATTGTTAGGATCTATAATAATTTTTAGTTAAACCTCATCCTAGGAATTAACTTTAAAAGATTTCCTGAATAATACTTGCTTTTTCCATTTTTATAACTTCTGTACATAATAAAAAAGGTATATCAAGTATTGAATCATACACTAAATCAGTTGAAATTGTGAACAATATAGAAATAATGGCCACTGATTTAGATTCATGGAAGGTGTAATCACTTCCAGTGGTTCAAAATTTGCAGTTTCCTATTACCAGGCATTAATGCCAAGATGATAGATTTCTTCTGTCTTGTGATCTCTATGTAATTGACTTCAGAATTTACAATCAAGGAGAGAATGGGGGTCATAGAGTCAACCCAATGGCCGATTAAGAGAATCACCCCTTTCAGGATTGGACCTTTGTTGTTAGGGAACAAACAGTAACTTTCTACTTTACTTCACTTCAGGCTAGGAAATTGGTGAATATAATTAAAAATTATTTGATTCACTCTCATTAGTGGGTACTAGATATAACTGAATGGAAGTAGACAATACATAGTGATATATAACTCTATCATAGTATATAATTTGTAGTAAAATTTAGGAATGCGTTCCTCTTTCTGGTTGAGGTTAATTGATCTTGGCTCCTAGGAATTTAGAGTTTGCCCATTTTTCTGTTATTAATCCTTAAAAAAAAAACTTTACATGCACTGGGGGGCACTCACTCTTTAAGGAATTTGATGTGAAACATTTTTTTTAATGAGGAAGCCTTTGTAACATTAAAACTCACCTCCTCATTAATTCTTGGTAGATTTCAGATGTAGGAATTGTTTAGTTGAAATAAACAATGACAAAGTTAGATCTGTGAGTTCGTGTTTTTCTCCTACGTTAGGCTAAGGCAAGTTGCTTTTCAATTCTTAGTTTGTGAGTAGCTAATCTTAGGTTAAGAAGTTTGTTAACTTTAAATAATTTCCTAACTTTTCTTTTCCTGTACCTGATTACCTTTTTGTTTTACAAATATGTGCCCTGACAGAAAAGACATCTGAAAATCAAATCAAGAAAATTATCTTCCCATTTTGCATCTTCAAAAACTGCCTCAAGAACCAGGAATGAATAAGGAACATGATAGAGAGGACATGTCTGTGTATTCAGGGTGGTGTTGGGTGGAAAATTATGAGGACATGTGGCTCAAACAAGGAAAATTAGAGTGGGGAAATAATATAAAACTCATCACAAATGAGTTAACATGGAAAATGGGGTAATACCTTCCAATCTAACACATAGTATACTTGATTGTGAAGGAAAAGATACATTGGGAGCCTCTGTCTCTGCAGTATTCCAGGCATCTCCTGAACACAAAGAGCCCAGTGTTAAAAAAATTTTTCCATCTTACTCCAACCCTAAGTCCCCAAAATACACTTGCCAGGTGTCTTCAAAACTTCATTTCAATGAAAATAAATTAGACTATGAACCTGAAACGGACACTGAACCTGCTTTTCACCAAAAATGAGAATTTTTATAATGATATAGAAAATAAAAAGTAAGGAACCCAGTAGCTGCATTTGAAGTGAAAGATGACCAAGAGTTTGATACGCAAACGATACAAAATAGGAACCAAAATACCAGTAACTGGAAATCAGCCATGGGACACACACACCTCAGTGTAGTGATCCAAAAAACATTTTGGGTTTGTGGCTTGCTCACTTCAGTGAGATGAAACACATGATTCAAAAAAAAAAAAAAAAAAAAAGTCATGATATTTCTGCTGTTTGAAATACTTATAAGAAAACCAAACCAATACAAACAGGTTCCAGAAGCCGCTGCTTGCAGATAGCTGCGGTGCTGGTAATTCTAAAATCATGGATCCTGAATTAGAATATATGAGTTCTTCTCCATCGAATCGTAACAGAACATCCAAAGTATATCTAAATGAAGAACTACAGCACTCTGTGGAAAAGTTTAAGTGTGAGTTAGGCGGGTTACAAATAGAAAAAGAAAATTCAGCTTCAAAGAGAGGTGGAGGTTCGTTTGCTTCCACTTTGGTTTTTCTCATTATCAATGATCTGGTCCATTCTGGTCCATATCTGATCTGATTTTCCGTTTTTGAAAATAGCCTATGTATTTAGTGGGGTCATCTAAATACGTAATTGCATAGAAATAGATGGTTTCTGCCATCTAAATAATAAGAATTTGGGGAAATAATTTCCTATTTTTTTTTTGTTTCTTAATCAAGCTAAGTCTCTCTGTCATTCTTTCATATGAACAGGGAAAGTAATTTAGCTGGCTACCATGTGGCTTTCTGAGCCAGAATAAACACAAATGAAATTGCTTAAGAAATGTAATAAACTCATTTTTTTCCCCAAATCTATGGCTTATATAACCCAATATAAATTGGATTTCTATGGAATGAGGAAAAAGTGGTGACTGAGAGAAGGCATAGAAACAGATATTCTCACTAAACTAATCTGTTTGTTGTGCTTTAGTGAGTTCAGGCGTATCTGCTTTACTAAACAATTGGCGCTTAGAATTCCATCACGGCTGAGATGTTTGAGATGTTTCTAAAAATAATTACATGTGCTCCCACCTATTTTTTTAACTTTTTTTTAATTGATTTATAATCATTTTATAATGTTGTATCAATTTCCAGTGCAGAGCACAATTTTTCAGTTATAAATGAACATACATATATTCATTGTCGCATTCTTTTTCACGGTGAGCTACCACAAGATCTTGTATATATTTCCCTGTGCTGTACAGGATAATCTTGTTTATCTATTCTCTATACACCTGTCAGTATCTACAAATTTCAAACTCCCAGCCTGTCCCTTCCCACCCCATCCCACCTGGCAACCACAAGTTTGTATTCTGTGTCTATGAGTCTGTTCCTGTTTTGTATTTATGTTCCTTTCTTTCTTTCTTTCTTTCTTTCTTTCTTTCTTTCTTTCTTTCTTTCTTTCTTTCTTTCTTTCTTTCTTTCTTTCTTTCTTTCTTTCTTTCTTTCTTTCTTTTCTTTCTTTCTTTCCTTCTTTCTTTTTCTTTCTCTCTCTCTCTTTTCTTCTTTAGATTCCACAATAAGCAATCTCATATGGTATTTTTCTTTCTTTTTCTGGCTTACTTCACTTAGAATGACATTCTCCAGGGACATCCATGTTGCTGCAGATGGCATTATGTTGTCATTTTTATGGCTGAATAGTATTCCACTGTATAAATATACCACATCTTCTTTATCCAGTCATATGCTGATGGACATTTAGTCTGTTTCCATGTCTGGACTATTGTAAATAGTGCTGCTATGAACATTGGGGTGCAGGTGTCTTTTTGAAGTAGGGTTCCTTCTGGATATAAGCCCAGGAGTGGGATTACTGGGTCATATGGTAAGTCTGTTCCTAGTCTTTTGAGGAAACTCAATACTGTTTTCCACAGTGGCTGCACCAAACTGCATCCCCACCAGCAGTGTAGGAGGGTTCCCATTTCTCCACAGCCTCTCCAGCATTTGTCATTTGTGGACTTTTGAATGATGGCCATTCTGACTGGTGTGGCTTCAGGAACTTTGAAGCTGGTTAGTCAACCCTCTTATGATGAACTCTGGATACGTGGGCTGCAGAAAATTTGAACAGAAAATCCCAGTTACAACTTTTAACAAGTTCAAACCACCCATAAAAATTATGACTATATTTCAGTAATGGTCCCTTCTCTGGTTCACTTCTATTAAAGTAGAAATGCTGAGGAAGTGCACTGTCTCCTCTTTGAATGCCTATTCTTAGAGCTAGTTTTCCAGCTGGTCAAACAACACATGAAGAAATAACTACAAATCAGATACAATAATAGTCACTTTGACTGCATTGACTGTGATTAAAAACAGGAAACTTTTTATTACATTTAAGAAAACACAAAATCATCTTTTTCTTCGTAAGTTGTAAGTTCGAATTGTGACTATATAACCCAACCCTAAATTGGAGAAGATAAAGCTGGTTTTCTGGTAAGTTGGCTCAGCTACCATATGGCACAACCGATGTTTACAATCTATACTCCTTTTGCTTAGAAAGGAGACACTCTGAATGCATTAGATAAAATGTTCTGAGTGTAGGTTTGAACAGGTTTGGTGTGTGTTTTCTCTCTCCACTCCACTTTCACTTTGAACCTGACTTCTCCAGATAGCGAGCCTTCCTTCAGGTCCTCCTCAGCCTTCCTGCAGTCATGCTTTTACTGTCTTGCATCCCAGCCCCTCAGAGGTTTTCTCTCAGCGGAGTGATGGGATTCAGCCTGTAAACCAAAGCACGTTATTGAGTGGAAGCATGCAGACTTGGCAGCTGTCCATCAGAAAGCCTAGAGTCATGGCATTCACAGTGGGGATTTCATCTTTCCTTAAACAGAGAGGAGTGCGTTTTCTGCTTGTCTGTAGAGAAATTACTTGTCTCAGTAAACGCGGGGATGAAGAGGAGAGAAACTGGCTATGGCTTCCAGTTTTAGGGGCAGATGGAGATGCATGGACCAATTTCAGATTGTGGAGCTTGGAGTTAAATGTCCTCTTTGGCACCCCGTTGAGTAGAAACTTCTTTTTCTGCCTCTGGAAGACACATTAGACCTCAGAAGATATCTATGACCCCGAGGCATTGCCATATTTCTAATGAGATTTTAACTTACACTGACCATCTGAAAAGATTCCCTTACAATGACCTTTCCAGCTGCTCAGCTGCTCAAAACATAGATGAGTCACTTTACTAACAAGGGTATTTCCTTAACAGCATGGATTGCGTGGAAAAGGTGGAGGGAGGTGGCGATGAAAAAAGAAACTTGATTGCTTCTGTTTGAAATAACTGTCTGATTAAAACAACAGCAACAATACCACCACCAACAAAGATTAAAGCATCCTCTACCACTAAGACAACACAGCAGGTTTCACTTTGGATGGACCATTTGCTTTGAAATGAAAAAAAAAAAAAATGAAGCAGTGACACCATGGGTGTCCGTAGCTCAACATGCACCCAATCTATAACTTCTGATTACTCAGAAATTCAGATAAGATTAAGAAAGGCCCCAGGGTCTAACAAGTGGGAGAATATTTATTTATACCAAATAGTTGACTGAATAATGAATAACTATTAGCTTAAATTACAATAAACATTTATTTAACTGACATCTAACAATTGCATTTTTCTTTTTTATCCTCCTGAGCAGCCTCTTCAGAGTATCTCATAAGAGGATGACTATGAGTCCTATATCTGAATAGCAGATTTTTTTTTAAGCAATTTTCTGATCATTTCTTTTGTTGTCTAAGATGATGCTTGTTAAAATAGAACAGACACTCACAAAAATATTTTCCCCTGTTTGGGCAAAAGTAAAGGTTTGCTTTATCTAGAAATATTTAAGTCTTTTAAAATAAAGTGATATTTTTAGACACAGAAGACCAGGTACTAACTCAGAATTGTTTCCCAATCACTCATCACCTTCATCATCCTCTCCACCTGTGTCCTCTGGGGGTAACTGTGTTGATATTAAGGTTTATCAAGTTACATCAGTTGACACATTTAATTTTTTCTTTCTTTTTTTTTTTTTTTTTTTTTAGAATAGCCCATTAAAGAATAAATTTGTACTCAGAAAACCACCTTGGAGTTTTAGGAAGCAAATCTTTAAAAGATGGACAGGACTTTCTAGAACTGAATGTTTTTATATATACAAGAGCAGGACAGGACAAAAGGACGTGTTTGGAGAGAAATGCATTATAAAGGGGATATTCGTGAGCAGGGCTTAGGGTGTTAGCTTTGTGGAGAGAAGACAGAACCTGTAGGAAGGCTTATTTTTATCTTGTAGGTGTATCTAAGGTAACAGTTTGCAGTATCGCTCTGGAATCTTTCTCCCTAAATTATTCTCTCTTCCTTCCATCCAATTCAGGGAAGAGGCATGAAAATCAGAAAGTAGGAAGAGCTTCCTCATCTTTTGGGCCTTTTAATTATTAGCTTATCTGTTTGATTTTCAAAAGCCCCATAGAAGAGAGAGCAAAGGAAGATTGGACAAAATACTTGACCCAAAGCAGCAGGCAGAGTGGGACTGAGCCCCGCACCGCTTCAGGGATGTGTCAGTCTGGAGGGAGAAAGCAAGACTGCACGCACAGGCCCCGGTGTGGTAGTGGCTGGGGCCTCGGCCGCCACCAGGAATGGTGAGCCAGGGCAGGATCTCTGAGTGGACACGGCTATGTGGGCGTCTGAGGAGATGGGATTCATAGATCAGCTCAGAGGGGAGGTTCAGGCCCCGCTGTGCGGACAGCACGGGTGAGCCAGCGGGTTAGAAGGGCGCATGCGCATTAGCGCCGAGGGGGGTCCCAGCGGCTACCTGTATGGGCGAGTGCTTGAGGATCAGAGAGTTCCCACTCCTGAATCCCAAGCCACCCTCCAAGGCCCCAAAAGGAGACAGAAAACTATGAATGGGACTGAGCTTAAGTTTCCCACTACCTTTGTGGGTAAGGTGAGTCTCGATAAAAATTGAGTTTCATGCTGCACAGGATTGCCTGCTTGTTGCTTAATTGAATTTGTGGGCTGAGCATCACCCCTGTTAATAGGGTCATAAAGCACGAGGACTCTAATTTTGGATTGAGGATACAAGGAGTGGGGTTGACAAGGGAGAACAGGGAAGGAAAAAGATCATCCTTCCATAAAATGCTAGGTACCGGAACCATCCTATCCTGGTACTCTGGGGCCAGCAGACCCCGTGAGCTGGCTGCATAGGAGACTGAAAAAATTGAGCAGTCATTGCTTCAGTCAGCGCTGGAAGGCTGAGCCTCGCCCTGAGGGCACCAAATGAATGTAATTCCTTGAAAACCAGCTGGGTGGCATTGAGACCACCGACACAGTCACAGCCGGAGACTAGCACTGACAAGCAGACTGTGGGGCCAACTTCCATTGTCCACTGTGCTGCGGCAGGATGCAAAGGAAGTGGGTACTTGAGACACCGAATCTCTGCAGGCTTGGGTGTGGAAGGCTGTAAAATCTTTTTAGTTTGTGTAAACTGCCATGATTCTGGGAAAAAAAATAAACAGGGAAATGAGGCACATCAATAGGGAGAAACTGGACTTCTTTTTATAAGGCGGGTGATGATTGAGTTATTGCTAGGAAATACAAATATGTTCTTATCTACACTCAGATTTTGTGAAGCAATTCATATAGAAATCATTTATATAAATTGGTGTCTTCAGATAAATCTGTTTCACATTGCGGTTCTGATTCCTGGAATGTCAGGGGGCTTATTGGGGCCAGTTGGTCTTCAGTTACTTCATGGAAAAGATACAAGTTGAGTTCATTTCAAAGTTGTTTGGTTTCTTGGGCCAAGTAGAAGATTCTGGGTTAAGAGTACTAGGTTGGAGTCTGGGCTCCAACTTTTAGGAGTCAGATAATCTTGGGCAGACCTGCCTGACCGTTTCCTCATGTGTAAAATAGAGATGACAGCACTGCATGGTGATGTGGAAGGAGATGGTGAGTCCAGGTTGACATTTTGATCTCTAGAGATGTATGATGGATGTACAGAGGAGGAAATCATTAATTCTTCCTTAGGGATGGAATTAGAGTAAGTGACGGCTGACCTTGGGACTAGAGGTTGAGTAGAATTTCACTGGTAACAACAACCAACAAGGCAGCCCCTACGTGAGTAACTGTTTAAGCACAGCAACAGACATATAAATGAGACTGTGCCAAGTGCACTAAAATAGTCCTGCATCAGCGCCCACCCATATGTCCTTGGCATTCACCATTTTGGCAGCATGCGTTCAGCTGGAAGCACCTGTAACTCTGCCAGAGACATTCTATCTGTTCGTGCACGAGGCAGGCTAAAAATGCTAGGGAGCAAATGCATCCAGGAGAAGCTCTTGGCCAGTGGCAAACTGACTGGAGAATATGATACCCCTTGAAAGCAATTGGGGTTGGTCACTGAATAACGGGGAAGAGTGTATCTCACTGTATCCCAGGGTTCCCCAGTGAGATTGGTCAGTATTTGCGCTCATTCTAAAACCTACTTATACTGCATACCTTATAGTTTTTCTTCTTTCCTGTCTTCCTTTCCTGAATGTTTATGGTGCTTCACGGGGACATCTCCCAAATAAT
Organism: Camelus dromedarius; assembly: GCF_036321535.1. NCBI lineage: Eukaryota > Metazoa > Chordata > Mammalia > Artiodactyla > Camelidae > Camelus > Camelus dromedarius. The sequence goes on along the minus strand of NC_087470.1, from coordinate 12,818,491 downwards.
AAAGCAATTGCATGCAAATCCCTGCCCCTGGATTTGCTTCTGGGGAAAGCCCCTTAAGATAGAGGCACTTGTTGGGAATACAGGGCGTATGGAAATTGTAAGCAGGAGCTGATGAGGACGCTGTTGTTTGGAGGCATATAGTAAAATCCAGTAGAATATGGTAAGTATGTGATTAATATAGAAAATAAGGAGCCTTTGAAAGTCTAAGCAGAGGGGAAACTGAGAAGAAAGCAGTAGCAATATTTTATATCCATTTTTAAAAAAAGAAAATTTTTAGAGCAGTCTTAATTCACAACAAAATTGAGAGGAATGGAAAGAGAGTTTCCTCAGACCCTCTGCCACCACATACGCAAAGCCTCTCTCATTATCTACATCACTTATCAAAATGGTACCTTTACGAGCAAGGATGAAGCTTGCTCTCAGTTTCCTTCAACATCACCATGCAGTGCTGTCATCTCTGTGTTACGTCATAACCACCCAAAGTCCATAGATTACACTTCAGTGCATTCTTGATCTTGTATATTTTACAGGTTTGGACAAATGTACAATGGCATATAGCCATCATTATAATATCATCCAGAGTGCTAAAAATGCCCTAAAAATCCTCTGTCCTCTGCTTCTTTATCTTTCCCCGTCAACCCCCGACAACCGCTGATTTAATTGTCTCCATAGTTTTGCCTCTTCCAGAATGTTCTGTAGTTAGACTCTACAGCATGTAGCCTTTCAGACTGGCTTCTTTTACTTAGAGATATGCATTTAAGTTTCCCTTATGCCTTTTCATGACTTGACAGCTCATTTTTTAGGGCTTACTAATACTCCACCATCAGGAAGTACCTTAATTTATTCTTCACCTACTGAAGGGCATCTTGGTTGCCTCCAAGTTTTGCCAATTATAAACAGAGCTGCTATCAACATTTGAGTGCAGGTTTTTGTGTGGACATGTTTTCAACTCCTTTGGGTAAATACCTAGGAGTGTGAGCACTGGATCATATGATAAGAGTATATTTGGTTTTGTAGGAAATCATCAAACTGTGTTCCAAAAGGGCTGTACCATTTTGCATTCTCACAGGCAATATTTGAATGTTCTTGTTATTGCACATCCTCACAAGCATTTGGTACTGTCAGCGCCCTAGATTTTGGCCATTCTCATTGATGCCCAGTGGTGTCTCACTGTATTAATTTGCATTTCCCTGATGATATATGATATGGATCATCTTTTCTTATGCTTATTTGAAATCAATGTATCTTCTTGGTTATATCTTTATTAGGATCTTTGGTGTTTATTTTTTATTCTTAGAATTAATTTTAATTGGAGTTATGTTAAATTTATAAATAAATTTGGAGTGATCTGCCATTTTCACAGCATAAATATTTTTATCTAGGGGCATGTCTTTTTCAAAAAGTGTGTGTGTGTGTGTCTCTTTAACAAATATTACCAATTTTCTTTTTTTTTTAAACATTTTTTATTGATTTATAATCATTTTACAATGTTGCATCAAATTCCAGTGTAGAGCACAATTTTTCAGTTATACATGAACATACATATATTAATTGTCACATTTTTTTCTGTGTGAGCTACCACAAGATCTTGTATACATTTCCCTGTGCTACACAGTATAATCTTGTTTATCTACTCTACATTTTTGAAATGCCAGTCTGTCCCTTCCCACCCCCACCCCCTTGAGGCTTATTGATTTTAAAGATCCTTTCAAATAACTGGCTTTTGGTTTTGTTGATTTCCTCTATTTATTTCCTGTTTTCAATTTCATTGACTTCTACTGTAATTCTTATTTATTTTCTTCTGCCTAGCTTGACTTAATTTTCTCTTCTTTTCCAAGTGGAAACTTAGATTACTGATTTTAGACCTTTTGTTTTTCCTAATACATACATTCAATACTGAAAATTTTCCTCTAAGCACTATTTTCACTGTATTTCATAAATTTTGATAAGTTGCACTTTCATTTAGTTCAAAACATTTAAAATTTTTTCTCGATATATCTTCTTTGACCCATGTGTTATGTTTAAGAGAATATTGTTTAATCTCTGTGTATTTTGAGATTTTTCAATTATTGTTCTGTTATTGATTTCTAGTTTAATTTTATTGTGGTATGAGAGTGGTCATTGCATGATTTCAATTCTTTTAAATTTGTTAGGATGTGTTTATGGCTCAAAACGTGGTCTGTCTTGAATACTCCATATGACTTGAGAAAAATGTGTATTCTGCTGTTATTGGCTGAAGTAATCTATAAGTGTCAATTATGCAGTTTATTGATGGTGGTGTTGAGTTCAACCATGTCCTTACTAATTTTCTGCCTACTAGATCTGTCCATTTCTGAAAAAAGGCTGAAGTCTTCAACTGATGCTGAAGTCTGCTGTTGAAGTCCTCAGCTACACTAGTGCATTCATTTCTCCTTGCAGTTTTATCAGTTTTTGCCTCATGTAGTTTAACACTCTGTTCTTAGGTGCTCGTATGTTAAAAATTGTTATGTATTTTTGGAGAATTGACTTATCATTATGTAGTTCCCTTCTTTATCCCTGATAATTGTCCTTACACTTTATTCTGTCTGAAATTAGTCTAGCTACTGCTTTATTTTGATTAATATTAGGATGATGTATTTTTCTTCATCCATTTACTTTTAATCAATATATGTTTTTATATTTAACGTGGATTTGTTATATAAAAATGCAGTTGGGTTTTATTTTTTGATCCATACTGACAATCTCTGTCTTTTGACTGGTACATTTAGACCACTGATATTTAAAGTAATCATTGACATGGTTGGGATTAATAGCTACCATCTTTGTTATTGTTTTTTATATGTTGCCCTTGTTTTTTTGTCACTATTTTTGTCTTCCACTCTTTCTGCCTTTTGTGGTTTTAATTGAACATTTAATGATTCTATTTTTCCTCCTGTCTTAGCATATCAATTATACCTCTTTTTTCCACCTTTTGGAAAGCAAATACTGCCAACTTTAAAGTGAAAGGAGTTGGAGAAAGCATTATACTAGGGGAAATGAATGAATCTAAAATAAAACTTTGGTAAATAATAATGAAGCCCAAATTTGTGCACCAATAGAGAATTTGCAGTCTGTTGGATTCATTAATTGGATATAAAGTTCAGAGTGGCAGAGTGCACGGTCATTGAAACCAACATTTTTGGCTTTGAAAGTGATAGGTGATGAAGCAATCTACAAAGATTGGTAATGATGGGAGAAGATACTGAATTTGTAGTGCTTGTTGAAGATTCAGATGGCAATATTTAACTTTTCAATTTAACAAACATTTGTTGAACTTATTTTGAACCAGGCAATGACTGGCTCCTAGGACCAAGAAGTCCCAGCCTCTGCCCTCACAAAACTAAACTGTGTAGTGGAAAGGTGTAATTGTGATGTAGACTGAGAAGACCATTTACCTACAGGTACAAGAGTAAACTGATGGGCTGCTGTCTTTATCTAGCAGAAAGAATATTCTACTACTTTTATAAAATAATGTCTCTAACTTGGTGAAATTTCTTTTCATGGGCAAACAGTTCTTTGGATTCAGAAAGAATGGATTGCAATATTTTACCCCTGAAAGTTTCATATTAATACACTTTTTACAAAGAGGGAAAAAGAGGTGCATAGTCAGAATTATAGTTTCCCTGTTTAGGTTGATGTAGAAAAAACTCATAGGGCCCTGTGACTTGCTATGCATTAATGGATTCTTCTCTGCTGAGTTAGTAGCATTTCAGTGGCAGAGAAAATGAAAAGAAGTATATTTTCTTCTCTTGATGTTATCTGCCTTGTTTGTAAGCAGTAAAATTTTTTGGCTTCCTAGGGAAGAAACAACGTCTGAATTGTATTTTGAAACCCAAGGAAAAACAATAGAAAATGTTTTAGGCATTGTTTAATTCTTTCTTTTCTTTTTTGTTTCTTTTTTGCAATATTTCAATAAAATTTAGTTATCAGGTTTTTTTTTCCCCCTAAAGGAATGCAGCATGGGGTGTCGCCAGGACAGAATACCAACTTTTCTCAGTTTGCTGTATAGTTCTTATGAGAGTTTATTTGCATAATTGAAATAATAGCATTTTTGAATTATTCATCTTTTTGAATACCTAGGCTTTTTGTGAAGCAGTTTATGATAACTCAAGAGATATGGGATGTCTGCCAATGTGAATTACATGATCTCATAGCTTTCCCATTGTGGTAGAAGTTTTTAAAAAAAATTATTGTGCCTGTAATTTATCTTAAATTATTCATTCCAAATTTTGCACATGCTTACAAACTTCACTCAAAACCAAGTGACCTTTTCCAGGATATTTATACAGCTGTGAGAATTTACCATATATCACTTCTTAATTTATAATTTTTGCTATTTCTTCAGTCCATCAACCAATTAATCAAGAAGTATTTGTAGAGTTTCTATTTAGAGTAACAGATCTTTAGGCCTCAAGCTCAGGCCTGCCAAGGGAATCATTCACATGGCAACAGAAACTCCGATTTATCTGCACTTTCCACAAATCTCCCAGCAGGTTGCTGCTTGCCTGCCTTTGGGCAGCAGGCGCAGCTATCATGAAGCCCCTGAACAGTTTACACTGGCAAACGGACACCTTCCAAAGAACCTGATGGGGTCTTACCCTTTGCAGCTGGGGAACTTGTAGGATTTGAAACCCTGAAAGCTTTGTCCCTTCTCTGCATTGCTCCTTCCTCTTTCAGGAGAAAAATCTCGACCTTAACCACATTAAAATAGATGTGTATTTTTTTGTGTGTGGTGGTGCCTTTCTGAGAATCACATCTTCATCTTCCATGGGACAATACATAACCCACCTTTCCCAAAACTCTACGTAGAAACACTAGAGAGACAATGGAATAGAAAGCCCCGAACTCCGGATGTCTCAAAGCCCAGGAGCACTCAGGACCGCAGTGCTTCTCAAACTATCGGTGTCAGGGACTGTTAACAGTGTTACAGAATCATGGGCGACCCCAAAGACTTTTTTTTTTTTTAATGTAGATCATATCTATCTATATTTATCTTATTAGAAAGAAAGCTAAAGACTTTTTGAAATTTTAACCGTTAATATATTCTAAATGACAAGAGTAATCCCATTATCAGCTGCCCTAGACGCCAAAAGAAGTGTATGAACAAGGAATGTCATGTCTGCCGCATGGGGTAAAATATGAGACGGCAGAAGGTGGGCCATGAGATTTAGCAATCTGGGGGTCGTTTGTGACCTTAATAAGAGCAGTTTTGGTGAAATGGTGGGAGTGAAGGTCTGATCACAGTGAGTTTATGAGAGATTAGGAGAGAAACGGGAGAGACTGAGTCAAGACCGTCCCTTCCAGGGGTTCTGTTGCAAAGACTAGAAGAAATAGCGTAACAACTAACGGGAAGGGAGAGTACAGTAAAATATACATTTTTTTGTTTGTTTCAATTTTGCTTTTCAAGATGAGAGAATTAATATCATGCTTATGTGCTGATAAGGATGATTTTGTAAGGAGAAAAAAGTTGGCAATGTAGGAGAGACTGGGAAAATGCATGGACTGATGTCTTCAGTGTGCAACAGGGGTTGGGATTGGTACCCATGTGGAAGGACGGGCTCTAGAAAGACCAAAGAAACTCCATCTTTCCAAACAGCCAGGCAGGCCGAGTGAGCACAGGTGCCGGTGCGGGGAGGAAAGGCAGCACTGGGAGTTCAAGCAGGTTCTCTTCTGAGCACTTTGCATCTCATGATGGGCAGGCTGGTGCGGGAGAGGCACCTAAGAGAGGGGGCTGGGAATAAGCCAGAACAGCGCTTCTCAAAGGGGGACTCCCAGACCAGCAGCAACAGTGTCACCTGGGAACTTGTTAGAAATGCAGATTCCCAAGACTTCCTTCAGACCTACTTCAGACCTGACTTCGGAGGCTGAGCCCAGCAGGTCCTCCAGGGGTCCTGATGAACGCTGGGGCTTCCGAGCTGCTGCATGGGGACTTACTGTATGATTTTGGGGTCACTCTAACTACCTCAAATATCAAGAACATGCAAAGTGAGACGAGTCAGCTAACATACTGTAGGTTTTTCTCAGACAAAATCAGATATTTTTTTATTGTATTGGCAAAGAGTGGGATGTGCAGGTTATGGTCATTATTTGATAAAATATTAAATGAAAAGTCTGTAAAAAAAAAAAAGTTGTTATGGGCTGAGATGTGTCCCCCCTACCCTGCACCAACATTCATGTTTAAATTCCTAACTCTCAACGCCTCAGCATGTGACTATGTTTGGACACAGGGCCTTTAAAGAGGTAGTTAGGTTATAGGAGCTCATCAGTGTGGGCCCTAATCCAACATTACTGGTGTTCTTAGAACAAGAGAAAGCCAGGAGACAGAGACACATAAAGGGAAGGAAGATCATGTGAGAACACGGGAACGATCAGCCATCTATAAACCAAAGGAGAGTCCTCAGGAGGCCCCAGCCCTGCCAACACCTCGATCTTCCACTTCCAGCCTCCAGAAATTTGAGACAATACATCTTCATTGTTTAAGCCACCCAGTCCATGGTACTTTGCCCTGGCTGCCCAGATAAATGAGCACAAAGATGTCAGGAAAACATTTTATTTTGTAAATACTTAAGGTAAAAAGGGCCAACTTTATGCACTGGATCAGTACCTTAGCCAACTGACTTCCTCTAAGTAACTTTATTCCTTTGTGCAAAGGGGAACCAGAATAGCATCTTCCTCAAAGGGCTGCTGTGGAGACAAAGTGAGGTAATTAATGCAAAGCTGTAGCTCAGTACCTCACCCACGAAGTCCTCCAGCATCTCAGCCTCAAAGGGCTGGCAGCACCTGGAAGGAGCTTGCGTGCGTGGCCGGGACTCTTCTCCTGGCAAATCCACAGCTAGAACCCAGATTGCGAGGGGTGTCCCTGAGCCTGGTGGTGCTGCCCTTTTATTCTTCCCCAGGATTGACTTCTGAAGCAGTCCTAAAGGCCACAAGGCAGGGCTGGGACTGCAGGATTGCTTTTCTGTGTTGACACAGCGGGCCAGGCCCTGTCTGGCTTATAAACTGGTGCGATGTTATTTCCAGGTCTCTTATGAAAGTGAGACAGGAAAATCATTCTAACAGGGCTGTTGGATTTTCTCCCTTGCTGTTTTGTTTGTGGGGCTGCGGAGGCAGGGAAGAGGGACAGAGAGGTGACTGGGATCAATTCCTTTCTTCTCTCAATTTTGTATTTGGCCATTTCAAAGTGTCATCACTGAGCAATTACTATTTAATTGGCAATATGATAGTTTCTTATATAAGACCGAGCCTGGGCGTGGGGTGGTATTTTGTGTGGTTATCACTTCCGAGTGCGGTGCTTTGTTATATTTTTCCTCCACAAGCAGTTATTTCCCTAAGTCAAATTATATCCCCCCTTTAAGGATCATTTTGACTGTGTACCTACAACATCCTTTTCAGAAAGCACTAATTATTATTGACAGGGTTTCTAGGCAGACAGATTCCCCCTGTTCTGGGCAGTTAAATAGCCTCCCATCCCAGTTTAGTTTGCATGCATCTGTCACTGAACCAGCATCCTTGATTTGTGTTTAAACTACAATAAAAATTAACTGTAGAAAGTCTTACTTTACCCAAAAGCCAGTACTTCTCTGATTTTAAAGCCTTTTAAAAATTCTGCAAATATGCTGTTTGTAGACTTCAGACTACGCTTACGGTCACTCAGTGTGAAGTAACCATCTGTAAATGGCTTATTTGACTATTAAAGAAAGAAACAAATTGGTGGATTATGGTTGAATCAGTACTGCATGTCTAAGAGCTTCGTCCCCTTACCAGAGTTTTAGTATTTTTCTTTCGGTTGCATGGACCTTGGTTTAGTAAGCATCTCAATCCAGTATCTTCTATATTTGTTAAGCACTTTTTTTTTTCAAGGTAATTTTGGACTTTCCATTTTATGTATGGTGTTTCCTGTCATGAGTAATATAATGTTTCTATATTTTTCTATTTATATTTTCCTTCTTGATGTAAGGTGAAATTCACACTGTTTCGCTCCTTACCCCAAGAGCTCAATAATTATTTCCACGTTTCTCTATTCCACCTTGACTTGACATGCCTTTCTTATGTAGTGTTTTCTCATCTCTGCTAAGGAATCTATCCCAGACATCTGCCTGGTTCCCTGATGTGCAGGTCTATTCCTTTATCAGTGCCATTCCACAGAGAAGCTTAGAGTCTCCTTTCATACATGGTAAGGGTCATCCTCATCTATCACTCTTCTTTATCAAAACATATTATTTATTCTGAGCCATTTGTCATTTCAAATTTAATTTTTAACATTGCAATTACATACTGAATACTTACATTTTTTTTTTATTATAAACACCATCAAATGAGGAAGGATGTCAAGTTAAAAGTAAAAAGCCTCCTTGATTTTTCAGCCCCATCCTAGAATCAAACATGTAACAATTCTGTGAGTTTCCTTATGGGTTCTTTTCTATGTATTTGCATCTTATGTGTTTTCAAAATAGTTTGGGATTTTATTCCTACATGACTTACAATAATAAACATTTTTTCAAGATATATCTATTAAACAGTTACTCATTGTGTACCAGGCACTGGGAGACATTGGCAACCAAGACAAGCAGAAGTTGCTGGTTTTGTGGCGCTTATATCTGAGTGGAGAAAAGCAGACAATTAACAGTAAACATAACGTATAATTAAATCATTTAATATTGCAGAATATATTAAGGGTTGTGGAAAAAGCAGAGCGGAGTAAAGAGTAAGAATTTCCTGTGTGTGCAGTGGAGAGTTCTGCAACGTTAAATAGGATTCTCAGTCAGCTTCCGGAGAAGGTAAGTTCTGAGCAAAGCCCTGGAGGAGGGGTTCCAAAATTTGGCTTCAGCACTTACATCTTGAGGGCATTTGTTGTTGGCACATAAAGATGCCTTCATTCTTTGAATTGTTCTTTAATATTCTATAACATCTTAATGCCTTTTTCTTAGAAACTGAGTATAGAAGATTTAAAAGCTACAACAAGCAACACTTGTTTACTAGACATAGAAGCATGTAATCCAGATTAGGAATACTCATTATTTCCTAACGTTATTGAAACACCTACAAATAATTTACCACATGGTAAGATCAATCAATGACTCAGCAATTGACAAGCTATAATTTAAAAAATGGATGTTATTCAAGCTACACCCTTAAACCACAGTGCAATAAATTTAGAACTGAAATAGTAGCCAACTAAAGCTCTTTACATAGAAATAAAAAAAAATGGATAGCTTACAATTCTTTACTGACTTTTAATACGAATTTTGAGAATCAAAATTGGCATTAGAAACTCTTTTAACATAACTCACTATTTTGTACACCAGAAACTTTATTTCAATAAAAAAGAAACTCTCAAAATTAGTCAGAATATTCATCAATTCCTATGAGAGACACACACACAAAAAAAGCAACAATCAGAGTTAATTCATGATGCTCTAAAGCATTATTAGAAAAAAATAGTTTAAAATAAAATATTCTACTCAAAATCTAGAAACAGATAAGTAACATGCAAGTAAAACAGGAGAAATTTTAAAGAAAAATAATGTTTTAAACAATATTTAAAATATAAAAATATGTATGGTAGTTTGAAAAGAGCCACCAACCTACTTTGCAAATTAGTTGAAGGAAATAAGATAATTGAATATAACTACAAATAATGAGAAAACTTTTTTCATTAAAAAGAGATCTATGTGTATGTAAAATAATGCATATATTTTAAAAATCTAGACTCTAAATTAAGTTCACTGTTTCTAGAAAAAATGCAAATTACTAAAACTGAGTCAAGAAGGAGTAGATAATCTTGACAGACCAATTGCAAATAAATAAAATATACAAAATATAACGCAAAATATTTTCTTAAAAGGACACTAAAAACTTTCCACTCTAATGTGGCTGATTAAATCCTTCATTTCTCATTTATTCTCAAATGTAAAAAAGTAACTGGGAAAATAAGAAAAAAATATAAATCTAATGTTTTGTTGAGGTATGTGGGCTACTTAAATTCCTGAACAATGAAATAGGAGGGGGCTGCCCAAATCAGTAAATATAAAACAGGGAAGGACATGGGAAAAGAATGTCCCAAGTTTTATTTTTAATTTATTCATTTATATTTTATTTATTTATTCACTTATATTTTAGTTATTTACTCATTTATTTTTATTGAAGTATAGCTCACTTACAACATTGTATTAGTTTCAGGTGTACAGCATAAGGATTCAATAGTTTTATAGGTTATACTCCATCTAAACTTATTGCCAAAAAATGGCTACAGTTCCAGCGCTATACCACAGATCCTTGTTGCTTATCTGTTTTCTACATAGTAGTTCATGTCTCTTAATCCCCTACCCATCTCTGTCCCCTCCCCCTTTCCCTCTCCCCACTGGTAACCACTACTTTGTTCTCTGCATCTGAGTCTGTTTCTGTTTTGTGACACACACTTGATTGTATTATTTTTCACATTCTGAATATAAGTAATAATGTAGAGTATTTGTCTTCCTCTGTATGACTTATCTCACTAAGCAAATAATCCTAAAATTTGTATGGAACCAAAAAAGACCCGGAATTACCAAAGCAATCTTGAGGAAAAAGAACAAAGCCTGGAGGTATCACACTTCCTGACTTCAGACTGTGCTTACAAAGCTACAGAACGCCCATGACTTTGGAGCTCAGAGAATGTTGGTAACACATATCTTTCTAGTGTAAGTAGCACACTCTAGAGTGAAAGCAACATTTTTTTCTTTATAACAACAGGACCAGGGCCTAGAGGACATCACTGGGAATGTGCACGGCTTTGGTTCTGAGAGAGGAGGAGAGCTCACCGGGAATCTTCACAGACAAGCTGCATCTGCAGGAAGCAGGACATGAGGCAGTGGACATGGGGAAAATGCACACTGGGAGCAGCTCTGCAGAACTGATTCTGGCAGACTGGGGAGAGACAACAATGAAAAAATCTTGATTTTATCTTTCTGGACTGGCACATGACTTGGGCACCTCTCTACATATTTGGAAAAGAGCTTGGCCTGGATTTCTAGTCGAAATGAAAAAAAAGTTCTTAAAAATAAAAGAGCTAGCTGGTATTTATACAAAAATACATTTAAAAAAAGAGAACAAAATAAAATGACAGATAATGGAAGACTCTAGAAAACAAAACTGCTTTTCATAGAATGGTGAAAGGTGTTACTAAATGTATTATGGGAAACATGACTTAAAGCAATTGTTTTCATAAAAGTAGAAAAAAGATATACAAGAGTTTAAGAAATATATGGGAAGCCTACAGAATGAAAGAAGAGTTGGCAAAGTACAGAAAATAAGTAGAATATTAAAAGTAATCAGAGAAAAAAAGATGAAATGGAAGCAGCATTAACACACAGACAAAGGCTGGACAGTACTGAGATCACAGTAAATTATACTGAAGGGTACAGAGGCCGTGAGTGATTCAAAACAAGCAAATGAAATGGAAGTGATCAAGAGTTAAAAAGAATTTGAGAGAAAATTATAAATCAAATAAACGTCATCCTCAAGTTGCTTCTGCCCCTGTAATAGAAAAGAACAAATCTGATTCCATATGAGATCTGTTCCTCTGACTTTAAACCTGTGCCCTGTTTCCTAGGTTTAGTCTTGTTGGTTCTGCACGTTTTGTAAAACAATGTTGCCTAGAGCCTGAAATAGACAGGAGAGCCTATTCTCAAGGCTCTGACTTTGAAGGATATTAACACTTTTCCATTCTTATAAAGATAACAAGTTACAGAATAGAAAATAACATTTGTTTGTTGGAGGTTTACAGGGATGTGACCCAGGTGAAGAGCTGCAGGAACAAAGGATTCTAACAACAAAGAATTCCTACGCCAAGAAGTCTGCAACAACTCAGCATTCCCGCTTCCCCTTTTTAATATAAAAGGAGCCTGAATTCTGACTTGGGGAAGATGGTTCTCCAGGACATTAGTCGGCCATCTTCTTGGTCAGCTGGCTTTCCAATTAAAGTTGCCATTCCTTGCCCCAAAACCTGGTCTCCCGATTTACTGGCCTGTCATGCAGCGAGCAGAACAAGTTTGGACTCAGTAACACAAACATACATTGAAAGTATCCATTTGGTGTATTTAATGACTTCCTTCCACTGGTTTTTCTTCCTGACTTTTTCTTCTCTTGACCACTCCTGCTATGTTTATGAAATATCTGTCATGTGGACACATTTCCATCTCTAGCCACTACGCTTCCAGGTAAGAACTGATGCCAAGAAGGCAATGGAAGTTGCTAGAAGGTATTACCTGGCCAGAAAAGGGCAGAAGTGGGTTCTGTGATGTTCAGGAACAGGCTGGGACACCTGACAAGATGTCATAAGTACAGATAGACAGCTGGGCACCAAAGGAGAAGCTTCTAAGCCTCCAGGAGGGACTTGTTGGATAAGAAGGAAAAGTCCCAGACTATAGCTCTGATCCCACCACGAGCTTCCTGGGCGAGGCTGGGCAAGTCACTTAAGTTCCCTAGGCCCATGCTGTCCACCATGGGAGCCACCAGCCACATGCAGGATTATGAAGTTATTCTGTAGCCAGACAGAATTATAAATACACATTTTACTCCAAAGGCTCAGCGTGTATGATGTTTAGAAACATTAGTGGTTTTCTTGCCCTAACAGGTTATTTTTGTATGTCTAGCTTTCTGTGGTTTGTAATGCGCGTGACTAGTGATTCCCTTATAGTGACGTATTTTGAAATTATAAGTTACTGGACACAGTATCATCATCTCACAGTTGAAAAAAAAAATGATCCACATAAGCCAGGCCATCTGATGTAGTAGTTATGAGCAGGGGCTCTGGGGCCAGCCCGCCTGAGTATAAATTCTCACTCTGCCTCCGGGGGGTTCTGTGTGAATCCTGGACAAATTCTTTTTTTTTTTTTTAACTTATTTCTGCCCCTTTTCTTTATCTTTTAAATGGTGAGGAACATGTAGACTCTATCTCCTACTGTGTTGGCAGGATTAAATGAGTAAACATCTGTGCTGCCCACTTCCCTGGGTTTCAGCATCTCCAGGCAATCAGTGCCAAACTCAGAGGCATTCTCCACTGTCTTTGTCAGTCTGGGATGCTGTAACAAATTACCGTGGGTCGGGTGGCTTAAACAACCAGCATATTCCTCAAGTTTTGGACGCTGAGATGTTCAAGATCAAGGTATCTGGGAGAGGACTGGTTTCATGGCTTGAAGATGGCTGTCTTCCCACTATCTCCATGGGGTGGAGAGCAGAGAGAAGCAAGCTTTCTATAGCCCCTTATAAGGGCACTAATCCCATTCATGAGGCCTTTACTCTTATTGCCTATTTTAGCCTAATGGCTTCCCAAAGGCCCCACCTCCCAACACCATCACCCTGGGAGATGGGGTTTCAACATATAGATTTTGAGGGGATGCAAACATTCAGTCCACACATCGGCTAACTCTCCCCAACATGCAGTCATCAAACCTGTACTAATTCCTTCAAAGTAATGCTTCTCTCTGCCCATTACCCTTCCTACATCCACTACCATTGAAGCCCTGTGACATTTTACTGCTTAGTTTCCTGGTAGAGGTTTAGTTGATTCCTCTACTCCAATGCTGTCCTCGCTTCAGTCTGCGTAACAGCCCTGCCAGGTAGTTCTCCCTAAAACTCGGCTTGAGGGCACTACCTTCCCATCTCACCTGGTTGTTTTTTAGGTGTAAATGTCAGAATCCCCTCCACACCCCATCCCAGAACTTTAATCCCTTACACACCCCCTCCCTATGTTACTTTTCTATTACAACTATAACAGAATTCCAGAAACTTACTGGCTTAAACCAGCACGGATTTATCACCTTATGGCTGTGGAGGTCAGAGATCCAACACAGTTCTCATTGGGCTAAATTCAAGGTACCAGCAGGGTGCCTGCCTTCTAGAGGGTCTAGAAGAGAATGTTTCCTTGCTTTTTCCAGTTTCCAGAGGTCACCCACCTTCCTTAGCTTGTGCCCCACGGCTTCCTCCATTTTCATGGCCAGCAGCCTTTCTGAACATCGCTCCATGGCTGCACCTCCCTCTGACCCTAAACTCAGATGGGAAATGTCCTCTGCTAGTAAGGACCCCTGTGATTACCCTGGGCCCACCTGGACAATCCAGGCTACTCTCCCTATCACCTCATCTCAGGATCCCCTTGTCCCACCCCACTCAGGCATTATGTATGTGGCTGTGACACTCACCTTGGGTAACGTTTCCTGTCGTGAGCAATTTAAGGTTCAAGGCACATATGAATGGCTTTTTGTTTTTCTTCCTTAGTCTTTCCACGTTCAGTACATCTGGTGAGATTATATGAATCCTGTTTATTTGTGGCCCTGCACTAATCTCTAACAATGTATCATGGGTTTAAAAGGCTAATAGACAATTTAGAAGACAGAAATCCTCTAAGATTTTTGTCCTAAAATATCTGTCATCTCTTTTGCCGTGTATAGTAACATGTCACAGGTGGCCACCCTGTGGCGGGGGAGGGACATGATTCTGCCACCACACTCCCCTCATTCTCACCAACGTGCTGGTCTCCTAACCGAGGATCTATGCTCCCCGCTTTGCTCAGTTCCTGTTCCCACCCTTTCCTTCATTCACCACATCAGGATTTCATGGTCACATTCTTCTCTAAATGAACAGATACTGTGCATCTAATGCTTAATAATTGTTCTCAGTGTATATGCTCACACTCACCTACACTATCCCCATCATCTCTATTTTCCTAGAATCTTCCAGAGGAGTCAGTTCCATGATGATGATGATGATGATGATGATACTGACAGTGATGACAGGGGCCTCTCAAGGATTCTGACAAAGAGGGAATCAATGAAGAGAGGGAATCTTTGCAAATTTGCCCCAGAAACAGGCTTAAAGGTAAATAACTGCTATAGTGTTTAATGAAATTGACTAATATTTAATTATTTTTAAATGTTTATACCACTGTATTTAAAATTTTAAAGGAAATTTTCATTCACACTAACCAAAGTTTGACTTTAGGGCCAATATCTAAGAGGATGTCTAGCTTCTAACAAATTGCCCACTGGACTTTTAAACATGTGATCCTTTAAAAAAGCTTAGTGCTGGGCTGAAAATAAGCAGGATTCATGTAATCTCACCAGACACAGTGAATGTGGAAAGACTAAGGAAGAAAAACAAAAGGCCATTCATAACGTCTTGAACCTTATGTTGCTCACAGGAGAGAATGTTAGCCAAGGTGAGTGTCACGTCAACCTGACGCCTGAGTGGGATGGGGAAGCTGATCTTCCTCATCAGACATTTATGCTGATTTGTTAGATGCCAACACAGTTTCCTCATTGGATTTGCCTTTAACAAGTATGGAAGAATTTAGGTTCTACCAAAAGCAGACTAAACATTTTCCCCTGCCGTCAGATCTCTGGACTGAATGTCCCCACAAAAAGGACATGATTATGTTTCATAGGGAAGTCTTCCTGAGAAGCAACAGGATTTTCGAGGGCAGAACTGCAGGGCCCCCCATGGAGGGCTGGAGGAGGGCTAGAGGGGACACTGGAAAAACAGGAGTGAGTTCAGATACTGCTGCTCAGGTCGCAAAAGACAGCATGGCTATCTCTAAGGATATGACATTCTCCCAAAGTTCCCTGAGTGAAGGAGCCTGTGAACACTAAGCAGGTTGTTAAGACACAGCAGCACATAATTTGCATCACAACTCAATTACAGTATGTTTTGATATTTGGAAAATAATTAGCCCATTGCTCTTTGAAACTGCAGCAGTAGCAATAGAATTAAAAAAGACTGAGCCGTCTTGGAGACAACAATCAATAAACAATTCTAAATCTGCAGGATTCCTTGACGATATGCAAGCAATGAGCTAGATGTGTGCTGCAGATGCCTCTGACTGCAGGGCTCACTCCTGCAAAGCATAGAACTAGTTTTCTCAGCAGACAGAGGGAACCAAGTCAAGATTCCTGATCTTGAGAGGTTTACTATATGGCAGGAAAGATCAGACAAGTACATATAGCCAAATATGAATAAATGTAATCAAATATTATGAAATGTGAATGGAGCACAGACGAAAGAGAAATTCCTTTCACCTGGTGTCTGGAGAGACTTCTTCAGAAATTGTGGCTTTGGAGATAGCCAAAGACATGGGTGGAATTTTGGCAGAACAGGATATAAGGAAGGGAACTTAAAAACTGATTCTAAAATTCATATAAAAATGCAAAAGATCCCAAATATTCAAAACAATTTTAAACAGGAAAAACAAAGTTGGAAGACTGACACTATCTGATTTTCAGACTTAAAAAAAAAATCTACAGTAATCAGAAAGTATGCTATTAGTGTAAAACATGAAAACAGAATAATGGAGCAGAATAAAATGTTCAGAACTAAATCAACACTTATATAGAGGGAGGGTACAGTTCAGTGGTAGAGTGCAAGCTTAGAATGCACAAAGTCCTGGGTTCGATCCCCAGGACCTCTGTTAAATAAATAAATAAAATAAAATAAATAAATAAATAAATAAATAAATAAAAATAAACCTAATTGCTTTCCCCACAAGATAAAAAATTTAAAAATTAAAAATTAAAAATAAACCAACACATATGGACTATTGATTCTCAGTAAGGATGTAGTGGAGGGTCTTTTCAACAAGCAGTGCTGGAACAATTAGATATCCACATGAAAAAAAAAAAAATGACCTGTCATCCAAATCTCATCATATACAGAAAAATTAACTCAAAATGGATCATAGATCTTCATAGAAAATCGAAAACTATAAAACATCTAGGAGACAAAAGCATAGGCTTAAACTTTAAGATCTTGGGTTTGGCAAATATTTCCCTGCTATAACACCAAAAGTCTAATCTATTTAAAAAAGAAACCAATATAGTGAACTTTATCAAAATGAAGACTCTTCAAAGCTCTTTTTAAACACCGCTGAGCAAATGAAAAGACAAGCCATAGACAGAATCTATTTGTAGATCATATATCTGATAAAGGATGATATGATACAAAGATCTCTCTTTGCATCTAAGGAACAACAAAAGGCAGGAGGACAGTTTTGTGGCTGATGGATGTGTTCACTGTCTTGAGTGTGGTCATGGTTTCTTGGGGATATACTTATGTCAAAGTGTACTAAGTTGTACACTTACATATGTGAAAATTATTCTGCCAAGTATACCTCAAAGCTGTTTTAAGAAAGAAGACGCCAGTCCTGACCCACCTCAGTGCCTGATTGGAGTGAGATGATCAGTCCCTCACCCTGTCTGCCTGACGGGAAGGTAGAAAACCTCTCATGGAAGATAATATATGGATTTTTCATTCACAATGTCTGCCATGTAATAGAAAATTCCTAGATATGCAACATGTCAAGACTATATGATGGATAATATGAGAATAAGAAACATTAGACAATGGATGCAACCTCCCAGGTGATGTAGGCATCAGAATTAACAATAAAGACTATAAAATAATTACTTTTAATATATTCAAGAAAATAAAGAAATGATGGTGAAATAGATGACAGGATAAAGACTTTCACCAGAGAAATATACTGGAATGTATTTTTAAGAAAAATCAAACAGATACTCTAGAACTGAAGCTTTCAGTTCTGGAAACAGGTGAACAGAGCTAATTCGGATCTCTTTTTAAGTAAAACTTTTTAGTAATGCTGGATAAAATACAACAACAAAAATAATACAGAGCTAACTATGGAGAGAGAAGTTCCCAGGTGACAATATAAAGAGGTGTCATGTTTGTCAAGCCACTGTTCTACCCACGTGTCTCCCCTGATTCCCAGAACTGACAGTGCAGCCCCATTGGGCAGAAATACCACCATTTCACAATGCATACGCAGGGCACCCGACTGACAGATACAATCAGCGATAGGAGAGGGGACAAAGCTCAGGTTCCTGATCCCTTGTTTCACTTACTGTGGGACAAATGATCAATTAAAGGGTAATAAATCAGTAAACGAGTGAATAACATGACTCTAGTTAGTCCCACGAGTGCCTGGAAGAGCGAGCCTGGGCATACTGAGAACCATAACAGCCCATCTACTTAATTGCCATCCTCCCCAGATCTATGTAAAGGTTACTTCCACGCAGGCAGTGACTCCCGAAGGGCAAGAATCATGTCTGAACACACTCTCAAATCCAGAACAGAACCTGCCAACAATTAGGCTCTGGAGTCTGTGTTTAGCGAGTGTGGAATCTCAGTGATGCCAGCTCTTAGACCTTGCCTTCCCATCCCACCCCTCACGATATGGCCCTGATGACCAGCTCTCCCGGGGCTGGGGCCACGGAACCCATTTACAGGACTGGAAGAATCTGATCATGTAAACCACCCCCCAGAATATCATCAAGAGTCACCTGCATTTCAGGGATCAGTAATCCCAGAAGCTTTGCAGTTCAGGCAGCTGAGAGATTTTTATATCAGCTCTGTCTTCTACTGTGACGGCCTGGGTGACATCAGACAAGGAATTCTCAAAAGCCTGAGCTTTTCCTTTCAGGAATAATCTAATTAACCAATCTCATTGACCATTTAACAAATGTGATGTGAAGATCAATGATTTACACAGGAGGACAACATTCACTAGGTCGTGGATTTAGAATCAGAGAAAAATCATTTGAGAAAGATTGACAGAATGTAGCTTTAATGCAAATTTAAGTGTTCTTACCTTTCAGTAAATCATCTTCTTCCCCTACTTATCACTTCACCCAAGTTTAAAAGATGTTTGAGAACAGGGATGAGTGTGCCAGCAATCTGGGACCCAATAACCTAAAATGTCACCTAGGAAAAAGAGGGGAGTAACACATTTTTAAAAAGCATGGTGAGGATGGCGGGGCCATCCCCCAACTCCAGACTAAGAAGCTCTGAGTAATAGCTTTCCTGCCTGCCTGGGGCATCAGCTGATGGGAAAACCCACCCAGAAACCTCACTGTCCAGCAGCTCCTCCGTAACACAGGCTACACTTTCTCAGAATTAAGAATTGGGGCCAGTGACCCCTTCGCTGAAGAATAAAGACAAAGGAGAACAAGAGAGTTCTTCCCCTCCCCAGGGGAGAGCCCAGACCTTGGGCTGCATGCACTGCGCCCACCTCCCAGGAGAAGGATAAACTGGAGAAGGACGTCCTGCGAAACTGGGGCAGCAAATGTTGAGATGGGAACAAATTGACCGGCTGGCCAGGGACAGCCCCCTCCGTCGCTGCCTTGGTGGCTGCCTCCGCCCCCTCAGCACATCCTGCCCACCTCCGGTGGTTAAGCTGTCAGGGAAACTGTGCTTTGCGACCTGGGGCAACAGAGGCTGTCCCCAGGCCAAGCTGCGGGGGAGAGGGGAGCTAAACCACCAGCTCCCAAGCGGCAGGCTCCACACCCCCGCCAACACCCCGCCGCCCCCGCACCCTAATGCACCCCCGGGGCAATATGACCCTGAGAAGTGTGATGGGAACGAGTGGCAGCAGAGGCCGCCCCACGTCAGGCCTCCAGAGAGATGGGAGCTTATCCTCCAGCTCGCCAGGGGCAGCCCCCCTCTCCTCTCCACCCCCTGATCTCACCGCGCCCACCTCCCAGGAGCAACCTGACCGGGTGTGGGGTGTCAGGCGAATCGTGGGCGGGAGAGGCCGTCCCCAGGCCAGGTCAGGGGAGAGGAGAAGTGGCCCCATTAGGCAGCTGCGACGGCCGGCTGCCCCTGCCCCTCGACCTCATTGCGTCCGCCTCCCAGGAGCAAGCTGACCTGGAGACGGGCATCCGGCTTCTTGGGCAGCAGAGGACGCAGCACCCAGGTTTGGCCGCGGGGAAGAGGGGAGCAAATGGACAGGCTCCGCGCTGCAGGTCCTCTACCCCAGCCGTCGCCACCCCCGCACATTAAAGGCACCGCCCAGGGCGCCCCTCCCCCAGCAGGCTGAATGGGACAGGTGTGTCTGGTGATCTGGGGCAGGAGAGGCCGCTCCCACACCAGGCCATCGGGGAGACGGGAGCCAATCCACCAGCTCCCCAAGGCAGCCTCCTACCCCCGCAGCAGCCACCACTCTTGCCCCCTGACCTCACGGTGGCCTCCTCTGGGGAGCAGGCTGACCTGGAGATGGACGTTCAGCGAACTTGGGACAACAGGGACCGCCCCCAGGGTAAACAATGGGGGAAAATGGGAGCAAGTGGACCGGCTCCATGGGAAAACCTGCCGCTGCTGCCACCACCCCCAAAGTACCACGCCCGCCTCCCGGGTCAGGCCGACTAGGATACACGTGTCCCGTAACCCAGGGCAACAGAGACCACCCCCAGGACAAGCCGCGGGGAAGATGGGAGCAAATGGGCCCGCTTCCCCGCTGCAGGCCCCCGACCTCCGCCACCCCAGCACCCTGACTACCCTGCCTCCCGCCCCCAGTTGGCTAAGTGGGACAGGGGTGTCCCGGGATCTGGGGCAGCAGAGGCCGCTCCCAGGCCCGGCAGCCGGGACAAGGCAGCTATTCCACCAGGTCGCCAGGGGCAGCCCCTCCCCGCCCCCCTGCCGCTGCCACCGCCCCCTGACCTAACCGCCCCACCTCCCAGGAGCAAGCTTACCTGGAGTCCAACATCTGGCGAATCTCCGGCGGCCAACGCCCCCCCAAGCCAGGCTGCAGGGAAGAGAAGAAATCGACCGGCTTGCCCGGGCAGCCTCCCACCCGCCACCGCCGCCGACGCCGCCGCCCCAAACCATTGCACTAGCCTCCCAGGGTCAGGCTGACTGCGAGGATGTGCACTTGCCTTCTGATCCTACCCAAGTGCCTGAGCACCTCCCTGCACCCCTACACTCCCTGCACCTCTGCACCCCTGCCACTCTCTGTCCTTCCTCACTGCCTGCACCCCCGCATCCCCTGAACTGCCTGCACCCTCCACAGCCCCTGCACCCCTGCCACCACTTACACCTTTGCACTGCGTACACTCCTGCACCCCTGCTTGTCCCACACACCACCTCTTGGGCCTGTGGCAGAGTCTCTGCTGTTAGACCAATGCACAGGGACTCATATCTTTGCCAGTATATGATGCATCAGTGGACGTCTGGGGTTGGCTGCAGGAAGGTACATGTTCCCGGTCACTAGCCTGGGCCACTAGGGTGATCTCTGTGACGTCACCCAGGACGGGATCAGAGATTCTCTTCTCTGGGAAGAGAGGAGTTGAAACCGCTCTTGAGGGCAGAGCTGTGCTCACCAGGCCGTCCACGCTTCGTGTTTTACACAGGGCTTCACGGAAATGAAATGGACCCTGCCAAGTAAGGCCTGCTGTGCGCCCACCTCAGTCCTGGGCTCTGAGGCTAACAGACTGGCTCCCACCCTCAGGGCCCAGTTTGGACAACTGAATGGTCCCTTGGAGTCATCCCATCAGTTCTCAGGAAGAAGTCTGGCTGCTTCCACCCCATAGCCCTCCCTCCCACTGTGCTGGCCTCAGGAATTTTCCTTATTTGTGGAAGAAGGCAGCCCACCCCCTACCGCACCCCTCACTGTGCTCGCACCCAGGCTGGTGCTCTCTCTGCCCCTCAGAGTCTGGAAAGCCATCCCTCTTCAGTTATGTCCCTTCTGAGATGGACTTGCTTCCACTCAATTCTAGGCGAGGATGCACCATGGAATGCACTGGGTAAGAGAACCAAAATAAATAGCTTCTTCTGTGAGGTTTTCTGTTTATCTGCTGGGGCTGGGCTGTGTGTAGTTTGCTACAGCTATTGGTGTGAGAGGCTAAAGCCACCCGTGTGTCCTTGTTTTCATCTCCCCCCTGTCTTTGGGTTTTCCCTAGACACTCCTGAGACATTTACTTCTTTTAATTTTATTCCTGTCATTACACAGGGGCCCTACTGACATGGAGGTAAGGCTTTGGGGGAGAGGGACAGAGGGGAGCATCTGTAGTCCTGTGATTAGTTCTCATTGAGCCTGTGCCCTGAGCTGTGACCTCCACAAGTGTGTCTCTTTCCCCCACCCCAATTTGGGCGACACAGAAGGGATTTCCCTTCCCCCAGGTTGGTTAGGCTCTGGTAAAATAATTTCTCATTAAAAACAAACCAAAACAACCCCCCCCACAATGGAACAGAATGTTCTGGGTGTATTTCAATAGAGCTATTTTCTCCTTTCCTGGCAGGAAGCATGAGGGGTTTTTCTGTGATTTTCACTCTGAGAACAGGGCGGGATCCTGAAGGTAAAATGCATGAAAAAGAGGAGGGGGCCTCTCTGACTGGCCCCCTGGAGTTGTCACACTCAAACTTCCCCATGCTGAACCTCCCGCTGGTCTCAGGGGCCTTTTAAATCTGCCTGCCCTGGCGGTTCTTACAGCAGCGGGCTCTGCCCTGGGAGCTGCTGTAAGAATCTCCGAGGTTTCCGGCTGCCTCTCTGGGTTGGGAGCAGCTTTTCCCTTCAGTTTTCTGGTGGATCTAAGAAGAGCAGTGGGTTTTACAGATCCCTCAGCTCTGGTGTTGTTTTTAGGACAGAAGGAGCAACTTCTGAGCTCCTCACAAGCTGGACCAGAGGCTGGAATCCTCCCCTCCTCTCCCTCCATGCAGACAATCAGTGGCTGTGGTTCTAGCCGAGTTTCTGAAGATGTGGATTTAAACACACACGTCCCAGACCCCACATGAGCACACAGTCCCATAAATCCCCCAAATTTCCACTGGTAACTAAGGAGCTGATGGGGACACGGGCTTCGCGGCTTCAGAGGCCTGGCTGCACGACCTGCTCTGTGGCCTGTCTACATGGTTTTTCTGGGCCTCGTCTGAAGTGGCTTTCTTACCATACCTGGTATGTGGGAAACACAAAATAAGCACTACAATCTCCACTTTTGCTCCCTCCAGGGCCTTCCAACATAAAAAGTGATAACTGACCTCAGACGGCCTAGTCACCACAATGAGGTCCGACCAGCCCGGCTCTCCTGAGTGATGGGCACTGACTTGCACGTTAACTCGGGTCAGTAGGAGAACCGCCTTCCTCTAACTGGGCATCTCCCCACACCGGACACGCCCTCAGCTGAGACGGGGCCAACTCCCCCATTGAGGTGTGTGCTGGTGGCTTCAGTGTGACCTGGCCCTGCCGGGACGTGAACCTGCAGTGAGTGAGGTGGAGGGTCAGGAGGAGGGGGGTCCCTGCTGGGGCTGCAGGGGGCCCGGTAGCACCCAGCCCGGCCTGGTGCCTGGGGCTCCCCAACATCTCCTACGGCCCCCGGGTCGGCTCTGGTCCGGGGCACTCCACGCACCCTCCGAGTATATTTTCATTAAGTCCCTTTTTTGCTTTTATCAGCGAGAAGTGGCTTCTGCTGCTTCTTCAGTGAAACAGTGCATCGGGAAACCAGACTATTTCTAAGGCCGGTAAAATACGAACCTCGGTCACCTCGCCGGGCAGACCGCGCAGCACAAAGGCCTGCACAGAGCTGTGCAAATGCCTTACGTGAAGGGTCCTCATCATCTGCCTTCAGAGATACAGAAGATGGTGGTTCAGGTAAAACCTCAGGGAGGGATTGAGGAATCCAAAGCTGGATGGTTTCAAAGGCTAACTGGTCAGACCAGACCCCTGAGCTGTGGTCAGAAGCCTAGCTTAATGTTATGCAGACTCAGCGCTCTAAGTGCCGGGTGGGAACGGTGCTGTCCCCTTCTCAGACTCTTATTGGGGAGTCACTGTAGCCCTTTAAACACAGCAAGGAATCCAGCCCCCTTAGCCCCCACCCTGAGCATTCCATGACACAGATCCTGGGAGTGTTTAATTTTCATCTTTGTTTAGAAGGATGAAGGTGGGGCAAGAGGAAACATAAATTCACATTTACTGACACCAAGTCACAGCCAGTACCTCCTCCTCGGAGAGCTATGTGCTCCCACAGTGGTGGGTGGGGGGCTGTGCAGACCCCCTCTGCTGGTCCCAGTGGGTGTCGCTCCTCTGGCTACAACTGATGGGTTGGACAACAGATCCAGAGGGAAATAGAGGGTCTTTCTCGGGAATTTGGAACTGACACACAGAAACCAAGTTCACTCATCTGGGGGCTAGGGTGAAAATCAAATGAAACCAGAGCAGGAGAGAAAGTTACAAGTGAAAGATAGAGACAGAGAGACTGAGCTCGTGAGAGCAAATAGTGGGAAGGAAGGAAAACAATCAGGGGACAGAGGAATTCCAGCTCCTGAATCTCTAGTCTGTCCCAGCCCATCTACACCCATGCGGGATGGTGAACACCATTCCAGTTTTGCAGATTAGGAAACAGGCTGAAGTAGGTGGGGACTGGTTTTGGGTGCACAGTTAATTTAACTGCCCCTGGACCCCTCACTTCCCACTGCCTGAAGGCACCGTAATCCTCACGGGGACCCTGCTGTGCTGACAGCCCAGCACCCTGATCAAAGGGCCTCTGCGGGAGTGGGAACCCCTCTGAGTGTGGAGAGTTCCCTGCACCGAGATGCCATGCATCAGCCAGCTCCCACTCACCCTAGGTTAAAGTCTCCCCAGCTGTGCGGTCTTCCGACCCGCTTCCCTCCCTGTCAAGCACCCTCGTCCCCACTACCCAGTGTACTGGTCCCCAGCTAGCATGCTTCCCACATGGGGCAGAATCCCTGACTGCTGACTTTCAGTGTCCCCTGGACCTGCCATTGGTGGTGGAACGTCAGGCACTAGACAGACACTTGCAGGCTGAATGATGGTGTGGAAGAACCGAGGCTAGACTCTGCCTTGGCCTCTCTGGGTTGTGTGGAAGGGCTGGAGAACCAGGGCCATCAAAGTTGGGGGCAGCAACAGTCAGGGACCCCCATCCCCACCAGGAGAGAGACGGTGGAGAAGAGCCATCCCTGCATCAGAGGCTGCCCTGGAGGTGAGGAGTTGTCCCTGCTCAGGAGCACCCCATGAAGGATGATCAGAGGACTCGGAGACTCTCCCAGGCTTCCTCACAGGGCCCCACTGATGCAGCCCCACAAACCCAGCCCCAATGACACAGGCCCACCAGCACTGGCGACCTCAGCACAATTTCTGGCCAAACAGGCTGGGCAGTAGGCCACCCTGACCCAGGAACAGCTCTGAAGAATAAACCACACACATCCCTGGCACTCTGGAAGACTGTGTGCTCGCCCAAGGCTGTGCCTCGCAGGAGAGATGGGTGCGCGGGTGGTCTTTGTCTGACATGGGACAAAATACATGTAAACTGGGACAGCAGCCTCCAAGTAGCACAAACATCCAGAGGTAAAGGGCAAAAGTATAACAGGCCACTGGGCCTTAAGCACAACCTTTGAGTGACAAGTGGCTTATGCTGGCCCAAGGTGACCCCTAGGTAGCCAGGCTAAAAGGTGAAACCAGGAAAAAGAAGACTGAGCAGGGACATCAGGGAAAATAGAAGTCACAGAGTTAGTTCAGCCAACTCACTAGACAAATAAATTAATAAACACACAGACAAACAGGGATGAGTGGGGGCGGGCAGGGGATTAGAATTGACAGTTGCTACATCAAAATATTTCTATATGCAAATAACAAAGATGTTACAAATGCACGCAGTTTACATTAAACTTTTGAAAACCGGAAAAAAAAAAAAAGAATTGAGAGTTGCTACCACATGATATTTAAATGTCCAGCTTTAAACAAGAAAATGTGAAGACATGTGATGAAGCAGAAAAGTGTGGTCCACACACAAGAAATAAGGCAAAGAAAAGGCTTTGGAAGGGACTGGGATGTCAGCCTTAGCACACAAAGACTTCAAAGAAGCCACCATAAATGTGTTCAATGAACTGAACGAGGCCACGTCTGAAGGATTAGAGGAAGTGTCTCATCAAATATAGAATATCAATCAAGAGATAGAAATCATGAAAATAGAAATTGTCGAGTTAAAAGGTACAAAATTGAAGTGAAAATTGACTAGATGGGTCCAAGAGTAGAAGCAGGATCGTGGAGGGCTCAGAGGACGTGAAGGTAGAGAGAGACAATGTGAACTGAAGCTCAGAGATAGAAAAAGGGGAAGGAACAGAGACTTAGCAAAACGTGGGGAACAGTCATCACACAGACAAACATGTACTGGTGTCACCTGGATAGAAGAGAGAAAAGGGGGAAGAAAACATTTTATAAATAATGACTGAAAACTTCCCAAATGTGATGAAAAAGATTAATCTACACCTCCAAGAAGCTGAAAGGACAGAGGTAGGATAAAAACAATGAGACTGCTAGCACATGTCATGTTCAATTATTGAAAGCCAAAGAAAGAGAATTATCTTTGTTTTTTAATTTTTATCTTTTAATGAGTTAGAGTCAGTTTACAATTTTGTGTTGATTTTTTGTGTACAGCACAATGTTTCAGTCATACATGTACATACATATATTCTTTTTCATATTCTATTTCACCATAAGTTACTACAAGATGTTGAAAATAGCTCCCTGTGTTATACAGTATAAACTAGTTGTTTATCTATTTTATATACAGTAGTCAGTATTTGCAAATCTCGAACTCCCAACTGATCCCTTCCTTCTTCCTCCCTGGTAACCGTAAGTTTGTTTCTATGTTTGTGAATCTGTTTCTGTTTGTAAATAAGTTCATTTGTCTTATTCTTTATCTTTTTCTTTTTGTTTTAGATTGCACATATAACTGATACCATATGGTTTCTTTCTTTCTCTTTCTAGCTTACTTCACTTAGAATGAAATTCTCCAAGTCCATCCATGTTGCTGCAAATGGCGTTGTTTTATTCTTTTTTATGGCTGAGTAGTATTCCATTGTATAAATATAACACTGCTTCTTTATCCAGTCATCTGTTGATGGACATTTTGATTGTTTCAATGTCTTGGCTATTGTAAACGGTGCTGCTGTGAACATCAGGGTGCAGATGTCTTTTTGAATTAAGGTTCCCTCTGGATATATGCCCAGGAGTGGGATTATTGCATTTTTGGCAAGTCTAGTTTTAGTCTTTTGAGGAATCTCCATACTGTTTTCATAATGGCTGCACCAAACTGCATTCCCACCAGCAGTGTAGGAGGGTTATCAAGACAGCATGGTATTGGTACAAAAACAAACATATGGACCAGTGGAACAGAATAGAGAGCCCAGAAATGAACCCACAAACTTTTGCTCAACTAATCTTCATCAAAGTAGGCAAGAATATACAATGGAAAAAAGACAGCTTCTTCAGCAAATGGTGTTGGTGAAATTGGACAGCAGCATGAAAATCAATGAAGCTAGAACACTCCCTTACACCATAAAAATAAATAACAAACAAACAAACATACAAACTCAAAATGGATCAAAGTCTGAAACATGACAAGATGTAATAAACATCCTAGAAGAAAACCTAGGAAAAGCATTATCTGAAATACATCTCAAAATTGTTCTCCTAGGCCAGTCTATCCAAGCAATAGAAATAAAAGCAAGAATAAACAAATGGGACCTAGGTAAACTTACAAGCTTTTGCACAGAACGGAAACCATAAGCAAAACAAAATAACCACCTATGGAATGGAGAAAATTTTTGCAAAAGATGAAACTGAAAAAGGCTTGATCTCCAGAATATATAAACAGCACATATGACTCAATATGAAAAAAGCAAACAACTGAATCTAAAAATGGGCAGAAGACCTAAACAAGCAATTCTCCAATGAAGAAATATGAATGATCAATAGGCACATGAAAAAATGCTGAAAATCACTAGTTACCAGAGAAATGCAAATCAAAAATACAATGAGGTATCACCTCACACCAGTCAGTATGGCCATCATTCAAAAGTCCACAAATCACAAATGCGAGAGATGCTGTGGAGAAAAGGGAACCCTCTTACAGTTCTGGTGAGAATACAATTTGATGAAGGTACTGTGGAAAATGATATGGATATTTCTGAAAAGACAAGGTATAGACTTAACATATGACCCAGTAATTATGCTGCTGAGCATATATCCAGAAGGAACCCAATGTGAAAAATACACTCGCACCTCAATATTAATGGCAGCAGTCTTTATAATAGCTAAGACATGGAAACAGCCTAAATGTCCATTGAAAGATGACTGGACAAAGAAGATGTGGTATATTTATACAACGGAATACTATTCAGACATGGAAAGTGACAACATAATGCCATTTGCAGCAACATGGATATTCCTGGAGAATGTCATTCTAAGTGAAGTAAGCCAGAAAGAGAAAGAAAGATAGCATATATTGCTCATATGTATATATAAACCTAAATATAAAACAGATACAGATTACAAACATAGAATACAAACTTGTGTTTGCCAGGGAGGAGGGGAGTGGGAAGGGACACTTGGGGAGTTCAAAATTTGTAGATACTGACAGATATATGTAGAATAGATAAACAAGTTTATACTGCATGTCACAGGGAAATATATACAAGATCTTGTGGTAGCTCATGGTAGAAAAGGATGTGACAATGAGTATGTGTATGACTGAAAAATTGTGCTCTACACTGGAAATTGATGCAGCACTGTAAACACACTATAACTCAATAAAATAAAATAAAATGAAGTAAAGGACAATAAAATAAACAGAATAGTAAAGAAAAAAAAGAAAAAAGTGTCCTGCGGTCTCCTCCTCCTCCCAGTGTCAGAACCCTTGGCTAGGGAGCCTGATGCTGGCCTTATCATTCCCACTCCTGTGGGAGGTTCATTGTGACTTATTCTTCACCTTGTGAGTTGCCCACAGTGGAGGGTATGGGGCCCAACTCTATCATGAGAATGCCTCTCCTACCATCCTGCTGTGGCTCCATCTCTATGTTTCCACTGAAGATCTTGTTTTGCTAGGATCCAATCTTTTTTTGATGCTTGTTTAGCAGTCAGTTGTGGTTTCACTGTAGTCATGAGGAGAGGCAAATTGTGGAAACCTATGAACTGGTTTTCAGCAGAGTCACTGCAGGCCAGAAGGAACAGCCGTGATATATTTAAAGTACTCAAAGGAAAAAAGCCTAGAATCTAGGCCACCTACTCAGCAAAGTTATTAATCAAAATTGAAAGAGAATTAAAAATCATCTCAGATGAGCAAAAACTAAGAGTAGTTCATCAATCCTAAACTGACCTTACAAGAAGTATTAAAAGGTTTTCTTCATGTGAAAAAGAACAAGAAATGAGAACTTAGGTGAAGGGGGAAATCCCACTTTCAAGGCAAAAATGGAGCAATGGCTGTGAATCAAACACTTAAAGAAGCTACTACAAAGACTAAAAGACAAAATTTGTAAAAGCTATACTTACAATAAACACCTATAGGACACATATGGAGATGTAAAAAATAAAATAAAAAAAGGAGTGATGGAGAGGGAGTAAAGCAGTAGATCTTTTAGAACTTATATAACCTTAAATGACAATCAGTTTAAAACAATTAGATACTGTAACAAAGCAACTTATATGAACCTCATGGTAACCATAAATCAAAAACCTACATTAGATATGCAAAAACAAGTGAGAAGCACAAATGTAACAATAAAGAAAATCAACTACCCATAAGGGAAGGGTATGAAAGATGGACAGAGAAGAACTACAAAAACATGCAGCAAGGTGGCAGGATACAACATTAACATGCACAGATCAGTTGCATTTTTTACACTAACAATGAAGTAGTAAGAAAAGAAAGTAAAGAAACAATCCCTTTTAAAATCACAACCAATAAACAAAAAATTACTAAGGAATAAATCTCACCAAGCAGGTGAAAGACTTATCCATGGAGAACTACAAAACACTGATTAAAGAAATTAAAGATGACTTAAAGAAATGGAAAAAATCCTATGCTCTTGGATTGGAAGAATCAATATTGTTAAAATGGCTGTACTGTTCAAGGCATTGGACAGATTTAATGTGATCCATATCAAGTTACCCAGGACATTATTCACAGAACTAGAACAAATAATCCTAAAATTCCTATGGACTCATAAAGATTCAAAATTGCCAAAGCAATACTGAAGAAAAAGAATAAAGCTGGAGGAATGACCTTCCAAAACTTCAGACTACTTTACAGAGATACAGTAATCAAAACAGTGTGGTACTGGCATGAAAACAGACATTTAGATCAATGGAACAGAGCCCAGAAATAAACACACACCTACAGTAAATTAGTCTTCAGCACAGGAGGCAAGCACACACACTGCAGTAAAGACAGGCTCTTCTGCAAATGGTGTAGGGAAAACTGGACAGCTGCATGCAAATCAAAGAGGTAAGGACACTCCCCCACACCACACACAAAAACAAATTCAAAATGGCTTAAAGACTTAAATATAAGACAAGACACTACAAGCCTCTTTGAAGAAAACATAAGCAAACCATTCTTTCTCAGCATAGTTCTCAGCAATGTTCTCCTAGGGCAGTCTACCCAAGCAATGCAAATAAAATCAAAAATAAACAAACAAACGGAACCCAACTGAACTTACAGGCTTTGACACAGCAAATGAAACCTCAAGCGAACAAAACGACAACCTACGGAATGGGACAAAATATCTGTCAATGATGCGACCGACAAACGCTTAATTTCCTGAGTATATATATACACAGCTCACAGAACTTCATAGCACAAAACAAGCAACCCAATCCAAAAATGGGCAGAAGACCTAAACAAGCATTTCTCCAATTAAGACAAACATATGGCCGATGGGCACAAGGAAAAATGCCCAATACTACTAATTATCAGAGAAATGCAAATCAACACTACAATGAGGTATCACCTCACAGCAGTCAGAATGGCTATCATGAATGTGAAATGCTGGAGAGGTTGTGGAGAAAAAGGAAGCCTTCTACAATGTTGCTGGGAAATGTAGTTTGGTGTAGCAATTGTGGAAAACAGTATGGAAACGCCTCAGAAAACTAAAAATAGACTTACCCTATGAATCAGCAATCCCACTTCAGATATATATCCGGAGGGAACTCCAATGAGAAAAGGGACCTGCACCCTAATATTCACAGCACCGCTATATACAACAGCCAAGACGTGGAAGCAAATTTTAAGGTAGCAACAGATGACAGGATAAAGAAATTATGGTATATTTATACACTGGAATACTACTCGGCCATTTAAAAAGAATGAAATAATGCTATTTGCTGCAATAGCAGTGGATGGAGCCAGAGAACATCATTCTAAGTGAAGCAGGCCAAAAAGGGAAAGAAAAATGCAACATAATATCATGTGGAATCTTAAAGAAAAAGGAAAAGGAAATAAGGACACGATGAACTCATCTATAGTACAGAAACAGACTCGTACACATACTAAACAATCTTATGGTTACCAGGGAAAGGGGGTGGGAAGGGATAAATTTGGGAGTTTGAGACTTATAAGCGTTAGCCACTCTATATGAAAATAGATTTTTTAAAAAACAGTTTCTTCTGTATAACACAGAAACTTATGTTCCATACTTGGTAATAAGCTATACTGGAAAAGCCGCTACAGCCACCACCTGAGGAAGCAAGAGAAAAAAGGAGAGTGAGTTATCCTGGGCTAGAGCCTGGTCCTCCACAAGTCTTTGCCCACCATCGACACTGCCCCCGACCATACTGAGCCCTCCTCCCAGGAGCGGGCTGACATGAAGACATGTGTCCTGAGAAATTGGCGTGGAACAGGCTGCCCCGAGGACAGGCCCTGGAGGAGATGGGAGCAAGTCCACCTGCTCCCCTAGGGGAAACGCACCCCTCCTCTCAGCCGCCGCCCACTGACTGCACCGCACCAGCCTCCAGGGAGCAGGCCACGGTCTGAGGGCCAGTTGGAGATGTTCCGGGGCCACATCCGCTTTCCCAAACCCGGGAATAAGAGTCAGGGCAGACGCGGGGTTCAGGGGCTACTAAGGAGAGGGGACAGCACCACGAACCAGGCGGCGGCCTCAGACCCTCCTCAGGGTCCTAATGGGCCTCGTGGCCCGGGACTCAACTAAGCACCCCTACCCACGCGCCTCCCCAGCTGCGCAGCTCAGAACGCACTCGCCGGCTCCGTGCCCCATCCAGCGCCCCTTCACCTCCCAGGTGGCGGCAGCGGAGGAGACTGTAAGCGTCGGCCCAGACTCCAGGCCGCGCTCCTTTTCAGGGAGCTGCTCCAGGAACACCCGGCTCCCACCTGGCTGCCACACGCTCTGCGCGGGTTCCGCTGTCCGCGCGTCTGTGCGTTTGCGCATGCGCGCCCTCCCCCACCCCGCCCCGCCGGCATCGGGGACTTTTGCCTGGAGCTCCTGCTGTACCGGAAGTGGCGCCTGGGGCCAGGAGGACCTGGGTGGGGCCCTGCGGTTGGGTGGTGGGCTGGGACCCCACCCTTCTGCAGGCCCACTCTCCTGCGGGCCTACCCTCCTGCCCGCCACACCGCTGCCCGCCATTCCCCAGATCTCCATCCCCAGTGCCCCCATACCGCCACCAATGGGGTCCTGGCGCTCAAAGCAACGACCGCCTTGGGCCGGGCCACAGCCCCAGCCCCACTCCCCTTGCTAGCCTCTCACTTCCTGAAACTATCCTCCCATCCTGCACAGGCCCAGTCTCCCACCAGACCCCGAAGATGGGGCTCCTTCTCCTCACACCGAGGTCCCTGCCACATACTCCATCCTGCTAGGTCCTAACTTATGGCCCCTATACCCCAACTTCATCCCTCATGCCTCACCACAGGACCTCCAACATCCCGAAGTGGTCCCCCTAACCCCTCAACTGGGTCAGTTCCTTCTAAGCGGCACGTAACCTCTCAGCCTGTACCCCCTTCACCACGGGTTCCCCCCTCACACCTAGTGCACCCTTACCTGGAGATGAATCTCTCACCACTCACCCCGTGGTTGGGGTTTGGTAGTCCGGACTCCAGTCCCCATGGTGACTGCCACCAGCGAGGGTTCTGGCCTAGTGTGCACCTGCATAGCTAGTGTCTGAGGCCACAGGGTGAGGCGGGCCGAGCTGGAGGCAGATACAACTCCCACCCTGGTGTCCTGAACCCTGCGCACTGTGCCTCATCTGAGTCTGAGTGTCAGGGTGATCTCTGGCTGCCCGCAACCCGCCTGTGGACTTGGGGTGGTTGATGGTCCTGATGGTGATCCAGACCCCTAGGGCAGAAACACTGGGAATGCGGACCTGCAGGGATTGGGGAGTTTGGAGGGTGCAGCTAAGCCCAGAGATGGAGAGCAGGCAGTTGGCTGTGTGCACAGGGCTGTGTGCATGGCGTGGGCTCAGCCCATGTGGTTGCAGAGACCTTGTTCATTCACACTGGGCCAAAGGGAAGAGGGATGGGAGCTTTTAAAGTGTTCATGTTAGGAAGCCAAGGCTGGAGAACAAAGCAGGCAGCTTCGATGGCCAGGCCACCATGGAACCCGCCATGTTGCTGGTCCCTTGCATGAGGGGAGACTGACCGTTGACTGGCCTATGAGATGTCTCTTGCCATGGTATGGTTTACAGGCAATTGAAGGGACTTTCACTGCAATTTTAATCACCAATAATTGTTACTTTCTCTGCAGGAGATCAAGTCCACATTCATGGTGAACCTGGAAGGACTCCTGCCTGAACCCCAGCCTGGGGCAGAGGAGGACCCACCTGTAAACATCCTCTTACCTCTCAACAAAAGGCACTGTAATAGAAAAGAACATATCTGAATCCATATTAGGTCTGTTCCTTTTCCTTTAAACCTGTCTTCTGTTATCTAGGCTTATTCTTGCCTGCTCTGCACCTTTTGTAAAACAATGTTGCCTTTAGCCTGAAATATGCATGAAAGCCTAGTCTCAAGGCTCTGACCTTTAAGGATATTAAAACTTTTGCTCTCCTATAAAGATAACAAGTTGCAGGATAGAACATAACCTTTGCTTTCTTCGAGGTTTTACAGGGATACCATGATCCGACCCACGTGGACAGCTGCAAAGGATTCCAAGAACAAAGAAATCCTACGCCAAGAAGTTTGCAGTAACGAACCACAGCCCCTCCCCTTTTCAATAGAAAAGGAACCTGAAGTCTGACATGGGGAAGATGGTTCTCCAGGACGTAGTCTACCATTTTCTTGGTCTATAGCTGTCCACGTGGGTCAGGTCATGCCGCCCCTGCAAAACATCTAAGAAAACAAGTT
The DNA here is from genome assembly GCF_036321535.1 of Camelus dromedarius. NCBI lineage: Eukaryota > Metazoa > Chordata > Mammalia > Artiodactyla > Camelidae > Camelus > Camelus dromedarius. The sequence continues at coordinate 12,784,571 of NC_087470.1, read as the reverse complement.
ATTTTCTATTTGGCAACTTATTGTCTTTATATCAGTGCAAAAGTGTTAATATGCTTAAAGGTCAGAGCCTTGAGAACAATCTCTTTCATTTACCAGAGAGGCTAAAGGCAACAATGTTTTACAAAAGGTGCAGAGCCAGCAAGACTGAGCCTAGAAGACAGGGTACAGGGTTAAAGACAAAAGAACAGATCTAATATGGAGTCAGGTTTATTCTTTTCTATTAGAGTAACATCTAGTTATATGTTTTAAGTTTACAAGAATAAAGTTTAGCCTTTTCCCATTTAAAATTCTGCAATTCAGGAGCATTAAGTGCACTCATAATGCTGCGAGACCAACACCACTGTTTGGTTTCAGACTATTTCCTTCCTTAAAGTAAAAACTTGTATTCAAAGCACAGCCCACATCCTCCCTCCCCCAGCCCATGAAAAACCCCAATCCCCTTTCTCTTTCTGTGTCTTTACCTATCCTAGAGTTTCCCTGTTAATGAAGTCATATAAAAGGTGGCTTTTTGTGTGTGCCCACATACCTTAAGAGGGGACTGGTGATTTTTTTGTCTGTGTTTACATGAATTAGCATGTTTGTATTTTGAAAGGAAACCCACATGAATTAAAGATGGTATGTACAAAATAAAGCCCTTTTAACAACTCTGTGCATCATCTGGGGGTAGGCACTGCTGTTCTAATTATGAAACCAGAGCCAAAAGGGAGATGCTTAGGTCTTCCTGTGGCAAAACAAATCAAACAAAACCAAAAAAACAAACAAAGGCCAAGAAAGACAGCTGGAAAGCCAAACCACAACGTGGAAAAAGCTTTCCTCATGACCCAAGGTCAGAGAAAGATTTCATATCCCTGTGGACCAAAAACCTCATGAAACCCAGTGTTCTAAAAAGAAACAGAACACACACAGGCAGTTCCAATAAGAGGCAGTGAAGGTGGCCAGTGTGCTCGAGATGCTCAACCTCTCAGGTGAGGACACAGGCAGACGGACACACTGTGGAGGCAGCACTGGTCACCATCGCACTGGCAGGCCTTTAGCCTGGTGACAACGTGAGGAGGCAGAGGACCCAGCAGGTCCCCTGGAGGGAAGAGGGAACAGACGCTCCTCTTTGGGGGAACAGTGCGCAGGACGCATCAAAGGGCCACAGGTGCATCCCTTCCCCAGCGGTACTGATCCTTAGAGCTGATCCCACCAAAGTGTTTGCACAACTTTCAAAGATTTTTTTTTCTTCAGTAACATGAATACCACATAATATGTCATCAAGGCATTTTCAGAAGTGATCTGCCCTGGGTCCTAACAATACACACACATGAATACACACATATACACGTAAACATATGCACACATACATGCAGGAAAGAGACAGACAGGCTGAAACACAGAGAGGCAGAGGGAGAGAGAGAAACAGAGAGAGAGAGACAAAAGAGACAGAGAACTGAGAGACAGAGAAAGAATGAACACTGGAGCTGGGAATGTGTGGAAGTCATACACGTTTTCACAAGTCAGTCTACATGTCAGAACCTGGTCCCAATGTCCATCCACCCTGCAGTGGAAGGTGTGGGGATCACACAAGGACGTGTGACCAGAAGGCAAACAAGCAGGAAGACACTGTGGGGCAGCTCACCCTAGAGGCCCAGATGAGACACTGAGTCTGAATCTGAACATGACAGAATGACTTAGGTTGTATGCCAGAGTGGACAATTTCAGAATTGTATTTAATTTCAACGTGGGGACAGGGAGCTGGGAAGCAGGCGGCAAGAAGGGTGACTTTCCCCATTCCCCAGGGCAGACCCCAGCCAGTGTAGGGTGTGCTCTGCACTCTGCCAGCCCTGTGAGGTGTCCTTCCTTTGCTAGGTCCGTGAATGAGCTCCCTGTGATGCCAGCCCATTGGGATGACATATGCAGTGGACATTTATGGGTCTATAGACAGGATGGCTTCCCTAGGAAGCAGGGGCCAGAATGATGCCCTCTATGCTGATGAGGGATTGGGGAGACACTGAAAGGCACATGGCTTGTCCAGGGTGACAGCACTGCTGAGGGGGGAGCCGGGTCTGACCCCAGCTGTGTCCTCAGAGGTGTGTCCAGAGCTGGTGCCCTGGCTGCATCCAGGCCTCCCCAGGGCTATGGGCTGAGCTGAGTTGGTGTCACTGTGTGTGGACATGGCATGGGGTGGGAAGTGAGCCATCGGCAGCCCAGAAATGCCCTTGGGGAGCTTTGTGTCAGGAGGAAGCTTGGGGAAGGGGACCCCAGGAAGTGACCTCACAATAGAGCTCAACAGAACTTGGAACCTAGTTCCAAGTTCCAAGACACCGACTTTGTAGAGGAGCCCCCTACTCAGCTGACTTGGTTGGTCAACTCAGCGCAACTCAGAGATATTCTGCTGCATCCCAACACCCCAACGCCGCGGCCAGTGGAAAGCCCGCAGCGAGGGACTGTATCATCGGTGCTGACACTGGGTGAATCTTCACCCCGGGCGCCTCTGGCCTTTTGGCCAGAGGGACCCAAAGGTAAAACAGGGAGCCCCAGGGCAGGCTTACCGAGGCTTTGCGACCACTCAGATCCCACCTGGGTAGCCCCACAGCCCTTTCCTGGCTGGTGCAGATGGGGCCATCATGTTGGGGTGGGAGGGTCCTGCCTCAAGCAAGAGCAGGCTGAGGATGAGTCAGAGGCCTGTGAGGCCGGTCACGTCCACAACCCGGGTCCAAGATGGCTGGCTGGGATGTGGAGAGCCGGGGCAGGGCCCTGATGCCCGAGGTGGAGCCCATGCCCTCTGGGTGTGTCTCTTCCCTCCCAGATGACTGTCTGAGCTGACCAAGGTCCCAGTCTGATGTGGCAGCAGATGGTCGAGTGGGTAAAAGCAGGGTGGTGCGGGGCGGGCAGGGCTCTGAGACCTCTGGGCCAGGGTGGCTGCTGGTCACTGTCATTGCAGAGCCAGACACCACAGCAGCTGGTGGACAAGGACACCCATTCCACATCCCCGAGTGAAGGGCTGGTGCGCCACACTTCTGAGAGCCAGCACAGGCTCCGGGTGGATCTGGACATGGAGGTGTCCCCACTACCACGGCCCATAGGTGAACAGGGCAGGCCTCCTGCCCAGACACCACCCGGGCCTCTCACCAGGGTCCTGCCCGGGGCTGACGGGCAGCTCAGCACACCCGGCTCCAACCTGGAGCACCGCGCCCTCCTCCCTATGGGGCAGGTGGAGGACCAGGAGCCCACAGAGGCCTAGCCCGAAAGTGAGAAGGGCAGGGCTGGGTGCATGTGTGTAGGTGAGGGAGGGCCGAGGGCTGGGCCACACAGGGAGGCATCCCCAGAGGTTGCTGTTGGGACCAGAGCAAACACTGGCCTCAGACCACCTGTCTGGAAGAATTCAGTCATAGAACACATCCTGTGGGCACTTCCTGGGTGGGACGTGTCTGAAAAGCTCTGGGAAGATTTTTGTTCCTGAAAAGACACATGGAAAGGGTGGTACGTGGGTAAATTGTTCCTCTCTCACAGCATGAGCACTCCCACAAGACTCAAAGCTCTCTCCATGTCCAACAGTTACAGATCGAGGGCAGGCGGGGCAGGGGAAGATGCCAGAGACCAAAAAAAGTACTATCTGGACCCAACAGGAGACCCCAAGCTCCATCTTGCAGCTCCTCCTGCTCCTCCCGAACCTACATCTGGACCGCTGGGCAATGGAGAACCAGTTCAGGCATCACCACCCCCTGGGGCTGAGCCCCCTCTGCGCCCACCCACACCTTCTCCAAATTCCCACTATCAATCCCCTCCCCACCTGAAATTGATTTCCCTTCCCCTGGAGTTGTTTTCATTTGGTTTCTCTTTAGTTTCATTTGTTTCTCTCACATCCTCTATGATATCCTTTATTTTTATGTTTTTAGTTCCTTGCAATAAAATATAGACTTTTTCCCGTTTGAATTGTGCAGTTCAGGAACGTTAGGTGAATTCACAATGCTGTGCGACCATCACTACTATCTAGTTTCTCACTATTTCTTTCCTCAAAGTAAAATTCTGGATCCAAAGCACACACTCCACTTCCTCCCTCCCCCAGACCCTGACAACCACGAGTCCTCTTCCTCTCTGGGTGTCTTTACGTCTCCTGGATGTTTCCTATGAGTGAAACCATATGAAAGGTGGCTTTTTCTGCCTGCCCACATGGTTTAAGTGGGGGCTGGTGAATTTTTTTGTCTTCACTTGAAATAGCATTTTCCACTTTTCACTTTGCCTCCCCCCGGGAGCTTCCTAAGAACATACCCAAAACAGGCTCGCACACAAATTTTTGTCTGAGGATCTGCTTCCTGGGTAGCTCAGCCTGAGACAATCCCTACAGATCTTATCACAGCACTCACGTATTAACGCTGGCGTTTTGCTTTCTTCTTTATATATGATCTCATCAATGAAGTCACAAGTTATTTTAGGGAAGGAACTACACTTATTGCATCATCAGTTTTCCTCATCGTGTCCTGAGAAGCACAGAGTTTTATGTAGGACAGGGAGTGTGAGTCAACTTTTCAGTGCCAAAGTTTTCCATTATGTTGCAAGTTTTCATTTCTACCACCTGGAGTTTAGGAAACTCACCAGTTTACTGAAATGCATGTAAAATATGTAAATACTATTCATATAAGTTATGTCATTATTGGAGCCCAAGCTCCTGGTTTTGGATGTGCATCATTTTTGTACATATCCACCAAAGGGGAGGTCAGCTGGGAGAAGACAGCCTATACTTTCAATGACTGAACATAATCTGCAGGCTTAGCCTCTTGAAGTGGAAGATTGAAGGGTATCTGGCTGTTATTTATAGCAGTTCACAATGTCACTGAGTCAGAGGGACCATGGGACCATCTGGTATCTGACCTTCTATCCAGTTGGCAATTTGCAAGGAGGTCAAGATAGTCTTAACATTTCAAGTAAGAACGTGAAAACACCTTGGTAAACCAGATGAAGAAATAACCAACTGGAAAAGGGTCTCCCAGCAGATTCTATGCCCATTTTCCTGGATCCTCTGTGTGTTAAGGTCTTTGTGCTTTGGAGATGGATGACCTGGGCCCCACCTCCATCATCGGTAATTAGTATTAGAAAAGTCACTCCTCTTCCAACCTCAGCTTCCTCATTTGTCCAATAGGGAAACAGTAAAGGCACCAACTTCATAAAGGGCTTGTGAGGGTTAAAGTAAATGAAATAATTACTGAGTATTGTGCCCAGTATGGTCTTGGGCACCTCCAACCCCCACTGTCATCATTATCACAGCAGGGACTCTCAGTATGTGCATAAGAAGTGGGGTGTGAGCTCCTGGGTTGGTTTCCATCTCCCCTGAGGCCTGGCTTGGGGTCAACATCTGCTTCCCCAAGTTCAAGGGATGGAAGTCTCCTGGTTAGCTTGTCTCCTGGTCAGGAGGGTTGCCTGGTGAGGTCAGGGGTCTGGGGGTGGGGCAGTGTCAGAGACAGGTGTATGGGACCTGCCCAGGATGCTCTGCTTTAGTCATCTTGCTCCCATCTCCCTGGCAGACTAGCCTGGAGGCTGCTAACACAACTTTTCAACTTCTTGCTTATGAAAATGCTAAGGACTGCAAAAAGGCTATCGGTCCCTTTAAAGGGAAGGCTTCATTGACTGAATATATAAAATTGTGTCAGAGAGTGGGAACAGAAATTTTAATTCCAGTATGATGTTGCAAGCCATGGCAGGATTGAAATAAGGAAAAATTTTTCAAGGCAAATGTTTTAATTGTGGAAAAATTGGTCATACAAAAAAGGAATGAAGAAATACTAAACAAAAGACTGCACCAGGAAATTTTATGAGAAATAAAAAGGAAAAAGCTCCTGGAGTCTGTCCAAGATGTGAAAAAGAAATCACTGGGCAAATCAATGGAGGTGGTCTCTGTTGCATAAGGGTGAGACAATGCTTCAGGAAAGCTTCAAAAGGGGCTCGCTCCCAGCCCTGTGACAAAAGGGAGTGCTCCCTGTACAGGCCAGAGTGAACAAAGATTACAGCCCAATGTCATGGAATTATCCCCAGCAACCACAGGGAGTGCCTCAGTCGATACCCCCTGTTTAAATTCATTAATTCTCATGCCAGGAGAGGAACCATCATTAATAGAAACAGAAATGTATGGACCTCTTCCTCCCAGAAGAGTGGGCCTGTTATTAGGAAAATCGAGTTTAACTTCTCAAGGTGTCCGGGTTCATACTGGGGTGACAGATAGTGATTATACAGGAGAAATTAAGGTTCTGATGTCATCTACAAAGCCATGAAAAGCAGAAAAAGGAAATAAAACCGCTCAGCTGCCGCTGCTGCCACACTACCCTGCAGGTCTCGGCAACAATGTGCGAGTAAACAAAGGGTTTGGAAGGACAGGAAAGGTGGGGGTGTTTTTAACCAAAAAGATTCTGGATTCACATCCTGTCCATAAGGTGAAAATACAAGAAAAATCTTTCAGAGGCTTAATTGATTCTGGAGCGGACATTTCTATCATTAATTCTACTCACTGCTGAGCCGATGGCCAACGCAGCCAGCAAATATTGATGTTGTGGGTCTAGGGAGAACCCAGGGACTAAAATGTAGCAGTCTGATCCTTGATTGTCGAGGCCCTGATGGTCAGACAGCTAAGATACAACTTTATATTGCTGACTTGCTGATAAATCTATGGGTCAAAGACTTATTAAAACAATGGAAAACTAAAATTTACATTCCTCTCCCAATCTAGTCAAATAAGCCAAGCAGTGATGGCACATCAATGCTACCTGCCTGCTATAGTATTGGGGAAAAACAATGAAGGAATGTTAAGCCCAGTAGGGCCTGAAATAAATAAAAACAAAAGATATCCAATGTTCCTGGATTGGAAGAATCAATATTAAAATGGTCACACTGCCCAAGGCAATTTACAGATTTAATGCAATCCCTATCAAATTACCCAGGACATATTTCACAGAACTAGAACAAATCATAATAAAATTTATAAGGAACCACAAAAGACCTAGAATTGCCAAAGCATCACTGAAGAAAAAGAAAGAAGCGGGAAGAAAAACCCTCCCAGACTTCAGACAATACTATAAAGCTACAGTAATCAAAACAGCATGGTATTGGTACAAAAACAGACATATGGACCAATGGAACAGAATAGAGAGCCCAGAAATGAACCCAGAAACTTTTCATTAACTAATCTTTGACAATGGAGGCAAGAACGTATAATGGAACAATGACAGCCAATTCAGCAAATGGTGTTGGGAAAACTGGACAACAGCATGTAAAGCAATGAAGCTAGAACACTCCCTTACACCATACACAAAAATAATCTCAAAATGGATCAAAGACTTAAAGATAAAGCAAGATACAATAAACCTCCTAGAAGAAAACCTAGGCAAAGCATTGTCTGACATACATCTCAAAAATGTTCTCCTAGACCAGTCTACCCAAGCAATAGAATAAAAGCAAGAATAAACAAATGGGACTGAATTAAACGTACAAGTTTCTGCACAGCAAAGGAAAGCATAAGGAAAACAAAATGAAAACCTACAGAATGGGAGAAACTTTTTGCAATGATGAAACCGACAAAGGCTTGATCTCCAGAATATATAAGCAGCTCATACAGCTTAATATAAAAAAAATCAAACAAACAAACAAAGAAACAATCCAAAAATGCTCAGAAGACATAAACAACTAATTCTCCAAGGAAAAAATACAAATGATTAATAGACACATGAAAATAATTCTCAATATCACTAATTAGAGAAAAGGAAATCAAAACTTCAATAAGGTATCACCTCACACCAGCCAGAATGGCCATCATTCAAAAGTCCACAAATGACAAATGCTGGAGAGGCTGTGGAGAAAAGGGAATCCTCCTAAACTGCTGGTGGGAATGCAGATTTGTGCAGCCACTGTGGAAAACAGTATGAAGATTCCTCAAAAGACTAGGAATTGACTTACCATATGACCCAGGAATCCCACTCCTGGGCATTTCTCCAGAATGAACCCTACTTCAAAAAGAGACTTGCACCCCAATATTCATAGCAGCACTATTTACAATAACCAAATCATGGAAACAGCCTAAATGTCCATCAACATATGACTGGATAAAGAATATGTGGTATATTTATATAATGGAATACTATTCAGCCATAAATATGACAACATAATGCCATTTGTAGCAATATGGATGTTCCTGGAGAATGCCATTCTAAGTGAAGTCAGCCAGAAAGAGTAAGAAAAATACCATATGAGATCACTCATATGTGGAATCTAAAAAGAAAAGAAAAGGACAAATGAATGTAAATACAAAACAGAAACAGTCATAGACATAGAATACAAACTTGTGGTTGCCAGGGAGGAGGGGTGTGGGAAGGGACAGACGGAGAGTTTGAAATTTGTAGATACTGACAGGTATATATAGAATAGGTAAACAAGAACATTCTGTATCGCACAGGGAATTATATTCAAGATTTTGCGGTAGCTCACAGTGAAAGAGAATGTGACAACGAATATATGCATGTTCATGTATAACTGAAAAATTGTGTTCTACACTGGAAATTGGTACACCATTATAAACGACTATAACTCAGGAAAATAAATTTAAAAAAAAAAAGAAAGAAGAATCAGATAACTAAAAACTTATCTAGCACATATTGACTTCTGCTTCGGGGAAGGGAGTGGTATTCAGCATTTAATCTGAAATTGTAAATACTCCTGAATATAAACAAAAGGCATAAGTTCATGGAAACTCATTTTAGAAGAGGAAAGAATCCAGTATTGCCTCTTCAGTTTACAGGAGGGGAGACTGAGACCCGGCATCTGTCCTTCTGGCAATCAGCAGCAGAGCTCTCCTAGTCCTCATGTCTTGCAGTATATCAAAGACCAACAGAACTGTACTAGGCCTATATTCATAAAAGTCACTTCTGCATTTTTCCAACAGTAGGTAATCTAAGTGTCTTGCAAAATACTTCCCAAAGAGTCAGGAAATCACACCAGTTTGCTGAAATACAAAAATATTTAGTTACATATTAAAACAGCTTAAACTTTATTCTCTCCATTTAAAAAGTGACATGTCAAATCAATGTTTTGATATTTTAAAACCTATTAAGAGTACAGAAAAAAATCAAAATTTTCTTCAATCACAAAAGAGATAAGGTTATTCCCTGAAAATATTTAATGTTGATTTTTCTAAATTAGTGGTTCTGGTCAGATTCCTTCAAGTTTAAAAGTTCTAGTGGAGGGTTACATGGCAATACGAATTCTGAGTGTAAAAATACACATTCTATGTAAATAATCTTCAAGGTTGTCTGCTTAAGACACTTTAACTAGTCCCTATCTTACTAGAATGACATTGATTTCATGAAAACTTCATACTGCACTAATCAAGCCTGTCTGGTCTTCCTCATAAATTCCTGATGTAGGATGAGGCTGCAGCCACAAACTGCCTCAGCTTGAAATGAACACCCAAGGTGAAGCAGCGGATACACATATGTATTCATGATCTCACCTCCGTTCACAGGTCTGGGCCCTTTACTGCCTGAAGGGGGGTGAAGTCACCACCCGTGGCAGTGAGGGAAGTGCGGATTTTCCAGATCTCACCTGGGCTTCACTGACTGTTTCCCCCACAGACTGTCTTCAATGATTAAAAAGCTCTCAAGTTTTTACAACATGCAAAACTAAATAAAGAAATTTCTGCAGACAGAGCCCTTTCTCTAGCTTAAACCTTTTTCACCTACACTCAGCTGGGGGAAAAAGAAACATGACTCTGCAAAATCCCTGAGCCTCACCGCTCACATGAGTAGAACGGCCTCAGCACATGAGGACGCTTCACATTGCAGGGTGACAACAAAACAAAACCACCCACAACAGGCACTCCCAGAGAGAGGGAGCAGAGGACCTGGGGCTTAGAAAGCTGGAACATCCTCCCAAAGACAGCAGAGACGACGGCAAGGGATAAACACAGAGGGGGGAACACTGACGGGAGGGACCTCAGGTCAGAATCAAGCCCAGGAAAGGGGGAGCAGAGACATCTAGACCTGATCTCCTCTGTCACATCTCAGGCTGCCTCTTCCCTCTCCAGTAGCTGAGACCCCACTGAGACCACTAGAACGGCCTGAGGAAGAATGATGAACTATCTTCAAGAACCATCAGATTCATCTAAGCAGGTCTACAAAGAGTGCACCCAGGTTCACACCGCGCAGCTTCAGTGGTGGTTTATAAGTGTTCTCTGCACCACTTGGTGGTGGGGGATGGAATAAATCAGGGAAAAGGAAATTTAAAGCATTTCTTCATCTAATACACACCTACTATCAGAGGCTTTCTTCTTGGAGGGAATCATCTATAAAAAATAAATAAATAAAAACTCATGGATTAAAAAACACCTGGCAGCTCTGTGTCCCACCTGGATCTCCGCATTCTGTTATTAACTTTGCAACCTGTGCAATATGACAGCTACGTCCTGAACCTTTGAAGGCAATTTCATTCATTAGGGGCCCAAAGAGTCAAAGTCATTCAGCGATCATTTGCAGGTCAGTTCCTCCAAAAAAAATTCTTTACTCTCTGTAGGTTCTAATGAATATAATCAAATCTGACTTCACTCAGTAAGAGAAATTCGTCAACCAGGAAACAAAGAAACAGCCTGCTAAATCAGCTGTTAAAACTGACATCTGGGATTAACTTCACCAAATACACAGGATGAAAAGGACCCAGAAGTTCAAGGTCGATCTACCAGGAAATGTTATGTACCTGTTCCAGAGATCAACCAATGACTGTAATCCATTATTATCATTCAATAAGACTCAATAAGATCGATGCATATTCAGTAAAATCAGAAGAAAACGTCTCATGTGTAAGATTCTTGACCCAACGGATTTTATAATTTATTTAAACATTAGTCAAGCTTAACTCAGAGGGGACAGTAGCAAATTACTCCTGCTTGCTGAAGGACTGCCAGCGAGCCCAGGACAGAGGCACGGGCAGAGCTTACCTGGGCGGTGTCTGTTGGCTGCCTCGGCAGGAAGTGAGCTGCCCTGGAACCTCTGAGCCCCAGCTTGGCAACCAGTCTCAGCAGGACAGTGACAGATGACAGAGGCCGAACACAGCCCCTCAGGCTCAGCTGGGCGTTAAAATGAAAGCACAATGAACAAAATTACGGCCCATCCTCATCTCAGACTTCAGTGACTAAGAATGATTTGGACAGTCTGATTACGTGGAAATGCCAATTTTTCCCCCAAAGATCAAACCCACAGATCTCTGGTTTTGTTACAAACAGGAATTGCCACCTTTTCTGCTCTGCACGCCCGTGTCAAGGCTGGCAACACGGAAGAATCTCACGATGCTCAGGGTTCCACTGAGGGCTGAGCCCACACGTGAAACAGGCCGTCCAGTCCTTCATTTAACCAAGAGTTTAATGTGCGTTCTGTGCAGCAGGCTCTAGGCCAGATGCTGCCACTGCAGAGAGATGAGGGATGGAGCAGGAAGGGCCCCGAAATGAAAGTGTTTTAAAATAATACCACCTGAAGCAGGACCAGAATACCTTTCCACCTCCTCCACCCTAAATGCATCTGCCCCACATGGAATAAATATCTAACTGGCCTGCCTCCTTCTCAAAGGCGGCCACTGTTAGTAGCTACAACCGTTTGCTCTCCTGTCACTGGCACTTCCACCCTGAGAACCTTAGGCAGCCACAGGCCTGACAAGCTGGGCTACAGTCTTCATCTGCATTCATTAGCTCCGCGAACCTCCAACTTTTTGGTCTTAGAACCCCCCGACACTCTGAAAAACCACTGAGGCTCTCAAATAGTGCTTTTCTGTCTGTGTGCAGGTTACACCTACAGATACTTACCACATTCAAAAATAAAACTAGTAGAGATGGATATTGCTCAGTAATAGAGCACAAGCTTAGCATGCAAGAGGTCCTGGGTTCAATCCCCAGTACCTCCATTAAAAAAAGAAGACGAAAAATAGAGAAGGATTTAAAACTTTATGTATTCATTCCTATTAAAATAATAAGCCCTTTAAATGTTAAATTTTTATGAAGGATAACAACTTTCTGAAACAAAACGCCAGAAGAGTGGCATAGTTTAACATTTCTAAAATTTCCTTCCCATCTGGTTAAACACAAGTGAGCCTGGTCCCCACATCCACTTCTGCGCTCCGTCTGCTGTGGTGTCGCACGTCATGGAGCCCCCGGGAAGCTCCACTGTCCTTTTCCGATGGACTGAAGGTGAGAGGCCAAGAACACAGGACACCATTCTCTGCAGGAAGCTGACAGCCCCTCACCACCATGTGGGTCAGGGTCCCAGGTGGGTTCTCATCCTGGAGAAGTGCCCAATCTCACAGCTACCCTCCAGCCATCAGTCACGAGGATTTACAGACTTCTCTTTCAATACAACGTACTCAAGCTCCTATCATTTGCTTTTCTCATTCAGCTTAATTATTTTTACATGTTTTCTCTTTTCTTTTACATTGATTTCTTCTCTTTCCCACTTTTATTTCTCTCTCCTCTTTAAGAAGCCAAATTAGGAAATGTAAGTCCATTCAAGAATCTCTTCTACTTAGTGTGTACTACAGCTCGTTGTTAAACTTCTATTAGAGAATTTCATTACTTCACTCTGACCCGTATTTATCCTAAGTGGTTGGCAGGCGCTCTGAGCTGTCAGCTTCTTCCAGGAAAGTGCCCCATTTTAGTCCTTACTCCCAGAGCATTTATTAACAAGCATTTAGGGAACATCTACCACATGCTAGATGATGGAGACACATGGACCTTGCCTCCCGCTCCCACCTCCAGGAGACAGTCCCTGCAGGAGAAAACCATGTCACAGGCAGCTCCAGCCCAGAGGGAGACTGACAGACCCCACCGCGGGGCGGGCCCGGGAGAGGCTGCCCTTTGCCTGAGGATTTCTTTTTTTTCAGCTTTTTTTTTTAAATTGACATATAATTCACATATGATAAAACGCGCCCACTTCAAGAGGTACGATTCTGCAGCTTTCTGTATGCTCACGGTTGTACAGCCCTTACCATCATCTATTTCCAGAACACTCCACCCCAAAAGAAATCCCCTGTCCATTAGCAGTCACTCCCCATCCCCCTGTCCAGCCAGCCCCTCGCTAGCATCATCTGCCCTCTGCCTCTGAATGTGCCTATTCTGGGCATTTCAGATCACTGAAATCAACAATATGTGGCCTTTTGTGTCTGGCTCGTTTTACTTAACATGCTGTTATCAAGGCTTGCCCATATCGAATTGGTATTAGCGTCTCATTTTTTTTTTAAAAGGTTATAGTTTATTAGAAGGCAGTAACTACTATCAAATTGAGAGAAGTATAAGGGGTGGGGTATCAAAGGGAAAAGTGCGAGTTGAGTAGTCAGGGTGGACTTCCCAGAGCAAGTGGGCTGTTTCATCTTCCCCTTTTTTTTTCTTTTTCATTCATTCTTACATCTGAATAACATTCCACTACGTGGAGATATTATATTCTGTTCATCCACTCAGCAGCTACGTATGGACGAGGTCTGAAAGAATGGGTGTAAGAGGTGCCTAAAAAAAATTGCATTCGAAGCAAAGGCCAAGATGCGCTTAAAAAAAACCCAACACACAGAGGTACAAGGAAATTCAGTGCGTTTCTGAGCAAAGGGCTCGCCTGCTTTGGCAGGACTGCCGTGCAGTGCTGGGGTGGATATTGGCAGGAATCATGGTGAGGGAGTCACCTAAGACTCCCCACTGCAAGCAGCTCAGCCAGTTCTCCTCCTTCATCCTGTATTTTTAGAGCCATGTTGCTAGGTTTTCTCTTATTTCAAGTAAGAGCACTTTAACTACACATCTGATCATCTGCATTCAGATCACCTTACCTCCAAGCCACAGAAAGTCATTCACTGACCGGAGCAGCTCCAGGACAAATCGTGATGGACCAGAGAGTCCTGCAGCATCCCGGCCTGCAGGCACAAACCCCCTCGTGTTTCCACATGCGCCCTGGTGATGTCCAAAAAGTAAAATGCACAAAAATGTCTCACTGATGGTGCACGACGTCTGCCCCAAAATCACTCTGGCAAAGCACTACTCAAACTTCTCACTCCAAAAAAAAAAAAAAAAAAGTAGGCTAAGAAGGCAAATTAAGACTCTAAAATTGAAAACCAGCTACGCATCACTGCCAGTATCTGAGCTGGAATGGTCCTAATTTCAAAAACCGCTGTGCAGTTATTTTTCAAACGTGATAGGCATATATGTATTTCATGTAGATAATATTACGGTAGGATTTTTCTTTTCAAAATTTCCAGTCACAACATTAGCACAAGAATGTTTAGCTTTCAGCTTTAAAAAAAAAAAAAAAAAACCTTGCACTTTCTTAACTTTTAACCTATTATTTTCTAAAAAGAGCTATGCTGCATATTATAAACCGTTTGTCTTCGGCAAACAAGACCTTTATGACCTCACTATTTCAGAGCAAGGTTTAATGATGCTTTGAGAGGTGGGGCCTGGGGCGCTCACTAACTGCTCTTTAAATAGTGACAAGGATGTGCTATTAAGTAATGCAAAGGCTCTAACCCCGTGTCAACTCTGAAACCAAAGAAACTACACAGAAGCCTTCCTTTATTATTTCAAAATAGTCCTATTCTTTTGAATATTAAATTTCTTTAAAGATAAGATTTTTTTTAGAAAAACAGCAGCTATATTCACTTTTTTTTCACCAAGAAAGCAATCTTTAGCAAGAATAAAAACCCCTATGGAAAACCAAAAGGCGGGACGTTTCTGGCTAACTGAACATGCAGATCTCAACACAGACCTAAATCCTATCAGATCTCACTCGAAGGAGCTCAACGAAGTCCTGGGCTACCCTGGAACTTAGCTCTTCTGTTCCAAATGTTGGCTGAGCTAAGATCATCACACACGGCAGGGAAGGAGAGAAGAGGAAAGTCATCCTGGCTTCCACCATCTGCTTTCTTCCAGCCACAAGGAGCCACTAGGGCGGCCACGCTGACAAGCCCTCCCCATAAGGAGACACTGCATCTGCACTGCCCGGGCCATCCCCAAGCAGCCCCGATGCCCTCTCCTACTGGTCACCTCCCCAGCCTGTGAGTGCTAGAGCTAGAGAGAGCTACAGCGAGCAAGCAAGCTAGCGCTGGCAATCTTCCCAAAGCACAAATTTGATTACATCACTCCTCCACTCAAACACTTCCGAGGATCGCTGGCACAGTTCTAGCCCCACCCCCGCCCCTGGCCCTCATTGCCCAGCCTCACCGCAGTACCCAGGTCCCCAGTGACCTCAGGGGCCCCCTGACCTGATGCCTAGCTACATGCCACTCGCCTCCGTGCTGATTCTGACTCTGTTTCTCAAGGAAGCCTTCCCTGCCTCCAACCCCCATGCTTTGGGTTAGGTTCACCTGCTGTGTTCCTAGAACAGTCTACGCTGAGTCAACTTCTGACACTGCTAAGCTCGCAAGAAGCAAGTACATTTAGCTTACTGTCGGTCGACCCCTCTCCCCTAGACACTCAGAAGTGTGCATGTTATGAATAAGTGAATGAAGCAGTGGGTCTCTAAGAGACAGACAGAGCTGCTCTCTCCTGTCCCGACCCCTTCTTTCTGTAGAACATCAGAAGCAAAACCAGGAGGATCTCTCCTGAGGGTCACTTCCTGCTGACACCCTTCACTACCTTCTCTGTCAGTTCTAGTAAAACCCAAGCTCCTCCAAAGCCCTCCACCCCAGGCCCCCTCCACTGTCCTCCCCAGCAGGGGCACCCTCCGCCCTGGACCACACAGGGCACTCTCCCCAAGTCCCCACCCCACAAGCCTCCAGGCGTCTACCCGGGCTGCTCCTGCCACCTGAGCCATCCTCTTGATGCCTTCTCCTGGCTGACTCTTACTCTGTCCTCACAACTGAATGTAGAGCCCATTTCTTCCAGGAAGTCCTCTCTGATGATGTCCTTTAGCTCTTGGCTGGGCTCCCTCTATAGCAGCACTGCATGGTGACCAACTGGTGTTTGTCCACCTGCTCCTTGGAGAACACGAACTCTTGAAGGCCACGTGGGAAGAAGGAGTGAGGGATGATAAGAGGGGTGGGAGGAGCAAAAAGCAAAATCACAGCCCAAGTCCCAAATTCAAGGAGTCTTTCTCAGGAAAAAGAACAAAATGTTTCATACGTGTGCAATTTGGCTACTATTTTTGTGGCTCGTGGAAAGCCAGAGTGTGGTGTTTCCAAAAACCAAGTTACATGCAAAGAAATGTATATATTCATATCCAAAGGAAACCAGAGCTGCTTAACAACAGTTTGCAGTTAGAATCCAAAGGAACTTTGATAAAGGCAATTTCTGTCTGTCTCATTTTTTTCTGGCATCATATATTGTAGAAGTATTTGGATGACTACAGCCCATGATTGTGCACTGGAGCATTTGGGACTGAGGAAGCCCAGATTACATACACTGTGTAAATGCAATCGCACCAACACACTGACAGGCGCCCTGGCGGTGGAGCTGAAGTTCCAAAGCAGACAACCTTACATTGGAAGACAGCTCTAAGTAGAAAGTAAGAAATGCAAAGTTCTGTACTCAATTTCATATGCTATTTGGGCCATTAACCGATAGTGGATCTTGTCCAGTGAAACCCAGAAATAAACTGTCAACTTCAATTTTCTCCATCTGATCATTTTATGCTAACATGGATACCAAACCCTCACTCCATATGGAAAGCTCAGACCTACGCTGCAGCACAGTTACATCCCGCGGAAGAAAGCCGATCAAGGGAGAACTGGAGAGTTTCCCTTCAGAAGCTAAGTCTGGTTTTGCACCTGTACGTCATTTGCAACCACGTCATCGTCAAGGAGTAAGACCTTACCTCTGTGGGGCGAAAAGCACTGCGGTGATTCCGAACCATCAAAGAACACTGAGTTTTGTGAAACAGTCCTGAGGCACTTAAATCGCACTTTTTCTGAAAGACTCCAAAACTGACCCACTTCACCATTCCAGGTACAACAGGGAGGTACCGGAATTAGTAGAGAAAACTCGCCCTTGAAGTCTGACAAGGCCCTGCTTGAATCCTGCTACAGCATTGACTAGCCGCTAAACGGACCAATTCCTTAACCCCTCTGAGAAGGCTTCCCAATCTGCAAAAGGGGGCTGCCACCGCCCACCTGGGAGGCATGGGGGTGAATGCAACACGCAAGTAGTGAGGCTGACTGGTACCTGACACGGGGCCTGGCTAGTTTCCCTCCGCTGCCCTTCTCCCCCTTTAAACTTGCACTGTTCCCCCCGGTAAGGGTCAAGCCCCTGAAAGAGACAGCCCGATTCTTCTGTGTATCCCCAGGTACAAGCCTTACCCTTAGGAGGCCAGAAAACAAAAACAAAAACAAAAACAAAAACAAAAACCTGCGTCCTTCCTAGTCACTATCCGTGTTCTTAAGAGTTTCTTTTTTTTTTTTTTAAGTTTAATTTGCAGGGAGAGTATTCCAGAATTGTCCAACCACCATCTCCAGGTTGGCTCCCCTCCCAACCCCCAGCCCCTCTTACCTCAGATCCTCTGTCTGATCGCCTTTTGTCCATGGGAAAGCGAGTAAGCTGGGGTGGGGGCTCCCCATGCCTCCCTCCCTCCCTCACAGGTGAGTGTGACTACCTTCTCCCCACTCCCCATTGCAATTCCAGCTTCTGACGTGGCATCCTGCCCAGATCTTGCGGCTTCTGAGTCTTCCTGAGATGCACACGTGGCCATGACCCTCCCTTCAGATTTCTTCCTGGGAGGCAGGGCCCCCCAGCCCCTTATGGATTAATGGCATTGCTCTGAAAATCCCAAATGATGTTGACTGACACACCAAACTGCGTGATCTGGGCTTTCCTCCAGCACAAGCACAGCCCTTTCCTCCCTCAGCCTCAGTCTGCACCTCTGGAGGTGAGCTAATCCACATGCAAGGCTGTGAACACCAGCTAAGAATGACGACTCCCAACGTGTATCTCTAGTCCGGCTCCTTCAACTCAGCCCCAGGCTCATAGACCCGAGTGCCTCTTTGAATTCATAACTCAGATGGCAAATGGCATCTTAAAATGCCTCATGTCCACCATTTACTCTGGAATTCAACCCTTGGTAGGTAACTCCTGGTTTCCCCATTTTAGTAACAGCCCCAGCACACACTTAGTTGTTTGAGGTCACATTCAATTTCCCCTGTTCCCTCCCCCCAGCCCTGCCCTGGAATCAGTTCTGTCATTTCTGTCGCTAAGCCCATCGCTTGTCTCGTTTTGTAGAGATCACAGCCGGAACCCCGCAAGCTCACAGCAAGGTGTGCTGAGTCACACAGTTCTCCGAAGGGTGCTCCCTGGAGGGGGAGACATCTCCTGGCACGGGTCACCTCAGAAGGCACTGGTGTTTTACACAGGAGGTCCAGGAGAAAGGACTCAATGTTCTCCTGTGCTCTGAACTTGAAGGGCCCAAGGACTGTGGGAGCCCCTGGATAGCAGGCACACCTGCCAGTGAGCAGGTGAGGATGAAGGAACCCAGGCAAGGCTGTTCTCACTCTGACCCCAGGCTCTCAGGAGCCATGGGAAAGGCTCTGTGTCCGGGACACAGCCCAGCCATCACAGATCCCAGCCTGCATTTGCCAACCCGGACAGCCTCAATTCCTCCTACTTGCCACACTAACTTCTGTTCTGTTCCCTACCCAGAATGTGATGGACTATTTCAGAATGTCTGGCCTGTCTCAAGTGAGACCAAGTCAGTGAAGGATGAGGTGTCCACATTTGGACCAGGGCATGAAAGGAGAAACAAGGCCTCATGGCCAGCATGACAGCAGTGGCCAAACCCTTCCCCCGGGTGAGATGAACCAGGGTGGGGGTGAGAATTCAAGGTCCTAGGTCGGTCAAGCATCTTCCTTCACGGCTGACTTGGGTGTTGGAGTCTCACTACCACAAACTAATGACACGGCCATCAGTTGTGGACGTCAGCTGCAACAGACACAGAGTCAGCTATTTACTGCCAAAATGAGTTAAAAGTAAGGGCTGGTGCAGGGAGGCCTGCACGGCTGCTGAGGCAAAGCACAGACCCAGCTCTGAATGCCCACTGGCTGAAGCAGAGAGGAAGTACGGTCCCCTTTAGCGGTCCCTGTGTCCACCAGATCCAGGTGAGCCAGCTACTTAGGAGAAGGCCATGTTGTCCTGATAATCAGAAAAACCAGACTTGTAAAGGGAGTAATAGAGTGACATGGATTTTAGACCCACTTCTGCCCTTTCACAAGGACAAAGTAAAGTAAATGGCATGGGGAAGGCAAAAGCAAAAGAAAACCCGGTGACTGCTTCCTCCAACAGCGTCCCCTGCAGCTGCTCACCCCCGAGCCGGCCGCTTCCTCACCAGTGACGCTGGCCTGGAAGCACCGTCACGCACGTCACACAGAGACAGCCAGGAACCGCTTGCTGAGCACGTTTGTGTAAAATCCAGAATCAAGCAAGGTGCTGCAGACTTTGACTTTCCAGTGAAAATACCCATGAAAATCATCCCTCAGAAGCCGCCTAAATCAATTCGCATCTCACCTCCTCAAAACAAACAAACAAAATTAATAAGGGCTCATTTGTCACCAAATGTAAGGAGGATCAAACATGTTTCTCAAAGCAAGGATTCTACCAGGTATCAAACACCAGCAGGTGACATGCTAACAAAAAACATTCCAAAAAATTAGAAAATAAAAACATAACTGAGATAATACATGAATCAAAGCAACCATTAAGTTTTTGCTTTTTAGGGGGGTGGAGGGTGGGAAGGGATAGACTGGGATTTCAAAATTGTAGAATAGATAAACAAGATTACACTGCATAGCACAGGGAAATATACAAAAAATGTTATGATAACTCACAGAAAAAAATGTGACAATGAGTGTGTATATGTCCATGAATGACTGAAAAATTGTGCTGAACACTGGAATTTGACACAACATTGTAAAATGATTATAAATCAATAAAAAATGTTATTAAACAAAAGTTTTTGGTTCTTAAAGCGATGGAGGCAGCACGGAGGGCAATCTCGCTATTTCCAACGCAGGGTGTGCACAGCCCACATTTTCAGACGCAACAACACGCTCACAGGGAGCTCCGAGAGAAAATGGAAAAAGGAGAAAGAAAAAGAGGAACAAGCAAAAATTAGAAACCCACAGCGCTCCTAGCCTCAGGGGCTGTGGCTGCTCTATTGGACAGCGACTCCAGGGGTCCCACCAGGGGTCCTGGCTGAAAAGGGGGAGTAAGTGTCCACACTAACCCTAAAAGGATCTCTCTGAAACAAAGGCGGATTCACTTTTAAACGTCTGAAAGCCGGCGGGCTGCACCTCCCTCCCCCCTTGGCTACAAGACAGCCCTCCTCCTTGCCAATCCCTTTCTGGTTGTAGGGAAGCAACGCGGCACACAGCCAGGGCGGCCGGGCCTCCAGGTAGGCTTATCTGCTGTCTGTGTGCAGTCGCACCAAGTCCTCCTTCTCAAAAGGGATGCAGGGGAGGGGGATCTTGTCCCTAGAATTATCGGGGGCCCCGTGCAGGCTCTTGGACACGAGCACGATGAAGAGTGACTCGATGATGTCCTCGACCCTCTTCTCCACCAATCTGCAGGCCTTGTAGGTTGAAGGCCACATCAGTGGGCGGCTGCTTGACCATCTCTCCGTGCAGCCCAAAGGCAAAGAGCTGAGGGTCGTAGAGTGTGGTGCCATACAGCTCCTCTGCACGTGGAGCTTCTAGAAGGTCTTGACCAAGAGGCATTCGGTGATGGTGACAAGGCCCACGACCTTGTGGTGGGTTTGGAAGTCGCTCCACCCATTCTTGGGCCCGTAGTGGTGCCTGTAGTGGATACAGAGTGCCCACTGGGAGCCGCACGGGCTGATCTGGCACACCAAGGAGATTCACTTATAGATGCAAAAGAAATTCTCCTCTGAGACGATCCCCAACAGGTTGGACCACCACGGGGAGGTTCTGGTTGTCCTCAGCACACTGCACATAGTAGGGATGCTCATGTTGCAGGCCCTGCTGAGAGGGGAGAGGAGACTGAGGTGCACACTCTGCTGTGGGCTGCAGACCCTTCTGGGATGAAGTGACCTGGTGTGTAGCAGCCGTAAGGCAGGGAAGCCCAAGCAAAGCCAGGCGTACAGTTTGTCCTCAGCGTCTGCACATGGCTACCGTAGCTCGGATCACATGACCCAGCTTTTTGTCTAGGCTTCCAGCCCCTGCAGTAAAGGGTCATTTCTTGTTTTCAGTTTCCAACACCTAGCCAGGCCCTGATGCAAAGTCAGTGCTCAAAAATGCTGAATACAAGAATGAACAAAGGAACTGCTTTCCTCACCCCCTTGAGCAGAATATAAAGAAAAGAACCACAGTGGGATCAAAAGATCTGGATTTTAACTCCAATTTACTTGAACTACTAAGCTGCAGAAAAATGGGTAAGAAAATTTTCCTTGGGGAGGAGGGTACAGTTCAGTGGCAGAGCCCATGCTTAGCATGTATGAGGTCCTGGGTTCAATCTCCAGTACCACCATCAAAAAAAGTGAAACAAATAGATAAACCTAATTACCCCACATCAAATATTAATTTTTGTAATTCAAAATTGAAAAAAAGACCTTGCAATTGACACAACATTTTAAACGACTCTACTTCAATTAAAAAATAAATCCTTGCCTTACAAGACTATATCCGGATTATGGAAGTTTGCAAATGTAAAATGCCTAGGGTACAATCTGCATAAAAATTGGATAGTACTGTACACATGTACTATCCCTCCTTAATGAGCTGTATTTCCTTTGGGGGGGTTATAACCTCTCAGAGCTAAATTTCTCAGATTAAAAAAAAAGAAAACATTACCTGATTCTCAGTACTGCTGAAGAATCAGATAACCCTATGATAGCATCTGACCCACAGAGGTTACTCAATAAATGTTTGTTGAATGAATGAATAAACATGCAAGTGAATGCTGCCCCTGCCACAGACCATCACAATGGTACTGCCTGGAAATCCTTAGCCCACGTTCCACCTGACTCTACACTAACCATGTGGGTGACCTGAGCAGGCCTGTGTGCTTCTCTAAACCCCACTTTAATCACGAATAGAAATGGGAGTAATAACACAAACCTCAAAGGGTTAGTGAGTCAATAATGAATTGTACCCCAACCTTGCAAGATGGAAACATTAAGGAAAATTGGGCAAAGAGTACATAGGCTGTCTCCGTATCGGCTCTTACAACTGCATGGGAATCTTCATTACATCTCAAGATAAAAAGTCTAATTTTTTAAAGAGGCTATTGAGATTAAATGAGCTCACTGTCTTAAATAAGGAACACACAGTACAAATAGGACAATGCACAGTCCATGAGATACACTCAGTAAATATTCCCACCAAGCCCACTGGTCCCTCCAACTCCAGAGCACAAGGATGGGTCCTCATGGCCAGAGGGCACTGCACCTGAAGCTAACAAATCTAATGGTCCCCACTTCCAAGAGCCCCTGCCACCACCATAGGTCTAATTTTGTATTTGTAACTTTCTTTTCTTATACTTAAATAGGAATACCCAATTGCATAGCCTTCAGGTCACCAAAACCTGACCACGGAAATCATGACAGCAGCCCTCCCCAGTGAAACAATAAAATTAAAAGCCATATCCACAAGAAGTCTGTGTAATTCTAATGGCAGGAACTGCATCCTGGACTGAGGAAGAGGACTGGGGAGGAGGAGGAAACTGGGGTCCCCAGACCCAGGGGCCACCTGTCCCATGATGGAATTTAGTCTCAACCCACACACTCCAGGAAATTCAAATTACACATAGACAGATTGCTATGGACAAGATTTTTTTTTTTTTGAAGAAATCCCTGATTCTCTAGCAGGTCAGATTTCTACTGAGACACAAATGGCTTATGTGTATATTGTTTCACAAAAACCTAAAATAATATCACTTCAACTTGACACATGAAGAAACGGAGGAAAAGAGAGGTTTATCACATTGTGCAAGATTAGAGAGAGGCCACGTCAGAGGCTGTATTTAAATCCAAGCCCCTGCTGCAGTTCTCACACTAGAAAGTGTGAAATACTGCCCCCCACCTGCCCCCTCCCTGCAATAAATCTCTTAAGTCTTTTCTGTGCTACCTGGAAAGAACCAAAGTCACATTAACTTTCCACAAAGTGCTGTGTCACCCCTTGGAGGATGTATCAAAATCTTAAGAATTAAGGTTGAAGCAGAGATTTGAGTTCTCTGTTTCTCAAAAGGAGACATGGTTTTAAAAGAAACCAAAAAGCCCTTATCTAGTCTAAGCCCTCATTGTGCAGAGAAGGAAACGGAGGCTCAGAAGAGATGAGGAAAGGGCCTTATTTACAAATCTTGCCTCAGCGCAGCACCAAGCCAGCCCTGGGCACTGCTGGGGAAGGATGTGGGAGGCCCAGGAGAATGAGTGTTAGAAAAAGGAAAGAGAAGAAACATACAAGCCCTCTCTCTACATCATCGTACCATGCAGTTCCACCAAATTATCCAGTATGGGAGCCGCCAACATTAAGGTGGACTAAACAGGTTATAGAAACCTGGAAGTCTCAACCACAGTGGAAATTCCAACTTTTTGTATGTTTTTTCCCAGTTCAAGCATGAGCTCAGTGGGAGCTCTGTGCCAGGCACTACAGGAGGCCTGGAGTTCTCCCAAATACAGATCTCTATGAACACGTGTGCAAACCACATGCAGGCCCACCAGAAGAAAAACGCCCACAGATAAGATGGAAATACTGAAAATGAGGGCAGCTAACCAGCATACATTACTAGGAAAAAGGATGTTGCTAGAAATACTCATGGACATAGAAAACTGTGGTTTGCAGGTGGGAAAGGGGGAGGGACAGTTTAGGAGTTTAGTATGATCAGATACACATTAGTATATATAAAATAAATAAATGACAAAGACCTACTTTATAGCACAGGGAACTATATTCAATTTCTTGTAATAAGTTGTACTGAAAGCAATCTGAAAAATATACATGTACATGTGCATATATATAACTGAATCTCTGCTGTACACCTGAAACTATCATTGTAAACTGATTACACTTTAATAAAAAATAAGAATTTTAAAAATAAATAAATAAATAAAAGAACACTGTAATCCCCTTAGCTGTAGGTGGTGGAGAACACTGGTTGCAAGCACCAAGTCCACTCGATCACTCCAGCAATGGCTGTCACTCTTACTGACCATCAGGGAGTCAATTGGCTTCACTGAGGTTACTTTTCTCTTTCATGAAAAGTTGCAACCAATGATATATGTAATCTCATTATTTACAGACAGAACAAATTAATGAAGACTTTCCATAGGCAAGGCTCTGGACAGATGAAAAGATAGGGTCCCAGATACATTTATGGGTAGAAAAAGTTTATGCCATAAAGACATTAATTCTTCCTGTTCTGATATATAGATTCAATGCAATTCTGATTAGAATTCCTACCAGATTTTTTATGGAATGTAACCAGTTAATTTAGGGTCAGGAACAGCCAGGAAACTTCTTTAGAACCACCACTGGGGAGGGGTGGATGGATCATTCATTTCCACTGTTCTTTCTGAAGTGATGAAAACGTTCTGGAATAATAATGGTTGCACCACTGTGAATATACTAAAAGCCGCTGAATTGTACCATTTAAATGGGTGGACTTCACAGTGTGTGAACAATATCGCAATAAAGCTGTTCTACGAAAAAATATTTCTGGACCTCTATTTTCCCCTCTATATTACTACTCTGCCCCACAATTTAAGAAAAACAAACAAACAAAAATACCAAACAAAAATTTGCCAGGAGATCTTTAGGTCTGCTATGTTCCTGGGTCTCCAAAATGCCTCTGATGGTGCTGCTCCTGTTAACACACACTAGTTGGGCTGGACTAGTTAAGGACTGTATGTTTTTAAAATCAACGGTCACATGTTTCACTCTGGGAGAGGGGAGGATGGAGAATGTCACAGCCTCGTGCCCTCATCCCTTTATTTTGAGAAGAGAAAGTTTTTTACTGCAGGGCCAAACAAGAACAGTGGCTCATGCTCAAAAACCCTGAACTCTCTGATGGTTTTTGAGGTGAATTTTTTTTTCTTTTTTTTTTTTTTTAGGGTAAAGCTTTTAATAGGCAAAATGAGGCTTGAGGGCTTCCAGGTGTGTGACTTTCTTCTGACTAGTTGGTGGTAGGTAATAGGGCCGTGTTCCAGGAATCTCGTGCTCAGCCTGAAGTTACCATCCTCCACCTGGGTGGGGGCCTTAGCTCCTGCAGAACAACTCAAACATATTAAGTATAGCCCTGCCCCTACTCCTCAGCTGATTTTTAAGTGAATCAAGCCCTGCTTTCAACACTGTGATCACGCTCACCATAAAAACACGTGACATCAACAAGCACCCCCCCCATCCTAACACCAGAAAAAGTATTAAGGCTATTTACCTGGGGCAGAAACACTGAGGGAGGAGACAGAAGCATGCTCAGCGCTCTCTTTTCCCAAGTCTCTGCCAGGAGAAGCTGGGCCTTACAGCCAGAGGATCTCAGCCCTAGGGAACAGCGTCCATGCCCCTGAGCTGGACCTCAGGGACAGGGAAAGGGAGAGGAGTGCAGTCTAGGGGAGGCGGGGCAGTTAAAGCGGCGGGGACGCGGGCTGCAGCCCCGCTCAGAGGCCAGTCCCAGCCACTGCCCCGCCCCCGCCCGGTTCCGCAGACCCCGCAGGCCCGGGACACAGCCCGCCCAGGGGCGGGGCGGGATCTGCCGCCGGCCGAGGAGAGGAAGCCCGGGAGGAGGGGACTCGCGGAGGGAGAGCTGAAGGGGGCGCCAGCCGCGGACTCAGGGGAGCCCGGCTGGGGCGAGAGGTGGCAGGTGCGGGCCGCGGTATGGACGGGGGTGGCCATGTCCCCGGCAGGTGCGTTCCCGGCCCTGGACAGGTGTGGCCTGGGCGCCGGGGCAGGTGGCGCAGGCAGAGGGGCCTGGGGCGAGCCAGTCAGCTGGACACGCGCTGACTCGAGCCCTCGCAGGCTGTGACACGGGGACCCCCTTTCCCAGAGCCCCCAACCTTCCACTTACACAGCCGGAGGCCCCGACCCGGGGCAGGAGCCAAAGGCCTACCAGGCGACAGAGCCGAGCAGCCACAGGGGCTGATCCCTGGCTCGGAGCTGGAGCTTCGGTCCCGCGGTCCAGCTGGCATCCAACCATGGGCATGCACGGGAGGGCCAGCGATCCGCTCTGGGTTCTGCGAGATACACTGGGGAATCGAGGGAGGGAGAAGATGGGAGGGGAAGAAGATGGGAGGAATAGGAGAGGAAGCGAAAACTGGAGGGAGAGAGATGGAGGAGCAAGGAGAAGCGAGAGATCTAGAGGGAGAAGGGGGAGGGGAGTAGCCGAGATGAAGAGAAAAACTTTACCTTCAAGGGCACCCGGAAGGAGGCGCCAGTCCTGCCTCCATGCCCTTCTCTAGCCCCTCAAGGCCGGAAGCTCAAATTTCACCTCCCTGTTCAAGCCCTCCAGCCAAGGCCCTGCAGAACCCCTACAGGGATCACACCTGTTACCCCCAAGAGGAGCTGTGTTTCCTGTTGCTCTGGGAACCAAGCACCCGCAGGTGTTGTCTCTCAGAACTACCTTGGGAAGTGTACATATTCCCCTTTTACAGGCTGGTAAACTGAGGCAGGCATGATCTTTGCCTTAGCTGCACTTTCCCAGGTGTTGGGCTGGCAGGGAGTGGGAGGTACAAGTTCAGAGGCCCAGAAAGTGAAGACTGCCCGAGTGTCAGTGCATAGTCCCCATCTCTCCTGGGTAAACCACTTTCCACCCTAGTGGAACAATGAAGGGCTCACACTAGGTCCCTGGGTGTGGGAGAGCTGTCCTCAGTTCCAGTGCCCAGCTTGCTATGTAGATAGGAGTGTTCTCGAGTCCAAACTCATTCTCCTCAATGCAGGACAGGCCAATAAATCAGGAGACAAGATGTTGGGGCATGGAATAGCAAGTTTCTGTAGACCTAGATGGCAAACTAATGTCCTGGAAAACCATCTCCCCAAGTCAGAATTCAGGCTCCTTTCCTACGTGTTTGGTTGTTGCAAACTTCTTGGTATTTTTTTGTTAGAATTCTTTGTTCTTGCAGCTATCCACCTGGGCCAGATCCCTGTAAACCTCCAACAAAACAAACGTTATTTTCTATTCTGCAACTTGTTATCTTTATATGAATTGAAAAATGTTAATATCCTTAAAGGTCAGAGCCCCAAGAATAGGCTCTCCTGTCTATTTCAGGCTCTAGGCAACATTGTTTTACAGAAGGTGCAGAACCAACAAGACTAGGCCTAGGAAACAGAGCACAGGGTTAAAGTCAAGGAACAGATCTAATACAGGGTCTGATGTGTTCTTTGCTATTATCGAGGCAGAAGCCACTTGAGGATTTAAATCCTTTTAGGTGAAAAATAAGTAAAACTTTAAAGGAATTTACATACATAGGTTGAAGTGTGCATAAAATACTTGGAAAAGCTCACAAAGGATTGTAAACAGTGACATCTCCAGGGAGGGCTGAGAGAACAAAGGATGAGGGAAACCTTTCCCTTGTGTATTTTTGAGCTGTTTGAATTTTTATTTTTTACCATATGCATGGGTTTCTTTCTCAGTTAAAAAAAAAAAAGTGTAATGGAGGGAAGGAGAAACTAGTTCAGCAAGTACAGCAGCCACGGAAAACTGAGCCGTCACTTTTGCTTTAAGCCAGGAAGCATTTATTGACTCTCTCCTATGTGCCCAGGGCTGTTTTATGACTTCATTTATTATGTGTATTTTTTATAAAATAATAACATGCCATCCCTGACCCCTGCCCAGGGGAGCTGGTGGAAAACCAATTGAGATTTTATTGAGTTGTTTTCCAAGGAGTATAAATGAGTTATAAACAGAACACATCTTCTGGGAAAACCAGGTGGAATGGGTTTCCAGCCGGCCAGACAGCTAGGAAGTGTTTTCGACAGAGATGCCCAGAGGCAGAGAGAGAAAGCCTCCATGGCCCCACAAAAAGCTGCCCAAATTGGTTTCTCCATGGCACTACTGAAATAGGAAAGAACAAATCTGACTCCATATTGCATCTGTTTCTTTGACTTTAACCCTGTGCTCCGTTTCCTAAGCTTAGTCTTGTTGGTTCTGCACCTTTTATAAAACAATGTTGCCTAGAGCCTGAAATACACAGGAGAACCTATTCTCAAGGCTTTGACCTTTAAGGATATTAACACTAACCCACCAACTCGCCAGGGGCAGTGCTACTCCCCTCCTCTGCCGCTGCCTCTGCCGCTGTGGCCGCCCCTGACCAAGCCGCCCCACCTCGCAGGAGCAAGCTCACCTGGGGTCCGAGTGCCTGGGAATCTCCTGTGGCCAAGGCCGCCTCCAGGCCAGGCTGCGGGGAAGAGAAGGAAACAACCGGCTTACCTGGGCAGGCCCCTCCCGCGGCCGCCACCCCAAACGCACCACACCTGCCTCCAGGGGTCAGGCTGACTGCGAGCATGTGCACCTGCCTTCTGATTCTGGCCACGAGCCTGAGCACCTCCCTGCACCCCTACACCCCTGCAACCCCTGCAGCCCCTGCACTGCATGCACTCTTGAACCTCTGCACTCCCTGCACTCCTGCACCCCTGCACTCCCTGTGCCCCTGAACTGCCTGCACCCTTCACAGCCCGTGCACCCCTGGCACAACTTTCACCTTGCACCACCTACACCCCTGCACCCCTGCATGTCCCACACGCCACCTCTTGGGCCTGTGGCAGAGCCTCTGCTGTTGCACCAGCGTGCAGGGACTCATATCCTTGCCAGTACATGATGCATCAGTGGACCTCTGGGGTTGCCTGCCAGAAAGTATATGTTCCCTGCCACGAGGCTGGGCCACTAGGGTGATCTCTGTGACGTCACCCAGGACGGGATCAGAGATTCTCTTCTCTGGGAAGAGAGGAGTTGAAACCGCTCTTGAGGGCAGAGCTGTGCTCACCAGGCCGTCCACGCTTCATGTTTTACACAGGGCTTCACGGAAGTGAAATGGACCCTGCCAAGTAAGACCTGCTGTGCGCCCACCTCAGTCCTGGGCTCTGAGGCTGACAGACTGGCTCCCACCCTCAGGGCCCAGTTTGGGCAACTGAATGGTCCCTTGGAGGCATCCCATCAGTTCTCAGGAAGAAGTCTGGCTGCTTCCACCCCATAGCCCTCCCTCCCACTGTGCTGGCCTCAGGAAGTTTCCTTATTTGGGGAAGAAGGCAGCCCACCCCCTACCCCACCCCTCACCATGCTCTCACCAGGCTGCTGCTCTCTCTGCCTGTCAGAGTCTGGAAAGCCATCCCTCTTCAGTTATGTCCCTTCTGAGATAGACTTGCTTCCATTCAATACTAGGTGAGGATGCAACATGGGATGCCCTGGGTAAGAGAAGCAAAATAGTTTCTTCTGTGAGGTTTTCTGTTTATCTACTGGGACTGGGCTGTGTGTAGTTTGCTACAGCTATTGGTGTGAGAGGCTAAAGCCACCCGTGTGTCCTTGTTTTCATCTCCCTGCTGTCTTTGGGTTTCCCTAGACACTCCTGAGACATTTACTTCTTTTAGTTTTATTCCTGTAATTACACAGGTGCCCTACTGACATGGAGGTAAGGCGTTGGGGGAGCGGGACAGAGGGGAGCATCTGTAGTCCTGTGATTAGTTCTCATTGAGCCTGTGCCCTGAGCTGTGACCTCCACAAGTTTGTCTCTTTCCCCCAGGCCAATTTGGGTGACACAGAAGGGATTTCCCTTCCCACAGGTTGGTTAGGTTCTGGTAAAATAATTTCTCATTAAAAAAACAAACAAACAAAAAACAACTATCCCCAGTGAAACAGAATGTTCTGGGTGTATTTCAATAGAGTTATTTTCTCCTTTCCAGGCAGGAAGCATGAGGGGTTTTTCTCTGACCTTCATTCTGAGAACAGGGCATGGTCCTGGAGGTGAAATGCATGAAAAAGAGCAGGGGGCCCCTCTGACTGGCCCCCTGGAGTTGTCACACTCGGACTTCCCCACGCTGAGCCTCCAGCTGGCCTCAGGGACCTGTTAAATCTGCCTGCTGCCGGGGTTCTTACAAAAGCGGGTTCTGCCCTGGGAGCTGTGACTCTCCAAGCCTGCCCGGCTGCCTGTGCGGGTTGGGAGCAGCTTTTCCCCTCAATTTTCTGGTGGATCTAAGAAGAGCGGTGGGTTTGCAGCTCCCTCAGCTCTGGTGTTGTTTTCAGGACAGAAGGAGCAACTTCTGAACTCCTCACGAGCTGGACCAGAGGCTGGAATCCTCCCCTCCTCTCCCTCCATGCAGACAATCAGTGGCTGTGGTTCTAGCCGAGTTTCTGAAGATGTGGATTTAAACACACACGTCCCAGCCCCCATTGGAGCACACAGTCCCATAAATCCCTACAACTTCCACTGGTAACTACGGAGCCGATGGGGACACGGGTTTTGGGGCCACAGAGGCCTGGCTGCACGACCTGCTCCGTGGCTTATTTACATGAGGTGTCTTGCTTACCGCACCTGGTACATGGGAAACACAAAATAAGTACTAAAACCTCAACTTTTTCTCCCTCCTGGGCCTTCCAACATAAAAAGTAATAACTGACCTCAGACGGTCTAGTCACCACAATGAGGTCCGACCAGCCTGGCTCCCTGAGGATTGGGCACTGAATTGAAGCTTAACTCGGGACAGTAGGAGAACCGCCTTCCTCTAACTGGGCATCTCCCCACACCGGACATGCCCTCAGCTGAGACGGGGCCAACTCCCCCATTGAGGTGTGTGCTGGTGGCTTCAGTGTGACCTGGCCCTGCCGGGATGTGAACCTGCAGTGAGTGCGGTGGAGGGTCAGGTGGAGTGGGGTCCCTGCTGGGGTGGCAGGGGGCCCGGCAGCACCCCACCTGGCTTCATGCCCAGGGCTCCCCAACACCTCTTATGGCCCCCGGGTTGACTCTGGTCCTGGCCACTCCACGCACCCTCCGAGTATATTTTCATTAAGTCCCTTTATTGCTTTTATCAGCCAGAGGTGGCTTCTGTTGCTTGTTCAGTGAAACAGTGCATAGGGAAACCAGGCTATTTCTAAGATCAGTAAAATACCAACCTCGGTCAGCTCGCCAGGGAGACCGTGCAGCACAAATTCCCGCACAGGGCTGTGCAAATGCCTTACGTGAAGGGTCCTCATCATCTGTCTTCAGAGATACAGAAGCTGGTGGTTCAGGTAAAACCTCAGGGAGGGACTGAGAAATCCAAAGCTGGTAGGTTTCAAAGGCTAACCGGCCTGGCCAGACCCCTGAGCTGTCGACAGAAGACTGGCTTGATGTCACGCAGTCTCAGTGCCCTAAGTGCCGGGTGGGGACGGTGCTGTTCCCTTCACAGGCTCTCGTTGGGGAGTCACTGTAGCCCCCTTAGCCCCCACCCTGAGTGTTCCATGACACAAATCCCGGGAGTGTTTAATTTTCATCTTTGTTTAGGAGGATCAAGTTGGGCAAGAGGAGACTTAAATTCACACTTACTGACACCGTCACAGCCAGTACCTCCTCCTCGGAGAGCTATATGCTCCCACAGTGGTGGCTGGGGGGCTGGGCAGAGCCCCTCCACTTGTCCCAGAGGGACTCGCTCGTCTGGCTACAACCGATGGGTTGGACAACAGGTCCAGAGGGAGATAGAGCATCTTTCCGAGGAATTTGGACTGACACACAGAAACCAAGTTCACTCATCTGGAGAACAGGGGTGGAAATCAAATGAAACCAGAGCAGGAGAGAAAGTTACAAGTGAATGAGAGAGTGACAGAGAGACTGAGCTTGTGAGAGCAAATAGTGGGAAGGAAGGAAAACAATCAGGGGACAGAGGAATTCCAGCTCCTGACCCTCTAGTCTGTCCCAGCCCATCAATGACCCCGCGGGATTGTTTACATCAGTCCAGTTTTGCAGATTAGGAAACAGGCTGAAAGAGGTGGGGGCTGGTTTCGGGAGCACAGTTAATTTAAGTGCCGCTGGACCCCTCACTTCCCACTGTCTGAATGTACCATAATCCTCATGGGGACCGGGCTGTGCTGACAGCCCAGCACCCTGATCAAAAGGCCTCTGTGGGAGTGGGAACCCCTCTGAGTGTGGAGAGTTCCCTGCACTGAGATGCCATGCATCAGCCAGCTCCCACTCATCCTAGGTTAAAGTCTCCCCAGCTGTGCAGTCTCCCGACCCGCTTCCCTCCCTGCCAGGCACCCCTTTCTTACCACCAAGTGTACTGCAGGAATTCAGGCACAGGGATGCCCAAAGCAACGCGGGCCCACTGACTGTACAAACAGCAGACTCCCAGCTCCACCTGGGTTCCGTGGGGACAGTAGGCATCCTCACCTTTCATGTGTCTAAGACAATCTTCTTCTTCAGCTGGAGGCTATAGAGAAAAATAAAAGATCCAGAACATAGTTCAGTGAGGAATTCCTCCAAGGACCTGACTCCAGGGATACAACCAGGTGTGCTGGCCACTCCTACCCCCGGACTTGGGGTGAAGGTGGATTATTGATCAGCACAACCCCTGGAGGCCCAGCTCCTCAGCTTGGCTGCCCAGAGGAGGCTGGGGGAATGGGTAAGGCCAGCACACTCAGGAAGAACACAGAGGCCCTGCCTTCACCCCTCCGCACTTGTAAACTCTTCCCCAAATCTCAAGGCATCGAACAGAGAGCAGCCACCACAATAAGGAGATGCTCCCATCTCTTCACTCACTCCTGTCGGTTCACTTACATGCTGAGCATCCACTGGGTCCCAGGATATGACACACAGGATGGCCGATGGGACAGGCTTGTCATTCCCCCTGAACCCTGTTCAATCTGATGGAAGAATGATCACTTATAAAGAGTTTCTCAAAATTATACAGAGACCGAAGACAATCTGCAGAGTGAACCAAATTTAAAAATATATATGAAGATCCCCTAGTCTCCCCGCCTAATCTTAACAGCATAAAGCAAAAAGATCTTGCCTTTGATCACCAAGGAAGTTGTTACCCCCTCTCAGGTGGAAAGGAGACTTATTGTTTGAGCAGGACACAGAAGTGCTCCATCGGATTGGACCAGGGCATCTACATTCATTCAGCAAATGTGTATAAGCTCCTACTACGTATGGGAATCTCCTAACTACACCCGTTCCCAAGGCTCTCGGGCTTTATCAGTCAACAAAATAGACATGACTCCCCATCACTGGGGGCTCAGAGTTTTAGCAGAGGAAACAGGCAGCATGTTGGGGGTAGCAAGAGCTTGGAAAATTTTAAAAAAAATAAGAGTGATATGAGCAAATTCGGGTGATGGGGGTGGGGTGGGAGGCAAGCAGGAGGGAATAAGGCAATCCTGGCAGATCTCACGGAGTAATGAACTTGAAGCAGAATAGATCCAGAGGAAGAAGGAAGAGCCGGAGCCAGAGGCCCCCAGAGTGAGGGGGAGAGTGTGGGCGGAGAGGCAGAGCACGCCGGGTCCTGAGGCCTTTGTGACAGCTTTGGCTCCTAATGGAATGGTGACCCGTTTAGTGAATTTTGAGATGAGGGGTGATGTAGTCCAACTTATGCTTTTGTGTTTGTGTTTTTTGGGGGGAGGTAATTTATTTAGTTTAATGAAGGTGCTGGGGATTGAACCCAGGACCTTATGCATGCTAAGCATGCGCCCTACCACTGAGCTACACCCACCCCCTCAATGTATGCTTTTGCAGGCTCCCTCTGACTCTGTGTGGATGAGAGATTGTAGAAAAGCAAAGATGGAAACAGGAGGCTATTGGTGTCCAGGAAGGGCTGAAGGTGGCACTTAGGAGGGCGGGGAGCTGGGAGCAGGTGGTTAATGAAGACAGAGTAGTCAGAATTTTCTAACAAGATGGATTTGCTGTCTGTGTGTAAGAGGAAGAGAGAGAAAAACACGGTTCCAACATCTGGACCCGGACAATGGGAGGGATGTCCTCCCCATCCACAGGGTATGGGACAAGGTGGGGCTGAGCAGGTGGAAAGGGGCTGGAATCAGCTCAGTTCTTCAATGTCATGGTTAAGTGGTGTATTACATATTGCCACAGAAATGCCTAATAGGTAGAGGAGTCTGGGTTTGTTTTTTTCTTTTTAACATTAAAAAATATAATTTAAATGTATTAATTGTATTATGTGAATGATTTGGGAATTTTTTTTCATGCCAAGGTACATGTTTTATATAGCCAAATGGAAAATATATCAGAAAAGGGGAGAAATGAAGGCCTTCACATAAACTGACTGTCCATAATGTAGGTAAAATTTCAATAAAACCAGTCTTCAGTGCAAAAACCTCATCTCGGTGTTACATAAAAATAAATGAAAAAGGACCATGTTGATGTATCATTATTTCATGTTACATAATAGCCCCAAACAAACACACTGTTTAACTATGAAGCTTGTAGAAATACTATTCACTTTATTGACATAAATACAGAAATGCAGAAATGTTCTAAGGTAGAATAAGCATCTTAGTGGAAATAATACAGATTTGAGCATTTTACATGATATATATGTACTGATTCAAAATTTGGAAAAGTAGTTACATAGTAGAACATATGTATGAATGTGAAAGCAAGATGAATGAAAGAAAAAGAATGTGAGTCTCAGGGATAAAGGTCCAGATGGAAAGGGCAAATCAGGGAGTTTTGGAGAAATCAAGAAATTGATGGTATGCCAATTTCCAAGGCTGGTTGCTTCCACCAAAAGAATAGCAGAGAGAGAGAGGATAGGCCCAGGAGCCAACCCTGGGGCACACCCACAGTATATGTTTGGAAAAAAGAGGAGCCATTGGCAAAGGACCAGCCAGTAGACCAAAAGCAGAAAGCAGACAGAGCGATGGGCTGGAGTTTGAGTGAAGCAGGAACATGGGGGAGGAGGGATGGAAGAGCTGGGACAAATGCTGCCGAGGGGCCACGCATGATGAGGACTGAAAACTGACCACTATATTTAGCAACGTGGGGTCTCTGATGGCCTTGACAGAGCAATTTCCAAAGAGCGAGGGATCAGGG
The DNA here is from genome assembly GCF_036321535.1 of Camelus dromedarius. Taxonomy (NCBI): domain Eukaryota; kingdom Metazoa; phylum Chordata; class Mammalia; order Artiodactyla; family Camelidae; genus Camelus; species Camelus dromedarius. The sequence goes on along the minus strand of NC_087470.1, from coordinate 12,749,667 downwards.
GAAAAGCCAGACTAGGTGTAAAAGGGGATGGCTCAAGAGAAGATGCAGACAGTGAGTTTAAACAACTCCTTAAAGATTTGCTGCAAAGACACAGGGTGACAATTGGTGGGGGTGAATTAGGGTCAAGGAGTGCTGTTTGTTTCTTTTAAGAGGATGGAAGTTTATATACTGATAGGAGCCAACTAGTAGGAGAACAAAATAGATGAGGTAGTGAAAGAGAGGATGGCTTTGGGTGTGACAACCCAGAGAAGATGGGAGGGATGGGGCCCCGGGGAATTTTGGAGGAACTGGTTTTTGATGTCACCTGTAATAAGAGGCGGGGCAGCGAGAGTGAGGTCACAGACATCAGAAGGCAAGCGGATGTGCTGGGAGTTGCTTGTGAAACTTCTCTTCTGTTGGCTTGTTTGCTTGTTCAAAGTAGAAAAGTAACCTTACCAGCTGAGGGACGAGGAGGAAGAAAGAGTTACTGGAGCCATGAGCAGAAGATAAGAAAGAGCCTTCCAGGGAGAATGGGACAGTGAAAAGGGCAGGGGGAGATGGGTGGGTGTGCGCCCAGAAAGTTACATTTTCTCTTTGACGTCCCCAAATGTGTGATGTGTGATTACCCTTCCTGCTGTCTACGAAATAAAAATTAAGTATGGTTCAGAGGAAATGCTTTTTCATTCTAAGAAGCTGCCTGTTTCTCAGGAATGGTCATCTTAAACTGCAAACATTACAAAAATTTTGAAAAGATGAACTTATGTACCTAAAGATCTCCTAGTTTCTATTAATCTGGTTACTATTTAGTTCCCCTATCAATAACACATAAACAATACTGCCAGGATGGAGGTACATTGATGCTTAAAATGAAATGAGATCTGTATCCTTTTCCTAAACTCCATGGCTTCCTTAATATCCAGTTCCCCTCGGAATTTAGGAATGTCTGGTATAACAGACATTCCTAAATAATGTCTGGTATAAAACTGTGAGAAACAGTTTGAGAAAATCCCGGCTCAGAATTACACAGCACAACCTCAGCTGAGAACTATACAGCCATAAAAAAATTTCAGAATCAAAACTCCGTAACTACTCTTAAAGACTTTTGCAAACCTGGGCCTGCCCAGATGTTTCCATACTGGAAAGGGACTCCAATCACTTGCCTGGTACCGGGACCAGAGGCTGGTCAGCCTTTTCTGTAAAAGCGAGAGAGTAAATATTTTCAGTTTTGCAGATCATTTTGTTGTAACCATGCATGTCTACAATAAGAAAGCTAAGAGCACTGGGAGACAGGAAAAAAATGGGCATGCCCACACCCTCCCTTCCACTCAGGGCAGCTTCTCTGTGGTGGGGAGCTTTGCCACAATCACTTGCTTCTTTGTTTCCATTGGTTTCTTTGTTTCCACCTTACTGCTCAAGCTCAGAACTTCAGATGGGCCTGGTCCTTCAGCATCCATGCAGAGAGAAGGCTGAGCAGGGGTGGGAACCCCACCTGATGGAGAAGAGAGATTGCTGGGAGGGACACTGCGGTGGCCACCATGACATTAGACAATCACACCTTCCGTGGTGAAAGGGAATGAAGACAAGGGAGGGACACAGCAGTGAGATCCTAGGTCGCCTGCCAGGCTTGCTCTCCCTCCACGGCCACCCTGGGGGCCTGGGGGGTGTTGGGCCTCGGTGATTAGGTGATTAGCTACAGTGATTAGGCTGAGAGGACTCAGGATAAAGGACCCTCCACCTCCTCACCGGGTTCCAAACGCAGCCCCTCTAAGTCCACCCTCTGAGTTTCTGGAACTCAGCTGGAAGAATACATGAGCAGGCAAGACCCAGAGCCCAAGCCAAACACGACAGGGGTCACGTGGGGTTGTAACCCCGTGCTCAGCGGTCGGCGACTCCTTGCAAATCTGCAGAAATCCCTGTTCCGCCTCATTCCTGGGAGAAACCCCAGATCTCCTCCTGCTCTGTCTGTTCTTCTCTTGCGGCTATTGTCCTGGAGGGATGCAGAGTCCTTGAACCTGGCCCTCCAAACGTACATAAGCAGCCTGTTCAATAAAACAAATTATGCACTTTTTCACATTTGCCAGTTTTTTGATTCCAGAAAGGCTGCGGGACTCATTCTCACAGTCTCCTGTGCCCCCACCACTTGGTGGCCCTCTGCTCATGGAAACACGATTTCCCACAACTGCACCCTGCCTCCCAGCTGGTCAGAGGGGAGTGTCCCACAAAGACACAGATGTTTGTGAGGATCCTGTTCCCCAGCAGAAAGACTACTCCTGGAGCGACGGACAGGGATCTGGCCTCCTGAGCTGCTCAGCTCTAATTCAATGCCTAAACTGGGGGCCCTGAACCTTGCTGAATGACTTTCTGAGTCACCTGGACTGGAGGGGTCTGATTTTTCTTTCCAGGAATGGAGGTAGCGCAGCCTCCATTTCCAGGGCTGACATTGACGATGGATCTAGTTCCCCCCACTGCACCGCAGGAAGGAGGGGCCCTTCCATCCCACAGCTTGGAAACCCAGCCCAGGGGAGTTCTGAAGCAGTGCATCGCTGCCAGGTCCAGCATCCCTGCAGAGTGGCCCCTGCCCCTGAATGAGCCCCCTCCCTGGGCCTTCCCTGCCCCAATACCACCCCACCCCAGGCTGTGATGGAGTTCTGGGGCTCTGCGTGTCCAGGGCACACAGGTGGGACCAGAGCCAGGTGCCCCCTGGGCCCCAAGGGGGAGGTGACCCCACATGGCTGGCAGGACACTCTCACTGTGGACCTCCAGGAGCCCTGGGAGCAGTTTCCCTACAGGTGTTAGGAGCCATCATCAGGAGGGCAGGCCCCTCTTTGTGCAGACCATCCTGCAGTGCTGGGCCCACGTGCTGACCACAGAAATCTACATGCCCCCAGGATACCCCAGGCAGCCTCACAACTTGGTCACTTGGTGGCCTGGCTACCACGGGCTCCTTGGCCATCCCATGAGGGTGGTCCTTGCAGGCATGGTCTCCAGGTGCTCCCGTTAAGAAATCCCCCTGGGTTTCTGTGGTCACAGAGCCCACACCAGGAGATTCTAGTCCTGCAGTGACCCCCACAGCAGTCAGCTCCCCTGTGCATGTCCAGGGACAAATGGCAGCAACTTATTGCCAGGAACCGTGATGAACAAGGGGGTGGGATTCCATACTAAGTTCAGGATCCTGGTAACTCACTCTGCACCCCAAAAAGCATCCATGAGAAATGTGTGTATTGGGATATCTGTGCCCCTAGAAGAGCTGTTCCTGAGGGCTCCTGGGACCCTCCAGCCCCTCTTAAGGTTCTCAGAGCCTGGGTCTAAATTTCTGTCTCCCTCCTTTGGTGTATGGCCACCTATGTCTTGTGGTCACGGGTCACTTTATTGCATGACTTGGCATGTTTTTAGTGCTCGTCCTCCACCCCTGCACTGGACCCCCAAGATGTCCCCACTGACCCTTGGCTCCCTGTGTGGGTCAGGGGACCCTAAGCCTGCACCCTTCACTCTCCTCCTCTGCCCCCACCCCTGCGGCCACCCCTAGGTGGACTGGGAGGTGTTTGTAAATGAGTCTTACACGAGGACATGACTGGACAAAGCAGGGCCCCACCCCCGGAAAGCACACCTGCTCCCTTCTCTGAAGAGGACCCCACAGCCCCACATTGCCTCCAGGGGTCTTCTCAGGACACAGTCCCCCAGTTCTGGGCAAGGCATGTCCCTGGAATCCTTGCTTCCAGAAGGATCCCTCTGTCCTTCTTCAGAGTTTAGAGTTTTTCCAGTGTCCCTAACCACCAGGGTGCCCAGCACGGACCCTTCAGAGACCTGGGGAGACAAGGAAGATATGTGGCCACAGGTCTCACAGGACACACCTGCTGGGACCCCAGGCCAAAGGGCCGTCCTCCTCCCTTCTCAGGTGTGGATCCCGTGGTACCTTTTTGCAGGGAGCCCGACTGGAGAGTGGGGCCCAAAACAGTTCATGGACCTCTCTGGGCAGGGAAGACTTGGGCCAGGCGGCCTTGCCTGGTTTCCCTGCTGGGCCACTCTGAAAACCCCCAGTTCATCTGGCTTTGGCTGGAGGCCCCCCAAACCTCAGCCTCCACTGCCTCCAAAGCCACGCTGGCGCTGGCATGGGGAAAGAGCTTTCTTGCCCTCTCATGGTCAAGTTGCCACAGGTGGCTGCTGCGGGGAGCTGGAGAGAGAGTTAGCAGTTGCTCAGATGTGAGTGGTTAGGCAACTTGACACCCTGTCAACTAGCCTTGAACATTGGAAAGAGGGCTTTCCCGGGAAAGCTGGAAGTTACTTTCAGTAATTTGTCTAAAGATTTCTCCCCCCCTCAAAGACTCATAAACCTCTCCCAGGTCATTCCTGGTAAGGACCATTATCCAGGGATCAATCAGGAAATGAATGAGGAGAGGGGTGAGGATATGGGGAAAGCAGAATGAAGATCAGATCCCACGGAGAGGAGATGCCCCTCCCTGGGGCCGCACACTGGACAGTGGCTGCTGGCATGCAGCTCTCCTGTTCTCAGGCCCCATTTCATCTGGGGGATGTTTCCAAAAGAAACAATGGTGGAAGGGCCGTGGATGACACCTAGACCTCCCAGACTGGAAAGCAGGATCAGAGTCACCATGCTGGCCCTGGGCTTGGAGCCAGACCTGCATTGGAGAACACAGGTCTTCTGAGGAGCGACTCCCAGCGTGTTCAGAGCTGTTTCGGGCTCTGTCCCAGCTGAAGGGTGCAAACCACAACCTCCAGAAAGAGAGGCCAGGCCCCTGGTGGTGTTGCCTTTGTTGGGGAACAGTGATCTTTGGTTGTGACATGTTCGGCGGCTGTCTCTAAAAACTGCTTTGACTTACGTTTTTATCCCAGTTACCAGTTCCAGGGTAACAGAAAAAGCATACCCTACATCCCTTTGCACTCAAATCTTCCCCAAAAGGGCAAATACTTGCCCATGAAAATACCAGCTGCTCTTCTAAGTCCCCCTAAATTCCCAACAGTGTGGGAGGTGCATTCTTGATCAGGGACAGGAGAAGAGGGACCAGCGGTCCTCCAGCAGGCGTGGCCCAGTGTGGCAGCTGCGCTGTGGGTGCGTGGTGGGGAGGGCCATGCAGGGAATCCTGCTTGAGGGGCCTCTGTGCATGCCTGCATTATGGTCTGAGGTTTCATACAAAAGCTCCAGGCATAATAACTGGTCACATACAGCCACCACCCTCGGGCTGCAACCACCAGGAGCTCAGTACCTGTAACAGGGACAGTGCACGGTGTGGGGAGAGGTCATGGGACACTCCGGGGGCAGGGGCGGTGGTGCTGGGGAAGGCAGGGGATGCAGCGAAGGGTGGGGGGAGTACGGTCCCTTGCTTGGGGGTGAGAGCTCTTGGAGAGAACACAGAGAATGGCACGCACCATCCCCACCCCATACCCCAAATTCCTAGCCCCGCCAACACAGGGGCTGCTCTGCACCCTCTCACCGTGGCTCTCCTGTGAGACCGCACCCAACCCGGCATCTGGCACCCCTGCCCTACCTCTACTCTTGGGACAGGCCCTGTCTTCTTGGAAACTGCCCAGAAGCGCGAATTCAAGGCCTGCAGCGGGCCTGGCGGACCTGCACTTCAGGTGCCCTACCTGGCCAGCCGTGCGTGCCTGGGCTCAGTCCTCTATCTTGCCCACCGGCAGCCTGGGTCCACGTCCGGTGCAAGCGGAGGCCGCGGAGCCCAGGCTGAGCCCCACACACGGACAGGTGAGGGTGCCCCGCCCCGCTGCCCCGCTGCCCCGCTGCCCTGCCCACTGGTGGCAGCACCGCCCCAGCCTCCGGCCGGCGCCACCTGCAGGTGAGGACGTCCGCGTGGCCCTGCCCTCCCCGGCCCCGCCCAGCTGCCCCATAAGCCTCCCCCCACCCTTGTCCTGGCCGCGCCCTGGCTCCCATTGGCTCCGCAAGTTCTGCCCTCGCACGTCTAGCCTCGGGAGGGCGCAGACGCAAGCGCTAGGGGAGGGCCCCGCGGCGTTGCCATGGCTACAGGCGCCGCGCTCCGCGCGGGCCGGCCTGCGCTTCTGGGGCGGGCAGCGGACTCCGGAAGTGTGCAGCTGCCCGGGACCATGGCGGTGCTTGCTGCGGGGGATGGCGGCTTGCACGTCCGGGCGACTAGTTCTGGCCTGGTCAGTCGGCGGCCGACATCCTGTCTGGGGCGGCGTCCCATAGACGGTAAACGTACGTCCGCGCCGTTGGCGGGGCCAGTGGACATGGACCGGGGTGGGATCCGGGTTGGTGTGGCTGCCGGGGAGGGGCTGTGGTGCCGGGGAGCGAGTTGGGGCGGGGGGGGGACAGGGCTGGGGCACAGCCTCGGGCTTTCCTCCCCCTCGAGCGCTGGGGCTGGGGCCGCGAGTCCGGGTCGCCCTGCGTGGCCGCGGCCTCCCAGAACCCCCGTGACGGGCGGCGGAGGGCCCTTATTTTATGAAACGGGGCCTTACCCGGGTTTTAAAGAGCCCCAGAATCAGATGTTAGAATGGGGTGGTTTATCAGCGTTGTTCATCTGCAGGGAAATTTCAGTTCCATCCAGATGTTGGTTCCTTCAGTCAACCTCAGGAATAAGACACAAGGGTCAGTGCCGATTAGCAGTTATCTAGGGCTTGACTCAAAATAGACTGTGCGGGCTGTAGGGATGGTAGATGGGATCCTCCCGATCACAGTTAGCAGTCTTCTGGGATTAGAGGCCCCAGTTGAGGATTATATCCTCATCTGCAGTAATGGAGGTTGTGGGAAACACAGAGAAGGGAGGGGTGTGGCGGCGGTAACTCATTACAGAATCCAGGACCCTTGCCTGGCTCTTGTGTAGGAGAGTCTCACCTAGGGTAGGGCAGCAGTTATCAAAGTGTGTCCGAGTCCCCTGAGATGCAAGACTATTTTTGTGGAAACACCGGGATGTCACCTGCCTTTTGCACACTCTTGCACTCCCGAGTTTCCTGTGGGGTTTTCCAGGGAAAACCTGGTCTGTGATATCACAAAAGAGGGAATGCAAAGGCAGATAGGAGAATTCAGCTCTCACCAGTTCAAAAGAGATTTGCAGAAATTAAAATCACTGCTATTCTTCTCATTAATGATTTTTGTTTTGAAAAATAGACTTATTTTTTGTGTAAGAGTATTAATGGTAACATGTAGTAGGTTGTTATTTTTTTAAGTGAACTCATAAGCATTTTTTAAAGTTCTTATTTAACTTATAACACAGGAATTATTGATACATTTAACCCACATAAACAGCAGCCTTTTGGAGTTCTCAGTAATTGTTGAGTGTATAGGGTTCTGTAGACCAAGAAACTTGAGAGCTCCTGGAGAACGGGTGCTCAGGTACTAGTCAGGTGCTTAGCGGTGCTAGACGGATGCCAAGATGTCTTCTGCATCTGCTCCTGGACTCGAAGTAATTGGCCACATGGAGATGGGTGGGCAGTGCCTCCACTATACAAACCAGAAGCTGCTGAATGTGTCTGGATTCTAGGCCATGTGCTGTGCAGGGATTCCCGTTGTATCTGTTCTATCTAAGCTGGGATTCCTGTGCACAGGCCTGCCCCTGAAGACCCGCTCTCCTTTGCTCCCTGCCAGGTACCTTCTGTGTGACGTCAACCCTCTAGAGGGCTTCAGCCTCCATAGGGGCGTCTGTATCCACATCGCCTTCCTCCTGAAGACCCTGCTGGAAATGGAGGAGTCGGTGCTGGTGATACCCCCTTGGGGCCGCCTCTACCATTGGCAGAGCCTGGACATCCACCACGTCCGGATTCCCTGGTCTGACTTTTGATCTCTCAAGTCTCAACAGAAACATCCCTGACACTGAGTACGAACAGTTCATTGCAGGTGAGATTGTGATCATGTAACTGGGGCCAGACGGTTGTTGTTCTGGTTCCGATGTGAACGTTGGGCCGTCTTGCTTTGGGCTTGTTGGTCTTCTTAGGGGTCTTGCTCATGTTTCCCGCACTGCAGGTGAATTTGTTCTTTCCATAGTTTTTCTCAGGAAATAGATCTGAAGTGTATGAGCTCTGTGTTCCCTCCCCTCTGAAAACCCTGGCCTCCTGGTGAGATGGAGCGGTGACAAGGAGGCCACTGCCACAGAGGCCTTGTCCCAGGAGGACTCGTTCCCTGTGCAGCCAGGGCCATTCTTAGCTGAAGGAAAACACGGTCTGTGTGTAGCATGGGCCATGTGCTGGAGAAGATATGTAACTGCCCATCCAGTATAATTTGGTCCTGCTCAAGCTTCCCATTTTAAGTTTTGTAAGAGGGAAGAGTTAAAGATTTTCTTTGAATAAAGGTATTTAGAGCTTATCTTTTTTAAATTGAAATATGGTTGATTTACAATGTTTTGGTAGTTTCAGGTATACAGCATAGTGATTCAGTTGTACATATACATAGTCTATTCTTTTTCAGGTTCTTTTCCATTATAGGTTGCAAGATACAGAATATTTTCCCCTGTGTTCTACAGTGAATCCTTGTTGTTTGTCTGTTTTACATACAGTAGTTTGTAATTGTTAATCCCCAACTCCTAAGTTTGTTTTCTAAGTCTGTGACTCTGTTTTTGTTTTGTAAATAAGTTCATTTGTATCATTTTTAAAAATTCCACATATAAGTGATATCATATGATACTTGTCTTTCTCTGTCTGAGTTATTTCACTTTAGTGTGATAATCTCCACGTCCATCCTTTGCTGTAAATGGCATTATTTCATTCTTTGTTGTGACTAATATTCTGTTCTATCTAAATAGCACATCGTATCCAGTCATCTGTCAGTGGACGTTTAGGTTGCTTCTATGTCTTGGCCATTGTAAACAGTGCTGCTGTGAACATTGGGGTGCAGGGGTCTTTTGGAATTAACGTTCCCTCTGGATATATGCCCAGCAGTGGGATTGCTGGATCAAATGATAAGTCTTTTTTTAGTCTTTTGAGGAATCTCCATACTGTTTTCCACAATGGCTGCACCAAACTACTTTCCCACCAAAAATGTAGGAGGGTTCCCTTTTCTCCACAGCCTCTCCAGCATTTATGGTTTGTGGATATTTGAATGATGGCCATTCTTATTGGAGTGAGATGATAACTTACTGTAGTTTTGATTTGCATTTCTCTGATAATTAGCGATATTAAGCTTTTTTAAATATGCCTATTAGCCATTTGTATGTCTGCATTGGAGAATTGCTTGTTTAGTTGTTCTGCCCATTTTTGGATAGGTTTTTTTCCTTATTAATTTGTATGAACTATTTATATAGTGTAGAAGTTAAGCCATGTTCAGTCTCATATTTTGCAAATATTTTCTCCCATTCCATAGGTTGTCTTTGTTTTGCTTATGGTTTGTATTGCTGTGCAAAAGCTGATAAGTAGGTCCCATTTGTTTATTTTGGCTTTTATTTCTGTTGCTTGGGTAGACTGCCCTAGGAGAACATTGCTGAGATGTATGTCAAATAATGTTTTGCCTATGTTTTCTTCTGAGAGGTTTATAGCTTCTTGTCTAATGTTTAAGTCTTTAAGCCATTTTGAGTTTGTTTCTTTTTGGGTTTTTTTGCGACTCTATTGTATGGTTTTGATTTGTGGTTACCTTATTTTTCAAGTATATCAACCCATTACTATATGTATTTCCTTTAGACTGATAATCACGTAGGCTCCAACACATCCTAAGAATAATGAAGAAAAAAAAAAAAAAACAAAGAAAAGTATCTATGTTTTCTTGCTCCCATCTCCCATTCCCACCTTTTTGTATTTTGGTGTTCTTTTTCTTTTTTACATCTTCATATTTATTCTCTTGTAACTCGTTATTGCATTTCCAACTATGGTTTTCCCATTTCTATAGCATCCTGCTTCCTTTCTGTTTAGAGTAGAACTTTTAAATGTTTCTGTTAGGTTCAATATTGCTGAGTTATCTCCCTTCCCCCTCCCCCCCACGCCTCTAAATCCTCAGTCCAGGAAAGCCAAGCCATCCTAACCTTCATCGGTTCTGGGAAAGCAATCTTCAGAGTGGGAAAAAAATTGAAAAATCATATTCTGTGTGTTGCTTTCTACCCTTGCCCAGAGATGAGAAACATCTGAAGGTGGAGGAAGAAAGTTGGAGGTGTGGGGAACACAAAGTCTTTTCTCCTTTTGCTACTGAAGAAATGATTGCTTTTGTAATTAATGATGATGCCCTTTAAATTGGTGAGATCGAGATTCCACAGCTTCAGCGCCTGTGAATAACCAGCCGGGAGAAAGCTCTCCAGGGCCCCTGCAGTGGGAAAGGCAGCCCCTCTGAGCACCTGTTGTTCTGTATTCTTCCTGCCTCCACACGGGTTCGCTAAGCACCGTGCAGGACGATGCAGTTCCCCGAGGTGGAGGACGGAGAGACCCCTGCTGGGTGGCGAGCAAGAGGAGCCCTCACTTGAAGGACAAAGGGAAGAGTAGTGGGGCGGGCGTAGGAGCAGAGGATGGTTGAGACCCAGGATGGTGTCCTGGAGTCTAGCAGGCGAGGCTGGTGGGGCAGATGGGGCCCTGGGGCATGGGCAGCCCTTGAGGATCTGAAGCAAAGATAGGAACCAAGAGACTGGGCTCGTGTGGGGGAACAGCGTGCCCTGGAGGCCGCGGGGCAGCGCAGCAAGCCCAGGGGGAGCGGGCACTTCCCCAAAGCTGGGTTGACATGTCACAACCAACTCACTGGGGACCGAGAGGTACCGAGATATTGTTAACATTTTGTCCCTCTTCCTGGAAAAGAAACTGCTTCCTGTTGAATAGCCTGTGTCGTTAGTGAGAATTAAAGACATGAAGCAAGATTGCCTCAAAAGTCACCCATTGTGTAGCTGTTAATAAGGGTCAGATTCAAACTTGTATAGATTAAATCAAACATTCATCATTGGATTTTAAAATCCTTTAAAATAAAAATTCTTGCTGCCTTTGTTCTTCATTTCAGGGTTCACTTGGCAATAATAATAGTAACCAAAGCAAAAGCAAAGCCTTACAGAACTCTGTCCTGCTGTTCCAGGAACGCTGTGTTCACGACAACCCAATGAGGTGACACTTTACAGGAAGGACAGTGACTAATCACACAGCTAGTAAGTGGCAGAGCTGGGACTTGAACCCAAGCTGTCTGGCCCCAGAGCCCCCCTCAGCTCCTTCACTGCAGCTCATCACTTGGCATGCCCGACACAGGCCAGCATTAAGGAGCGGCGTGACCTTGGCCAGGGCTGCTTCACTGCTTGGTCTCCGATTCCTCATCTGTAGAATAGGGGTGTGGGCAGTGAACTCTGTGAGCTCAGTGGTCACTTCCTCCAGCCCTGCTATTCTACTGCTTTTAGTTAATTTAGTAAGTATCTGAGCCTCTGCACGGCCCATCCATAGGCTGGTTCTTTGCTAGGCTCTGGGTTATGGAGAAAAGTAAGATCCACCTGCTTCTCCGAGGAGCCTGTGTCCCTCCACGGGAAGCAGCTGCGAGGCCCAGGCTCCCTCGCTGGCGGTCGGGGGCTGGGCAGGAAAGTCTGATAAGAGAAGATGGAGGCAGAGCCCCTCCGGGAACAGTGGTGGCCGCACAGCCCTCAGGAGCGGGGGCGTCTGTCCAGGCTGCTGAGAGGGGGGTCCTCATGAGGCCAGTAGTCCCCCCAACCTAAGCCCTCAGGACGAAGATCCAGCCATCCCTGCAGTGTCACCATAGAGCCAGGCCATCCTCATCACTGTGCCCCTGTGCTCCTTTGTCCTGGGGCCTCTCTTCCCCCTACACCCAGAAGACTTTTCTCCCTCTCTTCCCTGAGTGTCCCCTCACTTCACCCGTGGTCCATGCTTCCTGGGTCACCATCTCTGGAGTTGACGCTTTGCCCCCTCACACCCCCCGTTTGATCAGGAGCCTGGGTTGGCCTCCTTGTGCTCACTTTCCCCCTTCAGATGATTGCTCCTCCCCTCGTGGGAGCACCTGGAAAACACGGATCCTTTCCTAGCAGTGCCTGCCCCCCTGGCCTCCCTGCTCATCTGCGTCAGCCAGGAGCACTGGACCACCAGCTCTGTATTGCCTCGCCTCCTACCATCAAGACGTCAAAGTTCATTCTCCCTCCTCCACCCAGTGTGGTCATTTTAGGGTCTTCTTCTCCGTCAGCCTGAGCCAGCCACCCCCCATTCTCCCTACCCCCGGGCTCATACCCGGGCGTGTCTCCACCCCAGGTCCAGCCTCTCTCCTTTAAGTGCCCACCTCTAGCCGTCCAGCTGCTTCTCCACCAGCCTCCCTGGCCCCCCTTCACCCTCACTGGGGCATCATGCGCTGACTCCTCTGCTTTCCTGCCTGTCCACGTTCCTCTTACTTCCACTTCCCCACCTTCTGGCTCTGCACCCACAGTCAGCACTCTCTTTGTGACAGACAAAACCCCCTTGAGCCTTGACCTTTTCAGTTCCTCACCAGGCCGACTTCCATTTCGGTTCACCCAGCTCTACTTGTTCTGAGCCTGCAGGCAGCAGGCTCTCCCAGCACAGGTTTCTAAGACTACAAATCAATGCCCACCATGTTGCCGCTGCCAGGCAATCCTCCAGGATTTCTCTAGTGAGCACATTTCCCCACTTATCACTCAGTGGTGTCAACATTCTCTGCTCTCTGCACACCTCTAAGCTTCCCTCTGTCTCTTCCCTGACTCCCAGCAGGTGGCCTTGCCTCCTGCTTCAGAGAGAATGACATGTCACTGGAAAGGAACTCGCTCACCTGCAGCAAATCTGCTCACCTCACCTGTTCTCTGTCCCTCTCCCACCTGGACGCTAGCTGTAGTTGTTCTTAATTTAGTGAGTTTAGTTGACATATATATACACAGTTAAAAGCACAGCACACTATCGTCTACCTTCTAGGGCTTACTTTTTCAATTTAACAGAGTGTGTGATTCATCCACTTCGCTGCATGTACCTGCAGTTCACTTGTTTTAACTGATCTTAAATGTTGTGTGTGTGAAAGTAACACAAGGCAAGGGTAAGCCAGGACTCGGGATGCTGGTTACTTCCTGTGAGAAGAGGCCAAGAACAGGATAGGGAAAGAGGACACAGTATGTCACTGTCAATAGTCCTGTTATGATGCTGGGTGATACGTTCACAGGTGTTTCTTATAATATTAAGTTTAATACATAAATACCTCTGACAGGCACCTAAGATGAGAATGTGTCATGAACCAAGGCATACAATGGGTAATATTACATCATTATTGTTATGTAATCCTGTTATAAAATATATTAATCATAATCATACATTATGTGTTGTGTGTTATATATTATATAGATGCATGAATTATATATTATGTATATAAACACCTACATATGTATTATATACTATCTGCTAATAAATAAACAGAAGATAATATGCTAGTATATCTTCCATTATGTATTATTTAATAAATAATAACATACTCTATCCTGTTATATGACATGGAACTTAATCTTTAATAAAATAAGAAATCTGTCAATATATATTGGTAATTAATAAAATTAAAAAAAACAGCCCGCAGCTTTTAACGCCGACACCGCTCCAGCTGTCACTGTGATTTCTCTTCCCTTTCATGGCCGAGGCCCTCACAGTGCTGTCCATTCCCCCTTTCATCTCCTTATCCTGAACCTTCCTCCTCCTCCGATCCCATGCTGCCTTCCGCCCCTTGGCCCCTCTAGTCACCAGCGGCCTCTGGGGCACTGGTTTCCGGGGATGGTCTCAGGCCCCAGCTCACCTGCCTGTCCGCCACCTCTGTCACCGCTGGAGTGGCCATGGCGGGGGTCAGAGTGCACCCCTTGTCCTGGAAGAGAACACAGCACAGACTGTGACCAGCAGCAGGTGTGGCCGGGAACTGCGGGACTGGGGGGAGAGCCAGGCTGTCTGCATCCAGACCTGGGGCACTTGGAGTGTGAAGAAACCCAGTCCTCACTGCCCCTGAAGTGAGGAAAACACCCTCAGGTGAGTTAAAGTGCTGATGACCTAGGTCTGTTGGCTGGAAAGGACAGACGGGCCCCTAAGGGGAGGGTAGTTGATGTTCCAGGCCCCACCAAAGCCCTAAGGGCTGGCGAGGAACCAGGCTGGATGCTCCACTGGACCCAGTGCCCCCTCGGGGGTGGGGCCTTCGGGAAAAAGCAGAAAGCCCTCTGTCTCTGGGGGGGAAAGGGGCAGTGTGGGAGCGTCCCTGCAGCGAGTCAAGTGAAGTCAGGGCCTGTGGGATCCATTTGTATGGCCACACCGAGCCTCAGCAGAAGCCACAGCAGGAGTGGATTCTTGTCTCTCCAGCTGTCATTGTGTCTGAGTGCCAGGCTTCAGATCCAATCCCCTGGGTCGCTAGGACAGTTACAGACAGGCGGCTCGGGGAGGCCTCAAGAGGGAGGTACTGGCCTTCCTGGCAACACGATTACATGAAGATCGAACAATCCATCGATGGGAAGAAAATAAGAACCATGGTCACATCTGGACCCCAAGCTTAGACGTGGTGAATGGGTGACATTTATCAACAATCCAGCGAGGTTCTGGCCAGAGCTAGAGGCCAGGGCAGCAAGATGGGAGTGGCACTAAGGAGCATCGTGGCGCAGAGGCTGGGCTGGGGATATGCAGGCTCCTCCCAGGAGGAGCCTCAGTGTTTGGGAGGTGGCTAACGTGCCTCCTTTGGGTCACCAGCAAGTGATGCCACCTGCGGAAAATCAGCTATAATCCTGAGCCGGGTCAGCCCTGGGTGATGGGATAAAGGCTCCTACAAGAGGGGGCGCCAGGTGGACAGTGAAGCAACCAACAGGCTGATGTGTTTCTGGCCTGTTTTTATCGTGCTTTCGTAGCCAAGAATGAGGAGAGAGTTGAATGGCTCACCATGAAGATTTTAACAACTTAAGAGGGTTCCGTGTCTCACTGCATTTCAGTGTCACCCGGAGGAATTCAGGAGGTGTTTAGACCCAGTGGAGACTAACGGCCTCTTGGTTCCTCATCAACCTGGCAAACCCACCAGCCCTCTATGGCCAGACCTTGGCAAGTGCCTTCCCTTGTTCTAACATAACCCTTTCCACCCACGCCTGTGGTAAGCTTTTGTTTTTTTTTAATGAGTGGGAATGAAGATACATTACAGCCTCCTCAGAACTTTCCTTAGGGCTTCTGCCCTTAGATCCCGGCAAGGGGGCCCACTGCCCTGGGTCCTGCACTACAGAGGGTCCCTCTGGCCCTGACACTTATTGTGGCCACGCCCTCCATGGGGTGGAGTCAGCAGGGCCAAGGGGACACGGTCATTGGCTCCATCCCGTGCTCTAGAAACCCAGGACCCCAAATGCCCTGCCTCAGCAGCCCCTGACCCATTTCTAGTGCCTGCACCGGCTCTCCCCGGAATTCAGATTCCCAGGACTCACAGAGAGGCCAAAGGGCAGCTGTTTGCATAGAGGGTATGAGCAGAGCCCGGATGTGAGTTCTGAGTGTCCCCCTGTGCACATCCAAGGCCCCTTGTGGCAAGGGATGGACCCAGCATTGGGAAGAAAATGGTCAGGCTAGTGGTCAGAGACTGGGAATCAGCTCTCCCCACACACTCACTTTCTTTGCAGGACTCCCCTGAGTCTGGGAATTCTAAATTTGAACCTGGCCTTCCCCATTATAATGAATGTATATTTGTAAAGGCAGGAGTTTAGAACCTACTACATTTCACATGTTTACATGTATAGGATGTGAGCTCCCAGGTATGCTCTGGCCCCACACTTCCAAAGGTCCAGAGCAGTTATGTTGGCTCTACTGAGACTGTAAGTGGTAAAGACCGTCTCCAGAGAGGAGGGGCTCCTGCTTCACGCTCCAAAGTCAGGATCTTCTGAGTGGATAAAACAATGGACACTGAGACCCTCAATTGTAAATTGATTTAGAATAACGCCAAAGGTGTCTATGACGTGTGTGTGCACACGCGCGCACCTGGGGACGTTTGTGGTACATGACTGAGAGTGTGTGTGTGGCTGTGCACGCCCGTGCCTGGGGTTGTGTGTGGTTGTGTGTATGGTACGTGTGTGTGTGGTACATGAGTCCATGTATGTGTGAGTGTAGGGATGTATGTGGAGCAGAGCCAGTGTGTCTGCACGTGTGCTTGTGTGTACGTGCATGCATTAGTTTTAACAGTAGAAGCTGTCCTTTAGAATTCTGAAGTAGTAAAATTTTTATGATATCCTTTGCTGTATAATTCAAAATTAAAATAATGTTCAATCACCAAATTTAGTCCCCCTCAGATTCTGGTTTTTTTCCATATTGATTATGTCTTCATTTTACTGATGAGGAAACTGTAGCTTAGAGATGTTAACTGACTCAACCAAGGGCATGGAGCTCACGAGCCCAGGACCAGGACGCAGTCCAAGCCGCGCTGCTCCAGAGGCCTGGAGCCCTGCTCACGGTCAAGCGTGGCCTCTTGGAGGGGGAACAGATTCTGATGGGCTGTGGCCAGCATGCAGGCTGCCCAAGCCGGGGACTCGGGAAGCCGGGCGGAGAGTACCAGACAGCAGACAAGAGTGAAGGGCTGCTCAGAAGTCAGATAGGTTCCTAGGTCTTGGATGAGGAAGGAGGCTCACTGCTCATCCTTGATCCCTCTGCTGGTGGCTAAAAGGGACAAAGGCCCACGAGAGCACTTCTGGGAGCTGCCTGCCAAAACCTGGAAAAGGACTGCTCAGGACTGGCTCTGCAGTAGGAGCAGAGGAAGGAAATGTCGCCTCCTGGTGGACATCCTTGGTGATGACTGTAGGAGGCCTAGCAGCCTTGGTATAGAGGTGGCAGGACAGGGTCCTAGTGGATGATCGTTTTCACGTGTCTTAAAAATCATTGCTTCATATATTTTATCCATTTTGTGGTTTATTTTAGGGTGGTAAATATGGTCTCTGTTACTCCATATTACCTGGATTGATTAATTTTTTTATTGTTAATTTTCTCTTCAGTGATTTGGAAGCTATATTGCCTCTTAATGAAAATTCTCTCTAAATTTTTATAAATCATCTCTAAGTTCATAACTTTGTATGCAATTGGACCAGTATTCCTATAAGAGTCTCAAAAATGAAATAATCTATTAACTCCTGTTCCTCAATAATGATAAATTTAGCATATTTTACCTCTCTGCTGTTCCAAATTATGTGTGTGTTTGTGTGTTTGTGTGCTCCAGTTACTACTTTTTAGACAGTTGCTTTAAGTTTGTTACATTAACAGAGAAAACATAGGTATAAACATCTTGGTTTTCATTGCTCACTACCACTATTTAATCCCATGTCTTTCCCACTTTTGAGTTATTTACTTATCGGGATTTCCCAATCAACTGGACACATGATTGACTAATGTTTTTCGAGCGGTGTACTTGGAACCCTTACATATCTATTTGCATATTTATGTTCTCCTCATCAACAGCTCTCAGTGTGTTGTTGATGGCCAAAGCCTTGTTATAAAATAAGGCATTGTTTTTCATCACCAAAAAACAAAAAAAGTTTTCTTGATTTAAAGTGCTGTCTTTTTATGACTGGCTAGTCTTGTCTGCTGGATAGAGATTTCCTTAACCTTCCTCCTTCTTTTCGCCATAACTCGGATTCATTGAGATGCATGTTTTTACCATTTCTCAGATGGGCTTCCACTTTGACTTCCACTTTAAACCATCACCCCACTCTTTTTCTCCATGCTTACTCCTGAAAAAGTGAGCTCTCTATCAGATTAAAGTTGGTTCCCATCAGAGATGTGTGGCTCCCTGTCCAAAGGTCCAAAGGAAGGGAAAAGGAAAGATTCCTGTTTCTGGTGGTTACATTTTGTCAGGTTAGAGATCTAGTTATCCCTGTGGCTGCGGTGGAATGTGCAATATCTTGGCTCAGAGTTTCCTTTTTCTGGCTTACTAGGGGAGCCGCATTAGCTGGGGTCACGGCGCTGTGGCCGTTGTCAGGATCCCGGGGCTGAGGCAGCCCCTCTCCCTCCTTGTTATTTTGATCTTCCAAACTGGGTCCCAGCTATGCGAACCCTGCACCTGGCGGCCAGGATCGCCCCCCACATGACGCGTCCCCAGTTCCTCGGCGTCCCTCACCGCTATCAGCTAGCTCCAGTAATAGTACGAGATGCCTTCCACAGCGGTCTTTCCTCCTTCCTCTCCAGGCAGGCCCCCCTTTCCCACTAGTTGGCTCTAAGCCTTCTCTCTTGCTCTAAATATGCTGACGGAATTCCTCAGGGTTTCCAGCAGGTAGATGGTGCTCTTCTATGTTTGGACCCCTTCAGTGCTTGCAGTGGAAATTTAGGCTGTGGGAAGGAGGAGCTTGGGGGTTCTCCGTATTTAGGGGCTCCCTATCCAGCAGATTCAACTAACTGTGGATTGAAAATATTCGGGAAAACAGAAAGTTTGAAAAAGCAACACTTGAATTTGCCACACACTGGCAACTGCTTACATAGCATTCATGTTTTACTAGATACCATGATTAATCTGGAGATACTTTACACAGGAGGACACAGCGAAAGAGAAAGTGACAACAAACATATGTGTATATTCATGTATAACTGAAAACTTATGCTGTATGCTGGAATTTGATACAACTTTGTAAAATGACTATAACTCAATAAAAAATGTTTGTATATATAAAAAAAAAAGTAGATGGGGGGATGTACATGAGTTCCATGCAAGTCCTATGTCATTTTATACAAGAGGCGTCAGCATCCATGGATGTTGACGTCAGGGTTGAGTCCTGGAACCAGTGTCCCATGGTTACCAAGGGATGACTGGAAGTGCAGGCTCCTTATCCCAGCCTGTCAGGTCCCCACGTGGTCTGAATGCTGCCTGTACCACACTCTCACAGTCACTCTCCTCCAGCCCTGCCAGACTGGCCTCTGATTCTTGAACAGGCCACACTCACTGCACTTCATGTCTGGCCCCTAGAAATACCCGTTACTTTCTAAGCATGGCTCTGCTTTAGTAAAACGGGCTGCATTGTCACTAGAGAAGACAGGGTGGAGGCTCCTTTAAAACTGAAAATGGACTTAACTCATGATCCAGCCTTTCCACTCCCAGGCATATGTCAGGAGAAAACTCTAATTCAAAAAGTCACATGCACCTCAATGCTCACAGCAGCACTATTTATAATAGCCAGGACATGGCAACAACCCAAGTGTCCATCGACAGCTGACTGGATAAAGAAGTAGTAGTATATTTAGACAAAGGAATACTACTCAGCCATTAAAAAGAACAAAATAATGCCATTTGCAGCAACATGGATGGACGTAGAGATAGTCATTCTAAGTGAAGTAAGCCAGAAAAAGAGAAAAATGCCATATGATATCACTTATCTGTGGAATCTAAAAAAAGACACAAATGAACTAAACTATAAAAGAGGAACAGACCCACAGACATAGAGAAACAAACTTACAGTTACCAGGGAGAGAAGGGGATGGGAAGGGATAAATATGGGAATTCGAAAAGTGCCCCTGTTGGGGAGTGATGGAAATGTTAGCTATCTTGATCGTGGTGATGGTTTTCTGGGTGTAGACATTTATCAAATTCATCAAATAGTACATGTGAAATATGTGTATTTTACTGTACAGGAATCATACAACAATAAAGGTGTCTATATAAAAAAAAAAGAACATTGGAGGTATTGTGTCCTACGTTTTTATGTGTCTTCAGTGAGTGGGTCTTCATGTTTCCGGTCTGCAATATTTTCTGAACCAGAATTGCCCTCCTTCCCTTTTCTTTGGTAAACTGTCAGTGGGTGGCATTTATTCCCGTGGCTTCAACTGCTCTCTGTCCACTGATTAACTGTCAAATCTTTTCCAGCATGGACATCTCCTTTCAGTCCCAGAAATATACTTCTAACTGACAAGTAGACATTCCCATTTGATTAGCCCATAAAAATCTCAAGCTCTGTGTGTTTGGATTTACACTCGCTCAGAACTAGGTTTACTTTTTCAAACAATGGCATCACTATCCCATCTGTATTCCGTGCCATACATCTGGGGGTTTTCCTTTACTTTTCCACTCCCTCACCCCCGTCAGTACTGCAATTCTATTCCTTAATGTCCCCCAACAAAGTCCCCGCCCCTCGCTCCCCACTGCATTAATTCCTACCCCTTGCTAGTCTCCCCAGTGCTGTTCTTTAGAGTGAACAATCCACTTTGCTCACTTTTAATGGCTAATCTGTGTCACTCTCCTCCTTAAAACCCCAAAGAATTCCCCACGGCGTATGTGAGGAAGTCCATGCTCCCTGATTTAACGTCACACCTTCTAATCACCTGGTTGCTGCTTTTTTTCAGACTCAGTTTCCGTTAGTTCCCCACAGCCTCTCGCCTCACTGACCTCCCTTCCCTAAGTGCCAAGTGCTCTTAGACACGACCAGGCGTCTGCACGAGACACGCAAGCTGCTGAGAATCCCGTCCCCACCACGGACTCTCCTGGTCTAGAGATTTGCTGGAATCCTTCAAATGTCAGTGCAGAAAGCATTTCCTCTCTGACACCTTCCCTACCTTCTAGAACCCTGCCCCAGGCGGTGCAAGGGCCCCTGTGAACATACAGTATACATGATGCCAAGTGACTCTTACCACATTGTTTTGAAAACCTATTTAAATTTGTCTCTTCCACGACACACTGTGATCTCCTTGAGGGATGAGGGCTGTGTGGTATTTGTCTAGACATCTAATGTCTGGCACAGACCCCGGGCCATCGGAAACAGTCTGCTGACTCATCAAGAAGAATTGTCGTCTTTGCGACGTAAGAAAGAATACATGATCTCTGATCTTACACCATCCGGCAAGGGTCAAAATAATTTCACATAAAACTACACAGGCAAAATATGTGTATTCTTTTCCTCTTTGTGAGCCCGAGATCATAGGCATTCTGGAACGGAGGTGTCACTCTGAGCTGTCTGTCCCCTAGGCTGTCACGTCCGGCTTCAACATATTTTGTAGAAGTTGTAGGGATACGTGTACAGCACCCTGTCTTAGAGCAAATGGGGCTTCAGCCTGACCCAGTTTAATGTTCATATAAAAATCAGAAATCTTCCAAACTGAAGCCTGAAGAAACGTTTCCCGTCTCTCCTTCCAGTCTGTCTTGCATCTGCACCCCACATCCCCACTGCTCATCTGCGTCAGGCCACATTCTTCCTAGAAACATTGTCGGTGGGACACTTGGACGAGAACTAATTACAGCAGTCATGAAAATGGTCCCATGAACGTAGGCTCTGCACAACAAGGATGCTTTGACCGGAGGCCTCAGCCGTGGCCTGCAGGGTCTGTTCACGTGTTCTGCCTGGCTTCCCTGCAGACGTTCTGCAGAAAATCAACCCTGCAGTTAAAGTCATAGAAGGCCCAAGAAATTCAGAAAAATAGAGTGAGATTCCTCTCCTTGGGAATATTTTTGAAACTCACCCACTAATAGGAAGAGATGTAAGAGGTTCGTTTCAGAGCAGATGATGTCCAACTGCAGGTGGGTCAGTTTTGTCATTGCTGCCCTCTAGTTGGCTTTCTGCTGCTTCTAACACGCTGCTGTTTAGAGAAGTGGCCTGAGTCGGCCCTCAGAGCAGAAAGGTGAGCTGGGCCTGGTGACAGCCAAGCTCCTCTGCTGTGTAGTAAACCGCTGAGAAGGAAGAGATGGCGAGGGCTTCCTCTGACTCTCTCCCTCAGTTATAAACTCAACGAAGGGAAAATGGAACAAAAAATCTTAATTCAATATGGCATTGTCAAAGTATAAAAATAATTGTCTTTGGAGGGGAGGGTATAGTTCAAGGGGTAGAGTACGTGCTGGGTTCAATTCGCAGTACCTCAATGTAAAAATATAATAAGAAAAAGTCTTTAAAATAAAAGAAAAATATCAAATAAGAAAACAGATCTCAAACAACCCAAGTTTAAAAAGAAAAAATGTCTTTTAAAAATAGTAGTCAGCTCGGTCTTTTGCTAGATTAGGAGTTTGGGATTAACAGATACACACTACTATGTATAAAATAAATAACCAACTGCCAGGTCCTTAATAACCTAGTTCAACCTGAATCCTTTCTCTTTTTCCCCCTAAGCAACCCGTGGAATCATCTGAAATTCTCATCTTATAAAAGAATTCATTTAAAGGCGGTTTGAAAGTTACTGGTTAAAACAGTTATTTGTGGTTCCATGAATATAGGTCTAGTTAGAAAGACAGACAATAAACCAGTAAGCAAATAAATATATGACGTACTGCCAGGTACTAATAATTGCCACAAGGAAACATAAAGCATATTAGGAGAGAAAATGATTGAACAGGAAATATGTGCATGCTATTTTAAATAATGTGGTCAGATAAGTCCTCTCTGAGGGTAAAATAATTTGAACAAAGTCCTGAATGAAGCAGAAGTGTAAGCCACGTAGATAACAGACAAGAAAAACCTCCCAGGCCGGGAGAAGTGTAGGTACGAGACTTGGAGTTACAAACACCGCTGTCCCGGTGGGGACCATCTGGGCGGGGAAGATGGGCTGGAGCAGAACGGTGAGACCTGAGGCTGCAGAGACGGGTGAGGGACCGGATCACACAGGGCCTTGGTAGGGACTCCGGATATCCTTCTGAATACAATGGAAAATCACGAGAGTATTTTGCAAAGCGGAACAACTTGATCCGATTCATACTTTAATAAGACGGCTGTGGGTAACATATGGGGAATAAGCAATAGAAGCAGGGCAAGGTAAGCTGATGGGAAGGCACTGGGAAGAGTGCTGCTGACCTGGAGAGAGACACCGAGTTTGGGCTGGGATGATGGAGGGACACGGCCTGAAAGGGGGACACGATTTGACAGTAACGGTCACAGGCCTTAATGCTCGAGTTGGACACAGACACAGAGTGGTTCAAGGTGATGGGTATGTGATATTTGGGGCTAAGCCACAGTTTTTGTGCAGAGACCTGACAGGAGAAAAAAGTGGGGACGTTGACGTCGGTAAGAAGGGTTGGTGGGTGTTGAATTCCCCCTAGAGCTGCGTCTCTGTTTCTCTGTAGATGAAGTCAGCGGAGCAGGGATGGGTGTTCCTACTTCTGCAGAGAATTGCATGTCCTCTTCATCGACAAATTCGAGAGGCCGACCTGCCCATCCAATTGCAACATCTTGAATCTGCTTCTTTCTATCCAGGAGGAGATTTCCAACTAAGATGTGAATCAAAAATTCCCGTGTCCAGAGTTAGAGCTGTGTGCCTTTGGGATGATCTCAGAGATGCCTCCACAGAGGCTCGGTGTGCTCTCCCTCCCTCAGAGCACACAGTTCCCTTCAGTCCGGTGGGTCCCAGTGGAGAAGATTTCACAAATAGCCCCTCTTAGGCCCTGGGGACCAACCTCCTGCTTGGCCGAGCTCTCAAAATGAGCACGAGTTCCGGGCAAAGGGCCTTCTCCAGGGCGCCATCTGGCAGATTACATGAGGACAGTGCACAAAAGAGTGGGAGGGTTGATGGTAGAAATGGATTTTAATTTTTGCTCTGAATCTGATTCTGTCCTTCCGTTTTGTTAAGGAAGTGTTCTTAGGCCAGACATGATTCTCCTTTTTCCTTTCTATTTGATCATCCAAGAGGTTTAGATAGGGTATTTATTTTAGGGTAAGAATCAAAAAAAAAAAAAAAAAACACCTTGTAAATAGTGTCTTGTTAGGCATTTGGACAAGACAACCAGTAAATTCTCCCAGCAGTATTGAACCCCCTTTTTCCTCCAGGGGGTCTCCAAAAGTATACATGTTCCAAATCTGACCCAAAACCAATGAGCCTTTTCTTATTCTTTTTTTAATCACTTCACCATGGACAAAAGATGTCAATAAAGAAGATGAGAAAAGAGCAGGTCTCCATCATCCAGAGTCCCTCCCAAAGAGCCCACAGTAATAAAGAGAAGATGAACGAGAGAAACGGTTTATTTATACACACGCAAGAGCCAACCAGAAATGTAACTACCATGTTAAATGGTGAAAGTTGAAGGCTTTTTTATCAAACTAACTTAATAGGGCAAAGGGATAGGAGAGAATTGGCTTCCATGACAGGTTTTCTTCTACATCTATTGAATCTCAGGTATCTTCAGGTTAAAGTGCTTTGGTATTAACCGTGGGTTCCACCTGACTTTCCATTCCTCGAACTTTGTTCTTCTTTTTCAAGATTCACTCATGTATTCTGAGCCCCTGGATATTCCACGTGAATTTTAGATTGATTGTCAATTCCTGCAAAACACCACCTGGGATTTGGGTAGGCATACTTTGAACCCTTAGATCTATTCGTGGACTATTGTCATCTTAGTAGAATGAAGCCTTCTGCTCCATGAATATGGGATTATTCTCTGTGAATGTAGGTCTTAATTTCTCTCAACAGAATCTCTCATCTATTGTAGTCTTCAGTGTCCAAGTCTGGGACTTCTTCCTCACCTCTATTGGATGCTGATTCAGAAGAGACACGACCTCCTGGAGAACCTCTACTTCCACTGAGCTGACGTGGAACTGAGTCCTGAGAAGGCTTTAAATTCTTTTAAAAATAAGATTAATGTACTTTAATTACTCCATAGATGAGTAAAGAATGGGTCACATTAACATAAGATTTTAATCCTTTTAGAATTAGTAGAGTAATACAGACACAGTATAAAAAAATTGAAATATTGCCTAAAAGAGAAGAGATTTGTAATTCCCACCCACAGAGGTGACTGTCATGAATGATTTGGTGCTTATGTCTCAGTCTCTGTGTCTCTCAGTCTGTCTCTCTCCATCTCTGTCTCTCACACACTCACAATCAGATCAATTTACATCTATATTGATTTCACACATATGTGGTCGTGCAGATGGGACCCTGGATGCAGACAGTGGGTCTGCATACTTCCACCCTGAGGCCTCCCTTGACATTGGGTTGAGACCAGGCACCCACTTTTCCAACTGCACAGAATTCATTCATCCACATGAACCAGAACGAGTGGACCCCATTCCCTCTCCATCAACGTTAGTGTTGCTTTAATTCCGACTGTTGCAACCAGTGCTGTGACGATCACCCTTGAAAAGGCATCTTTGAATATGTGTGTAAGGATTTTAGTGGGATGAACTCTAAGGATCAGAACTACTGGGGAAGAGATGCATCTGTGGCCCTTTGATGCGTCCTGCACCCTGTTCTCCTGAAGAGGAGCGTCCCTTCACTCTTCCCTCCAGGGGATCTGCTGGAGCCTCTGCCTGCTTACATTGTCACCAGGGCTGGTTGTCACCTGACTAAAGACCCGCCAGTGTGATGGTGACCGGTGCTGTCTCTGCAGTTTTTCCTTCTGTATGTGTTCTCACCTGAGAGGTCAAGCATCTCTAACACACACTGGCCACCTGCATTGCCTCTCATTGGAACTGCCCATGTCTGTTCTGTTTCTGTTTAGAACGCTGCGTTTCAAAAGGATTTTGGACTACAGGAATGGGAAACCTTTCTCCAACCTTGGGTTATGAGGAATAATTTTTCCAGGTTGTGGTGTGTATTTCAAGCAGTTTTTCTGGGCTTTTGCTAATTTTTTGGATTTGTTTGGTTTTGTGTTTGCCAGAGGAAGAGCTAAGCATCTCCCGTGTGTCTTCTGGCCGTGGTGTCACAGGGGGAACAGCAGTGTCTATCCTGAGATTATGCACAGAGTTACTAAAAGGGCTTCATTTTGTACATCACATCTTTAATCCCCCTGGATATCCCCTTAAAATAATAAAAATGCTGTTTCAAGTGAAAACAAAACAAAAAAATCACCAGCCCCAGCTTAAAACATGTGGGAAGGGACACACACACAAAAAAACCTACCTTTTTTAAAGTTTCATTGACAGGGAACACCCAGGAGAGGTGAAGACACCCAGAGAGAAAGAGGACTTGTGGTTGTCAGGAGCTGGGTGAGGAGGGAGGGGAGTTCGCGCTCTGGATCCAGGGTTTCACTTTGAGGAAAGAAATAGTGTGAAACTAAATGGTAGTGATGGTCGCACAACATTGTGAATGCCCCTAATGCTCCTGAATTGCACAATTTAAAAGGGGAAAAGTCTATATTTTATTAATGAAACTCTAAAAAGAAAAATAAAGGATGCCATAAATGACGTGAAACAAAGGAAACTAAAGAAAACCAAACAAAAATATCTCCAGCGGAAGGGACGTCGTTTGGGAGGAGGAGGGGGAGGGGACTGACGGTGGGATTTTGGAGAAGATTTTGGAGAAGAAGGTGTGGGTGGGCACAGAGGGGGCTCTTCCCCAGGGGGCGGTGATGCCTGAACTGGTTCTCCGTTGCCCAGCAGTCCAGGTGCAGATGCAGGTTCAGGAGGAGCTGCAGAAGTGGCAGGAGGGATCTTGGGGTCTCCTGCTGGATCCAGATCGTCCTTTTTTTGTTCTCTGACATCTTCCCCTGCCCCTGCCTCCTCTGTAACTACTGGATGTGGAGAGAGTTTTAAGTCTTGTGGAAGAGCTCATGCTGTGAGAGAGGAAAAATTTACACACCTGCCTCCCTTTCCATGTGACTCTTCAAGGACAGAAACCTTCCCAGAGCTTTCCAGACAGCTCCCACCCAGAAAGTGCCCACAGGATGTGTTCTGTGACTGAATTCTTCCAGACAGGTGGTCTGAGGTCATTCTTTGCTCTGATCCCAACAGTAGCCTCTGGGGACACCTCCCTGTGTGGCCGAGCCCTTGCCCCTCCCTCAACTACACACATGCACCAGCCCTGCCTTTCTGACCTTCGGGCTCTGCTTCGGGGGCTCCTGGTCCTCCACCTGACTTGCAGCGAGGTGGGCACGGTGCTCCAGGTCAGAGCCGGGTGTGCTGAGCTACCCGTCAGCCCCGCGCAGGTCCCTGGGGGGAGCCCTGGGTGAGGTCTGGGTAGGAAGCGTGCCCCGCTGATTTGTGGGCCATGGTGGTGGGGACCCCTCCATATCCAGACTCACCTGGGGCCTGCGCTGGCCCTCAGAAGAGTGGCACACCAGCCCTTCACTTGGGGAGGGGGCGTGGGTGTTCTTATTCATCAGCTTCTGTTCAGTATGTGGTATCTGGCTCTGCAAAGACAGTGACCAGCAGCTGACCCGGCCTGGAAGTCTCAGAGCCCTGCCCGGCCAGGACCACTCCTGATTCTGTCCACTCGACCCTCTGCTGCCACATCAGACTGGGACCTTGTTCAGCTCAGACACCCGGGAGGGAAAAGACATACCCAGAGTGCTTGGGCCCCACCTCGGGCAGCAGGACACTTCCCCGGCTCTCCACATCCCGGCCAGCCAGCTTTGACCTGGGCTGTGGGTGTGACCGGGCCCCCAGGCCTCTGACCTGCTCTTGCTTGAGGCAGAAACCCATCCCCAACGTGACTGCTCTACTTCACCAGCCAGGAAAGGGCCGTGGTTCTACCTGGGTGGGATCTGTGTGGTGGCCCGGCCTGGGCGGGCCTGCCCTGGGCCTCCCTGTGTTACCTTTGGGTCTCTCGGGCCAAAAGGCCAGAGGCGCCTTGGGTGAGACCTGACCCAGCGCCGGCAGCGTTGGTACAGCCCCTCGCTGCGGGCTTTCCGGGGGCTGCGGCCTCGGGATATTGGGATGCAGCAGAACATGCCTCTGTCTCCAATCAAGTGAGCTGAGTAGGGACTTCTCTACAGAGTGGGTGCCTGGTGACTTCGGTTCCAAGTTCTGTTGGGCTCTATTGCCAGGGAAGTGAGGTCACTTCCTGGGGTCCACTTACCCAAGCTTCCTCCTGACACAAAGCTCCCCAAGGGCCTTTCTGGGCTGCTGATCTCTCATTTCTCACTCCATGCCATGTCCACACACAGTGACACCAACTCAGCCCCCCGCCCAAAGCCCTGGGGAGGCCTGGATGCAGCCAGGGCCGCAGCTCTGAAGACACAGCTGGGTTCAGACCTGGATGTCCCCACTTAGCAGTGCTGTCACCCTGGACAAGCCACGTGCCTCTCAGGGTCTCCCCAATCCCCCATCAGCACAGTGGGGTTCATCCTGGCCCCTGATTCCTAGAGAAACCATCCTGTCTCTAGACCTAGAAACACCTACTGCATCTGTCACCCCCATGGGCTGGCATCACAGGGAGCTCGTGCACAGACTCAGCAAAGGAAGGACCCCACAGTGGGCTGGCGGAGCGCAGAGCACATGCCACACCGGCCGGGGTCTTCCCTGAGGTCTGGAGATGGTCACTTTCCTTGCTGCTTGCTTCCCAGCTCCCAGTCGTGAGACTGAAATTAAATACAACTCTGACATCGTCCGCTCTGGCATACAACCTCCTAGGTCATTCTGTCATGTTGACATACAGACCCAGTGTCCCACCTCGGCCTCTGTGGTGGGCTGTCCCACAATGGCTTCCTAGTTTTTGCCTTCTGTTCCCACGCCCTTGTGTGATTCCCACACCCTCCCCTGGAAGGTGGATGGACTTTGGGACCAGGTTCTGACATGTAGACTGACTTGTGAAAATGTGCGTGAGTTCCACTCATTCCCAGCTCCAGTATTCCTTCTCTCTGTCTTGTCTCTCTCTCTGTCTCTATGTCTCCCCCTGCTTCTCTGTGTTTCAGTCTGTCTGTCTCTTTTCCTGTATGTATGTGTATATATATTTATGTGTATATGTGTGTACTTATGTGTGTGTATTGTTCGGGCCCAGGGCAGGTCACTTCTGAAAATCCCTTGATGACATATTGATTATTTTGAATTCATGTTACTGAAGAAAAATTATCTTTGAAAATTGTGCAAGCACTTTGGTGGGATCTTCTCTAAGGATCAGCACTGCTAGGGAAGGGATGTTCCTGTGGCACTTTGATGTGTCCTGCCCCTTGTTCTGCCGGAGAGGAGCGTCCATTTGCTCTTCTGCCCCCTGGGGCCTCTGCCTGCTCACGTTGTCACCAGGGCTGGTTGTCACCGGGCTAAAGACCTGCCAGTGTGATGGTGGCCAATGCTGTCTCTGCAGTCTGTCCGTCTGCCTGTGTCCTCACCTGAGAGGTCGAGCATCTCTAGCAGACACTGGCCACCTGCACTGCCTCTCATTGGAACTGCCTGTGTGTGTTTTGTTTCTTTTCAGAACACTGGGCTTCAAGAGGTTTTTGGAACATGGGGATGTGTAGCTTTTCTCCGACCTTGGGTCATGAGGAAAGCTTTTTCCAGGCTGTGGTTTGTCTTTCCAGCTGTCTTTCTTGGCCTTTGTTTTCTGCTTTTGTTTGGTTTTATTTTGCCACAAGAAGAGCAAAGCATCTCCCTTCTGGCTCTGGTTTCACACTTAGAACAGCAGTGCCTACCCTGAGATTATGCACAGAGTTACTAAAAAGGCTTCAGTTGGTACATCTCATCTTTAATCCATCTGGCTTTCCCTCTCAAAATACAAAAATGCTAATTCACGTGAAAACAAACAAACAAAAAATTCACCTGTCCCTACTTAAGATATGTGGGCAGACAAAAAAAAAAAAAAAAAAAAGCCACCTTTTATATGATTTCATTGATAGGGAATCTCCAGGATAGGTAAAGACATAGAGAGAGAAAGGGCATTAGGGCTTGTCATGGGCTGGGGGAGGTAGGATGTGGGGTGCGCTTTGTATACAAACTTTTACTTTGAGGAAGGAAATAGTCTGAAACCAGTGGTTTTGGTCTCACAGCACTGTGAAAGGACTTAATGCTCCTTAAAATCGCACAATTTAAAATGAGAAAAGGCTAAACTTTATTCTTATAAACTTAAAACAAGAATAGAATATACTATAATAGAAAAGAAAAAATCTGACTCCATAGAAGATCTGTTCTTTTGGCTTTAAACCTGTGCCCTCTTTTCTAGGCTTAGTCTTATTAGCTCTGCACCTTTTATAAAACAATGTTGCCTTTAGCCTGAAATATACAGGAGAGCCTATTTTCAAGGCTCTGATCTTTAATGATATTAACACTTTTGCACTTATATAAAGACAACAAGTTGCAGAACAGAGAATAACTTTTGTTTTGTTAGAGGTTTTACAGAGGCACTATGATCTGGTCTACGTAGACAGCTGCAGACCAAGATAATGGCAGACTAATATCTTGGAGAACCATTCTTCCCCAAGTCAGACTTCAGGCTCCTTTTCTACTAAAAAGAGGAGGGGCTGTGGTTGGTTGTTGCAAACTTCTTGGTGTAGGATTTCTTTGTTCTTGGAATCCTTTGCAGCTCTCCACGTGGGTCAGATCATGGTGTTCCTGTAAAACCTGCAACAAAACAAACTTTTTCTATTCTGCAACTTGTTTTCTTTATAGGAGTGCAAAAGTGTTAATATCCTTAAAGGTCAGAGCTTTGAGAATAGGCTCTCCTTTTTATTTCAGGCTAAAGGCAACATTGTTGTACAAAAGGTGCAGAGCTAGCAGGACTAAGCCTAGAAATCAGGGCAGAGGGTTAAAGGAAAAGGAGCAGATCCAATATGGAGTCAGATTTGTTCTTCTCTGTTACAGTGACTTTTGGTGAGGGCTAAGAGGATGATTCCTGGGTGGGTCCTCCACTATCCCAGGCTGGAGTTCAGGCAGGATCATAGCCAGATTCACCATGACTTTGGACCTGATCTCCCGCAGAGAAAGTGACAATTATTGGATTAAAATTACCTGTCAAAATCTCTTCAATTGCCTGTAAACTATACCACAGCAGGGGATGTCTCAGTGGCCAGTCACCTGCCAGTCTCCCCTGATGCAAGGTACCAGCGTCGCGGTGGGCTGCATAGTGGCCTGGCCAGTGCACCTGCCTACTTTGCTCTCTAGCCTTGGCTTCCTAACTTTGACGCTTTAAAAGCTCCCATCCCTCTTCCCTCTGGCCTGGTGTGAATGAACAAGGTCCCTGCACCCACCTGAGCTGAGGCCAGGCCAAGCACACAGCCCCATGCACACAGCCCACCATCTGCTGTCTATCCCTGCACTCAAGTGCACCCTCTGAACTCCCCCACCCCAAAGGTCGGCGTGCCCAGTGCCTCCGCCCTATGGGTCCAGATCACCATCAGGACCATCAACCACCCAAGGCCCACAGGCCAGTGGCAGGTAGCCTGGGATCACCCTGACCCATCGGGTCAGTTGAGGCAGAGGGTGCGGGGTTCAGGGTGCCAGGGCGGGAATTGGAACCGTCTTCAGCCAAGCCTGCCTCACCCTGTAGCCTCAGACATTAACTATGAAGGTGCACACTAGGCTGGATCCCCCACTGGTGTCAGTAGTCATCATTACTGGAGCCCGGATTTCCCCACCCCAACCACAGGGTGAGGGGTGAGGGATTCAGCTCAGGGTAGGGGTGCACTCAGAGTGAAGGGGATCCCATGGCGAGGGGGTACAGGTTGAGGGGTGTGGGGCCCGCTCAGAGTGGAACTGACCTGGCTGTGAGGTGAGGGGGACAGTTTCTGGATGTTGGTGGTCCTGTGGTGAGGCATGAGGGTGTAGGGGCCATAGGTTAGGACTTAGCAGGACAGAGTGTCAGGGCACGGACCTCAGTGTGAGGAGAAGAAGCCCTGTCTTCAAGGTCTGGTGGGATACTGGGCCTGACCATGGGTGGGAGGATAGTAACAGGGAGGGGAAGATGAGCAGGGGAAGTGGGGCGGCGGGGTGTGGCCTGACCCAGGGCGGTTGTGGTTCTAGTTCAGTGCCAGGACCCAGTCGGTGGCTGGGTGAAGGCTCTGGGGATGGAGACCTGGCGGGACGAGCAGGAGGTGCCCCAGTGGCCTGGTCCGGTACAGCAGGAGCCCCACCCGGGCTGTTTGCACTGCGGGCGGGAGGAGGAGGGGCGCGCACGCGCAGACGCACAGACGCGCGGACGCCGGAACCCGCCCAGAACGCGTGGAAGCTGGCGGGAGCCGGTTGTTCCTGGACCAGCTCCTGGAAGAGGAACACGGCCTGGGGTCTGGGCCGCGGCTTCCCCTCGGTTCGGCTGCTGCTGCCGGGCAGTTAAGGGGGCGCTGGTGGGGGCGCGCTGCTCGGGGAGCCGGCGGGTGACGCCTGGGCTGTGCGGCTGAGGAGGCGCCCAGGGAGGGGAGCGGAGGTGAGGTCACAGCCGCGCGTCCTGTTAGGACCCTGAGGCGGGTCCCAGCCGCCGCTGTGGTTCGTGGTAACCCCGCTATTAATAGTTCCTGAACCCTGCGTTTTTGCCGCCGCTTATACCCGGGTTTAGGAGAGCAGGTACAGCCCCGGGAGGCGGGAGGGCGCCTGACGGCTCCGGAGCATCTCCGACTGACCCTCAGACCGTGGCCTGCTCCCGGGAGGCGGGTGTGGTGCTGGCGCGGGGCCTCGGATGTAATGGGGGCTGCCCCATGAGAGCCCCTGGATTTGCCAGCATCTTCCCCGTGGCCTGACCTTGGGGGCGGCCTCTAAAGCCCCCAGTTCGCGGGACTCAGGTTACAGGTCAGGCTGCTCCTGGGAGGTGGGCGCGGTGCGATCAGTGTGCTGGGATGGCTGCAGCAGCAGCGGGAAATGGCCGCAACCTCCGCGCTCTCACAGGGCAGCCCCAATCCCGCCATCGCAGCCGCCGCCTTTCCCTGACAGCACAGCACCCGCCTTCCAGGAGCAGGCTGAGCTGTAACCTGAGTTCCACGAACCTGGGGCAGCAGAGGCCAAGCTCAGGCCATGCGCTGGGGAGTTTGAAGCAAATCCACAGGCACCCATGGGCAGACCCCATAACCCGCCACTGCCTTCGACCACACCGCGCCCTCCTCCCGGGAGCAGGCTGACCTGGGGACCATGCCTGGGGCAGAAGAGGCCGAGCCCTGGACAGGCCGTGGGGGAGATGGGGGCAAATCGACCAGCTTGCCAGGTCGCTGCCCATCTCCAAGCCGCTGCCCAAGGTTCGTGGATCACTTGTTTTCAAGTCAGTGGGTTCCTGAGAGGCAGGCGCGGTGCAGTCAGGAGGAGGGGGCTTCGGGGAGGGGTGCTGCCCCAAGGGGAGCAGGTGGACTTGCTCCCATCTGCCCCAGGGCCAGACCTGGGGACGGCATCCGCTGCCCCAGGTTTGCAGGACGCATGTCATGTCAGCCTGTCCCTGGGAGGAGGGCTCAGTGTACTCGGGGCAGCCTCAGTGGCTGACAAGGATTTTAGAAGTGGGCTCATGCCCAGCATAACTAACTCTCCTTTCTTCTCTTGCTTCCTCAGTTGGTGGCTCTATCGGCTTTTTCATTATAGGTTATTGCTGGATAATGAACATAGGTTTCTGTGCTATACAGAAGAAACTTTATTTAAAATCTATTTTTATATATAGTGGCTAACATTTGTAAATCTCAAATTGCCAAATTTATCCCTTCCCATCCCCTTTCCCTGATAACCTTAAGGTTGTTTACTAAGTCTGCAAGTCTGTTTCTGTTTTGTAGATGAGTTCACAGTGTCTTTCTGTTTTTTTAGATTGCACATATGAGTGTGTTTTTCTGTTTCTGGCTGCTTTCACTTAGAATGACGATCTCTAGCTCCATCCATGTTGCTGCAAATGGTTTTATTTTGTCCTTTTCATGGTAGAGTAGTATTCCAGTGTAAAAATATGCCACAACTTCTGTATCCAGTCACCTGTTGCTACATTTAGCTTGCCTCCATGTCTCGGCTATTGTATACAGTGGTGCTATGAATACTGGGGTGCAGGTATCTTTTCACATTGGAGTTCTTTCCAGTTATATACCCAGATGTGGGATTGTTGGGTCATAGGGTAAGTCTACTTTTAGTTTTTTGAGGGATTTCCATGCTTTCCATAATGACTACACCAAACTGGATTCCCACCTGCAGTGTAAGAGGGTTCCCTTCCCTCTACAGCCTTTCTAGCATTTATCATTCATGAACTTCTGAGCGATGGCCATTCTGACTAGTGTGAGCTGATACCTCATTGTAGTTTTGATTTGCATTTCTCTGTTTATTAGTGATATTGAGCATTTTTTCATGTGTCTATTGGCCATCTGTGTCTTCATTGGAGAAATGCTTGTTTAGGTCTTCTGCCTATTTTTGGATTGAGTTGTTTGTTTTTTTGTTATTAAGTTGTATGAGCTGTTTATATATTCTGAAAATTAAGCCTTTGTTAGTCGTATCATTTGCAAATATTTTCTCCCATTCGTAGGTTGTTGTTTTGTTTTACTTATGGTTGCCTTTGCTGTGAAGAAACTTATGAGTTTAATTACGTCCCATTTGTTTATTTTTTTCTCCTATTTCCATTGCCTGGGTAGATTGCACTAGGAGAACGTTGCTAAGATTTATGTCAGATAATGTTTTGCCTATGTTTTCTTTTAGGAGATTTATCATGTCTTGTCCATCTGCATCTTAAGCCTGTACTCTAGATCTGTGCTTCAGTTTTGAATTCTGAGCTTCTTAGAGAACACCTACTCTTAGCTCATATGTCAGATTCAACATGTCTAAAGCTGGTTTCATAATCTTTTTTCTTGCAGCGTCTCCACTCATTCAGTGGGATAATCATTCTTCCGGTCTTGAATACCCAAAGGCTTGGAATGGTCTTTGATTCATCTTTCTCTCACCACCCTCCACATTTTGTCAGCTTCTGGAACTGTATGTTTTCGGTTTCAAATGTCTATTCTGATTGCTGATGCTCTGATGAAGAGCTTTCATCCCGGATACATGAATTTTTCCTTCTGCTGAATTCTTGGATATTCTCTCCCCCCCCTTTCAGTCAACCTACAGTTTTGACGCTCCAACATCTGCAGTCAAGTCAAAGACTTACCACAACCAGATCTCAGCCAGGTAGTCTCGACCCTCCATCACTTTGGCCTTACCTTATGTGTTCCAATCATTATGTGACTTAGCCTCCTAAGGTAACCTGTGCCTAATTAAAAACCAGGAGTCACCAGCCTTTTCCTATCCAGTCCTCAGTTAAAACAGCTTAGAATTGCCCTGAGAACTAGTTGGAGCCCCATCCCCTTCATAGAGTCTTCCCTACTAACTCCAAATACTTCTAGCTCCTCTTTGTATTCCTGCACTGTTCATGATCAGTAGCCTGTAATCTAGGCTTTGAGTGCTGACTTGGTACCATTCCCGGGTGGTTTCCAATGTGTCTCCTCACTTAGCTCGTAACTGGAGAAGACTCCCTTGTTCAGCCTCCTTTATACCCCTCACCCTGCTTAGCATCGGGCAATAGCAGGCATCCAGGCGGTGCTTATCTACTTCATTTATTCGCAGGGGTGGTGGTGTGGAGTATAGCTAATAACTATTAATTCAGTGTTGCAATTAAAAAAGAAAGCCAAGAAAATCCATAAAACTTTATCTCCATGTTCGGTGTAGCGCTTTACCTCAACAGTTTTCTTAACTCTGTGTTTACATTCACATAGTGTTCAGTGCTTGTACCGTTCCCTGAGGCAAGCAGGTGAGATGTCATTATGTTTGACTTTCACGTTATATTTCATATTGGATATATTTGTGGAATGACAAAACCTTCTTTTATAAGTAAACAGCCGGAAGCCCAGAGAGACTAACAGCCTAACCCAGGGTCACCTGGTTAGTGTTTGGCACAGACCAGGACCACGGTTCACATCTTCCAGCTTCTCCTCTTCCAGTGCCTTTTCATTCCAGTGCTGGGGAATGTAGCCCCATCAGCCAAACGGCCAAGTCACATTGCTGCCCCTTTACCTGCCAGTGATGGCAGTGCTACAAAACGTGGCAAAGGAAAGGTCAGAAATAGGAGTGATAAAAGACATGGAAGTGCTGGAAATGGATCCTAAGCCTCTTCCTCCCTATTTGAGCGCCTCACAAGTGTCCCACTCTGACACTGCTGTTCATTGATTATAACACAGTCTTTAAAATCAGACTGATTTTTATAGGACATGCTTTTATCCTGTTCCCTTTCCTGCTAGTAGTCACCGTCATGGGCAGAAAGTGCCTGACTGTGCTCTGTTTGTAACGTAGGTGTGAGGGAAAGTGGGAGAGGGAGCAGGTTGAACTGAAGCCGAGCTTTTTACAGCTCTGTTGTTCTAGGACCAGAGCAGTTCCACTCCTGCTTTCATCACCTCTCCACCTCCGAGTCCCAGCCACCCCCTCCTGCCTGCTTCCCCACATGCCACGTCCTGGGGGAGGACAGGGTTGTGGGCAATAACCCCTCCACCCTCCGCCCTTGGAGGTGCAGGAGTCTGCTTTAACTTTTGAGCTATTTTGGTAATTGTGCTTTTCCAGCTTTTCTAGACATCTCCTTTCCAGCTCTGAGAAATTGGAGATGTAACTTAACCATACATGGACTATACTAATTTATTCAGTGGCATTAAAGTGATGTTGTCTGTAAGGAGTTCTGTGACTGGATAGGAGGTTTTTTTTATCTCACAGTATGCCTCACATCCTAGTCTAAAGGCCTACAGGCTGCAGGTGTAATTCAAGTCCTTACATGTCTGTTAGGCAGACATGAACATTATTTGTTAACATGACCATATGTTCATAGATGACAGTTAGTCCGCCGGTTCTGTATCTAATAAAATTTTAAATTCCAAACGCTTGAAGAAAATTTGCGGAACATGTCTTTTTGCCTGTAACTAGTTGTAAAAACTGAAATCACAAGTCTACCACAAGCCACAGTGTTTCCCAGTAGAGAAATCCCTCCACTTTTACAACCTCTATGTAATGCGGTGGTTCTTTGGGTGAGATGAGGGATACCAGAGTATTTTGTTGGGAAACTAGAGTGGCATGACAAGTATTCTGGGACTGGTTACAGTTGATTCTCTGCTTCCTATATCCTGGACTGATTACAGAGGCAATGTCAGTGCGGTAACCAGCTTCTGAATGCAAGTGTAGCTAGGAAGACAACAGAGAAAATAGAAGGGATATAAAGTAATGGAGGGACTTCAGAGCAGTACAAATGGTGACTTTGACACCACGAGCTGCTGACGTGGACTTGGCAGGATGTTGTTAGAAGTGGTGGGTGTCATTGCAAGCAGGAGAGTCCTTCAGCTTTTGGGGTGAACAGGAAAAAGGGAGAGCAGATATGGTGGCCACCCGGGGGCTACTTGTGTCCTGAATGTGAAAATGTCTAGTCCCCTGTTCAATTTTGCAGCCACAACTTCACATGACTCAGGGCATTATTTCCACCAGAAATCCATAAAAACATTTACAACCTCTGTTTCCCAAAGTGCTTGTTCTCGATCTGAGATGATTGTCCTGTGGTGGGAGGTACGTGGGCAATGGGGCCCATTACATCACCCCTTTCACTAAAAGTCTACCTCGCTGCTTTTCACCCTACTCCTAGAGGTGCTGTCATTCTGTTACACCTAGACCTGTAATACTGGCTTGCCTGAATCCTCACGTGAAGAGGGACGGTTTTGTGCAGTTTTAAAAAATTGCCTGGGTCATGTGGTCCCTTGTTCCCTCCATTGGAAATCACTATTCCAGAGCAAATAGTATGCATCTATAGAAACTATATTTTTTGTAAGATGTCTTCAGAAGTTTTGAAGTAGGTTTAAATATTTGCTTGGTGATGGCATCTTGATTGTTTGAAGGAGGAAACCCTCACTAGGGGCTTTGTTTGCTTCCTGAGAGTTCCTTTACTGGCAGTAGAGTGTTCGTAGGCAGAGGTAGAAAGTTACCTGGGCTGAGAAGCCGAATTTGCCCGCAGCTGGGAATTGGCAGAAGAGTCAGTTATGGAAGGAAGGCTTTAGGATTATCTGGTAGCAGATTTCTGGGATCCAAACCCTGGGAAACCTCAGCTTTTGTAGCGTATGTTCTGTAACAATAGGCTATTGGATAATTTTAACACTTGTTATGGGATGTAGAGTTGGGGAAAGACTTAAATGTGAAAGAAACTTAAAAAAGAATCTCCAAATATTTTAAAGAAGACAGTTCTCAGAATGAGAGCTTTTCTGGAAAAGACTAGCTCTTCACTTCACAAGGGAAGCAGGGAGCAGGTGTAACTGCACTTACGGTAACTTAGAAGGTAAACCTCACCCTCCCACTTCGCTGTGTCCTGGTGTCCGTTCATCTCCCACATCTGTAGTTTTAGACATGACGTGTCATTTTCTGGTTCTCCATTCTGCTTCTGAGTGAGAGACTGACACAAATTCACATAGCGATTGAAAAATTGCGCTAAGGAATTTATTGTTAAAAATGTGGACCTGTGGCCGGGTGCTGCGTTTGCAAGTGACTTTCGGTACAGAGAACACTTAAAAGAATGCAGTGTTATTTCTTTTTTTATTCCTTTAAGCCTTTGAATAGAAGCTTTTCTTTGCAGAGTTTCTGGAGTACATCAGAACAAGCAGGAACTAAAAATAGCTTTAAGAAAGCACCAGTATAGACGTTGCTTATAGTATGGTATCTGTCTTAAAGTTAACTCTTTAAAGCAGGAAGTTGTAACTCTCAATTTCTTAAGCAAATTTAAACATTCTTGACCCTTAATGACATTCTTTGTGGGGTGAAGCTGCTTTTGCTTCCATTCTGAGCATTGAAAGGCCTTCAATGATACTTCTACCAGTCCTCAATATTTTATTTTCCCTCTGTTGTGAACTTGTTATTAAACTTGAAGCAGATATAAATATCATTAACTTGCTACATATGTAGAAATTCAGTGTTACATTGTCAGAAAGTTTGTGTACATCACACGTATCTACATAATTCCCCCCTTTCCAACTGTGTTCCTGATGAAAGGATGGTGGGAAATGGCATTATGGGGATATGTCTTACAGTACACAGTGTTTCCCCTGTTCCCTCTACCAGATCTGGATGTTCTTTCATCTTTCAGCTTCTAGACTTTAGTTCTTTTTCTTAAGCCAGGTTTATCTCATCCCCCTGCACACACACACATGTGTACACACACACACACACACACACACACACACACATTCTGCCGTAGAGAGTAGCGTGCACCATCCCATTCTCCCACTCCAGCTCTGGACCCATCCACTGGAGACAGTGTCTTTCACGAATTCATTTGTAAGTTCCTTTTTAAAACTCGAGTGGTCGGGAAATAGGACTGATATCCACACCTAATAGGCAGGCCCTCAAGGACAACTTCTATGGTTAATGCCAGGTTATCTTAATGTTTGAGTACCTGGGTTTCATGGCTTCTTGTACCGCCTGTGTGGCCTATGGTTCCCACTTTTCTGTCTCCCGTTAGACTTTTTCACTCCAACTCTGGACTCTTAACAATCTTCTGCTGATTTGGCATCTTCACTTGGAACTCTGATATCTTAAAACCAACATGTGTAAAAACTGAGCCCTTGGTCCTCCTACCCCCCAAACTGGTTCTTCCTGCAGCCTCCCCCATTCAGTTAGTGGCAACTTAATCCTTCCAGCTGCTTGGGTCAAAAATCTTGGAGTTATTCTGACTTTCACTGACATACCCCATGAATTCTGTCAATAGATCTGGTTTAACACTGCCTTTAAAACATATCCAGAACCCAGCCACTTCTCACCATGGCTCCTGCCTCCACTGCTTCTTCCCTGCCCTGAGCCACTGTCCT
Organism: Camelus dromedarius; assembly: GCF_036321535.1. NCBI lineage: Eukaryota > Metazoa > Chordata > Mammalia > Artiodactyla > Camelidae > Camelus > Camelus dromedarius. Next base: position 12,710,513 of record NC_087470.1, on the reverse strand, counting down.
CTCCTCCTGCACAGCCCTTCTCAGTGGCTTCCCTCCTTTCATCTCTGATCCATTTGGACTATTCTCACCCGGCAGTCAAGTGAGCCTTGAAAACCTGTTAGATTGTGTCGTCCTTCTGCAGTGCCTCCCCATTTCACTCCGGGTAAAAGCCACAGTCCTTACAACGTCCTCCAAGGCCGTACAGGATCTGCAGTGACCCTTCTCCGCAGCTCCAGCCGTGCCCCCATTCTGGAACATGCAAGGTGCGCGCTGGTTTTGGTGATGGTTATTCCATCCGCCTGGGACTTCTCACCTCCTAGTCCTAGTCCTAACCTCAGTCCTCAGTGTGGCCTGCTCTGGTATTTAATACAACATCACCCTCATCCCATGCCCTCAACTCTATTTACCTTGCCCTTTTTTTCTTTTTTCCATGGTTCCTCTTTCCTAACATGCCACCTCCTCTGCTGCTCTGTTGTGTGAATTGTCATCTCCACCCCCCACCCCAGCTAGACTCCAACCAGGCTCCGTGAGGGCAGGACTTTTGTTTTGTTTTTTGATCTATTCCAAGTGCCTAGACTAGTCCTGGGTACACAGTAGGCAGTCAAAAATTATTTGCTGAATAAATTAAAAGGCTATTTTAAAAATGAATCATCCTTTCAGGAACGGGTGAGGAAAGGAAGCTGCATGAAGGAAAATGATGCAGTAAATAATGGTATTTGCCTGTTGTACTTTTTGTGATTATATATGTGTTTTAGTCTTAATTTGGTATCCCAGGTTCTTAATTTAATAGCTGTATTAAGGTGTAATTTAAAGGCCATAAGATTCACACATTATAATTGTATAAGTCAGCCATTTTAGCTATTTCTAGAGTTGTGCAACAGTGTCCTCAAAAAGTCCCCTTGTGTCCATCCATATGCAGTTCCCCCTCCCCTCAGTGGCACCTTGATTTTATTTGTTTTTGTTTTTTTGACAATCACATCTCAAAAATGATAATTTACACAGCAGTACTAATATAGCTTTGCACATTTAGAAATAACACACTTAAATATGAAATCAGCGGTCATTGCTGAATGTAGGTAGCAGTATTAGACATTGGTGAGAAGAATGGACTTGAGTGTCAGACTGGCTGCGGTGTTACCCAGCTCCACCATTTACCAAGTTACCAAAATTATTTTCTGCCTCAAGCTCTTTATCTGTTATATTGGGGTAATAATAGCAGCTTACAGAGTTGTTGTGAGGATTAAGCAAAAAGGGAAACAAAATTTAGTATAGTGGCCAGCTTATGTTATTACCTAAAAAATAGTCTTGCAGGTAGAGAGCAAAATTCAAATCAGTTTCTAAAGTATGTGTAAAATATGATGTAGTTCCTGCCTGGTTTGCAAACATGTATGCCTACTGCAGAATGTAAAAGCAGGCTAATTTCCAGCAGAAAAGATCTTTTCTCAGCATTTCTTTCAAAGGTAGTTGCAAAATCATTTTTACTAAATTTTCGGTGCCCATTCCTGAGAGATCTTTGACACCAGGGAGGTAATTATCTACTTTTTGTTAAAATCATGCTGACCATCAGAAAGTGTTCTGAATTATATTTTAGCCTTTATGTTGGGAAATACTGTGAGACATCTTCTAAATTAATGGGGGAGGGGCATTCACTGTAGCTCTTGTAGCCTGATAAGCCTGCACTAAATTATCTTTTTTTAACTTTTAATTAAAGTAATTAATTTTTTGCAGGGGGTGGTAATTAATTTTTATTTATTTATTTTATTTTTAGAAGAAGTACTGGGGATTGAACCCAGGCCCTTGTGCATGCTAAGAATATGATCTTTCACTTGAGCTATACCCTCCCCCATAAATTATCTTTAATAATGTCTTTTTCTCTGTTTTGTTACTTTCTTTTATGTACAGATGCACAAAGCAGGGTCATCAGAAGCCTAATTCCAAAGAAGATAATAGTGAAAAGCATTGCACAGTGACAGTGAATCCTTGGCATATGAAGAAATATTGTAAAGTCCTGAATGAATTAAGAAGAAATTGTTACATTAACATACACGTAACCATGGCTCTCTTACCTTTATTTTTCACTTTATAATGAAGACACTCCCCACCGGTCAAGGTTGCTTTGCTTGATATAGGGAATATCTAAAGCCTTTTCTGCAAGATTTTTAAATAAGTAAGAGCAGGTAATTTATCAGAAGTGTGAATGGTGTAATCTGCTCTGTCTAGTATGGTAGCCACCAGCCACATGTGGTTATTGTGAATTGAGATGTTTTATAAGTGGAAAATATGTAATAGATTTTCAAGACTTTGTACAACAAAAGTAATGTAAAATATTTATTAATAAGTTTTAAAAGTGTTAATCACACTTTTGAAATGATAGTATATTGGATATTTTGGGATAAAATAATTATTACTGGAATTAATTTCACTTGTTCCTTTTTATTTTCTAAATGGGATTACTGGAAAATTGTGACTTGCACTATGTTTCTGTTGACAGTGCTGGCTTCTAAATTATTGCAAATAATATGAAAAGAAAACTTTGATTAAAAATTTTGTAATTGAGTAGTTGATTTACATCATAGTAGTTTCAGGTGTACAACACAGAGGCTCAACATTTTTATAGATTATATTCCATTTAAAGTCACCAGAAAATAATGGGTATATTTCTCTGTGCTGTATGATACAGCCCTGTAATCTATCCATTTTATATGTAGTACTTTTTACCTCTCAATCCCCTACCCCCTTCCTGCCTCCCCTCTCTTCCTTCTCCCCATTGGTAACCACCAGTGTGTTCTGTGTACCTGTGAGTATATTTCTGTTTTATTATAGTCATTTATTTGTTTTATTCTTTAGATATACATATAATACATAGAATATTTGTTTTTCTTTCTCTGACTTATTTCACTTAGCATAATACCCTGTAGGTCCATCCATGTTATTGCAAATGGCATTATTTTATCTTTTATGGATGAGCAGTATTCCATTTTGTGTGTGTGTGCGTGTGTATATATGTGTGTGTATATATATATGTATATATACATATATATTTATAATATACCACACCTTCATTATCCAGTCATCTGTCAGTGAACATTTGGGTTGTTTCAGTGTCTTGGCTATTGTAAATAGTGCTGCTGTGAACATTGTTGTGCATGTGTCTTTCTGAATTATATTTTTCTCCAGACATATACCCATGAATGGGATGGCTGGATCACACGGAAGTCTATTTTTAGTTTTTTAAGGAGCCTCTCTACTGTCCTCCATAGTGGCTGCACCAATTTACATTCCCACCAACCGAGTAGGAGGGTTCCTTTTTCTCTTAAAAGGTCAAAAATTCTCTACATTTATTTACTTTCCTTACAGTTTAGGACACAATTTGGCAAAAGCCAGATAGAATTTAATAGCAGTTAATACATTATTTTTTTTTAAATGGCCATGCATTATGGATAGATATGTTATTGATGAGTTGGTTCTCTTTTTTTGTAGATGCAGAAGTTTTTATGCTTCACAGACATTTCAGTCTTGCAGAGAGAAAAATTTCTTTGCATTTTGCTGAACTTGTCCGGGTGCCTTAATCGAATTTTGTCCAGGCCTGCAGAGGTGAATACGCATCCAAACCTGAACCATTTGAATGTCTGCAAGATTTTAAGAGTCTAGAATGTCAGATCTGGACTATAACTCTGGTGAATGACATCAGTAAGTGGACTCAAGAAAACTCCATTTGAGTGCAAAACTTTTCATAAGCCATAAAAGGCTTTGAAATTGTGGCAAAGCCAGAGACTTTTGGGCACCACATATGGCCACAAACACATGGGGACAACCACAGGCCTTCTGGAGTGCCAAGGTAATTCCATGTGAGGAGTCCAGCACTCACAGGAATCCAACAAGTCCCTGCCAGCCAGAGCACCTTCATTGCTACTGTGCTGTTTTGAGCAAATTTCTTTTCATCAGATTCAAATTGGTTTGTTGTTACTTTTTTTGCATAAAAAAATCAAACAACTTCTTGTTCCCTTGGTGAAAGTAAAAGCCTAACATTTTCTGATTTCTTTTGATAGAGAAAACATGAGGCTAGGAATCTAACCTCATCTGTGATGGTCTGCAGCTGGGAGCAGCCAGATCAGTGTCAGTCCCTTTGCAGCCATTGGTTGGGAGCCTGCATGTTCCCTGGAATGATATTTGAAATATGTCACCCTAGCCGTGTCTTCGCTGTGGGCTGGGAGGTGAGTCAGTCAGAATCTGCATTATGGAATGTATGTTTCAGATCCAAAGCTAGGAGATCTTTTTTAATAGCTAGAGAATGTACTCATAAATATATCTATTAATGTATTTATGCAAGAACTTTTTAAAGATTTTTTTATTATAAAAATCTACTCCCAATATTGAAAATGAAAGAACAGTGACATTAAAAATCATCTGTACCTTAATTATACATAAAGAATCTTAAAATCCTTCTAAACTTTTTTTTGTTCAAATGCAGATATTTTTCCCTTCCAAAAAGGAAAATTATTATTTCACTTTTTTTTGCTTTTTCCTTTTATTATATATTCCATATCAATAAATATAGTTCTTTTAAATCCCTTTTAATGGCTGTTTAACACTATATTGAACAGCTATGTAAATAGTCCTAGGTTTCAGAAATTTAAAAATTTGTCATTACAATACCACTGCAAGGAATATTTTGGTGTTTCTATTTTTAGTTACTAATTTGGACTAAAAATTAAAAAGTTTGCTTTTCTTCACCAAAAACATTGGTTATTTTATGAATGGACTGTAAGGATTTTAAATAACTTTTCAGTAATTTCAAAAAAAATTATCTTTAAGGCAAAAATGTATGATGGTTTGCAAATCTATTTTTATTATATCTTCACTTTTACCAGTGTCATATGTGTGTGTGTTTGCACAAGTGCTTTAACTACCAGCAACATAAGAAAAATCTGTGTACTAAAAATGTGAAAATAGTTTCGTCATTTGTGTTTTCATTCTCCCAGTATAGGTTTTGGATGACAAGCTTGTATGCAAAAGTACACACCCTGTGGGAGGTGCTCTGTACATACGCTGAGATACTGCACATAAAATTGCCTCTGAAGCCTAATGATCTGAAAACCCGGTCCTCAGCCTTTGATAATTTCAGCTGTTTTATGAAAGTCCTCCAAGTGGATGAAAGTATCATCAAGCCGGAGCAAGAGTTTTTCATTTCCCTATTTGAGAAGAGCTGCGTGAATGACTTTTATATTCAGGATAGAGATACATTCTTCAATCCAGCCTCCAGAAGCCGCATTGTAAGTCTAAACCGAGTTTAGCTGCTGTCTTGGGGGTGATTTAGAACCTGCTGTTCAATTATCAGTGATTCGGTTTTGTTGGTTTGGTTTGGTTTTTAAAAGCTGCCCATAAAAAGGAAAAAAAGAGAAAGAAAAGAAATATGCCTACAGATTCCTGTTAGGATAGTAAACAGTGGCTGGTTAGTTACCCTGTATAAACCACACACTCTCTTAGAATCGTTTTAGGTTTACTTCATCCTTTCTCAGATCCAGTATCAAGTAAGGGATAGTGTTAAAAAAATTTCGGGATTAACATGCTTGTGAGCTCCGGGATCTGCAAGGCAGCTTTCCCTCCCCATGGTGTAAGTCAAATGGCAGAAATGAAATAAAGCACCTCATGTCTCCTCCGGTGTTAACAGGAAAAGGGTAAACTTCTTGACCTTGTTTCTTCCTGGGTAAAATGAAGATAATATATCAGGAGGCGAGAAGCTCACTTAGGGCAGGATCCATGTTGTCTTGTTCACTGCTAAATCCCAGGCACCGGGAAGGCTGAGTTTAATGAGTGAATGAATGAACTGTAGTTCCCCCAGAGTTACCATGTGGGGCGGTGCGGATTAGCAGCTAAGAGCATAGACTCTAGAGGGGAGGGTACAGCTCAAGTGATGTGGTGCATGCTTAGCACGCATAAGGTCCTGGGTTCAGCCCCCAACCCCTCCTCTAAAATAGAGAAATAACCCTAATTACCTCCCCATACCCCACCAGAATTACCTTATTATCTCCCCGCCACCAAAAAAAAAAAAAAAAAAAAAAAAAAGCCAAGAGTGTAGACTCAGGCTGGAACACCTGTGCTGGTTTCTCACTGTTGACCTTGTAAAAGTCATTTAGCCTCTGTGTTTATCAAGTTCCTCATCAATAAAATGGGTAAAATAATAATACCCACCTCGTAGAGTTGCTATGGGGATTAATGAATATGTGTCAATGTTAGAACAGCCCTGGCTAATAGTAAGTACTATGCGTCTGTCAGCTCTCTTCATTATTACTGACAGATGTTATTATCAACCAAAGAAGCATTAGTTCTTTGTAAGGGAAATGCATGTTAGACCATTTCATTTATCATTTTCTGTAATTCAGGCTTTTTCCCTCTGAAATACCATTTTCTGTCTGTGCACTAGAAAGCCACTGGGCTTTCCAGATTTCATCTGTCTGGGTCCTTGTCATGATGGCAATACTGCAGAGTGCTGAGATTTTTTAGGGACTCCGTCTGAGATGACAGCAACCCCTCAAATTCAGGAGCACTTCTCTAACTGATAACATCTTGCATGAAGTGAAGTTTTTAAATGTAACAGCTTCAGATGCTTAATGATGCCATAAGTGCAAGGATGTTATATCTAAGCTCTTTAAATAAATCCTGTCATTGAAATAAAGGAAATACTATATTATAGTGCTCTATGACTTTGTTATCTTCGCTATCCATTTATCTGACTCTCTAAGACCAAAGAAAGCAAAGACTGAGATTGATCGTTACTACTGTGTGGTACATCTATTTGTGGGTGAAGACAATACTGAAATGCACTGTTTAAGATATTAAAATGGACACTAAACAGCTGCTTGATGCACATGCATGAACAGAACAGGGAGCTGGGTGCAGGGAGCAGACACTGAGCTTCCTGGATCAGAGACCCAGCATAGCAGTCCATCCCAGGAGTCCACATGTTTTATATTTATGCCCCAGCAAAATTAGCAGTGAGAGTCTGAAATGAACTTTGGGGACACTGGCAAACAGCTGTCATGATTACTAATGTGGGACACCAAGATTCTACAGTGTTATTTGGCATCTGTGCACAACCAGTTCTTTTCCATTAAAGCTAGTTGTAATTGCTGGTTCCACATCCAGGCTGAGCAATCATCTCATGTGGTGTTTGGGAGGGAGGTAAGTGGAGTCAGGACCCATGTTAAGGCTGGGTGGGTAATAATCTGGTTCTAGTACAGGAGAAAGGAAAGTAGGTCAGGTGGGAAGGAGAATGACTGGATTTAAATTTTGTTTCTTGAGTAAGCTAAATATATAACATCATGTCAAGTTTCTTTGTTGTTTATATTCCATGTGCTGTCACCGAATAATCACTGAATTGTGGGGAAAAAAAAGCGTGGGTTTTAGAATTGACCCTGCTCCTAACCAGCCAGAGTCCAGGTTCCTCTGGGTGTCCAAGGAGGGTGCTGGACTGTCAGGTGTCCCTCCACTGCAGAAGTTTGGGCACTTGGGTGGCCTAGTTTTTTTGCTGTGGAAGACTGGCCCTGCTCTAGGACATTAAGCATCTGCAAGGCTCTCACCAGGTACCCACGGTGGCCCCAGGACTGTAACATCCAAGCGTTCCTTTCCACCCACGTTTGCAAATGACCCTCAAGGGGTTAGTATTAATCCTGGGTGAGAATTATGAAAAATTATATGGTACCTCCATTCCTCCTGGCAAGGGAGGGCCCCTTATTTACAAATGACCACGAAGTGTTAGCACCACAATTTATCAATAGAACATGTGAACACGTTGTGACAGTGACGCTCACCTGTTTGCTTCTGCTTCCCAGTGCAACTTCAGCCTCCATCAGGGGACCTCAGCTGCCCCAGCGAACAGGGCCTTCTGTACAGGGAATGGGCTCCTCCTCGAAGCGTAGACAAGAAACAGCCCTTAGATCTCCTCAGGTGAGCTGCTGGGGAGAGCACTGCAGTGGGAATGGCTCAGGGTTGCCCTCATGGCTTCTGAGTGTGACAGTCCTCCAAGAGTGTTACCAACCAGGAAGCTCACAGGAGCTCTGAGCTTTGTTGCCCCAAGTTTTTACTGGAGGCTTTATTACAAAGACATGATTTATTGGGTCACTACCGACATGGCTAACCCAAACCCTAACTGTAACTCAAACCTTTCCTTAGCCCTAACCGTTGAGCCCCTTCCTCTCCTGGTGGTCACTCACTTGTCACAAAGCTCAAAGCCCCACTCCTCCAATCACATGGTTGGTGCCTCTGGCTGGCCAGTCCCCATCCTGAGTCATCTCATGAGCACAAGCCATCCAAGGGTCCACTATGAATAGCAAAGACACTCCCATCTTGGGAAATTTCAAGGCTTTATGGGTTGCCGTCCAGGAACTGGGACCAAAGACCTACCAAATTCTTCATCAAACAGGAGTAAATGTTAGATTTCACTTAAATTATAAAATAAGAGAGAAATTCTCACTGCTTAGCTGTATCTGATGTTCGACACCGTTTCACTACACCACGTGACTGTAATGTAGTTCTCGGCATGTTTCTTCTCAGAGCACCAGTGCCGGCTGCTCCCCGGGAGCTTATGCTGTTTGGGCAAGGCTGCTGGGGGGAGGGAGGCCAAGGACAACCGAGGAAACAAAAATAATCGGGCAAATAAGGAAACAATGCCAGATTGAAATGAAGGAAATAACAGTGTTGAGATGGGAGACTTGGGGGGAAGTGAGTCAAGAAAGCTATCTTTGAGTAGGTGACATGTGAGCTGAGATGGTAATAAGGAGGCTGGACTTTGAGGATCTGGGAAAAGTCACCCCAGGAATAGAGGCAGCTTGTCCATTGGCCCCGAGGCACAAATGTGCTCAGCAGGTTTGAGGAGATACTGGAGCCAGCGCTGGTGAGTGATGAGACGCGAGGTTTAGAAGGGCATCAGGAGCACGGAAAGGAGTGTAGACTCTAAGTGCAGTGAGAAGCATTCATGATAGTTTAAGCACTAAAGTAATTTTCTCTCACTCACATTTTGTAAAGATAATGTGGAGAATGAATTGCAGGGACCCAGGAAGCAGGGAGGCCGCGTAGGAGGCTCTTGGAATGGGCCAGATGAGAGATGGTGGGAGCCAGGGAGGAATGCGTTTGGGGAGTGGGGCTGACAGGATGCAGTTATGGGCTGGCTGTGAATGGTGAGAAGAGGAGGGTCAAGGTAGCCCCAGGTCTGCCTGGAGCCAGGTGCCTGTTGTTTCTAATCTCAGTGCCCCATTCAGATGCCCACCTACTTGGGCAAAACTCTTAACCTTCCAAGTGAGGGTTTTAAAACACGGAAGTCTTTTTGTTTGTTTCATATTTTATGGAAAGATTCAACATGTACAGAAGTAGAGAGAACAGCACAGCCAGCCTGCCTGTATCAGTCACCCAGCTCCAGAATTATCAACTCAGAGTCACTGTTGTTGCATCTTTCATCGCCACCTCCTCCCCTCCCCCACCACGGGGTCATTTTGAAGACAATCCTACATAGCTTAACCTTTCAATAGTGAAATGACAAGGTCTCTTTCAAATACAATTGGAATATTCCTTTTTTTCTTTAGGGTTACAAAATAATTCCCTGATTGTCACAAAAATACACTTTGAAGCAGTTTTGGGGTTGAAATCAGGATCCAGACTAAGTTCACACATTGCAGCTCGCATATCTCTCAAGTGGGTTCTAATCTATAATTTTCCTGTTTCTCATTTTCCTTGAAATTGCTGAGGGGTTTCTCTATTTCCTGTTTGGTTGATTTCATTCTCCCCTGTGGTTAGTCTTATTTCTCCATCCTATGTATTGGCTTTAGCTAAGTGATTTGATCCTCCCCTAAAAGCTTGATCAGACTGAGGTTCAACTTTGTGCAAGAATACTTGTTATGTGAAGTTTTGTACTCCTGTCAGAAGGTATATAATGTCCAGTTGACTCTCTTTTTTGTGATGACAGCAGCCAATAATGATTGTCACCTGGGATCATTATTTCATAAAGGATTTTATTTCATGTGGTCATCCTCTAATTTCCTCCCTCAGTTATCAGCAGGATCACAGTCATGAAGAGGCACTTTCTCATTAACCCACGTTATCCTGTAGAACACAGTTTTAAAAGAGGATGTTTGTACATATGTAAATATTTAAAGTTGGTACATTTTTCTTTTCTTTTTAATTTTTTTTCTAATGGAGGTACTGAAGATTGAATCTAGGACCTTATGCATGCTGAGCCCACACTCTGCCACTGAGTGTACCCCATCCCCCTTGAGGTTCATATTTATATGATGTTTTCCTTCTGTTATTTTTGTTTTATGTCATACAGTATTTGATGGCAGGGCAATGGGTTTGATGGCTTTTTAATCATTCTTTATGGGCTTTTGGGATTTGTGTGTGTGTTTGTGTTTGTAAAGAAAACAATTTTCCCACTATTTTAAGTATGTTTTGCTAAGGAAATTATGTTGATCTGTTCCCTGCTCCTGGTCCATGTGTTCCCTTTGTTGCTTCCCACTAGTGGCCCCTTGAGCTCTGTGACAAGACTCTCATGTCGTTAATCCTGGTTGAAGGAGATCTGGAGAGATTTATTCAAGGAGATGAAATTTGTAGACAATGTATTGGAAAGTACTGAGAAAAGTTTTCATTAGAAGGCCTGGGGTTGAATTGTTAAGTGCACAAAAATCTGAGCTATGAACCACCAAGACAATTATTAACTCCAGGAAAAACAAAGTAGGGAAGAAAAATGTAAGCCAAGCAGACAACTTGCTACAGCTGAGAACAGTCTGAACCGAGTCCTAATAATGTAAAGCAAGGATACTGAGCTGATCAAAATTATAATGTAATTGTATCAAAAGTTTGGAAGAATGAAGGTTTGGGTGTGTAGATGAGATGGGGTTTGAAGGAGGGCTTAATCGTCATTTTCCAAAATAGAAAGTTAAATAGGTGATACATAAAGCTGAAAAAGTCAGTAGGCTGTGTTACAAGGATATTAATCAGAGACAGGGAGTAATTAGAGTCAGCAGTAGGAGGTGAACGTGGTTGCTTCTGGCCAGGAAGTTGGGCGGTTTTTGGGAACTGCTCCTTTTTACAATCGGTGTTCGAGAACTGTTTGACTCTTTAATGAATGTATGATATAACTTTGATAAAAAGAAATCAAAGCTGAATTTTGAAAAATTGATTTTAAGAATTGGGGTGTTTCTGACAGAGGTAGATAACAATCAGACTAAACTACATTTGAAGGGATCCTCATTATTTCTAGACTTTCAGCAAGGACTAGGAGGCAGACATCTTTTTAAGGTTCAAAAATTCTTTCTGACCTTCTTGCCGACATGTAAACTTTGGAAGTAATGAACACCCCGTCACTGTAAATATGCAGGCAGAGGCTGCCTGACCAGCTCTCTAACTGTAACAGGGTGTGTTTACCACTGGCCAGTTGGAGCAGGCAACTTCTAACATTCATCCAGTTTTGAATGTGGCATTTTCAGGATGGATAGTTGATAAGAATGTATTACAAAAAGCTTAACAAGAAAGAGTCCAAGGCATCTCAAACCCATTGCCAGGGTTTTCTCTGCCAGACACCATCCTGAGCCTGCCATCCTTGAACCAGGCCACAAAGCCCAGTCACATGAGAATGAACACACTTTGTCCCTCCTGTCTGACTTGGCATCGGACTCAGCCCTTTTCCCCATGGAATGGTCCACGCCCAGGTCTCTGACGATGGAGCTGGTCTCACAGCAGCCCTGTGAGCACTGGTCCAGCCCAAGGGGTTTCCTGCGTGAAGTTTCCCAGGACTGCAGGCTGTTCTCAGAGCTGAGTCCCCCCTAGGCTAAGCCCACGGAGCTCATCTCAGCTCCAGACTGAGCCGGAAGCCTCAGAGAGAACTCAGAGCTGAGGAAATCCACTGGTTTTACCCAGCACTGCCGAGTCCGCAGTGCGTCAGCTGAGGGAAGTATCAGCGACAGCAAGACACACCTGAGCCGCCGCCTCATTGTTCCGCCTCATCCCTAAACCCTCTGTGTCTGCCTGTCTGTGTCTGTCTCCCTTTCAGGACCAGCCTGGCACCGCTTCATGCCCTTCCTCCTTCCTTCTAATCTTGTCTCCCTGGCCTGTTCCATCTACTCCAGATTAACTGAGTAACATTGAAGGGTTTTTAAAACCTAGGAACAGCCGACGTGCTAGGTACAAAGAATACAGGGCAGTACCTTCCTCAGTCACATCCCTCCTGCCTTCTCCCATTCCCACAATGAATTTTATACATATTTTGTCAGAGAGACATTGCACTCCCAGTTGTTATCATTATCAGCCATTTCCTTATTACCTGTGGTTTACGATGCATTTGCTCCAGGGACGTTCCTGAGATAAGGCAGGAGCAGATGACTGAGCCAGTTGTTGATGTCCACTTGTGCCAAGCCTGTTAAGAATGATCTTTGGGGGGATTTTTTGAATGTGCCAGACTGTCCAGTGAGTGGTGATGATCCCCTGCATCTGCTCCGGAGTCAGCCTCGTCCCCTCCTTTGCTCTGTTCTCATTTATCTCTCTTCAGCAAGTGAACCAGTGATCTGTACTTCCATGATACGTAAAATACTTCTTGTTTCACGGTAGAATTTGAGGGCTGCTATGAAAACAAATATGTTTTAAGTGTGAATTGAGTCAGAGGTTTAAACTTAAAGCCCCCTTGATTTAGAATCAGAAATTAATATGATGGAGGGAGGGTATAGCTCAGTGTTAGATTGCATGCCTAGCATGCATGAGGTCCTGGGTTCAATCCCCAATGCCTCCATTTAAAAACAAATAAATAAATATGCCCCCCCAAAAAACAAATAAAAAAGGAATTAAAATGAGGATGAAGCTACAGAGTGATTATGTGTGTCTTCTGAAACTACCTTCTGTCTTTCTGCAGGAAATTCTATGGAGAGAATGTCGGAATCTACTTTGCTTGGCTGGGCTATTACACTCAGATGCTCCTCCTGGCAGGAGTCGTGGGGGTGACTTGCTTTCTGTATGGATATTTTAATCAAAATAACTGTACATGGAGGTAACTTCTCTTTATTCCTTGTTATGGTGCTTACTTAACTTAGAATGACTTTCTCCAGGAGCATCCGTGTTGCTGCAAATGTCCCTGTATTGTCAGTTTTTATGGCCGAGTAGTAGTCCATTGTATAAGTATACCACTTCTTTAGCCAGTCATCCATTGATGGGCATTTAGGCTGTCTCCATATCTTGGCTATTGTAAATAGTGCTGCTATGAACATTGGGGTGCAGCTGTCATCCTGAAGTAGGGTTCCTTCAGGATATATGCCCAGGAGTGGGATTCCTGAGTCATATGGCAAGTCTATTCCTAGTCTTATGAGGAAACTCAATACTGTTTTCCACAGTGGCTGCACCAAACTGCATTCCCACCAGAAGTGTAGGAGGTTCCCCTTTCTCCACAGCCTCTCTAGCATTTGTTATTTGTGGATTTTTGAATGATGGCCATTCTGACTGGTTTGAGGTGATACCTCGTTGTAGTTTTGATTTGCATTTCTCTGATAATTAGTGATATTGAGCACTTTTTCATGTGCTCATTGATCATTTGTATGTCTTCCTTGGGGAATTGCTTGTTTAGGTCTTCTGCCCATTTTTGGATTGGGTTATTTGGTTGTTTCTTATTAAGTCATATGAATTGCTTATATATTCTGGAGACCAAGCCTTTGTCAGTTTCATTTGCAAAAATGTTCTCCCATTCTGTAGGTTGTCTTTTTGTTTTACTTATGGTGTCCTTTTCTGTGCAGAAGCTTGTAAGTTTCATTAGGTCCCGTTTGTTTATTGCTTTTATTTCTATTGCTTGTGTAGACTGCCCTAGGGGAACATTTCTGAGATGTATGTCAGATATTTTGCCTGTATTTTCTTCTAAGAGGTTTATTGTATCTTATCTTATCTTTATATTGCTGAAGAGGCTGTCTTTATTCCATTGTATATTCTTGCCTCCTTTGTCGATGATTAGTTGACCAAAAGTTTGTGGGTTCATTTCTGGGCTCTCTACTCTGTTCCATTGGTCTATATGTCTGTTTTTGTACCAATACCATGCTGTCATGATGAATGTAACTCTATAGTATTGTCTCAAGTCTGGGAGAGTTATTCCTCCAGCCTCTTTCTTTTTTTCTTCAGTAATGCCCTGGAAATTCTATGTCTTTGATGGTTCCATATAAATTTTATTGTGATTTGTTGTAGTTCTATGAAATATGTCCAGGGTAATTTGATAGGGATTGCATTAAATCTGTAGATTACCTTGGGCAGTGTGAACATTTTAACAATATTGATTCTCGCAATCCAAGAGCATGGGATACCTTTCCATTTTTTAAAGTCTTCTTTAATTTCCTTCATCAATGGTTTATAATTTTCTGTGTATAATTCTCTCACCTCTGTGGTTAGATTTATTCCAAGATATTTTATTATTTTGGGTACTATTTTAAAGGGGATTGTTTCTTTACTTTCTTTTTCTGTTGATTCATCATTAGTGTAAAGAAATGCAACTGATTTTTGAACATTAATCTTGTAACCTGCTACCTTGCTAAATTCTTCCATCAGCTTTAGTAGTTTTTGTGAGGACCTTTTAGAGTTTTCTATATATAGTATCGTGTCATCTGCATATAGTGACACTTTTACCTCTTCTTTTCCTATTTAGACCCCTTTTACTTCTCTTACTTGCCTGATTGCTTTGGCCAGGACTTCCAAGACTATGTTGAATAGGAGTGGTGATAGTGGGCATCCTTGTCTTGTCCCAGATTTTAGTGGGAAGCTTTTGAGTTTTTCACCATTGAGTGCTATGCTGGCTGTAGGTTTGTCATATATAGCTTTTATGATGTTGAGATATGTTCCCGCAATACCCACTTGGGTGAGAATTTTTATCTTAAATGGGTGTTGAATTTTATCAAAAGCTTTTCTACATCTATTGAAATGATCATGTGGTTATTGTCCTTTCTCTTGTTGATGTGAAGTATGATATTGATTGATTTGCATATGTTGAACCACCCTTTTGCCCTGAGATGAACCCCATTTGAGCATGATGTATAATCTTTTTTATGTGCTGTTGGATTCTGTTTGTTAGTATTTTGGTAAGGACTTTTTGCATCTGTGTTCATCAGTGATATTGGTCTGTAATTCTCCTTTTTGGTGGTGTCTTTGTCTGGTTTTGGTATCAGGGCGATGGTGGCTTCATACAATGAGTGGGAATATTCCTTCTTTTCAATCTTCTGGAAGAGTTTGAGAAGGACTGGTATGATTTCTTCTTTGTATGTGTGGTAGAATTCCCTGGTGAAGCTGTCCAGTCCTGGACTTTTATTTGCAGGGAGGTTTTTTTTTATTGTTAATTCGATTTCATTTCTAGTGATCTGTTTGTTCAAGTGGTCAGTTTCTTCTTAATTCAGTCTTGGTGGACTGTATGTTTCCAGAAACTTGTCCGTCTCCTCTAGCTTATCCATTTTTTTCCATGTAGTTTTTCATGATATTCTCATATGATATTGTGTATTTCTATGTTATTTGTTGTAATTTCTCCATTTTCCTTTCTTATTTTGCAAATTTGTGCTCCCTCATTTTTCTTCTTTTTGAGTTTTGCCAGAAGTTTGTCGATTTTATTCACTCTTTCAAAAATCTAGCTTTTGATTTGATTGATTATTTTCTTTATTTTTTTTAATCTCTATTTTATTTATTTCCTCCCTGATCTTTATTATTTCCTTCCTTCTTCTGAATTTTGGGTGTTTCTGCTCTTCTGTTTCTAGTTCTTTTAACTGGTGGGTTAGATTGTTTATTTGATATTGTTCTTCTGTTTTGAGGAAGGCCTGTATCGCCCTAAACTTTCCTCTTAGCACTGCTTTTGCTGCGTCCCATAAGTTTTGTGTGGTTGTGTTTTCATTTTCATTTGTCTCAAGGTATTCTTTAATTTCAACTTTAATTTCATCACTGACCCATTGGTTTTTTAATAGCATGTTGTTTAATCTCTATGCTTTCCTTTTATTTTCTCCTTTGTTTCTCTGTAGTTGATTTCTAGTTTCAATGGCATTGTGGTCAGTAAAGATGCTTGAGATAATTTCTATCTTCTTAAAATTGTTGAGGCTTCTTTTGTGACCAAGTACTTGATCAATCCTAGAAAATGTTCCATGCGGACTTGAAAAGAATGTATATCCTATTTTGGGGGTTTGTAATGCTCTGAAAATATCCACTAAATCTAATTTTTCTATTGTATCATTTAATTTCTCTGATGCCTTATTTATTTTCTGTCTGGAAGATCTGTCTAGTGATGTTAATGTGGTGTTAAAATTTCTGACAATGATTGTATTCCCATCAATTTCCCCCTTTATCTCTGTTAGTAGTAGTTTTATGTACTTAGGTGCTCATGTTGGGTGCATATACATTAATGATTGTAATATCCTCATCGTGTATTGCTCCTTTAATCATTTTAAAATGTCTTTATTTATCTTTCTTTATGGCCCTTGTTTTAAAGTCTATTTTGTCTGAAATCAGTATTGCTACACCTGCTTTTTTGGTGTTTCCATTTGCATGGATTATCCTTTTCTGTCCATTCACTCTCAATCTATATGCGTCCTTCTCCCTAAAGTGTGTCTCTTGTATGCAGTGTATTGAAGGTTCTTGCTTTATTATCCAGTCTGCCACTCTGTCTTGTGACTGGAGCATTTAGTCCATTAACATTTACAGTAATTAATGATAGATGAGTGTTTATTGCTATTTTGAACTTATTTTTGCAGTTGATTTGGTATTTCTTCTTTGTTCCTTTCTTCTTCCTTTTGTGGTATGGTTATTTTCCTTTATATTATCTTGGATTGTATTTAGTATTTGTGACTCACTTGTAAGTTTTTGGCTTGTGATTACACTGTTTTGTAAGTCTGTTAACCAATTACTGCAACTGTGTGTACTAAACAGATAGTAATGTAATCTCAAACCCATCCTACCGACATGAAAACATTTAAAAAATTGAAGAAGAAAAAATTACTCTATATTTTCTTGCTTCCCTCTCCCACTCAATGATTTAGATGTCTTCTTTTACAATTTCATGTTTATTCTATTTGTAATTCATGGTAGTTATCACCTTTCCATTTATGAGTTCTCATTTCTGTAGCATCCTGCTTCTTTTCTATTTAGAGTTGACCTTTCAATATTTCTTTTAGCATGGGTTTAATGTTGCTAAAGTCTTTTAGTTTTTGCTTCTCTGTGAAATTCTTTATCTCTCCTTCTATGCTGAAGGATAGCCTTGCTGGAGAAAGTATCCTAGGCTGCATCTTTTTTTTCATTCAGGACTTTGAATTTATCTTGCCACTCCCTTCTGGCCTGTAGTGTTTCTGTACAGAAATCAGCTGAGAGCCTTCTCTTGTAACTCACTCTTTGTTTTTCTCTTGCTGCCTTTAGGATCATTTCTTTATCCTTCAGTCTGGCCATCTTGATTATGATATGTCTTGGTGTGTGTCTCTTTGGGCTCTTCCTGTTTGGGAACCTCTGAGCCTCCTGTACTTTTGTGTCTGATTCCTTCTTTAGGTTTGGGAAGTTTTCAGTCATGATTTCTTTAAATACCTTTGCCATCCCCTTTATTCTTTCTTCCCCTTCTGGAACCCCTATTATGCATAGATTGGCATGCTTTATATTATCCCATAGGTTCCTTATATTGTTTTCATTATTTTTTTTATTTGTTTTTCTCTAAGCTGTTCTGATTGGGTGCTTTCTGTTGTCCTGCCTTCTAGGTCACTTATTCATTCCTCTGCATTATCTAGCCTGCTTTGTACAGCCTTTAGGTCAGGTCTCATTTCAACCAATGAATTTACGAATTCTACTTGGCTCTTCTTTAGAGCTTCTATTTTGTTTTTGACATATTTTATGTCTGCAAACACTATCTGTTTTAGTTCCTTCAGTAATTTGATCACTTCTTTTTTGAAATCTTGATCTAGTAGGCCATCAATGTCTATTTCATTGATTGTGCTTTCAGGGGATTTCTCTTGCTCCTTTAATTGGGAATACATCCTCTGCTTCTTCATTCTGCTCATATCTCTCTGGCACTGTGGCTTAAGGAGTATTAGTTGTCTATTGTGGTCCTTAAAGGAGTTTATTTATTTAACTATCTAAAGCCTATGCAGGAATAAAGTTTAAAAACAAGAGAGAGAGAAAGAATTTTAAAAGAAAGGAGGAAAAGAATGTTTGAAAACAGTGTATAATCAATCATAGAAGAGCAAGTTGAAGCAGATTAGGAATCGAGTTGAGATGTCTTTTAAAAACCTTAATAAAAAGAAGAAAAATATCAAAATACAATATTTGAAACCTGTGAATAATCAATAACAGATCAAAACCAAGAGAATTAAAAATGAAATGAGAACTGTAAACGTATAGAACTGTTTAAAAAGGTAATAGAAAACAAAACAGATATAAATATTTAAAAAACAAAGATGTGTTCTCCTAGAGACTGTGTGCTCTTAATGGTTTTATTGAGAGGTCTTTGTGTCTTCACCCTGTTTCACGAACTCAGCTTGGTCTGTTGGCCCCCTCGTCTGTGCTGCTCACAGTGTCTGTCGGCAGGAAGAACGCACCCCTCCAACACTGGGTCAGGTGCTGCTCTCCTTCATGGTGGGCAGGTGGGTCTCTCCCCCTCCAGATGCCGCAGTCAGTGCTGTGCCAGTTGCTCCATAAGTGGGCTCAGCTTCAAGAATAACAGCTTTATGGAGATATAATTCACATATCATAAAATGCAGCCTTTGAAAGTGTGCATTAGGGTTTTAAGTACATTTCAGGGTTGTGTAGCCATCACCCCCAAAAGGAACCAGTACCCTTTAGTAAGTCATTCCTTAACCTTCCTTTCCCTTAGCCCCCAGCAACCACCACTCTACTTTCTGTCTCTACAGATTTGCCTGTTCTGGGCATTTCATACAAATAGAACCATACAGAATGCTGCCTTTGTTGATTGTCGTCTTTCATTTAGTGTGACGTTGTCAAGGCTCATCCATGGTGTAGCATACATCAGTACCCAAATTCCTTTTTGTGTTCAAATAATATGCCATTGTTATAAATACACCACATTGCTTTTCCATCCATCAGTTTATGATGAATAATTCTGCTATAAATGCTCATGGACAAGTTTTTGTGTGAACACATATTTTCAGTTCTCTTGAGGATATATCAAAAATGGAATTTCTGGGATGTATTCTACTTTTAACATTTTGAGGAATTACTAAAGTAGTTTTTAAAGTGACTGCACCATTTATATTTCCAGTAGTAATGTATGAGGAGTCCAGTTTCTCCATATCCTCATCAACACTTTTTATTACTGGGTTTATAGATACATATTTATATATCATATATCATACATATTTATATATCATATATCATATATACTTGTCATCCTAGTTGGTATGAAGTGGCATGTCATTGTGCTTTTGATTTCTGTTTCCCTAATGCCTACTGATGTTGAACATCTTTTTATGTGCTTATTTCCCATTTGTATGTCTTCTTTGGAGAAACATCTATTCAAATTCTTTGACCATTTTAATTGTATTTGTCTTTGTATTGTCACGTTTTAAGTCTTCTTTGTCTATTCTGGATAAAAGTCCCTTATCAGGGAAAATATTGGAAATATTTTCACCCATCCTGTGGATTGTCTGCTTACTTTCTTGATGAAGTCCTTTGAAGCACAGAAGTTTTTAATTTTACTGAAGTCCAGTTTACTTGATTTTTTTTTCTTTTGTTGTTTGTGCTTTTGGTGTCATATCTTAGAACTATTTGTAATCCAAAGTCCTGAAGATTTTCTCATTGTTCATTTTCTAAAAGTTTTATAGTTTCAGGTCTGTGATTTATTATGAGTTAATTTTCATAAATGGTTTTAAGATAAAAGTTCAGTTTTCTTTCTTTCCAGGTATATGTTCAGGTGTCCCAGCATCATTTTTGTAAAGATTATTTTTCCCCATTGGATTGTCATGGCATCTTTGTCAAAAATTAACTGGCTACGTGTAAGAGTTTGTTTATGGACTCTCAGTTCTTTTCTCTCAATCTGTCTGTCCTTTATGCAAGTACCGCACTGTATGGATTACAGTTTTGTTAGTGAGTTTTGAATTTGGAAACTTCAAAACTTTGTTCTTTTTCAAGATCGTTTTGACTATTCTGGGTATCTTGCATTTCCAGATTAGTTTTAGGATCAGCTTGTTCATTTCTGCCAAAAAGCCAGAGTTGCATTGAATCTATAGGTCATTTTGAGGACAGTTGCCATCCTAACAATAATAAGGCTTCTGATCCATGAACACAGAAGAGTTTTCTATTTATTTTAGGTCATTTTTAACTTCTAGTAGTATTTTAGTTTTCAATATACAAGTTTCAGACATTTTTCTCACTATTCCACATATTTTTCTTAGTATTCCTAAGTATTTTATTCTTTTTGATGCTATTGTAAATGAAAATGGTTCCTTCATATTATTTTTAGATTATTCACTACTGTTGTATAGAAATATAATTACTTTTTTATATATTGATTTGTGTCTTACAATTTTGGTCAGACTGGGTTATTAATTCTAATAGTTTTTTTTTTCTTTTCTCTCTTTTTTTTTTGTTGATTCCTTGTTATTTCAATATATAATATCATGTCATCTGGAATTGAAATAGTTTTCTTTCTTTCTTTCTAATCTAGAGGCTTTATTTTCTTTGTCTGGTTGCTTTGAGTAGAACCTCTAGTACAATGTTGATTTTGGGAGGAAATAATTCAGTCTTTCACCATTATGTATGATCTTTGCTCCAGGTTTTTCATAGATGTTGTCTGTCAAGCTGAGGAAGTTCTCTTCTATTCCTAGTTTTTATCCATTATTCTATTAATATGGTGTATTACATGAATTGACTTTTGTATGTTGAAGTGCCTTTGCATACCTGGATACATCCCACTTAATTGTGGTCTATTTTATATGTTACTGGATTGGATTTGCTTGTATTCTGTTGGGGACTTTTGCATTTATATTCATAAGAGATAGTCTGTAGATTTCTTGTGATGCCTTTGTCTGGTTTTGGTATCAGTGTGATACTAGTCTCATTGAATGAATTGGGAAGTGTGCCCACCTCTTTCTTTTAGACGAGTTTGTGAAGCATTGTTTATTTTTGTTTGTTTTTGTTTTTGTTTTTTCTTTAAGTAGTTGATGGAATTCACCAGCAAAGCCATACGGGCCTAGCATTTCCTTCTGGGAATGTTTCGGATTACTATTTCCGTCACTACTTATTGTAGGATTATTTGAGTTTTCTATTTCTCCTTGAATTAGCTTCAGTCATTTATGTCCTTGTAGGGATTTATCCATTTCATCTAGATTATCTCATTTATTGGCTATATAAGTACTCATGGTATTCCCTTATATTCCTTGTTATTTTTGTAAAGGCAGTAGTGCCATCCCTCCTTTCATTTCTCATTTTAGTAATTTGAATCTTCTCTCCTTTTTTCTTCAGTACTAGCTAAAAATTTGTCAATTTTGTTGATCTTTTCAAAGAACCAACTTTTCTTTTTGTTGAGTTTTCTCTGTTGTTCATCTATTCTCTATTCCAGTTATTTCTGCCTTTAGTATTTTGATTAGAATGTTTAATTCATTTACATTAATGTAATTTCTTATCAGGTTGAAGTTACATCTGCTATCTGCTTTCTATATGTCTTTTTTTCCCCATTCCTCTATTACTACACATTTTGTACAAGGTAGGCATTTTCAAGTGTGCCATTTTAATTTGTTGTTTATTTTATCTTTTTCCTCTTCTCCTCCTCCTCCTCTTCCTCCTCGTCCTTCTCCTCCATTGCCCTGGAGATTATAATTAACATCTTGTTTTAAAGCAATCTAGTTCACATGAATGCCAACTTAATTTCTATAGTACACAAAAACTTTGCTTTGGTATCAATCTTTTCCCTCCCCCTCCTCATGCTGTCACTGTCATACAAATTACACCTTTATGCATTTATAAGTGCATCTACACAGTTTCATAAGTATTGTTTTATGCAGTTGTCCTTTACCTCAAATAGAACAAATCATTTACATGTAATACTCTATTTATACTGTTTTATTTTTTCACTCATGTAGTAGTGCTCTTTATTTTTCAGGCGAGTGTCCTTTCATTTACAGCTGCTGGACTATCCTTAGTATTTCTTGTAGGCAGGCCTGCTAGCAATGGATTCTTTCAGATTTTGTTTTTGTAGGAGTGTCTTAATTTCTCCTTCAATTTTTTTGAAGAATCATTTTGCTGGCTATATAATACTTGGTGGCAGTCTTTTTCTTTTATCACTTTGACGATACCATCCCACTGCCTTCTGGTCTCCATGGTTTTTGATGTGAAATCAACTGTCTTACTGAGGAGCCTTTGAATATGTTGAGCCACTTTTCTCTTTCTGCTGTCAAGATTATTTGTTCTTGTCTTTTCACACACTGAGTCTGATGTGCCTATTTTAGATGTCTCTATGTTTATACCACGTGGAGTTTGTTGAGCTGCTGGGATGTACAAAGTAATGTTTTCATCAAATTTTGGAAGTTTTCAGCCATTATTTCTTTATATATTCTTTCTACCCCTTTTTTTCTCTCCTTCCTTCTGGCGCTCACATTATGTGTGTATTGCTATTGTTGATGGTGTCCCACCTATCTCTGACACAGTGTTCATTTTTTTTCATTCCTTTTTCTTTCTGTTCCACAGACTGGATAATCTCAATAGTTTTAAGTTAACTGACTATTTCTTCAACAAGTTCATATCTACAGAGAAACCTCTTATTGAATTTTTCATTTTAGTCATTATATTTGTATCTCTAGAATTTCTAGTTGGTTTTTAATATAAATTTTATCTATTGATATTCTCTGTACAATGAGATGTTCACATAATTTAATTCTTTAGGCATGGTTTCTGTTAGCTTTTTGAATATATGTGTAATTGCTTATTTATGTCTTTGTCTAGTAAGTCCAGTGTCTGGGCTTCCTCAGGGAGTTTCTATTGACTACTTTTTCCCTTGTGTTATGGCCAAACATTTCTGTTTCTTTGTACATCTTGTAATTTTCTGTTGAAAACTGGACATTTAAAATATTACAATGTGGCAGATCTGAAAGCCATATTTTCCTCATCTCCAGGGTTTATCATTGCTTTCATTGTCATTGCTGCTGCAGCTATTTATTTAGTTACTTTCCTGAACAAATTCTGTAAAGTCCGTATTCTTTATCATGCATGGCCATGTGATCAGTGTGTGTGCAGAAAGCCTAGTTGTCATCACTGTAATAATGATTCGACAGTGATTTCTTTCAATGCCTGGAGCCAATCGTTTGAGCTGTTGCCAGGTGGCTGTGTCTGCGTGCTGACGGATGCCCTCAGCACCGGCAGGCAGTCTGCAGCTCTTCCGTAGCCTTTAGTTCTTGCTTATGCAGAACCTCAAGTTCAGCCAGAATTGAAGGCTTAAGATTTTCTCAGATCTTTCCTTGCCATGTGCCACACATGTGTACGGCCTTCTACAATTCTCAGAATTTTTTGGAGCTATTTAACCCTACCTCCACCCCCAGAAAGTCTCATTACTCAATTTTGCCTTCTAAGTTTCCTAGTCAGCATCTAGTTAGCCTCTACTGGTACCACTGCCTCAGGCAGGTGTAATGTTAAATACTCAGTGCTGATTGTTTTCCACAAACACTCTGGGGACAGGCTGTTTGCCCAGCACGAGTTTTAGATAGGTCAAATAGTGACAGCTCTCTGGGGGCGGATTTTTTGGGTAACTTCAAATCACTTCTGCCCCTACCTTGATTGTGAGACTGTTGCTTTTAAAGGCCACAATTTAGGTGAGGATACGGGGATGAGGGGAGATCAAGTTACAATGCCACAAAACTCACTATCTGTATGGAGATTTAGCTGTTTATTTTTTTTTTCCCAAATAAACCCTCCCCGGATTGCTGGAAGCCTTTGTTTAATTTCCAGAGTTCTGCAGAGGTTAATTTTGACAAATTTTGCCATTGTCATTGCTTCATAGAGGAGTAAGTTTTCCAAGATTTTTACTCAGATATTCTAGAAGTGTATCCCTATTTGCATTTGTTTTTAACTGAGTTACTTGCAAGACTAACTAATTCTACAGCTCCAGCCCAATTCACATAAAATTCCATCTGCATGGCTTCTTCTACAGGGAGCAGTGTGCAACCTGATGTCAGTTTGTTGTTTTTCTTATTAAAGTGTAGGAGTTTTTAAAAATATGCTCATGAATACCCTTTGTCATTTTTACACATTACAAAACTTCCACAAGCCTGTGGCTATTTTTTCCCCTCTCTTTTTGTTGCTTTAATGAAGTTCTCACTTTTAAGGATTTTCAGTATAGCAATATGTGGATGCTGATCACACGAGTGAGATATTTAACTAATTTCTAAACCTCAGTCTTTGCTCTGATTCACTGTCTAGAACATCTGAACGCATCTACTGAACCCCGTATACCAATGGATGCTGGCAGCCCTAATTAAAAAAAATCCTTTTAAGTAAAGCAAAAAAATATTAACTTTGACACTGGAAAAGACAAATCTCAAATTTCCTAGCTGATTTTGCTTTCTGTGATCATTAGCTAAATCATGTTGATAGAGCCAACAGGCATATTGAGCTACTGATTTTATTTCATCGGATTTTAGAATGCAGAACACATTTCAGGCCCACTTATAGCTCTATATGTGTATCTTTAAGGATATGTACATATGATGATGTCTTTATTTTAAGTACCTTATTTTATTTTAAGTACCAACTGCTGTGAACCTCATTAAGGAAACCTTGGAACTGCAGAACTGAAATTTTTCATACCACCATCATCCCGTAGCATCTCTTTTGCACTTAGATGTTGTGTGGCAGAGTATTTTTCTGCTCCCTAGAAATGATCAATGTTGAAGGGAAAAAAAAACCCCTCCTCTAATAAATATAGTCCAAATCACACACTTATCTGAACACTGTCTACCATTTTAGTCCACACCAATCCATCTACTCATACTGACTCAGAGTCCTCAACACAGACAATCCACCACTGAAGTCAGGGTCCTCAGCACACGTTCTCTCCCCTCCCCCATTCCATGTTGTTTCTGACCTACTTTTGTCCAACGCGTCCTGCCAATCTCTTCGCTGCCTGAGTGCAGTTTTTAATTTTTACCTTTGAGTTCCAGGCTGCGCCTAGTGATTTCCAGAGAAACGCCAGACATCTGGCTCATCAGGAGGGCCGGGGAGGATTTCAGAAAGCTGTTACCCTAACTCACTTGCAGATCAGTGAGTGGCTGTTGTGAGCATTCCTTCTAGATCTCTCCTGTGCCGGCTGCATCCACCCCAGCAAAATAACGTAGCTCCTCCAACCACCTCTGCCTCCATTCATCTGGGTTTCTGCTTTCAGTGACACTCAGATGCTGCTGATGGGCATTATATATATATATTTTAATTGAAGTATAGTCAGTTACAATGTGTCAATTTCTGATGTACAGGACAATGTTCCTGTCATTCATGTACACGTATATATGTATGAATTCCTTTTCATATTCTTTTTCATTAAAGGCTTTTACAAGATATTATAGTTCCCTGTGCTATACAGAAGAAATTTAGTGTTTTTAGCTATTTTTATATATAGTAGCTAATATTTGCAAATCTCAGTCTCTGATGGGCATTTTTAAAGCCACATCTGGAACCCTTGCTGCGGAAGAGTCTGAGAAATATATTTTCAACCTCATAGCCTTTTGGTTATGAAGTTGGAATAAAGGCTGAGCTGGCTCACCTACCTTGTCTGCCTTTGTGAGTAAAGAGGTCTGGAGATTCAAGGCCCAATAAAATGTCCCAGCCCTTCAGTAGCAAACTCTGAAAGCAACCAAAATGCTCCCATCTGCCAGAGCATGACTTGTCCTTAGACACTGCTGGACATAACCACCAAGGCTGTCTAAGGCATCATCTTCATCTGGTGCACACTTTCTTTAGATGTCTAATATCCTGATTAACAGGACAAACTGGTTTGGATTCCCAAGGTCACAGGCAGCCTTCTGCCTGACTTTGGTGTATATATGTTCATTGAAGAGTCCTCTCTCAGATCAGCTAGAGCTGCCTGGTGTGTGGTTTGCCAGAAAATGTGGGTGCAGTGCTCCCCACCAGAGTCCTACCAGTTGTTTCATTGCAGGAAGAGAGAGAGCAAAAGAGACAGAAAATGAAGTTCTTGTCCAGCATCAATCACAGTCACCCCCGCCCAGGTCTCTTGCTCTGGGACACACAGCGGTGCAGGTCAGCAGCGATGTGGCCCCGGTGTACTCCAAAACATGGTGTGGTTGTACTGGGCTATCTGTGTTTTTCATGGACCCTGCAATGTTCTCGGCTTTGTCAAATGGGGAACTAAAGAACTCCCACCCATGCCTGTAGCTCCCAGGGTTTTCACCCTTACGGGTTTTGAGGATTTGCTGATAACTCATTCTTTTTCACCAGGTCATTTCTCAGTTACACGGCAGTCCTGTGACTTCCTTATCAGAACTGCTCCTTAAGTTCGGGATTTAGTGAAAGATGCCATTTTACCCTGTAAGTTCATGTTCAGGGAGGAGGAGGAAGACAGCACAGATCAGAATTGCTGTTTTGCTTTTTTTTGTTGTTGTTTTCGTAAGCTGTCTCCTGTTGTCGAATAGACACTGAGCAAATGAATGACTGTGTCACTCCCATTTGAAGGATGAGGAAAATGACACTCAGGGAGAGGAGGCAATTTTCCTGAGGTTCCAAAGACAAAAAGGGATGAGCACAGAATAAGATCCCTGCAAATTTCTTGGCTGTCATCAGCCTTTAGGTCAGTGACAGAGTGCCGTGTGTAGTAGTAAAGTTTTAGCGTGCATTTAGAAGGGTGCTGATGTTCTTGTTTTAATTTATACAATCACACTGTTTTGTCTGGGACTCTGAAAAAGAGAAATGGGTTTGAAAATGTTGGTTTCTCATCCTTGGTCCTTCCTCACCCTCACAGATATGGACCCTTCCATCTGTAGCTGGAATAATACAGGCCCAGCCTTCCTGTCTCATGAGATCAGTACTCATTCATTTCATCCCTGCCCACCTGTAGGTGATAAAGCACAGCATTATTTTCATGTCCTGCTTCACTGATTCTTGTGAAATTAGGTGTTTTGAAGATAGGAAGTCATGAAAGGAAGCTGCTTTTTTTAAATAAAGTGCAGTAATTTTCTTAGCAGTATAGGAAATTGAGGATTTTCTTCATTGAAAATCAATAGAAATTTCAAGAATATCTGTATTTCTGATGTGTAAATTAAAATGACAAAATCTAGAGGGATTACAGAAACACAAGGAATATACCAAAAGTGTCTTTAAAGAGCTTTCCTAAGACTGGGCTTGTAAAGAGACTGTTAGTTGACAGAGACCCTCTTCTCACCCATAGTCCCTCTCCTTAGGTTGCAAAGGGCCAGCGTTTCCCCTGTGTGCATTCCTGGTGCTTCAAGTGAGTTGTGGGGTAGGGCGGTGCACATGGTGCTGCCTTCAGTTTGTCCATCCTAAGTAACCTCTAACAGTCAAGGGGCGAGTGTGTTGCAACCTCATGAACCATGCGCCATGCTCTCCAGGGTGTGTGCCCATCTCAGCTCATCCCAGCTCAGGTGATGGCAGAGCAGAGAGTGGTGGCAAGAGGTCAGCCATGAGTAGCAGGGAGCACCTGGAGTCAGCTGGGACCCAAGAGGCTAGGAGTTCCAGGTGGAAATCCCAGGACTTCCCACAGCTCATTCATTCAGCTAATACTTCTCCAGCACCTGTGATGTGCTGGTGCTTCCTTTGTGAACAGAACCAAATCCCTGTCCTCCTGAAGTTGATGTTCTAGTGGAAATAAGAAATGATACACGCAGGAGCAGATCATGGTCAGGACACATGAGTGCTGTCTATTTTGGAGTGCACAAGGTGAGATCCTTTGGGAAGGAATGTATGATACAGGAAAATGTGGGGGAGAGGATGGCCTTATCCCAGGTCGTGTTTGGGTCGCTGGGATGCACCTCACCAAGTGTGGGTCCTTGGTTTGCCCAGGAACGAATTCGAGAGCCACAGTTCAGTAAAGGTAGATTTATTCAGAGAGATATATACACCTTAGACAGAGTGGGCTGTTTCAGAAGGCAACAGAAAGGCCATGAGGCATGGGGGTTGGGTGCTCCAGTTTAAAGTAAAAGTAGATACACACTCCACAGACAGTGTGTGGGCTGTCTCTCTCAGCAGAGAGAGCAACCACGAGGTGTGGGATTGTTAGTTTTTATGCACTCAGTAGCTTCATATGCTAGTACGTGGGAGGAATATTCCAACTGCTTTGGGAAAGGTGTTGGGATTCCCAGAATTTGGGCCACCACTCACCCTTTGACATTTTATGGTCAGCCTTGAACATGTCCTGGGACCTGTGGGAGTGCCATTTAGCAACCTGCTGTATTTCGGTGAGTGTGTATTGAAGCTCAAGGTCTACTGGGAGTTGACTTTTCCACCGTCTTGGTGCTAAAGGCTGTGCCATTCCTTTATTGGCTTTGCCCGGCCCCTTCCTTCCTGTCTCATGAAGGATCTCTGGACTGATTGCACAATTGCAGAGCAGGGGACACAGTGGAAAGAACTTCATAAGTGGAAGGTGGAAGGCAGTGTTGGCAGTAGAATTCTCAAGTCAATTACAAAGTAAGGGTCTTCTTTTTGCTGGGGGTACATGGTGTCACATGAGGGAATTGTGAGCCTTGGAGACTGTAGTGAGTGGGTGGCTCACTGTGTATACTGTGTTGCTTCTTAGGCGGCCTGAGGACAGTTGGCTTATAGGTGACCCATTCACTAAAGCAGGGGTCTCTTTGGGGATTTTCTGCATGTGAGGCTAACATGGGTCACATTGGGACAAGGACCAGCCAGTCACAGCTTGGTCCACAGTCACCTAGTGCCCTCAAGGCTTTCACCCCATGGATGCGTCACCTCCCCCGGATGGGGACAAGGGCAGAAGTGGTGGGGCAGCTTCTCAGTGGTGGAGGCATTGCTCTCCAGACCCAACACTCAACAGCGTGGACCCCTGGTGTTGGCCACAGTCTTGGCTAGATGAGGCTGTTCGGTACCTGAGCTCATGAGACGTGGGTGCCATGCTTCCATTCTCACCAAGAGCTCTAGTTTTGAAGGTTCTCGTCAGACAGCCACAAATACTCCATATCCCATAAACAAAGAACAGTCTCCTTCAATCGGGGAAGGGCACACAGAAGGAGAACGGATCATCCCGAGAGCAGGAGAGGCCAAATCCGTCCTGCCATCAGGGATCTGACAGACGAGCCAGCTCCGTTCCTCTTACTAGTTGTTTACTTGGAGGATCTGGGGTATTTGGGTGACCTGCAAGTGTCAGGAAATAGTACACGAGGGCTTTGTAGATTTTCTGGTCCGGTGTTAACTCACCCCATTGTAGCTGTTGTGCAAGGAAACAAAACTTGGTGGACAACAGGCCATGGCCTCTGCTCCCTGGTGGAGCCAGGAAGTTGCAATGTTAAGTAAGACTGCGGGGGCATCATTTCTATGTTAACAGGCCAGATGGCCTTACATATACCTCATGCTGGATGTCTAAGTTGCAGAGGGAAACTGGATTCCATCCAGCTCTCCGCCAGGAAGGAGACCAGAAGTGGCCTCCGCCACCAATTGTGAGCTATTTGCCTCCACTCACAGCAGCATTTATAGCAAAAGGCTGTTCTGCCACCTGCGTTTCCGTGTAAACATCCGAGTACCCACAGCAATGGCCTCGTGAGGGTTGGTGTGCCCAAGGAAGCGGTGTGTGGGACGGAGGGAGGAGTTCCGGGGTCAGACACCGGGCGGGCAGGCAGGCAGTGATGACATCTGTGCAGCGCAGGCCCCATGGAAATGAGCAAAGGGAGGCGGGATTTGGAGCAGGGAGCCTGGGCGTTGCCGTGTTATTCGTAAGAAGATCCTGGGCTCTGGATCCAAGAAGGCATTGGCTTGAATCCTGACCCCAACCGTCATCTTGGACAAATGTTTGACGCTTTCTGTGCCTCTGTTTCTTGGTGTCCCAAATGGGGACAATAAAGGAATTACCTCTGGGAGTCAGGAGGGCCTTTATAGGTGTCATTTCATTACGCTCAGAGCAGCCCACGAGCACGGTTCTAGGTCCCCCATTTTTCACGTGGCACACGGGTAACCTTTTTATCAGTAATCAGGCAACTAAGAATGGTCAGAACCAGCATTTGAATTTGATCCCTGTGTCCAGATTATTTCTATTCTCACTCAGTATTACTGAAAATCTAGTAAAGTCAGAACAAACACTGCTGGGAAGTGGGTGCTTGAAACATGTTCGTCATCTTCGCCATTGGGGAGTGTTGAATTCACGTTCCTCACAGCCCGTCCGAGGCTCCCTGCGTCTCCGGCTGCCCCTGGTGGGGTCTGCAGGGCTCCGGGCAGCTTCTCCTTGATCTTTAACCAAGGGTCTCTGCTCTCTACAGGTTGATACTCAACACTGACTGCTCAGTAGAGCTAATGTCTAAAAACAAAAAAAAGTGGGGAAGGTACGGCTCAGTGGTAGAGCACATGCTTAGCATGCAAGAGGTCCTGGGTTCAACTCCCAGCACCTCCATTAAAATAAATAAATCTAACTAACGCCCCCGCAAAAAAAGGAAGAAGTAATTAAAAAACAATAAACAGTAAAAGTCCCCACTCCAGGCTGGGGCACACTATTTTTTCAAGGCTCCCAAATGCTTCCCATGTGCAGGACGGTGAGGTCTACCCCTCTACACCTCTTCTCGTGAGCTTGTCCACTCACACCCATTAGCCTCTTGAAACAAGAAAACTACTTGGCTCAGCCTAGAAATTTCTCCAGATTTCTAGACTTTTATTTGCCTACAGGACATCTCTCCTGAAGCCCACAGGCACCCAGCCAGAACTGAATCAGTTGTCTCCTCTCACGACTTGCCCCTCTTCCTGCCCTTCTTATTTCAGGGAACGGCACTATAATTTAAGACACTGCCAAAGCCAGAAAGCTGGCCGGCATCTTTGACCTCTTCCTGCCCTTCCATCACACCTGTGGCCAATCCTTCCACCGGCTGAAATGTTTTCTTCTCTCTCCTCCTGGCGGGGCCTCAGCAGGCCTTCACATGAACCTGCCAATAGGTCTCCCTGCCTCTATCTTATCTCTTTCTAGATCTCTTTGCATGTCTCCTCTATCTTGGAGGCACACAGAGTCCTGTGTGATCTCTCCACCTGGCTGCCTCACCTGCCTCCCACATCCTGTGCTCACTCCTAGACTATTTGCAGTTCCTGGAAGTGACCTGGCTCTCTTTGGCCTCCCTCCTTTGCATGTGCAGCTCCCCAGGGAGAAATGGCCTTAACATTATACCTTCACCTGATCACTTCTAGGGCGCCTGAGAGCTCACCACAGTGGTTCCCTCCTCTGGGAGAGCCTAGGCTACAGTTCCGGCTCTCTGCCCCGAGCACCCTCTGCTGACTGTTATCCAAGCCCTCTTAACACGCCTCCAAAGCCATCATTTCATGATGAGTCCTGTGCACCTAGGAGCTCCCGGAAGCAGGGACTGTGTCTTTTTTCTCTTTATTCTCAGAGCATGGTAGAGACTCAGGTATAATGGTGGAGGGAACAGTGGTTATTCTGGAATTTCTCTAGAGTTGGGGCCTTGGGCTAACAGTCTGGTTGGAAGAAGGGCTTAGGGGATTTACCCTGAAGCCACATTTTCAATTAACATTTCATGTTGTGTTTGTCTACAACCTGAAGTTACGAGTCTTAAAACAGAATGACGATTTCTAAAAAGTACTTTACCAAAGATTGAGGAAAATGGCAGTTTTCCATATTTAAGAATATTATTTTAATTTTGTGTGACTGGGGTGGTGGAAAATAGAAGTGCAGGGGCTACTAAAGCATTCTCATCCCCTTCCCCGCCATGAGGTCCTTCTGACAGAAGAGACAGAGGGATGTGAGGAGAAGGCTTGGAGGGTTGACCGTGCAGTGATTTTAAATTATGACAGTTACTTGTGCTTTTTTTAACTTTCTTTTTAATGGAGGTATTGGGGCTTGAACCCAGGACCTTGTACATGTAAAGCACGTGCTCTACCACTGAGATATACCCACCCATCCCCCTGATATTTGTGTTTTTAGTGGGCATAATGTGCTGGTAGCAGGTACTTTAGCATCAGACACAGTCACCTGCCCCTGACCATCACGTTAATACCTTTCCCCTGAGCTACAGAGCTACTTAGTCTGTTTTCCCAAGTTCAATAAATTATCTATATTTTCTTTTTTCTTTAAAAAAAGGCATTAACTCATGTTTCTCTTTAGTATCGCCTATAAATAAAATGTGATTTTATTAACCGTTTACCAAAGTGTTAAGTGTAATAAAAATTAAGTACAGATTTCAGAAGCATCAGTCATCATTGAAGATCCACGTTCTGCTGTTCTCTCTCTCTGTTGGTCACCTTACTTCTGGAGCTCTGGAAGCGGTGCCAGGCAGAACTTGAGTACAAACGGGACACGGTTGAGCAGGAAGGACAAGCCCGGGAGAATAGGAGGCGCAGTGTCCCCACGTGGAGACAGATGAGATTACCCAGGAAAAGCGGGCGCTGTTTAGATGCACTTTAGTCTGTTTACTTCTGGGCTTGTCAGCCTTGGCTGCATGTTGGAATCACCAGGGGGCCTTAAAAAATGTTGGTGCCTGGATTCCATCACTGCAAGCTCTGATGGTACTTGGCCTGGGGTGCATTCTGGCATAGGGAAGTTTTTAAAGCTCCTCTGGTTATTCTAATGTGCAGCGAAGGTGAAGGAGCACTGCCCGGAATGGTGGACACAGAAGAGAAGTGTGGTCCTTCCTTCATACTAACAGTAAAAAGGGGGAAAAGAAAAAGACTGCTATAAGTGTATAAGAAAAGGGGCATTGATTTGTATCCTTTCATAACGCCAATAAATAAATGCAAAATATAAATTAGCTGCAATTACATAGATGTAGAAAGTAAGACACATTGGTTTTTATAGTTGACTCCCATTTTTTCACATGTGCCGTAATTATTGCGGCCTCCTTTCCATCGTAGACTAGGTGCGCCTTTGTCTTGAACTAAGTCCAGGTCACTGCTCTCCCTTCCGTTTGGGATGTGCACAAAGCAACGTGTCTCTCACCCTAAAGTCAGAGAAAGGGCAGAAGAAGTAGGGAAACTTTTGTTGAGGTGCCATCATTGTTTGAGCAGTGTTTGAGCTAGGCATTGTATATAATTGGAAATGAAAATTTATTGCTGCCACTCATGCTGCAAAAGTAAAAATATAAAACTATATATCTTTGTATGAACATTCCAGAGCTATGTAAAGATGATTTTTTGAGACATCTGTATTATTGCTTCTTTCCATCAGCTGAGATAATTTAGAGCTGATGGTACTTGTACTCAGCAGCAGCAGGACAGTAGGTTGTGAGCATGAATAACCCTTGGAATGAAAATGCTTTTACTAGGAATATCTGAAAATGTCTCCAACTATAGATTTAATAAACTGAATCACAGATCTACAGAATGTTGGCACTGAAAATGTCTGGAGGGAGCAGGTCAAACTCCTCTTTTTATAAATGGAAAAAATGAGGTTCAGCTAAAAATAGAAAGGGACATCTGTCTTTTACAATGTAATAAGCTTCTAATAATCCCCATTATGAATAGTTCCCATTGTTTACAACTGAAGATGGTGTCAAAGAATATGTTGGTGAAAGACTGTACATCCAGAGATGAAAGCTGAAACTTAGACAAAATTAGATGTGCGTAATGTTTTTGAGTCCTGAAAAACAAAAACGTATCATATTCGCAGCATACAAAAAAATACTGAAGAAAAGATTTTTGGACATTTAAACTGCCAATTGTAAATTTAAAATTGCCAACTAATAAGTTTAAATTTTCACTGGAACATGCTTGTTGAAAAATTGAAGATGAAGACTTATTTCATTTTATCATTCTTCGTTATTTAAAA
This sequence comes from Camelus dromedarius, assembly GCF_036321535.1. NCBI lineage: Eukaryota > Metazoa > Chordata > Mammalia > Artiodactyla > Camelidae > Camelus > Camelus dromedarius. The sequence continues at coordinate 12,676,621 of NC_087470.1, read as the reverse complement.
AATTGTTTAATTTTTTTAGTTATTTATTTTAATTGTTTACTTTAATTGCGAATGCATGCTCCATTGTTTAGAGAGGCCAGCGTTGTGGTAGTGAGACTTTGGGAATTAAGTGGCCTAAATACATATTTGAACACAACACCTTGCTTCCTGAGTGATCTTGGACAACTTAACTTCTCTGTGCCATAGTTTCCTATAAAATAAGAATAAGACATTTGCTTCCTCATGACTGCGGTAAGGACAGGTCTAATTAATGTACAAAATCTACTTGGAAAACTTCCTGGCACAGAGGAAGGGCCATGTACTTAGGGACAGCTATTATTATACTGTATCTGCTTTTATAATCCAGGTAAATCTTGAGTCTTACTGATTTCATCTCTAAAAATGAAATCTAAATATAAACTCTAAGATGGAAACTCTAAAACTTCATAATTGTAGCTAATTAACACATAAAGCTCAATCAAGAAACACACAGTGGAGACCAGTTATCTGCAGACACCTCTGAAACTTCCTATCTTGCATGGAGTCTAAGCTGTCACTACTGTCACTTCTGAAATCAAAGGCAAGCTAAGGAATAGAGCTTTAAAGCTTGGCCTCAACAGGTACCCAGACCCCTAAATTCAGACCATGGCAGGGAAACAGTTTACTTTTGACATGTGCATTTTGAAAATATAGTATTAAAATGAACAGTGTATGTATTTTGTTGTGTGTTTTACATCGATAACACAGAAGAAAAAAAAAAAGAAAATAAAAACCCATGCAGTTACAAATAAGGAGGCTACGTCTGAAAATTATTATTATTTTTTTAAATTATATTTACGATTTAGTGACCAGTTAGGAGAAAAATCATTTCATTGGTGTAATCCCTTGATTGACTAAACTTGTTTTTTTAATTATGAAGAAGAGCGTGTTCCATTTACCACCTGGGGAAAGTGTATACATATAACTCTTTGTGCAAGTGCTTTTTTCTGGGTAAGAACCTGCCACAGACTTTTTAAAATCTAATGTGAAGTGCTGAGGAAACTGAAAGTCAAGCTAGGAACTATGTAGTCTCATACAGAATACTTTTTCCAGAGAACATCTGAGCCAACGCAGGGCTCCCCTCTGGAGGTTCCACAATCTCTTCTGCTCACAGTGCTTCCCCCAATTCTTTTCGCCTCATTTGTTAAAGTCAGATCATTGGTTTAGGATTCTCCAGGGTCTGATTAAGAGACCAGATGGAGGCATTAAAAATTCTAAAATTTTCCAAGAATAACAACCAAGGTAAAATGTCTAAGAATAGCCTAACTAAAGGATAGTAGGAACTATCAAAAAACAAAAAAAACCTATGGAAAGATATAAAAGATGCTTTAATCACATGATTCTAGATTAAAAGATCATATCTCCAAAATATCAGAAGTTATAAAATTGATTTGGGTTTTATTGTTTATAAAATCATATTAGTAGTATAATAATTATAAAGATAATGAGAGTTTTACTAGCTCAAGAATAGCCAGATTAGAAAATAGGACAGGAAGTCCAGATATGGGCTCTGATATCAATAATAATTTAATATAAGAGATGGAAGACATTACAAATCAGGGAGATAAAGGATATTCAGTAAATGGAACACTTGTTAGCTAATTGGGGGGAAAAGAAAAGATTGAAATCATACAGTGAACCATATATTGTGTTACATTCCAGAAACATTTAAAAAAGTAACACAATTAGAAAAAATCTACAAATAATTATGGATGAATATACAACCTCTAGATGAACAGTAAGTTTCTGAGGAAAATATATAAAGACTTCCATGCATCAGAAGCATCCTAATTTTAAACAAAACACCAGAGGATGTTATTTGTTTACAAATCTGACAAGGGGCTAAGTCCTTCAATACATAGAGAGTTCAGATCAATTCAAAGGTAACATCAAAAAATCTCAGGAGCGTAGGAGACAGAGAAGATGAACACACATTCACAAAGGAAAAAATAGATGTCACACTCCAATGGTAATTCATTCAGTGCACATCAGAATGAAATAGTTTTCCACCTCTCAAGTGACACAGCTCTGTTTATGAGGATGAAGTGCCAGTGATCACCAATCCCATGCCTAGGTAACTGGATACTTTTTGAGAAGTATGGTTGATTAACAATGCTGTGTTAATTTCTGGTGTACTCCTCAAGGCTTCTTAGAAAGCAGTCTGGCAGTTCATATCAAGAATCAAAAATATTCATATGCTTTAACCCAATAATTCAGTTTTGAAACACTTTTAATCAGGAAGTATTTCAAAATGGCAGGGAAAAGTCAGTATGGATGCAACTCACACACATACATTTGTATGTATATATATATAAAATCTCAGCCAAAATATTCTTCCAAACCTTCACATAGTAGAATATTATGCAGCCATGAAAATGTGTGTCCATGAAAATATTTTATGACATGTCAAAGTGTTATGCTTATGATAGGCTTGAGAAAAAATTAATATATAAAATGATTTGTAATATACAAACAATGCACCGTTCTGATGGAATTATGTCTATAGGTAAAAGCATTTTTCTTATTTTATTTTTTATTCATTCTCAGAGTTGGAGTCTTTTGATTGTAGGTGACAAAATCAGTCTCCAATGTGTTTAAACAACAACCAAAAAATGGGGATGCATGGGATTTATTGGTTCCTGTAAATGAAATCCTCAGGTCTGAGGTCTGGCTTCAGTCAAGGAGAGATACTGTATCCTAGATGTTGTCAAGGGCTGCTTTTGTCCTGTCTTCATTCTGTGCCCAAGGATGTCTCAGCCTTCTGCTTCTAGGCACTCAGCATCTCAGATCACACATCCATCCAAACAAAGAGAGGTCTCTTTTGGCAGCTTCCTCTCTTGATAGAGGAAGCTTATCATTCACATGGGCACCAGCACGTATCTTCTCACATAATAGTGGCTCTTCCTGGGTTAGTTGCCAATTCTCAAATCATGTGCGAAGCCAATAGAATGAGGGGTATTATTTGTCTTAAACCAACTGAGATCTACCTCTGATGCTTCAGAAAGATTGGGTCAATCGAGATTAAATTACAGGACTAAAATCAGAAGGGAGGTTATTTACCGTAAAGCAAATTCTGGGTCCTCTTCTAAGACTGGTGACAGATCCAGGACAGCAGTTCTGTCCACTACTGACTACTTTCAAATTTTCTTTAATGAGCAAATATTAAAGTTATGATCAGAAAACATGATAAATAAGAAGAAACTTGAGGAAGGAGAATGGAAAGCTTTCCTGTTTCTTAAGAAATATTGAACGCAATAAGTGTTTGGAAGAAAAATAGAAATGTGTCAAGTTTGTAAAAGTTCTGAAATGAATTAGAATTGATTTCACAGACCATGTAGGAGGCAGTGCTATACAGTTAGTGTGTCTTTGGGCTCTTTGAGTATTTCAGTTCTTTCACTTAATAGTTGCTTCATTTGGGGCAAATTGCATCATCTCCACGTGGCTCTACTTCCTAATCTGTAAAAGAGACATAATATTACGTTCCCCACAGTGTTATTGTGAGGATTTAGAAAAATAAATGTGTACTGAAGCAATAGTAAGCATTTAAAGAATCTTAACTATAATGTTTTCTTAATACATAATTAAAAAAATATTATGCAGACTTATTTAAAATGCATAATATTTAAATGGCCTATATGTGCTGTACAAGAAAGGAAGGCTTAATATACCTTCTAGAATACATTTTTCTCAGCCTTAACTAATTTTCACATTTAATCACACACACACCAAAAAGTTATTCCTTTCACAAGCATGAAGCCTTAACTGTGAAGAAAAGGATGATGAAAGAGAATAGAGGAGGAAATAAAATGCATTCTCTACAAACTGATGGCTTAGAAAGTAAGAAAAACAACTTTTTAAGAACTTGGTCACCATATTCATAGCTAAAACTTAGGTAGAGTTTTTCACATGCCTGTGGTTAATGTTCTAATTGTTTTCACAATTAGTAAATCATTGACTCATCACAATAGTCCTATAAATTGCTATTATTATCCTCCCATTATATGGGTGAGGAGATGGAAGCCCCTAGAGGTTAAGAAATTTGCACAAGGCCCGACAGCTAGCATTGGAGCTGGGATCCAGATGCAGGAGTGTGGCTCCTGGAGGGGCTTGTAATCACTCCCTCTGCTCTCCCCTGCAGGTGCAAGCCAGCCTCCCGCTGTTACTGTAAATAACATGATGTGGTTCACTTAGTCTTGAAATTCACATTCTTTGTAGCTTTCTCTCTGGGGCAGCCATCAGGAGCGGCCAGGGACACTGAGTACATGCTTCTGGACTATGACCAAGAAGGTAGATGAAAGGAAAACAGTTTAAAAATGGGATCTTTAATGTGCATTCTTCAGTGGCCAGAAAAATACATGCCTAGTGAGGAGCTGAAACCCTATCAGACACGTGAAAATTATGCTTCAGACACCCCCGTTGCCCTTGGGTCCACACAGTCAGAAATACAATGGATCAGGGACATGAATCTTGTGCAAATGCAGGGAGTATGAATACCTGCGATTTTAAGATCTCAAGGAGTACGAAAATCATGTGAAGCTTCCATCAGAAGAGACCTGCTGTCACTTCCACTTTTCCCTCATGGCACATCCACAGCTTCACTGGTCCTATTCAGAATGAAGACGACAGCTAGCAGCTGCTGACCCCTCAATCAGTGATAGGTTCTCCCTTGAAATGAAGCATATCCCTTTCATGGGTTACAACTAGATCATAACCTAAGTAATTCTATAGATGTAGAAGGGGTATTTTCATTGCTTCTACTATCACAGACTTGTCTCCAAAAGAACATGCCACCAGTTACTCCATTTTCAGCCATTTAAAGATATACTTAGAGGCTTCCTTCTTTAGTGCAGTTTTAGGTTTACAGAAAACTTCACAGAAAGTGGAGTTCCCATATATTCCCTATGCCCTGCACACAGCTTCTCCTGCTGTCAGCATGTTACATTAGTGGATGCACTCATTCTTTTTGACATCCTTCTTTCCTCCTCCACTAAAGTTTAACATGCATGATATTCACGACTCTTGTGGCATTTATGTGCGATTTACATCACTTCTCACGTTTATGTGAGTTTTACAGGCCATGCATGTTGTCTGTTTAAGCGTGGGTTGGGGGCAAGTTTTCTGTTTAAAAATATGATCATTAGTGAGCCTTATGCTGCTGGGTTTTTGGGTTGTCAGGTCCTGTTGACCATTGCTTCAGTTATAGGGATCATTGTCTATGGAGTTTCAGTGTTCATTGTATTTTCAGCAGAACTTCCCAAAAACCTGAATGGAAGAGACCCAATCCAGAAGTACCTGACTGTGCAGGTGGGCCACGCCCATCAGTGTTTCCCTCATCAGTTTTATCATCATCGTGACCCTGAACGCCATATAAGAGAAAGTGGCAATCATGATGACTGACTCTGGTAAGCTCCTCCTGCAGCTGAGGTAATTTCTACACCAGTTTTAGAACCAGGTCCAAACAGAGACTGTATCTTGTAGGCACTTCAATTCCAGTACATTAGAGTCTTTAGAAAACTTCAAGTGTAAACGTATTTTCTCTCGCCTATGTGAGAAGTGAATTAGCTCCAGCTTTGCATTACTAAAAGGGAAAAAGGAAGCATTAGAATGTCCAAGCTCTGTGTAAACAGGTCAGTGCTTAATAATAATTTCAATTACATTAGATCATGAACCTTATTGTTGAAAGTAAATAGTCTCTGTATTGCAAATAAATGGAAGAGGGACATGGTTCCAGTGGCAGATTTGCTTGTGCGCTACGGAGAGGACAAGTAATCACAGTTTTATGTGTCCTCCCCCCATGCTGTTCCTGTTAGTGTAGCTCCATTCTCATCAGCTGTGGCTTCTTTAATAAATGTTTCTTCTCTCTGGCTTGTATACCAGCCAGCGGCTTAGCGGCCCAAGTTAAGTGCTTCCGACCCGCTGCATGTGGCTGGGTTGTTCTCCCAGTGGTCTGCTCAGTGGTCATCTTCTGAAAACACTAAGACCAATTCAAATTCTGAACTAGGAGGATGACCAGTTTTATGTTCCCCAAATGCTTGTAGCAAGATGCCCCGTGTTTTGTTTGTTTTCTTAAATAGTCCTAACTTACTGCTGTTCAGGGAGACAAGAGAATATCATTTAGCAGGATGTTTAAAAGTAGCTTTCTGTCAACTTACACCTGACAGAGGAAAGTTCTTGCCCAGTGGATAGTGTTGTGATTATAAATTTTAAGGAACGGCTGATTCTTTTTTTTTTTTTTTTTTTGCCTTGTGGGATATTGCGTTCATAGTGGGAGAAACTCTTACAACAGTGTGTAGACTTGGAATTAACATAGTAGCTATGTTAAGGAATTCAAAACAGCTTAAATGAAAACAGTGTGAATTGTGTATATATATATATACATATTTACTGTGTTAACTCATGTGTCCGTGGCTTTGATGAGCGTCTGAAAGCCGTTCACAGTTTTACAGAATTAACTTTTCTTTATTCTAGCTGCAGAGCTCCCAAGGACCAGACTGACTACGAGAACAATCAAGCCATGAAGTTGTTCTTGTTCCATTTTGTCAACTACTACTCCTCGTGTTTCTACATCACATTCTTTAAGGGCAGATTTGTGACTTATCCTGGAGATCTGGTGTATTGGCTGTGAAAATACAGAAATGAAGACGTCTGAATACAGCTTTGTGTTCTGACAGTCTAACCTGTTTCAGGTTTTCTCTTAGTTGCCCAATGAAGAGTGTCTTTACTCTCTGTTCCTTAGAATTTTTTAGGCATATAATAATGACTTTATTTCATTTTAGAGCTACCTAAAATTGAAATGAGATTTTCTTTCTAATATTCCAGTGTGACCCAGGTGGCTGTCTCCTTGAACTCATGACGCAGCTGACAATAATCATGGGAGGACTGTCCATCTGGAATAACATATAAGAGGTGTTACTTCCGTGAGTACTAAGTCATGTGATCTTGGGGTGAGAACGGCCCACCCATCCACGTCATATTCCTGCGTGCCCATCTCTAGAACAGGGGAGACTCTCTGCTTATTAAAGCTGTCCAGATAAGATGATCCAGCCAACAGTGTAAACGTACCTGCTGTTTAATAATTATGCTTAGATACCTTCCTTTTTATGTTTAACTTAAATCCCCAAGTGCTATAGTTTCTGCTTATGAGCCCATCATTAGGGACTGACTGATCAGAGCCCTTTGAGAGATGGCCCTTTTTAGGGCCGTGAACTAAGTTTTCCCACAACTTCCCGCGACTTTCTCCTCCTTTTACACACGCATTTAAAAATCCATAACAGGAATTTTTTGAGTGCCTAGTATATGCTAGTCACTGTATTAAATGTTGTACATATAAGTGTGTGTGCGTGTGTGTGTGTGTGTGTGTGTGTACAATTTAATCACCCAAACAATCCTTATTCTTATCTTCCTTTTGCAAATGAAGATCCTGTGGCTTAAAGAGGATAAATGATTTGCCAAAGCTCTCATTGCCAATAAGAGACCACTGTGGGAGTCACATGTAAGACCCTATCTCTCTGAATCCATGTTTTTCTAAGAAAAGAGGCTCTTTTGCGGTCCTAAGGCACAGGGTTACATAATGTTTTAAGAGACACTTGTCTAAAAGAATAACTACAGAGGTTTTGACTTACTGTTCTCTTCTTAAAAATGAGAAAAGCAGATGTTAGCAAAGGTCACACTGTCCTTTTGATTTTCAAATAAGCCCAATCCCATATCAAAGTGGACAGTACAGTGTTATCTGTAATTCCGGAACATTTCAAGGGGCTTACAGTATTTGCTTTATGTTGCTGTTGTAACAAGTATCCCCAAACCTCATGGTTGTAGGAAAAAAAAAGAAAAAGTATCCACTAAACAACACAAATTTAACCTTGTAGCGTTCTTGAACACAGAAGCCTGCTGAAGTCAAATTATTGGCAGGGCTGTTTCTGAAGGCCTCAGAGGAACCTGTATCTTTGACTTTTCTGGCTCCCAGAGGCACCTAAGTTTCTTGGCCTGTGACTTTTTTTCTCTCTCTCAAGGTCAGCATGGTTTTGTGTTTCTGACTCTGATCCTGTGGTCACATCTCCTCTCCTCTCTCCCTTCTTCTGTCTCCCTCTTCCTCCTTTAACGACCCTGGTGATTACACTGGGCCCACCTCTATAATTCAGCTCGTCTCACTTAGAGTCGGCTGGTTAGCAACCTTAACCGCATCTGCAACCATTGGCCCCCTTTGCCAGGAAAACTGACCTCTCATATGTTCCGGCGATTAGGACATAGACATCTTGGGAGGGGAATCATTTTTCTGCCTACCACACTAACCTTTTTAAGATAATTTCTGGGTTTGAGTTTCTGTTCTCATGAAACTGTTGATCTCTCTTCTGTCTTGCCTTCCATACCAGCATTCTGCTCCTGGCCAACCTAACTGCAGAGCTCACCCCTCTCTGCAGTGTCCCCCAAAGCCACTTACACAAGCAGGCCTTACTGTTGTTTGGAGTATGGAGGAGAAACTCAAACAACTTGAATTTTGAAATTTTAAAATCTCTGTAATTTTAAAATCTTCCATGCCACTATAAAAATTTATATTTTTAACTTCATTTTTAAATTTTTAAACTATTTTAAACTTTGTTACTTTTTAAACTTTACCTTTTTTCTTATCATCCTACATTGTAGGCTCCAGAAACCTGCTATTCTGCCCACTGCATCCAAGTTCCCTTTCATTGTTTCTGCTCTCTTCCCTAACCTTCCTTCTCCCTCCCTTATTACCAAGTTTCTGTCCATTCTTTTTATAGGGCAATTAAATTATTATTTCTTTCTTTCTTTCTGTTTTTGCCGAGTGAACACTTTTGGGTGTCAGTGTGCCCTTCCACATTTCTTCACAAGGGCTTCATCTTTAAGCTTCAGTATGGATTACTGGGGTCTGTCTCTAAACAAAGGCATTTCCCTTGTCCCCCAGCTCACCACGCCCCTCAAAAAAAAAACAAGATTCTGATCTTTGCTATGAAATGAATCTTTTTTTTCCCTACTGTGCAGTAGACAACTCTTACCCTGAGCTCACAGTCAGATTTTTTCCAGAGGAGTAAAAGTAGCTCATGTGCAAATAACACTATTTTTCTCTGTGAAATAAAATAGATCAGATAGAGGAAATACTTAACTCAGAGTACTCAAAACACTTCCTGAAGGAAATAGGTTAATTATTTAACAGTAAATTTTGTTGAATCTGGTTATCAGTGAGCTATTTTTACCAATCAAGGAGAAGGATATATTTCCTAAATTGGTACTGAGCAATTCATGTGAAATGAACCTTGCTCACATGAACTAGTTTAAAGTAAAGGATGCATTATTGTATCTGTGGTCTGTTTATACCTTTGCTTAAGTAAGCACATTGTTGTAGGTTCCAGTGAGCTGAACTTTGCCTCCATGTATTTCTACTCTGGGCTGAAATATTTAGGGAATATATTTTGAATTATGTTTCCCTTGTTTGAAAACCAGGAATGCTAAGTGGTAGCCAAGTTCGAGGGTGGCTTGCGTTTTCCTCACTGCCTCTTCACTTTGTATAATGTGCCTGTTTCCTTCTTAATTTTTCATATAAATTCCTAACATACCAGAGATCTATCAATTACTCTTGCTGCACCAATAATATACCCATCCTCAAAAATACATAGGAAGGGAAAAGAAAACTTATAAAGGTAGCGACTATTTTCATGCTATGTAAATATGTCTAAAGGAACATAATGAAATGAATTTCACCATAATTCACCTGCCTCCACACCCCAAGTTCCATGTGGATTTCTCGAGTAGGTTTCTCGGAGCAAATGAAGAAGGACAGTGATGCCGTGATCCAGGCTCCCTCTGGGTTCTCCCCAGCACTTGGATTGGCAGCTGGTATAAAGTAGGCCTCAGCCCGAGCCACCTGAGTGGGTGAGTGACTCACAGGCATCAAATGCGTGACATCAGTGAATTAACAGCATTCTTTGCAGGACTGAGTATAAGCTGAGAGCCGTGTGGCCTTCCGTGCCTCACATACTATTTTGATATTGGGGTCATTTCTGGGAAGGTTATTCTGTACTTGACAAAAGGCTAGTACAATTCCAGGGTTAAGCAACTTGCCTTAGGGAAATTTTATGATAAAATATTAAGAAAAATTGTTAAATGCCCAAAAGGACATAGCATTGCCCTTTGGTGTTTAGAAAATGTATGGGTATAATTTTCTTACTTTATATGTTTTCTACATTTTCCACCATGTGTATGCACTACTATATAGTAAGAAAAAGCAAATGTTTAAAAGAGAAATTCTCTCTTCTCCAGATATGATTTGGTTAGAGGATGTGTCAGATACATATAATAAGAGAATCTTAAATACATGTGTCCATAATTCACTCTTTAATTTCAGGAACAGGACTCAGGAATGAAATAGATTAAGAGAATCAAAGATACTTGTATTCAAGATAAGCAATTTGGAGTGTCCTCATCAGAAACGGTGATAATCTATAATGCAGGGATTAAATGTGATAATGAGGGTACAAAGACAACATGAAGCAGAAAATGCCACGTGGGAAGCAGTGAGTAAAGGGCAATTTACTGTGATTATGCCAATATGTGTGGTCAATTCCCAAGCACATGTTTGTCTAACCCCTGCTAGAGGGAGAAAGCTTCCAGCCTTGACTGGAGAGGGGGGCGTATCCAGTGTCTGTATTTTTTTAAATGTCTACAGGTGCTTCTCATGTACAAATTGATATCCCTGCACAAGAACCATATCCCAACAGAAAACCCAAAAGACCGAGGACAATGATGGGTAGACGACAGCACAAGGTTTTCTGCCACAGAAGAGTGGTTCCAGTCAGGAAGAGTTAGCAAGAGGCTCAGAGTCTTAGCTAAGGACAAGCAAGTCGGGACTTCTTATACGACCTAATGCCATCGACGGGGGAGGGCAGTTCAGCACAAGAAGGGAGCGCCAGTTGAGTTAACATGGAAGTTTCATCCTGTATCCAAACTGTGTTGGATTTGGGTCCCGGAGGGTAAAAGCCCTGCTTCCCTGGGGCATGGACCGGATTCCACAGGAGGCTGAGACACGAAGTATGAGGCAGAGAAAAAGTCCCCCAGGAGACTCCCGAGTCTGGGTACCAGGGAGGGTGATGGACGAGCGCGGTCCCAGCGCCACCCTCACACCAGGGCTCCGAGTGGCTGTGGAGCTGCGCGCTCCCGGCCGGACCTCAGACCTGACTGCAGCGCTCCTGGCTGCGGCCTTGGGAGCGGCTTGAGCAGCAGGCTGTCCCCGTCATTCTCGTAGGTGCTGCAGTGACCCCCACCCCTGTGGCCACGGCATTCCCAAGCCAAGGGTCTTAGTGACTTCAACCCTATTTCCAGGTGACCACAGCTGGTTAGCCTGTGCTGTTCAAAAGGAAGATCCCACATGGGGTTTTGATGTGTTAGGGGGTTACTGATACCTGTCCTGCTTTGAATCGTTTCATCCTGACAGCAGCCTGGGCAGTGGAAGTTTCATCTCCCAATTTTACTTCAACTTTTTTTGTTGAAAGTATAGTTGGTTTACAATATTGTGCTAATTCTTGGTGTACAGCATAGTGATTCAGTTATACATACATATATATATATTCCTTGTCATATTCTTTTTCACTATAGGCTATTAAAAGTTACTGAATGTAGTTCCCTGTGCTATACAGTAGGACCTTGTTGTTTGATGCAAAAATTACTAAACAAAGTATTTGCAGACTAAACCTAGCCATGTATATGACAAAGTTGAGTTTATCTCAGAATTTAAATGTGGTTTTGATTTCCAGGATCTCTTTATCAACTTATCATAAGTAAAGAGACTGTGGACCACTTTTCAGACAAATGTTTAAAAATCATAAGATTTAGAGAATAAAGAAGGAAGATAATTATACTGAAAAGCAGATATCAAAATATAGAAATGGGCATTTGTGATACAGTAATATCTGAATTATTGGAAGAACGTGTTGAATAAGAGGACCCAGTGGTGGGTCTACTAACCGCAACATTCTGCCACAGCAGTGAGTGTAAATCATCTTCTGAGATCCTCAAAAATTGCATTTTGAATGTACATAAACTTAAATAACAAGTAAGGCATGAAGTATGGATTCAGATTCAGGGGTATCTCGAGTCCATATCCCCACCACTTCCCAGAGCTCCCTGCTCTTCCCCTAAAGTTATTGAAAGAAATGGGGAAAGTTTGTGAAGCGAAAGGCATGTTCCATTGCAAAGAAATTTCGTAGCAAACCTGGGAGCATGGCCAGGGAAACGTTAACGCTGAGATCAGAGGCAGTGTGAAACCTCGCAGGGGCAGCTCTTTACAAGTCACATCATGTACTCTGTGTGTGTCCACGTGTGTGTGCATACAGACGTGTGGGCATGTATGATGTGTACACCAGCCTTTGTGTGAAGCCGCCTCACTGTCCAAATTTGAAATCCATCCACACGTGCAGTGCAGTCAGCCGAAGCTCAGCCAGATGCTAAGTTGTCTGTTGTTGCTCTGTCTCTTCTGCTGAGCTCCACGAGTAAACCACACGCCAGCTGTTGCTTTCAGGGACAACAGCTCTGTAGGCTTCAGGTCCATGCCATGTTTCACTGCCGACTCCGATTTCATTTCAGGACAAATTGCCATTTGAAAAAGGGGGAAGCATTCAGTTGGCCCACAAGCCTCTGAGTGAGGAAAAACGATAACCTAGAGACAGCTCTGTGGGCCAGCATCCAGGAGTGGGCAGAGCACTGGGCTGCGAGTCGAGGCTGTGTTTCTTTCAAGCTCTGCACTGACTTTGAGGTGGCATGTCACTTCTTTGTCCCTTGATTTGTTCAGCTTAAATTAGGGTCTTGGACCTGTTCGATCCAACGTTAGAGTATCACTTTTTTGCTCGGTGACCCTCCATGGCTCCGCAATTCCTTCAGAGGGAAAAATGCCCACATCCTCACGGCAGCCTCTAAGGCTCCACCCCCAAAACCACCACTTATTTCCTATTCACTCTGGCCCACACCAGCCTCCATGCTGCCTGTCCAGCGTGAGGGACCTCCAGGCCTGTGATCACCGTTCCCTCTGCCCCTCCTCTGCCCACCTCTTTGCCTCCATCTTTGCCTTGTTGAAAGGTCACTGCCCCATCCCCACTCCTCCCTCCCACACATTCCTCGCCCTCCTTTATTTTCCCCGCAGCACTTATCGCCAGCTCACAGAGCCTGTATTTCTTTCTTTTACTTATTTTCTCTAATGATTTTCAGACTGGAAAGGCCATGGTGGATAATAGCAGAGAAATGGGGGGGAAAAGACAAATGAGGGAAGGTATCTTCTAAAAGCTAAAATGCCCACCTGAAAAGGAGGTAGGGGATAAAGTAGTAGTCGTTACAATGTTAGTAAACCCAAGGTATGTAGTCAGGACTAGTTTTCAAAATATTTGGGAGTAGGGAGGCAGCAATAAAAAGAAATGTATCCTGAAAACAAGAAATTAAATTCTTGGGAAGATGTTGTGTCCAGCTTGAAATGTCAGTAATTCTTTTATGACCTTGGTCTGATAATATCCTGCCTTATAATTTGATCTGTTTGGCAGCTGGGTCATAAATCTAATGGAGCCACAGTTTCAGGAGCAGAACAGACCACGCCACGATGGGAACGGGACAACCATCTGCATCCCATGGGCAAACTGGGGTCATTTTATGAATACCTTGAAATGAGCAAGTCATCAGTGGAGATTTCTGTGCTGTCAGTTATACTAGAGTATGTTTTGGGTCTCAGAAGCATCGGTTACCGAGCCAAACAATGACCCAGCATACCGAAACGGAGCCCGCTTTTCTCCATTAGATGCAATTATGCAGTCAGTCTTTCAAAGAGTGTGCCTGTGTGTATCTTTGTCAATATTTATGATGTACAAAGCTGAAGATTTACTGCCAAGGAATGAAATGGAATATTCATTCAGGTACATCTCCACCATTGATTCTCAGATCCTTCTGTTCATGTCGTCTAAGGATGAACTCAGGACCGTTACTAGATGTGACTCAGCTCGGGCTGCAGCACGTGTGGCACAGCTGTTGGCTGATATCCTTCTAAACAGAGTCATTTGAGCCCGCCAGCCTGTGCAGAAAGCCCGCAAGAGCCTCCTGCCTCATGGCAGCAAGGGTCACAGGGTCAGCCCTTCCACACCTCACACCTGCATTTGACATTGTTCCTATTTCTTCTGGCCGATGGTTTCTGCCTGGTTGTTTGAGTGACCTCTTGGCACATTACTGGCTTGAATTCAGGATGAATTTGCTGATCTGGAGTATTGGTAGAACACAGATCCCCTCCTTCTCCGATGTCTTTGTCCATTTCTGTATATTTGCTTGGCCTTTGTTTCTCTTTGGTTGAACTTGGATTTGAGCTCTCGGTTGCCTTTAAATGGTTGCATCTCAAAATAGATTTCCATGGGAAACATCATCTTTTCTATTATGCACGGCGCACTTTTATCTACTAGAAGGCTGATGATGTGCACGTTTGGTATCTGAGCCCTTTAAGCTCACCACTGCATTGAGTTCATTTTCTTTTTTTAAGCTAAGGAGACAGGAAAGGATTTTGGCCAATAGGCTTTGCATTTATGCATGGGGGTTCATGTCTGCAAAGGCACCCCTTTGTGCTTCCTGTTTATAAGTCTTCAGATAGAGGGAGTTTTTTTTCCCTAAATTACATTCTATATATAAAATAATTGCTTTTAAGAATATACATTATACATGGAAACGCGTCTGGTTCCTTCGGTGATTGAAAGGTCATCTTGTGGCATCTTCAGTCAGCTGTGCTTTGTGGCGTGATGTCTGATTTGAGTTTCACCTTTACTTTTGTTGTGTTTCGTGAGCAGGTTCCATTAAGGGTGCAGCTGCTGTCCCTGGTGTAGGAGTTATGTTCATTTATTCTGCTTATTTTCAAAAGGAATATAAGCTAATGACCTATTATTCCAAAATCAGTCATAATTGCAAATATGTCTTATTGGGTCTATTATCAACATTAATTATAACAACAACATGCTGGGGGCAGCATATCATTTGGCATTTTATCACACATGAAAAAAGCCTTGGAAAAAAGTTATTGTTCTAGTTAAGTCAAATAAAGGTCATTGAAAGGATAAGTTGTACAATTTTGGGAGAAATTGATAGGACTTTTAGAACTTTATAGTCTCATTAAAATACCAATTAAATAATTCAGCCTCCCCCTACCCTGCAAAACAGGATGGAATAACAGCTATCCTAGAAAGATTTTTCAGATATATTCGTTTTCCTATTATCTGAATAATCCCTAACGAATTAGAAAATTCAATTCATTTCTGACAGTAGGCAGTCTGTTATTCTGTATTCGATGCTGGACTGAAACTTATTTTGTGTTCTTTTCATTCATGGGAGATAGAATTTCCAAGTGCTTTTTGAATTATTTTTGTTCCTGTAAAATAAAGTGCCTTTTGTGGTGATCTCCTGACCTCAGTTTCCTCCTCCCAGTTTTCCCCATGATCATTAATGACACCCCAACTGCCCTTTTAGTTATGCCTCTTAGCTGCTGAAGGGGAACAGCTTCTGACAGATGACCCTGGAGCCCTCCACCCGTGCTTCATTAGGCCTCGCACCCAGCCACCAACCCTAGTATCCTTCGCCTGAAGTACCTTTCTCTGCTTTCCTGCCTGGAAGGACTCTTGCCAAGCCTTGGCAGGAACCCCGCCAAGTTTTAGAGATTTTCTGCTCTCCTCTCTAGGCATGAATTGCAGTTGACTCTTGTCTTGATGGTGCGTGATCGTGTCCGTGTCCATTGTGCTCCCCGGCTGGACTGATCCTGCCGGAGGCATTAGTCAGGCTTTTCACCTTCCTGTCCATGTCCGGAGCACCACAGCCTGGACCCTGGTTCTCAAACGTGTTTAAGTGACTTGAGCTTGGACTTTCAACACACTCACATACAACTGTTAGATGAGTTGGCGGTAACATTGCCCCCAAGACCCCCACAAGGTTCTATATATGGCATATGTTTTATTCTGAGTGAAATTTCTCTTTTATTTGTTTTAGTGAATTCCCCACTGTCCTTTGAGATTATTAGAGTAACCCTGAGTTGTTAACCACAATAGCTCTCCTCCCACCAGCGAATGATCCTGCTGTCTGAGAACTCAGACATGGGACATAAGAGAAATAATCTATCAGTCTTAAAATCTGGAAGCCATAAGATACCATTTTGTACTTAGAGCACCCACAGCACGAACACCAGTCTCTGAAGAATTTGGCGCTGCCTTCCCAGAGGGTGGGTGCCATAAGTGAAATGCAGTGAGTGATGAAGTGAGAGCTTTTTGTCTCTGGTACTGCCTTTTCCACCCTTGCTGTTTTAACTTGATCTTCCCTTCATATATTATGTTCTCCATTTAATTTACTGCATGTAATATCAGTTACTATTCAACATCTCCTTGCACCCGCCCCCTCCATTCCCTCTCTCTCCAGTGCTCTCCCAACCACGCCTCTCCTGCGCTCTCCAGGACCAGGCCTGTCTCCCCCACGCCCTCACCTCTGTTCTGTCTGCCCACCACCTGCACGAATTTCCTTATCTCCGCAGGATGAACTTTCCAAAATGGCAGCTGAGTAACTGGGGGGGATGGTAGACCTCTCATCTCTTTACTGATTCATTCGTTTATCCATCCAACAAACACTGAGCACCTGCTATGCCAAACACTGTATCAACTGCTGGGGAGACCAAGACAGGTAAGACTTGGTGTCTGCACTCCCCAGGCCAGGCGAGGCTTGGCGAGTCGTTGATGGATTGCTCAGCAGGTGAACACACATTGGACTTCCTAGAGCTGGAAATATTTGAACTGAATCTTGAAAGGAGAAAGGAAGTTAGCTCTCTAATGTGTGGTAGGGGGAGTGGACACTTCATGCAGAGAGGTAGAGACATATAAGAGTACACGGCATGAAGCGGCTTGGCCAGACTGAAGAACGACAAGTAGGGCTGGAACAAAGGATCCATAGGTGGGAATATCAGGTGCACAAGGCCTCTTTCACGATGGGCCTTGTGTGCTTAGTCTTGAAAGTATCCTTAAAGAAACAGGGATATATTGGAATATTTGTAAGCAAGAGAATTGCATAATGTTTATGTTGAAGAAGATCTGGTTATTCTGGCAGGAGAATGGAACATACTATTTTTGGGGGGAGGCCCATATTTTGGGGGGAAAGGATATTTCGGGGACCACTGCAGGTAGCCCAGACAACAAGTGACACACGCCTGCAGAGAGGCCCTGGGCAGAGGGAGAGAGACACGGGCGGCAGAAGTGGTGACTGCTGCAGAGGGGACTGCAGGGCCGGTGTGGCGGGCCACAGAGCTGCTGAGGTGACTTTCCAGTGACCCATCCGGAGATCGGATCTGCAGGGGGAGTGTAAGGGGAGGAGCTGGTTTGGACCAGATGGTTCTGTGTGTGGCATTTTGAGTGCGAAGTGTCTATGGGACATCTGAGGGGTGATGTCCGTTGTTAAGCTGGATTCACCAGTCAGGAGCTCAGAGGAGCTGTGGGTGAGGCCGTGGGGGCGATTCAGTCCTGCCAGGTGGAGGATTGAGGACGAGGCCCTGGGGAAAAGGGCCATGTACATGGCACATGGGAGAAGAGAAATCCACCAAGAGAAAGAAGAACAGCAGAGCAGTTGGGAGAAACTAGTTGAGGCAACACAGAGAAGGCTGTAACCTGGCTTAAGTGGGATTTGAACACTGACTAAAAGCAGCATAGTGAGAAAGGGGGTTGTGTGGGGCAAAAAAGCGAGAGCTAAAGCCCACCTTTAATTGCCAAGCCTGGGAGAAAGGAGGAGGAGGAGTATACTTAGGTAACCTTTAAAAAACAGATCTGTGTGTATCTGTGTGTGTGTATATGTGCACACAGATTTTCTGCCTGGGCTTTTTAAATTTATTTAAGGAAAACAAAAATTAAGTGGGGAAAACATTCCACTGAGGGGAACATATTTGTCCACGGCAAAAGCTACCTGGTAATCAAATAAACAGGAGCTGAAAATGCCCACTGGATTGAAACACGCAGCCACCGGCAGTGCAACTCCTGTCTCAGTGCCGTGATGAGGGCCGTGGGGGATGCAGGGCTCTGAGCCCTGGAGGAGTGTTCAGCGCAGGTTCTTCTCCAAGAAACTGGACTTTAAAGGGAAGAAGAAAGTGTAGAAAGTATCAGAGAACAAAACAGGGCTGTGAGAGAGGGTTGGGTGAGGTTTAGTTTTATTTTACAGTGGGCGTTTCTGGCCTTGCTGAGTTGCTATGCCTTTGCTGTTGTCGGTCTTTGTTCCAAAAGCTTTTTAGAAAGTTCTACTTGCTTGAATATCTGAACAGATTAAATCATGTTGGGTTATTTCTGGTGTTTTATTTTTTAATTAAAAAAGTATCTGGAATTTATTTTAATGTCAAAAGTGAGGACACTGTACCAGGTCTTCCAATGATTTAGCTAATTACTGCAGTACTTGAATCCATTGATTTGAAGTGTCAGTTTTACAATATTACTAAAATCTCATAAATATCCACGTCTATTCTTGAAATGTATACTATTTCATTCATACTCTCAGTGCACTATTTCTATACTGTTTCCATGACCATAGATTAATACCTCCTAGAGTTGGTCCTAAATTATCCTTTTCCAGAATGTCCCTAATACTACAAATTCAAACATCCCTCCTCATTATTTTATTTGTATACTTGTGTATATTTCTGGAAGAACTTTAGGATCACCTTTCAGATATTTTTCTTAAATCCATTTGGGATTATTAACTTAATTTGCACTCAGATTCTAAATTTATTTTGGAGAAAAAATGTTCTATGTCCCCCAAACTTGAGTCTGCCCAGTGAAGAGTATGGTGCATTCTACTGTTCATTCAATCATCATTTTTCTTTCTTATTTTAAGTCATTTATCAGAATCATTTTAACATTTTTCATTAATTTATTTCCGAATAGTCTGGGCCTTTGTTGTCATTTTAAATGATATCTTTTCTGGGTTTTGAACTGGGTTGATAGCTAATAAAGTCTTAATTTCTGGCTTCTCTTGAATAAGAAGGAGATCTGACAGTGTGAGGCCCTATTTCCAATATGGTGACTGTGAGCATTGCGTTTCATTAGGATGTCCACTTGCCAATTTGCCAGTGGCTGCACCCACTCCACACATTTCTGCTTCTTCCCTGCCCCTTGTAGGCAGGTGGGTTCATGTAGGGTTAGGTGGGTTATGGACAAAGTTACTGACATCACTGCTGCCGCACTGCTGACACTTTGGCGTCACTAACTCTGGTTCTTGCTCTCTGACCTCCCTGAATATGACAGCTCCTTCCGGGCTGTGGACATGCTGCATCTTTCCAGCACTGTCAGCTTTTCTGCAACACACCCCTGCCTCTCAAGTCAGAAGCAAATTTCAGCTCCTCCTACCCATCCACCCCATCCACGGTCTTGCCGTTCCTGGCCAGAGTGGTCCCTACCCCTTGACTGAGCAGTAACCCTATAGGGACTATAAATTTGCCTATTATCCACTGTCTTAGTTACATACCTGTGCTAGTTTACATTAAAAGCCTGCCAGTTAGGAGGGGTGGGTCTAAAAGTCTTTTAGATCTCTGGCCTTATCATTTGTAACCACTCCCTCACCCCATGGAACAGCTTACCACAGACCTCTGCTGCCCCATCTGTAGCAATGCCCTGTAAATTACAGACAGAGAGAAAAGAACTTCTAAGCCACCACCATATTTTTGACTTCCTGCGACCACACAGACCATAGAAATATCAAGATAAAAATTCCTGAAGATGGATATTTTGCTTCTGAAGACACTTTAATTGCATACCTTTCTGTGACTTGTAGTAACTTCATAGACCCTCTGAATGGGCTGCATTCACACTCCCAGACTCAAAGGAGCTTGCTCTTTTGCCTATTTTCTGTGTATTGCCTCCAACATTCTCTATGCATAGCTTTCCCAAAGGTACATTTCTTATTTCTATTTAACTTGTTAGATACATCCACAATATTCTTTTTTAAATCCCAATTGCAAATCATCTTCCAAGATTGTATTATTTCAACACTGAGAGTGAATAATATGCTTCAAGATTCCCAAGTTTATTACCAGCAAATAACTATGGTTGGTTAAAGATTTTTAAGTATGTTATTCCTACTAAGGGTATATACATGAAAGAAACAGGTTGTAATTATTCTTCTTCCCAGAGATTTTATATTTGCCTTTTGTTTGGATTCTTTCACTGTTGAACATTATTATTACCATGAAAGTATTTTCTGTTTGGGACTTAGTTCACAATTTGCCCCTCTCTCTTTACAGGAGTAAAGGAATTGATGTTGTCCTTCCATCCATCCACCACTCCACGTTGTGTGTCCATTTCTTCAACAGGTATTCAGTTTAGGTTCACCACCTTATCTGTGGCCTCTTTCCAGTGGCCCCTCTGTTGGCTCTGGAGAACAGTATATTGGAAATCAGAGTGGGTACGTGGAAACTTGACTACCAAGCACAGACGCATGGTGCCAGAAAAAGCCCAGGACATCACAGTGCGGCAGCCCACCATGCAAGGAACAGCAATTCTGGCTGTGGTGGACACATGTGTGTAAAAAGGCTTCATGCGGTGAAGACCTAGAAAAGTCCAAAAATGCATTGGCGTTGCTTCCTTAGGAATCCAGCGTTGCGTATTTTTTAATATGAGAGGGAGATGCTAACACTATCATCGTTATGAAGAACATATTTGTTGTAACTGTAATTATTATTTTAATAAATTTTCTTTATAATTATTATTTGTGACTAACAAGACCATTACAGGGGAAGTTTTTAAGAAGCGTGGCAGTTATACTGATGCTGAAGTGTTAATTTAGTAGAAGCATGGTAATAGCATTAATAAGAATTCACTCTTTTGATTCTCACATGACTCTAAAGGTTACCCAGGAGTGCTTGTATAATGGAGATAGAAATCTATCCGTTTAAGTGTTTGTAGAACCTACAATAAGAGCAGTCATTCCACCGTATTTGACCATAGAGTCCAGACTATCAGTTTAAAGTAGGAACTACATGATGAGGCCATAGAAACCCTTTGGGCCTCCCCAATCATTCACTACCTTCCTGGTCCCCTGGGGCAGAGGTTCTTCCAGAAGGTGGCCCCATCTATCTTCCCCACCCCACTCTTGGCCTTTGCTACACACTGTTGGTCATTAGCTAAGCATCCTCATGTCCTGCATGTGTCTGAGCTGTGAGGGAACAGAACTCAGCTGTTTACAAACTGTATTGACTATGACCAGTCTGAACAGCCTCTCTCCTTCCCTGCCCACAGCCCCACACGGCAACAGGGGGCTCACAAACACAGCGATTCCCAAGCCAGCCCATCAGGGCACCTTCTTCCCTAGAAATATTCTTACAACGAGGGCTGTTTCCTCCCTTACTTCACGGGCAGTTTCACTCCCAGGTTACAGTCCCCAACAAAAGGCTATCCCAGTTTGAATTTCTTAATCAAGTCTCATTGACCTGAGTAACTGGCATTTTCCTATGAGCACTCATGGAAACAGAACAGGGCCTGGCAGTGGCTGCGGGCCAGGTTCCTGGGTGAGGGCACTTGCTGGGCCCTTCAGGTTCTGTAGCCTGGCCCGAGCTCAGCTCCCAGCACGGCGTCTTCCCATCTGCATGATTTCGGGCCAGGCTTCAACAGTTCAGAGCTTTATTCTTTAATCTACAAACAGAATAATTCCCTGCTGCCTATTTTAAGACTGTTATGTACCCCAAAGGGTGCTTATTGAATTCAGTGAGTCAGCGCATGGAAGTCACACAACCTGGTCCTCAGGGAATGTTAGATATCTTCATTATGCGTCGTCGATAAAATTGGCTGCACAGACTTGGCCAGGTATCAAAGCTGCAGGCACAAGAATTTGACAATGTGTCACTGGATCATAGTCACAATTTTACACAGTAAATTAAGCTACCTGGGACCACCCAGCTGTCAGCCCACCCGACTCCCCACCCCAAGAACCCTCAGTTTATCTGATTTGCTTGCTACCCCTACTTTTTGGAGAAACTTGGCAAATCACACACAGTCAATGACTGCTAGGTTATGTCCATTCCCATTCACTCAAATTGCCCCATTTTCAGTATCCACTGTGCTGCAAATCATAGACTAATATTCACAAATATGACAGCAAGGCCTTTCCTGTTCCACAGTCAGAGAAGTACGAATCTTTCATGTTTAATATGCCATATGACAATAAGCAAGGCAGGAAAACAGGCTCCTGTGCTTTAAGAAAACTTTTAGCAATGACGTTTGAAACTAAAAGTGTTTTTGTTTGACCTTCAGCTAACCAGAAAATTCAATTGACTCCTATGACCCATTACTCAGGTGTCCTGGTGTGATTGTATTAGGCACTTTTCCTCATCTCCCCAGCATGGCTTTGCTCCATCAGCACAGATGGAGTGTCTCCAAGGCTGCTCCGTGTGCATGGGCGTATGTGTGCACACATGTGTACCCACTGATTGCTGCCACTGATTCATATCCAGGAGTTGTTCTGTCTTATAACTCAAGCATTGCTTTATTATATCCTAGAAAACTGCTTTTAGATCATTGATTGAACTATAGGCCATCCTCTTGCCCACATTAGGAAGTGACGTCTTCCAAGACACAGGTCCTGTGTGCTTGTATATATGTATAAGTAAGAATTAAATATGCATGTCACCCCCTCACATATTTAATTTGAGCCTTCCCAATTGAATGTGCACAGTAAAGGCTAACTTCCCATAACAGGAGAACTTTTAGGAAGAAAGAAGAAGGAATTAGCCACCAGAGAGAAGACAGGTTATCAAGCAGGAGTTTGGTATAAACTCATTAATTTTTTTAAAGTTGCTCTGGCTCAATAAATAAGTGGAATTGACATTGTTGTATCATGCCAGAGCATCTGCTATTGAAGACCGATTTTAATTTACTTTAAGTGGAAAATTGTGTCGGAACAGCATGGGAAATGAAGAACACTGCATCTATCTGTACTGCTGAAGTGTGTCTCAGAGCTGCTCAGTTTTGAGGAAAAGTATCTTGTCTGGAGACAACAGAATTATTTTCATTGTTGGAATTTTTGAAGCTTCCAGAAGCACATCTGCAGGTGATTCTGTAAAAGTCTAGAGTTGACTTAAATAGCAGGAAATTTTAGCCTATTGAAATCAGGAGAAGTGAAATATTTTTGCCTACCACCACCACCAGGCAAGCACGTGTACACCCAGGGAGATTTCACATCAGAGGGAATGACAAAGCTGGTTCTCTTACCGAGGCCAAACTTGTTCTGCTCACTGCACAACAGTGATAAACAAATAAATCAGGAGACAAGGTTTTGGGGCAAGGAATAGTAACTTTATTCAGAAACCTGGCAGACCAAGAAGATGGGGGACTAATGTCTTGGAGAATCATCTTGCCCAAGTCAGAATTCAGGCTCATTTTAAGCTAAAAAGGGGATGGGGTGTGGTTGGTTGTGCAAACTTCTTGCGGCAGGCATTGTTTGTTCTTGCAGCCGTCCACGTGGGTCAGGCTGTAATGTCCCTGTAAACCTTCAACAAAACAAACGCTATTCTCTATTTTGCAACTTGCCATCTCTGCATAAGTGCAGAAGTGCTAACATCCTTAAAGGTCAGAGCCCCGAGAATAGGCTTTCCTGTAGGTTTTAGGCTAAAGGCAACGTTGTTTTGCAAAAGGTGCAGAGCCAGCAAGATTGAGCCTGGAAAACAGGGTGCAGTGCTTCAGACTGAAGGAACAGATCCAATGTGGCGTCAGATTTGTTCTCGATTACAGTTCTAGTTAGGGGAAATTTTGCAGCAGAAAATTCTGTCAGTTGTTTTTCTTGCTTTGCCTGAGATCTTGTTTGTTGTCTTGTGGTCTCATGGTGTCAAAACCTTATGTTCAGATGAATACTATTAAAATCATATGGTGCAGAAAACATATCTGTTCTGCTTCAAAAAAATGACTGAAACATTTAGCTTTGTTTATTCCCATAGAATTTGGATTGAATCTATTCTCGACTTCCTTCTTCCTTCCAACCAGTATTTTACTGGAGGGTTTAAAGCCCAAATTAAAGAATTTTGGAAAAGTCTCATGTAATTCATAAAAGCTTTACATCCGAATTTAAGACTGACCCATATTTATACTTTTAATCAAGGAACACATTAGTTAGTTGATCATTTATGACGTTTTTAACTTTGTCCATGTAATCTTCTGGAAGTTCATAGGTTTAGACACTTGATCTAACAAAACAGGTATCACTGCTTGACTGTGTGAATTAAAGAATCCCAGTAGAGTTTCCTGCAAGTATATTTTATTAAAAATAATAAAGAATTCTTGCTCTCTAATAAAGCAACAGACAGAAGCACATACTGAGTGTTTAAAATAAATCAGACTATGGGTTATGTTATCTAAACAAGTCAAGATATTATAGGGAAAAACGTATGAACTTGAAGGAAAATACATGTTGTGCATTTAATATCTTATTTTTAACAAGCAAATGATAAAAAAAACCCCAATTTTTAAATCACTTATCTGCAAGTGGTTATACAAAGCCAACTTATTTTCATAAGTGTTACAGAAACAAAAGGGCTATCTAAATCTACATTATTAAATATTAAATTATACCAAATTGATCTCCAAGTTTGATTGATTTTCATGACATTTTTAATTTTTGAAATTCTGACTTACATATAACATATCCAAGCAGGTCTTCAGTTATCCACAGTACCCTAGTCTACAGTTATTCTTACTGTACTTAAAAAATGTAATAGGCAAGTTTCAGGCCCTTGCTTTTGAACTGCCAGTGGAATTCTAGATATTCCCTTAGGTTAAAGACCAAAAGCAAACCAGCTATTCTACCTTAAAGCAGTTGCTCAAAGAATTTAAGATTCATTATATATATCCAGTTACAGGAAACAATTAAATTTTCTAAACTTTAAAAAAGAGAAATCTACTGCTGAAAATAAAATTCTGTCATGTCTGCTGACCACAACTATAAAGGCTCTAAATTAGTGCTCCCTTTACTGTTTTCCTACAAGCATAGGTAATGACCACCGCTTTCACATTCCCTTTATGCTAGATGAACGAACGCCTCTCCACATGCTCAATTCTGAGAGTTGAATGTGTGTGAAAGCCGTCAATCACCTAGCTTGTTGATAACACACAGTTATTTTTCAGTGGGAAAATACATTACATACATATATATGGGGAGGTACTAGCTCTAACTGGGTTTTACACTGAAAACTGCATGAACTTCAAACCGGCAGTAGGAAACATACTTAGAAATTACAGTGTTTCTAATGCTATCCATTCCCTTTATGCTAGATGAACGAACGCCTCTACACATGACCAATTCTGAGAGTTGAATGTGTGTGAAAGCCATGAATTAACTAGCTTGCTGGGAACACAGTTTCTTCTCAGTGGAAAAATACACTATATATATATATTTATATGGCGAGATACTAGGTCCCAACTGTTTTACAGAGAAAACTGCATGAACTTAAAACCGGCATTAGGAACCAGTCAGAGAAACAAGAGTAAGTGTTTCTACAGCTACCTAATCTATTTATGCAACATGAACAAACGTCTCTCCAAATGCTCAATTCTGAAGTTTAAGTGTGTGTGAAAGCCGTCAATAACTTAGCTTGTTGGGAACACACATTTTCTTCTCAGTGGGAAACTACATTACATGCATATATATGGGAAGGTAATATTTCCAAGTCGATTTTACAGTGAAAACTGCATGAACTTCAAACCGGCACTAGGAAAGAAACTGAGAAACTAGAGTAAGTGTTTCTACTGCAACTCATTCCCGTTATGCTAGATGAACGAACGCATCTCCACATGCTCAGTTCTGAGAGTGAATGCGTGCGAAAGCCATATATGACTTAGCTTGTAGGGAACACACAGTTTCTTTTGAGTGGGGAGCTACACTACATATATACATATATGGGGAGGTACTATATCCAACAAGGTTTTACTCTGAAAACGTAATGAACTTAAAACCGGCACTAGGAAACATACGGAGAAACCAGATAAGTGTTTCAACTGCAACCCATTCCCTTCATCCTAGATGAACTAACTCCTCACCCCATGCTCAGTTCTGAGAGTTGAATCTGTGTGAAAGCTGTCTATCACTTAGCTTGTAGGGAAAACATATTATCTTTAAAGTGGGGAACTACACTACATACATATTTATGGGGAGGTACACGGTCCAAATGCGTTTTACAATGAAAACGGAATGAACTTCAAACCGGCCCTAGGAAACATAATGAGAAACCAGAGTAAATGTTTCTATTGCTAACTATTCTATTTATGCAAGATGAACGAAAGTCTGTACACATGCTCAATTCTGAGAGTTAAGTGTGTGTGAAAGCCGTCAATCACCTAACATTTTGGGAACACAGATACTTTTCAGTGGGAAACAATTCTAAATATATATATATGGAGAGTTACTAGCTCCAACTCGGTTTTAAAGTCAAAAGTGCATGAACTTAAAACCCCTAATAGGAAACATACTGAGAAACCAGAGTGTTTCTACTGAAAATATTCCATTTATGCTAGATGAAAGAACGCCAACCCACATGCTCAGTTTTGCATGTTGAATCTGTGCAAAAGCCATGTATCAGTTAGCTTGTAGGGAAAACATATTTTCTTTAAAGTGGGGAACTACACTACATACATATACATGGGGAGGTAGAGTTCCATCTTGCTTTTACAGTGAAAATGGAATGAACTTCAAATCGGAACTAGGAAACATACTGAGAAACCAGAGTATGGGATTCTACTGCAAAACATTCCCTTTATGCTAAATGAACGAACGCCTCTCCACATGCTGAGTTCTGAGGGTTGAATGCGTGCAAAAGCCGTCTATCACTTAGCATTCAGGGACACACAGTTTGTTTCAGTGGGGAACTACACTACATATGTATATACGGGGAGGTACTAGCTTCAACTCGGTTTTACAGTGGTAACTGCATAAATTTCAACCCGGCACTAGAATAATACTGAGAAACCAGATAAGTGTTTCTACTGCAATCCATTACCTTCGTCCTAGATGAATGAACACCTCTCCTCATGCTCAGTTCTGAAAGATGAAAGTGGCAAAAGCCATCTATCACTTAGCTTCTAGGGAACACACAGTTTCTTCTGAGTCGGGAACTACAAACCATATATATATATGGGGAGGTACTAGCT
This sequence comes from Camelus dromedarius, assembly GCF_036321535.1. Classification (NCBI taxonomy): domain Eukaryota; kingdom Metazoa; phylum Chordata; class Mammalia; order Artiodactyla; family Camelidae; genus Camelus; species Camelus dromedarius. Next base: position 12,649,445 of record NC_087470.1, on the reverse strand, counting down.
CCAACTAGATTTTACAGTGAAAATTGCATGACGGTCAAACCGGCACTAGGAAACATACTGAGAAACCAGAGTAAGTGTTTCAATTGAAACCCATTCCCTTTATGCTTGATGAACGAATGACTCCCACATACTCAATTCTGAGAAGTAAGTGTGTTAGTAAGCCATGAATCACCTAACTTGCAGAGAACACAGAGTTTCTTTTCAGTGGGAAATTACACTACATACATATATATAGGGAGGTACTAGCTGCAACTCGGTTTTACAGTGAAAAAAGCATGAACTTAAAATCGGCACTAGGAAACATACTGAGAAACCAGAGTAAGTTTTTCTACTGCAAACCACTTACTTTCTGCTAGATGAACGAACTTCTCCCCACATTCTCAAATCTGAGAATTAAGTATGTGTGAAAGCTGTCAATCACCTACCTTGTTGGGAACACACAGTTTCCTTTCAGTTGGAAACTACACTACTTACATGTATATGGGGAGTTACTAGTTTCAACCGGGTTTACAGTGAATACTGCACGAACTTCAAAGGGCATTGGAAAAATATTGAGAAACCAGAGTAAGAGTTTCAACTGCGACCAATTCACTTTATGCTAGATGAACGAACGTCTCTCCACGTGCTCAATTCTGAGAGTTAAGTGAGTATGAAAGTCGTCATTCACATACCTTCTTGGGATCACACAGTTTCTTTTCAGGTTGAAACAGCACTACCTACATATATATGGGGAATTATGAGCTCCAACTAGGTTTTATAGTGAAAACTGCATGAACTTCGAACCGGCATTAGAAAACATACTGAGAAACAAGAATAACTGTTTCTACTGGAAACCATTTCTTTTAAGCTACATGAACGAACGTCTCTCCTCATGCTTATATCTGAGAGTTATGTGTGTGTGAAAGCCGTCCTTCACCTAGCTTGTTGGAAACACACAATACCTTTTCAGTTGGAAACTACACTACATACATATATATGTGGAGGTACTAGCTATAACTCGGTTTAACAGTGAAAACTGAATGAACGTCAAACCGGCACTGAGAAACATACTGAGAAACCAGAGTAATTGTTTCTACTACAAAGAGTTCCCATTAAGCTAGATGAACGAACGTCTCTCCACATGCTCAATTCTGAGAGTTAAGTGTGTGTGAAAGCAGTCTATCACCTAGCTTGTTGGGAACACACAATTTATTTTAAGTGGGAAACAATACTACATACATATATATGGGGAGTTACTAGTTCCAAATCTGTTTTACAATGTAAACTGGACCAACTTCAAACCGATATTTGGAAACATACTGAGAAACCAGATAAGTGTTTCTACTGCAAACCATTCCCTTTATGCGAGACGAACGAACGCCTCTCAACATCCTATGCTGTGAGATTTGAATGTGTGCAAAAGTCATCTATGAGTTAGCATGTAGGGAGTAGACAGTTTAGATTGAGTGGGTAAATACAGTACAAACTAATATATGGGGGAGGTACTAGATTCAACTCTGTTTTACAGGAAAACTGCATGAACTACAAACCGGCACTAGGAAACAGACTGAGAAACTAGAGTAAGTGTTTCAATTGAAACCCATTCCCTTTATGCTTGATGAACGAACGTCTCTCCACATGCTCAATTCTGAGAGATAAGTGTGTGTGAAAGCAGTCATTCCATTAGCTTGTTGGGAAAACACAAATTCTTTTCAATGGTATACTACGCTCTATACATATATATGGGGAGGTACTAGCTCCAACTCGGTATTACAGTGAAAACTGCATGAACTTCAAACCGGCTCTAGGAAACATACCCAGAAACCAGAGTAAGTGTTCCTAAAGCAACCCTTTCTTTTTTGCTAGATGAACGAACGTCACTCCGCGTGCTCAATTCTAAGAGGTACATGTGAGTGAAAACTGTCAATCAACTAGCTGTTGGGAACACACAGTTTCTTTACAGTGGGAAACTACAATAAATAAATATATATGGGGAGAAACTAATACCAAAACGGTTTTTCAGTGAAAACTTTATGAACTTCATCCGGCGCTAGGAAATATACTCAGAAACCAGAGTAATTGTTCCTAAAGCAACACATTCATTTATGCTAGATGAACGAGCGTCTCTCCACATGCTCAATTCTGAGAGTTAATTGTGTGTCAAAACAGTCAATCACCTAGTTTGTTGGGAACACAGTTTCTTATCAATGGTAAACTACACTAACTTCCGGTATAACGGGAGGTTCTATCTCCAAATCGGTTTTACAGTGAAAAATGCATGAAATTCCAACCGGCACGAGGAAACATATTGAGAAAGCAGAATAAGTGTTTCTACTGCAAAACATTCCATTTATGGCAGATGAACGAATACCTCTCCACATGCTCAGTACTGCGTGTTGACTGTGTGTAATAGCCATCCATCATTTAGCTTGTAGGGAAAACACAATTTTTTCAGAGTGCGGCACTACACTACATAAATATATATGGGCAGGTAGAGTTCCCTCTCGGTTTTATAGTCAAAACGGCATGAAATTCATACTGGCACTAGGAAACATAGTGAGAAACCAGAGTATGGGTTTACACAGCAAACTATTGCTTTTATGCTAGATGAATGAACGTGTCTCCACATGCTCAGTTCTGGGAGTTAAGTCAGTGTGATATCCCTCAATCATCTAACTTGTTGGGAACACACAGATTCTTTTCCGTGGGAAGCTACCCTACATACATATATATGGGGAGGTACTAGCTCTAACTTGGTTTTAGAGAGAAAACAGCATGAAGTTCAAAACGGCACTAGGAAACATAATGAGAAACCAGGGTAATGGTTACTACTGCAACACAATCCCTTTATGTTAGATGAGTGAACGTCAGCAAACATCCTCAATTCTGAGATTTAAGTGTATGTGAAAGCCGTCAATCACCTAGCTTTTTGGGAAAACAGAGTTACTTTTTATTGGATAACTACACAAAATACATTTATATGGGGAGGTACTAGCTCCAACTATATTTTACAGTGAAAACTGCATGAAACTCAAACCGGCAATTGGAAACATACTGAGAGGCCAGAGTAAGTAGTGCAGTTTCCCACTGAAAAAATCTGTGTGTTTCCAACAAGCAAGGTATTTGACCAGATTCACACACACTTATCTCTCAGAACTGAGCATGTGGAGAGACGTTCGTTCATCTAGCATAAAGGGAATGGTATCAGAAGAAACTGTTACTCTGTATTCTCAGTAAGATTCCTAGTGCCGTTTTGAAGTTCCTGCAGTTTTCACTGTAAAACCGAGTTGGAGCTAGTACCTCCCCATATATATGTATGGAGTGGAGTTTGAAGCTGAAAAGAAACTTTATGTTCCCAACAAGCTAGGTGAAGGACGGCTTTCACACACACTTATCTCTCAGAACTGAGCATGTGGAGAGATGTTCATTCATCTAGCACAATGGGAATGGGTTACAGATGAAAAAATCACTCTGGTTTCTCAGTCTGTTTCCTAGTGCCGGTTTGAAGTTTCTGCATTTTTCACTGTAAAACTGAGTTGGAGCTAGTACTTCCCGATGTATATGTATGTAGTGTAGTTTCCAACTGAAAAGAAACTTTTTTCCCAACAAGCTAGGTGATGGACGGCATTCACACACACTTGTCTCTCAGAACGTTTAATGTGGAGAAACGTTCGTTCATCTAGCATAAAAGGTGTGGGTTACTTACTCTGTTTTCTCAAACTGATTCATAGTGCTGGTTTGATGTTCCTGCAGTTTTCACTGTATAACCGATTTGGAGCTTGTAGCTCCCCATATATATTTAAGAAGTGTAGTTTTGAAATGAAAAGAAATTTTGTGTTCCCAAGAAACTAGGTGAAAAACGGCTTTAACACTCAGTGATGTCTTGAATTTTAGCATTTGCAGAGACTTTCGTACATCTAGCATAATTGGAATGGGTTGCATTTAAAACACTTAGTTTATTTTCTCAGAAGTTATCTTAGTGCCAGTTTCAAGTTCATGCAGATTTCACTGTTAAACAGGTTTGGAGCTAGTACCTCCCTTATTAAATATATGTAGTGTTTTTCCAAACTGAAAAGAAATTTAGTGTTCCCAAGAAGCTAGGTGAAAAGCGGCTTTCACACACAGTTATCTCTTAGACTTAGCATGGGGAGAGACTTTCGTTCATCTAGCAGAAAGGGAATGGTTCGCAGAAGAAACCCTTATTCTGGTTTCTCAGTCTCTTCCCTAGAGCCGGTTTGAACTTCATGCCGTTTTCACTGTAAAACCGAGTTGGAGCTTGTACCTCCAGGTATATATATATGTAGTGCAGTTTCCAGCTGAAAAGAAAGTGTGTGTTCCCAACAAGCTAGGTTATTGACGGCTTTCATACACACTTTGCTCTCAGAATCGAACATGTGGAGAGACGTTCGTTCATCTAGCTTAAATGGAATGGGTTGCAGTCGAAACACTTACTCTGGTTTCTCAGTATGTTTCCTAGTGCCGGTTTGAATTTCATGAATTTTCACTGTGATACCGTATTGGAGCTATTACTTCCCCATACATATTAATGTAGTTTATTTCCCCACTCGAAATAATTGTGTGTTCCCAACATGATATGTGAGTTACCGATTACTTGCACATTCATCTCGCAGAATTGAACATGTTGAGACGTGTTCTTTAATGTAGCACAAAGTGAATGAAATGCCATTGAAAGAGTTACTGTGATTTCTCAGTATGTTTCTTAATGCCACTTTGAAATTAATGCAGTTTTTTTGTGAATCTTCATTGGAGCTTGTACCTCCCCATATACATTTATGTAATATTGTTTCCCACTGTAAAGTAACTTTGTGTTCTTAAAAAGCTTTATGATTGACGGCTTTCACACACATTCAACCCTCAGTATTGAGCATGTGGACAAGCGTTTGTTCATCTAGCAAAAAGGGAATGTGAAAATGATCATCATGGCCTGTGCTGGTAGGAAAACAGTAAAGGGAGCACTAATTTAGAGCCTTTGTAGTTATGGTCAGGAGACATGACAGAATTTCATTTTCAGCAGTAGATTACTTTTTTTTAAGCTTCAGAAAACTTGTCTTTCCTATAACTGCGTATAGATAGTGAATGTCTTAAAGTCTTTGAGCAACTGCTTTAAAGTAGTATAGTTACTATGCTTTTGGTCTTTAACCTAAGGGAATATCCAGAAGTCCAGTGGCAGTTCAAAACCAAGGGCCTGAACCTTGCCTATTGCATTTTTTTAAGTTGAATAGGAATAACTGTAGACAAGAGTACTGTGGTAAAATCAAGAGCTGCTTGGATATGTTATATGTAAGTTATATTTTCAAAAATTATAAATATCATGAAAATCAATCAACCTTGGAAATATATTTGGTATATTTTATTGTTTAATAATGTAGATTTAGATAGCCCACTTTTATGTAAAAATTATGAAGATAACTTGGCTGTATATAAATCCTTTTTCAATAAATGATTTAAAAATTGGGTTTTTTTTTATCATTTGCTTCTTAGAAATATGGTATTAATTGGACAATGTTTATTTTCCTTCAAGTTCATACTTTTTTCTCTATACTATCTTGACTTGTTTAGATAAGTTTTCCCATAGTCTGATTTATTTTAAACACTCAGTATGTGCTTCTGTCTGTTGCTTTATTAGAGAGCAAGAATTCTTTATTATTTTTAATAAAATATACTTGCAGGAAACTCTACTGGGATTCTTTCATTCACAGAATCAAGCAATGATACCTGTTTTGTTAGATCAAGTGTCTAAGCCTATGAACTTCCAGAAGATTACATGGACAAAGTTAAAAACTTCATAAATGATCAACTAACTAACAACTAACAAATGTGTTCCTTGATTAAAAGTATAAATATGGGTCAGTCTTAAATTCGGATGTAAAGCTCTTATGAATTACATGAGCCTTCTCCAAAATTCTTTCACTTGGGCTTTAAAACATCCAGTAAAAAACTGGTTTGAAAGAAAAAGAAAGTCGAGAATAGATTCAATCCAAATTCTATAGGAATAAACAAAGATAAGTGTTTCAGTCATTTTTTGAAGCAGAACAGATATGTTTTCTGCACCATATGATTTTAATAGTATTCATCTGAACATACGATTTAGACACCATGAGATCACAATCCAACAAACGAGATCTCAGGCAAAGCAAGAAAAACAACTGAGGGGATTTTCTACTGCAAAATTTCCCCTAACAAAACCTGTAATCGAGAACAAATCTGATGCCACATTGGATCTGTTCCTTCAGTCTGAAGCACTGCACCCTGTTTTCCAGGCTCAATCTTGCTGGCTCTGCACCTTTTGCAAAACAACGTTGCCTTTAGCCTAAAACCTACAGGAAAGCCTATTCTCGGGGCTCTGACCTTTAAGGATGTTAGCACTTCTGCACTTATGCAGAGATGGCAAGTTGCAAAATAGAGAATAGCGTTTGTTTTGTTGAAGGTTTACAGGGACATCACAGCCTGACCCACGTGGACGGCTGCAAGAACAAACAATGCCTGCCATAAGAAGTTTGCACAACCAACCACACCCCGTCCCCTTTTCAGCTTAAAAGGAGCCTGAATTCTGACTTGGGCAAGATGATTCTCCAAGACATTAGTCCCCCATCTTCTTGGTCTGCCAGGTTTCTGAATAAAGTTACTATTCCTTGCCCCAAAACCTTGTCTCCTGATTTATTTGTTTATCACTGTTGTGCAGTGAGCAGAACAACTTTGGCCTCGGAAAGAGAACCAGCTTTGTCATTCCCTCTGATGTGAAATCTCCCTGGGTGTACACGTGCTTGCCTGGTGGTGGTGGTAGGCAAAAATATTTCACTTCTCCTGATTTCAATAGGCTAAAATTTCCTGCTATTTAAGTCAACTCTAGACTTTTACAGAATCACCTGCAGATGTGCTTCTGGAAGCTTCAAAAATTCCAACAATGAAAATAATTCTGTTGTCTCCAGACAAGATACTTTTCCTCAAAACTGAGCAGCTCTGAGACACACTTCAGCAGTACAGATAGATGCAGTGTTCTTCATTTCCCATGCTGTTCTGACACAATTTTCCACTTAAAGTAAATTAAAATCGGTCTTCAATAGCAGATGCTCTGGCATGATACAACATGTCAATTCCACTTATTTATTGAGCCAGAGCAACTTTAAAAAAATTAATGAGTTTATACCAAACTCCTGCTTGATGTCCTGTCTTCTCTCTGGTGGCTAATTCCTTCTTCTTTCTTCCTAAAAGTTCTCCTGTTATGGGAAGTTAGCCTTTACTGTGCACATTCAATTGGGAAGGCTCAAATTAAATATGTGAGGGGGTGACATGCATATTTAATTCTTACTTATACATATATACAAGCACAGAAGACCTGTGTCTTGGAAGACGTCACTTCCTAATGTGGGCAAGAGGATGGTCTATAGTTCAATCAATGATCTAAAAGCAGTTTTCTAGGATATAATAAAGCAATGCTTGAGTTATAAGACAGAACAACTCCTGGATATGAATCAGTGGGACCAACCAGTGGGTACACATGTGTGCACAAACATACCCATGCACACGGAGCAGCCTTGGAGACACTCCATCTGTGCTGATGGAGCAAAGCCATGCTGGGGAGATGAGGAAAAGTGCCTAATACAATCACACCAGGACACCTGAGTAATGGGTCATAGGAGTCAATTGAATTTTCTGGTTAGCTGAAGGTCAAACAAAAACACTTTTAGTTTCAAACGTCATTGCTAAAAGTTTTCTTAAAGCACAGGAGCCTGTTTTCCTGCCTTGCTTTGTGTCATATGGCATATTAAACATGACAGATTGGTACTTCTCTGACTGTGGAACGGGAAAGGCCTTGCTGTTATATTCTGAACATTAGTCTATGATTTGCAGCACAGTGGATACTGAAAATGAGGAATTTGAGTGGATGGGAATGGACATAACCTAGCAGTCATTGACTGTGTGTGATTTGCCAAGTTTCTCCAAAAAGTAGGGGTAGCAAGCAAATCAGATAAACTGAGGGTTCTTGGGGTGGGGAGTCGGGTGGGCTGACAGCTGGGTGGTCCCAGGTAGCTTATTTTACTGTGTAAAATTGTGACTATGATCCAGGGACACATTGTCAAATTCTTGTGCCTGCAGCTTTGATACCTGGCCAAGTCTGTGCAGCCAATTTTATCGACGACGCATAATGAAGATATCTAACATTCCCTGAGGACCAGGTTGTGTGACTTCCATGCGCTGACTCACTGAATTCAATAAGCACCCTTTGGGGTACATAACAGTCTTAAAATAGGCAGCAGGGAGTTATTCTGTTTGCAGGTGATAAAATGAAGCTCTGAACTGTTGAAGCCTGTCCCGAAATCATGCAGATGGGAAGACGCCGTGCTGGGAGCTGAGCTCGGGCCAGGCTACAGAACCTGAAGGGCCCAGCAAGTCCCCTCACCCAGGAACCTGGCCCGCAGCCACTGCCAGGCCCTGTTCTGTTTCTATGAGTGCTCATAGGAAAATGACAGATACTCAGGGTCAATGTGATTTGATTAAGGAATTCAAACTGGGATAGCCTTTTGTTGGGGACTGTAACCTGGGAGTGAAACTGGCAGTGAAGTAAGGGAGGAAACAGCCCTGGCTGTAAGGGTATTTCTAGGGAAGAAGGTGCCCCGATGGGCAGGCATGGGAATCGCTGTGGTTGTGAGCCCCCTGTTGCCCTTTGGGGGTGTGGGCAGGGAAGGAGAGAGGCTGTTCAGACTGGTCATAGTCAATACAGTTTGTAAACAGCTGAGTTCTGTTCCCTCACAGCTCAGACACATGCAGGGTATGAAGATGCTTAGCTAATGACCAACAGTGTGTAGCAAATGCCAAGAGTGGGGTGGGGAGGAGAGATGGGGCCACCTTCTGGAAGAACCTCTGCCCCAGGGCACCAGGAATGTAATGAATGATTGGGGAGGCACAAATGGTTTCTATGGCCTCATCAGGTATTTCCTACTTTAAACTGATAGTCTGGACTCTATGGTCAAATACGGTGGAATGACTGCTCTTATTGTAGGTTCTACAAACTCTTAAACGGATAGATTTCTATCTCTATTATACAAGCACTGCTGGGTAACCTTTAGAGTCATGTGAGGATCAAAAGAGTGAGTTCTTATTAATGCTATTACCATGCTTCTACTAAATTAACACATCAGCATCAGTATAACGGCCACGCTTCTTAACAACTTCCCCTGTAATGGTCTTGTAAGTCACAAATAATAATTGTAAAGAAAATATATTAAAATAATAATTACAGTTACAACAAATATGTTGTTCATAACAATGATAGTGTTAGCATCTCCCTCTCATATTAAACAATACCCAACACTGGATTCCTTAGGAAGCAACGCCAATGCATTTTTGGACTTTTCTAGGTGTTCACCGCATGAAGCCTTTTTACACACATGTGTCCACCACAGCCAGAATTGCTGTTCCTTGCATGGTGGGCTGCCGCACTGTGATGTCCTGGGCTTTTTCTGGCACCATGCGTCTGTGCTTGGTAGTCAAGTTTCCACGTACCCACTCTGATTTCCAATATACTGTTCTCCAGAGCCAACAGAGGGGTCACTGGAAAGAGGCCACAGATAAGTTGGTGAACCCAAACTGAATACCTGTTGAAGGAATGGACACACAACGTGGAGTGGTGGATGGATGGAAGGACAACATCAATTCCTTTACTCCTGTAAAGAGAGAGGGGCAAATTGTGAACTAAGTCCCAAAGAGAAAAGTCATTCATGGTAATAATAATGTTCAACAGTGAGAGAATCCAAACAAAAGGCAAATATAAAATCTCTGGGAAGAAGACTAATTACAACCTGTTTCTTTCACATATATACCCTTAGTAGGAATAACATACTTAAAAATCTTTAACCAACCATAGTTATTTGCTGGTAATAAACGTGGGAATCTTGAAGCATACTATTCACTCTCAGCGTTGAAATTATACAATCTTGGAAGATGATTTGCAATTGGGATTAAAAAAAGAATATTGTGGATGTATCTAACAAGTTAAATAGAAGTAAGAAATATACCTTTGGGAAAGCTATGCATAGAGAATTTTGGAGGAAATACACTGAAAATAGGCAAGAGAGCAAGCTCCCTTGAGTCTGGGAAAGTGAGTGCAGCACATTCAGAGGGTGTATGAAGTTACTACAAGTCACAGAAAGGTATGCAATTAAAGTGTCTTCAGAAACAAAATATCCTTCTTCAGGAATTTTTATCTTGATATTTCTATGGTCTGTGTGGTCACAGGAAGTCAAAAGTATGGTGGTGGCTTAGAAGTACTTTTCTCTCTGTCTGTAATTTACAGGGCATTGCTACAGATGGGGCAGCAGAGGTCTGTGGTAAGCTGTTCCATGGGGTGGGGGAGCGGTTAGAAATGATAAGGCCAGAGATCTAAAAGACTTTTAGACCCTCCCCTCCTAACTGGCATGCTTTTGATGTAAACTAGCACAGGTATGTAACTAAGACAGTGGATAAGAGGCAAATTTATAGTCCCTTTAGTGTTACTGCTCAGTCAAGGGGTAGGGACCACTCTGGCCAGGAACGGCAAGACCGTGGATGGGGTGGATGGGTAGGAGGAGCTGACATTTGCTTCTGACATGAGAGGCAGGGGTGTGTTGCAGAAAAGCAGACAGTGCTGGAAAGATGCAGCATGTCCACAGCCCGGAAGGAGCTGTCATATTCAGGGAGGTCAGAGAGCAAGAACCAGAGTTAGTGACGCCACAGGGTCAGCAGCGTGGCAGCAGTGATGTCAGTATCTGTGTCCATAACCCACCTAACCCTACATGAGCTTATCTGCCTACGGGGGCCAGGTAAGTAGCAGAAGTGTTTGGAGTGATTGCAGCCACTGGAAAGTTGGCAAGTGGACATCCTAATGAGACGCACTGCTCACAGTCACCATATTGGAAAAAGGGCCTCACACTGTCAGATCTCCTTCTTATTCAAGAGAAGCCAGAAATTAAGACTTTATTAGCAATCAACCCAGTTCAAACCCAGAAAATGTACCATTTATAATGAAAACAAAGGCACAGAAATAAATGAATGAAAATGTTAAAATGATTCTGATAAGTGACTTAAAAAAAGAAAAAAAAAGATGATTGAATGAACAGTAGAATGCACCATCCTCTTCAGTGGGCAGACTCAAGTTTGGGGGACATAGAACATTTTTTCTCCAAAATAAATTTAGAATCTGAATGCAAATTTAATTAATAATCCCAAATGGATTTAAGAAAAAAATCTGAAAGGTGATCCTAAAGTTCTTCCAGAAATATACACAAATATAGAAATGAAATAATGAGGAGGGATGTTTGAATTTGTAGTATTAGGGACATTCTGTAAATGGATAAAATAGGACCAACTCTAGGAGGTATTAATCTATGGTCATGGAAACAGTATAGAAATAGTGCACTGAGAGTATGAGTGAAATAGAATAAATTTCAAGAATACACGTGGATATTTATGAGATTTATTAGTATTAAAAAACTGACACTTCAAATCAATGGATTCAAGTACTGGAGTAATTAGCTAAATCATTGGAAGTCCTGGCACACTGTCCTCACATTTGACATTAAAATAAATTCCAGATAATTTTTTAATTAAAAAATAAAACACCAGAAATAACCCAACATGATTTAATCTGTTCAGATATTCAAGCAAGAAGAACTTTCTAAAAAGCTTTTGGAAAAAGACTAACAACAGCAAAGGCCTAGCAACTCAGCAAGGCCAGAAACGCCCACAGTTAAACAAAACTAACCCTCACCCAAGCCTCTCTCACAGCCCTGTGTTCCTCTCTGATACTTTCTACACTTTCTTCTTCCATTTAAAGTCCAGTTTCTTGGAGAAGTACCTGCGCTGAAGACTCCTCCATGGCTCAGAGCCCTGCATCCACCACGGCCCTCACCGCAGCACTGAGACAGGAGTTGCACTGCCGGTGGCTGCGTGTTTCAAACCAGTGGTCATTTTCAGCTCCTGTTTATTTGATTACCAGGTAGCTTTTTCTGTGGACAAATATTTTCCTCTCAGTGGAACGTTTTCCCCCCTTAAATTTTGTTTTCCTTAAATAAATTTAAAAAGCCCAGGCAGAAAATCTGTGTGCACATATGCACACACAGATACACACAGATCTGTTTTTTAAAGGCTACCTAAGTATAGCCCTCCTCCACCTTTTCCCCAGGCTTGGCAATTAAAGGTGGGCTTTAGCTCTTGGTTTATTGCCCCACACACTCACCTTTCTCACTATGCTGCTTTTAGTCAGTGTTCAAATCCCTCTTAAGCCAGGTTACAGCCTTCTCTGTGTTGCCTCAACTAGTTTCTCCCAACTGCTCTGATATTATTCTTTCTCTTGCTGGATTTCTCTTCTTCCATGTGCCATGTACATGGCCCTTTTCCCCAGGGCCTCGTCCTCAATCCTCCACCTGGCAGGACTGAATCGCCCCCACGGCCTCACCCACAGCTCCTCTGAGCTCCTCACTGGTGAATCCAGCTAAACAACGGGCATCACCCCTCAGATGTCCCATAGACACTTCGCACTCAAAATGCCACACACAGAACCATCTGGTCCAAACCAGCTCCTCCCCTTACACTCCCCCTGCAGATCCGCTCTCCGGATGGGTCACTGGAAAGTCACCTCAGCAGCTCTGTGGCCCGCCACCCCGGCCCTGCAGTCCCCTCTGCAGCAGTCGCCACTTCTGTCGCCCGTGTCTCTCTCCCTCTGCCCAGGGCCTCTCTGCAGGCGTGTGTCACTTGTTGTCTGGGCTACCTGCGGTGGTCCCCGAAATATCCTTTCCCCCCAAAATATGGGCCTCCCCCCAAAAATAGTATGTTCCATTCTATTGCCAGAATAACCAGATCTTCTTCAACATAAACATTATGCAATTCTCTTGCTTACAAATATTCCAATATATCCCTGTTTCTTTAAGGATACTTTCAAGACTAAGCACACAAGGCCCATCGTGACAGAGGCCTTGTGCACCTGATATTCCCACCTACGGATCCATTGTTCCAGCCCTACTTGTCGTTCTTCAGTCTGGCCAAGCCGCTTCATGCCGTGTGCTCTTATATGTCTCTACCTCTCTGCATGAAATGTCCACTCTCCCTACCACACATTAGACAGCTAACTTCCTTTCTCCTTTCAAGATTCAGTTCAAATATTTCCAGCTCTAGGAAGTCCAATGTGTGTTCACCTGCTGAGCAATCCATCAACGACTCGCCAAGCCTCGCCTGGCCTGCGGAGTGCAGACACCAAGTCTTACCTGTCTTGGTCTCCCCAGCAGTCGATACAGTGTTTGGCATAGCAGGTGCTCAGTGTTTGTTGGATGGATAAACGAATGAATCAATAAAGAGATGAGAGGTCTACAATCCCCCCCAGTTACTCAGCTGCCATTTTGGAAAGTTCATCCTGCGGAGATAAGGAAATGTCGTGCAGGTGGTGGGCAGACAGAACAGAGGTGAGGGCGTGGGGGAGACAGGCCTGGTCCTGGAGAGCGCAGGAGAGGCGTGGTTGGGAGAGCACTGGAGAGAGAGGGAATGGAGGGGGCGGGTGCAAGGAGATGTTGAAGAACAACTGATATTAACTGCAGTAATTTAAATGGAGAACATAATATATGAAGGGAAGATCAAGTTAACACAGCAAGGGTGGAAAAGGCAGCACCAGAGATGAAGAGCTCTCACTTCATCACTCACTGCATTTCACTTAGGGCACCCACCCTCTGGGAAGGCAGCGCCAAGTTCTTGAGAGACTGGTGTTTGTGCTGTGGGTGCTCTAAGTACAAAACGGTATCATGGCTTCCAGATTTTAAGACTGATATGTTATTTCTCTTATGTCCCGTGTCTGAGTTCTCAGACAGCAGGATCATTCGCTGGTGGGGGGAGAGCTATTGTGGTTAACAACTCAGGGTTACTCTAATAATCTCAAAGGACAGTGGGGAATTCACTAAAACAAATAAAAGAGAAATTTCACTCAGAAAAAACATATGCCATATAGAACCTTGTTGGGACCTTGGGGGCAATATTACCGCCAACTCATCTAACAGTTTTATGTGAGTGTGTTGAAACTCCAAGCTCAAGTCACTTAAACACGTATGAGAACCAGGGTCCAGGCTGTGGTGCTCCAGACATGGACGGGAAGATGAAAAGCCTGACTACTGCCTCCGACAGGATCAGTCCAGCCGGGCATCACGATGGACATGGACACGATCACACACCATGAAGACAAGAATCAAGTGCAATTCATGCCTGGAGAGAACAGAAAATCTCTAAAATGTGGCGGGGTTCCTGCCAAGGCGTGGCAAGAGTCCTTCCAGGCAGAAAAGCAGAGAAAGGTACTTCAGGCGAAGGAGACTAGGGTTTGTGGCTGGGTGCGAGGCCTAACGAAGCACGGGTGGAGGACTCCAGGGTCATCTGTCAGAAGCTGTTCCCCTTCAGCAGCTTAGAGGCATAACTAAAAATTCAGGTGGGGTGTCTTTAATGATCATGGGGAAAACTGGGAGGAGGAAACTGAGGTCAGGAGATCACCACTAAAGGCATTTTATTTTAGAGGAACAAAAATAATTCATAAAGCACTTGGAAATTCTATCTCCCATGAACAAAAAGAACACAAAATAAGTTTAACTCCAGCGTTGAATACAGAATAACAGACTGCCTACTCTCAGAAGTGGATTGAATTTTCTAATTCGTTAGGGATTATTTAGAGAATAGGAAAACGAATAAATCTGAAAAATCTCTCTGGAATAGCTGTTATTCCATCCTGTTTTGAAGGGTAGGGGGAGGCTGAAGTATTTAATTGGTATTTTAATGAGACTATAAAGTTCTAAATGTCCTATCAATTTCTCCCAAAAGCGTACAACTTTTCCTTTCAATAACCTTTATTTGACTTAACTAGAACAATAACTTTTTTCCAAGGCCTTTTTCGTGTGTGTTAAAATACCAAATGATATGCTGCCCCCAGAATGTTGTTGTTATTATTAATGCTGATAATAGCCCCAATAAGACATATTTACAATTATGACTCATTTTGGAATAACAGGTCATTGGCTTATAGTCCTTTTGAAAATAAGCAGAATAAACGAACGTAACTCCTACACCAGGGACTGCAGCTGCACCCTTAAAGGAACCTGGTCACGAAACACAACAAAAGCAAAGATGAAACTCAAATCAGACACCAGGCCACAAAGCATAGCTGACTGAAGATGCCACAAGATGACCTTTCACTCACCGAAGGAACCAGACGCGTTTCCATGTATAATGTATATTTTTAAAAGCAATTATTTTATATATAGAATTTAATTTAGGAAAAAAAAATACCTCCCTCTATCTGTAGCCTTATAAACAGGAAGCACAAAGGGGTGCCTTTGCAGGCATGAACCCGCATGCATAAATGCAAAGCCTATTGACCAAACTCCTTTCCTGTCTCCTAAGCTTAAAAAAAACAAAAAACTAATTCAAGGCAGTGGTGAGCTGAAAGGGCTTAGAAACAAAACGTGCACATCATCAGCCTTCTAGTAGATAAAAGTGCGCCGTGCATAATAGAAAAGATGATGTTTCCTATGGAAATCTATTTTGAGATGCAACCATTTAAAGGCAACCGAGAGCTCAAATCCAAGTTCAACCAAAGAGAAACAGAGCCCAAGCAAATGTACAGAAATGGACAAAGACATTGGAGAAGGAGGGGATCTTTTCTCAACCGATACGCCATATCAGCAAATTCATCCTGAATTCAAGCCAGTGATGTGCCATGAGGTCACTCAAGGAACCAGGCAGAAACCATCGGCTGGAAGAAATAGGAACAACGTCAAAGGCAGGTGTGAGATGTGGAAGGGGTGACCCTGTGACCCTTGCTGCCATGAGGCAGGATGGGCTTTCTGCACAGGCTGGCTGGCTCACATGACTCTGTTTAGAAGGATATCAGCCAACAGCTGTGCCACACGGGCTACGGCCCTAGCTGAGTCACATCTAGTAACGGTTCTGATTTCATCCTTACATGACATGACCAGAAGGATCTGAGAATCAATGGTGGAGACGTACCTGAATGAGTATTCCATTTCATTCCTTGGCAGTAAATCTTCAGCTTTGTACAACATAAATATTGACAAAGATACACACAGGCACCCTATTTGAAAGCCTGATTGCATAATGGCATCTAATGGAGGAAAGCGGGCTCCGTTTCGGTATGCTAGGTCATTGTTGGGCTCAGTAACCGATGCTTCTGAGACCCAAAACATACTCTAGTATAACCGACAGCACAGAAATCTCCACTGATGACTTGCTCATTTCAAGGTATTCATAAAATAAGCCCAGTTTGCCCATGGGATACAGATGGTTGTCCTGTTCCCATCGTGGGGTGCTCTGTTCTGCTCCCAAAACTGTGGCACCATTAGTTTCATGACCCAGCTGCCAAACAGATCAAATTATAAGGCAGGATATTATCAGACCAAGGTCATTAAAGTATTACTGACATTTCAAGGTGAAAACATCATCTTCCCAAGAATTTAATTTCTTGTTTTCAGGATAAATTTCCTTTTATTGCTGCCTCCCTACCCCCAAATATTGTGAAAACTGGTCCTGACTATGTACCTTGGGTTTACCAAAATTGTAATGACTACTACTACTTTATCTCCAAACCTCCTTTTCAGGTGGGCATTTTAGCTTTTAGAAGATACCTTCCCTCATTTGTTTTTTCCCCCTATTTCTCTGCTATTATCCACCATGGCCTTTCCAGTCTGTAAATTGTCAGAGAATATAAGTAAAAGAAAGAAATACAGGGTCTGTGAGCTGGTGATAAGTGCTGCAGAGGAAAATAAAGGAGGGCGAGTAATGTGTGGGAGGGAGGAGTGTGGATGGGGCAGTGACCTTTCAACAAGGCAAAGATGGAGGCAAAGAGGCGGGCAGAGGAGGGGCAGAGGGAACGGTGATCACAGGCCTGGAGGTCCCTCACGCTGGACAGGCAGCATGGAGGCTGGTGTGGGCCAGAGTGAATAGGAAATAAGTGGTGGTTTTGGGGGTGGAGCCTTAGAGGCTGCCGTGAGGATGTGGGCATTTTTCCCTCTGAAGGAATTGCGGAGCCATGGAGGGTCACCGAGCAAAAAAGTGATACTCTAACGTTGGATCGAACAGGTCCAAGACCCTAATTTAAGCTGAACAAATCAAGCGCCAAAGAAGTGACATGCCGCCTCAAAATCAGTGCAGAGCTTGAAAGAAACACAGCCTCGACTCGCAGCCCAGTGCTCTGCCCACTCCTGGATGCTGTCCCACAGAGCTGTCTCTAAGGTTATGTTTTTCCCTCACTCAGTGGCTTGTGGGCCAACTGAATTCTTCCCCCTTTTTCAAATGGCAATTTGTCCTGAAATGAAATTGGAGTTGGCAGTGAAACAAGGCATGGACCTGTAGCCTACAGAGCTGTTGTCCCTGAAAGCAACAGCTGGCACTTGGTTTAGTCGTGGAGTTCAGCAGAAGAGACAGAGCAACAACAGACAACTTAACGTCTAGCTGAGTTTTGGCTGACTGCACTGCACGTTTGGATGAATTTCAAATTTGGACAGTGAGGCGGCTTCACATGAAAGGCAGGTGTATACATCCTACATGCCCACACGTCTGTATGCACACACACATGGACACACACAGAGTATATGATGTGACTTGTAAAGAGCTGTCCCTGCTAGGTTTCCCACTGCCTCTGGTCTCAGCGTTAACCTTTCCCTGGCCATGCTCCCAGGGTTGCTATGAGATTTCTTTGCAATGGAACATGCCCTTCGCTTCACAAACTTTCCCCATTTTTTCAATAACTTTAGGGGAAGAGCAGGGAGCTCCGGGAAGGGGTGGAGATATGGACTCGAGATACCCCTGAATCTCAATCCACACTTCATGGCTTATTTGTTATTTAAGTTTATTTACATTCAAAATGCAATTGTTCAGGATCTCAGAAGATGATTTACACTCACTGCTGTGGCAGAATGTTGCGGTTAGTAGTCACACCACTGGATCCTCTTATTCAACACGTTCTTCCAATAATTCAGATATTACTGTATCACAAATGCCCATTTCTATATGTTGATATCGGCTTTTCAGTATAATTATCTTCTTTCTTTATTCTCTAAATCTTATGATTTTAAAACATTTGTCTGAAAAGTGGTCCACAGGTTCTTTACTTATGATAAGTTGATAAAGAGATCCTGGAGATCAAAACCACATTTAAATCCTGAGATAAACACAACTCTGTCATACACATGGCTAGGTTTAGTCTGCAAATACTTTGTTTAGTAATTTTTGCATCAAACAACAAGATCCTACTGTATAGCACAGGGAACTACATTCAGTAACTTTTAATAGCCTATAGTGAAAAAGAATATGACAAGGAATATATATATATATGTATGTATAACTGAATCACTATGCTGTACACCAAGAATTAACACAATATTGTAAACCAACTATACTTTCAACAAAAGACGTTGAAATAAAATTGGGAGATGAAACTTCCACTGCCCAGGCTGCTGTCAGGATGAAACGATTCAAAGCAGGCCAGGTATCAGAAACCCCCCTAACACATCAAAACCCCATGTGGGATCTTCCTTTTGAACAGCACAGGCTAACCAGCTGTGGTCACCTGGAAATAGGGTTGAAGTCACTAAGACCCTTGGCTTGGGAACGCCGTGGCCACAGGGGTGGGGGTCACTGCAGCACCTACGAGATTGACGGGGACAGCCTGCTGCTGAAGCCGCTCCCAAGGCCGCAGCCCGGAGCGCTGCAGTCAGGTCTGAGGTCCAGCCGGGAGCGCGCAGCTCCACAGCCCCTCGGAGCCCTGTGGTGCGGGTGGCGCTGGGACCGCGCTCGTCCATCACCCTCCCTGGTACCCAGACTCGGGAGTCTCCTGGGGGAATTTTTCTCTGCCTCATACTTCGTGTCTCAGCCTCCTGTGGAATCCGGTCCATGCCCCAGGGAAGCAGGGCTTTTACCCTCCGGGACCCAAATCCAACACAGTTTGGATCCAGGATGAAACTTCCATGTTAACGCAACTGGCGCTCCCTTCTTGTGCTGACCTGCCCTCCCCCGTCGATGGCATTGGGTCGTATTAGAAGTCCCGACTGGCTTGTCCTTAGCTAAGGCTCTGAGCCGCTTGCCCAGTCTTCCTGAGTGGAACCACGCTTCTGTGGCAGAAAACTTGGGCGGTCGTCTACCCATCATTGTCCTCGGTCTTTTGGGTTTTCTGTTGGGATATGGTTCTTGTGCAGGGATATCAATTTGCACATGAGAAGCACCTGTAGACATTTAAAAAAATACAGACACTGGATACACCCCCCTCTCCAGTCAACGCTGGAAGTTTTCTCCCTCTAGCAGGGGTTCCACTATCATTTGCTTGGGAATTGACCACACATATTGGCATAATCACAGTAATTTGCCCTTTACTCACTACTTGATACGTGGCATTTTCTACTTCATTTTGTCTTTGTACCTTCATTATCACATTTAATCCCTGCATTATAGATTATCACCTTCTCTGCTGAGGACACTCCCACTTGCTTATCTTGAATACAAGTATCTTTGATTCTCTTAATCTATTTCATTCCTGAGTCCTGTTCCTGAAATTAAAGAGTGAATTATGGACACATGTATTTAAGATTCTCTTATTAAATGTATCTGACACATCCTCTAACCAAATCATATCTGGAGAAGAGAGATTTTCTCTTTTAAACATTTGCTTTTTCTTACTGTATAGTAGTGCATACACACGGTGGAAAACGTAGAAAACATATAAAGTAAGAAAATTACAGCCATACATTATCTAAACACCAAAGGACAATGCTATGTCATTTTGGGCATTTAACGATTTTTCTTAATATTTTATCATAAAATTTCCCTAGGGCAAGTTGCTTAACCCTGGAATTGTACTAGCCTTTTGTCAAGTACAGAATAACATTCCCAGAAATGACCCCAATATCAAAATAGTATGTGAGGCACGGAAGGCCACACGGCTCTCAGCTTATTCTCTGAGTCCTAAAAAGAATGCTGTTAATTCACTGATGTCACGCATTTGATGCCTGTAAGTCACTCACCCACTCAGCTGGCTCGGACTGAGACCTACTTTATACCAGCTGTCGATCCAAGTGCTGGGGAGACCCCAGAGGGAGCCTGGAACACGTCATCACTGTCCTTCTTCATTTGCTCCGAGAATCCTACTCGAGAAATCCACATGGAACTTGGGGTGTGGAGGCAGGTGAGTTATGGTGAAATTCATTTCATTATGTTCCTTTAGACATATTTACATAGCATGAAAATAGTCGCTACCTTTATAAGTTTTCTTTTCCCTTCGTATGTATTTTTGAGGATGGGTATAGTATTGGTGCAGCAAGAGTAATTGATAGATCTCTGGTATGTTAGGAATTTATATGAAAAATTAAGAAGGAAACAGGCACATTATACAAAGTGAAGAGGCAGTGAGGAAAACGCAAGCCACCCTCGAACTTGGCTACCACTTAGCATTCCTGGTTTTCAAACAAGGGAAACATAATTCAAAATATATTCCCTAAATATTTCAGCCCAGAGTAGAAATACATGGAGGCAAAGTTCAGCTCACTGGAACCTACAACAATGTGCTTACTTAAGCGAAGGCATAAACAGACCACAGATACTATAATGCACCCTTTACTTTAAACTAGTTCATGTGAGCAAGGTTCATTTCACATGAATTGCTCAGTACCAATTTAGGAAATATATCCTTCTCCTTGGTTGGTAAAAATAGCTCACTGAAAATCAGATTCAACAAAATTTACTGTTAAATAATTAACGTATTTCCTTCAGGAAATGGTTTTGAGTACTCTGATTTAAGTATTTCCTCTATCTGATCTATTTCTTTTCACAGAGAAAAATAGTGTTATTTGCACATGAGCTACTTTTACTCCTCTGGAAAAAATCTGACTGTGAGGTCAGGGTAAGATTTCTCTACTGCACAGTAGGGAAAAAAAGATTCATTTCACAGCAAAGTTCAGAATCTTGGTTTTTTTGAGGGGCGTGGTGAGCTGGGGGACAAGGGATATGCCTTTGTTTATAGACAGACCCCAGTAATCCATTCTGAAGCTGAAAGATGAAGCCCTTGTGAAGAAATGTGGAAGGGCACACTGACACCCAAAGGTGTTCACTCGGCAAAAACAGAAAGAAAGAAAGAAAAAATAATTTAATTGCCCTATAAAAAGAATGGACAGAAACTTGGTAATAAGGGAGGGAGAAGGAAGGTTAGGGAAGGGAGCAGAAACAATGAAAGGGAACTTGGATGCAGTGGGCAGAATAGCAGGTTTCTGGAGCCTACAATGTAGGATGATAAGAAAAAAAGTAAATTTTAAAAAGTAACAAAGTTTAAAATAGTTTAAAAATTTAAAAATGAAGTTAAAAATATAAATTTTTATAGTGGCATGGAAGATTTTAAAATTACGGAGGTTTTTTAATTTCAAAATTCAAGTTGTTTGAGTTTCTCCTCCCTTTTCCAAACAACAGTAAGGCTTGCTTGTGTAAGTGGCTTTGGGGGACACCGCAGAGAGGGGTGAGCTCTGCAGTTAGGTTGGCCAGGAACAGAATGCTGGTATGGAAGGCAAGACAGAAGAGAGATCAACAGTTTCATGAGAACAGAAACTCAAACCCAGAAATTATCTTAAAAAGGTTAGTGTGGTAGGCAGTAAAATGATTCTCCTCCCAAGATGTCTATGTCCTAATCCCCGGAACATATGAGAGGTCAGGTTCCCTGGCAAAGGGGGCCTATGTTTGCAGATGCGGTTAAGGTTGCTAACCAGCCGACTCTAAGTGAGACGAGCTGGATTATAGAGGTGGGCCCAGTGTAATCACCAGGGTCGTTAAAGGAGGAAGAGGGAGACAGAAGAAGGGAGAGAGGAGAGGAGATGTGACCACAGGATCAGAGTCAGAAACACAAAACCATGCTGACCTTGAGAGAGAGAAAAAAAGTCACAGGCCAAGAAACGCAGGTGCCTCTGGGAGCCAGAAAATTCAAAGATACAGGTTCCTCTGAGGACTTCAGAAACAGCCCTGCCAATAATTTGACTTCAGCAGGCTTCTGTGTTCAAGAACGCTACAAGGTTAAATTTGTGTTGTTTAGTGGATACTTTTTCTTTTTTCTTCCTACAACCATGAGGTTTGGGGATACTTGTTACAACAGCAACATAAAGCGAATACTGTAAGCCCCTTGAAATGTTCCGAAATTACAGATAACACTGGACTGTCCACTTTGATATGGGATTGGGCTTATTTGAAAATCAAAAGGACAGTGTGACCTTTGCTAACATCTGCTTTTCTCATTTTTAGGAAGAGAGCAGTAAGTCAAAACCTCTGTAGTTATTCTTTTAGACAAGTGTCTCTTAAAACATTATGTAACTCTGTGCCTTAGGACCGCAAAAGAGTGTCTTTTCTTAGAAGAACATGGATTCAGAGAGATAGGGTCTTACATGTGAGTCCCACAGTGGTCTCTTATTGGCAATGAGAGCTTGGGCAAATCATTTACCCTCTTTAAGCCACAGGATCTTCATTTGCAAAAGGAAGATAAGAGTAAGGATTGTTTGGGTGATTAAATTGTACACACACACACACACACACATGCACACACACTTATATGTACAACATTTAATACAGTGACTAGCACATACTAGGCACTCAACAAATTCCTGTTATGGATTTTTAAATGTGTGTGTAAAAGGAGGAGAAAGTTGTGGGAAGTTGTGGGAAAACTTAGTTCACGGCCCTAAAAAGGGCCATCTCTCAAAGGGCTCTGATCAGTCAATCCCTAATGATGGGCTCATAAGCAGAAACTATAGCACCTGGGGATTAAGTTAAACATAAAAAGGAAGGTATCTAAGCATAATTATTAAACAGCAGGTACGTTTACACTGTTGGCTGGATCATCTTATCTGGAGAGCTTTAATAAGCAGAGAGTCTCCCCTGTTTTAGAGATGGGCAACCAGGAAATTGACGTGGATGGGTGGGCCGTTCTCACCCCAAGATCACATGACTTAGTACTCACGGAAGTAAAACCTCTTGTATGTTATTCCAGATGGACTGTCCTCCCATGATTATTGTCAGCTGTGTCATGAGTTCAAGGAGACAGCCACCTGGGTCACACTGGAATATTAGAAAGAAAATCTCATTTAAATTTTAGGTAGCTCTAAAATGAAATAAAGTCATTATTATATGCCTAAAAATGTCTAAGGAACAGAGAGTAAAGACACTCTTCATTGGGCAACTAAGAGAAAACCTGAAACAGGTTAGACTGTCAGAACACAAAGCTGTATTCACACGTCTTCATTTCTGTATTTTCACAGCCAATACACCAGATCTCCAGGATAAGTCACAAATCTGCCCTTAAAGAATGTGATGTAGAAACACGAGGAGTAGTAGTTGACAAACTGGAACAAGAACAACTTCATGGCTAGATTGTTCTCATAGTCAGTCTGGTCCTTGGGAGCTCTGCAGCTAGAATAAAGAAAAGTTAATTCTGTAAAACTGTGAACGGCTTTGAGACGCTCATCAAAGCCACGGACACATGAGTTAACACAGTAAATATGTATATATATACACAATTCACACTGTTTTCATTTAAGCTGTTTTGAATTCCTTAACATAGCTACTATGTTAATTCCAAGTCTACACACTGTTGTAAGAGTTTCTCCCACTATGAACGCAATATCCCACAAGGCAAAAAAAAAAAAAAAAAAAAGAGTCAGCCGTTCCTTAAAATTTATAATCACAACACTATACAATGGGCAAGAACTGTCCTCTGTCAGGTGTAAGCTGACAGAAAGCTACTTTTAAACATCCTGCTAAATGATATTCTCTTGTCTCCCTGAACGGCAGTAAGTTAGGACTATTGAAGAAAACAAACAAAACACGGGGCATCTTGCTACAAGCATTTGGGGAACATAAAACTGGTCATCCTCCTAGTTCAGAATTTGAATTGGTCTTAGTGTTTTCAGAAGATGACCACTGAGCAGACCACTGGGAGAACCACCCAGCCACATGCAGCGGGTCGGAAGCACTTAACTTGGGCCGCTAAGCCGCTGGCTGGTAAACAAGCCAGAGAGAAGAAACATTTATTAAAAAAGCCACAGCTGATGAGAATGGAGCTACACTAACAGGAACAGCATGGGGGGAGGACACATAAAACTGTGATTACTTGTCCTCTCCGTAGCGCACAAGCAAATCTGCCACTGGAACCACGACCCTCTTCCATTTATTTGCAATACAGAGACTATTTACTTTCAACAATAAGGTTCATGATCTAATGTAATTGAAGTTATTATTAAGCACTGAACTGTTTACACAGAGCTTGGACATTCTAATGCTTCCTTTTTCCCTTTTAGTAATGCAAAGCTGCAGCTAATTCACTTCTCACATAGGCGAGAGAAAATACGTTTACACTTGAAGTTTTCTAAAGACTGTAATGTACTGGAATTGAAGTGCCTACAAGATACAGTCTTTGTTTGGACCTGGTTCTAAAACTGGTGTAGAAATGACCTCAGCTGCAGGAGGAGCTTACCAGAGTCAGTCATCATGATTGCCACTTTCTCTTATATGGCGTTCAGTGTCACGATGATGATAACGCTGATGAGAGAAGCAGTGATGGGCGTGGCCCACCTGCAGTCAGGTAATTCTGGATTGGGTCTCTTCCATTCAGGTTCTTGGAAAGTTTTGCAGAAAATACAATGAACACTGAAAGTCTGCAGACAATGATCCCAATAACTGAAGCAACGGTCAACAGGACCTGACAACCCAAAAACCCAGCAGCATGAGACTCACTAATGATCGTATTTTTAAACAGAAAACTTGACCCCAACCCACGCTTAAACAGACAACATGCATGGCCTGTAAAACTCACATAAACTTGAGAAGTCATGTTAATGGCACATAAATGCCACAAGAGTCGTGAATATCATGCATGTTAAACTTTAGTGGAGGAGGAAAGAAGGATGTCAAAAAGAATGGGTGCATCCACTAATGTAACATGCTGACAGCAGGTGCAGCTGTGTGCAGGGCATAGGGAATATATGGGAACTCCAATTTCTGTGAAGTTTTCTTTAAACCTAAAACTGCACTAAAGAAGGAAGCCTCTAAGTATATCTTTAAATGGCTGAAAATGGAGTAACTGGTGGCATGTTCTTTTGGAGACAAGTCTGTGATAGTAGAACCAATGAAAATACCCCTTCTACATCTATAGAATTACTTAGGTTATGATCTAGTTGTAACCCATGAAAGGGATACGCTTCCTTTCAAGGGAGAACCTATCACTGATTCAGGGGTCAGCAGGTGATAGCTGTCCTCTTCATTCTGAATAGGACCAGTGAAGCTGTGGACGTGCCATGAGGGAAAAGTGGAAGTGACAGCAGGTCTCTTCTGATGGAAGCTTCACATGATTTTCGTACTCCTTGAGATCTTAAAATCGCAGGTATTCATAATCCCTGCATTTGCACAAGATTCATGTCCCTGATCCATTGTATTTCTGACTGTGTGGACCCAAGGGCAACGGGGGTGTCTGAAGCATAATTTTCACGTGGCTGATAGGGTTTCAGCTCCTCACTAGGCAGGTATTTTTCTGGCCAC
The DNA here is from genome assembly GCF_036321535.1 of Camelus dromedarius. NCBI lineage: Eukaryota > Metazoa > Chordata > Mammalia > Artiodactyla > Camelidae > Camelus > Camelus dromedarius. Next base: position 12,623,873 of record NC_087470.1, on the reverse strand, counting down.
TGAAGAATGCACATTAAAGATCCCATTTTTAAACTGTTTTCCTTTCATCTACCTTCTTGGTCATAGTCCAGAAGCATGTACTCATTGTCCCTGGCCGCTCTTGATGGCTGCCCCAGAGAGAAAGCTACAAAGAATGTGAATTTCAAGACTAAGTGAACCACATCATGTTATTTACAGTAACAGCGGGAGGCTGGCTTGCACCTGCAGGGGAGAGCAGAGGGAGTGTTTACAAGCCCCTCCAGGAGCCACACTCCTGCATCTGGATCCCAGCTCCGATGCTAGCTGTCGGGCCTTGTGCAAATTTCTTAACCTCTAGGGGCTTCCATCTCCTCACCCATATAATGGGAGGATAATAATAGCAATTTATAGGACTATTGTGATGAGTCAATGATTTACTAATTGTGAAAACAATTAGAACATTAACCACAGGCATGTGAAAAACTCTACCTAAGTTTTAGCTATGAATATGGTGACCAAGTTCTTAAAAAGTTGTTTTTCTTAGTTTCTAAGCCATCAGTTTGTAGAGAATGCATTTTATTTCCTCCTCTATTCTCTTTCATCATCCTTTTCTTCACAGTTAAGGCTTCATGCTTGTGAAAGGAATAACTTTTTGGTGTGTGTGTGATTAAATGTAAAAATTAGTTAAGGCTGAGAAAAATGTATTCTAGAAGGTATATTAAGCCTTCCTTTCTTGTACAGCACATATAGGCCATTTAAATATTATGCATTTTAAATAAGTCTGCATAATATTTTTTTAATTATGTATTAAGAAAACATTATAGTTAAGATTCTTTAAATGCTTACTATTGCTTCAGTACACATTTATTTTTCTAAATCCTCACAATAACCCTGTGGGGAACGTAATATTATGTCTCTTTTACAGATTAGGAAGTAGAGCCACGTGGAGATGATGCAATTTGCCCCAAATGAAGCAACTATTAAGTGAAAGAACTGAAATACTCAAAGAGCCCAAAGACACACTAACTGTATAGCACTGCCTCCTACATGGTCTGTGAAATCAATTCTAATTCATTTCAGAACTTTTACAAACTTGACACATTTGTATTTTTCTTCCAAACTCTTATTGCGTTCAATATTTCTTAAGAAACAGGAAAGCTTTCCATTCTCCTTCCTCAAGTTTCTTCTTATTTATCATGTTTTCTGATCATAACTTTAATATTTGCTCATTAAAGAAAATTTGAAAGTAGTCAGTAGTGGACAGAACTGCTGTCCTGGATCTGTCACCAGTCTTAGAAGAGGACCCAGAATTTGCTTTATGGTAAATAACCTCCCTTCTGATTTTAGTCCTGTGATTTAATCTCGATTGACCCAAACTTTCTGAAGCATCAGAGGTAGATCTCAGTTGGTTTAAGACAAATAATACCCCTCATTCTATTGGCTTCGCACATTTGAGAATTTGCAAATAAACCAGGAAGAGCCACTATTATGTGAGAAGATACGTGCTGGTGCCCATGTGAATGATAAGCTTCCTCTATCAAGAGAGGAAGCAGCCAAAAGAGACCTCTTTTTGTTTGGATTGATGTGTGATCTGAGATGCTGAGTGCCTAGAAGCAGAATGCTGAGACATCCTTGGGCACAGAATGAAGACAGGACAAAAGCAGCCCTTGACAACATCTAGGCTACGGTATCTCTCCTTGACTGAAGCCAGACCTCAGACCTGAGGATTTCATTTACAGGAACCAATAAATCCCATGCATCCCCATTTTTTGGTTGTTGTTTAAACACATTGGAGATTGATTTTGTCACCTACAATCAAAAGACTCCAACTCTGAAAATGAATAAAAAATAAAATAAGAAAAATGCTTCTACCTATAGACATAATTCCATCAGAACGGTGCATTGTTTGTATATTACAAATCATTTTATATATTAATTTTTTTCTCAAGCCTATCATAAGCATAACACTTTGACATGTCATAAAATATTTTCATGGACACACTTTTTCATGGCTGCATAATATTCTACTATGTGAAAGTTTGGAAGAATATTTTGGCTGAGATTTTATATATATATACATACAAATGTATGTCTGTGAGTTGCATCCATACTGACTTTTCCCTGCCATTTTGAAATACTTCCTGATTAAAAGTGTTTCAAAACTGAATTATTGGGTTAAAGCATATGAATATTTTTGATTCTTGATATGAACTGCCAGACTGCTTTCTAAGAAGCCTTGAGGAGTACACCAGAAATTAACACAGCATTGTTAATCAACCATACTTCACAAAAAGTATCCAGTAACCTAGGCATGGGATTGGTGATCACTGGCACTTCATCCTCATAAACAGAGCTGTGTCACTTGAGAGGTGGAAAACTATTTCATTCTGATGTGCACTGAATGAATTACCATTGGAGTGTGACATCTATTTTTTCCTTTGTGAATGTGTGTTCATCTTCTCTGCCTCCTAAGCTCCTGAGATTTTTTGATGTTACCTTTGAATTGATCTGAACTCTCTATGTATTGAAGGACTTAGCCCCTTGTCAGATTTGTAAACATATAACACCCTCTGTTGTTTTGTTTACAATTAGGATGCTTCTGATGCATGGAATTCTTTATATATTTTCCTCAGAAACTCGCTGTTCATCTAGAGGTTGTATATTCATCCATAATTATTTGTAGATTTTTTCTAATTGTGTTACTTTTTTAAATGTTTCTGGAATGTAACACAATATATGGTTCACTGTATGATTTCAATCTTTTCTTTTCCCCCCAATTAGCTAACAATTGTTCCATTTACTGAATATCCTTTATCTCCCTGATTTGTAATGTCTTCCATCTCTTATATTAAATTATTATTGATATCAGAGCCCATATCTGGACTTCCTGTCCTATTTTCTAATCTGGCTATTCTTGAGCTAGTAAAACTCTCATTATCTTAATAATTATTATACTACTAATATGATTTTATAAACAATAAACCCCAAATCAATTTTATAACTTCTGATATTTTGTAGATATGATCTTTTAATCTAGAATCATGTGATTAAAGCATCTTTTATATCTTTCAGTAGTTTTTTTTTTTTTTTTTGATAGTTCCTACTATCGTTTAGTTAGGCTATTCTTAGACATTTTACCTTGGTTGTTATTCTTGGAAAATTTTAGAATTTTTAATGCCTCCATCTGGTCTCTTAATCAGACCCTGGAGAATCCTAAACCAATGATCTGACTTTAACAAATGAGGCGAAAAGTATTGGGGGAAGCACTGTGAGCAGAAGAGATTGTGGAACCTCCAGATTGGAGCCCTGCGTTGGCTCAGATGTTCTCTGGAAAAAGTATTCTGTATGAGACTACATAGTTCCTAGCTTGACTTTCAGTTTCCTCAGCACTTCACATTAGATTTTAAAAAGTCTGTGGCAGGTTCTTACCCAGAAAAAAGCACTTGCACAATGAGTTATATGTATACACTTTCCCCAGGTGGTAAATGGAACACGCTCTTCTTCCTAATTAAAAAAACAAGTTTAGTCAATCAAGGGATTACACCAATGAAATGATTTTTCTCCTAACTGGTCACTAAATCGTAAATATAATTTAAAAAAATAATAATAATTTTCAGACGTAGCCTCCTTATTTGTAACTTCATGGTATTTTTTTTCTTTTTTTTTCTTTTCTGTTATCGATGTAAAACACACAACAAAATACATACACTGTTCATTTTAATACTATATTTTCAAAATGCACATGTCAGCAGTAAACTGTTTCCCTGCCATGGTCTGAATTTAGGGGTCTGTGTACCTGATGAGGCCAAGCTTTAAAGCTCTATTCCTTAGCTTGCCTTTGATTTCAGAAGTGACAGTAGTGACAGCTTAGACTCCATGCAAGATAGGAAGTTTCACAGGTGTCTGCAGATAACTGGTCTCCACTGTGTGTTTCTTGATTGAGCTTTATGTGTTAATTAGCTACAACTATGAAGTTTTAGAGTTTCCATCTTAGAGTTTATATTTAGATTTCTTTTTTAGAGATGAAATCAGTAAGACTCAAGATTTACCTGGATTATAAAAGCAGATACAGTATAATAATAGCTGTCCCTAAGTACATGGCCCTTCCTCTGTGCCAGGAAGTTTTCCAAGTATATTTTGTACATTAATTAGACCTGTCCTTACTGCAGTCATGAGGAAGCAAATATCTTATCCTTATTTTATAGGAAACTATGGCACAGAGAAGTTAAGTTGTCCAAGATCACTCAGGAAGCAAGGTGTTGTGTTCAAATATGTATTTAGGCCACTTCATTCCCAAGGTCTCACTACCACAACGCTGGCCTCTCTAAACAATGGAGCATGCATTCGCAATTAAAGTAAACAATTCAAATAAATAACTAAAAAAAAATTAAACAATTTTTTAAATAACGAAGAACGATAAAGTGAAATGAGTCTTCATCTTCAATTTTTCAACAAGCATGTTCCAGTGAAAATTTAAACTTATTAGTTGGCAATTTTAAATTTACAATTGGCAGTTTAAATGTCCAAAAATCTTTTCTTCAGTATTTTTTTGTATGCTGCCAATATGATACGTTTTTGTTTTTCAGGACTCAAAAACATTACGCACATCTAATTTTGTGTAAGTTTCAGCTTTCATCTCTGGATGTACAGTCTTTCACCAACATATTCTTTGACACCATCTTCAGTTGTAAACAATGGGAACTATTCACAATGGGGATTATTAGAAGCTTATTACATTGTAAAAGACAAATGTCCCTTTCTATTTTTAGCTGAACCTCATTTTTTTCCATTTATAAAAAGAGGAGTTTGACCTGCTCCCTCCAGACATTTTCAGTGCCAACATTCTGTAGATCTGTGATTCAATTTATTAAATCTTTAGTTGGAGACATTTTCAGATGTTCCTAGTAAAAGCATTTTCTTTCCAAGTGTTATTCATGCTCACAACCTACTTTCCTGCTGCTGCTGACTGCAAGTACCATCAGCTCTAAATTATCTCAGCTGATGGAAAGAAGCAATAATACAGATGTCTCAAAAAATCATCTTTACATAGCTCTGGAATGTTGATACAAAGATATATAGTTTTATTTTTTTAATTTTGCAGCATGAGTGGCAGCAATAAATTTTCATTTCCAATTATATACAATGCCTAGCTCAAACACTGCTCAAACAGTGATGGCACCTCAACAAAGGTTTCCCTGCTTCTTCTTCCCTTTCTCTGACTTTAGGGTGAGAGACACGTTGCTTTGTGCACATCCCAAACGGAAGGGAGAGCAGTGACCTGGACTTAGTTCAAGACAAAGGGGCACTTAGTCTACGATGGAAAGGAGGCGGCAATAATTACGGCACATGTGAAAAAATGGGAGTCAACTATAAAAACCAATGTGTCTTACCTTCTACATCTATGTAATTGCGGCTAATTTATATTTTGCATTTATTTATTGGCGTTATGAAAGGATACAAATCAATGCCCGTTTTCTTATACACTTATAGCAGTCTTTTTCTTTTCCCCCTTTTTACTGTTAGTATGAAGGAAGGACCACACTTCTCTTCTGTGTCCACCATTCCGGGCAGTGCTCCTTCAGCTTGGCTGCACATTAGAATAACCAGAGGAGCTTTAAAAACTTCCCTATGCCAGAATGCACCCCAGGCCACTAAGTACCATCAGAGCTTGCAGTGATGGAATCCAGGTAGCAACATTTTTTAAGGCCCCCTGGTGATTCCAACATGCAGCCAAGGCTGACAAGCCCAGAAGTAAACAGACTAAAGTGCATCTAAACAGCGCCCACTTTTCCTGGGTAATCTCATCTGTCTCCAAGTGGGGACACCGCGCCTCCTATTCTCCCGGGCTTGTCCTTCCTGCTCAACCGTGTCCCGGTTGTAATCAAGTTCTGCCTGGCGCCGCTTCCAGAGCTCCAGAATTAAGGTGACCATCAGAGAGAGAGAACCGCAGAACGTGGATCTTCAATGATGACTGATGCTTCTGAAATATGTACTTAATTTTTATTACCCTTAACACTTTGGTAAATGGTTAATAAAATCACATTTTATTTATAGGCGATACTAAAGAGAAACATGAGTTAATGCCTTTTTTTAAAGAAAAAAGAAAATATAGATAATTTATTGAACTTGGGAAAACAGTCTAAGTAGCTCTGTAGCTCAGGGGAAAGGTATTAACGTGATGGTCAGGGGCAGGTGACTGTGTCTGATGCTAAAGTACCTGCTACCAGCACATTATGCCCACTAAAAACACAAATATCAGGGGGATGGGTGGGTATAGCTCAGTGGTAGAGCACGTGCTTTAAATGTACAAGGTCCTGGGTTCAAGCCCCAATACCTCCATTAAAAAGAAATTTAAAAAAAAGCACAAGTAACTGTCATAATTTAAAATCACTGCACGGTCCACCCTCCAAACCTACTCCTCACATCCCTCTGTCTCTTTTGTCAGAAGGACCTGATGTTGGGAAAGGGGATGAGAATGCTTTAGTAGCCCCTGCACTTCTATTTTCCACCACCCCAGTCACACAAAATTAAAATAATATTCTTAAATATGGAAAACTGCCATTTTCCTCAATCTTCGGTAAAGTACTTTTTAGAAATCGTCATTCTGTTTTAAGACTCGTAACTTCAAGTTTTAGACAAACACAACATGAAATGTTAATTGAAAATGTGGCTTCAGGGTAAATCCCCTAAGCCCTTCTTCCAACCAGACTGTTACCCCAAGGCCCCAACTCTAGAGAAATTCCAGAATAACCACTGTTCCCTCCACCATTATACCTGAGTCTTTACAGTGCTCTGAGAATAAAGAGAAAAAAGACACAGTCCCTGCTTCCGGGAGCTCCTAGGTGCACAGGACTCATCGTGAAATGATGGCTTTGGAGGCGTGTTAAGAGGGCTTGGATAACAGTCAGCAGAGGGTGCTCGGGGCAGAGAGCCGGAACTGTAGCCTAGGCTCTCCCAGAGGAGGGAACCAATGTGGTGAGCTCTCAGGCGCCCTAGAAGTGATCAGGTGAAGGTATAATGTTAAGGCCATTTCTCCCTGGGGAGCTGCACATGCAAAGGAGGGAGGCCAAAGAGAGCCAGGTCTCTTCCAGGAACTGCAAATAGTCTAGGAGTGAGCACAGGATGTGGGAGGCAGGTGAGGCAGCCAGGTGGAGAGATCACACAGGACTCTGTGTGCCTCCAAGGTAGAGGAGACATGCAAAGTGATCTAGAAAGAGATAAGATAGAGGCAGGGAGACCTATTGGCAGGTTCATGTGAAGGCCTGCTGAGGCCCCGACAGGAGGAGAGAGAAGAAAACATTTCAGCCGGTGGAAGGATTGGCCACAGGTGTGATGGAAGGGCAGGAAGAGGTCAAAGATGCCGGCCAGCTTTCTGGCTTTGGCAGTGTCTTAAATTATAGTGCCGTTCCCTGAAATAAGAAGGGCAGGAAGAGGGGCAAGTCGTGAGAGGAGACAACTGATTCAGTTCTGGCTGGGTGCCTGTGGGCTTCAGGAGAGATGTCCAGTAGGCAAATAAAAGTCTAGAAATCTGGAGAAATTTCTAGGCTGAGCCAAGTAGTTTTCTTGTTTCAAGAGGCTAATGGGTGTGAGTGGACAAGCTCACGAGAAGAGGTGTAGAGGGGTAGACCTCACCGTCCTGCACATGGGAAGCATCTGGGAGCCTTTAAAAAATTGTGTGCCCCAGCCTGGAGTGGGGCCTTTGTACTGTTTATTGTTTTTTAAATACTTTCCTTTTGGGGGGGGTGTTAGCTTTATTTATTTTAATGGAGGCACTAGGGAGTTGAACCCAGGACCTCTTGCATACCAAGCAGTTGCTGTGCCACTGAGCCGTACGCTCCCCACCTTTTTTTGTTTTTAGACATTAGCTCTACTGAGCAGCCAGGGTTGAGAATCAACCTGTAGAGAGCAGAGAGCCTTGCAGTAGAGATCAAGGAGAAGCTGCCCAGAGCCCTGCAGACCCCACCAGGGGCAGCCGGAGACGCAGGGAGCCTCAGACTGTCTGTGAGGAACGTGAACTCAACACTCCCCAATGGCGAAGATGACGAACATGTTTCAAGCACCCACTTCCCAGCAGTGTTTGTTCTGAGTTTACTAGATTTTCAGTAATACTGAGTGAGAATAGAAATAATCTGGACACAGGGATCAAATTCAAATGATGGTTCTGACCATTCTTAGTTGCCTGATTACTGATTAAAAGGTTACCCGTCTGCCACGTGTAAAATGGGGGACCTAGAACCGTGCTCGTGGGCTGCTCTGAGTGTAATGAAATGACACCTATAAAGGCCCTCCTGACTCTCAGTGGTAATTGCTATTATTGTCCCCATTTGGGACACCAAGAAACAGAGGCACAGAAAGCGTCAAACATTTGCCCAAGATGACGGTTGGGGTCAGGAATCAAGCCAATGCCTTCTTGGATCCAGAGCCCAGGATCTTCTTACGAATAACACGGCAACGCCCAGGCTCCCTGCTCCAAAACCTGCCTCCCTTTGGCTCATTTCCATGGGGCCTGCGCTGCACAGATATCGTCACTGCCTGCCTGCCCGCCCGGTGTCTGACCCCGGCACTCCTCCCTCCGTCCCACACACCGCTTCCTTGGGCACACCAACCCTCACGAGGCCATTGCTGTGGGTACTCGGATGTTTACACGGAAACGCAGGTGGCAGCCCAGCCTTTTGCTATAAATGCTGCTGTCAGTGGAGGCAAAGATCTCACAGTTGGTGGCGGAGGCCACTTCTGGTCTCCTTCTTGGCGGAGAGCTGGATGGAATCCAGTTTCCCTCTGCAACTTAGACATCCAGCATGAGGTATATGTAAGGCCATCTGGCCTGTTAACATAGAAATGATGCCCCCGCTGTCGTACTTAACATTGCAACCTCCAGGCTCCACCAGGAATTAGAGGCCATGGCCTGTAGGCCACCAAGTTTTGTTTCCTTGCACAACAGCTACAATGGGGTGAGTTAACACCGGACCAGAAAATCTACAAAGCCCTCGTGTACTATTTCCTGACACTTGCAGGTACTCAAATTCCCCAGATCCTCCAAGTAAAAAACTAGTAAGAGGAACTGAGCTGGCTCGTCTGTCAGATCCCTGATGGAAGGACGGATTTGGCCTCTCCTGCTCTCAGGATGATCCGTTCTCCTTCTGTGTGCCCTTCCCCGATTGAAGGAGACTGTTCTTTGTTTATGGGCTATGGAGTATTTGTGGCTGTCTGACGAGAACCTTCAAAACTAGAGCTCTTGTTGAGAATGGAAGCATGACACCGACGTCTCATGAGCTCAGCTACCGAACAGCCTCATCTAGCCAAGACTGTAACCAACACCAGGGGTCCACGCTGTTGAGTGTTGGGTCTGGAGATCAATGCCTCCACCACTGAGAAGCTGCCCCACCTCTTCTGCCCTTGTCCCCATCCAGGGGGAGGTGATGCATCCATGGGGTGAAAGCCTTGAGGGCACTAGGTGACTGTGGACCAAGCTGTCACTGGCTGGTCCTGCCCCCCACGTGACCCATGTTAGCCTCACATGCAGAAAATCCCCAAAGAGACCCCTGCTTGGGGGAATGGGTCACCTATAAGCCAACTGTCCTCGGGCCGCCTAAGAAGCAACACAGTATACACAGTGAGCCACACACTCACTACAGTATCCAAGGCTCACAGTTCCCTCATGTGACACCATGTACCCCCAGCAAAAGGAAGACCCTTACTTTGTAATTGACTTGAGAATTCTACTGCCAACACTGCCTTCCACCTTTCACTTATGAAGTTCTTTCCAATCTGTCCCCTGCTCTGCAACTGTGCAATCAGTCCAGAGCTCCTTCATGAGACAGGAGGGAAGGGGGCTGGGCACAGCCATTAAAAGAATGGCATAGCCATTAGCAACGAGATGGTGGAAAAGTCAACTCCCAGTAGATCTTGAGCTTCAATACACACTCACTGAAATACAGCAGGATTCTAGATGGCACACCCGCAGGTGCCAGGACAGGTTCAAGGCTGACCATAAAAGTCCAAAGTGTGAGTGGTGGCCCAATTTCTGGGAATCCCAGCACCTTCCCCAAAGCGGTTGGAATATTCCTCCCACTTATTAACATATGAAGATACTGAGTGCATAAAAACTAACAACCCCACACCTCGTGGCTGCTCTCCCTGCTGATGGAGACAGCCCACACTCTGTCTGTGGAGTGTGTATCTACTTTTACTTTAAACTGGAGCACCCAACCCCCAAGCCTCATGGCCTGTCTCTTGCCTTCTGAAACAGCCCACTCTGTCTATGGAGTATATCTCTCTGAATAAATCTACGTTCACTGAGCTGTGGCTCTCTCTTGAATTCGTTTCTGTGCAAACCAAGGACCCACACTTCACGAGGTGCATCCCAGGGAGCCAAATAAGGCCTGGGATACGGCCATCCTCTCCCCCAAATTTTCCTGTATCATACATTCCTTCCCAAAGGATCTCACCTTGTGCACTCCAAAATAGACAGCACTCATGTGTCCTGACCTGGATCTGCTTCTGTGTGTATCATTTCTCACATCCACAAGAACGTCACCTTCATGAGGACAGGGATTTGGTTCTGTTCGCAACAGAAGCACCAGCACATCACAGGTGCTGGAGAAGTATTAGCTGAATGAATGAGCTGTGGGAAGTCCTGGGATTTCCACCTGCAACTCCTAGCCTCTTGGGTCCCAGCTGACTTCAGGTGCTCCCTGCTACTCATGGCTGACCTCTTGCCACCACTCTCTGCTCTGCCATCACCTGAGCCGGGATGAACTGAGATGGGCACACACCCCAGAGAGCATGGCGTCTGGTTCATGAGGTTGCAACACACTCGCCCTCTGACTGCCAGGGGTTACTCAGGACGAACTGAAGGCAGCCCCATGTGCACTGCCCTGCCCCACAACTCACTTGAAGCACCAGGGCTGCACACAGGGGAAACGCTGGCCCTTTCCAACCTAAGGAGAGGGACTATGGTTGAGAAGAGGGTCTCTGTCAACTAACAGTCTCTTTATGAGCCCAGTCTTAGGAAAGCTCTTTAAAGACACTCTTGGTGTCTGCCTTGTGTTTCTGTAATCCCTCTAGATTTGTCATTTTAATCTACGCATCAGAAATACAGATGGTCTTGAAATCTCCACTGATTTTCAATGAAGAAAATCCTCAATTTCCTTCTCTGCTAAGAAAATTACTGCACTTTATATAGAAAAAGCAGCTTCCTTTCATGAGTTTCTATCTTCAAACACCTAATTTCACAAGAATCAGTGAAGCAGGACATGAAAATCATGCTGTGCTTTATCACCTACAGGTGGGCAGGGATGAAACGAATGAGTACTGATCTCATGAGACGGGAAGGCTGGGGCTGTCTTATTCCTGCTACAGATGGAAGGGTCCATATCTGTGAGGGTGAGGAAGGACCAAGGATGTGAAACCAACATTTTCTAACTCATTTCCCCTTTTCAGAGTCCCAGACAAAACAGTGTCATTGTATCAACAAAAACAAGAACATTTGCACACTTCTAAAAGCATGCTACAAGTTACTACTACACACGGCACTCTGTCACTGACCTAAAGGCTGATGACAGCCAAGAAATTTGAAGGGATCTTATTCTGTGCTCATCCCTTTTTGTCTTTGGAACCTCAGGATAATTGCCTCCTCTCCCTGAGTGTCATTTTCCTCATCCTTCAAATGGGAGTGACACAGTCATTCATTTGCTCAGTGTCTATTCGACAACAGGAGACAGCTTATGAAAACAACAACAACAAAAAGCAAAACAGCAATTCTGATCTGTGCTGTCTTCCTCCTCCTCCCTGAACATGAACTTACAGGGTAAAATGGCATCTTTCATTAAATCCCGAACTTAAGGAGCATTTCTGATAAGGAAGTCACAGGACTGCCGTGTAACTGAGAAATGACCTGGTGAAAAAGAGTTACCAGCAAATCCTCAAAACCCGTAAGGGTGAAAAACCTGTTAGCTACAGGCATGGGTTGGAGATCCTTAGTTCCCCATTTGACAAAGCCGAGAACGTTGCAGGGTCCATGAAAGACACAGATAGCCCAGTACAACCACACCATGTTTTGGAGTACACCGGGGCCACATCGCTGCTGACCTGCACTGCTGTGTGTCCCAGAGCAATAGCCCTGGGCGGGGGTGACTGTGATTGATGCTGGACAAGAACTTCCTGTTCTGTCTCTTTTGCTCTCTCTCTTCCTGCAATAAAACAACTGGTAGGACTCTGGTGGGGAGCACTGCACCCACTTTCTCTGGCAAACCACACACCAGGCAGCTCTAGCTGATCTGAGAGAGGACTCTTCAATGAACATATATACACCAAAGTCAGGCAGAAGGCTGCCTGTGACCTTGGGAATCCAAACCAGCTTTTCCTGTTAATCAGGATATTAGACATCTAAAGAAAGTGTGCACCAGATGAAGACGATGCCCTAGACAGCGTTGGTGGTTATGTCCAGCAGTGTCTAAGGACAAGTCATACTCTCACAGATGGGAGAATTTTGGTTGCTTTCAGAGTTTGCTACTGAAGAGCTGGGACATTTCATTGGGCCTTGAAACTCCAGACATCTTTACTCACAAAGGCAGACAAGGTAGGTGAGCCAGTTCAGCCTTTATTCCAACTTCCTAACCAAAAGGCTATGAGGTTGAAAATATATTTCTCAGACTCTTCTGCAGCAAGGGTTCCAGATGTGGCTTTAAAAATGCCCATCAGAGACTGAGATTTGCAAATATTAAATACTATATATAAAAATAGCTAAAGACAATAAATTTCTTCTGTATAGCACAGGGAACTATATTTAATATCTTGTAATAGCCTTTAATGAAAAAGAATATGAAAAGGAATTCATACATATATACGTGTATATGAATGACAGGAACATTGTGCTGTACATCAGAAATTGACACATTGTAACTGACTATACTTCAATTAATATATATACATACATATTTATATATGTATATATATATATATATATATATTGCCCATCAGCAGCATCTGAGTGTCACTGAAAGCAGAAACCCAGATGAATGGAGGCAGAGGTGTTTGGAGGAGCTACGTTATTTTGCTGGGGGAGAGGCAGCCGGCACGGCAGAGATCTAGAAGGAATGCTCACAAGAGCCACTCACTGATCTGCAAGTGAGTTAGGGTAACAGCTTCCTGAAATCCTCCCTGGCCCTCCTGATGAGCCAGGTGTCTGGCGTTTCTCTGGAAATCACTAGGCGCAGCCTGGAACTCAAAGGTAAAAATTAAAAACTGCAGTCAGGAGTTTGGCAGGACGCGCTGGACAAAAGTAGGTCAGAAACAACAAGGAATGGGGAGGGGAGAGAACGTGTGCTGAGGACCCTGACTTCAGTGGTGGATTGTCTGTGTTGAGGACTCTGAGTCAGTATGAGTAGATGGATTGGTGTGGACTAAAATGGTGGACAGTGTTCAGATAAGTGTGTGATTTGGACTATATTTATTAGAGGAGGGTTCTTTTTTTCCCCTTCAACATTGATCATTTCTAGGGAGCAGAAAAATACTCTGCCACACAATATCTAAGTGCAAAAGAATATGCTACTGGATGATGGTGGTATTAAATATTTCAGTTCTGCAGTTCCAAGGTTTCCTTAATGAGGTTCACAGCAGTAGGTACTTAAAATAATATAAAGACATCATCATATGTACATATCCTTATAGATACACATATGGTGCTATAAGTGGGCCTGAAATGTGTTCTGCATTCTAAAATCTGATGAAATAAAATCAGTAGCTCAATATGCCTGTTGGTTCTATAATCATTATGTAGCTAATGATCACAGAAAGCAAGATCAACTAGGAAATTTGAGATTTGTATTTTCCAGTGTCAAAGTTAATATTTTCTGATTTACTTAAAAAGCATTTTTTTAATTAGGGCTGTCATCATCCATTTGTATACGGGTTTCAGTAGATGTGTTCAGATGTTCTAGACAGTGAATCAGAGCAAGACTGAGGTTTAGGCAGTAGTTAAAAGTCTCACCTGTGTGATCAGCATCCACATACTGCTATACTGAAAATCTTTAAAAGTGAGAACTTCATTAAAGCAACGAAAAGTTAGGGAAATAAATAGCCACAGACTAGTGGAAGATTTGTAATGTGTAAAAATGGCAAAGGGTATTCATGAGCATATTTTTAAAAACTCCTACACTTTAATAAGGAAAACAACAAACTGACAACAAGTTGCACACTGCTCACTGTAGGAGAAGACAGGCAAATGGACTTTTATGTGAATGGGGCTGGAGCTGTAGAATTAGTTAGTCTTGCAAGTAACTCAGTTAAAAAAATGCAAATGGGATACACTTCAAGAATATCTGAGTAAAAATCTTGGAAAACTTACTCCTCTATGAAGCAATGACAATGGCAAAATTTGTCAAACTTAACCTCTGCAGAACTCTAGAAATTAAACAAAGGCTTCCAGCAATCCGGGGAGGGTTTATTTGGGAAAAAAAAATAAACAGCTAAATCTCCATAAAGATAGTGAGGTTTGTGGCATTGTAACTTAATCTACCCCCATCCCTGTATCCTCACCTAAACTGTGGCCTTTAAAAGCAACAGTCTCACAATCAATGTAGGGGCAGAAGTGATTTGAAGTTACCCAAAAAATCCGCCCCCAGAGAGCTGTCACTATTTGACCTATCTCAAACCCATTCTGTGCAAACAGCCTGTCCCCTGAATGCTTGTGGAAAACAATCAGCAGTGAGTATTTAACATTAAAACTGCCTGAGGCAGTGGTACCAGTAGAGGCTAACTAGATGCTGACTAGGAAACTTAGAAGACAAAATTGTGTAATGAGACTTTCTGGGGGTGGAGGTAGGGTTAAAAATGTCCAAAAATTTCTGAGAATTTTAGAAGTCCGTACACATGTGTGGCACATGGCAAGGAAAGATCTGAGAAAATCTTAAGCCTTCAACTCTGGCTGAACTAGAGGTTCTGCATAAGCAAGAACTAAAGGCTACGGAAGAGCTGCAGACTGCCTGCCGGTGCTGAGGGCATCCCTCCACACGCAGACACACAGCCACCTGGCAACAGCTCAAACGACTGGCTCCAGGCATTGAAAGAAATCACTGTCCAATCATTATTACAGTGATGACAACTAGGCTTTCTGCACACATACTGATCTCATGGCCATGCATGGTAAAGAATACAGACTTTACAGAATTTGTTCAGGAAAGTAACTACATAAATAACTGCAGCAGCAATGACAATGGAAGCAACGATTAACCCTGGAGATGAGGAAAATCTGGCTTTCAGATCTGCTACATTGTAATATTTTAAATGTCCAGTTTTCAACAGAAAATTACAAGATGTACAAAGAAACAGAAAAGTTTGGCTATAACAGAGGGTAAAAAGTAGTCAATAGAAACTCCCTGAGGAAGCCCAGACACTGGACTTACTAGACAAAGACATAAATAAGCAATTACACGTATGTTCAAAGAGCTAATAGAAACCATGCCTAAAGGATTAAATTATGTGAACATCTCATTGTACAGAGAATATCAATAGATAAAATTTATATTAAAAACCAACTAGAAATTCTAGAGATACAAATATAATAACTGAAATGAAAAATTCAGTAAGAGGTTTCTCTGTAGATATGAACTTGTTGAAGAAAAATTCAGTTAACTTAAAAATACTGAGATTATCCATTCTTTGGAACAGAAAGAAAAAGGAATGGAAAAAAATGAACACTGTGTCAGAGGTAGGTGGGACACCATCAACAATACTAATACATGCAAAATGGGAGTGCCAGAAGGAAGGAGAGAAAAAAAGGGGTAGAAAAAATATATAAAGAAATAATGGCTGAAAACTTCCCAAATTTGATGAAAACATTAATTTATACATCCCAGCAGCTCAACAAACTCCCCGTGGTATAAACCTAGAGACATCTAGAATAGGCACATCAGATTTAGTGTGTCAAAAGACAAGAACAAAGAATCTTGACAGCAGAAAGAGAAAAGTGGCTCAACATATACAAAGGCTCCTGTCTAAGACAGTTGATTTCTCATCAAAAACAATGGAGACCAGAAGGCAGTGGAATGGTATCGTCAAAGTGATAAAAGGAAAAGACTGTCACCAAGTATTTTATAGCCAGCAGAATGATTCTTCAAAAAAATTAAAGGAGAATTTAAGACACTCCTACAAAAACAAAATCTGAAAGAATCCATTGCTAGCAGGCCTGCCCTACAAGAAATAATAAGGATAGTCCAGCAGCTGTAAATGAAAGGACACTCGCCTGAAAAATAAAGAGCACTAGTAGAGGTAACTACATGAGTAAAACAATAAAACAGTATAAATAAAGCATTACATGTAAGTGTATTCTTCTATTTGATGTAAAAGACAACTGCATAAAACAATACTTATGAAACTGTGTAGATGCGCTTATAAATGCATAAAGGTGTAATATGTATGACAGTGACAGCATGAGGAGGGGGAGGGAAAAGATTGGTACCAAAGCAAAGTTTTGTGTACTATTGAAATTAAGTTGGCATTCATGTGACCTAGATTGCTTTAAAAAAAGATGTTAATTATAATCTCCAGGGCAATGGAGGAGAAGGAGGAGGAGGAAGAGGAGGAGGAGGAGGAGAAAAAAAGATAAAATAAAGAAGAATTTAAAATGGCACACTTGAAAATGCCTACTTTGTACAAAAATGTGTAGTAATAGAGGAAAGGGAAAAATAAAAGACATATAGAAAGCAGATAGCAGATGTAACTTCAACCTGATAAGAAGTTACATTAGTGTAAATGAATTAAACATTCTAATCAAAATACTAAAGGCAGAAATAACTGGAATAGAGAATAGATGAACAACAGAGAATAATCAACAAAAAGAAAAGTTGGTTCTTTGAAAAGATAAACAAAATTGACAAAGTTTTAGCTAGTACTCAAGAAAAAAAGAGAGAAGTTTCAAATTACTAAAATGAGAAATGAAAGGAAGTATGTCACTACTGCCCTTACAAAAATAACAAGGAATATAAGGGAATTCTGTGAATAATTATAGAGCCAATAAATGAGATAATCTAGATGAAATGGATAAATCCCTAGAAGGACATAAATGACTGAAGCTAATTCAAGGAGAAATAGAAAACTCAAATAATCCTACAATAAATAGTGACTGAAATAGTAACCCAAAATATTCCCACAAGGAAATGCTAGGCCTGTATGGCTTTACTGGTGAATTCCATCAACTACTTAAAGAAAAAACAAAAACAAAAACAAACAAACAAAAAACAATATTTTACAAACTCATCTAAAAATAAAGAGGTGGGCACACTTCCCAATTCATTCAATGAGACTATTATCACACTGATACCAAAACCAGACAAAGGCATCACAAGAAAACTAAAGACTATCTCTTATGAATATAAATGCAAAAATCCTCAACAGAATACAAGCAAATCCAATCCAGTAACATAAAAAATAGACCACAATTAAGTGGGATGTATCCAGGTATGCAAAGGCAGTTCAACATACAAAAGTCAATTCATGTAATATGCCATATTAATAGAATAATGGATTAAAAACTAGGAATAGAAGAGAACTTCCACAAATTGACAGAGAACATCTATGAAATACCTGGAGCAAAGATCATACATAATGCTGAAAGACTGAATTATTTCCTTCCAAAATCAACATTGTACTAGAGGGTCTAGTCAAAGCAACCAGACAAAGAAAATAAAGCTTCTAGATTAGAAAGAAAGAAATAAAACTATTTCAATTCCAGATGACATGATATTGTATATTGAAATCACAAGGAATCCACAAAGAAAAGAGAGAGAGAGAGAAAAAAACCTATTAGAATTAATAACCCAGTCTGAGCAAAATTGTAAGACACAAATCAATATATAATAAAGTAATTATATTTCTATACATTAGCAGTGAATAATCTAAAAATAAAATGAAGGAAACATTTTCATTTACAATAGCATCAAAAAGAATAAAATACTTAGGAATATTAAGAAAAATATGTGGAATACTGAGAAAAATGTCTGAAACTTGTATATTGAAAACTTAAATACTAATGATAGAAGTTAAAAATGACCTAAAATAAATGGAAAGCTCTTCTGTGTTCATGGATCAGAAGCCTTATTATTGTTAGGATGGCAATTGTCCTCAAAATGACGTATAGATTCAATGCAACTCTGACTTTTTGGCAGAAATGAACAAGCTGCTCCTAAAACTAATATGGAAATGCAAGATACCTAGAATAGTCAAAACGATCTTGAAAAAGAAGAAACTTTTGAAGTTTCCAAATTCGAAACTCACTAACAAAACTAATCCATAAAGTGTGGTACTTGCATAAAGGACAGACAAATAGACTGAGAGAAAAGAACTGAGAGTCCATAACAAACTCTTACACGTAGCCAGTTAATTTTTGACAAAGGTGCCATGACAATCCAATGGGGAAAAAATAAACTTTAGAAAAATGTTGCTGGGACACCTGACATAAACCTGGAAAGAAAGAAGACTGAACTTTTATCTTAACACCATTTATGAAAATTAACTCAAGATAAATCACAGACCTGAAACTATAAAACTTTTAGAAAATGAACAATGAGAAAATCTTCAGGACTTTGGATTACAAATACTTCTAAGACATGACACCAAAAGCACAAACAACAAAAGGAAAAAAATCAAGTAAACTGGACTTCAGTAAAATTAAACACTTCTGTGCTTCTAAGGACTTCATCAAGAAAGTAAGAAGACAATCCACAGAATGGGTGAAAATATTTCCAATATTTTCCCTGATAAGGGACTTTTACCCAGAATAGACAAAGAAGACTTAAAACGTGGCAATACAAAGACAAATACAATTAAAATGGTCAAAGAATTTGAATAGATGTTTCTCCAAAGAAGACATACAAATGGGAAATAAGCACATAAAAAGATGTTCAACATCAGTAGGCATTAGGGAAACAGAAATCAAAAGCACAATGACATGCCACTTCATACCAACTAGGATGACAAATATATATGATATATGATATATAAATATGTATCTATAAACCTGGTAATACAAACTGTTGATGAGGATGTGGAGAAACTGGACTCCTCATACATTACTACTGGAAATATAAAATGGTGCAGTCACATTAAAAACTACTTTAGCAATTCCTCAAAATATTAAAAGTAGAATACATCCCAGCAATTCAATTTTTTGATATATCCTCAAGAGAACTGAAAATATGTGTTCACACAAAAACTTGTCCATGAGCATTTACAGCAGAATTATTCATCATCAACTGATGGATGGATAAGCAATGTGGTGTATTTATAACAATGGCATATTATTTGAACACAAAAAGGAATTTGGGTACTGATATATGCTACACCATGGATGAGCCTTGACAACGTCACAGTAAATGAAAGATGACAATCAAAAAATGCAGCATACTGTATGGTTCTACTTATATGAAATGCCCAGAACAGGCAAATCCATAGAGGCAGAAAGTAAAGTAGTGGCTGCTGGGGCCTAAGGGAAAGGAAGGTTAGGGAGTAACTTACTAAAGGGTACTGGTTCCTTTTGGGAGTGATGGTTACACAACCCCGAAATGTACTTAAAACCCTAATGCACACTTTCAAAGGCTGCATTTTATGGTATGTGAATTATATCTCCATAAAGCTGTTATTCTTGAAGCTGAGCCCACTTATGGAGAAACTGGCACAGCACTGACTGCGGCATCAGGAGGGGGAGAGACCCACCCACCCACTGCGAGGGAGAGCAGCACCTGACCCAGTGTTGGAGGGGCGTGATCTTCTTGCCGACAGACACTGTGAGCAGCACAGGTGAGGGGGCCAGCCGAGCAAGCTGAGTTCATGAAACAGGGCGAAGACACAAAGACCTCTCAAAAAAACCATTAAGAGCACACAGTCTCTAGGAGAACACATTTTTGTTTTTTAAATCATTTTATATGTTTTATTTTCTATTACCTTTTTAATCTTTACTTTTTAAACAGTTCTATATATTTACACTTCACATTTCAGTTTTAATTCTCTTGGTTTTGATCTGTTATTGATTATTCACAGGTTTCAAATATTGTGTTTTGATCTTTTTTTCTTCTTTTTATTAAGGTTTTTAAAAGACATCTCAACTCAATTCCTATTCTGCTTCAAATTGCTCTTCTATTATTGATTATACACTGTTTTCAAACCTTCTTTTCCACCATACTTTTAAAATTCTCTCTCTCTCTTTTTTATGTTTTATTCCCACATACGCTTTAGATAGATAAATAAGTAAACTCCTTTAAGGACTACAATAGATAACTGATACTCCTTAACCCACAGTGCCAGAGAGATATGAGCAGTATGAAGAAGCAGAGGCAGTACTCCCCATTAAAAGAGCAAGAGAAATCCCCTGAAAGAACGATCAATAAAATAGGCATTGAAGGCCTACTAGATGAAGATTTCAAAAAAGAAGTGATCAAATTACTGAAGGAACTAAAAGAGATAGTGTTTGCAGACATAAAATACGTCAAAAGCAAAATAGAAGCTATAAAGAAGAGCCAAGTAGAATTGGTAAATTCATTGGCTGAAATGAGATCTGACCTAAAGGCTGTACAAAGCAGGCTACATAATGCAGAGGTACGAATAAGTGACCTAGAAGGCAGGACAACAGAAAGCACCCAATCAGAACAGCTGAGAGAAAAACAAATAAAAAACAAAGAAAACAATATAAGGAACCTATGGGATAATATAAAGCATGCCAATCTATGCATTATAGGGGTTCCAGAAAGGGAAGAAAGAACAAAGGGGATGGAAAAGGTATTTAAAGAAATCATGACTGAAAACTTCCCAAACCTAAAAAGGAATCAGACACCCAAGTACAGGAGGCTCAGAGGTTCCCAAACAGGAAGAGCCCAAAGAGACCCACACTAAGACATATCATAATCAAGATGGCCAGACTGAAGGATAAAGAAATGATCCTAAAGGCAGCAAGAGAAAAAAAAAAGAGTGAGTTACAAGAGAAGGCTCTCAGCTGATTTCTCTACAGAAACACTACAGGCCAGAAGGGAGTGGCAAGATATATTCAAAGTCCTGAATGAAAAAAAAAGATGCAGCCTAGGATACTTTCTCCAGCAAGGCCATCCTTTAGAATAGAAGGAGAGATAAAGAATTTCACAGAGAAGCAATAACTAAAAGATTTAGCAACACTAAACCCATGCTAAAAGAAATACTGAAAGGTCTACTCTAAATAGAAAAGTTGCAGGATGCTACAGAAATGAGAACTCATAACTGGAAAGGTGATAACTGCCATGAATTACAAATAGGATAAACATGAAATTGTAAAGGAAGACATCTAAATTATTGAGTGGGAGAGAGAAGCAAGAAAATATAGAGTATTATTTTCTTTCTTCTTTTTAATTAAATTTTTTGTTCTCGGTAGGTTGGGTTTGAGATTATATTACTATCTGTTTAGTACACACAGTTACAGTAATTGGTTAACAGACTTACAAAAAAGTGTAACCACAATCCAAAAACTTAGAAGTGAGTCACAAAAACTAAATACAATCCAAGGTAATACAAAGGAAAATTACCATACACAAAAGGAAGAAGAAAGGAACAAAGAAGAAATACCAAATCAACTGCAAAAATAAGTTCAAAATAGCAATAAACACTCACCTATCATTAATTATTGTAAATGTTAATGGACTAAATGCTCCAGTAAAAAGACAGAGTGGCAGACTGGATAATAAAGCAAGAACCTTCAATACACTGCATACAAGAGACACACTTAAGGGAGAAGGACACATATAGATTGAGAGTGAATGGACGGAAAAGGATATTCCATGCAAATGGAAACACCAAAAAAGCAGGTGTAGCAGTACTTATTTCAGACAAAATAGACTTTAAAACAAGGGCCATAAAGAAAGATAAATAAAGATATTTTATAATGATTAAAGGAGCAATACAAGATGATGATATTACAATCATTAATATATATGCACCCAACATGAGCACCTAAGTACATAAAACAACTACTCACAGAGATAAAGGGGGAAATTGATGGGAATACAATCATTGTCAGAAATTTTAACACCACATTAACATCACTAGACAGATCTTCCAGACAGAAAATAAAGAAGGCAACAGAGAAATTAAATGATACAATAGAAAAATTAGATTTAGTGGATAATTTCAGAGCATTACAACCCCCCAAAATAGGATATACATTCTTTTCAAGTCCGCATGGAACATTTTCTAGGACTGATCATGTACTTGGTCACAAAAGAAGCCTCAACAATTTTAAGAATATAGAAATTATCTCAAGCATCTTTACTGACAACAATGCCCTTGAAACTAGAAATCAGCTACAGAGAAAGAAAGAAGGAAAAAAGGATAGCATAGAGATTAAACACCATGCTATTAAAAAACCAATGAGTCAATGATGAAATCAAAGTTGAAATTAAAGAATACCTTGAGACAAATGAAAATGAAAACACAACCACACAAAACTTATGGGACGCAGCAAAAGCAGTGCTAAGAGGAAAGTTTAGGGCGATACAGGCCTTCCTCAAAAAAAGAACAATATCAAATAAACAATCTAACCCACCAGCTAAAAGAACTAGAAACAGAAGAGCAAAAACACCCAAAAGTCAGCAGAAGGAAGGAAATAATAAAGATCATGGAGGAAATAAATAACATAGAGATAAAAAAATAAAGAAAATAATCAATCAAACCAAAAGCTAGTTTTTTGAAAGAGTAAATAAAATCGACAAACCTCTGGCCAAACTCACAAAGAAGAAAAGAGAGAGAGCCCAAATTTGCAAAATAAGAAAGGAAAATGGAGAAATTACAACAAATAACATAGAAATACACAATATCATATGAGAATATCATGAAAAACTACATGGAAACAAAATGGATAACCTACAGGAGATGGACAAGTTTCTGGAAACATACAGTCCACCAAGACTGAATCAAGAAGACACTGACCACTTCAATAAACTGATCACTAGGAATGAAATTGAATTAACAATAAAAAACCTCCCTACAAATAAAAGTCCAGGACTGGACAGCTTCACCGCGGAATTCTACAACACATACGAAGAAGAACTCATACCAGTCCTTCTCAAACTCTTCCAGAAGATTGAAAAGAAGGAATATTCCCAAACTCATTCTCTGAAGCCACCATCACCCTGATACTAAAACCAGGCAAAGACACCACCAAAAAAGAGAATTACAGACCAATATCACTAATGAATACAGATGCAAAAAGTCCTTACCAAAATACTAACAAATAGAATCCAACAGCACATAAAAAAGGTTATACATCATACTCAAATGGGGTTCATCTCAGGGACACAATGGTGATTCAACATATGCAAATCAATCAATGTCATACTTCACATCAACAAGAGAAAGGACAAAAACCACATGATCATCTCAATCGATGCAGAAAAGCTTTTGATAAAATTCAACACCCATTTATGATAAAAATTCTCACCCAAGTGGGTATTGAGGGAACATATCTCAACATTATAAACGCTATATATGACAAACCTACAGCCAGCATAGCACTTAACGGTGAAAAACTCAAAAGCTTCCCACTAAAATCTGGGACAAGACAACGATGCCCACTATCACCACTCCTATTCAACATAGACTTGGAAGTCCAGGTCACAGCAATCAGGCAAGTAAGAGAAGTAAAAGGGGTCTAAATTGGAAAACAAGAGG
Source organism: Camelus dromedarius (assembly GCF_036321535.1). Taxonomy (NCBI): domain Eukaryota; kingdom Metazoa; phylum Chordata; class Mammalia; order Artiodactyla; family Camelidae; genus Camelus; species Camelus dromedarius. Next base: position 12,600,233 of record NC_087470.1, on the reverse strand, counting down.
TAAAAGTGTCACTATGTGCAGATGACACGATACTATATATAGAAAACCCTTAAAGGTCCACACTAAAACTACTAGAGATGATCGAAGAATTTAGCAAGGTAGCAGGTTACAAGATTAATGTTCAAAAATCAGTTGCATTTCTTTACACTAATGATGAATCAACAGAAAAAGAAAGTAAAGAAATAACCCACTTTAAAATAGCACCCAAAGTAATAAAATATCTAGGAATAAATCTAACCACATAGGTGAGAGAATTATACACAGAAAACTATAAACCATTGGTGAAGGAAATTAAAGAAGACTTTAAAAAATGGAAAGGTATCCCATGCTCTTGGTTTGCAAGAATTATTATTGTTAAAATGGTCACAATGCCCAAGGCAATCTACAGATTTAATGCAATCCCTATCAAATTACCCCGGACATATTTCATAGAACTAGAACAAATCACAATAAAACTTGTATGGAACGATCAAGGACATAGAATTTCCAGGGCATTTCTGAAGAAAAAAGAAAGAGGCTGGAGGAACAACTCACCCAAACTTCAGACAATTCTGTAGAGTTACAGTCATCAAGACAGCATGGTATTGGTACAAAAACAAACATATAGAACAATGGAACAGAATAGAGAGCCCAGAAATGAACCCATAAACTTTTGGTCAACTAGTCTTTGACAAAGGAGGCAAGAATATACAATGGAATAAAGACACTCTCTTCAGCAAGATAAACATAAGACAAGATACAATAAACCTCCTAGAAGAAAATACAGGCAAAATATCTGACATACATCTCAGAAACGTTCCCCTAGGGGAGTCAACCCAAGCAATAGAAATAAAAGCATGAATAAACAAATGGGACCTAATGAAACTTACAAGCTTCTGCACAGCAAAGGACACCATAATTAAAACAAAAAGACAACCTACAGAATGGGAGAACATTTTTGCAAATGAAACTGACAAAGGCTTGGTCTCCAGAATATATAAGCAGCTCATATGACTTAATAAGAAATAACCAAGTAACCCAATCCAAAAATGGGCAGAAGACGTAAACAAGCAATTCTCCAAGGAAGACATACAAATGATCAATGGGCACATGAAAAAATGCTCAATATCGCTAATTATCAGAGAAATGCAAATCAAAACTACAAGGTATCACCTCAAACCAGTCAGAATGGACATCATTCAAATATCCACAAATGACAAATGCTAGAGAGGCTGTGGAGAAAGGGGAACCTCCTACACTTCTGGTGGGAATGCAGCTTGGTGCAGCCACTGTGGAAAACAGTATTGAGTTTCCTCAAAATACTAGGAATAGACTTGCCATGTGACCCAGGAATCCCACTCCTGGGCATATATCCTGAAGGAACCCTACTTTAGGATGACACCTGCACCGCAATGTTCATAGCAGCACTATGTACAATAGCCAAGACATAGAGACAGCCTAAATGTCCATCAATGGATGACTGGCTAAAGAAGTGGTATATTTATACAATGGAATACTACTCGGCTATAAAAACTGACAATATAGGGCCATTTGCAGCAACATGGATGCTCCTGGAAAATGTCATTCTAAGTTAAGTAAGCACGGCAACAAGGAATAAAGAGAAGTTACCTCCAGGTACTTATTTTGATTAAAATATCCATACAGAAAGCAAGTCACCCCCACGACTGCTGCCAGGAGGAGCATCTGAGTGTAATAGCCCAGACAATCAAAGTAGATTCTGACCTTCTCTGTGCAGAATTTCCTGCAGAAAGACAGAAGGTAGTTTCAGAAGACACACATAATCACTCTGTAGCTTCATCCTCATGTTAACTTCTTTTTCTTTGTTCTTTTGGGGGGCATAATTAGGTTTATTTATTTGTTTTTTAAATGGAGGCATTGAAGATTGAACCCAGGACCTCATGCATGCTAGGCATGCAATCTAACACTGAGCTATACCCTCCCTCCATCATATTAATTTCTGATTCCAAATCAAGGGGGCTTTAAGTTTAAAACTCTGACTCAATTCACACTTAAAACATATGCGTTTTCATAGCAGCCCCCAAATTCTACCGTGAAATAAGAAGTATTTTACGTATCATAGAAGTACAGATCACTTGTTCACCTGCTGAAGAGAGATAAATGAGAACAGAGCAAAGGAGGGGATGAGGCTGACTCCAGAGCAGATGCAGGGGATCATCACCACCCATTGGATAGGCTGGCACATTCAACAAATCCCCCCAAAGATCATTCTTAACAGGCTTGACACAAGTGGACATTAACAACTGGCTAAGTCATCTGCTCCTGCCTTATCTCAGGAACGTCCCTGGAGCAAATGCATCGTAAACCACAGATAATAAGGAAATGGCTGATAATGATAACAACTGGGAGTGCAATGTCTCTGTGACAAAATATTTATAAAACTCATTGTGGGAATGGGAGAGGGCAGGAGGGATGTGATTGAGGAAGGTACTGCCCTGTATTCTTTGCATCTAGCACGTCTGTTGTTCTTAGGTTTTAAAAAACTCTTCAATGTTTCTCAGTTAATCTGGAGTAGATGGAACAGGCCAGGGAGGCAAGATGAGAAGAAAGGAAGCAGGGCATGAAGCGGTGCCAGGCTGGTCCTGAAAGGGAGACAGAAACAGACAGGCAGACACAGAGGGCTTAGGGATGAGGCGGAACAATGAGGCGGCAGCTCAGGTGGGTCTTGCTGCTGCTGATACTTCCCTCAGCTGGTGCACTGCTGACTCGGCAGTGCTGGGTAAAACCTGTGGCTTTCCTCAGCTCTGAGTTCTCTCTGAGGCTTCCGGCTCAGTCTGGAGCTGAGATGAGCTCAGTGGGCTTAGCCTAGGGGGGACTCAGCTCTGAGAACAGCCTGCAGTCCTGGGAAACTTCACGCAGGAACCCCTTGGGCTGGACCAGCGCTCACAGGGCTGCTGTGAGAGCAGCTCCATCCTCAGAGACCTGGGCGTGGAGAAAAGGGGGAAAAGGGCTGAGCCCGATGCCAAGTCAGATAGGAGGGACAAATTGTGTTCATTCTCATGTGACTGGGCTTTGTGGCCTGGCTCACAGATGGCAGGCTCAGGATGGTGTCTGGCAGAGAAAACCCTGGCAATGGGTTTGAGATGTCTTGGACTCTTTCTTGTTAAGTTTTTGTAATACATTCTTATCAAATATCCGTCCTGAAAATGCCACATTCAAAACTGAAAGAATGTTAGAAGTTGCCTGCTCCAACTGGCCAACGGTAAACAAACCCTGCTACAGTTAGAGAGCTGGTCACGCAGCCTCTGCCTGGATATTTACAGCAACGGGGAGTTCATTACTTCCAAAGGTTACATGTCGGCAAATAGGTCAGAAAGAATTTTTGAACCTTTAACAGATGTCTGCCTCCTAGTCCTTGCTGAAAAGCTAGGAATAATGAGGATCCCTTCAAATGTAGTTTTGTCTGTTTGTTATGTCTCTCTGTCAAAGACACCCCAATTCTTAACATCAATTTTTCAAAATTCAGCTTTGATTTCTTTTTATCAAAGTTATACCATACATTCATTAAAGAGTCAAACAGTTCTCGAACACCGATTGTAAAAAGGAGCAGTTCCCAACAACCGCCCTTCTTCCTGGTCAGAAGCAACCACGTTCATTTCCTACTGCTGACTCTTGGAATAATTACTCCCTTTCTCTGACTAATATCCTTGAAACACAGCCTACTGACTTTTTCAACTTTATGTATCACCTATCTAATTTTCTATTTTGGAAAATGAGGATTAAGCTCTCTTTCAAGCCCCATCTCATCTACACACCCAAACCTTCATTCTTCCAAACTTTTGATACAATTACATTACAATTTTGATCAGCTCGGTATCCTTGCTTTACATTATTAGGACTCGGTACAGACTGTTCACAGCTGTAGCAAGTTGTCTGCTAGGCTTACTTTTTTCTTCCCTACTTTGTTTTTCCTGGAGCTAATAATTGTCTTGGTGGCTCATAGCTTAGATTTCTGTGCACTTAACAATTCAACCCCAGACCTTCTCCTAATGAATAACTTTCTCAATACTTTCCAATACATTGTTTACAAATTTCATCTTTGTGAATAAATCTCTTCAGATCTCCTTCAACCTGGATTAACGACATGCTAGTCTTGTCACAGATTTCAAGGGCCCACTAGTGGGAAGGAACAAAGGGAACACACGGACCAGGAGCAGGGAACAGATCAACATATTTTCCTTAGTAGAACATACTTAAAATAGTGGGAAAATTTTTTTTAACAAACACAAACACACACACAAACCCCGAAAACCCATTAAGAATGATTAAAGAGCCATCAAACCCATTGCCCTGCCATCAAATACTGTACAACATAAAACAAAAATAACAGAAGGAAAATATCATATAAATATGAATCTCAAGGGTGATGCCACTCAGTGGCAGAGTGTGTGCTCAGCATGCATAAGGTCCTAGATTCATTCTTCAGTAACTCCATTAGAAAAAAGTAAAGATTTAAAAAAAAAGAAAAATTTATCAACTTTCAATATTTACATATGTACAAACATCCTCTTTTAGAACTCTGTTCTACAGAATAACCCGTGTAAATGAGAAAATGCCTCTTCATGACTGTGATCTTGCTGATAATTGAGGGAGAAAATTAGAGTATGACCACATGAAATAAAATCCCTTATGAAATAATGTTCCCGGGTGACAATCATTATTGGCTGCTGTCATCACAAAAAAGAGAGTCAGCTGGACATAATGTACCTTGTGACAGGAGTACAAAACTTCACATAACAAGTATTTTTGCACAGAGTTGAACCTCAGTCAGATCAAGCTTTTAGGGGAGGATCAAATCACTTAGCTAAAGCCAATACATAGGATGGAGAAACAAGTCTAACACCACAGGGAAAATGAAATCAGCCACACAGTAAATAGAGAAACCCCTCAGCAATTTCAAGAAAAATGAGAAAAAGGAAAATTATAGATTAGAACCCACTTGAGAGATATGCGAGCTGCAATGTCTGAACCTAGTCTGGATCCTGATTTCAACCCCAAAACTACTTAAAATTGTATTTTTGTGACAATCAGGAAATTATTTTGTAACCCTAAAAAAAAAAAGGAATATTCCAATTGTATTTGAAAGAGACCTTGTCTTTTCACTAATGAAAGGTTAAGCTAGGTAGGATTGTCTTCAAAATGATCCCGTGGTGGGGGAGGGGAGGAGGTGGCGATGAAAGATGCAACAACAGTGACTCTGAGTTGATAATTCTGGAGCTGGGTGACTGATACAGGCAGGCTGGCTGTGCTGTTCTCTCTACTTCTGTACATGTTGAATCTTTCCATAAAATGTGAAACAAACAAAAAGACTTCCGTGTTTTAAAACCCTCACTTGGAAGGTTAAGAGTTTTGCCCAAGTAGGTGGGCACCTGCATGGGGCACTGAGATTAGAAACAACAGGCACCTGGCTCCAGGCAGACCTGGGGCTACCTTGACCCTCCTCTTCTCCTCACCATCCACAGCCAGCCCACAACTGCATCCTGTCAGCCCCACTCCCCAAACGCATTCCTCCCTGGCTCCCACCATCTCTCATCTGGCCCAGTCCAAGGGCCTCCTACCCGGCCTCCCTGCTTCCTGGGTCCCTGCAATTCATTCTCCACATTATCTTGGCAAAATGTGAGTGAGAGAAAATTACTTTAGTGCTTAAACTATCATGACTGCTTCTCACTGCACTTAGAGTCTACACTCCTTTCCGTGCTCCTGATGCCCTTCTAAACCTCGCGTCTCGTCACTCTCACCAGCGCTGAATCCAGTATCTCCTCAAACCTGCTGAGCACATTTGTGCCTCGGGGCCAATGGACAAGCTGCCTCTATTCCTGGGGTGACTTTTCCCAGATCCTCAAAGTCCAGCCTCCTTATCACCATCTCAGCTCACATGTAACCTACTCAAAGATAGCATTCTTGACTAACTTCCCCCCAAGTCTCCCATCTCAACACTGTGTTATTTCCTTCATTTCAATCTGATATTGTTTCCTTATTCGCCTGATGATTTTTGTTTGCTCGGTTGTCCTTGGCCTCCCTCCCCCCAGCAGCCTTGCCCAAACACCATAAGCTCCCGGGGAGCAGCCGGCACTGGTGCTCTGAGAAGAAACATGCCGAGAACTACATTACAGTCACGTGGTGTAGTGAAACGGTGTCGAACAGCAGATACAGCAAATCAGTGAGAATTTCTCTCTTATTTTATAATTTAAGTGAAATTTAACTTTTACTCCTGTTTAATGAAGAATTCAGTAGGACTCTGGTCCCAGTTCCTGGACGGCAACCACTAAAGCCTTGAAATTTCCCAAGATAGGAATGTCTTTGCTATTCATGGTGGACCCTTGGATGGCTTGTGTTCATGAGTTGACTCAGGATGGGGACTGGCCAGCCAGATACACCAACCATGTGATTAGAGGAGTGGGGCTTTGAGCTCTGTGACAAGTGAGTTACCACCAGGAGAGGAAGGGGCTCAACGGTTATGGCTAAGGAAAGGTTTGACTTACAGTTAGGGTTTGGGTTAACCATGTAGGTAGTGACCCAATAAATCATGTCTTTGTAATAAAGCCTCCTGTAAAACTTGGGGCAACAAAGCTCAGAGCTCCTGTGAGCTTCCTGGTTGGTAACACTCTTGGAGGACTGTCACACTCAGATTCCATGAGGGCAAACCTGAGTCCTTCCCACTGGAGTGCTCTCCACAACAGCTCACCTGATGAGATCTAAGGGCTGCTTCTTGTCTATGCTTCGAGGAGGAGCCCATTCCCTGTACAGAAGGCCCTGTTCGCTGGGGCAGCTGAGGTCCTCTGACGGAGGCTGAAGTTGCACTGGGAAGCAGAAGCAAACAGGTGAGCATCACTGTCACCACATGTTCACATGTTCTGTTGATAAAATGCGGTGATACACTTTGTCTTCATTTGTAAATAAGGGGCCCTCACTTGCCAGAAGGGATGGAGGTACCATATAATTTTTCATAATTCTCACCCAGGATTAATACTAACCCCTTGAGGGTCATTTGCAAACATGGGTGGAAAGGAACGCTTGGATGTTACAGTCCTGGGACCACCGTGGGTACCTGTGAGGGCCTTGCAGATGCTTAATGTCCTACAACCGGGCCAGTCTTCCACAGCAAAAAACTAGGTCACCCAAGTGCCCAAACTGCTGCAGTGGAGGGACACCTGACGGTCCAGCCCCTCCTTGGACACCCAGAGGAACCTGGACTCTGGCTGGTTAGGGGCAGGGTCAATTCTAAAACCCATGCTTTTTTGTCCCCACAATTCAGTAGTTATTCGGTGACAGCACATGGAATATAAACAAAGAAACTTGACATGATGATATGTATTTAGCTTACTTAAGAAACAAAATTTAAATCCTGTCATTCTCCTTCCCACCTGACCCACTTTCCTTTCTACTGTACTAGAACCAGATTATTACCCACCCAGCCTTAACATGGGTCCTGACTCCACTTACCTCCCTCCCAAACACCACATGAGATGGTTCCTCAGCCTGGATGTGGGACCAGCAATTACAACAGGCTTTAGTGGAAAAGAACTGGTTGTGCACAGATGCCAACTAAACACTGTAGAATCCTGGTGTCCCACATTAGTAATCATGACAGCTGTTTGCAAGTGTCCCCAAAGTTCATTTCAGACTCTCACTGCTAATTTTGCTGGGACATAAATATAAATCATATGGACTGCTGGGCTGGACTGCCATGCTGGGTCTCTGATCCAGGAAGCTCAGTGTCTGCTCCCTGCACCCAGCTCCCTGTTCTGTTCATGCATGTGCATCTAGCAGCTGTTTAGTGTCCATTTTAATATCTTAAACAGTGCATTTCAGTATTGTCTTCATCCACAAATACGTGTACCACACAGTAGTAATGATCAATCTCAGTCTTTGCTTTCTTTGGTCTTAGAGAGTCAGATAAAAGGATAGCAAAGATAACAAAGTCATACAGCACTATAATATAGTATTTCCTTTATTTCAATTACAGGACTTTTTTAAAGAGCTTAGATATAACATCCTTGCATTTATGGCATCATTAAGCCTCTGAGGCTGTTACATTTTAAAAACTTCACTTCATGTGAGATGTTATCAGTTAGAGAAGTGCTCCTGTATTTGAGGGGTTGCTGTCATCTCAGACGGAGTCCCTAAAAAATGTCAACACTCTGCAGTATTGCCATCATGACAAGAACCCAGACAGATGAAATTTGGAAAGCCCTGTGGCTTTCTAGTGCACAGACAGAAAATGGTATTTCAGAGGGAAAAGCCTGAATTACAGAAAATGATAAATGAAATGGTCTAACATGCATTTCCTTTACAAAGAACTAATACTTCTTTGGTTGATAATAACATCTGTCAGTAATTATGAAAATAGCTGACAGATGCGTAGTACTTACTATTAGCCAGGGCTGTTCTAACATTGACACAGATTCATTAATCCCCATAGCAACTCTACGAGGTGGGTACTATTATTATCCCCATTTTATTGATGAGGAACTTGATAAACACAGAGGCTAAATGTCTTTTACAAGGTCGACAGCGAGAAACCAGCAAAGGTGTTCCATCCTGACTCTGCGCTCTTGGCCACTTCTCTTTTTTTTTGTTGTTGTTGGCGGGGAGATAATAAGGTAATTCTGGTGGGGGGTGGGGAAGTAATTAGGGTTATTTGTCTATTTTAGAGGAGGTGTTGGGGGCTGAACCCAGGAACTTATGTGGGCTATGCATGCGCCCCATCACTTGAGCTGTACCCTCCCCTCTCGAATCTATGCTCTTAACTGCTAATCCACACTGCCCCACATGCTAACTGTGGGGGAACTACAGTTCATTCATTCACTGACTCGTTAAACCCAGCCTTCCCGGTGCCTGGGATTCAGCAGTGAACAAGACAACATGGTTCCTGCCCTAAATGAGATTGTCACCTCCTACATATTATTTTCATTTTACCCAGGAAGAAACAAGGTCAAGAAAATTAGCCTTTTCCTGTTAACACCGGAGGATACATAAGGTGCTTTATTTCGTTTCTGCCATTTGACTTACACTATGGGGAGGGAAAGCTGCCTTGCAGATCCCGGAGCTCACAAACCTTTTAATCCCGAATTTCTTTTAACACTGTCCCTTACTTGATACTTGATCTGAGAAAGGATGAAGTAAACCTAAAAAGATTTTAAGAGAGTCTGTGGCTTATACAGGGTAACTAACCAGCCACTGTTTACTATCCTAACAGGAATCTGTAGGCATATTTCTTTTCTTTCTCTTTTTTCCTTTTTATGGGCAGCTTTTAAAAACCAAACCAAATCACTGATAATTCAACAGCAGGTTCTAAATCACCCCCAAGACAGCAGCTAAACTCGGTTTAGACTTACAATGTGGCTTCTGGTGGCTGGATTGAAGAATGTATCTCTATCCTGAATATAAAAGTCACTCACGCAGCTCTTCTCAAATAGGGCAATGAAAAACTCTTGCTCCGGCTTGATGATACTTTCATCCACATGGAGGACTTTCATAAAACAGCTGAAATTATCAAAGGCTGAGGACCGGGTTTTCAGATCACTGGGCTTCAGAGGCAATTTTATGTGCAGTATCTCAGCCTATGTACAGAGCACCTCCCACAGGGTGTGTACTTTTGAAAATACAAGCTTGTCATCCAAAACCTGTATTGGGAGAATGAAAGCACAAACCAGGAAACTAAGTATTTTCACATTTTTAGTACACAGATTTTTCTTACATTGCTGTTAGTTAAAGCACTTGTGCAAACACACACACATATGACACTGGTAAAAGTGAAGATATAATAAAAATAGATTTGCAAACCATCATACGTTTTTGCCTTAAAGATAATTTCTTTGTTGAATTACTGAAAAGTTATTTAAAATCCTTACAGTCCATTCATAAAATAACCAATGTTTTTGGTGAAGAAAAGCAAACTTGTTAATTTTTAGTCCAAATTAGTAACTAAAAATAGAAACACCAAAATATGCTTTGCAGTGGTATTGTAATGACAAATTTTTAAATTTCTGAAACCTAGGACTATTTACATATCTGTTCAATACTGTGTTAAACAGCCATTAAAAGGGATTTAAAAGAATTATGTTTATTGATATGGAATATATAATAAAAGGAAAAAGCAAAAAAATGTGAAATAATAATTTTCCTTTTTGGAAGGGAAAAATATCTACATTTGAACAAAAAATGTTTAGAAGGATTTTAAGATTCTTAATGTATAATTAATGTACAGATGAGTTTTAATTCCACTCTTCTTACATTTTCAATTTTGGGGGTAAATTTTTATAATAAAATAATCGTTAAAAATTTTCCTGCATTAATACATTAATAGATATATTTATGACTACATTCTCTGGCTATTAAAAAAGATCTCCTAGCTTTGGATCTGAAACATACATTCCATAATGCAGATTCTGACTAACTCGCCTCCCAGCCCACAGTGAAGGCACGGCTAGGATGACATATTTCAAATATCATTCCAGATAAAATGCAGGCTCCCAGCCAATGGCTGCAAAGGGACTGACACTGATCAGGTTGCTCCCAGCTGCAGACCATCACAGATGAGGTTAGATTCATAGGCTCATGCTTTCTCTGTCAAAAGAAATCAGAAAATGTTAGGCTGTTACTTTCACCAAGGGAACAAGAAATTGTTTGATTTTTTTATGCAAAAGAATAACAACAAACCAATTTGAACCTTATGAAAAGACATTTGCTCAAAACAGCACAGTAGCAATGAAGGTGCTCTGGCTGGCAGGGACTTGTTGGATTCCTGTGAGTGCTGGACTACTCACATGGAATTCCCTTGGCACTCCAGAAGGCCTGTGGTTGTCCCCATGTGTTTGTGGCCATATGTGGTGCACAAAAGTCTCTGGCTTTGCCACAATTTCAAAGCCTTTTTTGGCTTATGAAAGGTTTTGCACTCAAATGGAGTTTTCTTGTGTCCACTCACTGATGTCATTCACCAGAGTTATAGTCCAGATCTGACACTCTAGACTCGTAAAATCTTGTAGGCATTCAAATGGTTCAGGTTTGGATGTGTATTCACCTCTGCAGGCCTGGACCATATTCGATAAAGCCACCCGGACAAGTTCAGCAAAATGCAAGAAATTTTTCTCTCTGCAAGACTGAAATGTCTGTGAAGCATAAAAACTTCTGCATCTACAAAAATAGGGAACGAACTCATCAATAACATATCTATCTATAATGCATGGCCATTTAAAAAAAAAGTACTGTATTTACTGCTATTAAATTTTATCTGGCTTTTGCCAAATTGTGTCCTAAACTGTAAGGAAAGTATATAAATGTAGAGAATTTTTGAACTTTTAATAGAAAAAGGAACCCTCCTACTCGGGTGGTGGGAATGTAAATTGGTGCAGCCACTATGGAAGACAGTATAGAGGTTCCTTAAAAAACTAAAAATAGACTTCCATGTGATCCAGCAATCCCAATCATGGGTATATGTCTGGAGAAAAATATAATTCAAAAAACACATGCACCCCAATGTTCACAGCAGCACTACTTACAATAGCCAAGACACTGAAACAACCCAAATGGTCACTGACAGATGACTGGATAAAGAAGGTGTGGTATATTATATATATATATATATATGTATATATACATATATACATATATATACACACACATATATACACATGAACACACACACAAAATGGAATACTGCTCAGCCTTAAAAAATAAAATAATGCCATTTGCAATAACATGGATAGACCTACAGTGTATTATGCTAAGTGAAATAAGTCAGAGAAAGAAAAACAAGTACTCTATGTATTAACATATGTATATCTAAAAAATAAAACTAATGACTATAATAAAACAGAATTAGACTCACAGGTACACAGAAAAGACTTGTGGTTACCAATGGGGAGAAGGAAGAGAGGGGAGGCAGGAAGGGGGTAGGGGATTGAGAGGTAAAAAGTACTACGTATAAAATGGATAGGTTACAGGGCTGTATCATACAGCACAGGGGAATATAGCCATTATTTTATGGTGATTTTAAATGGAATATAATCTATAAAAATATTGAGCCTCAGTGTTTTACACCTGAAACTAATATGATGTAAATCAACTCCTCAATTACAAAATTTTTAATCAAAGTTTTTTCATATAATTTGCAATGTTAGAAGCCACCACTGTCAATAGAAACATAGTGCCAGTCACAATTTTCCAGTAATCCCATTTAGAAAATAAAAAGGAACAAGTGAAATTAATTCCAGTAATAATTATATTTATCCCAAAATATCCAATATATTATCATTTCAAAAGTGTGATTAACACTTTTAAAACTTATTAATAAATATCTTACATTATTTTTATTGTGCAAAATCTTGAAAATCTATTATGTATTTTCCTCTTATAGAACATCTCAATTCACAATAACCACATGTGGCTGGTGGCTACCATACTAGACAGAGCAGATTACACCATTCACACTTCTGATAAATTACCTGCTCTTACTTATTTAAAAATCTTGCAGAAAAGGATTTAGGTATTCCCTATATCAAAGAAAGCAACCTTGACTGGTGGGGAGTATCTTCATTATAAAGTGAAAAATAAAGTTAAGAGAGCCACGGTTACATGTATGTTAATGTAACAATACCTTCTTAATTCATTCAGGACTTTACAATCTTTCTTCATATGCTAAGGGTTCACTGTCACTGAGCAATGTTTTTCACTATTATCATCTTTGGAATTGAGAGGCTTCTGATGACCCTGCTTTGTGCATCTGTACATAAAAGAAAATAACAAAACAGAGGAAAAGGCCTTATTAAAGATAATTTAGGGGGGAGGGTATAGCTCAAGTGAAAGATCATATTATTAGCATGCACAAGGGCCTGGGTTCAATTCCCAGTACTTCTTCTAGAAATAAAATAAATAAATAAATAAAAACCTAATTACCACCCCCCTGTAAAAAATTAATTAATTACTTTAATTAAATTTAAAAAAAGATAATTTAGTGCAGGTTTATCAAGCTACAAGAGCTACAATGAATGCCCCTCCCCCCATTAATTTAGAAGAAGTCTCACAGTATTTCCCAACATAAAGGCTAAAATATAATTCAGAACACTTCCTGATGGTCAGCATGATTTTAACAAAAAAGCAGATAATTACCTCCCTGGTGTCAAAGCTCTGTCAGAGATGGGCACAGAAAATTTGGTAAAAATGATTTTCCATCTACCTTTGAAAGAAATGCTGAGAAATGATCTTTTCTGTTGGAAATTAGTCTGCTTTTACATTCTGCAGTAGGCATACATGTTTACAAACCAGGCAGGAACTGGATCATATTTTACACATACTTTAGAAACTGATTTGAATTTTGCTCTCTACCTGCAAGTCTTTTTTTAGGTAATAACATAAGCTGGCCACTATACTAAATTTTGTTTCCCTGTTTGCTTAATCCTCACAACAACTCTGTAAGATGCTATTATTACCCCCATATAACAGATAAAGAGCTTAAGGCAGAAAATAATTTGTGTAACTTGGTAAATGGTGGAGCTGGGTAAGACCGCAGCCAGTCTGAAACTCAAGTCCATTCTTCTCACCGATGTCTGATACTGCTGCCTACATTCAGCAATGACCACTGACTTCATATTTAAGTGTGTCATTTCTAAAAGTGCAAAGCTATATTAGTACTGCTGTGTAAATTATTCTTTTGAGATGTGATTGCCAAAAAAACAAAAACAAATAGTATCAGGGTGCCACTGAGGGGAGGGCGAACTGCATATGGACAGACACAAGGGGATTTTTGAGGACACAGTTGCATAACTCTAGAAATAGCTAAAATGGCTGACTTGTACAATTATAACGTGTGAATTTTATGGCCTGTAAATTACACCTTAATACAGCTATTAAATTAAGAAACTGGGATACCAAATTAAGACTAAAACACATATATATCACACAAAGAACAAGAGGCAAATATTACTTACTGCGCCATTTTCCTTCATGCAGCTTCCTTTCCTCACCCGTTCCTGAAAGGATGATTCAGTTTTAAAATAGTCTTTTAATTTATTCAGCAAATAAGTTTTGACTGCCTTCTATGTACCCAGGACTAGTCTAGGCACTTGGAATAGATCAATAAACAAAACAAAGTCCTGTCCTCACAGAGCTTGGTTGGAGTCTAGCTGAGGTGGGGGTTGGAGATGACAATTCACACAGCAGAGCAGCACAGGAGGTGGCATGTTAGGAAAGAGGAACCATGGAAAAAAGAATAAAGGGCAAGTTAAATAGGGTTGAGGGTATGGGATGAGGGTGATGTTGTATTAAATATCAGAGCAGGCCACACTGAGGACTGAGGTTAGAACTAGGACTAGGAGGTGAGAAGTCCCAGGTGGACGGAATAACCATCACCAAGGTCAGAGTGCACATCGCATGTTCCAGGATGCGGGCACGTCTGGAGCTGCGGAGAAAAGTCAGTGCAGATCCTGTACGGCCTTGGAGGATGTTGTAAGGACTGTGGCTTTTTCCCGGAGTGACATGGGGAGGCACTGCAGAAGGACGACACGATCTAACTTAGGTTTTCAAGGCTCACTTGAATGCTGGGTGAGAATAGGTGAAACGGGTCAGAGATGAAAGGAGGGAAGCCACTGAGAAGGGCTGTGCAGGAGGAGAGGACAGTGGCTCAGGGCAGGGAAGCAGCAGTGGAGGCAGGAGCCATGGTGAGAAGTGGCTGGGTTCTGGATATGTTTTAAAGGCAGTGTTAAACCAGATCTATTGACAGAATTCATGTGCTGTGTCAGTGAAAGAATAACTCCAAGATTTTTGACCCAAGCACCTGGAAGGATTAAGTTTCCACTAACTGAATGGGGGGAGGCTGCAGGAAGAACCAGTTTGGGGGGTAGGAGGACCAAGAGCTCAGTTTTTACACATGTTGGTTTTAAGATATCAGAGTTCCAAGTGAAGATGTCAAATCAGCAGAAGATTTTAAGAGTCCAGAGTTGGAGAGAAAAAGTCTAGCGGGAGACAGAAATGTGGGAATCATGGGTCACACAGGTGGCAGAGGAAGACATGAAACCCAGGTAGTCAAACATAAGATAACCTGGCATTAACCATCGAAGTTATCCTTGAGGGCCTGCCTACTAGGTGTGGATATCAGTCCTATTTTCCGACCACTCGAGTTTTAAAAAGGAACTTACAAAAAATTCTTTCAAGACAATGCCTCCAGTGGGTGGGTCCAGAGCTGGAGTGGGAGAATGGGATGGTGCAACCTACTCCCTACGGCAGAACGTGTGTGTGTGTGTGTGTGTGTGTGTGTGTGTGTGTGTACGCATGTGTGTGTGAGCAAGGGGATGAGTTACACCTGGCTTAAGAAAAAGAGCTAGTAAGTCTAGCAGCCGAAAGATGAAAGAACATCCAGATCTGGTAGAGGGAACAGGGGAAACACTGTGTACTGTAAGACATATCCCCATAATGCCATTTCCCATCATCCTTTCATCAGGAACACAGTTGGAAAGGGGGGAATTATGTAGATACGTGTTATGTACACAAACTTTCTGACTATGTAACACTGAATATCTACATATGTAGCAAGTTAATGATATTTATATCTGCGTCAACTTTAATAACAAGTTCACAACAGAGGGAAAATAAAATATTGAGGACTGGTAGAAGTATCATAGAAGGCCTTTCAATGCTCAGAATGGAAGCAAAAGCAGCTTCACCCCACAAAGAATGTCATTAAGAGTCAAGAATGTTTATATTTGCTTAAGAAATTGAGAGTTATAACTTCCTGCTTTAAAGAATTAACTTTAAGACAGATACCATATTATAAGCAACGTCTATACTGGTGTTTTCTTAAAGCTATTTTTAGTTCCTGCTTGTTCTTATGTACTCCAGAAACTCTGCAAAGAAAACCTTCTATTCAAAGGCTTAAATGAATAAAAAAGAAATAACACTGCATTCTTTTAAGTGTTCTCTGTACTGAAAGTCACTTGCAAGTGCAGCACCCTGCCACAGGGCTACATTTTTAATAATAAGTCCTTTGCGCAATTTTTCAATCGCTATGTGACTTTGTGTCAGTCTCTCACTCAGAAGCAGAATGCAGTACCAGAAAATGACACTTCATGTCTAAAACTACAGGTGTGGAAGATGAACGTACACAAGGACACAGCTAAGTGGGAGGGTGAGGTTTACCTTCTAAGTTACCGTAAGTGCAGTTACACCTGCTCCCTGCTTCCCCTGTGAAGTGAATAACTAGTCTTTTCCAGAAAAGCTCTCATTCTGAGAACTGTCTTCTTTAAAATATTTGGAGATTCTTTTTTAAGGTTCTTTCACTTTTAAGTCTTTCCCCAACTCTACATCCCATAACAAGTGTTAAAATTATCCAATAGCCTATTGTTACAGAACATACGCTACAAAAGCTGAGGTTTCCCAGGGCTTGGATCCCAGAACTCTGCTACCAGATAATCCTAAAGCCTTCCTTCCATAACTGACTCTTCTGCCAATTCCCAGCTGAGGGCAAATATGGCTTCTCAGGACAGTTAACTTTCTAACTCTGCCTACGAACACTCTACTGCCAGTAAGGGAACTCTAAGGGAGCCAACAAAGCCCCTAGTGAGGGTTGTCTCCTTCAAACAATCAAGAGGCCATCACCAAGCAAATATTTATACCTACTGCAAAACTTCTGAAGACATCTTACAAACAATATAGTTTATATAGATTCATACTATTTGCTCTGGAATAGTGATTTCCAATGGAGGGAACAAAGGACCACCTCACCCAAGCAATTATTTAAAACTTCACATAACTATCCCTCTTCACGTGAGGATTCAGGCAAGCCCGTCTTATAGGTCTAGGTGTAACAGAATGGCAACACCTCTAGCAGTAGGGTGAAAAACAGCGAGGTAGATTTTAGTGAAAGGGAGTGATGTAATAGGACCCACCGCCCACTTACCTCCCACCACAGGACAATCATCTCAGATGGAGAACAAACACTTTGGGAAACAGAGGTTGTTTATGTTTTTATGGTTTTCTGGTGGAAATAATGCCCTGAGTCATGTGAAGTTGTGGCTGCAAAATTGAACAGGAGACCAGACATTTTCACATTCAGGACACAAATACTCAGCCCCAGGGTGGTCACCATATCTGCTCTCCCCTTTGCCTGTTCACCCCAAAAGCTGCAGGACTCTCCTGCTTGCAGTGACACCCACCATTTCTCACAAATTCCTGCCAAGTTGACGTCAGCAGCTGGTGGTGTCAAAGTCACCATTTGTACTGTTCTGAAGTCTCTCCATTACTTTATATCCCTTCTATTTTCTCTGTTGTCTTCCTAGCTACACTTTCATTCAGAAGCTGTTTACCACACTAACATTGCCTCTGTAATCAGTCCAGGATACAGGAAGCAGAGATTCAACTGTAACCAGTACCAGAATACTTGTCATGCCACTCTAGTGTCCCAACAAAATACTCTGGCATCCCTCATCTCACCCAAAGAACCACCGCATTACTTATAGTTTGTAAAAGTGGAGGGATTTCTCTACTGGGAAACACTGTGGCTTGTGGTAGTGTCTTGATTTCAGTTTTTGCAACTAGTTACAGGCAAAAAGACATGGTACGTGAATTTTCTTCAAGCGTTTGGAATTTAAACTTTTATTAGATACAGAGCCGGTGGACTAACCGTAATCTATGAACATATGGTCATATTATCAAATAATGTTCATGTCTGCCTTACAGACATGTAAGAACTTGAATTACACCTGCAGCCTGTATGCCTTTAGAATTGGATATGAAGCATCCTTTGAGATAAAAAAAAACCTCCTATCCAGTCACAGAACTCCTTACAGACAACATCACTTTAATGCCACTGAATACATTAGTATAGTCCATGTATGGTTAAGTTACATCTCCAATTTCCCAGAGCTGGAAAGCAGATGTCTAGAAAGGCTGGAAAAGCCCAACTACCAAAACAGCTCAAAAGTTGAAGCAGACTCCTGCACCTCCCAGGGCGGAGGGCGGAGGGCGGAGGGGGCATTGCCAACCACCCTGTCCTCCCCCAGGACATGGCAAGTGGGGAAGCAGGCAGGAGTGGGTGGCTGGGACTCAGAGGTGGAGAGGTGATGAAAGCAGGAGTGGAACTGCTCTGGTCCTAGAACAACAGAGCTGGAAAAAGCTCGGCTTCAGTTCAACCCGCTTCCTCTCCCACTTCCCCTCCCACCTACGTGACAAACAGAGCACAGTCAGGCACTTTCTACCCATTATGGTGACTACTAGCAGGAAAGGGACCAGGATAAAAGCATGTCCTACAAAAGATCAGTCTGATTTTAAAGACTGTGTTATAATCAATGAACAGCAGTGTCAGAGTGGGACACATGTGAGGCGCTCAAATAAGGAGGAAGAGGCTGAGGATCCATTTCCAGCACTTCCATGTCTTTTATCACTCCTATTTCTGACCTTTCCTTTGCCACGTTTTGTAGCACTGCCATCACTGGCAGGTAAAGGGGCAGCAATCTGACTTGGCCGTTTGGCTGATGGGGCTACATTCCCCAGCACTGGAATGAAAAGGCACTGGAAGAGGAGCAGCTGGAAGATGTGAACCGCGGTCCTGGCCTGTGCCAAACACTAACCAGGTGACCCTGGGTTAGGCTGTTAGTCTCTCTGGGCTTCCGGCTGTTTACTTATAAAAGAAGGTTTTGTCATTCCACAAATATATCCAATATGAAATATAACGTGAAAGTCAAACATAATGACATCTCACCTGCTTGCTTCAGGGAACTGTACTAGCACTGAACACTATGTGAATGTAAACACAGGGTTAAGAAAACTGTTAAGGTAAAGCGCTAAACTGAACATGGAGATAAAGTTTTATGGATTTTCTTGGCTTTCTTTTTTAATTGCAACACTGAATTAATAGTTATTAGCTATAATCCACACCACCACCCCTGCGAATAAGTAAATTAGGTTAGCACTGCCTGGATGCCTGCTATTGCCCGATGCTAAGCAGGGTGAGGGGTATAAAGGAGGCTGAACACGGGAGTCTTCTCCAGTTACGAGCTCAGTGAGGAGACACATTGGAAACCACC
Source organism: Camelus dromedarius (assembly GCF_036321535.1). Lineage (NCBI taxonomy): Eukaryota > Metazoa > Chordata > Mammalia > Artiodactyla > Camelidae > Camelus > Camelus dromedarius. Next base: position 12,581,199 of record NC_087470.1, on the reverse strand, counting down.
CGGGAATGGTACCAAGTCAGTACTCAAAGCCTAGATTACAGGCTACTGATCATGAACAGTGCAGGAATACAAAGAGGAGCTAGAAGTATTTGGAGTAAATAGGGAACACGCTATGAAGGGGATGGGGCTCCAACTAGTTCTCAGGGCAATTCTAAGCTGTTTTAACTGAGGACTGGATAGGAAAAGGCTGGTGACTCCTGGTTTTTAATAAGGCACAGGTTACCTTAGGAGGCTAAGTCACATAATGATTGGAATACATAAGGTAAGGCCAAAGTGATGGAGGGTCGAGACCACCTGGCTGAGATCTGGTTGTGGTAAGTCTTTGACTTGACTGTAGATGTTGGAGCGTCAAAACTGTAGGTTGACTGAAAGGGGGGGGAGAGAATATCCAAGAATTCAGCAGAAGGAAAAATTCATGTATCCGGGATGAAAGCTCTTCATCAGAGCATCAGCAATCAGAATAGACATTTGAAACCAAAAACATACAGTTCCAGAAGCTGACAAAATGTGGAGGGTGGTGAGAGAAAGATGAATCAAAAACCATTGTAAGCCTTTGGGTATTCAAGACCGGAAGAATGATTATCCCACTGAATGAGTGGAGACGCTGCAAGAAAAAAGATTATGAAACCAGCTTTAGACATGTTGAATCTGACATATGAGCTAAGAGTAGGTGTTCTCTAAGAAGCTCAAAATTCAAAACTGAAGCACAGATCTAGAGTACAGGCTTAAGATGCAGATGGACAAGACATGATAAATCTCCTAAAAGAAAACATAGGCAAAACATTATCTGACATAAATCTTAGCAACGTTCTCCTAGTGCAATCTACCCAGGCAATGGAAATAGGAGAAAAAAATAAACAAATGGGACGTAATTAAACTCATAAGTTTCTTCACAGGAAAGGCAACCATAAGTAAAACAAAACAACATCCTACGAATGGGAGAAAATATTTGCAAATGATACGACTAACAAAGGCTTAATTTTCAGAATATATAAACAGCTCATACAACTTAATAACAAGAAAACAAACAACTCAATCCAAAAATAGGCAGAAGACCTAAACAAGCATTTCTCCAATGAAGACACAAGTGGCCAATAGACACATGAAAAAATGCTCAATATCACTAATAAACAGAGAAATGCAAATCAAAACTACAATGAGGTATCAGCTCACACCAGTCAGAATGGCCATCGCTCAGAAGTTTATGAATGATAAATGCTAGAGAGGCTGTAGAGTGAAGGGAACCCTCTTACACTGCTGGTGGGAAACCAGTTTGGTGTAGTCATTATAGAAAACATGGAAATCCCTGAAAAAACTAAAAGTAGGCTTATCCTATGACCCAGTAATCCCACTTCTGGGTATACAACTGGAAGGAACTCCAATGTGAAAAGATACCTGCACTCCAGTATTCAAAGCACCACTGTATACAATAGCCGAGACATGGAGGCAAGCTAAATGTAGCAACAGGTGACTGGATACAGAAGTTGTGGCATATTTTTACACTGGAATACTACTCTACCATGAAAAGTACAAAATAAAACCATTTGCAGCAACATGGATGGAGCTAGAGATCGTCATTCTAAGTGAAAGCAGCCAGAAACAGAAAAATACCAAATGATACCGACTCATATGTGCAATCTAAAAAAAGAGAGAGAAAGACACTGTGAACTCATCTACAAAACAGAAACAGACTTGCAGACTTAGTAAACGATCTTAAGGTTACCAGGGAAAGGGATGCAAGGGATAAATTTGGCAATTTGAGATTTACAAATGTTAGCCACTATATATAAAAATAGATTTTAAATAAACTTTCTTCTGTATAGCACAGAAACTTATGTTCATTATCCAGCAATAACCTATAATGAAAAAGCTGATACAGCCACCAACTGAGGAAGCAAGAGAAGAAAGGTGTTCGTTATGCTGGGCTAGAGCCCACTTCTAAAATCCTTGTCAGCCACTGAGGCTGCCCCGAGTACACTGAGACCTCCTCCCAGGGACAGGCTGACATGACATGTGTCCTGCAACCTGAGGCAGCAGAGGCCGTCCCCAGGTCTGGCAGTGGGGGAGATGGGAGCAAGTCCACCTGCTCCCCTTGGGGCAGCAACGCTCCCCGAGGCCCCGGCCTCCTGAGTGCACCGAGCCTACCTCTCAGGAACCCACTGACTTGAAAACAAGTGATCCACGAACCTGGGGCAGCGGCATGGAGATGGGCAGCGACCTGGCAAGCTGGTCGATTTGCCCCCATCTCCCCCACGGCCTGTCCAGGGCTCGGCCTCTGCTGCTCCAGGCACGGTCCCCAGGTCAGCCTGCTCCCGGGAGGAGGGCGCGGTGTGATCGAAGGCAGTGGCGGATTATGGGGTCTGCCCATGTGAGCCCGTGGATTTGCTTCAAACTACCCAGCGCATAGCCTGAGCTTGGCCTCTGCTGCCCCAGGTTCATGGAACTCAGGTTACAGCTCAGCCTGCTCCTGGAAGGCGGGTGCTGTGCTGTCAGGGAAAGGCGGCGGCTGCGATGGCGGGATTGGGGCTGCCTTGTGAGAGCGCGGGGGTTGCGGCCATTTCCCGCTGCTGCTGCAGCCATCCCAGCACACTGATCGCACCGCGCCCACCTCCCAGGAACAGCCTGACCTGTAACCTGAATCCAAGGAACCTGGGGCTTTAGAGGCCGCCCCCAAGGTCAGGCCGCGGGGAAGATGGGAGCAAATCCAGGGGCTCTCATGGGGCAGCCCCCATTCCATCCGAGGCCCCGCGCCCGCACCACACCCGCCTCCCAGGGGCAGGCCATGGTCTGAGGGCCAGTCGGAGATGCTCCGGAGCCGTTCGGCGCCCTCCCGCCTCCCGGGGCTGTGCCTGCTCTCCTAAACCCGGGTATAAGTGGCAGTAAAAACACGGGCTTCAGGAACTACTAATAGCGGGGTTACCATGAAGCACAGCGGCGGATGGGACCCGTCTCAGTTTCCTAAGGGGACGCGCGGCCGGGGCCTCACCTCCGCTCCCCTCCCTGGGCGCCTCCCTAGCCGCACAGCCCAGGCGTCACCCACCGGCTCCCCGAGCAGCGCGCCCCCACCAGCGCCCCCTTGACTGCCTGGCAGCGGCAGCCGAGCCGCGGACAAGCGGCGGCCCAGACCCCAGGCCGTGTTCCTCTTCCAGGAGCTGGTCCAGGAGCAACCGGCTCCCGCCAGCTTCCACGCATTCTGGGCGGGTTCCGGCGTCTGCGCGTCTGTCCGTCTGCGCGTGCGCGCCCCTCCTCCTCCCGCCCGCAGCGCAAACTGCCCGGGTGGGGCTCCTGCTTTACAGGCCCTGGCCACTGGGGGCGGGATGGTCCAGGTGGGTCCCCTCCTGCTCATCCCGCCGGGTCTCCATCCCCAATGCTCCCATCCCGCCACCGACTGGGTCCTGGCACTGAACTAGAACCAGGAATACCCTGGGCCAGGCCACACCCTGCCAGCCCCACTTCCCCTGCTCAACTTCCCCTCCCTGTTACTACCCTCCCACCCATGGCCAGGCCCAGTCTCCCACCAGACCTTGAAGACAAGGCTTCTTCTCCTCACACCGAGGTGCCTGCCCTGACACTGCGTCCTGCTAGGTCCTAACCTATGGCCCCTACACCCAGAAGCTTACCCCTCATGCCTCACCACAGGACCCCAACATCCTGAAATTTTCCCCCTCACCTCTCAGCCAGGTCAGTTCCACTCTGAGCAGGCCCCACACCCCTCAACCTGTACCCCCTCACCATGGGGTCCCCTTCACTTTGAGTGCACCCCTACTCTGAGCTGACTACCTCACCCCTCACCCGGTGGTTGGGGTGGGGAAATCCGGGCTCCAGTAATGATGACTACTGCCACCAGTCGGGGATCCAGCCTAGTGTGCACCTTCATAGTTAATGTCTGAGGCTACAGGGTGAGGCAGGCTGGGCTGAAAGCGGTTCCAATTCCCACCCTGGCACCCTGACCCCCGCACCCTCTGCCTCAACTGACCCGATGGGTCAGGGTGATCCCAGGCTGCCAGCCACTGGCCTGTGGGCCTTGGGTGTTTGATGGTCCTGATGGTGGTCTGGACCCCTAGGGCGGAGGCACTGGGCACGCAGACCTTTGGTGGTGGGGGAGTTCATAGGGTGCACTTGAGCGCAGGGATAGACAGCAGATGGTGGGCTGTGTGCATGGGGCTGTGTGCGTGGCCTGCCCTCAGCCCAGGTGGGTGCAGGGGTATTGTTCATTCATACCAGGCCAGAGGGAAGAGGGACGGGAGCTTTTAAAGCGTCAAAGTTAGGAAGCCAAGGCTGGAGAGCAAAGTAGGCAGGTGCACTGGCCAGGCCACCATGGAGCCTGCCGCGATGCTTGTTCCTTGCATCAGGGGAGACTGGCAGGTGACTGGCCACTGAGACATCCCCTGCTGTGGTATAGTTTACAGGCAATTGAAGAGATTTTGACAGGTAATTTTAATCCAATAATTGTCACTTTCTCTGCGGGAGATCAGGTCCAAAGTCATGGTGAATCTGGCAGGGATCCTGCCTGAACTCCAGCCTGGGACATGTTAGGATACACACAGGAATCATCCTCTTATTTCTCACCAAAAGTCACTGTAATAGAGAAGAACAAATCTGACTCCATATTGGATCTGTGCCTTTTCCTTTAACCCTCTGCCCTGTTTTCTAGGCTTAGTCTTGCTAGCTCTGCACCTTTTGTAATACAATGTTGCCTTTAGCCTGAAATAAACAGGAGAGCCTATTCTCAAAACTCTGACGTTTAAGTATATTAACACTTTTGTACTTGTATAAAGATAACGAGTTGCAGACTAGAAAAAGTTTGTTTTGTTGCAGGTTTTACAGGAACACCATGATCTGACCCACGTGGAGAGCTGCAAAGGATTCCCAGAACAACGAAATCCTACACCAAGAAGTTTGCAACAACCAACCACAGCCCCTCCCCTTTTTAGTAGAAAATGAGCCTGAAGTCTGACTTGGGGAAGATGGTTCTCCAAGATATTAGTCTGCCATTATCTTTGTCTGCAGCTGTCTACGTAGACCAGGTCAAGAGCCTCTGTAAAACCTCTAACAAAACAAATGTTATTTTCTACTCCAGATAGATTAAAGATGTGACGTACCAAATGTAGCCCTTTTAGTAACTCTGTGCATAATCTCGGGGTAGGCACTGCTGTTCTAACTGTGAAACCAGAGCCAGAAGGGAGATGCTTAGCTCTTCTTGTGACAAAATAAAACCAAACAAAAGCAGAAAACAAAGGCCAAGTAAGACAGCTGGAAATACAAACCACAGCCTGGAAAACGCTTTCCTCATGACCCAAGGTCAGAGAAAAGCTACACATCCCCATGTTCCAAAAACCTCTTGAAGCCCAGTGTTCTGAAAAGAAACAAAACACACACAGGCAGTTCCAACGGGAGGCAGTGCAGGTGGCTGGTGTGTGCCAGAGATGCTCGACCTCTCAGGTGAGGACACAGGCAGACGGACAGACTGCAGAGACAGCATTGGCCACCATCACACTGGCAGGTCTTTAGCCCGGTGACAACCAGCCCTGGTGACAACGTGAGCAGAGAGAGGCCCCAGGAGGTCCCCTGGAGGGAAGAGCAAATGGACGCTCCTCTCCGGCAGAACAAGGTGCAGGACACATCAAAGTGCCATAGGTGCATCCCTTCCCTAGCAGTGCTGATCCTTAGAGAAGATCCCACCAAAGTTCTTGCACAATTTTCAAAGATAATTTTTCTTTAGTAACATGAATTCAAAATAATCAATATGTCATCAAGGGATTTTCAGAAGTGACCTGCCCTGGGCCCAAACAATACACACACATAAGTACACACATATACACATAAATATATATACACATACATACAGGAAAAGAGACAGACAGACTGAAACACAGAGAAGCAGGAGGAGACAGAGAAACAGAGAGAGAGACAAGTCAGAGAGAGAGGCACTGAGAGAAATAGACAGAGAAAAGGAATACTGGAGGTGGGAATGAGTGGAACTCACGCACATTTTCACAAGTCAGTCTGCATGTCAGAACCTGGTCCCAAAGTCCATCCACCCTCCAGGGGAGTTTGTTGGGATCACAAAATAGTGTGGGAACAGAAGGCTTAAACTAGGAAGCCATTGTGGGGCAGCCCACCACAGAGGCCGAGATGGGACACTGGGCCTGTATGTCAACATGACAGAATGACCTAGGAGGTTGTATGCCAGAGTGGACGATGTCACAGTTGTATTTAATTTCAGTCGCATGACTGGGAGCTGGGAAGCAAGCAGCAAGTAAAGTGACTTTCTCCAGACCCCAGGGCAGACCCAGGCCTGTGTGGCATGTGCTCTGCGCTCCGCCAGCCCTCTGAGGGGTCCTTCCTTTGCTGAGTCTGTGCACGAGCTCCCTGTGATGCCAGCCCATGGGGGTGACAGATGCAGTAGGTGTTTCTAGGTCTAGAGACAGGATGGCTTCTCTAGGAAGCAGGGGCCAGAATGATACCCAATGTGCCGATGGGGGATTGGGGAGACCCTGAGAGGCACGTGGCTTGTCCAGGGTGACCGCACTGCTGAGTGGGGTGAGCCAGGTCTGAACCCAGCTGTGTCTTCAGAGCTGCGGCCCTGGCTGCATCCAGGCCTCCCCAGGGCTATGGGCGGGGGGCTGAGTTGGTGTCACTGTGTGTGGACATGGCATGGAGTGAGAAATGAGAGATCAGCAGCCCAGAAAGGCCCTTGGGGAGCTTTGTGCCAGGAGGAAGTTTGGATAAGTTGACCCCAGGAAGTGACCTCACTTCCCTGGCAATAGAGCCCAACAGAACTTGGAACCGAAGTCACCAGGCACCCACTCTGTAGAGGAGTCCCTACTCAGCTCACTTGGTTGGAGACAGAGGCATGTTCTACTGCATCCCAATATCCCAAGGCCGCAGCCCCCGGAAAGCCCGCAGCGAGGGGCTGTACCAACGCTGCCAGCGCTGGGTCAGGTCTCACCCAAGGTGCTTCTGGCCGTTTGGCCCGAGAGACCCAAAGGTAACACAGGGAGTCCCAGGGCAGGCCCTCCCAGGCCAGGCCACCACTCAGATCCCACCCAGGTAGCCCCACTGCCCCGTCCTGACTGGTGTAGGTGGAGCAGTTGGGGATGGGTGTCTGACTCAAGCAAGAGCAGGTCAGAGGCTTGAGGGGCCGGTCACACCCACATCCCAGGTCAAAGCTGGCTGGCCGGGATGTGGAGAGCCGGGGAAGTGTCCTGCTGCCCGAGGTGGGGCCCATGATCTCTGGGTATGTCTTTTCCTCCTGGGAGTCTGAGCTGAACAAAGTCCCAGTCTGATCTGGCAGCAGAGGGTCGAGTGGACAGAATCAGGAGTGTTCCTGGCCGGGCAGGGCTCTGAGACTTCCAGGCCGGGTCAGCTGCTGGTCACTGTCTTTGCAGAGCCAGATACTACATATTGAACAGAAGCTGATGAATAAGAACACCCACGCCCCCTCCCCAAGTGAAGGGCTGGTGTGCCACTCTTCTGAGGGCCAGCGCAGAATCCAAGTGGGTCTGGATATGGAGGGGTCCCCACCACCATGGCCCACAAATCAGTGGGGCAGGCCTCTGACCCAGACATCACCCAGGGCTCTCCCCAGGGACCTGCCCGGGGCTGACGGGCAGCTCAGCACACCCGGCTCTGACCTGGAGCACCGTGCCCTCCTCGCTGCAAGTCAGGTGGAGGACCAGGAGCCCCCAAAGCAGAGCCCGAAGGTCAGAAAGGCAGGGCTGGTGCATGTGTGTAGTTGAGGGAGGGGCGAGGGCTCGGCCACACAGGGAGGTGTCCCCAGAGGCTACTGTTGGGATCAGAGCAAAGAATGACCTCAGACCACCTGTCTGCAAGAATTCAGTCACAGAACACATCCTGTGGACACTTTCTGGGTGGGAGCTGTCTGGAAAGCTCTGGGAAGGTTTCTGTCCTTGAAGAGTCACATGGAAAGGGAGGCAGGTGGGTAAATTTTTCCTCTCCCAAAGCATAAGCTCTTCCACAAGACTTATAACTCTCTCCACATCCAATAGTTACAGAGGAGGCAGGGGCAGGGGAAGATGTCAGAGACCAAAAAAAGTACGATTTGGATCCAGCAGGAGGACCCGAGTTCCCTCCTGCCACTCCTGCAGCTCTTCCTGAATTGCATCTGCACCTGGACTGCTGGGCAACCAAGAACCAGTTCAGGCATCGCCACCCCCTGGGGCAGAGCCCCCTTTGCACCCACCCACACCTTATTCTCCAAAATCTTCTCCAAAATCCCACCGTCAGACCCCTCCCCCTCTCAAACTTGACTTCCCTTCCACTGGAGATGTTTTTGTTTAATTTTCTTTAATTTCCTTTGTTTGTTTCACGTCATTTATGGCATCCTTTATTTTTCTTTTTAGAGTTTCATTAATAAAATATAGACTTTTCCCCTTTTAAATCGTGCAACTCAGGAGCATTAGGGGCATTCACAATGTTGTGCGACCATCACTACCATCTAGTTTCACACTATTTCTTTCCTCAAATTGAAACTTTGGATCCAGAGCGCGCACTCCCCTCCCTCCTCACCCAGCCCCTGACAACCCCAAGTCCTCTTTCTCTCTGCGTGTCTTTACCTCTCCTTGTTGTTCCCTGTCAATGAAACTTTAAAAAAGGTTTTTATTTTGTCCCTGCCCACATGTTTTAAGCTGGGGCAGGGGATTTTTTGTTGTTTTCACTTGAAACAGCATTTTTATCATTTTCAGGGGCTACCCAAGGGGATTAAAGATGCGATGAACAAAATGAAGCCCTTTTAGTAACTCTGTGCATAATCTCAGAGTAGACACTGCTGTTCCCCCTGTGGCACCACAGCCAGAAGACAGAAGGGAGATGCTTAGCTCTTCCTGTGGCAAACACAAAACCAAACAAATAAAAAAAATTAGAAAAAGCCCAGAAAAACTGCTTGAAATACACACCGCAACCTGGAAAAAGCATTCCTCATAACCCAAGGTTGGAGAAAGGTTTCCCATCCCTGTAGTCCAAAATGCTTTTGAAACGCAGCTTTCTAAACAGAAACAGAACAGACATGGGCAGTTCCAATGAGAGGCAATGCAGGTGGCCAGTGTGTGTTAAAGATGCTTGACCTCTCACGTGAGAACACAGGCAGGAGGAAACACTGCAGAGACAGCACCGGTCACCATCACACTGGCAGGTCTTTAGTCAGGTGACAACCAGCCCTGGTGACAGTGTAAGCAGGCAGAGGGTCCAGCAGATCCCCTGGAGGGAAGAGTGAAAGGACGCTCCTCTTCAGGAGAACAGGGTGCAGGACGCATCAAAGGGCCACAGATGCATCTCTTCCCCAGAAGTTCTGATCCTTACAGTTCATCCCACTAACATCCTTACACACTTATTCAAAGATACCTTTTCAAGGGTGATCGTCACAGCACTGGTTGCAACAGTCGGAATTAAAGCAACACTAACGTTGATGGAGAGGGGATGGGGTCCCCTCGTTCTGGTTCATGTGGATGAATGAATGCTGTGCAGTTGGAAAAGTGGGTGACTGGTCTCAACCCAATATCAAGGGAGGCCTCAGGGTGGAACCGTGCAGACCCACAGTGTGCACCCAGGGTCCCATCTGCACGACCACATATATGTGAAATCAGTATAGATGTAAACTGATCTGATTGTGAGTCTATGAGAGACAGAGATGGAGAGAGACATACTGAGAGACACAGAGACTGAGACATAAGCACCAAATCATTCATGGCAGACACCTCTGTGGGTGGGAATTACAAATCTCTTCTCTTTTAGGCAATATTTCAATTTTTTGTAATGTGTCTGTATTACTCTACTAATTCTAAAAGGATTAAAATCCTATCTTAATGTGACCCATTCTTTACTCATCTATGGAGTAATTAAAGTACATTAATCCTATTTTTAAAAGAATTTAAATCCTTCTTAGAAATCAGTTCCATGTCAGCTCCGTGGCAGCAGAGGTTCTCCAGGAGGTCGTGTCTCTTCTGAATCAGCATCCAAAAGAGGTGAGGAAGAAGTCCCAGACTTGGACACTGAAGACTACAATAGATTAGAGATTCTGTTGAGAGAAATTAAGACCTACATTCACAGAGAATAATCCCATATTCATGGAGCAGAAGACTTCATTCTACTAAGATGACAATAGTCCACGAATAGATCTAAGGATTCAAAAATGCCTACCCAAATCCCAGGTGGTGTTTTGCAGGAATTGACAATCAATCTAAAATTCACGTGGAAAATCCAGGGGCTCAGAATACATGAATGAATCTTGAAAAAGAAGAACAACGTTCGAGGAATGGAAAGTCAGATGGAACCCACGGTTAATACAAAAGCACTTTAACCTGAAGATACCGGAGATTCAATAGATGTAGAAGAAAACCTTTCATGGAAGCCAATTCTCTCCTCTCCCTTTGCCCTATTAAGTTAGGTTGATAAAAAAAGCCTTTAACTTTCACCATTTAACATGGTAGTTACTTTTCTGGTTGGCTCCTGCGTGTGTATAAATAACCCGTTTCTCTCGTTCATCTCCTATTTACTTTTGTGGGCTCTTTGGGAGGGACTCTGGATGTTGGGGACCTGCTCTTTTCTCACCTTCTTTAGTGATATCTTTTGTCCATGGTGAAGTGATTAAAAAAAAAGAAAAGCTCATTGGTTTTGGGCCAGATTTGGAACATGTATACCTTTGGAGACCCCCTGGAGGAACAAGGGGGTTCAATACTGCTGGAAGAATTTACTGGTTGTCTTGTCCAAATGACTAACAAGACGCTATTTACAAGGGTTTTTTTTTTTTTTTTAAAGATTCTTACCCTAAAACAAATACCCTATCTAAACCTCTTGGATGATCAAATAGAAACAAAAAAGGAGAATCATGTCTGGTCTAAGAACACTTCCTTAACAAAACGGAAGGACAGAATCAGATTCAGAGCAAAAATTAAAATCCATTTCTACCACAACCCTCCCACTCTTTTGTGCACTGTCCTCATGTAATCTGCCAGATGGCGCCCTGGAGAAGGCCCTTTGCCCGGAACTCGTGCTCATTTTCAGAGCTCGGCCAAGCAGGAGGTTGGTCCCCAGGGCCTGAGAGGGGCTATTTGTGAAATCTTCTCCACTGAGACCCACCGGACTGAAGGGAACTGTGTGCTCTGAGGGAGAGAGAGCACGCCAAGCCTCTGTGGAGGCATCTCTGAGATCATCCCAAATTCACACAGCTCTAACTCTGGACACGGGGATTTTTGATTGGCATCTTAGTTGGAAATCTCCTCCTGGGTAGAAAGAAGCAGATTCAAGATGTTGCAATTGTATGGGCAGGTCGGCCTCACGAATTTGTCGATGAGAAGGACATGCAATTCTCTGCAGAAGTAGGAACACCCATCCCTGCTCTGCTGACTTCATCTACAGAGAAACAGAGATGCGGCCCTAGGGGGAATTCAACACCCACCAACCCTTCTTACCAACGTCAGCGTCCCCACTTTATTCTCCTGTCAGGTCTCTGCACAAAAACTGTGACTCAGCCCCAAAAACTGTGACTGAGCCCAATCACCATGAACCATTCTGTGTCTGTGTCCAACTCGAGCATTAAGGCCTGTGACCGTTACTGTCAAATCGTGTCCCCATTTCAGCACGTCTCCCGCCATCATCCCACCCCGACCTCGGTGTCTCTCTCCAGGTCAGCAGCACTCTTCCCAGTGCCTTCCCATCAGCTTACCTTGCCCTGCTTCCATTGCTTATTCCCCATATGTTACCCACAGCGGTCTTATTAAAGTATGAATTGGATCAAGTTGTTCCCCTTTGCAAAATACTCTCGTGATTTTCCATTGTATTCAGAAGGATATCCAGAGTGTCTACCAAGGCCCTGTGTGATCTGGTCCCTCACCGCCTCTGCAGCCTCAGTTCTCACCGTTATGCTCCAGCCCATCTTCACCGCCCAGTTGGTCCCCACCGGGACAGCTGTGTTTGTAACTCCAAGTCTCGTACCTACACTTCTCCCGGCCTGGGAGGCTTTTCTTGTCTGTTACCTAAGTGGCTTACTATTCTGCTTCATTCAGGACTTTGTTCAAATTATTTTACCCTCACAGAGGACTTATCTGACCACATTATTTAAAATAGCACGCACATATTTCCTATTCAATCATTTTCTCTCCTAATATGCTTTATGTTTCCTTGTGGCAATTATTAGTACCTGGCAGTACGTCATATGTTTATTTGCTTACTGGTTTATTGTCTGTCTTTCTACTAGACCTATATTCATGGAAACTCAAATAACTGTTTTAACCAGTAACTTTCAAACCGCCTTAAATGAATTCTTTCATAAGATGAGAATTTCAGAGACTTCCACGGGTTGCTTAGGGGGAAAAAGAGAAAGGATTCAGGTTGAACTAGGTTATTCAGGACCTGGCAGTTGGTTATTTATTTTATTCATAGTAGTGTGTATCTGTTAATCCAAATTTCCTAATCTAGCAAAAGACCGAGCTGATTACTATTTTTAAAAAACTTTTTTCTTTTTAATGTTGGGTTGTTTGAGATCTCTTTTATTCTTAGTTCTTTTTCTTTTTTTAAAAAAAGAATTTTTCTTATTATTTTTTTACATTGAGGTACTGCGAATTGATCACAGCACGTACTCTACCCCTTGAATTTTACCCTCCCCTTCAAAGACAATTATTTTTATACTTTGACAATACCATACTGAATTAAGATTTTTTGTTCCATTTTCCCTTCAGAGAGTTTATAACTGAGGGAGAGAGTCAGAGGAAGCCCTCGCCATCTCTTCCTTCTCAGCGGTTTACTACACAGCACAGGAGCTAGGCTGTCGCCAGGCCCAGCTCACCTTTCTGCTCTGAGGGCCTACTCAGGCCACTTCTCTAAACAGCGGCGTGTTAGAAGCAGCAGAAAGCCAACTAGCGGGCAACAATGACAAAACTGACACACCTGCAGTTGGACATCATCTGCTCTGAAACGAACCTCTTACATCTCTTCCTATTAGTGGGTGAGTTTCAAAAATATTCCCAAGGAGAGGAATCTCACTCTATTTTTCTGGATTTCTTGGGCCTTCTATGACTTTAACTGCAGGCTTGATGTTCTGTAGAAAGTCTGCAGGGAAGCCAGGCAGAACACGTGAACAGACCCTGCAGGCCACGGCTGAGGCCTCAGGTCAAAGCATCCTTGTTGTGCAGAGCCTACGTTCATGGGACCATTTTCATGACTGCTGTAATTAGTTCTCATCCAAGTGTCCCACCGACAATCTTTCTAGATAGAAGGTGGCCTGAAGCAGATGAGCAGTGGGGATGTGGGGTGCAGATGGAAGACAGACTGGAAGGATAGACGGGAAATGTTTCTTCAGGCTTCAGTTTGGAAGATTTCTGATTTTTATATGAACATTAAACTGGGTCAGGCTGAAGCCCCATTTGCTCTAAGACGGGGTGATATACACGTATCCCTACAACTTCTACAAAATATGTTTAATCCGGACGTGACAGCCTAGGGGACAGACAGCTCAGAGTGACACCTCCGTTCCAGAATGCCTATGATCTCGGGCTCACAAAGAGGAAAAGAATACACATATTTTGCCTGTGTAGTTTTATGTGAAATTATTTTGACTCTTGCCGGATGGTGTAAGATCAGAGATCATGTATTCTTTCTTACGTCGCAAAGACGACAATTCTTCTTGATGAGTCAGCAGACTGTTTCCGATGGCCTGGGGTCTGTGCCAGACATTAGCTGTCTAGACAAATACCACACATCCCTCATCCCTCAAGGAGATCACAGTGTGTCGTGGAAGAAACAAATTTAAATAGTTTTTCAAAACAATGTGGTAAGAGTCACTTGGCATCATGTATACTGTATGTTCAGAGGGGCTTTTGCACTTCCTGGGGCAGGGTTCTAGAAGGTAGGGAAGGTGTCGGAGAGGAAATGCTTTCTGCACTGATATCTGAAGGATTCCAGCAAATCTCCAGGCCAGGAGAGTGCGAGGTGGTGACGGGATTCTCAGCAGCTTGCGTATCTCGTGCAGAGGTCTGATCGTGTCTAAGAGCACTTTGCAATTAGGGAAGGAAGGTCAGTGAGGCTAGAGGCTGTGGGGAACTAACGGAAGCTGAGGCTGAAAAAAAGCAGCAACTAGGTGATGAGAAGGTGAGACGTTAAATCAGGGAGCGTGGACTTCCTCACATACGCCGTGGGGAATTCTTTGGGGTTTTAAGGAGGAGAGTGACACAGATTAGCCATTAAAAGTGAGCAAAGTGGATTGTTCACTCTAAAGAACAGCACTGGGGGGACTAGCAAGGGGTGGGAATTAATGCAGTGGGGAGCGAGGGGCGGGGACTTAGTTGGGGGACATTAAGGAATAGAATTGCAGTACTGACGGGCGTGAGGGAGTGGAAAAGTAAAGGAAAACCCCCAGATGTATGGCACGGAAAACAGATGGTATAGTGATGCCATTGTTTGAAGAAGTAAACCTAGTTCTGAGCGAGTGTAAATCCAAACACACAGAGCTTGAGATTTTTATGGGCTAATCAAGTGGGAATGTCTACTTGTCAGTTAGAAGTATATTTCTGGGACTGAAAGGAGATGTCCATGCTGGAAAAGATTTGACAGTTAATCAGTGGACAGAGAGCAGTTGAAGCCACGGGAATAAATGCCACCCACTGACAGTTTACCAAAGAAAAGGGAAGGAGGGCACTTCTGGTTCAGAAAATATGGCAGACCAGAAACTTGAACACCCACTCACTGAAGACACATAAAAACGTTGGACACAAAGCCGCCAATCTTTTCCTGTTTTTTTACAGGCACCTTTATTGTGGTATGATTCCTGTACAGTAAAATACACATATTTCACATGTACTATTTGATGAATTTGATAAATGTCTACACCCAGAAAACCATCACCACGATCAAGATAGCTAACATTTCCATCACTCCCCAACAGGGGCACTTTTCGAATTCCCATATTTATCCCTTCCCATCCCCTTCTCTCCCTGGTAACTGTAAGTTTGTTTCTCTATGTCTGTGGGTCTGTTCCTCTTTTGTAGTTTAGTTCATTTGTGTCTTTTTTTAGATTCCACAGATAAGTGATGTCATATGGCATTTTTCTCTTTTTCTGGCTTACTTCACTTAGAATGACTATCTCTACGTCCATCCATGTTGCTGCAAATGGCATTATTTTGTTCTTTTAATGGCTGAGTAGTATTCCTTTGTCTAAATATACTTCTACTTCTTTATCCAGTCAGCTGTCGATGGACACTTGGGTTGTTGCCATGTCCTGGCTATTATAAATAGTGCTGCTGTGAGCATTGAGGTGCATGTGACTTTTTGAATTAGAGTTTAATCCTGACATATGCCTGGGAGTGGAAAGGCTGGATCATGAGTTAAGTCCATTTTCAGTTTTAAAGGAGCCTCCACCCTGTCTTCTCTAGTGACAATGCAGCCCGTTTTACTAAAGCAGAGCCATGCTTAGAAAGTAACGGGTATTTCTAGGGGCCAGACATGAAGTGCAGTGAGTGTGGCCTGTTCAAGAATCAGAGGCCAGTCTGGCAGGGCTGGAGGAGAGTGACTCTGAGAGTGTGGTACAGGCAGCATTCAGACCACGTGGGGACCTGACAGGCTGGGATAAGGAGCCTGGACCACCAGTCATCCCTTGGTAACCATGGGACACTGGTTCCAGGACTCCCCCCTGACGTCAACATCCATGGATGCTGACGCCTCTTGTATAAAATGACATAGGACTTGCATGGAACTCATGTACATCCTCCCATCTACTTTTTTTTTATATATACAAACATTTTTTATTGAGTTATAGTCATTTTACAAAGTTGTATCAAATTCCAGCATACAGCACAAGTTTTCAGTTATACATGAATATACACATATGTTTGTTGTCACTTTCTCTTTCACTGTGTCCTCCTGTGTAAAGTATCTCCAGATTACTCATGGTATCTAGTAAAACATGAATGCTATGTAAGCAGTTGCTGGTGTGTGGCAAATTCAAGTGTTGCTTTTTGAAACTTTCTGTTTTCCCGAATATTTTAAATCCACAGTTAGTTGAATCTGCTGGATAGGGAGCCCCTAAATACGGAGAACCCCCAAGCTCCTCCTTCCCACCTCCTAAATTTCCACTGCAAGCACTGAAGGGGTCCAAACATAGAAGAGCGCCATCTACCTGCTGGAAACCCTGAGGAATTCCGTCAGCATATGTAGCGCAGGAGAGAAGGCTTAGAGCCAACTAGTGGGAAAGGGGGGCCTGCCTGGAGAGGAAGGAGGAAGGACCGCTGTGGAAGGCATCTCGTACTCTTACTGGAGCTAGCTGCTAGCAGTGAGGGACGCCGAGGAACTGGGGACGCGTCGTGTGGGGGGCGATCCTGGCCGCCAGGTGCAGGGTTCGCATAGCTGGGACCCAGTTTGGAAGATCAAAATAACAAGGAGGGAGAGGGGCTGCCTCAGCCCCGGGATCCTGACAACGGCCACAGCGCCGTGACCCCAGCTAATGCGGCTCCCCTAGTAAGCCAGAAAAAGGAAACTCTGAGCCAAGATATTGCACATTCCACCGCAGCCACACGGATAACTAGATCTCTAACCTGACAAAATGTAACCACAGAAACAGGAATCTTTCCTTTTCCCTTCCTTTGGACCTTTGGACAGGGAGCCACACATCTCTGATGGGAACCAACTTTAATCTGATAGAGAGCTCACTTTTTCAGGAATAAGCATGGAGATAAAGAGTGGGGTGATGGTTTAAAGTGGAAGTCAAAGCGGAAGCCCATCTGAGAAATGGTAAAAACATGCATCTCAATGAATCCGAGTTATGGCGAAAAGAAGGAGGAAGGTTAAGGAAATCTCTATCCAGCAGACAAGACTAGCCAGTCATAAAAAGACAGCACTTTAAATCAAGAAAACTTTTTTTGTTTTTTGGTGATGAAAAACAATGCCTTATTTTATAACAAGGATTGGGCCATCAACAACACGCTGAGAGCTGTTGATGAGGAGAACATAAATATGCAAATAGATATGTAAGGGTTCCAAGTACACCGCTCGAAAAACATTAGTCAATCATGTGTCCAGTTGATTGGGAAATCCCGATAAGTAAATAACTCAAAAGTGGGAAAGACATGGGATTAAATAGTGGTAGTGAGCAATGAAAACCAAGATGTTTATACCTATGTTTTCTCTGTTAATGTAACAAACTTAAAGCAACTGTCTAAAAAGTAGTAACTGGAGCACACAAACACACACACACACACATAATTTGGAACAGCAGAGAGGTAAAATATGCTAAATTTATCATTATTGAGGAACAGGAGTTAATAGATTATTTCATTTTTGAGACTCTTATAGGAATACTGGTCCAATTGCATACAAAGTTATGAACTTAGAGATGATTTATAAAAATTTAGAGAGAATTTTCATTAAGAGGCAATATAGCTTCCAAATCACTGAAGAGAAAATTAACAATAAAAAAATTAATCAATCCAGGTAATATGGAGTAACAGAGACCATATTTACCACCCTAAAATAAACCACAAAATGGATAAAATATATGAAGCAATGATTTTTAAGACACGTGAAAACGATCATCCACTAGGACCCTGTCCTGCCACCTCTATACCAAGGCTGCTAGGCCTCCTACAGTCATCACCAAGGATGTCCACCAGGAGGCGACATTTCCTTCCTCTGCTCCTACTGCAGAGCCAGTCCTGAGCAGTCCTTTTCCAGGTTTTGGCAGGCAGCTCCCAGAAGTGCTCTCGTGGGCCTTTGTCCCTTTTAGCCACCAGCAAAGGGATCAAGGATGAGCAGTGAGCCTCCTTCCTCATCCAAGACCTAGGAACCTATCTGACTTCTGAGCAGCCCTTCACTCTTGTCTGCTGTCTGGTACTCTCCGCCCGGCTTCCCGAGTCCCCGGCTTGGGCAGCCTGCATGCTGGCCACAGCCCATCAGAATCTGTTCCCCCGCCAAGAGGCCACGCTTGACCGTCAGCAGGGCTCCAGGCCTCTGGAGCAGCGCGGCTTGGACTGCGTCCTGGCCCTGGGCGCGCAAGCTCCATGCGCTTGGTTGAGTCAGTTAACATCTCTAAGCTACAGTTTCCTCATCAGTAAAATGAAGACATAATCAATATGGAAAAAAATCAGAATCTGAGGGGGACTAAATTTGGTGATTGAACATTATTTTAATTTTGAATTATACAGCAAAGGACATCATAAAAATTTTACTACTTCAGAATTCTAAAGGACAGCTTCTACTGTTAAAACTAATGCATGCACGTACACACAAGCACACGTGCAGACACACTGGCTCTGCTCCACATACATCCCTACACTCACACGTACATGGACTCATGTACCACACATACACGTACCATACACACAACCACACATGTCCTCAGGCGCACACACACACGTACCATACACACAACCAGATACATCCCCAGGCGTGCACGCGCACAGCCACACACACACTCTCAGTCATGTACCACACACGTCCCCAGGTGCGCGCGTGTGCACACACACGTCATAGACACCTTTGGCTTTATTCTAAATCAATTTACAATTGAGGGTCTCAGTGTCCATTTTTTTATCCACTCAGAAGATCCTGACTTTGGAGCGTGAAGCAGGAGCCCCTCCTCTCTGGAGATGGTCTTTATCACTTACAGTCTCAGTAGAGCCAACATAACTGCTCTGGACCTTTGGAAGTGTGGGGCCAGAGCATACCTGGGAGCTCACATCCTATACATGTAAACATGTGAAGTGCAGTAGGTTCTAAACTTCTGCCTTTACAAATATACATTCATTATAATGGGGAAGGCCAGGTTCAAATTTAGAATTCCCAGACTCGGGAGTCCTGCAAAGAAAGTGAGTGTATGGGGAGAGCTGATTCCTAGTCTCTGACCCCTAGCCTGACCATTTTCTTCCCAATGCTGGGTCCATCCCTTGCCACAAGGGGCCTTGGATGTGCACAGTGGGACACTCAGACCTCACATCCGGGCTCTGCTCATACCCTCTATGCAAAGAGCTGCCCTTTGGAATCTCTGTGAGTTGGGAATCTGAACTCTGGGGAGAGCCGGTGCAGGCACTAGAAATGGGTCAGGGGCTGCTGAGGCAGGGCATTTGGGGTCCTGGGTTTCTAGAGCACGGGATGGAGCCAATGACCGTGTCCCGTTGGCCCTGCTGACTCCACCCCATGGAGGGCGTGGCCAGAGGAAGTGTCAGGGCCAGAGGGACCCTCTGGAGTGCAGGACCCAGGGCAGTGGGCCCCCTTGCCGGGATCTAAGGGCAGAAGCCCTAAGGAAAGTTCTAAGGAGGCTGTAATGTATCTTCATTCCCACTAATTAAAAAAAACAAAAGCTTACCACAGGCGTGGGTGGAAAGGGTTATGTTAGAACAAGGGAAGGCACTTGTCAAGTCTGGTCATAGAGGGCTGGTGGGTTTGCCAGGTTGATGAGGAACCAAGAGGCCGTTAGTCTCCACTGGGTCTAAACACCTCCTGAATTCCACCGGGTGACACTGAAATGCAGTGAGACACGGAACCCTCTTAAGTTGTTAAAATCTTCATGGTGAGCCATTCAACTCTCTCCTCATTCTTGGCTACGAAAGCACGATAAACACAGGCCAGAAACACATCAGCCTGTTGGTTGCTTCACTGTCCATCTGGCGCCCCCTCTTGTAGGAGCCTTTATCCCATCACCCAGGGCTGACCCGGCTCAGGATTATAGCTGATTTTCCGCAGGTGGCGTCACTTGCTGGTGACCCAAAGGAGGCACGTTAGCCACCTCCCAAACACTGAGGCTTCTCCTGGGAGGAGCCTGCAGACCCCCAGCCCAGCCTCTGCACCACGATGCTCCTTAGTGCCACTCCCGTCTTGCTGCCCTGGTCTGTAGCTCTGGCCAGAACCTCGCTGGATTGTTGATAAATCTCACCCATTCACCACGTCTAAGCTTGGGGTCCAGATGTGACCATGGTTCTTATTTTCTTCCCATCGATGGATTGTTCGATCTTCATGTAACCGTGTTGCCAGGAAGGCCAGTACCGCCCTCTTGAGGCATCCCCGAGCCGCCTCTGTCTATAACTGTCCTAGCGCCCCAGGGGATCGTGTCTGAAGCCTGGCACTCAAATACAATGACAGCTGGAGAGACAGGAATCCACTCCTGCTGTGGCTTCTGCTGAGGCTCGATGTGGCCATACAAACGGTTCCCACAGGCCCTGACGTCACTTGACTCGCTGCAGGGATGCTCCCACACTGCCCCGTTCCCCCCAAGAGACAGAGGTCTTTCTGCTTGTTCCCGAAGGCCCCACCCCCGAGGGGGCACTGGGTCCAGGGGAGCATCCAGCCTGGTTCCCCGCCAGCCCTTAGGGCCTTGGTGGGCCCTGGAACATCCACTACCCTCCCCTTAGGGGCCCGTCTGTCCTTTCCAGCCAACAGACCTGGGTCATAAGCACTTTAACTCACCTGAGGGTGTTTTCCTCACTTCAGGGGCAGTGAGGACTGGGTTTCTTCACACTCCAAGTGACCCCGGTCTGGATGCAGACAGCCTGGCTCTCCCCCCAGTCCTGCAGGTCCCGGCCACACCTGCTGCTGGTCACGGGGTCTGTGCTGTGTTCTCTTCCAGGACAAGGGGTGCACTCTGACCCCCGCCATGGCCACTCCAGCGGTGACAGAGGTGGCGGACAGGCAGGTGAGCTGGGGCCTGAGACCATCCCCGGAAACCAGTGCCCCAGAGGCCGCTGGTGACTAGAGGGGCCAAGGGGCGGAAGGCAGCATGGGATCGGAGGAGGAGGAAGGTTCAGGATAAGGAGATGAAAGGGGGAATGGACAGCAGTGTGAGGACCTCGGCCATGAAAAGGAAGAGAAAAGACAGTGACAGCTGGAGCGGTGTCGGCGTTAAAAGATGCAGGCTTTCTCACTTAATTTTATTAATTACCATTACATATAGTGACATATATTTATTTGATTAAAGATTAGGTGCCATGTCAAATAACAGGATATAGAATGTTATTATTTATTAAATAAAACATAATAATAGATATACTAGCATATTATGCTGTTTATTTATTATTAGATAGTATATAATACATATGTAGGTATTTATATACATAATATATAATTCATGCATCTATATAATATATAACACATAACAATGTAGGATTATGATTAATATATTTTATAACAAGATTACATAACAATAATGATGCAATATTACCCATTGTACGTCTTGGTTCATGACACATTCTCACTTTAGGTGCCTGTCAGAATTATTTATGTATTAAAATCTATATTTTAAGAAACAGTTGTGAACCTTTCACCCAGCATCAGAACAGGACTATTGACAGTGACATACTGTGTCCTATCCTGCTCTTGGCCTCTTCTCACAGGAAGTAACCAGCATCCTGAGTCCTGGCTTACCCTTGCCTTGTGTTACTTTCACACACACAACATTTAAGATCAGTTAAAACAAGTGAACAGCAGGTACATGCAACGAAGTGGATGAATCACACACTCTATGCTAAATTGAAAAAGTAAGCTCTAGAAGGTAGCCGATAGTGTGCTATGCTTTTAACTGTGTATATATATGTCAACTAAACTCACTGAATTAAGAACTACAGGTAGCTTCCAGGTGGGAGAGGGACAGAGAACAGGTGAGGTGAGCAGATTTGCTGCAGGTGAGCGAGTTCCTTTCCAGTAGCATGTCATTCTCTCTGAAGCAGGAGGCAAGGCCACATGCTGGGAGTCAGGGAAGAGACAGAGGGAAGCTTAGAGGTGTGCAGAGAGCAGAGAATGTTGACACCACTGAGTGGTAAGTGGGGAAATGTGCTCACTAGAGAAATCCTGGAGGATTGCCTGGCAGCGGCAACACGGTGGGCATTGATTTGCAGTCTTAGAAACCTGTGCTGGGAGAGCCTGCTGCCTGCAGGCTCAGAACAAGTAGAGCTGGGTGAACCGAGATGGAAGTCGGCCTGGTGAGAAGCTGAAAAGGTCAAGGCTCAAGGGGGTTTTGTCTGTCATAAAGAGAGTGCTGACTGTGGGTGCAGAGCCAGAAGGTGGGGAAGTGGAAGTAAGAGGAACGTGGACAGGCAGGAAAGCAGACAAGTCAGCGCATGATGCCCCAGTGAGGGTGAAGGAGGACCAGGGAGGCTGGTGGAGAAGCAGCTGGACGGCTAGAGGTGGGCACTTAAAGGAGAGAGGCTGGACCTGGGGTGGAGACACGCCCGGGTATGAGCCCGGGGGTAGGGAGAATGGGGGGTGGCTGGCTCAGGCTGACGGCGAAGAAGACCCTAAAATGACCACACTGGGTGGAGGAGGGAGAATGAACTTTGACATCTTGATGGTAGGAGGCGAGGCAATACAGAGCTGGTGGTCCAGTGCTCCTGGCTGAGGCAGATGAGCAGGGAGGCCAGGGTGGCAGGCACTGCTAGGAAAGGATCTGGGTTTTCCAGGTGCTCCCACGAGGGGAGGAGCAATCATCTGAAGGGGGAAAGTGAGCACAAGGAGGCCAACCCAGGCTCCTGATCAAACGGGGGCATGTGAGGGGGCAAAGTGTCAACTCCACAGATGGTGGCCCAGGAAGCATGGACCATGGGTGAAGTGAGGGGACACTCAGGGAAGAGAGGGAGAAAAGTCTTCTGGGTGTAGGGGGAAGAGAGTCCCCAGGACAAAGGAGCACAGGGGCACAGTGATGAGGATGCCCTGGCTCTATGGTGACACTGCAGGGATGGCTGGATCTTCGTCCTGAGGGCTTAGGTTGGGGGCTACTGGCCTCATGAGGACCCCCCTCTCAACAGCCTGGACAGACGCTCCCTCTTCAGAGACCTGTGTGGCCACCACTGTTCCCAGAGGGGCTCTGCCTCCATCTTCTCTTATCAGACTTTCCTGCCCAGCCCCCGACCACCAGCGAGGGAGCCTGAGCCTCGCAGCTGCTTCCCGTGGAGGGACACAGGCTCCTCGGAGAAGCAGGCTGATCTTTCTGTAACCCAGGGCCTAGCTAAGCGCCAGCCCATGCGTGGGCCTCGCAGGGGCTTGGATACTTACTAAACTAACTAAAAGCAGTAGAATAGCAGAGCTGGAGGAAGTGACCACTGAGCTCACAGAGTTCACTGCCCACACCCCCATTCTACAGATGAGGAATCAGAGACCAAGCGGTGAAGCAGCCCTGGCCAAGGTCACGCTGCTCCTTAATGCTGGCCTGTGTCGGGCATGCCAAGTGATGAGCTGCAGTGAAGGGGCTGAGGGGGTCTCTGGGGCCAGACAGCTTGGGTTCAAGTCCCAGCTCTGCCATTTACTAGCTGTGTGATTAGTGACTGTCCTTCCTGTAAAGTGCCACCTCATTGGGTTGTGAAAACAGCTTTCCTGGAACAGCAGGACAGAGTTCTGTAAGGGTTTGCTGTTGCTTTGGTTACTATTTTTATCGCCAAGTGAACCCTGAAATGAAGAACAAAGACAGCAAGAATTTTTATTTTAAAGGATTTTAAAATCCGATGATGAATGTTTGATTTAGTCTATTCAAGTTTGCATTTGACCCTTACTAACAACTACAGAATGGATGACTTTTGAGGAAATGTTGCTTCATGTCTTTAATTCTCACTAACGACACAGGCTATTCAACAGGAAGCAGTTTCTTTTCCAGGAAGAGGGACAAAATGTTAACAATATCTCGGTACCTCTTGGTCCCCAGTGAGTTGGTTGTGACCTGTCAACCCAACTTTGGGGAAGTTCCCGCTCCCCCTGGGCTCACTGCGCTGCCCCGTGGCCTCCAGGGCACGCTGTTCCCCCACACGAGCCCAGTCTTTTGGTTCATGTCTTTGCTTCAGATCCCTCAAGGACTGCCCATGCCCCAGGGCCCCATCTGCCCCGCCAGCCTCGCCTGCTAGACTCCAGGACACCATCCTGGGTCTCAACCATCCTCTGTTCCTACGCCCTCCCCACTACTCTTCAATTTGTCCTTCAAGTGTGGGCTCCTGTGGCTCGCCACCCAGCAGGGGTCTCCCCGTCCTCCACCTCGGGGAACAGCATCGTTCTGCACGGTGCCTAGCGAACCCGTGTGGAGGCAGGAAGTATACAGAACAACAGGTGCTCAGAGGGGCTGCCTTTCCCACTGCAGGGGCCCTGGAGAGCTTTCTCCCGGCTGGTTATTCACAGGCTCTGAAGCTGTGGAATCTCGATCTCACCAATTTAAAGGGCATCATCACTAACTACAAAGGCAATCATTTTTTCAGTAGCAAAAGGAGAAAAGACTTTGTGCCCCGCACCTCCAACTTTCTTCCTCCGCCTACAGAGGTGATTCTCACTGTCTGGGCAAGGGTAGAAAGCAACACACAGAATATTATTTTTCATTTTTTCCCCACTCTGAAGATTGCTTTCCCAGAACAGGTGAAGGCTAGGATGGTTTGGCTTCCCTGGACTGAGGTTTCAGAGGCACAGTGGGGAGTGGGTGGGGAGATAATTCAGCATAATTGAACCAAACAGAGACATTAAAAGGTTCTACTCTAAACAGAAAGGAAGCAGGATGCTATAGAAATGGGAAATCCATAGTTGAAAATGCAATAACGAGTTACAAGAGAATAAACATGAATATGTAAAAAAGAAAAAAGTACATCAAAATACAAAAAGGTGGGATTGGGAGACAGTAGCAAGAAAAGATAGATTTTTTTCTCTTTCTTCTTTTTTCTCATTATTCTTAGGATGTGTTGGAGCCTACGTGATTACCAGTCTATAGGAAATAGATATAGTAATGGGTTGATATACTTGAAAAATAAGGTAACCCCAAATCGAAAGCATACAATAGAGTCGCAAAAAAAAAAAAAAAAAAAAACCCAAAAAGAAACAAACTCAAAATGGCTTAAAGACTTAAACATTAGACAAAATGCTATAAACCTCTCAGAAGAAAACATAGGCAAAACATTTGACATACATCTCAGCAACGTTTTGCTAGGGCAATCCACCCAAGAAACAGAAATAAAAGCCAAAATAAACAAATGGGACCTAATTAAACCTATCAATTTTTTCACAGCAATAGAAACAATAAGCAAAACAAAAAGACAACCTATGGAATGGGAGAAAATATTTGCAAAAGATGAGACTGAACATGGCTTAACTTCTAGACTATATAAATAGTTCATACAACTTAATAAGAAAAATACAAACAACCTAATCCAAAAATGGGCAGAACAACTAAACAAGCAATTCTCCTATGAAGATATACAAATGGCCAATAGACATATGAAAAAAGGCTCAATATCGCTCATTATCAGAGAAATGCAAATCAAAACTACAATAACTTCTCATCTCACTCCAATCAGAATGGCCACCATTCAAAAATCCACAAACCATAAATGCTGGAGAGGCTGTGGAGAAACGGGAACACTCCTACATTTTTGGTGGGAATGTAATTTGGTGCAGCCACTGTGGAAAACAGTATGGAGATACCTCAAAAGCCTAAAAAAAGACTTATCATTTGATCCAGCAATCCCACTCCTGGGCATATATCCAGAGGGAACCTTAATTCCAAAATATACCTGCACCCCAATGTTCACAGCAGCATTGTTTACAATGACCAAGACATAGAAGCAACCTAAAGGCCCACTGACAGATGATTGGATAAAGATGTAGTATTTAGATATAAAAGAATATTACTCAGTCATAACAAAGAAGGAATTTATGCCATTTACAGCAACATGGATGGACCTGGAGATTATCACACTAAAGTGAAATAACTCTGACAGAGAAAGACAAGTATCATATGATATCACTTATATGTGGAATTTTTAAAAATGATACAAATGAACTTACTTACAAAACAAAAACAGGCTCACAGCCTTAGAAAACAAGCTTAGGAGTTTGGGATTAACAATTATAAACTACTATATTTAAAACAGACAAACAACAAGGATTCACTGTAGAACACGGGAAATTGTTCAGTATCTTGCAACCTATTATGGAAAAGAAGCTGAAAAATAATAGACTATGTATATGTACAACTGAATCACTATGCTGTATATCTGAAGCCAACAAAACAGCTGTATATCTGAAACTAACAAAACATGGTAAATCAACCACATTTCAATTAAAAAAAAAGATAAGCTCTAAATACCTTTATTCAAAGAAAACCTTCAACTCTTACCTCTTACAAAAAGTAAAATGGGAAGCTTGAGCAGGACCAAATTATACTGAACGAGAGGTTACATACCTTCTCCAGCACGTGGCCCATGCTACACACACATCGTGTTTTCCTTCAGCTAAGAATGGCCCTTACTGCCCAGGGAAAGAGTCCTGCTGGGACAAGTCCTCTCTGGCAGTGGCCTCCTTGTCACCGCTCCATCTCACCAGGAGGCCAGGGTTTTCAGAGGGGAGGGAACACAGAGCTCATACACTTCAGATCTATTTCCTGAGAAAAACTATGGAAAGACCAAATTCACCTTCAGTGCGGGAAACATGAGCAAGACCCCTAAGAAGACCAACAAGCCCAAAGCAAGACGGCCCGACGTTCACATCGGAACCAGAACAACAACCGTCTGGCCCCAGTTACACAATCACAATCTCACCTGCAATGAACTGTTCGTATTCAGTGTCAGGGATGTTTCTGTTGAGACTTGAGAGATCAAAAGTCAGACCAGGGAATCCGGACCTGGTGGATGTCCAGGCTCTGCCAATGGTAGAGGCGGCCCCAAGGGGATATCACCAGCACCGACTCCTCCATTTCCAGCAGGGTCTTCAGGAGGAAGGCGATGTGGATACAGACGCCCCTACGGAGGCTGAAGCCCTCTAGAGGGTTGACGTCACACAGAAGGTACATGGCAGGAAGCAAAGGAGAGCGGGTCTTCAGGGCCAGGCCTCTGCACAGGAATCCCGGCTTAGATAGAACAGATACAACCAGAATCCCTGCACAGCACATGGCCTAGACTCAAGACACGTTCAGCAGCTTCTGGTTTGTATAGTGGAGGCACTGCCCACCCGTCTCCATGTGGCCAATTACTTCGAGTCTGGGAGCACATGCAGAAGACATCTTGGCATCTGTCTAACAACACCAAGCACCTGACAAGCACCTGAGCACCCGTTCTCCAGGAGCTCTCAAGTTTCTTGGCCTACAGACCCCTGTACCCTCTTAATTACTGAGGACTCCAAAAGGCTGCTGTTTATGTGGGTTAAATCTATCAATAGTTCCTGTGTTAGAAGTTAAATAAGAACTTTAAAAAATGCTTATGAGTTCATTTAAAAATAATAACAACCTACTACCTGTTACCATTAATACTCTTAAGCAAAAAATAAGTATATTTTTCTAAACAAATATCATTAATGAGAAGATTAGCAGTGATTTTAATTTCTGCAAATCTCTTTTGGACTGGTGAGAGCTGAATTCTTTCTGCTTCTACATTCCTTGTTTTGTGGTATCACAGACCAGGTTTTCCCTGGAAAAGCCCACAGGAAACTCGAGAGTGCAAGAGTGTGTAAAAGGAAGGTGACATACCGGCGTTTCTACGAAAATAGTCTTGCATCTCAGGGGCCTTGGACACACTTTGATAACTGCTGCCCTACCCTAGGCGAGACTCTCCTACACAAGAGCCAGGCAAGGGTCCTGGCTTCTTTAATGAGTTACCGCAGTAACACCCCTCCCTTCTATGTGTTAATGTTTCCCACAACCTCCATTACTGCAGATGAGGATGTAATCCTCAACTGGGTCCTCTAATCCCAGAAGACTGCCAACCTTGAGAGGGAGGGCCCATCTACCATCCCTACCGCCTGCACAGTCTATTTTGAGTTAAGCCCTAGATAACTGCTAATCGGCACTGACCCTTGTCTTATTCCTGAGGTTTATCGAGGGAGCCAACATCTGGATGGAACTGAATTTCCCTGCAGATAAACAAGGCTGATAAACCCCACCGTTCCAACATCTGATTCTGGGGCTCTTCAAAACCCGGGTAAGTCCCCGCTTCATAAAAGACGGATCCACCGCCTGCCCTTCCCGGGGGTTCTGGGAGGCCGCAGCCACGCAGGGCGACCCGGACTCGCGGTCCCAGCCCCAGCGCTCGAGGGGGAGGAAAGCCCGAGGCTGTGCCCCAGCCCTGTCCCCCCCCCGCCCCAACCCGCTCCCCGGCACCACGGCCCCTCCCCGGCAGCCACACGAACCCGGATCCCACCCCGGTCCGTGTACACCAGCCCCGCCAAAGGCGCGGCGGTAAGTTTATCGTCTGTGGGACGCCGCCCCAGACAGGATGTCGGCCGCCGACTGACCAGGCCAGAACTAGTCGCCCGGCCGAGCAAGCCGCCATCCCCCGCAGCAAGCACCGCCATGGTCCCGGGCAGCTGCACACTTCCGGAGTCCGCTGCCCGCCCCAGAAGAGCAGGCCGGCCCGCGCGGAGCGCGGCGCATGTAGCCATGGCAACGCCGCGGGGCCCTCCCCTAGCGCTTGCGTCTGCGTCCTCCCGAGGCTAGACGTGCGAGGGCAGAACTTGCGGAGCCAATGGGAGCCAGGGCGCGGCCAGGACGGGGGTGGGGGGAGGCTTATGGGGCAGCTGGGTTGGGCCGCGGCGGGCGGGGCCACGCGGACGTCCTCACCTGCAGGTGGCGCCGGCCGGAGGCTGGGGCGGTGCTGCCAACTGTGGGCGGGGCGGCGCGGCGGCGGGGCAGCGGGGCAGCGGGGCAGAGGGGCGGGGCACCCTCACCTGTCCGTGTGCAGGGCTCAGCCTGGGCTCCGCGGCCTCCGCTTGCACCGGACGTTGACCCAGGCTGCCGTTGGGCAAGATAGAGGACTGAGCCCAGGCACGCACGGCTGGCCAGATAGGGCACCTGAAGTGAAGATCCGCCAGGCCTGCTGCCGGCCTTGTGTTCGCGCTGCTGGGAAGTTTCCAAGAAGACGGGATCTGTCCCAAGTGGGGAGGTAGGGCAGGGGTGCCAGAGGCCGGGTGAGGTGCGGTCTTACAGTAGAGCCACGGTGAGAGGGTGCAGAGCAGCCCCTGTGTTGGCGGGGCTAGGAATTTGGGGTATGGGGTGGGGATGGTGTGTGCCATGCTCTGTGGTCTCCCCAAGAACTCTCACCCCCAAGCAAGGGACCCTGCTCCTTCCAGCCTTCACTGCATCCCCTGCCTTCCCCAGCACCACCGGCCCTGCCCCCGGAGTGTCCCATGACCTCTCCCCACCCCGGGCACTGTCCCTGTTACAGGTACTGAGCTCCTGGTGGTTCTAGCCCGAGGTTGGTGGCTGTATGTGACCAGTTATTATGCCTGGAGACTTTGTATGAAACCTCAGACCATAATGCAGGCGTGCACAGAGGCCCCTCAAACAGGATTCCCTGCATGGCCCTCCCCACCACGCACCCACAGCGCAGCTGCCACACCGGGCAAAGCCTGCCAGAGGACTGCTGGTCCCTCTCCTCCTGTCCCTGATCAAGAGTACACTGCCCACACTGCTGAGTATTTAGGGGGCCTTAGAAGAGCAGCTGGTATTTTCATGGGCAAATATTTGCTCTTTTGGGAAGATTTGAGTGCAAAGGGATGTAGGGTATGCTTTTTCTGTTGCTCTGGAACTGGTGACTAAGATGCAAACTTAAGTCAAAGCAGTTTTTAGAGAGCCGCAAAATATCTAACCCAAAGATCGTTGTTCCCCAACAAAGGCAACATCACCTGGGGGTGGGGGGCCTGGTGCATCTCTCTGAAGGTTGGGGCTTGCACCCTCCAGCTGTGACAGAGCCCGAAACAGCTCTGAACAGGCTCCAACAGGCTTTTCCATCACAAACTGCCTTTATTTTGAATCTGGGTGAAGGAACAAGCTGAGAAACCTGGGTAAATCTTCCTGGGTGTAACCAGGCCGTTTATGCTGAATGAAAGAGCGGCTCTCCACATGCTAACATCTTAGAACTGAATGTGTGTCGAAGCCTTCATGCATGTAGCGTGTTGGGAACAGCGTTTCATGGTGAGGGGAACTATATAACTTACATGTGTATGGGGAAGCCCTCACTCCAACAGGCTTTTCCTGCGAAAACTGCCTTTATTTTGAAATTGGGTCTTGTGAGAAATCTTGGTAAGCATTCCTAGGTGTGACCATGCGCATTATGCTGGATGAAAGAGCGGCTCTACACCTGTTCACATCTCAGAAATGAATGTGTGTGGAAGCCGTCATTCACGTAACGTGTTGGGAACAGAGTTTCGTGGTGAGAAGGACTATGTAAATTACATGTCTACGATGAAGCACTCGCTCGAACTGGGTATTCCAGCGCATGCTGCCTTTATTTTGAAACTGGCTTCTCAGAAGTCCTGCGGTCTCCACTGCAGGTCTGTCTCCAAACCAGGAATGACCTGGGAGAGGTTTTATGAGTCTTTAAGGGAAAAAAAAACCAAACAAATCTTTAGACAAATTACTGAAAGTAACTTCCAGCTTTCCCGGGAAAGCCCTCTTTCCAATGTTTAAGGCTAGTTGACAGGGTGTCAAGTTGCCTAACCACTCACATCTGAGCAACTGCTAACTCTCCAGCTCCCCGCAGCAGCCACCTGTGGCAACTTGGCCACGAGAAGGCAAGAAAGCTCTTTCCCCACGCCAGCGCCAGCGTGGCTTGGGAAGCAGTGGAGGCTGAGAGGAAGGGCCCCGCCCTGAGGTTTGGGGGGGCCTGCAGACACAGCCAGAGGAGCGGGGTTTTTCAGAGTGGCCCAGCAGGGAAACCAGGCAAAGCCGACTGGCCCAAGTCTTCCCTGCCCAGAGAGCCCCATGAATTGCTTTGGGACCCACACCCCATTTGGGCCCCCTGCAAAAAGGTACCATGGGATCTACACCTGAGAAGGGAGAAGGACGGCCCTTTGACCTGGGGTCCCATCAGATGTGTCCTGTGAGATCTGTGGCCACATACCTTCCTTGTCTCTCCAGGTCAATGAAGGGTCTGTGCTGGGCACCTTGGTGGTCAGGGACATGGGAAAAACTCTAAACTCTGAAAAAGGACAGAGAGACTCTTCCTGGAAGCAAGGATTCCAGGGAGACGCCTTGCCCAGAACTGGGGGACTGTGTCCTGCGTAGACCCCTGGAGGCAATGTGGGTCTGTGGGGTCCTCTTCAGAGAAGGGAGCAGGTGTGCTTTCCGGGGGTGGGGTCCTGCTTTGTCCAGTCATATCCTCATGTAAGAATCATTTACAAACACCTCCCAGTCCACCTAGGGGTGGCCCCAGGGGTGGGGGAAGGGGAGGAGACTGAAGGGTGCAGACTTAGGGCCCCCTGACCCACACACGGAGCCAAGGGTCAGTGGGGACATCTTGGGGGTCCACTGCAGGGGTGGAGGACGAGCACTAAGAACATGCCAAGTCGTGCAATAAAGTGACCCGTGACCATGAGACACAGGTGGCCGTACACCAAAGGAGGGAGACAGAAATTTAGACCCAGGCTCTGAGAACCTTGAGAGGGGCTGGAGGTTCCCAGGAGCCCTCAGGAACAGCTCTTCTAGGGGCACAGACATCCCAATACACACATTTCTCATGGATGCTTTTTGGGGTGCAGAGTGAGTTACCAGGATCCTGAACTTAGTATGGAATCCCACCCCCTTTTTCATCAAGGTTCCTGGCAATAAATTGCTATCATTTGTCCCTGGACATGCACAGGGGAGCTGACTGCTGTGGGGTCACTGCAGGACTAGAATCTTCTGGTGTGGGCCCTGTGACCACAGAAACCCAGGGGGATTTCTTAACGGGAGCACCTGGAGACCATGCCTGCAAGGACCACCCTCATGGGATGGCCAAGGAGCCCGTGGTACCCAGGTGACCAAGTGACCAAGTTGTGAGGTTGCCTGGGGTACCCTGGGGGCATGTAGATTTCTGTGGTCAGCACGTGGGCCCAGCACTGTGGGATGGTCTGCACAAAGAGGGGCCTGCCCTCCTGATGATGGCTTCTAACACCTGTAGGGAAACTGCTCCCAGGGCTCCTGGAGGTCCACTGTGAGAGTGTCCTGCCAGCTATGTGGTGTCACCTTCCCCTGATGCAGAAGCAGACCTCTCCCCTTGAGGCCCAGGGGACACGTGGCTCAGGTCCCACCTGTGTGCCCTGGACACGCAGAGCCCCGAGCTCTGGCTCAGACTGGGGTGTGGTCGTGTCGGGGCAGGAAAGGCCCAGAGAGGGGGCTCATTCAGGGACAGAGGCCACTCTGCAGGGATGCTGGGCCTGGCAGCGATACACTGCTTCAGAAGTCCCCTGGGCTGGGTTTCTAATCTGTGGGATGGAAGGGCCTCTCCTTCCTTTGGTGCAGTGGGGGAACTAGATCCATCGTTACTGTCAGCCCTGAAAACGGAGGCTGCGCTACCTCCATTCCTGGAAAGAAAAATCAGGCCCCTCCAGTCCAGGTGACTCAGAAAGTCATTCAGCAATGTTCGGGGCCCCCACTTTAGGCTTTGAATTAGATCTCAGTGGCTCAGGAGGCCAGATCCCTGTCCGTCGCTCCAGGAGTAGGCTTTCTGCTGGGGGACAGGATCCTCACAAACACCTGTGTCTTTGTGGGTCACTCCCCTCTGACCAGCTGGGAGGCAGGGTGCAGTTGTGGGAAATCGTGTTTCCATGAGCAGAGGGCCACCAAGTGGTGGGGGCACAGGAGACTGTGAGAATGAGTCCCGCAGCCTTTCTGGAATCAAAAAACTGGCAAATTTGAAAAAGTGCATAATTTGTTTTATTGAACAGGCTGCTTATGTACGTTTGGAGGGCCAGGTTCAAGGACTCTGCATCCCTCCAGGACAATAGCTTCAAGAGAAGAACAGACAGAGCAGGAGATCTGGGGTTTCTCCCAGGAATGAGGCAGAACAGGGATTTCTGCAGATTTGCAAAGAGTCGCCTACCACTGAGCACGGGGTTACAACCCCACGTGACCCCTGTCATATTTGGCTTGGGCTCTGGGTCTGGCCTGCTCACGTATTCTTCCAGCTGAGTTCCAGAAACTCAGAGGGTGGACTTACAGGGTCTGCATTTGGAATCTAGTGAGGAGGTGGAGGGTCCTTTATCTTGAGTCCCTCCAGCCTAATCACCTTAGCTGAAGCCCAACACCCCCCAGGCCTCCAGGGTGGCCGTGGAGGGAGAGCATACCTGGCAGGCGACCTAGGGGTCCCACTGCTGTGTCCCTCCCTTGTCTTCATTCCCTTTCACCTCGGAAGGTGTGATTGTCTCGTGTCATGGTGGCCACTGCAGTGTCCCTCCCAGCAATCTCTCTTCTCTGTCAGGTGGGATCCCCACCCCCGCTCAGCCTTCTCTCTGCATGGATGCTGAAGGACCAGGCCCACCTGAAGTTCTGAGCTTGAGCAGTAAGGTGGAAACAAAGAAACCAATGGAAACAAAGAATCAAGTGATTGTGGCAAAGCTCCCCACCACAGAGAAGCTGCCCTGAGTGGAAGGGAGGGTGTGGGCATGCCCATTTATTTCCTGTCTCCTAGTGCTCTTAGCTTTCTTATTGCAGACCTGCATGGTTACAACAAAATGATCTGCAAAACTGAAAATATTTACTCTCTCGCTTTTACAGAAAAGGCTGAGCAGCCTCTGGTCCCGGTACCAGGCAAGTGATTGGAGTTCATTTCCAGTTTGGAAACATCTGGGCAGGCCCAGGTTTGCAAAAGTCTTTAAGAGTAGTTACGGAGTTTTGCTTCTAAAATTTTTTACGGCTGTATATACGTCTGAGATGCGGTTGTGCTGTGTAATTCT
This sequence comes from Camelus dromedarius, assembly GCF_036321535.1. Taxonomy (NCBI): domain Eukaryota; kingdom Metazoa; phylum Chordata; class Mammalia; order Artiodactyla; family Camelidae; genus Camelus; species Camelus dromedarius. Next base: position 12,547,605 of record NC_087470.1, on the reverse strand, counting down.
GAGCCGGGATTTTCTCAAACTGTTTCTCATTTCTTATACCAGACATGCCTAAATTCCAAGGGGAACTGCATATTAAGGAAGCCATGGAATTTAGGAAAATGATACAGATCTCATTTACTTTTAAGCATCGATGTACCTCCATCATGGCAGTATTGGTTATCTGTTATTAATAGGGGAACTAAGTAGTAACCAGATTAATAGAAAATATTAGATTTTAGGTACACAGGTTAATCTTTTCAACATTTTTTGTAATGTTTGCAGTTTAAGATGATCATTCCTGAGAAACAGGCAGCCTCTTAGAATGAAATAGCATTCCCTCTGAACCATACTTCATTATTATTTCATAGACAGCAGGAAGGGTAATCACACATCACACATTTGGGGACCTCAAAGAGAAGATGTAACTTTCTTGGCACGCACTCCCCCGACTCCCCCTGCTCTGTTCACTGTCCCATTCTCCCTGGAAGGCTCTTTCTTATCTTCTGCTCATGGCTCCAGCAACTCTTTCTTCCTCCTCGTCCCTCAGCTGGTAAGGTTACTTTTCTACTTTGAACAAGCAAACAAGCCAACAGAAAAGAAATTTCACAAGCAACTCCCAGCACATCCGCTCGCCTTCTGATGTCTGTGACCTCACTCTCGGTGCTCCACCTCTTATTACAAGTTACATCGAAAGCCAGATACTCCAAAAGTCCCCGGGGCCCCATCCCTCCCATCTTCTCCGGGCTGTCACTCCCAAAACCATCCTCTCTCTCACAACCTCATCTATTTTGTTCTCCTGCTAGTTGGCTCCTATCAGTATATAAACGTCCATCCTCTTAAAAGGAACAAACAGCACTCCTTGAACCTAATTCACCCCCAGCAACTGCCACCCTGTGTCTTTGCAGCAAATCTTTAAGGAGATGTCTAAACTCACTGTCTGCATCTTCTCTTGAGCCTTCCCCCTTTACACCCAGTCTGGCTTTTCCCCTGACCCCTCGCTCTACGGAAACTGCCCTGTCAAGGCCATCAGTGACCCCACGTTGCTAAATATAGTGGTCAATTTTCAGTCCTCATCATGCGTAGCCCCTCAGCCCCATTTGACCCAGCTCTTCCATCCCTTCTCCCGCGTGTTCCTGCTTCACTCAACCTCCATCCATCGCTCTGTCTGCTTTCTGCTTTTGGTCTACTGGCTGGCCCTTTGCCAATGTCTCCTCTTTTTTCCAAACATATACTGTGGGTGTGCCCCAGGGTTGGTTCCTGGGCCTATCCTCTCTCTCTCTCTGCTATTCCTTTGGTGGAAACAACCCAGCCTTGGAAATTAGCATGCCATCAATTTCTCGATTTCTCCAAAACTCCCTGATTTGCCCTTTCCATCTGGACCTTTATCCCTGAGACTCACATTCTTTTTGTTTCATTCATCTTCCTTTCACATTCATACATATGTTCTACTATGTAATTACTTTGACAAATTTTGAATCAGTACATATATATCATGTAAAATACTCAAATCTGTATTATTTCCACTAAGATGCTTATTCTACCTTAGAACCTTTCTGCATTTCTGTATTTATGTGAATAAAGCGAATAGCATTTCTACAAGCCTCATAGTTAAACAGTGTGTTTGTTTGGGGCTGTTATGTAACATGAAATAATAATACATCAACATAGACTTTTTCATTTATTTTTATGAAACACTGAGATGAGGTTTTTGCACTGAAGACTGGTTTTATTGAAATTTTACCTACGTTATGGACAGTCAGTTTATGTGAAGGCCCTCATTTCTCCCCTTTTCTGATATATTTTCCATTTGGCTATATATAACATATACCTTGGCATGAAACCAAATTCCCAAATCATTCACATAATGCAATTAATACATTTAATTTATATTTTTTAAATGTTAAAAATAAAAAGAAAACAGACTCCTCTACCTATTAGGCATTTCTGTGGCAATATGTAATACACCCCTTAACCATGACATTGAAGAACTGAGCTGATTCCAGCCCCTTTCCACCTGCTCAGCCCCACCTTGTCCCATACCCTGTGGATGGAGAGGACATCCCTCCCATTGTCCAGGTCCAGATGTTGGAACCATGTCCTTTCTCTCTCTTTCTCTTACACACACAGACTGGAAATACAGCTTGTTAGAAAATTCTCGATACTCTGTCTTCATTAACCACCTGCTCCCTGCTCCCCGCCCTCCTAAGTGCCTCCTTCAGCCCTTCCTGGACACCAATAGCCTCCTGTTTCCATCTTTGCTTTCCTACAATCTCTCATCCACACAGAGTCAGAGGGAGCCTGTAAAAGCATACATTGAGGGGGTGGGTGTAGCTCAGTGGTAGGGCGCATGCTTAGCATGCATGAGATCCTGGGTTCAATCCCCAGCACCTTCATTAAAATAAATAAATTACCTCCCACTAAAAACACAAACACAAAAGCATAAGTTGGACTACATCACCCCTCATCTCAAAATTCACTAAACGGTTCACCATTCCATTAGGATCCAAAGCCGTCACAAAGGCCTCAGGACCCGGCGTGCTCTGCCTCTCCGCCCACACTCTCCCCCTCACTCTGGGGGCCTCTGGCTCCGGCTCTTCCTTCTTCCTCTGGATCTATTCTGCTTCAAGTTCATTACTCCGTGAGATCTGCCAGGATTGCCTTATTCCCTCCTGCTTGCCTCCCACCCCACCCCCATCACCCGAATTTGCTCATATCACTCTTATTTTTTTTTAAATTTTCCAAGCTCTTGCTACCCCCAACATGCTGCCTGTTTCCTCTGCTAAAACTCTGAGCCCCCAGTGATGGGGAGTCATGTCTATTTTGTTGACTGATAAAGCCCGAGAGCCTTGGGAATGGGTGTAGTTAGGAGATTCCCATACGTAGTAGGAGCTTATACACATTTGCTGAATGAATGTAGATGCCCTGGTCCAATCCGATGGAGCACTTCTGTGTCCTGCTCAAACAATAACTTTCCTTTCCACCTGAGAGGTTGTGACAACTTCCTTGGTGATCAAAGGCAAGATCTTTTTGCTTTATTCTGTTAACCTTAGGCGGGGAGACTGGGGGATCTTCATATATATTTCTAAATTTGGTTCACTCTGCAGTTTGTCTTTAGTCTCTGTGTAATTTTTAGAAACTCTTTATGAGTGATCATTCTTCCATCAGATTGAACAGGGTCCAGGGGGATGTACCAAGCCTGTCTCATCGGCCATCCTGTATGTCATGTCCTGGGACCCAGTGGATGCTCAGCAAGTAAGTGAATCGTCAGGATTGAGTGAAGAGATGGGAGCATATCCTTATTGTGGTGGCTGCTTTCTGTCCGATGCCTTGAGATTTGGGGAAGGGTTTACAAGTGCGGAGAGGGGAGATCAGGTCCTCTGTGCTCTTCCTGAGTGCCCTGGCTTTACCCATTCCCCCAGCCCACTCTGGGCAGCCAAGCCGAGGAGCTGGGCCACCGGAGGTTGTGCTGATCAATAATCCGCCTTCACCCCAAGTCCGGGGGGTAGGTACACCTGGTTGTAGACTCTGGAGTCAGGTCCTTGGAGGAATTCCTCACCGAACTATGTTTTGGACATTTTATTTTCCTCTATAACCTCCAGCTGAAGAAGAAGATTGTCTTAGACACATGAAAGGTGAGGACGCCTACTGTCCCCTCCGAACCCAGGTGAGGCTGGGAGTCTGCTGTTTGTATAGCCAGTGGGCTCATGTTGCTTTGGGCATCCCTGTGTCTGAATTCCTGCAGTACACTCGGTGGTAAGGACGGGGGTGCCTGGCAGGGAGGGAAGCGGGTCGGGAGACTGCACAGCTGGGGAGATGTTAACCTGGGGTGAGCGGGAGCCTGCTGATGCATGGCTTCTCGGTGCAGGGAACTCTCCACACTCAGAGGGGTTCCCACTCCCGCAAGGGCCCTTTGATCAGGGTGCTGGGCTGTCAGTGGACCGCAGGGGTCCCTGTGAGGATTAAGGTGCCTTCAGGCAATGGAAGTGAGGGGTCCAGCGGCACTTAAATTAACTGTGCACCCAAACCCAGCCCCCACCTCTTTCAGCCTGTTTCCTAATCTGCAAAACTGGAATGATATTAACCATCCCGCGGGGTCATTGATGGGCTGGGAAAGAGTAGACAGTCAGGAGCTGGAATTCCTCTGTCCCCTGATTGTTTTCCTTCTTTCTGACTGTTTGCTCTCACAAGCTCAGTCTCTCTGTCTCTCTCTCTTTCACTTCTAACTTTCTCTCAGGCTCTGGTTTCATTTGATTTCCAACCACCGACCCTTACCCTCGCCAATCCCCAGATGAGTGAACTTGATTTCTGTGTGTCAGTTCCAAATTCCCAGGAAAGATGCTCTGTCTCCCTCTGGATCTGTTGTCCAACCCATCAGTTGTGGCCAGAGGATCGAGTCCCTCTGGGACCAGCGGAGGGTCTCTGCCCAGCCCCCAGCCACCACTGTGGGAGCACATAGCTCTCCGAGGAGGAGGTACTGGCTGTGACCTTGTGTCAGTCAGTATGAATTTATGTCTCCTCTTGCCCCACCTTCATCCTCCTAAACAAAGATGAAAATTAAACACTCCCGGGATTTGTGTCATGGAACACTCAGGGTGGGGGCTAAGGGGGCTGGAATCTCTGCTGCATGTAAGGGGCTACTGTGAATCCCCAACGAGAGCCTGCAAAGGGAACACCACCGGCCCCACCCGGCACTTAGGGCGCTGAGTCTGCGTGATGCTGTGCTAGGCTCCTGACCACAGCTTGGGGGTCTGGTCTGACCAGTTAGCCTTTGAAATCAACCAGCTTTGTATTCCTCAATCCCTCCCTGAGGATTTACCTGAACCACCAGCTTCTGTATCTCTGAAGACAGATGATGGAGACCCTTCACGTAAGCTGTTCACACAGCACTTTGCAGGCCTTTGTGCTGCGCGGTCTGCCCGGCGAGCTGACCGAGGTTGGTATTTTACTGATGTTAGAAATAGTCTGGTTTCCCGATGCACTGTTTCACTGAACAAGCAACAGAAGCCACTTCTCGCTGATAAAAGCAAAAAAGGGACTTAATGAGAAGATACTGGGAGGGTGTGTGGATTGGCCAGGACCGGAGCCAACCCAGGAGCTGTAGGGGGTGTTAGGGAGCCCCAGGCACCAGGCTGGGCTGGGTGCTGCCGGGCCCCCTGCCACCCCAGAAGGGACCCCTCTCCACCTGACCCTCCACCTCACTCACTGCAGGTTCACATCCCGGCAGGGCCAGGTCACACTGAAGCCACCAGCACACACCTCAATGGGGAAGTTGGCCCCATCTCAGCTGAGGGCGTGCCCGATGTGGGGAGATGCCCAGTTAGAGGAAGGCAGTTCCCCTACTGCTCCGAGTTAAGGTGCAAGTCATTGCCCATCACTCAGGAGAGCCGGGCTGGTCGGACCTCATTGTGGTGACTAGGCCGTCTGAGTTCACTTATTAATTTCTATGTTTGAAGGCCCTGGAGGGAGAATAAGTGAAGGTTCTAGTACTTATTTTGTGTTTCCCATGTACCAGGTGTGGTAAGCAAGCCACTTCAGACAAGGCCCAGAGCAACCACGTTAATAGGCCACGGAGCAAGTCGTGCATTCAGGCCTCTGTGGTCCCAAAACCCGTGTCCCCATCGGCTCCATACTTACCAGTGGAAACTGGGGGGATTTATGGGACTCTGTGCTCCTGTAGGGGCTGGGATGTGTGTGTTTAAATCCACATCTTCAGAAACTCGGCTAGAACCACAGCCACTGATTGCACGGAGGCAGAGGAGGGGAGCTGGTCCAGCTCGTGTGGAGCTCAGAAGTTGCTCCTTCTGTCCTGAAAACAACACCAGGGCTGAGGGAGCTGCAAACCCACTGCTCTTCTTAGATCCCAGAAAACTGAGGGGAAAATCTGCTCCCAACCCAGAGAGGCAGCCGGGCAGTCTTGGAGAGTCACAGCTCCCAGGGCAGAACCCGCTTTTGTTAGAACCCCGGGGGCAGGCAGATTTAACAGGTCCCTGAGGCCAGCGGGAGGCTCAGCATGGGGAAGTCAGAGTGTGACAACTCCAGGGGGCCAGTCAGAGGGGCCCCCTCCTCTTTTTCATTCATTTCACCTCCAGGACCATGCCCTGTTCTCAGAATGAAGGTCAGAGAAAAACCCCTCATGCTTCCTGCCTGGAAAGGAGAAAATAACTCTATTGAAATATACCCAGAACATTCTCTTTCATTGGGGGAAGTTGTTTTTTGTTTGTTTGTTTTTTTAATGAGAAATTATTTTCCCAGAGCCTAACCAACCTGGGGGAAGGGAAATACCTTCTGTGTCGCCCAAATTGGGGTTGGGGGGAAAGAGACACACTTGTGGAGGTCACAGCTCAGGGCACAGGCTCAATGAGAAATAATCACAGGACTACAGATGCTCCCCTCTGTCCCACCACCCCATCACCTTACCTCCATGTCAGTAGGGCCCCTGTGTAATAACAGGAATAAAACTGAAAGAAGTAAATGTCTCAGGAGTGCCTAGGGAAAACCCAAAGACAGCGGGGAGATGAAAACAAGGACACACAGGCTGTTTTAGCCTCTCACACCAATAGCTGTAGCAAATTACACACAACCCAGTCCCAGCAGATAAATAGAAAATCTCACAGAAGAAACTATTTATTTTGGTTCTCTTACCCAGGGCATCCCACGTTGCATGCTCGCCTAGTATTTAATGGAAGCAAGTCCATCTCAGAAGGGACATAACTGAAGAGGGATGGCTTTCCAGACTCTGACGGGCTGAGAGAGCAGCATCCTGGTGAGAGCATGGTGAGGGGTGGGGTAGGGGGTGGGCTGCCTTCTTCCACAAATAAGGAAACTTCCTGAGGCCAGCACAGTGGGAGGGAGGGCCATGGGGTGGAAGCAGCCAGACTTCTTCCTGAGAACTGATGGGATGCCTCCAAGGGACCATTCAGTTGTCCAAACTGGGACCTGAGGGTGGGAGCCAGTCTGTTAGCCTCAGAGCCCAGGACTGAGGTGGGCGCACAGCAGGCCTTACTTGGCAGGGTCCATTTCATTTCCGTGAAGCCCTGTGTAAAACATGAAGCGTGGACGGCCTGGTGAGCACAGCTCTGCCCTCAAGAGCGGTTTCAACTCCTCTCTTCCCAGAGAACAGCATCTCTGAGCCCGTCCTGGGAGACATCACAGAGATCACCCTAGTGGCCCAGCCTAGGGAACACATACTTTCTGGCAGGCAACCCCAGAGGTCCACTGATGCATCATGTAGTGGCAAGGATATGAGTCCTTGCACGCTGGTGCAACAGCAGAGGCTCTGCCACAGGCCCAAGAGGTGGTGTGTGGGACATGCAGGGGTGCAGGGGTGTAGGTGGTGCAAGGTGAAATTTGTGCCAGGGGTGCAGGGGCTGTGGGGGGTGCAGGCAGCTCAGGGGCGCAGGGAGTGCAGGGGTGCAGGGGGTGCAGAGGTTCAGGGGCGCAGGGAGTGCAGGGGTGCAGGGGGTGCAGAGGTCCAAGCGTGCATGCAGTGCAGGGGCTGCAGGGGTTGCAGGGGTGCAGGGGTGCAGGGAGGTGCTCAGGCTCGTGGCCAGAATCAGAAGGCAGGTGCACATCCTCGCAGTCAGCCTGACCCCTGGAAGCGGGTGTGGTGCGTTTGGGGTGGCGGCGGCGGGAGGGGGCTGCCCAGGCAAGCCGGTTGTTTCCTTCTCTTCCCCGCAGCCTGGCCTGGAGGCAGCCTTGGCGGCAGGAGATTCCACGGAAGTCGGACTCCAGGTGAGCTTGCTCCTGGGAGGAGGGGCGGTTCGGTCAGGGGCGGCCGCAGCGGCAGAGGCGGCGGCAGAGGCGGCGGCAGCGGAGGGGAGCAGCACTGCCCCTGGCGAGCTGGTGGATTAGCTCCCGTCTCCCCGGAGGCCGGGCCTGGGAGCGGCCTCTGCTGCCCCAGGTCGCCTGACACAGCTGTCCCACTCCGCTTGCTGAGGAGGGGAGCGGGGCAGTGCAATTAGGGTGCGGGGGCGACGTGGGTAGGGGGCCCGCCGCCCGGGAGCCGGCAGTTTGCTCCCTTCCTCCCCGCGGCGTGGCCTGGGGGCGGCCTCTGCTGCCCGAGAAGCCGGACGCCCGTCTCCAGGTGAGCTTGCTGCTGGGGAGCGGGCGCGGTGCGGTCAGGGGGCCGGTAAGCTGGCGCAAATAGTTTCTCTCTGTGGCTTGTCTTTTCATTTGCTTAGCAGTGTTTTGAAGAGCTTTGAAGAGTCTTCATTGTGATAAAGTTCACTCTATCAGTTACTTTTTAAAATAGATTATACTTTTGGTGTCATAGCAAAGAAATGTTTGCCAAACCCAAGGTCATATTGCTTAAGCCTATGCTTTTCCTCCTAGCTGTTTTATAGTTTTGGATTTCCTATTAAGATCTATGATCCATTTTGAATTAATTTTTCTGTATTTTGTGAGGTTTGGGTCAAAGTTCATTTTTCTCTTTTTGCATATGTATATCTAATTGTTCCAGCACGACTTGCTGAAAAGATCCTTTCTCCACTGCATCCTTACTGAGATTCAATTGTCCATCTAAGTGTTGATTTAGTTCAGAAAATTCTATTCTGTTCCATTATTCTATTTTCCTGTTTTACAATACCGTACTTTCTGATTACTGTAGCTTTATTTTAAAAAGTCTGAAAATCAGATAGTGTAAGTCTTCAAAATTTTTCTTGTTCAAAGTTGTTTTGGATATTTGCAATGTTTTGCATTTTTATATGAATTTTAGAATTATTTTTAAATTCCTACGTCCTGTTCTGTCAAATTTCCACCCATGTCTTTGGTCATCTTCAAAGCTACATTTTCTGAAGAAGTTTCTCTGGATCCCAGGTGAAAGGAATTTTTCTTCTTCTATGCTCCATACACACTTCATAATATTTGATTGCATTTATTCATATTTAGCTGTATTTATTTGTCTGATCTTTCCTGCCATATAGTAAAGCTCTCAAGATTAGAAATCTTGACTTGGTTCCCTCTGTCTGCTGAGAAAACTAGTTCTGTGCTTTGCAGGAGTGAGTCCTGCAGTCAGAGGCATCTGCAGCACACATCTAGCTCATCGCTTGCATATTGTCAAGGAATCCTGCAGATTTAGAATTGTTTATTATTTGTTATCTCCAAAACAGCTCGGTGTTTATTACTTCTATTGCTACTGCTGCATTTTCAAAGAGCAATGGGCTAATTATTTTCCAAATATCAAAACTTGCTACAATTGACTTGTGATGCTAGTTATGTACTGCTGTGTCTTAACAACCTGCTCAGTGTTCATAGGCTCCTTCACTCACGAAACTTTTGGTAGGATGTCTTTGGCTACTTGAACAGCACTATCTGAACTGACTCCTCCTGTATTTCTAGTGTCCCCTCGATCCCTCCTCCAGCCCTCCCTGGGGGACCAGTAGATCTGCCCTCAAAAAGCCTGTTGTTTCTCAGGAAGAGTTTCCTGTGAAATATAATCATGTCCCTCTTGTGGGGACGTTCAGTCCAGAGATTTGGTGGCAGGGGAAAATGTTTAGTCTGCTTTTGGTAGAGCCTAAACTGTTCCATAATTATTAGAAGCAAATCCAAAGAGGAAACTGTGTTGGCATCTAACGAATCAGCATAAATGTCTGATGAGGAAGATCAGCTTCCCCGTCCCACTCAGGTGTCAGGTTGATGTGACGCTCACCTTGGCTAACGTGTCCCCCTGTGCGCAACGTAAGTTTGAAGACATTATGAATGGCTTTTTTTTTCTTCCTTAGTCTTTCCACATTCAGTGTGTCTGGTGAAATTATATGAATCCTACTTATTTGCAGCCCAGCACTAACCTTTTTTTTTTTTTTTTTTTTAAGAATCGCCTGTTTAAAAGGCTAGTGGACAATTTGTTAGAAGATAGAAGTCCTCTTAGATTTTGGTCCTAAATTCAAATCTTGGTTAGTGGTGAATGAAAATTCCCCTTAAAATTTAAAATACAGTGATATAAAGTTTTAAAAAATAGTTAAATTTTAGTCAATTTCATTAAACACTATAACATTTATTTACCTTTAACCTGTTTCTGGGGCAATTTTGCAATGATTCCCTCTCTTCATTGATTCTCTCTTTGTCAGAGTCCTTGAGAGGCCCCTGTCATCACTGTCAGTATCATCATCATCATCATCATGATGGAACAGATTCCTCTGGAAGATTCTAGGAAAATAAAGGGATGGGGAGACACGTAGGTGAGTGTGTGTGTATACACTGAGAAGAATTATTAGACGTTAGATGCACAATATCCATTCCATTTAGAGAAGAATGTGGTCATGAAATCCTGATGTGGTGAATGAAGGAAGCGGTGGGAACAGGATGGTCAATGGAAAGGAGAAGGAAGTGAGCAAAGCTGGGAGCATAGATCCTCTGTTAGAGACCAGCACGTTGGTGTGAATGAAGGGACTGTGGTGGCAGAACAATGTGTCCCCCACCCCTACAGGGAAGTCACCTGTGACATGTTACTGTAGACAGTAAAGGGATGACAGGCATTTTAGGACAAAAATCTTAAAAAATCTTAGAGGATTTTCCTTCTAAATTGGCTATTAGCCTTTTAAACCCATAATACGTTGTTAAAGATTAGTGCCAGGTTACAAATAAACAGGATTTGTATAATCTCACCAGACGTACTGAATGTGGAAAGACTAAGGAAGAAAATCAAAAAGCCGTTCACAAGTGTCTTGAACCTTTAATTGCTCACGAGAAGAAATGTTACCCACGGTGAGTGTCACAGGCACATACATAATGCCTGAGTGGGATGGGACAAGGGGATCCTGAGATGAGGTGATAGGGAGAGTAGCCTGGATTTTCCAGGTGTGCCCAGTGTAATCACAGGGGTCTTTACAAGCATAGGACATTTCCCATCTGAGTTTAGGATCAGAGGGAGGTGCAGCCATGGAGCGATGTTCAGAAAGGCTGCTGGCCATGAAGATGAAGGAAGTCGTGTGGCACAAGCTAAGGAAGGTGGGTGACCACTGGAAACTGGAAAAAAACAAACAAGGAAACATTTTCTTCTAGACCCTCTAGAAAGAAGGCACTCTGCTGGTACCTTGAATTTAGCCCAATGAGAACTGTGTTGGATCTCTGACCTCCACAGCCATAAGCTGATAAATCTGTGCTGGTTTAAGCTATTAAGCTTATGGAAATTTGTTACAGTGGTAATAGAATAATAACATAGTGAGCGGTAGTGTAAGGGATTAAAGGCCTAGGATGGGGTGTGGAGAGGATTCTGACATTTACACCTAAAAAACAACCAGGTGAAGTTGGAAGGTGTTTTAAGGAATACCTACCTGGCAGGGCTGTTGAGCAGACTGTTTGGAGTGAGGAGAGCATTGGAGTAGAGGAATCAATTAAATCTCTACCAGAAAAATAAGGAATAAATTCTAACAGGGCTTCAGAATGGAAATGGGCAGAGAGATATAAACATTACTTTGAAATTAGCTACAGGTTTGATGACTGCATGTTGGGGAGAGTTAGGCGATGTGTGGACTGAATGTTTGCATCCCCTCAAAATCCATATGTCGAAACCCCATCTCCCAGTGTTATGGTATTGGGAGGCAGGGCCTTTGGGAGGTGATTAGTAGGATAAAATGAGGTCAAGAGAATAGAGCCCTCATGAATGGGATTAGGGCACTTATAAGGGGCCCCAGAGTGCTTGCTTCTCTCTGCTCTCCACCCCATGAAGATAGTGGGAAGACAGCCATCTTCAAGCCATGAAGGCAATCCTCTCCCAGATACCTTGATCATGAATGTCTCAGCCTCCAAAACTTGAGGAATATGCTGGTTGTTTAAGCCACCTAACCCATGGTAATTTTTTACAGCATCCCAGACTGACTAAGGCAGTGGAGAATGCCTCCGGGTGTGAAACTGATTGCCTGGAGAATGCTGAAACCCAGGGAAGTGGGCAGCACAGACGTTAAATCACTTAATCCTTCCAGCACAGTAGGAGATAGAGCCTACATATTCCTCACCATTTAAAGGTTAGGAAAAAGAGGCACAAATAAGTAAAATAACAACAACAACAACAACAACAATAATAAAAATTTCTCCAAGATTCACACAGAACCCCCCAGAGGCAGAGTGAGAATTTATACTCAGGCAGGCTGGCCCCGGAGACCCTGCTCATAATTACTAAATCAAATGTCCTGGCTTATGTTGATCTTTTTTTTTCAATGTGATATGACGGCACTATGTCCAGTAACTTATAACTTCAAAATACCTCACTATAAGGGAATCATTAGTCACGGGCATTACAAACCACAGAAAGCTAGACATACAAAAATAACGTGTTAGGGCAAGAAAACCACTAATGTTTCTAAACATCATACGTGCTGAGCCTTTGCTGTAAAATGTTTATTTATAATTCTGCCTGGGTACAGAATAACTTCATAATTCTGCATGTGGCTGGTGGCTCACATGTTGGACAGCACGGGACTAGAGAACTTAAATGACTTGCCGAGCCTCACCAAGGAAGCTCATGGTGGAATCAGATCTACAATCTGGGACTTTTCCTTCTTATCCAGCAAGTCCTTCATGGAGGCTTAGAAGCTTCTCCTTTGGTGCCCAGCTGTCTATCCATGCTTATGACATCTTGTCAGGTGTCCCAGCCTGCTCCTGAACATCAGCCGGTACACACTTCTGCTCTTTTCTGACCATGTAATATCTCTTAGAAATTTTGGTGACATCAGTTCTTATCTGGAAAGGTAGTGGCTAGAGATGTAAATGTGTCCACAAGAGCAGACTGACAGATTTTTCATAAACATAGCAGGAGTGTTCAAGAAAAGAAAAAGTCAGGAAGAAAGACCAGCAGAAGCAAGTCATTTAATATACCAAATGAATACTTTCAATGTTTGGTTGTGTTACTGAGTCCAAACTCATTCTGCTCACTGCAGGACAGGCCAATAAATTGGAAGACCATGTTCTGTGGCAAGAAATAGCATCTTTAATAGCAAAGCCAGCTGACTGAGGAGATGGCAGAGTAATTGTCCTGGAGAACCATCTTCCCCTAGTCACAAATCAGGCTCCTTTTATATTAAAAATGGGAAGGTGGTGTTCTTGATTGTTGCAAACATCTTGGTGTAGGAATCCTTTGTTAGAAACCTTTGTTGTTGCAGCTGTCCACCTGGGTCAGATCCCTGTAAAACTCCAACAAAACAAATGTTATTTTCTGTTCTGCAACATGTTATCTTTATAAGAATGGAAAAGTGTTAATATCCTTAAAGGTCAAAGCCTTGAGAATAGGTTCTCCTGTGTATTTCAGGCTCTAGGCAACATTGTTTTATAAAAGGTGCAGAACCAACAAGACTAAGCCTCGGAAACAGAGCACAGGGTTAAAGTCAAAGAAAAAGATGTAATATGGAGTCAGATTTGTTCTTTCCTATTTCAATAGTGCCATGGAGAAACCACTTTGGGCAGCTTTTTGTGGGGCCATGGAGGCTTTCTCTCTCTGCCTCTGGGCATCTCTGTTGAAAACACTTCCTAGCTGTCTGGCCTGCTGGAAACCCATTCCACCTGGTTTGCCCAGAAGATGTGTTCTGTTTATAACTCATTTATACTCCTTGGAAAACAACTCAATTAAATCTAAAATGGTTTTCCACCAGCTCCCCTGGACAGGGGTCTGTGATAGCATGTTATTATTTTATAAAAAATATACATAATAAATGAAGTCATAAAACAGCACTGGGCACATAGGAGAGAGTCAATAAATGCTTCCTGGCTTAAAGCAAAAGTGACGGCTCAGTTTTCCGTGGCTGCTGTACTTGCTGAGCTAGTTTCTCCTTCCCTGCATTACACTTATTTTTTTAACTGAAAAGGAAACCCATGCATATGGTAAAAAAAATTCAAACAGCACAAAAATACACAAGGGAAAGATTTCCCTCATCCTTTGTTCTCTCAGCCCTCCCTGGAGATGCCACTGTTTATAATCTTTTGTGAGCTTTTCCAAATATTTTATGCATATTTCAACCTATGTATGGAAATTCCTTTAAAGTTTTACTTATTTTTAACCTAAAGGGATTTAAATCCTCAAGTGGCTTCTGCCTCGATAATAGCAAAGAACACATCAGACTCTGTATTAGATCTGTTCCTTTGACTTTAAACCTGTGCCCTGTTTCCTAGGCTTAGTCTTGCTGGTTCTGCACCTTCTGTAAAACAATGTTGCCTAGAGCCTGAAATAGACTGGAGATCCTATTCTGAAGGCTCTGACCTTTAAGGACATTAACATTTTTCCATTCATATAAAGATAACAAGTTACAGAAGAGGAAGTAAGATTTGTTTTGTTGGAGGTTTACAGGGATCTGACCCAGGTGGATAGCTGCAAGAACAAAGAATTCTAACAACAAAAAAATCCTACACCAAGATGTTTGCAACATCCAAGCAAGTAGGAAAGGAGCCTGAATTCTGACTTGGGGAGATGGGTTTCCAGGACATTAGTTTGCTATCTAGGTCTACAGAAACTTGCTATTCCATGCCCCAACACCTTGTCTCTTGATTTATTGGCCTGTCCTGCATTGAGGAGAATGAGTTTGGACTCGAGAACACTCCTATCTACATAGCAAGATGGGCACTGGAACTGAGGACAGCTCTCCCACACCCAGGGACCTACTGTGAGCCCTTCATTGTTCCACTAGGGTGGAAAGTGGTTTACCTAGGAGAGATGGGGACTATGCACCGACAATCGGGCAGTCTTCACTTTCTGGGCCTCTGAACTTGTACCTCCCACTCCCTGCCAGCCCAACACCTGGGACAATGCAGCTAAGGCAAAGATCATGCCTGCCTCGGTTTCCCAGCCTGTAAAAGGGGAATTTATACTCTTCCCAAGGTAGTTCTAAGCGACAACGCCTGTGGGTGTTTGGTTCCGGGAGCAACAGGAAGCCCAGCTTCTCTTGGGGGCAACAGGTGTGATCCCTGTAGGGGTTCTGCAGGGCCTTGGCTGGAGGGCTTGACCAGGGAGGTGAAACTTGAGCTTCCGGCCTTGAGGGGCTAGAGAAGGGCATGGAGGCAGGACTGGCACCTCATTCGGGGTGCCCTTGAAGGTAAAGCTTTTCTCTTCATCTCGGCTACTCCCTTCCCCCTTCTCCCTCTAGATCTCTCGCTTCTCCTTGCTCCTCCTCAGTCCATCTCTCTCCCTCCACTTTAAGCTTCCTCTCCTACTCCTCTCAACTTCTCCCCCTCCCATCTTCTCCCTCCCTCGATTCCCCAGTGTATCTCGCAGAACCCAGAGCCCAGAGCGGATCGCTGGCCCTCCCGTGCATGCCCATGGTTGGATGCCAGCTGGACCGAGGGTCCGAAGCTCCAGATCCGAGCCAGGGATCAGCCCCTTTGGCTGCTCGGCTCTGTCGCCTGGTAGGCCTTTGGCTCCTGCCCCAGGTCGGGGCCTCCGGCTTTGTAAGTGGAAAGTTGGGGGCTCTGGGAAAGGGGGTCCCCGTGTCACAGCCTGCGAGGGCTCGAGTCAGCGCGTGTCCAGCTGACTGGCTCGCCCCAGGCCCCTCTGCCTGCGCCACCTGCCCCGGCGCCCAGGCCACACCTGTCCAGGGCCGGGAACGCACCTGCCGGGGACATGGCCACCCCCGTCCATACCGCGGCACGCACCTGCCACCTCTCGCCCCAGCCGGGCTCCCCTGAGTCCGCGGCCGGCGCCCCCTTCAGCTCTCCCTCCGCGAGTCCCCTCCTCCCGGGCTTCCTCTCCTCGGCCGGCGGCAGATCCCGCCCCGCCCCTGGGCGGGCTGTGTCCCGGGCCTGCGGGGTCTGCGGAACCGGGCATGGGCGGGGCAGTGGCTGGGACTGGCCTCTGAGCGGGGCTGCAGCCCGCGTCCCCGCCGCTTTAACTGCCCCGCCTCCCCTAGACTGCACTCCTCTCCCTTTCCCTGTCCCTGAGGTCCAGCTCAGTGGCATGGACGCTGTTCCCTGTGGCTGAGATCCTCTGGCTGTAAGGCCCAGCTTCTCCTGGCAGAGACTTGGGAAAAGAGAGCGCTGAGCATGCTTCTGTCTCCTCCCTCAGTGTTTCTGCCCCAGGTAAATAGCCTTAATACTTTTTCTGGTGTTAGGATGGGGGTGCTTGCTGATGTCACGTGTTTTTACGGTGAGCGTGATCACAGTGTTGAAAGCAGGGCTTGGTTCATTTAAAAATGAGCTGAGGAGTAGGGGCAGGGCTATACTTAATATGTTTGAGTTGTTCTGCAGGAGCTAAGGCCCCCACCCATGTGGAGGATGGTAACTTCAGGCTGAGCACGAGATTCCTGGAACACGGCCCTATTACCTACCACCAACTAGTCAGAAGAAAGTCACACACCTGGAAGCCCTCAAGCCTCATTTTGCCTATTAAAAGCTTTACCCTAAAAAAAAAAAATTCACCTCAAAAACCATCAGAGAATTCAGGGTTTTTGAGCATGAGCCACTGTTCTTGTTTGGCCCTGCAGTAAAAAACTTTCTCTTCTCAAAATAAAGGGATGAGGGCATGAGGCTGTGACATTCTCCATCCTCCCCTCTCCTAGAGTGAAACATGTGACCTTCGATTTTAAAAAGATATAGTCCTTAATTGGTCCAGCCCTACTAGTGTGTGTTAACAAAAGCAGCACCATCAGAGGCATTTTGGAGACCTAGGAACATTGCAGTCCTAAAGATCTGGCAAATTTTTGTTTGGTTTTTTTTTTTTTGTTTTTCTTAAACTGTGGGGCAGACTAGTAATATAGAGGGAAAAATAGTGGTCCAGAAATATTTTTTCGTAGAACAGCTTTATTGCGATATTGTTCACACACTGTGAAGTCCACCCATTTAAATGGTACAATTCAGTGGCTTTTAGTATATTCACAGTGGTGCAACCATTATTATTCCAGAACGTTTTCATCACTTCAGAAAGAACAGTGGAAATGAATGATCCATCCAAGTCTCCCCAGTGGTGGTTCTAAAGAAGTTTCCTGGCTGTTCCTGACCCTAAATTAACTTGTTACATTCCATAAAAAATCTGGTAGGAAATCTAATCAGAATTACGTTGAATCTACATATCAGAACAGGAAGAATTAATGTCTTTATGGCATAAACTTTTTCTACCCATAAATGTATCTGGGACCCTATCTTTTCGTCTGTCCAGAGGCTGGCCTATGGAAAGTCTTCACTAATTTTTTGGGTCTGTGAATAATGAGATTATATATACCGTTGGTTGCAACTGTAGCTTTTCACGAAAGAGAAAATAACCTCAGTGAAGCCAATTGACTCCCTAATGGTCAGAAAGAGTGACAGCCATTGCTGGAGTGATCGAGTGGACTTGGTGCTTGCAACTAGTGTTCTCCACCACCTACAGCTAAGGGGATTACAGTGTTCTTTTATTTATTTATTTATTTTTAAAATTCTTATTTTTTAGTAAAGTGTAATCAGTTTACAATATTAGTTTCAGGTGTACAGCAGAGATTCAGTTATATATATGTATATGTTCATGTATATTTTTCAGGTTGTTTTCTGTACAACTCTTTACAAAAAATTGAATATAGTTCCCTGTGCTATACAGTAGGTCCTTGTCATTTATTTATTTTATATACAGTAATGTGTATCTGATCATACTAAACTCCTAAACTGTCCCTCCCCCTTTTCCACCTGCTGACCACAGTTGGCTATGTCCATGAGTATTTCTAGCAGCATCCTTTTTGCTAGTAATATATGCTGGTTAGCTGCCTTCATTTTCAGTAATTCCATCTTATCTGTGGGCGTTTTTCTTCTGGTGAGCCTGCATGTGGTTTGCACACGTGTTCATAGAGATCTGTATTTGGGAGAATTCCAGGCCTCGTGTAGTGCCTGGCACGGAGCTCCCACTGAGCTCATGCTTGAACTGGGAAAAACCATATGAAATTTGGAATTTCCACTGTGGTTGAGACTTCCAGGTTTCTATAACCTATTTAGCCCACCTTAATGTTGGTGGCTCCCATATTGGATAATTTGGTGGAACTGCATGGTACGACGGTGTAGAGAGAGGACTTGTATGTTTCTTTTCTTTCCTTTTTCTAACACTCATTCTCATGTGCCTCCCACATCCTTCCCCAGCAGTGCCCAGGGCTGGCTTGGTGCTGCGCTGAGGTAAGATTTGTAAATAAGGCCCTTTCCTCATCTCTTCTGAGCCTCCGTTTCCTTCTCTGCACAATGAGGGCTTAGAATTGATAATTGCTTTTTGGTTTCTTTTAAACCCATGTCTCCTTTTGAGAAACAGAGAACTCAAATCTCTGCTCCAACCCTAATTCTTCAGATTTTCATACGTCCTCCAGGGGTGACACAGCACTTTGTGGAAAGTTAATGTGACTTTGGTTCTTTCCAGGCAGCACAGAAAAGTCTTAAGAGATTTATTGCAGGGAGGGGGCAGGTGGGGGGCAGTATTTCACACTTTCTAGTGTGAGAACTGCAGCAGGGGCTTGTATTTAAATACAGCCTCTGACGTGGCTTCTCTCTAATCTTGCACAATGTGATAAACCTCTCTTTTCCTCTGTTTCTTCATGTGTCAAGTTGGAGTGATATTATTTTAGGTTTTCGTGAAACAATATAGACATAAGCCATTTGTGTCTCAGTAGAAATCTGACCTGCTAGAGAATCAGTAGTTTCTTCAAAAAAAAAAAAAAAAAATCTTGTCCATAGCAATCTGTCTATGTGTAATTTGAATTTCCTGGAGTGTGTGGGTTGAGACTAAATTTCATCATGGGACAGGTGGCCCCTGGGTCTGGGGACCCCAGTTTCCTCCTCCCCAGTCCTCTTCCTCAGTCCAGGATGCAGTTCCTGCCATTAGAAATACACAGACTTCTTTTGGATATGGCTTTTAATTTTATTGTTTCACTGGGAGGGCTGCTGTCATGATTTCTGTGGTCAGGTTTTGGTGACCTGAAGGCTATGCAATAGGGTATTCCTATTTAAGTATAAGAAAACAAAGTTACAAATACAAAATTAGACCTAGGGTGGAGGCAGGGGCTCTTGGAAGTGGGGACCATTAGCTCTGTTAGCTTCAGGTGCAGTGGCCTCTGGCCATGAGGACCCATCCTTGTGCTCTGGAGTTGGAGGGACCAGTAGGTTCAGTGGGAATGTTTACTGAGTGTATATCATAGGCTGTGCATTGTCCTATTTGTACTCTGTGTTCCTTATTTAAGACAGTGAGCTCATTTAATCTCAATAACCTCTTTAAAAAATTAGACTTTTTATCTTGAGATGTAATGAAGCTTCCCATGCAGTTGTAAGAGCTGATACGGAGACAGCCTATGTACACTTTGCCCAATTTTCCTTAATGTTTCCATCTTGCAAGGTTGGGGTACAATTCATTATTGAATCACTAACCCTTTGAGGTTTGTGTTATTACTCCCATTTCTATTCGTGAATAAACTGGGGTTTAGAGTAGCACACTGGCCTGCCCATGTCACCCGTATTGTTAGTGTAGAGTCGGGTGGAACGTGGGCTAAGGATTTCCAGGCAGTACCATTGTGATGGTCTGTGGCAGGGGCAGCATTCACTTGCGAGTTTATTCATTCATTCAACAAACACTTATTGAGTAACCTCTGTGGGTAAGATGCTATCATAGGGTTATCTGATTCTTCAGCAGTACTGAGAATCAGGTAATGTTTTCTTTTTTTTTAATCTGAGAAATTTAGCTCTGAGAGGTTATAACCCCCCGCAAAGGAAATATAGCTCATAAAGGAGGGATAGTACATGTGTACAGTCCTCCAATTTTTATGCAGATTGTACCCTAGGCATTTTACATTTGCAAACTTCCATAATCCAGATATACTCTTGGAAGGCAAGGATTTATTTTTTAATTGAAGTATAGTCGTTTACAATGTTGTGTCAATTGCAAGGTCTTTTTTTGAATTTTGAATTAAAAAAATTAATATTTGATGTGGGGTAATTAGGTTTATCTATTTGTTTCATTTTTTAATGGAGGTACTGGAGATTGAACCCAGGACCTCATACATGTTAAGCATGGGCTCTGCCACTGAACTGTACCCTCCTCCCCAAGGAAAGTTTTCTTATCCATTTTTCTGCAGCTTAGGAGTTCAAGTAAATTGGAGTTGAAATCCAGATCTTTTGATCCCACTGTGGTTCTTTTCTTTATATTCTGCTCAAGGGGGTGAGGAAAGCAGTTCCTTTGTTCATTCTTGTATTCAGCATTTTTGAGCACTGACTTTGCATCAGGGCCTGGCTAGGTGTTGGAAACTGAAAACAAGAAATGACCCTTTACTGCAGGGGCTGGAAGCCTAGACCAAAAGATGGGTAATGTGATCCGAGCTATGGTAACTATGTGCTGACGCTGAGGACAAACTGTATGCCTGGCTTTGCTTGGGCTTCCCTGCCTTACGGCTGCTACACACCAGGTCACTGCATCCCAGAAGGGTCTGCAGCCCACAGCAGAGTGTGTACCTCAGTCTCCTCTCCCCTCTCAGCAGGGCCTGCAACATGAGCATCCCTACTATGTGCAGTGTGCTGAGGACAACCAGAATCTCCCCGTGGTGGTCCAACCTGTTTGGGATAGTCTCAGAGGAGAATTTCTTTTGCATCTATAAATGAATCTCCTCGGTGTGCCAGATCAGCCCGTGTGGCTCCCAGTGCACACTGTGTATCCACTACAGGCAACACTACGGGCCCAGGAATGGGTGGAGCGATTTCCAGACCCACCACAAGGTCGTGGGCCTTGTCACCATTACCGACTGCCTCTTGGTCAAGACCTTCTAGAAGCTCCACGTGCAGAGGAGCTGTGTGGCACCACACTCTACGACCCTCAGCTCTTTGCCTTTGGGCTGCATGGAGAGGTGGTCAAGCAGCCGCCCACTGATGTGGCCTTCAACCTACAAGGTCTGCAGAATAGTGGAGAAGAGGGTCGAGGACATCATTGAGTCACTTTTCATCGTGCTCGTGTCCAAGAGCCTGCACGGGGCCCCCGATAATTCTAGGGACAAGATCCCCCTCCCCTGCATCCCGTTTGAGAAGAAGGACTTGGTGGGACTGGACACAGACAGCAGATAAGCCTACCTGGAGGCCCGGCCACCCTGGCTGTGTGCCACGTTGCTTCCCTACAACCAGAAAGGGATTGGCAAGGAGGAGGGCTGTCTTGTAGCCAAAGGGGGAGGGAGGTGCAGCCCGCCAGTTTTCAGACATTTAAAAGTGAATCCGCCTTTGTTTCAGAGAGATCCTTTTAGGGTTAGTGTGGACACTTACTCCCCCTTTTCAGCCAGGACCCCTGGTGGGACCCCTGGAGTCGCTGTCCAATAGAGCAGCCACAGCCCCTGAGGCTAGGAGCGCTGTGGGTTTCTAATTTTTGCTTGTTCCTCTTTTTCTTTCTCTTCTTTCCGTTTTCTCTCGGAGCTCCCTGTGAGCGTGTTGTTGCGTCTGAAAATGTGGGCTGTGCACACCCTGCGTTGGAAATAGCGAGATTGCCCTCCGTGCTGCCTCCATCGCTTTAAGAACCAAAAACTTTTGTTTAATAACATTTTTTATTGATTTATAATCATTTTACAATGTTGTGTCAAATTCCAGTGTTCAGCACAATTTTTCAGTCATTCATGGACATATACCCACTCATTGTCACATTTTTTTTCCTCTGTGAGTTATCATAACATTTTGTGTATATTCCCCTCTGCTATACAGTGTAATCTTGTTTATCTATTCTACAATTTTGAAATCCCAGTCTATCCCTTCCCACCCACCACCCCCCTAAAAAGCAAAAACTTAATGGTTGCTTTGATTCATGTATTATCTCAGTTATGTTTTTATTTTCTAATTTTTTGGAATTTTTGTTTGTTAGCATGTCACCTGCTGGTGTTTGATACCTGGTAGAATCCTTGCTTTGAGAAACATGTTTGGTCCTCCTTACATTTGGTGACAAATGAGCCCTTATTAATTTTGTTTGTTTGTTTTGAGGAGGTGAGATGCGAATTGAATTAGGCGGCTTCTAAGGGATGTTTTTCATGGGTATTTTTACTTGGGAAGTCAAAGTCTGCAGCACCTTGCTTGATTCTGGCTTTTACACAAATGTGCTTGGCACGTGGTTCCTGGCTGTCGCTGTGTGACGTGCATGATGGCGCTTCCTTGCTGGCGGTCACTGGTGAGGAGGAGGCCGGCTCGGGGGTGAGCAGCTGCAGGGGACGCTGTTGGAGGAAGCAGTCAGCGGGTTTGCTTTTTCTTTTGCCTTCCCCTTGCCATTTACTTTACTTTTTCCTCATAAAAGGGCAGAAGCGGATCTAAAATCCATGTCACTCTTTTACTCCCTTTACAAGGCTGGATTTTCTGGTATCAGGACAATATGACCTTCTCCTAAGTAGCTGGCTTACCTGGATCTGGTGGACACAGGGACCGCTAAAGGGGACCGTAGCTTCCTCTCTGCTTCAGCCAGTGGGCATTCAGAGCCAGGTCTGTGGTTTGCCTCAGCAGCCGTGCACGCCTCCCTGCACCGGCCTTTACTTTTAACCCATGTTGTCAGTAAAGAGCTGACTCTGTCTGTTGCAGCTGACGTCCACCACTGACGGCCGTGTCATTAGTTTGCGGTAGTAAGACTCCAACACCCAAGTCAACCGTGAAGGTAGATGCTTTGACCGACCTAGGACCTTGCATTTTCACCCCCCAAGCTGGTTCATCTCACCCGGGGGAAGGGTTTGGCCACCACAGTCATGCTGGTCATTAGACCTTGTTTCTCCTTTCATGCTCTGGTCCAAATGTGGACACTTCATCCTTCACTGACTTGGTTTCACTTCAGACAGGCCAGACATTCTGAAAGAGTCCATCACAGTCTGGGAGGGAACAGAACAGAATTTAAGTGTCACAAGTAGAAAGAGTCTAGGCTGTCCGGGTTGGGAAATGCAGGCTGGAATCTGTGATGGCTGGGCTGTGCCCTGGACACAGGCCTTTCCCGTGGCTCCTTAGAGCCCAGGGGTCGGAGTGAGAACAGACTTGCCTTGGTTCCTCCATCCTCACCTGCTCACTGGCATGTGTGTATGCTAACAAGCAGCTCCCACAGACCTCATGCCCTTCGAAGCTCAGACCACGAGAGAACCTTGAGTCCCTTCTCCTGGACCTCCTTTGTGCGAATCCAGTGCCTTCTGAGGTGACCTGTGCCAGGAGATGCCTCCCCCTCCAGGGAGCTCCCTTCAGAGGACTGTGACTAAATGCACCTTGCTGTGAGCTTGTGGGTTCCGGTCGTGGTCTTTGCAGAACCAGACTTGAGATGGGCTTAGCGACGGAAATGACAGGACCAATTCCAGGGCAGGGCTGGGGTGAGGGAACAGTGGAAATTTAATGTGACCTCAAACACCTATGTGGGTGCTGGGGCTGTTACTAAAATGAGAACCCGGGAGTTACCTGCAAGGGGTTGAATTCCATAGTAAATGGTGGACATGAGGCAATTTAAGATGCCATTTGTCATCCGAGTTATGAATTCAAACAGGCACTTCGGTCTATGAGACTGGGGCTCAGGGGAAAGAGCCAGACTAGAGTTACTTGTTGGGAGTCGTCATTCTTAGCTGGTGTTCACAGCCTTGCATGTGGATGAGCTCATCTCAAGATGTACAGTCTGAGGCTGAGGGAGGGCAGGGCTGTGCCTGGACTGGAGGAAAACCCAGACCATGCTGCTTTGGTGTGTCAGTCAACAGCGTTTGGGATTTTCAGAGCAATGCCATTTATCATCAAAGGGCCGGCGAGGGGGTCGTTGCCGCCCAGGAAGAAATCACAAGGGAGGGTCGTGACCACATGTGCATCTCAGGAAGATGCGGAAGCCGCAAGATCTGGGCGGGACACCTCCTCAGAAGCTGGAATTGCAGTGGGGAGTGGGGAGAAGGTAGTCACACTCATCTGTGAGGGAGGGAGGGAGGCGTGGGGAGCCCCCACCCCAGTGGACTCGCTTTCTCCTTTCCACGTACAAAACGCAATCATACAGAAGATCTGAGGTGAGAGAGGATGGGGGTTGGGAGGGGACCTAACCTGGAGAATGGTGGCTGGACAGTTCTCGAATATTCTCCCTGCCAAGTAGACTTAAAAAAAAAAAGAAACTCTTAAGAACACGGATAGTGACTAGGGAGGAGGCAGTCCTTTTTCTGGCCTCCTAAGAGTAAGGCATGTATCCGGGGATACACAAAAGAATCGGGCATTTTGTCCCGGGGACTTGACCCTTACCGGGGTAACAGTGCAAGTTTAAATGGGGAGAAGGAAAGCGGAGGGAAACTAGCCAGGCCCCGTGTCAGGTACCAGTCGGCCGCCCTACTTGCGTGTTGCATTCACATCCATGCCTCCCAGGTGGGCGGTGGCAGCCCCCTTTTGCAGATTGGGAAGCCTTCTCAGAGGGGTTAAGGAATTGGTCCATTTAGCGCCTAGTAAATGCTGCAGCAGGATTCAAGCAGGGCCCTGTCAGACTTCAAGGGCATGTTTTCTCTACTAATTCCGGTACCTCCCTGTTGTACGTGGAATGGTGAAGTGGGTCAGTTTTGGAGCCTTTCAGAAAAAGTGTGATTTAAGTGTCTCAGAAGTGTTTCACAAAGCTCAGTGATCTTCGATGGTTCGGAAGCACCGCAGTGCTTTACACCCCACAGATGTAAGGTCTTACTCCTTTGACAATGATGTGGTTGCAAATGACGTACAGGTGCAAAACCAGACTTAGCAGCTTCTGAAGAGAAACTCTCCAGATCTCCCTTGATCGGCTTTCTTCCGCGGGATGTAACTGTGCTGCAGCGTAGGCCTGAGATTTCTCTATGGAGTGAAGATTTGGTATCCAATGTTAGCATAAAATGATCAGATGGAGAAAATCGACGTTGACAATTTATTTTTGGGTTTCATTAGACAAGATGCACTATCAGTTAATGGCCCAAATAGCATATGAAATTGAGTAGAGAACATTGCATTTCTTACTTTCTATTTAGAGTTCTCTTACAGCATAATGTTGCCTGCTTTGGAACATCAGCTCCACCACCAGGGCGCCTATCAGTGTGTTGGTGTGATTGCATTTATACAGTGCATGTAATCTGGGCTTCCTTGGTCTCAGATACTCCAGTGCAGAATCAAGGGCTATAGTCATCACTTAGTCATTCAAATACTTCTAAAACTATATGATGCCAAAAAAAAAAAAAAAAAAGGAGACAGAGAGAAATTACCTTTATCAAAGTTCCTTTGGATTCTAACTGTAAACTTTTGTTGAGCAGCTCTGGTTTCCTTTGGATATGAGTGCATACATTTCTTTGCATGTAACTTGGTTTTTGGACTAGAACACCAAGCTCTGGCTTTCCACAAGCCACAAAAATAGTAGCCAAATTGCACATGTATGAAATATTTTATTCTTTTTTCTGAGAAAGTCTCCTTGAATTTGGGACTTGGGCTGTGATTTTTGTTTTTTGATTCTCCCACCCCTCTTATCATCCCTCACTCCTTCTTCCCACGTGGCCTTCAAGAGTTCGTGTTCTCCAAGGAGCAGGTGGACAAACACCCAGTTGGTCATTATGCAGTGCTGCTGTAGAGGGAGCCCAGCCAAGAGCTAAAGGACATTATCAGAGAGGACTTCCTAGAGGAAATGGACTCTACATTCAGTTGTGAGGACAGAGTAAGAATCAGCCAGGAGAAGGGGTCAAGAGGGTGGCTCAGGTGGAAGGAGCAGCCCGGGCAGATGCCTGGAGGCTTGTGGGTGGGGACTCGGGGAGAGTGCCCTGTGTGCTCCAGGGTGGAGGGTGCCCCTGCTGGGGAGGACACTGGAGAAGGCCTGGGGTGGAGGGCTTTGGGGGAGCTTGCTTTTTACTAGAATTGACAGAGGAGGCGGTGAAGTTTGTCAGAAGGAAGTGACCCTCAGTAGAGGTCCTCCTGGATTTGCTTCTGATGTTCTACAGAAAGGTGTCGGGATGGGTGAGAGCAAGTCTGTCTGTCCGTTTGAAACCCACCCCTTCATTCATTTATTTATAACATGCTCACTTCTAACTGTCTAGGGGAGAGGGGTGAACCGACAGTAGTAAGCAAAATGTACTTGCTTCTTGCGAGCTTAGCAGTGTCAGAAGTTGATTTAGCTTGGAATGTTCTAGGAACACAGCAGGGAAACCTAAACCAAAGTGCGGGGATTGGAGGCAGGGAAGGTTTCCTTGATAAACAGAATCAGAATGAGCCCAGAGGCAGGTGGGAAGTAGCTAGGCATCAGGTCAGGGGTCCCCTGAGGTCACTGGGGACCTGGGTACTGCGGTGAGGCTGGGTGATGAGAGGCAGGGGCGGGGGTGGGGCTAGAACTGTACCAGCGAACCTCTGAAGTGTTTCAGTGGAGGAGTGATGTAATCAAATTTGTGCTTTGGGAAAGCTGTCCCTGCTCTCTCTCGCTCTCTCGCTCTGGCTCTTGCTCTCTTTCGTGTGTGTGTGTGTGTGTGTGTGTGTGTGTATGTGTAGCGGGGAGAAGGGGGTGGGTGCCACTGAGTGGGAGGGTCGTTAGAAGACCACTCGCAGGCTGGGAGGTGACCAGTGGGAGAGGGGCGTCAGGGCTGTGTGGGGACAACAGGGACAGGGTGGATGTAGTATATCCTTATGGGGAGGGCTTTTAGCTGGGCCACCCTCTTGGCGTCTTGTGGCTGGAAGAAAGCAGATGGTGGCAGCCAGCCTGACTTTCCTCTTCTGTCCTTCCTTGCCTTGTGTGATGGTCTTAGCTCAGCCAATATTTGGAAGAGAAGAGCTAAATTCCAGAGTAGCCCAGGATTTTGTTGAGCTCATTTAAGTGAGATCTGATAGGATTTAAGTATGTGTTGAGATCTGCACGTTCATTTAGCTAGAAATTCACCGTCTTTTGCATTACCATAAAGGTATTTATTCTTGATAAAGATTGCTTTCTTGGTGAAAGGAAATTGAATATAGCTGCTGTTTTTCTCAAAAATATCTTATCTTTAAAGAAATTTAATGTTCAAAAGAATAGGAATATTCTGAAATGATAAAGTAAGGCTCCAGTGTAGTTTCTTTGGTTTCAGAGTTGACACGGAATTAGAGCCTTTGCATTACTTAATAGCACATCCTTGTCACTATTTAAAGAGCTGTTAGTGAGCTCCCCAGGCCCCAGCTCTCAAAGCATCATTAAATCTTGCTCTGAAATTGTGAATTTGTAAAGATCTTGTTTGCAGAATCCAAACAGTTGGTTTATAATATGCAGCATAGCTCTTTTTATAAAATAATAGGTTAAAAGTTAAGAAAGTAGAAGATAGATATTAAAGCTGAAACATAAACATTCTTGTGCTAATGTGATTGGAAATTTTGAAAAGAAAAAATACTTCTGTAATGTCATTTACATGAGATACTTATATGTCTATGACATTTGAAAAATAACTACGCAGTGTTTTTCAAAGTCAGGGCCATTCCAGCTCAGATACTGGCAGTGATGGTTGCAGGTTTTCAATTGTAGAGTCTTAATTTGCCTTCTTTGCTTTTTTGTTTTTTTTTTGTTTTTTTGTTTTTTTGTAGTGAGAAGGTTGAGTAGTGCTTTGCCAGCATGCTTTCGGGGCAATTTTGACGCAGACGTCGTGCGCCAGCAGTGAGAAATTTCTGTGCATTTTACTTTCTGGACATCAACAGGGCGCATGCGGAAACACGAGGGGGTTTGTGCCTGCAGGCCGGGATGCTTCAGGGCTCCCTGGTCCATCACCATTTGTTCTGGAGCTGCTCCGGTCAGTGAATGACTTTCTGTGGTTTGGAGGTAAGGTGGTCTGATGGAGGTGATCAGATGTGTAGTTAAAGCGCTGTTATTTGAAATAAGAGAAAACCTTGAAACACAGCTCTAAAAATACAGGATGAGGGAGGAGAATTGTCTGAGCTGCTTGCAGTGGGGAGTCTTCTCAGGTGACTCCCTCACCGTGATTCCTGCCAATATCCGCCCCAGCCCTGCATGGTAGTCTTACCGAAGCAAGCATGCCCTTTGCTCAGAAACGCGCTGAATTTCCTTGTGCCTCTGTGTGTTGGCTTTTTTAAAGCACATCTTGCCCTTTGCTTCGAATGGAATTCTTGTTAGGAACCTCTTACACTCATTCTTCCAAACCTTGTCCATATGTAGCGGCTGAGTGGATGAACAGAATACAATATCTCCATGAAGTGGAATATTATTCAGACATAAGAATGAATAAAAAAGAAAAAAAGGGGGGGAGATGAAAAAGGTCACCTGCTCTGGGAAGTCCACCCTGATGGCTCAACCCGCCCTTTTCCCTTTGAAACCCCACCCCTTATACTCCTCTCTATTTGATAGTACTTACCACTTTCTAATGAACTATAGCCTTTAAAAAAAAATAAGATGCTAATACCACTTTGAAATGGACAACCGTTAATAACAGCATGTTAAGTAAAAGGAGCCAGACACAAAAGGCCACATATTGTTGATTTCAGTGATCTGAAATGTGCAGAATAGGCACATGCAGAGGCAGAGGGCAGATGATGCTAGCGAGGGGCTGGCTGGACAGGGGGATGGGGAGTGACTGCTAATGGACAGGGGATTTCTTTTGGGGTGGAGTGTTCTGGAAATAGATGATGGTAAGGGCTGCACAACCGTGAATATACAGAAAGCTGCTGAATCGTACCCCTTTAAGTGGGTGAGTTTTATTATATGTGAATTATATCTCAATTATAAAACACTGGAAAAAAAAAAAGGACAGCCTCTCCCGGGCCCGCCCCGCAGTGGGGTCTGTCAGTCTCCCCCTGGGCTGGAGCTGCCTGTGACATGGTTTTCTCCTGCAGGGACTGTCTCCTGGAGGTGGGAGCGGGAGGCAAGGTCTATGTGTCTCCATCATCTAGTATGTTGTAGATGTTCCCTAAATGCTTGTTAATAAATGCCCTGGGAGTGAGGACTAAAATGGGGCTCTTTCCTGGAAGAAGCTGTCAGCTCAGAGGGCCTGCCAGCCACTTAGGATAAGTACCGGTCAGAGTGAAGTAACAAAATTCTCTGATAGAATTTTAACAACCAGCTGTAGTACACACTAAGTCGAAGAGATTCTTGAATGGACTTACATTTCCTAATATGGCTTCTTAAAGAGTAGAGAGAAATAAAAGTGAGAAAGAAGAAATCAATGCAAAAGAAAAGAGAAAACATGTAAAAATAATTAAGCTGAATGAGAAAAGGAAATGATGGGAGCTTGAGTACGTTGCATTGAAGGAGAAGTCTGTAAATACTCGTGACTGATGGCTGGAGGGTACCTGTGAGATTGGGCACTTCTTCAGGATGAGAACCCACCCGGGACCCTGACCCACATGGTGGTGACGGGCTGTCAGCTTCCTGCAGAGAACGGGGTCCTGGGTTCTTGGCCTCTCACCTTCAGTCCATTGGAAAGGTACAGTGGAGCTTCTGGGGGGCTCCACGACATGCGACACCACAGCAGACGGAGGGCAGAAGAGCTTGTGGGGACCCGGCTCACTTGTGTTGAGCCAGATGGTAAGGAAATTTGTAGAACCATAAAACGAGGCCACTCTTCTGGAATTTGTTTTGGAAAATAGTTATCCTTCATAAAAATTTAACATTTAATGTGCTTATTATTTTGATAGGAATGAATGCATAAAGTTTTAAATCCTTCTCTATTTTATTTCATTTTTTTTAATGGAGGTACTGGGGATTGAACCCAGGACCTCTTGCATGCTAAGCATGTGCTCTATCCCTGAGCCATATCCCTCTCCCCTAGTTTTACTTTTGAATATGGTAAGTATCTGTAAGTGTAACCTGCACACACACACAGAAGCACTCTTTGAGACCCTCAGTGATTTTCCAGAGTGTCAGGGAGATCTAAGACCAAAAAGTTGGAGGCCCACAGAGCTAAAGAATACAGATTAAGACTGTAGCCCAGCTTGTCAGGCGTGTGGCTGCGTAAAGCTCTCAGGGTGGAACTGCCGGTGAGAGGAGAGCAAACGGTTGTAGCTACTAACTGTGGCCGCCTTTGAGAAGGAGGCAGGCCAGTTAGATATTTATTCCAGGTGGGGCAGATGAATTTAGGGTGAAGGAGGTGGAAAGGTATTCTGGTCCTGCTTCAGGTGGTATTATTTTAAAACACTTTCATTTATGGGGTCCTTCCTGCTCAATCCATCTCTCTGCAGTGGCAGCATCTGGCCCAGAGCCTGCCACAGAGCGCACATTAGATTCTTGGTTAAATGAAGGACTGGATGGCCTGTTTCACGTGTGGGCTCAGTCCATCAGTGGAACCCTGAGCATCGTGAGATTCTTCCGTGTTGCCAGCCTTGACACGGGCGTGCAGAGCAGAAAAGGTGGCGTGTTCCTGTTTGTAACAGAACCAGAGATCTGTGGGTTTGATCTTTGGGGGAAAAATTGGCATTTCCAGGTAATCAGATTGTCCAAATCATTCTTAGTCACTGCAGTCTGAGATGAGGATGGGCCGTAATTTTGTTCATTGTACTTTCATTTTAACGCCCAGCTGAGCCTGAGGGGCTGTGTTCAGCCTCTGTCATCTGTCACTGTCCTGCTGAGACTGGTTGCCAAGCTGGGGCTCAGAGGTTCCAGGGAATCTCACTTCCTGCCAAGGCAGCCAACAGACACCGCCCAGGTAAGCTCTGCCCGTGCCTCTGTCCTGGGCTAGTTGGCAGTCCTTCAGCAAACAGGAGTAATTTGTTATTTTCCCCTCTGAGTTAAGCTTGACTAATGTTTAAATAAAGTATAAAATCCGTTGCGTCAGGAATCCTACACATGAGACATTTTCTTCTGATTTTACTGAATATGCATTGATCTTATTGAGTCTAATTGAATGATAATAATGGATTACAGTCTTTGGTTGATTTCTGGAACAGATACATAACATTTCATGGTAGATCGACCTTGAACTTCTGGGTTCTTTTCATCCTGTGTATTTGCTGATGTTAATCCCAGATGTCAGTTTTAACAGCTGATTCAGGGCCTGGGAGCTGCTGCTTTTTTTCCTGGTTGACGAATTTCTCTTACTGAATGAAGTTAGACTTGGTTATGTTCATTAGCAGCTGCAGACAGCAAAGAATTTTTTTTTCAGGAGATGACCTGCAAATGATCGCTGAATGACTTTGACCCTTTGGGCCCCTAATGAATGAAATTGCCTTAAAAGTTTCAGAACATAGCTGTCATATCACACAGGTTGCAACGGTAATAACAGAATGCGGATATCCCGGTGGGACACAGAGCTGCCAGGTGATTTTTGATCCATGAGATTTTATTTTTTTTTTATGGATTATTCCCTCCAAGGAGAAAGCTTCTGGTAGTAGATGTGTATTAGATGAGGAAATGCCTTAAATTTCCTTCTCCCTGATTTATTCCATCCCCCCCCACCACCAAGTGGTGCAGAGAACAGAAGCTGTGTGGTCTGAACCTGGGTGCACTCTTTGTACCCAATGAATCTGATGCTTCTTGAAGACAGGCTCATCATTCTTCCTCAGGCCGTTCTAGTGGTCTCAATGGGGTCTCAGCTGAAGAGGGAAGAGGCAGCCTGAGATGTGACAGAGGAGATCAGGTCTAGATGTCTCTGTTCCCCCTTTCCTGGGCTTGATTCTGACCTGAGGTCCCTCCCGTCAGTGTTCCCCCCTCTGTGTTTATCCCTTGCCGTCGTCTCTGCTGTCTTTGGGAGGATGTTCCAGCTTTCTAAGCCCCCGGTCCTCTGCTCCCTCTCTCTGGGAGTGCCTGTTGCTGTGGGTGGCTTTGTTTTGTTGTCACCCTGCAATGTGAAGAGTCATGTGCTGAGGCCGTTCTACTCATGTGAGCAGTGAGGCTCAGAGATTTTGCAGTCATGTTTCTTTTTCCCCCTTGCTGAGTGTACGTGAAAAAGGTTTAAGCTAGAGAAAGGGCTCTGTCGGCAGAAATGTCCTTATTTAGCTTTGCGTGGTGTAAAAAAACTTGAGAGCTTTTTAATCATTGAAGACAGTCTGTGGGGGAAACAGTCAGTGAAGCCCAGGTGAGACCTGGAAGAGCCGCACTTCCCTCACTGCCACGGGTGGTGATTTCACCCCCCTTCAGGCAGTAAAGGGCCCAGACCAGTGAACGGAGGTGACATCATGAATACATATGTGTATCCACTGCTTCACCTTGGGTGTTAATTTCAAGCTGAGACAGTTTGTGGCGGCAGCCTCATCCTACATCAGGAATTTACGAGGAAGACCAGACAGACTTGATTAGTGCAGTATGAAGTTTTCATGAAATTAATGTCATTCTAGTAAGATAGGGACTAGTTAAAGTGTCTTAAGCAGACAACCTTGAAGATTATTTACATGAATGTGCATTTTTAAAACTCAGAATTCGTATTGCCATGTAACCATCCACTAGAACTTTTAAATTTGAAGGAATCTGACCAGAACCATTAATTTAGAAAAATCAACATTAAATATTTTCAGGGAATAACCTTATCTCTTTTGTGATTGAAGAAAATCTTGATTTTTTTTCTGTACTCTTAATAGGTTTTTAAATATCAAAACATTGATTTGACATGTCACTTTTTAAATAGAATAAAGTTCAAGCTGTTTTAATATGTAATTAAATATTTTTGTATTTCAGCAAACTGGTGTGATTTCCTGACTCTTTGTGAAGTATTTTGCAAGACACTTAGATTACCTATGTTGGAAAAATACAGAAGTGACTTTTATGAATATAGGACTAGTACAGATCTGTTGGTTTTTGATATAGTGCAAGACATGAGGACTAGGAGAACTTTGCTGCTGATTGCCAGAAGGACAGATGCCGGGTCTTAGTCTCCCTTCCTGTAAAATTAAGAGGCTTAACTGGATTCTTTCCACTACAAAGCTGAGTTTCCATGAGCCTATGTCTTTTGTTAATATTCAGGAGTATTACCAATTTCAGATTAAATGCTGAATACCACTCCCTTCCCCGAAGCAGAATTCAGTGTGTGCTAGATAAGCATTTAGTTATCTGATTCTTCTTTCTTTTTTTTAAATTTTATTTTACTGAGTTATAGTCATTTACAATGTTGTGTCAATTTCCAGTGTAGAGCACAATTTTTCAGTTATACATGAACATGCATATATTCATTGTCACATTGTCTTTCACTGTGAGCTACTACAATATCTTGTATATATTTCCCTGTGTGATACAGCTTGTTCTTGTTTATCTATCCTATATATACCTGTCAGTATCTACAAATTTCAAACTCCCCGTCTATCCCTTCCCACACCCCTCCTCCCTGGCAACCAGAAGTTTGCAATCATTGTTTATGAGTCTGTTTCTGTTTTGTATTTACATTCATTTGTCCTTTTCTTTTCTTTTTAGATTCCACATATGAGTGATCTCATGGTATTTTTCTGTCTTTTTCTGGATTACTTTGCTTAGAATGACATTCTCCAGGAACATCCATATTGCTGCAAATGGCATTATGTTGTCATATTTATGGCTGAATAGTATTCCATTGTATAAATATACCACATCTTCTTTATCCACTCATATGTTGATGGGCATTTAGACTGTTTCCCTGTCTGGGCTACTGTAAATAGTGCTGCTATGAACATTGGGGGGCAAGTGTCTTTTTGAATTAGGCTTCCTTCCAGATATATGCCCAGGAGTGGGATTCCTGGGTCATATGTTAAGTTGATTCTTAGTCTTTTGAGGAATCTCAATACTGTTTTCCACACTGGCCGCACAAATCTGTATTCCCACCAGCAGTGTAGGAGGATTCCCTTTTCTCCACAGCCTCTCCAACATTTGTCATTTGTGGACTTTTGAATGATGGCCATTCTGGCTGGTGTGAGGTGATACCTCATTGTAGTTTTGATTTGCATTTCTCTGATAGTTAGTGAAATTGAGCTTTTTTTCATGTGTCTATTGATCATTTGTATTTCTTCCTTGGAGAATTGGTTGTTTATGTCTTCTGCCGATTTTTGGTTTTTTTTTTTTTTTTTTAAATTAAGCCATATGACCTGCTTATATATTCTGGAGATCAAGCCTTTGTCGGTTTCATCATTGCAAAAATTTCTCCCATCCCATAGGTTTTCATTTTGTTTTGCTTATGCTTTCCTTTGCTGTGCAGAAGCTTGTACGTTTAATTAGGTCCCATTTGTTTATTCTTGCTTTTATTTCTATTTCTTGGGTAGATTGCCCTAGGAGAACATTTTTGAGATGTATGTCAGAAAATGCATTGCGTAGGTTTTCTTCTAGGAGGTTTATTGTATCCTGTCTTATGTTTAAGTCTTTGATCCATTTTGAGATTATTTTTGTGTATGGTGTAAGGGAGTGTTCTAGCTTCATTGCTTTACATGCTGTTGTCCAGTATTCCCAACACCATTTACTGAAGAGGCTATCTTTGTTCCATTGTACGTTCTTGCCTCCGTTGTCAAAGATTAGTTAATAAAAAGTGTGTGGGTTCATTTCTGGGCTTTCTATTCTGTTCCATTGGTCCATATGTCTGTTTTTGTACCAATACTATGCTGTTTTGATTACTGTAGCTCTATAGTATTGTCTGAAGCCTGGGAGGGTTGTTCCTCCAGCTTCTTTCTTTTTCTTCAGTGATGCTTTGTCAATTCTAGGTCTTTTGTGGTTCCATATAAATTTTATTATGATTTGCTGTAGTTCTGTGAAAAATGTCCCGGGTAATTTGATAGGGGTTACATTAAATCTGTAGATTGCCTTGGGCATTGTGACCATTTTAACAATATTGATTCTTCCAATCCAGGAACATGGGATATCTTTTGTTTTTATTTATTTTAGGCTCTATTGGGCTTAACATTCCTTGATTGCTTTTCCCCAAACCTATAGCAGGCAGGTAGCCTTGATGTGCCATCATTGCTTGGCTTATTTGACTAGATTGGGAGAGGAATGTAAATTTTAGATTTCCATTGTTTTAATAAGTCTTTCCCCCATAGATTTATCAGAAAGTCAGCAATATAAAGTTGTATCTTAGCTGTCTGACCATCAGGGCCTCGACAATCAAGGATCAGACTGCTACATTTTAATCCCTGGGTTCTCCCTAGACCCAAAACATCAATATTTGCTGGCTGCGTTGGCCATCGGCTCGGCAGTGAGTAGAATTAATGACAGAAATGTCCGCTCCAGAATCAAAAAGCCTCTGAAAGATTTTTCTTCTATTTTCTCATTACAGACAGGATGTGAATCCAGAATCTTTTTGGTTAAAAACACCCCCACCTTTCCTGTCCTTCCAAACCCTTCATTTCCTCACACATTGTTGCTGACTCCTGCAGGGTAGTGTGGCAGCAGTGGCAGCTGAGCAGTTTTATTTCCTTTTTCTGATTTTCATGGCTTTGTAGATGACATCATTACCTTAATTTCTCCTGTATAGTCACTATCTGTCATCCCAGTATGAACCCGGACACCTTGAGAAGTTAAACTCGATCTTCCTAATAACAGGCCCACTGTCCCAGGAGGAAGAGGTCCATATATTTCTGTTTCTATTAATGATGGCTTCTCTCCTGGCATAAGAATAAGTGAATTTAAAGAGGGGATATCGATGGAGGCACTCCCTGCGGTTGCTGGGGATAATTCCATGACATTGTGCTGTAATCTTTGTTCATGCTGGCATGTACAGGGAACGCTCCCTTTTGTCGTGGGGCTGGAAGCAAGCCCTTTTTGAAGCTTTCCTGAAGCATTGTCCCATCCTTATGCAACACAGACCTACATTGATTTGCCCAGTGATTTCCTTTTTCACATCTTGGACAGACTCCAGGAGATTTTTCCTTTTTATTTCTCATAAGATTTTCTGGTGCATCCTTTTGTTTTGTATTTCTTCGTTCCTTTTTTGTATGACCAATTCTTCCACAATTAAAATATTTGCCTTGAAAAGTTTTTCCTAATTTCAATCCTGCCATGGCTTGCAACATCATATTGGCCTTAAAACTTTCTGTTCCCACTCTCTGGCACAATTTCATATATTCAGTCAATGGAGCCTTCCCTTTAAAGGGGCCGATAGCCTTTTTGTATTCCTCCTTAGCATTTTCATAAGAAAGAAGTTGAAGAATTGTGTTCTTAGACTCCAGGCTTGTCTGAGTGGGAGATGGGAGCAAGATGACCAGAGCAGAGTATACTGGGCAGGTCCCATACACCTGCCTCTGTCACTGCCATACCCACAGGCCCCTGACCTCACCACACAAGCCTCCTGGGAGCAATCTAACCAGGAGAATTGCATCCCTTGAACCTGGGGAAGCAGATGCTGCCCCCAAGGCAGGCCTCAGGGGAGATGGAAACCAATCCAGGGGCTCACACCCCACTTCTTATGCACATACTGAGTCCCTGCTGTGATAATGATGACAGTGGGGGTTGGAGGTGCCCAAGACCATACTGGGCACAGTACTCAGTAATTACTTCATTTACTTTAACCCTCACAAGCCCTTTATGAAGTTGGTGCCTTTACTGTTTCCCTATTTGACAGACAAGGAAGCTGAGGTTGGAAGAGGAGTGACTTTTCTAATACTAATTACCGATGATGGAGGTGGGGCCCAGGTCATCCATCTCCAAAGCACAAAGATCTTAACACACAGAGGATCTAGGAAAATGGGCATAGAATCTGATGGGAGACCCTTTTCCATTTGGTTATTTCTTCATCTGGTTTACCAAGGTGTTTTCACGTTCTTACTCTAAATGTTGAGACTATATTGACCTCTTTGCAAATTACCAACTGGATAGAAGAAGGTCAGACACCAGATGGTCCCGAGGTCCCTCTGACTCAGTGACATTGTGAACTGCTATAAATAACAGCCAGATACCCTTCAATCTTTCACTTCAAAAGGATAAGCCTGCACGTTATGTTCAGTCATTGACTCCTGAAAGTATAGGCTGTCTTCTCCCAGCTGACCTCCCCTTTGGTGGATATGTACAAAAACGATGTACATCCAAAACCAGGAGCTTGGGCTCCAATAATGACATACCTTATATGAATAGTATTTACATATTTTACATGCATTTCAGTAAACTGGTGAGTTTCCTAAACTCCAGGTGGTAGAAATGAAAACTTGCAACATAATAAAAAAACTTTGGCACTGAAAAGTTGACTCACACTCCCCGTCCTACATAAAATTCTGTGCTGCTCAGGAGACGATGAGGAAAACTGATGATGCAATAAGTGTAGTTCCTTCCCTGAAATCACTTGTGAATTCATCGATGAGATCACATATATAGAAGAAAGAAAAGCCAGCGTTAATACTTGAGTGCTGTGATAAGATCTGTAGGGATTGTCTCAGGCTGAGCTCCCCAGGAAGCAGATTCTCAGACAAAAATATGTGTGTGAGCCTGTTTCGGGTATGTTCTTAGGAAGCTCCTGGGGGGAGGCAAAGTAAAAAGTGCTATTTCAATTGAAAACAAAAAAAATTCACTATCCTCCACTTAAACCATGTGGGCTGGCAGAAAAAGCCACCTTTCATATGATTTCATTCATAGGGAATATCCAAGAGAGGTAAAAACAGGCAGAGAGGAAGAGGACTTGGGGTTGTCAGGGATTGGGGAGGAAGGAAGCGGAGTGTGTGCTTTTGATCCATTGTTTTACTTTGAGGAAAGAAATAGTGAGAAACTAGATAGTAGTGATGGTCGCACAGCATTGTGAATGCACCTAATCCTCCTGAATTGCACAATTCAAAAGGGAAAAGTCTATATTTTATTGCAAGAAAATAAAGGCTATCATAGAACATGTGAAAGAAACAAAGGAAACTAAAGAAAAACCAAAAGAAAACAACTCCAGGGGAAGGGAAGTCAACTTTGGGTGGGGGAGGGGATTGACCGTGGGAATTTGGAGAAGAAGGTGTGGCTGGGGGCAGAGGGGGCTCAGCCCTAGTGGGTGGTGATGACTGAACTGGTTCTCCGTTGCCCAGCATTCCAGGTTTAGGTTCTGGAGGAGCAGAAGGAGCTGCAAGCCGGAGCTTGGGGTCTCCTGGTGGGCCAAGATCATCCTTTGTTTGGTCTCTGGCATCTTCCCCTACCCCACCTGCTCTGGATCTGCAACTGTTAGACTTGGAGAGAGCTTTGAGTCTTGTGGAAATGCTGAAGCTGTGACAGAAAAACAATTTACCCACTTGCCTCCCTTTCCATGTGCCTTTTCAAGAACAGAAATCTTCCTAGAGCTTTTCAGACACGTCTCACCCAGGAAGTACCCACAGGATGTGTTCTGTGACTGAATTCTTCCAGACAGGTGGTCTGAGGCCAGTGTTTGCTCTGGTCCCAACAGCAGCCTCTGGGGATGCCTCCCTGTGTGGCCCAGCCCTCGGCCCTCCCTCACCTACACACATGCACCCAGCCCTGCCCTTCTCACTTTCAGGCTAGGCCTCTGTGGGCTCCTGGTCCTCCACCTGCCCCATAGGGAGGAGGGCATGGTGCTCCAGGTCGGAGCCGGGTGTGCTGAGCTGCCTGTCAGCCCCGGGCAGGACCCTAGTGAGAGGCCTGGGTGATGTCTGGGCAGGAGGCCTGCCCTGTTCACCTATGGGCCGTGGTAGTGGGGACACCTCCATGTCCAGATCCACCCGGAGCCTGTGCTGGCCCTCAGAAGTGTGGTGCACCAGCCCCTCACTCGGGGATGTGGAATGGGTGTCCTTGTCCACCAGCTCCTGTGGTGTCTGGCTCTGCAATGACAGTGACCAGCAGCCACCCTGGACCAGAGATCTCAGAGCCCTGCCCGGCCAGGACCACCCCTGTTTCTGCCAACTTGACCCTCTGCTGCCACATCAGACTGGGACCGTTGTCAGCTCAGACAGTCACCGGGGAGGGAAGAGACACACCCAGAGGGCATGGGCTCCACCTTGAGCATCAGGGCCCTGCCCTGGCTCTCCACATCCCAGCCAGCCATCTTGGACCCGGGTTGTGGACGTGACCGGCTTCACAGGCCTCTGACTCATCCTCAGCCTGCTCTTGCTTGAGGCAAGACCCTCCCACCCCAACATGACGGCCCCATCTGCACCAGCCAGGAAAGGGCTGTGGGGCTACCCAGGTGGGATCTGAGTGGTCGCACAGCCTCGGTAAGCCTGCCCTGGGGCTCCCTGTTTTACCTTTGGGTCCCTCTGGCCAAAAGGCCAGAGGCGTCTGGGGTGAAGATTCACCCAGTGTCAGCACCGATGATACAGTCCCTTGTTGCAAGTATTCCACAGACCGCGCCTCAGGTGTTGAGATGCAGCAGAACATCTCTGAGTTGCGCTGAGTTGACCAACCAAGTCAGCTGAGTAGGGGGCTCCTCTACAAAGTTGGTGTCTTGGAACTTGGAACTAGGTTCCAAGTTCTGTTGAGCTCTATTGTGAGGTCACTTCCTGGGGTCCACTTATCCAAGCTTCCTCCTGACACAAAGCTCCCCAAGGGCATTTCTGGGCTGCTGATGGCTCACTTCCCACCCCATGCCATGTCCACACACAGTGACACCAACTCAGCTCAGCCCTTAGCCCTGGGGAGACCTGGATGCAGCCAGGACACCAGCTCTGGACACACCTCTGAGGACACAGCTGGGTTCAGACCCGGCTCCCCCGTCACCAGTGCTGTCACCATGGACAAGCCACGTGCCTTTCAGTGTCTCCCCAGTCCCCCATCAGTGCAGAGAGCATCATTCAGGCCCCTGATTCCTAAGTAAGCCATAAGACTGTAGACACATAAAT
Organism: Camelus dromedarius; assembly: GCF_036321535.1. Classification (NCBI taxonomy): domain Eukaryota; kingdom Metazoa; phylum Chordata; class Mammalia; order Artiodactyla; family Camelidae; genus Camelus; species Camelus dromedarius. The sequence continues at coordinate 12,508,176 of NC_087470.1, read as the reverse complement.
GTCCACTGCATATGTCACCCCCATGGGCTGGGATCACAGGGAGCTTGTGCACAGACCTAGCAAATGAAAGACACCACACAGGGCTGGCAGAGCACAGAGCACACCCTACACAGGCTGGGGTCTGCCCTGAGGAATGGGGAAAGTCACCCTTCTTGCCGCCTGCTTCCCAGCTCCCTGTCCCCACGTTGAAATTAAGTACAATTCTGAAATTGTCCACTCTGGCATACAACCTCCTAAGTCATTCTTTCATGTTCAGATTCAGGCTCAGTGTCTCATCTGGGCCTCTAGGGTGAGCTGCCCCACAGTGTCTCCCTGCTTGTTTGCCTTCTGGTCACACATCCTTGTGTGATCCCCACACCCTCCCCTGCAGGGTGGATGGACATTGGGACCAGGTTCTGACATGTAGACTGACTTGTGAAAACGTGTATGACTTCCACACATTCCCAGCTCCAGTGTTCATTCTTTCTCTGTCTCTCAGTGCTTCTCTGTCTGTTTTGTCTCTGTTTCTCTCTCTCCCTCTGCCTCTCTGTGTTTCATCCTGTCTGTCTCTTTCCTGTATGTATGTGTGCATATGTTTACGTGTATATGTGTGTATTCATGTGTGTGTTTTTTAGGACCCAGGGCAGATCACTTCTGAAAATGCCTTGATGACATATTATGTGGTATTCATGTTACTGAAAAAAAAAATCTTTGAAAGTTGTTCAAACACTTTGGTGGGATCAGCTCTAAGGATCAGTACCGCTGGGGAAGGGATGCGCCTGTGGCCCTTTGATGCATCCTGCACACTGTTCCCCCAAAGAGGAGAGTCTGTTCGTTCTTCCCTCCAGGGGACCTGCTGGGGACTCTGCCTCCTCATGTTGTCACAAGGCTAAAGACATGCCAGTGCGATGGTGACCAGTGCTGCCTCCACAGTGTGTCCGTCTGCCTGTGTCCTCAGCTGAGAGGTTGAGCATCTCGAGCACACTGGCCACCTGCACTCCCTCTCATTGGAACTGCCTGTGTGAGTTCTCTTTCTTTTTAGAACACTGGGTTTCATGAGGTTTTTGGCCCACAGGGATATGAAATCTTTCTCTGACCTTGGGTCATGAGGAAAGCTTTTTCCACGTTGTGGTTTGGCTTCGCAGCTGTCTTTCTTGGCCCTTGTTTGTTTTTTGGTTTTGTTTGATTTGTTTCACCACAGGAAGAGCGAAGAATCTCCCTTTTGGCTCTGGTTTCATAATTAGAACAGCAGTGCCTACCTCCAGATAATGCACAGAGTTATTAAAAGGGCTTTATTTTGTACATATCATCTTTAATTCATCTGAATTTTTCCTTTCAAAATACAAACATGCTAATTCATGTAAACACACACACACAAAAATCACCAGTCCCCTCTTAAGTTATGTGGGCACACACAAAAAGTCACCTTTTATATGATTTCATTAACAGGGAACCTCTAGGATAGGTTAAGACACAGAAAGAGAAAGGGGATTGGGGTTTTTCATGGGCTGGGGGAGGGAGGATGTGGGCTGTGCTTTGAATACAAGCTTTTACTTTGAGGAAGGAAATAGTCTGAAACCAAACACTGGAGTTGGTCTCACAGCATTATGAGTGCACTTAATGCTCCTTAATTGCAGAATTTTAAATGGGAAAAGGCTAAACTTTATTCTTGTAAACTTAAAACATATAACTAGATGTTACTCTAATAGAAAAGAACAAACCTGACTCCATATTAGATCTGTTCTTTTGTCTTTAACCCTGTACCCTGTCTTCTAGGCTCAGTCTTGCTGGCTCTGCACCTTTTGTAAAACAATGTTGCATTTAGCCTTTCTGGTAAATGAAAGAGATTGTTCTCAAGGCTCTGACTTTTAAGCATATTAACACTTTTGCACTGATATAAAGACAATAAGTTGCCAAATAGAAAATAACTTGTTTTGTTAGATGTTTTGCAGGGGCGGCATGACCTGACCCACGTGGACAGCTATAGACCAAGAAAATGGTAGACTACTTCCTGGAGAACCATCTTCCCCATGTCAGACTTCAGGTTCCTTTTCTATTGAAAAGGGGAGGGGCTGTGGTTCGTTGCTGCAAACTTCTTGACGTAGGATTTCTTTGTTCTTGGAATCCTTTGCAGCGGTCCACGTGGGTCGGATCATGGTATCCCTGTAAAACCTCGAAGAAAGCAAAGGTTATGTTCTATCCTGCAACTTGTTATCTTTACAGGAGGGCAAAAGTGTTAATATCCTTAAAGGTCAGAGCCTTGAGACTAGGCTCTCATGCATATTTCAGGCTAAAGGCAACATTGTTTTACAAAAGGTGCAGAGCAGGCAAGAATAAGCCTAGATAACAGAAGACAGGTTTAAAGGAAAAGAAACAGACCTAATATGGATTCAGATCTGTTCTTTTCTATTACAGTGCCTTTTGTTGAGAGGTAAGAGGATGTTTACAGGTGGGTCCTCCTCTGCCCCAGGCTGGGGTTCAGGCAGGAGTCCTTCCAGGTTCACCATGAATGTAGACTTGATCTCCTGCAGAGAAAGTAACAATTATTGGTGATTAAAATTGCAGTGAAAGTCCCTTCAATTGCCTGTAAACCATACCATGGCAAGAGACATCTCATAGGCCAGTCAACAGTCAGTCTCCCCTGACGCAAGGGACCAGCAACATGGCAGATTCTATAGTGGCCTGGCCATCGAAGCTGCCTGCTTTGTTCTCCAGCCTTGGCTTCCTAACATGAACACTTTAAAAGCTCCCATCCCTCTTCCCTTTGGCCCAGTGTGAATGAACAAGGTCCCTGCACCCACATGGGCTGAGCCCACGCCATGCACACAGCCCTGTGCACACAGCCAACTGCCTGCTCTCCATCTCTGGGCTTAGCTGCAACCTCCAAACTCCCCAATCCCTGCAGGTGTGCATTCCCAGTGCTTCTGCCCTAGGGGTCTGGATCACCATCAGGACCATCAACCACCCCAGGTCCACAGGCGAGTTGCGGGCAGCCAGAGATCACCCTGACACTCAGACTCAGATGAGGCACAGCACGCAGGGTTCAGGACACCAGGGCGGGAATTGTATCTGCCTCCAGCTCGGCCCACCTCACCCTGTAGCCTCAGACACTAGCTATGCAGGTGCACACTAGGCCAGAACCCTCGCTGGTGGCAGTCACCATGGGGACTGGAGTCCGGACTACCAAACCCCAACCACGGGGTGAGTGGTGAGAGAGTCATCTCTAGGTAGGGATGCACTAGGAGTGAGGGGGGAACCCGCAGTGAAGGGGATATAGGCTGAGAGGTGACGGGCTGCTCAGAAGGAACTGACCCAATTGAGGGGTGAGGGGGACCACTTCGGGATGTTGGAGGTCCTGTGGTGAGGCAAGAGGGGTGAAGTTGGGGTGTAGGGGCCATAAGTTAGGACCTAGCAGGATTGAGTATGTGGCAGGGACCTCAGTGTGAGGAGAAGGAGCCCCATCTTTGGGGTCTGGTGGGAGACTGGGCCTGTCCAGGATAGGAGGATAGTATCGGGAAGGGAGAGGCTAGCAAGGGGAGTGGGGCTGGGGCTGTGGCCCGGCCCAGGGCGGTCTTGGTTTTGAGCACCAGGACCCCATTGGTGGCGGTATGGGGGCACTGGGGATGGAGATCTGGGGAATGGCGGGCAGCGGTGTGGTGGGCAGGAGGGTAGGCCCGCAGGAAAGTGGGCCTGCAGAAGGGTGGTGTCCCAGCCCACCGCCCCACCGCAGGGCCCCACCCAGGTCCTCCTGGCCCCAGGTGCCTCTTCCAGTACAGCAGGAGCCCCAGCCGAAAGTCCCCGATGACGGCGGGACGGGGTGGGTGAGGGCGCGCATGCGCAAACGCACAGACGCGCGGACAGCGGAACCCGCGCAGAGCGTGTGGCAGCCAGGTGGGAGCCGGGCGCTCCTGGAGCAGCTCCCTGAAAAGGAGCGCGGCCTGGAGTCTGGGCCGACGTTTACAGTCTCCTCCGCTGCTGCCGCCTGGGAGGTGAAGGGGCGCTGGATGGGGCACGGAGCCGGCGAGTGCGGCCTGAGCTGCGCAGCTGGGGAGGGGCATGGGTAGGGGTGCTTAGATGAGTCCCGGGCCATGAGGCCCATTAGGACCCTGAGGAGGGTCTGAGGCCGCCGCCTGGTTCGTGGTGCTGTCCCCTCTCCTTAGTAGTCCCTGAACCCCGTGTCTGCCCTGACTCTTATTCCCGGGTTTGGGAAAGGTGGTGTGGCCCCGGAACATCTCCAACTGGCCCTCAGACCGTGGCCTGCTCCCTGGAGGCTGGTGCGGTGCAGTCAATGGGCGGCGGCTTAGAGGAGGGGTGCCTGTCCTCAGGGGGAGCAGGTGGACTTGCTCCCATCTCCTCCAGGGCCTGTTCTCGGGGCGGCCTCTGCTGCCCCGTGTTCGGAGACACATATTCATGCCAGCCCGCTCCTGGGAGGAGGGTGCAGTGCTGTGTAGGGCAGCGTCAACAGCGGGCAAGGACTTGTGGAGGACCGGGCTCTAGCCCAGGGTAACTCACTCTCCTTTCTTCTCTTGCTTCCTCAGGTGGTGGCAGTAGCGGCTTTTCCAGTATAGGTTATTGCTAGATATTGAATGTAAGTTTCTGTGCTATAGAGAAGAAACATTTTTTTAAAATCTATTTTCATATATAGTGGCTAACATTTGTAAGTCTCAAACTCCTAAATTTATCCCTTCCCACCCCCTTTCCCTGGTAACCATGAGATTGTTAATTATGTGTACGAGTCTGTTTCTGTGTTGTAGATGAATTCATAGTGACCTTGTTTCTTTCTTCTTTTTCTTTAAGATTCCACATGATATCATGTGGAGTGATATCATGTGGTATTTTTCTTTCCCCTTTTGGTTTGCTTCACTTAGAATGATATTCTCTGGGTCCATCCATCTTGCTGCAAACAGCATTATTTCATCCTTTACTTAATGGCAGTGTAGTATTCCAATGCATAAATATACCACAATTTCTTTATCCTGTCATCTGTTGCTACATTATAGGATGCTTCTATGTCTTGCCTGTTGCATATAGAGGTGCTGTGAAAATTAGGGTACAGGTCCCTTTTCGAATTGGAGTTCCCTCTGGATATATACCCAGAAGTGGGATTGCTGATTCATAGTGTAAGTCTATTTTTAGTTTTTTGAGGCATTTCCATACTGTTTTCCATAATGGCTATACCAAACTGCATTTCCCAGTGACAGTGTAGGAGGCTTTCTTTTTCTCCACAACCTCTCCAGCATTTCTCATTCATGATGGCCATTCTGACTGGTGTGAGGTTATAGCTCATTGTAGTGTTGATTTGCATTTCTCTGATAATGAGAAGTATTGAGCATTTTTTCATGTGTCCATTGGCCTTATGTCTTCATTGGAGAAATGCTTGTTTATATCTTCTACCCATTTTTGGATTGGGTTGCTTGTTTTGTGTTATGAACTTGTGTGAGCTGTGTATATACTCAGGAAATTAGGCCTTTGTCAGTCGCATCATGGGCAGATATTTTCTCCCATCCAGTAGGTTGCCATTTTGTTTGCTTAAGGAATCATTTGCTGTGCAAAAGCCTGTAAGTTCAATTGGGTCCCGTTTGTTTATTTTTTGCTTTTATTTGCATTGCTTGAGTAGACTGCCCTAGGAGAACATTGCTGAGAAATATGTGAGAGAATGGTTTGCTTATGTTTTCTTCTAAGAGTCTTGTACTGTCTTGTCTTATATTTAAGTCTTTAAGCCATTTTGGATTTGTTTTTGTGTGTGGTGTGGGGGAGTGTCCTAACATCATTGATTTGCATGCAGCTGTCCAGTTTTCCCTGCACCATTTGCAGAAGAGCCTGTCTTTACTGCAGTGTGTGTGCTTGCCTCCTGTGCTGAAGACTAATTTACTGTTGGTCTGTGTTTATTTCTGGGCTCTGCGTTCTGTTCCATTGATCTATATGTCTGGTTTCATGCCAGTACCACACTGTTTTGATTATTGTATCTCTGTAGATTCATCTGAAGTTGTGGAAGTTCATTCCTCCAGCTTTATTCTTTTTCTCCAATATTGATTTGGCAATTTTGGGTCTTTATGAGTCCATAGGAATTTTAGGATTATTTGTTCTAGTTCTGTGAAAAATGTCCTGGGTAACTCGATAGGGATTCCATTAAATCCGTCAATTGCCTTGAACAGTATGGCCATTTTAACAATATTGATTCTTCCAATCCAAGAGCATAGTATTTCTTTCCATTTCTTTAAGTCATCTTTAATTTCTTTAATCAGTATTTTGTAGTTCTCCATTTATAAGTCTTTCACCTGCTTGGTCAGATTTATTCATAAGTATTTTATCATTTATTGGTTGTGATTTTAAAGGGGATTGTTTCTTTACTTTCTTTTCTTACTATTTCATTGTTAGTGTAAAAAATGCAACTGATTTGTTCATGCTAATGATGTATCCTGCCACCTTGCTACATGTTTTTATAGTTCTTCTCTGTCCTTCTTTCATACTCTTCCCTTATGGGTAGTTGATTTTCTTTATTGTTACATTTGTGCTTCTCACTTGTTTTTGCATATCTAATGTAAATTTTTGATTTATGGACACCATGAGGTTCATATAAGTTGCTTTGTTACAATATATGATTGTTCTAAAGTGATTGTCATTTAAGGTTATATAAGTTCAAAAAAGATCTGCTCTTTTACTCCCTCTCCACTCCTTTTTTGATTGTATTTTTTCCATCTTCATATGCATCCTATGTGTTTATTGTAAGTATAGTTTTTACAAATTTTGTCTTTTAGTCTTTGTAGTAGCTTGTTTAAGTGTTTGATTCACAGCCATTGCTCCATTTTTGCCTTGAAAGTGGGATTTCCCCCTTCACATAAGTTCTTACTTCTTGTTCTTTTTCACATAATGAAAACTTTTTAATACTTCTTGTAATGTCAGTTTAGGAATGATGAACTCTTAGTTTTTGCTCATCTGAGATGATTTTTAATTCTCTTTCAATTCTGATTAATAACTTTGTTGAGTAGGTGGCCTAGATTGCAGGTTTTTTCCTTTGAGTACTTTAAATATATCATGGCTGTTCCTTCTGGCCTGCAGTGGCTCTGCTGAAAGCCAGCTGATAGGCTTCCACTATTTGCCTCTCCTCATGACTACAGTGAAACCACAACTGACTGCTAAACAAGCATCAAAAAAAAAAAAAAAAAAGACTGGATCCTAGCAAAAGAAGATCTTCAGTGGAAACAGAGATGGAACCACAGCAGGATGGTAGGAGGGGCATTCTCATGATATAGGTGGACCCCATATCCCTCACTGTGGGCAACTCACAAGGTGAAGAATAAATCACAACGAACCTCCAACAGGAGTGGGAATTATAAGCCCAGCATCAGGTTCCCCAGCCTAGGGTTCTGGCATTGGGAGGAGTTGGGGACCCCAGGACAACTGTTTCTTTTTTATAAAAATTCTTTTTATTTTATTTTTTTATTGAGTTATACTCAGTTTACAATGTTGTGTCAATTTCAAGTGTAGAGCACAATTTTTCAATCATACGCTTATTCATTCTCACATCTTTTCCACCATGAGCTACCACAAGAACTTGTATATATTTCCATGTGGTATGCAGTATAAACTTGTTTATCTATTCTATATATACCTGTCAGTATGTACAAAATTTGAACTCCCAGTCTGTCCCTTCCCACCCTCCTCTCCCCTGGCAATCACAAGTTTGTAATCTATGGCTGTGACTCTATTTCTGTTTTACATTTAAGTGTATTTGTTTTTTGTTTTTTTAAGATTCCACATATGAGCAACATATGGTATTTTTCTTTCTCTTTCTGGCTTAATTCATTTAGAATGACATTATCCAGGGACATCCATGTTGCTGCAAATGGCATTATATTGTCATTTTCATGTCTGAATAGTACACCATCGAATAGGTATATCACATCTTCTTTGTCCGGTCATCTTTCTATGGACATTTATGCTGTTTCCATGTCTTGGCTATTGTAAAAAGTGCTGCTGTTAACATTAGGGTGCAGGTGTCTTTTTGATGTCAGGTTCCTTCTGGATATATACCCAAGAATGGGATTCCTGGGTCATATGTTAAGTCAGTTCCTAGTCTTTTGAGAAATCTCCATACTGTTTTCCACAGTGGCTGCACCAAACTGTATTCCCACCAGCAGTGTAAGAGGGTTCCTTTTCCTCCACAGCCTCTCCAGCATTTGTCATTTGTGGACTTTTGAATAATAGCCATACTGACTGGTGTGAGGTGATACCTCACTGCAGTTTTGATTTGCAAATCTCTGATAATTAGTGATATTGAGCATTTTTTCATGTGTCTATTGATCATTTGTATTTCTTCTTTGGAGAATTGCTTGTTTAGGTCTTCTGCCCATTTTTGGATGGGATTGTTTGTTTTTTTTCATATTAAGTCGTATGAGCTGCTTATATATTCTGGAGATCAAGCCTTTGTCAGTTTCATCTTTTGCAAAACTTTTCTCCCATTCTGTAGGTTGTAGTTTTGTTTTGCTTATGGTTTCCCTTGCTGTGCAAGAGCTTGTAAGTTTACTTAGGTCCCATTTGTTTATTCTTGTTTTATTTCTATTGCTTGGGTAGACTGCCCAAGGAGAACATTATGAGATGTATGAGAGATAATGCTTTGCCTAGGTTTTCTTCTAGGAAGTTTACTGTATCTTGTCTTATGTTTAAGTCTTTGATCCATTTTGAGTTTATTTTTGTGTATGGTGTAAGGGAGTGTTCTAGCTTCAGTGATTTACATGCTGCTGTCCAGTTTTCCCAACACCATTTGCTGAAGAGACTGTCTTTGTTTCATTATATGTTCTTGCCTCCTTTGTCAAAGATTAGTCAATGAAAAGTTTGTGGGTTCATTTCTGGGCTTTCTACTCTGTTCCATTGGTTCATATGTCTGTTTTTGTACTAATATCATGCTATTTTGATTACTGTAACTGTAAAGTATTGTCTGAAATCTGGGAGGGTTATTTCTCCAGCTTCTTTCTTTTCCTTCAGTAATGCTTTGTCAATTCTAGGTCTTTTGTGCTTCCATATAAATTTTATTATGATTTGTTGTAGTTCTGTGAAATATGTCCTGGATAATTTAATAGGGATTGCATTAAATCTGTAGATTGCTTTGAGCAGGGTGACCATTTTAACAATATTGATTCTTCTACTCCACGAGCATGGGATATTTTTTCCATTTTATTAAGTCTTCTTTAATTTCCTTAATCAGTGTTTGTATAGTTTTCCATGTATAAGTCTTTCACCTCCTTAGTTAGATTTACTTCTGATAGTTTATTAATTTGGTTGCCATTTTAAAGGGAATTGTTTCTTTACTTTCTTTTTCTGTTGATTCACCATTAGTGTAAAGAAATGCAACTGATTTTTGAATGTTAATCTTGTAACCTGCTACCTTGCTGAATTCTTCGATTATTTCGAGCAGTTTTTGTGTGGACCTTTTAGGGTTTTCTATATGTGGTATCATGTCATATGCATATAGTGACACTTTTACCTCTTCTTTTCCAATCTGGGTCCCTTTTATTTCTCTCTCTTGCCTGATTGCTGTGGATAGGACTTCCAAGACTACATTGAATAGGAGTGGTGATAGTGGCCAGCCTTGTCTTGTCCCAGATTTTAGTGGGAAGATTTTGGGCTATTCACCATTGAGTACTCTGGTGGCTGTAGCTTTTACTATGTTGAGATATGTTCCCTCTATACCCACAATGGTGAGAGTTTTTATCATAAATAGGTGTTGAATTTTATCAAAATCTTTTTCTGCATCTATTGAGAAGATCATTTTTGTTCCTTCCTTTTGTTGATGTGAGTATTACATTGATTGATTTGCGTATGCTGAACCATCCTTGTGTCCCTGGGATGAAATCCACTTGATCATGATGTGTACTCTTTTTAATGTGCTGTTGGATTCTATTTGCTAGTATTTTGGTATGGATTTTTGCATCTATGTTAATCAGTGATAATGGCCTGTAATTCTATTTATTTTTCGTGGTGGCATTGCCTGGTTTTGGTATCAGGGTGATGGTGGCTTTATAGAATGAGTTTGGGAATACTCCCTCTTGTTCAGTCTTCTGAAAGAGTTTGAGGAGGACTGGTATTAGTTCCTCTTTGTATGTTTGTTAGAATTCAATTGTGAAGCTGTCTGGTCCTGGACATTTATTTGTAGGGATGTTTTTTATTGTTAATTCAATTTCATTTCTAGTGATCAGTTTGTTCAAGTGGTTAGTCTCTTTAGATTCAATCTTGGTGGACTGTATGTTTCCAGAAACTTGTCCATCTTCTGTAGGTTATCCATTTTGGTTCCATACAGATTTTCATAATATTCTCGTAAGATACTCTGTATTTCCATGTTTATTGGTTGTAATTTCTCCATTTTCCTTTCTTATTTTGCTTATTTGTGCTCTCTCTTTTTTCTTCTTTGTAAGTTTGGCCAGAGGTTTCTCAATTTTATTTACTCTTTCAAAAAACCAGCCTTTGGTTTGATTGAATTTTTTCTATTTTTTAATCTCTATTTTATTTATTTTCTCCCTGAGTTTTATTATTTCCTTCCTTCTGCTGATTTTTGGGTGTTTTGGGTCTTCTTTTTCTAGTCCTTTTAGCAGGTGGATTATATTGTTTATTTGAGATTGTTCTTCTTTTTTAAGGAAAGCCTGTATTGCTGTAAATTTCCCTCTTAGCATTGATATTGCTGTGTCCCATAAGTTTTGTGTCGTTGTGTTTTCATTTTCATTTGTCTCAAGGTATTTTTTAATTTCAACTTTGATTTCCTCAGTGATCCATTGGTTTTTTAATAGCATGTTGTTTAATTTCCATGCTTTCCTCTTTCTGTTCTTTGTTTCTCTGTAGTTGATTTATAGTTTCAATGGCATTGTGGTCAGTAAAGATGCTTGAGATAATTTCTTAAAGTTGTTGAGGCTTCTTTTGTGCCCAAGTACATGATGAATCCTAGAAAATGTTCCATGTTAACTTGAAAAGAATGTATATCCTATTTTGGGGGAGTGCAATACTCTGAAAATACCCAACAAATCTAATTTTTCTATTGTATCATTTAATTTCCCTGTTGCCTTCTTTATTTTCTGTCTGGAAGATCTGTCTAGTGATTTAATGTGGTGTTAAAATATTCCAACAATGATTGTATTCCCATCAATTTCCTCCTTTATCTCTGTTAGTAGTTGTTTTACGTACTTAGGTACTCCTACATTGGGTGCGTGTATATTAATGATTGTAATGTCCTCATCTTGTATTACTCCTTTAATCATTATAATATGTCCTTTTTATCTTTCTTTATGGCCTTTGTTTTAAAGTCTATTTTGTCTGAAATCAGTACTGCAACACCTGCTTTTTTGGCTTTTCCATTTGCATGGAATATCCTTTCCATCCTTTCACTCTCAATCTATATGTGTCCTTCTCCCAAAAGTGTGTCTCTTATGTGCAGCATATTGAAGATTCTTGCTTTATTATCCAGTCTGCCACTCTACGTCGTTTGACTGAAGCATTTTGTCCATTAACATTTACAGTAATTAATGATAGATGAGTATTTATTGCCATTTTTAACTTACTTTTGCATTTGATTTAGCATTTTCTCTTTGTTACTTTCTTCTTCCTTTTGTGATTTGGTAAGTTTCCTGTGTATTATCTTGGATTTCATTTAGTTTGTTTGACTCACTTGTAAGCTTTTGGCTTGTGGTTACCCTTTTTTGTAAGTCTATTAACCTATTACTGTAAATGTTTGTACTAAACAGATAGTAATATTAGCTCAAACCCATCCTACCGAGAACACATATTTTTTTAAAGAAGAAAGAAAAACAAAATACTGTATGTTTTCTTGCTTCCCTCTCCCACTCTTAATGATTTAGATGTCTTCTTTTACAATTTTGTATTTATTCTATTTGTAATTCATGGCAGTCATCTCTTTTCCAGTTCTGAGTTTCTCATTTTTGTAGCATCCTGCTTCTTTTCTATTTAGAGTCGAACTGTCAATATTTCTTTTAGCATGGGTTTAGTGTTGTTAAGTTCTTAGTTTTTGCTCATCTGTGAAGTTATTTATCTCTCCTTCTATTCTAAAGGATAGCCTTGCTGGATAGAGTATCCTAGGCTGCATATTTTTTCATTCAGGAATTTGAATATATCTTGCCACTCCCTCCTGGCCTGTAGTGTTTGTGTAGAGAAATCAACTGAGAGCTTTATGGAGGTTCCCTTATAACTCACATTTGTTTTTTCTCTTGCTGCCTTTAGGATCATTTCTTTATCCTTGACTCTGGCCATCTTGATTAGGATGTGTCTTGGTGTGAGTCTGTTTGGGTTCTTCCTGTTTGGGACCCTCTGAGCCTCCTGTACTTAGATATCTGATTCCTTCTTTAGGTTTGGGAAGTTTTTAGTCATGATTTCTTCAAATACCTTTTCAATCCCGTTTGTTCTTTCTTCCCCTTCTGGAAACTCTATTATGCATAGATTAGCGTGCTTTGTATTATCCCGTATGTCCCTTTATTGTTTCCATTGTTTTTTATTTATTTTTCTCTCAGCTGTTCTGATTGGGTGGTTTCTGTTGTCCTGTCTTCTAGGTCACTTATTCATTCCTCTGCATTATCTAGCCTGCTATGTACAGCTTTTAGATCACTTCTCATTTCAGCCAATGAGTTTACCAAATATACTTTGTTCTCTTTATAGTTTCTATTACGTTTTTGACATATTTTATATCTCTAAACACTATCTCTTTTAGTTCCTTCAGTACTTTGATCACTTCTTTCTTTGAAATCTTGATCTAGTAGGCCATCAATGTCTATTTCCTTGATTGTGCTTTCAGGGGATTTCTCTTGCTCTTTTAATTGGGAGTGGTTCCTCTGCTTCTTCATATTGCTCATACCTCTCTGGCACTGTGACTTAAGGAGTATCAGTTATCTATTGTGGTCCATAAGGAGTGTATTTATTTATCTACCTAAAGCCTAGGCAGGAATAAAACAGATTATTTCACTTCTTTGTCTTTCAAAGAAGGTGATGTTCTGTCTGCATTAAGCAGGTGCTCTGGTTGGCTGAGTGGGTCCGTAGATGTGAGTTTTGGTGTATTTGTTGGAGAGAGTGAGCTATGAGCATTCTTCCACTCCTCCATCTTGCTTCTAAACTCCAATATCATGTGTTTTTATAGCGAGAGGTATTACAGTGTTGAAAGCAGGGCTTGGTTCAGTTAAAAATGAGCTGAGGGCATGAGGGATGAGACATCCTAAATCCTCTCCCCTCCTAGGGTGAAACATATGATTGTCAATTTTGAAAAGATAGTCACAGTCCCTAACTAGCCCAGCTCATCTAGTGTATTTAACAGGAGCAACACCACCAGAGGCATTGGAGACCCAAGAATATTGCAGTCTTAAATATCTCTTGGAAAATTTTTGTTTGGTTTTGGTTTTTTGTTTTCTTAAAATGTGAGGCATACTACTAGTATAGAGGGAAAAATAGTTGTCAGGTAATGTTTTTTTCATATAACAGTTTCATTGCAATTTTGTTCACACACCATGAAGTCCACCCATTTAAATGGTACAATTTCACGGCTTTTAGCATATTCACAGTGGTGCAACCATCATTATTCCAGAATGATTTCATTGTTTCCAAAAGAGCTGTGGAAATGAATGACCCATCCAACCCTCCCCAGTTCTAAAGAAGTTCCTTGGCTGTTCCTGAGCATATATTAACTTGTTACATTCCATGAAAAATCTGGGGGGAATTCTAATCAGAATTGCATTGAATCTGTATATTAGAATGGGGAGAGTTAATGTCTTTATGACATAAACTTTTTCTATCCATGAGTATATCTGGGACCTTATCTTTTTAGCTCTGTAGAGCATGGCTCATGGGAAATCCTTACTAATTGTTGGGTCTGTGAATGATGAGATTATATACATCATTAGTTGTGACTGTAGCCTTTCACAGAAGAGAAAACTAACCTCAGTGAAGCCAAGTGCCTCCCTGATGGTCAGAAAGAGTGACAGCCAGTGCTGGAGTGATCCAGTGGACTTGGTGCTTGCAACCATTGTTCTCTCCCTCCTACAGCTAAGGAGATTACAAAGTTCTTTTAATTTTTTTAATGGTGTTGCTTTTATTTTTATTTATTTATTTGTTTCTTAAATTCTTATTTTTTATTGAAGTGCAGCCAATTTACAATGTTTGTTTCAGGAGTACAGCAGTGATTCAGTTATATTTATGCATATGTACACATATAATTTTCAGAGTGTTTTTAGTACAACTCATTACAAGAAATTGAATAGAGTTCCCTGTGTTATACAGTAGGTCCTTATCATTTATTTATTTTATATATAGTTATGTGTACCTGTTAATCCTAAACTCCTAATCTGTACTTCCCCACTTTCCCACCTGCTGACCACAGTTTGCTATGCCCATGAGTATTTCTAGCAGCATCCTTTTTGCTAGTAATATATGCTGGTTGGCTGCCTTCATTTTCATTAATTCCACCTTATCTGTAGGTGTTTTTCTTCTGGTGGGCCTGCATGTGGTTTGCACACGTGTTCATAGAGCTCTGTATTTGGAAGAACTCCAGGCCTCTTGTAGTGCCTGGCACGGAGCTCCCGCTGAGCTCATGCTTCAACTGGGAAAAAACATAGTAAAGTTTGGAATTTCCAGTACAATTTAGACTTCTGGGTTTCTGTAACCTATGCTTAGCCCACCTTAATGTTGGCTGCACCTGTAGTGGATCATTTGATGGAACTTCATGGTATGGCAGTGTAGAGACAGGGCTTCCTTTTTTCTAACACTCACTCTCCTGGGCCTCCCAGATCCTCCCCCAGCAGCGCTCAAGGCTGGCTTGGTGCTGCACTGAGGCAATATTTGTTAATAAGTCCCTTTCCTCATCTCTTCTGAGACTCCAGTTCCTTCTCTACACAGTGAGAGCTTGGACTCGATAAGTGCTTTTTGGTTTCTTTTAAACCCATGTCTCCTTTTGAGAAACCAAGAACTCAAATCCCTCCCCCACCCTAACTCTTCAGATTTTGATACGTCCTCCAAGGGGTGACACAGCTATTTGTGGAAAGTTGATGTGATTTTGATTCTTTCCAAGTGGTGCAGAAAAGACTTCAGAGATTTATTTCAGGGAGGGGGCAGGAGATGGACAGTATGTCAAACTTTTTGGTATAAGCGCTGGAGCAGGGGCTTTGGTTTAAATACAGCCTCTGACGTGGCCTCTCTCTAATCTTGCACAATATGATTAACCTCTCTTTTCCTCCGTTTCTTCATGTGTCAAGTTGGAATGTTATTATTTTAGGGTTTTCATGAAACAATATACACAGAAGTCATTAGTTTCTCAGTAGAAACATGACCTGTTAGGGAGTCAGGGATTTCTTTCAAAAAAAAAAAAAACCTTGTCCATAGCATGCTGTCGATGTGTATTTTGAAGTTCCTGGAGGGTGAGGGTTGAGTCTAAAGTCCATCATGGGACAGGTGGCCCCTGGGTCTGTGTGCCCCAGATTGCCCCCTCCTCCCCAGTCCTCTTCCTCTCAGTCCAGGATGAAGTTCCTGCCATTAAAATTACACAGAGTTCTTGTGGATATGGTTTTTAA
Organism: Camelus dromedarius; assembly: GCF_036321535.1. NCBI lineage: Eukaryota > Metazoa > Chordata > Mammalia > Artiodactyla > Camelidae > Camelus > Camelus dromedarius. The sequence goes on along the minus strand of NC_087470.1, from coordinate 12,492,649 downwards.
TTTTATTGTTTCACTGGGGAGGGCTGCTGTCATGATTTCCGTGGTCAGGTTTTGGTGACCTGAAGGCTATGCAATTGGGGGTTCGTATTTAAGAAAAAGAAAACAAAGTTACAAATACAACATTAGACCTAGGGTGGTGGCAGGGGCTCTTGGAAGTGGGGACAATTATCTCTGTTAGCTTCAGGTGCAGTGGCCTCTGGCCATGAGGACCCATCCTTGTGCTTTGGAGTTGGAGGGACCAGTGGGAATGTTTACTGAGTGTATATCATAGGCTGTGCATTGTCCTATTTGTTCTGTGTGTTCCTTATTTAAGACAGTGAGCTCATTTAATCTCAATAGCCTCTTTAAAAAATTAGACTTTTTATCTTGAGATGTAATGAAGATTCCCATGCAGTTGTAAGAGCTGATACGGAGACAGCCTATGTACTCTTTGCCCAATTTTCCTTAATGTTTCCAACTTGAGGGTTGTGGTACAATTCATTATTGACTCACTAACCCTTTGAGGTTTGTGTTATTACTCCCATTTCTATTCGTGATTAAAGTGGGGTTTAGAGAAGCACGCAGGCCTGCCCAGGTCACCCACATGGTTAGAGTAGAGTCGGGAGGGACAAGGGCTTGGGATTTACAGACAGTATCATTATGATTGTGTCAGGGAGCAGCATTCATTTGCTTGTTTATTCATTCATTCAACAAACTTTTATTGAGTACACTCTGTGGGTCAGATGCTTTCATACGGTTATCTAATTCTTCAGCAGTACTGAGAATCAGCTAACGTTTTCTTTTTTTCATCTGTGAAAATTAACTCTCAGAGGTCATAAAACCTCCCAAAGGAAATACAGCTCATAAAGGAGGGATTAGTAAATTTGTACATCCCCCTTTTTTATGCAGGTGGTAACCTAGGCGTTTTGCATTTGCAATCTGCCTTGATCTAGATATATTCTTGTAAGGCAAGATTTGTTTTTTGTTTTGTTTTGTTTTGTTTTGTTTTGTTTTGTTTTGTTTTGTTTTGTTTTTAATTGAAGTATAGTCAAGTTTAGAATGTTGTGTTAATTGCAATGTTTTTTCCTTTTAATTTTAAATTAATTTTTATGGGGTAATTAAGTTTATTTTTTGTTTCATTTTTTTATTGGAGATACTTGGGATTGAACCCAGGACCTCGTGCATGCTAAGTATGTGCTCTACCCCTGAACTGTACCCTCCTCCCTAGGGCGAGTTTTCTTATCCATTATTTTGCAGCATAGGAGTTCAAGTAAATTGGAGTTGAAATCCAGATCTTTCGATCCCACTGTGGTTCTTTTCATTATATTCTGCTGAGGAGTGTGGAAGCAGTTCCTTTGTTCATTCATTTATTCAGCATTTTTGAGCATCAGGGCCTGGCTAGATGTTGGAAACAGAAAACAAGAAATGACCCTTTTCTGCAGGGGCTGGAAGAAAGAGCAGGATAATGTGATCCTAGCTATGGTAGCCATGTGCAGACTCTGAGGACAGACTGTAACCCCAGGTTTGCTTGGGCTTCCCTTGCCTTCTGGCTGGTACACACAGGTCACTGCATCCCAGAGGGGCCTGCAACCCACAGCATAGCGTGTACCTCAGTCTCCTCTCCCCTCTTGGCAGAGCCTGCAACATGAGCATTGCTGACTACGTGCAGTGTGCTGAGGACCACCAGACTCTCCTCATGGTGGTCCAGCAAGTGGGGATTATCTTGGAGGAGAATCTCTTGTGCATCTATAAACAGATATCCTCAGTGAGCCAGGTCAGGCTGTGCGGCTTCCAGCAGTCATTCTGTATCTGCTACAGGTAACACTACCCACACAAGAACGAGTGGGTAGACTTCAAGACCCACCGAAGGGTCATGGGCCTCGTCACCATCACTGACCGCTTGGCCAAGGACTGGCTGCAGATAGAGGAGCTCCCTGTGCAGAGGAGATGTGTGGCAACACGCAGGACGATTCATGGCTCTTCGTCTTTGTGCTGAAGGGCGAGCTCGCTGAGCAGCTGCGCACTGATGTGGCCTTGTACCCCAGCTAAGAGGACTGTGGGGTGGTGGAGAAGAGGATCAAGGACTTCATCAAGTCTCTCTTCATCATGCTAGAGTCCGAGCACCTGGACAGGGCCACCAACAATTTTGGGGACAACATCCCCCTCCTCTGCATCCCATTTGAGAATAAGGACTTGGTGGGACTGGACACAGCAGGTAAGCCTACGTGGAGTCCTGGCCGCCCTGGCTGTGTGCCTGGGTTGCTTTCCTACATCCAGAAAGGGATCAGCAAGAAGGGGAGCTGTCTTGTAGCCAAGGGGGGAGGGAGATGCAGCCTGACGGTTTTCACAGTTTTAAAAATGAATTCAACTTTAGTTCAGAGAGATCCATTTAGGGTTAGTTTGGATACTTACTTCCCCTTTCCAACCAAGACCCCTGGTGGGACCCCTGGAGTTGCTGTCCAATAGGGTAGCCACAGCCAAAGAGGCTGGGAGTGCTGGGGAGGAGGCTGGTCTAAGCTGAGATGTGCAGAAGGTCAAATGGACATCAGACACTGAGACTTGTCTAGAAAAAAGAATGTAAACTATCTTGATAATTTCTATATTTACTACATGTCAAAATGATACTATAATACATATTACATTAAATTAGATCTGTTCTTAGAATCACTTTAAAGTGTTTGTTTTTCTACTTTTTTAAACGTGGCAACTGGAAAACTTTCTTTGTGTGACTCTTATTGCATTCCTGTTGTCCTGGGACAGTCTCGTCCATTTGATGTATAGGTTAGGGGCTGAATCCCTAGACGCAGCAGATCGACCACTAGCTGAGCTGGGTCTGGAGCCCATGTCTCCTGCCTCCCAGGCTGTTCTACATGCCCGACAGCCAGCATGCCAGGTAGGACATCAGAAATACCGCCAGGGATTTCCAAAGGAGCCTCTTACGCAGGGGAAGGCGTGTCACGGATTATGGGACACAGTATGGAAAAGTTTATTCTTACTTTGTCCCTGTGATTAGGTCAGTGGCCCCACTTTGCCCCGGAATTGCAGACGAGCTCTTCTGGGCAATCTGCCCCCTCCGCCACCCTCTGCTCTGCTTCCCTGTGTGGCCATCGTGCCGTCCCTTGGGCAGAAGAGGGCGAGATGCCTTTGCTGAGAGGTGGTCCCCCTTTGCTGTGGAGAGCAAGGGAAGATGTGTCCTCCGGACTCGGGCCTCGGGCCCTGAGTCTGCTCTCCCTGCGCTGGAGAGCACGCAAAGTGGTCTCATAGGTGACAGTTGGTGGTCCTTGCACATCCTACCGGGCCCGCTGTAGAGTTGAGGCTCCGTAATTCTTGGACTTATCTAAGGTCAGACCATACTTTCTGGGTTTTGGTAAGTTAGAGGAGAAGACACCAGAGAACTGACAAAAAGAATGTCCCGGCCAGCCCTGCGAGTGAAAGGCACAGGGGACCAGAGTCCCACCTGCGTGTGGTGCCTGGCGGGCTCTGGATGAATTTTCAGTTCCTCCCCGGACATGCCTCTATGGCTTAAGGAAATGGCGAGACATGTTGTGGCCATGATGTGTACTTGTCCTCGCAGGGCTCTGTGATCTACACACCTAACTCCCTTCTGCTCCTTGGGGATGAGGTGTCACGTTTAGGGTCCTGGGCACTGCTGAGGGCACAGCTGCCAGCACCAGGCCACAACCAGGCTGGCTCTGTCCAACTCACCTGTCACCTCCTGCTGAGCCCCCAGGCGTTAGGCGAGAGAGGTACATCGGTGATGCACAAAGGTGGGGCTGCACGTGCGCACAGCGCTGCAGCGTCAGCAGGGACCACCTTCTCCCCCTGGACAGACTGGTGGGTGAGTGGTGGAAGCCGGGAGCCCTGCTCCAGCCCCCTGGCCAGTGCCACCTCTTTTGTCATAGGAGGCACTGGTGACATTTTTGCTCAGCAACTGCTTGGCTTTGAGTCTGCGGACCCACTGGAAATTGCAGCTTGTTTTTGCCTTTGGAAGTCTGTCCTCGGGATTTGGTGGAGGAGCTAGTTTCAGGACAGTGTGCTTAGTGCATAGTGATTGACACTGTCACCATTGTTTACCCAGAACCTCGTCTACCAGGCACAGCTTTGGATATCAAAATACAGCAACACATTAAACCTCCCTCCTGTTGGATCTGTCTGTTCTGGTACCAGAAGCACTCGGCCAGCATCTGAACGTCAGTGAGATAACGCAGCCAGTGTGCTCCAGTCAAACACATTCTCCTCCCATCACTGTTACTCCATTGTTGCTTTTATTCCATAGTCACCCAACTCTTAAAACAATGCTTTGTTGCAGGAGCAGAGCCTAATTCTCTCCTGCTACTCTTGGTGGGAGTGAGCAAAACTGTCAAGCCTGAAATGCGACCAAGTATTGTAGATCAAAAGCTGTCGAGGTGCATGTAGGTGGAGTTTTGGTTTCGGGCACTGATGACGTTGGGGTCCCCATGGCAGTGACGCTCCCCTCAGGCCCCTGGCTTCCCCGCAGCAGGAGGTGAGGGTGGGTCTCACTCTCCCCCGTCTCTAGCTTCATCACACTCACATAAATTCTTATATTCATGCTGTCAAAATTATTTTGGTTGTTGTGTATTTCTAACTTTTGCTTGTTCCTCTTTTCCTTTTACTCTCGTACCACCCTGTGAGTGTGCTGTTGGGTCTGAAAAGGTGGGTTGTGCACACCCTGCATCGGAAATACCTACATTTCACTTCGTGCTGCCTCCATCGCTTTAAAAAGCAAAAACTTAACAGCTGCCTTGATCCATTTATTATCCTAGTCATCCTATTATTTTCTAAAATTTTGGAATTTTTGCTTTGTTAACACATCACACACTGGTGTTTGATACCTGTTAAAATCTTTGCTTGGAGGAGCCAGTTTGGTCCTCCTTATATTGGTGACAAATGAGCCATTATTAATTTTGCTTGTTTGTGTGTTTTGAGGAAGTGAGATGCGAATTGATTTAGGTGGCGTCTGAGGGAAGTTTTTCATGGGTATTTTCACTTGGAAAGTCAAAATCTGCAGTACCTTGCTTGATTCTGGCTTTTACTCTCACCCGGTTCCTGGCCGTCGCTGTGTAATGAATCTGACTGGGCTTCCTGGCCGCCGGTCACTGGGGAGAACGTGGCCGGCTGGTGGGGTGAGCAGCCCACAAGGGGTGCTGTTGGAGGAAGCAGTTTTCTTTTGCTTTTGCCTTCCCCATCCCATTTATTTTACTTTGCCTTCATAAAGGAGAAGAAGTGGGTCTAAAATCCATGTCACTCTTTTGTTCCCTTTATGACACTGGTTTCTCTGAGAATCAGGAAAATGTGGCCTTCTGCTAAGTAGCTGGCTCACTTGGAGCTGGTGGACACAAGGACCAATAACGGGGACAATAGCTTCCTCTCTGCTTCAGCCAGTGGGCATTCAGAGCCTTGTCTGTGGTTTGCTTAAGCAGCTGTGCAGCCCTCCCTGCACCGGCCTTTACTTTTAACCCATGTTGGCAGTAAAGAGCTGACTCTGTTTCAGCTGATGTCCATCACTGACGGCCGTGTCGTTAGTTTGCGGTAGTGAGACTCCAACACCCCAGTCAGCCGTGAAGGGAGATGCTTTGACCGACCTAGGACCTTGGATACTCACCCCCACCCTTGTTCATCTCACCCGGAGGAAGGGCTGGGCCACCACCTTCATGCTGGCCATGAGGCCTTGTTTCTCATTTCATGCTCTGGTCCAAATGTCGACACTTCATCCTTCACTGACTTGGTTTCGCTTGAGAAAGGCCAGAATTTCTGAAAGAGTCCATCACATTCTCGGGGGGAACAGAACAGGGGTGAGAGTCGCAAGTAGAAGGAGTCTAGTCTGTCCGGGTTGGCAAATGCAGGCTGGGATCTGTGATGTGTGGGCTGTGCCCTGGACACAGGCCTTTCCCGTGGCTCCCGAGGGCCCAGGGGTCGAAGTGAGAACAGCCTTGCCTGGGTTCCTCCATCCTCATCTGCTCACTGGCAAGTGTGTCTGCTTATTAGGAGCTCCCCCAGACCTAGGGTCCTTCAAAGTTCAGACCACGGGAGAACCTTGAGTCCCTTCTCCTGGGCCTCCTGTGTGAGAATCCAGTGCCTTCTGAGGTGACCGGTGGCAGGAGATGCCTCCCCCTCCAGGGAGCTCCCTTCGGAGGACTGTGACTCAGTGCACCTTGCTGTGAGCTTGTGGGGTTCCGGCCACGGTCTCTGCAGAACCACACTTGAGATGAGCTTAGGGACGGAAATGACAGGACTAATATTCCAGGCCAGGGCTGGAGGGAGGGAACAGGTGAAATTGAATGTGACCTCAAACACATAGGTGGGTGCTGGGTCTGTTACTAAAATGGGGAGCCTGCGAGGTGCCTGCCAGGAATTGAATTCCAGAGTAAATGGTGGACATGAGGCATTTTTAAGATGCCATTTTTCATCGAAGTTAGGACTTCAAAGAGGCACTCGGGTCTATGAGCCTGGGTCTGAGGTGAAGGAGCCGGACTAGAGATACACGTTGGGAGTTGTCATTCTTAGCTGGTGTTCACAGCCGTGCACGTGGATTAGCTCATCTTGAGAGGTGCAGGCTAAGGCTGAGGGGGGACAGGGCTGTGCCTCGGTTGGAGGAAAGCCCAGACCATGGAACTTTGGTGTGTAAGTCAGCGGCGTTTGTGATTTTCAGAGCAATGCCATTTATCCTTAAGGGGCCAGGGGTGGGCAGGGCCAGCCAGGAAGAAATCTGAAGGGAGAGTTGTGGCCACGTGTGCGCATCTTCGGACGATGTAGAGGCTGCAGGGTCTGGGAGGGGAGACTCATCAGAAGCTAGAGTTGGAGTGGGGAGTGGGGAGAAGGTAGTCACACTCACTTGTGAGGGAGGGAGGGATGCCTAGGGAGTCCCCACCCTACCGGACTCGCTTTCCCATGAACAGAAGGCAATCAGACAGTGAGGTGAGATCTGAGGTGAGAAGGTATGGGTGCTGGGAGAGGAGCCAACCTGGAGAATGGTGCTTGGACAGTTCTGGAATAGTCTCCCTGCAAATAGAGTTAAAAAAAGTCAGACTCTTAAGAACAGTGATAGTGACTGGGGAGGAGACAGTTCTTTTTCTGGCCTCCTAAGGGTAAGGCATGTATCCGGGGATATACAGAAGATTCGGGCAGTCTATTCTGGGGGCTTGACCCTTACCAGGGGGAACAGTGCAAGTTTAAAGGGGGAGAAGGGCAGCAGAGGGAAACTAGCCAGGCCCCGTGTCAGGTACCAGTTGGCAGCCCTACTTGCATGTTGCATTCACCCCCATGCCTCCCAGGTGGGCGGTGGTAGCCCCCTTTTGTAGATTGGGAAGCCTTCTCAGAGGGGTTAAGGAATTGGCCCGTTTAGCGGCTAGTAAATGCTGTAGCAGGATTCAAGCAGGGCCCTGTCAGACTTCAAGAGTATGTTTTCTCTACTAATTCCGGTACCTCCCTGTTGTACGTGGAATGGTGAAGTGGGTCAGTTTTGGAGCCTTTCAGAAAAAGTGCGATATAAGTGCCTCAGGACTGTTTCACAAAGCTCAGTGTTCTTTGACGGTTCGGCACCGCAGTGCTTTACGCCCCACAGAGGTAAGGTCTTACTCCTTTGACGATGACGTGGTTGCAAATGACGTACAGGTGCAAAACCAGACTTAGCATCTTCTGAAGGGAAACTCTCCACTTCTCACTTTCTTCCACGGGATGTAACTGTGCTGCAGCATAGGCCTGAGCTTTCCATATGGACTGAGGGTTTGATATCCAAAGTTAGCATAAAATGGTCAGATGAAGAAAATCGACGTTGACAATTTATTTTTGGGTTTCATTAGACAAGTTATACTATCAGTTAATGGCCCATATAGCGAATGAAATTGAGTACAGAACATTGCATTTGTTACTTTCTATTTAGAGTTCTCTTACAGCATAAGTTTGCCTGCTTTGGAACATCAGCTCCACCACCAGGTCGCCTGTCTTTGTGTTGGTGTGATTGCATTTACACAGTGAATGTAATCTGGGCTTCCTCAGCCCCAAACACTCCAGTGCAGAATCACGGGCTGTAGCCATCTCTTAGTCACGCAAATACTTCTAAAATTATATGATGCCAGAAAAGAAAGAAGAGACAGAGAGATTGCCTTTATCAAAATTCCTTTAAATTCTAACTGCAAAGTGTTGTTGAGCAGCTCTGGTTTCCTTTGGATATGAATATATACATTTCTTTGCATGTAACCTGGGTTTTGGGCTAGAACATCAAGCTCTTGCTGTCCACAGGCCACAAAAATAGTAGCCAAATTGCACACGTGTGAAATATTTTATTCTTTTTTCTGAGAAAGAATCCTTGAATTTGGGATTTGGGCTGTGATTTTTGCTTTTTGCTTCTCCCACCCGTCTTGTAATCTCTCACTCCTTCCCACGTGGCCTCCAAGAGGTCGTGGCCTCAAAGGAGCGGGCAAACACCCAGTTTATCCCCATGCAGTGCTGCCAAAGAGGGAGACCAGCCAAGACCTAAAGGACATTATTAGAGAGGACTTCCTGAATGGTATGGGCTCTACATTCATTTGTGAGTACAGAGTAAGTGTCAGCCAGGAGAAGGAATCAAGAGGGTGGCTCAGGTGGCAGAAGCAGCTGGGCAGAGGCCTGGAGGCTTGTGGGTGGGGACCCGGGGTGAGTGCCCTGTGTGGTCCAGGGTGGAGGGTGCCCTGCTGGGGAGGACACTGGGGAAGGCCTGGGGTGGAGGGCTTTGGAAGAGCTTGGGTTTTACTAGAACTGACACAGGAGACAGTGAATTGTGTCAGCAGGAAGTGACCCTCAGGACTGGTACTCCTGGTTTTGCTTCTGATGTTCTACAGAATGAAGGGTTCAGGACGGGAGATAGCAGCTCTGTCTGTCCCTTTGAGACCTACCCCTTCATTAATTTATTCATTACATGTACCCTTCTGAGTGTGTAGGGAAGAGTGATGGATCCACTGTAGTAAGCAAATCGTACTTGCCTCTTGCGAGCTTAGCTGTTTCAGAAGTTGACCCAGCGTAGAATGTTCTAGGAACACAGCAGGGACACCTAACTAAAAGTGCGGGGGTTGGAGGCAGGGAAGGCTTCCTTTACATATAGTGAAAATGAGCCTGGAGTAAAGTGGGAAGAAGCAGGTGGTCAGGGGGGCCCTGAGGTCACTGGGGACCTGGGTACTGCAGTGATGCTGGGCAATTAGGGGCAGCGGGGGCTAGAACTCTACTAGGGAACCCCTGAAGGGCTTGAAGCAGGGGAGTGATGTAATCAAATTTGTGTTTTGGGAAGGCTGCTCTGGCTGTGTCTGTGTGTGTGTGCAGTTGGGAACAAGGGGAGGGTGCCACCAAGTGAGAGGGTCATTAGAATACATTTCACAGGCTGGGAGATGAACAGTGGGAGAGGGGTATCGGGGTTGCCTGGGGACGGCAGGGGCACTGCAGATGCAGTATCTTCTTATGGGGAAGGCTTGTTAGCGGGGCCGCCCTAGCGGCGCCTTGTGGCTGGAAGAAAACAGATGGAGGCCGCCAGGTGGACTTTTCTCTTCTCTCCTTCCCTGCCTTCTGTGATGATCTTTGCTCAGCCAACATTTGGAACAGAAGAGCTAAGTTCCAGGGTAGCCCAGGAGTTTGTTGAGCTCGTTCGAGTGAGATCTGATAGGATTTATGTGTGTGTTGAGATCTGCACGTTCACTTAGCTAGAAATGCCCCGGCTTTTGGATTTCCATAGGGGTTTTTATTTTTCATAAAAATTGCTTTCTTGGTGAGAGGAAATTGAATACAGCTACTGTTTTTCTCAAAAACAAAATCTTATCTTTAAAGAAATTTTATATTCAAATAATAGGAATATTTAAAAATGGTAAAGAAAGGCTTTGGTGTAATTTCTTTGGTTTCTGAGTTAATGTGGAGTTAGAGCCTTTGCATTACTTTATAGCATATCCATGTCAGTATTTAAAGAGCTGTTAGTGAGCGCCCCAGGCCCCACCTCTCAAAGCATCACTAAAGCTTGCTCTGAAATAGTGAGGTCATAAAGATCTTTTTTGCAGAATCCAAAAAGTTGGTTTATAATATGCAGCATAGCTCTCTTTATAAAATAACAAAAGGCTCAAAATTAAGAAATTGGAACATCCTTGATTTTTTTTTAAAAGCTGAAACATAAACATTTTTGTGCTAATGTTGCAACTGCAAATTTTGGAAAGAAAACTCTTACAGTAATATTATGTATGTGAAACACATATATGCCTTTCATGTTTGAAAAATAACTACCCAGTATTTTTTGAAGTCAGGACCATTCCAGCTCAGATACTGGCAGTGATGGTTGCTGGTTTTCAATGGCAGAGTCTAAATTTGCCTTCTTTGCTTTTTTTTTTTTTTTTTTGTAGTGAGAGGGTTGAGTAGTGCTTTGTCAGCATGCTTTCAGGGCAATTTTGGGGCAGACGTCGTGCACCAGCAGTGAGACATTTCTGTGCATTTTACTTTCTGGACATCACCTGGCCGGGATGCTTTAGGACTCCCTGGTCCATCACCATTTGTCCTGGAGCTGTCAGAGACAGTGAATGACTTTCTGTGGCTTGGAGGTAAGGTGATCTGATGCAGATGATCAGATGTGTAGTTAAAGTGCTGTTACTTGAAATAAGAGGAAACTTAGAAAAATGGCTCTAAAATACAGGATGAGGGAAGAGAATTGTCTGAGCTGCCTGCAGTGGGGAAACTTCTCAGGTGACTCCCTCACTATGTATCCTGTCACACTCCCTCACAGCCCTGCACAGCAGTCCTTCTGAAGCAAGCATGCACTTTCTAAGAAATGCGCTGACTTTCCTTGTGCCTCTGTTTGTCGGCCTTTTTTAAAAGCACATCTTGCCCTTTACTTAAATGCCATCACTGTTAGTCACCTCTGAAACATATTGTTCCGGGCCTCATCCATATATAGCTGCTAAATTGATGAACAGAATGTGGTATCTCCATGTAGTGGAATATTATTCATATAAAAGAATGAAAAAAATGAAAAAGAAAAAAAAGGGGAAGATGAAAACAGCCACCAGCTCTTGGAACTCCACCCTGACTGCTCAACCCGCCCTTTTCCCTTTGAATCCCCACCCCTTATGCTCCACTGTACTCTTTTTGATAGTACTTACCACCTTCTGATAAACTTTAATATTTTCAAAAAAAAAAACAAAAGAAGAAGATGCAGATACCACTTCAACATGGACAAGCCTTGATAACAGCATGTTAAGTGAAAAGAACCAGACACAAACGGCCACATATTGTTGATTTCAGTGATCTGAAATGCCCAGAATAGGCACATGCAGAGGCAGAGAACAGGTGTTGGTTGCAAAGGGCTGGGCGGAGGGGGGGTTGGGAATGACTACTAGTGGACAGGGGGTTTCTTTTTGGACGATGGAGTGTTCTGGAAATAGATGGCGGTGAGGACTGCACAACCGTGAGTGTGCAGAAGACTGCTGGGCGCTGTCTCTGGGTGTGCCTGTGGTTGGGGGCGGCTTTATTTTGTTCTCACCCTGCAATGTGAAGAGTCATCTTCTGCTGTGGCCTTTCTACTCCTGTGAGTGGTGAGACTCAGAGACTTTGCGGAGTCATGTTTCTTTTTCCCCCTTGCTGAGTGTAGGCAAAAAAGGTTTAAGCCTGAGAAAGTGCTCCATCTGCAGAAATGTCTTTCAGTTTGTATGGTGTAAAAGACTTGAGAGCTTTTTAATCATTGAAGACAGTCTGTGGGGGAAACAGCCCGTGAAGCCTGGGTGAGACTGGGAAGAGCCGCGCTTCCCTCCCTGACACGGGTGGGGATTTCACCTCCGTTCAGGCATTGAAGGGCCCTGACCCGTGAGCGGAGTTGACAATCGTGAATATTTATGTGTATCCGCTGCTTCATCTTGGATATTAATTACAAGCTGAGTCAGTTTGTGGCGGCAGCCTCATCCTACATCAGGAATTTATAGTATCTGCTCTTTGAGGTGAAGACCAGACAGACTTGATTATTTAAGTCTCTCTTGAATTGTATCTCAGATTACTTTGTCAAAAGCAAAACAGCAGAAATACAGACGTCCTTTATTGCCGATGTGACCTGAAGCAGGTTTAGTCTCTGTGCATCAGTGGCCTTATCTGCGGGTGAGGAAGATGATAACAGTGCTTCCCTCAGAGGGGCTGGTGAAGGGGGAGTGAAAAGCACAAATGGAGGACTTACACAAGATGCACATGAATGACTGGATTCAATTATCTCAGCCTGGTGAGGCCTCAGGGGCAGAGATGTCAGAACAGAGCAGTCCCAGCCAGAGCTCGATCCATGTTGGCAGCTGTGATTATGATCCGTATCACCACTGCGGGTTATCAGGTAGTTTTAAGACTTGATAATATGAATTCATGAATAATGTTAAAAGACTAGACATCTCAGATCCGGTTTACATAGTTTTCAAGATTTCCTCTGAGAAAAGGGTGTCTTTTTTCCCCAACTTAAATCTGAGTTGAGTCTGCAAAGGATTCTGTAGTCCTCAATCTTAGTGCTTTAATTCTCCATTTCTTCAAAAAACGTTTTTAAATGGAGTTACTGGGGACTTAACTGAGGACCTCATGCATGTTAAACACGTGCTCTCCCAATTGAGGTATAATCTCTCCCCAATTTTTTTTTAACTTTACTTTCTTAGAATTCAGAGTTTAGAGGCCTCTAATTCTTTTTCTTGAGACATTTTCATGAACCTGGAAGTCTATAAATAATGGGCAATACTTGGCCTATTAAAAAAAATCAATAGAACATTCTGCAATCTATCCAAAAGGAAAAGCTCATTGACTTAAAATGTTTCTCCTTTATGGTGATTTCTACTTTTTGATCTAGCTTAATTTGTTAACAGCCATCCTCATCATCATAATGACCAAATTCGCCCTGAATGGGCACCGACCAAAGACTAAAATGCTTTCCTCATGTTTTACTTTATAGCAGGTGTTTGAGGGTAGGTATCAGTGTCTCCTTTTTTGCAGCTGAGGGATTGAGATATGGGGCAGCTTGTCCCAAATCACACGCAGCTGGTGGTGGCAGGCTCAGGGCTGGAACCCAGGCTGCACAGGATGCCTTCTCAATTGCTCCTCTAATCAGCCTCCTGATGAGTGGTTTCCCAAACCCCTGTGAGTCCATAAATTACCAATTTTAGTGATCTCAGCCTGATGCCTTCAAAGGAGAGACATCAGTGAGAATGTGAGACAGAGTGGCATAAATTAAAATTATACATTTTCACAAATGTTTTATTCTCGGCTAATGACTTAAAAAGTTAGTGTTATTTATTCTAGAGTTCTGCAAGCACTAAAAACAAAATATTAAAAATGATTATAATGCAAAAGAAAAGTGAGCTCTGAAAGTCCAACCACTGTTATTGACTCATTGATTGTTTTTCTCTAGTGGTGCTTGTTGAAAGAAAAATTTACAAAGTCTGAATTGGTTTTATGTAGTTTTAGTATGGAAGAAAAAATTGTCAGTGAATATTGAAAGTAAAATCTTGACCCTTTTCTTTCCTGAAGATGAATATGTAAGTTGTTTTTCATGGCTTAAGTACATTTCCTCATTTGTAAAATTTGAGTAATGCTGTTTAACTTGTCTTGACTGTGAGAGTTTGACGCCTTGTATACAAAGCACCCAAGCGGTGCTCAATAAAAAAATGTGCTGTCACAATGACAGTTTAGGAGAATCAGCTCTGAATACTAAAGAGGGTGGCTTATTTCTGATACATATTCGATATCTATATATATGATATATATGAATATGATTTACAGTAATAAAGATTCAGTTGTTTTTTAGTGCAGTATGAAGTTTTGATGAAATCAATGTCATTCTTGTAAGATAGGGACTAGTTACATTGCCTTAAACAGACGACCTTGAAGATTATTTACACTGAATGTGTATTTTTACAACTCAGAATTCATATTGCCGTGTAACCATCCACTAGAACTTTTAAATTTGTAGGAATATGACCAGAACCATTAATTTAGAAAAATCAACATTAAATATTTTCAGGAAATAAGCTTATCTCTGTTGTGATTGAAAAAAATTTTGATTTTTTTCTGTACTCTTAATACGTTTTAAAATGTCAAAACATTGATTTGACATGTCACTTTTTAAATGGAGGGAATAAAGCTCAAGCTGTTTTAATACATAAATTAATCTTTTTGCATTTCAACAAAATGATATGATTTCCTGACTCTTTGGGAAGACTATTTTGCAAGACACTTAGATTACCTACTTTTGGAAAAATGCAGAAGTGACTTTTATGAATATAGGCCTAGTACAGATCTGTTGGCATTTGACATAGTGCAAGACATGAAGACTAGGAGATCTTTGCTGCTGATTGTCAGGAGGACAGATCCCAGGTCTCAGTCTCCCCTCCTGTAAAATGAAGAGGCTGGACTGGATTCTTTCCTCTTTTAAGATGAGTTTCCATATGCCTATGTCTTTTGTTTATATTCAGGACTATTATCAATTTCAGATTAAATGCTGAATACCACTCTCTTCCCCGAAGCACAATTCAGTAAGTGCTAGATAAGCTTTCAGTTATCTGATTATTCTTTATTTCTTTTTTTAAATTTTATTTTATTGAGTTATAGTCAGTTTACAATGTTGTATCAATTTCCAGTGTAGAGCACAATTTTTCAGTTATACATGAGCATGCATATATTCGTTGTCACATTGTTCTTCACTGTGAGCTACCACAAGATCTTGTATATATTTTCCTATGCTATACAGTATAATCTTGTTTATCTATTCTATATATACCTGTCAGTATCTACAAATTTCAAACTCCCCGTCGGTCCCTTCCCACCCTCTTCCTCCCTGGCAACCACAAGTTTTTATTCTATGTCTATGACTGTTTCTGTTTTGTATTTATGTTCATTTGTCCCTTTCTTCTCTTTTTTAGATTCCACATATGAGTGATCTCATATGATATTTTTCTTTCTTTTTCTGGCTTACTTCACTTAGAATGACATACTCCAGGGACATCCATGGTGCTGCAAATGGCATTATGTTGTCATTTTTATGGCTGAATAGTATTCCATTGTATACCACCTCTTCTTTATCCAGTCATCTGTCAATGGATATTTAGACTGTTTCCATGTCTTGGTTATTGTAAATAGTGCTGCTATGAACATTGGGGTACAGGTGTCATTTTGAAGTATGATTCCCTCTGGATATATGCCCAGGACCAGGATTCCTGGGTCATAGGAAGTCTATTCCTAGTCTTTTCAGGAATCTCAATACTGTTTTCCACAGTGGCTGCATGAAACTGCATTCCCACCCCAGTGTGGGAGGTACCATTTTCTCCACAGCCTCTCCAGCATTTGCCATTTGTGGACTTTTGAATGATGCCCATTATGACAGGTATGAGGTGATACCTCATTGTAGTTTTGATTTGCATTTCTCTGATAATTACTTATACTGAGCATTTTTTCCTATGCTTATTGATCATTCATATGCCTTCATTGGAGAATTGCTTGTTTAGGTCTTCTGCCCATTTTTCGATTGGGTTGTTTTTTTTTTCTTACTAAGTATTATGAGCTGCTTGTATATTCTGGAGATCAAGCCTTTGTCAATTTCATCTTTTGCAAAAATTTTTTTCCCATTCTGTAGGTTGTCATTTTGTTTTACTTAGGTATCCTTTGCTGTTCAAAGCCTGTAAAATTAATTAGGTCTCATTTGTTTATTCTTGCGTTTATTTCTATTGCTTATTGTATCTTCTCTTATGTTGAAGTCTTTAATCCATTTTGAGTTTGATTTTCGTTTCTGATCCTACAGGCAATTTTTGTGTTGCATCTTTCCCGGCAACCTGGAAAGGCTTTTTAGCCATAGGTGGCGCTATTGCACCTTCTTACAGTCTTAATTTTCCCGTTTGTTAAAGAAGGCTTAAACAACGTTATTTTATTTTGATTACTTTGCTTAATGCTTCAGGATAGCACAATGTCCATTGTGTCTGTCTACCTGGAAAAATTATTCTACTTAGATCTTACTTTTATTCTGTCATCTCACAGTGAACATTTCAGACTTGCTGTGCAAAGAATGGCAAAATCGGACTTTTTTTCCAGTGTTAGAAACCAGTGAGCCAGGATTTTATTAAACAGCTAGAAGCGGCCTCTGGGGCACCTTAAACCTGAAAAGTGTACTGAGTTCCCTGAGTATTGACCCCGCCGCTGTGTGTTAATTGGGAGGTGATTTGGTATATATAGGAAGGGGTGTAGCTTTGTTTGCATGCATGCGCTGCCATTGAGCCACGTGAATCCGAGTCAGTTCGTTCTGTTTTTCCCTCGTCCGTATGATGGGGATGCTCATATCTGCTTTGTAGAATTGTGAGAGTTAGAAATTATGTAAAGAGTTTAGCACAGTGGGTATCTCAAGAGGGCTCATAAACTTTAGCTCCTGTTGTGTATGAAGCCATCGTTTTATAGTCTTTGGCAATTTCTAAGAAATAGGAAAATAAGAAAGCTGGTTTTATGATGAAAGATATTTGAAGAGGTTCCATAGTTCCTATACTCATAATTTAGCATCAGCAGAGTCAGGACCAATACACGGTCACCCTGAACCAACGTTAAGCCACAGAATTTTTTGTTAATTAGTATACATTGGGGCTTAAGGGAACCCAATACTTATACACATGTTTTCTCCAGCAGCCAACTGAGAGATGACACAGAAAAGCAGGCAGGCGATTAACATCTCCTATATTACTGAGGAAGCCATGTTCTCCATGAACTTCAGGGCTGTGGGAAAATGGGTGTCATGGTACTGTGTCCCAGAACTAGAGACTCACCCTGTCCCAGGTAGCTCTGGGCCACAGCAAGCCTTCCCTTGAGAGGATCTGCCCCATCATGCACAGGGATGTCCTGCCTTGGAGCTGAGCATCCCGGGTGCTTCCCGAGGGTGGCCAACAAAGGAGAGAAAAGAAGGTTTTCACATGCCCTGCTTGTCTCCCGGATACACAGCTCACTCTTTTAGTGTGACAAAGCCTAGCTGTGGGCCAGAGGTCAGGTGTATGAAGGGAGAAGCACTCTCCATGGCCCAGTGGACTGGGGAGGAGGCATCCCCTCCCTCAGTTTAAACAGGTGGTGGTGTGGAACAGAAGGGTGCTCCCCAACAGTTTATAAAAGGAGAAATAAGGATTTCCTTTGGGACTTAGTCGAGCCGGGAAACACTGATGATGATTAGAAGGAAGACTTGTAAATCACTTTAATATTAAGTTAACATTTGTTGAGCATCAAAAATACACTACATTCTTTTCTGAGCATTTTATAGAAATGAATCCTTCAATCTTCAAAACAAGCGAGTAAAAAAGGTTTGATTGTTATCCCAGTTTTACAGTGTGGAAATTGAGTCAAACAGAGGGTAAGTAATTTGGCCAAGGTCACAGAGCTAGTAAGTGGCAGAGCTGGCATTTAAACCCTGGCTGTCTGGTTTCCAGGCTCCCAGGGATGGGCTGTGAGTGTTTAGAAGTATCTGCATGCCTGGGTCTCTGTAACTCTGTACATCAGTTACCCCAGAAAAGACAGGGGAAGTAGAGTTACACAGGTGCTCACAGTTGTGTCTCAGCCACTGTCCAGGAGAGTGCACCGTGATTAACTTTGTTTTCCAGGCAGCATGTCTGTTTGTATAACATTGAGTTAACCTAGAAGCCCTCCCTGCATTGCTTCTGTCCATGCTTGCCATATGACCAACTGCCCATGATTGAGCTGTTGAGGAGAAAATGTACTGATGGTTGAAATCTGATATTTCAGTCTGGTTCATAGTTTCATGTCTCCTGTTACATTAATAAGTTAAACGCCTGGTTTTCTTGCATCAGTTTGGTTAATGTGAGACCAGTCCATTGGAGCCCAGGGATGCTGATGGTATATTTTCTGAGCACGTTGTGGCACTTCTACCCATGCAGACCTGGCTGGAGAATGTCCCCCTTCCTCACTGATTTCTCCCAACAGCAGCGTCCTCTCCCAGCCCTGCACGTGAGGCTGGGAGCTCTCTGAGTAGGCCAGAGGCAAACTCTACAAATCAGAAAATGATGAAGTATCTGGAAGTGGGTTTAATAGATGAAAAGGGCTTCCAGGTCGTCCAATGGACTCTTCGAGGCCGTTTGCTGAAAAGCTGTCCACTGTTTGTGGTTAAGCTACCTCTTTGCTGTTGTAAAGTCTGGATTAGATGAAAGGATTATAAAAAGCAGAAAGGAGTGATTTCAGGTGGTCCATCCACACTGGTGAGAAGTGATGGGTGACCACCTGTGTGAGGCATTAACAGAGTCTTACAAGCTTCATAAAACAGCTTTAAAAGCTCTGCCATCTGAGTGCACTTCATTTGGGGTCTAGTTCATCACTGGTCACGCTGAGCAAAGAATTGATGATGGCAGAAAGGACATGGAGGCATCAGAAAGGTCTCAGTCATGTTCCCTGTTTAAAGGATGTGGCACAGTGTAATATATTTCAGCTGGGTTATTCACTGAACAGTTTTGAGTGTTTTCTGGGACTCCCCACTCCCCCAAGGTTCCATGCAGCTCAGTGTCCCCTCAGTGCAGCTCTGTCAGTGCTTGCCCTGGGCTGAAGTGGTGTCACGGGGAGCAGGACGGTCAGTGTCCCAGGCTCCTCCGAGCTCCGTCTCCTCATCTGCAGTGCCGGGTTGCTCATCCGTGTCTACTTAGTAGGGTTGCTGCGAATCACACGTGATGGTTGTCAGGGGTGATTTGTGGTTGTCCCTGTGTTCGGCATATAGTCAGTATTTGATAGAAACACTTGTTTTTGTTTTTTGTTTTTATTATACTTGTGGCTCCTAGATTGCAGTGGTTTTTAATCTGCATTTTTTATAACTTTATTCTTATATATAAATAAGCACTTATTTTTATTTATTTTTATGTATGTACTGGGGATTGAAGCCAGCACATTGTGCATGCTAAGCAGGTGCTCTACAACTGAGTAATACCCACCCTCCTTGTCTGCACTTAAAAATAAATATTGCAATACACAAAATAACTCTTAAACACCATCATGGGACCTATTTTCTGTATAGACAATAGAATACATATGCTATTTCAATAAGAATAAATGTTGGGACATACCTTTCTGAATCTGTTTACTTGTTTAAAAACGATCATAGCTAGTGATAAACACGAGTCTTGGATCCAGTACTTCTTAGGGTCTGCTTTGCCATCAAGGGAAATTTCATTCTACAGAGAAGGCTAATTGGGTCTCATTGATAATTGGATGATTTAGCAGATGATCAAGGCTTTCAAAACCTGACAGTTTTGTATTTTAAACTCACTGCAAAGTTATCTTCAAGAAGTTGGAAGTCCTAAGCTTGTGAAGTGCCCAGTAATTCAGTGTGTATGTGTCTGTGTCAGTGTCTGAGAGAATGTGTGTGTGTGATTTCAGGAAGGTAGAAATAAGTTCCATATAGCCTTCTGATAAGTTTCTCCTCCAGTTTAAGGTGTAGGCATATATTTACACAAATAAACTGATATTCTATTTTTATTTGGCATATTGGTGGGAATACGAGGTTCTCATACTTGTTTCAGAAGGGTTGGGGAGCATGAGCTTAGAAAATGGGAAGAGATAGAGGCAGGGAGGTTCTTTATTCTTTGTGCAGGATGAGAAACAGTAGCTTTTCTTTTTTCTTCTAAAGCAAACTGGCACTGAATTGTAACATACTATTACTCAGAATTGCTTTTCTGATCAGATACAAGTGCCTCAGATTTTTCAAGGCAACATGAATGATGAAATGTGTTTTAGCAGTTATCTTTAAAAGTAGTTTTATTTTTCAAGTAAAAGGCTACAGCCTGTTCCTTCTTCCAGAGGTACAAGAAGTTCTCATTGATCTATGTACATAATCTATGTGCTTAGTTCCTTTGGGTTTTTTTTTTTTAAGTGCTTGTTTCATTGTGGTTTGAATGAATGTTTAAAATTTCTGAATTTTGATCTTTAGAACATGCTGATTTATCAGAACTGTTAAAAACCTGATTGGTCTTTGGTCCTTGTTTGATGGGGTTCCCTATTGATTTCTGTTGTCTGTTAAAGAGGGAATTTCTTCCTCTAGCCTGCAGATCATTAAGTGAACGGTTTGCAGTGTGCCTTTAAAACTCTTTGAATGCATTGAGCATGTTTGTCCCGTGAATTTTGAATTGACTCATAGTAATGACTTTGCATTGATTCTTTGGCTTTTCCTCCTCTCCACAAGAATTTGAATTCTCTATTGCATTTTGTATACGTGTTCTTCACAGGGGAAGAAATTTTGCTTTTTTTACAGAGGTGAATTTTCCTATCCCCTCTGAATGCCTTCTGTAATTAATACAGCAAATAATCTGTTATTGCAGTGCTTAATTACTTCATAGACTATTTTTTGTCTTAATCAGAAACAATGACAAAGAGTGATAATAAAAAATATGAAAACCTTCCTTCCTTTGAAGAATATAAATCAGGTGGTCAGGCTCACGCATGCTTTGTGCCTGACACACCCTCATGTCATTGTGTATCATGATTCGGAGATGGAGCTGCTTCAGATTTGTAGATTTTTGTTTGAACATTTTTGTTGAATTCTTTCTCCAGGCTAATGTTTCATGTTGGGTTTGTGGAAAGTGTAGAAGAAGGGAAACAAATGCTTTGTTTTGTTTTCAGGAAGCCTGAGTTGCTGATGAGAAAAGAGTTGAGGGTGGGCTGAGGAACAGACACTCCCTCTCCTCCCGGCTGAAATCGATGAACAATGAAATCAATTAGATGTATCGGTATTTGACCAATAGATTTCAGCGAGCCCAAGCTGGCTAGTTATGCCCAATGGAAAGTACTGAATTCACCTGCAGAATTAGGTGCTTTACCAAGTAGAAGCAGCTTAGAGGAATCAGAAAAATCAGTCCTATGATGAGATATACAAATAATATAATATTTTTTATTTCTGAAACTTTTCTATGTTAAGTTGTGTAGAGATAAAATTGAGTTTCAAGAACCAGGAGTTAAGAGTGTGAGTGGTTCTGTGGGATCGTTATTCAGGGATGTGCCTAGACCCTGCTAGAGTGGCCGAAGCTGGCAGGAAAAGACCCAGACCTAGGATTTGTCATCCCAGGGTGTTCTCCATAATGGTTCCATGTGGGAGCCCATGATTGGGTTAACAAATTATAACAGACCCCAGCCGCCTGTCAACTTTAAGAAGAAAAAGCTGTGCTTCATAACTGCTTTGCAAGCAGGCGCCTATTCATCCTCATTCCTGTCTCCTTGTCTTAAAAAGAAGAGACAATTCTTTGCTTGCATAGTTGAGGTTTTAGATAGAACGCTGCTCGTTGCAAAGCTAGGACCCAGGCCCTCAGATATAAACGCTGCGCTTGTGTGCTGTTAGATATTCAATTATCCCCAAAACAAGGACCTGGCTGGTCTGGTGGTCTGCTTTCTAATGAACATATTTAAAGAATGTATCTTGTTCCCTTCACCCCATGACTTCCTTAAAGATAAACTAAGCCTTTGTACTCAGTTTGGATTCTACAATCTCTATCTCATTCTGCCTTTCCCCAAGTTCTTCCTTATTATCACACAACTCTTAATGACTTTTTCCTTTGATTATACTCAATAAATATGAGAACACTTGAGAGGCTCATGGAGTTGGCTCCCTACTCCCTCTCGCTCTGTTAACTTTTTCCACATTGTCTTGAGTAATTCATTCCGTGTCGGTAAGACTTATGCCAGCCAGTACCCACAGTTCCAAGTGAGAAGGATGCAGGCTTTATCTCTCCTACCCGAGGGAGAGAGAGGAGAGAATTGAGATTTGCTCCCCCGTGGTCCCTTCCTGCCCCAGGGCAACTCCAGTTCACCTGCAGCCTTCTGGCCTCTGCTCACAGGGCCTCTGTCCCAGGACTGACTGCAGCCTTTTCTTCCCTGGTCAACATTTCCTGTGCCTTTCAGAAGTTGGTCTCTTCTCTGCAATTCAACCCTGGCAGATGTGATGGTGGCCAGCGTGCTGGTGGGCAGTCACCTGGGGACAGCCAGGAGCCATGCTGATTCCCCTGAGTCTCTCATTCAGGGTTACAGAACTGTCGAGCACCTGAGGAAGCCCATTCACGTGAGGCCAGCACAGCGTTGCATCACTTTCATTTTATTTTTGAAATTTCAGTGGAGAAATTATTTGTAGCAAACTGTTCCAGATTTTCGGCAGCCTACTTTCCTCACCACTGTCTCCTTGTTGGCTCTGGTGCTCGTTTTAAGAACCAGGTTTCTTCTCTGGTCAATTTTAGCAGCTGGGCTTGCCGAATCCTTGATCTGAGTTTGAAGCAGAATTCTTCTTCGTGATGTCAAACTGATTTCCCTTGTCATTTCTGAATATTTCGTGCACACTCAGCAACTGTTTCAAGTGAACTGCTCTTGTCCAATTTCGGTTAACTCACATTTGCTGATCTGCTGCTTTCATGCTGAGGGCAGTTTCTTCTTCCTGTAATAAAAGTTAGCAATTTGCATTTACTATTGGAAGGTACTGGCCCAAGGTGCTTTTGTTCTTAACAGTTTTAATACAACTCACCAATTAAAATGTACTGCGGTTTTTACTCTATGCCGAGAATTGTGCAACCCAGTCAATCTTAGAACATTTTCATCCCCCCAATAGGAAGCCCCGTACCCATAAGCAGTCATTCCCATCTTCCCCATCCTCCCCCATCCCCAGGCAGCCACTCTTCTCTCTCTGTGGATTTGCCTGTGCTGGAAATTTCATGTAAATCGAGTCACTTCATGTAAGTGGAACCGTCTATTGTGACTGACTTCTTTCACACTGAGTAACGTTTTCAATGTTTGTCCACGTTTGTCCACGTTGTGGCCTGTCTCAGTACTCCTTGCTTTGCTATTGCTGAATAATATTCCACTGTATGGCTGGGTCCCTCTGTTTACCCATTCATCACTTGATAGACATTTGGGTTGTTTCTGCTTTTTGCCTGTGATGAATAATCGTGTCATAAACATTCCTGTAGGAGGTTTTATGGGGACATTTGCTTTCAGTTCTCTTACGTGTGTCCCCAGGAAGCAGAATTGCTGGGTCATTCAGTAACCAAATGTTCAACTCTCTGAGGTCCTGCCAGGCTGTTTTCCAAAGTGGCCACTCTATGTTACATCCACACCAGCAACTGCTGTGAGCTCTGCTTCCTCTGTGTCATAATCTTTTTTTGATTATAACCTATTGTAGTGAGTGTGAAGCAGTTTCTACTAGTGGTTTTGACTTGGTTTCCTTTACAACTAATGATATTGAACATCTTTTCTTTGTGCTTATTGGCCATTTTTACATTTTCCTTTAAAAATAACTTTTCAGATCCTTTATTCATTTTTTAATTGAGTTGCCTTTTTATTGTTGAGCTGTTGGAGCTTTTTTTATCTTGGAATTACAAATTCCTTATCAGATAAATGATTTCACAAAATTTTCTCCTGTGTGTTGTTTTTTCACTTTCTGGATGGTGTCCTTTGAAGCAAAGTTTTAAATTTTGATGAACTCCAGTTTATCTCTGTTTTCTTTGTTCCTTGTGCTTTGGGGTCATATTTAAGATATGAGGTATTTTATTTAAACTTTTATATATAAAATAACTGAATTCTTAGGACCATTCTAGGGATGGGTGTTGTTGTTGTTCTGAGTCTATGGATGAGGAGACTGAGATGCAGAAAATTTCCGTGAATATCAGTGTCACAGCTACCCAGTGGTGCTGTGGGATTTCAGACCCTCTTGTTTGTCCCCAGCATCTGTGCTCGTCACCACCATGCTCTACTCCTTCCTGGAATCGTTAATGAAAGTATTTCATTCTTTGATTTCTTGTTAGTTTTTTTCTCATTGGGGACCTCATCTTCTCATTTTACTTGCAGAGCTCAGTGTAGGTTTATTTTAGGTCTCATATAGGCAGAAGCATTGTTATCAGGTAACATTTTTATTACTCACTCTGCAGTGATGGCTGTTGCTAGTTGACCTAATCAAGTCATGCTTAAGTCTTTCCTGCTCATGACACTAACAGCAGAGTCATGACTTACAGAATGCTCAAAGAAGAAAGTACTTGATTGATTTTATTTTGCTAACCAATCAAATAAAAACCCCAGAGTTGCCATAGATTATAAGCCCTCCAGAATAGGGTCAATTGTCTTCCTTGTGTTTCATTTGTTTGGTCACAGTGTCTGGTTAGTGCCTTGCTGTCCAGCAGTATTGTTAGGATACGGTGCTCGTGAATTATTGTAAGGACATACTGTGTTGTTTTCCTAATTATTGACAATAGACTGTGTTGTTCATTTGATAAGGGAAAGGATAACATAAAATACTGCTCAGATCTATTTTAAAATTAAGCTTGGAAATTTGAGAAGATTTCAAGGAACCATACAAAGATATTTTTCACTAATTATAGATCTATCTTTGACACATTATGGTTACATAGCAGACTCACTTATCAACTAGATTTGACAAGAGGGGTGTATTATTATTTGTTTTAGTTGAAATATTCTACCTGGGATAAAGTAATCAGTGCCCATAAATGAACAAATGTAACTTTGTATTTCTATGCAACATGGGAGCAGACTTCATACATTTATATATAATATATATGGGTGTGTGTTTTAAACTGTCTTTCAGTGTTTTTATAGTTTTTCAGCAATGTACTACCTTTAGAATTCTTCTAAGAAAATCACTCCCGTATCTAGTGCAGTTTGTACTGTGTATCCTGTCTTATGCATGGAATCCCACTGTCCCCTCTGTGAGGAATTTCCTCTCCTACTGAGTTAGTAGCAGAGCTACAGAGACTGGGATTTCTAGGCCTTTGCTCTCCATGTGTTGGAAGTTGTGTGTCAATCACGATTTTCCCTTTCTTCGGTTTTCATTGTTCAATTAGAATTTTTGAAAATAACTATTAATATGTTGCAGCAGTCCCCCTAGATACTTGATGTGTTTGTGCTTTCCAGTTTTCAATTTATGAAAAATGTAAATGCACTCTTGTTTTTAAGTAGTCCTTTTTCACTAGGTATTTATTTACCTCTTTATAGTTAATTTTTTTCCCCAATGAATGAATCAGTGTGCATGTTTTAAAAGATACATTACTTTTTATTTTCTTATTGTAACAGTTATATTCATTGTAGAGAATTTACAAAATAAGGAAAACCACAGTAAATAAGTTAAAAAAGGCCTGTAATCTCACCTGGAGGTACAGTTGTAAGTTTTGAAATTGAGAATTACAAGTCCTCTCACGTTGTTCTACTTTTTCAAGATCACTTTGGTTACTGAGACCCTCGAATTCCCATATGATTTGTAGCAGCAGCTAGTCAGTTTCTGCAGAGGAGCCCGCTGGGATTGTGATCGAGACCACATTGAATGCACGGATCACTCTGGGGTGAACTGCCATACCAAGAGCATTGTCTTCTGACCCAGGAATATGCGTGGTGCGTCTGTCCATGTATTTAGGTCTACTTTAATTTTTTCAACAATGCTTTGAGTTTACAGAGTATTATTTTACTTTTTTTTTGCCTTTATACTGAGGACAAGTGTGTAAGGCACCGGGATCAGAAGTGTATTTGAGCCCCGCCCCTTGCTGCCACCATGGTCTCTGTACTCTTGCTTCACCCTCTGTACAATCTTGCACAAATAGGACCTCAGTAACTCTCTCTTGAATGAATGATTATATGATTGTTGGATGATGCTTGAGAGTCCTTGTGATGATTTTTTCCCCAGCCTTTCCCCACTTCTTAACTATGCCCTTCCCCTTCTTAAACTCCAGCCTTTGTTTCAGACTGCCTGTGGCATTGATTTTCCTTGTTGTAGACTCTTCCTTTCACTGGTTCACGATAATGTTACATGTGGGCTGTGGAAACTTGCTAGATGTCAAGAAATAGCAAATCCATTGCATGCTAGTATTTTTAGAGTGTGGTAATCTTTTATCGATTGAAATTAAATCAGGCTGATCCCCTGAGACCTCCCGTGAGCTCTTTTCGCCTTCCTACAGGTGATACTGCTCTGGTTGCTGCATGTGCCCTTCCCCCAGCCTTGGTTTTGGAGTTGAGTAAGTCACCATCAGTGGAGCCCTCTCTTTAAAAGATGAAGAGAACATTTGCTCCTTCTCCCTGGTTGGGGACTTGGATGAGATGAGGTACCAGATAAAAATGGAGCCCCACCTCATTCTGACCCCGGCTCGTTCCGTTCCTCTCTCCAGGGGAAAAGAGTACAATTCAACAGTATAAAGATTGATTTTGAGCTAATGAGACAGACAAGACAATCGATCATTTATTAAATATCCTTTCATGCCAGCAACAAATGTATTATACACACACAAAAAGCACATAAAGCATAGTAGTACTGTGGTTACAATTGTGAGTCTGAGTTCGAGTCCTGCTCTGGAGTGACCTTTCCTGTGAGATGGAGAACTGGTAGGTCGGCTTAGCCTCTCCAGGACTTGTTTTCTGTCCTGCAGAGATGGGGCTGGCTAGGCGTCCCTCCCCTGTAGAGGTGCTGTGGGGTGTAAATGACGCATGTGGGCAGCCTGAGAACAGCTGCTCATTCCTCGTAAGTGCAGGATAGCATAGCTTTTGTGGTGACGGCTTTATGACCACCCCATGTAGACTCTCAGTGCTCCAAAGGGATGCTTTGTGGTTTGGAGGTGGGATTCTCATTTCTGTAAATACCGAAGGATTGTGTTATTGGGCCTTGCTGATTTGAATCTATTCTTTAGAAAGCATATACTGTAGATTTTTTTTCAAGCATGCATGATTTTTTCTTTTAATATTTATAGTTCTACACTCTCATCTCTTGTGTGATTTTTCATGGAAAGTAGGAAACAATCCTAAGCCACTTGCCCCTTCACACTTCTCCGTGGTGGATTTCCTCCCTGACTGGAAGAGGGTTTTGCATAGGAAATTTACTTTGTTTCCCTTTTCTTGGAGTCTCTCTGTCTGTCTGCCCATCTCTCACCTGTCCATCTGTCCATTTATCTACCCACTCATTCTTCTGACTTGTTCCAACAATCATTTCAGGCAGCTTACAGAAGAACAGATACCAAATAAGCAGGTGGGAAAATGGAGCCAAGTTCAGGCCGTGAGGCTAGGAGGTGAGCCTGTGTGAGGGTTGCAGGGTGAGACACACGCCTCTACCCTGTGACTTATAAGATCAACAGCAAGTGTATGCCTGAGGCTCCCAGCAGACACAGGGAAACAGGGTTTGTGGGAGATGCTCACTGACTGTGAAATAAATAAGTGGCTTAGGAGTAGCCCAGCCTTTCCAGCTACTAAGGCTTAGGAGAATATTTTGAGTGTCTTCCAAAATCAGAGTATTGCATCGTTTCTTTTGTCACAGTTCTATGTGTAGTTGGTTACATTCTATACCTGGAAATTTCTCCAAAACTCCTTCCCACGTGAGTCCCATGGCTCAGGACTGGGGTGGTTCTGCTCATTGACAGGTATTGTCCAGAAACAGAAAATGACAGCCTCAAAGGAGACTGGGACTATTCAGTCATGTTTTGTCAGTGCTGTTGACTTCACAAAATGCTTTCACTGTTTCTCTCCATCTGAGGCGGCAGTGTGCTCTCTTAGCAGCATCAGGAGCTCAGGGCCACGGGATGGTGGGGGTGACTGCATTGCCGTCAAGACAGCTGAGCTGGTCACTGCAGGCGTGGTGCTTTCACGTAGTGCATTTTATGTTCTTTAATAGAAGGTTTCAACAGGAAGTTAAGTAACTGAGTTAATTAACATTTTATAAATATGATGCTTTGGTTGAAAAAACCGTTATTGGCACATTATAAGTTGTGAAGGATTTAAAAACGGTTTCATTACTGAAATTTCAGTAGGGAAGATACACAGTTTATCTTATTTGTGCCTCTCTTTACAGTAAAAAGGAAACAAGACAGAAAAGGCAAAAGATGCTTTCTGTTCTTCCTGTCTGTTTGCAGGTGCCCTCACCTCCAGCGACATTAATCCAGACACCAGCACTGACACTGGCTGTGCTCAGAACTGCCCCAGCCTTGAAGACACAAGTGACAAATAGAAGGGGGCCACGCCCTGTTCCAGCAAGTGCTCTCAATTTTTGGGTCCTTATGTAACTGCGTGGTGTTATTCAGGATCACCCGTTCTACATTGTGTGACGCTGCTGCCATGTATCCTAGTTACTTGTTTCTGTAAGTACTCGTGTATTTTCTCCAATGCGTGGTACTAGACATCTAAAAATGCTTTTTTCAGATGAAAAATAATGTGTATTTAATATAATAAGTCTGAAAAAAGGGGCAAAAGAGGGTATCCTTGTCCCACTACTCAGAGATAATAATTAATATTTTAACATCTATTTTCTGTTCTTTTTGTCAGTGTGTATCACCTCTGTCATAAAAACCAGCGAGCACTCTGTGCCTGTTTACTGTGTGGAGACCTCTATTTTCCATTCAGCTTATTACATGTTTTTCTACAATATTCTATCACACCTGGCATGATTTTTAATGACCAGTATAGCATTCTGTCTTGTGGAGGCATCGTCCATTTTACTTCGGACTTAAATAAACTTTTAAATTGCAAGTATACTTAACTGAAATACTGAAAAGAGAGCTGTGGTGGTAACAAAAGGCCCCTACCTCCCTTCCCCTTATTTCCTGAGTGTAAAAGCTGTTGCCAATGTGGTGTATATATTTCATGACCTTTATGCTTATGACATATATATATATATATATACACACATACATACTTACATACATACACGTATATGAGAAATATATTTATATGTGTGTGTATATATGCTTTATTAAAAAATAAGGCCATACTATATGTTTTCTGAAGCTCACTTTATTCACTCAGGGGTATATCATAGACGTCCTCCCACTCCAGACTCACCCGGCCCTTTCAGATAGAGTGGAGGGGTCTCCTGATTTGCAGGTGTGGTCTCTTGTGCAAGGACAACTTTGGTGGGAGAGTGCTGTGGACAAGGCCCTGGACCACACCGAAACGCTGGCCCCCTCAGAGCCCACAGCTCGCCGTGATTTACCGCATCATTGTCTTGATGGTGGACACTTAAGTTTTCTCCACTTTCCACTGTCAGAAAGGATGTTTGACTGGCATCCTTCTTGTACAAACATTCCTGTGATCTTGTATGAGTATTCCTTTAGTTAAGTCTTCTGGAAATTTAGTCCCTGGATGTGACATTTACATTCATCACAGGCTCCTTTCAAGTGACTCTAGAAATTCCTTCTCCATTGGGGAATGAAAGATGTAAAATTACTTATGTAACCAATTCTCTATCACTGGATATGATTTCACTTCAGCTTTTCTTCCCACCATTGTAAATAGTGCTGTGTAAATGCCCTGATGAGTACATTTTTTTGAGCTGATTTCTTTTTTCTAAATGAAATGATTCCTAGAAGTGGAGTTAAGTCAGTGTGTACGCACGGTTTTTAGAGTTTACATATTCATTGACATGTCATCCTCCAAAAAGTTTGCTCAGTTTTTTCTCCTACAGATGGACACTAGCTAGAATACCTTTTACAAATATTTGCCAATATGATGAAAAGTTCTTTTTCAATGTTTTAGTTTGCATTTGATGACCAGTGAGGTACTGAGCATTTTTCACTCATTAGCCATTTGGCTTTTTAAAAATGAATGGTCCCTTTTGTTCTTTGCACACAGTTAAGTGAGGGAACTTCTTGTTGCTTTGCGACAGCTCTTTGTATGTTATGAACATTAACTTCTTGTCTTCATCAACACGTGTCACAGAGGTTTTTCTTGTCATTTCTTGCCTTTCATTTTGTTCAGTAGGTTTTTTATCTTCATTGTGGCCCAAAATATACTTAAGATAGTAAATGCCTTCCTTATGGGTTTTATCTTCAGCATTATTCTTAGAAATACATTCTTATAATGGAATAAATCTCTTCTGTAGGTTTTTTAATGTCTAAGATGGAGATGATAATAGTACTTGTTATAGTGAGGGTAAGTTGAATTAATATGAGCAAATTGTTGTATTTACTGTTATTATTACTTTTTAATATTTACATCACTATCTGTAATTTTTCTTGTGGTCATTATGACAGGAATATAATTTATTCTTTCCAGGTGATTGATCTTCCCAGGACAATTATTGAATTCAAATTTTTTCTCTTTGATTTGAAATCCCACCTATACAAAATACTTATGTACACTAGAGTCTCTTTTTGAGCTCATGGTTCCTTTCTATCAATTTTCCTCTCTTATTCCAGCATCATATCTTACATATTGTAAAAATTTATTTAATATTTTACAATGAGATTTGTTTTTTATTCTTTTCTTGCATCCCAAATTTTCTTGGCCAGTATTATCACTTTATTATTCCTGAAGAATCCAAAAATATTTTGCTCAAGTTAAAAAAAATCAGATAAGAGTTTTCATGGGATTTTTTAGTAAGTCTTCAATTATCTTTAGGAGAACTTATATCTTTACAAAACTGCTTTCCTCCATGCAATATGTTGATGTCTCTACATTTACACCTCTTCTTTTACCCTTCAGTACAGTCCTGTAGTTTTCTTCATTTAGAACGTGGGCATAATTTTTGAGTTTATTCCAGATTATTCTTGATGTTTTTGTTAATTTTGTAAGTGAGAATTGTTTGCTATTGTATTTTCTGACTGCTTAAAACTGACACCTAGGAAGGCAGATTCGGTTTGTAAATACTCACTTTGTAACTTGTCATTTAAAATTGTAATTATTAAGTACTTGTTCCAGAATCCTTTCTATTCTTTTTTTAAAAATTTGTTTCCAATATTATCAAAATGGTCATAGCTAAGTAGTATATGTGGGGAGACAGATGGAGAGAGGTTGTGTGGCTCATGTACAAACTGGGAGCAGTTTCATGGTTGCCTTTAGGCTGGAGAAGCCCCAGAAGAGAACAGGTTAGACCAGGGGTGGCATTGTATGCACTTGAAAGCCAGCTTTCCTGCCTTTATGGTGAAGCCTGGTGGGCGTGGCAGGTAGGTGATCAAGGTCCGATGAAGGTCATTGGCTGCACAGAGTGCTGCGATTGTGAGAACTGGAGACCTCTGCCATGGGAAATGCTTGGTGCCAGGAACAATGCAGGGGAGCTGGGGAGCCTCTTTGTTAAGGATTTTCCAGTCCTGGGAGTGGGAAATCAGACTCTGCATTCAGATCTGAGTTTGAATTCATCCTCTCTTGTTTACTGGTCCTCTGACTTTTGTCAAGTTATCTACCCTCTTTGAACTCCTATTTTCTTGTCTCTCAAAATAGGAGAATTACGGCCTGCTGCTTGAGTGTTTGATCAGGATAAATGATTTGTTTCTATAAGATGCCATGTACAGTCACAAGCTCAGTGAGAAATGGGCTGTCACCTCTTCATCTGCAACTCAGTGCTCGACAGGACATCGGGGCAAAGCCAGTCCGTAATTTGTTTGTGATGCAAGTAGGAACAAAATTAATGTCTTGCCTTTCCCTTGCAGTATTCTTACTCCTTTGCTTCATTTACTTCTTTCCTCCTTTCCTTTCCCCTTTCCCCTCCTCCACCATAAGAGCCTGAGACTCTCTCAGAACACTAGATTCAAATTACTTTAAATGGTGTCTCATCCTCATGAAATGACAGTAACTTAAAAAAAATCTGTACAGATCCCAGACGTCATTGTATTTGATTTACACACACACACGCACACCCACCCACACACACAATCAGCCTACCTCCCACTTGCTGAGGGAGAAGGACCAATTTTTCTGAGTTTTCATTCACTGAGCGTGAGAGCAAAGTCTCTTACACAGATTTTCACCTTGCTTAGTGCATGGTGTTTTTAATTGGATTTCTGCTTTGTGGCCATAGAACTATTCTCCTTATACAAGAGAGGATGTGGAGACATAGACATTCTGCTGAGATATTGGTGTCAACATATTTGAGTTGGAAAGGACTTAGGACAGCATAGAGTCGTAACATTTTATGGGTGAGAATTCATGATAGTGTAACTTGGACAAAACCTTGGTCTTCTGTCTTCGTGTCCACGTGGATGAAGAGGCAACAGTGCGGGAGATGGCAGGGATCCTTCTTGCTTGAGTTCCAGGGTCATGCTAGTTTTCATTGCTCAGCTGCCTTTAGTTTATGTCCATGTGGCCTCTCATGGGAAGGTCACTCTGTCCTGAATAGACTGAGTTTCTAATCAGCAAAAAGCCCTGGACCCACTCATATTTCCCAGAGTTTTTCTGCTGTCCTGCTGACAGTTTATATAAATGATACCTAAGAAACTACTGGATATAAAATCCTTATTGTTATCATTTGCCCTCAAGTTCCATAGGAATGGGGTGCTGTCTCAGGCTGTCTAAGGCTAGATCTGAACAAAGATAGGGTGATAGGCTGTGATGCTGGACCCTCCCCAGTCGAAAGGGATTTCCATCTTAGTTTTTAGAATCAGACAGATGAGTTCAAATCTTGCCTTTACCAGTTATTAGCTTTGTGAACTTGGGGAAGAAACTGTACTTGTTTGTGTCCAATTTTCTTTATCTGTAAATAAGTTCAGTATTTACTTTAGGGTTTTTGTTTTAGAATTGAATGAGCTAATTCCCTCATTTATACCTAAAATACTGATCACGTGGTTCTATGCTGGTGCCTTGGTAGAAGATTACTAAGGGACTCAGCAGTGAGAATGCAGGTGGGGGACCCCGGGATCATAGAGCTTATATTCCAGGATATGCTTGTAAAAGACTGGATGTGCAGTGGATTTTTAGTAAATGTCCATTCCTTTCCTTATCCACATTGATTGTGTATATATCTTTGTACAATATATGAACAATTTTTTATTGCAATTTAAATCTCTTTGTAGTATTTAAATTACGTAGCTATAACAAAATACGTGTAATAAAATGATTTGTCTTTTATTTTCTTTTCAATATGCAAAACAAAATAAAATAGAAAAGAAAAAAAGGTTTTGAAGGAGTAGAAATAATTTTATTTCTGTGGAATCAATTCCCTATGTTAGGTTTTTTAGTTGTGTTGTTAAACAGCATATACAATTGATAGGTTGTGACTTCAGTGTTGATAGCTAGGTGAGTGTAGTTTCTTTTTGTGGTTGTCTTTGATGAATTATTTGCACTAGATCATAAATGATGTGCATGTTACATATTAGAAACGAGGAAAGAGTGGAGACTTACTACCTCCAATGCAGTCATCTTGTTACCAAGTTGAAACTAGTACTGCTTGCTGCATGACAGGCCAACAAATCAGGAGATTGAGGTGTTGGAGCAAGGAATAGTGACTTTGTTTGAAAAGCTGGCAGACCCAGAAGATGGCAGAATGACATGCTGGAGAACCGTCTCCCCCAAGTCAGAAATCAGTCCGCTTTTATACTAAAAAGGGGCGGGGATGTGGTTGGTTGTTGCAAACTTCTTGCGGTATGAATTGTTTCTCCTTGGAATTCTTTGTTCTTGCAGCTGTCCACGTGGGTCAAATCATGGTGCCCCTCTAAAACCTCCAAAAAAAAAACAAAGTTGATTCTCTATTTTGCAACTTGCCATCTCTACATAAGTGCAGAAGAGTTAACATCGTGAAAGATCAGAGCCCGGAGAATAGGCTCTCCTGGATATTTCAGGCTAAAGGCAACTTTCTTTTACAAAAGGTACAGAGCTACCAAGTCTGAGCCTATAAAACAGCAAAGGTTTAAAGCCAAAGGAACAGATCTAACATGCAGTCAAATTTATTCTTTTCTATTACAGTTTCTTTTTCCACCTCATAAATAATTTTAGTAAGAAACATGAGCAATTTTTTTACTTTTGCTTCTTAGTAACAGATAAGTGGGCCAAATACATTTATGAAAGCAGGGATGCTGTGCGGGCATTGGGGTCACAGCAAACTCTTGCTGGGGGTGGTCGACTCTGCAACATGTCTGATGCCCCGTGGGTGTTGGTGAGGGACCCCATAACCAAGGGCTTTCTTCAGGAACCAGCATATGGGCATTGACCTCTGGAGACCTCTTTTTCAGCTGCCGGAAATTTTTTCAGATACTGTGACTGAAAAACCACTTCAGCTGGTGATAATTAGGGAATAAAGGAAGAGGAAAAGGGCTTGGATTAGATTAGAAGAGAAGGACGGAATATCAGGGAACCTGGGGGCTTGGCAGTGGGTCCTTGGGAGAGAGGGGAGCAGAGGTGGGGAGGGGCACGGCTCTGGAACCAGCTCCTGCACCTGTCCCAGGGCCCAAGTCACACAGCTTTTAATTGGCCCAGGATGCTCTCCTGTCTGGATGTCACCCTGGGCAGAACCTTGAGAATCGAAGGTAAGGGGTGGGCAGCACCCACCTAAGGGATCACTGAGGACTTTGTTCAAGTCCACGTTGCCTTTTCTGGTCATGTGTCTTCACTTGCCCTTTATTTTAGGATCTGAGGAGCAGGAGCAAGGAACGCAGGGAGAGATCCAGGAAGACATCTGACTGTGTTTAGAGACGACAGTCACAGCCACACGGGGAGCGAGGACACTTGCAGCAAAGTAAAACGGCTTCACAACTATTGCATCAGAGCTGCCGGTGTGAGAGAGCCTAAGCCTGTCTCAGAGTGCAGGGGACAAGCGGAAAGGAATGGTAAATTTCCACTGACAGTTGAAATTTTGTTAAATAGCCTGCTACTCTTAATTGTATCACTTGAATGAATGCAGGCATATTTCTATGGGCATTTATATGTTCACTCAAACCCACCAGCCACTCTTGCCCCCATCGGGGATGGGCTTTCTCAAGCACAGTGCACCTCCTTCTTGGGTGGGCCACGCTGCGGGTCCTCGCCTGGGGCCGGGCTGCTGCAGGGCACTGAGTCCCAGAGGCACGGCCTGCCAGACACGACAGGAACACCTCTGCTCTTGACTGAGGGCCTCCGTTTCCCCCTGCAGTGTAAGAATGCTGGTGACTGAGTTAGAAGCATGCTTCGAAGCTGTCTGTGTCCTTGCCATCCAGAAGCGGAGCCTGGGAACTTCCGAATTTCTCCAGAATGCGGTTTACATTCATCTTCGACAGGTGAGTTTATGTCCTTTTACAAGTGGAGGAATTACTGCAGTTTTCCTGGAACTTACTCACCACTAGTCCATCTGATTTTTCTGTGCTAGGATTCAACATGGCATGCTAAAAATTCTGGAGTCAGATCTTGAAACACTGATGAAGAGGATTATTTTATTTCTTTATATGATAGAATTTTACTTTCAAAATTCAGAGTTTTCGGTTCTTTCAAAAATTTTTTGGGGGGTTGGAGAAACAACTTTGCTCTTACCATCTTTGTGACCTGTTGCTATATGCCTCTCACCTGTCTTCTGTCACTTGTGAGGCGGTTCCATTTGTGACCCTGTCCGGGTTGTTCATGGTATAAAACATAAAGTCTGTAAAAGTACAGTCCCTTTACTCTGAAGACATTCCACAAGTACTACTTAAATCTGGGTGTGGTTTTTGGAAGACAGAATCATTAGAACATGTACTTGCAGGTTGCTAGTGCAAAGTCCCCAAATC
The DNA here is from genome assembly GCF_036321535.1 of Camelus dromedarius. NCBI lineage: Eukaryota > Metazoa > Chordata > Mammalia > Artiodactyla > Camelidae > Camelus > Camelus dromedarius. Next base: position 12,457,283 of record NC_087470.1, on the reverse strand, counting down.
AATATTCTAGCTCAACATCTAAAATCTTTCTAATCTACCTTGGATTTATATGGATAAGTGAAGCAGTTTTCTAAGAACACAAGACCAGGTTTAGAATACAGGCTGGTGTAGCTCAGCAGGTCCTCCCATGCTGATGCTCTGCCAGAGGGTGGGGCCAAGGGGAGAGAGCGTGTCCTGCCCTCCCTGAGCTGACAGTTTGATGGCAAAGACCTTCATCATGTGAAGAACTGGGAGTTTCTTCTAAGAACAGTGGGATTGAAAAGAGTCCTATAAGCGAGGGACTAACAGAATCCCATTTGACTCAAGTAGGGGAGAGCAGTTGTGGGGCCACTTGGGAGACTCGTGAGTCCAGGTGGGCAGTGTTGGTGGCTTCCACTTGAGCGGTGAGACTGTCAGTGGGTAAAAGCGAACAGATTGAAGACATGTTTAGATGGTAAAAAGAAAGGATGAATGCTGTCTGTGAAGGTAGGATGGAGTAAGGCCCAGGTTTCTGGGTGGATTAATCAGGTAAATGATGGTCCTGCTGTGCTTTTAGGAGGGAAACTTACAGAGGGAGTTCGGGGGGAAAACTGATGAGTTCAGTTGTGGGTAAATTGAAAGGCTGCTCGATGTGTGGTCTGGGAACTCAGGTGAGAGCCAGTAGTGAGTAGAGGGAGGGGAGAGAGACTTTCAAATCATTTTGTCTTGTGAACATACAAATAAGCATGAGTAATGACACACAAAACCTCTAAATTCTGGATTTAAAACCCAGTAACATTTTGTTATATTGAGTGCAGAGGTTCTTAATTTTTTTTTAATAGAAATAAAACAAATAGAAACAAAATAGTGGAGTTAATCAACATCTTAGAGTTGATGTGTGTCCTTGTATGTATTTTGATACCTCATCTCTTTATAAGCATAATCTACAAAACTTGTTTAGCATAAGAGTTAAAAAGAGGGACGGGGCACACAATGTTGTGGGTTGAGGCTGATCACTTTGGGCAAATTTTGTAGCCTCTCTGTGCCTTAGTTGCATCTTCTGTGACTGCCCCCGGACCCCTCATCACAGCTGATTTCCTAGACTAGATTTTGGGAGGGAGGCTGCTGAAGGGATTTAGAAGTGGCAACTGCTAGAAATACTGAAGAGAGACAAAAAAACAGATTAAAGCCTATAAACTTAGTACAAATACCCTCAAAATTGTAAGAATCCCGCAGTGTATTGAGCCACTTAGCGTAAGGGAAACAAAATCACGTGGACCCAATTCTCTTGAGCATGTGAGTATTGTGGGTGGGAGGATGTCATCAGAAAAGTGTTGAGAAGAGGCCTTTTGGTTTCCCTTGACATTTCCAGTAAGGATGGGGCAGAGGAGTGAAAACCCCCTCTTCACAGTGGAAGCTGCTGTTTTGTGTGAAACTGACCAAAGGTTGGAGACCAGTCATCAGCTATGCTGGCAAATGAAGAGACTTCAGGATTGGGTGGGGCACTTGCTGTGACTTCCAGGTGACCTGCTTGCTGGGGGCTGTGAGGCAGGCAGTAGGTTTGCAGGGTGACCCGGGCATAATCCCTAGCTCTGAGGCTGCTGGTCTGACTAGCAGAACTAGGAACCCACAGTCCTAATGGGGCAGCTCATTATGTAGCCTGGGACACCTGCCATTCTGAGGGTGAGAAGAGGGCTCCTCTGAGGGGGTGTCCCTGTGGAGAGTGGAAACTTCCTCCTGCAGGGGAGGAAGTGCCTCTGAGCATGGGGCCGGAAATACAGGCAAGACCAGCCTGAGCACGGAGGGTTTGGGAACCCGGAAGTCATACAGTGGCCCGAGCAGCCTTGTCCCTGAGAGACTGGAGGTAAAAGATGCTGAAAAGTCAGGCAAGGGTCCGACCCTGTGGTGGGTTATGAGTGACAAGAAAGGACTGGTCAGGCAAGCACGAGAGAACCCTGTGGCCATCCCAGCTGGGGCGTCACACTGGAGGGAGGAGCAGAGTTATAGACTTTGCCACTTATTAGCTGTGTGACTTTGAGCAATATCACTCCACCTCTCTCTACATATATCTTGATCTGTAAAGTGACAGAGTGACAGGCTCGTGTCATCAGAAGGCTTAGTTTAGCTCTGATCCTCTTTGTCCAGTCCTGTCAGTGCTGCCCTGCAAGGTTCTGCAGCGGCTGCTCTTACCCTGAGATGGGAGGGCGTAGAGGGACATTGTAGCGCCTGAGGGCAGGAAGAGGTTGCTTTAAAAGCAGACATGTAGCCGCCTGCATTGGCAGACCTTCAGGCAGTTTGGTTGAAGTTAGTGGAGAGAACTTTAGAGGCCTTAGTATCATCATAAAACTTGTTTTCCCTTGGGGACTGGATTTACCTTTGCAGATTCATGTTAAAGATTTGGGCTTCTGGCAAAGCCGTTTTCAGAGATGGGTATATACGTAACATATGGTATAAAATAAAATGCTTTTATTTAATGTGTGGGACTTTGCAGGTCTTGGGAACAGCTAAGTTGGCCTGGTCTCCACGGATGACAGTAGGGGTCAGCAGAGCGTGTGGGAGGGCAGGCTGACCGCCTTGCTTCTGCAGGGGGTTCTCCATAGCAAGGCACTCTGTTGAGTTGACTCTTCTCTAAGTTTGGTCTGAGCAGACAGCAAAGTAATGAGTTCTGGTGGGATTGTATAATGACAGGAAGAAAGAGGAACCCGTGGTTTTTGGGACTAGAACACGCTTTTGGTTCCTGATCCAGTGTGTTCCATTACAGAATTGATGAGTTGTGTCTATTCTGGGACTTGATTGAAATAAACATTCAGCCTTAAAGTTAAGAGTTATGTATTATTTGGCGGGAGGACTCGAGCCGGGATGACAGCCTCTCCGATCACTCTGAGGGACTGCTCCCAAGGGGTAGGGAAGGAGCTGGGATATATAGGAGCTTTACAACAAAGATCAGGTAGTTGGAACAATAATAGATTGTTTGTTATCTAAGAAAGCCAGATATCTCAAGTTCAAGAATTTAGTGCTTTTCTATGTATGGGAGGATGCAAACATTTTGGTCATTGAATTCAATTCTTTGACAAGCACCTGGCTATCTAGGGCCAGTATCCTGTTGTTTCTTACTGTGAGTCCGTTCAGAGGGCACCACTGTGAGTGGCTGAGAGGCTAGGCTGCAGGCTTGTACTCGCTGGGGGGTGGCAGCAGCTGCTGATGACTTGGTTTCAGCATTCTTTGTTTACTGACATGGATGCAGTATTTTCATTCACATTGTAGTATTTTCATTCACAGTGCTCCCCCTTGGTCCTAAATTCGACCAGTATTTTGAGAGACATTTCATGACCAATTTTGTCCCATGGTGCTAGGATGGCTCATTCCTAGTTAAGTTGAAGAATATTCTGAGCTGCCATTCAAGGTGTTAGGTTTTTTATCAGGACCTGTTGATACTAAAATTTCTCTGGATCGCCTGTCTTACTAGTCTATTATGATGCAGGAAATGTTTACCCTTCGTTGCTCATTCCCATACCTAGAATCACACTATTACAATTATTTTATACAGAAATATCTATTTCTTCAAGATGTTTAGCCATCATCAGTCTTGTAGGCCTAGTTACACATTGGGAAATGTAACAGACAACAATTTTATTATATAGACAGGATATAAGTAATAAAGCTATTAACGTTAATAAAGTCACGAATAAGAATTTAATAGTCGAGAAGTTATATTTTTGGGTTAAAATTTTGCTTGTGTTTCCGATTGCGTTTGAGTGATCTTATGAGAAATTTCATATTTATGGTCAGGGTCAGAGCAGGTATTAATTAGCCAGGTGAGATCTCCCACCTTGTAAGATCAACAGTGGCCTAAACAGAACTATAATTTCCTTTTTAGAATAACGTTTCTGAGGGCTATCTAGTTAGAGCCTTGGAGTAGGGAAACCCACCAAGGTAACAAAGAAGTACTAGACATAGGTAATTTACCATTAACTTAACAGTTGGAGTAGTTCATAATGAAAGGTAGGAGAAATTATCAAAGTAATTGGCATACAGGCCTGGTTCGGTGTCTTGGGTCAGCTGTCTTACCTCAGATGTCTTTGTCTTCTCATCCTGGCCTGGGTAGATTTTTCTTCATTTGGGCATTGTTTTAAGGTGAGCAGTGCTCTATAGGCCAGTGCACTGCAGGGGATGTTTCTGATAGGAGATGAATCCGAAAGTCCGTTTCCTTCAGCTTTGGTATGTACGGTCTAGTTAAGAGTACCTGATAAAGGATCCTTCCATTCAGGTTGGAGACAGTTCTTTAATTCATGCCTGTTCCAGTATGTATAATCCCCTGGCTGCAGGTCATGGGGCATTGGAACTTTACCCAAGGATAGATTACTGAACTTCAGAAACAAACCTAGAGTATTCTTTTCATAATTCAATTAACCTTTAAAGCAATGTGGCATAACAGCAAGGAATGATCTGGGAAATGTCTTAGTAAATATAGACCTCAATTAACAAAACTAGAATTTAATATCCACTAAAATATAATCTTTTTTCTCTCTAAAGTTACCCTCATTTTTCTCAAATATAGTCAAATCAAGATTAATTTGTTTACAAGTTAAGTCTGATTATTTGATCATATAGGCTTTTTTAAATTGGCTGTGTTGGAACTTTTAATAAAGAGTCTCAGGGTAGAATGTTAATAAGGTTTTCTAAGGCCAGGAAAGCCACATCAAGGTCTTGTCATGGTTTTCTGCCTTACACATTTAGGTAAATTCTTTTCTCTTTAAAATCCTTAAAGTACCTTGAGATTCCTATATCTGTTAGGAGATGATCTTCCTCATTTGTCTGATAGAGCCACTGGGGACCTAAGAGATTTTAGTCTCTTGAGGGATCAGATAGAGAGAAAAGATAACTGTTCCAAGTCTGCTTACATAGGTATAATTTATCAAATTTCTGTGAATCATAACTAGTTAAGGAGAAGAGTTTCTTTATGTCAGGGAAACAGGTTAAAAGCCAGTAGTATTTCAGACAAAATCAAAAATTATAACCATATTCACCAGTTTACTCAGTCCTATGTAACTAATTTTTTAATCAGTTTTCATTAGACATTTAAAATTTCTTACCGAGTTTAGTTCAGTGCTATAGTTTGAAATTTATTAGAAACCAGTAAATCTCCTTGAAGAGAAAGCATTTTGCAAAATCATCAGAAGAAAACAATTAACTGTCTATAAATGACAAAAATTTAAAAGCATGGTTAAACACCGTTACACTATAATCGATAAAGAAACCTGGTCACTATAACCAGAAATATGACTGGTAACATTTTAGATATGCCAGAATTTTAGGGAGTCCATATAATTTCTAGAGTATCTATATTAATAATGTTTTCTCATACAACATAGCCTTAGAAGATTTATTATTCATTTGACAATACCATGTATTTAACATGCCAAATAAATTTACTAGTTTAAAATCTCTCTTTGGGATGTTTCAGGGGCCCTCTGTAGCATCCCAAACTTAACTGGAGATTAAAAGAACTTTAATTAGAAATTGATATTTAGGGAGCTTGTTAAAAGATTTCAAAACACTTGGTCACGTAAACATATAGATCACTGTAAAGTAGTACTTATTCATTAAGAAAATACGTCAAAGGTAAAGGCAGAACAAATCACTTAAGTGGTATAAGAAGTTTTAGAATTTGTTACTGAAGGTGGATTAACATTTCAAGACAATTTTGTCCCCTTAACAGAGAGTAAACCAAATCTACTCTTGTACCAGTTTATGTCTAAGATTCATTTACTTTGCCCAAGTTGATTCTAAACTTAGCCAATTCCGACCACGTACAAATCACTTTCTTCAGGGTTCCTCTTCCACAAGCCTTCCACATCTTTCTATACTTATATTACTTTGTTCCTTATTTTCTATTCCATTCAGAAGTAACCAGCTTCAGGAGAAAGTCACTATTTTTCATTAACAAAATATAATTCCATTCTTATATCTTCCTTTACACATTTATCTTACTTTCCTAGGATACTGAGATCATTCCCTTAATAATAGAGACTATTTCAGGGTGGCACCAACCATTTATTAATATTTCTAAACACCTTTATTTTCTCTGTAAGAGGAAGTTAAATGTTAAGTAATTCATATTTCAATCTTATTTTATCTGAAAATGGCATAGCTATTTAATAAAATCCTATCATTTAACTTAATGTAGCACAACTCTAGAATTTAAAGATATCAAACATTTAGAGATTATCTTAAACATACATTTTAAAAATATATTTTAAAAATTTAACCAAAGCTCTCATCTCATTTGCATTTAATTTATTTAAATTTTACCACACCACATTAGTATTATTTTTTATAACAAATCTGCACCAGATATAACAGGATCTTATTTGACTTTCATTAAACCTAGTTTCAGTAAAAGTAGTATACTTAATTTTGGTGACTTTAAAGATGTCTATATTAATTAGAACATACTTAAACTAAACAATATCAAATATTATCTTAATATTGAATATTTTCCAGTTCACGTGAAGCTGAAGGTCAATTTGGTCAGTTTTTATTTTAAAACTACTTAATTTTTAAGCTCTTATTTTTTACGCCAATTAAGCAGAGCTCTTTAACTTTGATTTTTATTTTTTCAGCTGTAGAATTATTTCACATCTACAATGTGTACGCAGGCTTATATACAGACAAAAGCTAGAGATCTCATAGCTTCACTTTAAAACTTACTTATGAGATAAGTATAATAATAGTTGGAGTAAACTGAATTTGCTTGCTCAAGTCACTAAGGCTTACTATTTATGAAACAGACATTTAAGATTTCTTGACAAAGTCTTAAGGACCCATCAGGGTTCTGAGTTGTAAAATGCCACAAATTTCTTTGGCCCTGAGTTTTATCTCGTTGAGCTAATTAGGCTCAGTCCTAGGTCACTGTTTGCTGTATTTACATTTCTGATCTGCAAGACAAAGACACACGCTTCCAGTTCCCCAGAGAACTTCTCTGTCACGGAGGCCCAATTGTATCTCCTTAATTTGCTTCTTTGTAGCAGTGAGAAGAGCTGTAAACAAAGAATTCCATGTTTAAAACTTTAAGGTTTACTTTATCTTGCCTTTGAAAGCTTGCATAAGGCATTTAGTAAGGTCTCTTTTCCTTGAGTTATAAGTTAAACCCAGAGTAAACCTCTTATTATATTTTTTATTAGCTACTGAATATTAGTTTTTAGTTTTACGTTATATTGGACTGCTCATGTAACTGTATTGGTTTCCTTTACTGTGTTCAATTAATATTTTCTGAGGGACAAATACGTGCTCAGCCTTGTAATACCAAGAAGAGGAAGCGTTTTTCCGTTGAAACATATCTATCCCAAAACATAATTAAGCAAGATGTTTATACAAAGCCCATTTAATATACCAATTTTACAAACTTTTATCTCAATTTTATTAAATCTAATACCTTTAATTTTTATATTTATTATGTTTAATCAATAATTCTTATTTCTAGAAGGAGTGCCAAAAGCCTTTTTTTTTTTCCGTGCATTGTATCTAATTTTATAGAAAAGTCTCTGGGATCCCAAAGTTTGAGCCAAAGAGCTTAGGCCCTTCTCAATTTTAATTTCATTAATTGGTCTGTTGTCCCAATCATTGATCAAGTATTTCAGTCTATATATATTTATATATATATATTTTTTAGCCCTATAAATATATATATTTTAAACTGTGGTAAATAAAGCGGACTTGTTTGAACTTTAATGTTGGGGGTAGTAGGTGATATCTTTGGCTCTTTTTTTTTTAACTTTACGTAGTGTAGTATCAAAACCTTGTATGTAAATGCAAAAATGTCCATTTTATTTATCTCATTCAAAATAACCATATAAAAATATTTATCCATTTGGGATAAGCCCCTTATTTTTTTTTTTTCCTACATCTTTATAATCCATTTTCCAGTTATTCAACCTAATTAACATTAATTTTTCTACGTTTTTATTAGCATGTCTAAAACCATTGATTGGAAAGGAAAAACACAAATGTAGCTTTTCAAACTAGTTTTTTTTTTTTTTAACTAAGTTCTTAGGTTAAACATTAGATATATTTTTCGACCTTTAAACTTGATTTTAATAGGTACCAATAAAACAGATGTTTATAAAGAGAGCTCTTTCAACTTTCACCAGTTTAAAAGTTTTTCCAAATTAAAGGATCCAACGTATGGCCATCAATATTTATATATTTATTTATATAAAATAAAATATATATATATATATATTTTAAATCAATAAGATGAAGAGGATTTTCCACATGAGAGTGGGTGAGTTGCCTAAATAAAATTCAAAAGTTTACTCTCCAAAAGCTAAAGGCCTTTGTGGTACATGCTGATGAAACAAAGGTTAAGATGGCAAAATATCTGAAAATTGGTACAATCAAAGGATTGTTGAGAATCCCAATTTATTTGCGTGGCCACCATATGTACACAATATTTCTACCTTTTGTATGGCAGATTCCAAGGTTTCCTTTAAAAAAAAAAGGAAACACACATATATATACGTACACAAAAATAAAATACCCAGAGAAAGATAAAATGTTTTCATTTCAAGGACATAGGAAAAAATATCCAAGTTCCCCCTAAAGGGGATTTTGTTTTATAAGTTCAGAATTCCTAAAAATGTTTTTAACAGTCCTCGTTAGTTACTTTCAGAGTGAGTATTTTTTTTTTTTTTGCAATTAATGTTGTAAGATTTGTACGTATATAAACCTGGCTGTGGTATTAGATGGAGGCTGGCAATCTGTCATTTCTTTTTCTTTTTTTTTTTCTTTTTTTGAAAGTTCTATTCCCCATTCTAAGGTCGGGTTCTCAAAATAAAATTGCTAGTAAGTTTTCCCACAGGGACAACTATATGGCATGAAGTATTTGCCTCTACCAATCCTGCAAGTTTCTCTGTCACTGGAGAAAGCTGTTACCAGCCAGGAGGAGGTTCCCATTTTTGGAGTTGAAATTTTCCTCATAAGAGTTTTACTTTTATCCTGAAAAATTCAGTAGAGGTAACCAAATTGAGGAAAACATTAGAACAGACTCTTACCTAACCACTCAGTCCTGAAACCAGTGTCTTTCAACTTGGACCAACTCGGGACGTCTCCACTGGGTGAGTATTTTCCTGGTGTGTTTCCACCAGCCCCACTTTGGGTCTCCTCAAGGTGGGTGTTTCCTGTTATCTTTCAACCAGGCCCCACCCAGCATGTCTCCACTGGGTGGGTAATTCTCCCCCAGTATCTTTCAACTGGAGGGCCAGGTACCTGGATACACTGCCAAATAAAACTCAGGATCATCAATAAATATGGGAGATCCTAGAACCAGGAGAGACTCACCCAAATTCATCTGGAATCCCCGAGGAGGCAGACGGGCACTAAGGGCCACTGCTGGTACCAAGGCTCCGGTTCCTCGGAGAGTTCAGCTGGAGAGAAGTCTGCTCTGGGTCCTTTCATGGTTTCCAAAACTGTTGACTGAAATACATGTGCAGCCTAAAAGTTAAGAGCTATGATTTATTTGGCAGGAGGACTTGAGCTGGGATGACAGCCTCTCAGATTGCTCTGAAGGACTGCTCAGAAGAGGTTGGGGAGGAACTAGGATATATAGGAGCTTTACAACAAAGACCGGGAAGTTGGAACAATAAAAGATTGCTTGTTATCTAAAGAAAGCCAGGTATGTCAAGTTCAAGAATTTAGTGCTTTTCTATGTATGGGAGGAAGCAAACATTTTGACTCACTGAATTCCTTCTTTAGACAACCACCTAGCTATCTAGGGCCAGTATCCTGTCCTTTCTTATTCTGAGTCTGCTCAGAGGGCACCATTGTGAGTGGCTGCAGAGGCTGGGCTGCAGGCCTGTCCTTGCTGGGGTGTGTTGGCAGCCGCTGATGACTTGGTTTCAGCATTCTTTGTTTACTGACATGGTTGCAGTATTTTCATTCACAGTGTAATAATTTCTTTCACAGACTGACTATGGATAATCTGCAACCTTGGAAAGCAACCGAGATGGAATTACTGCAGGTACCTTCTACTTTAATAAGCCATGTGCAAACATAAACATGGAGGAAGGATACAAAAGGATTTGGTGGTGTAGGGAAGGCTTTCTGCACATTACAGGAGAAGGCAAGGCAGAATTCCTCTCCTTTGTAGGCAGGGACGTGATTCCACCTTTCTTTTCTGTAGTGGTTTCTGAGAACAATTTATGGTAATTAACCAACATTGACAAAAGATGGAACACAATGCATTTAAGAGCTGGCCAGCTGGAAATTGTGTATTGGACAGGTGGATTTCATAGGCAAGTGGTCAGGTGGATGGGAGAGAGATGGAGCCCAAGTCTGGGCCCAGATTCAGGTTTAAATCGCCATTTCCTCACCATAGGGCCTTGGAATAGAATGTAACCTCTATTAACCTGTTGGTGATTCTGTGAAATGCACATGATAATATTCGTTTGTTCCTGGGATTGTTGTAAGTTGTAAAGAGTATTAGAGTACACATGAAGCACTTAACACACTGGCACTTAGCAGTGTTCATTGTGTGCGGCCGCCCCGCTTCGCGTGTGTCAGGGCAGTAAAGGCAGCATGTGTCTGTTGAGGGCGCACTGGTGGCCCCTTGAATACGTTGTGAATTTGGTGATTTCTATTAATCCTTGTAACTCTGTGTGCCATGGGCCGTTATTTTCATGGACAGATGAGGAATCTCAGGGTAAAGAAGACTGTGTAATTTACCCAAAGTCAGACCATAATTTTGGGTGTAGGGGCCTCGATTTGGCATGGGCCCCTGGGCCTTCTACCCTCTTCGTTAAGCACCAGAGCCAGATGTGGGGTTGACTGTCACTCAGCACAGAATATCCAGCAGGCAGCAAGACACACCTGGCCCTGTGCTGCTTGAGCAAAACTCCAGAGGGGAGGCAGTTACAAGTGATAAACATAAAAACAGATGACTGCAAACTGTGATCAGCTCTGAGAAGGAAAGGAGCAGGCCTCGCCGTGCAGCGCTGGGATCTTTCTCGTTGAGGCTGCTCTGGGGGCGTTCATCTCAGCTAAACAAGCTCTGCTGCTGCACCAAGGCAGGAAGGCAGGGCGCGTGTGACCAGGTAGACAGGGCCTCGTTGATCATTCTCATTCCCCATTAAGTGGCAGCTGTCACGGTCACTTACCTAGTAAACAGATGTTGGTCATAATCATCATGCATTTTGCTAGGTAGTTTTATTGGCCCCACCTTTGAGATTAGGTACTTGAAGCTGGGAAGTTTGCTGCATGCCCGTGATCACCATGGAAATAACCCCGCTTGTCTTTCAACTTAGACTGGCGTGGCTGTCATGCCCCAGCCCTGTGAATGGCATCATGTAGCTTCTCCCAAGTGGCCCAAATGACTGACATTGATTTTCTTAATTCATAGGAAATGGTATGTAACAATAAGAGAAAAAGATAGTAAGAAATTTTTTGGAAAAATAGAAAAAAACCCAATTCTTCCCCAGCTGGGGGAGCGTACCCTGTGTCACTCACCCCACTCACTGCCTGGCACCTCCTCCCTTCGGACTCCATGTTCAGAAGCCACTCTGAGCCTTTGAAGAACATTTTGCCTCATGACACTGTTGACTAGGACCTGTGACCTCTCTGTCCCTGGTTAACTCTCTCTTCAAAGCCATTTAAATTTTATGCAGGCTCATCTGCTCAGATGTAAGACTAGCCTCTTTAAACGTCTTGATGCAGCTCCTTAATGAAGATCTTGAGAAGGAAACCTAGCCAAAAGCAGGGATGTATGCACATAGTGACAGTAAACTCAGAACTTTCTGAAGTTCAGAATCAGATGCGTGGGAGACTCAGGAAAGACTTTTATAAGGTAGCAAGGGTAAAGTGAAAGGACGCAGGCTGTGTGAGACTGAAACATCCCGGTCCCAGCCAGCAAGGCACCTGCGTTCAGGATGGTGTGTGGGGAGTGCAGAGTTGTCACAAAGAAAGAAGTGGTGGGATGGGAGGGAGGACAGTTAGGTACTTTACTGGGGAGGGAAATAGTGGGCTGAACATTTCCTGGTTGAACAAGAGGACTGTGACATGATGTGCTTGTATTTTGGAGAGAAGGGTTTTGTGGGGATAGGCCTAGGGAGAACTCTCTCTGGCTGGGGAGTCAGCACAACAGAGAACAACAGAGAACTGAGCAGACCCCAGGCCCCTGCTGGGGGAGGGGCTGCCCATCAATTCGAGCCCTGGGGGCTGCTTCTTTCCCTTAGCTGGGGCCTCAGAGCTCCCTTCAAAATCCAGTCCTGTTGATACAAAAAAAAACATGGGGCATGAGAAGGGCTGTGCCCCAGGCTTTGGTTGAGCCCCTGGAATGTGCCCCGCCAGATGTGGGTCCTTGGTTTCATGCAGGAAAGAATTCAAAAGCAAGCCACTGTTGAGTAAAGGTAGATTTATTCAGATAGATACATTGAAAGGCAAGAGAAACACCACGAGGTTTTGGGGTTTGATGCTCAGATTAAAAGTAGGTACTGGGATATCAAAATTGTAGAATAGATAAACAAGATTATACTGTACAGCACACGGAAATTTACACAAAGCATTATGGTAACTAACAGAGAAAAAAGTGTGACAATGAGTGTTAATATGTGCATGTATGACTGAAAAATTGTGCTGAATACTGGAATTTGACAAACATTGTGAAATGATTATAAATCAATAAAAAATGTAAAAAAAAAAAAAGAATGTGAGGAAGTTTTCAAGGAATGGTTCCAGATATAAAACCCTTTCTGAGCATTTTCTCTATTTTGTGTGAAATGCATTTTTACTTGAAATTTGACTATAGTTGATCTTAATTATTTCAAATATGGCAGGGTTTTTAATTTTTTTCAATTTCTTCTTTCTCTATCTCTTTTTTTTTTTGAGCATGAAATCTGTTAGAACTAGGGCTAAAGCGTAAACAAAGCGTTGCTGAATTTTAAGTGTCATCTGTTGGCTGTAATGCTTAGAAAACGTCTGTATTTTGAAATACAAATCTTTAATGCTAACTGAAAAAAAAAGTAGGTACACACTCCACAGACAGAGTGTGGGCCTTCTCCAAAGAGGGAGAGGGAGGGGTGCCCGCGAGGTGGCGCTGTGTTGCTGGTTTTCATGGGCTTGGTGGTTTCATATGCTAATAAGTAGAAGGACCTGCCTAAGGGCAAGGGGTTGGAATTCCCAGGGAGTTGGCCATTTCCCACCATTTGACCTTTTTTGGCTAGCCTTCGGACTGCCATGATGCCTGGGGTTGTGTTATTCACCATGTTACTATTACAATGGGTGTATAATGATGCTCAAGTTCTGCTAGAAGTTAAATCTCTTCATCCTGAGCCTCAAGGCCTATTGGGGGTTGAATGCTTCACCATTTTGATGTTAATTACTGTGGCCTTCCTTGAATGGCTGTGCTCTGCTCCCTTCCATCCTGTCTCACTGTGATGACACAGAGAGAGCAAAGGCCAGGCCCTGCCTGTGCTCCTGCATTTAACAGGGGGAGGGGTGGTGTGGGCTGAGGATGACTCTGAGTGGTGAGAAGGATGTTTCAGATTTTCCCACATGGGACATGGGGACTTGCCAGCAGCCACCGCAGATTTATCTCACGTTCATTATCGCTTGTGTCACTCATCTTTTTCTGTTTTTTTTAAGTATTTAATCGAAATTTAATATCAGATTTCTTTCATAAATAAATTTCTCTTTTCCTTTTCTTTGGGGTTCTATTTGGGGGTTAGGCAATTAGGTGTATTTATCTGTTAGTGGAGGCCCTGGGGCTTGACCCCAGAACCCCGTGCATGCTAAGAACTCGCTCTACCACTGAGCTCTACCACCACCTCATCATCTTTTTCTTTTTGCTTTAGCTGCCAAGAATCTTACAGCTGAATTTCTAGTTGGCCTTTAACACTTACCCTGACTTCATGGCATCGATTTTTATGACTTTACCTCCCCCTGGTTTCATTTAAGTATTGAATCTCCATTTTCTCTTCACTCTCACTTTTGTCTTTTTGTTGTTATGGTTGTTAAGCTGTGTTTAAAAAATTGTTTAAATTCTCTTTTAGCAGGAGGCTGAAAGTAAATATATATGTAAACAAATTTATCACACTTAAATGCTTTTATACATTCTAAGCTGTTTAGTAGTTACTTAAAAACCAAATGGAATATTAAAGGGATAACATTTTAAAATCACGTTTTTAATTTTTTCTAAAGGTATAGCTGATTTACAATATGATATAAGTTTCAGGGTGTTAAATAGATGCACAATTTTTAATGTTATGCTCCTTTTATAGTTTTTGTAAAACATTGGCTATATTCCCTGTGTTGTAAGATACATCACTGTAGTGTGTTTATGTTACATGGAGCAGTTTGTATAAGAAAGCTGGTTATCGCAGAGTCTGGGGCGTGGCTGTGTCTGACCCAGGTTCCAGGTCACCCTGCCTGTCAGACCCCAGGCCCTCACTCCTGCCTGTAGGGCAGCGAGTGGAGGCAGGTCTCATCAGCGCTGGCACCACCCCCTGAGTGGGAGTGACAGCAGTGACTGTCTGTGGACATGCAAATTGTTGTTCCAGGAGCTTTACATGCATTCCTGCATTTAATAATTAAAGCCCTCCTGTGAGGAATCATTTTATGTTTTTAATGAATAATACATTTTATTTTGATTTTGATAGAATTCAAACTTCCGGAAAATTTACAGGAATAGTACAATAAACGCTTAGATACAGTTCACCTAAAAGGGGACAATTAGCCCTTTTGTGTCTGGCTTATTTTAGCATAAAGTTTGAAGGTTCATCCGTGTTGTAGCCTGAATCAGTACTTTATTCTTTTGGTTTGATAATATCCTTTTTCTTTTTGTTCATTTTTGGTCTATTTAAACATATTTTAATTGAAGTCTAGTCAGTTTATAATGCTGCATCAGTTTCTTGTGTACAACACAACACTTCAGTTATATAGGAACATACCTGTATTCATTTTCACATTCTTTTTAAACATAAGTTACTATAAGATACTAAATATATTTTCCTGTGCTATACAGTATAAATTTGCTGTTTATTCTATACATAGTCGGTATCTGCAAATCTTGAACTCCCAATTTATTCCTTCCCATACCCTCTCCCCTCTGGTAACCATAGTTTGGTTTCTATGTCTCTGTGTCTGTTTCTGTTCTGTAGATAAGTTTATCTTTTTGTTTGTTGGTTGTTTTATTTTTTTTTAGATTCCACATGTGAGCGATCTCATATGGTATTTTTCTTTCTCTTTCTGGCTTACTTCACTTAGAATGTCATTCTCCAAGTCCATTCATGCTGCTGCAAATGGCATTAATTTATTATTTTTTTATGGATGAATAGTAGTCTAATGTACAAATATACTACAACCTCTTTATCCAGTCATCTGTCAGTGGACATTTAGGTTATTTCCATGTCTTGCTATTGTAAATAGTGCTGCTCTGAATATTGGGGTGTAGGTGTCTTTTTGAATTAGGGTTACTTCTGGATATAAGCCCAGGAGTGGGATTTCTGGGTCATATGGGAGGTCAATTTTTTGTCTTTTGAGGAACATCTATAGTGTTTTCCACAATGGCTCCACCAAACTGCATTTTCACCACACTGTAGGAGCGTTCCCTATTCTCCACAGCCTCTCCAGCATTTATTGTTTGTGAACTTCTGAATGATAGCTATTCTGACTGGTGAGAGGTGATACTTGATTGCAGTTTTGATTTGCATTTCTCTGATAATGATATTAAGCATTTTTTCATGTGCCTATTGGCCATTTGTATGTTTTCATTGGAGAAATGTTTGTTTAGGTCTTCTGCCCATTTCTGGATTGAATTGTTTGTTTTTCTTTCTTATCAAGTGTAAAAGCTGTTTACATATTCTGGGAATTAGGCCCTTGTCAGTTTCATTCATTGCAAATATTTTCTTCCATTCCATAGGTTGTCTTTTTGTTTTGCTTACTGTTTCCTTTGCTGTTCAAAAGCTTGTAAGTTTAATTAGATCCCACTTATATATATTTGCTTGTATTTCTATTGCTTGAGTAGACTGATCTAGGAGAACATTGCTGAGATGTATGTCAGATGATTTGCCTATCTTTTCGTCTAAGAGGTTTATAGCGTCTTGTCTACATATTTAAGTCTTTAAGCCATTTTGAATTTATTTTTGTGTATGCTGTGAGGGAGTAGTCTAACTTCATTGATTTACATGCAGCTGTCCAGTTTTCCCTACACCATTTGCTGAAGAGGCTATCTTTATTCTATTGTATGTTCTCACCTCCTTTGTCAAAGATTCAAAGACCAAAACTTTGTGGGACTATGCTTGGTAATTTTGTTTATACATTCATTGATGGATGGATATTGTTTGTAACTTTTGGCTACTATGAATATTGATGTACAAGTTTTTTGTGAGAATATTTTTTCATTCTTTTGGCTGTAGAGTTGGCCCACCTTATGTGTAGTTTCCACTTCATGGATCCAGATGGCTGATTGTAAAGAGACTCGAACATCCTTGGATTATGGTATCCAGGGTGGGGGTTCCAGAAATCAACCCCCCGAGGATACTGAGGGATGGCTCAATATGTAGGAGGGGAATTGCTGAGCCATATAACTCTAACCTTTTGAGGAAACACCAGACTTCTGCAAAGAAGCTGCACCATTGTCCCTTTCCAATGGCCACATATAAGGTATCTCTTCCTCCTGAATGACATTGTTATTGTCCATGTTTGATTATAACCATCATATTGGGTGTAAAATGAGATCGCATTTTGATACTGATTTGGCTAGTGATGCTGAGCATCTTTTCATATGCTTATTGGACATTTGTGTATCTATTTAAATCCTTGGCAAATTTAAAAATTGGGTCGATTTTCTTTGTCTTGTTCAGTTGTAAGCATTTGTTATATATCCTGGATACTAGTCTCTTATTAGATATATGCTTTGCAAAATTTTTCTCCTATTCTGCAGATTGTCATTTCACTTTAGTTTTCTTAAACATTAAAACAATTTCTTTATAGGGGAGGTAATTAGATGTATTGATTTATTTTATTTTTCTTGCTAAGCACACACTCTATCCCTTAGAAACAAACTTCCCCTGTAATTTCACTTTCTTGATGATGTCCTTTGTAAGAAAAAGGTTTTAATTTTGATGAAGTCCAGTTTACCTGCCTTTATCTTCTGTCACTTCTGCTCTTGGTATTGTATCTAGGAAACCAAAACCTATCCTAGGACCTCAAAGATTTATACTGCGTCTTCTTTTAGAAAGTTTATAGGTTTAGTTATTATGTTTCTGTCTGTGATCCATTTTGAATTAATTTTTATTTGTTATATACAATATGGGGGTCCAGGTTCCAGATTCATTCTTTTGCCTGCAGATACCCAGCTGTCCCTGCACCATTTGTTGAATAGACTATTCTTTCAATGGAGTGTTGTTGGCACTCTTGTGGAAAACTGACTGTAAATGTAAGTTTTTCCCCTCTGGGTTTTATTGTGTCTCATTGATTTATTTATCCAAACTTATGCCAGCACTATACTGACTTGAGTACTATAGCTTTTTAGTAAACTTTAAAGTGAGTCCTCCAACTTTGTTCTTCTTTTTCAAGATTGTTTTGTCTGTCCTGGGACCCTTGCACTTCCATATGAATTTTGGTATCAGTTTTTCAATTTTTGAAAAGAAGTCAGCTGGAATTTCGATAGCGATTCCACTGAATTTGTAGATCACTTTGGGGAGTCTTAACATTTTTAACAATATTGTCTACCATTCCATGAACATGGGATGCCTTCCATATATGTAAATCTTTTAAAGTTTTCTTCGGTGATACTTCAAAATGTTCAATGTACAAATCTTGTAAATTTTTGTTAAATGTATCTCTCATTTTATTTTTAATGCTGTTGTAAATGGAAAGGCTAAGCTTCTTAAGGCTGGGACTATATATCAATTTGTTTATTTCTAGGATTCGTACACAGCAAATACTCTAGGTTTAAATTTGCTACATAAATCTATCCACATCTCTTCCCACCCCCATGTTATAAGAAACCAAGACCCAAATTAGGCTACCTGAACACCTATGTGGAAGTGAGAAATGAGACCCTTGGGTGGGGCTTTGTGTAGATGATACTGACAGCTTATTCAGGATGGCTTTATCTTAATTTCTTTTAAACAACCCTTTCAGTGTATTTAGTCAGATACATTAAGAACATGCCCTTT
Source organism: Camelus dromedarius (assembly GCF_036321535.1). Taxonomy (NCBI): domain Eukaryota; kingdom Metazoa; phylum Chordata; class Mammalia; order Artiodactyla; family Camelidae; genus Camelus; species Camelus dromedarius. The sequence continues at coordinate 12,439,152 of NC_087470.1, read as the reverse complement.
TGATGTGCAGAGGAACTAAGATTATCATTTTCAAATAATTTCTAGTGAGAGTGTGGTACTTGAAACCCAATTTGCATCAATCTTTGAAGATTTATGTTTCAGGAGCTTTGACTAAAGAACACATGTCTTTATTCAATAATGACAACTAAATGCTCAAGCAACATGTAAGAGTTTGAGCAAACTGCCCCCGCCCCATAGTGCTGGTTGGCTGCAGCTGTAAATGGAGTCAGCGCTTACCTCTCCCTGTACGCTTGTGCTGATCTGCTCAAAGGGTTTCGTCCAACAGTTTGTCTGTAGTCTGTTGGACAAAGCCATAAAACATTGATTTAAGTTTGCTGGAATGGAATATATTCTTATTAATATTAAGTAAGCACATATTGAGCGCTTACTGTATGGTGGAATTGTCCCTCAGCCTCACATGAATATTATTTCTCTTAAAACCTCACATATTTCCTTGTTATTCTCACTTTAAAGATAAGGAGACTGAGAATTAGGTCTTCTCTCTTTTGGGGGGAGCACATTATCAATGACTGGAAGTTGTGAGGAAAAAGATATTGATTCATCCTGAAAAAACATTTTTTTGAGAGTCAGCAATGAAGAGGGTGACCACTGAAGAAGGTGTTCATTGTTCGAGTGAGATGAGCCCCAGGTTGTACGGAGTCAGCATCCTTGTCCTGGACACGGCCAGTGTAGAGCTGCGTTGTGGGTGAGGCGGCGTGTCTGCGCAGGGAATGAGGATGCCAGGCCATTGGGCTGTTCTCAGGCCCGGTGGGGCTTTCTCTTAAGGGCAGTGGACCGTCATTGACAGATTTTAAGTAGGGGACTAGGGTGCTCTCATAGATCATTTTGTATTTTAGAATGCTTGGAAACATTTAGAAGGCTTGGCAGGAGGTGATGTGATGAGTCAGAGTAGGGTGGCTGCGAGGTGTAGCAGTGTTCAATTTTCAAGTGGTTTTCAGTCCCATGTTTGTGGCTCAGTAGCCATGTCACATTGGATGACGCACTCAAGGAAGTGAAACAATTTATCTAATCAATTAAAGCAGTGACGTACCGACTTCCCAGGACTGCTGTGGAGATCCAGTGATATAATGTGTTCACAGTGTGCAGCATGGACCCCAGCGCAAAGTCAGTGCTGAGTGAGTGCCAGTGAGTTCCTGGTTGGACAGGTGTGGGTGGTGGGGCTCGGTGACTGAGGAAATCTGGGCTCTGAAGGATGGGTCCAGTCACATCTGTGAGTGATGAGCCCGAGCTGGGAGAGGCAGAGAGACCTTGCCCCCCAACCAGGGGCCCTGGGCAGGACGGCTATTGGAGGAGATCCGTGAATTCAGCTCTTTGCAGGTGGAGTTGGAGGTGCCCATGAGACATCTAAGTGCAATGTCACGAGCTCAAAGAGGAGGTCTGGGCTCAGGCTGTGCATTTTCCTATAATCTCAATCCCTGAGGATGCCGAGGTATTGATCACTGAACGTGAAGGCATACTTTACAGGACAAGTGAATAGTAGTATCATCTCTGTCATGAAAGCTCACGTCTCTTTATTCATCACCCACTTTCCTAATTGGGTACTTACAGGGCGGTTCTTCACCGCCCTCCCCTGGGCTCTGGCTCCACATTAAAGAGCTGGTGAGCCTCCCTCTTTTCCAGAAGAAGACACATTTAGCTGGTAGCCTTCTGTACCTCGCCAGACGTAGAATTTCAGTTTGTTGATTTAATTCTATTTTCTGTTGGCCATCTCCTGACAGGAGAGAAGTTTTACCTCATGATCATGTTTCAATTAGCTGTTACTAAGAATTTCTGCTCTGATCCATAATGTATGTATTTTATTAACTTTGTAGAGTATTTCTCATTTTTCTGTCTTTGCCATTTAATTTTGTATGCCATTTCAAGTTTCTATCCTGTTTGGGGCCTTATTTTTTTTTAATTAAACAGTATCTGTTAGTTAAGAAAAGAAAAGCAAAGAAACAATGCACATGATACCTAAATTTAGAAAATATCTAGTTTGTTTCCTGTCTCGGCAATGGAGTGATATAGAAACTCGTTAAAACCTTCATTACATAAGTTCCTTAAAATGCTGATTAAGAAATAAAACCTTCCTTCCTCATCTTTCAAGCTGCACAGCTAATTGCCAAGAAAGTGATGGGAAATACTCAGAATTCAAGACAAGCAAGAAAGGGATTCTGGGAAGTAAGCGAGCCTTAGAAGTGTTTGGGGGGCGTTTGGCTCCTGAGCTGGGTTTCAAATGCCCTGACAGGAGGGCAGGAGTTGAGCCCCAAGCCTCTCACAATGGGAGTTGAGTGGCTGATCTTATGTAAGGCCAAGCAGATCCCGAGAAGCCTGTTTTACTAAAGGGTGAACTAAGAGAAAAAAATTCCTCAAGGCAAGAAAGTAAGGAAAGTCAATTTTGTTGGGAGAGGGGAAAAATAACAAATCCAAAGTAGGGATATAATTTAAAGCTGTTCTGGCATGAGAGTGACCACAAACTCCTGGCAGAAAAACACAGCTACTCCTGGAATGAGAAGTTGTGTTTTGAATGGATCAGTGAACAGCCATTCCGAAAAAGGCCTCCAGAGTCTTGTGGATCAAGATACTGGACTGCAAACACCTCTCTTCCAAGGTCTCATTCAAATAACTGGAAATGTTTTAAAGGAAAGAAGCCATAATCATAGTTCTATTTATTGACATTACTATATGCTAGGAATTCAGAGGTGACAATGGAGTCACCTTTTTATGGACCTCACTTTCTGTTTGGGGAGACAAACTGACATAGTTGGGGAGCTTGGTGGAGGGAGTTGTTAGTCTGTTGCAATTAGCTAGGAAAGGAGATTAAGAAATCAATGAAGAGTGGGTGAACTTTTTAGCTGAGGAGAGTCTTGTTCAGTTGGCTTTTAATTGCAGGCTCGATGAGTTTTCACTGGAGGGAATAGATCTTACGGAGGATGGACTTAGCTCAGGCCTCTTCAGAATGGACAAGTGAACCTGGACAAAGACAGTCAAATCTGTGCAGACATTGAAGTTCACTTGAATGAGCTCCATCCCTGAGCCAAAAATAGGACAAATATGAAGCACTCCTTGAGGACAGAGGAGTGGTTTTTAAGGTTCTCCAAGAAAGAATCCCAGGGAACTGTGATGGCCAGTTGTCAAACTGTGACTTTTTTCTTTGGACGGTGTAACCACCAAGTATATTGGACTTTTATAGGTTTCCATTTCTCTTTAATTCATGTCAGGTGATGAGGTCGTGGGCACAAGCATTTGACACCTTGTCGAGGTGACTTTGGGTACCTGCCTAGAAGCGCGGGCACAGCTGAGGATGCATCATACGTCTTGCCGCCCTTCCCGTTCCCTGGCTCCGTGATCACGGCAGAGTGGTTCCTTGTTGACCTGTCCTTCTCCTCTGTGACATCATAACCCATGAAAAGACTGGAGCGTATTAACTTGGTTTTGTTAAAGTCAAAGGAACAGATCTAATATGGAGTCAGATTTGTTCTTTCCTACTTCAGTAGTACCATGGAGAAGGCACTTTGGGCAGCTTTTTATAGGGTCCTGGAGGCTTTCTCTCTCAGCCTCTGGGCGCCTCTATTACAAACTCTTCATAGATATCTGGCTTGCTGGAAATCACTCCGACTCTTTTGCCCTGAAAATGTGTTCTGTTTATAACTCATCCCTACACCTTGGAAAACAACTCAATAAAAACTCAGTGGGTTTTCCACCAACCAAGGGCAGGGGTGAGGGATATCATGTTATAATTTTATAAAATAATAATAATAATAATAATAATAATAATAATAATAATAATAATAATAAAGGAATACTTAAAACAGCACTGGGCACATAGGAGAGAGTCAATAAATGGTTCCTGGCTTAAATCAAAAGTGATGGTTCAGTGATTCCATGGCTGCTGTATTTGCTGTGCTAGTTACTCCTTTGCTCCATTACAATTTTTTTTACTGAAAAAGAAATTCATGCATGTGGTTAAAAAAATTCAGAGCACAAAAATACACAAGTGAAAGAATTTTTCCCTCATCCTCTGTTCTTTCAGCCCTCCCTGGAGATGCTACTGTTTACTAATCTTTGTGTGATTTTCCAGATATGCTATGCACATTCCCACCTATGTATGTAAATTCCTTTAAAGTTTTAGTTATATTTAACTTAAAGTGATGTAAATACTGAAGTGGCTTCTTCCCCGGTAATAGAAAAGAACAAATCTGTCTCCATATTAGATCTATTCCTTTGATTTTAACCCTGTGCTCTGCCTCCTAGGCTTTATCTTGCTTGTATAAAAATGTTGCCTAGAGCCTAAACTATACAGGGGAGCCTATTCTGAAGGCTCTGCCCTTTAAGGATATTTAACACTTTTTCATTCATAAAAAGATTACAAGTTGCAGAATAGAAAATAACGTTTGTTTTGCTGGAAGTTTACAGAGATTTGACCCAGGCAGATAGCTGCAAGAACAAAGGATTCTAAAAACAAAGAATTCCTACACCAAGAAGTTTGCTACAACCAAGCACGTAGGAAAGGAGCCTGAATTCTGACTTGGGGAGATGGTTTTCCAGGACATTAGTTTGCCATCTAGGTCTACAGAAACTTGCTATTCCATGCCCCAACACCTGGTCTCCGAACTTATTGGCCTGTCCTAAACTGAGAAGAATGAATTTGGACTCGGTAACACTCCTATCTACCTAGCAAGCTGGGCACTGGAACTGAAGACAGCTTTCCCACACCCAGGGAACTGCTGTGAGCCCTTGATGGTTCCACCAGGGTGGGGTGTGGTTTACCCAGGAGGGATAGGGACTATGCACCAACACTGAGGCAGTCTGCTCTGTCTGGTGCTCTGATCTACCTACCGCTCCCCACCAGCCCAACACCTGGGACAGTGGAGCCAAGGCAGAGATCGTGCCTGCCTGTTTCCCAGCGTGTAAAAGCTGAATATGTACTCTTCCCAAGGTAGTTCTGAGCGACAACACCTTAGGGTGCTTGGTTCCCAGAGCAACAGGAAACCCAGCTCTGCGTGGGGGCAATGGGTGTGATCCCCGTAGGGGTTCTGCAGAGGCCTTGGCTGGAGGGCTGGACCAGGGAGATAAAACTTGAGCTGCGGGACTTGAAGTGTTAGAGAAGGGTACAGAGGCAGGACTGCCTCCTCCTTTGTGGTGCCCCCAGAGGTAAAGCTTTTTCTCCGCATCTCCGCTACTCCCCTCCCCTCTCCAGATCCCTCCCTTCTCTCTGCACCTCCTGTCCATCTGTCTCACTCCACTTTTCCCCTCCTCCCCTCCTTCTCCCATCTTCTCTCTCCATTGCTGCCCCAGCTTTTCTCGCAGAACCAAGAAGATCCCTGGCCCTCCTACGCATGCGCAGTCGGTGCCCGCTGGACCGCCGGGTTGGAAGCCCCAGCTCCAAGCTGGGGATCAGCCCCAAAGGCTTCTCATCTCTGTCTCCCTGTAGGCTTTGGCTCCTTCCAGAAGCCTGGGCCTCTGGCTGTGGAAGTGCAAGTTGGGGTCTCCAGGGAAATGGGTCAGGCGGCTGCGGGAGGGCGGTATGCGTGTCACAGCAGGCGAGGGCGCGAGTCAGCGTGTGTTCAGCTGAATTCCTTGGACCAGGCCCCTCTGACCGCGCCACCTGCCCCGGCGCCCTGGCCATAGCTGCCCAGGGCCAGGTGTGCACCTGCCGCTTCTCGCCCCAGCCAGGCTCCCCTCAGTCCACCGCTGGCGTCCCCTTCCCCTCTCCTGCTCGCGAGTCCTCTCCTCCTGGGCTTCCTCTCCTCGGCCACCAGCCCGTCCCTGCTCCTGGGAGGGCTGTGTCCCGGGCCGGCAGGGTCTGTGGACCCGGACGGGAGTGAGCAGCTGGGGCTGGGGCTGGCCTCCGAGCGGGGCTGTAGCCCGCGTCCACACACTGCCATTTTCCCTTTCCCGCTCCCTGAGGACAAGCTCAGCAGCATGGGTGCTGCTCCCTGGGCTGAGAGGCTCCAGCTGTAAAGTCCAGCTTCTCCTGGTGGAGTCAGGAAAAGGGAGCCCCAGTGCTGAGCGAGCTTCCTTCTCCTCCCTCAGTGTTTCTGCCCCAGGTAAGTACCTTGAACACTTTCAGTTGTTATGATGGCTGTGCTTGTTGATGTCACGTGTTTTTATAGTGAGAGGGATTATAGTGTTGAAAGCAGGGCTTTGTTCATTTAGAAATGAACTGAAGGCATGAGGCTGCGACATCCTCCTTCCTTCCCTCTCCCAGAGTGAAACATGTGACCGCTGATTTTAGGAATACAGTTGCAGTCCCTAAGTAGTCCAGCCCAGCTAGTATGTGTTAACAGGAACAGCACCACCAGAGGCGTTGAAGACCTAGGGACATTGCAGTCCTAAAGAGCTCCTGGCACAGTTTGGTTTGTTTTGGTTTTTTCTTTTTCTTAAATTGTGGGGCAGACTAGTTGTATAGAGTGAAAAATAATTGTCAAGAAATATTTTTTCATATAACAGCTTTATTGTGATATTCTTCACACACTGTGAAGTCCATCCATTTAAATGGTACAATTCAGTAGCATTTAGCATATTCACAGTGGTGCAACCATTATTATTCCAGAACGTTTTCATCACTTCAGTAAGAACAGTGGAAATGAATGACCTAACTACCCCTCCCCAGTGGTGGTTCTAAAGAAGTTTCTTGGCTGTTCCTGACCCTAAATTAACTTGTTACATTCCATGAAATATCTGGTTGGTATTCTAATCAGAATTGCATTGAATCTGTCTATCAAAACAGGAAGAATTAATGTCTTTATGGCTTAAACTTCTTCTACGCATGAATAAATCTGGGACCCTATCTTTTCATCTGTCCAGAGCCTGGCCCATGGGAAGTCCTCACTAATTGTTGGGCTTGTGAATGATGAGATTCTATACATCGTTAGTTGCAACTGTTGCCTTTCACAGGAGAGAAAAGTAACCTCAGTGAAGCCAAGTAACTCTCTGATGGTGAGAAAGATTTCAGTCAGTGCTGGAGTGATCTAGTGGACTTGGTGCTTGCAACCAGAATTCTCCACCACCTACAGCTAAGGGGATTACAGTTTTCTTCTATTTTTTTCTTAATGGCGTTGCTTTTATTTTTACTTATTTTTTAAATTATTTTCATTGAAGTGTAGTCAATTTTCAATGTTAGTTTCAGGTGTACAACAGAGATTCAGTTATAAACATATTCATATGTATATATATATGATTTAGATTGTTTTTAGCACAACTCATTACAAGAAATTGAATATAGTTCCCTGTGCTATATAGTAGGTCCTTGTCATTTATTTTATATTTATTAATGTGTATCTGTTAATCCCCCCTTTCCTGCCTGCTAAACACAGTTTGCTTTCTATGTCCATGAATCCATTTCTGGCAGCACCGTTTTTCCTAGTAATATATGCTGGTTGGCTGCTTTCAGTTTCAGTAATTCCATCTTATCTGTGGGCATTTTTCTTCTGGTGGGCCTCTATGTGTTTTGCACATGTGGTAATAGAGATCTGTATTTGGGAGAACTCCAGGCCTAGTGTCGCCCCTGGTATGGAGCGCCCACTGAGCTGATGCTTGAACTGGGAAAAAAAGCATATTAAATGTTGGAATTTCCACTATGGTTGAGAATTCCAGGTTTCTATAATCTGTTTAGCCCACCTTAATATTGGCTGCACCCATACTGGGTAATTTGGTGGAAATTCATGGTATGGTGTTGTAGATACAGGGACTTGTATGCTTCTTCTCTTTCCTTTTTCTAACACATATTCTCCTGGGCCTTCCAGATCCTCCCCCAGAAGTGCCGAGGGAAGGTTTGGTGCTATGCTGAGGCAATATCTGTTAATAAGACCCTTTCCTCATCTCTTCTGAGCCTCCATTTCCTTCTCTGCACAATGAGGGTTTAGACTAGATAAGTCCTTTTCAGTTTCTTTTTAAGCCATGTTTCCTTTGAGAAACAGAAAATGCAAATCTCTCCTCCCATCCCAACACTTTAGATTTTGATAAGTCCTCCAAGGAGTGACATAGCTCTTTGTGGAAAATTGATGTGATTGTGATTCCAGGTGTCATAGAAAAGACTCTTCAGTGATTTATTGCAAGGAGAAAGCAGGAAAGGGTCAGTATGTCACACTTTCTAGTGTGAGCACAGGAGTAGGCGCTTGGGTTTAAATACGGTGACTGACGTGGCCTCTCTCTAATCTTGCACAATGTGATAAACCTCTCTCCCTCAGTTTCCTAATGTGTCAAGTTGGGGTGATAATATTTTAAGGCTTTTGTGAAACATTATACACATAAACCATTTGTGTCTCGGTAGAAACAAGACCTGCTAAGGAGTCAGGGATTTCTTCGGAAAAAAAAAAATTTGTCCATAGCAGTCTGTCTGTGTGTATTTTGAAGTTTCTGGGAAGTGAGGGTTGAGTCTAAAGTCCATCATGGGACAGGTGGCCCATGGGTCTGTGTGCCTCAGATTGCCCCCTCCTCCCCAGTCCTCTTCCTCTCAGTCCAGGATGAAGTTCCCTAGTATATTTACACAGAGGCCTTGTGGAAATGGCTTTTCATTTTATTGTTTCACCAAGAAAGGCTGCCATCATGATCTCTGTGGTCAGTTTTTGGTGACCTGAAGGCTATGCAATTGGGGGTTTCTATTTAATAAAAAGAAAAAAAATTACGAATACAAAATTAGACCTAGGGTGGTGACAGGGGCTGTTGGAAGTGGGGAACATTAGCTTTGTTAGTTTCAGGTGCAGTGTCCTCTGGCCACGAGGACCCATCCTCGTGCTCTTAAGTTGGAGGGACAAGTGGATTCAGTGGGAAATTTAACTGAGTGTATCTCATGGGCTGGGCATTGTTCTATTTGTACTGTGTGTTCCTTATTTGAGACAGTGAGCTCATTTAACCTCAATAGCCTCTTTAAAAAATTAGACTTTTTATTTTAAGATGTAATGTAGATTCCCATGTAGTCATAAGAGATTATATGGAGAGGGCCTATGGTCTTTTGCCCAATTTTCCTTAATGGTTCCACCTTGCAAAGTTGGGATACAATTCATTACTGACTCACTAACCCTTTGAGGTTTGTGTTATTGCCCTCATTTCTATTCATGATTAACCTGGGTCTTAGAGAAGCACACAGGCATGCCCAGGTCACCCACATGGTTAATGTAGAGTCGGGTGGAATGTGGGCTTGGAATTTCCAGGCAGTACCATTATGATGGTCTGTGGCAAGCAGCAGCATTCACTTTGCTTGTTTATTCATTCATTCAACAAACTTTTATTGACTAACCTCAGTGGGTCAGATGCTTTCATAGGGTTATCTGATTCTTCAGCAGTACTGATAATCAGGTAATATTTTCTTTTTTAATCTGAGAAAATTAGCTCTGCGAAGTTATAAACCCCCCAAAGGAAGTATAGCTCATAAAGGAGGGATAGTAAATTTGTACAGTTCCCGTTTTTTATGCAGGTGGTACCCTAGGCATTTTACATTTTACATATCCATAATCCAGATATATTCTTGTAAGGCAAGGATTTCTTTTTTAATTGAAGTATACTCAAGTTTACAATGTTGTGTCAATTGCAAGGTGTTTTTTGAATTTTGAATTAAAAAATATTTTTTTAGGAGAGTAATTAGATTTATTTATTTGTTTCATTTTTTAAAATGAGGTACTGGGGATTGAACCCAGGACCTTGTACTTGCTAAGCACGTGCTTACCACTGAACTGTACCCTCCTACCCAAGGCAAGTTTTCTTATCCATTATTCTGCAGCTTAGGAGTTCAAATAAATTGGAGTTGAAATCCAGATGTTTTAATCCCACTGTGGTTCTTTTGTTTATATTCTGCTGAAGTGGGTTCAGGAAAGCAGTTCCTTTGTTCATTTCTTTATTCAGCAGTTTTGAGGACTTACTATGCATAAGGGTCTGGCTAGGTGCTTGGTACAGTAAACAATAAATGATCCTTCTCTGCAGGGCCCGGAAGCCTAGACCAAAAGCTGCGTAATGTGATCCGAGCTACGGTAGCCATGTGCAGACTCTGAGGACAAACTGTACCCCCGGCTTTGCTTGGACTTCCCTTGCCTTCTGGCTGGTACGCACCAGGTCACTGCAACCCAGAAGGGCCTGCAGCCCGCAGCACAGTATGTACCTCGATCTCCTCTCCCCTCTCTGCAGGGCCTGCAACATGAGCATCCCTGACTACGTTCAGAGTGCTGAGGACTACAAGACTTCCACATGGTGGTCCAAGCCGTTGGGATCATCTCAGAGGAGAATTTCTTTTGCATTTATAAGCAAATCTCCTTGGTGAGCTGGATCATCCCCTGCGGCTCCCAGTGGGCACTCTGTATCTACTACAGGCACCACTATGCGCCCGAGAATGGGTGGAGCGAACTCCAGAACAACCACAAGGTCGTGTGCCTTGTCACCATTGCGGAGTGCCTCTTGGCCAAGGCCTTCGATAAGCTCCACGTGCAGAGGAGCTGTATGGCACCACCATGCTTAATGACTCTCAGCTCTTTCTCTTTGTGCTGCATGGGGAGGTAGCCGAGCAGACACGCACCGACGTGGCGTTCAATCTACAAGGACTGCAGTGTGGTGAAGAGGATCGAGGGCTTCACTGAGTTACACTTCATCTTGCTCAAGTTTAAGTGGCTGGATGGGGCCCCCGACAAATCTGGGGACAAGATCCCACTCCTCTGCATCCTGTTTGAGAAGGAGGACTTCATGGGACTGGACACAGACTGAAGGTAATTTACCTGGCGGCCCGTCCGCCCTGGTTCTGTGCCAGGTTGCTTCCCTACATCCAGAAAGGGATCAGCAAGGAAGAGGGCTGTCTAGTAGCCAAGGGTGGAGGGAGGTGCAGCCCGCCGGTTTACAGACATTTAAAAGTGAATCCGCCTTTGTTTCAGAGAGATCCTTTTAGGGTTAGTGTGGATACTGCCTCCCACTTTTCAGACAGGAACCCTGGTGGGACCCTTGGAGCTGCTGTCCAATAGATTAGCCACAGCCACTGATGCTAGGAGCTCTGGGGAGGAGGCTGGTCTGAGCTGAGAGGTGCTGTAGGTCAAATGCACATCAGATGCTGAGACTTGTCTAGGAAAAAGAATGTAAACTATCTTGTTACTTTCTATATTGATTACATGTCAAAATGATAGTATTTTACATACAGTAGAATAAGTAAGATCTGTTCTTAAAATCAGTTTCTAGTATTTGTTTTTGTTTGTTTGTTTAGTTCTTTGTTTACTTTTTAAATGTGTCAACTGGGAAACTTTCTTTACATGGATCTCATTTCATTACTGATGGGTAGCCTGTCCTGGGATAGTCTCATCCCTTTGCTTATAGATGAGATGCTGAATACCATGATGCAGAATGAGGCTCCAGTTGAGGTGGGGGTGGAGCCGGTGTCTGCTGACTCCTAGGTGCAGCACCTGCACGGCTCAGGCCCTCTTTTCATGCCTGACAGTCACCATGCCAGGTTAAGACATCAGAAACACAGCCAGGGACTTCCAAAAGAACTCCTTATGCAGGAAAAGGCTTGTCACGGAGTTTGGGACAGAGCAGGGAAAGGTTCATATTCACTTTGTCCCTGTGATTATGTCAAAGGCCTCACTTTGTCTCGAAAGTGCAGACGAGCTCTTCTGGGCTTCCTACTCCCCACCTTCTGCTCTGTTTCCCCGTGTGTCCATCATGCTGTCCCTTGGGCAGGAGAGGTTGAGATGCCTTTGCAGAGAGGTGGTCCCCCTTTGCTGCCGAAAGTGAGGGAATCTGTGTCTCCCCGGCCTACGGCCTTGGGCCTTGAGTCTGGAGAGCACTCATGGCGGTCTCACAGGTGACGGTCGGAGCTCCTAGAACGTGCAGCTGGGTCCGCTGTGGAGGCGGTGATCTGTGATTCTTGAACTTACCTAAGATCAGATCCTAATTTCTGGTTGTTGGTCAGTTGGAGGAGAAGGTGCCAGAGAATTGATAAAAAGAAAGTCCAGACCAGCCCTGTGAGTGAGAGGCACAGGGGACCCGAGTCCCACCTGCGTGAGTTGCCTGGCGGACTCTGGATGAATTTTCAGTTCCTCCCCAGACATTCTTCTATGGCTTAAGGAAGGGGCAAGTAATGTCATGGCCATGATCTGTACTTGTCCTCACAGGGCCCTGTGATCTACATGTCCGCACTCCCCTTCTGCTCCTTGGAGATGAGGTGGCAGGTTTAGGAGCCTGGGCACTGCTGAAGGCACAGCTGCCAGCACCGGGCTTCTCCCAGACTGGCTCCGTTCACTTCACCTGTCACCTCCTGCTGAGCCCCGAGGCGTTAGTCCAGGTAGGTTCATCAGTGCAATGTAAGCAGGGACCAACTTCTCCCCCTGGACAGACTGCTGCGTGAGCAGTGGAAGCCTGGAGCCCTGCCCCAGCCCCATGGCCAGTGCCTCCTCTATTGTCATAGGAGGCACTGGTGACATTTTTGCTCAGCAACTGCTTGGCTCTGAGTCTGTAGACCCACCAGAGAATGCCAGCTTGTTTTTGCCTTTTCAAATCTGTCCTTGGGATTTCGCAGAGTAGTTGGATGTGTGCTTAGCCCATAGTGTTTGACACTGTCACCATTGTTTACCCAGAACCTCGTGTACCAGGCATGGTTCTCGGCATCAAAATACAGCAGCACATTAAACCTCCCTCCTGGTGGGTCTGTCTGTTTTGGTACAAAAAGCACCCAGCCAGCATCTGAACGTCAGTGAGATACTGCAGCCAGTGAGCTCGGGTCAAGCACGTTCTTCTCCAGTCACTTTTACTCCATTGTTCCTTTTACTATTCTACAGTCATTAATTTATAAAACAATGCTTCGGTGCAGGAGCAGAGCCTAATCCTCTCCTGCTACTCTTGGTGGGAGTGAGTAAAACTGTCCAGCCTGAAATGTGACCACAATTTGTAGCTCAAAAGCTGTCTAGACGCATGTAGGTGGAGTTTTGGTTTGGGGCTCTGACCACGTTGGTGTCCCCTGGCAGCGCTGCTCCACACAGGCCCCTGCCTTCCCTGGAGCAGGAGGTGAGGATGGGTCTCACTGTCCCTGCGTCCCTGGCCTCACACGCTCACGTAAATTCATGTACAGGCTGTCAAATTCATTTTTGTTCTTGTGTGTTTCTAATTTTCGCTTGTTCCTCTTTTCCTTTTTCTTTTTCCCTTTTTCTCTTGTACTGGCCTTTGAGTATGTTGTTGTGTCTGAAAAGGTGGGCTGTGCACACCCTGCATTGGAAATAGCTGGATCACCCTCCGTGCTGTCTCCATCACTTTAAAAGGCAAAAACTTAACAGCTGCCTTGATCCATGTATTATCCTAGTCATCTTTTTATTTTCTAATTTTTGGAATGTTTGCTTTGTTATCACATCACCCACTGTTGTTTGATACCTGTTAAAATCCTTGCTTTGAGGAACCTGTTTGGACCTCCTTATATTTGGTGACAAATGCTCCCTTATTAAATTTGTTTGATTGTTTTGAAGAAGTGAGATACGAATTGATTTAGGCGGCTGCTGAGGGATTATTTTCATGGAGTATTTAAACTTGTCAACTCAAAGTCTGCAGCAGCTTGCTCGATTCCTGCTTTTCCACAAACGTGCTTGGCACGCGGTTCCTGGCTGTCTCTCTGTGACGTGCGTGATGGTGCTGCCTGGTCGGAGGTCACTGGTGAGGAAGTGGCCGGCTCGTGGGTGAGAAGCTGTTGGAGGAAGCAGTCACCATTTTTTTTTTTTTTGCATTCAACTTCCCAGTGCCATTTACTTTACTTTGCCTTCATAAAGGGGCAGAAGCGGGTCTAAAATCCATGTCACTCTTTTGTTCCCTTTACAAGGCTGTTTTTTCTGAGTATCAGGACAACATGGCCTTCTCCTAAGTAGCTGGCTCACCTGGATCTGGTGGACACAGGGTCCGCTAAAGGGGACCTTGGCTTCCTCTCTGCTTCAGACAGTGGGCATTCAGAGTCGGGTCTGTGCTTTGCCTCAGCAGCCATGCAGTCCTCCCTGCACAGGACTTTACTTTTAACGCATGTTGTCAGTAAGTAGCTGACTCTGTGTCTGTTGCAGCTGACGTCCACCACTGACGGCCGTGTCGTTAGTTTGCCGAGTGCGTCTCCAACACCTAAGTCAGCCGTGTAGGAAGAAGCTTTGACCGACCTAGGACCTTGGATTCTCACCCCCACTCTGGTTCATCTCACCTGGGGGAAGTGTTTGGCCACCACCATCATGCTGACCATGAGGCCTTGTTTCTCCTTTCATGCTCTGGTCCAAATATCGACACTTCACCCTTCACTGACTTGGTCTCACTTGAGACAGGCCAGGCTTTCTGAAAGAGTCCATCACATTCTCGGGGGGAACAGAAGAAATGTAAGTGTCACAAGTAGAAGGAGTCTAGGCTGTCCGGGTTGGCAAATGCAGGCTGGGATCTGTGATGTGTGGGCTGTGCCCTGGACACAGGCCTTTCCCGTGGCTCTGAGAGCCCAGGGGTCGGAGTGAGAACAGCCTTGCCTGGGTTCCTCCATCCTCATCTGCTCACTGGCAAGTGTGTCTGCTAATTAGGAGCTTCCACAGACCTCGGGCCCTTCAAAGTTCAGACCATGGGAGAACCTTGAGTCCCTTCTCCTGGGCCTCCTTTGTGAGAATCCAGTGCCTACTGAGGTGACCCGTGCCAGGAGATGCCTCCCCATCCAGGAAGCACCCTTCGGAAGATTGTGACTCACTGCACCATGCTATGAGCTTGTGGGGTTCCGGCCATGGTCCCTGCAGAACCAGACTTGAGATGGGCTTAGCGATGGAAATGACAAGACAGATTCCAGGGCAGGGCTAGGGGGAGGGAACAGGGGAAATTTAATGTGACCTCAAACACATAGGTGGGTGCTGGGTCTGTTACTAATATGGGGAGCCTGGGAGGTACCTCCAGGAATCGAATTCCAGAGTAAATGGTGGACATGAGGCATTTTTAAGATGCCATTTGTCATCCAAGTTAGGACTTCAAAGACGCACACTGGTCTATGAGCCTGGGGCTCAGGTGAAGGAGCCGGACTAGAGATACACGTTGGGAGTTGTCATTCTTAGCTGGTGTTCACAGCCGTGTAGGTGGATGAGCTCATCTCGAGAGGTGCAGACTGAGGCTGAGGGGGCACAGGGCTGTGCCTCGGTTGGAGGAAAGCCCAGACAATGCAGGTTTGCTGTGTCAGTCAGCGGCAGCGTTTGCGATTTTCAGAGCAATACCATTTATCCTTAAGGGGCGGGGGGATGGGGAGGACCACCCAGGAAGAAATCTGAAGGGAAGGTTGTGGCTACGTGTGCTCGTCTTGGGACAATGCAGAGGCTGCAGGGTCCAGGGTCCGGGAGGGGAGTCTCCTCAGAAGCTAGAGTTGGAGTGGGGAGAAGGTAGTCACACCCATCTGTGAGGGAGAGAGGGAGGCCTTGGAAGTCCCCACCCTACTGGACTTGCTTTCCTATGAACAGAAGGCAATCAGACAGAGGATCTGAGGTGAGAAGGGATGGGCGCTGGGTGAGGAGCCAACCTGGAGAATGGTGCTTGGACAGTTCTGGAATAGTCTCCCTGCAAAATAGAGTTAAAAATTCTCAGACTCTTAAGAATATTGATGGTGACTGGGGAGGAGACAGTTGTTTTTCTGGCCTCCTAAGGGTAATTCATGTATCCGGGGACACACAGAAGAATCAGGCAGTCTGTTCCGGGGGCTTGACCCTTACCGGGGTGAACAGAGCAAGTTTGAAGGGGGAGGAGGGCAGCGGAGGGAAACTAGCCAGGCCCCGTGTCAGGTACCAGTCAGCAGCCCTACTTGCGTGTTGCATTCACATCCATGCCTCCCAGGTGGGTGGTGGCAGCCCCCTTTTGCAGATTGGGAAGCCTTCTTAGAGGGGTTAAGGAATTGGTCTGTTTTGCAGCTAGTAAATTCTGTAGCAAGATTCAAGCAGGGCTTTGTCAGATTTCAAGGGCATGTTTTCTCTACTAATTCCGGTACCTCCCTGTTGTACTTGGAATGTTGAAGTGGGTCAGTTTTGGAGCCTTTCAGAAAAAGTGCAACTTATGTGCCTCAGGACTGTTTCACAAATCTCAGTGTTCTTTGATGTTTCGGAAGCACTGCAGTGCTTTTCGCCCCACAGAGGTAAGGTCTTACTCCTTTGATGATGACGTGGTTGCAAATGACGTACAGGAGCAAAACCAGACTTAGCAGCTTCTGAAGGGAAACTCTCTAGTTCTCCCTTGATAGGTTTTCTTCCACGGGATGTAACTGTGCTGCAGCGTAGGCCTGAGCTTTCTGTATGGAGTGAGGGTTTCTTATATAAAGTTAGCATAAAACGGTCAGATGAAGAAAATCGACGTTGACAGTTTATTTTTGGGTTTCATTAGACAAGATATACTATCAGTTCATGGCCCTTATAGCGAATGCAATTGAGTACAGAACATTGCATTTCTTCCTTTCTATTTAGAGTTCTCTTACAGCATAAGGCTGCCTGCTTTGGAACATCAGCTCCACCACCAGGGCGCTGTCTTTGTGTTGGTGTGATTGCATTTACACAGTGCATGTAATCTGGGCTTCCTCAGCCCCAAACACTCCAGTGCAGAATCACGGGCTGTAGCCATCTCTTAGTCACGCAAATACTTCTAAAATTATATGATGCTAGAAAAGAAAAAAGAGAGAGAGAGAGATTGCCTTTATCAAAGTTCCTTTCAATTCTAACTGCACACTGTTGTTGAGCAGCTCTGGTTTCCTTTGGATATGAATATATACATTTCTTTGCATGTAACCTGGGTTTTGGACTAGAACACCAAGCTCTTGCTGTCCACAAGCCACAAAAATAGTAACCATATTGCATACGTGTGAAATATTTTATTCTTTTTTTCTGAGAAAGAAACCTTGAATTTGGGACTTGGGCTGTGATTTTTGCTTTTTGCTTCTCCCACCCCTCTTGTAATCTCTCACTCCTTCACACGTGGCCCCCAAGAGGTCGTGGTCTCAAAGGAGCAGGCAAACACCCAGTTGGTCTCCATGCAGTGCTGATGTAGAGGGAGCCCAGTCAAGACCTAAAGGACATTATCAGAGAGGACTTCCTGGAAGAAATGGGCTCTACATTCAGTTGTGTGGACATAGTAAGTGTCAGCCAGGAGAAGGCATCAAGAAAATGGCTCACGTGGCAGGAGCAGCCCGGGCAGAGGCCTGGAGGCTTGTGGGGTGGAAACTCGTGGAGTGTGCCTTGTGTGGTCCAGGGTGGAGAGTGCCCTGCTGGGGAGGACACTGGAGATGGCCTTGGGTGGAGGGCTTTGGTTGAGTTTGGGTTTTACTAGAACTGACACAGGAGGCAATGAAGGGTGTCAGCAGGAAGTGACCCTCAGAAAAGGTACTTCTGGTTTTGCTTCTGATATTCTACAGAAAGAAGGGTCAGGATGGGCGAAAGCAGGTATGTCTGTCCCTTTGAGTCCCAACCCGTCATTCATTTATTCATAACACGAGCACTTCTGAGTGGCCAGGGGAGAGAGTGTGGACCCACATTAGTAAGCAAAATGTATTTGCTTCTTGGGAGCTTAGCAGTGTCAGAAGTTGACTTAACCTAGAATGTTCTAGGAACAGAGGAACAAAGTGCGGAGGTTGGGGGGAGGGAAGGCTTCCTTGAGAAACAGTCAAAATGAGCCTGGAGGCAAGTGGGAAGCAGGAGCAGTTCAGGGGGCCCCTGAGGTCACTGGGGACCTGGGAACTGTGGTGAGGCTGGGTGAGCAGTGTCGGGGGTGGGGCTAGAACTCCACCAGGGAGCCTCTGAAGGGTTTGAAGTGGGGGTGATGTAATCAAATTTGTGCTTTGGGAAGGCTGCCCTTGCTCTGAGTGTGTGTGTGTGTGTGTAGCGGGGAAGAGGGGGAGGGTGCCACCTACTGGGGGGGTCATTAGAAGACCATTCACAGGCTGGGAGGTGACCCGTGGGAGAGGGGCGTCGGGGCTGCTTGGGGACGGCAGGGGCAGTGTGGATGATGGATTTTCTTATGGGGAGGGCTTGTTAGCGGGGCCGCCCTAGCGGCGCCTTTTGGCTGGAAGAAAACAGATGGAGGCCGCCAGGTGTACTTTCCTCTTCTCTCCTTCCCTGCCTTGCCTGATGATCTTAGCTCAGCCAACATTTGGAACAGAAGAGTTAAGTTCCAGGGTAGCCCAGGACTTTGTTGAGCTCGTTCGCATGAGATCTGATAGGATTTAGATTTGTGTTCAGATCTGCATGTACACTTCGGTAGAAATACCCCATCTTTTGGATTTCCATAGGGGTTTTATTCTTGATAAAAATTGCATTCTTGGTGAGAGGAAATTTAATACAGCTGTTATGTTTCTTAAAAAAATCATATCTTTTAAGAACATTAATATTCAAAAGAATAGGAATATATAAAAATGATAAAGTAAGGCTTTGGTGTAGTTTCTTTGGTTTCTGAGTTAATGTGGACTTATAGCCTTTGCATTACTTAATAGCACATCCTTGTCAGTATTTAAAGAGCTGTTAGGGAGCGTCCCAGGCCCCAACTCTCAAAGCATCATTAAAGTTTGCTCTGAAATAGTGAGGTCATAAAGCTCTTGTTTGCAGAAACCAAACACTTGGTTTATAATATGCAGCATAGCTCCCTTTATAAAATAATAATAGGATCAACATTAAGAATGTGGAAGATAATTGATTTTTTTGAAATCTGAAACATAAACTTTCTTGTGCTAATGTTGCAACTGGAAATTTTGAAATGAAAAATCCTACTGTAATATAATCTACGTGGAATACATATGGGCCTTTCACGATTCAAAAGTAACTACGCAGTGGTTTTTGAAGTCAGGAGCATTCCAGCTCAGATACTGACATTGATGGTTGCTGGTTTTCAATGGAAGAGCCTAAATTTGCCTTCTTAGCCGTTTTTTGTTTGTTTGTTTGTTTGTTTGTTTGTTTTGTAGTGAGAGGGTTGAGTAATGCTTTGCCAGCATGATTTTGGGGAAATTTAGGGTTAGATGTCGTGTACCAGCAGTGAGATATTTCCATGCATTTTATTTTCCGGACATCACAAGGGCATATGTGGGGTTTGTGCCTGCAGGCAGGGATGCTGCAGTACTCCCTGATCCATCACCATTATGTCCTGGAGCTGCTCCGGTCAGTGAATGATTTTCTGTGGCTTGGAGGTAAGTTGGTCTGATGCAGATGATCAGATGTGTAGTTAAAGTGCCATTACTTGAAATAAGAGAAACCAAGAAACATGGCTCTAACAATACAGGATGAGGGAGGAGAACTGGCTGAGCTTCTTGCAGTGGGGCGTCTTCTCAGGTGACTCCCTCCCCTTGATTCCTGCCAATATCCACCCCAGCCATGCACGGTAATGTTGCCAAACCAAGCATGCACTTTGCTCAGAAACGCAGTGAATTTCCTTGTGCCTCCATTGGTTGGCTTTTTTTTTAAAGCACATCTTGCCCTTTGTTTAATGCCATCCCTGCTAGTCACCTCTTACACTCATACTTCTGGACCTCGTCCATACATAGCTGCTGAATGGATGAACAGAATGTAGTATCTCCATGTAGTGGAACATTATTCAGACGTAAGAGTGAATAAAAAAGAAAAAAAAATAAAGGGGAAGATGAAAAAGTCCACCTGTTCTGGGAAGTCCACCCTGACTGCTCAACCTGCCCTTTTCCGTTTGAAACCCAATACCCTTATGCTCCACTCTACTCTTTTTGATAGTACTTACCACCTTCTAATAAACTTTAACGTTTTCAAAAAAAAAAAAAAAAAAAAACAGAGAGAGATGCTGATACCACTTCAACATCTACGAGCCTTGATAACAGCATGTTAAGTGAAAGGAACCAGACACAAACGGCCACATATTGTTGATTTCAGTGATCTGAAATGCCCAGAATAGGCACATGCAGAGGCAGAGAGCAGGTGATGGTTGCAAATGGCTGGGTGGAGGGGGGATGGGGTGTGACTACTAGTGGACAGGGGGTTTCTTTTGGGACGATGGAGAGTTCTGGAGATAGATGGTGGTGAGGGCTGCACAGCCGTGAGTGTGCAGAAGACTGCTTAGCGCTGTCTCTGGGAGTGCCTGTGGTTGGGGCGGCTTTATTTTGGCCTCATCCTGCAATGTGAAGAGTCATCTTCTGCTGTGGCCGTTCTACTCCTGTGAGTGGTGAGGGTCAGAGACTTTGCAGAGTCATGTTTCGTTTTCCCCCTTTGCTAAGTGTAGGCAAAAAAGGTTTAAGCCTGAGAAAGTGCTCCATCTGCAGAAATGTCTTTCAGTTTTGCATGGTGTAAAAATCTTGAGAGCTTTTTAATCGTTGAGGACAGTCTGTGGGGGGAAATAACCCGTGAAGCCTGGGTGAGACCTGGAAGATCCGCGCTTCCCTCCCAGACACGGGTGGGGATTTCACCCCCGTTCAGGCAGTGAAGGGCCCAGAACAGTGAGCGGAGTTGACACTCGTGAATATTTACTTGTATCCGCTGCTTCATCTTGGATATTAATTTCAAGCTGAGTCAGTTTGTGGCGGCAGCCTCATCCTACATCAGGAATTTATAGTATCTGCTCTTTAAGGTGAAGACCAGACAGACTTGATTATTTAACAGTCTCTCTTGAATTGATATGTCAGATTCCTTTGTCAAAAGGAAAATAGCAGAAATACAGACGTCCTTTAATGCCGATGTGACCTGGAAGGGGTTTAGTCTAAGTGCATCAGTGGGCTATCTGCGTGTGGGGAAGATGATAACAGTGCTTCCCTCAGAGGGGCTGGGGAGGGGGGAGTGAGAAGCACAAATATAGGAATTACACGTGATGTTCATGAATGACCGAATTTAGTGCTCTCAGCCTGGTGAGGCCTCAGGGGCAGAGATGTCAGAACAGAGCAGTCCTAGCCGGAACTCGATCCGTGTTGGCAGCTGTTATGATCACTATCACCACTGTGGGTTTTCAGGTAGTTTTAAGACTTGGTAATATGAATTCTTGAGTAATGTTAAAAGACTAGACATCTCAGATCCAGTTTACATAGTTCTCAAGATTTCCTCTGAGAAATGGATGTTTTTTTCCCCATCTTAAATCTGAGTTGTGCTTCTAAAAAAATTCTGTATTCCTCCATCATTTTGCTTTAATTCTCCATTTCTTAAAAAAAAATTTTAAATGAATTTACTGGGGACTGAACTGAGGGCCTCATGCATGCTAAGCACATACTCTCCCAAATGAGGTATAATCTCCCCCCTGTTTTTTTTAAACTTTACTTTCTTAATATTCAGAGTTTAGAGGCCTCTAATTCTTTTTCTGGAGACTTATCCATGAACATGTAAATCTATAATTAATGGACAAAACTTGGTGTATTAAAAAAAATCAATAGAATATTCTGCATTCCATCCAAAAGGAAATGTTCATTGACTTAAAATGTTTCTCCTTTATGGTGATTTCTACTTTTTGGTCTAGCTTAATTTATTAACAGCCATCCTCATCATCATAATGACCAAACTCGCTGTGAGTCGACACCTACCTAAGGCTAAAATGCTTTCCTCATGTTTTATTTCATAGCAGGTGTTTGAGCGTAGGTATCAGTGTCTCCTTTTTTGCAGCTGAGGGATTTTCAGATGGAGCAGCTTGTCCCAAATCATATGCAGCTGGTGGTGGCTACCTCTGTTCTGGAACCCTGGCTGCACAGGATGCATTTTTAATTGCTCCTCTAATCAGCCTCCCATTGAGTGGTTTCCCGAACACCTCTAAGTCCATAAATGGCCGATTTTAGTGATCTCAGCCTGATGAGGCCTTGAAAGGAGAGACACCAGTGAGAATGTGAGACAGAGTGGCATAAATTAAAATTGCACATTTTCAGAAATGTTTTATTCTCAGGTAATTACTTAAAAATTTAGTATTTTTGTATTTTAGTGTTCTGTAAGCATTAAAACAAAACATTTAAAATAATTATTGTGCAAAAGAGAAGTGGGCTTTGAAAGTCCAACCATTGCTTATGATGTTACATGTTTTTCTCTAGTGGCCCTTATTGACAGATATACTTACAAAGACTGAATTTGTTTTATGTAGTCTTAGTATAGAAGAAAAGATTGTCAGTGAATATTGTAACTAAAATCTTTACTCTTTTCTTTCCTGATGATGAATATGTAATTTGTTTTCATGACTTAAGTACATTTCCTCATTTGTGATATTTGAGTAATATGGTTTAAGTTGTCTGACTGTGAGAGTTAGACGCCTTGTATACAAAGCACCCAAGATGTGCATAATAAAAATATGCTGTCACAACGCCAGATAGTTTAGAAGGATCAACTCTGAATACTAAAGAAGGTGGCTTATTTCTGATGCATATTCAATATGTTTATATATGATATATATGAATATGGTTTAAAGTAACAAGGATTCTTTTTTGTGTGTGCAGTATGAAGTTTTAACGAAATCTGTATCATTCTAATGAGACAGGGACTAGTTAAATTGCCTTAAGGAGACGACCTTGAAGATTATTTATTCAGAATATGTATTGTTACATCTCAGAATTCATGTTGCCATGTAACCATCCCCTCAGACATTTAAATTCGTCTGATTCTGAACAGATCCATTAAATTTAGAAAAATCCACATTGATCACTTTCAGGGAGTAAGCTTCTCACTTTTGTGATAAAAGAAAATTTTGATTTTTTTTCCTGCACTCTTAACAGGTTTAAAATATCAAAACATTGATTTGACGTGTCACTTTTTAATAGAGAGAATAAAGCTCATGCTGTTTTACTAGGTAAATAAATGTTTTTGTATTTCAACAAACATATGATTTCTGGCTCTTTGAGAAGTATTTTGCAAGATACTTAGATTATCTGCTTTTGGATAAATACAGACGTGACTTTTATGAATATAGGCCTAGTACAGATCTGTTGGTTTTTGCTACAGTTCAAGACATGAGGCCTAGGGGAACTTTGCTCCGGATTGACAGGAGGACAGATCCCAGGTCTCAGTCTCCCCTCCTGTAAAATGAAGTGGCTGGACTGTATTCTTCCCTCCTCTAAGATGAGTTTCCATGAGCCTATGTCTTTTGTTTATATTCAGGACTATTAGCAATATCAGATTAAATACTGAATACCCCTCCCTTCCCCTGAAGCAAAGTGCAGTATGTGGTACACAAGCTTTTAGTTACCTGATTCTCTTTTCTCATCCTACAGGCAATTTTTGTGTTGCATGTTTCCCGGCAACCTGGAAGGTCTTTTTAGCCATAGGTGGCACTGTTGCACCTTCTTACAGTCTTAATTTTCCTGTTTTTAAAAGAAGGCTTAAACAACGTGATTTTATTTTGATTTCTTTGCTTAGTGCTTCAGAATACCAAATGTCCATTGTGTCTGTCTGCCTGGAAAAATTATTCTGCTTATATCTTAGTTTTATTCTGTAATCTCACTGTGAACTTTTCAGACTTGCTGTGCAAACAATGGCAAAATCGGACTTTTCTTCCAGTGTTAGAAACCAGTGAGCATGAATTTTATAAAACAGCTCTAAGCGGCCTCTGGAACACCTTAAAGGTGAAAAGTGTATTGAGTTCCCTGAGTATTGACCCCGCTGCTGTGTGCTTATTGGTGGGAGATGATTTGGTACATATAAGAAGGGGTGTAGTGTTTTGACTTGGTTTTGTCTGCACGTGCTGCCACTGAGCCACGTGAGCCTAAGTCAGTTCGTTCTGAGTCTTTCCCTCATCTGTGAGATGGGGACGCTCGTATCTGCTTTGTAGAATTGTGAGAATTAGAAGTTATGTAAAGTGTTTACCACAGTTGGTATGTCAAGAGGGCTCTTAAACTTTTGCTGCTGTTTTGTGTGAAGCCATCATTTGACGGTCTTTGGCAACTACTAAGAAGCAGGAAAATAAGAAAAGCTGGTTTTATGATGAAAGATATTTGAGGAGGTTCCATAGTTCCTATACCCATAACTTAGCATCAGCAGAGTCAGAACTGTTACACAGTGGCCCTGAAACAATGTTAAGCCACAGAATTTTTTGTTACTTCATATATGTTGGGGCTTAAGGGGATCCAATACTTATACACATGTTGTCTCCAGCAGCCAAATGAGAGATGACACAAAAGAGTAGGCAGGCGTTAAATGTCTTCTTTGTTACTGATGAAACCACGTTCTCCATGAACTTCAGGGCTGTGGGTAAATGAGTGTCGTGATACTGTGTCCCAGAAGTAGAGACTTACCCTGTCCCAGGTATCTCTGTGCCACAGCAAGCCTTCCCTTGAGAGGATCTGCCCCATCATGCACAGGGATGTCCTGCCATGGAGCTGAGCATCCCGGGTGCTTCCCAAGGGTCGCCAACCCTGGAGGGAAAGGAAGGGTTTCACATGCCCTGCTTGTCTCCCTGGAATCACACCTCACTCTGTTAGTGTGAGGAGGGCTAGCTATGGGCAAGGGGTCAGGGGTGTGAAGGGAGAAGCACTCTCCATGGCCCAGAGGAGTGGGGAGGAGGCATCCCCCCCTCAGTTTAAAGACGTGGTGGGATGGAACAGAAGGGTGCTCCCTAAGAGTTTATAAAAGGAGAAATAAGGATTTTCTTTGGGACTTAGACGAGCCAGGAAACACAGAAGATGATTAGAAGGGAGACTTGTAAACCACTGTAATATTAAGTTGACATTTGTTGAGCACCAAAAATGTGCTACATTCTTTTCTGAGAGTTTTACAGAAATGTATCCTTCAATCTTCTCAACAAGCGAGTAAGGAAGGTTTGATTTTTAACCCAGCTTTACAGTGTGGAAGTTGAGGCACACAGAGGGTAAGTTGGCCAAGGTCACAGAAATAGTAAGTGGCAGAGCTTGTATTTAAACCCTGGCTGTCTGGTTTTGAGGCTCCCAGAGATGGGCTTTGGGTGTTTAGATGTATCTGCATGCCTTGATCTCTGTACGTCTGTGCATCCGTTAGCCCAGAAAGGACAGGGAAAGTAGAGTCACACAGGTGCTCACAGTCGTGTCTCGGCCACTGTCCACGAAGAGTGCACCCTGATTAGCATTGTTTTCCAGGCAGTAGATCTGTTGGTATAACAGAAATTTAGTCCATTGAGTTAATCTAGAAACCCTTCCTGCTCTACTTCTGTCCATGCTTGCCATGTGACTGCCTGCCCGTGATTGGGCCATTGAGGAGAAAATGTACTCATGGTTGAACTCTGATATTTCAGTCTGGTTCATGGTTTCACGTCTTCTGTTACATTAATAAGTTAAGTTTCTGGTTTTCTTGCATCAGTGTCTCATGCGTTTGGTTAATGTGAAATCAGTCCATGGGAGCCCAGGGGTGCTGACTGCATAATTTTTGAGCACGTTGTGGCACTTCTAACCGTGTAGACCTGACTGGATGATGTCCGCCTTCCGCACTTTTTTACCCCAATATCAGGGTCCTATCCCATCCCTGGATGTGAGGCTGGAAGCTTTCTGAGAAGGCCAGTCAGAGGCCAAGTCCACCAATCAGAAAATGATGAACTACCTCAAAGTGGGTTTAATAGAAGAAAAGGGCTTCCAGGTAGTCCGATGGGCTGTTCAAGTCCCTTTGGTGAGAAGCTGTCCACTGTCTGTGGTTGAGCTGCTTCTTTGCTGTTGAAAAGTCTGGAGTAGATGAAGGGACTTTAAAAAGCAGAAAGGAGTGATTTCAGGTGGTACATCCACACCGGGGAGAAGTGATGGATGACCGCCTGTGTGAGGCATAGACAGAGTCCTATAAACTTCATAAAACAGCTTCAAATGATCTTCCATCTGAGTGCACTTCATATGGGGTCCAGTTCATCACTGGTCGCGCTGAGAGGGCAAATATTGATGATGGCAGAAAGGACACAGAGGCATCAAAAAGGTCTCAGTCATGTTCCCTGTTTAAAGGATGTGGCACAGTGTAATATATTTGAGCTGGTTTTTCACTAAACAATTTTTGTGTTTTCTGGGACTCCCCAGTGCCCCAAGGTTCCATGCAGCTGGGTGTCCCCTCAGTGCAGCTCCGTCAGCGGTTGCCCTGGGCAGACGCGGTGTCACGGGGAGCAGGACGGTCAGCGTCCCCGGCTCCTCTGAGCTCCGTCTCCTCATCCGCAGTGCTGGGTTTCTCATCCGTGTCTACTTAATAGGGTTGCTGAGAATCACACGTGATGGTTGTCAGGTGTGATTTGTGGTTGTCTCTGTGATTGGCATATAGTCAATATTTGATAGAAACACTTGTTTTTTTATTCCAATTGTGGCTCCTAGATTGCAGTGGTTTTTAGTCTGCATTTTTTTATATCTTTACTCATTTTTAAATATGCACTTATTTTTATTTATTATTTTTGGAGGTACTGGGGACTGAAGCCAGGATATTTTGCATGCTAAGCAGGTGGCCTACAACTGAGTAACACCCACCCTCCTTGTCTGCACTTAAAAATAAATATTGTAATACACAAAAGAGCTCTTAAACACCATCATGGGACATAGTCTCTGTATAGGCATTTGAACACATATACTATATCAAGAAGAATAAATGTTGTTGGGACAAACCTTTCTGAATCTGTTAATGTGCTTAAAAACAATCATAGCTAGTGATAAACACGAGACTTGGATCCAGTACTTCTTAGGGTCTGTTTTGTCATCATGGGAAATTACATTCTACAGAGAAGTCTAATTGGGTCTCTTTGATAATTGGATGGTTTAGCAGATGATCAAGGCTTTCAAAAGCTGACAGTTTTGTATGTTAAACTAACTACAAATTTATCTTCTAGAAGTTGGAAGTCCTAAGCTTGTGAAGTGCCCATTAATCCAGGGGGAATATGTCTGTCTCTGTGAACGATTGTGTGTGTGATTTCAGGAATGTAGAAAGAAGTTCCATATAGACTTCTGATATATTTCTCCTCTAGTTTAAGCTGTAGGCATATATTTACACAAATAAATTGATATTCTTTTGTCATTTGGCATATTGGTGTGAATAAGTCGTTCTCATACTTGTTTCAGAAGGGTTGGGGAGCATGAGCTTAGAAAACGGGAGGAGAAAGAGGCCGGGAGGCACTTCACACTCTGTGCAGGATTTGAGGAACAGTAGCTTTTCTTTTCTCTTTTCTTCTAAAGCAAACTGGCGCTGAATTGTAACCTACTATTACTCAGAATTGCTTTTCTGATCAGATACAAGTGCCTCAGATTTTTCAAGGCAACATGAATGATGAAATGTGTTTTAACATTTATCTTTAAAAGTAGTTTTATTTTTCAAGGAAAAGGCTATATCCTGTTCTTTCTTCCAGCGGCACAAGAAATTCTCATTGATCTATGTACATGATCTATGTGCTTAGTTTCTTTGGGGTTTTTTGGTTTTTTTAAGTGCTTGTTTCATTGTGGTGTGAATGAATGTTTAAAATTTTTGGATTTTCATCTTTAGAACATGCTGATTTATCAGAACTGTTAAAAACTTAATTGTTCTTTGGTCATTGTTTGGTGGAGCACCCTATTGATTTCTGCTGTGTGTTAAAGAGGGAAATTCTTCCTCTAGCCTGCATATCATTAAGTGAATGGCTTGCAGTGTGCCTTTAAAATTCATTGAATGCATTGAGCATGTTTGTCCAGTGAATTATGAATTGACTCATAGTATTACTTTGCTTTTTTTTCTGTGGCTTTTGCTCCTCTCCACAAGAATTTTAATTCCCTATTGCATTTTGTATACGTGTTTTTAACAGGGGAAGATATTTTGAATTTTTAAAGAGGTGGGTTTTCCTATCCCCTCTGAATGCCTTCTGTAATTGATACAACAAAAATCTGTTATTGCAGTGCTAAATAATTTCATAAACTATTTTTTGGCTTAATCAGAAACAATGACAAAGAGTGATAATAAAAAATACGAAAACCTTCCTTCCTTTGAAGAATATAAATCAGGTGGTTAGGCTGACACATGCTTTGTGCCTGACACACTTACTCTCATGTCATTGTGTATCATGATTCGGAGATGGAGATACTTCAGGTTTATAGATTTTTGTTTTAACATTTGTGTTGAATTCTTTCTTCAGGTTGATGTTTCCTGTTGGGTTTGTGGAATGTGTAGAAGAAGGGAAACAAATGCTTTTTTTTTTTGGTTTTCAGGAGGCCTGAGTTGCTGATGAGAAAACAGTTGAGGGTGGGCTGAGGAACAGAGTGACACTCCCTCTCCTCCCGGCTGAAATTGATGAACAATAAAATCAATTAAGTGTATCGGTATTTGACCAATTGAAGTTACCGAGCTCAAACTGGCTAGTTATGCCCAATGGAAAGTATTGAATTCACCGGCAGAGTTAGGTGCTTTACCAAGTAGAAGCAGCTTAGAGCAATCAGAAAAATCAGTCCTATGATGAACTGTAAAATGTATATAATATCTTTTATTTCTGAAACTTTTCTAAGTTAAGTTGTGTAGAGCTAAAAGTAAGTTTCAAGCACCAGGAGTTATGAGTGTGGGTGGTTCTGTGGGATCGTTATTCAGGGATGTGCATGGACCCTTCTAGAGTGGCTGAAGCTGGCAGGAAAAGACCCAAAACCAGGATTTGTCATCCCAGGGTATTCTCCATAATGGTTGCATGTGGGAGCCCTTGATTGGGTTAACAAATTGTAGCAGACCCAGGCCGCCTGTCAACTTTAAGAAGAAAAACTATGCTTAGTAACTGCTTTGCAAGCAAGCGCCTGTGCATCCTCACTCCTGTCTCCTTGCTTTAAAAAGCAGAGACAATGCTTTGCTTGCGTAGTTGAGGTTTTAGATAGCATTCTGCTCATTGCAAAGCAAGGACCCAGGACCTCAGTCATAAAAGCTGGGCTTGTGTGCTGTTAGACAGTCTGTTATCCCCAAAACAAGGACCTGGCAGGTCTGGTGGTCTGCTTTGTAATTCACATATCTAAAGAATGTATTTTGTTCCCCTCACCAGATGACTTCCCTAAAGATACACTAAGACTTTGTACTCATGGTGGATTCTATAATCTCTGTCTCATCCACTTTCCCCAAGTTCCTGCTTACTATCACACAACTGTTAATGACTATTTCCTTTGATTATACACAATAAATATGGGAGCATTTGATAGGCTTGTGGAGTTGGCTCCCTACTCCCTATCGATTGCTGGACTTTTTCCAGTCTTGAATAATCATTCCGTGTCTGTAAGATTTCTGCCAGCCAGAACCCACAGTTCCAGGTGAGAAGGATGCAGGTTTATCTCTCCTACCCGAGGGAGAGAGAGTAGAGAATTGATATCTGCTTCCTTGTGGTCCCTTCCTGCCCCAGGGCAACTCCAGTTCACCTGCAGCCTTCTGGCCTCTTCTCACAGGGCCTCTGTCCCAGGACTGACTGCAGCCTTTTCTTCCCTGGTCAACATTTCCTGTGCCTTTCAGAAGTTGGTCTCTTCTCTGCAATTGAACCCTGGCAGATGTGATGGTGGTCGGTGTGCTGGTGGGCAGTCACTTGGGGCTCCCAGGAACCATGCTGATTCTCCTGAGTCTCTCATTCGGGGTTACAGAACTGTCGTGCACCGGAGGAAGCCCATTCACGTGAGGTCAACACAGCATTGCATCACTTTCATTTTATATTTGAATTTTCAGTGGAGAAATTATTTGTAGCTAACTGTTCCAGATTTTCGGCCTCCTGCTTTCCTCACCAGCATTTCCTTTTTGGCTCTGGTGCTTAAGAACCAGGTTTCTTCTCTTGTCAATTTTAGCAGCTGGGCTTGCCGAATCCTTGATCTTCATTTGAAGCAGAATGCTTCTTCGTGATGTCAAACTGATTTTCCTATTTCTGAATATTTCTTGTACACGCAGCAACTGTTTCAAGTGAAATGCTCTTGTCCAATTTCAGTTTACCCACATTTGATGATCTCCTGCTTTCATGCTGAGGGCAGTTTCTTCTTCCTGTAATAAAAGTTAGCAATTTGCATTTACTATGGGAAGGTACTGGCCCGAGGTGCTTTTGTTCTTAACAGTTTTAATACAATTCACCCATTAAAATGTACAGCGGTTTTTGCT
The DNA here is from genome assembly GCF_036321535.1 of Camelus dromedarius. Taxonomy (NCBI): domain Eukaryota; kingdom Metazoa; phylum Chordata; class Mammalia; order Artiodactyla; family Camelidae; genus Camelus; species Camelus dromedarius. The sequence goes on along the minus strand of NC_087470.1, from coordinate 12,409,270 downwards.
CTATGCCCAGAATTGTGCATTCCAGTCAATCTTAGAACATTTTCATCCCCCAACAGGAAGCCCCGTATACATAAGCAGTTATTCACATCTTCCCCATCCTCCCCCAGCCCCAAGGAGTCACTCTTCTCTCTATGAGGATTTGCCTGTGCTGGACATTTTCATGTAAATCGAGTCATTTCATGTAAATGAAACCGTCTATTATGACTGACTTCTTTCACACTGAGTAACGTTTTCAATGTTTGTCAAAGTTGTGTCCTGGGTCAGTACTCTATGCTTTGCAATTGCTGAATAATATTCCACTGTATGACTGGGCCCCACTGTTTACCCATTCATCAGGTGATAGGCATTTTGTTTGTTTCTGCTTTTTGTCTGTGATGAATAATGGCACCGTGAACATTCCTGTAGGAGTTTTTATGTGGACACTTGTTTTCAGTTCTCTTACGTGTGTGCCCAGAGAGCAGAAAGTCTGGGTCATTCATAAACCAAATGTTTAACTCTCTGAGGACCTGCCAGGCTGTTTTCCAAAGTGGCCTCGCTGTGTTAAGTCCTCACCAGCAAGGGCTGGGATCTCCACTTCCTCTGTGACCTCATTACTGTTTGTTACTCTCTTTTTGAGTATATCCTATTGTAGTGAGTGTGAAGCAGTTTCTCCTAGTGGTTTTGACTTGATTTCAATTACAGCTAATGATATTGAACATCGTTTCTTTGTGCTTATTGGCCATTTGTATATTTTCCTTGAAAAATACCTTTTCAGATCCATTATTCAATTTGTAATTGAGTTGCCTTTGTATTGTTTACTTGTAGGAGTTTTTTGTTTTTTGTTTTTTTTGTTTTTTTTTTTTGGAGATACAAATTCCTAATCAGATAAATGATTTGAAAAAATTTTCTCCTGTGTGTTGTTTTATCACTTTCTGGATTGTGTCCTTTAAAGCAAAGTTTTCACTTTTGATGAACTCCAATTTATCTCTGTTTTCTTTGTTCCTTGTGCTTTAGGGGTAATATTTAAAATCTGAGGTATTTTATTTAAACTTTTATATATAAAATAACTTAATTTAGGACCGTTCTAGGAGATGGGTGCTGTTGTTGTCCCCAGTCTATGGACAGGAGACTGAGATGCAGAAAATTTCACTGACATATCAGTGTCACAGCTACCCAGTGCTGTGGGACTTCAGACCCTCATGTTTGTCCCCAACATCTGTGCTTTTCACCAAACATGCTCCTCTCCTTCCTGGAATTGTTAATGAAAAAGTGTTTCCGTTTTTGATTTCTTGTTAGTTTGTTTTCTGTTTGGGGACCTCATCTCCTCATTTTCCTTGCAGAGGTCAGTGTAGTTTTATTTTAGGTCTCATACCTAAATTATACCTTTCTTGAGTTTTCATTGTTAAATTAGAATTTTGGAAATAAATATTAATATGTTGCATCGGTCTCCTTAGAATCTTGATGTGTTTGTGCTTTTCAGATTTCAATTTATGAAAAATGTAAATGCACTCTTGTTTTTAAGTAGTCCTTTTTCACTACATATATGTTTACCTCTTTACAGTTAAAATATTTTTTTCCCAATGAATGAATCAGTGTGCATGTTTTAAAAGGTACCTTACTTTTTATTTTTCTTATTGTAAAAGATATATTCATTTTAGACAATTTGGAAAATAAGGATAAACACAATAATAACTTAAAAATGGCCTCTTATATCACTTGGAGATACAGTTGTAAGGTTTGAAATTGAGAATTACAAGTCCTCTCATGTTGTTCTTCTTTTTCAAGTACGTTTTGGTTACTGAGACCCTTGAATTCCCATATGAATTGTAGTAGCAGCTAGTCAGTTTTTGCAGAGGAGACTGCTGGGATTGTAATCGAAACCACGTTGTATGTATGGATCGCTCTGGGGAGCACTGCCATTCCAAGAGCGCTGTCTTCTGATCCAGGAATGTGCGTGGTGTGTCTGTCCAGGTATTTAGGACTTTTTTAATTTTTTTCAACAATGCATTGTGTTTACAGAGTATTATTTTACTTTTTTTCTTTGCCTTTATACTGAGTAAAAGTGTGCAAGTTACCGGGATCAGAAGTGTATTTGAGCCCCGCCACTTGCTGCCACCATGTACGCTGTGTTCTTTCTTTGCCCTGTGTAAAATCTTGCACAAAATAGGACCTCAGTAACCCTCTCTTGAATGAATGATTATATGATTGTTGGATGATGCTTGAGAGTCCTTCTGATGATGTCTTTTTCCCAGCCTTTCCCCTCCTCTTAACTATGCCCTTTGTCTTCCTTTCATCCAGTCTGGTTTTCAGCCTGCCTGTGGCATTGATTTTCCCTGTCTGTACACTATTCCTTTCACTGGTACATGGTAATGTTACATGTGGGCTGTGGAAACTTGCTAGATGTCAAGAAATAGCAAATCCATTGCATGGTAGTATTTTCAGACTGTGGTATTCTTTTATCGATTGAAATTAAATCAGGCTGACCCCCTGAGCCCTCCTGTGAGCTCTTTTCTCCTTCCTACATGTGATACTGCTCTGGTTGCTGCCTGTGCCCTTCCCCCAGCCTTGGTTTTGGAGTTGAGTAAGTCACCATCAGTGGAGCCCTCTCTTTAAAAGATGAAAACATTTGCTCCTTCTCCCTGGTTGGGGACTTGGATGAGATGAGGTACCAGATAAAAAATGCAGCCACACTTATTCTGACCCCTGTTCTTTCCGTTGTACTCTTTTTGAAATAGTACAGTTCAACAGTATAAAGATTGATTGTGAGCTAATGAGATAGACAAGACAACCGAAAATTTATTAAATATCCTTTCATGCCAGAAACAAATGTATTATACACACAAAAAGCACATAAAGCATGGTAGTACTGTGGTTACAAACATGAGTTTGAGATCGAGTCCTGCTCTGGAGTGACCAGTCCTGTGAGATGGAGAACTGGTAGGTCGGCTTAGCCTCTCCCATACTTGTTTCCTGTCCTGCAGAGACGGGGCTCGCTAGGCGTCCCTCCCCCGTAAAGGTGCTGTGGGGTGTAAACGACGCAAGTGGGCAGCCCGAGCACAGCTGTTCGTTCCTCGTAAGTGCAGGATAGAATGGATTTGCGGAGACAGCTTTATGACCGTCCCGTGTAGACTCTCAGTGCGCCAAAGGGATGTCTTGTGGTTTGGAGATGGGATTCTCACTTCTCTAAATAACCAAAAATTGTGTTATTGGGCCTTGCTGATTTGAATCTATTCTTTAGAGAGTACATATTGTAGATATATTTTTCAAGCATGTGTGCTTTTTTCTTTTATTATTTATAGTTCTACGCTCTCATCTCTTGGTGTGACTTTTCATGGAATCCAGGAAACAGTCCTAAGCCACCTGCCTCTCCACACTTCTACGTGGCGGTTTTCTTCCCTGACTAGAAGAGGGTTTTGCACAGGAAATTTTCTTTCCCCTTTTCTTGGAGTCTCTCTGTTTGTCTGCCCATCTCTCACCTGTCCATCTGTCCATTTATCAACCCACTCATTCTTCTGACATGTTCCAAGAAGCATATTAGGCAGCTTACAGAAGAACAGATACCAAATAAACAGGTGAGAAAATGGGGCCAAGTTCAGACAGTGAGGCTAGGAGGCGAGATTGTGTGATGGTTGCAGGCTTGAGACATATAAGACTTATAAGATTGCTGTGACTTATAAGATCGACAGCAAGAGTGTGCCTGAGTCTCCCAGCAGACACAGGGAAACAGGGTTTGTGGGAGATTCTCGCTGGATGTGAAATAAATAAGTGGCTGAGGAGTAGCCCAGCCTTTCCAGCTACTAAGGCTTAGGAGAATATTTTGAGTGTCTTCCAAAATCAGAATATTTCATCTTTTCCTTTGTCAGAATTCTATGTATAGTTGGTTACATTCTATACATGGAAATTTCTCCAAAACTGCTTCCCACGTGAGTCCCATGGCTCAGAATGGGGTGGTTCTGCTCATTGACAGGTGTTGGCAAGAAACAGAAAATGACATCCTCCAAGAAGCCTGGGATTTGTCAGTTATGTTTTGTCAGTGCTGTTGACTTCAGAAAATGCTTTCACAGTTCCTCTCCATCTGAGGTGGCAGAGTGCTCTCTTAGCAGCATCAGGAGCTCAGGGCCACGGGATGGTGTGTGATGACTGAACTGCCGTCAAGACAGCTGAGGTAGTCACTGCAGGCGTGGTGCTTTCACGTAGTGCATTTCATGTTCTTTAATAGGTTTCAACAGGGAGTTAATTGAGTTAATTAACATTTAGTAAATATGATGCTTTGTTGTAAAGACAGTTATAGGCAGAATATAAGCTGTGAAGACTTTAAAAACGGTTTCATTACTTAAATTTTAGCAGGGAAGATTTAGTTTATCTTATTTATGCCTCTCTTTTACAGTAACAAAGAAACAAGACAGAAAAAGCAGAGGATGGTTTCTGTTCTTCCTCTCGGCTTGCAGGTGCCCTCACCTCCAGTGGCATCCATCCAGACACCAGCATTGAAACTGGCCATGCTCAGAACTGCCTCAGCCCTGAAGACACAACTGACAAATAGAAGGGGGCCATGCCCTGTTACAGCAGGTGCTCTCGCTTTGTGGGTCCTTATGTAACTGCACGTTGTTATTCAGGATCGCCCGTTCTACATTGTGTGACACTGCTGTGGTGTCTCCTAGTTATTTGTTTCTGTAAGTACTCATGTATTTTCTCCAATGCATGGTACTAGACATCTAAAAATGCTTTTTTCAGATGAAAAATAATGTGTATTTAATATAATAAGTCTGAAAAAAGGGGCAAAAGAGGGTATCCTTGTCCCACTACTCAGAGACACTAATTAACACTTTAACATTTATTTTGTGTTCTTTTCGTCAGTGTGTATCACCTCTGTCATAAAAACCAGTGAGCACTCTGTGCCTGTTTACTCTGTGGAGACCTCCATTTTCCATTCAGCTTATTACATGTTTTTCTACAATATTCTATCTCCCCTGGAATGATTTTTAATGACCATTATAGCATTATGTCTTGTGGAGGCATGGTCCATTTTACTTCGGACTTAAATAAACTTTTAAATTCCAAGTATACTTAACTGAAATAGTGAAAAGAGAACTGTGGTGGTACCGAAAGAGCCCTACCTCCCTTCCCCTTATTTCCTGAGTGTAAAAGCTGTTGCCAATGTGGTGTATATATTTCATGACCTTTATGCCTATGACATATATATATATATACCCATAAATACATACATACCTACATACATACACGTATATGAGAAATCTATGTATCTGTGTGTGTATATATGCTTTATTGAAAAATAAGACCATACTATATGTGTTCTGCAGCTCGCTTTATTCACTCACGGGTATATCATAGACGTCCTCCCACTCCAGACTCACCCTTTCTTTTCAGATAGAGTGGAGGGGTCTCCTGATGTGCAGGTGTGGTCTCTTGTGCAAGGACACCTTTGGTGGGAGAGTGATGTGGAAAAGGCCCTGGAGCATGCCGAATCGCTGGCCCCTTCAGAGCCCACAACTTGCCGTGATTTACCGCATCATTTTCTTGATGTTGGACCCTTAAGTTTTCTCCAATTTGCACTGTCAGAAAGGATGTTTGACTGGCATCCCTCTTGTACAAACATACCTGTGATCTTGTATGTGTATTCCTTTAGTTAAGGCTTCTGGAAATTTAGTCCCTGGATGTGACATTTACATTCATCACAGGCTCCTTTCAAGTGACTCTAGAAATTGCTTCTCCAGTGGGGAATGAAAAGATGTAGAATAACTTATGTAACCAATTCTCTATCACTGGATATGATTTCACTTCAGCTTTTCATCCCACCATTGTAAACAGTGCTGTGTAAATGCTCTGATGAGTACAACTTTTGAACTGATTTTTTTCTAAATGAAATGATTCCTAGAAGTTGAGTTGAGTCTGTGTGTACACACGTTTTTCAGAGTTTACATATCCATTGGCATGTCGTCCTCCAAAATGTCGCTCACAGTTTGTTCTCTCACAGATGGACACTAGCTAGAATATCTTTTATAAATATTTGCCAATATGATGAGCAAAAGTGCTTTTTCATTGTTTTAGTTTGTATTTGATGACCAGTGAGGTATTGAGCATTTTTCACTCATTAGCCATCTGACTTTTTAAAAGTGAATGATCCCTTTTGTCCTTTGCACACATTTAAGTGAGGGAGCTTCTTGTTACTTTGTGACAGCTCTTTGTATGTTATGAACATTAACCCCTTGTCTTCATCAACATGTATCACAGAGCTTTTTCTTGTCATTTCTTGCCTTTCATTTTGTTCAGTAGGTTTTTTATTTTCGTTGTGGCTCAAAATATTTTTAAGATTGTAAATGTCTTCCTTTTGGGTTTTATCTTTGGTATTATTCTTAGAAACACTTTCTTATAATGATATAAATCTCTTCTGTAAGTTTTTTTAATCTCTAAGATGGAGATGATAATAGTACTTGTTATAGTGAGGAAAAGTTGAATTAATATGAGCAAAGAGTTACATTTGTTGTTATTAGTATTTTAATATTTACATCACTATCTGTAATTTTTCTTGTGGTCATTAGCACAGGAATAGAATTTGTTCTTTCCAGGTGATTCTGATTGTCCCAGGACAATTATTGAATTCATACTTTGCTCTTTGATTTGAAATCCCACCTGTACAATATACTTATGTACACTAGAGTCTCTTTTTGAGCTCATGGTTTATTTCTGTCAATTTTAATTTCTTACTCCAGTGCTATATTATACATATTGTAAAAATTTATTTAATAACTGAAAGTGTGATTTTTTTTGATTCTTTTCTTCCATCCCAAATTTTCTTGGCTAGTAATATGACTTTATTATTCCTGAAGAATTCTAAAATACTTTGTTCAAGTTAAAAAAAACAGATAAGGGTTTTCATGGGATTTTTTAGTAAGTTTTGAATTATCTTTAGGAGAACTTACATCTTTACAAAACTGCTTTCCTCCATGCAATATGTTGATGTCTATACATTCACACCTCTTACTTTACTCCTCAGTAGAGTCCAGTAGTTTTCTCCATGTAGAACATGGGCTTTAATTTTGAGTTTATTCCAGATTACTGTTGATGTCTTTGTTAATTCAGTAAGTGAGAATTTTTTGCTATTATCTTTTGTAACTGTTAAAACTGACACCTAGGAAGGCAGATTCGGTTTGTAAATACTCACTTTGTAAATTGTCATTTAAAATTGTAAGTATTAAGTACTTGTTCCAGAATCCTTTCTTTTCTGTTTTTAAAAATTTGTTTCCAAGATTATCAAAATGGTCATAGCTAAGTAGTATATTTGTGGAGACAGATGGAGAGAGGTAGTGTGGCTCATGTACAAAATCTGAGCACTTTCATGGCTGCCTTTAGGCTGGAGAAGCTGCAGAAGAGCCCAGGTTAGACTGGGGATGGCTTTTTATGCACTTGAAAGCCAGCTTTCCTGCCTGTATGGTGAAGCCTGGTGGGCGTGGCAGGTAGATGATCAAGGTCTGATGGAGGCCATTGGCTGCACAGAGTGCTGTGTCTGTGAGAACTGGAGACCATCGCCATGGGAAATCCTTGGTGCCAGGAACACTGCAGGGGAGCTGGGGAGCCTGTGTGTTAAGGATTTTCCAGTCCTGGGAGTGGGAAGAGCAGACTCTGCATTCAGATCTGAGTGTGAATTAATCCTCTCTTGTTTACTTGTCCTCTGAATTTTGTCAAGTTATACATCCTCTTTGAACCCCTGTTTTCTTGTGTCTCAAAATAGGAGAATTACGGTCTGCTGCTAGAGTGTTTGATCAGGGTAAATGATTTGTGTCTATAAGATGCCACGTACTGTCACAAGTTCAGTGAGAAATGGGCTGTCACCTTTCTTCTGCAACTCAGTGTTCGACAAGACATCGGGGGAAAGCCAGTCCCTAATTTGTGTGTGATGCAAGCAGGAACAAAATTAATGTCTTGCCTTTCCCTAGCAGTATTCGTACTCCTTTGCTTCATTTACTTCTTTCCTCCTTTCCTTTCCCCTTTCCCCTCCTCCACCATAAGAGCCTGAGACTCTCTCAGAACACTAGAATCAAATTACTTTAAAGGTTGTCTCATCCTCATGAAATGACAGTAAGATAAAAAAATCTGTAAATATCCCAGAATTCATTGTATTTGATTTACACACACACGCACACACACACGCACACACACACACACAATCAGGCTACCTCCCACTTGCTGAGGGAGAAGGAACACTTTTTCTGTGTTTCCATTCACTGAGCGTGAGAACAAAGTCTCTTATGAGGACTTTCTCCCGGCTTCTTGCATGGTGTTTTTAATTGGATTTCTGCTTTGTTGCCATAGAAATATTCTCCTAATAGAAGAGAGGAAGTGGAGATATGGACATTCTGCTGAGATATTGGTTTCATCATATTTGAGTTGGAAAGTACTTAAGAGCATAGAGCCGTAACTTTTTATGGGTGAGAATCCATGATGGTGTAACTTGGACAAGAACCTGGGTCTTCTGCCATTGTGTCCATGCGGGAGAAGAGGCAACTGGGCAGGGGATGGCAGGGGTCCTTCTTGCTTGAGTTCCAGGGTCTTGCTAGTTTTCATTGCTCACCTGCCTTTAGTTTATGTCCATGTGACCTCTCATGGGAAGGCCACTCTGTCCTGGTAGACTGAGTTGCTAATCAGCAAAAAGCTCTGGATCCACTCATATTTCCCAGAGTTTTTCTGCTGACCTGCTGACACTTTATATAAATGAGGCCTAAGAATCTACTGAGTATAAAATCTTTATTGATATCAGTTGCCCTCGAATTCCATAGGAATGGGGTGCTGTCTCAGGCTGTCTAAGGCTAGATCTGAACAAAGATAGGGTGATAGGCTGTGCTGCTGGACCCTCCACAGTCAAATGGGATTTCCACCTAGTTTTTAGAATCAGGCAGATGAGTTCAAATCTTGCGTTTACCAGTTATTAGCTTTGTGACCTTTGGGAAGAAACTGTACTTGTTTGTGTCCAATTTTCTTTGTCTGTAAGTAAGTTCAGTAAATATTTTAAGGTTTTTTTTATAGAATTGAATGAGCTAATTCCCTCATTTATACCTAAAATACTGATCACGTGGTTGTATGTTGGTGCCTTGGTAGTTGATTACTAAGGAACTCGGCAGGGAGAATGTGGGTGGTGGACCCTTGGATCATAGAGCTTATATTCCAGGATATGCTTGTAAAAGACTGGATGTGCAGTGGATTTTTAGTAAATATCCATTCCTTTCCTAATCCACATTGATTGTTTATATATCTTTACACTAATATATGAACAATTTTTATTGCAATTTAAATATCTTTTTAGTATTTAAAATATGCAGCTATAACAAAAATACATGAAATAAATAGATTTGACTTTTATTTTCTTTTCAATAAGCAAAACAAATAAAATAGAAAAGAAAAAAAGTTTTGAAGGAGTAGAAATAATTTTATTTCCATGGAATCAATTCCCTATGTTAGGTTTTTTGGTTGTGTTGCTAAACAGCATATAAAATTTATAGGTTGTGACATATTGGAAATGAGGAAACAGTGGAGACATACTACCTCCAATGAAGTCATTTAGTTACCACGTCAAAGCTAGTTCTGCTTCCTGAATGACAGGCCAGTAAATCGGGAGATGAGGTGTTAGAGCAAGGTATAGTGACTTTATTTGAAAAGCTGGCAGACCCAGAAGATGGCATACTGATATCCTGGAGAACCCTCTTCCCCAAGTCAGAATTCAGTTTCCTTTTTTACTAAAAAGGGGCGGGGTTGTGGTTGGTTGTTGCAAACTTCTTGCTGTATGAATTGATTTCCTTGGAATCCTTTGTTCTTGCAGCTGTCCATGTGGGTCAAATCACAGTGAACCTTTAAAACCTCCAAAAAAAAAAAAAAAGGTTATTCTCTATTTTGCAACTTGCCATCTCTACATAATTGTAGAAGAGCTAACATCCTTAAAGATCAGAGCCCGCAGAATAGGTACTCCTGGATATTTCAGGTTAAAGGCAACTTTCTTTTACAAAAGGTGCAGAGCTAGCATGTCTGAGCCTAGAAAACAAGGCACAGGTTTAAAGCCAAAGGAACGCATCTAACATGAAGTCAAATTTTTTCTTTTCTATTACAATTCCTTTTTCCACCTCATAAATAATTTTAGTAAGGAACATGAACATTTTTTAATTTTTCTTCTCAATAATGGATAAATGAGCCAACTACATTTTTGTGAGCAGGGATGCTGTGCGTGCCTTGGGGTCACAGCAAACTCTTGTTGGGGGTGGTCGACCCTGCAACATGTCTGAAGCCCTGTGAGTGTTGGTGAGGGCCTCCCTAAACTGGGGCTCTCTTCAAGAACCAGCATATGGGCATTAACTTCTGGAGACCTCTTTTTCAGCTGCAGGAAATTTTTTCAGATACTGTGATTGAAAAATCACTCCAGCTGGGGATAAGTAGGGAATAAAGGAAGAGGAAAAGGGCTTGGAGTAAAGTAGAAGAGAAGACAGAAGATTAGGGAGCCTGGGGGCTTGGAAGTGGGGCTTCGGGAGAGAGACGAGCAGAGGTGGGGAGGTGCCCGGCTCCGGAACCAGCTCCTGCACCTGTCCGTGCGCCCAAGCCACACAGCATTTAATTGGCCCAGGAAGCTATCCTGTCTGGATGTCACCCTGGGCAGAACCTTGAGAATCGAAGGTAAGGGGTGGGCAGCAATCACCTAGGGGTCACTGAAGGCTTTAGTCAAGTCCACAGTGCCTTTTATAGTCATGTGTCTTCACTTGCCCTTTATCTTAGGATCTGAGAAGCAGGAGCAAGGAACTCAGGGAGAGATCCAGGAAGACATCTGACTCTGTTAAGAGACGACAGTCACAGTGACACGGGGAGCGAAGACACTTGCAGCAAAGCAAAATGACTTCACAACGATTGCATCAGAGCTGCAGGTGTGAGAGAGTCTAAGCCTGTCTCAGAGTGCAGGGGACAAGTGGAAAGGAATGGTAAAATTTCCACTGACAATTGAAATTTTGTTAAATAGCCTGCTACTCTTAATTGTATCACTTCATTGTATGTAGGTGTATTTCTGTGAGCATTTATAGGTTCACACAACCCCACCAGCACCTCTTGCCCCCATCGGGGATGGGCTTTCTCAAGCACAGTGCACCTCATGCTTGGGTGGGCCACGCTGCGGGTCCTCGCCTGGGGCCGGGCTGCTGCAGGGCACTGAGTCCCCGAGGCGCGGGCTGTGAGACACGACAGGAACATCTCAGCTCATGACTGAGGGCCTCCGTTTCCCCCTGCAGTGTAAGAATGCCGGTGACTCAGTTAGAAGCATGCTTCGAAGCTGTCCGTGTACTTGCCATCCAGAAGCAGAGCCTGGGAGCTTCCGAATTTCTCCAGAATGCGGTTTACATTCACCTTCGGCAGGTGAGTTTATGTCCTTTTAAAAGTGGAGGAATTAGTGCCGTTTCCCTGGAACTTACTCACCACTAGTCTATCTGATTTTCCTGTGCTAGGATTCAGTATACCCTGCTAAAAATTCTGGAGTCAGATCTTGAAACACTGATGAAGAGGATTATTTATTTTATTTCTTTATATGATAGTATTTTACTTTCAAAATTCAGAGTTTTCAGTTCATTGAGGAATTTTTTCGGGGGTTGGAGAATCAACGTTGCTCTTACCATCTTTGTGACCTGTTGCTATATGCCTCTCACCTGTCTTCTGCCACTTGTGAGGCAATTCCTTTTGTGACCCTGTGCGGGTTGTTCATGTTATAAAATATAAAGTCTGTAAAAGTACAGTCCCTTTTACTCCGAAGACATTCCACAAGTACTACTTAAATCTGGGTGTGGTTTTAAGAAGACAGAATCATTAGAACATGCACTTGCAGGTTGCTAGTGCAAAATGCCCAAATCAATAGTCTAGCTCAACATCTAAAATCTTTCTAATCTACCTTGGATTTATATGGATAAGTAAAGCAGTTTGCTAAGAAATCAAGACCAGGTTTAGAATACAGGCTGGTGTAGCTCAGCAGGTCCTCCCATGCTGATGCTCTGCCAGAGGGCTGGGCCGAGGGGAGGGGGCGGGTCCTGCCCTCCCTGAGCTGACAGTTTGATGGCAAAGACCTTCACCAGGTGAAGAACTTGGAGTTTCTTCTAAGAAAAGTGGGTTTGAAAAGAGTCCTAAAATTGCGGGAGTGACACAATCCCATTTGTCTCAAGTTGGGGAGAGCAGCTGTAGGGCCACTTGGGAGACTCGTGAGACCAGGTGTGCAGTGTTGGTGGCTTCCACTTGAGCGGTGGGATGGTCAGTGGGTAAAAGCGAACAGATTGAAGACATGTTTCGATGGTAAAAAGGAAAGGATGAATGCTGTCTGTGAAGGTAGGATGGAGTAAGGCCCAGGTTTCTGGGTGGATTAATGAGGTAAATGATAGTCCTGCTGTGCTGTGATGAGGGAAACCTGCAGAGGTAGTTCTGGGGAAAATCTGATGAGTTCAGCTGTGGGTAAAATGAAAGGCTGTTAGATGTGTGGACTGGGAGCTCTGGTGAGAGCCAGTAGTGAGTAGGGTGAGGGGAGAGAGACTTTCAAATCATTTTGTCTTGTGAACATACAAATAAGTATGAGCAATGACACACTTAACACCTCTATATTCTGGATTTAAAACCCAGTAACATTTTGCTTTATTGACTGCAGAGGTTCTTAATTTATTTAACAGAAATAAAATAAATAGAAACAAAATAGTGGAGTTAATCAACATCTTAGAGTTGATGTGTGTCCTTGTATATATTTTGATACCTCATCTGTTTATATCTATAATCTACAAAAAGTTAACTTGCTTAGCATAAGAGTTAAACAGAGGGACGTGACACACACTGTTAGGGGTTGCAGCTGATCACCTTGGACAAATTATGTCGCCTCTCTGTGCCTTAGTTGCATCTTCTGTGACTGCCCCTGGGCCCCTCATCACAGCTGATTTCCTAGACTTGATGTTGGGAGGGAGGCTGCTGAAGGGAGTAAGAAGTGGCAACTGCTAGGGATACTGAAGAGAGAGACAAAAGCAGATTAAAGCCTATGAACTGAGTACAAATACCCTCAAAAGAGAAAGAATCCCGCAGTGTTTTGAGCCACTTAGCGTAAGGAAAACAAAATCACGTGGGCCCAATTCTCTTGAACATTTGAGTATTGTGGGTGGGAGGGTGTCATCAAAAAAGTGTCGAGAAAAGGCCTTTTGGTTTCCTTTGACGTTTCCAGTAAGGGTGGGTAGCATAAGCAAAACCCCCCTGGTTCACAGTGGAAGGTGCCTTTTTGTGCAAAACTGACCAAAGTTTGGAAACCAGTCTTCAGCGGTGCTGGCAAATGAAGAGACTTCTGGATTGGGTGGGGCACTTGCTGTGACTTCCAGGTGACCTGCTGGCTGGGGACTGTGAGGCAGGCAGTAGTTTTGCAGGGAGACCCGGGCATAATCCCTGGCTCTGAGGCTGCTAGTCTGATTAGTCCCCTGGGCACCTGCAGTCCTAATGGGGCAGCTCGGGATGTGGCCTGGGACACCTGCTGTGCTGAGGGAGAGAAGAGGGCTTCCCTGAGGGGGTGTCCCTGTGGAGAGTGGAAACGTCCTCCTGCAGGGGAGGAAGAGCCTCTGAGCAGGGTGCTGGATGCACAGGCAAGACCACCCTGAACACGGAGGGTTTGGGAAGCCGGAAGTCATACAGTGGCCCGAGCAGCCTTGTTCCTGAGAGACTGGAGGTAAAAGATGCTGAAAAGGCAGGCTAGGGTCAGACCCTGTGGTGTATTATAAGTGACAGTAAAGGACTGGTCAGGCAGGCACGAGAGAACCCTGTGGGCGTCCCAGCTGGGGCGTCACGCCAGAGGGAGGAGCAGAGTTACAGACTTTGCCACTTATTAGCTGTGTGACTTTGAGCAATATCACCCCAGTTCTCTCTATATATATCTTCATCTGTAAAGTGACACAGGGACAAGCTCGTTTCATCAGAAGGCTTAGTTTAGCTCTGATCCTCTGTGTCCAGTCCTGTCAGTGATGCCCTGTGAGGTTCTGCAGCGGCTGCTCTTACCCTGAGATGGGAGGGCGTAGAGGGACATTGTAGCACCCGAGGGCAGGATGGGTTTGCTTTAAAAGCAGACATGTTGCCGCCTGCAGCTGCAGACCTGCAGGCAGTTTGGTTGATGGTCGTGGAGAGAACTTTGGAGGCCTTAGCGTCGTCTTAAGACTTGTTTTCACTTAGGGACCGGATTTGCCTTTGCAGATTAATGTTGAAGATTTGGACTTCTGGCAAAGCTGTTTTCAGAGATAGGTATATACGTAACATATCGTATAAAATAAAATGGTTTTCTTAATGTGTGGGACTTTGCAGCTGTTGGGAACAGCTCTGTTGCCCTGGTCTCCACGGAGGACACTAGGGGTCAGCAGAGCGTGCGGGAGGGCAGGAAACCCACAGTGCTTTTGCCGGCTGTTCTCCCCAGTAGGGCAGTCTGCTGAGTTGACTCTTCTCTGAGTTTGGTTACCAGATGAGCAGACAGCAAAGTAATGATTTCTGGTGGGACTGTATAATGACAGGAAGAAAGAGGAACTAGTAGTTTTTCAGGACTAGAACACGCTTTTGGTTCCTCATCCAGTGTATTCCATTACAGAAGTGATGAGTTGTGTCTATTCTGGGACTTGATTGAAATAAACGTTCAGCCTAAAATTAAGAGTTGTTTTTCATTTGGTGGGAGGACTCGAGCCGGGATGACAGCCTCTCAGATCACTCTGAGGAACTGCTCCCAAGAGGTATGGGAAGAGCTAGGATATACAGGAGCTTTACAACAAAGACCAGGTAGTTGGAACAATAAAAGATTGCTTGTTAACTAAAGAAAGCCAGGTATCTCAAGTTCAAGTATTTAGTGGTTTTCTATGTATGGGAGGAAGCAAACATTTGGACTCACTGAATTCATACTTTAACAAGCACCTAGCTATCTAGGGCAAGTATCCTGTCCTTTCTTATTCTGAGTCTGCTCAGAGGGCACCAATATGAGTGGCTGAGAGGCTGGGCTGCAGGCCTGTCCTCGCTGGGGTGTGGCAGCGGCTGCTGATGGCTTGGCTTCAGGATTCTTTGTTTACTGACATGGTTGCAGTATTTTCTTTCACACTGTAGTATTTTCATTCACAGTGCTCCCCCTTGGTCCTAAATTCGACCAATATTTTGAGAGACGTTTCATGACCAATTTTGTAACACGGTGCTAGGATGGCTCATTCCTAGTTCAGGTGAAGTATCTTCTGAGCTGCCATTCAAGGTGTTAGTTTTTTATCAGAACCTGTTGATACTAAAAGTTCTCTGGATCGCCTGTCTTACTAGTCTATTATGATCCAGGAATTGTTTACTCTTCATTGCTCATTACCATAACTAGAATCACACTATTACAATTATTTTACACAGAGTTATATATTTTATCTATTCCTTCAAGATGTTTAGCCATCATCAATCTTGTAGGCCTAGTTACACATTGGGAAAAGTAACAGACAACAATTTTATTATATAGACAGGATATAAATAATTCAGCTAGTAACGTTTATAAAGTCATGAGTAAGAATTTAATAGTCGAGAAGTTATATTTTTGGGTTAAAATTTTCCTTGTGTTCCTGATTGAGTTTGAGTGATCTTATGAGAAATTTCATATTTATGGTCAGGGTCAGAGCAGGTATTAATTGGCCAGATGAGGTCTCCCACCTTGTAAGATCAACAGTGGCCTAAACAGAATTATAATTTCTTTTTAGAATAACATTTCTGAGGGCTATCTAGTTAGAGCCTTGGAGTAGGGAAACCCACCAAGGTAACACAGAAGTACTAGACATAGGTAATTTACCATAACTTTAACAGTTGGATTAGTTCATAATCAAAGGTAGGAGAAATTATCAAAGTAATTGGCATACAGGCCTGGTTCGGGGTCTTGGGCCTGCAGTCTTCTTCAGATGTTGTCTTCTTCTCATCCTGACCTGGTAGATTCTTCTCCATTTGGGCATTGTTTTAAGGTGAGCAGTGCTCTATAGGCCAGTGCACTGCAGGGGCTGTTTCTGATAGGAAATGTATCTGAAAGTCCATTTCCTTCAGCTTTGGTGTGTATGGTCTAGTTAAGAGTACCTGATAAAGGGTCGTTCCATTCAGGTTGGAGACAGTTCTTTAAGTCATGCCTGTTCCAGTATTTATAATACCCTGGCTGCTGGTCATGGGGCATTGGAACTTTGCCCAAGGATAGATTACTGAGCTTCAGAAACAAACCTAGAGTATTCTTTTTATAATTCAATTAAACTTTACAGCAGTGACATAACAGCAAGGAATGATCTGGGAAATGTCTTAGTAAATATAGACCTCAATCAACAAAACTAGAAATTAATATCCACTAAAATATAATCTTTTTTCTCTCTAAAGTTACCCTCAGTTTTCTCAAATATAGTCAAATCAAGATTAATTTATTTACAAGCTAATTCTGATTATTTGATTATATAGGCTTTTTTTTTTAAATTGGCTGTGTTGGAACTTTTAATAAGGACTCTCAGGGTAGAATGTAAATAAGGTTTTCTTAGGCCCGGAATGCCTTGTCAAGGGCTTGCCATGGATTTCTGCCTTACAGATTTAGGTAAATTCTTTTCTCTTTAAATTCCTTAAAATACCTCGAGATTCCTATATCTGTTAGGAGATGATCTTCCTAATTTGTCTGATAGAGCCACTGGGGACCTTAGAGTTTTTAGTCTCTTGAGGGATCAGATAGAGAGAAAAGATAACTGTTCCAAGTCTGCGAACATAAGTATAATTTATCAAATTTCTGTGAATCATAACTAGCTTAAGAAGAAGAGTTTCTTTATGTCTGGGAAACAGGTTAAAAGCCAGTAGTATTTCAGACAAAATCAAAAATTATAACCATATTCACCAGTTTACTCAGTCCCATGTAACTAATTCTTTTACTCAGAGTTTTCATTAGACCTTTAAAATTTCTTACCCAGTTTAGTTCAGTGCTATAGTTTGAAATTTATTTGAAATCAATAAATCTCCTTGAAGAGAAAGCAATTTGCAAAATCATCAGAAGGAAAAAATTAACTGTATATAAATGACAAGTGATTTAAAAGCATGGTTAAACAACGTTACACTATAATCGATAAAGAAAGCTGGTCACTATAACTAGAATTATGACTGGTAACATTTCAGATATACCAGAATTTTAGGGAATCCATATAATTTCTAGAATATCTATATTAATAATATTTTCTCATACAATATAACCTAGGAAGATCTATTATTCATTTGATAATACCATGTTATTTAACATGCCAAATGAAACTTACTAGTTTAAAATCTCTCTTTGGGATGTTTCAGGGGCCCTCTGTAGCATCCCAAACTTAACTGGAGATTAAAAGAACTTTAATTAGAAATTGATATTTGGGGAGCTTGTTAAAAGTTTTCAGAACACTTGGTCAGATAAACATATAGATCACTGTAAAGTAGTTCTTCTTCATTAACAAGAAAATACGTTAAAGGTAAAAGCAGAACAGGTCAGTTATGTGGTATAAGAAGCTTTACAATTTGTTACTGAAAGTGGATTAACATTTTTAGAAAATTTTGTCATCTTAACAGAGAGAAAACCAAATCTGGTCTTGTACCAGATTACTTCAAAGATTCATTTACTTTGCCCAAGTTGATTCTAAACTTAGACAATTCCGACAACGTACAAAACTCTTTCCTCAGGGTTCCTCTTCCACAAGCGTTCCACAGCTTTCTATACTCACATTAGTGTGTCCTTTATTTTCTCTTCCATTCAGAAGTAACCAGCTTCAGAAGAAAGTCACTATTTTTTATTAACAAAATATAATTACATTCATATATCTTCCTTTACACATTTATCTTACTTTCCTAGGATACTGAGATTATACCCTTAATAATAGAGATTATTTCAGGGTAGCACCAACCATTTATTAATATTTCTAAACACCTTTAGTTTCTCTGTAAGGGTAAGTTAAATGTTAAATAATTCATATTTCAATCTTATTTTATCTGAAAGTGTCATAGCTATTTAATAAAATCCTATCATTTAACTTAATTTAGCACAACTCTAGAATTTAAAGATACCAAACATTTAGAGATTATCTTAACCATACATTTTAAAAATATATTTTAAAAATTTACCCAAAGCTCTCATCTCACTTGCATTTAATTTACTTAAAATTTTACTACACCACATTAGTATTTTTTTCTTGACAATTCTGCAACAGATATAACAGGATCTTATTTGACTTTCATTAAAACTAGGAACAGTAAAGGTATTGTACTTAATATTGATGACTTTAAAGATGTCTATTTTAATTAGAACATACTTAAACTAAACAATATCAAATATTATCTTAATATTGAATATTTTCCAGTTCATGTGAAGCTGAAAGTCAATTTGGTCAGTTTTTATTTTAAAAATACTTAATTTGTAAGCTCTTACTTTTTTTATGTCAATTAAGCAGAGATCTTTGACTTTGATTTTTTTTCAGCTGTAGAAATATCTCACATCTATAATGTGTACGCAGGCTTATATACAGACAAAAGCTAGAGATCTCATAGGTTCACTTTAAAACTTACTTATAAGATAGGCATAATAATAGTTGTAGTAAGCTGAATTTGCTTGCTCAAATCACTAAGGCTTACTGTTTATGAAACCGACATTTAAGATTTCTTGACAAATGCTGAAGGACGCATCAGAGTTCTGAGTTCTAAAATGCCAAAAATTTCTTGGCCTTCAGTATTATCTCGTTGAGCTAATTAGGCTCAGTCCTAGGTCACTGTTTGCTGTATTTATATTTCTGATCTGCAAGACAAAGACAGATGCTTCCAGTTCCCCAGAGAACTGCTCTGTCACGCAGGTCCAATTGTATCTCCTTAATTGGCTTTTTTGTATCAGTGAGAAGAGATGTAAACAAAGAATTCCATGTTTTAAAACTTTAAGATTTACTTTAGCATGTCTTCCAAAGCTTGCATAAGGTATTTAGTGAGGTCTCTTTTCCTTGAGTTATAAGTTAAACCCAGGGTAAACCTCTTATTTTATTGTCTATTAGCCACTGAATATTAGTTTTTAATTTTACATTATATTGGAAGTTTCACGAAACTCTATTGGTTTCCTTTACTTTGTTCAATTAATATTTTCTGAGGGACAGATTTGTGCCCAGCCTTATAATACCAAGAAGGGGAAGCGTTTTTCCATTGAAGTATATCTATCCCACAATATAATTAAGCAAAAGTTTTATATAAAGCCCAGTTAATATACCAATTTTACCACTTTTATCTCAATTTTATTAAATCTTGTATCTTTAATTTTTATATTTATTAGGTTTAATCAGTAATTCCTATTTCTAGAAGGAGTGTCAGAAGCTTTTTTTTTTTTTTTTTTTTGTGCACTGTATCTAATTATATAGAAAAGTCTCTGGGATTCCCAAGTTTCAGCCAAAGAGCTTAGGCCCTTCTCAATTTTCAATTTGATTAATAGGTCTGTTGTCCCAATCATTGATCAAGTATTTCAGTCTATAAATATGTATTATTTTTAGCTCTATAAATACATATATTTTAAACTGTGCTAAAGCAGACTTGTTTGAACTTTAATGTTGGGGGGCAGTAGGTGATCTCTTTGGCCCTTTTTTTTTACTTTACATAGTGTAGTATCAAAACCTTGTATCTAAATCCAAAAATGTCCATTTTATTTATCTCATTCAAAATAACCATATAAAAATATTTATCCATTTGGGATAAGCCCTTTATTTTTTTTTTTTCCGACATTTTTACAATCCTTTTTCCAGTTATTCAGCCTAATTAACATTAATTATTCTAAGTATTTATTAGCATCTCTAAAACCATTGATCGGAAAGGAAAAACACAAATGTAGCTTTTCAAACCAGTTTTTTTTTTTAAACTAATTTCTTAGGTTAACCATTAGATATATTTTTCTACCTTTAAACTTGATTTTAATAGGTACCAATAAAACGGCTGTTTATAATGAGAGCTCTTTCAACTTTCACCAATTTAAAAGTTTTCCCAAATTAAAGGTTCCATCATATGGCCATCAATTTATATATATATATATAGGGATTTTAAACCAATAAGATGAAGAGGCTTTTCCACATGAGAGTGGGGGTGTTGCTTAAATAAAATTCAAATTTTACTTTCCAAAAGCTAAAAGCCTTTGTGGTCCAGGCTGATGCAACAACGGTTAAGATGGCAAAATATCTGAAAATTGGTAAAATCAAAGGATTTTTGAGAATCCCAATTTATTTACGTGGCCACAATATGTACACAATACTTGTACCTTTTGTATGACAGAGTCCAAGGTTTCGTTTAAAAAAAAAGAAACACATATATACATACATGCACACACAAAAAACACTCAGAGAAATATAAAACGTTTACATTTCAAGGACACAGGAAGAGAAATCCAAGTTCCCCCTAAATGGGATTTTGTTCTTATAAGTTCAGAATTCCAAAAAATATTTTATCAGGCCTGGTTAGTTACTTTCAGGGTGAGATTTTTTTCTAATTCCTAATTAATTTTGTAAGTTTGTACGTATATAAACCTGTCCAGTGTATTAGTTGGACGCTAGCAATCTGTCATTTGTTTTTCTTTTCTGTTCTGTGTTTTTATTTTTTATTAATTTTTTTTTTGAAAGTTCTATTCCCCATTGTAAGGTCGGGTTCTCAGAATAAAATTGCTGGTAAGATTTCCCGCAGGGACAACACTATGGCATGAAGTCTTTGCCTCTACCATTCCTGAAAGTTTCTCCGTCACTGGAGAAAGCTGTTACCAGCCAGGAGGAGGGTCCCATTTTTGGAGTTGAAAGGTTCCTCATAAGAGTTTTACTTTTATTCCGAAAAATTCAATGGAGGTAACCAAATCGAGGACAACATTAGAACAGCCTCTTACCTAACAACTCAGTCCTGAAACCAGTGTCTTTCAACTTGGACCCACTCAGGACGTTTTCACTGGGTGAGTATTTTCCTCATATGTTTCCACCAGCCCCACTTCAGATGTCTCCTCAAGGTGGGTGTTTCCTGTTATCTTTCAACCAGGCCCCACCCAGCATGTCTCCACTTGGTGGGTAATTCCCCCCAGTCTCTTTCAACTGGAGGGCCAGGTACCTGGATACACCACCAAATAAAACTCAGGATCATCAACCAATATGGGAGATCCTAGAACCAGGAGAGACTCACCCAAATTCATCTGGATTCCCCAAGGAGGCAGATGGGCACAAAGTGCCAATGCTGGTACCAAGGCTCCGGTAACTCGGAGAGTTCAGCTGGAGAGAAGTCTGCTCTGGGTCCCTTCCTGGTGTCCAAAACTTTTGAATGAAATACATGTGCAGCCTAAAAGTTAAGAGTTATGTTTTATTTGGCGGGAGGACTCGAGCCGGGATGACAGCCTCTCAGATCGCTCAGAGGGACTGTTCCCAAGAGGTTGAGGAGGAGCTAGGATATACAGGAGCTTTACAACAAAGACAAGATGATGGAACAATAAAAGATTGCTTGTTATCTAAAGAAAGCCAGGTATCTCAAGTTCAAGAATTTAGTGCTTTTCCATGTATGGGAGGAAGCAAACATTTTGACTCACTGAATTCATTCTTTAGACAAGCATCTAGCAATCTAGGGCAAGCATCCTGTCCTTTCTTATTCTGAGTCTGCTCAGAGGGCACCATTGTGAGTGGCTGTAGAGGCTGGGCTGCAGGCCTGTCCTCGCTGGGGTGTGTTGGCAGCCGCTGATGACTTGGTTTCAGCATTCTTTGTTTACTGACATGGTTGCAGTATTTTCATTCACACTGTAGTATTTTCGGTCACAGAATGATTATGGATAATCTGCAAACTTAGAAAGCAACCGAGATGGAATTACTTCAGGTACCTTCTAATTTAATAAGCCGTGTGCAAACATAAACATGGAGGAAGCATACAAAAGTATTTGGTGGTGTAGGGAAGGTGTTCTGCACATTACAGGAGAAGGCAGAATTCCTTTTCTTTGTGGGCAGGGACGTAAACCCACCTTTCTTTTCTGTAGTGGTTTCTGAGAACAGTTTATGGTAATTAATGAACATTGAGAAACGGTGGCAAACATCGCATTCAAGAGCTGGCCGGCTGCAAACTTGTGTATTGGACAGGTGGATTTCATAGGCAAGTGGTCAGGTGGATGGGAGAGAGATGGAGCCCAGGCCTGGGCCCAGATTCAGGTTTAAATCGCCATTTCCTCACCATGGGGCCTTGGAATAGAATGTAACCTCTCCTAACCTGTTGGTGAATCTGTGAAATGGGCATGATAATATTCGTTTGTTCCTGGGATTGTTGTAAGTTGTAAAGAGTATTATAGCACACATGAAGCACTTAACACACTGGCACTTAGCAGTGTTCACTGTGTGTGGACGTCCCGCTTCACATGTGTCAGAGCCGTAAAGGCAGCATTTGTCTGTTGAGGGTGCACTGGTAGCCCCTTGAATAGGTTGTGAATTTGGTTATTTCCTTTAATCTTGGTAAATCTGTGTGCCATGGGCAGTTATTTTCATGGACAGATGAGGAACCTCAGGGTAAAGAAGACTGTGTAATTTACCCAAAGTCAGACCATAATTTTGGGTGCAGGGGCCTCAGTTCAGCATGGGCACCTGGGCCTTCTGCCCTCTCCTTTCAGCACCTGAGCCAGATGTGTGCTCGGCTGTCCCCGAGCCCAGAATATCCAGCAGGGAGCAAGACGTACCTGGCCCTGTGCTGCTTGAGCAAAACTCCGGGGTGGAGGCAGTTACAAAAAGGATAAACATAAAAACAGATGACTGCAAACTGTGATCAGCTCTGAGAAGGAAAGGAACAGGCCTCGCTGTGCAGCTCTGGGAGCTTTCCCGTCAGGGCTGCTCTGGGGGCGTTCATCTCAGCTAAACAAGCTCTGCTGCTGCACCAAGGCAGGAAGGCAGGGCGCATGTGACCAGGTAGACTGGGCCTCGTTGGTGATACTCATTCCCCATTAAGCAGCAGCTGTCATGGGCACTTACCTAGTAAACAGATGTTGGTCATAATCATCACGCACTTTGCTTGGTAGTTTTATTGGCCCCACCTTTGAGATGAGGTAATTGAAGCTGGGGAGTTTGCTGCATGCCCGTGATCACCTTGGAAATACCCCCACTGGTCTTTCAACCTAGACTGGCGTGGCTGTCATGCCCCAGCCATGTGAATGGCATCGTGTAGCTTCTCCCAAGTGGCCCAAATGACTGATATTGATTTTCTTAATTCATAGGAAATGGTATGTGACAATAGGAGAAAAAGGTAGTAAGAAATTGTTTGGAAAACTAGAAAAAAATTCAATTCTTCCCAAGCTGGGGGAGCGTAAGCTCTGTCACACACTCCACTCACTGCCTGGAACCTCCTCCCTGCCAACTCCGTGTTCAGAAGCCACTCTGAGCCTTTGAAGAACATTTTGCCTCATGACACTGTTGACTAGGACCTGTGATCTCTCTGTCCTTGGTTAACAGTCTATTCAAAGCCATTTAAATTTTATGCAGGCTCCTCCACTCAGATGTAAGAATAGCCTCTTTAAACTTCTTGATGCAGCTCCTTAATGAGGATCTTGTGAAGGAAACCTAGTCAAAACCTGGGATATATGCACATAGTGACCGTAAACTCAGCACTTTGTGAAGTTCAGAATCAGATGTGTGGGAGACTCAGGAAAGGCTTTTTAAGGTAGAAAGGGGAATGTGAAAGGACGCAGGCTGTGTAAGGGTGAAATATCTCGGTCCCAGCCAGCAAGGCACCTGCGTTCAGGATGGTGTGTGGGGAGTGCAGAGTTGTCACAAAGAAAGAAGTGGTGGGATGTGAGGGAGGACAGTTAGGTACTTTACTGGGGAGGGAAATAGTGGGCTGAACATTTCCTGGTTGAACAAGAGGACTGTGACATGATGTGCTTGTATTTTGGAGAGAAGGGTTTTGTGGGGACAGTACTAGGGAGAACGCTCTGTGGCTGGGGAGTCAGCACAACAAAGAAACACAGAGAACCGGGCAGACCCCAGGGCCCCTGCTGGGGGAGAGGCTCCCCGCCAATTCGAGCCCTTGGGGCTGCTTCTGTCCCTTAGCCGGGGCCTTAGAGCTCCCTTCACAACCCAGTCCTGTTTATACAAGAAAAAATAAGTGGGACATGAGAAGGGCTATGTCCCAGGCTTTGGTTGAGCCCCTTGGATGTGCCCTGCCAGATGTGGGTACTTGGCTTCATGCAGGAAAGTTTTCAAGCGCAAGCCACTGTTGAGTAAAGGTAGATTGATTCAGAGAGATTCATTGAAAGGCAAGAGAAATTCCACGATGTGTGGGGGTTTGATGCTCAGATTAAAAGTAGGTACACACTCCACAGATTGTGGGCCTTCTCTGAAGCGGGAGAGAGAGGTGTGACCCCTAGGCGGTGCTGTTTTGCTTGTATTCATGGGCTTGGTGGTTTCATATGCTAATAAGTAGAAGGACCAGCCTAAGGGCAAGGGGCTGGAATTCACAAGGAGTTGGCCATTTCCCACACTTTGACCTGTTTTGGCTAGCCTTGGGACTGCCATGGTGCCTGGGGGCGTGTTATTCACCATGTTACTATTACAATGGGCGTATAATGAAGCTCAAGCTCTGCTAGAAGTTAAATCTCTTCATCCTGAGCCTCAAGGCCTATTGGGGGTTGAATCCTTCACCATTTTGATGTTTATTGCTGTGGCCTTCCTTGAATGGCTGTGCTCTGCCCCATTCCATCCTGTCTCACTGTGATGACACAGAGAGAACAAAGGCCCGGCCCTGGCTGTGCTCCTGCATTTAACAGGGGGAGGGGTGGGGTAGGCCTAGGATGACTCTGGGTGGTGTGAAGGATGTTTCAGATTTTCCCACGTGGGACATGGGGACCTGCCAGCTGCCACTGCAGATTTATCTCACGGGCATTATCGCTTGTGTCACTCATTTGTTTCTATTTTTCTTTTTTTTTTTTTATGTATTTAATCTAAATTTAATATCAGGTTTTTTTAGGAAACAAATTTCTCTTTTTCTTTTCTTTGGGGCTCTTTTTTGGGGGGTAGGTAATTAGGTGTATTTATCTGTTAGTGGAGGCCCTGGGGCTTGTACCCAGACCCCGTGTATGCTATACACAAGCTCTAACACTGAGCTCTACCACCCGCCCCTTCATCTTTTTCTTTTTGCTTTAGCTGCCAAAAATCTTACAGCTGAATTTCTAGTCGGCCTTTAACACTTACCCTGACTTCATGGCATCGATTTTTATGACTTTACCTCCCCCTGGTTTCATTTAAGTATTGAATCTCCATTTTCTTTTCACTCTCACTTTTGTCTTTTTGTTGTTATGGTTGTTAAGCTGTGTTTAAAAAATTGTTTAAATTCTCTTTTAGCAGGAGGTTGAAAGTAAATATATATGTAAATAAACATCACACTTAAATGCTTTTATACATTCTAAGGTGTTTAGTAGTTACTTAAAAACCGGACTGATATTAAAGTTATAACATTTTTACATTATTTTTTAATTTTTTCTAAAGGTATATCTGATGTACAATATGATATGTTTCAGGTGTACAATAGTTGCTCCATTTATAGTTATTGTAAAACATTGACTGTATTGCCTATGTTGTAAGATACATCCCTCTAGCGTGTTTACGTTACATGTAGCAGCTTGTATAAGAAAGTTGGGTAACACAGAGTCTGGGGCGTGGCTGTGTCTGACTCAGGTTCCAGGTCACCCTGCCTGTCAGACCCCAGGCCCTCACTCCTGTCTGCAGGGCAGCGAGTGGAGGCAGCTCTCATCAGCGCTGGTACCAACCTCTGAGTGGCAGTGACAGCAGTGACTGTCTGTGGACATGCAAATGTTGTTCCAGGAGATTTACATGCATTTCTTCATTTATTATTTAAAGCCCTCCTGTGAGGAATCGTTTTATGTTTTTAATGAATAATACACTTTATTTTTAATTTGATAGACTTCAAACTTCTGGAAAATTTACAGGAGTAGTACAATGAACACTTAGATACACTTCACCTAAAAGGGCAGTATTTGTCCTTTTGTGTCTGGCTTATTTCAGCATACTTTTTTAAGGTTCATCCATGTTGTAGCCTGAAACAGTAATTTATTCTTTTGGTTTAATAATATCTTTTTCCTTTTTTTCTTGTTTTTGGTCTATTTAAAAATAGTTTCATTGAAGTCTAGTCAGTTTATAATGTTGCATCAGTTCCTTGTTTACAGCACAACACATCAGTTATATAGGAATATACATGTATTCATTTTCATATTCTTTTTCAACATAAGTTACTATAAGATATTAAACATATTTCCCTGTACTATACAGTATAAACTTGCTTTTTATTCTATACATAATCAGTATCTGCAAACCTTGAACTCGCAATTTATCCCTTCCAACACCATCTCCCCTCTGGTAACCATAGTTTGGTTTCTATGTCTCTGTGTCTGTTTCTGCTCTGTAGATAAGTTTCTCTTTCTTTGTTTTTTTTTTTTTAAGATTCCACATATGAGCGATCTCATATGGTATTTTTCTTTCTCTTTCTGGCTTACTTCTCTTAGAATGACATTCTCCAGGTCCATTCATGTTACTGCAAATGGCATTATTTTATTATTTTTTATGCCTGAGTAGTAGTCTATGGTATAAATATACTGCAACCTCTTTATCCAGTCATCTGTCAGTGGACATTTAGGTTGTTCCATGTCTTGGCTATTGTAAATAGTGCTGCTGTGAACATTTGGGGGAAGGTGTCTTTTTGAATTAGGGTTACTTCTGGATATAAGCCCAGGAGTGGGATTGCTGGGTCATAGGGGAAGTCAATTTTTTGTCTTTTGGTGAATCTCCATACTGTTTTCCACAATGGCTCCACCAAACTGCATTCCCTCCACAGTGTAGGAGGTTCCATTTTCTCCACAGCCTCTCCAGCATTTATTGTTTGTGAACTTCTGAATGATGGCTATTCTGACTGGTGTGAGGTGATACTTGATTGTAATTTTGATTTGAATTTCTCTGATAATGATATTGAGCATTTTTTCATGTGCCTATTGGCCATTTGTATGTTTTCATTGGAGAAAAGTTTCTTTAGCACTTCTGCCCATTTTTGGATTGAATTGATTATTTTTCTTTCTTATCAAGTGTAAAAGCTGTTTATATATTCTGGGAGTTAACCCCTTGACAGTCTCATTTATTGTAAATATTTTCTCCCATTCCATAGGTTGTCTTTTTGTTTTGCTTACTGTTTCCTTTGCTGTGCTAAAGCTTGTAAGTTTAATTAGACCCCACTTGTATATTTTTGCTTGTATTTCTATTGCTTGAGTAGACTGCTCTAGGAGAACATTGCTGAGATGCATGTCAGATGTTTTGCCTACGTTTTCTTCTAAGAGGTTTGTAGTGTCGTGTCTACATGTTTATGTCTTTAAGCCATTTTGAATTTATTTTTATGTGTGCTGTGAGGGAGTAGTCTAACTTCATTGATTTTCATGCAGCTGTCCAGTTTTCCCTACACCTTTTCTGAAGAGGCTGTCTTTACTCCATTGTATGTTCTCACCTCCTTTGTCAAAGATTCAATGACCAGAAGTTTTTGGGACTATTCTTGATAATTTTTTTACCCATTCATTGATGGATGGATATTGTTTGTAACTTTTGGCTACTCTGAATGATACTGTTATGAATATTGATGTGCAAATTTTTGTGAGAATATGTTTTAATTCTGTTGGCTGTACAGTTGGCCTGCCATATCTGTAGTTTCCACTTCATGGATCCAGATGGCTGATTGTAAAGGGACTCTAACATCCTTGGATTATGGAATCCATGGTGGTGGGTTCCTGAAACCAATCCCCCAAGGATAGTGAGGGATGACCCTATATGTAGGAGTAGATTTGCTAAGCCATATGATAACACTAAACTTTTGAGGAAACACCAGACTTTTCCAAAGAAGCTGCACCATTGCCCCTTTCCAATGGCTGCATATTGAGGGTTCCCATTCCTCTGCCTCCTGACCGACACTTGTTATTGTCCATGTTTTGATTATAACCATCCTAGTGGGTGTAAAATGAGATCTCATTTTGATTTTGATTGGACTAGTGATGCTGAGCATCTTTTCATATGCTTATTGGCCATTTGTGTATCTATTTAATTCCTTGGTAAATTTAAAAATTGGGTCAATTTTCTTTGTATTGGTCTGTTGTAAGCATTTGTTTTATATCCTGGATACTAGTCTCTTGTTAGATATATGCTTTGCAAATCTTTTCTACTATTCTGCAGATTGTCATTCCACTTTACTTTTTTTAAATATTAAGACAATTTCTTTATAGGGGAGGTAATTAGATTTATTCATTTATTTTATTTATTTATTTTTTTTGCCAAGCACGCACTATATCACTTGAGCTACCCCCTTCCCCTTTCATTTCACTTTCTTGATGATGTCTTTTGTAACAATTGGTTTTAATTTTGATGAAGTCCAGTTTATCTTTTTTTTTTTTATCACTTCTGCTCTTGGTATTGTATCTAGGAAACCATAACCTATCCTAGGACCACAAAGATTTATACTATGTCTTCTTTTAGAAAGTTTATAGGTTTGGATTTTATGTTTCTGTCTGTGATCCATTTTCAATTAATTTTTATTTGTTATATACAATAGGGGGTTTCAGATTCTAGATTCATTCTTTTGCCTGCAGATACCCAGGTGTCCCTGCACCATTCGTTGAATAGACTATTCTTTCAATGGAGTGTTGTTGGCATCCTTGTTGAAAACTGACTGTAAATGTAAGTTTCCCCCCTGGAATTTTTACTGTGTGTCATAGATTTATGTATACAAACTTATGACAGTACCATAATGACTTGAGTGATATAGATTTGTAGTAACATTTAAAGTGAGTCCTCTAACTTTCTCTTCTTTTTCAAGATTGCTTTGGCTGACCTGGGCCCCTTGCACTTCCATATGAATTTTGGGATCAGTTTTTCAATTTTTGCAAAGAAGTCAGCTGGAATTTTGCTAGCGATTCCACTGAATTTGTAGATCACTTTGGGGAGTCTTAACATTTTTAACAATATTGTCTACCATTCCATGAACATGGGAAGTCTTCCATATATGTAGATCTTCTAAAATTTTTTCAGTGATACTTCAAATTGTTCAATGTACAAATCTTGTAAATTTTTGTTAAATGTATCTCCCATTTTATTTTTAATGCTGTTGTAAATGGAAAGGCTGAGCTTCTTAAGGGTGGGACTATATATCAATTTGTTTATTTCTAGGATTCCTACACATCAAATACACTAGGTTTATATTTGCTACATTAATCTATCCACAACTCTTCCCTCCCCTGTGTTATAAGAACCCAAGACCCAGGTTAAACTACCTCAACACCTATGTGGAAGTGAGAAATGAGACCCTTGGGTGGGGCTTTGTGCAGATGATACTGAGAGCTAATTTAGGATGGCTTCATCTTAATTTCTTTTAAACAATCCTTTCAGTGTATATAGTCAGATACATTAAGAACATGCCCTTTTGATGTACAGAGGAGCTAAGACTATCATTTTCAAATAAATTCTAGTGAGAATGTTGTACTTGAAACCTAATTTGTATCTATCTTTGAAGATTTATGTTTCAGGAGCTTTGACTAAAGAACACCTGTCTTTATTCAATAACAACAACTAAATGCTCAAACAACATGTAAGAGTTTGAGCTGTAACTGGAGGCAGCAATTACCTCTCCCAATACGCTTGTGCTGATCTGCTCAAAGGGGTTCGTCCAACTGTTTGTCAGTAGTCTGTTGGACAAAGCCATAAAACATTGATTTAAGGTTGCTGGAATGCAACATATTCTTATTAATACTAAGTAAGCCCATATTGAGTGCTTACTGTATGTTGGGAATTGTCCCTCAGACTCACATGAATTTTATTTCTCTGAAAACCTCACATATTTCCTTGTTATTCCCACTTTACAGATAAGGAGACTGAGGATTAAGTCTTCTCTCTTTTTGGAGGAGCTCATTATCAATGACTGGAAGTTGTAAGGAAAAAGATATTGATTCATCCTGAGAAAACATTTTTCTGAGAGTCAGCAGTGAAGAGGGTGACCACTGAAGAGCGTGATCATTGTTCGAGTGAGAAGAGCCCCGTGTTGTACGGAGTCAGCATCCCAGTCCTGGACACGGCACGTGTAGGGCTGCGTGGTGGGTGAGGCGGCGCGGCCGTGCAGGGAACGAAGATGCCAGGCCGTTGGGCTGTGCTCAGGCCTGGTGAGGCTTTCTCTGAAGGGCAGTGGACTGTCATTGACAGATTTTAAGTAGGGGAGTGGGGTGCTCTCGTAGATCACTTTTGTGTTTGTAGAATGCTTGCAAACATTCAGTAGGCTCGGCAGAAAGTGATGTGACGAATCAGAGTAGGGTGGCTGCAAGGTGTAGCAGTGTTCAATTTTCAAGTGGTTTTCAGTCCCATGTTTGTGGCTCAGTAGACGTGTCACTTTGGATGATGCACTCAAGGAAGTGAAACTATTTATCTAATCAATTGAAGCAGTGATGTACCCAATTCCCAGGACTGCTGTGGAGATCCAGTGAGATAACATGCACACAGTGTGCAGCGTGATCCCCAGCCCAGAGTCAGTGCTGAGGGAGTGCCTGTGAGTACCTGGTAGGTCAGGTGTGGGTGGTGGGGCTCGGTGACTGAGGAAATCTGAGCCCTGAAGGAGGGGTCGTCACATCTGTGAGTGATGGGCCTGAGCTGGGAGGGGCAGAGAGACCTTCCCCCCGACCAGGAGTACTGGGCAGGACGGCTATGGGAGGAGAACCGTGAAGTCAGCTCTTTGCAGGTGGAGTTGGAGTTGCCCTTGAGACATCTAAGTGCAGTGTCATGAGCTCACAGAGGAGGACTTGGCCCGGGCTGTGCATTTTCCTATAATCTCAATCCCTAAGGACGCAGAGGTATTGATCACTGAACGTGAAGACATACTTTACAGGACAAGTGAATAGTAGTTTCATTTCTGTCATCAAAGCTCACATCTCTTTATTCATCACCCACTTTGCTAATTGGGTACTTACAGGGCGGTACTTCACCACCCTCCCCTAGGCTTAGGCTCCACAGTAAAGAGCTGGTGAGCCTCCCTCTTTTCCAGAAGAAGACACATTTAGCTGGTAGCCTTCTATACCTCACCAGACTTAGAATTTTAATTTGTTGTTTTAATCCTATTTTCTGTTGGTCATCTCCTGACAGAAGAGACGTTTTACCTCATGGTCATGTTTCAATTAGCTGTTACTGAGAATTGCTGATCTGATCCATAGTGTATATATTATATTAACTTTGTAGAGTATTTATCATTTTTCTTTCTTTGCCCTTAAATTTTGTTTGCCCCTTCAAGGTTCTATCCTATTTTGGGCCTTATTTTTTTTAATTAAAAAATGTGTGTTAGTAGTTAAGAAAAGAAAAGCAAAGAAACAATGCACATGATACCTAAATTTAGAAAATATCTATTGTGTTTTCTGTCTCGACAATAGAGGGTTCTAGAAACTCGTGAAAACGTTCATTACACAAGTTCCTTAAAATGCTGATTAAGAAATAAAACATTCCTTCCTCATCTTTCAAGCTGCACAGCTAATTTTCAAGAAAGTGAGGGGAAATCCTCAGAAGCCAAGTCAAACCAGAAAGCAGGGATTCTGGGAGATACGCGAGCCTTAGAAGCCCTGGGGTGCCGGTTGGCTCCTGAAGTGAGTGTTAGTTGCCTTGGCAGGAGGGTGGGAGGTGAGCTCCAGACCTCTCACACTGGGAGTTGGATGGCTCATCCTATGTAAGGCCAAGCACATCCTGAGAATCCTGTTTAATAAAGGGTGAATTAGAAAGAAAGAAAAATATCATTCCTCAAGGCAAGAAATTAAGGAAAGTCAATTTTTTGGGAAGCAGGGAAAAATAACAAATCCAAAGTAAGGATTTAGTTTAAAGCTGTTCTGGCATGGGAGTGACCACAATCTCTTGGCAGAAAATCACAGCTCCTCCCGGAATAAGAAGTTGTGTTTTGAATGATTCAGTGAACAGCCATTCCGAAAAAGGCCTCCTGAGTCTTCTGGATCAAGATACTAGACCCAAACAGCTCTCTTCCAAGGTCTCATTTAAATAACCAGAAAGGTTTTAAAGGAAAGAAGCCATAATCATAGTTCTATTTATTGACATTAGTATATGCTAGGAATCCAGAGGTGACTATGGAGTTGTCTCCTCTTTTATGGACCTTACTTTCTGTTTGACATAGTTGGGTAGCTGGGTGGAGGGAATTTTTAGTCTGTTGCAATTAGCCAGGAAAGGAAATTAAGAAAGCAGTGAGGGGTGGGTGACATTTTTAGCTGAGGACAGTCCTGTTCATTTGGCTTTTAATTGCAGGCTCGATGAGTTTTCACTGGAGGGAATTGATCTTACAGAGGATGGACTTAACTCAGGCCTCTTCAGAATGGACAAGTGAACCTGGACAAAGACAGTCAAATCTGTGCAGACATTGAAGTTCACGTGAACGTGCTGTATCCCTGAGCCAAAGTTAGGACAAGAAGGCAGCGCTTCTTGAGGACAGAGGAGTGGTTTTTAAGGTTCTCCAAGAATTAATCCCAGGGAACCGAGATGGCCAGTTTTCAAACTGTGATTTTGCTCTTTGGACGGTGTGCCCACCAAAGGTATTTTCCGTTTATTAGTTTTCATTTCTCTTAAATACATCTCAGGTGATGAGGACGTGGGCACAAGCATTGGACGCCATGTCGAGGTGACTTTGGATACCTGCCTAGAAGCGCGGGCACAGCTGCGGCTGCGTCATACATCTTGCCGCCCACCCCGTTTCCCGGCTCCGTGATCACGGCAGGGTGGTTCCTTGATGACCTGTCCATCTCCTTTGTGACACTGTAACCCACCAAAGACCGGAGCGTATTAGCTTGGCTTTGTTCTTTTCCATCCTTCTCTTTGAATGGACTGATAGTGGACCCAGTTATGTTAGCAGATGTTTTACAAGTAGGGCTCTCAGTACAAACCTTGTAATCCCCGCTGTGTGAACTAGAGAAGAAAGTTACATTCTTTCCAAATTGTTTTGATGCACTTATGTGTGAAAATGATGTACGTTTGAATATGTATTTCCTCTCTGAATCATCATGGCTCGAGATGAATATTTGTAGACATGGAATGAGTTTTCTGTATTTGAACTGTATGGTCCCCTAAATTCTCCCCAGCTTTTTAAAGTCATCACTGGAGTGCTACCTCCAGAGTGTCCCAAAGCATCCACCACTGCCTGTTCTTTGGACACTGTGAGTTTCCAAGTTGGAGAAGGCTGCTGGCTGTTGAGGCATTCTCTGGCACATCTCTGGCTGGCTGATGTGAGCTTAGCACACAAGACTTGGCAGACAGTACCTAACCATGGTCACGTCCATTTCTGGAACACTCATGGAGGATTTTACACCTATGCTAGTGGCATACGTTATTTCATTTAGTTTTCCAACAATCATAATTAGATTTTATCACCTGTATTAATAAGGAAACTGTCAAAGCGAGTGACGTGCAGACTTCGGACTGGAACACGGGTCTTTCTGATCCCTGTCTCTGTTCCCTCCCCGGCCTGTCCTTCCAAATGGCCAGGAGACTCTTCCTCAGTCTTGAGTTTCCCGCTGATGTTACCACTCTCTTTGTTTCTGGAGAGGAAAACAAGTCTAAACTTACTTTCCAGTTGGAAATGGAATGGAGAGTTAACGTTGGACGCCGGGAGCGTCTGTCCTGTGATGAAGCGGTCTCAGAGCCACTTCCACTGGGACGTCACGTCACTGTCTGGGCCCCTTGCACAGCCTGTGCACAGGTGACAGCGCAGATGTGCCAAGCAGTCCTCCCGGACAGGGCAGTGCGTTGGAAATGAGTTTGGGGATTTGGTTTCATTACATAGGTTCCTGAGGGCCTTGGCCAGGCACTTCGAGTGGGACCACTCCCTGTCCCACAGACTCGTGCTCTGGGCCCGTGCAGACCTAACGTGGCCTCAGCCTGAGGCTCAGGGCCCGTGGTGATGAGGAGCATTTTAGTCCAGGGTCTGCCGGAGGCTCTGACACTTCTGGGCCGTGGGAATTTGTCCAGGATGATAATAATTCCTCCCCGAGTTTCAGATTTCCTTGCCTGTGAGCCGGGGTAGTAATAGTTTCTGAAATGATTGTAATGATTCAGTAACGGGCACAGCGTGTGCTGGCAGGTAGCTGGTGTTTAAGGAGCAGAAGTCGCAGTCACTCTGTCAGCCTCTCACTGTGTGCTCTGTGCTTTGAGAGGTTGTGTGTTTGGTGAAAGTCCCGCCCAGACCCTAGGGTCTGATGAAACGTTGTTCCTTTACTTTCCCTTCCTTTTCCTCTTTCCCATCTCTGTGTCCCATGTTTAGGTAGCAGATTCCTCTGTTTCAGGGAATACGGACATTTCTAGTAAAAGGAGAGGCGGAACTCGGAAAGGTGGGGCCCAGAGGGGGTCTGGAGCGTCTGCACAGCGCTGCTTCCCTGCATTTCTGCATCCGGTCCCATCAGTGCATGAAGTCAGCCTTCCGCTTCCTTCCTGTGTCGTTGGGTCTCTGTTTTAAGGGAAAATTTTTACGGGTCTTTTTTCAATTACATGTTTCGTTCAGATGCTTGTTGCTTTTCTCCCTGTGCTTCAGCATTCCTAGGAGAGAATTCAGCAGTGCAGCATCCTCTCCGAGCTCTATGAGTTGATCGGCTTCCACCGCAAGTCCGCCTTCTTCAAGCGGGTGGCCCCCGTGCAGCGCGCGGCCCCTGGCATCCCGGAGCCTGGCGGGAAGGCCTGCTACCGACTCCTTCTGCAGACGCTTCCTGGCTACAGTCTGTCGCTGGATCTGCAGGACTTCAGCAAAGGTGTTGGAACTAAAACATTGCTTCAGTCCCATTAACCATGCCTGGTTTGGGCCCTGCTGTCCTGTCTCATCAGGGTGAATTCTGATTCGTTTAGAACAGGGCTCAGCAGACTTTTTCTGTCAAGGGCTTGGGAGTAAGTATTTCAGGGTCTGCAAACCTCCTGATCTCTGGTGCAGCTGCTCAGCTCTGCTGTTCAGACGCCAGAGCAGCCGGACATTCCACACACCATCAGAGCGTTATTAACAGCGGTGGCTGGGGCTGGATTCGGTGTATGAACTGCAGTTTGTCCCCACAGCCTCCTCACTATTGACTCCTGCACCAGAGCGTGCATTTGCGACAATGGGTGAACCTGCACTGACACGTCATCATCACCCAGAGCCCAGACTTGACACTAGGATTTACACTTGGTGGTTTGCACTCTGTGGGTTTGGACAGATGTGCAATGACATGTATCCACCGTCACAGCTTCATACAGAGTAGTCTGTCTTAGTGACCTTAAAATGCTCCGTGCTGCACCTCATTCATTGCTCCTTCCCCTCTAGCCTCTGACAGCCACTGATCTTTTAGTCTCTGTGGTTTTCCCTTTCCCAGAACACCATACGGTTGGAATCAGACAGTTGCGGAACCTTCCCAGATTGGCTTCTTTCACTTAGTAATATGCATTTAAGGTTCCTCCATGTCTTTCCATGCCTTGATAACTCATTTCATTTTAGCACCAAATAATAGTCCATTTTCTGGCTGGACCACAGTTTATCCATTCACCTACTGAATAACAGCTTAGTTGCTTCTGAGTTCTGGTGATTATGAATAAAGCTGCTATTAACATCTGTATGCAGTTTTGTGTGTGGACATAAGTTTCCATTTCGTCGAGTAAACACCAAGGAGCACAGTTGCCGGATCATATGTTAGGAGTACGTTTAGATTTGTAAAAAATTGCCAGACCGTCTTCCAAAGTATCTGGGCCATTTTACATTCCCACCAGCAATGCATGAGAATTCCTGACGCTCCACATCCTCACCAGCATTCGGTGCTGTCAGTGTTCTGCGTTTTGGCAGTTCTGACAGGTGTGCAGTAGTACCTCGCTGTTTCAGTCTGCTGCCCCTTGATGACAGATGCTGTGGAGCATCTTTCCATAGACTTCTTTGGCATCTAGATTTCTTCTTTGATGAGGTGTGTGTTCAGGCATTTTGCTCATTTTTTAATCAGGTTGTTCATCCTTCTTGTTGAGTTTAAAGAGATTTTGGTGTATTCTGGATATCAGCCCTTTATCAGTGTGTCCCTGCCCTTCACCTGCAGCACCGGAGTTGTCCTTTGGGTCTCAGTGGAGTGTCAGCTCTTCAAAGAGGTTCCCTGTCTTCCCTCAGCCTAAATACTGTCCTTGTATTTTTCAGTTTCATTGACTCATTTTGTTCTTTTTAAATAGCATTTCCCATAATTTGTAAGTAAATTAAAAAAAAAAGGGCAATGATTGAACACCACCTCCCCCACCAGGCTGTGTGTCCTGTGAGAGCAGAGACCCTGTCTCCACTCACCGTTTCCCATGACAGCACATGGCACATGTCCATGTAAAAGTGTGTAACGTGGGGGCAAACCTGATGAGCAGCTATGATGACATGTGTTGGCTACCATTTATTGAGTAGACTTTTTTTCTGATGTTAATTATTAAATCACATAAATGAAACTTGTTTGTTTTGAAAAATAAAACAACAAAGCACACCTCCATTTGATTGGTACTTTTTACTTAGCCTTCTGACCCAGGAGGGGATGTTCACCATCATTTTGTGGAGGAGGTTGGGGAGGTAAAGTAAGAGAGTGAGATCAAATAAAGTAAAAATGATAACTATCAGTTGGCTTTATTTTCACTAAGACATAAAAGTTACTTTAAACCCTATCTCAGCTGTTGTTCTGTTGTTTTAAACATTTCTCATAGAATTAAATGGAAGCCCACTAAACCCTGAAAGGGAAATTGTGTGCTCAGGTCCTGAAAAGTGTTTATGTCTATTTCTTGAAATGCACATTTTCCCTGCTGGTTACAGAAAGTCGAGGCGGGAACACAGCCGTGCGCTGTGTGTCTGCCGGCTTCACGGGCTGCTCACTGTCATTTTCATTTTTTTGTGTTGCAGTTTATGAAGGTTTTCCATGAGATATATTTCTCAGCCTTTTCCTGAATGAAGGATTGAATTTTCCACAGGAAATCTTATGAAAGAGAGTGACAAGGCACATGGGTTTCCCAAAAAGGAATACTTGATGTAATAAACTCTCACTATGGTGAACTTTTTTAATACAAGCCAGTTGAAAATTTTATCACTAGGTCATAGGCCACAAATCTGTCTTAAGAATAAAAAGATTCAAATTTTATAGAAGAAGTAGTTTGAATCAAGTAGAAATTATGATTTGTACACTAGTTGGTGTTAGAACTTATACTCAGTCTTATCATAATTGCCTGTGGTAGGAACTGGGTTATTATATATTTATTAAAAAAAAATCCACTAGGTGCTATTTGCCCCATTCTTGATGCAGCAGTGCTGAGGTTAGTTAAGTTGGGCCATTTAGGATTGTTAGCTAGGTTTTCCGGACATTGATTTCAGCCTCTTTATCTTTTTTACAATCTCTTCTTTTGTATCAGCCTTTGGTCTTTTGTCAACGTGGAAATACTGCACGGATCTGCCTTTCCCTTTTTTCCTGTCTTTGTGGGAAAAGATTCCTGAAAGACAAACTACTAGGAGATAAAGGATTTTGTGTGGGGTAAGTTTGTTCAGTTCTAAGGATTTCAATTAATACGTATTAATACTTGCTATTCAGCTAATGACAGTAAAATTATAAACTAACCTAAGTATACATCAGTAAGTATAGTACAATCAGCCCGTCACCCAGATTAAGGAATTCACAAACTTTTCCATATTTCCTTTATTCAGACCTTTGTTCTTTTACTTTTCCTTTGTTGAAGTATTTGACAGCAAATCCAAGAAGACATGTCATTTTACCCTATGTGCTCAAGTAGGCATGTCTGAAAAATGAGGGCCTTTTTTTGATCAGGTTTTTCCATTTAACCCATGTGCTCGTTAAGTACCAGCTTTATCAGTCATCTCACTAGGCATTAGGGATCCTTGGGGCAGTGAGACAGTCCTGGCTCCCAAGGAAGTTAAGGGCTGATGGAAGAAACCAACACAGGAGCTTGGGTGCCTCACTTAAGGTCCCTACTGGATGACACCAATTGGACAAAATTTGTGCATAATACAGTAGGATTCACAGAAGGGACTGGTCAGACTTGTAGGGCAGGCCGTGAGCGAGGCGGTCAGCAGGGCTACAAGAGGAGGACTCATTTGATCAGAATCTGAAATCCTTTCTGCCAACCTTTCTACCAAGCCCCCAGGGCCCATCACACACAACCCTGTACTGTAACTGTTTTTGATTCCAGTTACCACATCTCCTTCAGGAAGGATTTTAAGGTGGAAAATATTTAAAATCCGTAATTGTTGCCAGAAGGGACATAGAACAAGGAACATGTAAACAACACAAATGTCCATCAGCACATGACTGGATGAAGACGAGGTGATACATATATACAATGGAATACTACTCAGCCATAAAAGATGCCATTTGCAGCAACATGGATGGATCTGAAGACTGTCATTCTAAGTGAAGTGGGGTGGAAAGAGAAAGAAAAATGCCATATGACTTCATTTATGGGGAATCTAAAATTAATAGCAATAATAATAAGACCACAAATGAATTAAATATTGTTTTGATTTCTTGAATATATGCAAGCACATCTGACTGTCCTTTGTGATTGGATTTCCATATTCTGTTTATTCTTTTGTAGATGTCCTTATTCCTCTGGTAACTAATTTTAAAAATCTAAAGCTCTAATCTGTTCTTAGAAACAATAATTAGTACATATATGTAAACTAAAAAATGCAGTATGCTCTATACATGTATTTACATGCAATATGTGTATGTGAAGTTGAACTGTAAAAATTCTACCTAATAATACTGAAAAACGAAAAAAATAAAAAATTTATTTTAAAAAATCACCCCTCTTTAGATATTAAAACGTTCATTTCTGAGATTCTGTGAAAGACAGCATGGAAGGAGGTTTCTAAGATTTTCTCCTTGCTCCTCGGTGAGCAGCCTGGGCTGCACAGCTTGGCCGCCACAGGCCCCCAGGACTTGCCGGCTTGCTCCTCACTTGTTGGGAGGAAGATTAGCTGCTTCAGGAATATTTATGTTCTTAGAAGTTGCTGAAAACCCCACAGAGCTTCTGTTTACATGGAGTGTATCTGTCAATATACCCCATTTTAGAAATTAGAACAGAAAATTTAAACCCAAGAACTGACAAGCACACGCTGCCCCAGCACGTGGTCAAAGCAGTGCTGCCACGGTGGCGTGTGTTGCTTCTAGAAAAAATGCACCATACACTCAAGAATGAGGGTGAACCCACAGATCTCATCTCAGCAATGCTATGAAGAGGTGGGACCCAAAGCCCCTAAAACAGTGCTGAGTCCCCAGATGTCTCAGAACACACAGAGCCATGGGATCAAGAATCCAGTGTCTCACGGATCATCAGCCGTGGAGACCGCGTCCTGGGTCAGGGGGAGCAGAAGTAGGGATAGAAGGCACACAGTCCTATTGACAGAAAAGCTTTAAAGGTTTTGAATTGACTGAAAGTTTGGCAAAGATTTGCATTTAGATTACTACATTTCCTCTCCTGGAGACGTTAGAAGGAAAACACTGATTAATAGAGGATGATTGTAATGGATTAATTATGATACTGATGACATGGGCTGCGGACACTAACCCTGCACTCAGTGTAGACTAAGCCTTTTATGTACACAATTCATTAGGTCTCCACACCCCTGCAAAGTGGCATTAAGCACTCATACAACAATGAAACCAGTGACTATAAAACAGTCACAAGCCTTCCTCTCCAGCATGAGGTAGCAAAACCAGTAAGGGTTTTCAATGACAAAAGCCAAAATCATATATTTTTGGGAAAGAAAGCAAATGAAACACTGAAGAAAAATAAATCAAAAGAGCAGATGGAATGGAAAATTTTATTGAAGAAAGCAATGATTGATTCAATTAAAACAGCTAATGTCCCTGGTATAATTGAATCATCAATCCAAATTTTTGGAAAAGTGAATTGTGAAATTACTGTTTCATTTAATATTGGAATTCCTATTTGGACCAATTTGATATGCACCACTGGTGTGAGGTTAGATATTTAGGTAAATAACAATATTCCTATTTTTTAAGTTAACAGGAAACATAACACAGGACTCCAGATTTAGGGAGAGAATGCAAAAAGTACTATCATACTCCATCCAGTAAGGAGGACAAGTGTCCCTGCGTCACCAAAGCAATGAGAATTTGCACAAAGAAAACACAGTTCTCCAATTGTGACAAATACGAGACCGTGAGCCATGAGTTACGAGAACAAGCAACTGTTTAAATCCATGGGCAAATTTTTTTTGTCATCTTGAAAACCCATCACTGATGTTCTAGGTAAGAAAAATAATGGTTTTACTAGCAAATCCAACTGACACAGGGGTTTTTCCAAGTGAGAAGCTGATTCCAAAAAGTGCAGTAAAATGAGTAAAGATGATCTGCACAGTGACGGAGCTGGTCTTAGACTGACCAGCATCACGATTCCCGGTTTTACACTTGCTCTCTGCTCGTCACCTCTGACACAAGAACTCATCAAATGATTGTTTTTTCTTTAGGGAAAAAAAGATAAATAAAATCTAACTGCAAGATGTGGTATGTAAAGCGGTAATGAAGTTTTCTAACCTTATGAAGCAGCCAGTGTAATGTAGCACTTATACGGGCACTAGAATTTTTTAATTTATTTCTTTTATACCCTATTTCTATCCTAAAGGAGACACTTAAAGTTTTCTACTTTATTCAACGTATCTTGTGAGGGTTGTGATATACACTGGTATGGCAGTTTTAGGAGATTCAAAATCGCCTCTGTGGTTGTGGTCAGGAAAGGCAAGGCTCCCTTACAGCTGCGATGGAGAAGGAATCCCCGGAGTCAGCCTCCGGGCAGCTTCCGAACCGCACTTGCTTGCACTTAGCACAGGACACCATCAGCAATTGGAACTCTGACAAGGAGATTTCCCCGGGGACATGGGAGGCGCTCTAACATTCTGAAGCCACTTGTTTCCCAGTTAGGTAAGGCTTGGAAAAATAGTTTATTAGAAGTGACTCCCTTTGTATGTGCCTTTTGTCCTGAGAGTTCACTAATTAGCATAGAATATAAAGTACCCCATAATATAAGAATTTAGGCACCACATCTTTCCATCTACCTGTCTATTTGTTTATCATATTTATAGTTAGGTTACATTTTCTATGACGTTCACTTCCGGGCACCAGAAAAGAAAGGTTACAAAATATTTATTATAAATAGGGGGGACTGGGTCTAAGAGTTAAAAATCACTCCTGCTAACAATAAAAACCATATAATAATTTTAACCTCAGTTGCATCAGACCTTCCAGAATTACTCCTTCAATTTCACTGTTAAAACAGTAATGGAATCTCTGTTCTTCCAAGACTCGGGCCTGATCGCCACCCATCCAGACATCTGTCTGTGGGTCCCTACTTGTCCTCGAGGCCCCCGAACACACCTTATGGGGTGAACTTTCTTCAGTGTCCCTACTGTAGGGGAAACCTGGAAGTCCCAGGCACTATCCAGGATTCACACCTACCTGCAAAAATCAAAGTCATGTGACTGAAACGGGACAAACCAGGTGGTGTGATAGGGCTGAAAGCTCACCAAAAAACAGGTTTGGGGGCCTAACCCAAGCCCTCCAGCTCCTAACATGAAGAAGGACAGGGAGTCCCAATTAGCCACGAGAGTGGGGGGCTTCATTACTCCATGAATAAATGATTTGTGCCAGTGCCACCTTTAGACAGGGAACCCCAGAACCCAAACTTGGAAGCACCCCGTCCCCTCCCCTCTGAACAAATATTCTCTCAAGACGTGTAGTAAGAGATGGGAGCCCCGATGAGCTCTGGAATAAGATGCGACCTGAAAGACTGCTGGTAACAAATGGTGTGCAGCTCGGGCAGCCCCCAGGGCCACCAGCCCTTCTGGTACCACTGATGCCCACACTTCCATCCACAACAGTTTCTTCAGGACACTTACGCACACATAACCATCACACAAAAATGATTGCTTAGACATATTTTAAGAGAAATAACATTATGAGAATGCCAAATTCATGACAAGTCAGAGTCAAGACCCAGAGTATTTACTGAATGAGATCTCACGTGTGCTCCGCAGTGAGCTTTAAACCCTTAGGACACAGTCATGGAACAGTAGGCATTTTCTTTCTTTCCTCCAAGTTGGCTTTACGGGAGAACTCCGTAGACACAGGAAGACTCTGGATCCCACCTCTACTACTTACACAAAGGGCTCATCTCACCATTTGGAGTGGGATCAGCGATGGTGCGACCGGCTCCAATGTGCGCACTCCCGTGCCCAGCTCCCCGAGGAGCAGAGCTCCCCTCACAGGAGCAGAGACCCCCAGGAGCAGAGCTCCCCCCATGGGCACTGCAGTGCCTGCAAGAATCAGGTGTCTGATGAGTGAGCCTGGGGCGGGCAAGACAGGAAGCAAGCACTGCTCCCTCACGCTCTGCAGGTGATCTCTGTGTCACCTTGAATAAATACAGTCAGCATTAAAGATGTTTGACAAGAGGGTAAAAGGTAAGGCCTCCCCAAATCTCCTCGCATTCCTTTAGTGGGAGTCCTGGTAGAACACACGGTGACAAGAGACGCTGGCTTTACATGCGCACGTTGCCCTCAGGGCTGCAGGGGAGGCCACGGTGCTGCCTCCGCCCCACCTCCTGCCCTCGTCCCCCAGACCTCACAGGGGCCGCTGACTCGTTTCTCTGACTTTCTCTCCTTGGTATTGCTGCTCTTCCAGCTTTTAAGAGCTCATAAGAACCTCACCAGAAAATCTTTAACAATGAAAGCAAATCAAATGAAATCAACCACAGAAACACACTGCCTTCATCATTACTTTACATTTTAGGAAGAAATTCTTGAAGACGACTCCCTGACCTGAAGGGATGGATGGAGGAGAAAAGAAAAGAAGACAAGCATTTTTGGCCCACAAAAAATGAAAGGTAACCAGATGGTGGCTAGTTTTCATTGCACCCCTCTGCCCGCCCCAATTTCACATGCCCCTCCCAACTCAACTCATCAGAAATCGACTGAAGGAGACGGCTGTGCAAATTTATTGGAAACCAAAGAAATTGCTCCAGAAACAGTCTCCCAAACCCAGTGAGAACACTGAAAACTGACCAGTGCCAGGATCTGAATACTAAAACACACAGATTCAAACTCCGACACCCTCCCTGGTGGGTGTACTTACCGTGCAGATGTTGCCGTGAAATTTGTCAGCATCCAACATATAAAAGTGAATGGGACACCAGTTTTCAACATCACAGTCCCTCTGAAACAACTGGTAGTCAATTAGCGTTTGTCGGCAGCAAAAGTCGATTTTCTCCCCTGCACGTGGAGGTCAACACACAGAAGAGACTGATGATCCCCGCTGCGAGTGTAGCTAAGTGTGTCTAAGCAAACTGGCTCCATCAACCTCCTGAT
Organism: Camelus dromedarius; assembly: GCF_036321535.1. Lineage (NCBI taxonomy): Eukaryota > Metazoa > Chordata > Mammalia > Artiodactyla > Camelidae > Camelus > Camelus dromedarius. The sequence goes on along the minus strand of NC_087470.1, from coordinate 12,365,839 downwards.
GAGCAGGGGAGTGTGTGAGCCGCGGGGCTCTGCAGACTAACGGCCAGGCAAGGAGGGTGCTTCCTTACTTTGGGGAGAAAAACGCGGAAGCAGCACTCGCTGTAAATAAATTCTAATTAAAATTTCAGGTGTGCTTCCTGCAGCGGAACCGACGCCAATAGATGAGGCTCCCTCTGTGCTGTCCAGTCATGTGAGCCAGGCTCATTATTGTACCTGTGTGTTTGGCTTAGCAAGTGAATCATGTCTGTTTTCTGGAAATTACATGAGGGTGGAAAACCTTCCAAACATGTTCATTTATTTGCTGTGGAATTTGTTTAATCCTCTTAAGAACATTTACAATGACAACCTTCTTAAATAAGCATCTTTGCCCGAGAGAAATTTCCAGGCACATGTGCCGAAACCTAGGACAACCCTGAAGCAAAATCAAATCCGTTTCAGCTGCACAGCACCACAGAATGCGTCCAGTTTGCGAGTCAAGGATTTTTTTCCACACCCTTTTACTCTTCTGCCCAAATTAATCAGCCTCTGCTTCTCTTGTATAGTGAGTATCATATGACTCATCTTCTCTGCCTGTAAAATGGAAATGGGAGATACTTCTACCCAATAAAATGTCATAGAACTAACCACCAAAATTATATATATTAAAAAAAAAAAAGCCAGGGCTTTATGCTGTCCAGGGATATGAATCATTTATTTAATGTGTCAATTGTTACAAGAATAAACTTTTCTAAATGTAAAACCTCCTCAGAAATCTTCAAGTACTTTTCAAGAAAAATATCACAGAAAATTTCTGAAAAGTATTTAAAGGAAAATCATTTTTAACTGAATCATATTCTAGGCACACTGAATAAATTCTCTTTAGAGAACTCCTACTTTTTTTTAATAAATGACCTGTAAAAATACACCCAGCATTAATCAGTAAATCTTCATTCCTTAATTTTAAAATTCTTAAGGCATGCTATTTTTCTTAAATCAAATGAGGAGGTATTCTCAAGCCAATGGACAACGGAATTACCTAAGAGGACACTATAAAGCAGCAAGAGCAACTAGCACTTTGCCAAGCATTCTGCCTGAGAGTCACTCGTACCATCTCATTTTGACCTGACCACTTGGAGGTGAGCTCCATCAGCCCATTTAACACATGAAGAAACTGAGGCTCTGGGTGGTCATGTTTCCAGTACTTGATGGAGCCAGGATCCAAACCTGGATCTTTGTCTATAGAGCCTGTGCCTTTACCAGATCACATTTAACATTTCTCACTCTTCAAATGCACTCAGTCCCCGAGGTAACACACCTTCCTTGCATTTCTGAGAGTTTTAGGAAGTACTGAATTACAAGGACTAAGCAGTCATTTGTGTGGGCTAATTTTTTATTTTCTGATTTTCCTGAATCAGCTCAGGCTGAATTCATACTACTTACGAGAAGTCCTGAGGCAGAGGAGAGAGGGGAAGATAAGCCAGACATAAACAATTTCAAGAGATCCAATTCATCAAGGAAGCAAAGTATTAAATAAACCACTTCAGCTACATGCTTGTCAATAAACCTTGGTGTCTCTGTCTCAGCCTGAAGGAGGGTAAGCCCTCCAGCCCATCTGCCTTCCAGCCACTTACCCTGGATGATCTTGGTTCCTTCACCTGATACACGTGTGTTCTCCAGGGAATCTTTGTAGAGATTAAATGATAAAACTATATGCAAAGGGGATACTTATTTGTTAGACAGTAGGCACTAAACAAATAATAAAATTATTTCATTTCATGAAAATTGGAGGTAGGTCTCCCAATTAAACATTCCTGATAGAATCCCAACAAGGACTTTAATTTATCTGCCAGAAATTGTAAAAGAACTTTTCTTTTTTAAAGGCTGTATCCATTCTCCCTACTTTTTACCAATCCTGGCTGTTATCTTGAAAATCTATTCCCAGAACTTGGCATCCATCTCCCATATTTAAATACTTAAAGTTTGAAATTATGATGAAGCTTGGGCACATAAAGATTCACACCATAATTCACAGAATAAACAAAGACCACAGGAACAGGGCCACCTCCAGACCCCATGTGCTCAGGACAGGCTCCAAACTTCATAAAATCAGATGCATGCTGTTTGAACAGAAAGAAAATTGAATGTGATCAAGGAGGCTGACATAGAGCACTGGCCGGCTCATGAGAAGACTCCTTCACCCCTCATTTGACTTAAGTCATCTAACAGTTATCAGTTGAGCTCTAACTAAAAGTAAAATAGGGGTAGGGTTGGAAAGTAACATTTTTTCCTACAATATATACATATTGTCAACTAAAAATTGGCACTTGTCATCTGCCTCTGATTTGATTAAGTCATGAGCCGCTGCAGCTGCTGACCTTGAACACCCTCTGAAAGTAGTTCAGGGTGGAGATCAGGAATGGGGTGCTCTGTGCTCTGGGAAAATGGGCAGAAAATCTTTCAGATAGTTAGACATTTTCAGGAAATTTTATGAGTCCAAATTCTTGCATCTCCTCCTATCTAGAAAAGCACTAAAATCATTAACAGAGACACCTGTTCCTCGACTAGCTGCAGCCTCTGGCTTAACGTATACTTGACTGCACGACCCCCTTCAATGAAATCTCATATAATGCTGAACTCCCCCTCAACTTCAGAGCAGTTCCTCCGAGCTCTCTGAGATGCTGACACCTGGGCTCTGGTCCTCATTTTGCCCCAGATAAAACTTAACCCACAACTCTCACGTTGTGTGGTTTATCGACAGTACCACAAAAATTAAGCTTACATACTTGAACTCATAGTAAACATTCAGTATCAATCATTTCTTAACTTAAATTACTTTTTAAAAGTAAATAATTATTCCATTTCTTAAATATAGCATCTTTAAATATAAAGTAACAGATATTTGTGAATCTTAGGAAAATATATTCTGGAAAAATTTTTAGCTAATTAATAAAAAAGCTATTGTGTGGAGTTATAGAAATTCAGAAGTGGAAAAGAATAGTATTGTAACTCAAGTTCTTGTTTTAATTGCAGAGATCCCGAGGCCTCAGAAGACACATAAATTTGCCTGATTTTATACACTGTCCTTTAACAGAAAGCCTAGAACTAGGATCCTGGTCTTTGAGAAACCAAGACTTGCTCTGCTGGTGCAGGGCTGAACCTGATGAAAATGGGTGGTGAGAAAGAATCAGAATGCGGGGGGCCTGGGCGAGGCAGCAGAGGAAAGAGGGTCTCACCTGGTCGTGGGTGAGAAATAGGCTCCCACAGTGCTGGTGTGATGGGCATCCCCCAAGTGCCTGAAAACTACTATTTAGCACACCTGCCACCGAAACGCACACAAGCTGTTTAACTAGAAGGCTGACCAGGAGGCTTTCTCAGTGACACAACAAGCTATTTTCACGTTAACTCTACAACTACAGGAAGAGAAAGGATAGAAAGCTGATATTAATTAATAATTTACACCAAGAGCCAAGGAATTTCCAGGAGAAATATAAAGACTTGTTGGAAGTTTCATTATGTGAACTTACTGCCAATTCAGTTGTCTTAAAAGTTGTTCTATAAAATAAATTGTCCTTTGCTGTTCCAAATCACATTTGAAAGAAATAATGTTTCTTAACGGTGTTTCTGGAATTTTCTTCTATTTCCTAACACCAAATCTCAGAGCTTTAAAGAAATGGAGGGATGGAATTTTGTCCACTCTTCTCTAGGCAATTTGTTGTTCCTTCAAAGAACAAGGGGGGAATCACACAGAAAAGCATTTGAGCATCAGGCTGCTTACATTTCCTCCAGAAGTCTTGGAAAATAACATGGAAATGAACAGCAGGACAGAAACCTGGTGGGAGGGTCACTGGCTAGAAGGTGAGAACAAATGTGTTCTCCAACGTGCTCTGGTAGCCACTAGTTTAAATGAACCGAGCAATTGTTCAACATACACACACCTCTACGTGAAAATCTCAACCGTTACCAACCGCTCAGTGCAGCCCGAAGCAATGGGCGGACTGCAGAGGCCCCCGGTGGCTCATCGTGGTGTCTTACACCATGTGCAGGATGATCGGTTCCTCCCCGCCCACTCCCTCCCCTCCCCTCCAGGGAGAAGGCTGGTGCTGAGTTGAGCTTACCTCATAGCAAGCTGTCTCTCAGCCCTCTGTCTAAAGCAAGATAAAAGCAGGAAAGCTACCTGGGACTTTACAGAACCATCCCAAAAGGGAAGTGAAGCACCTTTCTTCCCTCCTCTCTGCTGCCTGGAATGTGGACCTGATGGTTGACCCTCAGGCAGCCATTTTGGGCCATCAGGTTGATGGGCTGAAGATAACAGGCATCTTGTTCTCTGACCCGGGGCCATCATGCAAACCAGCCCTGGGCTACCGATTGCTTGACTTCTTTATGTAAGAGGGAAATACAATTTTAGCATGTTTATGCCACTGCTGTTATCTGGGGTACTAGGTGTTGTGCATTGCCATGGTAAGACCTAATAATAAAGTTAAATATTCACCAAAAACTATTTACCAAATAGTTAATAAATGATAAAGAGATCTTGATTTTTGTTTTAATGCTATGAAATGTAAATCAAGTTTCAGCATATGCCAGTAAAACAAGACACTGTGGAGATAAAGCAAAACAGAGTTTGTAGAACAGAGACCCAAAGCATCCTCCTCTCCAAGGCACAGAAGGACAGCCGTGACTCTACGTGCCAAGGCTGGAGTCACATGGGCTCCCTGTTTTCCTTGTCTTGGGTTATGTTTTGTTTCCAGCCTTGGGAAAAATGGATAAGACTGCTGGTCAAATCATTTCAGGAGCAGCTTCCATCGTGTAGAACCCCTGTCTCTTCCTTTCCTCTGCCTCCTGGAATGTTCTGACACAATTAATCAGTCCAGCCTTCTAAATTGAGCAAATGGGGCTCAATCAATCTGCTTTTAGACAGAGTTAAAAATAGACGTTAAAAAGCATAACTAGGAAATCTTATCTTCCAGAAGTTATTGCACAGATGAAATTGGAGAATATCTGTGAATCACTCTGTAAACACTAAGTACAATACAAACAATATTAGTACTGATTCTATGTTAGATTCATCAATAAAGGAATACAGAACCCTTTCTTACCAGAAGGAAAAGGTGCTTTGTAATTTTCTGTCACTTTAATTCTTCAAAAGTTTCTATAAAATTGATGTCTTTAAAAAAATCAATGCACATTAGGGACTAATTTTAAACCCTTCACCTCCCCCGGTTTAACACATATCAAGAATGTTACCATTTCTAGATATTTTATTTAGGAAAGCCTTTGGTATACATGAGGCACAGAGCACGGCAAATTGTCAGTATCACTCAGGATAGGAAACCCATGTTGGATACCCGAACTTGAGGACATGAAGAAGATGCCTGACATGTCCCACTGACCTTTCAAGCTATTCTTTTTCAAACACTTGTTTCTTCTTGGTCCAGAACAGACACACATTTGTTGATGTGAGGCTCTTTAAGTGAAAAGGTCAACCCATCATTGCCACTTTAGAGACTGAAATCTTACCCTCCTCATCCATGTGGACATAGCATCCTTACTGATTCCTAACATGAAAAATGACCATCGATGACATCTCAGGATGCTCCAATGCAGAGGTTCTCTGCTGCAGTGAGGAGGAAAGAGCCGTGTGTTTCAAGACTCACTTACTGTCTGTAGCTCACTTGGCAAGACACGGCAACTTGTCTAAGCTAAAACTTAAAAGTGGAGAATAGAGACAACATCCATGGCAAAGGGCATTCGGAGGATAATTCCTTGGCCCCACTTCATCACTTCTCAAGAGCCATGGGCAATACCTTGAGAAAGGCAGCAATGTGGTACCCAAGTCATCAAAAAGCTGCACCTCCTACTAGTTGACAGTAAAGCAAGTGTCATCTGGCTCAACAGATCTCCCTGTGTCTCTACAGTGTATGGCTATATTTTCTTTATTTTCTCGGTTGGGGGACACTCCATTTTTGAAAATCCCCCTCCCTGCAGTAGAAGTTCTTAGTTTCCCAATCAGAATGCAGGCATGAAGAGGGGATAACAGAGCTGATAAAACATAGATCACTATTTATTCCTTGATATATTTTTGGCACATGGACTAAAAATCTTTGGGTCAGTTGGACATCAAGATCATATCTAATTTACACAATTGTCAGCTGTCATTTTACTACCAGCTCCTGAAACAGTCACGTGGTCACTAGGTTTTTTTTTCCTTCCCTTGACCCTGGATTTGATGATTTCTAACCAGACACAATAGATTTTTGAAAAGAAATCTGGTTCACCTTTTGTTTTTAAACTAAATTTGTGTACCTGACCCTGACTTCACTCTAACATTCACAAAAAGCTATCCAAGGACACCCACTTTTGACATCATCTCTAGTTGTCTTGAATATACTGCTGAGCTGATTCTTCCAGATCATTAAAATATATATGCACATTATGCTGTGGTCCTCTTCAATTTGTGGTGTTTTCAGTAATCATTACCTCTTTGGATACTTTATTACACATTTAGCATTTCTTTATCCAATTCAGTTACATTAGTATATAAGATTTCAAAAGAACTGGTTTCTCAAAATGATGATATTTAACATCTATGGCCTTTTCTTAATCAAGTAATTCTATAAGGCTGTCAAGGACAGCAGTGGAAGTTGTGTGTGGTGATTGCTGCTTCAGAGTCTCCGGTCCTGCCCCATGATCTTGCAGGTGTTTACGCATCCTTGTGAATGTCAACACATCAGTCTATTAGGAGCTGAAATTAAACTACCTGGATGCTAATTTTTCTTTTAAAAACAATAAACTCAATTTCCCCTACTAATCCTTTATTGATTCTCATACTGAGGCTCACCACTTTTCCTAATATATATGTTTGGTGGGGAGGGGGACACAGCCCTGAAAGCCTGCGGACTCTATAAGATTAACCAGAGGTGGCCGTGGATGTTGTGTGACTTCAGCCACTGAGCACGAGCACCTGCTGTCTCTCCAACTGTTCTGCCTCCATTGCTGACAGTCCTGAAGGTCACTGCCTCTTGTAAAATTCTACAACATTACAGTTCATATATTTTTAAAAGTTATCAAATTGTGAAAGTCGTCTGTTGATTGTGTAAAATGGGGGGTACTTGCCTTTGATCATTTCAGGCTAAACTAAGTCCAGAAGGACACACACACACACACACACACACACACACACACACACACACACACACACACACAGAGAGAGAGAGAGACACGCAGTTCTGAGTGCCCCCAAAGAAAAGTTTGAAAGTCTTCGGGACAGTGGTGGCACTCAAACCTTTGGAATTTTGAGCTCTGTGAAAGTATCACTTATTCAGAAATTAAGCATTATAGTTCTAGACCAACAGAATCAGAGTCCCCCACAAGTTACTTATCAGAATTTTTTTTAAAGAAACTATCTTCCCTAAAATCCAATGATAAATCAAATATCCATGGAAAGAATATAGATCAGTAATATCAAGCAACAATTTCTACACTAATGCTGATTAGCCATCAGCCCAAACCAAAGGACATAGAAATAAGACACCTGGAGATAAAGAGATGGAAGAGAGGTATTAAAAAGCAAGAATATAAAAGAAGTAATGGCCCTATGGAAACCTGCTTATTTTTTTTGAAATAATTACTTGGTTAAAGGAACTCACTCTTCAGGATTGGTAATGCACCAAGAGGAAATCTAGCAGGGAAAAGAAGCAGAAGCAGGTCTCAGTTTTCTCCGAGGCTGATCCTAAATGAAAAAAAATTTCCTTGGCTTCCACAATACACAACCTGCATTGATGTCTAAGCAGAAGACTGAGGAGGAGAGAAAACCAAATGTGTGTGGAAGCCATCCTTCACCAACACTGCTGGAAACACAGAATTGTGGTGTTGGGGCACTGCCCGACCGATATATATAACAGCAGGAATAAGCTCTAACTAGGTTTCTGAGTGAAAAAAGCTTTTAGCTTTAAATCTACTCAAGTAAACATGCAGAGAAATCATGGTAAGTGCTTGAGATTTAGCCTTGCTGTTTAGGTGAGATAAAGGAATTCTTCTACACTTGTTCCATTTTGGAAACATATGTGAGTGGAAGCCAACTTTCACCTAGGTTTTTGAGAACCCAGTTTCTAGCCTCGGGGAATTACGGTACTTACTTATATAAGGGGAGGCACAAGCTCCAGTTGGCTTTTCCATTCCAAAGAGCTTTTACTTGAAACCGGCTTTCAGAATCATGCTGAGAAATCAGAGTTAGTGTTTCTATATGTCACTCCACCTTTTATGCTGTATGAAAGAACTCCACACCACATGCTCAATTTTTAGATAATGTATGAGTTTGGAAGCTGTCCTTCAACTAGCTAATTGGGAACCCCCAGTTTCTGGGGTAGGGAAACTACGCTACATACATATGTATGGGGATGCACTAGTACCAAAACGGTTTTTCACTGCAAACCACGTTTACTTGCAACCGGCTCTGAAAAACACACTGAGAAATCAGAGTAAGTGTTTCTGTATGTCACTTAACCGTCAATGCTGGACAAAAGAACGCCTCTCCACATGATAACTTCTGACATTTTAATGTGTGTTGGAGGTGTCCTTCACCTAACTTGCAGTAAACCCATTGTTTCTGGTCTAGGGGAACTACGCTACAAACAAGTCTAAGGGGAGGCACTCGCTTCAACGTGGATTTCCACAGCTAACTACTTTTACTTTGAAATCGGCGTTAGTAAACATGCTGAGAAATCAGAGAATGTGTTTCTACATGTGATTCTGCCTTTTATGCTGGGTGAAATAAGGCCTCTACACATGGTCTGTTTTCAAATCTGTATAAGTATGGAAGCCGTCCTTCACCTAGCTCGTTGGGAACCAACAGTTTCTGGACTAGGGAAACAACGTTGCTTTCATATATATGCGAACGAACTAGCACCAACTCTCATTTCCACTGCAAGACGTTTTTACTTGAAACGGATTTCAGAAACATGCTAAGAAATCAGAGTGAGTGTTTCAGTATGTCACTTAACCTTCAATGGTGGAAGAAGGAACGCCTCCCAACATACTCACTTCTGACATCTAAATGTGAGTTGGAGCCATTCTTCACATAACTTCTTCGAAAACAAGGGTTTCTGGTCTAGGGGAACTAAGCTGCTTACATATCTAAGCAGAGGCTCTCGCTCCAAAGCGGTTTTCCACAGCAAACCACTCTTCCTTAGAAACTGGCATTAGGAAACATGCTGAGAATTCAGAGTAAGTATTTCTGTATGTCAATTAACCTTCAATGCTGGATGAAAGAACGCCTTTCCACAAGATCACTTCTGATATTTGAATTTGTGTTGGAGATGTCCTTCTCCTAACATGTTGGAAAACCAGAGCTTCTGGAAAACTGGAACTACCCAATTTACATATCAAAGCAGAGGAACTCGATTCAAAGCAGTTTACCAAAGCAAAGTGATTTTTCTTTCAAACCAGCATTTCACAGTAAACATAAAAGGCAGAGTGAAATGTACAAACACGTTCTCTGATTTCTCAGTATGTTTCTTAAACCCGGTTTCTAGTAAAAGAGGTTTGCAGTGAAAAACTGAGTTCGTGCTAGTACGTCCCCATATATATGAAAGCAGCGAAGTTTACATTGGACTGAAAATCTGGGTTTCCAACAAGCTAGGTGAAAGGTGGCTTCCACACTCATACATTCCTGAAAATTGAGCATGTGGAGAGGCGTTCCTTCATCCAGCATAAAAGGCAGAGGGACTTCTAGACACACATTCTCTGATTTCTGAGCATGTTTCTTACACCGGTTTCAATGTAAATGCGGTTTGATCTGGAAAACGAAGTTGGAGCGAGAGCCCCCCCGTTACATATGAAAGTAGCGTAGTTCCCCTATACAAGAAACTCTGGATTTCCAACAAGTTACCTGAAGGACAGCTCCAACGCAAACTCAGATGTCAGAATTGAGCTTGTGGAGAGGCGTTCTTTCATCCAGCATTGAAGGTTAAGTGACATACAGAAATAATTACTCTGATTTCTCAGCATGTTTCTCAAAGCCGTTTTCAAATAAAAGTGGTTTACAATAAAAAACCGTGTTGGTGCCAGTACATCCCCATATATATGAAAGCAGCGTAGTTTACCTTGGACTGAAACTCTGGCTTTCCAACAAGCTAGGAGAAGTACGGCTTCCATACTCATATATTTCTGAAAATTGAGAATGTTGAGAGGCGTTCCTTCATGCAGCATAATAGGCAGAGGTACTCTACACACACAATCTGTGATGTCTCACCATGTTTCCTAACACTGTTTTCAATGTAAAAGCGGTTTGCTGTGGAAAACCGCTTTAGAGTGAGTGCCTCTCCTTCCATATGTAAGAAGAGTAGTTCCCCTATACAAGAAACTTTGGGTTTCCAACTAGTTAGGGGAAGGACGGCTCCAACACAAATACAGATGTCAGAAGTGAGCTTGTGAAGAGGCGTTCTTTTATCCAGCATTAAAGGTTACGTGACATACATAAATATTTACTCTGATTTCTCAGCATGCTTCTCAAGGCCGGTTTCAACTAAAAGCCGTTTGCAGTGTAAAACCGAGTTCGTGCTTGTTCGTCCCTATATATATGAAAGCAGCTTAGTTTACCTTAACTGTAACTCAGGGTTTCCAACAACCTAGGTGAAGTACGGCTTCCAAAATCATACAGCTCTGAAAATTGAGCATGTGGAGAGAAGTTTTTTCATAGAGCATAGAATGCAGAGGTATTCTTCACACACACTCTGTGATTTCTCAGCAGGATTCCTACCGCCATTTTCAATGTAAAACCGGTTTACAGTGGAAAACCGCGTTGGAGCGAGTGTCTCCCCTTAGGTATGTAAGCAGCTTAACTCCTCTATACCAGAAACTGCGTTTCCAACAAGTTAGTTGAAGAACAGCTCCAAAACACATTCAGATATCCAAAGTGAGCTTGTGGAGTGGCGTTCCTTCATCCAGCATTGAAGGTAAAGGGACATACAGAAACAATTACTCTGATTTCTCAGCGTGTTTCTCATAGCTGATTTCAAGTAAAGGAGATTTGCAGTTTAAAATTGAGTTAGTACTGTTACATCCCGATATATATGGAAGCAGCTTAGTTTGCCTTGGACTGAAACTCTGGGTTTCCAACAAGCTAGGTGAATTACAGCTTCCAAACTCATAGAGTTATGAAAATTGAGCATGTTAAGAGGAGTTCCTTCATGCAGAATAAAATGCAGAGGTATTACAGACACACATTCTCTAAAATTTCAGCATGTTTCCTAACGCCGTTTTCAATGTAAAAGCGATTTAGTGTGGAAAACCGCGTTGGAGTGAGCACCTGCCCTTAGATACGCAAGTAGCTTAGTTCCCCTATAACAGAACCTCTGGTTTTCAAACAAGTTAGGTGAAGGTCGTCTCCAAAACAAATTCAGATGTCAGAAGTAAGCCTGTGGAGAGGAGATTTTTCATCCAGCATTGAAGGTTAAGTGATATACAGAAACAGATTCTCTGAGTTGTCAGCATGTTTCTCAAAGCCGGTTTCAAATAAAAGTGGTTTGCAGTATAAAACCGAGTCCGTGCTAGAAAGTTCTTATATATATGAAAGAAATGTAATTTCCATTGGACTGAAACTCTGGGTTTTCAACAAGGTAGGTGAAGGATGGCTTCAACACTCATTCAGTTCTGAATATTGAGAATGTGGAGAGACATTCATTTGTCTAGCATAAAGGGAATGGTTTGCAGTAGAAACACCTACACTGGATTCTCACTATGCTTCCTAGTGCTGCTTTGAAGTTCATGCAGTTTTCATTGTAAATAGGAGTTGTAAGTAGTATCTCCACATTTATACAATTGTAGTGAATTTACCCACTCATAAGAAACTGTGTGTTCCCAACAAGAAATTTGATTGAAGGCTTTCACACACACTTAACACTCAGAATTGTGCAAGTGGAGAGAAGTTCGTTCACCTATAAAAAGGAAAAGGGTTGAAATAGAAACACTTACCCTGGACTCACAGTATGATTCAGAGTGCCGCTTTGAAGTTCACGCAGTTTTCACTGTAAAACCGAGTTGGAGCTAGTACCTCCCCATATATACGCATGTAGTGTATTTACCCACTGAAAAGAAACTGTTTTCCCAACAAGAAAGGTTTCCGATGCCATGCACAAATATTTATCTGTCAGAATTGAGAATGAGAAGACAAGTTCGATCATCCAGTATAAATGGAATGGACCGTAGTAGAAAAAAATTACTCTGGTTTCTCAATATCTTATCCTAGATCCGGGTAAATTTCATGAAGTTTTTCTGTAAAGCTGAGTTGGAGCTAGTAATCCCCATATATATGTATGTAGAGCAGTTTACAACAGAAAAAAGATGTGTTCCCAACAACCTAGAAGATTGAAGATTTCCCACACACTTAACACACACTATTCAACATATAGAGAGACGTTCATTCATCTAGCAAAAGGGAGTGGTTTCAGTAGAAAAACTTATAATGGTTTCTTAGTCTGTTTCCTAGTGCTGGTTTGAAGTTCATGTGGCTTTCAGAGCAAAACCGAGTAGGAGCTAATACATCCCAATAAATATATATGTAGTGTTGTTTCCAACAGAAAAGAAAATTTGTGTTCTCAGGAAGATAGGTGAAAGACGGCTTTCATGGACAATTAACTCTCAGAAATAAGCATGAGGAGAGACGTTCGTTCAAATAGCATAAAGGTAATGGTCTGCAGTTGAAACACTTATTCTGTTTTCTCAGTACTTTTCCTACTGTCGGTCTGAACTTCATGCAGAATCATTGTAAATCAAAACAGCAGGAAATACCTCCCAATATAAATGAATCTAGGGTTTTAGGAACTAAAAAGAAACTTAATGTTCCAAAGGAGCTAGGTGAAGGAGGTCTTTCACACACATTTATCTCTAGAAATGACCATGAGGAGAGACATTCGTTCATCTAGCACAAAGAGAATGCGATGCAGGAGAATCAATTACTCCAGATTCTTAACCTGTTTCCTAGTGCAGTTTGGACTTCCAAGAGTTTTCACTATAAAACAGAGTTGAAGATAGTAAATCCCCATATATATGTATGGATTGCGGTTTGCAACTGAAAAGAAACTTGATTTTCCCAACATTGTGGGTGAAGGACGGAATTCACACACACTTATCTCTCAGAAATGAGCATGTGGAGAGACGTTTGTTCATCTAGACCAAAGGAACGGGTTGCAGGAGAAACTTTTACTCTGGTTTCTCAGACTGTTTCCTAGTGCCGGTTTGAAGTTCCTGCAGTTTTACTATAAAACAGAGTTGGAGCTAGTAACTCCCCATATATATGCAAGGAGTGTACTTTGAAACTGAAAAGAAACTTTGAGTTCCCAAAAAGCTAGTTGAAGGACGGCTTTCACACACAATTATCTCTCAGAAGTGAGTATGTGGAGAGACATTCGTTAATCTAGCACAAGGGGAAGGGGTTTCAGGAGAAACTTTTACTCTGGTTACTCAGTCTGTTTCCTAGTGCCGGTTTGAAGTTCCTGCAGTTTTCACTGTAAAACGGAGTTAGAGCAAGTACCTCCCCAAAAATATATATGGATTGAAGTTTGCAACGGAAACGAAAATTTGTGTTCCCAACAAGCTAGTTGAAGGACGGCTTTCAAACACAAATTTCTCTCAGAAATGAGTATGTGGAGAGACGATCGTTCATCTTGTACAAAGGGAACGGTATGCTTGAGAAACTTTTACTCTGGTTTCTCAGTCTGTTTCCTAGTGCCGGTTTGAAGTTCCTGCAGTTTTCACTGTAAAAAAGAGTTGGAGCTAGTACCTCCCCAGATATATGTAAGGAGAGTTGTTTGCAACTGACAAGAAATTTGTGCTCCCAACAAGCTAGTTGAAGGATGTCTTTCACATACACTTATCTCAGAAATGAGCATGTGGAGAGACTTTATTTCATGTAGCACAAAGGGAAAGGGTTGCAGGAGAAACTATTACTCTGGTTTTTCAGTATGTTTCCTAGTGCCGGTTGGAAGTTTCTGCAGATATCACTGTAAAACTTAGTTGGAGCTAGTACCTCCCCAAATATATGTATGGATTGTAGTTTGCAACTGAAAAGAAAGTTTGTTTTCCCAACAAGCTATGTGAAGGATGGCTTTCACACACACTTATCTCTCTGTACTGAGCATGTCGAGAGATGTTCGTTCCTACAGTTTTCACAACAAAACAGAGTTGGAGTTAGTACAACCCATATATATGTATGGAGTGTAGTTTGCATCTGAATAGAAACTTTGTGTTAACAACAAGCTATGTGAAGGACGGCTTTCACACACACTTATCTCTCAGAACTGAGCATGTGGAGAGACGTTCGTTCATCTAGCACAAAGGGAACGTTTTGCAGGAGAAAGTTTTACTCTGGTTCTCAGTCAATTTCTTAGGGCCGGATAGCAATTCCTGCATTTTTCAGTGTAAAACACCGTTGGAGCTAGTAACTCCACTTATATATGTATGGAGAGTAGTTTGCAACTGAAAAGTAACTTTGTATTCCCACCAACCTAGTTGAAGGACGGCTTTCACACACACTTATCTCTCAGAACTGAGCATGTGGATAGACTTTTGTTCATCTAGCAACAAGGGAACAGTTTGCAGGAGAAACATTTACTCTGGTTTCTCAGTCTGTTTCCTAGTGCCGGTTTATAGTTTCTGTAGTTTTCACTGTAAAACAGAGTATGAGCTTGTACTTCCCCATATATATGTACAGAGAGCAGTTTGCAAATGGAAAGAAACTTTGTGTTCCCAAAAACCTAGGTGAAGGACGGCAATCACACATAATTATCTCTCAGAACTGAGCATGTGGTGAGACGTTCGTTCATCTCGCACAAAAGTAACGGGTTGCAGGAGAAACTTTTATTCTGGTTTCTCAGTCTGTTTCCTAGTGCCGGTTTAAAGTTCCTGCAGTTTTCACTGTAAAACCGAGTTGGAGCTTGTACCTCCCCATATATATGTATGGAGTGCAGTTTGCAACAGAAAAGAAATTTTGTGTTCCCGAAAACCTAGGAGAATGACGGCTTTCACACACACTTATCTCTCAGAACTGAGCATGTGGGGAAACGATCGTTCATCTAGAAAAAATGTAACGGGTTGCAGTAGAATCTTTTCTCTTGTTTCTCAGTCTGTTTCTTAATGCCAGTTTGAAGTTCCTCCAGTTTTCACTGTAAAATTCGCGTTGGAGCTGGTACCTCCCCTTATATATTTACGGAGTGCAGTTTTCAACTAAAAAGAAACTTTGTGTTCCCAACAAGTTAGGTGAAGTACGTCTTTCAAACACACTTTTGTCTCAGAACTGAGCATGTGCATAGACTTTCGTTAAACTAGCACATATGGAACGGGTTTCAGGAGAAACTTTTACCCTGGTTTCGCAGTCTTATTCCTAGTGCCGGGTTGAAGTTCCTGCAGTTTTCACTTTAAAACAGATTTGGTGCTAGTTCCTCCCCATATCTATGTATGGAGTGGAGTGTGCAACTGAAAGGGAACTTAGTGTTCCCAACTAGCTATTTTAAGAACGGCTTTCATACACACTTATCTCCCAGAACTGAGCATCTATAGTGACGTTCGTTCATCTAGCACAAAGGGAACGGTTTGCAGGAGAAACTAATACTCCGGTTTCTCAGTCTGTTTCCTAGTGCCGGTATGAAGTTCCTGCAGTTTTCACTGTAAAACCGAGTTGGTGCTATTTCCTCCCCATGTATATGGATGGAATGGCGTTTGTAACTTAAAAGAAACTTTGTGTTCACAAAAAGGTAGGTGATGGACGTTTTTCACAACACATATCTCTCAGAACTGAGCATGTGGAAAGACGTTCGTTCATCTAGCACAAAGGGAACGGGTTGCAGGAGAAACTATTACTCTGGTTTCTCAGTCTGAATCCTAGTGCCGATTTGAAGTTCCTGCAGTTTTCACTGTAAACCCGAGTTTGTGATATTTCCTCCCCATATATATGTATGGAATGGAGTTTGCAACTGAAAAGAATCTTTGTGTTCCCAAAAAGCTAGGAGAAGTACGGCTTTCAAACACACTTATCTCTCAGAACTGAGCATGTGGAGAGATGTTCGTGCATCTAGCACAAAGGGAACGGTTTGCAGTAGAATCTTTTACTCCGGTTTCTCAGTCTGTTTCTTAATGCCAGTTTGAAATTCCTCTAGTTTTCACTGTAAAACCGCGTTGGAGCTAGTACCTCCCCTTATATATTTATAGAGTGGAGTTTGCAACTGAAAAGAAAATTTGTGTTCCCAAAAAGCTAGGTGAAGGACGGCTTTCAAACACACTTATGTCTCAGAACTGAGCATGTGCATAGACTTTCGTTAATCTAGCACATATGGAACGGGTTGCAGTAGAAACTTTTACCCTGGATTCGCAGTCTGATTCCTAGTGCCGGGTTGAAGTTCCTGCAGCTTTCACTTTAAAACCGATTTGGTGCTAGTTCCTCCCCATATCTATGTATGGAGTGGAGTGATCAACTGAATAGAAAATTTTTGTTCCCAACAAGCTAGTTTAAGGATGGCTTTCATACACACTTATCTCTCAGAACTGAGCACGTGGAGAGACGTTCGTTCATCTAGCTCAAATTTAACGGGTTGTAGGGGAAACTTTTTCGCTGGTTTCTCAGTCTGTTTCCTAGTGCCGGTTTGAATTTCCTACAGTTTACACTGCAAAAAAGTGTTGGTGATACTTCCACTCCATATATATGTATGGAGTGGAGTTTGTAACTGAAAAGCAACTTTGTTTTCCCAACAAGCTATGTGAAGGACGGCTTTCATACACACATATCCCTCAGAACTGAGCATGTGGTAAGACGTTCGTTCATCTAGCGCAAAGTTAACGGGTTGCAGGTGAAACTATTACTCTGGTTTCTCAGTCTGATTCCTAGTGCCGGTTTGAAATTCCTGAAGTTTTCACTGTAAAATCGAGTTGGTGCTAGTTCCTCCCAATATATAAGTATGGAATGGAGTTTGCAACTGAAAAGAAATTTTGTGTTCCCAAAAAGCTAGGTGAAGGACTCCTTTCACACACTTATCTCTCAGATCTGAGCATGTGGAGAGACGATCGTTCATATAGCAAAAAGTTAATGGGTTGCAGTAGAATCTTTTCTCTGGTTTCTCTGTCTGTTTCTTAATGCCAGTTTGAAGTTCCTAAAGTTTTCACTGTAAAATCGGGTCGGAGCTAGTACCTCATCTTATAAATTTATGGAGTGGATTTTGCAACTGAAAAGAAACTTTGTGTTCCAAACAAGTTAGTTGAATGACGGCTTTCAAACACACTTATCTCTCAGAACTGAGCATGTGGAGAGACTTTCGTTCATCTAGCACAAAAGGAACGGGTTGCAGGAGAAACTTTTACTTTGCTTTCTCAGTCTGTTTCTTAGTGCCGGTTTGAAGTTCCTGAAGTTTTCACTGTAAAATCGAGTAGGAGCCAGTACCTCCCCATATATATGTATGGAGTGGAGTTTGCAACTGACAAGAAACTTTGTGTTCCCAACAAGCTAGCTGAAGGACGGCTTTCACACACACTTATCTCTCAGAAATGAGCATGTGGAGAGACTTTCGTTCATCTAGCATAAAGGGAACAGTTTGCTGGGGAAACTTTTACTCTGGTTTCTCAGTCTGATTCCCAGGGCCGGTTTGAAATTCCTGCAGTTTTCACTGTAAAACCGAGTTGGTGCTATTTCCTCCCCATATATATGTATGGAGTGGAGTTTGCAACTGAAAAGAAACTTTGTGTTCCCAACAAGCTAGTTGAAGGACAGCTTTCACACACACTTATCTCTCAGAACTGAGCATGTGGAGAGACGTTCGTTCATCTAGCACAAAGGGAACGGGTTGCAAGAGATTCTATTACTCTGGTTTCTAAGTCTGATTCCTTGTGCCGGTTTTAAGTTCCTTCAGTTTTCACTGTAAAACCGAGTTGGTGCTAGTCCCTCCCCTTATATATGTATGGAGTGGAGTTCGCAACTGAAAAGAAACTTTGTGTTCCCAACAAGCTAGTTGAATTACGACTTTCACACACAGTTATCTCTCAGAACTGAGCATTTGGAGAGACGTTCGTTCATCTAGCACAAAGCGAACGGGTTGCAGTAGAATCTTTTCTCTGGTTTCTCAGTCTGTTTCTTAATGCCAGTTTGAAGTTCCTCCAGTTTTCATTGTAAAACCGCGTTGGAGCTAGTACCACCCCTTATATATTAATGGATTGGAGTTTGCAACTGAAAAGAAACTTTGTTTTCCCAGCTAGTTAGGTGAAGGACGGCTTTCAAACACAATTATGTCTCAGAACTGAGCATGTGGAGTGAAGTTCTTTCATCTAGCTCAAAGTTAATTTGTTGGAGGAGAAACTTTTATTTTGCTTTCTCAGTCTGTTTCTTAGTGCCGTTTTGAAGTTCCTGAAGTTTTCACTGTAAAACCGGGTTGGAGCTAGTTCCTCCCAATATATATGTAAGGAGTGGGGTTTGCAACTGAAAAGAATCTTTGTGTTCCCATCAAGCTAGGTGAAGGACAGCTTTCAAACACACTTATGTCTCAGAACTGGGCATGTGGATAGACGTACGTTCATCTAGCACAAAGGGAAAGGGTTGCAGGAGAAACTATTTCTCTGGTTTCTCAGTCTGATTCCTAGTGCCGGTTTGAAGTTCCTGCAGTTTTCACTGTAAAACCGAGTTGGTTCTAGTTTCTCCCCATATATATGTATGGAGTGGGGTTTGCAACTGAAAAGAAACTTTGTGTTCCCAACAAGCTAGTTGAAGGATGGCATTCACACACACTTATATGTCAGAACTGAGCATGTGGATAGACGTTCGTTCATCTAGCACAAATGAAACGGTTTGCAGGAGAAACATTTACTCTGGTTTCTCAGTCTGTTTCTTAGTGCCGGTTTGAAGTTCCTGCAGTTTTCAATTTAAAACACTGTTGGAGCTAGTACATCCCCATATATATGTATGGATTGGAGTTTTCAACTGAAAAGAATCTTTGTGTTCCCAACAAGCTAGGTGAAGGACGGCTTTCACACACACTTATCTCTCAGAACTGAGCATGTGGAGAGACGTTCGTTCATGTAGCACAAAGGGAACGGGTTGCAGGAGAAATTATTACTCTGGTTTCTCAGTCTGTTTCCTAGTGCCGGTTTGAAGTTCCTGCAGTTTTCAGTTTAAAACCGAGTTGGTGCTAGTACCTCTCCATATATATTTATGGAGTGTAGTGTGCAACTGAAAAGAAACTTTGTGTACCCAACAAGCTATTTTAATGGCGGCTTTAATACACAAATATCTCTCAGAACTGAGCATGGGCAGAGACGTTCATTCATCTAGCACAAAGGGAATAGTTTGCAGGAGAATCTATTACTCTGGTTTCCCAGTCTGATTCCTTGTTCCGGTTTGAAGTTGCTGCAGTTTTCACTGTAAATCCGAGTTGGTGTAGTCCCTCCCCATATATATTTATGGAGTGTAGTGTGCAACTGGAAAGAAACTTTGTGTTCCCAACAAGCTAGTTGAAGGACGGCTTTCACACACAATTATCTCTCAGAACTGAGCATGTGGAGAGAAGTTCGTTCATCTAGATCAAAGTTAACGGGTTGCCGGAGAAATTTTACTTTGTTTTCTCATTCTGTTTCTTAGTGCCTATTTGAAGTTCCTGCAGTTTTCATTGTAAAACCGAGTTGGTTCTAGTTCCTCCCCATATATATGTATGGAGTGGAGTTTGCAACTGAAAAGTAACTTTGTGTTTCCAACAAGTTAGGTGAAGGGCGGCTTTCACACACACTTATGTCTCACAACAGAGCATGTGGATAGACGTTCGTTCATCTAGCACAAAGGGAAGGGTTTGCTGGAGAAACTTTTACTCTGGTTTCTCAGTCTGATTCCTAGTGCCGCTGTGAAGTTCCTGCAGTTTTCACTGTAAAACCGAGTTGGTGCTAGTACCTCTCCATATATATTTATGGAGTGTAGTGTGCAACTGAAAAGAAACTTTGTGTTCCCAACAAGCTATTTTAAGGATGGCTTTAATACACAAATATCTCTCAGAACTGAGCATGTGGAGAGACGTTCGTTCATCTAGCACAAAGGGAAGAGGTTGCAGGAGAATCTATTACTCTGGTTTCCCAGTCTGATTCCTTGTTCCGGTTTGAAGTTCCTGCAGTTTTCACTGTAAAGCCGAGTTGGTGGTAGTCCCTCCCCATATATATGTACGGAGTGTAGTGTGCAACTGAAATGAAACTTTGTGTTCCCAACAAGCTAGGTGAAGGACGGCTTTCACACACAATTATCCCTCAGAACTGAGCATGTGGAGAGAAGTTCGTTCATCTAGTTCAAAGTTAACGGGTTGCAGGAGAAATTTTACTTTGCTTTCTCATTCTGTTTCTTAGTGCCGGTTTGAAGTTCCTGAAGTTTTCACTGTAAAACCGAGTTGGAGCTAGTACATCCCCATTTATATGTATGCAGTGGAGTTTGCAACTGACAAGAAACTTTGTGTTTGCAAAAAGCTAGGTGAAGAACGGCTTTCAAACACACTTATGTCTCAGATCTGAGCATGTGGTTAGACGTTCGTTCATCTAGCACAAAAGGAACGAGTTGCAGGAGAAACTATTACACTGGTTTCTCAGTCTGATTGATAGTGCCGGTTTGAAGTTCCTACAGTTTTCACTGTTAAACAGAGTTGGTGCTGGTTCCTCCCCATATAGATGTAAGGAGTGGAGTTTGCAACTGAAAAGAAACTTTGTGTTCCCAAGAAGCTAGTTTAAGGACGGCTTTCACACACACTTATCTCTCAGAACGGAGCATGTGGAGAGACGTTCGTGCATCCAGCACAAAGGGAACGGGTTGCAGTAGAATCTTTTACTCTGGTTTCTCAGTCTGTTTCTTAGTGCCAATTAGAAGTTCCTCCAGTTTTCACTGTAAAACCACGTTGGAGCTTGTCCCTCCCCTTATATATTTATGGAGTGGAGCTTGCAACTTAAAGAACTTTTGTGTTCCCAACAAGTTAGGTGAAGTACGTCTTTCAAACACACTTATGTCTCAGAACTGAGCATGTGCATAGACCTTCGTTATTCTAGCACAATTGGAACGGGTTTCAGGAGAAACTTTTTCTCTGGTTTCTCATTCTGATTCCCAGTGCCGGTTTGAAGTTCCTGCAGTTTTCACTGTAAAACAGAGTTGGTGGTATTTCCTCCCCATATATATGTATGGAGTGGAGTTTGCAACTGAAAAGAAACCTTGTGTTCCCAACAAGCTTCTTGAAGGACGGCTTTCACACACACTTATCTCTCAGAAAGGAGCATGTGGAGAGACGTTCGTGCATGTAGCATGAAAGGAACGGGTTGCATTGGAATCTTTTACTCTATATTCTCAGTCTGTTTCTTAGTGCCAATTAGAAGTTCCTCCAATTTTCACTGTAAAACCAGGTTGGAGCTTGTCCCTCCCCTTATATATTTATGGAGTTGAGCTTGCAACTGAAAAGAACCTTTGTGTTCCCAAGTAGTTAGGTGAGGTACGTCTTTCAAACACAATTATGTCTCAGAAATGAGCATGTGCATAGACGTTCGTTCATCTAGCACAAATTGAACGGGTTGCAAGAGATTCTATTACTCTGGATTCTCAGTCTGATTCTTTGTGCCGATTTGAAGTTCCTGCAGTTTTCACTGTAAAACCGCGTTGGTGCTAGTCCCTCCCCTTATATATGTATGGATTGGAGTTTGCAACTGAAAAGAAACTTTGTGTTCCCAACAAGTTAGTTGAAGGAAGGCTTTAAAACACACTTATGTCTCAGAACTGAGCATGTGGTTAGACGTTCGTTCATCTAGCACAAAGGGAACGGGTTGCAGAAGAAACTATTCCTCTGGTTTCTCAGTCTGATTCCTAGTGCCGGTTTGAAGTTCCTGAAGTTTTCACTGTAAAAGAGAATTTGTCCTAGTTCCTCTCAATATATAAGTATGGAGTGTAGTTTGCAACTGAAAAGAAACATTGTGTTCCCAACAAGCTAGTTGAAGGACGGCTTCACACACACTTATCTCTCAGAACTAAGCATGTGGAGAGACGTTCGTTCATCTAGCACAAAGTTAACGGGTGGCAGGGAAGCTTTTACTCTGGTTTCTCAGTCTGTTTCCTAGTGCAGGTTAGAAGTTCCTGCAGTTTTCACTGTAAAACCGAGTTGGAGCTAGTTCCTCCCAATATATATGTAAGGAGTGGGGTTTGCAACTGAAAGGAATCTTTGTGTTCCCATCAAGCTAGGTGAAGGACAGCTTTCAAACACACTTATCTCTCAGAACTGAGCATGTGGAGAGACGTTCGTGCATCTAGCACAAAGGGAATGGGTGTCAAGAGAAACATTTACTCTGGTTTCCCAGTGTGATTCCTTGTTCCGGTTTGAAGTTCCTGCAGTTTTCACTGTAAAAGAGAGTTGGTGCTAGTCCCTCCCCATATATATGTATGGAGTGTAGTGTGCAATTGAAAAGAAACTTTGTGTTCCCAACAAGCTAGGTGAAGGACGGCTTTCACACACACTTATCTCTCAGAACTGAGCATGTGGAGAGAAGTTCGTTCATCTAGCTCGAAGTTAACGGGTTGCAGGAGAAATTTTACTTTGCTTTCTCATTCTGTTTCTTAGTGCCGTTTTGAAGTTCCTGAAGTTTTCACTGTTCAACCGAGTTGGAGCTAGTACCTGCCCATTTATATGTATGCAGTGGAGTTTGAACTGACAAGAAAATTTGTGTTCCCAAAAAGCTAGGTGAAGGAAGGTTTCACACACAATTTTCTGTCAGAAATGAGCATGTGGAGAGACGTTCGTTCATCTAGAATAAAGGGAACGGTTTGCAGGGGATACTGTTACTCTGGTTTCTCAGTCTGATTCCTAGTGCCTGTTTGAAGTTCCTACAGTTTTCACTGTTAAACCGAGTAGGTGGTAGTTCCTCCCCATATAGATGTAAGTAGTGGAGTTTGCAACTGAAAAAAGTTTGTGTTCCCAACAAGGTAGTTGAAGGACGGCTTTCAAACACACTTATGTCTCAGAACTGAGCATGTGGTTAGACGTTCGTTAATCTAGCACAAAAGGAACGGGTTGCAGGAGAAACTATTACTCTGGTATCTCAGTCTGATTCCTTTTGCCGGTTTGAAGTTCCTACAGTTTTCACTGTTAAACAGAGTTGGTGCTAGTTCCTCCCCATATAGATGTAAGGAGTGGAGTTTGGAACAGAAAAGAAACTTTGTGTTCCCAAGAAGCTAGTTGAAGGACGGCTTTCACACACACTTATCTCTCAGAACGGAGCATGTGGAGAGACGTTCGTGCATCTAGAACAAAGGGAACGGGATGCAGTAGAATCTTTTACTCTGGTTTCTCAGTCTGTTTCTTAGTGCCAATTAGATGTTCCTCCAGTTTTCACTGTAAAACCACGTTGAAGCTTGTCCCTCCCCTTATATATTTATGGAGTGGAGCTTGCAACTGAAAAGAACCTTCATGTTCCCAACAAGATAGGTGAAGGACTTCTTCCAAACACACTTAACTCTCAGAACTGATCATGTGGAGAGACGTTCGTTCATCTAGCACAAAGGGAACGGGTTGGAGGAGAATCTATTACTCTGGTTTCCCAGTCTGATTCCTTGTCCCGGTTTGAAGTTCCTGCAGTTTTCAGTGTAAAACCGAGTTGGTGCTAGTTCATCCCCATATATATGTATGGAATGGAGTGTGCAACTGAATAGAAACTTTGTGTTCCCAACAAGCTATTTTAAGAACGGCTTTCATACACACTTATCTCCCAGAACTGAGCATCTATAGAGACGTTCGTTCATCTAGCACAAAGGAACGGTTTGCAGGAGAAACTAATAGTCCGGTTTCTCAGTCTGTTTCCTAGTGCCGGTTTGAAGTTCCTGCAGTTTTCACTGTAAAACCGAGTTGGTGCTATTTCCTCCCCATATATATGGATGGAATGGCGTTTGTAACTTAAAAGAAACTTTGTGTTCACAAAAAGGTAGGTGATGGAAGTTTTTCACAACACATATCTCTCAGAACTGAGCATGTGGAGAGACGATCGTTCATCTAGCAAAAAGGTAACTGTTTGCAGTAGAATCTTTTCTCTTGTTTCTCTATCTGTTTCTTAATGCCAGTTTGAAGTTCCTCCAGTTTTCACAGAAAAATCGCGTCGGAGCTAGTACCTCCCCTTATAAATTTATGGAGTGTATTTTGCAACTGAAAAGAAACTTTGTGTTCCCAACAAGTTACTTGAACGACGGCTTTCAAACACACTTATGTGTCAGAGCTGAGCATGTGGATAGACGTTCGTTCATCTAGCACAAATGGAACTGGTTGCAGGAGAAACTTTTTCTCTGGTTTCTCAGGCTGATTCCCAGTGCCGGTTTGAAGTTCCTGCAGTTTTCACTGTAAAACCGTGTTGGTGGTATTTCCTCCCCATATATATGTATGGAGTGGAGTTTTCAACTGAAAAGAAACCTTGTGTTCCCAACAAGCTTGTTGAAGGACGGCTTTCACAAAAACTTATCTCTCAGAACTGAGCATGTGGAGAGACGTTCGTTCATCTAGCACAAAAGGAACGGGTTGCAGTAGAATCTTTTACTCTGGTTTCCCAGTCTGATTCCTTGTTCCGGTTTGAAGTTCCTGCAGTTTTCACTGTAAAACCGAGTTGGTGTAGTCCCTCCCCATATATATGTATGGAGTGTAGTGTGCTACTGAAAAGAAACTTTGTGTTCCCAACAAGCTAGTTGAAGGACGGCTTTCACACACAATTATCTCTGAGAACTGAGCATGTGGAGAGAAGTTCGTTCATCTAGCTCAAAGTTAACGGGTTGCCGGAGAAATTTTAATTTGCTTTCTCATTCTGTTTCTTAGTGCCGATTTGAAGTTCCTGAATTTTTCACTGTAAAACCGAGTTGGAGCTAGTACATCCCCATTTATATGTATGCAGTGGAGTTTGCAACTGACAAGAAACTTTGTGTTCCCAAAAAGCTATGTGAAGGACGTGTTTCAAACACACCTATGTCTCAGAACTGAGCATGTGGTTAGACTTTCGTTCATCCAGCACAAAAGGAACGGGTTGCATGAGAAACTTTTACTCTGGTTTCTCAGTCTGATTCCTTTTGCCGGTTTGAATTTCCTGCAGGTTTCACTGTAAAACCGAGTTGGTTCTAGTTCCTCCCCATATATATGTATGGAGTGGAGTTTGCAACAGAAAAGAAACTTTGTGTTCCCAACAAGTTAAGTGAAGGACGGCTTTCACACACACTTATGTCTCACAACAGAGCATGTGGATAGACGTTCGTTCATCTAGCACAAAGGGAAGGGTTTGCTGGAGAAACTTTTACTCTGGTTTCTCAGTCTGATTCCTAGTGCCGCTGTGAAGTTCCTACAGTTTTCACTGTAAAACCGAGTTGGTGCTAGTACCTCTCCATATATATTTATGGAGTGTAGTGTGCAACTGAAATGAAACTTTGTGTTCCTAACAAGCTATTTTAAGCATGGCTTTAATACACAAATATCTCTCAGAACTGAGCATGTGGAGAGACTTTCGTTCATCTAGCACAAAGGGAACAGATTGCAGGAGAATCTATTACTCTGGTTTCCCAGTCTGATTCCTTGTTCCGGTTTGAAGTTCCTGCAGTTTTCACTGTAAAAGCGAGTTGGTGCTAGTCCCTCCCCATATATATGTACGGAGTGTAGTGTGCAACTGAAAAGAACCTTTGTGTTCCCAACAAGCTAGGTGAAGGACGGCTTTCACACACAATTATCCCTCAGAACTGAGCATGTGGAGAGAAGTTCGTTCATCTAGCTCAAAGTTAACGGGTTGCAGGAGAAATTTTACTTTGCTTTCTCATTCTGTTTCTTAGTGCCGGTTTGAAGTTCCTGAAGTTTTCACTGTAAAACCGAGTTGGGGCTAGTACCTCCCCATTTATATGTATGCAGTGGAGTTTGCAACTGACCAGAAACTTTGTGTTCCCAAAAAGCTAGGTGAAGGACGGCTTTCAAACACACTTATATCTCAGAAATGAGCATGTGGAGAGACTTTCGTTCATCTAGCATAAAGGGAACGGCTTGCAGGAGAAACTATTACTCTGATTTCTCAGTCTGATTGATAGTGCCGGTTTGAAGTTCCTACAGTTTTCACTGTTAAACAGAGTTGGTGCTGGTTCCTTCCCATATAGATGTAAGGAGTGGAGTTTGCAACTGAAAAGAAACTTTGTGTTCCCAAGAAGCTAGTTGAATGACGGCTTTCACACACACTTATCTCTCAGAACGTAGCATGTGGAGAGACGTTCGTCCATCCAGCACAAAGGGAACGGGTTGCATTAGAATCTTTTACTCTGGTTTCTCAGTCTGTTTCTTAGTGCCAATTAGAAGTTCCTCCAGTTTTCACTGTAAAACCACGTTGGAGGTTGTCCCTCCCCTTATATATTTATGGAGTGGAGCTTGCAACTGAAAAGATCCTTTGTGTTCCAAACAAGTTAGGTGAAGTACGTCTTTCAAACACACTTATGTCTCAGAACTGAGCATGTGCATAGACCTTCGTTCATCTAGCACAAAGGAAACGGGTTGCAGGAGAAATTTTTCTCTGGTTTCTCAGTCTGATTCCCAGTGCCGGTTTGAAGTTCCTGCAGTTTTCACTGTAAAACAGAGTTGGTGGTATTTCCTCCCCATATATATGTATGGAGTGGAGTTTGCAACTGAAAAGAAACCTTGTGTTTCCAACAAGCTTGTTGAAGGACGGCTTTCACACACACTCATCTCTCAGAAAGGAGCATGTGGAGAGACGTTCGTGCATGTAGCACAAAAGAAACGGGTTTCAGTAGAATCTTTTACTCTATTTTCTCAGTCTGTTTCTTAGTGCCAATTAGAAGTTCCTCCAATTTTCACTGTAAAACCACGTTGGAGCTTGTCCCTCCCCTTATATATTCATGGAGTTGAGCTTGCAACTGAAAAGAACCTTTGTGTTCCCAACAAGTTAGGTGAGGTACGTCTTTCAAACACAATTATGTCTCAGAATTGAGCATGTGCATAGACGTTCGTTCATCTAGCACAAAGGGATCGGGTTGCAGGAGAAACTTTTACTCTGGTTTCTCAGTCTGATTCCCAGTGCCGGTTTGAAATTCCTGCAGTTTTCACTGTAAAACCGAGTTGGAGCTAGTTCCTCCCAATATATATGTAAGGAGTGGGGTTTGCAACTGAAAGGAATCTTTGTGTTCCCATCAAGCTAGGTGAAGGACAGCTTTCACACACACTTATATGTCAGAACTGAGCATGTGGAGAGACGTTCATTCATCTAGCACAAAGGGAACGGGTTGCAGCAGAATGTATTACTCTGGTTTCTCAGCCTGCTTCCTTGTGCCGGTTTGAAGTTCCTGCAGTTTTCAGCGTAAAATCGAGTTGGTGCTAGTACCTCTCCATATATATTTATGGAGTGTAGTGTGCAACTGAAAAGAAACTTTGTGTTCCCAACAAGCTATTTTAAGGACGGCTTTAATACACAAATTTCTCTCAGAACTGAGCATGTGGAGAGACGTTCGTTCATCTAGCACAAAGGGAACAGGTTGCAGGAGAATCTATTACTCTGGTTTCCCAGTCTGATTGCTTGTTTCGGTTTGAAGTTCCTGCAGATTTCACTATAAAACCGAGTTGGTGCTAGTCCCTCCCCATATATATGTATGGAGTGTAGTGTGCAACTGAAAAGAAACTTTGTGTTCCCAACAAGCTAGGTGAAGGACGACTTTCACACACACTTATCTCTCAGAACTGAGCATGTGGAGAGAAGTTCGTTCATCTAGCTCAAAGTTAACGGGTTGCAGGAGAAATTTTACTTTGCTTTCTCATTCTGTTTCTTAGTGCCGGTTTGAAGTTCCTGAAGTTTTCACTGTAAAACCGAGTTTGAGCTAGTACCTCCCCATTTATATATATGCAGTGGAGTTTGCAACTGACAAGAAACTTTGTGTTCCCAAAAAGCTAGGTTAAGGACGGCTTTAAAACACACTTATGTCTCAGAACTGAGCATGTGGTTTGACGTTCGTTCATCTAGCTCAAAGTTAACGGGTTGCAGGAGAAATTTTACTTTGCTTTCTCATTCTGTTTCTTAGTGCCGGTTTGAAGTTCCTGAAGTTTTCACTGTACAACCGAGTTGGAGCTAGTACCTGCCCATTTATATGTATGCACTGGAGTTTGAACTGACAAGAAACTTTGTGTTCCCAAAAAGCTAGGTGAAGGAAGGATTTCACACACAATTTTCTGTCAGAATAGAGCATGTGGAGAGACGTTCGTTCATCTAGAATAAAGGGAACGGTTTGCAGGGGATACTATTACTCTGGTTTCTCAGTCTGATTCCTAGTGCCGGTTTGAAGTTCCTACAGTTTTCACTGTTAAACCGAGTTGGTGGTAGTTCCTCCCCATATAGATGTAAGGAGTGGAGTTTGCAACTGAAAAAACTTTGTGTTCCCACCAAGGTAGTTGAAGGACGGCTTTCAAACACACTTAGGTGTCAGAACTGAGCATGTGCTTAGACGTTCGTTCATCTAGCACAAAGGGAACGTTTTGCAGGAGAAAGTTTTACTCTGGTTCTCAGTCAATTTCTTAGGGCCGGATAGCAATTCCTGCATTTTTCAGTGTAAAACACCGTTGGAGCTAGTAACTCCACTTATATATGTATGGAGAGTAGTTTGCAACTGAAAAGTAACTTTGTATTCCCACCAACCTAGTTGAAGGACGGCTTTCACACACACTTATCTCTCAGAACTGAGCATGTGGATAGACTTTTGTTCATCTAGCAACAAGGGAACAGTTTGCAGGAGAAACATTTACTCTGGTTTCTCAGTCTGTTTCCTAGTGCCGGCTTATAGTTTCTGTAGTTTTCACTGTAAAACAGAGTATGAGCTTGTACTTCCCCATATATATGTACAGAGAGCAGTTTGCAAATGGAAAGAAACTTTGTGTTCCCAAAAACCTAGGTGAAGGACGGCAATCACACATAATTATCTCTCAGAACTGAGCATGTGGTGAGACGTTCGTTCATCTCGCACAAAAGTAACGGGTTGCAGGAGAAACTTTTATTCTGGTTTCTCAGTCTGTTTCCTAGTGCCGGTTTAAAGTTCCTGCAGTTTTCACTGTAAAACCGAGTTGGAGCTTGTACCTCCCCATATATATGTATGGAGTGCAGTTTGCAACAGAAAAGAAATTTTGTGTTCCCGAAAACCTAGGAGAATGACGGCTTTCACACACACTTATCTCTCAGAACTGAGCATGTGGGGAAACGATCGTTCATCTAGAAAAAATGTAACGGGTTGCAGTAGAATCTTTTCTCTTGTTTCTCAGTCTGTTTCTTAATGCCAGTTTGAAGTTCCTCCAGTTTTCACTGTAAAATTCGCTTTGGAGCTGGTACCTCCCCTTATATATTTACGGAGTGCAGTTTTCAACTAAAAAGAAACTTTGTGTTCCCAACAAGTTAGGTGAAGTACGTCTTTCAAACACACTTTTGTCTCAGAACTGAGCATGTGCATAGACTTTCGTTAAACTAGCACATATGGAACGGGTTTCAGGAGAAACTTTTACCCTGGTTTCGCAGTCTTATTCCTAGTGCCGGGTTGAAGTTCCTGCAGTTTTCACTTTAAAACAGATTTGGTGCTAGTTCCTCCCCATATCTATGTATGGAGTGGAGTGTGCAACTGAAAGGGAACTTAGTGTTCCCAACTAGCTATTTTAAGAACGGCTTTCATACACACTTATCTCCCAGAACTGAGCATCTATAGTGACGTTCGTTCATCTAGCACAAAGGGAACGGTTTGCAGGAGAAACTAATACTCCGGTTTCTCAGTCTGTTTCCTAGTGCCGGTATGAAGTTCCTGCAGTTTTCACTGTAAAACCGAGTTGGTGCTATTTCCTCCCCATATATATGTATGGAGTGGAGTTTGTAATTTAAAAGAAACTTTGTGTTCACAACAAGCTAGGTGAAGGACGGTTTTCACACACACATATCTCTCAGATCTGAGCATGTGGAGAGACTTTCGTTCATCTAGCGCAAAGTTAATGGGTTGCAGGAGAATCTATTACTCTGGTTTCTCAGTCTGATTCCTAGTTCCGGTTTGAAATTCCTGAAGTTTTCACTGTAAAATCGAGTTGGTGCTAGTTCCTCCCAATATATAAGTATGGAATGGAGTTTGGAACTGAAAAGAAACTTTGTGTTCCCAAAAAGCTAGGTGAAGGTCTCCTTTCACACACTTATCTCTCACATCTGAGCATGTGGAGAGACGATCGTTCATCTAGCAAAAAGGGAACGGGTTGCAGTAGAATCTTTTCTCTGGTTTCTCAGACTGTTTCTTAATGCCAGTTTGAAGTTCCTCCAGTTTTCACTGTAAAACCGCGTTGGAGCTAGTACCTCCCCTTATATATTTATGGAGTGCAGTTTGCAACTAAAAAGAAACTTTGTGTTCCCAACAAGTTAGGTGAAGTAAGTCTTTCAAAGACACTTATGTCTCAGAACTGAGCATGTGCATAGTCTTTCGTTCATCTAGCACATAGGGAACGGGTTGCAGGAGAAACTTTTACCCTGGATTCGCAGTCTGATTCCTAGTGCCGGTTTGAAGTTCCTGCAGTTTTCACTGTAAAATCGAGTTGGTGCTAGTTCCTCTCCATATATATGTATGGAATGGAGTTTGCAACTGAAAAGAAACTTTGTGTTCCCAACAAGCAAGGTGAAGGACCCTTTCACACACTTATCTCTCAGATCTGAGCAAGTGGAGAGACGTTCGTTCATCTAGCGCAAAGATAACGGGTTGCAGGGGAAACTATTACTCTGGTTTCTCAGTCTGATACCTTGTGCCTGTTTGATGTTCCTGCAGTTTTCACTGTGAAACCGAGTTGGTGCTAGTTCCTCCCCATATATATGTATGGATTGGAGTGTGCAACTGAATAGAAACTTTGTGTTCCCAACAAGCTAGTTTAAGGACGGCTTTCATACACATTTATCTCTCAGAACTGAGCATGTGGAGAGACGTTCGTTCATCTAGCACAAAGGGAACGGTTTGCAGGAGAAACTAATACTCTGGTTTCTCAGTCTGATTCCTAGTGCCGGTTTGAAATTCCTGAAGTTTTCACTGTAAAATCGAGTTGGTGCTAGTTCCTCCCAATATATAAGTATGGAATGGAGTTTGCAACTGAAAAGAAACTTTGTGTTCCCAAAAAGCTAGGTGAAGGACTTCTTTCACACACTTATCTCTCAGATCTGAGCATGTGGAGAGACGATCGTTCATATAGCAAAAAGGTAACGGGTTGCAGTAGAATCTTTTCTCTGGTTTTTCTGTCTGTTTCTTAATGCCAGTTTGAAGTTCCTCCAGTTTTCACTGTAAATCGCGTCGGAGCTAGTACCTCCCCTTATAAATTTATGGAGTGGATTTTGCAACTGAAAAGAAACTTTGTGTTCCCAACAAGTTACTTGAACGACGGCTTTCAAACACACTTTTCTCTCAGAACTGAGAATGTGGAGAGACTTTCGTTCATCTAGCATAAACGGAACGGGTTGCAGGAGAAACTATTACTCTGGTTTCTCAGTCTGTTTCCTAGTGCCGGTTTGAAGTTCCTGCAGTTTTCACTGTAAAACTGAGTTGGTGCTAGTTCCTCCCCGTATATATTTATGGAATGGTGTTTGCAACTGAAAAGAATCTTTGTGTTCCTAAAAAGCTATTTGAAGGATGTTTTTCACAGCACATATCTCTCAGAACTGAGCATGTGGAAAGACGTTCGTTCATTTAGCACAAAGGGAACGGGTTGCAGGAGAAACTATTACTCTGGTTTCTCAGTCTGATTCCTAGTGCCGGTTTGAAGTTCCTGCAGTTTTCACTGTAAACCCGAGATGGTGCTAGATCCTCCCCATATATATGTATGGAATGGAGTTTGCAACTGAAAAGAAACTTTGTGTTCCCAAAAAGCTAGGTGAAGTACGGCTTTCACACACAAATATCTCTCAGAAATGAGCATGTGGAGAGACGATCGTTCATCTAGCAATAAGGGAACCGGTTGCAGTAGAATCTTTTCTCTGGTTTCTCAGACTGTTTCTTAATGCCAGTTTGAATTTCCTCCAGTGTTCACTGTAAAACCGCGTTGGAGCTAGTACCTCCCCTTATATATTTATGGAGTGCAGTTTGCAACTAAAAAGAAACTTTGTGTTCCCAACAAGTTAGGTGAAGTTCGTCTTTCAAACACACTTATGTCTTAGAACTGAGCATGTGCATAGACTTTCGTTCATCTAGCACATAGGGAACGGGTTGCAGGAGAAAATTTTACCCTGGATTCGCAGTCTAATTCCTAGTGCCGGGTTGAAGTTCCTGCAGTTTTCACTTTAAAACCGATTTGGTGCTAGGTCCTCCCCATATCTATGTATGGAGTGAAGTGAGCAACTGAATAGAAAATTTATGTTCCCAACAAGCTAGTTTAAGGATCTCTTTCATACACACTTATCTCTCAGAACTGAGCACGTGGAGAGACGTTCGTTCATCTAGCTCAAAGTTAACGGGTTGTAGGGGAAACTTTTTCGCTGGTTTCTCAGTCTGTTTCCTAGTGCCGCTTTGAAGTTCCTTCAGTTTTCACAGTAAAACCGAGTTGGTGCTAGTTCCTCCCCATATATATGTATGGAGTGGGGTTTGCAACTGAAAAGAAACTACGTGTTCCGAACAAGCTAGGTGAAGGACGGCTTTCACACACACTTATCTCTCAGAACTGAGCATGTGGAGAGTATTCGTGCATCTAGCACAAAGGGAACGGTTTGCAGGGTAAACTGTTTCTCTGGTTTCTCAGTCTGTTTCCTAGTGTCGGTTTGAAGTTCCTACAGTTTACACTGCAAAAAAGTGTTGGTGCTACTTCCACTCCATATATATGTATGGAGTGGAGTCTGTAACTGAAAAGAAACTTTGTTTTCCCAACAAGCTATGTGAAGGACGGCTTTCATACACACTTATCTCTCAGAACTGAGCATGTGGAGAGACTTTCGTTCATCTATTACAAAGGGAACTGGTTGCAAGAGAAACTATTACTCTGGTTTCTCAGTCTGATTCCTAGAGCCGGTTTGAAGTTACTGCAGTTTTCAGTGTAAGAACGAATTGGTGCTATTCCTCCCCATATATATATATGGAGTGGAGTTTGCAACTGAAAAGAAACTTTGTGTTCCCAACAAGATTGTTGAAAGACAGCTTTCACACACACTTATCTCTCAGAACTGAGCATGTGGAGAGACGATCGTTCATCTAGCAAAAAGGTGACGGGTTGCAGTAGAATCTTTTCTCTGGTTTCTCAGTTTGTTTCTTAATGCCAGTTTGAAGTTCCTCCAGGTTTAACTGTAAAACCGCGTTGGAGCTAGTACCTCCCCTTATATATTTATGGAATGCAGTATGCAACTAAAAAGAAACTTTGTGTTCCCAACAAGTTTGGTGAAGTACGTCTTTCAAACACACTCATGTCTCAGAACTGAGCATGTGCATAGACTTTCGTTCATCTAGCGCATAGGAAACGGTTTCCAGGAGAATCTTTTACCCTGGATTCTCAGTCTGATTCCTAGTGCCGGGTTGAAGTTCCTGCAGTTTTCACTTTAAAACCGATTTATTGCTAGTTCCTCCCCATATATATGTATGGAGTGTAGTTTGCAACTGAAAAGAAACTTTGTGTTCCCAACAAGCTAGGTGAAGGACTCCTTTCACACACTTATCTCTCAGATCTGAGCACTTGGAAAGACGTTCGTTCATCTAGCACAAAGATAACGGGTTGCAGGGGAAACTTTTAGTCTGTTTTCTCAGTCTGTTTCCTAGTGCCGGTTTGAAGATCCTGCAGTTTTCAGTGTAAAACCGAGTTTGTGCTAGTTCATCCCCATATATATGTATGGAGTGGAGTTTGCTACTGAAAAGAAACTTTGTTTTCCGAACAAGCTAGGTGAAGGACGGCTTTCATACACAATTATCTCTCAGAACTGAGCATGTGGAGAGAAGTTCGTTCATCTATCTCAAATTTAACGTGTTGCAGGAGAAACTTGTACTCTGGTTTCTCATTCTGTTTCTTAGTGCCGGTTTGAAGTTCCTGCAGTTTTCACTGTAAAACCGTGTTGGTGCTAGTTCCTCCCCATATATATGTATGGAATGGAGTTTGCAATTGAAAAGAATCTTTGTGTTCCCAAAAAGCTAGTTGAAGGATGTTTTTCACAGCACATATCTCTCAGAACTGAGCATGTGGAAAGACGTTCGTTCATGTATCACAAAATGAACGGGTTGCAGGAGAAACTATTTCTCTGGATTGTCTGTCTGATTCCTAGTGCCGGTTTGAATTTCCTGCAGTTCTCACTGTAATCCCGAGTTGGTGCTAGTCCCTCCCCATATATATATTTATGGAATGGAGTTTGCAACTGAAAAGAAACTTTGTGTTCCCAAAAAGCTTGGTGAAGGACGGCTTTCACACACACTTATCTCTCCGACCTGAGCATGTGGAGAAACAATCGTTCATCTAGAAAAAATGTAACGGGTTTCAGTAGAATCTTTTCTCTGGTTTCTCAGTCTGTTTCTTAATGCCAGTTTGAAGTTCCTCCAGTTTTCACTGTAAAATCGCGTTGGAGCTAGTACCTCCCCTTATATATTTACGGAGTGCAGTTTGCAACTAAATAGAAACTTTGTGTTCCCAACAAGTTAGGTGAAGTACGTCTTTCAAACACACTTTTGTCTCAGAACTGAGCATGTGCATAAACTTTCGTTAATCTAGCACATATGGAACGGGTTTCAGGAGAAACTTTTACCTTGGATTCGCAGTCTGATTCCTAGTGCCGGGTTGAAGTTCCTGCAGTTTTCACTTTAAAACCGATTTGGTGCTAGTTCCTCCCCATATCTATGTATGGAGTGGAGTGTGCAACTGAAAGGAAACTTTGTGTTCCCAACAAGCTAGTTTAATGACGGCTTTCATACACACTTATCTCTCAGAACTGAGCATGTGGAAAGACGTTCGTTCATCTAGCACAAAGGGAACGGGTTGCAGGAGAAACTATTACTCTGGTTTCTCAGTCTGATTCCTAGTGCCGGTTTGAAGTTCCTGCAGTTTTCACTGTAAACCCGAGTTAGTGCTAGTTCCTCCCCATATCTATGTATGGAATGGAGTTTGCAACTGAAAAGAAACTTTGTGTTCCCAAAAAGCTAGGTGAAGGACGGCTTTCAAACACACTTATCTCTCAGAACTGAGCATGTGGAGAGACGATCGTTCATCTAGAAGAAATGTAACGGGTTGCAGTAGAATATTTTCTCTGGTTTCTCAGTCTGTTTCTTAATGCCAGTTTGAAGTTCCTCCAGTTTTCACTGTAAAACCGCGTTGGAGCTAGTACCTCCCCTTATATATTTACGGAGTGCAGTTTGCAACTAAAAAGAAACTTTGTGTTCCCAACAAGTAAGGTGAAGTACGTCTTTCTAACACCCTTTTGTCTCAGAACTGAGCATGTGCATAGACTTTCGTTAATCTAGCACATATGGAACGGGTTTCAGGAGAAACTTTTACCCTGGATTCGCAGTCTGATTCCTAGTGCCGGGTTGAAGTTCCTGCAGTTTACAATTTAAAACCGATTTGATGCTAGTTCCTCCCCATATATATATATGGAGTGGAGTTTGCAAGTGAAAATAACTTTGTGTTCCCAACAAGCTAGTTGAAGGACGGCTTTCACACACTCTTAACTCTCAGAACTGTGCATGTGGAGAGACGTTCTTTCATCTAGCACAAAGGGAACGGGTTGAAGTAGAATCTTTTACACTGGATTCTCAGTCTGTTTCTTAGTGCCAGTTTGATGTTCCTCCAGGTTTAAATGTAAAACCACGTTGGAGCTAGTACTTCCCTTATATATTTATGGAGTGGAGTTTGCAGCTGAAAAGAAACATTTTGTTCCCAAAAGCTAGGTGAAGGACGGCTTTCACACACACTTATCTCACAGAATTGAGCATGTGGAGAGACGTTCGTTCATCTAGCAAAAATTTAACTGGTTGCAGGAGAAACTTTTACTCTGTTTTCTCAGTCTGATTCCTAGTGACGGTTTGAAGTTCCTGCAGTTTTCACTGTAAAACCGAGTTGGTGCTAGTTCCTCCCCTTATAGATATAAGGAGTGGAGTTTGCAACTGAAAAAAGGTTTTTGTTCCCAACAAGCTACGTGAAGGACGGCTTTCAAACACACTTATGTCTCAGAACTGAGCATGTGGATAGACGTTCGTTCATCTAGCACAATGTTAACGGGTTGCAGTAAAAACATTTACTCTAGTTTCTCAGTCTGTTTCTTAGTCCCTGTTTCAAGTTCCTGCAGTTTTCACTGTAAAACCGAGTTTGAGCTAGTACATCCCCATATATATGTATGGATTGGAGTTTTCAACTGAAAAGAATCTTTGTGTTCCCAACAAGCTTGGTGAAGGACGGCATTCACACACACTTATCTCTCAGAACTGAGCATGTGCAGAGACGTTCGTTCATCTAGCACAAAGTTAACTGGTGGCAGGGGAACTTTTACTGTGATTTCTCAGTCTTTTTCCTAGTGCCGGTTTGAAGTTCCTGCAGTTTTCACTGTAAAACCGAGTTGGAGGTAGTACATCCACATATATATGTATGGATTGGAGTTTTCAACTGAAAAGAACCTTTGTGTTCCCAACAAGATAGGTGAAGGACTTCTTTCAAACACACTTAACTCTCAGAACTGATCATGTGGAGAGACGTTCGTTCATCTAGCACAAAGGGAACGGGTTGCAGGACAATCTATTACTCTGATTTCTCAGTCTCATTCCTAGTGCCTGTTTGAAGTTTCTGCAGTTTTCATTGTAAAACCGCGTTGGATCTAGTACCACCCCTTATATATTTATTGAGTGGAGTTTGCAGCTGGAAAGAAACTGTGTGTTCCCAACAAGTTAGGTGAAGGAAGGCTTTCAAACACACTTATGGCTGAGAACTGAGCATATGGTTATACGTTCGTTCATCTAGCACAAAAGGAACGGGTTGCAGGAGAAACTATTACTCTGGTTTCTCAGTCTGATGCTTTGTCCTGGTTTGAAGTTTCTGCAGTTTTGAGTGTAAAACCGTGTTGGAACTAGTTCCTCCCCATATATATGTATGGAGTGGAGTTTGCAACTGACAAGAAACTTTTTGTTCCCAACAAGCTAGGTGAAGGACGGCTTTCACACACACTTTTGTCTCAGAACTTAGCATTTGGAGAGAAATTCGTTCATATAGCACAAAGGGAACTGGTTGTAGGTGAAACTATTACTCTGGTTTCTCAGTCTGATTCCTTGTGCCGGTTTGAAGTTCCTTCAGTTTTCACTGTAAAACAGAGTTGGTGCTATTTCCTACCAATATATATGTATGGATTGGAGTTTCCAAGTGAAAACAAACTTTGTGTTCCCAACAAGCTATGTGAATTACGGCTTTCACACACACTTATCTCTCAGAACTGAGCATTTGGAGAGACGTTGGTTCATCTAGCAAAAAGGGAACGGGTTGCAGTACAATCTTTTCTCTGGTTTCGCAGTCTGTTTCTTAATGCCAGTTTGAAGTTCCTCCAGTTTTCATTGTAAAACCGCGTTGGATCTAGTACCACCCCTTATATATTTATGGAGTGGAGTTTGCAACTGAAAAGAATCTTTATGTTCCCAAATAGTTAGGTGAAGGACGTCTTTCAAACACACTTTTGTCTCAGAACTGAGCATGTGGAGTGAAGTTCTTTCATCTATCTCAAATTTAATGGGTTGCAGGAGAAACTTTTACTTTTCTTTCTCAGTCTGTTTCTTAGTGCCGGTTTGAATTTCCTGAAATTTTCACTGTAAAACCGAGTTGGAGCTAGTACCTCCCAATATAGATGTAAGGAGTGGAGTTTGCAACTGAAAAAAGTTTGTGTTCCCAAAAAGGTAGTTGAAGGACGGCTTTCAAACACACTTATGTCTCAGAACTGAGCATGTGGTTAGACGTTCGTTCATCTAGCACAAAAGGAACGGGTTGCAGGAGAAACTATTACTCTGGTTTCTCAGTCTGATTCCTTTTGCCGGTTTGAAGTTCCTACAGTTTTCACTGTTAAGCAGAGTTGGTGCTAGTTCCTCCCCATATAGATGTAAGGAGTGGTGTTTGCAACAGAAAAGAAACTTTGTGTTCCCAAGAAGCTAGTTGAAGGACGGCTTTCACACACACATATCTCTCAGAACGGAGCATGTGGAGAGACGTTCGTGCATCTAGAACAAAGTTAACGGGATGCAGTATAATCTTTTACTCTGG
The DNA here is from genome assembly GCF_036321535.1 of Camelus dromedarius. NCBI lineage: Eukaryota > Metazoa > Chordata > Mammalia > Artiodactyla > Camelidae > Camelus > Camelus dromedarius. Next base: position 12,327,647 of record NC_087470.1, on the reverse strand, counting down.
TTTCTCAGTCTGTTTCTTGGTGCCAATTAGAAGTTCCTCCAGTTTTCACTGTAAAATCACGTTGAAGCTTGTCCCTCCCCATATATATGTATGGAGTGTAGTGTGCAACTGAAAATAAACTTTGTGTTCCCAACAAGCTAGATGAAGGACGGCTTTCACACACACATATCTCTCAGAACTGTGCATGTGGAGAGAAGTTCGTTCATCTAGCTCGAAGTTAACGGGTTGCAGGAGAAATTTTACTTTGCTTTCTCATTCTGTTTCTTAGTGCCAATTAGATGTTCCTCCAGTTCTCACTGTAAAACCACGTTGGAGCTTGTCCCTCCCCTTATATAATTATGGAGTGGAGCTTGCAACTGAAAAAAACCTTTGTTTTCCCAACAAGTTAGGTGAAGTACGTCTTTCAAACACACTTATGTCTCAGAACTGAGCATGTGCATAGACGTTCGTTCATCTAGCACAAAGGTAACTGGTTGCAGGAGAAACTTTTTGTCTGCATTCTCATGCTGATTCCCAGTGCCGGTTTGAAGTTCCTGCTGTTTTCACTGTAAAACCGTGTTGGTGGTATTTCCTCCCCATATATATGTATGGAGTGAAGTGTTCAAATGAAAAGAAACCTTGTGTTCCCAACAAGCTTGTTGAAGGACGGCTTTCACAAACACTTATCTCTCAGAACTGAGCATGTGGAGAGACGTTCGTTCATCTAGCACAAAGGGAACGGGTTGCAGTAGAATCTTTTACTCTGGTTTCCCAGTCTGATTCCTTGTTCCGGTTTGAAGTTCCTGCAGTTTTCACTGTAAAACCGAGTTGGTGTTGTCCCTCCCCATATATATGTATGGATTGGGGTTTGCAACTGAAAATTAACTTTGTGTTCCCAACAAGTTAGGTGAAGGACGGCTTTCACACACACTTATGTCTCACAAAAGAGCATGTGGATAGACGTTCGTTCATCTAGCACAAAGGGAAGGTTTTGCTGGAGAAACTTTTACTCTGGTTTCTCAGTCTGATTCCTAGTGCTGCTGTGAAGTTCCTGCAGTTTTCACTGTAAAACCGAGTTGGTGCTAGTACATCTCCATATAAATTTATGGAGTGTAGTGTGCAACGGAAAAGAAACTTTGTGTTCCCAACAAGCTATTTTAAGGATGGCTTTAATACACAAATATCTCTCAGAACTGAGCATGTGGAGAGACGTTCGTTCATCTAGCACAAAGGGAACAGGTTGCAGGAGAATCTATTACTCTGGTTTCCCAGTCTGATTTCTTGTTCCGGTTTGAAGTTCCTGCAGTTTTCACTGTAAAACCGAGTTGGTGCTAGTCCCTCCCCATATATATGTACGGAGTGTCGTGTGCAACTGAAAAGAACTTTTGTGTTCCCAACAAGCTAGGTGAAGGACGGATTTCACACACAATTATCCCTCAGAACTGAGCATGTGGAGAGAATTTCGTTCATCTAGCTCAAAGTTAACGGGTTGCAGGAGAAATTTTACTTTGCTTTCTCATTCTGTTTCTTAGTGCCGGTTTGAAGTTCCTGAAGTTTTCACTGTAAAACCGAGTTGGAGCTAGTACCTCCCCATTTATATGTATGCAGTGGAGTTTGCAACTGACAAGAAACTTTGTGTTCCCAAAAAGCTAGGTGAAGGACGGCTTTCAAACACACTTATGTCTCAGAACTGAGCATGTGGTTAGACGTTCTTTCGTCTAGCACAAAAGGAACGGGTTGCAGGAGAAACTATTACTCTGGTTTCTCAGTCTGATTGATAGTGCCGGTTTGAAGTTCCTACAGTTTTCACTGTTAAACAGAGTTGGTGCTGGTTCCTCCCCATATAGATGTAAGGAGTGGAGTTTGCATCTGAAAAGAAACTTTGTGTTCCCAAGAAGCTAGTTGAATGACGGCTTTCACACACACTTATCTCTCAGAACGGAGCATGTGGAGAGACGTTCGTGCATCCAGCACAAAGGGAACGGGTTGCAGTAGAATTTTTACTCTGGTTTCTCAGGCTGTTTCTTAGTGCCAATTAGAAGTTCCTCCAGTTTTCACTGTAAAACCACGTTGGAGCTTGTCCCTCCCCTTATATATTTATGGAGTGTAGCTTGCAACTGAAAAGAACCTTTGTGTTCCCAACAAGTTAGGTGAAGTACGTCTTTCAAACACACTTATGTCTCAGAACTGAGCATGTGCATAGACGTTCGTTCATCTAGCACAAAAGGAACGGGTTGCAGGAGAAACTTTTACTCTGGTTTCTCATTCTGTTTCTTAGTGCCGGTTTGAAGTTCCTGCAGTTTTCACTGTACAACCGAGTTGGAGCTAGTACCTGCCCATTTATATGTATGCAGTGGAGTTTGCAACTGACAAGAAACTTTGTGTTCCCAAAAAGCTAGGTGAAGGACGGCTTTAAAACACACATATGTCTCAGAACTGAGCATGTGGTTAGACGTTCGTTCATCTAGCTCAAAGTTAACGGGTTGCAGGAGAAATTTTACTTTGCTTTCTCATTCTGTTTCTTAGTGCCGGTTTGAAGTTCCTGAAGTTTTCACTGTACAACCGAGTTGGAGCTAGTACCTGCCCATTTATATGTATGTAGTGGAGTTTGAACTGACAAGAAACTTTGTGTTCCCAAAAAGCTAGGTGAAGGAAGGATTTCACACACAATTTTCTGTCAGAAATGAGCATGATGAGAGACGTTCGTTCATCTAGAATAAAGGGAACGGTTTGCAGGGGATACTACTACTCTGGTTTCTCAGTCTGATTCCTAGTTCCGGTTTGAAGCTCCTACATTTTTCACTGTTAAACCGAGTTGGTGGTAGTTCCTCCCAATATAGATGTAAGGAGTGGAGTTTGCAACTGAAAAAGTTTGTGTTCCCAAAAAGGTAGTTGAAGGACGGCTTTCAAACACACTTTTGTCTCAGAACTGAGCATGTGGTTAGACGTTCGTTCATCTAGCACAAAAGGAACGGGTTGCAGGAGAAACTATTACTCTGGTTTCTCAGTCTGATTCCTTTTGCCGGTTTGAAGTTCCTACAGTTTTCACTGTTAAGCAGAGTTGGTGCTAGTTCCTCCCCATATAGATGTAAGGAGTGGTGTTGGCAACAGAAAAGAAACTTTGTGTTCCCAAGAAGCTAGTTGAAGGACGGCTTTCACACACACATATCTCTCAGAACGGAGCATGTGGAGAGACGTTCGTGCATCTAGAACAAAGTTAACGGGATGCAGTAGAATCTTTTACTCTGGTTTCTCAGTCTGTTTCTTAGTGCCAATTAGAAGTTCCTCCAGTTTTCACTGTAAAACCACGTTGAAGCTTGTCCCTCCCCTTATATATTTATGGAGGGAGCTTGCAACTGAAGAGAACCTTTGTGTTCCCAACAAGATAGGTGAAGGACTTCTTTCAAACACAGTTAACTCTCAGAACTGATCATGTGGAGAGACGTTCGTTCATCTAGCAAAAAGGGAACGGGTTGCAGGAGAATCTATTACTCTGGTTTCTCAGTCTTATTCCTTGTGCCGGTTTGTAGTTCCTGCAGTTTTCAGTGTAAAACCGAGTTGGTGCTAGTTCCTTCCCTTATATATGTATGGAGTGTAGTGTGTAACTGAAAAGAAACTTTGTGTTCCCAACAAGCTAGGTGAAGGACGGCTTTCACAGACACTTATCTCTCAGAACTGAGCATGTGGAGAGAAGTTCGTTCATCTAGCTCAAAGTTAACGGGTTGCAGGAGAAATTTTACTTTGCTTTCTCATTCTGTTTCTTAGTGCCGGTTTGAAGTTCCTGAAGTTTTCACTGTACAACCCAGTTGGAGCTAGTACCTGCCCATTTATATGTATGCTGTGGAGTTTGAACTGACAAGAAACTTTGTGTTCCCAAAAAGCTAGGTGAAGGAAGGATTTCACACACAATTTTCTGTCAGAAATGAGCATGTGGAGAGACCTTCATTCATCTAGAAAAAGGGAACGGTTTGCAGTGGATAGTATTACTCTGGTTTCTGAGTCTGATTCCTAGTATCGGTTTGAAGTTCCTACAGTTTTCACTGTTAAACCGAGTTGGTGCTAGTTCCTCCCCATATAGTTGTAAGGAGTGGAGTTTGCAACTGAAAAAAAGTTTGTGTTCCCAAAAAGGTAGTTGAAGGACGGCTTTCAAACACACTTATGTCTCAGAACTGAGCATGTGGTTAGACGTTCGTTCATCTAGCACAAAATGAACGGGTTGCAGGAGAAACTATTACTCTGGTTTCTCAGTCTGATTACTTTTGCCGGTTTGAAGTTCCTACAGTTTTCACTGTTAAACAGAGTTGGTGCTAGTTCCTCCCCATATAGTTGTAAGGAGTGGAGTTTGCAACAGAAAAGAAAATTTGTGTTCCCAAGAAGCTAGTTGAAGGACGGCTTCACACACACTTATCTCTCAGAACGGAGCATGTGGAGAGACGTTCGTGCATCTAGGACAAAGGGAACGGGATGCAGTAGAATCTTTTACTCTGGTTTCTCAGTCTGTTTCTTAGTGCCATTTAGAAGTTCCTCCAGTTTTCACTGTAAAACCACGTTGGAGCTTGTCCCTCCCCTTATATATTTATGGAGTGGAGCTTCCAACTGAAAAGAATTTTTGTGTTCCCAACGAGTTAGGTGAAGTACGTCTTTCAAACACACTTATGTCTCAGAACTGAGCATGTGCATAGACGTTCGTTCATCTAGCACAAAGGGAACGGGTTGCAGGAGAAACTTTTACTCTGGTTTCTCAGTCTGATGCTTTGTCCCGGTTTGAAGTTCCTGCAGTTTCCAGTGTAAAATCAAGTTGGAGCTTGTTCCTCCCTATATATATGTATGGAATGGAGTTTGCAACTGAAAAGAAACTTTGTGTTCCCAACAAGCTAGGTGAAGGACGGCTTTCACACACACTTATCTCAAAGAACTGAGCATGTGGAGAGACGTTCGTTCATCTAGCACAAATGTAACGGATTGTATGTGTAACTAATACTCTGGTTTCTCAGTCTTATTCCTAGTGCCGGTTTGAAGATCCTGCAGTTTTCACTGTAAAACCGAGTAGGTTCTAGTTCCTCCCCATATATATGTATGGAGTGGGGTTTACAAGTGAAAAGAAATTTTGTGTTCCCAACAAGTTAGTTGAAGGACGGCTTTCAAACACACTTATGTCTCAGAAAAGAGCATGTGGATAGACGTTCGTTCATCTAGCAAAAAAGGAAGGGTTTGCAGGAGAAACTTTTACTCTGGTTTCTCAGTCTGATTAATAGTGCCGCTGTGAAGTTCCTGCAGTTTTCACTGCAAAATCGAGTTGGTGCTACTTCCTCCCCATATATATCTATGGAGTGGAGTTTGCAACTGAAAAGAAACTTTGTGTTCCCAACAAGCTATTTGAAGGACTGCTTTCACACACACTTGTGTCTCAGAACTGAGCATGTGCATAGACGTTCGTTCATCTAGCACAAATGAAACGGTTTGCAGGAGAAACTTTTACTCTGGTTTCTCAGTCTGTTTATTAGTGCCGGTTTGAAGTTCCTGCAATTTTCAATGTAAAATCCAGTTGGAGCTAGAACATCCCCATATATATGTATGGATTGTAGTTTTCAACAGAAAAGAATCTTTGTGTTCCCAACAAGCTAGGTGAAGGACGGCTTTCACACACACTTATCTCTCAAAACTGAGCATGAGGAGAGACGTTCGTTCATCTAACTCCAAGGGGAGGGTTGCTACAGAAACTATTACTCTGGTTTCTCAGTCTGATTCCTAGTGTCTGTTTGAAGTTCCTGCAGTTTTCACTGTAAAAGCGAGTTGGTGCTAGTCCCTCCCCATATATAATTATGGAGTGCAGTTTGCAACTGAAAAGAAACTTTGTGTTTCCAACAAGCTAGGTGAAGGACGGCTTTCCCACACACATATCTCTCAGAACTGAGCATGTGGAGAGACGTTCGTTCATCTAGCACAAATTTAACGGGTTGCAGGAGAAACTTTTACTCTGGTTTCTCAGTCTGTTTCTTAGTGACGGTTTGTAGTTCCTGCAGTTTTCACTGTAAAACCGAGTTGGAGCTAGTACATCCCCTTATATATGTATGGATTGGAGTTTTCAACTGAAAAGAATCTTTGTGTTCCCAACAAGCTAGGTGAAGGACGGCTTTCACACACTTATCTCTCAGAAGTGAGCATGTGGAGAGAGGTTCGTTCATCTTGCTCAAAGTTAACGGATGGCAGGGAAAATTTTACTCTGGTTTCTCAGTCTGTTTCCTAGTGCCGGTTAGAAGTTCCTGCATTTTTCACTGTAAAACCGAGTTGGAGCTAGTACCTCCCCTTATATATTTATGGAGTGGAGTTTGCAACTGAATAGAACCATTGTGTTCCCAACAAATTAATTTAATTACGTCTTTCAAACACACTTATATCTTATTACTGAGCATGTGCATAGACGTTCGTTCACCCAGCACAAATGGAACGGGTTGCAGGAGAAAAATTACTCTGGTTTCTCAGTCTGATTCCTAGTGCCGGTTTGAAGTTCCTGCAGTTTTCACTGTAAAACCGAGTTCATGCTAGTTCCTCCCCATATATATGTATGGAGTGGAGTTAGCAACTGAGAAGAAAATTTGTGTTCCAAAAAAGCTAGGTTAAGTACGGCTTTCACACACAATTATCTCTCAGAAATGAGCATGTGGAGAGACTTTCGTTCATCTAGCATAAAGGGAACGTTTTGCAGGAGAAACTATTACTCTGAATTCTCAGTCTGATTGATAGTGCCGGTTTGAAGTTCCTACAGTTTTCACTATTAAACAGATTTGGTGCTAGTTCCTCCCCATATAGATGTAAGGAGTGGAGTTTGCAACTGAAAAGAAACTTTGTGTTCCCAAAAAGCTAGGTGAAGTACGGCTTTCACACACACTTATCTCTCAGAAATGAGCATGTGGAGAGACGTTCGTGCATCTAGCAAAAAGGGAACGGGTTGCAGTAGAATCTTTTACTCTGGTTTCTCAGTCTGTTTCTTAGTGCCCATTAGAATTTCCTCCAGTTTTCACTGTAAAACCACGTTGGAGCTTCTCCCTCCCCTTATATATTTATGGAGTGGAGCTTGCAACTGAAAAGAACCTTTGTGTTCCCAACAAATTAAGTGAAGTACGTCTTTCTAACACACTTATGTCTCAGAAGTGAGCATGTGCATAGACGTTCGTTCATCTAGCACAAAGGGAACGGGTTGCAGGAGAAAATTTTTCTCTGGATTCTCAGGCTGATTCCCAGTGCCGGTTTGAAGTTCCTGCAGTTTTCACTGTAAAACCGATTTGGTGTTATTTCCTCCCCATATATATGTATGGATTGGAGTTTCAACTGAAAAGAAACCTTGTGTTCCCAACAAGCTAGTTGAAGTAAGGCTTTCAAACACACTTATATCTCATAACTTAGCATGTGGTTAGAAGTTCGTTCATCTAACACAAAAGGAAAAGGTTGCAGTAGAAAGTATTACTCTGGTTTCTCAGTCTGATTCTTTGTCCCGGTTTGAAGTTCATGCAGTTTTCAGTGTAAAACCGAGTTGGAGTAGTTCCTCCCCATATACATGTATGGAATGTGGTTTGCAAATTAAAAGGAACTTTGTGTTCCCAACAAGCTAGTTGAAGGATATCTTTCACACACACTTATCTCTCAGAACGGAGCATGTTGATAGCCGTTCGTTCATCTAGCATAAAAGGAACGGGTTGCAAGAGAAACTATTACTCTGGTTTCTCAGTCTGTTTCTTAGTGCCAGTTTGACTTTCCTCCAATTTTCACTGTAAAACCACGTTGGAGCTTGTACCTCCCCTTATATATTTATGGAGTGGAGCTTGCAACTGAAAAGAACCTTTGTGTTCACAACAAGGTAGGTGAATTACGTCTTTCAAACACACTTATTTCTTAGTACTGAGCATGTGCATAATCGTTCGGTTATCCAGCACAAAAGGAAAGGGTAGCAGCATAAACTTTTACTCTGGTTTCTCAGTCTGATTCCTAGTGCCGGTTTGAAGTTCCTGCAGTTTTCATTGTAAAACCGAGTTGGTGCTAGTTCCTCCCCATATATATATATGGAGTGGAGTTTGCAACTGAAAAGAAACTTTGTTTTCCCTACAAGCTAGGTGAAGGACTTCTTTAACACACACTTATCTGTCAGAATCTAGCATGTGGAGAGACGTTCGTTCATCTAGCACAAAGGGAACGGGTTGCAGTAGAATCTTTCTCTGGTTTCTCAGTCTGTTTCTTAATGCCAGTTTGAAGTTCCTCCAGTTTTCACTGTAAATCCGCGTTGGAGCTAGTACCTCCCCTTATATATTTATGGAGATGAGTTTGCAACTGAAAAGAAACTTTGTGTTCCCAACAAGATAGGTGAAGAACGGCTTTCAAACACACTTATGTCTCAGAACTGAGCATGTGGTTAGACTTTCGTTCATCTAGCACAAAGGGAAAGGGTTGCATGAGAAACTATTACTCTGGTTTCTGTCTGATTCCTAGTGCCGGTTTAAAGATCCTGCAGTTTTCACTGTAAAACTGAGTTGGTTCTAGTTCCTCCCCATATATATGTATGGAGTGGAGTTTACAACTGAAAAGAAACTTTGTGTTCCCAACAAGTTAGTTGAAGGACGGCTTTGAAACACAATTATCTCTCAGAAATGAGCATGTGGAGAGACGATCGTTCATCAAGCACAAAGGGAACGGGTTGCAGGAGAAACTTTTACTTTGCTTTCTCAGTCTGATCCCTAGTGCCGGTTTAAGTTCCTGAAGTTTTCACTGTAAAACCGAGTTGGTGCTAGTTCCTCCCCATATACATGTAAGGAGTGGAGTTTGCAACTGAAAAGAAACTTTGTGTTCCCAACTAGCTAGTTGAAGGACGGCTTTTACACACACATTTCTCTCAGAACTGAGCATGTGGATAGACGTTCGTTCATCTAGCACAAAGGGAACGGGTTGCAGTAGAATCTTTTACTCTGGTTTCTCAGTCTGTTTCTTAGTGCCAGTTTGAAGTTATTCCAGTTTTCACTGTAAATCCGCGTTGGAGCTAGTTCTTCCCCTTATATATTTATGGAGTGGAGCTAGCAACTGAAAAGAACCTTTGTGTTCACAAAAAGTTAGGTGAATTACGTCTTTCAAACACAATTATGTCTTAGTCTTGAGCATGTGCATAGACGTTCGTTCTGCTAGCACAAAGGGAACGGGTTGCAGGAGAAAGTTTTACTCTGGTTTCTCAGTCTGATTCCTAGTGCCGTTTTGAAGTTCCTGCAGTTTTCAGTGTAAAACCGAATTGGTGCTAGTTCCTCCCCATATATATGTATGGAATGGAGTTTGCAACTTAAAAGGAACTTTGTGTTCCCAACAAGCTAGGTGAAGAACTTCTTTCACACACACTTACCTCTCAGAACTGAGCATGTGGAGAGACGGTCGTTCATCTAGCACAAAAGGAACGGTTTGAAGGAGAAACTATTACTCTGGTTTCTGAGTCTGATTCCTTGTTCCGGTTTGAAGTTAATGAAGTTTTCACTGTAAAATCGAGTTGGTGCTAGTTCCTCCCCATATATATGTATGGAGTGGAGTTTGCAACTTAAAAGGAACTTTGTGTTCCCAACAAGCTAGGTGAAGAACTTCTTTCACACACACTTACCTCTCAGAACTGAGCATGTGGAGAGACGGTCGTTCATCTAGCACAAAAGGAACGGTTTGAAGGAGAAACTATTACTCTGGTTTCTCAGTCTGATGCTTTGTCCCGGTTTGAAGTTCCTGCAGTTTTGAGTGTAAAACCGAGTTGGAGATAGTTCCTTCCCATATATATGTATGGAGTGGAGTTTGCAACTGAAAAGAAACTTTGTGTTCCCATCAAGCAAGGTGAAGGACGGCTTTCACACTCACTTATGTCTCAGAACTGAGCTTTTGGAGAGAAGTTCGTTCATCTAGCACAAAGGGAACGGGTTGAAGGAGAATCTTTCTCTGGTTTCTCAGTCTGTTTCTTAATGCCAGTTTGAAGTTCCTCCAGTTTTTCTTATAAAACCGTGTTGGAGCTAGTAACTCCCCTTATATATATATGGAGTAGAGTTTGCAACTGAAAAGAATCTTTGTATTCCCATCAAGTTAGGTGAAGGACGTCTTTCAAACACACTTACGTCTCAAAACTGAGCATGTGGTTAGAAGTTCGTTCATCTAGCACAAAGGCAACGGGTTGCCGTAGAAATTAATACTCCGGTTTCTCAGTCTGATTCCTAGTGCCGGTTTGAAGTTCCTGCAGTTTTCACTGTAAAACCGAGTTGGTGCTAGTTTCTCCACATATATATGTATGTAGTGGAGTTTGCAACTGAAAAGAAACTTTGTGTTCCCAACAAGCTAGGTGAATTATGGCTTTCACACACACTTATCTCTCAGAACTGAGCATGTTAGAGACGTTCGTGCATATAGCAGAAAGGGAACGGGTTGCAGGGGAAACTATTACTCTGGTTTCTCAGTCTGATTCCTAGTGCCTGTTTGAAGTTTCTGCAGTTTTCAGTGTAAATCAGAGTTTGTGCTAGTTCCTCCCCATATATATATATGGAGTGGAGTTTGCAACTGAAAAGAAACTTTGTGTTCCCAACAATCTAGGTGAATTACGGCTTTCACACACAATTATCTCTCAGAACTGAGCATTTGGAGAGACGTTCGTTCAACTAGCAAAGAGGGAACGGGTTGCAGTAGAATCTTTTCTCTGGATTCTCAGTCTGTTTCTTAATCCCAGTTTGAAGTTCCTAAAGTTTTCATTGTAAAACCGCGTTGGAGCTAGTACCACCCCTTATATATTTATGGAGTGGATTTTTCACCTGAAAAGAATCTTTGTGTTCCCAACTAGTTAGGTGAAGTACGGCTTTCAGACACATTTATGTCTCAAAACTGAGCATGTGGAGTGAAGTTCTTTCATCTAGCTCAAAGTTAATGGTTTGCAGAAGAAACTTTTACTTTGCTTTCACACTCTGTTTCTTAGTGCCGGTATGAAGTTCCTGAAGTTTTCACTGTAAAACCGAGTTGGAGCTAGTACCTCCCCATATATATGTATGGAGTGGAGTTTCCAATTGACAAGAAACTTTGTGTTCTCAACAAGCTAGGTGTAGGAAGGCTTTCACACACACTTATGTCTAAGAACTGAGCTTTTGGAGAGAATTTCTTTCATCTAGCACAAAGGGAACGGGTTGAAGGAGAAACTATTACTCTGTTTCTCAGTCTCATTCCTAGTGCCTGTTTGAATTTCCTGCAGTTTTCAGTGTAAAACCGAGTTGGTGCTAGTTCCTCCCCATATATATATATTTGGAGTGGAGTTAGCAACTGAAAAGGAACTTTGTGTTCCCAACAAGCTAGGTGAAGGACGGCTTTCACACACACTTATCTCTCAGAACTGAGCATGTGGAGAGACGTTCGTGCATCTAGCACAAAGGGAACGGGTTCCAGGGGAAACTATTACTCTCGTTTCTCTGTCTGATTCCTATTGCGTGTTTGAAGTTTCTGCAGTTTTCTTTGTAAAACCGAGTTTGTTCTAGTTCCTCCCCATATATATATATGGAGTGGAGTTTGCAACTGAAAATAACTTTGTGTTCCCATCAAGCTAGGTGAAGGACAGCTTTGACACACACTTATCTCTCAGAACTGAGCATGTGGAGAGAAGTTCGTTCATATAGATCAAAGTTAACGGATTGCAGGAGAAACTTTTATCTTGCTTTCTCAGTCTGTTTCTTAGTGCCGGTTTGACTTTCCTGAAGTTTTCACTGTAAAATCGAGTTGGAGCTAGTATCTCCCCATATATATGTATGGAGTGGAGTTTGCAACTGAAAACAATCTTTGTGTTCCCAACAAGCTAGGTGAAGGACGGCTTTCACACACACTTATCTCTCAGAAATGAGCATGTGGATAGACGTTCTTTCATCTAGCACAAATGGAACGGGTTACAGGAGAAATTATTACTCTGGTTTCTCAGTCTGATTCCTAGTGCCTGTTTAAATTTTCTGCATTTTTCAGTGTAAAACCGGGTTGGTGCTAGTTCTTCCCCATATATATGTATGTAGTGGAGTTTGCAACTGAAAAGAAACTTTGTGTTCCCAAGAAGCTAGGTGAATTACGGCTTTCACACACACTTATCTCTCAGAACTGAGCATTTGGAGAGACGTTCGTTCATCTAGCACAAAGGGAACTGGTTGCAGTAGAATCTTTTCTCTGGTTTCTCAGTCTGTTTCTTAATGCCAGTTTGAAGTTCCTCCAGTTTTCATTGTAAATACGCGTTGGAGCTAGTACCACCCCTTATATATTTATGGAGTGGAATTTGCAATTGAAAAGAAACTTTGTGTTCCCAACTAGTTAGGTGAAGGACGGCTTTCAAACACAATTTTGTCTCAGAACTGAGCATGTGGCGTGAAGTTCTTTCATCTAGCTGAAAGTTAATGGGTTGCAGGAGAAACTATTAGTCTGGTTTCTCAGTCTGATGCTTTGTCCCGGTTTGAAGTTCCTGCAGTTTTGAGTGTAAAACCGAGTTGGTGCTAGTTCCTCCCCATATATATGTATGGAGTGGAGTTTGCAGCTGAAAAGAAACGTTGTGTTCCCATCAAGCTAGGTGAAGGACGGCTTTCACACACACTTATCTCTCAGAACTGAGCATGTGGAGAGAAGTTCGTTCAGCTAGTTCAAAGTTAACGTGTTGCAGGAGATACTTTTACATTGCTATCTCTGTCTGTTTCTTAGTGCTGGTTTCAAGTTCCTGAAGTTTTCACTGTAAAACCGCGTTGGAGCTAGTACCACCCCTTATATATTTATGGAGTGGAGATTGCAACTGACAAGAAACTTTGTGTTCTCAACAAGCTAGTTGTAGGAAGGCTTTCACACACACTTATGTCTAAGAACTGAGCTTTTGGAGAGAAGTTCGTTTATCTAGCACAAAGGGAACGGGTTGAAGGAGAAACTCTTACTCTGGTTTCTCAGATTCCTAGTGCCTGTTTGAAGTTCCTGCATTTTTCAGTGTAAAACCGAGTTGGTGCTATTTCCTCCCCATATATATGTATGTAGTGGAGTTTGCAACTGAAAAGAAACTTTGTGTTCCCTACAAGCTAGTTGAAGGACGTCTTTCAAACACATTTATCTCTCAGAACTGAGCATGTGGAGAGACGTTCGTGCATCTAGAACAAAGGGAACGAGTTGCAGGGGAAACTATTACTCTGGTTTCTCAGTCTGATTCCTTGTGCCGGTTTGAAGTTCCTTCAGTTTTCACTGTAAAACAGTGTTGGTGCTAGTTCGTACCCATATATATGTATGGAGTGGAGTTTGCAACTGAAAACAAACTTTGTGTTCCCAACAAGCTAGGTGAAAGACGTCTTTCACACACACTTATCTCTCAGAACTGAGCATGTGGAGAGACGTTCCTGCATCTAGAACAAAGGGAACGGTTTGCAGGGGAAACTATTACTCTGGTTTCTCAGTCTGATTCCTAGTGCCTGTTTGAAATTCCTGCAGTTTTCAGTGGAAAACCGAGTTGTTGCTACTTCCTCCCCATATATATATATTTGGAGTGTAGTTAGCACCTGAAAAGAAACTTTGTGTTCCCAACAAGCTAGGTGAAGGACGGCTTTCACACACACTTATCTCTCAGAACTGAGCATGTGGAGAGACGTTCGTTCATCTAGCACAAAGGGAAAGGTTTGCAGTAGAATCTTTTCTCTGGTTTCTCAGTCTGTTTCTTAATGTCAGTTTGAAGTTCCTCCGGTTTTCACTGTAAAACCGCTTTGGAGCTAGTAACTCCCCTTATATATTTATGGAGTGGAGTTAGCAACTGAAAAGAATCTTTGGGTTCCCAACAAGTTAGGTGAAGGAAGTCTTTCAAACACACTTATGTCTCAAAACTGAGCATGTGGTTAGACGTTCGTTCATCTAGCACAAAGGCAACGGGTTGCAGTAGAAATTATTACTCCGGTTTCTCAGTCTGATTCCTAGTGCCGGTTTGAAGTTCCTGCAGTTTTCACTGTAAAACCGAGTTGAAGCTAGTTCCTCCCCATATATATATATGGAATGGTGTTTGCAACTGAAAAAAAAACTTTGTGTTCCCAACAAGTTAGATGAATGAAGGCTTCCAAACACACTTCTGTCTCAGAACTGAGCATGTGGTTACACGTTCGGTCATCTAGCACAAAGGGAAAGGATTGCAGGAGAAACTTTTACTCTGGTTTCTCAGTCTGATTCTTTGTGCCGGTTTGAAGTTCCTGCAGTTATCAGTGTAAAACCGAGTTGGAGCTAGTACCTCCCCATATATATGTATGGAGTGGAGTTTGCAATTGAAAAGAAACTTTGTGTTCCCAACATGCTAGGTTAAAGACGGCTTTCACACACACATATCTGTCAGAACTGAGCATGTGGAGAGAAGTTCGTTCATCTAGCTCAAAGTTAATGGGTTGCAGGAGAAACTTTTATTTTGCTTTCTCAGTCTGTTTTTTAGTGCCGTTTTGAAGTTCCTGAAGTTTTCACTTTAAAACCGAGTTGGAGCTAGTACCTCCCCATATATATGTATGGATTGGAGTTTGCAACTGAAAACAAACTTGGTGTTCCAAACAAGCTAGCTGAAGGACGTCTTTCACACACACTTATCTCTCAAAAATGAGCATGTGGATAGACGTTCGTTCATCTTGCACAAAGGGAACGGGTTTCAGGAGAAACTATTACTCTGGTTTCTCAGTCTGATTCCTAGTGCCTGTTTGAATTTTCTGCATTTTTCAGTGTAAAACCGAGTTGGTGCTAGTTCCTCCCCATATATATGTATGGAGTGGAGTTTGCAAGTGGCAAGTAACTTTCTTTTCCCAACAAGCTAGGTTAAGTACATCTTTCACACACACTTATCTCTCAGAACTGAGCATTTGAAGAGACGTTCGTTCATCTAGCACAAAGGGAACGGGTTGCAGTAGAATCTTTTCTCTGGTTTCTCAGTCTGTTTCTTAATGCCAGTTTGAAGTTCCTCCAGTTTTCATTGTAAAACCTCGTTGGAGCTAGTACCACCCCTTATATATTTATGGAGTGGAATTTGCAATTGAAAAGAAACTTTGTGTCCCCAACTAGTTAGGTGAAGGACGGCTTTCAAACACAATTTTGTTTCAGAAATGAGCATGTGGCGTGAAGTACTTTCATCTAGCTCAAAGTTAATGGGATGCAGGAGAAACTTTTACTTTGCTTTCTCAGTCTGTTTCTTAGCGCCGGTTTGAAGTTCCTGAAGTTTTCACTGTAAAACCGAGTTGGAGTTAGTACCTCCCCTATATATGTATGGAGTGGAGTTTGCAGCTGGAAAGAAACTTTGTTTTCCCAACAAGTTATGTGAAGGAAGGCTTTCAAACACACTTATGTCTGAGAACTGAGCATATGGTTAGACGTTCGTTCATCTAGCACAAAAGCAACGGGTTGCAGGAGAAACTATTACTCTGGTTTCTCAGTCTGATGCTTTGTCCCGGTTTGAAGTTCCTGCAGTTTTGAGTGTAAAACCGAGATGGAGCTAGTTCCTCCCCATATATATGTATGGAGTGGAGTTTGCAGCTGAAAAGAAACCTTGTGTTCCCATTAAGCTAGGTGAAGGACGGCTTTCACACACACTTATCTCTCAGAACTGAGCATGTGGAGAGAATTTCGTTCATCTAGCTCAAAGTTAACGTATTGCAGGAGAAACTTTTACATTGCTTTCTCTGTCTGTTTCTTAGTGCCGATTTGAAGTTCCTGAAGTTTTCACTGTAAAACCGAGTTGGATCTAGAACCTCCCCGTATATATGCATGGAGTGGAGTTTGCAACTGACAAGAAACTTTGTGTTCTCAACAAGCTAGGTGTAGGAATGCTTTCACACTCACTTATGTCTAAGAACTGAGTTTTGGAGAGAATTTCGTTCATCTAGCACAAAGGGAACGGGTTGAAGTAGAAAGTACTACTCTGGTTTCTCAGTCTGATTTCTAGTGCCTGTTTGAAGTTCCTGCATTTTTCAGTGTAAAACCGAGTTGGTGCTAGTTACTCCCCATATATATGTATGTAGTGGAGTTTGCAACTGAAAAGAAACATTGTGTTCCCAACAAGCTAGGTGAAGGACGTCTTTCACACACACTTATTTCTCAGAACTGAGCATTGGAGAGACGTTCGTGCATCTAGCACAAAGGGAACGGGTTGCAGGGGAAACTATTACTCTGGTATCTCAGTCTGATTCCTAGTGCCTGTTTGAAGATTGTGCAGTTTTCAGTGTAAAACCGAGTTGTTCTAGTTCCTCCCCATATATATACTGAGTGGAGTTTGCAACTGAAAAGAAACTTTTTGTTCCCAACAACCCAGGTGAATTACGGTTTTCACACACACTTATCTCTCAGATCTGAGCATTTGGAGAGACGGTCGTTCATCTAACACAAAAGGAACGGTTTGCAGAAGAATCTTTTCTCTGGTTTCTCAGTCTGTTTCTTAATGCCAGTTTGAAGTTCCTCCAGTTTTCATTGTAAAACCGCGTTGGATCTAGTACCACCCCTTATATATTTATGGAGTGGAGTTTGCAACTGAAAAGAATCTTTGTGTTCCCAACAAGTTAGGTGAAGGACGTCTTTCAAACACACTTATGTCTCAAAACTGAGCATGTGGTTATACGTTCGTTCATCTAGCACAAAGGCAACGGGTTGCAGTAGAAATTATTACTCTGGTTTCTCAGTCTGATTCCTTGTGTCGGTTTGAAGTTCCTGCAGTTTTCACTGTAAAACCGAGTTGAAGCTAGTTCCTCCCCATATATATATATGGAATGGAGTTTTCAACTGAAAAAATCTTTGTGTTCCCTACAATTTAGATGAATGAAGGCTTCCAAACACACTTATGTCTCAGAACTGAGCATGTGGTTACTCGTTCGTTCATCTAGCAAAAAGGGAAAGGTTTGCAGGAGAAACTTTTACTCTGGATTCTCAGTCTGATTCCTAGTGCCTGTTTGAAGTTCCTGCAGTTTTCAGTGTAAAACCGAGTTGGTGCTACTACGTACCCATATATATGTATGTAGTGGAGTTTGCAACTGAAAAGAAACTTTGTGTTCCCAACAAGCTAGCTTAAGGACGGCTTTCACAAACACTTATCTCTCAGAAATGAGCATGTGGAGAGACGTTCGTGCATCTAGCACAAAGGGAATGGGTTGCAATGGAAACTATTACTCTGGTTTCTCAGTCTGATTCCTAGTGACTGTTTGAAGATTGTGCAGTTTTCAGTGTAAAACCGAGTTTATTCTAGTTCCTCCCCATATATATCTATGGGGTGGAGTTTGCAACTGAAAAGGAGCTTTGTGTTCCCAACAAGCTAGGTGAATTACGGTTTTCACAGACACTTATCTCTCAGAACTGAGCATTTGGAGAGACGTTCGTTCATCTAGCACAAAAGAAATGGTTTGCAGTAGAATCTTTTCTCTGGTTTCTCAGTCTGTTTCTTAATGCCAGTTTGAAGTTCCTCCAGTTTTCATTGTACAACCGCGTTGGATCTAGTACCACCCCTTATATATTTATGGAGTGGAGTTTGCTACTGAAAAGAATCTTTGTGTTCCCAACTATTTAGGTGAAGGACGGCTTTCAAACAAACTAATGTTTCAGAACTGAGCATGTGGAATGAAGTTCTTTCATCTAGCTCAAAGTTAATGGGTTTCAGGAGAAACTTTTACTTTGATTTCTCAGTCTGTTTCTTAGCGCCGGTTTGAAGTTCCTGAAGTTTTCACTGTAAAACCGAGTTGGAGTTAGTACCTCCCCTATATATGTATGGAGTGGAGTTTGCAGCTGGAAAGAAACTTTGTGTTCCCAACAAGTTATGTGAAGGAAGGCTTTCAAACACACTTATGTCTGAGAACTGAGCATATGGTTAGTCGTTCGTTCATCTAGCACAAAAGGAACGGGTTGCAGGAGAAACTATTACTCTGGTTTCTCAGTCTGATGCTTTCTCCCGGTTTGAAGTTCCTGCAGTTTTGAGTGTAAAACCGAGATGGAGCTAGTTCCTCCCCATATATATGTATGGAGTGGAGTTTGCAGCTGAAAAGAAACCTTGTGTTCCCATCAAGCTAGGTGAAGAACGGCTTTCACACACACTTATCTCTCAGAACTGAGCTTGTGGAGAGAAGTTCGTTCATCTAGCTCAAAGTTAACGTGTTGCAGGAGAAACTTTTACATTGCTTTCTCTGTAGTTTCTTAGTGCCGATTTGAAGTTCCTGAAGATTTCACTGTAAAACCGAGTTGGATCTAGTACCTCCCCTTATATATGTATGGAGTGGAGTTTGCAACTGACAAGAATCTTTGTGTTCCCAACAAGGTAGGTGAAGGACGGCTTTCACACACACTTTTGTCTCAGAACTGAGCTTTTGGAGAGAATTTCGTTCATCTAGCACAAAGGGAACGGGTTGTAGGAAAAACTATTACTCTGGTTTCTCAGTCTGATTCCTTGTGCCGGTTTGAAGTTCCTTCAGTTTTAACTGTAAAACAGAGTTGTTGCTAGTACGTACCCATATATATGTATGGAGTGGAGTTTGCAACTGAAAACAAACTTTGTGTTCCCAACAAGCTAGTTGAAAGACGTATTTCACACACACTTATCTCTAAGAAATGAGCATGTGGATAGACGTTCGTTCATCTAGCATAAAGGGAACGGGATGCAGGAGAAACTATTACTCTGGTTTCTCAGTTTGATTCCTAGTGCCGGTTTGAAGTTCCTGCAGTTTTCACTGTAAAACCGAGTTGGTGCTAGTTCCTCCCCATATATATGTATGTAGTGGAGTTTGCAACTGAAAAGAAACTTTGTGTTCCCAACAAGCTAGGTGAATTACGGCTTTCACACACACTTATCTCTCAGAACTGAGCATTTCGAGATACGTTCGTTCATCTAGCACAAAGGGAATGGGATGCAGTACAATCTTTTCTCTGGTTTCTCAGTCTGTTTCTTTATGCCAGTTTGAAGTTCCTCTAGTTTTCATTGTACAACCACGTTGGATCTAGTACCACCCCTTATATATTTATGGAGTGGAGCTTGCAACTGAAAAGAATCTTTGTGTTCCCAACAAGATAGTTGAAGTACGTCTTTCAAACACACTTATGTCTCAAAACTGAGCATGTGGTTAGACGTTCGTTCATCTAGCTCAAAGGCAACGGGTTGCAGTAGAAATTATTACTCTGGTATCTCTATCTGATTCCTAGTGCCGGTTTGAATTTCCTGCAGTTTTCACTGTAAAACCGATTTGAAGCTAGTTTCTCCCCATATATATATATGGAATGGAATTTGCAACTGAAAAAAATCTTTGTGTTCCCAACAAGTTAGATGAATGAAGGCTTCCAAACACACTTATGTCTGAGAACTGAGCATGTGGTTACACGTTCGTTCATCTAGCACAATGGGAAAGGTTTGTAGGAGAAACTTTTACTCTGGTTTCTCAGTCTGATTCCTAGTGCCTGTTTGAAGTTCCTGCAGTTTTCAGTGTAAAATAAAGTTGGTGCTAGTTCCTCCACTTATATATGTATGTATTGGAGTTTGCAACTGAAAAGAACTTTGTGTTCCCAACAAGCTAGGTGAAGGAAGTCTTTCACACACACTTATCTCTCAGAACTGAGCATGTGGAGAGACGTTCGTGCATCTAGAACAAAGGGAACGGGTTGCAGGGGAAACTATTACTCTGGTTTCTCAGTCTGATTCCTAGTGCCTGTTTGAAGTTTCTGTAGTTTTCAGTGTAAAACCGATTTTGTGCTAGTTCCTCCACATATATATATATGGAGTGGAGTTTCCAACTGAAATGAATCTTTGTGTTCACAACAAGCTAGGTGAATTACGGCTTTCACACACACTTATCTCTCAGAACTGAGCATTTGGAGAGACGTTCGTTCATCTAGCACAAAAGGAATGGTTTGCAGTAGAATCTTTTCTCTTGTTTCTCAGTCTGTTTCTTAATGCCAGTTTGAAGTTCCTCCAGTTTTCATTGTACAACCGCGTTGGATCTAGTACCACCCCTTATATATTTATGGAGTGGAGTTTGCTACTGAAAAGAATCTTTGTGTTCCCAACTAGTTAGGTGAAGGACGGCTTTCAAACACACTAATATCTCAGAACTGAGCATGTGGAATGAAGTTCTTTCATCTAGCTCAAAGTTAATGGGTTGCAGGAGAAACTTTTACTTTGCTTTCTCAGTCTTTTTCTTAGTGCCGTTTTGATGTTCCTGAAGTTTTCACTGTAAAACAGAGTTGGATTTAGTACCTCCCCATATATATGTATGGAGTGGTGTTTGCAACTGAAAACAAACTTTCTGTTCCCAACAAGCTAGGTGAAAATCGTGTTTCACACACAGATATCTCTCAGAAATGAGCATGTGGATAGACGTTCGTTCATGTAGCATAAATGGAACGGGTTGCAGGAGAAACTATTACTCTGGTTTCTCAGTCTGATTCCTAGTGCCGGTTTGAAGTTCCTGCAGTTTTCACTGTAAAACCGAGTTGGTGCTAGTTCCTCCCCATATATATGTATGTAGTGGAGTTTGCAACTGAAAAGAAACTTTGTGTTCCCAATAAGCTAGATGAATTACGGCTTTCACACACACTTATCTCTCAGAACTGAGCATTTGCAGAGACGTTCTTTCATCTAGCACAAAGGGAACGGGTTGCAGTAGAATCTTTTCTCTGGATCCTCAGTCTGTTTCTTAATGCCAGTTTGAAGTTCCTCTAGTTTTAATTGTAAAACCGCGTTGGAGCTTGTACCACCCCTTATATATTAATAGTTTGGGGTTTGCAACTGAAAAGAAACTTTGTGTTCCGAACTATTTAGGTGAAGGACGGCTTTCAAACACAATTATGTCTCAGAACTGAGCATGTGGAGTGAAGTTCTTTCATCTATCTCAAAGTTAATTGTTTGCAGAAGAAACATATACTTTGTTTCTCAGTCTGTTTCTTAGTGCCGGTTTGAAGTTCCTGAAGTTTTCACTGTAAAACCGAGTTGGAGCTAGTACCTCCCCATATATATGTATGGAGTGGAGTTTGCAACTGACAAGAAACTTTGTGTTCTCAACAAGCTAGGTGTAGGAAGGCTTTCACACACACTTATGTCTAAGAACTGAGCTTTTGGAGAGAATTTTATTCATCTAGCACAAAGGGGACGGGTTAAAGGAGAAACTATTACTCTGATTTCTCAGTCTGATTCCTAGTTCCTGTATGAAGTTCCTGCAGTTTTCAGTGTAAAACAGAGTTGGTGCTGGTTCCTCCCCATATATATGTATGTAGTGGAGTTTGCAACTGAAAAGAAACTTTGTGTTCCCAACAAGCTAGGTGAAGGATGGCTTTCACGCACAATTATCTCTCAGAAATGAGCATGTGGATAGACGTTCGTTCATCTAGCATAAAGGGAACGGATTGCAGGAGAAATTATTACTCTGGATTCTCAGTCTGATTCCTAGTGCCTGTTTGAAGTTTCTGCATTTTTCAGTGTAAAACCGAGTTTGTGGTAGATCATCCGCATATATATATATGGAGTGGAGTTTGCAACTGAAAAGAAACTTTGTGTTCCCAACAAGTTAGGTGAATTTCGGCTTTCACACACACTTATCTCTCAGAACTGAGCATTTGGAGAGACGTTCGTTCATCTAGCACAAAGGGAACGGGTTGCAGTAGAATCTTTTCTCTGGTTTCTCAGACTATTTTTTAATGCCAGTTTGAAGTTCCTTCAGTTTTCATTGTAAAACCGCGTTGGAGCTAGTACCACCCCTTATATATATATGGAGTGGAGATTGCAATTGAAAAGAAACTTTGTGTTCCCAACATGCTAGGTGAAGGACAGCTTTCACACACACTTATCTCTCAGAAATGAGCATGTGGATAGACGTTCGTTCATCTAGCACAAAGGGAACGTGTTGCAGTAGAATCTATTCTCTGGTTTCTCAGTATGTTTCTTAATGCCAGTTTGAAGTTCCTTCAGTTTTCATTGTAAAACAGAGTTGGTGCTGGTTCCTCCCCATATATATGTATTTAGTGGAGTTTGCAACTGAAAAGAAACTTTGTGTTCCCAACAAGTTAGGTGAAGGAAGGCTTTCAAACATACTTATGTGTGAGAACTGAGCATATGGTTAGACGTTCGTTCATCTAGCACAAAAGGAACGGGTTGCAGGAGAAACTATTACTCTGGTTTCTCAGTCTGATGCTTTGTCCACTTTGAAATTAATGCAGTTTTGAGTGTAAAACCGAGTTGGTGCTAGTTCCTCCCCATATATATGTATGTAGTGGAGTTTGCAACTGAAAAGAAACTTTGTGTTCCCAACAAGCTAGGTGAAGGACGGTTTTCACACACACTTATCTATCAGAACTGAGCATGTGGAGAGACGTTCGTGCATCTAGCACAAAGGGAACGGGTTGCAGGGGAAACTATTACTCTGGTTTCTCAGTCTGATTCCTAGTGCCTGTTTGAAGTTTCTGCAGTTTTCAGTGTAAAACCGAGTTTGTGCTAGTTCCTCCCCATATATATATATGGAGTGGAGTTTGCAACTGAAAAGAAACTTTGTGTTCCCAACAAGCTAGGTGAATTACGGCATTCACACACACTTATCTCTCAGAACTGAGCATTTGGAGAGACGTTCGTTCATCTAGCCAAAGAGAGCGGGTTGCAGAAGAATCTTTTCTCTGGTTTCTCAGTCTGTTTCTTAATGCCAGTTTGAAGTTCCTCCAGTTTTCATTGTAAAACCGCGTTGGAGCTAGTACCACCCCTTATATATTAATGGATTGGAGTTTGCAACTGAAAAGAAACTTTGTGTTCTCAACAAGCTAGGTGTAGGAAGGCTTTCACACACACTTATGTCTAAGAACTGAGCTTTTGGAGAGAAGTTCGTTCATCTAGCACAAAGGGAACGGGTTGAAGGAGAAACTATTACTCTGGTTTCTCATTCTGATTCCTAGTGCCTGTTTGTAGTTCCTGCAGTTTTCAGTGTAAAATCGAGTTGGTGCTAGTTACTCCCCATATATATGTATGTAGTGGAGTTTGCAACTGAAAAGTAACTTTGTGTTCCCATCAAGCTAGGTGAAGGACGGCTTTCACACACACTTATCTCTCAGAACTGAGCATGTGGAGATAAGTTCGTTCATCTAGCTCAATGTTAACGTGTTGCAGGAGAAACTTTTACATAGCTTTCTCTGTCTGTTTCTTAGTGCAGGTTTGATGTTCCTGAAGTTTTCACTGTAAAACCGAGTTGGAGCTAGTACCTCCCCTTATATATGTATGGAGTGGACTTTTCAACTGACAAGAAACTTTGTTTTCCAAACAAGGTAGTTGAAGGACGGCTTTCACACACATTTTTGTCTCAGAACTGAGCTTTTGGAGAGAATTTCGTTCATCTAGCACAAAGGGAACGGGTTGTAGGAGAAACTATTACTCTGGTTTCTCAGTCTGATTCCTTGTGCCGGTTTGAAGTTCCTTCAGTTTTCACTGTAAAAGAGAGTTGGTGCTAGTTCGTACCCATATATATGTATGGAGTGGAGTTTGCAACTGAAAACAAACTTTGTGTTCTCAACAAGCTAGGTGAAGGACGGCTTTCACACACACTTATCTCTCAGAACTGAGCATGTGGAGAGACGTTCGTGCATCTAGCACAAAGGGAACGGGTTGCAGGGGAAACATTTACTTTGCTTTCTCAGTCTGTTTCTTAGTGCCGGTTTGAAGTTCCTGAAGTTTTCACTATAAAACCGAGTTGGAGCTAGTACCTCCCCATATATATGTATGGAGTGGAGTTTTCAACTGAAAAGTAACTTTGTGTTCCCATCAAGTTAGGTGAAGTACGGCTTTCACACACACTTATGTCTCACAACAGAGCATGTGGATAGACGTTCGTTCATCTAGCACAAAGGGAAGGGTTTGCTGGAGAAACTTTTACTCTGGTCTCTCAGTCTGATTCCTAGTGCCGCTGTGAAGTTCCTGCAGTTTTCACGGTAAAACCGAGTTGGTGCTAGTTCCTACCCATATATATGTATGGAGTTGCGTTTGCAACTGAAAAGTAACTTTGTGTTCCCATCAAGCTAGGTGAAGGACGGCTTTCACACAAACGTATCTCTCAGAACGGAGCATGTGGATAGACGTTCGTTCATCTAGCACAAAGGGAACGGTTTGCAGTAGAATCTTTTCTCTGGTTTCTCAGTCTGTTTCTTAATGCCAGTTTGAAGTTCCTTCAGTTTTCATTGTAAAACCGCGTTGGAGCTAGGACCACCCATTATATATATATGGAGTGGAGTTTGCAATTGAAAAGAAACTTTGTGTTCCCAACAAGTTAGGTGAAGGAAGGCTTTCAACACACTTATGTCTGAGAACTGAGCATATGGTTAGACGTTCGTTCATCTAGCACAAAAGGAACGGGTTGTAGGAGAATCTATTACTCTGGTTTATCAGTCTGATGCTTTGTCCCGGTTTGAAGTTAATGCAGTTTTGAGTGTAAAACCGAGTTGGAGCTAGTTCCTCCCCACAAATATGTACGGAGTGGAGTTTGCAACTGACAAGAAACTTTGTGTTCTCAACAAGCTAGGTGTAGGAAGGCTTTCACACACACTTATGTCTAAGAACTGAGCTTTTGGAGAGAATTTTATTCATCTAGCACAAAGGGGACGGGTTAAAGGAGAAACTATTACTCTGATTTCTCAGTCTGATTCCTAGTTCCTGTATGAAGTTCCTGCAGTTTTCAGTGTAAAACAGAGTTGGTGCTGGTTCCTCCCCATATATATGTATGTAGTGGAGTTTGCAACTGAAAAGAATCTTTGTGTTCCCAACAAGCTAGGTGAAGGACGGCTTTCACGCACAATTATCTCTCAGAAATGAGCATGTGGATAGACGTTCGTTCATCTAGCCAAAGAGAACGGGTTGCAGAAGAATCTTTTCTCTGGTTTCTCAGTCTGTTTCTTAATGCCAGTTTGAAGTTCCTCCAGTTTTCATTGTAAAACCGCGTTGGAGCTAGTACCACCCCTTATATATTAATGGATTGGAGTTTGCAAGTGAAAAGAAACTTTGTGTTCCGAACTAGTTAGGTGAAGGACGGCTTTGAAACACAATTATGTCTCAGAACTGAGCATGTGGAGTGAAGTTCTTTCATCTAGCTCAAAATAAATGGGTTGCAGGAGAAACTTTTACTTTGCTTTCTCAGTCTGTTTCTTAGGGCCGGTTTGAAGTTCCTCAAGTTTTCACTGTAAAACCGAGTTGGAGCTAGTACCTCACCATATATATGTTTGGAGTGGTGTTTGCAACTGACAAGAAACTTTGTGTTCTCAACAAGCTAGGTGTAGGAAGGCTTTCACACACACTTATGTCTAAGAACTGAGCTTTTGGAGAGAAGTTCGTTCATCTAGCACAAAGGGGACGGGTTAAAGGAGAAACTATTTCTATCATTTCTCAGTCTGATTCCTAGTGCCTGTTTGAAGTTCCTGCAGTTTTCAGTGTAAAACAGAGTTGGTGCTAGTTCCTCCCCATATATATGTATGTAGTGGAGTTTGCAACTGAAAAGAAACATTGTGTTCTCAACAAGCTAGGTGAAGGACGGCTTTCACACACACTTATCTCTCAGAACTGAGCATGTGGAGAGACGTTCGTGCATCTAGCACAAAGGGAACGGGTTGCAGGGGAAACTTTTACTTTGCTTTCTCAGTCTGTTTCTTAGTGCCGGTTTGAAGTTCCTGAAGTTTTCACTATAAAACCGAGTTGGAGCTAGTACCTCCCCATATATATGTATGGAGTGGAGTTTGCAACTGACAAGAAACAGTGTTCTCAACAAGCTAGGTGAAGGACGGCTTTCACACACACTTTTGTCTCAGAACTGAGTTTTGGAGAGAAGTTCGTTCATCTAGCACAAAGGGAAAGGGTTGTAGGAGAAACTATTACTCTGGTTTCTCAGTCTGATTCCTTGTGCCGGTTTGAAGTTCCTTCAGTTTTCACTGTAAAACCGAGTTGGTGCTAGTTCCTACCCATATATATGTATGGAGTTGCGTTTGCAACTGAAAAGTAACTTTGTGTTCCCATCAAGCTAGGTGAAGGACGGCTTTCACACAAACGTATCTCTCAGAACGGAGCATGTGGATAGACGTTCGTTCATCTAGCACAAATGGAACGGTTTGCAGTAGAATCTTTTCTCTGGTTTCTCAGTCTGTTTCTTAATGCCAGTTTGAAGTTCCTTCAGTTTTCATTGTAAAACCACGTTGGAGCTAGGACCACCCATTATATATATATGGAGTGGAGTTTGCAATTGAAAAGAAACTTTGTGTTCCCAACAAGTTAGGTGAAGGAAGGCTTTCAAACACACTTATGTCTGAGAACTGAGCATATGGTTAGACGTTCGTTCATCTAGCACAAAAGGAACGGGTTGTAGGAGAATCTATTACTCTGGTTTATCAGTCTGATGCTTTGTCCCGGTTTGAAGTTAATGCAGTTTTGAGTGTAAAACCGAGTTGGAGCTAGTTCCTCCCCACAAATATGTACGGAGTGGAGTTTGCAACTGACAAGAAACTTTGTGTTCTCAACAAGCTAGGTGTAGGAAGGCTTTCACACACACTTATGTCTAAGAACTGAGCTTTTGGAGAGAATTTTATTCATCTAGCACAAAGGGGACGGGTTAAAGGAGAAACTATTACTCTGATTTCTCAGTCTGATTCCTAGTTCCTGTATGAAGTTCCTGCAGTTTTCAGTGTAAAACAGAGTTGGTGCTGGTTCCTCCCCATATATATGTATGTAGTGGAGTTTGCAACTGAAAAGAAACTTTGTGTTCCCAACAAGCTAGGTGAAGGACGGCTTTCACGCACAATTATCTCTCAGAAATGAGCATGTGGATAGACGTTCGTTCATCTAGCATAAAGGGAACGGATTGCAGGAGAAATTATTACTCTGGATTCTCAGTCTGATTCCTAGTGCCTGTTTGAAGTTTCTGCATTTTTCACTGTAAAACCGATTTTGTGGTAGATCATCCGCATATATATATATATGGAGTGGAGTTTGCAACTGAAAAGAAACTTTGTGTTCCCAACAAGTTAGGTGAATTTCGGCTTTCACACACACTTATCTCTCAGAACTGAGCATTTGGAGAGACGTTCGTTCATCTAGCACAAAGGCAACGGGTTGCAGTAGAATCTTTTCTCTGGTTTCTCAGACTATTTTTTAATGCCAGTTTGAAGTTCCTTCAGTTTTCATTGTAAAACCGCGTTGGAGCTAGTACCACCCCTTATATATATATGGAGTGGAGATTGCAATTGAAAAGAAACTTTGTGTTCCCAAAATGCTAGGTGAAGGACAGCTTTCACACACACTTATCTCTCAGAAATGAGCATGTGGATAGACGTTCGTTCATCTAGCACAAAGGGAACGTGTTGCAGTAGAATCTTTTCTCTGGTTTCTCAGTCTGTTTCTTAATGCCAGTTTGAAGTTCCTTCAGTTTTCATTGTAAAACAGAGTTGGTGCTGGTTCCTCCCCATATATATGTATGTAGTGGAGTTTGCAACTTAAAAAAAATTTTTGTTCCGAACAAGTAAGGTGAAGGAAGGCTTTCAAACGTACTAATGTGTGAGAAGTTAGCATATGGTTAGACGTTCGTTCATCTAGCACAAAAGGAACGGGATGCAGGAGAAACTATTACTCTGGTTTCTCAGTCTGATGCTTTGTCCCGCTTTGAAATTAATGCAGTTTTGAGTGTAAAACCGAGTTGGTGCTAGTTCCTCCCCATATATATGTATGTAGTGGAGTTTGCAACTGAAAAGAAACTTTGTGTTCCCAACATGCTAGCTTAAAGAAGGCTTTCACACACATTTATCTGTCAGAACTGAGCATGTGGAGAGAAGTTCGTTCATCTCGCTCAAAGTTATTGGGTTGCAGGAGAAACTTTTACTTTGCTTTCTCAGTCTGTTTCTTAGTGCCGGTTTGAAGTTCCTGAAGTTTTCACTATAAAACCGAGTTGGAGCTAGTACCTCCCCATATATATGTATGGAGTTGCGTTTGCATCTGAAAAGTAACTTTGTGTTCCCATCAAGCTATGTGAAGGACGGCTTTCACACACACTTATCTCTCAGAACGGAGCATGTGGATAGACGTTCGTTCATCTAGCACAAAGGGAACGGGTTGCAGTAGAATCTTTTCTCTGGTTTCTCAGACTATTTTTTAATGCCAGTTTGAAGTTCCTTCAGTTTTCATTGTAAAACCGCGTTGGAGCTAGTACCACCCCTTATATATATATGGAGTGGAGATTGCAATTGAAAAGAAACTTTGTGTTCCCAACATGCTAGGTGAAGGACAGCTTTCACACACACTTATCTCTCAGAAATGAGCATGTGGATAGAAGTTCGTTCATCTAGCACAAAGGGAACGTGTTGCAGTAGAATCTATTCTCTGGTTTCTCAGTATGTTTCTTAATGCCAGTTTGAAGTTCCTTCAGTTTTCATTGTAAAACAGAGTTGGTGCTGGTTCCTCCCCATATATATGTATTTAGTGGAGTTTGCAACTGAAAAGAAACTTTGTGTTCCCAACAAGTTAGGTGAAGGAAGGCTTTCAAACATACTTATGTGTGAGAACTGAGCATATGGTTAGACGTTCGTTCATCTAGCACAAAAGGAACGGGTTGCAGGAGAAACTATTACTCTGGTTTCCCAGTCTGATGCTTTGTCCCGCTTTGAATTTAATGCAGTTTTGAGTGTAAAACTGAGTTGGTGCTAGTTCCTCCCCATATATATATATGGAGTGGAGTTTGCAACTGAAAAGAAACTTTGTGTTCCCAACAAGCTAGGTGAATTACGGCATTCACACACACTTATCTCTCAGAACTGAGCATTTGGAGAGACGTTCGTTCATCTAGCCAAAGAGAACGGGTTGCAGAAGAATCTTTTCTCTGGTTTCTCAGTCTGTTTCTTAATGCCAGTTTGAAGTTCCTCCAGTTTTCATTGTAAAACCGCGTTGGAGCTAGTACCACCCCTTATATATTAATGGATTGGAGTTTGCAACTGAAAAGAAACTTTGTGTTCCGAACTAGTTAGGTGAAGGACGGCTTTGAAACACAATTATGTCTCAGAACTGAGCATGTGGAGTGAAGTTCTTTCATCTAGCTCAAAATAAACGGGTTGCAGGAGAATCTTTTACTTTGCTTTCTCAGTCTGTTTCTTAGGGCCGGTTTGAAGTTCCTCAAGTTTTCACTGTAAAACCGAGTTGGAGCTAGTACCTCAACATATATATGTTTGGAGTGGTGTTTGCAACTGACAAGAAACTTTGTGTTCTCAACAAGCTAGGTGTAGGAAGGCTTTCACACAAACTTATGTCTAAGAACTGAGCTTTTGGAGAGAAGTTCGTTCATCTAGCACAAAGGGAACGGGTTGAAGGAGAAACTATTACTCTGGTTTCTCAGTCTGATTCCTAGTGCCTGTTTGTAGTTCCTGCAGTTTTCAGTGTAAAATCGAGTTGGTGCTAGTTACTCCCCATATATATGTATGTAGTGGAGTTTGCAACTGAAAAGAAACTATGTGTTCCCATCAAGCTAGGTGAAGGACGGCTTTCACACACACTTATCTCTCAGAACTGAGCATGTGGAGATAAGTTCGTTCATCTAGCTCAATGTTAACGTGTTGCAGGAGAAACTTTTACATAGCATTCTCTGTCTGTTTCTTAGTGCCGGTTTGATGTTCCTGAAGTTTTCACTGTAAAACCGAGTTGGAGCTAGTACCTCCCCTTATATATGTATGGAGTGGACTTTTCAACTGACAAGAAACTTTGTTTTCCCAACATGGTAGTTGAAGGACGGCTTTCACAGACATTTTTGTCTCAGAACTGAGCTTTTGGAGAGAATTTCGTTCATCTAGCACAAAGGGAACGGGTTGTAGGAGAAACTATTACTCTGGTTTCTCAGTCTGATTCCTTGTGCCGGTTTGAAGTTCCTTCAGTTTTCATTGTAAAAGAGAGTTGGTGCTAGTTCGTACCCATATATATGTATGGAGTGGAGTTTGCAACTGAAAACAAATTTTGTGTTCCCAACAAGCTAGGTGAAAGACGTCTTTCACTCACACTTATCTCTCAGAAAAGAGCATGTGGATAGACGTTCGTTCATCTCGCATAAAGGGAACGGGTTGCAGGAGAAACTATTACTCTGGTTTCTCAGTCTGATTCCTATTGCCGGGTTGAAGTTCCTGCAGTTTTCACTGTAAAACCGAGTTGGTGCTTGTTCCTCCCCATATATATGTATGTATTGGAGTTTGCAACTGAAAAGAAACTTTGTGTTCCCAACAAGCTAGGTGAATTACGGCTTTCACACACACTTATCTCTCAGAACTGAGCATTTGGAGAGACGTTCGTTCATCTAGCACAAAGGGAACGGGTTGCAGTAGAATCTTTTTTCTGGTGTCTCACTCTGTTTCTTAATGCCAGTTTGAAGTTCCTCCAATGTTCATTGTAAAACCGCGTTGGAGCTAGTACCACCCCTTATATATTAATGGATTGGAGTTTGCAACTGAAAAGAAACTTTGTGTTCCAAACAAGTTAGGTGAAGGGCGGCTTTCAAACACAATTATGTCTCAGAACTGAGCATGTGGAGTGAAGTTCTTTCATCTAGCTCAAATTAAATGTGTTGCAGGAGAAACTTTTACTCTGCTTTCTCAGTCTGTTTCTTAGTGCCGGTTTGAAGTTCCTGAAGTTTTCACTGTAAACCCGAGTTGGAGCTTGTACCTCCCCATATATATGTATGGAGTTGAGTTTGCAACTGACAAGAAACTTTGTGTTCTCAACAAGCTAGGTATAGGAAGGCTTTCACACACACTTATGTCTAAGAACTGAGCTTTTGGAGAGAAGTTCGTTCATCTAGCACAATGGGAACGGGTTGAAGGAGAAACTATTACTCTGGTTTCTCAGTCTGATTCCTAGTGCCTGTTTGAAGTTCCTGCAGTTTTCAGTGTAAAACAGAGTTGGTGCTAGTTCCTCCACATATATATGTATGTAGTGGAGTTTGCAACTGAAAAGAAACATTGTGTTCCCAACAAGCTAGGTGAAGGACGGCTTTCACACACACTTATCTATCAGAAATGAGCATGTGGATAGACGTTCGTTCATCTAGCACAAAGGGAACGTGTTGCAGTAGAATCTTTTCTCTGGTTTCTCAGTCTGTTTCTTAATGCCAGTTTGAAGTTCCTTCAGTTTTCATTGTAAAACAGAGTTGGTGCTGGTTCCTTCCCATATATATGTATGTAGTGGAGTTTGCAACTGAAAAAAAAATTTTTCTTCCGAACAAGTTAGGTGAAGGGAGGCTTTCAAACGTACTAATGTGTGAGAAGTTAGCATATGGTTAGACGTTCGTTCATCTAGCACAAAAGGAACGGGTTGCAGGAGAAACTATTACTCTGGTTTCTCAGTCTGATGCTTTGTCCCGCTTTGAAATTAATGCAGTTTTGAGTGTAAAACCGAGTTGGTGCTAGTTCCTCCCCATATATATGTATGTAGTGTAGTTTGCAACTGAAAAGAAACTTTGTGTTCCCAACAAGCTAGGTGAAGGACGGTTTTCACACACACTTATCTCTCAGAACTGAGCATGTGGAGAGACGTTCGTGCATCTAGCACAAAGGGAACGGGTTGCAGGGGAAACTATTACTCTGGTTTCTCAGTCTGATTCCTAGTGCCTGTTTGAAGTTTCTGCAGTTTTGAGTGTAAAACCGAGTTTGTGCTAGTTCCTCCCCATATATATATATGGAGTGGAGTTTGCAACTGAAAAGAAACTTTGTGTTCCCAACAAGCTAGGTGAATTACGGCATTCACACACACTTATCTCTCAGAACTGAGCATTTGGAGAGACGTTCGTTCATCTAGCCAAAGAGAACGGGTTGCAGAAGAATCTTTTCTGTGGTTTCTCAGTCTGTTTCTTAATGCCAGTTTGAAGTTCCTCCAGTTTTCATTGTAAAACCGCGTTGGAGCTAGTACCACCCCTTATATATTAATGGATTGGAGTTTGCAACTGAAAAGAAACTTTGTGTTCCGAACTAGTTAGGTGAAGGACGGCTTTGAAACACAATTATGTCTCAGAACTGAGCATGTGGAGTGAAGTTCTTTCATCTAGCTCAAAATAAATGGGTTGCAGGAGAAACTTTTACTTTGCTTTCTCAGTCTGTTTCTTAGGGCCGGTTTGAAGTTCCTCAAGTTTTCACTGTAAAACCGAGTTGGAGCTAGTACCTCACCATATATATGTTTGGAGTGGTGTTTGCAACTGACAAGAAACTTTGTGTTCTCAACAAGCTAGGTGTAGGAAGGCTTTCACACACACTTATGTCTAAGAACTGAGCTTTTGGAGAGAAGTTCGTTCATCTAGCACAAAGGGAACGGGTTGAAGGAGAAACTATTACTCTGGTTTCTCAGTCTGATTCCTAGTGCCTGTTTGTAGTTCCTGCAGTTTTCAGTGTAAAATCGAGTTGGTGCTAGTTACTCCCCATATATATGTATGTAGTGGAGTTTGCAACTGAAAAGAAACTTTGTGTTCCCATCAAGCTAGGTGAAGGACGGCTTTCACACACACTTATCTCTCAGAACTGAGCATGTGGAGATAAGTTCGTTCATCTAGCTCAATGTTAACGTGTTGCAGGAGAAACTTTTACATAGCTTTCTCTGTCTGTTTCTTAGTGCCGGTTTGATGTTCCTGAAGTTTTCACTGTAAAACCGAGTTGGAGCTAGTACCTCCCCTTATATATGTATGGAGTGGACTTTTCAACTGACAAGAAACTTTGTTTTCCCAACAAGGTAGTTGAAGGACGGCTTTCACACACATTTTTGTCTCAGAACTGAGCTTTTGGAGAGAATTTCGTTCATCTAGCACAAAGGGAACGGGTTGTAGGAGAAACTATTACTCTGGTTTCTCAGTCTGATTCCTTGTGCCGGTTTGAAGTTCCTTCAGTTTTCACTGTAAAAGAGAGTTGGTGCTAGTTCGTACCCATATATATGTATGGAGTGGAGTTTGCAACTGAAAACAAACTTTGTGTTCCCAACAAGCTAGGTGAAAGACGTCTTTCACTCACACTTATCTCTCAGAAATGAGCATGTGGATAGACGTTCGTTCATCTCGCATAAAGGGAACGGGTTGCAGGAGAAACTATTACTCTGGTTTCTCAGTCTGATTCCTAGTGCCGGTTTGAAGTTCCTGCAGTTTTCACTATAAAACCGAGTTGGAGCTAGTACCTCCCTATATATGTGTATGGAGTGGAGTTTGCAACTGACAAGAAACAGTGTTCTCAACAAGCTAGGTGAAGGACGGCTTTCACACACACTTTTGTCTCAGAACTGAGTTTTGGAGAGAAGTTCGTTCATCTAGCACAAAGGGAAAGGGTTGTAGGAGAAACTATTACTCTGGTTTCTCAGTCTGATTCCTTGTGCCGGTTTGAAGTTCCTTCAGTTTTCACTGTAAAACCGAGTTGGTGCTAGTTCCTACCCATATATATGTATGGAGTTACGTTTGCAACTGAAAAGTAACTTTGTGTTCCCATCAAGCTAGGTGAAGGACGGCTTTCACACAAACGTATCTCTCAGAACGGAGCATGTGGATAGACGTTCGTTCATCTAGCACAAAGGGAACGGTTTGCAGTAGAATCTTTTCTCTGGTTTCTCAGTCTGTTTCTTAATGCCAGTTTGAAGTTCCTTCAGTTTTCATTGTAAAACCGCGTTGGAGCTAGGACCACCCATTATATATATATGGAGTGGAGTTTGCAATTGAAAAGATACTTTGTGTTCCCAACAAGTTAGGTGAAGGAAGGCTTTCAAACACACTTATGTCTGAGAACTGAACATATGGTTAGACGTTCGTTCATCTAGCACAAAAGGAACGGGTTGTAGGAGAATCTATTACTCTGGTTTATCAGTCTGATGCTTTGTCCCGGTTTGAAGTTAATGCAGTTTTGAGTGTAAAACCGAGTTGGAGCTAGTTCCTCCCCACAAATATGTACGGAGTGGAGTTTGCAACTGACAAGAAACTTTGTGTTCTCAACAAGCTTGGTGTAGGAAGGCTTTCACACACACTTATGTCTAAGAACTGAGCTTTTGGAGAGAATTTTATTCATCTAGCACAAAGGGGACGGGTTAAAGGAGAAACTATTACTCTGATTTCTCAGTCTGATTCCTAGTTCCTGTATGAAGTTCCTGCAGTTTTCAGTGTAAAACAGAGTTGGTGCTGGTTCCTCCCCATATATATGTATGTAGTGGAGTTTGCAACTGAAAAGAAACTTTGTGTTCCCAACAAGCTAGGTGAAGGACGGCTTTCACGCACAATTATCTCTCAGAAATGAGCATGTGGATAGACGTTCGTTCATCTAGCATAAAGGGAACGGATTGCAGGAGAAATTATTACTCTGGATTCTCAGTCTGATTCCTAGTGCCTGTTTGAAGTTTCTGCATTTTTCAGTGTAAAACCGAGTTTGTGGTAGATCATCCGCATATATATATATGGAGTGGAGTTTGCAACTGAAAAGAAACTTTGTGTTCCCAACAAGTTAGGTGAATTTCGGCTTTCACACACACTTATCTCTCAGAACTGAGCATTTGGAGAGACGTTCGTTCATCTATCACAAAGGCAACGGGTTGCAGTAGAATCTTTTCTCTGGTTTCTCAGTCTTTTTCTTAATGCCAGTTTGAAGTTCCTCCAGTTTTCATTGTAAAACCGCTTTGGAGCTAGTACCACCCCTTATATATTAATGGATTGGAGTTTGCAACTGAAAAGAAACTTTGTGTTCCGAACTAGTTAGGTGAAGTACGGCTTTCAAACACAATTATGTCTCAGAACTGAGCATGTGGTTAGACGTTCGTTCATCTAGCACAAAGGCAACGGGTTGCAGTAGAAATTATTACTCCGGTTTCTCAGTCTGATTCCTAGTGCCGGTTTGAAGTTCCTGCAGTTTTCACTGTAAAACCGAGTTGAAGCTAGTTCCTCACCATATATATATATGGAATGGAGTTTGCAACTGAAAACAAACTTTGTGTTCCCAACAAGTTAGATGAATGAAGGCTTCCAAACACACTTATGTCTCAGAACTGAGCATGTGGTTACACGTTCGTTCATCTAGCACAAATGGAAAGGGTTGCAGGAGAAACTTTTACTCTGGTTTCTCAGTCTGATTCTTTGTGCTGGTTTGAAGTTCCTGCAGTTATCAGTGTAAAACCGAGTTGGAACTAGTTCCTCCCCTTATATATGTATGGAATGGGGTTTGCAATTGAAAAGAAACTTTGTGTTCCCAACATGCTAGCTTAAAGACGGCTTTCACACACATTTATCTGTCAGAACTGAGCATGTGGAGAGAAGTTCGTTCATCTCGCTCAAAGTTATTGGGTTGCAGGAGAAACTTTTACTTTGCTTTCTCAGTCTGTTTCTTAGTGCCGGTTTGAAGTTCCTGAAGTTTTCAGTATAAAACCGAGTTGGAGCTAGTACCACCCCATATATATGTATGGAGTTGCGTTTGCATCTGAAAAGTAACTTTGTGTTCCCATCAAGCTATGTGAAGGACGGCTTTCACACACACTTATCTCTCAGAACGGAGCATGTGGATAGACGTTCGTTCATCTAGCACAAAGGGAACGGGTTGCAGTAGAATCTTTTCTCTGGTTTCTCAGACTATTTTTTAATGCCAGTTTGAAGTTCCTTCAGTTTTCATTGTAAAACCGCGTTGGAGCTAGTACCACCCCTTATATATATATGGAGTGGAGATTGCAATTGAAAAGAAACTTTGTGTTCCCAACATGCTAGGTGAAGGGCAGCTTTCATACACACTTATCTCTCAGAAATGAGCATGTGGATAGACGTTCGTTCATCTAGCACAAATGGAACGTGTTGCAGTAGAATCTATTCTCTGGTTTCTCAGTATGTTTCTTAATGCCAGTTTGAAGTTCCTTCAGTTTTCATTGTAAAACAGAGTTGGTGCTGGTTCCTCCCCATATATATGTATTTAGTGGAGTTTGCAACTGAAAAGAAACTTTGTGTTCCCAACAAGTTAGGTGAAGGAAGGCTTTCAAACATACTTATGTGTGAGAACTGAGCATATGGTTAGACGTTCGTTCATCTAGCACAAAAGGAACGGGTTGCAGGAGAAACTATTACTCTGGTTTCTCAGTCTGATGCTTTGTCCCGCTTTGAAATTAATGCAGTTTTGAGTGTAAAACCGAGTTGGTGCTAGTTCCTCCCCATATATATGTATGTAGTGGAGTTTGCAACTGAAAAGAAACTTTGTGTTCCCAACAAGCTAGGTGAATTACAGCATTCACACACACTTATCTCTCAGAACTGAGCATTTCGAGAGACGTTCGTTCATCTAGCCAAAGAGAACGGGTTGCAGAAGAATCTTTTCTCTGGTTTCTCAGTCTGTTTCTTAATGCCAGTTTGAAGTTCCTCCAGTTTTCATTGTAAAACCGCGTTGGAGCTAGTACCACCCCTTATATATTAATGGATTGGAGTTTGCAACTGAAAAGAAACTTTGTGTTCCGAACTAGTTAGGTGAAGTACGGCTTTCAAACACAAATATGTCTCAGAACTGAGCATGTGGAGTGAAGTTCTTTCATCTAGCTCAAAATAAATGGGTTGCAGGAGAAAGTTTTACTTTGCTTTCTCAGTCTGTTTCTTAGGGCCGGTTTGAAGTTCCTCAAGTTATCACTGTAAAACCGAGTTGGAGCTAGTACCTCACCATATATATGTTTGGAGTGGTGTTTGCAACTGACAAGAAACTTTGTGTTCTCAACAAGCTAGGTGTAGGAAGGCTTTCACACACACTTATGTCTAAGAACTGAGCTTTTGGAGAGAAGTTCGTTCATCTAGCACAAAGGGAACGGGTTGAAGGAGAAACTATTACTCTGGTTTCTCAGTCTGATTCCTAGTGCCTGTTTGTAGTTCCTGCAGTTTTCAGTGTAAAATCGAGTTGGTGCTAGTTACTCCCCATATATATGTATGTAGTGGAGTTTGCAACTGAAAAGAAACTTTGTGTTCCCATCAAGCTAGGTGAAGGACGGCTTTCACACACACTTATCTCTCAGAACTGAGCATGTGGAGATAAGTTCGTTCATCTAGCTCAATGTTAACGTGTTGCAGGAGAAACTTTTACATAGCTTTCTCTGTCTGTTTCTTAGTGCCGGTTTGATGTTCCTGAAGTTTTCACTGTAAAACCGAGTTGGAGCTAGTACCTCCCCTTATATATGTATGGAGTGGACTTTTCAACTGACAAGAAACTTTGTTTTCCCAACAAGGTAGTTGAAGGACGGCTTTCACACACATTTTTGTCTCAGAACTGAGCTTTTGGAGAGAATTTCGTTCATCTAGCACAAAGGGAACGGGTTGTAGGAGAAACTATTACTCAGGTTTCTCAGTCTGATTCCTTGTGCCGGTTTGAAGTTCCTTCAGTTTTCACTGTAAAAGAGAGTTGGTGCTAGTTCGTACCCATATATATGTATGGAGTGGAGTTTGCAACTGAAAACAAACTTTGTGTTCCCAACAAGCTAGGTGAAAGACGTCTTTCACTCACACTTATCTCTCAGAAATGAGCATGTGGATAGACGTTCGTTCATCTCGCATAAAGGGAACGGGTTGCAGGAGAAACTATTACTCTGGTTTCTCAGTCTGATTCCTAGTGCCGGTTTGAAGTTCCTGCAGTTTTCACTGTAAAACCGAGTTGGTGCTAGTTCCTCCCCATATATATGTATGTATTGGAGTTTGCAACTGAAAAGAAATTTGTGTTCCCAACAAGCTAGGTGAAGGACGGTTTTCACACACACTTATGTCTGAGAACTGAGCATGTGGAGAGACTTTCGTGCATCTAGCACAAAGGGAACGGGTTGCAGGGGAAACTATTACTCTGGTTTCTCAGTCTGATTCCTAGTGCCTGTTTGAAGTTTCTGCAGTTTTCAGTGTAAAACCGAGTTTGTGCTAGTTCCTCCCCATATATATATATGGAATGGAGTTTGCAACTGAAAAGAAACTTTGTGTTCCCAACAAGCTAGGTGAATTACGGCATTCACACACACTTATCTCTCAGAACTGAGCATTTGGAGAGACTTTCGTTCATCTAGCCAAAGAGAATGGGTTGCAGAAGAATCTTTTCTCTGGTTTCTCAGTCTGTTTCTTAATGCCAGTTTGAAGTTCCTCCAGTTTTTATTGTAAAACCGCGTTGGAGCTAGTATCACCCCTTATATATTAATGGATTGGAGTTTGCAACTGAACAGAAACTTTGTGTTCCGAACTAGTTAGGTGAAGGACGGCTGTGAAACACAATTATGTCTCAGAACTGAGCATGTGGAGTGAAGTTCTTTCATCTAGCTCAAAATAAATGGGTTGCAGGAGAAACTTTTACTTTGCTTTCTCACTCTGTTTCTTAGTGCCGGTTTGAAGTTCCTGAAGTTTTCACTGTAAAACCGAGTTGGAGCTAGTACCTCCCCTTATATATGTATGGAGTGGATTTCGTAACTGAAAAGAAACTTTGTGTTCCCATCAAGCTAGGTGAAGGACGGCATTCACACACACTTATCTCTCAGAACTGAGCATGTGGAGAGAAGTTCGTTCATCTAGCACAAAGTTAACGTGTTGCAGGGGAAACTTTTACATTGCTTTCTCTGTCTGTTTCTTAGTGCCGGTTTGTGTTCCTGAAATTTTCACTGTAAAACCGAGTTGGAGCTAGTACCTCCCCTTATATATGTATGGAGTGGTGTTTGTAACTGACAAGAAACTTTGTTTTCCCAACAAGGTAGGTGAAAGACGTCTTTCACACACACTTATCTCTCAGAAATGAGCATGTGGATAGACATTCGTTCATCTAGCATAAAGGGAACGTGTTGCAGGAGAAACTATTACTCTGGTTTCTCAGTCTGATTCCTAGTGCCTGTTTGAAGTTCCTGCAGTTTTCAGTGTAAAACCGAGTTGGAGCTTGTACCTCCCCATATATATGTATGGAGTTGAGTTTGCAACTGACAAGAAACTTTGTGTTCTCAACAAGCTAGGTATAGGAAGGCTTTCACACACACTTATGTCTAAGAACTGAGCTTTTGGAGAGAAGTTCGTTCATCTAGCACAATGGGAACGGGTTGAAGGAGAAACTATTACTCTGGATTCTTAGTCTGATTCCTAGTGCCTGTTTGAAGTTCCTGCAGTTTTCAGTGTAAAACAGAGTTGGTGCTAGTTCCTCCACATATATATGTATGTAGTGGAGTTTGCAACTGAAAAGATACATTGTGTTCCCAACAAGCTAAGTGAAGGACGGCTTTCACACAAACTTATCTCTCAGAAATGAGCATGTGGATAGACGTTCGTTCATCTAGCACAAAGGGAACGTGTTGCAGTAGAATCTTTTCTCTGGTTTCTCAGTCTGTTTCTTAATGCCAGTTTGAAGTTCCTTCAGTTTTCATTGTAAAACAGAGTTGGTGCTGGTTCCTCCCCATATATATGTATGTAGTGGAGATTGCAACTGAAAAAAAAATTTTTGTTCCGAACAAGTTAGGTGAAGGAAGGCTTTCAAACGTACTAATGTGTGAGAAGTTAGCATATGGTTAGACGTTCGTTCATCTAGCACAAAAGGAACGGGTTGCAGGAGAAACTATTACTCTGGTTTCTCAGTCCGATGCTTTGTCCCGCTTTGAAATTAATGCAGTTTTGAGTGTAAAACCGAGTTGGTGCTAGTTCCTCCCCATATATATGTATGTAGTGGAGTTTGCAACTGAAAAGAAACTTTGTGTTCCCAACAAGCTAGGTGAAGGACGGCTTTCACACACACTTATCTCTCAGAACTGAGCATGTGGAGAGACGTTCGTGCATCTAGCACAATGGGAACGGGTTGCAGGGTTAATTATTACTCTGGTTTCTCAGTCTGATTCCTAGTGCCTGTGTGAAGTTTCTGCAGTTTTCAGTGTAAAACCGAGTTTGTGCTAGTTCCTCCCCATATATATATATATGGAGTGGAGTTTGCAACTGAAAAGAAACTTTGTGTTCCCAACAAGCTAGGTGAATTACGGCTTTCACACACACTTATCTCTCAGAACTGAGCATTTGGAGAGACGTTCGTTCATCTAGCACAAATGGAACGTGTTGCAGTAGAATATTTTTTCTGGTTTCTCACTGTGTTTCTTAATGCCAGTTTGAAGTTCCTCCAATTTTCATTGAAAACCACGTTGGAGTTTGTACCACCCCTTATATATTAATGGATTGGAGTTTGCAACTGAAAAGAAACTTTGTGTTCCGAACAAGTTAGGTGAAGTGCGGCTTTCAAACACAATTATGTCTCAGAACTGAGCATGTGGAGTGAAGTTCTTTCATTTAGCTCAAAGTTAATGGGTTGCAGGAGAAACTTTTACTTTGCTTTCTCAGTCTGTTTCTTAGTGCCGGTTTGAAGTTCCTGAAGTTTTCACTGTAAAACCGAGTTGGAGCTAGAACCTCCCCATATATATGTATGGAGTGGACCTTGCAACTGACAAGAAACTATGTGTTCTCAACAAGCTAGGTGTAGGAAGGCTTTCACACACACTTATGTCTAAGAACTGAGCTTTTGGAGAGAAGTTCGTTCATCTAGCACAAAGGGAACGGGTTGAAGGAGAAACTATTTCTGTCGTTTCTCAGTCTGATTCCTAGTGCCTGTTTGAAGTTCCTGCAGTTTTCAGTGTAAAACAGAGTTGGTGCTAGTTCCTCCCCATATATATGTATGTAGTGGAGTTTGCAACTGAAAAGAAACATTGTGTTCTCAACAAGCTAGGTGAAGGACGGCTTTCACACACACTTATCTCTCAGAACTGAGCATGTGGAGAGACGTTCGTGCATCTAGCACAAAGGGAACGGGTTGCAGGGGAAACTTTTACTTTGCTTTCTCAGTCTGTTTCTTAGTGCCGGTTTGAAGTTCCTGAAGTGTTCACTATAAAACCGAGTTGGAGCTAGTACCTCCCCATATATATGTATGGAGTGGAGTTTGCAACTGACAAGAAACAGTGTTCTCAACAAGCTAGGTGAAGGACGGCTTTCACACACACTTTTGTCTCAGAACTGAGTTTTGGAGAGAAGTTCGTTCATCTAGCACAAAGGGAAAGGGTTGTAGGAGAAACTATTACTCTGGTTTCTCAGTCTGATTCCTTGTGCCGGTTTGAAGTTCCTTCAGTTTTCACTTTAAAACCGAGTTGGTGCTAGTTCCTACCCATATATATGTATGGAGTTGCGTTTGCAACTGAAAAGTAACTTTGTGTTCCCATCAAGCTAGGTGAAGTACGGCTTTCACACAAACGTATCTCTCAGAACGGAGCATGTGGATAGACGTTCGTTCATCTAGCACAAAGGGAACGGTTTGCAGTAGAATCTTTTCTCTGGTTTCTCAGTCTGTTTCTTAATGCCAGTTTGAAGTTCCTTCAGTTTTCATTGTAAAACCGCGTTGGAGCTAGGACCACCCATTATATATATATGGAGTGGAGTTTGCAATTGAAAAGAAACTTTGTGTTCCCAACAAGTTAGTTGAAGGAAGGCTTTCAAACACACTTATGTCTGAGTACTGAGCATATGGTTAGACGTTCGTTCATCTAGCACAAAAGGAACGGGTTGTAGGAGAATCTATTACTCTGGTTTATCAGTCTGATGCTTTGTCCCGGTTTGAAGTTAATGCAGTATTGAGTGTAAAACCGAGTTGGAGCTACTTCCTCCCCACAAATATGTACGGAGTGGAGTTTGCAACTGACAAGAAACTTTGTGTTCTCAACAAGCTATGTGTAGGAAGGCTTTCACACACACTTATGTCTAAGAACTGAGCTTTTGGAGAGAATTTTATTCATCTAGCACAAAGGGGACGGGTTAAAGGAGAAACTATTACTCTGATTTCTCAGTCTGATTCCTAGTTCCTGTATGAAGTTCCTGCAGTTTTCAGTGTAAAACAGAGTTGGTGCTGGTTCCTCCCCATATATATGTATGTAGTGGAGTTTGCAACTGAAAAGAAACTTTGTGTTCCCAACAAGCTAGGTGAAGGACGGCTTTCACGCACAATTATCTCTCAGAAATGAGCATGTGGATAGACGTTCGTTCATCTAGCATAAAGGGAACGGATTGCAGGAGAAATTATTACTCTGCATTCTCAGTCTGATTCCTAGTGCCTGTTTGAAGTTTCTGCATTTTTCAGTGTAAAACCGAGTTTGTGGTAGATCATCCGCATATATATATATGGAGTGGAGTTTGCAACTGAAAAGAAACTTTGTGTTCCCAAGAAGCTAGGAGAAGGACGGCTTTCACACACACTTATCTCTCAGAAATGAGCATGTGGAGAGACGTTCGTTCATCTAGCACAAAGGGAACAGGTTGCAGTAGAATCTTTTCTCTGGTTTCTCAGTCTGTTTCTTAATGCCAGATTGAAGTTCCTCCAGTTTTCACTGTAAAACCGCGTTGGAACTAGTAACTACCCTTATATATTTATGGAGTGGAGTTTGCAACTGAAAAGAATCTTTGTGTTCCCAACAAGTTAGGTGATGGAAGTCTTTCAAACACACTTATGTCTCAAAACTGAGCATGTGGTTAGAAGTTCGTTCATCTAGCACAAAAGCAACGGGTTGCAGTAGAATTTATTACTCTGGTTTCTCAGTCTGTTTCCTAGTGCCGGTTTGAATTTCCTGCAGTTTTCACTGTAAAACCGAGTTGAAGCTAATTCCTCCCCATATATATATATGGAATGGAGTTTGCAACTGAAAAAAACTTTGTGTTCCCAACAAGTTAGATGAATGAAGGCTTCCAAACACACTTATGTCTCAGAACTGAGCATGTGGTTACACGTTCGTTCATCTAGCACAAATGGAAAGGGTTGCAGGAGAAACTTTTACTCTGGTTTCTCAGTCTGATTCTTTGTGCCGGTTTGAAGTTCCTGCAGTTATCAGTGTAAAACCGTGTTGGAGCTAGTTCCTCCCCTTATATATGTATGGAATGGGGTTTGCAATTGAAAAGAAACTTTGTGTTCCCAACATGCTAGTTTAAAACGGCTTTCACACACACTTTTCTGTCAGAACTGAGCATGTGGAGAGAAGTTCGTTCATCTAGCTCAAAGTTATTGGGTTGCAGGAGAAACTTGTACTTTGCTTTCTCAGTCTGTTTCTTAGTGCCGGTTTGAAGTTCCTGAAGTTTTCACTATAAAACCGAGTTGGAGCTAGTACCTCCCCATATATATGTATGGAGTGGAGTTTGCAACTGACAACAAACTGTGTTTTCAACAAGCTAGGTGAAGGACGGCTTTCACACACACTTTTGTCTCAGAAATGAGTTTTTGGAGAGAATTTCGTTCATCTAGCACAAAGGGAACGGGTTGTAGGAGAAACTATTACTCTGGTTTCTCAGTCTGATTCCTTGTGCCGGTTTGAAGTTCCTTCAGTTTTCACTTTAAAACCGAGTTGGTGCTAGTTCCTACCCATATATATGTATGGAGATGCGTTTGCAACTGAAAAGTAACTTTGTGTTCCCATCAAGCTAGGTGAAGGACGGCTTTCACACACACTTATCTCTCAGAACGGAGCATGTGGATAGACGTTCGTTCATCTAGCAGAAAGGGAACGGGTTGCAGTAGAATCTTTTCTCTGATTTCTCAGTCTGTTTCTTAATGCCAGTTTGAAGTTCCTTCAGTTTTCATTGTAAAACCGCGTTGGAGCTAGAACCACCCCTTATATATTTATGGAGTGGAGTTTGCAATTGAAAAGAAACTTTGTGTTCCCAACAAGTTATGTGAAGGAAGGCTTTCAAACACACTTATGTCTGAGAACTGAGCATATGGTTAGACGTTCGTTCATCTAGCACAAAAGGAACGGCTTTTAGGAGAAACTATTACTCTGGTTTCTCAGTCTGATGCTTTGTCCCGGTTTCAATTTAATGCAGTTTTGAGTGTAAAACCGAGTTGGAGCTAGTTGCTCCCCACATATATGTACGGAGTGGAGTTTGCAACTGACAAGAAACTTTGTGTTCTCAACAAGCTAGGTGTAGGAAGGCTTTCACACACACTTATGTCTAAGAACTGAGCTTTTGGAGAGAAGTTCATTCATCTAGCACAAAGGGAACGGGTTGAAGGAGAAATTATTACTCTGATTTCTCACTCTGATTCCTAGTTCCTGTATGAAGTTCCCGCAGATTTCAGAGTAAAACAGAGTTGGTGCTGGTTCCTCCCCATATATATGTATGTAGTGGAGTTTGCAACTGAAAAGAAACTTTGTGTTCCCAACAAGCTAGGTGAAGGACGGCTTTCACACACACTTATCTCTCAGAAATGAGCATGTGGATAGACGTTCGTTCATCTAGCATAAATGGAACGGGTTGCAGGAGAAACTATTACTCTGGATTCTCAGTCTGATTCCTAGTGCCTTTTTGAAGTTTCTGCAGTTTTCTGTGTAAAACCGAGTTGGTGGTAGTTCCTCCGCATATATATATATGGAGTGGAGTTTGCAACTGAAAAGAAACTTTGTGTTCCCAAAAAG
The DNA here is from genome assembly GCF_036321535.1 of Camelus dromedarius. Taxonomy (NCBI): domain Eukaryota; kingdom Metazoa; phylum Chordata; class Mammalia; order Artiodactyla; family Camelidae; genus Camelus; species Camelus dromedarius. The sequence continues at coordinate 12,283,285 of NC_087470.1, read as the reverse complement.
ATAGGTGAATTACGGCATTCACACACACTTATCTCTCAGAACTGAGCATTTGGAGAGACGTTCGTTCATCTAGCACAAAGGCAAAGGGTTGCAGTAGAATCTTTTCTCTGGTTTCTCAGTGTGTTTCTTAATGCCAGTTTGATGTTCCTCCAGTTTTCATTGTAAAACCGCGTTGGAGCTAGTACTACCCCTTATATATTAATGGATTGGTGTTTGCAACTGAAAACAACTTTGTGTTCCGAACTAGATTGGTGAAGGACGGCTTTCAAACACAATTATGTCTCAGAACTGAGCATGTGGTTAGACGTTCGTTCATCTAGCACAAAGGCAACGGTTTGCAGTAGAAATTATTACTCTGGTTTCTCAGTCTGATTCCTAGTGCCGGTTTGAATTTCCTGCAGTTTACACTGTAAAAACGATATGAAGATTGTTCCTCCCAATATATATATATTTGGAATGGAGTTTGCAACTGAAAAAAAACTTTGTGTTCCCAACAAGTTAGATGAATGAAGGCTTCCAAACACACTTATGTCTCAGAACTGAGCATGTGGTTACACGTTCGTTCATCTAGCACAAATGGAAAGGGTTGCAGGAGAAACATTTACTCTGGTTTCTCAGTCTGATTCTCTGTGCCGGTTTGAAGTTCCTGCTGTTATCAGTGTAAAACCGAGTTGGAGCTAGTTCCTCCCCTTATATATGTATGAAATGGGGTTTGCAATTGAAAAGAATCTTTGTGTTCCCAACATGCTAGTTTAAAGAAGGCTTTCACACACATTTATCTGTCAGAACTGAGCATGTGGAGAGAAGTTCGTTCATCTCGCTCAAAGTTATTGGGTTGCAGGAGAAACTTGTACTTTGCTTTCTCAGTCTGTTTCTTAGTGCCGTTATGAGTTCCTGAAGTTTTCACTATAAAACCGAGTTGGAGCTAGAACCTCCCCATATATATGTATGAAGTGGAGTTTGCAACTGACAAGAAAAAGTGTTCTGAACAAGCTAGGTGAAGGACGGGTTTCACACACACGTTTGTCTCAGAACTGAGCTTTTGGAGAGAAGTTCGTTCATCTAGCACAAAGGGAACGGGTTGTAGGAGAAACTATTACTCTGGTTTCTCAGTCTGATTCCTTGTGCCGGTTTGAAGTTCCTTCAGTTTTCACTGTAAAACCGAGTTGGTGCTAGTTCCTACCCATATATATGTATGGAGTTGCGTTTGCAACTGAAAATTAACTTTGTTTTCCCATCAAGCTAGGTGAAGGACGGCTTTCACACACACTTATTTCTCAGAACGGAGCATGTGGATAGACGTTCGTTCATCTAGCACAAATGGAACGGGTTGCAATAGAATCTTTTCTCTGGTTTCTCAGTCTGTTTCTTAATGTCAGTTTGAAGTTCCTTCAGTTTTCATTGTAAAACCGCGTTGGAGCTAGTACCACCCCTTATATATATATGGAGTGGAGTTTGCAATTGAAAAGAAACTTTGTGTTCCCAACAAACTAGGTGAAGGACGGCTTTCACACACACTTATCTCTCAGAAATGAGCATGTTGATAGACGTTCGTTCATCTAGCACAAAGGGAACGGGTTGCAGTAGAATCTTTTCTCTGGTTTCTCAGTCTGTTTCTTAATGCCAGTTTGAAGTTCCTTCAGTTTCATTGTAAAACAGAGTTGGTGCTGGTTCCTCCCCATATATATGTAGGTAGTGGTGTTTGCAACTGAAAAGAAACTTTGTGTTCCCAACAAGCTAAGTGAAAGACGGCTTTCACACACACTTATCTCTCAGAAATGAGCATGTGGATAGACGTTCGTTCATCTAGCATAAAGGGAACGAGTTGCAGGAGAAACTATTACTCTGGTTTCACAGTCTGATTCCTAGAGCCGTTTTGAAGTTCCTGCAGTTTTCACTGTAAAACCGAGTTGGAGCTAGTACCTCCCCATATATATGTATGGAGTGGAGTTGGCAACTGAGAAGAAACTTTGTGTTCCCAAAAAACTTGGTGAAGGACGACTTTCAAACCCACCTATCTCTCAGAACTGAGCATGTGGGGAGAAGTTCGTGCATCTAGCACAAAGGGAACTTTTTGCAGTAGAATCTTTTCTCTGGTTTCTCTGTCTGTTTCTTAATGCCAGTTTGAATTTCCTCCAGTTTTCACTGTAAAACCGCGTTGGAGCTAGTACATCCCCTTATATATTTATGGAGTGCATTTTGCAAATTAAAACAAACTTTGTTTTCCCAACAAGTTAGGTGAAGGACGGCTTTCACACACATTTATCTCTCAGAACTATGCATGTGGTTAGACGTTCGTTCATCTAGCACAATGGGAACGGGTTGCAGGGGAAACTATTACTCTGGTTTCTCAGTCTGATTCCTTGTGCCTGTTTGAAGTTCCTGCAGTTTTCAGCGTAAAACCGAGTTGGTGCTAGTTCCTCCCCATGTATATATATGGAGTGGAGTATGCAATTGAAAAGAAACTTTGTGCTCCCAACAAGCTAGGTGAATTACAGTTTTCACACACACTTATCTCTCAGAACTGAGCATTTGGAGAGACGTTCGTTCATCTAGCACAAAACGAACGGTTTGCAGTAGAATCTTTTCTCTGGTTTCTCAGTGTGTTTCTTAATGCCAGTTTGAAGTTCCTCCAGTTTTCATTGTACAACCGAGTTGGATCTAGTACCACCCCTTATATATTTATGGAGTGGAGTTTGCAACTGAAAAGAATCTTTGTGCTCCCAACTAGTTAGGTGAAGGACGTCTTTCAAACACACTTATGTCTCAAAACTGAGCATGTGGTTAGACGTTCGTTCATCTAGCACAAAGGCAACGGGTTGCAGTAGAAATTATTACTCTGGTTTCTCAGTCTGATTCCTAGTGCCGGTTTGAAGTTCCTGCAGTTTTCACTGTAAAACCGAGTTGAAGCTATTTCCTTCCCACATATATATATGGAATGGAGTTTGCAACTGAAAAAAAACTTGTGTTCCCAACAAGTAAGATGAATGAAGGCTTCCAAATACACTTATGTCTCAGAACTGAGCATGTGGTTACACGTTCGTTCATCTAGCACAAAGGGAAAGGGTTGCAGGAGAAACTACTACTCTGGTTTCTCAGTCTGATTCCTTGTGCCGGTTTGAAGTTCCTTCAGTTTTCACTGTAAAACCGAGTTGGAGCTAGTTCCTCCCCTTATATATGTATTGAATGGGGTTTGCAATTGAAAAGAAACTTTTTGTTCCCAACATGCTAGGTTAAAGACTGCTTTCACACACACTTATCTGTCAGAAATGAGCATGTGGAGAGAAGTTCGTTCATCTAGCTCAAAGTTATTGGGTTGCAGGAGAAAATTTTACTTTGCTTTCTTAGTCTGTTTCTTAGTGCCGGTTTGAAGTTCCTGAAGTTTTCACTATAAAACCGAGTTTGAGCTAGTTCCTACCCATTTATATGTATGGAGTTGCTTTTGCAACTGAAAAGTAACTTTGTGTTCCCATCAAGCTAGGTGAAGGACGGCTTTCACACACATTTTGTCTCAGAACTGAGCTTTTGGAGAGAAGTTCGTTCATCTAGCACAAAGGGAACGGGTTATAGGAGAAACTATTACTCTGGTTTCTCAGTCTGATTCTTAATGCCACTTTGAAGTTCCTTCAGTTTTCATTGTAAAACCGCGTTGGAGCTAGTACCACCCCTTATATATTTATGGAGTGGAGTTTGCAATTGAAAAGAAACTTTGTGTTCCCAACAAGTTAGGTGAAGGAAGGCTTTCAAACACACTTATGTCTGAGAACTGAGCATATGGTTAGACGTTCGTTCATCTAGCACAAATAGAACGGGTTGCAGGAGAAACTATTACTCTGGTTTCTCAGTCTGATGCTTTGTCCCGGTTTGAAGTTAATGCAATTTTGAGTATAAAACCGAGTTGGAGCTAGTTCCTCCCCATATATAATTATGGAGTGGAGTTTGCAACTGACAAGAAACTTTGTGTTCTTAACAAGCTAGGTTTAGGAATGCTTTCACACACACTTATGTCTAAGAACTGAGCTTTTGGAGAGTAGTTTATTCATCTAGCACAAAGGGAACGGTTGAAGGAGAAACTATTACTCTGATTTCTCAGTCTGATTCCTAGTGCCTGTATGAAGTTCCTGCATTTTTCAGTGTAAAACATAGTTGGTTCTGGTTCCTCCCCATATATATGTATGTAGTGGAGTTTGCAACTGAAAAGAAACTTTGTGTTCCCAACAAGCTAGGTGAAGGACGGCTTTCACACACAGTTATCTCTCAGAACTGAGCATGTGGAGAGACGTTCGTCCATCTAGAACAAAGGGAACGGGTTGCAGGAGAAATTATTACTCTGGTTTCTCAGTCTGATCCCTTGTGCCTGTTTGAAGTTCCTGCAGTTTTCACTGTAAAATCGTTTTGGTGCTATTTCCTCCCCATATATATGTATGGAATGGAGTTTGCAACTGAAAAGAATCTTTGTGTTCCCAAAAAGCTATTTGAAGGACGTTTTTCACAGCACATATCTCTCAGAACTGAGCATGTGGAAAGACGTTCGTTCATTTAGCACAAAGGGAACGGGTTGCAGGGGAACTATTACTCTGGTTTCTCAGTCTGATTCCTAGTGCCGGTTTGAAGTTCCTGCAGTTTTCACTGTAAACCCGAGATGGTGCTAGATGCTCCCCATATATATGTATGGAATGGAGTTTGCAACTGAAAAGAAACTTTGTGTTCCCAAAAAGCTAGGTGAAGTACGGCTTTCACACACAAATATCTCTCAGAAATTAGCATGTGGAGAGACGATCGTTCATCTAGCAAAAATGTAACGGGTTGCAGTAGAATCTTTTCTCTGGTTTCTCAGAATGTTTCTTAATGCCAGTTTGAAGTTCCTCCAGTTTTCACTGTAAAACCGCATTGGAGCTAGTACCCCCCTTATATGTTTATGGAGTGCAGTTTGCAACTAAAAAGAAACTTTGTGTTCCCGAAAAGATAGGTGAAGTTCGTCTTTCAAACACACTTATGTCTCAGAACTGAGCATGTGCATAGTCTTTCGTTCATCTAGCACATATTGAACGGGATGCAGGAGAAACTTTTACCATGGATTCGCAGTCTGATTCCTAGTGCCGGTTTGAAGTTCCTGCAGTTTTCACTGTAAAACCGAGTTGGTGCTAGTTCCTCCCCATATATATGTATGGAGTGGAGTTTGTAACTTAAAAGAAACTTTGTGTTCACAACAAGCTAGGTGAAGGACGGTTTTCACACACACATATCACTCAGAGCTGAGCAAGTGGAGAGACGTTCGTTCATCTAGCACAAAGATAACGGGTTGCAGGAGAAACTAATACTCTGGTTTCTCAGTCTGATTCCTAGTGCCGGTTTGAAGTTCCTACAGTTTTCACTGTAAACCCGAGTTGGTGCTAGTCCCTCCCCATATATATGTATGGAATGGAGTTTGCAACTGAAAAGAAACTTTGTGTTCACAAAAAGCTAGGTGAAGGACGGCTTTCAAACACACTTATCTCTCAGAACTGAGCATGTGGGGAGAAGTTCGTGCATCTAGCACAAAGGGAACTGGTTGCTCTAGAATCTTTTCTCTGGTTTCTCAGTCTGTTTCTTAATGCCTGTTTGAAGTTCCTCCAGTTTTCACTGTAAAATCGCGTCGGAGCTAGTACCACCCCTTATAAATTTATGGAGTGGATTTTGCAACTGAAAAGAAACTTTGTGTTCCCACCAAGTTACTTGAACGACGGCTTTCAAACACACTTACGTGTCAGAACTGAGCATGTGGATAGACGTTCGTTCATCTAGCACAAAAGGAACGGTATGCAGGGGAAATTTTTCTCTGGTTTCCCAGTCTGTTTCCTAGTGCCGGTTTGAAGTTCCTGCAGTTTTCAATGTAACCCCAAGTTCGTGCTAGTTCCTCCCCATATATATGTATGGTATGGAGTTTGTATTTGAAAAGAAACTTTGTGTTCCCAAAAAGCTTGGTGAAGGACAGCATTCAAACACACTTATCTCTCAGAACTGAGCATGTGGAGAGACGTCCGTGCATCTAGCACAAAGGGAACGGGTTGCAGTAGAATCTTTTACTCTGGTTTCTCAGTCTGTTTCTTAATGCCAGTTTGAAGTTCCTCTAGTTTTCACTGTAAAACCGTGTTGGAGCTAGTACCTCCCCTTATATATTTATGGAGTGGAGTGTGCAACTGAATAGAAACTTTGTGTTCCCAACAAGCTAGTTTAAGGACGGCTTTCATACACACTTATCTCTCAGAACTGAGCATGTGGAGAGACTTTCGTTCATCTAGCAAAAACGGAACAGGTTGCAGGAGAAAGTATTTCTCCGGTTTCTCAGTCTGTTTCCTTGTGCCGGTTTGAAGTTCCTGAAGTTTTCACTGTAAAACCGAGTTGGTGCTAGTCCCTCCCCATATATATGTATGGAATGGAGTTTGCAACTGAAAAGAAACTTTGTGTTCACAAAAAGCTAGGTGAAGGACGGCTTTCAAACACACTTATCTCTCAGAACTGAGCATGTGGGGAGAAGTTCGTGCATCTAGCACAAAGGGAACTGGTTGCTCTAGAATCTTTTCTCTGGTTTCTCAGTCTGTTTCTTAATGCCAGTATGAAGTTCCTCCAGTTTTCACTGTAAAATCGTGTCGGATCTAGTACCACCCCTTATAAATTTATGGAGTGGATTTTGCAACTGAAAAGAAACTTTGTGTTCCCACCAAGTTACTTGAACGACGGCTTTCAAACACACTTACGTGTCAGAACTGAGCATGTGGATAGACGTTCGTTCATCTAGCACAAAAGGAACGGTATGCAGGGGAAATTTTTCTCTGGTTTCCCAGTCTATTTCCTAGTGCCGGTTTGAAGTTCCTGCAGTTTTCACTGTAACACCAAGTTCGTGCTAGTTCCTCCCCATATATATGTATGGTATGGAGTTTGTATTTGAAAAGAAACTTTGTGTTCCCCAAAAGCTAGGTGAAAGACAGCATTCAAACACACTTATCTCTCAGAACTGAGCATGTGGAGAGACGTCCGTGCATCTAGCACAAAGGGAACGGGTTGCAGTAGAATCTTTTACTCTGGTTTCTCAGTCTGTTTCTTAATGCCAGTTTGAAGTTCCTCTAGTTTTCACTGTAAAACCGTGTTGGAGCTAGTACCTCGCCTTATATATTTATGGAGTGGAGTGTGCAACTAAATAGAAACTTTGTGTTCCCCACAAGCTAGTTTAAGGACGGCTTTCATACACACTTACCTCTCAGAACTGAGCATGTGGAGAGACTTTCGTTCATCTAGCACAAACGGAACGGGTTGCAGGAGAAACTATTACTCCGGTTTCTCAGTCTGTTTCCTTGTGCCGGTTTGAAGTTCCTGCAGTTTTCACTGTAAAACCGAGTTGGTGCTAGTTCCTCCCCATATATATGGATGGAATGGCATTTGTAACTTAAAAGAAACTTTGTGTTCACAATAAGCTAAGTGAAGGACGTTTTTCACAACACATATCTCTCAGAACTGAGCATGTGGAAAGACGTTCGTTCATCTAGCACAAAGGAAACGGGTTGCAGGAGAAACTAATACTCTGGTTTCTCAGTCTGATTCCTAGTGCCGGTTTGAATTTCCTGCAGTTTTCACTGTAAACCCGAGTTGGTGCTAGTCCCTCCCCATATATATGTATGGAATGGAGTTTGCAACTGAAAAGAAACTTTGTGTTCCCAAAAAGCTATGTGAAGGACGGCTTTCACACACACTTATCTCTCAGAACTGAGCATGTGGGGAGAATTTCGTGCATCTAGCACAAAGGGAACTGGTTGCAGTAGAATCTTTTCTCTGGTTCCTCTGTCTGTTTCTTAATGCCAGTTTGAAGTTCCTCCAGTTTTCACTGTAAAACCGCTTTGGAGCTAGTACCTCCCCTTATATATTTATGGAGTGCAGTTTGCAAATTAAAAGAAACTTTGTTTTCCCAACAAGTTAGGTGAATGACGGCTTTCACACACATTTATCTCTCAGAACTATGCATGTGGGTAGACGTTCGTTCATCTAGCACAATGGGAACAGGTTGCAGGAGAAACTATTACTCTGGTTTCTCAGTCTGATTCCTTGTGCCTGTTTGAAGTTCCTGCAGTTTTCAGTGTAAAATCTAGTTGGTGCTAGTTCCTCCCCATATATATGTATGGAGTGGAGAATGCAACTGAAAAGAAACTTTGTGTTCCCAACAAGCTAGGTGAATTACGGTTTTCACACACACTTATCTCTCAGAACTGAGCATTTGAAGAGACGTTCGTTCATCTAGCACAAAAGGAACGGTTTGGAGTAGAATCTTTTCTCTGGTTTCTCAGTCTGTTTCTTAGTGCCGGTTTGAAGATCCTGAAGTTTTTACTATAAAACCGAGTTGGAGCTAGTACCTCCCCATATATATGTATAAAGTGGAGTTTGCAACTGACAAGAAACTGTGTTCTCAACAAGCTAGGTGAAGGACGGCTTTCACACACATTTTTGTCTCAGAACTCAGCTTTTGGGAGAAGTTCGTTCATCTAGCACAAAGGGAACGGGTTTTAGGAGAAACGATTACTCTGGTTTCTCAGTCTGATTCCTTGTGCCGGTTTGAAGTTCCTGCAGTTTTCACTGTAAAACAGAGTTGCTGCTAGTTCCTACCCATATAAATGTATGGAGTTGCGTTTGCAACTGAAAAGTAACTTTGTGTTCCCATCAAGCTAGGTGAAGGACGGCTTTCACACAAAGTTATCTCTCAGAACTGAGCATGAGGAGAGACGTTCGTGCATTTAGAACAAAGGGAACGGGTTGCAGGAAACTATTACTCTGGTTTCTCAGTGAGATTCCTAGTGCCTCTTTGAAGTTCCTGCAGTTTTCAGTGTAAAACCGAGTTTGTGCTAGTTCCTCCACATATATATAAATTTGGAGCGGAGTTAGCAACTGAAAAGAAACTTTGTGTTCCCAAGAAGCTAGGTGAAGGACGGCTTTCACACACACTTATCTCTCAGAACTGAGCATGTGGAGAGACGTTCGTTCATCTAGCACAAAGGGAACGGGTTGCAGTAGAATCTTTTCTCTGCTTCTCGGTCTGTTTCTTAATGCCAGTTTGAAGTTCCTCCAGATTTCATTGTAAAAACGCGTTCGAGCTAGTAACTCCCCTTATATATTTATGGAGTGGAGTTTGTAACTGAAAAGAATCTTTGTGTTCCCAACAAGTTAGATGAATGAAGGCTTCCAAACACACTTATGTCTCAGAACTGAGCATGTGATTACACGTTCGTTCATCTAGCACAAAGGGAAATGGTTGCAGGGGAAGCTTTTACTCTGGTTTCTCAGTCTGATTCCTTGTGCCGGTTTGAAGTTCCTTCAGTTTTCACTGTAAAACCGAGTTGGAGCTAGTTCCTCCCCTTATATATGTATGGAATGGGGTTTGCAATTGAAAAGAAGCTTTGTGTTCCCAACATGCTAGGTTAAAGACGGCTTTCACACACACTTATCTGTCAGAACTGAGCATGTGGAGAGAAGTTCGTTCATCTAGCTCAAAGTTATTGGGTTGCAGGAGAAACTTTTACTTTGCTTTCTCAGTCTGTTTCTTAGTGCAGTTTTGAAGTTCCTGAAGTTTTCACTATAAAACCGAGTTGGAGCTAGTACCTCCCCATATATATGTATGGAGTGGAGTTAGCAACTGACAAGAAACTGTGTTCTCAACAAGCTAGGTGAAGGACGGCTTTCACACACACTTTTGTCTCAGAACTGAGCTTTTGGAGAGAAGTTCGTTCATCTAGCACAAAGGGATCGGGTTGTAGGAGAAACTATTACTCTGGTTTCTCAGTCTGATTCCTTGTGCCGGTTTGAAGTTCCTGAAGTTTTCACTATAAAACCGAGTTGGAGCTAGTACCTCCCCATATATATGTATAAAGTGGAGTTTGCAACTGACAAGAAACTGTGTTCTCAACAAGCTAGGTGAAGGACGGCTTTCACACACACTTTTGTCTCAGAACTCAGCTTTTGGAGAGAAGTTCGTTCATCTAGCACAAAGGGAACGGGTTTTAGGAGAAACGATTACTCTGGTTTCTCAGTCTGATTCCTTGTGCCGGTTTGAAGTTCCTGCAGTTTTCACTGTAAAACAGAGTTGCTGCTAGTTCCTACCCATATAAATGTATGGAGTTGCGTTTGCAACTGAAAAGTAACTTTGTGTTCCCATCAAGCTAGGTGAAGGACGGCTTTCACACAAAGTTATCTCTCAGAACTGAGCATGAGGAGAGACGTTCGTGCATTTAGAACAAAGGGAACGGGTTGCAGGAAACTATTACTCTGGTTTCTCAGTGAGATTCCTAGTGCCTCTTTGAAGTTCCTGCAGTTTTCAGTGTAAAACCGAGTTTGTGCTAGTTCCTCCACATATATATAAATTTGGAGCGGAGTTAGCAACTGAAAAGAAACTTTGTGTTCCCAAGAAGCTAGGTGAAGGACGGCTTTCACACACACTTATCTCTCAGAACTGAGCATGTGGAGAGACGTTCGTTCATCTAGCACAAAGGGAACGGGTTGCAGTAGAATCTTTTCTCTGCTTCTCTGTCTGTTTCTTAATGCCAGTTTGAAGTTCCTCCAGTTTTCATTGTAAAAACGCGTTCGAGCTAGTAACTCCCCTTATATATTTATGGAGTGGAGTTTGTAACTGAAAAGAATCTTTGTGTTCCCAACAAGTTAGATGAATGAAGGCTTCCAAACACACTTATGTCTCAGAACTGAGCATGTGATTACACGTTCGTTCATCTAGCACAAAGGGAAATGGTTGCAGGGGAAGCTTTTACTCTGGTTTCTCAGTCTGATTCCTTGTGCCGGTTTGAAGTTCCTTCAGTTTTCACTGTAAAACCGAGTTGGAGCTAGTTCCTCCCCTTATATATGTATGGAATGGGGTTTGCAATTGAAAAGAAGCTTTGTGTTCCCAACATGCTAGGTTAAAGACGGCTTTCACACACACTTATCTGTCAGAACTGAGCATGTGGAGAGAAGTTCGTTCATCTAGCTCAAAGTTATTGGGTTGCAGGAGAAACTTTTACTTTGCTTTCTCAGTCTGTTTCTTAGTGCAGTTTTGAAGTTCCTGAAGTTTTCACTATAAAACCGAGTTGGAGCTAGTACCTCCCCATATATATGTATGGAGTGGAGTTAGCAACTGACAAGAAACTGTGTTCTCAACAAGCTAGGTGAAGGACGGCTTTCACACACACTTTTGTCTCAGAACTGAGCTTTTGGAGAGAAGTTCGTTCATCTAGCACAAAGGGATCGGGTTGTAGGAGAAACTATTACTCTGGTTTCTCAGTCTGATTCCTTGTGCCGGTTTGAAGTTCCTGAAGTTTTCACTGTAAAACCGAGTTGGTGCTAGTTCCTACCCATATATATGTATGGAGATGCGTTTGCAACTGAAAAGTAACTTTGTGTTCCCATCAAGCTAGGTGAAGGACGGCTTTCACACACACTTATCTCTCAGAACGGAGCATGTGGATAGACGTTCGTTCACCTAGCACAAATGGAACGGTTTGCAGTAGAATGTGTTCTCTGGTTTCTCAGTCTGATTCCTTGTGCCGGTTTGAAGTTCCTTCAGTTTTCACTGTAAATCCGAGTTGGTGCTAGTTCCTACCCATATATATGTATGGAGATGCGTTTGCAACTGAAAAGAAACTTTGTGTTCCCAGCAAGATAGGTGAAGGAAGGCTTTCAAACACACTTATGTCTGAGAACTGAGCATATGGTTAGACGTTCGTTCATCTAGCACAAAAGGAACGGTTTGCAGGAGAATCTATTACTCTGGTTTGTCAGTCTAATGCTTTGTCCGGTTTGATCTTAATGCAATTTTGAGTGTAAAACCGAGTTAGAGCTAGTTCCTCCCCATATATATGTATGGAGTGGAGTTTGCATCTGACAAGAAACATTGTGTTCTCAACAAGCTAGGTGTATGAAGGCTTTCACACACACTTATGTCAAAGAACTGAGCTTTTGTTGAGAATTTCGTTCATCTAGCACAAATGGAACGGGTTGAAGGGGAAACTATTACTCTGGTTTCTCAGTCTGATTCCTAGTGCCTGTTGCAATTTCCTGCATTTTTCATTGTAAAACAGTGTTGGTGCTAGTTCCTCCCCATATATATGTATGTAGTGGAGTTAGCAACTGAAAAGAAACTTTGTGTTCCCAACAAGCTAGGTGAAGGACGGCTTTCACACACATTTATCTCTCAGAACTGAGCATGTGGAGAGACGTTCGTGCATCTAGAACAAAGGGAACGGGTTGCAGGGGAAACTATTACTCTGGTTTCTCAGTCTGATTCCTCGTGCCTGTTTGAAGTCCCTGCAGTTTTCAGTGTAAAACCGAGTTGGTGCTAGTTCCTCCCCATATATATAAATTTGGAGTGGAGTTAGCAACTGAAAAGAAACTTTGTGTTCCCAACAATTTAGGTGAAGGACGGCTTTCACACACACTTATCTCTCAGAACTGAGCATGTAGAGAGACGTTCGTTCATCTACACAAAGGGAACGGGTTTCATTAGAATCTTTTCTCTGGTTTCTCAGTCTGTTTCTTAATGCCAGTTTGAAGTTCCTCCAGTTTTCAGTGTAAAACCGCGTTGGAGCTAGTAACTCCCTTTATATATTTATGGAGTTGAGTTTGCAACTGAAAGAATCTTTGTGTTCCCAACAAGATAGGTGAAGGAAGTCTTTCAAACACACTTATGTCTCAAAACTGAGCATGTGGTTAGAAGTTCGTTCATCTAGCACAAAGGCAACGGGTTGCAGTAGAAATTATTACTCTGGTTTCTCAGTCTGATTCCTAGTGCCGGTTTGAAGTTCCTGCAGTTTTCACTGTAAAACCGAGTTTAAGCTAGTTCCTCTCCATATATATATATGGAATGGAGTTTGCAACTGAAAAAAAACTTTGTGTTCCAACAAATTAGATGAATGAATGCTTCCAAACACACTTATGTCTCAGAACTGAGCATGTGGTTACACGTTCGTTCATCTAGCACAAAGGAATTGGGTTGCAGAAGAACTTTTACTCTGGTTCCTCAGTCTGATTCCTTGTGCCGTTTTGAAGTTCTTGCAGTTATCAGTGTAAAACCTAGTTGGAGCTAGTTCCTCCCCTTATATATGCATGGAATGGTTTTTGCAATTGAAAAGAAACTTTGTGTTCCCAACATGCTAGGTTAAAGACGGCTTTCACACACACTTATCTTTCAGAACTGAGCATGTGGAGAGAAGTTCGTTCATCTAGGTCAAAGTTATTGGGTTGCAGGAGAAACTTTTACTTTGCTTTCTCAGTCTGTTTCTTAGTGCCGGTTTGAAGTTCCTGAAGTTTTCACTATAAAACCGTGTTGGAGCTAGTACCTCCCCATATATATGTATGGATTGGTGTTTGCAACTGACAAGAAACTGTGTTCTCAAAAAGCTAGGTGAAGGACGTCTTTCACACTCACTTTTGTCTCAGAACTGAGCTTTTGGAGAGAAGTTCGTTCATCTAGCACAATGGGAACGGGTTGTAGGAGAAACTATTACTCTGGTTTCTCAGTCTGATTCCATGTTCCGGTTTGAAGTTCCTTCAGTTTTCACTGTAAAACCGCGTTGGAGCTAGTACCACACCTTATATATTTATGGAGTGGAGTTTGCAATTGAAAAGAAACTTTGTGTTCCCAACAAGTTAGGTGAAGGAAGGCTTTCAAACACACTTATGTCTGAGAACTGAGCATATGGTTAGACTTTCGTTCATCTGGCACAAAAGGAACGGGTTGCAGGAGAAACTATTACTCTGGTTTCTCAGTCTGATGCTTTGTCCCGGTTTGAAGTTAATGCAATTTTGAGTGTAAAACCGAGTTGGAGCTAGTTCCCCCCATATATATAAATTTGGAGTGGAGTTAGCAACTGAAAAGAAACTTTGTGTTCCCAACAATTTAGGTGAAGGACGGCTTTCACACACACTTATCTCTCATAAATGAGCATGTGGAGAGACGTTCGTTCATCTACACAAAGGGAACGGGTTGCAGTAGAATCTTTTCTCTGGTTTCTCAGTCTGTTTCTTAATGCCAGTTTGAAGTTCCTCCAGTTTTCTCTGTAAAACCGCGTTGGAGCTAGTAACACCAATTATATATATATGGAGTTGAGTTTGCAACTGAAAAGAATCTTTGTGTTCCCAACAAGTTAGGTGAAGGAAGTCTTTCAAACACACTTATGTCTCAAAACTGAGCATGTGGTTAGACTTTCGTTCATCTAGCACAAATGGAAAGGGTTGCAGGAGAAACTTTTACTTTGCTTTCTCAGTCTGTTTCTTAGTGCCGGTTTGAAGTTCCTGAAGTTTTCACTATAAAACCGAGTTGGAGCTAGTACCTCCCCATATATATGTATGGAGTGGAGTTTGCAACTGACAAGAAACTGTGTTCTCAAGAAGCTAGGTGAAGGACGGCTTTCACACACACTTTTGTCTCAGAACTGAGCTTTTGGAGAGAAGTTCGTTCATCTAGCACAAAGGGAACGGGTTGTAGGAGAAACTATTACTCTGGTATCTCAGTCTGATTCCTTGTGCCGGTTTGAAGTTCCTTCAGTTTTCACTGTAAAACCGAGTTGGTGCTAGTTCCTACCCATATATATGTATGGAGATGCGTTTGCAACTGAAAAGTAACTTTGTGTTATCATCAAGCTAGGTGAAGGACGGCTTTCACACACACTTATCTCTCAGAACGGAGCATGTGGATAGACGTTCGTTCATCTAGCACAAATGGAACGGTTTGCAGTAGAATGTTTTCTCTGGTTTCTCAGTCTGTTTCTTAATGCCAGTTTGAATTTCCTCCAGTTTTCATTGTAAAACCGCGTTGGAGCTAGTACCACCCCTTATATATTTATGGAGTGGAGTTTGCAATTGAAAAGAAACTTTGTGTTTCCAACAAGATAGGTGAAGGAAGGCTTTCAAACACACTTATGTCTGAGAACTGAGCATATGGTTAGAAGTTTGTTCATCTAGCACAAAAGGAACGGTTTGCAGGAGAATCTATTACTCTGGTTTCTCAGTCTAATGCTTTGTCCCGGTTAGAAGTTAATGCAATTTTGAGTGTAAAACCGAGTTGGAGCTAGTTCCTCCCCATATATATGTATGGAGTGGAGTTTGCAACTGACAAGAAACTGTGTTCTCAACAAGCTAGGTTTAGGAAGGCTTTCACACACACATATGTCAAAGAACTGAGATTTTGGAGAGAATTTCGTTCATCTAGCACAAAGGGAACGGGTTGCAGGAGAAACTATTACTCTGATTTCTGTGTCTGGTTCCTAGTGCCGGTTTGAAGTTCCTGCAGTTTTCACTGTAAAATCGAGTTCGTGCTAGTTCCTCTCCATATATATGTATGGAATGGAGTTTGCAACTGAAAAGAAACTTTGTGTTCCCAACAAGCAAGGTGAAGGACTCCTTTCACACACTTATCCCTCAGATCTGAACAAGTGGAGATACGTTCGTTCATCTAGCGCAAAGATAACGGGTTGCAGGAGAAACTAATACTCTGGTTTCTCAGTCTGATTCCTAGTGCCGGTTTGAAGTTCCTCCAGTTTTCACTGTAAAATCGAGTTCGTGCTAGTTCCTCTCCATATATATGTATGGAATGGAGTTTGCAACTGAAAAGAAACTTTGTGTTCCCAAAAAGCTAGGTGAAGGACGGCTTTCAAACACCCTTATCTCTCAGAACTGAGCATGTGGGGAGAAGTTCGTGCATCTAGCACAAAGGGAACTGGTTGCTGTAGAATCTTTTCTCTGGTTTCTCAGTCTGTTTCTTAATGCCAGTTTGAATTTCCTCCAGTTTTCACTGTAAAATCGCGTCGGAGCTAGTACCACCCCTTATAAATTTATGGAGTGGATTTTGCAACTGAAAATAAACTTTGTGTTCCCACCAAGTTACTTGAACGACGGCTTTCAAACACACTTACGTGTTAGAACTGAGCATGTGGATAGACGTTCGTTCATCTAGCACAAAAGGAACGGTTTGCAGGGGAAATTTTTCTCTGGTTTCCCAGTCTGTTTCCTAGTGCCGGTTTGAAGTTCCTGCAGTTTTCACTGTAACCCCAAGTTCGTGCTAGTTCCTCCCCATATATATGTATGGTATGGAGTTTGTAACTGAAAAGAAACTTTGTGTTCCCAAAAAGCTAGGTGAAGGACAGCATTCAAACACACATATCTCTCAGAACTGAGCATGTGGAGAGACGTTCGTGCATCTAGCAAAAAGGGAACGGGTTGCAGTAGACTCTTTACTCTGGTTTCTCAGTCTGTTTCTTAATGCCAGTTTGAAGTTCCTCTAGTTTTCACTGTAAAACCGTCTTGGGGTTAGTACCTCCCCTTATATATTTATGGAGTGGAGTGTGCAACTGAATAGAAAATTTGTGTTCCCAACAAGATAGTTTAAGGACGGCATTCATACACATATATCTCTCAGAACTGAGCATGTGGAGAGACTTTCGTTCATCTAGCACAAACGGAACGGGTTGCAGGAGAAACTATAACTCCGGTTTCTCAGTCTGTTTCCTTGTGCCGGTTTGAAGTTCCTGCAGTTTTCACTGTATAACCGAGTTGGTGCTAGTTCCTCCCCATATATATGGATGGAATGGCATTTGTAACTTAAAAGAAACTTTGTGTTCACTAAAAGCTAGGTGAAGGACGTTTTTCACAACACATATCTCTCAGAACTGAGCATGTGGGGAGAAGTTCGTGCATCTAGCACAAAGGGAACGGGTTGTAGGAGAAACTATTACTCTGGTTTCTCAGTCTGATTCCTTGTGCCGGTTTGAAGTTCCTTCAGTTTTCACTGTAAAACCGAGTTGGTGCTAGTTCCGACACATATATATGTATGGAGATGCGTTTGCAACTGAAAAATAACTTTTTGTTCCCATCAAGCTATGTGAAGGACGGCTTTCACACACACTTATCTCTCAGAACGGAGCATGTGGATAGACGTTCGTTCATCTAGCACAAAGGGAACGGGTTGCAGTAGAATGTTTTCTCTCGTTTCTCAGTCTGTTTCTTAATGCCAGTTTGAATTTTCTTCAGTTTTCATTGTAAAACCGCGTTGGAGCTAGTACCATCCCTTATATATATATGGAGTGGAGTTTGCAATTGAAAAGAAACTTTGTGTTCCCAGCAAGATAGGTGAAGGAAAGCTTTCAAACACACTTATGTCTTAGAACTGAGCATATGGTTAGACGTTCGTTCATCTAGCACAAAAGGAACGGTTTGCAGGAGAAACTATTTCTCTGGATTCTCAGTCTAATGCTTTGTCCCAGTTTGAAGTTAATGCAATTTTGAGTGTAAAACCGAGTTGGAGCTAGTTCCTCCCCATATGTATGTATGGAGTGGAGTTTGCAACTGACAAGAAACTTTGTGTTCGCAACAAGCTATGTGTAGGAAGGCTTTCACACACACTTATGTCAAAGAACTGAGCTTTTGGAGAGAATTTCGTTCATCTAGCACAAATGGAACGGGTTGAATTAGAAACTATTACTCTGGTTTCTCAGTCTGATTCCTAGTGCTTGTTTGAATTTCCTGCATTTTTCAGTGTAAAACAGAGTTGGTGCTAGTTCCTCCCCATATATATGTATGTAGTGGAGTTTGCAAATGAAAAGAAACTTTGTGTTCCCAACAAGCTAGGTGAAGGACGGCTTTCACACACATTTATCTCTCAGAACTGAGCATGTGGAGAGACGTTCGTTCATCTACACAAAGGGAACGGGTTACAGTAGAATCTTTTCTCTGGTTTCTCAGACTGTTTCTTAATGCCAGTTTGAAGTTCCTGCAGTTTTCACTGTAAAACCGCGTTGGAGCTAGTAACTCCCCTTATATATTTATGGAGTTGAGTTTGCAACTGAAAAGAATCTTTGTGTTCCCAACAAGTTAGGTGAAGGAAGTCTTTCAAACACACTTATGTCCCAAAACTGAGCATGTGGTTAGAAGATCGTTCATCTAGCACAAAGGCAACGGGTTGCAGTAGAAATTATTACTCTGGCTTCTCAGTCTGATTCCTAGTGCCGGTTTGAATTTCCTGCACTTTTCACTGTAAAACCGAGTAGAAGCTAGTTCCTCCCCATATATATATATGGAATGGAGTTTGCAACTGAAAAAAACCTTTGTGTTCCCAACAAGTTAGATGAATGAAGGCTTCCAAACACACTTATGTCTCAGAACTGAGCATGTGGTTACACGTTCGTTCATCTAGCACAAAGGGAATGGGTTGCAGAAGAAATTTTACTCTGGTTTCTCAGTCTGATTCCTTGTGCCGGTTTGAAGTTCCTGCAGTTATCAGTGTAAAAATGAGTTGGAGATAGTTCCTCCACTTATATATGTATGGAATGGGGTTTGCAATTGAAAAGAAACTTTGTGTTCCCAACATGCTAGGTTAAATACGGCTTTCACACACACATTTCTGTCAGAACTGAGCATGTGGAGAGAAGTTCGTTCATCTAGGTCAAAGTTATTGGGTTGCAGGAGAAACTTTTACTTTGCTTTCTCAGTCTGTTTCTTAGTGCCGGTTTGAAGTTCCTGAAGTTTTCACTATAAAACCGTGTTGGAGTTAGTACCTCCCAATATATATGTATGGAGTGGTGTTTGCAACTGACAAGAAAATGTGTTCTCAACAAGCTAGGTGAAGGACGGCTTTCACACTCACTTTTGTCTCAGAACTGAGCTTTTGGAGAGAAGTTCGTTCATCTAGCACAAAGGGAACGGGTTGCAGGAGAAAATATTACTCTGGTTTCTCAGTCTCATTCCATGTGCCGGTTTGAAGTTCCTTCAGTTTTCACTGTAAAACCGAGTTGGTGCTAGTTCCTACACATATATATGTATGGAGTTGCGTTTGCAACTGAAAAGTAACTTTGTGTTATCATCAAGCTAGGTGAAGGACGGCTTTCACACACACTTATCTCTCAGAACGGAGCATGTGGATAGACGTTCGTTCATCTAGCACAAAGGGAACGGTTTGCAGTAGAATCTTTTCTCTGGTTTCTCAGTCTGTTTCTTAATGCCAGTTTGAATTTCCTCCAGTTTTCATTGTAAAACCGCGTTGGAGCTAGTACCACACCTTATATATTTATGGAGTGGAGTTTGCAATTGAAAAGAAACTTTGTGTTCCCAACAAGTTAGGTGAAGGAAGGCTTTCAAACACACTTATGTCTGAAAACTGAGCATATGGTTAGACGTTCGTTCATCTAGCACAAAAGGAACGGGTTGCAGGAGAAACTATTACTATGGTTTCTCAGTCTGATGCTTTGTCCCGGTTTGAAGTTAATGCAATTTTGAGTGTAAAACCGAGTTGGTGCTAGTTCCTCCCCATATATATAAATTTGGAGTGGAGTTAGCAACTGAAAAGAAACTTTGTGTTCCCAAGAATTTAGGTGAAGGACGGCTTTCACACACACTTATCTCTCAGAACTGAGCATGTGGAGAGACGTTCGTTCATCTACACAAAGGGAACGGGTTGCAGTAGAATCTTTTCTCTGGTTCTCAGTCTGTTTCTTAATGCCAGTTTGAAGTTCCTCCAGTTTTCACTGTAAAACCGCGTTGGAGCTAGTAACTCCCCTTATATATTTATGGAGTTGAGTTTGCAACTGAAAAGAATCTTTGTGTTCCCAACAAGTTAGGTGAAGGAAGTCTTTCAAACACACTTATGTCTCAAAACTGAGCATGTGGTTAGACTTTCGTTCATCTAGCACAAAGGCAACGGGTTGCAGTATAAATTATTACTCTGGTTTCTCATTCTGATTCCTAGTGCCGGTTTGAAGTTCCTGCAGTTTTCACTGTAAAACCGAGTTGAAGCTGGTTCCTCCCCATATATATATATGGAATGGAGTTTGCAAGTGAAAAAAAACTTTGTGTTCCCAACAAGTTAGATGAATGAAGGCTTCCAAACACACTTATGTCTCAGAACTGAGCATGTGGTTACACGTTCGTTCATCTAGCACAAAGGGAAAGGGTTGCAGGAGAAACTTTTACTTTGCTTTCTCAGTCTGTTTATTAGTGCCGGTTTGAAGTTCCTGAAGTTTTCACTATAAAACCGAGTTGGAGCTAGTACCTCCCCATATATATGTATGGAGTGGAGTTTGCAACTGACAAGAAACTGTGTTCTCAACAAGCTAGGTGAAGGACGGCTTTCACACAGACTTTTGTCTCAGAACTGAGCTTTTGGAGACAAGTTCGTTCATTTAGCACAAAGGGAACGGGTTGTAGGAGAAACTATTACTCGGGTTTCTCAGTCTGATTCCTTTTGCCGGTTTAAAGTTCCTTCAGTTTTCACTGTAAAACCGAGTTGGTGCTAGTTCCTACCCATATATATGTATGGAGATGCGTTTGCAACTGAAAAGTAACTTTGTGTTCCCATCAAGCTAGGTGAAGGACGGCTTTCACACACACTTATCTCTCAGAACGGAGCATGTGGATAGACGTTCGTTCATCTAGCACAAATGGAACGGTTTGCAGTAGAATGTTTTCTCTGGTTTCTCAGTCTGTTTCTTAATGCCAGTTTGAAGTTCCTTCAGTTTTCATTGTAAATCCGCGTTGGAGCTAGTACCACCCCTTATATATTTATGGAGTGGAGTTTGCAATTGAAAAGAAACTTTGTGTTCCCAACAAGATAGGTGAAGGAAGGCTTTCAAACACACTTATGCCTGAGAACTGAGCATATGGTTAGACGTTCGTTCATCTAGCACAAAAGGAAATGTTTGCAGGAGAAACTATTACTCTGATTTCTCAATCTGATTCCTAGTGCCTGTATGAAGTTCCTGCAGCTTTCAGTGTAAAACCGAGTTGGTGCTGGTTCTTCCCCATATATATGTATGTAGTGGAGTTTGCAACTGAAAAGAAACTCTGTGTTCCCAACAAGCTAGGTGAAGGACGGCTTTCACACACAGTTATCTCTCAGATCTGAGCATGTGGAGAGACGTTCGTGCATCTAGCACAAAGGGAACGGGTTGCAGGGGAAAATATTACTCTGGTTACTCAGTCTGATTCCTAGTGCCTGTTTGAAGTTTCTGCAGTTTTCAGTGTAAAACCGAGTTGGAGCTAGTTCCTCCCCATATATATGGATGGAATGGCATTTGTAACTTAAAAGAAACTTTGTGTTCATTAAAGCTAGGTGAAGGACGTTTTTCACAACTCATATCTCTCAGAACTGAGCATGTGGAAAGACGTTAGTTCATCTAGCACAAAGGAAACGGGTTGCAAGAGAAACTAATACTCTGGTTTCTCAGTCTGATTCCTAGTACCGGTTTGAAGTTCCTGCAGTTTTCACTGTAAACCCGAGTTGGTGCTAGTCCCTCCCCATATATATGTATGGAATGGAGTTTGCAACTGAAAAGAAACTTTGTGTTCCCAAAAAGCTAGGTGAAGGACGGCTTTCACACACAATTATCTCTCAGAACTGAGCATGTGGGGAGAAGTTCGTGCATCTAGCACAAAGGGAACTGGTTGCAGTAGAATCTTTTCTCTGGTTCCTCTGTCTGTTTCTTAATGCCAGTTTGAAGTTCCTCCAGTTTTCACTGTAAAACCGCGTTGGAGCTAGTACCTCCCCTTATATATTTATGGAGTGCAGTTTGCAAATTAAAAGAAACTTTGTTTTCCCAACAAGTTAGGTGAAGGACGGCTTTCACACACACTTATCTCTCAGAACTGAGCATTTGGAGAGACGTTCGTTCATCTAGTACATAGGGAACGGGTTGTAGGAGAATCTATTACTCTGGTATCTCAGTCTGATTCCTTGTGCCGGTTTGAAGTTCCTGCAGTTTTCACTGTAAAACAGAGTTGTTGCTAGTTCCTACCCATATATATGTATGGAGTTGCGTTTGCAACTGAAAAGTAACTTTGTGTTCCCATCAAGCAAGGTGAAGGACGGCTTTCACACAAAGTTATCTCTCAGAACTGAGCATGTGGAGAGACGTTCGTGCATCTAGAACAAAGGGAACGGGTTGAAGTGAAACTATTACTCTGGTTTCTCAGTCAGATTCCTAGTGCCTCTTTGAAGTTCCTGCAGTTTTCAGTGTAAAACCGAGTTTGTGTTAGTTCCTCCACATATATATAAATTTGGAGTGGAGTTAGCAACTGAAAAGAAATTTTGTGTTCCCAAGAAGCTAGGTGAAGGACGGCATTCACACACACTTATCTCTCAGAACTGAGCATGTGGAGAGACGTTCGTTCATCTAGCACAAAGGGAACGGGTTGCAGTAGAATCTTTTCTCTGCTTCTCTGTCTGTTTCTTAATGCCAGTTTGAAGTTGCTCCAGTTTTCATTGTAAAACCGCGTTGGAGCTAGTAACTCCCCTTATATATTTATGGAGTAGAGTTTGCAACTGAAAAGAATATTTGTGTTCCCAACAAGTTAGGTGAAGGAAGTCTTTCAAACAGACTTATGTCTCAAAACTGAGCATGTGGTTAGACGTTCGTTCATCTAGCACAAATGCAACGGGTTGCAGTAGAAATTATTACTCTGGTTTCTCAGTCTGAATCCTAGTGCCGGTTTGAATTTCCTGCAGTTTTCACTGTAAAACCGAGTTGAAGCTAGTTCCTCCCCATATATATATATGGAATGGTGTTTGCAAGTGAAAAAAAAAATTTGTGTTCCCGACAAGTTAGATGAATGAAGGCTTCCAAACACACTTATGTCTCATAACTGAGCATGTGGTTACACGTTCGTTCATCTAGCACAAAGGGAAATGGTTGCAGGAGAAACTTTAACTCTGGTTTCTCAGTCTGATTCCTTGTGCCGGTTTGAAGTTCCTTCAGTTTTCACTGTAAAACCGAGATGGAGCTAGTTCCTCCCCTTATATATGTATGGAATGTGGTTTGCAATTGAAAAGAAACTTTGTTTTCCCAACATGCTAGTTTAAAGACGGCTTTCACACACACTTATCTGTCAGAACTGAGCATGTGGAGAGATGTTCGTTCATCTAGCTCAAAGTTATTGGGTTGCAGGAGAAACTTTTACTTTGCTTTCTCAGTCTGTTTCTTAGTGCCGGTTTGAAGTTCCTGAATTTTTCACTATAAAACCGAGTTGGAGCTAGTACCTCCCCATATATATGTATGGAGTGGAGTTTGCAACTGACAAGAAACTGTGTTCTCAACAAGCTAGGTGAAGGACGGCTTTCACACACACTTTTGTCTCAGAACTGAGCTTTTGGAGAGAAGTTCGTTCATCTAGCACAAAGGGAACGGGTTGTAGGAGAAACTATTACTCGGGTTTCTCAGTCTGATTCCTTGTGACGGTTTGAAGTTCCTTCAGTTTTCACTGTAAAACCGAGTTGGTGCTAGTTCCTACACATATATATGTATGGAGATGCGTTTGCAACTGAAAAATAACATTTTGTTCCCATCAAGCTATGTGAAGGACGGCTTTCACACACACTTATCTCTCAGAACGGAGCATGTTGATAGACGTTCGTTCATCTAGCACAAAGGGAACGGGTTGCAGTAGAATGTTTTCTCTCGTTTCTCAGTCTGTTTCTTAATGCCAGTTTGAATTTCCTTCAGTTTTCATTGTAAAACCGCGTTGGAGCTAGTACCATCCTTATATATATATGGAGTGGAGTTTGCAATTGAAAAGAAACTTTGTGTTCCCAGCAAGATAGGTGAAGGAAAGCTTTCAAACACACTTATGTCTTAGAACTGAGCATATGGTTAGACGTTCGTTCATCTAGCACAAAAGGAACGGTTTGCAGGAGAAACTATTACTCTGGATTCTCAGTCTAATGCTTTGTCCCGGTTTGAAGTTAATGCAATTTTGAGTGTAAAACCGAGTTGGAGCTAGTTCCTCCCCATATGTATGTATGGAGTGGAGTTTGCAACTGACAAGAAACTTTGTGTTCGCAACAAGCTATGTGTAGGAAGGCTTTCACACACACTTATGTCTAAGAACTGAGCTTTTGGAGAGTAGTTTATTCATCTAGCACAAAAGGAAATGTTTGCAGGAGAAACTATTACTCTGATTTCTCAGTCTGATTCCTAGTGCCTGTAAGAAGTTCCTGCAGTTTTCAGTGTAAACCCGAGTTGGTGCTAGTTCCTCCCCATATATATATACGGAGTGGAGTTTGAAACTGAAAGAAACTTTGTGTTCCCAACAAGCTAGATGATTTAAGGCTTTTACACACACTTATCTCTCACAACTGAGCATGTGGAGAGACGTTCGTTCATCTAGCACAAAGGGAACGGTTTCAAGTAGAATCTTTGCTCTGGTTTCTCAGTCTGTTTCTTAATGCCAGTTTGAAGTTCCTCCAGTTTTCATTGTAAAACCGCGTTGGAGCTAGTACCACCTCTTATATATTTATAGATTGGAGTTAGCAACTGAAAAGAAACTTTGTGTTCCCAAATAGTAAGGTGAAAGACGGCTTTCAAACACACTTATGTCTCAGAACTGAGCATGTGGAGTGAAGTTCTTTCATCTAGCTCAAAGTTATTGGGTTTCAGGAGAAACTTTTACTTTGCATTCTCAGTCTTTTTCTTAGTGCCGGTTTGATGTTCCTGAAGTTTTCACTGTAAAACCGAGTTGGAGTTAGTACCTCCCCATATATATGTATGGAGTGGAGTTTGCAACTGACAAGAATCTTTGTGTTCTCAACAAGCTAGGTGTAGGAAGGCTTTCACACACACTTATGTCAAAGAACTGAGCTTTTGGAGAGAATTTCGTTCATCTAGCACAAATGGAACGGGTTGAATTAGAAACTATTACTCTGGTTTCTCAGTCTGATTCCTAGTGCTTGTTTGAATTTCCTGCATTTTTCAGTGTAAAACAGAGTTGGTGCTAGTTCCTCCCCATATATATGTATGTAGTGGAGTTTGCAAATGAAAAGAAACTTTGTGTTCCCAACAAGCTAGGTGAAGGACGGCTTTCACACACATTTATCTCTCAGAACTGAGCATGTGGAGAGACGTTCGTTCATCTACACAAAGGGAACGGGTTACAGTAGAATCTTTTCTCTGGTTTCTCAGTCTGTTTCTTAATGCCAGTTTGAAGTTCCTGCAGTTTTCAGTGTAAAACCGAGTTGGTGCTAGTTCCTCCCCATATATATAAATTTGGAGTGGAGTTAGCAACTGAAAAGAAACTTTGTGTTCCCAAAAATTTAGGTGAAGGACGGCTTTCACACACACTAATCTCTAAGAACTTAGCATGTGGAGAGACGTTCGTTCATCTACACAAAGGGAACGGGTTGCAGTAGAATCTTTTCTCTGGTTTCTCAGACTGTTTCTTAATGCCAGTTTGAAGTTCCTCCAGTTTTCACTGTAAAACCGCGTTGGAGCTAGTAACTCCCCTTATATATTTATGGAGTTGAGTTTGCAACTGAAAAGAATCTTTGTGTTCCCAACAAGTTAGGTGAAGGAAGTCTTTCAAACACACTTATGTCTCAGAACTGAGCATGTGGTTACACGTTCGTTCATCTAGCACAAAGGGAAAGGGTTGCAGAAGAACGTTTACTCTGGTTTCTCAGTCTGATTCCTTGTGCCGGTTTGAAGTTCCTGCAGTTATCAGTGTAAAACCGAGTTGGAGCTAGTTCCTCCCCTTATATTTATATGGAATCGGGTTTGCAATTGAAAAGAAACTTAGTGTTCCCAACATGCTAGGTTAAAGACGGCTTTCACACACAATTTTCTGTCAGAACTTAGCATGTGGAGAAAAGTTCGTTCATCTAGGTCAAAGTTATTGGGTTGCAGGAGAAACTTTTACTTTGCTTTCTCAGTCTGTTTCTTAGTGCCGGTTTGAAGTTCCTGAAGTTTTCACTATAAAACCGTGTTGGAGCTAGTACCTCCCCATATATATGTATGGAGTGGTGTTTGCAACTGACAAGAAACTGTGTTCTCAACAAGCTAGGTGAAGGACGGCTTTCACCCTCACTTTTGTCTCAGAACTGAGCTTTTGGAGAGAAGTTCGTTCATCTAGCACAAAGGGAACGGGTTGTAGGAGAAACTATTACTCTGGTTTCTCAGTCTGATTCCATGTGCCGGTTTGAAGTTCCTTCAGTTTACACTGTAAAACCGAGTTGGTGCTAGTTCCTACCCATATATATGTATGGAGTTGCGTTTGCAACTGAAAAGTAACTTTGTGTTATCATCAAGCTAGGTGAAGGACGGATTTCACACACACTTATCTCTCAGAACGGAGCATGTGGATAGACTTTCGTTCATCTAGCACAAAGGGAACGGTTTGCAGTAGAATCTTTTCTCTGGTTTCTCAGTCTGTTTCTTAATGCCAGTTTGAAGTTCCTTCAGTTTTCATTGTAAAACCGCGTTGGAGCTAGTACCACACATTATATATATATGGAGTGGAGTTTGCAATTGTAAAGAAACTTTGTGTTCCGAACAAGTTAGGTGAAGGAAAGCTTTCAAACACACTTATGTCTGAGAACTGGGCATATGGTTAGAAGTTCGTTCATCTAGCACAAAAGGAACGGGTTGCAGGAGAAATTATTACTCTGGTTTCTCAGTCTGATGCTTTGTCCCGGTTTGAAGTTAATGCGATTTTGAGTGTAAAACCGAGTTGGAGCTAGTTCCTCCCCATATATATAAATTTGGAGTGGAGTTAGCAACTGAAAAGAAACTTTGTGTTCCCAAGAATTTAGGTGAAGGACGGCTTTCACACACACTTATCTCTCAGAACTGAGCATGTGGAGAGACGTTCGTTCATCTAAACAAAGGGAACGGGTTGCAGTAGAATCTTTTCTCTGGTTCCTCAGTCTGTTTCTTAATGCCAGTTTGAAGTTCCTCCAGTTTTCACTGTAAAACCGCTTTGGAGCTAGTAACTCCCCTTATATATTTATGGAGTTGAGTGTGCAACTGAAAAAAATCTTTGTGTTCCCAACAAGTTAGGTGAAGGAAGTCTTTCAAACACACTTTTGTCTCAAAACTGAGCATGTGGTTAGACGTTCGTTCATCTAGCACAAATGGAACGGGTTGAAGGAGAAACTATTACTCTGGTTTCTCAGTCTGATTCCTAGTGCTTGTTTGAATTTCCTGCATTTTTCAGTGTAAAACAGAGTTGGTGCTAGTTCCTCCCCATATATATGTATGTAGTGGAGTTTGCAACTGAAAAGAAACTTTGTGTTCCCAACAAGCTAGGTGAAGGACGGCTTTCACACACATTTATCTCTCAGAACTGAGCATGTGGAGAGACGTTCGTGCATCTAGAACAAAGGGAACGGGTTGCAGGGGAAACTATTACTCTGGTTTCTCAGTCTGATTCCTCGTGCCTGTTTGAAGTTCCTGCAGTTCTCAGTGTAAAACCGAGTTGGTGCTAGTTCCTCCCCATATATATAAATTTGGAGTGGAGTTAGCAACTGAAAAGAAACTTTGTGTTCCCAAAAATTTAGGTGAAGGACGGCTTTCACACACACTTATCTCTAAGAACTTAGCATGTGGAGAGACGTTCGTTCATCTACACAAAGGGAACGGGTTGTAGGAGAAACTTTTACTCTGGTTTCTCAGTCTGTTTCCTAGTGCTTGTTTGAAGTTTCTTCAGTTTTCAGTGTAAAACCGAGATTGTTCTAGTTCCTCCCCATATATATATATGGAGTGGAGTTTGTAACTGAATAGAAACTTTGTTTTCCCAACAAGCTAGATGAATTAAGGCTTTCACACACAATTATCTCTCAGAACTGAGCATGTGGAGAGACGTTCGTTCATCTAGCACAAAGGGAATGGGTTGCAGTACAATCTTTTCTCTGGTTTCTCAGTCTGTTTCTTAATGCCAGTTTGAAGTTCCTCCAGTTTTCATTGTAAAACCGCGTTGGAGCTAGTACCAGCCCTTATATATTTATGGAGTGGAGTTTGTAACTGAAAAGAATCTTTATGTTCCCAACTAGTTAGGTGAAGGACGGCTTTCAAACACACATTTGTCTCGGAACTGAGCATGTGGAGTGAAGTTCTTTCATCTAGCTCAAATTTAATTGGTTGCAGGAGAAATTTTACTTTTCTTTCTCAGTCTGTTTCTTAGTGCCGGTTTGAAGTTCCTGCAGTTTTCACTGTAAAACCGATTTGATGCTAGTTCCTCCACATATATATATATGGAATGGAGTTTGCAACTGAAAAAAACTATGTGTTCCCAACAAGTTAGTTGAAGGAAGGCTTTAAAACACACTTATGTCTGAGAACTGAGCATATGGTTAGACGTTCGTTCATCTAGCACAAAAGGAACGGGTTGCAGGAGAAACTATTTCTCTGGTTTCTCAGTCTGATTCCTTGTGCCGGTTTGAAGTTCCTTCACTTTTCACTGTAAAACCGAGTTGGTGCTAGTTCCTACCCATATATATATGGAGTGGAGTTTGCAACTGAAAACAAACTTTGTGTTCCCAACAATCTAGGTGAAGGACGTCTTCACACACACTTATCTCTCAGAAATGAGCATGTGGATAGACGTCCGTTCATCTAGCACAAAGGGAACGGGTTGCAGGAGAAACTATTACTGTGGTTTCTCAGTCTGATTCCTAGTGCCGGTTTGAAATTCCTGCAGTTTTCACTGTAAAACCGAGTTGGAGCTAGTTCCTCCCCATATATATGTATGGATTGGAGTTTGCAATTGAAAAGAAACTTTGTGTTCCCAACATGCTAGGTTAAAGATGGCTTTCACACACACTTATCTGTCAGAACTGAGCATGTGGAGAGAAGTTCGTTCATATAGCTCAAAGTTAACGGGTTGCAGGAGAAACTTTTACAATGCTTTCTCAGTCTGTTTCTTAGTGCCGGTTTGAAGTTCCTGAAGTTTACACTGTAAAATCGAGTTGGAACTAGTACCTCCCCATATATATGTATGGAGTGGAGTTTGCAACTGAAAAGAAACTTTGTGTTCCCAACAAGCTAGGTGAAGGACGGCTTTCAAACACACATTTATCTCAGAACTGAGCTTTTGGAGAGAATTTCGTTCATCTAGCACAAAGGGAACGGGTTGCAGGAGAAACTATTACTCTGGTTTCTCAGTCTGATTCCTTGTGCCGGTTTGAAGTTCCTCCAGTTTTCACTGTAAAACCGATTTGATGCTAGTTCCTCCCCATATATATATATGGAATGGAGTTTGCAACTGAAAAAAATCTTTGTGTTCCCAACATGTTAGTTGAAGGAAGGCTTTAAAACACACTTATGTCTGAGAACTGAGCATATTTTTAGACGTTCTTTCATCTAGCCCAAAGTGAACGGGTTGCAGGAGAAAGTATTACTCTGGTATCTCAGTCTGATTCCTAGTGCCGGTTTGAAGTTCCTGCAGTTTTTACTATAAAACCGAATTGGTGCTAGTTCCTCCCCATATATATGTATGCAGTGGAGTTTGCAACTGAAAAGAAACTTTGTGTTCACAACAAGCTAGGTGAAGGACGGCTTTCACACACACTTATCTCTCAGAACTGAGCATGTGGAGAGACGTTCGTGCATCTAGCAAAAAGGGAATGGGTTGCAGGGGAAACTATTACTCTGGATTCTCAGTCTGATTCCTAGTGCCTGTTTGAAATTTCTGCAGTTTTCATTGTAAAACCGAGTTGGAGCTAGTACCTCCCCATATATATGTATGGAGTGGAGTTTGCAACTGACAAGAAACTTTGTGTTCTAAACAAGCTATGTGTAGGAAGGCTTTCACACACACTTATCTCTCAGAACTGAGCATTTGGAGAGACCTTGTTTCATCTAGCACAAGGGAACGGGTTGCAATACAATCTTTTCTCTGGTTTCTCAGTCTGTTTTTAATGCCAGTTTGAAGTTCCTCCAGTTTTCATTTTAAAACCGCGTTGGAGCTAGTACCACCCCTTATATATTTATGGAGTGGAGTTTGCAACTGAAAAGAATCTTTATGTTCCCAACTAGTTAGGTGAAGGACTGCTTTCAAACACACATTTATCTCAGAACTGAGCATGTGGTTAGACGTTCGTTCATCTAGCACAAAGGGAAAGGGTTGCAGGAGAAACTTTTACTCTGGTTTCTCAGTCTGATTCTTTGTGCCGGTTTCTAGTTCCTGCATTTACCAGTGTAAAAGAGAGTTGTAGCTAGTTCCTCCCCATATATATGTATGGAGTGGAGTTTGCAAATGAAAACAAACTTTGTGTTCCCAACATGCTATGTGAAGGACGGCTTTCACACACACATAACTCTCAGAATTGAGCATGTGGATAGACGTTCGTTCATCTAGCACAAACTGAACGGGTTGTAGGAAAAACTATTACTCTGGTATCTCAGTCTGATTCCTAGTGCCGGTTTGAAGTTCCTGCAGTTTTTACTGTAAAACCGAGTTGGTGCTAGTTCCTCCCCATATATATGTATGTAGTGGAGTTTTCAACTGAAAAGAAACTTTGTGTTCACAACAAGCTAGGTGAAGGATGGCTTTCACACACACTTATCTCTCAGAACTGAGCATGTGGAGAGACGTTCGTGCATCTAGAACAAAGGGAATGGGTTGCAGGGGAAACTATTACTCTGGTTTCTCAGTCTGATTTTTAGTGCCTGTTTGAAATTTCTGCAGTTTTCATTGTAAAACCGAGTTGGTGCTAGTTCCTCCCCATATATATATATATGGAGTGGAGTTAGCAACTGAAAAGAAACTTTGTGTTCTCAACAAGCTATGTGAATTACGGCTTTCACACACACTTATCTCTCAGAACTGAACATTTGGAGAGACGTTGGTTCATCTAGCACAAAGGGAACGGGTTGCAGTACAATCTTTTCTCTGGTTTCTCAGTCTGTTTCTTAATGCCAATTTGAAGTTCCTCCAGTTTTCATTGTAAAACCGCGTTGGAGCTAGTACAAGCCCTTATATATTTATGGAGTGGAGTTTGTAACTGAAAAGAATCTTTATGTTCCCAACTAGTTAGGTTAAGGACGGCTTTCAAACACACATTTGTCTCAGAACTGAGTATGTGGAGTGAAGTTCTTTCATCTAGCTCAAAGTTAATTGGTTGCAGGAGAAACTTTTACTTTTCTTTCTCAGTCTGTTTCTTAGTGCCGTTTTGAAGTTCCTGCAGTTTTCACTGTAAAACCGATTTGATGCTAGTTCCTCCACATATATATATATGGAATGGAGTTTGCAACTGAAAAAAAACTATGTGTTCCCAACAAGTTAGTTGAAGGAAGGCTTTAAAACACACTTATGTCTGAGAACTGAGCATATGGTTAGACGTTCGTTCATCTAGCACAAAAGTAACGGGTTGCAGGAGAAACTATTTCTCTGGTTTCTCAGTCTGATTCCTTGTGCTGGTTTGAAGTTCCTTCACTTTTCACTGTAAAACCGAGTTGGTGCTAGTTCCTACCCATATATATGTATGGAGTGGAGTTTGCAACTGAAAACAAACTTTGTGTTCCCAACAATCTAGGTGAAGGACGTCTTCACACACATTTATCTCTCAGAAATGAGCATGTGGATAGACGTCCGTTCATCTAGCACAAAGGGAACGGGTTGCAGGAGAAACTATTACTGTGGTTTCTCAGTCTGATTCCTAGTGCCGGTTTGAAATTCCTGCAGTTTTCACTGTAAAACCGAGTTGGTGCTAGTTACTCCCCATATATATGTATGTAGTGGAGATTGCAACTGAAAAGAAACTTTGTGTTCCCAGCAAGCTAGGTGAATTACGGCTTTCACACACACTTATCTCTCAGATCTGAGCATTTGGGGAGACATTCGTTCATCTAGCAGAAAGGGAACGGTTTGCAGTAGAATTTTTTCTCTGGTTTCTCAGTCTGTTTCTTAGTGCCAGTTTGAAGTACCTCCAGGTTTCATTGTAAAACCGCGTTGGAGCTAGTACCAACCCTTATATATTTATGGAGTGGAGTTTGCAACTGAAAAGAAACTTTGTGTTCCCAACTAGTTAGGTGAAAGACGGCTTTCAAACACACTTATGTCTCAGAACTGAGCATGTGGTTAGACGTTCGTTCATCTAGCACAAAGGGAAAGGGTTGCAGGAGAAACTTTTACTCTGGTTTCTCAGTCTGATTCTTTGTGCCGGTTTCAAGTTCCTGCATTTACCAGTGTAAAACAGAGTTGGAACAAGTTCCTCCCCATATATATGTATGGAGTGGAGTTTGCAAATGAAAACAAACTTTGTGTTCCCAACAAGCTTGGTGAAGGACGGCTTTCAAACACACTTTTGTCTCAGAACTGAGCTTTTGGAGAGAAGTTCGTTCATCTAGCACAAAGGGAACGGGTTGCTGGAGAAACTGTTACTCTGTTTTCTGTCTGATTCCTAGTGCTGATTTGAGGTTACTGCAGTTTTCACTGTAAAACCGATTTGGTGCTAGTTCCTCCCCATATATATGTATGGAATGGAGTTTGCAAATTAAAAGAACTTTGTGTTCCCAACAAACTAGGTGAAGATCGTCTTTCATACAAAATTACCTCTCTGAACTGAGCATGTGGAGAGACGTTCGTTCATCTAGCACAAATGGAACGGGTTGCAGTATAATCTTTTCTCTGGTTTCTCAGTCTGTTTCTAATGCCAGTTTGAAGTTCCTCCAGTTTTCACTGTAAAACTGCGTTGGAGCTACTACCTCCCCTTATATATGTATGGAGTGGAGTTTGCAACTGAAAACAAACTTTGTGTTCCCAACAGTCTAGGTGACAGGCGTCTTTCACACACACTTATCTCTCAGAAATGAGCATGTGGATAGACGTTCGTTCATCTAGCACAAAGGGAAAGGGTTGCAAGAGAAACTTTTACTCTGGTTTCTCAGTCTGATTCTTTGTGCCGGTTTGAAGTTCCTGAAGTTTACACTGTAAAATCGAGTTGGAACTAGTACCTCCCCATATATATGTATGGAGTGGAGTTTGCAACTGAAAAGAAACTTTGTGTTCCCAACAAGCTTGGTGAAGGACGGCTTTCAAACACACATTTGTCTGAGAACTGAGCTTTTGGAGAGAAGTTCGTTCATCTAGCACAAAGGGAACGGGTTGCAGGGGAAACTATTACTCTGGTTTTTCATTCTGATTCTTAGTTCCGGTTTGAAGTTCCTGCAGTTTTCACTGTAAAACCGAGTTGGAGCTAGTTCCTCCCCATATATATGTATGGATTGGAGTTTGCAATTTAAAATAAACTTTGTGTTCCCAAAATGCTAGGTTAAAGACGGCTTTCACACACATTTATCTGTCAGAACTGAGCATGTGGAGAGAAGTTCGTTCATATAGCTCAAAGTTAACGGGTTGCAGGAGAAACTTTTACAATGCTTTCTCAGTCTGTTTCTTAGTGCCGGTTTGAAGTTCCTGAAGTTTACACTGTAAAATCGAGTTGGAACTAGTACCTCCCCATATATATGTATGGAGTGGAGTTTGCAACTGAAAAGAAACTTTGTGTTCCCAACAAGCTAGGTGAAGGACGGCTTTCAAACACACATTTATCTCAGAACTGAGCTTTTGGAGACAATTTCGTTCATCTAGCACAAAGGGAACGGGTTGCAGGAGAAACTATTACTCTGGTTTCTCAGTCTGATTCCTTGTGCCGGTTTGAAGTTCCTCCAGTTTTCACTGTAAAACCGATTTGAGCTAGTTCCTCCCCATATATATATATGGAATGGAGTTTGCAACTGAAAAAAATCTTTGTGTTCCCAACATGTTAGTTGAAGGAAGGCTTTAAAACACACTTATGTCTGAGAACTGAGCATATTTTTAGACGTTCTTTCATCTAGCCCAAAGTGAACGGGTTGCAGGAGAAAGTATTACTCTGGTATCTCAGTCTGATTCCTAGTGCCGGTTTGAAGTTCCTGCAGTTTTTACTATAAAACCGAATTGGTGCTAGTTCCTCCCCATATATATGTATGCAGTGGAGTTTGCAACTGAAAAGAAACTTTGTGTTCACAACAAGCTAGGTGAAGGACGGCTTTCACACACACTTATCTCTCAGAACTGAGCATGTGGAGAGACGTTCGTGCATCTAGCAAAAAGGGAATGGGTTGCAGGGGAAACTATTACTCTGGATTCTCAGTCTGATTCCTAGTGCCTGTTTGAAATTTCTGCAGTTTTCATTGTAAAACCGAGTTGGAGCTAGTACCTCCCCATATATATGTATGGAGTGGAGTTTGCAACTGACAAGAAACTTTGTGTTCTAAACAAGCTATGTGTAGGAAGGCTTTCACACACACTTATCTCTCAGAACTGAGCATTTGGAGAGACCTTGTTTCATCTAGCACAAGGGAACGGGTTGCAATACAATCTTTTCTCTGGTTTCTCAGTCTGTTTCTTAATGCCAGTTTGAAGTTCCTCCAGTTTTCATTTTAAAACCGCGTTGGAGCTAGTACCACCCCTTATATATTTATGGAGTGGAGTTTGCAACTGAAAAGAATCTTTATGTTCCCAACTAGTTAGGTGAAGGACTGCTTTCAAACACACTTTTGTCTCAGAACTGAGCATGTGGAGTGAAGTTCTTTCATCTAGCTCAAAGTTAATGGGTTGCAGGAGAAACTATTACTTTTCTTTCTCAGTCTGTTTCTTAGTGCCGTTTTGAAGTTCCTGCAATTTCACTGTAAAACCGATTTGATACTAGTTCCTCCCCATATATATATATGGAATGTAGTTTGCAACTGAAAAAAAACTTTCTGTTCCCAACAAGTTAGTGAATGAAGGCTTTCAAACACAATTATGTCTCAGAACTGAGCATGTGGTTAGACGATCGTTCATCTAGCCGAAAGGGAACGGGTTGCAGGAGAAAATATTACTCTGGTTTCTCAGTCTGATTCATTGTGCTGTTTGAATTTCTTTCAGTTTTCAGTGTAAATCCAAGTTGGTGCTAGTTCCTACCCATATATATGTATGGAGTGGAGTTTGCAACTGAAAACAAACTTTGTGTTCCCAACAAGCTAGGTGAAAGACGTCTTTCAAACACACTTATCTCTCAGAACTGAGCATGTGGAGAGACGTTCGTTCATCTAGCACAGAGGGAACGGGTTGCAGGAGAAACTATTACTCTGGTATCTCAGTCTGATTCCTAGTGCCGGTTTGAAGTTCCTGCAGTTTTCACTGTAAAACCGAGTTGGTGCTAGTTCCTCACCATATATATGTATGTAATGGAGTTTGCAACTGAAAAGAAACTTTGTGTTCACAACAAGCTAAGTGAAGGACGGCTTTCACACACACTTATCTCTCAGAACTGAGCATGTGGAGAGACGTTCGTGCATCTAGCACAAATGGAACGGGTTGCAGGGGAAACTATTACTCTGGTTTCTCAGTCTGATTTCTAGCGCCTGGTTGAATTTTCTGCAGTTTTCATTGTGAAACCACTTTGGAGGTAGTATCTCCCCTTATATATTAATGGAGTGGAGTTTGCAACTGAAAAGGAACTTTGTGTTCCCAACAAGTTAGGTGAAGGACGTCTTTCAAACACACTTATGTCTCAGAAATTAGCATGTGGTTAGACGTTCGTTCATCTTGCACAAATGCAACGGGTTGCTGTAGAAATTATTACTCTGGTTTCTCAGTCTGATTCCTAGTGCCGGTTTGAAGTTCCTGCATTTTTCACTGTAAAACCGAGTTGATGCTAAATCAACCCCATATATAGATATGGAATGGAGTTTGCAACTGAAAAAAAACTTTGTGTTCCCAACAAGTTAGGTGAATGAAGGCTTTCAAACTCACTTATGTCTCAGAACTGAGCATGTGGTTAGACGTTCATTCATCTTGCACAATGGGAACGGGTTGCAATAGAAATTATTACTCTGGTTTCTTAGTCTGATTCTGTGTGCCGGATTGAAGTTTCTTCAATTTTCACTGTAAAACCGTGTTGGTGCTAGTTCCTACCCATATATATGTATGGAGTGGAGTTTGCAACTGAAAACAAACTTTGTGTTCCCAACAAGCTAGGTGAAGAACGTCTTTCACACACACATAACTCTCAGAAATGAGCATGTGGATAGACGTTCGTTCATCTAGCACAAAGTGAACGGGTTGCAGGAGAAACTATTACTCTGGTATCTCAGTCTGATTCCTAGTGCCGGTTTGAAGTTCCTGCAGTTTTTACTGTAAAACCGAGTTGGTGCTAGTCCCTCCCCATATATATGTATGTAGTGGAGTTTGCAACTGAAAAGAAACTTTGTGTTCACAACAAGCTAGGTGAATTATGGCTTTCACACACACTTATCTCTCAGAACTGAGCATGTGGAGAGACGTTCGTGCATCTAGCACAAAGGGAATGGGTTGCAGGGGAAACTATTACTCTGGTTTCTCAGTCTGATTCCTAGTGCCTGTTTGAAATTTCTGCAGTTTTCATTGTAAAACCGAGTTGGAGCTAGTACCTCCCCATATATATGTATGGAGTGGAGTTTGCAACTGACAAGAAACTTTGTGTTCTCAACAAGCTATGTGAATTACGGCTTTCACACACACTTATCTATCAGAACTGAGCATTTGGAGAGACGTTGGTTCATCTAGCCCAAAGGGAATGGGTTGCAGTACAATCTTTTCTCTGGTTTCTCAGTCTGTTTCTTAATGCCAGTTTGAAGTTCCTCCAGTTTTCATTGTAAAACCGCGTTGGAGCTAGTACCAGCCCTTATATATTTATGGAGTGGAGTTTGTAACTGAAAAGAATCTTTATGTTCCCAACTAGTTAGGTGAAGGACGGCTTTCAAACACACATTTGTCTCAGAACTGAGCATGTGGAGTGAAGTTCTTTCATCTAGCTCAAATTTAATTGGTTGCAGGAGAAATTTTACTTTTCTTTCTCAGTCTGTTTCTTAGTGCCGGTTTGAAGTTCCTGCAGTTTTCACTGTAAAACCGATTTGATGCTAGTTCCTCCACATATATATATATGGAATGGAGTTTGCAACTGAAAAAAAACTATGTGTTCCCAACAAGTTAGTT
The DNA here is from genome assembly GCF_036321535.1 of Camelus dromedarius. Lineage (NCBI taxonomy): Eukaryota > Metazoa > Chordata > Mammalia > Artiodactyla > Camelidae > Camelus > Camelus dromedarius. The sequence continues at coordinate 12,246,529 of NC_087470.1, read as the reverse complement.
GAAGGAAGGCTTTAAAACACACTTATGTCTGAGAACTGAGCATATGGTTAGACGTTCGTTCATCTAGCACAAAAGGAACGGGTTGCAGGAGAAACTATTTCTCTGGTTTCTCAGTCTGATTCCTTGTACCGGTTTGAAGTTCCTTCACTTTTCACTGTAAAACCGAGTTGGTGCTAGTTCCTACCCATATATATGTATGGAGTGGAGTTTGCAACTGAAAACAAACTTTGTGTTCCCAACAATCTAGGTGAAGGACGTCTTCACACACACTTATCTCTCAGAAATGAGCATGTGGATAGACGTCCGTTCATCTAGCACAAAGGGAACGGGTTGCAGGAGAAACTATTACTGTGGTTTCTCAGTCTGATTCCTAGTGCCGGTTTGAAATTCCTGCAGTTTTCACTGTAAAACCGAGTTGGAGCTAGTTCCTCCCCATATATATGTATGGATTGGAGTTTGCAATTGAAAAGAAACTTTGTGTTCCCAACATGCTAGGTTAAAGATGGCTTTCACACACACTTATCTGTCAGAACTGAGCATGTGGAGAGAAGTTCGTTCATATAGCTCAAAGTTAACGGGTTGCAGGAGAAACTTTTACAATGCTTTCTCAGTCTGTTTCTTAGTGCCGGTTTGAAGTTCCTGAAGTTTACACTGTAAAATCGAGTTGGAACTAGTACCTCCCCATATATATGTATGGAGTGGAGTTTGCAACTGAAAAGAAACTTTGTGTTCCCAACAAGCTAGGTGAAGGACGGCTTTCAAACACACATTTATCTCAGAACTGAGCTTTTGGAGAGAATTTCGTTCATCTAGCACAAAGGGAACGGGTTGCAGGAGAAACTATTACTCTGGTTTCTCAGTCTGATTCCTTTTGCCGGTTTGAAGTTCCTCCAGTTTTCACTGTAAAACCGATTTGATGCTAGTTCCTCCCCATATATATATATGGAATGGAGTTTGCAACTGAAAAAAATCTTTGTGTTCCCAACATGTTAGTTGAAGGAAGGCTTTAAAACACACTTATGTCTGAGAACTGAGCATATTTTTAGACGTTCTTTCATCTAGCCCAAAGTGAACGGGTTGCAGGAGAAAGTATTACTCTGGTATCTCAGTCTGATTCCTAGTGCCGGTTTGAAGTTCCTGCAGTTTTTACTATAAAACCGAATTGGTGCTAGTTCCTCCCCATATATATGTATGCAGTGGAGTTTGCAACTGAAAAGAAACTTTGTGTTCACAACAAGCTAGGTGAAGGACGGCTTTCACACACACTTATCTCTCAGAACTGAGCATGTGGAGAGACGTTCGTGCATCTAGCAAAAAGGGAATGGGTTGCAGGGGAAACTATTACTCTGGATTCTCAGTCTGATTCCTAGTGCCTGTTTGAAATTTCTGCAGTTTTCATTGTAAAACCGAGTTGGAGCTAGTACCTCCCCATATATATGTATGGAGTGGAGTTTGCAACTGACAAGAAACTTTGTGTTCTAAACAAGCTATGTGTAGGAAGGCTTTCACACACACTTATCTCTCAGAACTGAGCATTTGGAGAGACCTTGTTTCATCTAGCACAAGGGAACGGGTTGCAATACAATCTTTTCTCTGGTTTCTCAGTCTGTTTTTAATGCCAGTTTGAAGTTCCTCCAGTTTTCATTTTAAAACCGCGTTGGAGCTAGTACCACCCCTTATATATTTATGGAGTGGAGTTTGCAACTGAAAAGAATCTTTATGTTCCCAACTAGTTAGGTGAAGGACTGCTTTCAAACACACATTTATCTCAGAACTGAGCATGTGGTTAGACGTTCGTTCATCTAGCACAAAGGGAAAGGGTTGCAGGAGAAAATTTACTCTGGTTTCTCAGTCTGATTCTTTGTGCCGGTTTCTAGTTCCTGCATTTACCAGTGTAAAAGAGAGTTGTAGCTAGTTCCTCCCCATATATATGTATGGAGTGGAGTTTGCAAATGAAAACAAACTTTGTGTTCCCAACATGCTATGTGAAGGACGGCTTTCACACACACATAACTCTCAGAATTGAGCATGTGGATAGACGTTCGTTCATCTAGCACAAACTGAACGGGTTGTAGGAAAAACTATTACTCTGGTATCTCAGTCTGATTCCTAGTGCCGGTTTGAAGTTCCTGCAGTTTTTACTGTAAAACCGAGTTGGTGCTAGTTCCTCCCCATATATATGTATGTAGTGGAGTTTTCAACTGAAAAGAAACTTTGTGTTCACAACAAGCTAGGTGAAGGATGGCTTTCACACACACTTATCTCTCAGAACTGAGCATGTGGAGAGACGTTCGTGCACCTAGCACAAAGGGAATGGGTTGCAGGGGAAACTATTACTCTGGTTTCTCAGTCTGATTCCTAGTGCCTGTTTGAAATTTCTGCAGTTTTCATTGTAAAACCGCGTTGGAGCTAGTACCTCCCCATATATATGTATGGAGTGGAGTTTGCAACTGACAAGAAACTTTGTGTTCTAAACAAGCTAGGTGTAGGAAGGCTTTCACACACACTTATGTCTCAGAACGGAGCTTTTGGAGAGAAGTTCGTTCATCTAGCACAAAGGGAACGGGTTGAAAGAGAAACTATTACTCTGGTTTCTCAGTCTGATTCCTAGTGCCGGTTTGAAGTTTCTGCAATTTTCAGTGTAAAACCGAGTTGGTGCTATTTCATCCCCATATATATATATATGGAGTGGAGTTAACAACTGAAAAGAAACTTTGTGTTCTCAACAAGCTATGTGAATTACGTCTTTCACACACACTTATCTCTCAGAACTGAGCATTTGGAGAGACGTTGGTTCATCTAGCACAAAGGGAACGGGTTGAAGTACAATCTTATCTCTGGTTTCTCAGTCTGTTTCTTAATGCCAGTTTGAAGTTCCTCCAGTTTTCATTGTAAAACCGCGTTGGAGCTAGTACCACCCCTTATATATTTATGGAGTGGAGTTTGCAACTGAAAAGAAACTTTATGTTCCCAACTAGTTATGTGAAGGACGGCTTTCAAACACACTTTTGTCTCAGAACTGAGCATGTGGAGTGAAGTTCTTTCATCTAGCTCCAAGTTAATGGGTTGCAGGATAAACTTTTACTTTTCTTTCTCAGTCTGTTTCTTAGTGCCGGTTTGAAGTTCCTGCAGTTTTCACTGTAAAACCGATTTGATGCTAGTTCCTCCCCATATATATATATGGAATGGAGATTGCAACTTAAAAAAAAACTTTGTGTTCCCAACAAGTTAGTGAATGAAGGCTTTCAAACACAATTATGTCTCAGAACTGAGCATGTGGTTAGACGATCGTTTATCTAGCCGAAATGGAACGGGTTGCAGGAGAAACTATTACTCTGGTTTCTCAGTCTGATTCATTGTGCTGTTTGAATTTCTTTCAGTTTTCAGTGTAAAACCAAGTTGGTGCTTGTTCCTACCCATATATATGTATGGAGTGGAGTTTTCAACTGAAAACAAACTTTGTGTTCCCAACAAGCTAGGTGAAGGACGTCTTTCAAACACACTTATCTCTCAGAACTGAGCATGTGGATAGACGTTCGTTCATCTAGCACAAAGGGAACGGGTTGCAAGGGAAACTATTACTCTGGATTTTGATTCTGATTCTTAGTTCCGGTTTGAAGTTCCTGCAGTTTTCACTGTAAAACCGAGTTGGAGCTAGTTGTTCCTCATATATATGTATGGATTGGAGTTTGCAATTGAAAAGAAACTTTGTGTTCCCAACATGCTAGGTTAAAGACGGCTTTCACACACACTTATCTGTCAGAAATGAGCATGTGGAGAGAAGTTCGTTCATATAGCTCAAAGTTAACGGGTTGCAGGAGAAACTTTTACAATGCTTTCTCAGTCTGTTTCTTAGTGCCGGTTTGAAGTTCCTGAAGTTTACACTGTAAAATCGAGTTGGAACTAGTACCTCCCCATATATATGTATGGAGTGGAGTTTGCAACTGAAAAGAAACTTTGTGTTCCCAACAAGCTAGGTGAAGAACGGCTTTCACACACACTTATCTCTCAGAACTGAGCATGTGGAGAGACGTTCGTGCATCTAGCAAAAATGGAACGGGTTTCAGGGGAAACTATTACTCTGGTTTCTCAGTCTGATTCCTAGTGCCTGTTTGAATTTTCTGCAGTTTTCATTGTAAAACCACGTTGGAGCTAGTACCTCCCCTTATATATTAATGGAGTGGAGTTTGCAACTGAAAAGGAACTTTGTGTTCCCAACAAGTTAGGTGAAGGACGTCTTTCAAACACACTTATGTCTCAGAAATTAGCATGTGGTTAGACGTTCGTTCATCTTGCACAAAAGCAGCGGGTTGCAGTAGAAATTATTACTCTGGTTTCTCAGTCTGATTCCTAGTGCCGGTTTGAAGTTCCTGCATTTTTCACTGTAAAACCGAGTTGATTCTAGATCCTCCCCATATATATATATGGAATGGAGTTTGCAACTGAAAAAAAACTTTGTGTTCCCAACAAGTTAGGTGAATGAAGGCTTTCAAACTCAGTTATGTCTCAGAACTGAGCATGTGGTTAGACGTTCGTTCATCTAGCACAATGGGAACGGGTTGCAATAGAAATTATTACTCTGGTTTCTCAGTCTGATTCTTTGTGCCGGTTTGAAGTTTCTTCAATTTTCACTGTAAAACCGAGTTGGTGCTAGTTCCTACCCATATATATGTATGGAGCGGAGTTTGCAACTGAAAACAAACTTTGTGTTCCCAACAAGCTAGGTGAAGGACGGCTTTCACACACACATAACTCTCAGAACTGAGCATGTGGATAGACGTTCGTTCATCTAGCACAAACTGAACGGGTTGCAGGAGAAACTATTACTGTGGTATCTCAGTCTGATTCCTAGTGCCGGTTTGAAGTTCCTGCAGTTTTTACTGTAAAACCGAGTTGGTGCTAGTTCCTCCCCATATATATGTATGTAGTGGAGTTTGCAACTGAAAAGAATCTTTGTGTTCACAACAAGCTAGGTGAAGGATGGCTTTCACACACACTTATCTCTCAGAACTGAGCATGTGGAGAGACGTTCGTGCATCTAGCACAAAGGGAATGGGTTGCAGGGGAAACTATTACTCTGGTTTCTCAGTCTGATTCCTAGTGCCTGTTTGAAGTTCCTGCAATTTTCAGTGTAAAACCGAGTTGGTGCTAGTTCATCCCCATATATATATATATGGAGTGGAGTTAGCACCTGAAAAGAAACTTTGTGTTCTCAACAAGCTATGTGAATTACGGCTTTCACACACACTTATCTCTCAGAACTGAGCATTTGGAGAGACGTTGGTTCATCTAGCACAAAGGGAACGGGTTGCAGTACAATCTTATCTCTGGTTTCTCAGTCTGTTTCTTAATGCCAGTTTGAAGTTCCTCCAGTTTTCATTGTAAAACCGCGTTGGAGCTAGTACCACCCCTTATATATTTATAGAGTGGAGTTTGCAACTGAAAAGAATCTTTATGTTCCCAACTAGTTAGAAGAAGGACGGCTTTCAAACACACTTATATCTCAAACTTAGCATGTGGTTAGACGTTCGTTCATCTTGCACAAAGGCAGCGGGTTGCAGTAGAAATTATTACTCTGGTTTCTCAGTCTGATTCCTAGTGCCGGTTTGAAGTTCCTGCATTTTTCACTGTAAAACCGAGTTGATGCTAGAACGTCCCCATATATATATATGGAATGGAGATTGCAACTGAAAAAAAACTTTGTGTTCCCAACAAGTTAGGAGAATGAAGGATTTCAAACTCACTTATGTCTCAGAACTGAGCATGTCGTTAGACGTTCGTTCATTAAGCACAATGGGAACGGGTTGCAATAGAAATTATTACTCTGGTTTCTCATTCTGATTCTTTGTGCCGGTTTGAAGTTTCTTCAGTTTTCACTGTAAAACCGAGTTGGTGCTAGTTCCTACCCATATATATGTATAGAGCGGAGTTTGCAACTGAAAACAAACTTTGTGTTCCCAACAAGCTAGGTGAAGGACGGCTTTCACACACACTTAACTCTCAGAACTGAGCATGTGGATAGACGTTCGTTCATCTAGCACAAACTGAACGGGTTGCAGGAGAAACTATTACTCTGGTATCTCAGTCTGATTCCTAGTGCCGGTTTGAAGTTCCTGCAGTTTTTACTGTAAAACCGAGTTGGTGATAGTTCCTCCCCATATATATATATGTAGTGGAGTTTGCAACTGAAAAGAAACTTTGTGTTCACAATAAGTTAGGTGAAGGATGGCTTTCACACACACTTATCTCTCAGAACTGAGCATGTGGAGAGACGTTCGTGCATCTAGCACAAAGGGAACGGGTTGCAAGGGAAACTATTACTCTGGATTTTCATTCTGATTCTTAGTTCCGGTTTGAAGTTCCTGCAGTTTTCACTGTAAAACCGAGTTTGAGCTAGTTCTTCCTCATATATATGTATGGATTGGAGTTTGCAATTGAAAAGAAACTTTGTGTTCCCAACATGCTAGGTTAAAGACGGCTTTCACACACACTTATCTGTCAGAAATGAGCATGGGGAGAGAAGTTCGTTCATATAGCTCAAAGTTAACGGGTTGCAGGAGAAACTTTTACAATGCTTTCTCAGTCTGTTTCTTAGTGCCGTTTTGAAGTTCCTGAAGTTTACACTGTAAAATCGATTTGGAACTAGTACCTCCCCATATATATGTATGGAGTGGATTTTGCAACTGAAAAGAAACTTTGTGTTCCCAACAAGCTAGGTGAAGGACGGCTTTCACACACACTTATCTCTCAGAACTGAGCATGTGGAGAGACGTTCGTGCATCTAGCACAAATGGAACGGGTTGCAGGGGAAACTATTACTCTTGTTTCTCAGTCTGATTCCTAGTGCCTGTTTGAATTTTCTGCAGTTTTCATTGTAAAACCACGTTCGAGCTAGTACCTCCCCTTATATATTAATGGAGTGGAGTTTGCAACTGAAAAGGAACTTTATGTTCCCAACAAGTTAGGTGAAGGACGTCTTTCAAACACACTTATGTCTCAGAAATTAGCATGTGGTTAGACGTTCGTTCATCTTGCACAAAGGCAGCGGGTTGCAGTAGAAATTATTACTCTGGTTTCTCAGTCTGATTCCTAGTGCCGGTTTGAATTTCCTGCATTTTTCACTGTAAAACCGAGTTGATGCTAGATCCTCCCCATATATATTTATGGAATGGAGTGTGCAACTGAAAAAAAACTTTGTGTTCCCAACAAGTTAGGTGAATGAAGGCTTTCAAACTCACTTATGTCTCAGAACTGAGCATGTGGTTAGACGTTCGTTCATCTAGCACAATGGGAACGGGTTGCAATAGAAATTATTACTCTGGTTTCTCAGTCTGATTCTTTGTGCCGGTTTGAAGTTTCTTCTATTTTCACTGTAAAACCGAGTTGGTGCTAGTTCCTACCCATATATATGTATGGAGCGGAGTTTGCAACTGAAAACAAACTTTGTGTTCCCAACAAGCTAGGTGAAGGACGGCTTTCACACACACATAACTCTCAGAACAGAGCATGTGGATAGACGTTCGTTCATCTAGCACAAACTGAACGGGTTGCAGGAGAAACTATTACTCTGGTATCTCAGTATGATTCCTAGTGCCGGTTTGAAGTTCCTGCATTTTTTACTGTAAAACCGAGTTGGTGCTAGTTCCTCCCCATATATATGTATGTAGTGGAGTTTGCAACTGAAAAGAAACTTTGTGTTCACAACAAGCTAGGTGAAGGATGGCTTTCACACACACTTATCTCTCAGAACTGAGCATGTGGAGAGACGTTCGTGCATCTAGCACAAAGGGATTGGGTTGCAGGGGAAACTATTACTCTGGTTTCTCAGTCTGATTCCTAGTGCCTGTTTGAAATTTCTGCAGTTTTCATTGTAAAACCGCGTTGGAGCTAGCACCTCCCCATATATATGTATGGAGTGGAGTTTGCAACTGACAAGAAACTTTGTGTTCTAAACAAGCAAAGTGTAGGAAGGCTTTCACACACACTTATGTCTCAGAACGGAGCTTTTGGAGAGAAGTTCGTTCATCTAGCACAAAGGGAACGGGTTGAAAGTGAAACTATTACTCTGGTTTCTCAGTCTGATTCCTAGTGCCTGTTTGAAGTTCCTGCAATTTTCAGTGTAAAACCGAGTTGGTGCTAGTTCATCCCCATATATATATATATGGAGTGGAGTTAGCACCTGAAAAGAAACTTTGTGTTCTCAACAAGCTATGTGAATTACGGCTTTCACACACACTTATCTCTCAGAACTGAGCATTTGGAGAGACGTTGGTTCATCTAGCACAAAGGGAACGGGTTGCAGTACAATCTTATCTCTGGTTTCTCAGTCTGTTTCTTAATGCCAGTTTGAAGTTCCTCCAGTTTTCATTGTAAAACCGCGTTGGAGCTAGTACCACCCCTTATATATTTATAGAGTGGAGTTTGCAACTGAAAAGAATCTTTATGTTCCCAACTAGTTAGAAGAAGGACGGCTTTCAAACACACTTATATCTCAAACTTAGCATGTGGTTAGACGTTCGTTCATCTTGCACAAAGGCAGCGGGTTGCAGTAGAAATTATTACTCTGGTTTCTCAGTCTGATTCCTAGTGCCGGTTTGAAGTTCCTGCATTTTTCACTGTAAAACCGAGTTGATGCTAGAACGTCCCCATATATATATATATGGAATGGAGATTGCAACTGAAAAAAAACTTTGTGTTCCCAACAAGTTAGGAGAATGAAGGATTTCAAACTCACTTATGTCTCAGAACTGAGCATGTCGTTAGACGTTCGTTCATTAAGCACAATGGGAACGGGTTGCAATAGAAATTATTACTCTGGTTTCTCATTCTGATTCTTTGTGCCGGTTTGAAGTTTCTTCAGTTTTCACTGTAAAACCGAGTTGGTGCTAGTTCCTACCCATATATATGTATAGAGCGGAGTTTGCAACTGAAAACAAACTTTGTGTTCCCAACAAGCTAGGTGAAGGACGGCTTTCACACACACTTAACTCTCAGAACTGAGCATGTGGATAGACGTTCGTTCATCTAGCACAAACTGAACGGGTTGCAGGAGAAACTATTACTCTGGTATCTCAGTCTGATTCCTAGTGCCGGTTTGAAGTTCCTGCAGTTTTTACTGTAAAACCGAGTTGGTGATAGTTCCTCCCCATATATATATATGTAGTGGAGTTTGCAACTGAAAAGAAACTTTGTGTTCACAATAAGTTAGGTGAAGGATGGCTTTCACACACACTTATCTCTCAGAACTGAGCATGTGGAGAGACGTTCGTGCATCTAGCACAAAGGGAACGGGTTGCAAGGGAAACTATTACTCTGGATTTTCATTCTGATTCTTAGTTCCGGTTTGAAGTTCCTGCAGTTTTCACTGTAAAACCGAGTTTGAGCTAGTTCTTCCTCATATATATGTATGGATTGGAGTTTGCAATTGAAAAGAAACTTTGTGTTCCCAACATGCTAGGTTAAAGACGGCTTTCACACACACTTATCTGTCAGAAATGAGCATGGGGAGAGAAGTTCGTTCATATAGCTCAAAGTTAACGGGTTGCAGGAGAAACTTTTACAATGCTTTCTCAGTCTGTTTCTTAGTGCCGTTTTGAAGTTCCTGAAGTTTACACTGTAAAATCGATTTGGAACTAGTACCTCCCCATATATATGTATGGAGTGGATTTTGCAACTGAAAAGAAACTTTGTGTTCCCAACAAGCTAGGTGAAGGACGGCTTTCACACACACTTATCTCTCAGAACTGAGCATGTGGAGAGACGTTCGTGCATCTAGCACAAATGGAACGGGTTGCAGGGGAAACTATTACTCTTGTTTCTCAGTCTGATTCCTAGTGCCTGTTTGAATTTTCTGCAGTTTTCATTGTAAAACCACGTTCGAGCTAGTACCTCCCCTTATATATTAATGGAGTGGAGTTTGCAACTGAAAAGGAACTTTATGTTCCCAACAAGTTAGGTGAAGGACGTCTTTCAAACACACTTATGTCTCAGAAATTAGCATGTGGTTAGACGTTCGTTCATCTTGCACAAAGGCAGCGGGTTGCAGTAGAAATTATTACTCTGGTTTCTCAGTCTGATTCCTAGTGCCGGTTTGAATTTCCTGCATTTTTCACTGTAAAACCGAGTTGATGCTAGATCCTCCCCATATATATTTATGGAATGGAGTGTGCAACTGAAAAAAAACTTTGTGTTCCCAACAAGTTAGGTGAATGAAGGCTTTCAAACTCACTTATGTCTCAGAACTGAGCATGTGGTTAGACGTTCGTTCATCTAGCACAATGGGAACGGGTTGCAATAGAAATTATTACTCTGGTTTCTCAGTCTGATTCTTTGTGCCGGTTTGAAGTTTCTTCTATTTTCACTGTAAAACCGAGTTGGTGCTAGTTCCTACCCATATATATGTATGGAGCGGAGTTTGCAACTGAAAACAAACTTTGTGTTCCCAACAAGCTAGGTGAAGGACGGCTTTCACACACACATAACTCTCAGAACAGAGCATGTGGATAGACGTTCGTTCATCTAGCACAAACTGAACGGGTTGCAGGAGAAACTATTACTCTGGTATCTCAGTATGATTCCTAGTGCCGGTTTGAAGTTCCTGCATTTTTTACTGTAAAACCGAGTTGGTGCTAGTTCCTCCCCATATATATGTATGTAGTGGAGTTTGCAACTGAAAAGAAACTTTGTGTTCACAACAAGCTAGGTGAAGGATGGCTTTCACACACACTTATCTCTCAGAACTGAGCATGTGGAGAGACGTTCGTGCATCTAGCACAAAGGGATTGGGTTGCAGGGGAAACTATTACTCTGGTTTCTCAGTCTGATTCCTAGTGCCTGTTTGAAATTTCTGCAGTTTTCATTGTAAAACCGCGTTGGAGCTAGCACCTCCCCATATATATGTATGGAGTGGAGTTTGCAACTGACAAGAAACTTTGTGTTCTAAACAAGCAAAGTGTAGGAAGGCTTTCACACACACTTATGTCTCAGAACGGAGCTTTTGGAGAGAAGTTCGTTCATCTAGCCAAAGGGAACGGGTTGAAAGAGAAACTATTACTCTGGTTTCTCAGTCTGATTCCTAGTGCCTGTTTGAAGTTCCTGCAATTTTCAGTGTAAAACCGAGTTGGTGCTAGTTCATCCCCATATATATATATATGGAGTGGAGTTAGCACCTGAAAAGAAACTTTGTGTTCTCAACAAGCTATGTGAATTACGGCTTTCACACACACTTATCTCTCAGAACTGAGCATTTGGAGAGACGTTGGTTCATCTAGCACAAAGGGAACGGGTTGCAGTACAATCTTTTCTCTGGTTTCGCAGTCTGTTTCTTAATGCCAGTTTGAAGTTCCTCCAGTTTTCATTGTAAAACCGCGTTGGAGCTAGTACCACCCCTTATATATTTATAGAGTGGAGTTTGCACTTGAAAAGAATCTTTATGTTCCCAACTAGTTAAGTGAAGGACGGCTTTCAAACACATTTATATCTCAAAACTTAGCATGTGGTTAGACGTTCGTTCATCTTGCACAAAGGCAGCGGGTTGCAGTAGAAATTATTACTCTGGTTTCTCAGTCTGATTCCTAGTGCCGGTTTGAAGTTCCTGCATTTTTCACTGTAAAACCGAGTTGATGCTAGAACCTCCCCATATATATATATGGAATGGGGTTTGCAACTGAAAAAAAACTTTGTGTTCCCAACAAGTTAGGTGAATGAAGGCTTTCAAACTCACTTATGTCTCAGAACTGAGCATGTGGTTAGACGTTCGTTCATCTAGCACAATGGGAACGGGTTGCAATAGAAATTATTACTCTGGTTTCTCAGTCTGATTCTTTGTGCCGGTTTGAAGTTTCTTCAGTTTTCACTGTAAAACCGAGTTGGTGCTAGTTCCTACCCATATATATGTATGGAGCGGAGTTTGCAACTGAAAACAAACTTTGTGTTCCCAACAAGCTAGTTGAAGGACGGCTTTCACACACACTTAACTCTCAGAACTGAGCATGTGGATAGACGTTCGTTCATCTAGCACAAACTGAACGGGTTGCAGGAGAAACTATTACTCTGGTATCTCAGTCTGATTCCTAGTGCCGGTTTGAAGTTCCTGCAGTTTTTACGGTAAAACCGAGTTGGTGCTAGTTCCTCCCCATATATATGTATGGAGTGGAGTTTGCAACTGAAAAGAAACTTTGTGTTCACAACAAGCTAGGTGAAGGATGGCTTTCACACACACTTATCTCTCAGAACTGAGCATGTGGAGAGACGTTCGTGCATCTAGCACAAAGAGAATAGGTTGCAGGCGAAACTATTACTCTGGTTTCTCAGTCTGATTCCTAGTGCCTGTTTGAAATTTCTGCAGTTTTCATTGTAAAACCGCGTTGGAGCTTGTACCTCCCCATATATATGTATGGAGTGGAGTTTGCAACTGAAAAGAAACTTTGTGTTCTAAACAAGCTATGTGTAGGAAGGATTTCACACACACTTATGTCTCAGAACGGAGCTTTTGGAGAGTTGTTCGTTCATCTAGCACAAAGGGAACGGGTTGAAAGAGAAACTATTACTCTGGTTTCTCAGTCTGATTCCTAGTGCCTGTTTGAATTTCCTGCAATTTTCAGTGTGAAACCGAGTTGGTGCTAGTTCATCCCCATATATATATATATGGAGTGGAGTTAGCAACTGAAAAGTAACTTTGTGTTCTCAACAAGCTATGTGAATTACGGCTTTCACACACACTTATCTCTCAGAATTGAGCATTTGGAGAGACGTTGGTTCATCTAGCACAAAGGGAACGGGTTGCAGTACAATCTTATCTCTGGTTTCTCAGTCTGTTTCTTAATGCCAGTTTGAAGTTCCTCCAGTTTTCATTGTAAAACCGCGTTGGAGCTAGTACCACCCCTTATATATTTATAGAGTGGAGTTTGAAACTGAAAAGAATCTTTATGTTCCCAAATAGTAAGGTGAAGGACGGCTTTCAAACACACTTTTGTCTCTGAATTGAGCATGTGGAGTGAAGTTCTTTCATCTAGCTCAAATTTAATGGGTTGCAGCAGAAACTTTTACTTTTCATTCTCAGTCTGTTTCTTAGTGCCGGTTTGAAATTCCTGCAGTTTTCACTGTACAAGCGATTTGATGCTAGTTCCTCCCCTTATATATATATGGAATGGAGTTTGCAACTGAAAAAAATCTTTGTGTTCCCAACAATTTAGTTGAAGGAAGGCTTTAAAACACACTTATGTCTGAGAACTGAGCATATGGTTAGACGTTCGTTCATCTAGGACAAATGGAACGGGTTGCAGGAGAAACTATTACTGTGCTTTCTCAGTCTGATTCCTAGTGTCGGTTTGAAGTTCCTGCAGTTTTCACTGTAAAACCGAGTTGGTGATTGTTCCTCCCCATATATATGTATGTAGTGGAGTTCTCAACTGAAAAGAAACTATGTGTTCACAACAAGCTAGGTGAAGGACGGCTTTCACACACACTTATCTCTCAGAACTGAGCATTTGGAGAGACGTTCGTTCATCTAGGACAAATGGAACGGGTTGCAGTAGTATCTTTTCTCTGTTTTCTCAGTCTGTTTCTTAATACCAGTTTGAATTTCCTCCAGTTTTCATTGTAAAACCTCGTTGGATCTAGTACCACCCCTTATATATTTATGGAATGGAGTTTGCAACTGAAAAGAAACTTTGTTTTCTAAACAAGCTAGGTGTAGGAAGGCTTTCACACACACTTATGTCTCAGAAGTGAGCATTTGGAGAAAAGTTCGTTCATCTAGCACAAAAGGAACCGGTTGCAGGGGAAACTATTACTCTGGTTTCTCAGTCTGATTCCTAGTGCCTGTTTGAAGTTTCTGCAGTTTTCAGTGTAAAACCGAGTTTGTTCTAGTTCTTCCCCATATATATATATGGAGTGGAGTTTGCAAATGAAAAGAAACTTTGTGTTCCCAACTAGTTAGGTGAAAGACGGCTTTCAAACACACTTATGTCTCAGAAGTGAGCATGTGGTTAGACATTCGTTCATCTAGCACAAAGGGAAAGGGTTGCAGGAGAAACTTTTGCTTTGCATTCTCAGTCTCTTTCTTAGTGTCGGTTTGAAATTCCTGTAGTTTTCACTGTAAAACCGATTTGATGCTAGTTCCTCCCCATATATATATTTAGGAATGGAGTTTGCAATTGAAAATAAACTTTGTGTTCCCAACAAGTTAGTGAATGAAGTCTTTCAAAAACAATTATGTCTAAGAACTGAGCATGTGGTTAGACGTTCGTTCATCTAGCCCAAAGGGAACGGGTTGCTGGAGAAACTATTTCTCTGGATTCTCAGTCTTATTCCTTGTGCCTGTTTGAAGTTCTTTCAGTTTTCAATGTAAAACCAAGTTGGTGCTAGTTCCTACCCATATATAAATATGGAGTGGAGTTTTCAACTGAAAACAAACTTTGTGTTCCTAACAAGCTAGGTGAAGGACGTCTTTCAAACACACTTATCTCTCAGAAATGAGCATGTGGATAGACGTTCGTTCATCTAGCACAAAGGGAACGGGTAGCAAGAGAAACTATTACTCTGGTTTCCCAGTCTGATTGTTATTGCCGGTTTGAAGTTCCTGAAGTTTACACTGTAAAATCGAGTTGGAACTAGTACCTCCCCATATATATGTATGGGGTGGAGTTTGCAACTGAAAAGAAACTTTGTGTTCCCAACAAGCTAGGTGAAGGATGGCTTTCAAACACACTTTTGTCTCAGAACTGAGCTTTTGGAGAGAAGTTCGTTCATCTAGCACAAAGGGAACGGGTTGCAGGAGTAACTATTACTCTGGTTTCTCAGTCTGATTCCTTGTGCCGCTTTGAAGTTCTTTCAGTTTTCACTGTAAAACCGAGTTGGTGCTAGTTCCTACCCATATATATGTATGGAGCGGTGTTTGCAACTGAAAAAAAAACTTTGTGTTCCCAACAAGCTAGGTGAAGGACGTCTTTCACACACACTTATCTCTCACAACTGAGCCTGTGGAGAGACGTTCGTTCATCTGGCACAGAGGGAACGGGTTGCAGGGGAAAATATTACTCTGGTATCAGTCTGATTCCTAGTGCCGGTTTGAAGTTCCTGCAGTTTTCACTGTAAAACCGTGTTGGTGCTAGTTCCTCACCATATATATGTATGCAATGGAGTTTGCAACTGAAAAGAATCTTTGTGTTCACAACAAGCTAGGTGAAGGACGGCTTTCACACACACTTATCTCTCAGATCTGAGCATGTGGAGAGACGTTCGTGCATCTAGCACAAATGGAACGGGTTGCAGTGGAAACTATTACTCTGGTTTCTCAGTCTGATTCCTAGTGCCTGTTTGAAGTTTCTGCAGTTTTCATTGTAAAACCACGTTGGAGCTAGTACCTCCCCTTATATTTTTATGGAGTGGAGTTTGCAACTGAAAACAAACTTTGTGTTCCCAACACCTATTTGAAGGACGTCTTTCCAACACACTTATTTCTCAGAACTGAGCATGTGGATAGACGTTCGTTCATCTAGCACAAAGGGAACGGGTTGCAAGAGAAACTATTACTCTGGTTTTTCATTCTGATTCTTAGTTCCGGTTTGAAGTTCCTGCAGTTTCACTGTAAAACCGAGTTGGAGCTAGTTCCTCCCCACATATATGTATGGATTGGAGTTTGCAATTGAAAAGAAACTTTGTGTTCCCAACATGCAAGGTTAAAGACGGCTTTCACACACACTTATCTGTCAGAACTGAGCATGTGGAGAGAAGTTCGTTCATATAGCTCAAAGTTAACGGGTTGCAGGGGAAACTTTTACAATGCTTTCTCAGTCTGTTTCATAGTGCCAGTTTGAATTTCCTTAAGTTTACACTGTAAGATCGAGTTGGAACTATTACCTCCCCATATATAGGTATGGAGTGGAGTTTGCAACTGAAAAGAAACTTTGTGTTCCCAACAAGCTAGGTGAAGGACGGCTTTCAAACACACTTTTATCTCAGAACTGAGCTTTTGGAGAGAAGTTCGTTCATCTAGCAAGAAGGGTACGGGATGCAGGAGAAACTATAACTCTGGTTTCTCAGTCTGATTCCTTGTCCCGGATTGAAGTTCCCTCAGTTTTCACTGTAAAACCGAGTTGGTGCTAGTTCCTACCCATATATATGTATGGAGTGGAGTTTGCAACTGAAAAGGAACTGTGTTCTCAACAAGCTAGTTGAAGGACGGCTTTCACACACACTTTTGTCTCAGAACTGAGCTTTTGGAAAGAAGTTCGTTCATCTAGCACAAGGGGAATGGGTTGAAGGAGAAACTATTACTCTGGTTTCTCAGTCTGATTCCTAGCGCCTGTTTGAAGTTCCTGCAGTTTTCAGTGTAAAACCGAGATTGTTCTAGTTCCTCCCCATATATACATATGGAGTGGAGTTTGCAACTGAAATGAATCTTTGTGTTTTCAACAAGCTAAGTGTAGGAAGGCTTTCACACACACTTATCTCTCAGAACTGAGCATTTGGAGTGACGTTCGTTCATCTAGCACAAAGGGAATTGGTTGATAGGGAAACTATTACTCTTGTTCCTCAGTCTGATACCTAGTGCCTGTTTGAAGTTCCTGCAATTTTCAGTGTAAAACCGATTTGTTGCTAGATCCTCCCCATATATATCTATGTAGTGGAGTTTGCAACTGAAAAGAAACTTTGTGTTCCCAACAAGTTAGGTGAAGGACGGCTTTCAAACACACTTATGTCTCAGAACTGAGCATGTGGAAGGAAGTTCTTTCATCTAGCTCAAAGTTAATGGGATGCAGGAGAAACTTTTACTTTGCTTTCTCAGTCTTTTTCTTAGTGCCGGTTTGAAGTTCCTGTAATTTTCACTGTAAAACCGAGTTGGAGCTAGTACCTCCCCATATATATGTATGGAGTGGAGTTTGCAACTGACAAGAAACTTTGTGTTCTCAACAAGCTAGGTGTAGGAAGGCTTTCACACACACTTATGTCTAAGAACTGAGCTTTTGGAGAGAAATTCATTCATCTAGCACAAAGGGAACAGGTTGAAGGAGGAACTACTACTCTGAATTCTCAGTCTGATTCCTAGTGCCTGTTTGATGTTCCTGCAGTTTTCAGTGTAAAACCGAGTTGGTGCTGGTTCCTCCCCATATATATGTATGTAGTGGAGTTTGCAACTGAAAAGAAACTTTGTGTTCCAAACAAGCTAGGTGAAGGACGGCTTTCACACACAGTTATCTCTCACAACTGAGCATGTGGAGAGACGTATGTGCATCTAGCAAAAACGGAACGGGTTGCAGGGGAAACTATTACTCTGTTTTCTCAGTCTGATTCCTAGTGCCTGTTTGAAGTTTCTACAGTTTTCAGTGTAAAACAGAGATTTTCCTAGTTCCTCCCCTTAAATATATATGGAGTGGGGTTTGCAACTGAAAAGAATCTTAGTGTTCCCAACAAGCTAGGTGAATTAAGGATTTAACACACACTTATCTCTCAGAACTGAGCATTTGGAGAGACGTTCGTTCATCTAGCACAAAGGGAACGGTTTGCAGTAGAATCTTTTCTCTTGTTTCTCAGACTGTTTCTTAATGCCAGTTTGAAGTTCCTCCAGGTTTCATTGTAAAACCGCGTTGGAGCTAGTACCACACCTTATATATATATGGAGTGGAGTTTGCAACTGAAAAGAAACTTTGTGTTCCCAACTAGTTAGGTGAAGGACGGCTTTCAAACACACTTATGTCTCAGAACTGAGCATGTGGAGGGAAGTTCTTTCATAAAGCTCAAAGTTAATGGGTTGCAGGAGAAACTTTTACTTTGCTTTCTCAGTCTTTTTCTTAGTGCCGGTTTGAAGTTCCTGAAGTTTTCTCTGTAAAACCCAGTTGGAGCTAGTACCTCCCCATATATATGTATGGAGTGCAGATTGCAACTGACAAGAAACTTTGTGTTCTCAACAAGCTAGGTGTAGGAAGGCTTTCACACACACTTATTTCTAAGAACTAAGCTTTGGAGAGAAGTTCGTTCATCTAGCACAAAGGGAACGGGTTGAAGGAGAAACTATTACTCTGGTTTCTCAGTCTGATTCCTAGTGCCTGTTTGAAGTTCCTGCATTTTTCAGTGTAAAACCGAGTTGGTGCTAGTTCCTCCCCATATATATGTATGTAGTGGAGTTTGCAACTGAAAAGAAACTTTGTGTTCCTAACAAGCAAGGTGAAGGTTGGCTTTCACACACAATTATCTCTCAGAACTGAGCATGTGGAGAGACGTTCATGCATCTAGAACAAAGGGAACGGTTTGTAGGTGAAACTATTACTCTGGTTTCTTAGTCTGATTCCCAGTGCCTGTTTAGAGTTTCTGCACTTTTCAGTGTAAAACCCAGTTGGTGCTAGTTCCTCCCCATGTATATGTATGGAGTGGAGTTTGCAACTGAAAAGAAACTTTGTGTTCCCAACTAGTTAGGTGTAGGAAGGCTTTCACACACACTTATGTCTAAGAACTTAGCTTTGGGAGAGAAGTTCGTTCATCTAGCACAAAGGGAAATGTTTGCAGGAGAAACTATTACTCTGGTTTCTCAGTCTGATTCTTAGTGCCGGTTTGAATTTCCTGCAGTTATCAGTGTAAAACCGAGTTGGATCTAGTACCTCCCCATATATATGTATGGAGTGGAGTTTGCAACTGACAAGAAACTGTGTTCTCAACAAGCTAGGTGAAGGAAGGCTTTCACACACATTTTTGTCTCAGAACTGAGCTTTTGGAGAGAAGTTCGTTCATCTAGCACAAAGGGAACGCGTTGTAGGAGAAAGTATTACTCTGGTTTCTCAGTCTGATTCCTTGTGCCAGTTTAAAGTTCCTTCAGTTTTCACTGTAAAACCGAGTTAGTGCTAGTTCCTACCCATATATATGTATGGAGATGCGTTTGCAACTTAAAAGTAACTTTGTGTTCCCATCAAGATAGGTGAATTACGGCTTTCACACACAATTATCTCTCAGAACGGAGCATGTGGATAGACGTTCGTTCATCTAGCACAAAGGGAACGGGATACAGTTGAATCTTTTCTCTGGTTTCTCAGTCTGTTTCTTAATATCAGTTTGAAGTTCCTTCAGTTTTCATTGTAAAACCGCGTTGGAGCTAGTACCACCCCTTATATATTTATGGAGTGGAGTTTGCAATTGTAAAGAAACTTTGTGTTCCCAACAAGTTAGGTGAAGGAAGGCTTTCAAACACACTTATGTCTGAGAACTGAGCATATGGTTAGACGTTCGTTCATCTAGCACAAAAGGAACGGTTTGCAGGAGAAAATATTACTCTGGTTTCTCAGTCTGATGCTTTGTTCCGGTTTGAAGTTCCTGCAGTTTTGAGTGTAAAACCGAGTTGGAGCTAGTTCCTCCCAAAATATATATGTATGGAGTGGAGTTTGCAACTGACAAGAAACTTTGTGTTCTCAACAAGCTAGGTGTATTAAGGTATTCACACACACTTATGTCTAAGAACTTAGCTTTTGGAGAGTAGTTTATTCATCTAGCACAAAGGGAACGGGTTGAAGGAGAAACTATTACTCTGATTTCTCAGTATGATTCCTAGTGCCTGTTTGAAGTTCCTGCAGTTTTCAGTGTAAATCCGAGTTGATGCTGGTCCTCCCCATATATATGTATGTAGTGGAGTTTGCAACTGAAAAGAAACTTTGTGTTCCCAACAAGCTAGGTGAAGGGCGGCTTTCACACACACTTATCTCTCAGAACTGAGCATGTGGAGAGACGTATGTGCATCTAGCACCAAGGGAACGGGTTGCAGGGGAAACTATTACTCTGTTTTATCAGTCTGATTCCTAGTGCCTGTTTGAATTTCCTGCAGTTTTCAGTGTAAAACCGATTTGGTGCTAGATCCTCCCCATATATATGTATGTAGTGGCGTTTGCAACTGAAAAGAAACTTTTTGTTCCCAACAAGCTAGATGAATTACGGTTTTCACACACACTTATCTCTCAGAACTGAGCATATGGAGAGACGTTCGTTCATCTAGCACAAAGGGAACGGGTTGCAGTAGAATCTTTTCTCTGGTTTCTCAGTATGTTTCTTAATGCCAGTTTGAAGTTCCTCCACTTTTCATTGTAAAACCGCGTTCTAGCTAGTACCACACCTTATATATTTATGGAGTGGAGTTTGCAACTGAAAAGAAACTTTGTGTTCCCAACTAGTTAGGTGAAGGACGGCTTTCAAACACACTTATGTCTCCGAACTGAGAATGTGGAGGGAAGTCCTTTCATCTAGCTCAAAGTTAATGGGTTGCAGGAGAAAGTTTTACATTGCTTTCTCAGTCTTTTTCTTAGTGCCGTTTTGAAGTTCCTGAAGTTTCACTGTAAAACCGAGTAGGAGCTTGTACCTCCCCATATATATGTATGAAGTGGAGTTTGCAACTGACAAGTAACTTTGAGTTCTCAACAAGCTAGGTGTATTAAGGCTTTCACACACACTTATGTCTAAGAACTAAGCTTTTGGAGAGAAGTTCGTTCATCTAGCACAAAGGGAACGGGTTGAATGAGAAACTAATATTCTGGTTTCTCAGTCTGATTCCTAGTGCCTGTTTGAAGTTCCTGCAGTTTTCAGTGTAAAACCGAGTTGGTGCTAGTTCCTCCCCATATATATGTATGTAGTGGAGTTTGCATCTGAAAAGAAACTTTGTGTTCCTAACAAGCTAGGTGAAGTACTTCTTTAACACACACTTATCTCTCAGAACTGAGCTTGTGGATAGAATTATGTGCATCTAGCACAAAGAGAACGGGTTGAAGGGGAAAATATTACTCTGTTTTCTCAGTCTGATTCCTAGTGCCTGTTTGAAGTTTCTGCAGTTTTCAGTGTAAAACCGTGATTGTTCTAGTTTCTCCCCATATATATATATGGAGTGGAGTTTGCAACTGAAAAGAACCTTTGTGTTCCCAACAAGCTAGATGAATTAAGGCTTTCACACACACTTATCTCTCAGAACTGAGCATTTGGAGAGACGTTCGTTCATCTAGCACAAGGGGAACGGGTTGCAGTAGAATCTTTTCTCTGGTTTCTCAGTCTGTTTCTTAATGCCAGTTTAAATTTCCTCCAGTTTTCATTGTAAAACCGTGTTGGAGCTAGTACCACACCTTATATATTTATGGAGTGGAGTTTGCAACTTTAAAGAAACTTTGTGTTCCCAACTAGTTAGGTGAAGGACGGCTTTCAAACACACTTATGTCTCAGAACTGAGCATGTGGAAGGAAGTTCTTTCATCTAGCTCAAAGTTAATGGGATGCAGGAGAAACTTTTACTCTGAATTCTCAGTCTGATTCCTAGTGCCTGTTTGATGTTCCTGCAGTTTTCAGTGTAAAACCGAGTTGGTGCTGGCTCCTCCCCATATATATGTATGTAGTGGAGTTTGCAACTGAAAAGAAACTTTGTGTTCCAAACAAGCTAGGTGAAGGACGGCTTTCACACACAGTTATCTCTCACAACTGAGCATGTGGAGAGACGTATGTGCATCTAGCTCAAAGGGAACGGGTTGCAGGTGAAACTATTACTCTGTTTTCTCAGTCTGATTCCTAGTGCCTGTTTGAAGTTTCTACAGTTTTCAGTGTAAAACAGAGATTTTCCTAGTTCTTCCCCTTAAATATATATGGAGTGGATTTTGCAACTGAAAAGAATCTTAGTGTTCCCAACAAGCTAGGTGAATTACGGTTTTCACACACACTTATCTCTCAGAACTGAGCATTTTTAGAGACGTTCGTTCATCTAGCACAAAGGGAACGGGTTGAAGGAGAAATTATTACTCTGGTTTCTCAGTCTGATTCCTAGTGCCTGTTTGAAGTTCCTGCAGTTTTCAGTGTAAAATCGATTTGGTGCTAGATCCTCCCCATATATATGTATGTAGTGGAGTTTGCAAATGAAAAGAAACTTTGTGTTCCCAACAAGCTAGATGAATTAAGGATTTCACACACACTTATCTCTCAGAACTGAGCATTTGGAGAGACGTTCGTTCATCTAGCACAAAGGGAACGGTTTGCAGTAGAATCTTTTCTCTTGTTTCTCAGACTGTTTCTTAATGCCAGTTTGAAGTTCCTCCAGGTTTCATTGTAAAACCGCGTTGGAGCTAGTACCACACCTTATATATATATGGAGTGGAGTTTGCAACTGAAAAGAAACTTTGTGTTCCCAACTAGTTAGGTGAAGGACGGCTTTCAAACACACTTATGTCTCAGAACTGAGCATGTGGAGGGAAGTTCTTTCATAAAGCTCAAAGTTAATGGGTTGCAGGAGAAACTTTTACTTTGCTTTCTCAGTCTTTTTCTTAGTGCCGGTTTGAAGTTCCTGAAGTTTTCTCTGTAAATCCCAGTTGGAGCTAGTACCTCCCCATATATATGTATGGAGTGCAGTTTGCAACTGACAAGAAACTTTGTGTTCTCAACAAGCTAGGTGTAGGAAGGCTTTCACACACACTTATGTCTAAGAACTAAGCTTTGGAGAGAAGTTCGTTCATCTAGCACAAAGGGAACGGGTTGAAGCAGAAACTATTACTCTGGTTTCTCAGTCTGATTCCTAGTGCCTGTTTGAAGTTCCTGCAGTTTTCAGTGTAAAACCGATTTGGTGCTAGATCCTCCCCATATATATGTATGTAGTGGAGTTTGCAACTGAAAAGAAACTTTTTGTTCCCAACAAGCTAGATGAATTAAGGCTTTGACACACACTTATCTCTCAGAACTGAGCATATGGAGAGACGTTCGTTCATCTAGCACAAAGGGAACGGGTTGCTGTAGAATCTTTTCTCTGGTTTCTCAGTATGTTTCTTAATGCCAGTTTGAAGTTCCTCCACTTTTCATTGTAAAACCGCGTTCTAGCTAGTACCACACCTTATATATTTATGGAGTGGAGTTTGCAACTGAAAAGAAACTTTGTGTTCCCAACAAGTTAGGTGAAGGACGGCTTTCAAACACACTTATGTCTCAGAACTGAGCATGTGGAGGGAAGTCCTTTCATCTAGCTCAAAGATAATGGGATGCAGGAGAAACTTTTACTTTGCTTTCTCAGTCTTTTTCTTAGTGCCGGTTTGAAGTTCCTGTAATTTTCACTGTAAAACAGAGTTGGAGCTAGTACCTCCCCATATATATGTATGGAGTGGAGTTTGCAACTGACAAGAAAATTTGTGTTCTCAACAAGCTAGGTGTAGGAAGGCTTTCACACACACTTATGTCTAAGAACTGAGCTTTTGGAGAGAAATTCATTCATCTAGCACAAAGGGAACGGTTTGCAGTAGAATCTTTTCTCTTGTTTCTCAGACTGTTTCTTAATGCCAGTTTGAAGTTCCTCCAGGTTTCATTGTAAATCCGCGTTGGAGCTAGTACCACACCTTATATATATATGGAGTGGAGTTTGCAACTGAAAAGAAACTTTGTGTTCCCAACTAGTTAGGTGAAGGACGGCTTTCAAACACACTTATGTCTCAGAACTGAGCATGTGGAGGGAAGTTCTTTCATCAAGCTCAAAGTTAATGGGTTGCAGGAGAAACTTTTACTTTGCTTTCTCAGTCTTTTTCTTAGTGCCGGTTTGAAGTTCCTGAAGTTTTCTCTGTAAAACCCAGTTGGAGCTAGTACCTCCCCATATATATGTATGGAGTGCAGTTTGCAACTGACAAGAAACTTTGTGTTCTCAACAAGCTAGGTGTAGGAAGGCTTTCACACACACTTATGTCTAAGAACTAAGCTTTGGAGAGAAGTTCGTTCATCTAGCACAAAGGGAACGGGTTGAAGGAGAAACTATTTCTCTGGTTTCTCAGTCTGATTCCTAGTGCCTGTTTGAAGTTCCTGCAGTTTTCAGTGTAAAACCGAGTTGGTGCTAGTTCCTCCCCATATATATGTATGTAGTGGAATTTGCAACTGAAAAGAAACTTTGTGTTCCTAACAAGCAAGGTGAAGGTTGGCTTTCACACACACTTATCTCTCAGAACTGAGCATGTGGAGAGACGTTCATGCATCTAGAACAAAGGGAACGGGTTGTAGGTGAAACTATTACTCTGGTTTCTCAGTGTGATTCCTAGTGCCTGTTTAGAGTTTCTGCACTTTTCAGTGTAAAACCCAGTTGGTGCTAGTTCCTCCCCATATATATGTATGAAGTGGAGTTTGCAACTGAAAAGAAAGTTTGTGTTCCCAACAAGCTATGTGAAGGACTTCTTTAACACACACATATCTCTCAGAACTGAGCATGTGGAGAGACGTATGTGCATCTAGCACAAAGGGAACGGGTTGCAGGGGAAACTATTACTCTGCTTTCTCAGTCTGATTCCTAGTGCTTGTTTGAAGTTTCTGCAGTTTTCAGTGTAAAACCGAGATTGTTCTAGTTCCTCCCCATATATATATATGGAGTGGAGTTTGCAACTGAAAGGAATCTTTGTGTTCTCAACAAGCTAAGTGTAGGAAGGCTTTCACACACACTTATCTCTCAGAACTGAGCATTTCTAGAGACGTTCGTTCATCTAGCACAAAGGGAATTGGTTGATAGGGAAACTATTACTCTGGTTTCTCAGTCTGATACCTAGTGCCTGTTTGAAGTTCCTGCAATTTTCAGTGTAAAACCGACTTGTTGCTAGATCCTCCCCATATATATGTATGTAGTGGAGTTTGCAACTGAAAAGAAACTTTGTGTTCCCAACTAGTTAGGTGAAGGACGGCTTTCAAACACACTTATGTCTCAGAACTGAGCATGTGGAGTGAAGTTCTTTCATCTAGCTCAAAGTTAATGGGTTGCAGGAGAAACTTTTACTTTGCTTTCTCAGTCTTTTTCTTAGTGCCGGTTTGAAGTTCCTGTAATTTTCACTGTAAAACCGAGTTGGAGCTAGTACCTCCCCATATATATGTATGGAGTGGAGTTTGCAACTGACAAGAAACTTTGTGTTCTCAACAAGCTATGTTTAGGAAGGCTTTCACACACACTTATGTCTAAGAACTTAGCTTTGGGAGAGAAGTTCGTTCATCTAGCACAAAGGGAAATGTTTGCAGGAGAAACTATTACCCTGGTTTCTCAGTCTGATTCTTTGTGCCGGTTTGAATTTCCTGCAGTTATCAGTGTAAAACCGAGTTGGATCTAGTACCTCCCCATATATATGTATGGAGTGGAGTTTGCAACTGACAAGAAACTGTGTTCTCAACAAGCTAGGTGAAGGACGGCTTTCACACACATTGTTGTCTCAGAACTGAGCTTTTGGAGAGAAGTTCGTTCATCTAGCACAAAGGGAACGGGTTGTAGGAGAAAGTATTACTCTGGTTTCTCAGTCTGATTCCTTGTGCCAGTTTAAAGTTCCTTCAGTTTTCACTGTAAAACCGAGTTAGTGCTAGTTCCTACCCATATATATGTATGGAGATGCGTTTGCAACTTAAAAGTAACTTTGTGTTCCCATCAAGCTAGGTGAATTACGGCTTTCACACACAATTATCTCTCAGAACGGAGCATGTGGATAGACGTTCGTTCATCTAGCACAAAGGGAACGGGATGCAGTTGAACCTTTTTTCTGGTTTCTCAGTCTGTTTCTTAATATCAGTTTGAAGTTCCTTCAGTTTTCATTGTAAAACCGCGTTGGAGCTAGTACCACCCCTTATATATTTATGGAGTGGAGTTTGCATTTGTAAAGAAACTTTGTGTTCCCAACAAGTTAGGTGAAGGAAGGCTTTCAAACACACTTATGTCTGAGAACTGAGCATATGGTTAGACGTTCGTTCATCTAGCACAAAAGGAACGGGTTGCAGGAGAAAATATTACTCTGGTTTCTCAGTCTGATGCTTTGTTCCGGTTTGAAGTTCCTGCAGTTTTGAGTGGAAAACCGAGTTGGAGCTAGTTCCTCCCAAAATATATATGTATGGAGTGGAGTTTGCAACTGACAAGAAACTTTGTGTTCTCAACAAGCTAGGTGTATTAAGGTTTTCACACACACTTATGTCAAAGAACTTAGCTTTTGGAGAGTAGTTTATTCATCTAGCACAAAGGGAACGGGTTGAAGGAGAAACTCTTACTCTGATTTCTCAGTATGATTCCTAGTGCCTGTTTGAAGTTCCTGCATTTTTCAGTGTAAATCCGAGTTGGTGCTGTTTCCTCCCCATATATATGTATGTAGTGGAGTTTGCAACTGAAAAGAAACTTTGTGTTCCCAACAAGCTAGGTGAAGGGCGGCTTTCACACACACTTATCTCTCAGAACTGAGCATGTGGAGAGACGTATGTGCATCTAGCACCACGGGAACGGGTTGCAGGGGAAACTATTACTCTGTTTTATCAGTCTCATTCCTAGTGCCTGTTTGAATTTCCTGCAGTTTTCAGTGTAAAACCGATTTGGTGCTAGATCCTCCCCATATATATGTATGTAGTGGTGTTTGCAACTGAAAAGAAACTTTTTGTTCCCAACAAGCTAGATGAATTAAGGCTTTCACACACACTTATCTCTCAGAACTGAGCATATGGAGAGACGTTCGTTCATCTAGCACAAAGGGAACGAGTTGCAGTAGAATCTTTTCTCTGGTTTCTCAGTATGTTTCTTAATGCCAGTTTGAAGTTCCTCCACTTTTCATTGTAAAACCGCGTTCTAGCTAGTACCACACCTTATATATATATGGAGTGGAGTTTGCAACTGCAAAGAAACTTTGTGTTCCCAACTAGTTAGGTGAAGGACGGCTTTCAAACACACTTATGTCTCAGAACTGAGCATGTGGAGGGAAGTCCTTTCATCTAGCTCAAAGTTAATGGGTTGCAGGAGAAAGTTTTACTTTGCTTTCTCAGTCTTTTTCTTAGTGCCGGTTTGAAGTTCCTGAAGTTTTCACTGTAAAACCGAGTAGGAGCTAGTACCTCCCCATATATATGTATGGAGTGGAGTTGCAACTGACAAGTAACTTTGTGTTCTCTACAAGCTAGGTGTATTAAGGCTTTCACACACACTTATGTCTAAAATCTAAGCTTTTGGAGAGAAGTTCGTTCATCTAGCACAAAGGGAACGGGTTGAATGAGAAACTAATACTCTGGTTTCTCAGTCTGATTCCTAGTGCCTGTTTGAAGTTCCTGCAGTTTTCAGTGTAAAACCGAGTTGGTGCTAGTTCCTCCCCATATATATGTATGTAGTGGAGTTTGCATCTGAAAAGAAACTTTGTGTTCCTAACAAGCTAGGTGAAGTACTTCTTTAACACACACTTATCTCTCAGAACTGAGCTTGTGGATAGAATTATGTGCATCTAGCACAAAGAGAACGGGTTGAAGGGGAAAATATTACTCTGTTTTCTCAGTCTGATTCCTAGTGCCTGTTTGAAGTTTCTGCAGTTTTCAGTGTAAAACCGTGATTGTTCTTGTTCCTACCCATATATATATATGGAGTGGAGTTTGCAACTGAAAAGAACCTTTGTGTTCCCAACAAGCTAGGTGAATTACGGTTTTCAAACACACTTATCTCTCAGAACTGAGCATTTGGAGAGACGTTCGTTCATCTAGCACAAAGGGAACGGGTTGCAGTAGAATCTTTTCTCTGGTTTATCTGTCTGATTCCTAGTGCCTGTTTGAAGTTCCTGCAGTTTTCAGTGTAAAACCGATTTGGGGCTAGATCCTCCCCATATATATGTATGTAGTGGAGTTTGCAACTGAAAAGAAACTTTGTGTTCCCAACAAGCTAGATGAATTAAGGCTTTCACACACACTTATCTCTCAGAACTGAGCATTTGGAGAGACGTTCGTTCATCTAGCACAAAGGGAACGGGTTGCAGTAGAATCTTTTCTCTGGTTTCTCAGTCTGTTTCTTAATGCCAGTTTACATTTCCTCCAGTATTCATTGTAAAACCGTGTTGGAGCTAGTACCACACCTTATATATTTATGGAGTGGAGTTTGCAACTTAAAAGAAACTTTGTGTTCCCAACTAGTTAGGTGAAGGACGGCTTTCAAACACACTTATGTCTCAGAACTGAGGATGTGGAGTGAAGTTCGTTCATCTAGCTCAAAGTTAATGGGTTGCAGGAGCAACTTTTACTTTGCTTTCTCAGTCTTTCTCTTAGTGCCAGTTTGAAGTTCCTGAAGTTTTCTCTGTAGAACCGAGCTGGAGCTAGTACCTCCCCATATATATGTATGGAGTGGAGTTTGCAACTGACAAGAAACTATGTGTTCTCAACAAGCTAGGTGAAGGACTTCTTTAACACACACTTATCTCTCAGAACTGAGCATGTGGAGAGACGTATGTGCATCTATCACAAAGGGAAAGGTTTTCAGGGGAAACTATTGCTCTGGATTCTCAGTCTGATTCCTAGCGCCTGTTTGAAGTTCCTGCAGTTTTCAGTGTAAAACCGAGTTGGTGCTAGTTCCTCCCCATATATATGTATGTAGTGGAGTTTGCAACTGAAAAGAAACTTTGTGTTCCTAACAAGCTAGGTGAAGTACTTATTTAACACACACTTATCTCTCAGAACTGAGCTTGTGGATAGAATTATGTGCATCTAGCACAAAGAGAACGGGTTGAAGGGGGAAATATTACTCTGTTTTCTCAGTCTGATTCCTAGTGCCTGTTTGAAGTTTCTGCAGTTTTCAATGTAAAACCGTGATTGTTCTAGTTCCTCCCCATATATATATATGAAGTGGAGTTTGCAACTGAAAAGAACCTTTGTGTTCCCAACAAGCTAGATGAATTAAGGCTTTCACACACACTTATCTCTCAGAACTGAGCATTTGGAGAGACGTTCGTTCATCTAGCACAAAGGGAACGGGTTGCAGTAGAATCTTTTCTCTGGTTTCTCAGTCTGTTTCTTAATGCCAGTATAAATTTCCTCCAGTTTTCATTGTAAAACCGTGTTGGAGCTAGTACCACACCTTATATATTTATGGAGTGGAGTTTGCAACTTTAAAGATACTTTGTGTTCCCAAATAGTTAGGTGAAGGACGGCTTTCAAACACACTTATGTCTCAGAACTGAGCATGTGGAAGGAAGTTCTTTCATCTAGCTCAAAGTTAATGGGATGCAGGAGAAACTTTTACTCTGAATTCTCAGTCTGATTCCTAGTGCCTGTTTGATGTTCCTGCAGTTTTCAGTGTAAAACCGAGTTGGTGTTGGCTCCTCCCCATATATATGTATGTAGTGGAGTTTGCAACTGAAAAGAAACTTTGTGTTCCAAACAAGCTAGGTGAAGGACGGCTTTCACACACAGTTATCTCTCACAACTGAGCATGTGGAGAGACGTATGTGCATCTAGCACAAAG
Organism: Camelus dromedarius; assembly: GCF_036321535.1. Lineage (NCBI taxonomy): Eukaryota > Metazoa > Chordata > Mammalia > Artiodactyla > Camelidae > Camelus > Camelus dromedarius. The sequence continues at coordinate 12,217,348 of NC_087470.1, read as the reverse complement.
GGAACGGGTTGCAGGTGAAACTATTACTCTGTTTTCTCAGTCTGATTCCTAGTGCCTGTTTGAAGTTTCTACAGTTTTCAGTGTAAAACAGAGATTTTCCTAGTTCTTCCCCTTAAATATATATGGAGTGGATTTTGCAACTGAAAAGAATCTTAGTGTTCCCAACAAGCTAGGTGAATTACGGTTTTCACACACACTTATCTCTCAGAACTGAGCATTTTTAGAGACGTTCGTTCATCTAGCACAAAGGGAACGGGTTGAAGGAGAAATTATTACTCTGGTTTCTCAGTCTGATTCCTAGTGCCTGTTTGAAGTTCCTGCAGTTTTCAGTGTAAAATCGATTTGGTGCTAGATCTTCCCCATATATATGTATGTAGTGGAGTTAGCAAATGAAAAGAAACTTTGTGTTCCCAACAAGCTAGATGAATTAAGGATTTCACACACACTTATCTCTCAGAACTGAGCATTTGGAGAGACGTTCGTTCATCTAGCACAAAGGGAACGGTTTGCAGTAGAATCTTTTCTCTTGTTTCTCAGACTGTTTCTTAATGCCAGTTTGAAGTTCCTGCAGGTTTCATTGTAAAACCGCGTTGGAGCTAGTACCACACCTTATATATATATGGAGTGGAGTTTGCAACTGAAAAGAAACTTTGTGTTCCCAACTAGTTAGGTGAAGGACGGCTTTCAAACACACTTATGTCTCAGAACTGAGCATGTGGAGGGAAGTTCTTTCATAAAGCTCAAAGTTAATTGGTTGCAGGAGAAACTTTTACTTTGCTTTCTCAGTCTTTTTCTTAGTGCCGGTTTGAAGTTCCTGAAGTTTTCTCTGTAAATCCCAGTTGGAGATAGTACCTCCCCATATATATGTATGGAGTGCAGTTTGCAACTGTCAAGAAACTTTGTGTTCTCAACAAGCTAGGTGTAGGAAGGCTTTCACACACACTTATGTCTAAGAACTAAGATTTGGAGAGAAGTTCGTTCATCTAGCACAAAGGGAACGGGTTGAAGCAGAAACTATTACTCTGGTTTCTCAGTCTGATTCCTAGTGCCTGTTTGAAGTTCCTGCAGTTTTCAGTGTAAAACCGATTTGGTGCTAGATCCTCCCCATATATATGTATGTAGTGGAGTTTGCAACTGAAAAGAAACTTTTTGTTCCCAACAAGCTAGATGAATTAAGGCTTTGACACACACTTATCTCTCAGAACTGAGCATATGGAGAGACGTTCGTTCATCTAGCACAAAGGGAACGGGTTGCTGTAGAATCTTTTCTCTGGTTTCTCAGTATGTTTCTTAATGCCAGTTTGAAGTTCCTCCACTTTTCATTGTAAAACCGCGTTCTAGCTAGTACCACACCTTATATATTTATGGAGTGGAGTTTGCAACTGAAAAGAAACTTTGTGTTCCCAACAAGTTAGGTGAAGGACGGCTTTCAAACACACTTATGTCTCAGAACTGAGCATGTGGAGGGAAGTCCTTTCATCTAGCTCAAAGATAATGGGATGCAGGAGAAACATTTACTTTGCTTTCTCAGTCTTTTTCTTAGTGCCGGTTTGAAGTTCCTGTAATTTTCACTGTAAAACAGAGTTGGAGCTAGTACCTCCCCATATATATGTATGGAGTGGAGTTTGCAACTGACAAGAAAATTTGTGTTCTCAACAAGCTAGGTGTAGGAAGGCTTTCACACACACTTATGTCTAAGAACTGAGCTTTTGGAGAGAAATTCATTCATCTAGCACAAAGGGAACGGGTTGAAGGAGAAACTACTACTCTGAATTCTCAGTCTGATTCCTAGTGCCTGTTTGATGTTCCTGCAGTTTTCAGTGTAAAACCGAGATGGTGCTGGTTCCTCCCCATATATATGTATGTAGTGGAGTTTGCAACTGAAAAGAAACTTTGTGTTCCAAACAAGCTAGGTGAAGGACGGCTTTCACACACAGTTATCTCTCACAACTGAGCATGTGGAGAGACGTATGTGCATCTAGCACAAAGGGAACGGGTTGCAGGGGAAACTATTACTCTGTTTTCTCAGTCTGATTCCTAGTGCCTGTTTGAAGTTTCTACAGTTTTCAGTGTTAAACAGAGATTTTCCTAGTTCCTCCCCTTAAATATATATGGAGTGGAGTTTGCAACTGAAAAGAATGTTTGTGTTCCCAACAAGCTAGGTGAATTACGGTTTTCACACACACTTATCTCTCAGAACTGAGCATTTTTAGAGACGTTCGTTCATCTAGCACAAAGGGAACGGGTTGAAGGAGAAATTATTACTCTGGTTTCTCAGTCTGATTCCTAGTGCCTGTTTGAAGTTCCTGCAGTTTTCAGTGTAAAACCGATTTGGTGCTAGATCCTCCCCATATATATGTATGTAGTGGAGTTTGCAAATGAAAAGAAACTTTGTGTTCCCAACAAGCTAGATGAATTAAGGATTTAACACACACTTATCTCTCAGAACTGAGCATTTGGATAGACGTTCGTTCATCTAGCACAAAGGGAACGGTTTGCAGTAGAATCTTTTCTCTTGTTTCTCAGACTGTTTCTTAATGCCAGTTTGAAGTTCCTCCAGGTTTCATTGTAAAACCGCGTTGGAGCTAGTACCACACCTTATATATATATGGAGTGGAGTTTGCAACTGAAAAGTAACTTTGTGTTCCCAACTAGTTAGTTGAAGGACGGCTTTCAAACACACTTATGTCTCAGAACTGAGCATGTGGAGGGAAGTTCTTTCATCAAGCTCAAAGTTAATGGGTTGCAGGAGCAACTTTTACTTTGCTTTCTCAGTCTTTCTCTTAGTGCCAGTTTGAAGTTCCTGAAGTTTTCTCTGTAGAACCGAGCTGGAGCTAGTACCTCCCCATATATATGTATGGAGTGGAGTTTGCAACTGACAAGAAACTATGTGTTCTCAACAAGCTAGGTGAAGGACTTCTTTAACACACACTTATCTCTCAGAACTGAGCATGTGGAGAGACGTATGTGCATCTATCACAAAGGGAAAGGTTTTCAGGGGAAACTATTGCTCTGGATTCTCAGTCTGATTCCTAGCGCCTGTTTGAAGTTCCTGCAGTTTTCAGTGTAAAACCGAGTTGGTGCTAGTTCCTCCCCATATATATGTATGGAGTGGAGTTTGCAACTGAAAAGAATCTTTGTGTTCCCAACAAGCTAGGTGAATTACGGTTTTCACACACACTTATCTCTCAGAACTGAGCATTTTTAGAGACGTTCGTTCATCTAGCACAAAGGGAACGGGTTGAAGGAGAAATTATTACTCTGGTTTCTCAGTCTGATTCCTAGTGCCTGTTTGAAGTTCCTGCAGTTTTCAGTGTAAAACCGATTTGGTGCTAGATCCTCCCCATATATATGTATGTAGTGGAGTTTGCAAATGAAAAGAAACTTTGTGTTCCCAACAAGCTAGATGAATTAAGGATTTAACACACACTTATCTCTCAGAACTGAGCATTTGGATAGACGTTCGTTCATCTAGCACAAAGGGAACGGTTTGCAGTAGAATCTTTTCTCTTGTTTCTCAGACTGTTTCTTAATGCCAGTTTGAAGTTCCTCCAGGTTTCATTGTAAAACCGCGTTGGAGCTAGTACCACACCTTATATATATATGGAGTGGAGTTTGCAACTGAAAAGAAACTTTGTGTTCCCAACTAGTTAGGTGAAGGACGGCTTTCAAACACACTTATGTCTCAGAACTGAGCATGTGGAGGGAAGTTCTTTCACCAAGCTCAAAGTTAATGGGTTGCAGGAGAAACTTTTACTTTGCTTTCTCAGTCTTTTTCTTAGTGCCGGTTTGAAGTTCCTGAAGTTTTCTCTGTAAAACCCAGTTGGAGCTAGTACCTCCCCATATATATGTATGGAGTGCAGTTTGCAACTGACAAGAAACTTTGTGTTCTCAACAAGCTAGGTGTAGGAAGGCTTTCACACACACTTATGTCTAAGAACTAAGCTTTGGAGAGAAGTTCGTTCATCTAGCACAAAGGGAACGGGTTGAAGGAGAAACTATTACTCTGGTTTCTCAGTCTGATTCCTAGTGCCTGTTTGAAGTTCCTGCAGTTTTCAGTGTAAAACCGAGTTGGTGCTAGTTCCTCCCCATATATATGTATGTAGTGGAGTTTGCAGCTGAAAAGAAACTTTGTGTTCCTAACAAGCAAGGTGAAGGTTGGCTTTCACACACACTTATCTCTCAGAACTGAGCATGTGGAGAGACGTTCATGCATCTAGAACAAAGGGAACGGGTTGTAGGTGAAACTATTACTCTGGTTTCTCAGTGTGATTCCTAGTGCCTGTTTAGAGTTTCTGCACTTTTCAGTGTAAAACCCAGTTGGTGCTAGTTCCTCCCCATATATATGTATGAAGTGGAGTTTGCAACTGAAAAGAAAGTTTGTGTTCCCAACAAGCTATGTGAAGGACTTCTTTAACACACACATATCTCTCAGAACTGAGCATGTGGAGAGACGTATGTGCATCTAGCACAAAGGGAACGGGTTGCAGGGGAAACTATTACTCTGCTTTCTCAGTCTGATTCCTAGTGCTTGTTTGAAGTTTCTTCAGTTTTCAGTGTAAAACCGAGATTGTTCTAGTTCCTCCCCATATATATATATGGAGTGGAGTTTGCAACTGAAAGGAATCTTTGTGTTCTCAACAAGCTAAATGTAGGAAGGCTTTCACACACACTTATCTCTCAGAACTGAGCATTTGGAGAGACGTTCGTTCATCTAGCACAAAGGGAATTGGTTGATAGGGAAACTATTACTCTGGTTTCTCAGTCTGATACCTAGTGCCTGTTTGAAGTTCCTGCAATTTTCAGTGTAAAACCGACTTGTTGCTAGATCCTCCCCATATATATGTATGTAGTGGAGTTTGCAACTGAAAAGAAACTTTGTGTTCCCAACTAGTTAGGTGAAGGACGGCTTTCAAACACACTTATGTCTCAGAACTGAGCATGTGGAGTGAAGTTCTTTCATCTAGCTCAAAGTTAATGGGTTGCAGGAGAAACTTTTACTTTGCTTTCTCAGTCTTTTTCTTAGTGCCGGTTTGAAGTTCCTGTAATTTTCACTGTAAAACCGAGTTGGAGCTAGTACCTCCCCATATATATGTATGGAGTGGAGTTTGCAACTGACAAGAAACTTTGTGTTCTCAACAAGCTATGTTTAGGAAGGCTTTCACACACACTTATGTCTAAGAACTTAGCTTTGGGAGAGAAGTTCGTTCATCTAGCACAAAGGGAAATGTTTGCAGGAGAAACTATTACCCTGGTTTCTCAGTCTGATTCTTTGTGCCGGTTTGAATTTCCTGCAGTTATCAGTGTAAAACCGAGTTGGATCTAGTACCTCCCCATATATATGTATGGAGTGGAGTTTGCAACTTACAAGAAACTGTGTTCTCAACAAGCTAGGTGAAGGACGGCTTTCACACACATTTTTGTCTCAGAACTGAGCTTTTGGAGAGAAGATCGTTCATCTAGCACAAAGGGAACGGGTTGTAGGAGAAAGTATTACTCTGGTTTCTCAGTCTGATTCCTTGTGCCAGTTTAAAGTTCCTTCAGTTTTCACTGTAAAACCGAGTTAGTGCTAGTTCCTACCCATATATATGTATGGAGATGCGTTTGCAACTTAAAAGTAACTTTGTGTTCCCATCAAGCTAGGTGAAATACGGCTTTCACACACAATTATCTCTCAGAACGGAGCATGTGGATAGACGTTCGTTCATCTAGCACAAAGGGAACGGGATGCAGTTGAACCTTTTCTCTGGTTTTTCAGTCTGTTTCTTAATATCAGTTTGAAGTTCCTTCAGTTTTCATTGTAAAACCGCGTTGGAGCTAGTACCACCCCTTATATATTTATGGAGTGGAGTTTGCATTTGTAAAGAAACTTTGTGTTCCCAACAAGTTAGGTGAAGGAAGGCTTTCAAACACACTTATGTCTGAGAACTGAGCATATGGTTAGACGTTCGTTCATCTAGCACAAAAGGAACGGGTTGCAGGAGAAAATATTACTCTGGTTTCTCAGTCTGATGCTTTGTTCCGGTTTGAAGTTCCTGCAGTTTTGAGTGGAAAACCGAGTTGGAGCTAGTTCCTCCCAAAATATATATGTATGGAGTGGAGTTTGCAACTGACAAGAAACTTTGTGTTCTCAACAAGCTAGGTGTATTAAGGTTTTCACACACACTTATGTCAAAGAACTTAGCTTTTGGAGAGTAGTTTATTCATCTAGCACAAAGGGAACGGGTTGAAGGAGAAACTATTACTCTGATTTCTCAGTATGATTCCTAGTGCCTGTTTGAAGTTCCTGCATTTTTCAGTGTAAATCCGAGTTGGTGCTGTTTCCTCCCCATATATATGTATGTAGTGGAGTTTGCAACTGAAAAGAAACTTTGTGTTCCCAACAAGCTAGGTGAAGGGCGGCTTTCACACACACTTATCTCTCAGAACTGAGCATGTGGAGAGACGTATGTGCATCTAGCACCAAGGGAACGGGTTGCAGGGGAAACTATTACTCTGTTTTATCAGTCTGATTCCTAGTGCCTGTTTGAATTTCCTGCAGTTTTCAGTGTAAAACCGATTTGGTGCTAGATCCTCCCCATATATATGTATGTAGTGGTGTTTGCAACTGAAAAGAAACTTTTTGTTCCCAACAAGCTAGATGAATTAAGGCTTTCACACACACTTATCTCTCAGAACTGAGCATATGGAGAGACGTTCGTTCATCTAGCACAAAGGGAACGAGTTGCAGTAGAATCTTTTCTCTGGTTTCTCAGTATGTTTCTTAATGCCAGTTTGAAGTTCCTCCACTTTTCATTGTAAAACCGCGTTCTAGCTAGTACCACACCTTATATATTTATGGAGTGGAGTTTGCAACTGAAAAGAAACTTTGTGTTCCCAACTAGTTAGGTGAAGGACGGCTTTCAAACACACTTATGTCTCAGAACTGAGCATGTGGAAGGAAGTCCTTTCATCTAGCTCAAAGTTAATGGGTTGCAGGAGAAAGTTTTACTTTGCTTTCTCAGTCTTTTTCTTAGTGCCGGTTTGAAGTTCCTGAAGTTTTCACTGTAAAACCGAGTAGGAGCTAGTACCTCCCCATATATATGTATGGAGTGGAGTTGCAACTGACAAGTAACTTTGTGTTCTCTACAAGCTAGGTGTATTAAGGCTTTCACACACACTTATGTCTAAGAACTAAGCTTTTGGAGAGAAGTTCGTTCATCTAGCACAAAGGGAACGGGTTGAATGAGAAACTAATACTCTGGTTTCTCAGTCTGATTCCTAGTGCCTGTTTGAAGTTCCTGCAGTTTTCAGTGTAAAACCGAGTTGGTGCTAGTTCCTCCCCATATATATGTATGTAGTGGAGTTTGCATCTGAAAAGAAACTTTGTGTTCCTAACAAGCTAGGTGAAGTACTTCTTTAACACACACTTATCTCTCAGAACTGAGCTTGTGGATAGAATTATGTGCATCTAGCACAAAGAGAACGGGTTGAAGGGGAAAATATTACTCTGTTTTCTCAGTCTGATTCCTAGTTCCCGTTTGAAGTTTCTGCAGTTTTCAGTGTAAAACCGTGATTGTTCTTGTTCCTACCCATATATATATATGGAGTGGAGTTTGCAACTGAAAAGAACCTTTGTGTTCCCAACAAGCTAGGTGAATTACGGTTTTCAAACACACTTATCTCTCAGAACTGAGCATTTGGAGAGACTTTCGTTCATCTAGCACAAAGGGAACGGGTTGCAGTAGAATCTTTTCTCTGGTTTCTCAGTCTGATTCCTAGTGCCTGTTTGAAGTTCCTGCAGTTTTCAGTGTAAAACCGATTTGGGGCTAGATCCTCCCCATATATATGTATGTAGTGGAGTTTGCAACTGAAAAGAAACTTTGTGTTCCCAACAAGCTAGATGAATTAAGGCTTTCACACACACTTATCTCTCAGAACTGAGGATTTGGAGAGACGTTCGTTCATCTAGCACAAAGGGAACGGGTTGCAGTAGAATCTTTTCTCTGGTTTCTCAGTCTGTTTCTTAATGCCAGTTTAAATTTCCTCCAGTATTCATTGTAAAACCGTGTTGGAGCTAGTACCACACCTTATATATTTATGGAGTGGAGTTTGCAACTTAAAAGAAACTTTGTGTTCCCAACTAGTTAGGTGAAGGACGGCTTTCAAACACACTTATGTCTCAGAACTGAGGATGTGGAGTGAAGTTCGTTCATCTAGCTCAAAGTTAATGGGTTGCAGGAGCAACTTTTACTTTGCTTTCTCAGTCTTTCTCTTAGTGCCAATTTGAAGTTCCTGAAGTTTTCTCTGTAGAACCGAGCTGGAGCTAGTACCTCCCCATATATATGTATGGAGTGGAGTTTGCAACTGACAAGAAACTATGTGTTCTCAACAAGCTAGGTGAAGGACTTCTTTAACACACACTTATCTCTCAGAACTGAGCATGTGGAGAGACGTATGTGCATCTATCACAAAGGGAAAGGTTTTCAGGGGAAACTATTGCTCTGGATTCTCAGTCTGATTCCTAGCGCCTGTTTGAAGTTCCTGCAGTTTTCAGTGTAAAACCGAGTTGGTGCTAGTTCCTCCCCATATATATGTATGTAGTGGAGTTTGCAACTGAAAAGAAACTTTGTGTTCCTAACAAGCTAGGTGAAGTACTTATTTAACACACACTTATCTCTCAGAACTGAGCTTGTGGATAGAATTATGTGCATCTAGCACAAAGAGAACGGGTTGAAGGGGGAAATATTACTCTGTTTTCTCAGTCTGATTCCTAGTGCCTGTTTGAAGTTTCTGCAGTTTTCAGTGTAAAACCGTGATTGTTCTAGTTCCTCCCCATATATATATATGAAGTGGAGTTTGCAACTGAAAAGAACCTTTGTGTTCCCAACAAGCTAGATGAATTAAGGCTTTCACACACACTTATCTCTCAGAACTGAGCATTTGGAGAGACGTTCGTTCATCTAGCACAAAGGGAACGGGTTGCAGTAGAATCTTTTCTCTGGTTTCTCAGTCTGTTTCTTAATGCCAGTATAAATTTCCTCCAGTTTTCATTGTAAAACCGTGTTGGAGCTAGTACCACACCTTATATATTTATGGAGTGGAGTTTGCAACTTTAAAGATACTTTGTGTTCCCAAATAGTTAGGTGAAGGACGGCTTTCAAACACACTTATGTCTCAGAACTGAGCATGTGGAAGGAAGTTCTTTCATCTAGCTCAAAGTTAATGGGATGCAGGAGAAACTTTTACTCTGAATTCTCAGTCTGATTCCTAGTGCCTGTTTGATGTTCCTGCAGTTTTCAGTGTAAAACCGAGTTGGTGTTGGCTCCTCCCCATATATATTTATGTAGTGGAGTTTGCAACTGAAAAGAAACTTTGTGTTCCAAACAAGCTAGGTGAAGGACGGCTTTCACACACAGTTATCTCTCACAACTGAGCATGTGGAGAGACGTATGTGCATCTAGCACAAAGGGAACGGGTTGCAGGTGAAACTATTACTCTGTTTTCTCAGTCTGATTCCTAGTGCCTGTTTGAAGTTTCTACAGTTTTCAGTGTAAAACAGAGATTTTCCTAGTTCTTCCCCTTAAATATATATGGAGTGGATTTTGCAACTGAAAAGAATCTTAGTGTTCCCAACAAGCTAGGTGAATTACGGTTTTCACACACACTTATCTCTCAGAACTGAGCATTTTTAGAGACGTTCGTTCATCTAGCACAAAGGGAACGGGTTGTAGGTGAAACTATTACTCTGGTTTCTCAGTGTGATTCCTAGTGCCTGTTTAGAGTTTCTGCAGTTTTCAGTGTAATACCGAGATTGTTCTAGTTCCTCCCCATATATATATATGGAGTGGAGTTTGCAACTGAAAGGAATCTTTGTGTTCTCAACAAGCAAAGTGTAGGAAGGCTTATACACACACTTATCTCTCAGAACTGAGCATTTGGAGAGACGTTCGTTCATCTAGCACAAAGGGAATTGGTTGATAGGGAAACTATTACTCTGGTTTCTCAGTCTGATACCTAGTGCCTGTTTGAAGTTCCTGCAATTTTCAGTGTAAAACCGACTTGTTGCTAGATCCTCCCCATATATATGTATGTAGTGGAGTTTGCAACTGAAAAGAAACTTTGTGTTCCCAACTAGTTAGGTGAAGGACGGCTTTCAAACACACTTATGTCTCAGAAATGAGCATGTGGAGTGAAGTTCTTTCATCTAGCTCAAAGTTAATGTGTTGCAGCAGAAACTTTTACTTTGCTTTCTCAGTCTTTTTCTTAGTGCCGGTTTGAAGTTCCTGAAGTTTTCACTGTAGAACCGAGCTGGAGCTAGTACCTCCCCATATATATGTATGGAGTGGAGTTTGCAACTGACAAGAAACTATGTGTTCTCAACAAGCTAGGTGAAGGACTTCTTTAACACACACTTATCTCTCAGAACTGAGCATGTGGAGAGACGTATGTGCATCTATCACAAAGGGAAAGGTTTGCAGGGGAAACTATTGCTCTGGATTCTCAGTCTGATTCCTAGCGCCTGTTGGAAGTTCCTGCAGTTTTCAGTGTAAAACCGAGTTGGTGCTAGTTCCTCCCCATATATATGTATGTAGTGGAGTTTGCAACTGAAAAGAAACTTTGTGTTCCTAACAAGCTAGGTGAAGGACGGCTTTCACACACAGTTATCTCTCACAACTGAGCATGTGGAGAGACGTTCGTTCATCTAGCACAAAGGGAACGGGTTGTAGGAGAAACTATTACTCTGGTTTCTCAGTCTGATTACTTGTGCCGGTTTGAAGTTCCTTCAATTTTCACTGTAAAACCGAGGTGGTGCTTGTTCCTACCCATATATATGTATGGAGATGCGTTTGCAAATGAAAAGAAACTTTGTGTTCCCATCAAGCTAGGTGAAGGACGGCTTTCACACACACTTATCTCTCAGAACGGAGCATGTGGATAGACGTTCGTTCATCTAGCACAAAGGGAACGGGTTGAAGTAGAATATTTTCTCTGGTTTCTCAGTCTGTTTCTTAATGTCAGTTTGAAGTTCCTTCAGTTTTCATTGTAAAACGGAGTTGGAGCTAGTACCACCCCTTATATATTTATGGAGTGGAGTTTGCAATTGAAAAGAAACTTTGTGTTCCCAACAAGTTAGGTGAAGGAAGGCTTTCAAACACACTTATGTCTGAGAACTGAGCATATGGTTAGACGTTCGTTAATCTAGCACAAAATGAACGGGTTGCAGGAGAAACTATTACTCTGGTTTCTCAGTCTGATGCTTTGTCCCGGTTTGAATTTCCTGCAGTTTTGAGTGTAAAACCGGGTTGGAACTAGTTCCTCCCCATATATATGTATGGAGTGGAGTTTGCAACTGACAAGAAACTTTGTGTTCTCAACAAGCTATGTGTAGGAAAGCTTTCACACACACTTATGTCGAAGAACTGAGCTTTTGGAGAGTAGTACATTCATCTAGCACAAAGGGAACGGGTTGAAGGAGAAACTATAACTCTGATTTCTCAGCCTGATTCCTAGTGCCTGTTTGAAGTTCCTGCAGTTTTCAGTGTAAAACCGAGTTGGTGCTGGTTCCTCCCCATATATATGTATGTAGTGGAGTTTGCAACTGAAAAGAAACTTTGTGTTCCAAACAAGCTAGGTGAAGGACGGCTTTCACACAGATTTATCTCTCAGAACAGAGCATGTGGAGAGACATATGTGCATCTAGCACAAAGGGAACGGGTTGCAGGGGAAACTATTACTCTGTTTTCTCAGTCCGATTCCTAGTGCCTGTTTGAAGTTTCTGCAGTTTTCAGTGTAAAACGGAGATTGTTCTAGTTCCTCCCCTTATATATATATGGAGTGGAGTTTGCAACTGAAAAGAATCTTAGTATTCCCAACAAGCTAGGTGAATTACGGTTTTCACACACACTTATCTCTCAGAACTGAGCATTTGGAGAGACGTTCGTTCATCTAGCACAAAGGGAACGGGTTGAAGGAGAAACTATTACTCTGGTTTCTCAGTATGATTCCTAGTGCCTCTTTGAAGTTCCTGCAGTTTTCAGTGTAAAACCGATTTGGGGCTAGATCCTCCCCATATATATGTATGTAATGGTGTTTGCAACTGAAAAGAAACTTTGTGTTCCCAACAAGCTAGATGAATTAAGGCTTTCACACACACTTATCTCTCAGAACTGAGCATTTGGATAGACGTTCGTTCATCTAGCACAAAGGGAACGGATTGCAGTAGAATCTTTTCTCTGGTTTCTCAGTCTGTTTCTTAATGCCAGTTTGAAGTTCCTCCAGTTTTCATTGTAAAACCGCATTGGAGCTAATACCACACCTTATATATTTATGGAGTGGAGTTTGCAACTGAAAAGAAACTTTATGTTCCCAACTAGTTAGGTGAAGGACGGCTTTCAAACACACTTATGTCTCAGAACTGAGCATGTGGAGGGAAGTTCTTTCATCTAGCTCAAAGTTAATGGGTTGCAGGAGCAACTTTTACTTTGCTTTCTCAGTCTTTCTCTTAGTGCCAGTTTGAAGTTCCTGAAGTTTTCACTGTAGAACCGAGCTGGAGCTAGTACCTCCCCATATATATGTATGGAGTGGAGTTTGCAACTGACAAGAAACTATGTGTTCTCAACAAGCTAGGTGAAGGACTTCTTTAACACACACTTATCTCTCAGAACTGAGCATGTGGAGAGACGTATGTGCATCTATCACAAAGGGAAAGGTTTGCAGGGGAAACTATTGCTCTGGATTCTCAGTCTGATTCCTAGCGCCTGTTGGAAGTTCCTGCAGTTTTCAGTGTAAAACCGAGTTGGTGCTAGTTCCTCCCCATATATATGTATGTAGTGGAGTTTGCAACTGAAAAGAAACTTTGTGTTCCTAACCAGCTAGGTGAAGGACGGCTTTCACACACAGTTATCTCTCACAACTGAGCATGTGGAGAGACGTTCGTGCATCTAGCACAAAGGGAACGGGTTGTAGGAGAAACTATTACTCTGGTTTCTCAGTCTGATTACTTGTGCCGGTTTGAAGTTCCTTCAGTTTTCATTGTAAAACGGAGTTGGAGCTAGTACCACACCTTATATATTTATGGAGTGGAGTTTGCAATTTAAAAGAAACTTTGTGTTCCCAACAAGTTAGGTGAAGGAAGGCTTTCAAACACACTTATGTCTGAGAACTGAGCATATGGTTAGACGTTCGTTAATCTAGCACAAAATGAACGGGCTGCAGGAGAAACTATTACTCTGGTTTCTCAGTCTGATGCTTTGTCCCGGTTTGAATTTCCTGCAGTTTTGAGTGTAAAACCGGGTTGGAACTAGTTCCTCCCCATATATATGTATGGAGTGGAGTTTGCAACTGACAAGAAACTTTGTGTTCTCAACAAGCTATGTGTAGGAAAGCTTTCACACACACTTATGTCGAAGAACTGAGCTTTTGGAGAGTAGTACATTCATCTAGCACAAAGGGAACGGGTTGAAGGAGAAACTATAACTCTGATTTCTCAGCCTGATTCCTAGTGCCTGTTTGAAGTTCCTGCAGTTTTCAGTGTAAAACCGAGTTGGTGCTGGTTCCTCCCCATATATATGTATGTAGTGGAGTTTGCAACTGAAAAGAAACTTTGTGTTCCAAACAAGCTAGGTGAAGGACGGCTTTCACACAGATTTATCTCTCAGAACAGAGCATGTGGAGAGACGTATGTGCATCTAGCACAAAGGGAAAGGGTTGCAGGGGAAACTATTACTCTGTTTTCTCAGTCCGATTCCTAGTGCCTGTTTGAAGTTTCTGCAGTTTTCAGTGTAAAACGGAGATTGTTCTAGTTCCTCCCCTTATATATATATGGAGTGGAGTTTGCAACTGAAAAGAATCTTAGTGTTCCCAACAAGCTAGGTGAATTACGATTTTCACACACAGTTATCTCTCAGAACTGAGCATTTGGAGAGACGTTCGTTCATGTAGCACAAAGGGAACGGGTTGAAGGAGAAACTATTACTCTGGTTTCTCAGTATGATTCCTAGTGCCTCTTTGAAGTTCCTGCAGTTTTCAGTGTAAAACAGATTTGGTGCTAGATCCTCCCCATATATATGTATGTAATGGAGTTTGCAACTGAAAAGAAACTTTGTGTTCCCAACAAGCTAGATGAATTAAGGCTTTCACACACACTTATCTCTCAGAACTGAGCATTTGGATAGACGTTCGTTCATCTAGCACAAAGGGAACGGATTGCAGTAGAATCTTTTCTCTGGTTTCTCAGTCTGTTTCTTAATGCCAGTTTGAAGTTCCTCCAGTTTTCATTGTAAAACCGCATTGGAGCTAATACCACACCTTATATATTTATGGAGTGGAGTTTGCAACTGAAAAGAAACTTTATGTTCCCAACTAGTTAGGTGAAGGACGGCTTTCAAACACACTTATGTCTCAGAACTGAGCATGTGGAGGGAAGTTCTTTCATCTAGCTCAAAGTTAATGGGTTGCAGGAGAAACTTTTACTTTGCTTTTTTCAGTCTTTTTCTTAGTGCCGGTTTGAAGTTCCTGAAATTTTCACTGTAAAACCGAGTTGGAGCTAGTACCTCCCCATATATATGTATGGAGTGGAGTTTGCAACTGACAAGAAACTTTGTGTTCTCAACAAGCTATGTGTAGGAAGGTTTTCACACACATTTATGTCTAAGAACTAAGCTTTTGGAGAGAAGTTCGTTCGTCTAGCACAAAGGGAACGGGTTGAAGGAGAAAGTAATACTCTGGTTTCTCAGTCTGATACCTAGTGCCTGTTTGAAGTTCCTGCAGTTTTCAGTGTAAAACCGAGTTGGTGCTAGTTCCTCCCCATATATATGTATGTAGTGGAGTTTGCAACTGAAAAAAACTTTGTGTTCCTAACAAGCTAGGTGAAGGACGGCATTCACACACACTTATCTCTCAGAACTGAGCATGTGGAGAGACGTTCGTGCATCTAGAACAAAGCGAACGGGTTGCAGGTAAAATTATTACTCTGGTTTCTCAGTCTGATTACTAGTGCCTGTTTGAAGTTTCTGCAGTTTTCAGTGTAAAATCGAGTTGGGGCTAGTTCCTCCCCATATATATGTATGGTGTGGATTTTGCAACTGAAAAGAAACTTTGTGTTCCCTACAAGCTAGGAGAAGTACTTCTTTAACACACACTTATCTCTCAGTACTGAGCATGTGGATAGAATTATGTACATCTAGCACAAAGAGAACGGGTTGCAGGGGAAACTATTACTCTGTATTCTCAGTCCGATTCCTAGTGCCTGTTTGAAGTTTCTGCAGTTTTCAGTGTAAAATGGAGATTGTTCTAGTTCCTCCCCTTATATATATATGGAGTGGAGTTTGCAACTGAAAAGAATCTTAGTGTTCCCAACAAGCTAGGTGAATTACGGTTTTCACACACACTTATCTCTCAGAACTGAGCATTTGGAGAGACGTTCGTTCATCTAGCACAAAGGGAACGGGTTGAAGGAGAAACTATTACTCTGGTTTCTCAGTATGATTCCTAGTGCCTCTTTGAAGTTCCTGCAGTTTTCAGTGTAAAACCGATTTGGTGCTAGATCCTCCCCATATATATGTATGTAATGGAGTTTGCAACTGAAAAGAAACTTTGTGTTCCCAACAAGCTAGATGAATTAAGGCTTTCACACACACTTATCTCTCAGAACTGAGCATTTGGATAGACGTTCGTTCATCTAGCACAAAGGGAACGGGTTGCAGTAGAATCTTTTCTCTGGTTTCTCAGTCTGTTTCTTAATGCCAGTTTAAATTTCCTCCAGTTTTCATTGTAAAACCGTGTTGGAGCTAGTACCACACCTTATATATTTATGGAGTGGAGTTTGCAACTTAAAAGAAACTTTGTGTTCCCAACTAGTTAGGTGAAGGACGGCTTTCAAACACACTTATGTCTCAGAACTGAGGATGTGGAGTGAAGTTCTTTCATCTAGCTCAAAGTTAATGTGTTGCAGGAGAAACTTTTACTTTGCATTCTCAGTCTTTTTCTTAGTGCCGGTTTGAAGTTCCTGAAGTTTTCACTGTAAAACCGAGCTGGAGCTAGTACCTCCCCAAATATATGTATGGAGTGGAGTTTGCAACTGACAAGAAACTATGTGTTCTCAACAAGCTAGGTGAAGGACTTCTTTAACACACACTTATCTCTCAGAACTGAGCATGTGGAGAGACGTATGTGCATCTATCACAAAGGGAAAGGTTTGCAGGGGAAACTATTGCTCTGGATTCTCAGTCTGATTCCTAGCACCTGTTGGAAGTTCCTGCAGTTTTCAGTGTAAAACCGAGTTGGTGCTAGTTCCTCCCCATATATATGTATGTAGTGGAGTTTGCAACTGAAAAGAAACTTTGTGTTCCTAACAAGCTAGGTGAAGGACGGCTTTCACACACAGTTATCTCTCACAACTGAGCATGTGGAGAGACGTTCGTGCATCTAGCACAAAGGGAAAGGTTTGCTGGAGAAACTATTACTCTGGTTTCTCAGTCTGATTCTTTGTGCCGGTTTGAAGTTCCTGCAGTTATCAGTGTAAAACCGAGTTGGAGCTAGTTCCTCCCCATATATATGTATTTAGTGGAGTTTGCAACTGAAAAGAACCTTTTTGTTCTCAACAAGCTAGGTGAAGTACGGCTTTCACACACATTTTTGTCTCAGAACTGAGCATATTGAGAGAAGTTCGTTCATCTAGCACAAATGGAACGGGTTGTAGGAGAAACTATTACTCTGGTTTCTCAGTATGTTTCTTAATGCCAGTTTGAAGTTCCTCCACTTTTCATTGTAAAACCGCGTTCTAGCTAGTACCACACCTTATATATTTATGGAGTGGAGTTTGCAACTGAAAAGAAACTTGGTGTTCCCAACTAGTTAGGTGAAGGACGGCTTTCACACACACTTATCTCTCAGAACGGAGCATGTGGATAGACGTTCGTTCATCTAGCACAAAGGGAACGGGTTGAAGTAGAATCTTTTCTCTGGTTTCTCAGTCTGTTTCTTAATGTCAGTTTGAAGTTCCTTCAGTTTTCATTGTAAAACGGCGTTGGAGCTAGTACCACCCCTTATATATTTATGGAGTGGAGTTTGCAATTGAAAAGAATTTTGTGTTCCCAACAAGTTAGGTGAAGGAAGGCTTTCAAACACACTTATGTCTGAGAACTGGGCATATGGTTAGACGTTCGTTAATCTAGCACAAAATGAACGGGTTGCAGGAGAAACTATTACTCTGGTTTCTCAGTCTGATGCTTTGTCCCGGTTTGAAGTTCCTGCAGTTTTGAGTGTAAAACCGAGTTGGAGCTTGTTCCTCCCCATATATATGTATGGAATGGAGTTTGCAACTGACAAGAAACTTTGTGTTCTCAACAAGCTAGGTGTAGGAAAGCTTTCACACACACTTATGTCTAAGAACTGAGCTTTTGGAGAGAAGTACATTCATCTAGCACAAAGGGAACGGGTTGAAGGAGAAACTATAACTCTGATTTCTCAGTCTGATTCCTAGTGCCTGTTTGAAGTTCCTGCAGTTTTCAGTGTAAAACCGAGTTGGTGCTGGTTTCTCCCCATATATATGTATGTAGTGGAGTTTGCAACTGAAAAGAAACTTTGTGTTCCCAACAATCTAGGTGAAGGATGGCTTTCACACAGAATTATCTCTCAGAACTGAGCATGTGGAGAGACGTTCGTGCATCTAGAAAAAAGCGAACGGGTTGCAGGGAAAATTATTACTCTGGTTTCTCAGTCTGATTCCTAGTGCCTGTTTGAAGTTTCTGCAGTTTTCAGTGTAAAATCGAGTTGGGGCTATTTCCTCCCCATATATATGTATGTAGTGGAGTTTGCAACTGAAAAGAATCTTTGTGTTCCCAACAATCTAGGTGAAGGACGGCTTTCACACAGACTTATCTCTCAGAACAGAGCATGTGGAGAGACGTATGTGCATCTAGCACAAAGGGAACGGGTTGCAGGGGAAATTATTACTCTGTTTTCCCAGTCCGATTCCTAGTTCCTGTTTGAAGTTTCTGCAGTTTTCAGTGTAAAACGGAGATTGTTCTATTTCCTCCCTATATATATATATGGAGTGGAGTTTGCACTGAAAAGAATCTTAGTGTTCCCAAAAAGCTAGGTGAATTACGGTTTTCACACACACTTATCCCTCAGAACTGAGCATTTGGAGAGACGTTCGTTCATCTAGCACAAAGGGAACGGGTTGAAGGAGAAACTATTACTCTGGTTTCTCAGTATGATTCCTAGTGCCTCTTTGAAGTTCCTGCAGTTTTCAGTGTAAAACCGATTTGGTGCTAGATCCTCCCCATATATATGTATGTATTGGAGTTTGCAACTGAAAAGAAACTTTGTGTTCCCAACAAGCTAGATGAATTAAGGCTTTCACACACACTTATCTCTCAGAACTGAGCATTTGGATAGACGTTCGTTCATCTAGCACAAAGGGAACGGGTTGCAGTAGAATCTTTTCTCTGGTTTCTCAGTCTGTTTCTTAATGCCAGTTTGAAGTTCCTCCAGTTTTCATTGTAAAACCGCGTTGGAGCTAATACCAGACCTTATATATTAATGGAGTGGAGTTTGCAACTGAAAAGAAACTTTATGTTCCCAACTAGTTAGGTGAAGGACGGCTTTGAAACACACTTATGTCTCAGAACTGAGCATGTGGCGGGAAGTTCTTTCATCTAGCTCAAAGTTAATGGGTTGCAGGAGAAACTTTTACTTTGCTTTTTTCAGTCTTTTTCTTAGTGCCGGTTTGAAGTTCCTGAAATTTTCACTGTAAAACCTAGTTGGAGCAAGTACCTCCCCATATATATGTATGGAGTGGAGTTTGCAACTGACAAGAAACTTTGTGTTCTCAACAAGCTAGGTGTAGGAATGTTTTCACACACACTTATGTCTAAGAACTAAGCTTTTGGAGAGAAGTTCGTTCGTCTAGCACAAAGGGAACGGGTTGAAGGAGAAAGTAATACTCTGGTTTCTCAGTCTGATACCTAGTGCCTGTTTGAAGTTCCTGCAGTTTTCAGTGTAAAACCGAGTTGGTGCTAGTTCCTCCCCATATATATGTATGTAGTGGAGTTTGCAACTGAAAAAAAACTTTGTGTTCCTAACAAGCTAGGTGAAGGACGGCATTCACACACACTTATCTCTCAGAACTGAGCATGTGGAGAGACGTTCGTGCATCTAGAACAAAGCGAACGGGTTGCAGGGAAAATTATTACTCTGGTTTCTCAGTCTGATTCCTAGTGCCTGTTTGAAGTTTCTGCAGTTTTCAGTGTAAAATCGAGTTGGGGCTAGTTCCTCCCCATATATATGTATGGTGTGGAGTTTGCAACTGAAAAGAAACTTTTTGTTCCCTACAAGCTAGGAGAAGTACTTCTTTAACACACACTTATCTCTCAGAACTGAGCATGTGGATAGAATTATGTGCATCTAGCACAAAGAGAACGGGTTGCAGGGGAAACTATTACTCTGTATTCTCAGTCTGATTCCTAGTGCCTGTTTGAAGTTTCTGCAGTTTTCAGTGTAAAACCGTGATTGTTCTAGTTCCTCCCCATATATATATATGGAGTGGAGATTGCAACTGAAAAGAACCTTTGTGTTTCCAACAAGCTAGGTGAATTACGGTTTTCACACACACTTATCTCTCAGAACTGAGCATGTGGAGAGACGTTTGTTCATCTAGCACAAAGGGAACGGGTTGAAGGAGAAACTATTACTCTGGTTTCTCAGTATGATTCCTAGTGCCTGTTTGAAGTTCCTGCAGTTTTCAGTGTAAAACCGATTTGGGGCTAGATCCTCCCCATATATATGTATGTAGTGGAGTTTGCAACTGAAAAGAAACTTTGTGTTCCCAACAAGCTAGATGAATTAAGGCTTTCACACACACTTATCTCTCAGAACTGAGCATTTGGAGAGACGTTCGTTCATCTAGCACAAAGGGAACGGGTTGCAGTAGAATCTTTTCTCTGGTTTCTCAGTCTGTTTCTTAATTCCAGTTTAAATTTCCTCCAGTTTTCACTGTAAAACCGTGTTGGAGCTAGTA
This sequence comes from Camelus dromedarius, assembly GCF_036321535.1. Lineage (NCBI taxonomy): Eukaryota > Metazoa > Chordata > Mammalia > Artiodactyla > Camelidae > Camelus > Camelus dromedarius. Next base: position 12,197,343 of record NC_087470.1, on the reverse strand, counting down.
CCACACCTTATATATGTATGGAGTGGAGTTTGCAACTTAAAAGAAACTTTGTGTTCCCAACTAGTTAGGTGAAGGACGGCTTTCAAACACACTTATGTCTCAGAACTGAGGATGTGGAGTGAAGTTCTTTCATCTAGCTCAAAGTTAATGTGTTGCAGGAGAAACTTTTACTTTGCTTTCTCAGTCTTTTTCTTAGTGCCGGTTTTAAGTTCCTGAAGTTTTCACTGTAAAACTGAGCTGGAGCTAGTACCTCCCCAAATATATGTATGGAGTGGAGTTTGCAACTGACAAGAAACTATGTTTTCTCAACAAGCTAGGTGAAGGACTTCTTTAACACACACTTATCTCTCAGAACTGAGCATGTGGAGAGACGTATGTGCATCTATCACAAAGGGAAAGGTTTGCAGGGGAAACTATTGCTCTGGATTCTCAGTCTGATTCCTAGCGCCTGTTGGAAGTTCCTGCAGTTTTCAGTGTAAAACCGAGTTGGTGCTAGTTCCTCCCCATATATATGTATGTAGTGGAGTTTGCAACTGAAAAGAAACTTTGTGTTCCTAACAAGCTAGGTGAAGGACGGCTTTCACACACAGTTATCTCTCACAACTGAGCATGTGGAGAGACGTTCGTGCATCTAGCACAAAGGGAAAGGTTTGCTGGAGAAACTATTACTCTGGTTTCTCAGTCTGATTCTTTGTGCCGGTTTGAAGTTCCTGCAGTTATCAGTGTAAAACCGAGTTGGAGCTAGTTCCTCCCCATATATATGTATTTAGTGGAGTTTGCAACTGAAAAGAACCTTTTTGTTCTCAACAAGCTAGGTGAAGTACGGCTTTCACACACATTTTTGTCTCAGAACTGAGCTTTTGGAGAGAAGTTCGTTCATGTAGCACAAAGGGAACGGGTTGTAGGAGAAACTATTACTCTGGTTTCTCAGTCTGATTCCTTGTGCCGGTTTGAAGTTCCTTCAATTTTCACTGTAAAACCGAGGTGGTGCTTGTTCCTACCCATATATATGTATGGAGATGCGTTTGTAACTGAAAAGAAACTTTGTGTTCCCATCAAGCTAGGTGAAGGACGGCTTTCACACACACTTATCTCTCAGAACGGAGCATGTGGATAGACGTTCGTTCATCTAGCACAAAGGGAACGGGTTCAAGTAGAATCTTTTCTCTGGTTTCTCAGTCTGTTTCTTAATGTCAGTTTGAAGTTCCTTCAGTTTTCATTGTAAAACGGCGTTGGAGCTAGTACCAACCCTTATATATTTATGGAGTGGAGTTTGCAATTGAAAAGAATCTTTGTGTTCCCAACAAGTTAGGTGAAGGAAGGCTTTCAAACACACTTATGTCTGAGAACTGAGCATATGGTTAGACGTTCGTTAATCTAGCACAAAATGAACGGTTTGCAGGAGTAACTATTACTCTGGTTTCTCAGTCTGATGCTTTGTCCCGGTTTGAAGTTCCTGCAGTTTTGGGTGTAAAACCGAGTTGGAGCTAGTTCCTCCCCATATATATGTATGGAATGGAGTTTGCAACTGACAAGAAACTTTGTGTTCTCAACAAGCTAGGTGTAGGAAAGCTTTCACACACACTTATGTCTAAGAACTGAGCTTTTGGAGAGAAGTACATTCATCTAGCACAAAGGGAACGGGTTGAAGGAGAAACTATAACTCTGATTTCTCAGTCTGATTCCTAGTGCCTGTTTGAAGTTCCTGCAGTTTTCAGTGTAAAACCGAGTTGGTGCTGGTTCCTCCCCATATATATGTATGTAGTGGAGTTTGCAACTGAAAAGAAACTTTGTGTTCCCAACAATCTAGGTGAAGGACGGCTTTCACACACACTTATCCCTCAGAACTGAGCATTTGGAGAGACGTTCGTGCATCTAGAACAAAGGGAACGGGTTGCAGGGGAAACTATTACTCTGTTTTCTCAGTCTGATTCCTAGTGCCTGTTTGAAGTTTCTGCAGTTTTCAGTGTAAAACCGAGTTGGTGCTAGTTCCTCCCCATATATATGTATGGAGTGGAGTTAGCAACTGGAAAGAAACTTTGTGTTCCCAACAAGCTATGTGAAGGAATTCTTTAACACACACTTATCTCTCAGAACTTAGCATGTGGAGAGACTTATGTGCATCTAGCACAAAGGGAACGGGTTGCAGGGGAAACTATTACTCTGTTTTCTCAGTCTGATTCCTAGTGCCTGTTTGAAGTTTCTGCACTATTCAGTGTAAAACCGAGATTGTACTATTTCCTCCCCATATATATATATGGAGTGGAGATTGCAACTGAAAAGAAACATTGTGTTCCCAACAAGCAAGTGAATTACGGTTTTCACACACACTTATCTCTCAGAACAGAGCATTTGGAGAGACGTTCGTTCATCTAGCACAAAGTCAACGGGTTGCTGTTGAAATTATTACTCTGGTTTCTCAGTCTGTTTCCTAGTGCCGGTTTGAAGTTACTGCAGTTTTCACTGTAAAACCGATTTGGTGCTTGTCCCTCCCCATATATATTATAGAATGGAATTTGCAAATTAAAAGGAACTTTGTGTTCCCAACAAACTAGGTGAAGATAGTCTTTCAGACAAACTTACCTCTCACAACTGAGCATGTGGAGAGAAGTTCGTTCGTCTAGCACAAAAGGAACGGGTTGCAGGAGAAAGTATTACTCTGGTTCCTGAGTCTGATTCCTAGTGCCGGTTTGAATTTCCTGCATTTTTCATTATAATACCGAGTTGGTGCTAGTACCTCCCGTTATATATGTATGGAGTGGAGTTTGCAACTGACAAGAAACTTTGTGTTCCCAAAAACTAGCTGAAGGACGGCTTTCACACACACTTTTGTCTCAGAACTGAACTTTTGGAGAGAAGTTCGTTCACGTAGCACAAAGGGAACGGGTTGCATTAGAAACATTTTCTCTGGTTTCTCAGTCCGATTCCTAGTGCCGGTTTGTTGTTCCTGCAGTTTTCAGTGTAAAACCAAGTTGGAGCTTGTTCATCCCCATATATATGTATGGAGTGGAGTTTGCAACTGAAAAGAATCTTTGGGTTCCCATCAAGCTAGGTGAAGGACGGCTTTCACACACACTTATGTCTCAGAACTGAGCATGTGGAGAGAATTTCGTTCATCTAGCTCAAAGTTAACGGGTTGCATTAGAAACTTTTACCTTGCTTTCTCAGTATGTTTCTTAGTGCCGGTTTGAAGTTCCTGAAGTTTTCACTGTAAAACCGATTTGGACTTAGTATCTCCCCATATATATGTATGGAGTTTGCAACTGAAAAGAAACTTTGTGTTCCCAACAATCTAGGTGAAGGACGGCTTTCACACACAATTTTGTCTCAGAACTGAGCTTTTGGAGAGAAGTTCGTTCATCTAGCACAAAGGGAACGGGTTGTAGGGGAAACTATTACTCTGGTTTCTCAGTCAGATTCCTTGTGCCGGTTTGAAGTTCCTTCAGTTATCACTGTAAAACCAAGTTGGTGCTAGTTCCTACCCATATATATGTATGGAGTGGAGTTTGCAACTGAAAACAAACTTTGGTTCCCAACAAGCTAGGTGAAGGACGTCTTTCACACACAATTATCTCTCAGAACTGAGCATGTGGATAGACGTTCGTTCATCTAGCAAAAAGGTAACGGGTTGCAGGAGAAACTATTACTCAGGTTTTTCAGTCTGATTCCTAGTGCCTGTTTGAAGTTTCTGCAGTTTTCAATGTAAAACCGAGTTTGTGCTATTTCCACCTTATATATATATATGGAGTGGAATTTGCAACTGGAAAGAAACTTTGTGTTCCCAACAAGCTAGGTGAATTACGGTTTTCACACACACTTATCTCTCAGATCTGAGCATTTGGAGAGACATTCGTTCATCTAGCACAAAGGGAACGGGTTGAAGGAGAAACTATTACTCTGGTTTCTCAGTCTGATTCCTAGTGCCTGTTAGAAGTTCCTGCAGTTTTTAGTGTAAAACCGATTTGGTGCTAGATCTTCCCCATATATATGTATGTAGTGTAGTTTGCAACTAAAAAGAATCTTTGTGTTCCCAACAAGCTAGATGAATTAAGGATTTCACACACACTTATCTCTCAGAACTGAGCATTTGGAGAGACGTTCTTTCATCTAGCACAAAGGGTACGGGTTGCAGTAGAATCTTTTCTCTGGTTTCTCAGTCTGACTCTAAATGCCAGTTTGAAGTTCCTCCAGTTTTCATTGTAAAACCGCGTTGGAGCTAGTACCACACCTTATATATTTATGGAGTGGAGTTTGCAACTGAAAAAAACTGTGTTCCCAACTAGTTAGGTGAAGGACGGCTTTCAAACACATTTATGTCTCAGAACTGAGCATGTGGTTAGACGTTCGTTCATCTAGCACAAAGGGAAAGGGTTTAAGGAGAAACTTTTACTCTGGTTTCTCAGTCTGTTTCTTTGTGCCAGTTTGAATTTCCTGCAGTTATCAGTGTAAAACAGAGTTGTAGCTAGTTCCTCCCCATATATATGTATGAAGTGGAGTTTGTAAATGAAAAGAAACTTTGTGTTCCCAAAATGCTAGGTAAAGACGGCTTTCACACACAATTATCTGTCAGAACTGAGCATGTGGAGAGAAGTTCTTTCATCTAGCTCAAAGTTAATGGGTTGCAGGAGAAAGTTTTACTTTGTTTCTCAGTCTGTTTCTTAGTGCCGTTTTGAAGTTCCTGAAGTTTTCACTGTAAAACCGAGTTGGACCTAGTACCTCCCCATATATATGTATGGAGTGGTTTTTGCAACTGAAAAGAAACTTTATTTTCCCAAATAGTTAAGTAAAGGACGGCTTTCATACACACTTATGTCTCAGAACTCAGCATGTGGAGTGAAGTACTTTCATCTAGCTCAAAGTTAATGGGTTGCAGGAGAAAGTTTTACTTTGCTTTCTCAGTCTGTTTCTTAATGCCAGTTTGAAGTTCCTCCAGTTTTCACTGTAAAACCGCGTTGGAGCTACTACCTACCTTATATATTTATGGAGTGGAGTTTGCAACTGAAAAGAAACTTTGTGTTCCCAACAAGATATGTGAAGGACGTCTTTGAAACACACTTATGCCTCAAAATTGAGTATGTGGTTAGACGTTCGTTCATCTAGCACAAAGGCAACGGGTTGCTGTAGAAATTATTACTCTGGTTTCTCAGTCTGATTCCTAGTGCCGGTTTGAATTTCCTGCAGTTTTCACTGTAAAACCGATTTGATGCTAGTTCCTCCCCATATATATATATATAGAATGGAGTTTGCAACAGAATAAAAACTTTGTGTTCCCAACAAGTTAGTGAATGAAGGCTTTCAAACACAGTTATGTCTCACAACTGAGCATGTGGTTAGACGTTCGTTCATCTAGCACAAAGTGAACGGGTTGCAGGAGAAACTATTACTCTGGTTACTCAGTCTGATTTCTTGTGCCTGTTTGAAATTCCTTCAGTTTTCAGTGTAAAACCAAGTTGGTGCTAGTTCCTACCCATATATATGTATGGAGTGGAGTTTGCAACTGAAAACAAACTTTGTTTTCCCAACATGCTAGTTTAAAGACGGCTTTCACACACACTTATCTGTCAGAACTGAGCATGTGGAGAGAAGTTCGTTCATATAGCTCCAAGTTAACGGGTTGCAGGAGAAACTTTTACAATGCTTTCTCAGTCTGTTTCTTAGTGCCGGTTTGAAGTTCCTGAAGTTTACACTGTAAAATCGAGTTGGAACTAGTACCACCCCATATATATGTATGGAGTGGAGTTTGCAACTGAAAAGAAACTTTGTGTTCCCAACAAGCTAGGTGAAGGACGGCTTTCACACACACTTATGTCCCAGAACTGAGCTTTTGGAGAGAAGTTCGTGCATTTAGGACAAAGGTAACGGGTTCTAGGAGAAACTATTACTCTGGTTTCTCAGTCTGATTCCTTGTGCCGGTTTGAAGTTCCTTCAGTTTTCACTGTAAAACCGAGTTGGTGCTAGTTCCTACCCATATATATGTATGGAGTTGCGTTTGCAACTGAAAACAAACTTTGTGTTCCCAAGAAGCTAGTTGAAGGACGTCTTTCACACACACTTTTATCTCAGAACTGAGCATGTGGATAGATGTTCGTTCATCTAGCACAAAGGGAACGGGATGCAGGAGAAACTTTTACTCTGGTTTCTCAGTCTGTTTCCTAGTGCCGGTTTGAAGTTACTGCAGTTTTCACTGTAAAACCGATTTGGTGCTAGACCCTCCCCATATATATTATGGAATGGAATTTGCAAATTAAAAGGAACTTTGTGTTCCCAACAAACTAGGTGAAGATAGTCTTTCACACAAACTTACCTCTCACAACTGAGCATGTGGAGAGAAGTTCGTTCGTCTAGCACAAAAGGAACGGGTTGCAGGAGAAAGTATTACTCTGGTTTCTGAGTCTGATTCCTAGTGCCGGTTTGAATTTCCTGCATTTTTCATTATAATACCGAGTTGGTGTTAGTACCTCCCGTTATATATGTATGGAGTGGAGTTTGCAACTGACAAGAAACTTTGTGTTCCCAAAAACTAGCTGAAGGACGGCTTTCACACACACCTATGTCTCAGAACTGAGCATATGGAGAGAATTTCGTTCATCTAGCTCAAAGTTATCGGGTTGCATTAGAAACTTTTACCTTGCTTTCTCATTAAGTTTCTTAGTGCCGCTTTGAAGTTCCTGAAGTTTTCACTGTAAAACCGAGTTGGACCTAGTACCTCCCCATATATATGTATGGAGTTTGCAACTGACAAGAAACATTGTGTTCCCAACAAGCTAGGTGAAGGACGGCTTTCACACACAATTTTGTCTCAGAACTGAGCTTTTGGAGAGAAATTCGTTCATCTAGCACAAAGGGACGGGTTGTAGGGGAAACTATTACTCTGGTTTCTCAGTCTGATTCCTTGTGCCGGTTTGAAGTTCCTTCAGTTTTCCCTGTAAATCCGAGTTGGTGCTAGTTTCTACCCATATATATGTATGCAGTGGAGTTTGCAACTGAAAACAAACTTTGTGTTCCCAACATGCTAGGTTAAAGACGGCTTTCACACACACTTATCTGTCAGAACTGAGCATGTGCAGAGAAGTTCGTTCATATAGCTCAAAGTTAATGGGTTGCAGGAGAAACTTTTACAATGCTTTCTCAGTCTGATTCTTAGTGCCGGTTTGAAGTTCCTGCAGTTTTCACTGTAAAACCGAGTTGGTGCTAGTTACTCCCCATATATATGTATGTAGTGGAGATTGCAACTGAAAAGAAACTTTGTGTTCCCAGCAAGCTAGGTGAATTACGGCTTTCACACACACTTATCTCTCAGATCTGAGCATTTGGGGAGACGTTCGTTCATCTAGCAGAAAGGGAACGGTTTGCAGTAGAATTTTTTCTCTGGTTTCTCAGTCTGTTTCTTAGTGCCAGTTTGAAGTACCTCCAGGTTTCATTGTAAAACCGCGTTGGAGCTAGTACCAACCCTTATATATTTATGGAGTGGAGTTTGCAACTGAAAAGAAACTTTGTGTTCCCAACTAGTTAAGTGAAAGACGGCTTTCAAACACACTTATGTCTCAGAACTGAGCATGTGGTTAGACGTTCGTTCATCTAGCACAAAGGGAAAGGGTTGCAGGAGAAACTTTTACTCTGGTTTCTCAGTCTGATTCTTTGTGCCGGTTTCAAGTTCCTGCATTTACCAGTGTAAAACAGAGTTGGAACAAGTTCCTCCCCATATATATGTATGGAGTGGAGTTTTCAAATGAAAACAAACTTTGTGTTCCCAACAAGCTTGGTGAAGGACGGCTTTCAAACACACTTTTGTCTCAGAACTGAGCTTTTGGAGAGAAGTTCGTTCATCTAGCACAAAGGGAACGGGTTGCAGGAGAAACTGTTACTCTGTTTTCTGTCTGATTCCTAGTGCTGATTTGAGGTTACTGCAGTTTTCACTGTAAAACCGATTTGGTGCTAGTTCCTCCCCATATATATGTATGGAATGGAGATTGCAAATTAAAAGAACTTTGTGTTCCCAACAAACTAGGTGAAGATCGTCTTTCATACAAAATTACCTCTCTGAACTGAGCATGTGGAGAGACGTTCGTTCATCTAGCACAAATGGAACGGGTTGCAGTATAATCTTTTCTCTGATTTCTCAGTCTGTTTCTAATGCCAGTTTGAAATTCCTCCAGTTTTCACTGTAAAACCGCGTTGGAGCTACTACCTCCCCTTATATATGTATGGAGTGGAGTTTACAACTGAAAACAAACTTTGTGTTCCCAACAATCTAGGTGACAGGCGTCTTTCACACACACTTATTTCTCAGAAATGAGCATGTGGATAGACGTTCGTTCATCTAGCACAAAGGGAAAAGGTTGCAAGAGAAACTTTTACTCTGGTTTCTCAGTCTGATTCTTTGTGCCGGTTTGAAGTTCCTGAAATTTACACTGTAAAATCGAGTTGGAACTAGTACCTCCCCATATATATGTATGGAGTGGAGTTTGCAACTGAAAAGAAACTTTGTGTTCCCAACAAGCTTGGTGAAGGACGGCTTTCAAACACACATTTGTCTGAGAACTGAGCTTTTGGAGAGAAGTTCGTTCATCTAGCACAAAGGGAACGGGGTTGCAGGGGAAACTATTACTCTGGTTTTTCATTCTGATTCTTAGTTCCGGTTTGAAGTTCCTGCAGTTTTCACTGTAAAACCGAGTTGGAGCTAGTTCCTCCCCATATATATGTATGGATTGGAGTTTGCAATTGAAAATAAACTTTGTGTTCCCAAAATGCTAGGTTAAAGACGGCTTTCACACACATTTTTCTGTCAGAACTGAGCATGTGGAGAGAAGTTCGTTCATATAGCTCAAAGTTAACGGGTTGCAGGAGAAACTTTTACAATGCTTTCTCAGTCTGTTTCTTAGTGCCGGTTTGAAGTTCCTGAAGTTTACACTGTAAAATCGAGTTGGAACTAGTACCTCCCTATATATATGTATGGAGTGGAGTTTGCAACTGAAAAGAAACTTTGTGTTCCCAACAAGCTAGGTGAAGGACGGCTTTCAAACACACATTTATCTCAGAACTGAGCTTTTGGAGAGAATTTCGTTCATCTAGCACAAAGGGAACGGGTTGCAGGAGAAACTATTACTCTGGTTTCTCAGTCTGATTCCTTGTGCCGGTTTGAAGTTCCTTCAGTTTTCACTGTAAAACCGAGTTGGTGCTAGTTCCTACCCATATATATGTATGGAGTGGAGTTTGCAACTGAAAACAATCTTTGTGTTCCCAACAAGCTAGGTGAAGGACGTCTTTCACACACACTTATCTCTCAGAACTGAGCATGTGGAGATACGTTCGTTCATCTAGCACAGAGGGAACGGGTTGCAGGAGAAACTATTACTCTGGTATCTCATTCTGATTCCTAGTGCCTGATTGAAATTTCTGCAGTTTTCATTGTAAAACCGAGTTGGAGCTAGTACCTCCCCATATATATGTATGGAGTGGAGTTTGCAACTGACAAGAAACTTTGTGTTCTAAACAAGCTAGGTGTAGGAAGGCTTTCACACACACTTATCTCTCAGAACTGAGCATTTGGAGAGACGTTGTTTCATCTAGCACAAGGGAACGGGTTGCAGTACAATCTTTTCTCTGGTTTCTCAGTCTGTTTCTTAATGCCAGTTTGAAGTTCCTCCAGTTTTCATTGTAAAACCGCGTTAGAGCTAGTACCACCCCTTATATATTTATGGAGTTGAGTTTGCAACTGAAAAGAATCTTTATGTTCCCAACTAGTTAGGTGAAGGACGGCTTTCAAACACACTTTGTCTCAGAACTGAGCATGTTGAGTGAAGTTCTTTCATCTAGCTCAAAGTTAATGGGTTGCAGGAGAAAGTTTTACTTTTCTTTCTCAGTCTGTTTCTTAGTGCCGGTTTGAAGTTCCTGCAGTTTTCACTGTAAAACCGATTTGATGCTAGTTCCTCCCCATGTATATATATGGAATGGTGTTTGCAACTGAAAAAAAACTTTGTGTTCCCAACAAGTTAGTGAATGAAGGCTTTCAAACACAATTATGTCTCAGAACTGAGCATGTGGTTAGACGTTCGTTCATCTAGCCGAAAGGGAACGGTTTGCAGGAGAAACTATTACTCTGGTTTCTCAGTCTGATTCCTTGTGCCTGTTTGAAGTTCTTTCAGTTTTCAGTGTAAATCCAAGTTGGTGCTACATCCTACCCATATATATGTATGGAGTGGAGTTTTCAACTGAAAACAAACTTTGTGTTCCCAACAAGCTAGGTGAAGGACGTCTTTCAAACACACTTATCTCTCAGAACTGAGCATGTGGAGAGACGTTCGTTCATCTAGCACAGAGGGAACGGGTTGCAGGAGAAACTATTACTCTGGTATCTCATTCTGATTCCTAGTGCCGGTTTGAAGTTCCTGCAGTTTTCACTGTAAAACCGAATTGGTGCTAGTTCCTCACCATATATATGTATGTAATGGAGTTTGCAACTGAAAAGAAACTTTGTGTTCACAACAAGCTAAGTGAAGGACGGCTTTCACACACACTTATCTCTCAGAACTGAGCATGTGGAGAGACGTTCGTGCATCTAGCACAAATGGAACGGGTTGCAGGGGAAACTAATACTCTGGTTTCTCAGTCTGATTCCTAGCGCCTGGTTGAATTTTCTGCAGTTTTCATTGTGAAACCACTTTGGAGGTAGTATCTCCCCTTATATATTAATGGAGTGGAGTTTGCAAATGAAAAGGAACTTTCTGTTCCCAACAAGTTAGGTGAAGGACGTCTTTCAAACACACTTATGTCTCAAAACTTAGCATTTGGTTAGACGTTCGTTCATCTTGCACAAAGGCAACGGGTTGCAGTAGAAATTATTACTCTGGTTTCTCAGTCTGATTCCTAGTGCCGGTTTGAAGTTCCTGCATTTTTCACTGTAAAACCGAGTTGATGCTAGCTCCTCCACATATATATATATGGAATGGAGTTTGCAACTGAAAAAAAACTATGTGTTCCCAACAAGTTAGTTGAAGGAAGGCTTTAAAACACACTTATGTCTGAGAACTGAGCATATGTTTAGACGTTCGTTCATCTAGCACAAAAGGAACGGGTTGCAGGAGAAACTATTACTCTGGTTTCTCAGTCTGATTCCTTGTGCTGGTTTGAAGTTCCTTCACTTTTCACTGTAAAACCGAGTTGGTGCTAGTTCCTACCCATATATATGTATGGAGTGGAGTTTGCAACTGAGAACAAACTTTGTGTTCCCAACAATCTAGGTGAAGGACGTCTTCACACACACTTATCTCTCAGAAATGAGCATGTGGATAGACGTCCGTTCATCTAGCACAAAGGGAACGGGTTGCAGGAGAAACTATTACCGTGGTTTCTCAGTCTGATTCCTAGTGCCGGTTTGAAATTCCTGCAGTTTTCACTGTAAAACCGAGTTGGTGCTAGTTACTCCCCATATATATGTATGTAGTGGAGATTGCAACTGAAAAGAAACTTTGTGTTCCCAGCAAGCTAGGTGAATTACGGCTTTCACACACACTTATCTCTCAGATCTGAGCATGTGGAGAGACGTTCGTTCATCTAGCAGAAAGGGAACGGTTTGCAGTAGAATTTTTTCTCTGGTTTCTCAGTCTGTTTCTTAGTGCCAGTTTGAAGTACCTCCAGGTTTCATTGTAAAACCGCGTTGGAGCTAGTACCAACCCTTATATATTTATGGAGTGGAGTTTGCAACTGAAAAGAAACTTTGTGTTCCCAACTAGTTAGGTGAAAGACGGCTTTCAAACACACTTATGTCTCAGAACTGAGCATGTGGTTAGACGTTCGTTCATCTAGCACAAAGGGAAAGGGTTGCAGGAGAAACTTTTACTCTGGTTTCTCAGTCTGATTCTTTGTGCCGGTTTCAAGTTCCTGCATTTACCAGTGTAAAACAGAGTTGGAACAAGTTCCTCCCCATATATATGTATGGATTGGAGTTTGCAAATGAAAACAAACTTTGTTTTCCCAACAAGCTTGGTGAAGGACAGCTTTCAAACACACTTTTGTCTCAGAACTGAGCTTTTGGAGAGAAGTTCGTTCATCCAGCACAAAGGGAACGGGTTGCAGGAGAAACTGTTACTCTGTTTTCTGTCTGATTCCTAGTGCTGATTTGAGGTTACTGCAGTTTTCACTGTAAAACCGATTTGGTGTTAGTTCCTCCCCATATATATGTATGGAATGGAGTTTGCAAATTAAAAGAACTTTGTGTTCCCAACAAACTAGGTGAAGATCGTCTTTCATACAAAATTACCTCTCTGAACTGAGCATCTGGAGAGACGTTCGTTCATCTAGCACAAATGGAACGGGTTGCAGTAGAATCTTTTCTCTGGTTTCTCAGTCTGTTTCTAATGCAGGTTTGAAATTCCTCCAGTTTTGACTGTAAAACCGCGTTGGAGCTACTACCTCCCCTTATATATGTATGGAGTGGAGTTTGCAACTGAAAACAAACTTTGTGTTCCCAACAATCTAGGTGACAGGCGTCTTTCACACACACTTATCTCTCAGAAATGAGCATGTGGATAGACGTTCGTTCATCTAGCACAAAGGGAAAGGGTTGCAAGAGAAACTTTTACTCTGGTTTCTCAGTCTGATTCTTTGTGCCGGTTTGAAGTTCCTGAAATTTACACTGTAAAATCGAGTTGGAACTAGTACCTCCCCATATATATGTATGGAGTGGAGTTTGCAACTGAAAAGAAACTTTGTGTTCCCAACAAGCTTGGTGAAGGACGGCTTTCAAACACACATTTGTCTGAGAACTGAGCTTTTGGAGAGAAGTTCGTTCATCTAGCACAAAGGGAACGGGTTGCAGGGGAAACTATTACTCTTGTTTTTCATTCTGATTCTTAGTTCCGGTTTGAAGTTCCTGCAGTTTTCACTGTAAAACCGAGTTGGAGCTAGTTCCTCCCCATATATATGTATGGATTGGAGTTTGCAATTGAAAATAAACTTTGTGTTCCCAAAATGCTAGGTTAAAGACGGCTTTCACACACATTTATCTGTCAGAACTGAGCATGTGGAGAGAAGTTCGTTCATATAGCTCAAAGTTAACGGGTTGCAGGAGAAACTTTTACAATGCTTTCTCAGTCTGATTCCTAGCGCCTGGTTGAATTTTCTGCAGTTTTCATTGTGAAACCACTTTGGAGGTAGTATCTCCCCTTATATATTAATGGAGTGGGGTTTGCAAATGAAAAGGAACTTTTTGTTCCCAACAAGTTATGTGAAGGACGTCTTTCAAACACACTTATGTCTCAAAACTTAGCATTTGGTTAGACGTTCATTCATCTTGCACAAATGCAACGGGTTGCAGTAGAAATTATTACTCTGGTTTCTCAGTCTGATTCCTAGTGCCGGTTTGAAGTTCCTGCATTTTTCACTGTAAAACCGAGTTGATGCTAAATCAACCCCATATATATATATGGAATGGAGTTTGCAACTGAAAAAAAACTTTGTGTTCCCAACAAGTTAGGTGAATGAAGGCTTTCAGACTCACTTATATCTCAGAACTGAGCATGTGGATAGACGTTCTTTCATCTAGCACAAAGTGAACGGGTTGCAGGAGAAACTATTACTCTGGTATCTCAGTCTGATTCCTAGTGCCGGTTTGAAGTTCCTGCAGTTTTTACTGTAAAACCGAGTTGGTGCTAGTCCCTCCCCTTATATATATATGTAGTGGAGATGCAACTGAAAAGAAACTTTGTGTTCACAACAAGCTAGGTGAATTATGGCTTTCACACACACTTATCTCTCAGAATTGAGCATGTGGAGAGACGTTCGTGCATCTAGAACAAAGGGAATGGGTTGCAGGGGAAACTATTACTCTGGTTTCTCAGTCTGATTCCTAGTGCCTGTTTGAAATTTCTGCAGTTTTCATTGTAAAACCGAGTTGGTGCTAGTTCCTCCCCATATATATATATATGGAGTGGAGTTAGCAACTGAAAAGAAACTTTGTGTTCTCAACAAGCTATGTGAATTACGGCTTTCACACACACTTATCTCTCTGAACTGAACATTTGGAGAGACGTTGGTTCATCTAGCACAAAGGGAACGGGTTGCAGTACAATCTTTTCTCTGGTTTCTCAGTCTGTTTCTTAATGCCAATTTGAAGTTCCTCCAGTTTTCATTGTAAAACCGCGTTGGAGCTAGTACCAGCCCTTATATATTTATGGAGTGGAGTTTGTAACTGAAAAGAATCTTTATGTTCCCAACTAGTTAGGTGAAGTACGGCTTTCAAACACACATTTGTCTCAGAACTGAGCATGTGGAGTGAAGTTCTTTCATCTAGCTCAAAGTTAATTGGTTGCAGGAGAAACTTTTACTTTTCTTTCTCAGTCTGTTTCTTAGTGCCGGTTTGAAGTTCCTGCAGTTTTCACTGTAAAACCGATTTGATGCTAGTTCCTCCACATATATATATATGGAATGGAGTTTGCAACTGAAAAAAAACTATGTGTTCCCAACAAGTTAGTTGAAGGAAGGCTTTAAAACACACTTATGTCTGAGAACTGAGCATATGGTTAGACGTTCGTTCATCTAGCACAAAAGGAACGGGTTGCAGGAGAAACTATTACTCTGGTTTCTCAGTCTGATTCCTTGTGCTGGTTTGAAGTTCCTTCACTTTTCACTGTAAAACCGAGTTGGTGCTAGTTCCTACCCATATATATGTATGGATTGGAGTTTGGAATTGAAAAGAAACTTTGTGTTCCCAACATGCTAGGTTAAAGACGGCTTTCACACACACTTATCTGTCAGAACTGAGCATGTGGAGAGAAGTTCGTTCATATAGCTCAAAGTTAACGAGTTGCAGGAGAAACTTTTACAATGCTTTCTCAGTCTGTTTCTTAGTGCCTGTTTGAAGTTTCTGCAGTTTTCAGTGTAAAACCGAGTTTGTTCTAGTTCCTCCCCATATATATATATGGAGTGGAGTTTGCAACTGAAAAGAAACTTTGTGTTCCCAACTAGTTATGTGAAAGACGGCTTTCAAACACACTTATGTCTCAGAACTGAGCATGTGGTTAGACGTTCGTTCATCTAGCACAAAGGGAAAGGGTTGCAGGAGAAACTTTTACTCTGGTTTCTCAGTCTGATTCTTTGTGCCGGTTTCTAGTTCCTGCATTTACCAGTGTAAAAGAGAGTTGTAGCTATTTCCTCCCCATATATATGTATGGAGTGGAGTTTGCAACTGAAAACAAACTTTGTGTTCCCAACAATCTAGGTGAAGGACGTCTTCACACACACTTATCTCTCAGAAATGAGCATGTGGATAGACGTCCGTTCATCTAGCACAAAGGGAACGGGTTGCAGGAGAAACTATTACTGTGGTTTCTCAGTCTGATTCCTAGTGCCGGTTTGAAATTCCTGCAATTTTCATTGTAAAACCGAGTTGGAGCTAGTTCCTCCCCATATATATGTATGGATTGGAGTTTGCAATTGAAAAGAAACTTTGTGTTCCCAACATGCTAGGTTAAAGACGGCTTTCACACACACTTATCTGTCAGAACTGAGCATGTGGAGAGAAGTTCGTTCATATAGCTCAAAGTTAACGAGTTGCAGGAGAAACTTTTACAATGCTTTCTCAGTCTGTTTCTTAGTGCCTGTTTGAAGTTTCTGCAGTTTTCAGTGTAAAACCGAGTTTGTTCTAGTTCCTCCCCATATATATATATGGAGTGGAGTTAGCAACTGAAAAGAAACTTTGTGTTCCCAACTAGTTAGGTGAAAGACGGCTTTCAAACACACTTATGTCTCAGAACTGAGCATGTGGTTAGACGTTCGTTCATCTAGCACAAAGGGAAAGGTTTGCAGGAGAAACTTTTACTCTGGTTTCTCAGTCTGATTCTTTGTGCCGGTTTCTAGTTCCTGCATTTACCAGTGTAAAAGAGAGTTGTAGCTATTTCCTCCACATATATATGTATGGAGTGGAGTTTGCAACTGAAAACAAACTTTGTGTTCCCAACAAGCTATGTGAAGGACGGCTTTCACACACACATATCTCTCAGAACTGAGCATGTGGATAGACGTTCGTTCATCTAGCACAAACTGAACGGGATGCAGGAGAAACTATTACTCTGGTATCTCAGTCTGATTCCTAGTGCCGGTTTGAAGTTCCTGCAGTTTTTACTGTAAAACCGAGTTGGTGCTAGTTCCTCCCCATATATATGTATGTAGTGGAGTTTTCAACTGAAAAGAAACTTTGTGTTCTAAACAAGCTAAGTTTAGGAAGGCTTTCACACACACTTATGTCTCAGAACGGAGCTTTTGTAGAGGAGTTCGTTCATCTAGCACAAAGGGAACGGGTTGAAAGTGAAACTATTACTCTGGTTTCTCAGTCTGATTCCTAGTGCCTGTTTGAAGTTCCTGCAATTTTCAGTGTAAAACCGAGTTGGTGCTAGTTCATCCCCATATATATATATATGGAGTGGAGTTAACAACTGAAAAGAAACTTTGTGTTCTCAACAAGCTATGTGAATTACGTCTTTCACACACACTTATCCCTCAGAACTGAGCATTTGGAGAGACGTTGGTTCATCTAGCACAAAGGGAACGGGTTGAAGTACAATCTTATCTCTGGTTTCTCAGTCTGTTTCTTAATGCCAGTTTGAAGTTCCTCCAGTTTTCATTGTAAAACCGCGTTGGAGCTAGTACCACCTCTTATATATTTATAGAGTGGAGTTTGCAACTGAAAAGAATCTTTATGTTCCCAACTAGTTAGGTGAAGGACGGCTTTGAAACACACTTTTGTCTCAGAAATGAGCATGTGGAGTGAAGTTCTTTCATCTAGCTCAAAGTTAATGGGTTGCAGCAGAAACTTTTATTTTCTTTCTCAGTCTGTTTCTTAGTGCCGGTTTGAAGTTCCTGCAGTTTTCACTGTAAAACCAATTTGATGCTAGTTCCTCCCCATATATATATATGGAATGGAGTTTGCAACTGAAAAAAATCTTTGTGTTCCCAACATGTTAGTTGAAGGAAGGCTTTAAAACACACTTATGTCTGAGAACTGAGCATATTTTTAGACGTTCTTTCATCTAGCCCAAAAAGAACGGGTTGCAGGAGAAACTATTACTCTGGTATCTCAGTCTGATTCCTAGTGCCGGTTTGAAGTTCCTGCAGTTTTTACTATAAAACCGAATTGGTGCTAGTTCCTCCCCATATATATGTATGTAGTGGAGTTTGCAACTGAAAAGAAACTTTGTGTTCACAACAAGCTAGGTGAAGGACGGCTTTCACACACACTTATCTCTCAGAACTGAGCATGTGGAGAGACGTTCGTGCATCTAGCAAAAAGGGAATGGGTTGCAGGGAAACTATTACTCTGGATTCTCAGTCTGATTCCTAGTGCCTGTTTGAAATTTCTGCAGTTTTCATTGTAAAACCGAGTTGGAGCTAGTACCTCCCCATATATATGTATGGAGTGGAGTTTGCAACTGACAAGAAAGTTTGTGTTCTGAACAAGCTATGTGTAGGAAGGCTTTCACACACACTTATCTCTAAGAACTGAGCATTTGGAGAGACGTTGTTTCATCTAGCACAAGGGAACGGGTTGCAATACAATCTTTTCTCTGGTTTCTCAGTCTGTTTCTTAATGCCAGTTTGAAGTTCCTCCAGTTTTCATTTTAAAACCGCGTTGGAGCTAGTACCACCCCTTATATATTTATGGAGTGGAGTTTGCAACTGAAAAGAATCTTTATGTTCCCAACTAGTTAGGTGAAGGACTGCTTTCAAACACACTTTTGTCTCAGAACTGAGCATGTGGAGTGAAGTTCTTTCATCTAGCTCAAAGTTAATGGGTTGCAGGAGAAACTTTTACTTTTCTTTCTCAGTCTGTTTCTTAGTGCCGTTTTGAAGTTCCTGCAGTTTCACTGTAAAACCGATTTGATACTAGTTCCTCCCCATATATATATATGGAATGTAGTTTGCAACTGAAAAAATACTTTCTGTTCCCAACAAGTTAGTGAATGAAGGCTTTCAAACACAATTATGTCTCAGAACTGAGCATGTGGTTAGACGATCGTTCATCTAGCCGAAAGGGAACGGGTTGCAGGAGAAACTATTACTCTGGTTTCTCAGTCTGATTCATTGTGCTGTTTGAATTTCTTTCAGTTTTCAGTGTAAATCCAAGTTGGTGCTAGTTCCTACCCATATATATGTATGGAGTGGAGTTTGCAACTGAAAACAAACTTTGTGTTCCCAACAAGCTAGGTGAAGGACGTCTTTCAAACACACTTATCTCTCAGAACTGAGCATGTGGAGAGACGTTCGTTCATCTAGCACAGAGGGAACGGGTTGCAGGAGAAACTATTACTCTGGTATCTCAGTCTGATTCCTAGTGCCGGTTTGAAATTCCTGCAGTTTTCACTGTAAAACCGAGTTGGTGCTAGTTCCTCACCATATATATGTATGTAATGGAGTTTGCAACTGAAAAGAAACTTTGTGTTCATAACAAGCTAAGTGAAGGACGGCTTTCACACACACTTATCTCTCAGAACTGAGCATGTGGAGAGACGTTCGTGCATCTAGCACAAATGGAACGGGTTGCGGGGGAAACTATTACTCTGGTTTCTCAGTCTGATTTCTAGCGCCTGGTTGAATTTTCTGCAGTTTTCATTGTGAAACCACTTTGGAGGTAGTATCTCCCCTTATATATTAATGGAGTGGAGTTTGCAACTGAAAAGGATCTTTGTGTTCCCAACAAGTTAGGTGAAGGACGTCTTTCAAACACACTTATGTCTCAAAACTTAGCATTTGGTTAGACGTTCGTTCATCTTGCACAAAGGCAACGGGTTGCACTAGAAATTATTACTCTGGTTTCTCAGTCTGATTCCTAGTGCCGGTTTGAAGTTCCTGCATTTTTCACTGTAAAACCGAGTTGATGCTAAATCAACCCCATATATATATATGGAATGGAGTTTGCAACTTAAAAAAAAACTTTGTGTTCCCAACAAGTTAGGTGAATGAAGGCTTTCAAACTCACTTATGTCTCAGAACTGAGCATGTGGTTAGACGTTCATTCATCTAGCACAATGGGAACGGGTTGCAATAGAAATTATTACTCTGGTTTCTCAGTCTGATTCTTTGTGCCGGTTTGAAGTTTCTTCAATTTTCACTGTAAACCCGAGTTGGTGCTAGTTCCTACCCATATATATGTATGGAGTGGAGTTTGCAACTGACAAGAAACTTTGTGTTCTAAACAAGACAGGTGTAGGAAGGCTTTCACACACACTTATGTCTCAGAACGGAGCTTTTGGAGAGAAGTTCGTTCATCTAGCACAAAGGGAACGGGTTGAAAGAGAAACTATTACTCTGGTTTCTCAGTCTGATTCCTAGTGCCTGTTTGAAGTTCCTGCAATTTTCAGAGTAAAACCGAGTTGGTGCTAGGTCCTCCCCATATATATATATATGGAGTGGAGTTAGC
Source organism: Camelus dromedarius (assembly GCF_036321535.1). NCBI lineage: Eukaryota > Metazoa > Chordata > Mammalia > Artiodactyla > Camelidae > Camelus > Camelus dromedarius. The sequence continues at coordinate 12,177,932 of NC_087470.1, read as the reverse complement.
AACTGAAAAGAAACTTTGTGTTCTCAACAAGCTATGTGAATTACGGCTTTCACACACACTTATCTCTCTGAACTGAGCATTTGGAGAGACGTTGGTTCATCTAGCCCAAAGGGAATGGGTTGCAGTACAATCTTTTCTCTGGTTTCTCAGTCTGTTTCTTAATGCCAGTTTGAAGTTCCTCCAGTTTTCATTGTAAAACCGCGTTGGAGCTAGTACCAGCCCTTATATATTTATGGAGTGGAGTTTGTAACTGAAAAGAATCTTTATGTTCCCAACTAGTTAGGTGAAGGACGGCTTTCAAACACACATTTGTCTCAGAACTGAGCATGTGGAGTGAAGTTCTTTCATCTAGCTCAAATTTAATTGGTTGCAGGAGAAACTTTTACTTTTCTTTCTCAGTCTGTTTCTTAGTGCCGGTTTGAATTTCCTGCAGTTTTCACTGTAAAACCGATTTGATGCTAGTTCCTCCACATATATATATATGGAATGGAGTTTGCAACTGAAAAAAAACTATGTGTTCCCAACAAGTTAGTTGAAGGAAGGCTTTAAAACACACTTATGTCTGAGAACTGAGCATATGGTTAGACGTTCGTTCATCTAGCACAAAAAGAACGAGTTGCAGGAGAAACTATTACTCTGGTTTCTCAGTCTGATTCCTTGTGCCTGTTTGAAGTTCTTTCAGTTTTCAATGTAAAACCAAGTTGGTGCTAGTTCCTACCCATATATATATATGGAGTGGAGTTTTCAACTGAAAACCATCTTTGTGTTCCTAACAAGCTAGGTGAAGGACGTCTTTCAAACACACTTATCTCTCAGAAATGAGCATGTGGATAGACGTTCGTTCATCTAGCACAAAGGGAACGGGTTGCAAGAGAAACTATTACTCTGGTTTCCCAGTCTGATTGTTAGTGCCGGTTTGAAATTCCTGAAGTTTACACTGTAAAATCGAGTTGGAACTAGTAACTCCCCATATATATGTATGGAGTGGAGTTTGCAACTGAAAAGAAACTTTGTGTTCCCAACAAGCTAGGTGAAGGATGGCTTTCAAACACACTTTTGTCTCAGAACTGAGCTTTTGGAGAGAAGTTCGTTCATCTAGCACAAAGGGAACGGGTTGCAGGAGTAACTATTACTCTGGATTCTCAGTCTGATTCCTTGTGCCGGTTTGAAGTTCTTTCAGTTTTCACTGTAAAACCGAGTTGGTGCTAGTTCCTACCCATATATATTTATGGAGCGGAGTTTGCAACTGAAAACAAACTTTGTGTTCCCAACAAGCTAGGTGAAAGACGTCTTTCACACACACTTATCTCTCACAACTGAGCATGTGGAGAGACGTTCGTTCATCTAGCACTGAGGGAACGGGTTGAAGGGGAAAATATTACTCTGGTATCTCAGTCTGATTCCTAGTGCCGGTTTGAAGTTCCTGCAGTTTTCACTGTAAAACCGTTTTGGTGCTAGTTCCTCACCATATATATGTATGCAATGGAGTTTGCAACTGAAAAGAATCTTTGTGTTCACAACAAGCTAGGTGAAGGACGGCTTTCACACACACTTATCTCTCAGATCTGAGCATGTGGAGAGACGTTCGTGCATCTAGCACAAATGGAACGGGTTGCAGGGGAAACTATTACTCTGGTTTCTCAGTCTGATTCCTAGTGCCTGTTTGAATTTTCTGCAGTTTTCATTTTAAAACCACGTTGGAGCTAGTACCTCCCCTTATATTTTTATGGAGTGGAGTTTGCAACTGAAAACAAACTTTGTGTTCCCAACAACCTATTTGAAGGACGTCTTTCAAACACACTTATTTCTCAGAACTGAGCATGTGGATAGACGTTCGTTCATCTAGCACAAAGGGAACGGGTTGCAAGAGAAACTATTACTCTGGTTTTTCATTCTGATTCTTAGTTCCGGTTTGAAGTTCCTGCAGTTTCACTGTAAAACCGAGTTGGAGCTAGTTCCTCCCCACATATATGTATGGATTGGAGTTTGCAATTGAAAAGAAACTTTGTGTTCCCAACATGCAAGGTTAAAGACGGCTTTCACACACACTTATCTGTCAGAACTGAGCATGTGGAGAGAAGTTCGTTCATATAGCTCAAAGTTAACGGGTTGCAAGGGAAACTTTTACAATGCTTTCTCAGTCTGTTTCATAGTGCCAGTTTGAATTTCCTTAAGTTTACACTGTAAGATCGAGTTGGAACTATTACCTCCCCATATATATGTATGGAGTGGAGTTTGCAACTGAAAAGAAACTTTGTCTTCCCAACAAGCTAGGTGAAGGACGGCTTTCAAACACACTTTTATCTCAGAACTGAGCTTTTGGAGAGAAGTTCGTTCATCTAGCAAGAAGGTTACGGGATGCAGGAGAAACTGTAACTCTGGTTTCTCAGTCTGATTCCTTGTCCCGGATTGAAGTTCCCTCAGTTTTCACTGTAAAACCGAGTTGGTGCTAGTTCCTACCCATATATATGTATGGAGTGGAGTTTGCAACTGAAAAGGAACTTTGTGTTCCCAACAAGTTAGGTGAAGGACGTCTTCAAAACACACTTATGCCTCAAAACTTAGCATGTGTTTATACGTTCGTTCATCTTGCACAAAGGCAACGGGTTTCAGTAGAAATTATTACTCTGGTTTCTCAGTCTGATTCCTAGTGCCGGTTTGAAGTTCCTGCATTTTTCACTGTAAAACCGAGTTGATGCTTGATCCTCCCCATATATATATATGGAATGGAGATTGCAACTGAAAAAAAACTTTGTGTTCCCAACAAGTTAGGTGAATGAAGGCTTTCAAACTCACTTATGTCTCAGAACTGAGCATGTGGTTAGACGTTCGTTCATCTAGCACAATGGGAACGGGTTGCAATAGAAATTATTACTCTGGTTTCTCAGTCTGATTCTTTGTGCCGGTTTGAAGTTTCTTCAATTTCCACTGTAAAACCGAGTTGGTACTAGTTCCTACCCATATATATATATGGAGTGGAGTTTGCAACTGAAAACAAACTTTGTGTTCCCAACAAGCTAGGTGAAGGACGGCTTTCACACACACATAACTCTCATAACTGAGCATGTGGCAGACGTTCGTTCATCTAGCACAAAGTGAACGGGTTGCAGGAGAAACTCTTTCTCTGGTATCTTAGTCTGATTCCTAGTGCCGGTTTGAAGTTCCTGCAGTTTGTACTGTAAAACCGAGTTTGTGCTAGTTCCTCCCCATATATATGTATGTTGTGGAGTTTGCAACTGAAAAGAATCTTTGTGTTCACAACAAGCTAGGTGAAGGACGGCTTTCACACACACTTATCTCTCAGATCTGAGCTTGTGGAGAGACTTTCGTGCATCTAGCACAAATGGAACGGGTTGCAGGGGAAACTATTACTCTGGTTTCTCAGTCTGATTCCTAGTGCCTGTTTGAAATTTCTGCAGTTTTCATTGTAAAACCACGTTGGGGCTAGTATCTCCCCTTATATTTTTATGGAGTGGAGTTTGCAACTGAAAACAAACTTTGTGTTCCCAACAAGCTATTTGAAGGACGTCTTTCAAACACACTTATTTCTCAGAACTGAGCATGTGGATAGACGTTCGTTCATCTAGCACAAAGGGAAAGGGTTGCAAGAGAAACTATTACTCTGGTTTTTCATTCTGATTCTTAGTTCCGGTTGGAAGTTCCTGCAGTTTTCACTGTAAAACCGAGTTGGAGCTAGTTCCTCCCTACATATATGTATGGATTGGAGTTTGCAATTGAAAAGAAACTTTGTGTACCCAACATGCTAGGTTAAAGACGGCTTTCACACACACTTATCTGTCAGAACTGAGCATGTGGAGAGAATTTCGTTCATATAGCTCAAAGTTAACGGGTTGCAGGGGAAAGTTTTACAATGCTTTCTCATTCTGTTTCATAGTGCCAGTTTGAATTTCCTGAAGTTTACACTGTAAGATCGAGTTGGAACTATTACCTCCCCATATATATGTATGGAGTGGAGTTTGCAACTGAAAAGAAACTTTGTCTTCCCAACAAGCTAGGTGAAGGACGGCTTTCAAACACACTTTTATCTCAGAACTGAGATTTTGGAGAGAATTTCATTCATCTAGCACAAATGTAACGGGTTGTTGAAGAAACTCTTACTCTGGTTTCTCAGTCTGATTCCTTGTGCCGGTTTGAAGTTCCTTCAGTTTTCAGTGTAAAACCGAGTTGGTGCTAGTTCCTACCAATATATATGTATGGAGTAGCGTTTGCAACTGAAAACAAACTTTGTGTTCCCAAGAAGCTATGTGAAGGACTTCTTTCACACACACTTATCTCTCAGAACTGAGCACGTGGATAGATGTTCGTTCATCTAGCACAAAGGGAACGGGTTGCAAGAGAAACTGTTACTCTGTTTTCTGTATGATTCCTAGTGCTTATTTGAAGTTACTGCAGTTTTCACTGTAAAACAGATTTGGTGCTAGTTCCTAACCATATATATGTATGGAATGGAGTTTTCAAATTAAAAGGAACTTTGTGTCCCAAACAAACTAGGTGAAGATCGTCTTTCATACAAACTTACCTCTCAGAACTGAGCATTTGGAGAGATGTTCGTTCATCTAGCACAAATGGAACGGGTTGTAGTAGAATGTTTTCTCTGGTTTCTCAGTCTGTTTCTTAATGCCAGTTTGAAGTTCCTCCAGTTTTCACTGTAAAACCGCGTTGGAGCTACTACCACCCCTTATATAATTATGGAGTGGAGTGTGCAACTGTAAAGAATCTTTATGTTCCCAACAAGTTAGGTGAAGGACGTCTTTCAAACACACTTATGTCTGAAAACTGAGCATGTGGTTAGACGTTGGTTCATCTAGAACAAAGGCAACAGGTTGCAGTAGAAATTATTACTCTGGTTTCTCAGTCTGATTCCTAGTGCCGGTTTGAAGTTCCTGCAGTTTTCACTGTAAAACCGAGTTGGTGCTAGTTCCTACCCATATATATGTATGGAGTTGCGTATGCAACTGAAAACAACTTTGTGTTCCCAAGAAGCTAGGTGAAGTACTTCTTTCACACACACTTATCTCTCAGAACTGAGCACGTGGATAGATGTTCGTTCATCTAGCACAAAGGGAACGGGTTGCAAGAGATACTGTTACTCTGTTTTCTGTATGATTCCTAGTGCTTATTTGAAGTTCCTTCAGTTTTCACAGTAAAACCGAGTTGGTGCTAGTTCCTACCCATATATATGTATGGAGTTGCGTTTGCAACTGAAAAAAAACTTTGTGTTCCCAACAAGTTAGTGAATGAAGGCTTTCAAACACAATTATGTCTCAGAACTGAGCATGTGGTTAGACGTTCGTTCATCTAGCCCAAAGGGAACGGGTTGCAGGAGAAACTATTACTCTGGTTTCTCAGTCTGATTCCTTGTGCCTGTTTGAAGTTCTTTCAGTTTTCAGTGTAAAACCAAGTTGGTGCTAGTTCCTACCCATATATATGTATGGAGTGGTGTTTTCAACTGAAAACAAACTTTGTGTTCCCAACAAGATAAGGTGAAGGACGTCTTTCAAACACACTTATCTCTCAGAACTGAGCATGTGGATAGACGTTCGTTCATCTAGCACAAAGGGAACGGTTTGCAAGAGAAACTATTACTCTGGTTTCTCAGTCTGATTCTTAGTGCCAGTTTGAAGTTCCTGAAGTTTACACTGTAAATCCGAGTTGGTGCTAGTTCCTCACCATATATATGCATGTAATGGAGTTTGCAACTGAAAAGAAACTTTGTGTTCACAACAAGCTAGGTGAAGGACGGCTTTCACACACACTTATCTCTCAGAACTGAGCATGTGGAGAGACGTTCGTGCATCTAGCACAAATGGAACGGGTTGCAGGGGAAACTATTACTCTGGTTTCTCAGGCTGATTCCTAGTGCCTGTTTGAATTTTCTGCAGTTTTCATTGTAATACCACGTTGGAGCTAGTACCTCCCCTTATATATTAATGGAGTGGAGTTTGCAACTGAAAAGGAACTTTGTGTTCCCAACAAGTTAGGTGAAGGACGTCTTTCATACACACTTATGTCTCAAAATTTAGCATGTGGTTAGACGTTCGTTCATCTTGCACAAAGGCAACGGGCTGCAGTAGAAATTATTACTCTGGTTTCTCAGTCTGATTCCTAGTGCCGGTTTGAAGTTCCTGCATTTTTCACTGTAAAACCGAGTTGATGTTAGATCCTCCCCATATATATATATGGAATGGAGATTGCAACTGAAAAAAAACTTTGTGTTCCCAACAAGTTAGGTGAATGAAGGCTTTCAAACTCACTTATGTCTCAGAACTGAGCATGTGGTTAGACGTTCGTTCATCTATCACAAAAGGAACGGGTTGCAGGGGAAACTATTACTCTGGTTTCTCAGTCTGATTCCTAGTGCCTGTTTGAAGTTTCTGCAGTTACCAATGTAAAACAGAGTTGTAGCTAGTTCCTCCCCATATATATGTATGGAGTGGAGTTTGCAAATGGAAAGAAACTTTGTGTTCCCAACATGCTAGGTAAAGACAGCTTTCACACACACTTATCTGTCAGAACTGAGCATGTGGAGAAAAGTTCGTTCATCTAGCTCAAAGTTATTGGGTTGCAGGGAAACTTTTACTTTGCTTTCTCAGTCTTTTTCTTAGTGCCGGTTTGAAGTTCCTGAAGTTTTCACTGTAAAACCGAGTTGGAGCTAGTACCTCCCCATATATATGTATGGAGTGGAGTTTGCAACTGACAAGAAACTGTGTTCTCAACAAGCTAGGTGAAGGATGGCTTTCACACACACGTATGTCTCAGATTTGAGCTTTTGGAGAGAAGTTTGTTCATCTAGCACAAATGTAACGGGTTGTAGAGGAAACTATTACTCTGGTTTCTCAGTCTGATTCCTTGTGCCGGTTTGAAGTTCCTTCAGTTTTCACTGTAAAACGAAGTTGGTGCTAGATCCTACCCTATATATGTATGGAGTGGATTTTGCAACTGAAAAAAAACTTTGTGTTCCCAACAATCTAGGTGAAGAACGTCTTTCACACACATTTATCTCTCAGAAATGAGCATGTGGTTAGATGTTCGTTCATCTAGCACAAAAGGAACGGGTTGCAGGAGAAACTGTTACTCTGTTTTCTGTCTGATTCCTAGTGCTGATTTGAAGTTCCTGCAGTTTTCACTGTAAAACCGAGTTGGAGCTAGTTGCTCCCCATATATATGTATGGATTGGAGTTTGCAATTGAAAAGGAACTTTGTGTTCCCAACATGCTAGGTGAAAGACGGCTTTCAAACACACTTATCTGTCAGAACTGAGCATGTGGAGAGAAGTTCGTTCATATAGCTCAAAGTTAACGGGTTGCAGGAGAAACTTTTACAATGCTTTCTCAGTATGTTTCTTAGTGCCAGTTTGAAGTTCCTGAAGTTTACACTGTAAAATCGAGTTGGAACTTGTACCTCCCCATATATATGTATGGAGTGGAATTTGCAACTGAAAAGAAACTTTGTGTTCCCAACAAGCTAGGTGAAGGACGGCTTTCAAACACACTTTTGTCTCAGAACTGAGCTTTTGGAGAGAAGTTCGTTTATCTAGCACAAAGGGAACGGGTTGCAGGAGAAACTTTTACTTTTATTTCTCAGTCTGTTTCTTAGTGCCGTTTAGAAGTTCCTGCAGTTTTCACTGTAAAACCGATTTGATGCTAGTTCCTCCCCATATATATATATGGAATGGAGATTGCAACTTAAAAAAAAACTTTGTGTTCCCAACAAGTTAGTGAATGAAGGCTTTAAAACCCAATTATGTCTCAGAACTGAGCATGTGGTTAGACGTTCGTTCATCTAGCCCAAAGGGAACGGGTTGCAGGAGAAACTATTACTCTGGTTTCTCAGTCTGATTCCTTGTACCTGTTTGAAGTTCTTTCAGTTTTCAGTGTAAAACCAATTTGGTGCTAGTTCCTACCCATATATATGTATGGAGTGGAGTTTGCAACTGAAAACAAACTTTGTGTTCCCAACAAGCTAGGTGAAGAACGGCTTTCACACACACTTATCTCTCAGAACTGAGCATGTGGAGAGACGTTCGTGCATCTAGCACAAAGGGAATGGGTTGCAGGGGAAACTATTACTCTGGTTTCTCAGTCTGATTCCTAGTGCCTGTTTGAAATTTCTGCAGTTTTCATTGTAAAACCTAGTTGGAGCTAGTACCTCCCCATATATATGTATGGAGTGGAGTTTGCAACTGACAAGAAACTTTGTGTTCTAAACAAGCTAGTTGTAGGAAGGCTTTCACACACACTTATGTCTCAAAACGGAGCTTTTGGAGAGAAGTTCGTTCATCTAGACAAAGGGAACGGGTTGAAATAGAAACTATTACTCTGGTTTCTCAGTCTGATTCCTACTGCATGTTTGAAGTTCCTGCAATTTTCAGTGTAAAACCGAGTTGGTGCTACTTCTTCCCCATATATATATATATGGAGTGGACTTAGCAACTGAAAAGAAACTTTGTGTTCTCAACAAGCTATGTGAATTACGTCTTTCACACACACTTATCTCTCAGAACTGAGCATTTGGAGAGACGTTGGTTCATCTAGCACAAAGGGAATGGGTTGCAGTACAATCTTTTCTCTGGTTTCTAAGTCTGTTTCTTAATGCCAGTTTGAAGTTCCTCCAGTTTTCATTCTAAAACCGCGTTGCAGCTAGTACCACCCCTTATATATTTATGGAGTGGAGTTTGCAACTGAAAAGGATCTTTATATTCCCAACTTGTTAGGTGAAGGACGGCTTTCAAACACACTTTTGTCTCAGAATTGAGCATGTGGAGTGAAGTTCTATCATCTAGCTCAAAGTTAATGGGTTGCAGGAGAAACTTTTACTTTTCTTTCTCAGTCTGTTTCTTAGTGCCGGTTTGAAGTTCCTGCAGTTTTCACTGTAAAACAGATTTGATGCTAGTTCCTCCCCATATATATATATGGAATGGAGTTTGCAACTGAAAAAAAACTTTGTGTTCCCAACAAGTTAGTTGAACGAAGGCTTTAAAACACACTTATGTCTGAGAACTGAGCATATGGTTAGACGTTCGTTCATGTAGCACAAAAGGAACGGGTTGCAGGAGAAACTATTACTCTGGTTTCTCAGTCTGATTCCTTGTGCCGGTTTGAAGTTCCTGCAGTTATCAGTGTAAAACAGTGTTGGAGCTAGATCCTCCCCATATATATGTATGGATTGGAGTTTGCAACTGAAAACAAACTTTGTGTTCCCAACAAGCTAGGTGAAGGACGTCTTTCACACACACTTATCTCTCAGAACTGAGCATGTGGAGAGACGTTCGTCCATCTAGCACAAAGGGAACGGGTTGCAGGGGAAACTATTACTCTGGTTTCTCAGTCTGATTCCTAGTGCCTGTTTGAAGTTCCTGCAGTTATCACTGTAAAACCGAGTTGGTGCTAGTTCCTCCCCATATATAAATATATGGAGTGGAGTTAGCAACTGAAAAGAAACTTTGTGTTCCCAACAAGCTAGGTGAAGGACGTCTTTCACACACACTTATATCTCAGAACTGAGCATGTGGATAGACGTTCGTTCATCTAGCACAAAGGGAACGGGTTGCAGGAGAAACTATTACACTGGTTTTTCAGTATTATTCCTAGTGCCGGTTTGAAGTTCCTGCAGTTAACACTGTAAAACAGAGTTGGTGCTAGTTCCTCCCCATATATATATATATGGAGTGGAGTTAGCAACTGAAAAGATACTTTGTGTTCAGAACAAGCTAGGTGAAGGACGTCTTTCACACACAATAATCTCTCAGAACTGAGCATGTGGATAGACGTTCGTTCATCTAGCACAAAGGGAACGGGTTGCAGGAGAAACTATTACTCTGGTTTCTCAGTATTATTCCTAGTGCCGGTTTGAAGTTCCTGCAGTTTTCACTGTAAAACCGAGTTAGTGCAAGTTCCTCCCCATATATATGTATGTAGTGGTGTTTGCAACTGAAAAGAAACTTTGTGTTCACAAGAAGCTAGGTGAAGGACGGCTTTCACACACACTTATCTCTCACAACTGAGCATGTGGAGAAACGTTCGTGCATCTAGCACAAAGGGAACGTGTTGCGGGGGAACTATTACTCTGGTTTCTCAGTCTAATTCCTAGTGCCTGTTTGAAGTTTCTGCAATTTTCATTGTAAAACCGAGTTGAATCTAGTACCTCCCCATATATATGTATGGAGTGGAATTTGCAACTGACAAGAAACTTTGTTTTCTAAACAAGCTAGGTGTAGGAAGGCTTTCACACACACTTATGTCTCAGAACTGAGCATTTGGAGAAAATTCGTTCATCTATCACAAAAGGAACGGGTTGCAGCGGAAACTATTACTCTGGTTTCTCAGTCTGATTCCTAGTGCCTGTTTGAAGTTTCTGCAGTTACCAATGTAAAACAGAGTTGGACCAAGTTCCTCCCGATATATATGTATGGAGTGGAGTTTGCAAATGGAAAGAAACTTTGTGTTCCCAACATGCTAGGTAAAGACAGCTTTCACACACACTTATCTGTCAGAACTGAGCATGTGGAGAAAAGTTCGTTCATCTAGCTCAAAGTTATTGGGTTGCAGGAGAAACTTTTACTTTGCTTTCTCAGTCTGTTTCTTAGTGCCGGTTTGAAGTTCCTGAAGTTTTCACTGTAAAACCGAGTTGGAGCTAGTACCTCCCCATATATATGTATGGAGTGGAGTTTGCAACTGACAAGAGACTGTGTTCTCAACAAGCTAGGTGATGGATGGCTTTCACACACACTTATGTCTCAGATTTGAGCTTTTGGAGAGAAGTTTGATCATCTAGCACAAATGTAACGGGTTGTAGAGGAAACTCTTACTCTGGTTTCTCAGTCTGATTCCTTGTGCCGGTTTGAAGTTCCTTCAGTTTTCACTGTAAAACGAAGTTGGTGCTAGATCCTACCCTATATATGTATGGAGTGGAGTTTGCAACTGAAAACAAACTTTGTGTTCAAACAATCTAGGTGAAGAACGTCTTCACACACATTTATCTCTCAGAAATGAGCATGTGGTTAGATGTTCGTTCATCTAGCACAAAGGGAACGGGTTGCAGGAGAAACTGTTACTCTGTTTTCTGTCTGATTCCTAGTGCTGATTTGAAGTTCCTGCAGTTTTCACTGTAAAATCGAGTTGGAGCTAGTTCCTCCCCATATATATGTATGGATTGAAGTTTGCAATTGAAAAGAAACTTTGTGTTCCCAACATGCTAGGTGAAGGACGGCTTTCAAACACACTTATCTGTCAGAACTGAGCATGTGGAGAGAAGTTCGTTCATATAGCTCAAAGTTAACGGGTTGCAGGAGAAACTTTTACTTTTATTCTCAGTCTGTTTCTTAGTGCCGTTTAGAAGTTCCTGCAGTTTTCACTGTAAAACCGATTTGATGCTAGTTCCTCCCCATATATATATATATGGAATGGAGATTGCAACTTAAAAAAAAACTTTGTGTTCCCAACAAGTTAGTGAATGAAGGCTTTAAAACACAATTATGTCTCAGAACTGAGCATGTGGTTAGACGTTCGTTCATATAGCCCAAAGGGAACGGGTTGCAGGAGAAACTATTACTCTGGTTTCTCAGTCTGATTCCTAGTGCCTGTTTGAAATCTGCAGTTTTCATTGTAAAACCTAGTTGGAGCTAGTACCTCCCCATATATATGTATGGAGTGGAGTTTGCAACTGACAAGAAACTTTGTGTTCTAAACAAGCTAGGTGTAGGAAGGCTTTCACACACACTTATGTCTCAGAACGGAGCTTTTGGAGAGAAGTTCGTTCATCTAGCCAAAGGGAACGGGTTGAAAGAGAAACTATTACTCTGGTTTCTCAGTCTGATTCCTACTGCATGTTTGAAGTTCCTGCAATTTTCAGTGTAAAACAGAGTTGGTGCTAGTTCATCCCCATTATATATATATGGAGTGGAGTTAGCAACTGAAAAGAAACTTTGTGTTCTCAACAAGCTATGTGAATTACGTCTTTCACACACACTTATCTCTCAGAACTGAGCATTTGGAGAGACGTTGGTTCATCTAGCACAAAGGGAATGGTTTGCAGTACAATCTTTTCTCTGGTTTCTAAGTCTGTTTCTTAATGCCAGTTTGAAGTTCCTCCAGTTTTCATTCTAAAACCGCGTTGCAGCTAGTACCACCCCTTATATATTTATGGAGTGGAGTTTGGAACTGAAAAGGATCTTTATATTCCCAACTAGTTAGGTGAAGGACGGCTTTCAAACACACTTTTGTCTCAGAATTGAGCATGTGGAGTGAAGTTCTATCATCTAGCTCAAAGTTAATGGGTTGCAGGAGAAACTTTTACTTTTCTTTCTCAGTCTGTTTCTTAGTGCCTGTTTGAAGTTCCTGCAGTTTTCACTGTAAAACAGATTTGATGCTAGTTCTTCCCCATATATATATATGGAATGGAGTTTGCAACTGAAAAAAAACTTTGTGTTCCCAACAAGTTAGTTGAACGAAGGCTTTTAAACACACTTATGTCTGAGAACTGAGCATATGGTTAGACGTTCGTTCATGTAGCACAAATGGAACGGGTTGCAGGAGAAACTATTACTCTGGTTTCTCAGTCTGATTCCTTGTGCCGGTTTGAAGTTCCTGCAGTTATCAGTGTAAAACAGTGTTGAAGCTAGATCCTCCCCATATATATGTATGGAGTGGAGTTTGCAACTGAAAACAAACTTTGTGTTCCCAACAAGCTAGGTGAAGGACGTCTTTCACACAAACTTATATCTCAGAACTGAGCATGTGGATAGACGTTCGTTCATCTAGCACAAAGGGAACGGGTTGCAGGAGAAACTATTACACTGGTTTCTCAGTATTATTCCTAGTGCCGGTTTGAAGTTCCTCAAGTTTTCACTGTAAAACCGAGTTAGTGCAAGTTCCTCCCCATATATATGTATGTAGTGGTGTTTGCAACTGAAAAGAATCTTTGTGTTCACAACAAGCTAGGTGAAGGACGGCTTTCACACACACTTATCTCTCACAACTGAGCATGTGGAGAGACGTTCGTGCATCTAGCACAAAGGGAACGTGTTGCAGGGGAAACTATTACTCTGGTTTCTCAGTCTAATTCCTAGTGCCTGTTTGAAGTTTCTGCAATTTTCATTGTAAAACCGAGTTGAATCTTCTACCTCCCCATATATATGTATGGAGTGGAATTTGCAACTGACAAGAAACTTTGTTTTCTAAACAAGCTAGGTGTAGGAAGGCTTTCACACACACTTATGTCTCAGAACTGAGCTTTTGGAAAAAATTTCGTTCATCTATCATAAAAGGAACGGGTTGCAGGGGTAACTATTACTCTGGTTTCTCAGTCTGATTCCTAGTGCCTGTTTGAAGTTTCTGCAGTTACCAGTGTAAAAGAGAGTTGGAGCTAGTTCCTCCCCATATATATGTATGGAGTGGAGTTTTCAAATGGAAAGAAACTTTGTGTTCCCAACATGCTAGGTAAAGACAGCTTTCACACACAATTATCTCTCAGAACTGAGCATGTGGAGAGAAGTTCGTTCATCTAGCTCAAAGTTATTGGGTTGCAGGGGAAACTTTTACTTTGCTTTCTCAGTTTGTTTCTTAGTGCCGGTTTGAAGTTCCTGAAGTTTTCACTGTAAAATCGAGTTGGAGCTAGTACCTCCCCATATATATGTATGGAGTGGAGTTTGCAACTGACAAGAAACTGTGTTCTCACAAGCTAGGTGAAGGATGGCTTTCACACACACGTATGTCTCTGATTTGAGCTTTTGGAGAGAAGTTTGTTCATCTAGCACAAATGTAACGGGTTGTAGAGGAAACTCTTACTCTGGTTTCTCAGTCTGATTCCTTGTGCCGGTTTGAAGTTCCTTCAGTTTTCACTGTAAAACGAAGTTGGTGCTAGATCCTACCCTATATATGTATGGGGTGGAGTTTGCAACTGAAAACAAACTTTGTGTTCCCAACAATCTAGGTGAAGAACGTCTTTCACACACATTTATCTCTCAGAAATGAGCATGTGGTTAGATGTTCGTTCATCTAGCACAAAGGGAACGGGTTGCAGGAGAAACTGTTACTCTGTTTTCTGTCTGATTCCTAGTGCTGATTTGAAGTTCCTGCAGTTTTCACTGTAAAATCGAGTTGGAGCTAGTTCCTCCCCATATAAATGTATGGATTGGAGTTTGCAATTGAAAAGAAACTTTGTGTTCCCAACATGCTAGGTGAAGGACGGCTTTCAAACACACTTATCTGTCAGAACTGAGCATGTGGAGAGAAGTTCGTTCATATAGCTCAAAGTTAACGGGTTGCAGGAGAAACTTTTACTTTTATTCTCAGTCTGTTTCTTAGTGCCGTTTAGAAGTTCCTGCAGTTTTCACTGTAAAACCGATTTGATGCTAGTTCCTCCCCATATATATATATATGGAATGGAGATTGCAACTTAAAAAAAAACTTTGTGTTCCCAACAAGTTAGTGAATGAAGGCTTTAAAACACAATTATGTCTCAGAACTGAGCATGTGGTTAGAAGTTCGTTCATATAGCCCAAAGGGAACGGGTTGCAGGAGAAACTATTACTCTGGTTTCTCAGTCTGATTCCTTGTGCCTGTTTGATGTTCTTTCAGTTTTCAGTGTAAAACCAATTTGGTGCTAGTTCCTACCCATATATATGTATGGAGTGGAGTTTGCAACTGAAAACAAACTTTGTGTTCCCAACAAGCTAGGTGAAGGACGGCTTTCACACACACTTATCTCTCAGAACTGAGCATGTGGAGAGACGTTCGTGCATCTAGCACAAAGGGAATGGGTTGCAGGGGAAACTATTTCTCTGGTTTCCCAGTCTGATTCCTAGTGCCTGTTTGAAATCTGCAGTTTTCATTGTAAAACCTAGTTGGAGCTAGTACCTCCCCATATATATGTAAGGAGTGGAGTTTATAACTGACAAGAAACTTTGTGTTCTAAACAAGCTAGGTGTAGGAAGGCTTTCACACACACTTATGTCTCAGAACGGAGCTTTTGGAGAGAAGTTCGTTCATCTAGCCAAAGGGAACGGGTTGAAAGAGAAACTATTACTCTGGTTTCTCAGTCTGATTCCTACTGCATGTTTGAAGTTCCTGCAATTTTCAGTGTAAAACCGAGTTGGTGCTACTTCTTCCCCATATATATATATATGGAGTGGAGTTAGCAACTGAAAAGAAACTTTGTGTTCTCAACAAGCTATGTGAATTACGTCTTTCACACACACTTATCTCTCAGAACTGAGCATTTGGAGAGACGTTGGTTCATCTAGCACAAAGGGAATGGGTTGCAGTACAATCTTTTCTCTGGTTTCTAAGTCTGTTTCTTAATGCCAGTTTGAATTTCCTCCAGTTTTCATTCTAAAACCGCGTTGCAGCTAGTACCACCCCTTATATATTTATGGAGTGGAGTTTGGAACTGAAAAGGATCTTTATATTCCCAACTAGTTAGGTGAAGGACGGCTTTCAAACACACTTTTGTCTCAGAATTGAGCATGTGGAGTGAAGTTCTTTCATCTAGCTCAAAGTTAATGGGTTGCAGGAGAAACTTTTACTTTTCTTTCTCAGTCTGTTTCTTAGTGCCGGTTTGAAGTTCCTGCAGTTTTCACTGTAAAACAGATTTGATGCTAGTTCCTCCCCATATATATATATATGGAATGGAGTTTGCAACTGAAAAAAAATTTGTGTTCCCAACAAGTTAGTTGAACGAAGGCTTTAAAACACACTTATGTCTGAGAACTGAGCATATGGTTAGACGTTCGTTCATGTAGCACAAAAGGAACGGGTTGCAGGAGAAACTATTACTCTGGTTTCTCAGTCTGATTCCTTGTGCCGGTTTGAAGTTCCTGCAGTTATCAGTGTAAAACAGTGTTGGAGCTAGATCCTCCCCATATATATGTATGGAGTGGAGTTTGCAACTGAAAACAAACTTTGTGTTCCCAACAAGCTAGGTGAAGGACGTCTTTCACACAAACATATATCTCAGAACTGAGCATGTGGATAGACGTTCATTCATCTAGCACAAAGGGAACGGGTTGCAGGAGAAACTGTTACTCTGTTTTCTGTCTGATTCCTAGTGCTGATTTGAAGTTCCTGCAGTTTTCACTGTAAAATCGAGTTGGAGCTAGTTTCTCCCCATATTTATGTATGGATTGGAGTTTGCAATTGAAAAGAAACTTTGTGTTCCCAACATGCTAGGTGAAGGACGGCTTTCAAACACACTTTTCTGTCAGAACTGAGCATGTGGAGAGAAGTTCGTTCATATAGCTCAAAGTTAACGGGTTGCAGGAGAAACTTTTACTTTTATTCTCAGTCTGTTTCTTAGTGCCGTTTAGAAGTTCCTGCAGTTTTCACTGTAAAACCGATTTGATGCTAGTTCCTCCCCATATATATATATATGGAATGGAGATTGCAACTTAAAAAAAAACTTTGTGTTCCCAACAAGTTAGTGAATGAAGGCTTTAAAACACAATTATGTCTCAGAACTGAGCATGTGTTTAGACGTTCGTTCATATAGCCCAAAGGGAACGGGTTGCAGGAGAAATTATTACTCTGGTTTCTCAGTCTGATTCCTTGTGCCTGTTTGAAGTTCTTTCAGTTTTCAGTGTAAAACCAATTTGGTGCTAGTTCCTACCCATATATATGTATGGAGTGGAGTTTGCAACTGAAAACAAACTTTGTGTTCCCAACAAGCTAGGTGAAGGACGGCTTTCACACACACTTATCTCTCAGAACTGAGCATGTGGAGAGACGTTCGTGCATCTAGCACAAAGGGAATGGGTTGCAGGGGAAACTATTACTCTGGTTTCTCAGTCTGATTCCTAGTGCCTGTTTGAAATTTCTGCAGTTTTCATTGTAAAACCTAGTTGGAGCTAGTACCTCCCCATATATATGTATGGAGTGGAGTTTGCAACTGACAAGAAACTTTGTGTTCTAAACAAGCTAGGTGTAGGAAGGCTTTCACACACACTTATGTCTCAGAACGGAGCTTTTGGAGAGAAGTTCGTTCATCTAGCCAAAGGGAACGGGTTGAAAGAGAAACTATTACTGTGGTTTCTCAGTCTGATTCCTAGTGCCTGTTTGAAGTTCCTGCAATTTTCAGTGTAAAACCGAGTTGGTGCTACTTCTTCCCCATATATATATATATGGAGTGGAGTTAGCAACCGAAAGAAACTTTGTGTTCTCAACAAGCTATGTGAATTACGTCTTTCACACACACTTATCCCTCAGAACTGAGCATTTGGAGAGACGTTGGTTCATCTAGCACAAAGGGAATGGGTTGCAGTACAATCTTTTCTCTGGTTTCTAAGTCTGTTTCTTAATGCCAGTTTGAAGTTCCTCCAGTTTTCATTCTAAAACCGCGTTGCAGCTAGTACCACCCCTTATATATTTATGGAGTGGAGTTTGGAACTGAAAAGGATCTTTATATTCCCAACTAGTTAGGTGAAGGACGGCTTTCAAACACACTTTTGTCTCAGAATTGAGCATGTGGAGTGAAGTCCTTTCATCTAGCTCAAAGTTAATGGGTTGCAGGAGAAACTTTTACTTTTCTTTCTCAGTCTGTTTCTTAGTGCCGGTTTGAAGTTCCTGCAGTTTTCACTGTAAAACAGATTTGATGCTAGTTCCTCCCCATATATATATATGGAATGGAGTTTGCAACTGAAAAAAAAAATTGTGTTCCCCACAAGCTAGGTGAAGGACGGCTTTCAAACACACTTTTATCTCAGAACTGAGCTTTTGGAGAGAAATTCGTTCATCTAGCACAAAGGGAACTGGTTGCAGGGAAACTATTACTCTGGTTTCTCAGTCTGATTCCTTGTGCCGGTTTGAAGTTCCTGCAGTTATCAGTGTAAAACAGTGTTGGAGCTAGATCCTCCCCATATATATGTATGGAGTGGAGTTTGCAACTGAAAAGAATCTTTGTGTTCACAACAAGCTAGGTGAAGGACGGCTTTCACACACACTTATCTCTCACAACTGAGCATGTGGAGAGACGTTCGTGCATCTAGCACAAAGGTAACGTGTTGCAGGGGAAACTATTACTCTGGTTTCTCAGTCTAATTCCTAGTGCCTGTTTGAAGTTTCTGCAATTTTCATTGTAAAACCGAGTTGAATCTTGTACCTCCCCATATATATGTATGGAGTGGAATTTGCAACTGACAAGAAACTTTGTTTTCTAAACAAGCTAGGTGTAGGAAGGCTTTCACACACACTTATGTCTCAGAACTGACCTTTTGGAGAAAAGTTCGTTCATCTATCATAAAAGGAACGGGTTGCAGGGGTAACTATTACTCTGGTTTCTCAGTTTGATTCCTAGTGCCTGTTTGAAATTTCTGCAGTTACCAGTGTAAAAGAGAGTTGGAGCTAGTTCCTCCCCATATATATGTATGGAGTGGAGTTTTCAAATGGAAAGAAACTTTGTGTTCCCAACATGCTAGGTAAAGACAGCTTTCACACACACTTATCTCTCAGAACTGAGCATCTGGAGAGAAGTTCGTTCATCTAGCTCAAAGTTATTGGGTTGCAGGGGAAACTTTTACTTTGCTTTCTCAGTTTGTTTCTTAGTGCCGGTTTGAAGTTCCTGAAGTTTTCACTGTAAAACCGAGTTGGAGCTAGTACCTCCCCATATATATGTATGGAGTGGAGTTTGCAACTGACAAGAAACTGTGTTCTCACAAGCTAGGTGAAGGATGGCTTTCACACACACGTATGTCTCTGATTTGAGCTTTTGGAGAGAAGTTTGTTCATCTAGCACAAATGTAACGGGTTGTAGAGGAAACTCTTACTCTGGTTTCTCAGTCTGATTCCTTGTGCCGGTTTGAAGTTCCTTCAGTTTTCACTGTAAAACGAAGTTGGTGCTAGATCCTACCCTATATATGTATGGAGTGGAGTTTGCAACTGAAAACAAACTTTGTGTTCCCAACAAGCTAGGTGAAAGACGTCTTTCACTCACACTTATCTCTCAGAACTGAGCATGTGGATAGACGTTCGTTCACCTAGCACAAAGGGAACGGGTGGCAAGAGAAATAATTACTCTGGTTTCTCAGTCTGATTCTTAGTGCCGGTTTGAAGTTCCTGCAGTTTTCACTGTAAAACCGAGTTGGAGTTAGTTCCTCCCCATATATATGTATGGATTGGAGTTTGCAATTGAAAAGAAACTTTGTGTTCCCAACATGCTAGTTTAAAGACGGCATTCACACACACTTATCTGTCAGAAGTGAGCATGTGGAGAGAAGTTCGTTCATATAGATCAAATTAACGAGTTGCAGGAGAAACTTTTACAATGCTTTCTCAGTCTGTTTCTTAGTGCCGGTTTGAAGTTCCTGAAGTTTACACTGTAAAATCGAGTTGGAACTAGTACCTCCCCATATATATGTATGGAGTGGAGTTTGCAAGTGAAAAGAAACTTTGTGTTCCCAACAAGCTAGGTGAAGGACGGCTTTCAAACACACTTTTGTCTCAGAACTGAGCTTTTGGAGAGAAGTTCGTTCATCTAGCACAAAGGGAACGGGTTGCAGGAGAAACTATTACTCTGGTTTCTCAGTCTGATTCCTTGTGCCGGTTTGAAGTTCCTTCAGTTTTCACTGTAAAAGCGATTTGGTGCTAGTTCCTACCCATATATATGTATGGAGCTGAGTTTGCAACTGAAAACAAACTTTGTGATCCCAACAAGCTAGGTGAAGGACGTCTTTCACACACACTTATCTCTCAGAACTGAGCATGTGGAGAGACGTTCGTGCATCTAGCACAAATGGAACGGGTTGCAGGGGAAACTATTATTCTGGTTTCTCAGTCTGATTCCTAGTGCCTGTTTGAATTTTCTGCAGTTTTCATTGTAAAACCACGTTGGATCTAGTACCTCCCCTTATATATATATGGAGTGGAGTTTGCAACTGAAAAGGAACTTTGTGTTCCCAAAAAGCTAGGTGAAGAACGTCTTTCAAACAGACTTATCTCTCAGAAATAAGCATGTAGATAGACGTTCGTTCATCTTGCACAAAGGCAACGGATTCCTGTAGAAATTATTAATCTGGTTTCTCAGTCTGATTCCTAGTGCCGGTTTGAAGTTCCTGCATTTTTCACTGTAAAACCGAGTTGATGCTAGATCCTCCCCATATATATATATGGAATGGAGTTTGCAACTGAAAAAAAACTTTGTGTTCCCAAAAAGTTAGGTGAATGAAGGCTTTCAAACTCACTTATGTCTCAGAACTGAGCATGTGGTTAGACGTTCGTTCATCTAGCACAATGGGAACGGGTTGCAATAGAAATTATTACTCTGGTTTCTCAGTCTGATTCTTTGTGCCGGTTTGAAGTTTCTTCAATTTTCACTGTAAAACCGAGTTCGTGCTAGTTCCTACCCATATATATGTATGGAATGGAATTTGCAACTGAAAACAAACTTTGTGTTCCCAACAAGTTGGTGAAGGACGTCTTTCACACACACATAAATCTCAGAAATGAGCATGTGGATAGACGTTCGTTCATCTAGCACAAAGTGAACGTATTGTAGGAGAAACTATTACTCTGGTATCTCAGTCTGATTCCTAGTGCCGGCTTGAAGTTCCTGCAGTTTTTACTGTAAAACCGAGTTGGTGCTTGTTCCTCCCCATATATATGTATGTATTGGTGTTTGCAACTGAAAAGAAACTTTGTGTTCACAACAAGCTAGTTGAAGGACGGCTTTCACACACACTTATCTCTCAGAACTGAGCATGTGGAGAGACTTTCGTGCATCTAGCACAAATGGAATGGGTTGCAGGGGAAACTATTACTCTGGTTTCTAAGTCTGATTCCTAGTGCCTGTTTGAAATTTCTGCAGTTTTCATTGTAAAACCGAGTTGGAGCTAGAACCTCCCATATATATGTATGGAGTGGAGTTTGCAACTGACAAGAAACTTTGTGTTCTAAACAAGCTAGGTGTAGGAAGGCTTTCACACACACTTATGTCTCAGAACGGAGCTTTTGGAGAGAATTTCGTTCATCTAGCACAAAGGGAACGGGTTGAAAGAGAAACTATTACTCTGGTTTCTCAGTCTGATTCCTAGTGCCTGTTTGAAATTCCTGCAATTTTCAGTGTAAAACAGAGTTGGTGCTAGTTCCTCCCCATATATATATATATGTAGTGGAGTTAGCAACTGAAAAGAAACTTTGTGTTCTCAACAAGCTATGTGAATTACGGCTTTCACACACACTTATCTCTCAGAAATGAGTATTTGGAGAGACGTTGGTTCATCTAGCACAAAGGGAACGGTTTGCAGTACAATCTTTTCTCTGGTTTCTCAGTCTGTTTCTTAATGCCAGTTTGAAGTTCCTCCAGTTTTCATTGTAAAACCGCGTTGGAGCTAGTACCACCCCTTATATATTTATGGAGTGGAGTTTGCAACTGAAAAGAATCTTTATGTTCCCAACTAGTTAGGTGAAGGACGGCTTTCAAACACACTTTTTTCTCAGAACTGAGCATGTGGAGTGAAGTTCTTTCATCTAGCTCAAAGTTAATGGGTTGCAGGAGAAACTTTTACTTTTCTTTCTCAGTATGTTTCTTAGTGACGGTTTCAAGTTCCTGCAGTTTTCACTGTAAAACCGATTTGATGCTAGTTCCTCCCCATATATATATATGGAATGGAGTTTGCAACTGAAAAAAAACCTTGTGTTCCCAACAAGTTAGTGAATGAAGGCTTTCAAACACAATTAAGTCTCAGAACTGAGCATGTGGTTAGACGTTCGTTCATCTAGCCCAAAGGGAACGGGTTGCAGGAGAAACTATTACTCTGGTTTCTCAGTCTGATTCCTTGTGCCTGTTGTAAGTTCTTTCATTTTTCAGTGTAAAACCAAGTTGGTGCTAGTTCCTACCCATATATATGTATGGAGTGGAGTTTTCAACAGAAAACAAACTTTGTGTTCCCAACAATCTAGGTGCAGGACCTCTTTCAAACACACTTATCTCTCAGAACTGAGCATGTGGATAGACGTTCGTTCATCTAGCACAAAGGGAACGGGTTGCAAGAGAAACTATTACTCTGGTTTCTCAGTCTGATTCTTAGTGCCGGTTTGAAGTTCCTGCAGTTTTCACTGTAAAACCGAGTTGGAGCTAGTTCCTCACCATATATATGTATGGATTGGAGTTTGCAATTGAAAAGAAACTTTGTGTTCCCAACATGCTAGGTTAAAGACGGCTTTCACACACACTTATCTGTCAGAAATGAGCATGTGGAGAGACGTTCGTTCATCTAGCACAAAGTGAACGGGTTGCAGGAGAAACTATTACAATGCTTTCTCAGTCTGTTTCTTAGTGCCGGTTTGAAGTTCCTGATGTTTACACTGTAAAATCGAGTTGGAACTACTACCTCCCCATATATATGTATGGAGTGGATTTTGCAACTTAAAAGAAACTTTGTGTTCCCAACAAGCTAGGTGAAGGACGGCTTTCAAAAACAATTTTGTCTCAGAACTGAGCTTTTGGAGAGAAGTTCGTTCATCTAGCACAAAGGGAACGGGTTGCAGGAGAAACTATTACTCTGGTTTCTCAGTCTGATTCCTAGTGTCGGTTTGAAGTTCCTTCAGTTTTCACAGTAAAACCGAGTTGGTGCTAGTTCCTCACCATATATATGTATGTAATGGAGTTTGCAACTGAAAAGAATCTTTGTGTTCACAACAAGCCTGGTGAAGGACGGCTTTCACACACACTTATCTCTCAAAACTGAGCATGTCGAGAGACGTTCGTGCATCTAGCACAAATGGAACGGGTTGCAGGGGAAACTATTACTCTGGTTTTTCAGTCTGATTCCTAGTGCCTGTTTGAATTTTCTGCAGTTTTCTTTGTAAAACCACGTTGGATCTAGTACCTCCCCTTATATATTTATGGAGTGGAGTTTGCAACTGAAAAGGAACTTTGTGTTCCCAACAAGTTAGTTGAAGGACGTCTTTCAAACACACTTATGTCTCAAAACTTAGCATGTGGTTAGACGTTCGTTCATCTTGCACAAAGGCAAAGGGTTGCAGTAGAAATTATTACTCTGGTTTCTCAGTATGATTCCTAGTGCCGGTTTGATGTTCTTGCATTTTTCACTGTAAAACCGAGTTGATGCTATTTCCTACCTATATATATATATGGAATGGAGTTTGCAACTAAAAAAAAACTTTGTGTTCCCAAAAAGTTAGGTGAATGAAGGCTTTCAAACTCACTTATGTCTCAGAACTGAGCATGTGGTTAGATGTTCGTTCATCTAGCACAATGGGAACGGGTTGCAATAGAAATTATTACTCTGGTTTCTCAGTCTGATTCTTTGTGCCGGTTTGAAGTTTCTTCAATTTTCACTGTAGAACCGAGTTGGTGCTAGTTCCTACCCATATATATGTATGGAGTGGAGTTTGCAACTGAAAAGAAACTTTGTGTTCCCAACAAGCTAGGTGAAGGATGGCTTTCAAACACATTTTGTCTCAGAACTGAGCTTTTGGAGAGAAGTTGTTTCATGTAGCACAAAGGGAAAGGGTTGCAGTACAATCTTTTCTCTGCTTTCGCAGTCTGTTTCTTAATGCCAGTTTGAAGTTCCTCCAGTTTTCATTGCAAAACCGCGTTGGAGCTAGTACCACCCCTTATATATTTATGGAGTGAAGTTTGCAACTGAAAAGAATCTTTATGTTCCCAACTAGTTAGGTGAAGGACGGCTTTCAAACACACTTTTGTCTCAGAACTGAGCATGTGGAGTGAAGTTTTTTCATCTAGCTCAAAGTTAATGGGTTGCAGGAGAAACTTTTACTTTTCTTTCTCAGTCTGTTTCTTAGTGCCGGTTTGAAGTTCCTGCAGTTTTCACTGTAAAACCGATTTGATGCTAGTTCCTCCCAATATATATATATGGAATGGAGTTTGCAACTAAAAAAAAACCTTGTGTTCCCAACAAGTTAGTGAATGAAGGCTTTCAAACACAATTATGTCTCAGAACTGAGCATGTGGTTAGACGTTCGTTCATCTAGCCCAAAGGGAACGGGTTGCAGGAGAAACTATTACTCTGGTTTCTCAGTCTGATTCCTTGTGCCTGTTTGAAGTTCTTTCAGTTTTCAGTGTAAAACCAAGTTGGTGCTAGTTCCTACCCATATATATGTATGGAGTGGAGTTTGCAACTGAAAACAGCTTTGTGTTCCCAACAAGCTAGGTGAAGGACGTCTTTCAAACACACTTATCTCTCAGAACTGAGCATGTGGATAGACGTTCGTTCATCTAGCACAAAGTGAACGGGTTGCAAGAGAAACTATTACTCTTGTTTCTCAGTCTGATTCTTAGTGCCGGTTTGAAGTTCCTGCACTTTTAAGTGTAAAACCGAGTTGGAGCTAGTTCCTCCCCATATAAATGTATGGATTGGAGTTTGCAATTGAAAAGAAACTTTGTGTTCCCAACATGCTATGTTAAAGACGGCTTTCACACACACTTGTCTGTCAGAACTGAGCATGTGGAGAGAAGTTCGTTCATATAGCTCAAAGTTAACGGGTTGCTGGAGAAACTTTTACAATGCTTTCTCAGTCTGTTTTTTAGTGCCGGTTTGAAGTTCCTGAAGTTTACACTGTAAAATCGAGTTGGAACTAGTACTTCCCCATATATATGTATGGAGTGGAGTTTGCAACTGAAAAGAAACTCTGTGTTCCCAAGAAGCTAGTGAACGACGGCTTTCACACACACTTATCTCTCAAAACTGAGTATGTGGAGAGACGTTCGTTCATCTAGCACAAATGGAACGGGTTGCAGGGGAAACTATTACTCTGGTTTCTCAGTTTGATTCCTAGTGCCTGTTTGAATTTTCTGCAGTTTTCATTGTAAACCACGTTGGATCTAGTACCTCCCCTTATATATTTATGGAGTGGGATTTCCAACTGAAAAGGAACTTTGTGTTCCCAACAAGTTAGGTGAAGGACGTCTTTCAAACACACTTATGTCTCAAAACTTAGCATGTGGTTAGACGTTCATTCATCTTGCACAAAGGCAACGGGTTGCAGTAGAAATTATTACTCTGGTTTCTCAGTCTGATTCCTAGTGCCGGTTTGAAGTTCCTGCATTTTTCACTGTAAAACCGAGTTGATGCTATATCCTCCCCATATATATAAATGGAATGGAGTTTGCAACTGAAAAAAAACTTTGTGTTCCCAACAAGTTAGAAGAATGAAGGCTTTCAAACTCACTTATGTCTCAGAACTGAGCATGTGGTTAGACGTTCGTTCATCTAGCACAATGGGAACGGGTTGCAATAGAAATTATTACTCTGGTTTCTCAGTCTGATTCTTTGTGCCGGTGTGAAGTTGCTTCAATTTTCACTGTAAAACCGAGTTGGTGCTAGTTCCTACCCATATATATGTATGGAGTGGAGTTTGCAATTGAAAACAAACTTTGTGTTCCCAACAAGCTAGGTGAAGGACGTCTTTCACACACACTTAATTCTCCGAACAGAGCATGTGGATAGACTTTCGTTCATCTAGCACAAAGGGAACGGGTTGCAGGAGAAACTATTACTCTGGTATCTCAGTCTGATTCCTAGTGCCGGTTTGAAGTTCCTGCAGTTTTTACTGTAAAACAGTGTTGGTGATTGTTCCTCCCCATATATATGTATGTAGTGGTATTTGCAACTGAAAAGAAACTTTATGTTCACAACAAGATAGGTGAAGGACGGCTTTCACACACACTTATCTCTCAGAACTGAGCATGTGGAGAGACGTTCGTGCATCTAGCACAAAGGGAATGGGTTGCAGGGGAAACTATTACTCTGGTTTCTCAGTCTGATTCCTAGTGCCTGTTTGAAATTTCTGCAGTTTTCATTGTAAAACCTAGTTGGAGCTAGTACCTTCCCATATATATGTATGGAGTGGAGTTTGCAACTGACAAGAAACTTTGTGTTCTAAACAAGCTAGGTGTAGGAAGGATTTCACACACACTTATGTCTCAGAACGGAGCTTTTGGTGAGAATTTCGTTCATCTAGCACAAAGGGAACGGGTTGAAAGAGAAACTATTACTCTGGTTTCACAGTCTGATTCCTAGTGCCTGTTTGAAGTTCCTGCAATTTTCAGTGTAAAACCGTGTTGGTGCTAGTTCCTCCCCATATATATATATATTGAGTGGAGTTAGCAACTGAAAAGAAACTTTGTGTTCTCAACAAGCTATGTGAATTACGGCTTTCACACACATTTATCTCTCAGAACTGAGCATTTGGAGAGACGTTGGTTCATCTAGCACAAAAGGAACGGGTTGCTGTACAATCTTTTCTCTGGTTTCTCAGTCTGTTTCTTAATGCCAGTTTGAAGTTCCTCCAGTTTTCATTGTAAAACCGCGTTGGAGCTAGTACCACCCCTTATATATTTATGGAGTGGAGTTTGCAACTGAAAAGAATCTTTATGTTCCCAACTAGTTAGGTGAATGACGGCTTTCAAACACACTTTTTTCTCAGAACTGAGCATGTGGAGTGAAGTTCTTTCATCTAGCTCAAAGTTAATGGGTTGCAGGAGAAACTTTTACTTTTCTTTCTCAGTCTGTTTCTTAGTGCCGGTTTGAATTTCCTTCAGTTTTCACGGTAAAACCGATTTGATGCTAGTTCCTCCCCATATATATATATATGGAATGGAGTTTGCAACTGAAAAAAAACCTTGTGTTCCCAGCAAGTTAGTGTATGAAGGCTTTCAAACACAATTATGTCTCAGAACTGAGCATGTGGTTAGACGTTCGTTCATCTAGCCCAAAGGGAACGGGTTGCAGGAGAAACTATTACTCTGGTTTCTCAGTCTGATTCCTTGTGCCTGTTTGAAGTTCTTTCAGTTTTCAGTGTAAAACCAAGTTGGTGCTTGTTCCTACCCATATATATGTATGGAGTGGAGTTTTCAACTGAAAACAAACTTTGTGTTCCCAACAAGCTAGGTGAAGGACGTCTTTCAAACACACTTATCTCTCAGAACTGAGCATGTGGATAGACGTTCGTTCATCTAGCACAAAGTGAACGGGTTGCAAGAGAAACTATTACTCTGGTTTCTCTGTCTGAATCTTAGTGCCGGTTTGAAGTTCCTGCAGTTTTCACTGTAAAACCGAGTTGGAGCTAGTTCCTCCCCACATATATATATATGGATTGGAGTTTGCAATTGAAAAGAAACTTTGTGTTCCCAACATGCTAGGTTAAAGACGGCTTTCACACACACTTATCTGTTAGAACTCAGCATGTGGAGAGAAGTTCGTTCATATAGCTCAAAGTTAACGGGTTGCAGGAGAAACTTTTACAATGCTTTCTCAGTCTGTTTCTTAGTGCCGGTTTGAAGTTCCTGAAGTTTACACTGTAAAATCGATTTGGAACTAGTACATCCCCATATATATGTATGGAGTGGAGTTTGCAACTGAAAAGAAACTTTGTGTTCCCAACAAGCTAGGTGAAGGACGGCTTTCAAACACACTTTTGTCTCAGAACTGAGCTTTTGGAGAGAATTTCGTTCATCTAGCACAGAGGGAACGTGTTGCAGGAGAAACTATTACTCTTGTATATCAGTCTGATTCCTAGTGCCGGTTTGAAGTTCCTGCAGTTTTCACTGTAAAAACGAGATGGTGCTAGTTCCTCACCATATATATGTATGTAATGGAGTTTGCAACTGAAAAGAATCTTTGTGTTCACAACAAGCTAGGTGAAGGACGGTTTTCACACACAATTATCTCTCAGAACTGAGCATGTGGAGAGACGTTCGTGCATCTAGCACAGAGGGAACGGGTTGCAGGAGAAACTATTACTCTGGTATCTCAGTCTGATTCCTAGTGCCTGTTTGAATTTTCTGCAGTTTTCATTGTAAAACCACGTTGGATCTAGTACCTCCCCATAGATACGTATGGAGTGGAGTTTGCAACTGACAAGAAACTTTGTGTTCTAAACAAGCTAGGTGTAGGGAGGCTTTCACACACACTTATGTCTCACAACGGAGCTTTTGGAGAGAATTTCGTTCATCTAGCACAAAGGGAAAGGGTTGAAAGGGAAAATATTACTCTGGTTTCTCAGTCTGATTCCTAGTGCCTGTTTGAAGTTCCTGCAATTTTCAGTGTAAAACCGAGTTGGTGCTAGTTCCTACCCATATATATATATATGGAGTGGAGTTAGCAACTGAAAAGATACTTTGTATTCTCAACAAGCTATGTGAATTACGAATTTCACACACACTTATCTCTCAGAAATGAGCATTTGGAGAGACGTTGTTTCATCTAGCACAAAGGGAACGGGTTTTAGTACAATCTTTTCTCTGGTTTCTCAGGCTGTTTCTTAATGCCAGTTTGAAGTTCCTCCAGTTTTCATTGTAAAACCGCGTTGGAGCTAGAACCACCCCTTATATATTTATGGATTGAAGTTTGCAACTGAAAAGAAACTTTGTGTTCCCAACTAGTTATGTGAAGGACGGCTTTCAAACACACTTTTGTCTCAGAACTGAGCATGTGGAGTGAAGTTCTTTCATCTAGCTCAAAGTTAATGGGTTGCAGGAGAAACTTTTACTTTTCTTTCTCAGTCTGTTTCTTAGTGCCGGTTTCAAGTTCCTGCAGTTTTCACTGTAAAACCGATTTGATGCTTGTTCCTCCCCATGTAAATATATGGAATGGAGTTTGCAACTGAAAAAAAACTTTGTGTTCCCAACAAGTTAGTGAATGAAGGCTTTCAAACACAATTATGTCTCAGAACTGAGCATATGGTTAGACGTTCGTTCATCTAGCCCAAAGGGAACGGGTTGCAGGAGAAACTATTACTCTGGTTTCTCAGTCTGATTCCTTGTGCCTGTTTGAAGTTCTTTCAGTTTTCAGTGTAAAACCAAGTTGGTGCTAGTTCCTGCCCATATATATATATGGAGTGGAGTTTGCAACTGAAAACAAACTTTGTGTTCCCAACAAGCTAGGTGAAGGACGTCTTTCAAACACACTTATCTCTCAGAACTGAGCATGTGGATAGACGTTCGTTCATCTAGCACAAATGGAACGGGTTGCAAGGGAAACTATTACTTTGGATTCTCATTCTGATTCTTAGTGCCGGTTTGAAGTTCCTGCAGTTTTCACTGTAAAACCGAGTTGGAGCTAGATCCTCCCCATATATATGTATGGATTGGAGTTTGCAATTGAAAAGAAAATTTGTGTTCCCAACATGCTAGGTGAAAGACGGCTTTTACACACACTTATCTGTCAGAACTGAGCATGTGGAGAGAAGTTCGTTCATATAGCTCAAAGATAACGGGTTGCAGGAGAAACTTTTACAATGCTTTCTCAGTCTGTTTCTTACTGCCGGTTTGAAGTTCCTGAAGTTTACACTGTAAAATCGAGTTGGAACTAGTACCTCCCAATATATATGTATGGAGTGGAGATTGCAACTGAAAAGAAACTTTGTGTTCCCAACAAGCTAGGTGAAGGACGGCTTTCAAACACACATTTGTCTCAGAACTGAGCTTTTGGAGAGAAGTTCGTTCATCTAGCACAAAGGGAACAGGTTGGAGGAGAAATTATTACTCTGGTTTCTCAGTCTGATTCCTTGTGCCGGTTTGAAGTTCCTTCAGTTTTCACTGTAAAACCGAGTTGGTGCTAGTTCCTACCCATATATATGTATGGAGCGGAGTTTGCAACTGAAAACAAACTTTGTGATCCCAACAAGCTAGGTGAAGGACGTCTTTCACACACACTAATCTCTCAGAAATGAGCATGTGGAGAGACGTTCGTTCATCTAGCACAGAGGGAACGGGTTGCAGGAGAAACTATTACTCTGGTATCTCAGTCTGATTCCTAGTGCCGGTTTGAAGTTCCTGCAGTTTTCACTGTAAAACCGAGTTGGTGCTAGTTCCTCACAATATATATGTATGTAATGGAGTTTGCAACTGAAAAGAAACTTTGTGTTCACAACAAGCAAGGTGAAGGACGGCTTTCACACACACTTATCTCTCAGAACTGAGCATGTGGAGAGACATTCATGCATCTAGCACAAATGGAACGGGTTGCAGGGGAAACTATTACTCTGGTTTCTCAGTCTGATTCCTAGTGCCTGTTTGAATTTTCTGCAGTTTTCATTGTAAAACCACGTTGGAGCTAGTACCTCCCCTTATATATTTATGGAGTGGAGTTAGCAACTGAAAAGGAACTTTGTGTTCCCAACAAGTTAGGTGAAGGACGTCTTTCAAACACACTTATGTCTCAAAACTTAGCATGTGGTTAGACGTTCGTTCATCTTGCACAAAGGCAACGGGTTGCAGTAGAAACTATTACTCTGGTTTCTCAGTCTGATTCCTAGTGCCGGTTTGAAGTTCCTGCATTTTTCACTGTAAAACCGAGTTGATGCTAGATCCTCCCCATATATATATATGAAATGGAGTTTGCAAATGAAAAAAAACTTTGTGTTCCCAACAAGTTAGGTGAATGAAGGCTTTCAAACTCACTTATGTCTCAGAACTGAACATGTGGTTAGAAGTTCGTTCATCTAGCACAATGGGAACGGGTTGCAATTGAAATTATTACTCTGGTTTCTCAGTCTGATTCTTTGTGCCAGTTTGATGTTTCTTCAATTTTCACTGTAAAACCGAGTTGGTGCTTGTTCCTCCCCATATATATGTATGTAGTGGTGTTTGCAACTGAAAAGAAACTTTGTGTTCACAACAAGCTAGGTGAAGGACGGCTTTCACACACACTTATCTCTCAGAACTGTGCATGTGGAGAGACGTTCATGCATCTAGCACAAATGGAATGGGATGCAGGGAAAACTATTACTCTGGTTTCTCAGTCTGATTCCTAGTGCCTGTTTGAAATTTCTGCAGTTTTCATTGTAAAACCGAGTTGGAGCTAGTACCTCCCCATATATATGTATGGAGTGGAGTTTGCAACTGACAAGAAACTTTGTGTTCTATACAAGCTAGGTGTAGGAAGGCTTTCACACACACTTATGATTCAGAACGGAGTTTTGGAGAGAAGTTCGTTCATCTAGCACAAAGGGAACGGGTTGAAAGAGAAACTATTACTTTGGTTTCTCAGTCTGATTCCTAGTGCTTGTTTGAAGTTCCTGCAATTTTCAGTGTAAAACCGAGTTGGTGCTAGTTCTTCCCCATATATATATATATGGAGTGGAGTTAGCAACTGAAAAGAAACTTTGTGTTCTCAACAAGCTATGTGAATTACGGCTTTCACACACAATTATC
The DNA here is from genome assembly GCF_036321535.1 of Camelus dromedarius. Classification (NCBI taxonomy): domain Eukaryota; kingdom Metazoa; phylum Chordata; class Mammalia; order Artiodactyla; family Camelidae; genus Camelus; species Camelus dromedarius. Next base: position 12,146,786 of record NC_087470.1, on the reverse strand, counting down.
TCTCAGAACTGAGCATTTGGAGAGACGTTGGTTCATCTAGCACAAAGGGAACGGGTTGCAGTACAATCTTTTCTCTGCTTTCGCAGTCTGTTTCTTAATGCCAGTTTGAAGTTCCTCCAGTTTTCATTGTAAAACCGCGTTGGAGCTAGGACCACCCCTTATATATTTATGGAGTGGAGTTTGCAACTGAAAAGAATCTTTATGTTCCCAACTAGTTAGGTGAAGGACGGCTTTCAAACACACTTTTGTCTCAGAACTGAGCATGTGGAGTGAAGTTCTTTCATCTAGCTCAAAGTTAATGGGTTTCAGGAGAAACTTTTACTTTTTTTCTCAGTCTGTTTCTTAGTGCCGGTTTCAAGTTCCTGCAGTTTTCACTGTAAAACCGATTTGATGCTAGTTCCTCCCCATATAAATATATGGAATGGAGTTTGCAACTGAAAAAAAACTTTGTGTTCAAAACAAGTTAGTGAATGAAGGCTTTCAAACACACTTTTGTCTCAGAACTGAACTTTTGGAGAGAATTTCGTTCATCTAGCACAAAGGGAAAGGTTTGCAGGAGAAACTATTACTCTGGTTTCTCAGTCTGATTGCTTGTGCCGGTTTGAAGTTCCTTCAGTTTTCACTGTAAAACCGAGTTGGTGCTAGTTCCTACCCATATATATGTATGGAGTGGAGTTTGCAACTGAAAACAAACTTTGTGTTCCCAACAAGCTAGGTGAAGGACGTCTTTCACACACACATAACTCTCAGAACTGAGCATGTGTATATACGTTCGTTCATCTAGCACAAAGTGAACGGGTTGCAGGAGAAACTATTACTCTGGTATCTCAGTCTGATTCCTAGTGCCGGTTTGAAGTTCCTGCAGTTTTTACTGTAAAACGGAATTGGTGCTAGTTCCTCCCCATACATATGTATGGAGTGGAGTTTGCAACTGAAAAGAAACTTTGTGTTCACTACAAGCTAGGTGAAGGACGGCTATCACACACACTTATCTCTCAGAACTGAGCATGTGGAGAGACGTTCGTGCATCTAGCACAAAGGGAATGGGTTGCAGGGGAAACTATTACTCTGGTTTCACAGTCTGATTCCTAGTGCCTGTTTGAAGTTCCTGGAATTTTCAGTGTAAAACCGAGTTGGTGCTAGTTCCTCACCATATATATATATATGGATTGGAGTTAGCAACTGGAAAGAAACTTTGTGTTCACAACAAGCTAGGTGAAGGACGGCTTTCACACACACTTATCTCTCAGAACTGAGCATGTGGAGAGACGTTCTTGCATCTAGCACAAATGGAACGGGTTGCAGGGGAAACTATTACTCTGGTTTCTCAGTCTGATTCCTAGTGCCTGTTTGAATTTTCTGCAGTTTTCATTGTAAAACCACGTTAGAGCTAGTACCTCCCCTTATATTTTTATGGAGTGGAGTTTGCAACTGAAAAGGAACTTTGTATTCACAACAAGTTAGAAGAAGGACGTCTTTCAAACACACTTATGTCTCAAAACTTAGCATGTGGTTAGACGTTCGTTCATCTAGCACAAAGGAACGGGTTGCAAGAGAAACTACTACTCTGGTTTCTCAGTCTGATTCTTAGTGCCGGTTTGAAGTTCCTGCAGTTTTCACTGTAAAACCGAGTTGGAGCTAGTTCCTCCCCATATATATGTATGGATTGAAGTTTGCAATTGAAAAGAAACTTTGTGCTCCCAACATGCTAGGTTAAAGACGGCTTTCACACACACTTATCTCTCAGAACTGAGCATGTGGAGAGACGTTCGTGCATCTAGCACAAATGGAACGGGATGCAGGGGAAACTATTACTCTGGTTTCTCAGTCTGATTCCTAGTGCCTGTTAGAATTTTCTGCAGTTTTCATTGTAAAACCTCGTTGGATCTAGTACCACCCCTTATGTATTTATGGAGTGGAGTTTGCAACTGAAAAGGAACTTTGTGTTCCCAACAATTTAGGTGAAGGACGTCTTTCAAACACACTTATGTCTCACCAATTAGCATGTGGTTAGACGTTCGTTCATCTTGCACAAATGCAACGGGTTGCAGTAGAAATAATTACTCTGCTTTCTCAGTCTGATTCCTTGTGCCGGTTTGAAGTTCCTGCATTTTTCACTGTAAAACCGAGTTGAAGCTAGATCCTCCCCATATATATATATGGAATGGGGTTTGCAACTGAAAACAAACTTTGTGTTCCCAACAAGCTAGGTGAAGTACGTCTTTCACACAGACATAACTCTCAGAACTGAGCATATGGATAGAGGTTCGTTCATCTAGCACAAAGTGAACGGGTTGCAGGAGAAAATATTACTCTGGTATCTCAGTCTGATTCCTAGTGCCGGTTTGAAGTTCCTGCAGTTTTTACTGTAATACCGAATTTGTGCTAGTTCCTCCCCATATATATGTATGGAGTGGAGATTGCAACTGAAAAGAAACTTTGTGTTCACAACAAGCTAGGTGAAGGACGGCTTTCACACACACTTATCCCTCAGAACTGAGCATTTGAAGAGACGTTCGTTCATCTAGCACAAAGGGAACGGGTTGAAAGAGAAACTATTACTCTGGTTTCTCAGTCTGATTCCTAGTGCTTGTTTGAAGTTCCTGCAATTTTCAGTGTAAAACCGAGTTGGTGCTAGTTCCTACCCATATATATATATGGATTGAGGTTTGCAACTGAAAAGAAACTTTGTGTTCACAACAAGCTAGGTGAAGGACGGCTTTCACACACACTTATCTCTCAGAACTGAGCATTTGGAGAGACGTTCGTGCATCTAGCACAAAGGTAATGGGTTGCAGGGGAAACTATTACTCTGGTTTCTCAGTCTGATTCTAGTGCCTGTTTGAAATTTCTGCAGTTTTCATTGTAAAACCGAGTTGGAGCTAGTACCTCCCCATATATATGTATGGAGTGGAGTTTGCAACTGACAAGAAACTTTGTGTTCTAAACAAGCTAAGTGTAGGAAGGCTTTCACAAACACTTATGTCTCAGAACGGAGTTTTGGAGAGAAGTTCGTTCATCTAGCACAAAGGGAACGGGTTGAAAGAGAAACTATTACTCTGGTTTCTCAGTCTGATTCCTAGTGCCTGTTTGAAGTTCCTGCAATTTTCAGTGTAAAACCGTGTTGGTGCTAGTTCCTCACCATATGTATATATATGGATTGGAATTAGCAACTGAAAAGAAACTTTGTGTTCTCAACAAGCTATGTGAATTACGGCTTTCACACACACTTATCTCTCAGAACTGAGCATTTGGAGAGATGTTGTTTCATCTAGCACAAGGGATAGGGTTGCAATACTATCTTTTCTCTGGTTTCTCAGTCTGTTTCTTAATGCCAGTTGGAAGTTCCTCCAGTTTTCATTGTAAAACTGAGTTGGAGCTAGTACCACCCCTTATATATTTATGGAGTGGAGTTTGCAACTGAAAAGAATCTTTATGTTCCCAAATAGTTAGGTGAAGGACGGCTTTCAAACACACATTTGTCTCAGAACACAGCATGTGGAGTGAAGTTCTTTCATCTAGCTAAAAGTTAAAGGGTTGCAAGAGAAACATTTACTTTTCTTTCTCAGTCTGATTCCTAGTGCCTGTTTGAATTTTCTGCAGTTTTCATTGTAAAACAACGTTGGAGCTAGTACCACCCCTTATATATTTATGGAGTGGAGTTTGCAACTGAAAAGGAACTTTGTGTTCCCAACAAGTTAGGTGAAGGACGTCTTTCAAACACACTTATGTCTCAAAACATAGCATGTGATTAGACGTTCGTTCATCTTGCACAAAGCAGCGGGTTGAAGTATAAATTATTACTCTGGTTTCTCAGTCTGATTCCGAGTGCCGGTTTGAAGTTCCTGCATTTTTCACTGTAAAACCGAGTTGATGCTTGATCCTCCCCTTATATATATATGGAATGGAGTTTCCAACTGAAAAAAAACTTTGTGTCCCCAAAAAGTTAGGAGAATGAAGGCTTTCAAACTCACTTATGTCTCAGAACTGAGCATCTGGTTAGAAGTTCGTTCATATAGCACAATGGGAACGGGTTGCAATAGAAATTATTACTCTGTTTTCTCAGTCTGATTCTTTGTGCCGTTTTGAAGTTTCTTCAATTTTCACTGTAAAACCGAGTTGGTGCTAGTTCCTACCCATATATACGTATGTAGAGGTGTTTGCAACTGAAAACAAACTTTGTGTTCCCAACAAGCTATGTGAAGGACGTCTTTCACAAACAATTAACTCTCCGAACAGAGCATGTGGATAGACGTTCGTTCATCTAGCCCAAAGGAACGGGTTGCAGGAGAAACTATTACTCTTTTTTCTAAGTCTGATTCCTAGTGCCTGTTTGAATTTTCTGCAGTTTTCATTTTAAAACCACGTTGGATCTAGTACCACCCCTTATATATATATGGAGTGGAGTTTGCAACTGATAGAAACTTTGTGTTCTAAACAAGCTAGGTGTAGGAAGGCTTTCACACACACTTATGTCTCAGAACGGAGCTTTTGGAGAGAAGTTCGTTCATCTAGCACAAAGGGAACGGGTTGAAAGAGAAACTATTACTCTGGTTTCTCAGTCTGATTCCTAGTGCCTGTTTGAAGTTCCTGCAATTTTCAGTGTAAAACCGAGTTGGTGCTAGTTCCTCACCATATATATATATATGGATTGGAATTAGCAACTGAAAAGAAACTTTGTGTTCTGAACAAGCTATGTGAATTACGGCTTTCACACACACTTATCTCTCAGAACTGAGGATTTGGAGAGACGTTGTTTCATCTAGCACAAGGGAAAGGGTTGCAATACAATCTTTTCTCTGGTTTCTCAGTCTGTTTCTTAATGCCAGTTTGAAGTTCCTCCAGTTTTCATTGAAAAACCGTGTTGGAGCTAGTACCACCCCTTATATATTTATGGAGTGGAGTTTGCAACTGAAAAGAATCTTTATGTTCCCAAATAATTAGGTGAAGGACGGCTTTCAAACACACATTTGTCTCAGAACACAGCATGTGGAGTGAAGTTCTTTCATCTAGCTAAAAGTTAATGGGTTGCAAGAGACCATTTACTTTTCGTTCTCAGTCTGATTCCTAGTGCCTGTTTGAAGTTCCTTTAGTTTTCACTGTAAAACCGAGTTGGTGCTAGTTCCTCACAATATATATGTATGTAATGGAGTTTGCAACTGAAAAGAAACTTTGTGTTCACAACAAGCAAGGTGAAGGACGGCTTTCACACACACTTATCTCTCAGAACTGAGCATGTGGAGAGACATTCATGCATCTAGCACAAATGGAACGGGTTGCAGGGGAAACTATTACTCTGGTTTCTCAGTCTGATTCCTAGTGCCTGTTTGAATTTTCTGCAGTTTTCATTGTAAAACCACGTTGGAGCTAGTACCTCCCCTTATATATTTATGGAGTGGAGTTAGCAACTGAAAAGGAACTTTGTGTTCCCAACAAGTTAGGTGAAGGACGTCTTTCAAACACACTTATGTCTCAAAACTTAGCATGTGGTTAGACGTTCGTTCATCTTGCACAAAGGCAACGGGTTGCAGTAGAAACTATTACTCTGGTTTCTCAGTCTGATTCCTAGTGCCGGTTTGAAGTTCCTGCATTTTTCACTGTAAAACCGAGTTGATGCTAGATCCTCCCCATATATATATATGAAATGGAGTTTGCAAATGAAAAAAAACTTTGTGTTCCCAACAAGTTAGGTGAATGAAGGCTTTCAAACTCACTTATGTCTCAGAACTGAACATGTGGTTAGAAGTTCGTTCATCTAGCACAATGGGAACGGGTTGCAATTGAAATTAATACTCTGGTTTCTCAGTCTGATTCTTTGTGCCAGTTTGATGTTTCTTCAATTTTCACTGTAAAACCGAGTTGGTGCTTGTTCCTCCCCATATATATGTATGTAGTGGTGTTTGCAACTGAAAAGAAACTTTGTGTTCACAACAAGCTAGGTGAAGGACGGCTTTCACACACACTTATCTCTCAGAACTGAGCATGTGGAGAGACGTTCATGCATCTAGCACAAATGGAATGGGATGCAGGGAAAACTATTACTCTGGTTTCTCAGTCTGATTCCTAGTGCCTGTTTGAAATTTCTGCAGTTTTCATTGTAAAACCGAGTTGGAGCTAGTACCTCCCCATATATATGTATGGAGTGGAGTTTGCAACTGACAAGAAACTTTGTGTTCTATACAAGCTAGGTGTAGGAAGGCTTTCACACACACTTATGATTCAGAACGGAGTTTTGGAGAGAAGTTCGTTCATCTAGCACAAAGGGAACGGGTTGAAAGAGAAACTATTACTCTGGTTTCTCAGTCTGATTCCTAGTGCTTGTTTGAAGTTCCTGCAATTTTCAGTGTAAAACCGAGTTGGTGCTAGTTCTTCCCCATATATATATATATGGAGTGGAGTTAGCAGCTGAAAAGAAACTTTGTGTTCTCAACAAGCTATGTGAATTACGGCTTTCACACACAATTATCTCTCAGAACTGAGCATTTGGAGAGACGTTGGTTCATCTAGCACAAAGGGAACGGGTTGCAGTACAATCTTTTCTCTGGTTTCTCAGTCTGTTTCTTAATGCCAGTTTGAAGTTCCTCCAGTTTTCATTGTAAAACCGCGTTGGAGCTAGGACCACCCCTTATATATTTATGGAGTGGAGTTTGCAACTGAAAAGAATCTTTATGTTCCCAACTAGTTAGGTGAAGGACGGCTTTCAAACACACTTTTGTCTCAGAACTGAGCATGTGGAGTGAAGTTCTTTCATCTAGCTCAAAGTTAATGGGTTTCAGGAGAAACTTTTACTTTTTTTCTCAGTCTGTTTCTTAGTGCCGGTTTCAAGTTCCTGCAGTTTTCACTGTAAAACCGATTTGATGCTAGTTCCTCCCCATATAAATATATGGAATGGAGTTTGCAACTGAAAAAAAACTTTGTGTTCCCAACAAGTTAGTGAATGAAGGCTTTCAAACACACTTTTGTCTCAGAACTGAGCTTTTGGAGAGAATTTCGTTCATCTAGCACAAAGGGAAAGGTTTGCAGGAGAAACTATTACTCTGGTTTCTCAGTCTGATTGCTTGTGCCGGTTTGAAGTTCCTTCAGTTTTCACTGTAAAACCGAGTTGGTGCTAGTTCCTACCCATATATATGTATGGAGTGGAGTTTGCAACTGAAAACAAACTTTGTGTTCCCAACAAGCTAGGTGAAGGACGTCTTTCACACACACATAACTCTCAGAACTGAGCATGTGTATATACGTTCGTTCATCTAGCACAAAGTGAACGGGTTGCAGGAGAAACTATTACTCTGGTATCTCAGTCTGATTCCTAGTGCCGGTTTGAAGTTCCTGCAGTTTTTACTGTAAAACGGAATTGGTGCTAGTTCCTCCCCATACATATGTATGGAGTGGAGTTTGCAACTGAAAAGAAACTTTGTGTTCACTACAAGCTAGGTGAAGGACGGCTATCACACACACTTATCTCTCAGAACTGAGCATGTGGAGAGACGTTCGTGCATCTAGCACAAAGGGAATGGGTTGCAGGGGAAACTATTACTCTGGTTTCTCAGTCTGATTCCTAGTGCCTGTTTGAAGTTCCTGGAATTTTCAGTGTAAAACCGAGTTGGTGCTAGTTCCTCACCATATATATATATATGGATTGGAGTTAGCAACTGGAAAGAAACTTTGTGTTCTCAACAAGCTATGTGAATTACGGCTTTCACACACACATATCTCTCAGAACTGAGCATGTGGAGAGACGTTCGTTCATCTAGCACAGAGGGAACGGGTTGCAGGAGAAACTATTACTCTGGTATCTCAGTCAGATTCCTAGTGCCGGTTTGAAGTTCCTGCAGTTTTCACTGTAAAACCGAGTTGGTGCTAGTTCCTCACAATATATATGTATGTTATGGAGTTTGCAACTGAAAAAAAACTTTGTGTTCACAACAAGCTAGGTGAAGGACGGCTTTCACACACACTTATCTCTCAGAACTGAGCATGTGGAGAGACGTTCGTGCATCTAGCACAAATGGAACGGGTTGCAGGGGAAACTATTACTCTGGTTTCTCAGTCTGATTCCTAGTGCCTGTTTGAATTTTCTGCAGTTTTCATTGTAAAACCACGTTAGAGCTAGTACCTCCCCTTATATTTTTATGGAGTGGAGTTTGCAACTGAAAAGGAACTTTGTATTCACAACAAGTTAGAAGAAGGACGTCTTTCAAACACACTTATGTCTCAAAACTTAGCATGTGGTTAGACGTTCGTTCATCTAGCACAAAGGAACGGGTTGCAAGAGAAACTATTACTCTGGTTTCTCAGTCTGATTCTTAGTGCCGGTTTGAAGTTCCTGCAGTTTTCACTGTAAAACCGAGTTGGAGCTAGTTCCTCCCCATATATATGTATGGATTGAAGTTTGCAATTGAAAAGAAACTTTGTGCTCCCAACATGCTAGGTTAAAGACGGCTTTCACACACACTTATCTGTCAGAACTGAGCATGTGGAGAGAAGTTCGTTCATATAGCTCAAAGTTAACGGGTTACAGGAGAAACTTTTACAATGCTTTCTCAGTCTGTTTCTTAGTGCCGGTTTGAAGTTCCTGAAGTTTACACTGTAAAATCGAGTTGGAACTTGTACCTCCCCATATATATGTATGGAGTGGAGTTTGCAACTGAAAAGAAACTTTGTGTTCCCAACAAGCTAGGTGAAGGACGGCTTTCAAACACACTTTTGTCTCAGAACTGAGCTTTTGGAGAGAAGTTCGTTCATCTAGCACAAAGGGACGGGTTGCAGGAGAAACTATTACTCTGGTTTCTCAGTCTGATTCCTTGTGCCGATTTGAAGTTCATTCAGTTTTCACTGTAAAACCAGGTTGGTGCTAGTTCCTCACCATATATATGTATGTAATGGAGTTTGCAACTGAAAAGAAACTTTGTGTTCACAACAAGCTAGGTGAAGGACGGCTTTCACACACAGTTATCTCTCAGAACTGAGCATGTGGAGAGACGTTCGTGCATCTAGCACAAATGGAACGGGATGCAGGGGAAACTATTACTCTGGTTTCTCAGTCTGATTCCTAGTGCCTGTTTGAATTTTCTGCAGTTTTCATTGTAAAACCACGTTGGAGCTAGTACCTCCCCTTATATATTTATGGAGTGGAGTTAGCAACTGAAAAGGAACTTTGTGTTCCCAACAAGTTAGGTGAAGGACGTCTTTCAAACACACTTATGTCTCAAAACTTAGCATGTGGTTAGACGTTCGTTCATCTTGCACAAAGGCAACGGGTTGCAGTAGAAACTATTACTCTGGTTTCTCAGTCTGATTCCTAGTGCCGGTTTGAAGTTCCTGCATTTTTCACTGTAAAACCGAGTTGATGCTAGATCCTCCCCATATATATATATGAAATGGAGTTTGCAAATGAAAAAAAACTTTGTGTTCCCAACAAGTTAGGTGAATGAAGGCTTTCAAACTCACTTATGTCTCAGAACTGAACATGTGGTTAGAAGTTCGTTCATCTAGCACAATGGGAACGGGTTGCAATTGAAATTAATACTCTGGTTTCTCAGTCTGATTCTTTGTGCCAGTTTGATGTTTCTTCAATTTTCACTGTAAAACCGAGTTGGTGCTTGTTCCTCCCCATATATATGTATGTAGTGGTGTTTGCAACTGAAAAGAAACTTTGTGTTCACAACAAGCTAGGTGAAGGACGGCTTTCACACACACTTATCTCTCAGAACTGAGCATGTGGAGAGACGTTCATGCATCTAGCACAAATGGAATGGGATGCAGGGAAAACTATTACTCTGGTTTCTCAGTCTGATTCCTAGTGCCTGTTTGAAATTTCTGCAGTTTTCATTGTAAAACCGAGTTGGAGCTAGTACCTCCCCATATATATGTATGGAGTGGAGTTTGCAACTGACAAGAAACTTTGTGTTCTATACAAGCTAGGTGTAGGAAGGCTTTCACACACACTTATGATTCAGAACGGAGTTTTGGAGAGAAGTTCGTTCATCTAGCACAAAGGGAACGGGTTGAAAGAGAAACTATTACTCTGGTTTCTCAGTCTGATTCCTAGTGCTTGTTTGAAGTTCCTGCAATTTTCAGTGTAAAACCGAGTTGGTGCTAGTTCTTCCCCATATATATATATATGGAGTGGAGTTAGCAGCTGAAAAGAAACTTTGTGTTCTCAACAAGCTATGTGAATTACGGCTTTCACACACAATTATCTCTCAGAACTGAGCATTTGGAGAGACGTTGGTTCATCTAGCACAAAGGGAACGGGTTGCAGTACAATCTTTTCTCTGGTTTCTCAGTCTGTTTCTTAATGCCAGTTTGAAGTTCCTCCAGTTTTCATTGTAAAACCGCGTTGGAGCTAGGACCACCCCTTATATATTTATGGAGTGGAGTTTGCAACTGAAAAGAATCTTTATGTTCCCAACTAGTTAGGTGAAGGACGGCTTTCAAACACACTTTTGTCTCAGAACTGAGCATGTGGAGTGAAGTTCTTTCATCTAGCTCAAAGTTAATGGGTTTCAGGAGAAACTTTTACTTTTTTTCTCAGTCTGTTTCTTAGTGCCGGTTTCAAGTTCCTGCAGTTTTCACTGTAAAACCGATTTGATGCTAGTTCCTCCCCATATAAATATATGGAATGGAGTTTGCAACTGAAAAAAAACTTTGTGTTCCCAACAAGTTAGTGAATGAAGGCTTTCAAACACACTTTTGTCTCAGAACTGAGCTTTTGGAGAGAATTTCGTTCATCTAGCACAAAGGGAAAGGTTTGCAGGAGAAACTATTACTCTGGTTTCTCAGTCTGATTGCTTGTGCCGGTTTGAAGTTCCTTCAGTTTTCACTGTAAAACCGAGTTGGTGCTAGTTCCTACCCATATATATGTATGGAGTGGAGTTTGCAACTGAAAACAAACTTTGTGTTCCCAACAAGCTAGGTGAAGGACGTCTTTCACACACACATAACTCTCAGAACTGAGCATGTGTATATACGTTCGTTCATCTAGCACAAAGTGAACGGGTTGCAGGAGAAACTATTACTCTGGTATCTCAGTCTGATTCCTAGTGCCGGTTTGAAGTTCCTGCAGTTTTTACTGTAAAACGGAATTGGTGCTAGTTCCTCCCCATACATATGTATGGAGTGGAGTTTGCAACTGAAAAGAAACTTTGTGTTCACTACAAGCTAGGTGAAGGACGGCTATCACACACACTTATCTCTCAGAACTGAGCATGTGGAGAGACGTTCGTGCATCTAGCACAAAGGGAATGGGTTGCAGGGGAAACTATTACTCTGGTTTCTCAGTCTGATTCCTAGTGCCTGTTTGAAGTTCCTGGAATTTTCAGTGTAAAACCGAGTTGGTGCTAGTTCCTCACCATATATATATATATGGATTGGAGTTAGCAACTGGAAAGAAACTTTGTGTTCTCAACAAGCTATGTGAATTACGGCTTTCACACACACATATCTCTCAGAACTGAGCATGTGGAGAGACGTTCGTTCATCTAGCACAGAGGGAACGGGTTGCAGGAGAAACTATTACTCTGGTATCTCAGTCAGATTCCTAGTGCCGGTTTGAAGTTCCTGCAGTTTTCACTGTAAAACCGAGTTGGTGCTAGTTCCTCACAATATATATGTATGTTATGGAGTTTGCAACTGAAAAGAAACTTTGTGTTCACAACAAGCTAGGTGAAGGACGGCTTTCACACACACTTATCTCTCAGAACTGAGCATGTGGAGAGACGTTCGTGCATCTAGCACAAATGGAACGGGTTGCAGGGGAAACTATTACTCTGGTTTCTCAGTCTGATTCCTAGTGCCTGTTTGAATTTTCTGCAGTTTTCATTGTAAAACCACGTTAGGGCTAGTACCTCCCCTTATATTTTTATGGAGTGGAGTTTGCAACTGAAAAGGAACTTTGTATTCACAACAAGTTAGAAGAAGGACGTCTTTCAAACACACTTATGTCTCAAAACTTAGCATGTGGTTAGACGTTCGTTCATCTAGCACAAAGGAACGGGTTGCAAGAGAAACTATTACTCTGGTTTCTCAGTCTGATTCTTAGTGCCGGTTTGAAGTTCCTGCAGTTTTCACTGTAAAACCGAGTTGGAGCTAGTTCCTCCCCATATATATGTATGGATTGAAGTTTGCAATTGAAAAGAAACTTTGTGCTCCCAACATGCTAGGTTAAAGACGGCTTTCACACACACTTATCTGTCAGAACTGAGCATGTGGAGAGAAGTTCGTTCATATAGCTCAAAGTTAACGGGTTACAGGAGAAACTTTTACAATGCTTTCTCAGTCTGTTTCTTAGTGCCGGTTTGAAGTTCCTGAAGTTTACAATGTAAAATCGAGTTGGAACTTGTACCTCCCCATATATATGTATGGAGTGGAGTTTGCAACTGAAAAGAAACTTTGTGTTCCCAACAAGCTAGGTGAAGGACGGCTTTCAAACACACTTTTGTCTCAGAACTGAGCTTTTGGAGAGAAGTTCGTTCATCTAGCACAAAGGGACGGGTTGCAGGAGAAACTATTACTCTGGTTTCTCAGTCTGATTCCTTGTGCCGATTTGAAGTTCATTCAGTTTTCACTGTAAAACCAGGTTGGTGCTAGTTCCTCACCATATATATGTATGTAATGGAGTTTGCAACTGAAAAGAAACTTTGTGTTCACAACAAGCTAGGTGAAGGACGGCTTTCACACACAGTTATCTCTCAGAACTGAGCATGTGGAGAGACGTTCGTGCATCTAGCACAAATGGAACGGGATGCAGGGGAAACTATTACTCTGGTTTCTCAGTCTGATTCCTAGTGCCTGTTAGAATTTTCTGCAGTTTTCATTGTAAAACCTCGTTGGATCTAGTACCACCCCTTATGTGTTTATGGAGTGGAGTTTGCAACTGAAAAGGAACTTTGTGTTCCCAACAATTTAGGTGAAGGACGTCTTTCAAACACACTTATGTCTCACCAATTAGCATGTGGTTAGACGTTCGTTCATCTTGCACAAAAGCAACGGGTTGCAGTAGAAATAATTACTCTGCTTTCTCAGTCTGATTCCTTGTGCCGGTTTGAAGTTCCTGCATTTTTCACTGTAAAACCGAGTTGAAGCTAGATCCTCCCCATATATATATATGGAATGGGGTTTGCAACTGAAAACAAACTTTGTGTTCCCAACAAGCTAGGTGAAGTACGTCTTTCACACAGACATAACTCTCAGAACTGAGCATATGGATAGAGGTTCGTTCATCTAGCACAAAGTGAACGGGTTGCAGGAGAAAATATTACTCTGGTATCTCAGTCTGATTCCTAGTGCCGGTTTGAAGTTCCTGCAGTTTTTACTGTAATACCGAATTTGTGCTAGTTCCTCCCCATATATATGTATGGAGTGGAGATTGCAACTGAAAAGAAACTTTGTGTTCACAACAAGCTAGGTGAAGGACGGCTTTCACACACACTTATCCCTCAGAACTGAGCATTTGAAGAGACGTTCTTTCATCTAGCACAAAGGGAACGGGTTGAAAGAGAAACTATTACTCTGGTTTCTCAGTCTGATTCCTAGTGCTTGTTTGAAGTTCCTGCAATTTTCAGTGTAAAACCGAGTTGGTGCTAGTTCCTCATCATATATATATATATGGATTGGAGTTAGCGAATGAAAAGAAACTTTGTGTTCTCAACAAGCTATGTGAATTACGGCTTTCACACACACTTATCTCTCAGAACTGAGCAATTGGAGAGACGTTGTTTCATCTAGCACAAGGGAACGGGTTGCAATACAATCTTTTCTCTGGATTCTCAGTCTGTTTCTTAATGCCAGTTGGAAGTTCCTCCAGTTTTCATTGTAAAACCGCGTTGGAGCTAGTACCACCCCTTATATATTTATGGAGTGGAGTTTGCAACTGAAAAGAATCTTTATGTTCCCAAATAGTTAGGTGAAGGACGGATTTCAAACACAAATTTTTCTCAGAACTCAGCATGTGGAGTGAAGTTCTTTCATCTAGCTCAAAGTTAATGGGTAGCAAGGGAAACATTTACTTTTCTTTCTCAGTCTGATTCCTAGTGCCTGTTTGAAGTTCCTTCAGTTTTCACTGTAAAACCGAGTTGGTGCTAGTTCCTACCCATATATATGTATGGAGCGGAGTTTGCAAATGAAAAGAAAATTTGTGTTCCCAACAAGCTAGGTGAAGGACGTCTTTCACACACACTTATCTATCAGAACTGAGCTTGTGGAGAGACGTTCGTTCATCTAGCACAGAGGGAACGGGTTGCAGGGGAAATTATTACTCTGGTTTCTCAGTCTGATTCCTAGTGCCGGTTTGAAGTTCCTGCATTTTTCACTGTAAAACAGAGTTGATGCTAGATCCTACCCATATATATATATGGAATGGAGTTTGCAACTGAAAAAAAACTTTGTGTTCCCAACAAGTTAGGTGAATTAAGGCTTTCAAACTCACTTATGTCTCAGAACTGAACATGTGGTTAGACGTTCGTTCATCTAGCACAATGGGAACGGGTTGTAATTGAAATTATTCCTCTGGTTTCTCAGTCTGATTCCTAGTGCCGGTTTGAAGTTTCTTCAATTTTCATTGTAAACCGAGTTGGTGCTTGTTCCTCCCCATGTATATGTATGTAGTGGTGTTTGCAACTGAAACGAAACTTTGTGTTCACAACAAGCTAGGTGAAGGACGGCTTTCACACACACTTATCTCTCAGAACTGAGCATGTGGAGAGACGTTCATGCATCTAGCACAAAGGGAATGGGTTGCAGGGGAAACTATTACTCTGGTTTCTCAGTCTGATTCCTAGTGCCTGTTTGAAATTTCTGCAGTTTTCATTGTAAAACCGAGTTGAAGCTAGTACCTCCCCATATATAAGTATGGAGTGGAGTTTGCAACTGACAAGATACTTTGTGTTCTCAACAAGCTAGGTGTAGGAAGGCTTTCACACACACTTATGTCTCAGAACGGAGCTTTTGGAGAGAAGTTCGTTCATCTAGCACAAAGGGAACGGGTTGAAAGAGAAACTATTACTCTGGTTTCTCAGTCTGATTCCTAGTGCCTGTTTGAAGTTCCTGCAATTTTCTGTGTAAAACCGAGTTGTTGCTAGTTCCTCCCCATATATATATATATATGGAGTGGAGTTAGCAACTGAAAAGAAACTTTGTGTTCTCAACAAGCTATGTGATTTACGGCTTTCACACAGACTTATCTCTCAGAATTGAGCATTTGGAGAGACGTTGGTTCATCTAGCACAAAGGGAACGGGTTGCAGTACAATCTTTTCTCTGGTTTCTCAGTCTGTTTCTTAATGCCAGTTTGAAGTTCCTCCAGTCTTCATTGTAAAACCGCGTTGAAGCTAGTACCACCCCTTATATATTTATGGAGTGGAGTTTGCAACAGAAAAGAATCTTTATGTTCCCAAATAGTTAGGTGAAGGACGGCTTTCAAACACACTTTTTTCTCAGAACTGAGCATGTGGAGTGAACTTCTTTCATCTAGCTCAAAGTTAATGGATTGCAGGAGAAACTTTTACTTTTCTTTCTCAGTCTGTTTCTTAGTGCCGGTTTGAAGTTCCTGCAGTTTTCACTGTAAAACAGATTTGATGCTAGTTCCTCCCCATATATATATATGGAATGGAGTTTGCAACTGAAAAAAAACTTTGTGTTCCCAACAAGTTAGTGAATGAAGGCTTTCAAACACAATTATGCCTCAGAACTGAGCATGTGGTTAGACGTTCGTTCATGTAGCCCAAAGGGAACGGGTTGCAGGAGAAACTATTACTCTGGTTTCTCAGTCTGATTCCTTGTGCCTGTTTGAAGTTCTTTCATTTTTCAGTGTAAAACCAAGTTGGTGCTAGTTCCTACCCATATATATGTATGGAATGGAGTTTGCAACTGAAAACAAACTTTGTGTTCCCAACAGGCTAGGTGAAGGACGTCTTTCAAACACACTTATCTCTCAGAACTGAGCATGTGGAGAGACGTTCATGCATCTAGCACAAAGGGAATTGGTTGCAGGGGAAACTATTACTGTGGTTTCTCAGTCTGATTCCTAGTGCCTGTTTGAAATTTCTGCAGTTTTCATTGTAAAATCGAGTTGGAGCTAGTACCTCCCCATATATATTTATGGAGTGGAGTTTTTCAACTGACAAGAAAATTTGTGTTCTAAACAACTAGGTGTAGGAAGGCTTTCACACACACTTATATCTCAGAATGGAGCTTTTGGAGAGAAGTTCGTTCATCTAGCAAAAAGGGAACGACTTGAAAGAGAAACTATTACTCTGGTTTCTCAGTCTGATTCCTAGTGCCTGTTTGAAGTTCCTGCAATTTTCAGTGTAAACCCGAGTTGTTGCTAGTTCCTACCCATATATATATATATGGAGTGGAGTTAGCAACTGAAAAGAAACTTTGTGTTCTCAACAAGCTATGTGAATTACGGCTTTCACACACACTTATCTCTCAGAACTGAGCATGTGGAGAGACGTTCATGCATCTAGCACAAAGGAATTGGTTGCAGGTGAAACTATTACTCTGGTTTCTCAGTCTGATTCCTACTGCCTGTTTGAAATTTCTGCAGTTTTCATTTTAAAACCGAGTTGGAGCTAGTACCTCCCCTTATATATTTATGGAGTGGAGTTTGCAACTGAAAAGAATCTTTATGTTCCCAACTAGTTAGGTGATGGACGGCTTTCAAAAAAACTTTTGTCTCAGAACTGAGCATGCGGAGTGAAGTTCTTTTATGTAGCTCAAAGTTAATGGGTTGCAGGAGAAACTTTTACTTTTTTTCTCAGTCTGTTTCTTAGTGCCGGTTTGAAGTTCCTGCAGTTTTCACTGTAAAACCGATTTGATGCTAGTTCCTCCCCATATAAATATATGGAATGGAGTTTGCAGCTGAAAAAAAACATTGTGTTCCCAACAAGTTAGTAAATGAAGGCTTTCAAACACAATTATATCTCAGAACTGAGCATATAGTTAGACGTTCGTTCATCTAGCCCAAAGGGAACGGGTTGCAGGAGAAACTATTACTCTGGTTTCTCAGTCTGATTCCTTGTGCCTGTTTGAAGTTCTTTCAGTTTTCAGTGTAAAACCAAGTTGGTGCTAGTTCCTACCCATATATATGTATGGATTGGAGTTTGCAATTGAAAAGAAACTTTGTGTTCCCAACATGCTATGTGAAAGACGGCTTTCACACACACTTATCTCTCAGAACGGAGCTTTTGGAGAGAAGTTCGTTCATCTAGCACAAAGGGAACGGGTTGCAGGGGAAACTATTTCTCCGGTTTCTCAGTCTGAATCCTAATGCCTGTTTGAATTTTCTGCAGTTTTCATTGTAAAACCACATTGGATCTAGTAACTCCCCTTATATATTTATGGAATGGATTTTTCAACTGAAAAGGAACTTTGTGTTCCCAACAAGCTAGGTGAAGGACGTCTTTCAAACACACTTATGTCTGAAAACTTAGCATGTGGTTAGACGTTCGTTCATCCTGCACAAAAGAAACGGGTTGCAGTAGAAATTATTACTCTGGTTTCTCAGTCTGTTTCCTAGTGCCGGTTTGAAGTTCCTGCATTTTTCACTGTAAAACCGAGTTGATGCTAGATCCTCCCCATATATATATATGGAATGGAGTTTGCAACTGAAAAAAAACTTTGTGTTCCCAACAAGTTAGGAGAATGAAGGCTTTCAAACTCACTTATGTCTCAGAACTGAGCATGTGGTTAGACGTTCTTTCATCTAGCACAATGGGAACGGGTTGCAATAGAAATTATTACTCTGGTTTCTCAGTCTGATTCTTTGTGCCGGTTTGAAGTTTCTTCAATTTTCACTGTAAAACCGAGTTGGTGCTACTTCCTACCCATATATATGTATGGAGTGGAGTTTGCAACTGAAAACAAACTTTGTGTTCCCAACAAGATAGGTGAAGGACGTCTTTCACACACACTTAACTCTCCGAACAGAGCATGTGGATAGACGTTCGTTCATCAAGCACAAAGGGAACGGGTTGCAGGAGAAACTATTACTCTGGTATCTCAGTCTGATTCCTAGTGCCGGTTTGAAGTTCCTGCAGATTTTACTGTAAAACAGAGTTGGTGCTTGTTCCTCCCCATATATATGTATGTAGTGGAGTTTGCAACTGAAAAGAAACTTTGTGTTCACAACAAGCTAGGTGAAGGACGGCTTTCACACACACTTATCTCTCAGAACTGAGCATGTGGAGAGACGTTCATGCATCTAGCACAAAGGGAATGGGTTGCAGGGGAAACTATTACTCTGGTTTCTCAGTCTGATTCCTAGTGCCAGTTTGAAATTTCTGCAGTTTTCATTGTAAAACCGAGTTGAAGCTAGTACCTCCCCATATATATGTATGGAGTGGAGTTTTCAACTGACAAGATACTTTGTGTTCTCAACAAGCTAGGTGTAGGAAGGCTTTCACACACACTTATGTCTCAGGACGGAGCTTTTGGAGAGAAGTTCGTTCATCTAGCACAAAGGGAACGGGTTGAAAGAGAAACTATTACTCTGGTTTCTCAGTCTGATTCCTAGTGCCTGTTTGAAGTTCCTGCAATTTTCAGTGTAAAACCGAGTTGTTGCTAGTTCCTCCCCATATATATATATATATATGGAGTGGAGTTAGCAACTGAAAAGAAACTTTGTGTTCTCAACAAGCTATGTGATTTACGGCTTTCACACACACTTATTTCTCAGAATTGAGCATTTGGAGAGACGTTGGTTCATCTAGCACAAAGGGAATGGGTTGCAGTACAATCTTTTCTCTGGTTTCTCAGTCTGTTTCTTAATGCCAGTTTGAAGTTCCTCCAGTCTTCATTGTAAAACCGCGTTGGAGCTAGTACCACCCCTTATATATTTATGGAGTGGAGTTTGCAACTGAAAAGAATCTTTATGTTACCAAATAGTTAGGTGAAGGACGGCTTTCAAACACACTTTTGTCTCAGAACTGAGCATGTGGAGTGAAGTTCTTTCATCTAGCTCAAAGTTAATGGGTTGCAGGAGAAACATTTACTTTTCTTTCTCAGTCTGTTTCTTAGTGCCGGTTTGAAGTTCCTGCAGTTTTCACTGTAAAACCGATTTGATGCTAGTTCCTCCCCATATATATATATGGAATGGAGTTTGCAACTGAAAAAAAACTTTGTGTTCCCAACAAGTTAGTGAATGAAGGCTTTCAAACACAGTTATGCCTCAGAACTGAGCATGTGGTTAGACGTTCGTTCATGTAGCCCAAAGGGAACGGGTTGCAGGAGAAACTATTACTCTGGTATCTCAGTCTGATTCCTAGTGCCGGTTTGAAGTTCCTGCAGATTTTACTGTAAAACAGAGTTGGTGCTTGTTCCTCCCCATAGATATGTATGCAGTGGAGTTTGCAACTGAAAAGAAACTTTGTGTTCACAACAAGCTAGGTGAAGGACGGCTTTCACACACACTTATCTCTCAGAACTGAGCATGTGGAGAGACGTTCATGCATCTAGCACAAAGGGAATTGGTTGCAGTGGAAACTATTACTCTGTTTTCTCAGTCTGATTCCTAGTGCCGGTTTGAAGTTCCTGCAGATTTTACTGTAAAACAGAGTTGGTGCTTGTTCCTCCCCATATATATGTATGTAGTGGTGTTTGCAACTGACAAGAAACTTTGTGTTCGAAACAAGCTAGGTGTAGGAAGGCTTTCACAAACACTTATGTCTCAGAATGGAGCTTTTGGAGAGAAGTTCGTTCATCTAGCACAAAGGGAACGGGTTGAAAGAGAAACTATTACTCTGGTTTCTCAGTCTGATTCCTAGTGCCTGTTTGAAATTCCTGCAATTTTCAGTGTAAAACCGAGTTGGTGCTAGTTCATCCCCATTATATATATATGGAGTGGAGTTAGCAACTGAAAAGAAACTTTGTGTTCTCAACAAGCTATGTGAATTACGGATTTCACACACACTTATCTCTCAGAACTGAGCATTTGGAGAGACGTTGGTTCATCTAGCACAAAGGGAACGGTTTGCAGTACAATCTTTTCTCTGGTTTCTCAGTCTGTTTCTTAATGCCAGTTTGAAGTTCCTCCAGTTTTCATTGTAAAACCGGGTTGGAGGTAGTACCACTCCTTATATATTTATGGAGTGGAGTTTGCAACTGAAAAGAATCTTTATGTTCCCAACTAGTTAGGTGAAGGACGGCTTTCAAACACACTTTTGTCTCAGAACTGAGCATGTGGAGTGAAGTTCTTTCATCTAGCTCAAAGTTAATGTGTTGCAGGGAAACATTTACTTTTTTTTCTCAGTCTGTTTCTTAGTGCCGGTTTGAAGTTCCTGCAGTTTTCACTGTAAAACCGATTTGATGCTAGTTCCTCCCCATATATATATATGGAATGGAGTTTGCAACTGAAAAAAAACTTTGTGTTCCCAACAAGTTAGTGAATGAAGTCTTTCAAACACAATTATGTCTCAGAACTGAGCATGTGGTTAGACGTTCGTTCATCTAGCCCAAATGGAACGGGTTGCAGGAGAAACTATTACTCTGGTTTCTCAGTCTGATTCCTAGTTCCCGTTTGAAGTTCCTGCAGTTTTTACTGTAAAACCGAGTTGGTGCTTGTTCCTCCCCATATACATGTATGTAGTGGTGTTTGAAACTGAAAAGAAACTTTGTATTCACAACAAGCTAGGTGAAGGACGGCTTTCACACACACTTATCACTCAGAACTGAGCATGTGGAGAGACGTTCGTTCATCTAGCACAAAGGGAACGGATTGCAAGAGAAAGTATTACTCTGGTTTCTCATTCTGATTCTTAGTGTTGGTTTGAAGTTCCTGCAGTTTTCACTGTAAAACCGAGTTGGAGCTAGTTCCTCCCCATATATATGTATGGATTGGAGTTTGCAATTGAAAAGAAACTTTGTGTTCCCAACATGCTAGGTTAAAGACGGCTTTCACACACACTTATTTGTCAGAACTGAGCATGTGGAGAGAAGTTCATTCATATAGCTCAAAGTTAACGGGTTGCAGGAGAAACTTTTGCAATGCTTTCTCAGTCTGTTTCTTAGTGCCGGTTTGAAGTTCCTGAAGTTTACACTGTAAAATCGAGTTGGAACTAGTACCTCCCCATATATATGTATGGAGTGGAGTTTTCAACTGAAAAGAAACTTTGTGTTCCCCACAAGCTAGGTGACGGACGGCTTTCAAACACAATTTTGTCTCAGAACTGAGCTTTTGGAGAGAAGTTCGTTCATCTAGCACAAAGGGAACGGGTTGCAGGAGAAACTTTTACTCTGGTTTCTCAGTCTGATTCCTTGTGCCGGTTTGAAGTTCCTTCAGTTTTCACTGTAAAACCGAGTTGGTGCTAGTTCCTACCCATATATAAGTATGGAGCGGAGTTTGCAACTGAAAAGAAAATTTGTGTTCCCAACAAGCTAGTTGAAGGACGTCTTTCACACACACTTATCTCTCAGAACTGAGCATGTGGAGAGACGTTCGTTCATCTAGCACAGAGGGAACGGATTGCAGGAGAAACTATTACTCTGGTACCTCAGTCTGATTCCTAGTGCCGGTTTGAAGTTCCTGCAGTTTTCACTGTAAAACCGTGTTGGTGCTAGTTCCTCACCATATATATGTATGTAATGGAGTTTGCAACTGTAAAGAATCTTTGTGTTCACAACAAGCTAAGTGAAGGACGGCTTTCACACACACTTATCTCTCAAAATTTAGCATGTGGAGGGACGTTCGTGCATCTAGCACAAATCGAACGGGTTGCAGGTGAAACTATTACTCTGGTTTCTCAGACTGATTCCTAGTGCCTGTTTCAATTTTCTGCAGTATTCATTGTAAAACCACGTTGGTGCTAGTACCTCACCTTATATTTTTATGGAGTGGAGTTTGCTAGTGAAAAGGAACTTTGTATTCCCAACAAGTTAGAAGAAGGACGTCTTTCAAACACACTTATGTCTCAAAACTTAGCATGTGTTTAGACGTTCGTTCATCTAGCACAAAGGGAACGGGTTGCAAGAGAAACTATTACTCTGGTTTCTCAGTCTGATTCTTAGTGCCGGTTTGAAGTTCCTGCAATTTTCACTGTAAAACCGAGTTGGAGGTAGTTCCTCCCCATATATATGTATGGATTGGAGTTTGCAATTGAAAAGAAACTATGTGTTTCCAACGTGCTAGGTTAAAAACGGCTTCAACACACACTTATCTGTCTGAACTGAGCATGTGGAGAGAAGTTCTTTCATATAGCTCAAAGTTAACGGGTTGCAGGAGAAAGTTTTACAATGCTTTCTCAGTCTGATTCTTAGTGCCGTTTTGAATTTCCTGAGGTTTACACTGTAAAATCGAGTTGGAATTAGTACCTCCCCATATATATGTATGGAGTGGAGTTTGCAACTGAAAAGAAACTTTGTGTTCCCAACAAGCTAGGTGAAGGACGGCTTTCAAACACACTTTTGTCTCAGAACTGAGCTTTTGGAGGGAAGTCGTTCATCTAGCACAAAGGGAACGGGTTGCAGGAGAAACTATTACTCTGGTTTCTCAGTCTGATTCCTTGTGCCGGTATGAAGTTCCTTCAGTTTTCACTGTAAAACCGATTTGGTGCTAGTTCTAACCCATATATATGTATCTAGTGGCATTTGCAACTGAAAACATACTTTGTGTTCCCTACAAGCTAGGTGAAGGACGTCTTTCACACACACATAACCCTCAGAAAAGAGCATGTGGATAGACGTTCGTTCATCTAGCACAAAGTGAACGGGTTGCAGGAGAAACTATTACTCTGGTATCTCAGTCTGATTCCTAGTGCCGGTTTGAAGTTCCTGCAGTTTTTACTGTAAAACCGAATTGGTGCTAGTTCCTCCCCATATATATGTATGTAGTGGAGTTTGCAACTGAAAAGAAACTTTGTGTTCACAACAAGCTAGGTGAAGGACGGCTTTCACACAAACTTATCTCTCAGAACTGAGCATGTGGAGAGACGTTCGTGCATCTAGCACAAAGGGAATGGGTTGCAGGGGAAACTATTACTCTGGTTTCTCAGTCTGATTCCTAGTGCCTGTTTGAAATTTCTGCAGTTTTCATTGTAAAACCGAGTTGGAGCTAGTACCTCCCCATGTATATGTATGGAGTGGAGTTTGCAACTGACAAGAAACTTTGTGTTCTAAACAAGCTAAATTTAGGAAGGCTTTCACACACACTTATGTCTCAGAACGGAGCTTTTGGAGAGAAGTTCGTTCATCTGGCACAAAGGGAACGGGTTGAAAGAGAAACTATTACTCTGGTTTCTCAGTGTGATTCCTAGTGCCTGTTTGAAGTTCCTGCAATTTTCAGTGTAAAACCGAGTTGGTGCTAGTTTCTCCACATATATATATATATGGAATGGAGTTAGCAACTGAAAAGAAACTTTGTGTTCTCAACAAGCTATGTGAATTACGGCTTTCACACACACTTATCTCTCAGAACTGAGCATTTGGAGAGACGTTGTTTCATCTAGCACAAAGGGAACGGGTTGCAGTACAATGTTTTCTCTGGTTTCTCAGTCTATTTCTTAATGCCAGTTTGAAGTTCCTCCAGTTTTCATTGTAAAACCGAGTTGGAGCTAGTACCAACCCTTATATAATTATGGAGTGGAGTTTGCAACTGAAAAGAATCTTTATGTTCCCAACTAGTTAGGTGAAGGACGGCTTTCAAACACACTTTTGTCTCAGAACTGAGCATGTGGAGTGAATTTCTTTCATCTAGCTCAAAGTTAATGTGTTGCAGGAGAAACTTTTACTTTTCTTTCTCAATCTGTTTCTTAGTGCCGGTTTGAAGTTCCTGCAGTTTTCACTGTAAAACCGATTTGATGCTAGTTCCTCCCCATATATATATATGGAATGGATTTTGCAACTAAAAAAAAACTTTGTGTTCCCAACAAGTTAGTGAATGAAGGCTTTCAAACACAATTATTTCTCAGAACTGAGCATATGGTTAGTCGTTCGTTCATCTAGCCCAAAGGGAACGGGTTGCAGGAGAAACTATTACTCTGGTTTCTCAGTCTGATTCCTTGTGCCTGTTTGAAGTTCTTTCAGTTTTCAGTGTAAAACCAAGTTGGTGCTAGTTCCTACCCATATATATGTATGGAGTGGAGTTTGCAACTGAAAACAAACTTTGTGTTCCCAACAAGCTAGGTGAAGGACGTCTTTCAAACACACTTATCTCTCAGAACTGAGCATGTGGATAGACGTTCGTTCATCTAGCACAAATGGAACGGGTTGCAAGAGAAACTATAACTCTGGTTTCTCATTGTGATTCTTAGTGCCGGTTTGAAGTTCCTGCAGTTTTCACTGTAAAACCGAGTTGGAGCTAGTTCCTCCCCATATATATGTATGGATTGGAGTTTGCAATTGAAAAGAATCTTTGTGTTCCCAACATGCTAGGTTAAAGACGGCTTTCACACACACTTATCTGTCAGAACTGAGCATGTGGAGAGAAGTTCGTTCATATAGCTCAAAGTTAACGAGTTGCAGGAGAAACTTTTACAATGCTTTCTCAGTCTGTTTCTTAGTGCCGGTTTGAAGTTCCTGAAGTTTACAATGTAAAATCGAGTTGGAACTTGTACCTCCCCATATATATGTATGGAGTGGAGTTTGCAACTGAAAAGAAACTTTGTGTTCCCAACAAGCTAGGTGAAGGATGGCTTTCAAACACAATTTTGTCTCAGAACTGAGCTTTTGGATAGAAGTTCTTTCATCTAGCACAAGGGAACGGGTTGTAAGAGAAACTATTACTCTGGTTTCTCAGTCTGATTCCTTGTGCCTGTTTGAAGTTCCTTCAGTTTTCACTGTAAAACCGAGTTGGTGCTAGTTCCTACCTATATATATGTATGGAGTTGCGTTTGCAACAGAAAAAAAAAACTTTGTGTTCCCAACAAGTTATTAGAATGGAGGCTTTCAAACACACATATGACTCAGAACTGAGCTTGTGGTTACACGTTCGTTCATCTAGCAAAAATGGAACGTGTTGTAGGAGAAACTATTACTCTGGATTCTCAGACTGATTCCAAGTGCCGGTTTGAATTTCCTGCAGTTTTCACTGTAAAACCGAGTTGATGCTAGTTCCTCCCCATATATATATATGGAATGGAGTTTGCAACTGAAAAAAAACTTTGTGTTCCCAACAAGTTAGTTGAATGAAGGCTTTCAAACACACTTATCTCTCAGAACTGAGCATGTGGAGAGAAGTTCGTTCATCTAGCTCAAAGTTAATGGGTTGCAGGAGAAACTTTTAATTTGCTTTCTCAGTCTGTTTCTTAGTGCCGGTTTGAAGTTCCTGAAGTTTTCACTGTAAAACCGAGTTGGAGCTAGTACCTCCCCATATATATGTATGGAGTGGAGTTTGGAACTGACAAGAAACTGTGTTCTCAATAAGCTAGGTGAAGGACGGCTTTCACACACACTTTGTCTCAGACCTGAGCTTTTAGAGAGAAGTTCGTTCATCTAACACAAAGGAAACGGGTTGTAGGAGAAACTATTACTCTGGTTTCTCAGTCTGATTCCTTGTGCCGGTTTGAAGTTCCTTCAGTTTTCACTGTAAAAACGAATTGGTCCTAGTTCCTACCCATATATATGTATGGAGTTGCGTTTGCAACTGAAAACAAACTTTGTGTTCCCAACAAGCTAGGTGAAGGACGTCTTTCACACACACTTATCTCTCAGAACTGAGCATGTGGAGAGACGTTCGTTCATCTAGCACAAAGGGAACGCTTTGCAGTAGAATCTTTTCTCTGGTTTCTCAGTCTGTTTCTTAATGCCAGTTTGAAGTTCCTCCAGTTTTCATTGTAAAACCACGTTGGAGCTAGTACCAACCCTTATATATTTATGGAGTGGAGTTTGCAACTGAAAAAAACTTTGTGTTCCCAACAGGTTAGGTAAAGGACGGCTTTCAAACACAATTATGTCTCAGAACTGAGCATGCTTAGTGAAGTTCTTTCATCTAGCTCAATGTTAATGGGTTGCAGGAGAAACTTTTACTTTGCTTTCTCAGTCCGTTTCTTAGTGCCGGTTTGAAGTTCCTGTAGTTTTCACTGTAAAACCGAGTTGGAGCTAGTACCTACCCATATATATGTATGGAGTGGAGTTTGCAACTGACAAGAAACTTTGTGTTACCAACAAGCTAGCTGAAGGAGGGCTTTCACACACACTTATCTCTCAGAAATGAGCATGTGGAGAGACGTTTGTTCATCTAGCACAAAGGGAACGGGTTGCAGTAGAAATTATTACTCTGGTTTCTCAGTATGATTCCGGGTGCCTGTTTGAAATTTCTGCAGTTTTCACTGTAATACCGACTTGATGCTAGTTCCTCCTCATATATATTTATGGAATGGAGTTTGCAACTGAAAAAAACTTTGTGTTCCCAACAAGTTAATTGAAGGAAGGTTTTCAAACACACATATGTCTCAGAACTGAGCATGTGGTTACACGTTCGTTCATCTAGCAAAAATGGAACGGGTTGCATGAGAGACTATTACTCTGGTTTCTCAGTCTAATTATTTTTGCCGGTTTCATATTCCTGCAGTTATCAGTGTAAAACCGAGGTGTAGCTAGTTCACCCCCTTATATATGTATGGAGTGGAGTTTGCAACTGAAAAGAAACTTTGTGTTCCCACCAAGCTTGGTGAAGGACGGCTTTCACACACACTTATCTCAAGGAATTGAGCATGTTGAGAGAAGTTCGTTCATCTTGCTCAAAGTTACCGGGTTGCAGGAGAAACTTTTACTTTGCTTTATCAGTCTGTTTCTTAGTGCCGGTTTGAAGTTCCTGAAGTTTTCACTATAAAACAGATTTGGAGCTAGTAACTCCCCATATATATGTATGGAGCGGAGTTTTCAACTGAAAAGTAAATTTGTGTTCCCAACAAGCTAGGTGAAGGACGGCTTTCACACACACTTATGTCTCAGAAGTGAGCATTTGGAGAGAAGTTCGTTCATCTAGCACAAAGGAACGGGTTGAAGGAGAAATTATTACTCTGGTTTCTCAGTCTTATTCCTTGTGCCGGTTTTATATTCCTGCAGTTTTCAGTTTAAAATCGAGTTGGTCCTATTTCCTACCCATATATATGTATGGAGTGGAGTTTCCAAATGAAAACAAACTTTGTGTTCCAAACAAGCTAGGTGAAGGACGTCTTTCACACACACTTATCTCTCAGAAATGAGTATGTGTATAGACGTTCGTTCATCTAGCACAAAGGGAACGGGTTGCAGTAGAATCTTTTCTCTGGTTTCTCAGTCTGTTTCTTAATGCCAGTAAGAAGTTCCTCCAGTTTTCACTGTAAAACCGCATTGGAGCTAGTACAACCCCTTATATATTTATGGAGTTTAGTTTGCAATTGAAAAGAAACTTTGTGTTCCCAACAAGTTAGGTGAAGGATGGCTTTCAAACACACTTATGTCTCAGAACTGAGCATGTGGTTAGACGTTCGTTCATCTAGCACAAAGGCAACGGGTTGCAGTAGAAATTATTACTCTGGATTCTCAGTCTGATTCCTAGTGCCGGTTTCAAGTTCCTGAATTTTCACTGTAAAACCGAGTTGATGCTAGTTCCTCCTCATATATATATATGGAATGGAGTTTGCAACTGAAAAAAAACTTAGTGTTCCCAACGCGTTAGGTGAATGAAGGCTTTCAAACACACTTATGTCTCAGAACTGAGCATGTGGTTAGACGTTCGTTCATCTAGCTCAAATTTTACGGGTTGCAGGAGAAAATTTTACTTTGCTTTCTCAGTCTGTTTCTTAGTGCCGGTTTGAAGTTGCTGAAGTTTTCACTGTAAAATCGTGTTGGAGCTAGTACCTCCCCATATATATATGGAGTGGAGTTTGCAACTGACAAGAAACTTTGCGTTCCCAACAAGCTAGGTGAAGGCGGCTTTCACACACACTTATGTCTCAGAACTGAGTTTTGGAGAGAAGATCGTTCATCTAGCTCAAATGGATCGGGTTGAATGAGAAAATTTTACTCTGGTTTCTCAGCCTTATTCCTTGTGCCGGTTTGAAATTCCTGCAGTTTTCAGGGTAAAACCGAGTTGGTGCTAGTTCCTACCCATATATATGTATGGAGTGGAGTTTGCAACTGTAAACAAACTTTGTGTTCCCAACAAGCTAGGTGAAGGACGGCTTTCACACACACTTACACCTCCGAACTGAGCTTTTGGAGAGAAGTCGTTTATCTAGCACAAAGGGAACGGGTAGAAAGAGAAACTATTACTCTGGTTTCTCAGTCTGATTCTTTGTCCCGGTTTGAAGTTCCTGCAGGCTTCAGTGTAAAACCGAGTTGGAGCTAGTTCCTCCCCATATATATGTATGGATTGGAATTTACAACTGACAAGAAACTTTGTGTCCCCAACAAGTTAGATGAAGTACGGCTTTCACACACACTTATATCTCAGAAATGAGCATGTGGAGAGAAGTTCGTTCATCTAGCTCAAAGTTAACGGGTTGCAGGAGAAACTTTTACTTTGCATTCTCAGTCTCATTCCTTGTGCCGGTTTGAAGTTCCTTCAGTTTTCACTGTAAAACCGTGTTGGTGCTAGTTCCTCCCCATATATATGTATGGAATGGAGTTTGCAAATTAAAAGGAACTTTGTGTTCTAAACAAGCTAGGTGTAGGAAGGCTTTCACACACACTTATGTCTCAGAACGGAGCTTTTGGAGAGTAGTTTGTTCATCTAGCACAAAGGGAACGGGTTGAAAGGGAAACTATTACTCTGGTTTCTCAGTCTGATTCCTAGTGCCTGTTTGAAATTCCTGCAATTTTCAGTGTAAAACCGAGTTGGTGCTAGTTCCTCACCATATATATATATATATGGATTGGAGTTAGCAACTGAAAAGAAAATTTGTGTTCTCAACAAGCTATGTGAATTACGGCTTTCACACACACTTATCTCTCAGAACTGAGCAATTGGAGAGACGTTGTTTCATCTAGCACAAGGGAACGGGTTGCACTACAATCTTTTCTCTGGTTTCTCAGTCTGTTTCCTAATGCCTGTTGGAAGTTCCTCCAGTTTTCATTGTAAAACCGCGTTGGATCTAGTACCAACCCTTATATATTTATGGAGTGGAGTTTGCAACTGAAAAGAATCTTTATGTTCCCAACTAGTTAGGTGAAGGACGGCTTTCAAAAACACTTTTGTCTCAGAACACAGCATGTGGAGTGAAGTTCTTTCATCTAGCTAAAAGTTAATGGGTTTCGAGAGAAACATTTACTTTTCTTTCTCAGTCTGATTCCTAGTGCCTGTTTGAAGTTCCTTCAGTTTTCTCTGTAAAACCGAGTTGGTGCTAGTTCCTACCCATATATATGTATGGAGCGTAGTTTGCAACTGAAAAGAAACTTTGTGTTCCCAACAAGCTAGGTGAAGGAAGGCTTTCACAAACACTTATCTCTCAGAACTGAGCATGTGGAGAGACGTTCGTTCATCTAGCACAATGGGAATGGGTTGCAGTAGAATCTTTTCTCTGGTTTCTCAGTCTGTTTCTTAATGCCAGTAAGAAGTTCCTCCAGTTTTCACTGTAAAACCGCATTGGAGCTAGTACAACCCCTTATATATTTATGGAATTTAGTTTGCAACTGAAAAGAAACTTTGTGTTCCCAACAAGCTAGTTGAAGGACGTCTTTCACACACACTTATCTCTCAGAACTGAGCATGTGGAGAGACGTTCGTTCATCTAGCACAGAGGGAACGGATTGCAGGAGAAACTATTACTCTGGTATCTCAGTCTGATTCCTAGTGCCGGTTTGAAGTTCCTGCAGTTTTCACTGTAAAACCGTGTTGGTGCTAGTTCCTCACCATATATATGTATGTAATGGAGTTTGCAACTGTAAAGAATCTTTGTGTTCACAACAAGCTAAGTGAAGGACGGCTTTCACACACACTTATCTCTCAAAATTTAGCATGTGGAGAGACGTTCGTGCATCTAGCACAAATCGAACGGGTTGCAGGTGAAACTATTACTCTGGTTTCTCAGACTGATTCCTAGTGCCTGTTTGAATTTTCTGCAGTATTCATTGTAAAACCACGTTGGTGCTAGTACCTCACCTTATATTTTTATGGAGTGGAGTTTGCTACTGAAAAGGAACTTTGTATTCCCAACAAGTTAGAAGAAGGACGTCTTTCAAACACACTTATGTCTCAAAACTTAGCATGTGGTTAGACGTTCGTTCATCTAGCACAAAGGGAACGGGTTGCAAGAGAAACTATTACTCTGGTTTCTCAGTCTGATTCTTAGTGCCGGTTTGAAGTTCCTGCAGTTTTCACTGTAAAACCGAGTTGGAGCTAGTTCCTCCCCATATATATGTATGGATTGGAGTTTGCAATTGAAAAGAAACTATGTGTTCCCAACGTGCTAGGTTAAAAACGGCTTCAACACACACTTATCTGTCTGAACTGAGCATGTGGAGAGAAGTTCTTTCATATAGCTCAAAGTTAACGGGTTGCAGGAGAAAGTTTTACAATGCTTTCTCAGTCTGATTCTTAGTGCCGTTTTGAAGTTCCTGAGGTTTACACTGTAAAATCGAGTTGGAATTAGTACCTCCCCATATATATGTATGGAGTGGAGTTTGCAACTGAAAAGAAACTTTGTGTTCCCAACAAGCTAGGTGAAGGACGGCTTTCAAACACACTTTTGTCTCAGAACTGAGCTTTTGGAGGGAAGTCGTTCATCTAGCACAAAGGGAAAGGGTTGCAGGAGAAACTATTACTCTGGTTTCTCAGTCTGATTCCTTGTGCCGGTATGAAGTTCCTTCAGTTTTCACTGTAAAACCGATTTGGTGCTAGTTCTAACCCATATATATGTATCTAGTGGCATTTGCAACTGAAAACATACTTTGTGTTCCCTACAAGCTAGGTGAAGGACGTCTTTCACACACACATAACCCTCAGAAAAGAGCATGTGGATAGACGTTCGTTCATTTAGCACAAAGTGAACGGGTTGCAGGAGAAACTATTACTCTGGTATCTCAGTCTGATTCCTAGTGCCGGTTTGAAGTTCCTGCAGTTTTTACTGTAAAATCGAATTGGTGCTAGTTCCTCCCCATATATATGTATGTAGTGGAGTTTGCAACTGAAAAGAAACTTTGTGTTCACAACAAGCTAGGTGAAGGACGGCTTTCACACACACTTATCTCTCAGAACTGAGCATGTGGAGAGACGTTCGTGCATCTAGCACAAAGGGAATGGGTTGCAGGGGAAACTATTACTCTGGTTTCTCAGTCTGATTCCTAGTGCCTGTTTGAAATTTCTGCAGTTTTCATTGTAAAACCGAGTTGGAGCTAGTACCTCCCCATGTATATGTATGGAGTGGAGTTTGCAACTGACAAGAAACTTTGTGTTCTAAACAAGCTAAATTTAGGAAGGCTTTCACACACACTTATGTCTCAGAACGGAGCTTTTGGAGAGAAGTTCGTTCATCTGGCACAAAGGGAACGGGTTGCAGTACAATCTTTTCTCTGGTTTCTCAGTCTATTTCTTAATGCCAGTTTGAAGTTCCTCCAGTTTTCATTGTAAAACCGAGTTGGAGCTAGTACCAACCCTTATATAATTATGGAGTGGAGTTTGCAACTGAAAAGAATCTTTATGTTCCCAACTAGTTAGGTGAAGGACGGCTTTCAAACACACTTTTGTCTCAGAACTGAGCATGTGGAGTGAATTTCTTTCATCTAGCTCAAAGTTAATGTGTTGCAGGAGAAACTTTTACTTTTCTTTCTCAATCTGTTTCTTAGTGCCGGTTTGAAGTTCCTGCAGTTTTCACTGTAAAACCGATTTGATGCTAGTTCCTCCCCATATATATATATGGAATGGAGTTTGCAACTAAAAAAAAACTTTGTGTTCCCAACAAGTTAGTGAATGAAGGCTTTCAAACACAATTATTTCTCAGAACTGAGCATATGGTTAGTCGTTCGTTCATCTAGCCCAAAGGGAACGGGTTGCAGGAGAAACTATTACTCTGGTTTCTCAGTCTGATTCCTTGTGCCTGTTTGAAGTTCTTTCAGTTTTCAGTGTAAAACCAAGTTGGTGCTAGTTCCTACCCATATATATGTATGGAGTGGAGTTTGCAACTGAAAACAAACTTTGTGTTCCCAACAAGCTAGGTGAAGGACGTCTTTCAAACACACTTATCTCTCAGAACTGAGCATGTGGATAGACGTTCGTTCATCTAGCACAAATGGAACGGGTTGCAAGAGAAACTATAACTCTGGTTTCTCATTGTGATTCTTAGTGCCGGTTTGAAGTTCCTGCAGTTTTCACTGTAAAACCGAGTTGGAGCTAGTTCCTCCCCATATATATGTATGGATTGGAGTTTGCAATTGAAAAGAATCTTTGTGTTCCCAACATGCTAGGTTAAAGACGGCTTTCACACACACTTATCTGTCAGAACTGAGCATGTGGAGAGAAGTTCGTTCATATAGCTCAAAGTTAACGAGTTGCAGGAGAAACTTTTACAATGCTTTCTCAGTCTGTTTCTTAGTGCCGGTTTGAAGTTCCTGAAGTTTACAATGTAAAATCGAGTTGGAACTTGTACCTCCCCATATATATGTATGGAGTGGAGTTTGCAACTGAAAAGAAACTTTGTGTTCCCAACAAGCTAGGTGAAGGATGGCTTTCAAACACAATTTTGTCTCAGAACTGAGCTTTTGGATAGAAGTTCTTTCATCTAGCACAAGGGAACGGGTTGTAAGAGAAACTATTACTCTGGTTTCTCAGTCTGATTCCTTGTGCCTGTTTGAAGTTCCTTCAGTTTTCACTGTAAAACCGAGTTGGTGCTAGTTCCTACCTATATATATGTATGGAGTTGCGTTTGCAACAGAAAAAAAAAACTTTGTGTTCCCAACAAGTTATTAGAATGGAGGCTTTCAAACACACATATGTCTCAGAACTGAGCTTGTGGTTACACGTTCGTTCATCTAGCAAAAATGGAACGTGTTGTAGGAGAAACTATTACTCTGGATTCTCAGACTGATTCCAAGTGCCGGTTTGAATTTCCTGCAGTTTTCACTGTAAAACCGAGTTGATGCTAGTTCCTCCCCATATATATATATGGAATGGAGTTTGCAACTGAAAAAAAACTTTGTGTTCCCAACAAGTTAGTTGAATGAAGGCTTTCAAACACACTTATCTCTCAGAACTGAGCATGTGGAGAGAAGTTCGTTCATCTAGCTCAAAGTTAATGGGTTGCAGGAGAAACTTTTAATTTGCTTTCTCAGTCTGTTTCTTAGTGCCGGTTTGAAGTTCCTGAAGTTTTCACTGTAAAACCGAGTTGGAGCTAGTACCTCCCCATATATATGTATGGAGTGGAGTTTGGAACTGACAAGAAACTGTGTTCTCAATAAGCTAGGTGAAGGACGGCTTTCACACACACTTTGTCTCAGACCTGAGCTTTTAGAGAGAAGTTCGTTCATCTAACACAAAGGAAACGGGTTGTAGGAGAAACTATTACTCTGGTTTCTCAGTCTGATTCCTTGTGCCGGTTTGAAGTTCCTTCAGTTTTCACTGTAAAAACGAATTGGTCCTAGTTCCTACCCATATATATGTATGGAGTTGCGTTTGCAACTGAAAACAAACTTTGTGTTCCCAACAAGCTAGGTGAAGGACGTCTTTCACACACACTTATCTCTCAGAACTGAGCATGTGGAGAGACGTTCGTTCATCTAGCACAAAGGGAACGCTTTGCAGTAGAATCTTTTCTCTGGTTTCTCAGTCTGTTTCTTAATGCCAGTTTGAAGTTCCTCCAGTTTTCATTGTAAAACCACGTTGGAGCTAGTACCAACCCTTATATATTTATGGAGTGGAGTTTGCAACTGAAAAAAACTTTGTGTTCCCAACAGGTTAGGTAAAGGACGGCTTTCAAACACAATTATGTCTCAGAACTGAGCATGCTTAGTGAAGTTCTTTCATCTAGCTCAATGTTAATGGGTTGCAGGAGAAACTTTTACTTTGCTTTCTCAGTCCGTTTCTTAGTGCCGGTTTGAAGTTCCTGTAGTTTTCACTGTAAAACCGAGTTGGAGCTAGTACCTACCCATATATATGTATGGAGTGGAGTTTGCAACTGACAAGAAACTTTGTGTTACCAACAAGCTAGCTGAAGGAGGGCTTTCACACACACTTATCTCTCAGAAATGAGCATGTGGAGAGACGTTTGTTCATCTAGCACAAAGGGAACGGGTTGCAGTAGAAATTATTACTCTGGTTTCTCAGTATGATTCCGGGTGCCTGTTTGAAATTTCTGCAGTTTTCACTGTAATACCGACTTGATGCTAGTTCCTCCTCATATATATTTATGGAATGGAGTTTGCAACTGAAAAAAACTTTGTGTTCCCAACAAGTTAATTGAAGGAAGGTTTTCAAACACACATATGTCTCAGAACTGAGCATGTGGTTACACGTTCGTTCATCTAGCAAAAATGGAACGGGTTGCATGAGAGACTATTACTCTGGTTTCTCAGTCTAATTATTTTTGCCGGTTTCATATTCCTGCAGTTATCAGTGTAAAACCGAGGTGTAGCTAGTTCACCCCCTTATATATGTATGGAGTGGAGTTTGCAACTGAAAAGAAACTTTGTGTTCCCACCAAGCTTGGTGAAGGACGGCTTTCACACACACTTATCTCAAGGAATTGAGCATGTTGAGAGAAGTTCGTTCATCTTGCTCAAAGTTACCGGGTTGCAGGAGAAACTTTTACTTTGCTTTATCAGTCTGTTTCTTAGTGCCGGTTTGAAGTTCCTGAAGTTTTCACTATAAAACAGATTTGGAGCTAGTAACTCCCCATATATATGTATGGAGCGGAGTTTTCAACTGAAAAGTAAATTTGTGTTCCCAACAAGCTAGGTGAAGGACGGCTTTCACACACACTTATGTCTCAGAAGTGAGCATTTGGAGAGAAGTTCGTTCATCTAGCACAAAGGAACGGGTTGAAGGAGAAATTATTACTCTGGTTTCTCAGTCTTATTCCTTGTGCCGGTTTTATATTCCTGCAGTTTTCAGTTTAAAATCGAGTTGGTCCTATTTCCTACCCATATATATGTATGGAGTGGAGTTTCCAAATGAAAACAAACTTTGTGTTCCAAACAAGCTAGGTGAAGGACGTCTTTCACACACACTTATCTCTCAGAAATGAGTATGTGTATAGACGTTCGTTCATCTAGCACAAAGGGAACGGGTTGCAGTAGAATCTTTTCTCTGGTTTCTCAGTCTGTTTCTTAATGCCAGTAAGAAGTTCCTCCAGTTTTCACTGTAAAACCGCATTGGAGCTAGTACAACCCCTTATATATTTATGGAGTTTAGTTTGCAATTGAAAAGAAACTTTGTGTTCCCAACAAGTTAGGTGAAGGATGGCTTTCAAACACACTTATGTCTCAGAACTGAGCATGTGGTTAGACGTTCGTTCATCTAGCACAAAGGCAACGGGTTGCAGTAGAAATTATTACTCTGGATTCTCAGTCTGATTCCTAGTGCCGGTTTCAAGTTCCTGAATTTTCACTGTAAAACCGAGTTGATGCTAGTTCCTCCTCATATACATATATATGGAATGGAGTTTGCAACTGAAAAAAAACTTAGTGTTCCCAACGCGTTAGGTGAATGAAGGCTTTCAAACACACTTATGTCTCAGAACTGAGCATGTGGTTAGACGTTCGTTCATCTAGCTCAAATTTTACGGGTTGCAGGAGAAAATTTTACTTTGCTTTCTCAGTCTGTTTCTTAGTGCCGGTTTGAAGTTGCTGAAGTTTTCACTGTAAAATCGTGTTGGAGCTAGTACCTCCCCATATATATATGGAGTGGAGTTTGCAACTGACAAGAAACTTTGCGTTCCCAACAAGCTAGGTGAAGGCGGCTTTCACACACACTTATGTCTCAGAACTGAGATTTGGAGATAAGATCGTTCATCTAGCTCAAATGGATCGGGTTGAATGAGAAAATTTTACTCTGGTTTCTCAGCCTTATTCCTTGTGCCGGTTTGAAATTCCTGCAGTTTTCAGGGTAAAACCGAGTTGGTGCTAGTTCCTACCCATATATATGTATGGAGTGGAGTTTGCAACT
Source organism: Camelus dromedarius (assembly GCF_036321535.1). Taxonomy (NCBI): domain Eukaryota; kingdom Metazoa; phylum Chordata; class Mammalia; order Artiodactyla; family Camelidae; genus Camelus; species Camelus dromedarius. Next base: position 12,110,777 of record NC_087470.1, on the reverse strand, counting down.
GTAAACAAACTTTGTGTTCCCAACAAGCTAGGTGAAGGACGGCTTTCACACACACTTATACCTCAGAACTGAGCTTTTGGAGAGAAGTCGTTTATCTAGCACAAAGGGAACGGGTTGAAGGAGAAACTATTACTCTGGTTTCTCAGTCTGATTCTTTGTCCCGGTTTGAAGTTCCTGCAGGCTTCAGTGTAAAACCGAGTTGGAGCTAGTTCCTCCCCATATATATGTATGGATTGGAATTTGCAACTGACAAGAAACTTTGTGTCCCCAACAAGTAAGATGAAGTACGGCTTTCACACACACTTATATCTCAGAAATGAGCATGTGGAGAGAAGTTCGTTCATCTAGCTCAAAGTTAACGGGTTGCAGGAGAAATTTTACTTTGCATTCTCAGTCTCATTCCTAGTGCCGGTTTGAATTTCCTTCATGTTTCACTGTAAAACCGTGTTTGTGCTAGTTCCTCCCCATATATATGTATGGAATGGAGTTTGCAAATTAAAAGGAACATTGTGTTCTAAACAAGCTAGGTGTAGGAAGGCTTTCACACACACTTATGTCTCAGAACGGAGCTTTTGGAGAGTAGTTTGTTCATCTAGCACAAAGGGAACGGGTTGAAAGAGAAACTATTACTCTGGTTTCTCAGTCTGATTCCTAGTGCCTGTTTGAAGTTCCTGCAATTTTCAGTGTAAAAGCGAGTTGGTGCTAGTTCCTACCCATATATATACATATATGGAGTGGAGTTAGCAACTGAAAAGAAACTTTGTTTTCTCAACAAGCTATGTGATTTACGGCTTTCACACACACTTATTTCTCAGAACCGAGCATTTGGAGAGACGTTGGTTCATCTAGCACAAAGGGAACGGGTTGCAGTACAATCTTTTCTCTGGTTTCTCAGTCTGTTTCTTAATGCCAGTTTGAAGTTCCTCCAGTCTTCATTGTAAAACCGCGTTGGAGCTAGTACCACCCCTTATATATTTATGGAGTGGAGTTTGCAACTGAAAAGAATCTTTATGTTCCCAAATAGTTAGGTGAAGGACGGCTTTCAAACACAGTTTTGTCTCAGAACTGAGCATGTGGAGTGAACTTCTTTCATCTAGCTCAAAGTTAATGGGCTGCAGGAGAAATTTTACTTTTCTTTCTCAGTCTGTTTCTTAGTGCCGGTTTGACGTTCCTGCAGTTTTCACTGTTAAACCGATTTGATGCTAGTTCCTCCCCATATATATATATGGAATGGAGTTTGCAACTGAAAAAAAACTTTGTGTTCCCAACAAGTTAGTGAATGAAGGCTTTCAAACACAATTATGTCTCAGAACTGAGCATGTGGTTAGACGTTCGTTCATGTAGCCCAAAGGGAACGGGTTGCAGGAGAAACTATTACTCAGGTTTCTCAGTCTGATTCCTTGTGCCTGTATGAAGTTCTTTCAGTTTTCAGTGTAAAACCAAGTTGGTGCTAGTTCCTACCAATATATATGTATGGAATGTAGTTTGCAATTGAAAACAAACTTTGTGTTCACAACAAGCTAGGTGAAGGACGTCTTTCAAACACACTTTTCTCACAGAACTGAGCATGTGGAGAGACGTTCATGCATCTAGCACAAAGGGAATTGGTTGCAGGGGAAACTATTACTCTGGTTTTTCAGTCTGATTCCTAGTGCCTGTTTGAAATTTCTGCAGTTTTCATTGTAATACCGAGTTGGAGCTAGTACCTCCCCATATATATTTATGGAGTGGAGTTTTTCAACTGACAAGAAAATTTGTGTTCTAAACAAGCTAGGCGTAGGAAGGCTTTCACACACACTTATGTCTCAGAATGGAGATTTTTGAGAGAAGTTCGTTCATCTAGCAAAAAGGGAACGGCTTGAAAGAGAAACCATTACTCTGGTTTCTCAGTCTGATTCCTAGTGCCTGTTTGAAGTTCCTGCAATTTTCAGTGTAAACCCGAGTTGGTGCTAGTTCCTACCCATATATATATATATGGAGTGGAGTTAGCAACTGAAAAGAAACTTTGTGTTCTCAACAAACTATGTGAATTACGGCTTTCACACACACTTATCTCTCAGAACTGACCATGTGGAGAGACGTTCATGCATCTAGCACAAAGGGAATTGGTTGCAGGTGAAACTATTACTCTGGTTTCTCAGTCTGATTCCTAGTGCCGGTTTGAAGTTCCTGCAGTTTTCACTGTAAAACCGAGTTGGTGCTAGTTCCTCACCATATATATGTATGTAATGGAGTTTGCAACTGAAAAGAAACTTTGTGTTCACAACAAGCTAGGTGAAGGACGGCTTTCACACACAGTTATCTCTCAGAACTGGGCATGTGGAGAGACGTTCGTGCATCTAGCACAAATGGAACGGGTTGCAGGGGAAACTATTTCTCCGGTTTCTCAGTCTGAATCCTAGTGCCTGTTTGAATTTTCTGCAGTTTTCATTGTAAAACCACGTTGGATCTAGTAACACCCCTTATATATTTATGGAATGGATTTTGCAACTGAAAAGGAACTTTGTGTTCCCAACAAGTTAGGTGAAGGACGTCTTTCAAACACACTTATGTCTGAAAAATTAGCATGTGGTTAGACGTTCGTTCATCTTGCACAAATGCAACGGGTTGCAGTAGAATTTATTACTCTGGTTTCTCAGTCTGATTCCTAGTGCCGGTTTGAAGTTCCTGCATTTTTCACTGTAAAACCGAGTTGATGCTTGATCCTCACCATATATATATATGGAATAGGGTTGCAACTGAAAAAAAACTTTGTGTTCCCAACAAGTTAGGAGAATGAAGGCTTTCAAACTCACTTATGTCTCAGAACTGAGCATGTGGTTAGACGTTCTTTCATCTAGCACAATGGGAACGGGTTGCAATAGAAATTATTACTCTGGTTTCTCAGTCTGATTCTTTGTGCCGGTTTGAAGTTTCTTCAATTTTCACTGTAAAACCGAGTTGGTGCTAGTTCCTACCCATATATATGTATGGAGTGGAGTTTGCAACTGAAAACAAACTTTGTGTTCCCAACAAGATAGGTGAAGGACGTCTTTCACACACACCTAACTCTCCGAACAGAGCATGTGGATAGACGTTCGTTCATCAAGCACAAAGGGAACGGGTTGCAGGAGAAACTATTACTCTGGTATCTCAGTCTGATTCCTAGTGCCGGTTTGAAGTTCCTGCAGATTTTACTGTAAAACAGATTTGGTGCTAGTTCCTCCCCATATATATGTATGTAGTGGAGTTTGCAACTGAAAAGAAACTTTGTGTTCACAACAAGCTAGGTGAAGGACGGCTTTCACACACACTTATCTCTCAGAACTGAGCATTTGGAGAGACGTTCATGCATCTAGCAAAAAGGGAATTGGTTGCAGGGGAAACTATTACTCTGTTTTCTCAGTCTGATTCCTAGTGCCTGTTTGAAATTTCTGCAGTTTTCATTGTAAAACCGAGTTGGAGCTAGTACGTCCCCATATATATGTATGGAGTGGAGTTTGCAACTGACAAGAAACTTTGTGTTCTAAACAAGCTAGGTGTAGGAAGGCTTTCACACACACTTATGTCTCAGAACGGAGTTTTTGGAGAGAAGTTCGTTCATCTAGCACAAAGGGAACGGGTTGAAAGGGAAACTATTACTCTGGTTTCTCAGTCTGAATCCTAGTGCCTGTTTGAAGTTCCTGCAATTTTCAGTGTAAAACCGAGTTGGTGCTAGTTCATCCCCATATATATATATATGGAGTGGAGTTAGCAACTGAAAAGAAACTTTGTGTTCTCAACAAGCTATGTGAATTACGGCTTTCACACACACTTATCTCTCAGAACTGAGCATTTGGAGAGACGTCGGTTCATCTAGCACAAAGGGAACGGTTTGCAGTACAATCTTTTCTCTGGTTTCTCAGTCTGTTTCTTAATGCCAGTTTGAAGTTCGTCCAGTTTTCATTGTAAAACCGGGTTGGAGCTAGTACCACCCCTTATATATTTATGGAGTGGAGTTTGCAACTGAAAAGAATCTTTATGTTCCCAACTAGTTAGGTGAAGGACGGCTTTCAAACACACTTTTGTCTCAGAACTGAGCATGTGGAGTGAAGTTCTTTCATCTAGCTCAAAGTTAATGTGTTGCAGGGAAACATTTACTTTTCTTTCTCAGTCTGTTTCTTAGTGCCGGTATGAAGTTCCTGCAGTTTTCACTGTAAAACCGATTTGATGCTAGTTCCTCCCCATATATATATATGGAATGGAGTTTGCAACTGAAAAAAAACTTTGTGTTCCCAACAAGTTATTGAATGAAGGCTTTCAAACACAATTATGTCTCAGAACTGTGCATGTGGTTAGACGTTCGTTCATGTAGCCCAAATGGAACGGGTTGCAGGAGAAACTATTACTCTGGTTTCTCAGTCTGATTCCTAGTGCCGGTTTGAAGTTCCTGCAGTTTTTACTGTAAAACAGAGTTGGTGCTTGTTCCTCCCCATATATATGTATGTAGGGGTGTTTGCAACTGAAAAGAAACTTTGTATTAACAACAAGCTAGGTGAAGGACGGCTTTCACACACACTTATCACTCAGAACTGAGCATGTGTATAGACGTTCGTTCATCTAGCACAAAGGGAACGGATTGCAAGAGAAACTATTACTCTGGTTTCTCATTCTGATTCTTAGTGCCGGTTTGAAGTTCCTGCAGTTTTCACTGTAAAACCGAGTTGGAGCTAGTACCTCCCCTTATATATTTATGGAGTGGAGTTTGCAACTGAAAAGAATCTTTATGTTCCCAACTAGTTAGGTGATGGACGGCTTTCAAACACACTTTTGTCTCAGAACTGAGCATGCGGAGTGAAGTTCTTTCATGTAGCTCAAAGTTATTGGGTTGCAGGATAAACTTTTACTTTTCTTTCTCAGTCTGTTTCTTAGTGCCGTTTTGAAGTTCCTGCAGTTTTCACTGTAAAACCGATTTGATGCTAGTTCCTCCCCATATAAATATATGGAATGGAGTTTGCAACTGAAAAAAAACTTTGTGTTCCCAACAAGTTAGTAAATGAAGGCTTTCAAACACAATTATATCTCAGAACTGAGCATATAGTTAGACGTTCGTTCATCTAGCCCAAAGGGAACGGGTTGCAGGAGAAACTATTACTCTGGTTTCTCAGTCTGATTCATTGTGCCTGTTTGAAGTTCTTTCAGTTTTCAGTGTAAAACCAAGTTTTGCTAGTTCCTACCCATATATATTTATGGAGTGGAGTTTGCAACTGAAAACAAACTTTGTGTTCCCAACAAGCTAGGTGAAGGACGTCTTTCAAACACACTTATCTCTCAGAACTGAGCATGTGGATAGACGTTCGTTCATCTAGCACAAAGGGAACGGGTTGCAAGAGAAACTATTATTCTGGTTTCTTATTCTGATTCTTAGTGCCGGTTTGAAGTTCCTGCAGTTTTCACTGTAAAACCGAGTTGGAGCTAGTTCCTCCCCATATATATGTATGGATTGGAGTTTGCAATTGAAAAGAAACTTTGTGTTCCCAACATGCTATGTGAAAACGGCTTTCACACACACTTATCTCTCAGAACGGAGCTTTTGGAGAGAAGTTCGTTCATCTAGCACAAAGGGAACGGCTTGAAAGAGAAACTATTATTCTGGTTTCTCAGTCTGATTCCTAGTGCCTGTTTGAAGTTCCTGCAATTTTCAGTGTAAAACCGAGATGGTGCTAGTTCCTACACATATATATATATATGGAGTGGAGTTAGCAACTGAAAAGCAACTTTGTGTTCACAAAAAGCTAGGTGAAGGACGGCTTTCACACACAGTTATCTCTCAGAACTGGGCATGTGGAGAGACGTTCGTGCATCTAGCACAAATGGAACGGGTTGCAGGGGAAACTATTTCTCCGGTTTCTCAGTCTGAATCCTAGTGCCTGTTTGAATTTTCTGCAGTTTTCATTGTAAAACCACGTTGGATCTAGTAACACCCCTTATATATTTATGGAATGGATTTTGCAACTGAAAAGGAACTTTGTGTTCCCAACAAGTTAGGTGAAGGAAGTCTTTCAAACACACTTATGTCTGAAAACTTAGCATGTGGTTAGACGTTCGTTCATCTTGCACAAAGGCAACGGGTTGCAGTAGAAATTATTACTCTGGTTTCTCAGTCTGATTCCTAGTGCCGGTTTGAAGTTCCTGCATTTTTCACTGTAAAACCGAGTTGATGCTAGATCCTCCCCATATATATATATGGAATGGAGTTGTAACTGAAAAAAAACTTTGTGTTCCCAACAAGTTAGGAGAATGAAGGCTTTCAAACTCACTTATGTCTCAGAACTGAGCATGTGGTTAGACGTTCATTCATCTAGCACAATGGGAACGGGTTGCAATAGAAATTATTACTCTGGTTTCTCAGTCTGATTCTTTGTGCCGGTTTGAAGTTTTTTAAATTTTCACTATAAAACCGAGTTGGTGCTAGTTCCTACCCATATATATGTATGGAGTGGAGTTTGCAACTGAAAACAAACTTTGTGTTCCCAACAAGATACATGAAGGACGTCTTTCACACACACTTAACACTCCGAACAGAGCATGTGGATAGACGTTCGTTCATCAAGCACAAAGGGAACGGGTTGCAGGAGAAACTATTACTCTGGTATCTCAGTCTGATTCCTAGTGCCGGTTTGAAGTTCCTGCAGATTTTACTGTAAAACAGAGATGGTGCTAGTTCCTCCCCATATATATATATAGAGTGGAGTTTGCAACTGACAAGAAACTTTGTGTTCACAACAAGCTAGGTGAAGGACGGCTTTCACACACACTTATCTCTCAGAACTGAGCATGTGGAGAGACGTTCATGCATCTAGCACAAAGGGAATTGGTTGCAGGGGAAACTATTACTCTGTTTTCTCAGTCTGATTCCTAGTGCCTGTTTGAAATTTCTGCAGTTTTCATTGTAAAATCGAGTTGGAGCTAGTACCTCCCCATATATATGTATGGAGTGGAGTTTGCAACTGACAAGAAACTTTGTGTTCTAAACAAGCTAGGTGTAGGAAGTCTTTCACACACACTTATGTCTCAGAACGGAGTTTTTGGAGAGAAGTTCGTTCATCTAGCACAAAGGGAACGGTTTGAAAGAGAAACTATTACTCTGATTTCTCAGTCTGATTCCTAGTGCCTGTTAGAAGTTCCTGCAATTTTCAGTGTAAAACCGAGTTGGTGCTAGTTCATCCCCATATATATATATATGGAGTGGAGTTAGCAACTGAAAAGAAACTTTATGTTCTCAACAAGCTATGTGAATTACGGCTTTCACACACACTTATCTCTCAGAACTGAGCTTTTGGAGAGACGTTGGTTCATCTAGCACAAAGGGAACGGTTTGCAGTACAATCTTTTCTCTGGTTTCTCAGTCTTTTTCTTAATGCCAGTTTGAAGTTCCTCCAGTTTTCATTGTAAAACCGGTTTGCAGCTAGTACCAACCCTTATATAATTATGGAGAGGAGTTTGCAACTGAAAAGAATCTTTATTTTCCCAACTAGTTAGGTGAAGGACGGCTTTCAAACACACTTTTGTCTCAGAACTGAGCATGTGGAGTGAAGTTCTTTCATCTAGCTCAAAGTTAATGTGTTGCAGGGAAACATTTACTTTTCTTTCTTAGTCTGTTTCTTAGTGCCGGTTTGAAGTTCCTGCAGTTTTCACTGTAAAACCGATTTGATGCTAGTTCCTCCCCATATATATATATGGAATGGAGTTTGCAACTGAAAAAAAACATTTTGTTCCCAACAAGTTAGTGAATGAAGGCTTTCAAACACAATTATGTCTCAGAACTGAGCATGTGTTTAGACTTTCATTCATCTAGCACAAAGGGAACGAATTGCAAGAGAAACTATTACTCTGGTTTCTCATTCTGATTCTTAGTGCCGGTTTGAAGTTCCTGCAGTTTTCACTGTAAAATCGAGTTGGAATTAGTACCTCCCCATATATATGTATGGAGTGAAGTTTGCAACTGAAAAGAAACTTTGTGTTCCCAACAAGCTAGGTGAAGGACGGCTTTCAAACACAATTTTGTCTCAGAACTGAGCTTTTGGAGAGAAGTTCGTTCATGTAGCACAAAGGGAACGGGTTGCAGGAGAAACTATTACTCTGGTTTCTCAGTGTGATTCCTTGTGCCGGTTTGAAGTTCCTTCAGTTTTCACTGTAAAACCGAGTTGGTGCTAGTTCCTACCCATATATAAGTATGGAGCGGAGTTTGCAACTGAAAAGAAACTTTGTGTTCCCAACAAGCTAGTTGAAGGACGTCTTTCACACAGACTTATCTCTCAGAACTGAGCATGTGGAGAGACGTTCGTTCATCTAGCACAGAGGGAACGGATTGCAGGAGAAACTATTACTCTGGTTTCTCAGTCTGATTCCTTGTGCCGGTTTGAAGTTCCTTCAGTTTTCACTGTAAAACCGAGTTGGTGCTAGTTCCTCACCATATATATGTATGTAATGGAGTTTGCAACTGTAAAGAGTCTTTGTGTTCACAACAAGCTAGGTGAAGGACGGCTTTCACACACACTTATCTCTCAAAATTTAGCATGTGGAGAGACGTTCGTGCATCAAGCACAAATCGAACGGGTTGCAGGTGAAACTATTACTCTGGTTTCTCAGATTGATTCCTAGTGCTTGTTTGAATTTTCTGCAATATTCATTGTAAAACCACGTTGGTGCTAGTACCTCCCCTTATATTTTTTTGGAGTGGAGTTTGCTACTGAAAAGGAACTTTGTATTCCCAACAAGTTAGAAGAAGGACGTCTTTCAAACACACTTATGTCTCAAAACTTAGCATGTGATTAGACGTTCGTTCATCTTGCTTAAAGGCAACGGGTTGAAGTAGAAATTATTACTCTGGTTTCTCAGTCTGATTCCTAGTGCCGGTTTGAAATTTCTGCAGTTTTCATTGTAAAACCGAGTTGGAGCTAGTACCTCCCCATATATATGTATGGAGTGGAGTTTGCAACTGACAAGAAACTTTGTGTTCTAAACAAGCTAGGTGTAGGAAGGATTTCACACACACTTATGTCTCAGAACGGAGCTTTTGGAGAGAAGTTCGTTCATCTGGCACAAAGGGAACGGGTTGAAAGAGAAACTATTACTCTGGTTTCTCAGTCTGATTCCTAGTGCCTGTTTGAAGTTCCTGCAATTTTCAGTGTAAAACCGAGTTGGTGCTAGTTCCTCCCCATATATATATATATGGAGTGGAGTTAGCAACTGAAAAGAAACTTTGTGTTCTCAACAAGCTATGTGAATTACGGCTTTCACACACACTTATCTCTCAGAACTGAGCATTTGGAGAGACGTTGTTTCATCTAGCAAAAAGGGAACGGGTTGCAGTACAATCTTTTCTCTGGTTTCTCAGTCTATTTCTTAATGCCAGTTTGAAGTTCCTCCAGTTTTCATTGTAAAACCGCGTTGGAGCTAGTACCAACCCTTATATAATTATGGAGTGGAGTTTGCACCTGAAAAGAATCTTTATGTTCCCAACTAGTTAGGTGAAGGACGGCTTTCAAACACACTTTTGTCTCAGAACTGAGCATGTGGAGTGAAGTTCTTTCATCTAGCTCAAAGTTAATGGGTTGCAGGAGAAACTTTTACTTTTATTTCTCAATCTGTTTCTTAGTGCCGGTTTGAAGTTCCTGCAGTTTTCACTGTAAAACCGATTTGATGCTAGTTCCTCCCCATATATATATATGGAATGGAGTTTGCAACTAAAAAAAACCTTAGTGTTCCCAACAAGTTAGTGAATGAAGGCTTTCAAACACAATTATTTCTCAGAACTGAGCATATGGTTAGACGTTCGTTCATCTAGCCCAAAGGGAACGGGTTGCAGGAGAAACTATTACTCTGGTTTCTCAGTCTGATTCCTTGTGCCTGTTTGAAGTTCTTTCAGTTTTCAGTGTAAAACCAAGTTGGTGCTAGTTCCTACCCATATATATGTATGGAGTGGAGTTTGCAACTGAAAACAACCTTTGTGTTCCCAACAAGCTAGGTGAAGGACGTCTTTCAAACACACTTATCTCTCAGAACTGAGTATGTGGATAGACGTTCGTTCATCTAGCACAAATGGAACGGGTGGCAAGAGAAACTATAACTCTGGTTTCTCATTGTGATTCTTACTGCCGGTTTGAAGTTCCTGCAGTTTTCACTGTAAAACCGAGTTGGAGCTAGTTCCTCCCCATATATATGTATGGATTGGAGTTTGCAATTGAAAAGAATCTTTGTGTTCCCAACATGCTAGGTGAAAGACGGCTTTCACACACACTTATCTGTCAGAACTGAGCATGTGGAGAGAAGTTCGTTCATATAGCTCAAAGTTAACGAGTTGCAGGAGAAACTTTTACAATGCTTTCTCAGTCTGTTTCTTAGTGCCGGTTTGAAGTTCCTGAAGTTTACAATGTAAAATCGAGTTGGAACTTGTACCTCCCCATATATATGTATGGAGTGGAGTTTGCAACTGAAAAGAAACTTTGTGTTCCCAACAAGCTAGGTGAAGGACGGCTTTCAAACACAATTTTGTCTCAGAACTGAGCTTTTGGAGAGAAGTTCGTTCATCTAGCACAAAGGGAACGGGTTGTAGGAGAAACTATTACTCTGGTTTCTCAGTCTGATTCCTTGTGCCTGTTTGAAGTTCCTTCAGTTTTCACAGTAAAACCGAGTTGGTGCTAGTTCCAACCTATATATATGTATGGAGTTGCGTTTGCAACTGAAAAAAAAAACTTTGTGTTCCCAACAAGTTATTAGAAGGGAGGCTTTCAAACACACATATGTCTCAGAACTGAGCATGTGGTTACACGTTCGTTCATCTAGCAAAAATGGAACGTGTTGTAGGAGAAACTATTACTCTGGATTCTCAGACTGATTCCAAGTGCCGGTTTGAATTTCCTGCAGTTTTCACTGTAAAACCGAGTTGGAGCTTGTACCTCCCCATATATATGTATGGAGTGGAGTTTGCAACTGACAAGAATCTGTGTTCTCAATAAGCTAGGTGAAGGACGGCTTTCACACACACTTTGTCTCAGAACTGAGCTTTTAGAGAGAAGTTCGTTCATCTAACACAAAGGAAACGGGTTGTAGGAGAAACTATTACTCTGGCTTCTCAGTCTGATTCCTTGTGCCGGTTTGAAGTTCCTTCAGTTTTCACTGTAAAACCGAATTGGTCCTAGTTCCTACCCATATATATGTATGGAGTTGCGTTTGCAACTGAAAACAAACTTTGTGTTCCCAACAAGCTAGGTGAAGGAAGTCTTTCACACACACTTATCTCTCAGAACTGAGCATGTGGATAGACGTTCGTTCATCTAGCACAAATGAACGGGTTGCAGGGGAAACTATTAGTCTGGTTTCTCAGTCTGATTCCTAGTGCCTCTATGAATTTTCTGCAGTTTTCAGTGTAAAAGCGAGTTTGTGCTAGTTCCTCCCCATATATATATATATGGAGTGGAGTTTGCAACTGAAAAGAAACTTTGTGTTCCCAACAAGCTAGGTGAATTACGGCTTTCACACACACTAATCTCTCAGAAATGAGCATTTGGAGAGACGTTCGTTCATCTAGCACAAAGGGAACTGTTTGCAGTAGAATCATTTCTCTGGTTTCTCAGTCTGTTTCTTAATGCCAGTTTGAATTTCCTCCAGTTTTCATTGTAAAACCACGTTGGAGCTAGTACCAACCCTTATATATTTATGGAGTGGAGTTTGCAACTGAAAAAAACTTTGTGTTCCCAACTAGTTAGGTAAAGGACGGCTTTCAAACACAATTATGTCTCAGAACTGAGCATGTTCAGTGAAGTTCTTTCATCTAGCTCAATGTTAATGGGTTGCAGGAGAAACTTTTACTTTGCTTTCTCAGTCCGTTTCTTAGTGCCGGTTGGAAGTTCCTGTAGTTTTCACTGTAAAACCGAGTTGGAGCTAGTACCTACCCATATATATGTATGGAGTGGAGTTTGCAACTGACAAGAAACTTTGTGTTACCAACAAGCTAGGTGAAGGAGGGCTTTCACACACACTTATCTCTCAGAAATGAGCATGTGGAGAGACGTTTGTTCATCTAGCACAAAGGGAACGGGTTGCAGTAGAAATTATTACTCTGGTTTCTCAGTATGATTCCGGGTGCCGGTTTGAAATTTCTGCAGTTTTCACTGTAATACCGACTTGATGCTAGTTCCTCCTCATATATATTTATGGAATGGAGTTTGCAACTGAAAAAAACTTTGTGTTCCCAACAAGTTAATTGAAGGAAGGTTTTCAAACACACATATGTCTCAGAACTGAGCATGTGGTTACACGTTCGTTCATCTAGCAAAAATTGAATGGGTTGCATGAGAGACTATTACTCTGGTTTCTCAGCCTAATTATTTTTGCCGGTTTCATATTCCTGCAGTTATCAGTGTAAAACCGAGGTGTAGCTAGTTCACCCCCTTATATATGTATGGAGTGGAGTTTGCAACTGAAAAGAAACTTTGTGTTCCCAACCAGCTAGGTGAAGGACTTCTTTAACACACACTTATCTCTCAGAAGTGAGCATTTGGAGAGAAGTTCGTTCATCTAGCACAAAGGGAACGGGTTGCAGGAGAAACTATTACTCTGGTTTCTCAGTCTGATTCTTTGTGCCGGATTGAAGTTCCTGCAGTTTCAGTGTAAAACCGAGTTGGTGCTATTTCCTACCCATATATATGTATGGAGTGGAGTTTCCAACTGAAACAAACTTTGTGTTCCAAACAAGCTAGGTGAAGGACGTCTTTCACACACACTTATCTCTCAGAAATGAGTATGTGTATAGACGTTCGTTCATCTAGAACAAAGGGAACGGGTTGCAGTAGAAATTATTACTCTGGGTTCTAAGTCTGATTCCTACTGCCGGTTTGAAGTTCCTGCAATTTTCACTGTAAAACCGAGTTGATGTAATTTCCTCCCCATATATATATATGGAATGGAGTTTGCAACAGAAAAGAAACTTTGTGTTCCCAACAAGTTATGTGAAGAAAGGCTTTCAAACACACTTATGCCTCAGAACTTAGCATGTTGTTAGACGTTCGTTCATCTAGCACAAAGGGAACGGGTTGCAGGAGAAACTATTACTCTGATTTCTCAGTCTGATTCTTTGTGCCGGTTTGAAGTTCCTGCAGTTTCAGTGTAAAACCGAGTTGGAGCTAGTTCCTCCCCATATATATGTATGGAGTGGAGTTTGCAATTTAAAAGAAACTTTGTGTTCCCAGCAAGCTAAGTTAAAGACGGCTTCCACAAACACTTATCAGTCAGAACTGAGCATGTGGAGAGAAGTTCATTCATCTAGCTCAAAGATAACGGGTTGCAGGAGAAACTTTTACTTTGTTTTCTCTGTCTGATTCCTAGTGCCTGTTTGAAGTTCCTGCAGTTATCAGTGTAAAACCGAGTTTGTGCTAGTTCCTCCCCATATATATACATGGAGTGGAGTTTGCAACTGAAAAGAAACTTTGTGTTCCCAACCAGCTAGTTGAAGGAAGGCTTTCACAAACACTTATCTCTCTGAACTGAGCATGTGGAGAGACGTTCGTTCATCTAGCACAATGGGAATGGGTTGCAGTAGAATCTTTTCTCTGGTTTCTCAGTCTGTTTCTTAATGCCAGTAAGAAGTTCCTCCAGTTTTCACTGTAAAACCGCATGGGAGCTAGTACAACCCCTTATATATTTATGGAGTTTAGTTTGCAATTGAAAAGAAACTTTGTGTTCCCAACAAGTTAGGTGAAGGATGGCTTTCAAACACACTTATGTCTCAGAACTGAGCATGTGGTTAGACGTTCGTTCATCTAGCAGAAAGGCAACGGGTTTCAGTAGAAATTATTACTCTGGATTCTCAGTCTGATTCATAGTGCTGGTTTCAAGTTCCTGAATTTTCACTGTAAAACCGAGTTGATGCTAGTTCCTCCCCATATATATATATGGAATGGAGTTTGCAACTGAAAAAAAAGTTAGTGTTCCCAACACGTTAGGTGAATGAAGGCTTTCAAACACACTTATGTCTCAGAACTGAGCATGTGGTTAGACGTTCGTTCATCTAGCTCAAATTTTACGGGTTGCAGGAGAAACTTTTTCTTTGCTTTCTCAGTCTGTTTCTTAGTGCCTGTTTGAAGTTGCTGAAGTTTTCACTGTAAAATCGTGTTGGAGCTAGTACCTCCCCATATATGTATGGAGTGGAGTTTGCAACTGACAAGAAACTTTGCGTTCCCAACAAGCTAGGTGAAGGCGGCTTTCACACACACTTATGTCTCAGAACTGAGTTTTGGAGAGAAGACCGTTCATCTAGCTCAAATGGATCGGGTTGAATGAGAAAATTTTACTCTGGTTTCTCAGCCTTATTCCTTGTGCCGGTTTGAAATTCCTGCAGTTTTCAGGGTAAAACCGAGTTGGTGCTAGTTCCTACCAATATATATGTATGGAGTGGAGTTTGCAACTGTAAACAAACTTTGTGTTCCCAACAAGCTAGGTGAAGGACGGCTTTCACACACACTTATACCTCAGAACTGAGCTTTTGGAGAGAAGTCGTTTATCTAGTACAAAGGAAACGGGTAGAAGGAGAAACTATTACTCTGGTTTCTCAGACTGATTCTTTGTCCCGGTTTGAAGTTCCTGCAGGCTTCAGTGTAAAACCGAGTTGGAGCTAGTTCCTCCCCATATATATGTATGGATTGGAATTTGCAACTGACAAGAAACTTTGTGTCCCCAACAAGTTAGATGAAGTAAGGCTTTCACACACACTTATATCTCAGAAATGAGCATGTGGAGAGAAGTTCGTTCATCTAGCTCAAAGTTAACGGGTTGCAGGAGAAACTTTTACTTTGCATTCTCAGTCTCATTCCTAGTGCCGGTTTGAAGTTCCTTCAGTTTTCACTGTAAAACCGTGTTGGTGCTAGTTCCTCCCCATATATATGTATGGATTGGAATTTGCAACTGACAAGAAACTTTGTGTCCCCAACAAGTTAGATGAAGTACGGCTTTCACACACACTTATATCTCAGAAATGGGCATGTGGAGAGAAGTTCGTTCATCTAGCTCAAAGTTAACGGGTTGCAGGAGAAACTTTTACTTTGCATTCTCAGTCTCATTCCTAGTGCCGGTTTGAATTTCCTTCAGTTTTCACTGTAAAACCGTGTTGGTGCTAGTTCCTCCCCATATATATGTATGGAATGGAGTTTGCAAATTAAAAGGAACTTTGTGTTCCCAACAAGCTAGGTGAAAAACATCTTTCACACACACTTACCTCTCAGAACTGAGCATGTGGAGAGACGTTCATTCATCTAGCACTAAGGGAACGGGTTGCAGTAGAATCTTTTACTCTGGTTTCTCAGTCTGTTTCTTAGTGCCAGTTTGAAGTTCCTCCTGTTTTCACTGTAAAACCACGTTGGAGCTTGTACCACCCCTTATATATTTATGGAGTGGAGCTTGCAACTGAAAAGAACCTTTGTATTCACAACAAGTTAGTTGAATTACGTCTTTCAAACACACATATGTCTCAGAACTAAGCATGTGGTTATACGTTCGTTCATCTAGCACAAATGTAACGGGTTGCAGTAGAAATTATTTCTCTGGTTTCTCAGTCTTATTCCTAGTGCCGGTTGGAAGTTCCTGCAGTTTTCACTGTAAAAGCACGTTGGAGCTAGTACCTCGCATTATGTATTTATGGAGTGGAGCTTGCAACTGAAATGAAACTTTGTGTTCCCAACAAGCTAGTTGAAGGACGGCTTTCACACAAACTTATCTCCTAAAACTGAGCATGTGGAGAGACGATCGTTCATCTAGCACAAACGGAACGGGTTGCAGGAGTAACTTTTACTCTGGATTCTCAGTCTGATTCCTAGTGCCGGTTGGAAGTTCCTGCAGTTTTCACTGTAAAAGCACGTTGGAGCTAGTACCTCGCATTATGTATTTATGGAGTGGAGCTTGCAACTGAATAGAACCTTTGTGTTCACAACAAGTTTGCTGAATTACGTCATTCAAACACACTTATGTCTTAGTACTGAGCATCTGCATAGACGTTTGGTCATCTAGCACAAAGGGAACGGGCTGCTGGGTAAAATTTTACTCTGGTTTCTCAGTCTGATTCCTAGTGCCGGTTTGAAGTTCCTGCATTTTTCACTGTAAAACCGAGTTGGTGCTAGTTCCTCCCTATATATAATTATGGAAAGGAGTTTGCAACTTAAAAGGAACTTGTGTCCCCGACAAGCTAGGTGAAGAACGTCTTTAACACACAGTTACCTCTCAGAAATGGGCATGTGGAGAGACCTTCATTCATCTAGCACAAAAGGAACGTATTGCAGGAAAAACTAATACTCTGGTTTCTCAGTCTGATTCCTTGTGCCGGATTGAAGTTCCTGCAGTTTTCACTGTAAAACCGAGTTGGTGCTATTTCCTCCCCATACATATGTATGGAGTGGAGTTTACAAGTGAAAAGAAACCTTGTGTTCCCAACAAGCTAGGTGAAGGACGGCTTTCACACACACTTATGTCTCGTAACTGATCTTTTGGAGAGAAGTTCTTTCATGTAGCACAAATGGAACGGGTTGAAGGAGAAACTATTACTCAGGTTTCTCAGTCTTATTCCTTGTGCCGGTTTGAAATTCCTTCAGTTTTTAGTGTAAAACCGAGTTGGTGCTAGTTCCTACCAATATATATGTATGGAGTGGAGTTTCCAACTGAAAACAAACTTTGTGTTCCCAACAAGCTAGGAGAAGGACGTCTTTCCCACACACTTATCTCTCAGAAATGAGCATGTGGATAGACGTTCGTTCATCTAGCACAAAGGCAAAGGGTTGCAGTAAAAATTACTACTCTTTTTTCTCAGTCTGATTCCTAGTGCCGGTTTGAAGTTCCTGAAGTTTCACTGAAAAACCGAGTTGATTCTAATTCCTCCCCTTATATATAAATGGAATAGAGTTTGCAACTGAAAAAAAACTTTGTGTTCCCAACAAGTTAGGTGAATGAAGGCTTTCAAACACACTTATGTCTCAGAACTGAGCATGTGGTTAGACGTTCGTTCATCTAGCACAAAAGGAACGGGTTGCAGGAGAAACTATTACTCTGGTTTCTCAGACTGCTTCTTTGTGCCGGTTTGAAGTTCTTCCAGTTTTCAGTGTAAAACTGAGTTGGAGCTAGTTCCTCCCCATATATATGAATGGAGTGGAGTTTGCTATTGAAATGAAACTTTGTGTTCCCAACAAGCTTGGTTAAAGACGGCTTTCACACACACTTATTTGTCAGAACTGAGCATGTGGAGAGAATTTCGTTCATCTAGCTCAAAGTTAACGGTTTGCAGGAGAAACTTTTACTTTGCTTTCCCAGTCTGTTTCTTAGTGCCGGTTTGAAGTTCCTGCATTTTTCACTGTAAAACCGAGTTGGAGCGAGTACCTCCCCATATATATGTATGGAGTGGAGTTTGCAACTGAAAAGAAACTTTGTGTTCCCAACAATCTTGGTGAAGTACGGCTTTCACACACACTTACCTCTCAGAAATGAGCATGTGGAGAGAAGTTCGTTCATCTAGCTCAAAGTTAACGGGTTGCAGGAGAAACTTTTACTTTGCTTTCTCAGTCTGATTCCTAGTGCCGGTTTTAAGTTCCTGCAGTTTTCACTGTAAAACCACGTTGAAGCTAGTACCTCCCCTTATATATTTATGGAGTGGAGCTTGCAACTGAAAAGAACCTTTGTGTTCACAACAAGTTAGGTGAATTACGTCTTTCAAACACACTTATGTTTTAGTACTGAGCATGTGCATAGACGTTCGGTCATCCAACACAAAGGGAACGGGTTGCAGGGTAAACATTTAGTCTGGTTTCTCAATCTGATTCCTAGTGCCGGTTTGAAGTTCCTGTAGTTTTCACTGTAAAGCCGAGTTGGTGCTAGTTCCTCCCTATATATATGTATGGAAAGGAGTTTGAAAGTTAAAAGGAACTTTGTGTTCCCAACAAGCTAGGTGAAGAACGTTTTTCACACACAGTTACCTCTCAGAAATGGGCATGTGGAGAGACGTTCGTTCATCTAGCACAAAAGGAACGTGTTGCAGGAGAAACTATTACTCTGGTTTCTCAGTCTGATTCTTTGTGCCGGTTTGAAGTTCCTCCAGTTTTCAGTGTAAAACTGAGTTGGAGCTAGTTCCTCCCCATATATATGTATGGAGTGGAGTTTGCAATTGGAAAGAACCTTTGTTTTCCCAACAAGCATTGTTAAAGACGGCTTTCACACACACTTATTTGTCAGAACTGAGCATGTGGAGAGAATTTCGTTCATCTAGCTCAAAGTTAACGGGTTGCAGGAGAAACTTTAACTTTGCATTCTCAGTCTGATTCCTAGTGCCTGTTTGAAGTTCCTGCAGTTTTCAGTTTAAAACCGAGTTGGTCCTAGTCCCTCCCAATATATATGTATGGAATGGGGTTTGCAAATTAAAAGGAACTTTGTGTTCCCAACAAGCTAGGTGAAGAACGTCTTTCACACACACTTACCTCTCAGAACTGAGCATGTGGAGAGACGTTCGTTCATCTAGCAAAAAGGGAACGAGTTGCAGTAGAATCTTTTACTCTGGTTTCTCAGTCAGTTTCTTAGTGCCACTTTGAAGTTCCTCCTGTTTTCACTGTAAAACCACGTTGGAGCTAGTACCACCCCTTATATATTTATGGAGTGGAGCTTGCAACTTAAAAGAAACTTTGTGTTCACAACAATTTAGGAGAATTACGTATTTCAATCACACATATGTCTCAGAACTAAGCATGTGGTTAGACGTTCGTTCATCTAGCACAAAGGCAACGGGTTGCAGTAGAAATTATTACTCTGGTTTCTCAGTCTGATTCCTAGTGCCGGTTTGAAGTTCCTGCAGTTTTCACTGTATAAGCGAGTTGGAGCTAGTTCTTCCCCATATATATGTATGAAATGGAGTTTGCAACTGAAAAGAAACTTTGTGTTCCCAACAATCTAGGTGAAGTACGGCTTTCACACACACTTATCTCTCAGAAATGAGCATGTGGAGAGAAGTTCGTTCATCTAGCTCAAAGTTAACGGGTTGCAGGAGAAACTTTTACTTTGCTTTCTCAGTCTGTTTCCTAGTGCCGGTTTGAAGTTCCTGCAGTTTTCACTGTAAAACAGTGTTGGTGCTAGTTCCTCCCCATATATATGTATGGAGTGGAGTTTGCAACTGAAAAGAAACTTTGTGTTCCCAACCAGCTAGGTGAAGGACTTCTTTAACACACACTTATCTCTCAGAATCTAGCATGTGGAGAGACGTTTGTTCATCTAGCACAAAGGGAACGGGTTGCAGTAGAATCTTTCTCTGGTGTCTCAGTCTGTTTCTTAAAGCCAGTTTGAAGTTCCTCCTGTTTTCACTGTAAACCCGCGTTGGAGCTAGTACCACTCCTTATATATTTATGGAGTGGAGTTTGCAACTGAAAACAAACTTTTTGTTCCCAACAAGTTAGGTGAAGGACGGCTTTCAAACACACTTATGTCTCAGAACTGAGCATGTGGTTAGACGTTCGTTCATCTAGCACAAAGGCAACGGGTTGCAGTAGAAATTATTACTCTGGTTTCTCAGTCTGATTCCAAGTGCCGGTTTGAAGTTCCTGCAGTTTACACTGTAGAAGCGAGTTGGAGCTAGTTCCTCCCCATATATATGTATGGAATGGAGTTTGCAACAGAAAAGAAACTTTGTGTTCCCAACAAGTTATGTGAAGAAAGGCTTTCAAACACACTTATGCCTCAGAACTTAGCATGTGGTTAGACGTTCGTTCATCTAGCACAAAAGGAATGGGTTGCAGGAGAAACTATTACTCTGGTTTCTCAGTCTGATTCTTTGTCCCGGTTTGAAGTTCCTGCAGTTTTCAGTGTAAAACTGAGTTGGATCTAGTTCCTCCCCTTATATATGTATGGAATGGACTTTGCAAATTAAAAGGAACTTTGTGTTCCCAACAAGCTAGGTGAAGAACGTCTTTCACACTCACTTACCTCTCAGAACTGAGCATGTGGAAAGACGTTCGTTCATCCAACACAAAAGGAACGGGTTGCAGGATAATGTATTACTCTGGTTTCTGACTCTGATTCCTAGTGCCGGTTTGATGTTCCTGCAGTTTTCAGTGTAAAACCGAGTTGAGCTATTTCCTCCCCATATATATGCATTTAGTGGAGTTTGCAACTGAAAAGAAACTTTGTGTTCCCAACAAGTTAGGTGAAGGACGGCTTTCAAACACACTTTTGTCTCAGAACTGAGCATGTGGTTAGACGTTCGTTCTTCTAGCACAAAGGCAACGGGTTGCAGGAGAAACTATTACTCTGGTTTCTCAGTCTGATTCTTTGTCCCGGTTTTGAAGTTCCTGCAGTTTTCAGTGTAAAACCGAGTTGGAGCTAGTTCCTCCCCATATATATGAATGGAGTGGAGTTTGCAACTGAAAAGAAACTTTGTGTTCCCAACAAGCTAGGTGAAGCAAGGCTTTCACCCACTCTTCTCTCTCAGAATATGGCATGTGGAGAGACGTATGTTCATCTAGCACAAAGGGTACGGTTTGCAGTATAATCTTTCTATGGATTCTCAGTATGTTTTTTAATGCCAGTTTGAAGTTCCTCCAGTTTTCACTGTAAATCCGCGTTGGAGCTAATACCTCCCCTTATATATTTATGGAGTGAAGTATGGAACTGAAAAGAAACTTTGTGTTCCCAACAATTTAAGTGAAGTACGTCTTTCAAACCCACTTATGTCTCAGAAGTGAGCATGTGTAGAGACGTTCGTTCATCTAACACAAAAGGAAGGGGTTACAGGGGAAACTATTTCTCTGGTTTCTCAGTCTGATTCCTTGTGCCGGTTTGATGTTCCTGCAGTTTTCACTGTAAAACCGAGATCTTGCTAGTTCCTCCCCATATATATGTATGGAGTGGGGTTTGCAACTGAAAACAAACTTTGTGTTCCCAATCAGCTAGGTGAAGGACTTCTTTAACACACACTTATCTCTCAGAATCTAGCATGTGGAGAGACGTTTGTTCATCTAGCACAAAGGGTACGGTTTGCAGTATAATCTTTCTATGGATTCTCAGTCTGTTTTTTAATGCCAGTTTGAAGTTCCTCCAGTTTTCACTGTAAATCCGCGGTGGACCTAGAACCACACCTTATATATTTATGGAGTGGAGATTGCAACTGAAAAGAAACTTTTTGTTCCCAGCAAGTTAGGTGAAGTACGGCTTTCAAACACACATATGTCTCAGAACTGAGTATGTGGTTAGACGTTCGTTCATCTAGCACAAATTGAACGGGATGCAGTAGAAACTATTACTCTGGTTTCTCAGTCTGATTCTTTTTCCCGGTTTGAAGTTCCTGAAATTTTCAGTGTAAAACCGTGTTGGTGCTAGTTCCTCCCCATATATATGTATGGAATGGAGTTTGCAAATTTAAAGGAACTTTGTGTTTCCAAAAAGCTAGGTGAAAAAAGTCTTTCACACACACTTACCTCTCAGAACTGAGCATGTGGAGAGACTTTCGTTCATCTAGCTCAAATTTAACGGGTTGCAGAAGAAACTATTACTTTGCTTTCTCAGTCTGATTCCTAGTGCCGGTTTGAAGTTCTTGAATTTTTCACTGTAAAACCACGTTGGAGTTAGTACCTCCCCTTATATATTTATGGAGTGGAGCTCGCAACTGAAAAGAACCTTTGTGTTCACAACAAGTTAGGTGAAGGATGGCTTTCAAACACACTTATGTCTCAGAACTAAGCATGTGGTTAGACGTTCGTTCATCTAGCACAAAATGAACGGGTTGCAGGAGAAACTATTACTCTGGATTCTCAGTCTGATTCCTTGTGCCGGTTTGAAGTTCCTGCAGTTTTCAATGTAAAATCGAGTTGGTGCTAGTTCCTCCCCATATATATGTATGGAGTGGAGTTTGCAACTGAAAAGAAACTTTGAGTTCCCGACAAGCTAGTTGAAGGACTTCTTTAACACACACATTTCTCTCAGAATCTAGCATGTGGAGAGACGTTCGTTCATATAGCACAAAGGGAACAGGTTGCAGTAGAATCTTTCTCTGGTTTCTCAGTCTGTTTCTTAATGCCAGTTTGAAGTTCCTCCATTTTTCACTGTAAATCCGCGTTGGAGCTAGTACCTCCTCTTATATATTTATGGATTGTAGTTTGTAACTGAAAAGAAACTTTGTGTTCCCAAAAAGTTAGGTGAAGGACGGCTTTCACACACACTTATGTCTCAAAACTAATCATGTGTTTAGACGTTCGTTCATCTAGCACAAAGGAAACGGGTTGCAGTAGAAATTATTACTCTGGTTTCTCAGTCGGATTCCTTGTGCCAGTTTGAAGTTCCTGCAGTTTTCACTGTATAAGCGAGTTGGTGCTAGTTCCTCCCCATATATATGTATGGAATGGAGTTTGCAACTGAAAAGAAACTTTGTGTTCCCAACAAGTTAGGTGAAGGACGGCTTTCAAACACACTTTTGTCTCAGAACTGAGCATGTGGTTAGACGTTCGTTCTTCTAGCACAAAGGCAACGGGTTGCAGGAGAAACTATTACTCTGGTTTCTCAGTCTGATTCTTTGTCCCGGTTTTGAAGTTCCTGCAGTTTTCAGTGTAAAACCGAGTTGGAGCTAGTTCCTCCCCATATATATGCATGGAGTGGGGTTTGCAACTGAAAAGAAACTTTGTGTTCCCAACAAGCTAGGTGAAGGAAGGCTTTCACACACTCTTCTCTCTCAGAACCTGGCATGTGGAGAGACGTATGTTCATCTAGCACAAAGGGTACGGTTTGCAGTATAATCTTTCTATGGATTATCAGTCTGTTTTTTAATGCCAGTTTGAAGTTCCTCCAGTTTTCACTGTAAATCCGCGTTGGAGCTAATACCTCCCCTTATATATTTATGGAGTGGAGTATGGAACTGAAAAGGAACTTTGTGTTCCCAACAATTTAGGTGAAGTACGTCTTTCAAACCCACTTATGTCTCAGAAGTGAGCATGTGCATAGACGTTCGTTCATCTAGCAAAAAGGGAACGGGTTGCAGTAGAAACTTTTAGTCTGGATTCTCAGTCTGTTTCTTAGTGCCAGTTTGAAGTTCCTCCAGTTTTCACTGTAAATCCACGTTTTTGCTAGTACCACCCCTTATAGATTTATGGAGTGGAGATTGCAACTGAAAAGAACCTTTGTGTTCACAACAAGTTAAGTGAATTACGTCTTTCAAACACACTTATGTCTTAGTACTGAGCATGTGCATAGAAGTTCGTTCTGCTAGCACAAGGGAACGGGTTGCAGGAGAAAGTTTTACTCTGGTTTCTCAGTCTGATTCCTAGTGCCGGTTTGAAGTTCCTGCAGTTTACACTGTAAAACCGAGTTGGTGCTTGTTCCTCCCCATATATATGTATGGAATGGAGTTTGCTACTTAAAAGGAACTTTGTGTTCCCAACAAGCTTGGTGAAGGACGTCTTTCACACACACTTACCTCTCAGAACTGAGCATGTGGAGAGACGTTCTTTCATCTAGCACAAAAGGAACGGGTTGCAGGAGAAACTATTACTCTGGTTTCTGAGTCTGATTCCAAGTGCCGGTTTGAAGTTCCTATAGTTTTTATTGTAAAACCGAGTTGGTGCTTGTCCCTTCCCCATATATATGTATGGAATGGAGTTTGCAACTGAAAAGAAACTTTGTGTTCCCCACAAGCTTGGTGAAGGACCTCTTTAACACACACTTATCTCTCACAATCTAGCATGTGGAGAGACGTTCGTTCATCTAGCACAAAGGGAACGGTTTGCAGTAGTATCTTTTAGTCTGGTTTCTCAGTCTGTTTCTTAGTGCCAGTTTGAAGTTCCCCCAGTTTTCACTATAAAACCACGTTGGAGCTAGTACATCCCCTTATATATTTATGGAGTGGTGCTTGCAACTGAAAATAACCTTTGTGTTCACAAAAAGTTAGGTGAATTACGTCTTTCAAACACACTTATGTCTTAGTACTGAGTATGTGCATAGACGTTCGTTCAGCTAGCACAAAGGGAACGGGATGCAGGAGAAAGTTTTACTCTGGTTTCTCAGTCTGATTCCTTGTGCCGGTTTGAAGTTCCTTCAGTTTTCACTGTATAAGCGAGTTGGAGCTAGTTCCTCCCCATATATATGTATGGAATGGAGTTTGCAACTGAAAAGAAACTTTGTGTCCCAACAAGTTAGGTGAAGGAAGGCTTTCAAACACACTTATGTCTCAGAACTGAGCATGTGGAGAGACGTTCGTTCATCTAGCACAAAAGGAACGGTTGCAGGAGAAACTATTTCTCTGGTTTCTCAGTCTGATTCTTTGTCCTGGTTTGAAATTCCTGCAGTTTTCAGTGTAAAATCGAGTTGGAGCTAGTTCCACCCCATATATATGTATGGAGTGGAGTTTGCAACTGAAAAGAAACTTTGTGTTCCCAACACGCTATGTGCAGGACGGCTTTCACACACACTTATTTCTCAGAAATGAGCATGTGGAGAGAAGTTCGTTCATCTAGCTCAAAGTTAACGGGTTGCAGGAGAAACTTTTACTTTGCTTTCTCAGTCTGATTCCTAGTGCCGTTTTGAAGTTCCTGCAGTTTTCACTGTATAAGCGAGTTGGTGCTAGTTCCTCCCCATATATATGTATGGAATGGAGTTTGCAACTGAAAAGAAACTTTGTGCTCCCAAAAAGTTAGGTGAAGGAAGCTTTCAAACACACATGTATCAGAACTGAGCATGTGGTTAGTAGATCGTTCATCTAGCACAAATGCAACGGGTTGCAGGAGAAACTATTACTCTGGTTTCTCAGTCTGATTCTTTGTCCCCGTTTCAAGTTCCTGAAATTTTCAGTGTAAAACCGTGTTGGTGCTAGTTCCTCCCCATATATATGTATGGAATGGAGTTTGCAAACTAAAAGGAACTTTGTGTTTCCAAAAAGCTAGGTGAAAAAAGTCTTTCACACACACTTACCTCTCAGAACTGAGCATGTGGAGAGACATTCGTTCATCTAGCTCAAAGTTAATGGGTTGCAGGAGAAACTATTACTTTGCTTTCTCAGTCTGATTCCTAGTGCCGGTTTGAAGTTCCTGAATTTTTCACTGTAAAACCACGTTGGAGTTAGTACCTCCCCTTATATATTTATGGAGTGGAGCTTGCAACTGAAAAGAACCTTTGTGTTCACAACAAGTTAGGTGAAGGACGGGTTTCAAACACACATATGTCTCAGAACTAAGCATGTGGTTAGACGTTCTTTCATCTAGCACAAAATGAACGGGTTGCAGGAGAAACTATTACTCTGGATTCTCAGTCTGATTCCTTGTGCCGGTTTGAAGTTCCTGCAGTTTTCAATGTAAAATCGAGTTGGTGCTAGTTCCTCCCCATATATATGTATGGAGTGGAGTTTGCAACTGAAAAGAAACTTTGAGTTCCCGACAAGCTAGTTGAAGGACTTCTTTAACACACACATTTCTCTCAGAATCTAGCATGTGGAGAGACGTTCGTTCATATAGCACAAAGGGAACAGGTTGCAGTAGAATCTTTCTCTGGTTTCTCAGTCTGTTTCTTAATGCCAGTTTGAAGTTCCTCCATTTTTCACTGTAAATCCGCGTTGGAGCTAGTACCTCCTCTTATATATTTATGGATTGTAGTTTGTAACTGAAAAGAAACTTTGTGTTCCCAAAAAGTTAGGTGAAGGACGGCTTTCACACACACTTATGTCTCAAAACTAATCATGTGTTTAGACGTTCGTTCATCTAGCACAAAGGAAACGGGTTGCAGTAGAAATTATTACTCTGGTTTCTCAGTCGGATTCCTTGTGCCAGTTTGAAGTTCCTGCAGTTTTCACTGTATAAGCGAGTTGGTGCTAGTTCCTCCCCATATATATGTATGGAATGGAGTTTGCAACTGAAAAGAAACTTTGTGTTCCCAACAAGTTAGGTGAAGGACGGCTTTCAAACACACTTTTGTCTCAGAACTGAGCATGTGGTTAGACGTTCGTTCTTCTAGCACAAAGGCAACGGGTTGCAGGAGAAACTATTACTCTGGTTTCTCAGTCTGATTCTTTGTCCCGGTTTTGAAGTTCCTGCAGTTTTCAGTGTAAAACCGAGTTGGAGCTAGTTCCTCCCCATATATATGCATGGAGTGGGGTTTGCAACTGAAAAGAAACTTTGTGTTCCCAACAAGCTAGGTGAAGGAAGGCTTTCACACACTCTTCTCTCTCAGAACCTGGCATGTGGAGAGACGTATGTTCATCTAGCACAAAGGGTACGGTTTGCAGTATAATCTTTCTATGGATTATCAGTCTGTTTTTTAATGCCAGTTTGAAGTTCCTCCAGTTTTCACTGTAAATCCGCGTTGGAGCTAATACCTCCCCTTATATATTTATGGAGTGGAGTATGGAACTGAAAAGGAACTTTGTGTTCCCAACAATTTAGGTGAAGTACGTCTTTCAAACCCACTTATGTCTCAGAAGTGAGCATGTGCATAGACGTTCGTTCATCTAGCAAAAAGGGAACGGGTTGCAGTAGAAACTTTTAGTCTGGATTCTCAGTCTGTTTCTTAGTGCCAGTTTGAAGTTCCTCCAGTTTTCACTGTAAATCCACGTTTTTGCTAGTACCACCCCTTATAGATTTATGGAGTGGAGATTGCAACTGAAAAGAACCTTTGTGTTCACAACAAGTTAAGTGAATTACGTCTTTCAAACACACTTATGTCTTAGTACTGAGCATGTGCATAGAAGTTCGTTCTGCTAGCACAAGGGAACGGGTTGCAGGAGAAAGTTTTACTCTGGTTTCTCAGTCTGATTCCTAGTGCCGGTTTGAAGTTCCTGCAGTTTACACTGTAAAACCGAGTTGGTGCTTGTTCCTCCCCATATATATGTATGGAATGGAGTTTGCTACTTAAAAGGAACTTTGTGTTCCCAACAAGCTTGGTGAAGGACGTCTTTCACACACACTTACCTCTCAGAACTGAGCATGTGGAGAGACGTTCTTTCATCTAGCACAAAAGGAACGGGTTGCAGGAGAAACTATTACTCTGGTTTCTGAGTCTGATTCCAAGTGCCGGTTTGAAGTTCCTATAGTTTTTATTGTAAAACCGAGTTGGTGCTTGTCCCTTCCCCATATATATGTATGGAATGGAGTTTGCAACTGAAAAGAAACTTTGTGTTCCCCACAAGCTTGGTGAAGGACCTCTTTAACACACACTTATCTCTCACAATCTAGCATGTGGAGAGACGTTCGTTCATCTAGCACAAAGGGAACGGTTTGCAGTAGTATCTTTTAGTCTGGTTTCTCAGTCTGTTTCTTAGTGCCAGTTTGAAGTTCCCCCAGTTTTCACTATAAAACCACGTTGGAGCTAGTACATCCCCTTATATATTTATGGAGTGGTGCTTGCAACTGAAAATAACCTTTGTGTTCACAAAAAGTTAGGTGAATTACGTCTTTCAAACACACTTATGTCTTAGTACTGAGTATGTGCATAGACGTTCGTTCAGCTAGCACAAAGGGAACGGGATGCAGGAGAAAGTTTTACTCTGGTTTCTCAGTCTGATTCCTTGTGCCGGTTTGAAGTTCCTTCAGTTTTCACTGTATAAGCGAGTTGGAGCTAGTTCCTCCCCATATATATGTATGGAATGGAGTTTGCAACTGAAAAGAAACTTTGTGTCCCAACAAGTTAGGTGAAGGAAGGCTTTCAAACACACTTATGTCTCAGAACTGAGCATGTGGAGAGACGTTCGTTCATCTAGCACAAAAGGAACGGTTGCAGGAGAAACTATTTCTCTGGTTTCTCAGTCTGATTCTTTGTCCTGGTTTGAAATTCCTGCAGTTTTCAGTGTAAAATCGAGTTGGAGCTAGTTCCACCCCATATATATGTATGGAGTGGAGTTTGCAACTGAAAAGAAACTTTGTGTTCCCAACACGCTATGTGCAGGACGGCTTTCACACACACTTATTTCTCAGAAATGAGCATGTGGAGAGAAGTTCGTTCATCTAGCTCAAAGTTAACGGGTTGCAGGAGAAACTTTTACTTTGCTTTCTCAGTCTGATTCCTAGTGCCGTTTTGAAGTTCCTGCAGTTTTCACTGTATAAGCGAGTTGGTGCTAGTTCCTCCCCATATATATGTATGGAATGGAGTTTGCAACTGAAAAGAAACTTTGTGCTCCCAAAAAGTTAGGTGAAGGAAGCTTTCAAACACACATGTATCAGAACTGAGCATGTGGTTAGTAGATCGTTCATCTAGCACAAATGCAACGGGTTGCAGGAGAAACTATTACTCTGGTTTCTCAGTCTGATTCTTTGTCCCCGTTTCAAGTTCCTGAAATTTTCAGTGTAAAACCGTGTTGGTGCTAGTTCCTCCCCATATATATGTATGGAATGGAGTTTGCAAACTAAAAGGAACTTTGTGTTTCCAAAAAGCTAGGTGAAAAAAGTCTTTCACACACACTTACCTCTCAGAACTGAGCATGTGGAGAGACATTCGTTCATCTAGCTCAAAGTTAATGGGTTGCAGGAGAAACTATTACTTTGCTTTCTCAGTCTGATTCCTAGTGCCGGTTTGAAGTTCCTGAATTTTTCACTGTAAAACCACGTTGGAGTTAGTACCTCCCCTTATATATTTATGGAGTGGAGCTTGCAACTGAAAAGAACCTTTGTGTTCACAACAAGTTAGGTGAAGGACGGGTTTCAAACACACATATGTCTCAGAACTAAGCATGTGGTTAGACGTTCTTTCATCTAGCACAAAATGAACGGGTTGCAGGAGAAACTATTACTCTGGATTCTCAGTCTGATTCCTTGTGCCGGTTTGAAGTTCCTGCAGTTTTCAATGTAAAATCGAGTTGGTGCTAGTTCCTCCCCATATATATGTATGGAGTGGAGTTTGCAACTGAAAAGAAACTTTGAGTTCCCGACAAGCTAGTTGAAGGACTTCTTTAACACACACATTTCTCTCAGAATCTAGCATGTGGAGAGACGTTCGTTCATATAGCACAAAGGGAACAGGTTGCAGTAGAATCTTTCTCTGGTTTCTCAGTCTGTTTCTTAATGCCAGTTTGAAGTTCCTCCATTTTTCACTGTAAATCCACGTTGGAGCTAGTACCTCCTCTTATATATTTATGGATTGT
The DNA here is from genome assembly GCF_036321535.1 of Camelus dromedarius. Lineage (NCBI taxonomy): Eukaryota > Metazoa > Chordata > Mammalia > Artiodactyla > Camelidae > Camelus > Camelus dromedarius. The sequence goes on along the minus strand of NC_087470.1, from coordinate 12,081,697 downwards.
AGTTTGTAACTGAAAAGAAACTTTGTGTTCCCAAAAAGTTAGGTGAAGGACGGCTTTCACACACACTTATGTCTCAAAACTAATCATGTGTTTAGACGTTCGTTCATCTAGCACAAAGGAAACGGGTTGCAGTAGAAATTATTACTCTGGTTTCTCAGTCGGATTCCTTGTGCCAGTTTGAAGTTCCTGCAGTTTTCACTGTATAAGCGAGTTGGTGCTAGTTCCTCCCCATATATATGTATGGAATGGAGTTTGCAACTGAAAAGAAACTTTGTGTTCCCAACAAGTTAGGTGAAGGACGGCTTTCAAACACACTTTTGTCTCAGAACTGAGCATGTGGTTAGACGTTCGTTCTTCTAGCACAAAGGCAACGGGTTGCAGGAGAAACTATTACTCTGGTTTCTCAGTCTGATTCTTTGTCCCGGTTTTGAAGTTCCTGCAGTTTTCAGTGTAAAACCGAGTTGGAGCTAGTTCCTCCCCATATATATGCATGGAGTGGGGTTTGCAACTGAAAAGAAACTTTGTGTTCCCAACAAGCTAGGTGAAGGAAGGCTTTCACACACTCTTCTCTCTCAGAACCTGGCATGTGGAGAGACGTATGTTCATCTAGCACAAAGGGTACGGTTTGCAGTATAATCTTTCTATGGATTCTCAGTCTGTTTTTTAATGCCAGTTTGAATTTCCTCCAGTTTTCACTGTAAATCCGCGTTGGAGCTAATACCTCCCCTTATATATTTATGGAGTGGAGTATGGAACTGAAAAGAAACTTTGTGTTCCCAACAATTTAGGTGAAGTACGTCTTTCAAACCCACTTATGTCTCAGAAGTGAGCATGTGCATAGACGTTCGTTCATCTAGCAAAAAGGGAACGGGTTGCAGTAGAAACTTTTAGTCTGGATTCTCAGTCTGTTTCTTAGTGCCAGTTTGAAGTTCCTCCAGTTTTCACTGTAAATCCACGTTTTTGCTAGTACCACCCCTTATAGATTTATGGAGTGGAGATTGCAACTGAAAAGAACCTTTGTGTTCACAACAAGTTAAGTGAATTACGTCTTTCAAACACACTTATGTCTTAGTACTGAGCATGTGCATAGAAGTTCGTTCTGCTAGCACAAGGGAACGGGTTGCAGGAGAAAGTTTTACTCTGGTTTCTCAGTCTGATTCCTAGTGCCGGTTTGAAGTTCCTGCAGTTTACACTGTAAAACCGAGTTGGTGCTTGTTCCTCCCCATATATATGTATGGAATGGAGTTTGCTACTTAAAAGGAACTTTGTGTTCCCAACAAGCTTGGTGAAGGACGTCTTTCACACACACTTACCTCTCAGAACTGAGCATGTGGAGAGACGTTCGTTCATCCAACACAAAAGAACGGGTTGCAGGAGAAACTATTACTCTGTTTCTGAGTCTGATTCCTAGTGCCGGTTTGAAGTTCCTGCAGTTTTTATTGTAAAACCGAGTTGGTGCTAGTCCCTTCCCCATATATATGTATGGAATGGAGTTTGCAACTGAAAAGAAACTTTGTGTTCCCCACAAGCTTGGTGAAGGACTTTTTTAACACACACTTATCTCTCACAATCTAGCATGTGGAGAGACGTTCGTTCATCTAGCACAAAGGGAACGGGTTGCAGGAGAAACTATTACTCTGGTTTCTCAGTCTGATTCTTTGTCCCGGTTTGAAGTTCCTGAAATTTTCAGTGTAAAACCGTGTTGGTGCTAGTTCCTCCCCATATATATGTATGGAATGGAGTTTGCAAATTAAAAGGAACTTTGTGTTTCCAAAAAGCTAGGTGAAAAAATTCTTTCACACACACTTACCTCTCAGAACTGAGCATGTTGAGAGACATTCGTTCATCTAGCTCAAAGTTAACGGGTTGCAGGAGAAACTATTACTTTGCTTTCTCAGTCTGATTCCTAGTGCCGGTTTGAAGTTCCTGAAATTTTCACTGTAAAACCACGCTTGAGTTAGTACCTCCACTTATATATTTATGGCGTGGAGCTTGCAACTGAAAAGAACCTTTGTGTTCACAATAAGTTAGGTGAAGGACGGGTTTCAAACACACCTATGTCTCAGAACTAAGCATGTGGTTAGACGTTCGTTCATCTAGCACAAAAGGAACGGGTTGCAGGAGAAACTATTACTCTGGAATCTCAGTCTGATTCCTTGTGCCGGTTTGAAGTTCCTGCAGTTTTCAATGTAAAACCGAGTTGGAGCTAGTTCCCCCCATATATATGTATGGAGTGGAGTTTACCACTGAAAAGAATCTTTGTGTTCCCAACAAGCTAGATGAAGGACGGCTTTCCACACACTTATCTCTCAGAACTGAGCATGTGGAGTGACGTTCGTTCATCTAGCACAAAGGGAACAGGTTGCAGTAGAATCTTTCTCTGGTTTCTCAGTCTGTTTCTTAATGCCAGTTTGAAGTTCTTCCATTTTTTACTGTAAATCCGCGTTGGAGCTAGTACCTCCTCTTATATATTTATGGATTGTAGTTTGTAACTGAAAAGAAACTTTGTGTTCCCAAAAAGTTAGGTGAAGGACGGCTTTCACACACATTTATGTCTCAAAACTAATCATCTGTTTAGACGTTCGTTCATCTAGCACAAATGCAACGAGTTGCAGTAGAAATTATTACTCTAGTTACTCAGTCTGATTCCTAGTGCCTGTTTGAAGTTCCTGCAGTTTTCACTGTAAAACAGAGTTGATGCTAGATCGTCCCCAATTATATGTATGAAGTGGAGTTTGTAACTGAAAAGAAACTTTGTGTTCCCAACAAGCTAGTTGAAGGACGGCTTTCACACCCACTTAACTCTCAGAACTGAGCATGTGGATAGACGTTCGTTCATCTAGCACAAAGGGAACGGTTTGCAGTAGAATCTTTTAGTCTGGTTTCTCAGTCTGTTTCTTAGAGCCAGTATGAAGTTCCTACAGTTTTCACTGTAAAACCACTTTGGAGCTTGTACATCCCCTTATATATTTATAGAGTGGAGCTTGCAACTGAAAAGAACCTGTGTGTTCACAAAAAGTTAGGTGAAATACGTCTTTCAAACACACTTATGTCTTAGTACTGAGCATGTGCATAGACGTTCGTTCAGCTAGCACAAAGGGAACGGGTTGCAGGAGAAAGTTTTACTCTGGATTCTCAGTCTCTTTCCTAGTGCCGGTTTGAAGTTCCTGCAGTTTTCACAGGAAAACAGATTTGGAGCAAGTACCTCCCCATAGATATGTATGGAGTGGGGTTGGCAACTGAAAAGAAACTTTGTGTTCCCAACAAGCTAGGTGAAGGACGGCTTTGACACACACTTATCTCTCCTAACTGAGCATGTGGAGAGACGTTCCTTCATCTAGCACAAAGGGAACGGCTTGCAGGAGAAACTGTTACTCTGGTTGCTCAGTCTGTTTCCTAGTGCCGGGTTGAAATTCATGCAGTTTTCACTGTAAAAACGAGTTGGAGCTAATAGCTCCCCATATATATATATGGAGTGGAGTTTGCACCTGAAAAGAATCTTTGTGTTCCGAACAAGCTAGGTGAAGGACGGATTTCACACACACTTATCTCTCAGAGCTGAGCATGTGGAGAGACGTTCATTCATCTAGCACAAAGTGAACGGGTTGCAGGAGAAACTTTTTCTCTGGTTTCTCAGTCTGTTTCCTAGTGCCGGGTTGAAGTTCCTGCAGTTTTCACAGGAAAACAGATTTGGAGCAAGTACCTCCCCATAGATATGTATGGAGTGGTGTTTGCAACTGGAAAGAAACTTTGTGTTCCCAACAAGCTAGGTGAAGGACGGCTTTGACACACACTTATCTCTCCGAACTGAGCATGTGGAGAGACGTTCGTTCATCTAGCACAAAGGGAACGGGTTGCAGGAGAAACTTTTACTCTGGTTTCTCAGTCTGTTTCCAAATGCCGGTTTGAATTTCCTGCATTTTTCACTGTAAAACCGATTTGGAGCTTGACCCTACCCATAGAAATGTATGGATTGGAGTTTGCAACTGAAACGAAACTTTGTGTTCCCAAAAAGCTAGGTGAAGGACGGCTTTCACACACACATTTCTCTCAGAACTGAGCATGTGGAGACACGTTAGTTCATCTAGCACAAAGGGAACACGTTGCAGGGAAACTTTTACCCTGGTTTCTCAGATTGTTTCCTAGTGCTTGTTTGAAGTTTCTGCAGTTTACACTGTAAAATCCAGTTGGAGCTAGTACCTCCCCATATATATGTATGGAGTGGAGTTTGCAACCAAATAGAAATTTGTGTTCCCAAAAAGCTAGGTGAAGGACGGCTTTCACACACAATTATCTCTCCGAACATAGCATGTGGAGAGACGTTCGTTCATCCAGCACAAAAGGAACGGGTTACAGGTGAAACTTTTACTCTGGTTTCTCACTCTGTTTCCTAGTGCCGGTTTGAAGTTCCTGCCGTTTTCACTGTAAAACCGAGTTGGAGCTAGTACCTCCCCATATATATGTATGTAGTGGAGTTTGCACCTGATAAGAAACTTTATGTTCCCAACTAGCTAGTTGAAGGTGGCTTTCACAGACACTTATCTCTCAGACCTGAGCATGTGGAGAGACGTTCGTTCATCTAGCACAAAGCGAACGGGTTGCAGGAGAAACTTTTACTCTTGTGGCTTAGTCTGTTTCCTAGTGCCGGTTTGAAGTTCCGGCAGTTTTCACTGAAAAACCGAGTTGGAGCTAGTTCCTCCCCATATGTATGTATGGAGTGGAGTTTGCAACTGAAAAGAAACTTTGTGTTCCCAACAAGTTAGGTGAAGGACGGCTTTGACACTAAATTATCTCTAAGAAATGAGCATGTAGAGAGACGTTCGTTCATCTAGCCAAAGGGAACGGGTTGCAGGGAAACTTTTACTCTGGTTTCTCAGTCTGTTTCCTAGTGCTGGTTTGAAGTTCCTCCAGTTTTCACTGTAATACCGAGTTGGAGCATGTCCCTACCCATAGATATGTATGGAGTGGAGTTTGCAACTGAAAAGCAACTTTGTGTTCCCAACAAGCTAGGTGAAGGACGGCTTTGACACACACTAATCTCTCAGAACTGAGCATGTGGAAAGATTTTCGTTCATCTAGCACAAAGGGAACGGGTTGCCGGAGAAACTTTTCTCTGGTTTCTCAGTCTGTTTCCTAGTGCCTGTTTGAAGTTCCTGCAGTTTTCAGTGTAAAACGGAATTGGTACTAGTACCTCCCCATATATATGTATGGAGTGGAGTTTGCAACATAAAAGAAACTTTGTGTTCTCAACAAGCTTGGAGAAGGACGGCTTTCACACATACATTTCTATCAGAACTGAGCATGTGGAGAGACGTTCATTCATCTAGCACAAAGGGAACGGTTTGCAGGAGAAACTTTTACTCTATTTTCTCAGTCTGTTTCATAGTGCCGGTTTGAAGTTCCTGCAGTTTTCACAGTAAAACCGATTTGGAGCTACTACCTCCCCATAGATATGTATGGAGTGGAGTTTGCAACTGAAAAGAAACTTTGTGTTCCCAAAAAGCTAGGTGAAGGACGGCTTTGACACACAATTTTCTCTCCGAACTGAGCTTGTGGAGAGACGTTCATTCATCAAGCACAAAGGGAACGGGTTACAGGAGAAACTTTTACTCTGGTTTCTCAGTCTGTTTCCTAGTGCCGTTTTGAAATTCCTGCACTTTTCACTGTAAAACCGATTTGGAGCTTCTCCCAACCCATAGATATGTATGCAGTGGAGTTTGCAACTGAAAAGAAACTTTGTGTTCCCAACAAGCTAGGTTAAGGACGCCTTTCACACACATATATCTCTCTGAACTGACCATGTGGAGAGACTTTCGTTCATCTAGCTCAAAGGAACGGGTTGCAGGAGAAACTTTTACTCTGGATTCTCAGTCTGTTTCCTAGTGCCCGTTTGAAGTTCCTGCAGTTTTCACAGGAAAACAGATTTGGAGCAAGTACCTCCCCATAGACATGTATGGAGTGGGGTTTGCAACTGAAAAGAAACTTTGTGTTCCCAACAAGCTAGGTGAAAGACGGCTTTGACACACACTTATCTCTCCGAACTGAGCATGTGGAGAGACGTTCGTTCATCTAGCACAAAGGGAACGGTTTGCAGGAGAAACTTTTACTCTGGTGACTTAGTCTGTTTCCTAGTGCCGGTTTGAAGTTCCTGCAATTTTCACTGAAACACCGAGTTGGAGCTAGTTCCTCCCCATATGTATGTATGGAGTGGAGTTTGCAACTGAAAAGGAACTTTGTGTTCCCAACAAGATAGGTGAAGTATGTCTTTCACACACACTTACCTCTCAGAAATAGGGAAGTAGAGAGACGTTCTTTCATCTAGCACAAAAGGAACGGGTTGCAGGAGAAACTATTACTCTGGTTTCTCAGTCTGATTCCTTGTGCCGGTTTGAAGTTCCTGCAGTTTTCACTGTAAAACAGATTTGGTGCTAGTTCCTCCCCATATATATGTATGGAGTGGAGTTTGCAACTGAAAAGAAACTTTGTGTTCCCAACAAGCTAGTTGAAGGACCTCTTTCACACACACATATCTCGCAGAATGTAGCATGTGGAGAGACGTTCGTTCATCTAGCACAAAGGAACGGGTTGCAGTAGAATCTTTTCTCTGGTTTCTCACTCTGTTTCTTAAAGCCAGTTTGAAGTTCCTCCACTTTTCAATGTAAATCCGTGTTGGAGCTAGTACAACCCCTTGTATATTTATGGATTGGAGTTTGCCACTGAAAAGAAACTTTGTTTTCCCAACAAGCTAGTTGAAGTACGGCTTTCACACACAATTATCTCTCAGAAATGAGCATGTGGATAGACGTTCGTTCATCTAGCACAAAGGGAACGGGTTGCAGTAGAATCTTTTAGTCTGGTTTCTCAGTCTTTTTCTTAGTGCCAGTTTGAAGTTCCTCCAGTTTTCACTGTAAAACCAGGTTGGAGCTAGTACCAACCCTTATATATTTATAGAGTGGAGCTTGCAACTGAAAGAACCTTTGTGTTCACAACAAGTTAGGTGAATTAAGTCTTTCAAACACACTTATGTCTTAGTACTGAGCATGTGCATAGACGTTCGTTCAGATAGCACAAAGGGAACGGGTTGCAGGAGAAAGTATTACTCTGGTTTCTCAGTCTGATTCCTTGTGCCGGATAGATGTTCCTGCAGTTTTCATTGTAAAAACGAGTTGGAGATAATAGCTCCCCATATATATGTATGGAGAGGAGTTTGCACCTGAAAAGAATCTTTGTGTTCCGAACAAGCTAGGTGAAGTACGGATTTCACACACACTTATCTCTCAGAACTGAGCATGTGGAGAGACGTTCATTCATCTAGCACAAAGGGAACGGGTTCCAGGAGAAACTTTTACTCTGGATTCTCAGTCTGTTTTCTAGTGCCGGTTTGAAGGTCCTGCAGTTTTCACTGTAAAACCGAGTTGGAGCTTGTACCTACCCATAGATATGTATGGAGTGGAGTTTGCAACTGAAAAGAAACTTTGTGTTCCAAACAAGCAAGGTGAAGGACGGCTTTCACACACATATATCTCTCAGAACTGAGCATGTGAAGAGACGTTCGTTCATCTAGCACAAAAGGAACGGGTTGCAGGTGAAACTTTTACTCTGGTTTCTCACTCTGTTTCCTAGTGCCGGTTTGAATTTCCTGCCGTTTTCACTGTAAAACCGAGTTGGAGCTAGTACCTCCCCATATATATGTATGGAGTGGAGTTTGCACCTGATAAGAAACTTTATGTTCCCAAATAGCTAGTTGAAGGCGGCTTTCACACACACTTATCTCTCAGACCTGAGCATGTGGAGAGACGTTCGTTCATCTAGCACAAAGCGAACGGGTTGCAGGAGAAACTTTTACTCTTGTGGCTTAGTCTGTTTCCTAGTGCCGGTTTGAAGTTCCGGCAGTTTTCACTGAAAAACCGAGTTGGAGCTAGTTCCTCCCCATATGTATGTATGGAGTGGAGTTTGCAACTGAAAAGAAACTTTGTGTTCCCAAAAGTTAGATGAAGGACGGCTTTGACACAAAATTATCTCTAAGAAATGAGCATGTAGAGAGACGTTCGTTCATCTAGCCAAAGGGAACGGGTTGCAGGGAAACTTTTACTCTGGTTTCTCAGTCTGTTTCCTAGTGCTGGTTTGAAGTTCCTCCAGTTTTCACTGTAATACCGAGTTCGAGCAAGTCCCTACCCATAGATATGTATGGATTGGAGTTTGCAACTGAAAAGCAACTTTGTGTTCCCAACAAGCTAGGTGAAGGACGGCTTTGACACACACTAATCTCTCAGAACTGAGCATGTGGAAAGATTTTCGTTCATCTAGCACAAAGGGAACGGGTTGCCGGAGAAACTTTTCTCTGGTTTCTCAGTCTGTTTCCTAGTGCCGGTTTGAAGATCCTGCAGTTTTCACTGTAAAACAGAGTTGATGCTAGATCGTCCCCAATTATATGTATGAAGTGGAGTTTGTAACTGAAAAGAAACTTTGTGTTCCCAACAAGCTAGTTGAAGGACGGCTTTCACACCCACTTAACTCTCAGAACTGAGCATGTGGATAGACGTTCGTTCATCTAGCACAAAGGGAACGGTTTGCAGTAGAATCTTTTAGTCTGGTTTCTCAGTCTGTTTCTTAGAGCCAGTATGAAGTTCCTACAGTTTTCACTGTAAAACCACTTTGGAGCTTGTACATCCCCTTATATATTTATAGAGTGGAGCTTGCAACTGAAAAGAACCTGTGTGTTCACAAAAAGTTAGGTGAAATACGTCTTTCAAACACACTTATGTCTTAGTACTGAGCATGTGCATAGACGTTCGTTCAGCTAGCACAAAGGGAACGGGTTGCAGGAGAAAGTTTTACTCTGGATTCTCAGTCTCTTTCCTAGTGCCGGTTTGAAGTTCCTGCAGTTTTCACAGGAAAACAGATTTGGAGCAAGTACCTCCCCATAGATATGTATGGAGTGGGGTTGGCAACTGAAAAGAAACTTTGTGTTCCCAACAAGCTAGGTGAAGGACGGCTTTGACACACACTTATCTCTCCTAACTGAGCATGTGGAGAGACGTTCCTTCATCTAGCACAAAGGGAACGGCTTGCAGGAGAAACTGTTACTCTGGTTGCTCAGTCTGTTTCCTAGTGCCGGGTTGAAATTCATGCAGTTTTCACTGTAAAAACGAGTTGGAGCTAATAGCTCCCCATATATATATATGGAGTGGAGTTTGCACCTGAAAAGAATCTTTGTGTTCCGAACAAGCTAGGTGAAGCGCGGATTTCACACACACTTATCTCTCAGAGCTGAGCATGTGGAGAGACGTTCATTCATCTAGCACAAAGTGAACGGGTTGCAGGAGAAACTTTTTCTCTGGTTTCTCAGTCTGTTTCCTAGTGCCGGGTTGAAGTTCCTGCAGTTTTCACAGGAAAACAGATTTGGAGCAAGTACCTCCCCATAGATATGTATGGAGTGGTGTTTGCAACTGGAAAGAAACTTTGTGTTCCCAACAAGCTAGGTGAAGGACGGCTTTGACACACACTTATCTCTCCGAACTGAGCATGTGGAGAGACGTTCGTTCATCTAGCACAAAGGGAACGGGTTGCAGGAGAAACTTTTACTCTGGTTTCTCAGTCTGTTTCCAAATGCCGGTTTGAATTTCCTGCATTTTTCACTGCAAAACCGATTTGGAGCTTGACCCTACCCATAGAAATGTATGGATTGGAGTTTGCAACTGAAACGAAACTTTGTGTTCCCAAAAAGCTAGGTGAAGGACGGCTTTCACACACACATATCTCTCAGAACTGAGCATGTGGAGACACGTTAGTTCATCTAGCACAAAGGGAACACGTTGCAGGGAAACTTTTACCCTGGTTTCTCAGATTGTTTCCTAGTGCTTGTTTGAAGTTTCTGCAGTTTACACTGTAAAATCCAGTTGGAGCTAGTACCTCCCCATATATATGTATGGAGTGGAGTTTGCAACCAAATAGAAACTTTGTGTTCCCAAAAAGCTAGGTGAAGGACGGCTTTCACACACAATTATCTCTCCGAACATAGCATGTGGAGAGACGTTCGTTCATCCAGCACAAAAGGAACGGGTTACAGGTGAAACTTTTACTCTGGTTTCTCACTCTGTTTCCTAGTGCCGGTTTGAAGTTCCTGCCGTTTTCACTGTAAAACCGAGTTGGAGCTAGTACCTCCCCATATATATGTATGTAGTGGAGTTTGCACCTGATAAGAAACTTTATGTTCCCAACTAGCTAGTTGAAGGTGGCTTTCACAGACACTTATCTCTCAGACCTGAGCATGTGGAGAGACGTTCGTTCATCTAGCACAAAGCGAACGGGTTGCAGGAGAAACTTTTACTCTTGTGGCTTAGTCTGTTTCCTAGTGCCGGTTTGAAGTTCCGGCAGTTTTCACTGAAAAACCGAGTTGGAGCTAGTTCCTCCCCATATGTATGTATGGAGTGGAGTTTGCAACTGAAAAGAAACTTTGTGTTCCCAACAAGTTAGGTGAAGGACGGCTTTGACACTAAATTATCTCTAAGAAATGAGCATGTAGAGAGACGTTCGTTCATCTAGCCAAAGGGAACGGGTTGCAGGGAAACTTTTACTCTGGTTTCTCAGTCTGTTTCCTAGTGCTGGTTTGAAGTTCCTCCAGTTTTCACTGTAATACCGAGTTGGAGCATGTCCCTACCCATAGATATGTATGGAGTGGAGTTTGCAACTGAAAAGCAACTTTGTGTTCCCAACAAGCTAGGTGAAGGACGGCTTTGACACACACTAATCTCTCAGAACTGAGCATGTGGAAAGATTTTCGTTCATCTAGCACAAAGGGAACGGGTTGCCGGAGAAACTTTTCTCTGGTTTCTCAGTCTGTTTCCTAGTGCCGGTTTGAAGTTCCTGCAGTTTTCAGTGTAAAACGGAATTGGTACTAGTACCTCCCCATATATATGTATGGAGTGGAGTTTGCAACATAAAAGAAACTTTGTGTTCTCAACAAGCTTGGAGAAGGACGGCTTTCACACATACATTTCTATCAGAACTGAGCATGTGGAGAGACGTTCATTCATCTAGCACAAAGGGAACGGTTTGCAGGAGAAACTTTTACTCTATTTTCTCAGTCTGTTTCATAGTGCCGGTTTGAAGTTCCTGCAGTTTTCACAGTAAAACCGATTTGGAGCTACTACCTCCCCATAGATATGTATGGAGTGGAGTTTGCAACTGAAAAGAAACTTTGTGTTCCCAAAAAGCTAGGTGAAGGACGGCTTTGACACACAATTTTCTCTCCGAACTGAGCTTGTGGAGAGACGTTCATTCATCAAGCACAAAGGGAACGGGTTACAGGAGAAACTTTTACTCTGGTTTCTCAGTCTGTTTCCTAGTGCCGTTTTGAAATTCCTGCACTTTTCACTGTAAAACCGATTTGGAGCTTCTCCCAACCCATAGATATGTATGCAGTGGAGTTTGCAACTGAAAAGAAACTTTGTGTTCCCAACAAGCTAGGTTAAGGACGCCTTTCACACACATATATCTCTCTGAACTGACCATGTGGAGAGACTTTCGTTCATCTAGCTCAAAGGAACGGGTTGCAGGAGAAACTTTTACTCTGGATTCTCAGTCTGTTTCCTAGTGCCCGTTTGAAGTTCCTGCAGTTTTCACAGGAAAACAGATTTGGAGCAAGTACCTCCCCATAGACATGTATGGAGTGGGGTTTGCAACTGAAAAGAAACTTTGTGTTCCCAACAAGCTAGGTGAAAGACGGCTTTGACACACACTTATCTCTCCGAACTGAGCATGTGGAGAGACGTTCGTTCATCTAGCACAAAGGGAACGGTTTGCAGGAGAAACTTTTACTCTGGTGACTTAGTCTGTTTCCTAGTGCCGGTTTGAAGTTCCTGCAATTTTCACTGAAACACCGAGTTGGAGCTAGTTCCTCCCCATATGTATGTATGGAGTGGAGTTTGCAACTGAAAAGGAACTTTGTGTTCCCAACAAGATAGGTGAAGTATGTCTTTCACACACACTTACCTCTCAGAAATAGGGAAGTAGAGAGACGTTCTTTCATCTAGCACAAAAGGAACGGGTTGCAGGAGAAACTATTACTCTGGTTTCTCAGTCTGATTCCTTGTGCCGGTTTGAAGTTCCTGCAGTTTTCACTGTAAAACAGATTTGGTGCTAGTTCCTCCCCATATATATGTATGGAGTGGAGTTTGCAACTGAAAAGAAACTTTGTGTTCCCAACAAGCTAGTTGAAGGACCTCTTTCACACACACATATCTCGCAGAATGTAGCATGTGGAGAGACGTTCGTTCATCTAGCACAAAGGAACGGGTTGCAGTAGAATCTTTTCTCTGGTTTCTCACTCTGTTTCTTAAAGCCAGTTTGAAGTTCCTCCACTTTTCAATGTAAATCCGTGTTGGAGCTAGTACAACCCCTTGTATATTTATGGATTGGAGTTTGCCACTGAAAAGAAACTTTGTTTTCCCAACAAGCTAGTTGAAGTACGGCTTTCACACACAATTATCTCTCAGAAATGAGCATGTGGATAGACGTTCGTTCATCTAGCACAAAGGGAACGGGTTGCAGTAGAATCTTTTAGTCTGGTTTCTCAGTCTTTTTCTTAGTGCCAGTTTGAAGTTCCTCCAGTTTTCACTGTAAAACCAGGTTGGAGCTAGTACCAACCCTTATATATTTATAGAGTGGAGCTTGCAACTGAAAGAACCTTTGTGTTCACAACAAGTTAGGTGAATTAAGTCTTTCAAACACACTTATGTCTTAGTACTGAGCATGTGCATAGACGTTCGTTCAGATAGCACAAAGGGAACGGGTTGCAGGAGAAAGTATTACTCTGGTTTCTCAGTCTGATTCCTTGTGCCGGATAGATGTTCCTGCAGTTTTCACTGTAAAAACGAGTTGGAGATAATAGCTCCCCATATATATGTATGGAGAGGAGTTTGCACCTGAAAAGAATCTTTGTGTTCCGAACAAGCTAGGTGAAGTACGGATTTCACACACACTTATCTCTCAGAACTGAGCATGTGGAGAGACGTTCATTCATCTAGCACAAAGGGAACGGGTTCCAGGAGAAACTTTTACTCTGGATTCTCAGTCTGTTTTCTAGTGCCGGTTTGAAGGTCCTGCAGTTTTCACTGTAAAACCGAGTTGGAGCTTGTACCTACCCATAGATATGTATGGAGTGGAGTTTGCAACTGAAAAGAAACTTTGTGTTCCAAACAAGCAAGGTGAAGGACGGCTTTCACACACATATATCTCTCAGAACTGAGCATGTGAAGAGACGTTCGTTCATCTAGCACAAAAGGAACGGGTTGCAGGTGAAACTTTTACTCTGGTTTCTCACTCTGTTTCCTAGTGCCGGTTTGAATTTCCTGCCGTTTTCACTGTAAAACCGAGTTGGAGCTAGTACCTCCCCATATATATGTATGGAGTGGAGTTTGCACCTGATAAGAAACTTTATGTTCCCAAATAGCTAGTTGAAGGCGGCTTTCACACACACTTATCTCTCAGACCTGAGCATGTGGAGAGACGTTCGTTCATCTAGCACAAAGCGAACGGGTTGCAGGAGAAACTTTTACTCTTGTGGCTTAGTCTGTTTCCTAGTGCCGGGTTGAAGTTCCGGCAGTTTTCACTGAAAAACCGAGTTGGAGCTAGTTCCTCCCCATATGTATGTATGGAGTGGAGTTTGCAACTGAAAAGAAACTTTGTGTTCCCAAAAGTTAGGTGAAGGACGGCTTTGACACAAAATTATCTCTAAGAAATGAGCATGTAGAGAGACGTTCGTTCATCTAGCCAAAGGGAACGGGTTGCAGGGAAACTTTTACTCTGGTTTCTCAGTCTGTTTCCTAGTGCTGGTTTGAAGTTCCTCCAGTTTTCACTGTAATACCGAGTTCGAGCAAGTCCCTACCCATAGATATGTATGGATTGGAGTTTGCAACTGAAAAGCAACTTTGTGTTCCCAACAAGCTAGGTGAAGGACGGCTTTGACACACACTAATCTCTCAGAACTGAGCATGTGGAAAGATTTTCGTTCATCTAGCACAAAGGGAACGGGTTGCCGGAGAAACTTTTCTCTGGTTTCTCAGTCTGTTTCCTAGTGCCGGTTTGAAGATCCTGCAGTTTTCACTGTAAAACGGAATTGGAACTAGTACCTCCCCATATATATGTATGGAGTGGAGTTTGCAACATAAAAGAAACTTTGTGTTCTCAACAAGCTTGGAGAAGGACGGCTTTCACACATACATTTCTATCAGAACTGAGCATGTGGAGAGACGTTCATTCATCTAGCACAAAGGGAACGGTTTGCAGGAGAAACTTTTACTCTATTTTCTCAGTCTGTTTCATAGTGCCGGTTTGAAGTTCCTGCAGTTTTCACAGTAAAACCGATTTGGAGCTACTACCTCCCCATAGATATGTATGGAGTGGAGTTTGCACTGAAAAGAAACTTTGTGTTCCCAAAAAGCTAGGTGAAGGACGGCTTTGACACACAATTTTCTCTCCGAACTGAGCTTGTGGAGAGACGTTCGTTCATCAAGCACAAAGGGAACGGGTTACAGGAGAAACTTTTACTCTGGTTTCTCAGTCTGTTTCCTAGTGCCGTTTTGAAGTTCCTGCACTTTTCACTGTAAAACCGATTTGGAGCTTGTCCCAACCCATAGATATGTATGCAGTGGAGTTTGCAACTGAAAAGAAACTTTGTGTTCCCAACAAGCTAGGTTAAGGACGCCTTTCACACACACATATCTCTCTGAACTGACCATGTGGAGAGACGTTCGTTCATCTAGCTAAAAGGAACGGGTTGCAGGAGAAACTTTTACTCTGGATTCTCAGTCTGTTTCCTAGTGCCCGTTTGAAGTTCCTGCAGTTTTCACAGGAAAACAGATTTGGAGCAAGTACCTCCCCATAGATATGTATGGAGTGGGGTTTGCAACTGAAAAGAAACTTTGTGTTCCCAACAAGCTAGGTGAAAGACGGCTTTGACACACACTTATCTCTCCGAACTGAGCATGTGGAGAGACGTTCGTTCATCTAGCACAAAGGGAACGGGTTGCAGGAGAAACTTTTACTCTGGTGACTTAGTCTGTTTCCTAGTGCCGGTTTGAAGTTCCTGCAATTTTCACTGAAAAACCGAGTTGGAGCTAGTTCCTCCCCATATGTATGTATGGAGTGGAGTTTGCAACTGAAAAGGAACTTTGTGTTCCCAACAAGATAGGTGAAGTATGTCTTTCACACACACTTACCTCTCAGAAATAGGGAAGTAGAGAGACGTTCTTTCATCTAGCACAAAAGGAACGGGTTGCAGGAGAAACTATTACTCTGGTTTCTCAGTCTGATTCCTTGTGCCGGTTTGAAGTTCCTGCAGTTTTCACTGTAAAACAGATTTGGTGCTAGTTCCTCCCCATATATATGTATGGAGTGGAGTTTGCAACTGAAAAGAAACTTTGTGTTCCCAACAAGCTAGTTGAAGGACCTCTTTCACACACACATATCTCGCAGAATGTAGCATGTGGAGAGACGTTCGTTCATCTAGCACAAAGGAACGGGTTGCAGTAGAATCTTTTCTCTGGTTTCTCAGTCTGTTTCTTAAAGCCAGTTTGAAGTTCCTCCACTTTTCAATGTAAATCCGTGTTGGAGCTAGTACAACCCCTTGTATATTTATGGATTGGAGTTTGCCACTGAAAAGAAACTTTGTTTTCCCAACAAGCTAGTTGAAGTACGGCTTTCACACACAATTATCTCTCAGAACTGAGCATGTGGATAGACGTTCGTTCATCTAGCACAAAGGGAACGGGTTGCAGTAGAATCTTTTAGTCTGGTTTCTCAGTCTTTTTCTTAGTGCCAGTTTGAAGTTCCTCCAGTTTTCACTGTAAAACCAGGTTGGAGCTAGTACCAACCCTTATATATTTATAGAGTGGAGCTTGCAACTGAAAGAACCTTTGTGTTCACAACAAGTTAGGTGAATTAAGTCTTTCAAACACACTTATGTCTTAGTACTGAGCATGTGCATAGACGTTCGTTCAGATAGCACAAAGGGAACGGGTTGCAGGAGAAAGTATTACTCTGGTTTCTCAGTCTGATTCCTTGTGCCGGATAGATGTTCCTGCAGTTTTCATTGTAAAAACGAGTTGGAGATAATAGCTCCCCATATATATGTATGGAGAGGAGTTTGCACCTGAAAAGAATCTTTGTGTTCCGAACAAGCTAGGTGAAGTACGGATTTCACACACACCTATCTCTCAGAACTGAGCATGTGGAGAGACGTTCATTCATCTAGCACAAAGGGAACGGGTTCCAGGAGAAACTTTTACTCTGGATTCTCAGTCTGTTTTCTAGTGCCGGTTTGAAGGTCCTGCAGTTTTCACTGTAAAACCGAGTTGGAGCTTGTCCCTACCCATAGATATGTATGGAGTGGAGTTTGCAACTGAAAAGAAACTTTGTGTTCCAAACAAGCAAGGTGAAGGACGGCTTTCACACACATATATCTCTCAGAACTGAGCATGTGAAGAGACGTTCGTTCATCTAGCACAAAGGGAACGGGTTGCAGGAGAAACTTATACTCTGGTATCTCAGTCTGTTTCCTAGTGCCGGTTTGAAGTTCCTGAAGTTTTCACTGTAAAACCGAGTTGGAGCAAGTCCCTACCCTTAGATATGTATGGAGTGGTGTTTGCAACTGAAAAGTAACTTTGTGTTCCCAACAAGATAGGTGAAGGACGGCTTTGACACACACTTATCTCTCCGAACTGAGCATGTGGAGAGACGTTCTTTCATCTAGCAGAAAGAGAACGGGTTGCAGGAGAAACTTTTACTCTGGTTTCTCAGGCTGTTTCCTAGTGCCGGTTTGAAGTTCCTGCATTTTTCACTGTAAAACCGAGTTGGAGCTTGTCCCTACCCATAGAAATGTATGGATTGGAGTTTGCAACTGAAAAGAAACTTTGTCTTCCCAAAAAGCTAGGTGAACTACGGCTTTCACACACACATTTCTCTCAGAACTGAGCATGTGGAGAGACGTTCGTTCATGTAGCACAAAGGGAACGCAATGCAGGGAAACTTTTACTCTGGTTTCTCAGTTTGTTTCCGAGGGCTTGTTTGAAGTTTCTGCAGTTTTCACTGTAAAATCCAGTTGGAGATAATACCTCCCCTTATATATGTATGGAGTGGAGTTTGCAACCAAAAAGAAACTTTGTGTTATCAACAAGCTAGGTGAAGGACGGCATTCACACAGACTTATCTCTCAGAACTCAGCATTTTTAGAGACGTTCTTTCATCTAGAACAAAGGGAACGGGTTTCAGGGAAACTTTTACTCTGGTTTCTCAGTCTGTTTCCTAGTGCCGATTTGAAGTTCCAGCAGTTTTCACAGTAAAACCGATTTCGAGCTAGTACCTCCCCATAGATACGTATGGAGTGGAGTTTGCAACTGAAAAGAAACTTTGGTTCCCAACAAGCTATGTGAAGGACGGCTTTCACACACACAAATCTCTCAGAAATGAGCATGTGGATAGACGTTCGTTCATCTAGCACAAAGGGAACGGGTTGCAGGAGAAACTTTTACTCTGGATTCTCAGTCTGTATCCTAGTGCCTGTTTGAAATTCCTGCAGTTTTCACAGGAAAACACATTTGGAGCTAGTACCTCCCCATAGATATGTATGGAGTGGGGTTTACAACTGAAAAGGAACTTTGTGTTCCCAACAAGCTAGGAGAAGGAAGGCTTTGAGACACACTAATCTCTCCGAACTGAGCATGTGGAGAGACGTTCGTTCATCTAGCACAAAGGGAACGGCTTGCAGGAGAAACTATTACTCTGGTTGCTCAGTCTGTTTCCTAGTGCCGGTTTGAAATTCATGCAGTTTTCACTTTAAAAACGAGTTGGAGCTAAGAGCTCCCCATATATATATATGGAGTGGTGTTTGCACCTGAAAAGAATCTTTGTGTTCCGAACAAGTTAGGTTAATGACGCCTTTCACACACACATATCTCTCAGAACTGACCATGTGGAGAGACTATCGTTCATCTAGCTCAAAGGGAACGGGTTGCAGGAGAAACTTTTACTCTGGGTTGTCAGTCTGTTTCCTAGTGCCGGTTTGAAGTTCCTGCAGTTTTCACAGGGAAACAGATTTGGAGCAAGTACCTCCCCATAGATATGTATGGAGTGGTGTTTGCAACTGAAAAGTAACTTTGTGTTCCCAACAAGATAGGTGAAGGACGGCTTTGACACACACTTATCTCTCCGAACTGAGCATGTGGAGAGACGTTCGTTCATCTAGCACAAAGGGAACGGGTTGCAGGAGAAACTTTTACTCTGGTGACTTAGTCTGTTTCCTAGTGCCGGTTTGAAGTTCCTGCAATTTTCACTGAAAAACCGAGTTGGAGCTAGTTCCTCCCCATATGTATGTATGGAGTGGAGTTTGCAACTGAAAAGGAACTTTGTGTTCCCAACAAGATAGGTGAAGTATGTCTTTCACACACACTTACCTCTCAGAAATAGGGAAGTAGAGAGACGTTCTTTCATCTAGCACAAAAGGAACGGGTTGCAGGAGAAACTATTACTCTGGTTTCTCAGTCTGATTCCTTGTGCCGGTTTGAAGTTCCTGCAGTTTTCACTGTAAAACAGATTTGGTGCTAGTTCCTCCCCATATATATGTATGGAGTGGAGTTTGCAACTGAAAAGAAACTTTGTGTTCCCAACAAGCTAGTTGAAGGACCTCTTTCACACACACATATCTCGCAGAATGTAGCATGTGGAGAGACGTTCGTTCATCTAGCACAAAGGAACGGGTTGCAGTAGAATCTTTTCTCTGGTTTCTCAGTCTGTTTCTTAAAGCCAGTTTGAAGTTCCTCCACTTTTCAATGTAAATCCGTGTTGGAGCTAGTACAACCCCTTGTATATTTATGGATTGGAGTTTGCCACTGAAAAGAAACTTTGCTTTCCCAACAAGCTAGTTGAAGTACGGCTTTCACACACAATTATCTCTCAGAAATGAGCATGTGGATAGACGTTCGTTCATCTAGCACAAAGGGAACGGGTTGCAGTAGAATCTTTTAGTCTGGTTTCTCAGTCTTTTTCTTAGTGCCAGTTTGAAGTTCCTCCAGTTTTCACTGTAAAACCAGGTTGGAGCTAGTACCAACCCTTATATATTTATAGAGTGGAGCTTGCAACTGAAAGAACCTTTGTGTTCACAACAAGTTAGGTGAATTAAGTCTTTCAAACACACTTATGTCTTAGTACTGAGCATGTGCATAGACGTTCGTTCAGATAGCACAAAGGGAACGGGTTGCAGGAGAAAGTATTACTCTGGTTTCTCAGTCTGATTCCTTGTGCCGGATAGATGTTCCTGCAGTTTTCACTGTAAAAACGAGTTGGAGATAATAGCTCCCCATATATATGTATGGAGAGGAGTTTGCACCTGAAAAGAATCTTTGTGTTCCGAACAAGCTAGGTGAAGTACGGATTTCACACACACTTATCTCTCAGAACTGAGCATGTGGAGAGACGTTCATTCATCTAGCACAAAGGGAACGGGTTCCAGGAGAAACTTTTACTCTGGATTCTCAGTCTGTTTTCTAGTGCCGGTTTGAAGTTCCTGCATTTTTCACTGTAAAACCGAGTTGGAGCTTGTCCCTACCCATAGAAATGTATGGATTGGAGTTTGCAACTGAAAAGAAACTTTGTCTTCCCAAAAAGCTAGGTGAACTACGGCTTTCACACACACATTTCTCTCAGAACTGAGCATGTGGAGAGACGTTCGTTCATGTAGCACAAAGGGAACGCAATGCAGGGAAACTTTTACTCTGGTTTCTCAGTTTGTTTCCGAGGGCTTGTTTGAAGTTTCTGCAGTTTTCACTGTAAAATCCAGTTGGAGATAATACCTCCCCTTATATATGTATGGAGTGGAGTTTGCAACCAAAAAGAAACTTTGTGTTATCAACAAGCTAGGTGAAGGACGGCATTCACACAGACTTATCTCTCAGAACTCAGCATTTTTAGAGACGTTCTTTCATCTAGAACAAAGGGAACGGGTTTCAGGGAAACTTTTACTCTGGTTTCTCAGTCTGTTTCCTAGTGCCGATTTGAAGTTCCAGCAGTTTTCACAGTAAAACCGATTTCGAGCTAGTACCTCCCCATAGATACGTATGGAGTGGAGTTTGCAACTGAAAAGAAACTTTGGTTCCCAACAAGCTATGTGAAGGACGGCTTTCACACACACAAATCTCTCAGAAATGAGCATGTGGATAGACGTTCGTTCATCTAGCACAAAGGGAACGGGTTGCAGGAGAAACTTTTACTCTGGATTCTCAGTCTGTATCCTAGTGCCTGTTTGAAATTCCTGCAGTTTTCACAGGAAAACACATTTGGAGCTAGTACCTCCCCATAGATATGTATGGAGTGGGGTTTACAACTGAAAAGGAACTTTGTGTTCCCAACAAGCTAGGAGAAGGAAGGCTTTGAGACACACTAATCTCTCCGAACTGAGCATGTGGAGAGACGTTCGTTCATCTAGCACAAAGGGAACGGCTTGCAGGAGAAACTATTACTCTGGTTGCTCAGTCTGTTTCCTAGTGCCGGTTTGAAATTCATGCAGTTTTCACTTTAAAAACGAGTTGGAGCTAAGAGCTCCCCATATATATATATGGAGTGGTGTTTGCACCTGAAAAGAATCTTTGTGTTCCGAACAAGTTAGGTTAATGACGCCTTTCACACACACATATCTCTCAGAACTGACCATGTGGAGAGACTATCGTTCATCTAGCTCAAAGGGAACGGGTTGCAGGAGAAACTTTTACTCTGGGTTGTCAGTCTGTTTCCTAGTGCCGGTTTGAAGTTCCTGCAGTTTTCACAGGGAAACAGATTTGGAGCAAGTACCTCCCCATAGATATGTATGGAGTGGTGTTTGCAACTGAAAAGTAACTTTGTGTTCCCAACAAGATAGGTGAAGGACGGCTTTGACACACACTTATCTCTCCGAACTGAGCATGTGGAGAGACGTTCGTTCATCTAGCACAAAGGGAACGGGTTGCAGGAGAAACTTTTACTCTGGTGACTTAGTCTGTTTCCTAGTGCCGGTTTGAAGTTCCTGCAATTTTCACTGAAAAACCGAGTTGGAGCTAGTTCCTCCCCATATGTATGTATGGAGTGGAGTTTGCAACTGAAAAGGAACTTTGTGTTCCCAACAAGATAGGTGAAGTATGTCTTTCACACACACTTACCTCTCAGAAATAGGGAAGTAGAGAGACGTTCTTTCATCTAGCACAAAAGGAACGGGTTGCAGGAGAAACTATTACTCTGGTTTCTCAGTCTGATTCCTTGTGCCGGTTTGAAGTTCCTGCAGTTTTCACTGTAAAACAGATTTGGTGCTAGTTCCTCCCCATATATATGTATGGAGTGGAGTTTGCAACTGAAAAGAAACTTTGTGTTCCCAACAAGCTAGTTGAAGGACCTCTTTCACACACACATATCTCGCAGAATGTAGCATGTGGAGAGACGTTCGTTCATCTAGCACAAAGGAACGGGTTGCAGTAGAATCATTTCTCTGGTTTCTCAGTCTGTTTCTTAAAGCCAGTTTGAAGTTCCTCCACTTTTCAATGTAAATCCGTGTTGGAGCTAGTACAACCCCTTGTATATTTATGGATTGGAGTTTGCCACTGAAAAGAAACTTTGCTTTCCCAACAAGCTAGTTGAAGTACGGCTTTCACACACAATTATCTCTCAGAAATGAGCATGTGGATAGACGTTCGTTCATCTAGCACAAAGGGAACGGGTTGCAGTAGAATCTTTTAGTCTGGTTTCTCAGTCTTTTTCTTAGTGCCAGTTTGAAGTTCCTCCAGTTTTCACTGTAAAACCAGGTTGGAGCTAGTACCAACCCTTATATATTTATAGAGTGGAGCTTGCAACTGAAAGAACCTTTGTGTTCACAACAAGTTAGGTGAATTAAGTCTTTCAAACACACTTATGTCTTAGTACTGAGCATGTGCATAGACGTTCGTTCAGATAGCACAAAGGGAACGGGTTGCAGGAGAAAGTATTACTCTGGTTTCTCAGTCTGATTCCTTGTGCCGGATAGATGTTCCTGCAGTTTTCACTGTAAAAACGAGTTGGAGATAATAGCTCCCCATATATATGTATGGAGAGGAGTTTGCACCTGAAAAGAATCTTTGTGTTCCGAACAAGCTAGGTGAAGTACGGATTTCACACACACTTATCTCTCAGAACTGAGCATGTGGAGAGAAGTTCATTCATCTAGCACAAAGGGAACGGGTTCCAGGAGAAACTTTTACTCTGGATTCTCAGTCTGTTTTCTAGTGCCGGTTTGAAGGTCCTGCAGTTTTCACTGTAAAACCGAGTTGGAGCTTGTCCCTACCCATAGATATGTATGGAGTGGAGTTTGCAACTGAAAAGAAACTTTGTGTTCCAAACAAGCAAGGTGAAGGACGGCTTTCACACACATATATCTCTCAGAACTGAGCATGTGAAGAGACGTTCGTTCATCTAGCACAAAGGGAACGGGTTGCAGGTGAAACTTTTACTCTGGTTTCTCACTCTGTTTCCTAGTGACGGTTTGAAGTTCCTGCCGTTTTCACTGTAAAACCGAGTTGGAGCTAGTACCTCCCCATATATATGTATGGAGTGGAGTTTGCACCTGATAAGAAACTTTATGTTCCCAAATAGCTAGTTGAAGGCGGCTTTCACACACACTTATCTCTCAGACCTGAGCATGTGGAGAGACGTTCGTTCATCTAGCACAAAGCGAACGGGTTGCAGGAGAAACTTTTACTCTTGTGGCTTAGTCTGTTTCCTAGTGCCGGTTTGATGTTCCGGCAGTTTTCACTGAAAAACCGAGTTGGAGCTAGTTCCTCCCCATATGTATGTATGGAGTGGAGTTTGCAACTGAAAAGAAACTTTGTGTTCCCAAAAGTTAGGTGAAGGACGGCTTTGACACAAAATTATCTCTAAGAAATGAGCATGTAGAGAGACGTTCGTTCATCTAGCCAAAGGGAACGGGTTGCAGGGAAACTTTTACTCTGGTTTCTCAGTCTGTTTCCTAGTGCTGGTTTGAAGTTCCTCCAGTTTTCACTGTAATACCGAGTTCGAGCAAGTCCCTACCCATAGATATGTATGGATTGGAGTTTGCAACTGAAAAGCAACTTTGTGTTCCCAACAAGCTAGGTGAAGGACGGCTTTGACACACACTAATCTCTCAGAACTGAGCATGTGGAAAGATTTTCGTTCATCTAGCACAAAGGGAACGGGTTGCCGGAGAAACTTTTCTCTGGTTTCTCAGTCTGTTTCCTAGTGCCGGTTTGAAGTTCCTGCAGTTTTCACTGTAAAACGGAATTGGAACTAGTACCTCCCCATATATATGTATGGAGTGGAGTTTGCAACATAAAAGAAACTTTGTGTTCTCAACAAGCTTGGAGAAGGACGGCTTTCACACATACATTTCTATCAGAACTGAGCATGTGGAGAGACGTTCATTCATCTAGCACAAAGGGAACGGTTTGCAGGAGAAACTTTTACTCTATTTTCTCAGTCTGTTTCATAGTGCCGGTTTGAAGTTCCTGCAGTTTTCACAGTAAAACCGATTTGGAGCTACTACCTCCCCATAGATATGTATGGAGTGGAGTTTGCACTGAAAAGAAACTTTGTGTTCCCAAAAAGCTAGGTGAAGGACGGCTTTGACACACAATTTTCTCTCCGAACTGAGCTTGTGGAGAGACGTTCGTTCATCAAGCACAAAGGGAACGGGTTACAGGAGAAACTTTTACTCTGGTTTCTCAGTCTGTTTCCTAGTGCCGTTTTGAAGTTCCTGCACTTTTCACTGTAAAACCGATTTGGAGCTTGTCCCAACCCATAGATATGTATGCAGTGGAGTTTGCAACTGAAAAGAAACTTTGTGTTCCCAACAAGCTAGGTTAAGGACGCCTTTCACACACACATATCTCTCTGAACTGACCATGTGGAGAGACGTTCGTTCATCTAGCTAAAAGGAACGGGTTGCAGGAGAAACTTTTACTCTGGATTCTCAGTCTGTTTCCTAGTGCCCGTTTGAAGTTCCTGCAGTTTTCACAGGAAAACAGATTTGGAGCAAGTACCTCCCCATAGATATGTATGGAGTGGGGTTTGCAACTGAAAAGAAACTTTGTGTTCCCAACAAGCTAGGTGAAAACGGCTTTGACACACACTTATCTCTCCGAACTGAGCATGTGGAGAGACGTTCGTTCATCTAGCACAAAGGGAACGGGTTGCAGGAGAAACTTTTACTCTGGTGACTTAGTCTGTTTCCTAGTGCCGGTTTGAAGTTCCTGCAATTTTCACTGAAAAACCGAGTTGGAGCTAGTTCCTCCCCATATGTATGTATGGAGTGGAGTTTGCAACTGAAAAGGAACTTTGTGTTCCCAACAAGATAGGTGAAGTATGTCTTTCACACACACTTACCTCTCAGAAATAGGGAAGTAGAGAGACGTTCTTTCATCTAGCACAAAAGGAACGGGTTGCAGGAGAAACTATTACTCTGGTTTCTCAGTCTGATTCCTTGTGCCGGTTTGAAGTTCCTGCAGTTTTCACTGTAAAACAGATTTGGTGCTAGTTCCTCCCCATATATATGTATGGAGTGGAGTTTGCAACTGAAAAGAAACTTTGTGTTCCCAATAAGCTAGTTGAAGGACCTCTTTCACACACACATATCTCGCAGAATGTAGCATGTGGAGAGACGTTCGTTCATCTAGCACAAAGGAACGGGTTGCAGTAGAATCTTTTCTCTGGTTTCTCAGTCTGTTTCTTAAAGCCAGTTTGAAGTTCCTCCACTTTTCAATGTAAATCCGTGTTGGAGCTAGTACAACCCCTTGTATATTTATGGATTGGAGTTTGCCACTGAAAAGAAACTTTGTTTTCCCAACAAGCTAGTTGAAGTACGGCTTTCACACACAATTATCTCTCAGAACTGAGCATGTGGATAGACGTTCGTTCATCTAGCACAAAGGGAACGGGTTGCAGTAGAATCTTTTAGTCTGGTTTCTCAGTCTTTTTCTTAGTGCCAGTTTGAAGTTCCTCCAGTTTTCACTGTAAAACCAGGTTGGAGCTAGTACCAACCCTTATATATTTATAGAGTGGAGCTTGCAACTGAAAGAACCTTTGTGTTCACAACAAGTTAGGTGAATTAAGTCTTTCAAACACACTTATGTCTTAGTACTGAGCATGTGCATAGACGTTCGTTCAGATAGCACAAAGGGAACGGGTTGCAGGAGAAAGTATTACTCTGGTTTCTCAGTCTGAATCCTTGTGCCGGATAGATGTTCCTGCAGTTTTCATTGTAAAAACGAGTTGGAGATAATAGCTCCCCATATATATGTATGGAGAGGAGTTTGCACCTGAAAAGAATCTTTGTGTTCCGAACAAGCTAGGTGAAGTACGGATTTCACACACACCTATCTCTCAGAACTGAGCATGTGGAGAGACGTTCATTCATCTAGCACAAAGGGAACGGGTTCCAGGAGAAACTTTTACTCTGGATTCTCAGTCTGTTTTCTAGTGCCGGTTTGAAGGTCCTGCAGTTTTCACTGTAAAACCGAGTTGGAGCTTGTCCCTACCCATAGATATGTATGGAGTGGAGTTTGCAACTGAAAAGAAACTTTGTGTTCCAAACAAGCAAGGTGAAGGACGGCTTTCACACACATATATCTCTCAGAACTGAGCATGTGAAGAGACGTTCGTTCATCTAGCACAAAGGGAACGGGTTGCAGGAGAAACTTATACTCTGGTATCTCAGTCTGTTTCCTAGTGCCGGTTTGAAGTTCCTGAAGTTTTCACTGTAAAACCGAGTTGGAGCAAGTCCCTACCCTTAGATATGTATGGAGTGGAGTTTGCAACTGAAAAGAAACTTTGTGTTCCCAACAAGCTACGTGAAGGATGGCTTTCACACACACTTATCTCTTAGAACTGAGCATGTGGAGAGACGTTCGTTCATCTAGCTGAAAGGGAACGGGTTGCAGGAGAAACTTTTACTCTGGATTCTCAGTCTGTATCCTAGTGCCTGTTTGAAATTCCTGCAGTTTTCACAGGAAAACACATTTGGAGCTAGTACCTCCCCATAGATATGTATGGAGTGGGGTTTACAACTGAAAAGGAACTTTGTGTTCCCAACAAGCTAGGAGAAGGAAGGCTTTGAGACACACTAATCTCTCCGAACTGAGCATGTGGAGAGACGTTCGTTCATCTAGCACAAAGGGAACGGCTTGCAGGAGAAACTATTACTCTGGTTGCTCAGTCTGTTTCCTAGTGCCGGTTTGAAATTCATGCAGTTTTCACTTTAAAAACGAGTTGGAGCTAAGAGCTCCCCATATATATATATGGAGTGGTGTTTGCACCTGAAAAGAATCTTTGTGTTCCGAACAAGCTAGGTTAATGACGCCTTTCACACACACATATCTCTCAGAACTGACCATGTGGAGAGACTATCGTTCATCTAGCTCAAAGGGAACGGGTTGCAGGAGAAACTTTTACTCTGGGTTCTCAGTCTGTTTCCTAGTGCCGGTTTGAAGTTCCTGCAGTTTTCACAGGAAAACAGATTTGGAGCAAGTACCTCCCCATAGATATGTATGGAGTGGTGTTTGCAACTGAAAAGTAACTTTGTGTTCCCAACAAGATAGGTGAAGGACGGCTTTGACACACACTTATCTCTCCGAACTGAGCATGTGGAGAGACGTTCGTTCATCTAGCACAAAGGGAACGGGTTGCAGGGGAAACTATTACTCTGGTTTCTCAGGCTGTTTCCTAGTGCCGGTTTGAAGTTCCTGCATTTTTCACTGTAAAACCGAGTTGGAGCTTGTCCCTACCCATAGAAATGTATGGATTGGAGTTTGCAACTGAAAAGAAACTTTGTCTTCCCAAAAAGCTAGGTGAACTACGGCTTTCACACACACATTTCTCTCAGAACTGAGCATGTGGAGAGACGTTCGTTCATGTAGCACAAAGAGAACGCAATGCAGGGAAACTTTTACTCTGGTTTCTCAGTTTGTTTCCGAGGGCTTGTTTGAAGTTTCTGCAGTTTTCACTGTAAAATCCAGTTGGAGATAATACCTCCCCTTATATATGTATGGAGTGGAGTTTGCAACCAAAAAGAAACTTTGTGTTATCAACAAGCTAGGTGAAGGACGGCATTCACACAGACTTATCTCTCAGAACTCAGCATTTTTAGAGACGTTCTTTCATCTAGAACAAAGGGAACGGGTTTCAGGGAAACTTTTACTCTGGTTTCTCAGTCTGTTTCCTAGTGCCGATTTGAAGTTCCAGCAGTTTTCACAGTAAAACCGATTTCGAGCTAGTACCTCCCCATAGATATGTATGGAGTGGAGTTTGCAACTGAAAAGAAACTTTGGTTCCCAACAAGCTATGTGAAGGACGGCTTTCACACACACAAATCTCTCAGAAATGAGCATGTGGATAGACGTTCGTTCATCTAGCACAAATGGAACGGGTTGCAGGAGAAACTTTTACTCTGGATTCTCAGTCTGTATCCTAGTGCCTGTTTGAAATTCCTGCAGTTTTCACAGGAAAACACATTTGGAGCTAGTACCTCCCCATAGATATGTATGGAGTGGGGTTTACAACTGAAAAGGAACTTTGTGTTCCCAACAAGCTAGGAGAAGGAAGGCTTTGAGACACACTAATCTCTCCGAACTGAGCATGTGGAGAGACGTTCGTTCATCTAGCACAAAGGGAACGGCTTGCAGGAGAAACTATTACTCTGGTTGCTCAGCCTGTTTCCTAGTGCCGGTTTGAAATTCATGCAGTTTTCACTTTAAAAACGAGTTGGAGCTAAGAGCTCCCCATATATATATATGGAGTGGTGTTTGCACCTGAAAAGAATCTTTGTGTTCCGAACAAGCTAGGTTAATGACGCCTTTCACACACACATATCTCTCAGAACTGACCATGTGGAGAGACTATCGTTCATCTAGCTCAAAGGGAACGGGTTGCAGGAGAAACTTTTACTCTGGGTTGTCAGTCTGTTTCCTAGTGCCGGTTTGAAGTTCCTGCAGTTTTCACAGGAAAACAGATTTGGAGCAAGTACCTCCCCATAGATATGTATGGAGTGGTGTTTGCAACTGAAAAGTAACTTTGTGTTCCCAACAAGATAGGTGAAGGACGGCTTTGACACACACTTATCTCTCCGAACTGAGCATGTGGAGAGACGTTCGTTCATCTAGCACAAAGAGAACGGGTTGCAGGAGAAACTTTTACTCTGGTTTCTCAGGCTGTTTCCTAGTGCCGGTTTGAAGTTCCTGCATTTTTCACTGTAAAACCGAGTTGGAGCTTGTCCCTACCCATAGAAATGTATGGATTGGAGTTTGCAACTGAAAAGAAACTTTGTCTTACCAAAAAGCTAGGTGAACTACGGCTTTCACACACACATTTCTCTCAGAACTGAGCATGTGGAGAGACGTTCGTTCATGTAGCACAAAGGGAACGCAATGCAGGGAAACTTTTACTCTGGTTTCTCAGTTTGTTTCCGAGGGCTTGTTTGAAGTTTCTGCAGTTTTCACTGTAAAATCCAGTTGGAGATAATACCTCCCCTTATATATGTATGGAGTGGAGTTTGCAACCAAAAAGAAACTTTGTGTTATCAACAAGCTAGGTGAAGGACGGCATTCACACAGACTTATCTCTCAGAACTCAGCATTTTTAGAGACGTTCTTTCATCTAGAACAAAGGGAACGGGTTTCAGGGAAACTTTTACTCTGGTTTCTCAGTCTGTTTCCTAGTGCCGATTTGAAGTTCCAGCAGTTTTCACAGTAAAACCGATTTCGAGCTAGTACCTCCCCATAGATACGTATGGAGTGGAGTTTGCAACTGAAAAGAAACTTTGGTTCCCAACAAGCTATGTGAAGGACGGCTTTCACACACACAAATCTCTCAGAAATGAGCATGTGGATAGACGTTCGTTCATCTAGCACAAAGGGAACGGGTTGCAGGTGAAACTTTTACTCTGGATTCTCAGTCTGTATCCTAGTGCCTGTTTGAAATTCCTGCAGTTTTCACAGGAAAACACATTTGGAGCTAGTACCTCCCCATAGATATGTATGGAGTGGGGTTTACAACTGAAAAGGAACTTTGTGTTCCCAACAAGCTAGGAGAAGGAAGGCTTTGAGACACACTAATCTCTCCGAACTGAGCATGTGGAGAGACGTTCGTTCATCTAGCACAAAGGGAACGGCTTGCAGGAGAAACTATTACTCTGGTTGCTAAGCCTGTTTCCTAGTGCCGGTTTGAAATTCATGCAGTTTTCACTTTAAAAACGAGTTGGAGCTAAGAGCTCCCCATATATATATATGGAGTGGTGTTTGCACCTGAAAAGAATCTTTGTGTTCCGAACAAGCTAGGTTAATGACGCCTTTCACACACACATATCTCTCAGAACTGACCATGTGGAGAGACTATCGTTCATCTAGCTCAAAGGGAACGGGTTGCAGGAGAAACTTTTACTCTGGGTTGTCAGTCTGTTTCCTAGTGCCGGTTTGAAGTTCCTGCAGTTTTCACAGGGAAATAGATTTGGAGCAAGTACCTCCCCATAGATATGTATGGAGTGGTGTTTGCAACTGAAAAGTAACTTTGTGTTCCCAACAAGATAGGTGAAGGACGGCTTTGACACACACTTATCTCTCCGAACTGAGCATGTGGAGAGACGTTCGTTCATCTAGCACAAAGGGAACGGGTTGCAGGAGAAACTTTTACTCTGGTTTCTCAGGCTGTTTCCTAGTGCCGGTTTGAAGTTCCTGCATTTTTCACTGTAAAACCGAGTTGGAGCTTGTCCCTACCCATAGAAATGTATGGATTGGAGTTTGCAACTGAAAAGAAACTTTGTCTTCCCAAAAAGCTAGGTGAAGTACGGCTTTCACACACACATTTCTCTCAGAACTGAGCATGTGGAGAGACGTTCGTTCATGTAGCACAAAGGGAACGCAATGCAGGGAAGCTTTTACTCTGGTTTCTCAGTTTGTTTCCGAGTGCTTGTTTGAAGTTTCTGCAGTTTTCACTGTAAAATCCAGTTGGAGATAATACCTCCCCTTATATATGTATGGAGTGGAGTTTGCAACCAAAAAGAAACTTTGTGTTATCAACAAGCTAGGTGAAGGACGGCATTCACACAGACTTATCTCTCAGAACTCAGCATTTTTAGAGACGTTCTTTCATCTAGAACAAAGGGAACGGGTTTCAGGGAAACTTTTACTCTGGTTTCTCAGTCTGTTTCCTAGTGCCGGTTTGAAGTTCCTCCAGTTTTCACTGTAATACCGAGTTGGAGCAAGTCCCTACCCATAGATATGTATGGAAAGGAGTTAGCAACTTAAAAGGAACTTTGTGTTCCTAACAAGCTAGGTGAAGAATGTCTTTCACACACACTTACCTCTCAGAACGTAGCATTTTGAGAGACGTTCGTTCATCTAGCTAAAATTTAACGGTTTGCAGAAGAAACTTTTACTTTGCTTTCTCAGTCTGATTCCTAGTGCCGGTTTAAAGTTCCTGCAGTTTTCACTGTAAAACTGAGTTGTTGCTAGTTCCTCCCCTTATATATGTATGGAAAGGATTTAGCAACTTAAAAGGAACTTTGTGTTCCCAACAAGCTAGGTGAAGAATGTCTTTCACACACACTTACCTCTCAGAAATAGGGAAGTAGAGAGACGTTCTTTCATCTAGCACAAAGGGAACGGGTTTCAGGGAAACTTTTACTCTGGTTTCTCAGTCTGTTTCCTAGTGCCGATTTGAAGTTCCAGCAGTTTTCACAGTAAAACCGATTTCGAGCTAGTA
This sequence comes from Camelus dromedarius, assembly GCF_036321535.1. NCBI lineage: Eukaryota > Metazoa > Chordata > Mammalia > Artiodactyla > Camelidae > Camelus > Camelus dromedarius. The sequence continues at coordinate 12,050,920 of NC_087470.1, read as the reverse complement.
CCTCCCCATAGATACGTATGGAGTGGAGTTTGTAACTGAAAAGAAACTTTGGTTCCCAACAAGCTATGTGAAGGACGGCTTTCACACACACAAATCTCTCAGAAATGAGCATGTGGATAGACGTTCGTTCATCTAGCACAAAGGGAACGGGTTGCAGGAGAAACTTTTACTCTGGATTCTCAGTCTGTATCCTAGTGCCTGTTTGAAATTCCTGCAGTTTTCACAGGAAAACACATTTGGAGCTAGTACCTCCCCATAGATATGTATGGAGTGGGGTTTACAACTGAAAAGGAACTTTGTGTTCCCAACAAGCTAGGAGAAGGAAGGCTTTGAGACACACTAATCTCTCCGAACTGAGCATGTGGAGAGACGTTCGTTCATCTAGCACAAAGGGAACGGCTTGCAGGAGAAACTATTACTCTGGTTGCTCAGCCTGTTTCCTAGTGCCGGTTTGAAATTCATGCAGTTTTCACTTTAAAAACGAGTTGGAGCTAAGAGCTCCCCATATATATATATGGAGTGGTGTTTGCACCTGAAAAGAATCTTTGTGTTCCGAACAAGCTAGGTTAATGACGCCTTTCACACACACATATCTCTCAGAACTGACCATGTGGAGAGACTATCGTTCATCTAGCTCAAAGGAACGGGTTGCAGGAGAAACTTTTACTCTGGGTTGTCAGTCTGTTTCCTAGTGCCGGTTTGAAGTTCCTGCAGTTTTCACAGGAAAACAGATTTGGAGCAAGTACCTCCCCATAGATATGTATGGAGTGGTGTTTGCAACTGAAAAGTAACTTTGTGTTCCCAACAAGATAGGTGAAGGACGGCTTTGACACACACTTATCTCTCCGAACTGAGCATGTGGAGAGACGTTCGTTCATCTAGCACAAAGAGAACGGGTTGCAGGAGAAACTTTTACTCTGGTTTCTCAGGCTGTTTCCTAGTGCCGGTTTGAAGTTCCTGCATTTTTCACTGTAAAACCGAGTTGGAGCTTGTCCCTACCCATAGAAATGTATGGATTGGAGTTTGCAACTGAAAAGAAACTTTGTCTTCCCAAAAAGCTAGGTGAACTACGGCTTTCACACACACATTTCTCTCAGAACTGAGCATGTGGAGAGACGTTCGTTCATGTAGCACAAAGGGAACGCAATGCAGGGAAACTTTTACACTGGTTTCTCAGTTTGTTTCCGAGGGCTTGTTTGAAGTTTCTGCAGTTTTCACTGTAAAATCCAGTTGGAGATAATACCTCCCCTTATATATGTATGGAGTGGAGTTTGCAACCAAAAAGAAACTTTGTGTTATCAACAAGCTAGGTGAAGGACGGCATTCACACAGACTTATCTCTCAGAACTCAGCATTTTTAGAGACGTTCTTTCATCTAGAACAAAGGGAACGGGTTTCAGGGAAACTTTTACTCTGGTTTCTCAGTCTGTTTCCTAGTGCCGATTTGAAGTTCCAGCAGTTTTCACAGTAAAACCGATTTCGAGCTAGTACCTCCCCATAGATACGTATGGAGTGGAGTTTGCAACTGAAAAGAAACTTTGGTTCCCAACAAGCTATGTGAAGGACGGCTTTCACACACACAAATCTCTCAGAAATGAGCATGTGGATAGACGTTCGTTCATCTAGCACAAAGGGAACGGGTTGCAGGAGAAACTTTTACTCTGGGTTGTCAGTCTGTTTCCTAGTGCCGGTTTGAAGTTCCTGCAGTTTTCACAGGAAAACAGATTTGGAGCAACTACCTCCCCATAGATATGTATGGAGTGGTGTTTGCAACTGAAAAGTAACTTTGTGTTCCCAACAAGATAGGTGAAGGACGGCTTTGACACACACTTATCTCTCCGAACTGAGCATGTGGAGAGACGTTCGTTCATCTAGCACAAAGAGAACGGGTTGCAGGAGAAACTTTTACTCTGGTTTCTCAGGCTGTTTCCTAGTGCCGGTTTGAAGTTCCTGCATTTTTCACTGTAAAACCGAGTTGGAGCTTGTCCCTACCCATAGAAATGTATGGATTGGAGTTTGCAACTGAAAAGAAACTTTGTCTTCCCAAAAAGCTAGGTGAACTACGGCTTTCACACACACATTTCTCTCAGAACTGAGCATGTGGAGAGACGTTCGTTCATGTAGCACAAAGGGAACGCAATGCAGGGAAACTTTTACTCTGGTTTCTCAGTTTGTTTCCGAGGGCTTGTTTGAAGTTTCTGCAGTTTTCACTGTAAAATCCAGTTGGAGATAATACCTCCCCTTATATATGTATGGAGTGGAGTTTGCAACATAAAAGAAACTTTGTGTTATCAACAAGCTAGGTGAAGGACGGCATTCACACAGACTTATCTCTCAGAACTCAGCATTTTTAGAGACGTTCTTTCATCTAGAACAAAGGGAACGGGTTTCAGGGAAACTTTTACTCTGGTTTCTCAGTCTGTTTCCTAGTGCCGATTTGAAGTTCCAGCAGTTTTCACAGTAAAACCGATTTCGAGCTAGTACCTCCCCATAGATACGTATGGAGTGGAGTTTGCAACTGAAAAGAAACTTTGGTTCCCAACAAGCTATGTGAAGGACGGCTTTCACACACACAAATCTCTCAGAAATGAGCATGTGGATAGACGTTCGTTCATCTAGCACAAAGGGAACGGGTTGCAGGTGAAACTTTTACTCTGGATTCTCAGTCTGTATCCTAGTGCCTGTTTGAAATTCCTGCAGTTTTCACAGGAAAACACATTTGGAGCTAGTACCTCCCCATAGATATGTATGGAGTGGGGTTTACAACTGAAAAGGAACTTTGTGTTCCCAACAAGCTAGGAGAAGGAAGGCTTTGAGACACACTAATCTCTCCGAACTGAGCATGTGGAGAGACGTTCGTTCATCTAGCACAAAGGGAACGGCTTGCAGGAGAAACTATTACTCTGGTTGCTAAGCCTGTTTCCTAGTGCCGGTTTGAAATTCATGCAGTTTTCACTTTAAAAACGAGTTGGAGCTAAGAGCTCCCCATATATATATATGGAGTGGTGTTTGCACCTGAAAAGAATCTTTGTGTTCCGAACAAGCTAGGTTAATGACGCCTTTCACACACACATATCTCTCAGAACTGACCATGTGGAGAGACTATCGTTCATCTAGCTCAAAGGGAACGGGTTGCAGGAGAAACTTTTACTCTGGGTTGTCAGTCTGTTTCCTAGTGCCGGTTTGAAGTTCCTGCAGTTTTCACAGGGAAATAGATTTGGAGCAAGTACCTCCCCATAGATATGTATGGAGTGGTGTTTGCAACTGAAAAGTAACTTTGTGTTCCCAACAAGATAGGTGAAGGACGGCTTTGACACACACTTATCTCTCCGAACTGAGCATGTGGAGAGACGTTCGTTCATCTAGCACAAAGGGAACGGGTTGCAGGAGAAACTTTTACTCTGGTTTCTCAGGCTGTTTCCTAGTGCCGGTTTGAAGTTCCTGCATTTTTCACTGTAAAACCGAGTTGGAGCTTGTCCCTACCCATAGAAATGTATGGATTGGAGTTTGCAACTGAAAAGAAACTTTGTCTTCCCAAAAAGCTAGGTGAAGTACGGCTTTCACACACACATTTCTCTCAGAACTGAGCATGTGGAGAGACGTTCGTTCATGTAGCACAAAGGGAACGCAATGCAGGGAAGCTTTTACTCTGGTTTCTCAGTTTGTTTCCGAGTGCTTGTTTGAAGTTTCTGCAGTTTTCACTGTAAAATCCAGTTGGAGATAATACCTCCCCTTATATATGTATGGAGTGGAGTTTGCAACCAAAAAGAAACTTTGTGTTATCAACAAGCTAGGTGAAGGACGGCATTCACACAGACTTATCTCTCAGAACTCAGCATTTTTAGAGACGTTCTTTCATCTAGAACAAAGGGAACGGGTTTCAGGGAAACTTTTACTCTGGTTTCTCAGTCTGTTTCCTAGTGCCGGTTTGAAGTTCCTCCAGTTTTCACTGTAATACCGAGTTGGAGCAAGTCCCTACCCATAGATATGTATGGAAAGGAGTTAGCAACTTAAAAGGAACTTTGTGTTCCTAACAAGCTAGGTGAAGAATGTCTTTCACACACACTTACCTCTCAGAACGTAGCATTTTGAGAGACGTTCGTTCATCTAGCTAAAATTTAACGGTTTGCAGAAGAAACTTTTACTTTGCTTTCTCAGTCTGATTCCTAGTGCCGGTTTAAAGTTCCTGCAGTTTTCACTGTAAAACTGAGTTGTTGCTAGTTCCTCCCCTTATATATGTATGGAAAGGATTTAGCAACTTAAAAGGAACTTTGTGTTCCCAACAAGCTAGGTGAAGAATGTCTTTCACACACACTTACCTCTCAGAAATAGGGAAGTAGAGAGACGTTCTTTCATCTAGCACAAAGGGAACGGGTTTCAGGGAAACTTTTACTCTGGTTTCTCAGTCTGTTTCCTAGTGCCGATTTGAAGTTCCAGCAGTTTTCACAGTAAAACCGATTTCGAGCTAGTACCTCCCCATAGATACGTATGGAGTGGAGTTTGCAACTGAAAAGAAACTTTGGTTCCCAACAAGCTATGTGAAGGACGGCTTTCACACACACAAATCTCTCAGAAATGAGCATGTGGATAGACGTTCATTCATCTAGCACAAAGGGAACGGGTTGCAGGAGAAACTTTTACTCTGGATTCTCAGTCTGTATCCTAGTGCCTGTTTGAAATTCCTGCAGTTTTCACAGGAAAACACATTTGGAGCTAGTACCTCCCCATAGATATGTATGGAGTGGGGTTTACAACTGAAAAGGAACTTTGTGTTCCCAACAAGCTAGGAGAAGGAAGGCTTTGAGACACACTAATCTCTCCGAACTGAGCATGTGGAGAGACGTTCGTTCATCTAGCACAAAGGGAACGGCTTGCAGGAGAAACTATTACTCTGGTTGCTCAGCCTGTTTCCTAGTGCCGGTTTGAAATTCATGCAGTTTTCACTTTAAAAACGAGTTGGAGCTAAGAGCTCCCCATATATATATATGGAGTGGTGTTTGCACCTGAAAAGAATCTTTGTGTTCCGAACAAGCTAGGTTAATGACGCCTTTCACACACACATATCTCTCAGAACTGACCATGTGGAGAGACTATCGTTCATCTAGCTCAAAGGGAACGGGTTGCAGGAGAAACTTTTACTCTGGGTTGTCAGTCTGTTTCCTAGTGCCGGTTTGAAGTTCCTGCAGTTTTCACAGGAAAACAGATTTGGAGCAAGTACCTCCCCATAGATATGTATGGAGTGGTGTTTGCAACTGAAAAGTAACTTTGTGTTCCCAACAAGATAGGTGAAGGACGGCTTTGACACACACTTATCTCTCCGAACTGAGCATGTGGAGAGACGTTCGTTCATCTAGCACAAAGAGAACGGGTTGCAGGAGAAACTTTTACTCTGGTTTCTCAGGCTGTTTCCTAGTGCCGGTTTGAAGTTCCTGCATTTTTCACTGTAAAACCGAGTTGGAGCTTGTCCCTACCCATAGAAATGTATGGATTGGAGTTTGCAACTGAAAAGAAACTTTGTCTTCCCAAAAAGCTAGGTGAACTACGGCTTTCACACACACATTTCTCTCAGAACTGAGCATGTGGAGAGACGTTCGTTCATGTAGCACAAAGGGAACGCAATGCAGGGAAACTTTTACACTGGTTTCTCAGTTTGTTTCCGAGGGCTTGTTTGAAGTTTCTGCAGTTTTCACTGTAAAATCCAGTTGGAGATAATACCTCCCCTTATATATGTATGGAGTGGAGTTTGCAACCAAAAAGAAACTTTGTGTTATCAACAAGCTAGGTGAAGGACGGCATTCACACAGACTTATCTCTCAGAACTCAGCATTTTTAGAGACGTTCTTTCATCTAGAACAAAGGGAACGGGTTTCAGGGAAACTTTTACTCTGGTTTCTCAGTCTGTTTCCTAGTGCCGATTTGAAGTTCCAGCAGTTTTCACAGTAAAACCGATTTCGAGCTAGTACCTCCCCATAGATACGTATGGAGTGGAGTTTGCAACTGAAAAGAAACTTTGGTTCCCAACAAGCTATGTGAAGGACGGCTTTCACACACACAAATCTCTCAGAAATGAGCATGTGGATAGACGTTCGTTCATCTAGCACAAAGGGAACGGGTTGCAGGAGAAACTTTTACTCTGGATTCTCAGTCTGTATCCTAGTGCCTGTTTGAAATTCCTGCAGTTTTCACAGGAAAACACATTTGGAGCTAGTACCTCCCCATAGATATGTATGGAGTGGGGTTTACAACTGAAAAGGAACTTTGTGTTCCCAACAAGCTAGGAGAAGGAAGGCTTTGAGACACACTAATCTCTCCGAACTGAGCATGTGGAGAGACGTTCGTTCATCTAGCACAAAGGGAACGGCTTGCAGGAGAAACTATTACTCTGGTTGCTCAGTCTGTTTCCTAGTGCCGGTTTGAAATTCATGCAGTTTTCACTTTAAAAACGAGTTGGAGCTAAGAGCTCCCCATATATATATATGGAGTGGTGTTTGCACCTGAAAAGAATCTTTGTGTTCCAAACAAGCTAGGTTAATGACGCCTTTCACACACACATATCTCTCAGAACTGACCATGTGGAGAGACTATCGTTCATCTAGCTCAAAGGGAACGGGTTGCAGGAGAAATTTTACTCTGGGTTGTCAGTCTGTTTCCTAGTGCCGGTTTGAAGTTCCTGCAGTTTTCACAGGGAAACAGATTTGGAGCAAGTACCTCCCCATAGATATGTATGGAGTGGTGTTTGCAACTGAAAAGTAACTTTGTGTTCCCAACAAGATAGGTGAAGGACGGCTTTGACACACACTTATCTCTCCGAACTGAGCATGTGGAGAGACGTTCGTTCATCTAGCACAAAGGGAACGGGTTGCAGGAGAAACTTTTACTCTGGTTTCTCAGGCTGTTTCCTAGTGCCGGTTTGAAGTTCCTGCATTTTTCACTGTAAAACCGAGTTGGAGCTTGTCCCTACCCATAGAAATGTATGGATTGGAGTTTGCAACTGAAAAGAAACTTTGTCTTCCCAAAAAGCTAGGTGAAGTACGGCTTTCACACACACATTTCTCTCAGAACTGAGCATGTGGAGAGACGTTCGTTCATGTAGCACAAAGGGAACGCAATGCAGGGAAGCTTTTACTCTGGTTTCTCAGTTTGTTTCCGAGTGCTTGTTTGAAGTTTCTGCAGTTTTCACTGTAAAATCCAGTTGGAGATAATACCTCCCCTTATATATGTATGGAGTGGAGTTTGCAACCAAAAAGAAACTTTGTGTTATCAACAAGCTAGGTGAAGGACGGCATTCACACAGACTTATCTCTCAGAACTCAGCATTTTTAGAGACGTTCTTTCATCTAGAACAAAGGGAACGGGTTTCAGGGAAACTTTTACTCTGGTTTCTCAGTCTGTTTCCTAGTGCCGGTTTGAAGTTCCTCCAGTTTTCACTGTAATACCGAGTTGGAGCAAGTCCCTACCCATAGATATGTATGGAAAGGAGTTAGCAACTTAAAAGGAACTTTGTGTTCCTAACAAGCTAGGTGAAGAATGTCTTTCACACACACTTACCTCTCAGAACGTAGCATTTTGAGAGACGTTCGTTCATCTAGCTAAAATTTAACGGTTTGCAGAAGAAACTTTTACTTTGCTTTCTCAGTCTGATTCCTAGTGCCGGTTTAAAGTTCCTGCAGTTTTCACTGTAAAAGTGAGTTGTTGCTAGTTCCTCCCCTTATATATGTATGGAAAGGATTTAGCAACTTAAAAGGAACTTTGTGTTCCCAACAAGCTAGGTGAAGAATGTCTTTCACACACACTTACCTCTCAGAAATAGGGAAGTAGAGAGACGTTCTTTCATCTAGCACAAAAGGAACGGGTTGCAGGAGAAACTATTACTCTGGTTTCTCATTCTGATTCCTTGTGCCGGTTTGAAGTTCCTGCAGTTTTCACTGTAAAACCGAGTTGGAGATTGTCCCTACCCATAGAAATGTATGGATTGGAGTTTGCAACTGAAAAGAAACTTTGTCTTCCCAAAAAGCTAGGTGAAGGACGGCTTTCACACACATATTTCTCTCAGAACTGAGCATGTGGAGAGATGTTCGTTCATCTAGCACAAAGGGAATGCGTTGCAGTGAAACTTTTACTCTGGTTTCTCAGTTTGTTTCCTAGTGCTTGTTTGAAGTTTCTGCAGTTTTCACTGTAAAATCCAGTTGGAGCTAGTACCTCCCCTTATATATGTATGGAGTGGAGTTTGCAACCAAAAAGAAACTTTGTGTTATCAACAAGCTAGGTGAAGGACGGCTTTCACACAGACTTATCTCTCAGAACTCAGCATGTTGAGAGAGGTTCTTTCATCTAGAACAAAGGGAACGGGTTTCAGGGAAACTTTTACTCTGGTTTCTCAGTCTGTTTCCTAGTGCCGATTTGAAGTTCCAGCAGTTTTCACAGTAAAACCGATTTTGAGCTAGTACCACCCCATAGATATGTATGGAGTGGAGTTTGCAACTGAAAAGAAACTTTGGTTCCCAACAACCTAGGTAAAGGACGGCTTTCACACACAATTATCTCTCTGAACATAGCATGTGGAGAGACGTTCGTTCATCCAGCACAAAGGGAACGGGTTGCAGGTGAATCTTTTACTCTGGTTTCTCAGTCTGTTTCCAAGTGCCGGTTTGAAGTTCCTGCCGTTTTCACTGTAAAACCGAGTTGGAGTTAGTACCTCCCCATATATATGTATGGAGTGAAGTTTGCACCTGATAAGAAACTTTATGTTCCCAAAAAGTTAGTTGAAGGAGGCTTTCACACACACTTATCTCTCAGAACTGAGCATGTGGAGAGACGTCGTTCATCTAGCACAAAACGAACGGGTTGCAGGAGAAACTTTTACTCTGGTGGCTTAGTCTGTTTCCTAGTGCCGGTTTGAAGTTCCTGCAGTTTTCACTGTAAAAAGGAATTGGAGCTAGTACCTCCCCATATATATCTATGGAGTGGAGTTTGCAACCTAAAAGAAACTTTGTGTTCTCAACAAGCTTGGAGAAGGATGGCTTTCACACATACTTTTCTATCAGAACTGAGCATGTGGAGAGACGTTCGTTCATCTAGCACAAAGGGAACGGGTTGCAGGAGGAACTTTTACTCTGGTTTCTCAGTCTGTTTCCTAGTGCCGGTTTGAAGTTCCTCCAGTTTTCACTGTAATACCGAGTTGGAGCAAGTCCCTACCCATAGATATGTATGGAAAGGAGTTAGCAACTTAAAAGGAACTTTGTGTTCCTAACAAGCTAGGTGAAGAATGTCTTTCACACACACTTACCTCTCAGAACGTAGCATTTTGAGAGACGTTCGTTCATCTAGCTAAAATTTAACGGTTTGCAGAAGAAACTTTTACTTTGCTTTCTCAGTCTGATTCCTAGTGCCGGTTTAAAGTTCCTGCAGTTTTCACTGTAAAAGTGAGTTGTTGCTAGTTCCTCCCCTTATATATGTATGGAAAGGATTTAGCAACTTAAAAGGAACTTTGTGTTCCCAACAAGCTAGGTGAAGAATGTCTTTCACACACACTTACCTCTCAGAAATAGGGAAGTAGAGAGACGTTCTTTCATCTAGCACAAAAGGAACGGGTTGCAGGAGAAACTATTACTCTGGTTTCTCATTCTGATTCCTTGTGCCGGTTTGAAGTTCCTGCAGTTTTCACTGTAAAACCGAGTTGGAGATTGTCCCTACCCATAGAAATGTATGGATTGGAGTTTGCAACTGAAAAGAAACTTTGTCTTCCCAAAAAGCTAGGTGAAGGACGGCTTTCACACACATATTTCTCTCAGAACTGAGCATGTGGAGAGATGTTCGTTCATCTAGCACAAAGGGAATGCGTTGCAGTGAAACTTTTACTCTGGTTTCTCAGTTTGTTTCCTAGTGCTTGTTTGAAGTTTCTGCAGTTTTCACTGTAAAATCCAGTTGGAGCTAGTACCTCCCCTTATATATGTATGGAGTGGAGTTTGCAACCAAAAAGAAACTTTGTGTTATCAACAAGCTAGGTGAAGGACGGCTTTCACACAGACTTATCTCTCAGAACTCAGCATGTTGAGAGAGGTTCTTTCATCTAGAACAAAGGGAACGGGTTTCAGGGAAACTTTTACTCTGGTTTCTCAGTCTGTTTCCTAGTGCCGATTTGAAGTTCCAGCAGTTTTCACAGTAAAACCGATTTTGAGCTAGTACCACCCCATAGATATGTATGGAGTGGAGTTTGCAACTGAAAAGAAACTTTGGTTCCCAACAACCTAGGTAAAGGACGGCTTTCACACACAATTATCTCTCTGAACATAGCATGTGGAGAGACGTTCGTTCATCCAGCACAAAGGGAACGGGTTGCAGGTGAATCTTTTACTCTGGTTTCTCAGTCTGTTTCCAAGTGCCGGTTTGAAGTTCCTGCCGTTTTCACTGTAAAACCGAGTTGGAGTTAGTACCTCCCCATATATATGTATGGAGTGAAGTTTGCACCTGATAAGAAACTTTATGTTCCCAAAAAGTTAGTTGAAGGAGGCTTTCACACACACTTATCTCTCAGAACTGAGCATGTGGAGAGACGTCGTTCATCTAGCACAAAACGAACGGGTTGCAGGAGAAACTTTTACTCTGGTGGCTTAGTCTGTTTCCTAGTGCCGGTTTGAAGTTCCTGCAGTTTTCACTGTAAAAAGGAATTGGAGCTAGTACCTCCCCATATATATCTATGGAGTGGAGTTTGCAACCTAAAAGAAACTTTGTGTTCTCAACAAGCTTGGAGAAGGATGGCTTTCACACATACTTTTCTATCAGAACTGAGCATGTGGAGAGACGTTCGTTCATCTAGCACAAAGGGAACGGGTTGCAGGAGGAACTTTTACTCTGGTTTCTCAGTCTGTTTCCTAGTGCCGGTTTTAAGTTCCTGCAGTTTTCACAGTAAAACCGATTTGGAGCTAGTACCTCCCCATAGGTATGTATGGAGTGGAGTTTGCAACTGAAAAGAAACTTTGTGTTCCCAAAAAGCTAGGTGAAGAACGGCTTTGACACACACTTATCTCTCCGAACTGAGCATGTGGAGAGACGTTCGTTCATCAAGCACAAAGGGAACGGGTTACAGGAGAAACTTTTACTCTGGTTTCTCAGTCTGTTTCCTAGTGGCGGTTTGAAGTTCCTGCAGTTTTCACTGTAAAACCGAGTTGGAGCAAGTCTCTACCCTTAGATATTTATGGAGTGGAGTTTGCAAATGAAAAGAAACTTTGTGGTCCCAACAAGCTCCGTGAAGGATGGCTTTCACACACTCTTATCTCTCAGAACTGGGCATGTGGAGAGACGTTCGTTCATCTAGCACAAAGGGAACGGGTTGCAGGAGAAACTTTTACTCTGGATTCTCAGTCTGTATCCTAGTGCCTGTTTGAAGTTCCTGCAGTTTTCACAGGAAAACAGATATGGAGCTAGTTCCTCCCCATTATATGTATGGAGTGGGGTTTACAACTGAAAAGGAACTTTGTGTTCCCAACAAGCTAGGAGAAGGACGGTTTTCAGACAAACAAATCTCTCCGAACTGAGCATGTGGAGAGACGTTCGTTCATCTAGCACAAAGGGAACGGCTTGCAGGAGAAACTATTACTCTGGCTGCTCAGTCTGTTTCCTAGTGCCAGTTTGAAATTCATGCAGTTTTCACTGTAAAAACGAGTTGGAGCTATGAGATCCCCATATATATATATGGAGTGGAGTTTGCACCTGAAAAGAATCTTTGTGTTCCGAACAAGCTAGATTAATGACGCCTTTCACACACACATATCTCTCAGAACTGACCATGTGGAGAGACTATCGTTCATCTAGCTCAAAGGGAACGGGTTGCAGGAGAAATTTTACTCTGGGTTGTCAGTCTGTTTCCTAGTGCCGGTTTGAAGTTCCTGCAGTTTTCACAGGGAAACAGATTTGGAGCAAGTACCTCCCCATAGATATGTATGGAGTGGTGTTTGCAACTGAAAAGTAACTTTGTGTTCCCAACAAGATAGGTGAAGGACGGCTTTGACACACACTTATCTCTCCGAACTGAGCATGTGGAGAGACGTTCGTTCATCTAGCACAAAGGGAACGGGTTGCAGGAGAAACTTTTACTCTGGTTTCTCAGGCTGTTTCCTAGTGCCGGTTTGAAGTTCCTGCATTTTTCACTGTAAAACCGAGTTGGAGCTTGTCCCTACCCATAGAAATGTATGGATTGGAGTTTGCAACTGAAAAGAAACTTTGTCTTCCCAAAAAGCTAGGTGAAGTACGGCTTTCACACACACATTTCTCTCAGAACTGAGCATGTGGAGAGACGTTCGTTCATGTAGCACAAAGGGAACGCAATGCAGGGAAGCTTTTACTCTGGTTTCTCAGTTTGTTTCCGAGTGCTTGTTTGAAGTTTCTGCAGTTTTCACTGTAAAATCCAGTTGGAGATAATACCTCCCCTTATATATGTATGGAGTGGAGTTTGCAACCAAAAAGAAACTTTGTGTTATCAACAAGCTAGGTGAAGGACGGCATTCACACAGACTTATCTCTCAGAACTCAGCATTTTTAGAGACGTTCTTTCATCTAGAACAAAGGGAACGGGTTTCAGGGAAACTTTTACTCTGGTTTCTCAGTCTGTTTCCTAGTGCCGGTTTGAAGTTCCTCCAGTTTTCACTGTAATACCGAGTTGGAGCAAGTCCCTACCCATAGATATGTATGGAAAGGAGTTAGCAACTTAAAAGGAACTTTGTGTTCCTAACAAGCTAGGTGAAGAATGTCTTTCACACACACTTACCTCTCAGAACGTAGCATTTTGAGAGACGTTCGTTCATCTAGCTAAAATTTAACGGTTTGCAGAAGAAACTTTTACTTTGCTTTCTCAGTCTGATTCCTAGTGCCGGTTTAAAGTTCCTGCAGTTTTCACTGTAAAAGTGAGTTGTTGCTAGTTCCTCCCCTTATATATGTATGGAAAGGATTTAGCAACTTAAAAGGAACTTTGTGTTCCCAACAAGCTAGGTGAAGAATGTCTTTCACACACACTTACCTCTCAGAAATAGGGAAGTAGAGAGACGTTCTTTCATCTAGCACAAAAGGAACGGGTTGCAGGAGAAACTATTACTCTGGTTTCTCATTCTGATTCCTTGTGCCGGTTTGAAGTTCCTGCAGTTTTCACTGTAAAACCGAGTTGGAGATTGTCCCTACCCATAGAAATGTATGGATTGGAGTTTGCAACTGAAAAGAAACTTTGTCTTCCCAAAAAGCTAGGTGAAGGACGGCTTTCACACACATATTTCTCTCAGAACTGAGCATGTGGAGAGATGTTCGTTCATCTAGCACAAAGGGAATGCATTGCAGTGAAACTTTTACTCTGGTTTCTCAGTTTGTTTCCTAGTGCTTGTTTGAAGTTTCTGCAGTTTTCACTGTAAAATCCAGTTGGAGCTAGTACCTCCCCTTATATATGTATGGAGTGGAGTTTGCAACCAAAAAGAAACTTTGTGTTATCAACAAGCTAGGTGAAGGACGGCTTTCACACAGACTTATCTCTCAGAACTCAGCATGTTGAGAGAGGTTCTTTCATCTAGAACAAAGGGAACGGGTTTCAGGGAAACTTTTACTCTGGTTTCTCAGTCTGTTTCCTAGTGCCGATTTGAAGTTCCAGCAGTTTTCACAGTAAAACCGATTTTGAGCTAGTACCACCCCATAGATATGTATGGAGTGGAGTTTGCAACTGAAAAGAAACTTTGGTTCCCAACAACCTAGGTAAAGGACGGCTTTCACACACAATTATCTCTCTGAACATAGCATGTGGAGAGACGTTCGTTCATCCAGCACAAAGGGAACGGGTTGCAGGTGAATCTTTTACTCTGGTTTCTCAGTCTGTTTCCAAGTGCCGGTTTGAAGTTCCTGCCGTTTTCACTGTAAAACCGAGTTGGAGTTAGTACCTCCCCATATATATGTATGGAGTGAAGTTTGCACCTGATAAGAAACTTTATGTTCCCAAAAAGTTAGTTGAAGGAGGCTTTCACACACACTTATCTCTCAGAACTGAGCATGTGGAGAGACGTCGTTCATCTAGCACAAAACGAACGGGTTGCAGGAGAAACTTTTACTCTGGTGGCTTAGTCTGTTTCCTAGTGCCGGTTTGAAGTTCCTGCAGTTTTCACTGTAAAAAGTAATTGGAGCTAGTACCTCCCCATATATATCTATGGAGTGGAGTTTGCAACCTAAAAGAAACTTTGTGTTCTCAACAAGCTTGGAGAAGGATGGCTTTCACACATACTTTTCTATCAGAACTGAGCATGTGGAGAGACGTTCGTTCATCTAGCACAAAGGGAACGGGTTGCAGGAGGAACTTTTACTCTGGTTTCTCAGTCTGTTTCCTAGTGCCGGTTTTAAGTTCCTGCAGTTTTCACAGTAAAACCGATTTGGAGCTAGTACCTCCCCATAGGTATGTATGGAGTGGAGTTTGCAACTGAAAAGAAACTTTGTGTTCCCAAAAAGCTAGGTGAAGAACGGCTTTGACACACACTTATCTCTCCGAACTGAGCATGTGGAGAGACGTTCGTTCATCAAGCACAAAGGGAACGGGTTACAGGAGAAACTTTTACTCTGGTTTCTCAGTCTGTTTCCTAGTGGCGGTTTGAAGTTCCTGCAGTTTTCACTGTAAAACCGAGTTGGAGCAAGTCTCTACCCTTAGATATTTATGGAGTGGAGTTTGCAAATGAAAAGAAACTTTGTGGTCCCAACAAGCTCCGTGAAGGATGGCTTTCACACACTCTTATCTCTCAGAACTGGGCATGTGGAGAGACGTTCGTTCATCTAGCACAAAGGGAACGGGTTGCAGGAGAAACTTTTACTCTGGATTCTCAGTCTGTATCCTAGTGCCTGTTTGAAGTTCCTGCAGTTTTCACAGGAAAACAGATATGGAGCTAGTTCCTCCCCATTATATGTATGGAGTGGGGTTTACAACTGAAAAGGAACTTTGTGTTCCCAACAAGCTAGGAGAAGGACGGTTTTCAGACAAACAAATCTCTCCGAACTGAGCATGTGGAGAGACGTTCGTTCATCTAGCACAAAGGGAACGGCTTGCAGGAGAAACTATTACTCTGGCTGCTCAGTCTGTTTCCTAGTGCCAGTTTGAAATTCATGCAGTTTTCACTGTAAAAACGAGTTGGAGCTATGAGATCCCCATATATATATATGGAGTGGAGTTTGCACCTGAAAAGAATCTTTGTGTTCCGAACAAGCTAGATTAATGACGCCTTTCACACACACATATCTCTCAGAACTGACCATGTGGAGAGACTTTCGTTCATCTAGCTCAAAGGGAACGGGTTGCAGGAGAAACTTTTACTCTGGATTCTCAGTCTGTTTCCTAGTGCCGGTTTGAATTTCCTGCAGTTTTCACAGGAAAAGTGATTTGGAGCAAGTACCTACCCATAGATATGTATGGAGTGGGGTTGGCAACTGAAAAGTAACTTTGTGTTCCCAACAAGCTAGGTGAAGGACGGATTTGACACACACTTATCTCTCCGAACTGAGCATGTGGAGAGACGTTCGTTCATCTAGCACAAAGGGAACGGGTTGCAGGAGAAACTTTTACTCTGGTTTCTCAGGCTGTTTCCTAGTGCCGGTTTGAAGTTCCTGCATTTTTCACTGTAAAACCGAGTTGGAGCTTGTCCCTACCCATAGAAATGTATGGATTGGAGTTTGCAACTGAAAAGAAACTTTGTCTTCCCAAAAAGCTAGGTGAAGTACGGCTTTCACACACACATTTCTCTCAGAACTGAGCATGTGGAGAGACGTTCGTTCATGTAGCACAAAGGGAACGCAATGCAGGGAAGCTTTTACTCTGGTTTCTCAGTTTGTTTCCGAGTGCTTGTTTGAAGTTTCTGCAGTTTTCACTGTAAAATCCAGTTGGAGATAATACCTCCCCTTATATATGTATGGAGTGGAGTTTGCAACCAAAAAGAAACTTTGTGTTATCAACAAGCTAGGTGAAGGACGGCATTCACACAGACTTATCTCTCAGAACTCAGCATTTTTAGAGACGTTCTTTCATCTAGAACAAAGGGAACGGGTTTCAGGGAAACTTTTACTCTGGTTTCTCAGTCTGTTTCCTAGTGCCGGTTTGAAGTTCCTCCAGTTTTCACTGTAATACCGAGTTGGAGCAAGTCCCTACCCATAGATATGTATGGAAAGGAGTTAGCAACTTAAAAGGAACTTTGTGTTCCTAACAAGCTAGGTGAAGAATGTCTTTCACACACACTTACCTCTCAGAACGTAGCATTTTGAGAGACGTTCGTTCATCTAGCTAAAATTTAACGGTTTGCAGAAGAAACTTTTACTTTGCTTTCTCAGTCTGATTCCTAGTGCCGGTTTAAAGTTCCTGCAGTTTTCACTGTAAAACTGAGTTGTTGCTAGTTCCTCCCCTTATATATGTATGGAAAGGATTTAGCAACTTAAAAGGAACTTTGTGTTCCCAACAAGCTAGGTGAAGAATGTCTTTCACACACACTTACCTCTCAGAAATAGGGAAGTAGAGAGACGTTCTTTCATCTAGCACAAAAGGAACGGGTTGCAGGAGAAACTATTACTCTGGTTTCTCATTCTGATTCCTTGTGCCGGTTTGAAGTTCCTGCAGTTTTCACTGTAAAACCGAGTTGGAGATTGTCCCTACCCATAGAAATGTATGGATTGGAGTTTGCAACTGAAAAGAAACTTTGTCTTCCCAAAAAGCTAGGTGAAGGACGGCTTTCACACACATATTTCTCTCAGAACTGAGCATGTGGAGAGATGTTCGTTCATCTAGCACAAAGGGAATGCGTTGCAGTGAAACTTTTACTCTGGTTTCTCAGTTTGTTTCCTAGTGCTTGTTTGAAGTTTCTGCAGTTTTCACTGTAAAATCCAGTTGGAGCTAGTACCTCCCCTTATATATGTATGGAGTGGAGTTTGCAACCAAAAAGAAACTTTGTGTTATCAACAAGCTAGGTGAAGGACGGCTTTCACACAGACTTATCTCTCAGAACTCAGCATGTTGAGAGAGGTTCTTTCATCTAGAACAAAGGGAACGGGTTTCAGGGAAACTTTTACTCTGGTTTCTCAGTCTGTTTCCTAGTGCCGATTTGAAGTTCCAGCAGTTTTCACAGTAAAACCGATTTTGAGCTAGTACCACCCCATAGATATGTATGGAGTGGAGTTTGCAACTGAAAAGAAACTTTGGTTCCCAACAACCTAGGTAAAGGACGGCTTTCACACACAATTATCTCTCTGAACATAGCATGTGGAGAGACGTTCGTTCATCCAGCACAAAGGGAACGGGTTGCAGGTGAATCTTTTACTCTGGTTTCTCAGTCTGTTTCCAAGTGCCGGTTTGAAGTTCCTGCCGTTTTCACTGTAAAACCGAGTTGGAGTTAGTACCTCCCCATATATATGTATGGAGTGAAGTTTGCACCTGATAAGAAACTTTATGTTCCCAAAAAGTTAGTTGAAGGAGGCTTTCACACACACTTATCTCTCAGAACTGAGCATGTGGAGAGACGTCGTTCATCTAGCACAAAACGAACGGGTTGCAGGAGAAACTTTTACTCTGGTGGCTTAGTCTGTTTCCTAGTGCCGGTTTGAAGTTCCTGCAGTTTTCACTGTAAAAAGGAATTGGAGCTAGTACCTCCCCATATATATCTATGGAGTGGAGTTTGCAACCTAAAAGAAACTTTGTGTTCTCAACAAGCTTGGAGAAGGATGGCTTTCACACATACTTTTCTATCAGAACTGAGCATGTGGAGAGACGTTCGTTCATCTAGCACAAAGGGAACGGGTTGCAGGAGGAACTTTTACTCTGGTTTCTCAGTCTGTTTCCTAGTGCCGGTTTTAAGTTCCTGCAGTTTTCACAGTAAAACCGATTTGGAGCTAGTACCTCCCCATAGGTATGTATGGAGTGGAGTTTGCAACTGAAAAGAAACTTTGTGTTCCCAAAAAGCTAGGTGAAGAACGGCTTTGACACACACTTATCTCTCCGAACTGAGCATGTGGAGAGACGTTCGTTCATCAAGCACAAAGGGAACGGGTTACAGGAGAAACTTTTACTCTGGTTTCTCAGTCTGTTTCCTAGTGGCGGTTTGAAGTTCCTGCAGTTTTCACTGTAAAACCGAGTTGGAGCAAGTCTCTACCCTTAGATATTTATGGAGTGGAGTTTGCAAATGAAAAGAAACTTTGTGGTCCCAACAAGCTCCGTGAAGGATGGCTTTCACACACTCTTATCTCTCAGAACTGGGCATGTGGAGAGACGTTCGTTCATCTAGCACAAAGGGAACGGGTTGCAGGAGAAACTTTTACTCTGGATTCTCAGTCTGTATCCTAGTGCCTGTTTGAAGTTCCTGCAGTTTTCACAGGAAAACAGATATGGAGCTAGTTCCTCCCCATTATATGTATGGAGTGGGGTTTACAACTGAAAAGGAACTTTGTGTTCCCAACAAGCTAGGAGAAGGACGGTTTTCAGACAAACAAATCTCTCCGAACTGAGCATGTGGAGAGACGTTCGTTCATCTAGCACAAAGGGAACGGCTTGCAGGAGAAACTATTACTCTGGCTGCTCAGTCTGTTTCCTAGTGCCAGTTTGAAATTCATGCAGTTTTCACTGTAAAAACGAGTTGGAGCTATGAGATCCCCATATATATATATGGAGTGGAGTTTGCACCTGAAAAGAATCTTTGTGTTCCGAACAAGCTAGATTAATGACGCCTTTCACACACACATATCTCTCAGAACTGACCATGTGGAGAGACTTTCGTTCATCTAGCTCAAAGGGAACGGGTTGCAGGAGAAACTTTTACTCTGGATTCTCAGTCTGTTTCCTAGTGCCGGTTTGAATTTCCTGCAGTTTTCACAGGAAAAGTGATTTGGAGCAAGTACCTACCCATAGATATGTATGGAGTGGGGTTGGCAACTGAAAAGTAACTTTGTGTTCCCAACAAGCTAGGTGAAGGACGGATTTGACACACACTTATCTCTCCGAACTGAGCATGTGGAGAGACGTTCGTTCATCTAGCACAAAGGGAACGGGTTGCAGGAGAAACATTTACTCTGGTTTCTCAGTCTGTTTCCTAGTTCCGGTTTGAAGTTCCTGCATTTTTCACTGTAAAACCGAGTTGGAGCTTCTCCCTACCCATAGAAATGTATGGATTGGGGTTTGCAACTGAAAAGAAACTTTGTCTTCCCAAAAAGCTAGGTGAAGGACGGCTTTCACACACACATTTCTCTCAGAACTGAACATGTGGAGAGACGTTCTTTCATCTAGCACAAAGGGAAAGCGTTGCAGGGAAACTTTTACTCTGGTTTCTCAGTTTGTTTCCAAGTGCTTGTTTGAAGTTTCTGCAGTTTTCTCTGTAAAATCCAGTTGGAGTTAGTACCTCCCCTTATATATGTATGGAGTGGAGTTTGCAACCAAAAAGAATCTTTGTGTTATCAACAAGCTAGGTGAAGGACGGCTTTCACACAGACTTATCTCTCAGAACTCAGAATGTTGAGAGACTTTCTTTCATCTAGAACAAAGGGAACGGGTTTCAGGGAAACTTTTACTCTGGTTTCTCAGTCTGTTTCCTAGTGCCGATTTGAAGTTCCAGCAGTTTTCACAGTAAAACCGATTTCGAGCTAGTACCTCTCCATAGATATGTATGGAGTGGAGTTTGCAACTGAAAAGAAACTTTGGTTCCCAACAAGCTAGGTAAAGGACGGCTTTCACACACAATTATCTCTTCGAACATAGCATGTGGAGAGACGTTCGTTCATCCAGCACAAAGGGAACGGGTTGCCGGAGAAACTTTTCTCTGGTTTCTCAGTCTGTTTCTTAGTGCCGGTTTGAAGTTCCTGCAGTTTTCACTGTAAAAGGGAATTGGAGATAGTACCTCCCCATATATATGTATGGAGTGGAGTTTGCAATCTGAAAGAAACTTTGTGTTCTCAAGAAGCTTGGAGAAGGACGGCTTTGAGACAAACTAATCTCTCCGAACCGAGCATGTGGAGAGACGTTCATTCATCTAGCACAAAGGGAACGGCTTGCAGGAGAAACTATTACTCTGGTTTCTCAGTCTGTTTCCTAGTGCCGGTTTGAAATTCATGCAGTTTTCACTGTAAAAACGAGTTGGAGCTAATAGCTCCCCATATATATATATTGAGTGGAGTTTGCACCTGAAAAGAATCTTTGTATTCCGAATAAGCTAGGTTAATTACGCCTTTCACACACACATATCTCTCAGAACTGACCATGTGGAGAGACTTTCGTTCATCTAGCTCAAAGGGAACGGGTTGCAGGAGAAACTTTTACTCTGGTTTCTCAGTCTGTTTCCTAGTGTCGGTTTGAAGTTCCTGCAGTTTACACTGTAAAACCGAGTTGGAGTTAGTACCTTGCCATATATATGTATGGAGTGGAGTTTGCAACTGGAAACAAACTTTGTGATCCCAACAAGCTAGGTGAAGGACGGCTTTGACACACACTTATCTCCTGAACTGAGCATGTGGAGAGACGTTCGTTCATCTAGAACAAAGGGAACGGCTTGCAGGAGAAACTATTACTCTGGTTGCTCAGTCTGTTTCCTAGTGCCGGTTTGAAATTCATGCAGTTTTCACTGTAAAAACGAGTTGGAGCTAAGAGCTCCCCATATATATATATGGAGTGGAGTTTGCACCTGAAAAGAATCTTTGTGTTCCGAACAAGCTAGGTTAATGACGCCTTTCACACACACATATCTCTCAGAACTGACCATGTGGAGAGACGTTCGTTCATCTAGCACAAAGGGAACGGGTTGCAGGAGAAACTTATACTCTGGTTTCTCAGTCTGTTTCCTAGTGCCGTTTTGAAGTTCCTGCAGTTTTCTCTGTAAAACCGAGTTGGAGCAAGTCCCTACCCTTAGATATGTATGGAGTGGAGTTTGCAACTGAAAAGAAACTTTGTGATCCCAACAAGCTACTTGAAGGATGGCTTTCACACACACTTATCTCTCAGAACTGAGCATGTGGAGAGACGTTCGTTCATCTAGCACAAAGGGAACGGGTTGCAGGAGAAACTTTTACTCTGGATTCTCAGTCTGTATCCTAGTGCCTGTTGGAAGTTCCTGCAGTTTTCACAGGAAAACAGATTTGGAGCTAGTATCTCCCCATAGATATGTATGGAGTGGGGTTTACAAATGAAAAGGAACTTTGTGTTCCCAACAAGCTAGGAGAAGGAAGGCTTTGAGACACACTAATCTCTCCGAACTGAGCATGTGGAGAGACGCTCGTTCATCTAGCACAAAGGGAACGGCTTGCAGGAGAAACTATTACTCTGGTTGCTCAGTCTGTTTCCTAGTGCCGGTTTGAAATTCATGCAGTTTTCACTGTAAAAACGAGTTGGAGCTAAGAGCTCCCCATATATATATATGGAGTGGAGTTTGCACCTGAAAAGAATCTTTGTGTTCCGAACAAGCTAGGTTAATGACGCCTTTCACACACACATATCTCTCAGAACTGACCATGTGGAGAGACTTTCGTTCATCTAGCTCAAAGGGAACGGGTTGCAGGAGAAACTTTACTCTGGATTCTCAGTCTGTTTCCTAGTGCCGGTTTGAATTTCCTGCAGTTTTCACAGGAAAAGAGATTTGGAGCTAGTACCTCCCCATATATATGTATGGAGTGGGGTTTGCAACTGAAAAGTAACTTTGTGTTCCCAACAAGATAGGTGAAGGACGGCTTTGACACACACTTATCTCTCCGAACTGAGCATGTGGAGAGACGTTCGTTCATCTAGCACAAAGTGAACGGGTTGCAGGAGAAACTATTACTCTGGTATCTCAGTGCGATTCTTAGTGCCAGTTTGAAGTTCCTACATTTTTCACTGTAAAACCGAGTTGGAGATTGTCCCTACCCATAGAAATGTATGGATTGGAGTTTGCAACTGAAAAGAAACTTTGTCTTCCCAAAAGGCTAGGTGAAGGACGGCTTTCACACACATATTTCTCTCAGAACTGAGCATGTGGAGAGATGTTCGTTCATCTAGCACAAAGGGAATGCGTTGCAGTGAAACTTTTACTCTGGTTTCTCAGTTTGTTTCCTAGTGCTTGTTTGAAGTTTCTGCAGTTTTCACTGTAAAATCCAGTTGGAGCTAGTACCTCCCCTTATATATGTATGGAGTGGAGTTTGCAACCAAAAAGAAACTAGTGTTATCAACAAGCTAGGTGAAGGACGGCTTTCACACAGACTTATCTCTCAGAACTCAGCATGTTGAGAGAGGTTCTTTCATCTAGAACAAAGGGAACGGGTTTCAGGGAAACTTTTACTCTGGTTTCTCAGTCTGTTTCCTAGTGCCGATTTGAAGTTCCAGCAGTTTTCACAGTAAAACCGATTTTGAGCTAGTACCACCCCATAGATATGTATGGAGTGGAGTTTGCAACTGAAAAGAAACTTTGGTTCCCAACAACCTAGGTAAAGGACGGCTTTCACACACAATTATCTCTCTGAACATAGCATGTGGAGAGACGTTCGTTCATCCAGCACAAAGGGAACGGGTTGCAGGTGAATCTTTTACTCTGGTTTCTCAGTCTGTTTCCAAGTGCCGGTTTGAAGTTCCTGTCGTTTTCACTGTAAAACCGAGTTGGAGTTAGTACCTCCCCATATATATGTATGGAGTGAAGTTTGCACCTGATAAGAAACTTTATGTTCCCAAAAAGTTAGTTGAAGGAGGCTTTCACACACACTTATCTCTCAGAACTGAGCATGTGGAGAGACGTCGTTCATCTAGCACAAAACGAACGGGTTGCAGGAGAAACTTTTACTCTGGTGGCTTAGTCTGTTTCCTAGTGCCGGTTTGAAGTTCCTGCAGTTTTCACTGTAAAAAGGAATTGGAGCTAGTACCTCCCCATATATATCTATGGAGTGGAGTTTGCAACCTAAAAGAAACTTTGTGTTCTCAACAAGCTTGGAGAAGGATGGCTTTCACACATACTTTTCTATCAGAACTGAGCATGTGGAGAGACGTTCGTTCATCTAGCACAAAGGGAACGGGTTGCAGGAGGAACTTTTACTCTGGTTTCTCAGTCTGTTTCCTAGTGCCGGTTTTAAGTTCCTGCAGTTTTCACAGTAAAACCGATTTGGAGCTAGTACCTCCCCATAGGTATGTATGGAGTGGAGTTTGCAACTGAAAAGAAACTTTGTGTTCCCAAAAAGCTAGGTGAAGAACGGCTTTGACACACACTTATCTCTCCGAACTGAGCATGTGGAGAGACGTTCGTTCATCAAGCACAAAGGGAACGGGTTACAGGAGAAACTTTTACTCTGGTTTCTCAGTCTGTTTCCTAGTGGCGGTTTGAAGTTCCTGCAGTTTTCACTGTAAAACCGAGTTGGAGCAAGTCTCTACCCTTAGATATTTATGGAGTGGAGTTTGCAAATGAAAAGAAACTTTGTGGTCCCAACAAGCTCCGTGAAGGATGGCTTTCACACACTCTTATCTCTCAGAACTGGGCATGTGGAGAGACGTTCGTTCATCTAGCACAAAGGGAACTGTTTGCAGGAGAAACTTTTACTCTGGATTCTCAGTCTGTATCCTAGTGCCTGTTTGAAGTTCCTGCAGTTTTCACAGGAAAACAGATATGGAGCTAGTTCCTCCCCATTATATGTATGGAGTGGGGTTTACAACTGAAAAGGAACTTTGTGTTCCCAACAAGCTAGGAGAAGGACGGTTTTCAGACAAACAAATCTCTCCGAACTGAGCATGTGGAGAGACGTTCGTTCATCTAGCACAAAGGGAACGGCTTGCAGGAGAAACTATTACTCTGGCTGCTCAGTCTGTTTCCTAGTGCCAGTTTGAAATTCATGCAGTTTTCACTGTAAAAACGAGTTGGAGCTAAGAGATCCCCATATATATATATGGAGTGGAGTTTGCACCTGAAAAGAATCTTTGTGTTCCGAACAAGCTAGATTAATGACGCCTTTCACACACACATATCTCTCAGAACTGACCATGTGGAGAGACTTTCGTTCATCTAGCTCAAAGGGAACGGGTTGCAGGAGAAACTTTTACTCTGGATTCTCAGTCTGTTTCCTAGTGCCGGTTTGAATTTCCTGCAGTTTTCACAGGAAAAGTGATTTGGAGCAAGTACCTACCCATAGATATGTATGGAGTGGGGTTGGCAACTGAAAAGTAACTTTGTGTTCCCAACAAGCTAGGTGAAGGACGGATTTGACACACACTTATCTCTCCGAACTGAGCATATGGAGAGACGTTCGTTCATCTAGCACAAAGGGAACGGGTTGCAGGAGAAACATTTACTCTGGTTTCTCAGTCTGTTTCCTAGTTCCGGTTTGAAGTTCCTGCATTTTTCACTGTAAAACCGAGTTGGAGCTTCTCCCTACCCATAGAAATGTATGGATTGGGGTTTGCAACTGAAAAGAAACTTTGTCTTCCCAAAAAGCTAGGTGAAGGACGGCTTTCACACACACATTTCTCTCAGAACTGAACATGCGGAGAGACGTTCTTTCATCTAGCACAAAGGGAAAGCGTTGCAGGGAAACTTTTACTCTGGTTTCTCAGTTTGTTTCCAAGTGCTTGTTTGAAGTTTCTGCAGTTTTCTCTGTAAAATCCAGTTGGAGTTAGTACCTCCCCTTATATATGTATGGAGTGGAGTTTGCAACCAAAAAGAATCTTTGTGTTATCAACAAGCTAGTTGAAGGACGGCTTTCACACAGACTTATCTCTCAGAACTCAGAATGTTGAGAGACTTTCTTTCATCTAGAACAAAGGGAACGTGTTTCAGGGAAACTTTTACTCTGTTTTCTCAGTCTGTTTCCTAGTGCCGATTTGAAGTTCCAGCAGTTTTCACAGTAAAACCGATTTCGAGCTAGTACCTCTCCATAGATATGTATGGAGTGGAGTTTGCAACTGAAAAGAAACTTTGGTTCCCAACAAGCTAGGTAAAGGACGGCTTTCACACACAATTATCTCTTCGAACATAGCATGTGGAGAGACGTTCGTTCATCCAGCACAAAGGGAACGGGTTGCCGGAGAAACTTTTCTCTGGTTTCTCAGTCTGTTTCTTAGTGCCGGTTTGAAGTTCCTGCAGTTTTCACTGTAAAAGGGAATTGGAGATAGTACCTCCCCATATATATGTATGGAGTGGAGTTTGCAATCTGAAAGAAACTTTGTGTTCTCAAGAAGCTTGGAGAAGGACGGCTTTGAGACAAACTAATCTCTCCGAACCGAGCATGTGGAGAGACGTTCATTCATCTAGCACAAAGGGAATGGCTTGCAGGAGAAACTATTACTCTGGTTTCTCAGTCTGTTTCCTAGTGCCGGTTTGAAATTCATGCAGTTTTCACTGTAAAAACGAGTTGGAGCTAATAGCTCCCCATATATATATATTGAGTGGAGTTTGCACCTGAAAAGAATCTTTGTATTCCGAATAAGCTAGGTTAAGTACGCCTTTCACACACACATATCTCTCAGAACTGACCATGTGGAGAGACTTTCGTTCATCTAGCTCAAAGGGAACGGGTTGCAGGAGAAACTTTTACTCTTTATTCTCAGTCTGTTTCCTAGTGCCGGTTTGAAGTTCCTGCAGTTTTCACAGGAAAACAGATTTGGAGCAAGTACCTCCACATAGATATGTATGGAGTGGGGTTTGCAACTGAAAAGAAACTTTGTGTTCCCAACAAGATAGGTGAAGGACGGCTTTGACACACACTTATCTCTCCGAACTGAGCATGTGGAGAGACGTTCGTTCATCTAGCACAAAGGGAACGGGTTGCAGGAGAAACTTTTACTTTGGTTTCTCAGTCTGTTTCCTAGTGCCGGTTTGAAGTTCCTGCATTTTTCACTGTAAAACCGAGTTGGAGCTTGTCCCTACCCATAGAAATTTATGGATTGGAGTTTGCAACTTAAAAGAAACTTTGTGTTCCCAAAAAGCTAGGTGAAGGACGGCTTTCAAACACACATTTCTCTCAAAAGTGAGCATGTGGAGAGACGTTAGTTCATCTACCACAAAGGGAACGTGTTGCAGGGAAACATTTACTCTGGCATCTCAGTCTGATTCCTAGTGCTTTTTGAAGTTCCTGCAGTTTTCACTGTAAAACCGAGTTGGAGCTAGTACCTCCCAATAGATATGTATGGAGTGGAGTTTGCAACTGAAAAGAAATTTTGTGTTCCCAAAAAGATAGGTGAAGAACGGCTTTGACACACACTTATCTCTCCAAACTGAACATGTGGAGAGACGTTCGTTCATCTAGCACAAAGGGAACGGATTGCAGGAGAAACTTTTACTCTGGATTCTCAGTCTGTTTCCTAGTGCTGGTTTGAAGTTCCTGCACTTTTCACTGTAAAACCGAGTTGGAGCTTGTCCCAACCCATAGATATGTATGCAGTGGAGTTTGCAACTGGAAACAAACTTTGTGATCCCAACAAGCTAGGTGAAGGACGGCTTTGACACACACTTATCTCTCTGAACTGAGCATGTGGAGAGACGTTCGTTCATCTAGAACAAAGGGAACGGCTTGCAGGAGAAACTATTACTCTGGTTGCTCAGTCTGTTTCCTAGTGCCGGTTTGAAATTCATGCAGTTTTCACTGTAAAAACGAGTTGGAGCTAAGAGATCCCCATATATATATATGGAGTGGAGTTTGCACCTGAAAAGAATCTTTGTGTTCCGAACAAGCTAGGTTAATGAAGCCTTTCACACACACATATATCTCAGAACTGACCATGTGGAGAGACTTTCGTTCATCTAGCTCAAAGGGAACGGGTTGCAGGAGAAACTTTTACTCTGGATTCTCTGTCTGTTTCCTAGTGCCGGTTTGAAGTTCCTGCAGTTTTCACAGGAAAAGAGATTTGGAGCAAGTACCTCCCCATAGATATGTATGGAGTGGGGTTGGCAACTGAAAAGTAACTTTGTGTTCCCAACAAGATAGGTGAAGGACGGCTTTGACACACACTTATCTCTCCGAACTGAGCATGTGGAGAGACGTTCGTTCATCTAGCACAAAGGGAACGGGTTGCAGGAGAAACATTTACTCTGGCTTCTCAGTCTGTTTCCTAGTGCCGGTTTGAAGTTCCTGCATTTTTCACTGTAAAACCGAGTTGGAGCTTCTCACTACCCATAGAAATGTATGGATTGGGGTTTGCAACTGAAAAGAAACTATGTCTTCCCAAAAAGCTAGGTGAAGGACGGCTTTCACACACACATTTCTCTCAGAACTGAGCATGTGTAGAGACGTTCGTTCATCTAGCACAAAGGGAACGGGTTGCAGGAGAAACTTTTACTCTGGTGGCTTAGTCTGTTTCCTAGTGCCGGTTTGAAGTTCCTGCAGTTTTCACTGAAAAACCGAGTTGGAGCTAGTTCCTCCCCATATGTATGTATGGATTTGAGTTTGCAACTGAAAAGAAACTTTGCGTTCCCAAGAAGCTAGGTAAAGGACGGCTTTCACACACAATTATCTCTCTGAACTGAGAATGTAGAGAGACGTTCGTTCATCTAGCACAAAGGGAACGGGTTGCAGGAGAAACTATTACTCTGGTTTCTCAGTCTGTTTCCTAGTGCCGGTTTGAAATTCATGCAGTTTTCACTGTAAAAACGAGTTGGAGCTAAGAGATCCCCATATATATATATGGAGTGGAGTTTGCACCTGAAAAGAATCTTTGTGTTCCGAACAAGCTAGGTTAATGAAGCCTTTCACACACACATATATCTCAGAACTGACCATGTGGAGAGACTTTCGTTCATCTAGCTCAAAGGGAACGGGTTGCAGGAGAAACTTTTACTCTGGATTCTCAGTCTGTTTCCTAGTGCCGGTTCGAAGTTCCTGCAGTTTTCACAGGAAAAGAGATTTGGTGCAAGTACCTCCCCATAGATATGTATGGAGTGGGGTTGGCAACTGAAAAGTAACTTTGTGTTCCCAACAAGATAGGTGAAGGACGGCTTTGACACACACTTATCTCTCCGAACTGAGCATGTGGAGAGACGTTCGTTCATCTAGCACAAAGGGAACGGGTTGCAGGAGAAACATTTACTCTGGTTTCTCAGTCTGTTTCCTAGTGCCGGTTTGAAGTTCCTGCATTTTTCACTGTAAAACCGAGTTGGAGCTTCTCCCTACCCATAGAAATGTATGGATTGGGGTTTGCAACTGAAAAGAAACTTTGTCTTCCCAAAAAGCTAGGTGAAGGACGGCTTTCACACACACATTTCTCTCAGAACTGAACATGTGGAGAGACGTTCGTTCATCTAGCTCAAAGGGAACGGGTTGCAGGAGAAACTTTTACTCTGGTGGCTTAGTCTGTTTCCTAGTGCCGGTTTGAAGTTCCTGCAGTTTTCACTGAAAAACCGAGTTGGAGCTAGTTCCTCCCCATATGTATGTATGGATTTGTGTTTGCAACTGAAAAGAAACTTTGCGTTACCAAGAAGCTAGGTAAAGGACGGCTTTCACACACAATTATCTCTCTGAAATGAGAATGTAGAGAGACGTTCGTTCATCTAGCACAAAGGGAACGGGTTGCAGGAGAAACTTTTACTCTGGTTTCTCAGTCTGTTTCCTAGTGCCGGTTTGAAGTTCCTCCAGTTTTCACTGTAATACCGAGTTGAAGCAAGTCCCTAACCATAGATATGTATGAAGTGGAGTTTGCAACTGAAAAGAAACTTTGTGTTCCCAACAAGCTACGTGAAGGATGGCTTTCACACACACATATCTCTCAGAACTGAGCATGTGGAGAGACGTTCGTTCATCTAGCAAAAGGGAACGTGTTGAGGAGAAAGTTTTACTCTGGAGTCTCAGTCTGTTTCCTAGTGCCGGTTTGAAATTCATGCAGTTTTCACTGTAAAAACGAGTTGGAGCTAATAACTCCCCATATATATATAAGGAGTGGAGATTGCAACTGAAAAGAAACTTTGTGTTCCCAACAAGCTAGGTGAAAGTGTTCTTTCACACAGACTTATCTCTCAGAACTGAGCATGTGGAGAGACGTTCGTCCATCTAGAATAAAGGGAACGTGTTTCAGGGAAACTTTTACTCTGGTTTCTCAGTCTGATTCCTAGTGCCGGTTTGAAGTTCCTGCAGTTTTCACTGTAAAACCTATTTGGAGCTAGTACCTCCACATATATATGTAAGGAGTGGAGTTTGCAACCTAAAAGAAACTTTGTGTTCACAACAAGCTATGTGAAGGACGGCTTTCACACATAATTTTCTCTCAGAAATGAGCATGTGGAGAGACGTTCGTTCATCTAGCACAAAAGGAACGGGTTGCAGGAGGAAATTTTACTCTGGTTGCTCAGGCTTTTTCCTAGTGCCGGTTTGAAATTCATGCAGTTTTCACTGTAAAAACGAGTTGGAGCTAATACCTCCCCATATAAATGTATGGCGTGGAGTTTGCAAGCTAAAATAAACTTTGTGTTTCCTACAAGCTAGTTGAAGGCAGCTTTCACACATACTAATCTCTCAGAACTGAGCATGTGGAGAGACGTTCGTTCATCTAGCACAAACTGAAAGGGTTGCAGGAGAAACTTTTACTCTGGTTGCTCAGTCTGTTTCCTAGTGCCGGTATTAAATTCTCCTCTTTTCACTGTAAAACCGAGTTGGAGATTGTCCCTACTCATAGATATGTATGGATTGAAGTTTGCATACTAAAAGAAACTTTGTGATCCCAACAAGCTATGTGAAGCACGGCATTCACACACACTTATCTCTCAGAAATGAGCATGTGGAGAGACGTTCGTTCATCTAGCACAAAGGGAATGGGTTACAGGAGAAACTTTTACTCTGGTTTCTCAGTCTGTTTCATAGTGCCGGTTTGAAGTTCCTTCACTTTTCACAGTAAAACATATTTGGAGCTAGTACCTCCCCATTGATATTTATGGAGTGGAGTTTTCAACTGAAAAGAAACTTTGTGTTCCCAACAAGCTAGGTGAAGGGGGGCTTTGACACACACTAATCTCTCTGAACTGAGCATGTGGAAAGAAGTTCGTTCATCTAGCACAAAGGGAACGGGTTGCAGGAGAAACTTTTCTCTGGTTTCTCAGTCTGTTTCCTAGTGCCGGTTTGAAGTTCCTCCAGTTTTCACTGTAAAACGGAATTGGAGCTAGTACCTCCCCATATATATATATGGAGTGGAGATTGCAACCTAAAAGAAACTTTGTGTTTCAACAAGCTTGGAGAAGAACGGCTTTCACACATACATTTCTATAGAACTGAGCATGTGGAGAGACGTTCGTTCATCTAGTACAAAGGGAACGGCTTGCAGGAGAAACTTTTACTCTGGTTTCTCAGTCTGTTTCATAGTGCCGGTTAGAAGTTCCTGCAGTTTTCACAGTAAAACAGATTTGGAGCTAGTACCTCCCCATATATATGTAAGGAGTGGAGTTTGCAACTGAAAAGAAAATTTGTGTTCCCAACAAGCTAGGTGAAAGACTTATTTCACACAGACTTATCTCTCAGAACTGAGCATGTAGAGAGACGTTCGTTCATCTAGCACAAAGGGAAAGGGTTGCAGGAGAAACTTTTACTCTGGTTGCTCAGTCTGTTTCCAAGTGCCGGTATAAATTTCTGCTCTTTTCACTGTAAAACCGAGTTGGAGTTTGCCCCTAACCATAGATATGTATGGATTGGATTTTGCAACCTAAAAGAAACTTTGTGATCCCAACAAGCTAGGTTAAGCACGGCTTTCACACACACTTATCTCTCAGAAATGAGCATGTGGAGAGACGTTCGTTCATCTAGCACAAAGGGAACGGGTTACTGGAGAAACTTTTACTCTGGGTTCTCAGTCTGTTTCCTAGTGCCGGTTTGAATTACCTGCACTTTTCACTGTAAAACAGAGTTGGAGCTTGTCCCAACCCATAGATATATATGCAGTGGAGTTTGCAACTGAAAAGAAACTTTGTGTTCCCAACAAGCTAGGTTAAGGACGCCTTTCACACACACATATCTCTCAGAACTGAACATGTGGAGAGACGTTCGTTCATCTAGCTCAAAGGGAACGGGTTGCAGGAGAAACTTTTACTCTGGATTCTCAGTCTGTTTCCTAGTGCCGGTTTGAAGTTCCTGCAGTTTTCACAGGAAAACAGATTTGGAGCAAGTACCTCCCCATACATATTTATGGAGTGGGATTTGCAACTGAAAAGAAACTTTGTCTTACCAACAAGCTAGGTAAAGGACGGCTTTCACACACAATTATCTCTCAGAACATAGCATGTGGAGAGACGTTCGTTCATCCAGCACAAATGGAACGGGTTGCAGGTGAAACTTTTACTCTGGTTTCTCAGTCTGTTTCCTAGTGCCGGTGTGAAGTTCCTGCCGTTTTCACTGTAAAATCGACTTGGAGCTAGTACCTCCCCATATATATGAATGGAGTGGAGTTTGCACCTGATAAGAAACTTTATGTTCCCAACAAGCTATTTGAAGGTGGCTTTCACACACACATATCTCTCAGACCTGAGCATGTGGGGAGACGATCGTTCATCTAGCACAAAGAGAACGGGTTGAAGGAGAAACTTTTACTTTGTTTTCTCAGTCTGTTTCCTAGTGAAGGTTTGAAGTTCCTTCACTTTTCACAGTAAATCCGAGTTGGAGCTAGTACCTCCCCATTGATATGTATGGAGTAGAGTTTGCAACTGAAAAGAAAATTTGTGATCCCAACAAGCTAGGTGAAGGACGGCTTTGACACACACTTATCTCTGAGAACTGAGCATGTGGAGAGACGTTCGTTCATCAAGCACAAAGGGAACGGGTTGCAGGAGAAATTTTTACTCTGGTGTCTCATTCTGTTTCCTAGTGCCGGTTTGAAGTTCCTGCAGATTTCACTGTAAAACCGAGTTGGAGCTAGTACCTCCCCATATATATTTATGGGGTCGAGTTTTCAAGTGAAAAGAAACTTTGTTTTCTCAACAAGCTAGGTGAAGGACGGCTTTCACACACACTTATCTCTCCGAACTGAGCATGTAGAGAGACGTTCGTTCATCTAGCACAATGGGAACGGGTTGCAGGAGAAACTTTTACTCTGGTTTCTCAGTCTGTTTCCTAGTGCCGGTTTGAAGTTCCTGCATTTTTCTGGTTAAAACCGAGTTGGAGCTACTACCTCCCCATATATATGTAAGGAGTGGAGTTTGCAACTGAAAAGAAACTTTGTGTTCCCAACAAGCTAGGTGAAGGATGGTTTTCCACACACATATATCTCAGAACTGAGCATGTGGAGAGACGTTTGTTCATCTAACACAAATAACGGTTTGCAGGAGAAACTTTTACTCTGGTTTCTCAGTCTGTTTCCTAGTGCCGGTTTGAAGTTCCTGCAGTTTTCACTGTAAAACCTATTTGGAGCTAGTACCTCCCCATATATATGTAAGGAGTGGAGTTTGCAACCTAAAAGAAACTTTGTGTTCACAACAAGCTATGTGAAGGACGGCTTTCACACATAATTTTCTCTC
Source organism: Camelus dromedarius (assembly GCF_036321535.1). NCBI lineage: Eukaryota > Metazoa > Chordata > Mammalia > Artiodactyla > Camelidae > Camelus > Camelus dromedarius. Next base: position 12,018,527 of record NC_087470.1, on the reverse strand, counting down.
AGAACTAAGCATGTGGAGAGACGTTCTTTCATTTAGAACAAAAGGAACGGGTTGCTGGAGAAAATTTTACTCTGGTTGCTCAGGATTTTTCCTAGTGCCGGTTTGAAAATCATGCAGTTTTCACTGTAAAAACGAGTTGGAGCTAATACCTCCCCATATATATGTATGGAGTGGAGTTTGCAACCTAAAAGAAACTTTGTGTTCCCAACAAGCTAGTTGAAGGCAGCTTTCACACACACTAATCTCTCAGAACTGAGCATGTGGAGAGAAGTTCGTTCATCTAGCACAAAGGAAAAGGGTTGCAGGAGAAAATTTTACTCTGGTTGCTCAGTCTGTATCCTAGTGCCGGTTTTAAGTTCTGCTCTTTTCACTGTAAAACCGATTTGGAGTTTGTCCCTACCCATAGATATGTATGGATTGGAGCTTGCAACCTAAAAGAAACTTTGTGATCCCAACAAGCTAGGTGAAGCACGGCTTTCACACACCCTTATCTCTCAGAAATGAGTATGTTTAGAGACGTTCGTTCATCTAGCACAAAGGGAACGGGTTACAGGAGAAATTTTTATTCTGGTTTCTCAGTCTGTTTCCTAGTGCCGGTTTGAAGTACCTGCACTTTTCACTGTAAAACCCAGTTGGAGCTTGTCCAAACCCATAAATATATATGCAGTGGAGTTTGCAACTGAAAAGAAACTTTGTGTTCCCAACAAGCTAGGTTAAGGACGGCTTTCACACACACATATCTCTCAGAACTGAGCATGTATAGAGACGTTCGTTCATCTAGCACAAGGGAACGGGTTGAGGAGAAAAATTAACTCTGGATTCTAAGTCGGTTTCCTAGTGCCGGTTTGAAGTTCCTGCATTTTTCACATTAAAACAGATTTGCAGCTACTACCTCCCCATATATATGTATGGAGTGGAATTTGCAAATGAAAACAAACTTTGTGTTCCCAAAAAGCTAGGTGAAGAACGGCTTTGACACACAATTATTTCTCTGAAATGACCATATGGAGAGACGTTCGTTCATCAAGCACAAAGGGAACGGGTAACAGGAGAAACTTTTACTCTGGTTTCTCAGTCTGTTTGCTAGTGCCGGTTTGAAGTTTCTGCACTTTTCACTGTAAAACCGAGTTGGAGCTTGTCCCAACCCATAGATATGTATGCAGTGGAGTTTGCAACTGAAAAGAAACTTTGTGTTCCCAACAAGCTAGGTGAAGGACGGCTTCCACGCACACTTATCTCTCAGAAATGAGCATGTGGAGAGACGTTCGTTCATCTAGCTCAATGTGAACATGTTGCAGGAGAAAGTTTTACTCTGGTTTCTCAGTCTGTTTCCTAGTGCCGGTTTGAAGTTCCTGCCGTTTTCACTGTAAAACCGAGTTGGAGCTAGTACCTACCCATATATATGTATGGAGTGGAGTTTGCACCTGATAAGAAACTATGTTCCCAACAAGCTAGTTGAAGGCGGCTTTCACACACACTTATATCTCAGACCTGCGCATGTGGAGAGACGTCGTTCATCTAGCACAAAACGAACGGGTTGCAGGAGAAACTTTTACTCTGGTGGCTTACTCTGTTTCCTAGTGCCGGTTTGAAGTTCCAGCAGTTTCACAGTAAAACCGATTTGGAGCTAGTACCTCCCCATTGATATGTATGGAGTGAAGTTTGCAACTGAAAAGAAACTTTGTGTTCCCAACAAGCTAGGTGAAAGACGGCTTCGACACACACATATCTCTCTGAACTGAGCATGTGCAAAGACATTCGTTCATCTAGCACAAAGGGAACGGGTTGCCGGAGAAACTTTTCTCTGGTTTCTCAGTCTGTTTCCTAGTGCCGGTTTGAAGTTCCTGCCGTTTTCACTGTAAAACGGAATTGGAGCTAGTACCTCCCCATATATATGTATGGAGTGGAGTTTGCAACCTAAAAGAAACTTTGTGTTCTCAACAAGCTTGGAGAAGGACGGATTTGAGACAAACTAATCTCTCCGAACTGAGCATGTGGAGAGACGTTCGTTCATCTAGCAAAAAGGGAACGGCTTGCAGGAGAAACTATTACTCTGGTTGCTCAGTCTGTTTCCTAGTGCCGGTTTGATATTCATGCAGTTTTCACTGTAAACACGAGTTGGAGCTAATAGCTCCCCATATATATATATGGAGTGGAGTTTGCACCTGAAAAGAATCTTTGTGTTCCGAACAAGCTAGGTTAATGACGCCTTTCACACACACATATCTCTCAGAACTGACCATGTGGAGAGACGTTCGTTCATCTAGCTCAAAGGGAACGGGTTGCAGGAGAAACTTTTACTCTGGATTCTCAGTCTGTTTCCTAGTGCCGATTTGAATTTCCTGCAGTTTTCCCATGAAAACAGATTTGGAGCAAGTACCTCCCCATAGATATGTACGGAGTGGGGTTTGCAACTGAAAAGAAACTTTGTGTTCCCAACAAGATATGTGAAGAACGGCTTTGACACACATTTATCTCTCCGAACTGAGCATGTGGAGAGAATTCGTTCATCTAGCACAAAGGGAACGGGTTGCACTAGAAACTTTTACTGTGGTTTCTCAGTCTGTTTCCTAGTGCCGGTTGGAAGTCCCTGCATTTTTCACTGTAAAACCGAGTTGGAGCTTGTCCCTACCCATAGAAATGTATGCATTGGAGATTGCAACTGAAAAGAAACTTTGTGTTCCCAAAAAGCTAGGTGAAGGACGGCTTTGACACACACTTATCTCTCCGAACTGAGCATGTGGAGAGACGTTCGTTCATCTAGCACAAACGGAACGGGTTGCAGGAGAAACTTTTACTCTGGTTTCTCAGTCTGTTTCCTAGTGCCGATTTGAAGTTCCAGCAGTTTTCACAGTAAAACCGATTTCGAGCTAGTACCTCCCAAAAGGTATGTACGGAGTGGGTTTGCAACTGAAAAGAAACTTTGGTTCCCAACAAGCTAGGTAAAGGACGGCTTTCACTCACAATTATCTCTCCGAACATAGCATGTGGAGAGACGTTCATTCATCCAGCACAAAGGGAACGGGTTGCAGGTGAAACTTTTACTCTGGTTTCTCAGTCTGTTTCCTAGTGCCGGTTTGAAGTTCCTGCAGTTTTCACTGTAAAACCGAGTTGGAGCTAGTACCTTCCCATATATATGTATGGAGTGGAGTTTGCACCTGATAAGAAATTTTATGTTCCCAACAAGCTAGTTGAAGGACGGCTTTCACACACACTTATCTCTCAGACCTGAGCATGTGGAGAGACGATCGTTAATCTAGCAAAAAGCGAACGGTTTGAAGGAGAAACTTTTACTCTGGTGGCTTAGTCTGTTTCCTAGTGCCGGTTTGAAGTTCCTGCACTTTTCACTGAAAAAGCAAGTTGGAGCTAGTTCCTCCCCATATGTATATATGGAGTGGAGTTTGCAACTGAAAAGAAACTTTGTGTTCCCAACCAGTTAGGAGAAGGACGGCTTTTACACATAATTATCTCTCCGAACTGAGCATGTAGAGAGTCTTTCGTTCATCTAGCACAAAGGGAATGTTTTGCAGGAGAAACTTTTCTCTGGTTTCTCAGTCTGTTTCCTAGTGCCGGTTTGAAGTTCCTGCAGTTTTCACTGTAAAACGGAATTGGAGCTAGTAGCTCCCCATATATATGTATGGAGTGGAGTTTGCAACCTAAAAGAAACTTTGTGTTCTCAACAAGCTTGGAGAAGGACGGCTTTCACACATACATTTCTAACAGAACTGAGCATGTGGAGAGACGTTCATTCATCTAGCACAAAGGGAACGGGTTGCAGGAGAAACTTTTACTCTGGTTTCTCAGTCTGTTTCCAAGTGCCGGTTTGAAGTTCCTGCAGCTTTCACAGTAAAACAGATTTGAAGCTACTACCTCCCCATAGATATGTATGGAGTGGAGTTTGCAAATGAAAACAATCATTGTGTTCCCAAAAAGCTAGGTGAAGAACGGCTTTGAAACACACTTATCTCTCCGAACTGTGCATGTGGACAGACGTTCGTTCATCAAGCACAAAGGGAACGGGTAACAGGAGAAACTTTTACTCTGGTTTCTCAGTCTGTTTGCTAGTGCCAGTTTGAAGTTTCTGCACTTTTCACTGTAAAACCTAGTTGGAGCTTCTCCCAACCCATAGATATGTATGCAGTGGAGTTTGCAACTGAAAAGAAACTTTGTGTTCCCAACAAGCTAGCTGAAGGACGGCTTTCACGCACACTTATCTCTCAGAAATGAGCATGTGGAGAGACGTTCTTTCATCTAGCTCAATGTGAACGTGTTGCAGGAGAAAGTTTTACTCTGGTTTCTCAGTATGTTTCCTAGTGCCGGTTCGAAGTTCCTGACGTTTTCACTGTAAAACCGAGTTGGAGCTAGTACCTACCCATATATATGTATGGAGTGGAGTTTGCACCTGATAAGAAACTATGTTCCCAACAAGCTAGTTGAAGGCGGCTTTCACACACACTTTTATCTCAGACCTGAGCATGTGGATAGACGTCGTTCATCTAGCACAAAACGAACGTTTTGCAGGAGAAACTTTTATTCTGGTGGCTTAGTCTGTTTCCTAGTGCCGGTTTGAAGTTCCAGCAGTTTTCACAGTAAAACCGATTTGGAGCTAGTACCTCCCCATTGATATGTATGGATTGGAGTTTGCAACTGAAAAAAAACTTTGTGTTCCCAACAAGCTAGTTGAAGGACGTCTTTGACACACACCTATCTCTCTGAACTGAGTATGTGGAAAGACATTCGTTCATCTAGCACAAAGGGAACGGGTTGCCGGAGAAACTTTTCTCTGGTTTCTCAGTCTGTTTCCTAGTGCCGGTTTCAAGTTCCTGCAGTTTTCACTGTAAAACTGAATTGGAGCTAGTACCTCCCCATATATATGTATGGAGTGGAGTTTGCAACCTAAAAGAAACTTTGTTTTCTCAACAAGCTTGGAGAAGTACGGCTTTGAGACAAACTAATCTCTCCGAACTGAGCATGAGGAGAGACGTTCGTTCATCTAGCACAAAGGGAACGGCTTGCAGGAGAAACTATTACTCTGGTTGCTCAGTCTGTTTCCAAGTGCCGGTTTGAAATTCATGCAGTTTTCACTGTAAAAACGAGTTGGAGCTAACAGCTCCCCATACATATATATGGAGTGGAGTTTGCACCTGAAAAGAATCTTTGTGTTCCGAACAAGCTAGGTTAAGGACGCCTTTCACACACACATATCTCTCAGAACTGACCATGTGGAGAGACGTTCGTTCATCTAGCACAAAAGGAACGGGTTGCAGGGGAAACTTTTACTGTGGTTTCTCAGTCTGTTTCCTAGTGCCGGTTGGAAGTTCCTGCACTTTTCACTGTAAAACCGAGTTGAAGCTTGTCCCAACCCATAGATATTTATGCGTGGAGTTTGCAACTGAAAAGAAACTTTGTGTTCCCAACAAGCTAGGTTAAGGACGCCTTTCACACACACATATCTCTCAGAACTGACCATGTGGAGAGACGTTCGTTCATCTAGCACAAAGGGAACGGGTTGCAGGAGAAACTTTTACTGTGGTTTCTCAGTCTGTTTCCTAGTGCCGGTTTGAAGTTCCTGCAGTTTTCACTGTAAAACAGATTTGGAGCTAGTACCTCCCCATAGATATGTATGGAGTGGAGTTGGCAACTGAAAAGAAATTTTGTGTTCCCAAAAAGCTTGGTGAAGAACGGCTTTGACACACACTTATCTGTCCGAACTGAGCATGTGGAGAGACGTTCGTTCATCAAGCACAAAGGGAACGGGTTACAGGAGAAACTTTTACTCTGGTTTCTCAGTCTGTTTCCTAGTGCCGGTTTGAAGTTCCTGCACTTTTCACTGTAAAACCGAGTTGAAGCTTGTCCCAACCCATAGATATGTATGCTTGGAGTTTGCAACTGAAAAGAAACTTTGTGTTCCCAACAAGCTATGTGAAGAACGGCTTTGACACACACTTATCTCTCCGAACTGAGCATGTGGAGAGACGTTCGTTCATCAAGCACAAAGGGAACGGGTTACAGGAGAAACTTTTACTCTGGTTTCTCAGTCTGTTTCCTAGTGCCGGTTTGAAGTTCCTGCACTTTTCACTGTAAAACCGAGTTGAAGCTTGTCCCAACCCATAGATATGTATGCGTGGAGTTTGCAACTGAAAAGAAACTTTGTGTTCCCAACAATCTAGGTTAAGGACGCCTTTCACACACACATATCTCTCAGAACTGACCATGTGGAGAGACGTTCGTTCATCTAGCTCAAAGGGAACGGGTTGCAGGGGAAAATTTTACTCTGGAATCTCAGTCTGTTTCCTATTGCCGGTTTGAAGTTCCTTCAGTTTTCACAGGAAAACAGATTTGGAGCATGTACGTCCCCATAGTTATGTATGGAGTGGGGTTTGCAACTGAAAATAATCTTTGTGTTCCCAACAAGCTAGGTGAAGGACGGCTTTGACACACAATTATCTCTCCGAACTGAGCATGTGGATAAAAGTTCGTTCATCTAGCACAAAGGGAACGGGTTCCATGATAAACATTTACTCTGGTTTCTCAGTCTGTTTTCTAATGCCGATTTGAAGTTCCATCAGTTTTCACAGTAAAACCGATTTCGAGCTAATACCTCCCCATAGATATGTATGGAGTGGGGTTAGCAACTGAAAAGAAACTTTGGTTCCCAACAAGCTAGGTGAAGGATGGCTTTCACACACACTTATCACTCAGAACTGAGCATGTGGAGAGACGTTCGTTCATTTAGCACAAAGGGAACGGGATGCAGGAGAAACTTTTACTCTGGTTTCTCAGTCTGTTTCCTAGTGCCGGTATGAAATTCATGCAGTTTTCACTGTAAAAACGAGTTGGAGCTAATACCTCCCCATATAAATGTAAACATTTGAGATTACACATGAAAAGAAATTTTGTGTTCCTAACAAGCTAGGTGAAGGACGGATTTCACACACACTTTTCTCTCAGAACTTAGCATGTGGAGAGACGTTCGTTCATCTAGAAAAAAGGGAACGGTTTTCAGGGAAACTTTTACTCTGGTTTCTCAGTCTGTTTCCTAGTGCATGTTTGAATTTCCTGCAGTTGTCACTGTAAAACCGATTTGGAGTTAGTTTCTCCCCATATATATAAATGGAGTGGATTTTGCAACCTAAAAGAAACTTTGTGTTCCCAAACAGCTAGGTGAAGAACGGCTTTGACACACACTTATCTCTCCGAACTGAGCATGTGGAGAGTCGTTCGTTCATCAAGCACAAAGGAACCCGGTTACAGGACAAACTTTTACTCTGGTTTCTCAGTCTGTTTCCTAGTGCCGGTATGAAATTCATGCAGTTTGCACTGTAAAAACGAATTGGAGCTAATACCTCCCCTTATATATGTAAGGATTGGAGATTACACATGAAAAGAAACTTTGTGTTCCTAACAAGCTAGGTGAAGGACGGATTTCACACACACTTATCACTCAGAACTCAGCATGTGGAGAGACGTTCCTTCATTTAGCACAAAGGGAACGGGTTGAAGTAGAAACTTTTACTCTGGTTGCTCAGTCTGTTTCTTAGTGCCTGTTTTAAGTTCTGCTGTTTTCACTGTAAAACCGAGTTGGAGCTTGTCCCTACCCTTAGATTTTTATGGATTGGATTTTGCAAACTAAATGAAACTTGTGTTCCCAACAAGCTAGGTGAAGGACGGCTTTCACACACACTTATCTCTCAGAAATGACCATGTGGAGAGACGTTCGTTCATCTAGCACAGTGGGAACTGGTTGAAGTAGAAACTTTTACTCTGGATTCTCAGGCTGTTTCTTAGTGCCGGTTTGAAGTTCCTGCATTTTTCACAGTAAAAACCAGTTGGAGCATGTCTCTACCCATAGATATGTATGGAGTTTAGTTTGCAACTGAAAAGAAACTTTGTGTTCCCAACAAGCTAGGTAAAAGACGGCTTTCACACAGACTTATCACTCAGAACTTCGCATGTGGAGAGACGTTCGTTCATCTAGAACAAAGGGAACGGGTTTCAGGGATACTTTTACTCTGGTTTCTCAGTCTGTTTCCTAGCTCCGATTTCAAGTTCCTGCAGTTTTCACAGTAAAACCGATTTGGAGCTAGTACCTCCCCATATATATGTATGGAGTGGAGTTTGCAACCAAAAAGAAACTTTGTGTTCCCAACAAGCTAGTTGAAGGACGGCTTTCACACATAACTTTCTCTCAGAAATGAGCATGTGGAGAGACGTTCGTTCATCTAGTACAAAGGGAACGTGTTGCAGGAGAAACTTTTACTCTGGTTGCTCAGTCTGTTTCCTAGTGCCGGTTTGAATTTCCTGCAGTTTTCACTGAAAAACAGAGCTGCAGATAGTACCTCCCCATATATATGTATGGATTGGAGTTTGCAACTGAAAAGAAACTTTGTGTTCCCAACAAGCTAGGTGAATTACGGCTTTCACACACACTTTTCTCTCAGAACTGTGCATGTGGAGAGACGTTCGTTCATCTAGCACAAAGCTAACGGGTTGCAGGAAAACTTTTACTCTGGTTTCTCAGTCTGTTTCATACTGCCGGTTGGAAGTTCCTGCAGTTTTCACTCTAAATCCGAGTTGGAGCTAGTACCTCCCCATATATATGTATGGAGTGGAGTTTGCAACCAAAAAGAAACTTTGTTTTCCCAACAAGCTAGGTGAAGGACGGCTTTCACTCATATATTTCTATCAGATCTGAGCATGTGGAGAGACGTTCGTTCATGTAGCACAAAGGGAAAGGGTTGCAGGAGAAATTTTACTCTGGATTCTCTGTCTGTTTCCTAGTGCCGGTTTGAAGTTCCTGCAGTTTTCACTGTAAAACCGAGTTGGAGCCAGTCCCTACCCTTAGATATGTATGAAGTGGAGTTTGCAACTGAATAGAAACTTTGTGTTCCCAACAAGCTAGGTGAAGGACGGCTTTCACACAGACATATCTCTCAGAAATGAGCATGTGGAGAGACGTTCGTTCATCTACAACAAAGGGAACGGGTTTCAGGGAAACTTTACTCTGGATTCTCAGTCTGTTTCCTAGTGCCGGTTTGAAGTTCCTGCAGTCTTCACAGTTAAAACGATTTGGAGCTAGTACCTCCCCATTGATATGTATGGAGTGGAGTTTGCTACTGAAAAGAAACTTTGTGTTCCCAACAAGCTAGGTAAAGGACGGCTTTCACACACAATTATCTCTCCGAACTTAGCATGTGGAGAGACGTTTGTTCATCTTGCACAAAGGGAACGGGTTGTAGGAGAAACTTTTACTCTGGATTCTCAGTGTGTTTCCTAGTGCCGGTTTGAAGTTCCTTCAGTTTTTCCTGTAAAACCGAGTTGGAGCTACTACCTACCCATATATATGTATGGAGTGGTGTTTCCAACTGAAAAGCATCTTTGTGTTCCCAACAACATATGTGAAGGACGGCTTTCACACACAATTATCTCTCAGAAATTAGAATGTGGATAGACGTTCGTTCATCCAGCACAAAGTGAGCGGTTTGCAGGAGAAACTTTTATTCTGGTTCTCAGTCTTTTTCCTAGTGCCGGTTTGAATTTCTGGCAGTTTACACTGTAAAACCGTGTTGGAGCAAGTCCCTACCCATAGATATGTATGGAGTGGAGTTTGCAACTGAAAAGAAACTTTGTGTTTCCAACAACCTATGTGAAGTACGGGTTTGACACACAATTATCTCTCCGAACTTAGCATGTGGAGAGACGTTCGTTCATCTAGCACAAAGGAAACGGGTTGTAGGAAAAATTTTTACAATGGTTTCTGGGTGAGTTTCCTAGTGCCGGTTTGAAGTTCCTGCAGTTTTCCCTGTAAAACAGATTTGGAGCTACTACCAGCCATATATATGTATGGAGTGGATTTTGCAACTGAAAAGAATCTTTGTGTTCCCAACAAGCTAGTTGAAGGACGGCTTTCACACACACTTATCTCTCAGAAATAAGCATGTGGATAGACTTTCGGTCATCCAGTACAAAGGGAACGGGTTGCAAGAGAAACTTTTGCTCTGGTTTCTCAGTCTGTTTCCTAGTGCCGATTTGAAGTTCCTGCAGTTTTCACTGTAAAACCGAGTTGGAGCTAGTACCTCCCCATATATATGTATGGAGTGGAGTTTGCAACCAAAAAGAAACTTTGTGTTCCCAACAAGCAGGTGAAGGACGGCTTTCACACACTCTTTTCTCTCAGAACTGAGCATGTGGAGAGACTTTCGTTCATCTAGCACAAAGGGAACGGGTTGCAGGAGAAACTTTTACTCTGGTTTCTCAGTCTGTTTCCTAGTGCCGGTTTGAAGTTCCTACAGTTTTCACTGTAAAACCGAGTTGGAGCTTGTACCACCCCATAAATATGTATGGAGTGGAATTTGCAACCAAAAAGAAACTTTGTTTTCCCAAAAAGCTAGGTGAAAGACGGCTTTCACACATTACTTCCTCTCAGAAATGAGCATGTGGAGAGACGTTCGTTCAGCTAGCACAAAGGGAACGTGTTGCAGGAGAAACTTTTACTCTGGTTGCTCAGTCTGTTTCCTAGTGCCGGTTTGAAGTTCCGGCAGATTACACTGAAAAACAGAGCTGGATGTAGTACCTCCCCTTATATATGTATGCATTGGAGTTTGCATCTGAAAAGAAACTTTGTGTTCCCAACAAGCTAGGTGAATTACGGCTTTCACACACACATTACTCTCAAAACTGTGCATGTGGAGAGACGTTCGTTCATCTAGCACAAAGCGAACGTGTTGCAGGAAAAACCTTTACTCTGTTTTCTCAGTGTGTTTCCTAGTGCAGGTTTGAAGTTCCTGCAGTTTTCACTGTAGAACCGAGTTGGAGCTAGTACCTTCCCATATATATGTATGGAGTGGAGTTTGCAACCAAAAAGAAACTTTGTGTTCCCAACAAGCTAGGTGAAGGACGGCTTTCACACATATATTTCTATTAGAACTGAGCATGTGGAGAGACGTTCGTTCATGTAGCACAAAGGGTACGTTTTGCAGGAGAAATTTTACTCTGGTTTCTCAGTCTGTTTCTTAGTGCCGTTTTTAAGTTCTGCTGTTTTCACTGTAAAACCGAGTTGGAGCTTGTCCCTACCCTTAGATTTTTATGGATTGGATTTTGCAAACTAAATGAAACTTGTGTTCCCAACAAGCTAGGTGAAGGACGGCTTTCACACACACTTATCTCTCAGAAATGAGCATGTGGAGAGACGTTCGTTCATCTAGCACAGTGGGAACTGGTTGAAGGAGAAACTTTTACTCTGGATTCTCAGTCTGTTTCTTAGTGCCGGTTTGAAGTTCCTGCATTTTTCACAGTAAAAACCAGTTGGAGCATGTCTCTACCCATAGATATGTATGGAGTTTAGTTTGCAACTGAAAAGAAACTTTGTGTTCCCAACAAGCTAGGTAAAAGACGGCTTTCACACAGACTTATCACTCAGAACTTCGCATGTGGAGAGACGTTCGTTCATCTAGAAAAAAGGGAACGGGTTTCAGGGATACTTTTACTCTGGTTTCTCAGTCTGTTTCCTAGCTCCGATTTCAAGTTCCTGCATTTTTCACAGTAAAACAGATTTGGAGCTAGTACCTCCCCATATATATGTATGGAGTGGAGTTTGCAACCAAAAAGAAACTTTGTGTTCCCAACAAGCTAGTTGAAGGACGGCTTTCACATATAACTTTCTCTCACAAATGAGCATGTGGAGAGACGTTCGTTCATCTAGTACAAAGGGAACGTGTTGCAGGAGAAACTTGTACTCTGGTTGCTCAGTCTGTTTCCTAGTGCCGGTTTGAATTTCTTGCAGTTTTCACTGAAAAACAGAGCTGCAGATAGTACCTCCCCATATATATGTATGGATTGGAGTTTGCAACTGAAAAGAAACTTTGTGTTCCCAACAAGCTAGGTGAATTACGGCTTTCACACACACTTTTCTCTCAGAACTGTGCATGTGGAGAGACGTTCGTTCAACTAGCACAAAGCTAACGGGTTGCAGGAAAAACTTTTACTCTGGTTTCTCAGTCTGTTTCATACTGCCGGTTGGAAGTTCCTGCAGTTTTCACTCTAAATCCGAGTTGGAGCTAGTACCTCCCCATATATATGTATGGAGTGGAGTTTGCAACCAAAAAGAAACTTTGTTTTCCCAACAAGCTAGGTGAAGGACGGCTTTCACACATATATTTCTATCAGATCTGAGCATGTGGAGAGACGTTCTTTCATGTAGCACAAAGGGTAAGGGTTGAAGGAGAAATTTTACTCTGGATTCTCTGTCTGTTTCCTAGTGCCGGTTTGAAGTTCCTGCAGTTTTCACTGTAAAACCGAGTTGGAGCCAGTCCCTACCCTTAGATATGTATGAAGTGGAGTTTGCAACTGAATAGAAACTTTGTGTTCCCAACAAGCTAGGTGAAGGACGGCTTCACACAGACATATCTCTCAGAACTGAGCATGTGGAGAGACGTTCGTTCATCTACAACAAAGGGAACGGGTTTCAGGGAAACTTTACTCTGGATTCTCAGTCTGTTTCCTAGTGCCGGTTTGAAGTTCATGCAGTCTTCACAGTTAAAACGATTTGGAGCTAATACCTCCCCACTGATATGTATGGAGTGGAGTTTGCAACTGAAAAGAAACTTTGTGTTCCCAACAAGCTAGGTGAATTACGGCTTTCACACAGATTTATCTCTCAGAAATTAGCATGCGGTGAGACGTTCGTTCATCTAGCACAAAGTGAGCGGTTTGCAGGAGAAACTTTTACTCTGGTTTCTAAGTATTTTTCCTAGTGCCGGTTTGAATTTCTGGCAGTTTACACTGTAAAACCGTGTTGGAGCAAGTCTCTACCCATAGATATATATGGAGTGGAGTTTGCAACTGAAAAGAAACTTTGTGTTTCCAACAACCTATGTGAAGGACGGCTTTGACACACAATTATCTCTCCGAAATTAGCATGTGGAGAGACGTTCGTTCATCTAGCACAAAGGAAGCGGGTTGTAGGAGAAACTTTTACAATGGTTTCTAAGTGAGTTTCCTAGTGCCGGTTTGAAGTTCCTGCAGTTTTCCCTGTAAAATAGATTTGGAGCTACTACCAGCCATATATATGTATGGAGTGGATTTTGCAACTGAAAAGAATCTTTGTGTTCCCAACAAGCTAGTTGAAGGACGGCTTTCACACACACTTATCTCTCAGAAATGAACATGTGGATAGACGTTCGGTCATCCAGTACAAAGGGAACGGGTTGCAAGAGAAATTTTGCTCTGGTTTCTCAGTCTGTTTCCTAGTGCCGATTTGAAGTTCCTGCAGTTTTCACTGTAAAACCGAGTTGGAGCTAGTACCTCCCCATATATATGTATGGAGTGGAGTTTGCAACCAAAAAGAAACTTTGTGTTCCCAACAAGCAGGTGAAGGACGGCTTTCACACACTCTTTTCTCTCAGAACTGAGCATGTGGAGAGACTTTCGTTCATCTAGCACAAAGGGAACGGGTTGCAGGAGAAACTTTTACTCTGGTTTCTCAGTCTGTTTCCTAGTGCCGGTTTGAAGTTCCTACAGTTTTCACTGTAAAACCGAGTTGGAGCTAGTACCACCCCATAAATATGTATGGAGTGGAGTTTGCAACCAAAAAGAAACTTTGTTTTCCCAAAAAGCTAGGTGAAAGACGGCTTTCAAACATTACATCCTCTCAGAAATGAGCATGTGGAGAGACGTTCGTTCATCTAGCACAAAGGGAACGTGTTGCAGGAGAAACTTTTACTCTGCTTGATCAGTCTGTTTCCTAGTGCCGGTTTGAAGTTCCGGCAGATTACACTGGAAAACAGAGCTGGATGTAGTACCTCCCCATATATATGTTTGCATTGGAGTTTGCATCTGAAAAGAAACTTTGTGTTCCCAACAAGCTAGGTGAATTACGGCTTTCACACACACTTTTCTCTCAGAACTGTGCATGTGGACAGACGTTCGTTCATCTAGCACAAAGCGAACGTGTTGCAGGAAAAACTTTTACTCTGTTTTCTCAGTGTGTTTCCTAGTGCAGGTTTGAAGTTCCTGCAGTTTTCACTCTAAATCCGTGTTTTAGCTAGTACTCCCCATATATATGTATGGAGTGGAGTTTGCAACCAAAAAGAAACTTTGTGTTCCCAACAAGCAAGGTGAAGGACGGCTTTCACACATATATTTCTATCAGAACTGAGCAAGTGGAGAGACGTTCTTTCATGTAGCACAAAGGGTACGGTTTGCAGGAGAAATTTTACCCTGGTTTCTCAGTCTGTTTCCTACTGCCGGTTTGAAGTTCCTGCAGTCTTCACAGTAAAACCGATTTGGAGCTAGTACCTCTCCATATATATGTATGGAGTGGAGTTCGCAACCAAAAAGAAACTTTGTGTTCCCAAAAAGCTAGGTGAAGGACGGCTTTCACACACACTTTTCTCTCAGAAATGAGCATGTGGAGAGACGTTCGTTCATCTAGCACAAAGGGAACAGGTTGCAGGAGAAACTTTTACTCTGGTTTCTCAGTCTGTTTCCTAGTGCCGGTTTGAAATTCCTGCAGTTTTCACTGAAAAACAGAGCTGGAGATAGTACCTCCCCATTTACATATGGATTGGAGTTTGCAACTGAAAAGAAACTTTGTGTTCCCAACAAGCTAGGTGAAGCACGGCTTTCACACACACTTTTCTCTCAGAAATGAGCATGTGGATAGACTTTCGTTTATCCAGCACAAAGGGAACGGGTTGCAGGACAAACTTTTAATTTGGATTCTCAGTTTGTTTCCTTGTGCCGGATTGAAATTCCTGCAGTTTTCACTGTAAAACCGAGTTGGAGCTAGTACCTCCACATATATTTCTATGGAGTGGAGTTTGCAACCTAAAAGATACCTTGTGTTCCCAACAAGCTATGTGAAGGACGGCTTTCACACATAATTTTCTCTCAGAACTGAGCATCTGGAGAGACGTTCATTCATCTAGCACAAAGGGAACTTTTGCAGGAGAAACTTGTACTCTGGATGCTCAGTGTGTTTCCTAGTGCCGGTTTGAATTTCATGCAGATTTCACTGTAAAAAAGTTGGAGCTAATACCTCCCCATATATATGTAAGGAGTGGAGATTGCACCTGAAAAGAAACTTTGTGTTCCTAACAAGATAGGTGAAGGACGGATTTCACACACACTTATCTCTCCGAACATAGCATGTGAAGATACGTTCGTTCATCTAGCACAAATGGAACGGGTTGTAGGAGAAACTCTTACAATGGTTTCTCAGTCTTTTTCCTAGTGCCGGTTTGAAGTTCCTACAGTTTTCACTGTAAAATCGAATTGGAGCTAGTACCTCCCCATAAATATGTATGGAGTGGAGTTTGCAACCAAAAAGAAACTTTGTGTTCCCAACAAGCTAGGTGAAGGACGGCTTTCACACATAACTTTCTCTCAGAAATGAGCATGTGGAGAGACGTTCGTTCATCTAGTAAAAAGGGAACGTGTTGCAGGAGAAACTTTTACTCTGGTTGCTCAGTCTGTTTCCTAGTGCCGGTTTGAAATTCCTGCAGTTTTCACTGAAAAACAGAGCTGCAGATAGTACCTTCCCATATATATGTATGGATTGGAGTTTGCAACTGAAAAGAAACTTTGTGTTCCCAACAAGATAGGTGAATTACGGCTTTCACACACACTTTACTCTCAGAACTGTGCATGTGGATAGACGTTCGTTCATCTAGCACAAAGCGAACGGGTTGCAGGAAAAACTGTTACTCTGGTTTCTTAGTCTGTTTCATAGTGCCGGTTGGAAGTTCCTGCAGTTTTCACTCTAAATCCGAGTTGGAGTTAGTACCTCCCCATATATATGTATGGAGTGGAGTTTGCAACCAAAAAGAAACTTTGTGTTCCCAACAAGCTGGTTGAAGGACGTCTTTCACACACACTTATCTCTCAGAACTGAGCATGTGGAGAGACGTTCGTTCATCTAGGACAAAGGGAACGGATTGCAGGAGAAACTTTTACTCTGGTTTCTCAGTCTGTTTCCTAGTGCCGGTTTGAAGTTCCTGCAGTTTTCACTGTAAAACCGACTTGGAGCTAGTACATTCCCATATATATGTATGGAGTGGAGTTGGAAACTGAAAAGAAACTTTGTGTTCCCAACAAGCTAGTTGAAGGACTGCTTTCACACACAAATATCTCTCACAACTGAGCATGTGGAGAGACGTTCGTTCATCTAGCTCAAAGGGAACGGGTTGCAGGAAAAACTTTTACTCTGGTTTCTCAGTCTGTTTCCTAGTGCCGGTTTGAAGTTCCTGCAGGTTTCACTGTAAAACCTAGTTGAAGCTAGTACCTTCCCATATATATGTATGGAGTGGAGTTTACAACTGAAAAGAAACTTTGTGTTCCCAACAAGCTGGTTGAAGGACGGCTTTCACACACACTTATCTCTCAGAACTGAGCATGTGGAGAGACGTTCGTTCATCTAGCACAAAGGGAACGGGTTGCAGGA
This sequence comes from Camelus dromedarius, assembly GCF_036321535.1. Classification (NCBI taxonomy): domain Eukaryota; kingdom Metazoa; phylum Chordata; class Mammalia; order Artiodactyla; family Camelidae; genus Camelus; species Camelus dromedarius. Next base: position 12,002,086 of record NC_087470.1, on the reverse strand, counting down.
GAAACTTTTACTATGTTTTCTCAGTCTGTTTCCTAGTGCCGGTTTGAAGTTCCTGCAGTTTTCACTGTAAAACCGAGTTGGAGCTAGTACATTCCCATATATATGTATGGAGTGGACTTTGCAACTTAAAAGAAACTTTGTGTTCCCAACAAGCTAGTTGAAGGACGGCTTTCACACACACTTATCTCTCAAAACTGAGCATGTGGAGAGACGTTCGTTCATCTAGCACAAAGGGAACGGGTTGCAGGAGAAACTTTTACTCTGGTTTCTCAGTATGTTTCATAGTGCCGGTTTGAAGTTCCTGCAGTTTTCACTGTAAAACCGAGTTGGAGCTAGTACCTTCCCATATATATGTATGGAGTGGAGTTTGCAACTGAAAAGAAACTTTGTGTTCCCAACAAGCTAGTTGAAGGACGGCTTTCACACACACTTATCTCTAAAAACTGAGCATGTGGAGAGACGTTCGTTCATCTAGCACAAAGGGAACGGGTTGCAGGAGAAACTTTTACTCTGATTTCTCAGTCTGTTCCTAGTGCCGGTTTGAAGTTCCTGCAGTTTTCACTGTAAAACCGACTTGGAGCTAGTACATTCCCATACATATGTATGGAGTGGAGTTGGAAAGTGAAAAGAAACTTTGTGTTCCCAACAAGCTAGATGAAGGAGGGCTTTCACACACACTTGTCTCTCACAACTGAGCATGTGGAGAGACGTTCGTTCATCTAGCACAAAGGGAAAGGGTTGCAGGAGAAACTATTACTCTGGTTTCTCAGTCTGTTTCCTAGTGCCGGTTTGAAGTTCCTGCAGTTTTCACTGTAAAAACGAGTTGGAGCTAGTACCTTCCCATATATATGTATGGAGTGGAGTTTACAACTGAAAAGAAACTTTGTGTTCCCAACAAGCTGGTTGAAGGACGGCTTTCACACACACTTATCACTCAGAACTGAGCATGTGGAGAGACGTTCATTCATCTAGCACAAAGGGAACGGATTGCAGGAGAAACTTTTACTCTGGTATCTCAGTCTGTTTCCTAGTGCCTGTTTCAAGTTCCTGCAGTTTTCACTGTAAAACCGAGTTGGAGCTAGTACCTTCCAATATATATGTATGCAGTGGAGTTTGCAACTGAAAAGAAACTTTGTGTTCCCAACAAGCTAGTTGAAGGACGGCTTTCACACACACTTATCTCTCAGAACTGAGAATGTGGAGAGACGTTCGTTCATCTAGCACAAAGGGAACGGGTTGCAGTAGAAACTTTTACTCTGGTTTCTCAGTCTGTTTCCTAGTGCCGGTTTGAAGTTCCTGCAGTTTTCACTGTAAAACCGAGTTGGAGCTAGTACCTTCCCATATATAAGTATGGAGTGGAATTTACAACTGAAAAGAAATTTTGTGTTCCCAACAAGCTAGTTGAAGGACGGCTTTCACACACACTTATCTCTCAGAACTGAGCATGTGGAGAGACGTTCATTCATCTAGCACAAACGGAACGGATTGCAGGAGAAACTTTTACTCTGGTTTCTCCGTCTGTTTCCTAGTGCCTGTTTCAAGTTCCTGGAGTTTTCACTGTAAAACCGAGTTGGAGCTAGCACCTTCCCATATATATGTATGGAGTGGAGTTGGAAACTGAAAAGAAACTTTGTGTTCCCAACAAGCTAGTTGTAGGACGGCTTTCACACACACTTATCTCTCAGAACTGAGCATGTGGAGAGACGTTCGTTCATCTAGCACAAAGGGAACGGGTTGCAGGAGAAACTTTTACTCTGGTTTCTCAGTCTGTTTCCTAGTGCCGGTTTGAAGTTCCTGCAGTTTTCACTATAAAACCGATTTGGAGGTAGTACCTTCCCATATATATTATGGAGTAGAGTTTACAACTGAAAAGAAACTTTGTGTTCCCAACAAGCTGGTTGAAGGACGGCTTTCACACACACTTATCTCTCAGAACTGAGCATGTGGACAGACGTTCGTTCATCTAGCACAAATGGAACGGATTGCAGGTGAAACTTTTACTCTGGTTTCTCAGTCTGTTTCCTATTGCCTGTTTCAAGTTCCTGCAATTTTCACTGTAAAACCGAGTTGGAGCTAGTACCTTTCCATATATATGTATGCAGTGGAGTTTGCAACTGAAAAGAAACTTTGTGTTCCCAACAAGCTAGTTGAAGGACGGCTTTCACACACACTTATCTCTCAAAACTGAGCATGTGGAGAGACGTTCGTTCATCTAGCACAAAGGGAACGGGTTGCAGGAGAAACTTTTACTCTGATTTCTCAGTCTGTTCCTAGTGCCGGTTTGAAGTTCCTGCAGTTTTCACTGTAAAACCGACTTGGAGCTAGTACATTCCCATACATATGTATGGAGTGGAGTTGGAAAGTGAAAAGAAACTTTGTGTTCCCAACAAGCTAGATGAAGGAGGGCTTTCACACACACTTGTCTCTCACAACTGAGCATGTGGAGAGACGTTCGTTCATCTAGCACAAAGGGAAAGGGTTGCAGGAGAAACTATTACTCTGGTTTCTCAGTCTGTTTCCTAGTGCCGGTTTGAAGTTCCTGCAGTTTTCACTGTAAAAACGAGTTGGAGCTAGTACCTTCCCATATATATGTATGGAGTGGAGTTTACAACTGAAAAGAAACTTTGTGTTCCCAACAAGCTGGTTGAAGGACGGCTTTCACACACACTTATCACTCAGAACTGAGCATGTGGAGAGACGTTCATTCATCTAGCACAATGGGAACGGATTGCAGGAGAAACTTTTACTCTGGTATCTCAGTCTGTTTCCTAGTGCCAGTTTCAAGTTCCTGCAGTTTTCACTGTAAAACCGAGTTGGAGCTAGTACCTTCCAAAATATATGTATGCAGTGGAGTTTGCAACTGAAAAGAAACTTTGTGTTCCCAACAAGCTAGTTGAAGGACGGCTTTCACACACACTTATCTCTCAGAACTGAGCATGTGGAGAGACGTTCGTTCATCTAGCACAAAGGGAACGGGTTGCAGTAGAAACTTTTACTCTGGTTTCTCAGTCTGTTTCCTAGTGCCGGTTTGAAGTTCCTGCAGTTTTCACTGTAAAACCGAGTTGGAGCTAGTACCTTCCCATATATAAGTATGGAGTGGAATTTACAACTGAAAAGAAATTTTGTGTTCCCAACAAGCTAGTTGAAGGACGGCTTTCACACACACTTATCTCTCAGAACTGAGCATGTGGAGAGACGTTCATTCATCTAGCACAAACGGAACGGTTTGCAGGAGAAACTTTTACTCTGGTTTCTCCGTCTGTTTCCTAGTGCCTGTTTCAAGTTCCTGCAGTTTTCACTGTAAAACCGAGTTGGAGCTAGCACCTTCCCATATATATGTATGGAGTGGAGTTGGAAACTGAAAAGAAACTTTGTGTTCCCAACAAGTTAGTTGAAGGACGGCTTTCACACACACTTATCTCTCAGAACTGAGCATGTGGAGAGACGTTCGTTCATCTAGCACAAAGGGAACGGGTTGCAGGAGAAACTTTTACTCTGATTTCTCAGTCTGTTTCCTAGTGCCGGTTTGAAGTTCCTGCAGTTTTCACTGTAAAACCGAGTTGGAGCTTGTACCTTCCCTTATATATTTATGGAGTGGAGTTTACAACTGCAAAGAAACTTTGTGTTCCCAACAAGCTGGTTGAAGGACGGCTTTCACACACACTTATCTCTCAGAACTGAGCATGTGGAGAGACGTTCGTTCATCTAGCACAGAGGGAACGGGTTGCAGGAGAAACTTTTACTCTGGTTTCTCAGTCTGTTTCCTAGTGCCGGTTTGAAGTTCCTGCAGTTTTCACTGTAAAAGCGATTTGGAGGTAGTACCTTCCCATATATATGTATGGAGTAGAGTTTACAACTGAAAAGAAACTTTGTGTTCCCAACAAGCTGGTTGAAGCACGGCTTTCACACACACTTAACTCTCAGAACTGAGCATGTGGAGAGACGTTCATTCATCTAGCACAAAGGGAACGGGTTGCAGGAGAAACTTTTACTCTGGTTTCTCAGTCTGTTTCCTATTGCCTGTTTCAAGTTCCTGCAATTTTCACTGTAAAACCGAGTTGGAGCTAGTACCTTCCCATATATATGTATGCAGTGGAGTTTGCAACTGAAAAGAAACTTTGTGTTCCCAACAAGCTGGTTGAAGGACGGCTTTCACACACACTTATCTCTCAGAACTGAGCTTGTGGAGAGACGTTCGTTCATCTAGCACAAAGGGAACGGTTTGCAGGAGAAACTTTTACTCTGGTTTCTCAGTCTGTTTCCTATTGCCTCTTTCAAGTTCCTGCAATTTTCACTGTAAAACCGAGTTGGAGCTAGTACCTTCCCATATATATGTATGCAGTGGAGTTTGCAACTGAAAAGAAACTTTGTGTTCCCAACAAGCTAGTTGAAGGACGGCTTTCACACACACTTAACTCTCAGAACTGAGCATGTGGAGAGACGTTCATTCATCTAGCACAAATGGAACGGATTGCAGGAGAAACTTTTACTCTGGTTTCTCAGTCTGTTTCCTAGTGCCTGTTTCAAGTTCCTGGAGTTTTCACTGTAAAACCGAGTTGGAGCTAGTACCATCCCATATATATGTATGGAGTGGAGATGGAAACTGAAAAGAAACTTTGTGTTCCCAACAAGCTAGTTGAAGGACGGCTTTCACACACACTTGTCTCTCAGAACTGAGCACGTGGAGAGACGTTCGTTCATCTAGCACAAAGGGAACGGGTTGCAGGAGTAACTTTTACTCTGGTTTGTCTGTCTGTTTCCTAGTGCAGTTTGAAGTTCCTGAAGTTTTCACTGTAAAACCGAGTTGGAGCTAGTACCTTCCCATATATATTAATGGAGTGGAGTTTGCAACTGAAAAGAAACTTTGTGTTCCCAACAAGCTAGTTGAAGGACGGCTTTCACACTCACTTATCTCTCAGAACTGAGCATGTGGAGAGACGTTCGTTCATCTAGCACAAAGAGAACTGGTTGCAGGAGAAACTTTTACTCTGGTTTCTCAGTCTGTTTCCTAGTGCCGGTTTGAAGTTCCTGCAGTTTTCACTGTAAAACCGAGTTGGAGCTAGAACCTTCCCATATATATGTATGGAGTGGAGTTTAAAATTGAAAAGAAACTTTGTGTTCCCAACATGCTGGTTGAAGGACGGCTTTCACACACACTTATCTCTCAAAACTGAGCATGTGGAGAGACGTTCGTTCATCTAGCACAAAGGGAACGGGTTGCAGGAGAAAATATTACTCTGGTTTCTCAGTCTGTTTCCTAGTGCCGGTTTGAAGTTCCTGCAGTTTTCACTGTAAAAGCGATTTGGAGCTAGTACCTTCCCATATATATGTATGGAGTGGAGTTTACAACTGAAAAGAAACTTTGTGTTCCCAACAAGCTGGTTGAAGGACGGCTTTCACACACACTTATCTCTCAGAACTGAGCATGTGGAGAGACGTTCGTTCATCTAGCACAAAGGGAACGGGTTGCAGGAGAAACTTTTACTCTGGTTTCTCAGTCTGTTTCCTATTGCCTGTTTCAAGTTCCTGCAATTTTCACTGTAAAACAGAGTTGGAGCTAGTACCTTCCCATATATATGTATGCAGTGGAGTTTGCAACTGAAAAGAAACTTTGTGTTCCCAACAAGCTAGTTGAAGGACGGCTTTCACACACACTTAACTCTCAGAACTGAGCATGTGGAGAGACGTTCATTCATCTAGCACAAATGGAACGGATTGCAGGAGAAACTTTTACTCTGGTTTCTCAGTCTGTTTCCTAGTGCCTGTTTCAAGTTCCTGGAGTTTTCACTGTAAAACCGAGTTGGAGCTAGTACCTTCCCATATATATGTATGGAGTGGAGATGGAAACTGAAAAGAAACTTTGTGTTCCCAACAAGCTAGTTGAAGGACGGCTTTCACACACACTTGTCTCTCAGAACTGAGCACGTGGAGAGACGTTCGTTCATCTAGCACAAAGGGAACGGGTTGCAGGAGAAACTTTTACTCTGGTTTGTCTGTCTGTTTCCTAGTGCAGTTTGAAGTTCCTGCAGTTTTCACTGTAAAACCGAGTTGGAGCTAGTACCTTCCCATATATATTAATGGAGAGGAGTTTGCAACTGAAAAGAAACTTTGTGTTCCCAACATGCTGGTTGAAGGACGGCTTTCACACACACTTATCTCTCAAAACTGAGCATGTGGAGAGACGTTCGTTCATCTAGCACAAAGGGAACGGGTTGCAGGAGAAAATATTACTCTGGTTTCTCAGTCTGTTTCCTAGTGCCGGTTTGAAGTTCCTGCAGTTTTCACTGTAAAAGCGATTTGGAGCTAGTACCTTCCCATATATATGTATGGAGTGGAGTTTACAACTGAAAAGAAACTTTGTGTTCCCAACAAGCTGGTTGAAGGACGGCTTTCACACACACTTATCTCTCAGAACTGAGCATGTGGAGAGACGTTCGTTCATCTAGCACAAAGGGAACGGGTTGCAGGAGAAACTTTTACTCTGGTTTCTCAGTCTGTTTCCTATTGCCTGTTTCAAGTTCCTGCAATTTTCACTGTAAAACAGAGTTGGAGCTAGTACCTTCCCATATATATGTATGCAGTGGAGTTTGCAACTGAAAAGAAACTTTGTGTTCCCAACAAGCTAGTTGAAGGACGGCTTTCACACACACTTAACTCTCAGAACTGAGCATGTGGAGAGACGTTCATTCATCTAGCACAAATGGAACGGATTGCAGGAGAAAGTTTTACTCTGGTTTCTCAGTCTGTTTCCTAGTGCCTGTTTCAAGTTCCTGGAGTTTTCACTGTAAAACCGAGTTGGAGCTAGTACCTTCCCATATATATGTATGGAGTGGAGATGGAAACTGAAAAGAAACTTTGTGTTCCCAACAAGCTAGTTGAAGGACGGCTTTCACACACACTTGTCTCTCAGAACTGAGCACGTGGAGAGACGTTCGTTCATCTAGCACAAAGGGAACGGGTTGCAGGAGAAACTTTTACTCTGGTTTGTCTGTCTGTTTCCTAGTGCAGTTTGAAGTTCCTGCAGTTTTCACTGTAAAACCGAGTTGGAGCTAGTACCTTCCCATATATATTAATGGAGTGGAGTTTGCAACTGAAAAGAAACTTTGTGTTCCCAACAAGCTAGTTGAAGGACGGCTTTCACACACATTTATCTCTCAAAACTGAGCATGTGGAGAGACGTTCGTTCATTTGGCACAAAAGGAACGGGTTGCAGGAGAAACTTTTACTCTGGTTTCTCAGTCTGTTTCCTAGTGCCGGTTTGAAGTTCCTACATTTTTCACGGTAAAACCGACTTGGAGCTAGTACATTCCCATACATATGTATGGATTGGAGTTGGAAACTGAAAAGAAACTTTGTGTTCCCAACAAGCTAGTTGAAGGACGGCTTTCACACACACTTATCTCTCAGAACTGAGCATGTGGAGAGACGTTCGTTCATCTAGCACAAAGAGAACTGGTTGCAGGAGAAACTTTTACTCTGGTTTCTCAGTCTGTTTCCTAGTGCCGGTTTGAAGTTCCTGCAGTTTTCACTGTAAAACCGAGTTGGAGCTAGTACCTTCCCATATATATGTATGGAGTGGAGTTTAAAACTGAAAAGAAACTTTGTGTTCCCAACATGCTGGTTGAAGGACGGCTTTCACACACACTTATCTCTCAAAACTGAGCATGTGGAGAGACGTTCGTTCATCTAGCACAAAGGGAACGGGTTGCAGGAGAAACTTTTACTCTGGTTTCTCAGTCTGTTTCCTAGTGCCTGTTTCAAGTTCCTGAAGTTTTCACTGTAAAACCGAGTTGGAGCTAGTACCTTCCCATATATATGTATGGGGTGGAGTTGGAAACTGAAAAGAAACTTTGTGTTCCCAACAAGCTAGTTGAAGGACGGCTTTCACACGCACTTATCTCTCAGAACTGAGCATGTGGAGAGACGTTCGTTCATCTAGCACAAAGGGAACGGGTTGCAGGAGAAACTTTTACTCTGGTTTCTCAGTCTGTTTCCTAGTGCCGGTTTGAAGTTCCTGCAGTTTTCACTGTAAATCTGAGTTGGAGCTAGTACCTTCCCATATATATGTATGGAGTGGAGTTTACAACTGGAAAGAAACTTTGTGTTCCCAACAAGCTGGTTGAAGGACGGCTTTCACACACACTTATCTCTCAGAACTGAACATGTGGAGAGACGTTCGTTCATCTAGCACAAAGGGAACGGATTGCAGGAGAAACTTTTACTCTTGTTTCTCAGTCTGTTTCCTAGTGCCTGTTTCAAGTTCCTGCAGTTTTCACTGTAAAACCGAGTTGGAGGTAGTACCTTCCCATATATATGTATGGAGTGGAGTGTACAACTGAAAAGAAACTTTGTGTTCCCAACAAGCTGGTTGAAGGACGGCTTTCACACACACTTATCTCTCAGAACTGAGCATGTGGAGAGACGTTCGTTCATCTAGCACAAAGGGAACGGGTTGCAGGAGAAACTTTTACTCTGGTTTCTCAGTCTGTTTCCTAGTGCCGGTTTGAAGTTCCTGCAGTTTTCACTGTAAAACCGAGTTGGAGCTATTACCTTCCCATATATATGTATGGAGTGGAGTTTACAACTGAAAAGAAACTTTGTGTTCCCAACAAGCTGTTTGAAGGACAGCTTTCACACACACTTATCTCTCAGAACTGAGCATGTGGACAGACGTTCGTTCATCTAGCACAAAGGGAACGGATTGCAGGAGAAACTTTTACTCTGGTTTCTCAATCTGTTTCCTAGTCCCTGTTTCATGTTCCTGCAATTTTCACTGTAAAACAAATTTGGAGCTAGTACCTTCCCATATATATGTATGCAGTGGAGTTTGCAACTGAAAAAAACTTTGTGTTCCCAACAAGCTAGTTGAAGGACGGCTTTCACACACACTTATCTCTCAGAACTGAGCATGTGGAGAGACGTTCGTTCATCTAGCACAAAGGGAACGGGTTGCAGGAGAAACTTTTACTCTGGTTTGTCTGTCTGTTTCCTAGTGCAGTTTGAAGTTCCTGCAGTTTTCACTGTAAAACCGAGTTGGAGCTAGTACCTTCCCATATATATTAATGGAGTGGAGTTTGCAACTGAAAAGAAACTTTGTGTTCCCAACAAGCTAGTTGAAGGACGGCTTTCACACACATTTATCTCTCAAAACTGAGCATGTGGAGAGACGTTCGTTCATCTAGCACAAAAGGAACGGGTTGCAGGAGAAACTTTTACTCTGGTTTCTCAGTCTGTTTCCTAGTGCCGGTTTGAAGTTCCTACATTTTTCACGGTAAAACCGACTTGGAGCTAGTACATTCCCATACATATGTATGGATTGGAGTTGGAAACTGAAAAGAAACTTTGTGTTCCCAACAAGCTAGTTGAAGGACGGCTTTCACACACACTTATCTCTCAGAACTGAGCATGTGGAGAGACGTTCGTTCATCTAGCACAAAGAGAACTGGTTGCAGGAGAAACTTTTACTCTGGTTTCTCAGTCTGTTTCCTAGTGCCGATTTGAAGTTCCTGCAGTTTTCACTGTAAAACCGAGTTGGAGCTAGTACCTTCCCATATATATGTATGGAGTGGAGTTTAAAATTGAAAAGAAACTTTGTGTTCCCAACATGCTGGTTGAAGGACGGCTTTCACACACACTTATCTCTCAGAACTGAGCATGTGGACAGACGTTCGTTCATCTAGCACAAAGGGAACGGATTGCAGGAGAAACTTTTACTCTGGTTTCTCAGTCTGTTTCCTAGTGCCTGTTTGAAGTTCCTGCAATTTTCACTGTAAAACCGAGTTGGAGCTAGTACCTTCCCATATATATGTATGCAGTGGAGTTTGCAACTGAAAAGAAACTTAGTGTTCCCAACAAGCTAGTTGAAGGACGGCTTTCACACACACTTATCTCTCAGAATTGAGCATGTGGAGAGACGTTCGTTCATCTAGCACAAAGGGAACGGATTGCAGGAGAAACTTTTACTCTGGTTTCTCAGTCTGTTTCCTAGTGCCTGTTTCAAGTTCCTGAAGTTTTCACTGTAAAACCGAGTTGGAGCTAGTACCTTCCCATATATATGTATGGGGTGGAGTTGGAAACTGAAAAGAAACTTTGTGTTCCCAACAAGCTAGTTGAAGGACGGCTTTCACACGCACTTATCTCTCAGAACTGAGCATGTGGAGAGCCGTTCGTTCATCTAGCACAAAGGGAACGGGTTGCAGGAGAAACTTTTACTCTGGTTTCTCAGTCTGTTTCCTAGTGCCGGTTTGAAGTTCCTGCAGTTTTCACTGTAAAACTGAGTTGGAGCTAGTACATTCCCATATATATGTATGGAGTGGAGTTTACAACTGGAAAGAAACTTTGTGTTCCCAACAAGCTGGTTGAAGGACGGCTTTCACACACACTTATCTCTCAGAACTGAACATGTGGAGAGACGTTCGTTCATCTAGCACAAAGGGAACGGATTGCAGGAGAAACTTTTACTCTTGTTTCTCAGTCTGTTTCCTAGTGCCTGTTTCAAGTTCCTGCAGTTTTCACTGTAAAACCGAGTTGGAGGTAGTACCTTCCCATATATATGTATGCAGTGGAGTTTACAACTGAAAAGAAACTTTGTGTTCCCAACAAGCTGGTTGAAGTACGGCTTTCACACACACTTATCTCTCAGAACTGAGCATGTGGAGAGACGTTCGTTCATCTAGCACAAAGGGAACGGGTTGCAGGAGAAACTTTTACACTGGTTTCTCAGTCTGTTTCCTAGTGCCGGTTTGAAGTTCCTGCAGTTTTCACTGTAAAACCGAGTTGGAGCTATTACCTTCCCATATATATGTATGGAGTGGAGTTTACAACTGAAAAGAAACTTTGTGTTCCCAACAAGCTGTTTGAAGGACAGCTTTCACACACACTTATCTCTCAGAACTGAGCATGTGGACAGACGTTCGTTCATCTAGCACAAAGGGAACGGATTGCAGGAGAAACTTTTACTCTGGTTTCTCAATCTGTTTCCTAGTCCCTGTTTCATGTTCCTGCAATTTTCACTGTAAAACAAATTTGGAGCTAGTACCTTCCCATATATATGTATGCAGTGGAGTTTGCAACTGAAAAAAACTTTGTGTTCCCAACAAGCTAGTTGAAGGACGGCTTTCAGACACACTTATCTCTCAGAACTGAGCATGTGGAGAGACGTTCGTTCATCTAGCACAAAGGGAACGGGTTGCAGGAGAAACTTTTACTCTGGTTTCTCAGTCTGTTTCCTAGTGCCGGTTTGAAGTTCCTGCAGTTTTCACTGTAAAACCGAGTTGGAGCTAGTACCTTCCCATATATATGTATGGAGTGGAGTTTGCAACTGAAAAGAAACTTTGTGTTCCCAACAAGCTGGTTGAAGGAAGGCTTTCACACACACTTATCTCTCAGAACTGAGCATGTGGATAGACGTTCGTTCATCTAGCACAAAGGGAACGGATTACAGGAGAAACTTTTACTCTGGTTTCTCAGTCTGTTTCCTAGTGCATGTTTCAAGTTCCTGAAGTTTTCACTGTAAAACAGATTCGGAGCTAGTACCTTCCCATATATATGTATGGAGTGGAGTTGGAAAGTGAAAAGAAACTTTGTGTTACCAACAAGCTAGTTGAAGGACGGCTTTCACACACACTTATCTGTAAGAATTGAGCATGTGGAGAGACGTTCGTTCATCTAGCACAAATGGAACGGGTTGCTGGAGAAACTTTTACTCTGGTTTCTCAGTCTGTTTCCTACTGCCGGTTTGAAGTTCCTGCAGTTTTCACTGTAAAACCGAGTTGGAGCTATTACCTTCCCATATATATGTATGGAGTGGAGTTGTAAACTGAAAAGAAACTTTGTGTTGCCAACAAGCTAGTTGAAGGACGGCTTTCTCACACACTTATCTCTCAAAACTTAGCATGTTGAGAGACGTTAGTTCATCTAGCACAAAGGGAAAGGGTTGCAGGAGAAACTTTTACACTGGTTTCTCAGTCTGTTTCCTAGTGCCGTTTTGAAGTTCCTGCAGTTTTCACTGTAAAACCGAGTTGGAGCTAGTACCTTCAAATATATATGTATGGAGAGGAGTTTGCAACTGAAAAGAAACTTTGTGTTCCCAACAAGCTAGTTGAAGGACGGCTTTCACACACACTTATCTCTCAAAACTGAGCATGTGGAGAGACTTTCGTTCATCTAGCACAAAGGGAATGGATTGCAGGAGAAACTTTTACTCTGGTTTCTCAGTCTGTTTCCTAGTGCCTGTTTCAAGTTCCTGCAGTTTTCACTGTAAAACCGAGTTGGAGCTAGTACCTACCCATATATATGTATGGAGTGGAGTTTACAACTGAAAAGAAACTTTGTGTTCCCAACAAGCTGGTTGAAAGACGGCATTCACACTCACTTATCTCTGAGAACTGAGCATTTTGAGAGACGTTAGTTCATCTAGCACAAAGGGAAAGGGTTGCAGGAGAAACTTTTACACTGGTTTCTCAGTCTGTTTCCTAGTGCCGGTTTGAAGTTCCTGCAGTTTTCACTGTAAAACCGAGTAGGAGCTAGTACCTTCCCATATATATGTATGGAGTGGAGTTTGCAACTGAAAAGAAACTTTGTGTTCCCAACAAGCTAGTTGAAGGACGGCTTTCACACTCACTTATCTCTCAGAACTGAGCATGTGGAGAGACGTTCGTTCATCTAGCACAAAGGGAACGGGTTGCAGGAGAAAATTTTACTCTGGTTTCTCAGTCTGTTTCCTAGTGCCTGTTTCAAGTTCCTGCAGTTTTCACTGTAAAACCGAGTTGGAGCTAGTACCTTCCCATGTATATGTATGGAGTGGAGTTTACAACTGAAAAGAAACTTTGTGTTCCCAACAAGCTGGTTGAAGGACGGCTTTCACACTCACTTATCTCTGAGAACTGAGCATGTGGAGAGACGTTCGTTCATCTAGCACAAAGGGAACGGGTTGCAGGAGAAACTTTTACTCTGATTTCTCAGTCTGTTTCCTAGTGCCGGTTTGAAGTTCCTGCAGTTTTCACTGTAAAACCGAGTTGGAGCTAGTACCTTCCCATATATATGTATGGAGTGGAGTTTACAACTGAAAAGAAACTTTGTGTTCCCAACAAGCTGGTTGAAGGACGGCTTTCACACACACTTATCTCTCAGAACTGAGCATGTGGAGAGACGTTCGTTCATCTAGCACAAAGGGAACGGGTTGCAGGAGAAACTTTTACTCTGGTTTCTCAGTCTGTTTCCTAGTGCCGGTTTGAAGTTCCTGCAGTTTTCACTGTAAAACCGAGTTGGAGCTATTACCTTCCCATATATATGTATGGAGTGGAGTTTACAACTGAAAAGAAACTTTGTGTTCCCAACAAGCTGTTTGAAGGACAGCTTTCACACACACTTATCTCTCAGAACTGAGCATGTGGAGAGACGTTCGTTCATCTAGCACAAAGGGAACGGATTGCAGGAGAAACTTTTACTCTGGTTTCTCAATCTGTTTCCTAGTCCCTGTTTCATGTTCCTGCAATTTTCACTGTAAAACAAATTTGGAGCTAGTACCTTCCCATATATATGTATGCAGTGGAGTTTGCAACTGAAAAAAACTTTGTGTTCCCAACAAGCTATTTGAAGGACGGCTTTCACACACACTTATCTCTCAGAACTGAGCATGTGGAGAGACGTTCGTTCATCTAGCACAAAGGGAACGGGTTGCAGGAGAAACTTTTACTCTGGTTTCTCAGTCTGTTTCCTAGTGCCTGTTTCAAGTTCCTGCAGTTTTCACTGTAAAACCGAGTTGGAGCTAGTACCTACCCATATATATGTATGGAGTGGAGTTTACAACTGAAAAGAAACTTTGTGTTCCCAACAAGCTGGTTGAAGGACGGCTTTCACACTCACTTATCTCTGAGAACTGAGCATGTTGAGAGACGTTAGTTCATCTAGCACAAAGGGAAAGGGTTGCAGGAGAAACTTTTACACTGGTTTCTCAGTCTGTTTCCTAGTGCCGGTTTGAAGTTCCTGCAGTTTTCACTGTAAAACCGAGTTGGAGCTAGTACCTTCCCATATATATGTATGGAGTGGAGTTTGCAACTGAAAAGAAACTTTGTGTTCCCAACAAGCTAGTTGAAGGACGGCTTTCACACTCACTTATCTCTGAGAACTGAGCATGTGGAGAGACGTTCGTTCATCTAGCACAAAGGGAACGGGTTGCAGGAGAAACTTTTACTCTGGTTTCTCAGTCTGTTTCCTAGTGCCGGTTTGAAGTTCCTGCAGTTTTCACTGTAAAACCGAGTTGGAGCTAGTACCTTCCCATATATATGTATGGAGTGGAGTTTACAACTGAAAAGAAACTTTGTGTTCCCAACAAGCTGGTTGAAGGACGGCTTTCACACACACTTATCTCTCAGAACTGAGCATGTGGAGAGACGTTCGTTCATCTAGCACAAAGGGAACGGGTTGCAGGAGAAACTTTTACTCTGGTTTCTCAGTCTGTTTCCTAGTGCCGGTTTGAAGTTCCTGCAGTTTTCACTGTAAAACCGAGTTGGAGCTATTACCTTCCCATATATATGTATGGAGTGGAGTTTACAACTGAAAAGAAACTTTGTGTTCCCAACAAGCTGTTTGAAGGACAGCTTTCACACACACTTATCTCTCAGAACTGAGCATGTGGAGAGACGTTCGTTCATCTAGCACAAAGGGAACGGATTGCAGGAGAAACTTTTACTCTGGTTTCTCAATCTGTTTCCTAGTCCCTGTTTCATGTTCCTGCAATTTTCACTGTAAAACAAATTTGGAGCTAGTACCTTCCCATATATATGTATGCAGTGGAGTTTGCAACTGAAAAAAACTTTGTGTTCCCAACAAGCTATTTGAAGGACGGCTTTCACACACACTTATCTCTCAGAACTGAGCATGTGGAGAGACGTTCGTTCATCTAGCACAAAGGGAACGGGTTGCAGGAGAAACTTTTACTCTGGTTTCTCAGTCTGTTTCCTAGTGCCGGTTTGAAGTTCCTGCAGTTTTCACTGTAAAACCGAGTTGGAGCTAGTACCTTCCCATATATATGTATGGAGTGGAGTTTACAACTGAAAAGAAACTTTGTGTTCCCAACAAGCTGGTTGAAGGACGGCTTTCACACACACTTATCTCTCAGAACTGAGCATGTGGAGAGACGTTCGTTCATCTAGCACAAAGGGAACGGGTTGCAGGAGAAACTTTTACTCTGGTTTCTCAGTCTGTTTCCTAGTGCCGGTTTGAAGTTCCTGCAGTTTTCACTGTAAAACCGAGTTGGAGCTATTACCTTCCCATATATATGTATGGAGTGGAGTTTACAACTGAAAAGAAACTTTGTGTTCCCAACAAGCTGTTTGAAGGACAGCTTTCACACACACTTATCTCTCAGAACTGAGCATGTGGAGAGACGTTCGTTCATCTAGCACAAAGGGAACGGATTGCAGGAGAAACTTTTACTCTGGTTTCTCAATCTGTTTCCTAGTCCCTGTTTCATGTTCCTGCAATTTTCACTGTAAAACAAATTTGGAGCTAGTACCTTCCCATATATATGTATGCAGTGGAGTTTGCAACTGAAAAAAACTTTGTGTTCCCAACAAGCTATTTGAAGGACGGCTTTCACACACACTTATCTCTCAGAACTGAGCATGTGGAGAGACGTTCGTTCATCTAGCACAAAGGGAACGGGTTGCAGGAGAAACTTTTACTCTGGTTTCTCAGTCTGTTTCCTAGTGCCGGTTTGAATTTCCTGCAGTTTTCACTGTAAAACCGAGTTGGAGCTAGTACCTTCCCATATATATGTATGGAGTGGAGTTTTCAACTGAAAAGAAACTTTGTGTTCCCAACAAGCTGGTTGAAGGACGGCTTTCACACACACTTATCTCTCAGAACTGAGCATGTGGACAGACGTTCGTTCATCTAGCACAAAGGGAACGGATTGCAATAGAAACTTTTACTCTGGTTTCTCAGTCTGTTTCCTAGTGCCTGTTTCAAGTTCCTGCAGTTTACACTGTAAAACCGAGTTGGAGCTAGTACCTTCCCATATATATGTATGGATTGGAGTTGTAAACTGAAAAGAAACTTTGTGTTGCCAACAAGCTAGTTGAAGGACGGCTTTCTCACACACTTATCTCTCAAAACTGAGCATGTTGAGAGACGTTAGTTCATCTAGCACAAAGGGAAAGGGTTGCAGGAGAAACTTTTACACTGGTTTCTCAGTCTGTTTCCTAGTGCCGTTTTGAAGTTCCTGCAGTTTTCACTTTAAAACCGAGTTGGAGCTAGTACCTTCCCATATATATGTATGAAGTGGAGTTGGAAACTTAAAAGAAACTTTGTGTTCCCAACAAGCTAGTTGAAGGACGGCTTTCACACTCACTTATCTCTCAGAACTGAGCATGTGGAGAGACGTTCGTTCATCTAGCACAAAGGGAACGGGTTGCAGGAGAAACTTTTACTCTGGTTTCTCAGTCTGTTTCCTAGTGCCGGTTTGAAGTTCCTGCAGTTTTCACTGTAAAACCGAGTTGGAGCTAGTACCTTCAAATATATATGTATGGAGAGGAGTTTGCAACTGAAAAGAAACTTTGTGTTCCCAACAAGCTAGTTGAAGGACGGCTTCACACACACTTATCTCTCAAAACTGAGCATGTGGAGAGACTTTCGTTCATCTAGCCCAAAGGGAACGGATTGCAGGAGAAACTTTTACTCTGGTTTCTCAGTCTGTTTCCTAGTGCCTGTTTCAAGTTCCTGCAGTTTTCACTGTAAAACCGAGTTGGAGCTAGTACCTTCCCATATAAATGTATGGAGTGGAGTTTACAACTGAAAAGAAACTTTGTGTTCCCAACAAGCTGGTTGAAGGACGGCTTCACACTCACTTATCTCTGAGAACTGAGCATGTTGAGAGACGTTAGTTCATCTAGCACAAATGGAAAGGGTTGCAGGAGAAACTTTTACACTGGTTTCTCAGTCTGTTTCCTAGTGCCGGTTTGAAGTTCCTGCAGTTTTCACTGTAACCCGAGTTGGAGGTAGTACCTTCCCATATATATGTATGGAGTGGAGTTTGCAACTGAAAAGAAACTTTGTGTTCCCAACAAGCTAGTTGAAGGACGGCTTTCACACTCACTTATCTCTCAGAACTGAGCAGGTGGAGAGACGTTCGTTCATCTAGCACAAAGGGAACGGGTTGCAGGAGAAAATTTTACTCTGGTTTCTCAGTCTGTTTCCTAGTGCCTGTTTCAAGTTCCTGCAGTTTTCACTGTAAAACCGAGTTGGAGCTAGTATCTTCCCATATATATGTACGGAGTGGAGTTTACAACTGAAAAGAAACTTTGTGTTCCCAACAAGCTGGTTGAAGGACGGCTTTCACACTCACTTATCTCTGAGAACTGAGCATGTGGAGAGACGTTCGTTCATCTAGCACAAAGGTAACAGGTTGCAGGAGAAACTTTTACTCTGGTTTCTCAGTCTGTTTCCTAGTGCCGTTTTGTAGTTCCTGCAGTTTTCAATGTAAAACCGAGTTGGAGCTAGTACCTTCCCATATATATGTATGGAGTGGAGTTTACAACTGAAAAGAAACTTTGTGTTGCCAACAAGCTAGTTGAAGGACGGCTTTCTCACACACTTATCTCTCAAAACTGAGCATGTTTAGAGACGTTCGTTCATCTAGCACAAAGGGAACGGGTTGCAGGAGAAACTTTTACTCTGGTTTCTCAGTCTGTTTCCTAGTGCCGGTTTGAAGTTCCTGCAGTTTTCACTGTAAAACCGAGTTGGAGCTAGTACCTTCCCATATATATGTATGGAGTGGAGTTTACAACTGAAAAGAAACTTTGTGTTCCCAACAAGCTGGTTGAAGGACGGCTTTCACACACACTTATCTCTCAGAACTGAGCAAGTGGAGAGACGTTCGTTCATCTAGCACAAAGGGAACGGATTGCAGGAGAAACTTTTATTCTGGTTTCTCAGTCTGTTTCCTAGTGCCTTTACAAGTTCCTGCAATTTTCACTGTAAAACCGAGTTGGAGCTAGTGCCTTCCCATATATAAGTGTGCAGTGGAGTTTGCAACTGAAAAGAAACTTTGTGTTCCCAACAAGCTAGTTGAAGGACGGCTTCACACACACTTATCTCTCAGAACTGAGCATGTGGAGAGACATTCGTTCATCTAGCACAAAGGGAACGTGTTGCAGGAGAAACTTGTACTCTGATTTCTAAGTCTGTTTCCTAGTGCCGGTTTGAAGTTCCTGCAGTTTTCACTGTAAAACCGACTTGGAGCTAGTACATTCCCATACATATCTATGGAGTGGAGTTGGAAACTGAAAAGAAACTTTGTGTTCAAAACAAGCTAGTTGAAGGACGGCTTTCACACACACTTATCTCTCACAACTGAGCATGTGGAGAGACGTTCGTTCATTTAGCACAAAGGGAACGGGTTGCAGGAGGAACTTTTACTCTGGTTTCTCAGTCTGTTTCCTAGTGCCGGTTTGAAGTTCCTGCAGTTTTCACTGTAAAACCGAGTTGGAGCTAGTACCTTCCCATATATATGTATGGAGTGGAGTTGGAAACTGAAAAGAAACTTTGTGTTCCCAACAAGCTAGTTGAATGACGGCTTTCACACACACTTATCTCTCAGAACTGAGCATGTGGAGAGACGTTCGTTCAACTAGCGCAAAGGGAACGGGTTACAGGGAAACTTTTACCCTGTTTTCTCAGTGTGTTTCCTAGTGCCGGTTTGAAGTTCCTGCAGTTTTCACTGTAAAACCGAGTTGGAGCTAGTACCTTCCCATATATATGTATGGAGTGGAGTTTGCAACTGAAAAGAAACTTTGTGTTCCCAACAAGCTAGTTGAAGGACGGTTTTCACACACACTTATCTCTCAAAACTGAGCATGTGGAGAGACGTTCGTTCATCTAGCAAAAAGGGAACGGGTTGCAGGAGAAACTTTTACTCTGGTTTCTCAGTCTGTTTCCTAGTGCCGTTTTGAAGTTCCTGCAGTTTTCACTGTAAAACGGACTTGGAGCTAGTACATTCCCATATATATGTATCGAGTATAGTTTGCAACTGAAAAGAAACTTTGTGTTCCCAACAAGCTAGTTGAAGGACGGATTTCACACACACTTATCTCTCAAAACTGAGCATGTGGAGAGACGTTCGTTCATCTAGCACAAAGGGAACGGGTTGCAGGAGAAACTTTTACTCTGGTTTCTCAGTCTGTTTCCTAGTGCCGGTTTGAAGTTCCTGCAGATTTCACTGTAAAACCGACTTGGAGCCAGTACATTCCCATACATATGTATGGAGTGGAGTTGGAAACTGAAAAGAAACTTTGTGTTCCCAACAAGCTAGTTGAAGGACGGCTTTCACACACACTTATCTCTCAGAACTGAGCATGTGGAGAGACGTTCATTCATCTAGCACAAATGGAACGGATTGCAGGAGAAACTTTTACTCTGGTTTCTCAGTCTGTTTCCTAGGGCCTGTTTCAAGTTCCTGCAATTTTCAGTGTAAAACCGAGTTGGAGCTAGTACCTTCCCATATATATGTATGGAGTGGAGTTGGAAAATGAAAAGAAACTTTGTGTTCCCAACAAGCTAGTTGAAGGTCGGCTTTCAAACACACTTATCTCTCAGAACTGAGCATGTGGAGAGACGTTCGTTCATCTAGCACAAAGGGAACGGGTTGCAGGAGATACTTTTACTCTGGTTTCTCAGTCTGTTTCCTAGTGCCGGTTTGAAGTTCCTGCAGTTTTCACTGTAAAACCGATTTGGAGCTAGTACCTTCCCATATATATTAATGGAATGGAGTTTGCAACTGAAAAGAAACTTTGTGTTCCCAACAAGCTAGTTGAAGGACGGCTTTCACACACACTTATCTCTCAAAACTGAGCATGTGGAGAGACGTTCGTTCATCTAGCACAAAGGGAACGCGTTGCAGGATAAACTTTTACTCTGATTTCTCAGTTTGTTTCCTAGTGCCGGTTTGAAGTTCCTGCAGTTTTCACTGTAAAACCGACTTGGAGCTAGTACATTCCCATACATATGTATGGAGTGGAGTTGGAAACTGAAAAGAAACTTTGTGTTCCCAACAAGCTAGTTGAAGGACGGCTTTCACACACACTTATCTCTCAGAACTGAGCATGTGGAGAGACGTTCGTTCATCTAGCACAAAGGGAACGGTTTGCAGGAGAAACTTTTACTCTGGTTTCTCAGTCTGTTTCCTAGTGCCGGTTTGAAGTTCCTGCACTTTTCACTGTAAAACCGAGTTGGAGCTAGTACCTTCCCATATATATGTATGGAGTGGAGTTTACAACTGAAAAGAAACTTTGTGTTCCCAACAAGCTGGTTGAAGTACGGCTTTCACACACACTTATCTCTCAGAACTGATTATGTGGAGAGACGTTCGTTCATCTAGCACAAAGGGAACGGGTTGCAGGAGAAACTTTTACTCTGGTTTCTCAGTCTGTTTCCTAATGCCGGTTTGAAGTTCCTGCAGTTTTCACTGTAAAACCGAGTTGGAGCTAGTACCTTCCCATTTATATTAATGGAGTGGAGTTTGCAACTGAAAAGAAACTTTGTGTTCCCAACAAGCTAGTTGAAGGACGGCTTTCACACACTCTTATCTCTCAAAACTGAGCATGTGGAGAGACGTTCGTTCATCTAGCACAAAGGGAACGGGTTGCAGGAGAAACTTTTACTCTGATATCTCAGTCTGTTTCCTAGTGCCGGTTTGAAGTTCCTGCAGTTTTCACTGTAAAACCGACTTGGAGCTAGTACATTCCCATACATATGTATGGAGTGGAGTTGGAGACTGAAAAGAAACTTTGTGTTCCCAACAAGCTAGTTGAAGTACGGCTTTCACACCACTTATCTCTCAGAACTGAGCATGTGGACAGACGTTCGTTCATCTAGCACAAAGGGAACGGATTGCAGGAGAAACTTTTACTCTGGTTTCTCAGTCTGTTTCCTAGTGCCTGTTTCAAGTTCCTGCAATTTTCACTGTAAAACCGAGTTGGAGCTAGTACCTTCCCATATATATGTATGGAGTGGAGTTGGAAACTGAAAAGAAACATTGTGTCCCAACAAGCTAGTTGAAGGACGGCATTCACACACACTTATCTCTCAAAACTGAGCATGTGGAGAGACGTTCGTTCATCTAGCACAAAGGGAACGGATTGCAGGAGAAACTTTTACTCTGGTTTCTCAGTCTGTTTCCTAGTGCCTGTTTCAAGATCCTGCAGTTTACACTGTAAAACAGAGTTGGAGCTAGTACCTTCCCATATATATGTATGGAATGGAGTTGGAAACTGAAAAGAAACTTTGTGTTGCCAACAAGCTAGTTGAAGGACGACATTCTCACACACTTATCTCTCAAAACTGAGCATGTTGAGAGACGTTCGTTCATGTAGCACAAAGGGAAAGGGTTGCAGGAGAAACTTTTACACTGGTTTCTCAGTCTGTTTCCTAGTGCCGGTTTGAAGTTCCTGCAGTTTTCACTCTAAAACCGAGTTGGTGCTAGTACCTTCCCATATATATGTATGGAGTGGAGTTTACAACTGAAAAGAAACTTTGTGTTCCCAACAAGCTGGTTGAAGGACGGCTTTCACACACACTTATCTCTCAGAACTGAGCATGTGGAGAGACTTTCGTTCATCTAGCACAAAGGGAACGGATTGCAGGAGAAACTTTTACTCTGGTTTCTCAGTCTGTTTCCTTGTGCCTGTTTCAAGTTTCTGGATTTTTCACTGTAAAACCGAGTTGGAGCTAGTACCTTCCCATATATATGTATGGAGTGGAGTTTACAACTGAAAAGAAACTTTGTGTTGCCAACAAGCTAGTTGAAGGACGGCTTTCTCACACACTTATCTCTCAAAACTGAGCATGTTGAGAGACGTTCGTTCATCTAGCACAAAGTGAACGGGTTGCAGGAGAAACTTTTACTCTGGTTTCTCAGTCTGTTTCCTAGTGCCGGTTTGAAGTTCCTGCAGTTTTCACTGTAAAACCGAGTTGGAGCTAGTACCTTCCCATATATATGTATGGAGTGGAGTTTACAACTGAAAAGAAACTTTGTGTTGCCAACAAGCTAGTTGAAGGACGGCTTTCTCACACACTTATCTCTCAGAACTCAGCATGTGGAGAGACGTTCGTTCATCTAGCACAAAGGGAACGGATTGCAGGAGAAACTTTTACTCTGGTTTCTCAGTCTGTTTCCTAGTGCCTGTTTCAAGTTCCTGGAGTTTTCAATGTAAAACCGAGTTGGAGCTAGTACCTTCCCATATATATGTATGGAGTGGAGTTGGAAACTGAAAAGAAACTTTGTGTTGCCAACAAGCTAGTTGAAGTACGGCTTTCTCACACATTTATCTCTCAAAACTGAGCATGTTGAGAGACGTTCGTTCATCTAGCACAAAGGGAACGGGTTGCAGGAGAAACTTTTACTCTGGTTTCTCAGTCTGTTTCCTAGTGCCGGTTTCAAGTTCCTGCAATTTTCACTGTAAAACCGAGTTGGAGCTTGTACCTTCCCATAAATATGTATGCATTGGAGTTTGCAAATGAAAAGAAACTTTGTGTTCCCAACAAGCTATTTGAAGGACGGCTTTCACACTCACTTAACTCTCAGAACTGAGCATGTGGAGAGACGTTCGTTCATCTAGAACAAAAGGAACGGGTTGCAGGAGAAACTTTTACTCTGGTTTCTCAGTCTGTTTCCTAGTGCCGGTTTGAAGTTCCTGCAGTTTACACTGTAAAACCGAGTTGGAGCTAGTACCTTCCCATATATATGTATGGAGTGGAGTTGGAAACTGAAAAGAAACTTTGTGTTCCCAACAAGCTGAATGAAGGACGGCTTTCACACACAATTATCTCTCAGAACTGAGCATGTGGAGAGACGTTCGTTCATCTAGCACAAAGGGAACGGATTGCAGGAGAAACTTTTACTCTGGTTTCTCAGTCTGTTTCCTAGTGCCTGTTTCAAGTTCCTGCAATTTTCACTGTAAAACCGAGTTGGAGCTTGTACCTTCCCATAAATATGTATGCATTGGAGTTTGCAACTGAAAAGAAACTTTGTGTTCCCAACAAGCTAGTTGAAGGATGGCTTTCACACTCACTTAACTCTCAGAACTGAGCATGTGGAGAGACGTTCGTTCATCTAGCACAAAAGGAACGGGTTGCAGGAGAAACTTTTACTCTGGTTTCTCAGTCTGTTTCCTAGTGCCGGTTTGAAGTTCATGCAGTTTACACTGTAAAACCGAGTTGGAGCTAGTACCTTCCCATATATATGTATGGAGTGGAGTTGGAACCTGAAAAGAATCTTTGTGTTGCCAACAAGCTAGTTGAAGTACTGCTTTCTCACACACTTATCTCTCAAAACTGAGCATGTTGAGAGACGTTCGTTCATCTAGCAAAAAGGGGACGGGTTGCAGGAGAAACTTTTACTCTGGTATCTCAGTCTGTTTCCTAGTGCTGGTTTGAAGTTCCTGCAGTTTTCACTGTAAAACCGAGTTGGAGCTAGTACCTTCCCATATATATGTATGGAGTGGAGTTTGCAACTGAAAAGAAACTTTGTGTTCCCAACAAGCTAGTTGAAGGACGGCTTTCACACACACTTATCTCTCAGAACTGAGCATGTGGAGAGACGTTCATTCATCTAGCACAAATGGAACGGATTGCAGGAGAAACTTTTACTCTGGTTTCTCAGTCTGTTCCTAGGGCCTGTTTCAAGTTCCTGCAATTTTCACTGTAAAACCGAGTTGGAGCTAGTACCTTCCCATATATATGTATGGAGTGGAGTTGGAAAATGAAAAGAAACTTTGTGTTCCCAAAAAGCTAGTTGAAGGTCGGCTTTCAAACACACTTATCTCTCAGAACTGAGCATGTGGAGAGACGTTCGTTCATCTAGCACAAAGGGAACGGGTTGCAGGAGATACTTTTACTCTGGTTTCTCAGTCTGTTTCCTAGTGCCGGTTTGAAGTTCCTGCAGTTTTCACTGTAAAACCGATTTGGAGCTAGTACCTTCCCATATATATTAATGGAATGGAGTTTGCAACTGAAAAGAAACTTTGTGTTCCCAACAAGCTAGTTGAAGGACGGCTTTCACACACACTTATCTCTCAAAACTGAGCATGTGGAGAGACGTTCGTTCATCTAGCACAAAGGGAACGCGTTGCAGGAGAAACTTTTACTCTGATTTCTCAGTTTGTTTCCTAGTGCCGGTTTGAAGTTCCTGCAGTTTTCACTGTAAAACAGACTTGGAGCTAGTACATTCCCATACATATGTATGGAGTGGAGTTGGAAACTGAAAAGAAACTTTGTGTTCCCAACAAGCTAGTTGAAGGACGGCTTTCACACACACTTATCTCTCAGAACTGAGCATGTGGAGAGACGTTCGTTCATCTAGCACAAAGGGAACGGTTTGCAGGAGAAACTTTTACTCTGGTTTCTCAGTCTGTTTCCTAGTGCCGGTTTGAAGTTCCTGCACTTTTCACTGTAAAACCGAGTAGGAGCTAGTACCTTCCCATATATATGTATGGAGTGGAGTTTACAACTGAAAAGAAACTTTGTGTTCCCAACAAGCTGGTTGAAGTACGGCTTTCACACACACTTATCTCTCAGAACTGATTATGTGGAGAGACGTTCGTTCATCTAGCACAAAGGGAACGGGTTGCAGGAGAAACTTTTACTCTGGTTTCTCAGTCTGTTTCCTAATGCCGGTTTGAAGTTCCTGCAGTTTTCACTGTAAAACCGAGTTGGAGCTAGTACCTTCCCATTTATATTAATGGAGTGGAGTTTGCAACTGAAAAGAAACTTTGTGTTCCCAACAAGCTAGTTGAAGGACGGCTTTCACACACTCTTATCTCTCAAAACTGAGCATGTGGAGAGACGTTCGTTCATCTAGCACAAAGGGAACGGGTTGCAGGAGAAACTTTTTCTCTGATATCTCAGTCTGTTTCCTAGTGCCGGTTTGAAATTCCTGCAGTTTTCACTGTAAAACCGACTTGGAGCTAGTACATTCCCATACATATGTATGGAGTGGAGTTTACAACTGAAAAGAAACTTTGTGTTCCCAACAAGCTAGTTGAAGTACGGCTTTCACACCACTTATCTCTCAGAACTGAGCATGTGGACAGACGTTCGTTCATCTAGCACAAAGGGAACGGATTGCAGGAGAAACTTTTACTCTGGTTTCTCAGTCTGTTTCCTAGTGCCTGTTTCAAGTTCCTGCAATTTTCACTGTAAAACCGAGTTGGAGCTAGTACCTTCCCATATATATGTATGGAGTGGAGTTGGAAACTGAAAAGAAACATTGTGTCCCAACAAGCTAGTTGAAGGACGGCATTCACACACACTTATCTCTCAAAACTGAGCATGTGGAGAGACGTTCGTTCATCTAGCACAAAGGGAACGGATTGCAGGAGAAACTTTTACTCTGGTTTCTCAGTCTGTTTCCTAGTGCCTGTTTCAAGATCCTGCAGTTTACACCGTAAAACAGAGTTGGAGCTAGTACCTTCCCATATATATGTATGGAATGGAGTTGGAAACTGAAAAGAAACTTTGTGTTGCCAACAAGCTAGTTGAAGGACGACATTCTCACACACTTATCTCTCAAAACTGAGCATGTTGAGAGACGTTCGTTCATGTAGCACAAAGGGAAAGGGTTGCAGGAGAAACTTTTACACTGGTTTCTCAGTCTGTTTCCTAGTGCCGGTTTGAAGTTCCTGCAGTTTTCACTCTAAAACCGAGTTGGTGCTAGTACCTTCCCATATATATGTATGGAGTGGAGTTTACAACTGAAAAGAAACTTTGTGTTCCCAACAAGCTGGTTGAAGGACGGCTTTCACACACACTTATCTCTCAGAACTGAGCATGTGGAGAGACTTTCGTTCATCTAGCACAAAGGGAACGGATTGCAGGAGAAACTTTTACTCTGGTTTCTCAGTCTGTTTCCTTGTGCCTGTTTCAAGTTTCTGGATTTTTCACTGTAAAACCGAGTTGGAGCTAGTACCTTCCCATATATATGTATGGAGTGGAGTTTACAACTGAAAAGAAACTTTGTGTTGCCAACAAGCTAGTTGAAGGACGGCTTTCTCACACACTTATCTCTCAAAACTGAGCATGTTGAGAGACGTTCGTTCATCTAGCACAAAGTGAACGGGTTGCAGGAGAAACTTTTACTCTGGTTTCTCAGTCTGTTTCCTAGTGCCGGTTTGAAGTTCCTGCAGTTTTCACTGTAAAACCGAGTTGGAGCTAGTACCTTCCCATATATATGTATGGAGTGGAGTTTACAACTGAAAAGAAACTTTGTGTTGCCAACAAGCTAGTTGAAGGACGGCTTTCTCACACACTTATCTCTCAGAACTCAGCATGTGGAGAGACGTTCGTTCATCTAGCACAAAGGGAACGGATTGCAGGAGAAACTTTTACTCTGGTTTCTCAGTCTGTTTCCTAGTGCCTGTTTCAAGTTCCTGGAGTTTTCAATGTAAAACCGAGTTGGAGCTAGTACCTTCCCATATATATGTATGGAGTGGAGTTGGAAACTGAAAAGAAACTTTGTGTTGCCAACAAGCTAGTTGAAGTACGGCTTTCTCACACATTTATCTCTCAAAACTGAGCATGTTGAGAGACGTTCGTTCATCTAGCACAAAGGGAACGGGTTGCAGGAGAAACTTTTACTCTGGTTTCTCAGTCTGTTTCCTAGTGCCTGTTTCAAGTTCCTGCAATTTTCACTGTAAAACCGAGTTGGAGCTTGTACCTTCCCATAAATATGTATGCATTGGAGTTTGCAAATGAAAAGAAACTTTGTGTTCCCAACAAGCTATTTGAAGGACGGCTTTCACACTCACTTAACTCTCAGAACTGAGCATGTGGAGAGACGTTCGTTCATCTAGAACAAAAGGAACGGGTTGCAGGAGAAACTTTTACTCTGGTTTCTCAGTCTGTTTCCTAGTGCCGGTTTGAAGTTCCTGCAGTTTACACTGTAAAACCGAGTTGGAGCTAGTACCTTCCCATATATATGTATGGAGTGGAGTTGGAAACTGAAAAGAAACTTTGTGTTCCCAACAAGCTGAATGAAGGACGGCTTTCACACACAATTATCTCTCAGAACTGAGCATGTGGAGAGACGTTCGTTCATCTAGCACAAAGGGAACGGATTGCAGGAGAAACTTTTACTCTGGTTTCTCAGTCTGTTTCCTAGTGCCTGTTTCAAGTTCCTGCAATTTTCACTGTAAAACCGAGTTGGAGCTTGTACCTTCCCATAAATATGTATGCATTGGAGTTTGCAACTGAAAAGAAACTTTGTGTTCCCAACAAGCTAGTTGAAGGATGGCTTTCACACTCACTTAACTCTCAGAACTGAGCATGTGGAGAGACGTTCGTTCATCTAGCACAAAAGGAACGGGTTGCAGGAGAAACTTTTACTCTGGTTTCTCAGTCTGTTTCCTAGTGCCGGTTTGAAGTTCATGCAGTTTACACTGTAAAACCGAGTTGGAGCTAGTACCTTCCCATATATATGTATGGAGTGGAGTTGGAACCTGAAAAGAATCTTTGTGTTGCCAACAAGCTAGTTGAAGTACTGCTTTCTCACACACTTATCTCTCAAAACTGAGCATGTTGAGAGACGTTCGTTCATCTAGCAAAAAGGGGACGGGTTGCAGGAGAAACTTTTACTCTGGTATCTCAGTCTGTTTCCTAGTGCCGGTTTGAAGTTCCTGCAGTTTTCACTGTAAAACCGAGTTGGAGCTAGTACCTTCCCATATATATGTATGGAGTGGAGTTTACAACTGAATAGAAACTTTGTGTTGCCAACAAGCTAGTTGAAGGACGGCTTTCTCACACACATATCTCTCAAAACTGAGCATGTGGAGAGACGTTCGTTCATCTAGCACAAAGTGAACAGGTTGCAGGAGAAACTTTTACTCTGGTTTCTCAGTCTGTTTCCTAGTGCCGGTTTGAAGTTCCTGCAGTTTTCACTGTAAAACCGAGTTGGAGCTAGTACCTTCCCATATATATGTATGGAGTGGAGTTTACAACTGAAAAGACACTTGGTGTTCCCAACAAGCTGGTTGAAGGACGGCTTTCACACATACTTATCTCTCAGAACTGAGCATGTGGAGAGACGTTCGTTCATCTAGCACAAATGGAACGGATTGCAGGAGAAACTTTTACTCTGCTTTCTCAGTCTGTTTCCTAGTGCCGGTTTGAAATTCCTGCAGTTTTCACTGTAAAACAGATTTGGAGCTAGTACCTTCCCATATATATGTATGGAGTGGAGTTGGAAACTGAAAAGAAACTTTGTGTTGCCAACAAGCTAGTTGAAGGACGGCTTTCTCACACACTTATCTCTCAAAACTGAGCATGTTGAGAGACGTTCGTTCATCTAGCACAAAGGGAACGGATTGCAGGAGAAACTTTTACTCTGGTTTCTCAGTCTGTTTCCTAGTGCCTGTTTCAAGTTCCTGGAGTTTTCAATGTAAAACCGAGTTGGAGCTTGTACCTTCCCATATATATATGTATGGAGTGGAGTTGGAAACTGAAAAGAAACTTTGTGTTGCCAACAAGCTAGTTGAAGGACGGCTTTCTCACACACGTATCTCTCAAAACTGAGCATGTTGAGAGAGGTTCGTTCATCTAGCACAAAGGGAACGGGTTGCAGGAGAAACTTTTACTCTGGTTTCTCAGTCTGTTTCCTAGTGCCGGTTTGAAGTTCCTGCAGTTTTCACTGTAAAACCGTGTTGGAGCTAGTACCTTCCCATATATATGTATGGAGTGGAGTTTACAACTGAAAAGAAACTTTGTGTTCCCAACAAGCTGGATGAAGGACGGCTTTCACACACAATTATCTCTCAGAACTGAGCATGTGGAGAGACGTTCGTTCATCTAGCACAAAGGGAACGGATTGCAGGAGAAACTTTTACTCTGGTTTCTCAGTATGTTTCCTAGTGCCTGTTTCATGTTCCTGCAATTTTCACTGTAAAACCGAGTTGGAGCTTTTACCTTCCCATAAATATGTATGCATTGGAGTTTGCAACTGAAAAGAAACTTTGTGTTCCCAACAAGCTAGTTGAAGGACGGCTTTCACACTCACTTAACTCTCAGAACTGAGCATGTGGAGAGACGTTCGTTCATCTAGCACAAAGGGAACGGGATGCAGGAGAAACTTTTACTCTGGTTTCTCAGTCTGTTTCCTAGTGCCGGTTTGAAGTTACTGCAGTTTACACTGTAAAACCGAGTTGGAGCTAGTACCTTCCCATATATATGTATGGAGTGGAGTTTACAACTGAAAAGAAACTTTGTGTTCCCAACAAGCTGGTTGAAGTACGGCTTTCACACACACTTATCTCTCAGAACTGATTATGTGGAGAGACGTTCGTTCATCTAGCACAAAGGGAACGGGTTGCAGGAGAAACTTTTACTCTGGTTTCTCAGTCTGTTTCCTAGTGCCGGTTTGAAGTTCCTGCAGTTTTCACTGTAAAACCGAGTTGGAGCTAGTACCTTCCCATTTATATTAATGGAGTGGAGTTTGCAACTGAAAAGAAACTTTGTGTTCCCAACAAGCTAGTTGAAGGACGGCTTTCACACACTCTTATCTCTCAAAACTGAGCATGTGGAGAGACGTTCGTTCATCTAGCACAAAGGGAACGGGTTGCAGGAGAAACTTTTACTCTGATATCTCAGTCTGTTTCCTAGTGCCGGTTTGAAGTTCCTGCAGTTTTCACTGTAAAACCGACTTGGAGCTAGTACATTCCCATACATATGTATGGAGTGGAGTTGGAGACTGAAAAGAAACTTTGTGTTCCCAACAAGCTAGTTGAAGTACGGCTTTCACACCACTTATCTCTCAGAACTGAGCATGTGGACAGACGTTCGTTCATCTAGCACAAAGGGAACGGATTGCAGGAGAAACTTTTACTCTGGTTTCTCAGTCTGTTTCCTAGTGCCTGTTTCAAGTTCCTGCAATTTTCACTGTAAAACCGAGTTGGAGCTAGTACCTTCCCATATATATGTATGGAGTGGAGTTGGAAACTGAAAAGAAACATTGTGTCCCAACAAGCTAGTTGAAGGACGGCATTCACACACACTTATCTCTCAAAACTGAGCATGTGGAGAGACGTTCGTTCATCTAGCACAAAGGGAACGGATTGCAGGAGAAACTTTTACTCTGGTTTCTCAGTCTGTTTCCTAGTGCCTGTTTCAAGATCCTGCAGTTTACACTGTAAAACAGAGTTGGAGCTAGTACCTTCCCATATATATGTATGGAATGGAGTTGGAAACTGAAAAGAAACTTTGTGTTGCCAACAAGCTAGTTGAAGGACGACATTCTCACACACTTATCTCTCAAAACTGAGCATGTTGAGAGACGTTCGTTCATGTAGCACAAAGGGAAAGGGTTGCAGGAGAAACTTTTACACTGGTTTCTCAGTCTGTTTCCTAGTGCCGGTTTGAAGTTCCTGCAGTTTTCACTCTAAAACCGAGTTGGTGCTAGTACCTTCCCATATATATGTATGGAGTGGAGTTTACAACTGAAAAGAAACTTTGTGTTCCCAACAAGCTGGTTGAAGGACGGCTTTCACACACACTTATCTCTCAGAACTGAGCATGTGGAGAGACTTTCGTTCATCTAGCACAAAGGGAACGGATTGCAGGAGAAACTTTTACTCTGGATTCTCAGTCTGTTTCCTTGTGCCTGTTTCAAGTTTCTGGATTTTTCACTGTAAAACCGAGTTGGAGCTAGTACCTTCCCATATATATGTATGGAGTGGAGTTTACAACTGAAAAGAAACTTTATGTTGCCAACAAGCTAGTTGAAGGACGGCTTTCTCACACACTTATCTCTCAAAACTGAGCATGTTGAGAGACGTTCGTTCATCTAGCACAAAGTGAACGGGTTGCAGGAGAAACTTTTACTCTGGTTTCTCAGTCTGTTTCCTAGTGCCGGTTTGAAGTTCCTGCAGTTTTCACTGTAAAACCGAGTTGGAGCTAGTACCTTCCCATATATATGTATGGAGTGGAGTTTACAACTGAAAAGAAACTTTGTGTTGCCAACAAGCTAGTTGAAGGCGGCTTTCTCACACAATTATCTCTCAGAACTCAGCATGTGGAGAGACGTTCGTTCATCTAGCACAAAGGGAACGGATTGCAGGAGAAACTTTTACTCTGGTTTCTCAGTCTGTTTCCTAGTGCCTGTTTCAAGTTCCTGGAGTTTTCAATGTAAAACCGAGTTGGAGCTAGTACCTTCCCATATATATGTATGGAGTGGAGTTGGATACTGAAAAGAAACTTTGTGTTGCCAACAAGCTAGTTGAAGTACGGCTTTCTCACACATTTATCTCTCAAAACTGAGCATGTTGAGAGACGTTCGTTCATCTAGCACAAAGGGAACGGGTTGCAGGAGAAACTTTTACTCTGGTTTCTCAGTCTGTTTCCTAGTGCCTGTTTCAAGTTCCTGCAATTTTCACTGTAAAACCGAGTTGGAGCTTGTACCTTCCCATAAATATGTATGCATTGGAGTTTGCAAATGAAAAGAAACTTTGTGTTCCCAACAAGCTATTTGAAGGACGGTTTTCACACTCACTTAACTCTCAGAACTGAGCATGTGGAGAGACGTTCGTTCATCTAGAACAAAAGGAACGGGTTGCAGGAGAAACTTTTACTCTGGTTTCTCAGTCTGTTTCCTAGTGCCGGTTTGAAGTTCCTGCAGTTTACACTGTAAAACCGAGTTGGAGCTAGTACCTTCCCATATATATGTATGGAGTGGAGTTGGAAACTGAAAAGAAACTTTGTGTTCCCAACAAGCTGAATGAAGGACGGCTTTCACACACAATTATCTCTCAGAACTGAGCATGTGGAGAGACGTTCGTTCATCTAGCACAAAGGGAACGGATTGCAGGAGAAACTTTTACTCTGGTTTCTCAGTCTGTTTCCTAGTGCCTGTTTCAAGTTCCTGCAATTTTCACTGTAAAACCGAGTTGGAGCTTGTACCTTCCCATAAATATGTATGCATTGGAGTTTGCAACTGAAAAGAAACTTTGTGTTCCCAACAAGCTAGTTGAAGGATGGCTTTCACACTCACTTAACTCTCAGAACTGAGCATGTGGAGAGACGTTCGTTCATCTAGCACAAAAGGAACGGGTTGCAGGAGAAACTTTTACTCTGGTTTCTCAGTCTGTTTCCTAGTGCCGGTTTGAAGTTCATGCAGTTTACACTGTAAAACCGAGTTGGAGCTAGTACCTTCCCATATATATGTATGGAGTGGAGTTGGAACCTGAAAAGAATCTTTGTGTTGCCAACAAGCTAGTTGAAGTACTGCTTTCTCACACACTTATCTCTCAAAACTGAGCATGTTGAGAGACGTTCGTTCATCTAGCAAAAAGAGGACGGGTTGCAGGAGAAACTTTTACTCTGGTATCTCAGTCTGTTTCCTAGTGCCGGTTTGAAGTTCCTGCAGTTTTCACTGTAAAACCGAGTTGGAGCTAGTACCTTCCCATATATATGTATGGAGTGGAGTTTACAACTGAATAGAAACTTTGTGTTGCCAACAAGCTAGTTGAAGGACGGCTTTCTCACACACATATCTCTCAAAACTGAGCATGTGGAGAGACGTTCGTTCATCTAGCACAAAGTGAACAGGTTGCAGGAGAAACTTTTACTCTGGTTTCTCAGTCTGTTTCCTAGTGCCGGTTTGAAGTTCCTGCAGTTTTCACTGTAAAACCGAGTTGGAGCTAGTACCTTCCCATATATATGTATGGAGTGGAGTTTACAACTGAAAAGACACTTGGTGTTCCCAACAAGCTGGTTGAAGGACGGCTTTCACACATACTTATCTCTCAGAACTGAGCATGTGGAGAGACGTTCGTTCATCTAGCACAAATGGAACGGATTGCAGGAGAAACTTTTACTCTGGTTTCTCAGTCTGTTTCCTAGTGCCGGTTTGAAATTCCTGCAGTTTTCACTGTAAAACCGATTTGGAGCTAGTACCTTCCCATATATATGTATGGAGTGGAGTTGGAAACTGAAAAGAAACTTTGTGTTGCCAACAAGCTAGTTGAAGGACGGCTTTCTCACACACTTATCTCTCAAAACTGAGCATGTTGAGAGACGTTCGTTCATCTAGCACAAAGGGAACGGATTGCAGGAGAAACTTTTACTCTGGTTTCTCAGTCTGTTTCCTAGTGCCTGTTTCAAGTTCCTGGAGTTTTCAATGTAAAACCGAGTTGGAGCTAGTACCTTCCCATATATATATGTATGGAGTGGAGTTGGAAACTGAAAAGAAACTTTGTGTTGCCAACAAGCTAGTTGAAGGACGGCTTTCTCACACACGTATCTCTCAAAACTGAGCATGTTGAGAGAGGTTCGTTCATCTAGCACAAAGGGAACGGGTTGCAGGAGAAACTTTTACTCTGGTTTCTCAGTCTGTTTCCTAGTGCCGGTTTGAAGTTCCTGCAGTTTTCACTGTAAAACCGTGTTGGAGCTAGTACCTTCCCATATATATGTATGGAGTGGAGTTTACAACTGAAAAGAAACTTTGTGTTCCCAACAAGCTGGATGAAGGACGGCTTTCACACACAATTATCTCTCAGAACTGAGCATGTGGAGAGACGTTCGTTCATCTAGCACAAAGGGAACGGATTGCAGGAGAAACTTTTACTCTGGTTTCTCAGTCTGTTTCCTAGTGCCTGTTTCATGTTCCTGCAATTTTCACTGTAAAACCGAGTTGGAGCTTTTACCTTCCCATAAATATGTATGCATTGGAGTTTGCAACTGAAAAGAAACTTTGTGTTCCCAACAAGCTAGTTGAAGGACGGCTTTCACACTCACTTAACTCTCAGAACTGAGCATGTGGAGAGACGTTCGTTCATCTAGCACAAAGGGAACGGGATGCAGGAGAAACTTTTACTCTGGTTTCTCAGTCTGATTCCTAGTGCCAGTTTGAAGTTACTGCAGTTTACACTGTAAAACCGAGTTGGAGCTAGTACCTTCCCATATATATGTATGGAGTGGAGTTGGAACCTGAAAAGAAACTTTGTGTTGCCAACAAGCTAGTTGAAGTACGGCTTTCACACACACTTATCTCTCAAAACTGAGCATGTTGAGAGACGTTCGTTCATCTAGCACAAAGGGAACGGGTTGCAGGAGAAACTTTTACTCTGGTTTCTCAGTCTGTTTCCTAGTGCCGGTTTGAAGTTCCTGCAGTTTTCACTGTAAAACCGTGTTGGAGCTAGTACCTTCCCATATGTATGTATTTAGTGGAGTTTACAACTGAAAAGCAACTTTGTGTTCCCAACAAGCTGGATGAAGGACGGCTTTCACACACAATTATCTCTCAGAACTGAGCATGTGGAGAGACGTTCGTTCATCTAGCACAAAGGGAACGGATTGCAGGAGAAACTTTTACTCTGGTTTCTCAGTCTGTTTCCTAGTGCCTGTTTCAAGTTCCTGCAATTTTAACTGTAAAACCGAGTTAGAGCTTTTACCTTCCCATAAATATGTATGCATTGGAGTTTGCAACTGAAAAGAAACTTTGTGTTCCCAACAAGCTTGTTGAAGGACGGCTTTCACACTCAATTAACTCTCAGAACTGAGCATGTGGAGAGACGTTCGTTCATCTAGCACAAAGGGAACGGGTTGCAGGAGAAACTTTTACTCTGGTTTCTCAGTCTGTTTCCTAGTGCCGGTTTGAAGTTCCTGCAGTTTACACTGTAAAACCGAGTTGGAGCTAGTACCTTCCCATATATATGTATGGAGTGGAGTTGGAACCTGAAAAGAAACTTTGTGTTGCCAACAAGCTAGTTGAAGTACGGCTTTCTCACACACTTATCTCTCAAAACTGAGCATGTTGAGAGACGTTCGTTCATCTAGCACAAAGGGAACGGGTTGCAGGAGAAACTTTTACTCTGGTATCTCAGTCTGTTTCCTAGTGCCGGTTTGAAGTTCCTGCAGTTTTCACTGTAAAACCGAGTTGGAGCTAGTACCTTCCCATATATATGTATGGAGTGGAGTTTACAACTGAAAAGAAACTTTGTGTTGCCAACAAGCTAGTTGAAGGACGGCTTTCTCACACACTTATCTCTCAAAACTGAGCATGTTGAGAGACGTTCGTTCATTTAGCACAAAGGGAACGGGTTGCAGGAGAAACTTTTACTCTGGTTTCTCAGTCTGTTTCCTAGTGCCGGTATGAAATTCCTGCAGTTTTCACTGTAAAACCGATTTGGAGCTAGTACCTTCCCATATATATGTATGGAGTGGAGTTTACAACTGAAAAGAAACTTTGTGTTCCCAACAAGCTGGTTGAAGGACGGCTTTCACACACACTTATCTCTCAGAACTGAGTATGTGGACAGACGTTCGTTCATCTAGCACAAAGGGAACGGGTTGCAGGAGAAACTTTTACTCTGGTTTCTCAGTCTGTTTCCTAGTGCCGGTTTGAAATTCCTGCAGTTTTCACTGTAAAACCGATTTGGAGCTAGTACCTTCCCATATATATGTATGGAGTGGAGTTGGAAACTGAAAAGAAACTTCGTGTTGCCAACAAGCTAGTTGAAGGACGGCTTTCTCACACACTTATCTCTCAAAACTGAGCATGTTGAGAGACGTTCGTTCATCTAGCACAAAGGGAACGGGTTGCAGGAGAAATTTTTACTCTGGTTTCTCAGTCTGTTTCCTAGTGCCGGTTTGAAGTTCCTGCAGTTTTCACTGTAAAACCGATTTGGAGCTAGTACCTTCCCATATATATGTATGGAGTGGAGTTTACAACTGAAAAGAAACTTTGTGTTCCCAACAAGCTGGTTGAAGGACGGCTTTCACACTCACTTATCTCTCAGAACTGAGCATGTGGACAGACTTTCGTTCATCTAGCACAAAGGGAACGGATTGCAGGAGAAACTTTTACTCTGGTTTCTCAGTCTTTTTCCTAGTGCCTGTTTCAAGTTCCTGCAATTTTCAATGTAAAACCGAGTTGGAGCTAGTACTTTCCCATATATATGTATGGAGTGGAGTTGGAAACTGAAAAGAAACTTTGTGTCCCAACAAGCTAGTTGAAGGACGGCTTTCACACACACTTTTCTCTCAGAACTGAGCATGTGGAGAGACGTTCGTTCATCTAGCACAAAGGGAACGGGTTGCAGGAGAAACTTTTTCTCTGGTTTCTCAGTCTGTTTCCTAGTGCCGGTTTGAAGTTCCTGCAGTTTTCACTCTAAAACCGAGTTGGAGCTAGTACCTTCCCATATATATGTATGGAGTGGAGTTTGCAACTGAAAAGAAACTTTGTGTTCCCAAAAAGCTAGTTGAAGGACGGCTTTCACACACACTTATCTCTCAGAACTGAGCATGTGGAGAGACGTTCGTTCATCTAGCACAAACGGAACGGATGGCAGGAGAATCTTTTACTCTGGTCTCTCAGTCTGTTTCCTAGTGCCTGTTTCATGTTCCTGCAGTTTACACTGTAAAACCGAGTTGTAGCTAGTACCTTCCCATATATATGTATGGAGTGGAGTTGGAAACTGAAAAGAAACTTTGTGTTACCAACAAGCTAGTTGAAGGACGGCATTCTCACACACTTATCTCTCAAAACTGAGCATGTTGAGAGACGTTCGTTCATCTAGCACAAAGGGAAAGGGTTGCAGGAGAAACTTTTACACTGGTTTCTCAGTCTGTTTCCTAGTGCCGGTTTGAAGTTCCTGCAGTTTTCACTGTAAAACCGACTTGGAGCTAGTACCTTCCCATATATATGTATGGAGTGGAGTTTACAACTGAAAAGAAACTTTGTGTTCCCAACAAGCTGGTTGAAGTACGGCTTTCACACACACTTTACTCTCAGAACTGAGCATGTGGAGAGACGTTCGTTCATCTAGCACAAAGGGAACGAATTGCAGGAGAAACTTTTACTCTGGTTTCTCAGTCTGTTTCCTAGTGCCTGTTTCAAGTTCCTGCAGTTTTCACTGTAAAACCGAGTTGGAGCTAGTACCTTCCCATATATATGTATGGAGTGGAGTTGGAAAACTGAAAAGAAACTTTGTGTTGCCAACAAGCTAGTTGAAGGACGGCTTTCTCACACACTTATCTCTCAAAACTGAGCATGTTGAGAGACGTTCGTTCATCTAGCACAAAGGGAACGGGTTGCAGGAGAAACTTTTACTCTGGTTTCTCAGTCTGTTTCCTAGTGCCTGTTTCAAGTTCCTGCAGTTTTCACTGTAAAACCGAGTTGGAGCTAGTACCTTCCCATATATATGTATGGAGTGGAGTTTACAACTGAAAAGAAACTTTGTGTTCCCAACAATCTAGTTGAAGGACGGCTTTCTCACACACTTATCTCTCAAAACTGAGCATGTTGAGAGACGTTCGTTCATCTAGCACAAAGGGAACGGGTTGCAGGAGAAACTTTTACTCTGGTTTCTCAGTCTGTTTCCTAGTGCCGGTTTGAAGTTCCTGCAGTTTTCACTGTAAAACCGTGTTGGAGCTAGTACCTTCCCATATATATGTATTAAGTGGAGTTTACAACTGAAAAGAAACTTTGTGTTCCCAACAAGCTGGATGAAGGCGGCTTTCACACACAATTATCTCTCAGAACTGAGCATGTGGAGAGACGTTCGTTCATCTAGCACAAAGGGAACGGATTGCAGGAGAAACTTTTACTCTGGTTTCTCAGTCTGTTTCCTAGTGCCTGTTTCAAGTTCCTGCAATTTTCACTGTAAAAGCGAGTTAGAGCTTTTACCTTCCGATAAATATGTATGCATTGGAGTTTGCAACTGAAAAGAAACTTCGTGTTCCCAACAAGCTAGTTGAAGGACGGCTTTCACACTCACTTAACTCTCAGAACTGAGCATGTGGAGAGACGTTCGTTCATCTAGCACAAAGGGAACGGGTTGCAGGAGAAACTTTTACTCTGGTTTCTCAGTCTGTTTCCTAGTGCCGGTTTGAAGTTCCTGCAGTTTACAGTGTAAAACCGAGTTGGAGCTAGTACCTTCCCATATATATGTATGGAGTGGAGTTGGAACCTGAAAAGAAACTTTGTGTTGCCAACAAGCTAGTTGAAGTACGGCTTTCTCACACACTTATCTCTCAAAACTGAGCATGTTGAGAGACGTTCGTTCATCTAGCACAAAGGGAACGGGTTGCAGGAGAAACTTTTACTCTGGTATCTCAGTCTGTTTCCTAGTGCCGGTTTGAAGTTCCTGCAGTTTTCACTGTAAAACCGAGTTGGAGCTAGTACCTTCCCATATATATGTATGGAGTGGAGTTTACAACTGAAAAGAAACTTTGTGTTGCCAACAAGCTAGTTGAAGGACGGCTTTCTCACACACTTATCTCTCAAAACTGAGCATGTTGAGAGACGTTCGTTCATTTAGCACAAAGGGAACGGGTTGCAGGAGAAACTTTTACTCTGGTTTCTCAGTCTGTTTCCTAGTGCCGGTTTGAAATTCCTGCAGTTTTCACTGTAAAACCGATTTGGAGCTAGTACCTTCCCATATATAAGTATGGAGTGGAGTTTACAACTGAAAAGAAACTTTGTGTTCCCAACAAGCTGGTTGAAGGACGGCTTTCACACACACTTATCTCTCAGAACTGAGTATGTGGACAGACGTTCGTTCATCTAGCACAAAGGGAACGGATTGTGGGAGAAACTTTTACTCTGGTTTCTCAGTCTGTTTCCTAGTGCCTGTTTCAAGTTCCTGCAGTTTTCACTGTAAAACCGAGTTGGAGCTAGTACCTTCCCATATATATGTATGGAGTGGAGTTTACAACTGAAAAGAAACTTTGTGTTGCCAACAAGCTAGTTGAAGGACGGCTTTCTCACACACTTATCTCTCAAAACTGAGCATGTTGAGAGACGTTCGTTCATCTAGCACAAAGGGAACGGGTTGCAGGAGAAACTTTTACTCTGGTTTCTCAGTCTGTTTCCTAGTGCCGGTTTGAAGTTCCTGCAGTTTTCACTGTAAAACCGTGTTGGAGCTAGTACCTTCCCATATATATGTATTAAGTGGAGTTTACAACTGAAAAGAAACTTTGTGTTCCCAACAAGCTGGATGAAGGCGGCTTTCACACACAATTATCTCTCAGAAATGAGCATGTGGAGAGACGTTCGTTCATCTAGCACAAAGGGAACGGATTGCAGGAGAAACTTTTACTCTGGTTTCTCAGTCTG
Organism: Camelus dromedarius; assembly: GCF_036321535.1. Taxonomy (NCBI): domain Eukaryota; kingdom Metazoa; phylum Chordata; class Mammalia; order Artiodactyla; family Camelidae; genus Camelus; species Camelus dromedarius. Next base: position 11,962,989 of record NC_087470.1, on the reverse strand, counting down.
TTTCCTAGTGCCTGTTTCAAGTTCCTGCAATTTTCACTGTAAAAGCGAGTTAGAGCTTTTACCTTCCGATAAATATGTATGCATTGGAGTTTGCAACTGAAAAGAAACTTCGTGTTCCCAACAAGCTAGTTGAAGGACGGCTTTCACACTCACTTAACTCTCAGAACTGAGCATGTGGAGAGACGTTCGTTCATCTAGCACAAAGGGAACGGGTTGCAGGAGAAACTTTTACTCTGGTTTCTCAGTCTGTTTCCTAGTGCCGGTTTGAAGTTCCTGCAGTTTACAGTGTAAAACCGAGTTGGAGCTAGTACCTTCCCATATATATGTATGGAGTGGAGTTGGAACCTGAAAAGAAACTTTGTGTTGCCAACAAGCTAGTTGAAGTACGGCTTTCTCACACACTTATCTCTCAAAACAGAGCATGTTGAGAGACGTTCATTCATCTAGCACAAAGGGAACGGGTTGCAGGAGAAACTTTTACTCTGGTATCTCAGTCTGTTTCCTAGTGCCGGTTTGAAGTTCCTGCAGTTTTCACTGTAAAACCGAGTTGGAGCTAGTACCTTCCCATATATATGTATGGAGTGGAGTTTACAACTGAAAAGAAACTTTGTGTTGCCAACAAGCTAGTTGAAGGACGGCTTTCTCACACACTTATCTCTCAAAACTGAGCATGTTGAGAGACGTTCGTTCATTTAGCACAAAGGGAACGGGTTGCAGGAGAAACTTTTACTCTGGTTTCTCAGTCTGTTTCCTAGTGCCGGTTTGAAATTCCTGCAGTTTTCACTGTAAAACCGATTTGGAGCTAGTACCTTCCCATATATAAGTATGGAGTGGAGTTTACAACTGAAAAGAAACTTTGTGTTCCCAACAAGCTGGTTGAAGGACGGCTTTCACACACACTTATCTCTCAGAACTGAGTATGTGGACAGACGTTCGTTCATCTAGCACAAAGGGAACGGATTGTGGGAGAAACTTTTACTCTGGTTTCTCAGTCTGTTTCCTAGTGCCGGTTTGAAATTCCTGCAGTTTTCACTGTAAAACCGATTTGGAGCTAGTACCTTCCCATATATATGTATGGAATGGAGTTGGAAACTGAAAAGAAACTTTGTGTTGCCAACAAGCTAGTTGAAGGACGGCTTTCTCACACACTTATCTCTCAAAACTGAGCATGTTGAGAGACGTTCGTTCATCTAGCACAAAGGGAACGGGTTGCAGGAGAAATTTTTACTCTGGTTTCTCAGTCTGTTTCCTAGTGCCGGTTTGAAGTTCCTGCAGTTTTCACTGTAAAACCGATTTGGAGCTAGTACCTTCCCATATATATGTATGGAGTGGAGTTTACAACTGAAAAGAAACTTTGTGTTCCCAACAAGCTGGTTGAAGGACGGCTTTCACACACACTTTACTCTCAGAACTGAGCATGTGGAGAGACGTTCGTTCATCTAGCACAAAGGGAACGGATTGCAGGAGAAACTTTTACTCTGGTTTCTCAGTCTGTTTCCTAGTGCCTGTTTCAAGTTCCTGCAGTTTTCACTGTAAAACCGAGTTGGAGCTAGTACCTTCTCATATATATGTATGGAGTGGAGTTGGAAAACTGAAAAGAAACTTTGTGTTGCCAACAAGCTAGTTGAAGGACGGCTTTCTCACACACTTATCTCTCAAAACTGAGCATGTTGAGAGACGTTCGTTCATCTAGCACAAAGGGAACGGGTTGCAGGAGAAACTTTTACTCTGGTTTCTCAGTCTGTTTCCTAGTGCCGGTTTGAAGTTCCTGCAGTTTTCACTGTAAAACCGAGTTGGAGCTAGTACCTTCCCATATATATGTATGGAGTGGAGTTTACAACTGAAAAGAAACTTTGTGTTCCCAACAAGCTGAATGAAGGACGGCTTTCACCCACACATATATCTCAGAACTGAGCATGTGGAGAGACGTTCGTTCATCTAGCACAAATTGAACGGATTGCAGGAGAAACTTTTACTCTGGTTTCTCAGTCTGTTTCCTAGTGCCTGTTCCAAGTTCCTGCAATTTTCACTGTAAAACCGAGTTGGAGCTAGTACCTTCCCATATATATGTATGCAGTGGAGTTTGCAACTGAAAAGAAACTTTGTGTTCCCAACAAGCAAGTTGAAGGACGGCTTTCACACTCACTTTTCTCTCAGAACTGAGCATATGGAGAGATGTTCGTTCATCTAGCACAAAGGGAACGGGTTGCAGGAGAAACTTTTACTCTGGTTTCTCAGTCTGTTTCCTAGTGCCGGTATGAAGTTCCTGCAGTTTTCACTGTAAAACCGAGTTGGAGCTAGTACCTTCCCATATATATGTATGGAGTGGTGTTGGAAACTGAAAAGAAACTTTGTGTTGCCAACAAGCTAGTTGAAGTACGGTTTTCACACACACTTATCTCTCAAAACTGAGCATGTTGAGAGACGTTCGTTCATCTAGCAAAAAGGGAACGGGTTGCAGGAGAAACTTTTACTCTGGTTTCTCAGTCTCTTTCCTAGTGCCGGTTTGAAGTTCCTGCAGTTTTCACTGTAAAACCGTGTTGGAGCTAGTACCTTCCCATATATATGTATTTAGTGGAGTTTACAACTGAAAAGAAACTTTGTGTTCCCAACAAGCTGGATGAAGGACGGCTTTCACACACAATTATCTCTCAGAACTGAGCATGTGGACAGACGTTCGTTCATCTAGCACAAAGGGAACGGATTGCAGGAGAAACTTTTACTCTGGTTTCTCAGTCTGTTTCCTAGTGCCTGTTTCAAGTTCCTGCAATTTTCACTGTAAAACCGAGTTGGAGCTTTTACCTTCCCATAAATATGTATGCATTGGAGTTTGCAACTGAAAAGAAACTTTGTGTTCCCAACAAGCTAGTTGAAGGACGGCTTTCACACTCACTTAACTCTCAGAACTGAGCATGTGGAGAGACGTTCGTTCATTTAGCACAAAGGGAACGGGTTGCAGGAGAAACTTTTACTCTGGTTTCTCAGTCTGTTTCCTAGTGCCGGTTTGAAGTTCCTGCAGTTTACACTGTAAAACCGAGTTGGAGCTAGTACCTTCCCATATATATGTATGGAGTGGAGTTGGAACCTGAAAAGAAACTTTGTGTTGCCAACAAGCTAGTTGAAGCACGGCTTTCTCACACAATTATCTCTCAAAACTGAGCATGTTGAGAGACGTTCGTTCATCTAGCAAAAAGGGAACGGGTTGCAGGAGAAACTTTTACTCTGGTATCTCAGTCTGTTTCCTAGTGCCGGTTTGAAGTTCCTGCAGTTTTCACTGTATAACCGAGTTGGAGCTAGTACCTTCCCTTATATATGTATGGAGTGGAGTTTACAACTGAAAAGAAACTTTGTGTTGCCAACAAGCTAGTTGAAGGACGGCTTTCTCACACACTTATCTCTCAAAACTGAGCTTGTTGAGAGACGTTCGTTCATCTAGCACAAAGGGAACGGGTTGCAGGAGAAACTTTTACTCTGGTTTCTCAGTCTGTTTCCTAGTGCCGGTTTGAAGTTCCTGCAGTTTTCACTCTAATACCGATTTGCAGCTAATACCTTCCCATATATATGTATGGAGTGGAGTTTACAACTGAAAAGAAACTTTGTGTTCCCAACAAGCTGGTTGAAGGACGGCTTTCACACACACTTATCTCTCAGAACTGAGTATGTGGACAGACGTTCGTTCATCTAGCACAAAGGGAACTGATTGCAGGAGAAACTTTTACTCTAGTTTCTCAGTCTGTTTCCTAGTGCCGGTTTGAAGTTCCTGCAGTTTTCACTGTAAAACCGATTTGGAGCTAGTACCTTCCCATATATATGTATGGAGTGGAGTTGGAAACTGAAAAGAAACTTTGTGTTGCCAACAAGCTAGTTGAAGGACGGCTTTCTCACACACTTATCTATCAAAACTGAGCATGTTGAGAGACGTTCGTTCATCTAGCACAAAGGGAACGGGTTGCAGGAGAAATTTTTACTCTGGTTTCTCAGTCTGTTTCCTAGTGCCGGTTTGAAGTTCCTGCAGTTTTCACTGTAAAACCGATTTGGAGCTAGTACCTTCCCATATATATGTATGGAGTGAAGTTTACAACTGAAAAGAAACTTTGTGTTCCCAACAAGCTGGTTGAAGGACGGCTTTCACACTCACTTATCTCTCAGAACTGAGCATGTGGACAGACGTTCGTTCATCTAGCACAAAGGGAACGGATTGCAGGAGATACTTTTACCCTGGTTTCTCAGTCTTTTTCCTAGTGCCTGTTTCAAGTTCCTGCAATTTTCACTGTAAAACCGAGTTGGAGCTAGTACTTTCCCATATATATGTATGGAGTGGAGTTGGAAACTGAAAAGAAACTTTGTGTCCCAAAAAGCTAGTTGAAGGACGGCTTTCACACACACTTATCTCTCAGAACTGAGCATGTGGAGAGACGTTCGTTCATCTAGCACAAAGGGAACGGGTTGCAGGAGAATCTTTTTCTCTGGTTTCTCAGTCTGTTTCCTAGTGCCGGTTTGAAGTTCCTGCAGTTTTCACTCTAAAACCGAGTTGGAGCTAGTACCTTCCCATATATATGTATGGAGTGGAGTTTGCAACTGAAAAGAAACTTTGTGTTCCCAACAAGCTAGTTGAAGGACGGCTTTCACACACACTTATCTCTCAGAACTGTGCATGTGGAGAGACGTTCGTTCATCTAGCACAACGGGAACGGATTGCAGGAGAAACTTTTACTCTGATTTCTCAGTCTGTTTCCTAGTGTCTGTTTCAAGTTCCTGCAGTTTTCACTGTAAAACCGAGTTGGAGCTAGTACCTTCCCATATATATGTATGGAGTGGAGTTGGAAACTGAAAAGAAACTTTGTGTTGCCAACAAGCTAGTTGAAGGACGGCTTTCTCACACACTTATCTCTCAAAACTGAGCATGTTGAGAGACGTTCGTTCATCTAGCACAAAGGGAACGGGTTGCAGGAGAAACTTTTACTCTGTTTTCTCAGTCTGTTTCCTAGTGCCGGTTTGAAGTTCCTGCAGTTTTCACTGTAAAACCGAGTTGGAGCTAGTAACTTCCCATATATATGTATGGAGTGGAGTTTGCAACTGAAAAGAAACTTTGTGTTCCCAACAAGCTGAATGAAGGACGGCTTTCACCCACACATATCTCTCAGAACTGAGCATGTGGAGAGACGTTCGTTCATCTAGCACAAAGGGAACGGATTGCAGGAGAAACTTTTACTCTGGTTTCTCAGTCTGTTTCCTAGTGCCTGTTTCAAGTTCCTGCAATTTTCACTGTAAAACAGAGTTGGAGTTAGTACCTTCCCATATATATGTATGCAGTGGAGTTTGCAACTGAAAAGAAACTTTGTGTTCCCAACAAGCAAGTTGAAGGACGGCTTTCACACTCACTTATCTCTCAGAACTGAGCATGTGGAGAGACGTTCGTTCAACTAGCACAAAGGGAACGGGTTGCAGGAGAAACTTTTACTCTGGATTCTCAGTCTGTTTCCTAGTGCCGGTTTGAAGTTCCTGCAGTTTTCACTGTAAAACCGAGTTGGAGCTAGTACCTTCCAATATATATGTATGGAGTGGTGTTGGAAACTGAAAAGAAACTTTGTGTTGCCAACAAGCTAGTTGAAGGACGGCTTTCTCACACACTTATCTCTCAAAACTGAGCATGTTGAGAGACGTTCGTTCATCTAGCACAAAGGGAACGGGTTGCAGGAGAAACTTTTACTCTGGTATCTCAGTCTGTTTCCTAGTGCCGGTTTGAAGTTCCTGCAGTTTTCACTGTAAAACCGAGTTGGAGCTAGTACCTTCCCATATATATGTATGGATTGGTGTTTACAACTGAAAAGAAACTTTGTGTTGCCAACAAGCTAGTTGAAGGACGGCTTTCTCACACACTTATCTCTCAAAACTGAGCATGTTGAGAGACGTTCGTTCATCTAGCACAAAGGGAACGGGTTGCAGGAGAAACTTTTACTCTGGTTCCTCAGTCTGTTTCCTAGTGCCGGTTTGAAGTTCCTGCAGTTTTCACTGTAAAACCGATTTGGATCTAGTACCTTCCCACATATATGTATGGAGTGGAGTTTACAACTGAAAAGAAACTTTGTGTTCCCAACAAGCTGAATGAAGGACGGCTTTCACCCACACATATCTGTCAGAATTGAGCATGTGGAGAGACGTTCGTTCATCTAGCACAAATGGAACGGATTGCAGGAGAATCTTTTACTCTGGTTTCTCAGTCTGTTTCCTAGTGCCTGTTTCAAGTTCCTGCAATTTTCACTGTAAAACCGAGTTGGAGCTAGTACCTTCCCATATATATGTATGCAGTGGAGTTTGCAACTGAAAAGAAACTTTGTGTTCCCAACAAGCAAGTTGAAGGACGGCTTTCACACTCACTTATCTCTCAGAACTGAGCATGTGGAGAGACGTTCGTTCATCTAGCACAAAAGGAACGGGTTGCAGGAGAAACTTTTACTCTGGTTTCTCAGTCTGTTTCCTAGTGCCGGTTTGAAGTTCCTGCAGTTTTCACTGTAAAACCGATTTGGAGCTAGTACCATCCCATATATATGTATGGAGTGGTGTTGGAAACTGAAAAGAAACTTTGTGTTGCCAACAAGCTAGTTGAAGGACGGCTTTCTCACACACTTATCTCTCAATACTGAGCATGTTGATAGACGTTCGTTCATCTAGCACAAAGGGAACGGGTTGCAGGGGAAACTTTTACTCTGGTTTCTCAGTCTGTTTACTAGTGCCGGTTTGAAGTTCCTGCAGTTTTCACTCTAAAACCGAGTTGGAGCTAGTACCTTCCCATATATATGAATGGAGTGGAGATTGCAACTGAAAAGAAGCTTTGTGTTCCCAACAAGCTGGTTGAAGGACGGCTTTCACACACACTTATCTCTCAGAACTGAGCATGTGGAGAGACGTTCGTTCATCTAACACAAAGGGAACGGGTTGCAGGAGAAACTTTTACTCTGGTATCTCAGTCTGTTTCCTAGTGCCGGTTTGAAGTTCCTGCAGTTTTCACTGTAAAACCGAGTTGGAGCTAGTACCTTCCCATATATATGTATGGAGTGGAGTTTACAACTGAAAAGAAACTTTGTGTTCCCAACAAGCTGGTTGAAGGATGGCTTTCACACACACTTATCTCTCAGAACTGAGTATGTGGACAGACGTTCGTTCATCTAGCACAAAGTGAACGGATTGCAGGAGAAATTTTACTCTGGTTTCTCAGTCTGTTTCCTAGTGCCTGTTTCAAGTTCCTGCAATTTTCACTGTAAAACCGAGTTGGAGCTAGTACCTTCCCATATATATGTATGCAGTGGAGTTTGCAACTGAAAAGAAACTTTGTGTTCCCAACAAACTAGTTGAATTACGGCTTTCAAACACACTTATCTCTCAGAACTGAGCATGTGGAGAGACGTTCGTTCATCTAGCACAAAGGGAACGGGTTGCAGGAGAAACTTTTACTCTGGTTTCTCAGTCTGTTTCCTAGTGCCGGTTTGAAGTTCCTGCAGTTTTCACTCTAAAACCGAGTTGGAGCTAGTACCTTCCCATATATATGTATGGAGTGGAGTTTGCAACTGAAAAGAAGCTTTGTGTTCCCAACAAGCTAGTTGAAGGACGGCTTTCACACACACTTATCTCTCAGAACTGAGCATGTGGAGAGACGTTCGTTCATCTAGCACAAAGGGAACGGGTTGCAGGAGAAACTTTTACTCTGGTTTCTCAGTCTGTTTCCTAGTGCCGGTTTGAAGTTCCTGCAGTTTTCACTCTAATACCGATTTGCAGCTAATACCTTCCCATATATATGTATGGAGTGGAGTTTACAACTGAAAAGAAACTTTGTGTTCCCAACAAGCTGGTTGAAGGACGGCTTTCACACACACTTATCTCTCAGAACTGAGTATGTGGACAGACGTTCGTTCATCTAGCACAAAGGGAACTGATTGCAGGAGAAACTTTTACTCTAGTTTCTCAGTCTGTTTCCTAGTGCCGGTTTGAAGTTCCTGCAGTTTTCACTGTAAAACCGATTTGGAGCTAGTACCTTCCCATATATATGTATGGAGTGGAGTTGGAAACTGAAAAGAAACTTTGTGTTGCCAACAAGCTAGTTGAAGGACGGCTTTCTCACACACTTATCTATCAAAACTGAGCATGTTGAGAGACGTTCGTTCATCTAGCACAAAGGGAACGGGTTGCAGGAGAAATTTTTACTCTGGTTTCTCAGTCTGTTTCCTAGTGCCGGTTTGAAGTTCCTGCAGTTTTCACTGTAAAACCGATTTGGAGCTAGTACCTTCCCATATATATGTATGGAGTGAAGTTTACAACTGAAAAGAAACTTTGTGTTCCCAACAAGCTGGTTGAAGGACGGCTTTCACACTCACTTATCTCTCAGAACTGAGCATGTGGACAGACGTTCGTTCATCTAGCACAAAGGGAACGGATTGCAGGAGATACTTTTACCCTGGTTTCTCAGTCTTTTTCCTAGTGCCTGTTTCAAGTTCCTGCAATTTTCACTGTAAAACCGAGTTGGAGCTAGTACTTTCCCATATATATGTATGGAGTGGAGTTCGAAACTGAAAAGAAACTTTGTGTCCCAAAAAGCTAGTTGAAGGACGGCTTTCACACACACTTATCTCTCAGAACTGAGCATGTGGAGAGACGTTCGTTCATCTAGCACAAAGGGAACGGGTTGCAGGAGAATCTTTTTCTCTGGTTTCTCAGTCTGTTTCCTAGTGCCGGTTTGAAGTTCCTGCAGTTTTCACTCTAAAACCGAGTTGGAGCTAGTACCTTCCCATATATATGTATGGAGTGGAGTTTGCAACTGAAAAGAAACTTTGTGTTCCCAACAAGCTAGTTGAAGGACGGCTTTCACACACACTTATCTCTCAGAACTGTGCATGTGGAGAGACGTTCGTTCATCTAGCACAACGGGAACGGATTGCAGGAGAAACTTTTACTCTGATTTCTCAGTCTGTTTCCTAGTGTCTGTTTCAAGTTCCTGCAGTTTTCACTGTAAAACCGAGTTGGAGCTAGTACCTTCCCATATATATGTATGGAGTGGAGTTGGAAACTGAAAAGAAACTTTGTGTTGCCAACAAGCTAGTTGAAGGACGGCTTTCTCACACACTTATCTCTCAAAACTGAGCATGTTGAGAGACGTTCGTTCATCTAGCACAAAGGGAACGGGTTGCAGGAGAAACTTTTACTCTGTTTTCTCAGTCTGTTTCCTAGTGCCGGTTTGAAGTTCCTGCAGTTTTCACTGTAAAACCGAGTTGGAGCTAGTAACTTCCCATATATATGTATGGAGTGGAGTTTGCAACTGAAAAGAAACTTTGTGTTCCCAACAAGCTGAATGAAGGACGGCTTTCACCCACACATATCTCTCAGAACTGAGCATGTGGAGAGACGTTCGTTCATCTAGCACAAAGGGAACGGATTGCAGGAGAAACTTTTACTCTGGTTTCTCAGTCTGTTTCCTAGTGCCTGTTTCAAGTTCCTGCAATTTTCACTGTAAAACAGAGTTGGAGCTAGTACCTTCCCATATATATGTATGCAGTGGAGTTTGCAACTGAAAAGAAACTTTGTGTTCCCAACAAGCAAGTTGAAGGACGGCTTTCACACTCACTTATCTCTCAGAACTGAGCATGTGGAGAGACGTTCGTTCAACTAGCACAAAGGGAACGGGTTGCAGGAGAAACTTTTACTCTGGATTCTCAGTCTGTTTCCTAGTGCCGGTTTGAAGTTCCTGCAGTTTTCACTGTAAAACCGAGTTGGAGCTAGTAGCTTCCCATATATATGTATGGAGTGGTGTTGGAAACTGAAAAGAAACTTTGTGTTGCCAACAAGCTAGTTGAAGGACGGCTTTCTCACACACTTATCTCTCAGAACTGAGCATGTTGAGAGACGTTCGTTCATCTAGCACAAAGGGAACGGGTTGCAGGAGAAACTTTTACTCTGGTATCTCAGTCTGTTTCCTAGTGCCGGTTTGAAGTTCCTGCAGTTTTCACTGTAAAACCGAGTTGGAGCTAGTACCTTCCCATATATATGTATGGATTGGTGTTTACAACTGAAAAGAAACTTTGTGTTGCCAACAAGCTAGTTGAAGGACGGCTTTCTCACACACTTATCTCTCAAAACTGAGCATGTTGAGAGACGTTCGTTCATCTAGCACAAAGGGAACGGGTTGCAGGAGAAACTTTTACTCTGGTTCCTCAGTCTGTTTCCTAGTGCCGGTTTGAAGTTCCTGCAGTTTTCACTGTAAAACCGATTTGGATCTAGTACCTTCCCACATATATGTATGGAGTGGAGTTTACAACTGAAAAGAAACTTTGTGTTCCCAACAAGCTGAATGAAGGACGGCTTTCACCCACACATATCTGTCAGAATTGAGCATGTGGAGAGACGTTCGTTCATCTAGCACAAATGGAACGGATTGCAGGAGAAACTTTTACTCTGGTTTCTCAGTCTGTTTCCTAGTGCCTGTTTCAAGTTCCTGCAATTTTCACTGTAAAACCGAGTTGGAGCTAGTACCTTCCCATATATATGTATGCAGTGGAGTTTGCAACTGAAAAGAAACTTTGTGTTCCCAACAAGCAAGTTGAAGGACGGCTTTCACACTCACTTATCTCTCAGAACTGAGCATGTGGAGAGACGTTCGTTCATCTAGCACAAAAGGAACGGGTTGCAGGAGAAACTTTTACTCTGGTTTCTCAGTCTGTTTCCTAGTGCCGGTTTGAAGTTCCTGCAGTTTTCACTGTAAAACCGATTTGGAGCTAGTACCATCCCATATATATGTATGGAGTGGTGTTGGAAACTGAAAAGAAACTTTGTGTTGCCAACAAGCTAGTTGAAGGACGGCTTTCTCACACACTTATCTCTCAATACTGAGCATGTTGATAGACGTTCGTTCATCTAGCACAAAGGGAACGGGTTGCAGGGGAAACTTTTACTCTGGTTTCTCAGTCTGTTTACTAGTGCCGGTTTGAAGTTCCTGCAGTTTTCACTCTAAAACCGAGTTGGAGCTAGTACCTTCCCATATATATGTATGGAGTGGAGATTGCAACTGAAAAGAAGCTTTGTGTTCCCAACAAGCTGGTTGAAGGACGGCTTTCACACACACTTATCTCTCAGAACTGAGCATGTGGAGAGACGTTCGTTCATCTAACACAAAGGGAACGGGTTGCAGGAGATACTTTTACTCTGGTATCTCAGTCTGTTTCCTAGTGCCGGTTTGAAGTTCCTGCAGTTTTCACTGTAAAACCGAGTTGGAGCTAGTACCTTCCCATATATATGTATGGAGTGGAGTTTACAACTGAAAAGAAACTTTGTGTTCCCAACAAACTGGTTGAAGGATGGCTTTCACACACACTTATCTCTCAGAACTGAGTATGTGGACAGACGTTCGGTCATCTAGCACAAAGTGAACGGATTGCAGGAGAAATTTTACTCTGGTTTCTCAGTCTGTTTCCTAGTGCCTGTTTCAAGTTCCTGCAATTTTCACTGTAAAACCGAGTTGGAGCTAGTACCTTCCCATATATATGTATGCAGTGGAGTTTGCAACTGAAAAGAAACTTTGTGTTCCCAACAAGCTAGTTGAATGACGGCTTTCAAACACACTTATCTCTCAGAACTGAGCATGTGGAGAGACGTTCGTTCATCTAGCACAAAGGGAACGGGTTGCAGGAGAAACTTTTACTCTGGTTTCTCAGTCTGTTTCCTAGTGCCGGTTTGAAGTTCCTGCAGTTTTCACTCTAAAACCGAGTTGGAGCTAGTACCTTCCCATATATATGTATGGAGTGGAGTTTGCAACTGAAAAGAAGCTTTGTGTTCCCAACAAGCTAGTTGAAGGACGGCTTTCACACACACTTATCTCTCAGAACTGAGCATGTGGAGAGACGTTCGTTCATCTAGCACAAAGGGAACGGGTTGCAGGAGAAACTTTTACTCTGGTTTCTCAGTCTGTTTCCTAGTGCCGGTTTGAAGTTCCTGCAGTTTTCACTGTAAAACCGAGTTGGACCTAGTACCTTCCCATATATATGTATGAAGTGGAGTTTACAACTGAAAAGAAACTTTGTGTTGCCAACAAGCTAGTTGAAGGACGGCTTTCCACACACTTATCTCTCAAAACTGAGCATGTGGAGAGACGTTCGTTCATCTAGCACAAAGGGAACGGTTTGCAGGAGAAACTTTTACTCTGGTTTCTCAGTCTGTTTCCTAGTGCCTTTTTTTAAGATCCTGCAGTTTTCACTGTAAAACCGAGTTGGAGCTAGTACCTTCCCATATATATATATGGAGTGGAGTTGGAAACTGAAAAGAAACTTTGTGTTGCCAACAAGCTAGTTGAAGGACGGCTTTCTCACACACTTATCTCTCAAAACTTAGCATGTTGAGAGACGTTCGTTCATCTAGCACAAAGGGAACGGGTTGCAGGAGAAACTTTTTCTCTGGTATCTCAGTCTGTTTCCTAGTGCCGGTTTGAAGTTCCTGCAGTTTTCACTGTAAAACCGAGTTAGAGCTAGTACCTTCCCATATATATGTATGGAGTGGAGTTTACAACTGAAAAGAAACTTTGTGTTGCCAACAAGCTAGTTGAAGGACGGCTTTCCACACACTTATCTCTCAAAACTGTGCATATTGACAGACGTTCGTTCATCTAGCACAAAGGGAACGGGATGCAGGAGAAACTTTTACTCTGGTTTCTCAGTCTGTTTCCTAGTGCCGGTTTGAAGTTCCTGCAGTTTTCACTGTAAAACCGAGTTGGAGCTAGTACCTTCCCATATATATGTATGGAGTGGAGTTTACAAATGAAAAGAAACTTTGTGTTCCCAACAAGCTGGTTGAAGGACGACTTTCACACACACTTATCTCTCAGAACTGAGCATGTGGAGAGACGTTCGTTCATCTAGCACAAAGGGAACGGATTGCAGGAGAAACTTTTACTCTGGTTTCTCAGTCTGTTTCCTAGTGCCTGTTTCAAGTTCCTGCAATTTTCACTGTAAAACCGAGTTGGAGCTAGTACCTTCCCATATATATTTATGTAGTGGAGTTTGCAACTTAAAAGAAACTTTGTGTTCCCAACAAGCTAGTTGAAGGACGGCTTTCACACACACTTATCTCTCAGAACTGAGCATGTGGAGAGACGTTCGTTCATCTAGCACAAAAGGAACGGGTTGCAGGAGAAACTTTTACTCTGGTATCTCAGTCTGTTTCCTAGTGCCGGTTTGAAGTTCCTGCAGTTTTCACTCTAAAACCGAGTTGGAGCTAGTACCTTCCTGTATATATGTATGGAGTGGAGTTTGCAACTGAAAAGAAACTTTGTGTTCCCAACAAGCTGGTTGAAGGACGGCTTTCACACACACTTATCTCTCAGAACTGAGCATGTGGAGAGACGTTCGTTCATCTAGAACTAAGGGAACGGATTGCAGGAGAAACTTTTACTCTGGTTTCTCAGTCTGTTTCCTAGTGCCTGTTACAAGTTCCTGCTGTTTTCACTGTAAAACCGAGTTGGAGTTTGTACCTTCCCATATATATGTATGGAGTGGAATTTGCAACTGAAAAGAAACTTTGTGTTCCCAACAAGCTAGTTGAAGGACGGCTTTCACACACACTTATGTCTCAGAACTTAGCATGTGGAGAGACGTTCGTTCATCTAGCACAAAGGGAACTGGTTTGCAGGGGAAACTTTTACTCTGGTTTCTCAGTCTGTTTCCTAGTGCCGGTTTGAAGTTCCTGCAGTTTTCACTGTAAAACCGATTTGGAGCTAGTACCTTCCCATATATATGTATGGAGTGGATTTTACAACTGAAAAGAAACTTTGTGTTCCCAACAAGCTAGTTGAAGGACGGCTTTCGCACACATTTATCTCTCAGAACTGAGCATGTGGAGAGACGTTGGTTCATCTAGCACAAAGGGAACGGATTGCAGGAGAAACTTTTACTCTGGTTTCTCAGTCTGTTTCCTAGTGCCGGTTTGAAGTTTCTGCAGTTTTCACTGTAAAACATAGTTGGAGCTAGTACCTTCCCATATATATGTATTGACTGGAGTCTACAACTGAAAAGAAACTTTGTGTTCCCAACAAGCTGGTTGAAGGACGGCTTTCACACACACTTATCTCTCAGAACTGAGCATGTGGAGAGACGTTCGTTCATCTAGCACAAAAGGAACGGATTGCAGGAGAAACTTTTACTCTGGTTTCTCAGTCTGTTTCCTAGTGCCTGTTTCAACTTCCTGCAATTTTCACTGTAAAACCGAGTTGGAGCTAGTACCTCCCCATATATATGTATGGAGTGGAGTTTGCAACTGAAAAGAAACTTTGGGTTCCCAACAAGCTGGTTGAAGGACGGCTTTCACACACACTTATCTCTCAGAACTGAGCATGTGGAGAGACGTTCGTTCATCTAGCACAAAGGGAACGGGTTGCAGGAGAAACTTTTACTCTGGTTTCTCAGTCTGTTTCCTAGTGCCGGTTTGAAGTTCCTGCAGTTTACACTGTAAAACCGATTTGGAGCTAGTACCTTCCCATATATATGTATGGAGTGGAGTTTGCAACTGAAAAGAAACTTTGTGTACCCAACAAGCTAGTTGAATGACGGCTTTCACACACAATTATCTCTCAAAACTGAGCATGTAGAGAGACGTTCGTTCATCTAGCACAAAGGGAACGGGTTGCAGGAGAAACTTTTACTCTGGTTTCTCAGTCTGTTTCCTAGTGCCGGTTTGAAGTTCCTGGAGTTTTCACTTTAAAACCGAGTTGGAGCTAGTACCTTCCCATATATATGTATGGAGTGGAGGTTGCAACTGAAAAGAAACTTTGTGTTCCCAACAAGCTGGTTGAAGGACGGCTTTCACACACACTTATCTCTCAAAACTGAGCATGTGGAGAGACGTTCGTTCATCTAGCACTAAGGGAACGGATTGCAGGAGAAACTTTTACTCTGGTATCTCAGTCTGTTTCCTAGTGCCGGTTTGAAGTTCCTGCAGTTTTCACTCTAAAACCGAGTTGGAGCTAGTACCTTCCTGTATATATGTATGGAGTGGAGTTTGCAACTGAAAAGAAACTTTGTGTTCCCAACAAGCTGGTTGAAGGACGGCTTTCACACACACTTATCTCTCAGAACTGAGCATGTGGAGAGACGTTCGTTCATCTAGCACAAAGGGAACGGATTGCAGGAGAAACTTTTACTCTGGTTTCTCAGTCTGTTTCCTAGTGCCTGTTACAAGTTCCTGCTGTTTTCACTGTAAAACCGAGTTGGAGTTTGTACCTTCCCATATATATGTATGGAGTGGAATTTGCAACTGAAAAGAAACTTTGTGTTCCCAACAAGCTGGTTGAAGGACGGCTTTCACACACACTTATCTCTCAGAACTGAGCATGTGGAGAGACGTTCGTTCATCTAGCACAAAAGGAACGGGTTGCAGGAGAAACTTTTACTCTGGTATCTCAGTCTGTTTCCTAGTGCCGGTTTGAAGTTCCTGCAGTTTTCACTCTAAAACCGAGTTGGAGCTAGTACCTTCCTGTATATATGTATGGAGTGGAGTTTGCAACTGAAAAGAAACTTTGTGTTCCCAACAAGCTGGTTGAAGGACGGCTTTCACACACACTTATCTCTCAGAACTGAGCATGTGGAGAGACGTTCGTTCATCTAGCACAAAGGGAACGGATTGCAGGAGAAACTTTTACTCTGGTTTCTCAGTCTGTTTCCTAGTGCCTGTTACAAGTTCCTGCTGTTTTCACTGTAAAACCGAGTTGGAGTTTGTACCTTCCCATATATATGTATGGAGTGGAATTTGCAACTGAAAAGAAACTTTGTGTTCCCAACAAGCTGGTTGAAGGACGGCTTTCACACACACTTATCTCTCAGAACTGAGCATGTGGAGAGACGTTCGTTCATCTAGCACAAAGGGAACGGGTTCCAGGAGAAACTTTTACTCTGGTTTCTCAGTCTGTTTCCTAGTGCCGGTTTGAAGTTCCTGCAGTTTTCACTGTAAAACCGAGTTGGACCTAGTACCTTCCCATATATATGTATGAAGTGGAGTTTACAACTGAAAAGAAACTTTGTGTTGCCAACAAGCTAGTTGAAGGACGGCTTTCCACACATTTATCTCTCAAAACTGAGCATGTGGAGAGACGTTCGTTCATCTAGCACAAAGGGAACGGTTTGCAGGAGAAACTTTTACTCTGGTTTCTCAGTCTGTTTCCTAGTGCCTTTTTTTAAGATCCTGCAGTTTTCACTGTAAAACCGAGTTGGAGCTAGTACCTTCCCATATATATATATGGAGTGGAGTTGGAAACTGAAAAGAAACTTTGTGTTGCCAACAAGCTAGTTGAAGGACGGCTTTCTCACACACTTATCTCTCAAAACTTAGCATGTTGAGAGACGTTCGTTCATCTAGCACAAAGGGAACGGGTTGCAGGAGAAACTTTTTCTCTGGTATCTCAGTCTGTTTCCTAGTGCCGGTTTGAAGTTCCTGCAGTTTTCACTGTAAAACCGAGTTAGAGCTAGTACCTTCCCATATATATGTATGGAGTGGAGTTTACAACTGAAAAGAAACTTTGTGTTGCCAACAAGCTAGTTGAAGGACGGCTTTCCACACACTTATCTCTCAAAACTGAGCATATTGACAGACGTTCGTTCATCTAGCACAAAGGGAACGGGATGCAGGAGAAACTTTTACTCTGGTTTCTCAGTCTGTTTCCTAGTGCCGGTTTGAAGTTCCTGCAGTTTTCACTGTAAAACCGAGTTGGAGCTAGTACCTTCCCATATATATGTATGGAGTGGAGTTTACAAATGAAAAGAAACTTTGTGTTCCCAACAAGCTGGTTGAAGGACTACTTTCACACACACTTATCTCTCAGAACTGAGCATGTGGAGAGACGTTCGTTCATCTAGCACAAAGGGAACGGATTGCAGGAGAAACTTTTACTCTGGTTTCTCAGTCTGTTTCCTAGTGCCTGTTACAAGTTCCTGCTGTTTTCACTGTAAAACCGAGTTGGAGTTTGTACCTTCCCATATATATGTATGGAGTGGAATTTGCAACTGAAAAGAAACTTTGTGTTCCCAACAAGCTGGTTGAAGGACGGCTTTCACACACACTTATCTCTCAGAACTGAGCATGTGGAGAGACGTTCGTTCATCTAGCACAAAAGGAACGGGTTGCAGGAGAAACTTTTACTCTGGTATCTCAGTCTGTTTCCTAGTGCCGGTTTGAAGTTCCTGCAGTTTTCACTCTAAAACCGAGTTGGAGCTAGTACCTTCCTGTATATATGTATGGAGTGGAGTTTGCAACTGAAAAGAAACTTTGTGTTCCCAACAAGCTGGTTGAAGGACGGCTTTCACACACACTTATCTCTCAGAACTGAGCATGTGGAGAGACGTTCGTTCATCTAGCACAAAGGGAACGGATTGCAGGAGAAACTTTTACTCTGGTTTCTCAGTCTGTTTCCTAGTGCCTGTTACAAGTTCCTGCTGTTTTCACTGTAAAACCGAGTTGGAGTTTGTACCTTCCCATATATATGTATGGAGTGGAATTTGCAACTGAAAAGAAACTTTGTGTTCCCAACAAGCTGGTTGAAGGACGGCTTTCACACACACTTATCTCTCAGAACTGAGCATGTGGAGAGACGTTCGTTCATCTAGCACAAAGGGAACGGGTTCCAGGAGAAACTTTTACTCTGGTTTCTCAGTCTGTTTCCTAGTGCCGGTTTGAAGTTCCTGCAGTTTTCACTGTAAAACCGAGTTGGAGCTAGTACCTTCCCATATATATGTATGGAGTGGAGTTTACAACTGAAAAGAAACTTTGTGTTCCCAACAAGCTGGTTGAAGGATGGCTTTCACACACACTTATCTCTCAGAACTGAGTATGTGGACAGACGTTCGTTCATCTAGCACAAAGTGAACGGATTGCAGGAGAAATTTTACTCTGGTTTCTCAGTCTGTTTCCTAGTGCCTGTTTCAAGTTCCTGCAATTTTCACTGTAAAACCGAGTTGGAGCTAGTACCTTCCCATATATATGTATGCAGTGGAGTTTGCAACTGAAAAGAAACTTTGTGTTCCCAACAAGCTAGTTGAATGACGGCTTTCAAACACACTTATCTCTCAGAACTGAGCATGTGGAGAGACGTTCGTTCATCTAGCACAAAGGGAACGGGTTGCAGGAGAAACTTTTACTCTGGTTTCTCAGTCTGTTTCCTAGTGCCGGTTTGAAGTTCCTGCAGTTTTCACTCTAAAACCGAGTTGGAGCTAGTACCTTCCCATATATATGTATGGAGTGGAGTTTGCAACTGAAAAGAAGCTTTGTGTTCCCAACAAGCTAGTTGAAGGACGGCTTTCACACACACTTATCTCTCAGAACTGAGCATGTGGAGAGACGTTCGTTCATCTAGCACAAAGGGAACGGGTTGCAGGAGAAACTTTTACTCTGGTTTCTCAGTCTGTTTCCTAGTGCCGGTTTGAAGTTCCTGCAGTTTTCACTGTAAAACCGAGTTGGACCTAGTACCTTCCCATATATATGTATGAAGTGGAGTTTACAACTGAAAAGAAACTTTGTGTTGCCAACAAGCTAGTTGAAGGACGGCTTTCCACACACTTATCTCTCAAAACTGAGCATGTGGAGAGACGTTCGTTCATCTAGCACAAAGGGAACGGTTTGCAGGAGAAACTTTTACTCTGGTTTCTCAGTCTGTTTCCTAGTGCCTTTTTTTTAGATCCTGCAGTTTTCACTGTAAAACCGAGTTGGAGCTAGTACCTTCCCATATATATATATGGAGTGGAGTTGGAAACTGAAAAGAAACTTTGTGTTGCCAACAAGCTAGTTGAAGGACGGCTTTCTCACACACTTATCTCTCAAAACTTAGCATGTTGAGAGACGTTCGTTCATCTAGCACAAAGGGAACGGGTTGCAGGAGAAACTTTTTCTCTGGTATCTCAGTCTGTTTCCTAGTGCCGGTTTGAAGTTCCTGCAGTTTTCACTGTAAAACCGAGTTAGAGCTAGTACCTTCCCATATATATGTATGGAGTGGAGTTTACAACTGAAAAGAAACTTTGTGTTGCCAACAAGCTAGTTGAAGGACGGCTTTCCACACACTTATCTCTCAAAACTGAGCATATTGACAGACGTTCGTTCATCTAGCACAAAGGGAACGGGATGCAGGAGAAACTTTTACTCTGGTTTCTCAGTCTGTTTCCTAGTGCCGGTTTGAAGTTCCTGCAGTTTTCACTGTAAAACCGAGTTGGAGCTAGTACCTTCCCATATATATGTATGGAGTGGAGTTTACAAATGAAAAGAAACTTTGTGTTCCCAACAAGCTGGTTGAAGGACGACTTTCACACACACTTATCTCTCAGAACTGAGCATGTGGAGAGACGTTCGTTCATCTAGCACAAAGGGAACGGATTGCAGGAGAAACTTTTACTCTGGTTTCTCAGTCTGTTTCCTAGTGCCTGTTTCAAGTTCCTGCAATTTTCACTGTAAAACCGAGTTGGAGCTAGTACCTTCCCATATATATTTATGTAGTGGAGTTTGCAACTTAAAAGAAACTTTGTGTTCCCAACAAGCTAGTTGAAGGACGGCTTTCACACACACTTATCTCTCAGAACTGAGCATGTGGAGAGACGTTCGTTCATCTAGCACAAAAGGAACGGGTTGCAGGAGAAACTTTTACTCTGGTATCTCAGTCTGTTTCCTAGTGCCGGTTTGAAGTTCCTGCAGTTTTCACTCTAAAACCGAGTTGGAGCTAGTACCTTCCTGTATATATGTATGGAGTGGAGTTTGCAACTGAAAAGAAACTTTGTGTTCCCAACAAGCTGGTTGAAGGACGGCTTTCACACACACTTATCTCTCAGAACTGAGCATGTGGAGAGACGTTCGTTCATCTAGAACTAAGGGAACGGATTGCAGGAGAAACTTTTACTCTGGTTTCTCAGTCTGTTTCCTAGTGCCTGTTACAAGTTCCTGCTGTTTTCACTGTAAAACCGAGTTGGAGTTTGTACCTTCCCATATATATGTATGGAGTGGAATTTGCAACTGAAAAGAAACTTTGTGTTCCCAACAAGCTAGTTGAAGGACGGCTTTCACACACACTTATGTCTCAGAACTTAGCATGTGGAGAGACGTTCGTTCATCTAGCACAAAGGGAACTGGTTTGCAGGGGAAACTTTTACTCTGGTTTCTCAGTCTGTTTCCTAGTGCCGGTTTGAAGTTCCTGCAGTTTTCACTGTAAAACCGATTTGGAGCTAGTACCTTCCCATATATATGTATGGAGTGGATTTTACAACTGAAAAGAAACTTTGTGTTCCCAACAAGCTAGTTGAAGGACGGCTTTCGCACACATTTATCTCTCAGAACTGAGCATGTGGAGAGACGTTGGTTCATCTAGCACAAAGGGAACGGATTGCAGGAGAAACTTTTACTCTGGTTTCTCAGTCTGTTTCCTAGTGCTGGTTTGAAGTTTCTGCAGTTTTCACTGTAAAACATAGTTGGAGCTAGTACCTTCCCATATATATGTATGGACTGGAGTCTACAACTGAAAAGAAACTTTGTGTTCCCAACAAGCTGGTTGAAGGACGGCTTTCACACACACTTATCTCTCAGAACTGAGCATGTGGAGAGACGTTCGTTCATCTAGCACAAAAGGAACGGATTGCAGGAGAAACTTTTACTCTGGTTTCTCAGTCTGTTTCCTAGTGCCTGTTTCAACTTCCTGCAATTTTCACTGTAAAACCGAGTTGGAGCTAGTACCTCCCCATATATATGTATGGAGTGGAGTTTGCAACTGAAAAGAAACTTTGGGTTCCCAACAAGCTAGTTGAAGGACGACTTTCACACACACTTATCTCTCAGAACTGAGCATGTGGAGAGACGTTCGTTCATCTAGCACAAAGGGAACGGGTTGCAGGAGAAACTTTTACTCTGGTTTCTCAGTCTGTTTCCTAGTGCCGGTTTGAAGTTCCTGCAGTTTACACTGTAAAACCGATTTGGAGCTAGTACCTTCCCATATATATGTATGGAGTGGAGTTTGCAACTGAAAAGAAACTTTGTGTACCCAACAAGCTAGTTGAATGACGGCTTTCACACACAATTATCTCTCAAAACTGAGCATGTAGAGAGACGTTCGTTCATCTAGCACAAAGGGAACGGGTTGCAGGAGAAACTTTTACTCTGGTTTCTCAGTCTGTTTCCTAGTGCCGGTTTGAAGTTCCTGGAGTTTTCACTGTAAAACCGAGTTGGAGCTAGTACCTTCCCATATATATGTATGGAGTGGAGGTTGCAACTGAAAAGAAACTTTGTGTTCCCAACAAGCTGGTTGAAGGACGGCTTTCACACACACTTATCTCTCAAAACTGAGCATGTGGAGAGACGTTCGTTCATCTAGCACTAAGGGAACGGATTGCAGGAGAAACTTTTACTCTGGTATCTCAGTCTGTTTCCTAGTGCCGGTTTGAAGTTCCTGCAGTTTTCACTCTAAAACCGAGTTGGAGCTAGTACCTTCCTGTATATATGTATGGAGTGGAGTTTGCAACTGAAAAGAAACTTTGTGTTCCCAACAAGCTGGTTGAAGGACGGCTTTCACACACACTTATCTCTCAGAACTGAGCATGTGGAGAGACGTTCGTTCATCTAGCACAAAGGGAACGGATTGCAGGAGAAACTTTTACTCTGGTTTCTCAGTCTGTTTCCTAGTGCCTGTTACAAGTTCCTGCTGTTTTCACTGTAAAACCGAGTTGGAGTTTGTACCTTCCCATATATATGTATGGAGTGGAATTTGCAACTGAAAAGAAACTTTGTGTTCCCAACAAGCTGGTTGAAGGACGGCTTTCACACACACTTATCTCTCAGAACTGAGCATGTGGAGAGACGTTCGTTCATCTAGCACAAAAGGAACGGGTTGCAGGAGAAACTTTTACTCTGGTATCTCAGTCTGTTTCCTAGTGCCGGTTTGAAGTTCCTGCAGTTTTCACTCTAAAACCGAGTTGGAGCTAGTACCTTCCTGTATATATGTATGGAGTGGAGTTTGCAACTGAAAAGAAACTTTGTGTTCCCAACAAGCTGGTTGAAGGACGGCTTTCACACACACTTATCTCTCAGAACTGAGCATGTGGAGAGACGTTCGTTCATCTAGCACAAAGGGAACGGATTGCAGGAGAAACTTTTACTCTGGTTTCTCAGTCTGTTTCCTAGTGCCTGTTACAAGTTCCTGCTGTTTTCACTGTAAAACCGAGTTGGAGTTTGTACCTTCCCATATATATGTATGGAGTGGAATTTGCAACTGAAAAGAAACTTTGTGTTCCCAACAAGCTGGTTGAAGGACGGCTTTCACACACACTTATCTCTCAGAACTGAGCATGTGGAGAGACGTTCGTTCATCTAGCACAAAGGGAACGGGTTCCAGGAGAAACTTTTACTCTGGTTTCTCAGTCTGTTTCCTAGTGCCGGTTTGAAGTTCCTGCAGTTTTCACTGTAAACCCGAGTTGGAGCTAGTACCTTCCCATATATATGTATGGAGTGGAGTTGGAAACTGAAAAGAAACTTTGTGTTGCCAACAAGCTAGTTGAAGTACGGCTTTCTCACACACTTATCTCTCAAAACTGAACATGTTGAGAGACGTTCGTTCATCTAGCACAAAGGGAAAGGTTTGCAGGAGAAACTTTTACAATGGTTTCTCAGTCTGTTTCCTAGTGCCGGTTTGAAGTTCCTGCAGTTTTCACTGTAAAACCGAGTTGGAGCTAGTAACTTCCCATATACATGTATGGAGTGGAGTTTACAACTGAAAAGAAACTTTGTGTTCCCAACAAGCTAGTTGAAGGACGGCTTTCACACACACTTATGTCTCAGAACTTAGCATGTGGAGAGACGTTCGTTCATCTAGCACAAAGGGAACTGGTTTGCAGGGGAAACTTTTACTCTGGTTTCTCAGTCTGTTTCCTAGTGCCGGTTTGAAGTTCCTGCAGTTTTCACTGTAAAACCGATTTGGAGCTAGTACCTTCCCATATATATGTATGGAGTGGATTTTACAACTGAAAAGAAACTTTGTGTTCCCAACAAGCTAGTTGAAGGACGGCTTTCGCACACATTTATCTCTCAGAACTGAGCATGTGGAGAGACGTTGGTTCATCTAGCACAAAGGGAACGGATTGCAGGAGAAACTTTTACTCTGGTTTCTCAGTCTGTTTCCTAGTGCCGGTTTGAAGTTTCTGCAGTTTTCACTGTAAAACATAGTTGGAGCTTGTACCTTCCCATATATATGTATGGACTGGAGTCTACAACTGAAAAGAAACTTTGTGTTCCCAACAAGCTGGTTGAAGGACGGCTTTCACACACACTTATCTCTCAGAACTGAGCATGTGGAGAGACGTTCGTTCATCTAGCACAAAAGGAACGGATTGCAGGAGAAACTTTTACTCTGGTTTCTCAGTCTGTTTCCTAGTGCCTGTTTCAACTTCCTGCAATTTTCACTGTAAAACCGAGTTGGAGCTAGTACCTCCCCATATATATGTATGGAGTGGAGTTTGCAACTGAAAAGAAACTTTGGGTTCCCAACAAGCTAGTTGAAGGACGACTTTCACACACACTTATCTCTCAGAACTGAGCATGTGGAGAGACGTTCGTTCATCTAGCACAAAGGGAACGGGATGCAGGAGAAACTTTTACTCTGGTTTCTCAGTCTGTTTCCTAGTGCCGGTTTGAAGTTCCTGCAGTTTACACTGTAAAATCGATTTGGAGCTAGTACCTTCCCATATATATGTATGGAGTGGAGTTTGCAACTGAAAAGAAACTTTGTGTACCCAACAAGCTAGTTGAAGGACGGCTTTCACACACAATTATCTCTCAAAACTGAGCATGTGGAGAGACGTTCGTTCATCTAGCACAAAGGGAACGGGTTGCAGGAGAAACTTTTACTCTGGTTTCTCAGTCTGTTTCCTAGTGCCGGTTTGAAGTTCCTGCAGTTTTCACTCTAAAACCGAGTTGGAGCTAGTACCTTCCCATATATATGTATGGAGTGGAGTTTGCAACTGAAAAGAAACTTTGTGTTCCAAACAAGCTGGTTGAAGGACGGCTTTCACACACACTTATCTCTCAAAACTGAGCATGTGGAGAGACGGTCGTTCATCTAGCACTAAGGGAACGGATTGCAGGAGAAACTTTTACTCTGGTTTCTCAGTCTGTTTCCCAGTGCCTGTTACAAGTTCCTGCTGTTTTCACTGTAAAACCGAGTTGGAGCTTGTACCTACCCATATATATGTATGGAGTGGAGTTTGCAACTGAAAAGAAACTTTGTGTTCCCAACAAGCTAGTTGAAGGACGGCTTTCACACACACTTATGTCTCAGAAGTTAGCATGTGGAGAGACGTTCGTTCATCTAGCACAAAGGGAACTGGTTTGCAGGGGAAACTTTTACTCTGGTTTCTCAGTCTGTTTCCTAGTGCCGGTTTGAAGTTCCTGCAGTTTTCACTGTAAAACCGATTTGGCGCTAGTACCTTCCCATATATATGTATGGAGTGGAGTTTACAACTGAAAAGAAACTTTGTGTTCCCAGCAAGCTAGTTGAAGGACGGCTTTCACACACACTTATCTCCCAGAACTGAGCATGTGGAGAGACGTTCATTCATCTAGCACAAATGGAACGGATTGCAGGAGAAACTTTTACTCTGGTTTCTCAGTCTGTTTCCTAGTGCCTGTTTCAAGTTCCTGGAGTTTTCACTATAAAACCGAGTTGGAGCTAGTACCTTCAAATGTATATGTATGGAGTGGAGTTGGAAACTGAAAAGAAAATTTATGTTCCCAACAAGCTAGTTGAAGGACGGCTTTCACACACACTTATCTCTCAGAACTGAGCATGTGGAGAGACGTTCGTTCATCTAGCACAAAGGGAACGGGTGGCAGGAGAAACTTTTACTCTGATTTCTCAGTCTGTTTCCTAGTGCCGGTTTGAAGTTCCTGCAGTTTTCACTGTTAAACCGACTTGGAGCTAGTACATTCCCATACATATGTATGGAGTGGAGTCTACAACTGAAAAGAAACTTTGTGTTCCCAACAAGCTAGTTGAAGGACGGCATTCACACACACATATCTCTCACAACTGAGCATGTGGAGAGACGTTCGTTCATCTAGCACAAAGGGAACGGGTTGCAGGAGAAACTTTTACTCTGGTTTCTCAGTCTGTTTCCTAGTGCCGGTTGGAAGTTCCTGCAGTTTTCACTCTAAAACCGAGTTGGAGCTAGTACCTTCCCATATATATGTATGGAGTGGAGTTTACAACTAAAAAGAAACTTTGTGTTCCCAACAAGCTAGTTGAAGGACGGCTTTCTCACACACATATCTCTGAGAACTGAGCATGTGGAGAGACGTTCATTCATCTAGCACAAATGGAACGGATTGCAGGAGAAACTTTTACTCTGGTTTCTCAGTCTGTTTCCTAGTGCCTGTTTCAAGTTCCTGGAGTTTTCACTGTAAAACCAAGTTGGAGCTAGTACCTTCCCATATATATGTATGGAGTGGAGTTTACAACTGAAAAGAAACTTTGTTTTCCAAACAAGCTAGTTGAAGGAAGGCTTTCACACACACTTATCTCTCAGAACTGAGCATGTGGAGAGACGTTCGTTCATCTAGCACAAAGGGAACGGGTTGCAGGAGAAACTTTTACTCTGGTTTCTCAGTCTGTTTCCTAGTGCCGGTTTGAAGTTCCTGCAGTTTTCACTGTAAAACCGAGTTGGAGCTAGTACCTTCCCATATATATTAATAGAGTGGAGTTTGCAACTGAAAAGAAACTTTGTGTTCCCAACAAGCTAGTTGAAGGACGGCTTTCACACACACTTATCTCTCAGAACTGAGCATGTGGAGAGACGTTCGTTCATCTTGCACAAAGGGAACTGGTTGCAGGAGAAACTTTTACTCTGGTTTCTCAGTCTGTTTCCTAGTGCCGGTTTGAAGTTCCTGCAGTTTTCACTGTAAAACCGAGTTGGAGCTCGTACCTTCCCATATATATGTATGGAGTGAAGTTTACAACTGAAAAGAAACTTTGTGTTCCCAACAAGCTAGTTGAAGGACGGCTTTCACACACACTTATCTCTCAGAACTGAGCATGTGGAGAGACGTTCGTTCATCTAGCACAAAGGGAACGGATTGCAGGAGAAACTTTTACTCTGGTTTCTCAGTCTGTTTCCTAGTGCCGGTTTGAAGTTCCTGCAGTTTTCACTGTAAAACCGAGTTGGAGCTAGTACCTTCCCATATATATGTATGGAGTGGAATTTACAACTGAAAAGAAACTTTGTTTTGCCAACAAGCTAGTTGAAGGACGGCTTTCTCACACACTTATCTCTCAAAACTGAGCATGTTGAGAGACGTTCGTTCATCTAGCACAAAGTGAACGGGTTGCAGGAGAAACTTTTACTCTAGTTTCTCAGTCTGTTTCCTAGTGCCGGTTTGAAGTTCCTGCAGTTTTCACTGTAAAACAGATTTGGAGCTAGTACCTTCCCACATATATGTATGGAGTGGAGTTTACAACTGAAAAGAAACTTTGTGTTCCCAACAAGCTGGTTGAAGGACGGCTTTCACACACACTTATCTCTCAGAACTGAGTATGTGGACAGACGTTCGTTCATCTAGCACAAAGGGAACGGGTTGCAGGAGAAACTTTTACTCTGGTTTCTCAGTCTGTTTCCTAGTGCCGGTTTGTAGTTCCTGCAGTTTTCACTCTAAAACCGAGTTGGAGCTAGTACCTTCCCATATATATGTATGGAGTGGAGTTTGCAACTGAAAAGAAACTTTGTGTTCCCAACAAGCTGGTTGAAGGACGGCTTTCACACACACTTATCTCTCAGAACTGAGCATGTGGATAGACGTTCGTTCATCTAGCACTAAGGGAACGGATTGCAGGAGAAACTTTTACTCTGGTTTCTCAGTCTGTTTCCTAGTGCCTTTTACAAGTTCCTGCTGTTTTCACTGTAAAACCGAGTTGGAGCTTGTACCTTCCCATATATATGTATGGAGTGGAGTTTGCAACTGAAAAGAAACTTTGTGTTCCCAACAAGCTAGTTGAAGGACGGCTTTCACACACACTTATGTCTCAGAACTTAGTATGTGGAGAGACGTTCGTTCATCTAGCACAAAGGGAACTGGTTTGCAGGGGAAACTTTTACTCTGGTTTCTCAGTCTGTTTCCTAGTGCCTTTTACAAGTTCCTGCTGTTTTCACTGTAAAACCGAGTTGGAGCTAGTACCTTCCCATATATATATATGGAGTGGAGTTTAAACTGAAAAGAAACTTTGTGTTCCCAACAAGCTGTTTGAAGGACGGCTTTCACACACACTTATCTCTCAAACCTGAGCATGTGGAGAGACGTTCGTTCATCTAGCACAACGGGAACGGATTGCAGGAGAAACTTTTACTCTGGTTTCTCAGTCTGTTTCCTAGTGCCTGTTTCAAGTTCCTGCAGTTTACACTGTAAAACCGACTTGGAGCTAGTACCTTCCCATATATATGTATGGAGTGGAGTTGGAAACTGAAAAGAAACTTTGTGTTGCCAACAAGCTAGTTGAAGTACGGCTTTCTCACACACTTATCTCTCAAAACTGAACATGTTGAGAGACGTTCGTTCATCTAGCACAAAGGGAAAGGTTTGCAGGAGAAACTTTTACAATGGTTTCTCAGTCTGTTTCCTAGTGCCGGTTTGAAGTTCCTGCAGTTTTCACTGTAAAACCGAGTTGGAGCTAGTAACTTCCCATATACATGTATGGAGTGGAGTTTACAACTGAAAAGAAACTTTGTGTTCCCAAGAAGCTGGATGAAGGACGGCTTTCACACACACTTATCTCTCAGAACTGAGCATGTGGAGAGACGTTCGTTCATCTAGCACAAAGGGAACGGGTTGCAGGAGAAACTTTTACTCTGGTTTCTCAGTCTGTTTCCTAGTGCCGGTTTGAAGATCCTGCAGTTTTCACTGTAAAACCGAGTTGGAGCTAGTACCTTCCCATATATATTTATGGAGTGGAGTTGGAAACTGAAAAGAAACTTTGTGTTGCCAACAAGCTAGTGGAAGGACGGCTTTCTCACACACTTATCTCTCAAAACTGAGCATGTTGAGAGACGTTCGTTCATCTAGCACAAAGGGAACGGGTTGCAGGAGAAACTTTTACTCTGGTATCTCAGTCTGTTTCCTAGTGCCTGTTTCAAGTTCCTGCAGTTTTCACTGTAAAACCGAGTTGGAGCAAGTACCTTCCCATATATATGTATGGAGTGGAGTTGGAAACTGAAAAGGAACTTTGTGTTGCCAACAAGCTAGTTGAAGGACGGCTTTCTCACACACTTATCTCTCAAAAATGAGCATGTTGAGAGACGTTCGTTCATCTAGAAAAAAGGGAACGGGTTGCAGGAGAAACTTTTACTCTGGTTTCTCAGTCTGTTTCCTAGTGCCGGTTTGAAGTTCCTGCAGTTTTCACTGTAAAACCGAGTTGGAGCTAGTACATTACCATATATATGTATGGAGTGCAGTTTACAACTGAAAAGAAACTTTGTGTTCCCAACAAGCTGGTTGAAGGACGGCTTTCACACACACTTATCTCTCAGAACTGAGCATGTGGAGAGACGTTCTTTCATCTAGCACTAAGGGAACGGATTGCAGGAGAAACTATTACTCTGGTTTCTCAGTCTGTTTCCTAGTTCCGGTTTGAAGTTCCTGCAGTTTTCACTGTAAAACCGAGTTGGAGCTAGTACCTTCCCATATATATGTATGGAGTGGAGTTTACAACTGAAAAGAAACTTTGTGTTGCCAACAAGCTAGTTGAAGGACGGCTTTCTCACACACTTATCTCTCAAAACTGAGCAAGTGGAGAGACGTTCGTTCATCTAGCACAAAGGGAACGGGTTGCAGGAGAAACTTTTACTCTGGTATCTCAGTCTGTTTCCTAGTGCCGGTTTGAAGTTCCTGCAGTTTTCACTGTAAAACCGAGTTGGAGCTAGTACCTTCCCATATATATGTATGGAGTGGAGTTTACAACTGAAAAGAAACTTTGTGTTGCCAACAAGCTAGTTGAAGGACGGCTTCCACACACTTATCTCTCAAAACTGAGCATGTTGAGAGACGTTCGTTCATCTAGCACAAAGGGAACGGGTTGCAGGAGAAACTTTTACTCTGGTTTCTCAGTCTGTTTCCTAGTGCCGGTTTGAAGATCCTGCAGTTTTCACTGTAAAACCGAGTTGGAGCTAGTACCTTCCCATATATATGTATGGAGTGGAGTTGGAAACTGAAAAGAAACTTTGTGTTGCCAACAAGCTAGTTGAAGGACGGCTTTCTCACACACTTATCTCTCAAAACTGAGCATGTTGAGAGACGTTCGTTCATCTAGCACAAATGGAACGGGTTGCAGGAGAAACTTTTACTCTGGTATCTCAGTCTGTTTCCTAGTGCCGGTTTGAAGTTCCTGCAGTTTTCACTGTAAAACCGACTTGGAGCTAGTACCTTCCCATATTTATATATGGAGTGGAGTTTACAACTGAAAAGAAACTTTGTGTTGCCAACAAGCTAGTTGAAGGACGGCTTTCCACACACTTATCTCTCAAAACTGAGCATGTTGAGAGACGTTCGTTCATCTAGCACAAAGGGAACGGGTTGCAGGAGAAACTTTTACTCTGGTTTCTCAGTCTGTTTCCTAGTGCCGGTTTGAAGTTCCTGCAGTTTTCACTGTAAAACCTAGTTGGAGCTAGTACCTTCCCATATATATGTATGGAGTGGAGTTTACAACTGAAAAGAAACTTTGTGTTCCCAACAAGCTGGTTGAAGGACGGCTTTCACACACACTTATCTCTCAGAACTGAGCATGTGGAGAGACGTTCGTTCATCTAGCACAAATGGAACGGATTGCAGGAGAAACTTTTACACTGGTTTCTCAGTCTGTTTCCTAGTGCCTGTTTCAAGTTCCTTCAATTTTCACTGTAAAACCGAGTTGGAGCTAGTACCTTCCAATATATATGTATGCAGTGGAGATTGCAACTGAAAAGAAACTTTGTGTTCCCAACAAGCTAGTTGAAGGACGGCTTTCACACACACTTATCTCTCAGAACTGAGCATGTGGAGAGACGTTCGTTCATCTAGCACTAAGGGAACGGATTGCAGGAGAAACTTTTACTCTGGTTTCTCAGTCTGTTTCCTAGTGCCTGTTACAAGTTCCTGCTGTTTTCACTGTAAAACCGAGTTGGAGCTTGTACCTTCCCATATATATGTATGGAGTGGAATTTGCAACTGAAAAGAATCTTTGTGTTCCCAACAAGCTAGTTGAAGGACGGGTTTCACACACACTTATGTCTCAGAACTTAGCATGTGGAGAGACGTTCGTTCATCTAGCACAAAGGGAACTGGTTTGCAGGGGAAACTTTTACTCTGGTTTCTCAGTCTGTTTCCTAGTGACGGTTTGAAGTTCCTGCAGTTTTCACTGTAAAACCGATTTGGAGCTAGTACCTTCCCATATATATGTATGGAGTGGAGTTTACAACTGAAAAGAAACTTTGTGTTCCCAACAATCTAGTTGAAGGACGGCTTTCACACACAATTATCTCTCAGAACTGAGCATGTGGAGAGACGTTCATTCATCTAGCACAAAGGGAACGGATTGCAGGAGAAACTTTTACTCTGGTTTCTCAGTCTGTTTCCTAGTGCCTGTTTCAAATTCCTGGAGTTTTCACTGTAAACCGAGTTGGAGCTAGTACCTTCCCGTATATATGTATGGAGTGGAGTTTACAACTGAAAAGAAACTTTGTGTTCCCTACAAGTTGGTTGAAGGTCGGCTTTCGCACACACTTATCTCTCAGAACTGAGCTTGTGGAGAGACGTTCGTTCATCTAGCACAAAGGGAATGGATTGCAGGAGAAACTTTTACTTTGGTTTCTCAGTCTCTTTCTTAGGGCCGGTTTGAAGTTTCTGCAGTTTTCACTGTAAAACCTAGTTGGAGCTAGTACCTTCCCATATATATGTATGGAGTGGAGTCTACAACTGAAAAGAAACTTTGTGTTCTCAACAAGCTGGTTGAAGTACGGCTTTCACACACACTTATCTCTCAGAACTGAGCATGTGGAGAGACGTTCGTTCATCTAGCACAAAGGGAACGGATTGCAGGAGAAACTTTTACTCTGGTTTCTCAGTCTGTTTCCTAGTGCCTGTTTCAACTTCCTGCAATTTTCACTGTAAAACCGAGTTGGAGCTAGTACCTCCCATATATATGTATGCAGTGGAGTTTGCAACTGAAAAGAAACTTTGTGTTCCCAACAAGCTAGTTGAAGGACGACTTTCACACACACTTATCTCTCAGAACTTAGCATGTGGATAGACGTTCGTTCATCTAGCACAAAGGGAACGGGTTGCAGGAGAAACTTTTACTCTGGTTTCTCAGTCTGTTTCCTAGTGCCGGTTTGAAGTTCCTGCAGTTTTCACTGTAAAACCGAGTTGGAGCTAGTACCTTCCCATATATATGTATGGAGTGGAGTTTGCAACTGAAAAGAAACTTTGTGTTCCCAACAAGCTAGTTGAAGGACGGCTTTCACACACACTTATCTCTCAGAACTGAGCATGTGGAGAGACGTTCGTTCATCTAGCACAAAGGGAACGGGTTGCAGGAGAAACTTTTACTCTGGTATCTCAGTCTGTTTCCTAGTGCCTGTTTCAAGTTCCTGCAGTTTTCATTGTAAAACCGAGTTGGAGCTAGTACCTTCCCATATATATGTATGGAGTGGAGTTGGAAACTGAAAAGAAACTTTGTGTTGCCAACAAGCTAGTTGAAGGACGGCTTTCTCACACACTTATCTCTCAAAAATGAGCATGTTGAGAGACGTTCGTTCATCTAGCAAAAAAGGGAACGGGTTGCAGGAGAAACTTTTACTCTGGTTTCTCAGTCTGTTTCTTAGTGCCGGTTTGAAGTTCCTGCAGTTTTCACTGTAAAACCGAGTTGGAGCTTGTACATTACCATATATATGTATGGAGTGGAGTTTACAACTGAAAAGAAACTTTGTGTTCCCAACAAGCTGGATGAAGGACGGCTTTCACACACACTTATCTCTCAGAACTGAGCATGTGGAGAGACGTTCTTTCATCTAGCACAAAGGGAACGGATTGCAGGAGAAACTTTTACTCTGGTTTCTTAGTCTGTTTCCTAGTGCCGGTTTGAAGTTCCTGCAGTTTTCACAGTAAAACCGAGTTGGAGCTAGTACATTCCCATATATATGTATGGAGTGGAGTTGGAAACTGAAAAGAAACTTTGTGATGCCAACAAGCTAGTTGAAGGACGGCTTTCTCACACACTTATCTCTCAAAACTGAGCATGTAGAGAGACGTTCGTTCATCTAGCACAAAGGGAACGGGTTGCAGGAGAAACTTTTACTCTGGTATCTCAGTCTGTTTCCTAGTGCCGGTTTGAATTTCCTGCAGTTTTCACTGTAAAACCGAGTTGGAGCTAGTACCTTCCCATATATATGTATGGAGTGGAGTTGGAAACTGAAAAGAAATTTTGTGTTGCCAACAAGCTAGTTGAAGGACGGCTTCAACACACTTATCTCTCAAAACTGAGCATGTGGAGAGACGTTCGTTCATCTAGCACAAAGGGAACGGGTTGCAGGAGAAACTTTTACTCTGGTTTCTCACTCTGTTTCCTAGTGCCGGTTTGAAGTTCCTGCAGTTTTCACTGTAAAACCGAGTTGGAGCTAGTACCTTCCCATATATATGTATGGAGTGGAGTTTGCAACTGAAAAGAAACTTTGTGTTGCCAACAAGCTAGTTGAAGGACGGCTTTCTCACACACTTATCTCTCAAAACTGAGCATGTTGAGAGACGTTCGTTCATCTAGCACAAAGGGAACGGGTTGCAGGAGAACTTTTACTCTGGTATCTCAGTCTGTTTCCTAGTGCCGGATTGAAGTTCCTGCAGTTTTCACTGTAAAATCGACTTGGAGCTAGTACCTTCCCATATATACATATGGAGTGGAGTTTACAACTGAAAAGAAACTTTGTGTTCCCAACAAGCTAGTTGAAGGACGGCTTTACACACACTTATCTCTCAAAACTTAGCATGTTGAGAGACGTTCGTTCATCTAGCACAAAGGGAACGGAATGCAGGAGAAACTTTTCTCTGGTTTCTCTGTCTGTTTCCTAGTTCCGGTTTGAAGTTCCTGCACTTTTCACTGTAAAACCGAGTTGGAGATAGTACCTTCCCATATATATGTATGGAGTGGGGTTTACAACTGAAAAGAAACTGTGTGTTCCCAACAAGCTGGTTGAAAGACGGCTTTCACACACACTTATCTCTCAGAACTGAGCATGTGGAGAGACGTTCGTTCATCTAGCACAAAGGGAACGGATTACAGGAGAAACTTTTACTCTGGTTTCTCAGTCTGTTTCCTAGTGCCTGTTTCAAGTTCCTGCAATTTTCACTGTAAAACCAAGTTGGAGCTAGTACCTTCCCATATATATGTATGCAGTGGAGATTGCAACTGAAAAGAAACTTTGTGTTGCCAACAAGCTAGTTGAAGGACGGCTTTCACACACACTTATCTCTCAGAACTGAGCATGTGGAGAGACGTTCGTTCATCTAGCACAAAGGGAACGGATTTCAGGAGAAACTATTACTCTGGTTTCTCAGTCTGTTTCCTAGTGCCAGTTTGAAGTTCCTGCAGTTTTCACTGTAAAACCGAGTTGGAGCTAGTACCTTCCCATATATATGTATGGAGTGGAGTAGGAAACTGAAAAGAAACTTTGTGTTGCCAACAAGCTAGTTGAAGGACGGCTTTCTCACACACTTATCTCTCAAAACTGAGCATGTTGAGAGACGTTCGTTCATCTAGCACAAAGGGAACGGGTTGCAGGAGAAACTTTTACTCTGGTTTCTCAGTCTGTTTCCTAGTGCCGGTTTGAAGTTCCTGCAGTTTTCACTGTAAAACCGATTTGGAGCTAGTACCTTCCCATATATATGTATGGAGTGGAGTTTACAACTGAAAAGAAACTTTGTGTTCCCAACAAGCTGGTTGAAGGACGGCTTTCACACACACATATCTCTCAGAACTGAGCATGTTGACAGACGTTTGTTCATCTAGCACAAAGGGAACGGATTGCAGGAGAAACTTTTACTCTGGTTTCTCAATCTGTTTCCTAGTGCCTGTTTCAAGTTCCTGAAATTTTCACTGTAAAAAAGAGTTGGAGCTAGTACCTTCCCATATATATGTATGCAGTGGAGGTTGCAACTGAAAAGAAACTTTGTGTTCCCAACAAGCTAGTTGAAGGACGTCTTTCACACACACTTATCTCTCAGAACTGAGCATGTGGAGAGATGTTCGTTCATCTAGCACAAAGGGAACGGGTTGCAGGAGAAACTTTTACTCTGGTTTCTCAGTCTGTTTCCTAGTGCCGGTTTGAATTTCCTGCAGTTTTCACTGTAAAACCGAGTTGGAGCTAGTACCTTCCCATATATATGTATGGAGTGGAGTTTACAACTGAAAAGAATCTTTGTGTTCCCAACAAGCTGGTTGAAGGACGGCTTTCACACACACTTATCTCTCAGAACTGAGCATGTGGAAAGACGTTCGTTCATTTAGCACTAAGGGAACGGAATGCAGGAGAAACTTTTACTCTGGTTTCTTAGTCTGTTTCCTAGTGCCTGTTTCAAGTTCCTGCAGTTTACACTGTAAAACCGAGTTGGAGCTAGTACCTTCCCATATATATGTATGGAGTGGAGTTGGAAACTGAAAAGAAACTTTGTGTTGCCAACAAGCTAGTTGAAGGACGGCTTTCTCACACACTTATCTCTCAAAACTGAGCATGTTGAGAGACGTTCGTTCATCTAGCCAAAGGGAAAGGGTTGCAGGAGAAACTTTTACTCTGGTTTCACAGTCTGTTTCCTAGTGCCGGTTTGAAGTTCCTGCAGTTTTCACAGTAAAACCGAGTTGGAGCTAGTACCTTCCTATATATATGTATGGAGTGTATTTTACAACTGAAAAGAAACTTTGTGTTCCCAACATGCTGTTTGAAGGACGGCTTTCACACACACTTATCTCTCAGAACTGAGCATGTGGAGAGACGTTCGTTCATCTAGCACAAAGGGAACGGATTGCAGGAGAAACTTTTACTGTGTTTTCTCAGTCTGTTTCCTACTGCCGGTTTGAAGTTCCTGCAGTTTTCACTGTAAAACCGAGTTGGAGCTAGTACCTTCCCATATATATGTATGGAGTGGAGTTTACAACTGAAAAGAAACTTTGTGTTCCCAACAAGCTGGTTGAAGGACGGCGTTCACACACACATATCTCTCAGAACTGAGCATGTGGAGAGACGTTCGTTCATCTAGCACAAAGGGAACGGATTGCAGGAGAAACTTTTACTCTGGTTTCTCAGTCTGTTTCCTAGTGCCGGTTTGAAGTTCCTGCAGTTTTCACTGTAAAACCGAGTTGGAGCTAGTACCTTCCCATATATATGTATGGAGTGTATTTTACAACTGAAAAGAAATTTTGTG
This sequence comes from Camelus dromedarius, assembly GCF_036321535.1. Classification (NCBI taxonomy): domain Eukaryota; kingdom Metazoa; phylum Chordata; class Mammalia; order Artiodactyla; family Camelidae; genus Camelus; species Camelus dromedarius. The sequence goes on along the minus strand of NC_087470.1, from coordinate 11,927,529 downwards.
TTCCCAACAAGCTGGTTGAAGGACGGCTTTCACACACACTTATCTCTCAGAACTGAGCATGTGGAGAGACGTTCGTTCATCTAGCACAAAGGGAACGGATTGCAGGAGAAACTTTTACTCTGGTTTCTCAGTCTGTTTCCTAGTGCCTGTTTCAATTTCCTGCAGTTTTCACTGTAAAACCGAGTTGGAGCTAGTACCTTCCCATATATATGTATGGAGTGGAGTTGGAAACTGAAAAGAAACTTTGTGTTGCCAACAAGCTAGTTGAAGGACGGCTTTCTCACACACTTATCTATCAAAACTGAGCATGTTGAGAGACCTTCGTTCATCTAGCACAAAGGGAACGGGTTGCAGGAGAAACTTTTACTCTGGTTTCTCATTCTGTTTCCTAGTGCCGGTTTGAAGTTCCTGCAGTTTTCACTGTAAAACCGAGTTGGAGCTAGTACCTTCCCATATATATGTATGGAGTGGAGTTTACAACTGAAAAGAAACTTTGTGTTCCCAACAAGCTGGTTGAAGGACGGCTTTCACACACACTTATCTCTAAGAACTGAGCATGTGGAGAGACGTTCGTTCATCTAGCACTAATGGAACGGATTGCAGGAGAAACTTTTACTCTGGTTCCTCAGTCTGTTTCCTAGTGCCTGTTTCAAGTTCCTGCAGTTTACACTGTAAAACCGAGTTGGAGCTAGTACCTTCCCATATATATGTATGGAGTGGATTTGGAAACTGAAAAGAAACTTTGTGTTGCCAACAAGCTAGTTGAAGGACGGCTTTCTCACACACTTATGTCTCAGAACTTAGCATGTGGAGAGACGTTCGTTCATCTAGCACAAAAGGAACTGTTTTGCAGGGGAAACATTTACTCTGGTTTCTCAGTCTGTTTCCTAGTGCCGGTTTGAAGTTCCTGCAGTTTTCACTGTAAAACCGAGTTGGAGCTTGTACCTTCCCGTATATATGTATGGAGTGGAGTTTACAACTGATAAGAAACTTTGTGTTCCCAACAAGCTGGTTGAAGGACGGCTTTCACACACACTTATCTCTCAGAACTGAGCATGTGGGAGACGTTCGTTCATCTAGCACAATGGGAACGGATTGCAGGAGAAACTTTTACTCTGGTTTCTCAGTCTGTTTCCTAGTGCCTGTTTCAAATTCCTGCTGTTTTCACTGTAAGACCGAGTTGGAGCTTGTACCTTCCCATATATATGTATGGAGTGGAGTTTTCAACTGAAAAGAATCTTTGGGTTCCCAACATGCTAGTTGAACGACGGCTTTCACACTCACATATCTCTCAAAACTGAGCATGTGGAGAGACATTCTTTCATCTAGCCCAAAGGGAACGGGTTGCAGGAGAAACTTTTACTCTGGTTTCTCAGTCTGTTTCCTAGTGCCAGTTTGAAGTTCCTGCAGTTTTCACTGTACAACCGAGTTGGAGCTTGTACCTTCCCATATATATGTATGGAGTGGAGTTTGCAACTGAAAAGAATCTTTGTGTTCCCAACATGCTAGTTGAAGGACGGCTTTCACACTCACTTATCTCTCAAAACTGAGCATGAGGAGAGACTTTCTTTCATCTAGCCCAAAGGGAACGGGTTGCAGGAGAAAATTTTACTCTGGTTTCTCAGTCTGTTTCCTAGTGCCGGTTTGAAGTTCCTGCAGTTTTCACTGTAAAACCGAGTTGGAGCTAGTACCTTCCCATATATATGTATGGAGTGGAGTTTGCAACTGAAAAGAAACTTTGTGTTCCCTACAAGCTAGTTGAAGGACGGCTTTCACACACACATATCTCTCAGAACTGAGCATGTGGAGAGACGTTCGTTCATCTAGCACAAATAGAACGGGTTGAAGGGGAAACTTTTACTCAGGTTTCTCAGTCTGTTTCCTAGTGCCGGTTTGAAGTTCCTGCATGTTTCACTGTAAGACCGAGTTGGAGCTTGTACCTTCCCATATATATGTATCGAGTGGAATTTGCAACAGAAAAAAATCTTTCTGTTCCCAACATGCTAGTTGAAGGACGGCTTTCACACTCACTTATCTCTCAAAAGTGAGCATGAGGAGAGACTTCCGTTCATCTAGTCCAAATGGAACGGGTTGCAGGAGAAACTTTTACTCTGGTTTCTCAGTCTGTTTCCTAGTGCCGGTTTGAAGTTCCTGCAGTTTTCACTGTAAAACCGAGTTGGAGCTAGTACCTTCCCATATATATGTATGGAGTGGAGTTTACAACTGATAAGAAACTTTGTGTTCCCAACAAGCTGGTTGAAGGACGGCTTTCACACACAATTATCTCTCAGAACTGAGCATGTGGGGAGACGTTCGTTCATGTAGCACAAATGGAACGGGTTGCAGGAGAAACTTTTACTCTGGTTTCTCAGTCTGTTTCCTAGTGCAGGTTTGAAGTTCCTGCAGTTTTCACTGTTAGACCGAGTTGGAGCTTGTACTTTCCCATATATATGTATGGAGTGGAGTTTGCAACTGAAAAGAATCTTTGTGTTCCCAACATGCTAGTTGAAGTACGGCTTTCACACTCACTTATCTCTCAAAACTGAGCATGAGGAGAGACGTTCATTCATCTACCACAAAGGGAACGGGTTGCAGGAGAAACTTTTACTCTGGTTCCTCAGTCTGTTTCCTAGTACCAGTTTGAAGTTCCTGCAGTTTTCACTCTAAAACCGAGTTGGAGCTAGTACCTTCCCATATATATGTAAGGAGTGGTGTTTGCAACTGAAAAGAAACATTGCCTTCCAAACAAGCTATTTGACGGACGGCTTTCACACACACTTATCTCTCAAAACTGAGCATGTGGAGAGACGTTCGTTCATCTAGCACAAAGGGAACGGGTTACAGGAGAAACTTTTACTCTGGTTTCTCAGTCTGTTTCCTAGTGCCGGTTGGAAGTTCCTGCAGTTTTCACTGTAAAACCGAGTTGGAGCTAGTACCTTCCCGTATATATGTATGGAGTGGAGTTTACAACTGATAAGAAATTTTGTGTTCCCAACAAGCTGGTTGAAGGACGGCTTTCACACACACTTATCTCTCAGAACTGAGCATGTGGGGAGACGTTCGTTCATCTAGCACAAACGGAACGGGTTGCAGGAGAAACTATTACTCCGGTTTATCAGTCTGTTTCCTAGTGCCGGTTTGAAGTTCCTGCAGTTTTCACTGTTAGACCGAGTTGGAGCTTGTACCTCCCCATATATATGTATGCAGTGGAGTTTGCAACTGCAAAGAATCTTTGAGTTCCCAACATGCTAGTTGAAGGACGGCTTTCACACTCATTTATCTCTCAAAACTGAGCATGAGGAGAGACGTTCGTTCATCTAGCACAAAGGGAACGGGTTGCAGGAGAAACTTTTACTCTGGTTCCTCAGTCTGTTTCCTAGTGCCGGTTTGAAGTTCCTGCAGTTTTCACTCTAAAACCGAGTTGGAGCTAGTACCTTCCCATATATATGTAAGGAGTGGTGTTTGCAACTGAAAAGAAACATTGCCTTCCAAACAAGCTATTTGACGGACGGCTTTCACACACACTTATCTCTCAGAACTGAGCATGTGGAGAGACGTTCGTTCATCTAGCACTAAGGGAACGGATTGCAGGAGAAACTTTTACTCTGGTTTCTCAGTCTGTTTCCTAGTGCCTGTTACAAGTTCCTGCTGTTTTCACTGTAAAACCGAGTTGGAGCTTGTACCTTCCCATATATATGTATGGAGTGGAGTTTGCAACTGAAAAGAAACTTTGCGTTCCCAACAAGCTGGTTGAAGGACGGCTTTCAAACACACTTATCTCTCAGAACTGAGCATGTGGAGAGACGTTCGTTCATCTAGCACTAAGGGAACGGATTGCAGGAGAAACTTTTACTCTGGTTTCTCAGTCTGTTTCCTAGTGCCTGTTACAAGTTCCTGCTGTTTTCACTGTAAAACCGAGTTGGAGCTTGTACCTTCCCATATATATGTATGGAGTGGAGTTTGCAAATGAAAAGAAACTTTGTGTTCCCAACAAGCTAGTTGAAGGACGGCTTTCACACACACTTATGCCTCAGAAATGATCATGTGGAGAGACGTTCGTTCTTCTAGCACAAAGGGAACTGGTTTGCAGGGGAAACTTTTACTCTGGTTTCTCAGTCTGTTTCCTAGTGCCGGTTTGAATTCCCTGCAGTTTTCACTGTAAAACCGAGTTGGAGCTAGTACCTTCCCATATATATGTATGGAGTGGAGTTTACAACTGAAAAGAAACTTTGTGTTCCCAACAAGCTAGTTGAAGGACGGCTTTCACACACACTTATCTCTCAGAACTGAGCATGTGGAGAGACGTTCATTCATCTAGCACAAATGGAAGGATTGCCGGAGAAACTTTTACTCTGGTTTCTCAGTCTGTTTCCTAGTGCCTGTTTCAAGTTCCTGCAGTTTTCACTGTAAAACCGAGTTGGAGCTAGTACCTTCCCATATATATGTATGGAGTGGAGTTGGAAACTGAAAAGAAACTTTGTGTTGCCAACAAGCTAGTTGAAGGACGGCTTTCTCACACACTTATCTCTCAAAACTGAGCATGTTGAGAGACGTTCGTTCATCTAGCACAAATGGAACGGGTTGAAGGGGTAACTTTTACTCTGGTTTCTCAGTCTGTTTCCTAGTGCCGGTTTGAAGTTCCTGCATGTTTCACTGTAAGACCGAATTGGAGCTTGTACCATCCCATATATATGTATAGAGTGGAATTTGCAACAGAAAAAAATCTTTGTGTTCCCAACATGCTAGTTGAAGGACGGCTTTCACACTCACTTATCTCTCAAAAGTGAGCATGAGGAGAGACTTCCATTCATCTAGTCCAAATGGAACGGGTTGCAGGAGAAACTTTTACTCTGGTTTCTCAGTCTGTTTCCTAGTGCCGGTTTGAATTTCCTGCAGTTTTCACTGTAAAACCGAGTTGGAGCTAGTACCTTCCCATATATATGTATGGAGTGGAGTTTACAACTGATAAGAAACTTTTTGTTCCCAACAAGCTGGTTGAAGGACGGCTTTCACACACAAATATCTCTCAGAACTGAGCATGTGGGGAGACGTTCGTTCATGTAGCACAAATGGAACGGGTTGCAGGAGAAACTTTTACTCTGGTTTCTCAGTCTGTTTCCTAGTGCAGGTTTGAAGTTCCTGCAGTTTTCACTGTTAGACCGAGTTGGAGCTTGTACCTTCCCATATATATGTATGGAGTGGAATTTGCAACTGAAAAGAATCTTTGTGTTCCCAACATGCTAGTTGAAGTACGGCTTTCACACTCACTTATCTCTCAAAACTGAGCATGAGGAGAGACGTTCATTCATCTACCACAAAGGGAACGGGTTGCAGGAGAAACTTTTACTCTGGTTCCTCAGTCTGTTTCCTAGTACCAGTTTGAAGTTCCTGCAGTTTTCACTCTAAAACCGAGTTGGAGCTAGTACCTTCCCATATATATGTAAGGAGTGGTGTTTGCAACTGAAAAGAAACTTTGCGTTCCCAACAAGCTATTTGACGGACGGCTTTCACACACACTTATATCTCAAAACTGAGCATGTGGAGAGACGTTCGTTCATCTAGCACAAAGGGAACGGGTTACAGGAGAAACTTTTACACTGGTTTCTCAGTCTGTTTCCTAGTGCCGGTTTGAAGTTCCTGCAGTTTTCACTGTAAAACCGAGTTGGAGCTAGTACCTTCCCATATATATGTATGGAGTGGAGTTTACAACTGATAAGAAACTTTGTGTTCCCAACAAGCTGGTTGAAGGACGGCTTTCACACACACTTATCTCTCAGAACTGAGCATGTGGGGAGACGTTCGTTCATCTAGCACAAAGGGAACGGACTGCAGGAGAAACTTTTACACTGGTTTCTCAGTCTGTTTCCTAGTGCCTGTTTCAAATTCCTGCTGTTTTCACTGTAAACCGAGATGAAGCTTGTACCTTCCCATATATATGTATGGAGTGGAGTTTGCAACTGAAAAGAAATTTGTGTTCCCAACAAGCTAGTTGAAGGACGGCTTTCACAAGCACATATCTCTCAGAAGTGAGCATGTGGAGAGACGTTCGTTCATCTAGCACAAAGGGAACGGGTTGCAGGAGAAACTTTTACTCTGGTTTCTCAGTCTGTTTCCTAGTGCCGGTTTGAAGTTCCTGCAGTTTTCACTGTAAAACCGAGTTGGAGCTAGTACCTTCCCATATATATGTATGGAGTGGAGTTTGCAACTTAAAAGAAAATTTGTGTTCCCAACAAGCTGGTTGAAGGACGTCTTTCACACACATTATCTCTCAAAACTGAGCATGTGGAGAGACGTTCGTTCATCTAGCACAAACGGAACGGGTTGCAGGAGAAACTATTACTCCGGTTTATCAGTCTGTTTCCTAGTGCCGGTTTGAAGTTCCTGCAGTTTTCACTGTTAGACCGAGTTGGAGCTTGTACCTTCCCATATATATGTATGCAGTGGAGTTTGCAACTGTAAAGGATCTTTGAGTTCCCAACATGCTAGTTGAAGGACGGCTTTCACACTCACTTATCTCTCAAAACTGAGCATGAGGAGAGACGTTCGTTCATCTAGCACAAAGGGAACGGGTTGCAGGAGAAACTTTTACTCTGGTTTCTCAGTCTGTTTCCTAGTGCCGGTTTGAAGTTCCTGCAGTTTTCACTGTAAAACCGATTTGGAGCTAGTACCTTCCCATATATATGTATGGAGTGGAGTTTACAACGGAAAAGAAACTTTGTGTTCCCAACAAGCTGGTTGAAGGACGGCTTTCACACACACTTATCTCTCAGAACTGAGCATGTGGACAGACGTTCGTTCATCTAGCACAAAGGGAACGGATAGCAGGAGAAACTTTTACTCTGGTTTCTCAGTCTGTTTCCTAGTGCCGGTTTGAAGTTCCTGCAGTTTTCACTGTAAAACCGAGTTGGAGCTAGTACCTTCCCATATATATGTATGGAGTGGAGTTTACAACTGAAAAGAAACTTTGTGTTCCCAACAAGCTGGTTGAAGGACGGCGTTCACACACACATATCTCTCAGAACTGAGCATGTGGAGAGACGTTCGTTCATCTAGCACAAAGGGAACGGATTGCAGGAGAAACTTTTACTCTGGTTTCTCAGTCTGTTTCCTAGTGCCGGTTTGAAGTTCCTGCAGTTTTCACTGTAAAACCGAGTTGGAGCTAGTACCTTCCCATATATATGTATGGAGTGTATTTTACAACTGAAAAGAAATTTTGTGTTCCCAACAAGCTGGTTGAAGGACGGCTTTCACACACACTTATCTCTCAGAACTGAGCATGTGGAGAGGCGTTCGTTCATCTAGCACAAAGGGAACGGATTGCAGGAGAAACTTTTACTCTGGTTTCTCAGTCTGTTTCCTAGTGCCTGTTTCAATTTCCTGCAGTTTTCACTGTAAAACCGAGTTGGAGCTAGTACCTTCCCATATATATGTATGGAGTGGAGTTGGAAACTGAAAAGAAACTTTGTGTTGCCAACAAGCTAGTTGAAGGACGGCTTTCTCACACACTTATCTATCAAAACTGAGCATGTTGAGAGACCTTCGTTCATCTAGCACAAAGGGAACGGGTTGCAGGAGAAACTTTTACTCTGGTTTCTCATTCTGTTTCCTAGTGCCGGTTTGAAGTTCCTGCAGTTTTCACTGTAAAACCGAGTTGGAGCTAGTACCTTCCCATATATATGTATGGAGTGGAGTTTACAACTGAAAAGAAACTTTGTGTTCCCAACAAGCTGGTTGAAGGACGGCTTTCACACACACTTATCTCTAAGAACTGAGCATGTGGAGAGACGTTCGTTCATCTAGCACTAATGGAACGGATTGCAGGAGAAACTTTTACTCTGGTTCCTCAGTCTGTTTCCTAGTGCCTGTTTCAAGTTCCTGCAGTTTACACTGTAAAACCGAGTTGGAGCTAGTACCTTCCCATATATATGTATGGAGTGGATTTGGAAACTGAAAAGAAACTTTGTGTTGCCAACAAGCTAGTTGAAGGACGGCTTTCTCACACACTTATGTCTCAGAACTTAGCATGTGGAGAGACGTTCGTTCATCTAGCACAAAAGGAACTGTTTTGCAGGGGAAACATTTACTCTGGTTTCTCAGTCTGTTTCCTAGTGCCGGTTTGAAGTTCCTGCAGTTTTCACTGTAAAACCGAGTTGGAGCTTGTACCTTCCCGTATATATGTATGGAGTGGAGTTTACAACTGATAAGAAACTTTGTGTTCCCAACAAGCTGGTTGAAGGACGGCTTTCACACACACTTATCTCTCAGAACTGAGCATGTGGGAGACGTTCGTTCATCTAGCACAATGGGAACGGATTGCAGGAGAAACTTTTACTCTGGTTTCTCAGTCTGTTTCCTAGTGCCTGTTTCAAATTCCTGCTGTTTTCACTGTAAGACCGAGTTGGAGCTTGTACCTTCCCATATATATGTATGGAGTGGAGTTTTCAACTGAAAAGAATCTTTGGGTTCCCAACATGCTAGTTGAACGACGGCTTTCACACTCACATATCTCTCAAAACTGAGCATGTGGAGAGACATTCTTTCATCTAGCCCAAAGGGAACGGGTTGCAGGAGAAACTTTTACTCTGGTTTCTCAGTCTGTTTCCTAGTGCCAGTTTGAAGTTCCTGCAGTTTTCACTGTACAACCGAGTTGGAGCTTGTACCTTCCCATATATATGTATGGAGTGGAGTTTGCAACTGAAAAGAATCTTTGTGTTCCCAACATGCTAGTTGAAGGACGGCTTTCACACTCACTTATCTCTCAAAACTGAGCATGAGGAGAGACTTTCTTTCATCTAGCCCAAAGGGAACGGGTTGCAGGAGAAAATTTTACTCTGGTTTCTCAGTCTGTTTCCTAGTGCCGGTTTGAAGTTCCTGCAGTTTTCACTGTAAAACCGAGTTGGAGCTAGTACCTTCCCATATATATGTATGGAGTGGAGTTTGCAACTGAAAAGAAACTTTGTGTTCCCTACAAGCTAGTTGAAGGACGGCTTTCACACACACATATCTCTCAGAACTGAGCATGTGGAGAGACGTTCGTTCATCTAGCACAAATAGAACGGGTTGAAGGGGAAACTTTTACTCAGGTTTCTCAGTCTGTTTCCTAGTGCCGGTTTGAAGTTCCTGCATGTTTCACTGTAAGACCGAGTTGGAGCTTGTACCTTCCCATATATATGTATTGAGTGGAATTTGCAACAGAAAAAAATCTTTCTGTTCCCAACATGCTAGTTGAAGGACGGCTTTCACACTCACTTATCTCTCAAAAGTGAGCATGAGGAGAGACTTCCGTTCATCTAGTCCAAATGGAACGGGTTGCAGGAGAAACTTTTACTCTGGTTTCTCAGTCTGTTTCCTAGTGCCGGTTTGAAGTTCCTGCAGTTTTCACTGTAAAACCGAGTTGGAGCTAGTACCTTCCCATATATATGTATGGAGTGGAGTTTACAACTGATAAGAAACTTTGTGTTCCCAACAAGCTGGTTGAAGGACGGCTTTCACACACAATTATCTCTCAGAACTGAGCATGTGGGGAGACGTTCGTTCATGTAGCACAAATGGAACGGGTTGCAGGAGAAACTTTTACTCTGGTTTCTCAGTCTGTTTCCTAGTGCAGGTTTGAAGTTCCTGCAGTTTTCACTGTTAGACCGAGTTGGAGCTTGTACCTCCCCATATATATGTATGCAGTGGAGTTTGCAACTGCAAAGAATCTTTGAGTTCCCAACATGCTAGTTGAAGGACGGCTTTCACACTCATTTATCTCTCAAAACTGAGCATGAGGAGAGACGTTCGTTCATCTAGCACAAAGGGAACGGGTTGCAGGAGAAACTTTTACTCTGGTTCCTCAGTCTGTTTCCTAGTGCCGGTTTGAAGTTCCTGCAGTTTTCACTCTAAAACCGAGTTGGAGCTAGTACCTTCCCATATATATGTAAGGAGTGGTGTTTGCAACTGAAAAGAAACATTGCCTTCCAAACAAGCTATTTGACGGACGGCTTTCACACACACTTATCTCTCAGAACTGAGCATGTGGAGAGACGTTCGTTCATCTAGCACTAAGGGAACGGATTGCAGGAGAAACTTTTACTCTGGTTTCTCAGTCTGTTTCCTAGTGCCTGTTACAAGTTCCTGCTGTTTTCACTGTAAAACCGAGTTGGAGCTTGTACCTTCCCATATATATGTATGGAGTGGAGTTTGCAAATGAAAAGAAACTTTGTGTTCCCAACAAGCTAGTTGAAGGACGGCTTTCACACACACTTATGTCTCAGAAATGATCATGTGGAGAGACGTTCGTTCTTCTAGCACAAAGGGAACTGGTTTGCAGGGGAAACTTTTACTCTGGTTTCTCAGTCTGTTTCCTAGTGCCGGTTTGAATTCCATGCAGTTTTCACTGTAAAACCGAGTTGGAGCTAGTACCTTCCCATATATATGTATGGAGTGGAGTTTACAACTGAAAAGAAACTTTGTGTTCCCAACAAGCTAGTTGAAGGACGGCTTTCACACACACTTATCTCTCAGAACTGAGCATGTGGAGAGACGTTCATTCATCTAGCACAAATGGAAGGATTGCCGGAGAAACTTTTACTCTGGTTTCTCAGTCTGTTTCCTAGTGCCTGTTTCAAGTTCCTGCAGTTTTCACTGTAAAACCGAGTTGGAGCTAGTACCTTCCCATATATATGTATGGAGTGGAGTTGGAAACTGAAAAGAAACTTTGTGTTGCCAACAAGCTAGTTGAAGGACGGCTTTCTCACACACTTATCTCTCAAAACTGAGCATGTTGAGAGACGTTCGTTCATCTAGCACAAATGGAACGGGTTGAAGGGGTAACTTTTACTCTGGTTTCTCAGTCTGTTTCCTAGTGCCGGTTTGAAGTTCCTGCATGTTTCACTGTAAGACCGAATTGGAGCTTGTACCATCCCATATATATGTATAGAGTGGAATTTGCAACAGAAAAAAATCTTTGTGTTCCCAACATGCTAGTTGAAGGACGGCTTTCACACTCACTTATCTCTCAAAAGTGAGCATGAGGAGAGACTTCCGTTCATCTAGTCCAAATGGAACGGGTTGCAGGAGAAACTTTTACTCTGGTTTCTCAGTCTGTTTCCTAGTGCCGGTTTGAATTTCCTGCAGTTTTCACTGTAAAACCGAGTTGGAGCTAGTACCTTCCCATATATATGTATGGAGTGGAGTTTACAACTGATAAGAAACTTTTTGTTCCCAACAAGCTGGTTGAAGGACGGCTTTCACACACAAATATCTCTCAGAACTGAGCATGTGGGGAGACGTTCGTTCATGTAGCACAAATGGAACGGGTTGCAGGAGAAACTTTTACTCTGGTTTCTCAGTCTGTTTCCTAGTGCAGGTTTGAAGTTCCTGCAGTTTTCACTGTTAGACCGAGTTGGAGCTTGTACCTTCCCATATATATGTATGGAGTGGAATTTGCAACTGAAAAGAATCTTTGTGTTCCCAACATGCTAGTTGAAGTACGGCTTTCACACTCACTTATCTCTCAAAACTGAGCATGAGGAGAGACGTTCATTCATCTACCACAAAGGGAACGGGTTGCAGGAGAAACTTTTACTCTGGTTCCTCAGTCTGTTTCCTAGTACCAGTTTGAAGTTCCTGCAGTTTTCACTCTAAAACCGAGTTGGAGCTAGTACCTTCCCATATATATGTAAGGAGTGGTGTTTGCAACTGAAAAGAAACTTTGCGTTCCCAACAAGCTATTTGACGGACGGCTTTCACACACACTTATATCTCAAAACTGAGCATGTGGAGAGACGTTCGTTCATCTAGCACAAAGGGAACGGGTTACAGGAGAAACTTTTACACTGGTTTCTCAGTCTGTTTCCTAGTGCCGGTTTGAAGTTCCTGCAGTTTTCACTGTAAAACCGAGTTGGAGCTAGTACCTTCCCATATATATGTATGGAGTGGAGTTTACAACTGATAAGAAACTTTGTGTTCCCAACAAGCTGGTTGAAGGACGGCTTTCACACACACTTATCTCTCAGAACTGAGCATGTGGGGAGACGTTCGTTCATCTAGCACAAAGGGAACGGATTGCAGGAGAAACTTTTACACTGGTTTCTCAGTCTGTTTCCTAGTGCCTGTTTCAAATTCCTGCTGTTTTCACTGTAAACCGAGATGAAGCTTGTACCTTCCCATATATATGTATGGAGTGGAGTTTGCAACTGAAAAGAAATTTGTGTTCCCAACAAGCTAGTTGAAGGACGGCTTTCACAAGCACATATCTCTCAGAAGTGAGCATGTGGAGAGACGTTCGTTCATCTAGCACAAAGGGAACGGGTTGCAGGAGAAACTTTTACTCTGGTTTCTCAGTCTGTTTCCTAGTGCCGGTTTGAAGTTCCTGCAGTTTTCACTGTAAAACCGAGTTGGAGCTAGTACCTTCCCATATATATGTATGGAGTGGAGTTTGCAACTTAAAAGAAAATTTGTGTTCCCAACAAGCTGGTTGAAGGACGTCTTTCACACACATTATCTCTCAAAACTGAGCATGTGGAGAGACGTTCGTTCATCTAGCACAAACGGAACGGGTTGCAGGAGAAACTATTACTCCGGTTTATCAGTCTGTTTCCTAGTGCCGGTTTGAAGTTCCTGCAGTTTTCACTGTTAGACCGAGTTGGAGCTTGTACCTTCCCATATATATGTATGCAGTGGAGTTTGCAACTGTAAAGGATCTTTGAGTTCCCAACATGCTAGTTGAAGGACGGCTTTCACACTCACTTATCTCTCAAAACTGAGCATGAGGAGAGACGTTCGTTCATCTAGCACAAAGGGAACGGGTTGCAGGAGAAACTTTTACTCTGGTTTCTCAGTCTGTTTCCTAGTGCCGGTTTGAAGTTCCTGCAGTTTTCACTGTAAAACCGATTTGGAGCTAGTACCTTCCCATATATATGTATGGAGTGGAGTTTACAACGGAAAAGAAACTTTGTGTTCCCAACAAGCTGGTTGAAGGACGGCTTTCACACACACTTATCTCTCAGAACTGAGCATGTGGACAGACGTTCGTTCATCTAGCACAAAGGGAACGGATAGCAGGAGAAACTTTTACTCTGGTTTCTCAGTCTGTTTCCTAGTGCCGGTTTGAAGTTCCTGCAGTTTTCACTGTAAAACCGAGTTGGAGCTAGTACCTTCCCATATATATGTATGGAGTGGAGTTTGCAACTGAAAAGAAACTTTGTGTTCCCAACAAGCTAGTTGAAGGACGGCTTTCACACACACATATCTCTCAGAACTGAGCATGTGGAGAGACGTTCGTTCATCTAGCACAAATGGAACGGGTTGAAGGGGTAACTTTTACTCTGGTTTCTCATTCTGTTTCCTAGTGCCGGTTTGAAGTTCCTGCATGTTTCACTGTAAGACCGAATTGGAGCTTGTACCATCCCATATATATGTATACAGTGGAATTTGCAACAGAAAAAAATCTTTGTGTTCCCAACATGCTAGTTGAAGGACGGCTTTCACACTCACTTATCTCTCAAAAGTGAGCATGAGGAGAGGCTTCCGTTCATCTAGTCCAAATGGAACGGGTTGCAGGAGAAACTTTTACTCTGGTTTCTCAGTCTGTTTCCTAGTGCCGCTTTGAAGTTCCTGCAGTTTTCACTGTAAAACCGAGTTGGAGCTAGTACCTTCCCATATATATTTATGGAGTGGAGTTTACAACTGATAAGAAACTTTGTGTTCCAAACAAGCTGGTTGAAGGACGGCTTTCACACACAAATATCTCTCAGAACTGAGCATGTGGGGAGACGTTCGTTCATGTAGCACAAATGGAACGGGTTGCAGGAGAAACTTTTACTCTGGTTTCTCAGTCTGTTTCGTAGAGCAGGTTTGAAGTTCCTGCAGTTTTCACTGTTAGACCGAGTTGGAGCTTGTACCTTCCCATATATATGTATGGAGTGGAGTTTGCAACTGAAAAGAATCTTTGTGTTCCCAACATGCTAGTTGAAGTACGGCTTTCACACTCACTTATCTCTCAAAACTGAGCATGAGGAGAGACGTTCATTCATCTACCACAAAGGGAACGGGTTGCAGGAGAAACTTTTACTCTGGTTCCTCAGTCTGTTTCCTAGTACCAGTTTGAAGTTCCTGCAGTTTTCACTCTAAAACCGAGTTGGAGCTAGTACCTTCCCATATATATGTAAGGAGTGGTGTTTGCAACTGAAAAGAAACTTTGCGTTCCCAACAAGATATTTGACGGACGGCTTTCACACACACTTATATCTCAAAACTGAGCATGTGGAGAGACGTTCGTTCATCTAGCACAAAGGGAACGGGTTACAGGAGAAACTTTTACTCTGGTTTCTCAGTCTGTTTCCTAGTGACGGTTTGAAGTTCCTGCAGTTTTCACTGTAAAACCGAGTTGGAGCTAGTACCTTCCCATATATATGTATGGAGTGGAGTTTACAACTGATAAGAAACTTTGTGTTCCCAACAAGCTGGTTGAAGGACGGCTTTCACACACACTTATCTCTCAGAACTGAGCATGTGGGGAGACGTTCGTTCATCTAGCACAAAGGGAACGGATTGCAGGAGAAACTTTTACTCTGGTTTCTCAGTCTGTTTCCTAGTGCCTGTTTCAAATTCCTGCTGTTTTCACTGTAAACCGAGATGAAGCTTGTACCTTCCCATATATATGTATGGAGTGGAGTTTGCAACTGAAAAGAAATTTGTGTTCCCAACAAGCTAGTTGAAGGACGGCTTTCACAAGCACATATCTCTCAGAAGTGAGCATGTGGAGAGACGTTCGTTCATCTAGCACAAAGGGAACGGGTTGCAGGAGAAACTTTTACTCTGGTTTCTCAGTCTGTTTCCTAGTGCCGGTTTGAAGTTCCTGCAGTTTTCACTGTAAAACCGAGTTGGAGCTAGTACCTTCCCATATATATGTATGGAGTGGAGTTTGCAACTTAAAAGAAACTTTGTGTTCCCAACAAGCTGGTTGAAGGACGTCTTTCACACACATTATCTCTCAAAACTGAGCATGTGGAGAGACGTTCGTTCATCTAGCACAAACGGAACGGGTTGCAGGAGAAACTATTACTCTGGTTTATCAGTCTGTTTCCTAGTGCCGGTTTGAAGTTCCTGCAGTTTTCACTGTTAGACCGAGTTGGAGCTTGTACCTTCCCATATATATGTATGGAGTGGAGTTTGCAAATGAAAAGAAACTTTGTGTTCCCAACAAGCTAGTTGAAGGACGGCTTTCACACACACTTATGTCTCAGAACTGAGCATGTGGAGAGACGTTCGTTCTTCTAGCACAAAGGGAACTGGTTTGCAGGGGAAACTTTTACTCTGGTTTCTCAGTCTGTTTCCTAGTGCCGGTTTGAATTTCCTGCAGTTTTCACTGTAAAACCGAGTTGGAGCTAGTACCTTCCCATATATATGTATGGAGAGGAGTTTACAACTGAAAAGAAACTTTGTGTTCCCAACAAGCTAGTTGAAGGACGGCTTTCACACACACTTATCTCTCAGAACTGAGCATGTGGAGAGACGTTCATTCATCTAGCACAAATGGAAGGATTGCAGGAGAAACTTTTACTCTGGTTTCTCAGTCTGTTTCCTAGTGCCTGTTTCAAGTTCCTGGAGTTTTCACTGTAAAACCGAGTTGGAGCTAGTACCTTCCCATATATATGTATGGAGTGGAGTTGGAAACTGAAAAGAAACTTTGTGTTCCCAACAATCTGAATGAAGGACGGCTTTCACAAACACTTATCTCTCAGAACTGAGCATGTGGAGAGACGTTCGTTCATCTAGCACAAAGGGAACGGGTTGCAGGAGAAACTTTTACTCTGATTTCTCAGTCTGTTTCCTACTGCCGGTTTGAAGTTCCTGCAGTTTTCACTGTAAAAGCGACTTGGAGCTAGTACATTCCCGTACATATGTATGGACTGGGGTCTACAACTGAAAAGAAACTTTGTGTTCCCAACAAGCTAGTTAAAGGACGGCTTTCACACACAATTATCTCTCACAAATGAGCATGTGGAGAGACGTTCGTTCATCTAGGACAAAGGGAACGGGTTGCAGGAGGAACTTTTACTCTGGTTTCTCAGTCTGTTTCTTAGTGCCGGTTTGAAATTCCTGCAGTTTTCACTCTAAAACCGAGTTGGAGCTAGTACCTTCCCATATATATGTATGGAGTGGAGTTTACAACTGAAAAGAAACTTTGTGTTCCCAACAAGCTAGTTGAAGGACGGCTTTCACACACACATACCTCTCAGAACTGAGCATGTGGAGAGACGTTCGTTCATCTAGCACAATTGGAACGGGTTGCAGGAGAAACTTTTACTCTGATTTCTCAGTCTGTTTCCTACTGCCGGTTTGAAGTTCCTGCAGTTTTCACTGTAAAAGCGACTTGGAGCTAGTACATTCCCATACATATGTATGGAGTGGGATTTACAACTGAAAAGAAACATTGTGTTCCCAACAAGCTAGTTAAAGGACGGCTTTCACACACACTTATCTCTCACAACTGAGCATGTGGAGAGACGTTCGTTCATCTAGCACAAAGGGAACGGGTTGCAGGAGAAACTTTTACTCTGGTTTCTCAGTCTGTTTCCTAGTGCCGGTTTGAAATTCCTGCAGTTTTCACTCTAAAACCGAGTTGGAGCTAGTACCTTCCCATATATATGTATGGAGTGGAGTTTACAACTGAAAAGAAACTTTGTGTTCCCAACAAGCTAGTTGAAGGACGGCTTTCACACACAATTATCTCTTAGAACTGAACATGTGGAGAGACGTTCATTCATCAAGCACAAATGGAACGGATTGCAGGAGAAACTTTTACTCTGGTTTCTCAGTCTTTTTCCTAGTGCCTATTTCAAGTTCCTGGACTTTTCACTGTAAAACCGAGTTGGAGCTAGTTCCTTCCCATATATATGTATGGAGTGGAGTTGGAAACTGAAAAGAAACTTTGTGTTCCCAACAAGCTGGTTGAAGGACGGCTTTCACACACACATATCTCTTAAAACTGAGCATGTGGATAGACGTTCGTTCATCTAGCACAAAGGGAACGGGTTGCAGGAGAAACTTTTACTCTGATTTCTCAGTCTGTTTCCTAGTGCCGGTTTGAAGTTCCTACAGTTTTCACTGTAAAACCGACTTGGAGCTAGTACATTCTCATACATATGTATGGAGTGGAGTTGGAAACTGAAAAGAAACTTTGTGTTCCCAACAAGCTAGTTGAAGGACGGCTTTCACACACACTTATCTCTCAGAACTGAGCATGTGGAGAGTCGTTCGTTCATCTAGCACAAAGGGAACTGCTTGCAGGAGAAACTTTTACTCTGGTTTCTCAGTCTGTTTCCTAGTGCCGGTTTGATGTTCCTGCAGATTTCACTGTAAAACCGAGTTGGAGCTAGTACCTTCCCATATATATGTATGGAGTGAATTTTACAACTGAAAAGAAACTTTGTGTTCCCAACAAGCTGGTTGAAGGACGGCTTTCACACACACTTATCTCTCAGAACTGAGCATGTGGAGAGACGTTCGTTCATCTAGCACAAAGGGAACGGATTGCAGGAGAAACTTTTACTCTGGTTTCTCAGTCTGTTTCCTAGTGCCGGTTTGAAGTTCCTGCAGTTTTCACTGTAAAACCGAGTTGGAGCTAGTACCTTCCCATATATATGTATGGAGTGGAGTTGGAAACTGAAAAGAAACTGTGTTGCCAACAAGCTAGTTGAAGGACGGCTTTCTCACACACTTATCTCTCAAAACTGAGCATGTTGAGAGACGTTCGTTCATCTAGCACAAAGGGAACAGGTTGCAGGAGAAACTTTTACTCTGGTTTCTCAGTCTGTTTCCTAGTGCCGGTTTGAAGTTCCTGCAGTTTTCACTGTAAAACCGATTTGGAGCTAGTACCTTCCCATATATATGTATGGAGTGGAGGTTACAACTGAAAAGAAACTTTGTGTTCCCAACAAGCTGGTTGAAGGACGGCTTTCACACACAGTTATCTCTCAGAACTGAGCATGTGGACAGACGTTCGTTCATCTAGCACAAAGGGAACGGATAGCAGGAGAAACTTTTACTCTGGTTTCTCAGTCTGTTTCCTAGTGCCGGTTTGAAGTTTCTGCAGTTTTCACTGTAAAACCGAGTTGGAGCTAGTACCTTCCCATATATATGTATGGAGTGGAGTTTGCAACTGAAAAGAAACTTTGTGTTCCCAACAAGCTAGTTGAAGGACGGCTTTCACACACACTTATCTCTCAGAACTGAGCATGTGGAGAGACGTTCGTTCATCTAGCACAAATGGAACGGGTTGAAGGGGAAACTTTTACTCTGGTTTCTCAGTCTGTTTCCTAGTGCCGGTTTGAAGTTCCTGCATGTTTCACTGTAAGACCGAGTTGGAGCTTGTACCTTCCCATATATATGTATGGAGTGGAATTTGCAACAGAAAAAAATCTTTGTGTTCCCAACATGCTAGTTGAAGGACGGCTTTCACACTCACTTATCTCTCAAAAGTGAGCATGAGGAGAGACTTCCGTTCATCTAGTCCAAATGGAACGGGTTGCAGGAGAAACTTTTACTCTGGTTTCTCAGTCTGTTTCCTAGTGCCGGTTTGAAGTTCCTGCAGTTTTCACTGTAAAACCGAGTTGGAGCTAGTACCTTCCCATATATATGTAAGGAGTGGAGTTTACAACTGATAAGAAACTTTGTGTTCCCAACAAGCTGGTTGAAGGACGGCTTTCACACACAAATATCTCTCAGAACTCAGCATGTGGGGAGACGTTCGTTCATGTAGCACAAATGGAACGGGTTGCAGGAGAAACTTTTACTCTGGTTTCTCAGTCTGTTTCCTAGTGCAGGATTGAAGTTCCTGCAGTTTTCACTGTTAGACCGAGTTGTGGCTTGTACCTTCCCATATATATGTATGGAGTGGAGTTTGCAACTGAAAAGAATCTTTGTGTTCCCAACATGCTAGTTGAAGTACGGCTTTCACACTCACTTATCTCTCAAAACTGAGCATGAGGAGAGACGTTCATTCATCTACCACAAAGGGAACGGGTTGCAGGAGAAACTTTTACTCTGGTTTCTCAGTCTGTTTCCTACTGCCGGTTTGAAGTTCCTGCAGTTTTCACTGTAAAAGCGACTTGGAGCTAGTAGATTCCCAAACATATGTATGGAGTGGGGTTTACAACTGAAAAGAAACTTTGTGTTCCCAACAAGCTAGTTAAAGGACGGCTTTCACACACACTTATCTCTCACAACTGAGCATGTGGAGAGACGTTCGTTCATCTAGCACAAAGGGAACGGGTTGCAGGAGAAACTTTTACTCTGGATTCTCAGTCTGTTTCCTAGTGCCGGTTTGAAATTCCTGCAGTTTTCACTCTAAAACAGAGTTGGAGCTAGTACCTTCCCATATATATGTATGGAGTGGAGTTTACAACTGAAAAGAAACTTTGTGTTCCCAACAAGCTAGTTGAAGGACGGCTTTCACACACAATTATCTCTCAGAACTGAGCATGTGGAGAGACGTTCATTCATCAAGCAAAAATGGAACGGATTGCAGGAGAAACTTTTACTCTGGTTTCTCAGTCTGTTTCCTAGTGCCTGTTTCAAGTTCCTGGAGTTTTCACTGTAAAACCGAGTTGGAGCTAGTTCCTTCCCATATATATGTATGGAGTGGAGTTGGAAACTGAAAAGAAACTTTGTGTTCCCAACAAGCTGGTTGAAGGACGGCTTTCACACACACATATCTCTTAAAACTGAGCATGTGGATAGACGTTCGTTCATCTAGCACAAAGGGAACGGATTGCAGGAGAAACTTTTACTCTGGTTTCTCAGTCTGTTTCCTAGTGCCTGTTTCAAATTCCTGCTGTTTTCACTGTAAACCGAGATGAAGCTTGTACCTTCCCATATATATGTATGGAGTGGAGTTTGCAACTGAAAAGAAATTTGTGTTCCCAACAAGCTAGTTGAAGGACGGCTTTCACAAGCACATATCTCTCAGAAGTGAGCATGTGGAGAGACGTTCGTTCATCTAGCACAAAGGGAACGGGTTGCAGGAGAAACTTTTACTCTGGTTTCTCAGTCTGTTTCCTAGTGCCGGTTTGAAGTTCCTGCAGTTTTCACTGTAAAACCGAGTTGGAGCTAGTACCTTCCCATATATATGTATGGAGTGGAGTTTGCAACTTAAAAGAAACTTTGTGTTCCCAACAAGCTGGTTGAAGGACGTCTTTCACACACATTATCTCTCAAAACTGAGCATGTGGAGAGACGTTCGTTCATCTAGCACAAACGGAACGGGTTGCAGGAGAAACTATTACTCTGGTTTATCAGTCTGTTTCCTAGTGCCGGTTTGAAGTTCCTGCAGTTTTCACTGTTAGACCGAGTTGGAGCTTGTACCTTCCCATATATATGTATGGAGTGGAGTTTGCAAATGAAAAGAAACTTTGTGTTCCCAACAAGCTAGTTGAAGGACGGCTTTCACACACACTTATGTCTCAGAACTGAGCATGTGGAGAGACGTTCGTTCTTCTAGCACAAAGGGAACTGGTTTGCAGGGGAAACTTTTACTCTGGTTTCTCAGTCTGTTTCCTAGTGCCGGTTTGAATTTCCTGCAGTTTTCACTGTAAAACCGAGTTGGAGCTAGTACCTTCCCATATATATGTATGGAGAGGAGTTTACAACTGAAAAGAAACTTTGTGTTCCCAACAAGCTAGTTGAAGGACGGCTTTCACACACACTTATCTCTCAGAACTGAGCATGTGGAGAGACGTTCATTCATCTAGCACAAATGGAAGGATTGCAGGAGAAACTTTTACTCTGGTTTCTCAGTCTGTTTCCTAGTGCCTGTTTCAAGTTCCTGGAGTTTTCACTGTAAAACCGAGTTGGAGCTAGTACCTTCCCATATATATGTATGGAGTGGAGTTGGAAACTGAAAAGAAACTTTGTGTTCCCAACAATCTGAATGAAGGACGGCTTTCACAAACACTTATCTCTCAGAACTGAGCATGTGGAGAGACGTTCGTTCATCTAGCACAAAGGGAACGGGTTGCAGGAGAAACTTTTACTCTGATTTCTCAGTCTGTTTCCTACTGCCGGTTTGAAGTTCCTGCAGTTTTCACTGTAAAAGCGACTTGGAGCTAGTACATTCCCGTACATATGTATGGACTGGGGTCTACAACTGAAAAGAAACTTTGTGTTCCCAACAAGCTAGTTAAAGGACGGCTTTCACACACAATTATCTCTCACAAATGAGCATGTGGAGAGACGTTCGTTCATCTAGGACAAAGGGAACGGGTTGCAGGAGGAACTTTTACTCTGGTTTCTCAGTCTGTTTCTTAGTGCCGGTTTGAAATTCCTGCAGTTTTCACTCTAAAACCGAGTTGGAGCTAGTACCTTCCCATATATATGTATGGAGTGGAGTTTACAACTGAAAAGAAACTTTGTGTTCCCAACAAGCTAGTTGAAGGACGGCTTTCACACACACATACCTCTCAGAACTGAGCATGTGGAGAGACGTTCGTTCATCTAGCACAATTGGAACGGGTTGCAGGAGAAACTTTTACTCTGATTTCTCAGTCTGTTTCCTACTGCCGGTTTGAAGTTCCTGCAGTTTTCACTGTAAAAGCGACTTGGAGCTAGTACATTCCCATACATATGTATGGAGTGGGGTTTACAACTGAAAAGAAACATTGTGTTCCCAACAAGCTAGTTAAAGGACGGCTTTCACACACACTTATCTCTCACAACTGAGCATGTGGAGAGACGTTCGTTCATCTAGCACAAAGGGAACGGGTTGCAGGAGAAACTTTTACTCTGGTTTCTCAGTCTGTTTCCTAGTGCCGGTTTGAAATTCCTGCAGTTTTCACTCTAAAACCGAGTTGGAGCTAGTACCTTCCCATATATATGTATGGAGTGGAGTTTACAACTGAAAAGAAACTTTGTGTTCCCAACAAGCTAGTTGAAGGACGGCTTTCACACACAATTATCTCTTAGAACTGAACATGTGGAGAGACGTTCATTCATCAAGCACAAATGGAACGGATTGCAGGAGAAACTTTTACTCTGGTTTCTCAGTCTTTTTCCTAGTGCCTATTTCAAGTTCCTGGACTTTTCACTGTAAAACCGAGTTGGAGCTAGTTCCTTCCCATATATATGTATGGAGTGGAGTTGGAAACTGAAAAGAAACTTTGTGTTCCCAACAAGCTAGTTGAAGGACGGCTTTCACACACACTTATCTCTCAGAACTGAGCATGTGGAGAGTCGTTCGTTCATCTAGCACAAAGGGAACTGCTTGCAGGAGAAACTTTTACTCTGGTTTCTCAGTCTGTTTCCTAGTGCCGGTTTGATGTTCCTGCAGATTTCACTGTAAAACCGAGTTGGAGCTAGTACCTTCCCATATATATGTATGGAGTGAATTTTACAACTGAAAAGAAACTTTGTGTTCCCAACAAGCTGGTTGAAGGACGGCTTTCACACACACTTATCTCTCAGAACTGAGCATGTGGAGAGACGTTCGTTCATCTAGCACAAAGGGAACGGATTGCAGGAGAAACTTTTACTCTGGTTTCTCAGTCTGTTTCCTAGTGCCGGTTTGAAGTTCCTGCAGTTTTCACTGTAAAACCGAGTTGGAGCTAGTACCTTCCCATATATATGTATGGAGTGGAGTTGGAAACTGAAAAGAAACTTTGTGTTGCCAACAAGCTAGTTGAAGGACGGCTTTCTCACACACTTATCTCTCAAAACTGAGCATGTTGAGAGACGTTCGTTCATCTAGCACAAAGGGAACAGGTTGCAGGAGAAACTTTTACTCTGGTTTCTCAGTCTGTTTCCTAGTGCCGGTTTGAAGTTCCTGCAGTTTTCACTGTAAAACCGATTTGGAGCTAGTACCTTCCCATATATATGTATGGAGTGGAGGTTACAACTGAAAAGAAACTTTGTGTTCCCAACAAGCTGGTTGAAGGACGGCTTTCACACACAGTTATCTCTCAGAACTGAGCATGTGGACAGACGTTCGTTCATCTAGCACAAAGGGAACGGATAGCAGGAGAAACTTTTACTCTGGTTTCTCAGTCTGTTTCCTAGTGCCGGTTTGAAGTTCCTGCAGTTTTCACTGTAAAACCGAGTTGGAGCTAGTACCTTCCCATATATATGTATGGAGTGGAGTTTGCAACTGAAAAGAAACTTTGTGTTCCCAACAAGCTAGTTGAAGGACGGCTTTCACACACACTTATCTCTCAGAACTGAGCATGTGGAGAGACGTTCGTTCATCTAGCACAAATGGAACGGGTTGAAGGGGAAACTTTTACTCTGGTTTCTCAGTCTGTTTCCTAGTGCCGGTTTGAAATTCCTGCAGTTTTCACTCTAAAACCGAGTTGGAGCTAGTACCTTCCCATATATATGTATGGAGTGGAGTTTACAACTGAAAAGAAACTTTGTGTTCCCAACAAGCTAGTTGAAGGACGGCTTTCACACACAATTATCTCTTAGAACTGAACATGTGGAGAGACGTTCATTCATCAAGCACAAATGGAACGGATTGCAGGAGAAACTTTTACTCTGGTTTCTCAGTCTTTTTCCTAGTGCCTATTTCAAGTTCCTGGACTTTTCACTGTAAAACCGAGTTGGAGCTAGTTCCTTCCCATATATATGTATGGAGTGGAGTTGGAAACTGAAAAGAAACTTTGTGTTCCCAACAAGCTGGTTGAAGGACGGCTTTCACACACACATATCTCTTAAAACTGAGCATGTGGATAGACGTTCGTTCATCTAGCACAAAGGGAACGGGTTGCAGGAGAAACTTTTACTCTGATTTCTCAGTCTGTTTCCTAGTGCCGGTTTGAAGTTCCTACAGTTTTCACTGTAAAACCGACTTGGAGCTAGTACATTCCCATACATATGTATGGAGTGGAGTTGGAAACTGAAAAGAAACTTTGTGTTCCCAACAAGCTAGTTGAAGGACGGCTTTCACACACACTTATCTCTCAGAACTGAGCATGTGGAGAGTCGTTCGTTCATCTAGCACAAAGGGAACTGCTTGCAGGAGAAACTTTTACTCTGGTTTCTCAGTCTGTTTCCTAGTGCCGGTTTGATGTTCCTGCAGATTTCACTGTAAAACCGAGTTGGAGCTAGTACCTTCCCATATATATGTATGGAGTGAATTTTACAACTGAAAAGAAACTTTGTGTTCCCAACAAGCTGGTTGAAGGACGGCTTTCACACACACTTATCTCTCAGAACTGAGCATGTGGAGAGACGTTCGTTCATCTAGCACAAAGGGAACGGATTGCAGGAGAAACTTTTACTCTGGTTTCTCAGTCTGTTTCCTAGTGCCGGTTTGAAGTTCCTGCAGTTTTCACTGTAAAACCGAGTTGGAGCTAGTACCTTCCCATATATATGTATGGAGTGGAGTTGGAAACTGAAAAGAAACTTTGTGTTGCCAACAAGCTAGTTGAAGGACGGCTTTCTCACACACTTATCTCTCAAAACTGAGCATGTTGAGAGACGTTCGTTCATCTAGCACAAAGGGAACAGGTTGCAGGAGAAACTTTTACTCTGGTTTCTCAGTCTGTTTCCTAGTGCCGGTTTGAAGTTCCTGCAGTTTTCACTGTAAAACCGATTTGGAGCTAGTACCTTCCCATATATATGTATGGAGTGGAGGTTACAACTGAAAAGAAACTTTGTGTTCCCAACAAGCTGGTTGAAGGACGGCTTTCACA
Source organism: Camelus dromedarius (assembly GCF_036321535.1). NCBI lineage: Eukaryota > Metazoa > Chordata > Mammalia > Artiodactyla > Camelidae > Camelus > Camelus dromedarius. The sequence continues at coordinate 11,902,858 of NC_087470.1, read as the reverse complement.
CACAGTTATCTCTCAGAACTGAGCATGTGGACAGACGTTCGTTCATCTAGCACAAAGGGAACGGATAGCAGGAGAAACTTTTACTCTGGTTTCTCAGTCTGTTTCCTAGTGCCGGTTTGAAGTTCCTGCAGTTTTCACTGTAAAACCGAGTTGGAGCTAGTACCTTCCCATATATATGTATGGAGTGGAGTTTGCAACTGAAAAGAAACTTTGTGTTCCCAACAAGCTAGTTGAAGGACGGCTTTCACACACACTTATCTCTCAGAACTGAGCATGTGGAGAGACGTTCGTTCATCTAGCACAAATGGAACGGGTTGAAGGGGAAACTTTTACTCTGGTTTCTCAGTCTGTTTCCTAGTGCCGGTTTGAAGTTCCTGCATGTTTCACTGTAAGACCGAGTTGGAGCTTGTACCTTCCCATATATATGTATGGAGTGGAATTTGCAACAGAAAAAAATCTTTGTGTTCCCAACATGCTAGTTGAAGGACGGCTTTCACACTCACTTATCTCTCAAAAGTGAGCATGAGGAGAGACTTCCGTTCATCTAGTCCAAATGGAACGGGTTGCAGGAGAAACTTTTACTCTGGTTTCTCAGTCTGTTTCCTAGTGCCGGTTTGAAGTTCCTGCAGTTTTCACTGTAAAACCGAGTTGGAGCTAGTACCTTCCCATATATATGTAAGGAGTGGAGTTTACAACTGATAAGAAACTTTGTGTTCCCAACAAGCTGGTTGAAGGACGGCTTTCACACACAAATATCTCTCAGAACTGAGCATGTGGGGAGACGTTCGTTCATGTAGCACAAATGGAACGGGTTGCAGGAGAAACTTTTACTCTGGTTTCTCAGTCTGTTTCCTAGTGCAGGATTGAAGTTCCTGCAGTTTTCACTGTTAGACCGAGTTGTGGCTTGTACCTTCCCATATATATGTATGGAGTGGAGTTTGCAACTGAAAAGAATCTTTGTGTTCCCAACATGCTAGTTGAAGTACGGCTTTCACACTCACTTATCTCTCAAAACTGAGCATGAGGAGAGACGTTCATTCATCTACCACAAAGGGAACGGGTTGCAGGAGAAACTTTTACTCTGGTTTCTCAGTCTGTTTCCTACTGCCGGTTTGAAGTTCCTGCAGTTTTCACTGTAAAAGCGACTTGGAGCTAGTACATTCCCAAACATATGTATGGAGTGGGGTTTACAACTGAAAAGAAACTTTGTGTTCCCAACAAGCTAGTTAAAGGACGGCTTTCACACACACTTATCTCTCACAACTGAGCATGTGGAGAGACGTTCGTTCATCTAGCACAAAGGGAACGGGTTGCAGGAGAAACTTTTACTCTGGATTCTCAGTCTGTTTCCTAGTGCCGGTTTGAAATTCCTGCAGTTTTCACTCTAAAACAGAGTTGGAGCTAGTACCTTCCCATATATATGTATGGAGTGGAGTTTACAACTGAAAAGAAACTTTGTGTTCCCAACAAGCTAGTTGAAGGACGGCTTTCACACACAATTATCTCTCAGAACTGAGCATGTGGAGAGACGTTCATTCATCAAGCAAAAATGGAACGGATTGCAGGAGAAACTTTTACTCTGGTTTCTCAGTCTGTTTCCTAGTGCCTGTTTCAAGTTCCTGGAGTTTTCACTGTAAAACCGAGTTGGAGCTAGTTCCTTCCCATATATATGTATGGAGTGGAGTTGGAAACTGAAAAGAAACTTTGTGTTCCCAACAAGCTGGTTGAAGGACGGCTTTCACACACACATATCTCTTAAAACTGAGCATGTGGATAGACGTTCGTTCATCTAGCACAAAGGGAACGGGTTGCAGGAGAAACTTTTACTCTGATTTCTCAGTCTGTTTCCTAGTGCCGGTTTGAAGTTCCTGCAGTTTTCACTGTAAAACCGACTTGGAGCTAGTACATTCCCATACATATGTATGGAGTGGAGTTGGAAACTGAAAAGAAACTTTGTGTTCCCAACAAGCTAGTTGAAGGACGGCTTTCACACACACTTATCTCTCAGAACTGAGCATGTGGAGAGACGTTCGTTCATCTAGCACAAAGGGAACGTGTTGCAGGAGAAACTTTTACTCTGGTTTCTCAGTCTGTTTCCTAGTGCCGGTTTGATGTTCCTGCAGATTTCACTGTAAAACCGAGTTGGAGCTAGTACCTTCCCATATATATGTATGGAGTGAATTTTACAACTGAAAAGAAACTTTGTGTTCCCAACAAGCTGGTTGAAGGACGGCTTTCACACACACTTATCTCTCAGAACTGAGCATGTGGAGAGACGTTCGTTCATCTAGCACAAAGGGAACGGATTGCAGGAGAAACTTCTACTCTGGTTTCTCAGTCTGTTTCCTAGTGCCGGTTTGAAGTTCCTGCAGTTTTCACTGTAAAACCGATTTGGAGCTAGTACCTTCCCATATATATGTATGGAGTGGAGTTGGAAACTGAAAAGAAACTTTGTGTTGCCAACAAGCTAGTTGAAGGACGGCTTTCTCACACACTTATCTCTCAAAACTGAGCATGTTGAGAGACGTTCGTTCATCTACACAAAGTGAACGGGTTGCAGGAGAAACTTTTACTCTGGTTTCTCAGTCTGTTTCCTAGTGCCGGTTTGAAGTTCCTGCAGTTTTCACTGTAAAACCGATTTGGAGCTAGTACCTTCCCATATATATGTATGGAGTGGAGTTTACAACTGAAAAGAAACTTTGTGTTCCCAACAAGCTGGTTGAAGGACGGCTTTCACACACAATTATCTCTCAGAACTGAGCATGTGGACAGACGTTCGTTCATCTAGCACAAAGGGAACGGATAGCAGGAGAAACATTTACTCTGGTTTCTCAGTCTGTTTCCTAGGGCCGGTTTGAAGTTCCTGCAGTTTTCACTGTAAAACCGAGTTGGAGCTAGTACCTTCCCATATATATGTAAGGAGTCGAGTTTGCAACTGAAAAGAAACTTTGTGTTCCCAACAAGCTAGTTGAAGGACGGCTTCACACATATTTATCTCTCAAAACTGAGCATGTGGAGAGACGTTCGTTCATCTAGCACAAAGGGAACGGGTTGCAGGAGAAACTTTTATTCTCGTTTCTCAGTGTGTTTCCTAGTGCCGGTTTGAAGTTCCTGCAGTTTTCACTGTAAAACCGAATTAGAGCTAGTACCTTCCCTTATATTTTAATGGAGTGGAGTTGGAACATGGAAAGATACTTTGTGTTCCCAACAAGCTAGTTGAAGGACGGCTTTCACACACAAATATCTCTCAAAACTGAGCATGTGGAGAGACGTTCGTTCATCTAGCACAAAAGGAACTGGTTGCAGGTGAAACTTTTACTCTGGTTTCTTAGTGTGTTTCCTAGTGCCGGTTTGAATTTCCTGCAGTTTTCACTGTAAAACCGAGTTGGAGCTAGTACCTTAACATATATATTTATGGAGTGGATTTTGCAACTCAAAAGAAACTTTGTGTTCCCAACAAGCTAGTTGAAGGACGGCTTTCACACACACTTATCTCTCAAAACTGAGCATGTGGATAGACGATCTTTCATCTAGCACAAAGTGAACGGGTTGCAGGAGAAACTTCTACTCTGGCTTCTCAGTCTGTTTCCTAGTGCCTGTTTCAAGTCCCTGCAGTTTTCACTGTAAAACCGATTTGGAGCTAGTACCTTCCCATATATATGTATGGAGTGGAGTTGGAAACTGAAAAGAAACTTTGTGTTCCCAACAAGCTAGTTGAAGGACGGCTTTCACACACACTTATCTCTCAAAATTGAGCATGTGGATAGACGATCGTTCATCTAGCACAAAGTGAACGGGTTGAAGGAGAAACTTCTACTCTGGTTTCTCAGTCTGTTTCCTAGTCCCGGTTTGAAGTTCCTGCAGTTTTCACTGTAAAATCGACTTGGAGCTAGTACCTTCCCATATATATGTATGGATTGGGGTTTGCAACTGAAAAGAAACTTTGTGTTCCCAACAAGTTAGTTGAAGGACGGCTTTCACACACACTTATCTCTCAAAACTGAGCATGTGGATAGACGTTCGTTCATCTAGCACAAAGGGAACGCGTTGCAGGAGAAACTTTTACTCTGGTTTCTCAGTCTGTTTCCTAGTGCCGGTTTGAATTTCCTGCAGATTTCACTGTAAAACCGACTTGGAGCTAGTACATTCCCATATATATGTATGGAGAGCAGTTGGAAACTGAAAAGAAACTTTGTGTTCCCAACAAGCTAGTTGAAGGACGGCTTTCACACTCACTTATCTCTCAGAACTGAGCATGGGGAGAGACGTTCGTTCTTCTAGCACAAAGGGAACGGGTTGCAGGAGAAACTTTTACTCTGGTTTCTCAGTCTGTTTCCTAGGGCCGGTTTGAAGTTCCTGCAGGTTTCACTGTAAAACCGAGTTGGAGCTAGTACCTTCCCATATATATGTATGGAGTGGAGTTTACAACTGAAAAGAAAGTTTGTGTTCCCAACAAGCTGGTTGAAGGACGGCTTTCACACACACTTATCTCTCAGAACTGAGCATGTGGAGAGACGTTCGTTCATCTAGCACAAAGGAAACGGATTGCAGGGGAAACTTTTACTCTGGTTTCTCAGTCTGTTTCCTAGTGCCTGTTTCAAGTTCCTTCAGTTTTCAGTGTAAAACCGAGTTGGAGCTAGTACTTTCCCATATATATGTATGGAGTGAAGTTGGAAACTTAAAAGAAACATTGTGTTGCCAAAAGCTAGTTGAAGGACGGCTTTCTCACACACTTATCTCTCAAAACTTAGCATGTTGAGAGACGTTCGTTCATCTAGCACAAAGGGAACGGGTTGCAGGAGAATCTTTTACTCTGGTTTCTCATTCTGTTTCCTAGTGCCGGTTTGAAGTTCCTGCAGTTTTCACTGTAAAACCGATTTGGAGCTAGTACCTTCCCATTTATATGTATGGAGTGGAGTTTACAACTGAAAAGAAACTTTAAGTTCCCAACAAGCTGGTTGAAGGACGGCTTTCACACACACTTATCTCTCAGAACTGAGCATGTGTAGAGACGTTCGTTCATCTAGCACAAGGGAACGGGTTGCAGGAGAAACTTTTACTCTGGTTTCTCAGTCTGTTTCTTAGTGCCTGTTTCATGTTCCTGCAATTTTCACTGTAAAACCGAGTTGGAGCTAGTACCTTCCCATATATATGTATGGAGTGGAGTTTGCAACTGAAAAGAAACTTTAAGTTCCCAACAAGCTAGTTGAAGGACGGCTTTCACACACACTTATCTCTCAAAACTGAGAATGTGGAGAGACGTTCGTTCATCTAGCACAAAGGGAACGGGTTGCAGGAGAAACTTTTACTCTGGTTTCTCAGTCTGTTTCCTAGTGATCGTTTGAAGTTCCTGCAGTTTTCATTGTAAAACCGACTCGGAGCTAGTACATTCCCATATTTATGTATGGAGTATAATTTGCAACTGAAAAGAAACTTGGTGTTGCCAACAAGCTAGTTGAAGGACGGCTTTCACACACACTTATCTCTCACAACTGAGCATGTGGAGAGACGTTCGTTCATCTAGCACAAAGGGAACGGGTTGCAGGGGAAACTTTTACTCTGGTTTCTCAGTCTGTTTCCTAGTGCCGGTTTGAAGTTCCTGCAGTTTTCACTGTAAAACCGAGTTGGAGCTAGTACCTTCCCATATATATGTATGCAGTGGAGTTTACAACTGAAAAGAAACTTTGTGTTCCCAACAAGCTGGTTGAAGGACGGCTTTCACACACACTTATCTCTCAGAACTGAGCATGTGGAGAGACGTTCGTTCATCTAGCACAAAGGGAACGGGTTGAAGGGGAAACTTTTACTCTGGTTTCTAAGTCTGTTTCCTAGTGCCGGTTTGAAGTTCCTGCAGTTTTCACTGTAAAACCGAGTTGGAGCTAGTACCTTCCCATATATATGTATGGAGTGGAGTTTACAACTGAAAAGAAACTTTGTGTTCCCAACAAGCTGGTTGAAGGACGGCTTTCACACACACTTATCTCTCAGAACTGAGCATGTGGAGAGACGTTCGTTCATCTAGCACAAATGGAACGGATTGCAGGAGAAACTTTTAATCTGGATTCTCAGTCTGTTTCCTAGTGCCTGTTTCAAGTTCCTGCAGTTTTGACTGTAAATCCGAGTTGGAGCTAGTACCTCCCCATATATATGTATGGATTGGAGTTGGAAACTGAAAAGAAACTTTGTGTTCCCAACAAGCTAGTTGAAGGACGGCTTTCACACACACTTATCTCTCAGAACTGAGCATGTGGAGAGACGTTCGTTCATCTAGCACAAAGGGAACGGGTTGCAGTAGAAACTTTTACTCTGGTTTCTCAGTCTGTTTCCTAGTGCCGGTTTGAAGTTCCTGCAGTTTTCACTGTAAAACCGAGTTGGAGCTAGTACCTACCCATATATATGTATGGAGTGGAGTTTACAACTGAAAAGAAACTTTGTGTTCCCAACAAGCTGGTTGAAGGACGGCTTTCACACACACTTATCTCTCAGAACTGAGCATGTGGAAAGACGTTCGTTCATCTAGCACAAAGGGAACGGGTTGTAGGAGAAACTTTTACTCTGGTTTCTCAGTCTGTTTCCTAGTGCCGGTTTGAAGTTCCTGCAGTTTTCACTGTAAAACCGAGTTGGACCTAGTACCTTCCCATATATATGTATGGAGTGGAGATTACAACTGAAAAGAAACTTTGTGTTCCCAACAAGCTGGTTGAAGGACGGCTTTCACACACACTTATCTCTCAGAACTGAGCATGTGGAGAGACGTTCGTTCATCTAGCACAAATGGAACGGGTTGCAGGAGAAACATTTACTCTGGTTTCTCAGTCTGTTTCCTACTGCCGGTTTGAAGTTCCTGCAGTTTTCACTGTAAAACCGACTTGGAGCTAGTACATTCCCATATATATGTATGGAGAGGGGCTTACAACTGAAAAGAAACTTTGTGTTCCCAACAAGCTTGTTGAAGGACGTCTTTCACACACACTTATCTCTCAGAACTGAGCATGTGGAGAGACGTTCGTTCATCTAGCACAAAGGGAACGGATTGCAGGAGAAATTTTACTCTGGTTTCTCAGTCTGTTTCCTAGTGCCGGTTTGAAGTTCCTGCAGTTTTCACTGTAAAACCGACTTGGAGCTAGTACATTCCCATATATATGTATGAATTATAGTTTGCAACTGAAAAGAAACTTTGTGATCCCAACAAGCTAGTTGAAGGACGGCTTTCACACACACTTATCTCTCAGAACTGAGCATGTGGAGAGACGTTCGTTCATCTTGCACAAAGGGAATGGGTTGCAGGAGAAACTTTTACTCTGGTTTCTCAGTCTGTTTCCTAGTGCCGGTTTGAAGTTCCTGCAGTTTTCACTGTAAAACCGACTTTGAGCTAGTACATTCCCATATATATGTATGGAGTATAGTTTGCAACTGGAAAGAAACTTTGTGTTCCCAACAAGCTAGTTGAAGTACGGCTTTCACACACACTTATCTCTCAGAACTGAGCATGTGGAGAGACGTTCGTTCATCTAGCACAAAGGGAACGGGTTGCAGGAGAAACTATTACTCTGGTTTCTCAGTCTGTTTCCAAGTGCCGGTTTGAAGTTCCTGCAGTTTTCACTGTAAAACCGAGTTGGAGCTAGTACCTTCCCATATATATGTATGGAGTGGAGTTTACAACTTAAAAGAAAATTTGTGTTCCCAACAAGCTGGTTGAAGGAAGGCTTTCACACACACTTATCTCTCAGAACTGAGCATGTGGAGAGACGTTCGTTCATCTAGCACAAATGGAACGGGTTGCAGGAGAAACTTTTACTCTGGTTTCTCAGTCTGTTTCCTAGTGCCGGTTTGAAGTTCCTGCAGTTTTTACTGTAAAACCGAGTTGGAGCTAGTACCTTCCCATATATATGTATGGAGTGGAGTTTACAACTGAAAAGATACTTTGTGTTCCCAACAAGCTGGTTGAAGGACGGCTTTCACACACACTTATCTCTCAGAACTGAGCATGTGGAGAGACGTTCGTTCATCTAGCACAAAGGGAACGGATTGCAGGAAAAACTTTTACTCTGGTTTCTCAGTCTGTTTCCTAGTGCCTGTTTCAAGTTCCTGCAATTTTCACTGTAAAACCGAGTTGGAGCTTGTACCTTCCCATATATATGTATGTAGTGGAGTTGGAAACTGAAAAAAAACTTTGTGTTCCCAACAAGCTAGTTGAAGGACGGCTTTCACACACACTTTTCTCTCAAAACTGAGCATGTAGAGAGACGTTCGTTCATCTAGCACAAAGGGAACGGGTTGCAGGAGAAACTTTTACTCTGGTTTCTCAGTCTGTTTCCTACTGCCGGTTTGAAGTTCCTGCAGTTTTCACTGTAAAACCGACTTGGAGCTAGTACATTCCCATATGTATGTATGTAGTATAATTTGCAACTGAAAAGAAACTTGGTGTTGCCAACAAGCTAGTTGAAGGACGGCTTCCACACACATTTATCTCTCAGAACTGAGCATGTGGAAAGACGTTCGTTCATCTAGCACAAAGGGAGCGGGTTGCAGGGGAAACTTTTACTCTGGTTTTTCAGTCTGTTTCCTAGTGCCGGTTTGAAGTTCCTGCAGTTTTCACTGTAAAACCGAGTTGGAGCTAGTACATTCCCCTATATATATATGCAGTGGAGTTTACAACTGAAAAGAAACTTTGTGTTCCCCACAAGCTGGTTGAAGGACGGCTTTCACACACACTTATCTCTCAGATCTTAGCATGTGGAGAGACGTTCGTTCATCTAGCACAAATGGAACGGATTGCAGGAGAAACTTTTACTCTGGTTTCTCAGTTTTTTTCCTAGTGCCTCTTTCAAGTTCCTGCAGTTATCACTGTAAAACCGAGTTGGAGCTAGTAACTTCCCATATATATGTATGGAGTTGAGTTGGAAACTGAAAAGAAACTTTGTGTTCCCAACAAGCTTGTTGAAGAACGGCATTCACACACACTTATCTCTCAGAACTGAGCATGTGGAGAGACGTTCGTTCATCTAGCACAAAGGGAACGGGTTGCAGTGGAATCTTTTACTCTGGTTTCTCAGTCTGTTTCCTAGTGCCGGTTTGAAGTTCCTTCAGTTTTCACTGTAAAACCGAGTTGGAGCTAGTACCTTCCCATATATATGTATGGAGTGGAGTTTACAACTGAAAAGAAACTTTGTGTTCCCAACAAGCTGGTTGAAGGACGGCTTTCACACACACTTATCTCTCAGAACTGAGCATGTGGAGAGACGTTCGTTCATCTAGCACAAATGGAACGGATTGCAGGAGAAACTTTTACTCTGGTTTCTCAGTCTGTTTCCTAGTCCCTGTTTCAAGTTCCTGCAGTTTTAACTGTAAAACCGGGTTGGAGCTAGTACCTCCCCATATATATGTATGGAGTGGAGTTGGAAACTGAAAAGAAACTTTGTGTTCCCAACAAGCTAGTTGAAGGACGGCTTTCACACACACTTATCTCTCAGAAATGAGCATGTGGAGAGACGTTCGTTCATCTAGCACAAAGGGAACGGGTTGCAGGAGAAACTTTTACTCTGGTTTCTCAGTCTGTTTCCTACTGCCGGTTTGAAGTTCCTGCAGTTTTCACTGTAAAACCGACTTGGAGCTAGTACATTCCCATATATATGTATGGAGAGGGGCTTACAACTGAAAAGAAACTTTGTGTTCCCAACAAGCTTGTTGAAGGACGTCTTTCACACACACTTATCTCTCAGAACTGAGCATGTGGAGAGACGTTCGTTCATCTAGCACAAAGGGAACGGATTGCAGGAGAAATTTTACTCTGGTTTCTCAGTCTGTTTCCTAGTGCCGGTTTGAAGTTCCTGCAGTTTTCACTGTAAAACCGACTTGGAGCTAGTACATTCCCATATATATGTATGAATTATAGTTTGCAACTGAAAAGAAACTTTGTGATCCCAACAAGCTAGTTGAAGGACGGCTTTCACACACACTTATCTCTCAGAACTGAGCATGTGGAGAGACGTTCGTTCATCTTGCACAAAGGGAATGGGTTGCAGGAGAAACTTTTACTCTGGTTTCTCAGTCTGTTTCCTAGTGCCGGTTTGAAGTTCCTGCAGTTTTCACTGTAAAACCGACTTTGAGCTAGTACATTCCCATATATATGTATGGAGTATAGTTTGCAACTGGAAAGAAACTTTGTGTTCCCAACAAGCTAGTTGAAGTACGGCTTTCACACACACTTATCTCTCAGAACTGAGCATGTGGAGAGACGTTCGTTCATCTAGCACAAAGGGAACGGGTTGCAGGAGAAACTATTACTCTGGTTTCTCAGTCTGTTTCCAAGTGCCGGTTTGAAGTTCCTGCAGTTTTCACTGTAAAACCGAGTTGGAGCTAGTACCTTCCCATATATATGTATGGAGTGGAGTTTACAACTTAAAAGAAAATTTGTGTTCCCAACAAGCTGGTTGAAGGAAGGCTTTCACACACACTTATCTCTCAGAACTGAGCATGTGGAGAGACGTTCGTTCATCTAGCACAAATGGAACGGGTTGCAGGAGAAACTTTTACTCTGGTTTCTCAGTCTGTTTCCTAGTGCCGGTTTGAAGTTCCTGCAGTTTTTACTGTAAAACCGAGTTGGAGCTAGTACCTTCCCATATATATGTATGGAGTGGAGTTTACAACTGAAAAGATACTTTGTGTTCCCAACAAGCTGGTTGAAGGACGGCTTTCACACACACTTATCTCTCAGAACTGAGCATGTGGAGAGACGTTCGTTCATCTAGCACAAAGGGAACGGATTGCAGGAAAAACTTTTACTCTGGTTTCTCAGTCTGTTTCCTAGTGCCTGTTTCAAGTTCCTGCAATTTTCACTGTAAAACCGAGTTGGAGCTTGTACCTTCCCATATATATGTATGTAGTGGAGTTGGAAACTGAAAAAAAACTTTGTGTTCCCAACAAGCTAGTTGAAGGACGGCTTTCACACACACTTTTCTCTCAAAACTGAGCATGTAGAGAGACGTTCGTTCATCTAGCACAAAGGGAACGGGTTGCAGGAGAAACTTTTACTCTGGTTTCTCAGTCTGTTTCCTACTGCCGGTTTGAAGTTCCTGCAGTTTTCACTGTAAAACCGACTTGGAGCTAGTACATTCCCATATGTATGTATGTAGTATAATTTGCAACTGAAAAGAAACTTGGTGTTGCCAACAAGCTAGTTGAAGGACGGCTTCCACACACATTTATCTCTCAGAACTGAGCATGTGGAAAGACGTTCGTTCATCTAGCACAAAGGGAGCGGGTTGCAGGGGAAACTTTTACTCTGGTTTTTCAGTCTGTTTCCTAGTGCCGGTTTGAAGTTCCTGCAGTTTTCACTGTAAAACCGAGTTGGAGCTAGTACATTCCCCTATATATATATGCAGTGGAGTTTACAACTGAAAAGAAACTTTGTGTTCCCCACAAGCTGGTTGAAGGACGGCTTTCACACACACTTATCTCTCAGATCTTAGCATGTGGAGAGACGTTCGTTCATCTAGCACAAATGGAACGGATTGCAGGAGAAACTTTTACTCTGGTTTCTCAGTTTTTTTCCTAGTGCCTCTTTCAAGTTCCTGCAGTTATCACTGTAAAACCGAGTTGGAGCTAGTAACTTCCCATATATATGTATGGAGTTGAGTTGGAAACTGAAAAGAAACTTTGTGTTCCCAACAAGCTTGTTGAAGAACGGCATTCACACACACTTATCTCTCAGAACTGAGCATGTGGAGAGACGTTCGTTCATCTAGCACAAAGGGAACGGGTTGCAGTGGAATCTTTTACTCTGGTTTCTCAGTCTGTTTCCTAGTGCCGGTTTGAAGTTCCTTCAGTTTTCACTGTAAAACCGAGTTGGAGCTAGTACCTTCCCATATATATGTATGGAGTGGAGTTTACAACTGAAAAGAAACTTTGTGTTCCCAACAAGCTGGTTGAAGGACGGCTTTCACACACACTTATCTCTCAGAACTGAGCATGTGGAGAGACGTTCGTTCATCTAGCACAAATGGAACGGATTGCAGGAGAAACTTTTACTCTGGTTTCTCAGTCTGTTTCCTAGTCCCTGTTTCAAGTTCCTGCAGTTTTAACTGTAAAACCGGGTTGGAGCTAGTACCTCCCCATATATATGTATGGAGTGGAGTTGGAAACTGAAAAGAAACTTTGTGTTCCCAACAAGCTAGTTGAAGGACGGCTTTCACACACACTTATCTCTCAGAAATGAGCATGTGGAGAGACGTTCGTTCATCTAGCACAAAGGGAACGGGTTGCAGGAGAAACTTTTACTCTGGTTTCTCAGTCTGTTTCCTAGTGCCGGTTTGAAGTTCCTGCAGTTTTCACTGTAAAACCGATTTTGAGCTAGTACCTTCCCATATATATGTTTGGAGTGGAGTTTGCAACTGAAAAGAAACTTTGTGTTCCCAACAAGCTAGTTGAAGGACGGCTTTCACACACACTTATCTCTCAGAACTGAGCATGTGGAGAGACGTTCGTTCATCTAGCACAAATGGAACGGGTTGCAGGAGAAACTTTTACTCTGGTTTCTCAGTCTGTTTCCTAGTGCCGGTTTGAATTTCCTGCAGTTTTCACTGTAAAACCGAGTTGGAGCTAGTACCTTCCCATATATATGTATGGAGTGGAGTTTACAACTGAAAAGGAACTTTGTGTTCCCAGCAAGCTGGTTGAAGGTCGGCTTTCACACACACTTATCTCTCAGAACTGAGCATGTGGAGAGACGTTCGTTCATCTAGCACAAAGGGAACGGGTTGTAGGAGAAACTTTTACTCTGGATTCTCAGTCTGTTTCCTAGTGCCGGTTTGAAGTTCCTGCAGTTTTCACTGTAAAACCGAGTTGGAGCTAGTACCTTCCCATATATATGTATGGAGTGGAGTTTACAACTGAAAAGAAACTTTCTGTTCCCAACAAGCTGGTTGAAGGACGGCTTTCACAAACACTTATCTCTCAGAACTGAGCATGTGGAGAGACGTTCGTTCATCTAGCACAAAGGGAACGGGGTGCAGGAGAAACTTTTACTCTGGTTTCTCAGTCTGTTTCCTAGTGCCGGTTTGAAGTTCCTGCAGTTTTCACTGTAAAACCGAGTTGGAGCTAGTACCTTCCCATATATATGTATGGAGTGGAGTTTAACTAAAAAGAAACTTTGTGTTCCGAATAAGCTGGTTGAAGGACGTCTTTCACACACACTTATCTCTCAGAACTGAGCATGTGGAGAGACGTTCGTTCATCTAGCACAAAGGGAATGGTTTGCAGGAGAAACTTTTACTCTGGTTTCTCAGTCTGTTTCCTAGTGCCGGTTTGAAGTTCCTGCAGTTTTCACTGTAAAACCGAGTTGGAGCTAGTACATTCCCATATATATGTATGGAGTATAGTTTGCAACTAAAAAGAAACTTTGTGTTCCCAACAAGCTAGTTGAAGGACGGCTTTCACACACACTTATCTCTCAGAACTGAGCATGTGGAGAGACGTTCGTTCATCTAGCACAAAGGGAACGGGTTGCAGGAGAAACTTTTACTCTGGTTTCTCAGTCTGTTTCCTAGTGCCGGTTTGAAGTTCCTGCAGTTTTCACTGTAAAACCGAGTTGGAGATAGTACCTTACCATATATATGTATGGAGTGGAGTTTACAACTTAAAAGAAAATTTGTGTTCCCAACAAGCTGGTTGAAGGAAGGCTTTCACACACACTTATCTCTCAGAACTGAGCATGTGGAGAGACGTTCGTTCATCTAGCACAAATGGAACGGATTGCAGGAGAAACTTTTACTCTGGTTTCTCAGTCTGCTTCCTAGTGCCTGTTTCAAGTTCCTGCAATTTTCACTGTAAAACCGAGTTGGAGCTAGTACCTTCCCATATATATGTATGCAGTGGAGTTGGAAACTGAAAAGAAACTTTGTGTTCCCAACAAGCTAGTTGAAGGACGGCATTCACACACACTATTCTCTCAAAACTGAGCATGTGGAGAGACGTTCGTTCATCTAGCACAAAGGGAACGTGTTGAAGGAGAAACTTTTACTCTGGTTTCTCAGTCTGTTTCCTAGTGCCGGTATGAAGTTCCTGCAGTTTTCACTGTAAAACCGACTTGGAGCTAGTACATTCCCATATATATGTATGGAGTGTAGTTTGCAACCTAAAAGAAACTTTGTGTTCCCAACAAGCTCGTTGAAGGACGGCTTTCACACACAATTATCTCTCAAAACTGAGCATGTGGAGAGACGTTCGTTCATCTAGCACAAAGGGAACGGGTTGCAGGAGAAACTTTTACTCTGGTTTCTCAGTCTGTTTCCTAGTGCCGGTTTGAAGTTCCTGCCGTTTTCACTGTAAAACCGACTTGGAGCTAGTACATTCCCATATATATGTATGGAGTATAGTTTGCAACTGAAAAGAAATTATGTGTTCCCAACAAGCTAGTTGAAGGACGGCTTTCACACAGACTTATATCTCAGAACTGAGCATGTGGAGAGACGTTCGTTCATCTAGCACAAATGGAACGGATTGCAGGAGAAACTTTTACTCTGGTTTCTCAGTCTTTTTCCTAGTGCCTGTTTCAAGTTCCTGCAGTTTTCACTGTAAAACCGAGTTGGAGCTTGTACCTTCCCATATATATGTATGGAGTGGAGTTGGAAACTGAAAAGAAACTTTGTGTTCCCAACAAGCTAGTTGAAGGACGGCTTTCACACACACTTATCTCTCAGAACTGAGCATGTGGAGAGACGTTCGTTCATCTAGCACAAAGGGAACGTGTTGCAGGGGAAACTTTTACTCTGGTTTCTCAGTCTGTTTCCTAGTGCCGGTTTGAAGTTCCTGCAGTTTTCACTGTAAAACCGAGTTGGAGCTAGTACCTTCCCATATATATGTATGGATTGGAGTTTACAACTGAAAAGAAACTTTGTGTTCCCAACAAGCTGTTTGAAGGACGGCTTTCACACACACTTTTCTCTCAGAACTGACCATGTGGAGAGACGTTCGTTCATTTAGCACAAATGGAACGGATTGGAGGAGAAAGTTTAACTCTGGTTTCTCAGTCTGTTTCCTAGTGCCTGTTTCAAGTTCCTGCAGTTTTCACTGTAAAACCGAGTTGGAGCTAGTACCTCCCCATATATATGTATGGAGTGGAGTTTGCAACTGAAAAGAAATTATGTGTTCCCAACAAGCTAGTTGAAGGACGGCTTTCACACAGACTTATATCTCAGAACTGAGCATGTGGAGAGACGTTCGTTCATCTAGCACAAATGGAACGGATTGCAGGAGAAACTTTTACTCTGGTTTCTCAGTCTTTTTCCTAGTGCCTGTTTCAAGTTCCTGCAGTTTTCACTGTAAAACCGAGTTGGAGCTAGTACCTTCCCATATATATGTATGGAGTGGAGTTGGAAACTGAAAAGAACTTTGTGTTCCCAACAAGCTAGATGAAGGACGGCTTTCACACACACTTATCTCTCAGAACTGAGCATGTGGAGAGACGTTCGTTCATCTAGCACAAAGGGAACGTGTTGCAGGGGAAACTTTTACTCTGGTTTCTCAGTCTGTTTCCTAGTGCCGGTTTGAAGTTCCTGCAGTTTTCACTGTAAAACCGAGTTGGAGCTAGTACCTTCCCATATATATGTATGGATTGGAGTTTACAACTGAAAAGAAACTTTGTGTTCCCAACAAGATGTTTGAAGGACGGCTTTCACACACACTTTTCTCTCAGAACTGACCATGTGGAGAGACGTTCGTTCATTTAGCACAAATGGAACGGATTGGAGGAGAAAGTTTAACTCTGGTTTCTCAGTCTGTTTCCTAGTGCCTGTTTCAAGTTCCTGCAGTTTTCACTGTAAAACCGAGTTGGAGCTAGTACCTCCCCATATATATGTATGGAGTGGAGTTTGCAACTGAAAAGAAACTTTGTGTTCCCAACAAGCTAGTTGAAGGACGGCTTCCACACACACATATCTCTCAGAACTGAGCATGTGGAGAGACGTTCGTTCATCTAGCACAAAGGGAACGGGTTGTTGGAGAAACTTTTACTCTGGTTTCTCAGTCTGTTTCCTAGTGCCGGTTTGAAGTTCCTGCAGTTTTCACTGTAAAACCGATTTTGAGCTAGTACCTTCCCATATATATGTATGGAGTGGAGTTTGCAACTGAAAAGAAACTTTGTGTTCCCAACAAGCTTATTGAAGGACGGCTTTCACACACAATTATGTCTCAGAACTGAGCATGTGGAGAGACGTTCGTTCATCT
Organism: Camelus dromedarius; assembly: GCF_036321535.1. Classification (NCBI taxonomy): domain Eukaryota; kingdom Metazoa; phylum Chordata; class Mammalia; order Artiodactyla; family Camelidae; genus Camelus; species Camelus dromedarius. The sequence continues at coordinate 11,886,634 of NC_087470.1, read as the reverse complement.
AGTACAAAGGGAACGGATTGCAGGAGAAACTTTTACTCTGGTTTCTCAGTCTGTTTCCTAGTGCCGGTTTGAAGTTCCTGCAGTTTTCACTGTAAAACCGAGTTGGAGCTAGTACCTTCCCATATATATGTATGGAGTGGAGTTTACAACTGAAAAGAAACTTTGTGTTCCCAAAAAGCAGGTTGAAGGACGGCTTTCACACACACTTATCTCTCAGAACTGAGCATGTGGAGAGACGGTCGTTCATCTAGCAGAAAGGGAACGGTATGTAGGGGAAACTTTTACTCTGGTTTCTCAGTCTGATTCCTAGTGCCGGTTTGAAGTTCCTGCAGTTTTTACTCTAAAACCGAGTTGGAGCTAGTACCTTCCCATATATATGTATGGATTGGAGTTTACAACTGAAAAGAAACTTTGTGTTCCCAACAAGGTGTTTGAAGGACGGCTTTCACACACACTTTTCTCTCAGAACTGAGCATGTGGAGAGACGTTCGTTCATCTAGCACAAAGGGAACGGGTTGCAGGAGAAACTTTTACTCTGGTTTCTCAGTCTGTTTCCTAGTGCCTGTTTCAAGTTCCTGCAGTTTTCACTGAAAAAAGCGAGTTGGAGCTAGTACCTCCCCATATATATTTATGGAGTGGAGTTGGAAACTGAAAAGAAACTTTGTGTTCCCAACAAGCTAGCTGAAGGACGGCTTTCACACACACTTATCTCTCAGATCTGAGCATGTGGAGAGACGTTCGTTCATCTAGCACAAAGGGAACGGGTTGCAGGAGAAACTTTTACTCTGGTTTCTCAGTCTGTTTCCTAGTGCCGGTTTGAAGTTCCTGCAGTTTTCACTGTAAAACTGATTTTGAGCTAGTACCTTCCCATATATATGTATGGAGTGGAGATTGAAACTGAAAAGAAACTTTGTTTTCCCAACAAGCTAATTGATGGACGGTTTCACACACACTTATGTCTCAGAACTGAGCATGTGGAGAGACGTTCGTTCATCTAGCACAAAGGGAACGGGTTGCAGGAGAAACTTTTACTCTGGTTTCTCAGTCTGTTTCCTAGTGCCGGTTTGAAGTTCCTGCAGTTTTCACTGTAAAACCGAGTTGGAGCAAGTACCTTCCCATATATATGTATGGAGTGGAGTTTACAACTGAAAAGAAACTTTGTGTTCCCAACAAGCTGGTTGAAGGACGGCTTTCACACACACTTATCTCTCAGAACTGAGCATGTGGAGAGACGTTCGTTCATCAAGCACAAAGGAACGGGTTGTAGGGGAAACTTTTCTCTGGTTTCTCAGTCTGTTTCCTAGTGCCGGTTTGAAGTTCCTGCAGTTTTCACTGTAAAACCGAGTTGGAGCTAGTACCTTCCCATATATATGTATGGAGTGGAGTTTACAACTGAAAAGAAACTTTGTGTTCCCAACAAGCTGGTTGAAGGACGGCTTTCACACACACTTATCTCTCAGAACTGAGCATGTGGAGAGACGTTCGTTCATCAAGCACAAAGGGAACGGGTTGTAGGGGAAACTTTTACTCTGGTTTCTCAGTCTGTTTCCTAGTGCCGGTTTGAAGTTCCTGCAGTTTTCACTGTAAAACCGAGTTGGAGCTTGTACCTTCCCATATATATGTATGGAGTGGAGTTTACAACTGAAAAGAAACTTTGTGTTCCCAACAAGCTGGTTGAAGGACGGCATTCACACACACTTATCTCTCAGAACTGAGCATGTGGAGAGACGTTCGTTCATCTAGCACAAAGGGAACGGATTGCAGGAGAAACTTTTACTCTGGTTTCTCAGTCTGTTTCCTAGTGCCGGTTTGAAGTTCCTGCAGTTTTCACTGTAAAACCGACTTGGAGCTTGTACATTCCCATATATATGTATGGATTGGAGTTTACAACTGAAAAGAAACTTTGTGTTCCCAACAAGGTGTTTGAAGGACGGCTTTCACACACACTTTTCTCTCAGAACTGAGCATGTGGAGAGACGTTCGTTCATCTAGCACAAAGGGAACGGGTTGCAGGAGAAACTTTTACTCTGGTTTCTCAGTCTGTTTCCTAGTGCCTGTTTCAAGTTCCTGCAGTTTTCACTGAAAAAAGCGAGTTGGAGCTAGTACCTCCCCATATATATTTATGGAGTGGAGTTGGAAACTGAAAAGAAACTTTGTGTTCCCAACAAGCTAGTTGAAGGACGGCTTTCACACACACTTATCTCTCAGATCTGAGCATGTGGAGAGACGTTCGTTCATCTAGCACAAAGGGAACGGGTTGCAGGAGAAATTTTTACTCTGGTTTCTCAGTCTGTTTCCTAGTGCCGGTTTGAAGTTCCTGCAGTTTTCACTGTAAAACCGATTTTGAGCTAGTACCTTCCCATATATATGTATGGAGTGGAGATTGAAACTGAAAAGAAACTTTGTTTTCCCAACAAGCTAATTGATGGACGGTTTCACACACACTTATGTCTCAGAACTGAGCATGTGGAGAGACGTTCGTTCATCTAGCACAAAGGGAACGGGTTGCAGGAGAAACTTTTACTCTGGTTTCTCAGTCTGTTTCCTAGTGCCGGTTTGAAGTTCCTGCAGTTTTCACTGTAAAACCGAGTTGGAGCAAGTACCTCCCCATATATATGTATGGAGTGGAGTTTACAACTGAAAAGAAACTTTGTGTTCCCAACAAGCTGGTTGAAGGACGGCTTTCACACACACTTATCTCTCAGAACTGAGCATGTGGAGAGACGTTCGTTCATCAAGCACAAAGGGAACGGGTTGTAGGGGAAACTTTTCTCTGGTTTCTCAGTCTGTTTCCTAGTGCCGGTTTGAAGTTCCTGCAGTTTTCACTGTAAAACCGAGTTGGAGCTAGTACCTTCCCATATATATGTATGGAGTGGAGTTTACAACTGAAAAGAAACTTTGTGTTCCCAACAAGCTGGTTGAAAGACGGCTTTCACACACACTTATCTCTCAGAACTGAGCATGTGGAGAGACGTTCGTTCATCTAGCACAAAGGGAATGGGTTGCAGGAGAAACTTTTACTCTGGTTTCTCAGTCTGTTTCCTAGTGCCGGTTTGAAGTTACTGCAGTTTTCACTGTAAAACCGAGTTGGAGCTAGTACCTTCCCATATATATGTATGGAGTGGAGTTTACAAATGAAAAGAAACTTTGTGTTCCCAACAAGCTGGTTGAAGGACGTCTTTCACACACAATAATCTCTCAGAACTGAGCATGTGGAGAGACGTTCGTTCATCTAGCACAAAGGGAACGGATTGCAGGAGAAACTTTTACTCTGGTTTCTCAGTCTGTTTCCTAGTGCCGGTTTGAAGTTCCTGCAGTTTTCACTGTAAAACCGAGTTGGAGCTAGTACCTTCCCATATATATGTATGGAGTGGAGTTTACAACTGAAAAGAAACTTTGTGTTCCCAACAAGCTGGTTGAAGGACGGCTTTCACACACACTTATCTCTCAGAACTGAGCATGTGGAGAGACGTTCGTTCATCAAGCACAAAGGGAACGGGTTGTAGGGGAAACTTTTACTCTGGTTTCTCAGTCTGTTTCCTAGTGCCGGTTTGAAGTTCCTGCAGTTTTCACTGTAAAACCGAGTTGGAGCTTGTACCTTCCCATATATATGTATGGAGTGGAGTTTACAACTGAAAAGAAACTTTGTGTTCCCAACAAGCTGGTTGAAGGACGGCATTCACACACACTTATCTCTCAGAACTGAGCATGTGGAGAGACGTTCGTTCATCTAGCACAAAGGGAACGGATTGCAGGAGAAACTTTTACTCTGGTTTCTCAGTCTGTTTCCTAGTGCCGGTTTGAAGTTCCTGCAGTTTTCACTGTAAAACCGACTTGGAGCTTGTACATTCCCATATATATGTATGAAGTATAGATTGCAACTGAAAAGAAACTTTGTGTTCCCAACAAGCTAGTTTAAGGACGGCTTTCACACACACTTATCTCTCAGAACTGAGCATGTGGAGAGACGTTCGTTCATCTAGCACAAAGGGAACGGGTTGCAGGAGAAACTTTTACTCTGGTTTCTCAGTCTGTTTCCTAGTGCCGGTTTGAAGTTCCTGCAGTTTTCACTGTAAAACCGAGTTGGAGCTAGTACCTTCCCATATATATGTATGGAGTGGAGTTTACAACTGAAAAGAAAATTTGTGTTCCCAACAAGCTGGTTGAAGGACGGCTTTCACACACACTTATCTCTCAGAACTGAGCATGTGGAGAGACGTTCGTTCATCTAGCACAAATGGAACGGATTGCAGGAGAAACTTTTACTCTGGTTTCTCAGTCTGTTTCCTAGTGCCTGTTTCAAGTTCCTGCAGTTTTCACTTTAAAACCGAGTTGGAGCTAGTACCTTCCAATATATATGTATGGAGTGGAGTTGGAAAATGAAAAGAAACTTTGTGTTCCCAACAAGCTAGTTGAAGGACGGCTTTCACACACACTTATATCTCAGAACTGAGCATGTGGAGAGACGTTCGTTCATCTAGCACAAAGGGAACGGGTTGCAGGAGAAACTTTTACTCTGGTTTCTCAGTCTGTTTCCTAGTGCCGGATTGAAGTTCCTGCAGTTTTCACTGTAAAACCGAGTTGGAGCTAGTACCTTCCCATATATATGTATGGAGTGGAGTTTACAACTTAAAAGAAAATTTGTGTTCCCAACAAGCTGGTTGAAGGACGGCTTTCACAAACACTTATCTCTCAGAACTGAGCATGTGGAGAGACGTTCGTTCATCTAGCACAAAGGGAACGGGTTGCAGGAGAAACTTTTACTCTGTTTTCTCAGTCTGTTTCCTAGTGCCGGTTTGAAGTTCCTGCAGTTTTCACTGTAAAACCGAGTTGGAGCTAGTACCTTCCCATATATATGTATGGATTGGAGTTTACAACTGAAAAGAAACTTTGTGTTCCCAACAAGCTGGTTGAAGGACGGCTTTCACACACACTTATCTCTCAGAACTGAGCATGTGGAGAGACGTTCGTTCATCTAGCACAAAGGGAACGGGTTGCAGGAGAAACTTTTACTCTGTTTTCTCAGTCTGTTTCCTAGTGCCGGTTTGAAGTTCCTGCAGTTTTCACTGTAAAACCGAGTTGGAGCTAGTACCTTCCCATATATATGTATGGATTGGAGTTTACAACTGAAAAGAAACTTTGTGTTCCCAACAAGCTGGTTGAAGGACGGCTTTCACACACACTTATCTCTCAGAACTGAGCATGTGGAGAGACGTTCGTTCATCTAGCACAAAGGGAACGGGTTGCAGGAGAAACTTTTACTCTGGTTTCTCAGTCTGTTTCCTAGTGCCGGTTTGAAGTTCCTGCAGTTTTCACTGTAAAACCGAGTTGGAGCTAGTACCTTCCCATATATATGTATGGAGTGGAGTTTACAACTGAAAAGAAACTTTGTGTTCCCAACAAGCTGGTTGAAGGACGGCTTTCACACACACTTATCTCTCAGAACTGAGCATGTGGAGAGACGTTCGTTCATCAAGCACAAAGGGAACGGGTTGTAGGGGAAACTTTTACTCTGGTTTCTCAGTCTGTTTCCTAGTGCCGGTTTGAAGTTCCTGCAGTTTTCACTGTAAAACCGAGTTGGAGCTTGTACCTTCCCATATATATGTATGGAGTGGAGTTTACAACTGAAAAGAAACTTTGTGTTCCCAACAAGCTGGTTGAAGGACGGCATTCACACACACTTATCTCTCAGAACTGAGCATGTGGAGAGACGTTCGTTCATCTAGCACAAAGGGAACGGGTTGCAGGAGAAACTTTTACTCTGGTTTCTCAGTCTGTTTCCTAGTGCCGGTTTGAAGTTCCTGCAGTTTTCACTGTAAAACCGAGTTGGAGCTAGTACCTTCCCATATATATGTATGGAGTGGAGTTTACAACTGAAAAGAAACTTTGTGTTCCCAACAAGCTGGTTGAAGGACGGCTTTCACACACACTTATCTCTCAGAACTGAGCATGTGGAGAGACGTTCGTTCATCAAGCACAAAGGGAACGGGTTGTAGGGGAAACTTTTACTCTGGTTTCTCAGTCTGTTTCCTAGTGCCGGTTTGAAGTTCCTGCAGTTTTCACTGTAAAACCGATTTGGAGCTAGTAACTTCCCCTATATATATATGGAGTGGAGTTTACAACTGAAAAGAAACTTTGTGTTCCCAACAAGCTGGTTGAAGGACGGCTTTCACACACACTTATCTCTCAGAACTGAGCATGTGGAGAGACGTTCGTTCATCTAGCACAAAGGGAACGGGTTGCAGGAGAAACTTTTACTCTGGTTTCTCAGTCTGTTTCCTAGTGCCGGTTTGAAGTTCCTGCAGTTTTCACTGTAAAACAGAGTTGGAGCTAGTACCTTCCCATATATATGTATGGAGTGGAGTTTACAACTGAAAAGAAACTTTGTGTTCCCAACAAGCTGGTTGAAGGACGTCTTTCACACACAATTATCTCTCAGAACTGAGCATGTGGAGAGACGTTCGTTCATCTAGCACAAAGGGAACGGATTGCAGGAGAAACTTTTACTCTGTTTTCTCAGTCTGTTTCCTAGTGCCGGTTTGAAGTTCCTGCAGTTTTCACTGTAAAACCGAGTTGGAGCTAGTACCTTCCCATATATATGTATGGATTGGAGTTTACAACTGAAAAGAAACTTTGTGTTCCCAACAAGCTGGTTGAAGGACGGCTTTCACACACACTTATCTCTCAGAACTGAGCATGTGGAGAGACGTTCGTTCATCTAGCACAAAGGGAACGGGTTGCAGGAGAAACTTTTACTCTGGTTTCTCAGTCTGTTTCCTAGTGCCGGTTTGAAGTTCCTGCAGTTTTCACTGTAAAACCGAGTTGGAGCTAGTACCTTCCCATATATATGTATGGAGTGGAGTTTACAACTGAAAAGAAACTTTGTGTTCCCAACAAGCTGGTTGAAGGACGGCTTTCACACACACTTATCTCTCAGAACTGAGCATGTGGAGAGACGTTCGTTCATCAAGCACAAAGGGAACGGGTTGTAGGGGAAACTTTTACTCTGGTTTCTCAGTCTGTTTCCTAGTGCCGGTTTGAAGTTCCTGCAGTTTTCACTGTAAAACCGAGTTGGAGCTTGTACCTTCCCATATATATGTATGGAGTGGAGTTTACAACTGAAAAGAAACTTTGTGTTCCCAACAAGCTGGTTGAAGGACGGCATTCACACACACTTATCTCTCAGAACTGAGCATGTGGAGAGACGTTCGTTCATCTAGCACAAAGGGAACGGGTTGCAGGAGAAACTTTTACTCTGGTTTCTCAGTCTGTTTCCTAGTGCCGGTTTGAAGTTCCTGCAGTTTTCACTGTAAAACAGAGTTGGAGCTAGTACCTTCCCATATATATGTATGGAGTGGAGTTTACAACTGAAAAGAAACTTTGTGTTCCCAACAAGCTGGTTGAAGGACGTCTTTCACACACAATTATCTCTCAGAACTGAGCATGTGGAGAGACGTTCGTTCATCTAGCACAAAGGGAACGGATTGCAGGAGAAACTTTTACTCTGGTTTCTCAGTCTGTTTCCTAGGGCCGGTTTGAAGTTCCTGCAGTTTTCACTGTAAAACCGACTTGGAGCTTGTACATTCCCATATATATGTATGAAGTATAGATTGCAACTGAAAAGAAACTTTGTGTTCCCAACAAGCTAGTTGAAGGACGGCTTTCACACACACTTATCTCTCAGAACTGAGCATGTGGAGAGACGTTCGTTCATCTAGCACAAAGGGAACGGGTTGCAGGAGAAACTTTTACTCTGGTTTCTCAGTCTGTTTCCTAGTGCCGGTTTGAAGTTCCTGCAGTTTTCACTGTAAAACCGAGTTGGAGCTAGTACCTTCCCATATATATGTATGGAGTGGAGTTTACAACTGAAAAGAAAATTTGTGTTCCCAACAAGCTGGTTGAAGGACGGCTTTCACACACACTTATCTCTCAGAACTGAGCATGTGGAGAGACGTTCGTTCATCTAGCACAAATGGAACGGATTGCAGGAGAAACTTTTACTCTGGTTTCTCAGTCTGTTTCCTAGTGCCTGTTTCAAGTTCCTGCAGTTTTCACTTTAAAACTGAGTTGGAGCTAGTACCTTCCAATATATATGTATGGAGTGGAGTTGGAAAATGAAAAGAAACTTTGTGTTCCCAACAAGCTAGTTGAAGGACGGCTTTCACACACACTTATCTCTCAGAACTGAGCATGTGGAGAGACGTTCGTTCATCTAGCACAAATGGAACGGGTTGCAGGAGAAACTTTTACTCTGGTTTCTCAGTCTGTTTCCTAGTGCCGGTTTGAAGTTCCTGCAGTTTTCACTGTAAAACCGAGTTGGAGCTAGTACCTTCCCATATATATGTATGGAGTGGAGTTTACAACTGAAAAGAAACTTTGTGTTCCCAACAAGCTGGTTGAAGGACGTCTTTCACACACACTTATCTCTCAGAACTGAGCATGTGGAGAGACGTTCGTTCATCTAGCACAAAGGGAACGGATTGCAGGAGAAACTTTTACTCTGGTTTCTCAGTCTGTTTCCTAGTGCCGGTTTGAAGTTCCTGCAGTTTTCACTGTAAAACCGACTTGGAGCTAGTACATTCCCATATACATGTATGGAGTATAGTTTGCAACTGAAAAGAAACTATGTGTTCCCAACAAGCTAGTTGAAGGACGGCTTTCACACTCACTTATCTCTCAGAACTGAGCATGTGGAGAGACGTTCGTTCATCTAGCACAAATGGAACGGATTGCAGGAGAAACTTTTACTCTGGTTTCTCAGTCTTTTTCCTAGTGCCTGTTTCAAGTTCCTGCAGTTTTCACTGTAAAACCGAGTTGGAGCTAGTACCTTCCCATATATATGTATGGAGTGGAGTTGGAACCTGAAAAGAAACTTTGTGTTCCCAACAAGCTAGTTGAAGGACGGCTTTCACACACACTTATCTCTCAGAACTGAGCATGTGGAGAGACGTTCGTTCATCTAGCACAAAGGGAACGTGTTGCAGGGGAAACTTTTACTCTGGTTTCTCAGTCTGTTTCCTAGTGCCGGTTTGAAGTTCCTGCAGTTTTCACAGTAAAACCGATTTGGAGTTAGTACCTCCCAATTGATATGTATGGAGTGGAGTTTGCAACTGAAAAGAAACTTTGTGTTCCCAACAAGCTAGGTGAAGGACGGCTTTGACCCAAACTAATCTCTCTGAACTGAGCATGTGGAAAAATTTCGTTCAACTAGCACAAAGGGAACGGGATGCCGGAGAAACTTTTCTCTGGTTTCTCAGTCTGTTTCCTAGTGCCGGTTTGAAGTTCCTGCAGTTTTCACTGTAAAACGGAATTGGAGCTAGTAGCTCCCCATATATATGTATGGAGTGGAGTTTGCAACCTAAAAGAAACTTTGTGTTCTCAACAAGCTTGGAGAAGGACGGCTTTCACACATACATTTCTAACAGAACTGAGCATGTGGAGAGACGTTCATTCATCTAGCACAAAGGGAACGGGTTGCAGGAGAAACTTTTACTCTGGTTTCTCAGTCTGTTTCCAAGTGCCGGTTTGAAGTTCCTGCAGTTTTCACAGTAAAACAGATTTGGAGCTACTACCTCCCCATAGATATGTATGGAGTGGAGTTTGCAAATGAAAACAATCATTGTGTTCCCAAAAAGCTAGGTGAAGAACGGCTTTGAAACACACTTATCTCTCCGAACTGTGCATGTGGACAGACGTTCGTTCATCAAGCACAAAGGGAACGGGTAACAGGAGAAACTTTTACTCTGGTTTCTCAGTCTGTTTGCTAGTGCCGGTTTGAAGTTTCTGCACTTTTCACTGTAAAACCTAGTTGGAGCTTCTCCCAACCCATAGATATGTATGCAGTGGAGTTTGCAACTGAAAAGAAACTTTGTGTTCCCAACAAGCTAGCTGAAGGACGGCTTTCACGCACACTTATCTCTCAGAAATGAGCATGTGGAGAGACGTTCTTTCATCTAGCTCAATGTGAACGTGTTGCAGGAGAAAGTTTTACTCTGGTTTCTCAGTATGTTTCCTAGTGCCGGTTCGAAGTTCCTGACGTTTTCACTGTAAAACCGAGTTGGAGCTAGTACCTACCCATATATATGTATGGAGTGGAGTTTGCACCTGATAAGAAACTATGTTCCCAACAAGCTAGTTGAAGGCGGCTTTCACACACACTTTTATCTCAGACCTGAGCATGTGGATAGACGTCGTTCATCTAGCACAAAACGAACGTTTTGCAGGAGAAACTTTTATTCTGGTGGCTTAGTCTGTTTCCTAGTGCCGGTTTGAAGTTCCAGCAGTTTTCACAGTAAAACCGATTTGGAGCTAGTACCTCCCCATTGATATGTATGGATTGGAGTTTGCAACTGAAAAAAAACTTTGTGTTCCCAACAAGCTAGTTGAAGGACGTCTTTGACACACACCTATCTCTCTGAACTGAGTATGTGGAAAGACATTCGTTCATCTAGCACAAAGGGAACGGGTTGCCGGAGAAACTTTTCTCTGGTTTCTCAGTCTGTTTCCTAGTGCCGGTTTCAAGTTCCTGCAGTTTTCACTGTAAAACTGAATTGGAGCTAGTACCTCCCCATATATATGTATGGAGTGGAGTTTGCAACCTAAAAGAAACTTTGTTTTCTCAACAAGCTTGGAGAAGTACGGCTTTGAGACAAACTAATCTCTCCGAACTGAGCATGAGGAGAGACGTTCGTTCATCTAGCACAAAGGGAACGGCTTGCAGGAGAAACTATTACTCTGGTTGCTCAGTCTGTTTCCAAGTGCCGGTTTGAAATTCATGCAGTTTTCACTGTAAAAACGAGTTGGAGCTAACAGCTCCCCATACATATATATGGAGTGGAGTTTGCACCTGAAAAGAATCTTTGTGTTCCGAACAAGCTAGGTTAAGGACGCCTTTCACACACACATATCTCTCAGAACTGACCATGTGGAGAGACGTTCGTTCATCTAGCACAAAAGGAACGGGTTGCAGGGGAAACTTTTACTGTGGTTTCTCAGTCTGTTTCCTAGTGCCGGTTGGAAGTTCCTGCACTTTTCACTGTAAAACCGAGTTGAAGCTTGTCCCAACCCATAGATATGTATGCGTGGAGTTTGCAACTGAAAAGAAACTTTGTGTTCCCAACAAGCTAGGTTAAGGACGCCTTTCACACACACATATCTCTCAGAACTGACCATGTGGAGAGACGTTCGTTCATCTAGCACAAAGGGAACGGGTTGCAGGAGAAACTTTTACTGTGGTTTCTCAGTCTGTTTCCTAGTGCCGGTTTGAAGTTCCTGCAGTTTTCACTGTAAAACAGATTTGGAGCTAGTACCTCCCCATAGATATGTATGGAGTGGAGTTGGCAACTGAAAAGAAATTTTGTGTTCCCAAAAAGCTAGGTGAAGAACGGCTTTGACACACACTTATCTGTCCGAACTGAGCATGTGGAGAGACGTTCGTTCATCAAGCACAAAGGGAACGGGTTACAGGAGAAACTTTTACTCTGGTTTCTCAGTCTGTTTCCTAGTGCCGGTTTGAAGTTCCTGCACTTTTCACTGTAAAACCGAGTTGAAGCTTGTCCCAACCCATAGATATGTATGCTTGGAGTTTGCAACTGAAAAGAAACTTTGTGTTCCCAACAAGCTATGTGAAGAACGGCTTTGACACACACTTATCTCTCCGAACTGAGCATGTGGAGAGACGTTCGTTCATCAAGCACAAAGGGAACGGGTTACAGGAGAAACTTTTACTCTGGTTTCTCAGTCTGTTTCCTAGTGCCGGTTTGAAGTTCCTGCACTTTTCACTGTAAAACCGAGTTGAAGCTTGTCCCAACCCATAGATATGTATGCGTGGAGTTTGCAACTGAAAAGAAACTTTGTGTTCCCAACAATCTAGGTTAAGGACGCCTTTCACACACACATATCTCTCAGAACTGACCATGTGGAGAGACGTTCGTTCATCTAGCTCAAAGGGAACGGGTTGCAGGGGAAAATTTTACTCTGGAATCTCAGTCTGTTTCCTATTGCCGGTTTGAAGTTCCTTCAGTTTTCACAGGAAAACAGATTTGGAGCATGTACGTCCCCATAGTTATGTATGGAGTGGGGTTTGCAACTGAAAATAATCTTTGTGTTCCCAACAAGCTAGGTGAAGGACGGCTTTGACACACAATTATCTCTCCGAACTGAGCATGTGGATAAAAGTTCGTTCATCTAGCACAAAGGGAACGGGTTCCATGATAAACTTTTACTCTGGTTTCTCAGTCTGTTTCCTAATGCCGATTTGAAGTTCCATCAGTTTTCACAGTAAAACCGATTTCGAGCTAATACCTCCCCATAGATATGTATGGAGTGGGGTTAGCAACTGAAAAGAAACTTTGGTTCCCAACAAGCTAGGTGAAGGATGGCTTTCACACACACTTATCACTCAGAACTGAGCATGTGGAGAGACGTTCGTTCATTTAGCACAAAGGGAACGGGATGCAGGAGAAACTTTTACTCTGGTTTCTCAGTCTGTTTCCTAGTGCCGGTATGAAATTCATGCAGTTTTCACTGTAAAAACGAGTTGGAGCTAATACCTCCCCATATAAATGTAAACATTTGAGATTACACATGAAAAGAAATTTTGTGTTCCTAACAAGCTAGGTGAAGGACGGATTTCACACACACTTTTCTCTCAGAACTTAGCATGTGGAGAGACGTTCGCTCATCTAGAAAAAAGGGAACGGTTTTCAGGGAAACTTTTACTCTGGTTTCTCAGTCTGTTTCCTAGTGCATGTTTGAATTTCCTGCAGTTGTCACTGTAAAACCGATTTGGAGTTAGTTTCTCCCCATATATATAAATGGAGTGGATTTTGCAACCTAAAAGAAACTTTGTGTTCCCAAACAGCTAGGTGAAGAACGGCTTTGACACACACTTATCTCTCCGAACTGAGCATGTGGAGAGTCGTTCGTTCATCAAGCACAAAGGAACCCGGTTACAGGACAAACTTTTACTCTGGTTTCTCAGTCTGTTTCCTAGTGCCGGTATGAAATTCATGCAGTTTGCACTGTAAAAACGAATTGGAGCTAATACCTCCCCTTATATATGTAAGGATTGGAGATTACACATGAAAAGAAACTTTGTGTTCCTAACAAGCTAGGTGAAGGACGGATTTCACACACACTTATCACTCAGAACTCAGCATGTGGAGAGACGTTCCTTCATTTAGCACAAAGGGAACGGGTTGAAGTAGAAACTTTTACTCTGGTTGCTCAGTCTGTTTCTTAGTGCCTGTTTTAAGTTCTGCTGTTTTCACTGTAAAACCGAGTTGGAGCTTGTCCCTACCCTTAGATTTTTATGGATTGGATTTTGCAAACTAAATGAAACTTGTGTTCCCAACAAGCTAGGTGAAGGACGGCTTTCACACACACTTATCTCTCAGAAATGACCATGTGGAGAGACGTTCGTTCATCTAGCACAGTGGGAACTGGTTGAAGTAGAAACTTTTACTCTGGATTCTCAGTCTGTTTCTTAGTGCCGGTTTGAAGTTCCTGCATTTTTCACAGTAAAAACCAGTTGGAGCATGTCTCTACCCATAGATATGTATGGAGTTTAGTTTGCAACTGAAAAGAAACTTTGTGTTCCCAACAAGCTAGGTAAAAGACGGCTTTCACACAGACTTATCACTCAGAACTTCGCATGTGGAGAGACGTTCGTTCATCTAGAACAAAGGGAACGGGTTTCAGGGATACTTTTACTCTGGTTTCTCAGTCTGTTTCCTAGCTCCGATTTCAAGTTCCTGCAGTTTTCACAGTAAAACCGATTTGGAGCTAGTACCTCCCCATATATATGTATGGAGTGGAGTTTGCAACCAAAAAGAAACTTTGTGTTCCCAACAAGCTAGTTGAAGGACGGCTTTCACACATAACTTTCTCTCAGAAATGAGCATGTGGAGAGACGTTCGTTCATCTAGTACAAAGGGAACGTGTTGCAGGAGAAACTTTTACTCTGGTTGCTCAGTCTGTTTCCTAGTGCCGGTTTGAATTTCCTGCAGTTTTCACTGAAAAACAGAGCTGCAGATAGTACCTCCCCATATATATGTATGGATTGGAGTTTGCAACTGAAAAGAAACTTTGTGTTCCCAACAAGCTAGGTGAATTACGGCTTTCACACACACTTTTCTCTCAGAACTGTGCATGTGGAGAGACGTTCGTTCATCTAGCACAAAGCTAACGGGTTGCAGGAAAACTTTTACTCTGGTTTCTCAGTCTGTTTCATACTGCCGGTTGGAAGTTCCTGCAGTTTTCACTCTAAATCCGAGTTGGAGCTAGTACCTCCCCATATATATGTATGGAGTGGAGTTTGCAACCAAAAAGAAACTTTGTTTTCCCAACAAGCTAGGTGAAGGACGGCTTTCACACATATATTTCTATCAGATCTGAGCATGTGGAGAGACGTTCGTTCATGTAGCACAAAGGGAAAGGGTTGCAGGAGAAATTTTACTCTGGATTCTCTGTCTGTTTCCTAGTGCCGGTTTGAAGTTCCTGCAGTTTTCACTGTAAAACCGAGTTGGAGCCAGTCCCTACCCTTAGATATGTATGAAGTGGAGTTTGCAACTGAATAGAAACTTTGTGTTCCCAACAAGCTAGGTGAAGGACGGCTTTCACACAGACATATCTCTCAGAAATGAGCATGTGGAGAGACGTTCGTTCATCTACAACAAAGGGAACGGGTTTCAGGGAAACTTTACTCTGGATTCTCAGTCTGTTTCCTAGTGCCGGTTTGAAGTTCCTGCAGTCTTCACAGTTAAAACGATTTGGAGCTAGTACCTCCCCATTGATATGTATGGAGTGGAGTTTGCTACTGAAAAGAAACTTTGTGTTCCCAACAAGCTAGGTAAAGGACGGCTTTCACACACAATTATCTCTCCGAACTTAGCATGTGGAGAGACGTTTGTTCATCTTGCACAAAGGGAACGGGTTGTAGGAGAAACTTTTACTCTGGATTCTCAGTGTGTTTCCTAGTGCCGGTTTGAAGTTCCTTCAGTTTTTCCTGTAAAACCGAGTTGGAGCTACTACCTACCCATATATATGTATGGAGTGGTGTTTCCAACTGAAAAGGATCTTTGTGTTCCCAACAACATATGTGAAGGACGGCTTTCACACACAATTATCTCTCAGAAATTAGAATGTGGATAGACGTTCGTTCATCCAGCACAAAGTGAGCGGTTTGCAGGAGAAACTTTTATTCTGGTTTCTCAGTCTTTTTCCTAGTGCCGGTTTGAATTTCTGGCAGTTTACACTGTAAAACCGTGTTGGAGCAAGTCCCTACCCATAGATATGTATGGAGTGGAGTTTGCAACTGAAAAGAAACTTTGTGTTTCCAACAACCTATGTGAAGTACGGGTTTGACACACAATTATCTCTCCGAACTTAGCATGTGGAGAGACGTTCGTTCATCTAGCACAAAGGAAACGGGTTGTAGGAGAAATTTTTACAATGGTTTCTGGGTGAGTTTCCTAGTGCCGGTTTGAAGTTCCTGCAGTTTTCCCTGTAAAACAGATTTGGAGCTACTACCAGCCATATATATGTATGGAGTGGATTTTGCAACTGAAAAGAATCTTTGTGTTCCCAACAAGCTAGTTGAAGGACGGCTTTCACACACACTTATCTCTCAGAAATAAGCATGTGGATAGACTTTCGGTCATCCAGTACAAAGGGAACGGGTTGCAAGAGAAACTTTTGCTCTGGTTTCTCAGTCTGTTTCCTAGTGCCGATTTGAAGTTCCTGCAGTTTTCACTGTAAAACCGAGTTGGAGCTAGTACCTCCCCATATATATGTATGGAGTGGAGTTTGCAACCAAAAAGAAACTTTGTGTTCCCAACAAGCAGGTGAAGGACGGCTTTCACACACTCTTTTCTCTCAGAACTGAGCATGTGGAGAGACTTTCGTTCATCTAGCACAAAGGGAACGGGTTGCAGGAGAAACTTTTACTCTGGTTTCTCAGTCTGTTTCCTAGTGCCGGTTTGAAGTTCCTACAGTTTTCACTGTAAAACCGAGTTGGAGCTAGTACCACCCCATAAATATGTATGGAGTGGAATTTGCAACCAAAAAGAAACTTTGTTTTCCCAAAAAGCTAGGTGAAAGACGGCTTTCACACATTACTTCCTCTCAGAAATGAGCATGTGGAGAGACGTTCGTTCAGCTAGCACAAAGGGAACGTGTTGCAGGAGAAACTTTTACTCTGGTTGCTCAGTCTGTTTCCTAGTGCCGGTTTGAAGTTCCGGCAGATTACACTGAAAAACAGAGCTGGATGTAGTACCTCCCCTTATATATGTATGCATTGGAGTTTGCATCTGAAAAGAAACTTTGTGTTCCCAACAAGCTAGGTGAATTACGGCTTTCACACACACATTACTCTCAAAACTGTGCATGTGGAGAGACGTTCGTTCATCTAGCACAAAGCGAACGTGTTGCAGGAAAAACCTTTACTCTGTTTTCTCAGTGTGTTTCCTAGTGCAGGTTTGAAGTTCCTGCAGTTTTCACTGTAAAACCGAGTTGGAGCTAGTACCTTCCCATATATATGTATGGAGTGGAGTTTGCAACCAAAAAGAAACTTTGTGTTCCCAACAAGCTAGGTGAAGGACGGCTTTCACACATATATTTCTATTAGAACTGAGCATGTGGAGAGACGTTCGTTCATGTAGCACAAAGGGTACGTTTTGCAGGAGAAATTTTACTCTGGTTTCTCAGTCTGTTTCTTAGTGCCGTTTTTAAGTTCTGCTGTTTTCACTGTAAAACCGAGTTGGAGCTTGTCCCTACTCTTAGATTTTTATGGATTGGATTTTGCAAACTAAATGAAACTTGTGTTCCCAACAAGCTAGGTGAAGGACGGCTTTCACACACACTTATCTCTCAGAAATGAGCATGTGGAGAGACGTTCGTTCATCTAGCACAGTGGGAACTGGTTGAAGGAGAAACTTTTACTCTGGATTCTCAGTCTGTTTCTTAGTGCCGGTTTGAAGTTCCTGCATTTTTCACAGTAAAAACCAGTTGGAGCATGTCTCTACCCATAGATATGTATGGAGTTTAGTTTGCAACTGAAAAGAAACTTTGTGTTCCCAACAAGCTAGGTAAAAGACGGCTTTCACACAGACTTATCACTCAGAACTTCGCATGTGGAGAGACGTTCGTTCATCTAGAAAAAAGGGAACGGGTTTCAGGGATACTTTTACTCTGGTTTCTCAGTCTGTTTCCTAGCTCCGATTTCAAGTTCCTGCATTTTTCACAGTAAAACAGATTTGGAGCTAGTACCTCCCCATATATATGTATGGAGTGGAGTTTGCAACCAAAAAGAAACTTTGTGTTCCCAACAAGCTAGTTGAAGGACGGCTTTCACATATAACTTTCTCTCACAAATGAGCATGTGGAGAGACGTTCGTTCATCTAGTACAAAGGGAACGTGTTGCAGGAGAAACTTGTACTCTGGTTGCTCAGTCTGTTTCCTAGTGCCGGTTTGAATTTCTTGCAGTTTTCACTGAAAAACAGAGCTGCAGATAGTACCTCCCCATATATATGGATGGATTGGAGTTTGCAACTGAAAAGAAACTTTGTGTTCCCAACAAGCTAGGTGAATTACGGCTTTCACACACACTTTTCTCTCAGAACTGTGCATGTGGAGAGACGTTCGTTCAACTAGCACAAAGCTAACGGGTTGCAGGAAAAACTTTTACTCTGGTTTCTCAGTCTGTTTCATACTGCCGGTTGGAAGTTCCTGCAGTTTTCACTCTAAATCCGAGTTGGAGCTAGTACCTCCCCATATATATGTATGGAGTGGAGTTTGCAACCAAAAAGAAACTTTGTTTTCCCAACAAGCTAGGTGAAGGACGGCTTTCACACATATATTTCTATCAGATCTGAGCATGTGGAGAGACGTTCTTTCATGTAGCACAAAGGGTAAGGGTTGAAGGAGAAATTTTACTCTGGATTCTCTGTCTGTTTCCTAGTGCCGGTTTGAAGTTCCTGCAGTTTTCACTGTAAAACCGAGTTGGAGCCAGTCCCTACCCTTAGATATGTATGAAGTGGAGTTTGCAACTGAATAGAAACTTTGTGTTCCCAACAAGCTAGGTGAAGGACGGCTTCACACAGACATATCTCTCAGAACTGAGCATGTGGAGAGACGTTCGTTCATCTACAACAAAGGGAACGGGTTTCAGGGAAACTTTACTCTGGATTCTCAGTCTGTTTCCTAGTGCCGGTTTGAAGTTCATGCAGTCTTCACAGTTAAAACGATTTGGAGCTAATACCTCCCCACTGATATGTATGGAGTGGAGTTTGCAACTGAAAAGAAACTTTGTGTTCCCAACAAGCTAGGTGAATTACGGCTTTCACACAGATTTATCTCTCAGAAATTAGCATGCGGTGAGACGTTCGTTCATCTAGCACAAAGGAAGCGGGTTGTAGGAGAAACTTTTACAATGGTTTCTAAGTGAGTTTCCTAGTGCCGGTTTGAAGTTCCTGCAGTTTTCCCTGTAAAATAGATTTGGAGCTACTACCAGCCATATATATGTATGGAGTGGATTTTGCAACTGAAAAGAATCTTTGTGTTCCCAACAAGCTAGTTGAAGGACGGCTTTCACACACACTTATCTCTCAGAAATGAACATGTGGATAGACGTTCGGTCATCCAGTACAAAGGGAACGGGTTGCAAGAGAAATTTTGCTCTGGTTTCTCAGTCTGTTTCCTAGTGCCGATTTGAAGTTCCTGCAGTTTTCACTGTAAAACCGAGTTGGAGCTAGTATCTCCCCATATATATGTATGGAGTGGAGTTTGCAACCAAAAAGAAACTTTGTGTTCCCAACAAGCAGGTGAAGGACGGCTTTCACACACTCTTTTCTCTCAGAACTGAGCATGTGGAGAGACTTTCGTTCATCTAGCACAAAGGGAACGGGTTGCAGGAGAAACTTTTACTCTGGTTTCTCAGTCTGTTTCCTAGTGCCGGTTTGAAGTTCCTACAGTTTTCACTGTAAAACCGAGTTGGAGCTAGTACCACCCCATAAATATGTATGGATTGGAGTTTGCAACCAAAAAGAAACTTTGTTTTCCCAAAAAGCTAGGTGAAAGACGGCTTTCAAACATTACATCCTCTCAGAAATGAGCATGTGGAGAGACGTTCGTTCATCTAGCACAAAGGGAACGTGTTGCAGGAGAAACTTTTACTCTGCTTGATCAGTCTGTTTCCTAGTGCCGGTTTGAAGTTCCGGCAGATTACACTGAAAAACAGAGCTGGATGTAGTACCTCCCCATATATATGTTTGCATTGGAGTTTGCATCTGAAAAGAAACTTTGTGTTCCCAACAAGCTAGGTGAATTACGGCTTTCACACACACTTTTCTCTCAGAACTGTGCATGTGGACAGACGTTCGTTCATCTAGCACAAAGCGAACGTGTTGCAGGAAAAACTTTTACTCTGTTTTCTCAGTGTGTTTCCTAGTGCAGGTGTGAAGTTCCTGCAGTTTTCACTCTAAATCCGTGTTTTAGCTAGTACTCCCCATATATATGTATGGAGTGGAGTTTGCAACCAAAAAGAAACTTTGTGTTCCCAACAAGCAAGGTGAAGGACGGCTTTCACACATATATTTCTATCAGAACTGAGCAAGTGGAGAGACGTTCGTTCATGTAGCACAAAGGGTACGGTTTGCAGGAGAAACTTTTACTCTGGTTTCTCAGTCTGTTTCCTAGTGCCGGTTTGAAGTTCCTGCAGTTTTCACTGTAAAACCGAGTTGGAGCTAGTACCTCCACATATATTTCTATGGAGTGGAGTTTGCAACCTAAAAGATACCTTGTGTTCCCAACAAGCTATGTGAAGGACGGCTTTCACACATAATTTTCTCTCAGAACTGAGCATCTGGAGAGACGTTCATTCATCTAGCACAAAGGGAACTTTTGCAGGAGAAACTTGTACTCTGGATGCTCAGTGTGTTTCCTAGTGCCGGTATGAATTTCATGCAGATTTCACTGTAAAAAAGTTGGAGCTAATACCTCCCCATATATATGTAAGGAGTGGAGATTGCACCTGAAAAGAAACTTTGTGTTCCTAACAAGATAGGTGAAGGACGGATTTCACACACACTTATCTCTCCGAACATAGCATGTGAAGATACGTTCGTTCATCTAGCACAAATGGAACGGGTTGTAGGAGAAACTCTTACAATGGTTTCTCAGTCTTTTTCCTAGTGCCGGTTTGAAGTTCCTACAGTTTTCACTGTAAAATCGAATTGGAGCTAGTACCTCCCCATAAATATGTATGGAGTGGAGTTTGCAACCAAAAAGAAACTTTGTGTTCCCAACAAGCTAGGTGAAGGACGGCTTTCACACATAACTTTCTCTCAGAAATGAGCATGTGGAGAGACGTTCGTTCATCTAGTACAAAGGGAACGTGTTGCAGGAGAAACTTGTACTCTGGTTGCTCAGTCTGTTTCCTAGTGCCGGTTTGAATTTCTTGCAGTTTTCACTGAAAAACAGAGCTGCAGATAGTACCTCCCCATATATATGGATGGATTGGAGTTTGCAACTGAAAAGAAACTTTGTGTTCCCAACAAGCTAG
The DNA here is from genome assembly GCF_036321535.1 of Camelus dromedarius. Classification (NCBI taxonomy): domain Eukaryota; kingdom Metazoa; phylum Chordata; class Mammalia; order Artiodactyla; family Camelidae; genus Camelus; species Camelus dromedarius. Next base: position 11,866,073 of record NC_087470.1, on the reverse strand, counting down.
GTGAATTACGGCTTTCACACACACTTTTCTCTCAGAACTGTGCATGTGGAGAGACGTTCGTTCAACTAGCACAAAGCTAACGGGTTGCAGGAAAAACTTTTACTCTGGTTTCTCAGTCTGTTTCATACTGCCGGTTGGAAGTTCCTGCAGTTTTCACTCTAAATCCGAGTTGGAGCTAGTACCTCCCCATATATATGTATGGAGTGGAGTTTGCAACCAAAAAGAAACTTTGTTTTCCCAACAAGCTAGGTGAAGGACGGCTTTCACACATATATTTCTATCAGATCTGAGCATGTGGAGAGACGTTCTTTCATGTAGCACAAAGGGTAAGGGTTGAAGGAGAAATTTTACTCTGGATTCTCTGTCTGTTTCCTAGTGCCGGTTTGAAGTTCCTGCAGTTTTCACTGTAAAACCGAGTTGGAGCCAGTCCCTACCCTTAGATATGTATGAAGTGGAGTTTGCAACTGAATAGAAACTTTGTGTTCCCAACAAGCTAGGTGAAGGACGGCTTCACACAGACATATCTCTCAGAACTGAGCATGTGGAGAGACGTTCGTTCATCTACAACAAAGGGAACGGGTTTCAGGGAAACTTTACTCTGGATTCTCAGTCTGTTTCCTAGTGCCGGTTTGAAGTTCATGCAGTCTTCACAGTTAAAACGATTTGGAGCTAATACCTCCCCACTGATATGTATGGAGTGGAGTTTGCAACTGAAAAGAAACTTTGTGTTCCCAACAAGCTAGGTGAATTACGGCTTTCACACAGATTTATCTCTCAGAAATTAGCATGCGGTGAGACGTTCGTTCATCTAGCACAAAGGAAGCGGGTTGTAGGAGAAACTTTTACAATGGTTTCTAAGTGAGTTTCCTAGTGCCGGTTTGAAGTTCCTGCAGTTTTCCCTGTAAAATAGATTTGGAGCTACTACCAGCCATATATATGTATGGAGTGGATTTTGCAACTGAAAAGAATCTTTGTGTTCCCAACAAGCTAGTTGAAGGACGGCTTTCACACACACTTATCTCTCAGAAATGAACATGTGGATAGACGTTCGGTCATCCAGTACAAAGGGAACGGGTTGCAAGAGAAATTTTGCTCTGGTTTCTCAGTCTGTTTCCTAGTGCCGATTTGAAGTTCCTGCAGTTTTCACTGTAAAACCGAGTTGGAGCTAGTATCTCCCCATATATATGTATGGAGTGGAGTTTGCAACCAAAAAGAAACTTTGTGTTCCCAACAAGCAGGTGAAGGACGGCTTTCACACACTCTTTTCTCTCAGAACTGAGCATGTGGAGAGACTTTCGTTCATCTAGCACAAAGGGAACGGGTTGCAGGAGAAACTTTTACTCTGGTTTCTCAGTCTGTTTCCTAGTGCCGGTTTGAAGTTCCTACAGTTTTCACTGTAAAACCGAGTTGGAGCTAGTACCACCCCATAAATATGTATGGATTGGAGTTTGCAACCAAAAAGAAACTTTGTTTTCCCAAAAAGCTAGGTGAAAGACGGCTTTCAAACATTACATCCTCTCAGAAATGAGCATGTGGAGAGACGTTCGTTCATCTAGCACAAAGGGAACGTGTTGCAGGAGAAACTTTTACTCTGCTTGATCAGTCTGTTTCCTAGTGCCGGTTTGAAGTTCCGGCAGATTACACTGAAAAACAGAGCTGGATGTAGTACCTCCCCATATATATGTTTGCATTGGAGTTTGCATCTGAAAAGAAACTTTGTGTTCCCAACAAGCTAGGTGAATTACGGCTTTCACACACACTTTTCTCTCAGAACTGTGCATGTGGACAGACGTTCGTTCATCTAGCACAAAGCGAACGTGTTGCAGGAAAAACTTTTACTCTGTTTTCTCAGTGTGTTTCCTAGTGCAGGTGTGAAGTTCCTGCAGTTTTCACTCTAAATCCGTGTTTTAGCTAGTACTCCCCATATATATGTATGGAGTGGAGTTTGCAACCAAAAAGAAACTTTGTGTTCCCAACAAGCAAGGTGAAGGACGGCTTTCACACATATATTTCTATCAGAACTGAGCAAGTGGAGAGACGTTCGTTCATGTAGCACAAAGGGTACGGTTTGCAGGAGAAACTTTTACTCTGGTTTCTCAGTCTGTTTCCTAGTGCCGGTTTGAAGTTCCTGCAGTTTTCACTGTAAAACCGAGTTGGAGCTAGTACCTCCACATATATTTCTATGGAGTGGAGTTTGCAACCTAAAAGATACCTTGTGTTCCCAACAAGCTATGTGAAGGACGGCTTTCACACATAATTTTCTCTCAGAACTGAGCATCTGGAGAGACGTTCATTCATCTAGCACAAAGGGAACTTTTGCAGGAGAAACTTGTACTCTGGATGCTCAGTGTGTTTCCTAGTGCCGGTATGAATTTCATGCAGATTTCACTGTAAAAAAGTTGGAGCTAATACCTCCCCATATATATGTAAGGAGTGGAGATTGCACCTGAAAAGAAACTTTGTGTTCCTAACAAGATAGGTGAAGGACGGATTTCACACACACTTATCTCTCCGAACATAGCATGTGAAGATACGTTCGTTCATCTAGCACAAATGGAACGGGTTGTAGGAGAAACTCTTACAATGGTTTCTCAGTCTTTTTCCTAGTGCCGGTTTGAAGTTCCTACAGTTTTCACTGTAAAATCGAATTGGAGCTAGTACCTCCCCATAAATATGTATGGAGTGGAGTTTGCAACCAAAAAGAAACTTTGTGTTCCCAACAAGCTAGGTGAAGGACGGCTTTCACACATAACTTTCTCTCAGAAATGAGCATGTGGAGAGACGTTCGTTCATCTAGTAAAAAGGGAACGTGTTGCAGGAGAAACTTTTACTCTGGTTGCTCAGTCTGTTTCCTAGTGCCGGTTTGAAATTCCTGCAGTTTTCACTGAAAAACAGAGCTGCAGATAGAACCTTCCCATATATATGTATGGATTGGAGTTTGCAACTGAAAAGAAACTTTGTGTTCCCAACAAGATAGGTGAATTACGGCTTTCACACACACTTTACTCTCAGAACTGTGCATGTGGATAGACGTTCGTTCATCTAGCACAAAGCGAACGGGTTGCAGGAAAAACTGTTACTCTGGTTTCTTAGTCTGTTTCATAGTGCCGGTTGGAAGTTCCTGCAGTTTTCACTCTAAATCCGAGTTGGAGTTAGTACCTCCCCATATATATGTATGGAGTGGAGTTTGCAACCAAAAAGAAACTTTGTGTTCCCAACAAGCTGGTTGAAGGACGTCTTTCACACACACTTATCTCTCAGAACTGAGCATGTGGAGAGACGTTCGTTCATCTAGGACAAAGGGAACGGATTGCAGGAGAAACTTTTACTCTGGTTTCTCAGTCTGTTTCCTAGTGCCGGTTTGAAGTTCCTGCAGTTTTCACTGTAAAACCGACTTGGAGCTAGTACATTCCCATATATATGTATGGAGTGGAGTTGGAAACTGAAAAGAAACTTTGTGTTCCCAACAAGCTAGTTAAAGGACTGCTTTCACACACAAATATCTCTCACAACTGAGCATGTGGAGAGACGTTCGTTCATCTAGCTCAAAGGGAACGGGTTGCAGGAAAAACTTTTACTCTGGTTTCTCAGTCTGTTTCCTAGTGCCGGTTTGAAGTTCCTGCAGGTTTCACTGTAAAACCTAGTTGAAGCTAGTACCTTCCCATATATATGTATGGAGTGGAGTTTACAACTGAAAAGAAACTTTGTGTTCCCAACAAGCTGGTTGAAGGACGGCTTTCACACACACTTATCTCTCAGAACTGAGCATGTGGAGAGACGTTCGTTCATCTAGCACAAAGGGAACGGGTTGCAGGAGAAACTTTTACTATGTTTTCTCAGTCTGTTTCCTAGTGCCGGTTTGAAGTTCCTGCAGTTTTCACTGTAAAACAGAGTTGGAGCTAGTACATTCCCATATATATGTATGGAGTGGACTTTGCAACTTAAAAGAAACTTTGTGTTCCCAACAAGCTAGTTGAAGGACGGCTTTCACACACACTTATCTCTCAAAACTGAGCATGTGGAGAGACGTTCGTTCATCTAGCACAAAGGGAACGGGTTGCAGGAGAAACTTTTACTCTGGTTTCTCAGTATGTTTCCTAGTGCCGGTTTGAAGTTCCTGCAGTTTTCACTGTAAAACCGAGTTGGAGCTAGTACCTTCCCATATATATGTATGGAGTGGAGTTTGCAACTGAAAAGAAACTTTGTGTTCCCAACAAGCTAGTTGAAGGACGGCTTTCACACACACTTATCTCTAAAAACTGAGCATGTGGAGAGACGTTCGTTCATCTAGCACAAAGGGAACGGGTTGCAGGAGAAACTTTTACTCTGATTTCTCAGTCTGTTCCTAGTGCCGGTTTGAAGTTCCTGCAGTTTTCACTGTAAAACCGACTTGGAGCTAGTACATTCCCATACATATGTATGGAGTGGAGTTGGAAAGTGAAAAGAAACTTTGTGTTCCCAACAAGCTAGATGAAGGAGGGCTTTCACACACACTTGTCTCTCACAACTGAGCATGTGGAGAGACGTTCGTTCATCTAGCACAAAGGGAAAGGGTTGCAGGAGAAACTATTACTCTGGTTTCTCAGTCTGTTTCCTAGTGCCGGTTTGAAGTTCCTGCAGTTTTCACTGTAAAAACGAGTTGGAGCTAGTACCTTCCCATATATATGTATGGAGTGGAGTTTACAACTGAAAAGAAACTTTGTGTTCCCAACAAGCTGGTTGAAGGACGGCTTTCACACACACTTATCACTCAGAACTGAGCATGTGGAGAGACGTTCATTCATCTAGCACAAAGGGAACGGATTGCAGGAGAAACTTTTACTCTGGTATCTCAGTCTGTTTCCTAGTGCCTGTTTCAAGTTCCTGCAGTTTTCACTGTAAAACCGAGTTGGAGCTAGTACCTTCCAATATATATGTATGCAGTGGAGTTTGCAACTGAAAAGAAACTTTGTGTTCCCAACAAGCTAGTTGAAGGACGGCTTTCACACACACTTATCTCTCAGAACTGAGAATGTGGAGAGACGTTCGTTCATCTAGCACAAAGGGAACGGGTTGCAGTAGAAACTTTTACTCTGGTTTCTCAGTCTGTTTCCTAGTGCCGGTTTGAAGTTCCTGCAGTTTTCACTGTAAAACCGAGTTGGAGCTAGTACCTTCCCATATATAAGTATGGAGTGGAATTTACAACTGAAAAGAAATTTTGTGTTCCCAACAAGCTAGTTGAAGGACGGCTTTCACACACACTTATCTCTCAGAACTGAGCATGTGGAGAGACGTTCATTCATCTAGCACAAACGGAACGGATTGCAGGAGAAACTTTTACTCTGGTTTCTCCGTCTGTTTCCTAGTGCCTGTTTCAAGTTCCTGGAGTTTTCACTGTAAAACCGAGTTGGAGCTAGCACCTTCCCATATATATGTATGGAGTGGAGTTGGAAACTGAAAAGAAACTTTGTGTTCCCAACAAGCTAGTTGAAGGACGGCTTTCACACACACTTATCTCTCAGAACTGAGCATGTGGAGAGACGTTCGTTCATCTAGCACAAAGGGAACGGGTTGCAGGAGAAACTTTTACTCTGGTTTCTCAGTCTGTTTCCTAGTGCCGGTTTGAAGTTCCTGCAGTTTTCACTATAAAACCGATTTGGAGGTAGTACCTTCCCATATATATTATGGAGTAGAGTTTACAACTGAAAAGAAACTTTGTGTTCCCAACAAGCTGGTTGAAGGACGGCTTTCACACACACTTATCTCTCAGAACTGAGCATGTGGACAGACGTTCGTTCATCTAGCACAAATGGAACGGATTGCAGGTGAAACTTTTACTCTGGTTTCTCAGTCTGTTTCCTATTGCCTGTTTCAAGTTCCTGCAATTTTCACTGTAAAACCGAGTTGGAGCTAGTACCTTTCCATATATATGTATGCAGTGGAGTGTGCAACTGAAAAGAAACTTTGTGTTCCCAACAAGCTAGTTGAAGGACGGCTTTCACACACACTTATCTCTCAAAACTGAGCATGTGGAGAGACGTTCGTTCATCTAGCACAAAGGGAACGGGTTGCAGGAGAAACTTTTACTCTGATTTCTCAGTCTGTTCCTAGTGCCGGTTTGAAGTTCCTGCAGTTTTCACTGTAAAACCGACTTGGAGCTAGTACATTCCCATACATATGTATGGAGTGGAGTTGGAAAGTGAAAAGAAACTTTGTGTTCCCAACAAGCTAGATGAAGGAGGGCTTTCACACACACTTGTCTCTCACAACTGAGCATGTGGAGAGACGTTCGTTCATCTAGCACAAAGGGAAAGGGTTGCAGGAGAAACTATTACTCTGGTTTCTCAGTCTGTTTCCTAGTGCCGGTTTGAAGTTCCTGCAGTTTTCACTGTAAAAACGAGTTGGAGCTAGTACCTTCCCATATATATGTATGGAGTGGAGTTTACAACTGAAAAGAAACTTTGTGTTCCCAACAAGCTGGTTGAAGGACGGCTTTCACACACACTTATCACTCAGAACTGAGCATGTGGAGAGACGTTCATTCATCTAGCACAATGGGAACGGATTGCAGGAGAAACTTTTACTCTGGTATCTCAGTCTGTTTCCTAGTGCCTGTTTCAAGTTCCTGCAGTTTTCACTGTAAAACCGAGTTGGAGCTAGTACCTTCCAAAATATATGTATGCAGTGGAGTTTGCAACTGAAAAGAAACTTTGTGTTCCCAACAAGCTAGTTGAAGGACGGCTTTCACACACACTTATCTCTCAGAACTGAGCATGTGGAGAGACGTTCGTTCATCTAGCACAAAGGGAACGGGTTGCAGTAGAAACTTTTACTCTGGTTTCTCAGTCTGTTTCCTAGTGCCGGTTTGAAGTTCCTGCAGTTTTCACTGTAAAACCGAGTTGGAGCTAGTACCTTCCCATATATAAGTATGGAGTGGAATTTAGAACTGAAAAGAAATTTTGTGTTCCCAACAAGCTAGTTGAAGGACGGCTTTCACACACACTTATCTCTCAGAACTGAGCATGTGGAGAGACGTTCATTCATCTAGCACAAACGGAACGGTTTGCAGGAGAAACTTTTACTCTGGTTTCTCCGTCTGTTTCCTAGTGCCTGTTTCAAGTTCCTGCAGTTTTCACTGTAAAACCGAGTTGGAGCTAGCACCTTCCCATATATATGTATGGAGTGGAGTTGGAAACTGAAAAGAAACTTTGTGTTCCCAACAAGTTAGTTGAAGGACGGCTTTCACACACACTTATTTCTCAGAACTGAGCATGTGGAGAGACGTTCGTTCATCTAGCACAAAGGGAACGGGTTGCAGGAGAAACTTTTACTCTGATTTCTCAGTCTGTTTCCTAGTGCCGGTTTGAAGTTCCTGCAGTTTTCACTGTAAAACCGAGTTGGAGCTTGTACCTTCCCTTATATATTTATGGAGTGGAGTTTACAACTGCAAAGAAACTTTGTGTTCCCAACAAGCTGGTTGAAGGACGGCTTTCACACACACTTATCTCTCAGAACTGAGCATGTGGAGAGACGTTCGTTCATCTAGCACAGAGGGAACGGGTTGCAGGAGAAACTTTTACTCTGGTTTCTCAGTCTGTTTCCTAGTGCCGGTTTGAAGTTCCTGCAGTTTTCACTGTAAAAGCGATTTGGAGGTAGTACCTTCCCATATATATGTATGGAGTAGAGTTTACAACTGAAAAGAAACTTTGTGTTCCCAACAAGCTGGTTGAAGGTCGGCTTTCACACACACTTAACTCTCAGAACTGAGCATGTGGAGAGACGTTCATTCATCTAGCACAAAGGGAACGGGTTGCAGGAGAAACTTTTACTCTGGTTTCTCAGTCTGTTTCCTATTGCCTGTTTCAAGTTCCTGCAATTTTCACTGTAAAACCGAGTTGGAGCTAGTACCTTCCCATATATATGTATGCAGTGGAGTTTGCAACTGAAAAGAAACTTTGTGTTCCCAACAAGCTGGTTGAAGGACGGCTTTCACACACACTTATCTCTCAGAACTGAGCTTGTGGAGAGACGTTCGTTCATCTAGCACAAAGGGAACGGTTTGCAGGAGAAACTTTTACTCTGGTTTCTCAGTCTGTTTCCTATTGCCTGTTTCAAGTTCCTGCAATTTTCACTGTAAAACCGAGTTGGAGCTAGTACCTTCCCATATATATGTATGCAGTGGAGTTTGCAACTGAAAAGAAACTTTGTGTTCCCAACAAGCTAGTTGAAGGACGGCTTTCACACACACTTAACTCTCAGAACTGAGCATGTGGAGAGACGTTCATTCATCTAGCACAAATGGAACGGATTGCAGGAGAAACTTTTACTCTGGTTTCTCAGTCTGTTTCCTAGTGCCTGTTTCAAGTTCCTGGAGTTTTCACTGTAAAACCGAGTTGGAGCTAGTACCATCCCATATATATGTATGCAGTGGAGATGGAAACTGAAAAGAAACTTTGTGTTCCCAACAAGCTAGTTGAAGGACGGCTTTCACACACACTTGTCTCTCAGAACTGAGCACGTGGAGAGACGTTCGTTCATCTAGCACAAAGGGAACGGGTTGCAGGAGAAACTTTTACTCTGGTTTGTCTGTCTGTTTCCTAGTGCAGTTTGAAGTTCCTGCAGTTTTCACTGTAAAACCGAGTTGGAGCTAGTACCTTCCCATATATATTAATGGAGTGGAGTTTGCAACTGAAAAGAAACTTTGTGTTCCCAACAAGCTAGTTGAAGGACGGCTTTCACACACATTTATCTCTCAAAACTGAGCATGTGGAGAGACGTTCGTTCATCTAGCACAAAAGGAACGGGTTGCAGGAGAAACTTTTACTCTGGTTTCTCAGTCTGTTTCCTAGTGCCGGTTTGAAGTTCCTACATTTTTCACGGTAAAACCGACTTGGAGCTAGTACATTCCCATACATATGTATGGATTGGAGTTGGAAACTGAAAAGAAACTTTGTGTTCCCAACAAGCTAGTTGAAGGACGGCTTTCACACACACTTATCTCTCAGAACTGAGCATGTGGAGAGACGTTCGTTCATCTAGCACAAAGAGAACTGGTTGCAGGAGAAACTTTTACTCTGGTTTCTCAGTCTGTTTCCTAGTGCCGGTTTGAAGTTCCTGCAGTTTTCACTGTAAAACCGAGTTGGAGCTAGTACCTTCCCATATATATGTATGGAGTGGAGTTTAAAATTGAAAAGAAACTTTGTGTTCCCAACATGCTGGTTGAAGGACGGCTTTCACACACACTTATCTCTCAAAACTGAGCATGTGGAGAGACGTTCGTTCATCTAGCACAAAGGGAACGGGTTGCAGGAGAAAATTTTACTCTGGTTTCTCAGTCTGTTTCCTAGTGCCGGTTTGAAGTTCCTGCAGTTTTCACTGTAAAAGCGATTTGGAGCTAGTACCTTCCCATATATATGTATGGAGTGGAGTTTACAACTGAAAAGAAACTTTGTGTTCCCAACAAGCTGGTTGAAGGACGGCTTTCACACACACTTATCTCTCAGAACTGAGCATGTGGAGAGACGTTCGTTCATCTAGCACAAAGGGAACGGGTTGCAGGAGAAACTTTTACTCTGGTTTCTCAGTCTGTTTCCTATTGCCTGTTTCAAGTTCCTGCAATTTTCACTGTAAAACAGAGTTGGAGCTAGTACCTTCCCATATATATGTATGCAGTGGAGTTTGCAACTGAAAAGAAACTTTGTGTTCCCAACAAGCTAGTTGAAGGACGGCTTTCACACACACTTAACTCTCAGAACTGAGCATGTGGAGAGACGTTCATTCATCTAGCACAAATGGAACGGATTGCAGGAGAAACTTTTACTCTGGTTTCTCAGTCTGTTTCCTAGTGCCTGTTTCAAGTTCCTGGAGTTTTCACTGTAAAACCGAGTTGGAGCTAGTACCTTCCCATATATATGTATGGAGTGGAGATGGAAACTGAAAAGAAACTTTGTGTTCCCAACAAGCTAGTTGAAGGACGGCTTTCACACACACTTGTCTCTCAGAACTGAGCACGTGGAGAGACGTTCGTTCATCTAGCACAAAGGGAACGGGTTGCAGGAGAAAGTTTTACTCTGGTTTGTCTGTCTGTTTCCTAGTGCAGTTTGAAGTTCCTGCAGTTTTCACTGTAAAACCGAGTTGGAGCTAGTACCTTCCCATATATATTAATGGAGTGGAGTTTGCAACTGAAAAGAAACTTTGTGTTCCCAACAAGCTAGTTGAAGGACGGCTTTCACACACATTTATCTCTCAAAACTGAACATGTGGAGAGACGTTCGTTCATCTAGCACAAAAGGAACGGGTTGCAGGAGAAACTTTTACTCTGGTTTCTCAGTCTGTTTCCTAGTGCCGGTTTGAAGTTCCTACATTTTTCACGGTAAAACCGACTTGGAGCTAGTACATTCCCTTACATATGTATGGATTGTAGTTGGAAACTGAAAAGAAACTTTGTGTTCCCAACAAGCTAGTTGAAGGACGGCTTTCACACACACTTATCTCTCAGAACTGAGCATGTGGAGAGACGTTCGTTCATCTAGCACAAAGAGAACTGGTTGCAGGAGAAACTTTTACTCTGGTTTCTCAGTCTGTTTCCTAGTGCCGGTTTGAAGTTCCTGCAGTTTTCACTGTAAAACCGAGTTGGAGCTAGTACCTTCCCATATAGATGTATGGAGTGGAGTTTAAAACTGAAAAGAAACTTTGTGTTCCCAACATGCTGGTTGAAGGACGGCTTTCACACACACTTATCTCTCAAAACTGAGCATGTGGAGAGACGTTCGTTCATCTAGCACAAAGGGAACGGGTTGCAGGAGAAAATTTTACTCTGGTTTCTCAGTCTGTTTCCTAGTGCCGGTTTGAAGTTCCTGCAGTTTTCACTGTAAAACCGATTTGGAGCTAGTACCTTCCCATATATATGTATGGAGTGGAGTTTACAACTGAAAAGAAACTTTGTGTTCCCAACAAGCTGGTTGAAGGACGGCTTTCACACACACTTATCTCTCAGAACTGAGCATGTGGACAGAAGTTCGTTCATCTAGCACAAAGGGAACGGATTGCAGGAGAAACTTTTACTCTGGTTTCTCAGTCTGTTTCCTAGTGCCTGTTTGAAGTTCCTGCAATTTTCACTGTAAAACCGAGTTGGAGCTAGTACCTTCCCATATATATGTATGCAGTGGAGTTTGCAACTGAAAAGAAACTTAGTGTTCCCAACAAGCTAGTTAAAGGACGGCTTTCACACACACTTATCTCTCAGAACTGAGCATGTGGAGAGACGTTCGTTCATCTAGCACAAAGGGAACGGATTGCAGGAGAAACTTTTACTCTGGTTTCTCAGTCTGTTTCCTAGTGCCTGTTTCAAGTTCCTGAAGTTTTCACTGTAAAACCGAGTTGGAGCTAGTACCTTCCCATATATATGTATGGGGTGGAGTTGGAAACTGAAAAGAAACTTTGTGTTCCCAACAAGCTAGTTGAAGGACGGCTTTCACACGCACTTATCTCTCAGAACTGAGCATGTGGAGAGACGTTCGTTCATCTAGCACAAAGGGAACGGGTTGCAGGAGAAACTTTTACTCTGGTTTCTCAGTCTGTTTCCTAGTGCCGGTTTGAAGTTCCTGCAGTTTTCACTGTAAATCTGAGTTGGAGCTAGTACCTTCCCATATATATGTATGGAGTGGAGTTTACAACTGGAAAGAAACTTTGTGTTCCCAACAAGCTGGTTGAAGTACGGCTTTCACACACACTTATCTCTCAGAACTGAACATGTGGAGAGACGTTCGTTCATCTAGCACAAAGGGAACGGATTGCAGGAGAAACTTTTACTCTTGTTTCTCAGTCTGTTTCCTAGTGCCTGTTTCAAGTTCCTGCAGTTTTCACTGTAAAACCGAGTTGGAGGTAGTACCTTCCCATATATATGTATGGAGTGGAGTTTACAACTGAAAAGAAACTTTGTGTTCCCAACAAGCTGGTTGAAGGACGGCTTTCACACACACTTATCTCTCAGAACTGAGCATGTGGAGAGACGTTCGTTCATCTAGCACAAAGGGAACGGGTTGCAGGAGAAACTTTTACTCTGGTTTCTCAGTCTGTTTCCTAGTGCCGGTTTGAAGTTCCTGCAGTTTTCACTGTAAAACCGAGTTGGAGCTATTACCTTCCCATATATATGTATGGAGTGGAGTTTACAACTGAAAAGAAACTTTGTGTTCCCAACAAGCTGTTTGAAGGACAGCTTTCACACACACTTATCTCTCAGAACTGAGCATGTGGACAGACGTTCGTTCATCTAGCACAAAGGGAACGGATTGCAGGAGAAACTTTTACTCTGGTTTCTCAATCTGTTTCCTAGTCCCTGTTTCATGTTCCTGCAATTTTCACTGTAAAACAAATTTGGAGCTAGTACCTTCCCATATATATGTATGCAGTGGAGTTTGCAACTGAAAAAAACTTTGTGTTCCCAACAAGCTAGTTGAAGGACGGCTTTCACACACACTTATCTCTCAGAACTGAGCATATGGAGAGACGTTCGTTCATCTAGCACAAAGGGAACGGGTTGCAGGAGAAACTTTTACTCTGGTTTGTCTGTCTGTTTCCTAGTGCAGTTTGAAGTTCCTGCAGTTTTCACTGTAAAACCGAGTTGGAGCTAGTACCTTCCCATATATATTAATGGAGTGGAGTTCGCAACTGAAAAGAAACTTTGTGTTCCCAACAAGCTAGTTGAAGGACGGCTTTCACACACATTTATCTCTCAAAACTGAGCATGTGGAGAGACGTTCGTTCATCTAGCACAAAAGGAACGGGTTGCAGGAGAAACTTTTACTCTGGTTTCGCAGTCTGTTTCCTAGTGCCGGTTTGAAGTTCCTACATTTTTCACGGTAAAACCGACTTGGAGCTAGTACATTCCCATACATATGTATGGATTGGAGTTGGAAACTGAAAAGAAACTTTGTGTTCCCAACAAGCTAGTTGAAGGACGGCTTTCACACACACTTATCTCTCAGAACTGAGCATGTGGAGAGACGTTCGTTCATCTAGCACAAAGAGAAATGGTTGCAGGAGAAACTTTTACTCTGGTTTCTCAGTCTGTTTCCTAGTGCCGATTTGAAGTTCCTGCAGTTTTCACTGTAAAACCGAGTTGGAGCTAGTACCTTCCCATATATATGTATGGGGTGGAGTTTAAAATTGAAAAGAAACTTTGTGTTCCCAACATGCTGGTTGAAGGACGGCTTTCACACACACTTATCTCTTAAAACTGAGCATGTGGAGAGACGTTCGTTCATCTAGCACAAAGGGAACGGGTTGCAGGGAAAATTTTACTCTGGTTTCTCAGTCTGTTTCCTAGTGCCGGTTTGAAGTTCCTGCAGTTTTCACTGTAAAACCGATTTGGAGCTAGTACCTTCCCATATATATGTATGGAGTGGAGTTTACAACTGAAAAGAAACTTTGTGTTCCCAACAAGCTGGTTGAAGGACGGCTTTCACACACACTTATCTCTCAGAACTGAGCATGTGGACAGACGTTCGTTCATCTAGCACAAAGGGAACGGATTGCAGGAGAAACTTTTACTCTGGTTTCTCAGTCTGTTTCCTAGTGCCTGTTTGAAGTTCCTGCAATTTTCACTGTAAAACCGAGTTGGAGCTAGTACCTTCCCATATATATGTATGCAGTGGAGTTTGCAACTGAAAAGAAACTTAGTGTTCCCAACAAGCTAGTTGAAGGACGGCTTTCACACACACTTATCTCTCAGAACTGAGCATGTGGAGAGACGTTCGTTCATCTAGCACAAAGGGAACGGATTGCAGGAGAAACTTTTACTCTGGTTTCTCAGTCTGTTTCCTAGTGCCTGTTTCAAGTTCCTGAAGTTTTCACTGTAAAACCGAGTTGGAGCTAGTACCTTCCCATATATATGTATGGGGTGGAGTTGGAAACTGAAAAGAAACTTTGTGTTCCCAACAAGCTAGTTGAAGGACGGCTTTCACACGCACTTATCTCTCAGAACTGAGCATGTGGAGAGACGTTCGTTCATCTAGCACAAAGGGAACGGGTTGCAGGAGAAACTTTTACTCTGGTTTCTCAGTCTGTTTCCTAGTGCCGGTTTGAAGTTCCTGCAGTTTTCACTGTAAAACTGAGTTGGAGCTAGTACCTTCCCATATATATGTATGGAGTGGAGTTTACAACTGGAAAGAAACTTTGTGTTCCCAACAAGCTGGTTGAAGGACGGCTTTCACACACACTTATCTCTCAGAACTGAACATGTGGAGAGACGTTCGTTCATCTAGCACAAAGGGAACGGATTGCAGGAGAAACTTTTACTCTTGTTTCTCAGTCTGTTTCCTAGTGCCTGTTTCAAGTTCCTGCAGTTTTCACTGTAAAACCGAGTTGGAGGTAGTACCTTCCCATATATATGTATGCAGTGGAGTTTACAACTGAAAAGAAACTTTGTGTTCCCAACAAGCTGGTTGAAGTACGGCTTTCACACACACTTATCTCTCAGAACTGAGCATGTGGAGAGACGTTCGTTCATCTAGCACAAAGGGAACGGGTTGCAGGAGAAACTTTTACACTGGTTTCTCAGTCTGTTTCCTAGTGCCGGTTTGAAGTTCCTGCAGTTTTCACTGTAAAACCGAGTTGGAGCTATTACCTTCCCATATATATGTATGGAGTGGAGTTTACAACTGAAAAGAAACTTTGTGTTCCCAACAAGCTGTTTGAAGGACAGCTTTCACACACACTTATCTCTCAGAACTGAGCATGTGGACAGACGTTCGTTCATCTAGCACAAAGGGAACGGATTGCAGGAGAAACTTTTACTCTGGTTTCTCAATCTGTTTCCTAGTCCCTGTTTCATGTTCCTGCAATTTTCACTGTAAAACAAATTTGGAGCTAGTACCTTCCCATATATATGTATGCAGTGGAGTTTGCAACTGAAAAAAACTTTGTGTTCCCAACAAGCTAGTTGAAGGACGGCTTTCACACACACTTATCTCTCAGAACTGAGCATGTGGAGAGACGTTCGTTCATCTAGCACAAAGGGAACGGGTTGCAGGAGAAACTTTTACTCTGGTTTCTCAGTCTGTTTCCTAGTGCCGGTTTGAAGTTCCTGCAGTTTTCACTGTAAAACCGAGTTGGAGCTAGTACCTTCCCATATATATGTATGGAGTGGAGTTTGCAACTGAAAAGAAACTTTGTGTTCCCAACAAGCTGGTTGAAGGAAGGCTTTCACACACACTTATCTCTCAGAACTGAGCATGTGGAGAGACGTTCGTTCATCTAGCACAAAGGGAACGGATTACAGGAGAAACTTTTACTCTGGTTTCTCAGTCTGTTTCCTAGTGCATGTTTCAAGTTCCTGAAGTTTTCACTGTAAAACAGATTCGGAGCTAGTACCTTCCCATATATATGTATGGAGTGGAGTTGGAAAGTGAAAAGAAACTTTGTGTTACCAACAAGCTAGTTGAAGGACGGCTTTCACACACACTTATCTGTAAGAATTGAGCATGTGGAGAGACGTTCGTTCATCTAGCACAAATGGAACGGGTTGCTGGAGAAACTTTTACTCTGGTTTCTCAGTCTGTTTCCTACTGCCGGTTTGAAGTTCCTGCAGTTTTCACTGTAAAACCGAGTTGGAGCTATTACCTTCCCATATATATGTATGGAGTGGAGTTGTAAACTGAAAAGAAACTTTGTGTTGCCAACAAGCTAGTTGAAGGACGGCTTTCTCACACACTTATCTCTCAAAACTGAGCATGTTGAGAGACGTTAGTTCATCTAGCACAAAGGGAAAGGGTTGCAGGAGAAACTTTTACACTGGTTTCTCAGTCTGTTTCCTAGTGCCGTTTTGAAGTTCCTGCAGTTTTCACTGTAAAACCGAGTTGGAGCTAGTACCTTCAAATATATATGTATGGAGAGGAGTTTGCAACTGAAAAGAAACTTTGTGTTCCCAACAAGCTAGTTGAAGGACGGCTTTCACACACACTTTTCTCTCAAAACTGAGCATGTGGAGAGACTTTCGTTCATCTAGCACAAAGGGAATGGATTGCAGGAGAAACTTTTACTCTGGTTTCTCAGTCTGTTTCCTAGTGCCTGTTTCAAGTTCCTGCAGTTTTCACTGTAAAACCGAGTTGGAGCTAGTACCTACCCATATATATGTATGGAGTGGAGTTTACAACTGAAAAGAAACTTTGTGTTCCCAACAAGCTGGTTGAAGGACGGCATTCACACTCACTTATCTCTGAGAACTGAGCATTTTGAGAGACGTTAGTTCATCTAGCACAAAGGGAAAGGGTTGCAGGAGAAACTTTTACACTGGTTTCTCAGTCTGTTTCCTAGTGCCGGTTTGAAGTTCCTGCAGTTTTCACTGTAAAACCGAGTAGGAGCTAGTACCTTCCCATATATATGTATGGAGTGGAGTTTGCAACTGAAAAGAAACTTTGTGTTCCCAACAAGCTAGTTGAAGGACGGCTTTCACACTCACTTATCTCTCAGAACTGAGCATGTGGAGAGACGTTCGTTCATCTAGCACAAAGGGAACGGGTTGCAGGAGAAAATTTTACTCTGGTTTCTCAGTCTGTTTCCTAGTGCCTGTTTCAAGTTCCTGCAGTTTTCACTGTAAAACCGAGTTGGAGCTAGTACCTTCCCATGTATATGTACGGAGTGGAGTTTACAACTGAAAAGAAACTTTGTGTTCCCAACAAGCTGGTTGAAGGACGGCTTTCACACTCACTTATCTCTGAGAACTGAGCATGTGGAGAGACGTTCGTTCATCTAGCACAAAGGGAACGGGTTGCAGGAGAAACTTTTACTCTGGTTTCTCAGTCTGTTTCCTAGTGCCGGTTTGAAGTTCCTGCAGTTTTCACTGTAAAACCGAGTTGGAGCTAGTACCTTCCCATATATATGTATGGAGTGGAGTTTACAACTGAAAAGAAACTTTGTGTTCCCAACAAGCTGGTTGAAGGACGGCTTTCACACACACTTATCTCTCAGAACTGAGCATGTGGAGAGACGTTCGTTCATCTAGCACAAAGGGAACGGGTTGCAGGAGAAACTTTTACTCTGGTTTCTCAGTCTGTTTCCTAGTGCCGGTTTGAAGTTCCTGCAGTTTTCACTGTAAAACCGAGTTGGAGCTATTACCTTCCCATATATATGTATGGAGTGGAGTTTACAACTGAAAAGAAACTTTGTGTTCCCAACAAGCTGTTTGAAGGACAGCTTTCACACACACTTATCTCTCAGAACTGAGCATGTGGAGAGACGTTCGTTCATCTAGCACAAAGGGAACGGATTGCAGGAGAAACTTTTACTCTGGTTTCTCAATCTGTTTCCTAGTCCCTGTTTCATGTTCCTGCAATTTTCACTGTAAAACAAATTTGGAGCTAGTACCTTCCCATATATATGTATGCAGTGGAGTTTGCAACTGAAAAAAACTTTGTGTTCCCAACAAGCTATTTGAAGGACGGCTTTCACACACACTTATCTCTCAGAACTGAGCATGTGGAGAGACGTTCGTTCATCTAGCACAAAGGGAACGGGTTGCAGGAGAAACTTTTACTCTGGTTTCTCAGTCTGTTTCCTAGTGCCTGTTTCAAGTTCCTGCAGTTTTCACTGTAAAACCGAGTTGGAGCTAGTACCTACCCATATATATGTATGGAGTGGAGTTTACAACTGAAAAGAAACTTTGTGTTCCCAACAAGCTGGTTGAAGGACGGCTTTCACACTCACTTATCTCTGAGAACTGAGCATGTTGAGAGACGTTAGTTCATCTAGCACAAAGGGAAAGGGTTGCAGGAGAAACTTTTACACTGGTTTCTCAGTCTGTTTCCTAGTGCCGGTTTGAAGTTCCTGCAGTTTTCACTGTAAAACCGAGTTGGAGCTAGTACCTTCCCATATATATGTATGGAGTGGAGTTTGCAACTGAAAAGAAACTTTGTGTTCCCAACAAGCTAGTTGAAGGACGGCTTTCACACTCACTTATCTCTCAGAACTGAGCATGTGGAGAGACGTTCGTTCATCTAGCACAAAGGGAACGGGTTGCAGGAGAAAATTTTACTCTGGTTTCTCAGTCTGTTTCCTAGTGCCTGTTTCAAGTTCCTGCAGTTTTCACTGTAAAACCGAGTTGGAGCTAGTACCTTCCCATATATATGTACGGAGTGGAGTTTACAACTGAAAAGAAACTTTGTGTTCCCAACAAGCTGGTTGAAGGACGGCTTTCACACTCACTTATCTCTGAGAACTGAGCATGTGGAGAGACGTTCGTTCATCTAGCACAAAGGGAACGGGTTGCAGGAGAAACTTTTACTCTGGTTTCTCAGTCTGTTTCCTAGTGCCGGTTTGAAGTTCCTGCAGTTTTCACTGTAAAACCGAGTTGGAGCTAGTACCTTCCCATATATATGTATGGAGTGGAGTTTACAACTGAAAAGAAACTTTGTGTTCCCAACAAGCTGGTTGAAGGACGGCTTTCACACACACTTATCTCTCAGAACTGAGCATGTGGAGAGACGTTCGTTCATCTAGCACAAAGGGAACGGGTTGCAGGAGAAACTTTTACTCTGGTTTCTCAGTCTGTTTCCTAGTGCCGGTTTGAAGTTCCTGCAGTTTTCACTGTAAAACCGAGTTGGAGCTATTACCTTCCCATATATATGTATGGAGTGGAGTTTACAACTGAAAAGAAACTTTGTGTTCCCAACAAGCTGTTTGAAGGACAGCTTTCACACACACTTATCTCTCAGAACTGAGCATGTGGAGAGACGTTCGTTCATCTAGCACAAAGGGAACGGATTGCAGGAGAAACTTTTACTCTGGTTTCTCAATCTGTTTCCTAGTCCCTGTTTCATGTTCCTGCAATTTTCACTGTAAAACAAATTTGGAGCTAGTACCTTCCCATATATATGTATGCAGTGGAGTTTGCAACTGAAAAAAACTTTGTGTTCCCAACAAGCTATTTGAAGGACGGCTTTCACACACACTTATCTCTCAGAACTGAGCATGTGGAGAGACGTTCGTTCATCTAGCACAAAGGGAACGGGTTGCAGGAGAAACTTTTACTCTGGTTTCTCAGTCTGTTTCCTAGTGCCGGTTTGAATTTCCTGCAGTTTTCACTGTAAAACCGAGTTGGAGCTAGTACCTTCCCATATATATGTATGGAGTGGAGTTTTCAACTGAAAAGAAACTTTGTGTTCCCAACAAGCTGGTTGAAGGACGGCTTTCACACACACTTATCTCTCAGAACTGAGCATGTGGACAGACGTTCGTTCATCTAGCACAAAGGGAACGGATTGCAATAGAAACTTTTACTCTGGTTTCTCAGTCTGTTTCCTAGTGCCTGTTTCAAGTTCCTGCAGTTTACACTGTAAAACCGAGTTGGAGCTAGTACCTTCCCATATATATGTATGGATTGGAGTTGTAAACTGAAAAGAAACTTTGTGTTGCCAACAAGCTAGTTGAAGGACGGCTTTCTCACACACTTATCTCTCAAAACTGAGCATGTTGAGAGACGTTAGTTCATCTAGCACAAAGGGAAAGGGTTGCAGGAGAAACTTTTACACTGGTTTCTCAGTCTGTTTCCTAGTGCCGTTTTGAAGTTCCTGCAGTTTTCACTTTAAAACCGAGTTGGAGCTAGTACCTTCCCATATATATGTATGAAGTGGAGTTGGAAACTGAAAAGAAACTTTGTGTTCCCAACAAGCTAGTTGAAGGACGGCTTTCACACTCACTTATCTCTCAGAACTGAGCATGTGGAGAGACGTTCGTTCATCTAGCACAAAGGGAACGGGTTGCAGGAGAAACTTTTACTCTGGTTTCTCAGTCTGTTTCCTAGTGCCGGTTTGAAGTTCCTGCAGTTTTCACTGTAAAACCGAGTTGGAGCTAGTACCTTCAAATATATATGTATGGAGAGGAGTTTGCAACTGAAAAGAAACTTTGTGTTCCCAACAAGCTAGTTGAAGGACGGCTTCACACACACTTATCTCTCAAAACTGAGCATGTGGAGAGACTTTCGTTCATCTAGCCCAAAGGGAACGGATTGCAGGAGAAACTTTTACTCTGGTTTCTCAGTCTGTTTCCTAGTGCCTGTTTCAAGTTCCTGCAGTTTTCACTGTAAAACCGAGTTGGAGCTAGTACCTTCCCATATAAATGTATGGAGTGGAGTTTACAACTGAAAAGAAACTTTGTGTTCCCAACAAGCTGGTTGAAGGACGGCTTCACACTCACTTATCTCTGAGAACTGAGCATGTTGAGAGACGTTAGTTCATCTAGCACAAATGGAAAGGGTTGCAGGAGAAACTTTTACACTGGTTTCTCAGTCTGTTTCCTAGTGCCGGTTTGAAGTTCCTGCAGTTTTCACTGTAACCCGAGTTGGAGCTAGTACCTTCCCATATATATGTATGGAGTGGAGTTTGCAACTGAAAAGAAACTTTGTGTTCCCAACAAGCTAGTTGAAGGACGGCTTTCACACTCACTTATCTCTCAGAACTGAGCATGTGGAGAGACGTTCGTTCATCTAGCACAAAGGGAACGGGTTGCAGGAGAAAATTTTACTCTGGTTTCTCAGTCTGTTTCCTAGTGCCTGTTTCAAGTTCCTGCAGTTTTCACTGTAAAACCGAGTTGGAGCTAGTATCTTCCCATATATATGTACGGAGTGGAGTTTACAACTGAAAAGAAACTTTGTGTTCCCAACAAGCTGGTTGAAGGACGGCTTTCACACTCACTTATCTCTGAGAACTGAGCATGTGGAGAGACGTTCGTTCATCTAGCACAAAGGTAACAGGTTGCAGGAGAAACTTTTACTCTGGTTTCTCAGTCTGTTTCCTAGTGCCGTTTTGTAGTTCCTGCAGTTTTCACTGTAAAACCGAGTTGGAGCTAGTACCTTCCCATATATATGTATGGAGTGGAGTTTACAACTGAAAAGAAACTTTGTGTTGCCAACAAGCTAGTTGAAGGACGGCTTTCTCACACACTTATCTCTCAAAACTGAGCATGTTTAGAGACGTTCGTTCATCTAGCACAAAGGGAACGGGTTGCAGGAGAAACTTTTACTCTGGTTTCTCAGTCTGTTTCCTAGTGCCGGTTTGAAGTTCCTGCAGTTTTCACTGTAAAACCGAGTTGGAGCTAGTACCTTCCCATATATATGTATGGAGTGGAGTTTACAACTGAAAAGAAACTTTGTGTTCCCAACAAGCTGGTTGAAGGACGGCTTTCACACACACTTATCTCTCAGAACTGAGCAAGTGGAGAGACGTTCGTTCATCTAGCACAAAGGGAACGGATTGCAGGAGAAACTTTTATTCTGGTTTCTCAGTCTGTTTCCTAGTGCCTTTTCAAGTTCCTGCAATTTTCACTGTAAAACCGAGTTGGAGCTAGTGCCTTCCCATATATAAGTGTGCAGTGGAGTTTGCAACTGAAAAGAAACTTTGTGTTCCCAACAAGCTAGTTGAAGGACGGCTTCACACACACTTATCTCTCAGAACTGAGCATGTGGAGAGACGTTCGTTCATCTAGCACAAAGGGAACGGGTTGCAGGAGAAACTTTTACTCTGGTTTCTCAGTCTGTTTCCTAGTGCCGGTTTGAAGTTCCTGCAGTTTTCACTGTAAAACCGAGTTGGAGCTAGTACCTTCCCATATATATGTATGGAGTGGAGTTGGAAACTGAAAAGAAACTTTGTGTTCCCAACAAGCAAGTTGAAGGACGGCTTTCACACACACTTATCTCTCAGAACTGAGCATGTGGAGAGACATTCGTTCATCTAGCACAAAGGGAACGTGTTGCAGGAGAAACTTGTACTCTGATTTCTAAGTCTGTTTCCTAGTGCCGGTTTGAAGTTCCTGCAGTTTTCACTGTAAAACCGACTTGGAGCTAGTACATTCCCATACATATGTATGGAGTGGAGTTGGAAACTGAAAAGAAACTTTGTGTTCAAAACAAGCTAGTTGAAGGACGGCTTTCACACACACTTATCTCTCACAACTGAGCATGTGGAGAGACGTTCGTTCATTTAGCACAAAGGGAACGGGTTGCAGGAGGAACTTTTACTCTGGTTTCTCAGTCTGTTTCCTAGTGCCGGTTTGAAGTTCCTGCAGTTTTCACTGTAAAACCGAGTTGGAGCTAGTACCTTCCCATATATATGTATGGAGTGGAGTTGGAAACTGAAAAGAAACTTTGTGTTCCCAACAAGCTAGTTGAATGACGGCTTTCACACACACTTATCTCTCAGAACTGAGCATGTGGAGAGACGTTCATTCATCTAGCACAAATGGAACGGATTGCAGGAGAAACTTTTACTCTGGTTTCTCAGTCTGTTTCCTAGGGCCTGTTTCAAGTTCCTGCAATTTTCAGTGTAAAACCGAGTTGGAGCTAGTACCTTCCCATATATATGTATGGAGTGGAGTTGGAAAATGAAAAGAAACTTTGTGTTCCCAACAAGCTAGTTGAAGGTCGGCTTTCAAACACACTTATCTCTCAGAACTGAGCATGTGGAGAGACGTTCGTTCATCTAGCACAAAGGGAACGGGTTGCAGGAGATACTTTTACTCTGGTTTCTCAGTCTGTTTCCTAGTGCCGGTTTGAAGTTCCTGCAGTTTTCACTGTAAAACCGATTTGGAGCTAGTACCTTCCCATATATATTAATGGAATGGAGTTTGCAACTGAAAAGAAACTTTGTGTTCCCAACAAGCTAGTTGAAGGACGGCTTTCACACACACTTATCTCTCAAAACTGAGCATGTGGAGAGACGTTCGTTCATCTAGCACAAAGGGAACGCGTTGCAGGATAAACTTTTACTCTGATTTCTCAGTTTGTTTCCTAGTGCCGGTTTGAAGTTCCTGCAGTTTTCACTGTAAAACCGACTTGGAGCTAGTACATTCCCATACATATGTATGGAGTGGAGTTGGAAACTGAAAAGAAACTTTGTGTTCCCAACAAGCTAGTTGAAGGACGGCTTTCACACACACTTATCTCTCAGAACTGAGCATGTGGAGAGACGTTC
Source organism: Camelus dromedarius (assembly GCF_036321535.1). Lineage (NCBI taxonomy): Eukaryota > Metazoa > Chordata > Mammalia > Artiodactyla > Camelidae > Camelus > Camelus dromedarius. The sequence continues at coordinate 11,843,133 of NC_087470.1, read as the reverse complement.
GTTCATCTAGCACAAAAGGAACGGGTTGCAGGAGAAACTTTTACTCTGGTTTCTCAGTCTGTTTCCTAGTGCCGGTTTGAAGTTCCTGCAGTTTTCACTGTAAAACCGAGTTGGAGCTAGTACCTTCCCATATATATGTATGGAGTGGAGTTGGAAACTGAAAAGAAACTTTGTGTTCCCAACAAGCAAGTTGAAGGACGGCTTTCACACACACTTATCTCTCAGAACTGAGCATGTGGAGAGACATTCGTTCATCTAGCACAAAGGGAACGTGTTGCAGGAGAAACTTTTACTCTGATTTCTAAGTCTGTTTCCTAGTGCCGGTTTGAAGTTCCTGCAGTTTTCACTGTAAAACCGACTTGGAGCTAGTACATTCCCATACATATGTATGGAGCGGAGTTGGAAACTGAAAAGAAACTTTGTGTTCAAAACAAGCTAGTTGAAGGACGGCTTTCACACACACTTATCTCTCACAACTGAGCATGTGGAGAGACGTTCGTTCATTTAGCACAAAGGGAACGGGTTGCAGGAGGAACTTTTACTCTGGTTTCTCAGTCTGTTTCCTAGTGCCGGTTTGAAGTTCCTGCAGTTTTCACTGTAAAACCGAGTTGGAGCTAGTACCTTCCCATATATATGTATGGAGTGGAGTTGGAAACTGAAAAGAAACTTTGTGTTCCCAACAAGCTAGTTGAAGGACGGCTTTCACACACACTTATCTCTCAGAACTGAGCATGTGGAGAGACGTTCGTTCAACTAGCGCAAAGGGAACGGGTTACAGGGAAACTTTTACCCTGGTTTCTCAGTCTGTTTCCTAGTGCCGGTTTGAAGTTCCTGCATTTTTCACTGTAAAACCGAGTTGGAGCTAGTACCTTCCCATATATATGTATGGAGTGGAGTTTGCAACTGAAAAGAAACTTTGTGTTCCCAACAAGCTAGTTGAAGGACGGTTTTCACACACACTTATCTCTCAAAACTGAGCATGTGGAGAGACGTTCGTTCATCTAGCAAAAAGGGAACGGGTTGCAGGAGAAACTTTTACTCTGGTTTCTCAGTCTGTTTCCTAGTGCCGTTTTGAAGTTCCTGCAATTTTCACTGTAAAACGGACTTGGAGCTAGTACATTCCCATATATATGTATCGAGTATAGTTTGCAACTGAAAAGAAACTTTGTGTTCCCAACAAGCTAGTTGAAGGACGGATTTCACACACACTTATCTCTCAAAACTGAGCATGTGGAGAGACGTTCGTTCATCTAGCACAAAGGGAACGGGTTGCAGGAGAAACTTTTACTCTGGTTTCTCAGTCTGTTTCCTAGTGCCGGTTTGAAGTTCCTGCAGATTTCACTGTAAAACCGACTTGGAGCCAGTACATTCCCATACATATGTATGGAGTGGAGTTGGAAACTGAAAAGAAACTTTGTGTTCCCAACAAGCTAGTTGAAGGACGGCTTTAACACACAATTATCTCTCAGAACTGAGCATGTGGAGAGACGTTCATTCATCTAGCACAAATGGAACGGATTGCAGGAGAAACTTTTACTCTGGTTTCTCAGTCTGTTTCCTAGGGCCTGTTTCAAGTTCCTGCAATTTTCAGTGTAAAACCGAGTTGGAGCTAGTACCTTCCCATATATATGTATGGAGTGGAGTTGGAAAATGAAAAGAAACTTTGTGTTCCCAACAAGCTAGTTGAAGGTCGGCTTTCAAACACACTTATCTCTCAGAACTGAGCATGTGGAGAGACGTTCGTTCATCTAGCACAAAGGGAACGGGTTGCAGGAGATACTTTTACTCTGGTTTCTCAGTCTGTTTCCTAGTGCCGGTTTGAAGTTCCTGCAGTTTTCACTGTAAAACCGATTTGGAGCTAGTACCTTCCCATATATATTAATGGAATGGAGTTTGCAACTGAAAAGAAACTTTGTGTTCCCAACAAGCTAGTTGAAGGACGGCTTTCACACACACTTATCTCTCAAAACTGAGCATGTGGAGAGACGTTCGTTCATCTAGCACAAAGGGAACGCGTTGCAGGAGAAACTTTTACTCTGATTTCTCAGTTTGTTTCCTAGTGCCGGTTTGAAGTTCCTGCAGTTTTCACTGTAAAACCGACTTGGAGCTAGTACATTCCCATACATATGTATGGAGTGGAGTTGGAAACTGAAAAGAAACTTTGTGTTCCCAACAAGCTAGTTGAAGGACGGCTTTCACACACACTTATCTCTCAGAACTGAGCATGTGGAGAGACGTTCGTTCATCTAGCACAAAGGGAACGGTTTGCAGGAGAAACTTTTACTCTGGTTTCTCAGTCTGTTTCCTAGTGCCGGTTTGAAGTTCCTGCACTTTTCACTGTAAAACCGAGTAGGAGCTAGTACCTTCCCATATATATGTATGGAGTGGAGTTTACAACTGAAAAGAAACTTTGTGTTCCCAACAAGCTGGTTGAAGTACGGCTTTCACACACACTTATCTCTCAGAACTGATTATGTGGAGAGACGTTCGTTCATCAAGCACAAAAGGAACGGGTTGCAGGAGAAACTTTTACTCTGGTTTCTCAGTCTGTTTCCTAATGCCGGTTTGAAGTTCCTGCAGTTTTCACTGTAAAACCGAGTTGGAGCTAGTACCTTCCCATTTATATTAATGGAGTGGAGTTTGCAACTGAAAAGAAACTTTGTGTTCCCAACAAGCTAGTTGAAGGACGGCTTTCACACACTCTTATCTCTCAAAACTGAGCATGTGGAGAGACGTTCGTTCATCTAGCACAAAGGGAACGGGTTGCAGGAGAAACTTTTACTCTGATATCTCAGTCTGTTTCCTAGTGCCGGTTTGAAGTTCCTGCAGTTTTCACTGTAAAACCGACTTGGAGCTAGTACATTCCCATACATATGTATGGAGTGGAGTTGGAGACTGAAAAGAAACTTTGTGTTCCCAACAAGCTAGTTGAAGTACGGCTTTCACACCACTTATCTCTCAGAACTGAGCATGTGGACAGACGTTCGTTCATCTAGCACAAAGGGAACGGATTGCAGGAGAAACTTTTACTCTGGTTTCTCAGTCTGTTTCCTAGTGCCTGTTTCAAGTTCCTGCAATTTTCACTGTAAAACCGAGTTGGAGCTAGTACCTTCCCATATATATGTATGGAGTGGAGTTGGAAACTGAAAAGAAACATTGTGTCCCAACAAGCTAGTTGAAGGACGGCATTCACACACACTTATCTCTCAAAACTGAGCATGTGGAGAGACGTTCGTTCATCTAGCACAAAGGGAACGGGTTGCAGGAGATACTTTTACTCTGGTTTCTCAGTCTGTTTCCTAGTGCCGGTTTGAAGTTCCTGCAGTTTTCACTGTAAAACCGATTTGGAGCTAGTACCTTCCCATATATATTAATGGAATGGAGTTTGCAACTGAAAAGAAACTTTGTGTTCCCAACAAGCTAGTTGAAGGACGGCTTTCACACACACTTATCTCTCAAAACTGAGCATGTGGAGAGACGTTCGTTCATCTAGCACAAAGGGAACGCGTTGCAGGAGAAACTTTTACTCTGATTTCTCAGTTTGTTTCCTAGTGCCGGTTTGAAGTTCCTGCAGTTTTCACTGTAAAACCGACTTGGAGCTAGTACATTCCCATACATATGTATGGAGTGGAGTTGGAAACTGAAAAGAAACTTTGTGTTCCCAACAAGCTAGTTGAAGGACGGCTTTCACACACACTTATCTCTCAGAACTGAGCATGTGGAGAGACGTTCGTTCATCTAGCACAAAGGGAACTGTTTGCAGGAGAAACTTTTACTCTGGTTTCTCAGTCTGTTTCCTAGTGCCGGTTTGAAGTTCCTGCACTTTTCACTGTAAAACCGAGTAGGAGCTAGTACCTTCCCATATATATGTATGGAGTGGAGTTTACAACTGAAAAGAAACTTTGTGTTCCCAACAAGCTGGTTGAAGTACGGCTTTCACACACACTTATCTCTCAGAACTGATTATGTGGAGAGACGTTCGTTCATCAAGCACAAAAGGAACGGGTTGCAGGAGAAACTTTTACTCTGGTTTCTCAGTCTGTTTCCTAATGCCGGTTTGAAGTTCCTGCAGTTTTCACTGTAAAACCGAGTTGGAGCTAGTACCTTCCCATTTATATTAATGGAGTGGAGTTTGCAACTGAAAAGAAACTTTGTGTTCCCAACAAGCTAGTTGAAGGACGGCTTTCACACACTCTTATCTCTCAAAACTGAGCATGTGGAGAGACGTTCGTTCATCTAGCACAAAGGGAACGGGTTGCAGGAGAAACTTTTACTCTGATATCTCAGTCTGTTTCCTAGTGCCGGTTTGAAGTTCCTGCAGTTTTCACTGTAAAACCGACTTGGAGCTAGTACATTCCCATACATATGTATGGAGTGGAGTTGGAGACTGAAAAGAAACTTTGTGTTCCCAACAAGCTAGTTGAAGTATGGCTTTCACACCACTTATCTCTCAGAACTGAGCATGTGGACAGACGTTCGTTCATCTAGCACAAAGGGAACGGATTGCAGGAGAAACTTTTACTCTGGTTTCTCAGTCTGTTTCCTAGTGCCTGTTTCAAGTTCCTGCAATTTTCACTGTAAAACCGAGTTGGAGCTAGTACCTTCCCATATATATGTATGGAGTGGAGTTGGAAACTGAAAAGAAACATTGTGTCCCAACAAGCTAGTTGAAGGACGGCATTCACACACACTTATCTCTCAAAACTGAGCATGTGGAGAGACGTTCGTTCATCTAGCACAAATGGAACGGATTGCAGGAGAAACTTTTACTCTGGTTTCTCAGTCTGTTTCCTAGTGCCTGTTTCAAGATCCTGCAGTTTACACTGTAAAACAGAGTTGGAGCTAGTACCTTCCCATATATATGTATGGAATGGAGTTGGAAACTGAAAAGAAACTTTGTGTTGCCAACAAGCTAGTTGAAGGACGACATTCTCACACACTTATCTCTCAAAACTGAGCATGTTGAGAGACGTTCGTTCATGTAGCACAAAGGGAAAGGGTTGCAGGAGAAACTTTTACACTGGTTTCTCAGTCTGTTTCCTAGTGCCGGTTTGAAGTTCCTGCAGTTTTCACTCTAAAACCGAGTTGGTGCTAGTACCTTCCCATATATATGTATGGAGTGGAGTTTACAACTGAAAAGAAACTTTGTGTTCCCAACAAGCTGGTTGAAGGACGGCTTTCACACACACTTATCTCTCAGAACTGAGCATGTGGAGAGACTTTCGTTCATCTAGCACAAAGGGAACGGATTGCAGGAGAAACTTTTACTCTGGTTTCTCAGTCTGTTTCCTTGTGCCTGTTTCAAGTTTCTGGATTTTTCACTGTAAAACCGAGTTGGAGCTAGTACCTTCCCATATATATGTATGGAGTGGAGTTTACAACTGAAAAGAAACTTTGTGTTGCCAACAAGCTAGTTGAAGGACGGCTTTCTCACACACTTATCTCTCAAAACTGAGCATGTTGAGAGACGTTCGTTCATCTAGCACAAAGTGAACGGGTTGCAGGAGAAACTTTTACTCTGGTTTCTCAGTCTGTTTCCTAGTGCCGGTTTGAAGTTCCTGCAGTTTTCACTGTAAAACCGAGTTAGAGCTAGTACCTTCCCATATATATGTATGGAGTGGAGTTTACAACTGAAAAGAAACTTTGTGTTGCCAACAAGCTAGTTGAAGGACGGCTTTCTCACACACTTATCTCTCAGAACTCAGCATGTGGAGAGACGTTCGTTCATCTAGCACAAAGGGAACGGATTGCAGGAGAAACTTTTACTCTGGTTTCTCAGTCTGTTTCCTAGTGCCTGTTTCAAGTTCCTGGAGTTTTCAATGTAAAACCGAGTTGGAGCTAGTACCTTCCCATATATATGTATGGAGTGGAGTTGGAAACTGAAAAGAAACTTTGTGTTGCCAACAAGCTAGTTGAAGTACGGCTTTCTCACACATTTATCTCTCAAAACTGAGCATGTTGAGAGACGTTCGTTCATCTAGCACAAAGGGAACGGGTTGCAGGAGAAACTTTTACTCTGGTTTCTCAGTCTGTTTCCTAGTGCCTGTTTCAAGTTCCTGCAATTTTCACTGTAAAACCGAGTTGGAGCTTGTACCTTCCCATAAATATGTATGCATTGGAGTTTGCAAATGAAAAGAAACTTTGTGTTCCCAACAAGCTATTTGAAGGACGGCTTTCACACTCACTTAACTCTCAGAACTGAGCATGTGGAGAGACGTTCGTTCATCTAGAACAAAAGGAACGGGTTGCAGGAGAAACTTTTACTCTGGTTTCTCAGTCTGTTTCCTAGTGCCGGTTTGAAGTTCCTGCAGTTTACACTGTAAAACCGAGTTGGAGCTAGTACCTTCCCATATATATGTATGGAGTGGAGTTGGAAACTGAAAAGAAACTTTGTGTTCCCAACAAGCTGAATGAAGGACGGCTTTCACACACAATTATCTCTCAGAACTGAGCATGTGGAGAGACGTTCGTTCATCTAGCACAAAGGGAACGGATTGCAGGAGAAACTTTTACTCTGGTTTCTCAGTCTGTTTCCTAGTGCCTGTTTCAAGTTCCTGCAATTTTCACTGTAAAACCGAGTTGGAGCTTGTACCTTCCCATAAATATGTATGCATTGGAGTTTGCAACTGAAAAGAAACTTTGTGTTCCCTACAAGCTAGTTGAAGGATGGCTTTCACACTCACTTAACTCTCAGAACTGAGCATGTGGATAGACGTTCGTTCATCTAGCACAAAAGGAACGGGTTGCAGGAGAAACTTTTACTCTGGTTTCTCAGTCTGTTTCCTAGTGCCGGTTTGAAGTTCATGCAGTTTACACTGTAAAACCGAGTTGGAGCTAGTACCTTCCCATATATATGTATGGAGTGGAGTTGGAACCTGAAAAGAATCTTTGTGTTGCCAACAAGCTAGTTGAAGTACTGCTTTCTCACACACTTATCTCTCAAAACTGAGCATGTTGAGAGACGTTCGTTCATCTAGCAAAAAGGGGACGGGTTGCAGGAGAAACTTTTACTCTGGTATCTCAGTCTGTTTCCTAGTGCTGGTTTGAAGTTCCTGCAGTTTTCACTGTAAAACCGAGTTGGAGCTAGTACCTTCCCATATATATGTATGGAGTGGAGTTGGCAACTGAAAAGAAACTTTGTGTTCCCAACAAGCTAGTTGAAGGACGGCTTTCACACACACTTATCTCTCAGAACTGAGCATGTGGAGAGACGTTCATTCATCTAGCACAAATGGAACGGATTGCAGGAGAAACTTTTACTCTGGTTTCTCAGTCTGTTCCTAGGGCCTGTTTCAAGTTCCTGCAATTTTCACTGTAAAACCGAGTTGGAGCTAGTACCTTCCCATATATATGTATGGAGTGGAGTTGGAAAATGAAAAGAAACTTTGTGTTCCCAACAAGCTAGTTGAAGGTCGGCTTTCAAACACACTTATCTCTCAGAACTGAGCATGTGGAGAGACGTTCGTTCATCTAGCACAAAGGGAACGGGTTGCAGGAGATACTTTTACTCTGGTTTCTCAGTCTGTTTCCTAGTGCCGGTTTGAAGTTCCTGCAGTTTTCACTGTAAAACCGATTTGGAGCTAGTACCTTCCCATATATATTAATGGAATGGAGTTTGCAACTGAAAAGAAACTTTGTGTTCCCAACAAGCTAGTTGAAGGACGGCTTTCACACACACTTATCTCTCAAAACTGAGCATGTGGAGAGACGTTCGTTCATCTAGCACAAAGGGAACGCGTTGCAGGAGAAACTTTTACTCTGATTTCTCAGTTTGTTTCCTAGTGCCGGTTTGAAGTTCCTGCAGTTTTCACTGTAAAACCGACTTGGAGCTAGTACATTCCCATACATATGTATGGAGTGGAGTTGGAAACTGAAAAGAAACTTTGTGTTCCCAACAAGCTAGTTGAAGGACGGCTTTCACACACACTTATCTCTCAGAACTGAGCATGTGGAGAGACGTTCGTTCATCTAGCACAAAGGGAACGGTTTGCAGGAGAAACTTTTACTCTGGTTTCTCAGTCTGTTTCCTAGTGCCGGTTTGAAGTTCCTGCACTTTTCACTGTAAAACCGAGTAGGAGCTAGTACCTTCCCATATATATGTATGGAGTGGAGTTTACAACTGAAAAGAAACTTTGTGTTCCCAACAAGCTGGTTGAAGTACGGCTTTCACACACACTTATCTCTCAGAACTGATTATGTGGAGAGACGTTCGTTCATCTAGCACAAAGGGAACGGGTTGCAGGAGAAACTTTTACTCTGGTTTCTCAGTCTGTTTCCTAATGCCGGTTTGAAGTTCCTGCAGTTTTCACTGTAAAACCGAGTTGGAGCTAGTACCTTCCCATTTATATTAATGGAGTGGAGTTTGCAACTGAAAAGAAACTTTGTGTTCCCAACAAGCTAGTTGAAGGACGGCTTTCACACACTCTTATCTCTCAAAACTGAGCATGTGGAGAGACGTTCGTTCATCTAGCACAAAGGGAACGGGTTGCAGGAGAAACTTTTACTCTGATATCTCAGTCTGTTTCCTAGTGCCGGTTTGAAGTTCCTGCAGTTTTCACTGTAAAACCGACTTGGAGCTAGTACATTCCCATACATATGTATGGAGTGGAGTTGGAGACTGAAAAGAAACTTTGTGTTCCCAACAAGCTAGTTGAAGTACGGCTTTCACACCACTTATCTCTCAGAACTGAGCATGTGGACAGACGTTCGTTCATCTAGCACAAAGGGAACGGATTGCAGGAGAAACTTTTACTCTGGTTTCTCAGTCTGTTTCCTAGTGCCTGTTTCAAGTTCCTGCAATTTTCACTGTAAAACCGAGTTGGAGCTAGTACCTTCCCATATATATGTATGGAGTGGAGTAGGAAACTGAAAAGAAACATTGTGTCCCAACAAGCTAGTTGAAGGACGGCATTCACACACACTTATCTCTCAAAACTGAGCATGTGGAGAGACGTTCGTTCATCTAGCACAAAGGGAACGGATTGCAGGAGAAACTTTTACTCTGGTTTCTCAGTCTGTTTCCTAGTGCCTGTTTCAAGATCCTGCAGTTTACACTGTAAAACAGAGTTGGAGCTAGTACCTTCCCATATATATGTATGGAATGGAGTTGGAAACTGAAAAGAAACTTTGTGTTGCCAACAAGCTAGTTGAAGGACGACATTCTCACACACTTATCTCTCAAAACTGAGCATGTTGAGAGACGTTCGTTCATGTAGCACAAAGGGAAAGGGTTGCAGGAGAAACTTTTACACTGGTTTCTCAGTCTGTTTCCTAGTGCCGGTTTGAAGTTCCTGCAGTTTTCACTCTAAAACCGAGTTGGTGCTAGTACCTTCCCATATATATGTATGGAGTGGAGTTTACAACTGAAAAGAAACTTTGTGTTCCCAACAAGCTGGTTGAAGGACGGCTTTCACACACACTTATCTCTCAGAACTGAGCATGTGGAGAGACTTTCGTTCATCTAGCACAAAGGGAACGGATTGCAGGAGAAACTTTTACTCTGGTTTCTCAGTCTGTTTCCTTGTGCCTGTTTCAAGTTTCTGGATTTTTCACTGTAAAACCGAGTTGGAGCTAGTACCTTCCCATATATATGTATGGAGTGGAGTTTACAACTGAAAAGAAACTTTGTGTTGCCAACAAGCTAGTTGAAGGACGGCTTTCTCACACACTTATCTCTCAAAACTGAGCATGTTGAGAGACGTTCGTTCATCTAGCACAAAGTGAACGGGTTGCAGGAGAAACTTTTACTCTGGTTTCTCAGTCTGTTTCCTAGTGCCGGTTTGAAGTTCCTGCAGTTTTCACTGTAAAACCGAGTTGGAGCTAGTACCTTCCCATATATATGTATGGAGTGGAGTTTACAACTGAAAAGAAACTTTGTGTTGCCAACAAGCTAGTTGAAGGACGGCTTTCTCACACACTTATCTCTCAGAACTCAGCATGTGGAGAGACGTTCGTTCATCTAGCACAAAGGGAACGGATTGCAGGAGAAACTTTTACTCTTGTTTCTCAGTCTGTTTCCTAGTGCCTGTTTCAAGTTCCTGGAGTTTTCAATGTAAAACCGAGTTGGAGCTAGTACCTTCCCATATATATGTATGGAGTGGAGTTGGAAACTGAAAAGAAACTTTGTGTTGCCAACAAGCTAGTTGAAGTACGGCTTTCTCACACATTTATCTCTCAAAACTGAGCATGTTGAGAGACGTTCGTTCATCTAGCACAAAGGGAACGGGTTGCAGGAGAAACTTTTACTCTGGTTTCTCAGTCTGTTTCCTAGTGCCTGTTTCAAGTTCCTGCAATTTTCACTGTAAAACCGAGTTGGAGCTTGTACCTTCCCATAAATATGTATGCATTGGAGTTTGCAAATGAAAAGAAACTTTGTGTTCCCAACAAGCTATTTGAAGGACGGCTTTCACACTCACTTAACTCTCAGAACTGAGCATGTGGAGAGACGTTCGTTCATCTAGAACAAAAGGAACGGGTTGCAGGAGAAACTTTTACTCTGGTTTCTCAGTCTGTTTCCTAGTGCCGGTTTGAAGTTCCTGCAGTTTACACTGTAAAACCGAGTTGGAGCTAGTACCTTCCCATATATATGTATGGAGTGGAGTTGGAAACTGAAAAGAAACTTTGTGTTCCCAACAAGCTGAATGAAGGACGGCTTTCACACACAATTATCTCTCAGAACTGAGCATGTGGAGAGACGTTCGTTCATCTAGCACAAAGGGAACGGATTGCAGGAGAAACTTTTACGCTGGTTTCTCAGTCTGTTTCCTAGTGCCTGTTTCAAGTTCCTGCAATTTTCACTGTAAAACCGAGTTGGAGCTTGTACCTTCCCATAAATATGTATGCATTGGAGTTTGCAACTGAAAAGAAACTTTGTGTTCCCAACAAGCTAGTTGAAGGATGGCTTTCACACTCACTTAACTCTCAGAACTGAGCATGTGGAGAGACGTTCGTTCATCTAGCACAAAAGGAACGGGTTGCAGGAGAAACTTTTACTCTGGTTTCTCAGTCTGTTTCCTAGTGCCGGTTTGTAGTTCATGCAGTTTACACTGTAAAACCGAGTTGGAGCTAGTACCTTCCCATATATATGTATGGAGTGGAGTTGGAACCTGAAAAGAATCTTTGTGTTGCCAACAAGCTAGTTGAAGTACTGCTTTCTCACACACTTATCTCTCAAAACTGAGCATGTTGAGAGACGTTCGTTCATCTAGCAAAAAGGGGACGGGTTGCAGGAGAAACTTTTACTCTGGTATCTCAGTCTGTTTCCTAGTGCCGGTTTGAAGTTCCTGCAGTTTTCACTGTAAAACCGAGTTGGAGCTAGTACCTTCCCATATATATGTATGGAGTGGAGTTTACAACTGAATAGAAACTTTGTGTTGCCAACAAGCTAGTTGAAGGACGGCTTTCTCACACACATATCTCTCAAAACTGAGCATGTGGAGAGACGTTCGTTCATCTAGCACAAAGTGAACAGGTTGCAGGAGAAACTTTTACTCTGGTTTCTCAGTCTGTTTCCTAGTGCCGGTTTGAAGTTCCTGCAGTTTTCACTGTAAAACCGAGTTGGAGCTAGTACCTTCCCATATATATGTATGGAGTGGAGTTTACAACTGAAAAGACACTTGGTGTTCCCAACAAGCTGGTTGAAGGACGGCTTTCACACATACTTATCTCTCAGAACTGAGCATGTGGAGAGACGTTCGTTCATCTAGCACAAATGGAACGGATTGCAGGAGAAACTTTTACTCTGGTTTCTCAGTCTGTTTCCTAGTGCCGGTTTGAAATTCCTGCAGTTTTCACTGTAAAACCGATTTGGAGCTAGTACCTTCCCATATATATGTATGGAGTGGAGTTGGAAACTGAAAAGAAACTTTGTGTTGCCAACAAGCTAGTTGAAGGACGGCTTTCTCACACACTTATCTCTCAAAACTGAGCATGTTGAGAGACGTTCGTTCATCTAGCACAAAGGGAACGGATTGCAGGAGAAACTTTTACTCTGGTTTCTCAGTCTGTTTCCTAGTGCCTGTTTCAAGTTCCTGGAGTTTTCAATGTAAAACCGAGTTGGAGCTAGTACCTTCCCATATATATATGTATGGAGTGGAGTTGGAAACTGAAAAGAAACTTTGTGTTGCCAACAAGCTAGTTGAAGGACGGCTTTCTCACACACGTATCTCTCAAAACTGAGCATGTTGAGAGAGGTTCGTTCATCTAGCACAAAGGGAACGGGTTGCAGGAGAAACTTTTACTCTGGTTTCTCAGTCTGTTTCCTAGTGCCGGTTTGAAGTTCCTGCAGTTTTCACTGTAAAACCGTGTTGGAGCTAGTACCTTCCCATATATATGTATGGAGTGGAGTTTACAACTGAAAAGAAACTTTGTGTTCCCAACAAGCTGGATGAAGGACGGCTTTCACACACAATTATCTCTCAGAACTGAGCATGTGGAGAGACGTTCGTTCATCTAGCACAAAGGGAACGGATTGCAGGAGAAACTTTTACTCTGGTTTCTCAGTCTGTTTCCTAGTGCCTGTTTCATGTTCCTGCAATTTTCACTGTAAAACCGAGTTGGAGCTTTTACCTTCCCATAAATATGTATGCATTGGAGTTTGCAACTGAAAAGAAACTTTGTGTTCCCAACAAGCTAGTTGAAGGACGGCTTTCACACTCACTTAACTCTCAGAACTGAGCATGTGGAGAGACGTTCGTTCATCTAGCACAAAGGGAACGGGATGCAGGAGAAACTTTTACTCTGGTTTCTCAGTCTGTTTCCTAGTGCCGGTTTGAAGTTACTGCAGTTTACACTGTAAAACCGAGTTGGAGCTAGTACCTTCCCATATATATGTATGGAGTGGAGTTTACAACTGAAAAGAAACTTTGTGTTCCCAACAAGCTGGTTGAAGTACGGCTTTCACACACACTTATCTCTCAGAACTGATTATGTGGAGAGACGTTCGTTCATCTAGCACAAAGGGAACGGGTTGCAGGAGAAACTTTTACTCTGATATCTCAGTCTGTTTCCTAGTGCCGGTTTGAAGTTCCTGCAGTTTTCACTGTAAAACCGACTTGGAGCTAGTACATTCCCATACATATGTATGGAGTGGAGTAGGAGACTGAAAAGAAACTTTGTGTTCCCAACAAGCTAGGTGAAGTACGGCTTTCACACCACTTATCTCTCAGAACTGAGCATGTGGACAGACGTTCGTTCATCTAGCACAAAGGGAACGGATTGCAGGAGAAACTTTTACTCTGGTTTCTCAGTCTGTTTCCTAGTGCCTGTTTCAAGTTCCTGCAATTTTCACTGTAAAACCGAGTTGGAGCTAGTACCTTCCCATATATATGTATGGAGTGGAGTAGGAAACTGAAAAGAAACATTGTGTCCCAACAAGCTAGTTGAAGGACGGCATTCACACACACTTATCTCTCAAAACTGAGCATGTGGAGAGACGTTGGTTCATCTAGCACAAAGGGAACGGATTGCAGGAGAAACTTTTACTCTGGTTTCTCAGTCTGTTTCCTAGTGCCTGTTTCAAGATCCTGCAGTTTACACTGTAAAACAGAGTTGGAGCTAGTACCTTCCCATATATATGTATGGAATGGAGTTGGAAACTGAAAAGAAACTTTGTGTTGCCAACAAGCTAGTTGAAGGACGACATTCTCACACACTTATCTCTCAAAACTGAGCATGTTGAGAGACGTTCGTTCATGTAGCACAAAGGGAAAGGGTTGCAGGAGAAACTTTTACACTGGTTTCTCAGTCTGTTTCCTAGTGCCGGTTTGAAGTTCCTGCAGTTTTCACTCTAAAACCGAGTTGGTGCTAGTACCTTCCCATATATATGTATGGAGTGGAGTTTACAACTGAAAAGAAACTTTGTGTTCCCAACAAGCTGGTTGAAGGACGGCTTTCACACACACTTATCTCTCAGAACTGAGCATGTGGAGAGACTTTCGTTCATCTAGCACAAAGGGAACGGATTGCAGGAGAAACTTTTACTCTGGTTTCTCAGTCTGTTTCCTTGTGCCTGTTTCAAGTTTCTGGATTTTTCACTGTAAAACCGAGTTGGAGCTAGTACCTTCCCATATATATGTATGGAGTGGAGTTTACAACTGAAAAGAAACTTTATGTTGCCAACAAGCTAGTTGAAGGACGGCTTTCTCACACACTTATCTCTCAAAACTGAGCATGTTGAGAGACGTTCGTTCATCTAGCACAAAGTGAACGGGTTGCAGGAGAAACTTTTACTCTGGTTTCTCAGTCTGTTTCCTAGTGCCGGTTTGAAGTTCCTGCAGTTTTCACTGTAAAACCGAGTTGGAGCTAGTACCTTCCCATATATATGTATGGAGTGGAGTTTACAACTGAAAAGAAACTTTGTGTTGCCAACAAGCTAGTTGAAGGACGGCTTTCTCACACAATTATCTCTCAGAACTCAGCATGTGGAGAGACGTTCGTTCATCTAGCACAAAGGGAACGGATTGCAGGAGAAACTTTTACTCTGGTTTCTCAGTCTGTTTCCTAGTGCCTGTTTCAAGTTCCTGGAGTTTTCAATGTAAAACCGAGTTGGAGCTAGTACCTTCCCATATATATGTATGGAGTGGAGTTGGAAACTGAAAAGAAACTTTGTGTTGCCAACAAGCTAGTTGAAGTACGGCTTTCTCACACATTTATCTCTCAAAACTGAGCATGTTGAGAGACGTTCGTTCATCTAGCACAAAGGGAACGGGTTGCAGGAGAAACTTTTACTCTGGTTTCTCAGTCTGTTTCCTAGTGCCTGTTTCAAGTTCCTGCAATTTTCACTGTAAAACCGAGTTGGAGCTTGTACCTTCCCATAAATATGTATGCATTGGAGTTTGCAAATGAAAAGAAACTTTGTGTTCCCAACAAGCTATTTGAAGGACGGCTTTCACACTCACTTAACTCTCAGAACTGAGCATGTGGAGAGACGTTCGTTCATCTAGTACAAAAGGAACGGGTTGCAGGAGAAACTTTTACTCTGGTTTCTCAGTCTGTTTCCTAGTGCCGGTTTGAAGTTCCTGCAGTTTACACTGTAAAACCGAGTTGGAGCTAGTACCTTCCCATATATATGTATGGAGTGGAGTTGGAAACTGAAAAGAAACTTTGTGTTCCCAACAAGCTGAATGAAGGACGGCTTTCACACACAATTATCTCTCAGAACTGAGCATGTGGAGAGACGTTCGTTCATCTAGCACAAAGGGAACGGATTGCAGGAGAAACTTTTACTCTGGTTTCTCAGTCTGTTTCCTAGTGCCTGTTTCAAGTTCCTGCAATTTTCACTGTAAAACCGAGTTGGAGCTTGTACCTTCCCATAAATATGTATGCATTGGAGTTTGCAACTGAAAAGAAACTTTGTGTTCCCAACAAGCTAGTTGAAGGATGGCTTTCACACTCACTTAACTCTCAGAACTGAGCATGTGGAGAGACGTTCGTTCATCTAGCACAAAAGGAACGGGTTGCAGGAGAAACTTTTACTCTGGTTTCTCAGTCTGTTTCCTAGTGCCGGTTTGAAGTTCATGCAGTTTACACTGTAAAACAGAGTTGGAGCTAGTACCTTCCCATATATATGTATGGAGTGGAGTTGGAACCTGAAAAGAATCTTTGTGTTGCCAACAAGCTAGTTGAAGTACTGCTTTCTCACACACTTATCTCTCAAAACTGAGCATGTTGAGAGATGTTCGTTCATCTAGCACAAAGTGAACAGGTTGCAGGAGAAACTTTTACTCTGGTTTCTCAGTCTGTTTCCTAGTGCCGGTTTGAAGTTCCTGCAGTTTTCACTGTAAAACCGAGTTGGAGCTAGTACCTTCCCATATATATGTATGGAGTGGAGTTTACAACTGAAAAGACACTTGGTGTTCCCAACAAGCTGGTTGAAGGACGGCTTTCACACATACTTATCTCTCAGAACTGAGCATGTGGAGAGACGTTCGTTCATCTAGCACAAATGGAACGGATTGCAGGAGAAACTTTTACTCTGGTTTCTCAGTCTGTTTCCTAGTGCCGGTTTGAAATTCCTGCAGTTTTCACTGTAAAACCGATTTGGAGCTAGTACCTTCCCATATATATGTATGGAGTGGAGTTGGAAACTGAAAAGAAACTTTGTGTTGCCAACAAGCTAGTTGAAGGACGGCTTTCTCACACACTTATCTCTCAAAACTGAGCATGTTGAGAGACGTTCGTTCATCTAGCACAAAGGGAACGGATTGCAGGAGAAACTTTTACTCTGGTTTCTCAGTCTGTTTCCTAGTGCCTGTTTCAAGTTCCTGGAGTTTTCAATGTAAAACCGAGTTGGAGCTAGTACCTTCCCATATATATATGTATGGAGTGGAGTTGGAAACTGAAAAGAAACTTTGTGTTGCCAACAAGCTAGTGAAGGACGGCTTTCTCACACACGTATCTCTCAAAACTGAGCATGTTGAGAGAGGTTCGTTCATCTAGCACAAAGGGAACGGGTTGCAGGAGAAACTTTTACTCTGGTTTCTCAGTCTGTTTCCTAGTGCCGGTTTGAAGTTCCTGCAGTTTTCACTGTAAAACCGTGTTGGAGCTAGTACCTTCCCATATATATGTATGGAGTGGAGTTTACAACTGAAAAGAAACTTTGTGTTCCCAACAAGCTGGATGAAGGACGGCTTTCACACACAATTATCTCTCAGAACTGAGCATGTGGAGAGACGTTCGTTCATCTAGCACAAAGGGAACGGATTGCAGGAGAAACTTTTACTCTGGTTTCTCAGTCTGTTTCCTAGTGCCTGTTTCATGTTCCTGCAATTTTCACTGTAAAACCGAGTTGGAGCTTTTACCTTCCCATAAATATGTATGCATTGGAGTTTGCAACTGAAAAGAAACTTTGTGTTCCCAACAAGCTAGTTGAAGGACGGCTTTCTCACACACGTATCTCTCAAAACTGAGCATGTTGAGAGAGGTTCGTTCATCTAGCACAAAGGGAACGGGTTGCAGGAGAAACTTTTACTCTGGTTTCTCAGTCTGTTTCCTAGTGCCGGTTTGAAGTTCCTGCAGTTTTCACTGTAAAACCGTGTTGGAGCTAGTACCTTCCCATATATATGTATGGAGTGGAGTTTACAACTGAAAAGAAACTTTGTGTTCCCAACAAGCTGGATGAAGGACGGCTTTCACACACAATTATCTCTCAGAACTGATTATGTGGAGAGACGTTCGTTCATCTAGCACAAAGGGAACGGATTGCAGGAGAAACTTTTACTCTGGTTTCTCAGTCTGTTTCCTAGTGCCTGTTTCATGTTCCTGCAATTTTCACTGTAAAACCGAGTTGGAGCTTTTACCTTCCCATAAATATGTATGCATTGGAGTTTGCAACTGAAAAGCAACTTTGTGTTCCCAACAAGCTGGATGAAGGACGGCTTTCACACACAATTATCTCTCAGAACTGAGCATGTGGAGAGACGTTCGTTCATCTAGCACAAAGGGAACGGATTGCAGGAGAAACTTTTACTCTGGTTTCTCAGTCTGTTTCCTAGTGCCTGTTTCAAGTTCCTGCAATTTTAACTGTAAAACCGAGTTAGAGCTTTTACCTTCCCATAAATATGTATGCATTGGAGTTTGCAACTGAAAAGAAACTTTGTGTTCCCAACAAGCTTGTTGAAGGACGGCTTTCACACTCAATTAACTCTCAGAACTGAGCATGTGGAGAGACGTTCGTTCATCTAGCACAAAGGGAACGGGTTGCAGGAGAAACTTTTACTCTGGTTTCTCAGTCTGTTTCCTAGTGCCGGTTTGAAGTTCCTGCAGTTTTCACTGTAAAACCGATTTGGAGCTAGTACCTTCCCATATATATGTATGGAGTGGAGTTTACAACTGAAAAGAAACTTTGTGTTCCCAACAAGCTGGTTGAAGGACGGCTTTCACACACACTTATCTCTCAGAACTGAGTATGTGGACAGACGTTCGTTCATCTAGCACAAAGGGAACGGATTGCAGGAGAAACTTTTACTCTGGTTTCTCAGTCTGTTTCCTAGTGCCGGTTTGAAGTTCCTGCAGTTTTCACTGTAAAACCGATTTGGAGCTAGTACCTTCCCATATATATATATGGAGTGGAGTTGGAAACTGAAAAGAAACTTTGTGTTGCCAACAAGATAGTTGAAGGACGGCTTTCTCACACACTTATCTCTCAAAACTGAGCATGTTGAGAGACATTCGTTCATCTAGCACAAAGGGAACGGGTTGCAGGAGAAACTTTTACTCTGGTTTCTCAGTCTGTTTCCTAGTGCCGGTTTGAAGTTCCTGCAGTTTTCACTGTAAAACCGTGTTGGAGCTAGTACCTTCCCATATATATGTATTAAGTGGAGTTTACAACTGAAAAGAAACTTTGTGTTCCCAACAAGCTGGATGAAGGACGGCTTTCACACACAATTATCTCTCAGAAATGAGCATGTGGAGAGACGTTCGTTCATCTAGCACAAAGGGAACGGATTGCAGGAGAAACTTTTACTCTGGTTTCTCAGTCTGTTTCCTAGTGCCTGTTTCAAGTTCCTGCAATTTTCACTGTAAAAGCGAGTTAGAGCTTTTACCTTCCGATAAATATGTATGCATTGGAGTTTGCAACTGAAAAGCAACTTTGTGTTCCCAACAAGCTGGATGAAGGACGGCATTCACACACAATTATCTCTCAGAACTGAGCATGTGGAGAGACGTTCGTTCATCTAGCACAAAGGGAACGGATTGCAGGAGAAACTTTTACTCTGGTTTCTCAGTCTGTTTCCTAGTGCCTGTTTCAAGTTCCTGCAATTTTAACTGTAAAACCGAGTTAGAGCTTTTACCTTCCCATAAATATGTATGCATTGGAGTTTGCAACTGAAAAGAAACTTTGTGTTCCCAACAAGCTTGTTGAAGGACGGCTTTCACACTCAATTAACTCTCAGAACTGAGCATGTGGAGAGACGTTCGTTCATCTAGCACAAAGGGAACGGGTTGCAGGAGAAACTTTTACTCTGGTTTCTCAGTCTGTTTCCTAGTGCCGGTTTGAAGTTCCTGCAGTTTTCACTGTAAAACCGATTTGGAGCTAGTACCTTCCCATATATATGTATGGAGTGGAGTTTACAACTGAAAAGAAACTTTGTGTTCCCAACAAGCTGGTTGAAGGACGGCTTTCACACACACTTATCTCTCAGAACTGAGTATGTGGACAGACGTTCGTTCATCTAGCACAAAGGGAACGGATTGCAGGAGAAACTTTTACTCTGGTTTCTCAGTCTGTTTCCTAGTGCCGGTTTGAAGTTCCTGCAGTTTTCACTGTAAAACCGATTTGGAGCTAGTACCTTCCCATATATATATATGGAGTGGAGTTGGAAACTGAAAAGAAACTTTGTGTTGCCAACAAGATAGTTGAAGGACGGCTTTCTCACACACTTATCTCTCAAAACTGAGCATGTTGAGAGACATTCGTTCATCTAGCACAAAGGGAACGGGTTGCAGGAGAAACTTTTACTCTGGTTTCTCAGTCTGTTTCCTAGTGCCTGTTTCAAGTTCCTGCAATTTTAACTGTAAAACCGAGTTAGAGCTTTTACCTTCCCATAAATATGTATGCATTGGAGTTTGCAACTGAAAAGAAACTTTGTGTTCCCAACAAGCTTGTTGAAGGACGGCTTTCACACTCAATTAACTCTCAGAACTGAGCATGTGGAGAGACGTTCGTTCATCTAGCACAAAGGGAACGGGTTGCAGGAGAAACTTTTACTCTGGTTTCTCAGTCTGTTTCCTAGTGCCGGTTTGAAGTTCCTGCAGTTTTCACTGTAAAACCGATTTGGAGCTAGTACCTTCCCATATATATGTATGGAGTGGAGTTTACAACTGAAAAGAAACTTTGTGTTCCCAACAAGCTGGTTGAAGGACGGCTTTCACACACACTTATCTCTCAGAACTGAGTATGTGGACAGACGTTCGTTCATCTAGCACAAAGGGAACGGATTGCAGGAGAAACTTTTACTCTGGTTTCTCAGTCTGTTTCCTAGTGCCGGTTTGAAGTTCCTGCAGTTTTCACTGTAAAACCGATTTGGAGCTAGTACCTTCCCATATATATATATGGAGTGGAGTTGGAAACTGAAAAGAAACTTTGTGTTGCCAACAAGATAGTTGAAGGACGGCTTTCTCACACACTTATCTCTCAAAACTGAGCATGTTGAGAGACATTCGTTCATCTAGCACAAAGGGAACGGGTTGCAGGAGAAACTTTTACTCTGGTTTCTCAGTCTGTTTCCTAGTGCCGGTTTGAAGTTCCTGCAGTTTTCACTGTAAAACCGTGTTGGAGCTAGTACCTTCCCATATATATGTATGGAGTGGAGTTTACAACTGAAAAGAAACTTTGTGTTCCCAACAAGCTGGATGAAGGACGGCTTTCACACACAATTATCTCTCAGAACTGAGCATGTGGAGAGACGTTCGTTCATCTAGCACAAAGGGAACGGATTGCAGGAGAAACTTTTACTCTGGTTTCTCAGTCTGTTTCCTAGTGCCTGTTTCATGTTCCTGCAATTTTCACTGTAAAACCGAGTTGGAGCTTTTACCTTCCCATAAATATGTATGCATTGGAGTTTGCAACTGAAAAGAAACTTTGTGTTCCCAACAAGCTAGTTGAAGGACGGCTTTCTCACACACGTATCTCTCAAAACTGAGCATGTTGAGAGAGGTTCGTTCATCTAGCACAAAGGGAACGGGTTGCAGGAGAAACTTTTACTCTGGTTTCTCAGTCTGTTTCCTAGTGCCGGTTTGAAGTTCCTGCAGTTTTCACTGTAAAACCGTGTTGGAGCTAGTACCTTCCCATATATATGTATGGAGTGGAGTTTACAACTGAAAAGAAACTTTGTGTTCCCAACAAGCTGGATGAAGGACGGCTTTCACACACAATTATCTCTCAGAACTGATTATGTGGAGAGACGTTCGTTCATCTAGCACAAAGGGAACGGATTGCAGGAGAAACTTTTACTCTGGTTTCTCAGTCTGTTTCCTAGTGCCTGTTTCAAGTTCCTGCAATTTTAACTGTAAAACCGAGTTAGAGCTTTTACCTTCCCATAAATATGTATGCATTGGAGTTTGCAACTGAAAAGAAACTTTGTGTTCCCAACAAGCTTGTTGAAGGACGGCTTTCACACTCAATTAACTCTCAGAACTGAGCATGTGGAGAGACGTTCGTTCATCTAGCACAAAGGGAACGGGTTGCAGGAGAAACTTTTACTCTGGTTTCTCAGTCTGTTTCCTAGTGCCGGTTTGAAGTTCCTGCAGTTTTCACTGTAAAACCGATTTGGAGCTAGTACCTTCCCATATATATGTATGGAGTGGAGTTTACAACTGAAAAGAAACTTTGTGTTCCCAACAAGCTGGTTGAAGGACGGCTTTCACACACACTTATCTCTCAGAACTGAGTATGTGGACAGACGTTCGTTCATCTAGCACAAAGGGAACGGATTGCAGGAGAAACTTTTACTCTGGTTTCTCAGTCTGTTTCCTAGTGCCGGTTTGAAGTTCCTGCAGTTTTCACTGTAAAACCGATTTGGAGCTAGTACCTTCCCATATATATATATGGAGTGGAGTTGGAAACTGAAAAGAAACTTTGTGTTGCCAACAAGATAGTTGAAGGACGGCTTTCTCACACACTTATCTCTCAAAACTGAGCATGTTGAGAGACATTCGTTCATCTAGCACAAAGGGAACGGGTTGCAGGAGAAACTTTTACTCTGGTTTCTCAGTCTGTTTCCTAGTGCCGGTTTGAAGTTCCTGCAGTTTTCACTGTAAAACCGTGTTGGAGCTAGTACCTTCCCATATATATGTATGGAGTGGAGTTTACAACTGAAAAGAAACTTTGTGTTCCCAACAAGCTGGATGAAGGACGGCTTTCACACACAATTATCTCTCAGAACTGAGCATGTGGAGAGACGTTCGTTCATCTAGCACAAAGGGAACGGATTGCAGGAGAAACTTTTACTCTGGTTTCTCAGTCTGTTTCCTAGTGCCTGTTTCATGTTCCTGCAATTTTCACTGTAAAACCGAGTTGGAGCTTTTACCTTCCCATAAATATGTATGCATTGGAGTTTGCAACTGAAAAGAAACTTTGTGTTCCCAACAAGCTAGTTGAAGGACGGCTTTCTCACACACGTATCTCTCAAAACTGAGCATGTTGAGAGAGGTTCGTTCATCTAGCACAAAGGGAACGGGTTGCAGGAGAAACTTTTACTCTGGTTTCTCAGTCTGTTTCCTAGTGCCGGTTTGAAGTTCCTGCAGTTTTCACTGTAAAACCGTGTTGGAGCTAGTACCTTCCCATATATATGTATGGAGTGGAGTTTACAACTGAAAAGAAACTTTGTGTTCCCAACAAGCTGGATGAAGGACGGCTTTCACACACAATTATCTCTCAGAACTGATTATGTGGAGAGACGTTCGTTCATCTAGCACAAAGGGAACGGATTGCAGGAGAAACTTTTACTCTGGTTTCTCAGTCTGTTTCCTAGTGCCTGTTTCAAGTTCCTGCAATTTTAACTGTAAAACCGAGTTAGAGCTTTTACCTTCCCATAAATATGTATGCATTGGAGTTTGCAACTGAAAAGAAACTTTGTGTTCCCAACAAGCTTGTTGAAGGACGGCTTTCACACCCACTTTTCTCTCAGAACTGAGCATGTGGAGAGACGTTCGTTCATCTAGCACAAAGGGAACGGGTTGCAGGAGAAACTTTTACTCTGGTTTCTCAGTCTGTTTCCTAGTGCCGGTTTGAAGTTCCTGCAGTTTTCACTGTAAAACCGATTTGGAGCTAGTACCTTCCCATATATATGTATGGAGTGGAGTTTACAACTGAAAAGAAACTTTGTGTTCCCAACAAGCTGGTTGAAGGACGGCTTTCACACACACTTATCTCTCAGAACTGAGTATGTGGACAGACGTTCGTTCATCTAGCACAAAGGGAACGGATTGCAGGAGAAACTTTTACTCTGGTTTCTCAGTCTGTTTCCTAGTGCCGGTTTGAAGTTCCTGCAGTTTTCACTGTAAAACCGATTTGGAGCTAGTACCTTCCCATATATATATATGGAGTGGAGTTGGAAACTGAAAAGAAACTTTGTGTTGCCAACAAGATAGTTGAAGGACGGCTTTCTCACACACTTATCTCTCAAAACTGAGCATGTTGAGAGACATTCGTTCATCTAGCACAAAGGGAACGGGTTGCAGGAGAAACTTTTACTCTGGTTTCTCAGTCTGTTTCCTAGTGCCGGTTTGAAGTTCCTGCAGTTTTCACTGTAAAACCGTGTTGGAGCTAGTACCTTCCCATATATATGTATTAAGTGGAGTTTACAACTGAAAAGAAACTTTGTGTTCCCAACAAGCTGGATGAAGGACGGCTTTCACACACAATTATCTCTCAGAAATGAGCATGTGGAGAGACGTTCGTTCATCTAGCACAAAGGGAACGGATTGCAGGAGAAACTTTTACTCTGGTTTCTCAGTCTGTTTCCTAGTGCCTGTTTCAAGTTCCTGCAATTTTCACTGTAAAAGCGAGTTAGAGCTTTTACCTTCCGATAAATATGTATGCATTGGAGTTTGCAACTGAAAAGAAACTTTGTGTTCCCAACAAGCTAGTTGAAGGACGGCTTTCACACTCACTTAACTCTCAGAACTGAGCATGTGGAGAGACGTTCGTTCATCTAGCACAAAGGGAACGGGTTGCAGGAGAAACTTTTACTCTGGTTTCTCAGTCTGTTTCCTAGTGCCGGTTTGAAGTTCCTGCAGTTTACACTGTAAAACCGAGTTGGAGCTAGTACCTTCCCATATATATGTATGGAGTGGAGTTGGAACCTGAAAAGAAACTTTGTGTTGCCAACAAGCTAGTTGAAGTACGGCTTTCTCACACACTTATCTCTCAAAACTGAGCATGTTGAGAGACGTTCGTTCATCTAGCACAAAGGGAACGGGTTGCAGGAGAAACTTTTACTCTGGTATCTCAGTCTGTTTCCTAGTGCCGGTTTGAAGTTCCTGCAGTTTTCACTGTAAAACCGAGTTGGAGCTAGTACCTTCCCATATATATGTATGGAGTGGAGTTTACAACTGAAAAGAAACTTTGTGTTGCCAACAAGCTAGTTGAAGGACGGCTTTCTCAGACACTTATCTCTCAAAACTGAGCATGTTGAGAGACGTTCGTTCATTTAGCACAAAGGGAACGGGTTGCAGGAGAAACTTTTACTCTGGTTTCTCAGTCTGTTTCCTAGTGCCGGTTTGAAATTCCTGCAGTTTTCACTGTAAAACCGATTTGGAGCTAGTACCTTCCCATATATATGTATGGAGTGGAGTTTACAACTGAAAAGAAACTTTGTGTTCCCAACAAGCTGGTTGAAGGACGGCTTTCACACACACTTATCTCTCAGAACTGAGTATGTGGACAGACGTTCGTTCATCTAGCACAAAGGGAACGGATTGCAGGAGAAACTTTTACTCTGGTTTCTCAGTCTGTTTCCTAGTGCCGGTTTGAAATTCCTGCAGTTTTCACTGTAAAACCGATTTGGAGCTAGTACCTTCCCATATATATGTATGGAGTGGAGTTGGAAACTGAAAAGAAACTTCGTGTTGCCAACAAGCTAGTTGAAGGACGGCTTTCTCACACACTTATCTCTCAAAACTGAGCATGTTGAGAGACGTTCGTTCATCTAGCACAAAGGGAACGGGTTGCAGGAGAAATTTTTACTCTGGTTTCTCAGTCTGTTTCCTAGTGCCGGTTTGAAGTTCCTGCAGTTTTCACTGTAAAACCGATTTGGAGCTAGTACCTTCCCATATATATGTATGGAGTGGAGTTTACAACTGAAAAGAAACTTTGTGTTCCCAACAAGCTGGTTGAAGGACGGCTTTCACACTCACTTATCTCTCAGAACTGAGCATGTGGACAGACTTTCGTTCATCTAGCACAAAGGGAACGGATTGCAGGAGAAACTTTTACTCTGGTTTCTCAGTCTTTTTCCTAGTGCCTGTTTCAAGTTCCTGCAATTTTCAATGTAAAACCGAGTTGGAGCTAGTACTTTCCCATATATATGTATGGAGTGGAGTTGGAAACTGAAAAGAAACTTTGTGTCCCAACAAGCTAGTTGAAGGACGGCTTTCACACACACTATTCTCTCAGAACTGAGCATGTGGAGAGACGTTCGTTCATCTAGCACAAAGGGAACGGGTTGCAGGAGAAACTTTTTCTCTGGTTTCTCAGTCTGTTTCCTAGTGCCGGTTTGAAGTTCCTGCAGTTTTCACTCTAAAACCGAGTTGGAGCTAGTACCTTCCCATATATATGTATGGAGTGGAGTTTGCAACTGAAAAGAAACTTTGTGTTCCCAACAAGCTAGTTGAAGGACGGCTTTCACACACACTTATCTCTCAGAACTGAGCATGTGGAGAGACGTTCGTTCATCTAGCACAAACGGAACGGATGGCAGGAGAATCTTTTACTCTGGTCTCTCAGTCTGTTTCCTAGTGCCTGTTTCATGTTCCTGCAGTTTACACTGTAAAACCGAGTTGGAGCTAGTACCTTCCCATATATATGTATGGAGTGGAGTTGGAAACTGGAAAGTAACTTTGTGTTACCAACAAGCTAGTTGAAGGACGGCATTCTCACACACTTATCTCTCAAAACTGAGCATGTTGAGAGACGTTCGTTCATCTAGCACAAAGGGAAAGGGTTGCAGGAGAAACTTTTACACTGGTTTCTCAGTCTGTTTCCTAGTGCCGGTTTGAAGTTCCTGCAGTTTTCACTGTAAAACCGACTTGGAGCTAGTACCTTCCCATATATATGTATGGAGTGGAGTTTACAACTGAAAAGAAACTTTGTGTTCCCAACAAGCTGGTTGAAGTACGGCTTTCACACACACTTTACTCTCAGAACTGAGCATGTGGAGAGACGTTCGTTCATCTAGCACAAAGGGAACGAATTGCAGGAGAAACTTTTACTCTGGTTTCTCAGTCTGTTTCCTAGTGCCTGTTTCAAGTTCCTGCAGTTTTCACTGTAAAACCGAGTTGGAGCTAGTACCTTCCCATATATATGTATGGAGTGGAGTTGGAAAACTGAAAAGAAACTTTGTGTTGCCAACAAGCTAGTTGAAGGACGGCTTTCTCACACACTTATCTCTCAAAACTGAGCATGTTGAGAGACGTTCGTTCATCTAGCACAAAGGGAACGGGTTGCAGGAGAAACTTTTACTCTGGTTTCTCAGTCTGTTTCCTAGTGCCTGTTTCAAGTTCCTGCAGTTTTCACTGTAAAACCGAGTTGGAGCTAGTACCTTCCCATATATATGTATGGAGTGGAGTTTACAACTGAAAAGAAACTTTGTGTTCCCAACAATCTAGTTGAAGGACGGCTTTCTCACACACTTATCTCTCAAAACTGAGCATGTTGAGAGACGTTCGTTCATCTAGCACAAAGGGAACGGGTTGCAGGAGAAACTTTTACTCTGGTTTCTCAGTCTGTTTCCTAGTGCCGGTTTGAAGTTCCTGCAGTTTTCACTGTAAAACCGTGTTGGAGCTAGTACCTTCCCATATATATGTATGGAGTGGAGTTTACAACTGAAAAGAAACTTTGTGTTCCCAACAAGCTGGATGAAGGCGGCTTTCACACACAATTATCTCTCAGAAATGAGCATGTGGAGAGACGTTCGTTCATCTAGCACAAAGGGAACGGATTGCAGGAGAAACTTTTACTCTGGTTTCTCAGTCTGTTTCCTAGTGCCTGTTTCAAGTTCCTGCAGTTTTCACTGTAAAAGCGAGTTAGAGCTTTTACCTTCCGATAAATATGTATGCATTGGAGTTTGCAACTGAAAAGAAACTTCGTGTTCCCAACAAGCTAGTTGAAGGACGGCTTTCACACTCACTTAACTCTCAGAACTGAGCATGTGGAGAGACGTTCGTTCATCTAGCACAAAGGGAACGGGTTGCAGGAGAAACTTTTACTCTGGTTTCTCAGTCTGTTTCCTAGTGCCGGTTTGAAGTTCCTGCAGTTTACACTGTAAAACCGAGTTGGAGCTAGTACCTTCCCATATATATGTATGGAGTGGAGTTGGAACCTGAAAAGAAACTTTGTGTTGCCAACAAGCTAGTTGAAGTACGGCTTTCTCACACACTTATCTCTCAAAACTGAGCATGTTGAGAGACGTTCGTTCATCTAGCACAAAGGGAACGGGTTGCAGGAGAAACTTTTACTCTGGTATCTCAGTCTGTTTCCTAGTGCCGGTTTGAAGTTCCTGCAGTTTTCACTGTAAAACCGAGTTGGAGCTAGTACCTTCCCATATATATGTATGGAGTGGAGTTTACAACTGAAAAGAAACTTTGTGTTGCCAACAAGCTAGTTGAAGGACGGCTTTCTCACACACTTATCTCTCAAAACTGACCATGTTGAGAGACGTTCGTTCATTTAGCACAAAGGGAACGGGTTGCAGGAGAAACTTTTACTCTGGTTTCTCAGTCTGTTTCCTAGTGCCGGTTTGAAATTCCTGCAGTTTTCACTGTAAAACCGATTTGGAGCTAGTACCTTCCCATATATAAGTATGGAGTGGAGTTTACAACTGAAAAGAAACTTTGTGTTCCCAACAAGCTGGTTGAAGGACGGCTTTCACACACACTTATCTCTCAGAACTGAGTATGTGGACAGACGTTCGTTCATCTAGCACAAAGGGAACGGATTGTGGGAGAAACTTTTACTCTGGTTTCTCAGTCTGTTTCCTAGTGCCTGTTTCAAGTTCCTGCAGTTTTCACTGTAAAACCGAGTTGGAGCTAGTACCTTCCCATATATATGTATGGAGTGGAGTTTACAACTGAAAAGAAACTTTGTGTTGCCAACAAGCTAGTTGAAGGACGGCTTTCTCACACACTTATCTCTCAAAACTGAGCATGTTGAGAGACGTTCGTTCATCTAGCACAAAGGGAACGGGTTGCAGGAGAAACTTTTACTCTGGTTTCTCAGTCTGTTTCCTAGTGCCGGTTTGAAGTTCCTGCAGTTTTCACTGTAAAACCGTGTTGGAGCTAGTACCTTCCCATATATATGTATTAAGTGGAGTTTACAACTGAAAAGAAACTTTGTGTTCCCAACAAGCTGGATGAAGGCGGCTTTCACACACAATTATCTCTCAGAAATGAGCATGTGGAGAGACGTTCGTTCATCTAGCACAAAGGGAACGGATTGCAGGAGAAACTTTTACTCTGGTTTCTCAGTCTGTTTCCTAGTGCCTGTTTCAAGTTCCTGCAATTTTCACTGTAAAAGCGAGTTAGAGCTTTTACCTTCCGATAAATATGTATGCATTGGAGTTTGCAACTGAAAAGAAACTTCGTGTTCCCAACAAGCTAGTTGAAGGACGGCTTTCACACTCACTTAACTCTCAGAACTGATCATGTGGAGAGACGTTCGTTCATCTAGCACAAAGGGAACGGGTAGCAGGAGAAACTTTTACTCTGGTTTCTCAGTCTGTTTCCTAGTGCCGGTTTGAAGTTCCTGCAGTTTACACTGTAAAACCGAGTTGGAGCTAGTACCTTCCCATATATATGTATGGAGTGGAGTTGGAACCTGAAAAGAAACTTTGTGTTGCCAACAAGCTAGTTGAAGTACGGCTTTCTCACACACTTATCTCTCAAAACTGAGCATGTTGAGAGACGTTCATTCATCTAGCACAAAGGGAACGGGTTGCAGGAGAAACTTTTACTCTGGTATCTCAGTCTGTTTCCTAGTGCCGGTTTGAAGTTCCTGCAGTTTTCACTGTAAAACCGAGTTGGAGCTAGTACCTTCCCATATATATGTATGGAGTGGAGTTTACAACTGAAAAGAAACTTTGTGTTGCCAACAAGCTAGTTGAAGGACGGCTTTCTCACACACTTATCTCTCAAAACTGAGCATGTTGAGAGACGTTCGTTCATTTAGCACAAAGGGAACGGGTTGCAGGAGAAACTTTTACTCTGGTTTCTCAGTCTGTTTCCTAGTGCCGGTTTGAAATTCCTGCAGTTTTCACTGAAAAACCGATTTGGAGCTAGTACCTTCCCATATATAAGTATGGAGTGGGGTTTACAACTGAAAAGAAACTTTGTGTTCCCAACAAGCTGGTTGAAGGACGGCTTTCACACACACTTATCTCTCAGAACTGAGTATGTGGACAGACGTTCGTTCATCTAGCACAAAGGGAACGGATTGTGGGAGAAACTTTTACTCTGGTTTCTCAGTCTGTTTCCTAGTGCCGGTTTGAAATTCCTGCAGTTTTCACTGTAAAACCGATTTGGAGCTAGTACCTTCCCATATATATGTATGGAGTGGAGTTGGAAACTGAAAAGAAACTTTGTGTTGCCAACAAGCTAGTTGAAGGACGGCTTTCTCACACACTTATCTCTCAAAACTGAGCATGTTGAGAGACGTTCGTTCATCTAGCACAAAGGGAACGGGTTGCAGGAGAAATTTTTACTCTGGTTTCTCAGTCTGTTTCCTAGTGCCGGTTTGAAGTTCCTGCAGTTTTCACTGTAAAACCGATTTGGAGCTAGTACCTTCCCATATATATGTATGGAGTGGAGTTTACAACTGAAAAGAAACTTTGTGTTCCCAACAAGCTGGTTGAAGGACGGCTTTCACACACACTTTACTCTCAGAACTGAGCATGTGGAGAGACGTTCGTTCATCTAGCACAAAGGGAACGGATTGCAGGAGAAACTTTTACTCTGGTTTCTCAGTCTGTTTCCTAGTGCCTGTTTCAAGTTCCTGCAGTTTTCACTGTAAAACCGAGTTGGAGCTAGTACCTTCCCATATATATGTATGGAGTGGAGTTGGAAAACTGAAAAGAAACTTTGTGTTGCCAACAAGCTAGTTGAAGGACGGCTTTCTCACACACTTATCTCTCAAAACTGAGCATGTTGAGAGACGTTCGTTCATCTAGCACAAAGGGAACGGGTTGCAGGAGAAACTTTTACTCTGGTTTCTCAGTCTGTTTCCTAGTGCCGGTTTGAAGTTCCTGCAGTTTTCACTGTAAAACCGAGTTGGAGCTAGTACCTTCCCATATATATGTATGGAGTGGAGTTTACAACTGAAAAGAAACTTTGTGTTCCCAACAAGCTGAATGAAGGACGGCTTTCACCCACACATATATCTCAGAACTGAGCATGTGGAGAGACGTTCGTTCATCTAGCACAAATTGAACGGATTGCAGGAGAAACTTTTACTCTGGTTTCTCAGTCTGTTTCCTAGTGCCTGTTCCAAGTTCCTGCAATTTTCACTGTAAAACCGAGTTGGAGCTAGTACCTTCCCATATATATGTATGCAGTGGAGTTTGCAACTGAAAAGAAACTTTGTGTTCCCAACAAGCAAGTTGAAGGACGGCTTTCACACTCACTTTTCTCTCAGAACTGAGCATATGGAGAGATGTTCGTTCATCTAGCACAAAGGGAACGGGTTGCAGGAGAAACTTTTACTCTGGTTTCTCAGTCTGTTTCCTAGTGCCGGTATGAAGTTCCTGCAGTTTTCACTGTAAAACCGAGTTGGAGCTAGTACCTTCCCATATATATGTATGGAGTGGTGTTGGAAACTGAAAAGAAACTTTGTGTTGCCAACAAGCTAGTTGAAGTACGGTTTTCACACACACTTATCTCTCAAAACTGAGCATGTTGAGAGACGTTCGTTCATCTAGCAAAAAGGGAACGGGTTGCAGTCGAAACTTTTACTCTGGTTTCTCAGTCTCTTTCCTAGTGCCGGTTTGAAGTTCCTGCAGTTTTCACTGTAAAACCGTGTTGGAGCTAGTACCTTCCCATATATATGTATTTAGTGGAGTTTACAACTGAAAAGAAACTTTGTGTTCCCAACAAGCTGGATGAAGGACGGCTTTCACACACAATTATCTCTCAGAACTGAGCATGTGGACAGACGTTCGTTCATCTAGCACAAAGGGAACGGATTGCAGGAGAAACTTTTACTCTGGTTTCTCAGTCTGTTTCCTAGTGCCTGTTTCAAGTTCCTGCAATTTTCACTGTAAAACCGAGTTGGAGCTTTTACCTTCCCATAAATATGTATGCATTGGAGTTTGCAACTGAAAAGAAACTTTGTGTTCCCAACAAGCTAGTTGAAGGACGGCTTTCACACTCACTTAACTCTCAGAACTGAGCATGTGGAGAGACGTTCGTTCATTTAGCACAAAGGGAACGGGTTGCAGGAGAAACTTTTACTCTGGTTTCTCAGTCTGTTTCCTATTGCCGGTTTGAAGTTCCTGCAGTTTACACTGTAAAAGCGAGTTGGAGCTAGTACCTTCCCATATATATGTATGGAGTGGAGTTGGAACCTGAAAAGAAACTTTGTGTTGCCAACAAGCTAGTTGAAGCTCGGCTTTCTCACACAATTATCTCTCAAAACTGAGCATGTTGAGAGACGTTCGTTCATCTAGCAAAAAGGGAACGGGTTGCAGGAGAAACTTTTACTCTGGTATCTCAGTCTGTTTCCTAGTGCCGGTTTGAAGTTCCTGCAGTTTTCACTGTATAACCGAGTTGGAGCTAGTACCTTCCCTTATATATGTATGGAGTGGAGTTTACAACTGAAAAGAAACTTTGTGTTGCCAACAAGCTAGTTGAAGGACGGCTTTCTCACACACTTATCTCTCAAAACTGAGCTTGTTGAGAGACGTTCGTTCATCTAGCACAAAGGGAACGGGTTGCAGGAGAAACTTTTACTCTGGTTTCTCAGTCTGTTTCCTAGTGCCGGTTTGAAGTTCCTGCAGTTTTCACTCTAATACCGATTTGCAGCTAATACCTTCCCATATATATGTATGGAGTGGAGTTTACAACTGAAAAGAAACTTTGTGTTCCCAACAAGCTGGTTGAAGGACGGCTTTCACACACACTTATCTCTCAGAACTGAGTATGTGGACAGACGTTCGTTCATCTAGCACAAAGGGAACTGATTGCAGGAGAAACTTTTACTCTAGTTTCTCAGTCTGTTTCCTAGTGCCGGTTTGAAGTTCCTGCAGTTTTCACTGTAAAACCGATTTGGAGCTAGTACCTTCCCATATATATGTATGGAGTGGAGTTGGAAACTGAAAAGAAACTTTGTGTTGCCAACAAGCTAGTTGAAGGACGGCTTTCTCACACACTTATCTATCAAAACTGAGCATGTTGAGAGACGTTCGTTCATCTAGCACAAAGGGAACGGGTTGCAGGAGAAATTTTTACTCTGGTTTCTCAGTCTGTTTCCTAGTGCCGGTTTGAAGTTCCTGCAGTTTTCACTGTAAAACCGATTTGGAGCTAGTACCTTCCCATATATATGTATGGAGTGAAGTTTACAACTGAAAAGAAACTTTGTGTTCCCAACAAGCTGGTTGAAGGACGGCTTTCACACTCACTTATCTCTCAGAACTGAGCATGTGGACAGACGTTCGTTCATCTAGCACAAAGGGAACGGATTGCAGGAGATACTTTTACCCTGGTTTCTCAGTCTTTTTCCTAGTGCCTGTTTCAAGTTCCTGCAATTTTCACTGTAAAACCGAGTTGGAGCTAGTACTTTCCCATATATATGTATGGAGTGGAGTTGGAAACTGAAAAAAAACTTTGTGTCCCAAAAAGCTAGTTGAAGGACGGCTTTCACACACACTTATCTCTCAGAACTGAGCATGTGGAGAGACGTTCGTTCATCTAGCACAAAGGGAACGGGTTGCAGGAGAATCTTTTTCTCTGGTTTCTCAGTCTGTTTCCTAGTGCCGGTTTGAAGTTCCTGCAGTTTTCACTCTAAAACCGAGTTGGAGCTAGTACCTTCCCATATATATGTATGGAGTGGAGTTTGCAACTGAAAAGAAACTTTGTGTTCCCAACAAGCTAGTTGAAGGACGGCTTTCACACACACTTATCTCTCAGAACTGTGCATGTGGAGAGACGTTCGTTCATCTAGCACAACGGGAACGGATTGCAGGAGAAACTTTTACTCTGATTTCTCAGTCTGTTTCCTAGTGTCTGTTTCAAGTTCCTGCAGTTTTCACTGTAAAACCGAGTTGGAGCTAGTACCTTCCCATATATATGTATGGAGTGGAGTTGGAAACTGAAAAGAAACTTTGTGTTGCCAACAAGCTAGTTGAAGGACGGCTTTCTCACACACTTATCTCTCAAAACTGAGCATGTTGAGAGACGTTCGTTCATCTAGCACAAAGGGAACGGGTTGCAGGAGAAACTTTTACTCTGTTTTCTCAGTCTGTTTCCTAGTGCCGGTTTGAATTTCCTGCAGTTTTCACTGTAAAACCGAGTTGGAGCTAGTAACTTCCCATATATATGTATGGAGTGGAGTTTGCAACTGAAAAGAAACTTTGTGTTCCCAACAAGCTGAATGAAGGACGGCTTTCACCCACACATATCTCTCAGAACTGAGCATGTGGAGAGACGTTCGTTCATCTAGCACAAAGGGAGCGGATTGCAGGAGAAACTTTTACTCTGGTTTCTCAGTCTGTTTCCTAGTGCCTGTTTCAAGTTCCTGCAATTTTCACTGTAAAACAGAGTTGGAGCTAGTACCTTCCCATATATATGTATGCAGTGGAGTTTGCAACTGAAAAGAAACTTTGTGTTCCCAACAAGCAAGTTGAAGGACGGCTTTCACACTCACTTATCTCTCAGAACTGAGCATGTGGAGAGACGTTCGTTCAACAAGCACAAAGGGAACGGGTTGCAGGGGAAACTTTTACTCTGGATTCTCAGTCTGTTTCCTAGTGCCGGTTTGAAGTTCCTGCAGTTTTCACTGTAAAACCGAGTTGGAGCTAGTACCTTCCCATATATATGTATGGAGTGGTGTTGGAAACTGAAAAGAAACTTTGTGTTGCCAACAAGCTAGTTGAAGGACGGCTTTCTCACACACTTATCTCTCAAAACTGAGCATGTTGAGAGACGTTCGTTCATCTAGCACAAAGGGAACGGGTTGCAGGAGAAACTTTTACTCTGGTATCTCAGTCTGTTTCCTAGTGCCGGTTTGAAGTTCCTGCAGTTTTCACTGTAAAACCGAGTTGGAGCTAGTACCTTCCCATATATATGTATGGATTGGTGTTTACAACTGAAAAGAAACTTTGTGTTGCCAACAAGCTAGTTGAAGGACGGCTTTCTCACACACTTATCTCTCAAAACTGAGCATGTTGAGAGACGTTCGTTCATCTAGCACAAAGGGAACGGGTTGCAGGAGAAACTTTTACTCTGGTTCCTCAGTCTGTTTCCTAGTGCCGGTTTGAAGTTCCTGCAGTTTTCACTGTAAAACCGATTTGGATCTAGTACCTTCCCACATATATGTATGGAGTGGAGTTTACAACTGAAAAGAAACTTTGTGTTCCCAACAAGCTGAATGAAGGACGGCTTTCACCCACACATATCTGTCAGAATTGAGCATGTGGAGAGACGTTCGTTCATCTAGCACAAATGGAACGGATTGCAGGAGAAACTTTTACTCTGGTTTCTCAGTCTGTTTACTAGTGCCTGTTTCAAGTTCCTGCAATTTTCACTGTAAAACCGAGTTGGAGCTAGTACCTTCCCATATATATGTATGCAGTGGAGTTTGCAACTGAAAAGAAACTTTGAGTTCCCAAAAAGCAAGTTGAAGGACGGCTTTCACACTCACTTATCTCTCAGAACTGAGCATGTGGAGAGACGTTCGTTCATCTAGCACAAAAGGAACGGGTTGCAGGAGAAACTTTTACTCTGGTTTCTCAGTCTGTTTCCTAGTGCCGGTTTGAAGTTCCTGCAGTTTTCACTGTAAAACCGATTTGGAGCTAGTACCATCCCATATATATGTATGGAGTGGTGTTGGAAACTGAAAAGAAACTTTGTGTTGCCAACAAGCTAGTTGAAGGACGGCTTTCTCACACACTTATCTCTCAATACTGAGCATGTCGATAGACGTTCGTTCATCTAGCACAAAGGGAACGGGTTGCAGGGGAAACTTTTACTCTGGTTTCTCAGTCTGTTTACTAGTGCCGGTTTGA
Organism: Camelus dromedarius; assembly: GCF_036321535.1. Lineage (NCBI taxonomy): Eukaryota > Metazoa > Chordata > Mammalia > Artiodactyla > Camelidae > Camelus > Camelus dromedarius. The sequence goes on along the minus strand of NC_087470.1, from coordinate 11,808,202 downwards.
AGTTCCTGCAGTTTTCACTCTAAAACCGAGTTGGAGCTAGTACCTTCCCATATATATGTATGGAGTGGAGATTGCAACTGAAAAGAAGCTTTGTGTTCCCAACAAGCTGGTTGAAGGACGGCTTTCACACACACTTATCTCTCAGAACTGAGCATGTGGAGAGACGTTCGTTCATCTAACACAAAGGGAACGGGTTGCAGGAGAAACTTTTACTCTGCTATCTCAGTCTGTTTCCTAGTGCCGGTTTGAAGTTCCTGCAGTTTTCACTGTAAAACCGAGTTGGAGCTAGTACCTTCCCATATATATGTATGGAGTGGAGTTTACAACTGAAAAGAAACTTTGTGTTCCCAACAAGCTGGTTGAAGGATGGCTTTCACACACACTTATCTCTCAGAACTGAGTATGTGGACAGACGTTCGTTCATCTAGCACAAAGTGAACGGATTGCAGGAGAAATTTTACTCTGGTTTCTCAGTCTGTTTCCTAGTGCCTGTTTCAAGTTCCTGCAATTTTCACTGTAAAACCGAGTTGGAGCTAGTACCTTCCCATATATATGTATGCAGTGGAGTTTGCAACTGAAAAGAAACTTTGTGTTCCCAACAAGCTAGTTGAATGACGGCTTTCAAACACACTTATCTCTCAGAACTGAGCATGTGGAGAGACGTTCGTTCATCTAGCACAAAGGGAACGGGTTGCAGGAGAAACTTTTACTCTGGTTTCTCAGTCTGTTTCCTAGTGCCGGTTTGAAGTTCCTGCAGTTTTCACTCTAAAACCGAGTTGGAGCTAGTACCTTCCCATATATATGTATGGAGTGGAGTTTGCAACTGTAAAGAAGCTTTGTGTTCCCAACAAGCTAGTTGAAGGACGGCTTTCACACACACTTATCTCTCAAAACTTAGCATGTTGAGAGACGTTCGTTCATCTAGCACAAAGGGAACGGGTTGCAGGAGAAACTTTTTCTCTGGTATCTCAGTCTGTTTCCTAGTGCCGGTTTGAAGTTCCTGCAGTTTTCACTGTAAAACCGAGTTAGAGCTAGTACCTTCCCATATATATGTATGGAGTGGAGTTTACAACTGAAAAGAAACTTTGTGTTGCCAACAAGCTAGTTGAAGGACGGCTTTCCACACACTTATCTCTCAAAACTGAGCATATTGACAGACGTTCGTTCATCTAGCACAAAGGGAACGGGATGCAGGAGAAACTTTTACTCTGGTTTCTCAGTCTGTTTCCTAGTGCCGGTTTGAAGTTCCTGCAGTTTTCACTGTAAAACCGAGTTGGAGCTAGTACCTTCCCATATATATGTATGGAGTGGAGTTTACAAATGAAAAGAAACTTTGTGTTCCCAACAAGCTGGTTGAAGGACGACTTTCACACACACTTATCTCTCAGAACTGAGCATGTGGAGAGACGTTCGTTCATCTAGCACAAAGGGAACGGATTGCAGGAGAAACTTTTACTCTGGTTTCTCAGTCTGTTTCCTAGTGCCTGTTTCAAGTTCCTGCAATTTTCACTGTAAAACCGAGTTGGAGCTAGTACCTTCCCATATATATTTATGTAGTGGAGTTTGCAACTTAAAAGAAACTTTGTGTTCCCAACAAGCTAGTTGAAGGACGGCTTTCACACACACTTATCTCTCAGAACTGAGCATGTGGAGAGACGTTCGTTCATCTAGCACAAAAGGAACGGGTTGCAGGAGAAACTTTTACTCTGGTATCTCAGTCTGTTTCCTAGTGCCGGTTTGAAGTTCCTGCAGTTTTCACTCTAAAACCGAGTTGGAGCTAGTACCTTCCTGTATATATGTATGGAGTGGAGTTTGCAACTGAAAAGAAACTTTGTGTTCCCAACAAGCTGGTTGAAGGACGGCTTTCACACACACTTATCTCTCAGAACTGAGCATGTGGAGAGACGTTCGTTCATCTAGAACTAAGGGAACGGATTGCAGGAGAAACTTTTACTCTGGTTTCTCAGTCTGTTTCCTAGTGCCTGTTACAAGTTCCTGCTGTTTTCACTGTAAAACCGAGTTGGAGTTTGTACCTTCCCATATATATGTATGGAGTGGAATTTGCAACTGAAAAGAAACTTTGTGTTCCCAACAAGCTAGTTGAAGGACGGCTTTCACACACACTTATGTCTCAGAACTTAGCATGTGGAGAGACGTTCGTTCATCTAGCACAAAGGGAACTGGTTTGCAGGGGAAACTTTTACTCTGGTTTCTCAGTCTGTTTCCTAGTGCCGGTTTGAAGTTCCTGCAGTTTTCACTGTAAAACCGATTTGGAGCTAGTACCTTCCCATATATATGTATGGAGTGGATTTTACAACTGAAAAGAAACTTTGTGTTCCCAACAAGCTAGTTGAAGGACGGCTTTCGCACACATTTATCTCTCAGAACTGAGCATGTGGAGAGACGTTGGTTCATCTAGCACAAAGGGAACGGATTGCAGGAGAAACTTTTACTCTGGTTTCTCAGTCTGTTTCCTAGTGCCGGTTTGAAGTTCCTGCAGTTTTCACTCTAAAACCGAGTTGGAGCTAGTACCTTCCTGTATATATGTATGGAGTGGAGTTTGCAACTGAAAAGAAACTTTGTGTTCCCAACAAGCTGGTTGAAGGACGGCTTTCACACACACTTATCTCTCAGAACTGAGCATGTGGAGAGACGTTCGTTCATCTAGCACAAAGGGAACGGATTGCAGGAGAAACTTTTACTCTGGTTTCTCAGTCTGTTTCCTAGTGCCTGTTACAAGTTCCTGCTGTTTTCACTGTAAAACCGAGTTGGAGTTTGTACCTTCCCATATATATGTATGGAGTGGAATTTGCAACTGAAAAGAAACTTTGTGTTCCCAACAAGCTGTTTGAAGGACGGCTTTCACACACACTTATCTCTCAGAACTGAGCATGTGGAGAGACGTTCGTTCATCTAGCACAAAGGGAACGGGTTCCAGGAGAAACTTTTACTCTGGTTTCTCAGTCTGTTTCCTAGTGCCGGTTTGAAGTTCCTGCAGTTTTCACTGTAAAACCGAGTTGGACCTAGTACCTTCCCATATATATGTATGAAGTGGAGTTTACAACTGAAAAGAAACTTTGTGTTGCCAACAAGCTAGTTGAAGGACGGCTTTCCACACACTTATCTCTCAAAACTGAGCATGTGGAGAGACGTTCGTTCATCTAGCACAAAGGGAACGGTTTGCAGGAGAAACTTTTACTCTGGTTTCTCAGTCTGTTTCCTAGTGCCTTTTTTTAAGATCCTGCAGTTTTCACTGTAAAACCGAGTTGGAGCTAGTACCTTCCCATATATATATATGGAGTGGAGTTGGAAACTGAAAAGAAACTTTGTGTTGCCAACAAGCTAGTTGAAGGACGGCTTTCTCACACACTTATCTCTCAAAACTTAGCATGTTGAGAGACGTTCGTTCATCTAGCACAAAGGGAACGGGTTGCAGGAGAAACTTTTTCTCTGGTATCTCAGTCTGTTTCCTAGTGCCGGTTTGAAGTTCCTGCAGTTTTCACTGTAAAACCGAGTTAGAGCTAGTACCTTCCCATATATATGTATGGAGTGGAGTTTACAACTGAAAAGAAACTTTGTGTTGCCAACAAGCTAGTTGAAGGACGGCTTTCCACACACTTATCTCTCAAAACTGAGCATATTGACAGACGTTCGTTCATCTAGCACAAAGGGAACGGGATGCAGGAGAAACTTTTACTCTGGTTTCTCAGTCTGTTTCCTAGTGCCGGTTTGAAGTTCCTGCAGTTTTCACTGTAAAACCGAGTTGGAGCTAGTACCTTCCCATATATATGTATGGAGTGGAGTTTACAAATGAAAAGAAACTTTGTGTTCCCAACAAGCTGGTTGAAGGACGACTTTCACACACACTTATCTCTCAGAACTGAGCATGTGGAGAGACGTTCGTTCATCTAGCACAAAGGGAACGGATTGCAGGAGAAACTTTTACTCTGGTTTCTCAGTCTGTTTCCTAGTGCCTGTTTCAAGTTCCTGCAATTTTCACTGTAAAACCGAGTTGGAGCTAGTACCTTCCCATATATATTTATGTAGTGGAGTTTGCAACTTAAAAGAAACTTTGTGTTCCCAACAAGCTAGTTGAAGGACGGCTTTCACACACACTTATCTCTCAGAACTGAGCATGTGGAGAGACGTTCGTTCATCTAGCACAAAAGGAACGGGTTGCAGGAGAAACTTTTACTCTGGTATCTCAGTCTGTTTCCTAGTGCCGGTTTGAAGTTCCTGCAGTTTTCACTCTAAAACCGAGTTGGAGCTAGTACCTTCCTGTATATATGTATGGAGTGGAGTTTGCAACTGAAAAGAAACTTTGTGTTCCCAACAAGCTGGTTGAAGGACGGCTTTCACACACACTTATCTCTCAGAACTGAGCATGTGGAGAGACGTTCGTTCATCTAGCACAAAGGGAACGGATTGCAGGAGAAACTTTTACTCTGGTTTCTCAGTCTGTTTCCTAGTGCCTGTTACAAGTTCCTGCTGTTTTCACTGTAAAACCGAGTTGGAGTTTGTACCTTCCCATATATATGTATGGAGTGGAATTTGCAACTGAAAAGAAACTTTGTGTTCCCAACAAGCTGGTTGAAGGACGGCTTTCACACACACTTATCTCTCAGAACTGAGCATGTGGAGAGATGTTCGTTCATCTAGCACAAAGGGAACGGGTTCCAGGAGAAACTTTTACTCTGGTTTCTCAGTCTGTTTCCTAGTGCCGGTTTGAAGTTCCTGCAGTTTTCACTGTAAAACCGAGTTGGACCTAGTACCTTCCCATATATATGTATGAAGTGGAGTTTACAACTGAAAAGAAACTTTGTGTTGCCAACAAGCTAGTTGAAGGACGGCTTTCCACACACTTATCTCTCAAAACTGAGCATGTGGAGAGACGTTCGTTCATCTAGCACAAAGGGAACGGTTTGCAGGAGAAACTTTTACTCTGGTTTCTCAGTCTGTTTCCTAGTGCCTTTTTTTAAGATCCTGCAGTTTTCACTGTAAAACCGAGTTGGAGCTAGTACCTTCCCATATATATATATGGAGTGGAGTTGGAAACTGAAAAGAAACTTTGTGTTGCCAACAAGCTAGTTGAAGGACGGCTTTCTCACACACTTATCTCTCAAAACTTAGCATGTTGAGAGACGTTCGTTCATCTAGCACAAAGGGAACGGGTTGCAGGAGAAACTTTTTCTCTGGTATCTCAGTCTGTTTCCTAGTGCCGGTTTGAAGTTCCTGCAGTTTTCACTGTAAAACCGAGTTAGAGCTAGTACCTTCCCATATATATGTATGGAGTGGAGTTTACAACTGAAAAGAAACTTTGTGTTGCCAACAAGCTAGTTGAAGGACGGCTTTCCACACACTTATCTCTCAAAACTGAGCATATTGACAGACGTTCGTTCATCTAGCACAAAGGGAACGGGATGCAGGAGAAACTTTTACTCTGGTTTCTCAGTCTGTTTCCTAGTGCCGGTTTGAAGTTCCTGCAGTTTTCACTGTAAAACCGAGTTGGAGCTAGTACCTTCCCATATATATGTATGGAGTGGAGTTTACAAATGAAAAGAAACTTTGTGTTCCCAACAAGCTGGTTGAAGGACGACTTTCACACACACTTATCTCTCAGAACTGAGCATGTGGAGAGACGTTCGTTCATCTAGCACAAAGGGAACGGATTGCAGGAGAAACTTTTACTCTGGTTTCTCAGTCTGTTTCCTAGTGCCTGTTTCAAGTTCCTGCAATTTTCACTGTAAAACCGAGTTGGAGCTAGTACCTTCCCATATATATTTATGTAGTGGAGTTTGCAACTTAAAAGAAACTTTGTGTTCCCAACAAGCTAGTTGAAGGACGGCTTTCACACACACTTATCTCTCAGAACTGAGCATGTGGAGAGACGTTCGTTCATCTAGCACAAAAGGAACGGGTTGCAGGAGAAACTTTTACTCTGGTATCTCAGTCTGTTTCCTAGTGCCGGTTTGAAGTTCCTGCAGTTTTCACTCTAAAACCGAGTTGGAGCTAGTACCTTCCTGTATATATGTATGGAGTGGAGTTTGCAACTGAAAAGAAACTTTGTGTTCCCAACAAGCTGGTTGAAGGACGGCTTTCACACACACTTATCTCTCAGAACTGAGCATGTGGAGAGACGTTGGTTCATCTAGCACAAAGGGAACGGATTGCAGGAGAAACTTTTACTCTGGTTTCTCAGTCTGTTTCCTAGTGCCGGTTTGAAGTTCCTGCAGTTTACACTGTAAAACCGATTTGGAGCTAGTACCTTCCCATATATATGTATGGAGTGGAGTTTGCAACTGAAAAGAAACTTTGTGTACCCAACAAGCTAGTTGAATGACGGCTTTCACACACAATTATCTCTCAAAACTGAGCATGTAGAGAGACGTTCGTTCATCTAGCACAAAGGGAACGGGTTGCAGGAGAAACTTTTACTCTGGTTTCTCAGTCTGTTTCCTAGTGCCGGTTTGAAGTTCCTGCAGTTTTCACTCTAAAACCGAGTTGGAGCTAGTACCTACCCATATATATGTATGGAGTGGAGTTTGCAACTGAAAAGAAACTTTGTGTTCCCAACAAGCTGGTTGAAGGACGGCTTTCACACACACTTATCTCTCAAAACTGAGCATGTGGAGAGACGTTCGTTCATCTAGCACTAAGGGAACGGATTGCAGGAGAAACTTTTACTCTGGTTTCTCAGTCTGTTTCCCAGTGCCTGTTACAAGTTCCTGCTGTTTTCACTGTAAAACCGAGTTGGAGCTTGTACCTTCCCATATATATGTATGGAGTGGAGTTTGCAACTGAAAAGAAACTTTGTGTTCCCAACAAGCTAGTTGAAGGACGGCTTTCACACACACTTATGTCTCAGAAGTTAGCATGTGGAGAGACGTTCGTTCATCTAGCACAAAGGGAACTGGTTTGCAGGGGAAACTTTTACTCTGGTTTCTCAGTCTGTTTCCTAGTGCCGGGTTGAAGTTCCTGCAGTTTTCACTGTAAAACCGATTTGGCGCTAGTACCTTCCCATATATATGTATGGAGTGGAGTTTACAACTGAAAAGAAACTTTGTGTTCCCAACAAGCTAGTTGAAGGACGGCTTTCACACACACTTATCTCCCAGAACTGAGCATGTGGAGAGACGTTCATTCATCTAGCACAAATGGAACGGATTGCAGGAGAAACTTTTACTCTGGTTTCTCAGTCTGTTTCCTAGTGCCTGTTTCAAGTTCCTGGAGTTTTCACTGTAAAACCGAGTTGGAGCTAGTACCTTCAATTGTATATGTATGGAGTGGAGTTGGAAACTGAAAAGAAACTTTATGTTCCCAACAAGCTAGTTGAAGGACGGCTTTCACACACACTTATCTCTCAGAACTGAGCATGTGGAGAGACGTTCGTTCATCTAGCACAAAGGGAACGGGTGGCAGGAGAAACTTTTACTCTGATTTCTCAGTCTGTTTCCTAGTGCCGGTTTGAAGTTCCTGCAGTTTTCACTGTTAAACCGACTTGGAGCTAGTACATTCCCATACATATGTATGGAGTGGAGTCTACAACTGAAAAGAAACTTTGTGTTCCCAACAAGCTAGTTGAAGGACGGCATTCACACACACATATCTCTCACAACTGAGCATGTGGAGAGACGTTCGTTCATCTAGCACAAAGGGAACGGGTTGCAGGAGAAACTTTTACTCTGGTTTCTCAGTCTGTTTCCTAGTGCCGGTTGGAAGTTCCTGCAGTTTTCACTCTAAAACCGAGTTGGGGCTAGTACCTTCCCATATATATGTATGGAGTGGAGTTTACAACTAAAAAGAAACTTTGTGTTCCCAACAAGCTAGTTGAAGGACGGCTTTCTCACACACTTATCTCTGAGAACTGAGCATGTGGAGAGACGTTCATTCATCTAGCACAAATGGAACGGATTGCAGGAGAAACTTTTACTCTGGTTTCTCAGTCTGTTTCCTAGTGCCTGTTTCAAGTTCCTGGAGTTTTCACTGTAAAACCAAGTTGGAGCTAGTACCTTCCCATATATATGTATGGAGTGGAGTTGGAAACTGAAAAGAAACTTTGTTTTCCCAACAAGCTAGTTGAAGGACGGCTTTCACACACACTTATCTCTCAGAACTGAGCATGTGGAGAGACGTTCGTTCATCTAGCACAAAGGGAACGGGTTGCAGGAGAAACTTTTACTCTGGTTTCTCAGTCTGTTTCCTAGTGCCGGTTTGAAGTTCCTGCAGTTTTCACTGTAAAACCGAGTTGGAGCTAGTACCTTCCCATATATATTAATAGAGTGGAGTTTGCAACTGAAAAGAAACTTTGTGTTCCCAACAAGCTAGTTGAAGGACGGCTTTCACACACACTTATCTCTCAGAACTGAGCATGTGGAGAGACGTTCGTTCATCTAGCACAAAGGGAACTGGTTGCAGGAGAAACTTTTACTCTGGTTTCTCAGTCTGTTTCCTAGTGCCGGTTTGAAGTTCCTCCAGTTTTCACTGTAAAACCGAGTTGGAGCTCGTACCTTCCCATATATATGTATGGAGTGAAGTTTACAACTGAAAAGAAACTTTGTGTTCCCAACAAGCTAGTTGAAGGACGGCTTTCACACACACTTATCTCTCAGAACTGAGCATGTGGAGAGACGTTCGTTCATCTAGCACAAATGGAACGGATTGCAGGAGAAACTTTTACTCTGGTTTCTCAGTCTGTTTCCTAGTGCCGGTTTGAAGTTCCTGCAGTTTTCACTGTAAAACCGAGTTGGAGCTAGTACCTTCCCATATATATGTATGGAGTGGAATTTACAACTGAAAAGAAACTTTGTTTTGCCAACAAGCTAGTTGAAGGACGGCTTTCTCACACACTTATCTCTCAAAACTGAGCATGTTGAGAGACGTTCGTTCATCTAGCACAAAGTGAACGGGTTGCAGGAGAAACTTTTACTCTTGTTTCTCAGTCTGTTTCCAAGTGCCGGTTTGAAGTTCCTGCAGTTTTCACTGTAAAACAGATTTGGAGCTAGTACCTTCCCACATATATGTATGGAGTGGAGTTTACAACTGAAAAGAAACTTTGTGTTCCCAACAAGCTGGTTGAAGGACGGCTTTCACACACACTTATCTCTCAGAACTGAGTATGTGGACAGACGTTCCTTCATCTAGCACAAAGGTAACGGATTGCAGGAGAAACTTTTACTCTGGTTTCTCAGTCTGTTTCCTAGTGCCTTTTACAAGTTCCTGCTGTTTTCACTGTAAAACCGAGTTGGAGCTTGTACCTTCCCATATATATGTATGGAGTGGAGTTTGCAACTGAAAAGAAACTTTGTGTTCCCAACAAGCTAGTTGAAGGACGGCTTTCACACACACTTATTTCTCAGAACTGAGCATGTGGAGAGACGTTCGTTCATCTAGCACAAAGGGAACGGGTTGCAGGAGAAACTTTTACTCTGGTTTCTCAGTCTGTTTCCTAGTGCCGGTCTGAAGTTCCTGCAGTTTTCACTCTAAAACCGAGTTGGAGCTAGTACCTTCCCATATATATGTATGGAGTGGAGTTTGCAACTGAAAAGAAACTTTGTGTTCCCAACAAGCTGGTTGAAGGACGGCTTTCACACACACTTATCTCTCAGAACTGAGCATGTGGATAGACGTTCGTTCATCTAGCACTAAGGGAACGGATTGCAGGAGAAACTTTTACTCTGGTTTCTCAGTCTGTTTCCTAGTGCCTTTTACAAGTTCCTGCTGTTTTCACTGTAAAACCGAGTTGGAGCTTGTACCTTCCCATATATATGTATGGAGTGGAGTTTGCAACTGAAAAGAAACTTTGTGTTCCCAACAAGCTAGTTGAAGGACGGCTTTCACACACACTTATGTCTCAGAACTTAGTATGTGGAGAGACGTTCGTTCATCTAGCACAAAGGGAACTGGTTTGCAGGGGAAACTTTTACTCTGGTTTCTCAGTCTGTTTCCTAGTGCCTTTTACAAGTTCCTGCTGTTTTCACTGTAAAACCGAGTTGGAGCTAGTACCTTCCCATATATATATATGGAGTGGAGTTTAAACTGAAAAGAAACTTTGTGTTCCCAACAAGCTGTTTGAAGGACGGCTTTCACACACATTTATCTCTCAAACCTGAGCATGTGGAGAGACGTTCGTTCATCTAGCACAACGGGAACGGATTGCAGGAGAAACTTTTACTCTGGTTTCTCAGTCTGTTTCCTAGTGCCTGTTTCAAGTTCCTGCAGTTTACACTGTAAAACCGAGTTGGAGCTAGTACCTTCCCATATATATGTATGGAGTGGAGTTGGAAACTGAAAAGAAACTTTGTGTTGCCAACAAGCTAGTTGAAGTACGGCTTTCTCACACACTTATCTCTCAAAACTGAACATGTTGAGAGACGTTCGTTCATCTAGCACAAAGGGAAAGGTTTGCAGGAGAAACTTTTACAATGGTTTCTCAGTCTGTTTCCTAGTGCCGGTTTGAAGTTCCTGCAGTTTTCACTGTAAAACCGAGTTGGAGCTAGTAACTTCCCATATACATGTATGGAGTGGAGTTTACAACTGAAAAGAAACTTTGTGTTCCCTAGAAGCTGGATGAAGGACGGCTTTCACACACACTTATCTCTCAGAACTGAGCATGTGGAGAGACGTTCGTTCATCTAGCACAAAGGGAACGGGTTGCAGGAGAAACTTTTACTCTGGTTTCTCAGTCTGTTTCCTAGTGCCGGTTAGAAGTTCCTGCAGTTTTCACTGTAAAACCGAGTTGGAGCTAGTACCTTCCCATATATATGTATGGAGTGGAGTTTACAAATGAAAAGAAACTTTGTGTTCCCAACAAGCTGGTTGAAGGACGACTTTCACACACACTTATCTCTCAGAACTGAGCATGTGGAGAGACGTTCGTTCATCTAGCACAAAGGGAACGGATTGCAGGAGAAACTTTTACTCTGGTTTCTCAGTCTGTTTCCTAGTGCCTGTTTCAAGTTCCTGCAATTTTCACTGTAAAACCGAGTTGGAGCTAGTACCTTCCCATATATATTTATGTAGTGGAGTTTGCAACTTAAAAGAAACTTTGTGTTCCCAACAAGCTAGTTGAAGGACGGCTTTCACACACACTTATCTCTCAGAACTGACCATGTGGAGAGACGTTCGTTCATCTAGCACAAAAGGAACGGGTTGCAGGAGAAACTTTTACTCTGGTATCTCAGTCTGTTTCCTAGTGCCGGTTTGAAGTTCCTGCAGTTTTCACTCTAAAACCGAGTTGGAGCTAGTACCTTCCTGTATATATGTATGGAGTGGAGTTTGCAACTGAAAAGAAACTTTGTGTTCCCAACAAGCTGGTTGAAGGACGGCTTTCACACACACTTATCTCTCAGAACTGAGCATGTGGAGAGACGTTCGTTCATCTAGCACTAAGGGAACGGATTGCAGGAGAAACTTTTACTCTGGTTTCTCAGTCTGTTTCCTAGGGCCTGTTACAAGTTCCTGCTGTTTTCACTGTAAAACCGAGTTGGAGTTTGTACCTTCCCATATATATGTATGGAGTGGAATTTGCAACTGAAAAGAAACTTTGTGTTCCCAACAAGCTAGTTGAAGGACGGCTTTCACACACACTTATGTCTCAGAACTTAGCATGTGGAGAGACGTTCGTTCATCTAGCACAAAGGGAACTGGTTTGCAGGGGAAACTTTTACTCTGGTTTCTCAGTCTGTTTCCTAGTGCCGGTTTGAAGTTCCTGCAGTTTTCACTGTAAAACCGATTTGGAGCTAGTACCTTCCCATATATATGTATGGAGTGGATTTTACAACTGAAAAGAAACTTTGTGTTCCCAACAAGCTAGTTGAAGGACGGCTTTCGCACACATTTATCTCTCAGAACTGAGCATGTGGAGAGACGTTGGTTCATCTAGCACAAAGGGAACGGATTGCAGGAGAAACTTTTACTCTGGTTTCTCAGTCTGTTTCCTAGTGCCGGTTTGAAGTTTCTGCAGTTTTCACTGTAAAACATAGTTGGAGCTAGTACCTTCCCATATATATGTATGGACTGGAGTCTACAACTGAAAAGAAACTTTGTGTTCCCAACAAGCTGGTTGAAGGACGGCTTTCACACACACTTATCTCTCAGAACTGAGCATGTGGAGAGACGTTCGTTCATCTAGCACAAAAGGAACGGATTGCAGGAGAAACTTTTACTCTGGTTTCTCAGTCTGTTTCCTAGTGCCTGTTTCAACTTCCTGCAATTTTCACTGTAAAACCGAGTTGGAGCTAGTACCTCCCCATATATATGTATGGAGTGGAGTTTGCAACTGAAAAGAAACTTTGGGTTCCCAACAAGCTAGTTGAAGGACGACTTTCACACACACTTATCTCTCAGAACTGAGCATGTGGAGAGACGTTCGTTCATCTAGCACAAAGGGAACGGGTTGCAGGAGAAACTTTTACTCTGGTTTCTCAGTCTGTTTCCTAGTGCCGGTTTGAAGTTCCTGCAGTTTACACTGTAAAACCGATTTGGAGCTAGTACCTTCCCATATATATGTATGGAGTGGAGTTTGCAACTGAAAAGAAACTTTGTGTACCCAACAAGCTAGTTGAAGGACGGCTTTCACACACAATTATCTCTCAAAACTGAGCATGTGGAGAGACGTTCGTTCATCTAGCACAAAGGGAACGGGTTGCAGGAGAAACTTTTACTCTGGTTTCTCAGTCTGTTTCCTAGTGCCGGTTTGAAGTTCCTGCAGTTTTCACTCTAAAACCGAGTTGGAGCTAGTACCTTCCCATATATATGTATGGAGTGGAGTTTGCAACTGAAAAGAAACTTTGTGTTCCAAACAAGCTGGTTGAAGGACGGCTTTCACACACACTTATCTCTCAAAACTGAGCATGTGGAGAGACGTTCGTTCATCTAGCACTAAGGGAACGAATTGCAGGAGAAACTTTTACTCTGGTTTCTCAGTCTGTTTCCCAGTGCCTGTTACAAGTTCCTGCTGTTTTCACTGTAAAACCGAGTTGGAGCTTGTACCTACCCATATATATGTATGGAGTGGAGTTTGCAACTGAAAAGAAACTTTGTGTTCCCAACAAGCTAGTTGAAGGACGGCTTTCACACACACTTATGTCTCAGAAGTTAGCATGTGGAGAGACGTTCGTTCATCTAGCACAAAGGGAACTGGTTTGCAGGGGAAACTTTTACTCTGGTTTCTCAGTCTGTTTCCTAGTGCCGGGTTGAAGTTCCTGCAGTTTTCACTGTAAAACCGATTTGGCGCTAGTACCTTCCCATATATATGTATGGAGTGGAGTTTACAACTGAAAAGAAACTTTGTGTTCCCAGCAAGCTAGTTGAAGGACGGCTTTCACACTCACTTATCTCCCAGAACTGAGCATGTGGAGAGACGTTCATTCATCTAGCACAAATGGAACGGATTGCAGGAGAAACTTTTACTCTGGTTTCTCAGTCTGTTTCCTAGTGCCTGTTTCAAGTTCCTGGAGTTTTCACTGTAAAACCGAGTTGGAGCTAGTACCTTCAAATGTATATGTATGGAGTGGAGTTGGAAACTGAAAAGAAAATTTATGTTCCCAACAAGCTAGTTGAAGTACGGCTTTCACACACACTTATCTCTCAGAACTGAGCATGTGGAGAGACGTTCGTTCATCTAGCACAAAGGGAACGGGTGGCAGGAGAAACTTTTACTCTGATTTCTCAGTCTGTTTCCTAGTGCCGGTTTGAAGTTCCTGCAGTTTTCACTGTTAAACCGACTTGGAGCTAGTACATTCCCATACATATGTATGGAGTGGAGTCTACAACTGAAAAGAAACTTTGTGTTCCCAACAAGCTAGTTGAAGGACGGCATTCACACACACATATCTCTCACAACTGAGCATGTGGAGAGACGTTCGTTCATCTAGCACAAAGGGAACGGGTTGCAGGAGAAACTTTTACTCTGGTTTCTCAGTCTGTTTCCTAGTGCCGGTTGGAAGTTCCTGCAGTTTTCACTCTAAAACCGAGTTGGAGCTAGTACCTTCCCATATATATGTATGGAGTGGAGTTTACAACTAAAAAGAAACTTTGTGTTCCCAACAAGCTAGTTGAAGGACGGCTTTCTCACACACTTATCTCTGAGAACTGAGCATGTGGAGAGACGTTCATTCATGTAGCACAAATGGAACGGATTGCAGGAGAAACTTTTACTCTGGTTTCTCAGTCTGTTTCCTAGTGCCTGTTTCAAGTTCCGGGAGTTTTCACTGTAAAACCAAGTTGGAGCTAGTACCTTCCCATATATATGTATGGAGTGGAGTTGGAAACTGAAAAGAAACTTTGTTTTCCCAACAAGCTAGTTGAAGGAAGGATTTCACACACACTTATCTCTCAGAACTGAGCATGTGGAGAGACGTTCGTTCATCTAGCACAAAGGGAACGGGTTGCAGGAGAAACTTTTACTCTGGTTTCTCAGTCTGTTTCCTAGTGCCGGTTTGAAGTTCCTGCAGTTTTCACTGTAAAACCGAGTTGGAGCTAGTACCTTCCCATATATATTAATAGAGTGGAGTTTGCAACTGAAAAGAAACTTTGTGTTCCCAACAAGCTAGTTGAAGGACGGCTTTCACACACACTTATCTCTCAGAACTGAGCATGTGGAGAGACGTTCGTTCATCTAGCACAAAGGGAACGGATTGCAGGAGAAACTTTTACTCTGGTTTCTCAGTCTGTTTCCTAGTGCCGGTTTGAAGTTCCTGCAGTTTTCACTGTAAAACCGATTTGGAGCTAGTACCTTCCCATATATATGTATGGAGTGGAATTTACAACTGAAAAGAAACTTTGTTTTGCCAACAAGCTAGTTGAAGGACGGCTTTCTCACACACTTATCTCTCAAAACTGAGCATGTTGAGAGACGTTCGTTCATCTAGCACAAAGTGAACGGGTTGCAGGAGAAACTTTTACTCTAGTTTCTCAGTCTGTTTCCTAGTGCCGGTTTGAAGTTCCTGCAGTTTTCACTGTAAAACAGATTTGGAGCTAGTACCTTCCCACATATATGTACGGAGTGGAGTTTACAACTGAAAAGAAACTTTGTGTTCCCAACAAGCTGGTTGAAGGACGGCTTTCACACACACTTATCTCTCAGAACTGAGTATGTGGACAGACGTTCGTTCATCTAGCACAAAGGGAACGGGTTGCAGGAGAAACTTTTACTCTGGTTTCTCAGTCTGTTTCCTAGTGCCGGTTTGAAGTTCCTGCAGTTTTCACTCTAAAACCGAGTTGGAGCTAGTACCTTCCCATATATATGTATGGAGTGGAGTTTGCAACTGAAAAGAAACTTTGTGTTCCCAACAAGCTGGTTGAAGGACGGCTTTCACACACACTTATCTCTCAGAACTGAGCATGTGGATAGACGTTCGTTCATCTAGCACTAAGGGAACGGATTGCAGGAGAAACTTTTACTCTGGTTTCTCAGTCTGTTTCCTAGTGCCTTTTACAAGTTCCTGCTGTTTTCACTGTAAAACCGAGTTGGAGCTTGTACCTTCCCATATATATGTATGGATTGGAGTTTGCAACTGAAAAGAAACTTTGTGTTCCCAACAAGCTAGTTGAAGGACGGCTTTCACACACACTTATGTCTCAGAACTTAGTATGTGGAGAGACGTTCGTTCATCTAGCACAAAGGGAACTGGTTTGCAGGGGAAACTTTTACTCTGGTTTCTCAGTCTGTTTCCTAGTGCCTTTTACAAGTTCCTGCTGTTTTCACTGTAAAACCGAGTTGGAGCTAGTACCTTCCCATATATATATATGGAGTGGAGTTTAAACTGAAAAGAAACTTTGTGTTCCCAACAAGCTGTTTGAAGGACGGCTTTCACACACACTTATCTCTCAAACCTGAGCATGTGGAGAGACGTTCGTTCATCTAGCACAACGGGAACGGATTGCAGGAGAAACTTTTACTCTGGTTTCTCAGTCTGTTTCCTAGTGCCTGTTTCAAGTTCCTGCAGTTTACACTGTAAAACCGAGTTGGAGCTAGTACCTTCCCATATATATGTATGGAGTGGAGTTGGAAACTGAAAAGAAACTTTGTGTTGCCAACAAGCTAGTTGAAGTACGGCTTTCTCACACACTTATCTCTCAAAACTGAACATGTTGAGAGACGTTCGTTCATCTAGCACAAAGGGAAAGGTTTGCAGGAGAAACTTTTACAATGGTTTCTCAGTCTGTTTCCTAGTGCCGGTTTGAAGTTCCTGCAGTTTTCACTGTAAAACCGAGTTGGAGCTAGTAACTTCCCATATACATGTATGGAGTGGAGTTTACAACTGAAAAGAAACTTTGTGTTCCCAAGAAGCTGGATGAAGGACGGCTTTCACACACACTTATCTCTCAGAACTGAGCATGTGGAGAGACGTTCGTTCATCTAGCACAAAGGGAACGGGTTGCAGGAGAAACTTTTACTCTGGTTTCTCAGTCTGTTTCCTAGTGCCGGTTTGAAGATCATGCAGTTTTCACTGTAAAACCGAGTTGGAGCTAGTACCTTCCCATATATATTTATGGAGTGGAGTTGGAAACTGAAAAGAAACTTTGTGTTGCCAACAAGCTAGTGGAAGGACGGCTTTCTCACACACTTATCTCTCAAAACTGAGCATGTTGAGAGACGTTCGTTCATCTAGCACAAAGGGAACGGGTTGCAGGAGAAACTTTTACTCTGGTATCTCAGTCTGTTTCCTAGTGCCTGTTTCAAGTTCCTGCAGTTTTCACTGTAAAACCGAGTTGGAGCAAGTACCTTCCCATATATATGTATGGAGTGGAGTTGGAAACTGAAAAGGAACTTTGTGTTGCCAACAAGCTAGTTGAAGGACGGCTTTCTCACACACTTATCTCTCAAAAATGAGCATGTTGAGAGACGTTCGTTCATCTAGAAAAAAGGGAACGGGTTGCAGGAGAAACTTTTACTCTGGTTTCTCAGTCTGTTTCCTAGTGCCGGTTTGAAGTTCCTGCAGTTTTCACTGTAAAACCGAGTTGGAGCTAGTACATTACCATATATATGTATGGAGTGCAGTTTACAACTGAAAAGAAACTTTGTGTTCCCAACAAGCTGGTTGAAGGACGGCTTTCACACACACTTATCTCTCAGAACTGAGCATGTGGAGAGACGTTCTTTCATCTAGCACTAAGGGAACGGATTGCAGGAGAAACTATTACTCTGGTTTCTCAGTCTGTTTCCTAGTTCCGGTTTGAAGTTCCTGCAGTTTTCACTGTAAAACCGAGTTGGAGCTAGTACCTTCCCATATATATGTATGGAGTGGAGTTTACAACTGAAAAGAAATTTTGTGTTGCCAACAAGCTAGTTGAAGGACGGCTTTCTCACACACTTATCTCTCAAAACTGAGCAAGTTGAGAGACGTTCGTTCATCTAGCACAAAGGGAACGGGTTGCAGGAGAAACTTTTACTCTGGTATCTCAGTCTGTTTCCTAGTGCCGGTTTGAAGTTCCTGCAGTTTTCACTGTAAAACCGAGTTGGAGCTAGTACCTTCCCATATATATGTATGGAGTGGAGTTTACAACTGAAAAGAAACTTTGTGTTGCCAACAAGCTAGTTGAAGGACGGCTTCCACACACTTATCTCTCAAAACTGAGCATGTTGAGAGACGTTCGTTCATCTAGCACAAAGGGAACGGGTTGCAGGAGAAACTTTTACTCTGGTTTCTCAGTCTGTTTCCTAGTGCCGGTTTGAAGATCCTGCAGTTTTCACTGTAAAACCGATTTGGAGCTAGTACCTTCCCATATATATGTATGGAGTGGAGTTTGCAACTGAAAAGAAACTTTGTGTACCCAACAAGCTAGTTGAAGGACGGCTTTCCCACACAATTATCTCTCAAATCTGAGCATGTGGAGAGACGTTCGTTCATCTAGCACAAAGGGAACGGGTTGCAGGAGAAACTTTTACTCTGGTTTCTCAGTCTGTTTCCTAGTGCCGGTTTGAAGTTCCTGCATTTTTCACTCTAAAACCGAGTTGGAGCTAGTACCTTCCCATATATATGTATGGAGTGGAGTTTGCAACTGAAAAGAAACTTTGTGTTCCAAACAAGCTGGTTGAAGGACGGCTTTCACACACACTTATCTCTCAAAACTGAGCATGTGGAGAGACGTTCGTTCATCTAGCACTAAGGGAACGAATTGCAGGAGAAACTTTTACTCTGGTTTCTCAGTCTGTTTCCCAGTGCCTGTTACAAGTTCCTGCTGTTTTCACTGTAAAACCGAGTTGGAGCTTGTACCTACCCATATATATGTATGGAGTGGAGTTTGCAACTGAAAAGAAACTTTGTGTTCCCAACAAGCTAGTTGAAGGACGGCTTTCACACACACTTATGTCTCAGAAGTTAGCATGTGGAGAGACGTTCGTTCATCTAGCACAAAGGGAACTGGTTTGCAGGGGAAACTTTTACTCTGGTTTCTCAGTCTGTTTCCTAGTGCCGGGTTGAAGTTCCTGCAGTTTTCACTGTAAAACCGATTTGGCGCTAGTACCTTCCCATATATATGTATGGAGTGGAGTTTACAACTGAAAAGAAACTTTGTGTTCCCAGCAAGCTAGTTGAAGGACGGCTTTCACACACACTTATCTCCCAGAACTGAGCATGTGGAGAGACGTTCATTCATCTAGCACAAATGGAACGGATTGCAGGAGAAACTTTTACTCTGGTTTCTCAGTCTGTTTCCTAGTGCCTGTTTCAAGTTCCTGGAGTTTTCACTGTAAAACCGAGTTGGAGCTAGTACCTTCAAATGTATATGTATGGAGTGGAGTTGGAAACTGAAAAGAAAATTTATGTTCCCAACAAGCTAGTTGAAGTACGGCTTTCACACACACTTATCTCTCAGAACTGAGCATGTGGAGAGACGTTCGTTCATCTAGCACAAAGGGAACGGGTGGCAGGAGAAACTTTTACTCTGATTTCTCAGTCTGTTTCCTAGTGCCGGTTTGAAGTTCCTGCAGTTTTCACTGTTAAACCGACTTGGAGCTAGTACATTCCCATACATATGTATGGAGTGGAGTCTACAACTGAAAAGAAACTTTGTGTTCCCAACAAGCTAGTTGAAGGACGGCATTCACACACACATATCTCTCACAACTGAGCATGTGGAGAGACGTTCGTTCATCTAGCACAAAGGGAACGGGTTGCAGGAGAAACTTTTACTCTGGTTTCTCAGTCTGTTTCCTAGTGCCGGTTGGAAGTTCCTGCAGTTTTCACTCTAAAACCGAGTTGGAGCTAGTACCTTCCCATATATATGTATGGAGTGGAGTTTACAACTAAAAAGAAACTTTGTGTTCCCAACAAGCTAGTTGAAGGACGGCTTTCTCACACACTTACCTCTGAGAACTGAGCATGTGGAGAGACGTTCATTCATCTAGCACAAATGGAACGGATTGCAGGAGAAACTTTTACTCTGGTTTCTCAGTCTGTTTCCTAGTGCCTGTTTCAAGTTCCTGGAGTTTTCACTGTAAAACCAAGTTGGAGCTAGTACCTTCCCATATATATGTATGGAGTGGAGTTGGAAACTGAAAAGAAACTTTGTTTTCCCAACAAGCTATTTGAAGGAAGGATTTCACACACACTTATCTCTCAGAACTGAGCATGTGGAGAGACGTTCGTTCATCTAGCACAAAGGGAACGGGTTGCAGGAGAAACTTTTACTCTGGTTTCTCAGTCTGTTTCCTAGTGCCGGTTTGAAGTTCCTGCAGTTTTCACTGTAAAACCGAGTTGGAGCTAGTACCTTCCCATATATATTAATAGAGTGGAGTTTGCAACTGAAAAGAAACTTTGTGTTCCCAACAAGCTAGTTGAAGGACGGCTTTCACACACACTTATCTCTCAGAACTGAGCATGTGGAGAGACGTTCGTTCATCTTGCACAAAGGGAACTGGTTGCAGGAGAAACTTTTACTCTGGTTTCTCAGTCTGTTTCCTAGTGCCGGTTTGAAGTTCCTGCAGTTTTCACTGTAAAACCGAGTTGGAGCTCGTACCTTCCCATATATATGTATGGAGTGAAGTTTACAACTGAAAAGAAACTTTGTGTTCCCAACAAGCTAGTTGAAGGACGGCTTTCACACACACTTATCTCTCAGAACTGAGCATGTGGAGAGACGTTCGTTCATCTAGCACAAAGGGAACGGATTGCAGGAGAAACTTTTACTCTGGTTTCTCAGTCTGTTTCCTAGTGCCGGTTTGAAGTTCCTGCAGTTTTCACTGTAAAACCGAGTTGGAGCTAGTACCTTCCCATATATATGTATGGAGTGGAATTTACAACTGAAAAGAAACTTTGTTTTGCCAACAAGCTAGTTGAAGGACGGCTTTCTCACACACTTATCTCTCAAAACTGAGCATGTTGAGAGACGTTCGTTCATCTAGCACAAAGTGAACGGGTTGCAGGAGAAACTTTTACTCTAGTTTCTCAGTCTGTTTCCTAGTGCCGGTTTGAAGTTCCTGCAGTTTTCACTGTAAAACAGATTTGGAGCTAGTACCTTCCCACATATATGTACGGAGTGGAGTTTACAACTGAAAAGAAACTTTGTGTTCCCAACAAGCTGGTTGAAGGACGGCTTTCACACACACTTATCTCTCAGAACTGAGTATGTGGACAGACGTTCGTTCATCTAGCACAAAGGGAACGGGTTGCAGGAGAAACTTTTACTCTGGTTTCTCAGTCTGTTTCCTAGTGCCGGTTTGAAGTTCCTGCAGTTTTCACTCTAAAACCGAGTTGGAGCTAGTACCTTCCCATATATATGTATGGAGTGGAGTTTGCAACTGAAAAGAAACTTTGTGTTCCCAACAAGCTGGTTGAAGGACGGCTTTCACACACACTTATCTCTCAGAACTGAGTATGTGGACAGACGTTCGTTCATCTAGCACAAAGGGAACTGGTTTGCAGGGGAAACTTTTACTCTGGTTTCTCAGTCTGTTTCCTAGTGCCTTTTACAAGTTCCTGCTGTTTTCACTGTAAAACCGAGTTGGAGCTAGTACCTTCCCATATATATATATGGAGTGGAGTTTAAACTGAAAAGAAACTTTGTGTTTCCAACAAGCTGTTTGAAGGACGGCTTTCACACACACTTATCTCTCAAACCTGAGCATGTGGAGAGACGTTCGTTCATCTAGCACAACGGGAACGGATTGCAGGAGAAACTTTTACTCTGGTTTCTCAGTCTGTTTCCTAGTGCCTGTTTCAAGTTCCTGCAGTTTACACTGTAAAACCGAGTTGGAGCTAGTACCTTCCCATATATATGTATGGAGTGGAGTTGGAAACTGAAAAGAAACTTTGTGTTGCCAACAAGCTAGTTGAAGTACGGCTTTCTCACACACTTATCTCTCAAAACTGAACATGTTGAGAGACGTTCGTTCATCTAGCACAAAGGGAAAGGTTTGCAGGAGAAACTTTTACAATGGTTTCTCAGACTGTTTCCTAGTGCCGGTTTGAAGTTCCTGCAGTTTTCACTGTAAAACCGAGTTGGAGCTAGTAACTTCCCATATACATGTATGGAGTGGAGTTTACAACTGAAAAGAAACTTTGTGTTCCCAAGAAGCTGGATGAAGGACGGCTTTCACACACACTTATCTCTCAGAACTGAGCATGTGGAGAGACGTTCGTTCATCTAGCACAAAGGGAACGGGTTGCAGGAGAAACTTTTACTCTGGTTTCTCAGTCTGTTTCCTAGTGCCGGTTTGAAGATCATGCAGTTTTCACTGTAAAACCGAGTTGGAGCTAGTACCTTCCCATATATATTTATGGAGTCGTGTTGGAAACTGAAAAGAAACTTTGTGTTGCCAACAAGCTAGTGGAAGGACGGCTTTCTCACACACTTATCTCTCAAAACTGAGCATGTTGAGAGACGTTCGTTCATCTAGCACAAAGGGAACGGGTTGCAGGAGAAACTTTTACTCTGGTATCTCAGTCTGTTTCCTAGTGCCTGTTTCAAGTTCCTGCAGTTTTCACTGTAAAACCGAGTTGGAGCAAGTACCTTCCCATATATATGTATGGAGTGGAGTTGGAAACTGAAAAGGAACTTTGTGTTGCCAACAAGCTAGTTGAAGGACGGCTTTCTCACACACTTATCTCTCAAAAATGAGCATGTTGAGAGACGTTCGTTCATCTAGAAAAAAGGGAACGGGTTGCAGGAGAAACTTTTACTCTGGTTTCTCAGTCTGTTTCCTAGTGCCGGTTTGAAGTTCCTGCAGTTTTCACTGTAAAACCGAGTTGGAGCTAGTACATTACCATATATATGTATGGAGTGCAGTTTACAACTGAAAAGAAACTTTGTGTTCCCAACAAGCTGGTTGAAGGACGGCTTTCACACACACTTATCTCTCAGAACTGAGCATGTGGAGAGACGTTCTTTCATCTAGCACTAAGGGAACGGATTGCAGGAGAAACTATTACTCTGGTTTCTCAGTCTGTTTCCTAGTTCCGGTTTGAAGTTCCTGCAGTTTTCACTGTAAAACCGAGTTGGAGCTAGTACCTTCCCATATATATATATGGAGTGGAGTTTACAACTGAAAAGAAACTTTGTGTTGCCAACAAGCTAGTTGAAGGACGGCTTTCTCACACACTTATCTCTCAAAACTGAGCAAGTTGAGAGACGTTCGTTCATCTAGCACAAAGGGAACGGGTTGCAGGAGAAACTTTTACTCTGGTATCTCAGTCTGTTTCCTAGTGCCGGTTTGAAGTTCCTGCAGTTTTCACTGTAAAACCGAGTTGGAGCTAGTACCTTCCCATATATATGTATGGAGTGGAGTTGGAAACTGAAAAGAAACTTTGTGTTGCCAACAAGCTAGTTGAAGGACGGCTTTCTCACACACTTATCTCTCAAAACTGAGCATGTTGAGAGACGTTCGTTCATCTAGCACAAATGGAACGGGTTGCAGGAGAAACTTTTACTCTGGTATCTCAGTCTGTTTCCTAGTGCCGGTTTGAAATTCCTGCAGTTTTCACTGTAAAACCGACTTGGAGCTAGTACCTTCCCATATTTATATATGGAGTGGAGTTTACAACTGAAAAGAAACTTTGTGTTGCCAACAAGCTAGTTGAAGGACGGCTTTCCACACACTTATCTCTCAAAACTGAGCATGTTGAGAGACGTTCGTTCATCTAGCACAAAGGGAACGGGTTGCAGGAGAAACTTTTACTCTGGTTTCTCAGTCTGTTTCCTAGTGCCGGTTTGAAGTTCCTGCAGTTTTCACTGTAAAACCTAGTTGGAGCTAGTACCTTCCCATATATATGTATGGAGTGGAGTTTACAACTGAAAAGAAACTTTGTGTTCCCAACAAGCTGGTTGAAGGACGGCTTTCACACACACTTATCTCTCAGAACTGAGCATGTGGAGAGACGTTCGTTCATCTAGCACAAATGGAACGGATTGCAGGAGAAACTTTTACACTGGTTTCTCAGTCTGTTTCCTAGTGCCTGTTTCAAGTTCCTTCAATTTTCACTGTAAAACCGAGTTGGAGCTAGTACCTTCCAATATATATGTATGCAGTGGAGATTGCAACTGTAAAGAAACTTTGTGTTCCCAACAAGCTAGTTGAAGGACGGCTTTCACACACACTTATCTCTCAGAACTGAGCATGTGGAGAGACGTTCGTTCATCTAGCACTAAGGGAACGGATTGCAGGAGAAACTTTTACTCTGGTTTCTCAGTCTGTTTCCTAGTGCCTGTTACAAGTTCCTGCTGTTTTCACTGTAAAACCGAGTTGGAGCTTGTACCTTCCCATATATATGTATGGAGTGGAATTTGCAACTGAAAAGAATCTTTGTGTTCCCAACAAGCTAGTTGAAGGACGGGTTTCACACACACTTATGTCTCAGAACTTAGCATGTGGAGAGACGTTCGTTCATCTAGCACAAAGGGAACTGGTTTGCAGGGGAAACTTTTACTCTGGTTTCTCAGTCTGTTTCCTAGTGACGGTTTGAAGTTCCTGCAGTTTTCACTGTAAAACCGATTTGGAGCTAGTACCTTCCCATATATATGTATGGAGTGGAGTTTACAACTGAAAAGAAACTTTGTGTTCCCAACAATCTAGTTGAAGGACGGCTTTCACACACAATTATCTCTCAGAACTGAGCATGTGGAGAGACGTTCATTCATCTAGCACAAAGGGAACGGATTGCAGGAGAAACTTTTACTCTGGTTTCTCAGTCTGTTTCCTAGTGCCTGTTTCAAATTCCTGGAGTTTTCACTGTAAAACCGAGTTGGAGCTAGTACCTTCCCGTATATATGTATGGAGTGGAGTTTACAACTGAAAAGAAACTTTGTGTTCCCTACAAGTTGGTTGAAGGTCGGCTTTCGCACACACTTATCTCTCAGAACTGAGCTTGTGGAGAGACGTTCGTTCATCTAGCACAAAGGGAACGGATTGCAGGAGAAACTTTTACTTTGGTTTCTCAGTCTCTTTCTTAGGGCCGGTTTGAAGTTTCTGCAGTTTTCACTGTAAAACCTAGTTGGAGCTAGTACCTTCCCATATATATGTATGGAGTGGAGTCTACAACTGAAAAGAAACTTTGTGTTCTCAACAAGCTGGTTGAAGGACGGCTTTCACACACACTTATCTCTCAGAACTGAGCATGTGGAGAGACGTTCGTTCATCTAGCACAAAGGGAACGGATTGCAGGAGAAACTTTTACTCTGGTTTCTCAGTCTGTTTCCTAGTGCCTGTTTCAACTTCCTGCAATTTTCACTGTAAAACCGAGTTGGAGCTAGTACCTCCCATATATATGTATGCAGTGGAGTTTGCAACTGAAAAGAAACTTTGTGTTCCCAACAAGCTAGTTGAAGGACGACTTTCACACACACTTATCTCTCAGAACTTAGCATGTGGATAGACGTTCGTTCATCTAGCACAAAGGGAACGGGTTGCAGGAGAAACTTTTACTCTGGTTTCTCAGTCTGTTTCCTAGTCCCGGTTTGAAGTTCCTGCAGTTTTCACTGTAAAACCGAGTTGGAGCTAGTACCTTCCCATATATATGTATGGAGTGGAGTTGGAAACTGAAAAGAAATTTTGTGTTGCCAACAAGCTAGTTGAAGGACGGCTTCAACACACTTATCTCTCAAAACTGAGCATGTGGAGAGACGTTCGTTCATCTAGCACAAAGGGAACGGGTTGCAGGAGAAACTTTTACTCTGGTTTCTCACTCTGTTTCCTAGTGCCGGTTTGAAGTTCCTGCAGTTTTCACTGTAAAACCGAGTTGGAGCTAGTACCTTCCCATATATATGTATGGAGTGGAGTTAGCAACTGAAAAGAAACTTTGTGTTGCCAACAAGCTAGTTGAAGGACGGCTTTCTCACACACTTATCTCTCAAAACTGAGCATGTTGAGAGACGTTCGTTCATCTAGCACAAAGGGAACGGGTTGCAGGAGAACTTTTACTCTGGTATCTCAGTCTGTTTCCTAGTGCCGGATTGAAGTTCCTGCAGTTTTCACTGTAAAATCGACTTGGAGCTAGTACCTTCCCATATATACATATGGAGTGGAGTTTACAACTGAAAAGAAACTTTGTGTTCCCAACAAGCTAGTTGAAGGACGGCTTTACACACACTTATCTCTCAAAACTTAGCATGTTGAGAGACGTTCGTTCATCTAGCACAAAGGGAACGGAATGCAGGAGAAACTTTTCTCTGGTTTCTCTGTCTGTTTCCTAGTTCCGGTTTGAAGTTCCTGCACTTTTCACTGTAAAACCGAGTTGGAGATAGTACCTTCCCATATATATGTATGGAGTGGAGTTTACAACTGAAAAGAAACTGTGTGTTCCCAACAAGCTGGTTGAAAGACGGCTTTCACACACACTTATCTCTCAGAACTGAGCATGTGGAGAGACGTTCGTTCATCTAGCACAAAGGGAACGGATTACAGGAGAAACTTTTACTCTGGTTTCTCAGTCTGTTTCCTAGTGCCTGTTTCAAGTTCCTGCAATTTTCACTGTAAAACCAAGTTGGAGCTAGTACCTTCCCATATATATGTATGCAGTGGAGATTGCAACTGAAAAGAAACTTTGTGTTGCCAACAAGCTAGTTGAAGGACGGCTTTCACACACACTTATCTCTCAGAACTGAGCATGTGGAGAGACGTTCGTTCATCTAGCACAAAGGGAACGGATTTCAGGAGAAACTATTACTCTGGTTTCTCAGTCTGTTTCCTAGTGCCAGTTTGAAGTTCCTGCAGTTTTCACTGTAAAACCGAGTTGGAGCTAGTACCTTCCCATATATATGTATGGAGTGGAGTAGGAAACTGAAAAGAAACTTTGTGTTGCCAACAAGCTAGTTGAAGGACGGCTTTCTCACACACTTATCTCTCAAAACTGAGCATGTTGAGAGACGTTCGTTCATCTAGCACAAAGGGAACGGGTTGCAGGAGAAACTTTTACTCTGGTTTCTCATTCTGTTTCCTAGTGCCGGTTTGAAGTTCCTGCAGTTTTCACTGTAAAACCGATTTGGAGCTAGTACCTTCCCATATATATGTATGGAGTGGAGTTTACAACTGAAAAGAAACTTTGTGTTCCCAACAAGCTGGTTGAAGGACGGCTTTCACACACACATATCTCTCAGAACTGAGCATGTGGAGAGACGTTTGTTCATCTAGCACAAAGGGAACGGATTGCAGGAGAAACTTTTACTCTGGTTTCTCAGTCTGTTTCCTACTGCCGGTTTGAAGTTCCTGCAGTTTTCACTGTAAAACCGAGTTGGAGCTAGTACCTTCCCATATATATGTATGGAGTGGAGTTTACAACTGAAAAGAAACTTTGTGTTCCCAACAAGCTGGTTGAAGGACGGCGTTCACACACACATATCTCTCAGAACTGAGCATGTGGAGAGACGTTCGTTCATCTAGCACAAAGGGAACGGGTTGCAGGAGAAACTTTTACTCTGGTTTCTCAGTCTGTTTCCTAGTGCCGGTTTGAAGTTCCTGCAGTTTTCACTGTAAAACCGAGTTGGAGCTAGTACCTTCCCATATATATGTATGGAGTGTATTTTACAACTGAAAAGAAATTTTGTGTTCCCAACAAGCTGGTTGAAGGACGGCTTTCACACACACTTATCTCTCAGAACTGAGCATGTGGAGAGACGTTCGTTCATCTAGCACAAAGGGAACGGATTGCAGGAGAAACTTTTACTCTGGTTTCTCAGTCTGTTTCCTAGTGCCTGTTTCAATTTCCTGCAGTTTTCACTGTAAAACCGAGTTGGAGCTAGTACCTTCCCATATATATGTATGGAGTGGAGTTGGAAACTGAAAAGAAACTTTGTGTTGCCAACAAGCTAGTTGAAGGACGGCTTTCTCACACACTTATCTATCAAAACTGAGCATGTTGAGAGACCTTCGTTCATCTAGCACAAAGGGAACGGGTTGCAGGAGAAACTTTTACTCTGGTTTCTCATTCTGTTTCCTAGTGCCGGTTTGAAGTTCCTGCAGTTTTCACTGTAAAACCGAGTTGGAGCTAGTACCTTCCCATATATATGTATGGAGTGGAGTTTACAACTGAAAAGAAACTTTGTGTTCCCAACAAGCTGGTTGAAGGACGGCTTTCACACACACTTATCTCTAAGAACTGAGCATGTGGAGAGACGTTCGTTCATCTAGCACTAATGGAACGGATTGCAGGAGAAACTTTTACTCTGGTTCCTCAGTCTGTTTCCTAGTGCCTGTTTCAAGTTCCTGCAGTTTACACTGTAAAACCGAGTTGGAGCTAGTACCTTCCCATATATATGTATGGAGTGGATTTGGAAACTGAAAAGAAACTTTGTGTTGCCAACAAGCTAGTTGAAGGACGGCTTTCTCACACACTTATGTCTCAGAACTTAGCATGTGGAGAGACGTTCGTTCATCTAGCACAAAAGGAACTGTTTTGCAGGGGAAACATTTACTCTGGTTTCTCAGTCTGTTTCCTAGTGCCGGTTTGAAGTTCCTGCAGTTTTCACTGTAAAACCGAGTTGGAGCTTGTACCTTCCCGTATATATGTATGGAGTGGAGTTTACAACTGATAAGAAACTTTGTGTTCCCAACAAGCTGGTTGAAGGACGGCTTTCACACACACTTATCTCTCAGAACTGAGCATGTGGGAGACGTTCGTTCATCTAGCACAATGGGAACGGATTGCAGGAGAAACTTTTACTCTGGTTTCTCAGTCTGTTTCCTAGTGCCTGTTTCAAATTCCTGCTGTTTTCACTGTAAGACCGAGTTGGAGCTTGTACCTTCCCATATATATGTATGGAGTGGAGTTTTCAACTGAAAAGAATCTTTGGGTTCCCAACATGCTAGTTGAAGGACGGCTTTCACACTCACATATCTCTCAAAACTGAGCATGTGGAGAGACATTCTTTCATCTAGCCCAAAGGGAACGGGTTGCAGGAGAAACTTTTACTCTGGTTTCTCAGTCAGTTTCCTAGTGCCAGTTTGAAGTTCCTGCAGTTTTCACTGTACAACCGAGTTGGAGCTTGTACCTTCCCATATATATGTATGGAGTGGAGTTTGCAACTGAAAAGAATCTTTGTGTTCCCAACATGCTAGTTGAAGGACGGCTTTCACACTCACTTATCTCTCAAAACTGAGCATGAGGAGAGACTTTCTTTCATCTAGCCCAAACGGAACGGGTTGCAGGAGAAAATTTTACTCTGGTTTCTCAGTCTGTTTCCTAGTGCCGGTTTGAAGTTCCTGCAGTTTTCACTGTAAAACCGAGTTGGAGCTAGTACCTTCCCATATATATGTATGGAGTGGAGTTTGCAACTGAAAAGAAACTTTGTGTTCCCTACAAGCTAGTTGAAGGACGGCTTTCACACACACATATCTCTCAGAACTGAGCATGTGGAGAGACGTTCGTTCATCTAGCACAAATGGAACGGGTTGAAGGGGAAACTTTTACTCAGGTTTCTCAGTCTGTTTCCTAGTGCCGGTTTGAAGTTCCTGCATGTTTCACTGTAAGACCGAGTTGGAGCTTGTACCTTCCCATATATATGTATGGAGTGGAATTTGCAACAGAAAAAAATCTTTCTGTTCCCAACATGCTAGTTGAAGGACGGCTTTCACACTCACTTATCTCTCAAAAGTGAGCATGAGGAGAGACTTCCGTTCATCTAGTCCAAATGGAACGGGTTGCAGGAGAAACTTTTACTCTGGTTTCTCAGTCTGTTTCCTAGTGCCGGTTTGAAGTTCCTGCAGTTTTCACTGTAAAACCGAGTTGGAGCTAGTACCTTCCCATATATATGTATGGAGTGGAGTTGGAAACTGAAAAGAAACTTTGTGTTGCCAACAAGCTAGTTGAAGGACGGCTTTCTCACACACTTATCTATCAAAACTGAGCATGTTGAGAGACCTTCGTTCATCTAGCACAAAGGGAACGGGTTGCAGGAGAAACTTTTACTCTGGTTTCTCATTCTGTTTCCTAGTGCCGGTTTGAAGTTCCTGCAGTTTTCACTGTAAAACCGAGTTGGAGCTAGTACCTTCCCATATATATGTATGGAGTGGAGTTTACAACTGAAAACAAACCTTGTGTTCCCAACAAGCTGGTTGAAGGACGGCTTTCACACACACTTATCTCTAAGAACTGAGCATGTGGAGAGACGTTCGTTCATCTAGCACTAATGGAACGGATTGCAGGAGAAACTTTTACTCTGGTTCCTCAGTCTGTTTCCTAGTGCCTGTTTCAAGTTCCTGCAGTTTACACTGTAAAACCAAGTTGGAGCTAGTACCTTCCCATATATATGTATGGAGTGGATTTGGAAACTGAAAAGAAACTTTGTGTTGCCAACAAGCTAGTTGAAGGACGGCTTTCTCACACACTTATGTCTCAGAACTTAGCATGTGGAGAGACGTTCGTTCATCTAGCACAAAAGGAACTGTTTTGCAGGGGAAACATTTACTCTGGTTTCTCAGTCTGTTTCCTAGTGCCGGTTTGAAGTTCCTGCAGTTTTCACTGTAAAACCGAGTTGGAGCTTGTACCTTCCCGTATATATGTATGGAGTGGAGTTTACAACTGATAAGAAACTTTGTGTTCCCAACAAGCTGGTTGAAGGACGGCTTTCACACACACTTATCTCTCAGAACTGAGCATGTGGGAGACGTTCGTTCATCTAGCACAATGGGAACGGATTGCAGGAGAAACTTTTACTCTGGTTTCTCAGTCTGTTTCCTAGTGCCTGTTTCAAATTCCTGCTGTTTTCACTGTAAGACCGAGTTGGAGCTTGTACCTTCCCATATATATGTATGGAGTGGAGTTTTCAACTGAAAAGAATCTTTGGGTTCCCAACATGCTAGTTGAAGGACGGCTTTCACACTCACATATCTCTCAAAACTGAGCATGTGAAGAGACATTCTTTCATCTAGCCCAAAGGGAACGGGTTGCAGGAGAAACTTTTACTCTGGTTTCTCAGTCTGTTTCCTAGTGCCAGTTTGAAGTTCCTGCAGTTTTCACTGTACAACCGAGTTGGAGCTTGTACCTTCCCATATATATGTATGGAGTGGAGTTTGCAACTGAAAAGAATCTTTGTGTTCCCAACATGCTAGTTGAAGGACGGCTTTCACACTCACTTATCTCTCAAAACTGAGCATGAGGAGAGACTTTCTTTCATCTAGCCCAAAGGGAACGGGTTGCAGGAGAAAATTTTACTCTGGTTTCTCAGTCTGTTTCCTAGTGCCGGTTTGAAGTTCCTGCAGTTTTCACTGTAAAACCGAGTTGGAGCTAGTACCTTCCCATATATATGTATGGAGTGGAGTTTGCAACTGAAAAGAAACTTTGTGTTCCCTACAAGCTAGTTGAAGGACGGCTTTCACACACACATATCTCTCAGAACTGAGCATGAGGAGAGACGTTCGTTCATCTAGCACAAATGGAACGGGTTGAAGGGGAAACTTTTACTCAGGTTTCTCAGTCTGTTTCCTAGTGCCGGTTTGAAGTTCCTGCATGTTTCACTGTAAGACCGAGTTGGAGCTTGTACCTTCCCATATATA
Organism: Camelus dromedarius; assembly: GCF_036321535.1. NCBI lineage: Eukaryota > Metazoa > Chordata > Mammalia > Artiodactyla > Camelidae > Camelus > Camelus dromedarius. The sequence continues at coordinate 11,777,277 of NC_087470.1, read as the reverse complement.
TGTATGGAGTGGAATTTGCAACAGAAAAAAATCTTTCTGTTCCCAACATGCTAGTTGAAGGACGGCTTTCACACTCACTTATCTCTCAAAAGTGAGCATGAGGAGAGACTTCCGTTCATCTAGTCCAAATGGAACGGGTTGCAGGAGAAACTTTTACTCTGGTTTCTCAGTCTGTTTCCTAGTGCCGGTTTGAAGTTCCTGCAGTTTTCACTGTAAAACCGAGTTGGAGCTAGTACCTTCCCATATATATGTATGGAGTGGAGTTTACAACTGATAAGAAACTTTGTGTTCCCAACAAGCTGGTTGAAGGACGGCTTTCACACACAATTATCTCTCAGAACTGAGCATGTGGGGAGACGTTCGTTCATGTAGCACAAATGGAACGGGTTGCAGGAGAAACTTTTACTCTGGTTTCTCAGTCTGTTTCCTAGTGCAGGTTTGAAGTTCCTGCAGTTTTCACTGTTAGACCGAGTTGGAGCTTGTACTTTCCCATATATATGTATGGAGTGAAGTTTGCAACTGAAAAGAATCTTTGTGTTCCCAACATGCTAGTTGAAGGACGGCTTTCACACTCATTTATCTCTCAAAACTGAGCATGAGGAGAGACGTTCGTTCATCTAGCACAAAGGGAACGGGTTGCAGGAGAAACTTTTACTCTGGTTCCTCAGTCTGTTTCCTAGTGCCGGTTTGAAGTTCCTGCAGTTTTCACTCTAAAACCGAGTTGGAGCTAGTACCTTCCCATATATATGTAAGGAGTGGTGTTTGCAACTGAAAAGAAACATTGCCTTCCAAACAAGCTATTTGACGGACGGCTTTCACACACACTTATCTCTCAGAACTGAGCATGTGGATAGACGTTCGTTCATCTAGCACTAAGGGAACGGATTGCAGGAGAAACTTTTACTCTGGTTTCTCAGTCTGTTTCCTAGTGCCTGTTACAAGTTCCTGCTGTTTTCACTGTAAAACCGAGTTGGAGCTTGTACCTTCCCATATATATGTATGGAGTGGAGTTTGCAACTGAAAAGAAACTTTGCGTTCCCAACAAGCTGGTTGAAGGACGGCTTTCAAACACACTTATCTCTCAGAACTGAGCATGTGGAGAGACGTTCGTTCATCTAGCACTAAGGGAACGGATTGCAGGAGAAACTTTTACTCTGGTTTCTCAGTCTGTTTCCTAGTGCCTGTTACAAGTTCCTGCTGTTTTCACTGTAAAACCGAGTTGGAGCTTGTACCTTCCCATATATATGTATGGAGTGGAGTTTGCAAATGAAAAGAAACTTTGTGTTCCCAACAAGCTAGTTGAAGGACGGCTTTCACACACACTTATGTCTCAGAAATGATCATGTGGAGAGACGTTCGTTCTTCTAGCACAAAGGGAACTGGTTTGCAGGGGAAACTTTTACTCTGGTTTCTCAGTCTGTTTCCTAGTGCCGGTTTGAATTCCCTGCAGTTTTCACTGTAAAACCGAGTTGGAGCTAGTACCTTCCCATATATATGTATGGAGTGGAGTTTACAACTGAAAAGAAACTTTGTGTTCCCAACAAGCTAGTTGAAGGACGGCTTTCACACACACTTATCTCTCAGAACTGAGCATGTGGAGAGACGTTCATTCATCTAGCACAAATGGAAGGATTGCAGGAGAAACTTTTACTCTGGTTTCTCAGTCTGTTTCCTAGTGCCTGTTTCAAGTTCCTGGAGTTTTCACTGTAAAACCGAGTTGGAGCTAGTACCTTCCCATATATATGTATGGAGTGGAGTTGGAAACTGAAAAGAAACTTTGTGTTCCCAACAATCTGAATGAAGGACGGCTTTCACACACACTTATCTCTCAGAACTGAGCATGTGGAGAGACGTTCGTTCATCTAGCACAAAGGGAACGGGTTGCAGGAGAAACTTTTACTCTGAATTCTCAGTCTGTTTCCTACTGCCGGTTTGAAGTTCCTGCAGTTTTCACTTTAAAAGCGACTTGGAGCTAGTACATTCCCGTACATATGTATGGAGTGGGGTCTACAACTGAAAAGAAACTTTGTGTTCCCAACAAGCTAGTTAAAGGACGGCTTTCACACACACTTATCTCTCACAACTGAGCATGTGGAGAGACGTTCGTTCATCTAGCACAAAGGGAACGGGTTGCAGGAGAAACTTTTACTCTGGTTTCTCAGTCTGTTTCCTAGTGCCGGTTTGAAATTCCTGCAGTTTTCACTCTAAAACCGAGTTGGAGCTAGTACATTCCCATATATATGTATGGAGTGTAGTTTACAACTGAAAAGAAACTTTGTGTTCCCAACAAGCTAGTTGAAGGACGGCTTTCACACACACTTATCTCTCAGACCTGAGCATGTGGAGAGACGTTCGTTCATCTAGCACAAAGGGAACGGGTTGCAGGAGAAACTTTTACTCTGATTTCTCAGTCTGTTTCCTACTGCCGGTTTGAAGTTCCTGCAGTTTTCACTGTAAAAGCGACTTGGAGCTAGTACATTCCCATACATATGTATGGAGTGGGGTCTACAACTGAAAAGAAACTTTGTGTTCCCAACAAGCTAGTTAAAGGACGGCTTTCACACACACTTATCTCTCACAACTGAGCATGTGGAGAAACGTTCGTTCATCTAGCACAAAGGGAACGGGTTGCAGGAGAAACTTTTACTCTGGTTTCTCAGTCTGTTTCCTAGTGCCGGTTTGAAATTCCTGCAGTTTTCACTCTAAAACCGAGTTGGAGCTAGTACCTTCCCATATATATGTATGGAGTGGAGTTTACAACTGAAAAGAAACTTTGTGTTCCCAACAAGCTAGTTGAAGGACGGCTTTAACACACACTTATCTCTCAGAACTGAGTATGTGGAGAGACGTTCATTCATCTAGCACAAATGGAACAGATTGCAGGAGAAACTTTTACTCTGGTTTCTCAGTCTGTTTCCTAGTGCCTGTTTCAATTTCCTGGAGTTTTCACTGTAAAACCGAGTTGGAGCTAGTTCCTTCCCATATATATGTATGGAGTGGAGTTGGAAACTGAAAAGAAACTTTGTGTTCCCAACAAGCTGGTTGAAGGACGGCTTTCACACACACATATCTCTTAAAACTGAGCATGTGGATAGACGTTCGTTCATCTAGCACAAAGGGAACGGGTTGCAGGAGAAACTTTTACTCTGTTTTCTCAGTCTGTTTCCTAGTGCCGGTTTGAAGTTCCTGCAGTTTTCACTGTAAAACCGTCTTGGAGCTAGTACATTCCCATACATATGTATGGAGTGGAGTTCGAAACTGAAAAGAAACTTTGTGTTCCCAACAAGCTAGTTGAAGGACGGCTTTCACACACACTTATCTCTCAGAACTGAGCATGTGGAGAGACGTTCGTTCATCTAGCACAAAGGGAACTGGTTGCAGGAGAAACTTTTACTCTGGTTTCTCAGTCTGTTTCCTAGTGCCGGTTTGATGTTCCTGCAGTTTTCACTGTAAAACCGAGTTGGAGCTAGTACCTTCCCATATATATTTATGGAGTGAATTTTACAACTGAAAAGAAACTTTGTGTTCCCAACAAGCTGGTTGAAGGACGGCTTTCACACACACTTATCTCTCAGAACTGAGCATGTGGAGAGACGTTCGTTCATCTAGCACAAAGGGAACGGATTGCAGGAGAAACTTTTACTCTGGTTTCTCAGTCTGTTTCCTAGTGCCGGTTTGAAGTTCCTGCAGTTTTCACTGTAAAACCGAGTTGGAGCTAGTACCTTCCCATATATATGTATGGAGTGGAGTTTACAACTGATAAGAAACTTTTTGTTCCCAACAAGCTGGTTGAAGGACGGCTTTCACACACAAATATCTCTCAGAACTGAGCATGTGGGGAGACGTTCGTTCATGTAGCACAAATGGAAAGGGTTGCAGGAGAAACTTTTACTCTGGTTTCTCAGTCTGTTTCCTAGTGCAGGTTTGAAGTTCCTGCAGTTTTCACTGTTAGACCGAGTTGGAGCTTGTACCTTCCCATATATATGTATGGAGTGGAATTTGCAACTGAAAAGAATCTTTGTGTTCCCAACATGCTAGTTGAAGTACGGCTTTCACACTCACTTATCTCTCAAAACTGAGCATGAGGAGAGACGTTCATTCATCTACCACAAAGGGAACGGGTTGCAGGAGAAACTTTTACTCTGGTTCCTCAGTCTGTTTCCTAGTACCAGTTTGAAGTTCCTGCAGTTTTCACTCTAAAACCGAGTTGGAGCTAGTACCTTCCCATATATATGTAAGGAGTGGTGTTTGCAACTGAAAAGAAACTTTGCGTTCCCAACAAGCTATTTGACGGACGGCTTTCACACACACTTATATCTCAAAACTGAGCATGTGGAGAGAAGTTCGTTCATCTAGCACAAAGGGAACGGGTTACAGGAGAAACTTTTACACTGGTTTCTCAGTCTGTTTCCTAGTGCCGGTTTGAAGTTCCTGCAGTTTTCACTGTAAAACCGAGTTGGAGCTAGTACCTTCCCATATATATGTATGGAGTGGAGTTTACAACTGATAAGAAACTTTGTGTTCCCAACAAGCTGGTTGAAGGACGGCTTTCACACACACTTATCTCTCAGAACTGAGCATGTGGGGAGACGTTCGTTCATCTAGCACAAAGGGAACGGATTGCAGGAGAAACTTTTACACTGGTTTCTCAGTCTGTTTCCTAGTGCCTGTTTCAAATTCCTGCTGTTTTCACTGTAAACCGAGATGAAGCTTGTACCTTCCCATATATATGTATGGAGTGGAGTTTGCAACTGAAAAGAAATTTGTGTTCCCAACAAGCTAGTTGAAGGACGGCTTTCACAAGCACATATCTCTCAGAAGTGAGCATGTGGAGAGACGTTCGTTCATCTAGCACAAAGGGAACGGGTTGCAGGAGAAACTTTTACTCTGGTTTCTCAGTCTGTTTCCTAGTGCCGGTTTGAAGTTCCTGCAGTTTTCACTGTAAAACCGAGTTGGAGCTAGTACCTTCCCATATATATGTATGGAGTGGAGTTTGCAACTTAAAAGAAAATTTGTGTTCCCAACAAGCTGGTTGAAGGACGTCTTTCACACACATTATCTCTCAAAACTGAGCATGTGGAGAGACGTTCGTTCATCTAGCACAAACGGAACGGGTTGCAGGAGAAACTATTACTCCGGTTTATCAGTCTGTTTCCTAGTGCCGGTTTGAAGTTCCTGCAGTTTTCACTGTTAGACCGAGTTGGAGCTTGTACCTTCCCATATATATGTATGCAGTGGAGTTTGCAACTGTAAAGAATCTTTGAGTTCCCAACATGCTAGTTGAAGGACGGCTTTCACACTCACTTATCTCTCAAAACTGAGCATGAGGAGAGACGTTCGTTCATCTAGCACAAAGGGAACGGGTTGCAGGAGAAACTTTTACTCTGGTTTCTCAGTCTGTTTCCTAGTGCCGGTTTGAAGTTCCTGCAGTTTTCACTGTAAAACCGATTTGGAGCTAGTACCTTCCCATATATATGTATGGAGTGGAGTTTACAACGGAAAAGAAACTTTGTGTTCCCAACAAGCTGGTTGAAGGACGGCTTTCACACACACTTATCTCTCAGAACTGAGCATGTGGACAGACGTTCGTTCATCTAGCACAAAGGGAACGGATAGCAGGAGAAACTTTTACTCTGGTTCCTCAGTCTGTTTCCTAGTACCAGTTTGAAGTTCCTGCAGTTTTCACTCTAAAACCGAGTTGGAGCTAGTACCTTCCCATATATATGTAAGGAGTGGTGTTTGCAACTGAAAAGAAACTTTGTGTTCCAAACAAGCTGGTTGAAGGACGGCTTTCACACACACTTATCTCTCAGAACTGAGCATGTGGGGAGACGTTCGTTCATCTAGCACAAAGGGAACGGATTGCAGGAGAAACTTTTACTCTGGTTTCTCAGTCTGTTTCCTAGTGCCTGTTTCAAATTCCTGCTGTTTTCACTGTAAACCGAGATGAAGCTTGTACCTTCCCATATATATGTATGGAGTGGAGTTTGCAACTGAAAAGAAATTTGTGTTCCCAACAAGCTAGTTGAAGGACGGCTTTCACAAGCACATATCTCTCAGAAGTGAGCATGTGGAGAGACGTTCGTTCATCTAGCACAAAGGGAACGGGTTGCAGGAGAAACTTTTACTCTGGTTTCTCAGTCTGTTTCCTAGTGCCGGTTTGAAGTTCCTGCAGTTTTCACTGTAAAACCGAGTTGGAGCTAGTACCTTCCCATATATATGTATGGAGTGGAGTTTGCAAATGAAAAGAAACTTTGTGTTCCCAACAAGCTAGTTGAAGGACGGCTTTCACACACACTTATGTCTCAGAACTGAGCATGTGGAGAGACGTTCGTTCTTCTAGCACAAAGGGAACTGGTTTGCAGGGGAAACTTTTACTCTGGTTTCTCAGTCTGTTTCCTAGTGCCGGTTTGAATTTCCTGCAGTTTTCACTGTAAAACCGAGTTGGAGCTAGTACCTTCCCATATATATGTATGGAGAGGAGTTTACAACTGAAAAGAAACTTTGTGTTCCCAACAAGCTAGTTGAAGGACGGCTTTCACACACACTTATCTCTCAGAACTGAGCATGTGGAGAGACGTTCATTCATCTAGCACAAATGGAAGGATTGCAGGAGAAACTTTTACTCTGGTTTCTCAGTCTGTTTCCTAGTGCCTGTTTCAAGTTCCTGGAGTTTTCACTGTAAAACCGAGTTGGAGCTAGTACCTTCCCATATATATGTATGGAGTGGAGTTGGAAACTGAAAAGAAACTTTGTGTTCCCAACAAGCTAGTTGAAGGACGGCTTTCACACACACATACCTCTCAGAACTGAGCATGTGGAGAGACGTTCGTTCATCTAGCACAAATGGAACGGGTTGCAGGAGAAACTTTTACTCTGATTTCTCAGTCTGTTTCCTACTGCCGGTTTGAAGTTCCTGCAGTTTTCACTGTAAAAGCGACTTGGAGCTAGTACATTCCCATACATATGTATGGAGTGGGGTTTACAACTGAAAAGAAACATTGTGTTCCCAACAAGCTAGTTAAAGGACGGCTTTCACACACACTTATCTCTCACAACTGAGCATGTGGAGAGACGTTCGTTCATCTAGCACAAAGGGAACGGGTTGCAGGAGAAACTTTTACTCTGGTTTCTCAGTCTGTTTCCTAGTGCCGGTTTGAAATTCCTGCAGTTTTCACTCTAAAACCGAGTTGGAGCTAGTACCTTCCCATATATATGTATGGAGTGGAGTTTACAACTGAAAAGAAACTTTGTGTTCCCAACAAGCTAGTTGAAGGACGGCTTTCACACACAATTATCTCTTAGAACTGAACATGTGGAGAGACGTTCATTCATCAAGCACAAATGGAACGGATTGCAGGAGAAACTTTTACTCTGGTTTCTCAGTCTTTTTCCTAGTGCCTGTTTCAAGTTCCTGGACTTTTCACTGTAAAACCGAGTTGGAGCTAGTTCCTTCCCATATATATGTATGGATTGGAGTTGGAAACTGAAAAGAAACTTTGTGTTCCCAACAAGCTGGTTGAAGGACGGCTTTCACACACACATATCTCTTAAAACTGAGCATGTGGATAGACGTTCGTTCATCTAGCACAAAGGGAACGGGTTGCAGGAGAAACTTTTACTCTGATTTCTCAGTCTGTTTCCTAGTGCCGGTTTGAAGTTCCTACAGTTTTCACTGTAAAACCGACTTGGAGCTAGTACATTCCCATACATATGTATGGAGTGGAGTTGGAAACTGAAAAGAAACTTTGTGTTCCCAACAAGCTAGTTGAAGGACGGCTTTCACACACACTTATCTCTCAGAACTGAGCATGTGGAGAGTCGTTCGTTCATCTAGCACAAAGGGAACTGCTTGCAGGAGAAACTTTTACTCTGGTTTCTCAGTCTGTTTCCTAGTGCCGGTTTGATGTTCCTGCAGATTTCACTGTAAAACCGAGTTGGAGCTAGTACCTTCCCATATATATGTATGGAGTGAATTTTACAACTGAAAAGAAACTTTGTGTTCCCAACAAGCTGGTTGAAGGACGGCTTTCACACACACTTATCTCTCAGAACTGAGCATGTGGAGAGACGTTCGTTCATCTAGCACAAAGGGAACGGATTGCAGGAGAAACTTTTACTCTGGTTTCTCAGTCTGTTTCCTAGTGCCGGTTTGAAGTTCCTGCAGTTTTCACTGTAAAACCGAGTTGGAGCTAGTACCTTCCCGTATATATGTATGGAGTGGAGTTGGAAACTGAAAAGAAACTTTGTGTTGCCAACAAGCTAGTTGAAGGACGGCTTTCTCACACACTTATCTCTCAAAACTGAGCATGTTGAGAGACGTTCGTTCATCTAGCACAAAGGGAACAGGTTGCAGGAGAAACTTTTACTCTGGTTTCTCAGTCTGTTTCCTAGTGCCGGTTTGAAGTTCCTGCAGTTTTCACTGTAAAACCGATTTGGAGCTAGTACCTTCCCATATATATGTATGGAGTGGAGGTTACAACTGAAAAGAAACTTTGTGTTCCCAACAAGCTGGTTGAAGGACGGCTTTCACACACAGTTATCTCTCAGAACTGAGCATGTGGACAGACGTTCGTTCATCTAGCACAAAGGGAACGGATAGCAGGAGAAACTTTTACTCTGGTTTCTCAGTCTGTTTCCTAGTGCCGGTTTGAAGTTCCTGCAGTTTTCACTGTAAAACCGAGTTGGAGCTAGTACCTTCCCATATATATGTATGGAGTGGAGTTTGCAACTGAAAAGAAACTTTGTGTTCCCAACAAGCTAGTTGAAGGACGGCTTTCACACACACTTATCTCTCAGAACTGAGCATGTGGAGAGACGTTCGTTCATCTAGCACAAATGGAACGGGTTGAAGGGGAAACTTTTACTCTGGTTTCTCAGTCTGTTTCCTAGTGCCGGTTTGAAGTTCCTGCATGTTTCACTGTAAGACCGAGTTGGAGCTTGTACCTTCCCATATATATGTATGGAGTGGAATTTGCAACAGAAAAAAATCTTTGTGTTCCCAACATGCTATTTGAAGGACGGCTTTCACACTCAATTATCTCTCAAAAGTGAGCATGAGGAGAGACTTCCGTTCATCTAGTCCAAATGGAACGGGTTGCAGGAGAAACTTTTACTCTGGTTTCTCAGTCTGTTTCCTAGTGCCGGTTTGAAGTTCCTGCAGTTTTCACTGTAAAACCGAGTTGGAGCTAGTACCTTCCCATATATATGTAAGGAGTGGAGTTTACAACTGATAAGAAACTTTGTGTTCCCAACAAGCTGGTTGAAGGACGGCTTTCACACACAAATATCTCTCAGAACTGAGCATGTGGGGAGACGTTCGTTCATGTAGCACAAATGGAACGGGTTGCAGGAGAAACTTTTACTCTGGTTTCTCAGTCTGTTTCCTAGTGCAGGTTTGAAATTCCTGCAGTTTTCACTGTTAGACCGAGTTGTGGCTTGTACCTTCCCATATATATGTATGGAGTGGAGTTTGCAACTGAAAAGAATCTTTGTGTTCCCAACATGCTAGTTGAAGTACGGCTTTCACACTCACTTATCTCTCAAAACTGAGCATGAGGAGAGACGTTCATTCATCTACCACAAAGGGAACGGGTTGCAGGAGAAACTTTTACTCTGGTTTCTCAGTCTGTTTCCTAGTGCCTGTTTCAAATTCCTGCTGTTTTCACTGTAAACCGAGATGAAGCTTGTACCTTCCCATATATATGTATGGAGTGGAGTTTGCAACTGAAAAGAAATTTGTGTTCCCAACAAGCTAGTTGAAGGACGGCTTTCACACGCACATATCTCTCAGAAGTGAGCATGTGGAGAGACGTTCGTTCATCTAGCACAAAGGGAACGGGTTGCAGGGGAAACTTTTACTCTGGTTTCTCAGTCTGTTTCCTAGTGCCGGTTTGAAGTTCCTGCAGTTTTCACTGTAAAACCGAGTTGGAGCTAGTACCTTCCGATATATATGTATGGAGTGGAGTTTGCAACTGAAAAGAAACTTTGTGTTCCCAACAAGCTGGTGGAACTACGTCTTTCACACACATTATCTCTCAAAACTGAGCATGTGGAGAGACGTTCGTTCATCTAGCACAAACGGAACGGGTTGCAGGAGAAACTATTACTCCGGTTTATCAGTCTGTTTCCTAGTGCCGGTTTGAAGTTCCTGCAATTTTCACTGTTAGACCGAGTTGGAGCTTGTACCTTCCCATATATATGTATGCAGTGGAGTTTGCAACTGTAAAGAATCTTTGAGTTCCCAACATGCTAGTTGTAGGACGGCTTTCACACACACTTATCTCTCAAAACTGAGCATGAGGAGAGACGTTCGTTCATCTAGCACAAAGGGAACGGGTTGCAGGAGAAACTTTTACTCTGGTTCCTTAGTCTGTTTCCTAGTGCCGGTTTGAAGTTCCTGCAGTTTTCACTCTAAAACCGAGTTGGAGCTTGTACCTTCCCATATATATGTATGGAGTAGAGTTTGCAACTGAAAAGAAACTTTGCGTTCCCAACAAGCTGGTTGAAGGACGGCTTTCACACACACTTATCTCTCAGAACTGAGCATGTGGAGAGACGTTCGTTCATCTAGCACTAAGGGAACGGATTGCAGGAGAAACTTTTACTCTGGTTTCTCAGTCTGTTTCCTAGTGCCTGTTACAAGTTCCTGCTGTTTTCACTGTAAAACCGAGTTGGAGCTTGTACCTTCCCATATATATGTATGGAGTGGAGTTTGCAAATGAAAAGAAACTTTGTGTTCCCAACAAGCTAGTTGAAGGACGGCTTTCACACACACTTATGTCTCAGAACTGAGCATGTGGAAAGACGTTCGTTCTTCCAGCACAAAGGGAACTGGTTTGCAGGGGAAACTTTTACTCTGGTTTCTCAGTCTGTTTCCTAGTGCCGGTTTGAATTTCCTGCAGTTTTCACTGTAAAACCGAGTTGGAGCTAGTACCTTCCCATATATATGTATGGAGTGGAGTTTACAACTGAAAAGAAACTTTGTGTTCCCAACAAGCTAGTTGAAGGACGGCTTTCACACACACTTATCTCTCAGAACTGAGCATGTGGAGAGACGTTCATTCATCTAGCACAAATGGAAGGATTGCAGGAGAAACTTTTACTCTGGTTTCTCAGTCTGTTTCCTAGTGCCTGTTTCAAGTTCCTGGAGTTTTCACTGTAAAACCGAGTTGGAGCTAGTACCTTCCCATATATATGTATGGAGTGGAGTTGGAAACTGAAAAGAAACTTTGTGTTCCCAACAATCTGAATGAAGTACGGCATTCACACACACATATCTCTCAGAACTGAGCATGTGGAGAGACGTTCGTTCATCTAGCACAAAGGGAACGGGTTGCAGGAGAAACTTTTACTCTGATTTCTCAGTCTGTTTCCTACTGCCGGTTTGAAGTTCCTGCAGTTTTCACTCTAAAACCGAGTTGGAGCTAGTACCTTCCCATATATATGTATGGAGTGGAGTTTACAACTGAAAAGAAACTTTGTGTTCCCAACAAGATATTTGAAGGACGGCTTTCACACACACTTACCACTCAGAACTGAGCATGTGGAGAGACGTTCGTTCATCTAGCACAAATGGAACGGGTTGCAGGAGAAACTTTTACTCTGATTTCTCAGTCTGTTTCCTACTGCCGGTTTGAAGTTCCTGCAGTTTTCACTGTAAAAGCGACTTGGAGCTAGTACATTCCCAAACATATGTATGGAGTGGGGTTTACAACTGAAAAGAAACTTTGTGTTCCCAACAAGCTAGTTAAAGGACGGCTTTCACACACACTTATCTCTCACAACTGAGCATGTGGAGAGACGTTCGTTCATCTAGCACAAAGGGAACGGGTTGCAGGAGAAACTTTTACTCTGGATTCTCAGTCTGTTTCCTAGTGCCGGTTTGAAATTCCTGCAGTTTTCACTCTAAAACCGAGTTGGAGCTAGTACCTTCCCATATATATGTATGGAGTGGAGTTTACAACTGAAAAGAAACTTTGTGTTCCCAACAAGCTAGTTGAAGGACGGCTTTCACACACAATTATCTCTCAGAACTGAGCATGTGGAGAGACGTTCATTCATCAAGCAAAAATGGAACGGATTGCAGGAGAAACTTTTACTCTGGTTTCTCAGTCTGTTTCCTAGTGCCTGTTTCAAGTTCCTGGAGTTTTCACTGTAAAACCGAGTTGGAGCTAGTTCCTTCCCATATATATATATGGAGTGGAGTTGGAAACTGAAAAGAAACTTTGTGTTCCCAACAAGCTGGTTGAAGGACGGCTTTCACACACACCTATCTCTTAAAACTGAGCATGTGGATAGACGTTCGTTCATCTAGCCAAAGGGAACGGGTTGCAGGAGAAACTTTTACTCTGATTTCTCAGTCTGTTTCCTAGTGCCGGTTTGAAGTTCCTGCAGTTTTCACTGTAAAACCGACTTGGAGCTAGTACATTCCCATACATATGTATGGAGTGGAGTTGGAAACTGAAAAGAAACTTTGTGTTCCCAACAAGCTAGTTGAAGGACGGCTTTCACACACACTTATCTCTCAGAACTGAGCATGTGGAGAGACGTTCGTTCATCTAGCACAAAGGGAACGTGTTGCAGGAGAAACTTTTACTCTGGTTTCTCAGTCTGTTTCCTAGTGCCGGTTTGATGTTCCTGCAGATTTCACTGTAAAACCGAGTTGGAGCTAGTACCTTCCCATATATATGTATGGAGTGAATTTTACAACTAAAAAGAAACTTTGTGTTCCCAACAAGCTGGTTGAAGGACGGCTTTCACACACACTTATCTCTCAGAACTGAGCATGTGGAGAGACGTTCGTTCATCTAGCACAAAGGGAACGGATTGCAGGAGAAACTTTTACTCTGGTTTCTCAGTCTGTTTCCTAGTGCCGGTTTGAAGTTCCTGCAGTTTTCACTGTAAAACCGATTTGGAGCTAGTACCTTCCCATATATATGTATGGAGTGGAGTTGGAAACTGAAAAGAAACTTTGTGTTGCCAACAAGCTAGTTGAAGGACGGCTTTCTCACACACTTATCTCTCAAAACTGAGCATGTTGAGAGACGTTCGTTCATCTACACAAAGTGAACGGGTTGCAGGAGAAACTTTTACTCTGGTTTCTCAGTCTGTTTCCTAGTGCCGGTTTGAAGTTCCTGCAGTTTTCACTGTAAAACCGATTTGGAGCTAGTACCTTCCCATATATATGTATGGAGTGGAGTTTACAACTGAAAAGAAACTTTGTGTTCCCAACAAGCTGGTTGAAGGACGGCTTTCACACACAATTATCTCTCAGAACTGAGCATGTGGACAGACGTTCGTTCATCTAGCACAAAGGGAACGGATAGCAGGAGAAACATTTACTCTGGTTTCTCAGTCTGTTTCCTAGGGCCGGTTTGAAGTTCCTGCAGTTTTCACTGTAAAACCGAGTTGGAGCTAGTACCTTCCCATATATATGTAAGGAGTCGAGTTTGCAACTGAAAAGAAACTTTGTGTTCCCAACAAGCTAGTTGAAGGACGGCTTCACACATATTTATCTCTCAAAACTGAGCATGTGGAGAGACGTTCGTTCATCTAGCACAAAGGGAACGGGTTGCAGGAGAAACTTTTATTCTGGTTTCTCAGTGTGTTTCCTAGTGCCGGTTTGAAGTTCCTGCAGTTTTCACTGTAAAACCGAATTAGAGCTAGTACCTTCCCTTATATTTTAATGGAGTGGAGTTGGAACCTGGAAAGATACTTTGTGTTCCCAACAAGCTAGTTGAAGGACGGCTTTCACACACAAATATCTCTCAAAACTGAGCATGTGGAGAGACGTTCGTTCATCTAGCACAAAAGGAACTGGTTGCAGGTGAAACTTTTACTCTGGTTTCTTAGTGTGTTTCCTAGTGCCGGTTTGAATTTCCTGCAGTTTTCACTGTAAAACCGAGTTGGAGCTAGTACCTTCCCATATATATTTATGGAGTGGATTTTGCAACTCAAAAGAAACTTTGTGTTCCCAACAAGCTAGTTGAAGGACGGCTTTCACACACACTTATCTCTCAAAACTGAGCATGTGGATAGACGATCGTTCATCTAGCACAAAGTGAACGGGTTGCAGGAGAAACTTCTACTCTGGCTTCTCAGTCTGTTTCCTAGTGCCTGTTTCAAGTCCCTGCAGTTTTCACTGTAAAACCGATTTGGAGCTAGTACCTTCCCATATATATGTATGGAGTGGAGTTGGAAACTGAAAAGAAACTTTGTGTTCCCAACAAGCTAGTTGAAGGACGGCTTTCACACACACTTATCTCTCAAAATTGAGCATGTGGATAGACGATCGTTCATCTAGCACAAAGTGAACGGGTTGAAGGAGAAACTTCTACTCTGGTTTCTCAGTCTGTTTCCTAGTCCCGGTTTGAAGTTCCTGCAGTTTTCACTGTAAAACCGACTTGGAGCTAGTACATTCCCATATATATGTATGGATTGGGGTTTGCAACTGAAAAGAAACTTTGTGTTCCCAACAAGTTAGTTGAAGGACGGCTTTCACACACACTTATCTCTCAAAACTGAGCATGTGGATAGACGTTCGTTCATCTAGCACAAAGGGAACGCGTTGCAGGAGAAACTTTTACTCTGGTTTCTCAGTCTGTTTCCTAGTGCCGGTTTGAATTTCCTGCAGATTTCACTGTAAAACCGACTTGGAGCTAGTACATTCCCATATATATGTATGGAGACCAGTTGGAAACTGAAAAGAAACTTTGTGTTCCCAACAAGCTAGTTGAAGGACGGCTTTCACACTCACTTATCTCTCAGAACTGAGCATGGGGAGAGACGTTCGTTCTTCTAGCACAAAGGGAACGGGTTGCAGGAGAAACTTTTACTCTGGTTTCTCAGTCTGTTTCCTAGGGCCGGTTTGAAGTTCCTGCAGGTTTCACTGTAAAACCGAGTTGGAGCTAGTACCTTCCCATATATATGTATGGAGTGGAGTTTACAACTGAAAAGAAAGTTTGTGTTCCCAACAAGCTGGTTGAAGGACGGCTTTCACACACACTTATCTCTCAGAACTGAGCATGTGGAGAGACGTTCGTTCATCTAGCACAAAGGAAACGGATTGCAGGGGAAACTTTTACTCTGGTTTCTCAGTCTGTTTCCTAGTGCCTGTTTCAAGTTCCTTCAGTTTTCAGTGTAAAACCGAGTTGGAGCTAGTACTTTCCCATATATATGTATGGAGTGAAGTTGGAAACTTAAAAGAAACATTGTGTTGCCAAAAGCTAGTTGAAGGACGGCTTTCTCACACACTTATCTCTCAAAACTGAGCATGTTGAGAGACGTTCGTTCATCTAGCACAAAGGGAACGGGTTGCAGGAGAATCTTTTACTCTGGTTTCTCATTCTGTTTCCTAGTGCCGGTTTGAAGTTCCTGCAGTTTTCACTGTAAAACCGATTTGGAGCTAGTACCTTCCCATTTATATGTATGGAGTGGAGTTTACAACTGAAAAGAAACTTTAAGTTCCCAACAAGCTGGTTGAAGGACGGCATTCACACACACTTATCTCTCAGAACTGAGCATGTGGGGAGACGTTCGTTCATCTAGCACAAAGGGAACGGATTGCAGGAGAAACTTTTACTCTGGTTTCTCAGTCTGTTTCCTAGTGCCTGTTTCAAATTCCTGCTGTTTTCACTGTAAACCGAGATGAAGCTTGTACCTTCCCATATATATGTATGGAGTGGAGTTTGCAACTGAAAAGAAATTTGTGTTCCCAACAAGCTAGTTGAAGGACGGCTTTCACAAGCACATATCTCTCAGAAGTGAGCATGTGGAGAGACGTTCGTTCATCTAGCACAAAGGGAACGGGTTGCAGGAGAAACTTTTACTCTGGTTTCTCAGTCTGTTTCCTAGTGCCGGTTTGAAGTTCCTGCAGTTTTCACTGTAAAACCGAGTTGGAGCTAGTACCTTCCCATATATATGTATGGAGTGGAGTTTGCAAATGAAAAGAAACTTTGTGTTCCCAACAAGCTAGTTGAAGGACGGCTTTCACACACACTTATGTCTCAGAACTGAGCATGTGGAGAGACGTTCGTTCTTCTAGCACAAAGGGAACTGGTTTGCAGGGGAAACTTTTACTCTGGTTTCTCAGTCTGTTTCCTAGTGCCGGTTTGAATTTCCTGCAGTTTTCACTGTAAAACCGAGTTGGAGCTAGTACCTTCCCATATATATGTATGGAGAGGAGTTTACAACTGAAAAGAAACTTTGTGTTCCCAACAAGCTAGTTGAAGGACGGCTTTCACACACACTTATCTCTCAGAACTGAGCATGTGGAGAGACGTTCATTCATCTAGCACAAATGGAAGGATTGCAGGAGAAACTTTTACTCTGGTTTCTCAGTCTGTTTCCTAGTGCCTGTTTCAAGTTCCTGGAGTTTTCACTGTAAAACCGAGTTGGAGCTAGTACCTTCCCATATATATGTATGGAGTGGAGTTGGAAACTGAAAAGAAACTTTGTGTTCCCAACAAGCTAGTTGAAGGACGGCTTTCACACACACATACCTCTCAGAACTGAGCATGTGGAGAGACGTTCGTTCATCTAGCACAAATGGAACGGGTTGCAGGAGAAACTTTTACTCTGATTTCTCAGTCTGTTTCCTACTGCCGGTTTGAAGTTCCTGCAGTTTTCACTGTAAAAGCGACTTGGAGCTAGTACATTCCCATACATATGTATGGAGTGGGGTTTACAACTGAAAAGAAACATTGTGTTCCCAACAAGCTAGTTAAAGGACGGCTTTCACACACACTTATCTCTCACAACTGAGCATGTGGAGAGACGTTCGTTCATCTAGCACAAAGGGAACGGGTTGCAGGAGAAACTTTTACTCTGGTTTCTCAGTCTGTTTCCTAGTGCCGGTTTGAAATTCCTGCAGTTTTCACTCTAAAACCGAGTTGGAGCTAGTACCTTCCCATATATATGTATGGAGTGGAGTTTACAACTGAAAAGAAACTTTGTGTTCCCAACAAGCTAGTTGAAGGACGGCTTTCACACACAATTATCTCTTAGAACTGAACATGTGGAGAGACGTTCATTCATCAAGCACAAATGGAACGGATTGCAGGAGAAACTTTTACTCTGGTTTCTCAGTCTTTTTCCTAGTGCCTGTTTCAAGTTCCTGGACTTTTCACTGTAAAACCGAGTTGGAGCTAGTTCCTTCCCATATATATGTATGGAGTGGAGTTGGAAACTGAAAAGAAACTTTGTGTTCCCAACAAGCTGGTTGAAGGACGGCTTTCACACACACATATCTCTTAAAACTGAGCATGTGGATAGACGTTCGTTCATCTAGCACAAAGGGAACGGGTTGCAGGAGAAACTTTTACTCTGATTTCTCAGTCTGTTTCCTAGTGCCGGTTTGAAGTTCCTACAGTTTTCACTGTAAAACCGACTTGGAGCTAGTACATTCCCATACATATGTATGGAGTGGAGTTGGAAACTGAAAAGAAACTTTGTGTTCCCAACAAGCTAGTTGAAGGACGGCTTTCACACACACTTATCTCTCAGAACTGAGCATGTGGAGAGTCGTTCGTTCATCTAGCACAAAGGGAACTGCTTGCAGGAGAAACTTTTACTCTGGTTTCTCAGTCTGTTTCCTAGTGCCGGTTTGATGTTCCTGCAGATTTCACTGTAAAACCGAGTTGGAGCTAGTACCTTCCCATATATATGTATGGAGTGAATTTTACAACTGAAAAGAAACTTTGTGTTCCCAACAAGCTGGTTGAAGGACGGCTTTCACACACACTTATCTCTCAGAACTGAGCATGTGGAGAGACGTTCGTTCATCTAGCACAAAGGGAACGGATTGCAGGAGAAACTTTTACTCTGGTTTCTCAGTCTGTTTCCTAGTGCCGGTTTGAAGTTCCTGCAGTTTTCACTGTAAAACCGAGTTGGAGCTAGTACCTTCCCATATATATGTATGGAGTGGAGTTGGAAACTGAAAAGAAACTTTGTGTTGCCAACAAGCTAGTTGAAGGACGGCTTTCTCACACACTTATCTCTCAAAACTGAGCATGTTGAGAGACGTTCGTTCATCTAGCACAAAGGGAACAGGTTGCAGGAGAAACTTTTACTCTGGTTTCTCAGTCTGTTTCCTAGTGCCGGTTTGAAGTTCCTGCAGTTTTCACTGTAAAACCGATTTGGAGCTAGTACCTTCCCATATATATGTATGGAGTGGAGGTTACAACTGAAAAGAAACTTTGTGTTCCCAACAAGCTGGTTGAAGGACGGCTTTCACACACAGTTATCTCTCAGAACTGAGCATGTGGACAGACGTTCGTTCATCTAGCACAAAGGGAACGGATAGCAGGAGAAACTTTTACTCTGGTTTCTCAGTCTGTTTCCTAGTGCCGGTTTGAAGTTCCTGCAGTTTTCACTGTAAAACCGAGTTGGAGCTAGTACCTTCCCATATATATGTATGGAGTGGAGTTTGCAACTGAAAAGAAACTTTGTGTTCCCAACAAGCTAGTTGAAGGACGGCTTTCACACACACTTATCTCTCAGAACTGAGCATGTGGAGAGACGTTCGTTCATCTAGCACAAATGGAACGGGTTGAAGGGGAAACTTTTACTCTGGTTTCTCAGTCTGTTTCCTAGTGCCGGTTTGAAGTTCCTGCATGTTTCACTGTAAGACCGAGTTGGAGCTTGTACCTTCCCATATATATGTATGGAGTGGAATTTGCAACAGAAAAAAATCTTTGTGTTCCCAACATGCTATTTGAAGGACGGCTTTCACACTCACTTATCTCTCAAAAGTGAGCATGAGGAGAGACTTCCGTTCATCTAGTCCAAATGGAACGGGTTGCAGGAGAAACTTTTACTCTGGTTTCTCAGTCTGTTTCCTAGTGCCGGTTTGAAGTTCCTGCAGTTTTCACTGTAAAACCGAGTTGGAGCTAGTACCTTCCCATATATATGTAAGGAGTGGAGTTTACAACTGATAAGAAACTTTGTGTTCCCAACAAGCTGGTTGAAGGACGGCTTTCACACACAAATATCTCTCAGAACTGAGCATGTGGGGAGACGTTCGTTCATGTAGCACAAATGGAACGGGTTGCAGGAGAAACTTTTACTCTGGTTTCTCAGTCTGTTTCCTAGTGCAGGTTTGAAGTTCCTGCAGTTTTCACTGTTAGACCGAGTTGTGGCTTGTACCTTCCCATATATATGTATGGAGTGGAGTTTGCAACTGAAAAGAATCTTTGTGTTCCCAACATGCTAGTTGAAGTACGGCTTTCACACTCACTTATCTCTCAAAACTGAGCATGAGGAGAGACGTTCATTCATCTACCACAAAGGGAACGGGTTGCAGGAGAAACTTTTACTCTGGTTTCTCAGTCTGTTTCCTAGTGCCTGTTTCAAATTCCTGCTGTTTTCACTGTAAACCGAGATGAAGCTTGTACCTTCCCATATATATGTATGGAGTGGAGTTTGCAACTGAAAAGAAATTTGTGTTCCCAACAAGCTAGTTGAAGGACGGCTTTCACACGCACATATCTCTCAGAAGTGAGCATGTGGAGAGACGTTCGTTCATCTAGCACAAAGGGAACGGGTTGCAGGGGAAACTTTTACTCTGGTTTCTCAGTCTGTTTCCTAGTGCCGGTTTGAAGTTCCTGCAGTTTTCACTGTAAAACCGAGTTGGAGCTAGTACCTTCCGATATATATGTATGGAGTGGAGTTTGCAACTGAAAAGAAACTTTGTGTTCCCAACAAGCTGGTGGAACTACGTCTTTCACACACATTATCTCTCAAAACTGAGCATGTGGAGAGACGTTCGTTCATCTAGCACAAACGGAACGGGTTGCAGGAGAAACTATTACTCCGGTTTATCAGTCTGTTTCCTAGTGCCGGTTTGAAGTTCCTGCAATTTTCACTGTTAGACCGAGTTGGAGCTTGTACCTTCCCATATATATGTATGCAGTGGAGTTTGCAACTGTAAAGAATCTTTGAGTTCCCAACATGCTAGTTGTAGGACGGCTTTCACACACACTTATCTCTCAAAACTGAGCATGAGGAGAGACGTTCGTTCATCTAGCACAAAGGGAACGGGTTGCAGGAGAAACTTTTACTCTGGTTCCTTAGTCTGTTTCCTAGTGCCGGTTTGAATTTCCTGCAGTTTTCACTCTAAAACCGAGTTGGAGCTTGTACCTTCCCATATATATGTATGGAGTAGAGTTTGCAACTGAAAAGAAACTTTGCGTTCCCAACAAGCTGGTTGAAGGACGGCTTTCACACACACTTATCTCTCAGAACTGAGCATGTGGAGAGACGTTCGTTCATCTAGCACTAAGGGAACGGATTGCAGGAGAAACTTTTACTCTGGTTTCTCAGTCTGTTTCCTAGTGCCTGTTACAAGTTCCTGCTGTTTTCACTGTAAAACCGAGTTGGAGCTTGTACCTTCCCATATATATGTATGGAGTGGAGTTTGCAAATGAAAAGAAACTTTGTGTTCCCAACAAGCTAGTTGAAGGACGGCTTTCACACACACTTATGTCTCAGAACTGAGCATGTGGAAAGACGTTCGTTCTTCCAGCACAAAGGGAACTGGTTTGCAGGGGAAACTTTTACTCTGGTTTCTCAGTCTGTTTCCTAGTGCCGGTTTGAATTTCCTGCAGTTTTCACTGTAAAACCGAGTTGGAGCTAGTACCTTCCCATATATATGTATGGAGTGGAGTTTACAACTGAAAAGAAACTTTGTGTTCCCAACAAGCTAGTTGAAGGACGGCTTTCACACACACTTATCTCTCAGAACTGAGCATGTGGAGAGACGTTCATTCATCTAGCACAAATGGAAGGATTGCAGGAGAAACTTTTACTCTGGTTTCTCAGTCTGTTTCCTAGTGCCTGTTTCAAGTTCCTGGAGTTTTCACTGTAAAACCGAGTTGGAGCTAGTACCTTCCCATATATATGTATGGAGTGGAGTTGGAAACTGAAAAGAAACTTTGTGTTCCCAACAATCTGAATGAAGTACGGCATTCACACACACATATCTCTCAGAACTGAGCATGTGGAGAGACGTTCGTTCATCTAGCACAAAGGGAACGGGTTGCAGGAGAAACTTTTACTCTGATTTCTCAGTCTGTTTCCTACTGCCGGTTTGAAGTTCCTGCAGTTTTCACTCTAAAACCGAGTTGGAGCTAGTACCTTCCCATATATATGTATGGAGTGGAGTTTACAACTGAAAAGAAACTTTGTGTTCCCAACAAGATATTTGAAGGACGGCTTTCACACACACTTACCACTCAGAACTGAGCATGTGGAGAGACGTTCGTTCATCTAGCACAAATGGAACGGGTTGCAGGAGAAACTTTTACTCTGATTTCTCAGTCTGTTTCCTACTGCCGGTTTGAAGTTCCTGCAGTTTTCACTGTAAAAGCGACTTGGAGCTAGTACATTCCCAAACATATGTATGGAGTGGGGTTTACAACTGAAAAGAAACTTTGTGTTCCCAACAAGCTAGTTAAAGGACGGCTTTCACACACACTTATCTCTCACAACTGAGCATGTGGAGAGACGTTCGTTCATCTAGCACAAAGGGAACGGGTTGCAGGAGAAACTTTTACTCTGGATTCTCAGTCTGTTTCCTAGTGCCGGTTTGAAATTCCTGCAGTTTTCACTCTAAAACCGAGTTGGAGCTAGTACCTTCCCATATATATGTATGGAGTGGAGTTTACAACTGAAAAGAAACTTTGTGTTCCCAACAAGCTAGTTGAAGGACGGCTTTCACACACAATTATCTCTCAGAACTGAGCATGTGGAGAGACGTTCATTCATCAAGCAAAAATGGAACGGATTGCAGGAGAAACTTTTACTCTGGTTTCTCAGTCTGTTTCCTAGTGCCTGTTTCAAGTTCCTGGAGTTTTCACTGTAAAACCGAGTTGGAGCTAGTTCCTTCCCATATATATGTATGGAGTGGAGTTGGAAACTGAAAAGAAACTTTGTGTTCCCAACAAGCTGGTTGAAGGACGGCTTTCACACACACCTATCTCTTAAAACTGAGCATGTGGATAGACGTTCGTTCATCTAGCACAAAGGGAACGGGTTGCAGGAGAAACTTTTACTCTGATTTCTCAGTCTGTTTCCTAGTGCCGGTTTGAAGTTCCTGCAGTTTTCACTGTAAAACCGACTTGGAGCTAGTACATTCCCATACATATGTATGGAGTGGAGTTGGAAACTGAAAAGAAACTTTGTGTTCCCAACAAGCTAGTTGAAGGACGGCTTTCACACACACTTATCTCTCAGAACTGAGCATGTGGAGAGACGTTCGTTCATCTAGCACAAAGGGAACGTGTTGCAGGAGAAACTTTTACTCTGGTTTCTCAGTCTGTTTCCTAGTGCCGGTTTGATGTTCCTGCAGATTTCACTGTAAAACCGAGTTGGAGCTAGTACCTTCCCATATATATGTATGGAGTGAATTTTACAACTAAAAAGAAACTTTGTGTTCCCAACAAGCTGGTTGAAGGACGGCTTTCACACACACTTATCTCTCAGAACTGAGCATGTGGAGAGACGTTCGTTCATCTAGCACAAAGGGAACGGATTGCAGGAGAAACTTTTACTCTTGTTTCTCAGTCTGTTTCCTAGTGCCGGTTTGAAGTTCCTGCAGTTTTCACTGTAAAACCGATTTGGAGCTAGTACCTTCCCATATATATGTATGGAGTGGAGTTGGAAACTGAAAAGAAACTTTGTGTTCCCAACAAGCTGGTTGAAGGACGGCTTTCACACACAATTATCTCTCAGAACTGAGCATGTGGACAGACGTTCGTTCATCTAGCACAAAGGGAACGGATAGCAGGAGAAACATTTACTCTGGTTTCTCAGTCTGTTTCCTAGGGCCGGTTTGAAGTTCCTGCAGTTTTCACTGTAAAACCGAGTTGGAGCTAGTACCTTCCCATATATATGTAAGGAGTCGAGTTTGCAACTGAAAAGAAACTTTGTGTTCCCAACAAGCTATTTGAAGGACGGCTTCACACATATTTATCTCTCAAAACTGAGCATGTGGAGAGACGTTCGTTCATCTAGCACAAAGGGAACGGGTTGCAGGAGAAACTTTTATTCTGGTTTCTCAGTGTGTTTCCTAGTGCCGGTTTGAAGTTCCTGCAGTTTTCACTGTAAAACCGAATTAGAGCTAGTACCTTCCCTTATATTTTAATGGAGTGGAGTTGGAACCTGGAAAGATACTTTGTGTTCCCAACAAGCTAGTTGAAGGACGGCTTTCACACACAAATATCTCTCAAAACTGAGCATGTGGAGAGACGTTCGTTCATCTAGCACAAAAGGAACTGGTTGCAGGTGAAACTTTTACTCTGGTTTCTTAGTGTGTTTCCTAGTGCCGGTTTGAATTTCCTGCAGTTTTCACTGTAAAACCGAGTTGGAGCTAGTACCTTCCCATATATATTTATGGAGTGGATTTTGCAACTCAAAAGAAACTTTGTGTTCCCAACAAGCTAGTTGAAGGACGGCTTTCACACACACTTATCTCTCAAAACTGAGCATGTGGATAGACGATCGTTCATCTAGCACAAAGTGAACGGGTTGCAGGAGAAACTTCTACTCTGGCTTCTCAGTCTGTTTCCTAGTGCCTGTTTCAAGTCCCTGCAGTTTTCACTGTAAAACCGATTTGGAGCTAGTACCTTCCCATATATATGTATGGAGTGGAGTTGGAAACTGAAAAGAAACTTTGTGTTCCCAACAAGCTAGTTGAAGGACGGCTTTCACACACACTTATTTCTCAAAATTGAGCATGTGGATAGACGATCGTTCATCTAGCACAAAGTGAACGGGTTGAAGGAGAAACTTCTACTCTGGTTTCTCAGTCTGTTTCCTAGTCCCGGTTTGAAGTTCCTGCAGTTTTCACTGTAAAACCGACTTGGAGCTAGTACATTCCCATATATATGTATGGATTGGGGTTTGCAACTGAAAAGAAACTTTGTGTTCCCAACAAGTTAGTTGAAGGACGGCTTTCACACACACTTATCTCTCAAAACTGAGCATGTGGATAGACGTTCGTTCATCTAGCACAAAGGGAACGCGTTGCAGGAGAAACTTTTACTCTGGTTTCTCAGTCTGTTTCCTAGTGCCGGTTTGAATTTCCTGCAGATTTCACTGTAAAACCGACTTGGAGCTAGTACATTCCCATATATATGTATGGAGACCAGTTGGAAACTGAAAAGAAACTTTGTGTTCCCAACAAGCTAGTTGAAGGACGGCTTTCACACTCACTTATCTCTCAGAACTGAGCATGGGGAGAGACGTTCGTTCTTCTAGCACAAAGGGAACGGGTTGCAGGAGAAACTTTTACTCTGGTTTCTCAGTCTGTTTCCTAGGGCCGGTTTGAAGTTCCTGCAGGTTTCACTGTAAAACCGAGTTGGAGCTAGTACCTTCCCATATATATGTATGGAGTGGAGTTTACAACTGAAAAGAAAGTTTGTGTTCCCAACAAGCTGGTTGAAGGACGGCTTTCACACACACTTATCTCTCAGAACTGAGCATGTGGAGAGACGTTCGTTCATCTAGCACAAAGGAAACGGATTGCAGGGGAAACTTTTACTCTGGTTTCTCAGTCTGTTTCCTAGTGCCTGTTTCAAGTTCCTTCAGTTTTCAGTGTAAAACCGAGTTGGAGCTAGTACTTTCCCATATATATGTATGGAGTGAAGTTGGAAACTTAAAAGAAACATTGTGTTGCCAAAAGCTAGTTGAAGGACGGCTTTCTCACACACTTATCTCTCAAAACTGAGCATGTTGAGAGACGTTCGTTCATCTAGCACAAAGGGAACGGGTTGCAGGAGAATCTTTTACTCTGGTTTCTCATTCTGTTTCCTAGTGCCGGTTTGAAGTTCCTGCAGTTTTCACTGTAAAACCGATTTGGAGCTAGTACCTTCCCATTTATATGTATGGAGTGGAGTTTACAACTGAAAAGAAACTTTAAGTTCCCAACAAGCTGGTTGAAGGACGGCTTTCACACACACTTATCTCTCAGAACTGAGCATGTGTAGAGACGTTTGTTCATCTAGCACAAGGGAACGGGTTGAAAGAGAAACTTTTACTCTGGTTTCTCAGTCTGTTTCTTAGTGCCTGTTTCATGTTCCTGCAATTTTCACTGTAAAACCGAGTTGGAGCTAGTACCTTCCCATATATATGTATGGAGTGGAGTTTGCAACTGAAAAGAAACTTTAAGTTCCCAACAAGCTAGTTGAAGGACGGCTTTCACACACACTTATCTCTCAAAACTGAGAATGTGGAGAGACGTTCGTTCATCTAGCACAAAGGGAACGGGTTGCAGGAGAAACTTTTACTCTGGTTTCTCAGTCTGTTTCCTAGTGATCGTTTGAAGTTCCTGCAGTTTTCATTGTAAAACCGACTCGGAGCTAGTACATTCCCATATTTATGTATGGAGTATAATTTGCAACTGAAAAGAAACTTGGTGTTGCCAACAAGCTAGTTGAAGGACGGCTTTCACACACACTTATCTCTCACAACTTAGCATGTGGAGAGACGTTCGTTCATCTAGCACAAAGGGAACGGGTTGCAGGGGAAACTTTTACTCTGGTTTCTCAGTCTGTTTCCTAGTGCCGGTTTGAAGTTCCTGCAGTTTTCACTGTAAAACCGAGTTGGAGCTAGTACCTTCCCATATATATGTATGCAGTGGAGTTTACAACTGAAAAGAAACTTTGTGTTCCCAACAAGCTGGTTGAAGGACGGCTTTCACACACACTTATCTCTCAGAACTGAGCATGTGGAGAGACGTTCGTTCATCTAGCACAAAGGGAACGGGTTGAAGGGGAAACTTTTACTCTGGTTTCTAAGTCTGTTTCCTAGTGCCGGTTTGAAGTTCCTGCAGTTTTCACTGTAAAACCGAGTTGGAGCTAGTACCTTCCCATATATATGTATGGAGTGGAGTTTACAACTGAAAAGAAACTTTGTGTTCCCAACAAGCTGGTTGAAGGACGGCTTTCACACACACTTATCTCTCAGAACTGAGCATGTGGAGAGACGTTCGTTCATCTAGCACAAATGGAACGGATTGCAGGAGAAACTTTTAATCTGGATTCTCAGTCTGTTTCCTAGTGCCTGTTTCAAGTTCCTGCAGTTTTGACTGTAAATCCGAGTTGGAGCTAGTACCTCCCCATATATATGTATGGATTGGAGTTGGAAACTGAAAAGAAACTTTGTGTTCCCAACAAGCTAGTTGAAGGACGGCTTTCACACACACTTATCTCTCAGAACTGAGCATGTGGAGAGACGTTCGTTCATCTAGCACAAAGGGAACGGGTTGCAGTAGAAACTTTTACTCTGGTTTCTCAGTCTGTTTCCTAGTGCCGGTTTGAAGTTCCTGCAGTTTTCACTGTAAAACCGAGTTGGAGCTAGTACCTACCCATATATATGTATGGAGTGGAGTTTACAACTGAAAAGAAACTTTGTGTTCCCAACAAGCTGGTTGAAGGACGGCTTTCACACACACTTATCTCCCAGAACTGAGCATGTGGAAAGACGTTCGTTCATCTAGCACAAAGGGAACGGGTTGTAGGAGAAACTTTTACTCTGGTTTCTCAGTCTGTTTCCTAGTGCCGGTTTGAAGTTCCTGCAGTTTTCACTGTAAAACCGAGTTGGACCTAGTACCTTCCCATATATATGTATGGAGTGGAGATTACAACTGAAAAGAAACTTTGTGTTCCCAACAAGCTGGTTGAAGGACGGCTTTCACACACACTTATCTCTCAGAACTGAGCATGTGGAGAGACGTTCGTTCATCTAGCACAAATGGAACGGGTTGCAGGAGAAACTTTTACTCTGGTTTCTCAGTCTGTTTCCTACTGCCGGTTTGAAGTTCCTGCAGTTTTCACTGTAAAACCGACTTGGAGCTAGTACATTCCCATATATATGTATGGAGAGGGGCTTACAACTGAAAAGAAACTTTGTGTTCCCAACAAGCTTGTTGAAGGACGTCTTTCACACACACTTATCTCTCAGAACTGAGCATGTGGAGAGACGTTCGTTCATCTAGCACAAAGGGAACGGATTGCAGGAGAAATTTTACTCTGGTTTCTCAGTCTGTTTCCTAGTGCCGGTTTGAAGTTCCTGCAGTTTTCACTGTAAAACCGACTTGGAGCTAGTACATTCCCATATATATGTATGAATTATAGTTTGCAACTGAAAAGAAACTTTGTGATCCCAACAAGCTAGTTGAAGGACGGCTTTCACACACACTTATCTCTCAGAACTGAGCATGTGGAGAGACTTTCGTTCATCTTGCACAAAGGGAATGGGTTGCAGGAGAAACTTTTACTCTGGTTTCTCAGTCTGTTTCCTAGTGCCGGTTTGAAGTTCCTGCAGTTTTCACTGTAAAACCGACTTTGAGCTAGTACATTCCCATATATATGTATGGAGTATAGTTTGCAACTGGAAAGAAACTTTGTGTTCCCAACAAGCTAGTTGAAGTACGGCTTTCACACACACTTATCTCTCAGAACTGAGCATGTGGAGAGACGTTCGTTCATCTAGCACAAAGGGAACGGGTTGCAGGAGAAACTATTACTCTGGTTTCTCAGTCTGTTTCCAAGTGCCGGTTTGAAGTTCCTGCAGTTTTCACTGTAAAACCGAGTTGGAGCTAGTACCTTCCCATATATATGTATGGAGTGGAGTTTACAACTTAAAAGAAAATTTGTGTTCCCAACAAGCTGGTTGAAGGAAGGCTTTCACACACACTTATCTCTCAGAACTGAGCATGTGGAGAGACGTTCGTTCATCTAGCACAAATGGAACGGGTTGCAGGAGAAACTTTTACTCTGGTTTCTCAGTCTGTTTCCTAGTGCCGGTTTGAAGTTCCTGCAGTTTTTACTGTAAAACCGAGTTGGAGCTAGTACCTTCCCATATATATGTATGGAGTGGAGTTTACAACTGAAAAGATACTTTGTGTTCCCAACAAGCTGGTTGAAGGACGGCTTTCACACACACTTATCTATCAGAACTGAGCATGTGGAGAGACGTTCGTTCATCTAGCACAAAGGGAACGGATTGCAGGAAAAACTTTTACTCTGGTTTCTCAGTCTGTTTCCTAGTGCCTGTTTCAAGTTCCTGCAATTTTCACTGTAAAACCGAGTTGGAGCTAGTACCTTCCCATATATATGTATGTAGTGGAGTTGGAAACTGAAAAAAAACTTTGTGTTCCCAACAAGCTAGTTGAAGGACGGCTTTCACACACACTTTTCTCTCAAAACTGAGCATGTGGAGAGACGTTCGTTCATCTAGCACAAAGGGAACGGGTTGCAGGAGAAACTTTTACTCTGGTTTCTCAGTCTGTTTCCTACTGCCGGTTTGAAGTTCCTGCAGTTTTCACTGTAAAACCGACTTGGAGCTAGTACATTCCCATATGTATGTATGTAGTATAATTTGCAACTGAAAAGAAAGTTGGTGTTGCCAACAAGCTAGTTGAAGGACGGCTTCCACACACATTTATCTCTCAGAACTGAGCATGTGGAAAGACGTTCGTTCATCTAGCACAAAGGGAGCGGGTTGCAGGGGAAACTTTTACTCTGGTTTTTCAGTCTGTTTCCTAGTGCCGGTTTGAAGTTCCTGCAGTTTTCACTGTAAAACCGAGTTGGAGCTAGTACATTCCCCTATATATATATGCAGTGGAGTTTACAACTGAAAAGAAACTTTGTGTTCCCCACAAGCTGGTTGAAGGACGGCTTTCACACACACTTATCTCTCAGAACTTAGCATGTGGAGAGACGTTCGTTCATCTAGCACAAATGGAACGGATTGCAGGAGAAACTTTTACTCTGGTTTCTCAGTTTTTTTCCTAGTGCCTCTTTCAAGTTCCTGCAGTTATCACTGTAAAACCGAGTTGGAGCTAGTAACTTCCCATATATATGTATGGAGTTGAGTTGGAAACTGAAAAGAAACTTTGTGTTCCCAACAAGCTTGTTGAAGAACGGCATTCACACACACTTATCTCTCAGAACTGAGCATGTGGAGAGACGTTCGTTCATCTAGCACAAAGGGAACGGGTTGCAGTGGAAACTTTTACTCTGGTTTCTCAGTCTGTTTCCTAGTGCCGGTTTGAAGTTCCTTCAGTTTTCACTGTAAAACCGAGTTGGAGCTAGTACCTTCCCATATATATGTATGGAGTGGAGTTTACAACTGAAAAGAAACTTTGTGTTCCCAACAAGCTGGTTGAAGGACGGCTTTCACACACACTTATCTCTCAGAACTGAGCATGTGGAGAGACGTTCGTTCATCTAGCACAAATGGAACGGATTGCAGGAGAAACTTTTACTCTGGTTTCTCAGTCTGTTTCCTAGTCCCTGTTTCAAGTTCCTGCAGTTTTAACTGTAAAACCGGGTTGGAGCTAGTACCTCCCCATATATATGTATGGAGTGGAGTTGGAAACTGAAAAGAAACTTTGTGTTCCCAACAAGCTAGTTGAAGGACGGCTTTCACACACACTTATCTCTCAGAAATGAGCATGTGGAGAGACGTTCGTTCATCTAGCACAAAGGGAACGGGTTGCAGGAGAAACTTTTACTCTGGTTTCTCAGTCTGTTTCCTAGTGCCGGTTTGAAGTTCCTGCAGTTTTCACTGTAAAACCGAGTTGGAGCTAGTACCTTCCCATATATATGTTTGGAGTGGAGTTTGCAACTGAAAAGAAACTTTGTGTTCCCAACAAGCTAGTTGAAGGACGGCTTTCACACACACTTATCTCTCAGAACTGAGCATGTGGAGAGACGTTCGTTCATCTAGCACAAATGGAACGGGTTGCAGGAGAAACTTTTACTCTGGTTTCTCAGTCTGTTTCCTAGTGCCGGTTTGAATTTCCTGCAGTTTTCACTGTAAAACCGAGTTGGAGCTAGTACCTTTCCATATATATGTATGGAGTGGAGTTTACAACTGAAAAGGAACTTTGTGTTCCCAGCAAGCTGGTTGAAGGTCGGCTTTCACACACACTTATCTCTCAGAACTGAGCATGTGGAGAGACGTTCGTTCATCTAGCACAAAGGGAACGGGTTGTAGGAGAAACTTTTACTCTGGATTCTCAGTCTGTTTCCTAGTGCCGGTTTGAAGTTCCTGCAGTTTTCACTGTAAAACCGAGTTGGAGCTAGTACCTTCCCATATATATGTATGGAGTGGAGTTTACAACTGAAAAGAAACTTTCTGTTCTTAACAAGCTGGTTGAAGGACGGCTTTCACAAACACTTATCTCTCAGAACTGAGCATGTGGAGAGACGTTCGTTCATCTAGCACAAAGGGAACGGGTTGCAGGAGAAACTTTTACTCTGGTTTCTCAGTCTGTTTCCTAGTGCCGGTTTGAAGTTCCTGCAGTTTTCACTGTAAAACCGAGTTGGAGCTAGTACCTTCCCATATATATGTATGGAGTGGAGTTTAACTAAAAAGAAACTTTGTGTTCCGAACAAGCTGGTTGAAGGACGTCTTTCACACACACTTATCTCTCAGAACTGAGCATGTGGAGAGACGATCGTTCATCTAGCACAATGGGAACGGGTTCCAGGAGAAACTTTTACTCTGGTTTCTCAGTCTGTTTCCTAGTGCCGGTTTGAAGTTCCTGCAGTTTTCACTGTAAAACCGACTTGGAGCTAGTACATTCCCATATATATGTATGAATTATAGTTTGCAACTGAAAAGAAACTTTGTGTTCCAACAAGCTAGTTGAAGGACGGCTTTCACACACACTTTTCTCTCAGAACTGAGCATGTGGAGAGACGTTCGTTCATCTAGCACAAAGGGAATGGTTTGCAGGAGAAACTTTTACTCTGGTTTCTCAGTCTGTTTCCTAGTGCCGGTTTGAAGTTCCTGCAGTTTTCACTGTAAAACCGAGTTGGAGCTAGTACATTCCCATATATATGTATGGAGTATAGTTTGCAACTAAAAAGAAACTTTGTGTTCCCAACAAGCTAGTTGAAGGACGGATTTCACACACACTTATCTCTCAGAACTGAGCATGTGGAGAGACGTTCGTTCATCTAGCACAAAGGGAACGGGTTGCAGGAGAAACTTTTACTCTGGTTTCTCAGTCTGTTTCCTAGTGCCGGTTTGAAGTTCCTGCAGTTTTCACTGTAAAACCGAGTTGGAGATAGTACCTTACCATATATATGTATGGAGTGGAGTTTACAACTTAAAAGAAAATTTGTGTTCCCAACAAGCTGGTTGAAGGAAGGCTTTCACACACACTTATCTCTCAGAACTGAGCATGTGGAGAGACGTTCGTTCATCTAGCACAAATGGAACGGATTGCAGGAGAAACTTTTACTCTGGTTTCTCAGTCTGCTTCCTAGTGCCTGTTTCAAGTTCCTGCAATTTTCACTGTAAAACCGAGTTGGAGCTAGTACCTTCCCATATATATGTATGCAGTGGAGTTGGAAACTGAAAAGAAACTTTGTGTTCCCAACAAGCTAGTTGAAGGACGGCATTCACACACACTATTCTCTCAAAACTGAGCATGTGGAGAGACGTTCGTTCATCTAGCACAAAGGGAACGTGTTGAAGGAGAAACTTTTACTCTGGTTTCTCAGTCTGTTTCCTAGTGCCGGTTTGAAGTTCCTGCAGTTTTCACTGTAAAACCGACTTGGAGCTAGTACATTCCCATATATATGTATGGAGTGTAGTTTGCAACCTAAAAGAAACTTTGTGTTCCCAACAAGCTAGTTGAAGGACGGCTTTCACACACAATTATCTCTCAAAACTGAGCATGTGGAGAGACGTTCGTTCATCTAGCACAAAGGGAACGGGTTGCAGGAGAAACTTTTACTCTGGTTTCTCAGTCTGTTTCCTAGTGCCGGTTTGAAGTTCCTGCCGTTTTCACTGTAAAACCGACTTGGAGCTAGTACATCCCCATATATATGTATGGAGTATAGTTTGCAACTGAAAAGAAATTATGTGTTCCCAACAAGCTAGTTGAAGGACGGCTTTCACACAGACTTATATCTCAGAACTGAGCATGTGGAGAGACGTTCGTTCATCTAGCACAAATGGAACGGATTGCAGGAGAAACTTTTACTCTGGTTTCTCAGTCTTTTTCCTAGTGCCTGTTTCAAGTTCCTGCAGTTTTCACTGTAAAACCGAGTTGGAGCTTGTACCTTCCCATATATATGTATGGAGTGGAGTTGGAAACTGAAAAGAAACTTTGTGTTCCCAACAAGCTAGTTGAAGGACGGCTTTCACACACACTTATCTCTCAGAACTGAGCATGTGGAGAGACGTTCGTTCATCTAGCACAAAGGGAACGTGTTGCAGGGGAAACTTTTACTCTGGTTTCTCAGTCTGTTTCCTAGTGCCGGTTTGAAGTTCCTGCAGTTTTCACTGTAAAACCGAGTTGGAGCTAGTACCTTCCCATATATATGTATGGATTGGAGTTTACAACTGAAAAGAAACTTTGTGTTCCCAACAAGCTGTTTGAAGGACGGCTTTCACACAGACTTATATCTCAGAACTGAGCATGTGGAGAGACGTTCGTTCATCTAGCACAAATGGAACGGATTGGAGGAGAAAGTTTAACTCTGGTTTCTCAGTCTGTTTCCTAGTGCCTGTTTCAAGTTCCTGCAGTTTTCACTGTAAAACCGAGTTGGAGCTAGTACCTTCCCATATATATGTATGGAGTGGAGTTGGAAACTGAAAAGAAACTTTGTGTTCCCAACAAGCTAGATGAAGGACGGCTTTCACACACACTTATCTCTCAGAACTGAGCATGTGGAGAGACGTTCGTTCATCTAGCACAAAGGGAACGTGTTGCAGGGGAAACTTTTACTCTGGTTTCTCAGTCTGTTTCCTAGTGCCGGTTTGAAGTTCCTGCAGTTTTCACTGTAAAACCGAGTTGGAGCTAGTACCTTCCCATATATATGTATGGATTGGAGTTTACAACTGAAAAGAAACTTTGTGTTCCCAACAAGATGTTTGAAGGACGGCTTTCACACACACTTTTCTCTCAGAACTGACCATGTGGAGAGACGTTCGTTCATTTAGCACAAATGGAACGGATTGGAGGAGAAAGTTTAACTCTGGTTTCTCAGTCTGTTTCCTAGTGCCTGTTTCAAGTTCCTGCAGTTTTCACTGTAAAACCGAGTTGGAGCTAGTACCTCCCCATATATATGTATGGAGTGGAGTTTGCAACTGAAAAGAAACTTTGTGTTCCCAACAAGCTAGTTGAAGGACGGCTTCCACACACACATATCTCTCAGAACTGAGCATGTGGAGAGACGTTCGTTCATCTAGCACAAAGGGAACGGGTTGCAGGAGAAACTTTTACTCTGGTTTCTCAGTCTGTTTCCTAGTGCCGGTTTGAAGTTCCTGCAGTTTTCACTGTAAAACCGATTTTGAGCTAGTACCTTCCCATATATATGTATGGAGTGGAGTTTGCAACTGAAAAGAAACTTTGTGTTCCCAACAAGCTTATTGAAGGACGGCTTTCACACACAATTATGTCTCAGAACTGAGCATGTGGAGAGACGTTCGTTCATCTAGTACAAAGGGAACGGATTGCAGGAGAAACTTTTACTCTGGTTTCTCAGTCTGTTTCCTAGTGCCGGTTTGAAGTTCCTGCAGTTTTCACTGTAAAACCGAGTTGGAGCTAGTACCTTCCCATATATATGTATGGAGTGGAGTTTACAACTGAAAAGAAACTTTGTGTTCCCAAAAAGCAGGTTGAAGGACGGCTTTCACACACACTTATCTCTCAGAACTGAGCATGTGGAGAGACGATCGTTCATCTAGCAGAAAGGGAACGGTATGTAGGGGAAACTTTTACTCTGGATTCTCAGTCTGTTTCCTAGTGCCGGTTTGAAGTTCCTGCAGTTTTTACTCTAAAACCGAGTTGGAGCTAGTACCTTCCCATATATATGTATGGATTGGAGTTTACAACTGAAAAGAAACTTTGTGTTCCCAACAAGGTGTTTGAAGGACGGCTTTCACACACACTTTTCTCTCAGAACTGAGCATGTGGAGAGACGTTCTTTCATCTAGCACAAAGGGAACGGGTTGCAGGAGAAACTTTTACTCTGGTTTCTCAGTCTGTTTCCTAGTGCCTGTTTCAAGTTCCTGCAGTTTTCACTGAAAAAAGCGAGTTGGAGCTAGTACCTCCCCATATATATTTATGGAGTGGAGTTGGAAACTGAAAAGAAACTTTGTGTTCCCAACAAGCTAGTTGAAGGACGGCTTTCACACACACTTATCTCTCAGATCTGAGCATGTGGAGAGACGTTCGTTCATCTAGCACAAAGGGAACGGGTTGCAGGAGAAACTTTTACTCTGGTTTCTCAGTCTGTTTCCTAGTGCCGGTTTGAAGTTCCTGCAGTTTTCACTGTAAAACCGATTTTGAGCTAGTACCTTCCCATATATATGTATGGAGTGGAGATTGAAACTGAAAAGAAACTTTGTTTTCCCAACAAGCTAATTGAAGGACGGTTTCACACACACTTATGTCTCAGAACTGAGCATGTGGAGTGACGTTCGTTCATCTAGCACAAAGGGAACGGGTTGCAGGAGAAACTTTTACTCTGGTTTCTCAGTCTGTTTCCTAGTGCCGGTTTGAAGTTCCTGCAGTTTTCACTGTAAAACCGAGTTGGAGCAAGTACCTTCCCATATATATGTATGGAGTGGAGTTTACAACTGAAAAGAAACTTTGTGTTCCCAACAAGCTGGTTGAAGGACGGCTTTCACACACACTTATCTCTCAGAACTGAGCATGTGGAGAGACGTTCGTTCATCAAGCACAAAGGGAACGGGTTGTAGGGGAAACTTTTCTCTGGTTTCTCAGTCTGTTTCCTAGTGCCGGTTTGAAGTTCCTGCAGTTTTCACTGTAAAACCGAGTTGGAGCTAGTACCTTCCCATATATATGTATGGAGTGGAGTTTACAACTGAAAAGAAACTTTGTGTTCCCAACAAGCTGGTTGAAAGACGGCTTTCACACACACTTATCTCTCAGAACTGAGCATGTGGAGAGACGTTCGTTCATCTAGCACAAAGGGAATGGGTTGCAGGAGAAACTTTTACTCTGGTTTCTCAGTCTGTTTCCTAGTGCCGGTTTGAAGTTCCTGCAGTTTTCACTGTAAAACCGAGTTGGAGCTAGTACCTTCCCATATATATGTATGGAGTGCAGTTTACAACTGAAAAGAAACTTTGTGTTCCCAACAAGCTGGTTGAAGGACGTCTTTCACACACAATAATCTCTCAGAACTGAGCATGTGGAGAGACGTTCGTTCATCTAGCACAAAGGGAACGGATTGCAGGAGAAACTTTTACTCTGGTTTCTCAGTCTGTTTCCTAGTGCCGGTTTGAAGTTCCTGCAGTTTTCACTGTAAAACCGACTTGGAGCTTGTACATTCCCATATATATGTATGAAGTATAGATTGCAACTGAAAAGAAACTTTGTGTTCCCAACAAGCTAGTTTAAGGACGGCTTTCACACACACTTATCTCTCAGAACTGAGCATGTGGAGAGACGTTCGTTCATCTAGCACAAAGGGAACGGGTTGCAGGAGAAACTTTTACTCTGGTTTCTCAGTCTGTTTCCTAGTGCCGGTTTGAAGTTCCTGCAGTTTTCACTGTAAAACCGAGTTGGAGCTAGTACCTTCCCATATATATGTATGGAGTGGAGTTTACAACTGAAAAGAAAATTTGTGTTCCCAACAAGCTGGTTGAAGGACGGCTTTCACACACACTTATCTCTCAGAACTGAGCATGTGGAGAGACGTTCGTTCATCTAGCACAAATGGAACGGATTGCAGGAGAAACTTTTACTCTGGTTTCTCAGTCTGTTTCCTAGTGCCTGTTTCAAGTTCCTGCAGTTTTCACTTTAAAACCGAGTTGGAGCTAGTACCTTCCAATATATATGTATGGAGTGGAGTTGGAAAATGAAAAGAAACTTTGTGTTCCCAACAAGCTAGTTGAAGGACGGCTTTCACACACACTTATCTCTCAGAACTGAGCATGTGGAGAGACGTTCGTTCATCTAGCACAAATGGAACGGGTTGCAGGAGAAACTTTTACTCTGGTTTCTCAGTCTGTTTCCTAGTGCCGGTTTGAAGTTCCTGCAGTTTTCACTGTAAAACCGAGTTGGAGCTAGTACCTTCCCATATATATGTATGGAGTGGAGTTTACAACTTAAAAGAAAATTTGTGTTCCCAACAAGCTGGTTGAAGGACGGCTTTCACAAACACTTATCTCTCAGAACTGAGCATGTGGAGAGACGTTCGTTCATCTAGCACAAAGGGAACGGGTTGCAGGAGAAACTTTTACTCTGTTTTCTCAGTCTGTTTCCTAGTGCCGGTTTGAAGTTCCTGCAGTTTTCACTGTAAAACCGAGTTGGAGCTAGTACCTTCCCATATATATGTATGGATTGGAGTTTACAACTGAAAAGAAACTTTGTGTTCCCAACAAGCTGGTTGAAGGACGGATTTCACACACACTTATCTCTCAGAACTGAGCATGTGGAGAGACGTTCGTTCATCTAGCACAAAGGGAACGGGTTGCAGGAGAAACTTTTACTCTGGTTTCTCAGTCTGTTTCCTAGTGCCGGTTTGAAGTTCCTGCAGTTTTCACTGTAAAACCGAGTTGGAGCTAGTACCTTCCCATATATATGTATGGAGTGGAGTTTACAACTGAAAAGAAACTTTGTGTTCCCAACAAGCTGGTTGAAGGACGGCTTTCACACACACTTATCTCTCAGAACTGAGCATGTGGAGAGACGTTCGTTCATCAAGCACAAAGGGAACGGGTTGTAGGGGAAACTTTTACTCTGGTTTCTCAGTCTGTTTCCTAGTGCCGGTTTGAAGTTCCTGCAGTTTTCACTGTAAAACCGAGTTGGAGCTTGGACCTTCCCATATATATGTATGGAGTGGAGTTTACAACTGAAAAGAAACTTTGTGTTCCCAACAAGCTGGTTGAAGGACGGCATTCACACACACTTATCTCTCAGAACTGAGCATGTGGAGAGACGTTCGTTCATCTAGCACAAAGGGAACGGGTTGCAGGAGAAACTTTTACTCTGGTTTCTCAGTCTGTTTCCTAGTGCCGGTTTGAAGTTCCTGCAGTTTTCACTGTAAAACCGAGTTGGAGCTAGTACCTTCCCATATATATGTATGGATTGGAGTTTACAACTGAAAAGAAACTTTGTGTTCCCAACAAGCTGGTTGAAGGAAGGCTTTCACACACACTTATCTCTCAGAACTGAGCATGTGGAGAGACGTTCGTTCATCTAGCACAAAGGGAACGGGTTGCAGGAGAAACTTTTACTCTGGTTTCTCAGTCTGTTTCCTAGTGCCGGTTTGAAGTTCCTGCAGTTTTCACTGTAAAACCGAGTTGGAGCTAGTACCTTCCCATATATATGTATGGAGTGGAGTTTACAACTGAAAAGAAACTTTGTGTTCCCAACAAGCTGGTTGAAGGACGGCTTTCACACACACTTATCTCTCAGAACTGAGCATGTGGAGAGACGTTCGTTCATCAAGCACAAAGGGAACGGGTTGTAGGGGAAACTTTTACTCTGGTTTCTCAGTCTGTTTCCTAGTGCCGGTTTGAAGTTCCTGCAGTTTTCACTGTAAAACCGATTTGGAGCTAGTAACTTCCCCTATATATATATGGAGTGGAGTTTACAACTGAAAAGAAACTTTGTGTTCCCAACAAGCTGGTTGAAGGACGGCTTTCACACACACTTATCTCTCAGAACTGAGCATGTGGAGAGACGTTCGTTCATCTAGCACAAAGGGAACGGGTTGCAGGAGAAACTTTTACTCTGGTTTCTCAGTCTGTTTCCTAGTGCCGGTTTGAAGTTCCTGCAGTTTTCACTGTAAAACAGAGTTGGAGCTAGTACCTTCCCATATATATGTATGGAGTGGAGTTTACAACTGAAAAGAAACTTTGTGTTCCCAACAAGCTGGTTGAAGGACGTCTTTCACACACAATTATCTCTCAGAACTGAGCATGTGGAGAGACGTTCGTTCATCTAGCACAAAGGGAACGGATTGCAGGAGAAACTTTTACTCTGGTTTCTCAGTCTGTTTCCTAGTGCCGGTTTGAAGTTCCTGCAGTTTTCACTGTAAAACCGACTTGGAGCTTGTACATTCCCATATATATGTATGAAGTATAGATTGCAACTGAAAAGAAACTTTGTGTTCCCAACAAGCTAGTTGAAGGACGGCTTTCACACACACTTATCTCTCAGAACTGAGCATGTGGAGAGACGTTCGTTCATCTAGCACAAAGGGAACGGGTTGCAGGAGAAACTTTTACTCTGGTTTCTCAGTCTGTTTCCTAGTGCCGGTTTGAAGTTCCTGCAGTTTTCACTGTAAAACCGAGTTGGAGCTAGTACCTTCCCATATATATGTATGGAGTGGAGTTTACAACTGAAAAGAAAATTTGTGTTCCCAACAAGCTGGTTGAAGGACGGCTTTCACACACACTTATCTCTCAGAACTGAGCATGTGGAGAGACGTTCGTTCATCTAGCACAAATGGAACGGATTGCAGGAGAAACTTTTACTCTGGTTTCTCAGTCTGTTTCCTAGTGCCTGTTTCAAGTTCCTGCAGTTTTCACTTTAAAACCGAGTTGGAGCTAGTACCTTCCAATATATATGTATGGAGTGGAGTTGGAAAATGAAAAGAAACTTTGTGTTCCCAACAAGCTAGTTGAAGGACGGCTTTCACACACACTTATCTCTCAGAACTGAGCATGTGGAGAGACGTTCGTTCATCTAGCACAAATGGAACGGGTTGCAGGAGAAACTTTTACTCTGGTTTCTCAGTCTGTTTCCTAGTGCCGGTTTGAAGTTCCTGCAGTTTTCACTGTAAAACCGAGTTGGAGCTAGTACCTTCCCATATATATGTATGGAATGGAGTTTACAACTGAAAAGAAACTTTGTGTTCCCAACAAGCTGGTTGAAGGACGTCTTTCACACACACTTATCTCTCAGAACTGAGCATGTGGAGAGACGTTCGTTCATCTAGCACAAAGGGAACGGATTGCAGGAGAAACTTTTACTCTGGTTTCTCAGTCTGTTTCCTAGTGCCGGTTTGAAGTTCCTGCAGTTTTCACTGTAAAACCGACTTGGAGCTAGTACATTCCCATATACATTTATGGAGTATAGTTTGCAACTGAAAAGAAACTATGTGTTCCCAACAAGCTAGTTGAAGGACGGCTTTCACACTCACTTATCTCTCAGAACTGAGCATGTGGAGAGACGTTCGTTCATCTAGCACAAATGGAACGGATTGCAGGAGAAACTTTTACTCTGGTTTCTCAGTCTTTTTCCTAGTGCCTGTTTCAAGTTCCTGCAGTTTTCACTGTAAAACCGAGTTGGAGCTAGTACCTTCCCATATATATGTATGGAGTGGAGTTGGAACCTGAAAAGAAACTTTGTGTTCCCAACAAGCTAGTTGAAGGACGGCTTTCACACACACTTATCTCTCAGAACTGAGCATGTGGAGAGACGTTCGTTCATCTAGCACAAAGGGAACGTGTTGCAGGGGAAACTTTTACTCTGGTTTCTCAGTCTGTTTCCTAGTGCCGGTTTGAAGTTCCTGCAGTTTTCACTGTAAAACCGAGTTGGAGCTAGTACCTTCCCATATATATGTATGGAGTGGAGTTTACAACTGAAAAGAAACTTTGTGTTCCCAACAAGCTGGTTGAAATACGGCTTTCACACACACTTTTCTCTCAGAACTGACCATGTGGAGAGACGTTCGTTCATCTAGCACAAATGAAACGGATTGCAGGAGAATGTTTTACTCTGGTTTCTCAGTCTGTTTCCTAGTGCCTGTTTCAAGTTCCTGCAGTTTTCACTGAAAAAAGCGAGTTGGAGCTAGTACCTCCCCATATATATTTATGGAGTGGAGTTGGAAACTGAAAAGAAACTTTGTGTTCCCAACAAGCTAGTTGAAGGACGGCTTTCACACACACTTATCTCTCAGAACTGAGCATGTGGAGAGACGTTCGTTCATCTAGCACAAAGGGAACGGGTTGCAGGAGAAACTTTAACTCTGGTTTCTCAGTCTGTTTCCTAGTGCCGGTTTGAAGTTCCTGCCGTTTTCACTGTAAAACCGATTTTGAGCTAGTACCTTCCCATATATATGTCTGGAGTGGAGATTGCAACTGAAAAGAAACTTTGTTTTCCCAACAAGCTAATTGAAGGACGGCTTTCACACACACTTATGTCTCAGAACTGAGCATGTGGAGAGACGTTCGTTCATCTAGCACAAAGGGAACGGGTTGCAGGAGAAACTTTTACTCTGGTTTCTCAGTCTGTTTCCTAGTGCCGGTTTGAAGTTCCTGCAGTTTTCACTGTAAAACCGAGTTGGAGCAAGTACCTTCCGATATATATGTATGGAGTGGAGTTTACAACTGAAAAGAAACTTTGTGTTCCCAACAAGCTGGTTGAAGGTCGGCTTTCACACACACTTATCTCTCAGAACTGAGCATGTGGAGAGACGTTCGTTCATCAAGCACAAAGGGAACGGGTTGTAGGGGAAACTTTTACTCTGGTTTCTCAGTCTGTTTCCTAGTGCCGGTTTGAAGTTCCTGCAGTTTTCACTGTAAAACCGAGTTGGAACTAGTACCTTCCCATATATATGTATGGATTGGAGTTTACAACTGAAAAGAAACTTTGTGTTCCCAACAAGCTGGTTGAAGGACGGCTTTCACACACACTTATCTCTCAGAACTGAGCATGTGGAGAGACGTTCGTTCATCTAGCACAAAGGGAACGGGTTGCAGGAGAAAGTTTTACTCTGGTTTCTCAGTCTGTTTCCTAGTGCCGGTTTGAAGTTCCTGCAGTTTTCACTGTAAAACCGAGTTGGAGCTAGTACCTTCCCATATATATGTATGGAGTTGAGTTTACAACTGAAAAGAAACTTTGTGTTCCCAACAAGCTGGTTGAAGGACGTCTTTCACACACACTTATCTCTCAGAACTGAGCATGTGGAGAGACGTTCGTTCATCTAGCACAAAGGTAACTGATTGCAGGAGAAACTTTTACTCTGGTTTCTCAGTCTGTTTCCTAGTGCCGGTTTGAATTTCCTGCAGTTTTCACTGTAAAACCGACTTGGAGCTTGTACATTCCCATATATATGTATGAAGTATAGATTGCAACTGAAAAGAAACTTTGTGTTCCCAACAAGCTAGTTTAAGGACGGCTTTCACACACACTTATCTCTCAGAACTGAGCATGTGGAGAGACGTTCGTTCATCTAGCACGAAGGGAACGGGTTGCAGGAGAAACTTTTACTCTGGTTTCTCAGTCTGTTTCCTAGTGCCGGTTTGAAGTTCCTGCAGTTTTCACTGTAAAACCGAGTTGGAGCTAGTACCTTCCCATATATATGTATGGAGTGGAGTTTACAACTGAAAAGAAAATTTGTGTTCCCAACAAGCTGGTTGAAGGACGGCTTTCACACACACTTATCTCTCAGAACTGAGCATGTGGAGAGACGTTCGTTCATCTAGCACAAATGGAACGGATTGCAGGAGAAACTTTTACTCTGGTTTCTCAGTCTGTTTCCTAGTGCCTGTTTCAAGTTCCTGCAGTTTTCACTGTAAAACCGAGTTGGAGCTAGTACCTTCCCATATATATGTATGGATTGGAGTTTACAACTGAAAAGAAACTTTGTGTTCCCAACAAGCTGGTTGAAGGACGGCTTTCACACACACTTATCTCTCAGAACTGAGCATGTGGAGAGACGTTCGTTCATCTAGCACAAAGGGAACGGGTTGCAGGAGAAACTTTTACTCTGGTTTCTCAGTCTGTTTCCTAGTGCCGGTTTGAAGTTCCTGCAGTTTTCACTGTAAAACCGAGTTGGAGCTAGTACCTTCCCATATATATGTATGGAGTGGAGTTTACAACTGAAAAGAAACTTTGTGTTCCCAACAAGCTGGTTGAA
Organism: Camelus dromedarius; assembly: GCF_036321535.1. Taxonomy (NCBI): domain Eukaryota; kingdom Metazoa; phylum Chordata; class Mammalia; order Artiodactyla; family Camelidae; genus Camelus; species Camelus dromedarius. The sequence goes on along the minus strand of NC_087470.1, from coordinate 11,735,410 downwards.
GGACGGCTTTCACACACACTTATCTCTCAGAACTGAGCATGTGGAGAGACGTTCGTTAATCAAGCAAAAAGGGAACGGGTTGTAGGGGAAACTTTTACTCTGGTTTCTCAGTCTGTTTCCTAGTGCCGGTTTGAAGTTCCTGCAGTTTTCACTGTAAAACCGAGTTGGAGCTTGTACCTTCCCATATATATGTATGGAGTGGAGTTTACAACTGAAAAGAAACTTTGTGTTCCCAACAAGCTGGTTGAAGGACGGCTTTCACACAGACTTATCTCTCAGAACTGAGCATGTATAGAGACGTTCGTTCATCTAGCACAAAGGGAACGGGTTGCAGGAGAAACTTTTACTCTGGTTTCTCAGTCTGTTTCCTAGTGCCGGTTTGAAGTTCCTGCAGTTTTCACTGTAAAACCGAGTTGGAGCTAGTACCTTCCCATATATATGTATGGAGTGGAGTTTACAACTGAAAAGAAACTTTGTGTTCCCAACAAGCTGGTTGAAGGACGGCTTTCACACACACTTATCTCTCAGAACTGAGCATGTGGAGAGACGTTCGTTCATCTAGCACAAAGGGAACGGGTTGCAGGAGAAACTTTTACTCTGGTTTCTCAGTCTGTTTCCTAGTGCCGGTTTGAAGTTCCTGCAGTTTTCACTGTAAAACCGAGTTGGAGCTAGTACCTTCCCATATATATGTATGGAGTGGAGTTTACAACTGAAAAGAAACTTTGTGTTCCCAACAAGCTGGTTGAAGGACGGCTTTCACACACACTTATCTCTCAGAACTGAGCATGTGGAGAGACTTTCGTTCATCAAGCACAAAGGGAACGGGTTGTAGGGGAAACTTTTACTCTGGTTTCTCAGTTTGTTTCCTAGTGCCAGTTTGAAGTTCCTGCAGTTTTCACAGTAAAACCGAGTTGGAGCTAGTACCTTCCCTTATATATGTATGGATTGGAGTTTACAACTGAAAAGAAACTTTGTGTTCCCAACAAGCTGGTTGAAGGACGGCTTTCACACACACTTATCTCTCAAAACTGAGCATGTGGAGAGACGTTCGTTCATCTAGCACAAAGGGAACGGGTTGCAGGAGAAACTTTTACTCTGGTTTCTCAGTCTGTTTCCTAGTGCCGGTTTGAAGTTCCTGCAGTTTTCACTGTAAAACCGAGTTGGAGCTAGTACCTTCCCATATATATGTATGGAGTGGAGTTTACAACTGAAAAGAAACTTTGTGTTCCCAACAAGCTGGTTGAAGGACGTCTTTCACACACAATTATCTCTCAGAACTGAGCATGTGGAGAGACGTTCGTTCATCTAGCACAAAGGGAACGGATTGCAGGAGAAAATTTTACTCTGGTTTCTCAGTCTGTTTCCTAGTGCCGGTTTGAAGTTCCTGCAGTTTTCACTGTAAAACCGACTTGGAGCTTGTACATTCCCATATATATGTATGAAGTATAGATTGCAACTGAAAAGAAACTTTGTGTTCCCAACAAGCTAGTTGAAGGACGGCTTTCACACACACTTATCTCTCAGAACTGAGCATGTGGAGAGACGTTCGTTCATCTAGCACAAAGGGAACGGTTTGCAGGAGAAACTATTACTCTGGTTTCTCAGTCTGTTTCCTAGTGCCGGTTTGAAGTTCCTGCAGTTTTCACTGTAAAACCGAGTTGGAGCTAGTACCTTCCCATATATATGTATGGAGTGGAGTTTACAACTTAAAAGAAAATTTGTGTTCCCAACAAGCTGGTTGAAGGACGGCTTTCACACACACTTATCTCTCAGAACTGAGCATGTGGAGAGACGTTCGTTCATCTAGCACAATTGGAACGGGTTGCAGGAGAAACTTTTACTCTGGTTTCTCAGTCTGTTTCCTAGTGCCGGTTTGAAGTTCCTGCAGTTTTCACTGTAAAACCGACTTGGAGCTAGTACATTCCCATATATATGTATGAAGTATAGTTTGCACTGAAAAGAAACTTTGTGTTCCCAACAAGCTAGTTGAAGGACGGCTTTCACACACACTTATCTCTCAGAACTGAGCATGTGGAGAGATGTTCGTTCATCTTGCACAAAGGGAACGGGTTGCAGGAGAAACTTTTACTCTGGATTCTCAGTCTGTTTCCTAGTGCCGGTTTGAAGTTCCTGCAGTTTTCACTGTAAAACCGAGTTGGAGCTTGTACATTCCCATATATATGTATGGAGTGGAGTTTACAACTTAAAAGAAAATTTGTGTTCCCAAGAAGCTGGTTGAAGGACGGCTTTCACACACACTTTTCTCTCAGAACTGAGCATGTGGAGAGACGTTCGTTCATCTAGCACAAAGGGAACGGGTTGCAGGAGAAAGTTTTACTCTGGTTTCTCAGTCTGTTTCCTAGTGCCGGTTTGAAGTTCCTGCAGTTTTCACTGTAAAACCGAGTTGGAGCTAGTACCTTCCCATATATATGTATGGAGTGGAGTTTACAACTGAAAAGAAACTTTGTGTTCCCAACAAGCTGGTTGAAGGACGTCTTTCACACACACTTATCTCTCAGAACTGAGCATGTGGAGAGACGTTCGTTCATCTAGCACAAATGTAACTGATTGCAGGAGAAACTTTTACTCTGGTTTCTCAGTCTGTTTCCTAGTGCCGGTTTGAATTTCCTGCAGTTTTCACTGTAAAACCGACTTGGAGCTTGTACATTCCCATATATATGTATGAAGTATAGATTGCAACTGAAAAGAAACTTTGTGTTCCCAACAAGCTAGTTTAAGGACGGCTTTCACACACACTTATCTCTCAGAACTGAGCATGTGGAGAGACGTTCGTTCATCTAGCACAAAGGGAACGGATTGCAGGAGAAACTTTTACTCTGGTTTCTCAGTCTGTTTCCTAGTGCCTGTTTCAAGTTCCTGCAGTTTTCACTTTAAAACCGAGTTGGAGCTAGTACCTTCCAATATATATGTATGGAGTGGAGTTGGAAAATGAAAAGAAACTTTGTGTTCCCAACAAGCTAGTTGAAGGACGGCTTTCACACACACTTATCTCTCAGAACTGAGCATGTGGAGAGACGTTCGTTCATCTAGCACAAATGGAACGGGTTGCAGGAGAAACTTTTACTCTGGTTTCTCAGTCTGTTTCCTAGTGCCGGTTTGAAGTTCCTGCAGTTTTCACTGTAAAACCGAGTTGGAGCTAGTACCTTCCCATATATATGTATGGAGTGGAGTTTACAACTGAAAAGAAACTTTGTGTTCCCAACAAGCTGGTTGAAGGACGTCTTTCACACACACTTATCTCTCAGAACTGAGCATGTGGAGAGACGTTCGTTCATCTAGCACAAAGGGAACGGATTGCAGGAGAAACTTTTACTCTGGTTTCTCAGTCTGTTTCCTAGTGCCGGTTTGAAGTTCCTGCAGTTTTCACTGTAAAACCGACTTGGAGCTAGTACATTCCCATATATATGTATGAAGTATAGTTTGCAACTGAAAAGAAACTTTGTGTTCCCAACAAGCTGGTTGAAGGACGGCTTTCACACACACTTATCTCTCAGAACTGAGCATGTGGAGAGACATTCGTTCATCTAGCACAAAGGGAACGGGTTGCAGGAGAAACTTTTACTCTGTATTCTCAGTCTGTTTCCTAGTGCCGGTTTGAAGTTCCTGCAGTTTTCACTGTAAAACCGAGTTGGAGCTAGTACCTTCCCATATATATGTATGGATTGGAGTTTACAACTGAAAAGAAACTTTGTGTTCCCAACAAGCTGGTTGAAGGACGGCTTTCACACACACTTATCTCTCAGAACTGAGCATGTGGAGAGACGTTCGTTCATCTAGCACAAAGGGAACGGGTTGCAGGAGAAACTTTTACTCTGGTTTCTCAGTCTGTTTCCTAGTGCCGGTTTGAAGTTCCTGCAGTTTTCACTGTAAAACCGAGTTGGAGCTAGTACCTTCCCATATATATGTATGGAGTGGAGTTTACAACTGAAAAGAAACTTTGTGTTCCCAACAAGCTGGTTGAAGGACGGCTTTCACACACACTTATCTCTCAGAACTGAGCATGTGGAGAGACGTTCGTTCATCAAGCAAAAAGGGAACGGGTTGTAGGGGAAACTTTTACTCTGGTTTCTCAGTCTGTTTCCTAGTGCCGGTTTGAAGTTCCTGCAGTTTTCACTGTAAAACCGAGTTGGAGCTTGTACCTTCCCATATATATGTATGGAGTGGAGTTTACAACTGAAAAGAAACTTTGTGTTCCCAACAAGCTGGTTGAAGGACGGCTTTCACACACACTTATCTCTCAGAACTGAGCATGTATAGAGACGTTCGTTCATCTAGCACAAAGGGAACGGGTTGCAGGAGAAACTTTTACTCTGGTTTCTCAGTCTGTTTCCTAGTGCCGGTTTGAAGTTCCTGCAGTTTTCACTGTAAAACCGAGTTGGAGCTAGTACCTTCCCATATATATGTATGGAGTGGAGTTTACAACTGAAAAGAATCTTTGTGTTCCCAACAAGCTGGTTGAAGGACGGCTTTCACACACACTTATCTCTCAGAACTGAGCATGTGGAGAGACGTTCGTTCATCTAGCACAAAGGGAACGGGTTGCAGGAGAAACTTTTACTCTGGTTTCTCAGTCTGTTTCCTAGTGCCGGTTTGAAGTTCCTGCAGTTTTCACTGTAAAACCGAGTTGGAGCTAGTACCTTCCCATATATATGTATGGAGTGGAGTTTACAACTGAAAAGAAACTTTGTGTTCCCAACAAGCTGGTTGAAGGACGGCTTTCACACACACTTATCTCTCAGAACTGAGCATGTGGAGAGACTTTCGTTCATCAAGCACAAAGGGAACGGGTTGTAGGGGAAACTTTTACTCTGGTTTCTCAGTTTGTTTCCTAGTGCCGGTTTGAAGTTCCTGCAGTTTTCACAGTAAAACCGAGTTGGAGCTAGTACCTTCCCATATATATGTATGGATTGGAGTTTACAACTGAAAAGAAACTTTGTGTTCCCAACAAGCTGGTTGAAGGACGGATTTCACACACACTTATCTCTCAAAACTGAGCATGTGGAGAGACGTTCGTTCATCTAGCACAAAGGGAACGGGTTGCAGGAGAAACTTTTACTCTGGTTTCTCAGTCTGTTTCCTAGTGCCGGTTTGAAGTTCCTGCAGTTTTCACTGTAAAACCGAGTTGGAGCTAGTACCTTCCCATATATATGTATGGAGTGGAGTTTACAACTGAAAAGAAACTTTGTGTTCCCAACAAGCTGGTTGAAGGACGTCTTTCACACACAATTATCTCTCAGAACTGAGCATGTGGAGAGACGTTCGTTCATCTAGCACAAAGGGAACGGATTGCAGGAGAAAATTTTACTCTGGTTTCTCAGTCTGTTTCCTAGTGCCGGTTTGAAGTTCCTGCAGTTTTCACTGTAAAACCGACTTGGAGCTTGTACATTCCCATATATATGTATGAAGTATAGATTGCAACTGAAAAGAAACTTTGTGTTCCCAACAAGCTAGTTGAAGGACGGCTTTCACACACACTTATCTCTCAGAACTGAGCATGTGGAGAGACGTTCGTTCATCTAGCACAAAGGGAACGGTTTGCAGGAGAAACTATTACTCTGGTTTCTCAGTCTGTTTCCTAGTGCCGGTTTGAAGTTCCTGCAGTTTTCACTGTAAAACCGAGTTGGAGCTAGTACCTTCCCATATATATGTATGGAGTGGAGTTTACAACTTAAAAGAAAATTTGTGTTCCCAACAAGCTGGTTGAAGGACGGCTTTCACACACACTTATCTCTCAGAACTGAGCATGTGGAGAGACGTTCGTTCATCTAGCACAAAGGGAACGGGTTGCAGGAGAAACTTTTACTCTGGTTTCTCAGTCTGTTTCCTAGTGCCGGTTTGAAGTTCCTGCAGTTTTCACTGTAAAACCGACTTGGAGCTAGTACATTCCCATATATATGTATGAAGTATAGTTTGCACTGAAAAGAAACTTTGTGTTCCCAACAAGCTAGTTGAAGGACGGCTTTCACACACACTTATCTCTCAGAACTGAGCATGTGGAGAGATGTTCGTTCATCTTGCACAAAGGGAACGTGTTGCAGGAGAAACTTTTACTCTGGATTCTCAGTCTGTTTCCTAGTGCCGGTTTGAAGTTCCTGCAGTTTTCACTGTAAAACCGAGTTGGAGCTTGTACATTCCCATATATATGTATGGAGTGGAGTTTACAACTTAAAAGAAAATTTGTGTTCCCAAGAAGCTGGTTGAAGGACGGCTTTCACACACACTTTTCTCTCAGAACTGAGCATGTGGAGAGATGTTCGTTCATCTAGCACAAATGGAACGGATTGCAGTAGAAACTTTTACTCTGGTTTCTCATTCTGTTTCCTAGTGCCTGTTTCAAGTTCCTGCAGTTTTCACTGTAAAACCGAGTTGGAGATAGTACCTTCCCATATATATGTATGGAGTGGAGTTGGAAACTGAAAAGAAACTTTGTGTTCCCAACAAGCTAGTTGAAGGACGGCTTTCACACACACTTATCTCTCAGAACTGAGCATGTGGAGAGACGTTCGTTCATCTAGCACAAATGGAACGGGTTGCAGGAGAAACTTTTACTCTGGTTTCTCAGTCTGTTTCCTAGTGACGGTTTGAAGTTCCTGCAGTTTTCACTGTAAAACCGAGTTGGAGCTAGTACCTTCCCGTATATATGTATGGAGTGGAGTTTACAACTGAAAAGAAACTTTGTGTTCCCAACAAGCTGGTTGAAGGACGGCTTTCACACACACTTATCTCTCAGAACTGAGCATGTGGAGAGACGTTCGTTCATCTAGCACAAAGGGAACGGATTGCAGGAGAAACTTTTACTCTGGTTTCTCAGTCTGTTTCCTAGAGCCTGTTTCAAGTTCCTGCAGTTTTCACTGTAAAATCGAGTTGGAGATAGTACTTTCCCATATATATGTATGGAGTGGTGTTGGAAACTGAAAAGAAACTTTGTGTTCCCAACAAGCTGGTTGAAGGACGGCTTTCACACACACATATCTCTCAGAACTGAGCATGTGGAGAGACGTTCGTTCATCTAGCACAAAGGGAACGGGTTGCAGGAGAAACTTTTACTCTGGTTTCTCAGTCTGTTTCCTAGTGCCGGTTTGAAGTTCCTGCAGTTTTCACTGTAAAACCGACTTGGAGCTAGTACCTTCCCATATATATGTATGGAGTGTAGTTTGCAACCTAAAAGAAACTTTGTGTTCCCAACAAGCTAGTTGAAGTACGGCTTTCACACACACTTATCTCTCAAAACTGAGCATGTGGAGAGACGTTCGTTCATCTAGCACAAAGGGAACGGTTTGCAGGAGAAACTTTTACTCTGGTTTCTCAGTCTGTTTCCTAGTGCCGGTTTGAAGTTCCTGCAGTTTTCACTGTAAAACCGACTTGGAGCTAGTACATTCCCATATACATGTATGGAGTATAGTTTGCAACTGAAAAGAAACTATGTGTTCCCAACAAGCTAGTTGAAGGACGGCTTTCACACTCACTTATCTCTCAGAACTGAGCATGTGGAGAGACGTTCGTTCATCTAGCACAAATGGAACGGATTGCAGGAGAAACTTTTACTCTGGTTTCTCAGTCTTTTTCCTAGTGCCTGTTTCAAGTTCCTGCAGTTTTCACTGTAAAACCGAGTTGGAGCTAGTACCTTCCCATATATATGTATGGAGTGGAGTTGGAAACTGAAAAGAAACTTTGTGTTCCCAACAAGCTAGTTGAAGGACGGCTTTCACACACACTTATCTCTCAGAACTGAGCATGTGGAGAGACGTTCGTTCATCTAGCACAAAGGGAACGTGTTGCAGGGGAAACTTTTACTCTGGTTTCTCAGTCTGTTTCCTAGTGCCGGTTTGAAGTTCCTGCAGTTTTCACTGTAAAACCGAGTTGGAGCTAGTACCTTCCCATATATATGTATGGATTGGAGTTTACAACTGAAAAGAAACTTTGTGTTCCCAACAAGCTGTTTGAAATACGGCTTTCACACACACTTTTCTCTCAGAACTGACCATGTGGAGAGACGTTCGTTCATCTAGCACAAATGGAACGGATTGCAGGAGAAAGTTTTACTCTGGTTTCTCAGTCTGTTTCCTAGTGCCTGTTTCAAGTTCCTGCAATTTTCACTGTAAAACCGAGTTGGAGCTAGTAAATACCCATATATATGTATGGAGTGGAGTTTGCAACTGAAAAGAAACTTTGTGTTCCCAACAAGCTAGTTGAAGGACGGCTTCCACACACACATATCTCTCAGAACTGAGCATGTGGAGAGACGTTCGTTCATCTATCACAAAGGGAACGGGTTGCAGGAGAAACTTTTACTCTGGTTTCTCAGTCTGTTTCCTAGTGCCGGTTTGAAGTTCCTGCAGTTTTCACTGTAAAACCGATTTTGAGCTAGTACCTTCCCATATATATGTATGGAGTGGAGTTTGCAACTGAAAAGAAATTTTGTGTTCCCAACAAGCTTATTGAAGGACGGCTTTCACACACACATATGTCTCAGAACTGAGCATGTGGAGAGACGTTCGTTCATCTAGCACAAAGGGAACGGAATGCAGGAGAAACTTTTACTCTGGTTTCTCAGTCTGTTTCCTAGTGCCGGTTTGAAGTTCCTGCAGTTTTCACTGTAAAACCGAGTTGGAGCTAGTACCTTTCCATATATATGTATGGAGTGGAGTTTACAACTGAAAAGAAACTTTGTGTTCCCAACAAGCTAGTTGAAGGACGGCTTCACACACACTTATCTCTCAGAACTGAGCATGTGGAGAGACGTTCGTTCATCTAGCACAAAGGGAACGGGTTGCAGGAGAAACTTTTACTCTGGTTTCTCAGTCTGTTTCCTAGTGCCGGTTTGAAGTTCCTGCTGTTTTCACTGTAAAACCGAGTTGGAGCTAGTACCTTCCCATATATATGTATGGAGTGGAGTTTACAACTGAAAAGAAACTTTGTGTTCCCAACAAGCTGGTTGAAGGTCGGCTTTCACACACACTTATCTCTCAGAACTGAGCATGTGGAGAGACGTTCGTTCATCTAGCACAAAGGGAACGGATTGCAGGGAAACTTTTACTCTGGTTTCTCAGTCTGTTTCCTAGTGCCGGTTTGAAGTTCCTGCAGTTTTCACTGTAAAACCGAGTTGGAGCTAGTACCTTCCCATATATATGTATGGAGTGGAGTTTACAACTGAAAAGAAACTTTGTGTTCCCAACAAGCTGGTTGAAGGACGTCTTTCACACACACTTATCTCTCAGAACTGAGCATGTGGAGAGACGTTCGTTCATCTAGCACAAAGGGAACGGATTGCAGGAGAAACTTTTACTCTGGTTTCTCAGTCTGTTTCCTAGTGCCGGTTTGAAGTTCCTGCAGTTTTCACTGTAAAACCGACTTGGAGCTAGTACATTCCCATATATATGTATGAAGTATAGTTTGCAACTGAAAAGAAACTTTGTGTTCCCAACAAGCTAGTTGAAGGACGGCTTTCACACACACTTGTCTCTCAGAAGTGAGCATGTGGAGAGACGTTTGTTCATCTAGCACAAAGGGAACGGGTTGCAGGAGAAACTTTTACTCTGGTTTCTCAGTCTGTTTCCTAGTGCCGGTTTGAAGTTCCTGCAGTTTTCACTGTAAAACCGAGTTGGAGCTAGTACCTTCCCATATATATGTATGGAGTGGAGTTTACAACTTAAAAGAAAATTTGTGTTCCCAACAAGCTGGTTGAAGGACGGCTTTCACACACACTTATCTCTCAGAACTGAGCATGTGGAGAGACGTTCGTTCATCTAGCACAAAGGGAACGGGTTGCAGGAGAAACTTTTACTCTGTTTTCTCAGTCTGTTTCCTAGTGCCGGTTTGAAGTTCCTGCAGTTTTCACTGTAAAACCGAGTTGGAGCTAGTACCTTCCCATATATATGTATGGATTGGAGTTTACAACTGAAAAGAAACTTTGTGTTCCCAACAAGCTGGTTGAAGGACGGCTTTCACACACACTTATCTCTCAGAACTGAGCATGTGGAGAGATGTTCGTTCATCTTGCACAAAGGGAACGGGTTGCAGGAGAAACTTTTACTCTGGATTCTCAGTCTGTTTCCTAGTGCCGGTTTGAAGTTCCTGCAGTTTTCACTGTAAAACCGAGTTGGAGCTAGTACCTTCCCATATATATGTATGGAGTGGAGTTTACAACTTAAAAGAAAATTTGTGTTCCCAAGAAGCTGGTTGAAGGACGGCTTTCACACACACTTATCTCTCAGAACTGAGCATGTGGAGAGACGTTCGTTCATCTAGCACAAATGGAACGGATTGCAGGAGAAACTTTTACTCTGGTTTCTCATTCTGTTTCCTAGTGCCTGTTTCAAGTTCCTGCAGTTTTCACTGTAAAACCGAGTTGGAGATAGTACCTTCCCATATATATGTATGGAGTGGAGTTGGAAACTGAAAAGAAACTTTGTGTTCCCAACAAGCTAGTTGAAGGACGGCTTTCACACACACTTATCTCTCAGAACTGAGCATGTGGAGAGACGTTCGTTCATCTAGCACAAATGGAACGGGTTGCAGGAGAAACTTTTACTCTGGTTTCTCAGTCTGTTTCCTAGTGCCGGTTTGAAGTTCCTGCAGTTTTCACTGTAAAACCGAGTTGGAGCTAGTACCTTCCCATATATATGTATGGATTGGAGTTTACAACTGAAAAGAAACTTTGTGTTCCCAACAAGCTGGTTGAAGGACGGCTTTCACACACACATATCTCTCAGAACTGAGCATGTGGAGAGACGTTCGTTCATCTAGCACAAAGGGAACGGGTTGTAGGAGAAACTTTTACTCTGGTTTCTCAGTCTGTTTCCTAGTGCCGGTTTGAAGTTCCTGCAGTTTTCACTGTAAAACCGACTTGGAGCTAGTACATTCCCATATATATGTATGGAGTGTAGTTTGCAACCTAAAAGAAACTTTGTGTTCCCAACAAGCTAGTTGAAGTACGGCTTTCACACACACTTATCTCTCAAAACTGAGCATGTGGAGAGACGTTCGTTCATCTAGCACAAAGGGAACGGGTTGCAGGAGAAACTTTTACTCTGGTTTCTCAGTCTGTTTCCTAGTGCCGGTTTGAAGTTCCTGCAGTTTTCACTGTAAAACCGACTTGGAGCTAGTACATTCCCATATACATGTATGGAGTATAGTTTGCAACTGAAAAGAAACTATGTGTTCCCAACAAGCTAGTTGAAGGACGGCTTTCACACTCACTTATCTCTCAGAACTGAGCATGTGGAGAGACGTTCGTTCATCTAGCACAAATGGAACGGATTGCAGGAGAAACTTTTACTCTGGTTTCTCAGTCTTTTTCCTAGTGCCTGTTTCAAGCTCCTGCAGTTTTCACTGTAAAACCGAGTTGGAGCTAGTACCTTCCCATATATATGTATGGAGTGGAGTTGGAAACTGAAAAGAAACTTTGTGTTCCCAACAAGCTAGTTGAAGGACGGCTTTCACACACACTTATCTCTCAGAACTGAGCATGTGGAGAGACGTTCGTTCATCTAGCACAAAGGGAACGTGTTGCAGGTGAAACTTTTACTCTGGTTTCTCAGTCTGTTTCCTAGTGCCGGTTTGAAGTTCCTGCAGTTTTCACTGTAAAACCGAGTTGGAGCTAGTACCTTCCCATATATATGTATGGATTGGAGTTTACAACTGAAAAGAAAGTTTGTGTTCCCAACAAGCTGTTTGAAATACGGCTTTCACACACACTTTTCTCTCAGAACTGACCATGTGGAGAGACGTTCGTTCATCTAGCACAAATGGAACGGATTGCAGGAGAAAGTTTTACTCTGGTTTCTCAGTCTGTTTCCTAGTGCCTGTTTCAAGTTCCTGCAATTTTCACTGTAAAACCGAGTTGGAGCTAGTAAATACCCATATATATGTATGGAGTGGAGTTTGCAACTGAAAAGAAACTTTGTGTTCCCAACAAGCTAGTTGAAGGACGGCTTCCACACACACATATCTCTCAGAACTGAGCATGTGGAGAGACGTTCGTTCATCTATCACAAAGGGAACGGGTTGCAGGAGAAACTTTTACTCTGGTTTCTCAGTCTGTTTCCTAGTGCCGGTTTGAAGTTCCTGCAGTTTTCACTGTAAAACCGATTTTGAGCTAGTACCTTCCCATATATATGTATGGAGTGGAGTTTGCAACTGAAAAGAAACTTTGTGTTCCCAACAAGCTTATTGAAGGACGGCTTTCACACACACATATGTCTCAGAACTGAGCATGTGGAGAGACGTTCGTTCATCTAGCACAAAGTGAACGGAATGCAGGAGAAACTTTTACTCTGGTTTCTCAGTCTGTTTCCTAGTGCCGGTTTGAAGTTCCTGCAGTTTTCACTGTAAAACCGACTTGGAGCTAGTACCTTTCCATATATATGTATGGAGTGGAGTTTACAACTTAAAAGAAACTTTGTGTTCCCAACAAGCTAGTTGAAGGACGGCTTTCACACACACTTATCTCTCAGAACTGAGCATGTGGAGAGACGTTCGTTCATCTAGCACAAAGGGAACGGGTTGCAGGAGAAACTTTTACTCTGGTTTCTCAGTCTGTTTCCTAGTGCCGGTTTGAAGTTCCTGCTGTTTTCACTGTAAAACCGAGTTGGAGCTAGTACCTTCCCATATATATGTATGGAGTGGAGTTTACAACTGAAAAGAAACTTTGTGTTCCCAACAAGCTGGTTGAAGGTCGGCTTTCACACACACTTATCTCTCAGAACTGAGCATGTGGAGAGACGTTCGTTCATCTAGCACAAAGGGAACGGATTGCAGGGAAACTTTTACTCTGGTTTCTCAGTCTGTTTCCTAGTGCCGGTTTGAATTTCCTGCAGTTTTCACTGTAAAACCGAGTTGGAGCTAGTACCTTCCCATATATATTTATGGAGTGGTGTTGGAAACTGAAAAGAAACTTTGTGTTCCCAACAAGCTGTTTGACGTACGGCTTTCACACACACTTATCTCTCAGAACTGAGCATGTGGAGAGACGTTCGTTCATCTAGCACAAAGGGAACGTGTTGCAGGGGAAACTTTTACTCTGGTTTCTCAGTTTGTTTCCAAGTGCCGGTTTGAAGTTCCTGCAGTTTTTACTGTAAAACCGAGTTGGAGCTAGTACCTTCCCATATATATGTATGGATTGGAGTTTACAACTGAAAAGAAACTTTGTGTTCCCAACAAGCTGTTTGACGTACGGCTTTCACACACACTTTTCTCTCAGAACTGAGCATGTGGAGAGACGTTCGTTCATCTAGCACAAATGGAACGGATTGCAGGTGGAACTTTTACTCTGGTTTCTCAGTCTGTTTCCTAGTGCCTGTTTCAAGTTCCTGCAGTTTTCACTGAAAAAAGCGAGTTGGAGCTAGTACCTCCCCATATATATTTATGGAGTGGAGTTGGAAACTGAAAAGAAACTTTGTGTTCCCAACAAGCTAGTTGAAGGACGGCTTTCACACACACTTATCTCTCAGAACTGAGCATGTGGAGAGACGTTCGTTCATCTAGCACAAAGGGAACGGGTTGCAGGAGAAACTTTTACTCTGGTTTCTCAGTCTGTTTCCTAGTGCCGGTTTGAAGTTCCTGCAGTTTTCACTGTAAAACCGATTTTGAGCTAGTACCTTCCCATATATATGTCTGGGGTGGAGATTGCAACTGAAAAGAAACTTTGTTTTCCCAACAAGCTAAATGAAGGACGGCTTTCACACACACTTATGTCTCAGAACTGAGCATGTGGAGAGACGTTCGTTCATCTAGCACAAAGGGAACGGGTTGCAGGAGAAACTTTTACTCTGGTTTCTCAGTCTGTTTCCTAGTGCCGGTTTGAAGTTCCTGCAGTTTTCACTGTAAAACCGAGTTGGAGCTAGTACCTTCCCATATATATGTATGGAGTGGAGTTTACAACTGAAAAGAAACTTTGTGTTCCCAACAAGCTGGTTGAAGGACGGCTTTCACACACACTTATCTCTCAGAACTGAGCATGTGGAGAGACGTTCGTTCATCAAGCACAAAAGGAACGGGTTGTAGGGGAAACTTTTACTCTGGTTTCTCAGTCTGTTTCCTAGTGCCGGTTTGAAGTTCCTGCAGTTTTCACTGTAAAACCGACTTGGAGCTAGTACCTTCCCATATATATGTATGGATTGGAGTTTACAACTGAAAAGAAAATTTGTGTTCCCAACAAGCTGGTTGAAGGACGGCTTTCACACACACTTATCTCTCAGAACTGAGCATGTGGAGAGACGTTCGTTCATCTAGCACAAATGGAACGGATTGCAGGAGAAACTTTTACTCTGGTTTCTCAGTCTGTTTCCTAGTGCCTGTTTCAAGTTCCTGCAGTTTTCACTTTAAAACCGAGTTGGAGCTAGTACCTTCCAATATATATGTATGGAGTGGAGTTGGAAAATGAAAAGAAACTTTGTGTTCCCAACAAGCTAGTTGAAGGACGGCTTTCACACACACTTATCTCTCAGAACTGAGCATGTGGAGAGACGTTCGTTCATCTAGCACAAATGGAACGGTTTGCAGGAGAAACTTTTACTCTGGTTTCTCAGTCTGTTTCCTAGTGCCGGTTTGAAGTTCCTGCAGTTTTCACTGTAAAACCGAGTTGGAGCTAGTACCTTCCCATATATATGTATGGAGTGGAGTTTACAACTGAAAAGAAACTTTGTGTTCCCAACAAGCTGGTTGAAGGACGTCTTTCACACACACTTATCTCTCAGAACTGAGCATGTGGAGAGACGTTCGTTCATCTAGCACAAAGGGAACGGATTGCAGGAGAAACTTTTACTCTGGTTTCTCAGTCTGTTTCCTAGTGCCGGTTTGAAGTTCCTGCCGTTTTCACTGTAAAACCGACTTGGAGCTAGTACATTCCCATATATATGTATGAAGTATAGTTTGCAACTGAAAAGAAACTTTGTGTTCCCAACAAGCTAGTTGAAGGACGGCTTTCACACACACTTGTCTCTCAGAACTGAGCATGTGGAGAGACGTTCGTTCATCTAGCACAAAGGGAACGGGTTGCAGGAGAAACTTTTACTCTGTTTTCTCAGTCTGTTTCCTAGTGCCGGTTTGAAGTTCCTGCAGTTTTCACTGTAAAACCGAGTTGGAGCTAGTACCTTCCCATATATATGTATGGATTGGAGTTTACAACTGAAAAGAAACTTTGTGTTCCCAACAAGCTGGTTGAAGGACGGCTTTCACACACACTTATCTCTCAGAACTGAGCATGTGGAGAGACGTTCGTTCATCTAGCACAAAGGGAACGGGTTGCAGGAGAAACTTTTACTCTGGTTTCTCAGTCTGTTTCCTAGTGCCGGTTTGAAGTTCCTGCAGTTTTCACTGTAAAACCGAGTTGGAGCTAGTACCTTCCCATATATATGTATGGAGTGGAGTTTACAACTGAAAAGAAACTTTGTGTTCCCAACAAGCTGGTTGAAGGACGGCTTTCACACACACTTATCTCTCAGAACTGAGCATGTGGAGAGACGTTCGTTCATCAAGCACAAAGGGAACGGGTTGTAGGGGAAACTTTTACTCTGGTTTCTCAGTCTGTTTCCTAGTGCCGGTTTGAAGTTCCTGCAGTTTTCACTGTAAAACCGAGTTGGAGCTAGTACCTTCCCATATATATGTATGGAGTGGAGTTTACAACTGAAAAGAAACTTTGTGTTCCCAACAAGCTGGTTGAAGGACGGCTTTCACACACACTTATCTCTCAGAACTGAGCATGTGGAGAGACGTTCGTTCATCTAGCACAAAGGGAACGGGTTGCAGGAGAAACTTTTACTCTGGTTTCTCAGTCTGTTTCCTAGTGCCGGTTTGAAGTTCCTGCAGTTTTCACTGTAAAACCGAGTTGGAGCTAGTACCTTCCCATATATATGTATGGAGTGGAGTTTACAACTGAAAAGAAACTTTGTGTTCCCAACAAGCTGGTTGAAGGACGGCTTTCACACACACTTATCTCTCAGAACTGAGCATGTGGAGGGACGTTCGTTCATCTAGCACAAAGGGAACGGGTTGCAGGAGAAACTTTTACTCTGGTTTCTCAGTTTGTTTCCTAGTGCCGGTTTGAAGTTCCTGCAGTTTTCACTGTAAAACCGAGTTGGAGCTAGTACCTTCCCATATATATGTATGGAGTGGAGTTTACAACTGAAAAGAAACTTTGTGTTCCCAACAAGCTGGTTGAAGGACGGCTTTCACACACACTTATCTCTCAGAACTGAGCATGTGGAGAGACGTTCGTTCATCTAGCACAAAGGGAACGGGTTGCAGGAGAAACTTTTACTCTGGTTTCTCAGTCTGTTTCCTAGTGCCGGTTTGAAGTTCCTGCAGTTTTCACTGTAAAACCGAGTTGGAGCTAGTACCTTCCCATATATATGTATGGAGTGGAGTTTACAACTGAAAAGAAACTTTGTGTTCCCAACAAGCTGGTTGAAGGACGTCTTTCACACACAATTATCTCTCAGAACTGAGCATGTGCAGAGACGTTCGTTCATCTAGCACAAAGGGAACGGGTTGCAGGAGAAACTTTTACTCTGGTTTCTCAGTCTGTTTCCTAGTGCCGGTTTGAAGTTCCTGCAGTTTTCACTGTAAAACCGACTTGGAGCTTGTACATTCCCATATATATGTATGAAGTATAGATTGCAAATGAAAAGAAACTTTGTGTTCCCAACAAGCTAGTTGAAGGACGGCTTTCACACACACTTATCTCTCAGAACTGAGCATGTGGAGAGACGTTCGTTCATCTAGCACAAATGGAACGGGTTGCAGGAGAAACTTTTACTCTGGATTCTCAGTCTGTTTCCTAGTGCCGGTTTGAAGTTCCTGCAGTTTTCACTGTAAAACCGAGTTGGAGCTAGTACCTTCCCATATATATGTATGGATTGGAGTTTACAACTGAAAAGAAAATTTGTGTTCCCAACAAGCTGGTTGAAGGACGGCTTTCACACACACTTATCTCTCAGAACTGAGCATGTGGAGAGACGTTCGTTCATCTAGCACAAATGGAACGGATTGCAGGAGAAACTTTTACTCTGGTTTCTCAGTCTGTTTCCTAGTGCCTGTTTCAAGTTCCTGCAGTTTTCACTTTAAAACCGAGTTGGAGCTAGTACCTTCCAATATATATGTATGGAGTGGAGTTGGAAAATGAAAAGAAACTTTGTGTTCCCAACAAGCTAGTTGAAGGACGGCTTTCACACACACTTATCTCTCAGAACTGAGCATGTGGAGAGACGTTCGTTCATCTAGCACAAATGGAACGGTTTGCAGGAGAAACTTTTACTCTGGTTTCTCAGTCTGTTTCCTAGTGCCGGTTTGAAGTTCCTGCAGTTTTCACTGTAAAACCGAGTTGGAGCTAGTACCTTCCCATATATATGTATGGAGTGGAGTTTACAACTGAAAAGAAACTTTGTGTTCCCAACAAGCTGGTTGAAGGACGTCTTTCACACACACTTATCTCTCAGAACTGAGCATGTGGAGAGACGTTCGTTCATCTAGCACAAAGGGAACGGATTGCAGGAGAAACTTTTACTCTGGTTTCTCAGTCTGTTTCCTAGTGCCGGTTTGAAGTTCCTGCCGTTTTCACTGTAAAACCGACTTGGAGCTAGTACATTCCCATATATATGTATGAAGTATAGTTTGCAACTGAAAAGAAACTTTGTGTTCCCAACAAGCTAGTTGAAGGACGGCTTTCACACACACTTGTCTCTCAGAACTGAGCATGTGGAGAGACGTTCGTTCATCTAGCACAAAGGGAACGGGTTGCAGGAGAAACTTTTACTCTGTTTTCTCAGTCTGTTTCCTAGTGCCGGTTTGAAGTTCCTGCAGTTTTCACTGTAAAACCGAGTTGGAGCTAGTACCTTCCCATATATATGTATGGATTGGAGTTTACAACTGAAAAGAAACTTTGTGTTCCCAACAAGCTGGTTGAAGGACGGCTTTCACACACACTTATCTCTCAGAACTGAGCATGTGGAGAGACGTTCGTTCATCTAGCACAAAGGGAACGGGTTGCAGGAGAAACTTTTACTCTGGTTTCTCAGTCTGTTTCCTAGTGCCGGTTTGAAGTTCCTGCAGTTTTCACTGTAAAACCGAGTTGGAGCTAGTACCTTCCCATATATATGTATGGAGTGGAGTTTACAACTGAAAAGAAACTTTGTGTTCCCAACAAGCTGGTTGAAGGACGGCTTTCACACACACTTATCTCTCAGAACTGAGCATGTGGAGAGACGTTCGTTCATCAAGCACAAAGGGAACGGGTTGTAGGGGAAACTTTTACTCTGGTTTCTCAGTCTGTTTCCTAGTGCCGGTTTGAAGTTCCTGCAGTTTTCACTGTAAAACCGAGTTGGAGCTAGTACCTTCCCATATATATGTATGGAGTGGAGTTTACAACTGAAAAGAAACTTTGTGTTCCCAACAAGCTGGTTGAAGGACGGCTTTCACACACACTTATCTCTCAGAACTGAGCATGTGGAGAGACGTTCGTTCATCTAGCACAAAGGGAACGGGTTGCAGGAGAAACTTTTACTCTGGTTTCTCAGTCTGTTTCCTAGTGCCGGTTTGAAGTTCCTGCAGTTTTCACTGTAAAACCGAGTTGGAGCTAGTACCTTCCCATATATATGTATGGAGTGGAGTTTACAACTGAAAAGAAACTTTGTGTTCCCAACAAGCTGGTTGAAGGACGGCTTTCACACACACTTATCTCTCAGAACTGAGCATGTGGAGGGACGTTCGTTCATCTAGCACAAAGGGAACGGGTTGCAGGAGAAACTTTTACTCTGGTTTCTCAGTTTGTTTCCTAGTGCCGGTTTGAAGTTCCTGCAGTTTTCACTGTAAAACCGAGTTGGAGCTAGTACCTTCCCATATATATGTATGGAGTGGAGTTTACAACTGAAAAGAAACTTTGTGTTCCCAACAAGCTGGTTGAAGGACGGCTTTCACACACACTTATCTCTCAGAACTGAGCATGTGGAGAGACGTTCGTTCATCTAGCACAAAGGGAACGGGTTGCAGGAGAAACTTTTACTCTGGTTTCTCAGTCTGTTTCCTAGTGCCGGTTTGAAGTTCCTGCAGTTTTCACTGTAAAACCGAGTTGGAGCTAGTACCTTCCCATATATATGTATGGAGTGGAGTTTACAACTGAAAAGAAACTTTGTGTTCCCAACAAGCTGGTTGAAGGACGTCTTTCACACACAATTATCTCTCAGAACTGAGCATGTGCAGAGACGTTCGTTCATCTAGCACAAAGGGAACGGGTTGCAGGAGAAACTTTTACTCTGGTTTCTCAGTCTGTTTCCTAGTGCCGGTTTGAAGTTCCTGCAGTTTTCACTGTAAAACCGACTTGGAGCTTGTACATTCCCATATATATGTATGAAGTATAGATTGCAAATGAAAAGAAACTTTGTGTTCCCAACAAGCTAGTTGAAGGACGGCTTTCACACACACTTATCTCTCAGAACTGAGCATGTGGAGAGACGTTCGTTCATCTAGCACAAATGGAACGGGTTGCAGGAGAAACTTTTACTCTGGATTCTCAGTCTGTTTCCTAGTGCCGGTTTGAAGTTCCTGCAGTTTTCACTGTAAAACCGAGTTGGAGCTAGTACCTTCCCATATATATGTATGGATTGGAGTTTACAACTGAAAAGAAAATTTGTGTTCCCAACAAGCTGGTTGAAGGACGGCTTTCACACACACTTATCTCTCAGAACTGAGCATGTGGAGAGACGTTCGTTCATCTAGCACAAATGGAACGGATTGCAGGAGAAACTTTTACTCTGGTTTCTCAGTCTGTTTCCTAGTGCCTGTTTCAAGTTCCTGCAGTTTTCACTTTAAAACCGAGTTGGAGCTAGTACCTTCCAATATATATGTATGGAGTGGAGTTGGAAAATGAAAAGAAACTTTGTGTTCCCAACAAGCTAGTTGAAGGACGGCTTTCACACACACTTATCTCTCAGAACTGAGCATGTGGAGAGACGTTCGTTCATCTAGCACAAATGGAACGGTTTGCAGGAGAAACTTTTACTCTGGTTTCTCAGTCTGTTTCCTAGTGCCGGTTTGAAGTTCCTGCAGTTTTCACTGTAAAACCGAGTTGGAGCTAGTACCTTCCCATATATATGTATGGAGTGGAGTTTACAACTGAAAAGAAACTTTGTGTTCCCAACAAGCTGGTTGAAGGACGTCTTTCACACACACTTATCTCTCAGAACTGAGCATGTGGAGAGACGTTCGTTCATCTAGCACAAAGGGAACGGATTGCAGGAGAAACTTTTACTCTGGTTTCTCAGTCTGTTTCCTAGTGCCGGTTTGAAGTTCCTGCAGTTTTCACTGTAAAACCGACTTGGAGCTAGTACATTCCCATATATATGTATGAAGTATAGTTTGCAACTGAAAAGAAACTTTGTGTTCCCAACAAGCTAGTTGAAGGACGGCTTTCACACACACTTGTCTCTCAGAACTGAGCATGTGGAGAGACGTTTGTTCATCTAGCACAAAGGGAACGGGTTGCAGGAGAAACTTTTACTCTGGTTTCTCAGTCTGTTTCCTAGTGCCGGTTTGAAGTTCCTGCAGTTTTCACTGTAAAACCGAGTTGGAGCTAGTACCTTCCCATATATATGTATGGAGTGGAGTTTACAACTTAAAAGAAAATTTGTGTTCCCAACAAGCTGGTTGAAGGACGGCTTTCACACACACTTATCTTTCAGAACTGAGCATGTGGAGAGACGTTCGTTCATCTAGCACAAATGGAACGGGTTGCAGGAGAAACTTTTACTCTGTTTTCTCAGTCTGTTTCCTAGTGCCGGTTTGAAGTTCCTGCAGTTTTCACTGTAAAACCGAGTTGGAGCTAGTACCTTCCCATATATATCTATGGATTGGAGTTTACAACTGAAAAGAAACTTTGTGTTCCCAACAAGCTGGTTGAAGGACGGCTTTCACACACACTTATCTCTCAGAACTGAGCATGTGGAGAGACGTTCGTTCATCTAGCATAAAGGGAACGGATTGCAGGAGAAACTTTTACTCTGGTTTCTCAGTCTGTTTCCTAGTGCCGGTTTGAAGTTCCTGCAGTTTTCACTGTAAAACCGACTTGGAGCTAGTACATTCCCATATATATGTATGAAGTATAGTTTGCACTGAAAAGAAACTTTGTGTTCCCAACAAGCTGGTTGAAGGACGGCTTTCACACACACTTGTCTCTCAGAACTGAGCATGTGGAGAGACGTTCGTTCATCTAGCACAAAGGGAACGGGTTGCAGGAGAAACTTTTACTCTGTTTTCTCAGTCTGTTTCCTAGTGCCGGTTTGAAGTTCCTGCAGTTTTCACTGTAAAACCGAGTTGGAGCTAGTACCTTCCCATATATATGTATGGATTGGAGTTTACAACTGAAAAGAAACTTTGTGTTCCCAACAAGCTGGTTGAAGGACGGCTTTCACACACACTTATCTCTCAGAACTGAGCATGTGGAGAGACGTTCGTTCATCTAGCACAAAGGGAACGGGTTGCAGGAGAAACTTTTACTCTGGTTTCTCAGTCTGTTTCCTAGTGCCGGTTTGAAGTTCCTGCAGTTTTCACTGTAAAACCGAGTTGGAGCTAGTACCTTCCAATATATATGTATGGAGTGGAGTTTACAACTGAAAAGAAACTTTGTGTTCCCAACAAGCTGGTTGAAGGACGGCTTTCACACACACTTATCTCTCAGAACTGAGCATGTGGAGAGACGTTCGTTCATCAAGCACAAAGGGAACGGGTTGTAGGGGAAACTTTTACTCTGGTTTCTCAGTCTGTTTCCTAGTGCCGGTTTGAAGTTCCTGCAGTTTTCACTGTAAAACCGAGTTGGAGCTAGTACCTTCCCATATATATGTATGGAGTGGAGTTTACAACTGAAAAGAAACTTTGTGTTCCCAACAAGCTGGTTGAAGGACGGCTTTCACACACACTTATCTCTCAGAACTGAGCATGTGGAGAGACGTTCGTTCATCTAGCACAAAGGGAACGGGTTGCAGGAGAAACTTTTACTCTGGTTTCTCAGTCTGTTTCCTAGTGCCGGTTTGAAGTTCCTGCAGTTTTCACTGTAAAACCGAGTTGGAGCTAGTACCTTCCCATATATATGTATGGAGTGGAGTTTACAACTGAAAAGAAACTTTGTGTTCCCAACAAGCTGGTTGAAGGACGGCTTTCACACACACTTATCTCTCAGAACTGAGCATGTGGAGGGACGTTCGTTCATCTAGCACAAAGGGAACGGGTTGCAGGAGAAACTTTTACTCTGGTTTCTCAGTCTGTTTCCTAGTGCCGGTTTGAAGTTCCTGCAGTTTTCACTGTAAAACCGAGTTGGAGCTAGTACCTTCCCATATATATGTATGGAGTGGAGTTTACAACTGAAAAGAAACTTTGTGTTCCCAACAAGCTGGTTGAATGACGGCTTTCACACACACTTATCTCTCAGAACTGAGCATGTGGAGAGACGTTCGTTCATCTAGCACAAAGGGAACGGGTTGCAGGAGAAACTTTTACTCTGGTTTCTCAGTCTGTTTCCTAGTGCCGGTTTGAAGTTCCTGCAGTTTTCACTGTAAAACCGAGTTGGAGCTAGTACCTTCCCATATATATGTATTGAGTGGAGTTTACAACTGAAAAGAAACTTTGTGTTCCCAACAAGCTGGTTGAAGGACGTCTTTCACACACAATTATCTCTCAGAACTGAGCATGTGCAGAGACGTTCGTTCATCTAGCACAAAGGGAACGGGTTGCAGGAGAAACTTTTACTCTGGTTTCTCAGTCTGTTTCCTAGTGCCGGTTTGAAGTTCCTGCAGTTTTCACTGTAAAACCGACTTGGAGCTTGTACATTCCCATATATATGTATGAAGTATAGATTGCAAATGAAAAGAAACTTTGTGTTCCCAACAAGCTAGTTGAAGGACGGCTTTCACACACACTTATCTCTCAGAACTGAGCATGTGGAGAGACGTTCGTTCATCTAGCACAAATGGAACGGGTTGCAGGAGAAACTTTTACTCTGGTTTCTCAGTCTGTTTCCTAGTGCCTGTTTGAAGTTCCTGCAGTTTTCACTGTAAAACCGAGTTGGAGCTAGTACCTTCCCATATATATGTATGGATTGGAGTTTACAACTGAAAAGAAAATTTGTGTTCCCAACAAGCTGGTTGAAGGACGGCTTTCACACACACTTATCTCTCAGAACTGAGCATGTGGAGAGACGTTCGTTCATCTAGCACAAATGGAACGGATTGCAGGAGAAACTTTTACTCTGGTTTCTCAGTCTGTTTCCTAGTGCCTGTTTCAAGTTCCTGCAGTTTTCACTTTAAAACCGAGTTGGAGCTAGTACCTTCCAATATATATGTATGGAGTGGAGTTGGATAATGAAAAGAAACTTTGTGTTCCCAACAAGCTAGTTGAAGGACGGCTTTCACACACACTTATCTCTCAGATCTGAGCATGTGGAGAGACGTTCGTTCATCTAGCACAAATGGAACGGTTTGCAGGAGAAACTTTTACTCTGGTTTCTCAGTCTGTTTCCTAGTGCCGGTTTGAAGTTCCTGCAGTTTTCACTGTAAAACCGAGTTGGAGCTAGTACCTTCCCATATATATGTATGGAGTGGAGTTTACAACTGAAAAGAAACTTTGTGTTCCCAACAAGCTGGTTGAAGGACGTCTTTCACACACACTTATCTCTCAGAACTGAGCATGTGGAGAGACGTTCGTTCATCTAGCACAAAGGGAACGGATTGCAGGAGAAACTTTTACTCTGGTTTCTCAGTCTGTTTCCTAGTGCCGGTTTGAAGTTCCTGCAGTTTTCACTGTAAAACCGACTTGGAGCTAGTACATTCCCATATATATGTATGAAGTATAGTTTGCAACTGAAAAGAAACTTTGTGTTCCCAACAAGCTAGTTGAAGGACGGCTTTCACACACACTTGTCTCTCAGAACTGAGCATGTGGAGAGACGTTTGTTCATCTAGCACAAAGGAACGGGTTGCAGGAGAAACTTTTACTCTGATTTCTCAGTCTGTTTCCTAGTGCCGGTTTGAAGTTCCTGCAGTTTTCACTGTAAAACCGAGTTGGAGCTAGTACCTTCCCATATATATGTATGGAGTGGAGTTTACAACTTAAAAGAAAATTTGTGTTCCCAACAAGCTGGTTGAAGGACGGCTTTCACACACACTTATCTTTCAGAACTGAGCATGTGGAGAGACGTTCGTTCATCTAGCACAAATGGAACGGGTTGCAGGAGAAACTTTTACTCTGTTTTCTCAGTCTGTTTCCTAGTGCCGGTTTGAAGTTCCTGCAGTTTTCACTGTAAAACCGAGTTGGAGCTAGTACCTTCCCATATATATCTATGGATTGGAGTTTACAACTGAAAAGAAACTTTGTGTTCCCAACAAGCTGGTTGAAGGACGGCTTTCACACACACTTATCTCTCAGAACTGAGCATGTGGAGAGACGTTCGTTCATCTAGCATAAAGGGAACGGATTGCAGGAGAAACTTTTACTCTGGTTTCTCAGTCTGTTTCCTAGTGCCGGTTTGAAGTTCCTGCAGTTTTCACTGTAAAACCGACTTGGAGCTAGTACATTCCCATATATATGTATGAAGTATAGTTTGCACTGAAAAGAAACTTTGTGTTCCCAACAAGCTGGTTGAAGGACGGCTTTCACACACACTTGTCTCTCAGAACTGAGCATGTGGAGAGACGTTCGTTCATCTAGCACAAAGGGAACGGGTTGCAGGAGAAACTTTTACTCTGTTTTCTCAGCCTGTTTCCTAGTGCCGGTTTGAAGTTCCTACAGTTTTCACTGTAAAACCGAGTTGGAGCTAGTACCTTCCCATATATATGTATGGATTGGAGATTACAACTGAAAAGAAACTTTGTGTTCCCAACAAGCTGGTTGAAGGACGGCTTTCACACACACTTATCTCTCAGAACTGAGCATGTGGAGAGACGTTCGTTCATCTAGCACAAAGGGAACGGGTTGCAGGAGAAACTTTTACTCTGGTTTCTCAGTCTGTTTCCTAGTGCCGGTTTGAAGTTCCTGCAGTTTTCACTGTAAAACCGAGTTGGAGCTAGTACCTTCCAATATATATGTATGGAGTGGAGTTTACAACTGAAAAGAAACTTTGTGTTCCCAACAAGCTGGTTGAAGGACGGCTTTCACACACACTTATCTCTCAGAACTGAGCATGTGGAGAGACGTTCGTTCATCAAGCACAAAGGGAACGGGTTGTAGGGGAAACTTTTACTCTGGTTTCTCAGTCTGTTTCCTAGTGCCGGTTTGAAGTTCCTGCAGTTTTCACTGTAAAACCGAGTTGGAGCTAGTACCTTCCCATATATATGTATGGAGTGGAGTTTACAACTGAAAAGAAACTTTGTGTTCCCAACAAGCTGGTTGAAGGACGGCTTTCACACACACTTATCTCTCAGAACTGAGCATGTGGAGAGACGTTCGTTCATCTAGCACAAAGGGAACGGGTTGCAGGAGAAACTTTTACTCTGGTTTCTCAGTCTGTTTCCTAGTGCCGGTTTGAAGTTCCTGCAGTTTTCACTGTAAAACCGAGTTGGAGCTAGTACCTTCCCATATATATGTATGGAGTGGAGTTTACAACTGAAAAGAAACTTTGTGTTCCCAACAAGCTGGTTGAAGGACGGCTTTCACACACACTTATCTCTCAGAACTGAGCATGTGGAGGGACGTTCGTTCATCTAGCACAAAGGGAACGGGTTGCAGGAGAAACTTTTACTCTGGTTTCTCAGTCTGTTTCCTAGTGCCGGTTTGAAGTTCCTGCAGTTTTCACTGTAAAACCGAGTTGGAGCTAGTACCTTCCCATATATATGTATGGAGTGGAGTTTACAACTGAAAAGAAACTTTGTGTTCCCAACAAGCTGGTTGAATGACGGCTTTCACACACACTTATCTCTCAGAACTGAGCATGTGGAGAGACGTTCGTTCATCTAGCACAAAGGGAACGGGTTGCAGGAGAAACTTTTACTCTGGTTTCTCAGTCTGTTTCCTAGTGCCGGTTTGAAGTTCCTGCAGTTTTCACTGTAAAACCGAGTTGGAGCTAGTACCTTCCCATATATATGTATTGAGTGGAGTTTACAACTGAAAAGAAACTTTGTGTTCCCAACAAGCTGGTTGAAGGACGTCTTTCACACACAATTATCTCTCAGAACTGAGCATGTGCAGAGACGTTCGTTCATCTAGCACAAAGGGAACGGGTTGCAGGAGAAACTTTTACTCTGGTTTCTCAGTCTGTTTCCTAGTGCCGGTTTGAAGTTCCTGCAGTTTTCACTGTAAAACCGACTTGGAGCTTGTACATTCCCATATATATGTATGAAGTATAGATTGCAAATGAAAAGAAACTTTGTGTTCCCAACAAGCTAGTTGAAGGACGGCTTTCACACACACTTATCTCTCAGAACTGAGCATGTGGAGAGACGTTCGTTCATCTAGCACAAATGGAACGGGTTGCAGGAGAAACTTTTACTCTGGTTTCTCAGTCTGTTTCCTAGTGCCTGTTTGAAGTTCCTGCAGTTTTCACTGTAAAACCGAGTTGGAGCTAGTACCTTCCCATATATATGTATGGATTGGAGTTTACAACTGAAAAGAAAATTTGTGTTCCCAACAA
Source organism: Camelus dromedarius (assembly GCF_036321535.1). NCBI lineage: Eukaryota > Metazoa > Chordata > Mammalia > Artiodactyla > Camelidae > Camelus > Camelus dromedarius. The sequence goes on along the minus strand of NC_087470.1, from coordinate 11,708,784 downwards.
GCTGGTTGAAGGACGGCTTTCACACACACTTATCTCTCAGAACTGAGCATGTGGAGAGACGTTCGTTCATCTAGCACAAATGGAACGGATTGCAGGAGAAACTTTTACTCTGGTTTCTCAGTCTGTTTCCTAGTGCCTGTTTCAAGTTCCTGCAGTTTTCACTTTAAAACCGAGTTGGAGCTAGTACCTTCCAATATATATGTATGGAGTGGAGTTGGAAAATGAAAAGAAACTTTGTGTTCCCAACAAGCTAGTTGAAGGACGGCTTTCACACACACTTATCTCTCAGATCTGAGCATGTGGAGAGACGTTCGTTCATCTAGCACAAATGGAACGGTTTGCAGGAGAAACTTTTACTCTGGTTTCTCAGTCTGTTTCCTAGTGCCGGTTTGAAGTTCCTGCAGTTTTCACTGTAAAACCGAGTTGGAGCTAGTACCTTCCCATATATATGTATGGAGTGGAGTTTACAACTGAAAAGAAACTTTGTGTTCCCAACAAGCTGGTTGAAGGACGTCTTTCACACACACTTATCTCTCAGAACTGAGCATGTGGAGAGACGTTCGTTCATCTAGCACAAAGGGAACGGATTGCAGGAGAAACTTTTACTCTGGTTTCTCAGTCTGTTTCCTAGTGCCGGTTTGAAGTTCCTGCAGTTTTCACTGTAAAACCGACTTGGAGCTAGTACATTCCCATATATATGTATGAAGTATAGTTTGCAACTGAAAAGAAACTTTGTGTTCCCAACAAGCTAGTTGAAGGACGGCTTTCACACACACTTGTCTCTCAGAACTGAGCATGTGGAGAGACGTTTGTTCATCTAGCACAAAGGAACGGGTTGCAGGAGAAACTTTTACTCTGATTTCTCAGTCTGTTTCCTAGTGCCGGTTTGAAGTTCCTGCAGTTTTCACTGTAAAACCGAGTTGGAGCTAGTACCTTCCCATATATATGTATGGAGTGGAGTTTACAACTTAAAAGAAAATTTGTGTTCCCAACAAGCTGGTTGAAGGACGGCTTTCACACACACTTATCTCTCAGAACTGAGCATTTGGAGAGACGTTCGTTCATCTAGCACAAATGGAACGGGTTGCAGGAGAAACTTTTACTCTGTTTTCTCAGTCTGTTTCCTAGTGCCGGTTTGAAGTTCCTGCAGTTTTCACTGTAAAACCGAGTTGGAGCTAGTGCCTTCCCATATATATCTATGGATTGGAGTTTACAACTGAAAAGAAACTTTGTGTTCCCAACAAGCTGGTTGAAGGACGGCTTTCACACACACTTATCTCTCAGAACTGAGCATGTGGAGAGACGTTCGTTCATCTAGCATAAAGGGAACGGATTGCAGGAGAAACTTTTACTCTGGTTTCTCAGTCTGTTTCCTAGTGCCGGTTTGAAGTTCCTGCAGTTTTCACTGTAAAACCGACTTGGAGCTAGTACATTCCCATATATATGTATGAAGTATAGTTTGCACTGAAAAGAAACTTTGTGTTCCCAACAAGCTAGTTGAAGGACGGCTTTCACACACACTTATCTCTCAGAACTGAGCATGTGGAGAGATGTTCGTTCATCTTTCACAAAGGGAACGGTTTGCAGGAGAAACTTTTACTCTGGATTCTCAGTCTGTTTCCTAGTGCCGGTTTGAAGTTCCTGCAGTTTTCACTGTAAAACCGAGTTGGAGCTAGTACCTTCCCATATATATGTATGGAGTGGAGTTTACAACTTAAAAGAAAATTTGTGTTCCCAAGAAGCTGGTTGAAGTACGGCTTTCACACACACTTATCTCTCAGAACTGAGCATGTGGAGAGACGTTCGTTCATCTAGCACAAATGGAACGGATTGCAGGAGAAACTTTTACTCTGGTTTCTCATTCTGTTTCCTAGTGCCTGTTTCAATTTCCTGCAGTTTTCACTGTAAAACCGAGTTGGAGATAGTACCTTCCCATATATATGTATGGAGTGGAGTTGGAAACTGAAAAGAAACTTTGTGTTCCCAACAAGCTAGTTGAAGGACGGCTTTCACACACACTTATCTCTCAGAACTGAGCATGTGGAGAGACGTTCGTTCATCTAGCACAAATGGAACGGGTTGCAGGAGAAACTTTTACTCTGGTTTCTCAGTCTGTTTCCTAGTGACGGTTTGAAGTTCCTGCAGTTTTCACTGTAAAACCGAGTTGGAGCTAGTACCTTCCCATATATATGTATGGAGTGGAGTTTACAACTGAAAAGAAACTTTGTGTTCCCAACAAGCTGGTTGAAGGACGTCTTTCACACACACTTATCTCTCAGAACTGAGCATGTGGAGAGACGTTCGTTCATCTAGCACAAAGGGAACGGATTGCAGGAGAAACTTTTACTCTGGTTTCTCAGTCTGTTTCCTAGTGCCTGTTTCAAGTTCCTGCAGTTTTCACTGTAAAATCGAGTTGGAGATAGTACTTTCCCATATATATGTATGGAGTGGTGTTGGAAACTGAAAAGAAACTTTGTGTTCCCAACAAGCTAGTTGAAGGACGGCTTTCACACACACTTATCTCTCAGAACTGAGCATGTGGAGAGACGTTCGTTCATGTAGCACAAATGGAACGGGTTGCAGGAGAAACTTTTACTCTGGTTTCTCAGTCTGTTTCCTAGTGCCGTTTTGAAGTTCCTGCAGTTTTCACTGTAAAACCGAGTTGGAGCTAGTACCTTCCCATATATATTTATGGAGTGGAGTTTACAACTGAAAAGAAACTTTGTGTTCCCAACAAGGTGGTTGAAGGACGGCTTTCACACACACTTTTCTCTTAGAACTGAGCATGTGGAGAGACGTTCGTTCATCTAGCACAAAGGGAACTGATTGCAGGGAAAACTTTTACTCTGGTTTCTCAGTCTGTTTCCTAGTGCCGGTTTGAAGTTCCTGCAGTTTTCACTGTAAAACCGAGTTGGAGCTAGTATCTTCCCATATATATGCATGGAGTGGAGTTGGAAACTGAAAAGAAACTTTGTGTTCCCAACAAGCTAGTTGAAGGACGGCTTTCACACTCACTTATCTCTCAAAACTGAGCATGTGGAGAGACGTTCGTTCATCTAGCACAAAGGGAACGGGTTGCAGGAGAAATTTTACTCTGGTTTCTCAGTCTGTTTCCTAGTGCCGGTTTGAAGTTCCTGCAGTTTTCACTGTAAAACCGACTTGGAGCTAGTACATTCCCATATATATGTATGGAGTGGAGTTGTAAACTGAAAAGAAACTTTGTGTTCCCAACAAGCTAGTTGAAGGACGGCTTTCACACACACTTATCTCTCAGAACTGAGCATGTGGAGAGACGTTCGTTCATCTAGCACAAAGGGAAAGGATTGCAGGAGAAACTTTTACTCTGGTTTCTCAGTCTGTTTCCTAATGCCTGTTTCAAGTTCCTGCAGTTTTCACTGTAAAACCGAGTTGGAGCTAGTACCTTCCCATATATATGTATGGAGTGGAGTTGGAAACTGAAAAGAAACTTTGTGTTGCCAACAACCTAGTTGAAGGACGGCTTTCTCACACACTTATCTCTCAAAACTGAGCATTTTGAGAGACGTTCGTTCATCTAGCACAAAGGTAACGGGTTGCAGGAGAAACTTTTACTCTCGTTTCTCATTCTGTGTCCTAGTGCCGGTTTGAACTTCCTGCAGTTTTCACTGTAAAACCGAGTTGGATCTAGTACCTTCCCATATATATGTATGGAGTGGAGTTTACAACTGAAAAGAAACTTTGTGTTCCCAACAAGGTAGTTTAAGGACGGCTTTCACACACAATTATCTCTCAGAAATGAGCATGTGGAGAGACGTTCGTTCATCTAGCACAAAGGGAACGGATTGCAGGTGAAACTTTTACTCTGGTTTCTCAGTCTGTTTCGTAGTGCCTGTTTCAACTTCCTGCAATTTTCACTGTAAAACCGAGTTGGAGCTAGTACCTTCCCATATATATGTATGCAGTGGAGTTTGCAACTTAAAAGAAACTTTGTGTTCCCAACAAGCTAGTTGAAGGACGGCTTTCACACACACTTATCTCTCAGAACTGAGCATGTGGAGAGACGTTCGTTCATCTAGCACAAAGGGAACGGGTTGCAGGAGAAACTTTTTCTGTGGTTTCTCAGTCTGTTTCCTAGTGCCGGTTTGAAGTTCCTGCAGTTTTCACTGTAAAACCGAGTTGGAGCTAGTACCTTCCCATATATATGTATGCAGTGGAGTTGGAAACTGAAAAGAAACTTTGTGTTCCCAACAAGCTAGTTGAAGGACGGCTTTCACACACACTTATGTCTCACAACTGAGCATGTGGAGAGACTTTCGTTCATCTAGCACTAAGGGAACGCGTTGCAGGAGAAACTTTTACTCTGGTTTCTCAGTCTGTTTCCTAGTGCCGGTTTGAAGTTCCTGCAGTTTTCACTGTAAAACCGACTTGGAGCTAGTACAATCCCATATATATGTATGGAGTGGAGTTGGAAACTGAAAAGAAACTTTGTGTTCCCAACAAGCTAGTTGAAGGACGGCTTTCACACACAATTATGTCTCACAACTGAGCATGTGGAGAGACGTTCGTTCATCAAGCACAAAGGGAACGCGTTGCAGGAGAAACTTTTACTCTGGTTTCTCAGTCTGTTTCCTAGTGCCGGTTTGAAGTTCCTGCAGTTTTCACTGTAAAACCGAGTTGGAGCTAGTACCTTCCCATATATATGTATGGAGTGGAGTTTACAACTGAAAAGAAACTTTGTGTTCCCAACAAGCTGGTTGAAGGACGGCTTTCACACACACTTCTCTCTCAGAACTGAGCATGTGGAGAGACTTTCGTTCATCTAGCACAAAGGGAACGGATTGCAGGAGAAACTTTTACTCTGGTTTCTCAGTCTGTTTCCTAGTGCCGGTTTGAAGTTCCTGAAGTTTTCACTGTAAAACCGAGTTGGAGCTAGTACCTTCCCATATATATGTATGGAGTGGAGTTTGCAACTGAAAAGAAACTTTGTGTTCCCAACAAGCTAGTTGAAGGACGGCTTTCTCACACACTTATCTCTCAGAACTGAGCATGTGGAGAGACGTTCGTTCATCTAGCACAAAGGGAACGGATTGCAGGAGAAACTTTTACTCTGGTTTCTCAGTCTGTTTCCTAGTGCCGGTTTGAAGTTCCTGCAGTTTTCACTGTAAAACCGATTTGGAGCTAGTACCTTCCCTTATATATGTATGGAGTGGTGTTTGCAACTTAAAAGAAACTTTGTGATCCCAACAAGCTAGTTGAAGGACGGCTTTGACACACACTTATCTGTCAAAACTGAGCATGTGTAGAGACATTCGTTCATCTAGCACAAAGGGAACGGGTTGCAGGAGAAACTTTTACTCTGGTTTCTCAGTCTGTTTCCTAGTGCCGGTTTTAAGATCCTGCAGTTTTCACTGTAAAACCGAGTTGGAGCTAGTACCTTCCCTTATATATGTATGGAGTGAAGTTTACAACTGAAAAGAAACTTTGTGTTCCCAACAAGCTGGTTGAAGGACGGCTTTCACACACACTTATCTCTCAGAACTGAGAATGTGGAGAGACGTTCGTTCATCTAGCACAATTGGAACGGGTTGCAGGAGAAACTTTTCCTCTGGTTTCTCAGTCTGTTTCCTAGTGCCGGTTTGAAGTTCCTGCAGTTTTCACTGTAAAACCGATTTGGAGCTAGTACCTTCCCATATATATGTATGGAGTGGTGTTTGCAACTTAAAAGAAACTTTGTGTTCCCAACAAGCTAGTTGAAGGACGGCTTTCACACACACTTATCTCTCAAAACTGAGCATGTGGAGAGACGTTCGTTCATCTAGCACAATTGGAACGGGTTGCAGGAGAAACTTTTACTCTGGTTTCTCAGTCTGTTTCCTAGTGCCTGTTTCAAGTTCCTGCAGTATTCACTGTAAAACCGAGTTGGAGCTAGTACCTTCCCATATATATGTATGGAGTGGAGTTGGAATCTGAAAAGAAACTTTGTGTTCCCAACAAGCTAGTTGAAGGACGGCTTTCACACACACTTATCTCTCAGAACTGAGCATGTGGAGAGACGTTCGTTCATCTAGCTCAAATGGAACGGGTTGCAGGAGAAACTTTTACTCTGGTTTCTCAGTCTGTTTCCTAGTGCCGGTTTGAAGTTCCTGCAGTTTTCACTGTAAAACCGATTTGGAGCTAGTACCTTCCCATATATATGTATGGAGTGGAGTTTGCAACTTAAAAGAAACTTTGTGTTCCCAACAAGGTAGTTGAAGGACGGCTTTCACACACACTTATCTCTCAAAACTGAGCATGTGGAGAGACGTTCGTTCATCTAGCACAAAGGGAACGGGTTGCAGGAGAAACTTTTACTCTGGTTTCTCAGTCTGTTTCCTAGTGCCGGTTTGAAGTTCCTGCAATTTTCACTGTAAAACCGACTTGGAGCTAGTACATTCCCATATATATGTATGGAGTGGAGATGGAAACTGAAAAGAAACTTTGTGTTCCCAACAAGCTAGTTGAAGGACGGCTTTCACACACACTTATCTCTCACAACTGAGCATGTGGAGAGACGTTTGTTCATCTAGCACAAAGGGAACGGGTTGCAGGAGAAACTTTTACTCTGGTTTCTCAGTCTGTTTCCTAGTGCCGGTTTGAAGTTCCTGCAGTTTTCACTGTAAAACCGAGTTGGAGCTAGTACCTTCCCTTATATATGTATGGAGTGGAGTTTACAACTGAAAAGAAACTTTGTGTTCCCAACAAGCTGGTTGAAGGACGGCTTTCACACACACTTATCTCTCAGAACTGAGCATGTGGAGAGACGTTCGTTCATCTAGCACAATTGGAACGGGTTGCAGGAGAAACTTTTACTCTGGTTTCTCAGTCTGTTTCCTAGTGCCGGTTTGAAGTTCCTGCAGTTTTCACTGTAAAACCGATTTGGAGCTAGTAACTTCCCATATATATGTATGGAGTGGTGTTTGCAACTTAAAAGAAACTTTGTGTTCCCAACAAGCTAGTTGAAGGACGGCTTTCACACACACTTATCTCTCACAACTGAGCATGTGGAGAGACGTTCGTTCATCTAGCACAAAGGGAACGGGTTGCAGGAGAAACTTTTACTCTGGTTTCTCAGTCTGTTTCCTAGTGCCGGTTTGAAGTTCCTGCAGTTTTCACTGTAAAACCGATTTGGAGCTAGTACCTTCCCTTATATATGTATGGAGTGGAGTTTACAACTGAAAAGAAACTTTGTGTTCCCAACAAGCTGGTTGAAGGACGGCTTTCACACACACTTATCTCTCAGAACTGAGCATGTGGAGAGACGTTCGTTCATCTAGCACAAAGGGAACGGATTGCAGGAGAAACTTTTACTCTGGTTTCTCAGTCTGTTTCCTAGTGCCTGTTTCAAGTTCCTGCAGTTTCACTGTAAAACCGAGTTGGAGCTAGTACCTTCCCATATATATGTACGGAGTGGAGTTGGAAACTGAAAAGGAACTTTGTGTTGCCAACTAGCTAGTTGAAGGACGGCTTTCTCACACAATTATCTCTCAAAACTGAGCATGTTGAGAGACGTTCGTTCATCTAGCACAAAGGGAATGGGTTGCAGGAGAAACTTTTACTCTGGTTTCTCAGTCTGTTTCCTAGTGCCGGTTTGATGTTCCTGCAATTTTCACTGTAAAACCGAGTTGGAGCTAGTACCTTCCCATATATATGTATGGAGTGGAGTTTACAACTGAAAAGAAACTTTGTGTTCCCAACAAGGTAGTTGAAGGACGGCTTTCACACACACTTATCTCTCAGAACTGAGCATGTGGAGAGACGTTCGTTCATCTAGCACAAAGGGAACGGATTGCAGGAGAAACTTTTACTCTGGTTTCTCAGTCTGTTTCCTAGTGCCTGTTTCAACTTCCTGCAATTTTCACTGTAAAACCGAGTTGGAGCTAGTACCATCCCTTATATATGTATGCAGTGGAGTTTGCAACTGAAAAGAAACTTTGTGTTCCCAACAAGCTAGTTGAAGGACGGCTTTCACACACACTTATCTCTCAGAACTGAGCATGTGGAGAGACGTTCGTTCATCTAGCACAAAGGGAACGGGTTGCAGGAGAAACTTTTACTCTGGTTTCTCAGTCTGTTTCCTAGTGCCGGTTTGAAGTTCCTGCAGTTTTCACTGTAAAACCGAGTTGGAGCTAGTACCTTTCCATATATATGTATGGAGTGGAGTTTACAACTGAAAAGAAACTTTGTGTTCCCAACAAGCTAGTTGAAGGACGGCTTCACACACACTTATCTCTCAGAACTGAGCATGTGGAGAGACGTTCGTTCATCTAGCACAAAGGGAACGGGTTGCAGGAGAAACTTTTACTCTGGTTTCTCAGTCTGTTTCCTAGTGCCGGTTTGAAGTTCCTGCTGTTTTCACTGTAAAACCGAGTTGGAGCTAGTACCTTCCCATATATATGTATGGAGTGGAGTTTACAACTGAAAAGAAACTTTGTGTTCCCAACAAGCTGGTTGAAGGTCGGCTTTCACACACACTTATCTCTCAGAACTGAGCATGTGGAGAGACGTTCGTTCATCTAGCACAAAGGGAACGGATTGCAGGGAAACTTTTACTCTGGTTTCTCAGTCTGTTTCCTAGTGCCGGTTTGAAGTTCCTGCAGTTTTCACTGTAAAACCGAGTTGGAGCTAGTACCTTCCCATATATATGTATGGAGTGGAGTTTACAACTGAAAAGAAACTTTGTGTTCCCAACAAGCTGGTTGAAGGACGTCTTTCACACACACTTATCTCTCAGAACTGAGCATGTGGAGAGACGTTCGTTCATCTAGCACAAAGGGAACGGATTGCAGGAGAAACTTTTACTCTGGTTTCTCAGTCTGTTTCCTAGTGCCGGTTTGAAGTTCCTGCAGTTTTCACTGTAAAACCGACTTGGAGCTAGTACATTCCCATATATATGTATGAAGTATAGTTTGCAACTGAAAAGAAACTTTGTGTTCCCAACAAGCTAGTTGAAGGACGGCTTTCACACACACTTGTCTCTCAGAAGTGAGCATGTGGAGAGACGTTTGTTCATCTAGCACAAAGGGAACGGGTTGCAGGAGAAACTTTTACTCTGGTTTCTCAGTCTGTTTCCTAGTGCCGGTTTGAAGTTCCTGCAGTTTTCACTGTAAAACCGAGTTGGAGCTAGTACCTTCCCATATATATGTATGGAGTGGAGTTTACAACTTAAAAGAAAATTTGTGTTCCCAACAAGCTGGTTGAAGGACGGCTTTCACACACACTTATCTCTCAGAACTGAGCATGTGGAGAGACGTTCGTTCATCTAGCACAAAGGGAACGGGTTGCAGGAGAAACTTTTACTCTGTTTTCTCAGTCTGTTTCCTAGTGCCGGTTTGAAGTTCCTGCAGTTTTCACTGTAAAACCGAGTTGGAGCTAGTACCTTCCCATATATATGTATGGATTGGAGTTTACAACTGAAAAGAAACTTTGTGTTCCCAACAAGCTGGTTGAAGGACGGCTTTCACACACACTTATCTCTCAGAACTGAGCATGTGGAGAGATGTTCGTTCATCTTGCACAAAGGGAACGGGTTGCAGGAGAAACTTTTACTCTGGATTCTCAGTCTGTTTCCTAGTGCCGGTTTGAAGTTCCTGCAGTTTTCACTGTAAAACCGAGTTGGAGCTAGTACCTTCCCATATATATGTATGGAGTGGAGTTTACAACTTAAAAGAAAATTTCTGTTCCCAAGAAGCTGGTTGAAGGACGGCTTTCACACACACTTATCTCTCAGAACTGAGCATGTGGAGAGACGTTCGTTCATCTAGCACAAATGGAACGGATTGCAGGAGAAACTTTTACTCTGGTTTCTCATTCTGTTTCCTAGTGCCTGTTTCAAGTTCCTGCAGTTTTCACTGTAAAACCGAGTTGGAGATAGTACCTTCCCATATATATGTATGGAGTGGAGTTTTAAACTGAAAAGAAACTTTGTGTTCCCAACAAGCTAGTTGAAGGACGGCTTTCACACACACTTATCTCTCAGAACTGAGCATGTGGAGAGACGTTCGTTCATCTAGCACAAATGGAACGGGTTGCAGGAGAAACTTTTACTCTGGTTTCTCAGTCTGTTTCCTAGTGCCGGTTTGAAGTTCCTGCAGTTTTCACTGTAAAACCGAGTTGGAGCTAGTACCTTCCCATATATATGTATGGATTGGAGTTTACAACTGAAAAGAAACTTTGTGTTCCCAACAAGCTGGTTGAAGGACGGCTTTCACACACACATATCTCTCAGAACTGAGCATGTGGAGAGACGTTCGTTCATCTAGCACAAAGGGAACGGGTTGCAGGAGAAACTTTTACTCTGGTTTCTCAGTCTGTTTCCTAGTGCCGGTTTGAAGTTCCTGCAGTTTTCACTGTAAAACCGACTTGGAGATAGTACATTCCCATATATATGTATGGAGTGTAGTTTGCAACCTAAAAGAAACTTTGTGTTCCCAACAAGCTAGTTGAAGTACGGCTTTCACACACACTTATCTCTCAAAACTGAGCATGTGGAGAGACGTTCGTTCATCTAGCACAAAGGGAACGGGTTGCAGGAGAAACTTTTACTCTGGTTTCTCAGTCTGTTTCCTAGTGCCGGTTTGAAGTTCCTGCAGTTTTCACTGTAAAACCGACTTGGAGCTAGTACATTCCCATATACATGTATGAAGTATAGTTTGCAACTGAAAAGAAACTATGTGTTCCCAACAAGCTAGTTGAAGGACGGCTTTCACACTCACTTATCTCTCAGAACTGAGCATGTGGAGAGACGTTCGTTCATCTAGCACAAATGGAACGGATTGCAGGAGAAACTTTTACTCTGGTTTCTCAGTCTTTTTCCTAGTGCCTGTTTCAAGCTCCTGCAGTTTTCACTGTAAAACCGAGTTGGAGCTAGTACCTTCCCATATATATGTATGGAGTGGAGTTGGAAACTGAAAAGAAACTTTGTGTTCCCAACAAGCTAGTTGAAGGACGGCTTTCACACACACTTATCTCTCAGAACTGAGCATGTGGAGAGACGTTCGTTCATCTAGCACAAAGGGAACGTGTTGCAGGTGAAACTTTTACTCTGGTTTCTCAGTCTGTTTCCTAGTGCCGGTTTGAAGTTCCTGCAGTTTTCACTGTAAAACCGAGTTGGAGCTAGTACCTTCCCATATATATGTATGGATTGGAGTTTACAACTGAAAAGAAAGTTTGTGTTCCCAACAAGCTGTTTGAAATACGGCTTTCACACACACTTTTCTCTCAGAACTGACCATGTGGAGAGACGTTCGTTCATCTAGCACAAATGGAACGGATTGCAGGAGAAAGTTTTACTCTGGTTTCTCAGTCTGTTTCCTAGTGCCTGTTTCAAGTTCCTGCAATTTTCACTGTAAAACCGAGTTGGAGCTAGTAAATACCCATATATATGTATGGAGTGGAGTTTGCAACTGAAAAGAAACTTTGTGTTCCCAACAAGCTAGTTGAAGGACGGCTTCCACACACACATATCTCTCAGAACTGAGCATGTGGAGAGACGTTCGTTCATCTATCACAAAGGGAACGGGTTGCAGGAGAAACTTTTACTCTGGTTTCTCAGTCTGTTTCCTAGTGCCGGTTTGAAGTTCCTGCAGTTTTCACTGTAAAACCGATTTTGAGCTAGTACCTTCCCATATATATGTATGGAGTGGAGTTTGCAACTGAAAAGAAACTTTGTGTTCCCAACAAGCTTATTGAAGGACGGCTTTCACACACACATATGTCTCAGAACTGAGCATGTGGAGAGACGTTCGTTCATCTAGCACAAAGTGAACGGAATGCAGGAGAAACTTTTACTCTGGTTTCTCAGTCTGTTTCCTAGTGCCGGTTTGAAGTTCCTGCAGTTTTCACTGTAAAACCGACTTGGAGCTAGTACCTTTCCATATATATGTATGGAGTGGAGTTTACAACTTAAAAGAAACTTTGTGTTCCCAACAAGCTAGTTGAAGGACGGCTTTCACACACACTTATCTCTCAGAACTGAGCATGTGGAGAGACGTTCGTTCATCTAGCACAAAGGGAACGGGTTGCAGGAGAAACTTTTACTCTGGTTTCTCAGTCTGTTTCCTAGTGCCGGTTTGAAGTTCCTGCTGTTTTCACTGTAAAACCGAGTTGGAGCTAGTACCTTCCCATATATATGTATGGAGTGGAGTTTACAACTGAAAAGAAACTTTGTGTTCCCAACAAGCTGGTTGAAGGTCGGCTTTCACACACACTTATCTCTCAGAACTGAGCATGTGGAGAGACGTTCGTTCATCTAGCACAAAGGGAACGGATTGCAGGGAAACTTTTACTCTGGTTTCTCAGTCTGTTTCCTAGTGCCGGTTTGAATTTCCTGCAGTTTTCACTGTAAAACCGAGTTGGAGCTAGTACCTTCCCATATATATTTATGGAGTGGTGTTGGAAACTGAAAATAAACTTTGTGTTCCCAACAAGCTGTTTGACGTACGGCTTTCACACACACTTATCTCTCAGAACTGAGCATGTGGAGAGACGTTCGTTCATCTAGCACAAAGGGAACGTGTTGCAGGGGAAACTTTTACTCTGGTTTCTCAGTTTGTTTCCAAGTGCCGGTTTGAAGTTCCTGCAGTTTTTACTGTAAAACCGAGTTGGAGCTAGTACCTTCCCATATATATGTATGGATTGGAGTTTACAACTTAAAAGAAACTTTGTGTTCCCAACAAGCTGTTTGACGTACGGCTTTCACACACACTTTTCTCTCAGAACTGAGCATGTGGAGAGACGTTCGTTCATCTAGCACAAATGGAACGGATTGCAGGTGGAACTTTTACTCTGGTTTCTCAGTCTGTTTCCTAGTGCCTGTTTCAAGTTCCTGCAGTTTTCACTGAAAAAAGCGAGTTGGAGCTAGTACCTCCCCATATATATTTATGGAGTGGAGTTGGAAACTGAAAAGAAACTTTGTGTTCCCAACAAGCTAGTTGAAGGACGGCTTTCACACACACTTATCTCTCAGAACTGAGCATGTGGAGAGACGTTCGTTCATCTAGCACAAAGGGAACGGGTTGCAGGAGAAACTTTTACTCTGGTTTCTCAGTCTGTTTCCTAGTGCCGGTTTGAAGTTCCTGCAGTTTTCACTGTAAAACCGATTTTGAGCTAGTACCTTCCCATATATATGTCTGGGGTGGAGATTGCAACTGAAAAGAAACTTTGTTTTCCCAACAAGCTAAATGAAGGACGGCTTTCACACACACTTATGTCTCAGAACTGAGCATGTGGAGAGACGTTCGTTCATCTAGCACAAAGGGAACGGGTTGCAGGAGAAACTTTTACTCTGGTTTCTCAGTCTGTTTCCTAGTGCCGGTTTGAAGTTCCTGCAGTTTTCACTGTAAAACCGAGTTGGAGCTAGTACCTTCCCATATATATGTATGGAGTGGAGTTTACAACTGAAAAGAAACTTTGTGTTCCCAACAAGCTGGTTGAAGGACGGCTTTCACACACACTTATCTCTCAGAACTGAGCATGTGGAGAGACGTTCGTTCATCAAGCACAAAAGGAACGGGTTGTAGGGGAAACTTTTACTCTGGTTTCTCAGTCTGTTTCCTAGTGCCGGTTTGAAGTTCCTGCAGTTTTCACTGTAAAACCGACTTGGAGCTAGTACCTTCCCATATATATGTATGGATTGGAGTTTACAACTGAAAAGAAAATTTGTGTTCCCAACAAGCTGGTTGAAGGACGGCTTTCACACACACTTATCTCTCAGAACTGAGCATGTGGAGAGACGTTCGTTCATCTAGCACAAATGGAACGGATTGCAGGAGAAACTTTTACTCTGGTTTCTCAGTCTGTTTCCTAGTGCCTGTTTCAAGTTCCTGCAGTTTTCACTTTAAAACCGAGTTGGAGCTAGTACCTTCCAATATATATGTATGGAGTGGAGTTGGAAAATGAAAAGAAACTTTGTGTTCCCAACAAGCTAGTTGAAGGACGGCTTTCACACACACTTATCTCTCAGAACTGAGCATGTGGAGAGACGTTCGTTCATCTAGCACAAATGGAACGGGTTGCAGGAGAAACTTTTACTCTGGTTTCTCAGTCTGTTTCCTAGTGCCGGTTTGAAGTTCCTGCAGTTTTCACTGTAAAACCGAGTTGGAGCTAGTACCTTCCCATATATATGTATGGAGTGGAGTTTACAACTGAAAAGAAACTTTGTGTTCCCAACAAGCTGGTTGAAGGACGTCTTTCACACACACTTATCTCTCAGAACTGAGCATGTGGAGAGACGTTCGTTCATCTAGCACAAAGGGAACGGATTGCAGGAGAAACTTTTACTCTGGTTTCTCAGTCTGTTTCCTAGTGCCGGTTTGAAGTTCCTGCCGTTTTCACTGTAAAACCGACTTGGAGCTAGTACATTCCCATATATATGTATGAAGTATAGTTTGCAACTGAAAAGAAACTTTGTGTTCCCAACAAGCTAGTTGAAGGACGGCTTTCACACACACTTGTCTCTCAGAACTGAGCATGTGGAGAGACGTTCGTTCATCTAGCACAAAGGGAACGGGTTGCAGGAGAAACTTTTACTCTGTTTTCTCAGTCTGTTTCCTAGTGCCGGTTTGAAGTTCCTGCAGTTTTCACTGTAAAACCGAGTTGGAGCTAGTACCTTCCCATATATATGTATGGATTGGAGTTTACAACTGAAAAGAAACTTTGTGTTCCCAACAAGCTGGTTGAAGGACGGCTTTCACACACACTTATCTCTCAGAACTGAGCATGTGGAGAGACGTTCGTTCATCTAGCACAAAGGGAACGGGTTGCAGGAGAAACTTTTACTCTGGTTTCTCAGTCTGTTTCCTAGTGCCGGTTTGAAGTTCCTGCAGTTTTCACTGTAAAACCGAGTTGGAGCTAGTACCTTCCCATATATATGTATGGAGTGGAGTTTACAACTGAAAAGAAACTTTGTGTTCCCAACAAGCTGGTTGAAGGACGGCTTTCACACACACTTATCTCTCAGAACTGAGCATGTGGAGAGACGTTCGTTCATCAAGCACAAAGGGAACGGGTTGTAGGGGAAACTTTTACTCTGGTTTCTCAGTCTGTTTCCTAGTGCCGGTTTGAAGTTCCTGCAGTTTTCACTGTAAAACCGAGTTGGAGCTAGTACCTTCCCATATATATGTATGGAGTGGAGTTTACAACTGAAAAGAAACTTTGTGTTCCCAACAAGCTGGTTGAAGGACGGCTTTCACACACACTTATCTCTCAGAACTGAGCATGTGGAGAGACGTTCGTTCATCTAGCACAAAGGGAACGGGTTGCAGGAGAAACTTTTACTCTGGTTTCTCAATCTGTTTCCTAGTGCCGGTTTGAAGTTCCTGCAGTTTTCACTGTAAAACCGAGTTGGAGCTAGTACCTTCCCATATATATGTATGGAGTGGAGTTTACAACTGAAAAGAAACTTTGTGTTCCCAACAAGCTGGTTGAAGGACGGCTTTCACACACACTTATCTCTCAGAACTGAGCATGTGGAGGGACGTTCGTTCATCTAGCACAAAGGGAACGGGTTGCAGGAGAAACTTTTACTCTGGTTTCTCAGTTTGTTTCCTAGTGCCGGTTTGAAGTTCCTGCAGTTTTCACTGTAAAACCGAGTTGGAGCTAGTACCTTCCCATATATATGTATGGAGTGGAGTTTACAACTGAAAAGAAACTTTGTGTTCCCAACAAGCTGGTTGAAGGACGGCTTTCACACACACTTATCTCTCAGAACTGAGCATGTGGAGAGACGTTCGTTCATCTAGCACAAAGGGAACGGGTTGCAGGAGAAACTTTTACTCTGGTTTCTCAGTCTGTTTCCTAGTGCCGGTTTGAAGTTCCTGCAGTTTTCACTGTAAAACCGAGTTGGAGCTAGTACCTTCCCATATATATGTATGGAGTGGAGTTTACAACTGAAAAGAAACTTTGTGTTCCCAACAAGCTGGTTGAAGGACGTCTTTCACACACAATTATCTCTCAGAACTGAGCATGTGCAGAGACGTTCGTTCATCTAGCACAAAGGGAACGGGTTGCAGGAGAAACTTTTACTCTGGTTTCTCAGTCTGTTTCCTAGTGCCGGTTTGAAGTTCCTGCAGTTTTCACTGTAAAACCGACTTGGAGCTTGTACATTCCCATATATATGTATGAAGTATAGATTGCAAATGAAAAGAAACTTTGTGTTCCCAACAAGCTAGTTGAAGGACGGCTTTCACACACACTTATCTCTCAGAACTGAGCATGTGGAGAGACGTTCGTTCATCTAGCACAAATGGAACGGGTTGCAGGAGAAACTTTTACTCTGGATTCTCAGTCTGTTTCCTAGTGCCGGTTTGAAGTTCCTGCAGTTTTCACTGTAAAACCGAGTTGGAGCTAGTACCTTCCCATATATATGTATGGATTGGAGTTTACAACTGAAAAGAAAATTTGTGTTCCCAACAAGCTGGTTGAAGGACGGCTTTCACACACACTTATCTCTCAGAACTGAGCATGTGGAGAGACGTTCGTTCATCTAGCACAAATGGAACGGATTGCAGGAGAAACTTTTACTCTGGTTTCTCAGTCTGTTTCCTAGTGCCTGTTTCAAGTTCCTGCAGTTTTCACTTTAAAACCGAGTTGGAGCTAGTACCTTCCAATATATATGTATGGAGTGGAGTTGGAAAATGAAAAGAAACTTTGTGTTCCCAACAAGCTAGTTGAAGGACGGCTTTCACACACACTTATCTCTCAGAACTGAGCATGTGGAGAGACGTTCGTTCATCTAGCACAAATGGAACGGTTTGCAGGAGAAACTTTTACTCTGGTTTCTCAGTCTGTTTCCTAGTGCCGGTTTGAAGTTCCTGCAGTTTTCACTGTAAAACCGAGTTGGAGCTAGTACCTTCCCATATATATGTATGGAGTGGAGTTTACAACTGAAAAGAAACTTTGTGTTCCCAACAAGCTGGTTGAAGGACGTCTTTCACACACACTTATCTCTCAGAACTGAGCATGTGGAGAGACGTTCGTTCATCTAGCACAAAGGGAACGGATTGCAGGAGAAACTTTTACTCTGGTTTCTCAGTCTGTTTCCTAGTGCCGGTTTGAAGTTCCTGCCGTTTTCACTGTAAAACCGACTTGGAGCTAGTACATTCCCATATATATGTATGAAGTATAGTTTGCAACTGAAAAGAAACTTTGTGTTCCCAACAAGCTAGTTGAAGGACGGCTTTCACACACACTTGTCTCTCAGAACTGAGCATGTGGAGAGACGTTCGTTCATCTAGCACAAAGGGAACGGGTTGCAGGAGAAACTTTTACTCTGTTTTCTCAGTCTGTTTCCTAGTGCCGGTTTGAAGTTCCTGCAGTTTTCACTGTAAAACCGAGTTGGAGCTAGTACCTTCCCATATATATGTATGGATTGGAGTTTACAACTGAAAAGAAACTTTGTGTTCCCAACAAGCTGGTTGAAGGACGGCTTTCACACACACTTATCTCTCAGAACTGAGCATGTGGAGAGACGTTCGTTCATCTAGCACAAAGGGAACGGGTTGCAGGAGAAACTTTTACTCTGGTTTCTCAGTCTGTTTCCTAGTGCCGGTTTGAAGTTCCTGCAGTTTTCACTGTAAAACCGAGTTGGAGCTAGTACCTTCCCATATATATGTATGGAGTGGAGTTTACAACTGAAAAGAAACTTTGTGTTCCCAACAAGCTGGTTGAAGGACGGCTTTCACACACACTTATCTCTCAGAACTGAGCATGTGGAGAGACGTTCGTTCATCAAGCACAAAGGGAACGGGTTGTAGGGGAAACTTTTACTCTGGTTTCTCAGTCTGTTTCCTAGTGCCGGTTTGAAGTTCCTGCAGTTTTCACTGTAAAACCGAGTTGGAGCTAGTACCTTCCCATATATATGTATGGAGTGGAGTTTACAACTGAAAAGAAACTTTGTGTTCCCAACAAGCTGGTTGAAGGACGGCTTTCACACACACTTATCTCTCAGAACTGAGCATGTGGAGAGACGTTCGTTCATCTAGCACAAAGGGAACGGGTTGCAGGAGAAACTTTTACTCTGGTTTCTCAGTCTGTTTCCTAGTGCCGGTTTGAAGTTCCTGCAGTTTTCACTGTAAAACCGAGTTGGAGCTAGTACCTTCCCATATATATGTATGGAGTGGAGTTTACAACTGAAAAGAAACTTTGTGTTCCCAACAAGCTGGTTGAAGGACGGCTTTCACACACACTTATCTCTCAGAACTGAGCATGTGGAGGGACGTTCGTTCATCTAGCACAAAGGGAACGGGTTGCAGGAGAAACTTTTACTCTGGTTTCTCAGTTTGTTTCCTAGTGCCGGTTTGAAGTTCCTGCAGTTTTCACTGTAAAACCGAGTTGGAGCTAGTACCTTCCCATATATATGTATGGAGTGGAGTTTACAACTGAAAAGAAACTTTGTGTTCCCAACAAGCTGGTTGAAGGACGGCTTTCACACACACTTATCTCTCAGAACTGAGCATGTGGAGAGACGTTCGTTCATCTAGCACAAAGGGAACGGGTTGCAGGAGAAACTTTTACTCTGGTTTCTCAGTCTGTTTCCTAGTGCCGGTTTGAAGTTCCTGCAGTTTTCACTGTAAAACCGAGTTGGAGCTAGTACCTTCCCATATATATGTATGGAGTGGAGTTTACAACTGAAAAGAAACTTTGTGTTCCCAACAAGCTGGTTGAAGGACGTCTTTCACACACAATTATCTCTCAGAACTGAGCATGTGCAGAGACGTTCGTTCATCTAGCACAAAGGGAACGGGTTGCAGGAGAAACTTTTACTCTGGTTTCTCAGTCTGTTTCCTAGTGCCGGTTTGAAGTTCCTGCAGTTTTCACTGTAAAACCGACTTGGAGCTTGTACATTCCCATATATATGTATGAAGTATAGATTGCAAATGAAAAGAAACTTTGTGTTCCCAACAAGCTAGTTGAAGGACGGCTTTCACACACACTTATCTCTCAGAACTGAGCATGTGGAGAGACGTTCGTTCATCTAGCACAAATGGAACGGGTTGCAGGAGAAACTTTTACTCTGGATTCTCAGTCTGTTTCCTAGTGCCGGTTTGAAGTTCCTGCAGTTTTCACTGTAAAACCGAGTTGGAGCTAGTACCTTCCCATATATATGTATGGATTGGAGTTTACAACTGAAAAGAAAATTTGTGTTCCCAACAAGCTGGTTGAAGGACGGCTTTCACACACACTTATCTCTCAGAACTGAGCATGTGGAGAGACGTTCGTTCATCTAGCACAAATGGAACGGATTGCAGGAGAAACTTTTACTCTGGTTTCTCAGTCTGTTTCCTAGTGCCTGTTTCAAGTTCCTGCAGTTTTCACTTTAAAACCGAGTTGGAGCTAGTACCTTCCAATATATATGTATGGAGTGGAGTTGGAAAATGAAAAGAAACTTTGTGTTCCCAACAAGCTAGTTGAAGGACGGCTTTCACACACACTTATCTCTCAGAACTGAGCATGTGGAGAGACGTTCGTTCATCTAGCACAAATGGAACGGTTTGCAGGAGAAACTTTTACTCTGGTTTCTCAGTCTGTTTCCTAGTGCCGGTTTGAAGTTCCTGCAGTTTTCACTGTAAAACCGAGTTGGAGCTAGTACCTTCCCATATATATGTATGGAGTGGAGTTTACAACTGAAAAGAAACTTTGTGTTCCCAACAAGCTGGTTGAAGGACGTCTTTCACACACACTTATCTCTCAGAACTGAGCATGTGGAGAGACGTTCGTTCATCTAGCACAAAGGGAACGGATTGCAGGAGAAACTTTTACTCTGGTTTCTCAGTCTGTTTCCTAGTGCCGGTTTGAAGTTCCTGCAGTTTTCACTGTAAAACCGACTTGGAGCTAGTACATTCCCATATATATGTATGAAGTATAGTTTGCAACTGAAAAGAAACTTTGTGTTCCCAACAAGCTAGTTGAAGGACGGCTTTCACACACACTTGTCTCTCAGAACTGAGCATGTGGAGAGACGTTTGTTCATCTAGCACAAAGGGAACGGGTTGCAGGAGAAACTTTTACTCTGGTTTCTCAGTCTGTTTCCTAGTGCCGGTTTGAAGTTCCTGCAGTTTTCACTGTAAAACCGAGTTGGAGCTAGTACCTTCCCATATATATGTATGGAGTGGAGTTTACAACTTAAAAGAAAATTTGTGTTCCCAACAAGCTGGTTGAAGGACGGCTTTCACACACACTTATCTCTCAGAACTGAGCATGTGGAGAGACGTTCGTTCATCTAGCACAAATGGAACGGGTTGCAGGAGAAACTTTTACTCTGTTTTCTCAGTCTGTTTCCTAGTGCCGGTTTGAAGTTCCTGCAGTTTTCACTGTAAAACCGAGTTGGAGCTAGTACCTTCCCATATATATCTATGGATTGGAGTTTACAACTGAAAAGAAACTTTGTGTTCCCAACAAGCTGGTTGAAGGACGGCTTTCACACACACTTATCTCTCAGAACTGAGCATGTGGAGAGACGTTCGTTCATCTAGCATAAAGGGAACGGATTGCAGGAGAAACTTTTACTCTGGTTTCTCAGTCTGTTTCCTAGTGCCGGTTTGAAGTTCCTGCAGTTTTCACTGTAAAACCGACTTGGAGCTAGTACATTCCCATATATATGTATGAAGTATAGTTTGCACTGAAAAGAAACTTTGTGTTCCCAACAAGCTGGTTGAAGGACGGCTTTCACACACACTTGTCTCTCAGAACTGAGCATGTGGAGAGACGTTCGTTCATCTAGCACAAAGGGAACGGGTTGCAGGAGAAACTTTCACTCTGTTTTCTCAGTCTGTTTCCTAGTGCCGGTTTGAAGTTCCTGCAGTTTTCACTGTAAAACCGAGTTGGAGCTAGTACCTTCCCATATATATGTATGGATTGGAGTTTACAACTGAAAAGAAACTTTGTGTTCCCAACAAGCTGGTTGAAGGACGGCTTTCACACACACTTATCTCTCAGAACTGAGCATGTGGAGAGACGTTCGTTCATCTAGCACAAAGGGAACGGGTTGCAGGAGAAACTTTTACTCTGGTTTCTCAGTCTGTTTCCTAGTGCCGGTTTGAAGTTCCTGCAGTTTTCACTGTAAAACCGAGTTGGAGCTAGTACCTTCCAATATATATGTATGGAGTGGAGTTTACAACTGAAAAGAAACTTTGTGTTCCCAACAAGCTGGTTGAAGGACGGCTTTCACACACACTTATCTCTCAGAACTGAGCATGTGGAGAGACGTTCGTTCATCAAGCACAAAGGGAACGGGTTGTAGGGGAAACTTTTACTCTGGTTTCTCAGTCTGTTTCCTAGTGCCGGTTTGAAGTTCCTGCAGTTTTCACTGTAAAACCGAGTTGGAGCTAGTACCTTCCCATATATATGTATGGAGTGGAGTTTACAACTGAAAAGAAACTTTGTGTTCCCAACAAGCTGGTTGAAGGACGGCTTTCACACACACTTATCTCTCAGAACTGAGCATGTGGAGAGACGTTCGTTCATCTAGCACAAAGGGAACGGGTTGCAGGAGAAACTTTTACTCTGGTTTCTCAGTCTGTTTCCTAGTGCCGGTTTGAAGTTCCTGCAGTTTTCACTGTAAAACCGAGTTGGAGCTAGTACCTTCCCATATATATGTATGGAGTGGAGTTTACAACTGAAAAGAAACTTTGTGTTCCCAACAAGCTGGTTGAAGGACGGCTTTCACACACACTTATCTCTCAGAACTGAGCATGTGGAGGGACGTTCGTTCATCTAGCACAAAGGGAACGGGTTGCAGGAGAAACTTTTACTCTGGTTTCTCAGTCTGTTTCCTAGTGCCGGTTTGAAGTTCCTGCAGTTTTCACTGTAAAACCGAGTTGGAGCTAGTACCTTCCCATATATATGTATGGAGTGGAGTTTACAACTGAAAAGAAACTTTGTGTTCCCAACAAGCTGGTTGAATGACGGCTTTCACACACACTTATCTCTCAGAACTGAGCATGTGGAGAGACGTTCGTTCATCTAGCACAAAGGGAACGGGTTGCAGGAGAAACTTTTACTCTGGTTTCTCAGTCTGTTTCCTAGTGCCGGTTTGAAGTTCCTGCAGTTTTCACTGTAAAACCGAGTTGGAGCTAGTACCTTCCCATATATATGTATTGAGTGGAGTTTACAACTGAAAAGAAACTTTGTGTTCCCAACAAGCTGGTTGAAGGACGTCTTTCACACACAATTATCTCTCAGAACTGAGCATGTGCAGAGACGTTCGTTCATCTAGCACAAAGGGAACGGGTTGCAGGAGAAACTTTTACTCTGGTTTCTCAGTCTGTTTCCTAGTGCCGGTTTGAAGTTCCTGCAGTTTTCACTGTAAAACCGACTTGGAGCTTGTACATTCCCATATATATGTATGAAGTATAGATTGCAAATGAAAAGAAACTTTGTGTTCCCAACAAGCTAGTTGAAGGACGGCTTTCACACACACTTATCTCTCAGAACTGAGCATGTGGAGAGACGTTCGTTCATCTAGCACAAATGGAACGGGTTGCAGGAGAAACTTTTACTCTGGTTTCTCAGTCTGTTTCCTAGTGCCTGTTTGAAGTTCCTGCAGTTTTCACTGTAAAACCGAGTTGGAGCTAGTACCTTCCCATATATATGTATGGATTGGAGTTTACAACTGAAAAGAAAATTTGTGTTCCCAACAAGCTGGTTGAAGGACGGCTTTCACACACACTTATCTCTCAGAACTGAGCATGTGGAGAGACGTTCGTTCATCTAGCACAAATGGAACGGATTGCAGGAGAAACTTTTACTCTGGTTTCTCAGTCTGTTTCCTAGTGCCTGTTTCAAGTTCCTGCAGTTTTCACTTTAAAACCGAGTTGGAGCTAGTACCTTCCAATATATATGTATGGAGTGGAGTTGGAAAATGAAAAGAAACTTTGTGTTCCCAACAAGCTAGTTGAAGGACGGCTTTCACACACACTTATCTCTCAGATCTGAGCATGTGGAGAGACGTTCGTTCATCTAGCACAAATGGAACGGTTTGCAGGAGAAACTTTTACTCTGGTTTCTCAGTCTGTTTCCTAGTGCCGGTTTGAAGTTCCTGCAGTTTTCACTGTAAAACCGAGTTGGAGCTAGTACCTTCCCATATATATGTATGGAGTGGAGTTTACAACTGAAAAGAAACTTTGTGTTCCCAACAAGCTGGTTGAAGGACGTCTTTCACACACACTTATCTCTCAGAACTGAGCATGTGGAGAGACGTTCGTTCATCTAGCACAAAGGGAACGGATTGCAGGAGAAACTTTTACTCTGGTTTCTCAGTCTGTTTCCTAGTGCCGGTTTGAAGTTCCTGCAGTTTTCACTGTAAAACCGACTTGGAGCTAGTACATTCCCATATATATGTATGAAGTATAGTTTGCAACTGAAAAGAAACTTTGTGTTCCCAACAAGCTAGTTTAAGGACGGCTTTCACACACACTTGTCTCTCAGAACTGAGCATGTGGAGAGACGTTTGTTCATCTAGCACAAAGGAACGGGTTGCAGGAGAAACTTTTACTCTGATTTCTCAGTCTGTTTCCTAGTGCCGGTTTGAAGTTCCTGCAGTTTTCACTGTAAAACCGAGTTGGAGCTAGTACCTTCCCATATATATGTATGGAGTGGAGTTTACAACTTAAAAGAAAATTTGTGTTCCCAACAAGCTGGTTGAAGGACGGCTTTCACACACACTTATCTCTCAGAACTGAGCATTTGGAGAGACGTTCGTTCATCTAGCACAAATGGAACGGGTTGCAGGAGAAACTTTTACTCTGTTTTCTCAGTCTGTTTCCTAGTGCCGGTTTGAAGTTCCTGCAGTTTTCACTGTAAAACCGAGTTGGAGCTAGTGCCTTCCCATATATATCTATGGATTGGAGTTTACAACTGAAAAGAAACTTTGTGTTCCCAACAAGCTGGTTGAAGGACGGCTTTCACACACACTTATCTCTCAGAACTGAGCATGTGGAGAGACGTTCGTTCATCTAGCATAAAGGGAACGGATTGCAGGAGAAACTTTTACTCTGGTTTCTCAGTCTGTTTCCTAGTGCCGGTTTGAAGTTCCTGCAGTTTTCACTGTAAAACCGACTTGGAGCTAGTACATTCCCATATATATGTATGAAGTATAGTTTGCACTGAAAAGAAACTTTGTGTTCCCAACAAGCTAGTTGAAGGACGGCTTTCACACACACTTATCTCTCAGAACTGAGCATGTGGAGAGATGTTCGTTCATCTTTCACAAAGGGAACGGTTTGCAGGAGAAACTTTTACTCTGGATTCTCAGTCTGTTTCCTAGTGCCGGTTTGAAGTTCCTGCAGTTTTCACTGTAAAACCGAGTTGGAGCTAGTACCTTCCCATATATATGTATGGAGTGGAGTTTACAACTTAAAAGAAAATTTGTGTTCCCAAGAAGCTGGTTGAAGGACGGCTTTCACACACACTTATCTCTCAGAACTGAGCATGTGGAGAGACGTTCGTTCATCTAGCACAAATGGAACGGATTGCAGGAGAAACTTTTACTCTGGTTTCTCATTCTGTTTCCTAGTGCCTGTTTCAATTTCCTGCAGTTTTCACTGTAAAACCGAGTTGGAGATAGTACCTTCCCATATATATGTATGGAGTGGAGTTGGAAACTGAAAAGAAACTTTGTGTTCCCAACAAGCTAGTTGAAGGACGGCTTTCACACACACTTATCTCTCAGAACTGAGCATGTGGAGAGACGTTCGTTCATCTAGCACAAATGGAACGGGTTGCAGGAGAAACTTTTACTCTGGTTTCTCAGTCTGTTTCCTAGTGACGGTTTGAAGTTCCTGCAGTTTTCACTGTAAAACCGAGTTGGAGCTAGTACCTTCCCATATATATGTATGGAGTGGAGTTTACAACTGAAAAGAAACTTTGTGTTCCCAACAAGCTGGTTGAAGGACGTCTTTCACACACACTTATCTCTCAGAACTGAGCATGTGGAGAGACGTTCGTTCATCTAGCACAAAGGGAACGGATTGCAGGAGAAACTTTTACTCTGGTTTCTCAGTCTGTTTCCTAGTGCCTGTTTCAAGTTCCTGCAGTTTTCACTGTAAAATCGAGTTGGAGATAGTACTTTCCCATATATATGTATGGAGTGGTGTTGGAAACTGAAAAGAAACTTTGTGTTCCCAACAAGCTAGTTGAAGGACGGCTTTCACACACACTTATCTCTCAGAACTGAGCATGTGGAGAGACGTTCGTTCATGTAGCACAAATGGAACGGGTTGCAGGAGAAACTTTTACTCTGGTTTCTCAGTCTGTTTCCTAGTGCCGTTTTGAAGTTCCTGCAGTTTTCACTGTAAAACCGAGTTGGAGCTAGTACCTTCCCATATATATTTATGGAGTGGAGTTTACAACTGAAAAGAAACTTTGTGTTCCCAACAAGGTGGTTGAAGGACGGCTTTCACACACACTTTTCTCTTAGAACTGAGCATGTGGAGAGACGTTCGTTCATCTAGCACAAAGGGAACTGATTGCAGGGAAAACTTTTACTCTGGTTTCTCAGTCTGTTTCCTAGTGCCGGTTTGAAGTTCCTGCAGTTTTCACTGTAAAACCGAGTTGGAGCTAGTATCTTCCCATATATATGCATGGAGTGGAGTTGGAAACTGAAAAGAAACTTTGTGTTCCCAACAAGCTAGTTGAAGGACGGCTTTCACACTCACTTATCTCTCAAAACTGAGCATGTGGAGAGACGTTCGTTCATCTAGCACAAAGGGAACGGGTTGCAGGAGAAATTTTACTCTGGTTTCTCAGTCTGTTTCCTAGTGCCGGTTTGAAGTTCCTGCAGTTTTCACTGTAAAACCGACTTGGAGCTAGTACATTCCCATATATATGTATGGAGTGGAGTTGTAAACTGAAAAGAAACTTTGTGTTCCCAACAAGCTAGTTGAAGGACGGCTTTCACACACACTTATCTCTCAGAACTGAGCATGTGGAGAGACGTTCGTTCATCTAGCACAAAGGGAAAGGATTGCAGGAGAAACTTTTACTCTGGTTTCTCAGTCTGTTTCCTAATGCCTGTTTCAAGTTCCTGCAGTTTTCACTGTAAAACCGAGTTGGAGCTAGTACCTTCCCATATATATGTATGGAGTGGAGTTGGAAACTGAAAAGAAACTTTGTGTTGCCAACAACCTAGTTGAAGGACGGCTTTCTCACACACTTATCTCTCAAAACTGAGCATTTTGAGAGACGTTCGTTCATCTAGCACAAAGGTAACGGGTTGCAGGAGAAACTTTTACTCTCGTTTCTCATTCTGTGTCCTAGTGCCGGTTTGAACTTCCTGCAGTTTTCACTGTAAAACCGAGTTGGATCTAGTACCTTCCCATATATATGTATGGAGTGGAGTTTACAACTGAAAAGAAACTTTGTGTTCCCAACAAGGTAGTTTAAGGACGGCTTTCACACACAATTATCTCTCAGAAATGAGCATGTGGAGAGACGTTCGTTCATCTAGCACAAAGGGAACGGATTGCAGGTGAAACTTTTACTCTGGTTTCTCAGTCTGTTTCGTAGTGCCTGTTTCAACTTCCTGCAATTTTCACTGTAAAACCGAGTTGGAGCTAGTACCTTCCCATATATATGTATGCAGTGGAGTTTGCAACTTAAAAGAAACTTTGTGTTCCCAACAAGCTAGTTGAAGGACGGCTTTCACACACACTTATCTCTCAGAACTGAGCATGTGGAGAGACGTTCGTTCATCTAGCACAAAGGGAACGGGTTGCAGGAGAAACTTTTTCTGTGGTTTCTCAGTCTGTTTCCTAGTGCCGGTTTGAAGTTCCTGCAGTTTTCACTGTAAAACCGAGTTGGAGCTAGTACCTTCCCATATATATGTATGCAGTGGAGTTGGAAACTGAAAAGAAACTTTGTGTTCCCAACAAGCTAGTTGAAGGACGGCTTTCACACACACTTATGTCTCACAACTGAGCATGTGGAGAGACTTTCGTTCATCTAGCACTAAGGGAACGCGTTGCAGGAGAAACTTTTACTCTGGTTTCTCAGTCTGTTTCCTAGTGCCGGTTTGAAGTTCCTGCAGTTTTCACTGTAAAACCGACTTGGAGCTAGTACAATCCCATATATATGTATGGAGTGGAGTTGGAAACTGAAAAGAAACTTTGTGTTCCCAACAAGCTAGTTGAAGGACGGCTTTCACACACAATTATGTCTCACAACTGAGCATGTGGAGAGACGTTCGTTCATCAAGCACAAAGGGAACGCGTTGCAGGAGAAACTTTTACTCTGGTTTCTCAGTCTGTTTCCTAGTGCCGGTTTGAAGTTCCTGCAGTTTTCACTGTAAAACCGAGTTGGAGCTAGTACCTTCCCATATATATGTATGGAGTGGAGTTTACAACTGAAAAGAAACTTTGTGTTCCCAACAAGCTGGTTGAAGGACGGCTTTCACACACACTTCTCTCTCAGAACTGAGCATGTGGAGAGACTTTCGTTCATCTAGCACAAAGGGAACGGATTGCAGGAGAAACTTTTACTCTGGTTTCTCAGTCTGTTTCCTAGTGCCGGTTTGAAGTTCCTGAAGTTTTCACTGTAAAACCGAGTTGGAGCTAGTACCTTCCCATATATATGTATGGAGTGGAGTTTGCAACTGAAAAGAAACTTTGTGTTCCCAACAAGCTAGTTGAAGGACGGCTTTCTCACACACTTATCTCTCAGAACTGAGCATGTGGAGAGACGTTCGTTCATCTAGCACAAAGGGAACGGATTGCAGGAGAAACTTTTACTCTGGTTTCTCAGTCTGTTTCCTAGTGCCGGTTTGAAGTTCCTGCAGTTTTCACTGTAAAACCGATTTGGAGCTAGTACCTTCCCTTATATATGTATGGAGTGGTGTTTGCAACTTAAAAGAAACTTTGTGATCCCAACAAGCTAGTTGAAGGACGGCTTTGACACACACTTATCTGTCAAAACTGAGCATGTGTAGAGACATTCGTTCATCTAGCACAAAGGGAACGGGTTGCAGGAGAAACTTTTACTCTGGTTTCTCAGTCTGTTTCCTAGTGCCGGTTTTAAGATCCTGCAGTTTTCACTGTAAAACCGAGTTGGAGCTAGTACCTTCCCTTATATATGTATGGAGTGAAGTTTACAACTGAAAAGAAACTTTGTGTTCCCAACAAGCTGGTTGAAGGACGGCTTTCACACACACTTATCTCTCAGAACTGAGAATGTGGAGAGACGTTCGTTCATCTAGCACAATTGGAACGGGTTGCAGGAGAAACTTTTCCTCTGGTTTCTCAGTCTGTTTCCTAGTGCCGGTTTGAAGTTCCTGCAGTTTTCACTGTAAAACCGATTTGGAGCTAGTACCTTCCCATATATATGTATGGAGTGGTGTTTGCAACTTAAAAGAAACTTTGTGTTCCCAACAAGCTAGTTGAAGGACGGCTTTCACACACACTTATCTCTCAAAACTGAGCATGTGGAGAGACGTTCGTTCATCTAGCACAATTGGAACGGGTTGCAGGAGAAACTTTTACTCTGGTTTCTCAGTCTGTTTCCTAGTGCCTGTTTCAAGTTCCTGCAGTATTCACTGTAAAACCGAGTTGGAGCTAGTACCTTCCCATATATATGTATGGAGTGGAGTTGGAATCTGAAAAGAAACTTTGTGTTCCCAACAAGCTAGTTGAAGGACGGCTTTCACACACACTTATCTCTCAGAACTGAGCATGTGGAGAGACGTTCGTTCATCTAGCTCAAATGGAACGGGTTGCAGGAGAAACTTTTACTCTGGTTTCTCAGTCTGTTTCCTAGTGCCGGTTTGAAGTTCCTGCAGTTTTCACTGTAAAACCGATTTGGAGCTAGTACCTTCCCATATATATGTATGGAGTGGAGTTTGCAACTTAAAAGAAACTTTGTGTTCCCAACAAGGTAGTTGAAGGACGGCTTTCACACACACTTATCTCTCAAAACTGAGCATGTGGAGAGACGTTCGTTCATCTAGCACAAAGGGAACGGGTTGCAGGAGAAACTTTTACTCTGGTTTCTCAGTCTGTTTCCTAGTGCCGGTTTGAAGTTCCTGCAATTTTCACTGTAAAACCGACTTGGAGCTAGTACATTCCCATATATATGTATGGAGTGGAGATGGAAACTGAAAAGAAACTTTGTGTTCCCAACAAGCTAGTTGAAGGACGGCTTTCACACACACTTATCTCTCACAACTGAGCATGTGGAGAGACGTTTGTTCATCTAGCACAAAGGGAACGGGTTGCAGGAGAAACTTTTACTCTGGTTTCTCAGTCTGTTTCCTAGTGCCGGTTTGAAGTTCCTGCAGTTTTCACTGTAAAACCGAGTTGGAGCTAGTACCTTCCCTTATATATGTATGGAGTGGAGTTTACAACTGAAAAGAAACTTTGTGTTCCCAACAAGCTGGTTGAAGGACGGCTTTCACACACACTTATCTCTCAGAACTGAGCATGTGGAGAGACGTTCGTTCATCTAGCACAATTGGAACGGGTTGCAGGAGAAACTTTTACTCTGGTTTCTCAGTCTGTTTCCTAGTGCCGGTTTGAAGTTCCTGCAGTTTTCACTGTAAAACCGATTTGGAGCTAGTAACTTCCCATATATATGTATGGAGTGGTGTTTGCAACTTAAAAGAAACTTTGTGTTCCCAACAAGCTAGTTGAAGGACGGCTTTCACACACACTTATCTCTCACAACTGAGCATGTGGAGAGACGTTCGTTCATCTAGCACAAAGGGAACGGGTTGCAGGAGAAACTTTTACTCTGGTTTCTCAGTCTGTTTCCTAGTGCCGGTTTGAAGTTCCTGCAGTTTTCACTGTAAAACCGATTTGGAGCTAGTACCTTCCCTTATATATGTATGGAGTGGAGTTTACAACTGAAAAGAAACTTTGTGTTCCCAACAAGCTGGTTGAAGGACGGCTTTCACACACACTTATCTCTCAGAACTGAGCATGTGGAGAGACGTTCGTTCATCTAGCACAAAGGGAACGGATTGCAGGAGAAACTTTTACTCTGGTTTCTCAGTCTGTTTCCTAGTGCCTGTTTCAAGTTCCTGCAGTTTCACTGTAAAACCGAGTTGGAGCTAGTACCTTCCCATATATATGTACGGAGTGGAGTTGGAAACTGAAAAGGAACTTTGTGTTGCCAACTAGCTAGTTGAAGGACGGCTTTCTCACACAATTATCTCTCAAAACTGAGCATGTTGAGAGACGTTCGTTCATCTAGCACAAAGGGAATGGGTTGCAGGAGAAACTTTTACTCTGGTTTCTCAGTCTGTTTCCTAGTGCCGGTTTGATGTTCCTGCAATTTTCACTGTAAAACCGAGTTGGAGCTAGTACCTTCCCATATATATGTATGGAGTGGAGTTTACAACTGAAAAGAAACTTTGTGTTCCCAACAAGGTAGTTGAAGGACGGCTTTCACACACACTTATCTCTCAGAACTGAGCATGTGGAGAGACGTTCGTTCATCTAGCACAAAGGGAACGGATTGCAGGAGAAACTTTTACTCTGGTTTCTCAGTCTGTTTCCTAGTGCCTGTTTCAACTTCCTGCAATTTTCACTGTAAAACCGAGTTGGAGCTAGTACCATCCCTTATATATGTATGCAGTGGAGTTTGCAACTGAAAAGAAACTTTGTGTTCCCAACAAGCTAGTTGAAGGACGGCTTTCACACACACTTATCTCTCAGAACTGAGCATGTGGAGAGACGTTCGTTCATCTAGCACAAAGGTAACGGGTTGCAGGAGAAACTTTTACTCTGGTTTCTCAGTCTGTTTCCTAGTGCCGGTTTGAAGTTCCTGCAGTTTTCACTGTAAAACCGAGTTGGAGCTAGTACCTTCCCATATATATGTATGGAGTGGAGTTTGCAACTGAAAAGAAACTTTGTGTTCCCAACAAGCTAGTTGAAGGACGGCTTTCACACACACTTATCTCTCAAAACTGAGCATGTGGAGAGACGTTCGTTCAACTAGCACAAAGGGAACGGGTTGCAGGAGAAACTTTTACTCTGGTTTCTCAGTCTGTTTCCTAGTGCCGTTTTAGAAGTTCCTGCAGTTTTCACTGTAAAACGGACTTGGAGCTAGTACATTCCCATATATATGTATGGAGTGGAGTTTGCAACTGAAAAGAATCTTTGTGTTCCCAACAAGCTAGTTGAAGGACGGCTTTGACACACACTTATCTGTCAAAACTGAGCATGTGTAGAGATATTCGTTCATCTAGCACAAAGGGAACGGGTTGCAGGAGAAACTTTTACTCTGGTTTCTCAGTCTGTTTCCTAGTGCCGGTTTTAAGTTCCTGCAGTTTTCACTGTAAAACCGAGTTGGAGCTAGTACCTTCCCTTATATATGTATGGAGTGAAGTTTACAACTGAAAAGAAACTTTGTGTTCCCAACAAGCTATTTGAAGAACGGCTTTCACACACACTTATCTCTCAGAACTGAGAATGTGGAGAGACGTTCGTTCATCTAGCACAATTGGAACGGGTTGCAGGAGAAACTTTTACTCTGGTTTCTCAGTCTGTTTCCTAGTGCCGGTTTGAAGTTCCTGCAGTTTTCACTGTAAAACCGATTTGGAGCTAGTAACTTCCCATATATATGTATGGAGTGGTGTTTGCAACTTAAAAGAAACTTTGTGTTCCCAACAAGCTAGTTGAAGGACGGCTTTCACACACACTTATCTCTCAAAACTGAGCATGTGGAGAGACGTTCGTTCATCTAGCACAATTGGAACGGGTTGCAGGAGAAACTTTTACTCTGGTTTCTCAGTCTGTTTCCTAGTGCCTGTTTCAAGTTCCTGCAGTTTTCACTGTAAAACCGAGTTGGAGCTAGTACCTTCCCATATATATGTATGGAGTGGAGTTGGAATCTGAAAAGAAACTTTGTGTTCCCAACAAGCTAGTTGAAGGACGGCTTTCACACACAATTATCTCTCAGAACTGAGCATGTGGAGAGACGTTCGTTCATCTAGCTCAAAGGGAACGGGTTGCAGGAGAAACTTTTACTCTGGTTTCTCAGTCTGTTTCCTAGTGCCGGTTTGAAGTTCCTGCAGTTTTCACTGTAAAACCGATTTGGAGCTAGTACCTTCCCATATATATGTATGGAGTGGAGTTTGCAACTTAAAAGAAACTTTGTGTTCCCAACAAGCTAGTTGAAGGACGGCTTTCACACACACTTATCTCTCAAAACTGAGCATGTGGAGAGACGTTCGTTCATCTAGCACAAAGGGAACGGGTTGCAGGAGAAACTTTTACTCTGGTTTCTCAGTCTGTTTCCTAGTGCCGTTTTAGAAGTTCCTGCAGTTTTCACTGTAAAACCGACTTGGAGCTAGTACATTCCCATATATATGTATGGAGTGGAGATGGAAACTGAAAAGAAACTTTGTGTTCCCAACAAGCTAGTTGAAGGACGGCTTTCACACACACTTATCTCTCACAACTGAGCATGTGGAGAGACGTTTGTTCATCTAGCACAAAGGGAACGGGTTGCAGGAGAAACTTTTACTCTGGTTTCTCAGTCTGTTTCCTAGTGCCGGTTTTAAGTTCCTGCAGTTTTCACTGTAAAACCGAGTTGGAGCTAGTACCTTACCTTATATATGTATGGAGTGGAGTTTACAACTGAAAAGAAACTTTGTGTTCCCAACAAGCTGGTTGAAGGACGGCTTTCACACACACTTATCTCTCAGAACTGAGCATGTGGAGAGACGTTCGTTCATCTAGCACAATTGGAACGGGTTGCAGGAGAAACTTTTACTCTGGTTTCTCAGTCTGTTTCCTAGTGCCGGTTTGAAGTTCCTGCAGTTTTCACTGTAAAACCGATTTGGAGCTAGTAACTTCCCATATATATGTATGGAGTGGTGTTTGCAACTTAAAAGAAACTTTGTGTTCCCAACAAGCTAGTTGAAGGACGGCTTTCCACACACTTATCTCTCAAAACTGAGCATGTGGAGAGACGTTCGTTCATCTAGCACAAAGGGAACGGGTTGCAGGAGAAACTTTTACTCTGGTTTCTCAGTCTGTTTCCTAGTGCCGGTTTGAAGTTCCTGCAGTTTTCACTGTAAAACCGACTTGGAGCTAGTACATTCCCATATATATGTATGGAGTGGAGATGAAAACTGAAAAGAAACTTTGTGTTCCCAACAAGCTAGTTGAAGGACGGCTTTCACACACACTTATCTCTCACAACTGAGCATGTGGAGAGACGTTTGTTCATCTAGCACAAAGGGAAAGGGTTGCAGGAGAAACTTTTACTCTGGTTTCTCAGTCTGTTTCCTAGTGCCGGTTTTAAGTTCCTGCAGTTTTCACTGTAAAACCGACTTGGAGCTAGTACATTCCCATATATATGTATGGAGTGGAGATGGAAACTGAAAAGAAACTTTGTGTTCCCATCAAGCTAGTTGAAGGACGGCTTTAACACACACTTATCTCTCACAACTGAGCATGTGGAGAGACGTTCGTTCATCTAGCACAAAGGGAACGGGTTGCAGGAGAAACTTTTACTCTGGTTTCTCAGTCTGTTTCCTAGTGCCGGTTTGAAGTTCCTGCAGTTTTCACTGTAAAACCGAGTTGGAGCTAGTACCTTCCCTTATATATGTATGGAGTGGAGTTTACAACTGAAAAGAAACTTTGTGTTCCCAACAAGCTGGTTGAAGGACGGCTTTCACACACACTTATCTCTCAGAACTGAGCATGTGGAGAGACGTTCGTTCATCTAGCACAAAGGGAACGGATTGCAGGAGAAACTTTTACTCTGGTTTCTCAGTCTGTTTCCTAGTGCCTGTTTCAAGTTCCTGCAGTTTCACTGTAAAACCGAGTTGGAGCTAGTACCTTCCCATATATATGTACGGAGTGGAGTTGGAAACTGAAAAGGAACTTTGTGTTGCCAACTAGCTAGTTGAAGGACGGCTTTCTCACACAATTATCTCTCAAAACTGAGCATGTTGAGAGACGTTCGTTCATCTAGCAAAAAGGGAATGGGTTGCAGGAGAAACTTTTACTCTGGTTTCTCAGTCTGTTTCCTAGTGCCGGTTTGAAGTTCCTGCAGTTTTCACTGTAAAACCGAGTTGGAGCTAGTACCTTCCCATATATATGTATGGAGTGGAGTTTACAACTGAAAAGAAACTTTGTGTTCCCAACAAGGTAGTTGAAGGACGGCTTTCACACACACTTATCTCTCAGAACTGAGCATGTGGAGAGACGTTCGTTCATCTAGCACAAAGGGAACGGATTGCAGGAGAAACTTTTACTCTGGTTTCTCAGTCTGTTTCCTAGTGCCTGTTTCAACTTCCTGCAATTTTCACTGTAAAACCGAGTTGGAGCTAGTACCATCCCTTATATATGTATGCAGTGGAGTTTGCAACTGAAAAGAAACTTTGTGTTCCCAACAAGCTAGTTGAAGGACGGCTTTCACACACACTTATCTCTCAGAACTGAGCATGTGGAGAGACGTTCGTTCATCTAGCACAAAGGTAACGGGTTGCAGGAGAAACTTTTACTCTGGTTTCTCAGTCTGTTTCCTAGTGCCGGTTTGAAGTTCCTGCAGTTTTCACTGTAAAACCGAGTTGGAGCTAGTACCTTCCCATATATATGTATGGAGTGGAGTTTGCAACTGAAAAGAAACTTTGTGTTCCCAACAAGCTAGTTGAAGGACGGCTTTCACACACACTTATCTCTCAAAACTGAGCATGTGGAGAGACGTTCGTTCAACTAGCACAAAGGGAACGGGTTGCAGGAGAAACTTCTACTCTGGTTTCTCAGTCTGTTTCCTAGTGCCGTTTTAGAAGTTCCAGCAGTTTTCACTGTAAAACGGACTTGGAGCTAGTACATTCCCATATATATGTATGGAGTGGAGTTTGCAACTGAAAAGAAACTTTGTGTTCCCAACAAGCTAGTTGAAGGACGGCTTTGACACACACTTATCTGTCAAAACTGAGCATGTGTAGAGATATTCGTTCATCTAGCACAAAGGGAACGGGTTGCAGGAGAAACTTTTACTCTGGTTTCTCAGTCTGTTTCCTAGTGCCGGTTTTAAGTTCCTGCAGTTTTCACTGTAAAACCGAGTTGGAGCTAGTACCTTCCCTTATATATGTATGGAGTGAAGTTTACAACTGAAAAGAAACTTTGTGTTCCCAACAAGCTATTTGAAGAACGGCTTTCACACACACTTATCTCTCAGAACTGAGAATGTGGAGAGACGTTCGTTCATCTAGCACAATTGGAACGGGTTGCAGGAGAAACTTTTACTCTGGTTTCTCAGTCTGTTTCCTAGTGCCGGTTTGAAGTTCCTGCAGTTTTCACTGTAAAACCGATTTGGAGCTAGTAACTTCCCATATATATGTATGGAGTGGTGTTTGCAACTTAAAAGAAACTTTGTGTTCCCAACAAGCTAGTTGAAGGACGGCTTTCACACACACTTATCTCTCAAAACTGAGCATGTGGAGAGACGTTCGTTCATCTAGCACAATTGGAACGGGTTGCAGGAGAAACTTTTACTCTGGTTTCTCAGTCGGTTTCCTAGTGCCTGTTTCAAGTTCCTGCAGTTTTCACTGTAAAACCGAGTTGGAGCTAGTACCTTCCCATATATATGTATGGAGTGGAGTTGGAATCTGAAAAGAAACTTTGTGTTCCCAACAAGCTAGTTGAAGGACGGCTTTCACACACAATTATCTCTCAGAACTGAGCATGTGGAGAGACGTTCGTTCATCTAGCTCAAAGGGAACGGGTTGCAGGAGAAACTTTTACTCTGGTTTCTCAGTCTGTTTCCTAGTGCCGGTTTGAAGTTCCTGCAGTTTTCACTGTAAAACCGATTTGGAGCTAGTACCTTCCCATATATATGTATGGAGTGGAGTTTGCAACTTAAAAGAAACTTTGTGTTCCCAACAAGCTAGTTGAAGGACGGCTTTCACACACACTTATCTCTCAAAACTGAGCATGTGGAGAGACGTTCGTTCATCTAGCACAAAGGGAACGGGTTGCAGGAGAAACTTTTACTCTGGTTTCTCAGTCTGTTTCCTAGTGCCGTTTTAGAAGTTCCTGCAGTTTTCACTGTAAAACCGACTTGGAGCTAGTACATTCCCATATATATGTATGGAGTGGAGATGGAAACTGAAAAGAAACTTTGTGTTCCCAACAAGCTAGTTGAAGGACGGCTTTCACACACACTTATCTCTCACAACTGAGCATGTGGAGAGACGTTTGTTCATCTAGCACAAAGGGAACGGGTTGCAGGAGAAACTTTTACTCTGGTTTCTCAGTCTGTTTCCTAGTGCCGGTTTTAAGTTCCTGCAGTTTTCACTGTAAAACCGAGTTGGAGCTAGTACCTTACCTTATATATGTATGGAGTGGAGTTTACAACTGAAAAGAAACTTTGTGTTCCCAACAAGCTGGTTGAAGGACGGCTTTCACACACACTTATCTCTCAGAACTGAGCATGTGGAGAGACGTTCGTTCATCTAGCACAATTGGAACGGGTTGCAGGAGAAACTTTTACTCTGGTTTCTCAGTCTGTTTCCTAGTGCCGGTTTGAAGTTCCTGCAGTTTTCACTGTAAAACCGATTTGGAGCTAGTAACTTCCCATATATATGTATGGAGTGGTGTTTGCAACTTAAAAGAAACTTTGTGTTCCCAACAAGCTAGTTGAAGGACGGCTTTCACACACACTTATCTCTCAAAACTGAGCATGTGGAGAGACGTTCGTTCATCTAGCACAAAGGGAACGGGTTGCAGGAGAAACTTTTACTCTGGTTTCTCAGTCTGTTTCCTAGTGCCGGTTTGAAGTTCCTGCAGTTTTCACTGTAAAACCGACTTGGAGCTAGTACATTCCCATATATATGTATGGAGTGGAGATGAAAACTGAAAAGAAACTTTGTGTTCCCAACAAGCTAGTTGAAGGACGGCTTTCACACACACTTATCTCTCACAACTGAGCATGTGGAGAGACGTTTGTTCATCTAGCACAAAGGGAAAGGGTTGCAGGAGAAACTTTTACTCTGGTTTCTCAGTCTGTTTCCTAGTGCCGGTTTTAAGTTCCTGCAGTTTTCACTGTAAAACCGACTTGGAGCTAGTACATTCCCATATATATGTATGGAGTGGAGATGGAAACTGAAAAGAAACTTTGTGTTCCCATCAAGCTAGTTGAAGGACGGCTTTAACACACACTTATCTCTCACAACTGAGCATGTGGAGAGACGTTCGTTCATCTAGCACAAAGGGAAC
Organism: Camelus dromedarius; assembly: GCF_036321535.1. NCBI lineage: Eukaryota > Metazoa > Chordata > Mammalia > Artiodactyla > Camelidae > Camelus > Camelus dromedarius. Next base: position 11,671,606 of record NC_087470.1, on the reverse strand, counting down.
GGGTTGCAGGAGAAACTTTTACTCTGGTTTCTCAGTCTGTTTCCTAGTGCCGGTTTGAAGTTCCTGCAGTTTTCACTGTAAAACCGAGTTGGAGCTAGTACCTTCCCTTATATATGTATGGAGTGGAGTTTACAACTGAAAAGAAACTTTGTGTTCCCAACAAGCTGGTTGAAGGACGGCTTTCACACACACTTATCTCTCAGAACTGAGCATGTGGAGAGACGTTCGTTCATCTAGCACAAAGGGAACGGATTGCAGGAGAAACTTTTACTCTGGTTTCTCAGTCTGTTTCCTAGTGCCTGTTTCAAGTTCCTGCAGTTTCACTGTAAAACCGAGTTGGAGCTAGTACCTTCCCATATATATGTACGGAGTGGAGTTGGAAACTGAAAAGGAACTTTGTGTTGCCAACTAGCTAGTTGAAGGACGGCTTTCTCACACAATTATCTCTCAAAACTGAGCATGTTGAGAGACGTTCGTTCATCTAGCAAAAAGGGAATGGGTTGCAGGAGAAACTTTTACTCTGGTTTCTCAGTCTGTTTCCTAGTGCCGGTTTGAAGTTCCTGCAGTTTTCACTGTAAAACCGAGTTGGAGCTAGTACCTTCCCATATATATGTATGGAGTGGAGTTTACAACTGAAAAGAAACTTTGTGTTCCCAACAAGGTAGTTGAAGGACGGCTTTCACACACACTTATCTCTCAGAACTGAGCATGTGGAGAGACGTTCGTTCATCTAGCACAAAGGGAACGGATTGCAGGAGAAACTTTTACTCTGGTTTCTCAGTCTGTTTCCTAGTGCCTGTTTCAACTTCCTGCAATTTTCACTGTAAAACCGAGTTGGAGCTAGTACCATCCCTTATATATGTATGCAGTGGAGTTTGCAACTGAAAAGAAACTTTGTGTTCCCAACAAGCTAGTTGAAGGACGGCTTTCACACACACTTATCTCTCAGAACTGAGCATGTGGAGAGACGTTCGTTCATCTAGCACAAAGGTAACGGGTTGCAGGAGAAACTTTTACTCTGGTTTCTCAGTCTGTTTCCTAGTGCCGGTTTGAAGTTCCTGCAGTTTTCACTGTAAAACCGAGTTGGAGCTAGTACCTTCCCATATATATGTATGGAGTGGAGTTTGCAACTGAAAAGAAACTTTGTGTTCCCAACAAGCTAGTTGAAGGACGGCTTTCACACACACTTATCTCTCAAAACTGAGCATGTGGAGAGACGTTCGTTCAACTAGCACAAAGGGAACGGGTTGCAGGAGAAACTTCTACTCTGGTTTCTCAGTCTGTTTCCTAGTGCCGTTTTAGAAGTTCCTGCAGTTTTCACTGTAAAACGGACTTGGAGCTAGTACATTCCCATATATATGTATGGAGTGGAGTTTGCAACTGAAAAGAAACTTTGTGTTCCCAACAAGCTAGTTGAAGGACGGCTTTGACACACACTTATCTGTCAAAACTGAGCATGTGTAGAGACATTCGTTCATCTAGCACAAAGGGAACGGGTTGCAGGAGAAACTTTTACTCTGGTTTCTCAGTCTGTTTCCTAGTGCCGGTTTTAAGTTCCTGCAGTTTTCACTGTAAAACCGAGTTGGAGCTAGTACCTTCCCTTATATATGTATGGAGTGAAGTTTACAACTGAAAAGAAACTTTGTGTTCCCAACAAGCTGGTTGAAGAACGGCTTTCACACACACTTATCTCTCAGAACTGAGAATGTGGAGAGACGTTCGTTCATCTAGCACAATTGGAACGGGTTGCAGGAGAAACTTTTACTCTGGTTTCTCAGTCTGTTTCCTAGTGCCGGTTTGAAGTTCCTGCAGTTTTCACTGTAAAACCGATTTGGAGCTAGTAACTTCCCATATATATGTATGGAGTGGTGTTTGCAACTTAAAAGAAACTTTGTGTTCCCAACAAGCTAGTTGAAGGACGGCTTTCACACACACTTATCTCTCAAAACTGAGCATGTGGAGAGACGTTCGTTCATCTAGCACAATTGGAACGGGTTGCAGGAGAAACTTTTACTCTGGTTTCTCAGTCTGTTTCCTAGTGCCTGTTTCAAGTTCCTGCAGTTTTCACTGTAAAACCGAGTTGGAGCTAGTACCTTCCCATATATATGTATGGAGTGGAGTTGGAATCTGAAAAGAAACTTTGTGTTCCCAACAAGCTAGTTGAAGGACGGCTTTCACACACAATTATCTCTCAGAACTGAGCATGTGGAGAGACGTTCGTTCATCTAGCTCAAAGGGAACGGGTTGCAGGAGAAACTTTTACTCTGGTTTCTCAGTCTGTTTCCTAGTGCCGGTTTGAAGTTCCTGCAGTTTTCACTGTAAAACCGATTTGGAGCTAGTACCTTCCCATATATATGTATGGAGTGGAGTTTGCAACTTAAAAGAAACTTTGTGTTCCCAACAAGCTAGTTGAAGGACGGCTTTCACACACACTTATCTCTCAAAACTGAGCATGTGGAGAGACGTTCGTTCATCTAGCACAAAGGGAACGGGTTGCAGGAGAAACTTTTACTCTGGTTTCTCAGTCTGTTTCCTAGTGCCGTTTTAGAAGTTCCTGCAGTTTTCACTGTAAAACCGACTTGGAGCTAGTACATTCCCATATATATGTATGGAGTGGAGATGGAAACTGAAAAGAAACTTTGTGTTCCCAACAAGCTAGTTGAAGGACGGCTTTCACACACACTTATCTCTCACAACTGAGCATGTGGAGAGACGTTTGTTCATCTAGCACAAAGGGAACGGGTTGCAGGAGAAACTTTTACTCTGGTTTCTCAGTCTGTTTCCTAGTGCCGGTTTTAAGTTCCTGCAGTTTTCACTGTAAAACCGAGTTGGAGCTAGTACCTTCCCTTATATATGTATGGAGTGGAGTTTACAACTGAAAAGAAACTTTGTGTTCCCAACAAGCTGGTTGAAGGACGGCTTTCACACACACTTATCTCTCAGAACTGAGCATGTGGAGAGACGTTCGTTCATCTAGCACAATTGGAACGGGTTGCAGGAGAAACTTTTACTCTGGTTTCTCAGTCTGTTTCCTAGTGCCGGTTTGAAGTTCCTGCAGTTTTCACTGTAAAACCGATTTGGAGCTAGTAACTTCCCATATATATGTATGGAGTGGTGTTTGCAACTTAAAAGAAACTTTGTGTTCCCAACAAGCTAGTTGAAGGACGGCTTTCACACACACTTATCTCTCAAAACTGAGCATGTGGAGAGACGTTCGTTCATCTAGCACAAAGGGAACGGGTTGCAGGAGAAACTTTTACTCTGGTTTCTCAGTCTGTTTCCTAGTGCCGGTTTGAAGTTCCTGCAGTTTTCACTGTAAAACCGACTTGGAGCTAGTACATTCCCATATATATGTATGGAGTGGAGATGAAAACTGAAAAGAAACTTTGTGTTCCCAACAAGCTAGTTGAAGGACGGCTTTCACACACACTTATCTCTCACAACTGAGCATGTGGAGAGACGTTTGTTCATCTAGCACAAAGGGAAAGGGTTGCAGGAGAAACTTTTACTCTGGTTTCTCAGTCTGTTTCCTAGTGCCGGTTTTAAGTTCCTGCAGTTTTCACTGTAAAACCGACTTGGATCTAGTACATTCCCATATATATGTATGGAGTGGAGATGGAAACTGAAAAGAAACTTTGTGTTCCCATCAAGCTAGTTGAAGGACGGCTTTAACACACACTTATCTCTCACAACTGAGCATGTGGAGAGACGTTCGTTCATCTAGCACAAAGGGAACGGGTTGCAGGAGAAACTTTTACTCTGGTTTCTCAGTCTGTTTCCTAGTGCCGGTTTGAAGTTCCTGCAGTTTTCACTGTAAAACCGAGTTGGAGCTAGTACCTTCCCTTATATATGTATGGAGTGGAGTTTACAACTGAAAAGAAACTTTGTGTTCCCAACAAGCTGGTTGAAGGACGGCTTTCACACACACTTATCTCTCAGAACTGAGCATGTGGAGAGACGTTCGTTCATCTAGCACAAAGGGAACGGATTGCAGGAGAAACTTTTACTCTGGTTTCTCAGTCTGTTTCCTAGTGCCTGTTTCAAGTTCCTGCAGTTTCACTGTAAAACCGAGTTGGAGCTAGTACCTTCCCATATATATGTACGGAGTGGAGTTGGAAACTGAAAAGGAACTTTGTGTTGCCAACTAGCTAGTTGAAGGACGGCTTTCTCACACAATTATCTCTCAAAACTGAGCATGTTGAGAGACGTTCGTTCATCTAGCACAAAGGGAATGGGTTGCAGGAGAAACTTTTACTCTGGTTTCTCAGTCTGTTTCCTAGTGCCGGTTTGAAGTTCCTGCAGTTTTCACTGTAAAACCGAGTTGGAGCTAGTACCTTCCCATATATATGTATGGAGTGGAGTTTACAACTGAAAAGAAACTTTGTGTTCCCAACAAGGTAGTTGAAGGACGGCTTTCACACACACTTATCTCTCAGAACTGAGCATGTGGAGAGACGTTCGTTCATCTAGCACAAAGGGAACGGATTGCAGGAGAAACTTTTACTCTGGTTTCTCAGTCTGTTTCCTAGTGCCTGTTTCAACTTCCTGCAATTTTCACTGTAAAACCGAGTTGGAGCTAGTACCATCCCTTATATATGTATGCAGTGGAGTTTGCAACTGAAAAGAAACTTTGTGTTCCCAACAAGCTAGTTTAAGGACGGCTTTCACACACACTTATCTCTCAGAACTGAGCATGTGGAGAGACGTTCGTTCATCTAGCACAAAGGTAACGGGTTGCAGGAGAAACTTTTACTCTGGTTTCTCAGTCTGTTTCCTAGTGCCGGTTTGGAGTTCCTGCAGTTTTCACTGTAAAACCGAGTTGGAGCTAGTACCTTCCCATATATATGTATGGAGTGGAGTTTGCAACTGAAAAGAAACTTTGTGTTCCCAACAAGCTAGTTGAAGGACGGCTTTCACACACACTTATCTCTCAAAACTGAGCATGTGGAGAGACGTTCGTTCAACTAGCACAAAGGGAACGGGTTGCAGGAGAAACTTTTACTCTGGTTTCTCAGTCTGTTTCCTAGTGCCGTTTTAGAAGTTCCTGCAGTTTTCACTGTAAAACGGACTTGGAGCTAGTACATTCCCGTATATATGTATGGAGTGGAGTTTGCAACTGAAAAGAAACTTTGTGTTCCCAACAAGCTAGTTGAAGGACGGCTTTGACACACACTTATCTGTCAAAACTGAGCATGTGTAGAGACATTCGTTCATCTAGCACAAAGGGAACGGGTTGCAGGAGAAACTTTTACTCTGGTTTCTCAGTCTGTTTCCTAGTGCCGGTTTTAAGTTCCTGCAGTTTTCACTGTAAAACCGTGTTGGAGCTAGTACCTTCCCTTATATATGTATGGAGTGAAGTTTACAACTGAAAAGAAACTTTGTGTTCCCAACAAGCTGGTTGAAGAACGGCTTTCACACACACTTATCTCTCAGAACTGAGAATGTGGAGAGACGTTCGTTCATCTAGCACAATTGGAACGGGTTGCAGGAGAAACTTTTACTCTGGTTTCTCAGTCTGTTTCCTAGTGCCGGTTTGAAGTTCCTGCAGTTTTCACTGTAAAACCGATTTGGAGCTAGTAACTTCCCATATATATGTATGGAGCGGTGTTTGCAACTTAAAAGAAACTTTGTGTTCCCAACAAGCTAGTTGAAGGACGGCTTTCACACACACTTATCTCTCAAAACTGAGCATGTGGAGAGACGTTCGTTCATCTAGCACAATTGGAACGGGTTGCAGGAGAAACTTTTACTCTGGTTTCTCAGTCTGTTTCCTAGTGCCTGTTTCAAGTTCCTGCAGTTTTCACTGTAAAACCGAGTTGGAGCTAGTACCTTCCCATATATATGTATGGAGTGGAGTTGGAATCTGAAAAGAAACTTTGTGTTCCCAACAAGCTAGTTGAAGGACGGCTTTCACACACAATTATCTCTCAGAACTGAGCATGTGGAGAGACGTTCGTTCATCTAGCTCAAAGGTAACGGGTTGCAGGAGAAACTTTTACTCTGGTTTCTCAGTCTGTTTCCTAGTGCCGGTTTGAAGTTCCTGCAGTTTTCACTGTAAAACCGATTTGGAGCTAGTACCTTCCCATATATATGTATGGAGTGGAGTTTGCAACTTAAAAGAAACTTTGTGTTCCCAACAAGCTAGTTGAAGGACGGCTTTCACACACACTTATCTCTCAAAACTGAGCATGTGGAGAGACGTTCGTTCATCTAGCACAAAGGGAACGGGTTGCAGGAGAAACTTTTACTCTGGTTTCTCAGTGTGTTTCCTAGTGCCGTTTTAGAAGTTCCTGCAGTTTTCACTGTAAAACCGACTTGGAGCTAGTACATTCCCATATATATGTATGGAGTGGAGATGGAAACTGAAAAGAAACTTTGTGTTCCCAACAAGCTAGTTGAAGGACGGCTTTCACACACACTTATCTCTCACAACTGAGCATGTGGAGAGACGTTTGTTCATCTAGCACAAAGGGAACGGGTTGCAGGAGAAACTTTTACTCTGGTTTCTCAGTCTGTTTCCTAGTGCCGGTTTTAAGTTCCTGCAGTTTTCACTGTAAAACCGAGTTGGAGCTAGTACCTTCCCTTATATATGTATGGAGTGGAGTTTACAACTGAAAAGAAACTTTGTGTTCCCAACAAGCTGGTTGAAGGACGGCTTTCACACACACTTATCTCTCAGAACTGAGCATGTGGAGAGACGTTCGTTCATCTAGCACAATTGGAACGGGTTGCAGGAGAAACTTTTACTCTGGTTTCTCAGTCTGTTTCCTAGTGCCGGTTTGAAGTTCCTGCAGTTTTCACTGTAAAACCGATTTGGAGCTAGTAACTTCCCATATATATGTATGGAGTGGTGTTTGCAACTTAAAAGAAACTTTGTGTTCCCAACAAGCTAGTTGAAGGACGGCTTTCACACACACTTATCTCTCAAAACTGAGCATGTGGAGAGACGTTCGTTCATCTAGCACAAAGGGAACGGGTTGCAGGAGAAACTTTTACTCTGGTTTCTCAGTCTGTTTCCTAGTGCCGGTTTGAAGTTCCTGCAGTTTTCACTGTAAAACCGACTTGGAGCTAGTACATTCCCATATATATGTATGGAGTGGAGATGAAAACTGAAAAGAAACTTTGTGTTCCCAACAAGCTAGTTGAAGGACGGCTTTCACACACACTTATCTCTCACAACTGAGCATGTGGAGAGACGTTTGTTCATCTAGCACAAAGGGAAAGGGTTGCAGGAGAAACTTTTACTCTGGTTTCTCAGTCTGTTTCCTAGTGCCGGTTTTAAGTTCCTGCAGTTTTCACTGTAAAACCGACTTGGAGCTAGTACATTCCCATATATATGTATGGAGTGGAGATGGAAACTGAAAAGAAACTTTGTGTTCCCAACAAGCTAGTTGAAGGACGGCTTTAACACACACTTATCTCTCACAACTGAGCATGTGGAGAGACGTTCGTTCATCTAGCACAAAGGGAACGGGTTGCAGGAGAAACTTTTACTCTGGTTTCTCAGTCTGTTTCCTAGTGCCGGTTTGAAGTTCCTGCAGTTTTCACTGTAAAACCGAGTTGGAGCTAGTACCTTCCCTTATATATGTATGGAGTGGAGTTTACAACTGAAAAGAAACTTTGTGTTCCCAACAAGCTGGTTGAAGGACGGCTTTCACACACACTTATCTCTCAGAACTGAGCATGTGGAGAGACGTTCGTTCATCTAGCACAAAGGGAACGGATTGCAGGAGAAACTTTTACTCTGGTTTCTCAGTCTGTTTCCTAGTGCCTGTTTCAAGTTCCTGCAGTTTCACTGTAAAACCGAGTTGGAGCTAGTACCTTCCCATATATATGTACGGAGTGGAGTTGGAAACTGAAAAGGAACTTTGTGTTGCCAACTAGCTAGTTGAAGGACGGCTTTCTCACACAATTATCTCTCAAAACTGAGCATGTTGAGAGACGTTCGTTCATCTAGCACAAAGGGAATGGGTTGCAGGAGAAACTTTTACTCTGGTTTCTCAGTCTGTTTCCTAGTGCCGGTTTGAAGTTCCTGCAGTTTTCACTGTAAAACCGAGTTGGAGCTAGTACCTTCCCATATATATGTATGGAGTGGAGTTTACAACTGAAAAGAAACTTTGTGTTCCCAACAAGGTAGTTGAAGGACGGCTTTCACACACACTTATCTCTCAGAACTGAGCATGTGGAGAGACGTTCGTTCATCTAGCACAAAGGGAACGGATTGCAGGAGAAACTTTTACTCTGGTTTCTCAGTCTGTTTCCTAGTGCCTGTTTCAACTTCCTGCAATTTTCACTGTAAAACCGAGTTGGAGCTAGTACCATCCCTTATATATGTATGCAGTGGAGTTTGCAACTGAAAAGAAACTTTGTGTTCCCAACAAGCTAGTTGAAGGACGGCTTTCACACACACTTATCTCTCAGAACTGAGCATGTGGAGAGACGTTCGTTCATCTAGCACAAAGGTAACGGGTTGCAGGAGAAACTTTTACTCTGGTTTCTCAGTCTGTTTCCTAGTGCCGGTTTGAAGTTCCTGCAGTTTTCACTGTAAAACCGAGTTGGAGCTAGTACCTTCCCATATATATGTATGGAGTGGAGTTTGCAACTGAAAAGAAACTTTGTGTTCCCAACAAGCTAGTTGAAGGACGGCTTTCACACACACTTATCTCTCAAAACTGAGCATGTGGAGAGACGTTCGTTCAACTAGCACAAAGGGAACGGGTTGCAGGAGAAACTTTTACTCTGGTTTCTCAGTCTGTTTCCTAGTGCCGTTTTAGAAGTTCCTGCAGTTTTCACTGTAAAACGGACTTGGAGCTAGTACATTCCCATATATATGTATGGAGTGGAGTTTGCAACTGAAAAGAAACTTTGTGTTCCCAACAAGCTAGTTGAAGGACGGCTTTCACACACACTTATCTCTCAAAACTGAGCATGTGGAGAGACGTTCGTTCATCTACCACAAAGGGAACGGGTTGCAGGAGAAACTTTTACTCTGGTTTCTCAGTCTGTTTCCTAGTGACTTTTTGAAGTTCCTGCAGTTTTCACTGTAAAACGGACTTGGAGCTAGTACATTCCCATATATATGTATGGGTATAGTTTGCAACTGAAAAGAAACTTTGTGTTCCCAACAAGCTAGTTGAAGGACGGCTTTCACACACACTTATCTCTCAGAACTGAGCATGTGGACAGACGTTCGTTCATCTAGCACAAAGGGAACGAGTTGCAGGAGAAACTTTTACTCTGGTTTCTCAGTCTGTTTCCTAGTGCCGGTTTGAAGTTCCTGCAGTTTTCACTGTAAAACCGAGTTGGAGCTAGTACCTTCCCATATATATGTATGGAGTGGAGTTTGCAACTGAAAAGAAACTTTGTGTTCCCAACAAGCTGGTTGAAGGACGGCTTTCACACACACTTATCTCTCAGAACAGAGCATGTGGAGAGACCTTCGTTCATCTAGCACTAAGGGAACGGTTTGCAGGAGAAACTTTTACTCTGGTTTCTCAGTCTGTTTCCTAGTGCCTGTTTCAAGTTCCTGAAGTTTTCACTGTAAAACAGAGTTGGAGCTAGTACCTTCCCATATATATGTATGGAGTGGAGTTGGAAAGTGAAAAGAAACTTTGTGTTCCCAACAAGCTAGTTGAAGGACGGCTTTCACACACACTTATCTGTCAGAACTGAGCATGTGGAGAGACGTTCGTTCATCAGGCACAAAGGGAACGGGTTGCAGGAGAAACTTTTACTCTGGCTTCTCAGTCTGTTTCCTAGTGCCGGTTTGAAGTTCCTGCAGTTTTTACTGTAAAACCGACTTGGAGCTAGTACATTCCCATACATATGTATGGAGTGGAGTTGGAAACTGAAAAGAAACTTTGTGTTCCCAACAAGCAAGTTGAAGGACGGCTTTCACACACACCTATCTCTCACAACTGAGCATGTGGAGAGACGTTCGTTCATCTAGCAGAAAGTGAACGGGTTGCAGGAGAAACTTATACTCTGGTTTCTCAGTCTGTTTCCTAGTGCCGGTTTGAAGTTCCTGCAGTTTTCACTGTAAAACCGAGTTGGAGCTAGTACCTTCCCATATATATTTATGGAGTGGTGTTTACAACTGAAAAGAAACTTTGTGTTCCCAACAAGCTGGTTGAAGGACGGCTTTCACACACACTTATCTCTCAGAACTGAGCATGTGGAGAGACGTTCGTTCGTCTAGCACAAAGGGAACGGATTGCAGGGGAAACTATTACTCTTGTTTCTCAGTCTGTTTCCTAGTTCCTGTTTCAAGTTCCTGCAGTTTACACTGTAAAACCGAGTTGGAGCTAGTACCTTCCCATATATATGTATGGAGTGGAGTTGGAAACTGAAAAGAAACTTTGTGTTGCCAACAAGCTAGTTGAAGGACGGCTTTCTCACACACTTATCTCTCAAAACTTAGCATGTGGAGAGACGTTCGTTCATCTAGCACAAAGGGAACGGATTGCAGGAGAAACTTTTACTCTGTTTTCTCAGTCTGTTTCCTAGTGCCTGTTTCAATTCCTGCAGTTTTCACTGTAAAACCGAGTTGGAACTAGTACCTTCCCATATATATATATGGAGTGGAGTTTGCAACTCAAAAGAAACTTAGTGTTGCCATCAAGCTAGTTGAAGGACGGCTTTCTCACACACTTATCTCTCAAAACAGAGCATGTTGAGAGACGTTCGTTCATCTAGCACAAAGGGAACGGGTTGCAGGAGAAACTTTTACTCTGGTTTCTCAGTCTGTTTCCTAGTGCCGGTTTGAAGTTCCTGCAGTTTTCACTGTAAAACCGAGTTGGAGCTAGTACCTTCCCATATATATGTATGGAGTGGAGTTTACAACTGAAAAGAAACTTTGTGTTGCCAACAAGCTGGTTGAAGGACGGCTTTCACACACACTTATCTCTCAGAACTGGCATGTGGAGAGACGTTCATTCATCTAGCACAAATGGAACGGATTGCAGGGGAAACTATTACTCTTGTTTCTCAGTCTGTTTCCTAGTGCCTGTTTCAAGTTCCTGCAGTTTTCACTGTAAAACCGAGTTGGAGCTAGTACCTTCCCATATATATGTATGCAGTGGAGTTTGCAACTGAAAAGAAACTTAGTGTTCCCAACAAGCTGGTTGAAGGACGGCTTTCACACACACTTATCTCTCAGAACTGAGCATGTGGAGAGACGTTCGTTCATCTAGCACAAAGGGAACGGGTTGCAGGAGAAACTTTTACTCTGGTTTCTCAGTCTGTTTCCTAGTCCCTGTTTCATGTTCCTCCAATTTTCACTGTAAAACCGAGTTGGAGCTAGTACCTTCCCATATATATGTATGCAGTGGAGTTTGCAACTGAAAAAAACTTTGTGTTCCCAACAAGCTAGTTGAAGGACGGCTTTCACACACACTTATCTCTCAGAACTGAGCATGTGGAGAGACGTTAGTTCATCTAGCACTAAGGGAACGGGTTGAAGGAGAAACTTTTACTCTGGTTTCTCAGTCTGTTTCCTAGTGCCGGTTTGAATTTCCTGCAGTTTTCACTGTAAAACCGAGTTGGAGCTAGTACCTTCCCATATATATGTATGGAGTGGAGTTGGAAACTGGAAAGAAACTTTGTGTTGCCAACAAGCTAGTTGAAGGACGGCTTTCTCACACACTTATCTCTCAAAACTGAGCATGTTGAGAGACGTTCGTTCATCTAGCAAAAATTGAACGGGTTGCAGGAGAAACTTTTTCTCTGGTTTCTCAGTCTGTTTCCTAGTGCCGGTTTGAAGTTCCTGCAGTTTTCACTGTAAAAACGAGTTGGAGCTAGTACCTTCCCATATATATGTATGGAGTGGAGTTTACAACTGAAAAGAAACTTTGTGTTCCCAACAAGCTGGATGAAGGACGGCTTTCACACACACTTATCTCTCAGAACTGTGCAAGTGGAGAGACATTCGTTCATCTAGCACAAAGGGAACGGATTGCAGGAGAAACTTTTACTCTGGTTTCTCAGTCTGTTTCCTAGTGCCTTTTCAAGTTCCTGCAATTTTCACTGTAAAATCGAGTTGGAGCTAGTACCTTCCCATATATAAGTATGCAGTGGAGTTTGCAACTGAAAAGAAACTTTGTGTTCCCAACAAGCTAGTTGAAGGACGGCTTTCACACACACTTATCTCTCAGAACTGAGCATGTGGAGAGACGTTCGTTCATCTAGCACAAAGGGAACGGGTTGCAGGGGAAACTTTTACTCTGGTTTCCCAGTCTGTTTCCTAGTGCCGGTTTGAAGTTCCTGCAGTTTTCACTGTAAAACCGAGTTGGAGCTAGTACATTCCCATATATATGTATGGAGTGGAGTTTACAACTGGAAAGAAACTTTGTGTTCCCAACAAGCTAGTTGAAGGACGGCTTTCACACAGACTTATCTCTCAGAACTGAGCATGTGGAGAGATGTCCATTCATCTAGCACAAATGGAACGGAATGCAGGAGAAACTTTTACTCTGGTTTCTCAGTCTGTTTCCTAGTGCCTGTTTCAAGTTCCTGCAATTTTCACTGTAAAACCGTGTTGGAGCTAGTACCTTCCCATATATATGTATGGAGTGGAGTTGGAAACTGAAAAGAAACTTTGTGTTCCCAACAAGCTAGTTGTAGGACGGCTTTCACACTCACTTATCTCTCAGAACTGAGCATGTGGAGAGACGTTCGTTCATCTAGTACAAAGGGAACGGGTTGCAGGAGAAACTTTTACTCTGATTTCTAAGTCTGTTTCCTAGTGCCGGTTTGAATTTCCTGCAGTTTTCACTGTAAAACCGACTTGTAGCTAGTACATTCCCATACATATGTATGGAGTGGAGTTGGAAACTGAAAAGAAACTTTGTGTTCAAATCAAGCTAGTTGAAGGACGGCTTTCACACACACATATCTCTCAGAACTGAGCATGTGGAGAGACGTTCGTTCATCTAGCGCAAAGGGAACGGGTTGCAGGAGAAACTTTTACCCTGGTTTCTCAGTCTGTTTCCTAGTGCCGGTTTGAAGTTCCTGCAGTTTTCACTGTAAACCCCAGTTGGAGCTAGTACCTTCCCATATATATGTATGCAGTGGAGTTTGCAACTGAAAAGAAACTTTGTGTTCCCAACAAGCTAGTTGAAGTACGGCTTTCACACACACTTATCTCTGAAAACTGAGCATGTGGAGAGACGTTCGTTTATCTAGCACAAAGGGAACGGGTTGCAGGAGAAACTTTTACTCTGATTTCTCAGTCTGTTTCCTAGTGCCGGTTTGAAGTTCCTGCAGTTTTCACTGTAAAACCAAGTTGGAGCTAGTACCTTCCCATATATATGTATGGAGTGGAGTTGGAAAATGAAAAGAAACTTTGTGTTCCCAACAAGATATTTGAAGGACGGCTTTCAAACACACTTATCTCTCAGAACTGAGCATGTGGGGAGACGTTCGTTCATCTAGCACAAAGGGAACGGGTTGCAGGAGATACTTTTACTCTGGTTTCTCAGTCTGTTTCCTAGTGCCGGTTTGAAGTTCCTGCAGTTTTCACTGTAAAACCGAGTTGGAGCTAGTACCTTCCCATATATATTAATGGAGTGGAGTTTGCAACTGAAAAGAAACTTTGTGTTCCCAACAAGCTAGTTGAAGGACGGCTTTCACACACACTTATCTCTCAAAACTGAGCATGTGGAGAGACGTTCGTTCATCTAGCACAAAGGGAACGGGTTGCAGGAGAAACTTTTACTCTGGTTTCTCAGTCTGTTTCCTAGTGCCGGTTTGAAGTTCCTGCAGTTTTCACTGTAAAACCGAGTTGGAACTAGTACCTTCCCATATATATATATGGAGTGGAGTTTGCAACTCAAAAGAAACTTTGTGTTGCCAACAAGCTAGTTGAAGGACGGCTTTCTCACACACTTATCTCTCAAAACTGAGCATGTTGAGAGACGTTCGTTCATCTAGCAAAAATTGAACGGGTTGCAGGAGAAACTTTTTCTCTGGTTTCTCAGTCTGTTTCCTAGTGCCGGTTTGAAGTTCCTGCAGTTTTCACTGTAAAAACGAGTTGGAGCTAGTACCTTCCCATATATATGTATGGAGTGGAGTTTACAACTGAAAAGAAACTTTCTGTTCCCAACAAGCTGGTTGAAGGACGGCTTTCACACACACTTATCTCTCAGAACTGTGCAAGTGGAGAGACATTCGTTCATCTAGCACAAAGGGAACGGATTGCAGGAGAAACTTTTACTCTGGTTTCTCAGTCTGTTTCCTAGTGCCGGTTTGAAGTTCCTGCAGTTTTCACTGTAAAACCGAGTTGGAACTAGTACCTTCCCATATATATATATGGAGTGGAGTTTGCAACTCAAAAGAAACTTAGTGTTGCCATCAAGCTAGTTGAAGGACGGCTTTCTCACACACTTATCTCTCAAAACTGAGCATGTTGAGAGACGTTCGTTCATCTAGCACAAAGGGAACGGGTTGCAGGAGAAAATTTTACTCTGGCTTCTCAGTCTGTTTCCTAGTGCCGGTTTGAATTTCCTGCAGTTTTCACTGTAAAACCGAGTTGGAGCTAGTACCTTCCCATATATATGTATGGAGTGGAGTTTACAACTGAAAAGAAACTTTGTGTTGCCAACAAGCTGGTTGAAGGACGGCTTTCACACACACTTATCTCTCAGAACTGAGCATGTGGAGAGACGTTCATTCATCTAGCACAAATGGAACGGATTGCAGGGGAAACTATTACTCTTGTTTCTCAGTCTGTTTCCTAGTGCCTGTTTCAAGTTCCTGCAGTTTTCACTGTAAAACCGAGTTGGAGCTAGTACCTTCCCATATATATGTATGCAGTGGAGTTTGCAACTGAAAAGAAACTTAGTGTTCCCAACAAGCTGGTTGAAGGACGGCTTTCACACACACTTATCTCTCAGAACTGAGCATGTGGAGAGACGTTCGTTCATCTAGCACAAAGGGAACGGGTTGCAGGAGAAACTTTTACTCTGGTTTCTCAGTCTGTTTCCTAGTCCCTGTTTCATGTTCCTGCAATTTTCACTGTAAAACCGAGTTGGAGCTAGTACCTTCCCATATATATGTATGCAGTGGAGTTTGCAACTGAAAAAAACTTTGTGTTCCCAACAAGCTAGTTGAAGGACGGCTTTCACACACACTTATCTCTCAGAACTGAGCATGTGGAGAGACGTTCGTTCATCTAGCACAAAGGGAACGGGTTGCAGGAGAAACTTTTACTCTGGTTTCTCAGTCTGTTTCCTAGTGCCGGTTTGAAGTTCCTGCAGTTTTCACTCTAAAACCGAGTTGGAGCTAGTACCTACCCATATATATGTATGGAGTGGAGTTGGAAACTGAAAAGGAACTTTGTGTTCCCAACAAGCTGGTTGAAGGACGGCTTTCACACACACTTATCTCTCAGAACTGAGCATGTGGAGAGACGTTCGTTCATCTAGCACTAAGGGAACGGGTTGAAGGAGAAACTTTTACTCTGGTTTCTCAGTCTGTTTCCTAGTGCCGGTTTGAATTTCCTGCAGTTTTCACTGTAAAACCGAGTTGGAGCTAGTACCTTCCCATATATATGTATGGAGTGGAGTTGGAAACTGAAAAGAAACTTTGTGTTGCCAACAAGCTAGTTGAAGGACGGCTTTCTCACACACTTATCTCTCAAAACTGAGCATGTTGAGAGACGTTCGTTCATCTAGCAAAAATTGAACGGGTTGCAGGAGAAACTTTTTCTCTGGTTTCACAGTCTGTTTCCTAGTGCCGGTTTGAAGTTCCTGCAGTTTTCACTGTAAAAACGAGTTGGAGCTAGTACCTTCCCATATATATGTATGGAGTGGAGTTTACAACTGAAAAGAAACTTTGTGTTCCCAACAAGCTGGTTGAAGGACGGCTTTCACACACACTTATCTCTCAGAACTGTGCAAGTGGAGAGATATTCGTTCATCTAGCACAAAGGGAACGGATTGCAGGAGAAACTTTTACTCTGGTTTCTCAGTCTGTTTCCTAGTGCCTTTTCAAGTTCCTGCAATTTTCACTGTAAAATCGAGTTGGAGCTAGTACCTTCCCATATATAAGTATGCAGTGGAGTTTGCAACTGAAAAGAAACTTTGTGTTCCCAACAAGCTAGTTGAATGACGGCTTTCACACACACTTATCTCTCAGAACTGAGCATGTGGAGAGACGTTCGTTCATCTAGCACAAAGGGAACGGGTTGCAGGAGAAACTTTTACTCTGGTTTCTCAGTCTGTTTCCTAGTGCCGGTTTGAAGTTCCTGCAGTTTTCACTGTAAAACCGAGTTGGAGCTAGTACCTTCCCATATATATGTATGGAGTGGAGTTTACAACTGGAAAGAAACTTTGTGTTCCCAACAAGCTAGTTGAAGGACGGCTTTCACACAGACTTATCTCTCAGAACTGAGCATGTGGAGAGACGTCCATTCATCTAGCACAAATGGAACGGAATGCAGGAGAAACTTTTACTCTGGTTTCTCAGTCTGTTTCCTAGTGCCTGTGTCAAGTTCCTGCAATTTTCACTGTAAAACCGTGTTGGAGCTAGTACCTTCCCATATATATGTATGGAGTGGAGTTGGAAACTGAAAAGAAACTTTGTGTTCCCAACAAGCTAGTTGTAGGACGGCTTTCACACTCACTTATCTCTCAGAACTGAGCATGTGGAGAGACGTTCGTTCATCTAGTACAAAGGGAACGGGTTGCAGGAGAAACTTTTACTCTGATTTCTAAGTCTGTTTCCTAGTGCCGGTTTGAAGTTCCTGCAGTTTTCACTGTAAAACCGACTTGTAGCTAGTACATTCCCATACATATGTATGGAGTGGAGTTGGAAACTGAAAAGAAACTTTGTGTTCAAAACAAGCTAGTTGAAGGACGGCTTTCACACACACTTATCTCTCACAACTGAGCATGTGGAGAGACGTTCGTTCATCTAGCGCAAAGGGAACGGGTTGCAGGGGAAACTTTTACCCTGGTTTCTCAGTCTGTTTCCTAGTGCCGGTTTGAAGTTCCTGTAGTTTTCACTCTAAAACCGAGTTGGAGCTAGTACCTTCCCATATATATGTATGGAGTGGAGATTGCAACTGAAAAGAAACTTTGTGTTCCCAACAAGCTGGTTGAAGGACGGCTTTCACACACACTTATCTCTCAGAACTGAGCATGTGGAGAGACGTTCGTTCATCTAGCACAAAGGGAACGGGTTGCAGGAGAAACTTTTACTCTGGTTTCTCAGTCTGTTTCCTAGTGCCGGTTTGAAGTTCCTGCAGTTTTCACTGTAAAACCGAGTTGGAGCTAGTACCTTCCCTTATATATGTATGGAGTGGAGTTTACAACTGAAAAGAAACTTTGTGTTCCCAACAAGCTGGTTGAAGGACGGCTTTCACACACACTTATCTCTCAGAACTGAGCATGTGGAGAGACGTTCGTTCATCTAGCACAAAGGGAACGGATTGCAGGAGAAACTTTTACTCTGGTTTCTCAGTCTGTTTCCTAGTGCCTGTTTCAAGTTCCTGCAGTTTCACTGTAAAACCGAGTTGGAGCTAGTACCTTCCCATATATATGTACGGAGTGGAGTTGGAAACTGAAAAGGAACTTTGTGTTGCCAACTAGCTAGTTGAAGGACGGCTTTCTCACACAATTATCTCTCAAAACTGAGCATGTTGAGAGACGTTCGTTCATCTAGCACAAAGGGAATGGGTTGCAGGAGAAACTTTTACTCTGGTTTCTCAGTCTGTTTCCTAGTGCCGGTTTGAAGTTCCTGCAGTTTTCACTGTAAAACCGAGTTGGAGCTAGTACCTTCCCATATATATGTATGGAGTGGAGTTTACAACTGAAAAGAAACTTTGTGTTCCCAACAAGGTAGTTGAAGGACGGCTTTCACACACACTTATCTCTCAGAACTGAGCATGTGGAGAGACGTTCGTTCATCTAGCACAAAGGGAACGGATTGCAGGAGAAACTTTTACTCTGGTTTCTCAGTCTGTTTCCTAGTGCCTGTTTCAACTTCCTGCAATTTTCACTGTAAAACCGAGTTGGAGCTAGTACCATCCCTTATATATGTATGCAGTGGAGTTTGCAACTGAAAAGAAACTTTGTGTTCCCAACAAGCTAGTTGAAGGACGGCTTTCACACACACTTATCTCTCAGAACTGAGCATGTGGAGAGACGTTCGTTCATCTAGCACAAAGGTAACGGGTTGCAGGAGAAACTTTTACTCTGGTTTCTCAGTCTGTTTCCTAGTGCCGGTTTGAAGTTCCTGCAGTTTTCACTGTAAAACCGAGTTGGAGCTAGTACCTTCCCATATATATGTATGGAGTGGAGTTTGCAACTGAAAAGAAACTTTGTGTTCCCAACAAGCTAGTTGAAGGACGGCTTTCACACACACTTATCTCTCAAAACTGAGCATGTGGAGAGACGTTCGTTCAACTAGCACAAAGGGAACGGGTTGCAGGAGAAACTTTTACTCTGGTTTCTCAGTCTGTTTCCTAGTGCCGTTTTAGAAGTTCCTGCAGTTTTCACTGTAAAACGGACTTGGAGCTAGTACATTCCCATATATATGTATGGAGTGGAGTTTGCAACTGAAAAGAAACTTTGTGTTCCCAACAAGCTAGTTGAAGGACGGCTTTCACACACACTTATCTCTCAAAACTGAGCATGTGGAGAGACGTTCGTTCATCTACCACAAAGGGAACGGGTTGCAGGAGAAACTTTTACTCTGGTTTCTCAGTCTGTTTCCTAGTGCCTTTTTGAAGTTCCTGCAGTTTTCACTGTAAAACGGACTTGGAGCTAGTACATTCCCATATATATGTATGGGTATAGTTTGCAACTGAAAAGAAACTTTGTGTTCCCAACAAGCTAGTTGAAGGACGGCTTTCACACACACTTATCTCTCAGAACTGAGCATGTGGACAGACGTTCGTTCATCTAGCACAAAGGGAACGAGTTGCAGGAGAAACTTTTACTCTGGTTTCTCAGTCTGTTTCCTAGTGCCGGTTTGAAGTTCCTGCAGTTTTCACTGTAAAACCGAGTTGGAGCTAGTACCTTCCCATATATATGTATGGAGTGGAGTTTGCAACTGAAAAGAAACTTTGTGTTCCCAACAAGCTGGTTGAAGGACGGCTTTCACACACACTTATCTCTCAGAACAGAGCATGTGGAGAGACCTTCGTTCATCTAGCACTAAGGGAACGGTTTGCAGGAGAAACTTTTACTCTGGTTTCTCAGTCTGTTTCCTAGTGCCTGTTTCAAGTTCCTGAAGTTTTCACTGTAAAACAGAGTTGGAGCTAGTACCTTCCCATATATATGTATGGAGTGGAGTTGGAAAGTGAAAAGAAACTTTGTGTTCCCAACAAGCTAGTTGAAGGACGGCTTTCACACACACTTATCTGTCAGAACTGAGCATGTGGAGAGACGTTCGTTCATCAGGCACAAAGGGAACGGGTTGCAGGAGAAACTTTTACTCTGGCTTCTCAGTCTGTTTCCTAGTGCCGGTTTGAAGTTCCTGCAGTTTTTACTGTAAAACCGACTTGGAGCTAGTACATTCCCATACATATGTATGGAGTGGAGTTGGAAACTGAAAAGAAACTTTGTGTTCCCAACAAGCAAGTTGAAGGACGGCTTTCACACACACCTATCTCTCACAACTGAGCATGTGGAGAGACGTTCGTTCATCTAGCACAAAGTGAACGGGTTGCAGGAGAAACTTATACTCTGGTTTCTCAGTCTGTTTCCTAGTGCCGGTTTGAAGTTCCTGCAGTTTTCACTGTAAAACCGAGTTGGAGCTAGTACCTTCCCATATATATTTATGGAGTGGTGTTTACAACTGAAAAGAAACTTTGTGTTCCCAACAAGCTGGTTGAAGGACGGCTTTCACACACACTTATCTCTCAGAACTGAGCATGTGGAGAGACGTTCGTTCGTCTAGCACAAAGGGAACGGATTGCAGGGGAAACTATTACTCTTGTTTCTCAGTCTGTTTCCTAGTTCCTGTTTCAAGTTCCTGCAGTTTACACTGTAAAACCGAGTTGGAGCTAGTACCTTCCCATATATATGTATGGAGTGGAGTTGGAAACTGAAAAGAAACTTTGTGTTGCCAACAAGCTAGTTGAAGGACGGCTTTCTCACACACTTATCTCTCAAAACTTAGCATGTGGAGAGACGTTCGTTCATCTAGCACAAAGGGAACGGATTGCAGGAGAAACTTTTACTCTGTTTTCTCAGTCTGTTTCCTAGTGCCTGTTTCAATTCCTGCAGTTTTCACTGTAAAACCGAGTTGGAACTAGTACCTTCCCATATATATATATGGAGTGGAGTTTGCAACTCAAAAGAAACTTAGTGTTGCCATCAAGCTAGTTGAAGGACGGCTTTCTCACACACTTATCTCTCAAAACAGAGCATGTTGAGAGACGTTCGTTCATCTAGCACAAAGGGAACGGGTTGCAGGAGAAACTTTTACTCTGGTTTCTCAGTCTGTTTCCTAGTGCCGGTTTGAAGTTCCTGCAGTTTTCACTGTAAAACCGAGTTGGAGCTAGTACCTTCCCATATATATGTATGGAGTGGAGTTTACAACTGAAAAGAAACTTTGTGTTGCCAACAAGCTGGTTGAAGGACGGCTTTCACACACACTTATCTCTCAGAACTGGCATGTGGAGAGACGTTCATTCATCTAGCACAAATGGAACGGATTGCAGGGGAAACTATTACTCTTGTTTCTCAGTCTGTTTCCTAGTGCCTGTTTCAAGTTCCTGCAGTTTTCACTGTAAAACCGAGTTGGAGCTAGTACCTTCCCATATATATGTATGCAGTGGAGTTTGCAACTGAAAAGAAACTTAGTGTTCCCAACAAGCTGGTTGAAGGACGGCTTTCACACACACTTATCTCTCAGAACTGAGCATGTGGAGAGACGTTCGTTCATCTAGCACAAAGGGAACGGGTTGCAGGAGAAACTTTTACTCTGGTTTCTCAGTCTGTTTCCTAGTCCCTGTTTCATGTTCCTGCAATTTTCACTGTAAAACCGAGTTGGAGCTAGTACCTTCCCATATATATGTATGCAGTGGAGTTTGCAACTGAAAAAAACTTTGTGTTCCCAACAAGCTAGTTGAAGGACGGCTTTCACACACACTTATCTCTCAGAACTGAGCATGTGGAGAGACGTTCGTTCATCTAGCACAAAGGGAACGGGTTGCAGGAGAAACTTTTACTCTGGTTTCTCAGTCTGTTTCCTAGTGCCGGTTTGAAGTTTCTGCAGTTTTCACTCTAAAACCGAGTTGGAGCTAGTACCTACCCATATATATGTATGGAGTGGAGTTGGAAACTGAAAAGGAACTTTGTGTTCCCAACAAGCTGGTTGAAGGACGGCTTTCACACACACTTATCTCTCAGAACTGAGCATGTGGAGAGACGTTAGTTCATCTAGCACTAAGGGAACGGGTTGAAGGAGAAACTTTTACTCTGGTTTCTCAGTCTGTTTCCTAGTGCCGGTTTGAATTTCCTGCAGTTTTCACTGTAAAACCGAGTTGGAGCTAGTACCTTCCCATATATATGTATGGAGTGGAGTTGGAAACTGGAAAGAAACTTTGTGTTGCCAACAAGCTAGTTGAAGGACGGCTTTCTCACACACTTATCTCTCAAAACTGAGCATGTTGAGAGACGTTCTTTCATCTAGCAAAAATTGAACGGGTTGCAGGAGAAACTTTTTCTCTGGTTTCTCAGTCTGTTTCCTAGTGCCGGTTTGAAGTTCCTGCAGTTTTCACTGTAAAAACGAGTTGGAGCTAGTATCTTCCCATATATATGTATGGAGTGGAGTTTACAACTGAAAAGAAACTTTGTGTTCCCAACAAGCTGGATGAAGGACGGCTTTCACACACACTTATCTCTCAGAACTGTGCAAGTGGAGAGACATTCGTTCATCTAGCACAAAGGGAACGGATTGCAGGAGAAACTTTTACTCTGGTTTCTCAGTCTGTTTCCTAGTGCCTTTTCAAGTTCCTGCAATTTTCACTGTAAAATCGAGTTGGAGCTAGTACCTTCCCATATATAAGTATGCAGTGGGGTTTGCAACTGAAAAGAAACTTTGTGTTCCCAACAAGCTAGTTGAAGGACGGCTTTCACACACACTTATCTCTCAGAACTGAGCATGTGGAGAGACGTTCGTTCATCTAGCACAAAGGGAACGGGTTGCAGGGGAAACTTTTACTCTGGTTTCCCAGTCTGTTTCCTAGTGCCGGTTTGAAGTTCCTGCAGTTTTCACTGTAAAACCGAGTTGGAGCTAGTACATTCCCATATATATGTATGGAGTGGAGTTTACAACTGGAAAGAAACTTTGTGTTCCCAACAAGCTAGTTGAAGGACGGCTTTCACACAGACTTATCTCTCAGAACTGAGCATGTGGAGAGATGTCCATTCATCTAGCACAAATGGAACGGAATGCAGGAGAAACTTTTACTCTGGTTTCTCAGTCTGTTTCCTAGTGCCTGTTTCAAGTTCCTGCAATTTTCACTGTAAAACCGTGTTGGAGCTAGTACCTTCCCATATATATGTATGGAGTGGAGTTGGAAACTGAAAAGAAACTTTGTGTTCCCAACAAGCTAGTTGTAGGACGGCTTTCACACTCACTTATCTCTCAGAACTGAGCATGTGGAGAGACGTTCGTTCATCTAGTACAAAGGGAACGGGTTGCAGGAGAAACTTTTACTCTGATTTCTAAGTCTGTTTCCTAGTGCCGGTTTGAATTTCCTGCAGTTTTCACTGTAAAACCGACTTGTAGCTAGTACATTACCATACATATGTATGGAGTGGAGTTGGAAACTGAAAAGAAACTTTGTGTTCAAATCAAGCTAGTTGAAGGACGGCTTTCACACACACTTATCTCTTCACAACTGAGCATGTGGAGAGACGTTCGTTCATCTAGCACAAAGGGAACGGGTTGCAGGAGAAACTTTTACTCTGGTTTCTCAGTCTGTTTCCTAGTGCCGGTTTGAAGTTCCTGCAGTTTTCACTGTAAAACCGAGTTGGAGCTAGTACCTTCCCATATATATGTATGCAGTGGAGTGTGCAACTGAAAAGAAACTTTGTGTTCCCAACAAGCTAGTTGAAGGACGGCTTTCACACACACATATCTCTCAGAACTGAGCATGTGGAGAGACGTTCGTTCATCTAGCGCAAAGGGAACGGGTTGCAGGAGAAACTTTTACCCTGGTTTCTCAGTCTGTTTCCTAGTGCCGGTTTGAAGTTCCTGCAGTTTTCACTGTAAAACCGAGTTGGAGCTAGTACCTTCCCATATATATGTATGGAGTGGAGTTTACAACTGAAAAGAAACTTTGTGTTGCCAACAAGCTGGTTGAAGGACGGCTTTCACACACACTTATCTCTCAGAACTGGCATGTGGAGAGACGTTCATTCATCTAGCACAAATGGAACGGATTGCAGGGGAAACTATTACTCTTGTTTCTCAGTCTGTTTCCTAGTGCCTGTTTCAAGTTCCTGCAGTTTTCACTGTAAAACCGAGTTGGAGCTAGTACCTTCCCATATATATGTATGCAGTGGAGTTTGCAACTGAAAAGAAACTTAGTGTTCCCAACAAGCTGGTTGAAGGACGGCTTTCACACACACTTATCTCTCAGAACTGAGCATGTGGAGAGACGTTCGTTCATCTAGCACAAAGGGAACGGGTTGCAGGAGAAACTTTTACTCTGGTTTCTCAGTCTGTTTCCTAGTCCCTGTTTCATGTTCCTGCAATTTTCACTGTAAAACCGAGTTGGAGCTAGTACCTTCCCATATATATGTATGCAGTGGAGTTTGCAACTGAAAAAAACTTTGTGTTCCCAACAAGCTAGTTGAAGGACGGCTTTCACACACACTTATCTCTCAGAACTGAGCATGTGGAGAGACGTTCGTTCATCTAGCACAAAGGGAACGGGTTGCAGGAGAAACTTTTACTCTGGTTTCTCAGTCTGTTTCCTAGTGCCGGTTTGAAGTTTCTGCAGTTTTCACTCTAAAACCGAGTTGGAGCTAGTACCTACCCATATATATGTATGGAGTGGAGTTGGAAACTGAAAAGGAACTTTGTGTTCCCAACAAGCTGGTTGAAGGACGGCTTTCACACACACTTATCTCTCAGAACTGAGCATGTGGAGAGACGTTAGTTCATCTAGCACTAAGGGAACGGGTTGAAGGAGAAACTTTTACTCTGGTTTCTCAGTCTGTTTCCTAGTGCCGGTTTGAATTTCCTGCAGTTTTCACTGTAAAACCGAGTTGGAGCTAGTACCTTCCCATATATATGTATGGAGTGGAGTTGGAAACTGGAAAGAAACTTTGTGTTGCCAACAAGCTAGTTGAAGGACGGCTTTCTCACACACTTATCTCTCAAAACTGAGCATGTTGAGAGACGTTCTTTCATCTAGCAAAAATTGAACGGGTTGCAGGAGAAACTTTTTCTCTGGTTTCTCAGTCTGTTTCCTAGTGCCGGTTTGAAGTTCCTGCAGTTTTCACTGTAAAAACGAGTTGGAGCTAGTATCTTCCCATATATATGTATGGAGTGGAGTTTACAACTGAAAAGAAACTTTGTGTTCCCAACAAGCTGGATGAAGGACGGCTTTCACACACACTTATCTCTCAGAACTGTGCAAGTGGAGAGACATTCGTTCATCTAGCACAAAGGGAACGGATTGCAGGAGAAACTTTTACTCTGGTTTCTCAGTCTGTTTCCTAGTGCCTTTTCAAGTTCCTGCAATTTTCACTGTAAAATCGAGTTGGAGCTAGTACCTTCCCATATATAAGTATGCAGTGGGGTTTGCAACTGAAAAGAAACTTTGTGTTCCCAACAAGCTAGTTGAAGGACGGCTTTCACACACACTTATCTCTCAGAACTGAGCATGTGGAGAGACGTTCGTTCATCTAGCACAAAGGGAACGGGTTGCAGGGGAAACTTTTACTCTGGTTTCCCAGTCTGTTTCCTAGTGCCGGTTTGAAGTTCCTGCAGTTTTCACTGTAAAACCGAGTTGGAGCTAGTACATTCCCATATATATGTATGGAGTGGAGTTTACAACTGGAAAGAAACTTTGTGTTCCCAACAAGCTAGTTGAAGGACGGCTTTCACACAGACTTATCTCTCAGAACTGAGCATGTGGAGAGATGTCCATTCATCTAGCACAAATGGAACGGAATGCAGGAGAAACTTTTACTCTGGTTTCTCAGTCTGTTTCCTAGTGCCTGTTTCAAGTTCCTGCAATTTTCACTGTAAAACCGTGTTGGAGCTAGTACCTTCCCATATATATGTATGGAGTGGAGTTGGAAACTGAAAAGAAACTTTGTGTTCCCAACAAGCTAGTTGTAGGACGGCTTTCACACTCACTTATCTCTCAGAACTGAGCATGTGGAGAGACGTTCGTTCATCTAGTACAAAGGGAACGGGTTGCAGGAGAAACTTTTACTCTGATTTCTAAGTCTGTTTCCTAGTGCCGGTTTGAATTTCCTGCAGTTTTCACTGTAAAACCGACTTGTAGCTAGTACATTACCATACATATGTATGGAGTGGAGTTGGAAACTGAAAAGAAACTTTGTGTTCAAATCAAGCTAGTTGAAGGACGGCTTTCACACACACTTATCTCTCACAACTGAGCATGTGGAGAGACGTTCGTTCATCTAGCACAAAGGGAACGGGTTGCAGGAGAAACTTTTACTCTGGTTTCTCAGTCTGTTTCCTAGTGCCGGTTTGAAGTTCCTGCAGTTTTCACTGTAAAACCGAGTTGGAGCTAGTACCTTCCCATATATATGTATGCAGTGGAGTGTGCAACTGAAAAGAAACTTTGTGTTCCCAACAAGCTAGTTGAAGGACGGCTTTCACACACACATATCTCTCAGAACTGAGCATGTGGAGAGACGTTCGTTCATCTAGCGCAAAGGGAACGGGTTGCAGGAGAAACTTTTACCCTGGTTTCTCAGTCTGTTTCCTAGTGCCGGTTTGAAGTTCCTGCAGTTTTCACTGTAAACCCCAGTTGGAGCTAGTACCTTCCCATATATATGTATGCAGTGGAGTTTGCAACTGAAAAGAAACTTTGTGTTCCCAACAAGCTAGTTGAAGTACGGCTTTCACACACACTTATCTCTGAAAACTGAGCATGTGGAGAGACGTTCGTTTATCTAGCACAAAGGGAACGGGTTGCAGGAGAAACTTTTACTCTGATTTCTCAGTCTGTTTCCTAGTGCCGGTTTGAAGTTCCTGCAGTTTTCACTGTAAAACCAAGTTGGAGCTAGTACCTTCCCATATATATGTATGGAGTGGAGTTGGAAAATGAAAAGAAACTTTGTGTTCCCAACAAGATATTTGAAGGACGGCTTTCAAACACACTTATCTCTCAGAACTGAGCATGTGGGGAGACGTTCGTTCATCTAGCACAAAGGGAACGGGTTGCAGGAGATACTTTTACTCTGGTTTCTCAGTCTGTTTCCTAGTGCCGGTTTGAAGTTCCTGCAGTTTTCACTGTAAAACCGAGTTGGAGCTAGTACCTTCCCATATATATTAATGGAGTGGAATTTGCAACTGAAAAGAAACTTTGTGTTCCCAACAAGCTAGTTGAAGGACGGCTTTCACACACACTTATCTCTCAAAACTGAGCATGTGGAGAGACGTTCGTTCATCTAGCACAAAGGGAACGGGTTGCAGGAGAAACTTTTACTCTGATTTCTCAGTCTGTTTCCTAGTGCCGGTTTGAAGTTCCTGCAGTTTTCACTCTAAAACCGAGTTGGAGCTAGTACCTTCCCATATATATGTATGGAGTGTAGTTTGCAACTGAAAAGAAACTTTGTGTTCCCAACAAGCTAGTTGAAGGACGGCTTTCACACACACTTATCTCTCAAAACTGAGCATGTGGAGAGACGTTCGTTCATCTAGCACAAAGGGAACGGATTGCAGGAGAAACTTTACTCTGGTTTCTCAGTCTGTTTCCTAGTGCCTGTTTCAAGTTCCTGCAGTTTACACAGTAAAACCGAGTTGGATCTAGTACCTTCCCATATATATGTATGGAGTGGAGTTGGAAACTGAAAAGAAACTTTGTGTTGCCAACAAGCTAGTTGAAGGACGGCTTTCTCACACAATTATCTCTCAGAATTGAGCATGTTGAGAGACGTTCGTTCATCTAGCACAAAGGGAACGGGTTGCAGGAGAAACTTTTACTCTGGTTTCTCAGTCTGTTTCCTAGTGCCGGTTTGAAGTTCCTGCAGTTTTCACTGTAAAACCGAGTTGGAACTAGTACCTTCCCATATATATATATGGAGTGGAGTTTGCAACTCAAAAGAAACTTTGTGTTGCCAACAAGCTAGTTGAAGGACGGCTTTCTCACACACTTATCTCTCAAAACTGAGCATGTTGAGAGACGTTCGTTCATCTAGCAAAAATTGAACGGGTTGCAGGAGAAACTTTTTCTCTGGTTTCTCAGTCTGTTTCCTAGTGCCGGTTTGAAGTTCCTGCAGTTTTCACTGTAAAAACGAGTTGGAGCTAGTACCTTCCCATATATATGTATGGAGTGGAGTTTACAACTGAAAAGAAACTTTCTGTTCCCAACAAGCTGGTTGAAGGACGGCTTTCACACACACTTATCTCTCAGAACTGTGCAAGTGGAGAGACATTCGTTCATCTAGCACAAAGGGAACGGATTGCAGGAGAAACTTTTACTCTGGTTTCTCAGTCTGTTTCCTAGTGCCGGTTTGAAGTTCCTGCAGTTTTCACTGTAAAACCGAGTTGGAACTAGTACCTTCCCATATATATATATGGAGTGGAGTTTGCAACTCAAAAGAAACTTAGTGTTGCCATCAAGCTAGTTGAAGGACGGCTTTCTCACACACTTATCTCTCAAAACTGAGCATGTTGAGAGACGTTCGTTCATCTATCACAAAGGGAACGGGTTGCAGGAGAAACTTTTACTCTGGCTTCTCAGTCTGTTTCCTAGTGCCGGTTTGAATTTCCTGCAGTTTTCACTGTAAAACCGAGTTGGAGCTAGTACCTTCCCATATATATGTATGGAGTGGAGTTTACAACTGAAAAGAAACTTTGTGTTGCCAACAAGCTGGTTGAAGGACGGCTTTCACACACACTTATCTCTCAGAACTGAGCATGTGGAGAGACGTTCATTCATCTAGCACAAATGGAACGGATTGCAGGGGAAACTATTACTCTTGTTTCTCAGTCTGTTTCCTAGTGCCTGTTTCAAGTTCCTGCAGTTTTCACTGTAAAACCGAGTTGGAGCTAGTACCTTCCCATATATATGTATGCAGTGGAGTTTGCAACTGAAAAGAAACTTAGTGTTCCCAACAAGCTGGTTGAAGGACGGCTTTCACACACACTTATCTCTCAGAACTGAGCATGTGGAGAGACGTTCGTTCATCTAGCACAAAGGGAACGGGTTGCAGGAGAAACTTTTACTCTGGTTTCTCAGTCTGTTTCCTAGTCCCTGTTTCATGTTCCTGCAATTTTCACTGTAAAACCGAGTTGGAGCTAGTACCTTCCCATATATATGTATGCAGTGGAGTTTGCAACTGAAAAAAACTTTGTGTTCCCAACAAGCTAGTTGAAGGACGGCTTTCACACACACTTATCTCTCAGAACTGAGCATGTGGAGAGACGTTCGTTCATCTAGCACAAAGGGAACGGGTTGCAGGAGAAACTTTTACTCTGGTTTCTCAGTCTGTTTCCTAGTGCCGGTTTGAAGTTCCTGCAGTTTTCACTCTAAAACCGAGTTGGAGCTAGTACCTACCCATATAAATGTATGGAGTGGAGTTGGAAACTGAAAAGGAACTTTGTGTTCCCAACAAGCTGGTTGAAGGACGGCTTTCACACACACTTATCTCTCAGAACTGAGCATGTGGAGAGACGTTCGTTCATCTAGCACTAAGGGAACGGGTTGAAGGAGAAACTTTTACTCTGGTTTCTCAGTCTGTTTCCTAGTGCCGGTTTGAATTTCCTGCAGTTTTCACTGTAAAACCGAGTTGGAGCTAGTACCTTCCCATATATATGTATGGAGTGGAGTTGGAAACTGAAAAGAAACTTTGTGTTGCCAACAAGCTAGTTGAAGGA
Organism: Camelus dromedarius; assembly: GCF_036321535.1. NCBI lineage: Eukaryota > Metazoa > Chordata > Mammalia > Artiodactyla > Camelidae > Camelus > Camelus dromedarius. The sequence goes on along the minus strand of NC_087470.1, from coordinate 11,642,560 downwards.
CGGCTTTCTCACACACTTATCTCTCAAAACTGAGCATGTTGAGAGACGTTCGTTCATCTAGCAAAAATTGAACGGGTTGCAGGAGAAACTTTTTCTCTGGTTTCACAGTCTGTTTCCTAGTGCCGGTTTGAAGTTCCTGCAGTTTTCACTGTAAAAACGAGTTGGAGCTAGTACCTTCCCATATATATGTATGGAGTGGAGTTTACAACTGAAAAGAAACTTTGTGTTCCCAACAAGCTGGTTGAAGGACGGCTTTCACACACACTTATCTCTCAGAACTGTGCAAGTGGAGAGATATTCGTTCATCTAGCACAAAGGGAACGGATTGCAGGAGAAACTTTTACTCTGGTTTCTCAGTCTGTTTCCTAGTGCCTTTTCAAGTTCCTGCAATTTTCACTGTAAAATCGAGTTGGAGCTAGTACCTTCCCATATATAAGTATGCAGTGGAGTTTGCAACTGAAAAGAAACTTTGTGTTCCCAACAAGCTAGTTGAATGACGGCTTTCACACACACTTATCTCTCAGAACTGAGCATGTGGAGAGACGTTCGTTCATCTAGCACAAAGGGAACGGGTTGCAGGAGAAACTTTTACTCTGGTTTCTCAGTCTGTTTCCTAGTGCCGGTTTGAAGTTCCTGCAGTTTTCACTGTAAAACCGAGTTGGAGCTAGTACCTTCCCATATATATGTATGGAGTGGAGTTTACAACTGGAAAGAAACTTTGTGTTCCCAACAAGCTAGTTGAAGGACGGCTTTCACACAGACTTATCTCTCAGAACTGAGCATGTGGAGAGACGTCCATTCATCTAGCACAAATGGAACGGAATGCAGGAGAAACTTTTACTCTGGTTTCTCAGTCTGTTTCCTAGTGCCTGTGTCAAGTTCCTGCAATTTTCACTGTAAAATCGTGTTGGAGCTAGTACCTTCCCATATATATGTATGGAGTGGAGTTGGAAACTGAAAAGAAACTTTGTGTTCCCAACAAGCTAGTTGTAGGACGGCTTTCACACTCACTTATCTCTCAGAACTGAGCATGTGGAGAGACGTTCGTTCATCTAGTACAAAGGGAACGGGTTGCAGGAGAAACTTTTACTCTGATTTCTAAGTCTGTTTCCTAGTGCCGGTTTGAAGTTCCTGCAGTTTTCACTGTAAAACCGACTTGTAGCTAGTACATTCCCATACATATGTATGGAGTGGAGTTGGAAACTGAAAAGAAACTTTGTGTTCAAAACAAGCTAGTTGAAGGACGGCTTTCACACACACTTATCTCTCACAACTGAGCATGTGGAGAGACGTTCGTTCATCTAGCACAAAGGGAACGGATTGCAGGAGAAACTTTACTCTGGTTTCTCAGTCTGTTTCCTAGTGCCTGTTTCAAGTTCCTGCAGTTTACACAGTAAAACCGAGTTGGAGCTAGTACCTTCCCATATATATGTATGGAGTGGAGTTGGAAACTGAAAAGAAACTTTGTGTTGCCAACAAGCTAGTTGAAGGACGGCTTTCTCACACACTTATCTCTCAGAACTGAGCATGTTGAGAGACGTTCGTTCATCTAGCACAAACGGAACGGGTTGCAGGAGAAACTTTTACTCTGGTTTCTCAGTCTGTTTCCTAGTGCCGGTTTGAAGTTCCTGCAGTTTTCACTGTAAAACCGAGTTGGAACTAGTACCTTCCCATATATATATATGGAGTGGAGTTTGCAACTCAAAAGAAACTTAGTGTTGCCATCAAGCTAGTTGAAGGACGGCTTTCCCACACACTTATCTCTCAAAACTGAGCATGTTGAGAGACGTTCGTTCATCTAGCACAAAGGGAACGGGTTGCAGGAGAAACTTTTACTCTGGCTTCTCAGTCTGTTTCCTAGTGCCGGTTTGAAGTTCCTGCAGTTTTCACTGTAAAACCGAGTTGGAGCTAGTACATTCCCATACATATGTATGGATTGGAGTTGGAAACTGAAAAGAAACTTTGTGTTCCCAACAAGCTGGTTGAAGGACGGCTTTCACACACACTTATCTCTCAGAACTGAGCATGTGGAGAGACGTTCGTTCATCTAGCACAAAGGGAACGGGTTGCAGGAGAAACTTTTACTCTGGTTTCTCAGTCTGTTTCCTAGTCCCTGTTTCATGTTCCTGCAATTTTCACTGTAAAACCGCGTTGGAGCTAGTACCTTCCCATATATATGTATGCAGTGGAGTTTGCAACTGAAAAAAACTTTGTGTTCCCAACAAGCTAGTTGAAGGACGGCTTTCACACACACTTATCTCTCAGAACTGAGCATGTGGAGAGACGTTCGTTCATCTAGCACAAAGGGAACGGGTTGCAGGAGAAACTTTTACTCTGGTTTCTCAGTCTGTTTCCTAGTGCCGGTTTTAAGTTCCTGCAGTTTTCACTGTAAAACGGACCTGGAGCTAGTACATTCCCATATATATGTATCGAGTATAGTTTGCAACTGAAAAGAAACTTTGTGTTCCCAACAAGCTAGTTGAAGGACGGCTTTCACACACACTTATCTCTCAGAACTGAGCATGTGGAGAGACTTTCGTTCATCTAGCACAAAGGGAACGGGTTGCAGGAGAAACTTTTACTCTGATTTCTCAGTCTGTTTCCTATGCCGGTTTGAAGTTCCTGCAGTTTTCACTGTAAAACCGAGTTGGAGCTAGTACCTTCCCATATATATGTATGGAGTGGAGTTGGAAACTGAAAAGAAACTTTGTGTTCCCAACAAGCTAGTTGTAGGACGGCTTTCACACTCACTTATCTCTCAGAACTGAGCATGTGGAGAGACGTTCGTTCATCTAGTACAAAGGGAACGGGTTGCAGGAGAAACTTTTACTCTGATTTCTAAGTCTGTTTCCTAGTGCCGGTTTGAAGTTCCTGCAGTTTTCACTGTAAAACCGACTTGTAGCTAGTACATTCCCATACATATGTATGGAGTGGAGTTGGAAACTGAAAAGAAACTTTGTGTTCAAAACAAGCTAGTTGAAGGACGGCTTTCACACACACTTATCTCTCACAACTGAGCATGTGGAGAGACGTTCGTTCATCTAGCTCAAATGGAACGGGTTGCAGGAGAAACTTTTACTCTGGTTTCTCAGTCTGTTTCCTAGTGCGAGTTTGAAGTTCCTGCAGTTTTCACTGTAAAACAGAGTTGGAGCTAGTACCTTCCCATATATATGTATGCAGTGGAGTGTGCAACTGAAAAGAAACTTTGTGTTCCCAACAAGCTAGTTGAAGGACGGCTTTCACACACACTTATCTCTCAGAACTGAGCATGTGGAGAGACGTTCGTTCATCTAGCGCAAAGGGAACGGGTTGCAGGAGAAACTTTTACCCTGGTTTCTCAGTCTGTTTCCTAGTGCCGGTTTGAAGTTCCTGCAGTTTTCACTGTAAACCCGAGTTGGAGCTAGTACCTTCCCATATATATGTATGCAGTGGAGTTTGCAACTGAAAAGAAACTTTGTGTTCCCAACAAGCTAGTTGAAGTACGGCTTTCACACACACTTATCTCTGAAAACTGAGCATGTGGAGAGACGTTCGTTTATCTAGCACAAAGGGAACGGGTTGCAGGAGAAACTTTTACTCTGGTTTCTCAGTCTGTTTCCTAGTGCCGTTTTGAAGTTCCTGCAGTTTTCACTGTAAAACGGACTTGGAGCTAGTACATTTCCATATATATGTATCGAGTATAGTTTGCAACTGAAAAGAAACTTTGTGTTCCCAACAAGCTAGTTGAAGGACGGCTTTCACACACACTTATCTCTCAGAACTGAGCATGTGGAGAGACTTTCGTTCATCTAGCACAAATGGAACGGGTTGCAGGAGAAACTTTTACTCTGATTTCTCAGTCTGTTTCCTAGTGCCGGTTTGAAGTTCCTGCAGTTTTCACTCTAAAACCGAGTTTTAGCTAGTACCTTCCCATATATATGTATGGAGTGGAGTTTGCAACTGAAAAGAAACTTTGTGTTCCCAACAAGCTAGTTGAAGGACGGCTTTCACACACACTTATCTCTCAAAACTGAGCATGTGGAGAGACGTTCGTTCATCTAGCACAAAGGGAACGGATTGCAGGAGAAACTTTACTCTGGTTTCTCAGTCTGTTTCCTAGTGCCTGTTTCAAGTTCCTGCAGTTTACACAGTAAAACCGAGTTGGAGCTAGTACCTTCCCATATATATGTATGGAGTGGAGTTGGAAAATGAAAAGAAACTTTGTGTTGCCAACAAGCTAGTTGAAGGACGGCTTTCTCACACACTTATCTCTCAGAAATGAGCATGTTGAGAGACGTTCGTTCATCTAGCACAAAGGGAACGGGTTGCAGGAGAAACTTTTACTCTGGTTTCTCAGTCTGTTTCCTAGTGCCGGTTTGAAGTTCCTGCAGTTTTCACTGTAAAACCGAGTTGGAGCTAGTACCTTCCAATATATGTATGGAGTGGAGTTTACAACTGAAAAGAAACTTTGTGTTCCCAACAAGCTGGTTGAAGGACGGCTTTCACACACACTTATCTCTCAGAAATGAGCAAGTGGAGAGACGTTCGTTCATCTAGCACAAATGGAACGGATTGCAGGAGAAACTTTTACTCTGGTTTCTCAGTCTGTTTCCTAGTGCCTTTTCAAGTTCCTGCAATTTTCACTGTAAAATCGAGTTGGAGCTAGTACCTTCCCATATATAAGTATGCAGTGGAGTTTGCAACTGAAAAGAAACTTTGTGTTCCCAACAAGCTTGTTGAAGGACGGCTTTCACACACACTTATCTCTCAGAACTGAGCATGTGGAGAGACGTTCGTTCATCTAGCACAAAGGGAACGGGTTGCAGGAGAAACTTTTACTCTGGTTTCTCAGTCTGTTTCCTAGTGCCGGTTTGAAGTTCCTGCAGTTTTCACTGTAAAACCGAGTTGGAGCTAGTACCTTCCCATATATATGTATGGAGTGGAGTTTACAACTGAAAAGAAACTTTGTGTTCCCAACAAGCTAGTTGAAGGACGGCTTTCACACAGACTTATCTCTCAGAACTGAGCATGTGGAGAGACGTTCATTCATCTAGCACAAATGGAACGGAATGCAGGAGAAACTTTTACTCTGGTTTCTCAGTCTGTTTCCTAGTGCCTGTTTCAAGTTCCTGCAATTTTCACTGTAAAACGGAGTTGGAGCTAGTACCTTCCCATATATATTTATGGAGTGGAGTTGGAAACTGAAAAGAAACTTTGTGTTCCCAACAAGCTAGTTGAAGGACGGCTTTCACACACAATTATCTCTCAAAACTGAGCATGTTGAGAGACGTTCGTTCATCTAGCACAAAGGGAAAGGGTTGCAGGAGAAACTTTTACACTGGTTTCTCAGTCTGTTTCCTAGTGCCGGTTTGAAGTTCCTGCAGTTTTCACTGTAAAACCGAGTTGGAGCTAGTACCTTCCCATATATATGTATGGAGTGGAGTTTGCAACTGAAAAGAAACTTTGTGTTCCCAACAAGCTAGTTGAAGGACGGCTTTCACACTCACTTATCTCTCAGAACTGAGCATGTGGAGAGACGTTCGTTCATCTAGCACAAAGGGAACGGGTTGCAGGAGAAACTTTTACTCTGGTTTCTCAGTCTGTTTCCTAGTGCCGGTTTGAAGTTCCTGCAGTTTTCACTGTAAAACCGACTTGTAGCTAGTACATTCCCATACATATGTATGGAGTGGAGTTGGCAACTGAAAAGAAACTTTGTGTTTCCAACAAGCTAGTTGAAGGACGGCTTTCACACACACTTATCTCTCAAAACTGAGCATGTGGAGAGACTTTCGTTCATCTAGCACATAGGGAACGGATTGCAGGAGAAACTTTTACTCTGGTTTCTCAGTCTGCTTCCTAGTGCCTGTTTCATATTCCTGCAGTTTTCACTGTAAAACCGAGTTGTAGCTAGTACCTTCCCATATATATGTATGGAGTGGAGTTTACAACTGAAAAGAAACTTTGTGTTCCCAACAAGCTTGATGAAGGACGGCTTTGACACACACTTATCTCTCAGAACTGAGCATGTGGAGAGACGTTCGTTCATCTAGCACAAAGGGAACGGATTGCAGGAGAAACTTTTACTCTGGTTTCTCAGTCTTTTTCCTAGTGCCTTTTCAAGTTCCTGCAATTTTCACTGTAAAATCGAGTTGGAGCTAGTACCTTCCCGTATATATGTATGGAGTGGAGTTTGCAACTGAAAAAAACTTTGTGTTTCCAACAGGCTAGTTGAAGGACAGCTTTCTCACACACTTATCTCTCAAAACTGAGCATGTTGAGAGACGTTCGTTCATCTAGCACAAAGGGAACGTGTTGCAGGAGAAACTTTTACTCTGGTATCTCAGTCTGTTTCCTAGTGCCGGTTTGAAGTTCCTGCAGTTTTCACTGTAAAACCGAGTTGGAGCTAGTACCTTCCCATATATATGTATGGAGTGGAGTTTACAACTGAAAAGAAACTTTGTGTTGCCAACAAGCTAATTGAAGTACGGCTTTCTCACACACTTATCTCTCAAAACTGACCATGTTGAGAGACGTTCGTTCATCTAGCAAAAAGGGAACGGGTTGCAGGAGAAACTTTTACTCTGGTATCTCAGTCTGTTTCCTAGTGCCGGTTTGAAGTTCCTGCAGTTTTCACTGTAAAACCGAGTTGGAGCTAGTACCTTCCCATATATATGTATGGAGTGGAGTTTACAACTGAAAAGAAACTTTGTGTTGCCAACAAGCTAGTTGAAGGACGGCTTTCTCACACACTTATCTCTCAAAACTGAGCATGTTGAGAGACGTTCGTTCATCTAGCACAAAGGGAACGGATTGCAGGAGAAAATTTTACTCTGGTTTCTCAGTCTTTTTCCTAGTGCCTGTTTCAAGTTCCTGCAGTTTTCACTGTAAAACCGAGTTGGAGCTAGTACCTTCCCATATATATGTATGGAGTGGAGTTTGCAACTGAAAAGAAACTATGTGTTCCCAACAAGCAAGTTGAAGGACGGCTTTCACACACACTTATCTCTCAAAACTGAGCATGTGGAGAGACGTTCGTTCATCTAGCACAAAGGGAACGGATAGCAGGAAAAACTTTTACTCTGGTTTCTCAGTCTGTTTCCTAGTGCCTGTTTCAAGTTCCTGCAGTTTACACAGTAAAACCGAGTTGGAGCTAGTACCTTCCCATATATATGTATGGAGTGGAGTTTACAACTGAAAAGAAACTTTGTGTTCCCAACAAGCTGGTTGAAGGACGGCTTTCACACACACTTATCTCTCAGAACTGAGCATGTGGAGAGACTTTTGTTCATCTAGCACAAAGGGAACGGATTGCAGGAGAAACTTTTACTCTGGTTTCTCAGTCTGTTTCCTAGTGCCTGATTCAAGTTCCTGCAGTTTTCACTGTAAAACCGAGTTGGAGCTAGTACCTTCCCATATATATGTATGGAGTGGAGTTGGAAACTGAAAAGAAACTTTGTGTTTCAAACACGCTAGTTGAAGGACAGCTTTCTCACACACTTATCTCTGAAAACTGAGCATGTTGAGAGACGTTCGTTCATCTAGCACAAAGGGAACGGGTTGCAGGAGAAACTCTTACTCTGGTTTCTCAGTCTGTTTCCTAGTGCCGGTTTGAAGTTCCTGCAGTTTTCACTGTAAAACCGAGTTGGAGCTAGTACCTTCCCATATATATGTATGGAGTGGAGTTTACAACTGAAAAGAAACTTTGTGTTGCCAACAAGCTAGTTGAAGTACGGCTTTCTCACACACTTATCTCTCAAAACTGAGCATGTTGAGAGACGTTCGTTCATCTAGCAAAAAGGGAACGGGTTGCAGGAGAAACTTTTACTCTGGTATCTCAGTCTGTTTCCTAGTGCCGGTTTGAAGTTCCTGCAGTTTTCACTGTAAAACCGAGTTGGAGCTAGTACCTTCCCATATATATGTATGGAGTGGAGTTTACAACTGAAAAGAAACTTTGTGTTGCCAACAAGCTAGTTGAAGGACGACTTTCTCACACACTTATCTCTCAAAACTGAGCATGTTGAGAGACGTTCGTTCATCTAGCAAAAAGGGAACGGGTTGCAGGAGAAACTTTTACTCTGGTATCTCAGTCTGTTTCCTAGTGCCGGTTTGAAGTTCCTGCAGTTTTCACTGTAAAACCGAGTTGGAGCTAGTACCTTCCCATATATATGTATGGAGTGGAGTTTACAACTGAAAAGAAACTTTGTGTTGCCAACAAGCTAGTTGAAGGACGGCTTTCTCACACACTTATCTCTCAAAACTGAGCATGTGGAGAGACGTTCGTTCATCTAGCACAAAGGGAACGGGTTGCAGGAGAAACTTTTACTCTGGTTTCTCAGTCTTTTTCCTAGTGCCGGTTTGAAGTTCCTGCAGTTTACACTGTAAAACCGAGTTGGAGCTACTACCTTCCCATATATATGTATGGAGTGGAGTTGGAACCTGAAAAGAAACTTTGTGTTGCCAACAAGCTATTTGAAGTACGGCTTTCTCACACGCTTATCTCTCAAAACTGAGCATGTTGAGAGACGTTCGTTCATCTAGCAAAAAGGGAACGGGTTGCAGGAGAAACTTTTACTCTGGTATCTCAGTCTGTTTCCTAGTGCCGGTTTGAAGTTCCTGCAGTTTTCACTGTAAAACCGAGTTGGAGCTAGTACCTTCCCATATATATGTATGGAGTGGAGTTTACAACTGAAAAGAAACTTTGTGTTGCCAACAAGCTAGTTGAAGGACGGCTTTCTCACACACTTTTCTCTCAAAACTGAGCATGTTGAGAGACGTTCGTTCATCTAGCACAAAGGGAACGGGTTGCAGGAGAAACTTTTACTCTGGTTTCTCAGTCTGTTTCCTAGTGCCGGTTTGAAGTTCCTGCAGTTTTCACTGTAAAACCGTTTTGGAGCTAGTACCTTCCCATATATATGTATGGAGTGGAGTTTACAACTGAAAAGACACTTTGTGTTCCCAACAAGCTGGTTGAAGGACGGCTTTCACACACACTTATCTCTCAGAACTGAGTATGTGGACAGACGTTCGTTCATCTAGCACAAAGGGAACGGATTGCAGGAGAAACTTTTGCTCTGGTTTCTCAGTCTGTTTCCTAGTGCCGGTTTGAAATTCCTGCAGTTTTCACTGTAAAACCGATTTGGAGCTAGTAGCTTCCCATATATATGTATGGAGTGGAGTTGGAAACTGAAAAGAAACTTTGTGTTGCCAACAAGCTAGTTGAAGGACGGCTTTCTCACACACTTATCTCTCAAAACTGAGCATGTTGAGAGACGTTCGTTCATCTAGCACAAAGGGAACGGGTTGCAGGAGAAATTTTTACTCTGGTTTCTCAGTCTGTTTCCTAGTGCCGGTTTGAAGTTCCTGCAGTTTTCACTGTAAAACCGATTTGGAGATAGTACCTTCCCATATATATGTATGGAGTGGAGTTTACAACTGAAAAGAAACTTTGTGTTCCCAACAAGCTGGTTGAAGGACGGCTTTCACACACACTTATCTCTCAGAACTGAGCATGTGGACAGACGTTCGTTCATCTAGCACAAAGGGAACGGATTGCAGGAGAAACTTTTACTCTGGTTTCTCAGTCTGTTTCCTAGTGCCTGTTTCAAGTTCCTGCAATTTTCACTGTAAAACCGAGTTGGAGCTTGTACTTTCCCATATATGTGTATGGAGTGGAGTTTACAACTGAAAAGAAACTTTGTGTTCCCAACAAGCTAGTTGAAGGACGGCTTTCACACACACTTATCTCTCAGAACTGAGCATGTGGAGAGACGTTCGTTCATTTAGCACAAAGGGAACGGGTTGAAGGAGAAACTTTTTCTCTGGTTTCTTAGTCTGTTTCCTAGTGCCTGTTTCAAGTTCCTTCAGTTTACACTGTAAAACCGAGTTGGAGCTAGTACCTTCCCATATATATGTATGGAGTGGAGTTGAAAACTGAAAAGAAACTTTGTGTTCCCAACAAGCTGGTTGAAGGACGGCTTTCACACACACTTATCTCTCAGAACTGAGCATGTGGAGAGACGTTCGTTCATCTAGCACAAAGGGAACGGATTGCAGGAGAAACTTTTACTCTGGTTTCTCAGTCTGTTTCCTAGTGCCTGTTTCAAGTTCCTGCAATTTTCACTGTAAAATCGAGTTGGAGCTTGTACCTTCCCATATATATGTATGCATTGGAGTTTGCAACTGAAAAGAAACTTTGTGTTCCCAACAAGCTAGTTGAAGGACGGCTTTCACACTCACTTATCTCTCAGAACTGAGCATGTGGAGAGACGTTCGTTCATCTAGCACAAAGGGAACGGGTTGCAGGAGAAACTTTTACTCTGGTTTCTCAGTCTGTTTCCTAGTGTCGGTTTGAAGTTCCTGCAGTTTACACTGTAAAACCGAGTTGGAGCTAGTACCTTCCCATATATATGTATGGAGTGGAGTTGGAAACTGAAAAGAAACTTTGTGTTGCCAACAAGTTAGTTGAAGGACGGCTTTCTCACACACTTATCTCTCAAAACTGAGCATGTGTAGAGACGTTCGTTCATCTAGCACAAAGGAAAGGGTTGCAGGAGAAACTTTTACACTGGTTTCTCAGTCTGTTTCCTTGTGCCGGTTTGAAGTTCCTGCAGTTTTCACTGTAAAACCGAGTTGGAGCTAGTACCTTTCCATATATATGTATGGAGTGGAGTTTACAACTGAAAAGAAACTTTGTGTTCCCAACAAGCTGGTTGAAGGACGGCTTTCACACACACTTATCTCTCAGAACTGAGCATGTGGAGAGACGTTCGTTCATCTAGCACAAAGGAACGGATTGCAGGAGAAACTTTTACTCTGGTTTCTCAGTCTGTTTCCTAGTGCCTGTTTCAAGTTCCTGCAGTTTTCACTGTAAAACCGAGTTGGAGCTAGTACCTTCCCATATATATGTACGGAGTTAAGTTGTAAACTGAAAAGAAACTTTGTGTTGCCAACAAGCTAGTTGAAGGACGGCTTTCTCACACACTTATCTCTCAAAACTGAGCATGTTGAGAGACGTTCGTTCATCTAGCACAAAGGGAACGGGTTGCAGGAGAAACTTTTACTCTGGTTTCTCAGTCTGTTTCCTAGTGCCGGTTTGAAGTTCCTGCAGTTTTCACTGTAAAACCGAGTTGGAGCCAGTACCTTCCCATATATATGTATGGAGTGGAGTTGGAAAACTGAAAAGAAACTTTGTGTTGCCAACAAGCTAGTTGAAGGACGGCTTTCTCACACACTTATCTCTCAAAACTGAGCATGTTGAGAGACGTTCGTTCATCTAGCACAAAGGGAACGGGTTGCAGGGGAAACTTTTACTCTGGTTTCTCAGTCTGTTTCCTAGTGCCGGTTTGAAGTTCCTGCAGTTTTCACTGTAAAACCGAGTTGGAGCTAGTACCTTCCCATATATATGTATGGAGTGGAGTTTAAAACTGAAAAGAAACTTTGTGTTGCCAACAAGCTAGTTGAAGGACGGCTTTCTCACACACTTATCTCTCAGAACTGAGCATGTGGAGAGACGTTCGTTCATCTAGCACAAAGGGAAAGGATTGCAGGAGAAACTTTTACTCTGGTTTCTCAGTCTGTTTCCTAGTGCCTGTTTCAAGTTCCTGCAGTTTTCACTGTAAAACCGAGTTGGAGCTAGTACCTTCCCATATATATGTACGGAGTTAAGTTGTAAACTGAAAAGAAACTTTGTGTTGCCAACAAGCTAGTTGAAGGACGGCTTTCTCACACACTTATCTCTCAAAACTGAGCATGGTGAGAGACGTTCGTTCATCTAGCACAAAGGGAACGGGTTGCAGGAGAAACTTTTACTCTGGTTTCTCAGTCTGTTTCCTAGTGCCGGTTTGAAGTTCCTGCAGTTTTCACTGTAAAACCGAGTTGGAGCCAGTACCTTCCCATATATATGTATGGAGTGGAGTTTAAAACTGAAAAGAAACTTTGTGTTGCCAACAAGCTAGTTGAAGGACGGCTTTCTCACACACTTATCTCTCAGAACTGAGCATGTGGAGAGACGTTCGTTCATCTAGCACAAAGGGAAAGGATTGCAGGAGAAACTTTTACTCTGGTTTCTCAGTCTGTTTCCTAGTGCCTGTTTCAAGTTCCTGCAGTTTTCACTGTAAAAACGAGTTGGAGCTAGTACCTTCCCATATATATGTATGGAGTGGAGTTGGAAACTGAAAAGAAACTTTGTGTTGCCAACAAGCTAGTTGAAGGACGGCTTTCTCACACACTTATCTCTCAAAACTGAGCATGTTGAGAGACGTTCGTTCATCTAGCACAAAGGGAACGGGTTGCAGGAGAAACTTTTACTCTGGTTTCTCAGTCTGTTTCCTAGTGCCGGTTTGAAGTTCCTGCAGTTTTCACTGTAAAACCGAGTTAGAGCCAGTACCTTCCCATATATATGTATGGAGTGGAGTTGGAAAACTGAAAAGAAACTTTGTGTTGCCAACAAGCTAGTTGAAGGACGGCTTTCTCACACACTTATCTCTCAAAACTGAGCATGTGGAGAGACGTTCGTTCATCTAGCACAAAGGGAACGGGTTGCAGGGGAAACTTTTACTCTGGTTTCTCAGTCTGTTTCCTAGTGCCGGTTTGAAGTTCCTGCAGTTTTCACTGTAAAACCGAGTTGGAGCTAGTACCTTCCCATATATATGTATGGAGTGGAGTTTAAAACTGAAAAGAAACTTTGTGTTGCCAACAAGATAGTTGAAGGACGGCTTTCTCACACACTTATCTCTCAGAACTGAGCATGTGGAGAGACGTTCGTTCATCTAGCACAAAGGGAAAGGATTGCAGGAGAAACTTTTACTCTGGTTTCTCAGTCTGTTTCCTAGTGCCTGTTTCAAGTTCCTGCAGTTTTCACTGTAAAAACGAGTTGGAGCTAGTACCTTCCCATATATATGTATGGAGTGGAGTTGGAAACTGAAAAGAAACTTTGTGTTGCCAACAAGCTAGTTGAAGGACGGCTTTCTCACACACTTATCTCTCAAAACTGAGCATGTTGAGAGACGTTCGTTCATCTAGCACAAAGGGAACGGGTTGCAGGAGAAACTTTTACTCTGGTTTCTCAGTCTGTTTCCTAGTGCCGGTTTGATGTTCCTGCAGTTTTCACTGTAAAACCGAGTTGGAGCTAGTACCTTCCCATATATATGTATGGAGTGGAGTTTACAACTGAAAAGAAACTTTGTGTTCCCAACAAGCTGGATGAAGGACGGCTTTCACACACACTTAACTCTCAGAACTGAGCATGTGGAGAGACGTTCGTTCATCTAGCACAAAGGGAACGGATTGCAGGAGAAACTTTTACTCTGGTTTCTCAGTCTGTTTCCTAGTGCCTGTTTCAAGTTCCTGGAATTTTCACTGTAAAAACGAGTTGGAGCTTGTACCTTCCCATATATATGTATGCATTGGAGTTTGCAACTGAAAAGAAACTTTGTGTTCCCAACAAGCTAGTTGAAGGACGGCTTTCACACTCACTTATCTCTCAGAACTGAGCATGTGGAGAGACGTTCGTTCATCTAGCACAAAGGGAACGGGTTGCAGGAGAAACTTTTACTCTGGTTTCTCAGTCTGTTTCCTAGTGTCGGTTTGAAGTTCCTGCAGTTTACACTGTAAAACCGAGTTGGAGCTAGTACCTTCCCATATATATGTATGGAGTGGAGTTTACAACTGAAAAGAAACTTTGTGTTCCCAACAAGCTGAAGGAAGGACGGCTTTCACCCACACATATCTCTCAGAACTGAGCATGTGGAGAGACGTTCGTTCATCTAGCACAAAGGGAACGGATTGCAGGAGAAACTTTTACTCTGGTTTCTCAGTCTGTTTCCTAGTGCCTGTTTCAAGTTCCTGCAATTTTCACTGTAAAACCGAGTTGGAGCTAGTACCTTCCCATATATATGTATGCAGTGGAGTTTGCAACTGAAAAGAAACTTTGTGTTCCCAACAAGCAAGTTGAAGGACGTCTTTCACACGCACTTATCTCTCAGAACTTAGCATGTGGAGAGACGTTCGTTCATCTAGCACAAAGGGAACGGGTTGCAGGAGAAACTTTTACTCTGGTTTCTCAGTCTGTTTCCTAGTGCCGGTTTGAAATTCCTGCAGTTTTCACTGTAAAACCGATTTGGAGCTAGTAGCTTCCCATATATATGTATGGAGTGGAGTTGGAAACTGAAAAGAAACTTTGTGTTGCCAACAAGCTAGTTGAAGGACGGCTTTCTCACACACTTATCTCTCAAAACTGAGCATGTTGAGAGACGTTCGTTCATCTAGCACAAAGGGAACGGGTTGCAGGAGAAATTTTTACTCTGGTTTCTCAGTCTGTTTCCTAGTGCCGGTTTGAAGTTCCTGCAGTTTTCACTGTAAAACCGATTTGGAGATAGTACCTTCCCATATATATGTATGGAGTGGAGTTTACAACTGAAAAGAAACTTTGTGTTCCCAACAAGCTGGTTGAAGGACGGCTTTCACACACACTTATCTCTCAGAACTGAGCATGTGGACAGACGTTCGTTCATCTAGCACAAAGGGAACGGATTGCAGGAGAAACTTTTACTCTGGTTTCTCAGTCTGTTTCCTAGTGCCTGTTTCAAGTTCCTGCAATTTTCACTGTAAAACGGAGTTGGAGCTTGTACTTTCTCATATATGTGTATGGAGTGGAGTTTACAACTGAAAAGAAACTTTGTGTTCCCAACAAGCTAGTTGAAGGACGGCTTTCACACACACTTATCTCTCAGAACTGAGCATGTGGAGAGACGTTCGTTCATTTAGCACAAAGGGAACGGGTTGAAGGAGAAACTTTTTCTCTGGTTTCTTAGTCTGTTTCCTAGTGCCTGTTTCAAGTTCCTTCAGTTTACACTGTAAAACCGAGTTGGAGCTAGTACCTTCCCATATATATGTATGGAGTGGAGTTGAAAACTGAAAAGAAACTTTGTGTTCCCAACAAGCTGGTTGAAGGACGGCTTTCACACACACTTATCTCTCAGAACTGAGCATGTGGAGAGACGTTCGTTCATGTAGCACAAAGGGAACGGATTGCAGGAGAAACTTTTACTCTGGTTTCTCAGTCTGTTTCCTAGTGCCTGTTTCAAGTTCCTGCAATTTTCACTGTAAAATCGAGTTGGAGCTTGTACCTTCCCATATATATGTATGCATTGGAGTTTGCAAATGAAAAGAAACTTTGTGTTCCCAACAAGCTAGTTGAAGGACGGCTTTCACACTCACTTATCTCTCAGAACTGAGCATGTGGAGAGACGTTCGTTCATCTAGCACAAAGGGAACGGGTTGCAGGAGAAACTTTTACTCTGGTTTCTCAGTCTGTTTCCTAGTGTCGGTTTGAAGTTCCTGCAGTTTACACTGTAAAACCGAGTTGGAGCTAGTACCTTCCCATATATATGTATGGAGTGGAGTTGGAAACTGAAAAGAAACTTTGTGTTGCCAACAAGTTAGTTGAAGGACGGCTTTCTCACACACTTATCTCTCAAAACTGAGCATGTGTAGAGACGTTCGTTCATCTAGCACAAAGGAAAGGGTTGCAGGAGAAACTTTTACACTGGTTTCTCAGTCTGTTTCCTTGTGCCGGTTTGAAGTTCCTGCAGTTTTCACTGTAAAACCGAGTTGGAGCTAGTACCTTCCCATATATATGTATGGAGTGGAGTTTACAACTGAAAAGAAACTTTGTGTTCCCAACAAGCTGGTTGAAGGACGGCTTTCACACACACTTATCTCTCAGAACTGAGCATGTGGAGAGACGTTCGTTCATCTAGCACAAAGGAACGGATTGCAGGAGAAACTTTTACTCTGGTTTCTCAGTCTGTTTCCTAGTGCCTGTTTCAAGTTCCTGCAGTTTTCACTGTAAAACCGAGTTGGAGCTAGTACCTTCCCATATATATGTACGGAGTTAAGTTGTAAACTGAAAAGAAACTTTGTGTTGCCAACAAGCTAGTTGAAGGACGGCTTTCTCACACACTTATCTCTCAAAACTGAGCATGTTGAGAGACGTTCGTTCATCTAGCACAAAGGGAACGGGTTGCAGGAGAAACTTTTACTCTGGTTTCTCAGTCTGTTTCCTAGTGCCGGTTTGAAGTTCCTGCAGTTTTCACTGTAAAACCGAGTTGGAGCCAGTACCTTCCCATATATATGTATGGAGTGGAGTTGGAAAACTGAAAAGAAACTTTGTGTTGCCAACAAGCTAGTTGAAGGACGGCTTTCTCACACACTTATCTCTCAAAACTGAGCATGTTGAGAGACGTTCGTTCATCTAGCACAAAGGGAACGGGTTGCAGGGGAAACTTTTACTCTGGTTTCTCAGTCTGTTTCCTAGTGCCGGTTTGAAGTTCCTGCAGTTTTCACTGTAAAACCGAGTTGGAGCTAGTACCTTCCCATATATATGTATGGAGTGGAGTTTAAAACTGAAAAGAAACTTTGTGTTGCCAACAAGCTAGTTGAAGGACGGCTTTCTCACACACTTATCTCTCAGAACTGAGCATGTGGAGAGACGTTCGTTCATCTAGCACAAAGGGAAAGGATTGCAGGAGAAACTTTTACTCTGGTTTCTCAGTCTGTTTCCTAGTGCCTGTTTCAAGTTCCTGCAGTTTTCACTGTAAAACCGAGTTGGAGCTAGTACCTTCCCATATATATGTACGGAGTTAAGTTGTAAACTGAAAAGAAACTTTGTGTTGCCAACAAGCTAGTTGAAGGACGGCTTTCTCACACACTTATCTCTCAAAACTGAGCATGGTGAGAGACGTTCGTTCATCTAGCACAAAGGGAACGGGTTGCAGGAGAAACTTTTACTCTGGTTTCTCAGTCTGTTTCCTAGTGCCGGTTTGAAGTTCCTGCAGTTTTCACTGTAAAACCGAGTTGGAGCCAGTACCTTCCCATATATATGTATGGAGTGGAGTTTAAAACTGAAAAGAAACTTTGTGTTGCCAACAAGCTAGTTGAAGGACGGCTTTCTCACACACTTATCTCTCAGAACTGAGCATGTGGAGAGACGTTCGTTCATCTAGCACAAAGGGAAAGGATTGCAGGAGAAACTTTTACTCTGGTTTCTCAGTCTGTTTCCTAGTGCCTGTTTCAAGTTCCTGCAGTTTTCACTGTAAAAACGAGTTGGAGCTAGTACCTTCCCATATATATGTATGGAGTGGAGTTGGAAACTGAAAAGAAACTTTGTGTTGCCAACAAGCTAGTTGAAGGACGGCTTTCTCACACACTTATCTCTCAAAACTGAGCATGTTGAGAGACGTTCGTTCATCTAGCACAAAGGGAACGGGTTGCAGGAGAAACTTTTACTCTGGTTTCTCAGTCTGTTTCCTAGTGCCGGTTTGAAGTTCCTGCAGTTTTCACTGTAAAACCGAGTTAGAGCCAGTACCTTCCCATATATATGTATGGAGTGGAGTTGGAAAACTGAAAAGAAACTTTGTGTTGCCAACAAGCTAGTTGAAGGACGGCTTTCTCACACACTTATCTCTCAAAACTGAGCATGTGGAGAGACGTTCGTTCATCTAGCACAAAGGGAACGGGTTGCAGGGGAAACTTTTACTCTGGTTTCTCAGTCTGTTTCCTAGTGCCGGTTTGAAGTTCCTGCAGTTTTCACTGTAAAACCGAGTTGGAGCTAGTACCTTCCCATATATATGTATGGAGTGGAGTTTAAAACTGAAAAGAAACTTTGTGTTGCCAACAAGATAGTTGAAGGACGGCTTTCTCACACACTTATCTCTCAGAACTGAGCATGTGGAGAGACGTTCGTTCATCTAGCACAAAGGGAAAGGATTGCAGGAGAAACTTTTACTCTGGTTTCTCAGTCTGTTTCCTAGTGCCTGTTTCAAGTTCCTGGAATTTTCACTGTAAAAACGAGTTGGAGCTTGTACCTTCCCATATATATGTATGCATTGGAGTTTGCAACTGAAAAGAAACTTTGTGTTCCCAACAAGCTAGTTGAAGGACGGCTTTCACACTCACTTATCTCTCAGAACTGAGCATGTGGAGAGACGTTCGTTCATCTAGCACAAAGGGAACGGGTTGCAGGAGAAACTTTTACTCTGGTTTCTCAGTCTGTTTCCTAGTGTCGGTTTGAAGTTCCTGCAGTTTACACTGTAAAACCGAGTTGGAGCTAGTACCTTCCCATATATATGTATGGAGTGGAGTTTACAACTGAAAAGAAACTTTGTGTTCCCAACAAGCTGAAGGAAGGACGGCTTTCACCCACACATATCTCTCAGAACTGAGCATGTGGAGAGACGTTCGTTCATCTAGCACAAAGGGAACGGATTGCAGGAGAAACTTTTACTCTGGTTTCTCAGTCTGTTTCCTAGTGCCTGTTTCAAGTTCCTGCAATTTTCACTGTAAAACCGAGTTGGAGCTAGTACCTTCCCATATATATGTATGCAGTGGAGTTTGCAACTGAAAAGAAACTTTGTGTTCCCAACAAGCAAGTTGAAGGACGTCTTTCACACGCACTTATCTCTCAGAACTTAGCATGTGGAGAGACGTTCGTTCATCTAGCACAAAGGGAACGGGTTGCAGGAGAAACTTTTACTCTGGTTTCTCAGTCTGTTTCCTAGTGCCGGTTTGAAATTCCTGCAGTTTTCACTGTAAAACCGATTTGGAGCTAGTAGCTTCCCATATATATGTATGGAGTGGAGTTGGAAACTGAAAAGAAACTTTGTGTTGCCAACAAGCTAGTTGAAGGACGGCTTTCTCACACACTTATCTCTCAAAACTGAGCATGTTGAGAGACGTTCGTTCATCTAGCACAAAGGGAACGGGTTGCAGGAGAAATTTTTACTCTGGTTTCTCAGTCTGTTTCCTAGTGCCGGTTTGAAGTTCCTGCAGTTTTCACTGTAAAACCGATTTGGAGATAGTACCTTCCCATATATATGTATGGAGTGGAGTTTACAACTGAAAAGAAACTTTGTGTTCCCAACAAGCTGGTTGAAGGACGGCTTTCACACACACTTATCTCTCAGAACTGAGCATGTGGACAGACGTTCGTTCATCTAGCACAAAGGGAACGGATTGCAGGAGAAACTTTTACTCTGGTTTCTCAGTCTGTTTCCTAGTGCCTGTTTCAAGTTCCTGCAATTTTCACTGTAAAACGGAGTTGGAGCTTGTACTTTCTCATATATGTGTATGGAGTGGAGTTTACAACTGAAAAGAAACTTTGTGTTCCCAACAAGCTAGTTGAAGGACGGCTTTCACACACACTTATCTCTCAGAACTGAGCATGTGGAGAGACGTTCGTTCATTTAGCACAAAGGGAACGGGTTGAAGGAGAAACTTTTTCTCTGGTTTCTTAGTCTGTTTCCTAGTGCCTGTTTCAAGTTCCTTCAGTTTACACTGTAAAACCGAGTTGGAGCTAGTACCTTCCCATATATATGTATGGAGTGGAGTTGAAAACTGAAAAGAAACTTTGTGTTCCCAACAAGCTGGTTGAAGGACGGCTTTCACACACACTTATCTCTCAGAACTGAGCATGTGGAGAGACGTTCGTTCATGTAGCACAAAGGGAACGGATTGCAGGAGAAACTTTTACTCTGGTTTCTCAGTCTGTTTCCTAGTGCCTGTTTCAAGTTCCTGCAATTTTCACTGTAAAATCGAGTTGGAGCTTGTACCTTCCCATATATATGTATGCATTGGAGTTTGCAAATGAAAAGAAACTTTGTGTTCCCAACAAGCTAGTTGAAGGACGGCTTTCACACTCACTTATCTCTCAGAACTGAGCATGTGGAGAGACGTTCGTTCATCTAGCACAAAGGGAACGGGTTGCAGGAGAAACTTTTACTCTGGTTTCTCAGTCTGTTTCCTAGTGTCGGTTTGAAGTTCCTGCAGTTTACACTGTAAAACCGAGTTGGAGCTAGTACCTTCCCATATATATGTATGGAGTGGAGTTGGAAACTGAAAAGAAACTTTGTGTTGCCAACAAGTTAGTTGAAGGACGGCTTTCTCACACACTTATCTCTCAAAACTGAGCATGTGTAGAGACGTTCGTTCATCTAGCACAAAGGAAAGGGTTGCAGGAGAAACTTTTACACTGGTTTCTCAGTCTGTTTCCTTGTGCCGGTTTGAAGTTCCTGCAGTTTTCACTGTAAAACCGAGTTGGAGCTAGTACCTTCCCATATATATGTATGGAGTGGAGTTTACAACTGAAAAGAAACTTTGTGTTCCCAACAAGCTGGTTGAAGGACGGCTTTCACACACACTTATCTCTCAGAACTGAGCATGTGGAGAGACGTTCGTTCATCTAGCACAAAGGAACGGATTGCAGGAGAAACTTTTACTCTGGTTTCTCAGTCTGTTTCCTAGTGCCTGTTTCAAGTTCCTGCAGTTTTCACTGTAAAACCGAGTTGGAGCTAGTACCTTCCCATATATATGTACGGAGTTAAGTTGTAAACTGAAAAGAAACTTTGTGTTGCCAACAAGCTAGTTGAAGGACGGCTTTCTCACACACTTATCTCTCAAAACTGAGCATGTTGAGAGACGTTCGTTCATCTAGCACAAAGGGAACGGGTTGCAGGAGAAACTTTTACTCTGGTTTCTCAGTCTGTTTCCTAGTGCCGGTTTGAAGTTCCTGCAGTTTTCACTGTAAAACCGAGTTGGAGCCAGTACCTTCCCATATATATGTATGGAGTGGAGTTGGAAAACTGAAAAGAAACTTTGTGTTGCCAACAAGCTAGTTGAAGGACGGCTTTCTCACACACTTATCTCTCAAAACTGAGCATGTTGAGAGACGTTCGTTCATCTAGCACAAAGGGAACGGGTTGCAGGGGAAACTTTTACTCTGGTTTCTCAGTCTGTTTCCTAGTGCCGGTTTGAAGTTCCTGCAGTTTTCACTGTAAAACCGAGTTGGAGCTAGTACCTTCCCATATATATGTATGGAGTGGAGTTTAAAACTGAAAAGAAACTTTGTGTTGCCAACAAGCTAGTTGAAGGACGGCTTTCTCACACACTTATCTCTCAGAACTGAGCATGTGGAGAGACGTTCGTTCATCTAGCACAAAGGGAAAGGATTGCAGGAGAAACTTTTACTCTGGTTTCTCAGTCTGTTTCCTAGTGCCTGTTTCAAGTTCCTGCAGTTTTCACTGTAAAACCGAGTTGGAGCTAGTACCTTCCCATATATATGTACGGAGTTAAGTTGTAAACTGAAAAGAAACTTTGTGTTGCCAACAAGCTAGTTGAAGGACGGCTTTCTCACACACTTATCTCTCAAAACTGAGCATGGTGAGAGACGTTCGTTCATCTAGCACAAAGGGAACGGGTTGCAGGAGAAACTTTTACTCTGGTTTCTCAGTCTGTTTCCTAGTGCCGGTTTGAAGTTCCTGCAGTTTTCACTGTAAAACCGAGTTGGAGCCAGTACCTTCCCATATATATGTATGGAGTGGAGTTTACAACTGAAAAGAAACTTTGTGTTGCCAACAAGCTAGTTGAAGGACGGCTTTCTCACACACTTATCTCTCAGAACTGAGCATGTGGAGAGACGTTCGTTCATCTAGCACAAAGGGAAAGGATTGCAGGAGAAACTTTTACTCTGGTTTCTCAGTCTGTTTCCTAGTGCCTGTTTCAAGTTCCTGCAGTTTTCACTGTAAAAACGAGTTGGAGCTAGTACCTTCCCATATATATGTATGGAGTGGAGTTGGAAACTGAAAAGAAACTTTGTGTTGCCAACAAGCTAGTTGAAGGACGGCTTTCTCACACACTTATCTCTCAAAACTGAGCATGTTGAGAGACGTTCGTTCATCTAGCACAAAGGGAACGGGTTGCAGGAGAAACTTTTACTCTGGTTTCTCAGTCTGTTTCCTAGTGCCGGTTTGAAGTTCCTGCAGTTTTCACTGTAAAACCGAGTTAGAGCCAGTACCTTCCCATATATATGTATGGAGTGGAGTTGGAAAACTGAAAAGAAACTTTGTGTTGCCAACAAGCTAGTTGAAGGACGGCTTTCTCACACACTTATCTCTCAAAACTGAGCATGTGGAGAGACGTTCGTTCATCTAGCACAAAGGGAACGGGTTGCAGGGGAAACTTTTACTCTGGTTTCTCAGTCTGTTTCCTAGTGCCGGTTTGAAGTTCCTGCAGTTTTCACTGTAAAACCGAGTTGGAGCTAGTACCTTCCCATATATATGTATGGAGTGGAGTTTAAAACTGAAAAGAAACTTTGTGTTGCCAACAAGATAGTTGAAGGACGGCTTTCTCACACACTTATCTCTCAGAACTGAGCATGTGGAGAGACGTTCGTTCATCTAGCACAAAGGGAAAGGATTGCAGGAGAAACTTTTACTCTGGTTTCTCAGTCTGTTTCCTAGTGCCTGTTTCAAGTTCCTGCAGTTTTCACTGTAAAAACGAGTTGGAGCTAGTACCTTCCCATATATATGTATGGAGTGGAGTTTGCAACTGAAAAGAAACTTTGTGTTCCCAACAAGCTAGTTGAAGGACGGCTTTCACACTCACTTATCTCTCAGAACTGAGCATGTGGAGAGACGTTCGTTCATCTAGCACAAAGGGAACGGGTTGCAGGAGAAACTTTTACTCTGGTTTCTCAGTCTGTTTCCTAGTGTCGGTTTGAAGTTCCTGCAGTTTACACTGTAAAACCGAGTTGGAGCTAGTACCTTCCCATATATATGTATGGAGTGGAGTTTACAACTGAAAAGAAACTTTGTGTTCCCAACAAGCTGAAGGAAGGACGGCTTTCACCCACACATATCTCTCAGAACTGAGCATGTGGAGAGACGTTCGTTCATCTAGCACAAAGGGAACGGATTGCAGGAGAAACTTTTACTCTGGTTTCTCAGTCTGTTTCCTAGTGCCTGTTTCAAGTTCCTGCAATTTTCACTGTAAAACCGAGTTGGAGCTAGTACCTTCCCATATATATGTATGCAGTGGAGTTTGCAACTGAAAAGAAACTTTGTGTTCCCAACAAGCAAGTTGAAGGACGTCTTTCACACGCACTTATCTCTCAGAACTTAGCATGTGGAGAGACGTTCGTTCATCTAGCACAAAGGGAACGGGTTGCAGGAGAAACTTTTACTCTGGTTTCTCAGTCTGTTTCCTAGTGCCGGTTTGAAGTTCCTGCAGTTTTCACTGTAAAACCGAGTTGGAGCTAGTACCTTCCCATATATATGTATGGAGTGTTGTTGGAAACTGAAAAGAAACTTTGTGTTGCCAGCAAGGTAGTTGAAGAACGGCTTTCTCACACACTTATCTCTCAAAACTGAGCATGTTGAGAGACGTTCATTCATCTAGCACAAAGGGAACGGGTTGCAGGAGAAACTTTTACTCTGGTTTCTCAGTCTGTTTCCTAATGCCGGTTTGAAGTTCCTGCAGTTTTCACTGTAAAACCGATTTGGAGCTAGTACCTTCCCACATATATGTATGGAGTGGAGTTTACAACTGAAAAGAAACTTTGTGTTCCCAACAAGCTGAATGAAGGACGGCTTTCACCCACACATATCTCTCAGAACTGAGCATGTGGAGAGACGTTCGTTCATCTAGCACAAAGGGAACGGATTGCAGGAGAAACTTTTATTCTGGTTTCTCAGTCTGTTTCCTAGTGCCTGTTTCAAGTTCCTGCAATTTTCACTGTAAAACCGAGTTGGAGCTAGTACCTTCCCATATATATGTATGCAGTGGAGTTTGCAACTGAAAAGAAACTTTGTGTTCCCAACAAGCAAGTTGAAGGACGGCTTTCACACTCACTTATCTCTCAGAACTGAGCATGTGGAGAGACGTTCGTTCATCTAGCACAAAGGGAACGGGTTGCAGGAGAAACTTTTACTCTGGTTTCTCAGTCTGTTTCCTAGTGCCGGTTTGAAGTTCCTGCAGTTTTCACTGTAAAACCGATTTGGAGCTAGTACCTTCCCATTTATATGTATGGAGTGGTGTTGGAAACTGAAAAGAAACTTTGTGTTGCCAACAAGCTAGTTGAAGGACGGCTTTCTCACACACTTATCTCTCAATACTGAGCATGTTGAGAGACGTTCGTTCATCTAGCACAAAGTGAACGGGTTGCAGGAGAAACTTTTACTCTGGTATCTCAGTCTGTTTCCTAGTTCCGTTTTGAAGTTCCTGCAGTTTTCACTCTAATACCGAGTTGGAGCTAGTACCTTCCCATATATATGTATGGAATGGAGTTTACAACTGAAAAGAAACTTTGTGTTGCCAACAAGCTGGTTGAAGGATGGCTTAGACACACACTTATCTCTCAGAACTAAGTATGTGGACAGACGTTCGTTCATCTAGCACAAAGGGAACGGATTGCAGGAGAAACTTTTACTCTGGTTTCTCAGTCTGTTTCCTAGTGCCTGTTTCAAGTTCCTGCAGTTTTCACTGTAAAAACGAGTTGGAGCTAGTACCTTCCCATATATATGTATGCAGTGGAGTTTGCAACTGAAAAGAAACTTTGTGTTCCCAACAAGCTAGTTGAAGGACGGCTTTCACACACACTTATTTCTCAGAACTGAGCATGTGGAGAGACGTTCGTTCATCTAGCACAAAGGAAAGGGTTGCAGGAGAAACTTTTACACTGGTTTCTCAGTCTGTTTCCTAGTGTCGGTTTGAAGTTCCTGCAGTTTACACTGTAAAACCGAGTTGGAGCTTGTACCTTCCCATATATATGTATGGAGTGGAGTTGGAAACTGAAAAGAAACTTTGTGTTGCCAACAAGCTAGTTGAAGGACGGCTTTCTTACACACTTATCTCTCAAAACTGAGCATGTGGAGAGACGTTCGTTCATCTAGCCAAATGAAAGGGTTGCAGGAGAAACTTTTACTCTGGTTTCTCAGTCTGTTTCCTAGTGCCTGTTTCAAGTTCCTGCAGTTTTCACTGTAAAACCGAGTTGGAGCTAGTACCTTCCCATATATATGTACGGAGTGAAGTTGTAAACTGAAAAGAAACTTTGTGTTGCCAACAAGCTAGTTGAAGGACGGCTTTCTCACACACTTATCTCTCAAAACTGAGCATGTGGAGAGACGTTCGTTCATCTAGCACAAAGGGAACGGTTTGCAGGAGAAACTTTTACTCTGGTTTCTCAGTCTGTTTCCTAGTGCCGGTTTGAAGTTCCTGCAGTTTTCACTGTAAAACCGAGTTGGAGCTAGTACCTTCCCATATATATGTATGGAGTGGAGTTTACAACTGAAAAGAAACTTTGTGTTCCCAACAAGCTGAATGAAGGACGGCTTTCACCCACACATATCTCTCAGAACTGAGCATTTGGAGAGACGTTCGTTCATCTAGCACAAAGGGAACGGGTTGCAGGAGAAACTTTTACTCTGGTTTCTCAGTCTGATTCCTAGTGCCGGTTTGAAGTTCGTGAAGTTTTCACTGTAAAACCGAGTTGGAGCTAGTACCTTCCCATATATATGTATGGAGTGGTGTTGGAAACTGAAAAGAAACTTTGTGTTGCCAACAAGCTAGTTGAAGGACGGCTTTCTCACACACTTATCTCTCAAAACTGAGCATGTTGAGAGACGTTCGTTCATCTAGCACAAAGGGAACGGTTTGCAGGATAAACTTTTACTCTGGTATCTCACTCTGTTTCCTAGTGCCGGTTTGAAGTTCCTGCAGTTTTCACTGTAAAACCGAGTTGGATCTAGTACCTTCCCATATATATGTATGGAGTGGAGTTTACAACTGAAAAGAAACTTTGTGTTGCCAACAAGCTAGTTGAAGGACGGCTTTCTCACACACTTATCTCTCAAAACTGAGCATGTTGAGAAACGTTCGTTCATCCAGCACAAAAGGAACGGGTTGCAGGAGAAACTTTTACTCTGGTTTCTCAGTCTGTTTCCTAGTGCCGGTTTGAAGTTCCTGCAGTTTTCACTGTAAAACCGAGTTGGAGCTAGTACCTTCCCATATATATGTATGGAGTGGAGTTTACAACTGAAAAGAAACTTTGTGTTCCCAACAAGCTGAAGGAAGGACGGCTTTCACCCACACATATCTCTCAGATCTGAGCATGTGGAGAGACGTTCGTTCATCTAGCAAAAAGGGAACGAATTGCAGGAGAAACTTTTACTCTGGTTTCTCAGTCTGTTTCCTAGTGCCTGTTTCAAGTTCCTGCAATTTTCACTTTAAAACCGAGTTGGAGCTAGTACCTTCCCATATATATGTATGCAGTGGAGTTTGGAACTGAAAAGAAACTTTGTGTTCCCAACAAGCAAGTTGAAGGACGGCTTTCACACGCACTTATCTCTCAGAACTTAGCATGTGGAGAGACGTTCGTTCATCTAGCACAAAGGGAACGGGTTGCAGGAGAAACTTTTACTCTGGTTTCTCAGTCTGTTTCCTAGTGCCGGTTTGAAGTTCCTGCAGTTTTCACTGTAAAACCGAGTTGGAGCTAGTACCTTCCCATATATATGTATGGAGTGTTGTTGGAAACTGAAAAGAAACTTTGTGTTGCCAACAAGCTAGTTGAAGGACGGCTTTCTCACACACTTATCTCTCAAAACTGAGCATGTTGAGAGACGTTCGTTCATCTAGCACAAAGGGAACGGGTTGCAGGAGACTCTTTTACTCTGGTATCTCAGTCTGTTTCCTAGTGCCGGTTTGAAGTTCCTGCAGTTTTCACTGTAAAACCGAGTTGGAGCTAGTACCTTCCCATATATATGTATGGAGTGGAGTTTACAACTGAAAAGAAACTTTGTGTTGCCAGCAAGCTAGTTGAAGAACGGCTTTCTCACACACTTATCTCTCAAAACTGAGCATGTTGAGAGACGTTCATTCATCTAGCACAAAGGGAACGGGTTGCAGGAGAAACTTTTACTCTGGTTTCTCAGTCTGTTTCCTAGTGCCGGTTTGAAGTTCCTGCAGTTTTCACTGTAAAACCGATTTGGAGCTAGTACCTTCCCACATATATGTATGGAGTGGAGTTTACAACTGAAAAGAAACTTTGTGTTCCCAACAAGTTGAATGAAGGACGGCTTTCACCCACACATATCTCTCAGAACTGAGCATGTGGAGAGACGTTCGTTCATCTAGCACAAAGGGAACGGATTGCAGGAGAAACTTTTACTCTGGTTTCTCAGTCTTTTTCCTAGTGCCTGTTTCAATTTCCTGCAATTTTCACTGTAAAACCGAGTTGGAGCTTGTACCTTCCCATATATATGTATGCAGTAGAGTTTGCAAATGAAAAGAAACTTTGTGATCCCAACAAGCAAGTTGAAGGACGGCTTTCACACTCACTTATCTCTCAGAACTGAGCATGTGGAGAGACGTTCGTTCATCTAGCACAAAGGGAACGGGTTGCAGGAGAAACTTTTACTCTGGTTTCTCAGTCTGTTTCCTAGTGCCGGTTTGAAGTTCCTGCAGTTTTCACTGTAAAACCGAGTTGGAGCTAGTACCTTCCCATATATATGTATGGAGTGGAGTTTACAACTGAAAAGAAACTTTGTGTTGCCAACAAGCTAGTTGAAGTACGGCTTTCTCACACACTTATCTCTCAAAACTGAGCATGTTGAGAGACGTTCGTTCATCTAGCAAAAAGGGAACGGGTTGCAGGAGAAACTTTTACTCTGGTTTCTCAGTCTGTTTCCTAGTGCCGGTTTGAAGTTCCTGCAGTTTTCACTGTAAAACCGAGTTGGAGCTAGTACCTTCCCATATATATGTATGGAGTGGAGTTTACAACTGAAAAGAAACTTTGTGTTGCCAACAAGCTAGTTGAAAGACGGCTTTCTCACACACTTATCTCTCAAAACTGAGCATGTTGAGAGACGTTCGTTCATCTAGCAAAAAGGGAACGGGTTGCAGGAGAAACTTTTACTCTGGTATCTCAGTCTGTTTCCTAGTGCCGGTTTGAAGTTCCTGCAGTTTTCAGTGTAAAACCGAGTTGGAGCTAGTACCTTCCCATATATATGTATGGAGTGGAGTTTACAACTGAAAAGAAACTTTGTGTTGCCAACAAGCTAGTTGAAGGACGGCTTTCTCACACACTTATCTCTCAAAACTGAGCATGTGGAGAGACGTTCGTTCATCTAGCACAAAGGGAACGGGTTGCAGTAGAAAATTTTACTCTGGTTTCTCAGTCTGTTTCCTAGTGCCTGTTTCAAGTTCCTGCAGTTTTCACTGTAAAACCGAGTTGGAGCTAGTACCTTCCCATATATATGTATGGAGTGGAGTTTGCAACTGAAAAGAAACTATGTGTTCCCAACAAGCTAGTTGAAGGACGGCTTTCACACACACTTATCTCTCAAAACTGAGCATGTGGAGAGACGTTCGTTCATCTAGCACAAAGGGAACGGATAGCAGGAAAAACTTTTACTCTGGTTTCTCAGTCTGTTTCCTAGTGCCTGTTTCAAGTTCCTGCAGTTTACACAGTAAAACCGAGTTGGAGCTAGTACCTTCCCATATATATGTATGGAGTGGAGTTTACAACTGAAAAGAAACTTTGTGTTCCCAACAAGCTGGTTGAAGGACGGCTTTCACACACACTTATCTCTCAGAACTGAGCATGTGGAGAGACTTTCGTTCATCTAGCACAAAGGGAACGGATTGCAGGAGAAACTTTTACTCTGGTTTCTCAGTCTGTTTCCTAGTGCCTGATTCAAGTTCCTGCAGTTTTCACTGTAAAACCGAGTTGGAGCTAGTACCTTCCCATATATATGTATGGAGTGGAGTTGGAAACTGAAAAGAAACTTTGTGTTTCAAACACGCTAGTTGAAGGACAGCTTTCTCACACACTTATCTCTCAAACCTGAGCATGTTGAGAGACGTTCGTTCATCTAGCACAAAGGGAACGGGTTGCAGGAGAAACTTTTACTCTGGTTTCTCAGTCTGTTTCCTAGTGTCGGTTTGAAGTTCCTGCAGTTTACACTGTAAAACCGAGTTGGAGCTTGTACCTTCCCATATATATGTATGGAGTGGAGTTGGAAACTGAAAAGAAACTTTGTGTTGCCAACAAGCTAGTTGAAGGACGGCTTTCTCACACACTTATCTCTCAAAACTGAGCATGTGGAGAGACGTTCGTTCATCTAGCACAAAGGAAAGGGTTGCAGGAGAAACTTTTACTCTGGTTTCTCAGTCTGTTTCCTAGTGCCTGTTTCAAGTTCCTGCAGTTTTCACTGTAAAACCGAGTTGGAGCTAGTACCTTCCCATATATATGTACGGAGTGAAGTTGTAAACTGAAAAGAAACTTTGTGTTGCCAACAAGCTAGTTGAAGGACGGCTTTCTCACACACTTATCTCTCAAAACTGAGCATGTGGAGAGACGTTCGTTCATCTAGCACAAAGGGAACGGGTTGCAGGAGAAACTTTTACTCTGGTTTCTCAGTCTGTTTCCTAGTGCCTGTTTGAAGTTCCTGCAGTTTTCACTGTAAAACCGAGTTGGAGCTAGTACCTTCCCATATATATGTATGGAGTGGAGTTTACAACTGAAAAGAAACTTTGTGTTCCCAACAAGCTGAATGAAGGACGGCTTTCACCCACACATATCTCTCAGAACTGAGCATTTGGAGAGACGTTCGTTCATCTAGCACAAAGGGAACGGGTTGCAGGAGAAACTTTTACTCTGGTTTCTCAGTCTGATTCCTAGTGCCGGTTTGAAGTTCGTGAAGTTTTCACTGTAAAACCGAGTTGGAGCTAGTACCTTCCCATATATATGTATGGAGTGGAGTTTACAACTGAAAAGAAACTTTGTGTTGCCAACAAGCTAGTTGAAGTACGGCTTTCTCACACACTTATCTCTCAAAACTGAGCATGTTGAGAGACGTTCGTTCATCTAGCAAAAAGGGAACGGGTTGCAGGAGAAACTTTTACTCTGGTATCTCAGTCTGTTTCCTAGTGCCGGTTTGAAGTTCCTGCAGTTTTCACTGTAAAACCGAGTTGGAGCTAGTACCTTCCCATATATATGTATGGAGTGGAGTTTACAACTGAAAAGAAACTTTGTGTTGCCAACAAGCTAGTTGAAGGACGACTTTCTCACACACTTATCTCTCAAAACTGAGCATGTTGAGAGACGTTCGTTCATCTAGCAAAAAGGGAATGGGTTGCAGGAGAAACTTTTACTCTGGTATCTCAGTCTGTTTCCTAGTGCCGGTTTGAAGTTCCTGCAGTTTTCACTGTAAAACCGAGTTGGAGCTAGTACCTTCCCATATATATGTATGGAGTGGAGTTTACAACTGAAAAGAAACTTTGTGTTGCCAACAAGCTAGTTGAAGGACGGCTTTCTCACACACTTATCTCTCAAAACTGAGCATGTGGAGAGACGTTCGTTCATCTAGCACAAAGGGAACGGGTTGCAGGAGAAACTTTTACTCTGGTTTCTCAGTCTTTTTCCTAGTGCCGGTTTGAAGTTCCTGCAGTTTTCACTGTAAAACAGAGTTGGAGCTAGTACCTTCCCATATATATGTATGGAGTGGTGTTGGAAACTGAAAAGAAACTTTGTGTTGCCAACAAGCTAGTTGAAGGACGGCTTTCTCACACACTTATCTCTCAAAACTGAGCATGTGGAGAGACGTTCGTTCATCTAGCACAAAGGGAACGGATAGCAGGAAAAACTTTTACTCTGGTTTCTCAGTCTGTTTCCTAGTGCCTGTTTCATGTTCCTGCAGTTTACACAGTAAAACCGAGTTGGAGCTAGTACCTTCCCATATATATGTTTGGAGTGGAGTTTACAACTGAAAAGAAACTTTGTGTTCCCAACAAGCTGGTTGAAGGACGGCTTTCACACACACTTATCTCTCAGAACTGAGCATGTGGAGAGACGTTCGTTCATCTAGCACAAAGGGAACGGATTGCAGGAGAAACTTTTACTCTGGTTTCTCAGTCTGTTTCCTAGTGCCTGATTCAAGTTCCTGCAGTTTTCACTGTAAAACCGAGTTGGAGCTAGTACCTTCCCATATATATGTATGGAGTGGAGTTGGAAACTGAAAAGAAACTTTGTGTTTCAAACACGCTAGTTGAAGGACAGCTTTCTCACACACTTATCTCTCAAACCTGAGCATGTTGAGAGACGTTCGTTCATCTAGCACAAAGGGAACGGGTTGCAGGAGAAACTCTTACTCTGGTTTCTCAGTCTGTTTCCTAGTGCCGGTTTGAAGTTCCTGCAGTTTTCACTGTAAAACCGAGTTGGAGCTAGTACCTTCCCATATATATGTATGGAGTGGAGTTTACAACTGAAAAGAAACTTTGTGTTGCCAACAAGCTAGTTGAAGTACGGCTTTCTCACACACTTATCTCTCAAAACTGAGCATGTTGAGAGACGTTCGTTCATCTAGCAAAAAGGGAACGGGTTGCAGGAGAAACTTTTACTCTGGTATCTCACTCTGTTTCCTAGTGCCGGTTTGAAGTTCCTGCAGTTTTCACTGTAAAACCGAGTTGGAGCTAGTACCTTCCCATATATATGTATGGAGTGGAGTTTACAACTGAAAAGAAACTTTGTGTTGCCAACAAGCTAGTTGAAGGACGACTTTCTCACACACTTATCTCTCAAAACTGAGCATGTTGAGAGACGTTCGTTCATCTAGCAAAAAGGGAACGGGTTGCAGGAGAAACTTTTACTCTGGTATCTCAGTCTGTTTCCTAGTGCCGGTTTGAAGTTCCTGCAGTTTTCACTGTAAAACCGAGTTGGAGCTAGTACCTTCCCATATATATGTATGGAGTGGAGTTTACAACTGAAAAGAAACTTTGTGTTGCCAACAAGCTAGTTGAAGGACGGCTTTCTCACACACTTATCTCTCAAAACTGAGCATGTGGAGAGACGTTCGTTCATCTAGCACAAAGGGAACGGGTTGCAGGAGAAACTTTTACTCTGGTTTCTCAGTCTTTTTCCTAGTGCCGTTTTGAAGTTCCTGCAGTTTACACTGTAAAACCGAGTTGGAGCTACTACCTTCCCATATATATGTATGGAGTTGAGTTGGAACCTGAAAAGAAACTTTGTGTTGCCAACAAGCTAGTTGAAGTACGGCTTTCACACACGCTTATCTCTCAAAACTGAGCATGTTGAGAGACGTTCGTTCATCTAGCAAAAAGGGAACGGGTTGCGGGAGAAACTTTTACTCTGGTATCTCAGTCTGTTTCCTAGTGCCGGTTTGAAGTTCCTGCAGTTTTCACTGTAAAACCGAGTTGGAGCTAGTACCTTCCCATATATATGTATGGAGTGGAGTTTACAACTGAAAAGAAACTTTGTGTTGCCAACAAGCTAGTTGAAGGACGGCTTTCTCACACACTTATCTCTCAAAACTGAGCATGTTGAGAGACGTTCGTTCATCTAGCACAAAGGGAACGGGTTGCAGGAGAAATTTTACTCTGGTTTCTCAGTCTGTTTCCTAGTGCCGGTTTGAAGTTCCTGCAGTTTTCACTGTAAAACCGTTTTGGAGCTAGTACCTTCCCATATATATGTATGGAGTGGAGTTTACAACTGAAAAGACACTTTGTGTTCCCAACAAGCTGGTTGAAGGACGGCTTTCACACACACTTATCTCTCAGAACTGAGTATGTAGACAGACGTTCGTTCATCTAGCACAAAGGGAACGGATTGCAGGAGAAACTTTTGCTCTGGTTTCTCAGTCTGTTTCCTAGTGCCGGTTTGAAATTCCTGCAGTTTTCACTGTAAAACCGATTTGGAGCTAGTAGCTTCCCATATATATGTATGGAGTGGAGTTGGAAACTGAAAAGAAACTTTGTGTTGCCAACTAGCTAGTTGAAGGACGGCTTTCTCACACACTTATCTCTCAAAACTGAGCATGTTGAGAGACGTTCGTTCATCTAGCACAAAGGGAACGGGTTGCAGGAGAAATTTTTACTCTGGTTTCTCAGTCTGTTTCCTAGTGCCGGTTTGAAGTTCCTGCAGTTTTCACTGTAAAACGGATTTGGAGATAGTACCTTCCCATATATATGTATGGAGTGGAGTTTACAACTGAAAAGAAACTTTGTGTTCCCAACAAGCTGGTTGAAGGACGGCTTTCACACACACTTATCTCTCAGAACTGAGCATGTGGACAGACGTTCGTTCATCTAGCACAAAGGGAACGGATTGCAGGAGAAACTTTTACTCTGGTTTCTCAGTCTGTTTCCTAGTGCCGGTTTGAAGTTCCTGCAGTTTTCACTGTAAAACCGATTTGGAGATAGTACCTTCCCATATATATGTATGGAGTGGAGTTTACAACTGAAAAGAAACTTTGTGTTCCCAACAAGCTGGTTGAAGGACGGCTTTCACACACACTTATCTCTCAGAACTGAGCATGTGGACAGACGTTCGTTCATCTAGCACAAAGGGAACGGATTGCAGGAGAAACTTTTACTCTGGTTTCTCAGTCTGTTTCCTAGTGCCTGTTTCAAGTTCCTGCAATTTTCACTGTAAAACCGAGTTGGAGCTTGTACTTTCCCATATATGTGTATGGAGTGGAGTTGGAAACTGAAAAGAAACTTTGTGTTTCCAACAAGCTAGTTGAAGGACGGCTTTCACACACACATATCTCTCAGAACTGAGCATGTGGAGAGACGTTCGTTCATTTAGCACAAAGGGAACGGGTTGAAGGAGAAACTTTTTCTCTGGTTTCTTAGTCTGTTTCCTAGTGCCGGTTTGAAGTTCCTGCAGTTTTCACTCTAAAACAGAGTTGGAGCTAGTACCTTCCCATATATATGTTTGGAGTGGAGTTTGCAACTGAAAAGAAACTTTGTGTTCCCAACAAGCTAGTTGAAGGACGGTTTTCACACACACTTATCTCTCAAAACTGAGCATGTGGAGAGACGTTCGTTCATCTAGCACAAAGGGAACGGATTGCAGGAGAAACTTTTACTATGGTTTCTCAGTCTGTTTCCTAGTGCCTGTTTCAAGTTCCTTCAGTTTACACTGTAAAACCGAGTTGGAGCTAGTACCTTCCCATATATATGTATGGAGTGGAGTTGAAAACTGAAAAGAAACTTTGTGTTCCCAACAAGCTGGTTGAAGGACGGCTTTCACACACACTTATCTCTCAGAACTGAGCATGTGGAGAGACGTTCGTTCATCTAGCACAAAGGGAACGGATTGCAGGAGAAACTTTTACTCTGGTTTCTCAGTCTGTTTCCTAGTGCCTGTTTCAAGTTCGTGCAATTTTCACTGTAAAACCGAGTTGGAATTTGTACCTCCCCATATATATGTATGGAGTGTACTTTGCAAGTGAAAAGTAACTCTGTGTTCCCAACAACCTAGGTGAAGTACGGCTTTCACACACACTTCTGTCTCAGAACTGAGCATGTTGAGAGACGTTCGTTCATCTAGCACAAAGGGAACGGTTTGCAGGAGAAACTTTTACTCTGGTTTCTCAGTCTGTTTCCTAGTGCCGGTTTGAAGTTCCTGCAGTTTTCACTGTAAAACCGAGTTGGAGCTAGTACCTTCCCATATATATGTATGGAGTGGAGTTTACAACTGAAAAGAAACTTTGTGTTCCCAACAAGCTGAATGAAGGACGGCTTTCAACCACACATATCTCTCAGAACTGAGCATTTGGAGAGACGTTCGTTCATCTAGCACAAAGGGAACGGGTTGCAGGAGAAACTTTTACTCTGGTTTCTCAGTCTGATTCCTAGTGCCGGTTTGAAGTTCGTGAAGTTTTCACTGTAAAACCGAGTTGGAGCTAGTACCTTCCCATATATATGTATGGAGTGGTGTTGGAAACTGAAAAGAAACTTTGTGTTGCCAACAAGCTAGTTGAAGGACGGCTTTCTCACACACTTATCTCTCAAAACTGAGCATGTTGAGAGACGTTCGTTCATCTAGCACAAAGGGAACGGGTTGCAGGATAAACTTTTACTCTGGTATCTCACTCTGTTTCCTAGTGCCGGTTTGAAGTTCCTGCAGTTTTCACTGTAAAACCGAGTTGGATCTAGTACCTTCCCATATATATGTATGGAGTGGAGTTTACAACTGAAAAGAAACTTTGTGTTGCCAACAAGCTAGTTGAAGGACGGCTTTCTCACACACTTATCTCTCAAAACTGAGCATGTTGAGAAACGTTCGTTCATCTAGCACAAAGGGAACGGGTTGCAGGAGAAACTTTTACTCTGGTTTCTCAGTCTGTTTCCTAGTGCCGGTTTGAAGTTCCTGCAGTTTTCACTGTAAAACCGAGTTGGAGCTAGTACCTTCCCATACATATGTATGGAGTGGAGTTTACAACTGAAAAGAAACTTTGTGTTCCCAACAAGCTGAAGGAAGGACGGCTTTCACCCACACATATCTCTCAGAACTGAGCATGTGGAGAGACGTTCGTTCATCTAGCACAAAGGGAACGGATTGCAGGAGAAACTTTTACTCTGGTTTCTCAGTCTGTTTCCTAGTGCCTGTTTCAAGTTCCTGCAATTTTCACTTTAAAACCGAGTTGGAGCTAGTACCTTCCCATATATATGTATGCAGTGGAGTTTGCAACTGAAAAGAAACTTTGTGTTCCCAACAAGCAAGTTGAAGGACGGCTTTCACACGCACTTATCTCTCAGAACTTAGCATGTGGAGAGACGTTCGTTCATCTAGCACAAAGGGAACGGGTTGCAGGAGAAACTTTTATTCTGGTTTCTCAGTCTGTTTCCTAGTGCCGGTTTGAAGTTCCTGCAGTTTTCACTGTAAAACCGAGTTGGAGCTAGTACCTTCCCATATATATGTATGGAGTGTTGTTGGAAACTGAAAAGAAACTTTGTGTTGCCAACAAGCTAGTTGAAGGACGGCTTTCTCACACACTTATCTCTCAAAACTGAGCATGTTGAGAGACGTTCGTTCATCTAGCACAAAGGGAACGGGTTGCAGGAGACTCTTTTACTCTGGTATCTCAGTCTGTTTCCTAGTGCTGGTTTGAAGTTCCTGCAGTTTTCACTGTAAAACCGAGTTGGAGCTAGTACCTTCCCATATATATGTATGGAGTGGAGTTTACAACTGAAAAGAAACTTTGTGTTGCCAGCAAGCTAGTTGAAGAACGGCTTTCTCACACACTTATCTCTCAAAACTGAGCATGTTGAGAGACGTTCATTCATCTAGCACAAAGGGAACGGGTTGCAGGAGAAACTTTTACTCTGGTTTCTCAGTCTGTTTCCTAGTGCCGGTTTGAAGTTCCTGCAGTTTTCACTGTAAAACCGATTTGGAGCTAGTACCTTCCCACATATATGTATGGAGTGGAGTTTACAACTGAAAAGAAACTTTGTGTTCCCAACAAGTTGAATGAAGGACGGCTTTCACCCACACATATCTCTCAGAACTGAGCATGTGGAGAGACGTTCGTTCATCTAGCACAAAGGGAACGGATTGCAGGAGAAACTTTTACTCTGGTTTCTCAGTCTTTTTCCTAGTGCCTGTTTCAATTTCCTGCAATTTTCACTGTAAAACCGAGTTGGAGCTTGTACCTTCCCATATATATGTATGCAGTGGAGTTTGCAAATGAAAAGAAACTTTGTGATCCCAACAAGCAAGTTGAAGGACGGCTTTCACACTCACTTATCTCTCAGAACTGAGCATGTGGAGAGACGTTCGTTCATCTAGCACAAAGGGAACGGGTTGCAGGAGAAACTTTTACTCTGGTTTCTCAGTCTGTTTCCTAGTGCCGGTTTGAAGTTCCTGCAGTTTTCACTGTAAAACAGAGTTGGAGCTAGTACCTTCCCATATATATGTATGGAGTGGTGTTGGAAACTGAAAAGAAACTTTGTGTTGCCAACAAGCTAGTTGAAGGACGGCTTTCTCACACACTTATCTCTCAATACTGAGCATGTTGAGAGACGTTCGTTCATCTAGCACAAAGGGAACGGGTTGCATTAGAAACTTTTACTCTGGTATCTAAGTCTGTTTCCTAGTGCCGGTTTGAAGTTAATGCAGTTTTCACTGTAAAACCGATTTGGAGCTAGTACCTTCCCACATATATGTATGGACTGGAGTTTACAACTGAAAAGAAACTTTGTGTTCCCAACAAGCTGGTTGAAGAATGGCTTAGACAGACACTTATCTCTCAGAACTGAGCATGTGGAGAGACGTTCGTTCATCTAGCACAAAGGGAACGGATTGCAGGAGAAACTTTTACTCTGGATTCTCAGTCTGTTTCCTAGTGCCTGTTTCAAGTTCCTGCAATTTTCACTGTAAAACCGAGTTGGAGCTAGTACCTTCCCATATATATGTATGCAGTGGAGTTTGCAACTGAAAAGAAACTTTGTGTTCCCAACAAGCTAGTTGAAGGACGGCTTTCACACACACTTATCTCTCAGAACTGAGCATGTGGAGAGACGTTCGTTCATCTAGCACAAAGGGAAAGGATTGCAGGAGAAACTTTTACTCTGGTTTCTCAGTCTGTTTCCTAGTGCCGGTTTGAAGTTCCTGCAGTTTTCACTGTAAAACCGAGTTGGAGCTAGTACCTTCCCATATATATGTATGGAGTGGAGTTTACAACTGAAAAGAAACTTTGTGTTGCCAACAAGCTAGTTGAAGTACGGCTTTCTCACACACTTATCTCTCAAAACTGAGCATGTTGAGAGACGTTCGTTCATCTAGCAAAAAGGGAACGGGTTGCAGGAGAAACTTTTACTCTGGTATCTCAGTCTGTTTCCTAGTGCCGGTTTGAAGTTCCTGCAGTTTTCACTGTAAAACCGAGTTGGAGCTAGTACCTTCCCATATATATGTATGGAGTGGAGTTTACAACTGAAAAGAAACTTTGTGTTGCCAACAAGCTAGTTGAAGGACGGCTTTCTCACACACTTATCTCTCAAAACTGAGCATGTTGAGAGACGTTCGTTCATCTAGCAAAAAGGGAACGGGTTGCAGGAGAAACTTTTACTCTGGTATCTCAGTCTGTTTCCTAGTGCCGGTTTGAAGTTCCTGCAGTTTTCACTGTAAAACCGAGTTGGAGCTAGTACCTTCCCATATATATGTATGGAGTGGAGTTTACAACTGAAAAGAAACTTTGTGTTGCCAACAAGCTAGTTGAAGGACGGCTTTCTCACACACTTATCTCTCAAAACTGAGCATGTTGAGAGACGTTCGTTCATCTAGCACAAAGGGAACGGGTTGCAGGAGAAAATTTTACTCTGGTTTCTCAGTCTGTTTCCTAGTGCCTGTTTCAAGTTCCTGCAGTTTTCACTGTAAAACCGAGTTGGAGCTAGTACCTTCCCATATATATGTATGGAGTGGAGTTTGCAACTGAAAAGAAACTATGTGTTCCCAACAAGCTAGTTGAAGGACGGCTTTCACACACACTTATCTCTCAAAACTGAGCATGTGGAGAGACGTTCGTTCATGTAGCACAAAGGGAACGGATAGCAGGAAAAACTTTTACTCTGGTTTCTCAGTCTGTTTCCTAGTGCCTGTTTCAAGTTCCTGCAGTTTACACAGTAAAACCGAGTTGGAGCTAGTACCTTCCCATATATATGTATGGAGTGGAGTTTACAACTGAAAAGAAACTTTGTGTTCCCAACAAGCTGGTTGAAGGACGGCTTTCACACACACTTATCTCTCAGAACTGAGCATGTGGAGAGACTTTCGTTCATCTAGCACAAAAGGAACGGATTGCAGGAGAAACTTTTACTCTGGTTTCTCAGTCTGTTTCCTAGTGCCTGATTCAAGTTCCTGCAGTTTTCACTGTAAAACCGAGTTGGAGCTAGTACCTTCCCATATATATGTATGGAGTGGAGTTGGAAACTGAAAAGAAACTTTGTGTTTCAAACACGCTAGTTGAAGGACAGCTTTCTCACACACTTATCTCTCAAACCTGAGCATGTTGAGAGACGTTCGTTCATTTAGCACAAAGGGAACGGGTTGCAGGAGAAACTCTTACTCTGGTTTCTCAGTCTGTTTCCTAGTGCCGGTTTGAAGTTCCTGCAGTTTTCACTGTAAAACCGAGTTGGAGCTAGTACCTTCCCATATATATGTATGGAGTGGAGTTTACAACTGAAAAGAAACTTTGTGTTGCCAACAAGCTAGTTGAAATACGGCTTTCTCACACACTTATCTTTCAAAACTGAGCATGTTGAGAGACGTTCGTTCATCTAGCAAAAAGGGAACGGGTTGCAGGAGAAACTTTTACTCTGGTATCTCAGTCTGTTTCCTAGTGCCGGTTTGAAGTTCCTGCAGTTTTCACTGTAAAACCGAGTTGGAGCTAGTACCTTCCCATATATATGTATGGAGTGGAGTTTACAACTGAAAAGAAACTTTGTGTTGCCAACAAGCTAGTTGAAGGACGACTTTCTCACACACTTATCTCTCAAAACTGAGCATGTTGAGAGACGTTCGTTCATCTAGCAAAAAGGGAACGGGTTGCAGGAGAAACTTTTACTCTGGTATCTCAGTCTGTTTCCTAGTGCCGGTTTGAAGTTCCTGCAGTTTTCACTGTAAAACCGAGTTGGAGCTAGTACCTTCCCATATATATGTATGGAGTGGAGTTTACAACTGAAAAGAAACTTTGTGTTGCCAACAAGCTAGTTGAAGGACGGCTTTCTCACACACTTATCTCTCAAAACTGAGCATGTGGAGAGACGTTCGTTCATCTATCACAAAGGGAACGGGTTGCAGGAGAAACTTTTACTCTGGTTTCTCAGTCTTTTTCCTAGTGCCGGTTTGAAGTTCCTGCAGTTTACACTGTAAAACCGAGTTGGAGCTACTACCTTCCCATATATATGTATGGAGTGGAGTTGGAACCTGAAAAGAAACTTTGTGTTGCCAACAAGCTAGTTGAAGTACGGCTTTCTCACACGCTTATCTCTCAAAACTGAGCATGTTGAGAGACGTTCGTTCATCTAGCAAAAAGGGAACGGGTTGCAGGAGAAACTTTTACTCTGGTATCTCAGTCTGTTTCCTAGTGCCGGTTTGAAGTTCCTGCAGTTTTCACTGTAAAACCGAGTTGGAGCTAGTACCTTCCCATATATATGTATGGAGTGGAGTTTACAACTGAAAAGAAACTTTGTGTTGCCAACAAGCTAGTTGAAGGACGGCTTTCTCACACACTTATCTCTCAAAACTGAGCATGTTGAGAGACGTTCGTTCATCTAGCACAAAGGGAACGGGTTGCAGGAGAAATTTTACTCTGGTTTCTCAGTCTGTTTCCTAGTGCCGGTTTGAAGTTCCTGCAGTTTTCACTGTAAAACCGTTTTGGAGCTAGTACCTTCCCATATATATGTATGGAGTGGAGTTTACAACTGAAAAGACACTTTGTGTTCCCAACAAGCTGGTTGAAGGACGGCTTTCACACACACTTATCTCTCAGAACTGAGTATGTAGACAGACGTTCGTTCATCTAGCACAAAGGGAACGGATTGCAGGAGAAACTTTTGCTCTGGTTTCTCAGTCTGTTTCCAAGTGCCGGTTTGAAATTCCTGCAGTTTTCACTGTAAAACCGATTTGGAGCTAGTAGCTTCCCATATATATGTATGGAGTGGAGTTGGAAACTGAAAAGAAACTTTGTGTTGCCAACAAGCTAGTTGAAGGACGGCTTTCTCACACACTTATCTCTCAAAACTGAGCATGTTGAGAATCGTTCGTTCATCTAGCACAAAGGGAACGGGTTGCAGGAAAAATTTTTACTCTGGTTTCTCAGTCTGTTTCCTAGTGCCGGTTTGAAGTTCCTGCAGTTTTCACTGTAAAACCGATTTGGAGATATTACCTTCCCATATATATGTATGGAGTGGAGTTTACAACTGAAAAGAAACTTTGTGTTCCCAACAAGCTGGTTGAAGGACGGCTTTCACACACACTTATCTCTCAGAACTGAGCATGTGGACAGACGTTCGTTCATCTAGCACAAAGGGAACGGATTGCAGGAGAAACTTTTACTCTGGTTTCTCAGTCTGTTTCCTAGTGCCTGTTTCAAGTTCCTGCAATTTTCACTGTAAAACCGAGTTGGAGCTTGTACTTTCCCATATATGTGTATGGAGTGGAGTTGGAAACTGAAAAGAAACTTTGTGTTCCCAACAAGCTAGTTGAAGGACGGCTTTCACACACACTTATCTCTCAGAACTGAGCATGTGGAGAGACGTTCGTTCATTTAGCACAAAGGGAACGGGTTGAAGGAGAAACTTTTTCTCTGGTTTCTTAGTCTGTTTCCTAGTGCCGGTTTGAAGTTCCTGCAGTTTTCACTCTAAAACCGAGTTGGAGCTAGTACCTTCCCATATATATGTATGGAGTGGAGTTTGCAACTGAAAAGAAACTTTGTGTTCCCAACAAGCTAGTTGAAGGACGGTTTTCACACACACTTATCTCTCAAAACTGAGCATGTGGAGAGACGTTCGTTCATCTAGCACAAAGGGAACGGATTGCAGGAGAAACTTTTACTATGGTTTCTCAGTCTCTTTCCTAGTGCCTGTTTCAAGTTCCTTCAGTTTACACTGTAAAACCGAGTTGGAGCTAGTACCTTCCCATATATATGTATGGAGTGGAGTTGAAAACTGAAAAGAAACTTTGTGTTCCCAACAAGCTGGTTGAAGTACGGCTTTCACACACACTTATCTTTCAGAACTGAGCATGTGGAGAGACGTTCGTTCATCTAGCACAAAGGGAACGGATTGCAGGAGAAACTTTTACTCTGGTTTCTCAGTCTGTTTCCTAGTGCCTGTTTCAAGTTCGTGCAATTTTCACTGTAAAACCGAGTTGGAGCTTGTACCTTCCCATATATATGTATGCATTGGAGTTTGCAACTGAAAAGAAACTTTGTGTTCCCAACAAGCTAGTTGAAGGACGGCTTTCACACTCACTTATCTCTCAGAACTGAGCATGTGGAGAGACGTTCGTTCATCTAGCACAAAGGGAACGGGTTGCAGGAGAAACTTTTACTCTGGTTTCTCAGTCTGTTTCCTAGTGTCGGTTTGAAGTTCCTGCAGTTTACACTGTAAAACCGAGTTGGAGCTAGTACCTTCCCATATATATGTATGGAGTGGAGTTGGAAACTGAAAAGAAACTTTGTGTTGCCAACAAGCTAGTTGAAGGACGGCTTTCTCACACACTTAACTCTCAAAACTGAGCATGTGTAGAGACGTTCGTTCATCTAGCACAAAGGAAAGGGTTGCAGGAGAAACTTTTACACTGGATTCTCAGTCTGTTTCCTAGTGCCGGTTTGAAGTTCCTGCAGTTTTCACTGTAAAACCGAGTTGGAGCTAGTACCTTCCCATATATATGTATGGAGTGGAGTTTACAACTGAAAAGAAACTTTGTGTTCCCAACAAGCTGAATGAAGGACGGCTTTCACCCACACATATCTCTCAGAACTGAGCATGTGGAGAGACGTTCGTTCATCTAGCACAAAGGGAACGGATTGCAGGAGAAACTTTTACTCTGGTTTCTCAGTCTTTTTCCTAGTGCCTGTTTCAATTTCCTGCAATTTTCACTGTAAAACCGAGTTGGAGCTTGTACCTTCCCATATATATGTATGCAGTGGAGTTTGCAAATGAAAAGAAACTTTGTGATCCCAACAAGCAAGTTGAAGGACGGCTTTCACACTCACTTATCTCTCAGAACTGAGCATGTTGAGAGACGTTCGTTCATCTAGCACAAAGGGAACGGGTTGCAGGAGAAACTTTTACTCTGGTTTCTCAGTCTGTTTCCTAGTGCCGGTTTGAAGTTCCTGCAGTTTTCACTGTAAAACCGAGTTGGAGCTAGTACCTTCCCATATATATGTATGGAGTGGTGTTGGAAACTGAAAAGAAACTTTGTGTTGCCAACAAGCTAGTTGAAGGACGGCTTTCTCACACACTTATCTCTCAATACTGAGCATGTTGAGAGACGTTCGTTCATCTAGCACAAAGGGAACGGGTTGCAGGAGAAACTTTTACTCTGGTATCTCAGACTGTTTCCTAGTGCCGGGTTGAAGTTAATGCAGTTTTCACTGTAAAACCGATTTGGAGCTAGTACCTTCCCACATATATGTATGGACTGGAGTTTACAACTGAAAAGAAACTTTGTGTTCCCAACAAGCTGGTTGAAGAATGGCTTAGACACACACTTATCTCTCAGAACTGAGCATGTGGAGAGACGTTCGTTCATCTAGCACAAAGGGAACGGATTGCAGGAGAAACTTTTACTCTGGTTTCTCAGTCTGTTTCCTAGTGCCTGTTTCAAGTTCCTGCAATTTTCACTGTAAAACCGAGTTGGAGCTAGTACCTTCCCATATATATGTATGCAATGGAGTTTGCAACTGAAAAGAAACTTTGTGTTCCCAACAAGCTAGTTGAAGGACGGCTTTCACACACACTTATCTCTCAGAACTGAGCATGTGGAGAGACGTTCGTTCATCTAGCACAAAGGGAACGGATTGCAGGAGAAACTTTTACTCTGGTTTCTCAGTCTTTTTCCTAGTGCCGGTTTGAAGTTCCTGCAGTTTTCACTCTAATACCGAGTTGGAGCTAGTACCTTCCCATATATATGTATGGAGAGGAGTTTCCAACTGAAAAGAAGCTTTGTGTTCCCAACAAGCAAGTTGAAGGACGGCTTTCACACTCACTTATCTCTCAGAACTGAGCATGTGGAGAGACGTTCGTTCATCTAGCAAAAATGGAACGGGTTGCAGGAGAAACTTTTACTCTTGTTTCTCAGTTTGTTTCCTAGTGCCGGTTTGAAGTTCCTGCAGTTTTCACTGTAAAACCGAGTTGGAGCTAGTACCTTCCCATATATATGTATGGAGTGGTGTTGGAAACTGAAAAGAAACTTTGTGTTGCCAACAAGCCAGTTGAAGGACGGCTTTCTCACACAATTATCTCTCAAAACTGAGCATGTTGAGAGACGTTCGTTCATCTAGCACAAAGGGAACGGGTTGCAGGAGAAACTTTTACTCTGGTATCTCAGTCTGTTTCCTAGTGCCTGTTTCAAGTTCCTGCAATTTTCACTGTAAAACCGAGTTGGAGCTAGTACCTTCCCATATATATGTATGCAGTGGAGTTTGCAACTGAAAAGAAACTTTGTGTTCCCAACAAGCTAGTTGAAGGACGGCTTTCACACACACTTATCTCTCAGAACTGAGCATGTGGAGAGACGTTCGTTCATCTAGCACAAAGGGAACGGATTGCAGGAGAAACTTTTACTCTGGTTTCTCAGTCTTTTTCCTAGTGCCGGTTTGAAGTTCCTGCAGTTTTCACTCTAATACCGAGTTGGAGCTAGTACCTTCCCATATATATGTATGGAGTGGAGTTTCCAACTGAAAAGAAGCTTTGTGTTCCCAACAAGCAAGTTGAAGGACGGCTTTCACACTCACTTATCTCTCAGAACTGAGCATGTGGAGAGACGTTCGTTCATCTAGCAAAAATGGAACGGGTTGCAGGAGAAACTTTTACTCTTGTTTCTCAGTCTGTTTCCTAGTGCCGGTTTGAAGTTCCTGCAGTTTTCACTGTAAAACCGAGTTGGAGCTAGTACCTTCCCATATATATGTATGGAGAGGTGTTGGAAACTGAAAAGAAACTTTGTGTTGCCAACAAGCCAGTTGAAGGACGGCTTTCTCACACAATTATCTCTCAAAACTGAGCATGTTGAGAGACGTTCGTTCATCTAGCAAAAAGGGAACGGGTTGCAGGAGAAACTTTTACTCTGGTATCTCAGTCTGTTTCCTAGTGCCGGTTTGAAGTTCCTGCAGTTTTCACTGTAAAACCGAGTTGGAGCTAGTACCTTCCCATATATATGTATGGAGTGGAGTTTACAACTGAAAAGAAACTTTGTGTTGCCAACAAGCTAGTTGAAGTACGGCTTTCTCACACACTTATCTCTCAAAACTGAGCATGTTGAGAGACGTTCATTCATCTAGCACAAAGGGAACGGGTTGCAGGAGAAACTTTTACTCTGGTTTCTCAGTCTGTTTCCTAGTGCCGGTTTGAAGTTCCTGCAGTTTTCACTGTAAAACCGATTTGGAGCTAGTACCTTCCCACATATATGTATGGAGTGGAGTTTACAACTGAAAAGAAACTT
This sequence comes from Camelus dromedarius, assembly GCF_036321535.1. Lineage (NCBI taxonomy): Eukaryota > Metazoa > Chordata > Mammalia > Artiodactyla > Camelidae > Camelus > Camelus dromedarius. The sequence goes on along the minus strand of NC_087470.1, from coordinate 11,597,784 downwards.
TGTGTTCCCAACAAGCTGGTTGAAGGATGGCTTAGACACACACTTATCTCTCAGAACTGAGTATGTGGACAGACGTTCGTTCATCTAGCACAAAGGGAACGGATTGCAGGAGAAACTTTTACTCTGGTTTCTCCGTCTGTTTCCTAGTGCCTGTTTCAAGTTCCTGCAATTTTCACTGTAAAAACGAGTTGGAGCTAGTACCTTCCCATATATATGTATGCAGTGGAGTTTGCAACTGAAAAGAAACTTTGTGTTCCCAACAAGCTAGTTGAAGGACGGCTTTCACACACACTTATCTCTCAGAACTGAGCATGTGGAGAGACGTTCGTTCATCTAGCACAAAGGGAACGGGTTGCAGGAGAAACTTTTACTCTGGTTTCTCAGTCTTTTTCCTAGTGCCGGTTTGAAGTTCCTGCAGTTTTCACTCTAATACCGAGTTGGAGCTAGTACCTTCCCATATATATGTATGGAGAGGAGTTTCCAACTGAAAAGAAGCTTTGTGTTCCCAACAAGCAAGTTGAAGGACGGCTTTCACACTCACTTATCTCTCAGAACTGAGCATGTGGAGAGACGTTCGTTCATCTAGCAAAAATGGAACGGGTTGCAGGAGAAACTTTTACTCTTGTTTCTCAGTTTGTTTCCTAGTGCCGGTTTGAAGTTCCTGCAGTTTTCACTGTAAAACCGAGTTGGAGCTAGTACCTTCCCATATATATGTATGGAGTGGTGTTGGAAACTGAAAAGAAACTTTGTGTTGCCAACAAGCCAGTTGAAGGACGGCTTTCTCACACAATTATCTCTCAAAACTGAGCATGTTGAGAGACGTTCGTTCATCTAGCACAAAGGGAACGGGTTGCAGGAGAAACTTTTACTCTGGTATCTCAGTCTGTTTCCTAGTGCCTGTTTCAAGTTCCTGCAATTTTCACTGTAAAACCGAGTTGGAGCTAGTACCTTCCCATATATATGTATGCAGTGGAGTTTGCAACTGAAAAGAAACTTTGTGTTCCCAACAAGCTAGTTGAAGGACGGCTTTCACACACACTTATCTCTCAGAACTGAGCATGTGGAGAGACGTTCGTTCATCTAGCACAAAGGGAACGGATTGCAGGAGAAACTTTTACTCTGGTTTCTCAGTCTTTTTCCTAGTGCCGGTTTGAAGTTCCTGCAGTTTTCACTCTAATACCGAGTTGGAGCTAGTACCTTCCCATATATATGTATGGAGTGGAGTTTCCAACTGAAAAGAAGCTTTGTGTTCCCAACAAGCAAGTTGAAGGACGGCTTTCACACTCACTTATCTCTCAGAACTGAGCATGTGGAGAGACGTTCGTTCATCTAGCAAAAATGGAACGGGTTGCAGGAGAAACTTTTACTCTTGTTTCTCAGTCTGTTTCCTAGTGCCGGTTTGAAGTTCCTGCAGTTTTCACTGTAAAACCGAGTTGGAGCTAGTACCTTCCCATATATATGTATGGAGAGGTGTTGGAAACTGAAAAGAAACTTTGTGTTGCCAACAAGCCAGTTGAAGGACGGCTTTCTCACACAATTATCTCTCAAAACTGAGCATGTTGAGAGACGTTCGTTCATCTAGCAAAAAGGGAACGGGTTGCAGGAGAAACTTTTACTCTGGTATCTCAGTCTGTTTCCTAGTGCCGGTTTGAAGTTCCTGCAGTTTTCACTGTAAAACCGAGTTGGAGCTAGTACCTTCCCATATATATGTATGGAGTGGAGTTTACAACTGAAAAGAAACTTTGTGTTGCCAACAAGCTAGTTGAAGTACGGCTTTCTCACACACTTATCTCTCAAAACTGAGCATGTTGAGAGACGTTCATTCATCTAGCACAAAGGGAACGGGTTGCAGGAGAAACTTTTACTCTGGTTTCTCAGTCTGTTTCCTAGTGCCGGTTTGAAGTTCCTGCAGTTTTCACTGTAAAACCGATTTGGAGCTAGTACCTTCCCACATATATGTATGGAGTGGAGTTTACAACTGAAAAGAAACTTTGTGTTCCCAACAAGCTGGTTGAAGGATGGCTTAGACACACACTTATCTCTCAGAACTGAGTATGTGGACAGACGTTCGTTCATCTAGCACAAAGGGAACGGATTGCAGGAGAAACTTTTACTCTGGTTTCTCCGTCTGTTTCCTAGTGCCTGTTTCAAGTTCCTGCAATTTTCACTGTAAAAACGAGTTGGAGCTAGTACCTTCCCATATATATGTATGCAGTGGAGTTTGCAACTGAAAAGAAACTTTGTGTTCCCAACAAGCTAGTTGAAGGACGGCTTTCACACACACTTATCTCTCAGAACTGAGCATGTGGAGAGACGTTCGTTCATCTAGCACAAAGGGAACGGGTTGCAGGAGAAACTTTTACTCTGGTTTCTCAGTCTGTTTCCTAGTGCCGGTTTGAAGTTCCTGCAGTTTTCACTCTAAAACAGAGTTGGAGCTAGTACCTACCCATATATATGTATGGAGTGGAGTTTGCAAATGAAAAGAAGCTTTGTGTTCCCAACAAGCTGGTTGAAGGACGGCTTTCACACACACTTATCTCTCAGAACTGAGCATGTGGAGAGACGTTCGTTCATCTAGCACTAAGGGAACGGATTGCAGGAGAAACTTTTACTCTGGTTTCTCAGTCTGTTTCCTAGTGCCTGTTACAAGTTCCTGCTGTTTTCACTGTAAAACCGAGTTGGAGCTTGTACCTTCCCATATATATGTATGGAGTGGTGTTGGAAACTGAAAAGAAACTTTGTGTTGCCAACAAGCTAGTTGAAGGACGGCTTTCTCACACACTTATCTCTCAAAACTGAGCATGTTGAGAGACGTTCGTTCATCTAGCACAAAGGGAACGGGTTGCAGGAGAAACTTTTACTCTGGTATCTCAGTCTGTTTCCTAGTGCCGGTTTGAAGTTCCTGCAGTTTTCACTGTAAAACCGAGTTGGAGCTAGTACCTTCCCATATATATGTATGGAGTGGAGTTTACAACTGAAAAGAAACTTTATGTTGCCAACAAGCTAGTTGAAGGACGGCTTTGTCACACACTTATCTTTCAAAACTGAGCATGTTGAGAGACGTTCGTTCATCTAGCACAAATGGAACGGGTTGCAGGAGAAACTTTTACTCTGGTATCTCAGTCTGTTTCCTAGTGCCGGTTTGAAGTTCCTGCAGTTTTCACTGTAAAACCGATTTGGAGCTAGTACTTTCCCACATATATGTATGGAGTGGAGTTTACAACTGAAAAGAAACTTTGTGTTCCCAACAACCTTGTTGAAGTACGGCTTTCACACACACTTATCTCTCAGAACTGAGTATGTGGACAGACGTTCGTTCATCTAGCACAAAGGGAACGGATTGCAGGAGAAACTTTTACTCTGGTTTCTCAGTCTGTTTCCTAGTGCCTGTTTAAAGTTCCTGCAATTTTCACTGTAAAACCGAGTTGGAGCTAGTTCCTTCCCATATATATGTATGCAGGGGAGTTTGCAACTGAAAAGAAACTTTGTGTTCCCAACAAGCTGGTTGAAGGACGTCTTTCACACACACTTATCTCTCAGAACTGAGCATGTGGAGAGACGTTCGTTCATCTAGCACTAAGGGAACGGATTGCAGGAGAAACTTTTACTCTGGTTTCTCAGTCTGTTTCCTAGTGCCTGTTACAAGTTCCTGCTGTTTTCACTGTAAAACCGAGTTGGAGCTTGTACCTTCCCATATATATGTATGGAATGGAGTTTGCAACTGAAAAGAAACTTTGTGTTCCCAACAAGCTAGTTGAAGGACGGCTTTCACACACACTTATGTCTCAGAAATTAGTATGTGGAGAGACGTTCGTTAATCTAGCACAAAGGGAACTGGTTTGCAGGGGAAATTTTACTCTGGTTTCTCAGTCTGTTTCCTAGTGCCGGTTTGAGATTCCTGCAGTTTTCACTGTAAAACAGAGTTGGAGCTAGTACCTTCCCATATATATGTATGGAGTGGAGTTTACAATTGAAAAGAAACTTTGTGTTCCCAACAAGCTGGTTGAAGGACGGCTTCCACACACACTTATCTCTCAAAACTGAGCATGTGGAGAGACGTTCGTTCATCTAGCACAAAGGGAACGGATTGCAGGAGAAACTTTTACTCTGGTTACTCAGTCTGTTTCCTAGTGCCTGTTTCAAGTTCCTGCAGTATACACTGTAATACCGAGTTGGAGCTAGTACCTTCCCATATATATGTATGGAGTGGTGTTTACAACTGAAAAGAATCTTTGTGTTGCCAACAAGCTAGTTGAAGGACGGCTTTCCACACACTTATCTCTCAAAACTGAGCATGTTGAGAGACGTTCGTTCATCTAGCACAAAGGGAACTGGTTGCAGGAGAAACTTTTACTCTGGTTTCTCAGTCTGTTTCCTAGTGCCGGTTTGAAGATCCTGCAGTTTTCACTGTAAAACCGAGTTGGTGCTAGTACCTTCCCATATATATGTATGGAGTGGAGTTGGAAACTGAAAAGAAACTTTGTGTTCCCAACAAGCTAGTTGAAGGACGGCTTTCTCACACACTTATCTCTCAAAACTGAGCATGTTGAGAGACGTTCGTTCATCTAGCACAAAGGGAACGGTTTGCAGGAGAAACTTTTACTCTGGTATCTCAGTCTGTTTCCTAGTGCCGGTTTGAAGTTCCTGCAGTTTCATTGTAAAACCGAGTTGGAGCTAGTACCTTCCCATATATATGTATGGAGTGGAGTTTACAACTGAAAAGAAACTATGTGTTGCCAACAAGCTAGTTGAAGGACGGCTTTCCACACACTTATCTCTCAAAACTGAGCATATTGAGAGACGTTCGTTCATCTAGCACAAAGGGAACGGGATGCAGGAGAAACTTTTACTCTGGTTTCTCAGTCTGTTTCCTAGTGCCGGTTTGAAGTTCCTGCAGTTTTCACTGTAAAACCGAGTTGGAGCTAGTACCTTCCCATATATATGTATGGAGTGGAGTTTACAACTGAAAAGAAACTTTGTGTTCCCAACAAGCTGGTTGAAGGACGACTTTCACACACACTTATCTCTCAGAATTGAGCATGTGGAGAGACGTTCGTTCATCTAGCACAAAGGGAACGGATTGCAGGGGAAATTTTTACTCTGGATTCTCAGTCTGTTTCCTAGTCCCTGTTTCAAGTTCCTGCAATTTTCACTGTAAACCCGAGTTGGAGCTAGTACCTTCCCATATATATTTATGCAGTGGGGTTTGCAACTGAAAAGAAACTTTGTGTTCCCAACAAGCTAGTTGAAGGACGGCTTTCACACACACTTATCTCTCAGAACTGAGCATGTGGAGAGACTTTCGTTCATCTAGCACAAAGGGAACGGTTTGCAGGAGAAACTTTTACTCTGGTTTCTCAGTCTGTTTCCTTGTGCCGGTTTGAAGTTCCTGCAGTTTTCACTCTAAAACCGAGTTGGAGCTAGTACCTTCCTGTATATATGTATGGAGTGGAGTTTGCAACTGAAAAGAAACTTTGTGTTCCCAACAAGCTGGTTGAAGGACGGCTTTCACACACACTTATCTCTCAGAACTGAGCATGTGGAAAGACGTTCGTTCATCTGGCACTAAGGGAACGGATTGCAGGAGAAACTTTTACTCTGGTTTTTCAGTCTGTTTCCTTGTGCCTGTTACAAGTTCCTGCTGTTTTCACTGTAAAACCGAGTTGGAGCTTGTACCTTCCCATATATATGTATGGAGTGGAATTTGCAACTGAAAAGAAACTTTGTGTTCCCAAAAAGCTAGTTGAAGGACGGCTTTCACACACACTTATCTCTCAGAACTGAGCATGTGGAGAGACGTTCGTTCATCTAGCACAAAGGGAACGGATTGCAGGAGAAACTTTTACTCTGGTTTCTCAGTCTGTTTCCTAGTGCCGGTTTGAAGTTTCTGCAGTTTTCACTGTAAAACAGAGTTGGAGCTAGTACCTTCCCATATATATGTATGGAGTGGAGTCTACAACTGAAAAGAAACTTTGTGTTCCCAACAAGCTGGTTGAAGGACGGCTTTCACACACACTTATCTCTCAGAACTGAGTATGTGGAGAGACGTTCGTTCATCTAGCACAAAGGGAACGGATTGCAGGAGAAACTTTTACTCTGGTTTCTCAGTCTGTTTCCTAGTGCCTGTTTCAACTTCCTGCAATTTTCACTGTAAAACCGAGTTGGAGCTTGTACCTTCCCATATATATGTATGCAGTGGAGTTTGCAACTGAAAAGAAACTTTGTGTTCCCTACAAGCTAGTTGAAGGACGACTTTCACACACACTTATCTCTCAGAACTGAGCATGTGGAGAGACGTTCATTCATCTAGCACAAAGGGAACGGGTTGCAGGAGAAACTTTTACTCTGGTTTCTCAGTCTGTTTCCTAGTGCCGGTTTGAAGTTCCTGCACTTTTCACTGTAAAACCGAGTTGGAGCTAGTACCTTCCCATATATATATATGGAGTGGAGTTTGCAACTGAAAAGAAACTTTGTGTTCCCAACAAGCTAGTTGAAGTACGGCTTTCACACACACTTATCTCTCAGAACTGAGCATGTGGAGAGACGTTCGTTCATCTAGCACAAAGGGAACGGTTTGCAGGAGAAACTTTTACTCTGGTTTCTCAGTATGTTTCCTAGTGCCGGTTTGAAGTTCCTGCAGTTTTCACTCTTAAACCGAGTTGGAGCTACTACCTTCCCATATATATATGTATGGAGTGGAGTTTGCAACTGAAAAGAAACTTTGTGTTCCCAACAAGCTGGTTGAAGGACGGCTTTCACACACACTTATCTCTCAGAACTGAACATGTGGAGAGACGTTCGTTCATCTAGCACTAAGGGAACGGATTGCAGGAGAAACTTTTACTCTGGTTTCTCAGTCTGTTTCCTAGTGCCTGTTACAAGTTCCTGCTGTTTTCACTGTAAAACCGAGTTGGAGCTTGTACCTTTCCATATATATGTATGGAGTGGAGTTTGCAACTGAAAAGAAACTTTGTGTTCCCAACAAGCTAGTTGAAGGACGGCTTTCACACACACTTATGTCTCAGAACTGAGCATGTGGAGAGACGTTCGTTCATCTAGCACAAAGGGAACTGGTTTGCAGGGGAAACTTTTACTCTAGTTTCTCAGTCTGTTTCCTAGTGCCGGTTTGAAGTTCCTGCAGTTTTCACTGTAAAACCGATTTGGAGCTATTACCTTCCCATATATATGTATGGAGTGGAGTTTACAACTGAAAAGAAACTTTGTGTTCCCAACAAGCTAGTTGAAGGACGGCTTTCACACACACTTATCTCTCAGAACTGAGCATGTGGAGAGACGTTCATTCATCTAGCACAAATGGAACGGATTGCAGGAGAAACTTTTACTCTGGTTTCTCAGTCTGTTTCCTAGTGCCTGTTTCAAGTTCCTGGAGTTTTCACTGTAAAACCGAGTTGGAGCTAGTACCTACAAATATATATGTATGGATGGAGTTGGATATTGAAAAGAAACTTTGTGTTCCCAACAAGCTAGTTGAAGGACGGCCTTCACACACACTTATCTCTCAGAACTGAGCATGTGGAGAGACGTTCGTTCATCTAGCACAAAGGGAACGGGTTGCAGGAGAAACTTTTACTCTGATTTCTCAGTCTGTTTCCTAGTGCCGGTTTGAAGTTCCTGCAGTTTTCACTGTAAAACCGACATGGAGCTAGTATATTCCCATACATATGTATGGAGTGGAGTCTACAACTGAAAAGAAACTTTGTGTTCCCAACAAGCTAGTTGAAGGACGGCTTTCACACACACATATCTCTCACAACTGAGCATGTGGAGAGACGGTCGTTCATCTGGCACAAAGTGAACGGGTTGCAGGAGAAACTTTTACTCTGGTTTCTCAGTCTGTTTCTTAGTGCCGGTTTGAAGTTCCTGAAGTTTTCACTCTAAAACCGAGTTGGAGATAGTACCTTCCCATATATATGTATGGAGTGGAGTTTACAACTAAAAAGAAACTTTGTGTTCCCAACAAGCTAGTTGAATGACGGCTTTCACACACACTTATCTCTCAGAACTGAGCATGTGGAGAGACGTTCATTCATCTAGCACAAATGGAACGGATTGCAGGAGAAACTTTTACTCTGGTTTCTCAGTCTGTTTCCTAGTGCCTGTTTCAAGTTCCTGGAGTTTTCACTGTAAAACCAAGTTGGAGCTAGTACCTTCCCATATATATGTATGGAGTGGAGTTGGAAAATGAAAAGAAACTTTGTTTTCCCAACAAGCTAGTTGAAGGAAGGCTTTCACACACACTTATCTCTCAGAACTGAGCATGTGGAGAGACGTTCGTTCATCTAGCCCAAAGGAAACGGGTTGCAGGAGAAACTTTTTCTCTGGTTTCCCAGTATGTTTCCTAGTGCCGGTTTGAAGTTCCTGCAGTTTTCACTGTAAAACCGAGTTGGAACTAGTATCTTCCCATATATATTAATGGAGTGGAGTTTGCAACTGAAAGGAAACTTTGTGTTCCCAACAAGCTAGTTAAAGGATGGCTTTCACACACACTTATCTCTCAGAACTGAGCATGTGGAGAGACGTTCGTTCATCTAGCACAAAGGAAACTGGTTGCAGGAGAAACATTTACTCTGGTTTCTCAGTCTGTTTCCTAGTGCCGGTTTGAAGTTCCTGCAGTTTTCACTGTAAAACCGAGTTGGAGCTAGTACCTTCCCATATATATGTATGGAGTGAAGTTTACAACTGAAAAGAAACTTTGTGTTCCCAACAAGCTAGTTGAAGGACGGCTTTCACACACACTTATCTCTCAGAACTGAGCATGTGGAGAGACGTTCGTTCATCTAGCACAAAGGGAACGGATTGCAGGAGAAACTTTTACTCTGGTTTCTCAGTCTGTTTCCTAGTGCCGGTTTGAAGTTCCTGCAGTTTTCACTGTAAAACAGAGTTGGAGCTAGTACCTTCCCATATATATGTATGGAGTGGAGTCTACAACTGAAAAGAAACTTTGTGTTCCCAACAAGCTGGTTGAAGGACGGCTTTCACACACACTTATCTCTCAGAACTGAGTATGTGGAGAGACGTTCGTTCATCTAGCACAAAGGGAACGGATTGCAGGAGAAACTTTTACTCTGGTTTCTCAGTCTGTTTCCTAGTGCCTGTTTCAACTTCCTGCAATTTTCACTGTAAAACCGAGTTGGAGCTTGTACCTTCCCATATATATGTATGCAGTGGAGTTTGCAACTGAAAAGAAACTTTGTGTTCCCTACAAGCTAGTTGAAGGACGACTTTCACACACACTTATCTCTCAGAACTGAGCATGTGGAGAGACGTTCATTCATCTAGCAAAAAGGGAACGGGTTGCAGGAGAAACTTTTACTCTGGTTTCTCAGTCTGTTTCCTAGTGCCGGTTTGAAGTTCCTGCACTTTTCACTGTAAAACCGAGTTGGAGCTAGTACTTTCCCATATATATATATGGAGTGGAGTTTGCAACTGAAAAGAAACTTTGTGTTCCCAACAAGCTAGTTGAAGTACGGCTTTCACACACACTTATCTCTCAGAACTGAGCATGTGGAGAGACGTTCGTTCATCTAACACAAAGGGAACGGGTTGCAGGAGAAACTTTTACTCTGGTTTCTCAGTATGTTTCCTAGTGCCGGTTTGAAGTTCCTGCAGTTTTCACTCTAAAACCGAGTTGGAGCTACTACCTTCCCATATATATATGTATGGAGTGGAGTTTGCAACTGAAAAGAAACTTTGTGTTCCCAACAAGCTGGTTGAAGGACGGCTTTCACACACACTTATCTCTCAGAACTGAACATGTGGAGAGACGTTCGTTCATCTAGCACTAAGGGAACGGATTGCAGGAGAAACTTTTTCTCTGGTTTCTCAGTCTGTTTCCTAGTGCCTGTTACAAGTTCCTGCTGTTTTCACTGTAAAACCGAGTTGGAGCTTGTACCTTTCCATATATATGTATGGAGTGGAGTTTGCAACTGAAAAGAAACTTTGTGTTCCCAACAAGCTAGTTGAAGGACGGCTTTCACACACACTTATGTCTCAGAACTGAGCATGTGGAGAGACGTTCGTTCATCTAGCACAAAGGGAACTGGTTTGCAGGGGAAACTTTTACTCTAGTTTCTCAGTCTGTTTCCTAGTGCCGGTTTGAAGTTCCTGCAGTTTTCACTGTAAAACCGATTTGGAGCTATTACCTTCCCATATATATGTATGGAGTGGAGTTTACAACTGAAAAGAAACTTTGTGTTCCCAACAAGCTAGTTGAAGGACGGCTTTCACACACACTTATCTCTCAGAACTGAGCATGTGGAGAGACGTTCATTCATCTAGCACAAATGGAACGGATTGCAGGAGAAACTTTTACTCTGGTTTCTCAGTCTGTTTCCTAGTGCCTGTTTCAAGTTCCTGGAGTTTTCACTGTAAAACCGAGTTGGAGCTAGTACCTACAAATATATATGTATGGATGGAGTTGGATATTGAAAAGAAACTTTGTGTTCCCAACAAGCTAGTTGAAGGACGGCCTTCACACACACTTATCTCTCAGAACTGAGCATGTGGAGAGACGTTCGTTCATCTAGCACAAAGGGAACGGGTTGCAGGAGAAACTTTTACTCTGATTTCTCAGTCTGTTTCCTAGTGCCGGTTTGAAGTTCCTGCAGTTTTCACTGTAAAACCGACATGGAGCTAGTATATTCCCATAAATATGTATGGAGTGGAGTCTACAACTGAAAAGAAACTTTGTGTTCCCAACAAGCTAGTTGAAGGACGGCTTTCACACACACATATCTCTCACAACTGAGCATGTGGAGAGACGGTCGTTCATCTGGCACAAAGTGAACGGGTTGCAGGAGAAACTTTTACTCTGGTTTCTCAGTCTGTTTCTTAGTGCCGGTTTGAAGTTCCTGAAGTTTTCACTCTAAAACCGAGTTGGAGATAGTACCTTCCCATATATATGTATGGAGTGGAGTTTACAACTAAAAAGAAACTTTGTGTTCCCAACAAGCTAGTTGAATGACGGCTTTCACACACACTTATCTCTCAGAACTGAGCATGTGGAGAGACGTTCATTCATCTAGCACAAATGGAACGGATTGCAGGAGAAACTTTTACTCTGGTTTCTCAGTCTGTTTCCTAGTGCCTGTTTCAAGTTCCTGGAGTTTTCACTGTAAAACCAAGTTGGAGCTAGTACCTTCCCATATATATGTATGGAGTGGAGTTGGAAAATGAAAAGAAACTTTGTTTTCCCAACAAGCTAGTTGAAGGAAGGCTTTCACACACACTTATTTCTCAGAACTGAGCATGTGGAGAGACGTTCGTTCATCTAGCCCAAAGGAAACGGGTTGCAGGAGAAACTTTTTCTCTGGTTTCCCAGTATGTTTCCTAGTGCCGGTTTGAAGTTCCTGCAGTTTTCACTGTAAAACCGAGTTGGAACTAGTATCTTCCCATATATATTAATGGAGTGGAGTTTGCAACTGAAAGGAAACTTTGTGTTCCCAACAAGATAGTTAAAGGATGGCTTTCACACACACTTATCTCTCAGAACTGAGCATGTGGAGAGACGTTCGTTCATCTAGCACAAAGGAAACTGGTTGCAGGAGAAACATTTACTCTGGTTTCTCAGTCTGTTTCCTAGTGCCGGTTTGAAGTTCCTGCAGTTTTCACTGTAAAACCGAGTTGGAGCTAGTACCTTCCCATATATATGTATGGAGTGAAGTTTACAACTGAAAAGAAACTTTGTGTTCCCAACAAGCTAGTTGAAGGACGGCTTTCACACACACTTATCTCTCAGAACTGAGCATGTGGAGAGACGTTCGTTCATCTAGCACAAAGGGAACGGATTGCAGGAGAAACTTTTACTTTGGTTTCTCAGTCTGTTTCCTAGTGCCGGTTTGAAGTTCCTGCAGTTTTCACTGTAAAACCGAGTTGGAGCTAGTACCTTCCCATATATATGTATGGAGTGGAGTTGGAAAATGAAAAGAAACTTTGTGTTGCCAACAAGCTAGTTGAAGGACGGCTTTCTCACACACTTATCTCTCAAAACTGAGCATGTTGAGAGACGTTCGTTCATCTAGCACAAAGGGAAAAGGTTGCAGGAGAAACTTTTACTCTGGTATCTCAGTCTGTTTCCTAGTGCCGGTTTTAAGTTCCTGCAGTTTTCACTGTAAAACCGAGTTGTAGCTAGTACCTTCCCATATATATGTATGGAGTGGAATTTACAACTGAAAAGAAACTTTGTTTTGCCAACAAGCTAGTTGAAGGACGGCTTTCTCACACACTTATCTCTCATAACTGAGTATGTGGACAGACGTTCGTTCATCTAGCACAAAGGGAACGGATTGCAGGAGAAACTTTTACTCTGGTTTCTCAGTCTGTTTCCTAGTGCCTGTTTCAAGTTCCTGCAATTTTTACTGTAAAACCGAGTTGGAGCTAGTACCTTCCCATATATATGTATGCAGTGGAGTTTGCAACTGAAAAGAAACTTTGTGTTCCCAACAAGCTAGTTGAAGGGCGGCTTTCACACACACTTATCTCTCAGAACTGAGCATATGGAGAGACGTTTGTTCATCTAGCACAAAGGGAACGGGTTGCAGGAGAAACTTTTACTCTGGTTTCTCAGTCTGTTTCCTAGTGCCGGTTTGAAGTTCCTGTAGTTTTCACTCTAAAACCGAGTTGGAGCTAGTACCTTCCCATATATATGTATGCAGTGGAGTTTGCAACTGAAAAGAAACTTTGTGTTCCCAACAAGCTAGTTGAAGGACGGCTTTCACACACACTTATCTCTCAGAACTGAGCATGTGGAGAGACGTTCGTTCATCTAGCACAAAGGGAACGGGCTGCAGGAGAAACTTTTACTCTGGTTTCTCAGTCTGTTTCCAAGTGCCGGTTTGAAGTTCCTGCAGTTTTCACTCTAAAACCGAGTTGGAGCTAGTACCTTCCCATATATATGTATGGAGTGGAGTTTGCAACTGAAAAGAAACTTTGTGTTCCCAACAAGCTGGTTGAAGGACGGCTTTCACACACACTTATCTCTCAGAACTGAGCATGTGGAGAGACGTTCGTTCATCTAGCACTAAGGGAACGGATTGCAGGAGAAACTTTTACTCTGGTTTCTCAGTCTGTTTCCTAGTGCCTTTTACAAGTTCCTGCTGTTTTCACTGTAAAACCGAGTTGGAGCTTGTACCTTCCCATATATATGTATGGAGTGGAGTTTGCAACTGAAAAGAAACTTTGTGTTCCCAACAAGCTAGTTGAAGCACGGCTTTCACACACACTTATGTCTCAGAACTTAGTATGTGGAGAGACGTTCGTTCATCTAGCACAAAGGGAACTGGTTTGTAGGGGAAACTTTTACTCTGGTTTCTCAGTCTGTTTCCTAGTGCCGGTTTGAAATTCCTGCAGTTTTCACTGTAAAACCGAGTTGGAGCTAGTACCTTCCCATATATATGTATGGAGTGGAGTTGGAAACTGAAAAGAAACTTTGTGTTGCCAACAAGCTATTTGAAGAACGGCTTTCTCACACACTTATCTCTCAAAAATGAGCATGTGGAGAGACGTTCGTTCATCTAGCAAAAAAGGGAACGGGTTGCAGGAGAAACTTTTACTCTTGTTTCTCAGTATGTTTCCTAGTGCCGGTTTGAAGTTCCTGCAGTTTTCACTGTAAAACCGAGTTGGAGCTATTACCATCCCATACATATGTATGGAGTGGAGTTTACAACTGAAAAGAAACTTTGTGTTCCCAACAAGCTGGATGAAGTACGGCTTTCACACACACTTATCTCTCAGAACTGAGTATGTGGACAGACGTTCGTTCATCTAGCAGAAAGGGAACGGATTGCAGGAGAAACTTTTACTCTGGTTTCTCAGTCTGTTTCCTAGTGCCTGTTTCAAGTTCCTGCAATTTTCACTGTAAAACCGAGTTGGAGCTAGTACCTTCCCATATATATGTATGCAGTGGAGTTTGCAACTGAAAAGAAACTTTGTGTTCCCAACAAGCTAGTTGAAGGACGGCTTCCACACACACTTATCTCTCAGAACTGAGCATGTGGAGAGACGTTCGTTCATCTAGCACAAAAGGAACGGGTTGCAGGAGAAACTTTTACTCTGGTTTCTCAGTCTGTTTCCTAGTGCCTTTTACAAGTTCCTGCTGTTTACACTGTAAAACCGAGTTGGAGCATGTACCTTCCCATATATATGTATGGAGTGGAGTTTACAACTGAAAAGAAACTTTGTGTTCCCAACAAGCTGGTTGAAGGCGGCTTTCACACACACTTATCTCTCACAACTGAGCATGTGGAGAGACGTTCGTTCATCTATCACAAAGGGAACGGATTGCAGGCGAAACTTTTACTCTGGTTTCTCAGTCTGTTTCCTAGTACCTGTTTCAAGTTCCTGCAATTTTCACTGTAAAACCGAGTTGGAGCTAGTACCTTCCCATATATATGTATGCAGTGGAGTTTGCAACTGAAAAGAAACTTTGTGTTCTCAACAAGCTAGTTGAAGGACGGCTTTCACACACACTTATCTCTCAGAACTGAGCATGTGGAGAGACGTTCGTTCATCTAGCACAAAGGGAACGGGCTGCAGGAGAAACTTTTACTCTGGTTTCTCAGTCTGTTTCCTAGTGCCGGTTTGAAGTTCCTGCAGTTTTCACTCTAAAATCGAGTTGGAGCTAGTACCTTCCCATATATATGTATGCAGTGGAGTTTGCAACTGAAAAGAAACTTTGTGTTCCCAACAAGCTGGTTGAAGGACGGCTTTCACACACACTTATCTCTCAGAACTGAGCATGTGGAGAGACGTTCGTTCATCTAGCACTAAGGGAACGGATTGCAGGAGAAACTTTTACTCTGGTTTCTCAGTCTGTTTCCTAGTGCCTGTTACAAATTCCTGCTGTTTTCACTGTAAAACCGAGTTGGAGCTTGTACCTTCCCATATATATGTATGGAGTGGAATTTGCAACTGAAAAGAAACTTTGTGTTCCCAACAAGCTAGTTGAAGGACGGCTTTCACACACACTTATGTCTCAGAACTTAGCATGTGTAGAGACGTTCGTTCATCTAGCACAAAGGGAACTGGTTTGCAGGGGAAACTTTTACTCTGGTTTCTCAGTCTGTTTCCTAGTGCCGGTTTGAAGTTCCTGCAGTTTTCACTCTAAAACAGATTTGGAGCTAGTACCTTCCCATATACATGTATGGAGTGGAGTTTACAACTGAAAAGAAACTTTGTGTTCCCAACAAGCTAGTTGAAGGACGGCTTTCACACACACTTATCTCTCAGGACTGAGCATGTGGAGAGACGTTCATTCATCTAGCACAAATGGAACGGATTGCAGGAGAAACTCTTACTCTGGTTTCTCAGTCTGTTTCCTAGTGCCGGTTTGAAGTTCCTGCAGTTTTCACTCTAAAACCTAGTTGGAGCTAGTACCTTCCCATATATATGTATGGAGTGGAGTTTGCAACTGAAAAGAAACTTTGTGTTGCCAACAAGCTAGTTGAAGGACGGCTTTCACACACACTTATCTCTCAGAACTGAGCATGTGGAGAGACGTTCGTTCATCTATCACAAAGGGAACGGGTTGCAGGAGAAACTTTTACTCTGGTTTCTCAGTCTGTTTCCTAGTGCCGGTGTGAAGTACCTGCAGTTTTCACTCTAAAACCGAGTTGGAGCTAGTACCTTCCCATATATACGTATGGAGTGGAGTTTGCAACTGAAAAGAAACTTTGTGTTCCCAACAAGCTGGTTGAAGGACGGCTTTCACACACACTTATCTCTCAGAACTGAGCATGTGGAGAGACGTTCGTTCATCTATCACTAAGGGAACGGATTGCAGGAGAAACTTTTACTCTGTTTTCTCAGTCTGTTTCCTAGTGCCTTTTACAAGTTCCTGCTGTTTTCACTGTAAAACCGAGTTGGAGCTTGTACCTTCCCATATATATGTATGGAGTGGAGTTTACAACTGAAAAGAAACTTTGTGTTACCAACAAGCTGGTTGAAGGCGGCTTTCACACACACTTATCTCTCAGAACTGAGCATGTGGAGAGACGTTCGTTCATCTAGCACAAAGGGAACGGATTGCAGGAGAAACTTTTACTCTGGTTTCTCAGTCTGTTTCCTAGTGCCTGTTTCAAGTTCCTGCAATTTTCACTGTAAAACCGAGTTGGAGCTAGTACCTTCCCATATATATGTATGCAGTGGAGTTTGCAACTGAAAAGAAACTTTGTGTTCCCAACAAGCTAGTTGAAGGACGGCTTTCACACGCACTTATCTCTCAGAACTGAGCATGTGGAGAGACGTTCGTTCATCTAGCACAAAGGGAACGGGTTGCAGGAGAAACTTTTACTCTGGTTTCTCAGTCTGTTTCCTAGTGCCGGTTTGAAGTTCCTGCAGTTTTCACTCTAAAACCGAGTTGGAGCTAGTACCTTCCCATATATATGTATGGAGTGGAGTTTGCAACTGAAAAGAAACTTTGTGTTCCCAACAAGCAGGTTGAAGGACGGCTTTCACACACACTTATCTCTCAGAACTGAGCATGTGGAGAGACGTTCGTTCATCTAGCACTAAGGGAAAGGATTGCAGGAGAAACTTTTACTCTGGTTTCTCAGTCTGTTTCCTAGCGCCTGTTACAAGTTCCTGCTGTTTTCACTGTAAAACCGAGTTGGAGCTTGTACCTTCCCATATATATGTATGGAGTGGAATTTATAACTGAAAAGAAATTTTGGGTTCCCAACAAGCTAGTTGAAGGACGGCTTTCACACACACTTATGTCTCAGAACTTAGCATGTGTAGAGACGTTCGTTCATCTAGCACAAAGGGAACTGGTTTGCAGGGGAAACTTTTACTCTGGTTTCTCAGTCTGTTTCCTAGTGCCGGTTTGAAGTTCCTGCAGTTTTCACTGTAAAACAGATTTGGTGCTAGTACCTTCCCATATACATGTATGGAGTGGAGTTTACAACTGAAAAGAAACTTTGTGTTCCCAACAAGCTAGTTGAAAGACGGCTTTCACACACACATATCTCTCAGGACTGAGCATGTGGAGAGACGTTCATTCATCTAGCACAAATGGAACGGATTGCAGGAGAAACTCTTACTCTGGTTTCTCAGTCTGTTTCCTAGTGCCGGTTTGAAGTTCCTGCAGTTTTCACTCTAAAACATATTTGGAGCTTGTACCTTCCCATATATATGTATGGAGTGGAGTTTGCAACTGAAAAGAAACTTTGTGTTCCCAACAAGCTAGTTGAAGGACGGCTTTCACACACACTTATCTCTCAAAACTGAGCGTGTGGAGAGACGTTCGTTCATCTAGCACAAAGGGAACGGGTTGCAGGAGAAACTTTTACTCTGGTTTCTCAGTCTGTTTCCTAGTGCCGGTTTGAAGTTCCTGCAGTTTTCACTCTAAAACCGAGTTGGAGCTAGTACCTTCCCATATATATGTATGGAGTGGAGTTTGCAACTGAAAAGAAACTTTGTGTTCCCAACAAGCTGGTTGAAGGACGGCTTTCACACACACTTATCTCTCAGAACTGAGCATGTGGAGAGACGTTCGTTCATCTAGCACTAAGGGAACGGATTGCAGGAGAAACTTTTACTCTGGTTTCTCAGTCTGTTTCCTAGTGCCTGTTACATGTTCTTGCTGTTTTCACTGTAAAACCGAGTTGGAGCTTGTACCTTCCCATATATATGTATGGAGTGGAGTTTGCAACTGAAAAGAAACTTTGTGTTCCCAACAAGCTAGTTGAAGGACGTCTTTCACACACACTTATGTCTCAGAACTTAGCATGTGGAGAGACGTACGTTCATCTAGCACAAAGGGAACTGGTTTGCAGGAGAAACTTTTACTCTGGTTTCTCAGTCTGTTTCCTAGTGCCGGTTTGAAGTTCCTGCAGTTTTCACTGTAAAACAGATTTGGAGCTAGTACCTTCCCATAAACAAGTATGGAGTGGAGTTTAAAACTGAAAAGAAACTTTGTGTTCCCAACAAGCTAGTTGAAGGACGGCTTTCACACACACTTATCTCTCAGGACTGAGCATGTGGAGAGACGTTCATTCATCTAGCACAAATGGAACGGATTGCAGGAGAAACTCTTACTCTGGTTTCTCAGTTTCCTAGTGCCGGTTTGAAGTTCCTGCAGTTTTCACTCTAAAACCTAGTTGGAGCTAGTACCTTCCCATATATATGTATGGAGTGGAGTTTGCAACTGAAAAGAAACTTTGTGTTCCCAACAAGCTAGTTGAAGGACGGCTTTCACACACACTTACCTCTCAAAACTGAGCATGTGGAGAGACGTTCGTTCATCTAGCACAAAGGGAACGGGTTGCAGGAGAAACTTTTACTCTGGTTTCTCAGTCTGTTTCTTAGTGCCGGTTTGAAGTTCCTGCAGTTTTCACTCTAAAACCGAGTTGGAGCTAGTACCTTCCCATATATATGTATGGAGTGGAGTTTGCAACTGAAAAGAAACTTTGTGTTCCCAACAAGATTGTTGAAGGACGGCTTTCACACACACTTATCTCTCAGAACTGAGCATGTGGAGAGACGTTCGTTCATCTAGCACAAAGGGAACGGATTGCAGGAGAAACTTTTACTCTGGTTTCTCAGTCTGTTTCCTAGTGCCGGTTTGAAGTTTCTGCAGTTTTCACTGTAAAACCGAGTTGGAGCTAGTACCTTCCCATATATATGTATGGAGTGGAGTCTACAACTGAAAAGAAACTTTGTGTTCCCAACAAGCTGGTTGAAGGACGGCTTCCACACACACTTATCTCTCAGAACTGAGCATGTGGAGAGACGTTCGTTCATCTAGCACAAAGGGAACGGATTGCAGGAGAAACTTTTACTCTGGTTTCTCAGTCTGTTTCCTAGTGCCTGTTTCAACTTCCTGCAATTTTCACTGTAAAACCGAGTTGGAGCTAGTACCTTCCCATATATATGTATGCAGTGGAGTTTGCAACTGAAAAGAAACTTTGTGTTCCCAACAAGCTAGTTGAAGGACGGCTTTCACACACACTTATCTCTCAGAACTGAGCACGTGGAGAGACGTTTGTTCATCTAGCAAAAAGGGAACGGGTTGCAGGAGAAACTTTTACTCTGGTTTCTCAGTCTGTTTCCTAGTGCCGGTTTGAAGTTCCTGCAGTTTTCACTCTAAAACCGAGTTGGAGCTAGTACCTTCCCATATATATGTATGCAGTGGAGTTTGCAACTGAAAAGAAACTTTGTGTTCCCAAAAAGCTGGTTGAAGGACGGCTTTCACAAACACTTATCTCTCAGAACTGAGCATGTGGAGAGACGTTCGTTCATCTAGCACTAAGGGAACGGATTGCAGGAGAAACTTTTACTCTGGTTTCTCAGTCTGTTTCCTAGTGCCTGTTTCAAGTTCCTGCTGTTTTCACTGTAAAACCGAGTTGGAGCTTGTACCTTCCCATATATATGTATGGAGTGGTGTTTGCAACTGAAAAGAAACTTTGTGTTCCCAACAAGCTAGTTGAAGGACGGCTTTCACACACACTTATCTCTCAAAACTGAGCATGTGGAGAGACGTTCGTTCATCTAGCACAAAGGGAACGGGTTGCAGGAGAAACTTTTACTCTGGTTTCTCAGTCTGTTTCCTAGTGCCGGTTTGAAGTTCCTGCAGTTTTCACTCTAAAACCGAGTTGGAGCTAGTACCTTCCCATATATATGTATGGATTGGAGTTTGCAACTGAAAAGAAACTTTGTGTTCCCAACAAGCTGGTTGAAGGACGGCTTTCACACACACTTAACTCTCAGAACTGAGCATGTGGAGAGACGTTCATTCATCTAGCACAAATGGAACGGATTGCAGGAGAAACTTTTACTCTGGTTTCTCAGTCTGTTTCCTAGTGCCTTTTTCAAGTTCCTACAGTTTTCACTGTAAAACCGAGTTGGAGCTAGTACCTTCCCATATATATGTATGGAGTGGAGTTTACAACTGAAAAGAAACTTTGTGTTCCCATCAAGCTGGTTGAAGGACGGTTTTCGCACACACTTATCTCTCAGAACTGAGACTGTGGAGAGACGTTCGTTCATCTAGCACAAAAGGAACGGATTGCAGGAGAAACTTTTACTCTGGTTTCTCAGTCTGTTTCCTAGTGCCGGTTTGAAGTTTCTGCAGTTTTCACTGTAAAACCTAGTTGAAGCTAGTACCTTCCCATATATATGTATGGAGTGGAGTCTGCAACTTAAAAGAAACTTTGTGTTCCCAAAAAGCTGGTTGAAGGACGGCTTTCACACACACTTATCTCTCAGAACTGAGCATGTGGAGAGACGTTCGTTCATCTAGCACTAAGGGAACGAATTGTAGGAGAAACTTTTACTCTGGATTCTCAGTCTGTTTCCTAGTGCCTTTTACAAGTTCCTGCTGTTTTCACTGTAAAACCGAGTTGGAGCTTGTACCTTCCCATATATATGTATGGAGTGGAGTTTGCAACTGAAAAGAAACTTTGTGTTCCCAACAAGCTAGTTGAAGGACGGCTTTCACACACACTTATGTCTCAGAACTTAGCATGTGGAGAGACGTATGTTCATCTAGCACAAAGGGAACTGGTTTGCAGGAGAAACTTTTACTCTGGTTTCTCAGTCTGTTTCCTAGTGCCGGTTTGAAGTTCCTGCAGTTTTCACTGTAAAACCGATTTGGAGCTAGTACCTTCCCATATATATGTATGGAGTGGAGTTTACAACTGAAAAGAAACTTTGTGTTCCCAACAAGCTAGTTGAAGGACGGCTTTCACACACACTTATCTCTCAGAACTGAGCATGTGGAGAGACGTTCATTCATCTAGCACAAATGGAACGGATTGCAGGAGAAACTTTTACTCTGGTTTCTCAGTCTGTTTCCTAGTGCCTGTTACAAGTTCCTGCTGTTTTCACTGTAAAACCGTGTTGGAGCTTGTACCTTCCCATATATATGTATGGATTGGAATTTGCAACTGAAAAGAAACTTTGTGTTCCCAACAAGCTAGTTGAAGGACGGCTTTCACACACACTTATGTCTCAGAACTTAGCATGTGTAGAGACGTTCGTTCATCTAGCACAAAGGGAACTGGTTTGCAGGGGAAACTTTTACTCTGGTTTCTCAGTCTGTTTCCTAGTGCCGGTTTGAAGTTCCTGCAGTTTTCACTGTAAAACAGATTTGGAGCTAGTACCTTCCCATAAACAAGTATGGAGTGGAGTTTAAAACTGAAAAGAAACTTTGTGTTCCCAACAAGCTAGTTGAAGGACGGCTTTCACACACACTTATCTCTCAGGACTGAGCATGTGGAGAGACGTTCATTCATCTAGCACAAATGGAACGGATTGCAGGAGAAACTCTTACTCTGGTTTCTCAGTTTCCTAGTGCCGGTTTGAAGTTCCTGCAGTTTTCACTCTAAAACCTAGTTGGAGCTAGTACCTTCCCATATATATGTATGGAGTGGAGTTTGCAACTGAAAAGAAACTTTGTGTTCCCAACAAGCTAGTTGAAGGACGGCTTTCACACACACTTACCTCTCAAAACTGAGCATGTGGAGAGACGTTCGTTCATCTAGCACAAAGGGAACGGGTTGCAGGAGAAACTTTTACTCTGGTTTCTCAGTCTGTTTCCTAGTGCCGGTTTGAAGTTCCTGCAGTTTTCACTCTAAAACCGAGTTGGAGCTAGTACCTTCCCATATATATGTATGGAGTGGAGTTTGCAACTGAAAAGAAACTTTGTGTTCCCAACAAGATTGTTGAAGGACGGCTTTCACACACACTTATCTCTCAGAACTGAGCATGTGGAGAGACGTTCGTTCATCTAGCACAAAGGGAACGGATTGCAGGAGAAACTTTTACTCTGGTTTCTCAGTCTGTTTCCTAGTGCCGGTTTGAAGTTTCTGCAGTTTTCACTGTAAAACCGAGTTGGAGCTAGTACCTTCCCATATATATGTATGGAGTGGAGTCTACAACTGAAAAGAAACTTTGTGTTCCCAACAAGCTGGTTGAAGGACGGCTTCCACACACACTTATCTCTCAGAACTGAGCATGTGGAGAGACGTTCGTTCATCTAGCACAAAGGGAACGGATTGCAGGAGAAACTTTTACTCTGGTTTCTCAGTCTGTTTCCTAGTGCCTGTTTCAACTTCCTGCAATTTTCACTGTAAAACCGAGTTGGAGCTAGTACCTTCCCATATATATGTATGCAGTGGAGTTTGCAACTGAAAAGAAACTTTGTGTTCCCAACAAGCAAGTTGAAGGACGGCTTTCACACACACTTATCTCTCAGAACTGAGCACGTGGAGAGACGTTTTTTCATCTAGCAAAAAGGGAACGGGTTGCAGGAGAAACTTTTACTCTGGTTTCTCAGTCTGTTTCCTAGTGCCGGTTTGAAGTTCCTGCAGTTTTCTCTCTAAAACCGAGTTGGAGCTAGTACCTTCCCATATATATGTATGGAGTGGAGTTTTCAACTGAAAAGAAACTTTGTGTTCCCAACAAGCTAGTTGAAGGACGGCTTTCACACACACTTATGTCTCAGAACTTAGCATGTGGAGAGACGTACGTTCATCTAGCACAAAGGGAACTGGTTTGCAGGAGAAACTTTTACTCTGGTTTCTCAGTCTGTTTCCTAGTGCCGGTTTGAAGTTCCTGCAGTTTTCACTGTAAAACCGATTTGGAGCTAGTACCTTCCCATATATATGTATGGAGTGGAGTTTACAACTGAAAAGAAACTTTGTGTTCCCAACAAGCTAGTTGAAGGACGGCTTTCACACACACTTATCTCTCAGAACTGAGCATGTGGAGAGACGTTCATTCATCTAGCACAAATGGTACGGATTGCAGGAGAAACTTTTACTCTGGTTTCTCAGTCTGTTTCCTAGTGCCTGTTACAAGTTCCTGCTGTTTTCACTGTAAAACCGTGTTGGAGCTTGTACCTTCCCATATATATGTATGGATTGGAATTTGCAACTGAAAAGAAACTTTGTGTTCCCAACAAGCTAGTTCAAGGACGGCTTTCACACACACTTATGTCTCAGAACTTAGCATGTGTAGAGACGTTCGTTCATCTAGCACAAAGGGAACTGGTTTGCAGGGGAAACTTTTACTCTGGTTTCTCAGTCTGTTTCCTAGTGCCGGTTTGAAGTTCCTGCAGTTTTCACTCTAAAACCGAGTTGGAGCTAGTACCTTCCCATATATATGTATGCAGTGGAGTTTGCAACTGAAAAGAAACTTTGTGTTCCCAAAAAGCTGGTTGAAGGACGGCTTTCACAAACACTTATCTCTCAGAACTGAGCATGTGGAGAGACGTTCGTTCATCTAGCACTAAGGGAACGGATTGCAGGAGAAACTTTTACTCTGGTTTCTCAGTCTGTTTCCTAGTGCCTGTTTCAAGTTCCTGCTGTTTTCACTGTAAAACCGAGTTGGAGCTTGTACCTTCCCATATATATGTATGGAGTGGTGTTTGCAACTGAAAAGAAACTTTGTGTTCCCAACAAGCTAGTTGAAGGACGGCTTTCACACACACTTATCTCTCAAAACTGAGCATGTGGAGAGACGTTCGTTCATCTAGCACAAAGGGAACGGGTTGCAGGAGAAACTTTTACTCTGGTTTCTCAGTCTGTTTCCTAGTGCCGGTTTGAAGTTCCTGCAGTTTTCACTCTAAAACCGAGTTGGAGCTAGTACCTTCCCATATATATGTATGGATTGGAGTTTGCAACTGAAAAGAAACTTTGTGTTCCCAACAAGCTGGTTGAAGGACGGCTTTCACACACACTTAACTCTCAGAACTGAGCATGTGGAGAGACGTTCATTCATCTAGCACAAATGGAACGGATTGCAGGAGAAACTTTTACTCTGGTTTCTCAGTCTGTTTCGTAGTGCCTTTTTCAAGTTCCTACAGTTTTCACTGTAAAACCGAGTTGGAGCTAGTACCTTCCCATATATATGTATGGAGTGGAGTTTACAACTGAAAAGAAACTTTGTGTTCCCATCAAGCTGGTTGAAGGACGGCTTTCGCACACACTTATCTCTCAGAACTGAGACTGTGGAGAGACGTTCGTTCATCTAGCACAAAAGGAACGGATTGCAGGAGAAACTTTTACTCTGGTTTCTCAGTCTGTTTCCTAGTGCCGGTTTGAAGTTTCTGCAGTTTTCACTGTAAAACCTAGTTGAAGCTAGTACCTTCCCATATATATGTATGGAGTGGAGTCTACAACTTAAAAGAAACTTTGTGTTCCCAAAAAGCTGGTTGAAGGACGGCTTTCACACACACTTATCTCTCAGAACTGAGCATGTGGAGAGACGTTCGTTCATCTAGCACTAAGGGAACGGATTGTAGGAGAAACTTTTACTCTGGATTCTCAGTCTGTTTCCTAGTGCCTTTTACAAGTTCCTGCTGTTTTCACTGTAAAACCGAGTTGGAGCTTGTACCTTCCCATATATATGTATGGAGTGGAGTTTGCAACTGAAAAGAAACTTTGTGTTCCCAACAAGCTAGTTGAAGGACGGCTTTCACACACACTTATGTCTCAGAACTTAGCATGTGGAGAGACGTACGTTCATCTAGCACAAAGGGAACTGGTTTGCAGGAGAAACTTTTACTCTGGTTTCTCAGTCTGTTTCCTAGTGCCGGTTTGAAGTTCCTGCAGTTTTCACTGTAAAACCGATTTGGAGCTAGTACCTTCCCATATATATGTATGGAGTGGAGTTTACAACTGAAAAGAAACTTTGTGTTCCCAACAAGCTAGTTGAAAGACGGCTTTCACACACACTTATCTCTCAGAACTGAGCATGTGGAGAGACGTTCATTCATCTAGCACAAATGGAACGGATTGCAGGAGAAACTTTTACTCTGGTTTCTCAGTCTGTTTCCTAGTGCCTGTTTCAAGTTCCTGGAGTTTTCACTGTAAAACCGAGTTTGAGCTAGTACCTTCCCATATATATGTATGGAGTGGAGTTGGAAACTGAAAAGAAACTTTGTGCTCCCAACAAGCTAGTTGAAGGACGGCTTTCACACACACTTATCTCTCAGAACTGAGCATGTGGAGAGACGTTCGTTCATCTAGCACAAAGGGAACGGGTTGCAGGAGAATCTTTTACTCTGGTTTCTCAGTATGTTTCCTAGTGCCGGTTTGAAGTTCCTGCAGTTTTCACTGTAAAACCGAGTTGGAGCTAGTACCTTCCCATATATATTAATGGAGTGGAGTTTGCAACTGAAAAGAAACTTTGTGTTCCCAACAAGCTAGTTGAAGGACGGCTTTCACACACACTTATCTCTCAAAACTAAGCATGTGGAGAGACGTTCGTTCATCTAGCACAAAGGGAACGGGTTGCAGGAGAAACTTTTACTCTGATTTCTCAGTCTGTTTCCTAGTGCCGGATTGAAGTTCCTGCAGTTTTCACTGTAAAACCGACTTGGAGCTAGTACATTCCCATACATATGTATGGAGTGGAGTTGGAAACTGAAAAGAAACTTTGTGTTCCCAACAAGCTAGTTGAAGTACGGCTTTCACACACACATATCTCTTCAGAACTGAGCATGTGGAGAGACGTTCATTCATCTAGCACAAATGGAACGGATTGCAGGAGAAACTTTTACTCTGGTTTCTCAGTCTGTTTCCTAGTGCCTGTTTCAAGTTCCTGCAGTTTTCACTGTAAAACCGAGTTTGAGCTAGTACCTTCCCTTATATATGTATGGACTGGAGTTGGAAACTGAAAAGAAACTTTGTGTTCCCAACAAGCTTGTTGAAGGAAGGCTTTCACACACACTTATCTCTCAGAACTGAGCATGTGGAGAAACGTTCGTTCATCTAGCACAAAGGGAACGGGTTGCAGGAGAAACTTTTACTCTGGTTTCTCAGTATGTTTCCTAGTGCCGGTTTGAAGTTCCTGCAGTTTTCACTGTAAAACCGAGTTGGAGCTAGTACCTTCCCATATATATTAATGGAGTGGAGTTTGCAACTGAAAAGGAACTTTGTGTTCCCAACAAGCTAGTTGAAGGACGGCTTTCACACACACTTATCTCTCAGAACTGAGCATGTGGAGAGACGTTCGTTCATCTAGCACAAAGGGAACGGGTTGCAGGGGAAACTTTTACTCTGATTTCTCAGTCTGTTTCCTAGTGCCGGTTTGAAGTTCCTGCAGTTTTCACTGTAAAACCGACTTGGAGCTAGTACATTCCCATACATATGTATGGAGTGGAGTTGGAAACTGAAAAGAAACTATGTGTTCCCAACAAGCTAGTTGAAGGACGGCTTTCACACACACTTATCTCTCAGAACTGAGCATGTGGAGAGACGTTCATTCATCTAGCACAAATGGAACGGATTGCAGGAGAAACTTTTACTCTGGTTTCTCAGTCTGTTTCCTAGTGCCTGTTTCAAGTTCCTGGAGTTTTCACTGTAAAACCGTGTTGGAGCTAGTACCTTCCCATATATATGTATGGAGTGGAGTTGGAAACTGAAAAGAAACTTTGTGTTCCCAACAAGCTAGTTGAAGAAAGGCTTTCACACACACTTATCTCTCAGAACTGAGCATGTGGAGAGACGTTCGTTCATCTAGCACAAAGGGAACGGGTTGCAGGAGAAACTTTTACTCTGGTTTCTCAGTATGTTTCCTAGTGCCGGTTTGAAGTTCCTGCAGTTTTCACTGTAAAACCGAGTTGGAGCTAGTACCTTCCCATATATATTAATGGAGTGGAGGTTGCAACTGAAAAGAAACTTTGTGTTCCCAACAAGCTAGTTGAAGGACGGCTTTCACACACACTTATCTCTCAAAACTGAGCATGTGGAGAGACGTTCGTTCATCTAGCACAAAGGGAACGAGTTGCAGGAGAAACTTTTACTATGATTTCTCAGTCTGTTTCCTAGTGCCGGTTTGAAGTTCCTGCAGTTTTCACTGTAAAACCGACTTGGAGCTAGTACTTTCCCATACATATGTATGGAGTGGAGTTGGAAACTGAAAAGAAACTTTGTGTTCCCAACAAGCTAGTTGAAGGACGGCTTTCACACACACTTATCTCTCAGAAATGAGCATGTGGAGAGACGTTCGTTCATCTAGCACAAAGGGAACTGGTTGCAGGAGAAACTTTTACTCTGGTTTCTCAGTCTGTTTCCTAGTGCCGGTTTGAAGTTCCTGCAGTTTTCACTGTAAAACCGAGTTGGAGTTAGTACCTTCCCATATATATGTATGGAGTGAATTTTACAACTGAAAAGAAACTTTGTGTTGCCAACAAGCTGGTTGAAGGACGGCTTTCACACACACTTATCTCTCAGAACTGAGCATGTTGAGAGACGTTCGTTCATCTAGCAAAAAGGGAACGGGTTGCAGGAGAAACTTTTACTCAGGTTTCTCAGTCTGTTTCCTAGTGCCGGTTTGAAGTTCCTGCAGTTTTCACTGTAAAACGGATTTGGAGCTTGTACCTTCCCATATATATTTATGGAGTGGAGTTTACAACTGAAAAGAAACTTTGTGTTCCAAACAAGCTGGTTGAAGGACGGCTTTCACACACACTTATCTCTCAGAACTGAGCATGTGGACAGATGTTCGTTCATCTAGCACAAAGGGAACGGATTGCAGGAGAAACTTTTACTCTGGTTTCTCAGTCTGTTTCCTAGTGCCTGTTTCAAGTTCCTGCAATTTTCACTGTAAAACAGAGTTGGAGCTAGTACCTTCCCATATATATGTATGCAGTGGAGTTTGCAACTGAAAAGAAACTTTGTGTTCCCAACAAGCTAGTTGAAGGACGGCGTTCACACACACTTATCTCTCAGAACTGAGCATGTGGAGAGACGTTCGTTCATCTAGCACAAAGGGAACGGGTTGCAGGAGAAACTTTTACTCTGGTTTCTCAGTCTGTTTCCTAGTGCCGGTTTGAAGTTCCTGCAGTTTTCACTGTAAAACCGAGTTGGAGCTAGTACCTTCCCATATATATTTATGGAGTGGAGTTTGCAACTGAAAAGAAACTTTGTGTTCACAACAAGCTGGTTGAAGGACGGCTTTCACACACACTTATTTCTCAGAACTGAGCATGTCGAGAGACGTTCGTTCATCTAGCAAAAAGGGAACGGATTGCAGGAGAAACTTTTACTCTGGTTTCTCAGTCTGTTTCCTAGTGCCTGTTTCAACATCCTGCAATTTTCACTGTAAAACCGAGTTGGAGCTAGTACCTTCCCATATATATGTATGCAGTGGAATTTACAACTGAAAAGAAACTTTGTGTTCCCAACAAGCTAGTTGAAGGACGGCTTTCACACACACTTATCTCTCAGAACTGAGCATGTGGAGAGACGTTCATTCATCTAGCACAAATGGAACGGATTGCAGGAGAAACTTTTACTCTGGTTTCTCAGTCTGTTTCCTAGTGCCTTTTTCAAGTTCCTGCAGTTTTCACTGTAAAACCGAGTTGGAGCTAGTACCTTCCCATATATATGTATGGAGTGGAGTTTACAACTGAAAAGAAAATTTGTGTTCCCATCAAGCTGGTTGAAGGACGGCTTTCGCACACACTTATCTCTCAGAACTGAGACTGTGGAGAGACGTTCGTTCATCTAGCACAAAAGGAACGGATTGCAGGAGAAACTTTTACTCTGGTTTCTCAGTCTGTTTCCTAGTGCCGGTTTGAAGTTTCTGCAGTTTTCACTGTAAAACCTAGTTGAAGCTAGTACCTTCCCATATATATGTATGGAGTGGAGTCTACAACTGAAAAGAAACTTTGTGTTCCCAAAAAGCTGGTTGAAGGACGGCTTTCACACACACTTTTCTCTCAGAACTGAGCATGTGGAGAGACGTTCGTTCATCTAGCACTAAGGGAACGGATTGCAGGAGAAACTTTTACTCTGGTTTCTCAGTCTGTTTCCTAGTGCCTGTTTCAAGTTCCTGGAGTTTTCACTGTAAAACCGAGTTGGAGCTAGTACCTTCCCATATATATGTATGGAGTGGAGTTGGAAACTGAAAAGAAACTTTGTGTTCCCAACAAGCTAGTTGAAGGACGGCTTTCACACCCACTTATCTCTCAGAACTGAGCATGTGGAGAGACGTTCATTCATCTAGCACAAAGGGAACGGGTTGCAGGAGAATCTTTTACTCTAATTTCTCAGTCTGTTTCCTACTGCCGGTTTGAAGTTCCTGCAGTTTTCACTGTAAAACCGACTTGGAGCTAGTACATTCCCATACATATGTATGGAGTGGAGTCTACAACTGAAAAGAAACTTTGTGTTCCCAACAAGCTAGTTGAAGGACGGCTTTCACACACACATATCTCTCAGAACTGAGCATGTGGAGAGACGTTCGTTCATCTAGCACAAAGGGAACGGGTTGCAGGAGAAACTTTTACTCTGGTTTCTCAGTCTATTTCCTTGTGTCAGTTTGAAGTTCCTGCAGTTTTCACTGTAAAACCGATGTGGAGCTAGTACCATCCCATATGTGTGTATGGAGTGGAGTTTACAACTGAAAAGAAACTTTGTGTTCCCAACAAGCTAGTTGAAGGACGGCTTTCACACACACTTTTCTCTCAGAACTGAGCATGTGGAGAGACGTTCATTCATCTAGCACAAATGGAACGGATTGCAGGAGAAACTTTTACTCTGGTTTCTCAGTATGTTTCCTAGTGCCGGTTTGAAGTTCCTGCAGTTTTCACTGTAAAACCGAGTTGGAGCTAGTACCTTCCCATATATATGAATGGAGTGGAGTTTACAACTGAAAAGAAACTTTGTGTTCCCAACAAGCTAGTTGAAGGACGGCTTTCACAAACAAATATATCTCAAAACTGAGCATGTGGAGAGACGTTCGTTCATCTAGCACAAAGGGAACGGGTTGCAGAAGAAACTTTTACTCTGATTTCTCAGTCTGTTTCCTAGTGCCGGTTTGAAGTTCCTGCAGTTTTCACTGTAAAACCGAGTTGGAGCTAGTACCTTCCCATATATATGTATGGAGTGGAGTTGGAAACTGAAAAGAAACTTTGTGTTCCCAACAAGCTAGTTGAAGGACGGCTTTCACACACACATATCTCTCAGAACTGAGCATGTGGAGAGACGTTCGTTCATCTAGCACAAAGGGAACGGGTTGCAGGAGAATCTTTTACTCTGATTTCTCAGTCTGTTTCCTACTGCCGGTTTGAAGTTCCTGCAGTTTTCACTGTAAAACCGACTTGGAGCTAGTACATTCCCATACATATGTATGGAGTGGAGTCTTCAACTGAAAAAAAACTTTGTGTTCCCAACAAGCTAGTTGAAGGACGGCTTTCACACACACTTATCTCTCAAAACTGAGCATGTGGAGAGACGTTCGTTCATCTAGCACAAAGGGAACGGGTTGCAGGAGAAACTTTTACTCTGGTTTCTCAGTCTGTTTCCTAGTGCCTGTTTCAAGTTCCTGCAGTTTTCACTCTAAAACCGAGTTGGAGCTAGTACCTTCCCATATATATGTATGGAGTGGAGTTGGAAACTGAAAAGAAACTTTGTGTTCCCAACAAGCTAGTTGAATGACGGCTTTCACACACACTTATCTCTCAGAACTGACCATGTGGAGAGACGTTCATTCATCTAGCACAAATGGAACGGATTGCAGGAGAAACTTTTACTCTGGTTTCTCAGTCTGTTTCCTAGTGCCTGTTTCAAGTTCCTGGAGTTTTCACTGTAAAACAGAGTTGGAGCTAGTACCTTCCCATATATATGTATGGAGTGGAGTTGGAAACTGAAAAGAAACTTTGTGTTCCCAACAAGCTAGTTGAAGGAAGGCTTTCACACACACTTATCTCTCAGAACTGAGCATGTGGAGAGACGTTCGTTCATCTAGCACAAAGGGAACGGTTTGCAGGGGAAACTTTTACTCTGGTTTCTCAGTATGTTTCCTAGTGCCGGTTTGAAGTTCCTGCAGTTTTCACTGTAAAACCGAGTTGGAGCTAGTACCTTCCCATATATATTAATGGAGTGGAGTTTGCAACTGAAAAGAAACTTTGTGTTCCCAACAAGCTAGTTGAAGGACGGCTTTCACACACACTTATCTCTCAAAACTAAGCATGTGGAGAGACGTTCGTTCATCTAGCACAAAGGGAACGGGTTGCAGGAGAAACTTTTACTCTGAATTCTCAGTCTGTTTCCTAGTGCCGGTTTGAAGTTCCTGCAGTTTTCACTGTAAAACCGACTTGGAGCTAGTACATTCCCATACATATGTATGGAGTGGAGTTGGAAACTTAAAAGAAACTTTGTGTTCCCAACAAGCTAGTTGAAGGACGGCTTTCACACACACTTATCTCTCAGAACTGAGCATGTGGAGAGACGTTCATTCATCTAGCACAAATGGAACGGATTGCAGGAGAAACTTTTACTCTGGTTTCTCAGTCTGTTTCCTAGTGCCTGTTTCAAGTTCCTGGAGTTTTCACTGTAAAACCGAGTTGGAGCTAGTACTTTCCCTTATATATGTATGGACTGGAGTTGGAAACTGAAAAGAAACTTTGTGTTCCCAACAAGCTAGTTGAAGGAAGGCATTCACACACACTTATCTCTCAGAACTGAGCATGTGGAGAGACGTTCGTTCATCTAGCACAAAGGGAACGGGTTGCAGGAGAAACTTTTACTCTGGTTTCTCAGTCTGTTTCCTAGTGCCGGTTTGAAGTTCCTGCAGTTTTCACTGTAAAACCGATTTGGAGCTAGTACCTTCCCATATATATTAATGGAGTGGAGTTTGCAACTGAAAAGGAACTTTGTGTTCCCAACAAGCTAGTTGAAGGACGGCTTTCACACACACTTATCTCTCAGAACTGAGCATGTGGAGAGACGTTCATTCATCTAGCACAAATGGAACGGATTGCAGGAGAAACTTTTACTCTGGTTTCTCAGTCTGTTTCCTAGTGCCTGTTTCAAGTTCCTGGAGTTTTCACTGTAAAACCGAGTTGGAGCTAGTACCTTCCCATATATATGTATGGAGTGGAGTTGGAAACTTAAAAGAAACTTTGTGTTCCCAACAAGCTAGTTGAAGGAAGGCTTTCACACACACTTATCTCTCAGAACTGAGCATGTGGAGAGACGTTCGTTCATCTAGCACAAAGGGAACGGGTTGCAGGGGAAACTTTTACTCTGGTTTCTCAGTATGTTTCCTAGTGCCGGTTTGAAGTTCCTGCAGTTTTCATTGTAAAACCGAGTTGGAGCTAGTACCTTTCCATATATATTAATGGAGTGGAGTTTGCAACTGAAAAGAAACTTTGTGTTCCCAACAAGCTAGTTGAAGGACGGCTTTCACACACACTTATCTCTCAAAACTAAGAATGTGGAGAGACGTTCGTTCATCTAGCACACAGGGAACGGGTTGCAGGAGAAACTTTTACTCTGATTTCTCAGTCTGTTTCCTAGTGCCGGTTTGAAGTTCCTGCAGTTTTCACTGTAAAACCGACTTGGAGCTAGTACATTCCCATACATATGTATGGAGTGGAGTTGTAAACTGAAAAGAAACTTTGTGTTCCCAACAAGCTAGTTGAAGGACGGCTTTCACACACACTTATCTCTCAGAACTTAGCATGTGGAGAGACGTTCATTCATCTAGCACAAATGGAACGGATTGCAGGAGAAACTTTTACTCTGGTTTCTCAGTCTGTTTCCTAGTGCCTGTTTCAAGTTCCTGGAGTTTTCACTGTAAAACCGAGTTGGAGCTAGTACCTTCCCTTATATATGTATGGACTGGAGTTGGAAACTGAAAAGAAACTTTGTGTTCCCAACAAGCTAGTTGAAGGAAGGCTTTCACACACACTTATCTCTCAGAACTGAGCATGTGGAGAAACGTTCGTTCATCTAGCACAAAGGGAACGGGTTGCAGGAGAAACTTTTACTCTGGTTTCTCAGTATGTTTCCTAGTGCCGGTTTGAAGTTCCTGCAGTTTTCACTGTAAAACCGAGTTGGAGCTAGTACCTTCCCATATATATTAATGGAGTGGAGTTTGCAACTGAAAAGGAACTTTGTGTTCCCAACAAGCTAGTTGAAGGACGGCTTTCACACACACTTATCTCTCAGAACTGAGCATGTGGAGAGACGTTCGTTCATCTAGCACAAAGGGAACTGGTTGCAGGAGAAACTTTTACTCTGGTTTCTCAGTCTGTTTCCTAGTGCCGGTTTGAAGTTCCTGCAGTTTTCACTGTAAAACCGAGTTGGAGCTAGTACCTTCCCATATATATGTATGGAGTGAATTTTACAACTGAAAAGAAACTTTGTGTTCCCAACAAGCTGGTTGAAGGACGGCTTTCACACACACTTATCTCTCAGAACTGAGCATGTGGAGAGACGTTCGTTCATCTAGCACTAAGGGAACGGATTGCAGGAGAAACTTTTACTCTGGTTTCTCAGTCTGTTTCCTAGTGCCGGTTTGAATTTCCTGCAGTTTTCACTGTAAAACCGAGTTGGAGCTAGTACCTTCCCATATATATGTATGGAGTGGATTTGGAAACTGAAAAGAAACTTTGTGTTGCCAACAAGCTAGTTGAAGGACGGCTTTCTCACACACTTATCTCTCAAAACTGAGCATGTTGAGAGACGTTCGTTCATCTAGCAAAAAGGGAAGGGGTTGCAGGGAAACTTTTACTCAGGTTTCTCAGTCTGTTTCCTAGTGCCGGTTTGAAGTTCCTGCAGTTTTCACTGTAAAACGGATTTGGAGCTAGTACCTTCCCATATATATGTATGGAGTGGAGTTTACAACTGAAAAGAAACTTTGTGTTCCAAACAAGCTGGTTGAAGGACGGCTTTCACACACACTTATCTCTCAGAACTGAGCATGTGGACAGATGTTCGTTCATCTAGCACAAAGGGAACGGATTGCAGGAGAAACTTTTACTCTGGTTTCTCAGTCTGTTTCCTAGTGCCTGTTTCAAGTTCCTGCAATTTTCACTGTAAAACAGAGTTGGAGCTAGTACCTTCCCATATATATGTATGCAGTGGAGTTTGCAACTGAAAAGAAACTTTGTGTTCCCAACAAGCTAGTTGAAGGGCGGCGTTCACACACACTTATCTCTCAGAACTGAGCATGTGGAGAGACGTTCGTTCATCTAGCACAAAGGGAACGGGTTGCAGGAGAAACTTTTACTCTGATTTCTCAGTCTGTTTCCTAGTGCCTGTTTGAAGTTCCTGCAGTTTTCACTGTAAAACCGACTTGGAGCTAGTACATTCCCATACATATGTATGGAGTGGAGTTGTAAACTGAAAAGAAACTTTGTGTTCCCAACAAGCTAGTTGAAGGACGGCTTTCACACACACTTATCTCTCAGAACTTAGCATGTGGAGAGACGTTCATTCATCTAGCACAAATGGAACGGATTGCAGGAGAAACTTTTACTCTGGTTTCTCAGTCTGTTTCCTAGTGCCTGTTTCAAGTTCCTGGAGTTTTCACTGTAAAACCGAGTTGGAGCTAGTACCTTCCCTTATATATGTATGGACTGGAGTTGGAAACTGAAAAGAAACTTTGTGTTCCCAACAAGCTAGTTGAAGGAAGGCTTTCACACACACTTATCTCTCAGAACTGAGCATGTGGAGAAACGTTCGTTCATCTAGCACAAAGGGAACGGGTTGCAGGAGAAACTTTTACTCTGGTTTCTCAGTATGTTTCCTAGTGCCGGTTTGAAGTTCCTGCAGTTTTCACTGTAAAACCGAGTTGGAGCTAGTACCTTCCCATATATATTAATGGAGTGGAGTTTGCAACTGAAAAGGAACTTTGTGTTCCCAACAAGCTAGTTGAAGGACGGCTTTCACACACACTTATCTCTCAGAACTGAGCATGTGGAGAGACGTTCGTTCATCTAGCACAAAGGGAACTGGTTGCAGGAGAAACTTTTACTCTGGTTTCTCAGTCTGTTTCCTAGTGCCGGTTTGAAGTTCCTGCAGTTTTCACTGTAAAACCGAGTTGGAGCTAGTACCTTCCCATATATATGTATGGAGTGAATTTTACAACTGAAAAGAAACTTTGTGTTCCCAACAAGCTGGTTGAAGGACGGCTTTCACACACACTTATCTCTCAGAACTGAGCATGTGGAGAGACGTTCGTTCATCTAGCACTAAGGGAACGGATTGCAGGAGAAACTTTTACTCTGGTTTCTCAGTCTGTTTCCTAGTGCCGGTTTGAATTTCCTGCAGTTTTCACTGTAAAACCGAGTTGGAGCTAGTACCTTCCCATATATATGTATGGAGTGGATTTGGAAACTGAAAAGAAACTTTGTGTTGCCAACAAGCTAGTTGAAGGACGGCTTTCTCACACACTTATCTCTCAAAACTGAGCATGTTGAGAGACGTTCGTTCATCTAGCAAAAAGGGAAGGGGTTGCAGGGAAACTTTTACTCAGGTTTCTCAGTCTGTTTCCTAGTGCCGGTTTGAAGTTCCTGCAGTTTTCACTGTAAAACGGATTTGGAGCTAGTACCTTCCCATATATATGTATGGAGTGGAGTTTACAACTGAAAAGAAACTTTGTGTTCCAAACAAGCTGGTTGAAGGACGGCTTTCACACACACTTATCTCTCAGAACTGAGCATGTGGACAGATGTTCGTTCATCTAGCACAAAGGGAACGGATTGCAGGAGAAACTTTTACTCTGGTTTCTCAGTCTGTTTCCTAGTGCCTGTTTCAAGTTCCTGCAATTTTCACTGTAAAACAGAGTTGGAGCTAGTACCTTCCCATATATATGTATGCAGTGGAGTTTGCAACTGAAAAGAAACTTTGTGTTCCCAACAAGCTAGTTGAAGGGCGGCGTTCACACACACTTATCTCTCAGAACTGAGCATGTGGAGAGACGTTCGTTCATCTAGCACAAAGGGAACGGGTTGCAGGAGAAACTTTTACTCTGGTTTCTCAGTCTGTTTCCTAGTGCCGGTTTGAAGTTCCTGCAGTTTTCACTGTAAAACCGAGTTGGAGCTAGTTCCTTCCCATATATATTTATGGAGTGGAGTTTGCAACTGAAAAGAAACTTTGTGTTCACAACAAGCTGGTTGAAGGACGGCTTTCACACACACTTATTTCTCAGAACTGAGCATGTGGAGAGACGTTCGTTCATCTAGCAAAAAGGGAACGGATTGCAGGAGAAACTTTTACTCTGGTTTCTCAGTCTGTTTCCTAGTGCCTGTTTCAACTTACTGCAATTTTCACTGTAAAACCGAGTTGGAGCTAGTACCTTCCCATATATATGTATGCAGTGGAGTTTACAACTGAAAAGAAACTTTGTGTTCCCAACAAGCTAGTTGAAGGACGGCTTTCACACACACTTATCTCTCAGAACTGAGCATGTGGAGAGACGTTCGTTCATCTAGCACACAGGGAACGGGTTGCAGGAGAAACTTTTACTCTGATTTCTCAGTCTGTTTCCTAGTGCCGGTTTGAAGTTCCTGCAGTTTTCACTGTAAAACCGACTTGGAGCTAGTACATTCCCATACATATGTATGGAGTGGAGTTGTAAACTGAAAAGAAACTTTGTGTTCCCAACAAGCTAGTTGAAGGACGGCTTTCACACACACTTATCTCTCAGAACTTAGCATGTGGAGAGACGTTCATTCATCTAGCACAAATGGAACGGATTGCAGGAGAAACTTTTACTCTGGTTTCTCAGTCTGTTTCCTAGTGCCTGTTTCAAGTTCCTGGAGTTTTCACTGTAAAACCGAGTTGGAGCTAGTACCTTCCCTTATATATGTATGGACTGGAGTTGGAAACTGAAAAGAAACTTTGTGTTCCCAACAAGCTAGTTGAAGGAAGGCTTTCACACACACTTATCTCTCAGAACTGAGCATGTGGAGAAACGTTCGTTCATCTAGCACAAAGGGAACTGGTTGCAGGAGAAACTTTTACTCTGGTTTCTCAGTCTGTTTCCTAGTGCCGGTTTGAAGTTCCTGCAGTTTTCACTGTAAAACCGAGTTGGAGCTAGTACCTTCCCATATATATGTATGGAGTGAATTTTACAACTGAAAAGAAACTTTGTGTTCCCAACAAGCTGGTTGAAGGACGGCTTTCACACACACTTATCTCTCAGAACTGAGCATGTGGAGAGACGTTCGTTCATCTAGCACTAAGGGAACGGATTGCAGGAGAAACTTTTACTCTGGTTTCTCAGTCTGTTTCCTAGTGCCGGTTTGAATTTCCTGCAGTTTTCACTGTAAAACCGAGTTGGAGCTAGTACCTTCCCATATATATGTATGGAGTGGATTTGGAAACTGAAAAGAAACTTTGTGTTGCCAACAAGCTAGTTGAAGGACGGCTTTCTCACACACTTATCTCTCAAAACTGAGCATGTTGAGAGACGTTCGTTCATCTAGCAAAAAGGGAAGGGGTTGCAGGGAAACTTTTACTCAGGTTTCTCAGTCTGTTTCCTAGTGCCGGTTTGAAGTTCCTGCAGTTTTCACTGTAAAACGGATTTGGAGCTAGTACCTTCCCATATATATGTATGGAGTGGAGTTTACAACTGAAAAGAAACTTTGTGTTCCAAA
Organism: Camelus dromedarius; assembly: GCF_036321535.1. Lineage (NCBI taxonomy): Eukaryota > Metazoa > Chordata > Mammalia > Artiodactyla > Camelidae > Camelus > Camelus dromedarius. Next base: position 11,560,424 of record NC_087470.1, on the reverse strand, counting down.
CAAGCTGGTTGAAGGACGGCTTTCACACACACTTATATCTCAGAACTGAGCATGTGGACAGATGTTCGTTCATCTAGCACAAAGGGAACGGATTGCAGGAGAAACTTTTACTCTGGTTTCTCAGTCTGTTTCCTAGTGCCTGTTTCAAGTTCCTGCAATTTTCACTGTAAAACAGAGTTGGAGCTAGTACCTTCCCATATATATGTATGCAGTGGAGTTTGCAACTGAAAAGAAACTTTGTGTTCCCAACAAGCTAGTTGAAGGGCGGCGTTCACACACACTTATCTCTCAGAACTGAGCATGTGGAGAGACGTTCGTTCATCTAGCACAAAGGGAACGGGTTGCAGGAGAAACTTTTACTCTGGTTTCTCAGTCTGTTTCCTAGTGCCGGTTTGAAGTTCCTGCAGTTTTCACTGTAAAACCGAGTTGGAGCTAGTTCCTTCCCATATATATTTATGGAGTGGAGTTTGCAACTGAAAAGAAACTTTGTGTTCACAACAAGCTGGTTGAAGGACGGCTTTCACACACACTTATTTCTCAGAACTGAGCATGTGGAGAGACGTTCGTTCATCTAGCAAAAAGGGAACGGATTGCAGGAGAAACTTTTACTCTGGTTTCTCAGTCTGTTTTCTAGTGCCTGTTTCAACTTACTGCAATTTTCACTGTAAAACCGAGTTGGAGCTAGTACCTTCCCATATATATGTATGCAGTGGAGTTTACAACTGAAAAGAAACTTTGTGTTCCCAACAAGCTAGTTGAAGGACGGCTTTCACACACACTTATCTCTCAGAACTGAGCATGTGGAGAGACGTTCATTCATCTAGCACAAATGGAACGGATTGCAGGAGAAACTTTTACTCTGGTTTCTCAGTATGTTTCCTAGTGCCGGTTTGAAGTTCCTGCAGTTTTCACTGTAAAACCGAGTTGGAGCTAGTACCTTCCCATATATATGAATGGAGTGGAGTTTACAACTGAAAAGAAACTTTGTGTTCCCAACAAGCTAGTTGAAGGACGGCTTTCACAAACAATTATATCTCAAAACTGAGCATGTGGAGAGACGTTCGTTCATCTAGCACAAAGGGAACGGGTTGCAGAAGAAACATTTACTCTGATTTCTCAGTCTGTTTCCTAGTGCCGGTTTGAAGTTCCTGCAGTTTTCACTGTAAAACCGAGTTGGAGCTAGTACCTTCCCATATATATGTATGGAGTGGAGTTGGAAACTGAAAAGAAACTTTGTGTTCCCAACAAGCTAGTTGAAGGACGGCTTTCACACACACATATCTCTCAGAACTGAGCATGTGGAGAGACGTTCGTTCATCTAGCACAAAGTGAACGGGTTGCAGGAGAATCTTTTACTCTGATTTCTCAGTCTGTTTCCTACTGCCGGTTTGAAGTTCCTGCAGTTTTCACTGTAAAACCGACTTGGAGCTAGTACATTCCCATACATATGTATGGAGTGGAGTCTTCAACTGAAAAAAAACTTTGTGTTCCCAACAAGCTAGTTGAAGGACGGCTTTCACACACACTTATCTCTCAAAACTGAGCATGTGGAGAGACGTTCGTTCATCTAGCACAAAGGGAACGGGTTGCAGGAGAAACTTTTACTCTGGTTTCTCAGTCTGTTTCCTAGTGCCAGTTTGAAGTTCCTGCAGTTTTCACTCTAAAACCGAGTTGGAGCTAGTACCTTCCCATATATATGTATGGAGTGGAGTTGGAAACTGAAAAGAAACTTTGTGTTCCCAACAAGCTAGTTGAAGGACAGCTTTCACACACACTTATCTCTCATAACTGACCATGTGGAGAGACGTTCATTCATCTAGCACAAATGGAACGGATTGCAGGAGAAACTTTTACTCTGGTTTCTCAGTCTGTTTCCTAGTGCCTGTTTCAAGTTCCTGGAGTTTTCACTGTAAAACCGAGTTGGAGCTAGTACCTTCCCATATATATGTATGGAGTGGAGTTGGAAACTGAAAAGAAACTTTGTGTTCCAAACAAGCTAGTTGAAGGAAGGCTTTCACACACACTTATCTCTCAGAACTGAGCATGTGGAGAGACGTTCGTTCATCTAGCACAAAGGGAACGGGTTGCAGGGGAAACTTTTACTCTGGTTTCTCAGTATGTTTCCTAGTGCCGGTTTGAAGTTCCTGCAGTTTTCACTGTAAAACCGAGTTGGAGCTAGTACCTTCCCATATATATTAATGGAGTGGAGTTTGCAACTGAAAAGAAACTTTGTGTTCCCAACAAGCTAGTTGAAGGACGGCTTTCACACACACTTATCTCTCAAAACTAAGCATGTGGAGAGACGTTCGTTCATCTAGCACAAAGGGAACGGGTTGCAGGAGAAACTTTTACTCTGAATTCTCAGTCTGTTTCCTAGTGCCGGTTTGAAGTTCCTGCAGTTTTCACTGTAAAACCGACTTGGAGCTAGTACATTCCCATACATATGTATGGAGTGGAGTTGGAAACTTAAAAGAAACTTTGTGTTCCCAACAAGCTAGTTGAAGGACGGCTTTCACACACACTTATCTCTCAGAACTGAGCATTTGGAGAGACGTTCATTCATCTAGCACAAATGGAACGGATTGCAGGAGAAACTTTTACTCTGGTTTCTCAGTCTGTTTCCTAGTGCCTGTTTCAAGTTCCTGGAGTTTTCACTGTAAAACCGAGTTGGAGCTAGTACTTTCCCTTATATATGTATGGACTGGAGTTGGAAACTGAAAAGAAACTTTGTGTTCCCAACAAGCTATTTGAAGGAAGGCTTTCACACACACACATCTCTCAGAACTGAGCATGTGGAGAAACGTTCGTTCATCTAGCACAAAGGGAACGGATTGCAGGAGAAACTTTTACTCTGGTTTCTCAGTATGTTTCCTAGTGCCGGTTTGAAGTTCCTGCAGTTTTCACTGTAAAACCGAGTTGGAGCTAGTACCTTCCCATATATATTAATGGAGTGGAGTTTGCAACTGAAAAGAAACTTTGTGTTCCCAACAAGCTAGTTGAAGGACGGCTTTCACACACACTTATCTCTCAAAACTAAGCATGTGGAGAGACGTTCGTTCATCTAGCACAAAGGGAACGGGTTGCAGGAGAAACTTTTACTCTGAATTCTCAGTCTGTTTCCTAGTGCCGGTTTGAAGTTCCTGCAGTTTTCACTGTAAAACCGACTTGGAGCTAGTACATTCCCATACATATGTATGGAGTGGAGTTGGAAACTTAAAAGAAACTTTGTGTTCCCAACAAGCTAGTTGAAGGACGGCTTTCACACACACTTATCTCTCAGAACTGAGCATGTGGAGAGACGTTCATTCATCTAGCACAAATGGAACGGATTGCAGGAGAAACTTTTACTCTGGTTTCTCAGTCTGTTTCCTAGTGCCTGTTTCAAGTTCCTGGAGTTTTCACTGTAAAACCGAGTTGGAGCTAGTACTTTCCCTTATATATGTATGGACTGGAGTTGGAAACTGAAAAGAAACTTTGTGTTCCCAACAAGCTAGTTGAAGGAAGGCTTTCACACACACACATCTCTCAGAACTGAGCATGTGGAGAAACGTTCGTTCATCTAGCACAAAGGGAAAGGGTTGCAGGAGAAACTTTTACTCTGGTTTCTCAGTATGTTTCCTAGTGCCGGTTTGAAGTTCCTGCAGTTTTCACTGTAAAACCGAGTTGGAGCTAGTACCTTCCCATATATATTAATGGAGTGGAGTTTGCAACTGAAAAGGAACTTTGTGTTCCCAACAAGCTAGTTGAAGGACGGCTTTCACACACACTTATCTCTCAGAACTGAGCATGTGGAGAGACGTTCATTCATCTAGCACAAATGGAACGGATTGCAGGAGAAACTTTTACTCTGGTTTCTCAGTCTGTTTCCTAGTGCCTGTTTCAAGTTCCTGGAGTTTTCACTGTAAAACCGAGTTGGAGCTAGTACCTTCCCATATATATGTATGGAGTGGAGTTGGAAACTGAAAAGAAACTTTGTGTTCCCAACAAGCTAGTTGAAGGAAGGCTTTCACACACACTTATCTCTCAGAACTGAGCATGTGGAGAGACGTTCGTTCATCTAGCACAAAGGGAACGGGTTGCAGGGGAAACTTTTACTCTGGTTTCTCAGTATGTTTGCTAGTGCCGGTTTGAAGTTCCTGCAGTTTTCACTGTAAAACCGAGTTGGAGCTAGTACCTTCCCATATATATTAATGGAGTGGAGTTTGCAACTGAAAAGAAACTTTGTGTTCCCAACAAGCTAGTTGAAGGACGGCTTTCACACACACTTATCTCTCAAAACTAAGCATGTGGAGAGACGTTCGTTCATCTAGCACACAGGGAACGGGTTGCAGGAGAAACTTTTACTCTGATTTCTCAGTCTGTTTCCTAGTGCCGGTTTGAAGTTCCTGCAGTTTTCACTGTAAAACCGACTTGGAGCTAGTACATTCCCATACACATGTATGGAGTGGAGTTGGAAATTGAAAAGAAACTTTGTGTTCCCAACAAGCTAGTTGAAGGACGGCTTTCACACACACTTATCTCTCAGAACTTAGCATGTGGAGAGACGTTCATTCATCTAGCACAAATGGAACGGATTGCAGGAGAAACTTTTACTCTGGTTTCTCAGTCTGTTTCCTAGTGCCTGTTTCAAGTTCCTGGAGTTTTCACTGTAAAACCGAGTTGGAGCTAGTACCTTCCCTTATATATGTATGGACTGGAGTTGGAAACTGAAAAGAAACTTTGTGTTCCCAACAAGCTAGTTGAAGGAAGGCTTTCACACACACTTATCTCTCAGAACTGAGCATGTGGAGAAACGTTCGTTCATCTAGCACAAAGGGAACGGGTTGCAGGAGAAACTTTTACTCTGGTTTCTCAGTATGTTTCCTAGTGCCGGTTTGAAGTTCCTGCAGTTTTCACTGTAAAACCGAGTTGGAGCTAGTACCTTCCCATATATATTAATGGAGTGGAGTTTGCAACTGAAAAGGAACTTTGTGTTCCCAACAAGCTAGTTGAAGGACGGCTTTCACACACACTTATCTCTCAGAACTGAGCATGTGGAGAGACGTTCGTTCATCTAGCACAAAGGGAACTGGTTGCAGGAGAAACTTTTACTCTGGTTTCTCAGTCTGTTTCCTAGTGCCGGTTTGTAGTTCCTGCAGTTTTCACTGTAAAACCGAGTTGGAGCTAGTACCTTCCCATATATATGTATGGAGTGAATTTTACAACTGAAAAGAAACTTTGTGTTCCCAACAAGCTGGTTGAAGGACGGCTTTCACACACACTTATCTCTCAGAACTGAGCATGTGGAGAGACGTTCGTTCATCTAGCACTAAGGGAACGGATTGCAGGAGAAACTTTTACTCTGGTTTCTCAGTCTGTTTCCTAGTGCCGGTTTGAATTTCCTGCAGTTTTCACTGTAAAACCGAGTTGGAGCTAGTACCTTCCCATATATATGTATGGAGTGGAGTTGGAAACTGAAAAGAAACTTTGTGTTGCCAACAAGCTAGTTGAAGGACGGCTTTCTCACACACTTATCTCTCAAAACTGAGCATGTTGAGAGACGTTCGTTCATCTAGCAAAAAGGGAACGGGTTGCAGGAGAAACTTTTACTCAGGTTTCTCAGTCTGTTTCCTAGTGCCGGTTTGAAGTTCCTGCAGTTTTCACTGTAAAACGGATTTGGAGCTAGTACCTTCCCATATATATGTATGGAGTGGAGTTTACAACTGAAAAGAAACTTTGTGTTCCAAACAAGCTGGTTGAAGGACGGCTTTCACATACACTTATCTCTCAGAACTGAGCATGTGGACAGATGTTCGTTCATCTAGCACAAAGGGAACGGATTGCAGGAGAAACTTTTACTCTGGTTTCTCAGTCTGTTTCCTAGTGCCTGTTTCAAGTTCCTGCAATTTTCACTGTAAAACAGAGTTGGAGCTAGTACCTTCCCATATATATGTATGCAGTGGAGTTTGCAACTGAAAAGAAACTTTGTGTTCCCAACAAGCTAGTTGAAGGACGGCGTTCACACACACTTATCTCTCAGAACTGAGCATGTGGAGAGACGTTCGTTCATCTAGCACAAATGGAACGGGTTGCAGGAGAAACTTTTACTCTGGTTTCTCAGTCTGTTTCCTAGTGCCGGTTTGAAGTTCCTGCAGTTTTCACTGTAAAACCGAGTTGGAGCTAGTTCCTTCCCATATATATTTATGGAGTGGAGTTTGCAACTGAAAAGAAACTTTGTGTTCACAACAAGCTGGTTGAAGGACGGCTTTCACACACACTTATTTCTCAGAACTGAGCATGTGGAGAGACGTTCGTTCATCTAGCAAAAAGGGAACGGATTGCAGGAGAAACTTTTACTCTGGTTTCTCAGTCTGTTTCCTAGTGCCTGTTTCAACTTACTGCAATTTTCACTGTAAAACCGAGTTGGAGCTAGTACCTTCCCATATATATGTATGCAGTGGAGTTTATAACTGAAAAGAAACTTTGTGTTCCCAACAAGCTAGTTGAAGGACGGCTTTCACACACACTTATCTCTCAGAACTGAGCATGTGGAGAGACTTTCATTCATCTAGCACAAATGGAACGGATTGCAGGAGAAACTAGTACTCTGGTTTCTCAGTCTGTTTCCTAGTGCCTGTTTCAAGTTCCTGCACTTTTCACCGTAAATCCGAGTTGGAGCTAGTACCTTCCCATATATATGTATGGAGTGGAGTTGGAAACTGAAAAGAAACTTTGTGTTCCCAACAAGCTATTTGAAGGACGGCTTTCACACACACTTATCTCTCAGAACTGAGCATGTGGAGAGACGTTCGTTCATCTAGCACAAATGGAACGGATTGCAGGAGAAACTTTTACTCTGGTTTCTCAGTCTGTTTCCTACTGCCGGTTTGAAGTTCCTGCAGTTTTCACTGTAAAACCGAGTTGGAGCTAGTACCTTCCCATATATATGTATGGAGTGGAGTTGGAAACTGAAAAGAAACTTTGTGTTCCCAACAAGCTAGTTGAAGGACGGCTTTCACACACACTTATCTCTCAGAACTGAGCATGTGGAGAGACGTTCGTTCATCTAGCACAAAGGGAACGGGTTGCAGGAGAATCTTTTACTCTGATTTCTCAGTCTGTTTCCTACTGCCGGTTTGAAGTTCCTGCAGTTTTCACTGTAAAACCGACTTGGAGCTAGTACATTCCCATACATATGTATGGAGTGGAGTCTACAACTGAAAAGAAACTTTGTGTTCCCAACAAGCTAGTTGAAGGACGGCTTTCACACACACTTATCTCTCAGAACTGAGCATGTGGAGAGACGTTCGTTCATCTAGCACAAAGGGAACGGGTTGCAGGAGAAACTTTTACTCTGGTTTCTCAGTCTATTTCCTTGTGTCAGTTTGAAGTTCCTGCAGTTTTCACTCTAAAACCGAGTTAGAGCTAGTACCTTCCCATATATATGTATGGAGTGGAGTTTACAACTGAAAAGAAACTTTGTGTTCCCAACAAGGTAGTTGAAGGACGGCTTTCACACACACTTATCTCTCAGAACTGAGCATGTGGAGAGACGTTCATTCATCTAGCACAAATGGAACGGATTGCAGGAGAAACTTTTACTCTGGTTTCTCAGTCTGCTTCCTAGTGCCTGTTTCAAGTTCCTGCAGTTTTCACTGTAAAACCGACTTGGAGCTAGTACATTCCCATACATATGTATGGAGTGGAGTCTTCAACTGAAAAGAAACTTTGTGTTCCGAACAAGCTAGTTGAAGGACGGCTTTCACACACACTTATCTCTCAGAACTGAGCATGTGGAGAGACGTTCGTTCATCTAGCACAAAGGGAACGGGTTGCAGGGGAAACTTTTACTCTGGTTTCTCAGTCTGTTTCCTAGTGCCGGTTTGAATTTCCTGCAGTTTTCACTGTAAAACCGAGTTGGAGCTAGTTCCTTCCCATATATATGTATGGAGTGGAGTTTGCAACTGAAAAGAAACTTTGTGTTCCCAACAAGCTGGTTGAAGGACGGCTTTCACACACACTTATCTCTCAGAACTGAGCATGTGGAGAGACTTTCGTTCATCTAGCACTAAGGGAACGGATTGCAGGAGAAACTTTTACTCTGGTTTCTCAGTCTGTTTCCTAGTGCCTGTTACAAGTTCCTGCTGTTTTCACTGTAAAACCGTTGGAGCTTGTACCTTCCCATATATATGTATGGAGTGGAGTTTGCAACTGAAAAGAAACTTTGTGTTCCCAACAAGCTAGTTGAAGGACGGCTTTCACACACACTTATGTCTCAGAACTTAGCATGTGGAGAGACGTTCGTTCATCTAGCACAAAGGGAACTGATTTGCAGGGGAAACTTTTACTCTGGTTTCTCAGTCTGTTTCCTAGTGCCGGTTTGAATTTCCTGCACTTTTCACTCTAAAACCGATTTGGAGCTAGTACCTTCCCATATATAAGTATGGAGTGGGGTTTACAACTGAAAAGAAACTTTGTGTTCCCAACAAGCTAGTTGAAGGACGGCTTTCACACACACTTATCTCTCAGAACTGAGCATGTGGAGAGACTTTCATTCATCTAGCACAAATGGAACGGATTGCAGGATAAACTTTTACTCTGGTTTCTCAGTCTGTTTCCTAGTGCCTGTTTCAAGTTCCTGCACTTTTCACTGTAAAACCGAGTTGGAGCTAGTACCTTCCCATATATATGTATGGAGTGGAGTTGGAAACTGAAAAGAAACTTTGTGTTCCCAACAAGCTAGTTGAAGGACGGCTTTCACACACACTTATCTCTCAGAACTGAGCATGTGGAGAGACGTTCGTTCATCTAGCACAAAGGGAACGGGTTGCAGGAGAATCTTTTACTCTGATTTCTCAGTCTGTTTCCTTGTGTCAGTTTGAAGTTCCTGCAGTTTTCACTGTAAAACCGAGTTGGAGCTAGTACCTTCCCATATATATTAATGGAGTGGAGTTTGCAACTGAAAAGAAACTTTGTGTTCCCAACAAGCTAGTTGAAGGACGGCTTTCACACACACTTATCTCTCAAAACTAAGCATGTGGAGAGACGTTCGTTCATCTAGCACAAAGGGAACGGGTTGCAGGAGAAACTTTTACTCTGAATTCTCAGTCTGTTTCCTAGTGCCGGTTTGAAGTTCCTGCAGTTTTCACTGTAAAACCGACTTGGAGCTAGTACATTCCCATATATATGTATGGAGTGGAGTTGGAAACTGAAAAGAAACTTTGTGTTCCCAACAAGCTATTTGAAGGACGGCTTTCACACACACTTATCTCTCAGAACTGAGCATGTGGAGAGACGTTCGTTCATCTAGCACAAATGGAACGGATTGCAGGAGAAACTTTTACTCTGGTTTCTCAGTCTGTTTCCTACTGCCGGTTTGAAGTTCCTGCAGTTTTCACTGTAAAACCGAGTTGGAGCTAGTACCTTCCCATATATATGTATGGAGTGGAGTTGGAAACTGAAAAGAAACTTTGTGTTCCCAACAAGCTAGTTGAAGGACGGCTTTCACACACACTTATCTCTCAGAACTGAGCATGTGGAGAGACGTTCGTTCATCTAGCACAAAGGGAACGGGTTGCAGGAGAATCTTTTACTCTGATTTCTCAGTCTGTTTCCTACTGCCGGTTTGAAGTTCCTGCAGTTTTCACTGTAAAACCGACTTGGAGCTAGTACATTCCCATACATATGTATGGAGTGGAGTCTACAACTGAAAAGAAACTTTGTGTTCCCAACAAGCTAGTTGAAGGACGGCTTTCACACACACTTATCTCTCAGAACTGAGCATGTGGAGAGACGTTCGTTCATCTAGCACAAAGGGAACGGGTTGCAGGAGAAACTTTTACTCTGGTTTCTCAGTCTATTTCCTTGTGTCAGTTTGAAGTTCCTGCAGTTTTCACTCTAAAACCGAGTTAGAGCTAGTACCTTCCCATATATATGTATGGAGTGGAGTTTACAACTGAAAAGAAACTTTGTGTTCCCAACAAGCTAGTTGAAGGACGGCTTTCACACACACTTATCTCTCAGAACTGAGCATGTGGAGAGACGTTCATTCATCTAGCACAAATGGAACGGATTGCAGGAGAAACTTTTACTCTGGTTTCTCAGTCTGCTTCCTAGTGCCTGTTTCAAGTTCCTGCAGTTTTCACTGTAAAACCGACTTGGAGCTAGTACATTCCCATACATATGTATGGAGTGGAGTCTTCAACTGAAAAGAAACTTTGTGTTCCGAACAAGCTAGTTGAAGGACGGCTTTCACACACACTTATCTCTCAGAACTGAGCATGTGGAGAGACGTTCGTTCATCTAGCACAAAGGGAACGGGTTGCAGCGGAAACTTTTACTCTGGTTTCTCAGTCTGTTTCCTAGTGCCGGTTTGAATTTCCTGCAGTTTTCACTGTAAAACCGAGTTGGAGCTAGTTCCTTCCCATATATATGTATGGAGTGGAGTTTGCAACTGAAAAGAAACTTTGTGTTCCCAACAAGCTGGTTGAAGGACGGCTTTCACACACACTTATCTCTCAGAACTGAGCATGTGGAGAGACTTTCGTTCATCTAGCACTAAGGGAACGGATTGCAGGAGAAACTTTTACTCTGGTTTCTCAGTCTGTTTCCTAGTGCCTGTTACAAGTTCCTGCTGTTTTCACTGTAAAACCGTTGGAGCTTGTACCTTCCCATATATATGTATGGAGTGGAGTTTGCAACTGAAAAGAAACTTTGTGTTCCCAACAAGCTAGTTGAAGGACGGCTTTCACACACACTTATGTCTCAGAACTTAGCATGTGGAGAGACGTTCGTTCATCTAGCACAAAGGGAACTGATTTGCAGGGGAAACTTTTACTCTGGTTTCTCAGTCTGTTTCCTAGTGCCGGTTTGAATTTCCTGCACTTTTCACTCTAAAACCGATTTGGAGCTAGTACCTTCCCATATATAAGTATGGAGTGGGGTTTACAACTGAAAAGAAACTTTGTGTTCCCAACAAGCTAGTTGAAGGACGGCTTTCACACACACTTATCTCTCAGAACTGAGCATGTGGAGAGACTTTCATTCATCTAGCACAAATGGAACGCATTGCAGGATAAACTTTTACTCTGGTTTCTCAGTCTGTTTCCTAGTGCCTGTTTCAAGTTCCTGCACTTTTCACTGTAAAACCGAGTTGGAGCTAGTACCTTCCCATATATATGTATGGAGTGGAGTTGGAAACTGAAAAGAAACTTTGTGTTCCCAACAAGCTAGTTGAAGGACGGCTTTCACACACACTTATCTCTCAGAACTGAGCATGTGGAGAGACGTTCGTTCATCTAGCACAAATGGAACGGAATGCAGGAGAAACTTTTACTCTTTTTTCTCAGTCTGTTTCCTACTGCCGGATTGAAGTTCCTGCAGTTTTCACTGTAAAACCGAGTTGGAGCTAGTACCTTCCCATATATATGTATGGAGTGGAGTTGGAAACTGAAAAGAAACTTTGTGTTCCCAACAAGCTAGTTGAAGGACGGCTTTCACACACACTTATCTCTCAGAACTGAGCATGTGGAGAGACGTTCGTTCATCTAGCACAAATTGAACGGGTTGCAGGAGAATCTTTTACTCTGATTTCTCAGTCTTTTTCCTTGTGTCAGTTTGAAGTTCCTGCAGTTTTCACTGTAAAACCGAGTTGGAGCTAGTACCTTCCCATATATATTAATGGAGTGGAGTTTGCAACTGAAAAGAAACTTTGTGTTCCCAACAAGCTAGTTGAAGGACGGCTTTCACACACACTTATCTCTCAAAACTAAGCATGTGGAGAGACGTTCGTTCATCTAGCACAAAGGGAACGGTTTGCAGGAGAAACTTTTACTCTGAATTCTCAGTCTGTTTCCTAGTGCCGGTTTGAAGTTCCTGCAGTTTTCACTGTAAAACCGACTTGGAGCTAGTACATTCCCATACATATGTATGGAGTGGAGTTGGAAACTTAAAAGAAACTTTGTGTTCCCAACAAGCTAGTTGAAGGACGGCTTTCACACACACTTATCTCTCAGAACTGAGCATGTGGAGAGACGTTCATTCATCTAGCACAAATGGAACGGATTGCAGGAGAAACTTTTACTCTGGTTTCTCAGTCTGTTTCCTAGTGCCTGTTTCAAGTTCCTGGAGTTTTCACTGTAAAACCGAGTTGGAGCTAGTACTTTCCCTTATATATGTATGGACTGGAGTTGGAAACTGAAAAGAAACTTTGTGTTCCCAACAAGCTAGTTGAAGGAAGGCTTTCACACACACACATCTCTCAGAACTGAGCATGTGGAGAAACGTTCGTTCATCTAGCACAAAGGGAAAGGGTTGCAGGAGAAACTTTTACTCTGGTTTCTCAGTATGTTTCCTAGTGCCGGTTTGAAGTTCCTGCAGTTTTCACTGTAAAACCGAGTTGGAGCTAGTACCTTCCCATATATATTAATGGAGTGGAGTTTGCAACTGAAAAGGAACTTTGTGTTCCCAACAAGCTAGTTGAAGGACGGCTTTCACACACACTTATCTCTCAGAACTGAGCATGTGGAGAGACGTTCATTCATCTAGCACAAATGGAACGGATTGCAGGAGAAACTTTTACTCTGGTTTCTCAGTCTGTTTCCTAGTGCCTGTTTCAAGTTCCTGGAGTTTTCACTGTAAAACCGAGTTGGAGCTAGTACCTTCCCATATATATGTATGGAGTGGAGTTGGAAACTGAAAAGAAACTTTGTGTTCCCAACAAGCTAGTTGAAGGAAGGCTTTCACACACACTTATCTCTCAGAACTGAGCATGTGGAGAGACGTTCGTTCATCTAGCACAAAGGGAACGGGTTGCAGGGGAAACTTTTACTCTGGTTTCTCAGTATGTTTGCTAGTGCCGGTTTGAAGTTCCTGCAGTTTTCACTGTAAAACCGAGTTGGAGCTAGTACCTTCCCATATATATTAATGGAGTGGAGTTTGCAACTGAAAAGAAACTTTGTGTTCCCAACAAGCTAGTTGAAGGACGGCTTTCACACACACTTATCTCTCAAAACTAAGCATGTGGAGAGACGTTCGTTCATCTAGCACACAGGGAACGGGTTGCAGGAGAAACTTTTACTCTGATTTCTCAGTCTGTTTCCTAGTGCCGGTTTGAAGTTCCTGCAGTTTTCACTGTAAAACCGACTTGGAGCTAGTACATTCCCATACATATGTATGGAGTGGAGTTGGAAATTGAAAAGAAACTTTGTGTTCCCAACAAGCTAGTTGAAGGACGGCTTTCACACACACTTATCTCTCAGAACTTAGCATGTGGAGAGACGTTCATTCATCTAGCACAAATGGAACGGATTGCAGGAGAAACTTTTACTCTGGTTTCTCAGTCTGTTTCCTAGTGCCTGTTTCAAGTTCCTGGAGTTTTCACTGTAAAACCGAGTTGGAGCTAGTACCTTCCCTTATATATGTATGGACTGGAGTTGGAAACTGAAAAGAAACTTTGTGTTCCCAACAAGCTAGTTGAAGGAAGGCTTTCACACACACTTATCTCTCAGAACTGAGCATGTGGAGAAACGTTCGTTCATCTAGCACAAAGGGAACGGGTTGCAGGAGAAACTTTTACTCTGGTTTCTCAGTATGTTTCCTAGTGCCGGTTTGAAGTTCCTGCAGTTTTCACTGTAAAACCGAGTTGGAGCTAGTACCTTCCCATATATATTAATGGAGTGGAGTTTGCAACTGAAAAGGAACTTTGTGTTCCCAACAAGCTAGTTGAAGGACGGCTTTCACACACACTTATCTCTCAGAACTGAGCATGTGGAGAGACGTTCGTTCATCTAGCACAAAGGGAACTGGTTGCAGGAGAAACTTTTACTCTGGTTTCTCAGTCTGTTTCCTAGTGCCGGTTTGTAGTTCCTGCAGTTTTCACTGTAAAACCGAGTTGGAGCTAGTACCTTCCCATATATATGTATGGAGTGAATTTTACAACTGAAAAGAAACTTTGTGTTCCCAACAAGCTGGTTGAAGGACGGCTTTCACACACACTTATCTCTCAGAACTGAGCATGTGGAGAGACGTTCGTTCATCTAGCACTAAGGGAACGGATTGCAGGAGAAACTTTTACTCTGGTTTCTCAGTCTGTTTCCTAGTGCCGGTTTGAATTTCCTGCAGTTTTCACTGTAAAACCGAGTTGGAGCTAGTACCTTCCCATATATATGTATGGAGTGGAGTTGGAAACTGAAAAGAAACTTTGTGTTGCCAACAAGCTAGTTGAAGGACGGCTTTCTCACACACTTATCTCTCAAAACTGAGCATGTTGAGAGACGTTCGTTCATCTAGCAAAAAGGGAACGGGTTGCAGGAGAAACTTTTACTCAGGTTTCTCAGTCTGTTTCCTAGTGCCGGTTTGAAGTTCCTGCAGTTTTCACTGTAAAACGGATTTGGAGCTAGTACCTTCCCATATATATGTATGGAGTGGAGTTTACAACTGAAAAGAAACTTTGTGTTCCAAACAAGCTGGTTGAAGGACGGCTTTCACACACACTTATCTCTCAGAACTGAGCATGTGGACAGATGTTCGTTCATCTAGCACAAAGGGAACGGATTGCAGGAGAAACTTTTACTCTGGTTTCTCAGTCTGTTTCCTAGTGCCTGTTTCAAGTTCCTGCAATTTTCACTGTAAAACAGAGTTGGAGCTAGTACCTTCCCATATATATGTATGCAGTGGAGTTTGCAACTGAAAAGAAACTTTGTGTTCCCAACAAGCTAGTTGAAGGACGGCGTTCACACACACTTATCTCTCAGAACTGAGCATGTGGAGAGACGTTCGTTCATCTAGCACAAAGGGAACGGGTTGCAGGAGAAACTTTTACTCTGGTTTCTCAGTCTGTTTCCTAGTGCCGGTTTGAAGTTCCTGCAGTTTTCACTGTAAAACCGAGTTGGAGCTAGTTCCTTCCCATATATATTTATGGAGTGGAGTTTGCAACTGAAAAGAAACTTTGTGTTCACAACAAGCTGGTTGAAGGACGGCTTTCACACACACTTATTTCTCAGAACTGAGCATGTGGAGAGACGTTCGTTCATCTAGCAAAAAGGGAACGGATTGCAGGAGAAACTTTTACTCTGGTTTCTCAGTCTGTTTCCTAGTGCCTGTTTCAACTTACTGCAATTTTCACTGTAAAACCGAGTTGGAGCTAGTACCTTCCCATATATATGTATGCAGTGGAGTTTATAACTGAAAAGAAACTTTGTGTTCCCAACAAGCTAGTTGAAGGACGGCTTTCACACACACTTATCTCTCAGAACTGAGCATGTGGAGAGACTTTCATTCATCTAGCACAAATGGAACGGATTGCAGGAGAAACTATTACTCTGGTTTCTCAGTCTGTTTCCTAGTGCCTGTTTCAAGTTCCTGCACTTTTCACCGTAAATCCGAGTTGGAGCTAGTACCTTCCCATATATATGTATGGAGTGGAGTTGGAAACTGAAAAGAAACTTTGTGTTCCCAACAAGCTATTTGAAGGACGGCTTTCACACACACTTATCTCTCAGAACTGAGCATGTGGAGAGACGTTCGTTCATCTAGCACAAATGGAACGGATTGCAGGAGAAACTTTTACTCTGGTTTCTCAGTCTGTTTCCTACTGCCGGTTTGAAGTTCCTGCAGTTTTCACTGTAAAACCGAGTTGGAGCTAGTACCTTCCCATATATATGTATGGAGTGGAGTTTGCAACTGAAAAGAAACTTTGTGTTCCCAACAAGCTAGTTGAAGGACGGCTTTCACACACACTTATCTCTCAGAACTGAGCATGTGGAGAGACGTTCGTTCATCTAGCACAAAGGGAACGGGTTGCAGGAGAAACTTTTTCTCTGATTTCTCAGTCTGTTTCCTACTGCCGGTTTGATGTTCCTGCAGTTTTCACTGTAAAACCGACTTGGAGCTAGTACATTCCCATACATATGTATGGAGTGGAGTCTACAACTGAAAAGAAAGTTTGTGTTCCCAACAAGCTAGTTGAAGGACGGCTTTCACACACACTTATCTCTCAGAACTGAGCATGTGGAGAGACGTTCGTTCATCTAGCACAAAGGGAACGGGTTGCAGGAGAAACTTTTACTCTGGTTTCTCAGTCTATTTCCTTGTGTCAGTTTGAAGTTCCTGCAGTTTTCACTCTAAAACCGAGTTAGAGCTAGTACCTTCCCATATATATGTATGGAGTGGAGTTTACAACTGAAAAGAAACTTTGTGTTCCCAACAAGCTAGTTGAAGGACGGCTTTCACACACACTTATCTCTCAGAACTGAGCATGTGGAGAGACGTTCATTCATCTAGCACAAATGGAACGGATTGCAGGAGAAACTTTTACTCTGGTTTCTCAGTCTGCTTCCTAGTGCCTGTTTCAAGTTCCTGCAGTTTTCACTGTAAAACCGACTTGGAGCTAGTACATTCCCATACATATGTATGGAGTGGAGTCTTCAACTGAAAAGAAACTTTGTGTTCCGAACAAGCTAGTTGAAGGACGGCTTTCACACACACTTATCTCTCAGAACTGAGCATGTGGAGAGACGTTCGTTCATCTAGCACAAAGGGAACGGGTTGCAGGGGAAACTTTTACTCTGGTTTCTCAGTCTGTTTCCTAGTGCCGGTTTGAATTTCCTGCAGTTTTCACTGTAAAACCGAGTTGGAGCTAGTTCCTTCCCATATATATGTATGGAGTGGAGTTTGCAACTGAAAAGAAACTTTGTGTTCCCTACCAGCTGGTTGAAGGACGGCTTTCACACACACTTATCTCTCAGAACTGAGCATGTGGAGAGACTTTCGTTCATCTAGCACTAAGGGAACGGATTGCAGGAGAAACTTTTACTCTGGTTTCTCAGTCTGTTTCCTAGTGCCTGTTACAAGTTCCTGCTGTTTTCACTGTAAAACCGTTGGAGCTTGTACCTTCCCATATATATGTATGGAGTGGAGTTTGCAACTGAAAAGAAACTTTGTGTTCCCAACAAGCTAGTTGAAGGACGGCTTTCACACACACTTATGTCTCAGAACTTAGCATGTGGAGAGACGTTCGTTCATCTAGCACAAAGGGAACTGATTTGCAGGGGAAACTTTTACTCTGGTTTCTCAGTCTGTTTCCTAGTGCCGGTTTGAATTTCCTGCACTTTTCACTCTAAAACCGATTTGGAGCTAGTACCTTCCCACATATAAGTATGGAGTGGGGTTTACAACTGAAAAGAAACTTTGTGTTCCCAACAAGCTAGTTGAAGGACGGCTTTCACACACACTTATCTCTCAGAACTGAGCATGTGGAGAGACTTTCATTCATCTAGCACAAATGGAACGGATGGCAGGATAAACTTTTACTCTGGTTTCTCAGTCTGTTTCCTAGTGCCTGTTTCAAGTTCCTGCACTTTTCACTGTAAAACCGAGTTGGAGCTAGTACCTTCCCATATATATGTATGGAGTGGAGTTGGAAACTGAAAAGAAACTTTGTGTTCCCAACAAGCTAGTTGAAGGACGGCTTTCACACACACTTATCTCTCAGAACTGAGCATGTGGAGAGACGTTCGTTCATCTAGCACAAATGGAACGGAATGCAGGAGAAACTTTTACTCATTTTTCTCAGTCTGTTTCCTACTGCCGGATTGAAGTTCCTGCAGTTTTCACTGTAAAACCGAGTTGGAGCTAGTACCTTCCCATATATATGTATGGAGTGGAGTTGGAAACTGAAAAGAAACTTTGTGTTCCCAACAAGCTAGTTGAAGGACGGCTTTCACACACACTTATCTCTCAGAACTGAGCATGTGGAGAGACGTTCGTTCATCTAGCACAAAGGGAACGGGTTGCAGGAGAATCTTTTACTCTGATTTCTCAGTCTGTTTCCTTGTGTCAGTTTGAAGTTCCTGCAGTTTTCACTCTAAAACCGAGTTAGAGCTAGTACCTTCCCATATATATGTATGGAGTGGAGTTTACAACTGAAAAGAAACTTTGTGTTCCCAACAAGCTAGTTGAAGGACGGCTTTCACACACACTTATCTCTCAGAACTGAGCATGTGGAGAGACGTTCATTCATCTAGCACAAATGGAACGGATTGCAGGAGAAACTTTTACTCTGGTTTCTCAGTCTGTTTCCTAGTGCCTGTTTCATGTTCCTGGAGTTTTCACTGTAAAACCGAGTTGGAGCTAGTACCTTCCCATATATAAGTATGGAGTGGAGTTGGAAACTGAAAAGAAACTTTGTGTTCCCAACAAGCTAGTTGAAGGAAGGCTTTCACACACACTTATCTCTCAGAATTGAGCATGTGGAGAGACGTTCGTTCATCTAGCACAAAGGGAACGGGTTGCAGGAGAAACTTTTACTCTGTTTTCTCAGTATGTTTCCTAGTGCCGGTTTGAAGTTCCTGCAGTTTTCACTGTAAAACCGAGTTGGAGCTAGTACCTTCCCATATATATTAATGGAGTGGAGTTTGCAACTGAAAAGAAACTTTGTGTTCCCAACAAGCTAGTTGAAGGACGGCTTTCACACACACTTATCTCTCAAAACTGAGCATGTGGAGAGACGTTCGTTCATCTAGCACAAAGGGAACGGGTTGCAGGAGAAACTTTTACTCTGATTTCTCAGTCTGTTTCCTAGTGCCGGTTTGAAGTTCCTGCAGTTTTCACTGTAAAACCGACTTGGAGCTAGTACTTTCCCATACATATGTATGGAGTGGAGTTGGAAACTGAAAAGAAACTTTGTGTTCCCAACAAGCTAGTTGAAGGACGGCTTTCACACACACTTATCTCTCAGAACTGAGCATGTGGAGAGACGTTCGTTCATCTAGCACAAAGGGAACTGGTTGCAGGAGAAACTTTTACTCTGGTTTCTCAGTCTGTTTCCTAGTGCCGGTTTGAAGTTCCTGCAGTTTTCACTGTAAAACCGAGTTGGAGCTAGTACCTTCCCATATATATGTATGGAGTGAATTTTACAACTGAAAAGAAACTTTGTGTTGCCAACAAGCTGGTTGAAGGACGGCTTTAACACACACTTATCTCTCAGAACTGAGCATGTTGAGAGACGTTCGTTCATCTAGCAAAAAGGGAACGGGTTGCAGGAGAAACTTTTACTCAGGTTTCTCAGTCTGTTTCCTAGTGCCGGTTTGAAGTTCCTGCAGTTTTCACTGTAAAACGGATTTGGAGCTTGTACCTTCCCATATATATTTATGGAGTGGAGTTTACAACTGAAAAGAAACTTTGTGTTCCAAACAAGCTGGTTGAAGGACGGCTTTCACACACACTTATCTCTCAGAACTGAGCATGTGGACAGATGTTCGTTCATCTAGCACAAAGGGAACGGATTGCAGGAGAAACTTTTACTCTGGTTTCTCAGTCTGTTTCCTAGTGCCTGTTTCAAGTTCCTGCAATTTTCACTGTAAAACAGAGTTGGAGCTAGTACCTTCCCATATATATGTATGCAGTGGAGTTTGCAACTGAAAAGAAACTTTGTGTTCCCAACAAGCTAGTTGAAGGACGGCGTTCACACACACTTATCTCTCAGAACTGAGCATGTGGAGAGACGTTGGTTCATCTAGCACAAAGGGAACGGGTTGCAGGAGAAACTTTTACTCTGGTTTCTCAGTCTGTTTCCTAGTGCCGGTTTGAAGTTCCTGCAGTTTTCACTGTAAAACCGAGTTGGAGCTAGTACCTTCCCATATATATTTATGGAGTGGAGTTTGCAACTGAAAAGAAACTTTGTGTTCACAACAAGCTGGTTGAAGGACGGCTTTCACACACACTTATTTCTCAGAACTGAGCATGTGGAGAGACGTTCGTTCATCTAGCAAAAAGGGAACGGATTGCAGGAGAAACTTTTACTCTGGTTTCTCAGTCTGTTTCCTAGTGCCTGTTTCAACTTCCTGCAATTTTCACTGTAAAACCGAGTTGGAGCTAGTACCTTCCCATATATATGTATGCAGTGGAATTTACAACTGAAAAGAAACATTGTGTTCCCAACAAGCTAGTTGAAGGACGGCTTCACACACACTTATCTCTCAGAACTGAGCTTGTGGAGAGACGTTCATTCATCTAGCACAAATGGAACGGATTGCAGGAGAAACTTTTACTCTGGTTTCTCAGTCTGTTTCCTAGTGCCTTTTTCAAGTTCCTGCAGTTTTCACTGTAAAACCGAGTTGGAGCTAGTACCTTCCCATATATATGTATGGAGTGGAGTTTACAACTGAAAAGAAAATTTGTGTTCCCTTCAAGCTGGTTGAAGGACGGCTTTCGCACACACTTATCTCTCAGAACTGAGACTGTGGAGAGACGTTCGTTCATCTAGCACAAAAGGAACGGATTGCAGGAGAAACTTTTACTCTGGTTTCTCAGTCTGTTTCCTAGTGCCTTTTACAAGTTCCTGCTGTTTTCACTGTAAAACCGAGTTGGAGCTTGTACCTTCCCATATATATGTATGGAGTGGAGTTTGCAACTGAAAAGAAACTTTGTGTTCCCAACAAGCTAGTTGAATGACGGCTTTCAAACACACTTATGTCTCAGAACTTAGCATGTGGAGAGACGTACGTTCATCTAGCACAAAGGGAACTGGTTTGCAGGAGAAACTTTTACTCTGGTTTCTCAGTCTGTTTCCTAGTGCTGGTTTGAAGTTCCTGCAGTTTTCACTGTAAAACCGATTTGGAGCTAGTACCTTCCCATATATATGTATGGAGTGGAGTTTACAACTGAAAAGAAACTTTGTGTTCCCAACAAGCTAGTTGAAGGACGGCTTTCACACACACTTATCTCTCAGAACTGAGCATGTGGAGAGACGTTCATTCATCTAGCACAAATGGAACGGATTGCAGGAGAAACTTTTACTCTGGTTTCTCAGTCTGTTTCCTAGTGCCTGTTTCAAGTTCCTGGAGTTTTCACTGTAAAACCGAGTTGGAGCTAGTACCTTCCCATATATATGTATGGAGTGGAGTTGGAAACTGAAAAGAAACTTTGTGTTCCCAACAAGCTAGTTGAAGGACGGCTTTCACACACACTTATCTCTCAGAACTGAGCATGTGGAGAGACGTTCATTCATCTAGCACAAAGGGAACGGGTTGCAGGAGAATCTTTTACTCTGATTTCTCAGTCTGTTTCCTACTGCCGGTTTGAAGTTCCTGCAGTTTTCACTGTAAAACCGACTTGGAGCTAGTACATTCCCATACATATGTATGGATTGGAGTCTACAACTGAAAAGAAACTTTGTGTTCCCAACAAGCTAGTTGAAGGACGGCTTTCACACACACATATCTCTCAGAACTGAGCATGTGGAGAGACGTTCGTTCATCTAGCACAAAGGGAACGGGTTGCAGGAGAAACTTTTACTCTGGTTTCTCAGTCTATTTCCTTGTGTCAGTTTGAAGTTCCTGCAGTTTTCACTGTAAAAACGAGTTGGAGCTAGTACCATCCCATATGTGTGTATGGAGTGGAGTTTACAACTGAAAAGAAACTTTGTGTTCCCAACAAGCTAGTTGAAGGACGGCTTTCACACACACTTTTCTCTCAGAACTGAGCATGTGGAGAGACGTTCATTCATCTAGCACAAATGGAACGGATTGCAGGAGAAACTTTTACTCTGGTTTCTCAGTATGTTTCCTAGTGCCGGTTTGAAGTTCCTGCAGTTTTCACTGTAAAACCGAGTTGGAGCTAGTACCTTCCCATATATATGAATGGAGTGGAGTTTACAACTGAAAAGAAACTTTGTGTTCCCAACAAGCTAGTTGAAGGACGGCTTTCACAAACAATTATATCTCAAAACTGAGCATGTGGAGAGACGTTCGTTCATCTAGCACAAAGGGAACGGGTTGCAGAAGAAACTTTTACTCTGATTTCTCAGTCTGTTTCCTAGTGCCGGTTTGAAGTTCCTGCAGTTTTCACTGTAAAACCGAGTTGGAGCTAGTACCTTCCCATATATATGTATGGAGTGGAGTTGGAAACTGAAAAGAAACTTTGTGTTCCCAACAAGCTAGTTGAAGGACGGCTTTCACACACACATATCTCTCAGAACTGAGCATGTGGAGAGACGTTCGTTCATCTAGCACAAAGGGAACGGGTTGCAGGAGAATCTTTTACTCTGATTTCTCAGTCTGTTTCCTACTGCCGGTTTGAAGTTCCTGCAGTTTTCACTGTAAAACCGACTTGGAGCTAGTACATTCCCATACATATGTATGGAGTGGAGTCTTCAACTGAAAAAAAACTTTGTGTTGCCAACAAGCTGGTTGAAGGACGGCTTTCACACACACTTATCTCTCAGAACTGAGCATGTTGAGAGACGTTCGTTCATCTAGCAAAAAGGGAACGGGTTGCAGGAGAAACTTTTACTCAGGTTTCTCAGTCTGTTTCCTAGTGCCGGTTTGAAGTTCCTGCAGTTTTCACTGTAAAACGGATTTGGAGCTTGTACCTTCCCATATATATTTATGGAGTGGAGTTTACAACTGAAAAGAAACTTTGTGTTCCAAACAAGCTGGTTGAAGGACGGCTTTCACACACACTTATCTCTCAGAACTGAGCATGTGGACAGATGTTCGTTCATCTAGCACAAAGGGAACGGATTGCAGGAGAAACTTTTACTCTGGTTTCTCAGTCTGTTTCCTAGTGCATGTTTCAAGTTCCTGCAATTTTCACTGTAAAACAGAGTTGGAGCTAGTACCTTCCCATATATATGTATGCAGTGGAGTTTGCAACTGAAAAGAAACTTTGTGTTCCCAACAAGCTAGTTGAAGGACGGCGTTCACACACACTTATCTCTCAGAACTGAGCATGTGGAGAGACGTTCGTTCATCTAGCACAAAGGGAACGGGTTGCAGGAGAAACTTTTACTCTGGTTTCTCAGTCTGTTTCCTAGTGCCGGTTTGAAGTTCCTGCAGTTTTCACTGTAAAACCGAGTTGGAGCTAGTACCTTCCCATATATATTTATGGAGTGGAGTTTGCAACTGAAAAGAAACTTTGTGTTCACAACAAGCTGGTTGAAGGACGGCTTTCACACACACTTATTTCTCAGAACTGAGCATGTGGAGAGACGTTCGTTCATCTAGCAAAAAGGGAACGGATTGCAGGAGAAACTTTTACTCTGGTTTCTCAGTCTGTTTCCTAGTGCCTGTTTCAACTTCCTGCAATTTTCACTGTAAAACCGAGTTGGAGCTAGTACCTTCCCATATATATGTATGCAGTGGAATTTACAACTGAAAAGAAACATTGTGTTCCCAACAAGCTAGTTGAAGGACGGCTTTCACACACACTTATCTCTCAGAACTGAGCATGTGGAGAGACGTTCATTCATCTAGCACAAATGGAACGGATTGCAGGAGAAACTTTTACTCTGGTTTCTCAGTCTGTTTCCTAGTGCCTTTTTCAAGTTCCTGCAGTTTTCACTGTAAAACCGAGTTGGAGCTAGTACCTTCCCATATATATGTATGGAGTGGAGTTTACAACTGAAAAGAAAATTTGTGTTCCCATCAAGCTGGTTGAAGGACGGCTTTCGCACACACTTATCTCTCAGAACTGAGACTGTGGAGAGACGTTCGTTCATCTAGCACAAAAGGAACGGATTGCAGGAGAAACTTTTACTCTGGTTTCTCAGTCTGTTTCCTAGTGCCGGTTTGAAGTTTCTGCAGTTTTCACTGTAAAACCTAGTTGAAGCTAGTACCTTCCCATATATATGTATGGAGTGGAGTCAACAACTGAAAAGAAACTTTGTGTTCCCAAAAAGCTGGTTGAAGGACGGCTTTCACACACACTTATCTCTCAGAACTGAGCATGTGGAGAGACGTTCGTTCATCTAGCACTAAGGGAACGGATTGCAGGAGAAACTTTTACTCTGGATTCTCAGTCTGTTTCCTAGTGCCTTTTACAAGTTCCTGCTGTTTTCACTGTAAAACCGAGTTGGAGCTTGTACCTTCCCATATATATGTATGGAGTGGAGTTTGCAACTGAAAAGAAACTTTGTGTTCCCAACAATCTAGTTGAAGGACGGCTTTCACACACACTTATGTCTAAGAACTTAGCATGTGGAGAGACGTACGTTCATCTAGCACAAAGGGAACTGGTTTGCAGGAGAAACTTTTACTCTGGTTTCTCAGTCTGTTTCCTAGTGCCGGTTTGAAGTTCCTGCAGTTTTCACTGTAAAACCGATTTGGAGCTAGTACCTTCCCATATATATGTATGGAGTGGAGTTTACAACTGAAAAGAAACTTTGTGTTCCCAACAAGCTAGTTGAAGGACGGCTTTCACACACACTTATCTCTCAGAACTGAGCATGTGGAGAGACGTTCATTCATCTAGCACAAATGGAACGGATTGCAGGAGAAACTTTTACTCTGGTTTCTCAGTCTGTTTCCTAGTGCCTGTTTCAAGTTCCTGGAGTTTTCACTGTAAAACCGAGTTGGAGCTAGTACCTTCCCATATATATGTATGGATTGGAGTTGGAAACTGAAAAGAAACTTTGTGTTCCCAACAAGCTAGTTGAAGGACGGCTTTCACACACACTTATCTCTCAGAACTGAGCATGTGGAGAGACGTTCATTCATCTAGCACAAAGGGAACGGGTTGCAGGAGAATCTTTTACTCTGATTTCTCAGTCTGTTTCCTACTGCCGGTTTGAAGTTCCTGCAGTTTTCACTGTAAAACCGACTTGGAGCTAGTACATTCCCATACATATGTATGGAGTGGAGTCTACAACTGAAAAGAAACTTTGTGTTCCCAACAAGCTAGTTGAAGGACGGCTTTCACACACACATATCTCTCAGAACTGAGCATGTGGAGAGACGTTCGTTCATCTAGCACAAAGGGAACGTGTTGCAGGAGAAACTTTTACTCTGGTTTCTCAGTCTATTTCCTTGTGTCAGTTTGAAGTTCCTGCAGTTTTCACTGTAAAAACGAGTTGGAGCTAGTACCATCCCATATGTGTGTATGGAGTGGAGTTTACAACTGAAAAGAAACTTTGTGTTCCCAACAAGCTAGTTGAAGGACGGCTTTCACACACACTTTTCTCTCAGAACTGAGCATGTGGAGAGACGTTCATTCATCTAGCACAAATGGAACGGATTGCAGGAGAAACTTTTACTCTGGTTTCTCAGTATGTTTCCTAGTGCCGGTTTGAAGTTCCTGCAGTTTTCACTGTAAAACCGAGTTGGAGCTAGTACCTTCCCATATATATGAATGGAGTGGAGTTTACAACTGAAAAGAAACTTTGTGTTCCCAACAAGCTAGTTGAAGGACGGCTTTCACAAACAATTATATCTCAAAACTGAGCATGTGGAGAGACGTTCGTTCATCTAGCACAAAGGGAACGGGTTGCAGAAGAAACTTTTACTCTGATTTCTCAGTCTGTTTCCTAGTGCCGGTTTGAAGTTCCTGCAGTTTTCACTGTAAAACCGAGTTGGAGCTAGTACCTTCCCATATATATGTATGGAGTGGAGTTGGAAACTGAAAAGAAACTTTGTGTTCCCAACAAGCTAGTTGAAGGACGGCTTTCACACACACATATCTCTCAGAACTGAGCATGTGGAGAGACGTTCGTTCATCTAGCACAAAGGGAACGGGTTGCAGGAGAATCTTTTACTCTGATTTCTCAGTCTGTTTCCTACTGCCGGTTTGAAGTTCCTGCAGTTTTCACTGTAAAACCGACTTGGAGCTAGTACATTCCCATACATATGTATGGAGTGAGGTCTTCAACTGAAAAAAAACTTTGTGTTGCCAACAAGCTGGTTGAAGGACGGCTTTCACACACACTTATCTCTCAGAACTGAGCATGTTGAGAGACGTTCGTTCATATAGCAAAAAGGGAACGGGTTGCAGGAGAAACTTTTACTCAGGTTTCTCAGTCTGTTTCCTAGTGCCGGTTTGAAGTTCCTGCAGTTTTCACTGTAAAACGGATTTGGAGCTTGTACCTTCCCATATATATTTATGGAGTGGAGTTTACAACTGAAAAGAAACTTTGTGTTCCAAACAAGCTGGTTGAAGGACGGCTTTCACACACACTTATCTCTCAGAACTGAGCATGTGGACAGATGTTCGTTCATCTAGCACAAAGGGAACGGATTGCAGGAGAAACTTTTACTCTGGTTTCTCAGTCTGTTTCCTAGTGCCTGTTTCAACTTCCTGCAATTTTCACTGTAAAACAGAGTTGGAGCTAGTACCTTCCCATATATATGTATGCAGTGGAGTTTGCAACTGAAAAGAAACTTTGTGTTCCCAACAAGCTAGTTGAAGGACGGCGTTCACACACACTTATCTCTCAGAACTGAGCATGTGGAGAGACGTTCGTTCATCTAGCACAAAGGGAACGGGTTGCAGGAGAAACTTTTACTCTGGTTTCTCAGTCTGTTTCCTAGTGCCGGTTTGAAGTTCCTGCAGTTTTCACTGTAAAACCGAGTTGGAGCTAGTACCTTCCCATATATATTTATGGAGTGGAGTTTGCAACTGAAAAGAAACTTTGTGTTCACAACAAGCTGGTTGAAGGACGGCTTTCACACACACTTATTTCTCAGAACTGAACATGTGGAGAGACGTTCGTTCATCTAGCAAAAAGGGAACGGATTGCAGGAGAAACTTTTACTCTGGTTTCTCAGTCTGTTTCCTAGTGCCTGTTTCAACTTCCTGCAATTTTCACTGTAAAACCGAGTTGGAGCTAGTACCTTCCCATATATATGTATGCAGTGGAATTTACAACTGAAAAGAAACATTGTGTTCCCAACAAGGTAGTTGAAGGACGGCTTTCACACACACTTATCTCTCAGAACTGAGCATGTGGAGAGACGTTCATTCATCTAGCACAAATGGAACGGATTGCAGGAGAAACTTTTACTCTGGTTTCTCAGTCTGTTTCCTAGTGCCTTTTTCAAGTTCCTGCAGTTTTCACTGTAAAACCGAGTTGGAGCTAGTACCTTCCCATATATATGTATGGAGTGGAGTTTACAACTGAAAAGAAAATTTGTGTTCCCATCAAGCTGGTTGAAGGACGGCTTTCGCACACACTTATCTCTCAGAACTGAGACTGTGGAGAGACGTTCGTTCATCTAGCACAAAAGGAACGGATTGCAGGAGAAACTTTTACTCTGGTTTCTCAGTCTGTTTCCTAGTGCCGGTTTGAAGTTTCTGCAGTTTTCACTGTAAAACCTAGTTGAAGCTAGTACCTTCCCATATATATGTATGGAGTGGAGTCAACAACTGAAAAGAAACTTTGTGTTCCCAAAAAGCTGGTTGAAGGACGGCTTTCACACACACTTATCTCTCAGAACTGAGCATGTGGAGAGACGTTCGTTCATCTAGCACTAAGGGAACGGATTGCAGGAGAAACTTTTACTCTGGATTCTCAGTCTGTTTCCTAGTGCCTTTTACAAGTTCCTGCTGTTTTCACTGTAAAACCGAGTTGGAGCTTGTACCTTCCCATATATATGTATGGAGTGGAGTTTGCAACTGAAAAGAAACTTTGTGTTCCCAACAAGCTAGTTGAAGGACGGCTTTCACACACACTTATGTCTCAGAACTTATCATGTGGAGAGACGTACGTTCATCTAGCACAAAGGGAACTGGTTTGCAGGAGAAACTTTTACTCTGGTTTCTCAGTCTGTTTCCTAGTGCCGGTTTGAAGTTCCTGCAGTTTTCACTGTAAAACCGATTTGGAGCTAGTACCTTCCCATATATATGTATGGAGTGGAGTTTACAACTGAAAAGAAACTTTGTGTTCCCAACAAGCTAGTTGAAGGACGGCTTTCACACACACTTATCTCTCAGAACTGAGCATGTGGAGAGACGTTCATTCATCTAGCACAAATGGAACGGATTGCAGGAGAAACTTTTACTCTGGTTTCTCAGTCTGTTTCCTAGTGCCTGTTTCAAGTTCCTGGAGTTTTCACTGTAAAACCGAGTTGGAGCTAGTACCTTCCCATATATATGTATGGAGTGGAGTTGGAAACTGAAAAGAAACTTTGTGTTCCCAACAAGCTAGTTGAAGGACGGCTTTCACACACACTTATCTCTCAGAACTGAGCATGTGGAGAGACGTTCATTCATCTAGCACAAAGGGAACGGGTTGCAGGAGAATCTTTTACTCTGATTTCTCAGTCTGTTTCCTACTGCCGGTTTGAAGTTCCTGCAGTTTTCACTGTAAAACCGACTTGGAGCTAGTACATTCCCATACATATGTATGGAGTGGAGTCTACAACTGAAAAGAAACTTTGTGTTCCCAACAAGCTAGTTGAAGGACGGCTTTCACACACACATATCTCTCAGAACTGAGCATGTGGAGAGACGTTCGTTCATCTAGCACAAAGGGAACGGGTTGCAGGAGAAACTTTTACTCTGGTTTCTCAGTCTATTTCCTTGTGTCAGTTTGAAGTTCCTGCAGTTTTCACTGTAAAAACGAGTTGGAGCTAGTACCATCCCATATGTGTGTATGGAGTGGAGTTTACAACTGAAAAGAAACTTTGTGTTCCCAACAAGCTAGTTGAAGGACGGCTTTCACACACACTTTTCTCTCAGAACTGAGCATGTGGAGAGACGTTCATTCATCTAGCACAAATGGAACGGATTGCAGGAGAAACTTTTACTCTGGTTTCTCAGTATGTTTCCTAGTGCCGGTTTGAAGTTCCTGCAGTTTTCACTGTAAAACCGAGTTGGAGCTAGTACCTTCCCATATATATGAATGGAGTGGAGTTTACAACTGAAAAGAAACTTTGTGTTCCCAACAAGCTAGTTGAAGGACGGCTTTCACAAACAATTATATCTCAAAACTGAGCATGTGGAGAGACGTTCGTTCATCTAGCACAAAGGGAACGGGTTGCAGAAGAAACTTTTACTCTGATTTCTCAGTCTGTTTCCTAGTGCCGGTTTGAAGTTCCTGCAGTTTTCACTGTAAAACCGAGTTGGAGCTAGTACCTTCCCATATATATGTATGGAGTGGAGTTGGAAACTGAAAAGAAACTTTGTGTTCCCAACAAGCTAGTTGAAGGACGGCTTTCACACACACATATCTCTCAGAACTGAGCATGTGGAGAGACGTTCGTTCATCTAGCACAAAGGGAACGGGTTGCAGGAGAATCTTTTACTCTGATTTCTCAGTCTGTTTCCTACTGCCGGTTTGAAGTTCCTGCAGTTTTCACTGTAAAACCGACTTGGAGCTAGTACATTCCCATACATATGTATGGAGTGGAGTCTTCAACTGAAAAAAAACTTTGTGTTCCCAACAAGCTACTTGAAGGACGGCTTTCACACACACTTATCTCTCAAAACTGAGCATGTGGAGAGACGTTCGTTCATCTAGCACAAAGGGAACGGGTTGCAGGAGAAACTTTTACTCTGGTTTCTCAGTCTGTTTCCTAGTGCCAGTTTGAAGTTCCTGCAGTTTTCACTCTAAAACCGAGTTGGAGCTAGTACCTTCCCATATATATGTATGGAGTGGAGTTGGAAACTGAAAAGAAACTTTGTGTTCCCAACAAGCTAGTTGAAGGACGGCTTTCACACACACTTATCTCTCAGAACTGACCATGTGGAGAGACGTTCATTCATCTAGCACAAATGGAACGGATTGCAGGAGAAACTTTTACTCTGGTTTCTCAGTCTGTTTCCTAGTGCCTGTTTCAAGTTCCTGGAGTTTTCACTGTAAAACCGAGTTGGAGCTAGTACCTTCCCATATATATGTATGGAGTGGAGTTGGAAACTGAAAAGAAACTTTGTGTTCCCAACAAGCTAGTTGAAGGAAGGCTTTCACACACACTTATCTCTCAGAACTGAGCATGTGGAGAGACGTTCGTTCATCTAGCACAAAGGGAACGGTTTGCAGGGGAAACTTTTACTCTGGTTTCTCAGTATGTTTCCTAGTGCCGGTTTGAAGTTCCTGCAGTTTTCACTGTAAAACCGAGTTGGAGCTAGTACCTTCCCATATATATTAATGGAGTGGAGTTTGCAACTGAAAAGAAACTTTGTGTTCCCAACAAGCTAGTTGAAGGACGGCTTTCACACACACTTATCTCTCAAAACTAAGCATGTGGAGAGACGTTCGTTCATCTAGCACAAAGGGAACGGGTTGCAGGAGAAACTTTTACTCTGAATTCTCAGTCTGTTTCCTAGTGCCGGTTTGAAGTTCCTGCAGTTTTCACTGTAAAACCGACTTGGAGCTAGTACATTCCCATACATATGTATGGAGTGGAGTTGGAAACTTAAAAGAAACTTTGTGTTCCCAACAAGCTAGTTGAAGGACGGCTTTCACACACACTTATCTCTCAGAACTGAGCATGTGGAGAGACGTTCATTCATCTAGCACAAATGGAACGGATTGCAGGAGAAACTTTTACTCTGGTTTCTCAGTCTGTTTCCTAGTGCCGGTTTGAAGTTCCTGCAGTTTTCACTGTAAAACCGAGTTGGAGCTAGTACCTTCCCATATATATGTATGGAGTGGAGTTGGAAACTGAAAAGAAACTTTGTGTTCCCAACAAGCTAGTTGAAGGACGGCTTTCACACACACATATCTCTCAGAACTGAGCATGTGGAGAGACGTTCGTTCATCTAGCACAAAGGGAACGGGTTGCAGGAGAATCTTTTACTCTGATTTCTCAGTCTGTTTCCTACTGCCGGTTTGAAGTTCCTGCAGTTTTCACTGTAAAACCGACTTGGAGCTTGTACATTCCCATACATATGTATGGAGTGGAGTCTTCAACTGAAAAAAAACTTTGTGTTCCCAACAAGCTAGTTGAAGGACGGCTTTCACACACACTTATCTCTCAAAACTGAGCATGTGGAGAGACGTTCGTTCATCTAGCACAAAGGGAACGGGTTGCAGGAGAAACTTTTACTCTGGTTTCTCAGTCTGTTTCCTAGTGCCAGTTTGAAGTTCCTGCAGTTTTCACTCTAAAACCGAGTTGGAGCTAGTACCTTCCCATATATATGTATGGAGTGGAGTTGGAAACTGAAAAGAAACTTTGTGTTCCCAACAAGCTAGTTGAAGGACGGCTTTCACACACACTTATCTCTCAGAACTGACCATGTGGAGAGACGTTCATTCATCTAGCACAAATGGAACGGATTGCAGGAGAAACTTTTACTCTGGTTTCTCAGTCTGTTTCCTAGTGCCTGTTTCAAGTTCCTGGAGTTTTCACTGTAAAACCGAGTTGGAGCTAGTACCTTCCCATATATATGTATGGAGTGGAGTTGGAAACTGAAAAGAAACTTTGTGTTCCCAACAAGCTAGTTGAAGGAAGGCTTTCACACACACTTATCTCTCAGAACTGAGCATGTGGAGAGACGTTCGTTCATCTAGCACAAAGGGAACGGTTTGCAGGGGAAACTTTTACTCTGGTTTCTCAGTATGTTTCCTAGTGCCGGTTTGAAGTTCCTGCAGTTTTCACTGTAAAACCGAGTTGGAGCTAGTACCTTCCCATATATATTAATGGAGTGGAGTTTGCAACTGAAAAGAAACTTTGTGTTCCCAACAAGCTAGTTGAAGGACGGCTTTCACACACACTTATCTCTCAAAACTAAGCATGTGGAGAGACGTTCGTTCATCTAGCACAAAGGGAACGGGTTGCAGGAGAAACTTTTACTCTGAATTCTCAGTCTGTTTCCTAGTGCCGGTTTGAAGTTCCTGCAGTTTTCACTGTAAAACCGACTTGGAGCTAGTACATTCCCATACATATGTATGGAGTGGAGTTGGAAACTTAAAAGAAACTTTGTGTTCCCAACAAGCTAGTTGAAGGACGGCTTTCACACACACTTATCTCTCAGAACTGAGCATGTGGAGAGACGTTCATTCATCTAGCACAAATGGAACGGATTGCAGGAGAAACTTTTACTCTGGTTTCTCAGTCTGTTTCCTAGTGCCTGTTTCAAGTTCCTGGAGTTTTCACTGTAAAACCGAGTTGGAGCTAGTACTTTCCCTTATATATGTATGGACTGGAGTTGGAAACTGAAAAGAAACTTTGTGTTCCCAACAAGCTAGTTGAAGGAAGGCTTTCACACACACTTATCTCTCAGAACTGAGCATGTGGAGAAACGTTCGTTCATCTAGCACAAAGGGAACGGGTTGCAGGAGAAACTTTTACTCTGGTTTCTCAGTCTGTTTCCTAGTGCCGGTTTGAAGTTCCTGCAGTTTTCACTGTAAAACCGAGTTGGAGCTAGTACCTTCCCATATATATTAATGGAGTGGAGTTTGCAACTGAAAAGGAACTTTGTGTTCCCAACAAGCTAGTTGAAGGACGGCTTTCACACACACTTATCTCTCAGAACTGAGCATGTGGAGAGACGTTCATTCATCTAGCACAAATGGAACGGATTGCAGGAGAAACTTTTACTCTGGTTTCTCAGTCTGTTTCCTAGTGCCTGTTTCAAGTTCCTGGAGTTTTCACTGTAAAACCGTGTTGGAGCTAGTACCTTCCCATATATATGTATGGAGTGGAGTTGGAAACTGAAAAGAAACTTTGTGTTCCCAACAAGCTAGTTGAAGGAAGGCTTTCACACACACTTATCTCTCAGAACTGAGCATGTGGAGAGACGTTCGTTCATCTAGCACAAAGGGAACGGGTTGCAGGGGAAACTTTTACTCTGGTTTCTCAGTATATTTCCTAGTGCCGGTTTGAAGTTCCTGCAGTTTTCACTGTAAAACCGAGTTGGAGCTAGTACCTTTCCATATATATTAATGGAGTGGAGTTTGCAACTGAAAAGAAACTTTGTGTTCCCAACAAGCTAGTTGAAGGACGGCTTTCACACACACTTATCTCTCAAAACTAAGCATGTGGAGAGACGTTCGTTCATCTAGCACAAAGGGAACGGGTTGCAGGAGAAACTTTTACTCTGATTTCTCAGTCTGTTTCCTAGTGCCGGTTTGAAGTTCCTGCAGTTTTCACTGTAAAACCGACTTGGAGCTAGTACATTCCCATACATATGTATGGAGTGGAGTTGTAAACTGAAAAGAAACTTTGTGTTCCCAACAAGCTAGTTGAAGGACGGCTTTCACACACATTTATCTCTCAGAACTTAGCATGTGGAGAGACGTTCATTCATCTAGCACAAATGGAACGGATTGCAGGAGAAACTTTTACTCTGGTTTCTCAGTCTGTTTCCTAGTGCCTGTTTCAAGTTCCTGGAGTTTTCACTGTAAAACCGAGTTGGAGCTAGTACCTTCCCTTATATATGTATGGACTGGAGTTGGAAACTGAAAAGAAACTTTGTGTTCCCAACAAGCTAGTTGAAGGAAGGCTTTCACACACACTTATCTCTCAGAACTGAGCATGTGGAGAAACGTTCGTTCATCTAGCACAAAGGGAACGGGTTGCAGGAGAAACTTTTACTCTGGTTTCTCAGTATGTTTCCTAGTGCCGGTTTGAAGTTCCTGCAGTTTTCACTGTAAAACCGAGTTGGAGCTAGTACCTTCCCATATATATTAATGGAGTGGAGTTTGCAACTGAAAAGGAACTTTGTGTTCCCAACAAGCTAGTTGAAGGACGGCTTTCACACACACTTATCTCTCAGAACTGAGCATGTGGAGAGACGTTCGTTCATCTAGCACAAAGGGAACTGGTTGCAGGAGAAACTTTTACTCTGGTTTCTCAGTCTGTTTCCTAGTGCCGGTTTGAAGTTCCTGCAGTTTTCACTGTAAAACCGAGTTGGAGCTAGTACCTTCCCATATATATGTATGGAGTGGAGTTGGAAACTGAAAAGAAACTTTGTGTTGCCAACAAGCTAGTTGAAGGACGGCTTTCTCACACACTTATCTCTCAAAACTGAGCATGTTGAGAGACGTTCGTTCATCTAGCAAAAAGGGAAGGGGTTGCAGGGAAACTTTTACTCAGGTTTCTCAGTCTGTTTCCTAGTGCCGGTTTGAAGTTCCTGCAGTTTTCACTGTAAAACGGATTTGGAGCTAGTACCTTCCCATATATATGTATGGAGTGGAGTTTACAACTGAAAAGAAACTTTGTGTTCCAAACAAGCTGGTTGAAGGA
This sequence comes from Camelus dromedarius, assembly GCF_036321535.1. NCBI lineage: Eukaryota > Metazoa > Chordata > Mammalia > Artiodactyla > Camelidae > Camelus > Camelus dromedarius. The sequence goes on along the minus strand of NC_087470.1, from coordinate 11,526,546 downwards.
CGGCTTTCACACACACTTATCTCTCAGAACTGAGCATGTGGACAGATGTTCGTTCATCTAGCACAAAGGGAACGGATTGCAGGAGAAACTTTTACTCTGGTTTCTCAGTCTGTTTCCTAGTGCCTGTTTCAAGTTCCTGCAATTTTCACTGTAAAACAGAGTTGGAGCTAGTACCTTCCCATATATATGTATGCAGTGGAGTTTGCAACTGAAAAGAAACTTTGTGTTCCTAACAAGCTAGTTGTAGGGCGGCGTTCACACAGACTTATCTCTCAGAACTGAGCATGTGGAGAGACGTTCGTTCATCTAGCACAAAGGGAACGGGTTGCAGGAGAAACTTTTACTCTGGTTTCTCAGTCTGTTTCCTAGTGCCGGTTTGAAGTTCCTGCAGTTTTCACTGTAAAACCGAGTTGGAGCTAGTTCCTTCCCATATATATTTATGGAGTGGAGTTTGCAACTGAAAAGAAACTTTGTGTTCACAACAAGCTGGTTGAAGGACGGCTTTCACACACACTTATTTCTCAGAACTGAGCATGTGGAGAGACGTTCGTTCATCTAGCACAAAGGGAACGGATTGCAGGAGAAACTTTTACTCTGGTTTCTCAGTCTGTTTCCTAGTGCCTGTTTCAACTTACTGCAATTTTCACTGTAAAACCGAGTTGGAGCTAGTACCTTCCCATATATATGTATGCAGTGGAGTTTACAACTGAAAAGAAACTTTGTGTTCCCAACAAGCTAGTTGAAGGACGGCTTTCACACACACTTATCTCTCAGAACTGAGCATGTGGAGAGACGTTCATTCATCTAGCACAAATGGAACGGATTGCAGTAGAAACTTTTACTCTGGTTTCTCAGTATGTTTCCTAGTGCCGGTTTGAAGTTCCTGCAGTTTTCACTGTAAAACCGAGTTGGAGCTAGTACCTTCCCATATATATGAATGGAGTGGAGTTTACAACTGAAAAGAAACTTTGTGTTCCCAACAAGCTAGTTGAAGGACGGCTTTCACAAACAATTATATCTCAAAACTGAGCATGTGGAGAGACGTTCGTTCATCTAGCACAAAGGGAACGGGTTGCAGAAGAAACATTTACTCTGATTTCTCAGTCTGTTTCCTAGTGCCGGTTTAAAGTTCCTGCAGTTTTCACTGTAAAACCGAGTTGGAGCTAGTACCTTCCCATATATATGTATGGAGTGGAGTTGGAAACTGAAAAGAAACTTTGTGTTCCCAACAAGCTAGTTGAAGGACGGCTTTCACACACACATATCTCTCAGAACTGAGCATGTGGAGAGACGTTCGTTCATCTAGCACAAAGTGAACGGGTTGCAGGGGAAACTTTTACTCTGGTTTCTCAGTATGTTTCCTAGTGCCGGTTTGAAGTTCCTGCAGTTTTCACTGTAAAACCGAGTTGGAGCTAGTACCTTTCCATATATATTAATGGAGTGGAGTTTGCAACTGAAAAGAAACTTTGTGTTCCCAACAAGCTAGTTGAAGGACGGCTTTCACACACACTTATCTCTCAAAACTAAGCATGTGGAGAGACGTTCGTTCATCTAGCACACAGGGAACGGGTTGCAGGAGAAACTTTTACTCTGATTTCTCAGTCTGTTTCCTAGTGCCGGTTTGAAGTTCCTGCAGTTTTCACTGTAAAACCGACTTGGAGCTAGTACATTCCCATACATATGTATGGAGTGGAGTTGTAAACTGAAAAGAAACTTTGTGTTCCCAACAAGCTAGTTGAAGGACGGCTTTCACACACACTTATCTCTCAGAACTTAGCATGTGGAGAGACGTTCATTCATCTAGCACAAATGGAACGGATTGCAGGAGAAACTTTTACTCTGGTTTCTCAGTCTGTTTCCTAGTGCCTGTTTCAAGTTCCTGGAGTTTTCACTGTAAAACCGAGTTGGAGCTAGTACCTTCCCTTATATATGTATGGACTGGAGTTGGAAACTGAAAAGAAACTTTGTGTTCCCAACAAGCTAGTTGAAGGAAGGCTTTCACACACACTTATCTCTCAGAACTGAGCATGTGGAGAAACGTTCGTTCATCTAGCACAAAGGGAACGGGTTGCAGGAGAAACTTTTACTCTGGTTTCTCAGTATGTTTCCTAGTGCCGGTTTGAAGTTCCTGCAGTTTTCACTGTAAAACCGAGTTGGAGCTAGTACCTTCCCATATATATTAATGGAGTGGAGTTTGCAACTGAAAAGGAACTTTGTGTTCCCAACAAGCTAGTTGAAGGACGGCTTTCACACACACTTATCTCTCAGAACTGAGCATGTGGAGAGACGTTCGTTCATCTAGCACAAAGGGAACTGGTTGCAGGAGAAACTTTTACTCTGGTTTCTCAGTCTGTTTCCTAGTGCCGGTTTGAAGTTCCTGCAGTTTTCACTGTAAAACCGAGTTGGAGCTAGTACCTTCCCATATATATGTATGGAGTGAATTTTACAACTGAAAAGAAACTTTGTGTTCCCAACAAGCTGGTTGAAGGACGGCTTTCACACACACTTATCTCTCAGAACTGAGCATGTGGAGAGACGTTCGTTCATCTAGCACTAAGGGAACGGATTGCAGGAGAAACTTTTACTCTGGTTTCTCAGTCTGTTTCCTAGTGCCGGTTTGAATTTCCTGCAGTTTTCACTGTAAAACCGAGTTGGAGCTAGTACCTTCCCATATATATGTATGGAGTGGAGTTGGAAACTGAAAAGAAACTTTGTGTTGCCAACAAGCTAGTTGAAGGACGGCTTTCTCACACACTTATCTCTCAAAACTGAGCATGTTGAGAGACGTTCGTTCATCTAGCAAAAAGGGAAGGGGTTGCAGGGAAACTTTTACTCAGGTTTCTCAGTCTGTTTCCTAGTGCCGGTTTGAAGTTCCTGCAGTTTTCACTGTAAAACGGATTTGGAGCTAGTACCTTCCCATATATATGTATGGAGTGGAGTTTACAACTGAAAAGAAACTTTGTGTTCCAAACAAGCTGGTTGAAGGACGGCTTTCACACACACTTATCTCTCAGAACTGAGCATGTGGACAGATGTTCGTTCATCTAGCACAGAGGGAACGGATTGCAGGAGAAACTTTTACTCTGGTTTCTCAGTCTGTTTCCTAGTGCCTGTTTCAAGTTCCTGCAATTTTCACTGTAAAACAGAGTTGGAGCTAGTACCTTCCCATATATATGTATGCAGTGGAGTTTGCAACTGAAAAGAAACTTTGTGTTCCCAACAAGCTAGTTGAAGGGCGGCGTTCACACACACTTATCTCTCAGAACTGAGCATGTGGAGAGACGTTCGTTCATCTAGCACAAAGGGAACGGGTTGCAGGAGAAACTTTTACTCTGGTTTCTCAGTCTGTTTCCTAGTGCCGGTTTGAAGTTCCTGCAGTTTTCACTGTAAAACCGAGTTGGAGCTAGTTCCTTCCCATATATATTTATGGAGTGGAGTTTGCAACTGAAAAGAAACTTTGTGTTCACAACAAGCTGGTTGAAGGACGGCTTTCACACACACTTATTTCTCAGAACTGAGCATGTGGAGAGACGTTCGTTCATCTAGCAAAAAGGGAACGGATTGCAGGAGAAACTTTTACTCTGGTTTCTCAGTCTGTTTCCTAGTGCCTGTTTCAACTTACTGCAATTTTCACTGTAAAACCGAGTTGGAGCTAGTACCTTCCCATATATATGTATGCAGTGGAGTTTACAACTGAAAAGAAACTTTGTGTTCCCAACAAGCTAGTTGAAGGACGGCTTTCACACACACTTATCTCTCAGAACTGAGCATGTGGAGAGACGTTCATTCATCTAGCACAAATGGAACGGATTGCAGTAGAAACTTTTACTCTGGTTTCTCAGTATGTTTCCTAGTGCCGGTTTGAAGTTCCTGCAGTTTTCACTGTAAAACCGAGTTGGAGCTAGTACATTCCCATATATATGAATGGAGTGGAGTTTACAACTGAAAAGAAACTTTGTGTTCCCAACAAGCTAGTTGAAGGACGGCTTTCACAAACAATTATATCTCAAAACTGAGCATGTGGAGAGACGTTCGTTCATCTAGCACAAAGGGAACGGGTTGCAGAAGAAACATTTACTCTGATTTCTCAGTCTGTTTCCTAGTGCCTGTTTGAAGTTCCTGCAGTTTTCACTGTAAAACCGAGTTGGAGCTAGTACCTTCCCATATATATGTATGGAGTGGAGTTGGAAACTTAAAAGAAACTTTGTGTTCCCAACAAGCTAGTTGAAGGACGGCTTTCACACACACATATCTCTCAGAACTGAGCATGTGGAGAGACGTTCGTTCATCTAGCACAAAGTGAACGGGTTGCAGGAGAATCTTTTACTCTGATTTCTCAGTCTGTTTCCTACTGCCGGTTTGAAGTTCCTGCAGTTTTCACTGTAAAACCGACTTGGAGCTAGTACATTCCCATACATATGTATGGAGTGGAGTCTTCAACTGAAAAAAAACTTTGTGTTCCCAACAAGCTAGTTGAAGGACGGCTTTCACACACACTTATCTCTCAAAACTGAGCATGTGGAGAGACGTTCGTTCATCTAGCACAAAGGGAACGGGTTGCAGGAGAAACTTTTACTCTGGTTTCTCAGTCTGTTTCCTAGTGCCAGTTTGAAGTTCCTGCAGTTTTCACTCTAAAACCGAGTTGGAGCTAGTACCTTCCCATATATATGTATGGAGTGGAGTTGGAAACTGAAAAGAAACTTTGTGTTCCCAACAAGCTAGTTGAAGGACAGCTTTCACACACACTTATCTCTCATAACTGACCATGTGGAGAGACGTTCATTCATCTAGCACAAATGGAACGGATTGCAGGAGAAACTTTTACTCTGGTTTCTCAGTCTGTTTCCTAGTGCCTGTTTCAAGTTCCTGGAGTTTTCACTGTAAAACCGAGTTGGAGCTAGTACCTTCCCATATATATGTATGGAGTGGAGTTGGAAACTGAAAAGAAACTTTGTGTTCCCAACAAGCTAGTTGAAGGAAGGCTTTCACACACACTTATCTCTCAGAACTGAGCATGTGGAGAGACGTTCGTTCATCTAGCACAAAGGGAATGGGTTGCAGGGGAAACTTTTACTCTGGTTTCTCAGTATGTTTCCTAGTGCCGGTTTGAAGTTCCTGCACTTTTCACTGTAAAACCGAGTTGGAGCTAGTACCTTCCCATATATATTAATGGAGTGGAGTTTGCAACTGAAAAGAAACTTTGTGTTCCCAACAAGCTAGTTGACGGACGGCTTTCACACACACTTATCTCTCAAAACTAAGCATGTGGAGAGACGTTCGTTCATCTAGCACAAAGGGAACGGGTTGCAGGAGAAACTTTTACTCTGAATTCTCAGTCTGTTTCCTAGTGCCGGTTTGAAGTTCCTGCAGTTTTCACTGTAAAACCGACTTGGAGCTAGTACATTCCCATACATATGTATGGAGTGGAGTTGGAAACTTAAAAGAAACTTTGTGTTCCCAACAAGCTAGTTGAAGGACGGCTTTCACACAAACTTATCTCTCAGAACTGAGCATGTGGAGAGACGTTCATTCATCTAGCACAAATGGAACGGATTGCAGGAGAAACTTTTACTCTGGTTTCTCAGTCTGTTTCCTAGTGCCTGTTTCAAGTTCCTGGAGTTTTCACTGTAAAACCGAGTTGGAGCTAGTACTTTCCCTTATATATGTATGGACTGGAGTTGGAAACTGAAAAGAAACTTTGTGTTCCCAACAAGCTAGTTGAAGGAAGGCTTTCACACACACACATCTCTCAGAACTGAGCATGTGGAGAAACGTTCGTTCATCTAGCACAAAGGGAACGGGTTGCAGGGGAAACTTTTACTCTGGTTTCTCAGTATGTTTCCTAGTGCCGGTTTGAAGTTCCTGCAGTTTTCACTGTAAAACCGAGTTGGAGCTAGTACCTTCCCATATATATTAATGGAGTGGAGTTTGCAACTGAAAAGAAACTTTGTGTTCCCAACAAGCTAGTTGAAGGACGGCTTTCACACACACTTATCTCTCAAAACTAAGCATGTGGAGAGACGTTCGTTCATCTAGCACAAAGGGAACGGGTTGCAGGAGAAACTTTTACTCTGAATTCTCAGTCTGTTTCCTAGTGCCGGTTTGAAGTTCCTGCAGATTTCACTGTAAAACCGACTTGGAGCTAGTACATTCCCATACATATGTATGGAGTGGAGTTGGAAACTTAAAAGAAACTTTGTGTTCCCAACAAGCTAGTTGAAGGACGGCTTTCACACACACTTATCTCTCGGAACTGAGCATGTGGAGAGACGTTCATTCATCTAGCACAAATGGAACGGATTGCAGGAGAAACTTTTACTCTGGTTTCTCTGTCTGTTTCCTAGTGCCTGTTTCAAGTTCCTGGAGTTTTCACTGTAAAACCGAGTTGGAGCTAGTACTTTCCCTTATATATGTATGGACTGGAGTTGGAAACTGAAAAGAAACTTTGTGTTCCCAACAAGCTAGTTGAAGGAAGGCTTTCACACACACACATCTCTCAGAACTGAGCATGTGGAGAAACGTTCGTTCATCTAGCACAAAGGGAAAGGGTTGCAGGAGAAACTTTTACTCTGGTTTCTCTGTATGTTTCCTAGTGCCGGTTTGAAGTTCCTGCAGTTTTCACTGTAAAACCGAGTTGGAGCTAGTACCTTCCCATATATATTAATGGAGTGGAGTTTGCAACTGAAAAGGAACTTTGTGTTCCCAACAAGCTAGTTGAAGGACGGCTTTCACACACACTTATCTCTCAGAACTGAGCATGTGGAGAGACGTTCATTCATCTAGCACAAATGGAACGGATTGCAGGAGAAACTTTTACTCTGGTTTCTCAGTCTGTTTCCTAGTGCCTGTTTCAAGTTCCTGGAGTTTTCACTGTAAAACCGAGTTGGAGCTAGTACCTTCCCATATATATGTATGGAGTGGAGTTGGAAACTGAAAAGAAACTTTGTGTTCCCAACAAGCTAGTTGAAGGAAGGCTTTCACACACACTTATCTCTCAGAACTGAGCATGTGGAGAGACGTTCGTTCATCTAGCACAAAGGGAACGGGTTGCAGGGGAAACTTTTACTCTGGTTTCTCAGTATGTTTGCTAGTGCCGGTTTGAAGTTCCTGCAGTTTTCACTGTAAAACCGAGTTGGAGCTAGTACCTTCCCATATATATTAATGGAGTGGAGTTTGCAACTGAAAAGAAACTTTGTGTTCCCAACAAGCTAGTTGAAGGACGGCTTTCACACACACTTATCTCTCAAAACTAAGCATGTGGAGAGACGTTCGTTCATCTAGCACACAGGGAACGGGTTGCAGGAGAAACTTTTACTCTGATTTCTCAGTCTGTTTCCTAGTGCCGGTTTGAAGTTCCTGCAGTTTTCACTGTAAAACCGACTTGGAGCTAGTACATTCCCATACATATGTATGGAGTGGAGTTGGAAATTGAAAAGAAACTTTGTGTTCCCAACAAGCTAGTTGAAGGACGGCTTTCACACACACTTATCTCTCAGAACTTAGCATGTGGAGAGACGTTCATTCATCTAGCACAAATGGAACGGATTGCAGGATAAACTTTTACTCTGGTTTCTCAGTCTGTTTCCTAGTGCCTGTTTCAAGTTCCTGGAGTTTTCACTGTAAAACCGAGTTGGAGCTAGTACCTTCCCTTATATATGTATGGACTGGAGTTGGAAACTGAAAAGAAACTTTGTGTTCCCAACAAGCTAGTTGAAGGAAGGCTTTCACACACACTTATCTCTCAGAACTGAGCATGTGGAGAAACGTTCGTTCATCTAGCACAAAGGGAACGGGTTGCAGGAGAAACTTTTACTCTGGTTTCTCAGTATGTTTCCTAGTGCCGGTTTGAAGTTCCTGCAGTTTTCACTGTAAAACCGAGTTGGAGCTAGTACCTTCCCATATATATTAATGGAGTGGAGTTTGCAACTGAAAAGGAACTTTGTGTTCCCAACAAGCTAGTTGAAGGACGGCTTTCACACACACTTATCTCTCAGAACTGAGCATGTGGAGAGACGTTCGTTCATCTAGCACAAAGGGAACTGGTTGCAGGAGAAACTTTTACTCTGGTTTCTCAGTCTGTTTCCTAGTGCCGGTTTGTAGTTCCTGCAGTTTTCACTGTAAAACCGAGTTGGAGCTAGTACCTTCCCATATATATGTATGGAGTGAATTTTACAACTGAAAAGAAACTTTGTGTTCCCAACAAGCTGGTTGAAGGACGGCTTTCACACACACTTATCTCTCAGAACTGAGCATGTGGAGAGACGTTCGTTCATCTAGCACTAAGGGAACGGATTGCAGGAGAAACTTTTACTCTGGTTTCTCAGTCTGTTTCCTAGTGCCGGTTTGAATTTCCTGCAGTTTTCACTGTAAAACCGAGTTGGAGCCAGTACCTTCCCATATATATGTATGGAGTGGAGTTGAAAACTGAAAAGAAACTTTGTGTTGCCAACAAGCTAGTTGAAGGACGGCTTTCTCACACACTTATCTCTCAAAACTGAGCATGTTGAGAGACGTTCGTTCATCTAGCAAAAAGGGAACGGGTTGCAGGAGAAACTTTTACTCAGGTTTCTCAGTCTGTTTCCTAGTGCCGGTTTGAAGTTCCTGCAGTTTTCACTGTAAAACGGATTTGGAGCTAGTACCTTCCCATATATATGTATGGAGTGGAGTTTACAACTGAAAAGAAACTTTGTGTTCCAAACAAGCTGGTTGAATGACGGCTTTCACACACACTTATCTCTCAGAACTGAGCATGTGGACAGATGTTCGTTCATCTAGCACAAAGGGAACGGATTGCAGGAGAAACTTTTACTCTGGTTTCTCAGTCTGTTTCCTAGTGCCTGTTTCAAGTTCCTGCAATTTTCACTGTAAAACAGAGTTGGAGCTAGTACCTTCCCATATATATGTATGCAGTGGAGTTTGCAACTGAAAAGAAACTTTGTGTTCCCAACAAGCTAGTTGAAGGACGGCGTTCACACACACTTATCTCTCAGAACTGAGCATGTGGAGAGACGTTCGTTCATCTAGCACAAAGGGAACGGGTTGCAGGAGAATCTTTTACTCTGAATTCTCAGTCTGTTTCCTACTGCCGGTTTGAAGTTCCTGCAGTTTTCACTGTAAAACCGACTTGGAGCTAGTACATTCCCATACATATGTATGGAGTGGAGTCTACAACTGAAAAGAAACTTTGTGTTCCCAACAAGCTAGTTGAAGGACGGCTTTCACACACACTTATCTCTCAGAACTGAGCATGTGGAGAGACGTTCGTTCATCTAGCACAAAGGGAACGGGTTGCAGGAGAAACTTTTACTCTGGTTTCTCAGTCTGTTTCCTAGTGCCAGTTTGAAGTTCCTGCAGTTTTCACTCTAAAACCGAGTTGGAGCTTGTACCTTCCCATATATATGTATGGAGTGGAGTTTACAACTGAAAAGAAACTTTGTGTTCCCAACAAGCTAGTTGAAGGACGGCTTTCACACACACTTATCTCTCAGAACTGAGCATGTGGAGAGACGTTCATTCATCTAGCACAAATGGAACGGATTGCAGGAGAAACTTTTATTCTGGTTTCTCAGTCTGTTTCCTAGTGCCTGTTTCTAGTTCCTGGAGTTTTCACTGTAAAACCGAGTTGGAGCTAGTACCTTCCCATATATATGTATGGAGTGGAGTTGGAAACTGAAAAGAAACTTTGTGTTCCCAACAAGCTAGTTGAAGGAAGGCTTTCACACACACTTATCTCTCAGAATTGAGCATGTGGAGAGACGTTCGTTCATCTAGCACAAATTGAACGGGTTGCAGGAGAAACTTTTACTCTGGTTTCTCAGTCTGTTTCCTACTGCCGGTTTGAAGTTCCTGCAGTTTTCACTGTAAAACCGACTTGGAGCTAGTACATTCCCATACATATGTATGGAGTGGAGTCTACAACTGAAAAGAAACTTTGTGTTCCCAACAAGCTAGTTGAAGGACGGCTTTCACACACACTTATCTCTCAGAACTGAGCATGTGGAGAGACGTTCGTTCATCTAGCACAAATGGAACGGGTTGCAGGAGAAACTTTTACTCTGGTTTCTCAGTCTGTTTCCTAGTGCCAGTTTGAAGTTCCTGCAGTTTTCACTCTAAAACCGAGTTGGAGCTAGTACCTTCCCATATATATGTATGGAGTGGAGTTTACAACTGAAAAGAAACTTTGTGTTCCCAACAAGCAAGTTGAAGGACGGCTTTCACACACAATTATCTCTCAGAACTGAGCATGTGGAGAGACGTTCATTCATCTAGCACAAATGGAACGGATTGCAGGAGAAACTTTTACTCTGGTTTCTCAGTCTGTTTCCTAGTGCCTGTTTATAGTTCCTGGAGTTTTCACTGTAAAACCGAGTTGGAGCTAGTACCTTCCCATATATATGTATGGAGTGGAGTTGGAAACTGAAAAGAAACTTTGTGTTCCCAACAAGCTAGTTGAAGGAAGGCTTTCACACACACTTATCTCTCAGAACTGAGCATGTGGAGAGACGTTCGTTCATCTAGCACAAAGGGAACGGGTTGCAGGAGAAACTTTTACTCTGGTTTCCCAGTCTGTTTCCTAGTGCCGGTTTGAATTTCCTGCAGTTTTCACTGTAAAACAGAGTTGGAGCTAGTACCTTCCCATATATATGTATGGAGTGGAGTTTGCAACTGAAAAGAAACTTTGTGTTCCCAACAAGCTAGTTGAAGGACGGCTTTCACACACACTTATCTCTCAAAACTTAGCATGTGGAGAGACGTTCGTTCATCTAGCACAAAGGGAACGGGTTGCAGGAGAAACTTTTACTCTGATTACTCAGTCTGTTTCCTAGTGCCGGTTTGAAGTTCCTGCAGTTTTCACTGTAAAACCGACTTGGAGCTAGTACATTCCCATACATATGTATGGAGTGGAGTTGGAAACTGAAAAGAAACTTTGTGTTCCCAACAAGCTAGTTGAAGGACGGCTTTCTCACACACTTATCTCTCAGAACTGAGCATGTGGAGAGACGTTCATTCATCTAGCACAAATGGAACGGATTGCAGGAGAAACTTTTACTCTGGTTTCTCAGTCTGATTCCTAGTGCCTGTTTCAAGTTCCTGGAGTTTTCACTGTAAAACCGAGTTGGAGCTTGCACCTTCCCATATATATGTATGGAGTGGAGTTGGAAACTGAAAAGAAATTTTGTGTTCCCAACAAGCTAGTTGAAGGAAGGCTTTCACACACACTTATCTCTCAGAACTGAGAATGTGGAGAGACGTTCGTTCATCTAGCACAAAGGGAACGGGTTGCAGGAGAATCTTTTACTCTGATTTCTCAGTCTGTTTCCTACTGCCGGTTTGAAGTTCCTGCAGTTTTCACTGTAAAACCGACTTGGAGCTAGTACATTCCCATACATATGTATGGATTGGAGTCTACAACTGAAAAGAAACTTTGTGTTCCCAACAAGCTAGTTGAAGGACGGCTTTCACACACACTTATCTCTCAGAACTGAGCATGTGGAGAGACGTTCGTTCATCTAGCACAAAGGGAACGGGTTGCAGGAGAAACTTTTACTCTGGTTTCTCAGTCTGTTTCCTAGTGCCAGTTTGAAGTTCCTGCAGTTTTCACTCTAAAACCGAGTTGGAGCTAGTACCTTCCCATATATATGTATGGAGTGGAGTTTACAACTGAAAAGAAACTTTGTGTTCCCAACAAGCTAGTTGAAGGATGGCTTTCACACACACTTATCTCTCAGAACTGAGCATGTGGAGAGACGTTCATTCATCTAGCACAAATGGAACGGATTGCAGGAGAAACTTTTATTCTGGTTTCTCAGTCTGTTTCCTAGTGCCTGTTTCTAGTTCCTGGAGTTTTCACTGTAAAACCGAGTTGGAGCTAGTACCTTCCCATATATATGTATGGAGTGGAGTTGGAAACTGAAAAGAAACTTTGTGTTCCCAACAAGCTAGTTGAAGGAAGGCTTTCACACACACTTTTCTCTCAGAATTGAGCATGTGGAGAGACGTTCGTTCATCTAGCACAAATTGAACGGGTTGCAGGAGAAACTTTTACTCTGGTTTCTCAGTCTGTTTCCTACTGCCGGTTTGAAGTTCCTGCAGTTTTCACTGTAAAACCGACTTGGAGCTAGTACATTCCCATACATATGTATGGAGTGGAGTCTACAACTGAAAAGAAACTTTGTGTTCCCAACAAGCTAGTTGAAGGACGGCTTTCACACACACTTATCTCTCAGAACTGAGCATGTGGAGAGACGTTCGTTCATCTAGCACAAATGGAACGGGTTGCAGGAGAAACTTTTACTCTGGTTTCTCAGTCTGTTTCCTAGTGCCAGTTTGAAGTTCCTGCAGTTTTCACTCTAAAACCGAGTTGGAGCTAGTACCTTCCCATATATATGTATGGAGTGGAGTTTACAACTGAAAAGAAACTTTGTGTTCCCAACAAGCAAGTTGAAGGACGGCTTTCACACACAATTATCTCTCAGAACTGAGCATGTGGAGAGACGTTCATTCATCTAGCACAAATGGAACGGATTGCAGGAGAAACTTTTACTCTGGTTTCTCAGTCTGTTTCCTAGTGCCTGTTTCTAGTTCCTGGAGTTTTCACTGTAAAACCGAGTTGGAGCTAGTACCTTCCCATATATATGTATGGAGTGGAGTTGGAAACTGAAAAGAAACTTTGTGTTCCCAACAAGCTAGTTGAAGGAAGGCTTTCACACACAATTATCTCTCAGAACTGAGCATGTGGAGAGACGTTCGTTCATCTAGCACAAAGGGAACGGGTTGCAGGAGAAACTTTTACTCTGGTTTCTCAGTCTGTTTCCTAGTGCCTGTTTCTAGTTCCTGGAGTTTTCACTGTAAAACCGAGTTGGAGCTAGTACCTTCCCATATATATGTATGGAGTGGAGTTGGAAACTGAAAAGAAACTTTGTGTTCCCAACAAGCTAGTTGAAGGAAGGCTTTCACACACACTTATCTCTCAGAACTGAGCATGTGGAGAGACGTTCGTTCATCTAGCACAAAGGGAACGGGTTGCAGGAGAAACTTTTACTCTGGTTTCCCAGTCTGTTTCCTAGTGCCGGTTTGAATTTCCTGCAGTTTTCACTGTAAAACAGAGTTGGAGCTAGTACCTTCCCATATATATGTATGGAGTGGAGTTTGCAACTGAAAAGAAACTTTGTGTTCCCAACAAGCTAGTTGAAGGACGGCTTTCACACACACTTATCTCTCAAAACTTAGCATGTGGAGAGACGTTCGTTCATCTAGCACAAAGGGAACGGGTTGCAGGAGAAACTTTTACTCTGATTACTCAGTCTGTTTCCTAGTGCCGGTTTGAAGTTCCTGCAGTTTTCACTGTAAAACCGACTTGGAGCTAGTACATTCCCATACATATGTATGGAGTGGAGTTGGAAACTGAAAAGAAACTTTGTGTTCCCAACAAGCTAGTTGAAGGACGGCTTTCTCACACACTTATCTCTCAGAACTGAGCATGTGGAGAGACGTTCATTCATCTAGCACAAATGGAACGGATTGCAGGAGAAACTTTTACTCTGGTTTCTCAGTCTGATTCCTAGTGCCTGTTTCAAGTTCCTGGAGTTTTCACTGTAAAACCGAGTTGGAGCTTGCACCTTCCCATATATATGTATGGAGTGGAGTTGGAAACTGAAAAGAAATTTTGTGTTCCCAACAAGCTAGTTGAAGGAAGGCTTTCACACACACTTATCTCTCAGAACTGAGAATGTGGAGAGACGTTCGTTCATCTAGCACAAAGGGAACGGGTTGCAGGAGAATCTTTTACTCTGATTTCTCAGTCTGTTTCCTACTGCCGGTTTGAAGTTCCTGCAGTTTTCACTGTAAAACCGACTTGGAGCTAGTACATTCCCATACATATGTATGGAGTGGAGTCTACAACTGAAAAGAAACTTTGTGTTCCCAACAAGCTAGTTGAAGGACGGCTTTCACACACACTTATCTCTCAGAACTGAGCATGTGGAGAGACGTTCGTTCATCTAGCACAAAGGGAACGGGTTGCAGGAGAAACTTTTACTCTGGTTTCTCAGTCTGTTTCCTAGTGCCAGTTTGAAGTTCCTGCAGTTTTCACTCTAAAACCGAGTTGGAGCTAGTACCTTCCCATATATATGTATGGAGTGGAGTTTACAACTGAAAAGAAACTTTGTGTTCCCAACAAGCTAGTTGAAGGACGGCTTTCACACACACTTATCTCTCAGAACTGAGCATGTGGAGAGACGTTCATTCATCTAGCACAAATGGAACGGATTGCAGGAGAAACTTTTATTCTGGTTTCTCAGTCTGTTTCCTAGTGCCTGTTTCTAGTTCCTGGAGTTTTCACTGTAAAACCGAGTTGGAGCTAGTACCTTCCCATATATATGTATGGAGTGGAGTTGGAAACTGAAAAGAAACTTTGTGTTCCCAACAAGCTAGTTGAAGGAAGGCTTTCACACACACTTTTCTCTCAGAATTGAGCATGTGGAGAGACGTTCGTTCATCTAGCACAAATTGAACGGGTTGCAGGAGAAACTTTTACTCTGGTTTCTCAGTCTGTTTCCTAGTGCCGGTTTGAAGTTCCTGCAGTTTTCACTGTAAAACCGACTTGGAGCTAGTACATTCCCATACATATGTATGGAGTGGAGTCTACAACTGAAAAGAAACTTTGTGTTCCCAACAAGCTAGTTGAAGGACGGCTTTCACACACACTTATCTCTCAGAACTGAGCATGTGGAGAGACGTTCGTTCATCTAGCACAAATGGAACGGGTTGCAGGAGAAACTTTTACTCTGGTTTCTCAGTCTGTTTCCTAGTGCCAGTTTGAAGTTCCTGCAGTTTTCACTCTAAAACCGATTTGGAGCTAGTACCTTCCCATATATATGTATGGAGTGGAGTTTACAACTGAAAAGAAACTTTGTGTTCCCAACAAGCAAGTTGAAGGACGGCTTTCACACACAATTATCTCTCAGAACTGAGCATGTGGAGAGACGTTCATTCATCTAGCACAAATGGAACGGATTGCAGGAGAAACTTTTACTCTGGTTTCTCAGTCTGTTTCCTAGTGCCTGTTTCTAGTTCCTGGAGTTTTCACTGTAAAACCGAGTTGGAGCTAGTACCTTCCCATATATATGTATGGAGTGGAGTTGGAAACTGAAAAGAAACTTTGTGTTCCCAACAAGCTAGTTGAAGGAAGGCTTTCACACACAATTATCTCTCAGAACTGAGCATGTGGAGAGACGTTCGTTCATCTAGCACAAAGGGAACGGGTTGCAGGAGAAACTTTTACTCTGGTTTCTCAGTCTGTTTCCTAGTGCCTGTTTCTAGTTCCTGGAGTTTTCACTGTGAAACCGAGTTGGAGCTAGTACCTTCCCATATATATGTATGGAGTGGAGTTGGAAACTGAAAAGAAACTTTGTGTTCCCAACAAGCTAGTTGAAGGAAGGCTTTCACACACACTTATCTCTCAGAACTGAGCATGTGGATAGACGTTCGTTCATCTAGCACAAAGGGAACGGTTTGCAGGAGAAACTTTTACTCTGGTTTCCCAGTCTGTTTCCTAGTGC
This sequence comes from Camelus dromedarius, assembly GCF_036321535.1. Classification (NCBI taxonomy): domain Eukaryota; kingdom Metazoa; phylum Chordata; class Mammalia; order Artiodactyla; family Camelidae; genus Camelus; species Camelus dromedarius. Next base: position 11,510,986 of record NC_087470.1, on the reverse strand, counting down.
CGGTTTGAATTTCCTGCAGTTTTCACTGTAAAACAGAGTTGGAGCTAGTACCTTCCCATATATATGTATGGAGTGGAGTTTGCAACTGAAAAGAAACTTTGTGTTCCCAACAAGCTAGTTGAAGGACGGCGTTCACACACACTTATCTCTCAGAACTGAGCATGTGGAGAGACGTTCGTTCATCTAGCACAAAGGGAACGGGTTGCAGGAGAAACTTTTACTCTGATTACTCAGTCTGTTTCCTAGTGCCGGTTTGAAGTTCCTGCAGTTTTCACTGTAAAACCGACTTGGAGCTAGTACATTCCCATACATATGTATGGAGTGGAGTTGGAAACTGAAAAGAAACTTTGTGTTCCCAACAAGCTAGTTGAAGGACGGCTTTCTCACACACTTATCTCTCAGAACTGAGCATGTGGAGAGACGTTCATTCATCTAGCACAAATGGAACGGATTGCAGGAGAAACTTTTACTCTGGTTTCTCAGTCTGATTCCTAGTGCCTGTTTCAAGTTCCTGGAGTTTTCACTGTAAAACCGAGTTGGAGCTTGCACCTTCCCATATATATGTATGGAGTGGAGTTGGAAACTGAAAAGAAATTTTGTGTTCCCAACAAGCTAGTTGAAGGAAGGCTTTCACACACAATTATCTCTCAGAACTGAGAATGTGGAGAGACGTTCGTTCATCTAGCACAAAGGGAACGGGTTGCAGGAGAATCTTTTACTCTGATTTCTCAGTCTGTTTCCTACTGCCGGTTTGAAGTTCCTGCAGTTTTCACTGTAAAACCGACTTGGAGCTAGTACATTCCCATACATATGTATGGAGTGGAGTCTACAACTGAAAAGAAACTTTGTGTTCCCAACAAGCTAGTTGAAGGACGGCTTTCACACACACTTATCTCTCAGAACTGAGCATGTGGAGAGACGTTCGTTCATCTAGCACAAAGGGAACGGGTTGCAGGAGAAACTTTTACTCTGGTTTCTCAGTCTGTTTCCTAGTGCCAGTTTGAAGTTCCTGAAGTTTTCACTCTAAAACCGAGTTGGAGCTAGTACCTTCCCATATATATGTATGGAGTGGAGTTTACAACTGAAAAGAAACTTTGTGTTCCCAACAAGCTAGTTGAAGGACGGCTTTCACACACACTTATCTCTCAGAACTGAGCATGTGGAGAGACGTTCATTCATCTAGCACAAATGGAACGGATTGCAGGAGAAACTTTTACTCTGGTTTCTCAGTCTGTTTCCTAGTGCCTGTTTCTAGTTCCTGGAGTTTTCACTGTAAAACCGAGTTGGAGCTAGTACCTTCCCATATATATGTATGGAGTGGAGTTGGAAACTGAAAAGAAACTTTGTGTTCCCAACAAGCTAGTTGAAGGAAGGCTTTCACACACACTTATCTCTCAGAACTGAGCATGTGGAGAGACGTTCGTTCATCTAGCACAAATTGAACGGGTTGCAGGAGAAACTTTTACTCTGGTTTCTCAGTCTGTTTCCTACTGCCGGTTTGAAGTTCCTGCAGTTTTCACTGTAAAACCGACTTGGAGCTAGTACATTCCCATACATATGTATGGAGTGGAGTCTACAACTGAAAAGAAACTTTGTGTTCCCAACAAGCTAGTTGAAGGACGGCTTTCACACACACTTATCTCTCAGAACTGAGCATGTGGAGAGACGTTCGTTCATCTAGCACAAAGGGAACGGGTTGCAGGAGAAACTTTTACTCTGGTTTCTCAGTCTGTTTCCTAGTGCCAGTTTGAAGTTCCTGCAGTTTTCACTCTAAAACCGAGTTGGAGCTAGTACCTTCCCATATATATGTATGGAGTGGAGTTTACAACTGAAAAGAAACTTTGTGTTCCCAACAAGCTAGTTGAAGGACGGCTTTCACACACACTTATCTCTCAGAACTGAGCATGTGGAGAGACGTTCATTCATCTAGCACAAATGGAACGGATTGCAGGAGAAACTTTTACTCTGGTTTCTCAGTCTGTTTCCTAGTGCCTGTTTCTAGTTCCTGGAGTTTTCACTGTAAAACCGAGTTGGAGCTAGTACCTTCCCATATATATGTATGGAGTGGAGTTGGAAACTGAAAAGAAACTTTGTGTTCCCAACAAGCTAGTTGAAGGAAGGCTTTCACACACACTTATCTCTCAGAACTGAGCATGTGGAGAGACGTTCGTTCATCTAGCACAAATTGAACGGGTTGCAGGAGAAACTTTTACTCTGGTTTCTCAGTCTGTTTCCTACTGCCGGTTTGAAGTTCCTGCAGTTTTCACTGTAAAACCGACTTGGAGCTAGTACATTCCCATACATATGTATGGAGTGGAGTCTACAACTGAAAAGAAACTTTGTGTTCCCAACAAGCTAGTTGAAGAACGGCTTTCACACACACTTATCTCTCAGAACTGAGCATGTGGAGAGACGTTCGTTCATCTAGCACAAATGGAACGGGTTGCAGGAGAAACTTTTACTCTGGTTTCTCAGTCTGTTTCCTAGTGCCATTTTGAAGTTCCTGCAGTTTTCACTCTAAAACAGAGTTGGAGCTAGTACCTTCCCATATATATGTATGGAGTGGAGTTTACAACTGAAAAGAAACTTTGTGTTCCCAACAAGCTAGTTGAAGGACGGCTTTCACACACACTTATCTCTCAGAACTGAGCATGTGGAGAGACGTTCATTCATCTAGCAAAAATGGAACGGATTGCAGGAGAAACTTTTACTCTGGTTTCTCAGTCTGTTTCCTAGTGCCTGTTTCTAGTTCCTGGAGTTTTCACTGTAAAACCGAGTTGGAGCTAGTACCTTCCCATATATATGTATGGAGTGGAGTTGGAAACTGAAAAGAAACTTTGTGTTCCCAACAAGCTAGTTGAAGGAAGGCTTTCACACACAATTATCTCTCAGAACTGAGCATGTGGAGAGACGTTCGTTCATCTAGCACAAAGGGAACGGGTTGCAGGAGAAACTTTTACTCTGGTTTCTCAGTCTGTTTCCTAGTGCCGGTTTGAAGTTCCTGCAGTTTTCACTGTAAAACCGAGTTGGAGCTAGTACCTTCCCATATATATGTATGGAGTGGAGTTTGCAACTGAAAAGAAACTTTGTGTTCCCAACAAGCTAGTTGAAGGACGGCTTTCACACACACTTATCTCTCAAAACTGAGCATGTGGAGAGACGTTCGTTCATCTAGCACAAAGGGAACGGGTTGCAGGAGAAACTTTTACTCTGATTACTCAGTCTGTTTCCTAGTGCCTGTTTGAAGTTCCTGCAGTTTTCACTGTAAAACCGACTTGGAGCTAGTACATTCCCATACATATGTATGGAGTGGTGTTGGAAACTGAAAAGAAACTTTGTGTTCCCAACAAGCTAGTTGAAGGACGGCTTTCACACACACTTATCTCTCAGAACTGAGCATGTGGAGAGACGTTCATTCATCTAGCACAAATGGAACGGATTGCAGGAGAAACTTTTACTCTGGTTTCTCAGTCTGTTTCCTAGTGCCTGTTTCAAGTTCCTGGAGTTTTCACTGTAAAACCGAGTTGGAGCTAGCACCTTCCCATATATATGTATGGAGTGGAGTTGGAAACTGAAAAGAAATTTTGTGTTCCCAACAAGCTAGTTGAATGAAGGCTTTCACACACACTTATCTCTCAGAAATGAGCATGTGGAGAAACGTTCGTTCATCTAGCACAAAGGGAACGGGTTGCAGGAGAAACTTTTACTCTGGTTTCTCAGTATGTTTCCTAGTGCCGGTTTGAAGTTCCTGCAGTTTTCACTGTAAAACCGAGTTGGAGCTAGTACCTTCCCATATATATGTATGGAGTGGAGTTTGCAACTGAAAAGAAACTTTGTGTTCCCAACAAGCTAGTTGAAGGACGGCTTTCACACACACTTATCTCTCAAAACTGAGCATGTGGAGAGACGTTCGTTCATCTAGCACAAAGGGAACGGGTTGCAGGAGAAACTTTTACTCTGATTTCTCAGTCTGTTTCCTAGTGCCGGTTTGAAGTTCCTGCAGTTTTCACTGTAAAACCGACTTGGAGCTAGTACATTCCCATACATATGTATGGAGTGGAGTTGGAAACTGAAAAGAAACTTTGTGTTCCCAACAAGCTAGTTGAAGGACGGCTTTCACACACACTTATCTCTCAGAACTGAGCATGTGGAGAGACGTTCATTCATCTAGCACAAATGGAACGGATTGCAGGAGAAACTTTTACTCTGGTTTCTCAGTCTGTTTCCTAGTGCCTGTTTCAAGTTCCTGGAGTTTTCACTGTAAAACCGAGTTGGAGCTAGCACGTTCCCATATATATGTATGGAGTGGAGTTGGAAACTGAAAAGAAATTTTGTGTTCCCAACAAGCTAGTTGAAGGAAGGCTTTCACACACACTTATCTCTCAGAACTGAGCATGTGGAGAGACGTTCGTTCATCTAGCACAAAGGGAACGGGTTGCAGGAGAAACTTTTACTCTGGTTTCTCAGTATGTTTCCTTGTGCCGGTTTGAAGTTCCTGCAGTTTTCACTGTAAAACCGAGTTGGAGCTAGTACCATCCCATATATATTAATGGAATGGATTTTGCAACTTAAAAGGAACTTTGTGTTCCCAACAAGCTAGTTGAAGGACGGCTTTCACACACACTTATCTCTCAAAACTGAGCATGTGGAGAGACGTTCGTTCATCTAGCACAAAGGGAACGGGATGCAGGGGAAACTTTTACTCTGATTTCTCAGTCTGTTTCCTAGTGCCGGTTTGAAGTTCCTGCAGTTTTCACTGTAAAACCGACTTGGAGCTAGTACATTCCCATACATATGTATGGAGTGGAGTTGGAAACTGAAAAGAAACTTTGTGTTCCCAACAAGCTAGTTGAAGGACGGCTTTCACACACATTTATTTCTCAGAACTGAGCATGTGGAGAGACGTTCATTCATCTAGCACAAATGGAACGGATTGCAGGAGAAACTTTTACTCTGGTTTCTCAGTCTGTTTCCTAGTGCCTGTTTCAAGTTCCTGGAGTTTTCACTGTAAAACCGAGTTGGAGCTAGTACCTTTCCATATATATGTATGGAGTGGAGTTGGAAACTGAAAAGAAACTTTGTGTTCCCAACAAGCTAGTTGAAGGAAGGCTTTCACACACACTTATCTCTCAGAACTGAGCATGTGGAGAGACGTTCTTTCATCTAGCACAAAGGGAACGGTTTGCAGGAGAAACTTTTACTCTGGTTTCTCAGTATGTTTCCTAGTGCCGGTTTGAAGTTCCTGCAGTTTTCACTGTAAAACCGAGTTGGAGCTAGTACCTTCCCATATATATTAATGGAGTGGAGTTTGCAACTGAAAAGAAACTTTGTGTTCCCAACAAGCTAGTTGAAGGACGGCATTCACACACACTTATCTCTCAAAACTGAGCATGTGGAGAGACGTTCGTTCATCTAGCACAAAGGGAACGGGTTGCAGGAGAAACTTTTACTCTGATTTCTCAGTCTGTTTCCTAGTGCCGGTTTGAAGTTCCTGCAGTTTTCACTGTAAAACCGACTTGGAGCTAGTACATTCCCATACATATGTATGGAGTGGAGTTGGAAACTGAAAAGAAACTTTGTGTTCCCAACAAGCTAGTTGAAGGACGGCTTTCACACACACTTATCTCTCAGAACTGAGCATGTGGAGAGACGTTCGTTCATCTAGCACAAAGGGAACTTGTTGCAGGAGAAACTTTTACTCTGGTTTCTCAGTCTGTTTCCTAGTGCCGGTTTGAAGTTCCTGCAGTTTTCACTGTAAAACCGAGTTGGAGCTAGTACCTTCCCATATATATGTATGGAGTGAATTTTACAACTGAAAAGAAACTTTGTGTTCCCAACAAGCTGGTTGAAGGACGGCTTTCACACACACTTATCTGTCAGAACTGAGCATGTGGAGAGACGTTCGTTCATCTAGCACAAAGGGAACGGATTTCAGGAGAAACTTTTACTCTGGTTTCTCAGTCTGTTTCCTAGTGCCGGTTTGAAGTTCCTGCAGTTTTCACTGTAAAACCGAGTTGGAGCTCGTACCTTCCCATATATATGTATGGAGTGGAGTTTGCAACTGAAAAGAAACTTTGTGTTGCCAACAAGCTAGTTGAAGGACGGCTTTCTCACACACTTATCTCTCAAAACTGAGCATGTTGAGAGACGTTCGTTCATCTAGCACAAAGGGAACGGGTTGCAGGAGAAACTTTTACTCTGGTTTCTCAGTCTGTTTCCTAATGCCGGTTTGAAGTTCCTGCAGTTTTCACTGTAAAACCGATTTGGAGCTAGTACCTTCCCATATATATGTATGGAGTGGAGTTTACAACTGAAAAGAAACTTTGTGTTCCAAACAAGCTGGTTGAAGGACGGCTTTCACACACACTTATCTCTCAGAACTGAGCATGTGGACAGACGTTCGTTCATCTAGCACAAAGGGAACGGATTGCAGGAGAAACTTTTACTCTGATTTCTCAGTCTGTTTCCTAGTGCCTGTTTCAAGTTCCTGCAATTTTCACTGTAAAACAGAGTTGGAGCTAGTACCTTCCCATATATATGTATGCGGTGGAGTTTGCAACTGAAAATAAACTTTGTGTTCCCAACAAGCTAGTTGAAGGACGGCGTTCACACACACTTATCTCTCAGAACTGAGCATGTGGAGAGACGTTCATTCATCTAGCACAAAGGGAACGGATTGCAGGAGAAACTTTTACTCTGGTTTCTCAGTCTGTTTTCTAGTGCCGGTTTGAAGTTCCTGCAGTTTTCACTGTAAAACCGAGTTGGAGCTAGTACCTTCCCATATATATGTATGGAGTGGAGTTTGCAACTGAAAAGAAACTTAGTGTTGCCAACAAGCTAGTTGAAGGACGGCTTTCTCACACACTTATCTATCAAAACTGAGCATGTTGAGAGACCTTCGTTCATCTAGCAAAAAGGGAACGGGTTGCAGGAGAAACTTTTACTCTGGTTTCTCAGTCTGTTTCCTAGTGCCGGTTTGAAGTTCCTGCAGTTTTCACTGTAAAACCGAGTTGGAGCTAGTACCTTCCCATATATATGTATGGAGTGGAGTTTACAACTGAAAAGAAACTTTGTGTTCCCAACAAGCTGGTTGAAGGACGGCTTTCACACACACTTATCTCTCAGAACTGAGCATGTGGAGAGACGTTCGTTCATCTAGCACTAAGGGAACGGATTGCAGGAGAAACTTTTACTCTGGTTTCTCAGTCTGTTTCCTAGTGCCTGTTTCAAGTTCCTGCAGTTTTCACTGTAAAACCGAGTTGGAGCTAGTACCTTCCCATATATATGTATGGAGTGGAGTTGGAAACTGAAAAGAAACTTTGTGTTGCCAACAAGCTAGTTGAAGGACGGCTTTCTCACACACTTATCTCTCAGAACTGAGCATGTTGAGAGACGTTCTTTCATCTAGCAAAAAGGGAAAGGGTTGCAGGAGAAACTTTTACTCTGATTTCTCAGTCTGTTTCCTAGTGCCGGTTTGAAGTTCCTGCAGTTTTCACTGTAAAACCGAGTTGGAGCTAGTACCTTCCCATATATATGTATGGAGTGTATTTTACAACTGAAAAGAAACTTTGTGTTCCCAACAAGCTGGTTGAAGGACGGCTTTCACACACACTTATCTCTCAGAACTGAGCATGTGGGCAGACGTTCGTTCATCTAGCACAAAGGGAACGGATTGCAGGAGAAACTTTTACTCTGGTTTCTCAGTCTGTTTCCTAGAGCCTGTTTCAAGTTCCTGCAATTTTCACTGTAAAACAGAGTTGGAGCTAGTACCTTCCCATATATATTTATGCAGTGGAGTTTGCAACTGAGAAGAAACTTTCTGTTCCCAACAAGCTAGTTGAAGGACGGCGTTCACACACACTTATCTCTCAGAACTGAGCATGTGGAGAGACGTTCGTTCATCTAGCACAAAGGGAACGGGTTGCAGGAGAAACTTTTACTCTGGTTCCTCAGTCTGTTTCTTAGTGCCGGTTTGAAGTTCCTGCAGTTTTCACTGTAAAACCGAGTTGGAGCTAGTACCTTCCCATATATATGTATGGAGTGGAGTTTACAACTGAAAAGAAACTTTGTGTTCCCAACAAGCTGGTTGAAGGACGGCTTTCACACACACATATCTCTCAGAACTGAGCATGTGGAGAGACGTTCGTTCATCTAGCACAAAGGGAACGGATTGCAGGAGAAACTTTTACTCTGGTTTCTCAGTCTGTTTCCTAGTGCCTGTTTCAAGTTCCTGCAGTTTACACTGTAAAACGGAGTTGGAGCTAGTACCTTCCCATATATATGTATGGAGTGGAGTTGGAAACTGAAAAGAAACTTTGTGTTGCCAACAAGCTATTTGAAGTACGGCTTTCTCACACACTTATCTCTCAAAACTGAGCATGTTGAGAGACGTTCGTTCATCTAGCACAAAGGGAACGGATTGCAGGAGAAACTTTTACACTGGTTTCTCAGTCTGTTTCCTAGTGCCGGTTTGAAGTTCCTGCAGTTTTCACTGTAAAACCGAGTTGGAGCTAGTACCTTCCCATATATATGTATGGAGTGTATTTTACAACTGAAAAGAAACTTTGTGTTCCCAACAAGCTGGTTGAAGGACGGCTTTCACACACACTTATCTCTCATAACTGAGCATGAGGAGAGACGTTCGTTCATCTAGCACAAAGGGAACGGATTGCAGGAGAAACTTTTACTCTGGTTTCTCAGACTGTTTCCTAGTGCCTGTTTCAAGTTCCTGCAGTTTTCACTGTAAAACCGAGTTGGAGCTAGTACCTTCCCATATATATGTATGGAGTGGAGTTTGCAACCTAAAAGAAACTTAGTGTTGCCAACAAGCTAGTTGAAGGACGGCTTTCTCACACACTTATCTATCAAAACTGAGCATGTTGAGAGACCTTCGTTCATCTAGCAAAAAGGGAACGGGTTGCAGGAGAAACTTTTACTCTGGTTTCTCTGTCTGTTTCCTAGTGCCGGTTTGAAGTTCCTGCAGTTTTCACTGTAAAACTGAGTTGGAGCTAGTACCTTCCCATATATATGTATGGAGTGGAGTTTACAACTGAAAAGAAACTTTGTGTTCCCAACAAGCTGGTTGAAGGACGGCTTTCACACACACTTATCTCTCAGAACTGAGCATGTGGACAGACGTTCGTTCGTCTAGCACAAAGGGAACGGATTGCAGGAGAAACTTTTACTCTGGTTTGTCAGTCTTTTTCCTAGTGCCTGTTTCAAGTTCCTGCAATTTTCACTATAAAACCGAGTTGGAGCTAGTACCTTCCCATATATATGTATGCAGTGGAATTTGCAACTGAAAAGAAACTTTGTGTTCCCAACAAGCTAGTTGAAGGACGGCTTTCACACACACTTATCTCTCAGAACTGAGCACGTGGAGAGACGTTCATTCATCTAGCACAAAAGGAACGGGTTGCAGGAGAAACTTTTACTCTGGTTTCTCAGTCTGTTTCCTAGTGCCGGTTTGAAGTTCCTGCAGTTTTCACTCTAAAACCGAGTTGGAGCTAGTACCTTCCCATATATATGTATGGAGTGGAGTTTGCAACTGAAAAGAAACTTTGTGTTCCCAACAAGCTGGTTGAAGGACGGCTTTCACACTCACTTATCTCTCAGAACTGAGCATGTGGTGACACGTTCGTTCATCTAGCACAAAGGGAACGGGTTGCAGGAGAAACTTTTACTCTGGTTTCTCAGTCTGTTTCCTAGTGCCTGTTACAAGTTCCTGCTGTTTTCACGGTAAAACCGAGTTGGAGCTTGTACCTTCCCATATATATGTATGGAGTGGAGTTTGCAACTGAAAAGAAACTTTGTGTTCAAAACAAGCTAGTTGAAGGACGGCTTTCACACACACTTATGTCTCAGAACTGAGCATGTGGAGAGACGTTCGTTCATCTAGCACAAAGGGAACTGGTTTGCAGGGGAAACTTTTACTCTGGTTTCTCAGTCTGTTTCCTAGTGCCGGTTTGAGGTTCCTGCAGTTTTCACTGTAAAACCGAGTTGGAGCTAGTACCTTCCCATATATATGTATGGAGTAGAGTTGGAAACTGAAAAGAAACTTTGTGTTCCCAACAAGCTAGTTGAAGGACGGCTTTCACACACACTTATCTCTCAAAACTGAGCATGTGGAGAGACGTTCGTTCATCTAGCACAAAGGGAACGGGTTACATGAGAAACTTTTACTCTGGTTTCTCAGTCTGTTTCCTAGTGCCGGTTTGAACTTCCTGCAGTTTTCACTGTAAAACTGAGTTGGAGCTTGTACCTTCCCGTATATATGTATGGAGTGGAGTTTACAACTGATAAGAAACTTTGTGTTCCCAACAAGCTGGTTGAAGGACGGCTTTCACACACACTTTTCTCTCAGAACTGAGCATGTGGGAGACGTTCGTTCATCTAGCACAAAGGGAACGGATTGCAGGAGAAACTTTTACTCTGATTTCTCAGTCTGTTTCCTAGTGCCTGTTTCAAATTCCTGCTGTTTTCACTGTAAACAGAGTTGAAGCTTGTAACTTCCCATATATATTTATGGAGTGGAGTTTGCAACTGAAAAGAAACTTTGTGTTCCCAACAAGCTAGTTGAAGGACGGCTTTCACACACACTTATCTCTCAGAAGTGAGCATGTGGAGAGACGTTCGTTCATCTAGCACAAAGGGAACGGGTTGCAGGGGAAACTTTTACTCTGGTTTCTCAGTCTGTTTCCTAGTGTCGGTTTGAAGTTCCTGCATGTTTCACTGTAAGACCGAGTTGGAGCTAGTACCTTCCCATATATATGTATGGAGTGTATTTTACAACTGAAAAGAAACTTTGTGTTCCCAACAAGCTGGTTGAAGGACGGCTTTCACACACACTTATCTCTCAGAACTGAGCATGTGGACAGACGTTCGTTCGTCTAGCACAAAGGGAACGGATTGCAGGAGAAAGTTTTACTCTGGTTTGTCAGTCTTTTTCCTAGTGCCTGTTTCAAGTTCCTGCAATTTTCACTATAAAACCGAGTTGGAGCTAGTACCTTCCCATATATATGTATGCAGTGGAATTTGCAACTGAAAAGAAACTTTGTGTTCCCAACAAGCTAGTTGAAGGACGGCTTTCACACACACTTATCTCTCAGAACTGAGCACGTGGAGAGACGTTCATTCATCTAGCACAAAAGGAACGGGTTGCAGGAGAAACTTTTACTCTGGTTTCTCAGTCTGTTTCCTAGTGCCGGTTTGAAGTTCCTGCAGTTTTCACTCTAAAACCGAGTTGGAGCTAGTACCTTCCCATATATATGTATGGAGTGGAGTTTGCAACTGAAAAGAAACTTTGTGTTCCCAACAAGCTGGTTGAAGGACGGCTTTCACACTCACTTATCTCTCAGAACTGAGCATGTGGTGACACGTTCGTTCATCTAGCACAAAGGGAACGGGTTGCAGGAGAAACTTTTACTCTGGTTTCTCAGTCTGTTTCCTAGTGCCTGTTACAAGTTCCTGCTGTTTTCACTGTAAAACCGAGTTGGAGCTTGTACCTTCCCATATATATGTATGGAGTGAAGTTTGCAACTGAAAAGAAACTTTGTGTTCAAAACAAGCTAGTTGAAGGACGGCTTTCACACACACTTATGTCTCAGAACTGAGCATGTGGAGAGACGTTCGTTCATCTAGCACAAAGGGAACTGGTTTGCAGGGGAAACTTTTACTCTGGTTTCTCAGTCTGTTTCCTAGTGCCGGTTTGAGGTTCCTGCAGTTTTCACTGTAAAACCGAGTTGGAGCTAGTACCTTCCCATATATATGTATGGAGTAGAGTTGGAAACTGAAAAGAAACTTTGTGTTCCCAACAAGCTAGTTGAAGGACGGCTTTCACACACACTTATCTCTCAAAACTGAGCATGTGGAGAGACGTTCGTTCATCTAGCACAAAGGGAACGGGTTACATGAGAAACTTTTACTCTGGTTTCTCAGTCTGTTTCCTAGTGCCGGTTTGAAGTTCCTGCAGTTTTCACTGTAAAACTGAGTTGGAGCTTGTACCTTCCCGTATATATGTATGGAGTGGAGTTTACAACTGATAAGAAACTTTGTGTTCCCAACAAGCTGGTTGAAGGACGGCTTTCACACACACTTTTCTCTCAGAACTGAGCATGTGGGAGACGTTCGTTCATCTAGCACAAAGGGAACGGATTGCAGGAGAAACTTTTACTCTGATTTCTTAGTCTGTTTCCTAGTGCCTGTTTCAAATTCCTGCTGTTTTCACTGTAAACCGAGTTGAAGCTTGTAACTTCCCATATATATGTATGGAGTGGAGTTTGCAACTGAAAAGAAACTTTGTGTTCCCAACAAGCTAGTTGAAGGACGGCTTTCACACACACTTATCTCTCAGAAGTGAGCATGTGGAGAGACGTTCGTTCATCTAGCACAAAGGGAACGGGTTGCAGGGGAAACTTTTACTCTGGTTTCTCAGTCTGTTTCCTAGTGTCGGTTTGAAGTTCCTGCATGTTTCACTGTAAGACCGAGTTGGAGCTTGTACCTTCCCATATATATGTATGGAGTGGAGTTTACAACTGAAAAGAATCTTTGGGTTCCCAACATGCTAGTTGAAGGACAGCTTTCACACTCACTTATCTCTCAAAACTGAGCATGAGGAGAGACTTTCGTTCATCTAGCTCATTAGGAACGGGTTGCAGGAGAAACTTTTACTCTGGTTTCTCAGTCTGTTTCCTAGTGCCGGTTTGAAGTTCCTGCAGTTTTCACTGTAAAACCGAGTTGGAGCTTGTACCTTCCCATATATATGTATGGAGTGGAGTTTGCAACTGAAAAGAATCTTTGTGTTCCCAACATGCTAGTTGAAGGACGGCTTTCACACTCAGTTATCTCTCAAAACTGAGCATGAGGAGAGACTTTCGTTCATCTAGCCCAAAGGGAACGGGTTGCAGGAGAAACTTTTACTCTGGTTTCTCAGTCTGTTTCCTAGTGCCGGTTTGAAGTTCCTGCATTTTTCACTGTAAAACCGAGTTGGAGCTAGTACCTCCCCATATATATGTATGGAGTGGAGTTTGCAACTGAAAAGAAACTTTGTGTTCCCAACAAGCTAGTTGAAGGACGGCTTTCACACACACTTATCTCTCAGAACTGAGCATGTGGAGAGACGTTCGTTCATCTAGCACAAATGAAACGGGTTGCAGTGGAAACTATTACTCTGGTTTCTCAGTCTGTTTCCTAGTGCCGGTTTGAAGTTCCTGCATGTTTCACTGTAAGACCGAGTTGGAGCTTGTACCTTCCCATATATATGTATGGAGTGGAATTTGCAACAGAAAAAAATCTTTGTGTTCCCAACATGCTAGTTGAAGGACGGCTTTCACACTCACTTATCTCTCAAAAGTGAGCATGAGGAGAGACTTTCGTTCATCTAATCCAAATGGAACGGGTTGCAGGAGAAACTTTTACTCTGGTTTCTCAGTCTGTTTCCTAGTGCCGGTTTGAAGTTCCTGCAGTTTTCACTGTAAAACCGAGTTGGAGCTAGTACCTTCCCGTATATATGTATGGAGTGGAGTTTGCAACTGAAAAGAATCTTTGTGTTCCCAACATGCTAGTTGAAGGACGGCTTTCACACTCACTTATCTCTCAAAACTGAGCATGAGGAGAGACGTTCGTTCATCTAGCCCAAGGGAACGGGTTGCAGGAGAAACTTTTACTCTGGTTTCTCAGTCTGTTTCCTAGTGCCGGTTTGAAGTTCCTGCAGTTTTCACTGTAAAACCGAGTTGGAGCTAGTACCTTCCCATATATATGTATGGAGTGGAGTTTGCAACTGAAAAGAAACTTAGTGTTGCCAACAAGCTAGTTGAAGGACGGCTTTCTCACACACTTATCTATCAAAACTGAGCATGTTGAGAGACCTTCGTTCATCTAGCAAAAAGGGAACGGGTTGCAGGAGAAACTTTTACTCTGGTTTCTCAGTCTGTTTCCTAGTGCCGGTTTGAAGTTCCTGCAGTTTTCACTGTAAAACCGAGTTGGAGCTAGTACCTTCCCATATATATGTATGGAGTGGAGTTTACAACTGAAAAAAACTTTGTGTTCCCAACAAGCTGGTTGAAGGACGGCTTTCACACACACTTATCTCTCAGAACTGAGCATGTGGAGAGACGTTCGTTCATCTAGCACTAAGGGAACGGATTGCAGGAGAAACTTTTACTCTGGTTTCTCAGTCTGTTTCCTAGTGCCTGTTTCAAGTTCCTGCAGTTTTCACTGTAAAACCGAGTTGGAGCTAGTACCTTCCCATATATATGTATGGAGTGGAGTTGGAAACTGAAAAGAAACTTTGTGTTGCCAACAAGCTAGTTGAAGGACGGCTTTCTCACACACTTATCTCTCAAAACTGAGCATGTTGAGAGACGTTCTTTCATCTAGCAAAAAGGGAAAGGGTTGCAGGAGAAACTTTTACTCTGGTTTCTCAGTCTGTTTCCTAGTGCCGGTTTGAAGTTCCTGCAGTTTTCACTGTAAAACCGAGTTGGATCTAGTACCTTCCCATATATATGTATGGAGTATATTTTACAACTGAAAAGAAACTTTGTGTTCCCAACAAGCTTGTTGAAGGACGGCTTTCACACACACTTATCTCTCAGAACTGAGCATGTGGACAGACGTTCGTTCATCTAGCACAAAGGGAACGGATTGCAGGAGAAACTTTTACTCTGGTTTCTCAGTCTGTTTCCTAGAGCCTGTTTCAAGTTCCTGCAATTTTCACTGTAAAACAGAGTTGGAGCTAGTACCTTCCCATATATATTTATGCAGTGGAGTTTGCAACTGAGAAGAAACTTTGTGTTCCCAACAAGCTAGTTGAAGGACGGCGTTCACACACACTTTTCTCTCAGAACTGAGCATGTGGAGAGACGTTCGTTCATCTAGCACAAAGGGAACGGGTTGCAGGAGAAACTTTTACTCTGGTTCCTCAGTCTGTTTCTTAGTGCCGGTTTGAAGTTCCTGCAGTTTTCACTGTAAAACCGAGTTGGAGCTAGTACCTTCCCATATATATGTATGGAGTGGAGTTTACAACTGAAAAGAAACTTTGTGTTCCCAACAAGCTGGTTGAAGGACGGTTTCACACACACATATCTCTCAGAACTGAGCATGTGGAGAGACGTTCGTTCATCTAGCACTAAGGGAACGGATTGCAGGAGAAACTTTTACTCTGGTTTCTCAGTCTGTTTCCTAGTGCCTGTTTCAAGTTCCTGCAGTTTACACTGTAAAACCGAGTTGGAGCTAGTACCTTCCCATATATATGTATGGAGTGGAGTTTGCAACTGAAAAGAAACTTTGTGTTGCCAACAAGCTATTTGAAGTACGGCTTTCTCACACACTTATCTCTCAAAACTGAGCATGTTGAGAGACGTTCGTTCATCTAGCACAAAGGGAAAGGGTTGCAGGAGAAACTTTTACTCTGGTTTCTCTGTCTGTTTCCTAGTGCCGGTTTGAAGTTCCTGCAGTTTTCACTGTAAAACCGAGTTGGAGCTAGTACCTTCCCATATATATGTATGGAGTGTATTTTACAACTGAAAAGAAACTTTGTGTTCCCAACAAGCTGGTTGAAGGACGGCTTTCACACACACTTATCTCTCATAACTGAGCATGAGGAGAGACGTTCGTTCATCTAGCACAAAGGGAACGGATTGCAGGAGAAACTTTTACTCTGGTTTCTCAGACTGTTTCCTAGTGCCTGTTTCAAGTTCCTGCAGTTTTCACTGTAAAACCGAGTTGGAGCTAGTACCTTCCCATATATATGTATGGAGTGGAGTTTGCAACCGAAAAGAAACTTAGTGTTGCCAACAAGCTAGTTGAAGGACGGCTTTCTCACACAATTATCTATCAAAACTGAGCATGTTGAGAGACCTTCGTTCATCTAGCAAAAAGGGAACGGGTTGCAGGAGAAACTTTTACTCTGGTTTCTCTGTCTGTTTCCTAGTGCCGGTTGGAAGTTCCTGCAGTTTTCACTGTAAAACTGAGTTGGAGCTAGTACCTTCCCATATATATGTATGGAGTGGAGTTTACAACTGAAAAGAAACTTTGTGTTCCCAACAAGCTGGTTGAAGGACGGCTTTCACACACACTTATCTCTCAGAACTGAGCATGTGGACAGACGTTCGTTCGTCTAGCACAAAGGGAACGGATTGCAGGAGAAACTTTTACTCTGGTTTCTCAGTCTGTTTCCTAGTGCCGGTTTGAGGTTCCTGCAGTTTTCACTGTAAAACCGAGTTGGAGCTAGTACCTTCCCATATATATGTATGGAGTAGAGTTGGAAAGTGAAAAGAAACTTTGTGTTCAAAACAAGCTAGTTGAAGGACGGCTTTCACACACACTTATCTCTCAAAACTGAGCATGTGGAGACACGTTCGTTCATCTAGCACAAAGGGAACGGGTTACATGAGAAACTTTTACTCTGGTTTCTCAGTCTGTTTCCTAGTGCCGGTTTGAAGTTCCTGCAGTTTTCACTGTAAAACTGAGTTGGAGCTTGTACCTTCCCGTATATATGTATGGAGTGGAGTTTACAACTGATAAGAAACTTTGTGTTCCCAACAAGCTGGTTGAAGGACGGCTTTCACACACATTTTTCTCTCAGAACTGAGCATGTGGGAGACGTTCGTTCATCTAGCACAAAGGGAACGGATTGCAGGAGAAACTTTTACTCTGATTTCTCAGTCTGTTTCCTAGTGCCTGTTTCAAATTCCTGCTGTTTTCACTGTAAACCGAGTTGAAGCTTGTAACTTCCCATATATATGTATGGAGTGGAGTTTGCAACTGAAAAGAAACTTTGTGTTCCCAACAAGCTAGTTGAAGGACGGCTTTCACACACACTTATCTCTCAGAAGTGAGCATGTGGAGAGACGTTCGTTCATCTAGCACAAAGGGAACGGGTTGCAGGGGAAACTTTTACTCTGGTTTCTCAGTCTGTTTCCTAGTGTCGGTTTGAAGTTCCTGCATGTTTCACTGTAAGACCGAGTTGGAGCTTGTACCTTCCCATATATATGTATGGAGTGGAGTTTACAACTGAAAAGAATCTTTGGGTTCCCAACATGCTAGTTGAAGGACGGCTTTCACACTCACTTATCTCTCAAAACTGAGCATAAGGAGAGACTTTCGTTCATCTAGCCCATTAGGAACGGGTTGCAGGAGAAACTTTTACTCTGGTTTCTCAGTCTGTTTCCTAGTGCCGGTTTGAAGTTCCTGCAGTTTTCACTGTAAAACCGAGTTGGAGCTTGTACCTTCCCATATAAATGTATGGAGTGTAGTTTGCAACTGAAAAGAATCTTTGTGTTCCCAACATGCTAGTTGAAGGACGGCTTTCACACTCACTTATCTCTCAAAACTGAGCATGAGGAGAGACGTTCGTTCATCTAGCCCAAAGGGAACGGGTTGCAGGAGAAAATTTTACTCTGGTTTCTCAGTCTGTTTCCTAGTGCCGGTTTGAAGTTCCTGCATTTTTCACTGTAAAACCGAGTTGGAGCTAGTACCTTCCCATATATATGTATGGAGTGGAGTTTGCAACTGAAAAGAAACTTTGTGTTCCCAACAAGCTAGTTGAAGGACGGCTTTCACACACACTTATCTCTCAGAACTGAGCATGTGGAGAGACGTTCGTTCATCTAGCACAAATGAAACGGGTTGCAGTGGAAACTATTACTCTGGTTTCTCAGTCTGTTTCCTAGTGCCGGTTTGAAGTTCCTGCATGTTTCACTGTAAGACCGTGTTGGAGCTTGTACCTTCCCATATATATGTATGGAGTGGAATTTGCAACAGAAAAAAATCTTTGTGTTCCCAACATGCTAGTTGAAGGACGGCTTTCACACTCACTTATCTCTCAAAAGTGAGCATGAAGAGAGACTTTCGTTCATCTAATCCAAATGGAACGGGTTGCAGGAGAAACTTTTACTCTGGTTTCTCAGTCTGTTTCCTAGTGCCGGTTTGAAGTTCCTGCAGTTTTCACTGTAAAACCGAGTTGGAGCTAGTACTTTCCCGTATATATGTATGGAGTGGAGTTTACAACTGAAAAGAAACTTTGTGTTCCCAACAAGCTGGTTGAAGGACGGCTTTCACACACAATTATCTCTCAGAACTGAGCATGTGGGAAGACGTTCGTTCATCTAGCACAAAGGGAACGGATTGCAGGAGAAACTTTTACTCTGGTTTCTCAGTCTGTTTCCTAGTGCCTGTTTCAAATTCCTGCTGTTTTCACTGTAAACCGAGATGAAGCTTGTACCTTCCAATATATATGTATGGAGTGGAGTTTGCAACTGAAAAGAAACTTTGTGTTCCCAACAAGCTAGTTGAAGGACGGCTTTCACACACCCATATCTCTCAGAAGTGAGCATGTTGAGAGACGTTCGTTCATCTAGCACAAAGGGAACGTTTTGCAGGAGAAACTTTTACTCTGGTTTCTCAGTCTGTTTCCTAGTGCCGGTTTGAAGTTCCTGCAGTTTTCACTGTAAAACCGAGTTGGAGCTAGTACCTTCCCATATATATTTATGGAGTGGAGTTTGCAACTGAAAAGAAACTTTGTGTTCCCAACAAGCTAGTTGAAGGACGGCTTTCACACACATTATCTCTCAAAACTGAGCATGTGGAGAGACGTTCGTTCATCTAGCCCAAATGGAACGGGATGCAGGAGAAACTTTTACTCTGGTTTCTCAGTTTGTTTCCTAGTGCAGGTTTGAAGTTCCTGCAGTTTTCACTGTTAGACCGAGTTGGAGCTTGTACCTTCCCATATATATCTATGGAGTGGAGTTTGCAACTGAAAAGAATCTTTGTGTTCCCAACATGCTAGTTGAAGTACGGCTTTCACACTCACTTATCACTCAAAACTGAGCATGAGGAGAGACGTTCGTTCATCTAGCACAAAGGGAACGGGTTGCAGGAGAAACTTTTACTCTGGTTCCTCAGTCTGTTTCCTAGTACCAGTTTGAAGTTCCTGCAGTTTTCACTGTAAAACAGAGTTGGAGCTATTACCTTCCCATATATATGTAAGGAGTGGTGTTGGCAACTGAAAAGAAAGTTTGCGTTCCCAACAAGCTATTTGACGGACGGCTTTCACACACACTTGTCTCTCAAAACTGAGCATGTGGAGAGACGTTCGTTCATCTAGCACAAAGGGAACGGGTTTCAGGAGAAACTTTTACTCTGCTTTCTCAGTCTGTTTCCTAGTGCCGGTTTGAAGTTCCTGCAGTTTTCACTGTAAAACCGAGTTGGAGCTAGTACCTTCCCGTATATATGTATGGAGTGGAGTTTACAACTGATAAGAAACTTTGTGTTCCCAACAAGCTGGTTGAAGGACGGCTTTCACACACACTTATCTCTCAGAACTGAGCATGTGGGGAGACGTTCGTTCATCTAGCACAAAGGGAACGGATTGCAGGAGAAACTTTTACTCTGGTTTCTCAGTCTGTTTCCTAGTGCCTGTTTCAAATTCCTGCTGTTTTCACTGTAAACCGAGATGAAGCTTGTACCTTCCCATATATATGTATGGAGTGGAGTTTGCAACTGAAAAGAAATTTGTGTTCCCAACAAGCTAGTTGAAGGACGGCTTTCACAAGCACATATCTCTCAGAAGTGAGCATGTGGAGAGACGTTCGTTCATCTAGCACAAAGGGAACGGGTTGCAGGAGAAACTTTTACACTGGTTTCTCAGTCTGTTTCCTAGTGCCGGTTTGAAGTTCCTGCAGTTTTCACTGTAAAACCGAGTTGGAGCTAGTACCTTCCCATATATATGTATGGAGTGGATTTTGCAACTGAAAAGAAACTTTGTGTTCCCAACAAGCTAGTTGAAGGACGGCTTTCACACACATTATCTCTCAAAACTGAGCATGTGGAGAGACGTTCGTTCATCTAGCACAAACGGAACGGGTTGCAGGAGAAACTATTACTCCGGTTTATCAGTCTGTTTCCTAGTGCCGGTTTGAAGTTCCTGCAGTTTTCACCGTTAGACCGAGTTGGAGCTTGTACCTTCCCATATATATGTATGCAGTGGAGTTTGCAACTGAAAAGAATCTTTGTGTTCCCAACATGCTAGTGGAAGGACGGCTTTCACACTCACTTATCTCTCAAAACTGAGCATGAGGAGAGACGTTCGTTCATCTAGCACAAAGGGAACGGTTTGCAGGAGAAACTTTTACTCTGGTTCCTCAGTCTGTTTCCTAGTGCCGGTTTGAAGTTCCTGCATTTTTCACTCTAAAACCGAGTTGGAGCTAGTACCTTCCCATATAAATGTATGGAGTGGAGTTTGCAACTGAAAAGAAACTTTGTGTTCCCAACAAGCTAGTTGAAGGACGGCTTTCACACACACTTATGTCTCAGAACTGAGCATGTGGAGAGACGTTCGTTCATCTAGCACAAAGGGAACTGGATTGCAGGGGAAACTTTTACTCTGGATTCTCAGTCTGTTTCCTAGTGCCGGTTTGAAGTTCCTGCAGTTTTCTCTGTAAAACCGATTTGGAGCTAGTACCTTCCCATATATATGTATGGAGTGGTGTTTACAACTGAAAACAAACTTTGTGTTCCCAACAAGCTAGTTGAAGGACGGCTTTCACACACACTTATCTCTCAGAACTGAGCATGTGGAGAGACGTTCATTCATCTAGCACAAATGGAACGGAATGCAGGAGAAACTTATACTCTGGTTTCTCAGTCTGTTTCCTAGTGCCTGTTTCAAGTTCCTGGAGTTTTCACTGTAAAACAGAGTTGGAGCTAGTACCTTCCCATACATATGTATGGAGTGGAGTTGGAAACTGAAAAGAAACTTTGTGTTGCCAACAAGCTAGTTGAAGGACGGCTTTCTCACACACTTATCTCTCAAAACTGAGCATGTTGAGAGACGTTCTTTCATCTAGCACAAAGGGAACGGGTTGCAGGAGAAACTTTTACTCTGGTTTCTCAGTCTGTTTCCTAGTGCCGGTTTGATGTTCCTGCAGTTTTCACTGTAAAACCGAGTTGGAGCTAGTACCTTCCCATATATATGTATGGAGTGGAGTTTACAACTGAAAAGAAACTTTGTGTTCCCAACAAGATGGATGAAGGACGGCTTTCACACACACTTATCTCTCAGAACTGAGCATGTGGAGAGACGTTCGTTCATCTAGCACAAAGGGAACGGATTGCAGGAGAAACTTTTACTCTGGTTTCTCAGTCTGTTTCCTAGTGCCTGTTTCAAGTTCCTGCAGTTTACACTGTAAAACCGAGTTGGAGCTTGTACCTTCCCATATATATGTATGGAGTGGAGTTTGCAACTGAAAAGAAACTTTGTGTTCCCAACAAGCTAGTTGAAAGACGGCTTTCACACACACTTATCTCTCAGAACTGAGCATGTGGAGAGACGTTCGTTCATCTAGCACAAAGGGAACGGGTTGCAGGAGAAACTTTTACTCTGGTTTCTCAGTCTGTTTCCTAGTGCCGGTTTGAAGTTCCTGCAATTTTCACTGTAAAACCGAGTTGGAGCTAGTACCTTCCCATATATATGTATGGAGTGGAGTTTGCAACTGAAAAGAAACTTTGTGTTCCCAACAAGATGGATGAAGGACGGCTTTCACACACACTTATCTCTCAGAACTGAGCATGTGGAGAGACGTTCGTTCATCTAGCACAAAGGGAACGGATTGCAGGAGAAACTTTTACTCTGGTTTCTCAGTCTGTTTCCTAGTGCCTGTTTCAAGTTCCTGCAATTTTCACTGTAAAACCGAGTTGGAGCTTGTACCTTCCCATATATATGTATGCATTGGAGTTTGCAACTGAAAAGAAACTAAGTGTTCCCAACAAGCTAGTTGAAGGACGGCTTCCACACTCACTTATCTCTCAGAACTGAGCATGTGGAGAGACGTTCGTTCATCTAGCACAAAGGGAACGGATTGCAGGAGAAACTTTTACTCTGGTTTCTCAGTCTGTTCCCTAGTGTCGGTTTGAAGTTCCTGCAGCTTACACTGTAAAACCGAGTTGGAGCTAGTACCTTCCCATATATATGTATGGAGTGGAGTTGGAAACTGAAAAGAAACTTTGTGTTGCCAACAAGCTAGTTGAAGAACGGCTTTCTCACACACTTATCTCTCAAAACTGAGCATGTGGAGAGACGTTCGTTCATCTAGCACAAAGGAAAGGGTTGCAGGAGAAACTTTTACACTTGTTTCTCAGTCTGTTTCCTAGTGCCGGTTTGAAGTTCCTGCAGTTTTCACTGTAAAACCGAGTTGGAGCTAGTACCTTCCCATATATATGTATGGAGTGGAGTTTACAACTGAAAAGAAACTTTGTGTTCCCAACAAGCTGGTTGAAGGACGGCTTTCACACACACTTATCTCTCAAAACTGAGCATGTGGAGAGACGTTCGTTCATCTAGCACAAAGGGAACGGATTGCAGTAGAAACTTTGACTCTGGTTTCTCAGTCTGTTTCCTAGTGCCTGTTTCAAGTTCCTGCAGTTTTCACTGTAAAACCGAGTTGGAGCTAGTACCTTCCCATATATATGTACGGAGTGAAGTTTAAACTGAAAAGAAACTTTGTGATGCCAACAAGCTAGTTGAAGGACGGCTTTCTCACACACTTATCTCTCAATACTGAGCATGTTGAGAGACGTTCGTTCATCTAGCACAAAGGGAACGGGTTGCAAGAGAAACTTTTACTCTGGTTTCTCAGTCTGTTTCCTAGTGCCTGTTTCAAGTTCCTGCAATTTTCACTGTAAAACCGAGTTGGAGCTAGTACCTTCCCATATATATGAATGCAGTGGAGTTTGCAACTGAAAAGAAACTTTGTGTTCCCAACAAGCAAGTTGAAGAACGGCTTTCTCACACACTTATCTCTCAAATCTGAGCATGTTGAAAGACGTTCATTCATCTAGCACAAAGGGAACGGGTTGCAGGAGAAACTTTTACTCTGGTTTCTCAGTCTGTTTCCTAGTGCCGGTTTGAAGTTCCTGCAGTTTTCACTGTAAAACCGATTTGGAGCTAGTACCTTCCCACATATATGTATGGAGTGGAGTTTACAACTGAAAAGAAACTTTGTGTTCCCAACAAGCTGAATGAAGGACGGCTTTCACACTCACTTATCTCTCAAAACTGAGCATGAGGAGAGACGTTCGTTCATCTAGCCCAAAGGGAACGGGTTGCAGGAGAAAATTTTACTCTGGTTTCTCAGTCTGTTTCCTAGTGCCGGTTTGAAGTTCCTGCATTTTTCACTGTAAAACCGAGTTGGAGCTAGTACCTTCCCATATATATGTATGGAGTGGAGTTTGCAACTGAAAAGAAACTTTGTGTTCCCAACAAGCTAGTTGAAGGACGGCTTTCACACACACTTATCTCTCAGAACTGAGCATGTGGAGAGACGTTCGTTCATCTAGCACAAATGAAACGGGTTGCAGTGGAAACTATTACTCTGGTTTCTCAGTCTGTTTCCTAGTGCCGGTTTGAAGTTCCTGCATGTTTCACTGTAAGACCGTGTTGGAGCTTGTACCTTCCCATATATATGTATGGAGTGGAATTTGCAACAGAAAAAAATCTTTGTGTTCCCAACATGCTAGTTGAAGGACGGCTTTCACACTCACTTATCTCTCAAAAGTGAGCATGAAGAGAGACTTTCGTTCATCTAATCCAAATGGAACGGGTTGCAGGAGAAACTTTTACTCTGGTTTCTCAGTCTGTTTCCTAGTGCCGGTTTGAAGTTCCTGCAGTTTTCACTGTAAAACCGAGTTGGAGCTAGTACCTTCCCGTATATATGTATGGAGTGGAGTTTACAACTGAAAAGAAACTTTGTGTTCCCAACAAGCTGGTTGAAGGACGGCTTTCACACACAATTATCTCTCAGAACTGAGCATGTGGGAAGACGTTCGTTCATCTAGCACAAAGGGAACGGATTGCAGGAGAAACTTTTACTCTGGTTTCTCAGTCTGTTTCCTAGTGCCTGTTTCAAATTCCTGCTGTTTTCACTGTAAACCGAGATGAAACTTGTACCTTCCAATATATATGTATGGAGTGGAGTTTGCAACTGAAAAGAAACTTTGTGTTCCCAACAAGCTAGTTGAAGGACGGCTTTCACACACCCATATCTCTCAGAAGTGAGCATGTTGAGAGACGTTCGTTCATCTAGCACAAAGGGAACGGGTTGCAGGAGAAACTTCTACTCTGGTCTCTCAGTCTGTTTCCTAGTGCCGGTTTGAAGTTCCTGCAAGTTTCACTGTAAGACCGAGTTGGAGCTTGTACCTTCCCATATAGATGTATGGAGTGGAGTTTGCAACTGAAAAGAATCTTTGTGTTCCCAACATGCTAGTTGAAAGACGGCTTTCACACTCACTTATCTCTCAAAACTGAGCATGAGGAGAGACGTTCGTTCATCTAGCACAAAGGGAACGTTTTGCAGGAGAAACTTTTACTCTGGTTTCTCAGTCTGTTTCCTAGTGCCGGTTTGAAGTTCCTGCAGTTTTCACTGTAAAACCGAGTTGGAGCTAGTACCTTCCCATATATATGTATGGAGTGGAGTTTGCAACTGAAAAGAAACTTTGTGTTCCCAACAAGCTAGTTGAAGGACGGCTTTCACACACATTATCTCTCAAAACTGAGCATGTGGAGAGACGTTCGTTCATCTAGCCCAAATGGAACGGGATGCAGGAGAAACTTTTACTCTGGTTTCTCAGTCTGTTTCCTAGTGCAGGTTTGAAGTTCCTGCAGTTTTCACTGTTAGACCGAGTTGGAGCTTGTACCTTCCCATATATATCTATGGAGTGGAGTTTGCAACTGAAAAGAATCTTTGTGTTCCCAACATGCTAGTTGAAGTACGGCTTTCACACTCACTTATCACTCAAAACTGAGCATGAGGAGAGACGTTCGTTCATCTAGCACAAAGGGAACGGGTTGCAGGAGAAACTTTTACTCTGGTTCCTCAGTCTGTTTCCTAGTACCAGTTTGAAGTTCCTGCAGTTTTCACTGTAAAACAGAGTTGGAGCTATTACCTTCCCATATATATGTAAGGAGTGGTGTTGGCAACTGAAAAGAAAGTTTGCGTTCCCAACAAGCTATTTGACGGACGGCTTTCACACACACTTGTCTCTCAAAACTGAGCATGTGGAGAGACGTTCGTTCATCTAGCACAAAGGGAACGGGTTTCAGGAGAAACTTTTACTCTGCTTTCTCAGTCTGTTTCCTAGTGCCGGTTTGAAGTTCCTGCAGTTTTCACTGTAAAACCGAGTTGGAGCTTGTACCTTCCCATATATATGTATGCAGTGGAGTTTGCAACTGAAAAGAATCTTTGTGTTCCCAACATGCTAGTTGAAGGACGGCTTTCACACTCACTTATCTCTCAAAACTGAGCATGAGGAGAGACGTTCGTTCATCTAGCACAAAGGGAACGGTTTGCAGGAGAAACTTTTACTCTGGTTCCTCAGTCTGTTTCCTAGTGCCGGTTTGAAGTTCCTGCATTTTTCACTCTAAAACCGAGTTGGAGCTAGTACCTTCCCATATAAATGTATGGAGTGGAGTTTGCAACTGAAAAGAAACTTTGTGTTCCCAACAAGCTAGTTGAAGGACGGCTTTCACACACACTTATGTCTCAGAACTGAGGATGTGGAGAGACGTTCGTTCATCTAGCACAAAGGGAACTGGATTGCAGGGGAAACTTTTACTCTGGTTTCTCAGTCTGTTTCCTAGTGCCGGTTTGAAGTTCCTGCAGTTTTCACTGTAAAACCGATTTGGAGCTAGTACCTTCCCATATATATGTATGGAGTGGAGTTTACAACTGAAAACAAACTTTGTGTTCCCAACAAGCTAGTTGAAGGACGGCTTTCACACACACTTATCTCTCAGAACTGAGCATGTGGAGAGACGTTCATTCATCTAGCACAAATGGAACGGAATGCAGGAGAAACTTATACTCTGGTTTCTCAGTCTGTTTCCTAGTGCCTGTTTCAAGTTCCTGGAGTTTTCACTGTAAAACAGAGTTGGAGCTAGTACCTTCCCATACATATGTATGGAGTGGAGTTGGAAACTGAAAAGAAACTTTGTGTTGCCAACAAGCTAGTTGAAGGACGGCTTTCTCACACACTTATCTCTCAAAACTGAGCATGTTGAGAGACGTTCTTTCATCTAGCACAAAGGGAACGGGTTGCAGGAGAAACTTTTACTCTGGTTTCTCAGTCTGTTTCCTAGTGCCGGTTTGATGTTCCTGCAGTTTTCACTGTAAAACAGAGTTGGAGCTAGTACCTTCCCATATATATGTATGGAGTGGAGTTTACAACTGAAAAGAAACTTTGTGTTCCCAACAAGATGGATGAAGGACGGCTTTCACACACACTTATCTCTCAGAACTGAGCATGTGGAGAGACGTTCGTTCATCTAGCACAAAGGGAACGGATTGCAGGAGAAACTTTTACTCTGGTTTCTCAGTCTGTTTCCTAGTGCCTGTTTCAAGTTCCTGCAATTTTCACTGTAAAACCGAGTTGGAGCTTGTACCTTCCCATATATATGTATGCATTGGAGTTTGCAACTGAAAAGAAACTAAGTGTTCCCAACAAGCTAGTTGAAGGACGGCTTCCACACTCACTTATCTCTCAGAACTGAGCATGTGGAGAGACGTTCGTTCATCTAGCACAAAGGGAACGGATTGCAGGAGAAACTTTTACTCTGGTTTCTCAGTCTGTTCCCTAGTGTCGGTTTGAAGTTCCTGCAGCTTACACTGTAAAACCGAGTTGGAGCTAGTACCTTCCCATATATATGTATGGAGTGGAGTTGGAAACTGAAAAGAAACTTTGTGTTGCCAACAAGCTAGTTGAAGAACGGCTTTCTCACACATTTATCTCTCAAAACTGAGCATGTGGAGAGACGTTCGTTCATCTAGCACAAAGGAAAGGGTTGCAGGAGAAACTTTTACACTTGTTTCTCAGTCTGTTTCCTAGTGCCGGTTTGAAGTTCCTGCAGTTTTCACTGTAAAACCGAGTTGGAGCTAGTACCTTCCCATATATATGTATGGAGTGGAGTTTACAACTGAAAAGAAACTTTGTGTTCCCAACAAGCTGGTTGAAGGACGGCTTTCACACACACTTATCTCTCAAAACTGAGCATGTGGAGAGACGTTCGTTCATCTAGCACAAAGGGAACGGGTTACAAGAGAAACTTTTACTCTGGTTTCTCAGTCTGTTTCCTAGTGCCTGTTTCAAGTTCCTGCAATTTTCACTGTAAAACCGAGTTGGAGCTAGTACCTTCCCATATATATGAATGCAGTGGAGTTTGCAACTGAAAAGAAACTTTGTGTTCCCAACAAGCAAGTTGAAGAACGGCTTTCTCACACACTTATCTCTCAAATCTGAGCATGTTGAAAGACGTTCATTCATCTAGCACAAAGGGAACGGGTTGCAGGAGAAACTTTTACTCTGGTTTCTCAGTCTGTTTCCTAGTGCCGGTTTGAAGTTCCTGCAGTTTTCACTGTAAAACCGATTTGGAGCTAGTACCTTCCCACATATATGTATGGAGTGGAGTTTACAACTGAAAAGAAACTTTGTGTTCCCAACAAGCTGAATGAAGGACGGCTTTCACCCACACATATCTCTCAGAACTGAGCATGTGGAGAGACGTTCGTTCATCTAGCACAAAGGGAACGGGTTGCAGGAGAAACTTTTACTCTGGTTTCTCAGTCTGTTTCCTAGTGCCGGTTTGAAGTTCCTGCAGTTTTCACTGTAAAACCGAGTGGAGCTAGTTCCTTCCCATATATATGTATGGAGTGGTGTTGGAAACTGAAAAGAAACTTTGTGTTGCCAACAAGCTAGTTGAAGGACGGCTTTCTCTCACACTTATCTCTCAATACTGAGCATGTTGAGAGACGTTCGTTCATCTAGCACAAAGGGAACGGGTTGCAGGAGAAACTTTTACTCTGGTATCTCAGTCTGTTTCCTAGTGCCGGTTTGAAGTTCCTGCAGTTTTCACTGTAAAACCGAGTTGGAGCTAGTACCTTCCCATATATATGTATGGAGTGGAATTTACATCTGAAAAGAAACTTTGTGTTGCCAGCAAGCTAGTTGAAGAACGGCTTTCTCACACACTTATCTCTCAAAACTTAGCATGTTGAGAGACGTTCATTCATCTAGCACAAAAGGAACGGGTTGCAGGAGAAACTTTTACTCTGGTTTCTCAGTCTGTTTCCTAGTGCCGGTTTGAAGTTCCTGCAGTTTACACTGTAAAACCGATTTGGAGCTAGTACTTTCCCACATATATGTATGGAGTGGAGTTTAAAACTGAAAAGAAACTTTGTGTTCCCAACAAGCTGAATGAAGGACGGCTTTCACCCACACATATCTCTCAGAACTGAGCATGTGGAGAGACGTTCGTTCATCTAGCACAAATGGAACGGATTGCAGGAGAAACTTTTACTCTGGTTTCTCAGTCTGTTTCCTAGTGCCGGTTTGAAGTTCCTGCATTTTTCACTCTAAAACCGAGTTGGAGCTAGTACCTTCCCATATATATGTATGGAGTTGAGTTTCCAACTGAAAAGAATCTTTGTGTTCCCAACAAGCAAGTTGAAGGACGGCTTTCACACTCACTTATCTCTCAGAACTGAGCATGTGGAGAGACGTTCGTTCATCTAGCACAAAGGGAACGGGTTGCAGGAGAAACTTTTACTCCTGTTTCTCAGTCTGTTTCCTAGTGCCGGTTTGAAGTTCCTGCAGTTTTCACTGTAAAACCGAGTTGGAGCTAGTACCTTCCCATATATATGTATGGAGTGGTGTTGGAAACTGAAAAGAATCTTTGTGTTGCCAACAAGCTAGTTGAAGGACGGCTTTCTCACACACTTATCTCTCAAAACTGAGCATGTTGAGAGACGTTCGTTCATCTAGCACAAAGGGAACGGGTTGCAGGAGGAACTTTTACTCTGGTATCTCAGTCTGTTTCCTAGTGCCGGTTTGAAGTTCCTGCAGTTTTCACTGTAAAACCGAGTTGGAGCTAGTACCTTCCCATATATATGTATGGAGTGGAGTTTACAACTGAAAAGAAACTTTGTGTTGCCAACAAGCTAGTTGAAGGACGGCTTTCTCACACAATTATCTCTCAAAACTGAGCATGTTGAGAGACGTTCATTCATCTAGCACAAAGGGAACGGGTTGCAGGAGAAACTTTTACTCTGGTTTCTCAGTCTGTTTCCTAGTGCCGGTTTGAAGTTCCTGCAGTTTTCAGTGTAAAACCGATTTGGAGCTAGTACCTTCCCACATATATGTATGGAGTGGAGTTTACAACTGAAAAGAAACTTTGTGTTCCCAACAAGCTGGTTGAAGGATGGCTTAGACACACACTTATCTCTCAGAACTGAGTATGTGGACAGACGTTCGTTCATCTAGCACAAAGGGAACGGATTGCAGGAGAAACTTTTACTCTGGTTTCTCCGTCTGTTTCCTAGTGCCTGTTTCAAGTTCCTGCAATTTTCACTGTAAAAACGAGTTGGAGCTAGTACCTTCCCATATATATGTATGCAGTGGAGTTTGCAACTGAAAAGAAACTTTGTGTTCCCAACAAGCTAGTTGAAGGACGGCTTTCACACTCACTTATCTCTCAAAACTGAGCATGAGGAGAGACGTTCGTTCATCTAGCACAAAGGGAACGGTTTGCAGGAGAAACTTTTACTCTGGTTCCTCAGTCTGTTTCCTAGTGCCGGTTTGAAGTTCCTGCATTTTTCACTCTAAAACCGAGTTGGAGCTAGTACCTTCCCATATAAATGTATGGAGTGGAGTTTGCAACTGAAAAGAAACTTTGTGTTCCCAACAAGCTAGTTGAAGGACGGCTTTCACACACACTTATGTCTCAGAACTGAGCATGTGGAGAGACGTTCGTTCATCTAGCACAAAGGGAACTGGTTTGCAGGGGAAACTTTTACTCTGGTTTCTCAGTCTGTTTCCTAGTGCCGGTTTGAAGTTCCTGCAGTTTTCACTGTAAAACCGATTTGGAGCTAGTACCTTCCCATATGTATGTATGGAGTGGAGTTTACAACTGAAAAGAAACTTTGTGTTCCCAACAAGCTAGTTGAAGGAAGGCTTTCACACACACTTATCTCTCAGAACTGAGCATGTGGAGAGACGTTCATTCATCTAGCACAAATGGAACGGAATGCAGGAGAAACTTATACTCTGGTTTCTCAGTCTGTTTCCTAGTGCCTGTTTCAAGTTCCTGGAGTTTTCACTGTAAAACAGAGTTGGAGCTAGTACCTTCCCATACATATGTATGGAGTGGAGTTGGAAACTGAAAAGAAACTTTGTTTTGCCAACAAGCTAGTTGAAGGACGGCTTTCTCACACACTTATCTCTCAAAACTGAGCATGTTGAGAGACGTTCTTTCATCTAGCACAAAGGGAACGGGTTGCAGGAGAAACTTTTACTCTGGTTTCTCAGTCTGTTTCCTAGTGCCGGTTTGATGTTCCTGCAGTTTTCACTGTAAAACCGAGTTGGAGCTAGTACTTTCCCATATATATGTATGGAGTGGAGTTTACAACTGAAAAGAAACTTTGTGTTCCCAACAAGCAAGTTGAAGGACGGCTTTCACACACACTTATCTCTCAGAACTGAGCATGTGGAGAGACGTTCGTTCATCTAGCACAAAGGGAACGGATTGCAGGAGAAACTTTTACTCTGGTTTCTCAGTCTGTTTCCTAGTGCCTGTTTCAAGTTCCTGCAATTTTCACTGTAAAACCGAGTTGGAGCTTGTACCTTCCCATATATATGTATGCATTGGAGTTTGCAACTGAAAAGAAACTAAGTGTTGCCAACAAGCTAGTTGAAGGACGGCTTTCTCACACACTTATCTCTCAAAACTGAGCATGTTGAGAGACGTTCGTTCATCTAGCACAAAGGGAACGGATTGCAGGAGAAACTATTACTCTGGTATCTCAGTCTGTTTCCTAGTGCCGGTTTGAAGTTCCTGCAGTTTTCACTGTAAAACCGAGTTGGAGCTAGTACCTTCCCATATATATGTATGGAGTGGAGTTTACAACTGAAAAGAAACTTTGTGTTGCCAGCAAGCTAGTTGAAGAACGGCTTTCTCACACACTTATCTCTCAAATCTGAGCATGTGGAGAGACGTTCATTCATCTAGCACAAAGGGAACGGGTTGCAGGAGAAACTTTTACTCTGGTTTCTCAGTCTGTTTCCTAGTGCCGGTTTGAAGTTCCTGCAGTTTTCACTGTAAACCCGATTTGGAGCTAGTACCTTCCCACATATATGTATGGAGTGGAGTTTACAACTGAAAAGAAACTTTGTGTTCCCAACAAGCTGAATGAAGGACGGCTTTCACCCACACATATCTCTCAGAACTGAGCATGTGGAGAGACGTTCGTTCATCTAGCACAAAGGGAACGGATTGCAGGAGAAACTTTTACTCTGGTTTCTCAGTCTGTTTCCTAGTGCCTGTTTCAAGTTCCTGCAATTTTCACTGTAAAACCGAGTTGGAGCTAGTACCTTCCCATATATATGTATGGAGTGGAGTTTGCAACTGAAAAGAAACTTTGTGTTCCCAACAAGCTAGTTGAAGGACGGCTTTCACACTCACTTATCTCTCAGAACTGAGCATGTGGAGAGACGTTCGTTCATCTAGCACAAAGGGAACGGGTTGCAGGAGAAACTTTTACTCTGGTTTCTCAGTCTGTTTCCTAGTGCCGGTTTGAAGTTCCTGCAGTTTTCAGTGTAAAACCGATTTGGAGCTAGTACCTTCCCACATATATGTATGGAGTGGAGTTTACAACTGAAAAGAAACTTTGTGTTCCCAACAAGCTGGTTGAAGGATGGCTTAGACACACACTTATCTCTCAGAACTGAGTATGTGGACAGACGTTCGTTCATCTAGCACAAAGGGAACGGATTGCAGGAGAAACTTTTACTCTGGTTTCTCCGTCTGTTTCCTAGTGCCTGTTTCAAGTTCCTGCAATTTTCACTGTAAAAACGAGTTGGAGCTAGTACCTTCCCATATATATGTATGCAGTGGAGTTTGCAACTGAAAAGAAACTTTGTGTTCCCAACAAGCTAGTTGAAGGACGGCTTTCACACTCACTTATCTCTCAAAACTGAGCATGAGGAGAGACGTTCGTTCATCTAGCACAAAGGGAACGGTTTGCAGGAGAAACTTTTACTCTGGTTCCTCAGTCTGTTTCCTAGTGCCGGTTTGAAGTTCCTGCATTTTTCACTCTAAAACCGAGTTGGAGCTAGTACCTTCCCATATAAATGTATGGAGTGGAGTTTGCAACTGAAAAGAAACTTTGTGTTCCCAACAAGCTAGTTGAAGGACGGCTTTCACACACACTTATGTCTCAGAACTGAGCATGTGGAGAGACGTTCGTTCATCTAGCACAAAGGGAACTGGTTTGCAGGGGAAACTTTTACTCTGGTTTCTCAGTCTGTTTCCTAGTGCCGGTTTGAAGTTCCTGCAGTTTTCACTGTAAAACCGATTTGGAGCTAGTACCTTCCCATATGTATGTATGGAGTGGAGTTTACAACTGAAAAGAAACTTTGTGTTCCCAACAAGCTAGTTGAAGGACGGCTTTCACAC
Source organism: Camelus dromedarius (assembly GCF_036321535.1). NCBI lineage: Eukaryota > Metazoa > Chordata > Mammalia > Artiodactyla > Camelidae > Camelus > Camelus dromedarius. Next base: position 11,478,492 of record NC_087470.1, on the reverse strand, counting down.
ACACTTATCTCTCAGAACTGAGCATGTGGAGAGACGTTCATTCATCTAGCACAAATGGAACGGAATGCAGGAGAAACTTATACTCTGGTTTCTCAGTCTGTTTCCTAGTGCCTGTTTCAAGTTCCTGGAGTTTTCACTGTAAAACAGAGTTGGAGCTAGTACCTTCCCATACATATGTATGGAGTGGAGTTGGAAACTGAAAAGAAACTTTGTGTTGCCAACAAGCAAGTTGAAGGACGGCTTTCTCACACACTTATCTCTCAAAACTGAGCATGTTGAGAGACGTTCTTTCATCTAGCACAAAGGGAACGGGTTGCAGGAGAAACTTTTACTCTGGTTTCTCAGTCTGTTTCCTAGTGCCGGTTTGATGTTCCTGCAGTTTTCACTGTAAAACCGAGTTGGAGCTAGTACCTTCCCATATATATGTATGGAGTGGAGTTTACAACTGAAAAGAAACTTTGTGTTCCCAACAAGATGGATGAAGGACGGCTTTCACACACACTTATCTCTCAGAACTGAGCATGTGGAGAGACGTTCGTTCATCTAGCACAAAGGGAACGGATTGCAGGAGAAACTTTTACTCTGGTTTCTCAGTCTGTTTCCTAGTGCCTGTTTCAAGTTCCTGCAATTTTCACTGTAAAACCGAGTTGGAGCTTGTACCTTCCCATATATATGTATGCATTGGAGTTTGCAACTGAAAAGAAACTAAGTGTTCCCAACAAGCTAGTTGAAGGACGGCTTTCACACTCACTTATCTCTCAGAACTGAGCATGTGGAGAGACGTTCGTTCATCTAGCACAAAGGGAACGGATTGCAGGAGAAACTTTTACTCTGGTTTCTCAGTCTGTTTCCTAGTGTCGGTTTGAAGTTCCTGCAGCTTACACTGTAAAACCGAGTTGGAGCTAGTACCTTCCCTTATATATGTATGGAGTGGAGTTGGAAACTGAAAAGAAACTTTGTGTTGCCAACAAGCTAGTTGAAGTACGGCTTTCTCACACACTTATCTCTCAAAACTGAGCATGTTGAGAGACGTTCGTTCATCTAGCACAAAGGGAACGGATTGCAGGAGAAACTTTTACTCTGGTATCTCAGTCTGTTTCCTAGTGCCGGTTTGAAGTTCCTGCAGTTTTCACTGTAAAACCGATTTGGAGCTAGTACCTTCCCATATATATGTATGGAGTGGAGTTTACAACTGAAAAGAAACTTTGTGTTGCCAGCAAGCTAGTTGAAGAACGGCTTTCTCACACACTTATCTCTCAAATCTGAGCATGTTGAGAGACGTTCATTCATCTAGCACAAAGGGAACGGGTTGCAGGAGAAACTTTTACTCTGGTTTCTCAGTCTGTTTCCTAGTGCCGGTTTGAAGTTCCTGCAGTTTTCACTGTAAAACCGATTTGGAGCTAGTACCTTCCCACATATATGTATGGAATGGAGTTTACAACTGAAAAGAAACTTTGTGTTCCCAACAAGCTGAATGAAGGACGGCTTTCACCCACACATATCTCTCAGAACTGAGCATGTGGAGAGACGTTCGTTCATCTAGCACAAAGGGAACGGATTGCAGGAGAAACTATTACTCTGGTTTCTCAGTCTGTTTCCTAGTGCCTGTTTCAAGTTCCTGCAATTTTCACTGTAAAACCGAGTTGGAGCTAGTACCTTCCCATATATATGTATGGAGTGGAGTTTACAACTGAAAAGAAACTTTGTGTTGCCAGCAAGCTAGTTGAAGAACGGCTTTCTCACACACTTATCTCTCAAATCTGAGCATGTTGAGAGACGTTCATTCATCTAGCATAAAGGGAACGGGTTGCAGGAGAAACTTTTACTCTGGTTTCTCAGTCTGTTTCCTAGTGCCGGTTTGAAGTTCCTGCAGTTTTCACTGTAAAACCGATTTGGAGCTAGTACCTTCCCACATATATGTATGGAGTGGAGTTTACAACTGAAAAGAAACTTTGTGTTCCCAACAAGCTGAATGAAGGACGGCTTTCACCCACACATATCTCTCAGAACTGAGCATGTGGAGAGACGTTCGTTCATCTAGCACAAAGGGAACGGATTGCAGGAGAAACTTTTACTCTGGTTTCTCAGTCTGTTTCCTAGTGCCTGTTTCAAGTTCCTGCAATTTTCACTGTAAAACCGAGTTGGAGCTAGTACCTTCCCATATATATGTATGCAGTGGAGTTTGCAACTGAAAAGAAACTTTGTGTTCCCAACAAGCAAGTTGAAGGACGGCTTTCACACTCACTTATCTCTCAGAACTGAGCATGTGGAGAGACGTTCGTTCATCTAGCACAAAGGGAACGGGTTGCAGGAGAAACTTTTACTCTGGTTTCTCAGTCTGTTTCCTAGTGCCGGTTTGAAGTTCCTGCATTTTTCACTGTAAAACGGAGTTGGAGCTAGTTCCTTCCCATATATATGTATGGAGTGGTGTTGGAAACTGAAAAGAAACTTTGTGTTGCCAACAAGCAAGTTGAAGGACGGCTTTCTCACACACTTATCTCTCAAAACTGAGCATGTTGAGAGACGTTCGTTCATCTAGCACAAAGGGAACGGGTTGCAGGAGGAACTTTTACTCTGGTATCTCAGTCTGTTTCCTAGTGCCGGTTTGAAGTTCCTGCAGTTTTCACTGTAAAACCGAGTTGGAGCTAGTACCTTCCCATATATATGTATGGAGTGGAGTTTACAACTGAAAAGAAACTTTGTGTTGCCAACAAGCTAGTTGAAGGACGGCTTTCTCACACACTTATCTCTCAAAACTGAGCATGTTGAGAGACGTTCATTCATCTAGCACAAAGGGAACGGGTTGCAGGAGAAACTTTTACTCTGGTTTCTCAGTCTGTTTCCTAGTGCCGGTTTGAAGTTCCTGCAGTTTTCAATGTAAAACCGATTTGGAGCTAGTACCTTCCCACATATATGTATGGAGTGGAGTTTACAACTGAAAAGAAACTTTGTGTTCCCAACAAGCTGGTTGAAGGATGGCTTAGACACACACTTATCTCTCAGAACTGAGTATGTGGACAGACGTTCGTTCATCTAGCACAAAGGGAACGGATTGCAGGAGAAACTTTTACTCTGGTTTCTCAGTCTGTTTCCTAGTGCCTGTTTCAAGTTCCTGCAATTATCACTGTAAAAACGAGTTGGAGCTAGTACCTTCCCATATATATGTATGCAGTGGAGTTTGCAACTGAAAAGAAACTTTGTGTTCCCAAAAAGCTAGTTGAAGGACGGCTTTCACACACACTTATCTCTCAGAACTGAGCATGTGGAGAGACGTTCGTTCATCTAGCACAAAGGGAACGGGTTGCAGGAGAAACTTTTACTCTGGTTTCTCAGTCTGTTTCCTAGTGCCTGTTTCAAGTTCCTGCAATTTTCACTGTAAAACCTAGTTGGAGCTAGTACCTTCCCATATATATGTATGCAGTGGAGTTTGCAACTGAAAAGAAACTTTGTGTTCCCAACAAGCAAGTTGAAGGACTGCTTTCACACTCAGTTATCTCTCAGAACTGAGCATGTGGAGAGACGTTCGTTCATCTAGCACAAAGGGAACGGGTTGCAGGAGAAACTTTTACTCTGGTTTCTCAGTCTGTTTCCTAGTGCCGGTTTGAAGTTCCTGCAGTTTTCACTGTAAAACCGAGTTGGAGCTAGTACCTTCCCATATATATGTATGGAGTGGTGTTGGATACTGAAAAGAAACTTTGTGTTGCCAACAAGCTAGTTGAAGGACGGCTTTCTCACACACTTATCTCTCAATACTGAGCATGTTGAGAGACGTTCGTTCATCTAGCACAAAGGGAACGGGTTGCAGGAGAAACTTTTACTCTGGTATCTCAGTCTGTTTCCTAGTGCCGGTTTGAAGTTCCTGCAGTTTTCACTGTAAAACCGATTTGGAGCTAGTGTCTTCCCACATATATATATGGAGTGGAGTTTACAACTGAAAAGAAACTTTGTGTTCCCAACAAGCTGGTTGAAGGATGGCTTAGACACACACTTATCTCTCAGAACTGAGCATGTGGAGAGACGTTCGTTCATCTAGCACAAAGGGAACGGACTGCAGGAGAAACTTTTACTCTGGTTTCTCAGTCTGTTTCCTAGTGCCTGTTTCAAGTTCCTGCAATTTTCACAGTAAAACCGAGTTGGAGCTAGTACCTTCCCATATATATGTATGCAGTGGAGTTTGCAACTGAAAAGAAACTTTGTGTTCCCAACAAGCTAGTTGAAGGACGGCTTTCACACACACTTATCTCTCAGAACTGAGCATGTGGAGAGACGTTCGTTCATCTAGCACAAAGGGAACGGATTGCAGGAGAAACTGTTACTCTGGTTTCTCAGTCTGTTTCCTAGTGCCGGTTTGAAGTTCCTGCATTTTTCACTCTAAAACCGAGTTGGAGCTAGTACCTTCCCATATATATGTATGGAGTGGAGTTTCCAACTGAAAAGAATCTTTGTGTTCCCAACAAGCAAGTTGAAGGACGGCTTTCACACTCACTTATCTCTCAGAAATGAGCATGTGGAGAGACGTTCGTTCATCTAGCACAAAGGGAACGGGTTGCAGGGGAAACTTATACTCCTGTTTCTCAGTCTGTTTCCTAGTGCCGGTTTGAAGTTCCTGCAGTTTTCACAGTAAAACCGATTTGGAGCTAGTACCTTCCCACATATATGTATGGAGTGGAGTTTACAACTGAAAAGAAACTTTGTGTTCCCAACAAGCTGGTTGAAGGATGGCTTAGACACACACTTATCTCTCAGAACTGAGTATGTGGACAGACGTTCGTTCATCTAGCACAAAGGGAATGGATTGCAGGAGAAACTTTTACTCTGGTTTCTCAGTCTGTTTCCTAGTGCCTGTTTCAAGTTCCTGCAATTTTCACTGTAAAAACGAGTTGGAGCTAGTACCTTCCCATATATATGTATGCAGTGGAGTTTGCAACTGAAAAGAAACTTTGTGTTCCCAACAAGCTAGTTGAAGGACGGCTTTCACACACACTTATCTCTCAGAACTGAGCATGTGGAGAGACGTTCGTTCATCTAGCACAAAGGGAACGGGTTGCAGGAGAAACTTTTACTCTGGTTTCTCAGTCTGTTTCCTAGTGCCGGTTTGAAGTTCCTGCAGTTTTCACTCTAAAACAGAGTTGGAGCTAGTACCTACCCATATATATGTATGGAGTGGAGTTTGCAAATGAAAAGAAGCTTTGTGTTCCCAACAAGCTGGTTGAAGGACTGCTTTCACACACACTTATCTCTCAGAACTGAGCATGTGGAGAGACGTTCGTTCATCTAGCACAAAGGGAACGGGTTGCAGGAGAAACTTTTACTCTGGTTTCTCAGTCTGTTTCCTAGTGCCGGTTTGAAGTTCCTGCAGTTTTCACTGTAAAACAGAGTTGGAGCTAGTACCTTCCCATATATATGTATGGAGTGGTGTTGGAAACTGAAAAGAAACTTTGTGTTGCCAACAAGCTAGTTGAAGGACGGCTTTCTCACACACTAATCTCTCAATACTGAGCATGTTGAGAGACGTTCGTTCATCTAGCACAAAGGGAACGGGTTGCAGGAGAAACTTTTACTCTGGTATCTCAGTCTGTTTCCTAGTGCCGGTTTGAAGTTCCTGCAGTTTTCACTGTAAAACCGATTTGGAGCTAGTACCTTCCCACATATATGTATGGAGTGGAGTTTGCAACTGAAAAGAAACTTTGTGTTCCCAACAAGCTGTTTGAAGGATGGATTAGACACACACTTATCTCTCAGAACTGAGCATGTGGAGAGACGTTCGTTCATCTAGCACAAAGGGAACGGATTGCAGGAGAAACTTTTACTCTGGTTTCTCAGTCTGTTTCCTAGTGCCTGTTTCAAGTTCCTGCAATTTTCACTGTAAAACCGAGTTGGAGCTAGTACATTCCCATATATATGTATGCAGTGGAGTTTGAAAGTGAAAAGAAACTTTGTGTTCCCAACAAGCTAGTTGAAGGACGGCTTTCACACACACTTATCTCTCAGAACTGAGCATGTGGAGAGACGTTCGTTCATCTAGCACAAAGGGAACGGGTTGCAGGAGAAACTTTTACTCTGGTTTCTCAGTCTGTTTCCTAGTGCCGGTTTGAAGTTCCTGCAGTTTTCACTCTAAAACCGAGTTGGAGCTAGTACCTTCCCATATATATGTATGGAGTGGAGTTTCCAACTGAAAAGAAGCTTTGTGTTCCCAACAAGCAAGTTGAAGGGCGGCTTTCACACTCACTTATCTCTCAGAACTGAGCATGTGTAGAGACGTTCGTTCATCTAGCACAAAGGGAACGGGTTGCAGGAGAAACTTTTACTCTTGTTTCTCAGTCTGTTTCCTAGTGCCGGTTTGAAGTTCCTGCAGTTTTCACTGTAAAACCGTGTTGGAGCTAGTACCTTCCCATATATATGTATGGAGTGGTGTTGGAAACTGAAAAGAAACATTGTGTTGCCCACAAGCTAGTTGAAGGACGGCTTTCTCACACACTTATCTCTCAAAACTGAGCATGTTGAGCGACGTTCGTTCATGTAGCACAAAGGGAACGGTTGCAGGAGAAACTTTTACTCTGGTATCTCAGTCTGTTTCCTAGTGCCGGTTTGAAGGTCCTGCAGTTTTCACTGTAAAACCGAGTTGGAGCTAGTACCTTCCCATATATATGTATGGAGTGGAGTTTACAACTGAAAAGAAACTTTGTGTTGCCAACAAGCTAGTTGAAGGACGGCTTTCTCACACACTTATCTCTCAAACCTGAGCATGTTGAGAGACGTTCATTCATCTAGCACAAAGGGAACGGGTTGCAGGAGAAACTTTTACTCTGGTTTCTCAGTCTGTTTCCTAGTGCCGGTTTGAAGTTCCTGCAGTTTTCACTGTAAAACCGATATGGAGCTAGTACCTTCCCACATATATGTAAGGAGTGGAGTTTACAACTGAAAAGAAACTTTGTGTTCCCAACAAGCTGGTTGAAGGATGGCTTAGACACACACTTATCTCTCAGAACTGAGTATGTGGACAGACGTTCGTTCATCTAGCACAAAGGGAACGGGTTGCAGGAGAAACTTTTACTCTGGTTTCTCAGTCTGTTTCCTAGTGCCTGTTTCAAGTTCCTGCAATTTTCAGTGTGAAAACGAGTTGGAGCTAGTACATTCCCATATATATGTATGCAGTGGAGTTTGCAACGTAAAAGAAACTTTGTGTTCCCAACAAGCTAGTTGAAGGACGGCTTTCACACACACTTATCTCTCAGAACGGAGCATGTGGAGAGACGTTCGTTCATCTAGCACAAAGGGAACGGGTTGCAGGAGAAACTTTTACTCTGGTTTCTCAGTCTGTTTCCTAGTGCCGGTTTGAATTTCCTGCAGTTTTCACTCTAAAACAGAGTTGGAGCTAGTACCTACCCATATATATGTATGGAGTGGAGTTTGCAAATGAAAAGAAGCTTTGTGTTCCCAACATGCTGGTTGAAGGACGGCTTTCACACACACTTATCTCTCAGAACTGAGCATGTGGAGAGACGTTCGTTCATCTAGCACTAAGGGAACGGATTGCAGGAGAAACTTTTACTCTGGTTTCTCAGTCTGTTTCCTAGTGCCTGTTACATGTTCCTGCTGTTTTCACTGTAAAACCGAGTTGGAGCTTGTACCTTCCCATATATATGTATGGAGTGGTGTTGGAAACTGAAAAGAAACTTTGTGTTCCCAACAAGCTAGTTGAAGGACGGCTTTCTCACACAATTATCTCTCAAAACTAAGCATGTTGAGAGACGTTCGTTCATCTAGCACAAAGGGAACGGGTTGCAGGAGAAACTTTTACTCTGTTATCTCATTCTGTTTCCTAGTGCCGGTTTGAAGTTCCTGCAGTTTTCACTGTAAAACCGAGTTGGAGCTAGTACCTTCCCATATATATGTATGGAGTGGAGTTTACAACTGAAAAGAAACTTTGTGTTGCCAACAAGCTAGTTGAAGGACGGCTTTCTCACACATTTATCTTTCAAAACTGAGCATGTTGAGAGACGTTCGTTCATCTAGCACAAATGGAACGGGTTGCAGGAGAAACTTTTACTCTGGTTTCTCAGTCTGTTTCCTAGTGCCGGTTTGAAGTTCCTGCAGTTTTCACTGTAAAACCGATTTGGAGCTAGTACCTTCCCACATATATGTATGGAGTGGAGTTTACAACTGGAAAGAAACTTTGTGTTCCCAACAACCTTGTTGAAGGACGGCTTTCACACACACTTATCTCTCAGAACTGAGTATGTGGACAGACGTTCGTTCATCTAGCACAAAGGGAACGGATTGCAGGGGAAACTATTACTCTGGTTTCTCAGTCTGTTTCCTAGTGCCTGTTTCAAGTTCCTGCAATTTTCACTGTAAAACCGAGTTGGAGCTAGTACCTTCCCATATATATGTATGCAGTGGAGTTTGCAACTGAAAACAAACTTTGTGTTCCCAACAACCTAGTTGAAGGACGGCTTTCACACACACTTATCTCTCAGAACTGAGCATGTGGAGAGACGTTCGTTCATCTAGCACAAAGGGAACGGGTTGCAGGAGAAACTTTTACTCTGTTATCTCATTCTGTTTCCTAGTGCCGGTTTGAAGTTCCTGCAGTTTTCACTGTAAAACCGAGTTGGAGCTAGTACCTTCCCATATATATGTATGGAGTGGAGTTTACAACTGAAAAGAAACTTTGTGTTGCCAACAAGCTAGTTGAAGGACGGCTTTCTCACACATTTATCTTTCAAAACTGAGCATGTTGAGAGACGTTCGTTCATCTAGCACAAATGGAACGGGTTGCAGGAGAAACTTTTACTCTGGTTTCTCAGTCTGTTTCCTAGTGCCGGTTTGAAGTTCCTGCAGTTTTCACTGTAAAACCGATTTGGAGCTAGTACCTTCCCACATATATGTATGGAGTGGAGTTTACAACTGGAAAGAAACTTTGTGTTCCCAACAACCTTGTTGAAGGACGGCTTTCACACACACTTATCTCTCAGAACTGAGTATGTGGACAGACGTTCGTTCATCTAGCACAAAGGGAACGGATTGCAGGGGAAACTTTTACTCTGGTTTCTCAGTCTGTTTCCTAGTGCCTGTTTCAAGTTCCTGCAATTTTCACTGTAAAACCGAGTTGGAGCTAGTACCTTCCCATATATATGTATGCAGTGGAGTTTGCAACTGAAAACAAACTTTGTGTTCCCAACAAGCTAGTTGAAGGACGGCTTTCACACACACTTATCTCTCAGAACTGAGCATGTGGAGAGACGTTCGTTCATCTAGCACAAAGGGAACGGATTGCAGGAGAAACTTTTACTCTGGTTTCTCAGTCTGTTTCCTAGTGCCGGTTTGATGTTCCTGCAGTTTTCACTCTAAAACCGAGTTGGAGCTAGTACCTTCCCATATATATGTATGGAGTGGAGTTTCCAACTGAAAAGAAGCTTTGTGTTCCCAACAAGCAAGTTGAAGGACGGCTTTCACACTCACTTATCTCTCAGAACTGAGCATGTGGAGAGACGTTCGTTCATCTAGCACAAATGGAACGGGTTGCAGGAGAAACTTTTACTCTGGTATCTCAGTCTGTTTCCTAGTGCCGGTTTGAAGTTCCTGCAGTTTTCACTGTAAAACCGAGTTGGAGCTAGTACCTTCCCATATATATGTATGGAGTGGAGTTAACAACTGAAAAGAAACTTTGTGTTGCCAACAAGCTAGTTGAAGGACGGCTTTCTCACACACTTATCTCTCAAATCTGAGCATGTTGAGAGACGTTCATTCATCTAGCACAAAGGGAACGGGTTGCAAGAGAAACTTTTCTCTGGTTTCTCAGTCTGTTTCCTAGTGCCGGTTTGAAGTTCCTGCAGTTTTCACTGTAAAACCGATTTGGAGCTAGTACCTTCCCACATATATGTATGGAGTGGAGTTTACAACTGAAAAGAAACTTTGTGTTCCCAACAAGCTGGTTGAAGGATGGCTTAGACACACACTTATCTCTCAGAACTGAGTATGTGGACAGACGTTCGTTCATCTAGCACAAAGGGAACGGATTGCAGGAGAAACTTTTACTCTGGTTTCTCAGTCTGTTTCCTAGTGCCTGTTTCAAGTTCCTGCAATTTTCAGTGTAAAAACGAGTTGGAGCTAGTACCTTAGCATATATATGTATGCAGTGGAGTTTGCAACTGAAAAGAAACTTTGTGTTCCCAACAAGCTAGTTGAAGGACGGCTTTCACACACACTTATCTCTCAGAACTGAGCATGTGGAGAGACGTTCGTTCATCTAGCACAAAGGGAACGGGTTGCAGGAGAAACTTTTACTCTGGTTTCTCAGTCTGTTTCCTAGTGCCGGTTTGAAGTTCCTGCAGTTTTCACTGTAAAACCGTGTTGGAGCTAGTAGCTTCCCATATATATATATGGATTGGTGTTGGAAACTGAAAAGAAACATTGTGTTGCCAACAAGCTAGTTGAAGGACGGCTTTCTCACACACTTATCTCTCAAAACTGAGCATGTTGAGCGACGTTCGTTCATCTAGCACAAAGGGAACGGGTTGCAGGAGAAACTTTTACTCTGGTTTCTCAGTCTGTTTCCTAGTGCCGGTTTGAAGTTCCTGCAGTTTTCACTGTAAAACCGAATTGGAGCTAGTACCTTCCCACATATATGTATGGAGTGGAGTTTACAACTGAAAAGAAACTTTGTGTTCCCAACAAGCTGGTTGAAGGATGGCTTAGACACACACTTATCTCTCAGAACTGAGTAAGTGGACAGACGTTCGTTCATCTAGCAAAAAGGGAATGGATTGCAGGAGAAACTTTTACTCTGGTTTCTCAGTCTGTTTCCTAGTGCTGGTTTGAAGTTCCTGCAGTTTTCACTCTAAAACAGAGTTGGAGCTAGTACCTACCCATATATATGTATGGAGTGGAGTTTGCAAATGAAAAGAAGCTTTGTGTTCCCAACATGCTGGTTGAAGGACGGCTTTCACACACACTTATCTCTCAGAACTGAGCATGTGGAGAGACGTTCGTTCATCTAGCACTAAGGGAAAGGATTGCAGGAGAAACTTTTACTCTGGTTTCTCAGTCTGTTTCCTAGTGCCTGTTACAAGTTCCTGCTCTTTTCACTGTAAAACCGAGTTGGAGCTTGTACCTTCCCATATATATGTATGGAGTGGTGTTGGAAACTGAAAAGAAACTTTGTGTTGCCAACAAGCTAGTTGAAGGACGGCTTTCTCACTCAATTTTCTCTCAAAACTAAGCATGTTGAGAGACGTTCGTTCATCTAGCACAAAGGGAACGGGTTGCAGGAGAAACTTTGACTCTGGTATCTCTGTCTGTTTCCTAGTGCCAGTTTGAAGTTCCTGCAGTTTTCACTGTAAAACCGAGTTAGAGCTAGTACCTTCCCATATATATGTATGGAGTGGGGTTTACAACTGAAAAGAAACTTTGTGTTGCCAACAAGCTAGTTGAAGGACGGCTTTCTCACACATTTATCTTTCAAAACTGAGCATGTTTAGAGACGTTCGTTCATCTAGCACAAATGGAACGGGTTTCAGGAGAAACTTTTACTCTGGTTTCTCAGTCTGTTTCCTAGTGCCGGTTTGAAGTTCCTGCAGTTTTCACTGTAAAACCGATTTGGAGCTAGTACCTTCCCACATATATGTATGGAGTGGAGTTTACAACTGAAAAGAAACTTTGTGTTCCCAACAACCTTGTTGAAGGACGGCTTTCACACACACTTCTCTCAGAACTGAGTATGTGGACAGACGTTCGTTCATCTAGCACAAAGGGAACGGATTGCAGGAGAAACTTTTACTCCGGTTTCTCTGTCTGTTTCCTAGTGCCTGTTTCAAGTTCCTGCAATTTTCACCGTAAAACCGAGTTGGAGCTAGTACCTTCCCATATATATGTATGGAGTGGAGTTGGAAACTGAAAAGAAACTTTGTGTTGCCAACAAACTAGTTGAAGGACGGCTTTCTCACACACTTATCTCTCAAAACTGAGCATGTTGAGAGACGTTCGTTCATCTAGCACAAAGGGAAAGGGTTGCAGGAGAAACTTTTACACTGGTTTCTCAGTCTGTTTCCTAGTGCCGGTTTGAAGTTCCTGCAGTTTTCACTGTAAAACAGAGTTGGAGCTAGTACCTTCCCATATATATGTATGGAGTGGAGTTTACAACTGAAAAGAAACTTTGTGTTCCCAACAAGCTGGTTGAAGGACGACTTTCACACACACTTATCTCTCAGAACTGAGTATGTGGACAGACGTTCGTTCATCTAGCACAAAGGGAACGGATTGCAGGAGAAACTTTTACTCTGGTTTCTCAGTCTGTTTCCTAGTGCCTGTTTCAAGTTCCTGCAATTTTCACTGTAAAAACGAATTTGAGCTCGTACCTTCCCATATATATGTATGCAGTGGAGTTTGCAACTGAAAAGAAACTTTGTGTTCCCAACAAGCTAGTTGAAGGACGGCTTTCACACACACTTAACTCTCAGAACTGAGCATGAGGAGAGACGTTCGTTCATCTAGCACAAAGGGAACGGGTTGCAGGAGAAACTTTTACTCTGGTTTCTCAGTCTGTTTCCTAGTGCCGGTTAGAAGTTCCTGCAGTTTTCACCCTAAAACAGAGTTGGAGCTAGTACCTACCCATATATATGTATGGAGTGGAGTTTGCAAATGAAAAGAAGCTTTGTGTTCCCAACATGCTGGTTGAAGGACGGCTTTCACACACACTTATCTCTCAGAACTGAGCATGTGGAGAGACGTTCGTTCATCTAGCACTAAGGGAACGGATTGCAGGAAAAACATTTACTCTGGTTTCTCAGTCTGTTTCCTAGTGCCTGTTACAAGGTCCTGCAGTTTTCACTCTAAAACAGAGTTGGAGCTAGTACCTACCCATATATATGTATGGAGTGGAGTTTACAACTGAAAAGAAACTTTGTGTTGCCAACAAGCTAGTTGAAGGACGGCTTTCTCACACACTTATCTCTCAGAACTGAGCATGTGGAGAGACGTTCGTTCATCTAGCACAAATTGAACGGGTTGCAGGAGAAACTTTTACTCTGGTTTCTCAGTCTGTTTCCTAGTGCCGGTTTGAAGTTCCTGCAGTTTTCACTGTAAAACCGATTTGGAGCTAGTACCTTCCCACATATATGTATGGAGTGGAGTTTACAACTGAAAAGAAACTTTGTGTTCCCAACAACCTTGTTGAAGGACGGCTTTCACACACACTTATCTCTCAGAACTGAGTATGTGGACAGACGTTCGTTCATCTAGCACAAAGGGAACGGATTGCAGGAGAAACTTTTACTCTGGTTTCTCTGTCTGTTTCCTAGTGCCTGTTTCAAGTTCCTGCAATTTTCACTGTAAAACCGAGTTGGAGCTAGTACCTTCCCATATATATGTATGGAGTGGAGTTGGAAACTGAAAAGAAACTTTGTGTTGCCAACAAACTAGTTGAAGGACGGCTTTCTCACACACTTATCTCTCAAAACTGAGCATGTTGAGAGACGTTCGTTCATCTAGCACAAAGGGAAAGGGTTGCAGGAGAAACTTTTACACTGGTTTCTCAGTCTGTTTCCTAGTGCCGGTTTGAAGTTCCTGCAGTTTTCACTGTAAAACAGAGTTGGAGCTAGTACCTTCCCATATATATGTATGGAGTGGAGTTTACAACTGAAAAGAAACTTTGTGTTCCCAACAAGCTGGTTGAAGGACGACTTTCACACACACTTATCTCTCAGAACTGAGCATGTGGAGAGACGTTCGTTCATCTAGCACAAAGGGAACGGTTTGAAGGATAAACTTTTACTCTGGTTTCTCAGTCTGTTTCCTAGTGCCGGTTTGAAGTTCCTGCAGTTTTCACTGTAAAACCGATTTGGAGCTAGTACCTTCCCACATATATGTATGGAGTGGAGTTTACAACTGAAAAGAAACTTTGTGTTCCCAACAAGCTGGTTGAAGGATGGCTTAGACACACACTTATCTCTCAGAACTGAGTATGTGGACAGACGTTCGTTCATCTAGCACAAAGGGAACGGATTGCAGGAGAAACTTTTACTCTGGTTTCTCAGTCTGTTTCCTAGTGCCTGTTTCAAGTTCCTGCAATTTTCACTGTAAAAACGAATTTGAGCTCGTACCTTCCCATATATATGTATGCAGTGGAGTTTGCAACTGAAAAGAAACTTTGTGTTCCCAACAAGCTAGTTGAAGGACGGCTTTCACACACACTTATCTCTCAGAACTGAGCATGTGGAGAGACGTTCGTTCATCTAGCACAAAGGGAACGGGTTGCAGGAGAAACTTTTACTCTGGTTTCTCAGTCTGTTTCCTAGTGCCGGTTAGAAGTTCCTGCAGTTTTCACTCTAAAACAGAGTTGGAGCTAGTACCTACCCATATATATGTATGGAGTGGAGTTTGCAACTGAAAAGAAACTTTGTGTTGCCAACAAGCTAGTTGAAGGACGGCTTTCTCACACATTTATCTTTCAAAACTGAACATGTTGAGAGACGTTCGTTCATCTAGCACAAATGGAACGGGTTGCAGGAGAAACTTTTACTCTGGTTTCTCAGTCTGTTTCCTAGTGCCGGTTTGAAGTTCCTGCAGTTTTCACTGTAAAACCGATTTGGAGCTAGTACCTTCCCACATATATGTATGGAGTGGAGTTTACATCTGAAAAGAAACTTTGTGTTCCCAACAACCTTGTTGAAGGACGGCTTTCACACACACTTATCTCTCAGAACTGAGTATGTGGACAGACGTTCGTTCATCTAGCACAAAGGGAACGGATTGCAGGAGAAACTTTTACTCTGGTTTCTCAGTCTGTTTCCTAGTGCCTGTTTCAAGTTCCTGCAATTTTCACTGTAAAACCGAGTTGGAGCTAGTACCTTCCCATATATATTTATGCAGTGGAGTTTGCATCTGAAAAGAAACTTTGTGTTCCCAAGAAGCTAGTTGAAGGACGGCTTTCACACACACTTATCTCTCAGAACTGAGCATGTGGAGAGACGTTCGTTCATCTAGCACAAAGGGAACGGGATGCAGGAGAAACTTTTACTCTGGTTTCTCAGTCTGTTTCCTAGTGCCGGTTTGAAGTTCCTGCAGTTTTCACTGTAAAACGGAGTTGGAGCTAGTACCTTCCCGTATATATGTATGGAGTGGAGTTTACAACTGAAAAGAAAGTTTGTGTTCCCAACAAGCTGGTTGAAGGACGACTTTCACACACACTTATCTCTCAGAATTGAGCATGTGGAGAGACGTTCGTTCATCTAGCACAAAGGGAACGGATTGCAGGAGAAACTTTTACTCTGGTTTCTCAGTCTGTTTCCTAGTGCCGGTTTGAAGTTCCTGCAGTTTTCACTGTAAAACATAGTTGGAGCTAGTACCTTCCCATATATATGTATGGAGTGGGGTCTACAACTGAAAAGAAACTTTGTGTTCCCAACAAGCTGGTTGAAGGACGGCTTTCACACACACTTATCTCTCAAAACTGAGCATGTGGAGAGACGTTCGTTCATCTAGCACAAAGGGAACGGATTGCAGGAGAAACTTTTACTCTGGTTACTCAGTCTGTTTCCTAGTGCCTGTTTCAAGTTCCTGCAGTTTACACTGTAAAACCGAGTTGAAGCTAGTACCTTCCCATATATATGTATGGAGTGGAGTTGGAAACTGAAAAGAAACTTTGTGTTGCCAACAAACTAGTTGAAGTACGGCTTTCTCACACACTTATCTCTCAAAACTGAGCATGTTGAGAGACGTTCGTTCATCTAGCACAAAGGGAAAGGGTTGCAGGAGAAACTTTTACACTGGTTTCTCAGTCTGTTTCTTAGTGCCGGTTTGAAGTTCCTGCACTTTTCACTGTAAAACAGAGTTGGAGCTAGTACCTTCCCATATATATGTATGGAGTGGAGTTTACAACTGAAAAGAAACTTTGTGTTCCCAACAAGCTGGTTGAAGGACGACTTTCACAAACACTTATCTCTCAGAATTGAGCATGTGGAGAGACGTTCGTTCATCTAGCACAAAGGGAACGGATTGCAGGGGAAACTTTTACTCTGGTTTCTCAGTCTGTTTCCTAGTCCCTGTTTCAAGTTCCTGCAATTTTCACTGTACAACCGAGTTGGAGCTAGTACCTTCCCATATATATTTATGCAGTGGAGTTTGCAACTGAAAAGAAACTTTGTGTTCCCAACAAGCTAGTTGAAGGACGGCTTTCACACACACTTATCTCTCAGAACTGAGCATGTGGAGAGACGTTCGTTCATCTAGCACAAAGGGAACGGGATGCAGGAGAAACTTTTACTCTGGTTTCTCAGTCTGTTTCCTAGTGCCGGTTTGAAGTTCCTGCAGTTTTCACTGTAAAACGGAGTTGGAGCTAGTACCTTCCCGTATATATGTATGGAGTGGAGTTTACAACTGAAAAGAAACTTTGTGTTCCCAACAAGCTGGTTGAAGGACGACTTTCACACACACTTATCTCTCAGAATTGAGCATGTGGAGAGACGTTCGTTCATCTAGCACAAAGGGAACGGATTGCCGGAGAAACTTTTACTCTGGTTTCTCAGTCTGTTTCCTAGTGCCGGTTTGAATTTCCTGCAGTTTTCACTGTAAAACATAGTTGGAGCTAGTACCTTCCCATATATATGTATGGAGTGGGGTCTACAACTGAAAAGAAACTTTGTGTTCCCAACAAGCTGGTTGAAGGACGGCTTTCACACACACTTATCTCTCAAAACTGAGCATGTGGAGAGACGTTCGTTCATCTAGCACAAAGGGAACGGATTGCAGGAGAAACTTTTACTCTGGTTTCTCAGTCTGTTTCCTAGTGCCTGTTTCAACTTCCTGCAATTTTCACTGTAAAACCGAGTTGGAGCTTGTACCTTCCCATATATATGTATGCAGTGGAGTTTGCAACTGAAAAGAAACTTTGTGTTCCCAACAAGCTAGTTGAAGGACGGCTTTCACACACACTTATCTCTCAGAACTGAACATGTGGAGAGACGTTCGTTCATCTAGCACAAAGGGAACGGGTTGCAGAAGAAACTTTTACTCTGGTTTCTCAGTCTGTTTCCTAGTGCCGGTTTGAAGTTCCTGCAGTTTTCACTGTAAAACCGAGTTGGAGCTAGTACCTTCCCATATATATGTATGGAGTGGAGTTTGCAACTGAAAAGAAACTTTGTGTTCCCAACAAGCTAGTTGAAGGACGGCTTTCACACACACTTATCTCTCAAAACTGAGCATGTTGAGAGACGTTCGTTCATCTAGCACAAAGGGAACGGGTTGCAGGAGAAACTTTTACTCTGGTTTCTCAGTCTGTTTCCTAGTGCCGGTTTGAAGTTCCTGCAGTTTTCACTCTAAAACCGAGTTGGAGCTAGTACGTTCCCATATATATATGTATGGAGTGGAGTTTGCAACTGAAAAGAAACTTTGTGTTCCCAAAAAGCTGGTTGAAGGACGGCTTTCACACACACTTATCTCTCAGAACTGAACATGTGGAGAGACGTTCGTTCATCTAGCACTAAGGGAACGGATTTCAGGAGAAACTTTTACTCTGGTTTCTCAGTGTGTTTCCTAGTGCCTGTTACATGTTCCTGCTGTTTTCACTGTAAAAACGAGTTGGAGCTTGTACCTTTCCATAAATATGTATGGAGTGGAGTTTGCAACTGAAAAGAAACTTTGTGTTCCCAACAAGCTAGTTGAAGGACGGCTTTCACACACACTTATGTCTCAGAACTTAGCATGTGGAGAGACGTTCGTTCATCTAGCACAAAGGGAACTGTTTTGCAGGGGAAACTTTTACTCTGGTTTCTCAGTCTGTTTCCTAGTGCCGGTTTGAAGATCCTGCAGTTTTCACTGTAAAACCGATTTGGAGCTAGTACCTTCCCATATATATGTATGGAGTGGAGTTTACAACTGAAAAGAAACTTTGTGTTCCCAACAAGCTAGTTGAAGGACGGCTTTCACACACACTTATCTCTCAAAACTGAGCATGTTGAGAGACGTTCGTTCATCTAGCACAAAGGGAACGGGTTGCAGGAGAAACTTTTACTCTGGTTTCTCAGTCTGTTTCCTAGTGCCGGTTTGAAGTTCCTGCAGTTTTCACTCTAAAACCGAGTTGGAGCTAGTACGTTCCCATATATATATGTATGGAGTGGAGTTTGCAACTGAAAAGAAACTTTGTGTTCCCAAAAAGCTGGTTGAAGGACGGCTTTCACACACACTTATCTCTCAGAACTGAACATGTGGAGAGACGTTCGTTCATCTAGCACTAAGGGAACGGATTTCAGGAGAAACTTTTACTCTGGTTTCTCAGTGTGTTTCCTAGTGCCTGTTACATGTTCCTGCTGTTTTCACTGTAAAAACGAGTTGGAGCTTGTACCTTTCCATAAATATGTATGGAGTGGAGTTTGCAACTGAAAAGAAACTTTGTGTTCCCAACAAGCTAGTTGAAGGACGGCTTTCACACCCACTTATGTCTCAGAACTTAGCATGTGGAGAGACGTTCTTTCATCTAGCACAAAGGGAACTGTTTTGCAGGGGAAACTTTTACTCTGGTTTCTCAGTCTGTTTCCTAGTGCCGGTTTGAAGATCCTGCAGTTTTCACTGTAAAACCGATTTGGAGCTAGTACCTTCCCATATATATGTATGGAGTGGAGTTTACAACTGAAAAGAAACTTTGTGTTCCCAACAAGCTAGTTGAAGGACGGCTTTCACACACACTTATCTCTCAGAACTGAGCATGTGGAGAGACGTTCATTCATCTAGCACAAATGGAACGGATTGCAGGAGAAACTTTTAATCTGGTTTCTCAGTCTGTTTCCTAGTGCCTGTTTCAAGTTCCTGGAGTTTTCACTGTAAAACCAATTTGGAGCTAGTACCTTCCCATATATATGTATGGAGTGGAGTTGGAAACTGAAAAGAAACTTTGTTTTCCCAACAAGCTAGTTGAGGAAGGCTTTCACACACACTTATCTCTCAGAACTGAGCATGTGGAGAGACGTTCGTTCATCTAGCCCAAAGGGAACGGGTTGCAGGAGAAACTTTTACTCTGGTTTCCCAGTATGTTTCCTAGTGCCGGTTTGAAGTTCCTGCAGTTTTCACTGTAAAACCGAGTTGGAGCTAGTACCTTCCCATATATATTAATGGAGTGGAGTTTGCAACTGAAAAGAAACTTTGTGTTCCCAACAAGCTAGTTGAAGGATGGCTTTCACATACACTTATCTCTCAGAACTGAGCATGTGGAGACACGTTCGTTCATCTAGCACAAAGGGAACTGGTTGCAGGAGAAACTTTTACTCTGGTTTCTCAGTCTGTTTCCTAGTGCCGGTTTGAAGTTCCTGCAGTTTTCACTGTAAAACCGAGTTGGAGCTAGTACCTTCCCATATATATGTATGGAGTGAAGTTTACAACTGAAAAGAAACTTTGTGTTCCCAACAAGCTGGTTGAAGGACGGCTTTCACACACACTTATCTCTCAGAACTGAGCATGTGGAGAGACGTTCGTTCATCTAGCACAAAGGGAACGGATTGCAGGAGAAACTTTTACTTTGGTTTCTCAGTCTGTTTCCTAGTGCCGGTTTGAAGTTCCTGCAGTTTTCACTGTAAAACCGAGTTGGAGCTAGTACCTTCCCATATATATGTATGGAGTGGAGTTGGAAACTAAAAAGAAACTTTGTGTTGCCAACAAGCTAGTTGAAGTACGGCTTTCTCACACACTTATCTCTCAAAACTGAGCATGTTGAGAGACGTTCGTTCATCTAACACAAAGGGAACGGGTTGCAGGAGAAACTTTTACTCTGGTATCTCTGTCTGTTTCCTAGTGCCGGTTTGAATTTCCTGCAGTTTTCACTGTAAAACCGAGTTGGAGCTAGTACCTTCCCATATATATGTATGGAGTGGAATTTACAACTGAAAAGAAACTTTGTGTTCCCAAAAAGCTGGTTGAAGGACGGCTTTCACACACACTTATCTCTCAGAACTGAACATGTGGAGAGACGTTCGTTCATCTAGCACTAAGGGAACGGATTTCAGGAGAAACTTTTACTCTGGTTTCTCAGTGTGTTTCCTAGTGCCTGTTACATGTTCCTGCTGTTTTCACTGTAAAAACGAGTTGGAGCTTGTACCTTTCCATAAATATGTATGGAGTGGAGTTTGCAACTGAAAAGAAACTTTGTGTTCCCAACAAGCTAGTTGAAGGACGGCTTTCACACACACTTATGTCTCAGAACTTAGCATGTGGAGAGACGTTCGTTCATCTAGCACAAAGGGAACTGTTTTGCAGGGGAAACTTTTACTCTGGTTTCTCAGTCTGTTTCCTAGTGCCGGTTTGAAGATCCTGCAGTTTTCACTGTAAAACCGATTTGGAGCTAGTACCTTCCCATATATATGTATGGAGTGGAGTTTACAACTGAAAAGAAACTTTGTGTTCCCAACAAGCTAGTTGAAGGACGGCTTTCACACACACTTATCTCTCAAAACTGAGCATGTTGAGAGACGTTCGTTCATCTAGCACAAAGGGAACGGGTTGCAGGAGAAACTTTTACTCTGGTTTCTCAGTCTGTTTCCTAGTGCCGGTTTGAAGTTCCTGCAGTTTTCACTCTAAAACCGAGTTGGAGCTAGTACGTTCCCATATATATATGTATGGAGTGGAGTTTGCAACTGAAAAGAAACTTTGTGTTCCCAAAAAGCTGGTTGAAGGACGGCTTTCACACACACTTATCTCTCAGAACTGAACATGTGGAGAGACGTTCGTTCATCTAGCACTAAGGGAACGGATTTCAGGAGAAACTTTTACTCTGGTTTCTCAGTGTGTTTCCTAGTGCCTGTTACATGTTCCTGCTGTTTTCACTGTAAAAACGAGTTGGAGCTTGTACCTTTCCATAAATATGTATGGAGTGGAGTTTGCAACTGAAAAGAAACTTTGTGTTCCCAACAAGCTAGTTGAAGGACGGCTTTCACACACACTTATGTCTCAGAACTTAGCATGTGGAGAGACGTTCGTTCATCTAGCACAAAGGGAACTGTTTTGCAGGGGAAACTTTTACTCTGGTTTCTCAGTCTGTTTCCTAGTGCCGGTTTGAAGATCCTGCAGTTTTCACTGTAAAACCGATTTGGAGCTAGTACCTTCCCATATATATGTATGGAGTGGAGTTTACAACTGAAAAGAAACTTTGTGTTCCCAACAAGCTAGTTGAAGGACGGCTTTCACACACACTTATCTCTCAAAACTGAGCATGTTGAGAGATGTTCGTTCATCTAGCACAAAGGGAACGGGTTGCAGGAGAAACTTTTACTCTGGTTTCTCAGTCTGTTTCCTAGTGCCGGTTTGAAGTTCCTGCAGTTTTCACTCTAAAACCGAGTTGGAGCTAGTACGTTCCCATATATATATGTATGGAGTGGAGTTTGCAACTGAAAAGAAACTTTGTGTTCCCAAAAAGCTGGTTGAAGGACGGCTTTCACACACACTTATCTCTCAGAACTGAACATGTGGAGAGACGTTCGTTCATCTAGCACTAAGGGAACGGATTTCAGGAGAAACTTTTACTCTGGTTTCTCAGTGTGTTTCCTAGTGCCTGTTACATGTTCCTGCTGTTTTCACTGTAAAAACGAGTTGGAGCTTGTACCTTTCCATAAATATGTATGGAGTGGAGTTTGCAACTGAAAAGAAACTTTGTGTTCCCAACAAGCTAGTTGAAGGACGGCTTTCACACACACTTATGTCTCAGAACTTAGCATGTGGAGAGACGTTCGTTCATCTAGCACAAAGGGAACTGTTTTGCAGGGGAAACTTTTACTCTGGTTTCTCAGTCTGTTTCCTAGTGCCGGTTTGAAGATCCTGCAGTTTTCACTGTAAAACCGATTTGGAGCTAGTACCTTCCCATATATATGTATGGAGTGGAGTTTACAACTGAAAAGAAACTTTGTGTTCCCAACAAGCTAGTTGAAGGACGGCTTTCACACACACTTATCTCTCAGAACTGAGCATGTGGAGAGACGTTCATTCATCTAGCACAAATGGAACGGATTGCAGGAGAAACTTTTAATCTGGTTTCTCAGTCTGTTTCCTAGTGCCTGTTTCAAGTTCCTGGAGTTTTCACTGTAAAACCAATTTGGAGCTAGTACCTTCCCATATATATGTATGGAGTGGAGTTGGAAACTGAAAAGAAACTTTGTTTTCCCAACAAGCTAGTTGAGGAAGGCTTTCACACACACTTATCTCTCAGAACTGAGCATGTGGAGAGACGTTCGTTCATCTAGCCCAAAGGGAACGGGTTGCAGGAGAAACTTTTACTCTGGTTTCCCAGTATGTTTCCTAGTGCCGGTTTGAAGTTCCTGCAGTTTTCACTGTAAAACCGAGTTGGAGCTAGTACCTTCCCATATATATTAATGGAGTGGAGTTTGCAACTGAAAAGAAACTTTGTGTTCCCAACAAGCTAGTTGAAGGATGGCTTTCACATACACTTATCTCTCAGAACTGAGCATGTGGAGACACGTTCGTTCATCTAGCACAAAGGGAACTGGTTGCAGGAGAAACTTTTACTCTGGTTTCTCAGTCTGTTTCCTAGTGCCGGTTTGAAGTTCCTGCAGTTTTCACTGTAAAACCGAGTTGGAGCTAGTACCTTCCCATATATATGTATGGAGTGAAGTTTACAACTGAAAAGAAACTTTGTGTTCCCAACAAGCTGGTTGAAGGACGGCTTTCACACACACTTATCTCTCAGAACTGAGCATGTGGAGAGACGTTCGTTCATCTAGCACAAAGGGAACGGATTGCAGGAGAAACTTTTACTTTGGTTTCTCAGTCTGTTTCCTAGTGCCGGTTTGAAGTTCCTGCAGTTTTCACTGTAAAACCGAGTTGGAGCTAGTACCTTCCCATATATATGTATGGAGTGGAGTTGGAAACTAAAAAGAAACTTTGTGTTGCCAACAAGCTAGTTGAAGTACGGCTTTCTCACACACTTATCTCTCAAAACTGAGCATGTTGAGAGACGTTCGTTCATCTAACACAAAGGGAACGGGTTGCAGGAGAAACTTTTACTCTGGTATCTCTGTCTGTTTCCTAGTGCCGGTTTGAATTTCCTGCAGTTTTCACTGTAAAACCGAGTTGGAGCTAGTACCTTCCCATATATATGTATGGAGTGGAATTTACAACTGAAAAGAAACTTTGTTTTGCCAACAAGCTAGTTGAAGGACGGCTTTCTCACACACATATCTCTCAGAACTGAGTATGTGGACAGAGGTTCGTTCATCTAGCACAAAGGGAACGGATTGCAGGAGAAACTTTTACTCTGGTTTCTCAGTCTGTTTCCTAGTGCCTGTTTCAAGTTCCTGCAATTTTTACTGTAAAACCGAGTTGGAGCTAGTACCTTCCCATATATATGTATGCAGTGGAGTTTGCAACTGAAAAGAAACTTTGTGTTCCCAACAAGCTAGTTGAAGGACGGCTTTCACACACACTTATCTCTCAGAACTGAGCATGTGGAGAGACGTTCGTTCATCTAGCACAAAGGGAACGGGTTGCAGGTGAAACTTTTACTCTGGTTTCTCAGTCTGTTTCCTTGTGCCGGTTTGAAGTTCCTGCAGTTTTCACTCTAAATCCGAGTTGGAGCTAGTACCTTCCCATATATATGTATGGAGTGGAGTTTGCAACTGAAAAGAAACTTTGTGTTCCCAACAAGCTGGTTGAAGGACGGCTTTCACACACACTTATCTCTCAGAACTGAGCATGTGGAGAGACGTTCGTTCATCTAGCACAAAGGGAACGGATTTCAGGAGAAACTTTTACTCTGGTTTCTCAGTGTGTTTCCTAGTGCCTGTTACATGTTCCTGCTGTTTTCACTGTAAAAACGAGTTGGAGCTTGTACCTTTCCATAAATATGTATGGAGTGGAGTTTGCAACTGAAAAGAAACTTTGTGTTCCCAACAAGCTAGTTGAAGGACGGCTTTCACACACACTTATGTCTCAGAACTTAGCATGTGGAGAGACGTTCGTTCATCTAGCACAAAGGGAACTGTTTTGCAGGGGAAACTTTTACTCTGGTTTCTCAGTCTGTTTCCTAGTGCCGGTTTGAAGATCCTGCAGTTTTCACTGTAAAACCGATTTGGAGCTAGTACCTTCCCATATATATGTATGGAGTGGAGTTTACAACTGAAAAGAAACTTTGTGTTCCCAACAAGCTAGTTGAAGGACGGCTTTCACACACACTTATCTCTCAGAACTGAGCATGTGGAGAGACGTTCATTCATCTAGCACAAATGGAACGGATTGCAGGAGAAACTTTTAATCTGGTTTCTCAGTCTGTTTCCTAGTGCCTGTTTCAAGTTCCTGGAGTTTTCACTGTAAAACCAATTTGGAGCTAGTACCTTCCCATATATATGTATGGAGTGGAGTTGGAAACTGAAAAGAAACTTTGTTTTCCCAACAAGCTAGTTGAGGAAGGCTTTCACACACACTTATCTCTCAGAACTGAGCATGTGGAGAGACGTTCGTTCATCTAGCCCAAAGGGAACGGGTTGCAGGAGAAACTTTTACTCTGGTTTCCCAGTATGTTTCCTAGTGCCGGTTTGAAGTTCCTGCAGTTTTCACTGTAAAACCGAGTTGGAGCTAGTACCTTCCCATATATATTAATGGAGTGGAGTTTGCAACTGAAAAGAAACTTTGTGTTCCCAACAAGCTAGTTGAAGGATGGCTTTCACATACACTTATCTCTCAGAACTGAGCATGTGGAGACACGTTCGTTCATCTAGCACAAAGGGAACTGGTTGCAGGAGAAACTTTTACTCTGGTTTCTCAGTCTGTTTCCTAGTGCCGGTTTGAAGTTCCTGCAGTTTTCACTGTAAAACCGAGTTGGAGCTAGTACCTTCCCATATATATGTATGGAGTGAAGTTTACAACTGAAAAGAAACTTTGTGTTCCCAACAAGCTGGTTGAAGGACGGCTTTCACACACACTTATCTCTCAGAACTGAGCATGTGGAGAGACGTTCGTTCATCTAGCACAAAGGGAACGGATTGCAGGAGAAACTTTTACTTTGGTTTCTCAGTCTGTTTCCTAGTGCCGGTTTGAAGTTCCTGCAGTTTTCACTGTAAAACCGAGTTGGAGCTAGTACCTTCCCATATATATGTATGGAGTGGAGTTGGAAACTAAAAAGAAACTTTGTGTTGCCAACAAGCTAGTTGAAGTACGGCTTTCTCACACACTTATCTCTCAAAACTGAGCATGTTGAGAGACGTTCGTTCATCTAACACAAAGGGAACGGGTTGCAGGAGAAACTTTTACTCTGGTATCTCTGTCTGTTTCCTAGTGCCGGTTTGAATTTCCTGCAGTTTTCACTGTAAAACCGAGTTGGAGCTAGTACCTTCCCATATATATGTATGGAGTGGAATTTACAACTGAAAAGAAACTTTGTTTTGCCAACAAGCTAGTTGAAGGACGGCTTTCTCACACACATATCTCTCAGAACTGAGTATGTGGACAGAGGTTCGTTCATCTAGCACAAAGGGAACGGATTGCAGGAGAAACTTTTACTCTGGTTTCTCAGTCTGTTTCCTAGTGCCTGTTTCAAGTTCCTGCAATTTTTACTGTAAAACCGAGTTGGAGCTAGTACCTTCCCATATATATGTATGCAGTGGAGTTTGCAACTGAAAAGAAACTTTGTGTTCCCAACAAGCTAGTTGAAGGACGGCTTTCACACACACTTATCTCTCAGAACTGAGCATGTGGAGAGACGTTCGTTCATCTAGCACAAAGGGAACGGGTTGCAGGTGAAACTTTTACTCTGGTTTCTCAGTCTGTTTCCTTGTGCCGGTTTGAAGTTCCTGCAGTTTTCACTCTAAATCCGAGTTGGAGCTAGTACCTTCCCATATATATGTATGGAGTGGAGTTTGCAACTGAAAAGAAACTTTGTGTTCCCAACAAGCTGGTTGAAGGACGGCTTTCACACACACTTATCTCTCAGAACTGAGCATGTGGAGAGACGTTCGTTCATCTAGCAAAAAGGGAACGGATTGCAGGAGAAACTTTTACTTTGGTTTCTCAGTCTGTTTCCTAGTGCCGGTTTGAAGTTCCTGCAGTTTTCACTGTAAAACCGAGTTGGAGCTAGTACCTTCCCATATATATGTATGGAGTGGAGTTTGAAACTAAAAAGAAACTTTGTGTTGCCAAAAAGCTAGTTGAAGTACGGCTTTCTCACACACTTATCTCTCAAAACTGAGCATGTTGAGAGACGTTCGTTCATCTAGCACAAAGGGAACGGGTTGCAGGAGAAACTTTTACTCTGGTATCTCTGTCTGTTTCCTAGTGCCGGTTTGAATTTCCTGCAGTTTTCACTGTAAAACCGAGTTGGAGCTAGTACCTTCCCATATATATGTATGGAGTGGAATTTACAACTGAAAAGAAACTTTGTTTTGCCAACAAGCTAGTTGAAGGACGGCTTTCTCACACACATATCTCTCAGAACTGAGTATGTGGACAGACGTTCGTTCATCTAGCACAAAGGGAACGGATTGCAGGAGAAACTTTTACTCTGGTTTCTCAGTCTGTTTCCTAGTGCCTGTTTCAAGTTCCTGCAATTTTTACTGTAAAACCGAGTTGGAGCTAGTACCTTCCCATATATATGTATGCAGTGGAGTTTGCAACTGAAAAGAAACTTTGTGTTCCCAACAAGCTAGTTGAAGGACGGCATTCACACACACTTATCTCTCAGAACTGAGCATGTGGAGAGACGTTCGTTCATCTAGCACAAAGGGAACGGGTTGCAGGAGAAACTTTTACTCTGGTTTCTCAGTCTGTTTCCTTGTGCCGGTTTGAAGTTCCTGCAGTTTTCACTCTAAATCCGAGTTGGAGCTAGTACCTTCCCATATATATGTATGGAGTGGAGTTTGCAACTGAAAAGAAACTTTGTGTTCCCAACAAGCTGGTTGAAGGACGGCTTTCACACACACTTATCTCTCAGAACTGAGCATGTGGAGAGACGTTCGTTCATCTAGCACAAAGGGAACGGGTTGCAGGAGAAACTTTTACTCTGGTTTCTCAGTCTGTTTCCTAGTGCCGGTTTGAAATTCCTGCAGTTTTCACTCTAAAACCGAGTTGGAGCTAGTACCTTCCCATATATATGTATGGATTGGAGATTACAATTAAAAAGAAACTTTGTGTTCCCAACAAGCTAGTTGAAGGACGGCTTTCACACACACTTATCTCTCAGAACTGAGCATGTGGAGAGACGTTCATTCATCTAGCACAAATGGAACGGATTGCAGGAGAAACTTTTACTCTGGTTTCTCAGTCTGTTTCCTAGTGCCTGTTTCAAGTTCCTGGAGTTTTCACTGTAAAACCAATTTGGAGCTAGTACCTTCCCATATATATGTATGGAGTGGAGTTGGAAACTGAAAAGAAACTTTGTTTTCCCAACAAGCTAGTTGAAGGAAGGCTTTCACACACACTTATCTCTCAGAACTGAGCATGTGGAGAGACGTTCGTTCATCTAGCCCAATGGGAACGGGTTGCAGGAGAAACTTTTACTCTGGTTTCCCAGTATGTTTCCTAGTGCCGGTTTGAAGTTCCTGCAGTTTTCACTGTAAAACCGAGTTGGAGCTAGTACCTTCCCATATATATGTATGGAGTGGAATTTACAACTGAAAAGAAACTTTGTTTTGCCAACAAGCTAGTTGAAGGACGGCTTTCTCACACACTTATCTCTCAGAACTGAGTATGTGGACAGACGTTCGTTCATCTAGCACAAAGGGAACGGATTGCAGGAGAAACTTTTACTCTGGTTTCTCAGTCTGTTTCCTAGTGCCTGTTTCAAATTCCTGCAATTTTTACTGTAAAACCGAGTTGGAGCTAGTACCTTCCCATATATATGTATGCAGTGGAGTTTGCAACTGAAAAGAAACTTTGTGTTCCCAACAAGCTAGTTGAAGGACGGCTTTCACACACACTTATCTCTCAGAACTGAGCATGTGGAGAGACGTTCGTTCATCTAGCACAAAGGGAATGGGTTGCAGGAGAAACTTTTACTCTGGTTTCTCAGTCTGTTTCCTAGTGCCGGTTTGAAGTTCCTGCAGTTTTCACTCTAAAACCGAGTTGGAGCTAGTACCTTCCCATATATATGTATGGAGTGGAGTTTGCAACTGAAAAGAAACTTTGTGTTCCCAACAAGCTGGTTGAAGGACGGCTTTCACACACACTTATCTCTCAGAACTGAGCATGTGGAGAGACGTTCGTTCATCTAGCACTAAGGGAACGGATTGCAGGAGAAACTTTTACTCTGGTTTCTCAGTCTGTTTCCTAGTGCCTTTTACAAGTTCCTGCTGTTTTCACTGTAAAACCGAGTTGGAGCTTGTACCTTCCCATATATATGTATGGAGTGGAGTTTGCAACTGAAAGAAACTTTGTGTTCCCAACAAGCTAGTTGAAGTACGGCTTTCACACACACTTATGTCTCAGAACTTAGTATGTGGAGAGACGTTCGTTCATCTAGCACAAAGGGAACTGGTTTGCAGGGGAAACTTTTACTCTGGTTTCTCTGTCTGTTTCCTAGTGCCGGTTTGAGATTCCTGCATTTTTCACTGTAAAACCGAGTTGGAGCTAGTACCTTCCCATATATATATATGGAGTGGAGTTTACAACTGAAAAGAAACTTTGTGTTCCCAACAAGCTGGTTGAAGGACGGCTTTCACACACACTTATCTCTCAAAACTGAGCATGTGGAGAGACGTTCGTTCATCTAGAACAACGGGAACGGATTGCAGGAGAAACTTTTACTCTGGTTTCTCAGTCTGTTTCCTAGTGCCTGTTCCAAGTTCCTGCAGTTTACACTGTAAAACCGAGTTGGAGCTAGTACCTTCCCATATATATGTATGGAGTGGAGTTGGAAACTGAAAAGAAACTTTGTGTTGCCAACAAGCTAGTTGAAGGACGGCTTTCTCACACACTTATCTCTCAAAACTGAACATGTTGAGAGACGTTCGTTCATCTAGCACAAAGGGAAAGGGTTGAAGGAGAAACTTTTACACTGGTTTCTCAGTCTGTTTCCTAGTGCCGGTTTGAAGTTCCTGCAGTTTTCACTGTAAAACAGAGTTGGAGCTAGTACCTTCCCATATATATGTATGGAGTGGAGTTTACAACTGAAAAGAAACTTTGTGTTCCCAACAAGCTGGTTGAAGGACGGCTTTCACACACACTTATCTCTCAGAACTGAGCATGTGGAGAGACGTTCGTTCATCTAGCACAAATGGAACGGATTGCAGGAGAAACTTTTACTCTGGGTTCACAGTCTGTTTCCTAGTGCCTGTTTCTAGTTCCTGCAGTTTTCACTGTAAAACCGAGTTGGAGCTAGTACCTTCCCATATATATGTATGGAGTGGAGTTGGAAACTGAAAAGAAAATTTGTGTTGCCAACATGCTATTTGAAGAACGGCTTTCTCACACACTTATTTCTCAAAAATGAGCATGTTGAGAGACCTTCGTTCATCTAGCAAAAAAGGGAACGGGTTGCAGGAGAAACTTTTACTCTGGTTTCTCAGTCTGTTTCCTAGTGCCTTTTACAAGTTCCTGCTGTTTTCACTGTAAAATCGAGTTGGAGCTTGTACCTTCCCATATATATGTATGGAGTGGAGTTTGCAACTGAAAAGAAACTTTGTGTTCCCAACAAGCTAGTTGAAGGACGGCTTTCACACACACTTATGTCTCAGAATTAGTATGTGGAGAGACTTTCGTTCATCTAACACAAAGGGAACTGGTTTGCAGGGGAAACTTTTACTCTGGTTTCTCAGTCTGTTTCCTAGTGCCGGTTTGAGATTCCTGCAGTTTTCACTGTAAAACCGAGTTGGAGCTAGTACCTTCCCATATATATATATGGAGTGGAGTTTACAACTGAAAAGAAACTTTGTGTTCCCAACAAGCTGGTTGAAGGACGGCTTTCACACACACTTATCTCTCAGAACTGAGCATGTGGAGAGACGTTCGTTCATCTAGCACAAATGGAACGGAGTGCAGGAGAAACCTTTACTCTGGTTTCTCAGTCTGTTTCCTAGTGCCTGTTACAAGTTCCTGCAGTTTACACTGTAAAAACGAGTTGGAGCTAGTTTCTTCCCATATATATGTATGGAGTGGTGTTGGAAACTGAAAAGAAACTTTGTGTTGCCAACAAGCTATTTGAAGGACGGCTTTCTCACACACTTATCTCTCAAAACCGAACATGTTGAGAGACGTTCGTTCATCTAGCACAAAGGGAAAGGGTTGCAGGAGAAACTTTTACACTGGTTTCTCAGTCTGTTTCCTAGTGCCGGTATGAAGTTCCTGCAGTTTTCACTGTAAAACAGAGTTGGAGCTAGTACCTTCCCATATATATGTATGGAGTGGAGTTGGAAACTGAAAAGAAACTTTGTGTTGCCAACAAGCTAGTTGAAGGACGGCTTTCTCACACACTTATCTCTCAAAACTGAGCATGTTGAGAGACGTTCGTTCATCTAGCAAAAAAGGGAACGGGTTGCAGGAGAAACTTTTATTCTGGTTTCTCAGTCTGTTTCCTAGTGCCGATTTGAATTTCCTGCAGTTTTCACTGTAAAACCGAGTTGGAGCTAGTACCTTCCCATATATATGTATGGAGCGGAGTTGGAAACTGAAAAGAAACTTTGTGTTCCCAACAAGCTGGATGAAGGACGGCTTTCACACCCACATGTCTCTCAGAACTGAGCATGTGGAGAGACGTTCTTTCATCTAGCACAAAGGGAACGGGTTGCAGGAGAAACTTTTACTCTGGTTTCTCAGTCTGTTTCCTAGTGCCGGTATGAAGTTCCTGCAGTTTTCACTGTAAAACAGAGTTGGAGCTAGTACCTTCCCATATATATGTATGGAGTGGAGTTGGAAACTGAAAAGAAACTTTGTGTTGCCAACAAGCTAGTTGAAGGACGGCTTTCTCACACACTTATCTCTCAAAACTGAGCATGTTGAGAGACGTTCGTTCATCTAGCAAAAAAGGGAACGGGTTGCAGGAGAAACTTTTATTCTGGTTTCTCAGTCTGTTTCCTAGTGCCGATTTGAATTTCCTGCAGTTTTCACTGTAAAACCGAGTTGGAGCTAGTACCTTCCCATATATATGTATGGAGCGGAGTTGGAAACTGAAAAGAAACTTTGTGTTCCCAACAAGCTGGATGAAGGACGGCTTTCACACCCACTTGTCTCTCAGAACTGAGCATGTGGAGAGACGTTCTTTCATCTAGCACAAAGGGAACGGGTTGCAGGAGAAACTTTTACTCTGGTTTCTCAGTCTGTTTCCTAGTGCCGGTTTGAAGTTCCTGCAGTTTTCACTGTAAAACAGAGTTGGAGCTAGTACCTTCCCATATATATTTATGGAGTGGAGTTGGAAACTGAAAAGAAACTTTGTGTTGCCAACAAGCTAGTTGAAGGACGGCTTTCTCACACACTTATCTCTCAAAACTGAGCATGTTGAGAGACGTTCGTTCATCTAGCACATAGGGAACGGGTTGCAGGAGAAACTTTTGCTCTGGTATCTCAGTCTGTTTCCTAGTGCCGGTTTGAAGTTCCTGCAGTTTTCACTGTAAAACCGAGTTGGACCTAGTACCTTCCATTTATATGTATGGAGTGGAGTTTACAACTGAAAAGAAACTTTATGTTGCCAACAAGCTAGTTGAAGGACGGCTTCCACACACTTATCTCTCAAAACTGAGGATGTTGAGAGACGTTCGTTCATCTAGCACAAAGGGAACGGGTTGCAGGAGGAACTTTTACTCTGGTTTCTCAGTCTGTTTCCTAGTGCCGGTTTGAATATCCTGCAGTTTTCACTGTAAAACCGTGTTGGAGCTAGTACCTTCCCATATATATGTATGGAGTGGAGTTGGAAACTGAAAAGAAACTTTGTGTTGCCAACAAGCTAGTTGAAGGACGGCTTTCTCACACACTTATCTCTCAAAACTGAGCATGTTGAGAGACGTTCGTTCATCTAGCACAAAGGGAAAGGGTTGCAGGAGAAACTTTTACTCTGGTATCTCAGTCTGTTTCCTAGTGCCGGTTTGAAGTTCCTGCAGTTTTCACTGTAAAACCGAGTTGGAGCTAGTACCTTCCCATATATATATATGGAGTGGAGTTTACAACTGAAAAGAAACTTTGTGTTGCCAACAAGCTATTTGAAGGACGGCTTTCCACACACTTATCTCTCAAAACTGAGCATGTTGAGAGACGTTCGTTCATCTAGCACAAAGGTAACGGGTTGCAGGAGGAACTTTTACTCTGGTTTCTCAGTCTGTTTCCTAGTGCCTGTTGCAAGTTCCTGGAGTTTTCACTGTAAAACCGAGTTGGAGCTAGTACCTTCCCATATATATGTATGGAGTGGAGTTGGAAACTGAAAAGAAACTTTGTGTTCCCAACAAGCTGGTTGAAGGCGGCTTTCACACAAACTTATCTCTCAGAACTGAGCATGTGGAGAGAGGTTCTTTCATCTAGCACAAAGGGAACGGGTTGCAGGAGAAACTTTTACTCCGGTTTCTCAGTCTGTTTCCTAGTGCCGGTTTGAAGTTCCTGCAGTTTTCAGTGTAAAACCGAGTTGGAGCTAGTACCTTCCCATATATATGTATGGAGTGGAGTTTGCAACTGAAAAGAAATTTTGTGTTCCCAACAAGCTGGTTGAAGGACGGCTTTCACACACACTTATCTCTCAGAACTGAGCATGTGGAGAGACGTTCGTTCATCTAGCACTAAGGGAACGGATTGCAGGAGAAACTTTTACTCTGGTTTCTCAGTCTGTTTCCTAGTGCCTGTTACAAGTTCCTGCTGTTTTCACTGTAAAACCGAGTTGGAGCTTGTACCTTCCCATATATATGTATGGAGTGGAATTTGCAACTGAAAAGAAACTTTGTGTTCCCAACAAGCTAGTTGAAGGACGGCTTTCACACACACTTATGTCTCAGAACTTAGCATGTGTAGAGACGTTCGTTCATCTAGCACAAAGGGAACTGGTTTGCAGGGGAAACTTTTACTCTGGTTTCTCAGTCTGTTTCCTAGTGCCGGTTTGAAGTTCCTGCAGTTTTCACTGTAAAACGGATTTGGAGCTAGTACCTTCCCATATATATGTATGGAGTGGAGTTTACAACTGAAAAGAATCTTTGTGTTCCCAACAAGCTAGTTGAAGGACGGCTTTCACACACACTTATCTCTCAGAACTGAGCATGTGGAGAGACGTTCATTCATCTAGCACAATTGGAACGGATTGCAGGAGAAACTTTTACTCTGGTTTCTCAGTCTGTTTCCTAGTGCCTGTTTCAAGTTCCTGGAGTTTTCACTGTAAAACCGTTTTGGAGCTAGTACCTTCCCATATATATGTATGGAGTGGAGTTTACAACTGAAAAGAAACTTTGTGTTCCCAACAAGCTGGTTGAAGGACGGCTTTGCACACACTTATCTCTCAGAACTGAGCATGTGGAGAGACGTTCGTTCATCTAGCACAAAGGGAACGGGTTGCAGGAGAAACTTTTACTCTGGTTTCTCAGTCTGTTTCCTAGTGCCGGTTTGAAGTTTCTGCAGTTTTCACTGTAAAACCTAGTTGGAGCTAGTACCTTCCCATATATATGTATGGAGTGGAGTCTACAACTGAAAAGAAACTTTGTGTTCCCAACAAGCTGGTTGAAGGACGGCTTTCACACACACTTATCTCTCAGAACTGAGCATGTGGAGAGACGTTCGTTCATCTAGCACAAAGGGAACGGAATGCAGGAGAAACTTTTACTCTGGTTTCTCAGTCTGTTTCCTAGTGCCTGTTTCAACTTCCTGCAATTTTCACTGTAAAACCGAGTTGGAACTAGTACCTTCCCATATATATGTATGCAGTGGAGTTTGCAACTGAAAAGAAACTTTGTGTTCCCAACAAGCTAGTTGAAGGACGGCTTTCACACACACTTATCTCTCAGAACTGAGCATGTGGAGAGACGTTCGTTCATCTAGCACAAAGGGAACGGGTTGCAGGAGAAACTTTTACTCTGGTTTCTCAGTCTGTTTCCTAGTGCCGGTTTGAAGTTCCTGCAGTTTTCACTCTAAAACCGAGTTGGAGCTAGTACCTTCCCATATATATGTATGGAGAGGAGTTTGCAACTGAAAAGAAACTTTGTGTTCCCAACAAGCTGGTTGAAGGACGGCTTTCACACACACTTATCTCTAAGAACTGAGCATGTGGAGAGACGTTCGTTCATCTAGCACTAAGGGAACGGACTGCAGGAGAAACTTTTACTCTGGTTTCTCAGTCTGTTTCCTAGTGCCTGTTACAAGTTCCTGCTGTTTTCACTGTAAAACCGAGTTGGAGCTTGTACCTTCCCATATATATGTATGGAGTGGTGTTTGCAACTGAAAAGAAACTTTGTGTTCCCAACAAGCTAGTTGAAGGACGGCTTTCACACACACTTATCTCTCAAAACTGAGCATGTGGAGAGACGTTCGTTCATCTAGCACAAAGGTAACGGGTTGCAGGAGAAACTTTTACTCTGGTTTCTCAGTCTGTTTCCTAGTGCCGGTTTGATGTTCCTGCAGTTTTCACTCTAAAACCGAGTTGGAGCTAGTACCTTCCCATATATATGTATGGAGTGGAGTTTGCAACTGAAAAGAAACTTTGTGTTCCCAACAAGCTGGTTGAAGGACGGCTTTCACACACACTTATCTCTCAGAACTGAGCATGTGGAGAGACGTTCGTTCATCTAGCACTAAGGGAACGGATTGCAGGAGAAACTTTTACTCTGGTTTCTCAGTCTGTTTCCTAGTGCCTTTTACAAATTCCTGCTGTTTTCACTGTAAAACCGAGTTGGAGCTTGTACCTTCCCATATATATGTATGGAGTGGAGTTTGCAACTGAAAAGAAACTTTGTGTTCCCAACAACCTAGTTGAAGGACGGCTTTCACACACACTTATGTCTCAGAAATTAGCATGTGGAGAGACGTTCGTTCATCTAGCACAAAGGGAACTGGTTTGCAGGAAAAACTTTTACTCTGGTTTCTCAGTCTGTTTCCTAGTGCCGGTTTGAAGTTCCTGCAGTTTTCACTGTAAAACCGATTTGGAGCTTGTACCTTCCCATATATATGTATGGAGTGGAGTTGGAAACTGAAAAGAAACTTTGTGTTCCCAACAAGCTAGTTGAAGGAAGGCTTTCACACACACTTATCTCTCAGAACTGAGCATGTGGAGAGACGTTCGTTCATCTAGCACAAAGGGAACGGGTTGCAGGAGAAACTTTTACTCTGGTTTCTCAGTATGTTTCCTAGTGCCGGTTTGAAGTTCCTGCAGTTTTCACTGTAAAACCGTGTTGGAGCTAGTACCTTCCCATATATATTAATGGAGTGGAGACTGCAACTGAAAAGAAACTTTGTGTTCCCAACAAGCTAGTTGAAGGACGGCTTTCACACACACTTATCTCTCAAAACTGAGCATGTGGAGAGACGTTCGTTCATCTAGCACAAAGGGAACGGGTTGCAGGGGAAACTTTTACTCTGATTTCTCAGTCTGTTTCCTAGTGCCTGTTTCAAGTTCCTGGAGTTTTCACTGTAAAACCGAGTTGGAGCTAGTACCTTCCCATATATATGTATGGAGTGGAGTTGGAAACTGAAAAGAAACTTTGTGTTCACAACAAGCTAGTTGAAGGAAGGCTTTCACACACACTTATCTCTCAGAACTGAGCATGTGGAGAGACGTTCGTTCATCTAGCACAAAGGGAACGGGTTGCAGGAGAAACTTTTACTCTGGTTTCTCAGTATGTTTCCTAGTGCCGGTTTGAAGTTCCTGCAGTTTTCAGTTTAAAACCGAGTTGGAGCTAGTACCTTCCCATATATATTAATGGAGTGGAGTTTGCAACTGAAAAGAAACTTTGTGTTTCCAACAAGCTAGTTGAAGGTCGGTTTTCACACACACTTATCTCTCAAAACTGAGCATGTGGTGAGACGTTCGTTCATCTAGCACAAAGGGAACGGGTTGCAGGAGAAACTTTTACTCTGATTTCTCAGTCTGTTTCCTAGTGCCGGTTTGAAGTTCCTGCAGTTTTCACTGTAAAACCGACTTGGAGCTAGTACATTCCCATACATATGTATGGAGTGGAGTTGGAAACTGAAAAGAAACTTTTTGTTCCCAACAAGCTAGTTGAAGGTCGGTTTTCACACACACTTATCTCTCAAAACTGAGCATGTGGAGAGACGTTCGTTCATCTAGCACAAAGGGAACTGGTTGCAGGAGAAACTTTTACTCTGGTTTCTCAGTCTGTTTCCTAGTGCCGGTTTGAAGTTCCTGCAGTTTTCACTGTAAAACCGAGTTGGAGCTAGTACCTTCCCATATATATGTATGGAGTGAATTTTACAACTGAAAAGAAACTTTGTGTTCCCAACAAGCTGGTTGAAGGACGGCTTTCACACACACTTATCTCTCAGAACTGAGCATGTGGAGAGACGTTCGTTCATCTAGCACAAAGGGAACGGATTGCAGGAGAAACTTTTACTCTGGTTTCTCAGTCTGTTTCCTAGTGCCGGTTTGAAGTTCCTGCAGTTTTCACTGTAAAACCGAGTTGGAGCTAGTACCTTCCCATATATATGTATGGAGTGGAGTCTACAACTGAAAAGAAACTTTGTGTTCCCAACAAGCTGGTTGAAGGACGGCTTTCACACACACTTATCTCTCAGAACTGAGCATGTGGTGAGACGTTCGTTCATCTAGCACTAAGGGAACGGATTGCAGGAGAAACTTTTACTCTGGTTTCTCAGTCTGTTTCCTAGTGCCTTTTACAAATTCCTGCTGTTTTCACTGTAAAACCGAGTTGGAGCTTGTACCTTCCCATATATATGTATGGAGTGGAGTTTGCAACTGAAAAGAAACTTTGTGTTCCCAACAAGCTAGTTGAAGGACGGCTTTCACACACACTTATGTCTCAGAAATTAGCATGTGGAGAGACGTTCGTTCATCTAGCACAAAGGGAACTGGTTTGCAGGAAAAACTTTTACTCTGGTTTCTCAGTCTGTTTCCTAGTGCCGGTTTGAAGTTCCTGCAGTTTTCACTGTAAAACCGATTTGGAGCTTGTACCTTCCCATATATATGTATGGAGTGGAGTTGGAAACTGAAAAGAAACTTTGTGTTCCCAACAAGCTAGTTGAAGGAAGGCTTTCACACACACTTATCTCTCAGAACTGAGCATGTGGAGAGACGTTCTTTCATCTAGCACAAAGGGAACGGGTTGCAGGAGAAACTTTTACTCTGGTTTCTCAGTATGTTTCCTAGTGCCGGTTTGAAGTTCCTGCAGTTTTCACTGTAAAACCGTGTTGGAGCTAGTACCTTCCCATATATATTAATGGAGTGGAGACTGCAACTGAAAAGAAACTTTGTGTTCCCAACAAGCTAGTTGAAGGACGGCTTTCACACACACTTATCTCTCAAAACTGAGCATGTGGAGAGACGTTCGTTCATCTAGCACAAAGGGAACGGGTTGCAGGGGAAACTTTTACTCTGATTTCTCAGTCTGTTTCCTAGTGCCGGTTTGAAGTTCCTGCAGTTTTCACTGTAAAACCGACTTGGAGCTAGTACATTCCCATATATATGTATGGAGTGGAGTTGGAAACTGAAAAGAAACTTTGCGTTCCCAACAAGCTAGTTGAAGGACGGCTTTCACACACACTTATCTCTCAAAACTGAGCATGTGGAGAGACGTTCGTTCATCTAGCACAAAGGGAACTGGTTGCAGGAGAAACTTTTACTCTAGTTTCTCAGTCTGTTTCCTAGTGCCGGTTTGAAGTTCCTGCAGTTTTCACTGTAAAACCGAGTTGGAGCTAGTACCTTCCCATATATATGTATGGAGTGAATTTTACAACTGAAAAGAAACTTTGTGTTCCCAACAAGCTGGTTGAAGGACGGCTTTCACACACACTTATCTCTCAGAACTGAGCATGTGGAGAGACGTTCGTTCATCTAGCACAAAGGGAACGGATTGCAGGAGAAACTTTTACTCTGGTTTCTCAGTCTGTTTCCTAGTGCCGGTTTGAAGTTCCTGCAGTTTTCACTGTAAAACCGAGTTGGAGCTAGTACCTTCCCATATATATGTATGGAGTGAATTTTACAACTGAAAAGAAACTTTGTGTTCCCCACAAGCTGGTTGAAGGACGGCTTTCACACACACTTATCTCTCAGAACTGAGCATGTGGAGAGACGTTCGTTCATCTAGCAAAAGGGAACGGATTGCAGGAGAAACTTTTACTCTGGTTTCTCAGTCTGTTTCCTAATGCCGGTTTGAAGTTCCTGCAGTTTTCACTGTAAAACCGACTTGGAGCTAGTACATTCCCATACATATGTATGGAGTGGAGTCTACAACTGAAAAGAAACTTTGTGTTCCCAGCAAGCTAGTTGAAGGACGGCTTTCACACACACTTATCCCTCAGAACTGAGCATGTGGAGAGACGTTCATTCATCTAGCACAAATGGAACGGATTGCAGGAGAAACTTTTACTCTGGTTTCTCCGTCTGTTTCCTAGTGCCTGTTTCAAGTTCCTGGAGTTTTCACTGTAAAACCGAGTTGGAGCTAGTACCTTCCCATATATATGTATGCAGTGGAGTTTGCAACTGAAAAGAAACATTGTGTTCCCAACAAGGTAGTTGAAGGGCGACTTTCACACACACTTACCTCTCAGAACTGAGCATTTGGAGAGACGTTCTTTCATCTAGCACAAAGGGAACGGGTTGCAGGAGAAACTTTTACTCCAGTTTCTCAGTCTGTTTCCTAGTGCCGGTTTGAAGTTCCTGCAGTTTTCAGTGTAAAACCGAGTTGGAGCTAGTACCTTCCCATATATATGTATGGAGTGGAGTTTGCAACTGAAAAGAAATTTTGTGTTCCCAACAAGCTGGTTGAAGGACGGCTTTCACACACACTTATGTCTCAGAACTGAGCATGTGGAGAGACGTTCGTTCATCTAGCACTAAGGAACGGATTGCAGGAGAAACTTTTACTCTGGTTTCTCAGTCTGTTTCCTAGTGCCTGTTACAAGTTCCTGCTGTTTTCACTGTAAAACCGAGTTGGAGCTTGTACCTTCCCATATATATGTATGGAGTGGAATTTGCAACTGAAAAGAAACTTTGTGTTCCCAACAAGCTAGTTGAAGGACGGCTTTCACACACACTTATGTCTCAGAACTTAGCATGTGTAGAGACGTTCGTTCATCTAGCACAAAGGGAACTGGTTTGCAGGGGAAACTTTTACTCTGGTTTCTCAGGCTGTTTCCTAGTGCCGGTTTGAAGTTCCTGCAGTTTTCACTGTAAAACCGATTTGGAGCTAGTACCTTCCCATATATATGTATGGAGGGGAGTTTACAACTGAAAAGAATCTTTGTGTTCCCAACAAGCTAGTTGAAGGACGGCTTTCACACACACTTATCTCTCAGAACTGAGCATGTGGAGAGACGTTCATTCATCTAGCACAATTGGAACGGATTGCAGGAGAAACTTTTACTCTGGTTTCTCAGTCTGTTTCCTAGTGCCTGTTTCAAGTTCCTGGAGTTTTCACTGTAAAACCGTTTTGGAGCTAGTACCTTCCCATATATATGTATGGAGTGGAGTTTACAACTGAAAAGAAACTTTGTGTTCCCAACAAGCTTGTTGACGGACGGCTTTTGCACACACTTATCTCTCAGAACTGAGCATGTGGAGAGACGTTCGTTCATCTAGCACAAAGGGAACGGATTGCAGAAGAAACTTTTACTCTGGTTTCTCAGTCTGTTTCCTAGTGCCGGTTTGAAGTTTCTGCAGTTTTCACTGTAAAACCTAGTTGGAGCTAGTACCTTCCCATATATATGTATGGAGTGGAGTCTACAACTGAAAAGAAACTTTGTGTTCCCAACAAGCTGGTTGAAGGACGGCTTTCACACACACTTATCTCTCAGAACTGAGCATGTGGAGAGACGTTCGTTCATCTAGCACAAAGGGAACGGAATGCAGGAGAAACTTTTACTCTGGTTTCTCAGTCTGTTTCCTAGTGCCTGTTTCAACTTCCTGCAATTTTCACTGTAAAACCGAGTTGGAACTAGTACCTTCCCATATATATGTATGCAGTGGAGTTTGCAACTGAAAAGAAACTTTGTGTTCCCAACAAGCTAGTTGAAGGACGGCTTTCACACACACTTATCTCTCAGAACTGAGCATGTGGAGAGACGTTCGTTCATCTAGCACAAAGGGAACGGGTTGCAGGAGAAACTTTTACTCTGGTTTCTCAGTCTGTTTCCTAGTGCCGGTTTGAAGTTCCTGCAGTTTTCACTGTAAAACCGTGTTGGAGCTAGTACCTTCCCATATATATGTATGGAGAGGAGTTTGCAACTGAAAAGAAACTTTGTGTTCCCAACAAGCTGGTTGAAGGACGGCTTTCACACACACTTATCTCTAAGAACTGAGCATGTGGAGAGACGTTCGTTCATCTAGCACTAAGGGAACGGACTGCAGGAGAAACTTTTACTCTGGTTTCTCAGTCTGTTTCCTAGTGCCTGTTACAAGTTCCTGCTGTTTTCACTGTAAAACCGAGTTGGAGCTTGTACCTTCCCATATATATGTATGGAGTGGTGTTTGCAACTGAAAAGAAACTTTGTGTTCCCAACAAGCTAGTTGAAGGACGGCTTTCACACACACTTATCTCTCAAAACTGAGCATGTGGAGAGACGTTCGTTCATCTAGCACAAAGGTAACGGGTTGCAGGAGAAACTTTTACTCTGGTTTCTCAGTCTGTTTCCTAGTGCCGGTTTGATGTTCCTGCAGTTTTCACTCTAAAACCGAGTTGGAGCTTGTACCTTCCCATATATATGTATGGAGTGGAGTTTGCAACTGAAAAGAAACTTTGTGTTCCCAACAAGCTGGTTGAAGGACGGCTTTCACACACACTTAACTCTCAGAACTGAGCATGTGGAGAGACGTTCATTCATCTAGCACAAATGGAACGGATTGCAGGAGAAACTTTTACTCTGGTTTCTCAGTATTTTTCCTAGTGCCTGTTCCAAGTTCCTGCAGTTTTCACTGTAAAACCGAGTTGGAGCTAGTACCTTCCCATATATATGTATGGAGTGGAGTTTACAACTGAAAAGAAACTTTGTGTTCCCATCAAGCTGTTTGAAGGACGGCTTTCGCACACATTTATCTCTCAGAACTGAGCATGTGGAGAGACGTTCGTTCATCTAGCACAAAGGGAACGGATTGCAGGAGAAACTTTTACTCTGGTTTCTCAGTCTGTTTCCTAGTGCCGGTTTGAAGTTTCTGCAGTTTTCACTGTAAAACCTAGTTGGAGCTAGTACCTTCCCATATATATGTATGGAGTGGAGTCTACAACTGAAAAGAAACTTTGTGTTCCCAACAAGCTGGTTGAAGGACGGCTTTCACACACACTTATCTCTCAGAACTGAGCATGTGGAGAGACGTTCGTTCATCTAGCACTAAGGGAACGGATTGCAGGAGAAACTTTTACTCTGGTTTCTCAGTCTGTTTCCTAGTGCCTTTTACAAATTCCTGCTGTTTTCACTGTAAAACCGAGTTGGAGCTTGTACCTTCCCATATATATGTATGGAGTGGAGTTTGCAACTGAAAAGAAACTTTGTGTTCCCAACAAGCTAGTTGAAGGACGGCTTTCACACACACTTATGTCTCAGAAATTAGCATGTGAAGAGACGTTCGTTCATCTAGCACAAAGGGAACTGGTTTGCAGGAAAAACTTTTACTCTGGTTTCTCAGTCTGTTTCCTAGTGCCGGTTTGAAGTTCCTGCAGTTTTCACTGTAAAACCGATTTGGAGCTTGTACCTTCCCATATATATGTATGGAGTGGAGTTGGAAACTGAAAAGAAACTTTGTGTTCCCAACAAGCTAGTTGAAGGAAGGCTTTCACACACACTTATCTCTCAGAACTGAGCATGTGGAGAGACGTTCGTTCATCTAGCACAAAGGGAACGGGTTGCAGGAGAAACTTTTACTCTGGTTTCTCAGTATGTTTCCTAGTGCCGGTTTGAAGTTCCTGCAGTTTTCACTGTAAAACCGTGTTGGAGCTAGTACCTTCCCATATATATTAATGGAGTGGAGACTGCAACTGAAAAGAAACTTTGTGTTCCCAACAAGCTAGTTGAAGGACGGCTTTCACACACACTTATCTCTCAAAACTGAGCATGTGGAGAGACGTTCGTTCATCTAGCACAAAGGGAACGGGTTGCAGGGGAAACTTTTACTCTGATTTCTCAGTCTGTTTCCTAGTGCCGGTTTGAAGTTCCTGCCGTTTTCACTGTAAAACCGACTTGGAGCTAGTACATTCCCATATATATGTATGGAGTGGAGTTGGAAACTGAAAAGAAACTTTGTGTTCCCAACAAGCTAGTTGAAGGACGGCTTTCACACACACTTATCTCTCAGAACTGAGCATGTGGAGAGACGTTCATTCATCTAGCATAAATGGAACGGATTGCAGGAGAAACTTTTACTCTGGTTTCTCAGTCTGTTTCCTAGTGCCTGTTTCAAGTTCCTGGAGTTTTCACTGTAAAACCGAGTTGGAGCTAGTACCTTCCCATATATATGTATGGAGTGGAGTTGGAAACTGAAAAGAAACTTTGTGTTCACAGCAAGCTAGTTGAAGGAAGGCTTTCACACACACTTATCTCTCAGAACTGAGCATGTGGAGAGACGTTCGTTCATCTAGCACAAAGGGAACGGATTGCAGGAGAAACTTTTACTCTGGTTTCTCAGTCTGTTTCCTAATGCCGGTTTGAAGTTCCTGCAGTTTTCACTGTAAAACCGACTTGGAGCTAGTACATTCCCATACATATGTATGGAGTGGAGTCTACAACTGAAAAGAAACTTTGTGTTCCCAGCAAGCTAGTTGAAGGACGGCTTTCACACACACTTATCCCTCAGAACTGAGCATGTGGAGAGACGTTCATTCATCTAGCACAAATGGAACGGATTGCAGGAGAAACTTTTACTCTGGTTTCTCCGTCTGTTTCCTAGTGCCTGTTTCAAGTTCCTGGAGTTTTCACTGTAAAACCGAGTTGGAGCTAGTACCTTCCCATATATATGTATGCAGTGGAGTTTGCAACTGAAAAGAAACATTGTGTTCCCAACAAGGTAGTTGAAGGGCGACTTTCACACACACTTATCTCTCAGAACTGAGCATTTGGAGAGACGTTCTTTCATCTAGCACAAAGGGAACGGGTTGCAGGAGAAACTTTTACTCCGGTTTCTCAGTCTGTTTCCTAGTGCCGGTTTGAAGTTCCTGCAGTTTTCAGTGTAAAACCGAGTTGGAGCTAGTACCTTCCCATATATATGTATGGAGTGGAGTTTGCAACTGAAAAGAAATTTTGTGTTCCCAACAAGCTGGTTGAAGGACGGCTTTCACACACACTTATCTCTCAGAACTGAGCATGTGGAGAGACGTTCGTTCATCTATCACTAAGGAACGGATTGCAGGAGAAACTTTTACTCTGGTTTCTCAGTCTGTTTCCTAGTGCCTGTTACAAGTTCCTGCTGTTTTCACTGTAAAACCGAGTTGGAGCTTGTACCTTCCCATATATATGTATGGAGTGGAATTTGCAACTGAAAAGAAACTTTGTGTTCCCAACAAGCTAGTTGAAGGACGGCTTTCACACACACTTATGTCTCAGAACTTAGCATGTGTAGAGACGTTCGTTCATCTAGCACAAAGGGAACTGGTTTGCAGGGGAAACTTTTACTCTGGTTTCTCAGGCTGTTTCCTAGTGCCGGTTTGAAGTTCCTGCAGTTTTCACTGTAAAACCGATTTGGAGCTAGTACCTTCCCATATATATGTATGGAGGGGAGTTTACAACTGAAAAGAATCTTTGTGTTCCCAACAAGCTAGTTGAAGGACGGCTTTCACACACACTTATCTCTCAGAACTGAGCATGTGGAGAGACGTTCATTCATCTAGCACAATTGGAACGGATTGCAGGAGAAACTTTTACTCTGGTTTCTCAGTCTGTTTCCTAGTGCCTGTTTCAAGTTCCTGGAGTTTTCACTGTAAAACCGTTTTGGAGCTAGTACCTTCCCATATATATGTATGGAGTGGAGTTTACAACTGAAAAGAAACTTTGTGTTCCCAACAAGCTTGTTGACGGACGGCTTTTGCACACACTTATCTCTCAGAACTGAGCATGTGGAGAGACGTTCGTTCATCTAGCACAAAGGGAACGGATTGCAGAAGAAACTTTTACTCTGGTTTCTCAGTCTGTTTCCTAGTGCCGGTTTGAAGTTTCTGCAGTTTTCACTGTAAAACCTAGTTGGAGCTAGTACCTTCCCATATATATGTATGGAGTGGAGTCTACAACTGAAAAGAAACTTTGTG
Source organism: Camelus dromedarius (assembly GCF_036321535.1). Taxonomy (NCBI): domain Eukaryota; kingdom Metazoa; phylum Chordata; class Mammalia; order Artiodactyla; family Camelidae; genus Camelus; species Camelus dromedarius. Next base: position 11,434,198 of record NC_087470.1, on the reverse strand, counting down.
TTCCCAACAAGCTGGTTGAAGGACGGCTTTCACACACACTTATCTCTCAGAACTGAGCATGTGGAGAGACGTTCGTTCATCTAGCACAAAGGGAACGGAATGCAGGAGAAACTTTTACTCTGGTTTCTCAGTCTGTTTCCTAGTGCCTGTTTCAACTTCCTGCAATTTTCACTGTAAAACCGAGTTGGAACTAGTACCTTCCCATATATATGTATGCAGTGGAGTTTGCAACTGAAAAGAAACTTTGTGTTCCCAACAAGCTAGTTGAAGGACGGCTTTCACACACACTTATCTCTCAGAACTGAGCATGTGGAGAGACGTTCGTTCATCTAGCACAAAGGGAACGGGTTGCAGGAGAAACTTTTACTCTGGTTTCTCAGTCTGTTTCCTAGTGCCGGTTTGAAGTTCCTGCAGTTTTCACTGTAAAACCGTGTTGGAGCTAGTACCTTCCCATATATATGTATGGAGAGGAGTTTGCAACTGAAAAGAAACTTTGTGTTCCCAACAAGCTGGTTGAAGGACGGCTTTCACACACACTTATCTCTAAGAACTGAGCATGTGGAGAGACGTTCGTTCATCTAGCACTAAGGGAACGGACTGCAGGAGAAACTTTTACTCTGGTTTCTCAGTCTGTTTCCTAGTGCCTGTTACAAGTTCCTGCTGTTTTCACTGTAAAACCGAGTTGGAGCTTGTACCTTCCCATATATATGTATGGAGTGGTGTTTGCAACTGAAAAGAAACTTTGTGTTCCCAACAAGCTAGTTGAAGGACGGCTTTCACACACACTTATCTCTCAAAACTGAGCATGTGGAGAGACGTTCGTTCATCTAGCACAAAGGTAACGGGTTGCAGGAGAAACTTTTACTCTGGTTTCTCAGTCTGTTTCCTAGTGCCGGTTTGATGTTCCTGCAGTTTTCACTCTAAAACCGAGTTGGAGCTTGTACCTTCCCATATATATGTATGGAGTGGAGTTTGCAACTGAAAAGAAACTTTGTGTTCCCAACAAGCTGGTTGAAGGACGGCTTTCACACACACTTAACTCTCAGAACTGAGCATGTGGAGAGACGTTCATTCATCTAGCACAAATGGAACGGATTGCAGGAGAAACTTTTACTCTGGTTTCTCAGTCTTTTTCCTAGTGCCTGTTCCAAGTTCCTGCAGTTTTCACTGTAAAACCGAGTTGGAGCTAGTACCTTCCCATATATATGTATGGAGTGGAGTTTACAACTGAAAAGAAACTTTGTGTTCCCATCAAGCTGTTTGAAGGACGGCTTTCGCACACATTTATCTCTCAGAACTGAGCATGTGGAGAGACGTTCGTTCATCTAGCACAAAGGGAACGGATTGCAGGAGAAACTTTTACTCTGGTTTCTCAGTCTGTTTCCTAGTGCCGGTTTGAAGTTTCTGCAGTTTTCACTGTAAAACCTAGTTGGAGCTAGTACCTTCCCATATATATGTATGGAGTGGAGTCTACAACTGAAAAGAAACTTTGTGTTCCCAACAAGCTGGTTGAAGGACGGCTTTCACACACACTTATCTCTCAGAACTGAGCATGTGGAGAGACGTTCGTTCATCTAGCACTAAGGGAACGGATTGCAGGAGAAACTTTTACTCTGGTTTCTCAGTCTGTTTCCTAGTGCCTTTTACAAATTCCTGCTGTTTTCACTGTAAAACCGAGTTGGAGCTTGTACCTTCCCATATATATGTATGGAGTGGAGTTTGCAACTGAAAAGAAACTTTGTGTTCCCAACAAGCTAGTTGAAGGACGGCTTTCACACACACTTATGTCTCAGAAATTAGCATGTGAAGAGACGTTCGTTCATCTAGCACAAAGGGAACTGGTTTGCAGGAAAAACTTTTACTCTGGTTTCTCAGTCTGTTTCCTAGTGCCGGTTTGAAGTTCCTGCAGTTTTCACTGTAAAACCGATTTGGAGCTTGTACCTTCCCATATATATGTATGGAGTGGAGTTGGAAACTGAAAAGAAACTTTGTGTTCCCAACAAGCTAGTTGAAGGAAGGCTTTCACACACACTTATCTCTCAGAACTGAGCATGTGGAGAGACGTTCGTTCATCTAGCACAAAGGGAACGGGTTGCAGGAGAAACTTTTACTCTGGTTTCTCAGTATGTTTCCTAGTGCCGGTTTGAAGTTCCTGCAGTTTTCACTGTAAAACCGTGTTGGAGCTAGTACCTTCCCATATATATTAATGGAGTGGAGACTGCAACTGAAAAGAAACTTTGTGTTCCCAACAAGCTAGTTGAAGGACGGCTTTCACACACACTTATCTCTCAAAACTGAGCATGTGGAGAGACGTTCGTTCATCTAGCACAAAGGGAACGGGTTGCAGGGGAAACTTTTACTCTGATTTCTCAGTCTGTTTCCTAGTGCCGGTTTGAAGTTCCTGCCGTTTTCACTGTAAAACCGACTTGGAGCTAGTACATTCCCATATATATGTATGGAGTGGAGTTGGAAACTGAAAAGGAACTTTGTGTTCCCAACAAGCTAGTTGAAGGACGGCTTTCACACACACTTATCTCTCAGAACTGAGCATGTGGAGAGACGTTCATTCATCTAGCATAAATGGAACGGATTGCAGGAGAAACTTTTACTCTGGTTTCTCAGTCTGTTTCCTAGTGCCTGTTTCAAGTTCCTGGAGTTTTCACTGTAAAACCGAGATGGAGCTAGTACCTTCCCATATATATGTATGGAGTGGAGTTGGAAACTGAAAAGAAACTTTGTGTTCACAGCAAGCTAGTTGAAGGAAGGCTTTCACACACACTTATCTCTCAGAACTGAGCATGTGGAGAGACGTTCGTTCATCTAGCACAAAGGGAACGGATTGCAGGAGAAACTTTTACTCTGGTTTCTCAGTATGTTTCCTAGTGCCGGTTTGAAGTTCCTGCAGTTTTCAGTTTAAAACCGAGTTGGAGCTAGTACCTTCCCATATATATTAATGGAGTGGAGTTTGCAACTGAAAAGAAACATTGTGTTCCCAACAAGCTAGTTGAAGGTCGGTATTCACACACACTTATCTCTCAAAACTGAGCATGTGGAGAGACGTTCGTTCATCTAGCACAAAGGGAACGGGTTGCAGGAGAAACTTTTACTCTGATTTCTCAGTCTGTTTCCTAGTGCCGGTTTGAAGTTCCTGCAGTTTTCACTGTAAAACCGACTTGGAGCTAGTACATTCCCATACATATGTATGGAGTGGAGTTGGAAACTGAAAAGAAACTTTGTGTTCCCAACAAGCTAGTTGAAGGACGGCTTTCACACACACTTATCTCTCAGAACTGAGCATGTGGAGAGACGTTCGTTCATCTAGCACAAAGGGAACTGGTTGCAGGAGAAACTTTTACTCTGGTTTCTCAGTCTGTTTCCTAGTGCCGGTTTGAAGTTCCTGCAGTTTTCACTGTAAAACCGAGTTGGAGCTAGTACCTTCCCATATATATGTATGGAGTGAATTTTACAACTGAAAAGAAACTTTGTGTTCCCAACAAGCTGGTTGAAGGACGGCTTTCACACACACTTATCTCTCAGAACTGAGCATGTGGAGAGACGTTCGTTCATCTAGCACAAAGGGAACGGATTGCAGGAGAAACTTTTACTCTGGTTTCTCAGTCTGTTTCCTAGTGCCGGTTTGAAGTTCCTGCAGTTTTCACTGTAAAACCGAGTTGGAGCTAGTACCTTCCCATATATATGTATGGAGTGGAGTCTACAACTGAAAACAAACTTTGTGTTCCCAACAAGCTGGTTGAAGGACGGCTTTCACACACACTTATCTCTCAGAACTGAGCATGTGGAGAGACGTTCGTTCATCTAGCACTAAGGGAACGGATTGCAGGAGAAACTTTTACTCTGGTTTCTCAGTCTGTTTCCTAGTGCCTTTTACAAATTCCTGCTGTTTTCACTGTAAAACCGAGTTGGAGCTTGTACCTTCCCATATATATGTATGGAGTGGAGTTTGCAACTGAAAAGAAACTTTGTGTTCCCAACAAGCTAGTTGAAGGACGGCTTTCACACACACTTATGTCTCAGAAATTAGCATGTGGAGAGACGTTCGTTCATCTAGCACAAAGGGAACTGGTTGGCAGGAAAAACTTTTACTCTGGTTTCTCAGTCTGTTTCCTAGTGCCGGTTTGAAGTTCCTGCAGTTTTCACTGTAAAACCGATTTGGAGCTTGTACCTTCCCATATATATGTATGGAGTGGAGTTGGAAACTGAAAAGAAACTTTGTGTTCCCAACAAGCTAGTTGAAGGAAGGCTTTCACACACACTTATCTCTCAGAACTGAGCATGTGGAGAGACGTTCGTTCATCTAGCACAAAGGGAACGGGTTGCAGGAGAAACTTTTACTCTGGTTTCTCAGTATGTTTCCTAGTGCCGGTTTGAAGTTCCTGCAGTTTTCACTGTAAAACCGTGTTGGAGCTAGTACCTTCCCATATATATTAATGGAGTGGAGACTGCAACTGAAAAGAAACTTTGTGTTCCCAACAAGCTAGTTGAAGGACGGCTTTCACACACACTTATCTCTCAAAACTGAGCATGTGGAGAGACGTTCGTTCATCTAGCACAAAGGGAACGGGTTGCAGGGGAAACTTTTTCTCTGATTTCTCAGTCTGTTTCCTAGTGCCGGTTTGAAGTTCCTGCAGTTTTCACTGTAAAACCGACTTGGAGCTAGTACATTCCCATATATATGTATGGAGTGGAGTTGGAAACTGAAAAGAAACTTTGCGTTCCCAACAAGTTAGTTGAAGGACGGCTTTCACACACACTTATCTCTCAGAACTGAGCATGTGGAGAGACGTTCGTTCATCTAGCACAAAGGGAACTGGTTGCAGGAGAAACTTTTACTCTGGTTTCTCAGTCTGTTTCCTAGTGCCGGTTTGAAGTTCCTGCAGTTTTCACTGTAAAACCGAGTTGGAGCTAGTACCTTCCCATATATATGTATGGAGTGAATTTTACAACTGAAAAGAAACTTTGTGTTCCCAACAAGCTGGTTGAAGGACGGCTTTCACACACACTTATCTCTCAGAACTGAGCATGTGGAGAGACGTTCGTTCACCTAGCACAAAGGGAACGGATTGCAGGAGAAACTTTTACTCTGGTTTCTCAGTCTGTTTCCTAGTGCCGGTTTGAAGTTCCTGCAGTTTTCACTGTAAAACCGAGTTGGAGCTAGTACCTTCCCATATATATGTATGGAGTGAATTTTACAACTGAAAAGAAACTTTGTGTTCCCCACAAGCTGGTTGAAGGACGGCTTTCACACACACTTATCTCTCAGAACTGAGCATGTGGAGAGACGTTCGTTCATCTAGCAAAAAGGGAACGGATTGCAGGAGAAACTTTTACTCTGGTTTCTCAGTCTGTTTCCTAATGCCGGTTTGAAGTTCCTGCAGTTTTCACTGTAAAACCTACTTGGAGCTAGTACATTCCCATACATATGTATGGAGTGGAGTCTACAACTGAAAAGAAACTTTGTGTTCCCAGCAAGCTAGTTGAAGGACGGCTTTCACACACACTTATCTCTCAGAACTGAGCATGTGGAGAGACGTTCATTCATCTAGCACAAATGGAACGGATTGCAGGAGAAACTTTTACTCTGGTTTCTCCGTCTGTTTCCTAGTGCCTGTTTCAAGTTCCTGGAGTTTTCACTGTAAAACCGAGTTGGAGCTAGTACCTTCCCATATATATGTATGCAGTGGAGTTTGCAACTGAAAAGAAACTTTGTGTTCCCAACAAGGTAGTTGAAGGGCGACTTTCACACACACTTATCTCTCAGAACTGAGCATTTGGAGAGACGTTCGTTCATCTAGCACAAAGGGAACGGGTTGCAGGAGAAACTTTTACTCTGGTTTCTCAGTCTGTTTCCTAGTGCCGGTTTGAAGTTCCTGCAGTTTTCACTGTAAAACCGAGTTGGAGCTAGTTCCTTCCCATATATATGTATGGAGTGGAGTTTGCAACTGAAAAGAACCTTTGTGTTCCCAACAAGCTGGTTGAAGGTCGGCTTTCACACACACTTATCTCTCAGAACTGAGCATGTGGAGAGACGTTCGTTCATCTAGCACAAAGGGAACGGATTGCAGGAGAATCTTTTACTCTGGTTTCTCAGTCTGTTTCCTAGTGCCTGTTTCAACTTCCTGCAATTTTCACTGTAAAACCGAGTTGGAGCTAGTACCTTCCCATATATATGTATGCAGTGGAGTTTGCAACTGAAAAGAAGCTTTGTGTTCCCAACAAGTTAGTTGAAGGTCGACATTCACACACACTTATCTCTCAGAACTGAGCATGTGGAGAGACGTTCGTTCATCTAGCACAAAGGGAACGGGTTGCAGGAGAAACTTTTACTCTGGTTTCTCAGTCTGTTTCCTAGTGCCGGTTTGAATTTCCTGCAGTTTTCACTGTAAAACCAAGATGGAGCTAGTTCCTTCCCACATATATGTATGGAGTGGAGATTGCAACTGAAAAAAACTTTGTGTTCCCAACAAGCTGGTTGAAGGACGGCTTTCACACACACTTATCTCTCAGAACTGAGCATGTGGAGAGACGTTCGTTCATCTAGCACTAAGGGAACGGATTGCAGGAGAAACTTTTACTCTGGTTTCTCAGTCTGTTTCCTAGTGCCTGTTACAAGTTCCTGCTGTTTTCACTGTAAAACCGTTGGAGCTTGTACCTTCCCATATATATGTATGGAGTGGAGTTGGAAACTGAAAAGAAACTTTGTGTTCCCAACAAGCTAGTTGAAGGACGGCTTTCACACACACTTATCTCTCAGAACTGAGCATGTGGAGAGACGTTCGTTCATCTAGCACAAAGGGAACGGGTTGCAGGAGAATCTTTTACTCTGATTTCTCAGTCTGTTTCCTACTGCCGGTTTGAAGTTCCTGCAGTTTTCACTGTAAAACCGACTTGGAGCTAGTACATTCCCATAAATATGTATGGAGTGGAGTCTACAACTGAAAAGAAACTTTGTGTTCCCAGCAAGCTAGTTGAAGGACGGCTTTCACACACACTTATCTCTCAGAACTGAGCATGTGGAGAGACGTTCGTTCATCTAGCACAAAGGGAACGGGTTGCAGGAGAAACTTTTACTCTGGTTTCTCAGTCTATTTCCTTGTGTCAGTTTGAAGTTCCTGCAGTTTTCACTCTAAAACCGAGTTAGAGCTTGTACCTTCACATATATATGTATGGAGTGGAGTTTACAACTGAAAAGAAACTTTGTGTTCCCAACAAGCTAGTTGAAGGACGGCTTTCACACACACTTATCTCTCAGAACTGAGCATGTGGAGAGACGTTCATTCATCTAGCACAAATGGAACGGATTGCAGGAGAAACTTTTACTCTGGTTTCTCCGTCTGTTTCCTAGTGCCTGTTTCAAGTTCCTGGAGATTTCACTGTAAAACCGAGTTGGAGCTAGTACCTTCCCATATATATGTATGCAGTGGAGTTTGCAACTGAAAAGAAACTTTGTGTTCCCAACAAGGTAGTTGAAGGACGACATTCACCCACACTTATCTCTCAGAACTGGGCATGTGGAGAGACGTTCGTTCATCTAGCACAAAGGGAACGGGTTGCAGGAGAAACTTTTACTCTGGTTTCTCAGTCTGTTTCCTAGTGCCGGTTTGAAGTTCCTGCAGTTTTCACTGTAAAACCGAGTTGGAGCTAGTTCCTTCCCATATATATGTATGGAGTGGAGTTTGCAACTGAAAAGAAACTTTGTGTTCCCCACAAGCTGGTTGAAGGACGGCTTTCACACACACTTATCTCTCAGAACTGAGCATGTGGAGAGACGTTCGTTCATCTAGCACAAAGGGAACGGATTGCAGGAGAAACTTTTACTCTGGTTTCTCAGTCTGTTTCCTAGTGCCTGTTTCAACTTCCTGCAATTTTCACTGTAAAACCGAGTTGGAGCTAGTACCTTCCCATATATATGTATGCAGTGGAGTTTGCAACTGAAAAGAAACTTTGTGTTCCCAACAAGTTAGTTGAAGGACGACATTCACACACACTTATCTCTCAGAACTGAGCATGTGGGGTGACGTTCGTTCATCTAGCACAAAGGGAACGGGTTGCAGGAGAAACTTTTACTCTGGTTTCTCAGTCTGTTTCCTAGTGCCGGTTTGAATTTCCTGCAGTTTTCACTGTAAAACCGAGTTGGAGCTAGTTCCTTCCCACATATATGTATGGAGTGGAGTTTGCAACTGAAAAGAAACTTTGTGTTCCCCACAAGCTGGTTGAAGGACGGCTTTCACACACACTTATCTCTCAGAACTGAGCATGTGGAGAGACGTTCGTTCATCTAGCACAAAGGGAACGGAATGCAGGAGAAACTTTTACTCTGGTTTCTCAGTCTGTTTCCTAGTGCCTGTTTCAACTTCCTGCAATTTTCACTGTAAAACCGAGTTGGAACTAGTACCTTCCCATATATATGTATGCAGTGGAGTTTGCAACTGAAAAGAAACTTTGTGTTCCCAACAAGCTAGTTGAAGGACGGCTTTCACACACACTTATCTCTCAGAACTGAGCATGTGGAGAGACGTTCGTTCATCTAGCACAAAGGGAACGGGATGCAGGAGAAACTTTTACTCTGGTTTCACAGTCTGTTTCCTAGTGCCGGTTTGAAGTTCCTGCAGTTTTCACTCTAAAACCGAGTTGGAGCTAGTACCTTCCCATATATATGTATGGAGTGGAGTCTACAACTGAAAAGAAACTTTGTGTTCCCAACAAGCTGGTTGAAGGACGGCTTTCACACACACTTATCTCTCAGAACTGAGCATGTGGAGAGACGTTCGTTCATCTAGCACAAAGGGAACGGGTTGCAGGAGAAACTTTTACTCTGGTTTCTCAGTCTGTTTCCTAGTGCCGGTTTGAAGTTCCTGCAGTTTTCACTCTAAAACCGAGTTGGAGCTAGTACCTTCCCATATATATGTATGGAGTGGAGTTTGCAACTGAAAAGAAACTTTGTGTTCCCAACAAGCTGGTTGAAGGACGGCTTTCACACACACTTATCTCTCAGAACTGAGCATGTGGAGAGACGTTCGTTCATCTAGCACAAAGGGAACGGGTTGCAGGAGAAACTTTTACTCTGGTTTCTCAGTATGTTTCCTAGTGCCGGTTTGAAGTTCCTGCAGTTTTCACTGTAAAACCGAGTTGGAGCTAGTACCTTCCCATATATATTAATGGAGTGGAATTTGCAACTGAAAAGAAACTTTGTGTTCCCAACATGCTAGTTGAAGGACGGCTTTCACACACACTTATCTCTCAAAACTGAGCATGTGGAGAGACGTTCGTTCATCTAGCACAAAGGGAACGGGTTGCAGGGGAAACTTTTACTCTGATTTCTCAGTCTGTTTCCTAGTGCCGGTTTGAAGTTCCTGCAGTTTTCACTGTAAAACCGACTTGGAGCTAGTACATTCCCATACATATGTATGGAGTGGAGTTGGAAACTGAAAAGAAACTTTGTGTTCCCAACAAGCTAGTTGAAGGACGGCTTTCACACACACTTATCTCTCAGAACTGAGCATGTGGAGAGACGTTCATTCATCTAGCATAAATGGAACGGATTGCAGGAGAAACTTTTACTCTGGTTTCTCAGTCTGTTTCCTAGTGCCTGTTTCAAGTTCCTGGAGTTTTTACTGTAAAACCGAGTTGGAGCTAGTACCTTCCCATATATATGTATGGAGTGGAGTTGGAAGCTGAAAAGAATCTTTGTGTTCACAACAAGCTAGTTGAAGGAAGGCTTTCACACACACTTATCTCTCAGAACTGAGCATGTGGAGAGACGTTCGTTCATCTAGCACAAAGGGAACGGGTTGCAGGAGAAACTTTTACTCTGGTTTCTCAGTATGTTTCCTAGTGCCGGTTTGAAGTTCCTGCAGTTTTCACTGTAAAACCGAGTTGGAGCTAGTACCTTCCCATATATATTAATGGAGTGGAGTTTGCAACTGAAAAGAATCTTTGTGTTCCCTACAAGCTAGTTGAAGGTCGGTTTTCACACACACTTATCTCTCAAAAGTGAGCATGTGGAGAGACGTTCGTTCATCTAGCACAAAGGGAACGGGTTGCAGGAGAAACTTTTACTCTGATTTCTCAGTCTGTTTCCTAGTGCCGGTTTGAAGTTCCTGCAGTTTTCACTGTAAAACCGACTTGGAGCTAGTACATTCCCATACATATGTGTGGAGTGGAGTTGGAAACTGAAATGAAACTTTGTGTTCCCAACAAGCTAGTTGAAGGACGGCTTTCACACACACTTATCTCTCAGAACTGAGCATGTGGAGTGACGTTCGTTCATCTAGCACAAAGGGAACGGGTTGCAGGATAAACTTTTACTCTGGTTTCTCAGTCTGTTTCCTAGTGCCGGTTTGAATTTCCTGCAGTTTTCACTGTAAAACCGAGTTGGAGCTAGTTCCTTCCCACATATATGTATGGAGGGGGGTTTGCAACTGAAAAGAAACTTTGTGTTCCCAACAAGCTAGTTGAAGGACGGCTTTCACACACACTTATCTCTCAGAACTGAGCATGTGGAGAGACGTTCGTTCATCTAGCACAAAGGGAACGGGTTGCAGGAGAAACTTTTACTCTGGTTTCTCAGTCTGTTTCCTAGTGCCGGTTTGATGTTCCTGCAGTTTTCACTCTAAAACCGAGTTGGAGCTAGTACCTTCCCATATATATGTATGGAGTGGAGTTTGCAACTGAAAAGAAACTTTGTGTTCCCAACAAGCTGGTTGAAGGACGGCTTTCACACACACTTATCTCTCAGAACTGAGCATGTGGAGAGACGTTCGTTCATCTAGCACAAAGGGAACGGATTGCAGGAGAAACTTTTACTCTGGTTTCTCAGTCTGTTTCCTAGTGCCGGTTTGAAGTTTCTGCAGTTTTCACTGTAAAACCTAGTTGGAGCTAGTACCTTCCCATATATATGTATGGAGTGGAGTCTACAACTGAAAAGAAACTTTGTGTTCCCAACAAGCTGGTTGAAGGACGGCTTTCACCCACACTTATCTCTCAGAACTGAGCATGTGGAGAGACGTTCGTTCATCTAGCACTAAGGGAACGGATTGCAGGAGAAACTTTTACTCTGGTTTCTCAGTCTGTTTCCTAGTGCCTTTTACAAATTCCTGCTGTTTTCACTGTAAAACCGAGTTGGAGCTTGTACCTTCCCATATATATGTATGGAGTGGAGTTTGCAACTGAAAAGAAACTTTGTGTTCCCAACAAGCTAGTTGAAGGACGGCTTTCACACACACTTATGTCTCAGAACTTAGCATGTGGAGAGACGTTCGTTCATCTAGCACAAAGGGAACTGGTTTGCAGGAAAAACTTTTACTCTGGTTTCTCAGTCTGTTTCCTAGTGCCGGTTTGAAGTTCCTGCAGTTTTCACTGTAAAACCGATTTGGAGCTTGTACCTTCCCATATATATGTATGGAGTGGAGTTGGAAACTGAAAAGAAACTTTGTGTTCCCAACAAGCTAGTTGAAGGAAGGCTTTCACACACACTTATCTCTCAGAACTGAGCATGTGGAGAGACGTTCGTTCATCTAGCACAAAGGGAACGGGTTGCAGGAGAAACTTTTACTCTGGTTTCTCAGTATGTTTCCTAGTGCCGGTTTGAAGTTCCTGCAGTTTTCACTGTAAAACCGAGTTGGAGCTAGTACCTTCCCATATATATTAATGGAGTGGAATTTGCAACTGAAAAGAAACTTTGTGTTCCCAACATGCTAGTTGAAGGACGGCTTTCACACACACTTATCTCTCAAAACTGAGCATGTGGAGAGACGTTCGTTCATCTAGCACAAAGGGAACGGGTTGCAGGGGAAACTTTTACTCTGATTTCTCAGTCTGTTTCCTAGTGCCGGTTTGAAGTTCCTGCAGTTTTCACTGTAAAACCGACTTGGAGCTAGTACATTCCCATACATATGTATGGAGTGGAGTTGGAAACTGAAAAGAAACTTTGTGTTCCCAACAAGCTGGTTGAAGGACGGCTTTCACACACACTTATCTCTCAGAACTGAGCATGTGGAGAGACGTTCGTTCATCTAGCACAAAGGGAACGGATTGCAGGAGAAACTTTTACTCTGGTTTCTCAGTCTGTTTCCTAGTGCCGGTTTGAAGTTTCTGCAGTTTTCACTGTAAAACCTAGTTGGAGCTAGTACCTTCCCATATATATGTATGGAGTGGAGTCTACAACTGAAAAGAAACTTTGTGTTCCCAACAAGCTGGTTGAAGGACGGCTTTCACACACACTTATCTCTCAGAACTGAGCATGTGGAGAGACGTTCGTTCATCTAGCACTAAGGGAACGGATTGCAGGAGAAACTTTTACTCTGGTTTCTCAGTCTGTTTCCTAGTGCCTTTTACAAATTCCTGCTGTTTTCACTGTAAAACCGAGTTGGAGCTTGTACCTTCCCATATATATGTATGGAGTGGAGTTTGCAACTGAAAAGAAACTTTGTGTTCCCAACAAGCTAGTTGAAGGACGGCTTTCACACACACTTATGTCTCAGAACTTAGCATGTGGAGAGACGTTCGTTCATCTAGCACAAAGGGAACTGGTTTGCAGGAAAAACTTTTACTCTGGTTTCTCAGTCTGTTTCCTAGTGCCGGTTTGAAGTTCCTGCAGTTTTCACTGTAAAACCGATTTGGAGCTTGTACCTTCCCATATATATGTATGGAGTGGAGTTGGAAACTGAAAAGAAACTTTGTGTTCCCAACAAGCTAGTTGAAGGAAGGCTTTCACACACACTTATCTCTCAGAACTGAGCATGTGGAGAGACGTTCGTTCATCTAGCACAAAGGGAACGGGTTGCAGGAGAAACTTTTACTCTGGTTTCTCAGTATGTTTCCTAGTGCCGGTTTGAAGTTCCTGCAGTTTTCACTGTAAAACCGAGTTGGAGCTAGTACCTTCCCATATATATTAATGGAGTGGAATTTGCAACTGAAAAGAAACTTTGTGTTCCCAACATGCTAGTTGAAGGACGGCTTTCACACACACTTATCTCTCAAAACTGAGCATGTGGAGAGACGTTCGTTCATCTAGCACAAAGGGAACGGGTTGCAGGGGAAACTTTTACTCTGATTTCTCAGTCTGTTTCCTAGTGCCGGTTTGAAGTTCCTGCAGTTTTCACTGTAAAACCGACTTGGAGCTAGTACATTCCCATACATATGTATGGAGTGGAGTTGGAAACTGAAAAGAAACTTTGTGTTCCCAACAAGCTAGTTGAAGGACGGCTTTCACACACACTTATCTCTCAGAACTGAGCATGTGGAGAGACGTTCGTTCATCTAGCACAAAGGGAACGGGTTGCAGGAGAAACTTTTACTCTGGTTTCTCAGTATGTTTCCTAGTGCCGGTTTGAAGTTCCTGCAGTTTTCACTGTAAAACCGAGTTGGAGCTAGTACCTTCCCATATATATTAATGGAGTGGAGTTTGCAACTGAAAAGAAACTTTGTGTTCCCAACAAGCTAGTTGAAGGTCGGTTTTCACACACACTTATCTCTCAAAAGTGAGCATGTGGAGAGACGTTCGTTCATCTAGCACAAAGGGAACGGGTTGCAGGAGAAACTTTTACTCTGATTTCTCAGTCTGTTTCCTAGTGCCGGTTTGAAGTTCCTGCAGTTTTCACTGTAAAACCGACTTGGAGCTAGTACATTCCCATACATATGTGTGGAGTGGAGTTGGAAACTGAAAAGAAACTTTGTGTTCCCAACAAGCTAGTTGAAGGACGGCTTTCACACACACTTATCTCTCAGAACTGAGCATGTGGAGTGACGTTCGTTCATCTAGCACAAAGGGAACGGGTTGCAGGAGAAACTTTTACTCTGGTTTCTCAGTCTGTTTCCTAGTGCCGGTTTGAATTTCCTGCAGTTTTCACTGTAAAACCGAGTTGGAGCTAGTTCCTTCCCACATATATGTATGGAGTGGAGTTTGCAACTGAAAAGAAACTTTGTGTTCCCAACAAGCTAGTTGAAGGACGGCTTTCACACACACTTATCTCTCAGAACTGAGCATGTGGAGAGACGTTCGTTCATCTAGCACAAAGGGAACGGGTTGCAGGAGAAACTTTTACTCTGGTTTCTCAGTCTGTTTCCTAGTGCCGGTTTGAAGTTCCTGCAGTTTTCACTCTAAAACCGAGTTGGAGCTAGTACCTTCCCATATATATGTATGGAGTGGAGTTTGCAACTGAAAAGAAACTTTGTGTTCCCAACAAGCTGGTTGAAGGACGGCTTTCACACACACTTATCTCTCAGAACTGAGCATGTGGAGAGACGTTCGTTCATCTAGCACTAAGGGAACGGACTGCAGGAGAAACTTTTACTCTGGTTTCTCAGTCTGTTTCCTAGTGCCTGTTACAAGTTCCTGCTGTTTTCACTGTAAAACCGAGTTGGAGCTTGTACCTTCCCATATATATGTATGGAGTGGTGTTTGCAACTGAAAAGAAACTTGGTGTTCCCAACAAGCTAGTTGAAGGACGGCTTTCACACACACTTATCTCTCAAAACTGAGCATGTGTAGAGACGTTCGTTCATCTAGCACAAAGGGAACGGGTTGCAGGAGAAACTTTTACTCTGGTTTCTCAGTCTGTTTCCTAGTGCCGGTTTGATGTTCCTGCAGTTTTCACTCTAAAACCGAGTTGGAGCTAGTACCTTCCCATATATATGTATGGAGTGGAGTTTGCAACTGAAAAGAAACTTTGTGTTCCCAACAAGCTGGTTGAAGGACGGCTTTCACACACACTTATCTCTCAGAACTGAGCATGTGGAGAGACGTTCGTTCATCTAGCACAAAGGGAACGGATTGCAGGAGAAACTTTTACTCTGGTTTCTCAGTCTGTTTCCTAGTGCCGGTTTGAAGTTTCTGCAGTTTTCACTGTAAAACCTAGTTGCAACTAGTACCTTCCCATATATATGTATGGAGTGGAGTCTACAACTGAAAAGAAACTTTGTGTTCCCAACAAGCTGGTTGAAGGACGGCTTTCACACACACTTATCTCTCAGAACTGAGCATGTGGAGAGACGTTCGTTCATCTAGCACTAAGGGAACGGATTGCAGGAGAAACTTTTACTCTGGTTTCTCAGTCTGTTTCCTAGTGCCTTTTACAAATTCCTGCTGTTTTCACTGTAAAACCGAGTTGGAGCTTGTACCTTCCCATATATATGTATGGAGTGGAGTTTGCAACTGAAAAGAAACTTTGTGTTCCCAACAAGCTAGTTGAAGGACGGCTTTCACACACACTTATGTCTCAGAACTTAGCATGTGGAGAGACGTTCGTTCATCTAGCACAAAGGGAACTGGTTTGCAGGAAAAACTTTTACTCTGGTTTCTCAGTCTGTTTCCTAGTGCCGGTTTGAAGTTCCTGCAGTTTTCACTGTAAAACCGATTTGGAGCTTGTACCTTCCCATATATATGTATGGAGTGGAGTTGGAAACTGAAAAGAAACTTTGTGTTCCCAACAAGCTAGTTGAAGGAAGGCTTTCACACACACTTATCTCTCAGAACTGAGCATGTGGAGAGACGTTCGTTCATCTAGCACAAAGGGAACGGGTTGCAGGAGAAACTTTTACTCTGGTTTCTCAGTATGTTTCCTAGTGCCGGTTTGAAGTTCCTGCAGTTTTCACTGTAAAACCGAGTTGGAGCTAGTACCTTCCCATATATATTAATGGAGTGGAATTTGCAACTGAAAAGAAACTTTGTGTTCCCAACAAGCTAGTTGAAGGACGGCTTTCACACACACTTATCTCTCAAAACTGAGCATGTGGAGAGACGTTCGTTCATCTAGCACAAAGGGAACGGGTTGCAGGGGAAACTTTTACTCTGATTTCTCAGTCTGTTTCCTAGTGCCGGTTTGAAGTTCCTGCAGTTTTCACTGTAAAACCGACTTGGAGCTAGTACATTCCCATACATATGTATGGAGTGGAGTTGGAAACTGAAAAGAAACTTTGTGTTCCCAACAAGCTAGTTAAAGGACGGCTTTCACACACACTTATCTCTCAGAACTGAGCATGTGGAGAGACGTTCATTCATCTAGCATAAATGGAACGGATTGCAGGAGAAACTTTTACTCTGGTTTCTCAGTCTGTTTCCTAGTGCCTGTTTCAAGTTCCTGGAGTTTTCACTGTAAAACCGAGTTGGAGCTAGTACCTTCCCATATATATGTATGGAGTGGAGTTGGAAGCTGAAAAGAATCTTTGTGTTCACAACAAGCTAGTTGAAGGAAGGCTTTCACACACACTTATCTCTCAGAACTGAGCATGTGGAGAGACGTTCGTTCATCTAGCACAAAGGGAACGGGTTGCAGGAGAAACTTTTACTCTGGTTTCTCAGTATGTTTCCTAGTGCCGGTTTGAAGTTCCTGCAGTTTTCAGTTTAAAACCGAGTTGGAGCAAGTACCTTCCCATATATATTAATGGAGTGGAGTTTGCAACTGAAAAGAAACTTTGTGTTCCCAACAAGCTAGTTGAAGGTCGGTTTTCACACACACTTATCTCTCAAAAGTGAGCATGTGGAGAGACGTTCGTTCATCTAGCACAAAGGGAACGGGTTGCAGGAGAAACTTTTACTCTGATTTCTCAGTCTGTTTCCTAGTGCCGGTTTGAAGTTCCTGCAGTTTTCACTGTAAAACCGACTTGGAGCTAGTACATTCCCATACATATGTGTGGAGTGGAGTTGGAAACTGAAAAGAAACTTTGTGTTCCCAACAAGCTAGTTGAAGGACGGCTTTCACACACACTTATCTCTCAGAACTCAGCATGTGGAGTGACGTTCGTTCATCTAGCACAAAGGGAACGGGTTGCAGGAGAAACTTTTACTCTGGTTTCTCAGTCTGTTTCCTAGTGCCGGTTTGAATTTCCTGCAGTTTTCACTGTAAAACCGAGTTGGAGCTAGTTCCTTCCCACATATATGTATGGAGTGGAGTTTGCAACTGAAAAGAAACTTTGTGTTCCCCACAAGCTGGTTGAAGGACGGCTTTCACACACACTTATCTCTCAGAACTGAGCATGTGGAGAGACGTTCGTTCATCTAGCACAAAGGGAACGGAATGCAGGAGAAACTTTTACTCTGGTTTCTCAGTCTGTTTCCTAGTGCCTGTTTCAACTTCCTGCAATTTTCACTGTAAAACCGAGTTGGAACTAGTACCTTCCCATATATATGTATGCAGTGGAGTTTGCAACTGAAAAGAAACTTTGTGTTCCCAACAAGCTAGTTGAAGGACGGCTTTCACACACACTTATCTCTCAGAACTGAGCATGTGGAGAGACGTTCGTTCATCTAGCACAAAGGGAACGGGTTGCAGGAGAAACTTTTACTCTGGTTTCACAGTCTGTTTCCTAGTGCCGGTTTGAAGTTCCTGCAGTTTTCACTGTAAAACCGAGTTGGAGCTAGTACCTTCCCATATATATGTATGGAGTGGAGTCTACAACTGAAAAGAAACTTTGTGTTCCCAACAAGCTGGTTGAAGGACGGCTTTCACACACACTTATCTCTCAGAACTGAGCATGTGGAGAGACGTTCGTTCATCTAGCACAAAGGGAACGGAATGCAGGAGAAACTTTTACTCTGGTTTCTCAGTCTGTTTCCTAGTGCCTGTTTCAACTTCCTGCAATTTTCACTGTAAAACCGAGTTGGAACTAGTACCTTCCCATATATATGTATGCAGTGGGGTTTGCAACTGAAAAGAAACTTTGTGTTCCCAACAAGCTAGTTGAAGGACGGCTTTCACACACACTTATCTCTCAGAACTGAGCATGTGGAGAGACGTTCGTTCATCTAGCACAAAGGGAACGGGTTGCAGGAGAAACTTTTACTCTGGTTTCTCAGTCTGTTTCCTAGTGCCGGTTTGAAGTTCCTGCAGTTTTCACTCTAAAACCGAGTTGGAGCTAGTACCTTCCCATATATATGTATGGAGTGGAGTTTGCAACTGAAAAGAAACTTTGTGTTCCCAACAAGCTGGTTGAAGGACGGCTTTCACACACACTTATCTCTCAGAACTGAGCATGTGGAGAGACGTTCGTTCATCTAGCACTAAGGGAACGGACTGCAGGAGAAACTTTTACTCTGGTTTCTCAGTCTGTTTCCTAGTGCCTGTTACAAGTTCCTGCTGTTTTCACTGTAAAACCGAGTTGGAGCTTGTACCTTCCCATATATATGTATGGAGTGGTGTTTGCAACTGAAAAGAAACTTGGTGTTCCCAACAAGCTAGTTGAAGGACGGCTTTCACACACACTTATCTCTCAAAACTGAGCATGTGTAGAGACGTTCGTTCATCTAGCACAAAGGGAACGGGTTGCAGGAGAAACTTTTACTCTGGTTTCTCTGTCTGTTTCCTAGTGCCGGTTTGATGTTCCTGCAGTTTTCACTCTAAAACCGAGTTGGAGCTAGTACCTTCCCATATATATGTATGGAGTGGAGTTTGCAACTGAAAAGAAACTTTGTGTTCCCAACAAGCTGGTTGAAGGACGGCTTTCACACACACTTATCTCTCAGAACTGAGCATGTGGAGAGACGTTCGTTCATCTAGCACAAAGGGAACGGATTGCAGGAGAAACTTTTACTCTGGTTTCTCAGTCTGTTTCCTAGTGCCGGTTTGAAGTTTCTGCAGTTTTCACTGTAAAACCTAGTTGGAGCTAGTACCTTCCCATATATATGTATGGAGTGGAGTCTACAACTGAAAAGAAACTTTGTGTTCCCAACAAGCTGGTTGAAGGACGGCTTTCACACACACTTATCTCTCAGAACTGAGCATGTGGAGAGACGTTCGTTCATCTAGCACTAAGGGAACGGATTGCAGGAGAAACTTTTACTCTGGTTTCTCAGTCTGTTTCCTAGTGCCTTTTACAAATTCCTGCTGTTTTCACTGTAAAACCGAGTTGGAGCTTGTACCTTCCCATATATATGTATGGAGTGGAGTTTGCAACTGAAAAGAAACTTTGTGTTCCCAACAAGCTAGTTGAAGGACGGCTTTCACACACACTTATGTCTCAGAACTTAGCATGTGGAGAGACGTTCGTTCATCTAGCACAAAGGGAACTGGTTTGCAGGAAAAACTTTTACTCTGGTTTCTCAGTCTGTTTCCTAGTGCCGGTTTGAAGTTCCTGCAGTTTTCACTGTAAAACCGATTTGGAGCTTGTACCTTCCCATATATATGTATGGAGTGGAGTTGGAAACTGAAAAGAAACTTTGTGTTCCCAACAAGCTAGTTGAAGGAAGGCTTTCACACACACTTATCTCTCAGAACTGAGCATGTGGAGAGACGTTCGTTCATCTAGCACAAAGGGAACGGGTTGCAGGAGAAACTTTTACTCTGGTTTCTCAGTATGTTTCCTAGTGCCGGTTTGAAGTTCCTGCAGTTTTCACTGTAAAACCGAGTTGGAGCTAGTACCTTCCCATATATATTAATGGAGTGGAATTTGCAACTGAAAAGAAACTTTGTGTTCCCAACAAGCTAGTTGAAGGACGGCTTTCACACACACTTATCTCTCAAAACTGAGCATGTGGAGAGACGTTCGTTCATCTAGCACAAAGGGAACGGGTTGCAGGGGAAACTTTTACTCTGATTTCTCAGTCTGTTTCCTAGTGCCGGTTTGAAGTTCCTGCAGTTTTCACTGTAAAACGACTTGGAGCTAGTACATTCCCATACATATGTATGGAGTGGAGTTGGAAACTGAAAAGAAACTTTGTGTTCCCAACAAGCTAGTTAAAGGACGGCTTTCACACACACTTATCTCTCAGAACTGAGCATGTGGAGAGACGTTCATTCATCTAGCATAAATGGAACGGATTGCAGGAGAAACTTTTACTCTGGTTTCTCAGTCTGTTTCCTAGTGCCTGTTTCAAGTTCCTGGAGTTTTCACTGTAAAACCGAGTTGGAGCTAGTACCTTCCCATATATATGTATGGAGTGGAGTTGGAAGCTGAAAAGAATCTTTGTGTTCACAACAAGCTAGTTGAAGGAAGGCTTTCACACACACTTATCTCTCAGAACTGAGCATGTGGAGAGACGTTCGTTCATCTAGCACAAAGGGAACGGGTTGCAGGAGAAACTTTTACTCTGGTTTCTCAGTATGTTTCCTAGTGCCGGTTTGAAGTTCCTGCAGTTTTCAGTTTAAAACCGAGTTGGAGCTAGTACCTTCCCATATATATTAATGGAGTGGAGTTTGCAACTGAAAAGAAACTTTGTGTTCCCAACAAGCTAGTTGAAGGTCGGTTTTCACACACACTTATCTCTCAAAAGTGAGCATGTGGAGAGACGTTCGTTCATCTAGCACAAAGGGAACGGGTTGCAGGAGAAACTTTTACTCTGATTTCTCAGTCTGTTTCCTAGTGCCGGTTTGAAGTTCCTGCAGTTTTCACTGTAAAACCGACTTGGAGCTAGTACATTCCCATACATATGTGTGGAGTGGAGTTGGAAACTGAAAAGAAACTTTGTGTTCCCAACAAGCTAGTTGAAGGACGGCTTTCACACACACTTATCTCTCAGAACTCAGCATGTGGAGTGACGTTCGTTCATCTAGCACAAAGGGAACGGGTTGCAGGAGAAACTTTTACTCTGGTTTCTCAGTCTGTTTCCTAGTGCCGGTTTGAATTTCCTGCAGTTTTCACTGTAAAACCGAGTTGGAGCTAGTTCCTTCCCACATATATGTATGGAGTGGAGTTTGCAACTGAAAAGAAACTTTGTGTTCCCCACAAGCTGGTTGAAGGACGGCTTTCACACACACTTATCTCTCAGAACTGAGCATGTGGAGAGACGTTCGTTCATCTAGCACAAAGGGAACGGAATGCAGGAGAAACTTTTACTCTGGTTTCTCAGTCTGTTTCCTAGTGCCTGTTTCAACTTCCTGCAATTTTCACTGTAAAACCGAGTTGGAACTAGTACCTTCCCATATATATGTATGCAGTGGAGTTTGCAACTGAAAAGAAACTTTGTGTTCCCAACAAGCTAGTTGAAGGACGGCTTTCACACACACTTATCTCTCAGAACTGAGCATGTGGAGAGACGTTCGTTCATCTAGCACAAAGGGAACGGGTTGCAGGAGAAACTTTTACTCTGGTTTCACAGTCTGTTTCCTAGTGCCGGTTTGAAGTTCCTGCAGTTTTCACTCTAAAACCGAGTTGGAGCTAGTACCTTCCCATATATATGTATGGAGTGGAGTCTACAACTGAAAAGAAACTTTGTGTTCCCAACAAGCTGGTTGAAGGACGGCTTTCACACACACTTATCTCTCAGAACTGAGCATGTGGAGAGACGTTCGTTCATCTAGCACAAAGGGTACGGAATGCAGGAGAAACTTTTACTCTGGTTTCTCAGTCTGTTTCCTAGTGCCTGTTTCAACTTCCTGCAATTTTCACTGTAAAACCGAGTTGGAACTAGTACCTTCCCATATATATGTATGCAGTGGGGTTTGCAACTGAAAAGAAACTTTGTGTTCCCAACAAGCTAGTTGAAGGACGGCTTTCACACACACTTATCTCTCAGAACTGAGCATGTGGAGAGACGTTCGTTCATCTAGCACAAAGGGAACGGGTTGCAGGAGAAACTTTTACTCTGGTTTCTCAGTCTGTTTCCTAGTGCCGGTTTGAAGTTCCTGCAGTTTTCACTCTAAAACCGAGTTGGAGCTAGTACCTTCCCATATATATGTATGGAGTGGAGTTTGCAACTGAAAAGAAACTTTGTGTTCCCAACAAGCTGGTTGAAGGACGGCTTTCACACACACTTATCTCTCAGAACTGAGCATGTGGACAGACGTTCGTTCATCTAGCACTAAGGGAACGGACTGCAGGAGAAACTTTTACTCTGGTTTCTCAGTCTGTTTCCTAGTGCCTGTTACAAGTTCCTGCTGTTTTCACTGTAAAACCGAGTTGGAGCTTGTACCTTCCCATATATATGTATGGAGTGGTGTTTGCAACTGAAAAGAAACTTGGTGTTCCCAACAAGCTAGTTGAAGGACGGCTTTCACACACACTTATCTCTCAAAACTGAGCATGTGTAGAGACGTTCGTTCATCTAGCACAAAGGGAACGGTTTGCAGGAGAAACTTTTACTCTGGTTTCTCTGTCTGTTTCCTAGTGCCGGTTTGATGTTCCTGCAGTTTTCACTCTAAAACCGAGTTGGAGCTAGTACCTTCCCATATATATGTATGGAGTGGAGTTTGCAACTGAAAAGAAACTTTGTGTTCCCAACAAGCTGGTTGAAGGACGGCTTTCACACACACTTATCTCTCAGAACTGAGCATGTGGAGAGACGTTCGTTCATCTAGCACAAAGGGAACGGATTGCAGGAGAAACTTTTACTCTGGTTTCTCAGTCTGTTTCCTAGTGCCGGTTTGAAGTTTCTGCAGTTTTCACTGTAAAACCTAGTTGGAGCTAGTACCTTCCCATATATATGTATGGAGTGGAGTCTACAACTGAAAAGAAACTTTGTGTTCCCAACAAGCTGGTTGAAGGACGGCTTTCACACACACTTATCTCTCAGAACTGAGCATGTGGAGAGACGTTCGTTCATCTAGCACTAAGGGAACGGATTGCAGGAGAAACTTTTACTCTGGTTTCTCAGTCTGTTTCCTAGTGCCTTTTACAAATTCCTGCTGTTTTCACTGTAAAACCGAGTTGGAGCTTGTACCTTCCCATATATATGTATGGAGTGGAGTTTGCAACTGAAAAGAAACTTTGTGTTCCCAACAAGCTAGTTGAAGGACGGCTTTCACACACACTTATGTCTCAGAACTTAGCATGTGGAGAGACGTTCGTTCATCTAGCACAAAGGGAACTGGTTTGCAGGAAAAACTTTTACTCTGGTTTCTCAGTCTGTTTCCTAGTGCCGGTTTGAAGTTCCTGCAGTTTTCACTGTAAAACCGATTTGGAGCTTGTACCTTCCCATATATATGTATGGAGTGGAGTTGGAAACTGAAAAGAAACTTTGTGTTCCCAACAAGCTAGTTGAAGGAAGGCTTTCACACACACTTATCTCTCAGAACTGAGCATGTGGAGAGACGTTCGTTCATCTAGCACAAAGGGAACGGGTTGCAGGAGAAACTTTTACTCTGGTTTCTCAGTATGTTTCCTAGTGCCGGTTTGAAGTTCCTGCAGTTTTCACTGTAAAACCGAGTTGGAGCTAGTACCTTCCCATATATATTAATGGAGTGGAATTTGCAACTGAAAAGAAACTTTGTGTTCCCAACAAGCTAGTTGAAGGACGGCTTTCACACACACTTATCTCTCAAAACTGAGCATGTGGAGAGACGTTCGTTCATCTAGCACAAAGGGAACGGGTTGCAGGGGAAACTTTTACTCTGATTTCTCAGTCTGTTTCCTAGTGCCGGTTTGAAGTTCCTGCAGTTTTCACTGTAAAACCGACTTGGAGCTAGTACATTCCCATACATATGTATGGAGTGGAGTTGGAAACTGAAAAGAAACTTTGTGTTCCCAACAAGCTAGTTGAAGGACGGCTTTCACACACACTTATCTCTCAGAACTGAGCATGTGGAGAGACGTTCATTCATCTAGCATAAATGGAACGGATTGCAGGAGAAACTTTTACTCTGGTTTCTCAGTCTGTTTCCTAGTGCCTGTTTCAAGTTCCTGGAGTTTTCACTGTAAAACCGAGTTGGAGCTAGTACCTTCCCATATATATGTATGGAGTGGAGTTGGAAGCTGAAAAGAATCTTTGTGTTCACAACAAGCTAGTTGAAGGAAGGCTTTCACACACACTTATCTCTCAGAACTGAGCATGTGGAGAGACGTTCGTTCATCTAGCACAAAGGGAACGGGTTGCAGGAGAAACTTTTACTCTGGTTTCTCAGTATGTTTCCTAGTGCCGGTTTGAAGTTCCTGCAGTTTTCAGTTTAAAACCGAGTTGGAGCTAGTACCTTCCCATATATATTAATGGAGTGGAGTTTGCAACTGAAAAGAAACTTTGTGTTCCCAACAAGCTAGTTGAAGGTCGGTTTTCACACACACTTATCTCTCAAAAGTGAGCATGTGGAGAGACGTTCGTTCATCTAGCACAAAGGGAACGGGTTGCAGGAGAAACTTTTACTCTGATTTCTCAGTCTGTTTCCTAGTGCCGGTTTGAAGTTCCTGCAGTTTTCACTGTAAAACCGACTTGGAGCTAGTACATTCCCATACATATGTGTGGAGTGGAGTTGGAAACTGAAAAGAAACTTTGTGTTCCCAACAAGCTAGTTGAAGGACGGCTTTCACACACACTTATCTCTCAGAACTGAGCATGTGGAGAGACGTTCATTCATCTAGCACAAATGGAACGGATTGCAGGAGAAACTTTTACTCTGGTTTCTCCGTCTGTTTCCTAATGCCTGTTTCAAGTTCCTGGAGTTTTCACTGTAAAACCGAGTTGGAGCTAGTACCTTCCCATATATATGTATGCATTGGAGTTTGCAACTGAAAAGAAACTTTGTGTTCCCAACAAGGTAGTTGAAGGACGACTTTCACACACACTTATCTCTCAGAACTGGGCATGTGGAGAGACGTTCGTTCATCTAGCACAAAGGGAACGGGTTGCAGGAGAAACTTTTACTCTGGTTTCTCAGTCTGTTTCCTAGTGCCGGTTTGAAGTTCCTGCAGTTTTCACTGTAAAACAGAGTTGGAGCTAGTTCCTTCCCATATATATGTATGGAGTGGAGTTTGCAACTGAAAAGAAACTTTGTGTTCCCCACAAGCTGGTTGAAGGACGGCTTTCACACACACTTATCTCTCAGAACTGAGCATGTGGAGAGACGTTCGTTCATCTAGCACAAAGAGAACGGATTGCAGGAGAAACTTTTACTCGGGTTTCTCAGTCTGTTTCCTAGTGCCTGTTTCAACTTCCTGCAATTTTCACTGTAAAACCGAGTTGGAGCTAGTACCTTCCCATATATATGTATGCAGTGGAGTTTGCAAATGAAAAGAAACTTTGTGTTCCCAACAAGTTAGTTGAAGGACGACATTCACACACACTTATCTCTCAGAAATGAGCATGTGGAGTGACGTTCGTTCATCTAGCACAAAGGGAACGGGTTGCAGGAGAAACTTTTACTCTGGTTTCTCAGTCTGTTTCCTAGTGCCGGTTTGAATTTCCTGCAGTTTTCACTGTAAAACCGAGTTGGAGCTAGTTCCTTCCCACATATATGTATGGAGTGGAGTTTGCAACTGAAAAGAAACTTTGTGTTCCCCACAAGCTGGTTGAAGGACGGCTTTCACACACACTTATCTCTCAGAACTGAGCATGTGGAGAGACGTTCGTTCATCTAGCACAAAGGGAACGGAATGCAGGAGAAACTTTTACTCTGGTTTCTCAGTCTGTTTCCTAGTGCCTGTTTCAACTTCCTGCAATTTTCACTGTAAAACCGAGTTGGAACTAGTACCTTCCCATATATATGTATGCAGTGGAGTTTGCAACTGAAAAGAAACTTTGTGTTCCCAACAAGCTAGTTGAAGGACGGCTTTCACACACACTTATCTCTCAGAACTGAGCATGTGGAGAGACGTTCGTTCATCTAGCACAAAGGGAACGGGTTGCAGGAGAAACTTTTACTCTGGTTTCTCAGTCTGTTTCCTAGTGCCGGTTTGAATTTCCTGCAGTTTTCACTCTAAAACCGAGTTGGAGCTAGTACCTTCCCATATATATGTATGGAGTGGAGTTTGCAACTGAAAAGAAACTTTGTGTTCCCAACAAGTTAGTTGAAGGACGGCTTTCACACACACTTATCTCTCAAAACTGAGCATGTGGAGAGACGTTCGTTCATCTAGCACAAAGGGAACGGATTGCAGAAGAAACTTTTACTCTGGTTTCTCAGTCTGTTTCCTAGTGCCGGTTTGACGTTTCTGCAGTTTTCAGTGTAAAACCTAGTTGGAGCTAGTACCTTCCCATATATATGTATGGAGTGGAGTCTACAACTGAAAAGAAACTTTGTGTTCCCAACAAGCTGGTTGAAGGACGGCTTTCACACACACTTATCTCTCAGAACTGAGCATGTGGAGAGACGTTCGTTCATCTAGCACAAAGGGAACGGAATGCAGGAGAAACTTTTACTCTGGTTTCTCAGTCTGTTTCCTAGTGCCTGTTTCAACTTCCTGCAATTTTCACTGTAAAACCGAGTTGGAACTAGTACCTTCCCATATATATGTATGCAGTGGAGTTTGCAACTGAAAAGAAACTTTGTGTTCCCAACAATGTAGTTGAAGGACGGCTTTCACACACACTTATCTCTCAGAACTGAGCATGTGGAGAGACGTTCGTTCATCTAGCACAAAGGGAACGGGTTGCAGGAGAAACTTTTACTCTGGTTTCTCAGTCTGTTTCCTAGTGCCGGTTTGAAGTTCCTGCAGTTTTCACTCTAAAACCGAGTTGGAGCTAGTACCTTCCCATATATATGTATGGAGTGGAGTTTGCAACTGAAAAGAAACTTTGTGTTCCCAACAAGCTGGTTGAAGGACGGCTTTCACACACACTTATCTCTCAGAACTGAGCATGTGGAGAGACGTTCGTTCATCTAGCACTAAGGGAACGGACTGCAGGAGAAACTTTTACTCTGGTTTCTCAGTCTGTTTCCTAGTGCCTGTTACAAGTTCCTGCTGTTTTCAGTGTAAAACCGAGTTGGAGCTTGTACCTTCCCATATATATGTATGGAGTGGTGTTTGCAACTGAAAAGAAACTTTGTGTTCCCAACAAGCTAGTTGAAGTACGGCTTTCACACACACTTATCTCTCAAAACTGAGCATGTGTAGAGACGTTCGTTCATCTAGCACAAAGGGAACGGGTTGCAGGAGAAACTTTTACTCTGGTTTCTCAGTCTGTTTCCTAGTGCCGGTTTGATGTTCCTGCAGTTTTCACTCTAAAACCGAGTTGGAGCTAGTACCTTCCCATATATATGTATGGAGTGGAGTTTGCAACTGAAAAGAAACTTTGTGTTCCCAACAAGCTGGTTGAAGGACGGCTTTCACACACACTTATCTCTCAGAACTGAGCATGTGGAGAGACGTTCGTTCATCTAGCACAAAGGGAACGGATTGCAGGAGAAACTTTTAGTCTGGTTTCTCAGTCTGTTTCCTAGTGCCGGTTTGAAGTTTCTGCAGTTTTCAATGTAAAACCTAGTTGGAGCTAGTACCTTCCCATATATATGTATGGAGTGGAGTCTACAACTGAAAAGAAACTTTGTGTTCCCAACAAGCTGGTTGAAGGACGGCTTTCACACACACTTATCTCTCAGAACTGAGCATGTGGAGAGACGTTCGTTCATCTAGCAATAAGGGAACGGATTGCAGGAGAAACTTTTACTCTGGTTTCTCAGTCTGTTTCCTAGTGCCTTTTACAAATTCCTGCTGTTTTCACTGTAAAACCGAGTTGGAGCTTGTACCTTCCCATATATATGTATGGAGTGGAGTTTGCAACTGAAAAGAAACTTTGTGTTCCCAACAAGCTAGTTGAAGGACGGCTTTCACACACACTTATGTCTCAGAATTTAGCATGTGGAGAGACGTTCGTTCATCTAGCACAAAGGGAACTGGTTTGCAGGAAAAACTTTTACTCTGGTTTCTCAGTCTGTTTCCTAGTGCCGGTTTGAAGTTCCTGCAGTTTTCACTGTAAAACCGATTTGGAGCTTGTACCTTCCCATATATATGTATGGAGTGGAGTTGGAAACTGAAAAGAAACTTTGTGTTCCCAACAAGCTAGTTGAAGGAAGGCTTTCACACACACTTATCTCTCAGAACTGAGCATGTGGAGAGACGTTCGTTCATCTAGCACAAAGGGAACGGGTTGCAGGAGAAACTTTTACTCTGGTTTCTCAGTATGTTTCCTAGTGCCGGTTTGAAGTTCCTGCAGTTTTCACTGTAAAACCGATTTGGAGCTAGTACCTTCCCATATATATTAATGGAGTTTAGTTTGCAACTGAAAAGAAACTTTGTGTTCCCAACAAGCTAGTTGAAGGACGGCTTTCACACACACTTATCTCTCAAAACTGAGCATGTGGAGAGACGTTCGTTCATCTAGCACAAAGGGAACGGGTTGCAGGGGAAACTTTTACTCTGATTTCTCAGTCTGTTTCCTACTGCCGGTTTGAAGTTCCTGCAGTTTTCACTGTAAAACCGACTTGGAGCTAGTACATTCCCATACATATGTATGGAGTGGAGTTGGAAACTGAAAAGAAACTTTGTGTTCCCAACAAGCTAGTTGAAGGACGGCTTTCACACACACTTATCTCTCAGAACTGAGCATGTGGAGAGACGTTCATTCATCTAGCATAAATGGAACCGATTGCAGGAGAAACTATTACTCTGGTTTCTCAGTCTGTTTCCTAGTGCCTGTTACAAGTTCCTGGAGTTTTCACTGTAAAACCGAGTTGGAGCTAGTACCTTCCCATATATATGTATGGAGTGGAGTTGGAAGCTGAAAAGAATCTTTGTGTTCACAACAAGCTAGTTGAAGGAAGGCTTTCACACACACTTATCTCTCAGAACTGAGCATGTGGAGAGACGTTCGTTCATCTAGCACAAAGGGAACGGGTTGCAGGAGAAACTTTTACTCTGGTTTCTCAGTATGTTTCCTAGTGCCGGTTTGAAGTTCCGGCAGTTTTCAGTTTAAAACCGAGTTGGAGCTAGTACCTTCCCATATATATTAATGGAGTGGAGTTTGCAACTGAAAAGAAACTTTGTGTTCCCAACAAGCTAGTTGAAGGTCGGTTTTCACACACACTTATCTCTCAAAAGTGAGCATGTGGAGAGACGTTCGTTCATCTAGCACAAAGGGAACGGGTTGCAGGAGAAACTTTTACTCTGATTTCTCAGTCTGTTTCCTAGTGCCGGTTTGAAGTTTCTGCAATTTTCACTGTAAAACCGACTTGGAGCTAGTACATTCCCATACATATGTGTGGAGTGGAGTTGGAAACTGAAAAGAAACTTTGTGTTCCCAACAAGCTAGTTGAAGGACGGCTTTCACACACACTTATCTCTCAGAATTGAGCATGTGGAGAGACGTTCGTTCATCTAGCACAAAGGGAACTGGTTGCAGGAGAAACTTTTACTCTGGTTTCTCAGTCTGTTTCCTAGTGCCGGTTTGAAGTTCCTGCAGTTTTCACTGTAAAACCGAGTTGGAGCTAGTACCTTCCCATATATATGTATGGAGTGAATTTTACAACTGAAAAGAAACTTTGTGTTCCCAACAAGCTGGTTGAAGGACGGCTTTCACACACACTTATCTCTCAGAACTGAGCATGTGGAGAGACGTTCGTTCATCTAGCACAAAGGGAACGGATTGCAGGAGAAACTTTTACTCTGGTTTCTCAGTCTGTTTCCTAGTGCCGGTTTGATGTTCCTGCAGTTTTCACTGTAAAACCGAGTTGGAGCTAGTACCTTCCCATATATATGTATGGAGTGTATTTTACAACTGAAAAGAAACTTTGTGTTCCCCACAAGCTGTTTGAAGGACGGCTTTCACACACACTTATCTCTCAGAACTGAGCATGAGGAGAGACGTTCGTTCATCTAGCACAAAGGGAACGGATTGCAGGAGAAACTTTTACTCTGGTTTCTCAGTCTGTTTCCTAATGCCGGTTTGAAGTTCCTGCAGTTTTCACTGTAAAACCGACTTGGAGCTAGTACATTCCCATACATATGTATGGAGTGGAGTCTACAACTGAAAAGAAACTTTGTGTTCCCAGCAAGCTAGTTGAAGGACGGCTTTCACACACACTTATCTCTCAGAACTGAGCATGTGGAGAGACGTTCATTCATCTAGCACAAATGGAACGGATTGCAGGAGAAAGTTTTACTCTGGTTTCTCCGTCTGTTTCCTAGTGCCTGTTTCAAGTTCCTGGAGTTTTCACTGTAAAACCGAGTTGGAGCTAGTACCTTCCCATATATATGTATGCAGTGGAGTTTGCAACTGAAAAGAAACTTTGTGTTCCCAACAAGGTAGTTGAAGGACGACTTTCACACACACTTATCTCTCAGAACTGAGCATGTGGAGAGACGTTCGTTCATCTAGCACAAAGGGAACGGGTTGCAGGAGAAACTTTTACTCTGGTTTCTCAGTCTGTTTCCTAGTGCCGGTTTGAAGTTCCTGCAGTTTTCACTGTAAAACCGAGTTGGAGCTAGTTCCTTCCCATATATATGTATGGAGTGGAGTTTGCAACTGAAAAGAAACTTTGTGTTCCCAACAAGCTGGTTGAAGGACGGCTTTCACACACACTTATCTCTCAGAACTGAGCATGTGGAGAGACGTTCGTTCATCTAGCACAAAGGGAACGGATTGCAGGGGAAACTTTTACTCTGGTTTCTCAGTCTGTTTCCTAGTGCCTGTTTCAACTTCCTGCAATTTTCACTGTAAAACCGAGTTGGAGCTAGTACCTTCCCATATATATGTATGCAGTGGAGTTTGCAACTGAAAAGAAACTTTGTGTTCCCAACAAGTTAGTTGAAGGACGACATTCACACACACTTATCTCTCAGAACTGAGCATGTGGAGAGACGTTCGTTCATCTAGCACAAAGGGAACGGGTTGCAGGAGAAACTTTTACTCTGGTTTCTCAGTCTGTTTCCTAGTGCCGGTTTGAAGTTCCTGCAGTTTTCACTGTAAAACCGAGTTGGAGCTTGTACCTTCCCATATATATGTATGGAGTGAATTTTACAACTGAAAAGAAACTTTGTGTTCCCAACAAGCTGGTTGAAGGACGGCTTTCACACACACTTATCTCTCAGAACTGAGCATGTGGAGAGACGTTCGTTCATCTAGCACAAAGGGAACGGATTGCAGGAGAAACTTTTACTCTGGTTTCTCAGTCTGTTTCCTAGTGCCGGTTTGATGTTCCTGCAGTTTTCACTGTAAAACCGAGTTGGAGCTAGTACCTTCCCATATATATGTATGGAGTGAATTTTACAACTGAAAAGAAACTTTGTGTTCCCCACAAGCTGGTTGAAGGACGGCTTTCACACACACTTATCTCTCAGAACTGAGCATGTGGAGAGACGTTCGTTCATCTAGCACAAAGGGAACGGATTGCAGGAGAAACTTTTACTCTGGTTTCTCAGTCTGTTTCCTAATGCCGGTTTGAAGTTCCTGCAGTTTTCACTGTAAAACCGACTTGGAGCTAGTACATTCCCATACATATGTATGGAGTGGAGTCTACAACTGAAAAGAAACTTTGTGTTCCCAGCAAGCTAGTTGAAGGACGGCTTTCACACACACTTATCTCTCAGAACTGAGCATGTGGAGAGACGTTCATTCATCTAGCACAAATGGAACGGATTGCAGGAGAAAGTTTTACTCTGGTTTCTCCGTCTGTTTCCTAGTGCCTGTTTCAAGTTCCTGGAGTTTTCACTGTAAAACCGAGTTGGAGCTAGTACCTTCCCATATATATGTATGCAGTGGAGTTTGCAACTGAAAAGAAACTTTGTGTTCCCAACAAGGTAGTTGAAGGACGACTTTCACACACACTTATCTCTCAGAACTGAGCATGTGGAGAGACGTTCGTTCATCTAGCACAAAGGGAACGGGTTGCAGGAGAAACTTTTACTCTGGTTTCTCAGTCTGTTTCCTAGTGCCGGTTTGAAGTTCCTGCAGTTTTCACTGTAAAACCGAGTTGGAGCTAGTTCCTTCCCATATATATGTATGGAGTGGAGTTTGCAACTGAAAAGAAACTTTGTGTTCCCAACAAGCTGTTTGAAGGACGGCTTTCACACACACTTATCTCTCAGAACTGAGCATGTGGAGAGACGTTCGTTCATCTAGCACAAAGGGAACGGATTGCAGGGGAAACTTTTACTCTGGTTTCTCAGTCTGTTTCCTAGTGCCTGTTTCAACTTCCTGCAATTTTCACTGTAAAACCGAGTTGGAGCTAGTACCTTCCCATATATATGTATGCAGTGGAGTTTGCAACTGAAAAGAAACTTTGTGTTCCCAACAAGTTAGTTGAAGGACGACATTCACACACACTTATCTCTCAGAACTGAGCATGTGGAGAGACGTTCGTTCATCTAGCACAAAGGGAACGGGTTGCAGGAGAAACTTTTACTCTGGTTTCTCAGTCTGTTTCCTAGTGCCGGTTTGAATTTCCTGCAGTTTTCACTGTAAAACCGAGATGGAGCTTGTTACTTCCCACATATATGTATGGAGTGGAGTTTGCAACTGAAAAAAACTTTGTGTTCCCAACAAGCTGGTTGAAGGACGGCTTTCACACACACTTATCTCTCAGAACTGAGCATGTGGAGAGACGTTCGTTCATCTAGCAGTAAGGGAACGGATTGCAGGAGAAACTTTTACTCTGGTTTCTCATTCTGTTTCCTAGTGCCTGTTACAAGTTCCTGCTGTTTTCACTGTAAAACCGTTGGAGCTTGTACCTTCCCATATATATGTATGGAGTGGAGTTGGAAACTGAAAAGAAACTTTGTGTTCCCAACAAGCTAGTTGAAGGACGGCTTTCACACACACTTATCTCTCAGAACTGAGCATGTGGAGAGACGTTCGTTCATCTAGCACAAAGGGAACGGGTTGCAGGAGAATCTTTTACTCTGATTTCTCAGTCTGTTTCCTACTGCCGGTTTGAAGTTCCTGCAGTTTTCACTGTAAAACCGACTTGGAGCTAGTACATTCCCATACATATGTATGGAGTGGAGTCTACAACTGAAAAGAAACTTTGTGTTCCCAGCAAGCTAGTTGAAGGACGGCTTTCACACACACTTATCTCTCAGAACTGAGCATGTGGAGAGACTTTCGTTCATCTAGCACAAAGGGAACGGGTTGCAGGAGAAACTTTTACTCTGGTTTCTCAGTCTATTTCCTTGTGTCAGTTTGAAGTTCCTGCAGTTTTCACTCTAAAACCGAGTTAGAGCTAGTACCTTCACATATATATGTATGGAGTGGAGTTTACAACTGAAAAGAAACTTTGTGTTCCCAACAAGCTAGTTGAAGGACGGCTTTCACACACACTTATCTCTCAGAACTGGGCATGTGGAGAGACGTTCATTCATCTAGCACAAATGGAACGGATTGCAGGAGAAACTTTTACTCTGGTTTCTCCGTCTGTTTCCTAATGCCTGTTTCAAGTTCCTGGAGTTTTCACTGTAAAACCGAGTTGGAGCTAGTACCTTCCCATATATATGTATGCAGTGGAGTTTGCAACTGAAAAGAAACTTTGTGTTCCCAACAAGGTAGTTGAAGGACGACTTTCACACACACTTATCTCTCAGAACTGAGCATGTGGAGAGACGTTCGTTCATCTAGCACAAAGGGAACGGGTTGCAGGAGAAACTTTTACTCTGGTTTCTCAGTCTGTTTCCTAGTGCCGGTTTGAAGT
The DNA here is from genome assembly GCF_036321535.1 of Camelus dromedarius. Classification (NCBI taxonomy): domain Eukaryota; kingdom Metazoa; phylum Chordata; class Mammalia; order Artiodactyla; family Camelidae; genus Camelus; species Camelus dromedarius. Next base: position 11,400,923 of record NC_087470.1, on the reverse strand, counting down.
TCCTGCAGTTTTCACTGTAAAACCGAGATGGAGCTTGTTCCTTCCCACATATATGTATGGAGTGGTGTTTGCAACTGAAAAAAACTTTGTGTTCCCAACAAGCTGGTTGAAGGACGGCATTCACACACACTTATCTCTCAGAACTGAGCATGTGGAGAGACGTTCGTTCATCTAGCACTAAGGGAACGGATTGCAGGAGAAACTTTTACTCTGGTTTCTCAGTCTGTTTCCTAGTGCCTGTTACAAGTTCCTGCTGTTTTCACTGTAAAACCGTTGGAGCTTGTACCTTCCCATATATATGTATGGAGTGGAGTTGGAAACTGAAAAGAAACTTTGTGTTCCCAACAAGCTAGTTGAAGGACGGCTTTCACACACACTTATCTCTCAGAACTGAGCATGTGGAGAGACGTTCGCTCATCTAGCACAAAGGGAACGGGTTGCAGGAGAATCTTTTACTCTGGTTTCTCAGTCTGTTTCCTAGTGCCGGTTTGAAGTTCCTGCAGTTTTCACTGTAAAACCGACTTGGAGCTAGTACATTCCCATACATATGTATGGAGTGGAGTCTACAACTGAAAAGAAACTTTGTGTTCCCAGCAAGCTAGTTGAAGGACGGCTTTCACACACACTTATCTCTCAGAACTGAGCATGTGGAGAGAAGTTCGTTCATCTAGCACAAAGGGAACGGGTTGCAGGAGAAACTTTTACTCTGGTTTCTCAGTCTATTTCCTTGTGTCAGTTTGAAGTTCCTGCAGTTTTCACTCTAAAACCGAGTTAGAGCTAGTACCTTCACATATATATGTATGGAGTAGAGTTTACAACTGAAAAGAAACTTTGTGTTCCCAACAAGCTAGTTGAAGGATGGCTTTCACACACACTTATCTCTCAGAACTGAGCATGTGGAGAGACGTTCATTCATCTAGCAAAAATGGAACGGATTGCAGGAGAAACTTTTACTCTGGTTTCTCCGTCTGTTTCCTAATGCCTGTTTCAAGTTCCTGGAGTTTTCACTGTAAAACCGAGTTGGAGCTAGTACCTTCCCATATATATGTATGCAGTGGAGTTTGCAACTGAAAAGAAACTTTGTGTTCCCAACAAGGTAGTTGAAGGACGACTTTCACACACACTTATCTCTCAGAACTGAGCATGTGGAGAGACGTTCGTTCATCTAGCACAAAAGGAACGGGTTGCAGGAGAAACTTTTACTCTGGTTTCTCAGTCTGTTTCCTAGTGCCGGTTTGAAGTTCCTGCAGTTTTCACTGTAAAACCGAGTTGGAGCTAGTTCCTTCCCATATATATGTATGGAGTGGAGTTTGCAACTGAAAAGAAACTTTGTGTTCCCCACAAGCTGGTTGAAGGACGGCTTTCACACACACTTATCTCTCAGAACTGAGCATGTGGAGAGACGATCGTTCATCTAGCACAAAGGGAACGGATTGCAGGAGAAACTTTTACTCTGGTTTCTCAGTCTGTTTCCTAGTGCCTGTTTCAACTTCCTGCAATTTTCACTGTAAAACCGAGTTGGAGCTAGTACCTTCCCATATATATGTATGCAGTGGAGTTTGCAACTGAAAAGAAACTTTGTGTTCCCAACAAGTTAGTTGAAGGACGACATTCACACACACTTATCTCTCAGAACTGAGCATGTGGAGTGACGTTCGTTCATCTAGCACAAAGGGAACGGGTTGCAGGAGAAACTTTTACTCTGGTTTCTCAGTCTGTTTCCTAGTGCCGGTTTGAATTTCCTGCAGTTTTCACTGTAAAACCGAGTTGGAGCTAGTTCCTTCCCACATATATGTATGGAGTGGAGTTTGCAACTGAAAAGAAACTTTGTGTTCCCAACAAGCTGGTTGAAGGACGGCTTTCACACACACTTATCTCTCAGAACTGAGCATGTGGAGAGACGTTAGTTCATCTAGCACTAAGGGAACGGATTGCAGGAGAAACTTTTACTCTGGTTTCTCAGTCTGTTTCCTAGTGCCTGTTACATGTTCCTGCTGTTTTCACTGTAAAACCGTTGGAGCTTGTACCTTCCCATATATATGTATGGAGTGGAGTTTGCAACTGAAAAGAAACTTTGTGTTCCCAACAAGCTAGTTGAAGGACGGCTTTCACACACACTTATGTCTCAGAACTGAGCATGTGGAGAGACGTTCGTTCATCTAGCACAAAGGGAACGGGTTGCAGGAGAATCTTTTACTCTGATTTCTCAGTCTGTTTCCTACTGCCGGTTTGAAGTTCCTGCAGTTTTCACTGTAAAACCGAGTTGGAGCTAGTACCATCCCATATATATGTATGGAGTGGAGTTGGAAAATGAAAAGAAACTTTGTGTTGCCAACAAGCTAGTTGAAGGACGGCTTTCTCACACACTTATCTCTCAAAACTGAGCATGTTGAGAGACGTTCGTTCATCTAGCACAAAGGGAACGGGTTGCAGGAGAAACTTTTACTCTGGTATCTCAGTCTGTTTCCTAGTGCCGGTTTGAAGTTCCTGCAGTTTTCACTGTAAAACCGAGTTGGACCTAGTACCTTCCCATATATATGTATGGAGTGGAGTTTACAACTGAAAAGAAACTTTGTGTTGCCAACAAGCTAGTTGAAGGACGGCTTTCCACACACTTACCTCTCAAAACTGAGCATGTTGAGAGACGTTCGTTCATCTAGCACAAAGGGAACGGGTTGCAGGAGAAACTTTTACTCTGGTTTCTCAGTCTTTTTCCTAGTGCCGGTTTGAAGATCCTGCAGTTTTCACTGTAAAACCGAGTTGGAGCTAGTACCTTCCCATATATATGTATGGAGTGGAGTTGGAAACTGAAAAGAAACTTTGTGTTCCCAACAAGCTAGTTGAAGGACGGCTTTCTCACACACTTATCTCTCAAAACTGAGCATGTTGAGAGACGTTCGTTCATCTAGCAAAAAAGGGAACGGGTTGCAGGAGAAACTTTTACTCTGGTTTCTCAGTCTGTTTCCTAGTGCCGGTTTGAAGTTCCTGCAGTTTTCACTGTAAAACCGAGTTGGAGCTAGTTCCTTCCCATATATATGTATGGAGTGGAGTTTGCAACTGAAAAGAAACTTTGTGTTCCCCACAAGCTGGTTGAAGGACGGCTTTCACACACACTTATCTCTCAGAAATGAGCATGTGGAGAGACGTTCGTTCATCTAGCACAAAGGGAACGGATTGCAGGAGAAACTTTTACTCTGGTTTCTCAGTCTGTTTCCTAGTGCCTGTTTCAACTTCCTGCAATTTTCACTGTAAAACCGAGTTGGAGCTAGTACCTTCCCATATATATGTATGCAGTGGAGTTTGCAACTGAAAAGAAACTTTGTGTTCCCAACAAGTTAGTTGAAGGACGACATTCACACACACTTATCTCTCAGAACTGAGCATGTGGAGTGACGTTCGTTCATCTAGCACAAAGGGAACGGGTTGCAGGAGAAACTTTTACTCTGGTTTCTCAGTCTGTTTCCTAGTGCCGGTTTGAATTTCCTGCAGTTTTCACTGTAAAACCGAGTTGGAGCTAGTCCCTTCCCACATATATGTATGGAGTGGAGTTTGCAACTGAAAAGAAACTTTGTGTTCCCAACAAGCTGGTTGAAGGACGGCTTTCACACACACTTATCTCTCAGAACTGAGCAGGTGGAGAGACGTTAGTTCATCTAGCACTAAGGGAACGGATTGCAGGAGAAACTTTTACTCTGGTTTCTCAGTCTGTTTCCTAGTGCCTGTTACATGTTCCTGCTGTTTTCACTGTAAAACCGTTGGAGCTTGTACCTTCCCATATATATGTATGGAGTGGAGTTTGCAACTGAAAAGAAACTTTGTGTTCCCAACAAGCTAGTTGAAGGACGGCTTTCACACACACTTATGTCTCAGAACTGAGCATGTGGAGAGACGTTCGTTCATCTAGCACAAAGGGAACGGGTTGCAGGAGAATCTTTTACTCTGATTTCTCAGTCTGTTTCCTACTGCCGGTTTGAAGTTCCTGCAGTTTTCACTGTAAAACCGAGTTGGAGCTAGTACCTTCCCATATATATGTATGGAGTGGAGTTGGAAAATGAAAAGAAACTTTGTGTTGCCAACAAGCTAGTTGAAGTACGGCTTTCTCACACACTTATCTCTCAGAACTGAGCATGTGGATAGACGTTCGTTCATCTAGCACAAAGGGAACGGGTTGCAGGAGAAACTTTTACTCTGGTATCTCAGTCTGTTTCCTAGTGCCGGTTTGAAGTTCCTGCAGTTTTCACTGTAAAACCGAGTTGGACCTAGTACCTTCCCATATATATGTATGGAGTGGAGTTTACAACTGAAAAGAAACTTTGTGTTGCCAACAAGCTAGTTGAAGGACGGCTTTCCACACACTTACCTCTCAAAACTGAGCATGTTGAGAGACGTTCGTTCATCTAGCACAAAGGGAACGGGTTGCAGGAGAATCTTTTACTCTGGTTTCTCAGTCTGTTTCCTAGTGCCGGTTTGAAGATCCTGCAGTTTTCACTGTAAAACCGAGTTGGAGCTAGTACCTTCCCATATATATGTATGGAGTGGAGTTGGAAACTGAAAAGAAACTTTGTGTTGCCAACAAGCTAGTTGAAGGACGGCTTTCTCACACACTTATCTCTCAAAACTGAGCATGTTGAGAGACGTTCGTTCATCTAGCAAAAAAGGGAACGGGTTGCAGGAGAAACTTTTACTCTGGTTTCTCAGTCTGTTTCCTAGTGCCGGTTTGAAGTTCCTGCAGTTTTCACTGTAAAACCGAGTTGGAGCTAGTACCTTCCCATATATATGTATGGAGCGGATTTGGAAACTGAAAAGAAACTTTGTGTTGCCAACAAGCTGGATGAAGGACGGCTTTCACACCCACTTAACTCTCAGAACTGAGCATGTGGAGAGACGTTCTTTCATCTAGCACGAAGGGAACGGATTGCAGGAGAAACTTTTACTCTGGTTTCTCAGTCTGTTTCCTCGTGCCTGTTACATGTTCCTGCTGTTTTCACTGTAAAACCGTTGGAGCTTGTACCTTCCCATATATATGTATGGAGTGGAGTTTGCAACTGAAAAGAAACTTTGTGTTCCCAACAAGCTAGTTGAAGGACGGCTTTCACACACACTTATGTCTCAGAACTGAGCATGTGGAGAGACGTTCGTTCATCTAGCACAAAGGGAACGGGTTGCAGGAGAATCTTTTACTCTGATTTCTCAGTCTGTTTCCTACTGCCGGTTTGAAGTTCCTGCAGTTTTCACTGTAAAACCGAGTTGGAGCTAGTACCTTCCCATATATATGTATGGAGTGGAGTTGGAAAATGAAAAGAAACTTTGTGTTGCCAACAAGCTAGTTGAAGGACGGCTTTCTCACACACTTATCTCTCAAAACTGAGCATGTTGAGAGACGTTCGTTCATCTAGCACAAAGGGAACGGGTTGCAGGAGCAACTTTTACTCTGGTATCTCAGTCTGTTTCCTAGTGCCGGTTTGAAGTTCCTGCAGTTTTCACTGTAAAACCGAGTTGGACCTAGTACCTTCCCATATATATGTATGGAGCGGAGTTGGAAACTGAAAAGAAACTTTGTGTTGCCAACAAGCTGGATGAAGGACGGCTTTCACACACACTTATCTCTCAGAACTGAGCATGTGGAGAGACGTTCTTTCATGTAGCACAAAGGGAACGGGTTGCAGGAGAAACTTTTACTCTGGTTTCTCAGTCTGTTTCCTAGTGCCGGTTTGAAGTTCCTGCAGTTTTCACTGTAAAACAGAGTTGGAGCTAGTACCTTCCCATATATATGTATGGAGTGGAGTTGGAAACTGAAAAGAAACTTTGTGTTGCCAACAAGCTAGTTGAAGGACGGCTTTCTCACACACTTATCTCTCAAAACTGAGCATGTTGAGAGACGTTCGTTCATCTAGCACATAGGGAACGGGTTGCAGGAGAAACTTTTACTCTGGTATCTCAGTCTGTTTCCTAGTGCCTGTTTGAAGTTCCTGCAGTTTTCACTGTAAAACCGAGTTGGACCTAGTACCTTCCATTTATATGTATGGAGTGGAGTTTACAACTGAAAAGAAACTTTATGTTGCCAACAAGCTAGTTGAAGGACGGCTTCCACACACTTATCTCTCAAAACTGAGCATGTTGAGAGACGTTCGTTCATCTAGCACAAAGGGAACGGGTTGCAGGAGGAAATTTTACTCTGGTTTCTCAGTCTGTTTCCTAGTGCCTGTTTCAACTTCCTGCAATTTTCACTGTAAAACGAGTTGGAGCTAGTACCTTCCCATATATATGTATGCAGTGGTGTTTGCAACTGAAAAGAAACTTTGTGTTCCCAACAAGCTAGTTGAAGGACGGCTTTCACACACATTTATCTCTCAGAACTGAGCATTTGGAGAGACGTTCGTTCATCTAGCACAAAGGGAACGGGTTGCAGGAGAAACTTTTACTCTGGTTTCTCAGTCTGTTTCCTAGTGCCGGTTTGAAGTTCCTGTAGTTTTCACTCTAAAACCGAGTTGGAGCTAGTACCTTCCCATATATATGTATGGAGTGGAGATTGCAACTGAAAAGAAACTTTGTGTTCCCAACAAGCTGGTTGAAGGACGGCTTTCACACACACTTATCTCTCAGAACTGAGCATGTGGAGAGACGTTCGTTCATCTAGCACTAAGGGAACGGACTGCAGGAGAAACTTTTACTCTGGTTTCTCAGTCTGTTTCCTAGTGCCTGTTTCAAGTTCCTGGAGTTTTCACTATAAAACCGTTTTGGAGCTAGTACCTTCCTATATATATGTATGGAGTGGAGTTTACAACTGAAAAGAAACTTTGTGTTCCCAACAAGCTGGTTGAAGGACGGCTTTTGCACACACTTATCTCTCAGAACTGAGCATGTGGAGAGACGTTCGTTCATCTAGCACAAAGGGAACGGATTGCAGGAGAAACTTTTACTCTGGTTTCTCAGTCTGTTTCCTAGTGCCGGTTTGAAGTTTCTGCAGTTTTCACTGTAAAACCGAGTTGGAGCTAGTACCTTCCCATATATATATATGGAGTGGAGTTTACAACTGAAAAGAAACTTTGTGTTGCCAACAAGCTAGTTGAAGGACGGCTTTCCACACACTTATCTCTCAAAACTGAGCATGTTGAGAGACGTTCGTTCATCTAGCAAAAATGGGAACGGGTTGCAGGAGAAACTTTTACTCTGGTTTCTCAGTCTGTTTCCTAGTGCCTGTTGCAAGTTCCTGGAATTTTCACTGTAAAACCGAGTTGGAGCTAGTACCTTCCCATATATATGTATGGAGTGGAGTTGGAAACTGAAAAGAAACTTTGTGTTCCCAACAAGCTGGTTGAAGGCGGCTTTCACACACACTTATCTCTCAGAACTGAGCATGTGGAGAGACGTTCTTTCATCTAGCACAAAGGGAACGGTTTGCAGGAGAAACTTTTACTCCGGTTTCTCAGTCTGTTTCCTAGTGCCGGTTTGAAGTTCCTGCAGTTTTCAGTGTAAAACCGAGTTGGAGCTAGTACCTTCCCATATATATGTATGGAGTGGAGTTTGCAACTGAAAAGAAATTTTGTGTTCCCAACAAGCTGGTTGAAGGACGGCTTTCACACACACTTATCTCTCAGAACTGAGCATGTGGAGAGACGTTCGTTCATCTAGCACTAAGGGAACGGGTTGCAGGAGAAACTTTTACTCTGGTTTCTCAGTCTGTTTCCTAGTGCCTGTTACAAGTTCCTGCTGTTTTCACTGTAAAACCGAGTTGGAGCTTGTACCTTCCCATATATAAGTATGGAGTGGAATTTGCAACTGAAAAGAAACTTTGTGTTCCCAACAAGCTAGTTGAAGGACGGCTTTCACACACACTTATGTCTCAGAACTTAGCATGTGTAGAGACGTTCGTTCATCTAGCACAAAGGGAACTGGTTTGCAGGGGAAACTTTTACTCTGGTTTCTCAGTCTGTTTCCTAGTGCCTGTTTGAAGTTCCTGCAGTTTTCACTGTAAAACCGAGTTGGACCTAGTACCTTCCATTTATATGTATGGAGTGGAGTTTACAACTGAAAAGAAACTTTATGTTGCCAACAAGCTAGTTGAAGGACGGCTTCCACACACTTATCTCTCAAAACTGAGCATGTTGAGAGACGTTCGTTCATCTAGCACAAAGGGAACGGGTTGCAGGAGGAACTTTTACTCTGGTTTCTCAGTCTGTTTCCTAGTGCCTGTTTCAACTTCCTGCAATTTTCACTGTAAAACGAGTTGGAGCTAGTACCTTCCCATATATATGTATGCAGTGGAGTTTGCAACTGAAAAGAAACTTTGTGTTCCCAACAAGCTAGTTGAAGGACGGCTTTCACACACACTTATCTCTCAGAACTGAGCATTTGGAGAGACGTTCGTTCATCTAGCACAAAGGGAACGGGTTGCAGGAGAAACTTTTACTCTGGTTTCTCAGTCTGTTTCCTAGTGCCGGTTTGAAGTTCCTGTAGTTTTCACTCTAAAACCGAGTTGGAGCTAGTACCTTCCCATATATATGTATGGAGTGGAGATTGCAACTGAAAAGAAACTTTGTGTTCCCAACAAGCTGGTTGAAGGACGGCTTTCACACACACTTATCTCTCAGAACTGAGCATGTGGAGAGACGTTCGTTCATCTAGCACTAAGGGAACGGACAGCAGGAGAAACTTTTACTCTGGTTTCTCAGTCTGTTTCCTAGTGCCTGTTTCAAGTTCCTGGAGTTTTCACTATAAAACCGTTTTGGAGCTAGTACCTTCCCATATATATGTATGGAGTGGAGTTTACAACTGAAAAGAAACTTTGTGTTCCCAACAAGCTGGTTGAAGGACGGCTTTTGCACACACTTATCTCTCAGAACTGAGCATGTGGAGAGACGTTCGTTCATCTAGCACAAAGGGAACGGATTGCAGGAGAAACTTTTACTCTGGTTTCTCAGTCTGTTTCCTAGTGCCGGTTTGAAGTTTCTGCAGTTTTCACTGTAAAACCGAGTTGGAGCTAGTACCTTCCCATATATAGATATGGAGTGGAGTTTACAACTGAAAAGAAACTTTGTGTTGCCAACAAGCTAGTTGAAGGACGGCTTTCCACACACTTATCTCTCAAAACTGAGCATGTTGAGAGACGTTCGTTCATCTAGCAAAAATGGGAACGGGTTGCAGGAGAAACTTTTACTCTGGTTTCTCAGTCTGTTTCCTAGTGCCTGTTGCAAGTTCCTGGAATTTTCACTGTAAAACCGAGTTGGAGCTAGTACCTTCCCATATATATGTATGGAGTGGAGTTGGAAACTGAAAAGAAACTTTGTGTTCCCAACAAGCTGGTTGAAGGCGGCTTTCACACACACTTATCTCTCAGAACTGAGCATGTGGAGAGACGTTCTTTCATCTAGCACAAAGGGAACGGTTTGCAGGAGAAACTTTTACTCCGGTTTCTCAGTCTGTTTCCTAGTGCCGGTTTGAAGTTCCTGCAGTTTTCAGTGTAAAACCGAGTTGGAGCTAGTACCTGCCCATATATATGTATGGAGTGGAGTTTGCAACTGAAAAGAAATTTTGTGTTCCCAACAAGCTGGTTGAAGGACGGCTTTCACACACACTTATCTCTCAGAACTGAGCATGTGGAGAGACGTTCGTTCATCTAGCACTAAGGGAACGGGTTGCAGGAGAAACTTTTACTCTGGTTTCTCAGTCTGTTTCCTAGTGCCTGTTACAAGTTCCTGCTGTTTTCACTGTAAAACCGAGTTGGAGCTTGTACCTTCCCATATATAAGTATGGAGTGGAATTTGCAACTGAAAAGAAACTTTGTGTTCCCAACAAGCTAGTTGAAGGACGGCTTTCACACACACTTATGTCTCAGAACTTAGCATGTGTAGAGACGTTCGTTCATCTAGCACAAAGGGAACTGGTTTGCAGGGGAAACTTTTACTCTGGTTTCTCAGTCTGTTTCCTAGTGCCGGTTTGAAGTTTCTGCAGTTTTCACTGTAAAACCTAGTTGGAGCTAGTACCTTCCCATATATATGTATGGAGTCGAGTCTACAACTGAAAAGAAACTTTGTGTTCCCAACAAGCTGGTTGAAGGACGGCTTTCACACACACTTATCTCTCAGAACTGAGCATGTGGAGAGACGTTCGTTCATCTAGCACAAATGGAACGGAATGCAGGAGAAACTTTTACTCTGGTTTCTCAGTCTGTTTCCTAGTGCCTGTTTCAACTTCCTGCAATTTTCACTGTAAAACCGAGTTGGAGCTAGTACCTTCCCATATATATGTATGCAGTGGAGTTTGCAACTGAAAAGAAACTTTGTGTTCCCAACAAGCTAGTTGAAGGACGGCTTTCACACACACTTATCTCTCAGAACTGAGCATGTGGAGAGACGTTCGTTCATCTAGCACAAAGGGAACGGGTTGCAGGAGAAACTTTTACTCTGGTTTCTCAGTCTGTTTCCTAGTGCCGGTTTGAAGTTCCTGCAGTTTTCACTCTAAAACTGAGTTGGAGCTAGTACCTTCCCATATATATGTATGGAGTGGAGTTTGCAACTGAAAAGAAAATTTGTGTTCCCAACAAGTTAGTTGAAGGACGGCTTTCACACACACTTATCTCTCAAAACTGAGCATGTGGAGAGACGTTCGTTCATCTAGCACAAAGGGAACGGGTTGCAGGAGAAACTTTTACTCTGGTTTCTCAGTCTGTTTCCTAGTGCCGGTTTGAAGTTCCTGTAGTTTTCACTCTAAAACCGAGTTGGAGCTAGTACCTTCCCATATATATGTATGGAGTGGAGATTGCAACTGAAAAGAAACTTTGTGTTCCCAACAAGCTGGTTGAAGGACGGCTTTCACACACACTTATCTCTCAGAACTGAGCATGTGGAGAGACGTTCATTCATCTAGCACTAAGGGAACGGACTGCAGGAGAAACTTTTACTCTGGTTTCTCAGTCTGTTTCCTAGTGCCGGTTTGAAGTTTCTGCAGTTTTCACTGTAAAACCTAGTTGGAGCTAGTACCTTCCCATATATATGTATGGAGTGGAGTCTACAACTGAAAAGAAACTTTGTGTTCCCAACAAGCTGGTTGAAGGACGGCTTTCACACACACTTATCTCTCAGAACTGAGCATGTGGAGAGACGTTCTTTCATCTAGCACAAAGGGAACGGAATGCAGGAGAAACTTTTACTCTGGTTTCTCAGTCTGTTTCCTAGTGCCTGTTTCAACTTCCTGCAATTTTCACTGTAAAACCGAGTTGGAGCTAGTACCTTCCCATATATATGTATGCAGTGGAGTTTGCAACTGAAAAGAAACTTTGTGTTCCCAACAAGCTAGTTGAAGGACGGCTTTCACACACACTTATCTCTCAGAACTGAGCATGTGGAGAGACGTTCGTTCATCTAGCACAAAGGGAACGGGTTGCAGGAGAATCTTTTACTCTGGTTTCTCAGTCTGTTTCCTAGTGCCGGATTGAATTTCCTGCAGTTTTCACTCTAAAACTGAGTTGGAGCTAGTACCTTCCCATATATATGTATGGAGTGGAGTTTGCAACTGAAAAGAAACTTTGTGTTCCCAAGAAGTTAGTTGAAGGACGGCTTTCACACACACTTATCTCTCAAAACTGAGCATGTGGAGAGACGTTCGTTCATCTAGCACAAAGGGAACGGGTTGCAGGAGAAACTTTTACTCTGGTTTCTCAGTCTGTTTCCTAGTGCCGGTTTGAAGTTCCTGTAGTTTTCACTCTAAAACCGAGTTGGAGCTAGTACCTTCCCATATATATGTATGGAGTGGAGTTTGCAACTGAAAAGAAACTTTGTGTTCCCAACAAGCTGGTTGAAGGACGGCTTTCACACACACTTATCTCTCAGAACTGAGCATGTGGAGAGACGTTCGTTCATCTAGCACTAAGGGAACGGACTGCAGGGGAAACTTTTACTCTGGTTTCTCAGTCTGTTTCCTAGTGCCTGTTACAAGTTCCTGCAGTTTTCACTGTAAAACCGAGTTGGAGCTTGTACCTTCCCATATATATGTATGGAGTGGTGTTTGCAACTGAAAAGAAACTTTGTGTTCCCAACAAGCTAGTTGAAGGACGGCTTTCACACACACTTATCTCTCAAAACTGAGCATGTGGAGAGACGTTCGTTCATCTAGCACAAAGGGAACGGGTTGCAGGAGAAACTTTTACTCTGGTTTCTCAGTCTGTTTCCTAGTGCCGGTTTGATGTTCCTGCAGTTTTCACTGTAAAACCGAGTTGGAGCTAGTACCTTCCCATATATATGTATGGAGTGGAGTTTGCAACTGAAAAGAAACTTTGTGTTGCCAACAAGCTAGTTGAAGGACGGCTTTCCACACACTTATCTCTCAAAACTGAGCATGTTGAGAGACGTTCGTTCATCTAGCAAATATGGGAACGGGTTGCAGGAGAAACTTTTACTCTGGTTTCTCAGTCTGTTTCCTAGTGCCTGTTGCAAGTTCCTGGAATTTTCACTGTAAAACCGAGTTGGAGCTAGTACCTTCCCATATATATGTATGGAGTGGAGTTGGAAACTGAAAAGAAACTTTGTGTTCCCAACAAGCTGGTTGAAGGCGGCTTTCACACACACTTATCTCTCAGAACTGAGCATGTGGAGAGACGTTCTTTCATCTAGCACAAAGGGAACGGTTTGCAGGAGAAACATTTACTCCGGTTTCTCAGTCTGTTTCCTAGTGCCGGTTTGAAGTTCCTGCAGTTTTCAGTGTAAAACCGAGTTGGAGCTAGTACCTTCCCATATATATGTATGGAGTGGAGTTTGCAACTGAAAAGAAATTTTGTGTTCCCAACAAGCTGGTTGAAGGACGGCTTTCACACACACTTATCTCTCAGAACTGAGCATGTGGAGAGACGTTCGTTCATCTTGCACTAAGGGAACGGGTTGCAGGAGAAACTTTTACTCTGGTTTCTCAGTCTGTTTCCTAGTGCCTGTTACAAGTTCCTGCTGTTTTCACTGTAAAACCGAGTTGGAGCTTGTACCTTCCCATATATAAGTATGGAGTGGAATTTGCAACTGAAAAGAAACTTTGTGTTCCCAACAAGCTAGTTGAAGGACGGCTTTCACACACACTTATGTCTCAGAACTTAGCATGTGTAGAGACGTTCGTTCATCTAGCACAAAGGGAACTGGTTTGCAGGGGAAACTTTTACTCTGGTTTCTCAGTCTGTTTCCTAGTGCCTGTTTGAAGTTCCTGCAGTTTTCACTGTAAAACCGAGTTGGACCTAGTACCTTCCATTTATATGTATGGAGTGGAGTTTACAACTGAAAAGAAACTTTATGTTGCCAACAAGCTAGTTGAAGGACGGCTTCCACACACTTATCTCTCAAAACTGAGCATGTTGAGAGACGTTCGTTCATCTAGCACAAAGGGAACGGGTTGCAGGAGGAACTTTTACTCTGGTTTCTCAGTCTGTTTCCTAGTGCCTGTTTCAACTTCCTGCAATTTTCACTGTAAAACGAGTTGGAGCTAGTACCTTCCCATATATATGTATGCAGTGGAGTTTGCAACTGAAAAGAAACTTTGTGTTCCCAACAAGCTAGTTGAAGGACGGCTTTCACACACACTTTTCTCTCAGAACTGAGCATTTGGAGAGACGTTCGTTCATCTAGCACAAAGGGAACGGGTTGCAGGAGAAACTTTTACTCTGGTTTCTCAGTCTGTTTCCTAGTGCCGGTTTGAAGTTCCTGTAGTTTTCACTCTAAAACCGAGTTGGAGCTAGTACCTTCCCATATATATGTATGGAGTGGAGATTGCAACTGAAAAGAAACTTTGTGTTCCCAACAAGCTGGTTGAAGGACGGCTTTCACACACACTTATCTCTCAGAACTGAGCATGTGGAGAGACGTTCGTTCATCTAGCACTAAGGGAACGGACTGCAGGAGAAACTTTTACTCTGGTTTCTCAGTCTGTTTCCTAGTGCCTGTTTCAAGTTCCTGGAGTTTTCACTATAAAACCGTTTTGGAGCTAGTACCTTCCCATATATATGTATGGAGTGGAGTTTACAACTGAAAAGAAACTTTGTGTTCCCAACAAGCTGGTTGAAGGACGGCTTTTGCACACACTTATCTCTCAGAACTGAGCATGTGGAGAGACGTTCGTTCATCTAGCACAAAGGGAACGGATTGCAGGAGAAACTTTTACTCTGGTTTCTCAGTCTGTTTCCTAGTGCCGGTTTGAAGTTTCTGCAGTTTTCACTGTAAAACCGAGTTGGAGCTAGTACCTTCCCATATATATATATGGAGTGGAGTTTACAACTGAAAAGAAACTTTGTGTTGCCAACAAGCTAGTTGAAGGACGGCTTTCCACACACTTATCTCTCAAAACTGAGCATGTTGAGAGACGTTCGTTCATCTAGCAAAAATGGGAACGGGTTGCAGGAGAAAGTTTTACTCTGGTTTCTCAGTCTGTTTCCTAGTGCCTGTTGCAAGTTCCTGGAATTTTCACTGTAAAACCGAGTTGGAGCTAGTACCTTCCCATATATATGTATGGAGTGGAGTTGGAAACTGAAAAGAAACTTTGTGTTCCCAACAAGCTGGTTGAAGGCGGCTTTCACACACACTTATCTCTCAGAACTGAGCATGTGGAGAGACGTTCTTTCATCTAGCACAAAGGGAACGGTTTGCAGGAGAAACTTTTACTCCGGTTTCTCAGTCTGTTTCCTAGTGCCGGTTTGAAGTTCCTGCAGTTTTCAGTGTAAAACCGAGTTGGAGCTAGTACCTTCCCATATATATGTATGGAGTGGAGTTTGCAACTGAAAAGAAATTTTGTGTTCCCAACAAGCTGGTTGAAGGACGGCTTTCACACACACTTATCTCTCAGAACTGAGCATGTGGAGAGACGTTCGTTCATCTAGCACTAAGGGAACGGGTTGCAGGAGAAACTTTTACTCTGGTTTCTCAGTCTGTTTCCTAGTGCCTGTTACAAGTTCCTGCTGTTTTCACTGTAAAACCGAGTTGGAGCTTGTACGTTCCCATATATAAGTATGGAGTGGAATTTGCAACTGAAAAGAAACTTTGTGTTCCCAACAAGCTAGTTGAAGGACGGCTTTCACACACACTTATGTCTCAGAACTTAGCATGTGTAGAGACGTTCGTTCATCTAGCACAAATGGAACTGGTTTGCAGGGGAAACTTTTACTCTGGTTTCTCAGTCTGTTTCCTAGTGCCGGTTTGAAGTTTCTGCAGTTTTCACTGTAAAACCTAGTTGGAGCTAGTACCTTCCCATATATATGTATGGAGTCGAGTCTACAACTGAAAAGAAACTTTGTGTTCCCAACAAGCTGGTTGAAGGACGGCTTTCACACACACTTATCTCTCAGAACTGAGCATGTGGAGAGACGTTCGTTCATCTAGCACAAATGGAACGGAATGCAGGAGAAACTTTTACTCTGGTTTCTCAGTCTGTTTCCTAGTGCCTGTTTCAACTTCCTGCAATTTTCACTGTAAAACCGAGTTGGAGCTAGTACCTTCCCATATATATGTATGCAGTGGAGTTTGCAACTGAAAAGAAACTTTGTGTTCCCAACAAGCTAGTTGAAGGACGGCTTTCACACACACTTATCTCTCAGAACTGAGCATGTGGAGAGACGTTCGTTCATCTAGCACAAAGGGAACGGGTTGCAGGAGAAACTTTTACTCTGGTTTCTCAGTCTGTTTCCTAGTGCCGGTTTGAAGTTCCTGCAGTTTTCACTCTAAAACTGAGTTGGAGCTAGTACCTTCCCATATATATGTATGGAGTGGAGTTTGCAACTGAAAAGAAAATTTGTGTTCCCAACAAGTTAGTTGAAGGACGGCTTTCACACACACTTATCTCTCAAAACTGAGCATGTGGAGAGACGTTCGTTCATCTAGCACAAAGGGAACGGGTTGCAGGAGAAACTTTTACTCTGGTTTCTCAGTCTGTTTCCTAGTGCCGGTTTGAAGTTCCTGTAGTTTTCACTCTAAAACCGAGTTGGAGCTAGTACCTTCCCATATATATGTATGGAGTGGAGATTGCAACTGAAAAGAAACTTTGTGTTCCCAACAAGCTGGTTGAAGGACGGCTTTCACACACACTTATCTCTCAGAACTGAGCATGTGGAGAGACGTTCATTCATCTAGCACTAAGGGAACGGACTGCAGGAGAAACTTTTACTCTGGTTTCTCAGTCTGTTTCCTAGTGCCGGTTTGAAGTTTCTGCAGTTTTCACTGTAAAACCTAGTTGGAGCTAGTACCTTCCCATATATATGTATGGAGTGGAGTCTACAACTGAAAAGAAACTTTGTGTTCCCAACAAGCTGGTTGAAGGACGGCTTTCACACACACTTATCTCTCAGAACTGAGCATGTGGAGAGACGTTCGTTCATCTAGCACAAAGGGAACGGAATGCAGGAGAAACTTTTACTCTGGTTTCTCAGTCTGTTTCCTAGTGCCTGTTTCAACTTCCTGCAATTTTCACTGTAAAACCGAGTTGGAGCTAGTACCTTCCCATATATATGTATGCAGTGGAGTTTGCAACTGAAAAGAAACTTTGTGTTCCCAACAAGCTAGTTGAAGGACGGCTTTCACACACACTTATCTCTCAGAACTGAGCATGTGGAGAGACGTTCGTTCATCTAGCACAAAGGGAACGGGTTGCAGGAGAAACTTTTACTCTGGTTTCTCAGTCTGTTTCCTAGTGCCGGATTGAATTTCCTGCAGTTTTCACTCTAAAACTGAGTTGGAGCTAGTACCTTCCCATATATATGTATGGAGTAGAGTTTGCAACTGAAAAGAAACTTTGTGTTCCCAACAAGTTAGTTGAAGGACGGCTTTCACACACACTTATCTCTCAAAACTGAGCATGTGGAGAGACGTTCGTTCATCTAGCACAAAGGGAACGGGTTGCAGGAGAAACTTTTACTCTGGTTTCTCAGTCTGTTTCCTAGTGCCGGTTTGAAGTTCCTGTAGTTTTCACTCTAAAACCGAGTTGGAGCTAGTACCTTCCCATATATATGTATGGAGTGGAGTTTGCAACTGAAAAGAAACTTTGTGTTCCCAACAAGCTGGTTGAAGGACGGCTTTCACACACACTTATCTCTCAGAACTGAGCATGTGGAGAGACGTTCGTTCATCTAGCACTAAGGGAACGGACTGCAGGGGAAACTTTTACTCTGGTTTCTCAGTCTGTTTCCTAGTGCCTGTTACAAGTTCCTGCAGTTTTCACTGTAAAACCGAGTTGGAGCTTGTACCTTCCCATATATATGTATGGAGTGGTGTTTGCAACTGAAAAGAAACTTTGTGTTCCCAACAAGCTAGTTGAAGGACGGCTTTCACACACACTTATCTCTCAAAACTGAGCATGTGGAGAGACGTTCGTTCATCTAGCACAAAGGGAACGGGTTGCAGGAGAAACTTTTACTCTGGTTTCTCAGTCTGTTTCCTAGTGCCGGTTTGATGTTCCTGCAGTTTTCACTGTAAAACCGAGTTGGAGCTAGTACCTTCCCATATATATGTATGGAGTGGAGTTTGCAACTGAAAAGAAACTTTGTGTTCCCAACAAGCTGGTTGAAGGACGGCTTTCACACACACTTAACTCTCAGAACTGAGCATGTGGAGAGACGTTCATTCATCTAGCACAAATGGAACGGATTGCAGGAGAAACTTTTACTCTGGTTTCTCAGTCTTTTTCCTAGTGCCTGTTTCAAGTTCCTGCAGTTTTCACTGTAAAACCGAGTTGGAGCTAGTACCTTCCCATATATATGTATGGAGTGGAGTTTACAACTGAAAAGAAACTTTGTGTTCCCATCAAGCTGTTTGAAGGACGGCTTTCGCACACACTTATCTCTCAGAACTGAGCATGTGGAGAGACGTTCGTTCATCTAGCACAAAGGGAACGGATTGCAGGAGAAACTTTTACTCTGGTTTCTCAGTCTGTTTCCTAGTGCCGTTTTGAAGTTTCTGCAGTTTTCACTGTAAAACCTAGTTGGAGCTAGTACCTTCCCGTATATATGTATGGAGTGGAGTTTGCAACTGAAAAGAAACTTTGTGTTCCCAACAAGCTGGTTGAAGGACGGCTTTCACACACACTTATCTCTCAGAACTGAGCATGTGGAGAGACTTTCGTTCATCTAGCACTAAGGGAACGGATTGCAGGAGAAACTTTTACTCTGGTTTCTCAGTCTGTTTCCTAGTGCCTTTTACAAATTCCTGCTGTTTTCACTGTAAAACCGAGTTGGAGCTTGTACCTTCCCATATATATGTATGGAGTGGAGTTTGCAACTGAAAAGAAACTTTGTGTTCCCAACAAGCTAGTTGAAGGACGGCTTTCACACACACTTATGTCTCAGAACTTAGCATGTGGAGAGACGTTCGTTCATCTAGCACAAAGGGAACTGGTTTGCAGGAAAAACTTTTACTCTGGTTTCTCAGTCTGTTTCCTAGTGCCGGTTTGAAGTTCCTGCAGTTTTCACTGTAAAACCGATTTGGAGCTTGTACCTTCCCATATATATGTATGGAGTGGTGTTGGAAACTGAAAAGAAACTTTGTGTTCCCAACAAGCTAGTTGAAGGAAGGCTTACACACACACTTATCTCTCAGAACTGAGCATGTGGAGAGACGTTCGTTCATCTAGCACAAAGGGAACGGGTTGCAGGAGAAACTTTTACTCTGGTTTCTCAGTCTGTTTCCTAGTGCCGGTTTGAAGTTCCTGCAGTTTTCAGTGTAAAACCGAGTTGGAGCTAGTACCTTCCCATATATATTAATGGAGTGGGGTTTGCAACTGAAAAGAAACTTTGTGTTCCCAACAAGCTAGTTAAGGACGGCTTTCACACACACTTATCTCTCAAAACTGAGCATGTGGAGAGACGTTCGTTCATCTAGCACAAAGGGAACGGGTTGCAGGGGAAACTTTTACTCTGATTTCTCAGTCTGTTTCCTAGTGCCTGTTTCAAGTTCCTGGAGTTTTCACTGTAAAACCGAGTTGGAGCTAGTACCTTCCCATATATATGTATGGAGTGGAGTTGGAAACTGAAAAGAAACTTTGTGTTCACAACAAGCTAGTTGAAGGACGGCTTTCACACACACTTATCTCTCAGAACTGAGCATGTGGAGAGACGTTCGTTCATCTAGCACAAAGGGAACGGGTTGCAGGAGAAACTTTTACTCTGGTTTCTCAGTATGTTTCCTAGTGCCGGTTTGAAGTTCCTGCAGTTTTCAGTTTAAAACAGAGTTGGAGCTAGTACCTTCCCATATATATTAATGGAGTGGAGTTTGCAACTGAAAAGAAACTTTGTGTTCCCAACAAGCTAGTTGAAGGTCGGTTTTCACACACACTTATCTCTCAAAACTGAGCATGTGGAGAGACGTTCGTTCATCTAGCACAAAGGGAACGGGTTGCAGGAGAAACTTTTACTCTGATTTCTCAGTCTGTTTCCTACTGCCGGTTTGAAGTTCCTGCAGTTTTCACTGTAAAACCGACTTGGAGCTAGTACATTCCCATACATATGTATGGAGTGGAGTTGGAAACTGAAAAGAATCTTTGTGTTCCCAACAAGCTAGTTGAAGGACGGCTTTCACACACACTTATCTCTCAGAACTGAGCATGTGGAGAGACGTTCGTTCATCTAGCACAAAGGGAACTGGTTGCAGGAGAAACTTTTACTCTGGTTTCTCAGTCTGTTTCCTAGTGCCGGTTTGAAGTTCCTGCAGTTTTCACTGTAAAACCGAGTTGGAGCTAGTACCTTCCCATATATATGTATGGAGTGAATTTTACAACTGAAAAGAAACTTTGTGTTCCCAACAAGGTAGTTGAAGGACGACTTTCACACACACTTATCTCTCAGAACTGAGCATGTGGAGAGACGTTCGTTCATCTAGCACAAAGGGAACGGATTGCAGGAGAAACTTTTACTCTGGTTTCTCAGTCTGTTTCCTAGTGACGGTTTGAAGTTCCTGCAGTTTTCACTGTAAAACCGAGTTGGAGCTAGTACCTTCCCATATATATGTATGGAGTGAATTTTACAACTGAAAAGAAACTTTGTGTTCCCAACAAGCTGGTTGAAGGACGGCTTTCACACACAATTATCTCTCAGAACTGAGCATGTGGAGAGACGTTCGTTCATCTAGCACTAAGGGAACGGACTGCAGGGGAAACTTTTACTCTGGTTTCTCAGTCTGTTTCCTAGTGCCGGTTTGAAGTTTCTGCAGTTTTCACTGTAAAACCTAGTTGGAGCTTGTACCTTCCCATATATATGTATGGAGTGGTGTTTGCAACTGAAAAGAAACTTTGTGTTCCCAACAAGCTAGTTGAAGGACGGCTTTCACACACACTTATCTCTCAAAACTGAGCATGTGGAGAGACGTTCGTTCATCTAGCACAAAGTGAACGGGTTGCAGGAGAAACTTTTACTCTGGTTTCTCAGTCTGTTTCCTAGTGCCGGTTTGATGTTCCTGCAGTTTTCACTGTAAAACCGAGTTGGAGCTAGTACCTTCCCATATATATGTATGGAGTGGAGTTTGCAACTGAAAAGAAACTTTGTGTTCCCAACAAGCTGGTTGAAGGACGGCTTTCACACACACTTAACTCTCAGAACTGAGCATGTGGAGAGACGTTCATTCATCTAGCACAAATGGAACGGATTGCAGGAGAAACTTTTACTCTGGTTTCTCAGTCTTTTTCCTAGTTCCTGTTTCAAGTTCCTGCAGTTTTCACTGTAAAACCGAGTTGGAGCTAGTACCTTCCCATATATATGTATGGAGTGGAGTTTACAACTGAAAAGAAACTTTGTGTTCCCATCAAGCTGTTTGAAGGACGGCTTTCGCACACACTTATCTCTCAGAACTGAGCATGTGGAGAGACGTTCGTTCATCTAGCACAAAGGGAACGGATTGCAGGAGAAACTTTTACTCTGGTTTCTCAGTCTGTTTCCTAGTGCCGTTTTGAAGTTTCTGCAGTTTTCACTGTAAAACCTAGTTGGAGCTAGTACCTTCCCGTATATATGTATGGAGTGGAGTCTACAATTGAAAAGAAACTTTGTGTTCCCAACAAGCTGGTTGAAGGACGGCTTTCACACACACTTATCTCTCAGAACTGAGCATGTGGAGAGACTTTCGTTCATCTAGCACTAAGGGAACGGATTGCAGGAGAAACTTTTACTCTGGTTTCTCAGTCTGTTTCCTAGTGCCTTTTACAAATTCCTGCTGTTTTCACTGTAAAACCGAGTTGGAGCTTGTACCTTCCCATATATATGTATGGAGTGGAGTTTGCAACTGAAAAGAAACTTTGTGTTCCCAACAAGCTAGTTGAAGGACGGCTTTCACACACACTTATGTCTCAGAACTTAGCATGTGGAGAGACGTTCGTTCATCTAGCACAAAGGGAACTGGTTTGCAGGAAAAACTTTTACTCTGGTTTCTCAGTCTGTTTCCTAGTGCCGGTTTGAAGTTCCTGCAGTTTTCACTGTAAAACCGATTTGGAGCTTGTACCTTCCCATATATATGTATGGAGTGGTGTTGGAAACTGAAAAGAAACTTTGTGTTCCCAACAAGCTAGTTGAAGGAAGGCTTACACACACACTTATCTCTCAGAACTGAGCATGTGGAGAGACGTTCGTTCATCTAGCACAAAGGGAACGGGTTGCAGGAGAAACTTTTACTCTGGTTTCTCAGTCTGTTTCCTAGTGCCGGTTTGAAGTTCCTGCAGTTTTCAGTGTAAAACCGAGTTGGAGCTAGTACCTTCCCATATATATTAATGGAGTGGAGTTTGCAACTGAAAAGAAACTTTGTGTTCCCAACAAGCTAGTTAAGGACGGCTTTCACACACACTTATCTCTCAAAACTGAGCATGTGGAGAGACGTTCGTTCATCTAGCACAAAGGGAACGGGTTGCAGGGGAAACTTTTACTCTGATTTCTCAGTCTGTTTCCTAGTGCCTGTTTCAAGTTCCTGGAGTTTTCACTGTAAAACCGAGTTGGAGCTAGTACCTTCCCATATATATGTATGGAGTGGAGTTGGAATCTGAAAAGAAACTTTGTGTTCACAACAAGCTAGTTGAAGGACGGCTTTCACACACACTTATCTCTCAGAACTGAGCATGTGGAGAGACGTTCGTTCATCTAGCACAAAGGGAACGGGTTGCAGGAGAAACTTTTACTCTGGTTTCTCAGTATGTTTCCTAGTGCCGGTTTGAAGTTCCTGCAGTTTTCAGTTTAAAACAGAGTTGGAGCTAGTACCTTCCCATATATATTAATGGAGTGGAGTTTGCAACTGAAAAGAAACTTTGTGTTCCCAACAAGCTAGTTGAAGGTCGGTTTTCACACACACTTATCTCTCAAAACTGAGCATGTGGAGAGACGTTCGTTCATCTAGCACAAAGGGAACGGGTTGCAGGAGAAACTTTTACTCTGATTTCTCAGTCTGTTTCCTACTGCCGGTTTGAAGTTCCTGCAGTT
Organism: Camelus dromedarius; assembly: GCF_036321535.1. Taxonomy (NCBI): domain Eukaryota; kingdom Metazoa; phylum Chordata; class Mammalia; order Artiodactyla; family Camelidae; genus Camelus; species Camelus dromedarius. Next base: position 11,378,524 of record NC_087470.1, on the reverse strand, counting down.
TTCACTGTAAAACCGACTTGGAGCTAGTACATTCCCATACATATGTATGGAGTGGAGTTGGAAACTGAAAAGAATCTTTGTGTTCCCAACAAGCTAGTTGAAGGACGGCTTTCACACACACTTATCTCTCAGAACTGAGCATGTGGAGAGACGTTCGTTCATCTAGCACAAAGGGAACTGGTTGCAGGAGAAACTTTTACTCTGGTTTCTCAGTCTGTTTCCTAGTGCCGGTTTGAAGTTCCTGCAGTTTTCACTGTAAAACCGAGTTGGAGCTAGTACCTTCCCATATATATGTATGGAGTGAATTTTACAACTGAAAAGAAACTTTGTGTTCCCAACAAGCTGGTTGAAGGACGGCTTTCACACACACTTATCTCTCAGAACTGAGCATGTGGAGAGACGTTCGTTCATCTAGCACAAAGGGAACGGATTGCAGGAGAAACTTTTACTCTGGTTTCTCAGTCTGTTTCCTAGTGACGGTTTGAAGTTCCTGCAGTTTTCACTGTAAAACCGAGTTGGAGCTAGTACCTTCCCATATATATGTATGGAGTGAATTTTACAACTGAAAAGAAACTTTGTGTTCCCAACAAGCTGGTTGAAGGACGGCTTTCACACACACTTATCTCTCAGAACTGAGCATGTGGAGAGACGTTCGTTCATCTAGCACAAAGGGAACGGATTGCAGGAGAAACTTTTACTCTGGTTTCTCAGTCTGTTTCCTAATGCCGGTTTGAAGTTCCTGCAGTTTTCACTGTAAAACCGACTTGGAGCTAGTACATTCCCATACATATGTATGGAGTGGAGCCTACAACTGTAAAGAAACTTTGTGTTCCCAACAAGCTGTTTGAAGGACGGCTTTCACACACACTTATCTCTCAGAACTGAGCATGTGGAGAGACGTTCGTTCATCTAGCACAAAGGGAACGGATTGCAGGAGAAACTTTTACTCTGGTTTCTCAGTCTGTTTCCTTGTGCCTGTTACAAGTTCCTGCTGTTTTCACTGTAAAACGGTTGGAGCTTGTACCTTCCCATATATATGTATGGAGTGGAGTTGGAAACTGAAAAGAAACTTTGTGTTCCCAACAAGCTAGTTGAAGGACGGCTTTAACACACTTATCTCTCAGAACTGAGCATGTGGAGAGACGTTCGTTCATCTAGCACAAAGGGAACGGGTTGCAGGAGAATCTTTTACTCTGATTTCTCAGTCTGTTTCCTACTGCCGGTTTGAAGTTCCTGCAGTTTTCACTGTAAAACCGACTTGGAGCTAGTACATTCCCATACATATGTATGGAGTGGAGTTTGCAACTGAAAAGAAACTTTGTGTTCCCCACAAGCTGGTTGAAGGACGGCTTTCACACACACTTATCTCTCAGAACTGAGCATGTGGAGAGACGTTCGTTCATCTAGCACAAAGGGAACGGAATGCAGGAGAAACTTTTACTCTGGTTTCTCAGTCTGTTTCCTAGTGCCTGTTTCAACTTCCTGCAATTTTCACTGTAAAACCGAGTTGGAGCTAGTACCTTCCCATATATATGTATGCAGTGGAGTTTGCAACTGAAAAGAAACTTTGTGTTCCCAACAAGCTAGTTGAAGGACGGCTTTCACACACACTTATCTCTCAGAACTGAGCATGTGGAGAGACGTTCGTTCATCTAGCACAAAGGGAACGGGTTGCAGGAGAAACTTTTACTCTGGTTTCTCAGTCTGTTTCCTAGTGCCGGATTGAATTTCCTGCAGTTTTCACTCTAAAACTGAGTTGGAGCTAGTACCTTCCCATATATATGTATGGAGTAGAGTTTGCAACTGAAAAGAAACTTTGTGTTCCCAACAAGTTAGTTGAAGGACGGCTTTCACACACACTTATCTCTCAAAACTGAGCATGTGGAGAGACGTTCGTTCATCTAGCACAAAGGGAACGGGTTGCAGGAGAAACTTTTACTCTGGTTTCTCAGTCTGTTTCCTAGTGCCGGTTTGAAGTTCCTGTAGTTTTCACTCTAAAACCGAGTTGGAGCTAGTACCTTCCCATATATATGTATGGAGTGGAGTTTGCAACTGAAAAGAAACTTTGTGTTCCCAACAAGCTGGTTGAAGGACGGCTTTCACACACACTTATCTCTCAGAACTGAGCATGTGGAGAGACGTTCGTTCATCTAGCACTAAGGGAACGGACTGCAGGGGAAACTTTTACTCTGGTTTCTCAGTCTGTTTCCTAGTGCCTGTTACAAGTTCCTGCAGTTTTCACTGTAAAACCGAGTTGGAGCTTGTACCTTCCCATATATATGTATGGAGTGGTGTTTGCAACTGAAAAGAAACTTTGTGTTCCCAACAAGCTAGTTGAAGGACGGCTTTCACACACACTTATCTCTCAAAACTGAGCATGTGGAGAGACGTTCGTTCATCTAGCACAAAGGGAACGGGTTGCAGGAGAAACTTTTACTCTGGTTTCTCAGTCTGTTTCCTAGTGCCGGTTTGATGTTCCTGCAGTTTTCACTGTAAAACCGAGTTGGAGCTAGTACCTTCCCATATATATGTATGGAGTGGAGTTTGCAACTGAAAAGAAACTTTGTGTTCCCAACAAGCTGGTTGAAGGACGGCTTTCACACACACTTAACTCTCAGAACTGAGCATGTGGAGAGACGTTCATTCATCTAGCACAAATGGAACGGATTGCAGGAGAAACTTTTACTCTGGTTTCTCAGTCTTTTTCCTAGTGCCTGTTTCAAGTTCCTGCAGTTTTCACTGTAAAACCGAGTTGGAGCTAGTACCTTCCCATATATATGTATGGAGTGGAGTTTACAACTGAAAAGAAACTTTGTGTTCCCATCAAGCTGTTTGAAGGACGGCTTTCGCACACACTTATCTCTCAGAACTGAGCATGTGGAGAGACGTTCGTTCATCTAGCACAAAGGGAACGGATTGCAGGAGAAACTTTTACTCTGGTTTCTCAGTCTGTTTCCTAGTGCCGTTTTGAAGTTTCTGCAGTTTTCACTGTAAAACCTAGTTGGAGCTAGTACCTTCCCGTATATATGTATGGAGTGGAGTCTACAACTGAAAAGAAACTTTGTGTTCCCAACAAGCTGGTTGAAGGACGGCTTTCACACACACTTATCTCTCAGAACTGAGCATGTGGAGAGACTTTCGTTCATCTAGCACTAAGGGAACGGATTGCAGGAGAAACTTTTACTCTGGTTTCTCAGTCTGTTTCCTAGTGCCTTTTACAAATTCCTGCTGTTTTCACTGTAAAACCGAGTTGGAGCTTGTACCTTCCCATATATATGTATGGAGTGGAGTTTGCAACTGAAAAGAAACTTTGTGTTCCCAACAAGCTAGTTGAAGGACGGCTTTCACACACACTTATGTCTCAGAACTTAGCATGTGGAGAGACGTTCGTTCATCTAGCACAAAGGGAACTGGTTTGCAGGAAAAACTTTTACTCTGGTTTCTCAGTCTGTTTCCTAGTGCCGGTTTGAAGTTCCTGCAGTTTTCACTGTAAAACCGATTTGGAGCTTGTACCTTCCCATATATATGTATGGAGTGGTGTTGGAAACTGAAAAGAAACTTTGTGTTCCCAACAAGCTAGTTGAAGGAAGGCTTACACACACACTTATCTCTCAGAACTGAGCATGTGGAGAGACGTTCGTTCATCTAGCACAAAGGGAACGGGTTGCAGGAGAAACTTTTACTCTGGTTTCTCAGTCTGTTTCCTAGTGCCGGTTTGAAGTTCCTGCAGTTTTCAGTGTAAAACCGAGTTGGAGCTAGTACCTTCCCATATATATTAATGGAGTGGGGTTTGCAACTGAAAAGAAACTTTGTGTTCCCAACAAGCTAGTTAAGGACGGCTTTCACACACACTTATCTCTCAAAACTGAGCATGTGGAGAGACGTTCGTTCATCTAGCACAAAGGGAACGGGTTGCAGGGGAAACTTTTACTCTGATTTCTCAGTCTGTTTCCTAGTGCCTGTTTCAAGTTCCTGGAGTTTTCACTGTAAAACCGAGTTGGAGCTAGTACCTTCCCATATATATGTATGGAGTGGAGTTGGAAACTGAAAAGAAACTTTGTGTTCACAACAAGCTAGTTGAAGGACGGCTTTCACACACACTTATCTCTCAGAACTGAGCATGTGGAGAGACGTTCGTTCATCTAGCACAAAGGGAACGGGTTGCAGGAGAAACTTTTACTCTGGTTTCTCAGTATGTTTCCTAGTGCCGGTTTGAAGTTCCTGCAGTTTTCAGTTTAAAACAGAGTTGGAGCTAGTACCTTCCCATATATATTAATGGAGTGGAGTTTGCAACTGAAAAGAAACTTTGTGTTCCCAACAAGCTAGTTGAAGGTCGGTTTTCACACACACTTATCTCTCAAAACTGAGCATGTGGAGAGACGTTCGTTCATCTAGCACAAAGGGAACGGGTTGCAGGAGAAACTTTTACTCTGATTTCTCAGTCTGTTTCCTACTGCCGGTTTGAAGTTCCTGCAGTTTTCACTGTAAAACCGACTTGGAGCTAGTACATTCCCATACATATGTATGGAGTGGAGTTGGAAACTGAAAAGAATCTTTGTGTTCCCAACAAGCTAGTTGAAGGACGGCTTTCACACACACTTATCTCTCAGAACTGAGCATGTGGAGAGACGTTCGTTCATCTAGCACAAAGGGAACTGGTTGCAGGAGAAACTTTTACTCTGGTTTCTCAGTCTGTTTCCTAGTGCCGGTTTGAAGTTCCTGCAGTTTTCACTGTAAAACCGAGTTGGAGCTAGTACCTTCCCATATATATGTATGGAGTGAATTTTACAACTGAAAAGAAACTTTGTGTTCCCAACAAGGTAGTTGAAGGACGACTTTCACACACACTTATCTCTCAGAACTGAGCATGTGGAGAGACGTTCGTTCATCTAGCACAAAGGGAACGGATTGCAGGAGAAACTTTTACTCTGGTTTCTCAGTCTGTTTCCTAGTGACGGTTTGAAGTTCCTGCAGTTTTCACTGTAAAACCGAGTTGGAGCTAGTACCTTCCCATATATATGTATGGAGTGAATTTTACAACTGAAAAGAAACTTTGTGTTCCCAACAAGCTGGTTGAAGGACGGCTTTCACACACAATTATCTCTCAGAACTGAGCATGTGGAGAGACGTTCGTTCATCTAGCACTAAGGGAACGGACTGCAGGGGAAACTTTTACTCTGGTTTCTCAGTCTGTTTCCTAGTGCCGGTTTGAAGTTTCTGCAGTTTTCACTGTAAAACCTAGTTGGAGCTTGTACCTTCCCATATATATGTATGGAGTGGTGTTTGCAACTGAAAAGAAACTTTGTGTTCCCAACAAGCTAGTTGAAGGACGGCTTTCACACACACTTATCTCTCAAAACTGAGCATGTGGAGAGACGTTCGTTCATCTAGCACAAAGTGAACGGGTTGCAGGAGAAACTTTTACTCTGGTTTCTCAGTCTGTTTCCTAGTGCCGGTTTGATGTTCCTGCAGTTTTCACTGTAAAACCGAGTTGGAGCTAGTACCTTCCCATATATATGTATGGAGTGGAGTTTGCAACTGAAAAGAAACTTTGTGTTCCCAACAAGCTGGTTGAAGGACGGCTTTCACACACACTTAACTCTCAGAACTGAGCATGTGGAGAGACGTTCATTCATCTAGCACAAATGGAACGGATTGCAGGAGAAACTTTTACTCTGGTTTCTCAGTCTTTTTCCTAGTTCCTGTTTCAAGTTCCTGCAGTTTTCACTGTAAAACCGAGTTGGAGCTAGTACCTTCCCATATATATGTATGGAGTGGAGTTTACAACTGAAAAGAAACTTTGTGTTCCCATCAAGCTGTTTGAAGGACGGCTTTCGCACACACTTATCTCTCAGAACTGAGCATGTGGAGAGACGTTCGTTCATCTAGCACAAAGGGAACGGATTGCAGGAGAAACTTTTACTCTGGTTTCTCAGTCTGTTTCCTAGTGCCGTTTTGAAGTTTCTGCAGTTTTCACTGTAAAACCTAGTTGGAGCTAGTACCTTCCCGTATATATGTATGGAGTGGAGTCTACAATTGAAAAGAAACTTTGTGTTCCCAACAAGCTGGTTGAAGGACGGCTTTCACACACACTTATCTCTCAGAACTGAGCATGTGGAGAGACTTTCGTTCATCTAGCACTAAGGGAACGGATTGCAGGAGAAACTTTTACTCTGGTTTCTCAGTCTGTTTCCTAGTGCCTTTTACAAATTCCTGCTGTTTTCACTGTAAAACCGAGTTGGAGCTTGTACCTTCCCATATATATGTATGGAGTGGAGTTTGCAACTGAAAAGAAACTTTGTGTTCCCAACAAGCTAGTTGAAGGACGGCTTTCACACACACTTATGTCTCAGAACTTAGCATGTGGAGAGACGTTCGTTCATCTAGCACAAAGGGAACTGGTTTGCAGGAAAAACTTTTACTCTGGTTTCTCAGTCTGTTTCCTAGTGCCGGTTTGAAGTTCCTGCAGTTTTCACTGTAAAACCGATTTGGAGCTTGTACCTTCCCATATATATGTATGGAGTGGTGTTGGAAACTGAAAAGAAACTTTGTGTTCCCAACAAGCTAGTTGAAGGAAGGCTTACACACACACTTATCTCTCAGAACTGAGCATGTGGAGAGACGTTCGTTCATCTAGCACAAAGGGAACGGGTTGCAGGAGAAACTTTTACTCTGGTTTCTCAGTCTGTTTCCTAGTGCCGGTTTGAAGTTCCTGCAGTTTTCAGTGTAAAACCGAGTTGGAGCTAGTACCTTCCCATATATATTAATGGAGTGGAGTTTGCAACTGAAAAGAAACTTTGTGTTCCCAACAAGCTAGTTAAGGACGGCTTTCACACACACTTATCTCTCAAAACTGAGCATGTGGAGAGACGTTCGTTCATCTAGCACAAAGGGAACGGGTTGCAGGGGAAACTTTTACTCTGATTTCTCAGTCTGTTTCCTAGTGCCTGTTTCAAGTTCCTGGAGTTTTCACTGTAAAACCGAGTTGGAGCTAGTACCTTCCCATATATATGTATGGAGTGGAGTTGGAATCTGAAAAGAAACTTTGTGTTCACAACAAGCTAGTTGAAGGACGGCTTTCACACACACTTATCTCTCAGAACTGAGCATGTGGAGAGACGTTCGTTCATCTAGCACAAAGGGAACGGGTTGCAGGAGAAACTTTTACTCTGGTTTCTCAGTATGTTTCCTAGTGCCGGTTTGAAGTTCCTGCAGTTTTCAGTTTAAAACAGAGTTGGAGCTAGTACCTTCCCATATATATTAATGGAGTGGAGTTTGCAACTGAAAAGAAACTTTGTGTTCCCAACAAGCTAGTTGAAGGTCGGTTTTCACACACACTTATCTCTCAAAACTGAGCATGTGGAGAGACGTTCGTTCATCTAGCACAAAGGGAACGGGTTGCAGGAGAAACTTTTACTCTGATTTCTCAGTCTGTTTCCTACTGCCGGTTTGAAGTTCCTGCAGTTTTCACTGTAAAACCGACTTGGAGCTAGTACATTCCCATACATATGTATGGAGTGGAGTTGGAAACTGAAAAGAATCTTTGTGTTCCCAACAAGCTAGTTGAAGGACGGCTTTCACACACACTTATCTCTCAGAACTGAGCATGTGGAGAGACGTTCGTTCATCTAGCACAAAGGGAACTGGTTGCAGGAGAAACTTTTACTCTGGTTTCTCAGTCTGTTTCCTAGTGCCGGTTTGAAGTTCCTGCAGTTTTCACTGTAAAACCGAGTTGGAGCTAGTACCTTCCCATATATATGTATGGAGTGAATTTTACAACTGAAAAGAAACTTTGTGTTCCCAACAAGCTGGTTGAAGGACGGCTTTCACACACACTTATCTCTCAGAACTGAGCATGTGGAGAGACGTTCGTTCATCTAGCACAAAGGGAACGGATTGCAGGAGAAACTTTTACTCTGGTTTCTCAGTCTGTTTCCTAGTGACGGTTTGAAGTTCCTGCAGTTTTCACTGTAAAACCGAGTTGGAGCTAGTACCTTCCCATATATATGTATGGAGTGAATTTTACAACTGAAAAGAAACTTTGTGTTCCCAACAAGCTGGTTGAAGGACGGCTTTCACACACACTTATCTCTCAGAACTGAGCATGTGGAGAGACGTTCGTTCATCTAGCACAAAGGGAACGGATTGCAGGAGAAACTTTTACTCTGGTTTCTCAGTCTGTTTCCTAATGCCGGTTTGAAGTTCCTGCAGTTTTCACTGTAAAACCGACTTGGAGCTAGTACATTCCCATACATATGTATGGAGTGGAGCCTACAACTGTAAAGAAACTTTGTGTTCCCAACAAGCTGTTTGAAGGACGGCTTTCACACACACTTATCTCTCAGAACTGAGCATGTGGAGAGACGTTCGTTCATCTAGCACAAAGGGAACGGATTGCAGTAGAAACTTTTACTCTGGTTTCTCAGTCTGTTTCCTTGTGCCTGTTACAAGTTCCTGCTGTTTTCACTGTAAAACGGTTGGAGCTTGTACCTTCCCATATATATGTATGGAGTGGAGTTGGAAACTGAAAAGAAACTTTGTGTTCCCAACAAGCTAGTTGAAGGACGGCTTTAACACACTTATCTCTCAGAACTGAGCATGTGGAGAGACGTTCGTTCATCTAGCACAAAGGGAACGGGTTGCAGGAGAATCTTTTACTCTGATTTCTCAGTCTGTTTCCTACTGCCGGTTTGAAGTTCCTGCAGTTTTCACTGTAAAACCGACTTGGAGCTAGTACATTCCCATACATATGTATGGAGTGGAGTTTGCAACTGAAAAGAAACTTTGTGTTCCCCACAAGCTGGTTGAAGGACGGCTTTCACACACACTTATCTCTCAGAACTGAGCATGTGGAGAGACGTTCGTTCATCTAGCACAAAGGGAACGGATTGCAGGAGAAACTTTTACTCTGGTTTCTCAGTCTGTTTCCTAGTGCCTGTTTCAACTTCCTGCAATTTTCACTGTAAAACCGAGTTGGAGCTAGTACCTTCCCATATATATGTATGCAGTGGAGTTTGCAACTGAAAAGAAACTTTGTGTTCCCAACAAGTTAGTTGAAGGACGACATTCACACACACTTATCTCTCAGAACTGAGCATGTGGAGTGACGTTCGTTCATCTAGCACAAAGGGAACGGGTTGCAGGAGAAACTTTTACTCTGGTTTCTCAGTCTGTTTCCTAGTGCCGGTTTGAATTTTCTGCAGTTTTCACTGTAAAACCGAGTTGGAGCTAGTTCCTTCCCACATATATGTATGGAGTGGAGTTTGCAACTGGAAAGAAACTTTGTGTTCCCAACAAGCTGGTTGAAGGACGGCTTTCACACACACTTATCTCTCAGAACTGAGCATGTGGAGAGACGTTAGTTCATCTAGCACTAAGGGAACGGATTGCAGGAGAAAATTTTACTCTGGTTTCTCAGTCTGTTTCCTAGTGCCTGTTACAAGTTCCTGCTGTTTTCACTGTAAAACCGTTGGAGCTTGTACCTTCCCATATATATGTATGGAGTGGAGTTTGCAACTGAAAAGAAACTTTGTGTTCCCAACAAGCTAGTTGAAGGACGGCTTTCACACACACTTATGTCTCAGAACTGAGCATGTGGAGAGACGTTCGTTCATCTAGCACAAAGGGAACGGGTTGCAGGAGAATCTTTTACTCTGATTTCTCAGTCTGTTTCCTACTGCCGGTTTGAAGTTCCTGCAGTTTTCACTGTAAAACCGACTTGGAGCTAGTACATTCCCATACATATGTATGGAGTGGAGTCTACAACTGAAAAGAAACTTTGTGTTCCCAGCAAGCTAGTTGAAGGACGGCTTTCACACACACTTATCTCTCAGAACTGAGCATGTGGAGAGACGTTCGTTCATCTAGCACAAAGGGAACGGGTTGCAGGAGAAACTTTTACTCTGGTTTCTCAGTCTATTTCCTTGTGTCAGATTGAAGTTCCTGCAGTTTTCACTCTAAAACCGAGTTAGAGCTAGTACCTTCACATATATATGTATGGAGTGGAGTTTACAACTGAAAAGAAACTTTGTGTTCCCAACAAGCTAGTTGAAGGATGGCTTTCACACACACTTATCTCTCAGAACTGAGCATGTGGAGAGACGTTCATTCATCTAGCAAAAATGGAACGGATTGCAGGAGAAACTTTTACTCTGGTTTCTCCGTCTGTTTCCTAGTGCCTGTTTCAAGTTCTTGGAGTTTTCACTGTAAAATCGAGTTGGAGCTAGTACCTTCCCATATATATGTATGCAGTGGAGTTTGCAACTGAAAAGAAACTTTGTGTTCCCAACAAGGTAGTTGAAGGACGACTTTCACACACACTTATCTCTCAGAACTGAGCATTTGGAGAGACGTTCGTTCATCTAGCACAAAGGGAACGGGTTGCAGGAGAAACTTTTACTCTGGTTTCTCAGTCTGTTTCCTAGTGCCGGTTTGAATTTCCTGCAGTTTTCACTGTAAAACCGAGTTGGAGCTAGTTCCTTCCCACATATATGTATGGAGTGGAGTTTGCAACTGAAAAGAAACTTTGTGTTCCCAACAAGCTGGTTGAAGGACGGCTTTCACACACACTTATCTCTCAGAACTGAGCATGTGGAGAGACGTTAGTTCATCTAGCACTAAGGGAACGGATTGCAGGAGAAAATTTTACTCTGGTTTCTCAGTCTGTTTCCTAGTGCCTGTTACATGTTCCTGCTGTTTTCACTGTAAAACCGTTGGAGCTTGTACCTTCCCATATATATTTATGGAGTGGAGTTTGCAACTGAAAAGAAACTTTGTGTTCCCAACAAGCTAGTTGAAGGACGGCTTTCACACACACTTATGTCTCAGAACTGAGCATGTGGAGAGACGTTCGTTCATCTAGCACAAAGGGAACGGGTTGCAGGAGAATCTTTTACTCTGATTTCTCAGTCTGTTTCCTACTGCCGGTTTGAAGTTCCTGCAGTTTTCACTGTAAAACCGACTTGGAGCTAGTACATTCCCATACATATGTATGGTGTGGAGTCTACAACTGAAAAGAAACTTTGTGTTCCCAGCAAGCTAGTTGAAGGACGGCTTTCACACACACTTATCTCTCAGAACTGAGCATGTGGAGAGACGTTCGTTCATCTAGCACAAAGGGAACGGGTTGCAGGAGAAACTTTTACTCTGGTTTCTCAGTCTATTTCCTTGTGTCAGTTTGAAGTTCCTGCAGTTTTCACTCTAAAACCGAGTTAGAGCTAGTACCTTCACATATATATGTATGGAGTGGAGTTTACAACTGAAAAGAAACTTTGTGTTCCCAACAAGCTAGTTGAAGGACGGCTTTCACACACACTTATCTCTCAGAACTGAGCATGTGGAGAGACGTTCATTCATCTAGCACAAATGGAACGGATTGCAGGAGAAACTTTTACTCTGGTTTCTCCGTCTGTTTCCTAGTGCCTGTTTCAAGTTCCTGGATTTTTCACTGTAAAATCGAGTTGGAGCTAGTACCTTCCCATATATATGTATGCAGTGGAGTTTGCAACTGAAAAGAAACTTTGTGTTCCCAACAAGGTAGTTGAAGGACGACTTTCACACACACATATCTCTCAGAACTGAGCATGTGGAGAGGCGTTCGTTCATCTAGCACAAAGGGAACGGATTGCAGGAGAAACTTTTACTCTGGTTTCTCAGTCTGTTTCCTAGTGCCTGTTTCAACTTCCTGCAATTTTCACTGTAAAACCGAGTTGGAGCTAGTACCTTCCCATATATATGTATGCAGTGGAGTTTGCAACTGAAAAGAAACTTTGTGTTCCCAACAAGTTAGTTGAAGGACGACATTCACACACACTTATCTCTCAGAACTGAGCATTTGGAGAGACGTTCGTTCATCTAGCACAAAGGGAACGGGTTGCAGGAGAAACTTTTACTCTGGTTTCTCAGTCTGTTTCCTAGTGCCGGTTTGAATTTCCTGCAGTTTTCACTGTAAAACCGAGTTGGAGCTAGTTCCTTCCCACATATATGTATGGAGTGGAGTTTGCAACTGAAAAGAAACTTTGTGTTCCCAACAAGCTGGTTGAAGGACGGCTTTCACACACACTTATCTCTCAGAACTGAGCATGTGGAGAGACGTTCATTCATCTAGCACTAAGGGAACGGATTGCAGGAGAAACTTTTACTCTGGTTTCTCAGTCTGTTTCCTAGTGCCTGTTACATGTTCCTGCTGTTTTCACTGTAAAACCGTTGGAGCTTTTACCTTCCCATATATATGTATGGAGTGGAGTTTGCACCTGAAAGGAAACTTTGTGTTCCCAACAAGCTAGTTGAAGGAAGGCTTTCACACACACTTATCTCTCAGAACTGAGCATGTGGAGAGACGTTCGTTCATCTAGCACAAAGGGAACGGGTTGCAGGAGAAACTTTTACTCTGGTTTCTCAGTATGTTTCCTAGTGCCGGTTTGAAGTTCCTGCAGTTTTCACTGTAAAACCGAGTTGGAGCTAGTACCTTCCCATATAATTTAATGGAGTGGAGTTTGCAACTGAAAAGAAACTTTGTGTTCCCAACAAGCTAGTTGAAGGACGGCTTTCACACACACTTATCTCTCAAAACTGAGCATGTGGAGCGACGTTCGTTCATCTAGCACAAAGGGAACGGGTTGCAGGAGAAACTTTTACTCTGATTTCTCAGTCTGTTTCCTAGTGCCGGTTTGAAGTTCCTGCAGTTTTCACTGTAAAACCGACTTGGAGCTAGTACATTCCCATACATATGTATGGAGTGGAGTTGGAAACTGAAAAGAAACTTTGTGTTCCCAACAAGCTAGTTGAAGGACGGCTTTCACACACACTTATCTCTCAGAACTGAGCATGTGGAGAGACGTTCATTCATCTAGCACAAATGGAACGGATTGCAGGAGAAACTTTTACTCTGGTTTCTCAGTCTGTTTCCTAGTGCCTGTTTCAAGTTCCTGGAATTTTCACTGTAAAACCGAGTTGGAGCTAGTACCTTCCCATATATATTTATGGAGTTGAGTTGGAAACTGAAAAGAAACTTTGTGTTCCCAACAAGCTAGTTGAAGGAAAGCTTTCACACACACTTATCTCTCAGAAGTGAGCATGTGGAGAGACGTTCGTTCATCTAGCACTAAGGGAACGGGTTGCAGGAGAAACTTTTACTCTGGTTTCTCAGTATGTTTCCTAGTGCCGGTTTGAAGTTCCTGCAGTTTTCACTGTAAAACCGAGTTGGAGCTAGTACCTTCCCATATATATTAATGGAGTGGAGTTTGCAACTGAAAAGGAACTTTGTGTTCCCAACAAGCTAGTTGAAGGACGGCTTTCACACACACTTATCTCTCAAAACTGAGCATGTGGAGAGACGTTCGTTCATCTAGCAAAAAGGGAACGGGTTGCAGGGGAAACTTTTACTCTGATTTCTCAGTCTGTTTACTAGTGCCGGTTTGAAATTCCTGCAGTTTTCACTGTAAAACCGACTTGGAGCTAGTACATTCCCATATATATGTATGGAGTGGAGTTGGAAACTGAAAAGAAACTTTGTGTTGCCAACAAGCTAGTTGAAGGACGGCTTTCTCACACACTTATCTCTCAAAACTGAGCATGTTGAGAGACGTTCGTTCATCTAGCACAAAGGGAACGGGTTGCAGGAGAAACTTTTACTCTGGTTTCTCAGTCTGTTTCCTAGTGCCGGTTTGAAGTTCCTGCAGTTTTCACTGTAAAACCGAGTTGGAGCTAGTACCTTCCCATATATATGTATGGAGTGGAGTTGGAAACTGAAAAGAAACTTTGTGTTCCCAACAAGCTAGTTGAAGGAAAGCTTTCACACACACTTATCTCTCAGAAGTGAGCATGTGGAGAGACGTTCGTTCATCTAGCACAAAGGGAACGGGTTGCAGGAGAAACTTTTACTCTGGTTTCTCAGTATGTTTCCTAGGGCCGGTTTGAAGTTCCTGCAGTTTTCACTGTAAAACCGAGTTGGAGCTAGTACCTTCCCATATATATTAATGGAGTGGAGTTTGCAACTGAAAAGGAACTTTGTGTTCCCAACAAGCTAGTTGAAGGACGGCTTTCACACACACTTATCTCTCAAAACTGAGCATGTGGAGAGACGTTCGTTCATCTAGCAAAAAGGGAACGGGTTGCAGGGGAAACTTTTACTCTGATTTCTCAGTCTGTTTCCTAGTGCCGGTTTGAAATTCCTGCAGTTTTCACTGTAAAACCGACTTGGAGCTAGTACATTCCCATATATATGTATAGACTGGAGTTGGAAACTTAAAAGAAACTTTGTGTTGCCAACAAGCTAGTTGAAGGACGGCTTTCTCACACACTTATCTCTCAAAACTGAGCATGCTGAGAGACGTTCGTTCATCTAGCACAAAGGGAACGGGTTGCAGGAGAAACTTTTACTCTGGTTTCTCAGTCTGTTTCCTAGTGCCGGTTTGAAGTTCCTGCAGTTTTCACTGTAAAACCGATTTGGAGCTAGTGTCTTCCCATATATATGTATGGATTGGAGTTTACAACTGAAAAGAAACTTTGTGTTCCAAACAAGCTTGTTGAAGGACGGCTTTCACACACACTTATCTCTCAGAACTGAGCATGTGGACAGACGTTCGTTCATCTAGCACAAAGGGAACGGATTGCAGGAGAAACTTTTACTCTGGTTTCTCAGTCTGTTTCCTAGTGCCTGTTTCAAGTTCCTGCAATTTTCACTGTAAAACAGAGTTGGAGCTAGTACCTTCCCATATATATGTATGCAGTGGATTTTGCAACTGAAAAGAAACTTTGTGTTCCCAACAAGCTAGTTCAAGGACGGCGTTCACACACACTTATCTCTCAGAACTGAGCATGTGGAGAGACGTTCATTCATCTAGCACAAAGGGAACGGGTTGCAGGAGAAACTTTTACTCTGGTCTCTCAGTCTGTTTCCTAGTGCCTGTTTCAAGTTCCTGCAGTTTTCACTGTAAAACCGAGTTGGAGCTAGTACCTTCCCATATATATGTATGGAGTGGAGTTTGCAACTGAAAAGAAACTTTGTGTTCCCAACAAGATGGTTGAAGGACGGCTTTCACACACACTTAACTCTCAGAACTGAGCATTTGGAGAGACGTTCATTCATCTAGCAAAAATGGAACGGATTGCAGGAGAAACTTTTACTCTGGTTTCTCAGTCTGTTTCCTAGTGCCTGTTTCAAGTTCCTGCAGTTTTCACTGTAAAACCGAGTTGGAGCTAGTACCTTCCCATATATATGTATGGAGTGGAGTTTACAACTGAAAAGAAACTTTGTGTTCCCATCAAGCTGGTTGAAGGACGGCTTTCGCACACACTTATCTCTCAGAACAGAGCATGTGGAGAGACGTTCGTTCATCTAGCACAAAGGGAACGGATTGCAGGAGAAACTTTTACTCTGGTTTCTCAGTATGTTTCCTAGTGCCGGTTTGAAGTTCCTGCAGTTTTCACTGTAAAACCTAGTTGGAGCTAGTACCTTCCCATATATATTTATGGAGTGCAGTCTACAACTGAAAAGAAACTTTGTGTTCCCAACAAGCTGGTTGAAGGACGGCTTTCACACACACTTATCTCTCAGAACTGAGCATGTGTTGAGACGTTCGTTCATCTAGCACAAAGGGAACGGATTGCAGGAGAAACTTTTACTCTGGTTTCTCAGTCTGTTTCCTAGTGCCTGTTTCAAGTTCCTGCAATTTTCACTGTAAAACCGAGTTGGAGCTAGTACCTTCCCATATATATGTATGCAGTGGAGTTTGCAAATGAAAAGAAACTTTGTGGTCCCAACAAGGTAGTTGAAGGACGACTTTCACACACACTTATCTCTCAGAACTGAGCATGTGGAGAGACTTTCGTTCATCTAGCACAAAGGGAACGGGTTGCAGGAGAAACTTTTAATCTGGTTTCTCAGTCTGATTCCTAGTGCCGGTTTGAAGTTCCTGCAGTTTTCACTGTAAAACCGAGTTGGAGCTAGTTCCTTCCCATATATATGTATGGAGTGGAGTTTGCAACTGAAAAGAAACTTTGTGTTCCCAACAAGCTGGTTGAAGGACGGCTTTCACACACACTTATCTCTCAAAACTGAGCATGTGGATAGACGTTCGTTCATCTAGCACAAAGGGAACGGGTTGCAGGAGAAACTTTTACTCTGGTTTCTCAGTCTGTTTCCTAGTGCCTGTTTCAACTTCCTGCAATTTTCACTGTAAAACCGAGTTGGAGCTAGAACCTTCCCATATATATGTATGCAGTGGAGTTTGCAACTGAAAAGAAACTTTGTGTTCCCAACAAGGTAGTTGAAGGACGACTTTCACACACACTTATCTCTCAGAACTGAGCATGTGGAGACACGTTCGTTCATCTAGCACAAAGGGAACGGGTTGCAGGAGAAACTTTTACTCTGGTTTCTCAGTCTGTTTCCTAGTGCCGGTTTGAATTTCCTGCAGTTTTCACTGTAAAACAGAGTTGGAGCTAGTTCCTTCCCATATATATGTATGGAGTGGAGTTTGCAACTGAAAAGAAACTTTGTGTTCCCAACAAGCTGGTTGAAGGACGGCTTTCACACACACTTATCTCTCAGAACTGAGCATGTGGAGAGACGTTCGTTCATCTAGCACTAAGGGAACGGATTGCAGGAGAAACTTTTACTCTTGTTTCTCAGTCTGTTTCCTAGTGTCTGTTACAAGTTCCTGCTGTTTTCACTGTAAAACCGTTGGAGCTTGTACCTTCCCATATATATGTATGGAGTGGAGTTTGCAACTGAAAAGAAACTTTGTGTTCCCAACAAGCTAGTTGAAGGGCGGCTTTCACACACACTTATGTCTCAGAGCTTAGCATGTGGAGAGACGTTCGTTCATCTAGCACAAAGGGAACTGGTTTGCAGTGGAAACTTTTACTCTGGTTTCTCAGTCTGTTTCCTAGTGCCGGTTTGAATTTCCTGCACTTTTCACTGTAAAACCGATTTGGAGCTAGTACCTTCCCATATATATGTATGGAGTGGAGTTTACAACTGAAAAGAAACTTTGTGTTCCTAACAAGCTAGTTGAAGGACGGCTTTCACACACACTTATCTCTCAGAACTGAGCATGTGGAGAGACGTTCATTCATCTAGCACAAATGGAACGGATTGCAGGAGAAACTTTTACTCTGGTTTCTCAGTCTGTTTCCTAGTGCCTGTTTCAAGTTCCTGGAGTTTTCACTGTAAAACCGAGTTGGAGCTAGAACCTTCCCATATATATGTATGGAGTGGAGTTGGAAACTGAAAAGAAACTTTGTGTTCCCAACAAGCTATTTGAAGGACGGCTTTCACACACACTTACCTCTCAGAACTGAGCATGTGGAGAGACGTTCGTTCATCTAGCACAAAGGGAACGGGTTGCAGGAGAAACTTTTACTCTGGTTTCTCAGTCTGTTTCCTAATGCCGGTTTGAAGTTCCTGCAGTTTTCACTGTAAAACCGAGTTGGAGCTAGTACCTTCCCATATATATTAATGGAGTGGAGTTTGCAACTGAAAAGAAACTTTGTGTTCCCAACAAGCTAGTTGAAGGACGGCTTTCACACACACTTATCTCTCAAAACTGAGCATGTGGAGAGACGTTCGTTCATCTAGCACAAAGGGAACGGGTTGCAGGAGAAACTTTTTCTCTGATTTCTCAGTCTGTTTCCTAGTGCCGGTTTGAAGTTCCTGCAGTTTTCACTGTAAAACCGACTTGGAGCTAGTACATTCCCATACATATGTATGGAGTGGAGTTGGAAACTGAAAAGAAACTTTGTGTTCCCAACAAGCTGGTTGAAGGACGGCTTTCACTCACACTTATCTCTCAGAACTGAGCATGTGTTGAGACGTTCGTTCATCTAGCACAAAGGGAACGGATTGCAGGAGAAACTTTTACTCTGGTTTCTCAGTCTGTTTCCTAGTGCCTGTTTCAAGTTCCTGCAATTTTCACTGTAAAACCGAGTTGGAGCTAGTACCTTCCCATATATATGTATGCAGTGGAGTTTGCAACTGAAAAGAAACTTTGTGTTCCCAACAAGCTGGTTGAAGGACGGCTTTCACACACACTTATCTCTCAGAACTGAGCATGTGGAGAGACGTTCGTTCATCTAGCACTAAGGGAACGGATTGCAGGAGAAACTTTTACTCTTGTTTCTCAGTCTGTTTCCTAGTGTCTGTTACAAGTTCCTGCTGTTTTCACTGTAAAACCGTTGGAGCTTGTACCTTCCCATATATATGTATGGAGTGGAGTTTGCAACTGAAAAGAAACTTTGTGTTCCCAACAAGCTAGTTGAAGGGCGGCTTTCACACACACTTATGTCTCAGAACTTAGCATGTGGAGAGACGTTCGTTCATCTAGCACAAAGGGAACTGGTTTGCAGTGGAAACTTTTACTCTGGTTTCTCAGTCTGTTTCCTAGTGCCGGTTTGAATTTCCTGCACTTTTCACTGTAAAACCGATTTGGAGCTAGTACCTTCCCATATATATGTATGGAGTGGAGTTTACAACTGAAAAGAAACTTTGTGTTCCCAACAAGCTAGTTGAAGGACGGCTTTCACACACACTTATCTCTCAGAACTGAGCATGTGGAGAGACGTTCATTCATCTAGCACAAATGGAACGGATTGCAGGAGAAACTTTTACTCTGGTTTCTCAGTCTGTTTCCTAGTGCCTGTTTCAAGTTCCTGGAGTTTTCACTGTAAAACCGAGTTGGAGCTAGTACCTTCCCATATATATGTATGGAGTGGAGTTGGAAACTGAAAAGAAACTTTGTGTTCCCAACAAGCTATTTGAAGGACGGCTTTCACACACACTTACCTCTCAGAACTGAGCATGTGGAGAGACGTTCGTTCATCTAGCACAAAGGGAACGGGTTGCAGGAGAAACTTTTACTCTGGTTTCTCAGTCTGTTTCCTAATGCCGGTTTGAAGTTCCTGCAGTTTTCACTGTAAAACCGAGTTGGAGCTAGTACCTTCCCATATATATTAATGGAGTGAAGTTTGCAACTGAAAAGAAACTTTGTGTTCCCAACAAGCTAGTTGAAGGACGGCTTTCACACACACTTATCTCTCAAAACTGAGCATGTGGAGAGACGTTCGTTCATCTAGCACAAAGGGAACGGGTTGCAGGAGAAACTTTTTCTCTGATTTCTCAGTCTGTTTCCTAGTGCCGGTTTGAAGTTCCTGCAGTTTTCACTGTAAAACCGACTTGGAGCTAGTACATTCCCATACATATGTATGGAGTGGAGTTGGAAACTGAAAAGAAACTTTGTGTTCCCAACAAGCTGGTTGAAGGACGGCTTTCACACACACTTATCTCTCAGAACTGAGCATGTGGAGAGACGTTCGTTCATCTAGCACAAAGGGAACGGATTTCAGGGGAAACTTTTACTCTGGTTTCTCAGTCTGTTTCCTAGTTCCGGTTTGAATTTCCTGCAGTTTTCACTGTAAAACCGAGTTGGAGCTAGTACCTTCCCATATATATGTATGGAGTGGAGTTTACAACTGAAAAGAAACTTTGTGTTCCAAACAAGCTGGTTGAAGGACGGCGTTCACACACACTTATCTCTCAGAACTGAGCATGTGGACAGACGTTCGTTCATCTAGCACAAAGGGAACGGATTGCAGGAGAAACTTTTACTCTGGTTTCTCAGTCTGTTTCCTAGTGCCTGTTTCAAGTTCCTGCAGTTTTCACTGTAAAACCGAGTTGGAGCTAGTACCTTCCCATATATATGTATGGAGTGGAGTTTGCAACTGAAAAGAAACTTTGTGTTCCCAACAAGATGGTTGAAGGACGGCTTTCACACACACTTAACTCTCAGAACTGAGCATGTGGAGAGACGTTCATTCATCTAGCACAAATGGAACGGATTGCAGGAGAAAATTTACTCTGGTTTCTCAGTCTGTTTCCTAGTGCCTGTTTCAAGTTCCTGCAGTTTTCTCTGTAAAACCGAGTTGGAGCTAGTACCTTCCCATATATATGTAAGGAGTGGAGTTTACAACTGAAAAGAAACTTTGTGTTCCCATCAAGCTGGTTGAAGGACGGCTTTCGCACACACTTACCTCTCAGAACAGAGCATGTGGAGAGACGTTCGTTCATCTAGCACAAAGGGAACGGATTGCAGGAGAAACTTTTACTCTGGTTTCTCAGTATGTTTCCTAGTGCCGGTTTGAATTTCCTGCAGTTTTCACTGTAAAACCTAGTTGGAGCTAGTACCTTCCCATATATATGTATGGAGTGGAGTCTACAACTGAAAAGAAACTTTGTGTTCCCAACAAGCTGGTTGAAGGACGGCTTTCACACACACTTATCTCTCAGAACTGAGCATGTGTTGAGACGTTCGTTCATCTAGCACAAAGGGAACGGATTGCAGGAGAAACTTTTACTCTGGTTTCTCAGTCTGTTTCCTAGTGCCTGTTTCAAGTTCCTGCAATTTTCACTGTAAAACCGAGTTGGAGCTAGTACCTTCCCATATATATGTATGCAGTTTAGTTTGCAAATGAAAAGAATCTTTGTGGTCCCAACAAGGTAGTTGAACGACGACTTTCACACACACATATCTCTCAGAACTGAGCATGTGGAGAGACGTTCGTTCATCTAGCACAAAGAGAACGGGTTGCAGGAGAAACTTTTACTCTGGTTTCTCAGTCTGATTCCTAGTGCCTGTTTCAACTTCCTGCAATTTTCACTGTAAAACCGAGTTGGAGCTAGAACCTTCCCATATATATGTATGCAGTGGAGTTTGCAACTGAAAAGAAACTTTGTGTTCCCAACAAGGTAGTTGAAGGACGACTTTCACACACACTTATCTCTCAGAACTGAGCATGTGGAGACACGTTCGTTCATCTAGCACAAAGGGAACGGGTTGCAGGAGAAACTTTTACTCTGGTTTCTCAATCTGTTTCCTAGTGCCGGTTTGAATTTCCTGCAGTTTTCACTGTAAAACAGAGTTGGAGCTTGTTCCTTCCCATATATATGTATGGAGTGGAGTTTGCAACTCAAAAGAAACTTTGTGTTCCCAACAAGCTGGTTGAAGGACTGCTTTCACACACACTTACCTCTCAGAACTGAGCATGTGGAGAGACGTTCGTTCATCTAGCACAAAGGGAACGGGTTGCAGGAGAAACTTACTCTGGTTTCTCAGTATGTTTCCTAGTGCCGGTTTGAAGTTCCTGCAGTTTTCACTGTAAAACCGATTTGGAGCTAGTACCTTCCCATATATATTAATGGAGTGGAGTTTGCAACTGAAAAGAAACTTTGTGTTCCCAACAAGCTAGTTGAAGGACGGCTTTCACACACACTTATCTCTCAAAACTGAGCATGTGGAGAGACGTTCGTTCATCTAGCACAAAGGGAACGGGTTGCAGGAGAAACTTTTTCTCTGATTTCTCAGTCTGTTTCCTAGTGCCGGTTTGAAGTTCCTGCAGTTTTCACTGTAAAACCGAGTTGGAGCTAGTACATTCCCATACATATGTATGGAGTGGAGTTGGAAACTGAAAAGAAACTTTGTGTTCCCAACAAGCTAGTTGAAGGACAGCTTTCACACACACTTATCTCTCAGAACTGAGCATGTGGAGAGACGTTCATTCATCTAGCACAAATGGAACGGATTGCAGGAGAAACTTTTACTCTGGTTTCTCAGTCTGTTTCCTAGTGCCTGTTTCAAGTTCCTGGAGTTTTCACTGTAAAACCGAGTTGGATCTAGTACCTTTCCATATATATTTATGGAGAGGAGTTGGAAACTGAAAAGAAATTTTGTGTTCCCAACAAGCTAGTTGAAGGACGGCTTTCACACACACTTATCTCTCCGAACTGAGCATGTGGAGAGACGTTCGTTCATCTAGCACAAAAGGAACGGGTTGCAGGAGAAACTTTTACTCTGGTTTCTCAGTCTGTTTCCTAGTGCCTGTTTCAAGTTCCTGCAGTTCTCACTGTAAAACCGAGTTGGAGCTAGTACCTTCCCATATATATGTATGGAGTGGAGTTTACAACTGAAAAGAAACTTTGTGTTCCCATCAAGCTGGTTGAAGGACGGCTTTGGCACACATTTATCTCTCAGAACAGAGCATGTGGAGAGACGTTCGTTCATCTAGCACAAAGGGAACGGATTGCAGGAGAAACTTTTACTCTGGTTTCTCAGTATGTTTCCTAGTGCCGGTTTGAAGTTCCTGCAGTTTTCACTGTAAAACCTAGTTGGAGCTAGTACCTTCCCATATATATGTATGGAGTGGAGTCTACAACTGAAAAGAAACTTTGTGTTCCCAACAAGCTGGTTGAAGGACGGCTTTCACACACACTTATCTCTCAGAACTGAGCATGTGTTGAGACGTTCGTTCATCTAGCACAAAGGGAACGGATTGCAGGAGAAATTTTTACTCTGGTTTCTCAGTCTGTTTCCTAGTGCCTGTTTCAAGTTCCTGCAATTTTCACTGTAAAACCGAGTTGGAGCTAGTACCTTCCCATATATATGTATGCAGTTTTGTTTGGAAATGAAAAGAAACTTTGTGGTCCCAACAAGGTAGTTGAACGATGACTTTCACACACACATATCTCTCAGAACTGAGCATGTGGAGAGACGTTCTTTCATCTAGCACAAAGAGAACGGGTTGCAGGAGAAACTTTTACTCTGGTTTCTCAGTCTGATTCCTAGTGCCGGTTTGAAGTTCCTGCAGTTTTCACTGTAAAACCGAGTTGGAACTAGTTCCTTCCCATATATATGTATGCAGTGGAGTTTGCAACTGAAAAGAAACTTTGTGTTCCCAACAAGCTGGTTGAAGGACGGCTTTCACACACAATTGTCTCTCAGAACTGAGCATGTGGAGACACGTTCGTTCATCTAGCACAAAGGGAACGGGTTGCAGGAGAAACTTTTACTCTGGTTTCTCAGTCTGTTTCCTAGTGCCGGTTTGAATTTCCTGCAGTTTTCACTGTAAAACAGAGTTGGAGCTAGTTCCTTCCCATATATATGTATGGAGTGGAGTTTGCAACTGAAAAGAAACATTGTGTTCCCAACAAGCTGGTTGAAGGACGGCTTTCACACACACTTACCTCTCAGAACTGAGCATGTGGAGAGACGTTCGTTCATCTAGCACTAAAGGAACGGATTGCAGGAGAAACTTTTACTCTTGTTTCTCAGTCTGTTTCCTAGTGCCTGTTACAAGTTCCTGCTGTTTTCACTGTAAAACCGTTGGAGCTTGTACCTTCCCATATATATGTATGGAGTGGAGTTTGCAACTGAAAAGAAACTTTCTGTTCCCAACAAGCTAGTTGAAGGACGGCTTTCACACACACTTATGTTTCATAATTTAGCATGTGTAGAGACGTTCGTTCATCTAGCACAAAGGGAACTGGTTTGCAGTGGAAACTTTTACTCTGGTTTCTCAGTCTGTTTCCTAGTGCCGGTTTGAATTTCCTGCACTTTTCACTGTAAAACCGAATTGGGTCTAGTACCTTCCCATATATATGTATGGAGTGGAGTTTACAACTGAAAAGAAACTTTGTGTTCCCAACAAGCTAGTTGAAGGACGGCTTTCACACACACTTATCTCTCAGAACTGAGCATGTGGAGAGACGTTCATTCATCTAGCACAAATGGAACGGATTGCAGGAGAAACTTTTACTCTGGTTTCTCAGTCTGTTTCCTAGTGCCTGTTTCAAGTTCCTGCAGTTTTCACTGTAAAACCGAGTTGGAGCTAGTACCTTCCCATATATATGTATGGAGTGGATTTGGAAACTGAAAAGAAACTTTGTGTTCCCAACAAGCTATTTGAAGGACGGCTTTCACACACACTTACCTCTCAGAACTGAGCATGTGGAGAGACGTTCGTTCATCTAGCACAAAGGGAACGGGTTGCAGGAGAAACTTTTACTCTGGTTTCTCAGTATGTTTCGTAGTGCCGGTTTGAAGTTCCTGCAGTTTTCACTGTAAAACAGAGTTGGAGCTAGTACCTTCCCATATATATTAATGGAGTGGAGTTTGCAACTGTAAAGAAACTTTGTGTTCCCAACAAGCTAGTTGAAGGACGGCTTTCACACACACTTATCTCTCAAAACTGAGCATGTGGAGAGACGTTCGTTCATCTAGCACAAAGGGAACGGGTTGCAGGAGAAACTTTTTCTCTGATTTCTCAGTCTGTTTCCTAGTGCCGGTTTGAAGTTCCTGCAGTTTTCACTGTAAAACCGATTTGGAGCTAGTACATTCCCATACATATGTATGGAGTGGAGTTGGAAACTGAAAAGAAACTTTGTGTTCCCAACAAGCTAGTTGAAGGACAGCTTTCACACACACTTATCTCTCAGAACTGAGCATGTGGAGAGACGTTCATTCATCTAGCACAAATGGAACGGATTGCAGGAGAAACTTTTACTCTGGTTTCTCAGTCTGTTTCCTAGTGCCTGTTTCAAGTTCCTGGAGTTTTCACTTTAAAACCGAGTTGGAGCTTGTACCTTCCCATATATATTTATGGAGTGGAGTTGGAAACTGAAAACAAATTTTGTGTTCCCAACAAGCTGGTTGAAGGACGGCTTTCACACTCACTTATCTCTCAGAACTGAGCATGTTCAGAGACGTTCGTTCATCTAGCACAAAGGGAACTGATTTCAGGGGAAACTTTTACTCTGGTTTCTCAGTCTGTTTCCTAGTGCCGGTTTGAAGTTCCTGCAGTTTTCACTGTAAAACCGATTTGGAGCTAGTACCTTCCCATATATATGTACGGAGTGGAGTTGGAAACTGAAAAGAAACTTTGTGTTGCCAACAAGCTAGTTGAAGGACGGCTTTCTCACACACTTATCTCTTAAAACTGAGCATGTTGAGAGACGTTCGTTCATCTAGCACAAAGGGAACGGATTGCAGGAGAAACTTTTACTCTGGTTTCTCAGTCTGTTTCCTAATGCTGGTTTGAAGTTCCTGCAGTTTTCACTGTAAAACCGATTTGGAGCTAGTACCTTCCCATATATATGTATGGAGTGGAGTTTACAACTGAAAAGAAACTTTGTGTTCCAAACAAGCTGGTTGAAGGACGGCTTTCACACACACTTATCTCTCAGAACTGAGCATGTGGACAGACGTTCGTTCATCTAGCACAAAGGGAACGGATTGCAGGAGAAACTTTTACTCTGGTTTCTCAGTCTGTTTCCTAGTGCCTGTTTCAAGTTCCTGCAATTTTCACTGTAAAACAGAGTTGGAGCTAGTACCTTCCCATATATATGTATGCAGTGGAGTTTGCAACTGAAAAGAATCTTTGTGTTCCCAACAAGCTAGTTGAAGGACGGCGTTCACACACACTTATCTCTCAGAACTGAGCATGTGGAGAGACGTTCATTCATCTAGCACAAAGGGAACGGGTTGCAGGAGAAACTTTTACTCTGGTTTCTCAGTCTGTTTCCTAGTGCCGGTTTGAAGTTCCTGCAGTTTTCACTGTAAAACCGAGTTGGAGCTAGTACCTTCCCATATATATGTATGGAGTGGGGTTTACAACTGAAAAGAAACTTTGTGTTCCCAACAAGCTGGTTGAAGGACTTCTTTCACACACACTTATCTCTCAGAACTGAGCATGTGGAAAGACATTCGTTCATCTAGCAATAAGGGAACGGATTGCAGGATAAACTTTTACTCTGGTTTCTCACTCTGTTTCCTAGTGCCTGTTTCAAGTTCCTGCAGTTTACACTGTAAAACCGAGTTGGAGCTAGTACCTTCCCATATATATGTATGGAGTGGAGTTGGAAACTGAAAAGAAACTTTGTGTTGCCAACAAGCTAGTTGAAGGACGGCTTTCTCACACACTTATCTCTCAAAACTGAGCATGTTGAGAGACGTTCGTTCATCTAGCACAAAGGGAAAGGGTTGCAGGAGAAACTTTTACTCTGGTTTCTCAGTCTGTTTCCTAGTGCCGGTTTGAAGTTCCTGCAGTTTTCACTGTAAAACCGAGTTGGAGCTAGTACCTTCCCATATATATGTATGAAGTGTATTTTACAACTGAAAAGAAACTTTGTGTTCCCAACAAGCTGGTTGAAGGACGGCTTTCACACACACTTATCTCTCAGAACTGAGCATGTGGAGAGACGTTCGTTCATCTAGCACAAAGGGAACGGAATGCAGGAGAAACTTTTACTCTGGTTTCTCAGTCTGTTTCCTAGTGCCTGTTTCAAGTTCCTGCAGTTTTCACTGTAAAACCGAGTTGGAGCTAGTACCTTCCCATATATATGTATGGAGTGGAGTTTGCAACTGAAAAGAAACTTTGTGTTGCCAACAAGCTAGTTGAAGGACGGCTTTCTCACACACTTATCTCTCAAAACTGAGCATGTTGAGAGACCTTCGTTCATCTAGCACAAAGGGAACGGGTTGCAGGAGAAACTTTTACTCTGATTTCTCAGTTCTTTTCCTAGTGCCGGTTTGAAGTTCCTGCAGTTTTCACTGTAAAACCGAGTTGGAGCTAGTACCTTCCCATATATATGTATGGAGTGGAGTTTACAACTGAAAAGAAACTTTGTGTTCCCAACAAGCTGGTTGAAGGACGGCTTTCACACACACTTATCTCTCAGAACTGAGCATGTGGAGAGACGTTCGTTCATCTAGCACTAAGGGAACGGATTGCAGGAGAAACTTTTACTCTGGTTTCTCAGTCTGTTTCCTAGTGCCTGTTTCAAGTTCCTGCAATTTTCACTGTAAAACAGAGTTGGAGCTAGTACCTTCCCATATATATGTATGCAGTGGAGTTTGCAAATGAGAAGAAACTTTGTGTTCCCAACAAGCTAGTTGAAGGACGGCTTTCACACACACTTATCTCTCAGAACTGAGCATGTGGAGACACGTTCGTTCATCTAGCACAAAGGGAACGGGTTGCAGGAGAAACTTTAACTCTGGTTTCTCAGTCTGTTTCTTAGTGCCGGTTTGAAGTTCCTGCAGTTTTCAGTGTAAAACCGAGTTGGAGCTAGTACCTTCCCATATATATGTATGGAGTGGAGTTTACAACTGAAAAGAAACTTTGTGTTCCCAACAAGATAGTTGAAGGACGGCTTTCACACACACTTATCTCTCAGAACTGAGCATGTGGAGAGACGTTCGTTCATCTAGCACTAAGGGAACGGATTGCAGGAGAAACTTTTACTCTGGTTTCTCAGTCTGTTTCCTAGTGCCTGTTTGAAGTTCCTGCAGTTTTCACTGTAAAACAGAGTTGGAGCTAGTACCTTCCCATATATATGTATGGAGTGTATTTTACAACTGAAAAGAAACTTTGTGTTCCCAACAAGCTGGTTGAAGGACGGCTTTCACACACAATTATCTCTCATAACTGAGCATGTGGAGAGACGTTCGTTCATCTAGCACAAAGGGAACGGATTGCAGGAGAAACTTTTACTCTGGTTTCTCAGTCTGTTTCCTAGTGCCTGTTTCAAGTTCCTGCAGTTTTCACTGTAAAACCGAGTTGGAGCTAGTACCTTCCCATATAGATGTATGGAGTGGAGTTTGCAACTGAAAAGTAACTTAGTGTTGCCAACAAGCTAGTTGAAGGACGGCTTTCTCACACAATTATCTATCAAAACTGAGCATGTTGAGAGACCTTCGTTCATCTAGCAAAAAGGGAACGGTTTGCAGGTGAAACTTTTACTCTGGTATCTCAGTCTGTTTCCTAGTGCCGGTTTGAAGTTCCTGCAGTTTTCACTGTAAAACCGAGTTGGAGCTAGTACCTTCCCATATATATGTATGGAGTGGAGTTTACAACTGAAAAGAAACTTTGTGTTCCCAACAAGCTGGTTGAAGGACGGCTTTCACACACACTTATCTCTCAGAACTGAGCATGTGGAGAGACGTTCGTTCATCTAGCACTAAGGGAACGGATTGCAGGAGAAACTTTTACTCTGGTTTCTCAGTCTGTTTCCTAGTGCCTGTTTCAAGTTCCTGCAGTTTACACTGTAAAACCGAGTTGGAGCTAGTACCTTCCCATATATATGTATGGAGTGGAGTTTGCAACTGAAAAGAAACTTTGTGTTCCCAACAAGCTGGTTGAAGGACGGCTTTCACACACACTTATCTCTCAGAACTGAGCATGTGGAGAGACGTTCGTTCATCTAGCACAAAGGGAACGGGTTGCAGGAGAAACTTTTACTCTGATTTCTCAGTCTGTTTCCTAGTGCCGTTTTGAAGTTCCTGCAGTTTTCACTGTAAAACCGAGTTGAAGCTAGTACCTTCCCATATATATTAATGGAGTGGATTTTGCAACTGAAAAGGAACTTTGTGTTCCCAACAAGCTAGTTGAAGGACGGCTTTCACACACACTTATCTCTCAAAACTGAGCATGTGGAGAGACGTTCGTTCATCTAGCACAAAGGGAACGGGTTGCAGGGGAAACTTTTACTCTGATTTCTCAGTCTGTTTCCTAGTGCCGGTTTGAAGTTCCTGCAGTTTTCACTGTAAAACAGACTTGGAGCTAGTACATTCCCATACATATGTATGGAGTGAAGTTGGAAACTGAAAAGAAACTTTGTGTTCCCTACAAGCTAGTTGAAGGACGGCTTTCTCACACACTTATCTCTCAGAACTGAGCATGTGGAGAGACGTTCGTTCATCTAGCACTAAGGGAACGGATTGCAGGAGAAACTTTTACTCTGGTTTCTCAGTCTATTTCCTAGTGCCTGTTTGAAGTTCCTGCACTTTTCACTGTAAAACAGAGTTGGAGCTAGTACCTTCCCATATATATGTATGGAGTGTATTTTACAACTGAAAAGAAACTTTGTGTTCCCAACAAGCTGGTTGAAGGACGGCTTTCACACACAATTATCTCTCATAACTGAGCATGTGGAGAGACGTTCGTTCATCTAGCACAAAGGGAACGGATTGCAGGAGAAACTTTTACTCTGGTTTCTCAGTCTGTTTCCTAGTGCCTGTTTCAAGTTCCTGCAGTTTTCACTGTAAAACCGAGTTGGAGCTAGTACCTTCCCATATATATGTATGGAGTGGAGTTTGCAACTGAAAAGTAACTTAGTGTTGCCAACAAGCTAGTTGAAGGACGGCTTTCTCACACACTTATCTATCAAAACTGAGCATGTTGAGAGACCTTCGTTCATCTAGCAAAAAGGGAACGGTTTGCAGGTGAAACTTTTACTCTGGTATCTCAGTCTGTTTCCTAGTGCCGGTTTGAAGTTCCTGCAGTTTTCACTGTAAAACCGAGTTGGAGCTAGTACCTTCCCATATATATGTATGGAGTGGAGTTTACAACTGAAAAGAAACTTTGTGTTCCCAACAAGCTGGTTGAAGGACGGCTTTCACACACACTTATCTCTCAGAACTGAGCATGTGGAGAGACGTTCGTTCATCTAGCACTAAGGGAACGGATTGCAGGAGAAACTTTTACTCTGGTTTCTCAGTCTGTTTCCTAGTGCCTGTTTCAAGTTCCTGCAGTTTACACTGTAAAACCGAGTTGGAGCTAGTACCTTCCCATATATATGTATGGAGTGGAGTTGGAAACTGAAAAGAAACTTTGTGTTGCCAACAAGCTAGTTGGAGGACGGCTTTCTCACACACTTATCTCTCAAAACTGAGCATGTTGAGAGACGTTCTTTCATCTAGCACAAAGGGAAAGGGTTGCAGGAGAAACTTTTACTCTGGTTTCTCAGTCTGTTTCCTAGTGCCGGTTTCAAGTTCCTGCAGTTTTCACTGTAAAACCGAGTTGGAGCTAGTACCTGCCCATATATATGTATGGAGTGTATTTTACAACTGAAAAGAAACTTTATGTTCCCAACAAGCTGGTTGAAGGACGGCTTTCACACACACTTATCTCTCAGAACTGAGCATGTGGACAGACGTTCGTTCATCTAGCACAAATGGAACGGAATACGGGAGAAACTTTTACTCTGGTTTCTCAGTCTGTTTCCTAGTGCCGGTTTGAAGTTCCTGCAGTTTTCACTGTAAAACCGATTTGGAGCTAGTACCTTCCCATATATATGTATGGAGTGGAGTTGGAAACTGAAAAGAAACTTTGTGTTGCCAACAAGCTAGTTGAAGGACGGCTTTCTCACACACTTATCTCTTAAAACTGAGCATGTTGAGAGACGTTCGTTCATCTAGCACAAAGGGAACGGGTTGCAGGAGAAACTTTTACTCTGGTTTCTCAGTCTGTTTCCTAATGCTGGTTTGAAGTTCCTGCAGTTTTCACTGTAAAACCGATTTGGAGCTAGTACCTTCCCATATATATGTATGGAGTGGAGTTTACAACTGAAAAGAAACTTTGTGTTCCAAACAAGCTGGTTGAAGGACGGCTTTCACACACACTTATCTCTCAGAACTGAGCATGTGGACAGACGTTCGTTCATCTAGCACAAAGGGAACGGATTGCAGGAGAAACTTTTACTCTGGTTTCTCAGTCTGTTTCCTAGTGCCTGTTTCAAGTTCCTGCAGTTTTCACTGTAAAACCGAGTTGGAGCTAGTACCTTCCCATATATATGTATGGAGTGGAGTTTGCAACTGAAAAGTAACTTAGTGTTGCCAACAAGCTAGTTGAAGGACGGCTTTCTCACACACTTATCTATCAAAACTGAGCATGTTGAGAGACCTTCGTTCATCTAGCAAAAAGGGAACGGTTTGCAGGTGAAACTTTTACTCTGGTATCTCAGTCTGTTTCCTAGTGCCGGTTTGAAGTTCCTGCAGTTTTCACTGTAAAACCGAGTTGGAGCTAGTACCTTCCCATATATATGTATGGAGTGGAGTTTACAACTGAAAAGAAACTTTGTGTTCCCAACAAGCTGGTTGAAGGACGGCTTTCACACACACTTATCTCTCAGAACTGAGCATGTGGAGAGACGTTCGTTCATCTAGCACTAAGGGAACGGATTGCAGGAGAAACTTTTACTCTGGTTTCTCAGTCTGTTTCCTAGTGCCTGTTTCAAGTTCCTGCAGTTTACACTGTAAAACCGAGTTGGAGCTAGTACCTTCCCATATATATGTATGGAGTGGAGTTGGAAACTGAAAAGAAACTTTGTGTTGCCAACAAGCTAGTTGGAGGACGGCTTTCTCACACACTTATCTCTCAAAACTGAGCATGTTGAGAGACGTTCTTTCATCTAGCACAAAGGGAAAGGGTTGCAGGAGAAACTTTTACTCTGGTTTCTCAGTCTGTTTCCTAGTGCCGGTTTCAAGTTCCTGCAGTTTTCACTGTAAAACCGAGTTGGAGCTAGTACCTGCCCATATATATGTATGGAGTGTATTTTACAACTGAAAAGAAACTTTATGTTCCCAACAAGCTGGTTGAAGGACGGCTTTCACACACACTTATCTCTCAGAACTGAGCATGTGGACAGACGTTCGTTCATCTAGCACAAATGGAACGGAATACGGGAGAAACTTTTACTCTGGTTTCTCAGTCTGTTTCCTAGTGCCGGTTTGAAGTTCCTGCAGTTTTCACTGTAAAACCGATTTGGAGCTAGTACCTTCCCATATATATGTATGGAGTGGAGTTGGAAACTGAAAAGAAACTTTGTGTTGCCAACAAGCTAGTTGAAGGACGGCTTTCTCACACACTTATCTCTTAAAACTGAGCATGTTGAGAGACGTTCGTTCATCTAGCACAAAGGGAACGGGTTGCAGGAGAAACTTTTACTCTGGTTTCTCAGTCTGT
This sequence comes from Camelus dromedarius, assembly GCF_036321535.1. Classification (NCBI taxonomy): domain Eukaryota; kingdom Metazoa; phylum Chordata; class Mammalia; order Artiodactyla; family Camelidae; genus Camelus; species Camelus dromedarius. The sequence continues at coordinate 11,346,952 of NC_087470.1, read as the reverse complement.
TTCCTAATGCTGGTTTGAAGTTCCTGCAGTTTTCACTGTAAAACCGATTTGGAGCTAGTACCTTCCCATATATATGTATGGAGTGGAGTTTACAACTGAAAAGAAACTTTGTGTTCCAAACAAGCTGGTTGAAGGACGGCTTTCACACACACTTATCTCTCAGAACTGAGCATGTGGACAGACGTTCGTTCATCTAGCACAAAGGGAACGGATTGCAGGAGAAACTTTTTCTCTGGTTTCTCAGTCTGTTTCCTAGTGCCTGTTTCAAGTTCCTGCAATTTTCACTGTAAAACAGAGTTGGAGCTAGTACCTTCCCATATATATGTATGCAGTGGAGTTTGCAACTGAAAAGAATCTTTGTGTTCCCAACAAGCTAGTTGAAGGACTTCTTTCACACACACTTATCTCTCAGAACTGAGCATGTGGAAAGACATTCGTTCATCTAGCAATAAGGGAACGGATTGCAGGATAAACTTTTACTCTGGTTTCTCAGTCTGTTTCCTAGTGCCTGTTTCAAGTTCCTGCTGTTTACACTGTAAAACCGATTTGGAGCTAGTACCTTCCCATATATATGTATGGAGTGGGGTTGGAAACTGGAAAGAAACTTTGTGTTGCCAACAAGCTAGTTGAAGGACGGCATTCTCACACACATATCTCTCAAAACTGAGCATGTTGAGAGACGTTCGTTCATCTAGCACAAAGGGAAAGGGTTGCAGGAGAAACTTTTACTCTGGTTTCTCAGTCTGTTTCCTAGTGCCGGTTTGAAGTTCCTGCAGTTTTCACTGTAAAACGGAGTTGGAGCTGGTACCTTCCCATATATATGTATGAAGTGTATTTTACAACTGAAAAGAAACTTTGTGTTCCCAACAAGCTGGTTGAAGGACGGCTTTCACACACACTTATCTCTCAGAACTGAGCATGTGGAGAGGCGTTCGTTCATCTAGCACAAAGGGAACGGAATGCAGGAGAAACTTTTACTCTGGTTTCTCAGTCTGTTTCCTAGTGCCTGTTTCAAGTTCCTGCAGTTTTCACTGTAAAACCGAGTTGGAGCTAGTACCTTCCCATATATATGTATGGAGTGGAGTTTGCAACTGAAAAGAAACTTTGTGTTGCCAACAAGCTAATTGAAGGACGGCTTTCTCACACACTTATCTATCAAAACTGAGCATGTTGAGAGACCTTCGTTCATCTAGCACAAAGGGAACGGGTTGCAGGAGAAACTTTTACTCTGATTTCTCAGTCTGTTTCCTAGTGCCGGTTTGAAGTTCCTGCAGTTTTCACTGTAAAACCGAGTTGGAGCTAGTACCTTCCCATATATATGTATGGAGTGGAGTTTACAACTGAAAAGAAACTTTGTGTTCCCAACAAGCTGGTTGAAGGACGGCTTTCACACACACTTATCTCTCAGAACTGAGCATGTGGAGAGACGTTCGTTCATCTAGCACTAAGGGAACGGATTGCAGGAGAAACTTTTACTCTGGTTTCTCAGTCTGTTTCCTAGTGCCTGTTTCAAGTTCCTGCAATTTTCACTGTAAAACAGAGTTGGAGCTAGTACCTTCCCATATATATGTATGCAGTGGAGTTTGCAAATGAGAAGAAACTTTGTGTTCCCAACAAGCTAGTTGAAGGACGGCTTTCACACACACTTATCTCTCAGAACTGAGCATGTGGAGACACGTTCGTTCATCTAGCACAAAGGGAACGGGTTGCAGGAGAAACTTTTACTCTGGTTTCTCAGTCTGTTTCTTAGTGCCGGTTTGAAGTTCCTGCAGTTTTCAGTGTAAAACCGAGTTGGAGCTAGTACCTTCCCATATATATGTATGGAGTGGAGTTTACAACTGAAAAGAAACTTTGTGTTCCCAACAAGATGGTTGAAGGACGGCTTTCACACACACTTATCTCTCAGAACTGAGCATGTGGAGAGACGTTCGTTCATCTAGCACTAAGGGAACGGATTGCAGGAGAAACTTTTACTCTGGTTTCTCAGTCTGTTTCCTAGTGCCTGTTTGAAGTTCCTGCAGTTTTCACTGTAAAACAGAGTTGGAGCTAGTACCTTCCCATATATATGTATGGAGTGTATTTTACAACTGAAAAGAAACTTTGTGTTCCCAACAAGCTGGTTGAAGGACGGCTTTCACACACAATTATCTCTCATAACTGAGCATGTGGAGAGACGTTCGTTCATCTAGCACAAAGGGAACGGATTGCAGGAGAAACTTTTACTCTGGTTTCTCAGTCTGTTTCCTAGTGCCTGTTTCAAGTTCCTGCAGTTTTCACTGTAAAACCGAGTTGGAGCTAGTACCTTCCCATATATATGTATGGAGTGGAGTTTGCAACTGAAAAGTAACTTAGTGTTGCCAACAAGCTAGTTGAAGGACGGCTTTCTCACACACTTATCTATCAAAACTGAGCATGTTGAGAGACCTTCGTTCATCTAGCAAAAAGGGAACGGTTTGCAGGTGAAACTTTTACTCTGGTATCTCAGTCTGTTTCCTAGTGCCGGTTTGAAGTTCCTGCAGTTTTCACTGTAAAACCGATTTGGAGCTAGTACCTTCCCATATATATGTATGGAGTGGAGTTTACAACTGAAAAGAAACTTTGTGTTCCCAACAAGCTGGTTGAAGGACGGCTTTCACACACACTTATCTCTCAGAACTGAGCATGTGGAGAGACGTTCGTTCATCTAGCACTAAGGGAACGGATTGCAGGAGAAACTTTTACTCTGGTTTCTCAGTCTGTTTCCTAGTGCCTGTTTCAAGTTCCTGCAGTTTACACTGTAAAACCGAGTTGGAGCTAGTACCTTCCCATATATATGTATGGAGTGGAGTTGGAAACTGAAAAGAAACTTTGTGTTGCCAACAAGCTAGTTGAAGGACGGCTTTCTCACACACTTATCTCTCAAAACTGAGCATGTTGAGAGACGTTCTTTCATCTAGCACAAAGGGAAAGGGTTGCAGGAGAAACTTTTACTCTGGTTTCTCAGTCTGTTTCCTAGTGCTGGTTTGAAGTTCCTGCAGTTTTCACTGTAAAACCGAGTTGGAGCTAGTACCTCCCCATATATATGTATGGAGTGTATTTTACAACTGAAAAGAAACTTTGTGTTCCCAACAAGCTGGTTGAAGGACGGCTTTCACACACACTTATCTCTCAGAACTGAGCATGTGGACAGACGTTCGTTCATCTAGCACAAATGGAACGGAATACGGGAGAAACTTTTACTCTGGTTTCTCAGTCTGTTTCCTAGTGCCTGTTTCAAGTTCCTGCAATTTTCACTATAAAACCGAGTTGGAGCTAGTACCTTCCCATATATATGTATGCAGTGGAATTTGCAACTGAAAAGAAACTTTGTGTTGCCAACAAGCTATTTGAAGGACGCCTTTCACACACACTTATCTCTCCGAACTGAGCATGTGGAGAGACGTTCGTTCATCTAGCACAAAAGGAACGGGTTGCAGGAGAAATTTTACTCTGGTTTCTCAGTCTGTTTCCTAGTGCCGGTTTGAAGTTCCTGCAGTTTTCACTCTAAAACCGAGTTGGAGCTAGTACCTTCCCATATATATGTATGGAGTGGAGTTTGCAACTGAAAAGAAACTTTGTGTTCCCAACAAGCTGGTTGAAGGACGGCTTTCACACTCACTTATCTCTCAGAACTGAGCATGTGGAGACACGTTCGTTCATCTAGCACAAAGGGAACGGGTTGCAGGAGAAACTTTTACTCTGGTTTCTCAGTCTGTTTCTTAGTGCCGGTTTGAAGTTCCTGCAGTTTTCACTGTAAAACCGAGTTGGAGCTAGTACCTTCCCATATATATTTATGGAGTGGAGTTTACAACTGAAAAGAAACTTTGTGTTCCCAACAAGATGGTTGAAGGACGGCTTTCACACACACTTATCTCTCAGAACTGAGCATGTGGAGAGACGTTCGTTCATCTAGCACTAAGGGAACGGATTGCAGGAGAAACTTTTACTCTGGTTTCTCAGTCTGTTTCCTGGTGCCTGTTTCAAGTTCCTGCAATTTTCACTGTAAAATAGAGTTGGAGCTAGTACCTTCCCATATATATGTATGCAGCGGAGTTTGCAACTGAGAAGAAACTTTGTGTTCCCAACAAGCTTGTTGAATGACGGCGTTCACACACACTTATCTCTCACAACTGAGCATGTGGAGAGACGTTCGTTCATCTAGCACAAAGGGAACGGGTTGCAGGGGAAACTTTTACTCTGGTTTCTCAGTCTGTTTCTTAGTGCCGGTTTGAAGTTCCTGCAGTTTTCACTGTAAAACCGAGTTGGAGCTACTACCTTCCCATATATATGTATGGAGTGGAGTTTACAACTGAAAAGAAACTTTGTGTTCCCAACAAGCTGGTTGAAGTACGGCTTTCACACACACTTATCTCTCAGAACTGAGCATGTGGAGAGACGTTCGTTCATCTAGCACTAAGGGAACGGATTGCAGGAGAAACTTTTACTCTGGTTTCTCAGTCTGTTTCCTAGTGCCTGTTTCAAGTTCCTGCAGTTTACACTGTAAAACCGAGTTGGAGCTAGTACCTTCCCATATATATGTATGGAGTGGAGTTGGAAACTGAAAAGAAACTTTGTGTTGCCAACAAGCTAGTTGAAGAACGGCTTTCTCACACACTTATCTCTCAAAACTGAGCATGTTGAGAGACGTTCGTTCATCTAGCACAAAGGGAAAGGGTTGCAGGAGAAACTTTTACTCTGGTTTCTCAGTCTGTTTCCTAGTGCCGGTTTGAAGTTCCTGCAGTTTTCACTGTAAAACCGAGTTGGAGCTAGTACCTTCCCATATATATGTATGGAGTGTATTTTACAACTGAAAAGAAACTTTGTGTTCCCAACAAGCTGGTTGAAGGACGGCTTTCACACACACTTATCTCTCAGAACTGAGCATGTGGATAGACGTTCGTTCATCTAGCACAAAGGGACCGGATTGCAGGAGAAACTTTTACTCTGGTTTCTCAGTCTGTTTCCTAGTGCCTGTTTCAAGTTCCTGCAGTTTTCACTGTAAAACCGAGTTGGAGCTAGTACCTTCCCATATATATGTATGGAGTGGAGTTTGCAACTGAAAAGAAACTTAGTGTTGCCAACAAGCTAGTTGAAGGACGGCTTTCTCACACACTTATCTATCAAAACTGAGCATGTTGAGAGACATTCGTTCATCTAGCAAAAAGGGAACGGGTTGCAGGAGAAACTTTTACTCTGGTTTCTCAGTCTGTTTCCTAGTGCCGGTTTGAAGTTCCTGCAGTTTTCACTGTAAAACCGAGTTGGAGCTAGTACCTTCCCATATATATGTATGGAGTGGAGTTGGAAACTGAAAAGAAACTTTGTGTTCCCAACAAGCTGGTTGAAGGACGGCTTTCACACACACTTATCTCTCAGAACTGAGCATGTGGAGAGACGTTCGTTCATCTAGCACAAATGGAACGGATTGCAGCAGAAACTTTTACTCTGGTTTTCAGTCTGTTTCCTAGTGCCTGTTTCAATTTCCTGCAGTTTAGAATGTAAAACCGAGTTGGAGCTAGTACCTTCCCATATATATGTATGGAGTGGAGTTTGAAACTGAAAAGAAACTTTGTGTTGCCAACAAGCTAGTTGAAGGACGGCTTTCTCACACACTTATCTCTCAAAACTGAGCATGTTGAGAGACGTTTGTTCATCTAGCACAAAGGGAAAGGGTTGCAGGAGAAACTTTTACTCTGGTTTCTCAGTCTGTTTCCTAGTGCCGGTTTGAAGTTCCTGCAGTTTTCACTGTAAAACCGAGTTGGAGCTAGTACCTTCCCATATATATGTATGGAGTGTATTTTACAACTGAAAAGAAACTTTGTGTTCCCAACAAGCTGGTTGAAGGACGGCTTTCACACACACTTATCTCTCAGAACTGAGCATGTTGAGAGACGTTCGTTCATCTAGCACAAAGGGACCGGATTGCAGGAGAAACTTTTACTCTGGTTTCTCAGTCTGTTTCCTAGTGCCTGTTTCAAGTTCCTGCAGTTTTCACTGTAAAACCGAGTTGGAGCTAGTACCTTCCCATATATATGTATGGAGTGGAGTTTGCAACTGAAAAGAAACTTAGTGTTGCCAACAAGCTAGTTGAAGGACGGCTTTCTCACACACTTATCTATCAAAACTGAGCATGTTGAGAGACATTCGTTCATCTAGCAAAAAGGGAACGGGTTGCAGGAGAAACTTTTACTCTGGTTTCTCAGTCTGTTTCCTAGTGCCGGTTTGAAGTTCCTGCAGTTTTCACTGTAAAACCGAGTTGGAGCTAGTACCTTCCCATATATATGTATGGAGTGGAGTTGGAAACTGAAAAGAAACTTTGTGTTCCCAACAAGCTGGTTGAAGGACGGCTTTCACACACACTTATCTCTCAGAACTGAGCATGTGGAGAGACGTTCGTTCATCTAGCACAAATGGAACGGATTGCAGGAGAAACTTTTACTCTGGTTTCTCAGTCTGTTTCCTAGTGCCTGTTTCAATTTCCTGCAGTTTAGAATGTAAAACCGAGTTGGAGCTAGTACCTTCCCATATATATGTATGGAGTGGAGTTTGAAACTGAAAAGAAACTTTGTGTTGCCAACAAGCTAGTTGAAGGACGGCTTTCTCACACACTTATCTCTCAAAACTGAGCATGTTGAGAGACGTTCTTTCAACTAGCACAAAGGGAAAGGGTTGCAGGAGAAACTTTTACTCTGGTTTCTCAGTCTGTTTCCTAGTGCCGGTTTGAAGTTCCGGCAGTTTTCACTGTAAAACCTAGTTGGAGCTAGTACCTTCCCATATATATGTATGGAGTGTATTTTACAACTGAAAAGAAACTTTGTGTTCCCAACAAGCTGGTTGAAGGACGGCTTTCACACACACTTATCTCTCAGAACTGAGAATGTGAACAGACGTTCGTTCATCTAGCACAAAAGGAACGGGTTGCAGGAGAAACTTTTTCTCTGGTTTCTCAGTCTGTTTCCTAGTGCCGGTTTGAAGTTCCTGCAGTTTTCACTGTAAAACCGTGTTGGAGCTAGTACCTTCCCATATATAAGTATGGAGTGGAGTTTGCAACTGAAAAGAAACTTTGTGTTCCCAACAAGCTGGTTGAAGGACGGCTTTCACACTCACTTGTCTCCCAGAACTGAGCATGTGGAGACACGTTCGTTCATCTAGCACAAAGGGAACGGGTTGCAGGAGAAACTTTTACTCTGGTTTCTCAGTCTGTTTCCTAGTGCCTGTTACAAGTTCCTGCTTTTTTCACTGTAAAACCGAGTTGGAGCTTGTACCTTCCCATATATATGTTTGGAGTGGAGTTTGCAACTGAAAAGAAACTTTGTGTTCCCAACAAGCTAGTTGAAGGACGGCTTTCACACACACTTATGTCTCAGAAGTGAGCATGTGGAGAGACGTTCGTTCATCTAGCACAAAGGGAACTGGTTTGCAGGGGAAACTTTTAGTCTGGTTTCTCAGTCTGTTTCCTAGTGCCGGTTTGAGGTTCCTGCAGTTTTCACTGTAAAACCGTGTTGGAGCTAGTACCTTTCCATATATATGTATGGAGTAGAGTTGGAAACTGAAAAGAAACTTTGTGTTCCCAACAAGCTAGTTGAAGGACGGCTTTCACACACACTATCTCTCAAAACTGAGCATGTGGAGAGACGTTCGTTCATCTAGCACAAAGGGAACGGGTTGCAGTGGAAACTATTACTCTGGTTTCTCAGTCTGTTTCCTAGTGCCGGTTTGAAGTTCCTGCATGTTTCACTGTAAGACCGAGTTGGAGCTAGTACCTTCCCGTATATATGTATGGAGTGGAATTTGCAACAGAAAAAAATCTTTGTGTTCCCAACATGCTAGTTGAAGGACGGCTTTCACACACAATTATCTGTCAGAACTGAGCATGTGGGAAGACGTTCGTTCATCTAGCACAAAGGGAACGGATTGCAGGAGAAACTTTTACTCTGGTTTCTCAGTCTGTTTCCTAGTGCCTGTTTCAAATTCCTGCTGTTTTCACTGTAAAACGAGATGAAACTTGTACCTTCCAATATATATGTATGGAGTGGAGTTTGCAACTGAAAAGAAACTTTGTGTTCCCAACAAGCTAGTTGAAGGACGGCTTTCACACACCCATATCTCTCAGAAGTGAGCATGTGGAGAGACGTTCGTTCATCTAGCACAAAGGGAACGGGTTGCAGGAGAAACTTTTACTCTGGTTTCTCAGTCTGTTTCCTAGTGCCGGTTTGAAGTTCCTGCAGTTTTCACTGTAAAACCGAGTTGGAGCTAGTACCTTCCCATATATATGTTAGGAGTGATGTTGGCAACTGAAAAGAAACTTTGCGTTCCCAACAAGCTATTTGACGGACGGCTTTCACACACACTTATCTCTCAAAACTGAGCATGTGGAGAGACGTTCGTTCATCTAGCACAAAGGGAACGGGTTGCAGGAGAAACTTTTACTCTGGTTTCTCAGTCTGTTTCCTAGTGCCGGTTTGAAGTTCCTGCAGTTTTCACTGTAAAACCGAGTTGGAGCTAGTACCTTCCCGTATATATGTATGGAGTGGAGTTTACAACTGATAAGAAACTTTGTGTTCCCAACAAGCTTGTTGAAGGACGGCTTTCACACACAATTAACTCTCAGAACTGAGCATGTGGGGAGACGTTCGTTCATCTAGCACAAAGGGAACGGATTGCAGGAGAAACTTTTACTCTGGTTTCTCAGTCTGTTTCCTAGTGCCTGTTTCAAATTCCTGCTGTTTTCACTGTAAACCGAGATGAAGCTTGTACCTTCCCATATATATGTATGTAGTGGAGTTTGCAACTGAAAAGAAATTTGTGTTCCCAACAAGCTAGTTGAAGGACGGCTTTCACAAGCACATATCTCTCAGAAGTGAGCATGTGGAGAGACGTTCGTTCATCTAGCACAAAGGGAACGTGTTGCAGGAGAAACTTTTACTCTGGTTTCTCAGTCTGTTTCCTAGTGCCGGTTTGAAGTTCCTGCAGTTTTCACTGTAAAACCGAGTTGGAGCTAGTACCTTCCCATATATATGTATGGAGTGGATTTTGCAACTGAAAAGAAACTTTGTGTTCCCAACAAGCTAGTTGAAGGACGGCTTTCACACACATTATCTCTCAAAACTGAGCATGTGGAGAGACGTTCGTTCATCTAGCACAAACGGAACGGGTTGCAGGAGAAACTATTACTCCGGTTTATCAGTCTGTTTCCTAGTGCCGGTTTGAAGTTCCTGCAGTTTTCACTGTTAGACCGAGTTGGAGCTTGTACCTTCCCATATATATGTATGCAGTGGAGTTTGCAACTGAAAACAATCTTTGTGTTCCCAACATGCTAGTTGAAGGACGGCTTTCACACTCACTTATCTCTCAAAACTGAGCATGAGGAGAGACGTTCGTTCATCTAGCACAAAGGGAACGGGTTGCAGGAGAAACTTTTACTCTGGTTCCTCAGTCTGTTTCCTAGTGCCGGTTTGAACTTCCTGCAGTTTTCACTGTAAAACGGATTTGGAGCTAGTACCTTCCCATATATATGTATGGAGTGGAGTTTACAACTGAAAAGAAACTTTGTGTTCCCAACAAGCTAGTTGAAAGACGGCTTTCACACACACTTATCTCTCAGAACTGAGCATGTGGAGAGACGTTCATTCATCTAGCACAAATGGAACGGATTGCAGGAGAAACTTTTACTCTGGTTTCTCAGTCTGTTTCCTAGTGCCTGTTTCAAGTTCCTGGAGTTTTCACTGTAAAACAGAGTTGGAGCTAGTACCTTCCCATACATATGTATGGAGTGGAGATGGAAACTGAAAAGAAACTTTGTGTTCCCAACAAGCTGAAAGAAGTACGGCTTTCACACACACTTATCTCTCAGAACTGAGCATGTGGAGAGACTTTCGTTCATCTAGCACAAAGGGAACGGGTTGCAGGAGAAACTTTTACTCTGATTTCTCAGTCTGTTTCCTAGTGCCGGTTTGAAGTTCCTGCAGTTTTCACTGTAAAACCGACTTGGAGCTAGTACATTCCCATACATATGTATGGAGTGGGGTCTACAACTGAAAATAAACTTTGTGTTCCCAACAAGCTAGTTGAAGGACGGCTTTCACACACACTTATCTCTCACAACTGAGCATGTGGAGAGACGTTCGTTCATCTAGCACAAAGGGAACGGTTTGCAGGAGAAATTTTACTCTGGTTTCTCAGTCTGTTTCCTAGTGCCGGTTTGAAATTCCTGCATTTTTCACTCTAAAACCGAGTTGGAGCTAGTACCTTCCCATATATATGTATGGAGTGGAGTTTACAACTGAAAAGAAACTTTGTTTTCCCAACAACCTAGTTGAAGTACGGCTTTCACACACACTTATCTCTCAGAACTGAGCATGTGGAGAGACGTTTATTCATCTAGCACAAATGGAACGGATTGCAGGAGAAACTTTTACTCTGGTTTCTCAGTCTGTTTCCTAGTGCCTGTTTCAAGTTCCTGGAGTTTTCACTGTAAAACCGAGTTGGAGCTAGTTCCTTCCCATATATATGTATGGAGTGGAGTTGGAAACTGAAAAGAAACTTTGTGTTCCCAACAAGCTAGTTGAAGGAAGGCTTTCACACACACTTATCTCTCAGAACTGAGCATGTGGAGAGACGTTCGTTCATCTAGCAAAAAAGGGAACGGGTTGCAGAAGAAACTTTTACTCTGGTTTCTCAGTATGTTTCCTAGTGCCGGTTTGAAGTTCCTGCAGTTTTCACTGTAAAACCGAGTTGGAGCTAGTACCTTCCCATATATATTAATGGAGTGGAGTTTGCAACTGAAAAGAAACTTTGTGTTCCCAACAAGCTAGTTGAAGGACGGCTTTCACACACACTTATCTCTCAAAACTGAGCATGTGGAGAGACGTTCGTTCATCCAGCACAAAGGGAACGGGTTGCAGGAGAAACTTTTACTCTGATTTCTCAGCCTGTTTCCTAGTGCCGGTTTGAAGTACCTGCAGTTTTCACTGTAAAACCGACTTTCAGCTAGTACATTCCCATACATATGTATGGATTGGAGTAGGAAACTGAAAAGAAACTTTGTGTTCCCAACAAGCTAGTTGAAGGACGGCTTTCACACACACTTATCTCTCAGAACTGACCATGTGGAGAGACGTTCGTTCATCTAGCACAAAGGGAACTGGTTGCAGGGAAACTTTTACTCTGGTTTCTCAGTCTGTTTCCTAGTGCCAGTTTAAAGTTCCTGCAGTTTACACTGTAAAACCGAGTTGGAGCTATTTCCTTCCCATATATATGTATGGAGTGGAGTTGGAAACTGAAAAGAAACTTTGTGTTGCCAACAAGCTAGTTGAAGGACGGCTTTCTCACACACATATCTCTCAAAACTGAGCATGTTGAGAGACGTTCGTTCATCTAGCACAATGGGAAAGTGTTGCAGGAGAAACTTTTACTCTGATTTATCAGTCTGTTTCCTAGTGCCGGTTTGAAGTTCCTGCAGTTTTCACTGTAAAACCGAGTTGGAGCTAGTACCTTCCCATATATATGTATGGAGTGGAGTTTGCAACTGAAAAGAAACTTTGTGTTCCCAACAAGCTGGTTGAAGGACGGCTTTCACACACTTATCTCTCAGAACTGAGCATGTGGAGAGACGTTCGTTCATCTAGCACAAAGGGAACGGGTTGCAGGACAAACTTTTACTCTGGTTTCTCAGTCTGTTTCCTAGTGCCTGTTTCAAGTTCCTGCAGTTTTCACTGTAAAACCGAGTTGGAGCTAGTACCTTCCCATATATATGTATGGAGTGGAGTTGGAAACTGAAAAGAAACTTTGTGTTGCCAACAAGCTAGTTGAAGGACGGCTTTCTCACACACTTATCTCTCAAAACTGAGCATGTTGAGAGACGTTCGTTCATCTAGCACAAAGGGAAAGGGTTGCAGGAGAAACTTTTACTCTGGTTTCTCAGTCTGTTTCCTAGTGCCGGTTTGAAGTTCCTGCAGATTTCACTGTAAAACCGAGTTGGAGCTAGTACCTTCCCATATATATGTATGGAGTGTATTTTACAACTGAAAAGAAACTTTGTGTTCCCAACAAGCTGGTTGAAGAACGGCTTTCACACACACTTATCTCTCAGAACTGAGCATGTGGAGAGACGTTCGTTCATCTAGCACAAATGGAACGGATTGCAGGAGAAACTTTTACTCTGGTTTCTCAGTCTGTTTCCTAGTGCCTGTTTCAAGTTCCTGCAGTTTTCACTGTAAAACCGAGTTGGAGCTAGTACCTTCTCATATATATGTATGGAGTGGAGTTTGCAACTGAAAAGAAACTTTGTGTTGCCAACAAGCTAGTTGAAGGACGGCTTTCTCACACAATTATCTATCAAAATTGAGCATGTTGAGAGACCTTCGTTCATCTAGCACAAAGGGAACGGTTTGCAGGAGAAACTTTTACTCTGGTTTCTCAGTCTGTTTCCTAGTGCCGGTTTGAAGTTCCTGCAGTTTTCACTGTAAAACCGAGTTGGAGCTAGTACCTTCCCATATATATGTATGGAGTGGAGTTTACAACTGAAAAGAAACTTTGTGTTCCCAACAAGCTGGTTGAAGGACGGCTTTCACACACACTTATCTCTCAGAACTGAGCATGTGGGAGACGTTCGTTCATCTAGCACAAAGGGAACGGATTGCAGGAGAAACTTTTACTCTGGTTTCTCAGTCTGTTTCCTAGTGCCTGTTTCAAATTCCTGCTGTTTTCACTGTAAACCGAGTTGAAGCTTGTAACTTCCCATATATATGTATGGAGTGGAGTTGGAAACTGAAAAGAAACTTTGTGTTCCCAACAAGCTAGTTGAAGGACGGCTTTCTCACACACTTATCTCTCAGAAGTGAGCATGTGGAGAGAAGTTCGTTCATCTAGCACAAAGGGAACGGATTGCAGGGGAAACTTTTACTCTGGTTTCTCAGTCTGTTTCCTAGTGTCGGTTTGAAGTTCCTGCATGTTTCACTCTAAGACCGAGTTGGAGCTTGTACCATCCCATATATATGTATGGAGTGGAGTTTACAACTGAAAACAATCTTTGGGTTCCCAACATGCTAGTTGAAGTACTGCTTTCACACTCACTTATCTCTCAAAACTGAGCATGAGGAGAGACTTTCGTTCATCTAGCCCAAAGGGAACGGGTTGCAGGAGAAACTTTTACTCTGGTTTCTCAGTCTGTTTCCTAGTGCCGGTTTGAAGTTCCTGCAGTTTTCACTGTAAAACCGAGTTGGAGCTTGTACCTTCCCATATATATGTATGGAGTGGAGTTTGCAACTGAAAAGAATCTCTGTGTTCCCAACATGCTAGTTGAAGGACGGCTTTCACACTCACTTATCTCTCAAAACTGAGCATGAGGAGAGACTTTCGTTCATCTCGCCCAAAGGGAACGGGTTGCAGGACAAACTTTACTCTGGTTTCTCAGTCTGTGTTTTTGTGCCGGTTTGAAGTTCCTGCAGTTTTCACTGTAAAACCGAGTTGGAGCTAGTACCTTCCCATATATATGTATGGAGTGGAGTTTGCAACTGAAAAGAAACTTTGTGTTCCCAACAAGCTAGTTGAAGGACGGCTTTCACACACCCATATCTCTCAGAAGTGAGCATGTGGAGAGACGTTCGTTCATCTAGCACAAAGGGAACGGGTTGCAGGAGAAACTTTTACTCTGGTTTCTCAGTCTGTTTCCTAGTGCCGGTTTGAAGTTCCTGCAAGTTTCACTGTAAGACCGAGTTGGAGCTTGTACCTTCCCATATATATGTATGGAGTGGAGTTTGCAACTGAAAAGAATCTTTGTGTTCCCAACATGCTAGTTGAAGGACGGCTTTCACACTCACTTATCTCTCAAAACTGAGCATGAGGAGAGACGTTCGTTCATATAGCACAAAGGGAACGGTTTGCATGAGAAACTTTTACTCTGGTTTCTCAGTCTGTTTCCTAGTGCCGGTTAGAAGTTCCTGCAGTTTTCACTGTAAAAAAGAGTTGGAGCTAGTACCTTCCCATATATATGTATGGAGTGGAGTTTGCAACTGAAAAGAAACTTTGTGTTCCCAACAAGCTAGTTGAAGGACGGCTTTCACACACATTATCTCTCAAAACTGAGCATGTGGAGAGACGTTCGTTCATCTAGCCCAATTGGAACGGGTTGCAGGAGAAACTTTTACTCTGGTTTCTCAGTCTGTTTCCTAGTGCAGGTTTGAAGTTCCTGCAGTTTTCACTGTTAGACCGAGTTGGAGCTTGTACCTTCCCATATATATGTATAGAGTGGAGTTTGCAACTGAAAAGAATCTTTGTGTTCCCAACATGCTAGTTGAAGTACGGCTTCCACACTCACTTATCTCTCAAAACTGAGCATGAGGAGAGACGTTCGTTCATCTAGCACAAAGGGAACGGGTTGCAGGGGAAACTTTTACTCTGGTTCCTCAGTCTGTTCCCTAGTACCAGTTTGAAGTTCCTGCAGTTTTCACTGTAAAACCGAGTTGGAGCTAGTACCTTCCCATATATATGTAAGGAGTGGTGTTTGCAACTGAAAAGAAACTTTGCGTTCCCAACAAGCTATTTGACGGACGGCTTTCACACACACTTATCTCTCAAAACTGAGCATGTGGAGAGATGTTCGTTCATCTAGCACAAAGGGAACGGGTTACAGGAGAAACTTTTACTCTGCTTTCTCAGTCTGTTTCCTAGTGCCGGTTTGAAGTTCCTGCAGTTTTCACTGTAAAACCGAGTTGGAGCTAGTACCTTCCCGTATATATGTATGGAGTGGAGTTTACAACTGATAAGAAAGTTTGTGTTCCCAACAAGCTGGTTGAAGGACGGCTTTCACACACACTTATCTCTCAGAACTGAGCATGTGGGGAGACGTTCGTTCATCTAGCACAAAAGGAACGGATTGAAGGGGAAACTTTTACTCTGGTTTCTCAGTCTGTTTCCTAGTGCCTGTTTCAAATTCCTGCAGTTTTCACTGTAAACCGAGATGAAGCTTGTACCTTCCCATATATATCTATGGAGTGGAGTTTGCAACTGAAAAGAAACTTTGTGTTCCCAACAAGCAAGTTGAAGGACGGCTTTCACAAGCACATATCTCTCAGAAGTGAGCATGTGGAGAGACGTTCGTTCATCTAGCAAAAAGGGAAAGGGTTGCAGGAGAAACTTTTACTCTGGTTTCTCAGTCTGTTTCCTAGTGCCGGTTTGAATTTCCTGCAGTTTTCACTGTAAAACCGAGTTGGAGCTAGTACATTCCCATATATATGTATGGAGTGGAGTTTGCAACTGAAAAGAAACTTTGTGTTCCCAACAAGCTGGTTGAAGGACGGCTATCACACACATTATCTCTCAAAACTGAGCATGTGTAGAGACGTTCGTTCATCTAGCACAAACGGAACGGGTTGCAGGAGAAACTATTACTCCGGTATATCAGTCTGTTTCCTAGTGCCGGTTTGAAGTTCCTGCAGTTTTCACTGTTAGACCGAGTTGGAGCTTGTACCTTCCCATATATATGTAAGGAGTGGTGTTTGCAACTGAAAAGAAACTTTGCGTTCCCAACAAGCTATTTGACGGACGGCTTTCACACACACTTATCTCTCAAAACTGAGCATGTGGAGAGACGTTCGTTCATCTAGCACAAAGGGAACGGGTTACAGGAGAAACTTTTACTCTGGTTTCTCAGTCTGTTTCCTAGTGCCGGTTTGAAGTTCCTGCAGTTTTCACTGTAAAACCGAGTTGGAGCTAGTACCTTCCCGTATATATGTATGGAGTGGAGTTTACAACTGATAAGAAACTTTGTGTTCCCAACAAGCTGGTTGAAGGACGGCTTTCACACACACTTATCTCTCAGAACTGAGCATGTGGGGAGACGTTCGTTCATCTAGCACAAAGGGAACGGATTGCAGTGGAAACTTTTACTCTGGTTTCTCAGTCTGTTTACGAGTGCCTGTTTCAAATTCCTGCTGTTTTCACTGTAAACCGAGATGAAGCTTGTACCTTCCCATATATATGTATGGAGTGGAGTTTGCAACTGAAAAGAAACTTTGTGTTCCCAACAAGCTAGTTGAAGGACGGCTTTCACACACACATATCTCTCAGAAGTGAGCATGTGGAGAGACGTTCGTTCATCTAGCACAAAGGGAACGGGTTGCTGGAGAAACTTTTACTCTGGTTTCTCAGTCTGTTTCCTAGTGCCGGTTTGAAGTTCCTGCAGGTTTCAGTGTAAGACCGAGTTGGAGCTTGTACCTTCCCATATATATGTATGGAGTGGAGTTTGCAACTGAAAAGAATCTTTGTGTTCCCAACATGCTAGTTGAAGGACGGCTTTCACACTCACTTATCTCTCAAAACTGAGCATGAGGAGAGACTTTCGTTCATCTAGCCCAAAGGGAACGGGTTGCAGGAGAAACTTTTACTCTGGTTTCTCAGTCTGTTTCCTAGTGCCGGTTTGAAGTTCCTGCAGTTTTCACTGTAAAACCGAGTTGGAGCTAGTACATTCCCATATATATGTATGGAGTGGAGTTTGCAACTGAAAAGAAACTTTGTGTTCCCAACAAGCTAGTTGAAGGACGGTTTTCACACACATTATCTCTCAAAACTGAGCATGTGGAGAGACGTTCGTTCATCTAGCACAAAGGGAACGGGTTGCAGGAGAAACTAATACTCCGGTTTCTCAGTCTGTTTCCTAGTGCCGGTTTGAATTTCCTGCAGTTTTCACTGTTAGACCGAGTTGGAGCTTGTACCTTCCCATATATATGTATGGAGTGGAGTTTGCAACTGAAAAGAATCTTTGTGTTCCCAACATGGTAGTTGAAGGACGGCTTTCACACTCACTTATCTCTCAAAACTGAGCATGAGGAGAGACGTTCGTTCATCTAGCACAAAGGGAACGTGTTGCAGGAGAAACTTTTACTCTGGTTCCTCAGTCTGTTTCCTAGTACCAGTTTGAAGTTCCCGCAGTTTTCACTGTAAAACCGAGTTGGAGCTAGTACCTTCCCATATATATGTATGGAGTGGAGTTTGCAACTGAAAAGAAACTTTGTGTTCCCTACAAGTTAGTTGAAGGACGGCTTTCACACACAATTATCTCTCAGAACTGAGCATGTGGAGAGACGTTCGTTCATCTAGCCCAATTGGAACGGGTTGCAGGAGAAACTTTTACTCTGGTTTCTCAGTCTGTTCCCTAGTGCCGGTTTGAAGTTCCTGCAGTTTTCACTGTAAAACCGAGTTGGAGCTAGTAGCTACCCATATATATGTATGGAGTGGAGTTTGCAACTGAAAAGAAACTTTGTGTTCCCAACAAGCTAGTTGAAGGACGGCTTTCACACTCACTTATCTCTCAAACTGAGCATGAGGAGAGACGTTCGTTCATCTAGCACAGAGGGAACGGGTTGCAGGAGAATCTTTTACTCTGGTTCCTCAGTCTGTTTCCTAGTACCAGTTTGAAGTTCCTGCAGTTTTCACTGTAAAACCGAGTTGGAGCTAGTACCTTCCCATATATATGTAAGGAGTGGTGTTTGCAACTGAAAAGAAACTTTGCGTTCCCAACAAGCTATTTGACGGACGGCTTTCACACACACTTATCTCTCAAAACTGAGCATGTGGAGAGACGTTCGTTCATCTAGCACAAAGGGAACGGGTTACAGTAGAAACTTTTACTCTGGTTTCTCAGTCTGTTTACGAGTGCCTGTTTCAAATTCCTGCTGTTTTCACTGTAAACCGAGATGAAGCTTGTATCTTCCCATATATATGTATGGAGTGGAGTTTGCAACTGAAAAGAAACTTTGTGTTCCCAACAAGCTAGTTGAAGGACGGCTTTCACACACACATATCTCTCAGAAGTGAGCATGTGGAGAGACGTTCGTTCATCTAGCACAAAGGGAACGGGTTGCAGGAGAAACTTTTACTCTGTTTTCTCAGTCTGTTTCCTAGTGCCGGTTTGAAGTTCCTGCAGGTTTCACTGTAAGACCGAGTTGGAGCTTGTACCTTCCCATATATATGTATGGAGTGGAGTGTGCAACTGAAAAGAATCTTTGTGTTCCCAACATGCTAGTTGAAGGACGGCTTTCACACTCACTTATCTCTCAATACTGAGCATGAGGAGAGACTTTCGTTCATCTAGCCCAAAGGGAACGGGTTGCAGGAGAAACTTTTACTCTGGTTTCTCAGTCTGTTTCCTAGTGCCGGTTTGAAGTTCCTGCAGTTTTCACTGTAAAACCGAGTTGGAGCTAGTAACTTCCCATATATATGTATGGAGTGGAGTTTGCAACTGAAAAGAAACTTTGTGTTCCCAACAAGCTAGTTGAAGGACGGCTTTCACACACATTATCTCTCAAAACTGAGCATGTGGAGAGACGTTCGTTCATCTAGCACAAAGGGAACGGGTTGCAGGAGAAACTATTACTCCGGTTTCTCAGTCTGTTTCCTAGTGCCGGTTTGAATTTCCTGCAGTTTTCACTTTTAGACCGAGTTGGAGCTTGTACCTTCCCATATATATGTATGGAGTGGAGTTTGCAACTGAAAAGAATCTTTGTGTTCCCAACATGCTAGTTGAAGGACGGCTTTCACACTCACTTATTTCTCAAAACTGAGCATGAGGAGAGACGTTCGTTCATCTAGCACAAAGGGAACGGGTTGCAGGAGAAACTTTTACTCTGTTTCCTCAGTCTGTTTCCTAGTACCAGTTTGAAGTTCCTGCAGTTTTCACTGTAAAACCGAGTTGGAGCTAGTACATTCCCATATATATGTAAGGAGTGATGTTTGCAACTGAAAAGAAACTTTGCGTTCCCAACAAGCTATTTGAAGGTCGGCTTTCACACACACTTATCTCTCAGAACTGAGCATGTGGAGAGACGTTCGTTCATCTAGCACAAATGGAAAGGGGTTGCAGGAGAAACTTTTACTCTGGTTTCTCAGTCTGTTCCCTAGTGCCGGTTTGAAGTTCCTGCAGTTTTCACTGTAAAACCGAGTTGGAGCTAGTAGCTACCCATATATATGTATGGAGTGGAGTTTGCAACTGAAAAGAAACTTTGTGTTCCCAACAAGCTAGTTGAAGGACGGCTTTCACACACACTTATCCCTCAAATCTGAGCATGTGGAGAGACGTTCGTTCATCTAGCACAAAGGGAACGGGTTGCAGGAGAAACTTTTACTCCGGTTTATCAGTCTGTTTCCTAGTGCCGGTTTGAAGTTCCTGCAGTTTTCACTGTAAGACCGAGTTGGAGCTTGTACCTTCCCATATATATGTATGCAGTGGAGTTTGCAACTGAAAAGAATCTTTGTTTTCCCAACATGCTAGTTGAAGGACGGCTTTCACACTCACTTCTCTCTCAAAACTGAGCATGAGGAGAGACGTTCGTTCATCTAGCACAAAGGGAACGGGTTGCAGGAGAAACTTTTACTCTGGTTCCTCAGTCTGTTCCCTAGTACCAATTTGAAGTACCTGCAGTTTTCACTGTAAACCCGAGTTGGAGCTAGTACCTTCCCTTATATATGTATGGAGTGGTGTTTGCAACTGAAAAGAAAATTTGTGTTCCCAACAAGCTAGTTGAAGGACGGCTTTCACACACACTTATCTCTCAGAACTGAGCATGTGGAAAGACGTTCATTCATCTAGCACAAAGGGAACGGATTGCTGGAGAAACTTTTACTCTGGTTTCTCAGTCTGTTTCCTAGTGTCTGTTGCAAATTCCTGCAGTTTTCACTGTAAACCGAGATGAAGCTTGTACCTTCCCTTATATATGTATGGAGTGGAGTTGGCAACTGAAAAGAAACTTTGTGTTCCCAACAAGCTAGTTGAAGGACGGCTTTCACAAGCATATATCTCTCAGAAGTGAGCATGTGGAGAGACGTTCGTTCATCTAGCACAAAGGGAACGGGTTGCAGGGGAAACTGTTACTCTGTATTCTCAGTATGTTTCCTAGTGCCGGTTTGAAGTTCCTGCAGTTTTCACTGTAAAACCGAGTTGGAGCTAGTACCTTCCCATATATATGTATGGAGTGGAGTTTGCTACTGAAAAGAAACTTTGTGTTCCCAACAAGCTAGTTGAAGGACGGCTTTCACACACATTATCTCTCAAAACTGAGCATGTGGAGAGACGTTCGTTCATCTAGCAGAAACGGAACGGGTTGCAGGAGAAACTATTACTCCGGATTATCAGTCTGTTTCCTAGTGCCGGTTTGAAGTTCCTGCAGTTTTCACTGTTAGACCGAGTTGGACCTTGTACCTTACCATATATATGTATGCAGTGGAGTTTGCAACTGAAAAGAATCTTTGTGTTCCCAACATGCTAGTTGAAGGACGGCTTTCACACTCACTTCTCTCTCAAAACTGAGCATGAGGAGAGACGTTCGTTCATCTAGCACAAAGGGAACGGGTTGCAGGAGAAACTTTTACTCTGGTTCCTCAGTCTGTTTCCTAGTACCAGTTTGAAGTTCCTGCAGTTTTCACTGTAAAACCGAGTTGCAGCTAGTACCTTCCCATATATATGTAAGGAGTGGTGTTTGCAACTGAAAAGAAACTTTGCGTTTCCAACAAGCTATTTGACGGACGGCTTTCACACACACTTATCTCTCAGAACTGAGCATGTGGAGAGACGTTCGTTCATCTAGCACAACGGGAACGGATTACATGAGAAACTTTTACTCTGGTTTCTCAGTCTGTTTCCTAGTGCCTGTTTGAAGTTCCTGCAGTTTTCACTGTAAAACCGAGTTGGAGCTAGTACCTTCCCATATATATGTATGGAGTGGAGTTTACAACTGATAAGAAACTTTGTGTTCCCAACAAGCTGGTTGAAGGACGGCTTTCACACACACTTATCTCTCAGAACTGAGCATGTGGGGAGACGTTAGTTCATCTAGCACAAAGGGAACGGGTTGCAGGAGAAACTTTTACTCTGGTTCCTCAGTCTGTTTCCTAGTGCCTGTTTCAAGTTCCTGCTGTTTTCACTGTAAAACCGAGTTGAAGCTTGTACCTTCCGATATATATGTATGGAGTGGAGTTTGCAACTGAAAAGAAACTTTGTGTTCCCAACAAGTTAGTTGAAGGACGGCTTTCACACACACTTATCTCTCAGAACTGAGCATGTGGAGAGACTTTCGTTCATCTAGCACAAACGGAGCGGGTTGCAGGAGAAACTTTTTCTCCGGTTTCTAAGTCTGTTTCCTAGTGCCGGTTTGAAGTTCCTGCAGTTTTCACTGTAAGACCGAGTTGGAGCTTGTACCTTCCCATATATATGTATGGAGTGGAGTTTGCAACTGAAAAGAATCTTTGTTTTCCCAACATGCTAGTTGAAGGACGGCTTTCACACTCACTTATCTCTCAAAACTGAGCATGAGGAGAGACGTTCGTTCATCTCGCACAAAGGGAACGGGTTGCAGGATAAACTTTTACTCTGGTTCCTCAGTCTGTTTCCTAGTACCAATTTGAAGTTCCTGCAGTTTTCACTGTAAAACCGAGTTGGAGCTAGTACCTTCCCATATATATGTATGGAGTGAAGATGGAAACTTAAAAGAAACTTTGTGTTCCCAACAAGCTAGTTAATGGACGGCTTTCAAACACACTTATCTCTCAAAACTGAGCAAGTGGAGAGACGTTCGTTCATCTAGCACAAAGGGAAAGGGTTGCCGGAGAAACTTTTACTCTGGTTTCTCAGTCTGTATCCTAGTGCCGGTTTGAAGTTCCTGCAGTTTTCACTGTAAAACCGAGTTGGAGCTAGTACATTCCCATATATATGTATGGAGTGGAGTTTGCAACTGAAAAGAAACTTTGTGTTCCCAACAAGCTAGTTGAAGGACGGCTTCACACACACTTATCTCTCAAAACTGAGCATGTGGAGAGACGATCGTTCATCTAGCACAAAGGGAACGGGTTGCAGGGGAAACTTTTACTCTGTTTTCTCAGTTTGTTTCCTAGTGCCGGTTTGAAGTTCCTACAGTTTTCACTATTAAAACCGAGTTGGAGCTAGTACCTTCCTACATATATTTATGGAGTGGAGTTGGAAATTGAAAAGTAACTATGTGTTCCCAACAAGTTAGTTGAAGGACGGCTTTCACACACACTTATCTCTCAAAACTGAGCATGTGGAGAGACGTTCGTTCATCTAGCACAAAGGGAACGGTTTGCAGGAGAAACTTTTACTCTGGTTTCTCAGTGTGTTTCCTAGTGAAGGTTTGAACTTCCTGCAGTTTTCACTGTAAAACCGTGTTTTAGCTAGTACCTTCCCATATATATGTATGGAGTGGAGTTTGCAACTCAAAAGAAACTTTGTGTTCCCAACAAGCTAGTTGAAGGACGGCTTTCACACACACTTATCTCTCAAAACTGAGCATGTGGAGAGACGATCGTTCATCTAGCACAAAGGGAACGGGTTGCAGGAGAAACTTTTACTCTGTTATCTCAGTCTGTTTCCTAGTGCCTGTTTCAAGTTCCTGCAATTTTCACTGTAAAACCGAGTTGGAGCTAGTACCTTCCCATATATATGTAAGGAGGGGAGTTACCAACTGAAAAGAAACTTTGTGTTCCCAACAAGCTAGATGAAGGACGGCTTCACACACAGTTATCTCTCAAAACTGAGCATGTGGAGAGACGTTCGTTCATCTAGCAAAAAGGGAACTGGTTGCAGGAGAAACTTTTACTCTGGTTTCTCAGTCTGTTTCCTAGTGCCGGTTTGAAGTTCCTGCAGTTTTCACTGTAAAACCGAGTTGGAGCTAGTACCTTCCCATATATATGAATGGAGTGCAGTTTACAACTGATAAGAAATTTTGTGTTCCCAACAAGCTGGTTGAAGGACGGCTTTCACACACACTTATCTCTCAGAACTGAGCATGTGGGGAGACGTTAGTTCATCTAGCACAAAGGGAACGGGTTGCAGGAGAAACTTTTACTCTGGATCCTCAGTCTGTTTCCTAGTGCCTGTTTCAAGTTCCTGCAGTTTTCACTATTAAAACCGAGTTGGAGCTAGTACCTTCCAACATATATGTATGGAGTGGAGTTGGAAATTGAAAAGTAACTATGTTTTCCCAACAAGTTAGTTGAAGGACGGCTTTCACACACACTTATCTCTCAAAACTGAGCATGTGGAGAGACGTTCGTTCATCTAGCACAAAGGGAACGGTTTGCAGGAGAAACTTTTACTCTGGTTTCTCAGTGTGTTTCCTAGTGCCGGTTTGAACTTCCTGCAGTTTTCACTGTAAAATCGTGTTTTAGCTAGTACCTTCCCATATATATGTATGGAGTGGAGTTTGCAACTCAAAAGAAACTTTGTGTTCCCAACAAGCTAGTTGAATGACGGCTTTCACACACACTTATCTCTCAAAACTGAGCATGTGGAGAGACGATCGTTCATCTAGCACAAAGGGAACGGGTTGCAGGAGAAACTTTTACTCTGTTATCTCAGTCTGTTTCCTAGTGCCAGTTTGAAGTTCCTGCAGTTTTCACTGTAAAACCGAGTTGGAGCTAATACCTTCCCATATATATGTAAGGAGTGGAGTTTGCAACTGAAAAGAAACTTTGTGTTCCCAACAAGCTAGTTGAAGGACGGCTTCACACACATTTATCTCTCAAAACTGAGCATGTGGAGAGACGTTCGTTCATCTAGCAAAAAGGGAACGGGTTGCAGGAGAAACTTTTACTCTGGTTTCTCAGTCTGTTTCCTATTGCCGGTTTGAAGTTCCTGCAGTTTTCACTGTAAAACCGAGTTGGAGCTAGTACCTTCCCATATATATGTATGGAATGGAGTTTACAACTGATAAGAAACTTTGTGTTCCCAACAAGCTGGTTGAAGGACGGCTTTCACACACACTTATCTCTCAGAACTGAGCATGTGGGGAGACGTTAGTTCATCTAGCACAAAGGGAACGGGTTGCAGGAGAAACTTTTACTCTGGTTCCTCAGTCTGTTTCCTAGTGCCTGTTTCAAGTTCCTGCTGTTTTCACTGTAAAACCGAGTTGAAGCTTGTACCTTCCGATATATATGTATGGAGTGGAGTTTGCAACTGAAAAGAAACTTTGTGTTCCCAACAAGTTATTTGTAGGACGGCTTTCACACACACTTATCTCTCAGAACTGAGCATGTGGAGAGACTTTCGTTCATCTAGCACAAAGGGAACGGGTTGCAGGAGAAACTTTTACTCCGGTTTCTCAGTCTGTTTCCTAGTGCCGGTTTGAAGTTCCTGCAGTTTTCACTGTAAGACCGAGTTGGAGCTTGTACCTTCCCATATATATGTATGGAGTGGAGTTTGCAACTGAAAAGAATCTTTGTTTTCCCAACATGCTAGTTGAAGGACGGCTTTCACACTCACTTACCTCTAAAAACTGAGCATGAGGAGAGACGTTCGTTCATCTAGCACAAAGGGAACAGTTTGCAGGATAAACTTTTACTCTGGTTTCTCAGTCTGTTTCCTAGTCCCAGTTTGAAGTTCCTGCAGTTTTCACTGTAAAACCGAGTTGGAGCTAGTACTTTCCCTTATATATGTATGGAGTGGTGTTTGCAAATGAAAGAAACTTTGTGTTCCCAACAAGCTAGTTGAAGGACGGCTTTCACACACACTTATCTCTCAGAACTGAGCAAGTGGAAAGACGTTCGTTCTTCTAGCACAAAGGGAACGGGTTGCAGGAGAAACTTTTACACTGGTTTCTCAGTCTGTTTCCTAGTGCCTGTTTGAAGTTCCTGCAGTTTTCACTGTAAAACCGAGTTGGAGCTAGTACCTTCCCATATATATGTATGGAGTGGAGTTGGAAACTTAAAAGAAACTTTGTGTTCCCAACAAGCTAGTTAATGGACGGCTTTCAAACACACTTATCTCTCAAAACTGAGCAAGTGGAGAGACGTTCGTTCATCTAGCACAAAGGGAACGGGTTGCAGGAGAAACTTTTACTCTGGTTTCTCAGTCTGTTTCCTAGTGCCGGTTTGAAGTTCCTGCAGTTTTCACTGTAAAACCGAGTTGGAGCTAGTACCTTCCCATATATATGTATGGAGTGGAGTTTGCAACTGAAAAGAAACTTTGTGTTCCCAACAAGCTAGTTGAAGGACGGCTTCACACACACTTATCTCTCAAAACTGAGCATGTGGAGAGATGATCGTTCATATAGCACAAAGGGAACGGGTTGCAGGGGAAACTTTTACTCTGTTTTCTCAGTCTGTTTCCTAGTGCCGGTTTGAAGTTCCTGCACTTTTCACTATTAAAACCGAGTTGGAGCTAGTACCTTCCCACATATATGTATGGAGTGGAGTTGGAAATTGAAAAGTAACTATGTGTTCCCAACAAGTTAGTTGAAGGACGGCTTTCACACACACTTATCTCTCAAAACTGAGCATGTGGAGAGACGTTCGTTCATCTAGCACAAAGGGAACGGTTTGCAGGAGAAACTTTTACTCTGGTTTCTCAGTGTGTTTCCTAGTGCCGGTTTGAACTTCCTGCAGTTTTCACTGTAAAACCGTGTTTTAGCTAGTACCTTCCCATATATATGTATGGAGTGGAGTTTGCAACTCAAAAGAAACTTTGTGTTCCCAACAAGCTAGTTGAAGGACGGCTTTCACACACACTTATCTCTCAAAACTGAGCATGTGGAGAGACGCTCGTTCATCTAGCACAAAGGGAACGGGTTGCAGGAGAAACTTTTACTCTGTTATCTCAGTCTGTTTCCTAGTGCCGGTTTGAAGTTCCTGCATTTTTCACTGTAAAACCGAGTTCGAGCTAGTACCTTCCCATATATATGTAAGGAGTGGAGTTTGCAACTGAAAAGAAACTTTGTGTTCCCAACAAGCTAGTTGAAGGACGGCTTCACACACATTTATCTCTCAAAACTGAGCATGTGGAGAGACTTTCGTTCATCTAGCAAAAAGGGAACGGGTTGCAGGAGAAACATTTACTCTTGTTTCTCAGTGTGTTTCCTAGTGCTGGTTTGATCTTCCTGCAGTTTTCACTATAAAACCGAGTTGGAGCTAGTACCTTCCCATATATATGTATGGAGTGGAGTTTGCAACTGAAAAGAAACTTTGTGTTGCCAACAAGCTAGTTGAAGGACGGCTTTCACACACACTTATCTCTCAAAACTGAGCATGTGGAGAGACGTTCGTTCATCTAGCACAAAGGGAACGGGTTGCAGGAGAAACTTTTCTCTGTTTTCTCAGTCTGTTTCCTAGTGCCGGTTTGAAGTTCCTGCAGTTTTCACTGTAAAACCTATTTGGAGCTAGTACCTTCCCTATATATGTATGGAGTGGAGTTTACAACTGAAAAGATACTTTGTGTTCCCAACAAGCTAGTTGAAGGACGGCTTTCACACACAGTTATCTCTCAAAACTGAGCCTGTGAAGAGACATTCCTTCATCTAGCACAAAGGGAACGGGTTGCAGGAGAAACTTATACACTGGTTTCCCAATCTGTTTCCTAGTGCCTGTTTGAAGTTCCTGCAGTTTTCAATGTAATCCGAGTTGGAGCTAGTACCTTCCCATATATATGTATGGAGTGGAGTTGGAAATTGAAAAGAAACTTTGTGTTCCCAACAAGCTAGTTAATGGACGGCTTTCAAACACACTTATCTCTCAAAACTAAGCATGTGGAGAGACGTTCGTTCATCTAGCACAAAGGGAACTGGTGGCAGGAGAAACTTTTACTCTGGATTCACAGTGTGTTTCCTAGTGCCGGTTTGAACTTCGTGCAGTTTTCACTGTAAAACCGAGTTGGAGCTAGTACCTTCCCATATATAATTATGGAGTGGATTTTGCAACTGAAAATAAACTTTGTGTTCCCAACAAGCTAGTTGAAGGACGGCTTCACACACACCTTTCTCTCAAAACTGAGCATGTGGAGAGACGATCGTTCATCTAGCACAAAGGGAACGGGTTGCAGGGGAAACTTTTACTCTGTTTTCACAGTCTGTTTCCTAGTGCCGGTTTGAAGATCCTGCAGCTTTCACTATTAAAACCGAGTTGGAGCTAGTACCTTCCCATATATATGTATGGAGTGGAGTTGGAAATTGAAAAGAAACTTTGTGTTCCCAAAAAGTTAGTTGAAGTACCGCTTTCACACACACTTATCTCTCAAAACTGAGCATGTGGAGAGACGTTCGTTCATCTAGCACAAAGGGAACGGTTTGCAGGAGAAACTTTTACTCTGGTTTCTCAGTGTGTTTCCTAGTGCCGGTTAGAACTTCCTGCAGTTTTCACTGTAAAACCGTGTTTTAGCTAGTACCTTCCCATATATATGTATGGAGTGGAGTTTGCAACTCAAAAGAAACTATGTGTTCCCAACAAGCTAGTTGAAGGACGGCTTTCACACACACTTATCTCTCAAAACTGAGCATGTGGATAGACGATCGTTCATCTAGCACAAAGGGAACGCGTTGCAGGAGAAACTATTCCCTGTTTTCTCAGTCTGTTTCCTAGTGCCGGTTTCAAGTTCCTGCAGTTTTCACTGTAAAACCTATTTGGAGCTAGTACCTTCCCTATATATGTATGGAGTGGAGTTTGCAACTGAAAAGATACTTTGTGTTCCCAACAAGCTAGTTGAAGGACGGCTTTCACACACACTTATCTCTCAAAACTGAGCCTGTGGAGAGACGTTCCTTCATCTAGCACAAAGGGAACGGGTTGCAGGAGAAACTTTTACACTGGTTTCTCAGTCTGTTTCCTAGTGCCTGTTTGAAGTTCCTGCAGTTTTCAATGTAATCCGAGTTGGAGCTAGTACCTTCCCATATATATGTATGGAGTGGAGTTGGAAATTGAAAAGAAACTTTGTGTTCCCAAAAAGCTAGTTAATGGACGGCTTTCAAACACACTTCTCTCTCAAAACTGAGCATGTGGAGAGACGTTCATTCATCTAGCACAAAGGGAACGGGTTGCAGGAGAAACTTTTACTCTGGATTCTCAGTGTGTTTCCTAGTGCCGGTTTGAACTTCGTGCAGTTTTCACTGTAAAACCGAGTTGGAGCTAGTACCTTCCCATATATATTTAAGGAGTGGATTTTGCAACTGAAAATAAACTTTGTGTTCCCAACAAGCTAGTTGAAGGACGGCTTCACACACACTTATCTCTCAAAACTGAGCATGTGGAGAGACGATCGTTCATCTAGCACAAAGGGAACGGGTTGCAGGGGAAACTTTTACTCTGTTATCTCAGTCTGTTTCCTAGTGCCGGTTTGAAGTTCCTGCAGTTTTCACAGTAAAACCGAGTTGGAGCTAGTACCTTCCCATATATATGTAAGGAGTGGAGTTTGCAACTGAAAAGAAACTTTGTGTTCCCAACAAGCTAGTTGAAGGAAGGCTTCACACACATTTATCTCTCAAAACTGAGCATGTTGAGAGACGTTCGTTCATCTAGCAAAAAGGGAAAGGGTTGCAGGAGAAACTTTTACTCTGGTTTCTCAGTGTGTTTCCTAGTGCCGGTTTGAACTTCCTGCGGTTTTCACTGTAAAACCGAGTTGGAGCTAGTACCTCCCTTATATATGTATGGAGTGGAGTTTGCAACTGAAAAGAAACTTAGTGTTGCCAACAAGCTAGTTGAAAGACGGCTTTCACACACACTTATCTCTCAAAACTGAGCATGTGGATAGACGATCGTTCATCTAGCACAAAGGGAACGGGTTGCAGGAGAAACTTTTCTCTGTTTTCTCAGTCTGTTTCCTAGTGCCGGTTTGAAGTTCCTGCAGTTTTCACTGTAAAACCTAGTTGGAGCTAGTACCTTCCCTATATATGTATGGATTGGAGTTTGCAACTGAAAAGAAACTTTGTGTTCCCAACAAGCTAGTTGAAGGACGGCTTTCACACACACTTATCTCTCAGAACTGAGCATGTGGAGAGACGTTCGTTCATATAGCACAAAGGGAACGGGTTGCAGGAGAAACTTTTACTCTGTTTTCTCAGTCTGTTTCCTAGTGCCGGTTTGAAGTTCCTGCAGTTTTCACTGTAAAACCGAGTTGGAGCTAATACCTTCCCATATATATGTATGGAGTGGAGTTTACAACTGAAAAGAAACTTTGTGTTCCCAACAAGCTAGTTGAAGGACGGCTTTCACACACACTTATCTCTCAGAACTGAGCATGTGGAGAGACGTTCATTCATCTAGCACAAATGGAACGGATTGCAGGAGAAACTTTTACTCTGGTTTCTCAGTCTGTTTCCTAGTGCCTGTTTCAAGTTCCTGGAGTTTTCACTTTAAAACCGAGTTGGAGCTAGTACCTTCCCATATATATGTATGGAGTGGATTTGGAAACTGAAAAGAAACTTTGTGTTCCCAACAAGCTAGTTGAAGGACGGCTTTCACACACACTTATCTCTCAGAACTGAGCATGTGGAGAGACGTTCGTTCATCTAGCACAAAGGGAACGGGTTGCAGGAGAAACTTTTACTCTGGTTTCTCAGTCTGTTTCCTAGTGCCGGTTTGAAGTTCCTGCAGTTTTCACTGTAATAACGAGTTGGAGCTAGTACCTTCCCATATATATGTTTGGAGTGGAGTTTGCAAATAAAAAGAAACTTTGTGTTCCCAACAAGCTATTTTAAGGACGGATTTCACACTCACTTATCTCTCAGAACTGAGCATGTGGAGAGACGTTCGTTCATCTAGCACAAAGGGAACGGGTTGCAGGAGAAACTTTTTCTCTGGTTTCTCAGTCTGTTTACTAGTGCCGGTTTGAAGTTCCTGCAGTTTTCACTGTAAAACCTAGTTGGAGCTAGTACCTTCCCATATATATGTATGGAGTGGAGTTTACAACTGAAAAGAAACTTTGTGTTCCCAACAAGCTAGTTGAAAGACGGCTTTCACACACACTTATCTCTCAGAACTGAGCATGTGGAGAGACGTTCGTTCATCTAGCACAAAGTGAACGGAATGCAGGTGAAACTTTTACTCTTGTTTCTCAGTCTGTTTCCTAGTGCCTGTTTCAAGTTCCTGCAGTTTTCACTGTAAAACCGACTTGGAGCTAGTACATTCCCATATATATGTATGGAGTGGAGTTGGAAACTGAAAAGAAACTTTGTTTTCCCAACAAGCTGGTTAAAGGACGGCTTTCACACACACTTATCTCTCAAAACTTAGCATGTTGAGACACGTTCGTTCATCTAGCACAAAGGGAACGGGTTGCAGGAGAAACTTTTACTCTGGCTTCTCAGTCTGTTTCCCAGTGCCTGTTTCAAGTTCCTGCAGTTTTCACTGTAAAACCGAGTTGGAGCTAGTACATTCCCATACATATGTATGGAGTGGAGTTGGAAACTGAAAAGAAACTTTGTGTTCCCAACAAGCTGGTTGAAGGACGGCTTTCACACACACTTATCTCTCAAAACTGAGCATGTGGAGAGACGTTCGTTCATCTAGCACAAAGGGAACGGGTTGCAGGAGAAACTTTTACTCTGGTTTCTCAGTCTCTTTCCTAGTGCCGCTTTGAAGTTCCTGCAGTTTTCACTGTAAAACCGATTTGGAGCTAGTACCTTCCCATATATATGTATGGAGTGGAGTTTGCAACTGAAAAGAAACTTTGTGTTCCCAACAAGCTGGTTAAAGGACGGCTTTCACACACACTTATCTCTCAGAACTGAGCATGTGGAGAGACGTTCGTTCATCTAGCACAAAGGGAACGGGTTGCAGGAGAAACTTTTACTCTGATTTCTCAGTCTGTTTCCTAGTGCCAGTTTAAAGTTCCTGCAGTTTTCACTGTAAAACCGACTTGGAGCTAGTACATTCCCATACATATGTATGGAGTGGAGTTGGAAACTGAAAAGAAACTTTGTGTTCCCAACAAGCTAGTTGAAGGACGGCTTTCACACACACTTATCTCTCAAAACTGAGCATGTGGAGAGACGTTCGTTCATCTAGCACAAAGGGAACGGATTGCAGGAGAAACTTTTACTCTTGTTTCTCAGTCTGTTTCCTAGTGCCTGTTTCAAGTTCCTGCAGTTTTCACTCTAAAACCGATTTGGAGCTAGTACCTTCCCATATATATGTATGGAGTGGAGTTTGCAACTGAAAAGAAACTTTGTTTTCCCAACAAGCTGGTTAAAGGACGGCTTTCACACACACTTATCTCTCAAAACTTAGCATGTGGGGAGACGTTCGTTCATCTAGCACAAAGGGAACGGTTTGCAGGAGAAACTTTTACTCTGGTTTCTCAGTCTGTTTCCTAGTGCCTGTTTCAAGTTCATGCAGTTTTCACTGTAAAACCGAGTTGGAGCTAGTACCTTCCCATATATATGTATGGAGTGGAGTTGGAAACTGAAAAGAAACTTTGTGTTGCCAACAAGCTAGTTGAAGGACGGCTTTCTCACACACTTATCTCTCAAAACTGAGCATGTTGAGAGACGTTCGTTCATCTAGCACAAAGGGAACGGGTTGCAGGAGAAATTTTTACTCTGGTTTCTCAGTCTGTTTCCTAGTGCCGGTTTGAAGTTCCTGCAGTTTTCACTGTAAAACCGAGTTGGAGCTAATACCTTCCCATATATATGTATGGAGTGGAGTTTACAACTGAAAAGAAACTTTGTGTTCCCAACAAGCTAGTTGAAGGACGGCTTTCACACACACTTATCTCTCAGAATTGAGCATGTGGAGAGACGTTCGTTCATCTAGCACAAAGGGAACGGAATGCAGGAGAAACTTTTACTCTTGTTTCTCAGTCTGTTTCCCAGTGCCTGTTTCAAGTTCCTGCAGTTTCCACTGTAAAACCGACTTGGAGCTAGTACCTTCCCATATATATGTATGGAGTGGAGTTGGAAACTGAAAAGAAACTTTGTGTTGCCAACAAGCTAGTTGAAGGACGGCTTTCTCACACACTTATCTCTCAAAACTGAGCATGTTGAGGGACGTTCGTTCATCTAGCACAAAGATAACGGGTTGCAGGAGAAACTTTTACTCTGGTTTCTCAGTCTCTTTCCTAGTGCCGGTTTGAAGTTCCTGCAGTTTTCACTGTAAAACCGACTTGGAGCTAGTACATTCCCATACATATGTATGGAGTGGAGTTGGAAACTGAAAAGAAACTTTGTGTTCCCGACAAGCTAGTTGAAGGACGGCTTTCAAACACACTTATCTCTCAGAACTGAGCATGTGGAGAGACGTTCGTTCATCTAGCACAAAGGGAACGGGTTGCAGGAGAAACTTTTACTCTGGTTTCTCAGTCTGTTTCCTAGTGCCTGTTTCAAGTTCCTGCAGTTTTCACTGTAAAAACGAGTTGGAGCTAGTACCTTCCCATATATATGTATGGAGTGGAGTTGGAAACTGAAAAGAAACTTTGTGTTGCCAACAAGCTAGTTGAAGGACGGCTTTCTCACACACTTATCTCTCAAAACTGAGCATGTTGAGAGACGTTCGTTCATCTAGCACAAAGGGAACGGGTTGCAGGAGAAACTTTTACTCTGGTTTCTCAGTCTGTTTCCTAGTGCCGGTTTGAAGTTCCTGCAGTTTTCACTGTAAAACCGAGTTGGAGCTAGTACCTTCCCATATATATGTATGGAGTGGAGTTTACAACTGAAAAGAAACTTTGTGTTCCCAACAAGCTAGTTGAAAGACGGCTTTCACACACACTTATCTCTCAGAACTGAGCATGTGGAGAGACGTTCGTTCATCTAGCACAAAGTGAACGGAATGCATGAGAAACCTTTACTCTTGTTTCTCAGTCTGTTTCCTAGTGCCTGTTTCAAGTTCCTGCAGTTTTCACTGTAAAACCGACTTGGATCTAGTACATTCCCATATATATGTATGGAGTGGAGTTGGAAACTGAAAAGAAACTTTGTGTTGCCAACAAACTAGTTGAAGGACGGCTTTCTCACACACATATCTCTCAAAACTGAGCATGTTGAGAGACGTTCGTTCATCTAGCACAAAGGGAACGGGTTGCAGGAGAAACTTTTACTCTGGTTTCTCAGTCTCTTTCCTAGTGCCGGTTTGAAGTTCCTGCAGTTTTCACTGTAAAACCGACTTGGAGCTAGTACATTCCCATACATATGTATGGAGTGGAGTTGGAAACTGAAAAGAAACTTTGTGTTCCCGACAAGCTAGTTGAAGGACGGCTTTCAAACACAATTATCTCTCAGAACTGAGCATGTTGAGAGACGTTCGTTCATCTAGCACAAAGGGAACGGGTTGCAGGAGAAACTTTTACTCTGGTTTCTCAGTCTGTTTCCTAGTGCCTGTTTCAAGTTCCTGCAGTTTTCACTGTAAAACCGAGTTGGAGCTAGTACATTCCCATACATATGTATGGAGTGGAGTTGGAAACTGAAAAGAAACTTTGTGTTCCCAACAAGCTAGTTGAAGGACGGCTTTCACACACACATATCTCTCAGAACTGAGCATGTGGAGAGACGTTTGTTCATCTAGCACAAAGAGAACTGGTTGCAGGAGAAACTTTTACTCTGGTTTCTCAGTCTGTTTCCTAGTGCCGATTTGAAGTTCCTGCAGTTTTCACTGTAAAACCGAGTTGGAGCTAGTACCTTCCCATATATATGTATGGAGTGGAGTTTACAACTGAAAAGAAACTTTGTGTTCCCAACAAGCTGGTTGAAGGACGGCTTTCACACACACTTATCTCTCAAAACTGAGCATGTGGAGAGACGTTCATTCATCTAGCACAAAGGAACGGGTTGCAGGAGAAACTTTTACTCTGGTTCTCAGTCTCTTTCCTAGTGCCGGTTTGAAGTTCCTGCAGTTTTCACTGTAAAACCGAGTTTGAGCTAGTACCTTCCCATATATATGTATGGAGTGGAGTTTGCAACTGAAAAGAATCTTTGTGTTCCCAACAAGCTGGTTAAAGGACGGCTTTCACACACACTTATCTCTCAAAACTGAGCATGTGGAGAGACGTTCGTTCATCTAGCACAAAGGGAACGGATTGCAGGAGAAACTTTTACTCTGGTTTCTCAGTCTGTTTCCTAGTGCCTGTTTCAAGTTCCTGCAGTTTACACTGTAAAACCGAGTTGGAGCTAGTACCTTCCCATATATATGTATGGAGTGGTGTTCGAAACTGAAAAGAAACTTTGTGTTCCCAACAAGCTAGTTGAAGGACGGCTTTCACACACACTTATCTCTCAGAACTGAGCATGTGGAGAGACGTTCGTTCATCTAGCACAAAGGGAACGGGTTGCAGGAGAAACTTTTACTCTGATTTCTCAGTCTGTTTCCTAGTGCCAGTTTAAAGTTCCTGCAGTTTTCACTGTAAAACAGACTTGGAGCTTGTACATTCCCATACATATGTATGGAGTGGAGTTGGAAACTGAAAAGAAACTTTGTGTTCCCAACAAGCTAGTTGAAGGACGGCTTTCACACACACTTATCTCTCAGAACTGAGCATGTGGAGAGACGTTCGTTCATCTAGCATAAAGAGAACTGGTTGCAGGAGAAACTTTTACTCTGGTTTCTCAGTCTGTTTCCTAGTGCCGGTTTGAAGTTCCTGCAGTTTTCACTGTAAAACCGAGATGGAGCTAGTACCTTCCCATATATATGTATGGAGTGGAGTTTACAACTGAAAAGAAACTTTGTGTTCCCAACAAGCTGGTTGAAGTACGGCTTTCACACACACTTATCTCTCAGAACTGAGCATGTGGAGAGACGTTCGTTCATCTAGCACAAAGGGAACGGGTTGCAGGAGAAACTTTTACTCTGGTTTCTCAGTCTCTTTCCTAGTGCCGGTTTGAAGTTCCTGCAGTTTTCACTGTAAAACCGAGTTGGAGCTAGTACCTTCCCATATATATGTATGGAGTGGAGTTTGCAACTGAAAAGAAACTTTGTGTTCCCAACAAGCTAGTTGAAGGACGGCTTTCACACACACTTATCTCTCAAAATTGAGCATTTGAGAGACGTTCGTTCATCTAGCCCAAAGGGAACGGATTGCAGGAGAAACTTTTACTCCTGTTTCTCAGTCTGTTTCCTAGTGCCTGTTTCAAGTTCCTGCAGTTTTCACTCTAAAACCGAGTTGGAGCTAGTACCTTCCCATATATAAGTATGGAGTGGAGTTTGCAACTGAAAAGAAACTTTGTGTTCCCAACAAGCTGGTTAAAGGACGGCTTTCACACACACTTATCTCTCAAAACTGAGCATGTGGAGAGACGTTCGTTCATCTAGCACAAATGGTTCGGATTGCAGGAGAAACTTTTACTCTGGTTTCTCAGTCTGTTTCCTAGTGCCTGTTTCAAGTTCCTGCAGTTTTCACTGTAAAACCGAGTTGGAGCTAGTACCTTCCCATATATATGTATGGAGTGGAGTTGGAAACTGAAAAGAAACTTTGTGTTGCCAACAAGCTAGTTGAAGGACGGCTTTCTCACACACATATCTCTCAAAACTGAGCATGTTGAGAGACGTTCGTTCATCTAGCACAAAGGGAACGGGTTGCAGGAGAAACTTTTACTCTGGTTTCTCAGTCTGTTTCCTAGTGCCGGTTTGAAGTTCCTGCAGTTTTCACTGTAAAACCGACTTGGAGCTAGTACATTCCCATACATATGTATGGAGTGGAGTTGGAAACTGAAAAGAAACTTTGTGTTCCCGACAAGCTAGTTGAAGGACGGCTTTCACACACACTTATCTCTCAGAACTGAGCATGTGGAGAGACGTTCGTTCATCTAGCACAAAGGGAACGGGTTGCAGGAGAAACTTTTACTCTGGTATCTCAGTCTGTTTCCTAGTGCCGGTATGAAGTTCCTGCAGTTTTCACTGTAAAATCGAGTTGGAGCTAGTACCTTCCCATATATATGTATGGAGTGGAGTTTACACCTGAAAAGAAACTTTGTGTTCCCAACAAGCTGGTTGAAGGACGGCTTTCACACACACTTATCTCTCAGGACTGAGCATGTGGAGAGACGTTCGTTCATCTAGCACAAAGGGAACGGATAGCAGGAGAAACATTTACTCTTGTTTCTCAGTCTGTTTCCTAGTGCCTTTTTCAAGTTCCTGCAGTTTTCACTGTAAAACCGAGTTGGAGCTAGTACCTTCCCAAATATATGTATGCAGTGGAGTTTGCAAGTGAAAAGAAACTTTGTGTTCCCAACAAGCTGTTTGAAGGACGGCTTTCACACACACTTATCTCTCAGAACTGAGCATGTGGAGAGACGTTCGTTCATATAGCAAAAAGGGAACGGGTTGCAGGAGAAACTTTTACTCTGGTTTCTCAGTCCTTTTCCTAGTGCCGGTTTGAAGTTTCTGCAGTTTTCACTGTAAAACCGAGTTGGAGCTAGTACCTTCCCATATATATGTATGGAGTGGAGTTTACAACTGAAAAGAAACTTTGTGTTCCCAACAAGCTAGTTGAAGGACGGCTTTCACACACACTTATCTCTCAGAACTGAGCATGTGGAGAGACGTTCATTCATCGAGCACAAATGGAACGGATTGCAGGAGAAACTTTTACTCTGGTTTCTCAGTCTGTTTCCTAGTGCCTGTTTCAAGTTCCTGGAGTTTTCACTGTAAAACCGAGTTGGAGCTAGTACCTTCCCATATATATGTATGGAGTGGAGTTGGAAACTGAAAAGAAACTTTGTGTTCCCAACAAGCTATTTGAAGGACGGCTTTCACACTCACTTATCTCTCAGAACTGAGCAAGTGGAGAGACGTTCGTTCATCTAGCACAAAGGGAACGGGTTGCAGGGGAAACTTTTCTCTGGTTTCTCAGTCTGTTTCATAGTGCCGGTTTGAAGTTCCTGCAGTTTTCACTGTAAAACCGAGTTGGAGCTAGTACCTTCCCATATATATGTATGGAGTGGAGTTTGCAACTGAAAAGAAACTTTGTGTTCCCAACAAGCTAGTTGAAGGACGGCTTTCACACACAATTATCTCTCAAAACTGAGCATGTGGAGAGACGTTCGTTCATCTAGCACAAAGGGAACGGATTGCAGGAGAAACTTTTACTCTTGATTCTCAGTCTGTTTCCTAGTGCCTGTTTCAAGTTCCTGCAGTTTGCACTGTGAAACCGAGTTGGAGCTAGTACCTTCCCATATATATGTATGCAGTGGAGTTTGCAACTGAAAAGAAACTTTGTGTCCCAACAAGCTAGTTGAAGGACGGCTTTCAAACACACTTATCTCTCAGAACTGAGCATGTGGAGAGACGTTCGTTCATCTAGCACAAAGGGAACGGGTTGCAGGAGAAACTTTTACTCTGTTTTCTCAGTCTGTTTCCTAGTGCCGGTTTGATGTTCCTGCAGTTTTCACTGTAAAACCGATTTGGAGCTAGTACATTCCCATATATATGTATGGAGTGGAGTTTACAACTGAAAAGAAACTTTGTGTTCCCAACAAGCTGGTTGAAGGACGGCTTTCACACACACTTATCTCTCAGAACTGAGCATGTGGACAGACGTTCGTTCATCTAGCACAAAGGGAACGGATTGCAGGAGAAACTTTTACTCTGGTTTCCCAGTCTGTTTCCTAGTGCCTGTTTCAAGTTCCTGCAATTTTCACTGTAAAACCGATTTGGAGCTAGTACCTTCCCATATATATGTATGCAGTGGAGTTTGCAACTGAAAAGAAACTTTGTGTTCCCAACAAGCTAGTTGAAGGACGGCTTTCACACACACTTATCTCTCAGAACTGAGCATGTGGAGAGACGTTCGTTCATCTAGCACAAAAGGAACGGGTTGCAGGAGAAACTTTTACTCTGGTTTCTCAGTCTGTTTCCTAGTGCTGGTTTGAAGTTCCTTCAGTTTTCACTCTAAAACCGAGTTGGAGCTTGTACCTTCACATATATATGTATGGAGTGGAGTTTGCAACTGAAAAGAAACTTTGTGTTCCCAACAAGCTGGTTAAAGGACGGCTTTCACACACACTTATCTCTCAAAACTGAGCATGTGGAGAGACGTTCGTTCATCTAGCACAAATGGAACGGATTGCAGGAGAAACTTTTACTCTGGTTTCTCAGTCTGTTTCCTAGTGCCTGTTTCAATTTCCTGCAGTTTACACTGTAAAACCGAGTTGGAGCTGGTACTTTCCCTTATATATGTATGGAGTGGAGTTGGAAACTGAAAAGAAACTTTGTGTTGCCAACAAGCTAGTTGAAGGACGGCTTTCTCACACACTTATCTCTGAAAACTGAGCATGTTGAGAGACGTTCGTTCATCTAGCACAAAGGGAAAGGGTTGCAGAAGAAACTTTTACACTGGTTTCTCAGTCTGTTTGCTAGTGCCGGTTTGAAGTTCCTGCAGTTTTCACTGTAAAACCGAGTTGGAGCTAGTACCTTCCCATATATATGTATGGAGTGGAGTTTGAAACTGAAAAGAAACTTTGTGTTCGCAACAAGCTATTTGAAGGACGGCTTTCACACTCACTTATCTCTCAGAACTGAGCATGTGGAGAGACGTTCGTTCATCTAGCACAAAGGGAACGGGTTGCAGGAGAAACTTTTACTCTGGTTTCTCAGTCTGTTTCCTAGTGCCGGTTTGAAGTTCCTGCAGTTTTCACTCTAAAACCGAGTTGGAGATAGTACCTTCCCATATATATGTATGGAGTGGGGTTTGCAACTGAAAAGAAACTTTGTGTTCCCAACAAGCTAGTTGAAGGACGGCTTTCACACACACTTATCTCTCAAAACTGAGCATGTGGAGAGACGTTCGTTCATCTAGCACAAAGGGAACGGATTGCAGGAGAAACTTTTACTCTTGTTTCTCAGTCTGTTTCCTAGTGCCTGTTTCAAGTTCCTGCAGTTTTCACTGTAAAACCGAGTTGGAGCTAGTACCTTCCCATATATATGTATGCAGTGGAGTTTGCAAATGAAAAGAAACTTTGTATTCCCAACAAGCTAGTTGAAGGACGGCTTTCACACACACTTATCTCTCAGAACTGAGCATGTGGAGAGACGTTCGTTCATCTAGCACAAAGGGAACGGGTTGCAGGAGAAACTTTTACTCTGGTTTCTCAGTCTGTTTCCTAGTGCCGGTTTGAAGTTCCTGCAGTTTTCACTGTAAAACCGAGTTGGAGCTAGTACCTTCCCATATATATGTATGGAGTGGAGTTGGAAACTGAAAAGAAACTTTGTGTTCCCAACAAGCTAGTTGAAGGACGGCTTTCACACACACTTATCTCTCAGAACTGAGCATGTGGAGAGACGTTCGTTCATCTAGCACAAAGGGAACGGGTTGCAGGAGAAACTTTTCTCTGGTTTCTCAGTCTGTTTCCTAGTGCCGGTTTGAAGTTCCTGCAGTTTTCACTGTAAAACCGAGTTGGAGCTAGTACCTTCCCATATATATGTATGGAGTGGAGTTTGCAACTGAAAAGAAACTTTGTGTTCCCAACAAGCTAGTTGAAGGACGGCTTTCACACACAATTATCTCTCAAAACTGAGCATGTGGAGAGACGTTCGTTCATCTAGCACAAAGGGAACGGATTGCAGGAGAAACTTTTACTCTTGATTCTCAGTCTGTTTCCTAGTGCCTGTTTCAAGTTCCTGCACTTTTCACTGTAAAACCGATTTGGAGCTAGTACCTTCCCATATATATGTATTGAGTGGAGTTTACAACTGAAAAGAAACTTTGTGTTCCCAACAAGCTAGTTGAAGGACGGCTTTCACACACACTTATCTCTCAGAACTGAGCATGTGGAGAGACGTTCATTCATCTAGCACAAATGGAACGGATTGCAGGAGAAACTATTACTCTGGTTTCCCAGTCTGTTTCCTAGTGCCTGTTTCAAGTTCCTGGATTTTTCACTGTAAAACCGAGTTGGAGCTAGTACCTTCCCATATATATGTATGGAGTGGAGTTGGAAACTGAAAAGAAACTTTGTGTTCCCAACAAGCTAGTTGAAGGACGGCTTTCACACACAATTATCTCTCAGAACTGAGCATGTGGAGAGACGTTCGTTCATCTAGCACAAAGGGAACGGGTTTCAGGAGAAACTTTTACTCTGGTTTCTCAGTCTGTTTCCTAGTGCCTGTTTCAAGTTCCTGCAGTTTTCACTGTAAAACCGAGTTGGAGCTAGTACCTTCCCATATATATGTATGCAGTGGAGTTTGCAACTGAAAAGAAACTTTGTGTTCCCAACAAGCTAGTTGAAGGACGGCTTTCACACACACTTATCTCTCAGAACTGAGCATGTGGAGAGACGTTCTTTCATCTAGCACAAAGGGAACGGTTTGCAAGAGAAACTTTTACTCTGGTTTCTCAGTCTGTTTCCTAGTGCCTGTTTCAAGTTCCTGCAGTTTTCACTGTAAAACCGAGTTGGAGCTAGTACCTTCCCATATATATGTATGGAGTGGAGTTGGAAACTGAAAAGAAACTTTGTGTTCCCAACAAGCTAGTTGAAGGACGGCTTTCACACACACTTATCTCTCAGAACTGAGCATGTGGAGAGACGTTCGTTCATCTAGCACAAAGGGAACGGATTGCAGGTGAAACTTTCACTCTTGTTTCTCAGTCTGTTTCCTAGTGCCTGTTTCAAGTTCCTGCAGTTTTCACTGTAAAAACGAGTTGGAGCTCGTACCTTCCCATATATATGTATGCAGTGGAGTTTGCAACTGAAAAGAAACTTTGTGTTCCCAACAAGCTAGTTGAAGGACGGCTTTCACACACACTTATCTCTCAGAACTGAGCATGTGGAGAGACGTTCTTTCATCTAGCACAAAGGGAACGGGTTGCAGGAGAAACTTTTACTCTGGTTCCTCAGTCTGTTTCCTAGTGCCTGTTTCAAGTTCCTGGAGTTTTCACTGTAAAACCGAGTTGGAGCTAGTACCTTCCCATATATATGTATGCAGTGGAGTTGGAAACTGAAAAGAAACTTTGTGTTCCCAACAAGCTAGTTGAAGGACGGCTTTCACACACACTTATCTCTCAGAACTGAGCATGTTGAGAGACGTTCGTTCATCTAGCACAAAGGGAACGGATTGCAGGAGAAACTTTTACTCTTGTTTCTCAGTCTTTTTCCTAGTGCCTGTTTCAAGTTCCTGCAGTTTTCACTGTAAAACCGAGTTGGAGCTCGTACCTTCCCATATATATGTATGCAGTGGAGTTTGCAACTGAAAAGAAACTTTGTGTTCCCAACAAGCTAGTTGAAGGACGGCTTTCACACACACTTATCTCTCAGAACTGAGCATGTGGAGAGACGTTCTTTCATCTAGCACAACGGGAACGGGTTGCAGGAGAAACTTTTACTCTGGTTTCTCAGTCTGTTTCCTAGTGCCGGTTTGAAGTTCCTGCAGTTTTCACTGTAAAACAGAGTTGGAGCTAGTACCTTCCCATATATATGTATGGAGTGGAGTTTACAACTGAAAAGAAACTTTGTGTTCCCAACAAGCTGGTTGAAGGACGGCTTTCACACACACTTATCTCTCAGAACTGAGCATGTGGAGAGACGTTCGTTCATCTAGCAAAAAGGGAACGGGTTGCAGGAGAAACTTTTACTCTGGTTTCTCAGTCTGTTTCCTAGTGCCTGTTTCAAGTTCCTGCAGTTTTCACTGTAAAACCGAGTTGGAGCTAGTACCTTCCCATATATATGTATGCAGTGGAGTTTGCAACTGAAAAGAAACTTTGTGTTCCCAACAAGCTAGTTGAAGGACGGCTTTCACACACACTTATCTCTCAGAACTGAGCATGTGGAGAGACGTTCGTTCATCTAGCACA
Source organism: Camelus dromedarius (assembly GCF_036321535.1). Classification (NCBI taxonomy): domain Eukaryota; kingdom Metazoa; phylum Chordata; class Mammalia; order Artiodactyla; family Camelidae; genus Camelus; species Camelus dromedarius. The sequence goes on along the minus strand of NC_087470.1, from coordinate 11,305,458 downwards.
AAGGGAACGGGTTGCAGGAGAAACTTTTACTCTGGTTTCTCAGTCTGTTTCCTAGTGCCGGTTTGAAGTTTCTGCAGTTTTCACTGTAAAACCGAGTTGGAGCTAGTACCTTCCCATATATATGTATGGAGTGGAGTTGGAAACTGAAAAGAAACTTTGTGTTCCCAACAAGCTGGTTGAAGGACGGCTTTCACACACAATTATCTCTCAGAACTGAGCATGTGGAGAGACGTTCGTTCATCTAGCACAAAGGGAACGGGTTGCAGGAGAAACTTTTACTCTGGTTTCTCAGTCTGTTTCCTAGTGCCGTTTTGGAGTTCCTGCAGTTTTCACTGTAAAACCGAGTTGGAGCTAGTACCTTCCCATATATATGTATGGAGTGGAGTTTACAACTGAAAAGAAACTTTGTGTTCCCAACAAGCTGGTTGAAGGACGGCTTTCACACACACTTATCTCTCAGAACTGAGCATGTGGAGAGACGTTCGTTCATCTAGCACAAAGGGAACGGGTTGCAGGAGAAACTTTTACTCTGGTTTCTCAGTCTGTTTCCTAGTGCCTGTTTCAAGTTCCTGCAGTTTTCACTGTAAAACCGTGTTGGAGCTAGTACCTTCCCATATATATGTATGCAGTGGAGTTTGCAACTGAAAAGAAACTTTGTGTTCCCAACAAGCTAGTTGAAGGACGGCTTTCACACAGATTTTTCTCTCAGAACTGAGCATGTGGAGAGACGTTCGTTCATCTAGCACAAAGGGAACGGGTTGCAGGAGAAACTTTTACTCTGGTTTCTCAGTCTGTTTCCTAGTGCCGGTTTGAAGTTCCTGCAGTTTTCACTGTAAAACCGAGTGAGCTAGTACCTTCCCTTATATATGTATGGAGTGGAGTTTACAACTGAAAAGAAACTTTGTGTTCCCAACAAGCTAGTTGAAGGACGGCTTTCACACACACTTATCTCTCAGAACTGAGCATGTGGAGAGACGTTCATTCATCTAGCACAAATGGAACGGATTGCAGGAGAAACTTTTACTCTGGTTTCTCAGTCTGTTTCCTAGTGCCTGTTTCAAGTTCCTGCAGTTTCCACTGTAAAACCGAGTTGGAGCTAGTACCTTCCCATATGTATGTATGGAGTGAAGTTGGAAACTGAAAAGAAACTTTGTGTTCCCTACAAGCTAGTTGAAGGACGGCTTTCACACACACTTATCTCTCAGAACTGAGCATGTGGAGAGACGTTCGTTCATCTACCACAAAGGGAACGGGTTCCAGGAGAAACTTTTACTCTGGTTTCTCAGTCTGTTTCCTAGTGCCGTTTTGAAGTTCCTGCAGTTTTCACTGTAAAACCGAGTTGGAGCTAGTACCTTCCCATATATATGTATGGAGTGGAGTTTACAACTGAAAAGAAACTTTGTGTTCCCAACAAGCTGGTTGAAGGACGGCTTTCACACACACTTATCTCTCAGAACTGAGCATGTGGAGAGACGTTCGTTCATCTAGCACAAAGGGAACGGGTTGCAGGAGAAACTTTTACTCTGGTTTCTCAGTCTGTTTCCTAGTGCCGGTTTGAAGTTCCTGCAGTTTTCACTGTAAAACCGAGTTGGAGCTAGTACCTTCCCATATATATGTATGGAGTGGAGTTTACAACTGAAAAGAAACTTTGTGTTCCCAACAAGCTGGTTGAAGGACGGCTTTCACACACACTTATCTCTCAGAACTGAGCATGTGGAGAGACGTTCGTTCATCTAGCACAAAGGGAACGGGTTGCAGGAGAAACTTTTACTCTGGTTTCTCAGTCTGTTTCCTAGTGCCTGTTTCAAGTTCCTGCAGTTTTCACTGTAAAACCGAGTTGGAGCTAGTACCTTCCCATATATATGTATGCAGTGGAGTTTGCAACTGAAAAGAAACTTTGTGTTCCCAACAAGCTAGTTGAAGGACGGCTTTCACACACACTTATCTCTCAGAACTGAGCATGTGGAGAGACGTTCGTTCATCTAGCACAAAGGGAACGGGTTGCAGGAGAAACTTTTACTCTGGTTTCTCAGTCTGTTTCCTAGTTCCTGTTTCAAGTTCCTGCAGTTTTCACTGTAAAACCGAGTTGGAGCTAGTACCTTCCCATATATATGTATGGAGTGGAGTTGGAAACTGAAAAGAAACTTTGTGTTCCCAACAAGCTACTTGAAGGACGGCTTTCACACTCACTTATCTCTCAGAACTGAGCATGTGGAGAGACGTTCGTTCATCTAGCACAAAGGGAACGGGTTGCAGGAGAAACTTTTCTCTGGTTTCTCAGTCTGTTTCCTAGTGCCGGTTTGAAGTTCCTGCAGTTTTCACTGTAAAACCGAGTTGGAGCTAGTACCTTCCCATATATATGTATGGAGTGGAGTTTGCAACTGAAAAGAAACTTTGTGTTCCCAACAAGCTAGTTGAAGGACGGCTTTCACACACACTTATCTCTCAGAACTGAGCATGTGGAGAGACGTTCATTCATCTAGCACAAATGGAACGGATTGCAGGAGAAATTTTACTCTGGTTTCTCAGTCTGTTTCCTAGTGCCTGTTTCAAGTTCCTGGAGTTTTCACTGTAAAACCGTGTTGGAGCTAGTACCTTCCCATATATATGTATGTAGTGGAGTTTGAAACTGAAAAGAATCTTTGTGTTCCCAACAAGCTAGTTGAAGGACGGCTTTCACACACACTTATCTCTCAGAACTGAGCATGTGGAGAGACGTTCGTTCATCTAGCACAAATGGAACGGATTGCAGGAGAAATTTTACTCTTGTTTCTCAGTCTGTTTCCTAGTGCCTGTTTCAAGTTCCTGCAGTTTTTACTGTAAAACCGAGTTGGAGCTCGTACCATCCCATATATATGTATGCAGTGGAGTTTGCAACTGAAAAGAAACTTTGTGTTCCCAACAAGCTAGTTGAAGGACGGCTTTCACACACACTTATCTCTCAGAACTGAGCATGTGGAGAGACGTTCTTTCATCTAGCACAAAGGGAACGGTTTGCAGGAGAAACTTTTTCTCTGGTTTCTCAGTCTGTTTCCTAGTGCCGGTTTGAAGTTCCTGCAGTTTTCACTGTAAAACAGAGTTGGAGCTAGTACCTTCCCATATATATGTATGGAGTGGAGTTTACAACTGAAAAGAAACTTTGTGTTCCCAACAAGCTGGTTGAAGGACGGCTTTCACACACACTTATCTCTCAGAACTGAGCATGTGGAGAGACGTTCGTTCATCTAGCACAAAGGGAACGGGTTGCAGGAGAAACTTTTACTCTGGTTTCTCAGTCTGTTTCCTAGTGCCTGTTTCAAGTTCCTGCAGTTTTCACTGTAAAACCGAGTTGGAGCTAGTACCTTCCCATATATATGCATGCAGTGGAGTTTGCAACTGAAAAGAAACTTTGTGTTCCCAACAAGCTAGTTGAAGGACGGCTTTCACACACACTTATCTCTCAGAACTGAGCATGTGGAGAGACGTTCGTTCATCTAGCACAAAGGGAACGGGTTGCAGGAGAAACTTTTACTCTGGTTTCTCAGTCTGTTTCCTAGTGCCGGTTTGAAGTTCCTGCAGTTTTCACTGTAAAACCGAGTTGAAGCTAGTACCTTCCCATATATATGTATGCAGTGGAGTTTGCAACTGAAAAGAAACTTTGTGTTCCCAACAAGCTAGTTGAAGGACGGCTTTCACACACACTTATCTCTCAGAACTGAGCATGTGGAGAGACGTTCGTTCATCTAGCACAAAGGGAACGGGTTGCAGGGGAAACTTTTACTTTGGTTTCTCAGTCTGTTTCCTAGTTCCGGTTTGAAGTTTCTGCAGTTTTCACTGTAAAACCGAGTTGGAGCTAGTACCTTCCCATATATATGTATGGAGTGGAGTTTACAACTGAAAAGAAACTTTGTGTTCCCAACAAGCTGGTTGAAGGACGGCTTTCACACACACTTATCTCTCACAACTGAGCATGTGGAGAGACGTTCGTTCATCTAGCACAAAGGGAACGGGTTGCAGTAGAAACTTTTACTCTGGTTTCTCAGTCTGTTTCCTAGTGCCGGTTTGAAGTTCCTGCAGTTTTCACTGTAAAACCGAGTTGGAGCTAGTACCTTCCCATATATATGTATGGAGTGGAGTTTACAACTGAAAAGAAACTTTGTGTTCCCAACAAGCTGGTTGAAGGACGGCTTTCACACACACTTATCTCTCAGAACTGAGCATGTGGAGAGACGTTCGTTCATCTAGCACAAAGGGAACGGGTTGCAGGAGAAACTTTTACTCTGGTTTCTCAGTCTGTTTCCTAGTGCCGGTTTGAAGTTCCTGCAGTTTTCACTGTAAAACCGAGTTGGAGCTAGTACCTTCCCATATATATGTATGGAGTGGAGTTTACAACTGAAAAGAAACTTTGTGTTCCCAACAAGCTGGTTGAAGGACGGCTTTCACACACACTTATCTCTCAGAACTGAGCATGTGGAGAGACGTTCGTTCATCTAGCACAAAGGGAACGGGTTGCAGGAGAAACTTTTACTCTGGTTTCTCAGTCTGTTTCCTAGTGCCTGTTCCAAGTTCCTGCAGTTTTCACTGTAAAACCGAGTTGGAGCTAGTACCTTCCCATATATATGTATGCAGTGGAGTTTGCAACTGAAAAGAAACTTTGTGTTCCCAACAAGCTATTTGAAGGACGGCTTTCACACTCACTTATCTCTCAGAACTGAGCATGTGGAGAGACGTTCGTTCATCTAGCACAAAGGGAACGGGTTGCAGGAGAAACTTTTCTCTGGTTTCTCAGTCTGTTTCCTAGTGCCGGTTTGAAGTTCCTGCAGTTTTCACTGTAAAACCGAGTTGGAGCTAGTACCTTCCCATATATATGTATGGAGTGGAGTTTGCAACTGAAAAGAAACTTTGTGTTCCCAACAAGCTAGTTGAAGGACGGCTTTCACACACACTTATCTCTCAGAACTGAGCATGTGGAGAGACGTTCGTTCATCTAGCACAAAGGGAACGGGTTGCAGGAAAAACTTTTACTCTGGTTTCTCAGTCTGTTTCCTAGTTCCTGTTTCAAGTTCCTGCAGTTTTCACTGTAAAACCGAGTTGGAGCTATTACCTTCCCATATATATGTATGGAGTGGAGTTGGAAACTGAAAAGAAACTTTGTGTTCCCAACAAGCTATTTGAAGGACGGCTTTCACACTCACTTATCTCTCAGAACTGAGCATGTGGAGAGACGTTCGTTCATCTAGCACAAATGGAACGGGTTGCAGGAGAAACTTTTCTCTGGTTTCTCAGTCTGTTTCCTAGTGCCGGTTTGAAGTTCCTGCAGTTTTCACTGTAAAACCGAGTTGGAGCTAGTACCTTCCCATATATATGTATGGAGTGGAGTTTGCAACTGAAAAGAAACTTTGTGTTCCCAACAAGCTAGTTGAAGGACGGCTTTCACACACAATTATCTCTCAAAACTGAGCATGTGGAGAGACGTTCGTTCATCTAGCACAAAGGGAACGGATTGCAGGAGAAACTTTTACTCTTGATTCTCAGTCTGTTTCCTAGTGCCTGTTTCAAGTTCCTGCAGTTTGCACTGTGAAACCGAGTTGGAGCTAGTACCTTCCCATATATATGTATGCAGAGGAGTTTGCAACTGAAAATAAACTTTGTGTCCCAACAAGCTAGTTGAAGGACGGCTTTCAAACACACTTATCTCTCAGAACTGGGCATGTGGAGAGACGTTCGTTCATCTAGCACAAAGGGAACGGGTTGCAGGAGAAACTTTTCTCTGGTTTCTCAGTCTGTTTCCTAGTGCCGGTTTGAAGTTCCTGCAGTTTTCACTGTAAAACCGAGTTGGAGCTAGTACATTCCCATATATATGTATGGAGTGGAGTTTGCAACTGAAAAGAAACTTTGTGTTCCCAACAAGCTAGTTGAAGGACGGCTTTCACACACAATTATCTCTCAAAACTGAGCATGTGGAGAGACGTTCGTTCATCTAGCACAAAGGGAACGGATTGCAGGAGAAACTTTTACTCTTGATTCTCAGTCTGTTTCCTAGTGCCTGTTTCAAGTTCCTGCAGTTTGCACTGTGAAACCGAGTTGGAGCTAGTACCTTCCCATATATATGTATGCAGTGGAGTTTGCAACTGAAAAGAAAATTTGTGTCCCAACAAGCTAGTTGAAGGACGGCTTTCAAACACACTTATCTCTCAGAACTGGGCATGTGGAGAGACGTTCGTTCATCTAGCACAAAGGGAACGGGTTGCAGGAGAAACTTTTACTCTGGTTTCTCAGTCTGTTTCCTAGTGCCGGTTTGAAGTTCCTGCAGTTTTCACTGTAAAACCGAGTTTTAGCTAGTACTTTCCCATATATATGTATGGAGTGGAGTTTACAACTGAAAAGAAACTTTGTGTTCCCAACAAGCTATTTGAAGGACGGCTTTCACACTCACTTATCTCTCAGAACTGAGCATGTGGAGAGACGTTCGTTCATCTAGCACAAAGGGAACGGGTTGCTGGAGAAACTTTTCTCTGGTTTCTCAGTCTGTTTCCTAGTGCCGGTTTGAAGTTCCTGCAGTTTTCACTGTAAAACCGAGTTGGAGCTAGTACCTTCCCATATATATGTATGGAGTGGAGTTTGCAACTGAAAAGAAACTTTGTGTTCCCAACAAGCTAGTTGAAGGACGGCTTTCACACACAATTATCTCTCAAAACTGAGCATGTGGAGAGACGTTCGTTCATCTAGCACAAAGGGAACGGATTGCAGGAGAAACTTTTACTCTTGATTCTCAGTCTGTTTCCTAGTGCCTGTTTCAAGTTCCTGCAGTTTGCACTGTGAAACCGAGTTGGAGCTAGTACCTTCCCATATATATGTATGCAGTGGAGTTTGCAACTGAAAAGAAAATTTGTGTCCCAACAAGCTAGTTGAAGGACGGCTTTCAAACACACTTATCTCTCAGAACTGGGCATGTGGAGAGACGTTCGTTCATCTAGCACAAAGGGAACGGGTTGCAGGAGAAACTTTTACTCTGGTTTCTCAGTCTGTTTCCTAGTGCCGGTTTGAAGTTCCTGCAGTTTTCACTGTAAAACCGAGTTTTAGCTAGTACTTTCCCATATATATGTATGGAGTGGAGTTTACAACTGAAAAGAAACTTTGTGTTCCCAACAAGCTGGTTGAAGGACGGCTTTCACACACACTTATCTCTCATAACTGAGCATGTGGAGAGACGTTCGTTCATCTAGCACAAAGGGAACGGGTTGCAGGAGAAACTTTTACTCTGTTTTCTCAGTCTGTTTCCTAGTGCCGGTTTGATGTTCCTGCAGTTTTCACTGTAAAACCGATTTGGAGCTAGTACATTCCCATATATATGTATGGAGTGGAGTTTACAACTGAAAAGAAACTTTGTGTTCCCAACAAGCTGGTTGAAGGACGGCTTTCACACACACTTATCTCTCAGAACTGAGCATGTGGACAGACGTTCGTTCATCTAGCACAAAGGGAACGGATTGCAGGAGAAACTTTTCCTCTGGTTTCTCAGTCTGTTTCCTAGTGCCTGTTTCAAATTCCTGCAATTTTCACTGTAAAACCGATTTGGAGCTAGTACCTTCCCATATATATGTATGCAGTGGAGTTTGCATCTGAAAAGAAACTTTGTGTTCCCAACAAGCTAGTTGAAGGACGGCTTTCACACACACTTATCTCTCAGAACTGAGCATGTGGAGAGACGTTCGTTCATCTAGCACAAAGGGAACGGGTTGCAGGAGAAACTTTTACTCTGGTTTCTCAGTCTGTTTCCTAGTGCCGGTTTGAAGTTCCTGCAGTTTTCACTCTAAAACCGAGTTGGAGCTAGTACCTTCCCATATATATGTATGCAGTGGAGTTTGCAACTGAAAAGAAACTTTGTGTTCCCAACAAGCTGGTTAAAGGACGGCTTTCACACACACTTATCTCTCAAAACTGAGCATGTGGAGAGACGTTCGTTCATCTAGCACAAAGGGAACGGATTGCGGGAGAAACTTTTACTCTGGTTTCTCAGTCTGTTTCCTAGTGCCTGTTTCAAGTTCCTGCAGTTTACACTGTAAAACCGAGTTGGAGCTGGTACCTTCCCTTATATATGTATGGAGTGGAGTTGGAAACTGAAAAGAAACTTTGTGTTCCCAACAAGCTAGTTGAAGGACGGCTTTCAGACACACTTATCTCTCAAAACTGAGCATGTGGAGAGACGTTCGTTCATCTAGCACAAAGGGAACGGATTGCAGGAGAAACTTTTACTCTTGTTTCTCAGTCTGTTTCCTAGTGCCTGTTTCAAGTTCCTGCAGTTTTCACTGTAAAACCGAGTTGGAGCTAGTACCTTCCCATATATATGTATGCAGTGGAGTTTGCAACTGAAAAGAAACTTTGTGTTCCCAACAAGCTAGTTGAAGGACGGCTTTCACACACACTTATCTCTCAGAACTGAGCATTTGGAGAGACGTTCGTTCATCTAGCACAAAGGGAACGGGTTGCAGGAGAAACTTTTACTCTGGTTTCTCAGTCTGTTTCCTAGTGCCGGTTTGAAGTTCCTGCAGTTTTCACTGTAAAACCGAGTTGGAGCTAGTACCTTCCCATATATATGTATGGAGTGGAGTTGGAAACTGAAAAGAAACTTTGTGTTCCCAACAAGCTAGTTGAAGGACGGCTTTCACACACACTTATCTCTCAGAACTGAGCATGTGGAGAGACGTTCGTTCATCTAGCACAAAGGGAAAGGGTTGCAGGAGAAACTTTTACTCTGGTTTCTCAGTCTGTTTCCTAGTGCCGGTTTGAAGTTCCTGCAGTTTTCGCTGTAAAACCGAGTTGGAGCTAGAACCTTCCCATATATATGTATGGAGTGGAGTTTACAACTGAAATGAAACTTTGTGTTCCCAACAAGCTAGTTGAAGGACGGCTTTCACACACACTTATCTCTCAGAACTGAGCATGTGGAGAGACGTTCATTCATCTAGCACAAATGGAATGGATTGCAGGAGAAACTTTTACTCTGGTTTCTCAGTCTGTTTCCTAGTGCCGGTTTGAAGTTCCTGCAGTTTTCACTGTAAAACCGAGTTGGAGCTAGTACCTTCCCATATATATGTATGGAGTGGAGTTGGAAACTGAAAAGAAACTTTTTGTTCCCAACAAGCTAGTTGAAGGACGGCTTTCACACACACTTATCTCTCAGAACTGAGCATGTAGAGAGACGTTCGTTCATCTAGCACAAAGGGAACGGATTGCAGGAGAAACTTTTACTCTTGTTTCTCAGTCTGTTTCCTAGTGCCTGTTTAAAGTTCCTGCAGTTTTCACTGTAAAACCGAGTTGGATCTAGTACCTTCCCATATATATGTATGCAGTGGAGTTTGCATCTGAAAAGAAACTTTGTGTTCCCAACAAGCTGGTTGAAGGACGGCTTTCACACACATTTATCTCTCAGAACTGAGCATGTGTAGAGACGTTCGTTCATCTAGCCCAAAGGGAACGGATTGCAGGAGAAACTTTTACTCTGGTTTCTCAGTCTGTTTCCTAGTGCTGGTTTGAAGTTCCTGCAGTTTTCACTGTATAACCGAGTTGGAGCTAGTACCTTCCCATATATATGTATGGAGTGGAGTTTACAACTGAAAAGAAACTTTGTGTTCCCAACAAGCTGGTTGAAGGACGGCTTTCACACACACTTATCTCTCAGAACTGAGCATGTGGGGAGACGTTCGTTCATCTAGCACAAAGGGAACGGATTGCAGGTGAAACTTTTACTCTTGTTTCTCAGTCTGTTTCCTAGTGCCTGTTTCAAGTTCCTGCAGTTTTCCTCTAAAACCGAGTTTGAGCTAGTACCTTCCCATATACATGTATGCAGTGGAGTTTGCAACTGAAAAGAAACTATGTGTTCCCAACAAGCTAGTTGAAGGACGGCTTTCACACACACTTGTCTCTCAGAACTGAGCATTTGGAGAGACGTTCGTTCATCTAGCACAAAGGGAACGGGTTTCAGGAGAAACTTTTACTCTGGTTTCTCAGTCTGTTTCCTACTGCCGGTTTGAAGTTCCTGCAGTTTTCACAGTAAAACCGAGTTGGAGCTAGTACCGTCCCATATATATGTATGGAGTGGAGTTTACAACTGAAAAGAAACTTTGTGTTCCCAACAAGCTGGTTGAAGGACGGCTTTCACACACACTTATCTCTCAGAACTGAGCATGTGGAGAGACGTTCGTTCATCTAGCACAAAGGGAACGGATTGCAGGAGAAACTTTTACTCTTGTTTCTCAGTCTGTTTCCTAGTGCCTGTTTCAATTTCCTGCAGTTTTCTCTGTAAAACCGAGTTGGAGCTAGTACCTTCCCATATATATGTATGCAGTGGAGTTTCAACTGAAAAGAAACTTTGTGTTCCCAACAAGCTAGTTGAAGGACGGCTTTCACACACACTTATCTCTCAGAACTGAGCATGTGGAGAGACGTTCATTCATCTAGCACAAATGGAATGGATTGCAGGAGAAACTTTTACTCTGGTTTCTCAGTCTGTTTCCTAGTGCCGGTTTGAAGTTCCTGCAGTTTTCACTGTAAAACCGAGTTGGAGCTAGTACCTTCCCATATATATGTATGGAGTGGAGTTGGAAACTGAAAAGAAACTTTTTGTTCCCAACAAGCTAGTTGAAGGACGGCTTTCACACACACTTATCTCTCAGAACTGAGCATGTAGAGAGACGTTCGTTCATCTAGCACAAAGGGAACGGATTGCAGGAGAAACTTTTACTCTTGTTTCTCAGTCTGTTTCCTAGTGCCTGTTTAAAGTTCCTGCAGTTTTCACTGTAAAACCGAGTTGGATCTAGTACCTTCCCATATATATGTATGCAGTGGAGTTTGCATCTGAAAAGAAACTTTGTGTTCCCAACAAGCTGGTTGAAGGACGGCTTTCACACACATTTATCTCTCAGAACTGAGCATGTGTAGAGACGTTCGTTCATCTAGCCCAAAGGGAACGGATTGCAGGAGAAACTTTTACTCTGGTTTCTCAGTCTGTTTCCTAGTGCTGGTTTGAAGTTCCTGCAGTTTTCACTGTATAACCGAGTTGGAGCTAGTACCTTCCCATATATATGTATGGAGTGGAGTTTACAACTGAAAAGAAACTTTGTGTTCCCAACAAGCTGGTTGAAGGACGGCTTTCACACACACTTATCTCTCAGAACTGAGCATGTGGGGAGACGTTCGTTCATCTAGCACAAAGGGAACGGATTGCAGGTGAAACTTTTACTCTTGTTTCTCAGTCTGTTTCCTAGTGCCTGTTTCAAGTTCCTGCAGTTTTCCTCTAAAACCGAGTTTGAGCTAGTACCTTCCCATATACATGTATGCAGTGGAGTTTGCAACTGAAAAGAAACTATGTGTTCCCAACAAGCTAGTTGAAGGACGGCTTTCACACACACTTGTCTCTCAGAACTGAGCATTTGGAGAGACGTTCGTTCATCTAGCACAAAGGGAACGGGTTTCAGGAGAAACTTTTACTCTGGTTTCTCAGTCTGTTTCCTACTGCCGGTTTGAAGTTCCTGCAGTTTTCACAGTAAAACCGAGTTGGAGCTAGTACCGTCCCATATATATGTATGGAGTGGAGTTTACAACTGAAAAGAAACTTTGTGTTCCCAACAAGCTGGTTGAAGGACGGCTTTCACACACACTTATCTCTCAGAACTGAGCATGTGGAGAGACGTTCGTTCATCTAGCACAAAGGGAACGGATTGCAGGAGAAACTTTTACTCTTGTTTCTCAGTCTGTTTCCTAGTGCCTGTTTCAATTTCCTGCAGTTTTCTCTGTAAAACCGAGTTGGAGCTAGTACCTTCCCATATATATGTATGCAGTGGAGTTTCAACTGAAAAGAAACTTTGTGTTCCCAACAAGCTAGTTGAAGGACGGCTTTCACACACACTTATCTCTCAGAACTGAGCATGTGGAGAGACGTTCGTTCATCTAGCACAAAGGAAACGGGTTGCAGGTGAAACTTTTACTCTGGTTTCTCAGTCTGTTTCCTAGTGCCGGTTTGAAGTTCCTGCAGTTTTCACTGTAAAACCGAGTTGGAGCTAGTACCTTCCCATATATATGTATGGAGTGGAGTTGGAAACTGAAAAGAAACTTTGTGTTCCCAACAAGCTGGTTGAAGGACGGCTTTCACACACAATTATCTCTCAGAACTGAGCATGTGGAGAGACGTTCGTTCATCTAGCACAAAGGGAACGGATTGCAGGAGAAACTTTTACTCTGGTTTCTCAGTCTGTTTCCTAGTGCCTGTTTCAAGTTCCTGCAGTTTTCACTGTAAAACCGAGTTGGAGCTAGTACCTTCCCATATATATGTATGGAGTGGAGTTTACAACTGAAAAGAAACTTTGTGTTCCCAATAAGCTGGTTGAAGGACGGCTTTCACACACACTTATCTCTCAGAACTGAGCATGTGGGGAGACGTTCGTTCATCTAGCACAAATGGAACGGATTGCAGGAGAAACTTTTACTCTTGTTTCTCAGTCTGTTTCCTAGTGCCAGTTTCAAGTTCCTGCAGTTTTCCTGTAAAACCGAGTTTGAGCTAGTACCTTCCCAAATACATGTATGCAGTGGAGTTTGCAACTGAAAAGAAACTTTGTGTTCCCAACAAGCTAGTTGAAGGACGGCTTTCACACACACTTGTCTCTCAGAACTGAGCATGTGGAGAGTCGTTCGTTCATCTAGCACAAAGGGAACGGGTTTCAGGAGAAACTTTTACTATGGTTTCTCAGTCTGTTTCCTAGTGCCGGTTTGAAGTTCCTGCAGTTTTCACTGTAAAACCGAGTTGGAGCTAGTACCTTCCCATATATATGTATGGAGTGGAGTTTACAAATGAAAAGAAACTTTGTGTTCCCAACAAGCTGGTTGAAGGACGGCTTTCACACACACTTATCTCTCAGAACTGAGCATGTGGAGAGACGTTCGTTCATCTAGCACAAAGGGAACGGATTGCAGGAGAAACTTTTACTCTGGTTTCTCAGTCTGTTTCCTAGTGCTGGTTTGAAGTTCCTGCAGTTTTCACTGTAAAACCGAGTTGGAGCTAGTACCTTCCCATATATATGTATGGAGTGGAGTTTACAACTGAAAAGAAACTTTGTGTTCCCAACAAGCTGGTTGAAGGACGGCTTTCACACACACTTATCTCTCAGAACTGAGCATGTGGGGAGACGTTCGTTCATCTAGCACAAAGGGAACGGATTGCAGGAGAAACTTTTACTCTTGTTTCTCAGTCTGTTTCCTAGTGCCTGTTTCAAGTTCCTGAAGTTTTCCTCTAAAACCGAGTTTGAGCTAGTACCTTCCCATATACATGTATGCAGTGGAGTTTGCAACTGAAAAGAAACTATGTGTTCCCAACAAGCTAGTTGAAGGACGGCTTTCACACACACTTGTCTCTCAGAACTGAGCATTTGGAGAGACGTTCGTTCATCTAGCACAAAGGGAACGGGTTTCAGGAGAAACTTTTACTCTGGTTTCTCAGTCTGTTTCCTACTGCCGGTTTGAAGTTCCTGCAGTTTTCACTGTAAAACCGAGTTGGAGCTAGTACCTTCCCATATATATGTATGGAGTGGAGTTTACAACTGAAAAGAAACTTTATGTTCCCAACAAGCTGGTTGAAGGACGGCTTTCACACACACTTATCTCTCAGAACTGAGCATGTGGAGAGACGTTCGTTCATCTAGCACAAAGGGAACGGATTGCAGGAGAAACTTTTACTCTTGTTTCTCAGTCTGTTTCCTAGTGCCTGTTTCAATTTCCTGCAGTTTTCACTGTAAAACCGAGTTGGAGCTAGTACCTTCCCATATATATGTATGCAGTGGAGTTTCAACTGAAAAGAAACTTTGTGTTCCCAACAAGCTAGTTGAAGGACGGCTTTCACACACACTTATCTCTCAGAACTGAGCATGTGGAGAGACGTTCGTTCATCTAGCACAAAGGGAACGGGTTGCAGGTGAAACTTTTACTCTGGTTTCTCAGTCTGTTTCCTAGTGCCTGTTTCAAGTTCCTGCAGTTTTCACTGTAAAACCGAGTTGGAGCTAGTACCTTCCCATATATATGTATGGAGTGGAGTTTACAACTGAAAAGAAACTTTGTGTTCCCAACAAGCTAGTTGAAGGACGGCTTTCACACACACTTATCTCTCAGAACTGAGCATGTGGAGAGACGTTCGTTCATCTAGCACAAAAGGAACGGGTTGCAGGAGAAACTTTTACTCTTGTTTCTCAGTCTGTTTCCTAGTGCCTGTTTCAATTTCCTGCAGTTTTCACTGTAAAACCGAGTTGGAGCTAGTACCTTCCCATATATATGTATGCAGTGGAGTTTGCAACTGAAAAGAAAATTTGTGTTCCCAACAAGCTAGTTGAAGGACGGCTTTCACACACACTTATCTCTCAGAACAGAGCATGTGGAGAGACGTTCGTTCATCTAGCACAAAGGGAACGGGTTGCAGGTGAAACTTTTACTCTGGTTTCTCATTCTGTTTCCTAGTGCCGGTTTGAAGTTCCTGCAGTTTTCACTGTAAAACCGAGTTGGAGCTAGTACCTTCCCATATATATGTATGGAGTGTTGTTTACAACTGAAAAGAAACTTTGTGTTCCCAACAAGCTAGTTGAAGGACGGCTTTCACACACACTTATCTCTCAGAACTGAGCATGTGGAGAGACGTTCATTCATCTAGCACAAATAGAACGGATTGCAGGAGAAACTTTTACTCTGGTTTCTCAGTCTGTTTCCTAGTGCCTGTTTCAAGTTCCTGGAGTTTTCACTGTAAAACCGAGTTGGAGCTAGTACCTTCCCATATATATGTATGGAGTGGAGTTGGAAACTGAAAAGAAACTTTGTGTTCCCAACAAGCTATTTGAAGGACGGCTTTCACACACACTTATCTCTCAGAAATGAGCATGTGGAGAGACGTTCGTTCATCTAGCACAAAGGGAACGGGTTGCAGGAGAAACTTTTACTCTGGTTTCTCAGTCTGTTTCCTAGTGCCTGTTTCAATTTCCTGCAGTTTTCACTGTAAAACCGAGTTGGAGCTAGTACCTTCCCATATATATGTATGGAGTGGAGTTGGAAACTGAAAAGAAACTTTGTGTTCCCAAGAAGCTAGTTGAAGGACGGCTTTCACACACACTTATCTCTCTGAACTGAGCATGTGGAGAGACGTTCGTTCATCTAGCACAAAGGGAACGGATTGCAGGAGAAACATTTACTCTTGTTTCTCAGTCTGTTTCCTAGTGCCGGTTTGAAGTTCCTGCAGTTTTCACTGTAAAACCTAGTTGGAGCTCGTACCTTCCCATATATATGTATGGAGTGGAGTTTACAACGGAAAAGAAACTTTGTGTTCCCAACAAGCTGGTTGAAGGACGGCTTTCACACACACTTATCTCTCAGAACTGAGCATGTGGAGAGACGTTCGTTCATCTAGCACAAAGTGAACGGGTTGCAGGAGAAACTTTTACTCTGGTTTCTCAGTCTGTTTCCTAGTGCCTGTTTCAAGTTCCTGCAGTTTTCACTGTAAAACCGAGTTGGAGCTAGTACCTTCCCATATATATGTATGCAGTGGAGTTTACAACTGAAAAGAAACTTTGTGTTCCAAACAAGCTGGTTGAAGGACGGCTTTCACACACACTTATCTCTCAGAACTGAGCATGTGGAGAGACGTTCGTTCATCTAGCACAAAGGAACGGATTGCAGGAGAAACTTTTACTCTGGTTTCTCAGTCTGTTTCCTAGTGCCTGTTTCAAGTTCCTGCAGTTTTCACTGTAAAACCGAGTTGGAGCTAGTACCTTCCCATATATATGTATGGAGTGGAGTTTACAACTGAAAAGAAACTTTGTGTTCCCAACAAGCTAGTTGAAGGACGGCTTTCACACACACTTATCTCTCAGAACTGAGCATGTGGAGAGACGTTCGTTCATCTAGCACAAAGGGAACGGGTTGCAGGAGAAACTTTTACTCTTGTTTCTCAGTCTGTTTCCTAGTGCCTGTTTCAATTTCCTGCAGTTTTCACTGTAAAACCGAGTTGGAGCTAGTACCTTCCCATATATATGTATGCAGTGGAGTTTGCAACTGAAAAGAAAATTTGTGTTCCCAACAAGCTAGTTGAAGGACGGCTTTCACACACACTTATCTCTCAGAACAGAGCATGTGGAGAGACGTTCGTTCATCTAGCACAAAGGGAACGGGTTGCAGGTGAAACTTTTACTCTGGTTTCTCAGTCTGTTTCCTAGTGCCGGTTTGAAGTTCCTGCAGTTTTCACTGTAAAACCGAGTTGGAGCTAGTACCTTCCCATATATATGTATGGAGTGTTGTTTACAACTGAAAAGAAACTTTGTGTTCCCAACAAGCTAGTTGAAGGACGGCTTTCACACACACTTATCTCTCAGAACTGAGCATGTGGAGAGACGTTCATTCATCTAGCACAAATAGAACGGATTGCAGGAGAAACTTTTACTCTGGTTTCTCAGTCTGTTTCCTAGTGCCTGTTTCAAGTTCCTGGAGTTTTCACTGTAAAACCGAGTTGGAGCTAGTACCTTCCCATATATATGTATGGAGTGGAGTTGGAAACTGAAAAGAAACTTTGTGTTCCCAACAAGCTATTTGAAGGACGGCTTTCACACACACTTATCTCTCAGAAATGAGCATGTGGAGAGACGTTCGTTCATCTAGCACAAAGGGAACGGGTTGCAGGAGAAACTTTTACTCTGGTTTCTCAGTCTGTTTCCTAGTGCCGGTTTGAAGTTCCTGCAGTTTTCACTGTAAAACCGAGTTGGAGCTAGTACCTTCCCATATATATGTATGCAGTGGAATTTACAACTGAAAAGAAACTATGTGTTCCAAACAAGCTGGTTGAAGGACGGCTTTCACACACACTTATCTCTCAGAACTGAGCATGTGGAGAGACGTTCGTTCATCTAGCACAAAGGAACGGATTGCAGGAGAAACTTTTACTTTTGTTTCTCAGTCTGTTTCCTAGTGCCTGTTTCAAGTTCCTGCAGTTTTCACTGTAAAACCGAGTTGGAGCTAGTACCTTCCCATATATATGTATGCAGTGGAGTTTGCAACTGAAAAGAAACTTTGTGTTCCCAACAAGCTAGTTAAAGAACGGCTTTCACACACACTTACCTCTCAGAACTGAGCATGTGGAGAGACGTTCGTTCATCTAGCACAAAGGGATCGGGTTGCAGGAGAAACTTTTACTCTGGTTTCTCAGTCTGTTTCCTAGTGCCTGTTTCAATTTCCTGCAGTTTTCACTGTAAAACCGAGTTGGAGCTAGTACCTTCCCATATATATGTATGGAGTGGAGTTGGAAACTGAAAAGAAACTTTGTGTTCCCAAGAAGCTAGTTGAAGGACGGCTTTCACACACACTTATCTCTCTGAACTGAGCATGTGGAGAGACGTTCGTTCATCTAGCACAAAGGGAACGGATTGCAGGAGAAACATTTACTCTTGTTTCTCAGTCTGTTTCCTAGTGCCGGTTTGAAGTTCCTGCAGTTTTCACTGTAAAATCTAGTTGGAGCTCGTACCTTCCCATATATATGTATGGAGTGGAGTTTACAACGGAAAAGAAACTTTGTGTTCCCAACAAGCTGGTTGAAGGACGGCTTTCACACACACTTATCTCTCAGAACTGAGCATGTGGAGAGACGTTCGTTCATCTAGCACAAAGTGAACGGGTTGCAGGAGAAACTTTTACTCTGGTTTCTCAGTCTGTTTCCTAGTGCCTGTTTCAAGTTCCTGCAGTTTTCACTGTAAAACCGAGTTGGAGCTAGTACCTTCCCATATATATGTATGCAGTGGAGTTTACAACTGAAAAGAAACTTTGTGTTCCAAACAAGCTGGTTGTAGGACGGCTTTCACACACACTTATCTCTCAGAACTGAGCATGTGGAGAGACGTTCGTTCATCTAGCACAAAGGAACGGATTGCAGGAGAAACTTTTACTTTTGTTTCTCAGTCTGTTTCCTAGTGCCTGTTTCAAGTTCCTGCAGTTTTCACTGTAATACCGAGTTGGAGCTAGTACCTTCCCATATATATGTATGCAGTGGAGTTTGCAACTGAAAAGAAACTGTGTTCCTAAAAAGCTAGTTAAAGGACGGCTTTCACACACACTTATCTCTCAGAACTGAGCATGTGGAGAGACGTTCGTTCATCTAGCACAAAGGGAACGGGTTGCAGGAGAAACTTTTACTCTGGTTTCTCAGTCTGTTTCCTAGTGCCGGTTTGAAGTTCCTGCAGTTTTCACTGTAAAACCGAGTTGGAGCTAGTACCTTCCCATATATATGTATGGAGTGGAGTTTACAACTGAAAAGAAACTTTGGGTTCCCAACAAGCTAGTTGAAGGACGGCTTTCACACACACGTATCTCTCAGAACTGAGCATGTGGAGAGACGTTCATTCATCTAGCACAAATGGAACGGATTGCAGGAGAAACTTTTACTCTGGTTTCTCAGTCTGTTTCCTAGTGCCTGTTTCAAGTTCCTGGAGTTTTCACTGTAAAACCGAGTTGGAGCTAGTACCTTCCCATATATATGTATGGAGTGGAGTTGGAAACTGAAAAGAAACTTTGTGTTCCCAAGAAGCAAGTTGAAGGAAGGCTTTCACACACAGTTATCTCTCTGAACTGAGCATGTGGAGAGACGTTCGTTCATCTAGCACAAAGGGAACGGGTTGCAGGAGAAACTTTTTCTCTGGTTTCTCAGTCTGTTTCCTAGTGAGGGTTTGAAGTTCCTGCAGTTTTCACTGTAAAACCTAGTTGGAGCTAGTACCTTCCCATATATATGTATGGAGTGGAGTTTACAACGGAAAAGAAACTTTGTGTTCCCAACAAGCTGGTTGAAGGACGGCTTTCACACACACTTATCTCTCAGAACTGAGCATGTGGAGAGACGTTCGTTCATCTAGCACAAAGGGAACGGGTTGCAGGAGAAACTTTTACTCTGGTTTCTCAGTCTGTTTCCTAGTGCCTGTTTCAAGTTCCTGCAGTTTTCACTGTAAAACCGAGTTGGAGCTAGTACCTTCCCATATATATGTATGGAGTGGAGTTTACAACGGAAAAGAAACTTTGTGTTCCCAACAAGCTGGTTGAAGGACGGCTTTCACACACAGTTATCTCTCAAAACTGAGCATGTGGAGAGACGTTCGTTCATCTAGCACAAATAGAACGGATTGCAGGAGAAACTTTTACTCTGGTTTCTCAGTCTGTTTCCTAGTGCCTGTTTCAAGTTCCTGGAGTTTTCACTGTAAAACCGAGTTGGAGCTAGTACCTTCCCATATATATGTATGGAGTGGATTTGGAAACTGAAAAGAAACTTTGTGTTCCCAACAAGCTAGTTGAAGGACGGCTTTCACACACACTTATCTCTCAGAACTGAGCATGTGGAGAGACGTTCGTTCATCTAGCACAAAGGGAACGGGTTGCAGGAGAAACTTTTACTCTGGTTTCTCAGTCTGTTTCCTAGTGCCGGTTTGAAGTTCCTGCAGTTTTCACTGTAAAACCGAGTTGGAGCT
The DNA here is from genome assembly GCF_036321535.1 of Camelus dromedarius. Lineage (NCBI taxonomy): Eukaryota > Metazoa > Chordata > Mammalia > Artiodactyla > Camelidae > Camelus > Camelus dromedarius. Next base: position 11,285,956 of record NC_087470.1, on the reverse strand, counting down.
AGTACCTTCCCATATATATTTATGGAGTGGAGTTTACAACTGAAAAGAAACTTTGTGTTCCCAACAAGCTGGTTGATGGACGGCTTTCACACACACTTATTTCTCAGAACTGAGCATGTGGAGAGACGTTCGTTCATCTAGCACAAAGGGAACGGGTTGCAGGAGAAACTTTTACTCTGGTTTCTCAGTCTGTTTCCTAGTGCCTGTTTCAAGTTCCTGCAGTTTTCACTGTAAAACCGAGTTGGAGCTAGTACCTTCCCATATATAAGTATGCAGTGGAGATGGCAACTGAAAAGAAACTTTGTGTTCCCAACAAGCTAGTTGAAGGACGGCTTTCACACACACTTATCTCTCAGAACTGAGCATGTGGAGAGACGTTCGTTCATCTAGCACAAAGGGAACGGGTTGCAGGAGAAACTTTTACTCTGATTTCTCAGTCTGTTTCCTAGTGCCGGTTTGAAGTTCCTGCAGTTTTCACTGTAAAACCGAGTTGGAGCTAGTACCTTCCCATATATATGTATGGAGTGGAGTTTACAACTGAAAAGAAACTTTGTGTTCCCAACAAGCTGGTTGAAGGACGGCATTCACACACACTTATCTCTCAGAACTGAGCATGTGGAGAGAAGTTCATTCATCTAGGACAAATGGAACGGATTGCAGGAGAAACTTTTACTCTGGTTTCTCAGTCTGTTTCCTAGTGCCTGTTTCAAGTTCCTGCAGTTTTCACTGTAAAACCGAGTTGGAGCTAGTACCTTCCCATATATATGTATGAAGTGGAGTTGGAAACTGAAAAGAAACTTTGTGTTCCCAACAAGCTAGTTGAAGGACGGCTTTCACACCCACTTATCTCTCAGAACTGAGCATGTGGAGAGACGTTCGTTCATCTAGCACAAAGGGAACGGGTTGCAGGAGAAACTTTTACTCTGGTTTCTCAGTCTGTTTCCTAGTGCCGGTTTGAATTTCCTGCAGTTTTCACTGTAAAACCGAGTTGGAGCTAGTACCTTCCCATATATATGTATGGAGTGGAGTTTACAACTGAAAAGAAACTTTGTGTTCCCAACAAGCTAGTTGAAGGACGGCTTTCACACACACTTATCTCTCAGAACTGAGCATGTGGAGAGACGTTCATTCATCTAGCACGAATGGAACGGATTGCAGGAGAAACTTTTACTCTGGTTTCTCAGTCTGTTTCCTAGTGCCTGTTTCAAGTTCCTGGAGTTTTCACTGTAAAACCGAGTTGGAGCTAGTACCTTCCCATATATATGTATGGAGTGGAGTTGGAAACTGAAAAGAAACTTTGTGTTCCCAACAAGCTAGTTGAAGTACGGCATTCACACACACTTATCTCTCAGAACTGAGCATGTGGAGAGACGTTCGTTCATCTAGCACAAAGGGAACGGGTTGCAGGAGAAACTTTTACTCTGGTTTCTCAGTCTGTTTCCTAGTGCCGGTTTGAAGTTCCTGCAGTTTTCACTGTAAAACCGAGTTGGAGCTAGTACCTTCCCATATATATGTATGGAGTGGAGTTTACAACTGAAAAGAAACTTTGTGTTCCCAACAAGCTAGTTGAAGGACGGCTTTCACACACACATATCTCTCAGAACTGAGCATGTGGAGAGACGTTCGTTCATCTAGCACAAAGGGAACAGATTGCAGGAGAAACTTTTACTCTTGTTTCTCAGTCTGTTTCCTAGTGCCTGTTTCAAGTTCCTGCAGTTTTCACTGTAAAACCGAGTTAGAGCTAGTACCTTCCCATACATATGTATGGAGTGGAGTTTACAACTGAAAAGAAACTTTGTGTTCCCAACAAGCTAGTTGAAGGACGGCTTTCACACACACTTATCTCTCAGAACTGAGCATGTGGAGAGACGTTCATTCATCTAGCAAAAATGGAACGGATTGCATGAGAAACTTTTACTCCGGTTTCTCAGTCTGTTTCCTAGTGCCTGTTTCAAGTTCCTGCAGTTTTCACTGTAAAACCGAGTTGGAGCTAGTACCTTCCCATATATATGTATGGAGTGGAGTTGGGAAATGAAAAGAAACTTTGTGTTCCCAACAAGCTAGTTGAAGGACGGCTTTCACACACACTTATCTCTCAGAACTGAGCATGTGGAGAGACGTTCGTTCATCTAGCAAAAAGGTAACGGGTTGCAGGAGAAACTTTTACTCTGGTTTCTCAGTCTGTTTCCCAGTGCGTGTTTCAAGTTCCTGAAGTTTTCACAGTAAAACCGAGTTGGGGCTAGTACCTTCCCATATATATTTATGGAGTGGAGTTTACAACTGAAAAGAAACTTTGTGTTCCCAACAAGCTGGTTTATGGACGGCTTTCACACACACTTATTTCTCAGAACTGAGCATGTGGAGAGACGTTCGTTCATCTAGCACAAAGGGAACGGGTTGCAGGAGAAACTTTTACTCTGGTTTCTCAGTCTGTTTCCTAGTGCCTGTTTCAAGTTCCTGCTGTTTTCACTGTAAAACCGAGTTGGAGCTAGTACCTTCCCATATATATGTATGCAGTGGAGTTTGCAACTGAAAAGAAACTTTGTGTTCCCAACAAGTTAGTTGAAGGACGGCTTTCACACACACTTATCTCTCAGAACTGAGCATGTGGAGAGACGTTCGTTCATCTAGCACAAAGGGAACGGGTTGCAGGAGAAACTTTTACTCTGGTTTCTCAGTCTGTTTCCTAATGCCGGTTTGAAGTTTCTGCAGTTTTCACTGTAAAACCGAGTTGGAGCTAGTACCTTCCCATATATATGTATGGAGTGGAGTTTACAACTGAAAAGAAACTTTGTGTTCCCAACAAGCTGGTTGAAGGACGGCTTTCACACACACTTATGTCTCAGAACTGAGCATGTGGAGAGACGTTCGTTCATCTAGCACAAAGGGAACGGATTGCAGGAGAAACTTTTATTCTTTTTTCTCAGTCTGTTTCCTAGTGCCTGTTTCAAGTTCCTGCAGTTTTCACTGTAAAACCGAGTTGGAGCTAGTACCTTCCCATATATAAGTATGCAGTGGAGATTGCAACTGAAAAGAAACTTTGTGTTCCCAACAAGCTAGTTGAAGGACGGCTTTCACACACACTTATCTCTCAGAACTGAGCATGTGGAGAGACGTTCGTTCATCTAGCACAAAGGGAACGGGTTGCAGGAGAAACTTTTACTCTGATTTCTCAGTCTGTTTCCTAGTGCCGGTTTGAAGTTCCTGCAGTTTTCACTGTAAAACCGAGTTGGAGCTAGTACCTTCCCATATATATGTATGGAGTGGAGTTTACAACTGAAAAGAAACTTTGTGTTCCCAACAAGATGGTTGAAGGACGGCTTTCACACACACTTATCTCTCAGAACTGAGCATGTGGAGAGACGTTCATTCATCTAGCACAAATGGAACGGATTGCAGGAGAAACTTTTACTCTGGTATCTCAGTCTGTTTCCTAGTGCCTGTTTCAAGTTCCTGGAGTTTTCACTGTAAAACCGACTTGGAGCTAGTACCTTCCCATATATATGTATGGAGTGGATTTGGAAACTGAAAAGAAACTTTGTGTTCCCAACAAGCTAGTTGAAGGACGGCTTTCACACACACTTATCTCTCAGAACTGAGCATGTGGAGAGACGTTCGTTCATCTAGCACAAAGGGAACGGGTTGCAGGAAAAACTTTTACCCTGGTTTCTCAGTCTGTTTCCTAGTGTCGGTTTGAAGTTCCTGCAGTTTTCACTGTAAAACCGAGTTGGAGCTAGTACCTTCCCATATATATGTATGGAGTGGAGTTTACAACTGAAAAGAAACTTTGTGTTCCCAACAAGCTAGTTGAAGGACGGCTTTCACACACACTTATCTCTCAGAACTGAGCATGTGGAGAGACGTTCATTCATCTAGCACAAAAGGAACGGATTGCAGGAGAAACTTTTACTCTGGTTTCTCAGTCTGTTTCCTAGTGCCTGTTTCAACTACCTGCAGTTTTCACTGTAAAACCGAGTTGGAGCTAGTACCTTCCCATATATATGTATGGAGTGGAGTTGGAAACTGAAAAGAAACTTTGTGTTCCCAGCAAGCTAGATGAAGGACGGCTTTCACACACACTTATCTCTCAGAACTGAGCATGTGGAGAGACGTTCGTTCATCTAGCACAAAGGAACGGGTTGCAGGAGAAACTTTTACTCTGGTTTCTCAGTCTGTTTCCTAGTGCCGGTTTGAAGTTCCTGCAGTTTTCACTGTAAAACCGAGTTGGAGCTAGTACCTTCCCATATATATGTATGGAGTGGAGTTTACAACTGAAAAGAAACTTTGTGTTCCCAACAAGCTAGTTGAAGGACGGCTTTCACACACACTTATCTCTCAGAACTGAGCATGTGGAGAGACGTTCATTCATCTAGCAAAAATGGAACGGATTGCAGGAGAAACTTTTACTCTGGTTTCTCAGTCTGTTTCCTAGTGCCTGTTTCAAGTTCCTGGAGTTTTCACTGTAAAACCGTGTTGGAGCTAGTACCTTCCCATATATATGTATGGAGTGGAGTTTACAACTGAAAAGAAACTTTGTGTTCCCAACAAGCTAGTTGAAGGACGGCTTTAACACACACTTATCTCTCAGAACTGAGCATGTGGAGAGACGTTCGTTCATCTAGCACAAAGGGAACGGGTTGCAGGAGAAACTTTTACTCTGGTTTCTCAGTCTGTTTCCTAGTGCCTTTTTCAAGTTCCTGCAGTTTTCACTGTAAAACCGATTTGGAGCTAGTACCTTCCCATATATATGTATGGAGTGGAGTTTACAACTGAAAAGAAACTTTGTGTTCCCAACAAGCTAGTTGAAGGACGGCTTTCACACACACTTATCTCTCAGAACTGAGCATGTGTAGAGACGTTCATTCATCTAGCACAAATGGAACGGATTGCAGGAGAAACTTTTACTCTGGTTTCTCAGTCTGTTTCCTAGTGCCTGTTTCAAGTTCCTGGAGTTTTCACTGTAAAACCGAGTTGGAGCTAGTACCTTCCCATATATATGTATGGAGTGGAGTTGGAAACTGAAAAGAAACTTTGTGTTCCCAACAAGCTATTTGAAGGGCGGCTTTCACACACACTTATCTCTCAGAACTCAGCATGTGGAGAGACGTTCGTTCATCTAGCACAAAGGGAACGGATTGCAGGAGAAAATTTTACTCTTGTTTCTCAGTCTGTTTCCTAGTGCCTGTTTCAAGTTCCTGCAGTTTTCACTGTAAAACCGAGTTGGAGCTCGCACCTTCCCATATATATGTATGCAGTGGAGTTTGCAACTGAAAAGAAACTTTGTGTTCCCAACAAGCTAGTTGAAGGACGGCTTTCACACACACTTATCTCTCAGAACTGAGCATGTGGAGAGACGTTCGTTCATCTAGCACAAAGGGAACGGGTTGCAGGAGAAACTTTTACTCTGGTTTCTCAGTCTGTTTCCTAGTGCCGGTTTGAAGTTCCTGCAGTTTTCACTGTAAAACCGAGTTGGAGCTAGTACCTTCCCATATATATGTATGGATTGGAGTTTACAACTGAAAAGAAACTTTGTGTTCCCAACAAGCTGATTGAAGGACGGCTTTCACACACACTTATCTCTCAGAACTGAGCATGTGGAGAGACGTTCGTTCATCTAGCACAAAGGGAACGGGTTGCAGGAGAAACTTTTACTCTGGTTTCTCAGTCTGTTTCCTAGTGCCTGTTTCAATTTCCTGCAGTTTTCACTGTAAAACCGAGTTGGAGCTCGTACCTTCCCATATATATGTATGCAGTGGAGTTTGCAACTGAAAAGAAACTTTGTGTTCCCAACAAGCTAGTTGAAGGATGGCTTTCACACACACTTATCTCTCAGAACTGAGCATGTGGAGAGACGTTCGTTCATCTAGCACAAAGGGAACGGGTTGCAGGAGAAACTTTTACTCTGGTTTCTCAGTCTGTTTCCTAGTGCCGGTTTGAAGTTTCTGCAGTTTTCACTGTAAAACCGAGTTGGAGCTAGTACCTTCCCATATATATGTATGAAGTGGAGTTTACAACTGAAAAGAAACTTTGTGTTCCCAACAAGCTGGTTGAAGGACGGCTTTCACACACACTTATCTCTCAGAACTGAGCATGTGGAGAGACGTTCGTTCATCTAGCACAAAGGGAACGGATTGCAGGAGAAACTTTTACTCATGTTTCTCAGTCTGTTTCCTAGTGCCTGTTTCAAGTTCCTGCAGTTTTCACTGTAAACCCGAGTTGGAGCTCGTACCTTCCCATATATATGTATGCAGTGGGGTTTGCAACTGAAAAGAAACTTTGTGTTCCCAACAAGCTAGTTGAAGGACGGCTTTCACACACACTTATCTCTCAGAACTGAGCATGTGGAGAGACGTTCGTTCATCTAGCACAAAGGGAACGGGTAGCAGGAGAAACTTTTACTCTGGTTTCTCAGTCTGTTTCCTAGTGCCGGTTTGAAGTTCCTGCAGTTTTCACTGTAAAACCGAGTTGGAGCTAGTACCTTCCCATATATATGTATGGAGTGGAGTTTACAACTGAAAAGAAACTTTGTGTTCCCAACAAGCTGGTTGAAGGACGGCTTTCACACACACTTATCTCTCAGAACTGAGCATGTGGAGAGAAGTTCGTTCATCTAGCACAAAGGGAACGGGTTGCAGGAGAAACTTTTACTCTGGTTTCTCAGTCTGTTTCCTAGTGCCTGATTCAACTTCCTGCAGTTTTCACTGTAAACCCGAGTTGGAGCTAGTACCTTCCCATATATATGTATGCAGTGGAGTTTGCAACTGGAAAGAAACTTTGTGTTCACAACAAGCTAGTTGAAGGACGGCTTTCACACACACTTATCTCTCAGAACTGAGCATGTGGAGAGACGTTCGTTCATCTAGCCCAAAGGGAACGGGTTGCAGGAGAAACTTTTACTCTGGTTTCTCAGTCTGTTTCCTAGTGCCGGTTTGAAGTTTCTGCAGTTTTCACTGTAAAACCGAGTTGGAGCTAGTACCTTCCCATATATATGTATGGAGTGGAGTTTACAACTGAAAAGAAACTTTGTGTTCCCAACAAGCTGGTTGAAGGACGGCTTTCACACACACTTATCTCTCAGAACTGAGCATGTGGAGAGACGTTCGTTCATCTAGCACAAAGGGAACGGGTTGCAGGATAAACTTTTACTCTGGTTTCTCAGTCTGTTTCCTAGTGCCGGTTTGAAGTTCCTGCAGTTTTCACTGTAAAACCGAGTTGGAGCTAGTAACTTCCCATATATATGTATGGAGTGGAATTAACAACTGAAAAGAAACTTTGTGTTCCCAACAAGCTGGTTGAAGGACGGCTTTCACACACACTTATCTCTCAGAACTGAGCATGTGGAGAGACGTTCGTTCATCTAGCACAAAGGGAACGGGTTGCAGGAGAAACTTTTACTCTGGTTTCTCAGTCTGTTTCCTAGTGCCTGTTTCAAGTTCCTGCAGTTTTCACTGTAAAACCGAGTTGGAGCTAGTACCTTCCCATATATATGTATGCAGTGGAGTTTGCAACTGAAAAGAAACTTTGTGTTCCCAACAAGCTAGTTGAAGGACGGCTTTCACACACACTTATCTCTCAGAACTGATCATGTGGAGAGACGTTCGTTCATCTAGCACAAATGGAACGGTTTGCAGGAGAAACTTTTACTCTGGTTTCTCAGTCTGTTTCCTAGTGCCGGTTAGAAGTTCCTGCAGTTTTCACTGTAAAACCGAGTTGGAGCTAGTACCTTCCCATATATATTAATGGAGTCGAGTTTGCAACTGAAAAGAAACTTTGTGTTCCCAGCAAGCTAGTTGAAGGACGGCTTTCACACACACTTATCTCTCAGAACTGAGCATGTGGAGAGACGTTCGTTCATCTAGCACAAAGGGAACGGATTGCAGGAGAAACTTTTACTCTTGTTTCTCAGTCTGTTTCCTAGTGCCTTTTTCAAGTTCCTGCAGTTTTCACTGTAAAACCGAGTTGGAGCTAGTACCTTCCCATATATATATATGGAGTGGAGTTTACAACTGAAAAGAAACTTTGTGTTCCCAACAAGCTAGTTGAAGGACGGCTTTCACACACACTTATCTCTCAGAACTGAGCATGTGGAGAGACGTTCATTCATCTAGCACAAATGGAACGGATTGCAGGAGAAACTTTTACTCTGGTTTCTCAGTCTGTTTCCTAGTGCCGGTTTGAAGTTCCTGCAGTTTTCACTGTAAAACCGAGTTGGAGCTAGTACCTTCCCATATATATATATGGAGTGGAGTTTACAACTGAAAAGAAACTTTGTGTTCCCAACAAGCTAGTTGAAGGACGGCTTTCACACACACTTATCTCTCAGAACTGAGCATGTGGAGAGACGTTCGTTCATCTAGCACAAAGGGAACGGATTGCAGGAGAAACTTTTACTCTTGTTTCTCAGTCTGTTTCCTAGTGCCTTTTTCAAGTTCCTACAGTTTTCACTGTAAAACCGAGTTGGAGCTAGTACCTTCCCATATATATGTATGGACTGGAGTTGGAAACTGAAAAGAAACTTTGTGTTCCCAACAAGCTAGTTGAAGGACGGCTTTCACACACACTTATCTCTCAGAACTGAGCATGTGGAGAGACGTTCGTTCATCTAGCACAAAGGGAACGGGTTGCAGGAGAAACTTTTACTCTGGTTTCTCAGTCTGTTTCCTAGTGCCGGTTTGAAGTTCCTGCAGTTTTCACTGTAAAACCGAGTTGGAGCTAGTACATTCCCATATATATGTATGGAGTGGAGTTTACAACTGAAAAGAAACTTTGTGTTCCCAACAAGCTAGTTGAAGGACGGCTTTCACACACACTTATCTCTCAGAACTGAGCATGTGGAGAGACGTTCATTCATCTAGCACAAATGGAACGGATTGCAGGAGAAACTTTTACTCTGGTTTCTCAGTCTGTTTCCTAGTGCCGGTTTGAAGTTCCTGCAGTTTTCACTGTAAAACCGAGTTGGAGCTAGTACCTTCCCATATATATGTATGGAGTGGAGTTTACAACTGAAAAGGAACTTTGTGTTCCCAACAAGCTAGTTGAAGGACGGCTTTCACACACACTTATCTCTCAGAACTGAGCATGTGGAGAGACGTTCGTTCATCTAGCACAAAGGGAACGGATTGCAGGAGAAACTTTTACTCTTGTTTCTCAGTCTGTTTCCTAGTGCCTTTTTCAAGTTCCTACAGTTTTCACTGTAAACCCGAGTTGGAGCTAGTACCTTCCCATATATATGTATGGAGTGGAGTTGGAAACTGAAAAGAAACTTTGTGTTCCCAACAAGCTAGTTGAAGGACGGCTTTCACACACACTTATCTCTCAGAACTGAGCATGTGGAGAGACGTTCGTTCATCTAGCACAAAGGGAACGGGTTGCAGGAGAAACTTTTACTCTGGTTTCTCAGTCTGTTTCCTAGTGCCGGTTTGAAGTTCCTGCAGTTTTCACTGTAAAACCGAGTTGGAGCTAGTACATTCCCATATATATTTATGGAGTGGAGTTTACAACTGAAAAGAAACTTTGTGTTCCCAACAAGCTAGTTGAAGGACGGCTTTCACACACACTTATCTCTCAGAACTGAGCATGTGGAGAGACGTTCATTCATCTAGCAAAAATGGAACGGATTGCAGGAGAAACTTTTACTCTGGTTTCTCAGTCTGTTTCCTAGTGCCTGTTTAAAGTTCCTGCAGTTTTCACTGTAAAACCGAGTTGGAGCTAGTACCTTCCCATATATATGTATGGAGTGGAGTTGGGAAATGAAAAGAAACTTTGTGTTCCCAACAAGCTAGTTGAAGGACGGCTTTCACACCCACTTATCTCTCAGAACTGAACATGTGGAGAGACGTTCGTTCATCTAGCAAAAAGGTAACGGGTTGCAGGAGAAACTTTTACTCTGGTTTCTCAGTCTGTTTCCCAGTGCGTGTTTCAAGTTCCTGAAGTTTTCACAGTAAAACCGTGTTGGAGCTAGTACCTTCCCATATATATTTATGGAGTGGAGTTTACAACTGAAAAGAAACTTTGTGTTCCCAACAAGCTAGTTGAAGGACGGCTTTCACACACACTTATCTCTCAGAACTGAGTATGTGGAGAGACGTTCATTCATCTAGCACAAATGGAACGGATTGCAGGAGAAACTTTTACTCTGGATTCTCAGTCTGTTTCCTAGTGCCTGTTGCAAGTTCCTGGAGTTTTCACTGTAAAACCGAGTTGGAGCTAGTACCTTCCCATATATATGTATGGAGTGGAGTTGGAAACTGAAAAGAAACTTTGTGTTCCCAACAAGCTAGTTGAAGGACGGCTTTCACACACACTTATCTCTCAGAACTGAGCATGTGGAGAGACGTTCGTTCATTTAGCACAAAGGGAACGGGTTGCAGGAGAAACTTTTACTCTGGTTTCTCAGTCTGTTTCCTAGTGCCTGTTTCAAGTTCCTGCAGTTTTCACTGTAAAACCGAGTTGGAGCTAGTACCTTCCCATATATATGTATGGAGTGGAGTTTACAACTGAAAAGAAACTTTGTGTTCCCAACAAGCTAGTTGAAGGACGGCTTTCACACACACTTATCTCTCAGAACTGAGCATGTGGAGAGACGTTCATTCATCTAGCACAAATGGAACGGATTGCAGGAGAAACTTTTACTCTGGTTTCTCAGACTGTTTCCTAGTGCCTGTTTCAAGTTCCTGGAGTTTTCACTGTAAAACCGAGTTGGAGCTAGTACCTTCCCATATATATGTATGGAGTGGAGTTGGAAACTGAAAAGAAACTTTGTGTTCCCAACAAGCTGGTTGAAGGACGACTTTCACACACACTTATGTCTCAGAACTGAGCATGTGGAGAGACGTTCGTTCATCTAGCACAAAGGGAACGGGTTGCAGGAGAAACTTTTACTCTTGTTTCTCAGTCTGTTTCCTAGTGCCTGTTTCAAGTTCCTGCAGTTTTCACTGTAAAACCGAGTTGGAGCTAGTACCTTCCCATATATATGTATGCAGTGGAGTTTGCAACTGAAAAGAAACTTTGTGTTCCCAACAAGCTAGTTGAAGGACGGCTTTCACACACACTTATCTCTCAGAACTGAGCATGTGGAGAGACGTTCGTTCATCTAGCACAAAGGGAACGGGTTGCAGGAGAAACTTTTACTCTGGTTTCTCAGTCTGTTTCCTAGTGCCGGTTTAAATATTCTGCAGTTTTCACTGTAAAACCGAGTTGGAGCTAGTACCTTCCCATATATATGTATGGAGTGGAGTTTACAAATGAAAAGAAACTTTGTGTTCCCAACAAGCTGGTTGAAGGACGGCTTTCACACACACTTATCTCTCAGAACTGAGCATGTGGAGAGACGTTCGTTCATCTAGCACAAAGGGAACGGATTGCAGGAGAAACTTTTACTCTTGTTTCTCAGTCTGTTTCCTAGTGCCTGTTTCACGTTCCTGCAGTTTTCACTGTAAAACCGAGTTGGAGCTAGTACCTTCCCATATATATGTATGCAGTGGAGTTTGCAACTGAAAAGAAACTTTGTGTTCCCAACAAGCTAGTTGAAGGACGGCTTTCACACCCACTTATCTCTCAGAACTGAGCATGTGGAGAGACGTTCGTTCATCTAGCACAAAGGGAACGGGTTGCAGGAGAAACTTTTACTCTGGTTTCTCAGTCTGTTTCCTAGTGCCGGTTTGAAGTTCCTGCAGTTTTCACTGTAAAACCGAGTTGGAGCTAGTACCTTCCCATATATATGTATGGAGTGGAGTTTACAACTGAAAAGAAACTTTGTGTTCCCAACAAGCTAGTTGAAGGACGGCTTTCACACACACTTATCTCTCAGAACTGAGCATGTGGAGAGACGTTCATTCATCTAGCAAAAATGGAACGGATTGCAGGAGAAACTTTTACTCTGGTTTCTCAGTCTGTTTCCTAGTGCCTGTTTCAAGTTCCTGCAGTTTTCACTGTAAAACCGAGTTGGAGCTAGTACCTTCCAATATATATGTATGGAGTGGAGTTGGGAAATGAAAAGAAATTTGTGTTCCCAACAAGCTCGTTGAAGGACGGCTTTCACACCCACTTATCTCTCAGAACTGAGCATGTGGAGAGACGTTCGTTCATCTAGCACAAAGGGAACGGGTTGCAGGAGAAACTTTTACTCTGGTTTCTCAGTCTGTTTCCCAGTGCGTGTTTCAAGTTCCTGAAGTTTTCACTGTAAAACCGTGTTGGAGCTAGTAACTTCCCATATATATTTATGGAGTGGAGTTTAAAACTGAAAAGAAACTTTGTGTTCCCAACAAGCTAGTTGAAGGACGGCTTTCACACACACTTATCTCTCAGAACTGAGCATGTGGAGAGACGTTCATTCATCTAGCACAAATGGAACGGATTGCAGGAGAAACTTTTACTCTGGTTTCTCAGACTGTTTCCTAGTGCCTGTTGCAAGTTCCTGGAGTTTTCACTGTAAAACCGAGTTGGAGCTAGTACCTTCCCATATATATGTATGGAGTGGAGTTGGAAACTGAAAAGAAACTTTGTGTTCCCAACAAGCTGTTTGAAGGACGACTTTCACACACGCTTATGTCTCAGAACTGAGCATGTGGAGAGACGTTCGTTCATCTAGCACAAAGGGAACGGGTTGCAGGAGAAACTTTTACTCTTGTTTCTCAGTCTGTTTCCTAGTGCCTGTTTCAAGTTCCTGCAGTTTTCACTGTAAAACCGAGTTGGAGCTAGTACCTTCCCATATATATGTATGCAGTGGAGTTTGCAACTGAAAAGAAACTTTGTGTTCCCAACAAGCTAGTTGAAGGACGGCTTTCACACACACTTATCTCTCAGAACTGAGCATGTGGAGAGACGTTCGTTCATCTAGCACAAAGGGAACGGGTTGCAGGAGAAACTTTTACTCTGGTTTCTCAGTCTGTTTCCTAGTGCCGGTTTAAATATTCTGCAGTTTTCACTGTAAAACCGAGTTGGAGCTAGTACCTTCCCATATATATGTATGGAGTGGAGTTTACAACTGAAAAGAAACTTTGTGTTCCCCACAAGCTGGTTGAAGGACGGCTTTCACACACACTTATCTCTCAGAACTGAGCATGTGGAGAGACGTTCGTTCATCTAGCACAAAGGGAACGGATTGCAGGAGAAACTTTTACTCTTGTTTCTCAGTCTGTTTCCTAGTGCCTGTTTCAAGTTCCTGCAGTTTTCACTGTAAAACCGATTTGGAGCTAGTACCTTCCCATATATATGTATTCAGTGGAGTTTGCAACTGAAAAGAAACTTTGTGTTCCCAACAAGCTAGTTGAAGGACGGCTTTCACACCCACTTATCTCTCAGAACTGAGCATGTGGAGAGACGTTCGTTCATCTAGCACAAAGGGAACGGGTTGCAGGAGAAACTTTTACTCTGGTTTCTCAGTCTGTTTCCTAGTGCCGGTTTGAAGTTCCTGCAGTTTTCACTGTAAAACCGAGTTGGAGCTAGTACCTTCCCATATATATGTATGGAGTGGAGTTTACAACTGAAAAGAAACTTTGTGTTCCCAACAAGCTAGTTGAAGGACGGCTTTCACACACACTTATCTCTCAGAACTGAGCATGTGGAGAGACGTTCATTCATCTAGCAAAAATGGAACGGAATGCAGGAGAAACTTTTACTCTGGTTTCTCAGTCTGTTTCCTAGTGCCTGTTTCAAGTTCCTGCAGTTTTCACTGTAAAACCGAGTTGGAGCTAGTACCTTCCAATATATATGTATGGAGTGGAGTTGGGAAATGAAAAGAAACTTTGTGTTCCCAACAAGCTAGTTGAAGGACGGCTTTCACACACACTTATCTCTCAGAACTGAGCATGTGGAGAGACGTTCGTTCATCTAGCACAAAGGGAACGGGTTGCAGGAGAAACTTTTACTCTGGTTTCTCAGTCTGTTTCCCAGTGCGTGTTTCAAGTTCCTGAAGTTTTCACTGTAAAACCGAGTTGGAGCTAGAACCTTCCCATATATATTTATGGAGTGGAGTTTAAAACTGAAAAGAAACTTTGTGTTCCCAACAAGCTAGTTGAAGGACGGCTTTCACACACAATTATCTCTCAGAACTGAGCATGTGGAGAGACGTTCATTCATCTAGCACAAATGGAACGGATTGCAGGAGAAACTTTTACTCTGGTTTCTCAGTGTGTTTCCTAGTGCCTGTTGCAAGTTCCTGGAGTTTTCACTGTAAAACCGAGTTGGAGCTAGTACCTTCCCATATATATGTATGGAGTGGAGTTGGAAACTGAAAAGAAACTTTGTGTTCCCAACAAGCTAGTTGAAGGACTGCTTTCACACACACTTATCTCTCAGAACTGAGCATGTGGAGAGACGTTCGTTCATCTAGCACAAAGGGAACGGGTTGCAGGAGAAACTTTTACTCTGGTTTCTCAGTCTGTTTCCTAGTGCCGGTTTGAAGTTCCTGCACTTTTCACTGTAAAACCGAGTTGGAGCTAGTACCTTCCCATATATATGTATGGAGTGGAGTTTACAACTGAAAAGTAACTTTGTGTTCCCAACAAGCTAGTTGAAGGACGGCTTTCACACACACTTATCTCTCAGAACTGAGCATGTGGAGAGACGTTCATTCATCTAGCACAAATGGAACGGATTGCAGGAGAAACTTTTTCACTGGTTTCTCAGACTGTTTCCTAGTGCCTGTTGCAAGTTCCTGGAGTTTTCACTGTAAAACCGAGTTGGAGCTAGTACCTTCCCATATATATGCATGGAGTGGAGTTGGAAACTGAAAAGAAACTTTGTGTTCCCAACAAGCTAGTTGAAGGACGGCTTTCACACACACTTATCTCTCAGAACTGAGCATGTGGAGAGACGTTCGTTCATCTAGCACAAAGGGAACGGGTTGCAGGAGAAACTTTTACTCTGGTTTCTCAGTCTGTTTCCTAGTTCCGGTTTGAATTTCCTGCAGTTTTCACTGTAAAACCGAGTTGGAGCTAGTACCTTCCCATATATATGTATGGAGTGGAGTTTACAACTGAAAAGAAACTTTGTGTTCCCAACAAGCTAGTTGAAGGACGGCTTTCACACACACTTATCTCTCAGAACTGAGCATGTGTAGAGACGTTCATTCATCTGGCACAAATGGAACGGATTGCAGGAGAAACTTTTACTCTGGTTTCTCAGTCTGTTTCCTAGTGCCTGTTGCAAGTTCCTGGAGTTTTCACTGTAAAACCGAGTTGGAGCTAGTACCATCCCATATATATGTATGGAGTGGAGTTGGAAACTGAAAAGAAACTTTGTGTTCCCAAAAAGCTAGTTGAAGTACGGCTTTCACACACACTTATCTCTCAGAACTGAGCATGTGGAGAGACGTTCGTTCATCTAGCACAAAGGGAACGGGTTGCAGGAGAAACTTTTACTCTGGTTTCTCAGTCTGTTTCCTAGTGCCGGTTTGAAGTTCCTGCAGTTTTCACTGTAAAACCGAGTTGGAGCTAGTACCTTCACATATATATTAATGGAGTGGAGTTTGCAAATGAAAAGAAACTTTGTGTTCCCAACAAGCTAGTTGAAGGACGGCTTTCACACACACTTATCTCTCAAAAGTGAGCATGTGGAGAGACGTTCGTTCATCTAGTTCAAAGGGAACGGGTTGCAGGAGAAACTTTTACTCTGGTTTCTCAGTCTGTTTCCTAGTGCCGGTTTGAAGTTCCTGCAGTTTTCACTGTAAAACCGAGTTGGAGCTAGTACCTTCCCATATATATGTATGGAGTGGAGTTTACAACTGAAAAGAAACTTTATGTTCCCAACAAGCTAGTTGAAGGACGGCTTTCACACACACTTATCTCTCAGAACTGAGCATGTGGAGAGACGTTCATTCATCTAGCAAAAATGGAACGGAATGCAGGAGAAACTTTTACTCTGGTTTCTCAGTCTGTTTCCTAGTGCCTGTTTCAAGTTCCTGCAGTTTTCACTGTAAAACCGAGTTGGAGCTAGTACCTTCCAATATATATGTATGGAGTGGAGTTGGGAAATGAAAAGAAACTTTGTGTTCCCAACAAGCTAGTTGAAGGACGGCTTTCACACCCACTTATCTCTCAGAACTGAGCATGTGGAGAGACGTTCGTTCATCTAGCACAAAGGGACCGGGTTGCAGGAGAAACTTTTACTCTGGTTTCTCAGTCTGTTTCCCAGTGCGTGTTTCAAGTTCCTGAAGTTTTCACTGTAAAACCGAGTTGGAGCTAGTACCTTCCCATATATATTTATGGAGTGGAGTTTAAAACTGAAAAGAAACTTTGTGTTCCCAACAAGCTAGTTGAAGGACGGCTTTCACACACAATTATCTCTCAGAACTGAGCATGTGGAGAGACGTTCATTCATCTAGCACAAATGGAACGGATTGCAGGAGAAACTTTTACTCTGGTTTCTCAGTCTGTTTCCTAGTGCCTGTTGCAAGTTCCTGGAGTTTTCACTGTAAAACCGAGTTGGAGCTAGTACCTTCCCATATATATGCATGGAGTGGAGTTGGAAACTGAAAAGAAACTTTGTGTTCCAAACAAGCTGGTTGAAGGACGACTTTCACACACACTTATGTCTCAGAACTGAGCATGTGGAGAGACGTTCGTTCATCTAGCACAAAGGGAACGGGTTGCAGGAGAAACTTTTACTCTGGTTTCTCAGTCTGTTTCCTAGTGACTGTTTCAAGTTCCTGCAGTTTTCACTGTAAAACCGAGTTGGAGCTAGTACCTTCCCATATATATGAATGCAGTGGAGTTTGCAACTGAAAAGAAACTTTGTGTTCCCAACAAGCTAGTTGAAGGACGGCTTTCACACACACTTATCTCTCAGAACTGAGCATGTGGAGAGACGTTCGTTCATCTAGCACAAAGGGAACGGGTTGCAGGAGAAACTTTTACTCTGGTTTCTCAGTCTGTTTCCTAGTGCCGGTTTGAATTTTCTGCAGTTTTCACTGTAAAACCGAGTTGGAGCTAGTACCTTCCCATATATATGTTTGGAGTGGGGTTTACAACTGAAAAGAAACTTTGTGTTCCCAACAAGCTGGTTGAAGAACGGCTTTCACACACACTTATCTCTCAGAACTGAGCATGTGGAGAGACGTTCGTTCATCTAGCACAAAGGGAACGGGTTGCAGGAGAAACTTTTACTCTGGTTTCTCAGTCTGTTTCCTAGTGCCGGTTTGAAGTTCCTGCAGTTTCACTGTAAAACCGAGTTGGAGCTAGTACCTTCCCATATATATGTATGGAGTGGAGTTTACAACTGAAAAGAAACTTTGTGTTCCCAACAAGCTAGTTGAAGGACGGCTTTCACACACAATTATCTCTCAGAACTGAGCATGTGGAGAGACGTTCATTCATCTAGCACAAATGGAACGGATTGCAGGAGAAACTTTTACTCTGGTTTCACAGTCTGTTTCCTAGTGCCTGTTTCAAGTTCCTGGAGTTTTCACTTTAAAACCGAGTTGGAGCTAGTACCTTCCCATATATATGTATGGAGTGGAGTTGGAAACTGAAAAGAAACTTTGTGTTCCCAACAAGCTAGTTGAAGGACGGCTTTCACACACACTTATCTCTCAGAACTGAGCATGTGGAGAGACGTTCGTTCATCTAGCACAAAGGGAACGGGTTGCAGGAGAAACTTTTACTCTGGTTTCTCAGTCTGTTTCCTAGTTCCGGTTTGAAGTTCCTGCAGTTTTCACTGTAAAACCGAGTTGGAGCTAGTACCTTCCCATATATATGTATGGAGTGGAGTTTACAACTGAAAAGAAACTTTGTGTTCCCAACAAGCTAGTTGAAGGACGGCTTTCACACACACTTATCTCTCAGAACTGAGCATGTGGAGAGACGTTCATTCATCTGGCACAAATGGAACGGATTGCAGGAGAAACTTTTACTCTGGTTTCTCAGTCTGTTTCCTAGTGCCGGTTTGAAGTTCCTGCAGTTTTCACTGTAAAACCGAGTTGGAGCTAGTACCTTCACATATATATTAATGGAGTGGAGTTTGCAAATGAAAAGAAACTTTGTGTTCCCAACAAGCTAGTTGAAGGACGGCTTTCACACACACTTATCTCTCAAAAGTGAGCATGTGGAGAGACGTTCGTTCATCTAGTACAAAGGGAACGGGTTGCAGGAGAAACTTTTACTCTGATTTCTCAGTCTGTTTCCTAGTGCCGGTTTGAAGTTCCTGCAGTTTTCACTGTAAAACCGACTTGGAGCTAGTACTTTCCCATACATATGTATGGAGTGGAGTTGGAAACTGAAAAGAAACTTTGTGTTCCCAACAAGCTAGTTGAAGGACGGCTTTCACACACAATTATCTGTCAGAAGTGAGCATGTGGAGAGACGTTCGTTCATCTAGCACAAATGGAACGGGTTGCAGGAGAAACTTTTACTCTGGTTTCTCAGTCTGTTTCCTAGTGCCGGTTTGAAGTTCCTGCAGTTTTCACTGTAAAACTGAGTTGGAGCTAGTACCTTCCCATATATATGTATGGAGTGGAGTTAGCAACTGAAAAGAAACTTTGTGTTCCCAACAAGCTAGTTGAAGGACGGCTTTCACACACACTTATCTCTCAAAACTGAGCATGTGGAGAGACGTTCGTTCATCTAGCACAAAGGGAACGGATTGCAGGAGAAACTTTTACTCTGGTTTCTCAGTCTGTTTCCTAGTGCCTGTTTCAAGTTCCTGCAGTTTACACTGTAAAACCTAGTTGGAGCTAGTACCTTCCCATATATATGTATGGAGTGGAGTTTACAACTGAAAAGAAACTTTGTGTTCCCTACAAGCTGGTTGAAGGACGGCTTTCACACACATATATCTCTCAGAACTGAGCATGTGGAGAGACGTTCGTTCATCTAGCAAAAAGGGAACGGATTGCATGAGAAACTTTTACTCTGGTTTCTCAGTCTGTTTCCTAGTGCCGGTTTGAAGTTCCTGCAGTTTTCACTGTAAAACCGAGTTGGAGCTAGTACCTTCCCATATATATGTATGGAGTGGAGTTTACAACTGAAAAGAAACTTTGTGTTCCCAACAAGCTAGTTGAATGACGGATTTCACACACACTTACCTCTCAGAACTGAGCATGTGGAGAGACTTTCATTCATCTAGCACAAATGGAACGGATTGCAGGAGAAACTTTTACTCTAGTTTCTCAGTCTGTTTCCTAGTGACTGTTTCAAGTTCCTGGAGTTTTCACTGTAAAACCGAGTTGGAGCTAGTACCTTCCCATATATATGTATGGAGTGGAGTTGGAAACTGAAAAGAAACTTTGTGTTCCCAAAAAGCTGGTTGAAGGACGGCTTTCACACACACTTATCTCTCAGAACTGAGCATGTGGAGAGACGTTCGTTCATCTAGCACAAAGGGAAAGGGTTGCAGGAGAAACTTTTACTCTGGTTTCTCAGTCTGTTTCCTAGTGCCGGTTTGAAGTTCCTGCAGTTTTCACTGTAAAACCGAGTTGGAGCTAGTACCTTCCCATATATATGTATGGAGTGGAGTTTACAACTGAAAAGAAACTTTGTGTTCCCAACAAGCTAGTTGAAGGACGGCTTTCACACACACTTATCTCTCAGAACTGAGCATGTGGAGAGACGTTCATTCATCTAGCACAAATGGAACGGATTGCAGGAGAAACATTTACTCTGGTTTCTAAGTCTGTTTCCTAGTGCCTGTTGCAAGTTCCTGGAGTTTTCACTGAAAAACCGAGTTGGAGCTAGTACCTTCCCATATATATGTATGAATTGGAGTTGGAAACTGAAAAGAAACTTTGTGTTCCCAAGAAGCTAGTTGAAGGACGGCTTTCACACACACTTATCTCTCAGAACTGAGCATGTGGAGAGACGTTCGTTCATCTAGCACAAAGGGAACGGGTTGCAGGAGAAACTTTTACTCTGGTTTCTCAGTCTGTTTCCTAGTGCCGGTTTGAAGTTCCTGCAGTTTTCACTGTAAAACCGAGTTGGAGCTAGTACCTTCACATATATATTAATGGAGTGGAGTTTGCAACTGAAAAGAAACTTTGTGTTCCCAAAAAGCTAGTTGAAGGACGGCTTTCACACACACTTATCTCTCAAAAGTGAGCATGTGGAGAGACGTTCGTTCATCTAGCACAAAGGGAACGGGTTGCAGGAGAAACTTTTACTCTGATTTCTCTGTCTGTTTCCTAGTGCCGGTTTGAAGTTCCTGCAGTTTTCACTGTAAAACCGACTTGGAGCTAGTACATTCCCATACATATGTATTGAGTGGAGTTGGAAACTGAAAAGAAACTTTGTGTTCCCAACAAGCTAGTTGAAGGACGGCTTTCACACACACTTATCTGTCAGATGTGAGCATGTGGAGAGACGTTCGTTCATCTAGCACCAATGAAACGGGATGCAGGAGAAACTTTTACTCTGGTTTCTCAGTCTGTTTCCTAGTGCCGGTTTGAAGTTCCTGCAGTTTTCACTGTAAAACCGAGTTGGAGCTAGTACCTTCCCATATATATGTATGGAGTGGAGTTTACAACTGAAAAGAAACTTTGTGTTCCCAACAAGCTAGTTGAAGGACGGCTTTCACACACACTTATCTCTCAGAACTGAGCATGTGGAGAGACGTTCATTCATCTAGCAAAAATGGAACGGAATGCAGGAGAAACTTTTACTCTGGTTTCTCAGTCTGTTTCCTAGTGCCTGTTTCAAGTTCCTGCAGTTTTCACTGTAAAACCGAGTTGGAGCTAGTACCTTCCAATATATATGTATGGAGTGGAGTTGGGAAATGAAAAGAAACTTTGTGTTCCCAACAAGCTAGTTGAAGGACGGCTTTCACACCCACTTATCTCTCAGAACTGAGCATGTGGAGAGACGTTCGTTCATCTAGCACAAAGGGAACTGGTTGCAGGAGAAACTTTTACTCTGGTTTCTCAGTCTGTTTCCCAGTGCGTGTTTCAAGTTCCTGAAGTTTTCACTGTAAAACCGAGTTGGAGCTAGTACCTTCCCATATATATTTATGGAGTGGAGTTTAAAACTGAAAAGAAACTTTGTGTTCCCAACAAGCTAGTTGAAGGACGGCTTTCACACACAATTATCTCTCAGAACTGAGCATGTGGAGAGACGTTCATTCATCTAGCACAAATGGAACGGATTGCAGGAGAAACTTTTACTCTGGTTTCTCAGTCTGTTTCCTAGTGCCTGTTGCAAGTTCCTGGAGTTTTCACTGTAAAACCGAGTTGGAGCTAGTACCTTCCCATATATATGTATGGAGTGCTGTTGGAAACTGAAAAGAAACTTTGTGTTCCCAACAAGCTAGTTTAAGGACTGCTTTCACACACACTTATCTCTCAGAACTGAGCATGTGGAGAGACGTTCGTTCATCTAGCACAAAGGGAACGGGTTGCAGGAGAAACTTTTACTCTGGTTTCTCAGTCTGTTTCCTAGTGCCGGTTTGAAGTTCCTGCAGTTTTCACTGTAAAACCGAGTTGGAGCTAGTACCTTCCCATATATATGTATGGAGTGGAGTTTACAACTGAAAAGAAACTTTGTGTTCCCAACAAGCTAGTTGAAGGACGGCTTTCACACACACTTATCTCTCAGAACTGAGCATGTGGAGAGACGTTCATTCATCTAGCAAAAATGGAACGGAATGCAGGAGAAACTTTTACTCTGGTTTCTCAGTCTGTTTCCTAGTGCCTGTTTCAAGTTCCTGCAGTTTTCACTGTAAAACCGAGTTGGAGCTAGTACCTTCCAATATATATGTATGGAGTGGAGTTGGGAAATGAAAAGAAACTTTGTGTTCCCAACAAGCTAGTTGAAGGACGGCTTTCACACCCACTTATCTCTCAGAACTGAGCATGTGGAGAGACGTTCGTTCATCTAGCACAAAGGGAACTGGTTGCAGGAGAAACTTTTACTCTGGTTTCTCAGTCTGTTTCCCAGTGCGTGTTTCAAGTTCCTGAAGTTTTCACTGTAAAACCGAGTTGGAGCTAGTACCTTCCCATATATATTTATGGAGTGGAGTTTAAAACTGAAAAGAAACTTTGTGTTCCCAACAAGCTAGTTGAAGGACGGCTTTCACACACAATTATCTCTCAGAACTGAGCATGTGGAGAGACGTTCATTCATCTAGCACAAATGGAACGGATTGCAGGAGAAACTTTTACTCTGGTTTCTCAGTCTGTTTCCTAGTGCCTGTTGCAAGTTCCTGGAGTTTTCACTGTAAAACCGAGTTGGAGCTAGTACCTTCCCATATATATGTATGGAGTGCTGTTGGAAACTGAAAAGAAACTTTGTGTTCCCAACAAGCTAGTTTAAGGACTGCTTTCACACACACTTATCTCTCAGAACTGAGCATGTGGAGAGACGTTCGTTCATCTAGCACAAAGGGAACGGGTTGCAGGAGAAACTTTTACTCTGGTTTCTCAGTCTGTTTCCTAGTGCCGGTTTGAAGTTCCTGCACTTTTCACTGTAAAACCGAGTTGGAGCTAGTACCTTCCCATATATATGTATGGAGTGGTGTTTACAACTGAAAAGAAACTTTGTGTTCCCAACAAGCTAGTTGAAGGACGGCTTTCACACACACTTATCTCTCAGAACTGAGCATGTGGAGAGACGTTCATTCATCTGGCACAAATGGAACGGATTGCAGGAGAAACTTTTACTCTGGTTTCTCAGTCTGTTTCCTAGTGCCGGTTTGAAGTTCCTGCAGTTTTCACTGTAAAACCGAGTTGGAGCTAGTACCTTCACATATATATTAATGGAGTGGAGTTTGCAAATGAAAAGAAACTTTGTGTTCCCAACAAGCTAGTTGAAGGACGGCTTTCACACACACTTATCTCTCAGAACTGAGCATGTGGAGAGACGTTCGTTCATCTAGCACAAAGGGAACGGGTTGCAGGAGAAACTTTTACTCTGGTTTCTCAGTCTGTTTCCTAGTGCCGGTTTGAAGTTCCTGCAGTTTCACTGTAAAACCGAGTTGGAGCTAGTACCTTCCCATATATATGTATGGAGTGGAGTTTACAACTGAAAAGAAACTTTGTGTTCCCAACAAGCTAGTTGAAGGACGGCTTTCACACACACTTATCTCTCAGAACTGAGCATGTGGAGAGACGTTCATTCATCTAGCACAAATGGAACGGATTGCAGGAGAAACTTTTACTCTGGTTTCACAGTCTGTTTCCTAGTGCCTGTTTCAAGTTCCTGGAATTTTCACTTTAAAACCGAGTTGGAGCTAGTACCTTCCCATATATATGTATGGAGTGGAGTTGGAAACTGAAAAGAAACTTTGTGTTCCCAACAAGCTAGTTGAAGGACGGCTTTCACACACACTTATCTCTCAGAACTGAGCATGTGGAGAGACGTTCGTTCATCTAGCACAAAGGGAACGGGTTGCAGGAGAAACTTTTACTCTGGTTTCTCAGTCTGTTTCCTAGTGCCGGTTTGAATTTTCTGCAGTTTTCACTGTAAAACCGAGTTGGAGCTAGTACCTTCCCATATATATGTTTGGAGTGGAGTTTACAACTGAAAAGAAACTTTGTGTTCCCAACAAGCTGGTTGAAGGACGGCTTTCACACACACTTATCTCTCAGAACTGAGCATGTGGAGAGACGTTCGTTCATCTAGCACAAAGGGAACGGATTGCAGGAGAAACTTTTACTCTTGTTTCTCAGTATGTTTCCTTGTGCCTGTTTCAAGTTCCTGCAGTTTTCACTGTAAAACCGAGTTGGAGTTAGTACCTTCCAATATATATGTATGGAGTGGAGTTGGGAAATGAAAAGAAACTTTGTGTTCCCAACAAGCTAGTTGAAGGACGGCTTTCACACCCACTTATCTCTCAGAACTGAGCATGTGGAGAGACGTTCGTTCATCTAGCACAAAGGGAACTGGTTGCAGGAGAAACTTTTACTCTGGTTTCTCAGTCTGTTTCCCAGTGCGTGTTTCAAGTTCCTGAAGTTTTCACTGTAAAACCGAGTTGGAGCTAGTACCTTCCCATATATATTTATGGAGTGGAGTTTAAAACTGAAAAGAAACTTTGTGTTCCCAACAAGCTAGTTGAAGGACGGCTTTCACACACAATTATCTCCCAGAACTGAGCATGTGGAGAGACGTTCATTCATCTAGCACAAATGGAACGGATTGCAGGAGAAACTTTTACTCTGGTTTCTCAGTCTGTTTCCTAGTGCCTGTTGCAAGTTCCTGGAGTTTTCACTGTAAAACCGAGTTGGAGCTAGTACCTTCCCATATATATGCATGGAGTGGAGTTGGAAACTGAAAAGAAACTTTGTGTTCCAAACAAGCTGGTTGAAGGACGACTTTCACACACACTTATGTCTCAGAACTGAGCATGTGGAGAGACGTTCGTTCATCTAGCACAAAGGGAACGGGTTGCAGGAGAAACTTTTACTCTGGTTTCTCAGTCTGTTTCCTAGTGACTGTTTCAAGTTCCTGCAGTTTTCACTGTAAAACCGAGTTGGAGCTAGTACCTTCCCATATATATGAATGCAGTGGAGTTTGCAACTGAAAAGAAACTTTGTGTTCCCAACAAGCTAGTTGAAGGACGGCTTTCACACACACTTATCTCTCAGAACTGAGCATGTGGAGAGACGTTCGTTCATCTAGCACAAAGGGAACGGGTTGCAGGAGAAACTTTTACTCTGGTTTCTCAGTCTGTTTCCTAGTGCCGGTTTGAATTTTCTGCAGTTTTCACTGTAAAACCGAGTTGGAGCTTGTACCTTCCCATATATATGTTTGGAGTGGAGTTTACAACTGAAAAGAAACTTTGTGTTCCCAACAAGCTGGTTGAAGGACGGCTTTCACACACACTTATCTCTCAGAACTGAGCATGTGGAGAGACGTTCGTTCATCTAGCACAAAGGGAACGGATTGCAGGAGAAACTTTTACTCTTGTTTCTCAGTCTGTTTCCTAGTGCCTGTTTCAAGTTCCTGCAGTTTTCACTGTAAAACCGAGTTGGAGCTAGTACCTTCCCATATATATGTATGCAGTGGAGTTTGCAACTGAAAAGAAACTTTGTGTTCCCAACAAGCTAGTTGAAGGACGGCTTTCACACACACTTATCTCTCAGAACTGAGCATGTGGAGAGACGTTCGTTCATCTAGCACAAAGGGAACGGGTTGCAGGAGAAACTTTTACTCTGGTTTCTCAGTCTGTTTCCTAGTGCCGGTTTGAAGTTCCTGCAGTTTCACTGTAAAACCGAGTTGGAGCTAGTACCTTCCCATATATATGTATGGAGTGGAGTTTACAACTGAAAAGAAACTTTGTGTTCCCAACAAGCTAGTTGAAGGACGGCTTTCACACACACTTATCTCTCAGAACTGAGCATGTGGAGAGACGTTCATTCATCTAGCACAAATGGAACGGATTGCAGGAGAAACTTTTACTCTGGTTTCACAGTCTGTTTCCTAGTGCCTGTTTCAAGTTCCTGGAATTTTCACTTTAAAACCGAGTTGGAGCTAGTACCTTCCCATATATATGTATGGAGTGGAGTTGGAAACTGAAAAGAAACTTTGTGTTCCCAACAAGCTAGTTGAAGGACGGCTTTCACACACACTTATCTCTCAGAACTGAGCATGTGGAGAGACGTTCGTTCATCTAGCACAAAGGGAACGGGTTGCAGGAGAAACTTTTACTCTGGTTTCTCAGTCTGTTTCCTAGTGCCGGTTTGAATTTTCTGCAGTTTTCACTGTAAAACCGAGTTGGAGCTAGTACCTTCCCATATATATGTTTGGAGTGGAGTTTACAACTGAAAAGAAACTTTGTGTTCCCAACAAGCTGGTTGAAGGACGGCTTTCACACACACTTATCTCTCAGAACTGAGCATGTGGAGAGACGTTCGTTCATCTAGCACAAAGGGAACGGATTGCAGGAGAAACTTTTACTCTTGTTTCTCAGTATGTTTCCTTGTGCCTGTTTCAAGTTCCTGCAGTTTTCACTGTAAAACCGAGTTGGAGTTAGTACCTTCCAATATATATGTATGGAGTGGAGTTGGGAAATGAAAAGAAACTTTGTGTTCCCAACAAGCTAGTTGAAGGACGGCTTTCACACCCACTTATCTCTCAGAACTGAGCATGTGGAGAGACGTTCGTTCATCTAGCACAAAGGGAACTGGTTGCAGGAGAAACTTTTACTCTGGTTTCTCAGTCTGTTTCCCAGTGCGTGTTTCAAGTTCCTGAAGTTTTCACTGTAAAACCGAGTTGGAGCTAGTACCTTCCCATATATATTTATGGAGTGGAGTTTAAAACTGAAAAGAAACTTTGTGTTCCCAACAAGCTAGTTGAAGGACGGCTTTCACACACAATTATCTCCCAGAACTGAGCATGTGGAGAGACGTTCATTCATCTAGCACAAATGGAACGGATTGCAGGAGAAACTTTTACTCTGGTTTCTCAGTCTGTTTCCTAGTGCCTGTTGCAAGTTCCTGGAGTTTTCACTGTAAAACCGAGTTGGAGCTAGTACCTTCCCATATATATGCATGGAGTGGAGTTGGAAACTGAAAAGAAACTTTGTGTTCCAAACAAGCTGGTTGAAGGACGACTTTCACACACACTTATGTCTCAGAACTGAGCATGTGGAGAGACGTTCGTTCATCTAGCACAAAGGGAACGGGTTGCAGGAGAAACTTTTACTCTGGTTTCTCAGTCTGTTTCCTAGTGACTGTTTCAAGTTCCTGCAGTTTTCACTGTAAAACCGAGTTGGAGCTAGTACCTTCCCATATATATGAATGCAGTGGAGTTTGCAACTGAAAAGAAACTTTGTGTTCCCAACAAGCTAGTTGAAGGACGGCTTTCACACACACTTATCTCTCAGAACTGAGCATGTGGAGAGACGTTCGTTCATCTAGCACAAAGGGAACGGGTTGCAGGAGAAACTTTTACTCTGGTTTCTCAGTCTGTTTCCTAGTGCCGGTTTGAATTTTCTGCAGTTTTCACTGTAAAACCGAGTTGGAGCTTGTACCTTCCCATATATATGTTTGGAGTGGAGTTTACAACTGAAAAGAAACTTTGTGTTCCCAACAAGCTGGTTGAAGGACGGCTTTCACACACACTTATCTCTCAGAACTGAGCATGTGGAGAGACGTTCGTTCATCTAGCACAAAGGGAACGGATTGCAGGAGAAACTTTTACTCTTGTTTCTCAGTCTGTTTCCTAGTGCCTGTTTCAAGTTCCTGCAGTTTTCACTGTAAAACCGAGTTGGAGCTAGTACCTTCCCATATATATGTATGCAGTGGAGTTTGCAACTGAAAAGAAACTTTGTGTTCCCAACAAGCTAGTTGAAGGACGGCTTTCACACACACTTATCTCTCAGAACTGAGCATGTGGAGAGACGTTCGTTCATCTAGCACAAAGGGAACGGGTTGCAGGAGAAACTTTTACTCTGGTTTCTCAGTCTGTTTCCTAGTGCCGGTTTGAAGTTCCTGCAGTTTCACTGTAAAACCGAGTTGGAGCTAGTACCTTCCCATATATATGTATGGAGTGGAGTTTACAACTGAAAAGAAACTTTGTGTTCCCAACAAGCTAGTTGAAGGACGGCTTTCACACACACTTATCTCTCAGAACTGAGCATGTGGAGAGACGTTCATTCATCTAGCACAAATGGAACGGATTGCAGGAGAAACTTTTACTCTGGTTTCACAGTCTGTTTCCTAGTGCCTGTTTCAAGTTCCTGGAATTTTCACTTTAAAACCGAGTTGGAGCTAGTACCTTCCCATATATATGTATGGAGTGGAGTTGGAAACTGAAAAGAAACTTTGTGTTCCCAACAAGCTAGTTGAAGGACGGCTTTCACACACACTTATCTCTCAGAACTGAGCATGTGGAGAGACGTTCGTTCATCTAGCACAAAGGGAACGGGTTGCAGGAGAAACTTTTACTCTGGTTTCTCAGTCTGTTTCCTAGTTCCGGTTTGAAGTTCCTGCAGTTTTCACTGTAAAACCGAGTTGGAGCTAGTACCTTCCCATATATATGTATGGAGTGGAGTTTACAACTGAAAAGAACTTTGTGTTCCCAACAAGCTAGTTGAAGGACGGCTTTCACACACACTTATCTCTCAGAACTGAGCATGTGGAGAGACGTTCATTCATCTGGCACAAATGGAACGGATTGCAGGAGAAACTTTTACTCTGGTTTCTCAGTCTGTTTCCTAGTGCCGGTTTGAAGTTCCTGCAGTTTTCACTGTAAAACCGAGTTGGAGCTAGTACCTTCACATATATATTAATGGAGTGGAGTTTGCAAATGAAAAGAAACTTTGTGTTCCCAACAAGCTAGTTGAAGGACGGCTTTCACACACACTTATCTCTCAAAAGTGAGCATGTGGAGAGACGTTCGTTCATCTAGTACAAAGGGAACGGGTTGCAGGAGAAACTTTTACTCTGATTTCTCAGTCTGTTTCCTAGTGCCGGTTTGAAGTTCCTGCAGTTTTCACTGTAAAACCGACTTGGAGCTAGTACTTTCCCATACATATGTATGGAGTGGAGTTGGAAACTGAAAAGAAACTTTGTGTTCCCAACAAGCTAGTTGAAGGACGGCTTTCACACACAATTATCTGTCAGAAGTGAGCATGTGGAGAGACGTTCGTTCATCTAGCACAAATGGAACGGGTTGCAGGAGAAACTTTTACTCTGGTTTCTCAGTCTGTTTCCTAGTGCCGGTTTGAAGTTCCTGCAGTTTTCACTGTAAAACTGAGTTGGAGCTAGTACCTTCCCATATATATGTATGGAGTGGAGTTAGCAACTGAAAAGAAACTTTGTGTTCCCAACAAGCTAGTTGAAGGACGGCTTTCACACACACTTATCTCTCAAAACTGAGCATGTGGAGAGACGTTCGTTCATCTAGCACAAAGGGAACGGATTGCAGGAGAAACTTTTACTCTGGTTTCTCAGTCTGTTTCCTAGTGCCTGTTTCAAGTTCCTGCAGTTTACACTGTAAAACCTAGTTGGAGCTAGTACCTTCCCATATATATGTATGGAGTGGAGTTTACAACTGAAAAGAAACTTTGTGTTCCCTACAAGCTGGTTGAAGGACGGCTTTCACACACATATATCTCTCAGAACTGAGCATGTGGAGAGACGTTCGTTCATCTAGCAAAAAGGGAACGGATTGCATGAGAAACTTTTACTCTGGTTTCTCAGTCTGTTTCCTAGTGCCGGTTTGAAGTTCCTGCAGTTTTCACTGTAAAACCGAGTTGGAGCTAGTACCTTCCCATATATATGTATGGAGTGGAGTTTACAACTGAAAAGAAACTTTGTGTTCCCAACAAGCTAGTTGAAGGACGGATTTCACACACACTTACCTCTCAGAACTGAGCATGTGGAGAGACTTTCTTTCATATAGCACAAATGGAACGGATTGCAGGAGAAACTTTTACTCTGGTTTCTCAGTCTGTTTCCTAGTGACTGTTTCAAGTTCCTGGAGTTTTCACTGTAAAACCGATTTGGAGCTAGTACCTTCCCATATATATGTATGGAGTGGAGTTTACAACTGAAAAGAAACTTTGTGTTCCCAACAAGCTGGTTGAAGGACGGCTTTCACACACACTTATCTCTCAGAACTGAGCATGTGGAGAGACGTTCGTTCATCTAGCACAAAGGGAAAGGGTTGCAGGAGAAACTTTTACTCTGGTTTCTCAGTCTGTTTCCTAGTGCCGGTTTGAAGTTCCTGCAGTTTTCACTGTAAAACCGAGTTGGAGCTAGTACCTTCCCATATATATGTATGGAGTGGAGTTTACAACTGAAAAAAACTTTGTGTTCCCAACAAGCTAGTTGAAGGACGGCTTTCACACACACTTATCTCTCAGAACTGAGCATGTGGAGAGACGTTCATTCATCTAGCACAAATGGAACGGATTGCAGGAGAAACTTTTACTCTGGTTTCTAAGTCTGTTTCCTAGTGCCTGTTGCAAGTTCCTGGAGTTTTCACTGTAAAACCGAGTTGGAGCTAGTACCTTCCCATATATATGTATGAATTGGAGTTGGAAACTGAAAAGAAACTTTGTGTTCCCAACAAGCTAGTTGAAGGACGGCTTTCACACACACTTATCTCTCAGAACTGAGCATGTGGAGAGACGTTCGTTCATCTAGCACAAAGGGAACGGGTTGCAGGAGAAACTTTTACTCTGGTTTCTCAGTCTGTTTCCTAGTGCCGGTTTGAAGTTCCTGCAGTTTTCACTGTAAAACCGAGTTGGAGCTAGTACCTTCACATATATATTAATGGAGTGGAGTTTGCAACTGAAAAGAAACTTTGTGTTCCCAAAAAGCTAGTTGAAGGACGGCTTTCACACACACTTATCTCTCAAAAGTGAGCATGTGGAGAGACGTTCGTTCATCTAGCACAAAGGGAACGGGTTGCAGGAGAAACTTTTACTCTGATTTCTCTGTCTGTTTCCTAGTGCCGGTTTGAAGTTCCTGCAGTTTTCACTGTAAAACCGACTTGGAGCTAGTACATTCCCATACATATATATTGAGTGGAGTTGGAAACTGAAAAGAAACTTTGTGTTCCCAACAAGCTAGTTGAAGGACGGCTTTCACACACACTTATCTGTCAGATGTGAGCATGTGGAGAGACGTTCGTTCATCTAGCACCAATGAAACGGGATGCAGGAGAAACTTTTACTCTGGTTTCTCAGTCTGTTTCCTAGTGCCGGTTTGAAGTTCCTGCAGTTTTCACTGTAAAACTGAGTTGGAGCTAGTACCTTCCCATATATATGTATGGAGTGGAGTTTGCAACTGAAAAGAAACTTTGTGTTCCCAACAAGCTAGTTGAAGGACGGCTTTCACACACACTTATCTCTCAGAACTGAGCATGTGGAGAGACGTTCGTTCATCTAGCACAAAGGGAACGGATTGCAAGAGAAACTTTTACTTTGGTTTCTCAATCTGTTTCCTAGTGCCTGTTTCAAGTTCCTGCAGTTTAAACTGTAAAACTTAGTTGGAGCTAGTACCTTCCCATATATATGTATGGATTGGAGATTACAACTGGAAAGAAACTTTGTGTTCCCAACAAGCTGGTTGAAGGACGTCTTTCACACCCACTTATCTCTCAGAACTGAGCATGTGGAGAGAGGTTCGTTCATCTAGCACAAAGAGAACGGGTTGCAGGAGAAACTTTTACTCTGGTTTCTCAGTCTGTTTCCTAGTGCCGATTTGAAATTCCTGCAGTTTTCACTGTAAAACCGAGTTGGAGCTAGTACCTTCCCATATATATGTATGGAGTGGAGTTTACAACTGAAAAGAAACTTTGTGTTCCCAACAAGCTAGTTGAAGGACGGCTTTCACACACACTTATCTCTCAGAACTGAGCATGTGGAGAGACGTTCATTCATCTAGCACAAATTGAACGGATTGCAGGAGAAACTTTTACTCTGGTTTCTCAGTCTGTTTCCTAGTGCCTGTTTCAAGTTCCTGGAGTTTTCACTGTAAAACCGAGTTGGAGCTAGTACCTTCCCATATATATGTATGGAGTGGAGTTGGAAACTGAAAAGAAACTTTGTGTTCCCAACAAGATAGTTGAAGGACGGCTTTCACACACACTTATCTCTCAGAACTGAGCATGTGGAGAGACGTTCGTTCATCTAGCACAAAGGGAACGGGTTGCAGGAGAAACTTTTACTCTGGTTTCTCAGTCTGTTTCCTAGTTCCGGTTTGAAGTTCCTGCAGTTTTCACTGTAAAACCGAGTTGGAGCTAGTACCTTCCCATATATATGTATGGAGTGGAGTTTTCAACTGAAAAGAAACTTTGTGTTCCCAACAAGCTAGTTGAAGGACGGCTTTCACACACACTTATCTCTCAGATCTGAGCATGTGGATAGACGTTCGTTCATCTAGCACAAAGGGAACGGATTGCAGGAGAAACTTTTACTCTGGTTTCTCAGTCTGTTTCCTAGTGCCTGTTGCAAGTTCCTGGAGTTTTCACTGTAAAACCGAGTTGGAGCAAGTACCATCCCATATATATGTATGGAGTGGAGTTGGAAACTGAAAAGAAACTTTGTGTTCCCAAAAAGCTAGTTGAAGGACGGCTTTCACACACACTTATCTCTCAAAAGTGAGCATGTGGAGAGACGTTCGTTCATCTAGTACAAAGGGAACGGGTTGCAGGAGAAACTTTTACTCTGATTTCTCAGTCTGTTTAATAGTGCCGGTTTGAAGTTCCTGCAGTTTTCACTGTAAAACCGACTTGGAGCTAGTACATTCCCATACATATGTATGGAGTGGAGTTGGAAACTGAAAAGAAACTTTGTGTTCCCAAGAAGCTAGTTGAAGGACGGCTTTCACACACAATTATCTGTTCAGAAGTGAGCATGTGGAGAGACGTTCGTTCATCTAGCACAAATGGAACGGGTTGCAGGAGAAACTTTTACTCTGGTTTCTCAGTCTGTTTCCTAGTGCCGGTTTGAAGTTCCTGCAGTTTTCACTGTAAAACTGAGTTGGAGCTAGTACCTTCCCATATATATGTATGGAATGGAGTTAGCAACTGAAAAGAAACTTTGTGTTCCCAACAAGCTAGTTGAAGGACGGCTTTCACACACACTTATCTCTCAAAACTGAGCATGTGGAGAGACGTTCGTTCATCTAGCACAAAGGGAACGGATTGCAGGAGAAACTTTTACTCTGGTTTCTCAGTCTGTTTCCTAGTGCCTGTTTCAAGTTCCTGCAGTTTACACTGTAAAACCTATTTGGAGCTAGTACCTTCCCATATATATGTATGGAGTGGAGTTTACAACTGAAAAGAAACTTTGTGTTCCCTACAAGCTGGTTGAAGGACGGCTTTCACACACATATATCTCTCAGAACTGAGCATGTGGAGAGACGTTCGTTCATCTAGCAAAAAGGGAACGGATTGCATGAGAAACATTTACTCTGGTTTCTCAGTCTGTTTCCTAGTGCCGGTTTGAAGTTCCTGCAGTTTTCACTGTAAAACCGAGTTGGAGCTAGTACCTTCCCTTATATATGTATGGAGTGGAGTTTACAACTGAAAAGAAACTTTGTGTTCCCAACAAGCTAGTTGAAGGACGGATTTCACACACACTTACCTCTCAGAACTGAGCATGTGGAGAGACTTTCATTCATCTAGCACAAATGGAACGGATTGCAGGAGAAACTTTTACTCTGGTTTCTCAGTCTGTTTCCTAGTGCCTGTTTCAAGTTCCTGGAGTTTTCACTGTAAAACCGAGTTGGAGCTAGTACCTTCCCATATATATGTATGGAGTGGAGTTGGAAACTGAAAAGAAACTTTGTGTTCCCAACAAGCTAGTTGAAGGACGGCTTTCACACACACTTATCTCTCAGAACTGAGCATGTGGAGAGACGTTCGTTCATCTAGCACAAAGGGAACGGGTTGCAGGAGAAACTTTTACTCTGGTTTCTCAGTCTGTTTCCTAGTTCCGGTTTGAAGTTCCTGCAGTTTTCACTGTAAAACCGAGTTGGAGCTAGTACCTTCCCATATATATGTATGGAGTGGAGTTTACAACTGAAAAGAAACTTTGTGTTCCCAACAAGCTAGTTGAAGGACGGCTTTCACACACACTTATCTCTCAGAACTGAGCATGTGGAGAGACGTTCGTTCATCTAGCACAAAGGGAACGGATTGCAGGAGAAACTTTTACTCTGGTTTCTCAGTCTGTTTCCTAGTGCCTGTTGCAAGTTCCTGGAGTTTTCACTGTAAAACCGAGTTGGAGCTAGTACCATCCCATATATATGTATGGAGTGGAGTTGGAAACTGAAAAGAAACTTTGTGTTCCCAAAAAGCTAGTTGAAGCACGGCTTTCACACACACTTATCTCTCAGAACTGAGCATGTGGAGAGACGTTCGTTCATCTAGCACAAAGGGAACGGGTTGCAGGAGAAACTTTTACTCTGGTTTCTCAGTCTGTTTCCTAGTGCCGGTTTGAAGTTCCTGCAGTTTTCACTGTAAAACCGAGTTGGAGCTAGTACCTTCACATATATATTAATGGAGTGGAGTTTGCAAATGAAAAGAAACTTGGTGTTCCCAACAAGCTAGTTGAAGGACGGCTTTCACACACACTTATCTCTCAAAAGTGAGCATGTGGAGAGACGTTCGTTCATCTAGTACAAAGGGAACGGGTTGCAGGAGAAACTTTTACTCTGATTTCTCAGTCTGTTTCCTAGTGCCGGTTTGAAGTTCCTGCAGTTTTCACTGTAAAACCGACTTCGAGCTAGTACATTCCCATACATATGTATGGAGTGGAGTTGGAAACTGAAAAGAAACTTTGTGTTCCCAACAAGCTAGTTGAAGGACGGCTTTCACACACAATTATCTGTCAGAAGTGAGCATGTGGAGAGACGTTCGTTCATCTAGCACAAATGGAACGGGTTGCAGGAGAAACTTTTACTCTGGTTTCTCAGTCTGTTTCCTAGTGCCGGTTTGAAGTTCCTGCAGTTTTCACTGTAAAACTGAGTTGGAGCTAGTACCTTCCCATATATATGTATGGAGTGGAGTTAGCAACTGAAAAGAAACTTTGTGTTCCCAACAAGCTAGTTGAAGGACGGCTTTCACACACACTTATCTCTCAAAACTGAGCATGTGGAGAGACGTTCGTTCATCTAGCACAAAGGGAACGGATTGCAGGAGAAACTTTTACTCTGGTTTCTCAGTCTGTTTCCTAGTGCCTGTTTCAAGTTCCTGCAGTTTACACTGTAAAACCTAGTTGGAGCTAGTACCTTCCCATATATATGTATGGAGTGGAGTTTACAACTGAAAAGAAACTTTGTGTTCCCTACAAGCTGGTTGAAGGACGGCTTTCACACACATATATCTCTCAGAACTGAGCATGTGGAGAGACGTTCGTTCATCTAGCAAAAAGGGAACGGATTGCATGAGAAACTTTTACTCTGGTTTCTCAGTCTGTTTCCTAGTGCCGGTTTGAAGTTCCTGCAGTTTTCACTGTAAAACCGAGTTGGAGCTAGTACCTTCCCATATATATGTATGGAGTGGAGTTTACAACTGAAAAGAAACTTTGTGTTCCCAACAAGCTAGTTGAAGGACGGATTTCACACACACTTACCTCTCAGAACTGAGCATGTGGAGAGACTTTCATTCATCTAGCACAAATGGAACGGATTGCAGGAGAAACTTTTACTCTGGTTTCTCAGTCTGTTTCCTAGTGACTGTTTCAAGTTCCTGGAGTTTTCACTTTAAAACCGAGTTGGAGCTAGTACCTTCCCATATATATGTATGGAGTGGAGTTGGAAACTGAAAAGAAACTTTGTGTTCCCAACAAGCTGGTTGAAGGACGGCTTTCACACACACTTATCTCTCAGAACTGAGCATGTGGAGAGACGTTCGTTCATCTAGCACAAAGGGAAAGGGTTGCAGGAGAAACTTTTACTCTGGTTTCTCAGTCTGTTTCCTAGTGCCGGTTTGAAGTTCCTGCAGTTTTCACTGTAAAACCGAGTTGGAGCTAGTACCTTCCCATATATATGTATGGAGTGGAGTTTACAACTGAAAAGAAACTTTGTGTTCCCAACAAGCTAGTTGAAGGACGGCTTTCACACACACTTATCTCTCAGAACTGAGCATGTGGAGAGACGTTCATTCATCTAGCACAAATGGAACGGATTGCAGGAGAAACTTTTACTCTGGTTTCTAAGTCTGTTTCCTAGTGCCTGTTGCAAGTTCCTGGAGTTTTCACTGTAAAACCGAGTTGGAGCTAGTACCATCCCTTATATATGTATGAATTGGAGTTGGAAACTGAAAAGAAACTTTGTGTTCCCAACAAGCTAGTTGAAGGACGGCTTTCACACACACTTATCTCTCAGAACTGAGCATGTGGAGAGACGTTCGTTCATCTAGCACAAAGGGAACGGGTTGCAGGAGAAACTTTTACTCTGTTTTCTCAGTCTGTTTCCTAGTGCCGGTTTGAAGTTCCTGCAGTTTTCACTGTAAAACCGAGTTGGAGCTAGTACCTTCACATATATATTAATGGAGTGGAGTTTGCAACTGAAAAGAAACTTTGTGTTCCCAAAAAGCTAGTTGAAGTACGGCTTTCACACACACTTTTCTCTCAAAAGTGAGCATGTGGAGAGACGTTCGTTCATCTAGCACAAATGGAACGGGTTGCAGGAGAAACTTTTACTCTGATTTCTCTGTCTGTTTCCTAGTGCCGGTTTGAAGTTCCTGCAGTTTTCACTGTAAAACCGACTTGGAGCTAGTACATTCCCATACATATGTATTGAGTGGAGTTGGAAACTGAAAAGAAACTTTGTGTTCCCAGCAAGCTAGTTGAAGAACGGCTTTCACACACACTTATCTGTCAGATGTGAGCATGTGGAGAGACGTTCGTTCATCTAGCACCAATGAAACGGGATGCAGGAGAAACTTTTACTCTGGTTTCTCAGTCTGTTTCCTAGTGCCGGTTTGAAGTTCCTGCAGTTTTCACTGTAAAACTGAGTTGGAGCTAGTACCTTCCCATATATATGTATGGAGTGGAGTTTGCAACTGAAAAGAAACTTTGTGTTCCCAACAAGCTAGTTGAAGGACGGCTTTCACACACACTTATCTCTCAAAACTGAGCATGTGGAGAGACGTTCGTTCATCTAGCACAAAGGGAACGGATTGCAAGAGAAACTTTTACTTTGGTTTCTCAATCTGTTTCCTAGTGCCTGTTTCAAGTTCCTGCAGTTTAAACTGTAAAACTTAGTTGGAGCTAGTACCTTCCCATATATATGTATGGATTGGAGATTACAACTGGAAAGAAACTTTGTGTTCCCAACAAGCTGGTTGAAGGACGGCTTTCACACCCACTTATCTCTTAGAACTGAGCATGTGGAGAGAGGTTCGTTCATCTAGCACAAAGGGAACGGGTTGCAGGAGAAATTTTTACTCTGGTTTCTCAGTCTGTTTCCTAGTGCCGATTTGAAATTCCTGCAGTTTTCACTGTAAAACCGAGTTGGAGCTAGTACCTTCCCATATATATGTATGGAGTGGAGTTTACAACTAAAAAGAAACTTTGTGTTCCCAACAAGCTAGTTGAAGGACGGCTTTCACACACACTTATCTCTCAGAACTGAGCATGTGGAGAGACGTTCATTCATCTAGCACAAATTGAACGGATTGCAGGAGAAACTTTTACTCTGGTTTCTCAGTCTGTTTCCTACTGCCTGTTTCAAGTTCCTGGAGTTTTCACTGTAAAACCGAGTTGGAGCTAGTACCTTCCCATATATATGTATGGAGTGGAGTTGGAAACTGAAAAGAAACTTTGTGTTCCCAACAAGCTAGTTGAAGGACGGCTTTCACACACACTTATCTCTCAGAACTGAGCATGTGGAGAGACGTTCATTCATCTAGCACAAAGAGAACGGGTTGCAGGAGAAACTTTTACTCTGGTTTCTCAGTCTCTTTCCTAGTGCCGGTTTGAAGTTCCTGCAATTTTCACTGTAATACCGAGTTGGAGCTAGTACCTCCCATATATATGTATGGAGTGGAGTTTACAACTGAAAAGAAACTTTGTGTTCCCAACAAGCTAGTTGAAGGACGGCTTTCACACACACATATCTCTCAGAACTGAGCATGTGGAGAGACGTTCGTTCATCTAGCACAAAAGGAACCGATTGCAGGAGAAACTTTTACTCTTGTTTCTCAGTCTGTTTCCTAGTGCCTGCTTCAAGTTCCTGCAGTTTTCACTGTAAAACCGAGTTGGAGCTAGTACCTTCCCATATACATGTATGGAGAGGAGTTGCAAACTGAAAAGAAACTTTGTGTTCCCAACAAGCTAGTTGAAAGACGGCTGTCATACCCACTTATCTCTCAGAACTGAGCATGTGGAGAGACGTTCGTTCATCTAGCACAAAGGGAACGGGTTGCAGGAGAAGCTTTTACTCTGGTTTCTCAGTCTGTTTCCTAGTGCCGGTGTGAAGTTCCTGCAGTTTTCACTGTAAAACCGAGTTGGAGCTAGTACCTTCCCATATATATGTATGGAGTGGAGTTGGAAACTGAAAAGAAACTTTGTGTTCCCAACAAGCTAGTTGAAGGACGGCTTTCACACACACTTATCTACCAGAACTGAGCATGTGGAGAGACGTTCATTCATCTAGCACAAATGGAACGGATTGCAGGGGAAACTTTTACCCTGGTATCTCAGTCTGTTTCCTAGTGCCTGTTTCAAGTTCCTGGAGTTTTCACTGTAAAACCGAGTTGGAGCTAGTACCTTCCCATATATATGTATGGAGTGGAGTTGGAAACTGAAAAGAAACTTTGTGTTCCCAACAAGCTAGTTTGAGGACGGCTTTCACACACACTTATCTCTCAGAACTGAGCATGTGGAGAGACGTTCGTTCATCTAGCACAAAGGGAACGGGTTGCAGGGGAAACTTTTACCCTGGTTTCTCAGTCTGTTTCCTAGTGCCGGTTTGAAGTTCCTGCAGTTTTCACTGTAAAACCGAGTTGGAGCTAGTACCTTCCCATATATATGTATGGAGTGGAGTTTACAACTGAAAAGAAACTTTGTGTTCCCAACAAGCTAGTTGAAGGACGGCTTTCACACACACTTATCTCTCAGAACTGAGCATGTGGAGAGACGTTCGTTCATCTAGCACAAAGGGAACGGATTGCAGGAGAAACTTTTACTCTTGTTTCTCAGTCTGTTTCCTAGTGCCTGTTTCAAGTTCCTGCAGTTTTCACTGTAAAACCGAGTTGGAGCTAGTACCTTCCCATATATATGTATGCAGTGGAGTTTGCAACTGAAAAGAAACTTTGTGTTCCCAACAAGCTAGTTGAAGGACGGCTTTCACACACACTTATCTCTCAGAACTGAGCATGTGGAGAGACGTTCTTTCATCTAGCACAAAGGGAACGGGTTGCAGGAGAAACTTTTACTCTGGTTTCTCAGTCTGTTTACTAGTGCCGGTTTGAAGTTCCTGCAGTTTTCACTGTAAAACCGAGTGAGCTACTACCTTCCCTTATATATGTATGGAGTGGAGTTTACAATTGAAAAGAAACTTTGTGTTCCCAACAAGCTAGTTGAAGGACGGCTTTCACACACACTTATCTCTCAGAACTGAGCATGTGGAGAGACGTTCGTTCATCTAGCACAAAGGGAACGGATTGCAGGAGAAACTTTTACTCTTGTTTCTCAGTCTGTTTCCTAGTGCCTGTTTCAAGTTCCTGCAGTTTTCACTGTAAACCCGAGTTGGAGCTCGTACCTTCCCATATATATGTATGCAGTGGAGTTTGCAACTGAAAAGAAACTTTGTGTTCCCAACAAGCTAGTTGAAGGACGGCTTTCACACACACTTATCTCTCAGAAATGAGCATGTGGAGAGACGTTCTTTCATCTAGCACAAAGGGAACGGGTTGCAGGAGAAACTTTTACTCTGGTTTCTCAGTCTGTTTCCTAGTGCCGGTTTGAAGTTCCTGCAGTTTTCACTGTAAAACACATTTGGAGCTAGTACCTTCCCATATATATGTATGGAGTGGAGTTTACAACTGAAAAGAAACTTTGTGTTCCCAACAAGCTGGTTGAAGGACGGCTTTCACACACACTTATCTCTCAGAACTGAGAATGTGGAGAGACGTTCGTTCATCTAGCACAAAGGGAACGGGTTGCAGGAGAAACTTTTACTCTGGTTTCTCAGTCTGTTTCCTAGTGCCTGTTTCATGTTCCTGCAGTTTTCACTGTAAAACCGAGTTGGAGATAGTACCTTCCCATATATATGTATGCAGTGGAGTTTGCAACTGAAAAGAAACTTTGTGTTCCCAACAAGCTAGTTGAAGGACGGCTTTCACACACACTTATCTCTCAGAACTGAGCATGTGGAGAGACGTTCGTTCATCTAGCACAAAGGGAACGGGTTGCAGGAGAAACTTTTACTCTGGTTTCTCAGTCTGTTTCCTAGTGCCGGTTTGAAGTTCCTGCAGTTTTCACTGTAAAACCGAGTGAGCTAGTACCTTCCCTTATATATGTATGGAGTGGAGTTTACAACTGAAAAGAAACCTTGTGTTCCCAACAAGCTAGTTGAAGGACGGCTTTCACACACACTTATCTCTCAGAACTGAGCATGTGGAGAGACGTTCATTCATCTAGCACAAATGGAACGGATTGCAGGAGAAACTTTTACTCTGGTTTCTCAGTCTGTTTCCTAGTGCCTGTTTCAAGTTCCTGCAGTTTTCACTGTAAAACCGAGTTGGAGCTAGTACCTTCCCATATATATGTATGGAGTGGAGTTGGAAACTGAAAAGAAACTTTGTGTTCCCAACAAGCTAGTTGAAGGACGGCTTTCACACACACTTATCTCTCAGAACTGAGCATGTGGAGAGACGTTCGTTCATCTAGCACAAAGGGAACGGGTTGCAGGAGAAACTTTTACTCTGGTTTCTCAGTCTGTTTCCTAGTGCCTGTTTCAAGTTCCTGCAGTTTACACTGTAAAACCGAGTTGGAGCTAGTACCTTCCCATATATATGTATGGAGTGGAGTTTGCAACTGAAAAGAAACTTTGTGTTCCCAACAAGCTAGTTGAAGTACGGCTTTCACACACACTTATCTCTCAGAACTGAGCATGTGGAGAGACGTTCATTCATCTAGCACAAATGGAACGGATTGCAGGAGAAACTTTTACTCTGGTTTCTAAGTCTGTTTCCTAGTGCCTGTTGCAAGTTCCTGGAGTTTTCACTGTAAAACCGAGTTGGAGCTAGTACCTTCCCATATATATGTATGAATTGGAGTTGGAAACTGAAAAGAAACTTTGTGTTCCCAACAAGCTAGTTGAAGGACGGCTTTCACACACACTTATCTCTCAGAACTGAGCATGTGGAGAGACGTTCGTTCATCTAGCACAAAGGGAACGGGTTGCAGGAGAAACTTTTACTCTGGTTTCTCAGTCTGTTTCCTAGTGCCGGTTTGAAGTTCCTGCAGTTTTCACTGTAAAACCGAGTTGGAGCTAGTACCTTCACATATATATTAATGGAGTGGAGTTTGCAACTGAAAAGAAACTTTGTGTTCCCAAAAAGCTAGTTGAAGGACGGCTTTCACACACACTTATCTCTCAAAAGTGAGCATGTGGAGAGACGTTCGTTCATCTAGCACAAAGGGAACGGGTTGCAGGAGAAACTTTTACTCTGATTTCTCTGTCTGTTTCCTAGTGCCGGTTTGAAGTTCCTGCAGTTTTCACTGTAAAACCGACTTGGAGCTAGTACATTCCCATACATATGTATTGAGTGGAGTTGGAAACTGAAAAGAAACTTTGTGTTCCCAACAAGCTAGTTGAAGGACGGCTTTCACACACACTTATCTGTCAGATGTGAGCATGTGGAGAGACGTTCGTTCATCTAGCACCAATGAAACGGGATGCAGGAGAAACTTTTACTCTGGTTTCTCAGTCTGTTTCCTAGTGCCGGTTTGAAGTTCCTGCAGTTTTCACTGTAAAACTGAGTTGGAGCTAGTACCTTCCCATATATATGTATGGAGTGGAGTTTGCAACTGAAAAGAAACTTTGTGTTCCCAACAAGCTAGTTGAAGGACGGCTTTCACACACACTTATCTCTCAGAACTGAGCATGTGGAGAGACGTTCGTTCATCTAGCACAAAGGGAACGGATTGCAAGAGAAACTTTTACTTTGGTTTCTCAATCTGTTTCCTAGTGCCTGTTTCAAGTTCCTGCAGTTTAAACTGTAAAACTTAGTTGGAGCTAGTACCTTCCCATATATATGTATGGATTGGAGATTACAACTGGAAAGAAACTTTGTGTTCCCAACAAGCTGGTTGAAGGACGGCTTTCACACCCACTTATCTCTCAGAACTGAGCATGTGGAGAGAGGTTCGTTCATCTAGCACAAAGAGAACGGGTTGCAGGAGAAACTTTTACTCTGGTTTCTCAGTCTGTTTCCTAGTGCCGATTTGAAATTCCTGCAGTTTTCACTGTAAAACACATTTGGAGCTAGTAACTTCCCATATATATGTATGGAGTGGAGTTTACAACTGAAAAGAAACTTTGTGTTCCCAACAAGCTGGTTGAAGGACGGCTTTCACACACACTTATCTCTCAGAACTGAGAATGTGGAGAGACGTTCGTTCATCTAGCACAAAGGGAACGGGTTGCAGGAGAAACTTTTACTCTGGTTTCTCAGTCTGTTTCCTAGTGCCTGTTTCATGTTCCTGCAGTTTTCACTGTAAAACCGAGTTGGAGATAGTACCTTCCCATATATATGTATGCAGTGGAGTTTGCAACTGAAAAGAAACTTTGTGTTCCCAACAAGCTAGTTGAAGGACGGCTTTCACACACACTTATCTCTCAGAACTGAGCATGTGGAGAGACGTTCGTTCATCTAGCACAAAGGGAACGGGTTGCAGGAGAAACTTTTACTCTGGTTTCTCAGTCTGTTTCCTAGTGCCGGTTTGAAGTTCCTGCAGTTTTCACTGTAAAACCGAGTGAGCTAGTACCTTCCCTTATATATGTATGGAGTGGAGTTTACAACTGAAAAGAAACCTTGTGTTCCCAACAAGCTAGTTGAAGGACGGCTTTCACACACACTTATCTCTCAGAACTGAGCATGTGGAGAGACGTTCATTCATCTAGCACAAATGGAACGGATTGCAGGAGAAACTTTTACTCTGGTTTCTCAGTCTGTTTCCTAGTGCCTGTTTCAAGTTCCTGCAGTTTTCACTGTAAAACCGAGTTGGAGCTAGTACCTTCCCATATATATGTATGGAGTGGAGTTGGAAACTGAAAAGAAACTTTGTGTTCCCAACAAGCTAGTTGAAGGACGGCTTTCACACACACTTATCTCTCAGAACTGAGCATGTGGAGAGACGTTCGTTCATCTAGCACAAAGGGAACGGGTTGCAGGAGAAACTTTTACTCTGGTTTCTCAGTCTGTTTCCTAGTGCCTGTTTCAAGTTCCTGCAGTTTACACTGTAAAACCGAGTTGGAGCTAGTACCTTCCCATATATATGTATGGAGTGGAGTTTGCAACTGAAAAGAAACTTTGTGTTCCCAACAAGCTAGTTGAAGTACGGCTTTCACACACACTTATCTCTCAGAACTGAGCATGTGGAGAGACGTTCATTCATCTAGCACAAATGGAACGGATTGCAGGAGAAACTTTTACTCTGGTTTCTAAGTCTGTTTCCTAGTGCCTGTTGCAAGTTCCTGGAGTTTTCACTGTAAAACCGAGTTGGAGCTAGTACCTTCCCATATATATGTATGAATTGGAGTTGGAAACTGAAAAGAAACTTTGTGTTCCCAACAAGCTAGTTGAAGGACGGCTTTCACACACACTTATCTCTCAGAACTGAGCATGTGGAGAGACGTTCGTTCATCTAGCACAAAGGGAACGGGTTGCAGGAGAAACTTTTACTCTGGTTTCTCAGTCTGTTTCCTAGTGCCGGTTTGAAGTTCCTGCAGTTTTCACTGTAAAACCGAGTT
The DNA here is from genome assembly GCF_036321535.1 of Camelus dromedarius. Lineage (NCBI taxonomy): Eukaryota > Metazoa > Chordata > Mammalia > Artiodactyla > Camelidae > Camelus > Camelus dromedarius. The sequence goes on along the minus strand of NC_087470.1, from coordinate 11,242,650 downwards.
GGAGCTAGTACCTTCACATATATATTAATGGAGTGGAGTTTGCAACTGAAAAGAAACTTTGTGTTCCCAAAAAGCTAGTTGAAGGACGGCTTTCACACACACTTATCTCTCAAAAGTGAGCATGTGGAGAGACGTTCGTTCATCTAGCACAAAGGGAACGGGTTGCAGGAGAAACTTTTACTCTGATTTCTCTGTCTGTTTCCTAGTGCCGGTTTGAAGTTCCTGCAGTTTTCACTGTAAAACCGACTTGGAGCTAGTACATTCCCATACATATGTATTGAGTGGAGTTGGAAACTGAAAAGAAACTTTGTGTTCCCAACAAGCTAGTTGAAGGACGGCTTTCACACACACTTATCTGTCAGATGTGAGCATGTGGAGAGACGTTCGTTCATCTAGCACCAATGAAACGGGATGCAGGAGAAACTTTTACTCTGGTTTCTCAGTCTGTTTCCTAGTGCCGGTTTGAAGTTCCTGCAGTTTTCACTGTAAAACTGAGTTGGAGCTAGTACCTTCCCATATATATGTATGGAGTGGAGTTTGCAACTGAAAAGAAACTTTGTGTTCCCAACAAGCTAGTTGAAGGACGGCTTTCACACACACTTATCTCTCAGAACTGAGCATGTGGAGAGACGTTCGTTCATCTAGCACAAAGGGAACGGATTGCAAGAGAAACTTTTACTTTGGTTTCTCAATCTGTTTCCTAGTGCCTGTTTCAAGTTCCTGCAGTTTAAACTGTAAAACTTAGTTGGAGCTAGTACCTTCCCATATATATGTATGGATTGGAGATTACAACTGGAAAGAAACTTTGTGTTCCCAACAAGCTGGTTGAAGGACGGCTTTCACACCCACTTATCTCTCAGAACTGAGCATGTGGAGAGAGGTTCGTTCATCTAGCACAAAGAGAACGGGTTGCAGGAGAAACTTTTACTCTGGTTTCTCAGTCTGTTTCCTAGTGCCGATTTGAAATTCCTGCAGTTTTCTCTGTAAAACCGAGTTGGAGCTAGTACCTTCCCATATATATGTATGGAGTGGAGTTTACAACTGAAAAGAAACTTTGTGTTCCCAACAAGCTAGTTGAAGGACGGCTTTCACACACACTTATCTCTCAGAACTGAGCATGTGGAGAGGCGTTCATTCATCTAGCACAAATTGAACGGATTGCAGGAGAAACTTTTACTCTGGTTTCTCAGTCTGTTTCCTAGTGCCTGTTGCAAGTTCCTGGAGTTTTCACTGTAAAACCGAGTTGGAGCAAGTACCATCCCATATATATGTATGGAGTGGAGTTGGAAACTGAAAAGAAACTTTGTGTTCCCAAAAAGCTAGTTGAAGGACGGCTTTCACACACACTTATCTCTCAAAAGTGAGCATGTGGAGAGACGTTCGTTCATCTAGTACAAAGGGAACGGGTTGCAGGGGAAACTTTTACTCTGATTTCTCAGTCTGTTTAATAGTGCCGGTTTGAAGTTCCTGCAGTTTTCACTGTAAAACCGACTTGGAGCTAGTACATTCCCATACATATGTATGGAGTGGAGTTGGAAACTGAAAAGAAACTTTGTGTTCCCAACAAGCTAGTTGAAGGACGGCTTTCACACACAATTATCTGTCAGAAGTGAGCATGTGGAGAGACGTTCGTTCATCTAGCACAAATGGAACGGGTTGCAGGAGAAACTTTTACTCTGGTTTCTCAGTCTGTTTCCTAGTGCCGGTTTGAAGTTCCTGCAGTTTTCACTGTAAAACTGAGTTGGAGCTAGTACCTTCCCATATATATGTATGGAATGGAGTTAGCAACTGAAAAGAAACTTTGTGTTCCCAACAAGCTAGTTGAAGGACGGCTTTCACACACACTTATCTCTCAAAACTGAGCATGTGGAGAGACGTTCGTTCATCTAGCACAAAGGGAACGGATTGCAGGAGAAACTTTTACTCTGGTTTCTCAGTCTGTTTCCTAGTGCCTGTTTCAAGTTCCTGCAGTTTACACTGTAAAACCTAGTTGGAGCTAGTACCTTCCCATATATATGTATGGAGTGGAGTTTACAACTGAAAAGAAACTTTGTGATCCCTACAAGCTGGTTGAAGGACGGCTTTCACACACATATATCTCTCAGAACTGAGCATGTGGAGAGACGTTCGTTCATCTAGCAAAAAGGGAACGGATTGCATGAGAAACTTTTACTCTGGTTTCTCAGTCTGTTTCCTAGTGCCGGTTTGAAGATCCTGCAGTTTTCACTGTAAAACAGAGTTGGAGCTAGTACCTTCCCATATATATGTATGGAGTGGAGTTTACAACTGAAAAGAAACTTTGTGTTCCCAACAAGCTAGTTGAAGGACGGATTTCACACACACTTACCTCTCAGAACTGAGCATGTGGAGAGACTTTCATTCATCTAGCACAAATGGAACGGATTGCAGGAGAAACTTTTACTCTGGTTTCTCAGTCTGTTTCCTAGTGCCTGTTTCAAGTTCCTGGAGTTTTCACTGTAAAACCGAGTTGGAGCTAGTACCTTCCCATATATATGTATGGAGTGGAGTTGGAAACTGAAAAGAAACTTTGTGTTCCCAACAAGCTAGTTGAAGGACGGCTTTCACACACACTTATCTCTCAGAACTGAGCATGTGGAGAGACGTTCGTTCATCTAGCACAAAGGGAACGGGTTGCAGGAGAAACTTTTACTCTGGTTTCTCAGTCTGTTTCCTAGTTCCGGTTTGAAGTTCCTGCAGTTTTCACTGTAAAACCGAGTTGGAGCTAGTACCTTCCCATATATATGTATGGAGTGGAGTTTACAACTGAAAAGAAACTTTGTGTTCCCAACAAGCTAGTTGAAGGACGGCTTTCACACACAGTTATCTCTCAGAACTGAGCATGTGGAGAGACGTTCGTTCATCTAGCACAAAGGGAACGGATTGCAGGAGAAACTTTTACTCTGATTTCTCAGTCTGTTTCCTAGTGCCGGTTTGAAGTTCCTGCAGTTTTCACTGTAAAACCGACTTGGAGCTAGTACATTCCCATACATATGTATGGAGTGGAGTTGGAAACTGAAAAGAACTTTGTGTTCCCAACAAGCTAGTTGAAGGACGGCTTTCACACACAATTATCTGTCAGAAGTGAGCATGTGGAGAGACGTTCGTTCATCTAGCACAAATGGAACGGGTTGCAGGAGAAACTTTTACTCTGGTTTCTCAGTCTGTTTCCTAGTGCCGGTTTGAAGTTCCTGCAGTTTTCACTGTAAAACTGAGTTGGAGCTAGTACCTTCCCATATATATGTATGGAGTGGAGTTAGCAACTGAAAAGAAACTTTGTGTTCCCAACAAGCTAGTTGAAGGACGGCTTTCACACACACTTATCTCTCAAAACTGAGCATGTGGAGAGACGTTCGTTCATCTAGCACAAAGGGAACGGATTGCAGGAGAAACTTTTACTCTGGTTTCTCAGTCTGTTTCCTAGTGCCTGTTTCAAGTTCCTGCAGTTTACACTGTAAAACCTAGTTGGAGCTAGTACCTTCCCATATATATGTATGGAGTGGAGTTTACAACTGAAAAGAAACTTTGTGTTCCCTACAAGCTGGTTGAAGGACGGCTTTCACACACATATATCTCTCAGAACTGAGCATGTGGAGAGACGTTCGTTCATCTAGCAAAAAGGGAACGGATTGCATGAGAAACTTTTACTCTGGTTTCTCAGTCTGTTTCCTAGTGCCGGTTTGAAGTTCCTGCAGTTTTCACTGTAAAACCGAGTTGGAGCTAGTACCTTCCCATATATATGTATGGAGTGGAGTTTACAACTGAAAAGAAACTTTGTGTTCCCAACAAGCTAGTTGAAGGACGGATTTCACACACACTTACCTCTCAGAACTGAGCATGTGGAGAGACTTTCATTCATCTAGCACAAATGGAACGGATTGCAGGAGAAACTTTTACTCTGGTTTCTCAGTCTGTTTCCTAGTGACTATTTCAAGTTCCTGGAGTTTTCACTTTAAAACCGAGTTGGAGCTAGTACCTTCCCATATATATGTATGGAGTGGAGTTGGAAACTGAAAAGAAACTTTGTGTTCCCAACAAGCTGGTTGAAGGACGGCTTTCACACACACTTATCTCTCAGAACTGAGCATGTGGAGAGACGTTCGTTCATCTAGCACAAAGGGAAAGGGTTGCAGGAGAAACTTTTACTCTGGTTTCTCAGTCTGTTTCCTAGTGCCGGTTTGAAGTTCCTGCAGTTTTCACTGTAAAACCGAGTTGGAGCTAGTACCTTCCCATATATATGTATGGAGTGGAGTTTACAACTGAAAAGAAACTTTGTGTTCCCAACAAGCTAGTTGAAGGACGGCTTTCACACACACTTATCTCTCAGAACTGAGCATGTGGAGAGACGTTCATTCATCTAGCACAAATGGAACGGATTGCAGGAGAAACTTTTACTCTGGTTTCTAAGTCTGTTTCCTAGTGCCTGTTGCAAGTTTCTGGAGTTTTCACTGTAAAACCGAGTTGGAGCTAGTACCTTCCCATATATATGTATGAATTGGAGTTGGAAACTGAAAAGAAACTTTGTGTTCCCAACAAGCTAGTTGAAGGACGGCTTTCACACACACTTATCTCTCAGAACTGAGCATGTGGAGAGAAGTTCGTTCATCTAGCACAAAGGGAACGGGTTGCAGGAGAAACTTTTACTCTGTTTTCTCAGTCTGTTTCCTAGTGCCGGTTTGAAGTTCCTGCAGTTTTCACTGTAAAACCGAGTTGGAGCTAGTACCTTCACATATATATTAATGGAGTGGAGTTTGCAACTGAAAAGAAACTTTGTGTTCCCAAAAAGCTAGTTGAAGGACGGCTTTCACACACACTTATCTCTCAAAAGTGAGCATGTGGAGAGACGTTCGTTCATCTAGCACAAATGGAACGGGTTGCAGGAGAAACTTTTACTCTGATTTCTCTGTCTGTTTCCTAGTGCCGGTTTGAAGTTCCTGCAGTTTTCACTGTAAAACCGACTTGGAGCTAGTACATTCCCATACATATGTATTGAGTGGAGTTGGAAACTGAAAAGAAACTTTGTGTTCCCAACAAGCTAGTTGAAGAACGGCTTTCACACACACTTATCTGTCAGATGTGAGCATGTGGAGAGACGTTCGTTCATCTAGCACCAATGAAACGGGATGCAGGAGAAACTTTTACTCTGGTTTCTCAGTCTGTTTCCTAGTGCCGGTTTGAAGTTCCTGCAGTTTTCACTGTAAAACTGAGTTGGAGCTAGTACCTTCCCATATATATGTATGGAGTGGAGTTTGCAACTGAAAAGAAACTTTGTGTTCCCAACAAGCTAGTTGAAGGACGGCTTTCACACACACTTATCTCTCAAAACTGAGCATGTGGAGAGACGTTCGTTCATCTAGCACAAAGGGAACGGATTGCAAGAGAAACTTTTACTTTGGTTTCTCAATCTGTTTCCTAGTGCCTGTTTCAAGTTCCTGCAGTTTAAACTGTAAAACTTAGTTGGAGCTAGTACCTTCCCATATATATGTATGGATTGGAGATTACAACTGGAAAGAAACTTTGTGTTCCCAACAAGCTGGTTGAAGGACGGCTTTCACACCCACTTATCTCTTAGAACTGAGCATGTGGAGAGAGGTTAGTTCATCTAGCACAAAGGGAACGGGTTGCAGGAGAAATTTTTACTCTGGTTTCTCAGTCTGTTTCCTAGTGCCGATTTGAAATTCCTGCAGTTTTCACTGTAAAACCGAGTTGGAGCTAGTACCTTCCCATATATATGTATGGAGTGGAGTTTACAACTAAAAAGAAACTTTGTGTTCCCAACAAGCTAGTTGAAGGACGGCTTTCACACACACTTATCTCTCAGAACTGAGCATGTGGAGAGACGTTCGTTCATCTAGCACAAATTGAACGGATTGCAGGAGAAACTTTTACTCTGGTTTCTCAGTCTGTTTCCTAGTGCCTGTTTCAAGTTCCTGGAGTTTTCACTGTAAAACAGAGTTGGAGCTAGTACCTTCCCATATATATGTATGGAGTGGAGTTGGAAACTGAAAAGAAACTTTGTGTTCCCAACAAGCTAGTTGAAGGACGGCTTTCACACACACTTATCTCTCAGAACTGAGCATGTGGAGAGACGTTCATTCATCTAGCACAAAGAGAACGGGTTGCAGGAGAAACTTTTACTCTGGTTTCTCAGTCTCTTTCCTAGTGCCGGTTTGAAGTTCCTGCAATTTTCACTGTAATACCGAGTTGGAGCTAGTACCTCCCATATATATGTATGGAGTGGAGTTTACAACTGAAAAGAAACTTTGTGTTCCCAACAAGCTAGTTGAAGGACGGCTTTCACACACACATATCTCTCAGAACTGAGCATGTGGAGAGACGTTCGTTCATCTAGCACAAAAGGAACCGATTGCATGAGAAAATTTTACTCTGGTTTCTCAGTCTGTTTCCTAGTGCCGGTTTGAAGTTCCTGCAGTTTTCACTGTAAAACCGAGTTGGAGCTAGTACCTTCCCATATATATGTATGGAGTGGAGTTTACAACTGAAAAGAAACTTTGTGTTCCCAACAAGCTAGTTGAAGGACGGATTTCACACACACTTACCTCTCAGAACTGAGCATGTGGAGAGACTTTCATTCATCTAGCACAAATGGAACGGATTGCAGGAGAAACTTTTACTCTGGTTTCTCAGTCTGTTTCCTAGTGACTGTTTCAAGTTCCTGGAGTTTTCACTTTAAAACCGAGTTGGAGCTAGTACCTTCCCATATATATGTATGGAGTGGAGTTGGAAACTGAAAAGAAACTTTGTGTTCCCAACAAGCTGGTTGAAGGACGGCTTTCACACACACTTATCTCTCAGAACTGAGCATGTGGAGAGACGTTCGTTCATCTAGCACAAAGGGAAAGGGTTGCAGGAGAAACTTTTACTCTGGTTTCTCAGTCTGTTTCCTAGTGCCGGTTTGAAGTTCCTGCAGTTTTCACTGTAAAACCGAGTTGGAGCTAGTACCTTCCCATATATATGTATGGAGTGGAGTTTACAACTGAAAAGAAACTTTGTGTTCCCAACAACCTAGTTGAAGGACGGCTTTCACACACACTTATCTCTCAGAACTGAGCATGTGGAGAGACGTTCGTTCATCTAGCACAAAGGGAACGGGTTGCAGGAGAAACTTTTACTCTGGTTTATCAGTCTGTTTCCTAGTGCCGGTTTGAAGTTCCTGCAGTTTTCACTGTAAAACCGAGTTGCAGCTAGTACCTTCACATATATATTAATGGAGTGGAGTTTGCAACTGAAAAGAAACTTTGTGTTCCCAAAAAGCTAGTTGAAGGACGGCTTTCACACACACTTATCTCTCAAAAGTGAGCATGTGGAGAGACGTTCGTTCATCTAGCACAAATGGAACGGGTTGCAGGAGAAACTTTTACTCTGATTTCTCTGTCTGTTTCCTAGTGCCGGTTTGAAGTTCCTGCAGTTTTCACTGTAAAACCGACTTGGAGCTAGTACATTCCCATACATATGTATTGAGTGGAGTTGGAAACTGAAAAGAAACTTTGTGTTCCCAACAAGCTAGTTGAAGAACGGCTTTCACACACACTTATCTGTCAGATGTGAGCATGTGGAGAGACGTTCGTTCATCTAGCACCAATGAAAGGGATGCAGGAGAAACTTTTACTCTGGTTTCTCAGTCTGTTTCCTAGTGCCGGTTTGAAGTTCCTGCAGTTTTCACTGTAAAACTGAGTTGGAGCTAGTACCTTCCCATATATATGTATGGAGTGGAGTTTGCAACTGAAAAGAAACTTTGTGTTCCCAACAAGCTAGTTGAAGGACGGCTTTCACACACACTTCTCTCTCAAAACTGAGCATGTGGAGAGACGTTCGTTCATCTAGCACAAAGGGAACGGATTGCAAGAGAAACTTTTACTTTGGTTTCTCAATCTGTTTCCTAGTGCCTGTTTCAAGTTCCTGCAGTTTAAACTGTAAAACTTAGTTGGAGCTAGTACCTTCCCATATATATGTATGGATTGGAGATTACAACTGGAAAGAAACTTTGTGTTCCCAACAAGCTGGTTGAAGGACGGCTTTCACACCCACTTATCTCTTAGAACTGAGCATGTGGAGAGAGGTTAGTTCATCTAGCACAAAGGGAACGGGTTGCAGGAGAAATTTTTACTCTGGTTTCTCAGTCTGTTTCCTAGTGCCGATTTGAAATTCCTGCAGTTTTCACTGTAAAACCGAGTTGGAGCTAGTATCTTCCCATATATATGTATGGAGTGGAGTTTACAACTAAAAAGAAACTTTGTGTTCCCAACAAGCTAGTTGAAGGACGGCTTTCACACACACTTATCTCTCAGAACTGAGCATGTGGAGAGACGTTCATTCATCTAGCACAAATTGAACGGATTGCAGGAGAAACTTTTACTCTGGTTTCTCAGTCTGTTTCCTAGTGCCTGTTTCAAGTTCCTGGAGTTTTCACTGTAAAACCGAGTTGGAGCTAGTACCTTCCCATATATATGTATGGAGTGGAGTTGGAAACTGAAAAGAAACTTTGTGTTCCCAACAAGCTAGTTGAAGGACGGCTTTCACACACACATATCTCTCAGAACTGAGCATGTGGAGAGACGTTCGTTCATCTAGCACAAAAGGAACCGATTGCAGGAGAAACTTTTACTCTTGTTTCTCAGTCTGTTTCCTAGTGCCTGCTTCAAGTTCCTGCAGTTTTCACTGTAAAACCGAGTTGGAGCTAGTACCTTCCCATATATATGTATGGAGAGGAGTTGGAAACTGAAAAGAAACTTTGTGTTCCCAACAAGCTAGTTGAAGGACGGCTTTCATACCCACTTATCTCTCAGAACTGAGCATGTGGAGAGACGTTCGTTCATCTAGCACAAAGGGAACGGGTTGCAGGAGAAGCTTTTACTCTGGTTTCTCAGTCTGTTTCCTAGTGCCGGTTTGAAGTTCCTGCAGTTTTCACTGTAAAACCGAGTTGGAGCTAGTACCTTCCCATATATATGTATGGAGTGGAGTTGGAAACTGAAAAGAAACTTTGTGTTCCCAACAAGCTAGTTGAAGGACGGCTTTCACACACACTTATCTATCAGAACTGAGCATGTGGAGAGACGTTCATTCATCTAGCACAAATGGAACGGATTGCAGGGGAAACTTTTACCCTGGTATCTCAGTCTGTTTCCTAGTGCCTGTTTCAAGTTCCTGGAGTTTTCACTGTAAAACCGAGTTGGAGCTAGTACCTTCCCATATATATGTATGGAGTGGAGTTGGAAACTGAAAAGAAACTTTGTGTTCCCAACAAGCTAGTTTGAGGACGGCTTTCACACACACTTATCTCTCAGAACTGAGCATGTGGAGAGACGTTCGTTCATCTAGCACAAAGGGAACGGGTTGCAGGGGAAACTTTTACCCTGGTTTCTCAGACTGTTTCCTAGTGCCGGTTTGAAGTTCCTGCAGTTTTCACTGTAAAACCGAGTTGGAGCTAGTACCTTCCCATATATATGTATGGAGTGGAGTTTACAACTGAAAAGAAACTTTGTGTTCCCAACAAGCTAGTTGAAGGACGGCTTTCACACACACTTATCTCTCAGAACTGAGCATGTGGAGAGACGTTCGTTCATCTAGCACAAAGGGAACGGATTGCAGGAGAAACTTTTACTCTTGTTTCTCAGTCTGTTTCCTAGTGCCTGTTTCAAGTTCCTGCAGTTTTCACTGTAAAACCGAGTTGGAGCTAGTACCTTCCCATATATATGTATGCAGTGGAGTTTGCAACTGAAAAGAAACTTTGTGTTCCCAACAAGCTAGTTGAAGGACGGCTTTCACACACACTTATCTCTCAGAACTGAGCATGTGGAGAGACGTTCTTTCATCTAGCACAAAGGGAACGGGTTGCAGGAGAAACTTTTACTCTGGTTTCTCAGTCTGGTTCCTAGTGCCGGTTTGAAGTTCCTGCAGTTTTCACTGTAAAACCGAGTGAGCTACTACCTTCCCTTATATATGTATGGAGTGGAGTTACAATTGAAAAGAAACTTTGTGTTCCCAACAAGCTAGTTGAAGGACGGCTTTCACACACACTTATCTCTCAGAACTGAGCATGTGGAGAGACGTTCGTTCATCTAGCACAAAGGGAACGGATTGCAGGAGAAACTTTTACTCTTGTTTCTCAGTCTGTTTCCTAGTGCCTGTTTCAAGTTCCTGCAGTTTTCACTGTAAAACCGAGTTGGAGCTCGTACCTTCCCATATATATGTATGCAGTGGAGTTTGCAACTGAAAAGAAACTTTGTGTTCCCAACAAGCTAGTTGAAGGACGGCTTTCACACACACTTATCTCTCAGAACTGAGCATGTGGAGAGACGTTCTTTCATCTAGCACAAAGGGAACGGGTTGCAGGAGAAACTTTTACTCTGGATTCTCAGTCTGTTTCCTAGTGCCGGTTTGAAGTTCCTGCAGTTTTCACTGTAAAACACATTTGGAGCTAGTACCTTCCCATATATATGTATGGAGTGGAGTTTACAACTGAAAAGAAACTTTGTGTTCCCAACAAGCTGGTTGAAGGACGGCTTTCACACACACTTATCTCTCAGAACTGAGAATGTGGAGAGACGTTCGTTCATCTAGCACAAAGGGAACGGGTTGCAGGAGAAACTTTTACTCTGGTTTCTCAGTCTGTTTCCTAGTGCCTGTTTCATGTTCCTGCAGTTTTCACTGTAAAACCGAGTTGGAGATAGTACCTTCCCATATATATGTATGCAGTGGAGTTTGCAACTGAAAAGAAACTTTGTGTTCCCAACAAGCTAGTTGAAGGACGGCTTTCACACACACTTATCTCTCAGAACTGAGCATGTGGAGAGACGTTCGTTCATCTAGCACAAAGGGAACGGGTTGCAGGAGAAACTTTTACTCTGGTTTCTCAGTCTGTTTCCTAGTGCCGATTTGAAGTTCCTGCAGTTTTCACTGTAAAACCGAGTGAGCTAGTACCTTCCCTTATATATGTATGGAGTGGAGTTTACAACTGAAAAGAAACCTTGTGTTCCCAACAAGCTAGTTGAAGGACGGCTTTCACACACACTTATCTCTCAGAACTGAGCATGTGGAGAGACGTTCATTCATCTAGCACAAATGGAACGGATTGCAGGAGAAACTTTTACTCTGGTTTCTCAGTCTGTTTCCTAGTGCCTGTTTCAAGTTCCTGCAGTTTTCACTGTAAAACCGAGTTGGAGCTAGTACCTTCCCATATATATGTATGGAGTGGAGTTGGAAACTGAAAAGAAACTTTGTGTTCCCAACAAGCTAGTTGAAGGACGGCTTTCACACACACTTATCTCTCAGAACTGAGCATGTGGAGAGACGTTCGTTCATCTAGCACAAAGGGAACGGGTTGCAGGAGAAACTTTTACTCTGGTTTCTCAGTCTGTTTCCTAGTGCCTGTTTCAAGTTCCTGCAGTTTACACTGTAAAACCGAGTTGGAGCTAGTACCTTCCCATATATATGTATGCAATGGAGTTTGCAACTGAAAAGAAACTTTGTGTTCCCAACAAGCTAGTTGAAGGACGGCTTTCACACACACTTATCTCTCAGAACTGAGCATGTGGAGAGACGTTCTTTCATCTAGCACAAAGGGAACGGGTTGCAGGAGAAACTTTTACTCTGGTTTCTCAGTCTGTTTCCTAGTGCCGGTTTGAAGTTCCTGCAGTTTTCACTGTAAAACCGAGTTGGAGCTAGTACCTTCCCTTATATATGTATGGAGTGGAGTTGGAAACTGAAAAGAAACTTTGTGTTCCCAACAAGCTAGTTGAAGGACGGCTTTCACACACACTTATCTCTCAGAACTGAGCATGTGGAGAGACGTTCATTCATCTAGCACAAATGGAACGGATTGCAGGAGAAACTTTTACTCTGGTTTCTCAGTCTGTTTCCTAGTGCCTGTTTCAAGTTCCTGGAGTTTTCACTGTAAAACCGAGTTGGAGCTAGTACCTTCCCATATATATGTATGGAGTGGAGTTGGAAACTGAAAAGAAACTTTGTGTTCCCAACAAGCTAGTTGAAGGACGGCTTTCACACACACTTATCTCTCAGAAATGAGCATGTGGAGAGACGTTCGTTCATCTAGCACAAAGGGAACGGGTTGCAGGAGAAACTTTTACTCTGGTTTCTCAGTCTGTTTCCTAGTGCCTGTTTCAAGTTCCTGCAGTTTTCACTGTAAAATCGAGTTGCAGCTAGTACCTTCCCATATATATGTATGCAGTGGAGGTTGCAAATGAAAAGAAACTTTGTGTTCCCAACAAGCTAGTTGAAGGACGGCTTTCACACACACTTATCTCTCAGAACTGAGCATGTGGAGAGACGTTCGTTCATCTAGCACAAAGGGAACGGGTTGCAGGAGAAACTTTTACTCTGGTTTCTCAGTCTGTTTCCTAGTGCCTGTTTCAAGTTCCTGCAGTTTTCACTGTAAAACCGAGTTGCAGCTAGTACCTTCCCATATATATGTATGCAGTGGAGGTTGCAAATGAAAAGAAACTTTGTGTTCCCAACAAGCTAGTTGAAGGACGGCTTTCACACACACTTATCTCTCAGAACTGAGCATGTAGAGAGACGTTCGTTCATCTAGCAAAAAGGGAACGGGTTGCAGGAGAAACTTTTACTCTGGTTTATCAGTCTGTTTCCTAGTGCCGTTTTGTAGTTTCTGCAGCTTTCACTGTAAAACCGAGTTGGAGCTAGTACCTTCCCATATATATGTATGGAGTGGAGTTGGAAACTGAAAAGAAACTTTGTGTTCTCAACAAGCTGGTTGAAGGACGGCTTTCACACACACTTATCTCTCAGAACTGAGCATGTGGAGAGACGTTCGTTCATCTAGCACAAAGGGAACGAGTTGCAGGAGAAACTTTTACTCTGGTTTCTCAGTCTGTTTCCTAGTGCCTGTTTCAAGTTCCTGCAGTTTTCACTGTAAAACAGAGTTGGAGCTAGTACCTTCCCATATATATGTATGGAGTGGAGTTTGCAACTGAAAAGAAACTTTGTGTTCCCAACAAGCTGGTTGAAGGACGGCTTTCACACACACTTATCTCTCAGAACTGAGCATGTGGAGAGACGTTCGTTCATCTAGCACAAAGGGAACGGGTTGCAGGAAAAACTTTTACTCTGGTTTCTCAGTCTGTTTCCTAGTGCCTGTTTCAAGTTCCTGCAGTTTTCACTGTAAAACCGAGTTGGAGCTAGTACCTTCCCATATATATGTATGCAGTGGAGTTTGCAACTGAAAAGAAACTTTGTGTTCCCAACAAGCTAGTTGAAGGACGGCTTTCACACACACTTATCTCTCAGAACTGAGCATGTGGAGAGACGTTCGTTCATCTAGCACAAAGGGAACGGGTTGCAGGAGAAACTTTTACTCTGGTTTCTCAGTCTGTTTCCTAGTGCCTGTTTCAAGTTCCTGCAGTTTACACTGTAAAACCGAGTTGGAGCTAGTACCTTCCCATATATATGTATGCAGTGGAGTTTGCAACTGAAAAGAAACTTTGTGTTCCCAACAAGCTAGTTGAAGGACGGCTTTCACACACACTTATCTCTCAGAACTGAGCATGTGGAGAGACGTTCTTTCATCTAGCACAAAGGGAACGGGTTGCAGGAGAAACTTTTACTCTGGTTTCTCAGTCTGTTTCCTAGTGCCGGTTTGAAGTTCCTGCAGTTTTCACTGTAAAACCGAGTTGGAGCTAGTACCTTCCCTTATATATGTATGGAGTGGAGTTGGAAACTGAAAAGAAACTTTGTGTTCCCAACAAGCTAGTTGAAGGACGGCTTTCACACACACTTATCTCTCAGAACTGAGCATGTGGAGAGACGTTCATTCATCTAGCACAAATGGAACGGATTGCAGGAGAAACTTTTACTCTGGTTTCTCAGTCTGTTTCCTAGTGCCTGTTTCAAGTTCCTGGAGTTTTCACTGTAAAACCGAGTTGGAGCTAGTACCTTCCCATATATATGTATGGAGTGGAGTTGGAAACTGAAAAGAAACTTTGTGTTCCCAACAAGCAAGTTGAAGGACGGCTTTCACACACACTTATCCCTCAGAACTGAGCATGTGGAGAGACGTTCGTTCATCTAGCACAAAGGGAACGGGTTGCAGGAGAAACTTTTACTCTGGTTTCTCAGTCTGTTTCCTAGTGCCTGTTTCAAGTTCCTGCAGTTTTCACTGTAAAACCGAGTTGCAGCTAGTACCTTCCCATATATATGTATGCAGTGGAGGTTGCAAATGAAAAGAAACTTTGTGTTCCCTACAAGCTAGTTGAAGGACGGCTTTCACACACACTTATCTCTCAGAACTGAGCATGTGGAGAGACGTTCGTTCATCTAGCACAAAGGGAACGGGTTGCAGGAGAAACTTTTACTCTGGTTTCTCAGTCTGTTTCCTAGTGCCTGTTTCAATTTCCTGCAGTTTTCACTGTAAAACCGAGTTGCAGCTAGTACCTTCCCATATATATGTATGCAGTGGAGGTTGCAAATGAAAAGAAACTTTGTGTTCCCTACAAGCTAGTTGAAGGACGTCTTTCACACACACTTATCTCTCAGAACTGAGCATGTGGAGAGACGTTCGTTCATCTAGCAAAAAGGGAACGGGTTGCAGGAGAAACTTTTACTCTGGTTTCTCAGTCTGTTTCCTAGTGCCGTTTTGTAGTTTCTGCAGCTTTCACTGTAAAACCGAGTTGGAGCTAGTACCTTCCCATATATATGTATGGAGTGGAGTTGGAAACTGAAAAGAAACTTTGTTTTCTCAACAAGCTGGTTGAAGGACGGCTTTCACACACACTTATCTCTCAGAACTGAGCATGTGGAGAGACGTTCGTTCATCTAGCACAAAGGGAACGGGTTGCAGGAGAAACTTTTACTCTTGTTTCTCAGTCTGTTTCCTAGTGCCTGTTTCAAGTTCCTGCAGTTTTCACTGTAAAACCGAGTTGGAGCTAGTACCTTCCCATATATATGTATGGATTGGAGATTACAACTGGAAAGAAACTGTGTGTTCCCAACAAGCTGGTTGAAGGACGGCTTTCACACCCACTTATCTCTTAGAACTGAGCATGTGGAGAGAGGTTCGTTCATCTAGCACAAAGGGAACGGGTTGCAGGAGAAATTTTTACTCTGGTTTCTCAGTCTGTTTCCTAGTGCCGATTTGAAATTCCTGCAGTTTTCACTGTAAAACCGAGTTGGAGCTAGTACCATCCCATATATATGTATGGAGTGGAGTTTACAACTAAAAAGAAACTTTGTGTTCCCAACAAGCTAGTTGAAGGACGGCTTTCACACACACTTATCTCTCAGAACTGAGCATGTGGAGAGACGTTCATTCATCTAGCACAAATTGAACGGATTGCAGGAGAAACTTTTACTCTGGTTTCTCAGTCTGTTTCCTAGTGCCTGTTTCAAGTTCCTGGAGTTTTCCCTGTAAAACAGAGTTGGAGCTAGTACCTTCCCATATATATGTATGGAGTGGAGTTGGAAACTGAAAAGAAACTTTGTGTTCCCAACAAGCTAGTTGAAGGACGGCTTTCACACACACTTATCTCTCAGAACTGAGCATGTGGAGAGACGTTCATTCATCTAGCACAAAGAGAACGGGTTGCAGGAGAAACTTTTACTCTGGTTTCTCAGTCTCTTTCCTAGTGCCGGTTTGAAGTTCCTGCAATTTTCACTGTAATACCGAGTTGGAGCTAGTACCTCCCATATATATGTATGGAGTGGAGTTTACAACTGAAAAGAAACTTTGTGTTCCCAACAAGCTAGTTGAAGGACGGCTTTCACACACACAAATCTCTCAGAACTGAGCATGTGGAGAGACGTTCGTTCATCTAGCACAAAAGGAACCGATTGCATGAGAAACTTTTACTCTGGTTTCTCAGTCTGTTTCCTAGTGCCGGTTTGAAGTTCCTGCAGTTTTCACTGTAAAACCGACTTGGAGCTAGTACATTCCCATACATATGTATTGAGTGGAGTTGGAAACTGAAAAGAAACTTTGTGTTCCCAACAAGCTAGTTGAAGAACGGCTTTCACACACACTTATCTGTCAGATGTGAGCATGTGGAGAGACGTTCGTTCATCTAGCACCAATGAAACGGGATGCAGGAGAAACTTTTACTCTGGTTTCTCAGTCTGTTTCCTAGTGCCGGTTTGAAGTTCCTGCAGTTTTCACTGTAAAACTGAGTTGGAGCTAGTACCTTCCCATATATATGTATGGAGTGGAGTTGGAAACTGAAAAGAAACTTTGTGTTCCCAACAAGCTAGTTGAAGGACGGCTTTCACACACACTTCTCTCTCAAAACTGAGCATGTGGAGAGACGTTCGTTCATCTAGCACAAAGGGAACGGATTGCAAGAGAAACTTTTACTTTGGTTTCTCAATCTGTTTCCTAGTGCCTGTTTCAAGTTCCTGCAGTTTAAACTGTAAAACTTAGTTGGAGCTAGTACCTTCCCATATATATGTATGGATTGGAGATTACAACTGGAAAGAAACTTTGTGTTCCCAACAAGCTGGTTGAAGGACGGCTTTCACACCCACTTATCTCTTAGAACTGAGCATGTGGAGAGAGGTTAGTTCATCTAGCACAAAGGGAACGGGTTGCAGGAGAAATTTTTACTCTGGTTTCTCAGTCTGTTTCCTAGTGCCGATTTGAAATTCCTGCAGTTTTCACTGTAAAACCGAGTTGGAGCTAGTATCTTCCCATATATATGTATGGAGTGGAGTTTACAACTAAAAAGAAACTTTGTGTTCCCAACAAGCTAGTTGAAGGACGGCTTTCACACACACTTATCTCTCAGAACTGAGCATGTGGAGAGACGTTCATTCATCTAGCACAAATTGAACGGATTGCAGGAGAAACTTTTACTCTGGTTTCTCAGTCTGTTTCCTAGTGCCTGTTTCAAGTTCCTGGAGTTTTCACTGTAAAACCGAGTTGGAGCTAGTACCTTCCCATATATATGTATGGAGTGGAGTTGGAAACTGAAAAGAAACTTTGTGTTCCCAACAAGCTAGTTGAAGGACGGCTTTCACACACACTTATCTCTCAGAACTGAGCATGTGGAGAGACGTTCATTCATCTAGCACAAAGAGAACGGGTTGCAGGAGAAACTTTTACTCTGGTTTCTCAGTCTCTTTCCTAGTGCCGGTTTGAAGTTCCTGCAATTTTCACTGTAATACCGAGTTGGAGCTAGTACCTTCCCATATATATGTATGGAGTGGAGTTTACAACTGAAAAGAAACTTTGTGTTCCCAACAAGCTAGTTGAAGTACGGCTTTCACACACACATATCTCTCAGAACTGAGCATGTGGAGAGACGTTCGTTCATCTAGCACAAAAGGAACCGATTGCAGGAGAAACTTTTACTCTTGTTTCTCAGTCTGTTTCCTAGTGCCTGCTTCAAGTTCCTGCAGTTTTCACTGTAAAACCGAGTTGGAGCTAGTACCTTCCCATATATATGTATGGAGAGGAGTTGGAAACTGAAAAGAAACTTTGTGTTCCCAACAAGCTAGTTGAAGGACGGCTTTCATACCCACTTATCTCTCAGAACTGAGCATGTGGAGAGACGTTCGTTCATCTAGCACAAAGGGAACGGGTTGCAGGAGAAGCTTTTACTCTGGTTTCTCAGTCTGTTTCCTAGTGCCGGTTTGAAGTTCCTGCAGTTTTCACTGTAAAACCGAGTTGGAGCTAGTACCTTCCCATATATATGTATGGAGTGGAGTTGGAAACTGAAAAGAAACTTTGTGTTCCCAACAAGCTAGTTGAAGGACGGCTTTCACACACACTTATCTATCAGAACTGAGCATGTGGAGAGACGTTCATTCATCTAGCACAAATGGAACGGATTGCAGGGGAAACTTTTACCCTGGTATCTCAGTCTGTTTCCTAGTGCCTGTTTCAAGTTCCTGGAGTTTTCACTGTAAAACCGAGTTGGAGCTAGTACCTTCCCATATATATGTATGGAGTGGAGTTGGAAACTGAAAAGAAACTTTGTGTTCCCAACAAGCTAGTTTGAGGACGGCTTTCACACACACTTATCTCTCAGAACTGAGCATGTGGAGAGACGTTCTTTCATCTAGCACAAAGGGAACGGGTTGCAGGAGAAACTTTTACTCTGGTTTCTCAGTCTGGTTCCTAGTGCCGGTTTGAAGTTCCTGCAGTTTTCACTGTAAAACCGAGTGAGCTACTACCTTCCCTTATATATGTATGGAGTGGAGTTTACAATTGAAAAGAAACTTTGTGTTCCCAACAAGCTAGTTGAAGGACGGCTTTCACACACACTTATCTCTCAGAACTGAGCATGTGGAGAGACGTTCGTTCATCTAGCACAAAGGGAACGGATTGCAGGAGAAAATTTACTCTGGTTTCTCAGTCTGTTTCCTAGTGCCTGTTTCAAGTTCCTGCAGTTTTCACTGTAAAACCGAGTTGGAGCTCGTACCTTCCCATATATATGTATGCAGTGGAGTTTGCAACTGAAAAGAAACTTTGTGTTCCCAACAAGCTAGTTGAAGGACGGCTTTCACACACACTTATCTCTCAGAACTGAGCATGTGGAGAGACGTTCTTTCATCTAGCACAAAGGGAACGGGTTGCAGGAGAAACTTTTACTCTGGTTTCTCAGTCTGTTTCCTAGTGCCGGTTTGAAGTTCCTGCAGTTTTCACTGTAAAACACATTTGGAGCTAGTACCTTCCCATATATATGTATGGAGTGGAGTTTACAACTGAAAAGAAACTTTGTGTTCCCAACAAGCTGGTTGAAGGACGGCTTTCACACACACTTATCTCTCAGAACTGAGAATGTGGAGAGACGTTCGTTCATCTAGCACAAAGGGAACGGGTTGCAGGAGAAACTTTTACTCTGGTTTCTCAGTCTGTTTCCTAGTGCCTGTTTCATGTTCCTGCAGTTTTCACTGTAAAACCGAGTTGGAGATAGTACCTTCCCATATATATGTATGCAGTGGAGTTTGCAACTGAAAAGAAACTTTGTGTTCCCAACAAGCTAGTTGAAGGACGGCTTTCACACACACTTATCTCTCAGAACTGAGCATGTGGAGAGACGTTCGTTCATCTAGCACAAAGGGAACGGGTTGCAGGAGAAACTTTTACTCTGGTTTCTCAGTCTGTTTCCTAGTGCCGATTTGAAGTTCCTGCAGTTTTCACTGTAAAACCGAGTGAGCTAGTACCTTCCCTTATATATGTATGGAGTGGAGTTTACAACTGAAAAGAAACCTTGTGTTCCCAACAAGCTAGTTGAAGGACGGCTTTCACACACACTTATCTCTCAGAACTGAGCATGTGGAGAGACGTTCATTCATCTAGCACAAATGGAACGGATTGCAGGAGAAACTTTTACTCTGGTTTCTCAGTCTGTTTCCTAGTGCCTGTTTCAAGTTCCTGCAGTTTTCACTGTAAAACCGAGTTGGAGCTAGTACCTTCCCATATATATGTATGGAGTGGAGTTGGAAACTGAAAAGAAACTTTGTGTTCCCAACAAGCTAGTTGAAGGACGGCTTTCACACACACTTATCTCTCAGAACTGAGCATGTGGAGAGACGTTCGTTCATCTAGCACAAAGGGAACGGGTTGCAGGAGAAACTTTTACTCTGGTTTCTCAGTCTGTTTCCTAGTGCCTGTTTCAAGTTCCTGCAGTTTACACTGTAAAACCGAGTTGGAGCTAGTACCTTCCCATATATATGTATGCAGTGGAGTTTGCAACTGAAAAGAAACTTTGTGTTCCCAACAAGCTAGTTGAAGGACGGCTTTCACACACACTTATCTCTCAGAACTGAGCATGTGGAGAGACGTTCTTTCATCTAGCACAAAGGGAACGGGTTGCAGGAGAAACTTTTACTCTGGTTTCTCAGTCTGTTTCCTAGTGCCGGTTTGAAGTTCCTGCAGTTTTCACTGTAAAACCGAGTTGGAGCTAGTACCTTCCCTTATATATGTATGGAGTGGAGTTGGAAACTGAAAAGAAACTTTGTGTTCCCAACAAGCTAGTTGAAGGACGGCTTTCACACACACTTATCTCTCAGAACTGAGCATGTGGAGAGACGTTCATTCATCTAGCACAAATGGAACGGATTGCAGGAGAAACTTTTACTCTGGTTTCTCAGTCTGTTTCCTAGTGCCTGTTTCAAGTTCCTGGAGTTTTCACTGTAAAACCGAGTTGGAGCTAGTACCTTCCCATATATATGTATGGAGTGGAGTTGGAAACTGAAAAGAAACTTTGTGTTCCCAACAAGCTAGTTGAAGGACGGCTTTCACACACACTTATCTCTCAGAACTGAGCATGTGGAGAGACGTTCGTTCATCTAGCACAAAGGGAACGGGTTGTAGGAGAAACTTTTACTCTGGTTTCTCAGTCTGTTTCCTAGTGCCTGTTTCAAGTTCCTGCAGTTTTCACTGTAAAACCGAGTTGCAGCTAGTACCTTCCCATATATATGTATGCAGTGGAGGTTGCAAATGAAAAGAAACTTTGTGTTCCCAACAAGCTAGTTGAAGGACGGCTTTCACACACACTTATCTCTCAGAACTGAGCATGTGGAGAGACGTTCGTTCATCTAGCACAAAGGGAACGGGTTGCAGGAGAAACTTTTACTCTGGTTTCTCAGTCTGTTTCCTAGTGCATGTTTCAAGTTCCTGCAGTTTTCACTGTAAAACCGAGTTGCAGCTAGTACCTTCCCATATATATGTATGCAGTGGAGGTTGCAAATGAAAAGAAACTTTGTGTTCCCTACAAGCTAGTTGAAGGACGGCTTTCACACACACTTATCTCTCAGAACTGAGCATGTAGAGAGACGTTCGTTCATCTAGCAAAAGGGGAACGGGTTGCAGGAGAAACTTTTACTCTGGTTTATCAGTCTGTTTCCTAGTGCCGTTTTGTAGTTTCTGCAGCTTTCACTGTAAAACCGAGTTGGAGCTAGTACCTTCCCATATATATGTATGGAGTGGAGTTGGAAACTGAAAAGAAACTTTGTGTTCTCAACAAGCTGGTTGAAGGACGGCTTTCACACACACTTATCTCTCAGAACTGAGCATGTGGAGAGACGTTCGTTCATCTAGCACAAAGGGAACGGGTTGCAGGAGAAACTTTTACTCTGGTTTCTCAGTCTGTTTCCTAGTGCCTGTTTCAAGTTCCTGCAGTTTTCACTGTAAAACAGAGTTGGAGCTAGTACCTTCCCATATATATGTATGGAGTGGAGTTGGAAACTGAAAAGAAACTTTGTGTTCCCAACAAGCTAGTTGAAGGACGGCTTTCACACACACTTATCTCTCAGAACTGAGCATGTGGAGAGACGTTCGTTCATCTAGCACAAATGGAACGGATTGCAGGAGAAACTTTTACTCTGGTTTCTCAGTCTGTTTCCTAGTGCCTGTTTCAAGTTCCTGGAGTTTTCACTGTAAAACCGAGTTGGAGCTAGTACCTTCCCATATATATGTATGGAGTGGAGTTGGAAACTGAAAAGAAACTTTGTGTTCCCAACAAGCTAGTTGAAGGACGGCTTTCACACACACTTATCTCTCAGAACTGAGCATGTGGAGAGACGTTCGTTCATCTAGCACAAAGGGAACGGGTTGCAGGAGAAACTTTTACTCTGGTTTCTCAGTCTGTTTCCTAGTGCCTGTTTCAAGTACCTGCAGTTTTCACTGTAAAACCGAGTTGCAGCTAGTACCTTCCCATATATATGTATGCAGTGGAGGTTGCAAATGAAAAGAAACTTTGTGTTCCCAACAAGCTAGTTGAAGGACGGCTTTCACACACACTTATCTCTCAGAACTGAGCATGTGGAGAGACGTTCGTTCATCTAGCACAAAGGGAACGGGTTGCAGGAGAAACTTTTACTCTGGTTTCTCAGTCTGTTTCCTAGTGCCTGTTTCAAGTTCCTGCAATTTTCACTGTAAAACCGAGTTGCAGCTAGTACCTTACCATATATATGTATGCAGTGGAGGTTGCAAATGAAAAGAAACTTTGTGTTCCCTACAAGCTAGTTGAAGGACGGCTTTCACACACACTTATCTCTCAGAACTGAGCATGTGGAGAGACGTTCGTTCATCTAGCAAAAAGGGAACGGGTTGCAGGAGAAACTTTTACTCTGGTTTCTCAGTCTGTTTCCTAGTGCCGTTTTGTAGTTTCTGCAGCTTTCACTGTAAAACCGAGTTGGAGCTAGTACCTTCCAATATATATGTATGGAGTGGAGTTGGAAACTGAAAAGAAACTTTGTGTTCTCAACAAGCTGGTTGAAGGACGGCTTTCACACACACTTATCTCTCAGAACTGAGCATGTGGAGAGACGTTCGTTCATCTAGCACAAAGGGAACGGGTTGCAGGAGAAACTTTTACTCTTGTTTCTCAGTCTGTTTCCTAGTGCCTGTTTCAAGTTCCTGCAGTTTTCACTGTAAAACCGAGTTGGAGCTAGTACCTTCCCATATATATGTATGGAGTGGAGTTGGAAACTGAAAAGAAACTTTGTGTTCCCAACAAGCTAGTTGAAGGACGGCTTTCACACACACTTATCTCTCAGAACTGAGCATGTGGAGAGACGTTCGTTCATCTAGCACAAAGGGAACGGGTTGCAGGAGAAACTTTTACTCTGGTTTCTCAGTCTGTTTCCTAGTGCATATTTCAAGTTCCTGCAGTTTTCACTGTAAAACCGAGTTGCAGCTAGTACCTTCCCATATATATGTATGCAGTGGAGTTTGCAACTGAAAAGAAACTTTGTGTTCCCAACAAGCTAGTTGAAGGACGGCTTTCACACACACTTATCTCTCAGAACTGAGCATGTGGAGAGACGTTCGTTCATCTAGCACAAAGGGAACGGGTTGCAGGAGAAACTTTTCTCTGGTTTCTCAGTCTGTTTCCTAGTGCCTGTTTCAAGTTCCTGCAGTTTTCACTGTAAAACCGAGTTGGAGCTAGTACCTTCCCATATATATGTATGGAGTGGAGTTGGAAACTGAAAAGAAACTTTGTGTTCCCAACAAGCTAGTTGAAGGACGGCTTTCACACACACTTATCTCTCAGAACTGAGCATGTGGAGAGACGTTCGTTCATCTAGCACAAAGGGAACGGGTTGCAGGAGAAACTTTTACTCTGGTTTCTCAGTCTGTTTCCTAGTGCATATTTCAAGTTCCTGCAGTTTTCACTGTAAAACCGAGTTGCAGCTAGTACCTTCCCATATATATGTATGCAGTGGAGGTTGCAAATGAAAAGAAACTTTGTGTTCCCAACAAGCTAGTTGAAGGACGGCTTTCACACACACTTATCTCTCAGAACTGAGCATGTGGAGAGACGTTCGTTCATCTAGCACAAAGGGAACGGGTTGCAGGAGAAACTTTTACTCTGGTTTCTCAGTCTGTTTCCTAGTGCCTGTTTCAAGTTCCTGCAGTTTTCACTGTAAAACCGAGTTGCAGCTAGTACCTTCCCATATATATGTATGCAGTGGAGGTTGCAAATGAAAAGAAACTTTGTGTTCCCTACAAGCTAGTTGAAGGACGGCTTTCACACACACTTATCTCTCAGAACTGAGCATGTAGAGAGACGTTCGTTCATCTAGCAAAAGGGGAACGGGTTGCAGGAGAAACTTTTACTCTGGTTTATCAGTCTGTTTCCTAGTGCCGTTTTGTAGTTTCTGCAGCTTTCACTGTAAAACCGAGTTGGAGCTAGTACCTTCCCATATATATGTATGGAGTGGAGTTGGAAACTGAAAAGAAACTTTGTGTTCTCAACAAGCTGGTTGAAGGACGGCTTTCACACACACTTATCTCTCAGAACTGAGCATGTGGAGAGACGTTCGTTCATCTAGCACAAAGGGAACGGGTTGCAGGAGAAACTTTTACTCTGGTTTCTCAGTCTGTTTCCTAGTGCCTGTTTCAAGTTCCTGCAGTTTTCACTGTAAAACAGAGTTGGAGCTAGTACCTTCCCATATATATGTATGGAGTGGAGTTGGAAACTGAAAAGAAACTTTGTGTTCCCAACAAGCTAGTTGAAGGACGGCTTTCACACACACTTATCTCTCAGAACTGAGCATGTGGAGAGACGTTCGTTCATCTAGCACAAATGGAACGGATTGCAGGAGAAACTTTTACTCTGGTTTCTCAGTCTGTTTCCTAGTGCCTGTTTCAAGTTCCTGGAGTTTTCACTGTAAAACCGAGTTGGAGCTAGTACCTTCCCATATATATGTATGGAGTGGAGTTGGAAACTGAAAAGAAACTTTGTGTTCCCAACAAGCTAGTTGAAGGACGGCTTTCACACACACTTATCTCTCAGAACTGAGCATGTGGAGAGACGTTCGTTCATCTAGCACAAAGGGAACGGGTTGCAGGAGAAACTTTTACTCTGGTTTCTCAGTCTGTTTCCTAGTGCCTGTTTCAAGTACCTGCAGTTTTCACTGTAAAACCGAGTTGCAGCTAGTACCTTCCCATATATATGTATGCAGTGGAGGTTGCAAATGAAAAGAAACTTTGTGTTCCCAACAAGCTAGTTGAAGGACGGCTTTCACACACACTTATCTCTCAGAACTGAGCATGTGGAGAGACGTTCGTTCATCTAGCACAAAGGGAACGGGTTGCAGGAGAAACTTTTACTCTGGTTTCTCAGTCTGTTTCCTAGTGCCTGTTTCAAGTTCCTGCAATTTTCACTGTAAAACCGAGTTGCAGCTAGTACCTTACCATATATATGTATGCAGTGGAGGTTGCAAATGAAAAGAAACTTTGTGTTCCCTACAAGCTAGTTGAAGGACGGCTTTCACACACACTTATCTCTCAGAACTGAGCATGTGGAGAGACGTTCGTTCATCTAGCAAAAAGGGAACGGGTTGCAGGAGAAACTTTTACTCTGGTTTCTCAGTCTGTTTCCTAGTGCCGTTTTGTAGTTTCTGCAGCTTTCACTGTAAAACCGAGTTGGAGCTAGTACCTTCCAATATATATGTATGGAGTGGAGTTGGAAACTGAAAAGAAACTTTGTGTTCTCAACAAGCTGGTTGAAGGACGGCTTTCACACACACTTATCTCTCAGAACTGAGCATGTGGAGAGACGTTCGTTCATCTAGCACAAAGGGAACGGGTTGCAGGAGAAACTTTTACTCTTGTTTCTCAGTCTGTTTCCTAGTGCCTGTTTCAAGTTCCTGCAGTTTTCACTGTAAAACCGAGTTGGAGCTAGTACCTTCCCATATATATGTATGGAGTGGAGTTGGAAACTGAAAAGAAACTTTGTGTTCCCAACAAGCTAGTTGAAGGACGGCTTTCACACTCACTTATCTCTCAGAACTGAGCATGTGGAGAGACGTTCGTTCATCTAGCACAAAGGGAACGGGTTGCAGGAGAAACTTTTACTCTGGTTTCTCAGTCTGTTTCCTAGTGCATATTTCAAGTTCCTGCAGTTTTCACTGTAAAACCGAGTTGCAGCTAGTACCTTCCCATATATATGTATGCAGTGGAGTTTGCAACTGAAAAGAAACTTTGTGTTCCCAACAAGCTAGTTGAAGGACGGCTTTCACACACACTTATCTCTCAGAACTGAGCATGTGGAGAGACGTTCGTTCATCTAGCACAAAGGGAACGGGTTGCAGGAGAAACTTTTACTCTGGTTTCTCAGTCTGTTTCCTAGTGCCGGTTTGAAGTTTCTGCAGCTTTCACTGTAAAACCGAGTTGGAGCTAGTACCTTCCCATATATATGTATGGAGTGGAGTTGGAAACTGAAAAGAAACTTTGTGTTCCCAACAAGCTGGTTGAAGGACGGCTTTCACACACACTTATCTCTCAGAACTGAGCATGTGGAGAGTCGTTCGTTCATCTAGCACAAAGGGAACGGGTTGCAGGAGAAACTTTTACTCTGGTTTCTCAGTCTGTTTCCTAGTGCCTGTTTCAAGTTCCTGGAGTTTTCACTGTAAAACCGAGTTGGAGCTAGTACCTTCCCATATATATGTATGGAGTGGAGTTGGAAACTGAAAAGAAACTTTGTGTTCCCAACAAGCTAGTTGAAGGACGGCTTTCACACACACTTATCTCTCAGAACTGAGCATGTGGAGAGACGTTCGTTCATCTAGCACAAAGGGAACGGGTTGCAGGAGAAACTTTTACTCTGGTTTCTCAGTCTGTTTCCTAGTGCCGGTTTGAAGTTCCTGCAGTTTTTACTGTAAAACCGAGTTGGAGATAGTACCATCCCATATATATGTATGGAGTGGAGTTTACAACTGAAAAGAAACTTTGTGTTCCCAACAAGCTAGTTGAAGGACGGCTTTCACACACACTTATCTCTCAGAACTGAGCATGTGGAGAGACGTTCATTCATCTAGCACAAAAGGAACGGATTGCAGGAGAAACTTTTACTCTGGTTTCTCAGTCTGTTTCCTAGTGCCTGTTGCAAGTTCCTGGAGTTTTCACTGTAAAACCGAGTTGGAGCTAGTACCTTCCCATATATATGTATGGAGTGGATTTGGAAACTGAAAAGAAACTTTGTGTTCCCAACAAGCTAGATGAAGGACGGCTTTCACACACACTTATCTCTCAGAACTGAGCATGTGGAGAGACGTTCGTTCATCTAGCACAAAGGGAACGGATTGCAGGAGAAACTTTTACTCTTGTTTCTCTGTCTGTTTCCTAGTGCCTGTTTCAAGTTCCTGCAGTTTTCACTGTAAAACCGAGTTGGAGCTCGTACCTTCCCATATATATGTATGCAGTGGAGTTTGCAACTGAAAAGAAACTTTGTGTTCCCAACAAGCTAGTTGAAGGACGGCTTTCACACACACTTATCTCTCAGAACTGAGCATGTGGAGAGACGTTCTTTCATCTAGCACAAAGGGAACGGGTTGCAGGAGAAACTTTTACTCTGGTTTCTCAGTCTGTTTCCTAGTGCCGGTTTGATGTTCCTGCAGTTTTCACTGTAAAACAGAGTTGGAGCTAGTACCTTCCAATATATATGTATGGAGTGGAGTTGGAAACTGAAAAGAAACTTTGTGTTCCCAACAAGCTGGCTGAAGGACGGCTTTCACACACACTTATCTCTCAGAACTGAGCATGTGGAGAGACGTTCGTTCATCTAGCACAAATGGAACGGGTTGCAGGAGAAACTTTTACTCTGGTTTCTCAGTCTGTTTCCAAGTGCCTGTTTCAAGTTCCTGCAGTTTTCCCTGTAAAACCGAGTTGGAGCTAGTACCTTCCCATATATATGTATGCAGTGGAGTTTGCAACTGAAAAGAAACTTTGTGTTCCCAACAAGCTAGTTGAAGGACGGCTTTCACACACACTTATCTCTCAGAACTGAGCATGTGGAGAGACGTTCTTTCATCTAGCACAAAGTGAACGGGTTGCAGGAGAAACTTTTACTCTGGTTTCTCAGTCTGTTTCCTAGTGCCGGTTTGAAGTTCCTGCAGTTTTCACTGTAAAACAGATTTGGAGCTAGTACCTTCCCATATATATGTATGGAGTGGAGTTGGAAACTGAAAAGAAACTTTGTGTTCCCAACAAGCTAGTTGAAGGACGGCTTTCACACACACTTATCTCTCAGAACTGAGCATGTGGAGAGACGTTCGTTCATCTAGCACAAAGGGAACGGGTTGCAGGAGAAACTTTTACTCTGGTTTCTCAGTCTGTTTCCTAGTGCCTGTTTCAAGTTCCTGCAGTTTTCACTGTAAAACCGAGTTGCAGCTAGTACCTTCCCATATATATGTATGCAGTGGAGATTGCAACTGAAAAGAAACTTTGTGTTCCCAACAAGCTAGTTGAAGGACGGCTTTCACACACACTTATCTCTCAGAACTGAGCATGTGGAGAGACGTTCGTTCATCTAGCACAAAGGGAACGGGTTGCAGGAGAAACTTTTACTCTGTTTTCTCAGTCTGTTTCCTAGTGCCGGTTTGAAGTTCCTGCAGTTTTCACTGTAAAACCGAGTTGGAGATAGTACCTTCCCATATATATGTATGGAGTGGAGTTTACAACTGAAAAGAAAATTTGTGTTCCCAACAAGCTAGTTGAAGGACGGCTTTCACACACACTTATCTCTCAGAACTGAGCATGTGGAGAGACGTTCATTCATCTAGCACAAAAGGAACGGATTGCAGGAGAAACTTTTACTCTGGTTTCTCAGTCTGTTTCCTAGTGCCTGTTTCAAGTTCCTGGAGTTTTCACTGTAAAACCGAGTTGGAGCTAGTACCTTCCCATATATATGTATGGAGTGGAGTTGGAAACTGAAAAGAAACTTTGTGTTCCCAACAAGCTAGATGAAGGACGGCTTTCACACACACTTATCTCTCAGAACTGAGCATGTGGAGAGACGTTCGTTCATCTAGCACAAAGGGAACGGATTGCAGGAGAAACTTTTACTCTGGTTTCTCAGTCTGTTTCCTAGTGCCGGTTTGAAGTTCCTGCAGTTTTCACTGTAAAACCGAGTTGGAGCTAGTACCTTCCCCTATATATGTATGGAGTGGAGTTTACAACTGAAAAGAAACTTTGTGTTCCCAACAAGCTGGTTGAAGGACGGCTTTCACACACACTTATCTCTCAGAACTGAGCATGTGGAGAGACGTTCGTTCATCTAGCACAAAGGGAACGGGTTGCAGGAGAAACTTTTACTCTGGTATCTCAGTCTGTTTCCTAGTGCCGGTTTGAAGTTCCTGCAGTTTTCACTGTAAAACCGAGTTGGAGCTAGTACCTTCCCATATATATGTATGGAGTGTAGTTTACAACTTAAAAGAAACTTTGTGTTCCCAACAAGCTAGTTGAAGGACGGCTTTCACACACACTTATCTCTCAGAACTGAGCATGTGGAGAGACGTTCTTTCATCTAGCACAAATGGAACGGATTGCAGGAGAAACTTTTACTCTGGTTTCTCAGTCTGTTTCCTAGTGCCTGTTTCAAGTTCCTGGAGTTTTCACTGTAAAACCGTATTGGAGCTAGTACCTTCCCATATATATGTATGGAGTGGAGTTGGAAACTGAAAAGAAACTTTGTGTTCCCAACAAGCTAGTTGAAGGACGGCTTTCACACACACTTATCTCTCAGAACTGAGCATGTGGAGAGACGTTCGTTCATCTAGCACAAAGGGAACGGGTTGCAGGAGAAACTTTTACTCTTGTTTCTCAGTCTTTTTCCTAGTGCCGGTTTGAAGTTCCTGCAGTTTTCACTGTAAAACCGATTTGGAGCTAGTACCTTCCCATATATATGTATGGAGTGGAGTTTACAACTGAAAAGAAACTTTGTGTTCCCAACAAGCTAGTTGAAGGACGGCTTTCACACACACTTATCTCTCAGAACTGAGCATGTGGAGAGACGTTCATTCATCTAGCACAAATGGAAAGGATTGCAGGAGAAACTATTACTCTGGTTTCCCAGTCTGTTTCCTAGTGCCTGTTTCAAGTTCCTGGAGTTTTCACTGTAAAACCGAGTTGGAGCTAGTACCTTCCCATATATATGTATGGAGTGGAGTTGGAAACTGAAAAGAAACTTTGTGTTCCCAACAAGCTAGTTGAAGGACGGCTTTCACACACACTTATCTCTCAGAACTGAGCATGTGGAGAGACGTTCGTTCATCTAGCACAAAGGGAACGGGTTGCAGGAGAAACTTTTACTCTGGTTTCTCAGTCTGTTTCCTAGTGCCTGTTTCAAGTTCCTGCAGTTTTCACTGTAAATCCGAGTTGGAGCTAGTACCTTCCCATATATATGTATGCAGTGGAGTTTGCAACTGAAAAGAAACTTTGTGTTCCCAACAAGCTAGTTGAAGGACGGCTTTCACACACACTTATCTCTCAGAACTGAGCATGTGGAGAGACGTTCGTTCATCTAGCACAAAGGGAACGGGTTGCAGGAGAAACTTTTACTCTGGTTTCTCAGTCTGTTTCCTAGTGCCGGTTTGAAGTTCCTGCAGTTTTCACTGTAAAACCGAGTGAGCTAATACCTTCCCTTATATATGTATGGAGTGGAGTTTACAACTGAAAAGAAACTTTGTGTTCCCAACAAGCTAGTTGAAGGACGGCTTTCACACACACTTATCTCTCAGAAATGAGCATGTGGAGAGACGTTCATTCATCTAGCACAAATGGAACGGATTGCAGTAGAAACTTTTACTCTGGTTTCTCAGTCTGTTTCCTAGTGCCTGTTTCATGTTCCTGCAGTTTTCACTGTAAAACCGAGTTGGAGCTAGTACCTTCCCATATATATGTATGGAGTGGAGTTGGAAACTGAAAAGAAACTTTGTGTTCCCAACAAGCTAGTTGAAGGACGGCTTTCACACACACTTATCTCTCAGAACTGAGCATGTGGAGAGACGTTCGTTCATCTAGCACAAAGGGAACGGATTGCAGGAGAAAATTTTACTCTTGTTTCTCAGTCTGTTTCGTAGTGCCTGTTTCAAGTTCCTGCAGTTTTCACTGTAAAACCGAGTTGGAGCTCGTACCTTCCCATATATATGTATGCAGTGGAGTTTGCAACTGAAAAGGAACTTTGTGTTCCCAACAAGCTAGTTGAAGGACGGCTTTCACACACACTTATCTCTCAGAACTGAGCATGTGGAGAGACGTTCTTTCATCTAGCACAAAGGGAACGGGTTGCAGGAGAAACTTTTACTCTGGTTCCTCAGTCTGTTTCCTAGTGCCTGTTTCAAGTTCCTGCAGTTTTCACTGTAAAACCGAGTTGGAGCTAGTACCTTCCCATATATATGTATGGAGTGGAGTTGGAAACTGAAAAGAAACTTTGTGTTCCCAACAAGCTAGTTGAAGGACGGCTTTCACACACACTTATCTCTCAGAACTGAGCATGTGGAGAGACGTTCGTTCATCTAGCACAAAGGGAACGGATTGCAGGAGAAACTTTTACTCTTGTTTCTCAGTCTTTTTCCTAGTGCCTGTTTCAAGTTCCTGCAGTTTTCACTGTAAAACGGAGTTGCAGCTAGTACCTTCCCATATATATGTATGCAGTGGAGTTTGCAACTGAAAAGAAACTTTGTGTTCCCAACAAGCTAGTTGAAGTACGGCTTTCACACACACTTATCTCTCAGAACTGAGCATGTGGAGAGACGTTCTTTCATCTAGCACAACGGGAACGGGTTGCAGGAGAAACTTTTACTCTGGTTTCTCAGTCTGTTTCCTAGTGCCGGTTTGAAGTTACTGCAGTTTTCACTGTAAAACCGAGTTGGAGCTAGTACCTTCCCATATATATGTATGGAGTGGAGTTTACAACTGAAAAGAAACTTTGTGTTCCCAACAAGCTGGTTGAAGGACGGCTTTCACACACACTTATCTCTCAGAACTGAGCATGTGGAGAGACGTTCGTTCATCTAGCAAAAAGGGAAAGGGTTGCAGGAGAAACTTTTACTCTGGTTTCTCAGTCTGTTTCCTAGTGCCTGTTTCAAGTTCCTGCAGTTTTCACTGTAAAACCGAGTTGGAGCTAGTACCTTCCCATATATATGTATGCAGTGGAGTTTGCAACTGAAAAGAAACTTTGTGTTCCCAACAAGCTAGTTGAAGGACGGCTTTCACACACACTTATCTCTCAGAACTGACCATGTGGAGAGACGTTCGTTCATCTAGCACAAAGGGAACGGGTTGCAGGAGAAACTTTTACTCTGGTTTCTCAGTCTGTTTCCTAGTGCCTGTTTCAAGTTCCTGCAGTTTTCACTGTAAAACCGAGTTGGAGCTAGTACCTTCCCATATATATGTATGCAGTGGAGTTTGCAACTGAAAAGAAACTTTGTGTTCCCAACAAGCTAGTTGAAGGACGGCTTTCACACACACTTATCTCTCAGAACTGAGCATGTGGAGAGACGTTCGTTCATCTAGCACAAAGGGAACGGGTTGCAGGAGAAACTTTTACTCTGGTTTCTCAGTCTGTTTCCTAGTGCCGGTTTGAAGTTCCTGCAGTTTTCCCTGTAAAACCGAGTGAGCTAGTACCTTCCCTTATATATGTATGGAGTGGAGTTTACAACTGAAAAGAAACTTTGTGTTCCCAACAAGCTAGTTGAAGGACGGCTTTCACACACACTTATCTCTCAGAACTGAGCATGTGGAGAGACGTTCGTTCATCTAGCACAAAGGGAACGGATTGCAGGAGAAAATTTTACTCTTGTTTCTCAGTCTGTTTCGTAGTGCCTGTTTCAAGTTCCTGCAGTTTTCACTGTAAAACCGAGTTGGAGCTCGTACCTTCCCATATATATGTATGCAGTGGAGTTTGCAACTGAAAAGAAACTTTGTGTTCCCAACAAGCTAGTTGAAGGACGGCTTTCACACACACTTATCTCTCAAAACTGAGCATGTGGAGAGACGTTCTTTCATCTAGCACAAAGGGAACGGGTTGCAGGAGAAACTTTTACTCTGGTTCCTCAGTCTGTTTCCTAGTGCCTGTTTCAAGTTCCTGGAGTTTTCACTGTAAAACCGAGTTGGAGCTAGTACCTTCCCATATATATGTATGGAGTGGAGTTGGAAACTGAAAAGAAACTTTGTGTTCCCAACAAGCTAGCTGAAGGACGGCTTTCACACACACTTATCTCTCAGAACTGAGCATGTGGAGAGACGTTCGTTCATCTAGCACAAAGGGAACGGATTGCAGGAGAAACTTTTACTCTTGTTTCTCAGTCTTTTTCCTAGTGCCTGTTTCAAGTTCCTGCAGTTTTCACTGTAAAACGGAGTTGGAGCTAGTACCTTCCCATATATATGTATGCAGTGGAGTTTGCAACTGAAAAGAAACGTTGTGTTCCCAACAAGCTAGTTGAAGGACGGCTTTCACACACACTTATCTCTCAGAACTGAGCATGTGGAGAGACGTTCTTTCATCTAGCACAACGGGAACGGGTTGCAGGAGAAACTTTTACTCTGGTTTCTCAGTCTGTTTCCTAGTGCCGGTTTGAAGTTACTGCAGTTTTCACTGTAAAACCGAGTTGGAGCTAGTACCTTCCCATATATATGTATGGAGTGGAGTTTACAACTGAAAAGAAACTTTGTGTTCCCAACAAGCTGGTTGAAGGACGGCTTTCACACACACTTATCTCTCAGAACTGAGCATGTGGAGAGACGTTCGTTCATCTAGCAAAAAGGGAAAGGTTTGCAGGAGAAACTTTTACTCTGGTTTCTCAGTCTGTTTCCTAGTGCCTGTTTCAAGTTCCTGCAGTTTTCACTGTAAAACCGAGTTGGAGCTAGTACCTTCCCATATATATGTATGCAGTGGAGTTTGCAACTGAAAAGAAACTTTGTGTTCCCAACAAGCTAGTTGAAGGACGGCTTTCACACACACTTATCTCTCAGAACTGAGCATGTGGAGAGACGTTCGTTCATCTAGCACAAAGGGAACGGGTTGCAGGAGAAACTTTTACTCTGGTTTCTCAGTCTGTTTCCTAGTGCCTGTTTCAAGTTTCTGCAGTTTTCACTGTAAAACCGAGTTGGAGCTAGTACCTTCCCATATATATGTATGGAGTGGAGTTTACAACTGAAAAGAAACTTTGTGTTCCCAACAAGCTGGTTGAAGGACGGCTTTCACACACACTTATCTCTCAGAACTGAGCATGTGGAGAGACGTTCGTTCATCTAGCACAAAGGGAACGGGTTGCAGGAGAAACTTTTACTCTGGTTTCTCAGTCTGTTTCCTAGTGCCGGTTTGAAGTTCCTGCAGTTTTCACTGTAAAACCGAGTTGGAGCTAGTACCTTCCCATATATATGTATGGAGTGGAGTTTACAACTGAAAAGAAACTTTGTGTTCCCAACAAGCTGGTTGAAGGACGGCTTTCACACACACTTATCTCTCAGAACTGAGCATGTGGAGAGAAGTTCGTTCATCTAGCACAAAGGGAACGGGTTGCAGGAGAAACTTTTACTCTGGTTTCTCAGTCTGTTTCCTAGTGCCTGTTTCAAGTTCCTGCAGTTTTCACTGTAAAACCGTGTTGGAGCTAGTACCTTCCCATATATATGTATGCAGTGGAGTTTGCAACTGAAAAGAAACTTTGTGTTCCCAACAAGCTAGTTGAAGGACGGCTTTCACACACACTTATCTCTCAGAACTGAGCATGTGGAGAGACGTTCGTTCATCTAGCACAAAGGGAACGGGTTGCAGGAGAAACTTTTACTCTGGTTTCTCAGTCTGTTTCCTAGTGCCGGTTTGAAGTTCCTGCAGTTTTCACTGTAAAACCGAGTGAGCTAGTACCTTCCCTAATATATGTATGGAGTGGAGTTTACAACTGAAAAGAAACTTTGTGTTCCCAACAAGCTAGTTGAAGGACGGCTTTCACACACACTTATCTCTCAGAACTGAGCATGTGGAGAGACGTTCATTCATCTAGCACAAATGGAACGGATTGCAGGAGA
This sequence comes from Camelus dromedarius, assembly GCF_036321535.1. Classification (NCBI taxonomy): domain Eukaryota; kingdom Metazoa; phylum Chordata; class Mammalia; order Artiodactyla; family Camelidae; genus Camelus; species Camelus dromedarius. Next base: position 11,208,386 of record NC_087470.1, on the reverse strand, counting down.
AACTTTTACACTGGTTTCTCAGTCTGTTTCCTAGTGCCTGTTACAAGTTCCTGCAGTTTTCACTGTAAAACCGAGTTGGAGCTAGTACCTTCCCATATATATGTATGGAGTGGAGTTGGCAACTGAAAAGAAACTTTGTGTTCCCAACAAGCTAGTTGAAGGACGGCTTTCACACACACTTATCTCTCAGAACTGAGCATGTGGAGAGACGTTCGTTCATCTAGCACAAAGGGAACGGGTTGCAGGAGAAACTTTTACTCTTGTTTCTCAGTCTGTTTCCTAGTGCCTGATTCAAGTTCCTGCAGTTTTCACTGTAAAACCGAGTTGGAGCTAGTACCTTCCCATATATATGTATGCAGTGGAGTTTGCAACTGAAAAGAAACTTTGTGTTCCCAACAAGCTAGTTGAAGGACGGCTTTCACACACACTTATCTCTCAGAACTGAGCATGTGGAGAGACGTTCGTTCATCTAGCACAAAGGGAACGGGTTGCAGGAGAAACTTTTACTCTGGTTTCTCAGTCTGTTTCCTAGTGCCTGTTTCAAGTTCCTGCAGTTTTCACTGTAAAACCGAGTTGGAGCTAGTACCTTCCCATATATATGTATGGAGTGGAGTTGGAAACTGAAAAGAAACTTTGTGTTCCCAACAAGCTAGTTGAAGGACGGCTTTCACACACACTTATCTCTCAGAACTGAGCATGTGGAGAGACGTTCGTTCATCTAGCACAAAGGGAACGGGTTGCAGGAGAAACTTTTACTCTTGTTTCTCAGTCTGTTTCCTAGTGCCTGTTTCAAGTTCCTGCAGTTTTCACTGTAAAACCGATTTGGAGCTAGTACCTTCCCATATATATGTATGCAGTGGAGTTTGCAACTGAAAAGAAACTTTGTGTTCCCAACAAGCTAGTTGAAGTACGGCTTTCACACACACTTATCTCTCAGAACTGAGCATGTGGAGAGACGTTCGTTCATCTAGCACAAAGGGAACGGGTTGCAGGAGAAACTTTTACTTTGTTTTCTCAGTCTGTTTCCTAGTGCCGGTTTGAAGTTTCTGCAGTTTTCACTGTAAAACCGAGTTGGAGCTAGTACCTTCCCATATATATGTATGGAGTGGAGTTTACAACTGAAAAGAAACTTTGTGTTCCCAACAAGCTGGTTGAAGGACGGCTTTCACACACACTTATCTCTCAGAACTGAGCATGTGGAGTGACGTTCGTTCATCTAGCACAAAGGGAACGGGTTGCAGGAGAAACTTTTACTCTGGTTTCTCAGTCTGTTTCCTAGTGTCTGTTTCAAGTTCCTGCAGTTTTCACTGTAAAACCGAGTTGGAGCTAGTACCTTCCCATATATATGTATGCAGTGGAGTTTGCAACTGAAAAGAAACTTTGTGTTCCCAACAAGCTAGTTGAAGGACGGCTTTCACACACACTTATCTCTCAGAACTGATCATGTGGAGAGACGTTCGTTCATCTAGCACAAAGGGAACGGGTTGCAGGAGAAACTTTTACTCTGGGTTCTCAGTCTGTTTCCTAGTGCCGGTTTGAAGTTTCTGCAGTTTTCACTGTAAAACCGAGTTGGAGCTAGTACCTTCCCATATATATGTATGGAGTGGAGTTTACAACTGAAAAGAAACTTTGTGTTCCCAACAAGCTGGTTGAAGGACGGCTTTCACACACACTTATCTCTCAGAACTGAGCATGTGGAGAGACGTTCGTTCATCTAGCACAAAGGGAACGGGTTGCAGGAGAAACTTTTACTCTGGTTTCTCAGTCTGTTTCCTAGTGCCGGTTTGAAGTTCCTGCAGTTTTCACTGTAAAACCGAGTTGGAGCTAGTACCTTCCCATATATATGTATGGAATGGAGTTTACAACTGAAAAGAAACTTTGTGTTCCCAACAAGCTGGTTGAAGGACGGCTTTCACACACACTTATCTCTCAGAACTGAGCATGTGGAGAGACGTTCGTTCATCTAGCACAAAGGGAACGGGTTGCAGGAGAAACTTTTACTCTGGTTTCTCAGTCTGTTTCCTAGTGCCGGTTTGAAGTTCCTGCAGTTTTCACTGTAAAACCAAGTGAGCTAGTACCTTCCCTCATATATATATGGAGTGGAGTTTACAACTGAAAAGAAACTTTGTGTTCCCAACAAGCTAGTTGAAGGACGGCTTTCACACACACTTATCTCTCAGAACTGAGCATGTGGAGAGACGTTCGTTCATCTAGCACAAATGGAACGGATTGCAGGAGAAACTTTTACTCTGGTTTCTCAGTCTGTTTCCTAGTGCCTGTTTCAAGTTCCTGCAGTTTCACTGTAAAACCGAGTTGGAGCTAGTACCTTCCCATATATATGTATGGAGTGGAGTTGGAAACTGAAAAGAAACTTTGTGTTCCCAACAAGCTAGTTGAAGGACGGCTTTCACACACACTTATCTCTCAGAACTGAGCATGTGGAGAGACGTTCGTTCATCTAGCACAAAGGGAACGGATTGCAGGAGAAACTTTTACTCTTGTTTCTCAGTCTGTTTCCTAGTGCCTGTTTCAAGTTCCTGCAGTTTTCACTGTAAAACCGAGTTGGAGCTCGTACCTTCCCATATATATGTATGCAGTGGAGTTTGCAACTGAAAAGAAACTTTGTGTTCCCAACAAGCTAGTTGAAGGACGGCTTTCACACACACTTATCTCTCAGAAATGAGCATGTGGAGAGACGTTCTTTCATCTAGCACAAAGGGAACGGGTTGCAGGAGAAAATTTTACTCTGGTTTCTCAGTCTGTTTCCTAGTGCCGGTTTGAAGTTCCTGCAGTTTTCACTGTAAAACCGAGTGAGCTAGTACCTTCCCTTATATATGTATGGAGTGGAGTTTACAACTGAAAAGAAACTTTGTGTTCCCAACAAGCTAGTTGAAGGACGGCTTTCACACACACTTATCTCTCAGAACTGAGCATGTGGAGAGACGTTCATTCATCTAGCACAAATGGAACGGATTGCAGGAGAAACTTTTACTCTGGTTTCTCAGTCTGTTTCCTAGTGCCTGTTTCAAATTCCTGCAGTTTTCACTGTAAAACCGAGTTGGAGCTAGTACCTTCCCATATATATGTATGGAGTGGAGTTGGAAACTGAAAAGAAACTTTGTGTTCCCAACAAGCTAGTTGAAGGACGGCTTTCACACACACTTATCTCTCAGAACTGAGCATGTGGAGAGACGTTCGTTCATCTAGCACAAAGGGAACGGGTTGCAGGAGAAACTTTTACTCTTGTTTCTCAGTCTGTTTCCTAGTGCCTGTTTCATGTTCCTGCAGTTTTCACTGTAAAACCGAGTTGGAGCTAGTACCTTCCCATATATATGTATGCAGTGGAGTTTGCAAATGAAAAGAAACTTTGTGTTCCCAACAAGCTAGTTGAAGGACGGCTTTCACACACACTTATCTCTCAGAACTGAGCATGTGGAGAGAAGTTCGTTCATCTAGCACAAAGGGAACGGGTTGCAGGAGAAACTTTTACTTTGGTTTCTCAGTCTGTTTCCTAGTGCCGGTTTGAAGTTTCTGCAGTTTTCACTGTAAAACCGAGTTGGAGCTAGTACCTTCCCATATATATGTATGGAGTGGAGTTTACAACTGAAAAGAAACTTTGTGTTCCCAACAAGCTGGTTGAAGGACGGCTTTCACACACACTTATCTCTCAGAACTGAGCATGTGGAGAGACGTTCGTTCATCTAGCACAAAGGGAACGGGTTGCAGGAGAAACTTTTACTCTGGTTTCTCAGTCTGTTTCCTAGTGCCTGTTTCAAGTTCCTGCAGTTTTCACTGTAAAACCGAGTTGGAGCTAGTACCTTCCCATATATATGTATGGAGTGGAGTTGGAAACTGAAAAGAAACTTTGTGTTCCCAACAAGCTAGTTGAAGGACGGCTTTCACACACACTTATCTCTCAGAACTGAGCATGTGGAGAGACGTTCGTTCATCTAGCACAAAGGGAACGGGTTGCAGGAGAAACTTTTACTCTTGTTTCTCAGTCTGTTTCCTAGTGCCTGTTTCAAGTTCCTGCAGTTTTCACTGTAAAACCGAGTTGGAGCTAGTACCTTCCCATATATATGTATGCAGTGGAGTTTGCAACTGAAAAGAAACTTTGTGTTCCCAACAAGCTAGTTGAAGGACGGCTTTCACACACACTTATCTCTCAGAACTGAGCATGTGGAGAGACGTTCGTTCATCTAGCACAAAGGGAACGGGTTGCAGGAGAAACTTTTACTTTGGTTTCTCAGTCTGTTTCCTAGTGCCGGTTTGAAGTTTCTGCAGTTTTCACTGTAAAACCGAGTTGGAGCTAGTACCTTCCCATATATATGTATGGAGTGGAGTTTACAACTGAAAAGAAACTTTGTGTTCCCAACAAGCTGGTTGAAGGACGGCTTTCACACACACTTATCTCTCAGAACTGAGCATGTGGAGAGACGTTCGTTCATCTAGCACAAAGGGAACGGGTTGCGGGAGAAACTTTTACTCTGGTTTCTCAGTCTGTTTCCTAGTGCCGGTTTGAAGTTCCTGCAGTTTTCACTGTAAAACCAAGTGAGCTAGTACCTTCCCTTATATATGTATGGAGTGGAGTTTACAACTGAAAAGAAACTTTGTGTTCCCAACAAGCTAGTTGAAGGACGGCTTTCACACACACTTATCTCTCAGAACTGAGCATGTGGAGAGACGTTCATTCATCTAGCACAAAGGGAACGGGTTGCAGGAGAAACTTTTACTCTGGTTTCTCAGTCTGTTTCCTAGTGCCTGTTTCAAGTTCCTGCAGTTTTCACTGTAAAACCGAGTTGGAGCTAGTACCTTCCCATATATATGTATGGTGTGGAGTTGGAAACTGAAAAGAAACTTTGTGTTCCCAACAAGCTAGTTGAAGGACGGCTTTCACACACACTTTTCTCTCAGAACTGAGCATGTGGAGAGACGTTCGTTCATCTAGCACAAAGGGAACGGGTTGCAGGAGAAACTTTTACTCTTGTTTCTCAGTCTGTTTCCTAGTGCCTGTTTCAAGTTCCTGCAGTTTTCACTGTAAAACCGAGTTGGAGCTCGTACCTTCCCATATATATGTATGCAGTGGAGTTTGCAACTGAAAAGAAACTTTGTGTTCCCAACAAGCTAGTTGAAGGACGGCTTTCACACACACTTATCTCTCAGAAATGAGCATGTGGAGAGACGTTCTTTCATCTAGCACAAAGGGAACGGATTGCAGGAGAAACTTTTACTCTGGTTTCTCAGTCTGTTTCCTAGTGCCGGTTTGAAGTTCCTGCAGTTTTCACTGTAAAACCGAGTTGGAGCTAGTACCTTCCCATATATATGTATGGAGTGGAGTTGGAAACTGAAAAGAAACTTTGTGTTCCCAACAAGCTAGTTGAAGGACGGCTTTCACACACACTTATCTCTCAGAACTGAGCATGTGGAGAGACGTTCGTTCATCTAGCACAAAGGGAACGGATTGCAGGAGAAATTTTACTCTTGTTTCTCAGTCTGTTTCCTAGTGCCTGTTTCAAGTTCCTGCAGTTTTCACTGTAAAACCGAGTTGGAGCTCGTACCATCCCATATATATGTATGCAGTGGAGTTTGCAACTGAAAAGAAACTTTGTGTTCTCAACAAGCTAGTTGAAGGACGGCTTTCACACACACTTATCTCTCAGAACTGAGCATGTGGAGAGACGTTCTTTCATCTAGCACAAAGGGAACGGGTTGCAGGAGAAACTTTTACTCTGGTTTCTCAGTCTGTTTCCTAGTGCCGGTTTGAATTTCCTGCAGTTTTCACTGTAAAACAGAGTTGGAGCTAGTACCTTCCCATATATATGTATGGAGTGGAGTTTACAACTGAAAAGAAACTTTGTGTTCCCAACAAGCTGGTTGAAGGACGGCTTTCACACACACTTATCTCTCAGAACTGAGCATGTGGAGAGACGTTCGTTCATCTAGCACAAAGGGAACGGGTTGCAGGAGAAACTTTTACTCTGGTTTCTCAGTCTGTTTCTTAGTGCCTGTTTCAAGTTCCTGCAGTTTTCACTGTAAAACCGAGTTGGAGCTAGTACCTTCCCATATATATGCATGCAGTGGAGTTTGCAACTGAAAAGAAACTTTGTGTTCCCAACAAGCTAGTTGAAGGACGGCTTTCACACACACTTATCTCTCAGAACTGAGCATGTGGAGAGACGTTCGTTCATCTAGCACAAAGGGAACGGGTTGCAGGAGAAACTTTTACTCTGGTTTCTCAGTCTGTTTCCTAGTGCCGGTTTGAAGTTTCTGCAGTTTTCACTGTAAAACCGAGTTGGAGCTAGTACCATCCCATATATATGTATGGAGTGGAGTTTACAACTGAAAAGAAACTTTGCGTTCCCAACAAGCTGGTTGAAGGACGGCTTTCACACACACTTATCTCTCAGAACTGAGCATGTGGAGAGACGTTCGTTCATCTAGCACAAAGGGAACGGGTTGCAGGAGAAACTTTTACTCTTGTTTTTCAGTCTGTTTCCTAGTGCCTGTTTCAACTTCCTGCAGTTTTCACTGTAAAACCGAGTTGGAGCTCGTACCTTCCCATATATATGTATGCAGTGGAGTTTGCAACTGAAAAGAAACTTTGTGTTCCCAACAAGCTAGTTGAAGGACGGCTTTCACACACACTTATCTCTCAGAACTGAGCATGTGGAGAGACGTTCGTTCATCTAGCACAAAGGGAACGGGTTGCAGGAGAAACTTTTACTCTGGTTTCTCAGTCTGTTTCCTAGTGCCGGTTTGAAGTTCCTGCAGTTTTCACTGTAAAACCGAGTTGGAGCTAGTACCATCCCATATATATGTATGGAGTGGAGTTTACAACTGAAAAGAAACTTTGTGTTCCCAACAAGCTGGTTGAAGGACGGCTTTCACACACACTTATCTCTCAGAACTGAGCATGTGGAGAGACGTTCGTTCATCCAGCACAAATGGAACGGATTGCAGGAGAAACTTTTACTCTTGTTTCTCAGTCTGTTTCCTAGTGCCTGTTTCAAGTTCCTGCAGTTTTCACTGTAAAACCGAGTTGGATCTAGTACCTTCCCATATATATGTATGCAGTGGAGTTTGCAACTGAAAAGAAACTTTGTGTTCCCAACAAGATAGTTGAAGGACGGCTTTCACACACACTTATCTCTCAGAACTGAGCATGTGGAGAGACGTTCGTTCATCTAGCACAAAGGGAACGGGTTGCAGGAGAAACTTTTTCTCTGGTTTCTCAGTCTGTTTCCTAGTGCCGGTTTGAAGTTTCTGCAGTTTTCACTGTAAAACCGAGTTGGAGCTAGTACCTTCCCATATATATGTATGGAGTGGAGTTTACAACTGAAAAGAAACTTTGTGTTCCCAACAAGCTGGTTGAAGGACGGCTTTCACACACACTTATCTCTCAGAACTGAGCATGTGGAGAGACGTTCGTTCATCTAGCACAAAGGGAACGGGTTGCAGGAGAAACTTTTACTCTGGTTTCTCAGTCTGTTTCCTAGTGCCGGTTTGAAGTTCCTGCAGTTTTCACTGTAAAGCAGAGTTGGAGCTCGTACCTTCCCATATATATGTATGCAGTGGAGTTTGCAACTGAAAAGAAACTTTGTGTTCCCAACAAGATAGTTGAAGGACGGCTTTCACACACACTTATCTCTCAGAACTGAGCATGTGGAGAGACGTTCGTTCATCTAGCACAAAGGGAACGGGTTGCAGGAGAAACTTTTACTCTGGTTTCTCAGTCTGTTTCCTAGTGCATGTTTCAAGTTCCTTCAGTTTTCACTGTAAAACCGATTTGAAGCTAGTACCTTCCCATATATATGTATGCAATGGAGTTGGAAACTGAAAAGAAACTTTGTGTTCCCAACAAGCTAGTTGAAGGACGGCTTTCACACACACTTATCTCTCAGAACTGAGCATGTGGAGAGACGTTCTTTCATCTGGCACAAAGGGAACGGGTTGCAGGAGAAACTTTTACTCTGGTTTCTCAGTCTGTTTCCTAGTGCCGGTTTGAAGTTTCTGCAGTTTTCACTGTAAAACCGAGTTGGAGCTAGTACCTTCCCATATATATGTATGGAGTGGAGTTTACAACTGAAAAGAAACTTTGTGTTCCCTACAAGCTGGTTGAAGGACGGCTTTCACACACACTTATCTCTCAGAACTGAGCATGTGGAGAGACGTTCGTTCATCTAGCACAAAGGGAACGGATTGCAGGAGAAAATTTTACTCTTGTTTCTCAGTCTGTTTCCTAGTGCCTGTTTCAAGTTCCTGCAGTTTTCACTGTAAAACCGAGTTGGAGCTAGTACCTTCCCATATATATGTATGCAGTGGAGTTTGCAACTGAAAAGAAACTTTGTGTTCCCAACAAGGTAGTTGCAGTACGGCTTTCACACACACTTATCTCTAAGAACTGAGCATGTGGAGAGACGTTCGTTCATCTAGCACAAAGGGAACGGGTTGCAGGAGAAACTTTTACTCTGGTTTCTCAGTCTGTTTCCTAGTGCCGGTTTAAAGTTTCTGCAGTTTTCACTGTAAAACCGAGTTGGAGCTAGTACCTTCCCATATATATTAATGGAGTGGAGTTTGCAACTGAAAAGAAACTTTGTGTTCCCAACAAGCTAGTTGAAGGACGGCTTTCACACACACTTATCTCTCAAAAGTGAGCATGTGGAGAGACGTTCGTTCATCTAGCACAAAGGGAACGGGTTGCAGGAGAAACTTTTACTCTGATTTCTCAGTCTGTTTCCTAGTGCCGGTTTGAAGTTCCTGCAGGTTTCACTGTAAAACCGACTTGGAGCTAGTACATTCCCATACATATGTATGGAGTGGATTTGGAAACTGAAAAGAAACTTTGTGTTCCCAACAATCTAGTTGAAGGACGGCTTTCACACACACTTATCTGTCAGAAGTGAGCATGTGGAGAGACGTTCGTTCATCTAGCACAAAGGGAACGGATTGCAGGAGAAACTTTTACTCTGGTTTCTCAGTCTGTTTCCTAGTGCCGGTTTGAAGTTCCTGCAGTTTTCACTGTAAAACCGAGTTGGAGCTAGTACCTTCCCATATATATGTATGGAGTGGAGTTTACAACTGAAAAGAAACTTTGTGTTCCCAACAAGCTAGTTGAAGGACGGCTTTCACACACACTTATCTCTCAGAACTGAGCATGTGGAGAGACTTTCGTTCATCTAGCACAAAGGGAACGGATTGCAGGAGAAACTTTTACTCTTGTTTCTCAGTCTGTTTCCTAGTGCCTGTTTCAATTTCCTGCAGTTTTCACTGTAAAACCGAGTTGGAGCTAGTACATTCCCATATATATGTATGGAGTGGAGTTGGCAACTGAAAAGAAACTTTGTGTTCCCAACAAGCTAGTTGAAGGACGGCTTTCACACACACTTATCTCTCAGAACTGAGCATGTGGGGAGACGTTCATTCATCTAGCCCAAATGGAACGGATTGCAGGAGAAACATTTACTCTGGTTTCTCAGTGTGTTTCCTAGTGCCTGTTGCAAGTTCCTGGAGTTTTCACTGTAAAACCGAGTTGGAGCTAGTACCTTCCCATATATATGTATGGAGTGGAGTTGGCAACTGAAAAGAAACTTTGTGTTCCCAACAAGCTAGTTGAAGGACGGCTTTCACACACACTTATCTCTCAGAACTGAGCATGTGGAGAGACGTTCGTTCATCTAGCACAAAGGGAACGGGTTGCAGGAGAAACTTTTACTCTGGTTTCTCAGTCTGTTTCCTAGTGCCGGTTTGAAGTTCCTGCAGTTTTCACTGTAAAACCGAGTTGGAGCTAGTACCTTCCCATATATATGTATGGAGTGGAGTTTACAACTGAAAAGAAACTTTGTGTTCCCTACAAGCTGGTTGAAGGACGGCTTTCACACACAGTTATCTCTCAGAACTGAGCATGTGGAGAGACGTTCATTCATCTAGCACAAATGGAACGGATTGCAGGATAAACTTTTACTCTGGTTTCTCAGACTGTTTCCTAGTGCCTGTTGCAAGTTCCTGAAGTTTTCACTGTAAAATCGAGTTGGAGCTAGTACCTTCCCATATATATGTATGGAGTGGAGTTGGAAACTGAAAAGAATCTTTGTGTTCCCAACAAGCTGGTTGAAGGACGACTTTCAGACACACTTATGTCTCAGAACTGAGCATGTGGAGAGACGTTCGTTCATCTAGCACAAAGGGAACGGGTTGCAGGAGAAACTTTTACTCTGGTTTCTCAGTCTGTTTCCTAGTGACTGTTTCAAGTTCCTGCAGTTTTCACTGTAAAACCGAGTTGGAGCTAGTACCTTCCCATATATATGTATGCAGTGGAGTTTGCAACTGAAAAGAAAGTTTGTGTTCCCAACAAGCTAGTTGAAGGACGGCTTTCACACACACATATCTCTCAGAACTGAGCATGTGGAGAGACGTTCGTTCATCTAGCACAAATGGAACGGGTTGCAGAGGAAACTTTTACTCTGGTTTCTCAGTCTGTTTCCTAGTGCCGGTTTGAAGTTTCTGCAGTTTTCACTGTAAAACAGAGTTAGAGCTAGTACCTTCCCATATATATGTATGGAGTGGAGTTTACAACTGAAAAGAAACTTTGTGTTCCCAACAAGCTAGTTGAAGGTCGGCTTTCACACACACTTATCTCTCAGAACTGAGCATGTGGGGAGACGTTCATTCATCTAGCCCAAATGGAACGGATTGCAGGAGAAACTTTTACTCTGGTTTCTCACTCTGTTTCCTAGTGCCTGTTTCAAGTTCCTGGAGTTTTCACTGTAAAACCGAGTTGGAGCTAGTACCTTCCCATATATATGTATGGAGTGGAGTTGGAAACTGAAAAGAAACTTTGTGTTCCCAACAAGCTAGTTGAAGGACGGCTTTCACACACACTTATCTCTCAGAACTGAGCATGTGGAGAGACGTTCGTTCATCTAGCACAAAGGGAACGGGTTGCAGGAGAAACTTTTACTCTGGTTTCTCAGTCTGTTTCCTAGTGCCGGTTTGAAGTACCTGCAGTTTTCACTGTAAAACCGAGTTGGAGCTAGTACCTTCCCATACATATGTATGGAGTGGAGTTTAAAACTGAAAAGAAACTTTGTGTTCCCAACAAGCTGGTTGTAGGACGGCTTTCACACACACTTATCTCTCAGAACTGAGCATGTGGAGAGACGTTCGTTCATCTAGCACAAAGGGAACGGATTGCAGGAGAAACTTTTACTCTGGTTTCTCAGTCTGTTTCCTAGTGCCTGTTTCAAGTCCCTGCAGTTTTCACTGTAAAACCGAGTTGGAGCTAGTACCTTCCCATATATATGTATGCAGTGGAGTTTGCAACTGAAAAGAAATTTTGTGTTCCCAACAAGCTAGTTGAAGGACGGCTTTCACACACACTTATCTCTCAGAACTGAGCATGTGGAGAGACGTTCGTTAATCTAGCACAAACGGAACGGGATGCAGGAGAAACTTTTACTCTGGTTTCTCAGTCTGTTTCCTTGTGCCGGTTTGAAGTTCCTGCAGTTTTCACTGTAAAACCGAGTTGGAGCTAGTACCTTCCCATATATATGTATGGAGTGGAGTTTACAACTGAAAAGAAACTTTGTGTTCCCAACAAGCTGGTTGAAGGACGGCTTTCACACACACTTATCTCTCAGAACTGAGCATGTGGAGAGACGTTCGTTCATCTAGCACAAAGAGAACGGATTGCAGGAGAAACTTTTACTCTTGTTTCTCAGTCTGTTTCCTAGTGCCTGTTTCAAGTTCCTGCAGTTTTCACTGTAAAACCGAGTTGGAGCTAGTACCTTCCCATATATATGTATGCAGTGGAGTTTGCAACTGAAAAGAAACTTTGTGTTCCCAACAAGCTAGTTGAAGGACGGCTTTCACACACACTTATCTCTCAGAACTGATCATGTGGAGAGACGTTCGTTCATCTAGCACAAAGGGAACGGGTTGCAGGAAAAACTTTTACTCTGGTTTCTCAGTCTGTTTCCTAGTGCCGGTTTGAAGTTCCTGCAGTTTTCACTGTAAAACCGAGTTGGAGCTAGTACCTTCCCATATATATGTATGGAGTGGAGTTTACAACTGAAAAGAAACTTTGTGTTCCCAACAAGCTAGTTGAAGGACGGCTTTCACACACACTTATCTCTCAGAACTGAGCATGTGGAGAGACGTTCATTCATCTAGCACAAATAAAACGGATTGCAGGAGAAACTTTTACTCTGGTTTCTCAGTCTGTTTCCTAGTGCCTGTTCCAAGTTCCTGGAGTTTTCACTGTAAAACCGAGTTGGAGCTAGTACCTTCCCATATATATGTATGGAGTGGAGTTGGAAACTGAAAAGAAACTTTGTTTTCCCAACAAGCTAGTTGAAGGACGGCTTTCACACACACTTATCTCTCAGAACTGAGCATGTGGAGAGACGTTCGTTCATCTAGCACAAAGGGAACGGGTTGCAGGAGAAACTTTTACTCTGGTTTCTCAGTCTGTTTCCTAGTGCCGGTTTGAAGTTCCTGCAGTTTTCAGTGTAAAACCGAGTTGGAGCTAGTACCTTCCCATATATATGTATGGAGTGGAGTTTAAAACTGAAAAGAAACTTTGTGTTCCCAACAAGCTGGTTGTAGGACGGCTTTCACACACATTTATCTCTCAGAACTGAGCATGTGGAGAGACGTTCGTTCATCTAGCACAAAGGGAACGGATTGCAGGAGAAACTTTTACTCTGGTTTCTCAGTCTGTTTCCTAGTGCCTGTTTCAAGTCCCTGCAGTTTTCACTGTAAAACCGAGTTGGAGCTAGTACCTTCCCATATATATGTATGCAGTGGAGTTTGCAACTGAAAAGAAACTTTGTGTTCCCAACAAGCTAGTTGAAGGACGGCTTTCACACACACTTATCTCTCAGAACTGAGCATGTGGAGAGACGTTCGTTCATCTAGCACAAAGAGAACGGATTGCAGGAGAAACTTTTACTCTTGTTTCTCAGTCTGTTTCCTAGTGCCTGTTTCAAGTTCCTGCAGTTTTCACTGTAAAACCGAGTTGGAGCTAGTACCTTCCCATATATATGTATGCAGTGGAGTTTGCAACTGAAAAGAAACTTTGTGTTCCCAACAAGCTAGTTGAAGGACGGCTTTCACACACACTTATCTCTCAGAACTGATCATGTGGAGAGACGTTCGTTCATCTAGCACAAAGGGAACGGGTTGCAGGAAAAACTTTTACTCTGGTTTCTCAGTCTGTTTCCTAGTGCCGGTTTGAAGTCCCTGCAGTTTTCACTGTAAAACCGAGTTGGAGCTAGTACCTTCCCATATATATGTATGGAGTGGAGTTTACAACTGAAAAGAAACTTTGTGTTCCCAACAAGCTAGTTGAAGGACGGCTTTCACACACACTTATCTCTCAGAACTGAGCATGTGGAGAGACGTTCATTCATCTAGCACAAATAAAACGGATTGCAGGAGAAACTTTTACTCTGGTTTCTCAGTCTGTTTCCTAGTGCCTGTTCCAAGTTCCTGGAGTTTTCACTGTAAAACCGAGTTGGAGCTAGTACCTTCCCATATATATGTATGGAGTGGAGTTGGAAACTGAAAAGAAACTTTGTTTTCCCAACAAGCTAGTTGAAGGACGGCTTTCACACACACTTATCTCTCAGAACTGAGCATGTGGAGAGACGTTCGTTCATCTAGCACAAAGGGAACGGGTTGCAGGAGAAACTTTTACTCTGGTTTCTCAGTCTGTTTCCTAGTGCCGGTTTGAAGTTCCTGCAGTTTTCACTGTAAAACCGAGTTGGAGCTAGTACCTTCCCATATATATGTATGGAGTGGAGTTTAAAACTGAAAAGAAACTTTGTGTTCCCAACAAGCTGGTTGTAGGACGGCTTTCACACACATTTATCTCTCAGAACTGAGCATGTGGAGAGACGTTCGTTCATCTAGCACAAAGGGAACGGATTGCAGGAGAAACTTTTACTCTGGTTTCTCAGTCTCTTTCCTAGTGCCTGTTTCAAGTTCCTGCAGTTTTCACTGTAAAACCGAGTTGGAGCTAGTACCTTCCCATATATATGTATGCAGTGGAGTTTGCAACTGAAAAGAAACTTTGTGTTCCCAACAAGCTAGTTGAAGGACGGCTTTCACACACACTTATCTCTCAGAACTGAGCATGTGGAGAGACGTTCGTTCATCTAGCACAAAGGGAACAGGATGCAGGATAAACTTTTACTCTGGTTTCTCAGTCTGTTTCCTAGTGCCTGTTTCAAGTTCCTGCAGTTTTCACTGTAAGACCGAGTTGGAGCTAGTACCTTCCCATATATATGTATGGAGTGGAGTTGGAAACTGAAAAGAAACTTTGTGTTCCCAACAAGCTGGTTGAAGGACGGCTTTCACACACACTTATCTCTCAGAACTGATCATGTGGAGAGACGTTCGTTCATCTAGCACAAAGGGAACGGGTTGCAGGAAAAACTTTTACTCTGGTTTCTCAGTCTGTTTCCTAGTGCCGGTTTGAAGTTCCTGCAGTTTTCACTGTAAAACCGAGTTGGAGCTAGTACCTTCCCATATATATGTATGGAGTGGAGTTTACAACTGAAAAGAAACTTTGTGTTCCCAACAAGCTAGTTGAAGGACGGCTTTCACACACACTTATCTCTCAGAACTGAGCATGTGGAGAGACGTTCATTCATCTAGCACAAATGGAACGGATTGCAGGAGAAACTTTTACTCTTGTTTCTCAGTCTGTTTCCTAGTGCCTGTTTCAAGTTCCTGCAGTTTTCACTGTAAAACCGAGTTGGAGCTAGTACCTTCCCATATATATGTATGCAGTGGAGTTTGCAACTGAAAAGAAACTTTGTGTTCCCAACAAGCTAGTTGAAGGACGGCTTTCACACACACTTATCTCTCAGAACTGATCATGTGGAGAGACGTTCGTTCATCTAGCACAAAGGGAACGGGTTGCAGGAAAAACTTTTACTCTGGTTTCTCAGTCTGTTTCCTAGTGCCGGTTTGAAGTTCCTGCAGTTTTCACTGTAAAACCGAGTTGGAGCTAGTACCTTCCCATATATATGTATGGAGTGGAGTTTACAACTGAAAAGAAACTTTGTGTTCCCAACAAGCTAGTTGAAGGACGGCTTTCACACACACTTATCTCTCAGAACTGAGCATGTGGAGAGACGTTCATTCATCTAGCACAAATGGAACGGATTGCAGGAGAAACTTTTACTCTGGTTTCTCAGTCTGTTTCCTAGTGCCTGTTTCAAGTTCCTGGAGTTTTCACTGTAAAACCGAGTTGGAGCTAGTACCTTCCCATATATATGTATGGAGTGGAGTTGGAAACTGAAAAGAAATTTTGTGTTCCCAACAAGCAAGTTGAAGGACGGCTTTCACACACACTTATCTCTCAGAACTGAGCATGTGGAGAGACGTTCGTTCATCTAGCACAAAGGGAACGGGTTGCAGGAGAAACTTTTACTCTGGTTTATCATTCTGTTTCCTAGTGCCGGTTTGAAGTTCCTGCAGTTTTCACTGTAAAACCGAGTTGGAGCTAGTACCTTCCCATATATATGTATGGAGTGGAGTTTAAAACTGAAAAGAAACTTTGTGTTCCCAACAAGCTGGTTGTAGGACGGCTTTCACACACATTTATCTCTCAGAACTGAGCATGTGGAGAGACGTTCGTTTATCTAGCACAAAGGGAACCGATTGCAGGAGAAACTTTTACTCTGGTTTCTCAGTCTGTTTCCTAGTGCCTGTTTCAAGTCCCTGCAGTTTTCACTGTAAAACCGAGTTGGAGCTAGTACCTTCCCATATATATGTATGCAGTGGAGTTTGCAACTGAAAAGAAACTTTGTGTTCCCAACAAGCTAGTTGAAGTACGGCTTTCACACACACTTATCTCTCAGAACTGAGCATGTGGAGAGACGTTCGTTCATCTAGCACAAAGGGAAAAGGATGCAGGATAAACTTTTACTCTGGTTTCTCAGTCTGTTTCCTAGTGCCTGTTTCAAGTTCCTGGAGTTTTCACTGTAAGACCGAGTTGGAGCTAGTACCTTCCCATATATATGTATGGAGTGGAGTTGGAAACTGAAAAGAAACTTTGTGTTCCCAACAAGCTAGTTGAAGGACGGCTTTCACACACACTTATCTCTCAGAACTGAGCATGTGGAGAGACGTTCGTTCATCTAGCACAAAGGGAACGGGTTGCAGGAGAAACTTTTACTCTGGTTTCTCAGTCTGTTTCCTAGTGCCGGTTTGAAGTTCCTGCAGTTTTCACTGTAAAACCGAGTTGGAGCTAGTACCTTCCCATATATATGTATGGAGTGGAGTTTAAAACTGAAAAGAAACTTTGTGTTCCCAACAAGCTGGTTGTAGGACGGCTTTCACACACACTTATCTCTCAGAACTGAGCATGTGGAGAGACGTTCGTTCATCTAGCACAAAGGGAACGGATTGCAGGAGAAACTTTTACTCTGGTTTCTCAGTCTGTTTCCTAGTGCCTGTTTCAAGTCCCTGCAGTTTTCACTGTAAAACCGAGTTGGAGCTAGTACCTTCCCATATATATGTATGCAGTGGAGTTTGCAACTGAAAAGAAACTTTGTGTTCCCAACAATCTAGTTGAAGGACGGCTTTCACACACACTTATCTCTCAGAACTGAGCATGTGGAGAGACGTTCGTTAATCCAGCACAAAGGGAACGGGTTGCAGGAGAAACTTTTACTCTGGTTTTTCAGTCTGTTTCCTAGTGCCGGTTTGAAGTTCCTGCAGTTTTCACTGTAAAACCGAGTTGGAGCTAGTACCTTCCCATATATATGTATGGAGTGGAGTTTACAACTGAAAAGAAACTTTGTGTTCCCAACAAGCTGGTTGAAGGACGGCTTTCACACACACATATCTCTCAGAACTGAGCATGTGGAGAGACGTTCGTTCATCTAGCACAAAGGGAACGGATTGCAGGAGAAACTTTTACTCTTGTTTCTCAGTCTGTTTCCTAGTGCCTGTTTCAAGTTCCTGCAGTTTTCACTGTAAAACCGAGTTGGAGCTAGTACCTTCCCATATATATGTATGCAGTGGAGTTTGCAACTGAAAAGAAACTTTGTGTTCCCAACAAGCTAGTTGAAGGACGGCTTTCACACACACTTATCTCTCAGAACTGAGCATGTGGAGAGACGTTCGTTCATCTAGCACAAAGGGAACGGTTTGCAGGAGAAACTTTTACTCTGATTTCTCAGTCTTTTTCCTAGTGCCGGTTGGAAGTTCCTGCAGTTTTCACTGTAAAACCGAGTTGGAGCTAGTACCTTCCCATATATATGTATGGAGTGGAGTTGGAAACTGAAAAGAAACTTTGTGTTCCCAACAAGCTAGTTGAAGGACGGCTTTCACACACACTTATCTCTCAGAACTGAGCATGTGGAGAGACGTTCGTTCATCTAGCACAAAGGGAACGGGTTGCAGGAGAAACTTTTACTCTGGTTTCTCAGTCTGTTTCCTAGTGCCGGTTTGAAGTTCCTGCAGTTTTCACTGTAAAACCGAGTTGGAGCTAGTACCTTCCCATATATATGTATGGAGTGGAGTTGGAAACTGAAAAGAAACTTTGTGTTCCCAACAAGCTAGTTGAAGGACGGCTTTCACACACACTTATCTCTCAGAACTGAGCATGTGGAGAGACGTTCGTTCATCTAGCACAAAGGGAACGGGTTGCAGGAGAAACTTTTACTCTGGTTTCTCAGTCTGTTTCCTAGTGCCGGTTTGAAGTTCCTGCAGTTTTCACTGTAAAACCGAGTTGGAGCTAGTACCTTCCCATATATATGTATGGAGTGGAGTTTACAACTGAAAAGAAACTTTGTGTTCCCAACAAGCTGGTTGAAGGACGGCTTTCACGCACACTTATCTCTCTGAACTGAGCATGTGGAGAGACGTTCGTTCATCTAGCACAAAGGGAACGGATTGCAGGAGAAACTTTTACTCTGGTTTCTCAGTCTGTTTCCTAGTGCCTGTTTCAAGTTCCTGCAGTTTTCACTGTAAAACCGAGTTGGAGCTAGTACCTTCCCATATATATGTATGCAGTGGAGTTTGCAACTGAAAAGAATCTTTGTGTTCCCAACAAGCTAGTTGAAGGACGGCTTTCACACACACTTATCTCTCAGAACTGAGCATGTGGAGAGACGTTCGTTAATCTAGCACAAAGGGAACGGGTTGCAGGAGAAACTTTTACTCTGGTTTCTCAGTCTGTTTCCTCGTGCCGGTTTGAAGTTCCTGCAGTTTTCACTGTAAAACCGAGTTGGAGCTAGTACCTTCCCATATATATGTATGGAGTGGAGTTTACAACTGAAAAGAAACTTTGTGTTCCCAACAAGCTGGTTGAAGGACGGCTTTCACACACACTTATCTCTCAGAACTGAGCATGTGGAGAGACGTTCGTTCATCTAGCACAAAGGGAACGGGTTGCAGGAGAAACTTTTACTCTGGTTTCTCAGTCTGTTTCCTAGTGCCGGTTTGAAGTTCCTGCAGTTTTCACTGTAAAACCGAGTTGGAGCTAGTACCTTCCCATATATATGTATGGAGTGGAGTTTACAACTGAAAAGAAACTTTGTGTTCCCAACAAGCTGGTTGAAGGACGGCTTTCACACACACTTATCTCTCAGAACTGAGCATGTGGAGAGACGTTCGTTCATCTAGCACAAAGGGAACGGGTTGCAGGAGAAACTTTTACTCTGGTTTCTCAGTCTGTTTCCTAGTGCCGGTTTGAAGTTCCTGCAGTTTTCACTGTAAAACCGAGTTGGAGCTAGTACCTTCCCATATATATGTATGGAGTGGAGTTGGAAACTGAAAAGAAACTTTGTGTTCCCAACAAGCTAGTTGAAGGACGGCTTTCACACACACTTATCTCTCAGAACTGAGCATGTGGAGAGACGTTCGTTCATCTAGCACAAAGGGAACGGTTTGCAGGAGAAACTTTTACTCTGATTTCTCAGTCTTTTTCCTAGTGCCGGTTGGAAGTTCCTGCAGTTTTCACTGTAAAACCGAGTTGGAGCTAGTACCTTCCCATATATATGTATGGAGTGGAGTTGGAAACTGAAAAGAAACTTTGTGTTCCCAACAAGCTAGTTGAAGGACGGCTTTCACACACACTTATCTCTCAGAACTGAGCATGTGGAGAGACGTTCGTTCATCTAGCACAAAGGGAACGGGTTGCAGGAGAAACTTTTACTCTGGTTTCTCAGTCTGTTTCCTAGTGCCGGTTTGAAGTTCCTGCAGTTTTCACTGTAAAACCGAGTTGGAGCTAGTACCTTCCCATATATATGTATGGAGTGGAGTTGGAAACTGAAAAGAAACTTTGTGTTCCCAACAAGCTAGTTGAAGGACGGCTTTCACACACACTTATCTCTCAGAACTGAGCATGTGGAGAGACGTTCGTTCATCTAGCACAAAGGGAACGGGTTGCAGGAGAAACTTTTACTCTGGTTTCTCAGTCTGTTTCCTAGTGCCGGTTTGAAGTTCCTGCAGTTTTCACTGTAAAACCGAGTTGGAGCTAGTACCTTCCCATATATATGTATGGAGTGGAGTTTACAACTGAAAAGAAACTTTGTGTTCCCAACAAGCTGGTTGAAGGACGGCTTTCACGCACACTTATCTCTCTGAACTGAGCATGTGGAGAGACGTTCGTTCATCTAGCACAAAGGGAACGGATTGCAGGAGAAACTTTTACTCTGGTTTCTCAGTCTGTTTCCTAGTGCCTGTTTCAAGTTCCTGCAGTTTTCACTGTAAAACCGAGTTCGAGCTAGTACCTTCCCATATATATGTATGCAGTGGAGTTTGCAACTGAAAAGAATCTTTGTGTTCCCAACAAGCTAGTTGAAGGACGGCTTTCACACACACTTATCTCTCAGAACTGAGCATGTGGAGAGACGTTCGTTAATCTAGCACAAAGGGAACGGGTTGCAGGAGAAACTTTTACTCTGGTTTCTCAGTCTGTTTCCTCGTGCCGGTTTGAAGTTCCTGCAGTTTTCACTGTAAAACCGAGTTGGAGCTAGTACCTTCCCATATATATGTATGGAGTGGAGTTTACAACTGAAAAGAAACTTTGTGTTCCCAACAAGCTGGTTGAAGGACGGCTTTCACACACACTTATCTCTCAGAACTGAGCATGTGGAGAGACGTTCGTTCATCTAGCACAAAGGGAACGGGTTGCAGGAGAAACTTTTACTCTGGTTTCTCAGTCTGTTTCCTAGTGCCGGTTTGAAGTTCCTGCAGTTTTCACTGTAAAACCGAGTTGGAGCTAGTACCTTCCCATATATATGTATGGAGTGGAGTTTACAACTGAAAAGAAACTTTGTGTTCCCAACAAGCTGGTTGAAGGACGGCTTTCACACACACTTATCTCTCAGAACTGAGCATGTGGAGAGACGTTCGTTCATCTAGCACAAAGGGAACGGGTTGCAGGAGAAACTTTTACTCTGGTTTCTCAGTCTGTTTCCTAGTGCCGGTTTGAAGTTCCTGCAGTTTTCACTGTAAAACCGAGTTGGAGCTAGTACCTTCCCATATATATGTATGGAGTGGAGTTGGAAACTGAAAAGAAACTTTGTGTTCCCAACAAGCTAGTTGAAGGACGGCTTTCACACACACTTATCTCTCAGAACTGAGCATGTGGAGAGACGTTCGTTCATCTAGCACAAAGGGAACGGGTTGCAGGAGAAACTTTTACTCTGGTTTCTCAGTCTGTTTCCTAGTGCCGGTTTGAAGTTCCTGCAGTTTTCACTGTAAAACCGAGTTGGAGCTAGTACCTTCCCATATATATGTATGGAGTGGAGTTTACAACTGAAAAGAAACTTTGTGTTCCCAACAAGCTGGTTGAAGGACGGCTTTCACGCACACTTATCTCTCTGAACTGAGCATGTGGAGAGACGTTCGTTCATCTAGCACAAAGGGAACGGATTGCAGGAGAAACTTTTACTCTGGTTTCTCAGTCTGTTTCCTAGTGCCTGTTTCAAGTTCCTGCAGTTTTCACTGTAAAACCGATTTGGAGCTAGTACCTTCCCATATATATGTATGCAGTGGAGTTTGCAACTGAAAAGAATCTTTGTGTTCCCAACAAGCTAGTTGAAGGACGGCTTTCACACACACTTATCTCTCAGAACTGAGCATGTGGAGAGACGTTCGTTAATCTAGCACAAAGGGAACGGGTTGCAGGAGAAACTTTTACTCTGGTTTCTCAGTCTGTTTCCTCGTGCCGGTTTGAATTTCCTGCAGTTTTCACTGTAAAACCGAGTTGGAGCTAGTACCTTCCCATATATATGTATGGAGTGGAGTTTACAACTGAAAAGAAACTTTGTGTTCCCAACAAGCTGGTTGAAGGACGGCTTTCACACACACTTATCTCTCAGAACTGAGCATGTGGAGAGACGTTCGTTCATCTAGCACAAAGGGAACGGGTTGCAGGAGAAACTTTTACTCTGGTTTCTCAGTCTGTTTCCTAGTGCCGGTTTGAAGTTCCTGCAGTTTTCACTGTAAAACCGAGTTGGAGCTAGTACCTTCCCATATATATGTATGGAGTGGAGTTTACAACTGAAAAGAAACTTTGTGTTCCCAACAAGCTGGTTGAAGGACGGCTTTCACACACATTTATCTCTCAGAACTGAGCATGTGGAGAGACGTTCGTTCATCTAGCACAAAGGGAACGGATTGCAGGAGAAACTTTTACTCTGGTTTCTCAGTCTTTTTCCTATTGCCTGTTTCAAGTTCCTGCAGTTTTCACTGTAAAACCGAGTTGGAGCTAGTACCTTCCCATATATATTTATGCAGTGTAGTTTGCAACTGAAAAGAAACTTTGTGTTCCCAACAAGCTAGTTGAAGGACGGCTTTCACACACACTTATCTCTCAGAACTGAGCATGTGGAGAGACGTTCGTTCATCTAGCACAAAGGGAACGGGTTGCAGGAAAAAATTTTACTCTGGTTTCTCAGTCTGTTTCCTAGTGCCGGTTTGAAGTTCCTGCAGTTTTTCACTGTAAAACCGAGTTGGAGCTAGTACCTTCCCATATATATGTATGGAGTGGAGTTGACAACTGAAAAGAAACTTTGTGTTCCCAACAAGCTGGTTGAAGGACGGCTTTCACACACACTTATCTCTCAGAACTGAGCATGTGGAGAGACGTTCGTTCATCTAGCACAAATGGAACGGATTGCAGGAGAAACTTTTACTCTGGTTTCTCAGTCTGTTTCCTAGTGCCTGTTTCAAGTTCCTGGAGTTTTCACTGTAAAACCGAGTTGGAGCTAGTACCTTCCCATATATATGTATGGAGTGGAGTTGGAAACTGAAAAGAAACTTTGTGTTCCCAACAAGCTAGTTGAAGGACGGCTTTCACACACACTTATCTCTCAGAACTGAGCATGTGGAGAGACGTTCGTTCATCTAGCACAAAGGGAACGGGATGCAGGAGAAACTTTTACTCTGGTTTCTCAGTCTGTTTCCTAGTGCCGGTTTGAAGTTCCTGCAGTTTTCACTGTAAAACCGAGTTGGAGCTAGTACCTTCCCATATATATGTATGGAGTGGAGTTTAAAACTGAAAAGAAACTTTGTGTTCCCAACAAGCTGGTTGTAGGACGGCTTTCACACACACTTATCTCTCAGAACTGAGCATGTGGAGAGACGTTCGTTCATCTAGCACAAAGGGAACGGATTGCAGGAGAAACTTTTCTCTGGATTCTCAGTCTGTTTCCTAGTGCCTGTTTCAAGTCCCTGCAGTTTTCACTGTAAAACCGAGTTGGAGCTAGTACCTTCCCATATATATGTATGCAGTGGAGTTTGCAACTGAAAAGAAATTTTGTGTTCCCAACAAGCTAGTTGAAGGACGGCTTTCACACACACTTATCTCTCAGAACTGAGCATATGGAGAGACGTTCGTTAATCTAGCACAAAGGGAACGGGTTGCAGGAGAAACTTTTACTCTGGTTTCTCAGTCTGTTTCCTAGTGCCGGTTTGAAGTTCCTGCAGTTTTCACTGTAAAACCGAGTTGGAGCTAGTACCTTCCCATATATATGTATGGAGTGGAGTTTACAACTGAAAAGAAACTTTGTGTTCCCAACAAGCTGGTTGAAGGACGGCTTTCACACCCACTTATCTCTCAGAACTGAGCATGTGGAGAGACGTTCGTTCATCTAGCACAAAGGGAACGGATTGCAGGAGAAACTTTTACTCTTGTTTCTCAGTCTGTTTCCTAGTGCCTGTTTCAAGTTCCTGCAGTTTTCACTGTAAAACCGAGTTGGAGCTAGTACATTCCCATATATATGTATGCAGAGGAGTTTGCAACTGAAAAGAAACTTTGTGTTCCCAACAAGCTAGTTGAAGGACGGCTTTCACACACACTTATCTCTCAGAACTGAGCATGTGGAGAGACGTTCGTTCATCTAGCACAAAGGGAACGGGTTGCAGGAAAAACTTTTACTCTGGTTTCTCAGTCTGTTTCCTAGTGCCGGTTTGAAGTTCCTGCAGTTTTCACTGTAAAACCGAGTTGGAGCTAGTACCTTCCCATATATATGTATGGAGTGGAGTTGGAAACTGAAAAGAAACTTTGTGTTCCCAACAAGCTGGTTGTAGGACGGCTTTCACACACACGTATCTCTCAGAACTGAGCATGTGGAGAGACGTTCGTTCATCTAGCACAAAGGGAACGGATTGCAGGAGAAACTTTTCTCTGGATTCTCAGTCTGTTTCCTAGTGCCTGTTTCAAGTCCCTGCAGTTTTCACTGTAAAACCGAGTTGGAGCTAGTACCTTCCCATATATATGTATGCAGTGGAGTTTGCAACTGAAAAGAAATTTTGTGTTCCCAACAAGCTAGTTGAAGGACGGCTTTCACACACACTTATCTCTCAGAACTGAGCATATGGAGAGACGTTCGTTAATCTAGCACAAAGGGAACGGGTTGCAGGAGAAACTTTTACTCTGGTTTCTCAGTCTGTTTCCTAGTGCCGGTTTGAAGTTCCTGCAGTTTTCACTGTAAAACCGAGTTGGAGCTAGTACCTTCCCATATATATGTATGGAGTGGAGTTTACAACTGAAAAGAAACTTTGTGTTCCCAACAAGCTGGTTGAAGGACGGCTTTCACACACACTTATCTCTCAGAACTGAGCATGTGGAGAGACGTTCGTTCATCTAGCACAAAGGGAACGGATTGCAGGAGAAACTTTTACTCTTGTTTCTCAGTCTGTTTCCTAGTGCCTGTTTCAAGTTCCTGCAGTTTTCACTGTAAAACCGAGTTGGAGCTAGTACATTCCCATATATATGTATGCAGTGGAGTTTGCAACTGAAAAGAAACTTTGTGTTCCCAACAAGCTAGTTGAAGGACGGCTTTCACACACACTTATTTCTCAGAACTGAGCATGTGGAGAGACGTTCGTTCATCTAGCACAAAGGGAACGGGTTGCAGGAAAAACTTTTACTCTGGTTTCTCAGTCTGTTTCCTAGTGCCGGTTTGAAGTTCCTGCAGTTTTCACTGTAAAACCGAGTTGGAGCTAGTACCTTCCCATATATATGTATGGAGTGGAGTTGGAAACTGAAAAGAAACTTTGTGTTCCCAACAAGCTAGTTGAAGGACGGCTTTCACACACACTTATCTCTCAGAACTGAGCATGTGGAGAGACGTTCGTTCATCTAGCACAAAGGGAACGGGTTGCAGGAAAAACTTTTACTCTGGTTTCTCAGTCTGTTTCCTAGTGCCGGTTTGAAGTTCCTGCAGTTTTCACTGTAAAACCGAGTTGGAGCTAGTACCTTCCCATATATATGTATGGAGTGGAGTTGGAAACTGAAAAGAAACTTTGTGTTCCCAACAAGCTAGTTGAAGGACGGCTTTCACACACACTTATCTCTCAGAACTGAGCATGTGGAGAGACGTTCGTTCATCTAGCACAAAGGGAACGGGTTGCAGGAGAAACTTTTACTCTGGTTTCTCAGTCTGTTTCCTAGTGCCGGTTTGAAGTTCCTGCAGTTTTCACTGTAAACCGAGTTGGAGCTAGTACCTTCCCATATATATGTATGGAGTGGAGTTTAAAACTGAAAAGAAACTTTGTGTTCCCAACAAGCTGGTTGTAGGACGGCTTTCACACACACTTATCTCTCAGAACTGAGCATGTGGAGAGACGTTCGTTCATCTAGCACAAAGGGAACGGGTTGCAGGAGAAACTTTTACTCTTGTTTCTCAGTCTGTTTCCTAGTGCCTGTTTCAAGTTCCTGCAGTTTTCACTGTAAAACCGAGTTGGAGCTAGTACCTTCCCATATATATGTATGCAGTGGAGTTTGCAACTGAAAAGAAACTTTGTGTTCCCAACAAGCTAGTTGAAGGACGGCTTTCACACACACTTATCTCTCAGAACTGAGCATGTGGAGAGACGTTCGTTCATCTAGCACAAAGGGAACGGGTTGCAGGAAAAACTTTTACTCTGGTTTCTCAGTCTGTTTCCTAGTGCCGGTTTGAAGTTCCTGCTGTTTTCACTGTAAAACCGAGTTGGAGCTAGTACCTTCCCATATATATGTATGGAGTGGAATTTACAACTGAAAAGAAACTTTGTGTTCCCAACAAGCTAGTTGAAGGACGGCTTTCACACACACTTATCTCTCAGAACTGAGCATGTGGAGAGACGTTCATTCATCAAGCACAAATGTAACGGATTGCAGGAGAAACTTTTACTCTGGTTTCTCAGTCTGTTTCCTAGTGCCTGTTTCAAGTTCCTGCAGTTTTCACTGTAAAACCGAGTTGGAGCTAGTACCTTCCCATATATATGTATGGATTGGAGTTGACAACTGAAAAGAAACTTTGTGTTCCCAACAAGCTAGTTGAAGGACGGCTTTCACACACACTTATCTCTCAGAACTGACCATGTGGAGAGACGTTCGTTCATCTAGCACAAAGGGAACGGGTTGCAGGAGAAACTTTTACTCTGGTTTCTCAGTCTGTTTCCTAGTGCCTGTTTCAAGTTCCTGCAGTTTTCACTGTAAAACCGAGTTGGAGCTAGTACCTTCCCATATATATGTATGGAGTGGAGTTGACAACTGAAAAGAAACTTTGTGTTCCCAACAAGCTGGTTGTAGGACGGCTTACACACACACTTATCTCTCAGAACTGAGCATGTGGAGAGACGTTCGTTCATCTAGCACAAAGGGAACGGATTGCAGGAGAAACTTTTACTCTTGTTTCTCAGTCTGTTTCCTAGTGCCTGTTTCAAGTTCCTGCAGTTTTCACTGTAAAACCGAGTTGGAGCTAGTACCTTCCCATATATATGTATGCAGTGGAGTTTGCAACTGAAAAGAAACTTTGTGTTCCCAACAAGCTGGTTGAAGGACGGCTTTCACACACACTTATCTCTCAGAACTGAGCATGTGGAGAGACGTTCGTTCATCTAGCACAAAGGGAACGGGTTGCAGGAGAAACTTTTACTCTGGTTTCTCAGTCTGTTTCCTAGTGCCGGTTTGAAGTTCCTTCAGTTTTCACTGTAAAACAGTGTTGGAGCTAGTACCTTCCCATATATATGTATGGAGTGGAGTTTACAACTGAAAAGAAACTTTGTGTTCCCAACAAGCTAGTTGAAGGACGGCTTTCACACACACTTATCTCTCAGAACTGAGCATGTGGAGAGACGTTCATTCATCTAGCACAAATGGAACGGATTGCAGGAGAAACTTTTACTCTGGTTTCTAAGTCTGTTTCCTAGTGCCTGTTTCAACTTCCTGGAGTTTTCACTGTAAAACCGAGTTGGAGCTAGTACCTTCCCATATATATGTATGGAGTGGAGTTGGAAACTGAAAAGAAACTTTGTGTTCCCAACAAGCTAGTTGAAGGACGGCTTTCACACACACTTATCTCTCAGAACTGAGCATGTGGAGAGACGTTCGTTCATCTAGCACAAAGGGAACGGATTGCAGGAGAAACTTTTAGTCTGGTTTCTCAGTCTGTTTCCTAGTGCCTGTTGGAAGTTCCTGCAGTTTTCACTGTAAAACCGAGTTGGAGCTAGTACCTTCCCATATATATGTATGGAGTGGTGTTTACAACTGAAAAAAAAATTTGTGTTCCCAACAAGCTGGTTGAATGACGGCTTTCACACACACTTTTCTCTCAGTACTGAGCATGTGGAGAGACGTTCGTTCATCTAGCACAAAGGGAACGGATTGCAGGAGAAACTTTTACTCTTGTTTCTCAGTCTGTTTCCTAGTGCCTGTTTCAATTTCCTGCAGTTTTCACTTTAAAACCGAGTTGGAGCTAGTACATTCCCATATATATGTATGCAGTGGAGTTTGCAACTGGAAAGAAACTTTGTGTTCCCAACAAGCTAGTTGAAGGACGGCTTTCACACACACTTATCTCTCAGAACTGAGCATGTGGAGAGACGTTCGTTCATCTAGCACAAAGGGAACGGGTTGCAGGAGAAACTTTTACTCTGGTTTCTCAGTCTGTTTCCTAGTGCCGGTTTGAAGTTCCTGAGTTTTCACTGTAAAACCGAGTTGGAGCTAGTACCTTCCCATATATATGTATGGAGTGGAGTTTACAACTGAAAAGAAACTTTGTGTTCCCAACAAGCTGGTTGAAGGACGGCTTTCACACACACTTATCTCTCAGAACTGAGCATGTGGAGAGACGTTCGTTCATCTAGCACAAAGGGAACGGATTGCAGGAGAAACTTTTACTATTGTTTCTCAGTCTGTTTCCTAGTGCCTGTTTCAAGTTCCTGCAGTTTTCACTGTAAAACCGAGTTGGAGCTAGTACCTTCCCATATATATGTATGCAGTGGAGTTTGCAACTGAAAAGAAACTTTGTTTTCCCAACAAGCTAGTTGAAGGACGGCTTTCACACACACTTATCTCTCAGAACTGAGCATGTGGAGAGACGCTCGTTCATCTAGCACAAAGGGAACGGGTTGCAGGAGAAACTTTTACTCTGATTTCTCAGTCTGTTTCCTAGTGCCGGTTTGAAGTTCCTGCAGTTTTCACTGTAAAACCGAGTTGGAGCTAGTACCTTCCCATATATATGTATGGAGTGGTGTTTACAACTGAAAAGAAACTTTGTGTTCCCATCAAGCTAGTTGAAGGACGGCTTTCACACACACTTATCTCTCAGAACTGAGCATGTGGAGAGACGTTCATTCATCTAGCACAAATGGAACGGATTGCAGGAGAAACTTTTACTCTGGTTTCTCAGTCTGTTTCCTATTGCCTGTTTCAAGTTCCTGCAGTTTTCACTGTAAAACCGAGTTGGAGCTAGTACCTTGCCATATATATGTATGCAGTGGAGTTTGCAACTGAAAAGAAACTTTGTGTTCCCAACAAGCTAGTTGAAGGACGGCTTTCACACACACTTATCTCTCAGAACTGAGCATGTGGAGAGACGTTCGTTCATCTAGCACAAAGGGAACGGGTTGCAGGAAAAACTTTTACTCTGGTTTCTCAGTCTGTTTCCTAGTGCCGGTTTGAAGTTCCTGCAGTTTTCACTGTAAAACCGAGTTGGAGCTAGTACCTTCCCATATATATGTATGGAGTGGAGTTTACAACTGAAAAGAAACTTTGTGTTCCCAACAAGCTAGTTGAAGGACGGCTTTCACACACACTTATCTCTCAGAACTGAGCATGTGGAGAGACGTTCATTCATCTAGCACAAATGGAACGGATTGCAGGAGAAACTTTTACTCTGGTTTCTCAGTCTGTTTCCTAGTGCCTATTTCAAGTTCCTGGAGTTTTCACTGTAAAACCGAGTTGGAGCTAGTACCTTCCCATATATATGTATGGAGTGGAGTTGGAAAGTGAAAAGAAACTTTGTGTTCCCAACAAGCTAGTTGAAGGACGGCTTTCACACACACTTATCTCTCAGAACTGAGCATGTGGAGAGACGTTCGTTCATCTAGCACAAAGGGAACGGGTTGCAGGAGAAACTTTTACTCTGGTTTCTCAGTCTGTTTCCTAGTGCCGGTTTGAAGTTCCTGCAGTTTTCACTGTAAACCGAGTTGGAGCTAGTACCTTCCCATATATATGTATGGAGTGGAGTTTAAAACTGAAAAGAAACTTTGTGTTCCCAACAAGCTGGTTGTAGGACGGCTTTCACACACACTTATCTCTCAGAACTGAGCATGTGGAGAGACGTTCGTTCATCTAGCACAAAGGGAACGGGTTGCAGGAGAAACTTTTACTCTTGTTTCTCAGTCTGTTTCCTAGTGCCTGTTTCAAGTTCCTGCAGTTTTCACTGTAAAACCGAGTTGGAGCTAGTACCTTCCCATATATATGTATGCAGTGGAGTTTGCAACTGAAAAGAAACTTTGTGTTCCCAACAAGCTAGTTGAAGGACGGCTTTCACACACACTTATCTCTCAGAACTGAGCATGTGGAGAGACGTTCGTTCATCTAGCACAAAGGGAACAGGTTGCAGGAAAAACTTTTACTCTGGTTTCTCAGTCTGTTTCCTAGTGCCGGTTTGAAGTTCCTGCAGTTTTCACTGTAAAACCGAGTTGGAGCTAGTACCTTCCCATATATATGTATGGAGTGGAGTTTACAACTGAAAAGAAACTTTGTGTTCCCAACAAGCTAGTTGAAGGACGGCTTTCACACACACTTATCTCTCAGAACTGAGCATGTGGAGAGACGTTCATTCATCTAGCACAAATGTAACGGATTGCAGGAGAAACTTTTACTCTGGTTTCTCAGTCTGTTTCCTAGTGCCTGTTTCAAGTTCCTGCAGTTTTCACTGTAAAACCGAGTTGGAGCTAGTACCTTCCCATATATATGTATGGAGTGGAGTTGACAACTGAAAAGAAACTTTGTGTTCCCAACAAGCTAGTTGAAGGACGGCTTTCACACACACTTATCTCTCAGAACTGAGCATGTGGAGAGACGTTCGTTCATCTAGCACAAAGGGAACGGGTTGCAGGAGAAACTTTTACTCTGGTTTCTCAGTCTTTTTCCTAGTGCCTGTTTCAAGTTCCTGCAGTTTTCACTGTAAAACCGAGTTGGAGCTAGTACCTTCCCATATATATGTATGG
The DNA here is from genome assembly GCF_036321535.1 of Camelus dromedarius. Lineage (NCBI taxonomy): Eukaryota > Metazoa > Chordata > Mammalia > Artiodactyla > Camelidae > Camelus > Camelus dromedarius. The sequence continues at coordinate 11,178,410 of NC_087470.1, read as the reverse complement.
AGTGGAGTTGACAACTGAAAAGAAACTTTGTGTTCCCAACAAGCTGGTTGTAGGACGGCTTACACACACACTTATCTCTCAGAACTGAGCATGTGGAGAGACGTTCGTTCATCTAGCACAAAGGGAACGGATTGCAGGAGAAACTTTTACTCTTGTTTCTCAGTCTGTTTCCTAGTGCCTGTTTCAAGTTCCTGCAGTTTTCACTGTAAAACCGAGTTGGAGCTAGTACCTTCCCATATATATGTATGCAGTGGAGTTTGCAACTGAAAAGAAACTTTGTGTTCCCAACAAGCTGGTTGAAGGACGGCTTTCACACACACTTATCTCTCAGAACTGAGCATGTGGAGAGACGTTCGTTCATCTAGCACAAAGGGAACGGGTTGCAGGAGAAACTTTTACTCTTGTTTCTCAGTCTGTTTCCTAGTGCCGGTTTGAAGTTCCTTCAGTTTTCACTGTAAAACCGAGTTGGAGCTAGTACCTTCCCATATATATGTATGGAGTGGAGTTTACAACTGAAAAGAAACTTTGTGTTCCCAACAAGCTAGTTGAAGGACGGCTTTCACACACACTTATCTCTCAGAACTGAGCATGTGGAGAGACGTTCATTCATCTAGCACAAATGGAACGGATTGCAGGAGAAACTTTTACTCTGGTTTCTCAGTCTGTTTCCTAGTGCCTGTTTCAACTTCCTGGAGTTTTCACTGTAAAACCGAGTTGGAGCTAGTACCTTCCCATATATATGTATGGAGTGGAGTTGGAAACTGAAAAGAAACTTTGTGTTCCCAACAAGCTAGTTGAAGGACGGCTTTCACACACACTTATCTCTCAGAACTGAGCATGTGGAGAGACGTTCGTTCATCTAGCACAAAGGGAACGGATTGCAGGAGAAACTTTTACTCTGGTTTCTCAGTCTGTTTCCTAGTGCCTGTTGGAAGTTCCTGCAGTTTTCACTGTAAAACCGAGTTGGAGCTAGTACCTTCCCATATATATGTATGGAGTGGTGTTTACAACTGAAAAAAAAATTTGTGTTCCCAACAAGCTGGTTGAAGGACGGCTTTCACACACACTTTTCTCTCAGTACTGAGCATGTGGAGAGACGTTCGTTCATCTAGCACAAAGGGAACGGATTGCAGGAGAAACTTTTACTCTTGTTTCTCAGTCTGTTTCCTAGTGCCTGTTTCAATTTCCTGCAGTTTTCACTTTAAAACCGAGTTGGAGCTAGTACATTCCCATATATATGTATGCAGTGGAGTTTGCAACTGGAAAGAAACTTTGTGTTCCCAACAAGCTAGTTGAAGGACGGCTTTCACACACACTTATCTCTCAGAACTGAGCATGTGGAGAGACGTTCGTTCATCTAGCACAAAGGGAACGGGTTGCAGGAGAAACTTTTACTCTGGTTTCTCAGTCTGTTTCCTAGTGCCGGTTTGAAGTTCCTGAGTTTTCACTGTAAAACCGAGTTGGAGCTAGTACCTTCCCATATATATGTATGGAGTGGAGTTTACAACTGAAAAGAAACTTTGTGTTCCCAACAAGCTAGTTGAAGGACGGCTTTCACACACACTTATCTCTCAGAACTGAGCATGTGGAGAGACGTTCGTTCATCTAGCACAAAGGGAACGGATTGCAGGAGAAACTTTTACTATTGTTTCTCAGTCTGTTTCCTAGTGCCTGTTTCAAGTTCCTGCAGTTTTCACTGTAAAACCGAGTTGGAGCTAGTACCTTCCCATATATATGTATGCAGTGGAGTTTGCAACTGAAAAGAAACTTTGTTTTCCCAACAAGCTAGTTGAAGGACGGCTTTCACACACACTTATCTCTCAGAACTGAGCATGTGGAGAGACGTTCGTTCATCTAGCACAAAGGGAACGGGTTGCAGGAAAAACTTTTACTCTGGTTTCTCAGTCTGTTTCCTAGTGCCGGTTTGAAGTTCCTGCAGTTTTCACTGTAAAACCGAGTTGGAGCTAGTACCTTCCCATATATATGTATGGAGTGGAGTTTACAACTGAAAAGAAACTTTGTGTTCCCAACAAGCTAGTTGAAGGACGGCTTTCACACACACTTATCTCTCAGAACTGAGCATGTGGAGAGACGTTCATTCATCTAGCACAAATGGAACGGATTGCAGGAGAAACTTTTACTCTGGTTTCTCAGTCTGTTTCCTAGTGCCTATTTCAAGTTCCTGGAGTTTTCACTGTAAAACCGAGTTGGAGCTAGTACCTTCCCATATATATGTATGGAGTGGAGTTGGAAACTGAAAAGAAACTTTGTGTTCCCAACAAGCTAGTTGAAGGACGGCTTTCACACACACTTATCTCTCAGAACTGAGCATGTGGAGAGACGTTCGTTCATCTAGCACAAAGGGAACGGGTTGCAGGAGAAACTTTTACTCTGGTTTCTCAGTCTGTTTCCTAGTGCCGGTTTGAAGTTCCTGCAGTTTTCACTGTAAACCGAGTTGGAGCTAGTACCTTCCCATATATATGTATGGAGTGGAGTTTAAAACTGAAAAGAAACTTTGTGTTCCCAACAAGCTGGTTGTAGGACGGCTTTCACACACACTTATCTCTCAGAACTGAGCATGTGGAGAGACGTTCGTTCATCTAGCACAAAGGGAACGGGTTGCAGGAGAAACTTTTACTCTTGTTTCTCAGTCTGTTTCCTAGTGCCTGTTTCAAGTTCCTGCAGTTTTCACTGTAAAACCGAGTTGGAGCTAGTACCTTCCCATATATATGTATGCAGTGGAGTTTGCAACTGAAAAGAAACTTTGTGTTCCCAACAAGCTAGTTGAAGGACGGCTTTCACACACACTTATCTCTCAGAACTGAGCATGTGGAGAGACGTTCGTTCATCTAGCACAAAGGGAACGGGTTGCAGGAAAAACTTTTACTCTGGTTTCTCAGTCTGTTTCCTAGTGCCGGTTTGAAGTTCCTGCAGTTTTCACTGTAAAACCGAGTTGGAGCTAGTACCTTCCCATATATATGTATGGAGTGGAGTTTACAACTGAAAAGAAACTTTGTGTTCCCAACAAGCTAGTTGAAGGACGGCTTTCACACACACTTATCTCTCAGAACTGAGCATGTGGAGAGACGTTCATTCATCTAGCACAAATGTAACGGATTGCAGGAGAAACTTTTACTCTGGTTTCTCAGTCTGTTTCCTAGTGCCTGTTTCAAGTTCCTGCAGTTTTCACTGTAAAACCGAGTTGGAGCTAGTACCTTCCCATATATATGTATGGAGTGGAGTTTACAACTGAAAAGAAACTTTGTGTTCCCAACAAGCTAGTTGAAGGACGGCTTTCACACACACTTATCTCTCAGAACTGAGCATGTGGAGAGACGTTCGTTCATCTAGCACAAAGGGAACGGGTTGCAGGAGAAACTTTTACTCTGGTTTCTCAGTCTGTTTCCTAGTGCCTGTTTCAAGTTCCTGCAGTTTTCACTGTAAAACCGAGTTGGAGCTAGTACCTTCCCATATATATGTATGGAGTGGAGTTGACAACTGAAAAGAAACTTTGTGTTCCCAACAAGCTGGTTGTAGGACGGCTTACACACACACTTATCTCTCAGAACTGAGCATGTGGAGAGACGTTCGTTCATCTAGCACAAAGGGAACGGATTGCAGGAGAAACTTTTACTCTTGTTTCTCAGTCTGTTTCCTAGTGCCTGTTTCAAGTTCCTGCAGTTTTCACTGTAAAACCGAGTTGGAGCTAGTACCTTCCCATATATATGTATGCAGTGGAGTTTGCAACTGAAAAGAAACTTTGTGTTCCCAACAAGCTGGTTGAAGGACGGCTTTCACACACACTTATCTCTCAGAACTGAGCATGTGGAGAGACGTTCGTTCATCTAGCACAAAGGGAACGGGTTGCAGGAGAAACTTTTACTCTGGTTTCTCAGTCTGTTTCCTAGTGCCGGTTTGAAGTTCCTTCAGTTTTCACTGTAAAACCGAGTTGGAGCTAGTACCTTCCCATATATATGTATGGAGTGGAGTTTACAACTGAAAAGAAACTTTGTGTTCCCAACAAGCTAGTTGAAGGACGGCTTTCACACACACTTATCTCTCAGAACTGAGCATGTGGAGAGACGTTCATTCATCTAGCACAAATGGAACGGATTGCAGGAGAAACTTTTACTCTGGTTTCTCAGTCTGTTTCCTAGTGCCTGTTTCAACTTCCTGGAGTTTTCACTGTAAAACCGAGTTGGAGCTAGTACCTTCCCATATATATGTATGGAGTGGAGTTGGAAACTGAAAAGAAACTTTGTGTTCCCAACAAGCTAGTTGAAGGACGGCTTTCACACACACTTATCTCTCAGAACTGAGCATGTGGAGAGACGTTCGTTCATCTAGCACAAAGGGAACGGATTGCAGGAGAAACTTTTACTCTGGTTTCTCAGTCTGTTTCCTAGTGCCTGTTGGAAGTTCCTGCAGTTTTCACTGTAAAACCGAGTTGGAGCTAGTACCTTCCCATATATATGTATGGAGTGGTGTTTACAACTGAAAAAAAAATTTGTGTTCCCAACAAGCTGGTTGAAGGACGGCTTTCACACACACTTTTCTCTCAGTACTGAGCATGTGGAGAGACGTTCGTTCATCTAGCACAAAGGGAACGGATTGCAGGAGAAACTTTTACTCTTGTTTCTCAGTCTGTTTCCTAGTGCCTGTTTCAATTTCCTGCAGTTTTCACTTTAAAACCGAGTTGGAGCTAGTACATTCCCATATATATGTATGCAGTGGAGTTTGCAACTGGAAAGAAACTTTGTGTTCCCAACAAGCTAGTTGAAGGACGGCTTTCACACACACTTATCTCTCAGAACTGAGCATGTGGAGAGACGTTCGTTCATCTAGCACAAAGGGAACGGGTTGCAGGAGAAACTTTTACTCTGGTTTCTCAGTCTGTTTCCTAGTGCCGGTTTGAAGTTCCTGAGTTTTCACTGTAAAACCGAGTTGGAGCTAGTACCTTCCCATATATATGTATGGAGTGGAGTTTACAACTGAAAAGAAACTTTGTGTTCCCAACAAGCTGGTTGAAGGACGGCTTTCACACACACTTATCTCTCAGAACTGAGCATGTGGAGAGACGTTCGTTCATCTAGCACAAATGGAACGGGTTGCAGGAGAAACTTTTACTCTGGTTTCTCTGTCTGTTTCCTAGTGCCGGTTTGAAGTTCCTGCAGTTTTCACTGTAAAACCGAGTTGGAGCTAGTACCTTCCCATATATATGTATGGAGTGGAGTTTACAACTGAAAAGAAACTTTGTGTTCCCAACAAGCTGGTTGAAGGACGGCTTTCACACACACTTATCTCTCAGAACTGAGCATGTGGAGAGACGTTCGTTCATCTAGCACAAAGGGAACGGATTGCAGGAGAAACTTTTACTCTTGTTTCTCAGTCTGTTTCCTAGTGCCTGTTTCAAGTTCCTGCAGTTTTCACTGTAAAACCGAGTTGGAGCTAGTACCTTCCCATATATATGTATGCAGTGGAGTTTGCAACTGAAAAGAAACTTTGTTTTCCCAACAAGCTAGTTGAAGGACGGCTTTCACACACACTTATCTCTCAGAACTGAGCATGTGGAGAGACGCTCGTTCATCTAGCACAAAGGGAACGGGTTGCAGGAGAAACTTTTACTCTGGTTTCTCATTCTGTTTCCTAGTGCCGGTTTGAAGTTCCTGCAGTTTTCACTGTAAAACCGAGTTGGAGCTAGTACCTTCCCATATATATGTATGGAGTGGTGTTTACAACTGAAAAGAAACTTTATGTTCCCAACAAGCTAGTTGAAGGACGGCTTTCACACACACTTATCTCTCAGAACTGAGCATGTGGAGAGACGTTCATTCATCTAGCACAAATGGAACGGATTGCAGGAGAAACTTTTACTCTGGTTTCTCAGTCTGTTTCCTAGTGCCTGTTTCAAGTCCCTGCAGTTTTCACTGTAAAACCGAGTTGGAGCTAGTACCTTCCCATATATATGTATGCAGTGGAGTTTGCAACTGAAAAGAAATTTTGTGTTCCCAACAAGCTAGTTGAAGGACGGCTTTCACACACACTTATCTCTCAGAACTGAGCATATGGAGAGACGTTCGTTAATCTAGCACAAAGGGAACGGGTTGCAGGAGAAACTTTTACTCTGGTTTCTCAGTCTGTTTCCTAGTGCCGGTTTGAGGTTCCTGCATTTTTCACTGTAAAACCGAGTTGGAGCTAGTACCTTCCCATATATATGTATGGAGTGGAGTTTACAACTGAAAAGAAATTTTGTGTTCCCAACAAGCTAGTTGAAGGACGGCTTTCACACACACTTATCTCTCAGAACTGAGCATGTGGAGAGACGTTCATTCATCTAGCACAAATGGAACGGATTGCAGGAGAAACTTTTACTCTGGTTTCTCAGTCTGTTTCCTAGTGCCTATTTCAAGTTCCTGGAGTTTTCACTGTAAAACCGATTTGGAGCTAGTACCTTCCCATATATATGTAAGGAGTGGAGTTGGAAACTGAAAAGAAACTTTGTGTTCCCAACAAGCTAGTTGAAGGACGGCTTTCACACACACTTATCTCTCAGAACTGAGCATGTGGAGAGACGTTCGTTCATCTAGCACAAAGGGAACGGGTTGCAGGAGAAACTTTTACTCTGGTTTCTCAGTCTGTTTCCTAGTGCCGGTTTGAAGTTCCTGCAGTTTTCACTGTAAACCGAGTTGGAGCTAGTACCTTCCCATATATATGTATGGAGTGGAGTTTAAAACTGAAAAGAAACTTTGTGTTCCCAACAAGCTGGTTGTAGGACGGCTTTCACACACACTTATCTCTCAGAACTGAGCATGTGGAGAGACGTTCGTTCATCTAGCACAAAGGGAACGGGTTGCAGGAGAAACTTTTACTCTTGTTTCTCAGTCTGTTTCCTAGTGCCTGTTTCAAGTTCCTGCAGTTTTCACTGTAAAACCGAGTTGGAGCTAGTACCTTCCCATATATATGTATGCAGTGGAGTTTGCAACTGAAAAGAAACTTTGTGTTCCCAACAAGCTAGTTGAAGGACGGCCTTCACACACACTTATCTCTCAGAACTGAGCATGTGGAGAGACGTTCGTTCATCTAGCACAAAGGGAACGGGTTGCAGGAAAAACTTTTACTCTGGTTTCTCAGTCTGTTTCCTAGTGCCGGTTTGAAGTTCCTGCAGTTTTCACTGTAAAACCGAGTTGGAGCTAGTACCTTCCCATATATATGTATGGAGTGGAGATTACAACTGAAAAGAAACTTTGTGTTCCCAACAAGCTAGTTGAAGGACGGCTTTCACACACACTTATCTCTCAGAACTGAGCATGTGGAGAGACGTTCATTCATCTAGCACAAATGTAACGGATTGCAGGAGAAACTTTTACTCTGGTTTCTCAGTCTGTTTCCTAGTGCCTGTTTCAAGTTCCTGCAGTTTTCACTGTAAAACCGAGTTGGAGCTAGTACCTTCCCATATATATGTATGGAGTGGAGTTGACAACTGAAAAGAAACTTTGTGTTCCCAACAAGCTAGTTGAAGGACGGCTTTCACACACACTTATCTCTCAGAACTGAGCATGTGGAGAGACGTTCGTTCATCTAGCACAAAGGGAACGGGTTGCAGGAGAAACTTTTACTCTGGTTTCTCAGTCTGTTTCCTAGTGCCGGTTTGAAGTTCCTGCAGTTTTCACTGTAAAACCGAGTTGGAGCTAGTACCTTCCCATATATATGTATGGAGTGGATTTTAAAACTGAAAAGAAACTTTGTGTTCCCAACAAGCTGGTTGTAGGACGGCTTACACACACACTTATCTCTCAGAACTGAGCATGTGGAGAGACGTTCGTTCATCTAGCACAAAGGGAACGGATTGCAGGAGAAACTTTTACTCTTGTTTCTCAGTCTGTTTCCTAGTGCCTGTTTCAAGTTCCTGCAGTTTTCACTGTAAAACCGAGTTGGAGCTAGTACCTTCCCATATATATGTATGGAGTGGAGTTGGAAACTGAAAAGAAACTTTGTGTTCCCAACAAGCTAGTTGAAGGACGGCTTTCACACACACTTATCTCTCAGAACTGAGCATGTGGAGAGACGTTCGTTCATCTAGCACAAAGGGAACGGGTTGCAGGAGAAACTTTTACTCTGGTTTCTCAGTCTGTTTCCTAGTGCCTGTTGGAAGTTCCTGCAGTTTTCACTGTAAAACAGAGTTTGAGCTAGTACCTTCCCATATATATGTATGGAGTGGAGTTTACAACTGAAAAAAAAATTTGTTTTCCCAACAAGCTGGTTGAAAGACGGCTTTCACACACACTTTTCTCTCAGTACTTAGCATGTGGAGAGACGTTCGTTCATCTAGCACAAAGGGGACGGATTGCAGGAGAAACTTTTACTCTTGTTTCCCAGTCTGTTTCCTAGTGCCTGTTTCAATTTCCTGCAGTTTTCACTGTAAAACCGTGTTGGAGCTAGTACCTTCCCATATATATGTATGCAGTGGAGTTTGCAACTGGAAAGAAACTTTGTGTTCCCAACAAGCTAGTTGAAGCACGGCTTTCACACACACTTATCTCTCAGAACTGAGCATGTGGAGAGACGTTCGTTCATCTAGCACAAAGGGAACGGGTTGCAGGAGAAACTTTTACTCTGGTTTCTCAGTCTGTTTCCTAGTGCCGGTTTGAAGTTCCTGCAGTTTTCACTGTAAAACCGAGTTGGAGCTAGTTCCTTCCCATATATATGTATGGAGTGGAGTTTACAACTGAAAAGAAACTTTGTGTTCCCAACAAGCTGGTTGAAGGACGGCTTTCACACACACTTATCTCTCAGAACTGAGCATGTGGAGAGACGTTAGTTCATCTAGCACAAAGGGAACGGGTTGCAGGAGAAACTTTTACTCTGGTTTCTCTGTCTGATTCCTAGTGCCAGTTTGAAGTTCCTGCAGTTTTCACTGTAAAACAGAGTTGGAGCTAGTACCTTCCCATATATATGTATGCAGTGGAGTTTGCAACTGAAAAGAAACTTTGTGTTCCCAACAAGCTAGTTGAAGGACGGCTTTCACACACACTTATCTCTCAGAACTGAGCATGTTGAGAGACTTTCGTTCATCTAGCACAAAGGGAATGGTTTGCAGGAGAAACTTTTACTCTGGTTTCTCAGTCTGTTTCCTAGTGAAGGTTTGAAGTTCCTGCAGTTTTCACTGTAAAACCGAGTTGGAGCTAGTACCTTCCCATATATATGTATGCAGTGGAGTTTGCAACTGAAAAGAAACTTTGTGTTCCCAACAAGCTAGTTGAAGGACGGCTTTCACACACACTTATCTCTCAGAACTGAGCATGTTGAGAGACTTTCGTTCATCTAGCACAAAGGGAACGGGTTGCAGGAGAAACTTTTACTCTGGTTTCTCAGTCTGTTTCCTAGTGCCTGTTTCAAGTTCCTGCAGTTTTCACTGTAAAACCGAGTTGGAGCTAGTACCTTCCCATATATATGTATGGAGTGGAGTTTACAACTGAAAAGAAACTTTGTGTTCCCAACAAGCTAGTTGAAGGACGGCTTTCACACACACTTATCTCTCAGAACTGAGCATGTGGAGAGACGTTCATTCATCTAGCACAAATGGAACGGATTGCAGGAGAAACTTTTACTCTGGTTTCTCAGTCTGTTTCCTAGTGCCTGTTTCAAGTTCCTGGAGTTTTCACTGTAAAACCGAGTTGGAGCTAGTACCTTCCCATATATATGTATGGAGTGGAGTTGGAAACTGAAAAGAAACTTTGTGTTCCCAACAAGCTAGTTGAAGGACGGCTTTCACACACACATATCTCTCAGAACTGAGCATGTGGAGAGACGTTCGTTCATCTAGCAAAAAGGGAACGGGTTGCAGGAGAAACTTTTACTCTGGTTTCTCAGTCTGTTTCCTAGTGCCTGTTGGAAGTTCCTGCAGTTTTCACTGTAAAACCAAGTTGGAGCTAGTACCTTCCCATATATATGTATGGAGTGGAGTTTACAACTGAAAAAAAAATTTGTGTTCCCAACAAGCTGGTTGAAGGACGGCTTTCACACACACTTTTCTCTCAGTACTGAGCATGTGGAGAGACGTTCGTTCATCTAGCACAAAGGGAACGGATTGCAGGAGAAACTTTTACTCTTGTTTCTCAGTCTGTTTCCTAGTGCCTGTTTCAATTTCCTGCAGTTTTCACTGTAAAACAGAGTTGGAGCTAGTACATTCCCATATATATGTATGGAGTGGAGTTTACAACTGAAAAGAAACTTTGTGTTCCCAACAAGCTGGTTGAAAGACGGCTTTCACACACACTTATCTCTCAGAACTGAGCATGTGGAGAGACGTTCGTTCATGTAGCAAAAAGGGAACGGGTTGCAGGAGAAACTTTTACTCTGGTTTCTCAGTCTGTTTCCTAGTGCCGGTTTGAAGTTTCTGCAGTTTTCACTGTAAAACCGAGTTGGAGCTAGTACCTTCTCATATATATGTATGGAGTGGAGTTTACAACTGAAAAGAATCTTTGTGTTCCCTACAAGCTGGTTGAAGGACGGCTTTCACACACACTTATCTCTCAGAACTGAGCATGTGGAGAGACGTTCGTTCATCTAGCACAAAGGGAACGGATTGCAGGAGAAACTTTTACTCTTGTTTCTCAGTCTGTTTCCTAGTGCCTGTTTCAAGTTCCTGCAGTTTTCACTGTAAAACCGAGTTGGAGCTAGTACCTTCCCATATATATGTATGGAGTGGAGTTTACAACTGAAAAGAAACTTTGTGTTCCCAACAAGCTAGTTGAAGTACGGCTTTCACACACACTTATCTCTCAGAACTGAGCATGTGGAGAGACGTTCATTCATCTAGCACAAATGGAACGGATTGCAGGAGTAACTTTTTCTCTGGTTTCTCAGTCTGTTTCCTAGTGCCTGTTTCAAGTTCCTGCAGTTTTCACTGTAAAACCGAGTTGGAGCTAGTACCTTCCCATATATATGTATGGAGTGGAGTTTACAACTGAAAAGAAACTTTGTGTTCCCAACAAGCTGGTTGAAGGACGGCTTTCACACACACTTATCTCTCAGAACTCAGCATGTGGAGAGACGTTCGTTCATCTAGCACAAAGGGAACGGGTTGCAGGAGAAACTTTTACTCTGGTTTCTCAGTCTGTTTCCTAGTGCCTGTTTCAAGTTCCTGCAGTTTTCACTGTAAAACCGAGTTGGAGCTAGTACCTTCCCATATATATGTATGGAGTGGAGTTGGAAACTGAAAAGAAACTTTGTGTTCCCAACAAGCTAGTTGAAGGACGGCTTTCACACACACTTATCTCTCAGAACTGAGCATGTGGAGAGACTTTCGTTCATCTAGCACAAAGGGAACGGGTTGCAGGTGAAACTTTTACTCTGGTTTCTCAGTCTGTTTCCTAGTGCCGGTTTGAAGTTCCTGCAGTTTTCACTGTAAAACCGAGTTGGAGCTAGTACCTTCCCATATATATGTATGGAGTGGAGTTTACAACTGAAAAGAAACTTTGTGTTCCCAACAAGCTGGTTGAAGGACGGCTTTCACACACACTTATCTCTCAGAACTCAGCATGTGGAGAGACGTTCGTTCATCTAGCACAAAGGGAACGGGTTGCAGGAGAAACTTTTACTCTGGTTTCTCAGTCTGTTTCCTAGTGCCTGTTTCAAGTTCCTGCAGTTTTCACTGTAAAACCGAGTTGGAGCTAGTACCTTCCCATATATATGTATGCAGTGGAGTTTGCAACTGAAAAGAATCTTTGTGTTCCCAACAAGCTAGTTGAAGGACGGCTTTCACACACACTTATCTCTCAGAACTGAGCATGTGGAGAGACGTTCGTTCATCTAGCACAAAGGGAACGGGTTGCAGGAGAAACTTTTACTCTGGTTTCTCAGTCTGTTTCCTAGTGCCGGTTTGAAGTTTCTGCAGTTTTCACTGTAAAACCGAGTTGGAGCTAGTACCTTCCCATATATATGTATGGAGTGGAGTTTACAACTGAAAAGAAACTTTGTGTTCCCAACAAGCTGGTTGAAGGACGGCTTTCACACACACATATCTCTCAGAACTGAGCATGTGGAGAGACGTTCGTTCATCTAGCACATAGGGAACGGATTGCAGGAGAAACATTTACTCTTGTTTTTCAGTCTGTTTCCTAGTGCCTGTTTCAAGTTCCTGCAGTTTTCACTGTAAAACCGAGTTGGAGCTAGTACCTTCCCATATATATGTATGCAGTGGAGTTTGCAACTCTAAAGAAACTTTGTGTTCCCAACAAGCTAGTTGAAGGACGGCTTTCACACCCACTTATCTCTCAGAACTGAGCATGTGGAGAGACGTTCGTTCATCTAGCACAAAGGGAACGGGTTGCAGGAGAAACTTTTACTCTGGTTTCTCAGTCTGTTTCCTAGTGCCGGTTTGAAGTTTCTGCAGTTTTCAATGTAAAACCGAGTTGGAGCTAGTACCTTCCCATATATATGTATGGAGTGGAGTTTACAACTGAAAAGAAACTTTGTGTTCCCAACAAGCTGGTTGAAGGACGGCTTTCACACACACTTATCTCTCAGAACTGAGCATGTGGAGAGACGTTCGTTCATCTAGCACAAAGGGAACGGATTGCAGGAGAAACTTTTACTCTTGTTTCTCAGTCTGTTTCCTAGTGCCTGTTTCAAGTTCCTGCAGTTTTCACTGTAAAACCGAGTTGGAGCTAGTACCTTCCCATATATATGTATGGAGTGGAGTTTACAACTGAAAAGAAACTTTGTGTTCCCAACAAGCTAGTTGAAGTACGGCTTTCACACACACTTATCTCTCAGAACTGAGCATGTGGAGAGACGTTCATTCATCTAGCACAAATGGAACGGATTGCAGGAGTAACTTTTTCTCTGGTTTCTCAGTCTGTTTCCTAGTGCCTGTTTCAAGTTCCTGCAGTTTTCACTGTAAAACCGAGTTGGAGCTAGTACCTTCCCATATATATTTATGGAGTGGAGTTGGAAACTGAAAAGAAACTTTGTGTTCCCAACAAGCTAGTTGAAGGACGGCTTTCACACACACTTATCTCTCAGAACTGAGCATGTGGAGAGACTTTCGTTCATCTAGCACAAAGGGAACGGGTTGCAGGTGAAACTTTTACTCTGGTTTCTCAGTCTGTTTCCTAGTGCCGGTTTGATGTTCCTGCAGTTTTCACTGTAAAACCGAGTTGGAGCTAGTACCTTCCCATATATATGTATGGAGTGGAGTTTACAACTGAAAAGAAACTTTGTGTTCCCAACAAGCTGGTTGAAGGACGGCTTTCACACACACTTATCTCTCAGAACTGAGCATGTGGAGAGACGTTCGTTCATCTAGCACAAAGGGAACGGGTTGCAGGAGAAACTTTTACTCTGGTTTCTCAGTCTGTTTCCTAGTGCCGGTTTGAAGTTTCTGCAGTTTTCACTGTAAAACCGAGTTGGAGCTAGTACCTTCCCATATATATGTATGGAGTGGAGTTTACAACTGAAAAGAAACTTTGTGTTCCCAACAAGCTGGTTGAAGGACGGCTTTCACACACACATATCTCTCAGAACTGAGCATGTGGAGAGACGTTCGTTCATCTAGCACATAGGGAACGGATTGCAGGAGAAACATTTACTCTTGTTTCTCAGTCTGTTTCCTAGTGCCTGTTTCAAGTTCCTGCAGTTTTCACTGTAAAACCGAGTTGGAGCTAGTACCTTCCCATATATATGTATGCAGTGGAGTTTGCAACTCTAAAGAAACTTTGTGTTCCCAACAAGCTAGTTGAAGGACGGCTTTCACACCCACTTATCTCTCAGAACTGAGCATGTGGAGAGACGTTCGTTCATCTAGCACAAAGGGAACGGGTTGCAGGAGAAACTTTTACTCTGGTTTCTCAGTCTGTTTCCTAGTGCCGGTTTGAAGTTTCTGCAGTTTTCACTGTAAAACCGAGTTGGAGCTAGTACCTTCCCATATATATGTATGGAGTGGAGTTTACAACTGAAAAGAAACTTTGTGTTCCCAACAAGCTGGTTGAAGGACGGCTTTCACACACACTTATCTCTCAGAACTGAGCATGTGGAGAGACGTTCGTTCATCTAGCACAAAGGGAACGGATTGCAGGAGAAACTTTTACTCTTGTTTCTCAGTCTGTTTCCTAGTGCCTGTTTCAAGTTCCTGCAGTTTTCACTGTAAAACCGAGTTGGAGCTAGTACCTTCCCATATATATGTATGGAGTGGAGTTTACAACTGAAAAAAAAATTTGTGTTCCCAACAAGCTGGTTGAAGGACGGCTTTCACACACACTTTTCTCTCAGTACTGAGCATGTGGAGAGACGTTCGTTCATCTAGCACAAAGGGAACGGATTGCAGGAGAAACTTTTACTCTTGTTTCTCAGTCTGTTTCCTAGTGCCTGTTTCAATTTCCTGCAGTTTTCACTGTAAAACAGAGTTGGAGCTAGTACCTTCCCATATATATGTATGGAGTGGAGTTTACAACTGAAAAGAAACTTTGTGTTCCCAACAAGCTGGTTGAAAGACGGCTTTCACACACACTTATCTCTCAGAACTGAGCATGTGGAGAGACGTTCGTTCATGTAGCAAAAAGGGAACGGGTTGCAGGAGAAACTTTTACTCTGGTTTCTCAGTCTGTTTCCTAGTGCCGGTTTGAAGTTTCTGCAGTTTTCACTGTAAAACCGAGTTGGAGCTAGTACCTTCCCATATATATGTATGGAGTGGAGTTTACAACTGAAAAGAATCTTTGTGTTCCCTACAAGCTGGTTGAAGGACGGCTTTCACACACACTTATCTCTCAGAACTGAGCATGTGGAGAGACGTTCGTTCATCTAGCACAAAGGGAACGGATTGCAGGAGAAACTTTTACTCTTGTTTCTCAGTCTGTTTCCTAGTGCCTGTTTCAAGTTCCTGCAGTTTTCACTGTAAAACCGAGTTGGAGCTAGTACCTTCCCATATATATGTATGGAGTGGAGTTTACAACTGAAAAGAAACTTTGTGTTCCCAACAAGCTAGTTGAAGTACGGCTTTCACACACACTTATCTCTCAGAACTGAGCATGTGGAGAGACGTTCATTCATCTAGCACAAATGGAACGGATTGCAGGAGTAACTTTTTCTCTGGTTTCTCAGTCTGTTTCCTAGTGCCTGTTTCAAGTTCCTGCAGTTTTCACTGTAAAACCGAGTTGGAGCTAGTACCTTCCCATATATATGTATGGAGTGGAGTTTACAACTGAAAAGAAACTTTGTGTTCCCAACAAGCTGGTTGAAGGACGGCTTTCACACACACTTATCTCTCAGAACTCAGCATGTGGAGAGACGTTCGTTCATCTAGCACAAAGGGAACGGGTTGCAGGAGAAACTTTTACTCTGGTTTCTCAGTCTGTTTCCTAGTGCCTGTTTCAAGTTCCTGCAGTTTTCACTGTAAAACCGAGTTGGAGCTAGTACCTTCCCATATATATGTATGGAGTGGAGTTGGAAACTGAAAAGAAACTTTGTGTTCCCAACAAGCTAGTTGAAGGACGGCTTTCACACACACTTATCTCTCAGAACTGAGCATGTGGAGAGACTTTCGTTCATCTAGCACAAAGGGAACGGGTTGCAGGTGAAACTTTTACTCTGGTTTCTCAGTCTGTTTCCTAGTGCCGGTTTGAAGTTCCTGCAGTTTTCACTGTAAAACCGAGTTGGAGCTAGTACCTTCCCATATATATGTATGGAGTGGAGTTTACAACTGAAAAGAAACTTTGTGTTCCCAACAAGCTGGTTGAAGGACGGCTTTCACACACACTTATCTCTCAGAACTCAGCATGTGGAGAGACGTTCGTTCATCTAGCACAAAGGGAACGGGTTGCAGGAGAAACTTTTACTCTGGTTTCTCAGTCTGTTTCCTAGTGCCTGTTTCAAGTTCCTGCAGTTTTCACTGTAAAACCGAGTTGGAGCTAGTACCTTCCCATATATATGTATGCAGTGGAGTTTGCAACTGAAAAGAAACTTTGTGTTCCCAACAAGCTAGTTGAAGGACGGCTTTCACACACACTTATCTCTCAGAACTGAGCATGTGGAGAGACGTTCGTTCATCTAGCACAAAGGGAACGGGTTGCAGGAGAAACTTTTACTCTGGTTTCTCAGTCTGTTTCCTAGTGCCGGTTTGAAGTTTCTGCAGTTTTCACTGTAAAACCGAGTTGGAGCTAGTACCTTCCCATATATATGTATGGAGTGGAGTTTACAACTGAAAAGAAACTTTGTGTTCCCAACAAGCTGGTTGAAGGACGGCTTTCACACACACATATCTCTCAGAACTGAGCATGTGGAGAGACGTTCGTTCATCTAGCACATAGGGAACGGATTGCAGGAGAAACATTTACTCTTGTTTCTCAGTCTGTTTCCTAGTGCCTGTTTCAAGTTCCTGCAGTTTTCACTGTAAAACCGAGTTGGAGCTAGTACCTTCCCATATATATGTATGCAGTGGAGTTTGCAACTCTAAAGAAACTTTGTGTTCCCAACAAGCTAGTTGAAGGACGGCTTTCACACCCACTTATCTCTCAGAACTGAGCATGTGGAGAGACGTTCGTTCATCTAGCACAAAGGGAACGGGTTGCAGGAGAAACTTTTACTCTGGTTTCTCAGTCTGTTTCCTAGTGCCGGTTTGAAGTTTCTGCAGTTTTCACTGTAAAACCGAGTTGGAGCTAGTACCTTCCCATATATATGTATGGAGTGGAGTTTACAACTGAAAAGAAACTTTGTGTTCCCAACAAGCTGGTTGAAGGACGGCTTTCACACACACTTATCTCTCAGAACTGAGCATGTGGAGAGACGTTCGTTCATCTAGCACAAAGGGAACGGATTGCAGGAGAAACTTTTACTCTTGTTTCTCAGTCTGTTTCCTAGTGCCTGTTTCAAGTTCCTGCAGTTTTCACTGTAAAACCGAGTTGGAGCTAGTACCTTCCCATATATATGTATGGAGTGGAGTTTACAACTGAAAAGAAACTTTGTGTTCCCAACAAGCTAGTTGAAGTACGGCTTTCACACACACTTATCTCTCAGAACTGAGCATGTGGAGAGACGTTCATTCATCTAGCACAAATGGAACGGATTGCAGGAGTAACTTTTTCTCTGGTTTCTCAGTCTGTTTCCTAGTGCCTGTTTCAAGTTCCTGCAGTTTTCACTGTAAAACCGAGTTGGAGCTAGTACCTTCCCATATATATTTATGGAGTGGAGTTGGAAACTGAAAAGAAACTTTGTGTTCCCAACAAGCTAGTTGAAGGACGGCTTTCACACACACTTATCTCTCAGAACTGAGCATGTGGAGAGACTTTCGTTCATCTAGCACAAAGGGAACGGGTTGCAGGTGAAACTTTTACTCTGGTTTCTCAGTCTGTTTCCTAGTGCCGGTTTGATGTTCCTGCAGTTTTCACTGTAAAACCGAGTTGGAGCTAGTACCTTCCCATATATATGTATGGAGTGGAGTTTACAACTGAAAAGAAACTTTGTGTTCCCAACAAGCTGATTGAAGGACGGCTTTCACACACACTTATCTCTCAGAACTGAGCATGTGGAGAGACGTTCGTTCATCTAGCACAAAGGGAACGGGTTGCAGGAGAAACTTTTACTCTGGTTTCTCAGTCTGTTTCCTAGTGCCGGTTTGAAGTTTCTGCAGTTTTCACTGTAAAACCGAGTTGGAGCTAGTACCTTCCCATATATATGTATGGAGTGGAGTTTACAACTGAAAAGAAACTTTGTGTTCCCAACAAGCTGGTTGAAGGACGGCTTTCACACACACATATCTCTCAGAACTGAGCATGTGGAGAGACGTTCGTTCATCTAGCACAAAGGGAACGGGTTGCAGGAGAAACTTTTACTCTGGTTTCTCAGTCTGTTTCCTAGTGCCGGTTTGAAGTTTCTGCAGTTTTCACTGTAAAACCGAGTTGGAGCTAGTACCTTCCCATATATATGTATGGAGTGGAGTTTACAACTGAAAAGAAACTTTGTGTTCCCAACAAGCTGGTTGAAGGACGGCTTTCACACACACTTATCTCTCAGAACTGAGCATGTGGAGAGACGTTCGTTCATCTAGCACAAAGGGAACGGATTGCAGGAGAAACTTTTACTCTTGTTTCTCAGTCTGTTTCCTAGTGCCTGTTTCAAGTTCCTGCAGTTTTCACTGTAAAACCGAGTTGGAGCTAGTACCTTCCCATATATATGTATGGAGTGGAGTTTACAACTGAAAAGAAACTTTGTGTTCCCAACAAGCTAGTTGAAGTACGGCTTTCACACACACTTATCTCTCAGAACTGAGCATGTGGAGAGACGTTCATTCATCTAGCACAAATGGAACGGATTGCAGGAGTAACTTTTTCTCTGGTTTCTCAGTCTGTTTCCTAGTGCCTGTTTCAAGTTCCTGCAGTTTTCACTGTAAAACCGAGTTGGAGCTAGTACCTTCCCATATATATTTATGGAGTGGAGTTGGAAACTGAAAAGAAACTTTGTGTTCCCAACAAGCTAGTTGAAGGACGGCTTTCACACACACTTATCTCTCAGAACTGAGCATGTGGAGAGACTTTCGTTCATCTAGCACAAAGGGAACGTGTTGCAGGTGAAACTTTTACTCTGGTTTCTCAGTCTGTTTCCTAGTGCCGGTTTGAAGTTCCTGCAGTTTTCACTGTAAAACCGAGTTGGAGCTAGTACCTTCCCATATATATGTATGCAGTGGAGTTTACAACTGAAAAGAAACTTTGTGTTCCCAACAAGCTGGTTGAAGGACGGCTTTCACACACACTTATCTCTCAGAACTGAGCATGTGGAGAGACGTTCGTTCATCTAGCACAAAGGGAACGGATTGCAGGAGAAACTTTTACTCTTGTTTCTCAGTCTGTTTCCTAGTGCCTGTTTCAAGTTCCTGCAGTTTTCACTGTAAAACCGAGTTGGAGCTAGTACCTTCCCATATATATGTATGGAGTGGAGTTTACAACTGAAAAGAAACTTTGTGTTCCCAACAAGCTAGTTGAAGTACGGCTTTCACACACACTTATCTCTCAGAACTGAGCATGTGGAGAGACGTTCATTCATCTAGCACAAATGGAACGGATTGCAGGAGTAACTTTTTCTCTGGTTTCTCAGTCTGTTTCCTAGTGCCTGTTTCAAGTTCCTGCAGTTTTCACTGTAAAACCGAGTTGGAGCTAGTACCTTCCCATATATATTTATGGAGTGGAGTTGGAAACTGAAAAGAAACTTTGTGTTCCCAACAAGCTAGTTGAAGGACGGCTTTCACACACACTTATCTCTCAGAACTGAGCATGTGGAGAGACTTTCGTTCATCTAGCACAAAGGGAACGTGTTGCAGGTGAAACTTTTACTCTGGTTTCTCAGTCTGTTTCCTAGTGCCGGTTTGAAGTTCCTGCAGTTTTCACTGTAAAACCGAGTTGGAGCTAGTACCTTCCCATATATATGTATGCAGTGGAGTTTACAACTGAAAAGAAACTTTGTGTTCCCAACAAGCTGGTTGAAGGACGGCTTTCACACACACTTATCTCTCAGAACTGAGCATGTGGAGAGACGTTCGTTCATCTAGCACAAAGGGAACGGGTTGCAGGAGAAACTTTTACTCTGGTTTCTCAGTCTGTTTCCTAGTGCCTGTTTCAAGTTCCTGCAGTTTTCACTGTAAAACCGAGTTGGAGCTAGTACCTTCCCATATATATGTATGCAGTGGAGTTTGCAACTGAAAAGAAACTTTGTGTTCCCAACAAGCTAGTTGAAGGACGGCTTTCACACACACTTATCTCTCAGAACTGAGCATGTGGCGAGACGTTCGTTCATCTAGCACAAAGGGAACGGGTTGCAGGAGAAACTTTTACTCTGGTTTCTCAGTCTGTTTCCTAGTGCCGGTTTGAAGTTTCTGCAGTTTTCACTGTAAAACCGAGTTGGAGCTAGTACCTTCCCATATATATGTATGGAGTGGAGTTTACAACTGAAAAGAAACTTTGTGTTCCCAACAAGCTGGTTGAAGGACGGCTTTCACACACACATATCTCTCAGAACTGAGCATGTGGAGAGACGTTCGTTCATCTAGCACATAGGGAACGGATTGCAGGAGAAACATTTACTCTTGTTTCTCAGTCTGTTTCCTAGTGCCTGTTTCAAGTTCCTGCAGTTTTCACTGTAAAACCGAGTTGGAGCTAGTACCTTCCCATATATATGTATGCAGTGGAGTTTGCAACTCTAAAGAAACTTTGTGTTCCCAACAAGCTAGTTGAAGGACGGCTTTCACACCCACTTATCTCTCAGAACTGAGCATGTGGAGAGACGTTCGTTCATCTAGCACAAAGGGAACGGGTTGCAGGAGAAACTTTTACTCTGGTTTCTCAGTCTGTTTCCTAGTGCCGGTTTGAAGTTTCTGCAGTTTTCACTGTAAAACCGAGTTGGAGCTAGTACCTTCCCATATATATGTATGGAGTGGAGTTTACAACTGAAAAGAAACTGTGTTCCCAACAAGCTGGTTGAAGGACGGCTTTCACACACACATATCTCTCAGAACTGAGCATGTGGAGAGACGTTCGTTCATCTAGCACAAACTGAACGGATTGCAGGAGAAACATTTACTCTGGTTTCTCAGTCTGTTTCCTAGTGCCTGTTTCAAGTTCCTGCAGTTTTCACCGTAAAACCGAGTTGCAGCTAGTACCTTCCCATATATATGTATGCAGTGGAGTTTGCAACTCTAAAGAAACTTTGTGTTCCAAACAAGCTAGTTGAAGGACGGCTTTCACACCCACTTATCTCTCAGAACTGAGCATGTGGAGAGACGTTCGTTCATCTAGCACAAAGGGAACGGGTTGAAGGAGAAACTTTTACTCTGATTTCTCAGTCTGTTTCCTAGTGCCGGTTTGAAGTTTCTGCAGTTTTCACTGTAAAACCGAGTTGGAGCTAGTACCTTCCCATATATATGTATGGAGTGGAGTTTACAACTGAAAAGAAACTTTGTGTTCCCAACAAGCTGGTTGAAGGACGGCTTTCACACACACTTATCTCTCAGAACTGAGCATGTGGAGAGACGTTCGTTCATCTAGCACAAATGGAACGGATTGCAGGAGAAACTTTTACTCTGGTTTCTCAGTCTGTTTCCAAGTGCCTGTTTCAAGTTCCTGGAGTTTTCACTGTAAAACCGAGTTGGAGCTAGTTCCTTCCCACATATATGTATGGAGTGGAGTTGGAAACTGAAAAGAAACTTTGTGTTCCCAACAAGCTAGTTGAAGGACGGCTTTCACACACACTTATCTCTCAGAACTGAGCATGTGGAGAGACGTTCGTTCATCTAGCAAAAAGGGAACGGGTTGCAGGAGAAACTTTTACTCTGGTATCTCAGTCTGTTTCCTAGTGCCGGTTTGAAATTTCTGCAGTTTTCACTGTAAAACCGAGTTGGAGCTAGTACCTTCCCATATATATGTATGGAGTGGAGTTTACAACTGAAAAGAAACTTTGTGTTCCCAACAAGCTGGTTGAAGTACGGCTTTCACACACACATATCTCTCAGAACTGAGCATGTGGAGAGACGTTCGTTCATCTAGCACAAAGGGAACGGATTGCAGGAGAAACATTTACTCTTGTTTCTCCGTCTGTTTCCTAGTGCCTGTTTCAAGTTCCTGCAGTTTTCACTGTAAAACCGAGTTGGAGCTAGTACTTTCCCATATATATGTATGCAGTGGTGTTTGCAACTCTAAAGAAACTTTGTGCTCCCAACAAGCTAGTTGAAGGACGGCTTTCACACACAATTATCTCTCAGAACTGAGCATGTGGAGAGACGTTCATTCATCTAGCACAAAGGGAACGGGTTGCAGGAGAAACTTTTACTCTGGTTTCTCAGTCTGTTTCCTAGTGCCGGTTTGAAATTTCTGCAGTTTTCACTGTAAAACCGAGTTGGAGCTAATACCTTCCCATATATATGTATGGAGTGGAGTTGACAACTGAAAAGAAACTTTGTGTTCCCAACAAGCTGGTTGAAGGACGGCTTTCACACACACTTATCTCTCAGAAGTGAGCATGTGGAGAGACTTTCGTTCATCTAGCACAAATGGAACGGATTGCAGGAGAAACTTTTACTCTGGTTTCTCAGTCTGTTTCCTAGTGCCTGTTTCAAGTTCCTGGAGTTTTCACTGTAAAACCGAGTTGGAGCTAGTTCCTTCCCATATATATGTATGGAGTGGAGTTGGAAACTGAAAAGAAACTTTGTGTTCCCAACAAGCTAGTTGAAGGACGGCTTTCACACACACTTATCTCTCAGAACTGAGCATGTGGAGAGACGTTCGTTCATCTAGCACAAAGGGAACGGATTGCAGGAGAAACTTTTACTCTTGTTTCTCAGTCTGTTTCCTAGTGCCTGTTTCAAGTTCCTGCAGTTTTCACTGTAAAACCGAGTTGGAGCTAGTACCTTCCCATATATATGTATGCAGTGGAGATTGCAACTCTAAAGAAACTTTGTGTTCCCAACAAGCTAGTTGAAGGACGGCTTTCACACCCACTTTTCTCTCAGAACTGAGCATGTGGAGAGACGATCGTTCATCTAGCACAAAGGGAACGGGTTGCAGGAGAAACTTTTACTCTGGATTCTCAGTCTGTTTCCTAGTGCCGGTTTAAAGTTTCTGCAGTTTTCACTGTAAAACCGAGTTGGAGCTAGTACCTTCCCATATATATGTATGCAGTGGAGTTTACAACTGAAAAGAAACTTTGTGTTCCCAACAAGCTGGTTGAAGGACGGCTTTCACACACACATATCTCTCAGAACTGAGCATGTGGAGAGACGTTCGTTCATCTAGCACAAACTGAACGGATTGCAGGAGAAACATTTACTCTGGTTTCTCAGTCTGTTTCCTAGTGCCTGTTTCAAGTTCCTGCAGTTTTCACCGTAAAACCGAGTTGCAGCTAGTACCTTCCCATATATATGTATGCAGTGGAGTTTGCAACTCTAAAGAAACTTTGTGTTCCAAACAAGCTAGTTGAAGGACGGCTTTCACACCCACTTATCTCTCAGAACTGAGCATGTGGAGAGACGTTCGTTCATCTAGCACAAAGGGAACGGGTTGAAGGAGAAACTTTTACTCTGATTTCTCAGTCTGTTTCCTAGTGCCGGTTTGAAGTTTCTGCAGTTTTCACTGTAAAACCGAGTTGGAGCTAGTACCTTCCCATATATATGTATGGAGTGGAGTTTACAACTGAAAAGAAACTTTGTGTTCCCAACAAGCTGGTTGAAGGACGGCTTTCACACACACTTATCTCTCAGAACTGAGCATGTGGAGAGACGTTCGTTCATCTAGCACAAATGGAACGGATTGCAGGAGAAACTTTTACTCTGGTTTCTCAGTCTGTTTCCTAGTGCCTGTTTCAAGTTCCTGGAGTTTTCACTGTAAAACCGAGTTGGAGCTAGTTCCTTCCCACATATATGTATGGAGTGGAGTTGGAAACTGAAAAGAAACTTTGTGTTCCCAACAAGCTAGTTGAAGGACGGCTTTCACACACACTTATCTCTCAGAACTGAGCATGTGGAGAGACGTTCGTTCATCTAGCACAAAGGGAACGGGTTGCAGGAGAAACTTTTACTCTGGTATCTCAGTCTGTTTCCTAGTGCCGGTTTGAAGTTTCTGCAGTTTTCACTGTAAAACCGAGTTGGAGCTAGTACTTTCCCATATATATGTATGGAGTGGAGTTTACAACTGAAAAGAAACTTTGTGTTCCCAACAAGCTGGTTGAAGTACGGCTTTCACACACACATATCTCTCAGAACTGAGCATGTGGAGAGACGTTCGTTCATCTAGCACAAAGGGAACGGATTGCAGGAGAAACATTTACTCTTGTTTCTCCGTCTGTTTCCTAGTGCCTGTTTCAAGTTCCTGCAGTTTTCACTGTAAAACCGAGTTGGAGCTAGTACTTTCCCATATATATGTATGCAGTGGTGTTTGCAACTCTAAAGAAACTTTGTGTTCCCAACAAGCTAGTTGAAGGACGGCTTTCACACACAATTATCTCTCAGAACTGAGCATGTGGAGAGACGTTCGTTCATCTAGCACAAAGGGAACGGGTTGCAGGAGAAACTTTTACTCTGGTTTCTCAGTCTGTTTCCTAGTGCCGGTTTGAAATTTCTGCAGTTTTCACTGTAAAACCGAGTTGGAGCTAATACCTTCCCATATATATGTATGGAGTGGAGTTGACAACTGAAAAGAAACTTTGTGTTCCCAACAAGCTGGTTGAAGGACGGCTTTCACACACAATTATCTCTCAGAACTGAGCATGTGGAGAGACTTTCGTTCATCTAGCACAAATGGAACGGATTGCAGGAGAAACTTTTACTCTGGTTTCTCAGTCTGTTTCCTAGTGCCTGTTTCAAGTTCCTGGAGTTTTCACTGTAAAACCGAGTTGGTGCTAGTTCCTTCCCATATATATGTATGGAGTGGAGTTGGAAACTGAAAAGAAACTTTGTGTTCCCAACAAGCTAGTTGAAGGACGGCTTTCACACACACTTATCTCTCAGAACTGAGCATGTGGAGAGACGTTCGTTCATCTAGCACAAAGGGAACGGATTGCAGGAGAAACTTTTACTCTTGTTTCTCAGTCTGTTTCCTAGTGCCTGTTTCAAGTTCCTGCAGTTTTCACTGTAAAACCGAGTTGGAGCTAGTACCTTCCCATATATATGTATGCAGTGGAGATTGCAACTCTAAAGAAACTTTGTGTTCCCAACAAGCTAGTTGAAGGAAGGCTTTCACACCCACTTTTCTCTCAGAACTGAGCATGTGGAGAAACGATCGTTCATCTAGCACAAAGGGAACGGGTTGCAGGAGAAACTTTTACTCTGGATTCTCAGTCTGTTTCCTAGTGCCGGTTTAAAGTTTCTGCAGTTTTCACTGTAAAACCGAGTTGGAGCTAGTACCTTCCCATATATATGTATGCAGTGGAGTTTACAACTGAAAAGAAACTTTGTGTTCCCAACAAGCTGGTTGAAGGACGGCTTTCACACACACATATCTCGCAGAACTGAGCATGTGGAGAGACGTTCGTTCATCTAGCACAAAGGGAACCGTTTGCAGGAGAAACTTTTACTCTTCTTTCTCACTCTGTTTCCTAGTGCCTGTTTCAAGTTCCTGCAGTTCTCACTGTAAAACCGAGTTGGAGCTAGTACCTTCCCATATATATGTATGCAGTGGAGTTTGCAACTCTAAAGAAACTTTGTGTTCCCAACAAGCTAGTTGAAGGACGGCTTTCACACCCACTTATCCCTCAGAACTGTGCACGTGGAGAGACGTTCGTTCATCTAGCACAAAGGGAACGGATTGCAGGAGAAACTTTTACTCTGGTTTCTCAGTCTGTTTCCTAGTGCCTGTTTCAAGTTCCTGGAGTTTTCACTGTAAAACCGAGTTGGAGCTAGTACCTTCCCATATATATGTACGGAGTGGAGTTGGAAACTGAAAAGAAACTTTGTGTTCCCAACAAGCTAGTTGAAGGACGGCTTTCACACACACTTATCTCTCAGAACTGAGCATGTGGAGAGACGTTCGTTCATCTAGCACAAAGGGAACGGATTGCAGGAGAAACATTTACTCTTGTTTCTCAGTCTGTTTCCTAGTGCCTGTTTCAAGTTCCTGCAGTTTTCACTGTAAAACCGAGTTGGAGCTAGTACCTTCCCATATATATGTATGCAGTGGAGTTTGCAACTCTAAAGAAACTTTGTGTTCCCAACAAGCTAGTTGAAGGACGGCTTTCACACCCACTTATCTCTCAGAACTGAGCATGTGGAGAGACGTTCGTTCATCTAGCACAAAGGGAACGGGTTGCAGGAGAAACTTTTACTGTGGTTTCTCAGTCTTTTCCTAGTGCCGGTTTGAAGTTCCTGCAGTTTTCACTGTAAAACCGAGTTGGAGCTAGTACCTTCCCATATATATGTATGGAGTGGAGTTTACAACTGAAAAGAAACTTTGTGTTCCCAACAAGCTGGTTGAAGGACGGCTTTCACACACACTTATCTCTCAGAACTGAGCATGTGGAGAGACTTTCGTTCATCTAGCACAAATGGAACGGATTGCAGGAGAAACTTTTACTCTGGTTTCTCAGTCTGTTTCCTAGTGCCTGTTTCAAGTTCCTGCAGTTTTCACTGTAAAACCGAGTTGGAGCTAGTACCTTCCCATATATATGTATGGAGTGGAGTTTACAACTGAAAAGAAACTTTGTGTTCCCAACAAGCTGGTTGAAGGACGGCTTTCACACACACATATCTCTCAGAACTGAGCATGTGGAGAGACGTTCGTTCATCTAGCACAAAGGGAACGGATTGCAGGAGAAACATTTACTCTTGTTTCTCAGTCTGTTTCCTAGTGCCTGTTTCAAGTTCCTGCAGTTTTCACTGTAAAACCGTGTTGGAGGTAGTACCTTCCCATATATATGTATGCAGTGGAGTTTGCAACTCTAAAGAAACTTTGTGTTCCCAACAAGCTAGTTGAATGACGGCTTTCACACCCACTTATCTCTCAGAACTGAGCATGTGGAGAGACGTTCGTTCATCTAGCACAAAGGGAACGGGTTGCAGGAGAAACTTTTACTCTGGTTTCTCAGTCTGTTTCCTAGTGCCGGTTTGAAGTTTCTGCAGTTTTCACTGTAAAACCGAGTTGGAGCTAGTACCTTCCCATATATATGTATGGAGTGGAGTTTACAACTGAAAAGAAACTTTGTGTTCCCAACAAGCTGGTTGAAGGACGGCTTTCACACACACTTATCTCTCAGAACTGAGCATGTGGAGAGACTTTCGTTCATCTAGCACAAATGGAACGGATTGCAGGAGAAAATTTTACTCTGGTTTCTCAGTCTGTTTCCTAGTGCCTGTTTCAAGTTCCTGGAGTTTTCACTGTAAAACCGAGTTGGAGCTAGTTCCTTCCCATATATATGTATGGAGTGGAGTTGGAAACTGAAAAGAAACTTTGTGTTCCCAACAAGCTAGTTGAAGGACGGCTTTCACACACACTTATCTCTCAGAACTGAGCATGTGGAGAGACGTTCGTTCATCTAGCACAAAGGGAACGGGTTGCAGGAGAAACTTTTACTCTGGTTTCTCAGTCTGTTTCCTAGTGCCGGTTTGAAGTTCCTGCAATTTTCACTGTAAAACCGAGTTGGAGCTAGTACCTTCCAATATATATGTATGGAGTGGAGTTTACAACTGAAAAGAAACTTTGTGTTCCCAACAAGCTGGTTGAAGGACGGCTTTCACACACACATATCTCTCAGAACTTAGCATGTGGAGAGACGTTCGTTCATCTAGCACAAAGGGAACGGATTGCAGGAGAAACTTTTACTCTTGTTTCTCAGTCTGTTTCCTAGTGCCTGTTTCATGTTCCTGCAGTTTTCACTGTAAAACCGAGTTGGAGCTAGTACCTTCCCATATATATGTATGCATTGGAGTTTGCAACTCTAAAGAAACTTTGTGTTCCCAACAAGCTAGTTGAAGGACGGCTTTCACACCCACTTTTCTCTCAGAACTGAGCATGTGGAGAGACGTTCGTTCATCTAGCACAAAGGGAACGGGTTGCAGGAGAAACTTTTACTCTGGTTTCTCAGTCTGTTTCCTAGTTCCGGTTTGAAGTTTCTGCAGTTTTCACTGTAAAACCGAGTTGGAGCTTGTACCTTCCCATATATATGTATGGAGTGGAGTTTACAACTGAAAAGAAACTTTGTGTTCCCAACAATCTGGTTGAAGGACGGCTTTCACACACACATATCTCTCAGAACTGAGCATGTGGAGAGACGTTCGTTCATCTTGCACAAAGGGAACGGATTGCAGGAGAAACTTTTACTCTTGTTTCTCAGTCTGTTTCCTAGTGCCTGTTTCAAGTTCCTGCAGTTTTCACTGTAAAACCGAGTTGGAGCTAGTACCTTCCCATATATATGTATGCAGTGGAGTTTGCAACTCTAAAGAAACTTTGTGTTCCCAACAAGCTAGTTGAAGGACGGCTTTCACACCCACTTATCTCTCAGAACTGAGCATGAGGAGAGACGTTCGTTCATCTAGCACAAAGGGAACGGGTTGCAGGAGAAACTTTTACTCTGGTTTCTCAGTCTGTTTCCTAGTACCGGTTTGAAGTTTCTGCAGTTTTCACTGTAAAACCGAGTTGGAGCTAGTACCTTCCCATATATATGTATGGAGTGGAGTTTACAACTGAAAAGAAACTTTGTGTTCCCAACAAGCTGGTTGAAGGACGGCTTTCACACACACTTATCTCTTAGAACTGAGCATGTGGAGAGACGTTCGTTCATCTAGCACAAAGGGAACGGATTGCAGGAGAAACTTTTACTCTTGTTTCTCAGTCTGTTTCCTAGTGCCTGTTTCAAGTTCCTGCAGTTTTCACTGTAAAACCGATTTGGAGCTAGTACCTTCCCATATATATGTATGGAGTGGAGTTTACAACTGAAAAGAAACTTTGTGTTCCCAACAAGCTGGTTGAAGGACGGCTTTCACACACACATAACTCTCAGAACTGAGCATGTGGAGAGACGTTCGTTCATCTAGCACAAAGGGAACGGATTGCAGGAGAAACTTTTACTCTTGTTTCTCAGTCTGTTTCCTAGTGCCTGTTTCAAGTTCCTGCAGTTTTCACTGTAAAACCGAGTTGGGGCTAGTACCTTCCCATATATATGTATGGAGTGGAGTTTACAACTGAAAAGAAACTTTGTGTTCCCAACAAGCTGGTTGAAGGACGGCTTTCACACACACTTATCTCTTAGAACTGAGCATGTGGAGAGACGTTCGTTCATCTAGCACAAAGGGAACGGATTGCAGGAGAAACTTTTACTCTTGTTTCTCAGTCTGTTTCCTAGTGCCTGTTTCAAGTTCCTGCAGTTTTCACTGTAAAACCGAGTTGGAGCTAGTACCTTCCCATATATATGTATGCAGTGGAGTTTGCAACTGAAAGGAACTTTGTGTTCCCAACAAGCTAGTTGAAGGATGGATTTCACACACACTTATCTCTCAGAACTGAGCATGTGGAGAGACGTTCGTTCATCTAGCACAAAGGGAACGGATTGCAGGAGAAACTTTTACTCTGATTTCTCAGTCTTTTTCCTTGTGCCCGTTTGAAGTTCCTGCAGTTTTCACTGTAAAACCGAGTTGGAGCTTGTACCTTCCCATATATATGTATGGAGTGGAGTTTACAACTGAAAAGAAACTTTGTGTTCCCAACAAGCAAGTTGAAGGACGGCTTTCACACACACTTATCTCTCAGAACTGAGCATGTGGAGAGACGTTCATTCATCTAGCACAAATGGAACGGATTGCAGGAGAAACTTTTACTCTGGTTTCTCAGTCTGTTTCCTAGTGCCTGTTTCAAGTTCCTGGAGTTTTCACTGTAAAACCGAGTTGGAGCTAGTACCTTCCCATATATATGTATGGAGTGGAGTTGGAAACTGAAAAGAAACTTTGTGTTCCCAACAAGCTAGTTGAAGGACGGCTTTCACACACACTTATCTCTCAGAACTGAGCATGTGGAGAGACGTTCGTTCATCTAGCACAAAGGGAACGGGTTGCAGGAGAAACTTTTACTCTGGTTTCTCAGTCTGTTTCCTAGTGCCGGTTTGAAGTTCCTGCAATTCTCACTGTAAAACCGAGTTGGAGCTAGTACCTTCCCATATATATGTATGGAGTGGAGTTTACAACTGAAAAGAAACTTTGTGTTCCCAACAAGCTGGTTGAAGGACGGCTTTCACACACACATATCTCTCAGAACTGAGCATGTGGAGAGACGTTCGTTCATCTAGCACAAAGGGAACGGATTGCAGGAGAAACATTTACTCTTGTTTCTCAGTCTGTTTCCTAGTGTCTGTTTCAAGTTCCTGCAGTTTTCACTGTAAAACCGAGTTGGAGCTAGTACCTTCCCATATATATGTATGCAGTGGAGTTTGCAACTCTAAAGAAACTTTGTGTTCCCAACAAGCTAGTTGAAGGACGGCTTTCACACACACTTATCTCTCAGAACTGAGCATGAGGAGAGACGTTCGTTCATCTAGCACAAAGGGAACGGGTTGCAGGAGAAACTTTTACTCTGGTTTCTCAGTCTGTTTCCTAGTACCGGTTTGAAGTTTCTGCAGTTTTCACTGTAAAACCGAGTTGGAGCTAGTACCTTCCCATATATATGTATGGAGTGGAGTTTACAACTGAAAAGAAACTTTGTGTTCCCAACAAGCTGGTTGAAGGACGGCTTTCACACACACTTATCTCTTACAACTGAGCATGTGGAGAGACGTTCGTTCATCTAGCACAAAGGGAACGGATTGCAGGAGAAACTTTTACTCTTGTTTCTCAGTCTGTTTCCTAGTGCCTGTTTCAAGTTCCTGCAGTTTTCACTGTAAAACCGATTTGGAGCTAGTACCTTCCCATATATATGTATGGAGTGGAGTTTACAACTGAAAAGAAACTTTGTGTTCCCAACAAGCTGGTTGAAGGACGGCTTTCACACACACATAACTCTCAGAACTGAGCATGTGGAGAGACGTTCGTTCATCTAGCACAAAGGGAACGGATTGCAGGAGAAACTTTTACTCTTGTTTCTCAGTCTGTTTCCTAGTGCCTGTTTCAAGTTCCTGCAGTTTTCACTGTAAAACCGAGTTGGGGCTAGTACCTTCCCATATATATGTATGGAGTGGAGTTTACAACTGAAAAGAAACTTTGTGTTCCCAACAAGCTGGTTGAAGGACGGCTTTCTCACACACTTATCTCTTAGAACTGAGCATGTGGAGAGACGTTCGTTCATCTAGCACAAAGGGAACGGATTGCAGGAGAAACTTTTACTCTTGTTTCTCAGTCTGTTTCCTAGTGCCTGTTTCAAGTTCCTGCAGTTTTCACTGTAAAACCGAGTTGGAGCTAGTACCTTCCCATATATATGTATGCAGTGGAGTTTGCAACTCTAAAGAAACTTTGTGTTCCCAACAAGCTAGTTGAAGGACGGCTTTCACACCCACTTTTCTCTCAGAACTGAGCATGTGGAGAGACGTTCGTTCATCTAGCACAAAGGGAACGGGTTGCAGGAGAAACTTTTACTCTGGTTTCTCAGTCTGTTTCCTAGTTCCGGTTTGAAGTTTCTGCAGTTTTCACTGTAAAACCGAGTTGGAGCTTGTACCTTCCCATATATATGTATGGAGTGGAGTTTACAACTGAAAAGAAACTTTGTGTTCCCAACAATCTGGTTGAAGGACGGCTTTCACACACACATATCTCTCAGAACTGAGCATGTGGAGAGACGTTCGTTCATCTTGCACAAAGGGAACGGATTGCAGGAGAAACTTTTACTCTTGTTTCTCAGTCTGTTTCCTAGTGCCTGTTTCAAGTTCCTGCAGTTTTCACTGTAAAACCGAGTTGGAGCTAGTACCTTCCCATATATATGTATGCAGTGGAGTTTGCAACTCTAAAGAAACTTTGTGTTCCCAACAAGCTAGTTGAAGGACGGCTTTCACACACACTTATCTCTCAGAACTGAGCATGTGGAGAGACGTTCGTTCATCTAGCACAAAGGGAACGGGTTGCAGGAGAAACTTTTACTCTGGTTTCTCAGTCTGTTTCCTAGTGCCGGTTTGAAGTTCCTGCAATTTTCACTGTAAAACCGAGTTGGAGCTAGTACCTTCCAATATATATGTATGGAGTGGAGTTTACAACTGAAAAGAAACTTTGTGTTCCCAACAAGCTGGTTGAAGGACGGCTTTCACACACACATATCTCTCAGAACTTAGCATGTGGAGAGACGTTCGTTCATCTAGCACAAAGGGAACGGATTGCAGGAGAAACTTTTACTCTTGTTTCTCAGTCTGTTTCCTAGTGCCTGTTTCAAGTTCCTGCAGTTTTCACTGTAAAACCGAGTTGGAGCTAGTACCTTCCCATATATATGTATGCATTGGAGTTTGCAACTCTAAAGAAACTTTGTGTTCCCAACAAGCTAGTTGAAGGACGGCTTTCACACCCACTTTTCTCTCAGAACTGAGCATGTGGAGAGACGTTCGTTCATCTAGCACAAAGGGAACGGGTTGCAGGAGAAACTTTTACTCTGGTTTCTCAGTCTGTTTCCTAGTTCCGGTTTGAAGTTTCTGCAGTTTTCACTGTAAAACCGAGTTGGAGCTTGTACCTTCCCATATATATGTATGGAGTGGAGTTTACAACTGAAAAGAAACTTTGTGTTCCCAACAATCTGGTTGAAGGACGGCTTTCACACACACATATCTCTCAGAACTGAGCATGTGGAGAGACGTTCGTTCATCTTGCACAAAGGGAACGGATTGCAGGAGAAACTTTTACTCTTGTTTCTCAGTCTGTTTCCTAGTGCCTGTTTCAAGTTCCTGCAGTTTTCACTGTAAAACCGAGTTGGAGCTAGTACCTTCCCATATATATGTATGCAGTGGAGTTTGCAACTCTAAAGAAACTTTGTGTTCCCAACAAGCTAGTTGAAGGACGGCTTTCACACCCACTTATCTCTCAGAACTGAGCATGAGGAGAGACGTTCGTTCATCTAGCACAAAGGGAACGGGTTGCAGGAGAAACTTTTACTCTGGTTTCTCAGTCTGTTTCCTAGTACCTGTTTGAAGTTTCTGCAGTTTTCACTGTAAAACCGAGTTGGAGCTAGTACCTTCCCATATATATGTATGGAGTGGAGTTTACAACTGAAAAGAAACTTTGTGTTCCCAACAAGCTGGTTGAAGGACGGCTTTCACACACACTTATCTCTTAGAACTGAGCATGTGGAGAGACGTTCGTTCATCTAGCACAAAGGGAACGGATTGCAGGAGAAACTTTTACTCTTGTTTCTCAGTCTGTTTCCTAGTGCCTGTTTCAAGTTCCTGCAGTTTTCACTGTAAAACCGATTTGGAGCTAGTACCTTCCCATATATATGTATGGAGTGGAGTTTACAACTGAAAAGAAACTTTGTGTTCCCAACAAGCTGGTTGAAGGACGGCTTTCACACACACATAACTCTCAGAACTGAGCATGTGGAGAGACGTTCGTTCATCTAGCACAAAGGGAACGGATTGCAGGAGAAACTTTTACTCTTGTTTCTCAGTCTGTTTCCTAGTGCCTGTTTCAAGTTCCTGCAGTTTTCACTGTAAAACCGAGTTGGGGCTAGTACCTTCCCATATATATGTATGGAGTGGAGTTTACAACTGAAAAGAAACTTTGTGTTCCCAACAAGCTGGTTGAAGGACGGCTTTCACACACACTTATCTCTTAGAACTGAGCATGTGGAGAGACGTTCGTTCATCTAGCACAAAGGGAACGGATTGCAGGAGAAACTTTTACTCTTGTTTCTCAGTCTGTTTCCTAATGCCTGTTTCAAGTTCCTGCAGTTTTCACTGTAAAACCGAGTTGGAGCTAGTACCTTCCCATATATATGTATGCAGTGGAGTTTGCAACTGAAAGGAACTTTGTGTTCCCAACAAGCTAGTTGAAGGATGGATTTCACACACACTTATCTCTCAGAACTGAGCATGTGGAGAGACGTTCGTTCATCTAGCACAAAGGGAACGGATTGCAGGAGAAACTTTTACTCTGATTTCTCAGTCTTTTTCCTTGTGCCCGTTTGAAGTTCCTGCAGTTTTCACTGTAAAACCGAGTTGGAGCTTGTACCTTCCCATATATATGTATGGAGTGGAGTTTACAACTGAAAAGAAACTTTGTGTTCCCAACAAGCAAGTTGAAGGACGGCTTTCACACACACTTATCTCTCAGAACTGAGCATGTGGAGAGACGTTCATTCATCTAGCACAAATGGAACGGATTGCAGGAGAAACTTTTACTCTGGTTTCTCAGTCTGTTTCCTAGTGCCTGTTTCAAGTTCCTGGAGTTTTCACTGTAAAACCGAGTTGGAGCTAGTACCTTCCCATATATATGTATGGAGTGGAGTTGGAAACTGAAAAGAAACTTTGTGTTCCCAACAAGCTAGTTGAAGGACGGCTTTCACACACACTTATCTCTCAGAACTGAGCATGTGGAGAGACGTTCGTTCATCTAGCACAAAGGGAACGGGTTGCAGGAGAAACTTTTACTCTGGTTTCTCAGTCTGTTTCCTAGTGCCGGTTTGAAGTTCCTGCAATTCTCACTGTAAAACCGAGTTGGAGCTAGTACCTTCCCATATATATGTATGGAGTGGAGTTTACAACTGAAAAGAAACTTTGTGTTCCCAACAAGCTGGTTGAAGGACGGCTTTCACACACACATATCTCTCAGAACTGAGCATGTGGAGAGACGTTCGTTCATCTAGCACAAAGGGAACGGATGCAGGAGAAACATTTACTCTTGTTTCTCAGTCTGTTTCCTAGTGTCTGTTTCAAGTTCCTGCAGTTTTCACTGTAAAACCGAGTTGGAGCTAGTACCTTCCCATATATATGTATGCAGTGGAGTTTGCAACTCTAAAGAAACTTTGTGTTCCCAACAAGCTAGTTGAAGGACGGCTTTCACACACACTTATCTCTCAGAACTGAGCATGAGGAGAGACGTTCGTTCATCTAGCACAAAGGGAACGGGTTGCAGGAGAAACTTTTACTCTGGTTTCTCAGTCTGTTTCCTAGTACCGGTTTGAAGTTTCTGCAGTTTTCACTGTAAAACCGAGTTGGAGCTAGTACCTTCCCATATATATGTATGGAGTGGAGTTTACAACTGAAAAGAAACTTTGTGTTCCCAACAAGCTGGTTGAAGGACGGCTTTCACACACACTTATCTCTTACAACTGAGCATGTGGAGAGACGTTCGTTCATCTAGCACAAAGGGAACGGATTGCAGGAGAAACTTTTACTCTTGTTTCTCAGTCTGTTTCCTAGTGCCTGTTTCAAGTTCCTGCAGTTTTCACTGTAAAACCGATTTGGAGCTAGTACCTTCCCATATATATGTATGGAGTGGAGTTTACAACTGAAAAGAAACTTTGTGTTCCCAACAAGCTGGTTGAAGGACGGCTTTCACACACACATAACTCTCAGAACTGAGCATGTGGAGAGACGTTCGTTCATCTAGCACAAAGGGAACGGATTGCAGGAGAAACTTTTACTCTTGTTTCTCAGTCTGTTTCCTAGTGCCTGTTTCAAGTTCCTGCAGTTTTCACTGTAAAACCGAGTTGGGGCTAGTACCTTCCCATATATATGTATGGAGTGGAGTTTACAACTGAAAAGAAACTTTGTGTTCCCAACAAGCTGGTTGAAGGACGGCTTTCTCACACACTTATCTCTTAGAACTGAGCATGTGGAGAGACGTTCGTTCATCTAGCACAAAGGGAACGGATTGCAGGAGAAACTTTTACTCTTGTTTCTCAGTCTGTTTCCTAGTGCCTGTTTCAAGTTCCTGCAGTTTTCACTGTAAAACCGAGTTGGAGCTAGTACCTTCCCATATATATGTATGCAGTGGAGTTTGCAACTGAAAGGAACTTTGTGTTCCCAACAAGCTAGTTGAAGGATGGATTTCACACACACTTATCTCTCAGAACTGAGCATGTGGAGAGACGTTCGTTCATCTAGCACAAAGGGAACGGATTGCAGGAGAAACTTTTACTCTGATTTCTCAGTCTTTTTCCTTGTGCCCGTTTGAAGTTCCTGCAGTTTTCACTGTAAAACCGAGTTGGAGCTTGTACCTTCCCATATATATGTATGGAGTGGAGTTTACAACTGAAAAGAAACTTTGTGTTCCCAACAAGCAAGTTGAAGGACGGCTTTCACACACACTTATCTCTCAGAACTGAGCATGTGGAGAGACGTTCGTTCATCTAGCACAAATGGAACGGATTGCAGGAGAAACTTTTACTCTGGTTTCTCAGTCTGTTTCCTAGTGCCGGTTTGAAGTTCCTGCAATTCTCACTGTAAAACCGAGTTGGAGCTAGTACCTTCCCATATATATGTATGGAGTGGAGTTTACAACTGAAAAGAAACTTTGTGTTCCCAACAAGCTGGTTGAAGGACGGCTTTCACACACACAAATCTCTCAGAACTGAGCATGTGGAGAGACGTTCGTTCATCTAGCACAAAGGGAACGGATTGCAGGAGAAACTTTTACTCTTGTTTCTCAGTTTGTTTCCTAGTGCCTGTTTCAAGTTCCTGCAGTTTTCACTGTAAAACCGAGTTGGAGCTAGTACCTTCCCATATATATGTATGCAGTGGAGTTTGCAACTCTAAAGAAACTTTGTGTTCCCAACAAGCTAGTTGAAGGACGGCTTTCACACCCACTTATCTCTCAGAACTGAGCATGTGGAGAGACGTTCGTTCATGTAGCACAAAGGGAACGGGTTGCAGGAGAAACTTTTACTCTGGTTTCTCAGTCTGTTTCCTAGTGCCGGTTTCAAGTTTCTGCAGTTTTCACTGTAAAACCGAGTTGGAGCTAGTACCTTCCCATATATATGTATGGAGTGGAGATATCAACTGAAAAGAAACTTTGTGTTCCCAACAAGCTGGTTGAAGGACGGCTTTCACACACACATATCTCTCAGAACTGAGCATGTGGAGAGACGTTCGTTCATCTAGCCCAAAGGGAACGGATTGAGGAGAAACATTTACTCTTGTTTCTCAGTCTGTTTCCTAGTGTCTGTTTCAAGTTCCTGCAGTTTTCACTGTAAAACCGAGTTGGAGCTAGTACCTTCCCATATATATGTATGCAGTGGAGTTTGCAACTCTAAAGAAACTTTGTGTTCCCAACAAGCTAGTTGAAGGACGGCTTTCAAACCCACTTATCTCTCAGAACTGAGCATGTGGAGAGACGTTCGTTCATCTAGCACAAAGGGAACGGGTTGCAGGAGAAACTTTTACTCTGGTTTCTCAGTCTGTTTCCTAGTGCCGGTTTGAAGTTTCTGCATTTTTCACTGTAAAACCGAGTTGAAGC
This sequence comes from Camelus dromedarius, assembly GCF_036321535.1. Classification (NCBI taxonomy): domain Eukaryota; kingdom Metazoa; phylum Chordata; class Mammalia; order Artiodactyla; family Camelidae; genus Camelus; species Camelus dromedarius. The sequence goes on along the minus strand of NC_087470.1, from coordinate 11,141,596 downwards.
TAGTACCTTCCCATATATATGTATGGAGTGGAGTTTACAACTGAAAAGAAACTTTGTGTTCCCAACAAGCTGGTTGAAGGACGGCTTTCACACACACTTATCTCTCAGAACTGAGCATGTGGAGAGACGTTCGTTCATCTAGCACAAAGGGAACGGGTTGCAGGAGAAACTTTTACTCTGGTTTCTCAGTCTGTTTCCTAGTGCCTGTTTCAAGTTCCTGCAGTTTTCACTGTAAAACCGAGTTGGAGCTAGTACCTTCCCATATATATGTATGGAGTGGAGTTGGAAACTAAAAAGAAACTTTGTGTTCCCAACAAGCTAGTTGAAGGACGGCTTTCACACACACTTATCTTTCAGAACTGAGCATGTGGAGAGACGTTCGTTCATCTAGCACAAAGGGAACGGGTTGCAGGAGAAACTTTTACTCTTGTTTCTCAGTCTGTTTCCTAGTGCCTGTTTCAAGTTCCTGCAGTTTTCACTGTAAAACCGAGTTGGAGCTAGTACCTTCCCATATATATGTATGCAGTGGAGTTTGCAACTCTAAAGAAACTTTGTGTTCCCAACAAGCTAGTTGAAGGACGGCTTTCACACCCACTTATCTCTCAGAACTGAGCATGTGGAGAGACGTTCGTTCATCTAGCACAAAGGGAACGGGTTGCAGGAGAAACTTTTACTCTGGTTTCTCAGTCTGTTTCCTAGTGCCGGTTTGAAGTTCCTGCAGTTTTCACTGTAAAACCGAGTTGGAGCTAATACCTTCCCATATATATGTATGGAGTGGAGTTTACAGCTGAAAAGAAACTTTGTGTTCCCAACAAGCTAGTTGAAGGACGGCTTTCACACACACTTATCTCTCAGAACTGAGCATGTGGAGAGACATTCGTTCATCTAGCACAAATGGAACGGATTGCAGGAGAAACTTTTTCTCTGGTTTCTCAGTCTGTTTCCTAGTGCCTGTTTCAAGTTCCTGGAGTTTTCACTGTAAAACCGAGTTGGAGCTAGTACCTTCCCATATATATGTATGGAGTGGAGTTTACAACTGAAAAGAAACTTTGTGTTCCCAACAAGCTGGTTGAAGGACGGCTTTCACACACACTAATCTCTCTGAACTGAGCATGTGGAGAGACGTTCGTTCATCTAGCACAAAGGGAACGGATTGCAGGAGAAACTTTTACTCTTGTTTCTCAGTCTGTTTCCTAGTGCCTGTTTCAAGTTCCTGCAGTTTTCACTGTAAAACAGATTTGGAGCTAGTACCTTCCCATATATATGTATGCAGTGGAGTTTGCAACTGAAAAGAAACTTTGTGTTCCCAACTAGCATGTTGAAGGACGGCTTTCACACACACTTATCTCTCAGAACTGAGCATGTGGAGAGACGTTCATTCATCTAGCACAAATGGAACGGATTGCAGGAGAAACACTTACTCTTGTTTCTCAGTCTGTTTCCTAGTGCCTGTTTCAAGTTCCTGCAGTTTTCACTGTAAATCCGAGTTGGAGCTAGTACCTTCCCATATATATGTATGCAGTGGAGTTTGCAACTCTAAAGAAACTTTGTGTTCCCAACAAGCTAGTTGAAGGACGGCTTTCACACCCACTTATCTCTCAGAACTGAGCATGTGGAGAGACGTTCGTTCATCTAGCACAAAGGGAACGGGTTGCAGGAGAAACTTTTACTATGGTTTCTCAGTCTGTTTCCTAGTGCCGGTTTGAAGTTTCTGCAGTTTTCACTGTAAAACCGAGTTGGAGCTAGTACCTTCCCATATATATGTATGGAGTGGAGTTTACAACTGAAAAGAAACTTTGTGTTCCCAACAAGCTAGTTGAAGGACGGCTTTCACACATACTTATCTCTCAGAACTGAGCATGTGGAGAGACGTTCGTTCATCTAGCACAATCGGAACGGGTTGCAGGAGAAACTTTTACTCTGATTTCTCAGTCTGTTTCCTAGTGCCGGCTTGAAGTTCCTGCAGTTTTCACTGTAAAACCGAGTTGGAGCTAGTACCTTCCCATATATATGTATGGAGTGGAGTTTACAACTGAAAAGAAACTTTGTGTTCCCAACAAGCAAGTTGAAGGACGGCTTTCACACACACTTATCTCTCAGAACTGAGCATGTGGAGAGACGTTCATTCATCTAGCACAAATGGAACGGATTGCAGGAGAAACTTTTACTCTGGTTTCTCAGTCTGTTTCCTAGTGCCTGTTTCAAGTTCCTGGAGTTTTCACTGTAAAACCGAGTTGGAGCTAGTACCTTCCCATATATATGTATGGAGTGGAGTTGGAAACTGAAAAAAAAACTTTGTGTTCCCAACAAGCTAGTTGAAGGACGGCTTTCACACACACTTATCTCTCAGAACTGAGCATGTGGAGAGACGTTCGTCCATCTAGCACAAAGGGAACGGGTTGCAGGAGAAACTTTTACTCTGGGTTCTCAGTCTGTTTCCTAGTGCCGGTTTGAAGTTTCTGCAGTTTTCACTGTAAAACCGAGTTGGAGCTAGTACCTTCCCATATATATTTATGGAGTGGAGTTTACAACTGAAAAGAAACTTTGTGTTCCCAACAAGCTGGTTGAAGGACGGCTTTCACACACACTTATATCTCAGAACTGAGCATGTGGAGACACGTTCGTTCATCTAGCACAAAGGGAACAGATTGCAGGAGAAACTTTTACTCTTGTTTCTCAGTCTGTTTCCTAGTGCCTGTTTCAAGTTCCTGCAGTTTTCACTGTAAAACCGAGTTGGAGCTAGTACCTTCCCATATATATGTATGGAGTGGATTTTACAACTGAAAAGAAACTTTGTGTTCCCAACAAGCTGGTTGAAGGACGGCTTTCACACACACTTATCTCTCAGAACTGAGCATGTGGAGAGACGTTCGTTCATCTAACACAAAGGGAACGGATTGCAGGAGAAACTTTTACTCTTGTTTCTCAGTCTGTTTCCTAGTGCCTGTTTCAAGTTCCTGCAATTTTCACTGTAAAACCGAGTTGGAGCTAGTACCTTCCCATATATATGTATGGAGTGGAGTTTACAACTGAAAAGAAACTTTGTGTTCCCAACAAGCTGGTTGAAGGACGGCTTTCACACACACATATCTCTCAGAACTGAGCATGTGGAGAAACGTTCGTTCATCTAGCACAAAGGGAACGGATTGCAGGAGAAACTTTTACTCTTGTTTCTCAGTTTGTTTCCTAGTGCCTGTTTCAAGTTCCTGCAGTTTTCACTGTAAAACCGAGTTGGAGCTAGTACCTTCCCATATATATGTATGCAGTGGAGTTTGCAACTCTAAAGAAACTTTGTGTTCCCAACAAGCTAGTTGAAGGACGGCTTTCACACACACTTATCTCTCAGAACTGAGCATGTGGAGAGACGTTCGTTCATCTAGCACAAAGGGAACGGGTTGCAGGAGAAACTTTTACTCTGGTTTCTCAGTCTGTTTCCTAGTGCCGGTTTCAAGTTTCTGCAGTTTTCACTGTAAAACCGAGTTGGAGCTAGTACCTTCCCATATATATGTATGGAGTGGAGATTTCAACTGAAAAGAAACTTTGTGTTCCCAACAAGCTGGTTGAAGGACGGCTTTCACACACACATATCTCTCAGAACTGAGCATGTGGAGAGACGTTCGTTCATCTAGCACAAAGGGAACGGATTGAGGAGAAACATTTACTCTTGTTTCTCAGTCTGTTTCCTAGTGTCTGTTTCAAGTTCCTGCAGTTTTCACTGTAAAACCGAGTTGGAGCTAGTACCTTCCCATATATATGTATGCAGTGGAGTTTGCAACTCTAAAGAAACTTTGTGTTCCCAACAAGCTAGTTGAAGGACGGCTTTCAAACCCACTTATCTCTCAGAACTGAGCATGTGGAGAGACGTTCGTTCATCTAGCACAAAGGGAACGGGTTGCAGGAGAAACTTTTACTCTGGTTTCTCCGTCTGTTTCCTAGTGCCTGTTTCAAGTTCCTGCAGTTTTCACTGTAAAACCGAGTTGGAGCTAGTACCTTCCCATATATATGTATGGAGTGGAGTTGGAAACTGAAAAGAAACTTTGTGTTCCCAACAAGCTAGTTGAAGGACGGCTTTCACACACACTTATCTTTCAGAACTGAGCATGTGGAGAGACGTTCGTTCATCTAGCAGAAAGGGAACGGGTTGCAGGAGAAACTTTTACTCTTGTTTCTCAGTCTGTTTCCTAGTGCCTGTTTCAAGTTCCTGCAGTTTTCACTGTAAACCGAGTTGGAGCTAGTACCTTCCCATATATATGTATGCATTGGAGTTTGCAACTCTAAAGAAACTTTGTGTTCCCAACAAGCTAGTTGAAGGACGGCTTTCACACCCACTTATCTCTCAGAACTGAGCATGTGGAGAGACGTTCGTTCATCTAGCACAAAGGGAACGGGTTGCAGGAGAAACTTTTACTCTGGTTTCTCAGTCTGTTTCCTAGTGCCGGTTTGAAGTTCCTGCAGTTTTCACTGTAAAACCGAGTTGGAGCTAATACCTTCCCATATATATGTATGGAGTGGAGTTTACAGCTGAAAAGAAACTTTGTGTTCCCAACAAGCTAGTTGAAGGACGGCTTTCACACACACTTATCTCTCAGAACTGAGCATGTGGAGAGACATTCGTTCATCTAGCACAAATGGAACGGATTGCAGGAGAAACTTTTTCTCTGGTTTCTCAGTCTGTTTCCTAGTGCCTGTTTCAAGTTCCTGGAGTTTTCACTGTAAAACCGAGTTGGAGCTAGTACCTTCCCATATATATGTATGGAGTGGAGTTTACAACTGAAAAGAAACTTTGTGTTCCCAACAAGCTGGTTGAAGGACGGCTTTCACACACACTTATCTCTCTGAACTGAGCATGTGGAGAGACGTTCGTTCATCTAGCACAAAGGGAACGGATTGCAGGAGAAACTTTTACTCTTGTTTCTCAGTCTGTTTCCTAGTGCCTGTTTCAAGTTCCTGCAGTTTTCACTGTAAAACAGAGTTGGAGCTAGTACCTTCCCATACATATGTATGCAGTGGAGTTTGCAACTGAAACGAAACTTTGTGTTCCCAACAAGCTAGTTGAAGGACGGCTTTCACACACACTTATCTCTCAGAACTGAGCATGTGGAGAGACGTTCGTTCATCTAGCACAAAGGGAACGGGTTGCAGGAGAAACTTTTACTCTGATTTCTCAGTCTGTTTCCTAGTGCCGGTTGGAAGTTCCTGCAGTTTTCACTGTAAATCCGATTTGGATCTAGTACCTTCCCATATATATGTATGGAGTGGAGTTTACAACTGAAAAGAAACTTTGTGTTCCCAACAAGCATGTTGAAGGACGGCTTTCACACACACTTATCTCTCAGAACTGAGCATGTGGAGAGACGTTCATTCATCTAGCACAAATGGAACGGATTGCAGGAGAAACACTTACTCTTGTTTCTCAGTCTGTTTCCTAGTGCCTGTTTCAAGTTCCTGCAGTTTTCACTGTAAATCCGTGTTGGAGCTAGTACCTTCCCATATATATGTATGCAGTGGAGTTTGCAACCCTAAAGAAACTTTGTGTTCCCAACAAGCTAGTTGAAGGACGGCTTTCACACCCACTTATCTCTCAGAACTGAGCATGTGGAGAGACGTTCGTTCATCTAGCACAAAGGGAACGGGTTGCAGGAGAAACTTTTACTCTGGTTTCTCAGTCTGTTTCCTAGTGCCGGTTTGAAGTTCCTGCAGTTTTCACTGTAAAACCGAGTTGGAGCTAGTACCTTCCCATATATATGTATGGAGAGGAGTTTACAACTGAAAAGAAACTTTGTGTTCCCAACAAGCAAGTTGAAGGACGGCTTTCACACACACTTATCTCTCAGAACTGAGCATGTGGAGAGACGTTCATTCATCTAGCACAAATGGAATGGATTGCAGGAGAAACTTTTACTCTGGTTTCTCAGTCTGTTTCCTAGTGCCTGTTTCAAGTTCCTGGAGTTTTCACTGTAAAACCGAGTTGGAGCTAGTACCTTCCCATATATATGTATGTAGTGGAGTTGGAAACTGAAAAGAAACTTTGTGTTCCCAACAAGCTAGTTGAAGGACGGCTTTCACACACACTTATCTCTCAGAACTGAGCATGTGGAGAGACGTTCGTTCATCTAGCACAAAGGGAACGGGTTGCAGGAGAAACTTTTACTCTGGTTTCTCAGTCTGTTTCCTAGTGCCGGTTTGAAGTTCCTGCAGTTTTCACTGTAAAACCGAGTTGGAGCTAGTACCTTCCCATATATATTTATGGAGTGGAGTTTACAACTGAAAAGAAACATTGTGTTCCCAACTAGCATGTTGTAGGACGGCTTTCACACACACTTATCTCTCAGAACTGAGCATGTGGAGAGACGTTCATTCATCTAGCACAAATGGAACGGATTGCAGGAGAAACACTTACTCTTGTTTCTCAGTCTGTTTCCTAGTGCCTGTTTAAAGTTCCTGCAGTTTTCACTGTAAATCCGAGTTGGAGCTAGTACCTTCCCATATATATGTATGCAGTGGAGTTTGCAACTCTAAAGAAACTTTGTGTTCCCAACAAGCTAGTTGAAGGACGGCTTTCACACCCACTTATCTCTCAGAACTGAGCATGTGGAGAGACGTTCGTTCATCTAGCACAAAGGGAACGGGTTGCAGGAGAAACTTTTACTATGGTTTCTCAGTCTGTTTCCTAGTGCCGGTTTGAAGTTTCTGCAGTTTTCACTGTAAAACCGAGTTGGAGCTAGTACCTTCCCATATATATGTATGGAGTGGAGTTTACAACTGAAAAGAAACTTTGTGTTCCCAACAAGCTAGTTGAAGGAAGGCTTTCACACATACTTATCTCTCAGAACTGAGCATGTGGAGAGACGTTCGTTCATCTAGCACAAAGGGAACGGGTTGCAGGAGAAACTTTTACTATGATTTCTCAGTCTGTTTCCTAGTGCCGGCTTGAAGTTCCTGCAGTTTTCACTGTAAAACCGAGTTGGAGCTAGTACCTTCCCATATATATGTATGGAGTGGAGTTTACAACTGAAAAGAAACTTTGTGTTCCCAACAAGCAAGTTGAAGGACGGCTTTCACACACACTTATCTCTCAGAACTGAGCATGTGGAGAGACGTTCATTCATCTAGCACAAATGGAACGGATTGCAGGAGAAACTTTTACTCTGGTTTCTCAGTCTGTTTCCTAGTGCCTGTTTCAAGTTTTTGGAGTTTTCACTGTAAAACCGAGTTGGAGCTAGTACCTTCCCATATATATGTATGGAGTGGAGTTGGAAACTGAAAAAAAAACTTTGTGTTCCCAACAAGCTAGTTGAAGGACGGCTTTCACACACACTTATCTCTCAGAACTGAGCATGTGGAGAGACGTTCGTTCATCTAGCACAAAGGGAACGGGTTGCAGGAGAAACCTTTACTCTGGTTTCTCAGTCTGTTTCCTAGTGCCGGTTTGAAGTTCCTGCAGTTTTCACTGTAAAACCGAGTTGGAGCTAGTACCTTCCCATATATATTTATGGAGTGGAGTTTACAACTGAAAAGAAACTTTGTGTTCCCAACAAGCTGGTTGAAGGACGGCTTTCACACACACTTATATCTCAGAACTGAGCATGTGGAGACACGTTCGTTCATCTAGCACAAAGGGAACAGATTGCAGGAGAAACTTTTACTCTTGTTTCTCAGTCTGTTTCCTAGTGCCTGTTTCAAGTTCCTGCAGTTTTCACTGTAAAACCGAGTTGGAGCTAGTACCTTCCCATATATATGTATGCAGTGGAGTTTGCAACTCTAAAGAAACTTTGTGTTCCCAACAAGCTAGTTGAAGGACGGCTTTCACACACACTTATCTCTCAGAACTGAGCATGTGGAGAGACGTTCGTTCATCTAGCACAAAGGGAATGGGTTGCAGGAGAAACTTTTACTCTGGTTTCTCAGTCTGTTTCCTAGTGCCGGTTTGAAGTTCCTGCAGTTTTCACTGTAAAACCGAGTTGGAGCTAATACCTTCCCATATATATGTATGGAGTGGAGTTTACAGCTGAAAAGAAACTTTGTGTTCCCAACAAGCTAGTTGAAGGACGGCTTTCACACACACTTATCTCTCAGAACTGAGCATGTGGAGAGATATTCGTTCATCTAGCACAAATGGAACGGATTGCAGGGGAAACTTTTTCTCTGGTTTCTCAGTCTGTTTCCTAGTGCCTGTTTCAAGTTCCTGGAGTTTTCACTGTAAAACCGAGTTGGAGCTAGTACCTTCCCATATATATGTATGGAGTGGAGTTTACAACTGAAAAGAAACTTTGTGTTCCCAACAAGCTAGTTGAAGGACGGCTTTCACACACACTTATCTCTCTGAACTGAGCATGTGGAGAGACGTTCGTTCATCTAGCACAAAGGGAACGGATTGCAGGAGAAACTTTTACTCTTGTTTCTCAGTCTGTTTCCTAGTGCCTGTTTCAAGTTCCTGCAGTTTTCACTGTAAAACAGAGTTGGAGCTAGTACCTTCCCATATATATGTATGCAGTGGATTTTGCAACTGAAACGAAACTTTGTGTTCCCAACAAGCTAGTTGAAGGACGGCTTTCACACACACTTATCTCTCAGAACTGAGCATGTGGAGAGACGTTCGTTCATCTAGCACAAAGGGAACGGGTTGCAGGAGAAACTTTTACTCTGATTTCTCAGTCTGTTTCCTAGTGCCGGTTTGAAGTTCCTGCAGTTTTCACTGTAAATCCGAGTTGGATCTAGTACCTTCCCATATATATGTATGGAGTGGAGTTTACAACTGAAAAGGAACTTTGTGTTCCCAACAAGCATGTTGAAGGACGGCTTTCACACACACTTATCTCTCAGAACTGAGCATGTGGAGAGACGTTCATTCATCTAGCACAAATGGAACGGATTGCAGGAGAAACACTTACTCTTGTTTCTCAGTCTGTTTCCTAGTGCCTGTTTCAAGTTCCTGCAGTTTTCACTGTAAATCCGTGTTGGAGCTAGTACCTTCCCATATATATGTATGCAGTGGAGTTTGCAACCCTAAAGAAACTTTGTGTTCCCAACAAGCTAGTTGAAGGACGGCTTTCACACCCACTTATCTCTCAGAACTGAGCATGTGGAGAGACGTTCGTTCATCTAGCACAAAGGGAACGGGTTGCAGGAGAAACTTTTACTCTGATTTCTCAGTCTGTTTCCTAGTGCCGGCTTGAAGTTCCTGCAGTTTTCACTGTAAAACCGAGTTGGAGCTAGTACCTTCCCATATATATGTATGGAGTGGAGTTTACAACTGAAAAGAAACTTTGTGTTCCCAACAAGCAAGTTGAAGGACGGCTTTCACACACACTTATCTCTCAGAACTGAGCATGTGGAGAGACGTTCATTCATCTAGCACAAATGGAACGGATTGCAGGAGAAACTTTTACTCTGGATTCTCAGTTTGTTTCCTAGTGCCTGTTTCAAGTTCCTGGAGTTTTCACTGTAAAACCGAGTTGGAGCTAGTACCTTCCCATATATATGTATGGAGTGGAGTTGGAAACTGAAAAAAAAACTTTGTGTTCCCAACAAGATAGTTGAAGGACGGCTTTCACACACACTTATCTCTCAGAACTGAGCATGTGGAGAGACGTTCGTTCATCTAGCACAAAGGGAACGGGTTGCAGGAGAAACTTTTACTCTGGTTTCTCAGTCTGTTTCCTAGTGCCGGTTTGAAGTTCCTGCAGTTTTCACTGTAAAACCGAGTTGGAGCTAGTACCTTCCCATATATATGTATGGAGTGGAGTTTACAACTGAAAAGAAACTTTGTGTTCCCAACAAGCAAGTTGAAGGACGGCTTTCACACACACTTATCTCTCAGAACTGAGCATGTGGAGAGACGTTCGTTCATCTAGCACAAAGGGAACGGGTTGCAGGAGAAACTTTTACTCTGGTTTCTCAGTCTGTTTCCTAGTGCCTGTTTCAAGTTCCTGGAGTTTTCACTGTAAAACCGAGTTGGAGCTAGTACCTTCCCATATATATGTATGTAGTGGAGTTGGAAACTGAAAAAAAAACTTTGTGTTCCCAACAAGCTAGTTGAAGGACGGCTTTCACACACACTTATCTCTCAGAACTGAGCATGTGGAGAGACGTTCGTTCATCTAGCACAAAGGGAACGGGTTGCAGGAGAAACTTTTACTCTGGTTTCTCAGTCTGTTTCCTAGTGCCGGTTTGAAGTTCCTGAAGTTTTCACTGTAAAACCGAGTTGGAGCTAGTACCTTCCCATATATATTTATGGAGTGGAGTTTACAACTGAAAAGAAACTTTGTGTTCCCAACTAGCATGTTGAAGGACGGCTTTCACACACACTTATCTCTCAGAACTGAGCATGTGGAGAGACGTTCATTCATCTAGCACAAAGGGAACGGATTGCAGGAGAAACACTTACTCTTGTTTCTCAGTCTGTTTCCTAGTGCCTGTTTCAAGTTCCTGCAGTTTTCACTGTAAATCCGAGTTGGAGCTAGTACCTTCCCATATATATGTATGCAGTGGAGTTTGCAACTCTAAAGAAACTTTGTGTTCCCAACAAGCTAGTTGAAGGACGGCTTTCACACCCACTTATCTCTCAGAACTGAGCATGTGGAGAGACGTTCGTTCATCTAGCACAAAGGGAACGGGTTGCAGGAGAAACTTTTACTATGGTTTCTCAGTCTGTTTCCTAGTGCCGGTTTGAAGTTTCTGCAGTTTTCACTGTAAAACCGAGTTGGAGCTAGTACCTTCCCATATATATGTATGGAGTGGAGTTTACAACTGAAAAGAAACTTTGTGTTCCCAACAAGCTAGTTGAAGGACGGCTTTCACACATACTTATCTCTCAGAACTGAGCATGTGGAGAGACGTTCGTTCATCTAGCACAATGGGAACGGGTTGCAGGAGAAACTTTTACTCTGATTTCTCAGTCTGTTTCCTAGTGCCAGCTTGAAGTTCCTGCAGTTTTCACTGTAAAACCGAGTTGGAGCTAGTACCTTCCCATATATATGTATGGAGTGGAGTTTACAACTGAAAAGAAACTTTGTGTTCCCAACAAGCAAGTTGAAGGACGGCTTTCACACACACATATCTCTCAGAACTGAGCATGTGGAGAGACGTTCATTCATCTAGCACAAATGGAACGGATTGCAGGAGAAACTTTTACTCTGGTTTCTCAGTCTGTTTCCTAGTGCCTGTTTCAAGTTCTTGGAGTTTTCACTGTAAAACCGAGTTGGAGCTAGTACCTTCCCATATATATGTATGGAGTGGAGTTGGAAACTGAAAAAAAAACTTTGTGTTCCCAACAAGCTAGTTGAATGACGGCTTTCACACACACTTATCTCTCAGAACTGAGCATGTGGAGAGACGTTCGTTCATCTAGCACAAAGGGAACGGGTTGCAGGAGAAACTTTTACTCTGGTTTCTCAGTCTGTTTCCTAGTGCCGGTTTGAAGTTCCTGCAGTTTTCACTGTAAAACCGAGTTGGAGCTAGTACCTTCCCATATATATTTATGGAGTGGAGTTTACAACTGAAAAGAAACTTTGTGTTCCCAACAAGCTGGTTGAAGGACGGCTTTCACACACACTTATATCTCAGAACTGAGCATGTGGAGACACGTTCGTTCATCTAGCACAAAGGGAACAGATTGCAGGAGAAACTTTTACTCTTGTTTCTCAGTCTGTTTCCTAGTGCCTGTTTCAAGTTCCTGCAGTTTTCACTGTAAAACCGAGTTGGAGCTAGTACCTTCCCATATATATGTATGCAGTGGAGTTTGCAACTGGAAAGAAACTTTGTGTTCCCAACAAGCTAGTTGAAGGACGGCTTTCACACACACTTATCTCTCAGAACTGAGCATGTGGAGAGACGTTCGTTCATCTAGCACAAAGGGAACGGGTTGCAGGAGAAACTTTTACTCTGGGTTCTCAGTCTGTTTCCTAGTGAAGGTTTGAAGTTCCTGCAGTTTTCACTGTAAAACCGAGTTGGAGCTAGTACCTTCCCATATATATGTATGGAGTGGATTTTACAACTGAAAAGAAACTTTGTGTTCCCAACAAGCTGGTTGAAGGACGGCTTTCACACACACTTACCTCTCAGAACTGAGCATGTGGAGAGACGTTCGTTCATCTAACACAAAGGGAACGGATTGCAGGAGAAACTTTTACTCTTGTTTCTCAGTCTGTTTCCTAGTGCCTGTTTCAAGTTCCTGCAATTTTCACTGTAAAACCGAGTTGGAGCTAGTACCTTCCCATATATATGTATGGAGTGGAGTTGGAAACTGAAAAGAAACTTTCTGTTCCCAACAAGCTAGTTGAAGGACGGCTTTCACACACACTTATTTCTCAGAACTGAGCATGTGGAGAGACGTTCGTTCATCTAGCACAAAGGAAACGGGTTGCAGGAGAAACTTTTACTCTGATTTCTCAGTCTGTTTCCTAGTGCCGGTTTGAAGTTCCTGCAGTTTTCACTGTAAAACCGAGTTTGAGCTAGTACCTTCCCATATATATGTATGGAGTGGAGTTTACAACTGAAAAGAAACTTTGTGTTCCCTACAAGCTGGTTGAAGGACGGCTTTCACACACACTTATCTCTCAGAACTGAGCATGTGGAGAGACGTTCGTTCATCTAGCACAAAGGGAACGGATTGCAGGAGAAACTTTTACTCTTGTTTCTCAGTCTGTTTCCTAGTGCCTGTTTCAAGTTCCTGCAGTTTTCACTGTAAAACCGAGTTGGAGCTAGTACCTTCCCATATATATGTATGCAGTGGAGTTTGCAACTGGAAAGAAACTTTGTGTTCCCAACAAGCTAGTTGAAGGACGGCTTTCACACACACTTATCTCTCAGAACTGAGCATGTGGAGAGACGTTCGTTCATCTAGCACAAAGGGAACGGGTTGCAGGAGAAATTTTATTCTGGTTTCTCAGTCTGTTTCCTAGTGCCGGTTTTAAGTTCCTGCAGTTTTCACTGTAAAACCGAGTTGGAGCTAGTACCTTCCCATATATATGTATGGAGTGGAGTTGGAAACTGAAAAGAAACTTTCTGTTCCCAACAAGCTAGTTGAAGGACGGCTTTCACACACACTTATTTCTCAGAACTGAGCATGTGGAGAGACGTTCGTTCATCTAGCACAAAGGAAACGGGTTGCAGGAGAAACTTTTACTCTGATTTCTCAGTCTGTTTCCTAGTGCCGGTTTGAAGTTCCTGCAGTTTTCACTGTAAAACCGAGTTTGAGCTAGTACCTTCCCATATATATGTATGGAGTGGAGTTTACAACTGAAAAGAAACTTTGTGTTCCCTACAAGCTGGTTGAAGGACGGCTTTCACACACACTTATCTCTCAGAACTGAGCATGTGGAGAGACGTTCGTTCATCTAGCACAAAGGGAACGGATTGCAGGAGAAACTTTTACTCTTGTTTCTCAGTCTGTTTCCTAGTGCCTGTTTCAAGTTCCTGCAGTTTTCACTGTAAAACCGAGTTGGAGCTAGTACCTTCCCATATATATGTATGCAGTGGAGTTTGCAACTGGAAAGAAACTTTGTGTTCCCAACAAGCTAGTTGAAGGACGGCTTTCACACACACTTATCTCTCAGAACTGAGCATGTGGAGAGACGTTCGTTCAACTAGCACAAAGGGAACGGATTGCAGGAGAAACTTTTACTCTTGTTTCTCAGTCTGTTTCCTAGTGCCTGTTTCAAGTTCCTGCAGTTTTCACTGTAAAACTGAGTTGGAGCTAGTACCTTCCCATATATATGTATGGAGTGGAGTTTGCAACTGAAAAGAAACTTTGTGTTCCCAACAAGCTAGTTGAAGGACGGCTTTCACACACACTTATCTCTCAGAACTGAGCATGTGGAGAGACGTTCGTTCATCTAGCACAAAGGGAACGGGTTGCAGGAGAAACTTTTATTCTGGTTTCTCTGTCTGTTTCCTAGTGCCGGTTTGAAGTTCCTGCAGTTTTCACTGTAAAACCGAGTTGGAGCTAGTACCTTCCCATATATATGTAAGGAGTGGGGTTGGAAAATGAAAAGAAACTTTGTGTTCCCAACAAGCTAGTTGAAGGACGGCTTTCACACACACTTATCTCTCAGAACTGAGCATGTGGAGAGACGTTCGTTCATCTAGCACAAAGGGAACGGGTTGCAGGAGAAACTTTTACTCTGGTTTCTCAGTCTGTTTCCTAGTGCCGGTTTGAAGTTCCTGCAGTTTTCACTGTAAAACCGAGTTGGAGCTAGTACCTTCCCATATATATTTATGGAGTGGAGTTTACAACTGAAAAGAAACTTTGTGTTCCCAACAAGCTGGTTGAAGGACGGCTTTCACACACACTTATTTCTCAGAACTGAGCATGTGGAGACACGTTCGTTCATCTAGCACAAAGGGAACAGATTGCAGGAGAAACTTTTACTCTTGTTTCTCAGTCTGTTTCCTAGTGCCTGTTTCAAGTTCCTGCAGTTTTCACTGTAAAACCGAGTTGGAGCTAGTACCTTCCCATATATATGTATGCAGTGGAGTTTGCAACTGGAAAGAAACTTTGTGTTCCCAACAAGCTAGTTGAAGGACGGCTTTCACACACACTTATCTCTCAGAACTGAGCATGTGGAGAGACGTTCGTTCATCTAGCACAAAGGGAACGGGTTGCAGGAGAAACTTTTACTCTGGTTTCTCAGTCTGTTTCCTAGTGCCTGTTTCAAGTTCCTGGAGTTTTCACTGTAAAACCGAGTTGGAGCTAGTACCTTCCCATATATATGTATGGAGTGGAGTTTACAACTGAAAAGAAACTTTGTGTTCCCAACAAGCTGGTTGAAGGACGGCTTTCACACACACTTACCTCTCAGAACTGAGCATGTGGAGAGACGTTCGTTCATCTAGCACAAAGGGAATGGATTGCAGGAGAAACTTTTACTCTTGTTTCTCAGTCTGTTTCCTAGTGCCTGTTTCAAGTTCCTGCAGTTTTCACTGTAAAACCGAGTTGGAGCTAGTACCTTCCCATATATATGTATGGAGTGGAGTTGGAACCTGAAAAGAAACTTTGTGTTCCCAACAAGCTAGTTGAAGGACGGCTTTCACACACACTTATTTCTCAGAACTGAGCATGTGGAGAGACGTTCGTTCATCTAGCACAAAGGGAACGGGTTGCAGGAGAAACTTTTACTCTGGTTTCTCAGTCTGTTTCCTAGTGCCGGTTTGAAGTTCCTGCAGTTTTCACTGTAAAACCGAGTTTGAGCTAGTACCTTCCCATATATATGTATGGAGTGGAGTTTACAACTGAAAAGAAACTTTGTGTTCCCTACAAGCTGGTTGAAGGGCGGCTTTCACACACACTTATCTCTCAGAACTGAGCATGTGGAGAGACGTTCGTTCATCTAGCACAAAGGGAACGGATTTCAGGAGAAACTTTTACTCTTGTTTCTCAGTCTGTTTCCTAGTGCCTGTTTCAAGTTCCTGCAGTTTTCACTGTAAAACCGAGTTGGAGCTAGTACCTTCCCATATATATGTATGGAGTGGAGTTTGCAACTGAAAAGAAACTTTGTGTTCCCAACAAGCTAGTTGAAGGACGGCTTTCACACACACTTATCTCTCAGAACTGAGCATGTGGAGAGACGTTCGTTCATCTAGCACAAAGGGAACGGGTTGCAGGAGAAACTTTTATTCTGGTTTCTCAGTCTGTTTCCTAGTGCCGGTTTGAAGTTCCTGCAGTTTTCACTGTAAAACCGAGTTGGAGCTAGTACCTTCCCATATATATGTATGGAGTGGAGTTTACAACTGAAAAGAAACTTTGTGTTCCCAACAAGCTAGTTGAAGGACGGCTTTCACACACACTTATCTCTCAGAACTGAGCATGTGGAGAGACGTTCATTCATCTAGCACAAATGGAACGGATTGCAGGAGAAACTTTTACTCTGGTTTCTCAGTCTGTTTCCTAGTGCCTGTTTCAAGTTCCTGGAGTTTTCACTGTAAAACCGAGTTGGACCTAGTATCTTCCCATATATATGTAAGGAGTGGAGTTGGAAAATGAAAAGAAACTTTGTGTTCCCAACAAGCTAGTTGAAGGACGGCTTTCACACACACTTATCTCTCAGAACTGAGCATGTGGAGAGACGTTCGTTCATCTAGCACAAAGGGAACGGGTTGCAGGAGAAACTTTTACTCTGGATTCTCAGTCTGTTTCCTAGTGCCGGTTTGAAGTTCCTGCAGTTTTCACTGTAAAACCGAGTTGGAGCTAGTACCTTCCCATATATATGTAAGGAGTGGAGTTTACAACTGAAAAGAAACTTTGTGTTCCCAACAAGCTGGTTGAAGGACGGCTTTCACACACACTTACCTCTCAGAACTGAGCATGTGGAGAGACGTTCGTTCATCTTGCACAAAGGGAACGGATTGCAGGAGAAACTTTTACTCTTGTTTCTCAGTCTGTTTCCTAGTGCCTGTTTCAAGTTCCTGCAGTTTTCAATGTAAAACCGAGTTGGAGCTAGTACCTTCCCATATATATGTATGCAGTGGAGTTTGCAACTGAAAAGAAACTTTGTGTTCCCAACAAGCTAGTTGAAGGACGGCTTTCAAACACACTTATCTCTCAGAACTGAGCATGTGGAGAGACGTTCGTTCATCTAGCACAAAGGGAACGGGTTGCAGGAGAAACTTTTACTCTGGTTTCTCAGTCTGTTTCCTAGTGCCGGTTTGAAGTTCCTGCAGTTTTCACTGTAAAACCGAGTTGGAGCTAGTACCTTCCCATATATATGTATGGAGTGGAGTTGGAAACTGAAAAGAAACTTTGTGTTCCCAACAAGCTAGTTGAAGGACGGCTTTCACACACACTTATCTCTCAGAACTGAGCATGTGGAGAGACGTTCATTCATCTAGCACAAATGGATCGGATTGCAGGAGAAACTTTTACTCTGGTTTCTCAGTCTGTTTCCTAGTGCCGGTTTGAAGTTCCTGCAGTTTTCACTGTAAAACCGAGTTGGAGCTAGTACCTTCCCATATATATGTAAGGAGTGGAGTTGGAAACTGAAAAGAAACTTTGTGTTCCCAACAAGCTAGTTGAAGGACGGCTTTCACACACTCTTATCTCTCAGAACTGAGCATTTGGAGAGACGTTCGTTCATCTAGCACAAAGGGAACGGGTTGCAGGAGAAACTTTTACTCTGGTTTCTCAGTCTGTTTCCTAGTGCCTGTTTCAAGTTCCTGCAGTTTTCACTGTAAAACCGAGTTGGAGCTAGTACCTTCCCATATATATGTATGGAGTAGAGTTTACAACTGAAAAGAAACTTTGTGTTCCCAACAAGCTAGTTGAAGGACGGCTTTCACACACACTTATCTCTCAGAACTGAGCATGTGGAGAGACGTTCGTTCATCTACCACAAAGGGAACGGGTTGCAGGAGAAACTTTTACTCTTGTTTCTCAGTCTGTTTCCTAGTGCCTGTTTCAAGTTCCTGCAGTTTTCACTGTAAAACCGAGTTGGAGCTAGTACCTTCCCATATATATGTATGGAGTGGAGTTTGCAACTGAAAAGAAACTTTGTGTTCTCAACAAGCTAGTTGAAGGACGGCTTTCACACACACTTATCTCTCAGAACTGAGCATGTGGAGAGACGTTCGTTCATCTACCACAAAGGGAACGGGTTGCAGGAGAAACTTTTATTCTGGTTTCTCAGTCTGTTTCCTAGTGCCGGTTTGAAGTTCCTGCAGTTTTCACTGTAAAACCGAGTTGGAGCTAGTACCTTCCCATATATATGTATGGAGTGGAGTTTACAACTGAAAAGAAACTTTGTGTTCCCAACAAGCTAGTTGAAGGACGGCTTTCACACACACTTATCTCTCAGAACTGAGCATGTGGAGAGACGTTCATTCATCTAGCACAAATGGAACGGATTGCAGGAGAAACTTTTACTCTGGTTTCTCAGTCTGTTTCCTAGTGCCTGTTTCAAGTTCCTGGAGTTTTCACTGTAAAACCGAGTTGGAGCTAGTACCTTCCCATATATATATAAGGAGTGGAGTTGGAAAATGAAAAGAAACTTTGTGTTCCCAACAAGCTAGTTGAAGGACGGCTTTCACACACACTTATCTCTCAGAACTGAGCATGTGGAGAGACGTTCGTTCATCTAGCACAAAGGGAACGGGTTGCAGGAGAAACTTTTACTCTGGTTTCTCAGTCTGTTTCCTAGTGCCTGTTTCAAGTTCCTGCAGTTTTCACTGTAAAACTGAGTTGGAGCTAGTACCTTCCCATATATATGTATGGAGTGGAGTTTGCAACTGAAAAGAAACTTTGTGTTCCCAACAAGCTAGTTGAAGGACGGCTTTCACACACACTTATCTCTCAGAACTGAGCATGTGGAGAGACGTTCGTTCATCTAGCACAAAGGGAACGGGTTGCAGGAGAAACTTTTATTCTGGTTTCTCAGTCTGTTTCCTAGTGCCGGTTTGAAGTTCCTGCAGTTTTCACTGTAAAACCGAGTTGGAGCTAGTACCTTCCCATATATATGTAAGGAGTGGGGTTGGAAAATGAAAAGAAACTTTGTGTTCCCAACAAGCTAGTTGAAGGACGGCTTTCACACACACTTATCTCTCAGAACTGAGCATGTGGAGAGACGTTCGTTCATCTAGCACAAAGGGAACGGGTTGCAGGAGAAACTTTTACTCTGGTTTCTCAGTCTGTTTCCTAGTGCCGGTTTGAAGTTCCTGCAGTTTTCACTGTAAAACCGAGTTGGAGCTAGTACCTTCCCATATATATTTATGGAGTGGAGTTTACAACTGAAAAGAAACTTTGTGTTCCCAACAAGCTGGTTGAAGGACGGCTTTCACACACACTTATTTCTCAGAACTGAGCATGTGGAGACACGTTCGTTCATCTAGCACAAAGGGAACAGATTGCAGGAGAAACTTTTACTCTTGTTTCTCAGTCTGTTTCCTAGTGCCTGTTTCAAGTTCCTGCAGTTTTCACTGTAAAACCGAGTTGGAGCTAGTACCTTCCCATATATATGTATGCAGTGGAGTTTGCAACTGGAAAGAAACTTTGTGTTCCCAACAAGCTAGTTGAAGGACGGCTTTCACACACACTTATCTCTCAGAACTGAGCATGTGGAGAGACGTTCGTTCATCTAGCACAAAGGGAACGGGTTGCAGGAGAAACTTTTACTCTGGTTTCTCAGTCTGTTTCCTAGTGCCTGTTTCAAGTTCCTGGAGTTTTCACTGTAAAACCGAGTTGGAGCTAGTACCTTCCCATATATATGTATGGAGTGGAGTTTACAACTGAAAAGAAACTTTGTGTTCCCAACAAGCTGGTTGAAGGACGGCTTTCACACACACTTACCTCTCAGAACTGAGCATGTGGAGAGACGTTCGTTCATCTAGCACAAAGGGAATGGATTGCAGGAGAAACTTTTACTCTTGTTTCTCAGTCTGTTTCCTAGTGCCTGTTTCAAGTTCCTGCAGTTTTCACTGTAAAACCGAGTTGGAGCTAGTACCTTCCCATATATATGTATGGAGTGGAGTTGGAACCTGAAAAGAAACTTTGTGTTCCCAACAAGCTAGTTGAAGGACGGCTTTCACACACACTTATTTCTCAGAACTGAGCATGTGGAGAGACGTTCGTTCATCTAGCACAAAGGGAACGGGTTGCAGGAGAAACTTTTACTCTGGTTTCTCAGTCTGTTTCCTAGTGCCGGTTTGAAGTTCCTGCAGTTTTCACTGTAAAACCGAGTTTGAGCTAGTACCTTCCCATATATATGTATGGAGTGGAGTTTACAACTGAAAAGAAACTTTGTGTTCCCTACAAGCTGGTTGAAGGGCGGCTTTCACACACACTTATCTCTCAGAACTGAGCATGTGGAGAGACGTTCGTTCATCTAGCACAAAGGGAACGGATTTCAGGAGAAACTTTTACTCTTGTTTCTCAGTCTGTTTCCTAGTGCCTGTTTCAAGTTCCTGCAGTTTTCACTGTAAAACCGAGTTGGAGCTAGTACCTTCCCATATATATGTATGGAGTGGAGTTTGCAACTGAAAAGAAACTTTGTGTTCCCAACAAGCTAGTTGAAGGACGGCTTTCACACACACTTATCTCTCAGAACTGAGCATGTGGAGAGACGTTCGTTCATCTAGCACAAAGGGAACGGGTTGCAGGAGAAACTTTTATTCTGGTTTCTCAGTCTGTTTCCTAGTGCCGGTTTGAAGTTCCTGCAGTTTTCACTGTAAAACCGAGTTGGAGCTAGTACCTTCCCATATATATGTATGGAGTGGAGTTTACAACTGAAAAGAAACTTTGTGTTCCCAACAAGCTAGTTGAAGGACGGCTTTCACACACACTTATCTCTCAGAACTGAGCATGTGGAGAGACGTTCATTCATCTAGCACAAATGGAACGGATTGCAGGAGAAACTTTTACTCTGGTTTCTCAGTCTGTTTCCTAGTGCCTGTTTCAAGTTCCTGGAGTTTTCACTGTAAAACCGAGTTGGACCTAGTATCTTCCCATATATATGTAAGGAGTGGAGTTGGAAAATGAAAAGAAACTTTGTGTTCCCAACAAGCTAGTTGAAGGACGGCTTTCACACACACTTATCTCTCAGAACTGAGCATGTGGAGAGACGTTCGTTCATCTAGCACAAAGGGAACGGGTTGCAGGAGAAACTTTTACTCTGGATTCTCAGTCTGTTTCCTAGTGCCGGTTTGAAGTTCCTGCAGTTTTCACTGTAAAACCGAGTTGGAGCTAGTACCTTCCCATATATATGTAAGGAGTGGAGTTTACAACTGAAAAGAAACTTTGTGTTCCCAACAAGCTGGTTGAAGGACGGCTTTCACACACACTTACCTCTCAGAACTGAGCATGTGGAGAGACGTTCGTTCATCTTGCACAAAGGGAACGGATTGCAGGAGAAACTTTTACTCTTGTTTCTCAGTCTGTTTCCTAGTGCCTGTTTCAAGTTCCTGCAGTTTTCAATGTAAAACCGAGTTGGAGCTAGTACCTTCCCATATATATGTATGCAGTGGAGTTTGCAACTGAAAAGAAACTTTGTGTTCCCAACAAGCTAGTTGAAGGACGGCTTTCAAACACACTTATCTCTCAGAACTGAGCATGTGGAGAGACGTTCGTTCATCTAGCACAAAGGGAACGGGTTGCAGGAGAAACTTTTACTCTGGTTTCTCAGTCTGTTTCCTAGTGCCGGTTTGAAGTTCCTGCAGTTTTCACTGTAAAACCGAGTTGGAGCTAGTACCTTCCCATATATATGTATGGAGTGGAGTTGGAAACTGAAAAGAAACTTTGTGTTCCCAACAAGCTAGTTGAAGGACGGCTTTCACACACACTTATCTCTCAGAACTGAGCATGTGGAGAGACGTTCATTCATCTAGCACAAATGGATCGGATTGCAGGAGAAACTTTTACTCTGGTTTCTCAGTCTGTTTCCTAGTGCCGGTTTGAAGTTCCTGCAGTTTTCACTGTAAAACCGAGTTGGAGCTAGTACCTTCCCATATATATGTAAGGAGTGGAGTTGGAAACTGAAAAGAAACTTTGTGTTCCCAACAAGCTAGTTGAAGGACGGCTTTCACACACTCTTATCTCTCAGAACTGAGCATTTGGAGAGACGTTCGTTCATCTAGCACAAAGGGAACGGGTTGCAGGAGAAACTTTTACTCTGGTTTCTCAGTCTGTTTCCTAGTGCCTGTTTCAAGTTCCTGCAGTTTTCACTGTAAAACCGAGTTGGAGCTAGTACCTTCCCATATATATGTATGGAGTAGAGTTTACAACTGAAAAGAAACTTTGTGTTCCCAACAAGCTAGTTGAAGGACGGCTTTCACACACACTTATCTCTCAGAACTGAGCATGTGGAGAGACGTTCGTTCATCTACCACAAAGGGAACGGGTTGCAGGAGAAACTTTTACTCTTGTTTCTCAGTCTGTTTCCTAGTGCCTGTTTCAAGTTCCTGCAGTTTTCACTGTAAAACCGAGTTGGAGCTAGTACCTTCCCATATATATGTATGGAGTGGAGTTTGCAACTGAAAAGAAACTTTGTGTTCTCAACAAGCTAGTTGAAGGACGGCTTTCACACACACTTATCTCTCAGAACTGAGCATGTGGAGAGACGTTCGTTCATCTACCACAAAGGGAACGGGTTGCAGGAGAAACTTTTATTCTGGTTTCTCAGTCTGTTTCCTAGTGCCGGTTTGAAGTTCCTGCAGTTTTCACTGTAAAACCGAGTTGGAGCTAGTACCTTCCCATATATATGTATGGAGTGGAGTTTACAACTGAAAAGAAACTTTGTGTTCCCAACAAGCTAGTTGAAGGACGGCTTTCACACACACTTATCTCTCAGAACTGAGCATGTGGAGAGACGTTCATTCATCTAGCACAAATGGAACGGATTGCAGGAGAAACTTTTACTCTGGTTTCTCAGTCTGTTTCCTAGTGCCTGTTTCAAGTTCCTGGAGTTTTCACTGTAAAACCGAGTTGGAGCTAGTACCTTCCCATATATATATAAGGAGTGGAGTTGGAAAATGAAAAGAAACTTTGTGTTCCCAACAAGCTAGTTGAAGGACGGCTTTCACACACACTTATCTCTCAGAACTGAGCATGTGGAGAGACGTTCGTTCATCTAGCACAAAGGGAACGGGTTGCAGGAGAAACTTTTACTCTGGTTTCTCAGTCTGTTTCCTAGTGCCGGTTTGAAGTTACTGCAGTTTTCACTGTAAAACCGAGTTGGAGCTAGTACCTTCCCATATATATTTATGGAGTGGAGTTTACAACTGAAAAGAAACTTTGTGTTCCCAACAAGCTGGTTGAAGGACGGCTTTCACACACACTTATTTCTCAGAACTGAGCATGTGGAGACACGTTCGTTCATCTAGCACAAAGGGAACAGATTGCAGGAGAAACTTTTACTCTTGTTTCTCAGTCTGTTTCCTAGTGCCTGTTTCAAGTTCCTGCAGTTTTCACTGTAAAACCGTGTTGGAGCTAGTACCTTCCCATATATATGTATGCAGTGGAGTTTGCAACTGGAAAGAAACTTTGTGTTCCCAACAAGCTATTTGAAGGACGGCTTTCACACACACTTATCTCTCAGAACTGAGCATGTGGAGAGACGTTCGTTCATCTAGCACAAAGGGAACGGGTTGCAGGAGAAACTTTTACTCTGGTTTCTCAGTCTGTTTCCTAGTGCCTGTTTCAAGTTCCTGGAGTTTTCACTGTAAAACCGAGTTGGAGCTAGTACCTTCCCATATATATGTATGGAGTGGAGTTTACAACTGAAAAGAAACTTTGTGTTCCCAACAAGCTGGTTGAAGGACGGCTTTCACACACACTTACCTCTCAGAACTGAGCATGTGGAGAGACGTTCGTTCATCTAGCACAAAGGGAATGGATTGCAGGAGAAACTTTTACTCTGGTTTCTCAGTCTGTTTCCTAGTGCCTGTTTCAAGTTCCTGCTGTTTTCACTGTAAAACCGAGTTGGAGCTAGTACCTTCCCATATATATGTATGGAGTGGAGTTGGAACCTGAAATGAAACTTTGTGTTCCCAACAAGTTAGTTGAAGGACGGCTTTCACACACACTTATTTCTCAGAACTGAGCATGTGGAGAGACGTTCGTTCATCTAGCACAAAGGGAACGGGTTGCAGGAGAAACTTTTACTCTGGTTTCTCAGTCTGTTTCCTAGTGCCGGTTTGAAGTTCCTGCAGTTTTCACTGTAAAACCGAGTTTGAGCTAGTACCTTCCCATATATATGTATGGAGTGGAGTTTACAACTGAAAAGAAACTTTGTGTTCCCTACAAGCTGGTTGAAGGACGGCTTTCACACACACTTATCTCTCAGAACTGAGCATGTGGAGAGACGTTCGTTCATCTAGCACAAAGGGAACGGATTTCAGGAGAAACTTTTACTCTTGTTTCTCAGTCTGTTTCCTAGTGCCTGTTTCAAGTTCCTGCAGTTTTCACTGTAAAACCGAGTTGGAGCTAGTACCTTCCCATATATATGTATGGAGTGGAGTTTGCAACTGAAAAGAAACTTTGTGTTCCCAACAAGCTAGTTGAAGGACGGCTTTCACACACACTTATCTCTCAGAACTGAGCATGTGGAGAGACGTTCGTTCATCTAGCACAAAGGGAACGGGTTGCAGGAGAAACTTTTATTCTGGTTTCTCAGTCTGTTTCCTAGTGCCGGTTTGAAGTTCCTGCAGTTTTCACTGTAAAACCGAGTTGGAGCTAGTACCTTCCCATATATATGTATGGAGTGGAGTTTACAACTGAAAAGAAACTTTGTGTTCCCAACAAGCTGGTTGAAGGACGGCTTTCACACACACTTATCTCTCAGAACTGAGCATGTGGAGAGACGTTCGTTCATCTAGCACAAAGGGAACGGGTTGCAGGAGAAACTTTTACTCTGGTTTCTCAGTCTGTTTCCTAGTGCCTGTTTCAAGTTCCTGCAGTTTTCACTGTAAAACCGAGTTGGAGCTAGTACCTTCCCATATATATGTATGGAGTGGAGTTGGAAACTAAAAAGAAACTTTGTGTTCCCAACAAGCTAGTTGAAGGACGGCTTTCACACACACTTATCTTTCAGAACTGAGCATGTGGAGAGACGTTCGTTCATCTAGCACAAAGGGAACGGGTTGCAGGAGAAACTTTTACTCTTGTTTCTCAGTCTGTTTCCTAGTGCCTGTTTCAAGTTCCTGCAGTTTTCACTGTAAAACCGAGTTGGAGCTAGTACCTTCCCATATATATGTATGCAGTGGAGTTTGCAACTCTAAAGAAACTTTGTGTTCCCAACAAGCTAGTTGAAGGACGGCTTTCACACCCACTTATCTCTCAGAACTGAGCATGTGGAGAGACGTTCGTTCATCTAGCACAAAGGGAACGGGTTGCAGGAGAAACTTTTACTCTGGTTTCTCAGTCTGTTTCCTAGTGCCGGTTTGAAGTTCCTGCAGTTTTCACTGTAAAACCGAGTTGGAGCTAATACCTTCCCATATATATGTATGGAGTGGAGTTTACAGCTGAAAAGAAACTTTGTGTTCCCAACAAGCTAGTTGAAGGACGGCTTTCACACACACTTATCTCTCAGAACTGAGCATGTGGAGAGACATTCGTTCATCTAGCACAAATGGAACGGATTGCAGGAGAAACTTTTTCTCTGGTTTCTCAGTCTGTTTCCTAGTGCCTGTTTCAAGTTCCTGGAGTTTTCACTGTAAAACCGAGTTGGAGCTAGTACCTTCCCATATATATGTATGTAGTGGAGTTGGAAACTGAAAAAAAAACTTTGTGTTCCCAACAAGCTAGTTGAAGGACGGCTTTCACACACACTTATCTCTCAGAACTGAGCATGTGGAGAGACGTTCGTTCATCTAGCACAAAGGGAACGGGTTGCAGGAGAAACTTTTACTCTGGTTTCTCAGTCTGTTTCCTAGTGCCGGTTTGATGTTCCTGCAGTTTTCACTGTAAAACCGAGTTGGAGCTAGTACCTTCCCATATATATTTATGGAGTGGAGTTTACAACTGAAAAGAAACTTTGTGTTCCCAACTAGCATGTTGAAGGACGGCTTTCACACACACTTATCTCTCAGAACTGAGCATGTGGAGAGACGTTCATTCATCTAGCACAAATGGAACGGATTGCAGGAGAAACACTTACTCTTGTTTCTCAGTCTGTTTCCTAGTGCCTGTTTCAAGTTCCTGCAGTTTTCACTGTAAATCCGAGTTGGAGCTAGTACCTTCCCATATATATGTATGCAGTGGAGTTTGCAACTCTAAAGAAACTTTGTGTTCCCAACAAGCTAGTTGAAGGACGGCTTTCACACCCACTTATCTCTCAGAACTGAGCATGTGGAGAGACGTTCGTCCATCTAGCACAAAGGGAACGGGTTGCAGTAGAAACTTTTACTCTGGGTTCTCAGTCTGTTTCCTAGTGCCGGTTTGAAGTTTCTGCAGTTTTCACTGTAAAACCGAGTTGGAGCTAGTACCTTCCCATATATATTTATGGAGTGGAGTTTACAACTGAAAAGAAACTTTGTGTTCCCAACAAGCTGGTTGAAGGACGGCTTTCACACACACTTATATCTCAGAACTGAACATGTGGAGACACGTTCGTTCATCTAGCACAAAGGGAACAGATTGCAGGAGAAACTTTTACTCTTGTTTCTCAGTCTGTTTCCTAGTGCCTGTTTCAAGTTCCTGCAGTTTTCACTGTAAAACCGAGTTGGAGCTAGTACCTTCCCATATATATGTATGGAGTGGATTTTACAACTGAAAAGAAACTTTGTGTTCCCAACAAGCTGGTTGAAGGACGGCTTTCACACACACTTATCTCTCAGAACTGAGCATGTGGAGAGACGTTCGTTCATCTAACACAAAGGGAACGGATTGCAGGAGAAACTTTTACTCTTGTTTCTCAGTCTGTTTCCTAGTGCCTGTTTCAAGTTCCTGCAATTTTCACTGTAAAACCGAGTTGGAGCTAGTACCTTCCCATATATATGTATGGAGTGGAGTTTACAACTGAAAAGAAACTTTGTGTTCCCAACAAGCTGGTTGAAGGACGGCTTTCACACACACATATCTCTCAGAACTGAGCATGTGGAGAAACGTTCGTTCATCTAGCACAAAGGGAACGGATTGCAGGAGAAACTTTTACTCTTGTTTCTCAGTTTGTTTCCTAGTGCCTGTTTCAAGTTCCTGCAGTTTTCACTGTAAAACCGAGTTGGAGCTAGTACCTTCCCATATATATGTATGCAGTGGAGTTTGCAACTCTAAAGAAACTTTGTGTTCCCAACAAGCTAGTTGAAGGACGGCTTTCACACACACTTATCTCTCAGAACTGAGCATGTGGAGAGACGTTCGTTCATCTAGCACAAAGGGAACGGGTTGCAGGAGAAACTTTTACTCTGGTTTCTCAGTCTGTTTCCTAGTGCCGGTTTCAAGTTTCTGCAGTTTTCACTGTAAAACCGAGTTGGAGCTAGTACCTTCCCATATATATGTATGGAGTGGAGATTTCAACTGAAAAGAAACTTTGTGTTCCCAACAAGCTGGTTGAAGGACGGCTTTCACACACACATATCTCTCAGAACTGAGCATGTGGAGAGACGTTCGTTCATCTAGCACAAAGGGAACGGATTGAGGAGAAACATTTACTCTTGTTTCTCAGTCTGTTTCCTAGTGTCTGTTTCAAGTTCCTGCAGTTTTCACTGTAAAACCGAGTTGGAGCTAGTACCTTCCCATATATATGTATGCAGTGGAGTTTGCAACTCTAAAGAAACTTTGTGTTCCCAACAAGCTAGTTGAAGGACGGCTTTCAAACCCACTTATCTCTCAGAACTGAGCATGTGGAGAGACGTTCGTTCATCTAGCACAAAGGGAACGGGTTGCAGGAGAAACTTTTACTCTGGTTTCTCCGTCTGTTTCCTAGTGCCTGTTTCAAGTTCCTGCAGTTTTCACTGTAAAACCGAGTTGGAGCTAGTACCTTCCCATATATATGTATGGAGTGGAGTTGGAAACTGAAAAGAAACTTTGTGTTCCCAACAAGCTAGTTGAAGGACGGCTTTCACACACACTTATCTTTCAGAACTGAGCATGTGGAGAGACGTTCGTTCATCTAGCAGAAAGGGAACGGGTTGCAGGAGAAACTTTTACTCTTGTTTCTCAGTCTGTTTCCTAGTGCCTGTTTCAAGTTCCTGCAGTTTTCACTGTAAACCGAGTTGGAGCTAGTACCTTCCCATATATATGTATGCATTGGAGTTTGCAACTCTAAAGAAACTTTGTGTTCCCAACAAGCTAGTTGAAGGACGGCTTTCACACCCACTTATCTCTCAGAACTGAGCATGTGGAGAGACGTTCGTTCATCTAGCACAAAGGGAACGGGTTGCAGGAGAAACTTTTACTCTGGTTTCTCAGTCTGTTTCCTAGTGCCGGTTTGAAGTTCCTGCAGTTTTCACTGTAAAACCGAGTTGGAGCTAATACCTTCCCATATATATGTATGGAGTGGAGTTTACAGCTGAAAAGAAACTTTGTGTTCCCAACAAGCTAGTTGAAGGACGGCTTTCACACACACTTATCTCTCAGAACTGAGCATGTGGAGAGACATTCGTTCATCTAGCACAAATGGAACGGATTGCACGAGAAACTTTTTCTCTGGTTTCTCAGTCTGTTTCCTAGTGCCTGTTTCAAGTTCCTGGAGTTTTCACTGTAAAACCGAGTTGGAGCTAGTACCTTCCCATATATATGTATGGAGTGGAGTTTACAACTGAAAAGAAACTTTGTGTTCCCAACAAGCTGGTTGAAGGACGGCTTTCACACACACTTATCTCTCTGAACTGAGCATGTGGAGAGACGTTCGTTCATCTAGCACAAAGGGAACGGATTGCAGGAGAAACTTTTACTCTTGTTTCTCAGTCTGTTTCCTAGTGCCTGTTTCAAGTTCCTGCAGTTTTCACTGTAAAACAGAGTTGGAGCTAGTACCTTCCCATACATATGTATGCAGTGGAGTTTGCAACTGAAACGAAACTTTGTGTTCCCAACAAGCTAGTTGAAGGACGGCTTTCACACACACTTATCTCTCAGAACTGAGCATGTGGAGAGACGTTCGTTCATCTAGCACAAAGGGAACGGGTTGCAGGAGAAACTTTTACTCTGATTTCTCAGTCTGTTTCCTAGTGCCGGTTGGAAGTTCCTGCAGTTTTCACTGTAAATCCGATTTGGATCTAGTACCTTCCCATATATATGTATGGAGTGGAGTTTACAACTGAAAAGAAACTTTGTGTTCCCAACAAGCATGTTGAAGGACGGCTTTCACACACACTTATCTCTCAGAACTGAGCATGTGGAGAGACGTTCATTCATCTAGCACAAATGGAACGGATTGCAGGAGAAACACTTGCTCTTGTTTCTCAGTCTGTTTCCTAGTGCCTGTTTCAAGTTCCTGCAGTTTTCACTGTAAATCCGTGTTGGAGCTAGTACCTTCCCATATATATGTATGCAGTGGAGTTTGCAACCCTAAAGAAACTTTGTGTTCCCAACAAGCTAGTTGAAGGACGGCTTTCACACCCACTTATCTCTCAGAACTGAGCATGTGGAGAGACGTTCGTTCATCTAGCACAAAGGGAACGGGTTGCAGGAGAAACTTTTACTCTGGTTTCTCAGTCTGTTTCCTAGTGCCGGTTTGAAGTTCCTGCAGTTTTCACTGTAAAACCGAGTTGGAGCTAGTACCTTCCCATATATATGTATGGAGTGGAGTTTACAACTGAAAAGAAACTTTGTGTTCCCAACAAGCAAGTTGAAGGACGGCTTTCACACACACTTATCTCTCAGAACTGAGCATGTGGAGAGACGTTCATTCATCTAGCACAAATGGAATGGATTGCAGGAGAAACTTTTACTCTGGTTTCTCAGTCTGTTTCCTAGTGCCTGTTTCAAGTTCCTGGAGTTTTCACTGTAAAACCGAGTTGGAGCTAGTACCTTCCCATATATATGTATGTAGTGGAGTTGGAAACTGAAAAGAAACTTTGTGTTCCCAACAAGCTAGTTGAAGGACGGCTTTCACACACACTTATCTCTCAGAACTGAGCATGTGGAGAGACGTTCGTTCATCTAGCACAAAGGGAACGGGTTGCAGGAGAAACTTTTACTCTGGTTTCTCAGTCTGTTTCCTAGTGCCGGTTTGAAGTTCCTGCAGTTTTCACTGTAAAACCGAGTTGGAGCTAGTACCTTCCCATATATATTTATGGAGTGGAGTTTACAACTGAAAAGAAACATTGTGTTCCCAACTAGCATGTTGTAGGACGGCTTTCACACACACTTATCTCTCAGAACTGAGCATGTGGAGAGACGTTCATTCATCTAGCACAAATGGAACGGATTGCAGGAGAAACACTTACTCTTGTTTCTCAGTCTGTTTCCTAGTGCCTGTTTAAAGTTCCTGCAGTTTTCACTGTAAATCCGAGTTGGAGCTAGTACCTTCCCATATATATGTATGCAGTGGAGTTTGCAACTCTAAAGAAACTTTGTGTTCCCAACAAGCTAGTTGAAGGACGGCTTTCACACCCACTTATCTCTCAGAACTGAGCATGTGGAGAGACGTTCGTTCATCTAGCACAAAGGGAACGGGTTGCAGGAGAAACTTTTACTATGGTTTCTCAGTCTGTTTCCTAGTGCCGGTTTGAAGTTTCTGCAGTTTTCACTGTAAAACCGAGTTGGAGCTAGTACCTTCCCATATATATGTATGGAGTGGAGTTTACAACTGAAAAGAAACTTTGTGTTCCCAACAAGCTAGTTGAAGGAAGGCTTTCACACATACTTATCTCTCAGAACTGAGCATGTGGAGAGACGTTCGTTCATCTAGCACAAAGGGAACGGGTTGCAGGAGAAACTTTTACTATGATTTCTCAGTCTGTTTCCTAGTGCCGGCTTGAAGTTCCTGCAGTTTTCACTGTAAAACCGAGTTGGAGCTAGTACCTTCCCATATATATGTATGGAGTGGAGTTTACAACTGAAAAGAAACTTTGTGTTCCCAACAAGCAAGTTGAAGGACGGCTTTCACACACACTTATCTCTCAGAACTGAGCATGTGGAGAGACGTTCATTCATCTAGCACAAATGGAACGGATTGCAGGAGAAACTTTTACTCTGGTTTCTCAGTCTGTTTCCTAGTGCCTGTTTCAAGTTTTTGGAGTTTTCACTGTAAAACCGAGTTGGAGCTAGTACCTTCCCATATATATGTATGGAGTGGAGTTGGAAACTGAAAAAAAAACTTTGTGTTCCCAACAAGCTAGTTGAAGGACGGCTTTCACACACACTTATCTCTCAGAACTGAGCATGTGGAGAGACGTTCGTTCATCTAGCACAAAGGGAACGGGTTGCAGGAGAAACCTTTACTCTGGTTTCTCAGTCTGTTTCCTAGTGCCGGTTTGAAGTTCCTGCAGTTTTCACTGTAAAACCGAGTTGGAGCTAGTACCTTCCCATATATATTTATGGAGTGGAGTTTACAACTGAAAAGAAACTTTGTGTTCCCAACAAGCTGGTTGAAGGACGGCTTTCACACACACTTATATCTCAGAACTGAGCATGTGGAGACACGTTCGTTCATCTAGCACAAAGGGAACAGATTGCAGGAGAAACTTTTACTCTTGTTTCTCAGTCTGTTTCCTAGTGCCTGTTTCAAGTTCCTGCAGTTTTCACTGTAAAACCGAGTTGGAGCTAGTACCTTCCCATATATATGTATGCAGTGGAGTTTGCAACTCTAAAGAAACTTTGTGTTCCCAACAAGCTAGTTGAAGGACGGCTTTCACACACACTTATCTCTCAGAACTGAGCATGTGGAGAGACGTTCGTTCATCTAGCACAAAGGGAACGGGTTGCAGGAGAAACTTTTACTCTGGTTTCTCAGTCTGTTTCCTAGTGCCGGTTTGAAGTTCCTGCAGTTTTCACTGTAAAACCGAGTTGGAGCTAATACCTTCCCATATATATGTATGGAGTGGAGTTTACAGCTGAAAAGAAACTTTGTGTTCCCAACAAGCTAGTTGAAGGACGGCTTTCACACACACTTATCTCTCAGAACTGAGCATGTGGAGAGATATTCGTTCATCTAGCACAAATGGAACGGATTGCAGGGGAAACTTTTTCTCTGGTTTCTCAGTCTGTTTCCTAGTGCCTGTTTCAAGTTCCTGGAGTTTTCACTGTAAAACCGAGTTGGAGCTAGTACCTTCCCATATATATGTATGGAGTGGAGTTTACAACTGAAAAGAAACTTTGTGTTCCCAACAAGCTAGTTGAAGGACGGCTTTCACACACACTTATCTCTCTGAACTGAGCATGTGGAGAGACGTTCGTTCATCTAGCACAAAGGGAACGGATTGCAGGAGAAACTTTTACTCTTGTTTCTCAGTCTGTTTCCTAGTGCCTGTTTCAAGTTCCTGCAGTTTTCACTGTAAAACAGAGTTGGAGCTAGTACCTTCCCATATATATGTATGCAGTGGATTTTGCAACTGAAACGAAACTTTGTGTTCCCAACAAGCTAGTTGAAGGACGGCTTTCACACACACTTATCTCTCAGAACTGAGCATGTGGAGAGACGTTCGTTCATCTAGCACAAAGGGAACGGGTTGCAGGAGAAACTTTTACTCTGATTTCTCAGTCTGTTTCCTAGTGCCGGTTTGAAGTTCCTGCAGTTTTCACTGTAAATCCGAGTTGGATCTAGTACCTTCCCATATATATGTATGGAGTGGAGTTTACAACTGAAAAGGAACTTTGTGTTCCCAACAAGCATGTTGAAGGACGGCTTTCACACACACTTATCTCTCAGAACTGAGCATGTGGAGAGACGTTCATTCATCTAGCACAAATGGAACGGATTGCAGGAGAAACACTTACTCTTGTTTCTCAGTCTGTTTCCTAGTGCCTGTTTCAAGTTCCTGCAGTTTTCACTGTAAATCCGTGTTGGAGCTAGTACCTTCCCATATATATGTATGCAGTGGAGTTTGCAACCCTAAAGAAACTTTGTGTTCCCAACAAGCTAGTTGAAGGACGGCTTTCACACCCACTTATCTCTCAGAACTGAGCATGTGGAGAGACGTTCGTTCATCTAGCACAAAGGGAACGGGTTGCAGGAGAAACTTTTACTCTGATTTCTCAGTCTGTTTCCTAGTGCCGGCTTGAAGTTCCTGCAGTTTTCACTGTAAAACCGAGTTGGAGCTAGTACCTTCCCATATATATGTATGGAGTGGAGTTTACAACTGAAAAGAAACTTTGTGTTCCCAACAAGCAAGTTGAAGGACGGCTTTCACACACACTTATCTCTCAGAACTGAGCATGTGGAGAGACGTTCATTCATCTAGCACAAATGGAACGGATTGCAGGAGAAACTTTTACTCTGGATTCTCAGTTTGTTTCCTAGTGCCTGTTTCAAGTTCCTGGAGTTTTCACTGTAAAACCGATTTGGAGCTAGTACCTTCCCATATATATGTATGGAGTGGAGTTGGAAACTGAAAAAAAAACTTTGTGTTCCCAACAAGATAGTTGAAGGACGGCTTTCACACACACTTATCTCTCAGAACTGAGCATGTGGAGAGACGTTCGTTCATCTAGCACAAAGGGAACGGGTTGCAGGAGAAACTTTTACTCTGGTTTCTCAGTCTGTTTCCTAGTGCCGGTTTGAAGTTCCTGCAGTTTTCACTGTAAAACCGAGTTGGAGCTAGTACCTTCCCATATATATGTATGGAGTGGAGTTTACAACTGAAAAGAAACTTTGTGTTCACAACAAGCAAGTTGAAGGACGGCTTTCACACACACTTATCTCTCAGAACTGAGCATGTGGAGAGACGTTCGTTCATCTAGCACAAAGGGAACGGGTTGCAGGAGAAACTTTTACTCTGGTTTCTCAGTCTGTTTCCTAGTGCCTGTTTCAAGTTCCTGGAGTTTTCACTGTAAAACCGAGTTGGAGCTAGTACCTTCCCATATATATGTATGTAGTGGAGTTGGAAACTGAAAAAAAAACTTTGTGTTCCCAACAAGCTAGTTGAAGGACGGCTTTCACACACACTTATCTCTCAGAACTGAGCATGTGGAGAGACGTTCGTTCATCTAGCACAAAGGGAACGGGTTGCAGGAGAAACTTTTACTCTGGTTTGTCAGTCTGTTTCCTAGTGCCGGTTTGAAGTTCCTGAAGTTTTCACTGTAAAACCGAGTTGGAGCTAGTACCTTCCCATATATATTTATGGAGTGGAGTTTACAACTGAAAAGAAACTTTGTGTTCCCAACTAGCATGTTGAAGGACGGCTTTCACACACACTTATCTCTCAGAACTGAGCATGTGGAGAGACGTTCATTCATCTAGCACAAAGGGAACGGATTGCAGGAGAAACACTTACTCTTGTTTCTCAGTCTGTTTCCTAGTGCCTGTTTCAAGTTCCTGCAGTTTTCACTGTAAATCCGAGTTGGAGCTAGTACCTTCCCATATATATGTATGCAGTGGAGTTTGCAACTCTAAAGAAACTTTGTGTTCCCAACAAGCTAGTTGAAGGACGGCTTTCACACCCACTTATCTCTCAGAACTGAGCATGTGGAGAGACGTTCGTTCATCTAGCACAAAGGGAACGGGTTGCAGGAGAAACTTTTACTCTGGTTTCTCAGTCTGTTTCCTAGTGCCGGTTTGAAGTTTCTGCAGTTTTCACTGTAAAACCGAGTTGGAGCTAGTACCTTCCCATATATATGTATGGAGTGGAGTTTACAACTGAAAAGAAACTTTGTGTTCCCAACAAGCTAGTTGAAGGACGGCTTTCACACATACTTATCTCTCAGAACTGAGCATGTGGAGAGACGTTCGTTCATCTAGCACAATGGGAACGGGTTGCAGGAGAAACTTTTACTCTGATTTCTCAGTCTGTTTCCTAGTGCCAGCTTGAAGTTCCTGCAGTTTTCACTGTAAAACCGAGTTGGAGCTAGTACCTTCCCATATATATGTATGGAGTGGAGTTTACAACTGAAAAGAAACTTTGTGTTCCCAACAAGCAAGTTGAAGGACGGCTTTCACACACACATATCTCTCAGAACTGAGCATGTGGAGAGACGTTCATTCATCTAGCACAAATGGAACGGATTGCAGGAGAAACTTTTACTCTGGTTTCTCAGTCTGTTTCCTAGTGCCTGTTTCAAGTTCTTGGAGTTTTCACTGTAAAACCGAGTTGGAGCTAGTACCTTCCCATATATATGTATGGAGTGGAGTTGGAAACTGAAAAAAAAACTTTGTGTTCCCAACAAGCTAGTTGAAGGACGGCTTTCACACACACTTATCTCTCAGAACTGAGCATGTGGAGAGACGTTCGTTCATCTAGCACAAAGGGAACGGGTTGCAGGAGAAACTTTTACTCTGGTTTCTCAGTCTGTTTCCTAGTGCCGGTTTGAAGTTCCTGCAGTTTTCACTGTAAAACCGAGTTGGAGCTAGTACCTTCCCATATATATTTATGGAGTGGAGTTTACAACTGAAAAGAAACTTTGTGTTCCCAACAAGCTGGTTGAAGGACGGCTTTCACACACACTTATATCTCAGAACTGAGCATGTGGAGACACGTTCGTTCATCTAGCACAAAGGGAACAGATTGCAGGAGAAACTTTTACTCTTGTTTCTCAGTCTGTTTCCTAGTGCCTGTTTCAAGTTCCTGCAGTTTTCACTGTAAAACCGAGTTGGAGCTAGTACCTTCCCATATATATGTATGCAGTGGAGTTTGCAACTGGAAAGAAACTTTGTGTTCCCAACAAGCTAGTTGAAGGACGGCTTTCACACACACTTATCTCTCAGAACTGAGCATGTGGAGAGACGTTCGTTCATCTAGCACAAAGGGAACGGGTTGCAGGAGAAACTTTTACTCTGGGTTCTCAGTCTGTTTCCTAGTGAAGGTTTGAAGTTCCTGCAGTTTTCACTGTAAAACCGAGTTGGAGCTAGTACCTTCCCATATATATGTATGGAGTGGATTTTACAACTGAAAAGAAACTTTGTGTTCCCAACAAGCTGGTTGAAGGACGGCTTTCACACACACTTACCTCTCAGAACTGAGCATGTGGAGAGACGTTCGTTCATCTAACACAAAGGGAACGGATTGCAGGAGAAACTTTTACTCTTGTTTCTCAGTCTGTTTCCTAGTGCCTGTTTCAAGTTCCTGCAATTTTCACTGTAAAACCGAGTTGGAGCTAGTACCTTCCCATATATATGTATGGAGTGGAGTTGGAAACTGAAAAGAAACTTTCTGTTCCCAACAAGCTAGTTGAAGGACGGCTTTCACACACACTTATTTCTCAGAACTGAGCATGTGGAGAGACGTTCGTTCATCTAGCACAAAGGAAACGGGTTGCAGGAGAAACTTTTACTCTGATTTCTCAGTCTGTTTCCTAGTGCCGGTTTGAAGTTCCTGCAGTTTTCACTGTAAAACCGAGTTTGAGCTAGTACCTTCCCATATATATGTATGGAGTGGAGTTTACAACTGAAAAGAAACTTTGTGTTCCCTACAAGCTGGTTGAAGGACGGCTTTCACACACACTTATCTCTCAGAACTGAGCATGTGGAGAGACGTTCGTTCATCTAGCACAAAGGGAACGGATTGCAGGAGAAACTTTTACTCTTGTTTCTCAGTCTGTTTCCTAGTGCCTGTTTCAAGTTCCTGCAGTTTTCACTGTAAAACCGAGTTGGAGCTAGTAGCTTCCCATATATATGTATGCAGTGGAGTTTGCAACTGGAAAGAAACTTTGTGTTCCCAACAAGCTAGTTGAAGGACGGCTTTCACACACACTTATCTCTCAGAACTGAGCATGTGGAGAGACGTTCGTTCATCTAGCACAAAGGGAACGGGTTGCAGGAGAAATTTTATTCTGGTTTCTCAGTCTGTTTCCTAGTGCCGGTTTTAAGTTCCTGCAGTTTTCACTGTAAAACCGAGTTGGAGCTAGTACCTTCCCATATATATGTATGGAGTGGAGTTGGAAACTGAAAAGAAACTTTCTGTTCCCAACAAGCTAGTTGAAGGACGGCTTTCACACACACTTATTTCTCAGAACTGAGCATGTGGAGAGACGTTCGTTCATCTAGCACAAAGGAAACGGGTTGCAGGAGAAACTTTTACTCTGATTTCTCAGTCTGTTTCCTAGTGCCGGTTTGAAGTTCCTGCAGTTTTCACTGTAAAACCGAGTTTGAGCTAGTACCTTCCCATATATATGTATGGAGTGGAGTTTACAACTGAAAAGAAACTTTGTGTTCCCTACAAGCTGGTTGAAGGACGGCTTTCACACACACTTATCTCTCAGAACTGAGCATGTGGAGAGACGTTCGTTCAACTAGCACAAAGGGAACGGATTGCAGGAGAAACTTTTACTCTGGTTTCTCAGTCTGTTTCCTAGTGCCGGTTTGAAGTTCCTGCAGTTTTCACTGTAAAACCGAGTTGGAGCTAGTACCTTCCCATATATATTTATGGAGTGGAGTTTACAACTGAAAAGAAACTTTGTGTTCCCAACAAGCTGGTTGAAGGACGGCTTTCACACACACTTATTTCTCAGAACTGAGCATGTGGAGACACGTTCGTTCATCTAGCACAAAGGGAACAGATTGCAGGAGAAACTTTTACTCTTGTTTCTCAGTCTGTTTCCTAGTGCCTGTTTCAAGTTCCTGCAGTTTTCACTGTAAAACCGAGTTGGAGCTAGTACCTTCCCATATATATGTATGCAGTGGAGTTTGCAACTGGAAAGAAACTTTGTGTTCCCAACAAGCTAGTTGAAGGACGGCTTTCACACACACTTATCTCTCAGAACTGAGCATGTGGAGAGACGTTCGTTCATCTAGCACAAAGGGAACGGGTTGCAGGAGAAACTTTTACTCTGGTTTCTCAGTCTGTTTCCTAGTGCCTGTTTCAAGTTCCTGCAGTTTTCACTGTAAAACCGAGTTGGAGCTAGTACCTTCCCATATATATGTATGGAGTGGAGTTGACAACTGAAAAGAAACTTTGTGTTCCCAACAAGCTGGTTGAAGGACGGCTTTCACACACACTTACCTCTCAGAACTGAGCATGTGGAGAGACGTTCGTTCATCTAGCACAAAGGGAATGGATTGCAGGAGAAACTTTTACTCTTGTTTCTCAGTCTGTTTCCTAGTGCCTGTTTCAAGTTCCTGCAGTTTTCACTGTAAAACCGAGTTGGAGCTAGTACCTTCCCATATATATGTATGGAGTGGAGTTGGAACCTGAAAAGAAACTTTGTGTTCCCAACAAGCTAGTTGAAGGACGGCTTTCACACACACTTATTTCTCAGAACTGAGCATGTGGAGAGACGTTCGTTCATCTAGCACAAAGGGAACGGGTTGCAGGAGAAACTTTTACTCTGGTTTCTCAGTCTGTTTCCTAGTGCCGGTTTGAAGTTCCTGCAGTTTTCACTGTAAAACCGAGTTTGAGCTAGTACCTTCCCATATATATGTATGGAGTGGAGTTTACAACTGAAAAGAAACTTTGTGTTCCCTACAAGCTGGTTGAAGGGCGGCTTTCACACACACTTATCTCTCAGAACTGAGCATGTGGAGAGACGTTCGTTCATCTAGCACAAATGGAACGGATTGCAGGAGAAACTTTTACTCTGGTTTCTCAGTCTGTTTCCTAGTGCCTGTTTCAAGTTCCTGGAGTTTTCACTGTAAAACCGAGTTGGACCTAGTATCTTCCCATATATATGTAAGGAGTGGAGTTGGAAAATGAAAAGAAACTTTGTGTTCCCAACAAGCTAGTTGAAGGACGGCTTTCACACACACTTATCTCTCAGAACTGAGCATGTGGAGAGACGTTCGTTCATCTAGCACAAAGGGAACGGGTTGCAGGAGAAACTTTTACTCTGGATTCTCAGTCTGTTTCCTAGTGCCGGTTTGAAGTTCCTGCAGTTTTCACTGTAAAACCGAGTTGGAGCTAGTACCTTCCCATATATATGTAAGGAGTGGAGTTTACAACTGAAAAGAAACTTTGTGTTCCCAACAAGCTGGTTGAAGGACGGCTTTCACACACACTTACCTCTCAGAACTGAGCATGTGGAGAGACGTTCGTTCATCTTGCACAAAGGGAACGGATTGCAGGAGAAACTTTTACTCTTGTTTCTCAGTCTGTTTCCTAGTGCCTGTTTCAAGTTCCTGCAGTTTTCAATGTAAAACCGAGTTGGAGCTAGTACCTTCCCATATATATGTATGCAGTGGAGTTTGCAACTGAAAAGAAACTTTGTGTTCCCAACAAGCTAGTTGAAGGACGGCTTTCAAACACACTTATCTCTCAGAACTGAGCATGTGGAGAGACGTTCGTTCATCTAGCACAAAGGGAACGGGTTGCAGGAGAAACTTTTACTCTGGTTTCTCAGTCTGTTTCCTAGTGCCGGTTTGAAGTTCCTGCAGTTTTCACTGTAAAACCGAGTTGGAGCTAGTACCTTCCCATATATATGTATGGAGTGGAGTTGGAAACTGAAAAGAAACTTTGTGTTCCCAACAAGCTAGTTGAAGGACGGCTTTCACACACACTTATCTCTCAGAACTGAGCATGTGGAGAGACGTTCATTCATCTAGCACAAATGGATCGGATTGCAGGAGAAACTTTTACTCTGGTTTCTCAGTCTGTTTCCTAGTGCCTGTTTCAAGTTCCTGCAGTTTTCACTGTAAAACCGAGTTGGAGCTAGTACCTTCCCATATATATGTATGGAGTAGAGTTTACAACTGAAAAGAAACTTTGTGTTCCCAACAAGCTAGTTGAAGGACGGCTTTCACACACACTTATCTCTCAGAACTGAGCATGTGGAGAGACGTTCGTTCATCTAGCACAAAGGGAACGGGTTGCAGGAGAAACTTTTACTCTGGATTCACAGTCTGTTTCCTAGTGCCGGTTTGAAGTTCCTGCATTTTTCACTGTAAAACCGAGTTGGAGCTAGTACCTTCCCATATATATGTATGGAGTGGAGTTTACAACTGAAAAGAAACTTTGTGTTCCCTACAAGCTGGTTGAAGGACTGCTTTCACACACACTTATCTCTCAGAACTGAGCATGTGGAGAGACGTTCGTTCATCTAGCACAAAGGGAACGGGTTGCAGGAGAAACTTTTACTCTGGTTTCTCAGTCTGTTTCCTAGTGCCGGTTTGAAGTTCCTGCAGTTTTCACTGTAAAACCGAGTTTGAGCTAGTACCTTCCCATATATATGTATGGAGTGGAGTTTACAACTGAAAAGAAACTTTGTGTTCCCTACAAGCTGGTTGAAGGACGGCTTTCACACACACTTATCTCTCAGAACTGAGCATGTGGAGAGACGTTCATTCATCTAGCACAAAGGGAACGGATTGCAGGAGAAACTTTTACTCTTGTTTCTCAGTCTGTTTCCTAGTGCCTGTTTCAAGTTCCTGCAGTTTTCACTGTAAAACCGAGTTGGAGCTAGTACCTTCCCATATATATGTATGGAGTGGAGTTTGCAACTGAAAAGAAACTTTGTGTTCTCAACAAGCTAGTTGAAGGACGGCTTTCACACACACTTATCTCTCAGAACTGAGCATGTGGAGAGACGTTCGTTCATCTACCACAAAGGGAACGGGTTGCAGGAGAAACTTTTATTCTGGTTTCTCAGTCTGTTTCCTAGTGCCGGTTTGAAGTTCCTGCAGTTTTCACTGTAAAACCGAGTTGGAGCTAGTACCTTCCCATATATATGTATGGAGTGGAGTTTACAACTGAAAAGAAACTTTGTGTTCCCAACAAGCTAGTTGAAGGACGGCTTTCACACACACTTATCTCTCAGAACTGAGCATGTGGAGAGACGTTCATTCATCTAGCACAAATGGAACGGATTGCAGGAGAAACTTTTACTCTGGTTTCTCAGTCTGTTTCCTAGTGCCTGTTTCAAGTTCCTGGAGTTTTCACTGTAAAACCGAGTTGGAGCTAGTACCTTCCCATATATATATAAGGAGTGGAGTTGGAAAATGAAAAGAAACTTTGTGTTCCCAACAAGCTAGTTGAAGGACGGCTTTCACACACACTTATCTCTCAGAACTGAGCATGTGGAGAGACGTTCGTTCATCTAGCACAAAGGGAACGGGTTGCAGGAGAAACTTTTACTCTGGTTTCTCAGTCTGTTTCCTAGTGCCGGTTTGAAGTTACTGCAGTTTTCACTGTAAAACCGAGTTGGAGCTAGTACCTTCCCATATATATTTATGGAGTGGAGTTTACAACTGAAAAGAAACTTTGTGTTCCCAACAAGCTGGTTGAAGGACGGCTTTCACACACACTTATTTCTCAGAACTGAGCATGTGGAGACACGTTCGTTCATCTAGCACAAAGGGAACAGATTGCAGGAGAAACTTTTACTCTTGTTTCTCAGTCTGTTTCCTAGTGCCTGTTTCAAGTTCCTGCAGTTTTCACTGTAAAACCGTGTTGGAGCTAGTACCTTCCCATATATATGTATGCAGTGGAGTTTGCAACTGGAAAGAAACTTTGTGTTCCCAACAAGCTATTTGAAGGACGGCTTTCACACACACTTATCTCTCAGAACTGAGCATGTGGAGAGACGTTCGTTCATCTAGCACAAAGGGAACGGGTTGCAGGAGAAACTTTTACTCTGGTTTCTCAGTCTGTTTCCTAGTGCCTGTTTCAAGTTCCTGGAGTTTTCACTGTAAAACCGAGTTGGAGCTAGTACCTTCCCATATATATGTATGGAGTGGAGTTTACAACTGAAAAGAAACTTTGTGTTCCCAACAAGCTGGTTGAAGGACGGCTTTCACACACACTTACCTCTCAGAACTGAGCATGTGGAGAGACGTTCGTTCATCTAGCACAAAGGGAATGGATTGCAGGAGAAACTTTTACTCTTGTTTCTCAGTCTGTTTCCTAGTGCCTGTTTCAAGTTCCTGCTGTTTTCACTGTAAAACCGAGTTGGAGCTAGTACCTTCCCATATATATGTATGGAGTGGAGTTGGAACCTGAAATGAAACTTTGTGTTCCCAACAAGTTAGTTGAAGGACGGCTTTCACACACACTTATTTCTCAGAACTGAGCATGTGGAGAGACGTTCGTTCATCTAGCACAAAGGGAACGGGTTGCAGGAGAAACTTTTACTCTGGTTTCTCAGTCTGTTTCCTAGTGCCGGTTTGAAGTTCCTGCAGTTTTCACTGTAAAACCGAGTTTGAGCTAGTACCTTCCCATATATATGTATGGAGTGGAGTTTACAACTGAAAAGAAACTTTGTGTTCCCTACAAGCTGGTTGAAGGACGGCTTTCACACACACTTATCTCTCAGAACTGAGCATGTGGAGAGACGTTCGTTCATCTAGCACAAAGGGAACGGATTTCAGGAGAAACTTTTACTCTTGTTTCTCAGTCTGTTTCCTAGTGCCTGTTTCAAGTTCCTGCAGTTTTCACTGTAAAACCGAGTTGGAGCTAGTACCTTCCCATATATATGTATGGAGTGGAGTTTGCAACTGAAAAGAAACTTTGTGTTCCCAACAAGCTAGTTGAAGGACGGCTTTCACACACACTTATCTCTCAGAACTGAGCATGTGGAGAGACGTTCGTTCATCTAGCACAAAGGGAACGGGTTGCAGGAGAAACTTTTATTCTGGTTTCTCAGTCTGTTTCCTAGTGCCGGTTTGAAGTTCCTGCAGTTTTCACTGTAAAACCGAGTTGGAGCTAGTACCTTCCCATATATATGTATGGAGTGGAGTTTACAACTGAAAAGAAACTTTGTGTTCCCAACAAGCTAGTTGAAGGACGGCTTTCACACACACTTATCTCTCAGAACTGAGCATGTGGAGAGACGTTCATTCATCTAGCACAAATGGAACGGATTGCAGGAGAAACTTTTACTCTGGTTTCTCAGTCTGTTTCCTAGTGCCTGTTTCAAGTTCCTGGAGTTTTCACTGTAAAACCGAGTTGGACCTAGTATCTTCCCATATATATGTAAGGAGTGGAGTTGGAAAATGAAAAGAAACTTTGTGTTCCCAACAAGCTAGTTGAAGGACGGCTTTCACACACACTTATCTCTCAGAACTGAGCATGTGGAGAGACGTTCGTTCATCTAGCACAAAGGGAACGGGTTGCAGGAGAAACTTTTACTCTGGTTTCTCAGTCTGTTTCCTAGTGCCGGTTTGAAGTTACTGCAGTTTTCACTGTAAAACCGAGTTGGAGCTAGTACCTTCCCATATATATTTATGGAGTGGAGTTTACAACTGAAAAGAAACTTTGTGTTCCCAACAAGCTGGTTGAAGGACGGCTTTCACACACACTTATTTCTCAGAACTGAGCATGTGGAGACACGTTCGTTCATCTAGCACAAAGGGAACAGATTGCAGGAGAAACTTTTACTCTTGTTTCTCAGTCTGTTTCCTAGTGCCTGTTTCAAGTTCCTGCAGTTTTCACTGTAAAACCGTGTTGGAGCTAGTACCTTCCCATATATATGTATGCAGTGGAGTTTGCAACTGGAAAGAAACTTTGTGTTCCCAACAAGCTATTTGAAGGACGGCTTTCACACACACTTATCTCTCAGAACTGAGCATGTGGAGAGACGTTCGTTCATCTAGCACAAAGGGAACGGGTTGCAGGAGAAACTTTTACTCTGGTTTCTCAGTCTGTTTCCTAGTGCCTGTTTCAAGTTCCTGGAGTTTTCACTGTAAAACCGAGTTGGAGCTAGTACCTTCCCATATATATGTATGGAGTGGAGTTTACAACTGAAAAGAAACTTTGTGTTCCCAACAAGCTGGTTGAAGGACGGCTTTCACACACACTTACCTCTCAGAACTGAGCATGTGGAGAGACGTTCGTTCATCTAGCACAAAGGGAACGGATTTCAGGAGAAACTTTTACTCTTGTTTCTCAGTCTGTTTCCTAGTGCCTGTTTCAAGTTCCTGCAGTTTTCACTGTAAAACCGAGTTGGAGCTAGTACCTTCCCATATATATGTATGGAGTGGAGTTTGCAACTGAAAAGAAACTTTGTGTTCCCAACAAGCTAGTTGAAGGACGGCTTTCACACACACTTATCTCTCAGAACTGAGCATGTGGAGAGACGTTCGTTCATCTAGCACAAAGGGAACGGGTTGCAGGAGAAACTTTTATTCTGGTTTCTCAGTCTGTTTCCTAGTGCCGGTTTGAAGTTCCTGCAGTTTTCACTGTAAAACCGAGTTGGAGCTAGTACCTTCCCATATATATGTATGGAGT
Source organism: Camelus dromedarius (assembly GCF_036321535.1). NCBI lineage: Eukaryota > Metazoa > Chordata > Mammalia > Artiodactyla > Camelidae > Camelus > Camelus dromedarius. The sequence goes on along the minus strand of NC_087470.1, from coordinate 11,097,988 downwards.
GGAGTTTACAACTGAAAAGAAACTTTGTGTTCCCAACAAGCTAGTTGAAGGACGGCTTTCACACACACTTATCTCTCAGAACTGAGCATGTGGAGAGACGTTCATTCATCTAGCACAAATGGAACGGATTGCAGGAGAAACTTTTACTCTGGTTTCTCAGTCTGTTTCCTAGTGCCTGTTTCAAGTTCCTGGAGTTTTCACTGTAAAACCGAGTTGGACCTAGTATCTTCCCATATATATGTAAGGAGTGGAGTTGGAAAATGAAAAGAAACTTTGTGTTCCCAACAAGCTAGTTGAAGGACGGCTTTCACACACACTTATCTCTCAGAACTGAGCATGTGGAGAGACGTTCGTTCATCTAGCACAAAGGGAACGGGTTGCAGGAGAAACTTTTACTCTGGATTCTCAGTCTGTTTCCTAGTGCCGGTTTGAAGTTCCTGCAGTTTTCACTGTAAAACCGAGTTGGAGCTAGTACCTTCCCATATATATGTAAGGAGTGGAGTTTACAACTGAAAAGAAACTTTGTGTTCCCAACAAGCTGGTTGAAGGACGGCTTTCACACACACTTACCTCTCAGAACTGAGCATGTGGAGAGACGTTCGTTCATCTTGCACAAAGGGAACGGATTGCAGGAGAAACTTTTACTCTTGTTTCTCAGTCTGTTTCCTAGTGCCTGTTTCAAGTTCCTGCAGTTTTCAATGTAAAACCGAGTTGGAGCTAGTACCTTCCCATATATATGTATGCAGTGGAGTTTGCAACTGAAAAGAAACTTTGTGTTCCCAACAAGCTAGTTGAAGGACGGCTTTCAAACACACTTATCTCTCAGAACTGAGCATGTGGAGAGACGTTCGTTCATCTAGCACAAAGGGAACGGGTTGCAGGAGAAACTTTTACTCTGGTTTCTCAGTCTGTTTCCTAGTGCCGGTTTGAAGTTCCTGCAGTTTTCACTGTAAAACCGAGTTGGAGCTAGTACCTTCCCATATATATGTATGGAGTGGAGTTGGAAACTGAAAAGAAACTTTGTGTTCCCAACAAGCTAGTTGAAGGACGGCTTTCACACACACTTATCTCTCAGAACTGAGCATGTGGAGAGACGTTCATTCATCTAGCACAAATGGATCGGATTGCAGGAGAAACTTTTACTCTGGTTTCTCAGTCTGTTTCCTAGTGCCGGTTTGAAGTTCCTGCAGTTTTCACTGTAAAACCGAGTTGGAGCTAGTACCTTCCCATATATATGTAAGGAGTGGAGTTGGAAACTGAAAAGAAACTTTGTGTTCCCAACAAGCTAGTTGAAGGACGGCTTTCACACACTCTTATCTCTCAGAACTGAGCATTTGGAGAGACGTTCGTTCATCTAGCACAAAGGGAACGGGTTGCAGGAGAAACTTTTACTCTGGTTTCTCAGTCTGTTTCCTAGTGCCTGTTTCAAGTTCCTGCAGTTTTCACTGTAAAACCGAGTTGGAGCTAGTACCTTCCCATATATATGTATGGAGTAGAGTTTACAACTGAAAAGAAACTTTGTGTTCCCAACAAGCTAGTTGAAGGACGGCTTTCACACACACTTATCTCTCAGAACTGAGCATGTGGAGAGACGTTCGTTCATCTAGCACAAAGGGAACGGGTTGCAGGAGAAACTTTTACTCTGGATTCACAGTCTGTTTCCTAGTGCCGGTTTGAAGTTCCTGCATTTTTCACTGTAAAACCGAGTTGGAGCTAGTACCTTCCCATATATATGTATGGAGTGGAGTTTACAACTGAAAAGAAACTTTGTGTTCCCTACAAGCTGGTTGAAGGACTGCTTTCACACACACTTATCTCTCAGAACTGAGCATGTGGAGAGACGTTCGTTCATCTAGCACAAAGGGAACGGGTTGCAGGAGAAACTTTTACTCTGGTTTCTCAGTCTGTTTCCTAGTGCCGGTTTGAAGTTCCTGCAGTTTTCACTGTAAAACCGAGTTTGAGCTAGTACCTTCCCATATATATGTATGGAGTGGAGTTTACAACTGAAAAGAAACTTTGTGTTCCCTACAAGCTGGTTGAAGGACGGCTTTCACACACACTTATCTCTCAGAACTGAGCATGTGGAGAGACGTTCATTCATCTAGCACAAAGGGAACGGATTGCAGGAGAAACTTTTACTCTTGTTTCTCAGTCTGTTTCCTAGTGCCTGTTTCAAGTTCCTGCAGTTTTCACTGTAAAACCGAGTTGGGGCTAGTACCTTCCCATATATATGTATGGAGTGGAGTTTGCAACTGAAAAGAAACTTTGTGTTCTCAACAAGCTAGTTGAAGGACGGCTTTCACACACACTTATCTCTCAGAACTGAGCATGTGGAGAGACGTTCGTTCATCTACCACAAAGGGAACGGGTTGCAGGAGAAACTTTTATTCTGGTTTCTCAGTCTGTTTCCTAGTGCCGGTTTGAAGTTCCTGCAGTTTTCACTGTAAAACCGAGTTGGAGCTAGTACCTTCCCATATATATGTATGGAGTGGAGTTTACAACTGAAAAGAAACTTTGTGTTCCCAACAAGCTAGTTGAAGGACGGCTTTCACACACACTTATCTCTCAGAACTGAGCATGTGGAGAGACGTTCATTCATCTAGCACAAATGGAACGGATTGCAGGAGAAACTTTTACTCTGGTTTCTCAGTCTGTTTCCTAGTGCCTGTTTCAAGTTCCTGGAGTTTTCACTGTAAAACCGAGTTGGAGCTAGTACCTTCCCATATATATATAAGGAGTGGAGTTGGAAAATGAAAAGAAACTTTGTGTTCCCAACAAGCTAGTTGAAGGACGGCTTTCACACACACTTATCTCTCAGAACTGAGCATGTGGAGAGACGTTCGTTCATCTAGCACAAAGGGAACGGGTTGCAGGAGAAACTTTTACTCTGGTTTCTCAGTCTGTTTCCTAGTGCCGGTTTGAAGTTACTGCAGTTTTCACTGTAAAACCGAGTTGGAGCTAGTACCTTCCCATATATATTTATGGAGTGGAGTTGGAAACTGAAAAGAAACTTTGTGTTCCCAACAAGCTGGTTGAAGGACGGCTTTCACACACACTTATTTCTCAGAACTGAGCATGTGGAGACACGTTCGTTCATCTAGCACAAAGGGAACAGATTGCAGGAGAAACTTTTACTCTTGTTTCTCAGTCTGTTTCCTAGTGCCTGTTTCAAGTTCCTGCAGTTTTCACTGTAAAACCGTGTTGGAGCTAGTACCTTCCCATATATATGTATGCAGTGGAGTTTGCAACTGGAAAGAAACTTTGTGTTCCCAACAAGCTATTTGAAGGACGGCTTTCACACACACTTATCTCTCAGAACTGAGCATGTGGAGAGACGTTCGTTCATCTAGCACAAAGGGAACGGGTTGCAGGAGAAACTTTTACTCTGGTTTCTCAGTCTGTTTCCTAGTGCCTGTTTCAAGTTCCTGGAGTTTTCACTGTAAAACCGAGTTGGAGCTAGTACCTTCCCATATATATGTATGGAGTGGAGTTTACAACTGAAAAGAAACTTTGTGTTCCCAACAAGCTGGTTGAAGGACGGCTTTCACACACACTTACCTCTCAGAACTGAGCATGTGGAGAGACGTTCGTTCATCTAGCACAAAGGGAATGGATTGCAGGAGAAACTTTTACTCTTGTTTCTCAGTCTGTTTCCTAGTGCCTGTTTCAAGTTCCTGCAGTTTTCACTGTAAAACCGAGTTGGAGCTAGTACCTTCCCATATATATGTATGGAGTGGAGTTGGAACCTGAAATGAAACTTTGTGTTCCCAACAAGTTAGTTGAAGGACGGCTTTCACACACACTTATTTCTCAGAACTGAGCATGTGGAGAGACGTTCGTTCATCTAGCACAAAGGGAACCGGTTGCAGGAGAAACTTTTACTCTGGTTTCTCAGTCTGTTTCCTAGTGCCGGTTTGAAGTTCCTGCAGTTTTCACTGTAAAACCGAGTTTGAGCTAGTACCTTCCCATATATATGTATGGAGTGGAGTTTACAACTGAAAAGAAACTTTGTGTTCCCTACAAGCTGGTTGAAGGACGGCTTTCACACACACTTATCTCTCAGAACTGAGCATGTGTAGAGACGTTCGTTCATCTAGCACAAAGGGAACGGATTGCAGGAGAAACTTTTACTCTTGTTTCTCAGTCTGTTTCCTAGTGCCTGTTTCAAGTTCCTGCAGTTTTCACTGTAAAACCGAGTTGGAGCTAGTACCTTCCTATATATATGTATGGAGTGGAGTTTGCAACTGAAAAGAAACTTTGTGTTCCCAACAAGCTAGTTGAAGGACGGCTTTCACACACACTTATCTCTCAGAACTGAGCATGTGGAGAGACGTTCGTTCATCTAGCACAAAGGGAACGGGTTGCAGGAGAAACTTTTATTCTGGTTTCTCAGTCTGTTTCCTAGTGCCGGTTTGAAGTTCCTGCAGTTTTCACTGTAAAACCGAGTTGGAGCTAGTACCTTCCCATATATATGTATGGAGTGGAGTTTACAACTGAAAAGAAACTTTGTGTTCCCAACAAGCTAGTTGAAGGTCGGCTTTCACACACACTTATCTCTCAGAACTGAGCATGTGGAGAGACGTTCATTCATCTAGCACAAATGGAACGGATTGCAGGAGAAACTTTTTCTCTGGTTTCTCAGTCTGTTTCCTAGTGCCTGTTTCAAGTTCCTGGAGTTTTCACTGTAAAACCGAGTTGGAGCTAGTACCTTCCCATATATATGTAAGGAGTGGAGTTGGAAAATGAAAAGAAACTTTGTGTTCCCAACAAGCTAGTTGAAGGACGGCTTTCACACACACTTATATGTCAGAACTGAGCATGTGGAGAGACGTTCGTTCATCTAGCACAAAGGGAACGGGTTGCAGGAGAAACTTTTACTCTGGATTCTCAGTCTGTTTCCTAGTGCCGGTTTGAAGTTCCTGCAGTTTTCACTGTAAAACCGAGTTGGAGCTAGTACCTTCCCATATATATGTAAGGAGTGGAGTTTACAACTGAAAAGAAACTTTGTGTTCCCAACAAGCTGGTTGAAGTACGGCTTTCACACACACTTACCTCTCAGAACTGAGCATGTGGAGAGACGTTCTTTCATCTAGCACAAAGGGAACGGATTGCAGGAGAAACTTTTACTCTTGTTTCTCAGTCTGTTTCCTAGTGCCTGTTTCAAGTTCCTGCAGTTTTCAATGTAAAACCGAGTTGGAGCTAGTACCTTCCCATATATATGTATGCAGTGGAGTTTGCAACTGAAAAGAAACTTTGTGTTCCCAACAAGCTAGTTGAAGGACGGCTTTCACACACACGTATCTCTCAGAACTGAGCATGTGGAGAGACGTTCGTTCATCTAGCACAAAGGGAACGGGTTGCAGGAGAAACTTTTACTCTGGTTTCTCAGTCTGTTTCCTAGTGCCGGTTTGAAGTTCCTGCAGTTTTCACTGTAAAACCGAGTTGGAGCTAGTACCATCCCATATATATGTATGGAGTGGAGTTTACAACTGAAAAGAAACTTTGTGTTCCCAACAAGCTAGTTGAAGGACGGCTTTCACACACACTTATCTCTCAGAACTGAGCATGTGGAGAGACGTTCATTCATCTAGCACAAATGGAACGGATTGCAGGAGAAACTTTTACTCTGGTTTCTCAGTCTGTTTCCTAGTGCCTGTTTCAAGTTCCTGGAGTTTTCACTGTAAAACCGTGTTGGAGCTAGTACCTTCCCATATATATGTATGGAGTGGAGTTTACAACTGAAAAGAAACTTTGTGTTCCCAACAAGCTGGTTGAAGTACGGCTTTCACACACACTTACTTCTCAGAACTGAGCATGTGGAGAGACGTTCGTTCATCTAGCACAAAGGGAACGGATTGCAGGAGAAACTTTTACTCTTGTTTCTCAGTCTGTTTCCTAGTGCCGGTTTGAAGTTCCTGCAGTTTTCACTGTAAAACCGAGTTGGAGCTAGTACCTTCCCATATATATGTATGGAGTGGAGTTGGAACCTGAAAAGAAACTTTGTGTTCCCAACAAGCTAGTTGAAGGACGGCTTTCACACACACTTATTTCTCAGAACTGAGCATGTGGAGAGACGTTCATTCATCTAGCACAAATGGAACGGATTGCAGGAGAAACTTTTACTCTGGTTTCTCAGTCTGTTTCCTAGTGCCGGTTTGAAGTTCCTGCAGTTTTCACTGTAAAACCGAGTTTGAGCTAGTACCTTCCCATATATATGTATGGAGTGGAGTTTACAACTGAAAAGAAACTTTGTGTTCCCTACAAGCTGGTTGAAGGACGGCTTTCACACACACTTATCTCTCAGAACTGAGCATGTGTAGAGACGTTCGTTCATCTAGCACAAAGGGAACGGATTGCAGGAGAAACTTTTACTCTTGTTTCTCAGTCTGTTTCCTAGTGCCGGTTTCAAGTTCCTGCAGTTTTCACTGTAAAACCGAGTTGGAGCTAGTACCTTCCCATATATATGTATGGAGTGGAGTTTACAACTGAAAAGAAACTTTGTGTTCCCAACAAGCTAGTTGAAGGACGGCTTTCACACACACTTATCTCTCAGAACTGAGCATGTGGAGAGACGTTCATTCATCTAGCACAAATGGAACCGATTGCAGGAGAAACTTTTACTCTGGTTTCTCAGTCTGTTTCCTAGTGCCTGTTTCAAGTTCCTGGAGTTTTCACTGTAAAACCGAGTTGGAGCTAGTACCTTCCCATATATATGTATGGAGTGGATTTGGAAACTGAAAAGAAACTTTGTGTTCCCAACAAGCTAGTTGAAGGAAGGCTTTCACACACACTTATCTCTCTGAACTGAGCATGTGGAGAGACGTTCGTTCATCTAGCACAAGGGGAACGGGTTGCAGGAGAAACTTTTACTCTGGTTTCTCAGTCTGTTTCCTAGTGCCGGTTTGAAGTTCCTGCAGTTTTCACTGTAAAACAGATTTGGAGCTAGTACCTTCCCATATATATGTATGGAGTGGAGTTTACAACTGAAAAGAAACTTTGTGTTCCCAACAAGCTAGTTGAAGGACGGCTTTCACACACACTTATCTCTCAGAACTGAGCATGTGGAGAGACGTTCGTTCATCTAGCACAAAGGGAACGGGTTGCAGGAGAAACTTTTACTCTGGATTCTCAGTCTGTTTCCTAGTGCCGGTTTGAAGTTCCTGCAATTTTCACTGTAAAACCGAGTTGGAGCTAGTACCTTCCCATATATATGTAAGGAGTGGAGTTTACAACTGAAAAGAAACTTTGTGTTCCCAACAAGCTAGTTGAAGGACGGCTTTCACACACACTTACCTCTCAGAACTGAGCATGTGGAGAGACGTTCGTTCATCTTGCACAAAGGGAACGGATTGCAGGAGAAACTTTTACTCTTGTTTCTCAGTCTGTTTCCTAGTGCCTGTTTCAAGTTCCTGCAGTTTTCAATGTAAAATCGAGTTGGAGCTAGTACCTTCCCATATATATGTATGCAGTGGAGTTTGCAACTGAAAAGAAACTTTGTGTTCCCAACAAGCTAGTTGAAGGACGGCTTTCACACACACTTATCTCTCAGAACTGAGCATGTGGAGAGACGTTCGTTCATCTAGCACAAAGGGAACGGGTTGCAGGAGAAACTTTTACTCTGGTTTCTCAGTCTGTTTCCTAGTGCCGGTTTGAAGTTCCTGCAGTTTTCACTGTAAAACCGAGTTGGAGCTAGTACCTTCCCATATATATGTATGGAGTGGAGTTTACAACTGAAAAGAAACTTTGTGTTCCCAACAAGCTAGTTGAAGGACGGCTTTCACACACACTTATCTCTCAGAACTGAGCATGTGGAGAGACGTTCGTTCATCTAGCACAAAGTGAACGGGTTGCAGGAGAAACTTTTACTCTGGTTTCTCAGTCTGTTTCCTAGTGCCGGTTTGAAGTTCCTGGAGTTTTCACTGTAAAACCGAGTTGGAGCTAGTACCTTCCCATATATATGTATGGAGTGGAGTTTACAACTGAAAAGAAACTTTGTGTTCCCAACAAGCTAGTTGAAGGACGGCTTTCACACACACTTATCTCTCAGAACTGAGCATGTGGAGAGACGTTCATTCATCTAGCACAAATGGAACTGATTGCAGGAGAAACTTTTACTCTGGTTTCTCAGTCTGTTTCCTAGTGCCTGTTTCAAGTTCCTGCAGTTTTCACTGTAAAACCGAGTTGGAGCTAGTACCTTCCCATATATATGTATGGAGTGGAGTTTACAACTGAAAAGAAACTTTGTGTTCCCAACAAGCTGGTTGAAGTACGGCTTTCACACACACTTATCTCTCAAAACTGAGCATGTGGAGAGACGTTCGTTCATCTAGCACAAAGGGAACGGATTGCAGGAGAAACTTTTACTCTTGTTTCTCAGTCTGTTTCCTAGTGCCTGTTTCAAGTTCCTGCAGTTTTCAATGTAAAACCGAGTTGGAGCTAGTACCTTCCCATATATATGTATGCAGTGGAGTTTGCAACTGAAAAGAAACTTTGTGTTCCCAAAAGCTAGTTGAAGGACGGCTTTCACACACACTTATCTCTCAGAACTGAGCATGTGGAGAGACGTTCGTTCATCTAGCACAAAGGGAACGGGTTGCAGGAGAAACTTTTACTCTGGATTCTCAGTCTGTTTCCTAGTGCCGGTTTGAAGTTCCTGCAGTTTTCACTGTAAAACCGAGTTGGAGCTAGTACCTTCCCATATATATGTATGGAGTGGAGTTGGAACCTGAAAAGAAACTTTGTGTTTCCAACAAGCTAGTTGAAGGACGGCTTTCACACACACTTATTTCTCAGAACTGAGCATGTGGAGAGACGTTCATTCATCTAGCACAAATGGAACGGATTGCAGGAGAAACTTTTACTCTGGTTTCTCCGTCTGTTTCCTAGTGCCGGTTTGAAGTTCCTGCAGTTTTCACTGTAAAACCGAGTTTGAGCTAGTACTTTCCCATATATATGTATGGAGTGGAGTTTACAACTGAAAAGAAACTTTGTGTTCCCTACAAGCTGGTTGAAGGACGGCTTTCACACACACTTATCTCTCAGAACTGAGCATGTGTAGAGACGTTCGTTCATCTAGCACAAAGGGAACGGATTGCAGGAGAAACTTTTACTCTTGTTTCTCAGTCTGTTTCCTAGTGCCGGTTTCAAGTTCCTGCAGTTTTCACTGTAAAACCGAGTTGGAGCTAGTACCTTCCCATATATATGTATGGAGTGGAGTTTACAACTGAAAAGAAACTTTGTGTTCCCAACAAGCTAGTTGAAGGACGGCTTTCACACACACTTATCTCTCAGAACTGAGCATGTGGAGAGACGTTCATTCATCTAGCACAAATGGAACCGATTGCAGGAGAAACTTTTACTCTGGTTTCTCAGTCTGTTTCCTAGTGCCTGTTTCAAGTTCCTGGAGTTTTCACTGTAAAACCGAGTTGGAGCTAGTACCTTCCCATATATATGTATGGAGTGGATTTGGAAACTGAAAAGAAACTTTGTGTTCCCAACAAGCTAGTTGAAGGAAGGCTTTCACACACACTTATCTCTCAGAACTGAGCATGTGGAGAGACGTTCGTTCATCTAGCACAAAGGGAACGGGTTGCAGGAGAAACTTTTACTCTGGTTTCTCAGTCTGTTTCCTAGTGCCGGTTTGAAGTTCCTGGAGTTTTCACTGTAAAACAGATTTGGAGCTAGTACCTTCCCATATATATGTATGGAGTGGAGTTTACAACCGAAAAGAAACTTTGTGTTCCCAACAAGCTAGTTGAAGGACGGCTTTCACACACACTTATCTCTCAGAACTGAGCATGTGGAGAGACGTTCGTTCATCTAGCACAAAGGGAACGGGTTGCAGGAGAAACTTTTACTCTGGATTCTCAGTCTGTTTCCAAGTGCCGGTTTGAAGTTCCTGCAGTTTTCACTGTAAAACCGAGTTGGAGCTAGTACCTTCCCATATATATGTAAGGAGTGGAGTTTACAACTGAAAAGAAACTTTGTGTTCCCAACAAGCTAGTTGAAGGACGGCTTTCACACACACTTATCTCTCAGAACTGAGCATGTGGAGAGACGTTCATTCATCTAGCACAAATCGAACCGATTGCAGGAGAAACTTTTACTCTGGTTTCTCAGTCTGTTTCCTAGTGCCTGTTTCAAGTTCCTGGAGTTTTCACTGTAAAACCGAGTTGGAGCTAGTACCTTCCCATATATATGTATGGAGTGGATTTGGAAACTGAAAAGAAACTTTGTGTTCCCAACAAGCTAGTTGAAGGAAGGCTTTCACACACACTTATCTTTCAGAACTGAGCATGTGGAGAGACGTTCGTTCATCTAGCACAAAGGGAACGGGTTGCAGGAGAAACTTTTACTCTGGTTTCTCAGTCTGTTTCCTAGTGCCGGTTTGAAGTTCCTGGAGTTTTCACTGTAAAACAGATTTGGAGCTAGTACCTTCCCATATATATGTATGGAGTGGAGTTTACAACTGAAAAGAAACTTTGTGTTCCCAACAAGCTAGTTGAAGGACGGCTTTCACACACACTTATCTCTCAGAACTGAGCATGTGGAGAGACGTTCGTTCATCTAGCACAAAGGGAACGGGTTGCAGGAGAAACTTTTACTCTGGATTCTCAGTCTGTTTCCTAGTGCCGGTTTGAAGTTCCTGCAGTTTTCACTGTAAAACCGAGTTGGAGCTAGTACCTTCCCATATATATGTAAGGAGTGGAGTTTACAACTGAAAAGAAACTTTGTGTTCCCAACAAGCTGGTTGAAGGACGGCTTTCACACACACTTATCTCTCAGAACTGAGCATGTGGAGAGACGTTCGTTCATCTAGCACAAAGGGAACGGGTTGCAGGAGAAACTTTTACTCTGGTTTCTCAGTCTGTTTCCTAGTGCCGGTTTGAAGTTCCTGCAGTTTTCACTGTAAAACCGAGTTGGAGCTAGTACCTTCCCATATATATGTATGGAGTGGAGTTTACAACTGAAAAGAAACTTTGTGTTCCCAACAAGCTAGTTGAAGGACGGCTTTCACCCACACTTATCTCTCAGAACTGAGCATGTGGAGAGACGTTCGTTCATCTAACACAAAGTGAACGGGTTGCAGGGGAAACTTTTACTCTGGTTTCTCAGTCTGTTTCCTAGTGCCGGTTTGAAGTTCCTGGAGTTTTCACTGTAAAACCGAGTTGGAGCTAGTACCTTCCCATATATATGTATGGAGTGGAGTTTACAACTGAAAAGAAACTTTGTGTTCCCAACAAGCTAGTTGAAGGACGGCTTTCACACACACTTATCTCTCAGAACTGAGCATGTGGAGAGACGTTCATTCATCTAGCACAAATGGAACGGATTGCAGGAGAAACTTTTACTCTGGTTTCTCAGTCTGTTTCCTAGTGCCTGTTTCAAGTTCCTGGAGTTTTCACTGTAAAACCGAGTTGGTGCTAGTACCTTCCCATATATATGTATTGGGTGGAGTTTACAACTGAAAAGAAACTTTGTGTTCCCAACAAGCTGGTTGAAGTACGGCTTTCACACACACTTACTTCTCAGAACTGAGCATGTGGAGAGACGTTCGTTCATCTAGCACAAAGGGAACGGATTGCAGGAGAAACTTTTACTCTTGTTTCTCAGTCTGTTTCCTAGTGCCTGTTTCAAGTTCCTGCAGTTTTCAATGTAAAACCGAGTTGGAGCTAGTACCTTCCCATATATATGTATGCAGTGGAGTTTGCAACTGAAAAGAAACTTTGTGTTCCCAACAACCTAGTTGAAGGACGGCTTTCACACACACTTATCTCTCAGAACTGAGCATGTGGAGAGACGTTCGTTCATCTAGCACAAAGGGAATGGGTTGCAGGAGAAACTTTTACTCTGGATTCTCAGTCTGTTTCCTAGTGCCGGTTTGAAGTTCCTGCAGTTTTCACTGTAAAACCGAGTTGGAGCTAGTACCTTCCCATATATATGTATGGAGTGGAGTTGGAACCTGAAAAGAAACTTTGTGTTCCCAACAAGCTAGTTGAAGGACGGCTTTCACACACACTTATTTCTCAGAACTGAGCATGTGGAGAGACGTTCATTCATCTAGCACAAATGGAACGGATTGCAGGAGAAACTTTTACTCTGGTTTCTCAGTCTGTTTCCTAGTGCCGGTTTGAAGTTCCTGCAGTTTTCACTGTAAAACCGAGTTTGAGCTAGTACCTTCCCATATATATGTATGGAGTGGAGTTTACAACTGAAAAGAAACTTTGTGTTCCCTACAAGCTGGTTGAAGGACGGCTTTCACACACACTTATCTCTCAGAACTGAGCATGTGTAGAGACGTTCGTTCATCTAGCACAAAGGGAACGGATTGCAGGAGAAACTTTTACTCTTGTTTCTCAGTCTGTTTCCTAGTGCCGGTTTCAAGTTCCTGCAGTTTTCACTGTAAAACCGAGTTGGAGCTAGTACCTTCCCATATATATGTATGGAGTGGAGTTTACAACTGAAAAGAAACTTTGTGTTCCCAACAAGCTAGTTGAAGGACGGCTTTCACACACACTTATCTCTCAGAACTGAGCATGTGGAGAGACGTTCATTCATCTAGCACAAATGGAACCGATTGCAGGAGATACTTTTACTCTGGTTTCTCAGTCTGTTTCCTAGTGCCTGTTTCAAGTTCCTGGAGTTTTCACTGTAAAACAGAGTTGGAGCTAGTACCTTCCCATATATATGTATGGAGTGGATTTGGAAACTGAAAAGAAACTTTGTGTTCCCAACAAGCTAGTTGAAGGAAGGCTTTCACACACACTTATCTCTCAGAACTGAGCATGTGGAGAGACGTTCGTTCATCTAGCACAAAGGGAACGGGTTGCAGGAAAAACTTTTACTCTGGTTTCTCAGTCTGTTTCCTAGTGCCGGTTTGAAGTTCCTGCAGTTTTCACTGTGAAACAGATTTGGAGCTAGTACCTTCCCATATATATGTATGGAGTGGAGTTTACAACTGAAAAGAAACTTTGTGTTCCCAACAAGCTAGTTGAAGGACGGCTTTCACACACACTTATCTCTCAGAACTGAGCATGTGGAGAGACGTTCGTTCATCTAGCACAAAGGGAACGGGTTGCAGGAGAAACTTTTACTCTGGATTCTCAGTCTGTTTCCTAGTGCCGGTTTGAAGTTCCTGCAGTTTTCACTGTAAAACCGATTTGGAGCTAGTACCTTCCCATATATATGTAAGGAGTGGAGTTTACAACTGAAAAGAAACTTTGTGTTCCCAACAAGCTGGTTGAAGGACGGCTTTCACACACACTTATCTCTCAGAACTGAGCATGTGGAGAGACGTTCGTTCATCTAGCACAAAGGGAACGGGTTGCAGGAGAAACTTTTACTCTGGTTTCTCTGTCTGTTTCCTAGTGCCGGTTTGAAGTTCCTGCAGTTTTCACTGTAAAACAGAGTTGGAGCTAGTACCTTCCCATATATATGTATGGAGTGGAGTTTACAACTGAAAAGAAACTTTGTGTTCCCAACAAGCTAGTTGAAGGACGGCTTTCACACACACTTATCTCTCAGAACTGAGCATGTGGAGAGACGTTCGTTCATCTAGCACAAAGTGAACGGGTTGCAGGAGAAACTTTTACTCTGGTTTCTCAGTCTGTTTCCTAGTGCCGGTTTGAAGTTCCTGGAGTTTTCACTGTAAAACCGAGTTGGAGCTTGTACCTTCCCATATATATGTATGGAGTGGAGTTTACAACTGAAAAGAAACTTTGTGTTCCCAACAAGCTAGTTGAAGGACGGCTTTCACACACACTTATCTCTCAGAACTGAGCATGTGGAGAGACGTTCATTCATCTAGCACAAATGGAACCGATTGCAGGAGAAACTTTTACTCTGGTTTCTCAGTCTGTTTCCTAGTGCCTGTTTCAAGTTCCTGCAGTTTTCACTGTAAAACCGAGTTGGAGCTAGTACCTTCCCATATATATGTATGGAGTGGAGTTTACAACTGAAAAGAAACTTTGTGTTCCCAACAAGCTGGTTGAAGTACGGCTTTCACACACACTTATCTCTCAGAACTGAGCATGTGGAGAGACGTTCGTTCATCTAGCACAAAGGGAACGGATTGCAGGAGAAACTTTTACTCTTGTTTCTCAGTCTGTTTCCTAGTGCCTGTTTCAAGTTCCTGCAGTTTTCAATGTAAAACCGAGTTGGAGCTAGTACCTTCCCATATATATGTATGCAGTGGAGTTTGCAACTGAAAAGAAACTTTGTGTTCCCAACAAGCTAGTTGAAGGACGGCTTTCACACACACTTATCTCTCAGAACTGAGCATGTGGAGAGACGTTCGTTCATCTAGCACAAAGGGAACGGGTTGCAGGAGAAACTTTTACTCTGGATTCTCAGTCTGTTTCCTAGTGCCGGTTTGAAGTTCCTGCAGTTTTCACTGTAAAACCGAGTTGGAGCTAGTACCTTCCCATATATATGTATGGAGTGGAGTTTACAACTGAAAAGAAACTTTGTGTTCCCAACAAGCTAGTTGAAGGACGGCTTTCACACGCACTTTTCTCTCAGAACTGAGTATGTGGAGAGACGTTCATTCATCTAGCACAAATGGAACGGATTGCAGGAGAAACTTTTACTCTGGTTTCTCAGTCTGTTTCCTAGTGCCTGTTTCAAGTTCCTGGAGTTTTCACTGTAAAACCGAGTTGGAGCTAGTACCTTCCCATATATATGTATGCAGTGGAGTTGGAAACTGAAAAGAAACTTTGTGTTCCCAACAAGCTATTTGAAGGAAGGCTTTCACACACACTTATCTCTCAGAACTGAGCATGTGGAGAAACGTTCGTTCATCTAGCACAAAGGGAACGGGTTGCAGGAGAAACTTTTACTCTGGTTTCTCAGTCTGTTTCCTAGTGCCGGTTTCAAGTTCCTGCAGTTTTCACTGTAAAACCTAGTTGGAGCTAGTACCTTCCCATATATATGTATGGAGTGGAGTTTACAACTGAAAAGAAACTTTGTGTTCCCAACAAGCTAGTTGAAGGACGGCTTTCACACACACTTATCTCTCAGAACTGAGCATGTGGAGAGACGTTCATTCATCTAGCACAAATGGAACCGATTGCAGGAGAAACTTTTACTCTGGTTTCTCAGTCTGTTTCCTAGTGCCTGTTTCAAGTTCCTGGAGTTTTCACTGTAAAACCGAGTTGGAGCTAGTACCTTCCCATATATATGTATGGAGTGGAGTTGGAAACTGAAAAGAAACTTTGTGTTCCCAACAAGCTAGTTGAAGGAAGGCTTTCACACACACTTATCTCTCAGAACTGAGCATGTGGAGAGACGTTCGTTCATCTAGCACAAAGGGAACGGGTTGCAGGAGAAACTTTTACTCTGGTTTCTCAGTCTGTTTCCTAGTGCCGGTTTGAAGTTCCTGCAGTTTTCACTGTAAAACAGATTTGGAGCTAGTACCTTCCCATATATATGTATGGAGTGGAGTTTACAACTGAAAAGAAACTTTGTGTTCCCAACAAGCTAGTTGAAGGACGGCTTTCACACACACTTATCTCTCAGAACTGAGCATGTGGAGAGACGTTCATTCATCTAGCACAAATGGAACGGATTGCAGGAGAAACTTTTACTCTGGTTTCTCAGTGTGTTTCCTAGTGCCTGTTTCAAGTTCCTGCAGTTTTCACTGTAAAACCGAGTTGGAGCTAGTACCTTCCCATATATATGTATGGAGTGGATTTGGAAACTGAAAAGAAACTTTGTGTTCCCAACAAGCTAGTTGAAGGAAGGCTTTCACACACACTTATCTCTCAGAACTGAGCATGTGGAGAGACGTTCGTTCATCTAGCACAAAGGGAACGGGTTGCAGGAGAAACTTTTACTCTGGTTTCTCAGTCTGTTTCCTAGTGCCGGTTTCAAGTTCCTGCAGTTTTCACTGTAAAACCTAGTTGGAGCTAGTACCTTCCCATATATATGTATGGAGTGGAGTTTACAACTGAAAAGAAACTTTGTGTTCCCAACAAGCTAGTTGAAGGACGGCTTTCACACACACTTATCTCTCAGAACTGAGCATGTGGAGAGACGTTCATTCATCTAGCACAAATGGAACCGATTGCAGGAGAAACTTTTACTCTGGTTTCTCAGTCTGTTTCCTAGTGCCTGTTTCAAGTTCCTGGAGTTTTCACTGTAAAACCGAGTTGGAGCTAGTACCTTCCCATATATATGTATGGAGTGGATTTGGAAACTGAAAAGAAACTTTGTGTTCCCAACAAGCTAGTTGAAGGAAGGCTTTCACACACACTTATCTCTCAGAACTGAGCATGTGGAGAGACGTTCGTTCATCTAGCACAAAGGGAACGGGTTG
This sequence comes from Camelus dromedarius, assembly GCF_036321535.1. Lineage (NCBI taxonomy): Eukaryota > Metazoa > Chordata > Mammalia > Artiodactyla > Camelidae > Camelus > Camelus dromedarius. Next base: position 11,081,673 of record NC_087470.1, on the reverse strand, counting down.
CAGGAGAAACTTTTACTCTGGTTTCTCAGTCTGTTTCCTAGTGCCGGTTTGAAGTTCCTGCAGTTTTCACTGTAAAACAGATTTGGAGCTAGTACCTTCCCATATATATGTATGGAGTGGAGTTTACAACTGAAAAGAAACTTTGTGTTCCCAACAAGCTAGTTGAAGGACGGCTTTCACACACACTTATCTCTCAGAACTGAGCATGTGGAGAGACGTTCATTCATCTAGCACAAATGGAACGGATTGCAGGAGAAACTTTTACTCTGGTTTCTCAGTGTGTTTCCTAGTGCCTGTTTCAAGTTCCTGCAGTTTTCACTGTAAAACCGAGTTGGAGCTAGTACCTTCCCATATATATGTATGCAGTGGAGTTGGAAACTGAAAAGAAACTTTGTGTTCCCAACAAGCTAGTTGAAGGAAGGCTTTCACACACACTTATCTCTCAGAACTGAGCATGTGGAGAGACGTTCGTTCATCTAGCACAAAGGGAACGGGTTGCAGGAGAAACTTTTACTCTGGTTTCTCAGTCTGTTTCCTAGTGCCGGTTTCAAGTTCCTGCAGTTTTCACTGTAAAACCTAGTTGGAGCTAGTACCTTCCCATATATATGTATGGAGTGGAGTTTACAACTGAAAAGAAACTTTGTGTTCCCAACAAGCTAGTTGAAGGACGGCTTTCACACACACTTATCTCTCAGAACTGAGCATGTGGAGAGACGTTCATTCATCTAGCACAAATGGAACCGATTGCAGGAGAAACTTTTACTCTGGTTTCTCAGTCTGTTTCCTAGTGCCTGTTTCAAGTTCCTGGAGTTTTCACTGTAAAACCGAGTTGGAGCTAGTACCTTCCCATATATATGTATGGAGTGGATTTGGAAACTGAAAAGAAACTTTGTGTTCCCAACAAGCTAGTTGAAGTAAGGCTTTCACACACACTTATCTCTCAGAACTGAGCATGTGGAGAGACGTTCGTTCATCTAGCACAAAGGGAACGGGTTGCAGGAGAAACTTTTACTCTGGTTTCTCAGTCTGTTTCCTAGTGCCGGTTTGAAGTTCCTGCAGTTTTCACTGTAAAACAGATTTGGAGCTAGTACCTTCCCATATATATGTATGGAGTGGAGTTTACAACTGAAAAGAAACTTTGTGTTCCCAACAAGCTAGTTGAAGGACGGCTTTCACACACACTTATCTCTCAGAACTGAGCATGTGGAGAGACGTTCATTCATCTAGCACAAATGGAACGGATTGCAGGAGAAACTTTTACTCTGGTTTCTCAGTGTGTTTCCTAGTGCCTGTTTCAAGTTCCTGCAGTTTTCACTGTAAAACCGAGTTGGAGCTAGTACCTTCCCATATATATGTATGCAGTGGAGTTGGAAACTGAAAAGAAACTTTGTGTTCCCAACAAGCTAGTTGAAGGAAGGCTTTCACACACACTTATCTCTCAGAACTGAGCATGTGGAGAGACGTTCGTTCATCTAGCACAAAGGGAACGGGTTGCAGGAGAAACTTTTACTCTGGTTTCTCAGTCTGTTTCCTAGTGCCGGTTTGAAGTTCCTGCAGTTTTCACTGTAAAACAGATTTGGAGCTAGTACCTTCCCATATATATGTATGGAGTGGAGTTTACAACTGAAAAGAAACTTTGTGTTCCCAACAAGCTAGTTGAAGGACGGCTTTCACACACACTTATCTCTCAGAACTGAGCATGTGGAGAGACGTTCATTCATCTAGCACAAATGGAACGGATTGCAGGAGAAACTTTTACTCTGGTTTCTCAGTGTGTTTCCTAGTGCCTGTTTCAAGTTCCTGCAGTTTTCACTGTAAAACCGAGTTGGAGCTAGTACCTTCCCATATATATGTATGCAGTGGAGTTGGAAACTGAAAAGAAACTTTGTGTTCCCAACAAGCTAGTTGAAGGAAGGCTTTCACACACACTTATCTCTCAGAACTGAGCATGTGGAGAGACGTTCGTTCATCTAGCACAAAGGGAACGGGTTGCAGGAGAAACTTTTACTCTGGTTTCTCAGTCTGTTTCCTAGTGCCGGTTTCAAGTTCCTGCAGTTTTCACTGTAAAACCTAGTTGGAGCTAGTACCTTCCCATATATATGTATGGAGTGGAGTTTACAACTGAAAAGAAACTTTGTGTTCCCAACAAGCTAGTTGAAGGACGGCTTTCACACACACTTTTCTCTCAGAACTGAGTATGTGGAGAGACGTTCATTCATCTAGCACAAATGGAACGGATTGCAGGAGAAACTTTTACTCTGGTTTCTCAGTCTGTTTCCTAGTGCCTGTTTCAAGTTCCTGGAGTTTTCACTGTAAAACCGAGTTGGAGCTAGTACCTTCCCATATATATGTATGCAGTGGAGTTGGAAACTGAAAAGAAACTTTGTGTTCCCAACAAGCTAGTTGAAGGAAGGCTTTCACACACACTTATCTCTCAGAACTGAGCATGTGGAGAAACGTTCGTTCATCTAGCACAAAGGGAACGGGTTGCAGGAGAAACTTTTACTCTGGTTTCTCAGTCTGTTTCCTAGTGCCGGTTTCAAGTTCCTGCAGTTTTCACTGTAAAACCTAGTTGGAGCTAGTACCTTCCCATATATATGTATGGAGTGGAGTTTACAACTGAAAAGAAACTTTGTGTTCCCAACAAGCTAGTTGAAGGACGGCTTTCACACACACTTATCTCTCAGAACTGAGCATGTGGAGAGACGTTCATTCATCTAGCACAAATGGAACCGATTGCAGGAGAAACTTTTACTCTGGTTTCTCAGTCTGTTTCCTAGTGCCTGTTTCAAGTTCCTGGAGTTTTCACTGTAAAACCGAGTTGGAGCTAGTACCTTCCCCTATATATTTATGGAGTGGATTTGGAAACTGAAAAGAAACTTTGTGTTCCCAACAAGCTAGTTGAAGGAAGGCTTTCACACACACTTATCTCTCAGAACTGAGCATGTGGAGAGACGTTCGTTCATCTAGCACAAAGGGAACGGGTTGCAGGAGAAACTTTTACTCTGGTTTCTCAGTCTGTTTCCTAGTGCCGGTTTGAAGTTCCTGCAGTTTTCACTGTAAAACAGATTTGGAGCTAGTACCATCCCATATATATGTATGGAGTGGAGTTTACAACTGAAAAGAAACTTTGTGTTCCCAACAAGCTAGTTGAAGGACGGCTTTCACACACACTTATCTCTCAGAACTGAGCATGTGGAGAGACGTTCATTCATCTAGCACAAATGGAACGGATTGCAGGAGAAACTTTTACTCTGGTTTCTCAGTCTGTTTCCTAGTGCCTGTTTCAAGTTCCTGCAGTTTTCACTGTAAAACCGAGTTGGAGCTAGTACCTTCCCATATATATGTATGCAGTGGAGTTGGAAACTGAAAAGAAACTTTGTGTTCCCAACAAGCTAGTTGAAGGAAGGCTTTCACACACACTTATCTCTCAGAACTGAGCATGTGGAGAGACGTTCGTTCATCTAGCACAAAGGGAACGGGTTGCAGGAGAAACTTTTACTCTGGTTTCTCAGTCTGTTTCCTAGTGCCGGTTTCAAGTTCCTGCAGTTTTCACTGTAAAACCTAGTTGGAGCTAGTACCTTCCCATATATATGTATGGAGTGGAGTTGGAAACTGAAAAGAAACTTTGTGTTCCCAACAAGCTAGTTGAAGGACGGCTTTCACACACACTTATCTCTCAGAACTGAGCTTGTGGAGAGACGTTCATTCATCTAGCACAAATGGAACGGATTGCAGGAGAAACTTTTACTCTGGTTTCTCAGTCTGTTTCCTAGTGCCTGTTTCAAGTTCCTGGAGTTTTCACTGTAAAACCGAGTTGGAGCTAGTACCTTCCCATATATATGTATGGAGTGGATTTGGAAACTGAAAAGAAACTTTGTGTTCCCAACAAGCTAGTTGAAGGAAGGCTTTCACACACACTTAACTCTCAGAACTGAGCATGTGGAGAGACGTTCGTTCATCTAGCACAAATGGAACGGGTTGCAGGAGAAACTTTTACTCTGGTTTCTCAGTCTGTTTCCTAGTGCCGGTTTGAAGTTCCTGCAGTTTTCACTGTAAAACAGATTTGGAGCTAGTACCTCCCCATATATATGTATGGAGTGGAGTTTACAACTGAAAAGAAACTTTGTGTTCCCAACAAGCTAGTTGAAGGACGGCTTTCACACACAATTATCTCTCAGAACTGAGCATGTGGAGAGACGTTCGTTCATCTAGCACAAAGTGAACGGGTTGCAGGAGAAACTTTTTCTCTGGTTTCTCAGTCTGTTTCCTAGTGCCGGTTTGAAGTTCCTGCAGTTTTCACTGTAAAACCGAGTTGGAGCTAGTACCTTCCCATATATATGTATGGAGTGGATTTTACAACTGGAAAGAAACTTTGTGTTCCCAACAAGCTAGTTGAAGGACGGCTTTCACACACACTTATCTCTCAGAACTGAGCATGTGGAGAGACGTTCATTCATCTAGCACAAATGGAACGGATTGCAGGAGAAACTTTTACTCTGGTTTCTCAGTCTGTTTCCTAGTGCCTGTTTCAAGTTCCTGCAGTTTTCACTGTAAAACCGAGTTGGAGCTAGTACCTTCCCATATATATGTATGCAGTGGAGTTGGAAACTGAAAAGAAACTTTGTGTTCCCAACAAGCTAGTTGAAGGAAGGCTTTCACACACACTTATCTCTCAGAACTGAGCATGTGGAGAGACGTTCGTTCATCTAGCACAAAGGGAACGGGTTGCAGGAGAAACTTTTACTCTGGTTTCTCAGTCTGTTTCCTAGTGCCGGTTTGAAGTTCCTGCAGTTTTCACTGTAAAACAGATTTGGAGCTAGTACCTTCCCATATATATGTATGGAGTGGAGTTTACAACTGAAAAGAAACTTTGTGTTCCCAACAAGCTAGTTGAAGGACGGCTTTCACACACACTTATCTCTCAGAACTGAGCATGTGGAGAGACGTTCATTCATCTAGCACAAATGGAACGGATTGCAGGAGAAACTTTTACTCTGGTTTCTCAGTCTGTTTCCTAGTGCCTGTTTCAAGTTCCTGGAGTTTTCACTGTAAAATCGAGTTGGAGCTAGTACCTTCCCATAAATATGTATGGAGTGGAGTTGGAAACTGAAAAGAAACTTTGTGTTCCCAACAAGCTAGTTGAAGGAAGGCTTTCACACACACTTATCTCTCAGAACTGAGCATGTGGAGAGACGTTCGTTAATCTAGCACAAAGGGAACGGGTTGCAGGAGAAACTTTTACTATTGTTTCTCAGTCTGTTTCCTAGTGCCTGTTTCAAGTTCCTGCAGTTTTCACTGTAAAACCGAGTTGGAGCTAGTACCTTCCCATATATATGTATGGAGTGGAGTTGGCAACTGAAAAGAAACTTTGTGTTCCCAACAAGCTAGTTGAAGGACGGCTTTCACACACACTTATCTCTCAGAACTGAGAATGTGGAGAGACGTTCTTTCATCTAGCACAAAGGGAACGGGTTGCAGGAGAAACTTTTACTCTGGTTCTCAGTCTGTTTCCTAGTGCCGGTTTGAAGTTCCTGCAGTTTTCACTGTAAAACCGAGTTGGAGCTAGTACCTTCCCATATATATGTATGGAGTGGAGTTTACAACTGAAAAGAAACTTTGTGTTCCCAACAAGCTAGTTGAAGGAAGGCTTTCACACACACTTATCTCTCAGAACTGAGCATGTGGAGAGACGTTCGTTCATCTAGCACAAAGTGAACGGGTTGCAGGAGAAACTTTTACTCTGGTTTCTCAGTCTGTTTCCTAGTGCCGGTTTGAAGTTCCTGCAGTTTTCACTGTAAAACAGAGTTGGAGCTAGTACCTTCCCATATATATGTATGGAGTGGATTTTACAACTGAAAAGAAACTTTGTGTTCCCAACAAGCTAGTTGAAGGACGTCTTTCACACACACTTATCTCTCAGAACTGAGCATGTGGAGAGACGTTCATTCATCTAGCACAAATGGAACCGATTGCAGGAGAAACTTTTACTCTGGTTTCTCAGTCTGTTTCCTAGTGCCTGTTTCAAGTTCCTGGAGTTTTCACTGTAAAACCGAGTTGGAGCTAGTACCTTCCCATATATATGTATGGAGTGGAGTTGGAAACTGAAAAGAAACTTTGTGTTCCCAACAAGCTAGTTGAAGGACGGCTTTCACACACACTTATCTCTCAGAACTGAGCATGTGGAGAGACGTTCGTTCATCTAGCACAAAGGGAACGGGTTGCAGGAGAAACTTTTACTCTGGTTTCTCAGTCTGTTTCCTAGTGCCGGTTTTAAGTTCCTGCAGTTTTCACTGTAAAACCGATTTGGAGCTAGTACCTTCCCATATATATGTATGGAGTGGAGTTTACAACTGAAAAGAAACTTTGTGTTCCCAACAAGCTAGTTGGAGGACGGCTTTCACACACACTTATCTCTCAGAACTGAGCATGTGGAGAGACGTTCATTCATCAAGCACAAATGGAACGGATTGCAGGAGAAACTTTTACTCTGGTTTCTCAGTCTGTTTCCTAGTGCCTGTTTCAAGTTCCTGGAGTTTTCACTGTAAAACCGAGTTGGAGCTAGTACCTTCCCATATATATGCATGGAGTGGAGTTGGAAACTGAAAAGAAACTTTGTGTTCCCAACAAGCTAGTTGAAGGAAGGCTTTCACACACACTTATCTCTCAGAACTGAGCATGTGGAGAGACGTTCGTTCATCTAGCACAAAGGGAACGGGTTGCAGGGGAACTTTTACTCTGGTTTCTCAGTCTGTTTCCTAGTGCCGGTTTGAAGTTCCTGCAGTTTTCACTGTAAAACAGATTTGGAGCTAGTACCTCCCCATATATATGTATGGAGTGGAGTTTACAACTGAAAAGAAACTTTGTGTTCCCAACAAGCTAGTTGAAGGACGGCTTTCACACACAATTATCTCTCAGAACTGAGCATGTGGAGAGACGTTCGTTCATCTAGCACAAAGTGAACGGGTTGCAGGAGAAACTTTTTCTCTGGTTTCTCAGTCTGTTTCCTAGTGCCGGTTTGAAGTTCCTGCAGTTTTCACTGTAAAACCGAGTTGGAGCTAGTACCTTCCCATATATATGTATGCAGTGGAGTTTGCAACTGAAAAGAAACTTTGTGTTCCCAACAAGCTAGTTGAAGGACGGCTTTCACACACACTTATCTCTCAGAACTGAGCATGTGGAGAGACGTTCGTTCATCTAGCACAAATGGAACGGGTTGCAGGAGAAACTTTTACTCTGGATTCTCAGTCTGTTTCCTAGTGCCGGTTTGAAGTTCCTGCAGTTTTCACTGTAAAACCGAGTTGGAGCTAGTACCTTCCCATATATATGTATGGAGTGGAGTTTACAACTGAAAAGAAACTTTGTGTTCCCAACAAGCTAGTTGAAGGACGGCTTTCACACACACTTTTCTCTCAGAACTGAGTATGTGGAGAGACGTTCATTCATCTAGCACAAATGGAACGGATTGCAGGAGAAACTTTTACTCTGGTTTCTCAGTCTGTTTCCTAGTGCCTGTTTCAAGTTCCTGGAGTTTTCACTGTAAAACCGAGTTGGAGCTAGTACCTTCCCATATATATGTATGCAGTGGAGTTGGAAACTGAAAAGAAACTTTGTGTTCCCAACAAGCTAGTTGAAGGAAGGCTTTCACACACACTTATCTCTCAGAACTGAGCATGTGGAGAAACGTTCGTTCATCTAGCACAAAGGGAACGGGTTGCAGGAGAAACTTTTACTCTGGTTTCTCAGTCTGTTTCCTAGTGCCGGTTTCAAGTTCCTGCAGTTTTCACTGTAAAACCTAGTTGGAGCTAGTACCTTCCCATATATATGTATGGAGTGGAGTTTACAACTGAAAAGAAACTTTGTGTTCCCAACAAGCTAGTTGAAGGACGGCTTTCACACACACTTATCTCTCAGAACTGAGCATGTGGAGAGACGTTCATTCATCTAGCACAAATGGAACCGATTGCAGGAGAAACTTTTACTCTGGTTTCTCAGTCTGTTTCCTAGTGCCTGTTTCAAGTTCCTGGAGTTTTCACTGTAAAACCGAGTTGGAGCTAGTACCTTCCCATATATATGTATGGAGTGGATTTGGAAACTGAAAAGAAACTTTGTGTTCCCAACAAGCTAGTTGAAGGAAGGCTTTCACACACACTTATCTCTCAGAACTGAGCATGTGGAGAGACGTTCGTTCATCTAGCACAAAGGGAACGGGTTGCAGGAGAAACTTTTACTCTGGTTTCTCAGTCTGTTTCCTAGTGCCGGTTTGAAGTTCCTGCAGTTTTCACTGTAAAACAGATTTGGAGCTAGTACCTTCCCATATATATGTATGGAGTGGAGTTTACAACTGAAAAGAAACTTTGTGTTCCCAACAAGCTAGTTGAAGGACGGCTTTCACACACACTTATCTCTCAGAACTGAGCATGTGGAGAGACGTTCATTCATCTAGCACAAATGGAACGGATTGCAGGAGAAACTTTTACTCTGGTTTCTCAGTGTGTTTCCTAGTGCCTGTTTCAAGTTCCTGCAGTTTTCACTGTAAAACCGAGTTGGAGCTAGTACCTTCCCATATATATGTATGCAGTGGAGTTGGAAACTGAAAAGAAACTTTGTGTTCCCAACAAGCTAGTTGAAGGAAGGCTTTCACACACACTTATCTCTCAGAACTGAGCATGTGGAGAGACGTTCGTTCATCTAGCACAAAGGGAACGGGTTGCAGGAGAAACTTTTACTCTGGTTTCTCAGTCTGTTTCCTAGTGCCGGTTTCAAGTTCCTGCAGTTTTCACTGTAAAACCTAGTTGGAGCTAGTACCTTCCCATATATATGTATGGAGTGGAGTTTACAACTGAAAAGAAACTTTGTGTTCCCAACAAGCTAGTTGAAGGACGGCTTTCACACACACTTATCTCTCAGAACTGAGCATGTGGAGAGACGTTCATTCATCTAGCACAAATGGAACCGATTGCAGGAGAAACTTTTACTCTGGTTTCTCAGTCTGTTTCCTAGTGCCTGTTTCAAGTTCCTGGAGTTTTCACTGTAAAACCGAGTTGGAGCTAGTACCTTCCCATATATATGTATGGAGTGGATTTGGAAACTGAAAAGAAACTTTGTGTTCCCAACAAGCTAGTTGAAGGAAGGCTTTCACACACACTTATCTCTCAGAACTGAGCATGTGGAGAGACGTTCGTTCATCTAGCACAAAGGGAACGGGTTGCAGGAGAAACTTTTACTCTGGTTTCTCAGTCTGTTTCCTAGTGCCGGTTTGAAGTTCCTGCAGTTTTCACTGTAAAACAGATTTGGAGCTAGTACCTTCCCATATATATGTATGGAGTGGAGTTTACAACTGAAAAGAAACTTTGTGTTCCCAACAAGCTAGTTGAAGGACGGCTTTCACACACACTTATCTCTCAGAACTGAGCATGTGGAGAGACGTTCATTCATCTAGCACAAATGGAACGGATTGCAGGAGAAACTTTTACTCTGGTTTCTCAGTGTGTTTCCTAGTGCCTGTTTCAAGTTCCTGCAGTTTTCACTGTAAAACCGAGTTGGAGCTAGTACCTTCCCATATATATGTATGCAGTGGAGTTGGAAACTGAAAAGAAACTTTGTGTTCCCAACAAGCTAGTTGAAGGAAGGCTTTCACACACACTTATCTCTCAGAACTGAGCATGTGGAGAGACGTTCGTTCATCTAGCACAAAGGGAACGGGTTGCAGGAGAAACTTTTACTCTGGTTTCTCAGTCTGTTTCCTAGTGCCGGTTTCAAGTTCCTGCAGTTTTCACTGTAAAACCTAGTTGGAGCTAGTACCTTCCCATATATATGTATGGAGTGGAGTTTACAACTGAAAAGAAACTTTGTGTTCCCAACAAGCTAGTTGAAGGACGGCTTTCACACACACTTATCTCTCAGAACTGAGCATGTGGAGAGACGTTCATTCATCTAGCACAAATGGAACCGATTGCAGGAGAAACTTTTACTCTGGTTTCTCAGTCTGTTTCCTAGTGCCTGTTTCAAGTTCCTGGAGTTTTCACTGTAAAACCGAGTTGGAGCTAGTACCTTCCCATATATATGTATGGAGTGGATTTGGAAACTGAAAAGAAACTTTGTGTTCCCAACAAGCTAGTTGAAGGAAGGCTTTCACACACACTTATCTCTCAGAACTGAGCATGTGGAGAGACGTTCGTTCATCTAGCACAAAGGGAACGGGTTGCAGGAGAAACTTTTACTCTGGTTTCTCAGTCTGTTTCCTAGTGCCGGTTTGAAGTTCCTGCAGTTTTCACTGTAAAACAGATTTGGAGCTAGTACCTTCCCATATATATGTATGGAGTGGAGTTTACAACTGAAAAGAAACTTTGTGTTCCCAACAAGCTAGTTGAAGGACGGCTTTCACACACACTTATCTCTCAGAACTGAGCATGTGGAGAGACGTTCATTCATCTAGCACAAATGGAACGGATTGCAGGAGAAACTTTTACTCTGGTTTCTCAGTGTGTTTCCTAGTGCCTGTTTCAAGTTCCTGCAGTTTTCACTGTAAAACCGAGTTGGAGCTAGTACCTTCCCATATATATGTATGCAGTGGAGTTGGAAACTGAAAAGAAACTTTGTGTTCCCAACAAGCTAGTTGAAGGAAGGCTTTCACACACACTTATCTCTCAGAACTGAGCATGTGGAGAGACGTTCGTTCATCTAGCACAAAGGGAACGGGTTGCAGGAGAAACTTTTACTCTGGTTTCTCAGTCTGTTTCCTAGTGCCGGTTTGAAGTTCCTGCAGTTTTCACTGTAAAACAGATTTGGAGCTAGTACCTTCCCATATATATGTATGGAGTGGAGTTTACAACTGAAAAGAAACTTTGTGTTCCCAACAAGCTAGTTGAAGGACGGCTTTCACACACACTTATCTCTCAGAACTGAGCATGTGGAGAGACGTTCATTCATCTAGCACAAATGGAACGGATTGCAGGAGAAACTTTTACTCTGGTTTCTCAGTGTGTTTCCTAGTGCCTGTTTCAAGTTCCTGCAGTTTTCACTGTAAAACCGAGTTGGAGCTAGTACCTTCCCATATATATGTATGCAGTGGAGTTGGAAACTGAAAAGAAACTTTGTGTTCCCAACAAGCTAGTTGAAGGAAGGCTTTCACACACACTTATCTCTCAGAACTGAGCATGTGGAGAGACGTTCGTTCATCTAGCACAAAGGGAACGGGTTGCAGGAGAAACTTTTACTCTGGTTTCTCAGTCTGTTTCCTAGTGCCGGTTTCAAGTTCCTGCAGTTTTCACTGTAAAACCTAGTTGGAGCTAGTACCTTCCCATATATATGTATGGAGTGGAGTTTACAACTGAAAAGAAACTTTGTGTTCCCAACAAGCTAGTTGAAGGACGGCTTTCACACACACTTTTCTCTCAGAACTGAGTATGTGGAGAGACGTTCATTCATCTAGCACAAATGGAACGGATTGCAGGAGAAACTTTTACTCTGGTTTCTCAGTCTGTTTCCTAGTGCCTGTTTCAAGTTCCTGGAGTTTTCACTGTAAAACCGAGTTGGAGCTAGTACCTTCCCATATATATGTATGCAGTGGAGTTGGAAACTGAAAAGAAACTTTGTGTTCCCAACAAGCTAGTTGAAGGAAGGCTTTCACACACACTTATCTCTCAGAACTGAGCATGTGGAGAAACGTTCGTTCATCTAGCACAAAGGGAACGGGTTGCAGGAGAAACTTTTACTCTGGTTTCTCAGTCTGTTTCCTAGTGCCGGTTTCAAGTTCCTGCAGTTTTCACTGTAAAACCTAGTTGGAGCTAGTACCTTCCCATATATATGTATGGAGTGGAGTTTACAACTGAAAAGAAACTTTGTGTTCCCAACAAGCTAGTTGAAGGACGGCTTTCACACACACTTATCTCTCAGAACTGAGCATGTGGAGAGACGTTCATTCATCTAGCACAAATGGAACCGATTGCAGGAGAAACTTTTACTCTGGTTTCTCAGTCTGTTTCCTAGTGCCTGTTTCAAGTTCCTGGAGTTTTCACTGTAAAACCGAGTTGGAGCTAGTACCTTCCCCTATATATTTATGGAGTGGATTTGGAAACTGAAAAGAAACTTTGTGTTCCCAACAAGCTAGTTGAAGGAAGGCTTTCACACACACTTATCTCTCAGAACTGAGCATGTGGAGAGACGTTCGTTCATCTAGCACAAAGGGAACGGGTTGCAGGAGAAACTTTTACTCTGGTTTCTCAGTCTGTTTCCTAGTGCCGGTTTGAAGTTCCTGCAGTTTTCACTGTAAAACAGATTTGGAGCTAGTACCATCCCATATATATGTATGGAGTGGAGTTTACAACTGAAAAGAAACTTTGTGTTCCCAACAAGCTAGTTGAAGGACGGCTTTCACACACACTTATCTCTCAGAACTGAGCATGTGGAGAGACGTTCATTCATCTAGCACAAATGGAACGGATTGCAGGAGAAACTTTTACTCTGGTTTCTCAGTCTGTTTCCTAGTGCCTGTTTCAAGTTCCTGCAGTTTTCACTGTAAAACCGAGTTGGAGCTAGTACCTTCCCATATATATGTATGCAGTGGAGTTGGAAACTGAAAAGAAACTTTGTGTTCCCAACAAGCTAGTTGAAGGAAGGCTTTCACACACACTTATCTCTCAGAACTGAGCATGTGGAGAGACGTTCGTTCATCTAGCACAAAGGGAACGGGTTGCAGGAGAAACTTTTACTCTGGTTTCTCAGTCTGTTTCCTAGTGCCGGTTTCAAGTTCCTGCAGTTTTCACTGTAAAACCTAGTTGGAGCTAGTACCTTCCCATATATATGTATGGAGTGGAGTTTACAACTGAAAAGAAACTTTGTGTTCCCAACAAGCTAGTTGAAGGACGGCTTTCACACACACTTATCTCTCAGAACTGAGCTTGTGGAGAGACGTTCATTCATCTAGCACAAATGGAACGGATTGCAGGAGAAACTTTTACTCTGGTTTCTCAGTCTGTTTCCTAGTGCCTGTTTCAAGTTCCTGGAGTTTTCACTGTAAAACCGAGTTGGAGCTAGTACCTTCCCATATATATGTATGGAGTGGATTTGGAAACTGAAAAGAAACTTTGTGTTCCCAACAAGCTAGTTGAAGGAAGGCTTTCACACACACTTAACTCTCAGAACTGAGCATGTGGAGAGACGTTCGTTCATCTAGCACAAATGGAACGGGTTGCAGGAGAAACTTTTACTCTGGTTTCTCAGTCTGTTTCCTAGTGCCGGTTTGAAGTTCCTGCAGTTTTCACTGTAAAACAGATTTGGAGCTAGTACCTCCCCATATATATGTATGGAGTGGAGTTTACAACTGAAAAGAAACTTTGTGTTCCCAACAAGCTAGTTGAAGGACGGCTTTCACACACAATTATCTCTCAGAACTGAGCATGTGGAGAGACGTTCGTTCATCTAGCACAAAGTGAACGGGTTGCAGGAGAAACTTTTTCTCTGGTTTCTCAGTCTGTTTCCTAGTGCCGGTTTGAAGTTCCTGCAGTTTTCACTGTAAAACCGAGTTGGAGCTAGTACCTTCCCATATATATGTATGGAGTGGATTTTACAACTGGAAAGAAACTTTGTGTTCCCAACAAGCTAGTTGAAGGACGGCTTTCACACACACTTATCTCTCAGAACTGAGCATGTGGAGAGACGTTCATTCATCTAGCACAAATGGAACGGATTGCAGGAGAAACTTTTACTCTGGTTTCTCAGTCTGTTTCCTAGTGCCTGTTTAAAGTTCCTGCAGTTTTCACTGTAAAACCGAGTTGGAGCTAGTACCTTCCCATATATATGTATGCAGTGGAGTTGGAAACTGAAAAGAAACTTTGTGTTCCCAACAAGCTAGTTGAAGGAAGGCTTTCACACACACTTATCTCTCAGAACTGAGCATGTGGAGAGACGTTCGTTCATCTAGCACAAAGGGAACGGGTTGCAGGAGAAACTTTTACTCTGGTTTCTCAGTCTGTTTCCTAGTGCCGGTTTGAAGTTCCTGCAGTTTTCACTGTAAAACAGATTTGGAGCTAGTACCTTCCCATATATATGTATGGAGTGGAGTTTACAACTGAAAAGAAACTTTGTGTTCCCAACAAGCTAGTTGAAGGACGGCTTTCACACACACTTATCTCTCAGAACTGAGCATGTGGAGAGACGTTCATTCATCTAGCACAAATGGAACGGATTGCAGGAGAAACTTTTACTCTGGTTTCTCAGTCTGTTTCCTAGTGCCTGTTTCAAGTTCCTGGAGTTTTCACTGTAAAATCGAGTTGGAGCTAGTACCTTCCCATAAATATGTATGGAGTGGAGTTGGAAACTGAAAAGAAACTTTGTGTTCCCAACAAGCTAGTTGAAGGAAGGCTTTCACACACACTTATCTCTCAGAACTGAGCATGTGGAGAGACGTTCGTTAATCTAGCACAAAGGGAACGGGTTGCAGGAGAAACTTTTACTATTGTTTCTCAGTCTGTTTCCTAGTGCCTGTTTCAAGTTCCTGCAGTTTTCACTGTAAAACCGAGTTGGAGCTAGTACCTTCCCATATATATGTATGGAGTGGAGTTGGCAACTGAAAAGAAACTTTGTGTTCCCAACAAGCTAGTTGAAGGACGGCTTTCACACACACTTATCTCTCAGAACTGAGAATGTGGAGAGACGTTCTTTCATCTAGCACAAAGGGAACGGGTTGCAGGAGAAACTTTTACTCTGGTTCTCAGTCTGTTTCCTAGTGCCGGTTTGAAGTTCCTGCAGTTTTCACTGTAAAACCGAGTTGGAGCTAGTACCTTCCCATATATATGTATGGAGTGGAGTTTACAACTGAAAAGAAACTTTGTGTTCCCAACAAGCTAGTTGAAGGACGGCTTTCACACACACTTATCTCTCAGAACTGAGCATGTGGAGAGACGTTCGTTCATCTAGCACAAAGTGAACGGGTTGCAGGAGAAACTTTTACTCTGGTTTCTCAGTCTGTTTCCTAGTGCCGGTTTGAAGTTCCTGCAGTTTTCACTGTAAAACAGAGTTGGAGCTAGTACCTTCCCATATATATGTATGGAGTGGATTTTACAACTGAAAAGAAACTTTGTGTTCCCAACAAGCTAGTTGAAGGACGGCTTTCACACACACTTATCTCTCAGAACTGAGCATGTGGAGAGACGTTCATTCATCTAGCACAAATGGAACCGATTGCAGGAGAAACTTTTACTCTGGTTTCTCAGTCTGTTTCCTAGTGCCTGTTTCAAGTTCCTGGAGTTTTCACTGTAAAACCGAGTTGGAGCTAGTACCTTCCCATATATATGTATGGAGTGGAGTTGGAAACTGAAAAGAAACTTTGTGTTCCCAACAAGCTAGTTGAAGGACGGCTTTCACACACACTTATCTCTCAGAACTGAGCATGTGGAGAGACGTTCGTTCATCTAGCACAAAGGGAACGGGTTGCAGGAGAAACTTTTACTCTGGTTTCTCAGTCTGTTTCCTAGTGCCGGTTTTAAGTTCCTGCAGTTTTCACTGTAAAACCGATTTGGAGCTAGTACCTTCCCATATATATGTATGGAGTGGAGTTTACAACTGAAAAGAAACTTTGTGTTCCCAACAAGCTAGTTGGAGGACGGCTTTCACACACACTTATCTCTCAGAACTGAGCATGTGGAGAGACGTTCATTCATCAAGCACAAATGGAACGGATTGCAGGAGAAACTTTTACTCTGGTTTCTCAGTCTGTTTCCTAGTGCCTGTTTCAAGTTCCTGGAGTTTTCACTGTAAAACCGAGTTGGAGCTAGTACCTTCCCATATATATGCATGGAGTGGAGTTGGAAACTGAAAAGAAACTTTGTGTTCCCAACAAGCTAGTTGAAGGAAGGCTTTCACACACACTTATCTCTCAGAACTGAGCATGTGGAGAGACGTTCGTTCATCTAGCACAAAGGGAACGGGTTGCAGGGGAACTTTTACTCTGGTTTCTCAGTCTGTTTCCTAGTGCCGGTTTGAAGTTCCTGCAGTTTTCACTGTAAAACAGATTTGGAGCTAGTACCTCCCCATATATATGTATGGAGTGGAGTTTACAACTGAAAAGAAACTTTGTGTTCCCAACAAGCTAGTTGAAGGACGGCTTTCACACACAATTATCTCTCAGAACTGAGCATGTGGAGAGACGTTCGTTCATCTAGCACAAAGTGAACGGGTTGCAGGAGAAACTTTTTCTCTGGTTTCTCAGTCTGTTTCCTAGTGCCGGTTTGAAGTTCCTGCAGTTTTCACTGTAAAACCGAGTTGGAGCTAGTACCTTCCCATATATATGTATGGAGTGGATTTTACAACTGGAAAGAAACTTTGTGTTCCCAACAAGCTAGTTGAAGGACGGCTTTCACACACACTTATCTCTCAGAACTGAGCATGTGGAGAGACGTTCATTCATCTAGCACAAATGGAACGGATTGCAGGAGAAACTTTTACTCTGGTTTCTCAGTCTGTTTCCTAGTGCCTGTTTCAAGTTCCTGCAGTTTTCACTGTAAAACCGAGTTGGAGCTAGTACCTTCCCATATATATGTATGCAGTGGAGTTGGAAACTGAAAAGAAACTTTGTGTTCCCAACAAGCTAGTTGAAGGAAGGCTTTCACACACACTTATCTCTCAGAACTGAGCATGTGGAGAGACGTTCGTTCATCTAGCACAAAGGGAACGGGTTGCAGGAGAAACTTTTACTCTGGTTTCTCAGTCTGTTTCCTAGTGCCGGTTTGAAGTTCCTGCAGTTTTCACTGTAAAACAGATTTGGAGCTAGTACCTTCCCATATATATGTATGGAGTGGAGTTTACAACTGAAAAGAAACTTTGTGTTCCCAACAAGCTAGTTGAAGGACGGCTTTCACACACACTTATCTCTCAGAACTGAGCATGTGGAGAGACGTTCATTCATCTAGCACAAATGGAACGGATTGCAGGAGAAACTTTTACTCTGGTTTCTCAGTCTGTTTCCTAGTGCCTGTTTCAAGTTCCTGGAGTTTTCACTGTAAAATCGAGTTGGAGCTAGTACCTTCCCATAAATATGTATGGAGTGGAGTTGGAAACTGAAAAGAAACTTTGTGTTCCCAACAAGCTAGTTGAAGGAAGGCTTTCACACACACTTATCTCTCAGAACTGAGCATGTGGAGAGACGTTCGTTAATCTAGCACAAAGTGAACGGGTTGCAGGAGAAACTTTTACTATTGTTTCTCAGTCTGTTTCCTAGTGCCTGTTTCAAGTTCCTGCAGTTTTCACTGTAAAACCGAGTTGGAGCTAGTACCTTCCCATATATATGTATGGAGTGGAGTTGGCAACTGAAAAGAAACTTTGTGTTCCCAACAAGCTAGTTGAAGGACGGCTTTCACACACACTTATCTCTCAGAACTGAGAATGTGGAGAGACGTTCTTTCATCTAGCACAAAGGGAACGGGTTGCAGGAGAAACTTTTACTCTGGTTCTCAGTCTGTTTCCTAGTGCCGGTTTGAAGTTCCTGCAGTTTTCACTGTAAAACCGAGTTGGAGCTAGTACCTTCCCATATATATGTATGGAGTGGAGTTTACAACTGAAAAGAAACTTTGTGTTCCCAACAAGCTAGTTGAAGGACGGCTTTCACACACACTTATCTCTCAGAACTGAGCATGTGGAGAGACGTTCATTCATCTAGCACAAATGGAACCGATTGCAGGAGAAACTTTTACTCTGGTTTCTCAGTCTGTTTCCTAGTGCCTGTTTCAAGTTCCTGGAGTTTTCACTGTAAAACCGAGTTGGAGCTAGTACCTTCCCATATATATGTATGGAGTGGAGTTGGAAACTGAAAAGAAACTTTGTGTTCCCAACAAGCTAGTTGAAGGACGGCTTTCACACACACTTATCTCTCAGAACTGAGCATGTGGAGAGACGTTCGTTCATCTAGCACAAAGGGAACGGGTTGCAGGAGAAACTTTTACTCTGGTTTCTCAGTCTGTTTCCTAGTGCCGGTTTTAAGTTCCTGCAGTTTTCACTGTAAAACCGATTTGGAGCTAGTACCTTCCCATATATATGTATGGAGTGGAGTTTACAACTGAAAAGAAACTTTGTGTTCCCAACAAGCTAGTTGGAGGACGGCTTTCACACACACTTATCTCTCAGAACTGAGCATGTGGAGAGACGTTCATTCATCAAGCACAAATGGAACGGATTGCAGGAGAAACTTTTACTCTGGTTTCTCAGTCTGTTTCCTAGTGCCTGTTTCAAGTTCCTGGAGTTTTCACTGTAAAACCGAGTTGGAGCTAGTACCTTCCCATATATATGCATGGAGTGGAGTTGGAAACTGAAAAGAAACTTTGTGTTCCCAACAAGCTAGTTGAAGGAAGGCTTTCACACACACTTATCTCTCAGAACTGAGCATGTGGAGAGACGTTCGTTCATCTAGCACAAAGGGAACGGGTTGCAGGGGAAACTTTTACTCTGGTTTCTCAGTCTGTTTCCTAGTGCCGGTTTGAAGTTCCTGCAGTTTTCACTGTAAAACCGAGTTGGAGCTAGTACCTTCCCATATATATGTATGGAGTGGAGTTTACAACTGAAAAGAAACTTTGTGTTCCCAACAAGCTAGTTGAAGGACGGCTTTCACACACACTTATCTCTCAGAACTGAGCATGTGGAGAGACGTTCGTTCATCTAGCACAAAGGGAACGGATTGCAGGAGAAACTTTTACTCTTGTTTCTCAGTCTGTTTCCTAGTGCCTGTTTCAAGTTCCTGCAGTTTTCACTGTAAAACCGAGTTGGAGATAGTACCTTCCCATGTATATGTATGGAGTGGAGTTGGCAACTGAAAAGAAAATTTGTGTTCCCAACAAGCTAGTTGAAGGACGGCTTTCACACACACTTATCTCTCAGAACTGAGCATGTGGAGAGACGTTCGTTCATCTAGCACAAAGGGAACGGGTTGCAGGAGAAACTTTTACTCTGGTTTCTCAGTCTGTTTCCTAGTGCCGGTTTGAAGTTCCTGCAGTTTTCACTGTAAACCCGAGTTGGAGCTAGTACCTTCCCATATATATGTATGGAGTGGAGTTTACAACTGAAAAGAAACTTTGTGTTCCCAACAAGCTGGTTGAAGGACGGCTTTCACACACACTTATCTCTCAGAACTGAGCATGTGGAGAGACGTTCGTTCATCTAGCACAAAGGGAACGGGTTGCAGGAGAAACTTTTACTCTGGTTTCTCAGTCTGTTTCCTAGTGCCGGTTTGAAGTTCCTGCAGTTTTCACTGTAAAACCGAGTTGGAGCTAGTACCTTCCCATATATATGTATGGAGTGGAGTTTACAACTGAAAAGAAACTTTGTGTTCCCAACAAGCTAGTTGAAGGACGGCTTTCACACACACTTATCTCTCAGAACTGAGCATGTGGAGAGACGTTCATTCATCTAGCACAAATGGAACGGATTGCAGGAGAAACTTTTACTCTGGTTTCTCAGTCTGTTTCCTAGTGCCTGTTTCAAGTTCCTGGAGTTTTCACTGTAAAACCGAGTTGGAGCTAGTACCTTCCCATATATATGTATGGAGTGGAGTTGGAAACTGAAAAGAAACTTTGTGTTCCCAACAAGCTAGTTGAAGGACGGCTTTCACACACACTTATCTCTCAGAACTGAGCATGTGGAGAGACATTCGTTTATCTAGCACAAAGGGAACGGGTTGCAGGAGAAACTTTTACTCTGGTTTCTCAGTCTGTTTCCTAGTGCCGGTTTGAAGTTCCTGCAGTTTTCACTGTAAAACCGAGTTTGAGCTAGTACCTTCCCATATATATGTATGGAGTGGTGTTTACAACTGAAAAGAAACTTTGTGTTCCCTACAAGCTGGTTGAAGGACGGCTTTCACACACACTTATCTCTCAGAACTGAGCATGTGGAGAGACGTTCGTTCATCTAGCACAAAGGGAACGGATTGCAGGAGAAACTTTTACTATTGTTTCTCAGTCTGTTTCCTAGTGCCTGTTTCAAGTTCCTGCAGTTTTCACTGTAAAACCGAGTTGGAGCTAGTACCTTCCCATATATACGTATGGAGTGGAGTTGGCAACTGAAAAGAAACTTTGTGTTCCCAACAAGCTAGTTGAAGGACGGCTTTCACACACACTTATCTCTCAGAACTGAGCATGTGGAGAGACGTTCGTTCATCTAGCACAAAGGGAACGGGTTGCAGGAGAAACTTTTACTCCGGTTTCTCAGTCTGTTTCCTAGTGCCGGTTTGAAGTTCCTGCAGTTTTCACTGTAAAACCGAGTTGGAGCTAGTACCTTCCCATATATATGTATGGAGTGGAGTTTACAACTGAAAAGAAACTTTGTGTTCCCAACAAGCTAGTTGAAGGACGGCGTTCACACACACTTATCTCTCAGATCTGAGCATGTGGAGAGACGTTCTTTCATCTAGCACAAATGGAACGGATTGCAGGAGAAACTTTTACTCTGGTTTCTCAGTCTGTTTCCTAGTGCCTGTTTCAAGTTCCTGGAGTTTTCACTGTAAAACAGAGTTGGAGCTAGTACCTTCCCATATATATGTATGGAGTGGAGTTGGAAACTGAAAAGAAACTTTGTGTTCCCAACAAGCTAGTTGAAGGACGGCTTTCACACACACTTATCTCTCAGAACTGAGCATGTGGAGAGACGTTCATTCATCTAGCACAAATGGAACGGATTGCAGGAGAAACTTTTACTCTGGTTTCTCAGTCTGTTTCCTAGTGCCTGTTTCAAGTTCCTGCAGTTTTCACTGTAAAACCGAGTTGGAGCTAGTACCTTCCCATATATATGTATGCAGTGGAGTTGGAAACTGAAAAGAAACTTTGTGTTCCCAACAAGCTAGTTGAAGGAAGGCTTTCACACACACTTATCTCTCAGAACTGAGCATGTGGAGAGACGTTCGTTCATCTAGCACAAAGGGAACGGGTTGCAGGAGAAACTTTTACTCTGGTTTCTCAGTCTGTTTCCTAGTGCCGGTTTCAAGTTCCTGCAGTTTTCACTGTAAAACCTAGTTGGAGCTAGTACCTTCCCATATATATGTATGGAGTGGAGTTTACAACTGAAAAGAAACTTTGTGTTCCCAACAAGCTAGTTGAAGGACGGCTTTCACACACACTTATCTCTCAGAACTGAGCTTGTGGAGAGACGTTCATTCATCTAGCACAAATGGAACGGATTGCAGGAGAAACTTTTACTCTGGTTTCTCAGTCTGTTTCCTAGTGCCTGTTTCAAGTTCCTGGAGTTTTCACTGTAAAACCGAGTTGGAGCTAGTACCTTCCCATATATATGTATGGAGTGGATTTTACAACTGGAAAGAAACTTTGTGTTCCCAACAAGCTAGTTGAAGGACGGCTTTCACACACACTTATCTCTCAGAACTGAGCATGTGGAGAGACGTTCATTCATCTAGCACAAATGGAACGGATTGCAGGAGAAACTTTTACTCTGGTTTCTCAGTCTGTTTCCTAGTGCCTGTTTCAAGTTCCTGCAGTTTTCACTGTAAAACCGAGTTGGAGCTAGTACCTTCCCATATATATGTATGCAGTGGAGTTGGAAACTGAAAAGAAACTTTGTGTTCCCAACAAGCTAGTTGAAGGAAGGCTTTCACACACACTTATCTCTCAGAACTGAGCATGTGGAGAGACGTTCGTTCATCTAGCACAAAGGGAACGGGTTGCAGGAGAAACTTTTACTCTGGTTTCTCAGTCTGTTTCCAAGTGCCGGTTTGAAGTTCCTGCAGTTTTCACTGTAAAACAGATTTGGAGCTAGTACCTTCCCATATATATGTATGGAGTGGAGTTTACAACTGAAAAGAAACTTTGTGTTCCCAACAAGCTAGTTGAAGGACGGCTTTCACACACACTTATCTCTCAGAACTGAGCATGTGGAGAGACGTTCATTCATCTAGCACAAATGGAACGGATTGCAGGAGAAACTTTTACTCTGGTTTCTCAGTCTGTTTCCTAGTGCCTGTTTCAAGTTCCTGGAGTTTTCACTGTAAAATCGAGTTGGAGCTAGTACCTTCCCATAAATATGTATGGAGTGGAGTTGGAAACTGAAAAGAAACTTTGTGTTCCCAACAAGCTAGTTGAAGGAAGGCTTTCACACACACTTATCTCTCAGAACTGAGCATGTGGAGAGACGTTCGTTAATCTAGCACAAAGGGAACGGGTTGCAGGAGAAACTTTTACTATTGTTTCTCAGTCTGTTTCCTAGTGCCTGTTTCAAGTTCCTGCAGTTTTCACTGTAAAACCGATTTGGAGCTAGTACCTTCCCATATATATGTATGGAGTGGAGTTGGCAACTGAAAAGAAACTTTGTGTTCCCAACAAGCTAGTTGAAGGACGGCTTTCACACACACTTATCTCTCAGAACTGAGAATGTGGAGAGACGTTCTTTCATCTAGCACAAAGGGAACGGGTTGCAGGAGAAACTTTTACTCTGGTTCTCAGTCTGTTTCCTAGTGCCGGTTTGAAGTTCCTGCAGTTTTCACTGTAAAACCGAGTTGGAGCTAGTACCTTCCCAT
The DNA here is from genome assembly GCF_036321535.1 of Camelus dromedarius. Taxonomy (NCBI): domain Eukaryota; kingdom Metazoa; phylum Chordata; class Mammalia; order Artiodactyla; family Camelidae; genus Camelus; species Camelus dromedarius. The sequence continues at coordinate 11,059,166 of NC_087470.1, read as the reverse complement.
ATATATGTATGGAGTGGAGTTTACAACTGAAAAGAAACTTTGTGTTCCCAACAAGCTAGTTGAAGGACGGCTTTCACACACACTTATCTCTCAGAACTGAGCATGTGGAGAGACGTTCGTTCATCTAGCACAAAGTGAACGGGTTGCAGGAGAAAATTTTACTCTGGTTTCTCAGTCTGTTTCCTAGTGCCGGTTTGAAGTTCCTGCAGTTTTCACTGTAAAACAGAGTTGGAGCTAGTACCTTCCCATATATATGTATGGAGTGGATTTTACAACTGAAAAGAAACTTTGTGTTCCCAACAAGCTAGTTGAAGGACGGCTTTCACACACACTTATCTCTCAGAACTGAGCATGTGGAGAGACGTTCATTCATCTAGCACAAATGGAACCGATTGCAGGAGAAACTTTTACTCTGGTTTCTCAGTCTGTTTCCTAGTGCCTGTTTCAAGTTCCTGGAGTTTTCACTGTAAAACCGAGTTGGAGCTAGTACCTTCCCATATATATGTATGGAGTGGAGTTGGAAACTGAAAAGAAACTTTGTGTTCCCAACAAGCTAGTTGAAGGACGGCTTTCACACACACTTATCTCTCAGAACTGAGCATGTGGAGAGACGTTCGTTCATCTAGCACAAAGGGAACGGGTTGCAGGAGAAACTTTTACTCTGGTTTCTCAGTCTGTTTCCTAGTGCCGGTTTTAAGTTCCTGCAGTTTTCACTGTAAAACCGATTTGGAGCTAGGACCTTCCCATATATATGTATGGAGTGGAGTTTACAACTGAAAAGAAACTTTGTGTTCCCAACAAGCTAGTTGGAGGACGGCTTTCACACACACTTATCTCTCAGAACTGAGCATGTGGAGAGACGTTCATTCATCAAGCACAAATGGAACGGATTGCAGGAGAAACTTTTACTCTGGTTTCTCAGTCTGTTTCCTAGTGCCTGTTTCAAGTTCCTGGAGTTTTCACTGTAAAACCGAGTTGGAGCTAGTACCTTCCCATATATATGCATGGAGTGGAGTTGGAAACTGAAAAGAAACTTTGTGTTCCCAACAAGCTAGTTGAAGGAAGGCTTTCACACACACTTATCTCTCAGAACTGAGCATGTGGAGAGACGTTCGTTCATCTATCACAAAGGGAACGGGTTGCAGGGGAAACTTTTACTCTGGTTTCTCAGTCTGTTTCCTAGTGCCGGTTTGAAGTTCCTGCAGTTTTCACTGTAAAACAGATTTGGAGCTAGTACCTCCCCATATATATGTATGGAGTGGAGTTTACAACTGAAAAGAAACTTTGTGTTCCCAACAAGCTAGTTGAAGGACGGCTTTCACACACAATTATCTCTCAGAACTGAGCATGTGGAGAGACGTTCGTTCATCTAGCACAAAGTGAACGGGTTGCAGGAGAAACTTTTTCTCTGGTTTCTCAGTCTGTTTCCTAGTGCCGGTTTGAAGTTCCTGCAGTTTTCACTGTAAAACCGAGTTGGAGCTAGTACCTTCCCATATATATGTATGGAGTGGATTTTACAACTGGAAAGAAACTTTGTGTTCCCAACAAGCTAGTTGAAGGACGGCTTTCACACACACTTATCTCTCAGAACTGAGCATGTGGAGAGACGTTCATTCATCTAGCACAAATGGAACGGATTGCAGGAGAAACTTTTACTCTGGTTTCTCAGTCTGTTTCCTAGTGCCTGTTTCAAGTTCCTGCAGTTTTCACTGTAAAACCGAGTTGGAGCTAGTACCTTCCCATATATATGTATGCAGTGGAGTTGGAAACTGAAAAGAAACTTTGTGTTCCCAACAAGCTAGTTGAAGGAAGGCTTTCACACACACTTATCTCTCAGAACTGAGCATGTGGAGAGACGTTCGTTCATCTAGCACAAAGGGAACGGGTTGCAGGAGAAACTTTTACTCTGGTTTCTCAGTCTGTTTCCTAGTGCCGGTTTGAAGTTCCTGCAGTTTTCACTGTAAAACAGATTTGGAGCTAGTACCTTCCCATATATATGTATGGAGTGGAGTTTACAACTGAAAAGAAACTTTGTGTTCCCAACAAGCTAGTTGAAGGACGGCTTTCACACACACTTATCTCTCAGAACTGAGAATGTGGAGAGACGTTCTTTCATCTAGCACAAAGGGAACGGGTTGCAGGAGAAACTTTTACTCTGGTTCTCAGTCTGTTTCCTAGTGCCGGTTTGAAGTTCCTGCAGTTTTCACTGTAAAACCGAGTTGGAGCTAGTACCTTCCCATATATATGTATGGAGTGGAGTTTACAACTGAAAAGAAACTTTGTGTTCCCAACAAGCTAGTTGAAGGACGGCTTTCACACACACTTATCTCTCAGAACTGAGCATGTGGAGAGACGTTCGTTCATCTAGCACAAAGTGAACGGGTTGCAGGAGAAACTTTTACTCTGGTTTCTCAGTCTGTTTCCTAGTGCCGGTTTGAAGTTCCTGCAGTTTTCACTGTAAAACAGAGTTGGAGCTAGTACCTTCCCATATATATGTATGGAGTGGATTTTACAACTGAAAAGAAACTTTGTGTTCCCAACAAGCTAGTTGAAGGACGGCTTTCACACACACTTATCTCTCAGAACTGAGCATGTGGAGAGACGTTCATTCATCTAGCACAAATGGAACCGATTGCAGGAGAAACTTTTACTCTGGTTTCTCAGTCTGTTTCCTAGTGCCTGTTTCAAGTTCCTGGAGTTTTCACTGTAAAACCGAGTTGGAGCTAGTACCTTCCCATATATATGTATGGAGTGGAGTTGGAAACTGAAAAGAAACTTTGTGTTCCCAACAAGCTAGTTGAAGGACGGCTTTCACACACACTTATCTCTCAGAACTGAGCATGTGGAGAGACGTTCGTTCATCTAGCACAAAGGGAACGGGTTGCAGGAGAAACTTTTACTCTGGTTTCTCAGTCTGTTTCCTAGTGCCGCTTTTAAGTTCCTGCAGTTTTCACTGTAAAACCGATTTGGAGCTAGTACCTTCCCATATATATGTATGGAGTGGAGTTTACAACTGAAAAGAAACTTTGTGTTCCCAACAAGCTAGTTGGAGGACGGCTTTCACACACACTTATCTCTCAGAACTGAGCATGTGGAGAGACGTTCATTCATCAAGCACAAATGGAACGGATTGCAGGAGAAACTTTTACTCTGGTTTCTCAGTCTGTTTCCTAGTGCCTGTTTCAAGTTCCTGGAGTTTTCACTGTAAAACCGAGTTGGAGCTAGTACCTTCCCATATATATGCATGGAGTGGAGTTGGAAACTGAAAAGAAACTTTGTGTTCCCAACAAGCTAGTTGAAGGAAGGCTTTCACACACACTTATCTCTCAGAACTGAGCATGTGGAGAGACGTTCGTTCATCTAGCACAAAGGGAACGGGTTGCAGGGGAAACTTTTACTCTGGTTTCTCAGTCTGTTTCCTAGTGCCGGTTTGAAGTTCCTGCAGTTTTCACTGTAAAACAGATTTGGAGCTAGTACCTCCCCATATATATGTATGGAGTGGAGTTTACAACTGAAAAGAAACTTTGTGTTCCCAACAAGCTAGTTGAAGGACGGCTTTCACACACAATTATCTCTCAGAACTGAGCATGTGGAGAGACGTTCGTTCATCTAGCACAAAGTGAACGGGTTGCAGGAGAAACTTTTTCTCTGGTTTCTCAGTCTGTTTCCTAGTGCCGGTTTGAAGTTCCTGCAGTTTTCACTGTAAAACCGAGTTGGAGCTAGTACCTTCCCATATATATGTATGGAGTGGATTTTACAACTGGAAAGAAACTTTGTGTTCCCAACAAGCTAGTTGAAGGACGGCTTTCACACACACTTATCTCTCAGAACTGAGCATGTGGAGAGACGTTCATTCATCTAGCACAAATGGAACTGATTGCAGGAGAAACTTTTACTCTGGTTTCTCAGTCTGTTTCCTAGTGCCTGTTTCAAGTTCCTGCAGTTTTCACTGTAAAACCGAGTTGGAGCTAGTACCTTCCCATATATATGTATGCAGTGGAGTTGGAAACTGAAAAGAAACTTTGTGTTCCCAACAAGCTAGTTGAAGGAAGGCTTTCACACACACTTATCTCTCAGAACTGAGCATGTGGAGAGACGTTCGTTCATCTAGCACAAAGGGAACGGGTTGCAGGAGAAACTTTTACTCTGGTTTCTCAGTCTGTTTCCTAGTGCCGGTTTGAAGTTCCTGCAGTTTTCACTGTAAAACAGATTTGGAGCTAGTACCTTCCCATATATATGTATGGAGTGGAGTTGGCAACTGAAAAGAAACTTTGTGTTCCCAACAAGCTAGTTGAAGGACGGCTTTCACACACACTTATCTCTCAGAACTGAGAATGTGGAGAGACGTTCTTTCATCTAGCACAAAGGGAACGGGTTGCAGGAGAAACTTTTACTCTGGTTCTCAGTCTGTTTCCTAGTGCCGGTTTGAAGTTCCTGCAGTTTTCACTGTAAAACCGAGTTGGAGCTAGTACCTTCCCATATATATGTATGGAGTGGAGTTTACAACTGAAAAGAAACTTTGTGTTCCCAACAAGCTAGTTGAAGGACGGCTTTCACACACACTTATCTCTCAGAACTGAGCATGTGGAGAGACGTTCGTTCATCTAGCACAAAGTGAACGGGTTGCAGGAGAAACTTTTACTCTGGTTTCTCAGTCTGTTTCCTAGTGCCGGTTTGAAGTTCCTGCAGTTTTCACTGTAAAACAGAGTTGGAGCTAGTACCTTCCCATATATATGTATGGAGTGGATTTTACAACTGAAAAGAAACTTTGTGTTCCCAACAAGCTAGTTGAAGGACGGCTTTCACACACACTTATCTCTCAGAACTGAGCATGTGGAGAGACGTTCATTCATCTAGCACAAATGGAACCGATTGCAGGAGAAACTTTTACTCTGGTTTCTCAGTCTGTTTCCTAGTGCCTGTTTCAAGTTCCTGGAGTTTTCACTGTAAAACCGAGTTGGAGCTAGTACCTTCCCATATATATGTATGGAGTGGAGTTGGAAACTGAAAAGAAACTTTGTGTTCCCAACAAGCTAGTTGAAGGACGGCTTTCACACACACTTATCTCTCAGAACTGAGCATGTGGAGAGACGTTCGTTCATCTAGCACAAAGGGAACGGGTTGCAGGAGAAACTTTTACTCTGGTTTCTCAGTCTGTTTCCTAGTGCCGCTTTTAAGTTCCTGCAGTTTTCACTGTAAAACCGATTTGGAGCTAGTACCTTCCCATATATATGTATGGAGTGGAGTTTACAACTGAAAAGAAACTTTGTGTTCCCAACAAGCTAGTTGGAGGACGGCTTTCACACACACTTATCTCTCAGAACTGAGCATGTGGAGAGACGTTCATTCATCAAGCACAAATGGAACGGATTGCAGGAGAAACTTTTACTCTGGTTTCTCAGTCTGTTTCCTAGTGCCTGTTTCAAGTTCCTGGAGTTTTCACTGTAAAACCGAGTTGGAGCTAGTACCTTCCCATATATATGCATGGAGTGGAGTTGGAAACTGAAAAGAAACTTTGTGTTCCCAACAAGCTAGTTGAAGGAAGGCTTTCACACACACTTATCTCTCAGAACTGAGCATGTGGAGAGACGTTCGTTCATCTAGCACAAAGGGAACGGGTTGCAGGGGAAACTTTTACTCTGGTTTCTCAGTCTGTTTCCTAGTGCCGGTTTGAAGTTCCTGCAGTTTTCACTGTAAAACCGAGTTGGAGCTAGTACCTTCCCATATATATGTATGGAGTGGAGTTTACAACTGAAAAGAAACTTTGTGTTCCCAACAAGCTAGTTGAAGGACGGCTTTCACACACACTTATCTCTCAGAACTGAGCATGTGGAGAGACGTTCGTTCATCTAGCACAAAGGGAACGGATTGCAGGAGAAACTTTTACTCTTGTTTCTCAGTCTGTTTCCTAGTGCCTGTTTCAAGTTCCTGCAGTTTTCACTGTAAAACCGAGTTGGAGATAGTACCTTCCCATGTATATGTATGGAGTGGAGTTGGCAACTGAAAAGAAAATTTGTGTTCCCAACAAGCTAGTTGAAGGACGGCTTTCACACACACTTATCTCTCAGAACTGAGCATGTGGAGAGACGTTCGTTCATCTAGCACAAAGGGAACGGGTTGCAGGAGAAACTTTTACTCTGGTTTCTCAGTCTGTTTCCTAGTGCCGGTTTGAAGTTCCTGCAGTTTTCACTGTAAACCCGAGTTGGAGCTAGTACCTTCCCATATATATGTATGGAGTGGAGTTTACAACTGAAAAGAAACTTTGTGTTCCCAACAAGCTGGTTGAAGGACGGCTTTCACACACACTTATCTCTCAGAACTGAGCATGTGGAGAGACGTTCGTTCATCTAGCACAAAGGGAACGGGTTGCAGGAGAAACTATTACTCTGGTTTCTCAGTCTGTTTCCTAGTGCCGGTTTGAAGTTCCTGCAGTTTTCACTGTAAAACCGAGTTGGAGCTAGTACCTTCCCATATATATGTATGGAGTGGAGTTTACAACTGAAAAGAAACTTTGTGTTCCCAACAAGCTAGTTGAAGGACGGCTTTCACACACACTTATCTCTCAGAACTGAGCATGTGGAGAGACGTTCATTCATCTAGCACAAATGGAACGGATTGCAGGAGAAACTTTTACTCTGGTTTCTCAGTCTGTTTCCTAGTGCCTGTTTCAAGTTCCTGGAGTTTTCACTGTAAAACCGAGTTGGAGCTAGTACCTTCCCATATATATGTATGGAGTGGAGTTGGAAACTGAAAAGAAACTTTGTGTTCCCAACAAGCTAGTTGAAGGACGGCTTTCACACACACTTATCTCTCAGAACTGAGCATGTGGAGAGACATTCGTTTATCTAGCACAAAGGGAACGGGTTGCAGGAGAAACTTTTACTCTGGTTTCTCAGTCTGTTTCCTAGTGCCGGTTTGAAGTTCCTGCAGTTTTCACTGTAAAACCGAGTTTGAGCTAGTACCTTCCCATATATATGTATGGAGTGGTGTTTACAACTGAAAAGAAACTTTGTGTTCCCTACAAGCTGTTTGAAGGACGGCTTTCACACACACTTATCTCTCAGAACTGAGCATGTGGAGAGACGTTCGTTCATCTAGCACAAAGGGAACGGATTGCAGGAGAAACTTTTACTATTGTTTCTCAGTCTGTTTCCTAGTGCCTGTTTCAAGTTCCTGCAGTTTTCACTGTAAAACCGAGTTGGAGCTAGTACCTTCCCATATATACGTATGGAGTGGAGTTGGCAACTGAAAAGAAACTTTGTGTTCCCAACAAGCTAGTTGAAGGACGGCTTTCACACACACTTATCTCTCAGAACTGAGCATGTGGAGAGACGTTCGTTCATCTAGCACAAAGGGAACGGGTTGCAGGAGAAACTTTTACTCCGGTTTCTCAGTCTGTTTCCTAGTGCCGGTTTGAAGTTCCTGCAGTTTTCACTGTAAAACCGAGTTGGAGCTAGTACCTTCCCATATATATGTATGGAGTGGAGTTTACAACTGAAAAGAAACTTTGTGTTCCCAACAAGCTAGTTGAAGGACGGCGTTCACACACACTTATCTCTCAGAACTGAGCATGTGGAGAGACGTTCTTTCATCTAGCACAAATGGAACGGATTGCAGGAGAAACTTTTACTCTGGTTTCTCAGTCTGTTTCCTAGTGCCTGTTTCAAGTTCCTGGAGTTTTCACTGTAAAACAGAGTTGGAGCTAGTACCTTCCCATATATATGTATGGAGTGGAGTTGGAAACTGAAAAGAAACTTTGTGTTCCCAACAAGCTAGTTGAAGGACGGCTTTCACACACACTTATCTCTCAGAACTGAGCATGTGGAGAGACGTTCGTTCATCTAGCACAAAGGGAACGGGTTGCAGGAGAAACTTTTACTCTGGTTTCTCAGTCTGTTTCCTAGTGCCGGTTTGAAGTTCCTGCAGTTTTCACTGTAAAACCGAGTTGGAGCTAGTACCTTCCCATATATATGTATGGAGTGGAGTTTACAACTGAAAAGAAACTTTGTGTTCCCAACAAGCTAGTTGAAGGACGGCTTTCACACACACTTATCTCTCAGAACTGAGCATGTGGAGAGACGTTCATTCATCTAGCACAAATGGAACGGATTGCAGGAGAAACTTTTACTCTGGTTTCTCAGTCTGTTTCCTAGTGCCTGTTTCAAGTTCCTGCAGTTTTCACTGTAAAACCGAGTTGGAGCTAGTACCTTCCCATATATATGTATGCAGTGGAGTTGGAAACTGAAAAGAAACTTTGTGTTCCCAACAAGCTAGTTGAAGGACGGCTTTCACACACACTTATCTCTCAGAACTGAGCATGTGGAGAGACGTTCGTTCATCTAGCACAAAGGGAACGGGTTGCAGGAGAAACTTTTACTCTGGTTTCTCAGTCTGTTTCCTAGTGCCGGTTTGAAGTTCCTGCAGTTTTCACTGTAAAACCGAGTTGGAGCTAGTACCTTCCCATATATATGTATGGAGTGGATTTTACAACTGAAAAGAAACTTTGTGTTCCCAACAAGCTAGTTGAAGGACGGCTTTCACACACACTTATCTCTCAGAACTGAGCATGTGGAGAGTCGTTCATTCATCTAGCACAAATGGAACTGATTGCAGGAGAAACTTTTACTCTGGTTTCTCAGTCTGTTTCCTAGTGCCTGTTTCAAGTTCCTGGAGTTTTCACTGTAAAACCGAGTTGGAGCTAGTACCTTCCCATATATATGTATGGAGTGGAGTTGGAAACTGAAAAGAAACTTTGTGTTCCCAACAAGCTAGTTGAAGGACGGCTTTCACATACACTTATCTCTCAGAACTGAGCATGTGGAGAGACGTTCGTTTATCTAGCACATAGGGAACGGGTTGCAGGAGAAACTTTTACTCTGGTTTCTCAGTCTGTTTCCTAGTGCCGGTTTGAAGTTCCTGCAGTTTTCACTGTAAACCCGAGTTTGAGCTAGTACCTTCCCATATATATGTAAGGAGTGGAGTTGGAAACTGAAAAGAAACTTTGTGTTCCCAACAAGCTAGTTGAAGGACGGCTTTCACACACACTTATCTCTCAGAACTGAGCATGTGGAGAGACGTTCGTTCATCTAGCACAAAGGGAACGGGTTGCAGGAGAAACTTTTACTCTGGTTTCTCAGTCTGTTTCCTAGTGCCGGTTTGAAGTTCCTGCAGTTTTCACTGTAAACCCGAGTTGGAGCTAGTACCTTCCCATATATATGTATGGAGTGGAGTTTACAACTGAAAAGAAACTTTGTGTTCCCAACAAGCTGGTTGAAGGACGGCTTTCACACACACTTATCTCTCAGAACTGAGCATGTGGAGAGACGTTCGTTCATCTAGCACAAAGGGAACGGGTTGCAGGAGTAACTTTTACTCTGGTTTCTCAGTCTGTTTCCTAGTGCCGGTTTGAAGTTCCTGCAGTTTTCACTGTAAAACCGAGTTGGAGCTAGTACCTTCCCATATATATGTATGGAGTGGAGTTTACAACTGAAAAGAAACTTTGTGTTCCAAACAAGCTAGTTGAAGGACGGCTTTCACACACACTTATCTCTCAGAACTGAGCATGTGGAGAGACGTTCATTCATCTAGCACAAATGGAACGGATTGCAGGAGAAACTTTTACTCTGGTTTCTCAGTCTGTTTCCTAGTGCCTGTTTCAAGTTCCTGGAGTTTTCACTGTAAAACCGAGTTGGAGCTAGTACCTTCCCATATATATGTATGGAGTGGAGTTGGAAACTGAAAAGAAACTTTGTGTTCCCAACAAGCTAGTTGAAGGACGGCTTTCACACACACTTATCTCTCAGAACTGAGCATGTGGAGAGACATTCGTTTATCTAGCACAAAGGGAACGGGTTGCAGGAGAAACTTTTACTCTGGTTTCTCAGTCTGTTTCCTAGTGCCGGTTTGAAGTTCCTGCAGTTTTCACTGTAAAACCGAGTTTGAGCTAGTACCTTCCCATATATATGTATGGAGTGGTGTTTACAACTGAAAAGAAACTTTGTGTTCCCTACAAGCTGGTTGAAGGACGGCTTTCACACACACTTATCTCTCAGAACTGAGCATGTGGAGAGACGTTCGTTCATCTAGCACAAAGGGAACGGATTGCAGGAGAAACTTTTACTATTGTTTCTCAGTCTGTTTCCTAGTGCCTGTTTCAAGTTCCTGCAGTTTTCACTGTAAAACCGAGTTGGAGCTAGTACCTTCCCATATATACGTATGGAGTGGAGTTGGCAACTGAAAAGAAACTTTGTGTTCCCAACAAGCTAGTTGAAGGACGGCTTTCACACACACTTATCTCTCAGAACTGAGCATGTGGAGAGACGTTCGTTCATCTAGCACAAAGGGAACGGGTTGCAGGAGAAACTTTTACTCTGGTTTCTCAGTCTGTTTCCTAGTGCCGGTTTGAAGTTCCTGCAGTTTTCACTGTAAAACCGAGTTGGAGCTAGTACCTTCCCATATATATGTATGGAGTGGAGTTTACAACTGAAAAGAAACTTTGTGTTCCCAACAAGCTAGTTGAAGGACGGCTTTCACACACACTTATCTCTCAGAACTGAGCATGTGGAGAGACGTTCTTTCATCTAGCACAAATGGAACGGATTGCAGGAGAAACTTTTACTCTGGTTTCTCAGTCTGTTTCCTAGTGCCTGTTTCAAGTTCCTGGAGTTTTCACTGTAAAACCGAGTTGGAGCTAGTACCTTCCCATATATATGTATGGAGTGGAGTTGGAAACTGAAAAGAAACTTTGTGTTCCCAACAAGCTAGTTGAAGGACGGCTTTCACACACACTTATCTCTCAGAACTGAGCATGTGGAGAGACGTTCGTTCATCTAGCACAAAGGGAACGGGTTGCAGGAGAAACTTTTACTCTGGTTTCTCAGTCTGTTTCCTAGTGCCGGTTTGAAGTTCCTGCAGTTTTCACTGTAAAACCGAGTTGGAGCTAGTACCTTCCCATATATATGTATGGAGTGGAGTTTACAACTGAAAAGAAACTTTGTGTTCCCAACAAGCTAGTTGAAGGACGGCTTTCACACACACTTATCTCTCAGAACTGAGCATGTGGAGAGACGTTCATTCATCTAGCACAAATGGAACGGATTGCAGGAGAAACTTTTACTCTGGTTTCTCAGTCTGTTTCCTAGTGCCTGTTTCAAGTTCCTGCAGTTTTCACTGTAAAACCGAGTTGGAGCTAGTACCTTTCCATATATATGTATGCAGTGGAGTTGGAAACTGAAAAGAAACTTTGTGTTCCCAACAAGCTAGTTGAAGGACGGCTTTCACACACACTTATCTCTCAGAACTGAGCATGTGGAGAGACGTTCGTTCATCTAGCACAAAGGGAACGGTTTGCAGGAGAAACTTTTACTCTGGTTTCTCAGTCTGTTTCCTAGTGCCGGTTTGAAGTTCCTGCAGTTTTCACTGTAAAACCGAGTTGGAGCTAGTACCTTCCCATATATATGTATGGAGTGGATTTTACAACTGAAAAGAAACTTTGTGTTCCCAACAAGCTAGTTGAAGGACGGCTTTCACACACACTTATCTCTCAGAACTGAGCATGTGGAGAGACGTTCATTCATCTAGCACAAATGGAACGGATTGCAGGAGAAACTTTTACTCTGGTTTCTCAGTCTGTTTCCTAGTGCCTGTTTCAAGTTCCTGGAGTTTTCACTGTAAAACCGAGTTGGAGCTAGTACCTTCCCATATATATGTATGGAGTGGAGTTGGAAACTGAAAAGAAACTTTGTGTTCCCAACAAGCTAGTTGAAGGACGGCTTTCACATACACTTATCTCTCAGAACTGAGCATGTGGAGAGACGTTCGTTTATCTAGCACATAGGGAACGGGTTGCAGGAGAAACTTTTACTCTGGTTTCTCAGTCTGTTTCCTAGTGCCGGTTTGAAGTTCCTGCAGTTTTCACTGTAAACCCGAGTTTGAGCTAGTACCTTCCCATATATATGTATGGAGTGGTGTTTACAACTGAAAAGAACTTTGTGTTCCCTACAAGTTGGTTGAAGGACGGCTTTCACACACAGTTATCTCTCAGAAATGAGCATGTGGAGATACGTTCGTTCATCTAGCACAAAGGGAACGGATTGCAGGAGAAACTTTTACTCTTGTTTCTCAGTCTGTTTCCTAGTGCCTGTTTGAAGTTCCTGCAGTTTTCACTGTAAAACCGAGTTGGAGCTAGTACCTTCCCATATATATGTATGGAGTGGAGTTGGCAACTGAAAAGAAACTTTGTGTTCCCAACAAGCTAGTTGAAGGACGGCTTTCACACACACTTATCTCTCAGAACTGAGCATGTGGTGAGACGTTCGTTCATCTAGCACAAAGGGAACGGGTTGCAGGAGAAACTTTTTCTCTGGTTTCTCAGTCTGTTTCCTAGTGCCGGTTTGAAGTTCCTGCAGTTTTCACTGTAAAACCGAGTTGGAGCTAGTACCTTCCCATATATATGTATGGAGTGGAGTTTACAACTGAAAAGAAACTTTGTGTTCCCAACAAGCTAGTTGAAGGACGGCTTTCACACACACTTATCTCTCAGAACTGAGTATGTGGAGAGACGTTCATTCATCTAGCACAAATGGAACGGATTGCAGGAGAAACTTTTACTCTGGTTTCTCAGTCTGTTTCCTAGTGCCTGTTTCAAGTTCCTGGAGTTTTCACTGTAAAACCGAGTTGGAGCTAGTACCTTCCCATATATATGTAAGGAGTGGAGATGGAAACTGAAAAGAAACTTTGTGTTCCCAACAAGCTAGTTGAAGGACGGCTTTCACACACACTTATCTCTCAGAACTGAGCATGTGGAGAGACGTTCGTTCATCTAGCACAAAGGGAACGGGTTGCAGGAGAAACTTTTACTCTGGTTTCTCAGTCTGTTTCCTAGTGCCGGTTTGAAGTTCCTGCAGTTTTCACTGTAAACCCGAGTTGGAGCTAGTACCTTCCCATATATATGTATGGAGTGGAGTTTACAACTGAAAAGAAACTTTGTGTTCCCAACAAGCTGGTTGAAGGACGGCTTTCACACACACTTATCTCTCAGAACTGAGCATGTGGAGAGACGTTCGTTCATCTAGCACAAAGGGAACGGGTTGCAGGAGAAACTTTTACTCTGGTTTCTCAGTCTGTTTCCTAGTGCCTGTTTCAAGTTCCTGGAGTTTTCACTGTAAAACCGAGTTGGAGCTAGTACCTTCCCATATATATGTATGGAGTGGAGTTGGAAACTGAAAAGAAACTTTGTGTTCCCAACAAGCTAGTTGAAGGACGGCTTTCACACACACTTATCTCTCAGAACTTAGCATGTGGAGAGACGTTCGTTCATCTAGCACAAAGGGAACGGATTGCAGGAGAAACTTTAACTCTTGTTTCTCAGTCTGTTTCCTAGTGCCTGTTTCAAGTTCCTGCAGTTTTCACTGTAAAACCGAGTTGGAGCTAGTACCTTCCCATATATATGTACGGAGTGGAGTTGGCAACTGAAAAGAAACTTTGTGTTCCCAACAAGCTAGTTGAAGGACGGCTTTCACACACACTTATCTCTCAGAACTGAGCATGTGGAGAGACGTTCGTTCATCTAGCACAAAGGGAACGGGTTGCAGGAGAAACTTTTTCTCTGGTTTCTCAGTCTGTTTCCTAGTTCCGGTTTGAAGTTCCTGCAGTTTTCACTGTAAAACCGAGTTGGAGCTAGTACCTTCCCATATATATGTATGGAGTGGAGTTTACAACTGAAAAGAAACTTTGTGTTCCCAACAAGCTAGTTGAAGGACGGCTTTCACACACACTTATCTCTCAGAACTGAGTATGTGGAGAGACGTTCATTCATCTAGCACAAATGGAACGGATTGCAGGAGAAACTTTTACTCTGGTTTCTCAGTCTGTTTCCTAGTGCCTGTTTCAAGTTCCTGGAGTTTTCACTGTAAAACCGAGTTGGAGCTAGTACCTTCCCATATATATGTAAGGAGTGGTGTTGGAAACTGGAAAGAAACTTTGTGTTCCCAACAAGCTAGTTGAAGGACGGCTTTCACACACACTTATCTCTCAGAACTGAGCATGTGGAGAGACGTTCGTTTATCTAGCACAAAGGGAACGGGTTGCAGGAGAAACTTTTACTCTGGTTTCTCAGTCTGTTTCTTAGTGCCGGTTTGAAGTTCCTGCAGTTTTCACTGTAAAACCGAGTTTGAGCTAGTACCTTCCCATATATATGTATGGAGTGGAGTTTACAACTGAAAAGAAACTTTGTGTTCCCTACAAGCTGGTTGAAGGACGGCTTTCACACACACTTATCTCTCAGAACTGAGCATGTGGAGAGACGTTCGTTCATCTAGCACAAAGGGAACGGATTGCTGGAGAAACTTTTACTCTTGTTTCTCAGTCTGTTTCCTAGTGCCTGTTTCAAGTTCCTGCAGTTTTCACTGTAAAACCGAGTTGGAGCTAGTACCTTCCCATATATATGTATGGAATGGAGTTGGCAACTGAAAAGAAACTTTGTGTTCCCAACAAGCTAGTTGAAGGACGGCTTTCACACACACTTATCTCTCAGAACTGAGCATGTGGAGAGACGTTCGTTCATCTAGCACAAAGGGAATGGATTGCAGGAGAAACTATTACTCTGGTTTCTCAGTCTGTTTCCTAGTGCCTGTTTCAAGTTCCTGGAGTTTTCACTGTAAAACCGAGTTGGAGCTCGTACCTTCCCATATATATGTAAGGAGTGGAGTTGGAAACTGAAAAGAAACTTTGTGTTCCCAACAAGCTAGTTGAAGGACGGCTTTCACACACACTTATCTCTCAGAACTGAGCATGTGGAGAGACGTTGGTTCATCTAGCACAAAGGGAACGGGTTGCAGGAGAAACTTTTACTCTGGTTTCTCAGTCTGTTTCCTAGTGCCGGTTTGAAGTTCCTGCAGTTTTCACTGTAAACCCGAGTTGGAGCTAGTACCTTCCCATATATATGTATGGAGTGGAGTTTACAACTGAAAAGAAACTTTGTGTTCCCAACAAGCTGGTTGAAGGACGGCTTTCACACACACTTATCTCTCAGAACTGAGCATGTGGAGAGACGTTCGTTCATCTAGCACAAACGGAACGGATTGCAGGAGAAACTTTTACTCCTGTTTTTCAGTCTGTTTCCTAGTGCCTGTTTCAATTTCCTGCATTTTTCACTGTAAAACCGAGTTGGAGCTAGTACCTTCCCATATATATGTATGGAGTGGTGTTGGAAACTGAAAAGAAACTTTGTGTTCCGAACAAGCTAGTTGAAGGACGGCTTTCACACACACTTATCTCTCAGAACTGAGCATGTGGAGAGACGTTCGTTCATCTAGCACAAAGGGAACGGATTGCAGGAGAAACTTTTACTCTGATTTCTCAGTCTGTTTCCTAGTGCCTGTTTCAAGTTCCTGGAGTTTTCACTGTAAAACCGAGTTGGAGCTAGTACCTTCCCATATATATGTAAGGAGTGGAGTTGGAAACTGAAAAGAAACTTTGTGTTCCCAACAAGCTAGTTGAAGGACGGCTTTCACACACACTTATCTCTCAGAACTGAGCATGTGGAGAGACGTTCGTTCATCGAGCACAAAGGGAACGGGTTGCAGGAGAAACTTTTACTCTGGTTTCTCAGTCTGTTTCCTAGTGCCGGTTTGAAGTTCCTGCAGTTTTCACTGTAAACCCGAGTTGGAGCTAGTACCTTCCCATATATATGTATGGAGTGGAGTTTACAACTGAAAAGAAACTTTGTGTTCCCAACAAGCTGGTTGAAGGACGGCTTTCACACACACTTATCTCTCAGAACTGAGCATGTTGAGAGACGTTCGTTCATCTAGCACAAAGGGAACGGATTGCAGGAGAAACTTTTACTCCTGTTTCTCAGTCTGTTTCCTTGTGCCTGTTTCAATTTCCTGCATTTTTCACTGTAAAACCGAGTTGGAGCTAGTACCTTCCCATATATATGTATGGAGTGGTGTTGGAAACTGAAAAGAAACTTTGTGTTCCCAACAAGCTTGTTGAAGGACGGCTTTCACACACACTTATCTCTCAGAACTGAGCATGTGGAGAGACGTTCGTTCATCTAGCACAAAGGGAACGGGTTGCAAGAGAAACTTTTACTCTGGTTTCTCAGTCTGTTTCCTAGTGCCTGTTTCAAGTTCCTGGAGTTTTCACTGTAAAACCGAGTTGGAGCTAGTACCTTCCCATATATATGTATGGAGTGGAGTTGGAAACTGAAAAGAAACTTTGTGTTCCCAACAAGCTAGTTGAAGGACGGCTTTCACACACACTTATCTCTCAGAACTGAGCATGTGGAGAGACGTTCGTTCATCTAGCACAAAGGGAACGGATTGCAGGAGAAACTTTTACTCTGGTTTCTCAGTCTGTTTCCTAGTGCCTGTTTCAAGTTCCTGCAGTTTTCACTGTAAAACCGAGTTGGAGCTAGTAACTTCCCATATATATGTATGGAGTGGAGTTGGCAACTGAAAAGAAACTTTGTGTTCCCAACAAGCTAGTTGAAGGACGGCTTTCACACACACTTATCTCTCAGAACTGAGCATGTTGAGAGACGTTCGTTCATCTAGCACAAAGGGAACGGATTGCAGGAGAAACTTTTACTCCTGTTTCTCAGTCTGTTTCCTTGTGCCTGTTTCAATTTCCTGCATTTTTCACTGTAAAACCGAGTTGGAGCTAGTACCTTCCCTTATATATGTATGGAGTGGTGTTGGAAACTGAAAAGAAACTTTGTGTTCCCAACAAGCTAGTTGAAGGACGGCTTTCACACCCACTTATCTCTCAGAACTGAGCATGTGGAGAGACGTTCGTTCATCTAGCACAAAGGGAACGGGTTGCAAGAGAAACTTTTACTCTGGTTTCTCAGTCTGTTTCCTAGTGCCTGTTTCAAGTTCCTGGAGTTTTCACTGTAAAACCGAGTTGGAGCTAGTACCTTCCCATATATATGTATGGAGTGGAGTTGGAAACTGAAAAGAAACTTTGTGTTCCCAACAAGCTAGTTGAAGGACGGCTTTCACACACACTTATCTCTCAGAACTGAGCATGTGGAGAGACGTTCGTTCATCTAGCACAAAGGGAACGGATTGCAGGAGAAACTTTTACTCTTGTTTCTCAGTCTGTTTCCTAGTGCCTGTTTCAAGTTCCTGCAGTTTTCACTGTAAAACCGAGTTGGAGCTAGTACCTTCCCATATATATGTATGGAGTGGAGTTGGCAACTGAAAAGAAACTTTGTGTTCCCAACAAGCTAGTTGAAGGACGGCTTTCACACACACTTATCTCTCAGAACTGAGCATGTGGAGAGACGTTCATTCATCTAGCACAAATGGAACGGATTGCAGGAGAAACTTTTACTCTGGTTTCTCAGTCTGTATCCTAGTGCCTGTTTTAAGTTCCTGGAGTTTTCACTGTAAAACCGAGTTGGAGCTAGTACCTTCCAATATATATGTAAGGAGTGGAGTTGGAAACTGGAAAGAAACTTTGTGTTCCCAACAAGCTAGTTGAAGGACGGCTTTCACACACACTTATCTCTCAGAACTGAGCATGTGGAGAGACGTTCGTTCATCTAGCACAAAGGGAACGGGTTGCAGGAGAAACTTTTTCTCTGGTTTCTCAGTCTGTTTCCTAGTGCCGGTTTGAAGTTCCTGCAGTTTTCACTGTAAAACCGAGTTGGAGCTAGTACCTTCCCATATATATGTATGGAGTGGAGTTTACAACTGAAAAGAAACTTTGTGTTCCCAACAAGCTAGTTGAAGGACGGCTTTCACACACACTTATCTCTCAGAACTGAGTATGTGGAGAGACGTTCATTCATCTAGCACAAATGGAACGGATTGCAGGAGAAACTTTTTCTCTGGTTTCTCAGTCTGTTTCCTAGTGCCTGTTTCAAGTTCCTGGAGTTTTCACTGTAAAACCGAGTTGGAGCTAGTACCTTCCCATATATATGTAAGGAGTGGAGTTGGAAACTGAAAAGAAACTTTGTGTTCCCAACAAGCTAGTTGAAAGACGGCTTTCACACACACTTATCTCTTAGAACTGAGCATGTGGAGAGACGTTCGTTCATCTAGCACAAAGGGAACGGGTTGCAGGAGAAACTTTTACTCTGGTTTCTCAGTCTGTTTCCTAGTGCCGGTTTGAAGTTCCTGCAGTTTTCACTGTAAACCCGAGTTGGAGCTATTACCTTCCCATATATATGTATGGAGTGGAGTTTACAACTGAAAAGAAACTTTGTGTTCCCAACAAGCTGGTTGAAGGACGGCTTTCACACACACTTATCTCTCAGAACTGAGCATGTTGAGAGACGTTCGTTCATCTAGCACAAAGGGAACGGATTGCAGGAGAAACTTTTACTCCTGTTTCTCAGTCTGTTTCCTTGTGCCTGTTTCAATTTCCTGCATTTTTCACTGTAAAACCGAGTTGGAGCTAGTACCTTCCCATATATATGTATGGAGTGGTGTTGGAAACTGAAAAGAAACTTTGTGTTCCCAACAAGCTAGTTGAAGGACGGCTTTCACACACACTTATCTCTCAGAACTGAGCATGTGGAGAGACGTTCGTTCATCTAGCACAAAGGGAACGGGTTGCAAGAGAAACTTTTACTCTGGTTTCTCAGTCTGTTTCCTAGTGCCTGTTTCAAGTTCCTGGAGTTTTCACTGTAAAACCGAGTTGGAGCTAGTACCTTCCCATATATATGTATGGAGTGGAGTTGGAAACTGAAAAGAAACTTTGTGTTCCCAACAAGCTAGTTGAAGGACGGCTTTCACACACACTTATCTCTCAGAACTGAGCATGTGGAGAGACGTTCGTTCATCTAGCACAAAGGGAACGGATTGCAGGAGAAACTTTTACTCTTGTTTCTCAGTCTGTTTCCTAGTGCCTGTTTCAAGTTCCTGCAGTTTTCACTGTAAAACCGAGTTGGAGCTAGTACCTACCCATATATATGTATGGAGTGGAGTTGGCAACTGAAAAGAAACTTTGTGTTCCCAACAAGCTAGTTGAAGGACGGCTTTCACACACACTTATCTCTCAGAACTGAGCATGTGGAGAGACGTTCGTTCATCTAGCACAAAGGGAACGGGTTGCAGGAGAAACTTTTTCTCTGGTTTCTCAGTCTGTTTCCTAGTGCCGGTTTGAAGTTCCTGCAGTTTTCACTGTAAAACCGAGTTGGAGCTAGTACCTTCCCATATATATGTATGGAGTGGAGTTTACAACTGAAAAGAAACTTTGTGTTCCCAACAAGCTAGTTGAAGGACGGCTTTCACACACACTTATCTCTCAGAACTGAGTATGTGGAGAGACGTTCATTCATCTAGCACAAATGGAACGGATTGCAGGAGAAACTTTTACTCTGGTTTCTCAGTCTGTATCCTAGTGCCTGTTTTAAGTTCCTGGAGTTTTCACTGTAAAACCGAGTTGGAGCTAGTACCTTCCCATATATATGTAAGGAGTGGAGTTGGAAACTGGAAAGAAACTTTGTGTTCCCAACAAGCTAGTTGAAGGACGGCTTTCACACACACTTATCTCTCAGAACTGAGCATGTGGAGAGACGTTCGTTCATGTAGCACAAAGGGAACGGATTGCAGGAGAAACTTTTACTCTGGTTTCTCAGTCTGTTTCCTAGTGCCTGTTTCAAGTTCCTGGAGTTTTCACTGTAAAACCGAGTTGGAGCTAGTATCTTCCCATATATATGTAAGGAGTGGAGTTGGAAACTGAAAAGAAACTTTGTGTTCCCAACAAGCTAGTTGAAGGACGGCTTTCACACACACTTATCTCTCAGAACTGAGCATGTGGAGAGACGTTCGTTCATCTAGCACAAAGGGAACGGGTTGCAGGAGAAACTTTTACTCTGGTTTCTCAGTCTGTTTCCTAGTGCCGGTTTGAAGTTCCTGCAGTTTTCACTGTAAACCCGAGTTGGAGCTAGTACCTTCCCATATATATGTATTGATTGGAGTTTACAACTGAAAAGAAACTTTGTGTTCCCAACAAGCTGGTTGAAGGACGGCTTTCACACACACTTATCTCTCAGAACTGAGCATGTGGAGAGACGTTCGTTCATCTAGCACAAAGGGAACGGATTGCAGGAGAAACTTTTACTCTTGTTTCTCAGTCTGTTTCCTAGTGCCTGTTTCAATTTCCTGCAGTTTTCACTGTAAAACCGAGTTGGAGCTAGTACCTTCCCATATATATGTATGGAGTGGAGTTGGAAACTGAAAAGAAACTTTGTGTTCCCAACAAGCTAGTTGAAGGACGGCTTTCACACACACTTATCTCTCAGAACTGAGCATGTGGAGAGACGTTCGTTCATCTAGCACAAAGGGAACGGGTTGCAGGAGAAACTTTTACTCTGGTTTCTCAGTCTGTTTCCTAGTGCCTGTTTCAAGTTCCTGGAATTTTCACTGTAAAACCGAGTTGGAGCTAGTACCTTCCCATATATATATATGGAGTGGAGTTGGAAACTGAAAAGAAACTTTGTGTTCCCAACAAGCTAGTTTAAGGACGGCTTTCACACACACTTATCTCTCAGAACTGAGCATGTGGATAGACGTTCGTTCATCTAGCACAAAGGGAACTGGTTGCAGGAGAAACTTTTACTCTGGTTTCTCAGTCTGTTTCCTAGTGTCTGTTTCAAGTTCCTGGAGTTATCACTGTAAAAACGAGTTGGAGCTAGTACCTTCCCATATATATGTATGGAATGGAGTTGGAAACTGAAAAGAAACTTTGTGTTCCCAACAAGCTAGTTGAAGGACGGCTTTCACACACACTTATCTCTCAGAACTGAGCATGTGGAGAGACGTTCATTCATCTAGCACAAATGGAACGGATTGCAGGAGAAACTTTTACTCTGCTTTCTCAGTCTGTTTCCTAGTGCCTGTTTCAAGTTTCTGGAGTTTTCACTGTAAAACAGAGTTGGAGCTATTACCTTCCCATATATATGTATGGAGTGGAGTTTACAACTGAAAAGAAACTTTGTGTTCCCAACAAGCTGGTTGAAGGACGGCTTTCACACACACTTATCTCTCAGAACTGAGCATGTGGAGAGACGTTCGTTCATCTAGCACAAAGGGAACGGATTGCAGGAGAAACTTTTACTCTTGTTTCTCAGTCTGTTTCCTAGTGCCTGTTTCAAGTTCCTGCAGTTTTCACTGTAAAACCGAGTTGGAGCTAGTACCTTCCCATATATATGTATGCAGTGGAGTTTGCAACTGAAAAGAAACTTTGTGTTCCCAACAAGCTAGTTGAGGGACGGCTTTCACACACACTTATCTCTCAGAACTGAGCATGTGCAGAGACGTTCGTTCATCTAGCACAAAGGGAACGGGTTGCAGGTGAAACTTTTACTCTGGTTTCTCAGTCTGTTTCCTAGTGCCGGTTTGAAGTTCCTTCAGTTTTCACTGTAAAACCGAGTTGGAGCTAGTACCTTCCCATATATATGTATGGAGTGGAGTTGGCAACTGAAAAGAAACTTTGTGTTCCCAACAAGCTAGTTGAAGGACGGCTTTCACACACATTTATCTCTCAGAACTGAGCATGTGGAGAGACGTTCGTTCATCTAGCACAAAGGGAACGGGTTGCAGGAGAAACTTTTTCTCTGGTTTCTCAGTCTGTTTCCTAGTTCCGGTTTGAAGTTCCTGCAGTTTTCACTGTAAAACCGAGTTGGAGCTAGTACCTTCCCATATATATGTATGGAGTGGAGTTTACAACTGAAAAGAAACTTTGTGTTCCCAACAAGCTAGTTGAAGGACGGCTTTCACACACACTTATCTCTCAGAACTGAGTATGTGGAGAGACGTTCATTCATCTAGCACAAATGGAACGGATTGCAGGAGAAACTTTTACTCTGGTTTCTCAGTCTGTTTCCTAGTGCCTGTTTCAAGTTCCTGGAGTTTTCACTGTAAAACCGAGTTGGAGCTAGTACCTTCCCATATATATGTAAGGAGTGGAGTTGGAAACTGGAAAGAAACTTTGTGTTCCCAACAAGCTAGTTGAAGGACGGCTTTCACACACACTTATCTCTCAGAACTGAGCATGTGGAGAGACGTTCGTTCATCTAGCACAAAGGGAACGGATTGCAGGAGAAACTTTTACTCTGGTTTCTCAGTCTGTTTCCTAGTGCCTGTTTCAAGTTCCTGGAGTTTTCACTGTAAAACCGAGTTGGAGCTAGTACCTTCCCATATATATGTATGCAGTGGAGTTTGCAACTGAAAAGAAACTTTGTGTTCCCAACAAGCTAGTTGAAGGACGGCTTTCACACACACTTATCTCTCAGAACTGAGCATGTGCAGAGACGTTCGTTCATCTAGCACAAAGGGAACGGGTTGCAGGTGAAACTTTTACTCTGGTTTCTCGGTCTGTTTCCTAGTGCCGGTTTGAAGTTCCTTCAGTTTTCACTGTAAAACCGAGTTGGAGCTAGTACCTTCCCATATATATGTATGGAGTGGAGTTGGCAACTGAAAAGAAACTTTGTGTTCCCAACAAGCTAGTTGAAGGACGGCTTTCACACACACTTATCTCTCAGAACTGAGCATGTGGAGAGACGTTCGTTCATCTAGCACAAAGGGAACGGGTTGCAGGAGAAACTTTTTCTCTGGTTTCTCAGTCTGTTTCCTAGTTCCGGTTTGAAGTTCCTGCAGTTTTCACTGTAAAACCGAGTTGGAGCTAGTACCTTCCCATATATATGTATGGAGTGGAGTTTACAACTGAAAAGAAACTTTGTGTTCCCAACAAGCTAGTTGAAGGACGGCTTTCACTCACACTTATCTCTCAGAACTGAGTATGTGGAGAGACGTTCATTCATCTAGCACAAATGGAACGGATTGCAGGAGAAACTTTTACTCTTGTTTCTCAGTCTGTTTCCTAGTGCCTGTTTCAATTTCCTGCAGTTTTCACTGTAAAACCGAGTTGGAGCTAGTACCTTCCCATATATATGTATGGAGTGGAGTTGGAAACTGAAAAGAAACTTTGTGTTCCCAACAAGCTAGTTGAAGGACGGCTTTCACACACACTTATCTCTCAGAACTGAGCATGTGGAGAGACGTTCGTTCATCTAGCACAAAGGGAACGGGTTGCAGGAGAAACTTTTACTCTGGTTTCTCAGTCTGTTTCCTAGTGCCTGTTTCAAGTTCCTGGAGTTTTCTCTGTAAAACCGAGTTGGAGCTAGTACCTTCCCATATATATGTATGGAGTGGAGTTGGAAACTGAAAAGAAACTTTGTGTTCCCAACAAGCTAGTTGAAGGACGGCTTTCACACACACTTATCTCTCAGAACTGAGCATGTGGATAGACGTTCGTTCATCTAGCACAAAGGGAACGGGTTGCAGGAGAAACTTTTACTCTGGTTTCTCAGTCTCTTTCCTAGTGCCGGTTTGAAGTTCCTGCAGTTTTCACTGTAAAACCGAGTTGGAGCTAGTACCTTCCCATATATATGTATGGAGTGGAGTTTACAACTGAAAAGAAACTTTGTGTTCCCAACAAGCTAGTTGAAGGACGGCTTTCACACACACTTATCTCTCAGAACTGAGCATGTGGAGAGACGTTCATTCATCTAGCACAAATGGAACGGATTGCAGGAGAAACTTTTACTCTGGTTTCTCAGTCTGTTTCCTAGTGCCTGTTTCAAGTTCCTGGAGTTTTCACTGTAAAACCGAGTTGGAGCTAGTACCTTCCCATATATATGTATGGAGTGGAGTTTGCAACTGAAAAGAAACTTTGTGTTCCCAACAAGCTAGTTGAAGGACGGCTTTCACACACACTTATCTCTCAGAACTGAGCATGTGGAGAGACGTTCGTTTATCTAGCACAAAGGGAACGGGTTGCAGGAGAAACTTTTACTCTGGTTTCTCAGTCTGTTTCTTAGTGCCGGTTTGAAGTTCCTGCAGTTTTCACTGTAAAACCGAGTTTGAGCTAGTACCTTCCCATATATATGTATGGAGTGGAGATTACAACTGAAAAGAAACTTTGTGTTCCCTACAAGCTGGTTGAAGGACGGCTTTCACACACACTTATCTCTCAGAACTGAGCATGTGGAGAGACGTTCGTTCATCTAGCACAAAGGGAACGGATTGCAGGAGAAACTTTTACTCTTGTTTCTCAGTCTGTTTCCTAGTGCCTGTTTCAAGTTCCTGCAGTTTTCACTGTAAAACCGAGTTGGAGCTAGTACCTTCCCATATATATGTATGGAATGGAGTTGGCAACTGAAAAGAAACTTTGTGTTCCCAACAAGCTAGTTGAAGGACGGCTTTCACACACACTTATCTCTCAGAACTGAGCATGTGGAGAGACGTTCGTTCATCTAGCACAAAGGGAACGGGTTGCAGGAGAAACTTTTTCTCTGGTTTCTCAGTCTGTTTCCTAGTGCCGGTTTGAAGTTCCTGCAGTTTTCACTGTAAAACCGAGTTGGAGCTAGTACCTTCCCATATATATGTATGGAGTGGAGTTTACAACTGAAAAGAAACTTTGTGTTCCCAACAAGCTAGTTGAAGGACGGCTTTCACACACACTTATCTCTCAGAACTGAGTATGTGGAGAGACGTTCATTCATCTAGCACAAATGGAACGGATTGCAGGAGAAACTTTTACTCTGGTTTCTCAGTCTGTTTCCTAGTGCCTGTTTCAAGTTCCTGCAGTTTTCACTGTAAAACCGAGTTGGAGCTAGTACCTTCCCATATATATGTAAGGAGTGGAGTTGGAAACTGAAAAGAAACTTTGTGTTCCGAACAAGCTAGTTGAAGGACGGCTTTCACACACACTTATCTCTCAGAACTGAGCATGTGGAGAGACGTTCGTTCATCTAGCACAAAGGGAACGGATTGCAGGAGAAACTTTTACTCTGATTTCTCAGTCTGTTTCCTAGTGCCTGTTTCAAGTTCCTGGAGTTTTCACTGTAAAACCGAGTTGGAGCTAGTACCTTCCCATATATATGTAAGGAGTGGAGTTGGATACTGAAAAGAAACTTTGTGTTCCCAACAAGCTAGTTGAAGGACGGCTTTCACACACACTTATCTCTCAGAACTGAGCATGTGGAGAGACGTTCGTTCATCTAGCACAAAGGGAACGGGTTGCAGGAGAAACTTTTACTCTGGTTTCTCAGTCTGTTTCCTAGTGCCGGTTTGAAGTTCCTGCAGTTTTCACTGTAAACCCGAGTTGGAGCTAGTACCTTCCCATATATATGTATGGAGTGGAGTTTACAACTGAAAAGAAACTTTGTGTTCCCAACAAGCTGGTTGAAGGACGGCTTTCACACACACTTATCTCTCAGAACTGAGCATGTGGAGAGACGTTCGTTCATCTAGCACAAAGGGAACGGATTGCAGGAGAAACTTTTACTCCTGTTTCTCAGTCTGTTTCCTTGTGCCTGTTTCAATTTCCTGCATTTTTCACTGTAAAACCGAGTTGGAGCTAGTACCTTCCCATATATATGTATGGAGTGGTGTTGGAAACTGAAAAGAAACTTTGTGTTCCCAACAAGCTAGTTGAAGGACGGCTTTCACACACACTTATCTCTCAGAACTGAGCATGTGGAGAGACGTTCGTTCATCTAGCACAAAGGGAACGGGTTGCAAGAGAAACTTTTACTCTGGTTTCTCAGTCTGTTTCCTAGTGCCTGTTTCAAGTTCCTGGAGTTTTCACTGTAAAACCGAGTTGGAGCTAGTACCTTCCCATATATATGTATGGAGTGGAGTTGGAAACTGAAAAGAAACTTTGTGTTCCCAACAAGCTAGTTGAAGGACGGCTTTCACACACACTTATCTCTCAGAACTGAGCATGTGGAGAGACGTTCGTTCATCTAGCACAAAGGGAACGGATTGCAGGAGAAACTTTTACTCTTGTTTCTCAGTCTGTTTCCTAGTGCCTGTTTCAAGTTCCTGCAGTTTTCACTGTAAAACCGAGTTGGAGCTAGTACCTTCCCATATATATGTATGGAGTGGAGTTGGCAACTGAAAAGAAACTTTGTGTTCCCAACAAGCTAGTTGAAGGACGGCTTTCACACACACTTATCTCTCAGAACTGAGCATGTGGAGAGACGTTCGTTCATCTAGCACAAAGGGAACGGGTTGCAGGAGAAACTTTTTCTCTGGTTTCTCAGTCTGTTTCCTAGTGCCGGTTTGAAGTTCCTGCAGTTTTCACTGTAAAACCGAGTTGGAGCTAGTACCTTCCCGTATATATGTATGGAGTGGAGTTTACAACTGAAAAGAAACTTTGTGTTCCCAACAAGCTAGTTGAAGGACGGCTTTCACACACACTTATCTCTCAGAACTGAGTATGTGGAGAGACGTTCATTCATCTAGCACAAATGGAACGGATTGCAGGAGAAACTTTTACTCTGGTTTCTCAGTCTGTTTCCTAGTGCCTGTTTTAAGTTCCTGGAGTTTTCAATGTAAAACCGAGTTGGAGCTAGTACCTTCCCATATATATGTAAGGAGTGGAGTTGGAAACTGGAAAGAAACTTTGTGTTCCCAACAAGCTAGTTGAAGGACGGCTTTCACACACACTTATCTCTCAGAACTGAGCATGTGGAGAGACGTTCGTTCATCTAGCACAAAGGGAACGGATTGCAGGAGAAACTTTTACTCTGGTTTCTCAGTCTGTTTCCTAGTGCCTGTTTCAAGTTCCTGGAGTTTTCACTGTAAAACCGAGTTGGAGCTAGTACCTTCCCATATATATGTAAGGAGTGGAGTTGGAAACTGAAAAGAAACTTTGTGTTCCCAACAAGCTAGTTGAAGGACGGCTTTCACACACACTTATCTCTCAGAACTGAGCATGTGGAGAGACGTTCGTTCATCTAGCACAAAGGGAACGGGTTGCAGGAGAAACTTTTACTCTGGTTTCTCAGTCTGTTTCCTAGTGCCGGTTTGAAGTTCCTGCAGTTTTCACTGTAAACCCGAGTTGGAGCTAGTACCTTCCCATATATATGTATGGAGTGGAGTTTACAACTGAAAAGAAACTTTGTGTTCCCAACAAGCTGGTTGAAGGACGGCTTTCACACACACTTATCTCTCAGAACTGAGCATGTGGAGAGACGTTCGTTCATCTAGCACAAAGGGAACGGATTGCAGGAGAAACTTTTACTCTTGTTTCTCAGTCTGTTTCCTAGTGCCTGTTTCAATTTCCTGCAGTTTTCACTGTAAAACCGAGTTGGAGCTAGTACCTTCCCATATATATGTATGGTGTGGAGTTGGAAACTGAAAAGAAACTTTGTGTTCCCAACAAGCTAGTTGAAGGACGGCTTTCACACACACTTATCTCTCAGAACTGAGCATGTGGAGAGACGTTCGTTCATCTAGCACAAAGGGAACGGGTTGCAGGAGAAACTTTTACTCTGGTTTCTCAGTCTGTTTCCTAGTGCCTGTTTCAAGTTCCTGGAATTTTCACTGTAAAACCGAGTTGGAGCTAGTACCTTCCCATATATATGTATGGAGTGGAGTTGGAAACTGAAAAGAAACTTTGTGTTCCCAACAAGCTAGTTGAAGGACGGCTTTCACACACACTTATCTCTCAGAACTGAGCATGTGGAGAGACGTTCGTTCATCTAGCACAAAGGGAACGGATTGCAGGAGAAACTTTTACTCTTGTTTCTCAGTCTGTTTCCTAGTGCCTGTTTCAAGTTCCTGCAGTTTTCACTGTAAAACCGAGTTGGAGCTAGTACCTTCCCATATATATGTATGCAGTGGAGTTTGCAACTGAAAAGAAACTTTGTGTTCCCTACAAGCTAGTTGAGGGACGGCTTCCACACACACTTATCTCTCAGAACTGAGCATGTGGAGAGACGTTCGTTCATCTAGCGCAAAGGGAACGGGTTGCAGGAGAAACTTTTACTCTGGTTTCTCAGTCTGTTTCCTAGTGCCGGTTTGATGTTCCTGCAGTTTTCACTGTAAAACCGAGTTGGAGCTAGTACCTTCCCATATATATGTATGGAGTGGAGTTGGAAACTGAAAAGAAACTTTGTGTTCCCAAGAAGCTAGTTGAAGGACGGCTTTCACACACACTTATCTCTCAGAACTGAGCATGTGGATAGACGTTCGTTCATCTAGCACAAAGGGAACGGGTTGCAGGAAAAACTTTTACTCTGGTTTCTCAGTCTGTTTCCTAGTGTCTGTTTCAAGTTCCTGGAGTTATCACTGTAAAAACGAGTTGGAGCTAGTACCTTCCCATATATATGTATGGAATGGAGTTGGAAACTGAAAAGAAACTTTGTGTTCCCAACAAGCTAGTTGAAGGACGGCTTTCACACACACTTATCTCTCAGAACTGAGCATGTGGAGAGACGTTCATTCATCTAGCACAAATGGAACGGATTGCTGGAGAAACTTTTACTCTGCTTTCTCAGTCTGTTTCCTAGTGCCTGTTTCAAGTTTCTGGAGTTTTCACTGTAAAACAGAGTTGGAGCTATTACCTTCCCATATATATGTATGGAGTGGAGTTTACAACTGAAAAGAAACTTTGTGTTCCCAACAAGCTGGTTGAAGGACGGCTTTCACACACACTTATCTCTCAGAACTGAGCATGTGGAGAGACATTCGTTCATCTAGCACAAAGGGAACGGATTGCAGGAGAAACTTTTACTCTTGTTTCTCAGTCTGTTTCCTAGTGCCTGTTTCAAGTTCCTGCAGTTTTCACTGTAAAACCGAGTTGGAGCTAGTACCTTCCCATATATATGTATGCAGTGGAGTTTGCAACTGAAAAGAAACTTTGTGTTCCCAACAAGCTAGTTGAGGGACGGCTTTCACACACACTTATCTCTCAGAACTGAGCAAGTGCAGAGACGTTCGTTCATCTAGCACAAAGGGAACGGGTTGCAGGTGAAACTTTTACTCTGGTTTCTCAGTCTGTTTCCTAGTGCCGGTTTGAAGTTCCTTCAGTTTTCACTGTAAAACCGAGTTGGAGCTAGTACCTTCCCATATATATGTATGGAGTGGAGTTTACAATTGAAAAGAATCTTTGTGTTCCCAACAAGCTAGTTGAAGTACGGCTTTCACACACACTTATCTCTCAGAACTGAGCATGTGGAGAGACGTTCATTCATCTAGCACAAATGGAACGGATTGCAGGAGAAATTTTACTCTGGTTTCTCAGTCTGTTTCCTAGTGCCTGTTTCAACTTCCTGGAGTTTTCACTGTAAAACCGAGTTGGAGCTAGTACCTTCCCATATATATGTAAGGAGTGGAGTTGGAAACTGAAAAGAAACTTTGTGTTCCCAACAAGCTAGTTGAAGGACGGCTTTCACACACATTTATCTCTCAGAACTGAGCATGTGGAGAGACGTTCGTTCATCTAGCACAAAGGGAACGGGTTGCAGGAGAAACTTTTACTCTGGTTTCTCAGTCTGTTTCCTAGTGCCGGTTTGATGTTCCTGCAGTTTTCACTGTAAAACCGAGTTGGAGCTAGTACCTTCCCATATATATGTATGGAGTGGAGTTGGAAACTGAAAAGAAACTTTGTGTTCCCAACAAGCTAGTTGAAGGACGGCTTTCACAGACAATTATCTCTCAGATCTGAGCATGTGGAGAGACGTTCGTTCATCTAGCACAAATGGAACGGGTTGCAGGAGAAACTTTTACTCTGGTTTCTCAGTCTGTTTCCTAGTGCCGGTTTGAAGTTCCTGCAGTTTTCAATGTAAAACCGAGTTGGAGCTAGTACCTTCCCATATATATGTATGGAGTGGAGTTTACAACTGAAAAGAAACTTTGTGTTCCCAACAAGCTGGTTGAAGGACGGCTTTCACACACACTTATGTCTCAGAACTGAGCATGTGGAGAGACGTTCATTCATCTAGCACAAATGGAACGGATTGCAGGAGAAACTTTTACTCTGTTTTCTCAGTCTGTTTCCTAGTGCCTGTTGCAAGTTCCTGGAGTTTTCACTGTAAAACCGAGTTGGAGCTAGTACCTTCCCATATATATGTATGGAGTGGAGTTGGAAACTGAAAAGAAACTTTGTGTTCCCAACAAGCTAGTTGAAGGACGTCTTTCACACACACTTATCTCTCAGAACTGAGCATGTGGAGAGACGTTCGTTCATCTAGCACAAAGGGAACGGGTTGCAGGAGAAACTTTTACTCTGGTTTCTCAGTCTGTTTCCTAGTGCCGGTTTGAAGTTCCTGCAGTTTTCACTGTAAAACCGAGTTGGAGCTAGTACCTTCCCGTATATATTAATGGAGTGGAGTTTGCAACTGAAAAGAAACTTTGTGTTCCCAACAAGCTAGTTGAAGGACGGCTTTCACACACACTTATCTCTCAAAAGTGAGCATGTGGAGAGAGGTTCGTTCATCTAGCACAAAGGGAACGGGTTGCAGGAGAAACTTTTACTCTGATTTCTCAGTCTGTTTCCTAGTGCCGGTTTGAATTTCCTGCAGTTTTCAGTGTAAAACCGACTTGGAGCTAGTACATTCCCATACATATGTATGGAGTGGAGTTGGAAACTGAAAAGAAACTTTGTGTTCCCAACAAGCTAGTTGAAGGACGGCTTTCACACACACTTATCTGTCAGAAGTGAGCATGTGGAGAGACGTTCGTTCATCTAGCACAAATGGAACGGGTTGCAGGAGAAACTTTTACTCTGGTTTCTCAGTCTGTTTCCTAGTGCCGGTTTGAAGTTCCTGCAGTTTTCACTGTAAAACTGAGTTGGAGCTAGTACCTTCCCATATATATGTATCGAGTGGAGTTTGCAACTGAAAAGAAACTTTGTGTTCCCGACAAGCTAGTTGAAGGACGGCTTTCACACACACTTATCTCTCAGAACTGAGCATGTGGAGAGACGTTCGTTCATCTAGCACAAAGGGAACGGATTGCAGGAGAAACTTTTACTCTGGTTTCTCAGTCTGTTTCCTAGTGCCTGTTTCAAGTTCCTGCAGTTTACACTGTAAAACCGAGTTGGAGCTTGTACCTTCCCATATATATGTATGGAGTGGAGTTTGCAACTGAAAAGAAACTTTGTGTTCCCAACAAGCTAGTTGAAAGACGGCTTTCACACACACTTATCTCTCAGAACTGAGCATGTGGAGAGACGTTCGTTCATCTAGCACAAAGGGAACGGGTTGCAGGAGAAACTTTTACTCTGGTTTCTCAGTCTGTTTCCTAGTGCCGGTTTGAAGTTCCTGCAATTTTCACTGTAAAACCGAGTTGGAGCTAGTACCTTCCCATATATATGTATGGAGTGGAGTTTGCAACTGAAAAGAAACTTTGTGTTCCCAACAAGCTAGTTGAAGGACGGCTTTCACACACACTTATCTCTCAAAACTGAGCATGTGGAGAGACGTTCGTTCACCTAGCACAAAGGAACGGGTTGCAGGAGAAACTTTTACTCTGGATTCTCAGTCTGTTTCCTAGTGCCTGTTTCAAGTTCCTGCAGTTTTCACTGTAAAACCGAGTTGGAGCTAGTACCTTCCCATATATATGTATGGAGTGGAGTTGGAAACTGAAAAGAAACTTTGTGTTGCCAACAAGCTAGTTGAAGGACGGCTTCCTCACACACTTATCTCTCAAAACTGAGCATGATGAGAGACGTTCGTTCATCTAGCACAAAGGGAACGGGTTGCAGGAGAAACTTTTACTCTGGTTTCTCAGTCTGTTTCCTAGTGCCGGTTTGAAGTTCCTGCAGTTTTCACTGTAAAACCGACTTGGAGCTAGTACATTCCCATACATATGTATGGAGTGGAGTTTACAACTGAAAAGAAACTTTGTGTTCCCAACAAGCTAGTTGAAGGACGGCTTTCACACACACTTATCTCTCACAACTGAGCATGTGGAGAGACGTTCGTTCATCTAGCACAAAGGGAACGGGTTGCAGGAGAAACTTTTACTCTGCTTTCTCAGTCTGTTTCCTAGTGCCGGTTTGAAGTTCCTGCAGTTTTCACTGTAAAACCGAGTTGGAGCTAGTACCTTCCCATATATATGTATGGAGTGGAGTTTAAAACTGAAAAGAAACTTTGTGTTCCCAACAAGCTAGTTGAAGGACGGCTTTCACACACACTTATCTCTCAGAACTGAGCATGTGGAGAGACGTTCGTTCATCTAGCACAAAGGGAACGGATTGCAGGAGAAACTTTTACTCTTGTTTCTCAGTCTGTTTCCTAGTGCCTGTTTCAAGTTCCTGCAGTTTTCACTGTAAAACCGAGTTGGAGCTAGTACCTTCCCATATATATGTATGCAGTGGAGTTTGCAACTGAAAAGAAACTTTGTGTTCCCAACAAGCTAGTTGAAGGACGGCTTTCACACACACTTATCTCTCAGAACTGAGCATGTGGAGAGACGTTCATTCATCTAGCACAAATGGAACGGATTGCAGGAGAAACTTTTACTCTGGTTTCTCAGTCTGTTTCCTAGTGCCTGTTGCAAGTTCCTGGAGTTTTCACTGTAAAACCGAGTTGGAGCTAGTACCTTCCCATATATATGTATGGAGTGGAGTTGGAAACTGAAAAGAAACTTTGTGTTCCCAACAAGCTAGTTGAAGGACGGCTTTCACACACACTTATCTCTCAGAACTGAGCATGTGGAGAGACGTTCGTTCATCTAGCACAAAGGGAACGGGTTGCAGGAGAAACTTTTACTCTGGTTTCTCAGTCTGTTTCCTAGTGCCGGTTTGAAGTTCCTGCAGTTTTCACTGTAAAACCGAGTTGGAGCTAGTACCTTCCCATATATATTAATGGAGTGGAGTTTGCAACTGAAAAGAAACTTTGTGTTCCCAACAAGCTAGTTGAAGGACGGCTTTCACACACACTTATCTCTCAAAAGTGAGCATGTGGAGAGACGTTCCTTCATCTAGCACAAAGGGAACGGGTTGCAGGAGAAACTTTTACTCTGATTTCTCAGTCTGTTTCCTAGTGCCGGTTTGAAGTTCCTGCAGTTTTCAGTGTAAAACCGACATGGAGCTAGTACATTCCCATACATATGTATGGAGTGGAGTTGGAAACTGAAAAGAAACTTTGTGTTCCCAACAAGCTAGTTGAAGGACGGCTTTCACACACACATATCTGTCAGAAGTGAGCATGTGGAGAGACGTTCGTTCATCTAGCACAAATGGAACGGGTTGCAGGAGAAACTTTTACTCTGGTTTCTCAGTCTGTTTCCTAGTGTCGGTTTGAAGTTCCTGCAGTTTTCACTGTAAAACTGAGTTGGAGCTAGTACCTTCCCATATATATGTATGGAGTGGAGTTTGCAACTGAAAAGAAACTTTGTGTTCCCAACAAGCTAGTTGAAGTACGGCTTTCACACACACTTATCTCTCAAAACTGAGCATGTGGAGAGACGTTCGTTCATCTAGCACAAAGGGAACGGATTGCAGGAGAAACTTTTACTCTGGTTTCTCAGTCTGTTTCCTAGTTCCTGTTTCAAGTTCCTGCAGTTTACACTGTAAAACCGAGTTGGAGCTTGTACCTTCCCATATATATGTATGGAGTGGAGTTTGCAACTGAAAAGAAACTTTGTTTTCCCAACAAGCTAGTTGAAAGACGGCTTTCACACACACTTATCTCTCAGAACTGAGCATGTGGAGAGACGTTCGTTCATCTAGCACAAAGGGAACGGGTTGCAGGAGAAACTTTTACTCTGGTTTCTCAGTCTGTTTCCTAGTGCCGGTTTGAAGTTCCTGCAATTTTCACTGTAAAACCGAGTTGGAGCTAGTACCTTCCCATATATATGTATGGAGTGGAGTTTGCAACTGAAAAGAAACTTTGTGTTCCCAACAAGCTAGTTGAAGGACGGCTTTCACACACACTTAACTCTCAAAACTGAGCATGTGGAGAGACGTTCGTTCATCTAGCACAAAGGAACGGGTTGCAGGAGAAACTTTTACTCTGGATTCTCAGTCTGTTTCCTAGTGCCTGTTTCAAGTTCCTGCAGTTTTCACTGTAAAACCGAGTTGGAGCTAGTACCTTCCCATATATATGTATGGAGTGGAGTTGGAAACTGAAAAGAAACTTTGTGTTGCCAACAAGCTATTTGAAGGACGGCTTCCTCACACACTTATCTCTCAAAACTGAGCATGTTGAGAGACGTTCGTTCATCTAGCACAAAGGGAACGGGTTGCAGGAGAAACTTTTACTCTGGTTTATCAGTCTGTTTCCTAGTGCCGGTTTGAAGTTCCTGCAGTTTTCACTGTAAAACCGACTTGGAGCTAGTACATTCCCATACATATGTATGGAATGGAGTTGGAAACTGAAAAGAAACTTTGTGTTCCCAACAAGCTAGTTGAAGGACGGCTTTCACACACACTTATCTCTCACAACTGAGCATGTGGAGAGACTTTCGTTCATCTAGCACAAAGGGAACGGGTTGCAGGAGAAACTTTTACTCTGGTTTCTCAGTCTGTTTCCTAGTGCCGGTTTGAAGTTCCTGCAGTTTTCACTGTAAAACCGAGTTGGAGCTAGTACCTTCCCATATATATGTATGGAGTGCAGTTTAAAACTGAAAAGAAACTTTGTGTTCCCAACAAGCTAGTTGAAGGACGGCTTTCACACACACTTATCTCTCAGAACTGAGCATGTGGAGAGACGTTCGTTCATCTAGCACAAAGGGAACGGATTGCAGGAGAAACTTTTACTCTTGTTTCTCAGTCTGTTTCCTAGTGCCTGTTTCAAGTTCCTGCAGTTTTCACTGTAAAACCGAGTTGGAGCTAGTACCTTCCCATATATATGTATGCAGTGGAGTTTGCAACTGAAAAGAAACTTTGTGTTCCCAACAAGCTAGTTGAAGGACGGCTTTCACACACACTTATCTCTCAGAACTGAGCATGTGGAGAGACGTTCGTTCATCTAGCACAAAGGGAACGGGTTGCAGGAGAAACTTTTACTCTGATTTCTCAGTCTGTTTCCTAGTGCCGGTTTGAAGTTCCTGCAATTTTCACTGTAAAACCGAGTTGGAGCTAGTACCTTCCCATATATATGTATGGAGTGGAGTTTGCAACTGAAAAGAAACTTTGTGTTCCCAACAAGCTAGTTGAAGGACGGCTTTCACACACACTTAACTCTCAAAACTGAGCATGTGGAGAGACGTTCGTTCATCTAGCACAAAGGAACGGGTTGCAGGAGAAACTTTTACTCTGGATTCTCAGTCTGTTTCCTAGTGCCTGTTTCAAGTTCCTGCAGTTTTCACTGTAAAACCGAGTTGGAGCTAGTACCTTCCCATATATATGTATGGAGTGGAGTTGGAAACTGAAAACAAACTTTGTGTTGCCAACAAGCTATTTGAAGGACGGCTTCCTCACACACTTATCTCTCAAAACTGAGCATGTTGAGAGACGTTCGTTCATCTAGCACAAAGGGAACGGGTTGCAGGAGAAACTTTTACTCTGGTTTCTCAGTCTGTTTCCTAGTGCCGGTTTGAAGTTCCTGCAGTTTTCACTGTAAAACCGACTTGGAGCTAGTACATTCCCATACATATGTATGGAGTGGAGTTGGAAACTGAAAAGAAACTTTGTGTTCCCAACAAGCTAGTTGAAGGACGGCTTTCACACACACTTATCTCTCACAACTGAGTATGTGGAGAGACTTTCGTTCATCTAGCACAAAGGGAACGGGTTGCAGGAGAAACTTTTACTCTGGTTTCTCAGTCTGTTTCCTAGTGCCGGTTTGAAGTTCCTGCAGTTTTCACTGTAAAACCGAGTTGGAGCTAGTACCTTCCCATATATATGTATGGAGTGCAGTTTAAAACTGAAAAGAAACTTTGTGTTCCCAACAAGCTAGTTGAAGGACGGCTTTCACACACACTTATCTCTCAGAACTGAGCATGTGGAGAGACGTTCGTTCATCTAGCACAAAGGGAACGGATTGCAGGAGAAACTTTTACTCTTGTTTCTCAGTCTGTTTCCTAGTGCCTGTTTCAAGTTCCTGCAGTTTTCACTGTAAAACCGAGTTGGAGCTAGTACCTTCCCATATATATTTATGCAGTGGAGTTTGCAACTGAAAAGAAACTTTGTGTTCCCAACAAGCTAGTTGAAGGACGGCTTTCACACACACTTATCTCTCAGAACTGAGCATGTGGAGAGACGTTCATTCATCTAGCACAAATGGAACGGATTGCAGGAGAAACTTTTTCTCTGGTTTCTTAGTCTGTTTCCTAGTGCCTGTTGCAAGTTCCTGGAGTTTTCACTGTAAAACCGAGTTGGAGCTAGTACCTTCCCATATATATGTATGGAGTGGAGTTGGAAACTGAAAAGAAACTTTGTGTTCCCAACAAGCTAGTTGAAGGACGGCTTTCACACACACTTATCTCTCAGAACTGAGCATGTGGAGAGACGTTCGTTCATCTAGCACAAAGGGAACGAGTTGCAGGAGAAACTTTTACTCTGGTTTCTCAGTCTGTTTCCTAGTGCCGGTTTGAAGTTCCTGCAGTTTTCACTGTAAAACCGACTTGGAGCTAGTACATTCCCATACATATGTATGGAGTGGAGTTGGAAACTGAAAAGAAACTTTGTGTTCCCAACAAGCTAGTTGAAGGACGGCTTTCACACACACTTATCTCTCACAACTGAGCATGTGGAGAGACTTTCGTTCATCTAGCACAAAGGGAACGGGTTGCAGGAGAAACTTTTACTCTGGTTTCTCAGTCTGTTTCCTAGTGCCGGTTTGAAGTTCCTGCAGTTTTCACTGTAAAACCGAGTTGGAGCTAGTACCTTCCCATATATATGTATGGAGTGCAGTTTAAAACTGAAAAGAAACTTTGTGTTCCCAACACGCTAGTTGAAGGACGGCTTTCACACACACTTATCTCTCAGAACTGAGCATGTGGAGAGACGTTCGTTCATCTAGCACAAAGGGAACGGATTGCAGGAGAAACTTTTACTCTTGTTTCTCAGTCTGTTTCCTAGTGCCTGTTTCAAGTTCCTGCAGTTTTCACTGTAAAACCGAGTTGGAGCTAGTACCTTCCCATATATATGTATGCAGTGGAGTTTGCAACTGAAAAGAAACTTTGTGTTCCCAACAAGCTAGTTGAAGGACGGCTTTCACACACACTTATCTCTCAGAACTGAGCATGTGGAGAGACGTTCATTCATCTAGCACAAATGGAACGGATTGCAGGAGAAAGTTTTACTCTGGTTTCTCAGTCTGTTTCCTAGTGCCTGTTGCAAGTTCCTGGAGTTTTCACTGTAAAACCGAGTTGGAGCTAGTACCTTCCCATATATATGTATGGAGTGGAGTTGGAAACTGAAAAGAAACTTTGTGTTCCCAACAAGCTAGTTGAAGGACGGCTTTCACACACACTTATCTCTCAGAACTCAGCATGTGGAGAGACGTTCGTTCATCTAGCACAAAGGGAACGGTTTGCAGGAGAAACTTTTACTCTGGTTTCTCAGTCTGTTTCCTAGTGCCGGTTTGAAGTTCCTGCAGTTTTCACTGTAAAACCGAGTTGGAGCTAGTACCTTAAAATATATATTAATGGAGTGGAGTTTGCAATTGAAAAGAATCTTTGTGTTCCCAACAAGCTAGTTGAAGGACGGCTTTCACACACACTTATCTCTCAAAAGTGAGCATGTGGAGAGACGTTCGTTCATCTAGCACAAAGGGAACGGGTTGCAGGAGAAACTTTTACTCTGATTTCTCAGTCTGTTTCCTAGTGCCGGTTTGAAGTTCCTGCAGTTTTCAGTGTAAAACCGACTTGGAGCTAGTACATTCCCATACATATGTATGGAGTGGAGTTGGAAACTGAAAAGAAACTTTGTGTTCCGAACAAGCTAGTTGAAGGACGGCTTTCACACACACTTATCTGTCAGAAGTGAGCATGTGGAGAGACGTTCGTTCATCTAGCACAAAGGGAACGGGTTGCAGGAGAAACTTTTACTCTGGTTTCTCAGTCTGTTTCCTAGTGCCGGTTTGAAGTTCCTGCAGTTTTCACTGTAAAACCGAGTTGGAGCTAGTACCTTCCCATATATATGTATGCAGTGGAGTTTAAAACTGAAAAGAAACTCTGTGTTCCCAACACGCTAGTTGAAGGACGGCTTTCACACACACTTATCTCTCAGAACTGAGCATGTGGAGAGACGTTCGTTCATCTAGCACAAAGGGAACGGATTGCAGGAGAAACTTTTACTCTTGTTTCTCAGTCTGTTTCCTAGTGCCTGTTTCAAGTTCCTGCAGTTTTCACTGTAAAACCGAGTTGGAGCTAGTACCTTCCCATATATATGTATGCAGTGGAGTTTGCAACTGAAAAGAAACTTTGTGTTCCCAACAAGCTAGTTGAAGGACGGCTTTCACACACACTTATCTCTCAGAACTGAGCATGTGGAGAGACGTTCATTCATCTAGCACAAATGGAACGGATTGCAGGAGAAACTCTTACTCTTGTTTCTCAGACTGTTTCCTAGTGCCTGTTTCAAGTTCCTGCAGTTTTCACTGTAAAACCGAGTTGGAGCTAGTACCTTCCCATATATATGTATGAAGTGGAGTTTGCAACTGAAAAGAAACTTTGTGTTCCCAACAAGCTAGTTGAAGGACGGCTTTCACACACACTTATCTCTCAGAACTGAGCATGTGGAGAGACGTTCGTTCATCTGGCACAAAGGGAACGGGTTGCAGGAGAAACTTTTACTCTGGTTTCTCAGTC
Organism: Camelus dromedarius; assembly: GCF_036321535.1. NCBI lineage: Eukaryota > Metazoa > Chordata > Mammalia > Artiodactyla > Camelidae > Camelus > Camelus dromedarius. The sequence goes on along the minus strand of NC_087470.1, from coordinate 11,020,650 downwards.
TGTTTCCTAGTGCCGGTTTGAAGTTCCTGCAGTTTTCACTGTAAAACCGAGTTGGAGCTAGTACCTTCCCACATATATGTATGGAGTGGAGTTTAAAACTGAAAAGAAACTTTGTGTTCCCAACAAGCTAGTTGAAGGACGGCTTTCACACACACTTATCTCTCAGAACTGAGCATGTGGAGAGACGTTCGTTCATCTAGCACAAAGGGAACGGATTGCAGGAGAAACTTTTACTCTTGTTTCTCAGTCTGTTTCCTAGTGCCTGTTTCAAGTTCCTGCAGTTTTCACTGTAAAACCGAGTTGGAGCTAGTACCTTCCCATATATATGTATGGAGTGGAGTTGGAAACTGAAAAGAAACTTTGTGTTCCCAACAAGCTAGTTGAAGGACGGCTTTCACACACACTTATCTCTCAGAACTGAGCATGTGGAGAGACTTTCATTCATCTAGCACAAATGGAACGGGTTGCAGGAGAAACTTTTACTCTGGTTTCTCAGTCTGTTTCCTAGTGCCGGTTTGAAGTTCCTGCAGTTTTCACTGTAAAACCGAGTTGGAGCTAGTACCTTCCCATATATATGTATGGAGTGCAGTTTAAAACTGAAAAGAAACTTTGTGTTCCCAACACGCTAGTTGAAGGACGGCTTTCACACACACTTATCTCTCAGAACTGAGCATGTGGAGAGACGTTCGTTCATCTAGCACAAAGGGAACGGATTGCAGGAGAAACTTTTACTCTTGTTTCTCAGTCTGTTTCCTAGTGCCTGTTTCAAGTTCCTGCAGTTTTCACTGTAAAACCGAGTTGGAGCTAGTACCTTCCCATATATATGTATGCAGTGGAGTTTGCAACTGAAAAGAAACTTTGTGTTCCCAACAAGCTAGTTGAAGGACGGCTTTCACACACACTTATCTCTCAGAACTGAGCATGTGGAGAGACGTTCATTCATCTAGCACAAATGGAACGGATTGCAGGAGAAAGTTTTACTCTGGTTTCTCAGTCTGTTTCCTAGTGCCTGTTGCAGGTTCCTGGAGTTTTCACTGTAAAACCGAGTTGGAGCTAGTACCTTCCCATATATATGTATGGAGTGGAGTTGGAAACTGAAAAGAAACTTTGTGTTCCCAACAAGCTAGTTGAAGGACGGCTTTCACACACACTTATCTCTCAGAACTCAGCATGTGGAGAGACGTTCGTTCATCTAGCACAAAGGGAACGGGTTGCAGGAGAAACTTTTACTCTGGTTTCTCAGTCTGTTTCCTAGTGCCGGTTTGAAGTTCCTGCAGTTTTCACTGTAAAACCGAGTTGGATCTAGTACCTTAAAATATATATTAATGGAGTGGAGTTTGCAATTGAAAAGAATCTTTGTGTTCCCAACAAGCTAGTTGAAGGACGGCTTTCACACACACTTATCTCTCAAAAGTGAGCATGTGGAGAGACGTTCGTTCATCTAGCACAAAGGGAACGGGTTGCAGGAGAAACTTTTACTCTGATTTCTCAGTCTGTTTCCTAGTGCCGGTTTGAAGTTCCTGCAGTTTTCAGTGTAAAACCGACTTGGAGCTAGTACATTCCCATTCATATATATGGAGTGGAGTTGGAAACTGAAAAGAAACTTTGTGTTCCCAACAAGCTAGTTGAAGGACGGCTTTCACACACACTTATCTCTCAGAACTGAGCATGTGGAGAGACGTTCGTTCAACAAGCACAAATGGAACGGGTTGCAGGAGAAACTTTTACTCTGGTTTCTCAGTCTGTTTCCTAGTGCCGGTTTGAAGTTCCTGCAGTTTTCACTGTAAAACCGAGTTGGAGCTTGTACCTTCCCATATATATGTATGGAGTGGAGTTTGCAACTGAAAAGAAACTTTGTGTTCCCAACAAGCTAGTTGAAGGACGGCTTTCACACACACTTATCTCTCAGAACTGAGCATGTGGAGAGACGTTCGTTCATCTAGCACAAAGGGAACGGGTTGCAGGAGAAACTTTTACTCTGGTTTCTCAGTCTGTTTCCTAGTGCCGGTTTGAAGTTCCTGCAATTTTCACTGTAAAACCGAGTTGGAGCTAGTACCTTCCCATATATATGTATGGAGTGGAGTTTGCAACTGAAAAGAAACTTTGTGTTCCCAACTAGCTAGTTGTAGGACGGCTTTCACACACACTTAACTCTCAAAACTGAGCATGTGGAGAGACGTTCGTTCATCTAGCACAAAGGGAACGGGTTGCAGGAGAAACTTTTACTCTGGTTTCTCAGTCTGTTTCCTAGTGCCGGTTTGAAGTTCCTGCAGTTTTCACTGTAAAACCGAGTTGGAGCTAGTACATTCCCATACATATGTATGGAGTGGAGTTGGAAACTGAAAAGAATCTTTGTGTTCCCAACAAGCTAGTTGAAGGACGGCTTTCACACACACTTATCTCTCAAAAGTGGGCATGTGGAGAGACGTTCGTTCATCTAGCACAAAGGGAACGGGTTGCAGGAGAAACTTTTACTCTGATTTCTCAGTCTGTTTCCTAGTGCCGGTTTGAAGTTCCTGCAGTTTTCAGTGTAAAACCGACTTGGAGCTAGTACATTCCCATACATATGTATGGAGTGGAGTTGGAAACTGAAAAGAAACTTTGTGTTCCGAACAAGCTAGTTGAAGGACGGCTTTCACACACACTTATCTGTCAGAAGTGAGCATGTGGAGAGACGTTCGTTCATCTAGCACAAAGGGAACGGGTTGCAGGAGAAACTTTTACTCTGGTTTCTCAGTCTGTTTCCTAGTGCCGGTTTGAAGTTCCTGCAGTTTTCACTGTAAAACCGAGTTGGAGCTAGTACCTTCCCATATATATGTATGGAGTGCAGTTTAAAACTGAAAAGAAACTTTGTGTTCCCAACACGCTAGTTGAAGGACGGCTTTCACACACACTTATCTCTCAGAACTGAGCATGTGGAGAGACGTTCGTTCATCTAGCACAAAGGGAACGGATTGCAGGAGAAACTTTTACTCTTGTTTCTCAGTCTGTTTCCTAGTGCCTGTTTCAAGTTCCTGCAGTTTTCACTGTAAAACCGAGTTGGAGCTAGTACCTTCCCATATATATGTATGCAGTGGAGTTTGCAACTGAAAAGAAACTTTGTGTTCCCAACAAGCTAGTTGAAGGACGGCTTTCACACACACTTATCTCTCAGAACTGAGCATGTGGAGAGACGTTCATTCATCTAGCACAAATGGAACGGATTGCAGGAGAAACTCTTACTCTTGTTTCTCAGACTGTTTCCTAGTGCCTGTTTCAAGTTCCTGCAGTTTTCACTGTAAAACCGAGTTGGAGCTAGTACCTTCCCATATATATGTATGAAGTGGAGTTTGCAACTGAAAAGAAACTTTGTGTTCCCAACAAGCTAGTTGAAGGACGGCTTTCACACACACTTATCTCTCAGAACTGAGCATGTGGAGAGACGTTCGTTCATCTGGCACAAAGGGAACGGGTTGCAGGAGAAACTTTTACTCTGGTTTCTCAGTCTGTTTCCTAGTGCCGGTTTGAAGTTCCTGCAGTATTCACTGTAAAACCGAGTTGGAGCTAGTACCTTCCCACATATATGTATGGAGTGGAGTTTAAAACTGAAAAGAAACTTTGTGTTCCCAACAAGCTAGTTGAAGGACGGCTTTCACACACACTTATCTCTCAGAACTGAGCATGTGGAGAGACGTTCGTTCATCTAGCACAAAGGGAACGGATTGCAGGAGAAACTTTTACTCTTGTTTCTCAGTCTGTTTCCTAGTGCCTGTTTCAAGTTCCTGCAGTTTTCACTGTAAAACCGAGTTGGAGCTAGTACCTTCCCATATATATGTATGGAGTGGAGTTTACAACTGAAAAGAAACTTTGTGTTCCCAACAAGCTAGTTGAAGGACGGCTTTCAAACACACTTATCTCTCAGAACTGAGCATGTGGAGAGACGTTCATTCATCTAGCACAAATGGAACGGATTGCAGGAGAAACTTTTACTCTGGTTTCTCAGTCTGTTTCCTAGTGCCTGTTGCAAGTTCCTGGAGTTTTCACTGTAAAACCAAGTTGGAGCTAGTACCTTCCCATATATATGTATGGAGTGGAGTTGGAAACTGAAAAGAAACTTTGTGTTCCCAACAAGCTAGTTGAAGCACGGCTTTCACACACACTTATATCTCAGAACTGAGCATGTGGAGAGACGTTCGTTCATCTAGCACAAAGGGAACGGGTTGCAGGAGAAACTTTTACTCTGGTTTCTCAGTCTGTTTCCTAGTGCCGGTTTGAAGTTCCTGCAGTTTTCACTGTAAAACCGACTTGGACCTAGTACATTCCCATACATATGTATGGAGTGGAGTTGGAAACTGAAAAGAAACTTTGTGTTCCCAACAAGCTAGTTGAAGTACGGCTTTCACACACACTTATCTGTCAGAAGTGTGCATGTGGAGAGACGTTTGTTCATCTAGCACAAATGGAACGGGTTGCAGGAGAAACTTTTACTCTGGTTTCTCAGTCTGTTTCCTAGTGCCGGTTTGAAGTTCCTGCAGTTTTCACTGTAAAACAGAGTTGGAGCTAGTACCTTCCCATATATATGTATGGAGTGGAGTTGGAAACTGAAAAGAAACTTTGTGTTCCCAACAAGCTAGAAGAAGGACGGCTTTCACACACACTTATCTCTCAAAACTGAGCATGTGGAGAGACGTTCGTTCATCTAGCACAAAGGGAACGGGTTGCAGGAGAAACTTTACTCTGGTTTCTCAGTCTGTTTCCTAGTGCCGGTTTGAAGTTCCTGCAGTTTTCACTGTAAAACCGAGTTGGAGCTAGTACCTTCCCATATATATGTATGCAGTGGAGTTTGCAACTGAAAAGAAACTTTGTGTTGCCAACAAGCTAGTTGAAGGACGGCTTTCACACTCACTTATCTCTCAGAACTGAGCATGTGGAGAGACGTTCGTTCATCTAGCACAAAGGGAACGGGTTGCAGGAGAAACTTTTACTCTGGTTTCTCAGTCTGTTTCCTAGTGCCGGTTTGAAGTTCCTGCAGTTTTCACTGTAAAACCGAGTTGGAGCTAGTACCTTCCCATATATATGTATGGAGTGGAGTTTGCAACTGAAAAGAAACTTTGTGTTCCCAACAAGCTAGTTGAAGGACGGCTTTCACACACACTTATCTCTCAATACTGAGCATGTGGAGAGACGTTCGTTCATCTAGCACAAAGGGAACGGATTGCAGTAGAAACTTTTATTCTGGTTTCTCAGTCTGTTTCCTATTGCCTGTTTCAAGTTCCTGGAGTTTTCACTGTAAAACCGTGTTGGAGCTAGTACCTTCCCATATATATGTATGGAGTGGAGTTTGCAACTGAAAAGAAACTTTGTGTTCCCAACAAGCTAGTTGAAGGACGGCTTTCACACACACTTATCTCTCAGAACTGAGCATGTGGAGAGACGTTCGTTCATCTAGCACAAAGGGAACGGGTTGCAGGAGAAAATTTTACTCTGGTTTCTCAGTCTGTTTCCTAGTGCCTGTTTGAAGTTCCTGCAGTTTTCACTGTAAAACCGAGTTGGAGCTAGTACCTTCCCATATATATTAATGGAGTGGAGCTTGCAACTGAAAAGAAACTTTGTGTTCCCAACAAGCTAGTTGAAGGACAGCTTTCACACACACTTATCTCTCAAAAGTGAGCATGTGGAGAGACGTTCGTTCATCTAGCACAAAGGGAACGGGTTGCAGGAGAAACTTTTACTCTGGTTTCTCAGTCTGTTTCCTAGTGCCGGTTTGAAGTTCCTGCAGTTTTCACTGTAAAACCGACTTGGACCTAGTACATTCCCATACATATGTATGGAGTGGAGTTGGAAACTGAAAAGAAACTTTGTGTTCCCAACAAGCTAGTTGAAGTACGGCTTTCACACACACTTATCTGTCAGAAGTGTGCATGTGGAGAGACGTTTGTTCATCTAGCACAAATGGAACGGGTTGCAGGAGAAACTTTTACTCTGGTTTCTCAGTCTGTTTCCTAGTGCCGGTTTGAAGTTCCTGCAGTTTTCACTGTAAAACAGAGTTGGAGCTAGTACCTTCCCATATATATGTATGGAGTGGAGTTGGAAACTGAAAAGAAACTTTGTGTTCCCAACAAGCTAGAAGAAGGACGGCTTTCACACACACTTATCTCTCAAAACTGAGCATGTGGAGAGACGTTCGTTCATCTAGCACAAAGGGAACGGGTTGCAGGAGAAACTTTTACTCTGGTTTCTCAGTCTGTTTCCTAGTGCCGGTTTGAAGTTCCTTCAGTTTTCACTGTAAAACCGAGTTGGAGCTAGTACCTTCCCATATATATGTATGGAGTGGAGTTGGAAACTGAAAAGAAACTTTGTGTTGACAACAAGCTAGATGAAGTACGGCTTCTCACACACTTATCTCTCAAAACTGAGCATGTGGAGAGACGATCGTTCATCTAGCACAAAGGGAACGGGTTGCAGGAGAAACTTTTACACTGGTTTCTCAGTCTGTTTCCTAGTGCCGGTTTGAAGTTCCTGCAGTTTTCACTGTAAAACCGAGTTGGAGCTAGTACCTTCCGATATATATGTATGGAGTGGAGTTTGCAACTGAAAAGAAACTTTGTGTTCCCAACAAGCTAGTTGAAGGACGGCGTTCACACACACTTATCTCTCAAAACTGAGCATGTTGAGAGACGTTCGTTCATCTGGCACAAAGGGAACGGGTTGCAGGAGAAACTTTTACTCTGGTTTCTCAGTCTGTTTCCTAGTGCCTGTTTCAATTTCCTGGAGTTTTCACTGTAAAACCGAGTTGGAGCTAGTACCTTCCCATATATATGTATGGAGTGGAGTTGGAAACTGAAAAGAAACTTTGTGTTCCCAACAAGCTAGTTGAAGTACGGCTTTCACACACACTTATCTCTCAGAACTGAGCATGTGGAGAGACGTTCGTTCATCTAGCACAAAGGGAACGGGTTGCAGGAGAAACTTTACTCTGGTTTCTCAGTCTGTTTCCTAGTGCCGGTTTGAAGTTCCTGCAGTTTTCACTGTAAAACCGAGTTGGAGCTAGTACCTTCCCATATATATGTATGCAGTGGAGATTGCAACTGAAAAGAAACTTTGTGTTGCCAACAAGCTAGTTGAAGGACGGCTTTCACACTCACTTATCTCTCAGAACTGAGCATGTGGAGAGACGTTCGTTCATCTAGCACAAAGGGAACGGGTTGCAGGAGAAACTTTTACTCTGGTTTCTCAGTCTGTTTCCTAGTGCCAGTTTGAAGTTCCTGCAGTTTTCACTGTAAAACCGAGTTGGAGCTAGTACCTTCCCATATATATGTATGGAGTGGAGTTTGCAACTGAAAAGAAACTTTGTGTTCCCAACAAGCTAGTTGAAGGACGGCTTTCACACACACTTATCTCTCAATACTGAGCATGTGGAGAGACGTTCGTTCATCTAGCACAAAGGGAACGGATTGCAGTAGAAACTTTTATTCTGGTTTCTCAGTCTGTTTCCTAGTGCCTGTTTCAAGTTCCTGGAGTTTTCACTGTAAAACCGTGTTGGAGCTAGTACCTTCCCATATATATGTATGGAGTGGAGTTGGAAACTGAAAAGAAACTTTGTGTTCCCAACAAGCTAGTTGAAGGACGGCTTTCACACACACTTATCTCTCAGAACTGAGCATGTGGAGAGACGTTCGTTCATCTAGCACAAAGGGAACGGGTTGCAGGAGAAAATTTTACTCTGGTTTCTCAGTCTGTTTCCTAGTGCCTGTTTGAAGTTCCTGCAGTTTTCACTGTAAAACCGAGTTGGAGCTAGTACCTTCCCATATATATTAATGGAGTGGAGCTTGCAACTGAAAAGAAACTTTGTGTTCCCAACAAGCTAGTTGAAGGACAGCTTTCACACACACTTATCTCTCAAAAGTGAGCATGTGGAGAGACGTTCGTTCATCTAGCACAAAGGGAACGGGTTGCAGGAGAAACTTTTACTCTGGTTTCTCAGTCTGTTTCCTAGTGCCGGTTTGAAGTTCCTGCAGTTTTCACTGTAAAACCGACTTGGAGCTAGTACATTCCCATACATATGTATGGAGTGGAGTTGGAAACTGAAAAGAAACTTTGTGTTCCCAACAAGCTAGTTGAAGGACGGCTTTCACACACACTTATCTGTCAGAAGTGAGCATGTGGAGAGACGTTCGTTCATCTAGCACAAATGGAACGGGTTGCAGGAGAAACTTTTACTCTGGTTTCTCAGTCTGTTTCCTAGTGCCGGTTTGAAGTTCCTGCAGTTTTCACTGTAAAAAAGAGTTGGAGCTAGTACCTTCCCATATATATGTATGGAGTGGAGTTTGCAACTGAAAAGAAACTTTGTGTTCCCAACAAGCTAGTTGAAGGACGGCTTTCACACACACTTATCTCTCAAAACTGAGCATGTGGAGAGACGTTCGTTCATCTAGCACAAAGGGAACGGATTGCAGGAGAAACTTTTACTCTGGTTTCTCAGTCTGTTTCCTAGTGCCTGATTCAAGTTCCTGCAGTTTACACTGTAAAACCGAGTTGGAGCTAGTACCTTCCCATATATATGTATGGAGTGGAGTTGGAAACTGAAAAGAAACTTTGTGTTGCCAACAAGCTAGTTGAAGGACGGCTTCTCACACACTTATCTCTCAAAACTGAGCATGTGGAGACACGATCGTTCATCTAGCACAAAGGGAACTGGTTGCAGGAGAAACTTTTACACTGGTTTCTCAGTCTGTTTCCTAGTGCCGGTATGAAGTTCCTGCAGTTTTCACTGTAAAACCGAGTTGGAGCTAGTACCTTCCCATATATATGTATGGAGTGGAGTTTGCAACTGAAAAGAAACTTTGTGTTCCCAACAAGCTAGTTGAAGGACGGCTTTCACACACATTTATCTCTCAAAACTGAGCATGTTGAGAGACGTTCGTTCATCTGGCACAAAGGGAACGGGATGCATGAGAAACTTTTACTCTGGTTTATCAGTCTGTTTCCTAGTGCCTGTTTGAAGTTCCTGGAGTTTTGACTGTAAAACCGTCTTGGAGCTTGTACATTCCCATACATATGTATGGAGTGGAGTTTGCAACTGAAAAGAAACTTTGTGTTCCCAACAAGCTAGTTGAAGGACGGCTTTCACACACACTTATCTCTCAATACTGAGCATGTGGAGAGACGTTCGTTCATCTAGCACAAAGGGAACGGATTGCAGTAGAAACTTTTACTCTGGTTTCTCAGTCTGTTTCCTAGTGCCTGTTTCAAGTTCCTGGAGTTTTCACTGTAAAACCGTGTTGGAGCTAGTACCTTCCCATATATATGTATGGATTGGAGTTGGAAACTGAAAAGAAACTTTGTGTTCCCAACAAGCTAGTTGAAGGACGGCTTTCACACACACTTATCTCTCAGAACTGAGCATGTGGAGAGACGTTCGTTCATCTAGCACAAAGGGAACGGGTTGCAGGAGAAAATTTTACTCTGGTTTCTCAGTCTGTTTCCTAGTGCCGGTTTGAAGTTCCTGCAGTTTTCACTGTAAAACCGAGTTGGAGCTAGTACCTTCCCATATATATTAATGGAGTGGAGCTTGCAACTGAAAAGAAACTTTGTGTTCCCAACAAGCTAGTTGAAGGACGGCTTTCACACACACTTATCTCTCAAAAGTGAGCATGTGGAGAGACGTTCGTTCATCTAGCACAAAGGGAACGGGTTGCAGGAGAAACTTTTACTCTGGTTTCTCAGTCTGTTTCCTAGTGCCGGTTTGAAGTTCCTGCAGTTTTCACTGTAAAACCGACTTGGAGCTAGTACATTCCCATACATATGTATGGAGTGGAGTTGGAAACTGAAAAGAAACTTTGTGTTCCCAACAAGCTAGTTGAAGGACGGCTTTCACACACACTTATCTGTCAGAAGTGAGCATGTGGAGAGACGTTCGTTCATCTAGCACAAATTGAACGGGTTGCAGGAGAAACTTTTACTCTGGTTTCTCAGTCTGTTTCCTAGTGCCGGTTTGAAGTTCCTGCAGTTTTCACTGTAAAACAGAGTTGGAGCTAGTACCTTCCCATATATATGTATGGAGTGGAGTTTGCAACTGAAAAGAAACTTTGTGTTCCCAACAAGCTAGTTGAAGGACGGCTTTCACACACACTTATCTCTCAAAACTGAGCATGTGGAGAGACGTTCGTTCATCTAGCACAAAGGGAACGGATTGCAGGAGAAACTTTTACTCTGGATTCTCATTCTGTTTCCTAGTGCCTGTTCCAAGTTCCTGCAGTTTACACTGTAAAACCGAGTTGGAGCTAGTACCTTCCCATATATATGTATGGAGTGGAGTTGGAAACTGAAAAGAAACTTTGTGTTGCCAACAAGCTAGTTGAAGGACGGCTTTCACACACTTATCTCTCAAAACTGAGCATGTGGAGACACGATCGTTCATCTAGCACAAAGGGAACTGGTTGCTGGAGAAACTTTTACACTGGTTTCTCAGTCTGTTTCCTAGTGCCGGTATGAAGTTCCTGCAGGTTTCACTGTAAAACCGAGTTGGAGCTAGTACCTTCCCATATATATGTATGGAGTGGAGTTTGCAACTGAAAAGAAACTTTGTGTTCCCAACAAGCTAGTTGAAGGACGGCTTTCACACACATTTATCTCTCAAAACTGAGCATGTTGAGAGACGTTCGTTCATCTGGCACAAAGGGAACGGGTTGCAGGAGAAACTTTTACTCTGGTTTATCAGTCTGTTTCCTAGTGCCTGTTTGAAGTTCCTGGAATTTTGACTGTAAAACCGTCTTGGAGCTTGTACATTCCCATACATATGTATGGAGTGGAGTTGGAAACTGAAAAGAAACTTTGTGTTCCCAACAAGCTAGTTGAAGGACGGCTTTCACACACACTTATCTCTCACAACTGAGCATGTGGAGAGACGTTCGTTCATCTAGCACAAAGGGAACGGGTTGCAGGAGAAACTTTTACTCTGGTTTCTCAGTCTGTTTCCTAGTGCCGGTTTGAAGTTCCTGCAGTTTTCACTGTAAAACCGAGTTGGAGCTAGTACCTTCCCACATATATGTATGGAGTGGAGTTTAAAACTGAAAAGAAACTTTGTGTTCCCAACAAGCTAGTTGAAGGACGGCTTTCACACACACTTATCTCTCAGAACTGAGCATGTGGAGAGACGTAGGTTCATCTAGCACAAAGGGAACGGATTGCAGGAGAAACTTTTACTCTTGTTTCTCAGTCTGTTTCCTAGTGCCTGTTGCAAGTTCCTGCAGTTTTCACTGTAAAACAGAGTTGGAGCTAGTACCTTCCCATATATATGTATGGAGTGGAGTTGGAAACTGAAAAGAAACTTTGTGTTCCCAACAAGCTAGTTGAAGGACGGCTTTCACACACACTTATCTCTCAGAACTGAGCATGTGGAGAGACGTTCGTTCATCTAGCACAAAGGGAACGGGTTGCAGGAGAAACTTTTACTCTGGTTTCTCAGTCTGTTTCCTAGTGCCGGTTTGAAGTTCCTGCAGTTTTCACTGTAAAACCGAGTTGGAGCTAGTACCTTCCCATATATATGTATGGAGTGGAGTTTACAACTGAAAAGAAACTTTGTGTTCCCAACAAGCTAGTTGAAGGACGGCTTTCACACACACTTATCTCTCAGAACTGAGCATGTGGAGAGACGTTCATTCATCTAGCACAAATGGAACGGATTGCAGGAGAAACTTTTACTCTGGTTTCTCAGTCTGTTTCCTAGTGCCTGTTGCAAGTTCCTGGAGTTTTCACTGTAAAACCAAGTTGGAGCTAGTACCTTCCCATATATATGTATGGAGTGGAGTTGGAAACTGAAAAGAAACTTTGTGTTCCCAACAAGCTAGTTGAAGCACGGCTTTCACACACACTTATATCTCAGAACTGAGCATGTGGAGAGACGTTCGTTCATCTAGCACAAAGGGAACGGGTTGCAGGAGAAACTTTTACTCTGGTTTCTCAGTCTGTTTCCTAGTGCCGGTTTGAAGTTCCTGCAGTTTTCACTGTAAAACAGACTTGGAGCTAGTACATTCCCATACATATGTATGGAGTGGAGTTGGAAACTGAAAAGAAACTTTGTGTTCCCAACAAGCTAGTTGAAGGACGGCTTTCACACACACTTATCTGTCAGAAGTGTGCATGTGGAGAGACGTTTGTTCATCTAGCACAAATGGAACGGGTTGCAGGAGAAACTTTTACTCTGGTTTCTCAGTCTGTTTCCTAGTGCCGGTTTGAAGTTCCTGCAGTTTTCACTGTAAAACAGAGTTGGAGCTAGTACCTTCCCATATATATGTATGGAGTGGAGTTGGAAACTGAAAAGAAACTTTGTGTTCCCAACAAGCTAGAAGAAGGACGGCTTTCACACACACTTATCTCTCAAAACTGAGCATGTGGAGAGACGTTCGTTCATCTAGCACAAAGGGAACGGGTTGCAGGAGAAACTTTTACTCTGGTTTCTCAGTCTGTTTCCTAGTGCCTCTTTCAAGTTCCTGCAGTTTACACTGTAAAACCGAGTTGGAGCTAGTACCTTCCCATATATATGTATGGAGTGGAGTTGGAAACTGAAAAGAAACTTTGTGTTGCCAACAAGCAAGTTGAAGTACGGCTTCTCACACACTTATCTCTCAAAACTGAGCATGTGGAGAGACGATCGTTCATCTAGCACAAAGGGAACGGGTTGCAGGAGAAACTTTTACACTGGTTTCTCAGTCTGTTTCCTAGTGCCGGGTTGAAGTTCCTGCAGTTTTCACTGTAAAACCGAGTTGGAGCTAGTACCTTCCCATATATATGTATGGAGTGGAGTTTGCAACTGAAAAGAAACTTTGTGTTCCCAACAAGCTAGTTGAAGGACGGCGTTCACACACACTTATCTCTCAAAACTGAGCATGTTGAGAGACGTTCGTTCATCTGGCACAAAGGGAACGGGTTGCAGGAGAAACTTTTACTCTGGTTTCTCAGTCTGTTTCCTAGTGCCTGTTTGAAGTTCCTGGAGTTTTCACTGTAAAACCGACTTGGAGCTTGTACATTCCCATACATATGTATGGAGTGGAGTTGGAAACTGAAAAGAAACTTTGTGTTCCCAACAAGCTAGTTGAAGGACGGCTTTCACACACTTATCTCTCAGAACTGAGCATGTGGAGAGACGTTCGTTCATCTAGCACAAAGGGAACGGATTGCAGGAGAAACTTTTACTCTGGTTTCTCAGTCGTTTTCCTAGTGCCGGTTTGAAGTTCCTGCAGTTTTCACTGTAAAACCGAGTTGGAGCTAGTACCTTCCCATATATATGTATGGAGTGGAGTTTACAACTGAAAAGAAACTTTGTGTTCCCAACAAGCTAGTTGAAGGACGGCTTTCACACACACTTATCTCTCAGAACTGAGCATGTTGAGAGACGTTCATTCATCTAGCACAAATGGAACGGATTGCAGGAGAAACTTTTACTCTGGTTTCTCAGTCTGTTTCCTAGTGCCGGTTTGAAGTTCCTGCAGTTTTCACTGTAAAACCGAGTTGGAGCTAGTACCTTCCCATATATATTAATGGAGTGGAGTTTGCAACTGAAAAGAAACTTTGTGTTCCCAACAAGCTAGTTGAAGGACGGCTTTCACACACACTTATCTCTCAGAACTGAGCATGTGGAGAGACGTTCATTTATCTAGCACAAATGGAACAGATTGCAGGAGAAACTTTTACTCTGGTTTCTCAGTCTGTTTCCTAGTGCCTGTTTCAATTTCCTGGAGTTTTCACTGTAAAACAGAGTTGGAGCTAGTACCTTCCCATATATATGTATGGAGTGGAGTTGGAAACTGAAAAGAAACTTTGTGTTCCCAACAAGCTAGTTGAAGGACGGCTTTCACACACACTTATCTCTCAGAACTGAGCATGTGGAGAGACGTTCGTTCATCTAGCACAAAGGGAACGGGTTGCAGGAGAAACTTTTACTCTGGTTTCTCAGTCTGTTTCCTAGTGCCGGTTTGAAGTTCCTGCAGTTTTCACTGTAAAACCGAGTTGGAGCTAGTACCTTCCCATATATATGTATGCAGTGGAGTTTGCAACTGAAAAGAAACTTTGTGTTCCCAACAAGCTAGTTGAAGGACGGCTTTCACACACACTTATCTCTCAATACTGAGCATGTGGAGAGACGTTCGTTCATCTAGCACAAAGGGAACGGATTGCAGAAGAAACTTTTACTCTGGTTTCTCAGTCTGTTTCCTAGTGCCTGTTTCAAGTTCCTGCAGTTTTCACTGTAAAACAGAGTTGGAGCTAGTACCTTCCCATATATATGTATGGAGTGGAGTTGGAAACTGAAAAGAAACTTTGTGTTCCCAACAAGCTAGTTGAAGGACGGCTTTCTCACACACTTATCTCTCAAAACTGAGCATGTTGAGAGACGTTCGTTCATCTAGCACAAAGGGAACGGGTTGCAGGAGAAACTTTTACTCTGGTTTCTCAGTCTGTTTCCTAGTGCCGGTTTGAAGTTCCTGCAGTTTTCACTGTAAAACCGACTTGGAGCTCGTACATTCCCATACATATGTATGGAGTGGAGTTTACAACTGAAAAGAAACTTTGTGTTCCCAACAAGCTAGTTGAAGGACGGCTTTCACACACACTTATCTCTCACAACTGAGCATGTGGAGAGACGTTCATTCATCTAGCACAAAGGGAACGGATTGCAGGAGAAACTTTTACTATTGTTTCTCAGTCTGTTTCCTAGTGCCTGTTTCAATTTCCTGCAGTTTTCACTGTAAAACCGAGTTGGAGCTAGTACCTTCCCATATATATGTATGCAGTGATGTTTGCAACTGAAAAGAAACTTTGTGTTCCCAACAAGCTAGTTGAAGGACGGCTTTCACACACACTTATCTCTCAGTACTGAGCATGTGGAGAGACGTTCGTTCATCTAGCACAAAGGGAACGTGTTGCAGGAGAAACTTTTACTCTGGTTTCTCAGTCTGTTTCCAAGTGCCAGTTTGAAGTTCCTGCAGTTTTCACTGTAAAACCAAGTTGGAGCTAGTACCTTCCCATATATATGTATGGAGTGGAGTTTACAACTGAATAGAAACTTTGTGTTCCAAACAAGCTAGTTGAAGGACGGCTTTCACACACACTTATCTCTCAGAACTGAGCATGTGGAGAGACGTTCGTTCTTCTAGCACAAAGGGAACGGATTGCAGGAGAAACTTTTACTCTGGTTTCTCAGTCTGTTTCCTAGTGCCTGTTTCAAGTTCCTGGAGTTTTCACTGTAAAACCGAGTTGGAGCTAGTACCTTCCCATATATATGTATGGAGTGGAGTAGGAAACTGAAAAGAAACTTTGTGTTCCCAACAAGCAAGTTGAAGGACGGCTTTCACACACACTTATCTCTCAGAACTGAGCATGTGGAGAGACGTTCGTTCATCTAGCACAAAGGGAACGGGTTGCAGGAGAAACTTTTACTCTGGTTTCTCAGTCTGTTTCCTAGTGCCGGTTTGAAGTTCCTGCAGTTTTCACTGTAAAACCGAGTTGGAGCTAGTACCTTCCCATATATATTAATGGAGTGGAGTTTGCAACTGAAAAGAAACTTTGTGTTCCCAACAAGCTAGTTGAAGGACGGCTTTCACACACACTTATCTCTCAGAACTGAGCATGTGGAGAGACGTTCGTTCATCTAGCACAAAGGGAACGGGTTGCAGGAGAAACTTTTACTCTGGTTTCTCAGTCTGTTTCCAAGTGCCGTTTTGAAGTTCCTGCAGTTTTCACTGTAAAACCGAGTTGGAGCTTGTACCTTCCCATATATATGTATGGAGTGGAGTTTACAACTGAATAGAAACTTTGTGTTCCCAACAAGCTAGTTGAAGGACGGCTTTCACACACACTTATCTCTCAGAACTGAGCATGTGGAGAGACGTTCGTTCATCTAGCACAAAGGGAACGGGTTGCAGGAGAAACTTTTACTCTGGTTTCTCAGTCTGTTTCCAAGTGCCGGTTTGAAGTTCCTGCAGTTTTCACTGTAAAACCGATTTGTAGCTAGTACCTTCCCATATATATGTATGGAGTGGAGTTTACAACTGAATAGAAACTTTGTGTTCCCAACAAGCTAGTTGAAGGACGGCTTTCACACACACTTATCTCTCAGAACTGAGCATGTGGAGAGACGTTCGTTCTTCTAGCACAAATGGAACGGATTGCAGGAGAAACTTTTACTCTGGTTTCTCAGTCTGTTTCCTAGTGTCTGTTTCAAGTTCCTGGAGTTTTCACTGTAAAACCGAGTTGGAGCTAGTACCTTCCCATATATATGTATGGAGTGGAGTTTGCAACTGAAAAGAAACTTTGTGTTCCCAACAAGCTAGTTGAATGACGGCTTTCAAACACACTTATCTCTCAGAACTGAGCATGTGGAGAGACGTTCGTTCATCTAGCACAAAGGGAACGGGTTGCAGGAGAAACTTTTACTCTGGTTTCTCAGTCTGTTTCCTAGTGCCGGTTTGAAGTTCCTGCAGTTTTCACTGTAAAACCGACTTGGAGCTAGTACATTCCCATACATATGTATGGAGTGGAGTTGGAAACTGAAAAGAAACTTTGT
The DNA here is from genome assembly GCF_036321535.1 of Camelus dromedarius. NCBI lineage: Eukaryota > Metazoa > Chordata > Mammalia > Artiodactyla > Camelidae > Camelus > Camelus dromedarius. The sequence continues at coordinate 11,004,110 of NC_087470.1, read as the reverse complement.
GTTCCCAACAAGCTAGTTGAAGGACGGCTTTCACACACACTTATCTGTCAGAAGTGTGCATGTGGAGAGACGTTTGTTCATCTAGCACAAATGGAACGGGTTGCAGGAGAAACTTTTACTCTGGTTTCTCAGTCTGTTTCCTAGTGCCGGTTTGAAGTTCCTGCAGTTTTCACTGTAAAACAGAGTTGGAGCTAGTACCTTCCCATATATATGTATGGAGTGGAGTTGGAAACTGAAAAGAAACTTTGTGTTCCCAACAAGCTAGAAGAAGGACGGCTTTCACACACACTTATCTCTCAAAACTGAGCATGTGGAGAGACGTTCGTTCATCTAGCACAAAGGGAACGGGTTGCAGGAGAAACTTTTACTCTGGTTTCTCAGTCTGTTTCCTAGTGCCTCTTTCAAGTTCCTGCAGTTTACACTGTAAAACCGAGTTGGAGCTAGTACCTTCCCATATATATGTATGGAGTGGAGTTGGAAACTGAAAAGAAACTTTGTGTTGCCAACAAGCAAGTTGAAGTACGGCTTCTCACACACTTATCTCTCAAAACTGAGCATGTGGAGAGACGATCGTTCATTTAGCACAAAGGGAACGGGTTGCAGGAGAAACTTTTACACTGGTTTCTCAGTCTGTTTCCTAGTGCCGGGTTGAAGTTCCTGCAGTTTTCACTGTAAAACCGAGTTGGAGCTAGTACCTTCCCATATATATGTATGGAGTGGAGTTTGCAACTGAAAAGAAACTTTGTGTTCCCAACAAGCTAGTTGAAGGACGGCGTTCACACACACTTATCTCTCAAAACTGAGCATGTTGAGAGACGTTCGTTCATCTGGCACAAAGGGAACGGGTTACAAGAGAAACTTTTACTCTGGTTTCTCAGTCTGTTTCCTAGTGCCTGTTTGAAGTTCCTGGAGTTTTCACTGTAAAACCGACTTGGAGCTTGTACATTCCCATACATATGTATGGAGTGGAGTTGGAAACTGAAAAGAAACTTTGTGTTCCCAACAAGCTAGTTGAAGGACGGCTTTCACACACTTATCTCTCAGAACTGAGCATGTGGAGAGACGTTCGTTCATCTAGCACAAAGGGAACGGATTGCAGGAGAAACTTTTACTCTGGTTTCTCAGTCGTTTTCCTAGTGCCGGTTTGAAGTTCCTGCAGTTTTCACTGTAAAACCGAGTTGGAGCTAGTACCTTCCCATATATATGTATGGAGTGGAGTTTACAACTGAAAAGAAACTTTGTGTTCCCAACAAGCTAGTTGAAGGACGGCTTTCACACACACTTATCTCTCAGAACTGAGCATGTTGAGAGACGTTCATTCATCTAGCACAAATGGAACGGATTGCAGGAGAAACTTTTACTCTGGTTTCTCAGTCTGTTTCCTAGTGCCGGTTTGAAGTTCCTGCAGTTTTCACTGTAAAACCGAGTTGGAGCTAGTACCTTCCCATATTTATTAATGGAGTGGAGTTTGCAACTGAAAAGAAACTTTGTGTTCCCAACAAGCTAGTTGAAGGACGGCTTTCACACACACTTATCTCTCAGAACTGAGCATGTGGAGAGACGTTCATTTATCTAGCACAAATGGAACAGATTGCAGGAGAAACTTTTACTCTGGTTTCTCAGTCTGTTTCCTAGTGCCTGTTTCAATTTCCTGGAGTTTTCACTGTAAAACAGAGTTGGAGCTAGTACCTTCCCATATATATGTATGGAGTGGAGTTGGAAACTGAAAAGAAACTTTGTGTTCCCAACAAGCTAGTTGAAGGACGGCTTTCACACACACTTATCTCTCAGAACTGAGCATGTGGAGAGACGTTCGTTCATCTAGCACAAAGGGAACGGGTTGCAGGAGAAACTTTTACTCTGGTTTCTCAGTCTGTTTCCTAGTGCTGGTTTGAAGTTCCTGCAGTTTTCACTGTAAAACCGAGTTGGAGCTAGTACCTTCCCATATATATGTATGCAGTGGAGTTTGCAACTGAAAAGAAACTTTGTGTTCCCAACAAGCTAGTTGAAGGACGGCTTTCACACACACTTATCTCTCAATACTGAGCATGTGGAGAGACGTTCGTTCATCTAGCACAAAGGGAACGGATTGCAGAAGAAACTTTTACTCTGGTTTCTCAGTCTGTTTCCTAGTGCCTGTTTCAAGTTCCTGCAGTTTTCACTGTAAAACAGAGTTGGAGCTAGTACCTTCCCATATATATGTATGGAGTGGAGTTGGAAACTGAAAAGAAACTTTGTGTTCCCAACAAGCTAGTTGAAGGACGGCTTTCTCACACACTTATCTCTCAAAACTGAGCATGTTGAGAGACGTTCGTTCATCTAGCACAAAGGGAACGGGTTGCAGGAGAAACTTTTACTCTGGTTTCTCAGTCTGTTTCCTAGTGCCGGTTTGAAGTTCCTGCAGTTTTCACTGTAAAACCGACTTGGAGCTCGTACATTCCCATACATATGTATGGAGTGGAGTTTACAACTGAAAAGAAACTTTGTGTTCCCAACAAGCTAGTTGAAGGACGGCTTTCACACACTTATCTCTCACAACTGAGCATGTGGAGAGACGTTCATTCATCTAGCACAAAGGGAACGGATTGCAGGAGAAACTTTTACTATTGTTTCTCAGTCTGTTTCCTAGTGCCTGTTTCAAGTTCCTGCAGTTTTCACTGTAAAACCGAGTTGGAGCTAGTACCTTCCCATATATATGTATGCAGTGATGTTTGCAACTGAAAAGAAACTTTGTGTTCCCAACAAGCTAGTTGAAGGACGGCTTTCACACACACTTATCTCTCAGTACTGAGCATGTGGAGAGACGTTCGTTCATCTAGCACAAAGGGAACGTGTTGCAGGAGAAACTTTTACTCTGGTTTCTCAGTCTGTTTCCAAGTGCCAGTTTGAAGTTCCTGCAGTTTTCACTGTAAAACCGAGTTGGAGCTAGTACCTTCCCATATATATGTATGGAGTGGAGTTTACAACTGAATAGAAACTTTGTGTTCCCAACAAGCTAGTTGAAGGACGGCTTTCACACACACTTATCTCTCAGAACTGAGCATGTGGAGAGACGTTCGTTCTTCTAGCACAAAGGGAACGGATTGCAGGAGAAACTTTTACTCTGGTTTCTCAGTCTGTTTCCTAGTGCCTGTTTCAAGTTCCTGGAGTTTTCACTGTAAAACCGAGTTGGAGCTAGTACCTTCCCATATATATGTATGGAGTGGAGTAGGAAACTGAAAAGAAACTTTGTGTTCCCAACAAGCAAGTTGAAGGACGGCTTTCACACACACTTATCTCTCAGAACTGAGCATGTGGAGAGACGTTCGTTCATCTAGCACAAAGGGAACGGGTTGCAGGAGAAACTTTTACTCTGGTTTCTCAGTCTGTTTCCTAGTGCCGGTTTGAAGTTCCTGCAGTTTTCACTGTAAAACCGAGTTGGAGCTAGTACCTTCCCATATATATTAATGGAGTGGAGTTTGCAACTGAAAAGAAACTTTGTGTTCCCAACAAGCTAGTTGAAGGACGGCTTTCACACACATTTATCTCTCAGAACTGAGCATGTGGAGAGACGTTCGTTCATCTAGCACAAAGGGAACGGGTTGCAGGAGAAACTTTTACTCTGGTTTCTCAGTCTGTTTCCAAGTGCCGTTTTGAAGTTCCTGCAGTTTTCACTGTAAAACCGAGTTGGAGCTTGTACCTTCCCATATATATGTATGGAGTGGAGTTTACAACTGAATAGAAACTTTGTGTTCCCAACAAGCTAGTTGAAGGACGGCTTTCACACACACTTATCTCTCAGAACTGAGCATGTGGAGAGACGTTCGTTCATCTAGCACAAAGGGAACGGGTTGCAGGAGAAACTTTTACTCTGGTTTCTCAGTCTGTTTCCAAGTGCCGGTTTGAAGTTCCTGCAGTTTTCACTGTAAAACCGATTTGTAGCTAGTACCTTCCCATATATATGTATGGAGTGGAGTTTACAACTGAATAGAAACTTTGTGTTCCCAACAAGCTAGTTGAAGGACGGCTTTCACACACACTTATCTCTCAGAACTGAGCATGTGGAGAGACGTTCGTTCTTCTAGCACAAATGGAACGGATTGCAGGAGAAACTTTTACTCTGGTTTCTCAGTCTGTTTCCTAGTGCCTGTTTCAAGTTCCTGGAGTTTTCACTGTAAAATCGAGTTGGAGCTAGTACCTTCCCATATATATATATGGAGTGGATTTTGCAACTGAAAAGAAACTTTGTGTTCCCAACAAGCTAGTTGAATGACGGCTTTCAAACACACTTATCTCTCAGAACTGAGCATGTGGAGAGACGTTCGTTCATCTAGCACAAAGGGAACGGGTTGCAGGGGAAACTTTTACTCTGGTTTCTCAGTCTGTTTCCAAGTGCCGGTTTGAAGTTCCTGCAGTTTTCACTGTAATACCGAGTTGGAGCTAGTACCTTCCCATATATATGTATGGAGTGGAGTTTACAACTGAATAGAAACTTTGTGTTCCCAACAAGCTAGTTGAAGGACGGCTTTCACACACACTTATCTCTCAGAACTGAGCATGTGGAGAGACGTTCGTTCTTCTAGCACAAAGGGAACGGATTGCAGGAGAAACTTTTACTCTGGTTTCTCAGTCTGTTTCCTAGTGCCTGTTTCAAGTTCCTGAAGTTTTCACTGTAAAACCGAGTTGGAGCTAGTACCTTCCCATATATATTTATGGAGTGGAGTTGGAAAGTGAAAAGAAACTTTGTGTTCCCAACAAGCTAGTTGAAGGACGGCTTTCACACACACTTATCTCTCAGAACTGAGCATGTGGAGAGACGTTCGTTCATCTAGCACAAAGGGAACGGATTGCAGGAGAAACTTTTACTCTGGTTTCTCAGTCTGTTTCCTAGTGCCGGTTTGAAGTTCCTGCAGTTTTCACTGTAAAACCGAGTTGGAGCTAGTACCTTATCATATACATGTATGGAGTGGAATTTGCAACTGAAAAGAAACTTTGTGTTGCCAACAAGCTAGGTGAAGGACGGCTTTCACACTCACTTATCTCTCAGAACTGAGCATGTGGAGAGACGTTCGTTCATCTAGCACAAAGGGAACGGGTTGCAGGAGAAACTTTTACTCTGGTTTCTCAGTCTGTTTCCTAGTGCCGGTTTGAAGTTCCTGCAGTTTTCACTCTAAAACCGAGTTGGAGCTAGTACCTTCCCATATATATGTATGGAGTGGAATTGGAAACTGAAAAGAAACTTTGTGTTCCCAACAAGCTAGTTGAAGGACGGCTTTCACACACACTTATCTCTCAGAACTGAGCATGTTGAGAGACGTTCGTTCATCTGGCACAAAGGGAACGGGTTGCAGGAGAAACTTTTACACTGGTTTCTCAGTCTGTTTCCTAGTGCCTGTTTGAAGTTCCTGCAGTTTTCACTGTAAAACCGACTTGGAGCTTGTACATTCCCATACATATGTATGGAGTGGAGTTTACAACTGAAAAGAAACTTGGTGTTCCGAACAAGCTAGTTGAAGGACGGCTTTCACACACACTTATCTCTCAGAACTGAGCATGTGGAGAGACGTTCATTCATCTAGCACAAATGGAACGGATTGCAGGAGAAACTTTTACTCTGGTTTCTCAGTCTGTTTCCTAGTCCCGGTTTGAAGTTCCTGCAGTTTTCACTGTAAAACCGAGTTGGAGCTAGTACCTTCCCGTTTATATAAATGGAGTGGAGTTTGCAACTGAAAAGAAACTTTGTGTTCCCAACAAGGTAGTTGAAGGACGGCTTTCACACACACTTATCTCTCAGAACTGAGCATGTGGAGAGACGTTCATTTATCTAGCACAAATGGAACAGATTGCAGGAGAAACTTTTACTCTGGTTTCTCAGTCTGTTTCCTAGTGCCTGTTTCAATTTCCTGGAGTTTTCACTGTAAAACAGAGTTGGAGCTTGTACCTTCCCATATATATGTATGGAGTGGAGTTGGAAACTGAAAAGAAACTTTGTGTTCCCAACAAGCTAGTTGAAGGACGGCTTTCACACACACTTATCTCTCAGAACTGAGCATGTGGAGAGACGTTCGTTCATCTAGCACAAAGGGAACGGGTTGCAGGAGAAACTTTTACTCTGGTTTCTCAGTCTGTTTCCTAGTGCCGGTTTGAAGTTCCTGCAGTTTTCACTGTAAAACCGAGTTGAAGCTAGTACCTTCCCATATATATGTATGGAGTGGAGTTTGCAACTGAAAAGAAACTTTGTGTTCCCAACAAGCTAGTTGAAGGACGGCTTTCACACACACTTATCTCTCAGAACTGAGCATGTGGAGAGACGTTCATTCATCTAGCACAAATGGAACGGATTGCAGGAGAATCTTTTACTCTGGTTTCTCAGTCTGTTTCCTAGTGCCTGTTTCAAGTTCCTGCAGTTTTCACTGTAAAACCGAGTTGGAGCTAGTACCTTCCCATATATATTAATGGAGTGGAGTTTGCAACTGAAAAGAAACTTTGTGTTCCCAACAAGCTAGTTGAAGGACGGCTTTCACACACACATCTCTCAGAACTGAGCATGTGGAGAGACGTTCATTCATCTAGCACAAACGGAACGGATTGCAGGAGAAACTTTTACTCTGGTTTCTCAGTCTGATTCCTAGTCCCGGTTTGAAGTTCCTGCAGTTTTCACTGTAAAACCGAGTTGGAGCTAGTACCTTCCCATATATATTAATGGAGTGGAGTTTGCAACTGAAAAGAAACTTTGTGTTCCCAACAAGCTAGTTGAAGGACGGCTTTCACACACAATTATCTCTCAGAACTGAGCATGTGGAGAGACGTTCGTTCATCTAGCACAAAGGGAACGGGTTGCAGGAGAAACTTTTACTCTGGTTTCTCAGTCTGTTTCCTAGTGCCGGTTTGAAGTTCCTGCAGTTTTCACTGTAAAACCGAGTTGGAGCTAGTACCTTCCCACATATATGTATGGAGTGGAGTTTAAAACTGAAAAGAAACTTTGTGTTCCCAACAAGCTAGTTTAAGGACGGCTTTCACACACACTTATCTCTCAGAACTGAGCATGTGGAGAGACGTTCGTTCATCTAGAACAAAGGGAACGGATTGCAGGAGAAACTTTTACTCTTGTTTCTCAGTCTGTTTCCTAGTGCCTGTTTCAAGTTCCTGCAGTTTTCACTGTAAAACCGAGTTGGAGCTAGTACCTTCCCATATATATGTATGCAGTGGAGTTTGCAACTGAAAAGAAACTTTGTGTTCCCAACAAGCTAGTTGAAGGACGGCTTTCACACACACTTATCTCTCAGAACTGAGCATGTGGAGAGACGTTCGTTCATCTAGCACAAAGGGAACGGGTTGCAGGAGAAACTTTTACTCTGGTTTCTCAGTCTGTTTCCTAGTGCCGGTTTGAAGTTCCTGCAGTTTTCACTGTAAAACCGAGTTGGAGCTAGTACCTTCCCACATATATGTATGGAGTGGAGTTTAAAACTGAAAAGAAACTTTGTGTTCCCAACAAGCTAGTTTAAGGACGGCTTTCACACACACTTATCTCTCAGAACTGAGCATGTGGAGAGACTTTCGTTCATCTAGCACAAAGGGAACGGATTGCAGGAGAAACTTTTACTCTTGTTTCTCAGTCTGTTTCCTAGTGCCTGTTTCAAGTTCCTGCAGTTTTCACTGTAAAACCGAGTTGGAGCTAGTACCTTCCCATATATATGTATGCAGTGGAGTTTGCAACTGAAAAGAAACTTTGTGTTGCCAACAAGCTAGGTGAAGGACGGCTTTCACACTCACTTATATCTCAGAACTGAGCATGTGGAGAGACGTTCGTTCATCTAGCACAAAGGGAACGGGTTGCAGGAGAAACTTTTACTCTGATTTCTCAGTCTGTTTCGTAGTGCCGGTTTGAAGTTCCTGCAGTTTTCACTTAAAACCGACTTGGAGCTAGTACATTCCCATACATATGTATGGAGTGGAGTTGGATACTGAAAAGAAAGTTTGTGTTCCCAACAAGCTAGTTGAAGGACGGCTTTCACACACACTTATCTCTCAAAACTGAGCATGTTGAGAGACGTTCGTTCATCTGGCACAAAGGGAACGGGTTGCAGGAGAAACTTTTACTCTGGTTTCTCTGTCTGTTTCCTAGTGCTTGTTTGAAGTTCCTGGAGTTTTCACTGTAAAACCAACTTGGAGCTTGTACATTCCCATACATATGTATGGAGTGGAGTTGGAAACTGAAAAGAAACTTTGTGTTCCCAACAAGCTAGTTGAAGGACGGCTTTCACACACACTTATCTCTCACAACTGAGCATGTGGAGAGACGTTCGTTCATCTAGCACAAAGGGAACGGGTTGCAGGAGAAACTTTTACTCTTGTTTTTCAGTCTATTTCCTAGTGCCTGTTTCAAGTTCCTGCAGTTTTCACTGTAAAACCGAGTTGGAGCTAGTACCTTCCCATATATATGTATGCAGTGGAGTTTGCAACTGAAAAGAAACTTTGTGTTCCCAACAAGCTAGTTGAAGGACGGCTTTCACACACACTTATCTCTCAGAACTGAGCATGTGGAGAGACGTTCGTTCATCTAGCACAAAGGGAACGGGTTGCAGGAGAAACTTTTACTATGGTTTCTCAGTCTGTTTCCTAGTGCCGGTTTGAAGTTCCTGCAGTTTTCACTGTAAAACCGAGTTGGAGCTAGTACCTTCCCATATATATGTATGGAGTGGAGTTTACAACTGAAAAGAAACTTTGTGTTCCCAACAAGCTAGTTGAAGGACGGCTTTCACACACACTTATCTCTCAGAACTGAGCATGTGGAGAGACGTTCATTCATCTAGCACAAATGGAACGGATTGCAGGAGAAACTTTTACTCTGGTTTCTCAGTCTGTTTCCTAGTGCCGGTTTGAAGTTCTTGCAGTTTTCACTGTAAAACCGAGTTGGAGCTAGTACCTTCCCATATATATGTATGGAGTGGAGTTTACAACTGAAAAGAAACTTTGTGTTCCCAACAAGCTAGTTGAAGGACGGCTTTCACACACACTTATCTCTCAGAACTGAGCATGTGGAGAGACGTTCATTCATCTAGCACAAATGGAACAGATTGCAGGAGAAACTTTTACTCTGGTTTCTCAGTCTGTTTCCTAGTCCCGGTTTGAAGTTCCTGCAGTTTTCACTGTAAAACCGAGTTGGAGCTAGTACCTTCCCATATATATTAATGGAGTGGAGTTTGCAACTGAAAAGAAACTTTGTGTTCCCAACAAGCTAGTTGAAGGACGGCTTTCACACACACTTATCTCTCAGAACTGAGCATGTGGAGAGACGTTCATTTATCTAGCACAAATGGAACAGATTGCAGGAGAAAATATTACTCTGGTTTCTCAGTCTGTTTCCTAGTGCCTGTTTCAATTTCCTGGAGTTTTCAATGTAAAACCGAGTTGGAGCTAGTACCTTCCCATATATATGTATGGAGTGGAGTTGGAAACTGAAAAGAAACTTTGTGTTCCCAACAAGCTAGTTGAAGGACGGCTTTCACACACACTTATCTCTCTGAACTGAGCATGTGGAGAGACGTTCGTTCATCTAGAACAAAGGGAACGGGTTGCAGGAGAAACTTTTACTCTGGTTTCTCAGTCTGTTTCCTAGTGCCGGTTTGAAGTTCCTGCAGTTTTCACTGTAAAACCGAGTTGGAGCTAGTACCTTCCCATATATATGTATGCAGTGGAATTTGGAACTGAAAAGAAACTTTGAGTTGCCAACAAGCTAGTTGAAGGACGGCATTCACACTCACTTATCTCTCAGAACTTAGCATGTGGAGAGACGTTCGTTCATCTAGCACAAAGGGAACGGTTTGCAGGAGAAACTTTTACTCTGATTTCTCAGTCTGTTTCGTAGTGCCGGTTTGATGTTCATGCAGTTTTCACTTAAAACAGACTTGGAGCTAGTACATTCCCATACATATGTATGGAGTGGAGTTGGATACTGAAAAGAAAGTTTGTGTTCCCAACAAGCTAGTTGAAGGACGGCTTTCACACACAATTATCTCTCAAAACTGAGCATGTTGAGAGACGTTCGTTCATCTGGCACAAAGGGAACGGGTTGCAGGGGAAACTTTTACTCTGGTTTCTCAGTCTGATTCCTAGTCCCGGTTTGAAGTTCCTGCAGTTTTCACTGTAAAACCGAGTTGGAGCTAGTACCTTCCCATATATATTAATGGAGTGGAGTTTGCAACTGAAAAGAAACTTTGTGTTCCCAACAAGCTAGTTGAAGGACGGCTTTCACACACACTTATCTCTCAGAACTGAGCATGTGGAGAGACGTTCGTTCATCTAGCACAAAGGGAACGGGTTGCAGGAGAAACTTTTACTCTGGTTCCTCAGTCTGTTTCCTAGTGCCGGTTTGAAGTTCCTGCAGTTTTCACTGTAAAACCGAGTTGGAGCTAGTACCTTCCCACATATATGTATGGAGTGGAGTTTAAAACTGAAAAGAAACTTTGTGTTCCCAACAAGCTAGTTTAAGGACGGCTTTCACACACACTTATCTCTCAGAACTGAGCATGTGGAGAGACGTTCGTTCATCTAGCACAAAGGGAACGGATTGCAGGAGAAACTTTTATTCTTGTTTCTAAGTCTGTTTCCTAGTGCCTGTTTCAAGTTCCTGCAGTTTTCACTGTAAAACCGAGTTGGAGCTAGTACCTTCCCATATATATGTATGCAGTGGAGTTTGCAACTGAAAAGAAACTTTGTGTTGCCAACAAGCTAGGTGAAGGACGGCTTTCACACTCACTTATATCTCAGAACTGAGCATGTGGAGAGACGTTCGTTCATCTAGCACAAAGGGAACGGGTTGCAGGAGAAACTTTTACTCTGATTTCTCAGTCTGTTTCGTAGTGCCGGTTTGAAGTTCCTGCAGTTTTCACTTAAAACCGACTTGCAGCTAGTACATTCCCATACATATGTATGGAGTGGAGTTGGTTACTGAAAAGAAAGTTTGTGTTCCCAACAAGCTAGTTGAAGGGCGGCTTTCACACACACTTATCTCTCAAAACTGAGCATGTTGAGAGACGTTCGTTCATCTGGCACAAAGGGAACGGGTTGCAGGAGAAACTTTTACTCTGGTTTCTCAGTCTGTTTCCTAGTGCCGGTTTGAAGTTCCTGGATTTTTCACTGTAAAACCGACTTGGAGCTTGTACATTCCCATACATATGTATGGAGTGGAGTTGGAAACTGAAAAGAAACTTTGTGTTCCCAACAAGCTAGTTGAAGGACGGCTTTCACACACACTTATCTCTCACAACTGAGCATGTGGAGAGACGTTCGTTCATCTAGCACAAAGGGAACGGGTTGCAGGAGAAACTTTTACTCTTGTTTTTCAGTCTATTTCCTAGTGCCTGTTTCAAGTTCCTGCATTTTTCACTGTAAAACCGAGTTGGAGCTAGTACCTTCCCATATATATGTATGCAGAGGAGTTTGCAACTGAAAAGAAACTTTGTGTTCCCAACAAGCTAGTTGAAGGGCGGCTTTCACACACACTTATCTCTCACAACTGAGCATGTGGAGAGACGTTCGTTCATCTAGCACAAAGGGAACGGTTTGCAGGAGAAACTTTTACTCTGGTTTCTCAGTCTGTTTCCTAGTGCCGGTTTGAAGTTCCTGCATTTTTCACTGTAAAACCGAGTTGGAGCTAGTACATTCCCACATATATGTATGGAGTGGAGTTTAAAACTGAAAAGAAACTTTGTGTTCCCAACAAGCTAGTTTAAGGACGGCTTTCACACACACTTATCTCTCAGAACTGAGCATGTGGAGAGACGTTCGTTCATCTAGCACAAAGGGAACGGATTGCTGGAGAAACTTTTACTCTGGTTTCTCAGTCTGTTTCCTAGTGCCGGTTTGAAGTTCCTGCAGTTTTCACTGTAAAACCGAGTTGGAGCTAGTACCTTCCCATATATATGTATGGAGTGGAGTTTACAACTGAAAAGAAACTTTGTGTTCCCAACAAGCTAGTTGAAGGACGGCTTTCACACACACTTATCTCTCAGAACTGAGCATGTGGAGAGACGTTCATTCATCTAGCACAAATGGAACGGATTGCAGGAGAAACTTTTACTCTGGATTCTCATTCTGTTTCCTAGTCCCGGTTTGAAGTTCCTGCAGTCTTCACTGTAAAACCGAGTTGGAGCTAGTACCTTCCCATATATATGTATGGAGTGGAGTTTGCAACTGAAAAGAAACTTGTGTTCCCAACAAGCTAGTTGAAGGACGGCTTTCACACACACTTATCTCTCAGAACTGAGCATGTGGAGAGACGTTCATTTATCTAGCACAAATGGAACAGATTGCAGGAGAAACTTTTACTCTGGTTTCTCAGTCTGTTTCCTAGTGCCTGTTTCAAGTTCCTGGAGTTTTCACTGTAAAACCGAGTTGGAGCTAGTACCTTCCCATATATATGTATGCAGTGGAGTTTGCAACTGAAAAGAAACTTTGTGTTCCCAACAAGCTAGTTGAAGGACGGCTTTCACACACACTTATCTCTCAGAACTGAGCATGTGGAGAGACGTTCGTTCATCTAGCACAAAGGGAACGGGTTGCAGGAGAAACTTTTACTCTGGTTTCTCAGTCTGTTTCCTAGTGCCGGTTTGAAGTTCCTGCAGTTTTCACTGTAAAACCGAGTTGGAGCTAGTACCTTCCCATATATATGTATGGAGTGGAGTTGGTTACTGAAAAGAAAGTTTGTGTTCCCAACAAGCTAGTTGAAGGGCGGCTTTCACACACACTTATCTCTCAAAACTGAGCATGTTGAGAGACGTTCGTTCATCTGGCACAAAGGGAACGGGTTGCAGGAGAAACTTTTACTCTGGTTTCTCAGTCTGTTTCCTAGTGCCGGTTTGAAGTTCCTGGATTTTTCACTGTAAAACCGACTTGGAGCTTGTACATTCCCATACATATGTATGGAGTGGAGTTGGAAACTGAAAAGAAACTTTGTGTTCCCAACAAGCTAGTTGAAGGACGGCTTTCACACACACTTATCTCTCACAACTGAGCATGTGGAGAGACGTTCGTTCATCTAGCACAAAGGGAACGGGTTGCAGGAGAAACTTTTACTCTTGTTTTTCAGTCTATTTCCTAGTGCCTGTTTCAAGTTCCTGCATTTTTCACTGTAAAACCGAGTTGGAGCTAGTACCTTCCCATATATATGTATGCAGAGGAGTTTGCAACTGAAAAGAAACTTTGTGTTCCCAACAAGCTAGTTGAAGGGCGGCTTTCACACACACTTATCTCTCACAACTGAGCATGTGGAGAGACGTTCGTTCATCTAGCACAAAGGGAACGGTTTGCAGGAGAAACTTTTACTCTGGTTTCTCAGTCTGTTTCCTAGTGCCGGTTTGAAGTTCCTGCATTTTTCACTGTAAAACCGAGTTGGAGCTAGTACATTCCCACATATATGTATGGAGTGGAGTTTAAAACTGAAAAGAAACTTTGTGTTCCCAACAAGCTAGTTTAAGGACGGCTTTCACACACACTTATCTCTCAGAACTGAGCATGTGGAGAGACGTTCGTTCATCTAGCACAAAGGGAACGGATTGCTGGAGAAACTTTTACTCTGGTTTCTCAGTCTGTTTCCTAGTGCCGGTTTGAAGTTCCTGCAGTTTTCACTGTAAAACCGAGTTGGAGCTAGTACCTTCCCATATATATGTATGGAGTGGAGTTTACAACTGAAAAGAAACTTTGTGTTCCCAACAAGCTAGTTGAAGGACGGCTTTCACACACACTTATCTCTCAGAACTGAGCATGTGGAGAGACGTTCATTCATCTAGCACAAATGGAACGGATTGCAGGAGAAACTTTTACTCTGGATTCTCATTCTGTTTCCTAGTCCCGGTTTGAAGTTCCTGCAGTCTTCACTGTAAAACCGAGTTGGAGCTAGTACCTTCCCATATATATGTATGGAGTGGAGTTTGCAACTGAAAAGAAACTTGTGTTCCCAACAAGCTAGTTGAAGGACGGCTTTCACACACACTTATCTCTCAGAACTGAGCATGTGGAGAGACGTTCATTTATCTAGCACAAATGGAACAGATTGCAGGAGAAACTTTTACTCTGGTTTCTCAGTCTGTTTCCTAGTGCCTGTTTCAAGTTCCTGGAGTTTTCACTGTAAAACCGAGTTGGAGCTAGTACCTTCCCATATATATGTATGCAGTGGAGTTTGCAACTGAAAAGAAACTTTGTGTTCCCAACAAGCTAGTTGAAGGACGGCTTTCACACACACTTATCTCTCAGAACTGAGCATGTGGAGAGACGTTCGTTCATCTAGCACAAAGGGAACGGGTTGCAGGAGAAACTTTTACTCTGGTTTCTCAGTCTGTTTCCTAGTGCCGGTTTGAAGTTCCTGCAGTTTTCACTGTAAAACCGAGTTGGAGCTAGTACCTTCCCATATATATGTATGGAGTGGAGTTTACAACTGAAAAGAAACTTTGTGTTCCCAACAAGCTAGTTGAAGGACGGCTTTCACACACACTTATCTCTCAGAACTGAGCATGTGGAGAGACGTTCGTTCATCTAGAACAAAGGGAACGGGTTGCAGGAGAAACTTTTACTCTGGTTTCTCAGTCTGTTTCCTAGTGCCGGTTTGAAGTTCCTGCAGTTTTCACTGTAAAACCGAGTTGGAGCTAGTACCTACCCATATATATGTATGCAGTGGAATTTGGAACTGAAAAGAAACTTTGTGTTCCCAACAAGCTAGTTGAAGGACGGCATTCACACTCACTTATCTCTCAGAACTTAGCATGTGGAGAGACGTTCGTTCATCTAGCACAAAGGGAACGGTTTGCAGGAGAAACTTTTACTCTGATTTCTCAGTCTGTTTCGTAGTGCCGGTTTGATGTTCATGCAGTTTTCACTTAAAACAGACTTGGAGCTAGTACATTCCCATACATATGTATGGAGTGGATTTGGATACTGAAAAGAAAGTTTGTGTTCCCAACAAGCTAGTTGAAGGACGGCTTTCACACACAATTATCTCTCAAAACTGAGCATGTTGAGAGACGTTCGTTCATCTGGCACAAAGGGAACGGGTTGCAGGGGAAACTTTTACTCTGGTTTCTCAGTCTGTTTCCTAGTGCCTGTTTGAAGTTCCTGGAGTTTTCACTGTAAAACCGACTTGGAGCTTGTACATTCCCATACATATGTATGCTGTGGAGTTGGAAACTGAAAAGAAACTTTGTGTTCCCAACAAGCTAGTTGAAGGACGGCTTTCACACACAATTATCTCTCACAACTGAGCATGTGGAGAGACGTTCGTTCATCTAGCAAAAAGGGAACGGGTTGCAGGAGAAACTTTTACTCTGGTTTCTCAGTCTGTTTCCTAGTGCCGGTTTGAAGTTCCTGCAGTTTTCACTGTAAAACCGAGTTGGAGCTAGTACCTTCCCACATATATGTATGGAGTGGAGTTTAAAACTGAAAAGAAACTTTGTGTTCCCAACAACTAGTTTAAGGACGGCTTTCACACACACTTATTTCTCAGAACTGAGCATGTGGAGAGACGTTCGTTCATCTAGCACAAAGGGAACGGATTGCAGGAGAAACTTTTACTCTTGTTTCTCAGTCTGTTTCCTAGTGCCTGTTTCAAGTTCCTGCAGTTTTCACTGTAAAACCGAGTTGGAGCTAGTACCTTCCCATATATATGTATGCAGTGGAGTTTGCAACTGAAAAGAAACTTTGTGTTCCCAACAAGCTAGTTGAAGGACGGCTTTCACACACACTTATCTCTCAGAACTGAGCATGTGGAGAGACGTTCGTTCATCTAGCACAAAGGGAACGGGTTGCAGGAGAAACTTTTACTCTGGTTTCTCAGTCTGTTTCCTAGTGCCGGTTTGAAGTTCCTGCAGTTTTCACTGTAAAACCGAGTTGGAGCTAGTACCTTCCCACATATATGTATGGAGTGGAGTTTAAAACTGAAAAGAAACTTTGTGTTCCCAACAAGCTAGTTTAAGGACGGCTTTCACACACACTTATCTCTCAAAACTGAGCATGTTGAGAGACGTTCGTTCATCTGGCACAAAGGGAACGGGTTGCAGGAGAAACTTTTACTCTGGTTTCTCAGTCTGTTTCCTAGTGCCTGTTTGAAGTTCCTGGAGTTTTCACTGTAAAACCGACTTGGAGCTTGTACATTCCCATACATATGTATGGAGTGGAGTTGGAAACTGAAAAGAAACTTTGTGTTCCCAACAAGCTAGTTGAAGGACGGCTTTCACACACACTTATCTCTCACAACTGAGCATGTGGAGAGACGTTCGTTCATCTAGCACAAAGGGAACGGGTTGCAGGAGAAACTTTTACTCTTGTTTTTCAGTCTATTTCCTAGTGCCTGTTTCAAGTTCCTGCAGTTTTCACTCTAAAACCGAGTTGGAGCTAGTACCTTCCCATATATATGTATGCAGTGGAGTTTGCAACTGAAAAGAAACTTTGTGTTCCCAACAAGCTAGTTGAAGGGCGGCTTTCACACACACTTATCTCTCACAACTGAGCATGTGGAGAGACGTTCGTTCATCTAGCACAAAGGGAACGGGTTGCAGGAGAAACTTTTACTCTGGTTTCTCAGTCTGTTTCCTAGTGCCGGTTTGAAGTTCCTGCAGTTTTCACTGTAAAACCGAGTTGGAGCTAGTACCTTCCCACATATATGTATGGAGTGGAGTTTAAAACTGAAAAGAAACTTTGTGTTCCCAACAAGCTAGTTGAAGGACGGCTTTCACACACACTTATCTCTCAGAACTGAGCATGTGGAGAGACGTTCGTTCATCTAGCACAAAGGGAACGGGTTGCAGGAGAAACTTTTACTCTGGATTCTCAGTCTCTTTGCTAGTGCCGGTATGAAGTTCCTGCAGTTTTCACTGTAAAACCGAGTTGGAGCTAGTACCTTCCCATATATATGTATGGAGTGGAGTTTACAACTGAAAAGAAACTTTGTGTTCCCAACAAGCTAGTTGAAGGACGGCTTTCACACACACTTATCTCTCAGAACTGAGCATGTGGAGAGACGTTCATTCATCTAGCACAAAGGGAACGGATTGCAGGAGAAACTTTTACTCTGGTTTCTCAGTCTGTTTCCTAGTGCCTGTTTGAAGTTCCTGGAGTTTTCACTGTAAAACCGAGTTGGAGCTAGTACCTTCCCATATATATGTATGGAGTGGAGTTTACAACTGAAAAGAAACTTTGTGTTCCCAACAAGCTAGTTGAAGGACGGCTTTCACACACACTTATCTCTCAGAACTGAGCATGTGGAGAGACGTTCATTCATCTAGCACAAATGGAACGGATTGCAGGAGAAACTTTTACTCTGGTTTCTCAGTCTGATTCCTAGTCCCGGTTTGAAGTTCCTGCAGTTTTCACTGTAAAACCGAGTTGGAGCTAGTACCTTCCCATATATATTAATGGAGTGGAGTTTGCAACTGAAAAGAAACTTTGTGTTCCCAACAAGCTAGTTGAAGGACGGCTTTCACACACACTTATCTCTCAGAACTGAGCATGTGGAGAGACGTTCGTTCATCTAGCACAAAGGGAACGGGTTGCAGGAGAAACTTTTACTCTGGTTTCTCAGTCTGTTTCCTAGTGCCGGTTTGAAGTTCCTGCAGTTTTCACTGTAAAACCGAGTTGGAGCTAGTACCTTCCCACATATATGTATGGAGTGGAGTTTAAAACTGAAAAGAAACTTTGTGTTCCCAACAAGCTAGTTTAAGGACGGCTTTCACACACACTTATCTCTCAGAACTGAGCATGTGGAGAGACGTTCGTTCATCTAGCACAAAGGGAACGGATTGCAGGAGAAACTTTTATTCTTGTTTCTAAGTCTGTTTCCTAGTGCCTGTTTCAAGTTCCTGCAGTTTTCACTGTAAAACCGAGTTGGAGCTAGTACCTTCCCATATATATGTATGCAGTGGAGTTTGCAACTGAAAAGAAACTTTGTGTTGCCAACAAGCTAGGTGAAGGACGGCTTTCACACTCACTTATATCTCAGAACTGAGCATGTGGAGAGACGTTCGTTCATCTAGCACAAAGGGAACGGGTTGCAGGAGAAACTTTTACTCTGATTTCTCAGTCTGTTTCGTAGTGCCGGTTTGAAGTTCCTGCAGTTTTCACTTAAAACCGACTTGCAGCTAGTACATTCCCATACATATATATGGAGTGGAGTTGGTTACTGAAAAGAAAGTTTGTGTTCCCAACAAGCTAGTTGAAGGACGGCTTTCACACACACTTATCTCTCAAAACTGAGCATGTTGAGAGACGTTCGTTCATCTGGCACAAAGGGAACGGGTTGCAGGAGAAACTTTTACTCTGGTTTCTCAGTCTGTTTCCTAGTGCCGGTTTGAAGTTCCTGGATTTTTCACTGTAAAACCGACTTGGAGCTTGTACATTCCCATACATATGTATGGAGTGGAGTTGGAAACTGAAAAGAAACTTTGTGTTCCCAACAAGCTAGTTGAAGGACGGCTTTCACACACACTTATCTCTCACAACTGAGCATGTGGAGAGACGTTCGTTCATCTAGCACAAAGGGAACGGGTTGCAGGAGAAACTTTTACTCTTGTTTTTCAGTCTATTTCCTAGTGCCTGTTTCAAGTTCCTGCAGTTTTCACTGTAAAACCGAGTTGGAGCTAGTACCTTCCCATATATATGTATGCAGTGGAGTTTGCAACTGAAAAGAAACTTTGTGTTCCCAACAAGCTAGTTGAAGGGCGGCTTTCACACACACTTATCTCTCACAACTGAGCATGTGGAGAGACGTTCGTTCATCTAGCACAAAGGGAACGGGTTGCAGGAGAAACTTTTACTCTGGTTTCTCAGTCTGTTTCCTAGTGCCGGTTTGAAGTTCCTGCAGTTTTCACTGTAAAACCGAGTTGGAGCTAGTACCTTCCCACATATATGTATGGAGTGGAGTTTAAAACTGAAAAGAAACTTTGTGTTCCCAACAAGCTAGTTTAAGGACGGCTTTCACACACACTTATCTCTCAGAACTGAGCATGTGGAGAGACGTTCGTTCATCTAGCACAAAGGGAACGGATTGCTGGAGAAACTTTTACTCTGGTTTCTCAGTCTGTTTCCTAGTGCCGGTTTGAAGTTCCTGCAGTTTTCACTGTAAAACCGAGTTGGAGCTAGTACCTTCCCATATATATGTATGGAGTGGAGTTTACAACTGAAAAGAAACTTTGTGTTCCCAACAAGCTAGTTGAAGGACGGCTTTCACACACACTTATCTCTCAGAACTGAGCATGTGGAGAGACGTTCATTCATCTAGCACAAATGGAACGGATTGAAGGAGAAACTTTTACTCTGGATTCTCATTCTGTTTCCTAGTCCCGGTTTGAAGTTCCTGCAGTCTTCACTGTAAAACCGAGTTGGAGCTAGTACCTTCCCATATATATTAATGGAGTGGAGTTTGCAACTGAAAAGAAACTTGTGTTCCCAACAAGCTAGTTGAAGGACGGCTTTCAAACACACTTATCTCTCAGAACTGAGCATGTGGAGAGACGTTCATTTATCTAGCACAAATGGAACAGATTGCAGGAGAAACTTTTACTCTGGTTTCTCAGTCTGTTTCCTAGTGCCTGTTTCAAGTTCCTGGAGTTTTCACTGTAAAACCGAGTTGGAGCTAGTACCTTCCCATATATATGTATGCAGTGGAGTTTGCAACTGAAAAGAAACTTTGTGTTCCCAACAAGCTAGTTGAAGGACGGCTTTCACACACACTTATCTCTCAGAACTGAGCATGTGGAGAGACGTTCGTTCATCTAGCACAAAGGGAACGGGTTGCAGGAGAAACTTTTACTCTGGTTTCTCAGTCTGTTTCCTAGTACCGGTTTGAAGTTCCTGCAGTTTTCACTGTAAAACCGAGTTGGAGCTAGTACCTTCCCATATATATGTATGGAGTGGAGTTTACAACTGAAAAGAAACTTTGTGTTCCCAACAAGCTAGTTGAAGGACGGCTTTCACACACACTTATCTCTCAGAACTGAGCATGTGGAGAGACGTTCATTCATCTAGCACAAAGGGAACGGATTGCAGGAGAAACTTTAACTCTGGTTTCTCAGTCTGTTTCCTAGTCCCGGTTTGAAGTTCTTGCAGTTTTCACTGTGAAACCGAGTTGGAGCTAGTACCTTCCCATATATATGTATGGAGTGGAGTTTACAACTGAAAAGAAACTTTGTGTTCCCAACAAGCTAGTTGAAGGACGGCTTTCACACACACTTATCTCTCAGAACTGAGCATGTGGAGAGACGTTCATTCATCTAGCACAAATGGAACGGATTGCAGGAGAAACTTTTACTCTGGTTTCTCAGTCTGTTTCCTAGTCCCGGTTTGAAGTTCCTGCAGTTTTCACTGTAAAACCGAGTTGGAGCTAGTACCTTCCCATATATATTAATGGAGTGGAGTTTGCAACTGAAAAGAAACTTTGTGTTCCCAACAAGCTAGTTGAAGGACGGCTTTCACACACACTTATCTCTCAGAACTGAGCATGTGGAGAGACGTTCATTTATCTAGCACAAATGGAACAGATTGCAGGAGAAAATATTACTCTGGTTTCTCAGTCTGTTTCCTAGTGCCTGTTTCAATTTCCTGGAGTTTTCACTGTAAAACCGAGTTGGAGCTAGTACCTTCCCATATATATGTATGGAGTGGAGTTGGAAACTGAAAAGAAACTTTGTGTTCCCAACAAGCTAGTTGAAGGACGGCTTTCACACACACTTATCTCTCTGAACTGAGCATGTGGAGAGACGTTCGTTCATCTAGCACAAAGGGAAAGGGTTGCAGGAGAAACTTTTACTCTGGTTTCTCAGTCTGTTTCCTAGTGCCGGTTTGAAGTTCCTGCAGTTTTCACTGTAAAACCGACTTGGAGCTTGTACATTCCCATACATATGTATGCTGTGAAGTTGGAAACTGAAAGAAACTTTGTGTTCCCCTCAAGCTAGTTGAAGGACGGCTTTCACACACAATTATCTCTCACAACTGAGCATGTGGAGAGACGTTCGTTCATCTAGCACAAAGGGAACGGGTTGCAGGAGAAACTTTTACTCTGGTTTCTCAGTCTGTTTCCTAGTGCCGGTTTGAAGTTCCTGCAGTTTTCACTGTAAAACCGAGTTGGAGCTAGTACCTTCCCACATATATGTATGGAGTGGAGTTTAAAACTGAAAAGAAACTTTGTGTTCCCAACAAGCTAGTTTAAAGACGGCTTTCACACACACTTATCTCTCAGAACTGAGCATGTGGAGAGACGTTCGTTCATCTAGCACAAAGGGAACGGATTGCAGGAGAAACTTTTACTCTTGTTTCTCAGTCTGTTTCCTAGTGCCTGTTTCAAGTTCCTGCAGTTTTCACTGTAAAACCGAGTTGGAGCTAGTACCTTCCCATATATATGTATGCAGTGGAGTTTGCAACTGAAAAGAAACTTTGTGTTGCCAACAAGCTAGGTGAAGGACGGCTTTCACACTCACTTATATCTCAGAACTGAGCATGTGGAGAGACGTTCGTTCATCTAGCACAAAGGGAACGGGTTGCAGGAGAAACTTTTACTCTGATTTCTCAGTCTGTTTCGTAGTGCCGGTTTGAAGTTCCTGCAGTTTTCACTTAAAACCGACTTGGAGCTAGTACATTCCCATACATATGTATGGAGTGGAGTTGGATACTGAAAAGAAAGTTTGTGTTCCCAACAAGCTAGTTGAAGGACGGCTTTCACACACACTTATCTCTCAAAACTGAGCATGTTGAGAGACGTTCGTTCATCTGGCACAAAGGGAACGGGTTGCAGGAGAAACTTTTACTCTGGTTTCTCAGTCTGTTTCCTAGTGCCTGTTTGAAGTTCCTGGAGTTTTCACTGTAAAACCAATTTGGAGCTTGTACATTCCCATACATATGTATGGAGTGGAGTTGGAAACTGAAAAGAAACTTTGTGTTCCCAACAAGCTAGTTGAAGGACGGCTTTCACACACACTTATCTCTCACAACTGAGCATGTGGAGAGACGTTCGTTCATCTAGCACAAAGGGAACGGGTTGCAGGAGAATCTTTTACTCTTGTTTTTCAGTCTATTTCCTAGTGCCTGTTTCAAGTTCCTGCAGTTTTCACTGTAAAACCGAGTTGGAGCTAGTACCTTCCCATATATATGTATGCAGTGGAGTTTGCAACTGAAAAGAAACTTTGTGTTCCCAACAAGCTAGTTGAAGGACGGCTTTCACACACACTTATCTCTCAGAACTGAGCATGTGGAGAGACGTTCGTTCATCTAGCACAAAGGAACGGGTTGCAGGAGAAACTTTTACTATGGTTTCTCAGTCTGTTTCCTAGTGCCGGTTTGAAGTTCCTGCAGTTTTCACTGTAAAACCGAGTTGGAGCTAGTACCTTCCCATATATATGTATGGAGTGGAGTTTACAACTGAAAAGAAACTTTGTGTTCCCAACAAGCTAGTTGAAGGACGGCTTTCACACACACTTATCTCTCAGAACTGAGCATGTGGAGAGACGTTCATTCATCTAGCACAAATGGAACGGATTGCAGGAGAAACTTTTACTCTGGTTTCTCAGTCTGTTTCCTAGTGCCGGTTTGAAGTTCTTGCAGTTTTCACTGTAAAACCGAGTTGGAGCTAGTACCTTCCCATATATATGTATGGAGTGGAGTTTACAACTGAAAAGAAACTTTGTGTTCCCAAGAAGCTAGTTGAAGGACGGCTTTCACACACACTTATCTCTCAGAACTGAGCATGTGGAGAGACGTTCATTCATCTAGCACAAATGGAACGGATTGCAGGAGAAACTTTTACTCTGGTTTCTCAGTCTGTTTCCTAGTGCCGGTTTGAAGTTCTTGCAGTTTTCACTGTAAAACCGAGTTGGAGCTAGTACCTTCCCATATATATGTATGGAGTGGAGTTTACAACTGAAAAGAAACTTTGTGTTCCCAACAAGCTAGTTGAAGGACGGCTTTCACACACACTTATCTCTCAGAACTGAGCATGTGGAGAGACGTTCATTCATCTAGCACAAATGGAACGGATTGCAGGAGTAACTTTTACTCTGGTTTCTCAGTCTGTTTCCTAGTCCCGGTTTGAAGTTCCTGCAGTTTTCACTGTAAAACCGAGTTGGAGCTAGTACCTTCCCATATATATTAATGGAGTGGAGTTTGCAACTGAAAAGAAACTTTGTGTTCCCAACAAGCTAGTTGAAGGACGGCTTTCACACACACTTATCTCTCAGAACTGAGCATGTGGAGAGACGTTCATTTATCTAGCACAAATGGAACAGATTGCAGGAGAAAATATTACTCTGGTTTCTCAGTCTGTTTCCTAGTGCCTGTTTCAATTTCCTGGAGTTTTCAATGTAAAACCGAGTTGGAGCTAGTACCTTCCCATATATATGTATGGAGTGGAGTTGGAAACTGAAAAGAAACTTTGTGTTCCCAACAAGCTAGTTGAAGGACGGCTTTCACACACACTTATCTCTCTGAACTGAGCATGTGGAGAGACGTTCGTTCATCTAGAACAAAGGGAACGGGTTGCAGGAGAAACTTTTACTCTGGTTTCTCAGTCTGTTTCCCAGTGCCGGTTTGAAGTTCCTGCAGTTTTCACTGTAAAACCGAGTTGGAGCTAGTACCTTCCCATATATATGTATGCAGTGGAATTTGGAACTGAAAAGAAACTTTGAGTTGCCAACAAGCTAGTTGAAGGACGGCATTCACACTCACTTATCTCTCAGAACTTAGCATGTGGAGAGACGTTCGTTCATCTAGCACAAAGGGAACGGGTTGCAGGGGAAACTTTTACTCTGGTTTCTCAGTCTGTTTCCTAGTGCCTGTTTGAAGTTCCTGGAGTTTTCACTGTAAAACCGACTTGGAGCTTGTACATTCCCATACATATGTATGCTGTGGAGTTGGAAACTGAAAAGAAACTTTGTGTTCCCAACAAGCTAGTTGAAGGACGGCTTTCACACACAATTATCTCTCACAACTGAGCATGTGGAGAGACGTTCGTTCATCTAGCAAAAAGGGAACGGGTTGCAGGAGAAACTTTTACTCTGGTTTCTCAGTCTGTTTCCTAGTGCCGGTTTGAAGTTCCTGCAGTTTTCACTGTAAAACCGAGTTGGAGCTAGTACCTTCCCACATATATGTATGGAGTGGAGTTTAAAACTGAAAAGAAACTTTGTGTTCCCAACAAGCTAGTTTAAGGACGGCTTTCACACACACTTATCTCTCAGAACTGAGCATGTGGAGAGACGTTCGTTCATCTAGCACAAAGGGAACGGATTGCAGGAGAAACTTTTACTCTTGTTTCTCAGTCTGTTTCCTAGTGCCGGTTTGAAGTTCCTGCAGTTTTCACTGTAAAACCGAGTTGGAGCTATTACCTTCCCATATATATTAATGGAGTGGAGTTTGCAACTGAAAAGAAACTTTGTGTTCCCAACAAGCTAGTTGAAGGACGGCTTTCACACACACTTATCTCTCAGAACTGAGCATGTGGAGAGACGTTCGTTCATCTAGCACAAAGGGAAAGGATTGCAGGAGAAACTTTTACTCTGGTTTCTCAGTCTGTTTCCTAGTGCCGGTTAGAAGTTCCTGCAGTTTTCACTGTAAAACCGAGTTGGAGCTAGTACCTTCCCACATATATGTATGGAGTGGAGTTTAAAACTGAAAAGAAACTTTGTGTTCCCAACAAGCTAGTTGAAGGACGGCTTTCACACACACTTATCTCTCAGAACTGAGCATGTGGAGAGACGTTCGTTCATCTAGCACAAAGGGAACGGATTGCAGGAGAAACTTTTACTCTTGTTTCTCAGTCTGTTTCCTAGTGCCTGTTTCAAGTTCCTGCAGTTTTCACTGTAAAACCGAGTTGGAGCTAGTACCTTCCCATATATATGTATGCAGTGGAGTTTGCTACTGAAAAGAAACTTTGTGTTGCCAACAAGCTAGGTGAAGGACGGCTTTCACACTCACTTATATCTCAGAACTGAGCATGTGGAGAGACGTTCGTTCATCTAGCACAAAGGGAACGGGTTGCAGGAGAAACTTTTACTCTGATTTCTCAGTCTGTTTCGTAGTGCCGGTTTGAAGTTCCTGCAGTTTTCACTTAAAACCGACTTGGAGCTAGTACATTCCCATACATATGTATGGAGTGGAGTTGGATACTGAAAAGAAAGTTTGTGTTCCCAACAAGCTAGTTGAAGGGCGGCTTTCACACACACTTATCTCTCAAAACTGAGCATGTTGAGAGACGTTCGTTCATCTGGCACAAAGGGAACGGGTTACAGGAGAAACTTTAACTCTGGTTTCTCAGTCTGTTTCCTAGTCCCGGTTTGAAGTTCTTGCAGTTTTCACTGTGAAACCGAGTTGGAGCTAGTACCTTCCCATATATATGTATGGAGTGGAGTTTACAACTGAAAAGAAACTTTGTGTTCCCAACAAGCTAGTTGAAGGACGGCTTTCACACACACTTATCTCTCAGAACTGAGCATGTGGAGAGACGTTCATTCATCTAGCACAAATGGAACGGATTGCAGGAGAAACTTTTACTCTGGTTTCTCAGTCTGTTTCCTAGTCCCGGTTTGAAGTTCCTGCAGTTTTCACTGTAAAACCGAGTTGGAGCTAGTACCTTCCCATATATATTAATGGAGTGGAGTTTGCAACTGAAAAGAAACTTTGTGTTCCCAACAAGCTAGTTGAAGGACGGCTTTCACACACACTTATCTCTCAGAACTGAGCATGTGGAGAGACGTTCATTTATCTAGCACAAATGGAACAGATTGCAGGAGAAAATATTACTCTGGTTTCTCAGTCTGTTTCCTAGTGCCTGTTTCAATTTCCTGGAGTTTTCACTGTAAAACCGAGTTGGAGCTAGTACCTTCCCATATATATGTATGGAGTGGAGTTGGAAACTGAAAAGAAACTTTGTGTTCCCAACAAGCTAGTTGAAGGACGGCTTTCACACACACTTATCTCTCTGAACTGAGCATGTGGAGAGACGTTCGTTCATCTAGCACAAAGGGAAAGGGTTGCAGGAGAAACTTTTACTCTGGTTTCTCAGTCTGTTTCCTAGTGCCGGTTTGAAGTTCCTGCAGTTTTCACTGTAAAACCGACTTGGAGCTTGTACATTCCCATACATATGTATGCTGTGAAGTTGGAAACTGAAAAGAAACTTTGTGTTCCCCTCAAGCTAGTTGAAGGACGGCTTTCACACACAATTATCTCTCACAACTGAGCATGTGGAGAGACGTTCGTTCATCTAGCACAAAGGGAACGGGTTGCAGGAGAAACTTTTACTCTGGTTTCTCAGTCTGTTTCCTAGTGCCGGTTTGAAGTTCCTGCAGTTTTCACTGTAAAACCGAGTTGGAGCTAGTACCTTCCCACATATATGTATGGAGTGGAGTTTAAAACTGAAAAGAAACTTTGTGTTCCCAACAAGCTAGTTTAAAGACGGCTTTCACACACACTTATCTCTCAGAACTGAGCATGTGGAGAGACGTTCGTTCATCTAGCACAAAGGGAACGGATTGCAGGAGAAACTTTTACTCTTGTTTCTCAGTCTGTTTCCTAGTGCCTGTTTCAAGTTCCTGCAGTTTTCACTGTAAAACCGAGTTGGAGCTAGTACCTTCCCATATATATGTATGCAGTGGAGTTTGCAACTGAAAAGAAACTTTGTGTTGCCAACAAGCTAGGTGAAGGACGGCTTTCACACTCACTTATATCTCAGAACTGAGCATGTGGAGAGACGTTCGTTCATCTAGCACAAAGGGAACGGGTTGCAGGAGAAACTTTTACTCTGATTTCTCAGTCTGTTTCGTAGTGCCGGTTTGAAGTTCCTGCAGTTTTCACTTAAAACCGACTTGGAGCTAGTACATTCCCATACATATGTATGGAGTGGAGTTGGATACTGAAAAGAAAGTTTGTGTTCCCAACAAGCTAGTTGAAGGACGGCTTTCACACACACTTATCTCTCAAAACTGAGCATGTTGAGAGACGTTCGTTCATCTGGCACAAAGGGAACGGGTTGCAGGAGAAACTTTAACTCTGGTTTCTCAGTCTGTTTCCTAGTCCCGGTTTGAAGTTCTTGCAGTTTTCACTGTGAAACCGAGTTGGAGCTAGTACCTTCCCATATATATGTATGGAGTGGAGTTTACAACTGAAAAGAAACTTTGTGTTCCCAACAAGCTAGTTGAAGGACGGCTTTCACACACACTTATCTCTCAGAACTGAGCATGTGGAGAGACGTTCATTCATCTAGCACAAATGGAACGGATTGCAGGAGAAACTTTTACTCTGGTTTCTCAGTCTGTTTCCTAGTCCCGGTTTGAAGTTCCTGCAGTTTTCACTGTAAAACCGAGTTGGAGCTAGTACCTTCCCATATATATTAATGGAGTGGAGTTTGCAACTGAAAAGAAACTTTGTGTTCCCAACAAGCTAGTTGAAGGACGGCTTTCACACACACTTATCTCTCAGAACTGAGCATGTGGAGAGACGTTCATTTATCTAGCACAAATGGAACAGATTGCAGGAGAAAATATTACTCTGGTTTCTCAGTCTGTTTCCTAGTGCCTGTTTCAATTTCCTGGAGTTTTCACTGTAAAACCGAGTTGGAGCTAGTACCTTCCCATATATATGTATGGAGTGGAGTTGGAAACTGAAAAGAAACTTTGTGTTCCCAACAAGCTAGTTGAAGGACGGCTTTCACACACACTTATCTCTCTGAACTGAGCATGTGGAGAGACGTTCGTTCATCTAGCACAAAGGGAAAGGGTTGCAGGAGAAACTTTTACTCTGGTTTCTCAGTCTGTTTCCTAGTGCCGGTTTGAAGTTCCTGCAGTTTTCACTGTAAAACCGACTTGGAGCTTGTACATTCCCATACATATGTATGCTGTGAAGTTGGAAACTGAAAAGAAACTTTGTGTTCCCCTCAAGCTAGTTGAAGGACGGCTTTCACACACAATTATCTCTCACAACTGAGCATGTGGAGAGACGTTCTTTCATCTAGCACAAAGGGAACGGGTTGCAGGAGAAACTTTTACTCTGGTTTCTCAGTCTGTTTCCTAGTGCCGGTTTGAAGTTCCTGCAGTTTTCACTGTAAAACCGAGTTGGAGCTAGTACCTTCCCACATATATGTATGGAGTGGAGTTTAAAACTGAAAAGAAACTTTGTGTTCCCAACAAGCTAGTTTAAAGACGGCTTTCACACACACTTATCTCTCAGAACTGAGCATGTGGAGAGACGTTCGTTCATCTAGCACAAAGGGAACGGATTGCAGGAGAAACTTTTACTCTTGTTTCTCAGTCTGTTTCCTAGTGCCTGTTTCAAGTTCCTGCAGTTTTCACTGTAAAACCGAGTTGGAGCTAGTACCTTCCCATATATATGTATGCAGTGGAGTTTGCAACTGAAAAGAAACTTTGTGTTGCCAACAAGCTAGGTGAAGGACGGCTTTCACACTCACTTATATCTCAGAACTGAGCATGTGGAGAGACGTTCGTTCATCTAGCACAAAAGGAACGGGTTGCAGGAGAAACTTTTACTCTGATTTCTCAGTCTGTTTCGTAGTGCCGGTTTGAAGTTCCTGCAGTTTTCACTTAAAACCGACTTGGAGCTAGTACATTCCCATACATATGTATGGAGTGGAGTTGGATACTGAAAAGAAAGTTTGTGTTCCCAACAAGCTAGTTGAAGGACGGCTTTCACACACACTTATCTCTCAAAACTGAGCATGTTGAGAGACGTTCGTTCATCTGGCACAAAGGGAACGGGTTGCAGGAGAAACTTTTACTCTGGTTTCTCAGTCTGTTTCCTAGTGCCTGTTTGAAGTTCCTGGAGTTTTCACTGTAAAACCAACTTGGAGCTTGTACATTCCCATACATATGTATGGAGTGGAGTTGGAAACTGAAAAGAAACTTTGTGTTCCCAACAAGCTAGTTGAAGGACGGCTTTCACACACACTTATCTCTCACAACTGAGCATGTGGAGAGACGTTCGTTCATCTAGCACAAAGGGAACGGGTTGCAGGAGAAACTTTTACTCTTGTTTTTCAGTCTATTTCCTAGTGCCTGTTTCAAGTTCCTGCAGTTTTCACTGTAAAACCGAGTTGGAGCTAGTACCTTCCCATATATATGTATGCAGTGGAGTTTGCAACTGAAAAGAAACTTTGTGTTCCCAACAAGCTAGTTGAAGGACGGCTTTCACACACACTTATCTCTCAGAACTGAGCATGTGGAGAGACGTTCGTTCATCTAGCACAAAGGAACGGGTTGCAGGAGAAACTTTTACTATGGTTTCTCAGTCTGTTTCCTAGTGCCGGTTTGAAGTTCCTGCAGTTTTCACTGTAAAACCGAGTTGGAGCTAGTACCTTCCCATATATATGTATGGAGTGGAGTTTACAACTGAAAAGAAACTTTGTGTTCCCAACAAGCTAGTTGAAGGACGGCTTTCACACACACTTATCTCTCAGAACTGAGCATGTGGAGAGACGTTCATTCATCTAGCACAAATGGAACGGATTGCAGGAGAAACTTTTACTCTGGTTTCTCAGTCTGTTTCCTAGTGCCGGTTTGAAGTTCTTGCAGTTTTCACTGTAAAACCGAGTTGGAGCTAGTACCTTCCCATATATATGTATGGAGTGGAGTTTACAACTGAAAAGAAACTTTGTGTTCCCAAGAAGCTAGTTGAAGGACGGCTTTCACACACACTTATCTCTCAGAACTGAGCATGTGGAGAGACGTTCATTCATCTAGCACAAATGGAACGGATTGCAGGAGAAACTTTTACTCTGGTTTCTCAGTCTGTTTCCTAGTGCCGGTTTGAAGTTCTTGCAGTTTTCACTGTAAAACCGAGTTGGAGCTAGTACCTTCCCATATATATGTATGGAGTGGAGTTTACAACTGAAAAGAAACTTTGTGTTCCCAACAAGCTAGTTGAAGGACGGCTTTCACACACACTTATCTCTCAGAACTGAGCATGTGGAGAGACGTTCATTCATCTAGCACAAATGGAACGGATTGCAGGAGTAACTTTTACTCTGGTTTCTCAGTCTGTTTCCTAGTCCCGGTTTGAAGTTCCTGCAGTTTTCACTGTAAAACCGAGTTGGAGCTAGTACCTTCCCATATATATTAATGGAGTGGAGTTTGCAACTGAAAAGAAACTTTGTGTTCCCAACAAGCTAGTTGAAGGACGGCTTTCACACACACTTATCTCTCAGAACTGAGCATGTGGAGAGACGTTCATTTATCTAGCACAAATGGAACAGATTGCAGGAGAAAATATTACTCTGGTTTCTCAGTCTGTTTCCTAGTGCCTGTTTCAATTTCCTGGAGTTTTCAATGTAAAACCGAGTTGGAGCTAGTACCTTCCCATATATATGTATGGAGTGGAGTTGGAAACTGAAAAGAAACTTTGTGTTCCCAACAAGCTAGTTGAAGGACGGCTTTCACACACACTTATCTCTCTGAACTGAGCATGTGGAGAGACGTTCGTTCATCTAGCACAAAGGGAACGGGTTGCAGGAGAAACTTTTACTCTTGTTTCTCAGTCTGTTTCCTAGTGCCGGTTTGAAGTTCCTGCAGTTTTCACTGTAAAACCGAGTTGGAGCTATTACCTTCCCATATATATTAATGGAGTGGAGTTTGCAACTGAAAAGAAACTTTGTGTTCCCAACAAGCTAGTTGAAGGACGGCTTTCACACACACTTATCTCTCAGAACTGAGCATGTGGAGAGACGTTCGTTCATCTAGCACAAAGGGAAAGGATTGCAGGAGAAACTTTTACTCTGGTTTCTCAGTCTGTTTCCTAGTGCCGGTTTGAAGTTCCTGCAGTTTTCACTGTAAAACCGAGTTGGAGCTAGTACCTTCCCACATATATGTATGGAGTGGAGTTTAAAACTGAAAAGAAACTTTGTGTTCCCAACAAGCTAGTTTAAGGACGGCTTTCACACACACTTATCTCTCAGAACTGAGCATGTGGAGAGACGTTCGTTCATCTAGCACAAAGGGAACGGATTGCAGGAGAAACTTTTACTCTTGTTTCTCAGTCTGTTTCCTAGTGCCTGTTTCAAGTTCCTGCAGTTTTCACTGTAAAACCGAGTTGGAGCTAGTACCTTCCCATATATATGTATGCAGTGGAGTTTGCTACTGAAAAGAAACTTTGTGTTGCCAACAAGCTAGGTGAAGGACGGCTTTCACACTCACTTATATCTCTGAACTGAGCATGTGGAGAGACGTTCGTTCATCTAGCACAAAGGGAACGGGTTGCAGGAGAAACTTTTACTCTGATTTCTCAGTCTGTTTCGTAGTGCCGGTTTGAAGTTCCTGCAGTTTTCACTTAAAACCGACTTGGAGCTAGTACATTCCCATACATATGTATGGAGTGGAGTTGGATACTGAAAAGAAAGTTTGTGTTCCCAACAAGCTAGTTGAAGGACGGCTTTCACACACACTTATCTCTCAAAACTGAGCATGTTGAGAGACGTTCGTTCATCTGGCACAAAGGGAACGTGTTGCAGGAGAAACTTTTACTCTGGTTTCTCAGTCTGTTTCCTAGTGCCTGTTTGAAGTTCCTGGAGTTTTCACTGTAAAACCGAGTTGGAGCTAGTACCTTCCCATATATATGTATGCAGTGGAGTTTGCAACTGAAAAGAAACTTTGTGTTCCCAACAAGCTAGTTGAAGGACGGCTTTCACACACACTTATCTCTCAGAACTGAGCATGTGGAGAGACGTTCGTTCATCTAGCACAAAGGGAACGGGTTGCAGGAGAAACTTTTACTATGGTTTCTCAGTCTGTTTCCTAGTGCCGGTTTGAAGTTCCTGCAGTTTTCACTGTAAAACCGAGTTGGAGCTAGTACCTTCCCATATATATGTATGGAGTGGAGTTTACAACTGAAAAGAGACTTTGTGTTCCCAACAAGCTAGTTGAAGGACGGCTTTCACACACACTTATCTCTCAGAACTGAGCATGTGGAGAGACGTTCATTCATCTAGCACAAATGGAACGGATTGCAGGAGAAACTTTTACTCTGGTTTCTCAGTCTGTTTCCTAGTGCCGGTTTGAAGTTCTTGCAGTTTTCACTGTAAAACCGAGTTGGAGCTAGTACCTTCCCATATATATTAATGGAGTGGAGTTTGCAACTGAAAAGAAACTTTGTGTTGCCAACAAGCTAGTTGAAGGACGGCTTTCACACACACTTATCTCTCAGAACTGAGCATGTGGAGAGACGTTCATTTATCTAGCACAAATGGAACAGATTGCAGGAGAAACTTTTACTCTGGTTTCTCAGTCTGTTTCCTAGTGCCTGTTTCAATTTCCTGGAGTTTTCACTGTAAAACCGAGTTGGAGCTAGTACCTTCCCACATATATGTATGGAGTGGAGTTTGCAACTGAAAAGAAACTTTGTGTTCCCAACAAGCTAGTTGAAGGACGGCTTTCACACACACTTATCTCTCAGAACTGAGCATGTGGAGAGACGTTCGTTCATCTAGCACAAAGGGAACGGGTTGCAGGAGAAACTTTTACTCTTGTTTCTCAGTCTGTTTCCTAGTGCCGGTTTGAAGTTCCTGCAGTTTTCACTGTAAAACCGAGTTGGAGCTATTACCTTCCCATATATATTAATGGAGTGGAGTTTGCAACTGAAAAGAAACTTTGTGTTCCCAACAAGCTAGTTGAAGGACGGCTTTCACACACACTTATCTCTCAGAACTGAGCACGTGGAGAGACGTTCGTTCATCTAGCACAAAGGGAAAGGATTGCAGGAGAAACTTTTACTCTGGTTTCTCAGTCTGTTTCCTAGTGCCGGTTTGAAGTTCCTGCAGTTTTCACTGTAAAACCGAGTTGGAGCTAGTACCTTCCCACATATATGTATGGAGTGGAGTTTAAAACTGAAAAGAAACTTTGTGTTCCCAACAAGCTAGTTTAAGGACGGCTTTCACACACACTTATCTCTCAGAACTGAGCATGTGGAGAGACGTTCGTTCATCTAGCACAAAGGGAACGGATTGCAGGAGAAACTTTTACTCTTGTTTCTCAGTCTGTTTCCTAGTGCCTGTTTCAAGTTCCTGCAGTTTTCACTGCAAAACCGAGTTGGAGCTAGTACCTTCCCATATATATGTATGCAGTGGAGTTTGCTACTGAAAAGAAACTTTGTGTTGCCAACAAGCTAGGTGAAGGACGGCTTTCACACTCACTTATATCTCAGAACTGAGCATGTGGAGAGACGTTCGTTCATCTAGCACAAAGGGAACGGGTTGCAGGAGAAACTTTTACTCTGATTTCTCAGTCTGTTTCGTAGTGCCGGTTTGAAGTTCCTGCAGTTTTCACTTAAAACCGACTTGGAGCTAGTACATTCCCATACATATGTATGGAGTGGAGTTGGATACTGAAAAGAAAGTTTGTGTTCCCAACAAGCTAGTTGAAGGCCGGCTTTCACACACACTTATCTCTCAAAACTGAGCATGTTGAGAGACGTTCGTTCATCTGGCACAAAGGGAACGTGTTGCAGGAGAAACTTTTACTCTGGTTTCTCAGTCTGTTTCCTAGTGCCTGTTTGAAGTTCCTGGAGTTTTCACTGTAAAACCGAGTTGGAGCTAGTACCTTCCCATATATATGTATGCAGTGGAGTTTGCAACTGAAAAGAAACTTTGTGTTCCCAACAAGCTAGTTGAAGGACGGCTTTCACACACACTTATCTCTCAGAACTGAGCATGTGGAGAGACGTTCGTTCATCTAGCACAAAGGGAACGGGTTGCAGGAGAAACTTTTACTATGGTTTCTCAGTCTGTTTCCTAGTGCCGGTTTGAAGTTCCTGCAGTTTTCACTGTAAAACCGAGTTGGAGCTAGTACCTTCCCATATATATGTATGGAGTGGAGTTTACAACTGAAAAGAGACTTTGTGTTCCCAACAAGCTAGTTGAAGGACGGCTTTCACACACACTTATCTCTCAGAACTGAGCATGTGGAGAGACGTTCATTCATCTAGCACAAATGGAACGGATTGCAGGAGAAACTTTTACTCTGGTTTCTCAGTCTGTTTCCTAGTGCCGGTTTGAAGTTCTTGCAGTTTTCACTGTAAAACCGAGTTGGAGCTAGTACCTTCCCATATATATTAATGGAGTGGAGTTTGCAACTGAAAAGAAACTTTGTGTTGCCAACAAGCTAGTTGAAGGACGGCTTTCACACACACTTATCTCTCAGAACTGAGCATGTGGAGAGACGTTCATTTATCTAGCACAAATGGAACAGATTGCAGGAGAAACTTTTACTCTGGTTTCTCAGTCTGTTTCCTAGTGCCTGTTTCAATTTCCTGGAGTTTTCACTGTAAAACCGAGTTGGAGCTAGTACCTTCCCATATATATGTATGGAGTGGAGTTGGAAACTGAAAAGAAACTTTGTGTTCCCAACAAGCTAGTTGAAGGACGGCTTTCACACACACTTATCTCTCAGAACTGAGCATGTGGAGAGACGTTCGTTCATCTAGCACAAAGGGAACGGGTTGCAGGAGAAACTTTTACTCTGGTTTCTCAGTCTGTTTCCTAGTGCCGGTTTGAAGTTCCTGCAGTTTTCAGTGTAAAACAGAGTTGGAGCTAGTACCTTCCCATATATATGTATGCAGTGGAGTTTGAAACTGAAAAGAAACTTTGTGTTGCCAACAAGCTAGTTGAAGGACGGCTTTCACACTCACTTATCTCTCAGAACTGAGCATGTGGAGAGACGTTCGTTCATCTAGCACAAAGTGAACGGGTTGCAGGAGAAACTTTTACTCTGGTTTCTCAGTCTGTTTCCTAGTGCCGGTTTGAAGTTCCTGCAGTTTTCACTGTAAAACCGAGTTGGAGCTATTACCTTCCCATATATATTAATGGAGTGGAGTTTGCAACTGAAAAGAAACTTTGTGTTCCCAACAAGCTAGTTGAAGGACGGCTTTCACACACAATTATCTCTCAGAACTGAGCATGTGGAGAGACGTTCATTTATCTAGCACAAATGGAACAGATTGCAGGAGAAACTTTTACTCTGGTTTCTCAGTCTGTTTCCTAGTGCCTGTTTCAATTTCCTGGAGTTTTCACTGTAAAACCGAGTTGGAGCTAGTACCTTCCCGTATATATGTATGGAGTGGAGTTGGATACTGAAAAGAAACTTTGTGTTCCCAACAAGCTAGTTGAAGGACGGCTTTCACACACACTTATCTCTCAGAACTGAGCATGTGGAGAGACGTTCGTTCATCTAGCACAAAGGGAACGGGTTGCAGGAGAAACTTTTACTCTGGTTTCTCAGTCTGTTTCCTAGTGCCGGTTTGAAGTTCCTGCAGTTTTCACTGTAAAACCGAGTTGGAGCTAGTACCTTCCCATATATATGTATGCAGTGGAGTTTGCAACTGAAAAGAAACTTTGTGTTGCCAACAAGCTAGTTGAAGGACGGCTTTCACACTCACTTATCTCTCAGAACTGAGCATGTGGAGAGACGTTCGTTCATCTAGCACAAAGGGAACGGGTTGCAGGAGAAAATTTTACTCTGGTTTCTCAGTCTGTTTCCTAGTGCCGGTTTGAAGTTCCTGCAGTTTTCACTGTAAAACCGAGTTGGAGCTAGTACCTTCCCATATATATGTATGGAGTGGAGTTTGCAACTGAAAAGAAACTTTGTGTTCCCAACAAGCTAGTTGAAGGACGGCTTTCACACACACTTATCTCTCAATACTGAGCATGTGGAGAGACGTTCGTTCATCTAGCACAAAGGGAACGGATTGCAGGAGAAACTTTTACTCTGGTTTCTCAGTCTGTTTCCTAGTGCCTGTTTCAAGTTCCTGCAGTTTTCACTGTAAAACCGAGTTGGAGCTAGTACCTTCCCATATATATGTATGGAGTGGAGTTGGAAACTGAAAAGAAACTTTGTGTTCCCAACAAGCTAGTTGAAGGACGGCTTTCTCACACACTTATCTCTCAAAACTGAGCATGATGAGAGACGTTCGTTCATCTAGCACAAAGGGAACGGGTTGCAGGAGAAACTTTTACTCTGGTTTCTCAGTCTGTTTCCTAGTGCCGGTTTGAATTTCCTACAGTTTTCACTGTAAAACCGACTTGGAGCTCGTACATTCCCATATATATGTATGGAGTGGAGTTGGAAACTGAAAATTAACTTTGTGTTCCCAACAAGCTAGTTGAAGGACGGCTTTCACACACACTTATCTCTCACAACTGAGCATGTGGAGAGACGTTCGTTCATCTAGCACAAAGGGAACGGATTGCAGGAGAAACTTTTACTCTTGTTTCTCAGTCTGTTTCCTAGTGCCTGTTTCAAGTTCCTGCAGTTTTCACTGTAAAACCGAGTTGGAGCTAGTACCTTCCCATATATATTAATGGAGTGGAGTTTGCAACTGAAAAGAAACTTTGTGTTCCCAACAAGCTAGTTGAAGGACGGCTTTCACACACACTTATCTCTCAGAACTGAGCATGTGGAGAGACGTTCATTTATCTAGCACAAATGGAACAGATTGCAGGAGAAACTTTTACTCTGGTTTCTCAGTCTGTTTCCTAGTGCCTGTTTCAATTTCCTGGAGTTTTCACTGTAAAACCGAGTTGGAGCTAGTACCTTCCCATATATATGTATGGAGTGGAGTTGGAAACTGAAAAGAAACTTTGTGTTCCCAACAAGCTAGTTGAAGGACGGCTTTCACACACACTTATCTGTCAGAACTGAGCATGTGGAGAGACGTTCGTTCATCTAGCACAAAGGGAACGGGTTGCAGGAGAAACTTTTACTCTGGTTTCTCAGTCTGTTTCCTAGTGCCGGTTTGAAGTTCCTGCAGTTTTCACTATAAAACCGAGTTGGAGCTAGTACCTTCCCATATATATGTATGCAGTGGAGTTTGCAACTGAAAAGCAACTTTGTGTTGCCAACAAGCTAGTTGAAGGACGGCTTTCACACTGACTTATCTCTCAGAACTGAGCATGTGGAGAGACGTTCGTTCATCTAGCACAAAGGGAACGGGTTGCAGGAGAAACTTTTACTCTGGTTTCTCAGTCTGTTTCCTAGTGCCGGTTTGAAGTTCCTGCAGTTTTCACTGTAAAACCGAGTTGGAGCTAGTACCTTCCCATATATATGTATGGAGTGGAGTTGGAAACTGAAAAGAAACTTTGTGTTCCCAACAAGCTAGTTGAAGAACGGCTTTCACACACACTTATCTCTCAAAACTGAGCATGTGGAGAGACGTTCGTTCATCTAGCACAAAGGGAACGGGTTGCAGGAGAAACTTTTACTCTGATTTCTCAGTCTATTTCGTAGTGCCGGTTTGAAGTTCCTGCAGTTTTCACTTAAAACCGACTTGGAGCTAGTACATTCCCATACATATGTATGGAGTGGAGTTGGAAACTGAAAAGAAACTTTGTGTTCCCAACAAGCTAGTTGAAGGACGGCTTTCACACACACTTATCTCTCACAACTGAGCATGTGGAGAGACGTTCGTTCATCTAGCACAAAGGGAACGGGTTGCAGGAGAAACTTTTACTCTTGTTTCTCAGTCTGTTTCCTAGTGCCTGTTTCAAGTTCCTGCAGTTTTCACTGTAAAACCGAGTTGGGGCTAGTACCTTCCCATATATATGTATGGAGTGGAGTTTACAACTGAATAGAAACTTTGTGTTCCCAACAAGCTAGTTGAAGGACGGCTTTCACACACACTTATCTCTCAGAACTGAGCATGTGGAGAGACGTTCGTTCATCTAGCACAAAGGGAACGGATTGCAGGAGAAACTTTTACTCTGGTTTCTCAGTCTGTTTCCTAGTGCCTGTTTCAAGTTCCTGCAGTTTACACTGTAAAACCGTGTTGGAGCTAGTACCTTCCCGTATATATGTATGGAGTGGAGTTGGAAAGTGAAAAGAAACTTTGTGTTCCCAACAAGCAAGTTGAAGGACGGCTTTCACACACACTTATCTCTCAGAACTGAGCATGTGGAGAGACGTTCGTTCATCTAGCACAAAGGGAACGGGTTGCAGGAGAAACTTTTACTCTGGTTTCTCAGTCTGTTTCCTAGTGCCGGTTTGAAGTTCCTGCAGTTTTCACTGTAAAACCGAGTTGGAGCTAGTACCTTCCCATATATATTAATGGAGTGGAGTTTGCAACTGAAAAGAAACTTTGTGTTCCCAACAAGCTAGTTGAAGGACGGCTTTCACACACACTTATCTCTCAGAACTGAGCATGTGGAGAGACGTTCGTTCATCTAGCACAAAGGGAACGGGTTGCAGGAGAAACTTTTACTCTGGTTTCTCAGTCTGTTTCCTAGTGCCGGTTTGAAGTTCCTGCAGTTTTCACTGTAAAACCGAGTTGGAGCTAGTACCTTCCCATATATATTAATGGATTGGAGTTTGCAACTGAAAAGAAACTTTGTGTTCCCAACAATCTAGTTGAAGGACCGCTTTCACACACACTTATCTCTCAGAACTGAGCATGTGGAGAGACGTTCGTTCATCTAGCACAAAGGGAACGGGTTGCAGGAGAAACTTTTACTCTGGTATCTCAGTCTGTTTCCTAGTGCCGGTTTGAAGTTCCTGCAGTTTTCACTCTAAAACCGAGTTGGAGCTAGTACCTTCCCATATATATGTATGGAGTGGAGTTTGCAACTGAAAAGAAACTTTGTGTTCCCAACAAGCTGGTTGAAGGACGGCTTTCACACACACTTATCTTTCAGAACTGAGCATGTGGAGAGACGTTCGTTCATCTAGCACTAAGGGAACGGATTGCAGGAGAAACTTTTACTCTGGTTTCTCAGTCTGTTTCCTAGTGCCTGTTTCAAGTTCCTGAAGTTTTCACTGTAAAACCGAGTTGGAGCTAGTACCTTCCCATATATATTTATGGAGTGGAGTTGGAAAGTGAAAAGAAACTTTGTGTTCCCAACAAGCTAGTTGAAGGACGGCTTTCACACACACTTATCTCTCAGAACTGAGCATGTGGAGAGACGTTCGTTCATCTAGCACAAAGGGAACGGATTGCAGGAGAAACTTTTACTCTGGTTTCTCAGTCTGTTTCCTAGTGCCGGTTTGAAGTTCCTGCAGTTTTCACTGTAAAATCGAGTTGGAGCTAGTACCTTCCCATATATATGTATGCAGTGGAGTTTGCAACTGAAAAGAAACTTTGTGTTGCCAACAAGCTAGGTGAAGGACGGCTTTCACACACACTTATTTCTCAGAACTGAGCATGTGGAGAGACGTTCGTTCATCTAGCACAAAGGGAACGGGTTGCAGGAGAAACTTTTACTCTGATTTCTCAGTCTGTTTCGTAGTGCCGGTTTGAAGTTCCTGCAGTTTTCACTTAAAACCGACTTGGAGCTAGTACATTTCCATACATATGTATGGAGTGGAGTTGGATACTGAAAAGAAAGTTTGTGTTCCCAACAAGCTAGTTGAAGGACGGCTTTCACACACACTTATCTCTCAGAACTGAGAATGTGGAGAGACGTTCATTCATCTAGCACAAATGGAACGGATTGCAGGAGAAACTTTTCCTCTGGTTTCTCAGTCTGTTTCCTAGTGCCTGTTTCAAGTTCCTGGAATTTTCACTGCAAAACTGAGTTGGAGCTAGTATCTTCCCATATATATGTATGCAGTGGAGTTGGAAACTGAAAATAAACTTTGTGTTCCCAACAAGCTAGTTGAAGGGGGGCTTTCAAACACACTTATCTCTCAGAACTGAGCATGTGGAGAGACGTTCGTTCATCTAGCACAAAGGGAACGGGTTGCAGGGTAAACTTTTACTCTGGTTTCTCAGTCTGTTTCCTAGTGCCTGTTTGAAGTTCCTGCATTTTTCACTGTAAAACCGAGTTGGATCTAGTACCTTCCCATATATATGTATGGAGTGGAGTTTACAACTGAAAAGAAACTTTGTGTTCCCAACAAGCTGGTTGAAGGACGGCTTTTACACACACTTATCTCTCAAAACTGAGCATGTGGAGAGACGTTCGTTCATCTAGCACAAAGGGAACGGGTTGCAGGAGAATCTTTTACTCTGGTTTCTCAGTCTGTTTCCTAGTGCCTGTTTCAAGTTCCTGCAGTTTACACTGTAAAACCGAGTTGGAGCTAGTACCTTCCCATATATATGTATGCAGTGGAGTGGGAAACTGAAAAGAAACTTTGTGTTCCCAACAAGCTAGTTGAAGTAAGGCTTTCAAACACACTTATCTCTCAGAACTGAGCATGTGGAGAGACGTTCGTTCATCTAGCACAAAGGGAACGGATTGCAGGAGAAACTTTTACTCTTGTTTCTCAGTCTGTTTCCTAGTGCCTGTTTCAAGTTCCTGCAGTTTTCACTGTAAAACCGAGTTGGAGCTAGTACCTTCCCATATATATTAATGGAGTGGAGTTTGCAACTGAAAAGAAACTTTGTGTTCCCAACAAGCTATTTGAAGGACGGCTTTCACACACAATTATCTCTCAGAACTGAGCATGTGGAGAGACGTTCATTTATCTAGCACAAATGGAACAGATTGCAGGAGTAACTTTTACTCTGGTTTCTCAGTCTGTTTCCTAGAGCCTGTTTCAATTTCCTGGAGTTTTCACTGTAAAACCGAGTCGGAGCTAGTACCTTCCCGTATATATGTATGGAGTGGAGTTGGATACTGAAAAGAAACTTTGTGTTCCCAACAAGCTAGTTGAAGGACGGCTTTCACACACACTTATCTCTCAGAACTGAGCATGTGGAGAGACGTTCGTTCATCTAGCACAAAGGGAACGGGTTGCAGGAGAAACTTTTACTCTGGTTTCTCAGTCTGTTTCCTAGTGCCGGTTTGAAGTTCCTGCAGTTTTCACTGTAAAACCGAGTTGGAGCTAGTACCTTCCCATATATATGTATGCAGTGGAGTTTGCAACTGAAAAGAAACTTTGTGTTGCCAACAAGCTAGTTGAAGGACGGCTTTCACACTCACTTATCTCTCAGAACTGAGCATGTGGAGAGACGTTCGTTCATCTAGCACAAAGGGAACGGGTTGCAGGAGAAAATTTTACTCTGGTTTCTCAGTCTGTTTCCTAGTGCCGGTTTGAAGTTCCTGCAGTTTTCACTGTAAAACCGAGTTGGAGCTAGTACCTTCCCATATATATGTATGGAGTGGAGTTTGCAACTGAAAAGAAACTTTGTGTTCCCAACAAGCTAGTTGAAGGACGGCTTTCACACACACTTATCTCTCAATACTGAGCATGTGGAGAGACGTTCGTTCATCTAGCACAAAGGGAACGGATTGCAGGAGAAACTTTTACTCTGGTTTCTCAGTCTGTTTCCTAGTGCCTGTTTCAAGTTCCTGCAGTTTTCACTGTAAAACCGAGTTGGAGCTAGTA
This sequence comes from Camelus dromedarius, assembly GCF_036321535.1. NCBI lineage: Eukaryota > Metazoa > Chordata > Mammalia > Artiodactyla > Camelidae > Camelus > Camelus dromedarius. The sequence continues at coordinate 10,962,855 of NC_087470.1, read as the reverse complement.
CCTTCCCATATATATGTATGGAGTGGAGTTGGAAACTGAAAAGAAACTTTGTGTTCCCAACAAGCTAGTTGAAGGACGGCTTTCTCACACACTTATCTCTCAAAACTGAGCATGTTGAGAGACGTTCGTTCATCTAGCACAAAGGGAACGGGTTGCAGGAGAAACTTTTACTCTGGTTTCTCAGTCTGTTTCCTAGTGCCGGTTTGAATTTCCTACAGTTTTCACTGTAAAACCGACTTGGAGCTCGTACATTCCCATACATATGTATGGAGTGGAGTTGGAAACTGAAAATTAACTTTGTGTTCCCAACAAGCTAGTTGAAGGACGGCTTTCACACACACTTATCTCTCACAACTGAGCATGTGGAGAGACGTTCGTTCATCTAGCACAAAGGGAACGGATTGCAGGAGAAACTTTTACTCTTGTTTCTCAGTCTGTTTCCTAGTGCCTGTTTCAAGTTCCTGCAGTTTTCACTGTAAAACCGAGTTGGAGCTAGTACCTTCCCATATATATTAATGGAGTGGAGTTTGCAACTGAAAAGAAACTTTGTGTTCCCAACAAGCTAGTTGAAGGACGGCTTTCACACACACTTATCTCTCAGAACTGAGCATGTGGAGAGACGTTCATTTATCTAGCACAAATGGAACAGATTGCAGGAGAAACTTTTACTCTGGTTTCTCAGTCTGTTTCCTAGTGCCTGTTTCAATTTCCTGGAGTTTTCACTGTAAAACCGAGTTGGAGCTAGTACCTTCCCATATATATGTATGGAGTGGAGTTGGAAACTGAAAAGAAACTTTGTGTTCCCAACAAGCTAGTTGAAGGACGGCTTTCACACACACTTATCTCTCACAACTGAGCATGTGGAGAGACGTTCGTTCATCTAGCACAAAGGGAACGGGTTGCAGGAGAAACTTTTACTCTGGTTTCTCAGTCTGTTTCCTAGTGCCGGTTTGAAGTTCCTGCAGTTTTCACTGTAAAACCGAGTTGGAGCTAGTACCTTCCCATATATATGTATGCAGTGGAGTTTGCAACTGAAAAGCAACTTTGTGTTGCCAACAAGCTAGTTGAAGGACGGCTTTCACACTGACTTATCTCTCAGAACTGAGCATGTGGAGAGACGTTCGTTCATCTAGCACAAAGGGAACGGGTTGCAGGAGAAACTTTTACTCTGGTTTCTCAGTCTGTTTCCTAGTGCCGGTTTGAAGTTCCTGCAGTTTTCACTGTAAAACCGAGTTGGAGCTAGTACCTTCCCATATATATGTATGGAGTGGAGTTGGAAACTGAAAAGAAACTTTGTGTTCCGAACAAGCTAGTTGAAGAACGGCTTTCACACACACTTATCTCTCAAAACTGAGCATGTGGAGAGACGTTCGTTCATCTAGCACAAAGGGAACGGGTTGCAGGAGAAACTTTTACTCTGATTTCTCAGTCTATTTCGTAGTGCCGGTTTGAAGTTCCTGCAGTTTTCACTTAAAACCGACTTGGAGCTAGTACATTCCCATACATATGTATGGAGTGGAGTTGGAAACTGAAAAGAAACTTTGTGTTCCCAACAAGCTAGTTGAAGGACGGCTTTCACACACACTTATCTCTCACAACTGAGCATGTGGAGAGACGTTCGTTCATCTAGCACAAAGGGAACGGGTTGCAGGAGAAACTTTTACTCTTGTTTCTCAGTCTGTTTCCTAGTGCCTGTTTCAAGTTCCTGCAGTTTTCACTGTAAAACCGAGTTGGAGCTAGTACCTTCCCATATATATGTATGGAGTGGAGTTTACAACTGAATAGAAACTTTGTGTTCCCAACAAGCTAGTTGAAGGACGGCTTTCACACACACTTATCTCTCAGAACTGAGCATGTGGAGAGACGTTCGTTCATCTAGCACAAAGGGAACGGATTGCAGGAGAAACTTTTACTCTGGTTTCTCAGTCTGTTTCCTAGTGCCTGTTTCAAGTTCCTGCAGTTTACACTGTAAAACCGAGTTGGAGCTAGTACCTTCCCGTATATATGTATGGAGTGGAGTTGGAAAGTGAAAAGAAACTTTGTGTTCCCAACAAGCAAGTTGAAGGACGGCTTTCACACACACTTATCTCTCAGAACTGAGCATGTGGAGAGACGTTCGTTCATCTAGCACAAAGGGAACGGGTTGCAGGAGAAACTTTTACTCTGGTTTCTCAGTCTGTTTCCTAGTGCCGGTTTGAAGTTCCTGCAGTTTTCACTGTAAAACCGAGTTGGAGCTAGTACCTTCCCATATATATTAATGGAGTGGAGTTTGCAACTGAAAAGAAACTTTGTGTTCCCAACAAGCTAGTTGAAGGACGGCTTTCACACACACTTATCTCTCAGAACTGAGCATGTGGAGAGACGTTCGTTCATCTAGCACAAAGGGAACGGGTTGCAGGAGAAACTTTTACTCTGGTTTCTCAGTCTGTTTCCTAGTGCCGGTTTGAAGTTCCTGCAGTTTTCACTGTAAAACCGAGTTGGAGCTAGTACCTTCCCATATATATTAATGGAGTGGAGTTTGCAACTGAAAAGAAACTTTGTGTTCCCAACAAGCTAGTTGAAGGACGGCTTTCACACACACTTATCTCTCAGAACTGAGCATGTGGAGAGACGTTCGTTCATCTAGCACAAAGGGAACGGGTTGCAGGAGAAACTTTTACTCTGGTATCTCAGTCTGTTTCCTAGTGCCGGTTTGAAGTTCCTGCAGTTTTCACTCTAAAACCGAGTTGGAGCTAGTACCTTCCCATATATATGTATGGAGTGGAGTTTGCAACTGAAAAGAAACTTTGTGTTCCCAACAAGCTGGTTGAAGGACGGCTTTCACACACACTTATCTTTCAGAACTGAGCATGTGGAGAGACGTTCGTTCATCTAGCACTAAGGGAACGGATTGCAGGAGAAACTTTTACTCTGGTTTCTCAGTCTGTTTCCTAGTGCCTGTTTCAAGTTCCTGAAGTTTTCACTGTAAAACCGAGTTGGAGCTAGTACCTTCCCATATATATTTATGGAGTGGAGTTGGAAAGTGAAAAGAAACTTTGTGTTCCCAACAAGCTAGTTGAAGGACGGCTTTCACACACACTTATCTCTCAGAACTGAGCATGTGGAGAGACGTTCGTTCATCTAGCACAAAGGGAACGGATTGCAGGAGAAACTTTTACTCTGGTTTCTCAGTCTGTTTCCTAGTGCCGGTTTGAAGTTCCTGCAGTTTTCACTGTAAAATCGAGTTGGAGCTAGTACCTTCCCATATATATGTATGCAGTGGAGTTTGCAACTGAAAAGAAACTTTGTGTTGCCAACAAGCTAGGTGAAGGACGGCTTTCACACACACTTATTTCTCAGAACTGAGCATGTGGAGAGACGTTCGTTCATCTAGCACAAAGGGAACGGGTTGCAGGAGAAACTTTTACTCTGATTTCTCAGTCTGTTTCGTAGTGCCGGTTTGAAGTTCCTGCAGTTTTCACTTAAAACCGACTTGGAGCTAGTACATTCCCATACATATGTATGGAGTGGAGTTGGATACTGAAAAGAAAGTTTGTGTTCCCAACAAGCTAGTTGAAGGACGGCTTTCACACACACATATCTCTCAGAACTGAGAATGTGGAGAGACGTTCATTCATCTAGCACAAATGGAACGGATTGCAGGAGAAACTTTTACTCTGGTTTCTCAGTCTGTTTCCTAGTGCCTGTTTCAAGTTCCTGGAATTTTCACTGCAAAACTGATTTGGAGCTAGTATCTTCCCATATATATGTATGCAGTGGAGTTGGAAACTGAAAATAAACTTTGTGTTCCCAACAAGCTAGTTGAAAGGCGGCTTTCAAACACACTTATCTCTCAGAACTGAGCATGTGGAGAGACGTTCGTTCATCTAGCACAAAGGGAACGGGTTGCAGGGTAAACTTTTACTCTGGTTTCTCAGTCTGTTTAGTAGTGCCTGTTTGAAATTCCTGCATTTTTCACTGTAAAACCGAGTTGGATCTAGTACCTTCCCATATATATGTATGGAGTGGAGTTTACAACTGAAAAGAAACTTTGTGTTCCCAACAAGCTGGTTGAAGGACGGCTTTTACACACACTTATCTCTCAAAACTTAGCATGTGGAGAGACGTTCGTTCATCTAGCACAAAGGGAACGGGTTGCAGGAGAATCTTTTACTCTGGTTTCTCAGTCTGTTTCCTAGTGCCTGTTTCAAGTTCCTGCAGTTTACACTGTAAAACCGAGTTGGAGCTAGTACCTTCCCATATATATGTATGCAGTGGAGTGGGAAACTGAAAAGAAACTTTGTGTTCCCTACAAGCTAGTTGAAGGAAGGCTTTCAAACACACTTATCTCTCAGAACTGAGCATGTGGAGAGACGTTCGTTCATCTAGCACAAAGGGAACTGGTTGCAGGGGAAACTTTTACTCTGGTTTCTCAGTCTGTTTCCTACTGTCTGTTTGAAGTTCCTGCATTTTTCACTGTAAAGCCGAGTTGGAGCTAGTACTTTCCCATATATATGTATGGAGTGGAGTTGGAAACTGAAAAGAAACTTTGTGTTCCCAACAAGCTAGTTGAAGGACGGCTTTCACACACACTTATCTCTCACAACTGAGCATGTCGAGAGACGTTCGTTCATCTAGCACAAAAGGAACGGGTTGCAGGAGAAACTTTTACTCTGGTTTCTCAGTCTGTTTCCTAGTGCCGGTTTGAAGTTCCTGCAGTTTTCACTGTAAAACCGAGTTGGAGTTAGTACCTTCCCATATATATGTATGGAGTGGAGTTTAAAACTGAAAAGAAACTTTGTGTTCCCAAGAAGCTAGTTGAAGGACGGCTTTCACACACACTTATCTCTCAGAACTGAGCATGTGGAGAGACGTTCGTTCATCTAGCACAAAGGGAACGGATTGCAGGAGAAACTTTTACTCTTGTTTCTCAGTCTGTTTCCTAGTGCCTGTTTCAAGTTCCTGCAGTTTTCACTGTAAAACCGAGTTGGAGCTAGTACCTTCCCATATATATTAATGGAGTGGAGTTTGCAACTGAAAAGAAACTTTGTGTTCCCAACAAGCTAGTTGAAGGACGGCTTTCACACACACTTATCTCTCAGAACTGAGCATGTGGAGAGACGTTCGTTCATCTAGCACAAAGGGAACGGGTTGCAGGAGAAACTTTTACTCTGGTTTCTCAGTCTGTTTCCTAGTGCCGGTTTGAAGTTCCTGCAGTTTTCACTGTAAAACCGAGTTTGAGCTAGTACCTTCCCATATATATTTATGGAGTGGGGTTTACTACTGAAAAGAAACTTTGTGTTCCCAACAAGCTAGTTGAAGGACGGCTTTCACACACACTTATCTCTCAGAACTGAGCATGTGGAGAGACGTTCATTCATCTAGCACAAATGGAACGGATTGCAGGAGAAACTTTTACTCTGGTTTCTCAGTCTGTTTCCTAGTGCCGGTTTGAAGTTCCTGCAGTTTTCACTGTAAAACCGAGTTGGAGCTAGTACCTTCCCATATATAATAATGGAGTGGAGTTTGCAACTGAAAAGAAACTTTGTGTTCCCAACAAGCTAGTTGAAGGACGGCTTTCACACACACTTATCTCTCAGAACTGAGCATGTGGAGAGACGTTCGTTCATCTAGCACAAAGGGAACGGGTTGCAGGAGAAACTTTTACTCTGGTTTCTCAGTCTGTTTCCTAGTGCCGGTTTGAAGTTCCTGCAGTTTTCACTGTAAAACCGAGTTGGAGCTAGTAGCTTCCCATATATATGTATGGAGTGGAGTTGGAAACTGAAAAGAAACTTTGTGTTCCCAACAAGCTAGTTGAAGGACGGCTTTCACACACACTTATCTCTCAGAACTGAGCATGTGGAGAGACGTTCGTTCATCTAGCACAAAGGGAACGGGTTGCAGGAGAAACTTTTACTCTGGTTTCTCAGTCTGTTTCCTAGTGCCGGTTTGAAGTTCCTGCAGTTTTCACTGTAAAACCGAGTTGGAGCTAGTACCTTCCCATATATATGTATGGAGTGGAGTTTACAACTGAAAAGAAACTTTGTGTTCCCAAAAAGCTATTTGAAGGACGGCTTTCACACACACTTATCTCTCAGAACTGAGCATGTGGAGAGACGTTCGTTCATCTAGCACAAAGGGAACGGGTTGCAGGAGAAACTTTTACTCTGGTCTCTCAGTCTGTTTCCTAGTGCCTGTTTCAAGTTCCTGGAGTTTTCATTGTAAAACCGAGTTGGAGCTAGTACCTTCCCATATATATGTATGGAGTGGAGTTGGAAACTGAAAAGAAACTTTGTGTTCCCAACAAGCTAGTTGAAGGACGGCTTTCACACACACTTATCTCTCACAACTGAGCATGTGGAGAGACGTTCGTTCATCTAGCACAAAGGGAACGGGTTGCAGGAGAAACTTTTACTCTGGTTTCTCAGTCTGTTTCGTAGTGCCGGTTTGAAGTTCCTGCAGTTTTCACTGTAAAACAGAGTTGGAGCTAGTACCTTCCCATATATATGTATGCAGTGGAGTTTGCAACTGAAAAGAAACTTTGTGTTGCCAACAAGCTAGTTGAAGGACGGCTTTCACACTCACTTATCTCTCAGAACTGAGCATGTGGAGAGACGTTCGTTCATCTAGCACAAAGGGAACGGGTTGCAGGAGAAACTTTTACTCTGGTTTCTCAGTCTGTTTCCTAGTGCCGGTTTGAAGTTCCTGCAGTTTTCACTATAAAACCGAGTTGGAGCTATTACCTTCCCATATATATTAATGGAGTGGAGTTTGCAACTGAAAAGAAACTTTGTGTTCCCAACAAGCTAGTTGAAGGACGGCTTTCACACACAATTATCTCTCAGAACTGAGCATGTGGAGAGACATTCATTTATCTAGCACAAATGGAACAGATTGCAGGAGAAACTTTTACTCTGGTTTCTCAGTCTGTTTCCTAGTGCCTGTTTCAATTTCCTGGAGTTTTCACTGTAAAACCGAGTTGGAGCTAGTACCTTCCCGTATATATGTATGGAGTGGAGTTGGATACTGAAAAGAAACTTTGTGTTCCCAACAAGCTAGTTGAAGGACGGCTTTCACACTCACTTATCTCTCAGAACTGAGCATGTGGAGAGACGTTCGTTCATCTAGCACAAAGGGAACGGGTTGCAGGAGAAAATTTTACTCTGGTTTCTCAGTCTGTTTCCTAGTGCCGGTTTGAAGTTCCTGCAGTTTTCACTGTAAAACCGAGTTGGAGCTAGTACCTTCCCATATATATGTATGGAGTGGAGTTTGCATCTGAAAAGAAACTTTGTGTTCCCAACAAGCTAGTTGAAGGACGGCTTTCACACACACTTATCTCTCAATACTGAGCATGTGGAGAGACGTTCGTTCATCTAGCACAAAGGGAACGGATTGCAGGAGAAACTTTTACTCTGGTTTCTCAGTCTGTTTCCTAGTGCCTGTTTCAAGTTCCTGCAGTTTTCACTGTAAAACCGAGTTGGAGCTAGTACCTTCCCATATATATGTATGGAGTGGAGTTGGAAACTGAAAAGAAACTTTGTGTTCCCAACAAGCTAGTTGAAGGACGGCTTTCTCACACACTTATCTCTCAAAACTGAGCATGTTGAGAGACGTTCGTTCATCTAGCACAAAGGGAACGGGTTGCAGGAGAAACTTTTACTCTGGTTTCTCAGTCTGTTTCCTAGTGCCGGTTTGAATTTCCTACAGTTTTCACTGTAAAACCGACTTGGAGCTCGTACATTCCCATACATATGTATGGAGTGGAGTTGGAAACTGAAAATTAACTTTGTGTTCCCAACAAGCTAGTTGAAGGACGGCTTTCACACACACTTATCTCTCACAACTGAGCATGTGGAGAGACGTTCGTTCATCTAGCACAAAGGGAACGGATTGCAGGAGAAACTTTTACTCTTGTTTCTCAGTCTGTTTCCTAGTGCCTGTTTCAAGTTCCTGCAGTTTTCACTGTAAAACCGAGTTGGAGCTAGTACCTTCCCATATATATTAATGGAGTGGAGTTTGCAACTGAAAAGAAACTTTGTGTTCCCAACAAGCTAGTTGAAGGACGGCTTTCACACACACTTATCTCTCAGAACTGAGCATGTGGAGAGACGTTCATTTATCTAGCACAAATGGAACAGATTGCAGGAGAAACTTTTCTCTGGTTTCTCAGTCTGTTTCCTAGTGCCTGTTTCAATTTCCTGGAGTTTTCACTGTAAAACCGAGTTGGAGCTAGTACCTTCCCATATATATGTATGGAGTGGAGTTGGAAACTGAAAAGAAACTTTGTGTTCCCAACAAGCTGGTTGAAGGACGGCTTTCACACACACTTATCTGTCAGAACTGAGCATGTGGAGAGACGTTCGTTCATCTAGCACAAAGGGAACGGGTTGCAGGAGAAACTTTTACTCTGGTTTCTCAGTCTGTTTCCTAGTGCCGGTTTGAAGTTCCTGCAGTTTTCACTGTAAAACCGAGTTGGAGCTAGTACCTTCCCATATATATGTATGCAGTGGAGTTTGCAACTGAAAAGCAACTTTGTGTTGCCAACAAGCTAGTTGAAGGACGGCTTTCACACTGACTTATCTCTCAGAACTGAGCATGTGGAGAGACGTTCGTTCATCTAGCACAAAGGGAACGGGTTGCAGGAGAAACTTTTACTCTGGTTTCTCAGTCTGTTTCCTAGTGCCGGTTTGAAGTTCCTGCAGTTTTCACTGTAAAACCGAGTTGGAGCTAGTACCTTCCCATATATATGTATGGAGTGGAGTTGGAAACTGAAAAGAAACTTTGTGTTCCCAACAAGCTAGTTGAAGAACGGCTTTCACACACACTTATCTCTCAAAACTGAGCATGTGGAGAGACGTTCGTTCATCTAGCACAAAGGGAACGGGTTGCAGGAGAAACTTTTACTCTGATTTCTCAGTCTATTTCGTAGTGCCGGTTTGAAGTTCCTGCAGTTTTCACTTAAAACCGACTTGGAGCTAGTACATTCCCATACATATGTATGGAGTGGAGTTGGAAACTGAAAAGAAACTTTGTGTTCCCAACAAGCTAGTTGAAGGACGGCTTTCACACACACTTATCTCTCACAACTGAGCATGTGGAGAGACGTTCGTTCATCTAGCACAAAGGGAACGGGTTGCAGGAGAAACTTTTACTCTTGTTTCTCAGTCTGTTTCCTAGTGCCTGTTTCAAGTTCCTGCAGTTTTCACTGTAAAACCGAGTTGGGGCTAGTACCTTCCCATATATATGTATGGAGTGGAGTTTACAACTGAATAGAAACTTTGTGTTCCCAACAAGCTAGTTGAAGGACGGCTTTCACACACACTTATCTCTCAGAACTGAGCATGTGGAGAGACGTTCGTTCATCTAGCACAAAGGGAACGGATTGCAGGAGAAACTTTTACTGTGGTTTCTCAGTCTGTTTCCTAGTGCCTGTTTCAAGTTCCTGCAGTTTACACTGTAAAACCGAGTTGGAGCTAGTACCTTCCCGTATATATGTATGGAGTGGATTTGAAAGTGAAAAGAAACTTTGTGTTCCCAACAAGCAAGTTGAAGGACGGCTTTCACACACACTTATCTCTCAGAACTGAGCATGTGGAGAGACGTTCGTTCATCTAGCACAAAGGGAACGGGTTGCAGGAGAAACTTTTACTCTGGTTTCTCAGTCTGTTTCCTAGTGCCGGTTTGAAGTTCCTGCAGTTTTCACTGTAAAACCGAGTTGGAGCTAGTACCTTCCCATATATATTAATGGAGTGGAGTTTGCAACTGAAAAGAAACTTTGTGTTCCCAACAAGCTAGTTGAAGGACGGCTTTCACACACACTTATCTCTCAGAACTGAGCATGTGGAGAGACGTTCGTTCATCTAGCACAAAGGGAACGGGTTGCAGGGTAAACTTTTACTCTGGTTTCTCAGTCTGTTTCCTAGTGCCGGTTTGAAGTTCCTGCAGTTTTCACTGTAAAACCGAGTTGGAGCTAGTACCTTCCCATATATATTAATGGAGTGGAGTTTGCAACTGAAAAGAAACTTTGTGTTCCCAACAAGCTAGTTGAAGGACGGCTTTCACACACACTTATCTCTCAGAACTGAGCATGTGGAGAGACGTTCGTTCATCTAGCACAAAGGGAACGGGTTGCAGGAGAAACTTTTACTCTGGTATCTCAGTCTGTTTCCTAGTGCCGGTTTGAAGTTCCTGCAGTTTTCACTCTAAAACCGAGTTGGAGCTAGTACCTTCCCATATATATGTATGGAGTGGAGTTTGCAACTGAAAAGAAACTTTGTGTTCCCAACAAGCTGGTTGAAGGACGGCTTTCACACACACTTATCTTTCAGAACTGAGCATGTGGAGAGACGTTCGTTCATCTAGCACTAAGGGAACGGATTGCAGGAGAAACTTTTACTCTGGTTTCTCAGTCTGTTTCCTAGTGCCTGTTTCAAGTTCCTGAAGTTTTCACTGTAAAACCGAGTTGGAGCTAGTACCTTCCCATATATATTTATGGAGTGGAGTTGGAAAGTGAAAAGAAACTTTGTGTTCCCAACAAGCTAGTTGAAGGACGGCTTTCACACACACTTATCTCTCAGAACTGAGCATGTGGAGAGACGTTCGTTCATCTAGCACAAAGGGAACGGATTGCAGGAGAAACTTTTACTCTGGTTTCTCAGTCTGTTTCCTAGTGCCGGTTTGAAGTTCCTGCAGTTTTCACTGTAAAATCGAGTTGGAGCTAGTACCTTCCCATATATATGTATGCAGTGGAGTTTGCAACTGAAAAGAAACTTTGTGTTGCCAACAAGCTAGGTGAAGGACGGCTTTCACACACACTTATTTCTCAGAACTGAGCATGTGGAGAGACGTTCGTTCATCTAGCACAAAGGGAACGTGTTGCAGGAGAAACTTTTACTCTGATTTCTCAGTCTGTTTCGTAGTGCCGGTTTGAAGTTCCTGCAGTTTTCACTTAAAACCGACTTGGAGCTAGTACATTCCCATACATATGTATGGAGTGGAGTTGGATACTGAAAAGAAAGTTTGTGTTCCCAACAAGCTAGTTGAAGGACGGCTTTCACACACACTTATCTCTCAGAACTGAGAATGTGGAGAGACGTTCATTCATCTAGCACAAATGGAACGGATTGCAGGAGAAACTTTTACTCTGGTTTCTCAGTCTGTTTCCTAGTGCCTGTTTCAAGTTCCTGGAATTTTCACTGCAAAACTGAGTTGGAGCTAGTATCTTCCCATATATATGTATGCAGTGGAGTTGGAAACTGAAAATAAACTTTGTGTTCCCAACAAGCTAGTTGAAGGGCGGCTTTCAAACACACTTATCTCTCAGAACTGAGCATGTGGAGAGACGTTCGTTCATCTAGCACAAAGGGAACGGGTTGCAGGGTAAACTTTTACTCTGGTTTCTCAGTCTGTTTCCTAGTGCCGGTTTGAAGTTCCTGCATTTTTCACTGTAAAACCGAGTTGGATCTAGTACCTTCCCATATATATGTATGGAGTGGAGTTTACAACTGAAAAGAAACTTTGTGTTCCCAACAAGCTGGTTGAAGGACGGCTTTTACACACACTTATCTCTCAAAACTGAGCATGTGGAGAGACGTTCGTTCATCTAGCAAAAAGGGAACGGGTTGCAGGAGAATCTTTTACTCTGGTTTCTCAGTCTGTTTCCTAGTGCCTGTTTCAAGTTCCTGCAGTTTACACTGTAAAACCGAGTTGGAGCTAGTACCTTCCCATATATATGTATGCAGTGGAGTGGGAAACTGAAAAGAAACTTTGTGTTCCCTACAAGCTAGTTGAAGGAAGGCTTTCAAACACACTTTTCTCTCAGAACTGAGCATGTGGAGAGACGTTCGTTCATCTAGCACAAAGGGAACGGGTTGCAGGGGAAACTTTTACTCTGGTTTCTCAGTCTGTTTCCTACTGTCTGTTTGAAGTTCCTGCATTTTTCACTGTAAAACCGAGTTTGAGCTAGTACCTTCCCATATATATGTATGGAGTGGAGTTGGAAACTGAAAAGAAACTTTGTGTTCCCAACAAGCTAGTTGAAGGACGGCTTTCACACACACTTATCTCTCACAACTGAGCATGTCGAGAGACGTTCGTTCATCTAGCACAAAAGGAACGGGTTGCAGGAGAAACTTTTACTCTGGTTTCTCAGTCTGTTTCCTAGTGCCGGTTTGAAGTTCCTGCAGTTTTCACTGTAAAACCGAGTTGGAGTTAGTACCTTCCCATATATATGTATGGAGTGGAGTTTAAAACTGAAAAGAAACTTTGTGTTCCCAAGAAGCTAGTTGAAGGACGGCTTTCACACTCACTTATCTCTCAGAACTGAGCATGTGGTGAGACGTTCGTTCATCTAGCACAAAGGGAACGGGTTGCAGGAGAAACTTTTACTCTGGTTTCTCAGTCTGTTTCCTAGTGCCGGTTTGAAGTTCCTGCAGTTTTCACTGTAAAACCGAGTTGGAGCTAGTACCTTCCCATATATATTAATGGAGTGGTGTTTGCAACTGAAAAGAAACTTTGTGTTCCCAACAAGCTAGTTGAAGGACGGCTTTCACACACACTTATCTCTCAGAACTGAGCATGTGGAGAGACGTTCGTTCATCTAGCACAAAGGGAACGGGTTGCAGGAGAAACTTTTACTCTGGTATCTCAGTCTGTTTCCTAGTGCCGGTTTGAAGTTCCTGCAGTTTTCACTCTAAAACCGAGTTGGAGCTAGTACCTTCCCATATATATGTATGGAGTGGAGTTTGCAACTGAAAAGAAACTTTGTGTTCCCAACAAGCTGGTTGAAGGACGGCTTTCACACACACTTATCTTTCAGAACTGAGCATGTGGAGAGACGTTCGTTCATCTAGCACTAAGGGAACGGATTGCAGGAGAAACTTTTACTCTGGTTTCTCAGTCTGTTTCCTAGTGCCTGTTTCAAGTTCCTGAAGTTTTCACTGTAAAACCGAGTTGGAGCTAGTACCTTCCCATATATATTTATGGAGTGGAGTTGGAAAGTGAAAAGAAACTTTGTGTTCCCAACAAGCTAGTTGAAGGACGGCTTTCACACACACTTAACTCTCAGAACTGAGCATGTGGAGAGACGTTCGTTCATCTAGCACAAAGGGAACGGATTGCAGGAGAAACTTTTACTCTGGTTTCTCAGTCTGTTTCCTAGTGCCGGTTTGAAGTTCCTGCAGTTTTCACTGTAAAATCGTGTTGGAGCTAGTACCTTCCCATATATATGTATGCAGTGGAGTTTGCAACTGAAAAGAAACTTTGTGTTGCCAACAAGCTAGGTGAAGGACGGCTTTCACACACACTTATTTCTCAGAACTGAGCATGTGGAGAGACGTTCGTTCATCTAGCACAAAGGGAACGGGTTGCAGGAGAAACTTTTACTCTGATTTCTCAGTCTGTTTCCTAGTGCCTGTTTCAAGTTCCTGGAATTTTCACTGCAAAACTGAGTTGGAGCTAGTATCTTCCCATATATATATATGCAGTGGAGTTGGAAACTGAAAATAAACTTTGTGTTCCCAACAAGCTAGTTGAAGGGCGGCTTTCAAACACACTTATCTCTCAGAACTGAGCATGTGGAGAGACGTTCGTTCATCTAGCACAAAGGGAACTGGTTGCAGGGGAAACTTTTACTCTGGTTTCTCAGTCTGTTTCCTACTGTCTGTTTGAAGTTCCTGCATTTTTCACTGTAAAACCGAGTTGGAGCTAGTACCTTCCCATATATATGTATGGAGTGGAGTTGGAAACTGAAAAGAAACTTTGTGTTCCCAACAAGCTAGCTGAAGGACGGCTTTCACACACACTTATCTCTCACAACTGAGCATGTGGAGAGACGTTCGTTCATCTAGCACAAAAGGAACGGGTTGCAGGAGAAACTTTTACTCTGGTTTCTCAGTCTGTTTCCTAGTGCCGGTTTGAAGTTCCTGCAGTTTTCACTGTAAAACCGAGTTGGAGTTAGTACCTTCCCATATATATGTATGGAGTGGAGTTTAAAACTGAAAAGAAACTTTGTGTTCCCAAGAAGCTAGTTGAAGGACGGCTTTCACACACACTTATCTCTCAGAACTGAGCATGTGGAGAGACGTTCGTTCATCTAGCACAAAGGGAACGGATTGCAGGAGAAACTTTTACTCTTGTTTCTCAGTCTGTTTCCTAGTGCCTGTTTCAAGTTCCTGCAGTTTTCACTGTAAAACCGAGTTGGAGCTAGTACCTTCCCATATATATTAATGGAGTGGAGTTTGCAACTGAAAAGAAACTTTGTGTTCCCAACAAGCTAGTTGAAGGACGGCTTTCACACACACTTATCTCTCAGAACTGAGCATGTGGAGAGACGTTCGTTCATCTAGCACAAAGGGAACGGGTTGCAGGAGAAACTTTTACTCTGGTTTCTCAGTCTGTTTCCTAGTGCCGGTTTGAAGTTCCTGCAGTTTTCACTGTAAAACCGAGTTGGAGCTAGTACCTTCCCATATATATTTATGGAGTGGGGTTTACAACTGAAAAGAAACTTTGTGTTCCCAACAAGCTAGTTGAAGGACGGCTTTCACACACACTTATCTCTCAGAACTGAGCATGTGGAGAGACGTTCATTCATCTAGCGCAAATGGAACGGATTGCAGGAGAAACTTTTACTCTGGTTTCTCAGTCTGTTTCCTAGTGCCGGTTTGAAGTTCCTGCAGTTTTCACTGTAAAACCGAGTTGGAGCTAGTACCTTCCCATATATAATAATGGAGTGGAGTTTGCAACTGAAAAGAAACTTTGTGTTCCCAACAAGCTAGTTGAAGGACGGCTTTCACACACACTTATCTCTCAGAACTGAGCATGTGGAGAGACGTTCGTTCATCTAGCACAAAGGGAACGGGTTGCAGGAGAAACTTTTACTCTGGTTTCTCAGTCTGTTTCCTAGTGCCGGTTTGAAGTTCCTGCAGTTTTCACTGTAAAACCGAGTTGGAGCTAGTAGCTTCCCATATATATGTATGGAGTGGAGTTGGAAACTGAAAAGAAACTTTGTGTTCCCAACAAGCTAGTTGAAGGACGGCTTTCACACACACTTATCTCTCAGAACTGAGCATGTGGAGAGACGTTCGTTCATCTAGCACAAATGGAACGGGTTGCAGGAGAAACTTTTACTCTGGTTTCTCAGTCTGTTTCCTAGTGCCGGTTTGAAGTTCCTGCAGTTTTCACTGTAAAACCGAGTTGGAGCTAGTACCTTCCCATATATATGTATGGAGTGGAGTTTACAACTGAAAAGAAACTTTGTGTTCCCAAAAAGCTAGTTGAAGGACGGCTTTCACACACACTTATCTCTCAGAACTGAGCATGTGGAGAGACGTTCGTTCATCTAGCACAAAGGGAACGGGTTGCAGGAGAAACTTTTACTCTGGTCTCTCAGTCTGTTTCCTAGTGCCTGTTTCAAGTTCCTGGAGTTTTCATTGTAAAACCGAGTTGGAGCTAGTACCTTCCCATATATATGTATGGAGTGGAGTTGGAAACTGAAAAGAAACTTTGTGTTCCCAACAAGCTAGTTGAAGGACGGCTTTCACACACACTTATCTCTCACAACTGAGCATGTGGAGAGACGTTCGTTCATCTAGCACAAAGGGAACGGGTTGCAGGAGAAACTTTTACTCTGGTTTCTCAGTCTGTTTCCTAGTGCCGGTTTGAAGTTCCTGCAGTTTTCACTGTAAAACCGAGTTGGAGCTAGTACCTTCCCATATATATGTATGCAGTGGAGTTTGCAACTGAAAAGAAACTTTGTGTTGCCAACAAGCTAGTTGAAGGACGGCTTTCACACTCACTTATCTCTCAGAACTGAGCATGTGGAGAGACGTTCGTTCATCTAGCACAAAGGGAACGGGTTGCAGGAGAAACTTTTACTCTGGTTTCTCAGTCTGTTTCCTAGTGCCGGTTTGAAGTTCCTGCAGTTTTCACTGTAAAACCGAGTTGGAGCTATTACCTTCCCATATATATTAATGGAGTGGAGTTTGCAACTGAAAAGAAACTTTGTGTTCCCAACAAGCTAGTTGAAGGACGGCTTTCACACACAATTATCTCTCAGAACTGAGCATGTGGAGAGACGTTCATTTATCTAGCACAAATGGAACAGATTGCAGGAGAAACTTTTACTCTGGTTTCTCAGTCTGTTTCCTAGTGCCTGTTTCAATTTCCTGGAGTTTTCACTGTAAAACCGAGTTGGAGCTAGTACCTTCCCGTATATATGTATGGAGTGGAGTTGGATACTGAAAAGAAACTTTGTGTTCCCAACAAGCTAGTTGAAGGACGGCTTTCACACACACTTATCTCTCAGAACTGAGCATGTGGAGAGACGTTCGTTCATCTAGCACAAAGGGAACGGGTTGCAGGAGAAACTTTTACTCTGGTTTCTCAGTCTGTTTCCTAGTGCCGGTTTGAAGTTCCTGCAGTTTTCACTGTAAAACCGAGTTGGAGCTAGTACCTTCCCATATATATGTATGCAGTGGAATTTGCAACTGAAAAGAAACTTTGTGTTGCCAACATGCTAGTTGAAGGACGGCTTTCACACTCACTTATCTCTCAGAACTGAGCATGTGGAGAGACGTTCGTTCATCTAGCACAAAGGGAACGGGTTGCAGGAGAAAATTTTACTCTGGTTTCTCAGTCTGTTTCCTAGTGCCGGTTTGAAGTTCCTGCAGTTTTCACTGTAAAACCGAGTTGGAGCTAGTACCTTCCCATATATATGTATGGAGTGGAGTTTGCAACTGAAAAGAAACTTTGTGTTCCCAACAAGCTAGTTGAAGGACGGCTTTCACACACACTTATCTCTCAATACTGAGCATGTGGAGAGACGTTCGTTCATCTAGCACAAATGGAACGGATTGCAGGAGAAACTTTTACTCTGGTTTCTCAGTCTGTTTCCTAGTGCCTGTTTCAAGTTCCTGCAGTTTTCACTGTAAAACCGAGTTGGAGCTAGTACCTTCCCATATATATGTATGGAGTGGAGTTGGAAACTGAAAAGAAACTTTGTGTTCCCAACAAGCTAGTTGAAGGACGGCTTTCTCACACACTTATCTCTCAAAACTGAGCATGTTGAGAGACGTTCGTTCATCTAGCACAAAGGGAACGGGTTGCAGGAGAAACTTTTACTCTGGTTTCTCAGTCTGTTTCCTAGTGCCGGTTTGAATTTCCTACAGTTTTCACTGTAAAACCGACTTGGAGCTCGTACATTCCCATACATATGTATGGAGTGGAGTTGGAAACTGAAAATTAACTTTGTGTTCCCAACAAGCTAGTTGAAGGACGGCTTTCACACACACTTATCTCTCACAACTGAGCATGTGGAGAGACGTTCGTTCATCTAGCACAAAGGGAACGGATTGCAGGAGAAACTTTTACTCTTGTTTCTCAGTCTGTTTCCTAGTGCCTGTTTCAAGTTCCTGCAGTTTTCACTGTAAAACCGAGTTGGAGCTAGTACCTTCCCATATATATTAATGGAGTGGAGTTTGCAACTGAAAAGAAACTTTGTGTTCCCAACAAGCTAGTTGAAGGACGGCTTTCACACACACTTATCTCTCAGAACTGAGCATGTGGAGAGACGTTCATTTATCTAGCACAAATGGAACAGATTGCAGGAGAAACTTTTCTCTGGTTTCTCAGTCTGTTTCCTAGTGCCTGTTTCAATTTCCTGGAGTTTTCACTGTAAAACCGAGTTGGAGCTAGTACCTTCCCATATATATGTATGGAGTGGAGTTGGAAACTGAAAAGAAACTTTGTGTTCCCAACAAGCTAGTTGAAGGACGGCTTTCACACACACTTATCTGTCAGAACTGAGCATGTGGAGAGACGTTCGTTCATCTAGCACAAAGGGAACGGGTTGCAGGAGAAACTTTTACTCTGGTTTCTCAGTCTGTTTCCTAGTGCCGGTTTGAAGTTCCTGCAGTTTTCACTGTAAAACCGAGTTGGAGCTAGTACCTTCCCATATATATGTATGCAGTGGAGTTTGCAACTGAAAAGCAACTTTGTGTTGCCAACAAGCTAGTTGAAGGACGGCTTTCACACTGACTTATCTCTCAGAACTGAGCATGTGGAGAGACGTTCGTTCATCTAGCACAAAGGGAACGGGTTGCAGGAGAAACTTTTACTCTGGTTTCTCAGTCTGTTTCCTAGTGCCGGTTTGAAGTTCCTGCAGTTTTCACTGTAAAACCGAGTTGGAGCTAGTACCTTCCCATATATATGTATGGAGTGGAGTTGGAAACTGAAAAGAAACTTTGTGTTCCCAACAAGCTAGTTGAAGAACGGCTTTCACACACACTTATCTCTCAAAACTGAGCATGTGGAGAGACGTTCGTTCATCTAGCACAAAGGGAACGTGTTGCAGGAGAAACTATTACTCTGATTTCTCAGTCTATTTCGTAGTGCCGGTTTGAAGTTCCTGCAGTTTTCACTTAAAACCGACTTGGAGCTAGTACATTCCCATACATATGTATGGAGTGGAGTTGGAAACTGAAAAGAAACTTTGTGTTCCCAACAAGCTAGTTGAAGGACGGCTTTCACACACACTTATCTCTCACAACTGAGCATGTGGAGAGACGTTCGTTCATCTAGCACAAAGGGAACGGGTTGCAGGAGAAACTTTTACTCTTGTTTCTCAGTCTGTTTCCTAGTGCCTGTTTCAAGTTCCTGCAGTTTTCACTGTAAAACCGAGTTGGGGCTAGTACCTTCCCATATATATGTATGGAGTGGAGTTTACAACTGAATAGAAACTTTGTGTTCCCAACAAGCTAGTTGAAGGACGGCTTTCACACACACTTATCTCTCAGAACTGAGCATGTGGAGAGACGTTCGTTCATCTAGCACAAAGGGAACGGATTGCAGGAGAAACTTTTACTCTGGTTTCTCAGTCTGTTTCCTAGTGCCTGTTTCAAGTTCCTGCAGTTTACACTGTAAAACCGAGTTGGAGCTAGTACCTTCCCGTATATATGTATGGAGTGGAGTTGGAAAGTGAAAAGAAACTTTGTGTTCCCAACAAGCAAGTTGAAGGACGGCTTTCACACACACTTATCTCTCAGAACTGAGCATGTGGAGAGACGTTCGTTCATCTAGCACAAAGGGAACGGGTTGCAGGAGAAACTTTTACTCTGGTTTCTCAGTCTGTTTCCTAGTGCCGGTTTGAAGTTCCTGCAGTTTTCACTGTAAAACCGAGTTGGAGCTAGTACCTTCCCATATATATTAATGGAGTGGAGTTTGCAACTGAAAAGAAACTTTGTGTTCCCAACAAGCTAGTTGAAGGACGGCTTTCACACACACTTATCTCTCAGAACTGAGCATGTGGAGAGACGTTCGTTCATCTAGCACAAAGGGAACGGGTTGCAGGGTAAACTTTTACTCTGGTTTCTCAGTCTGTTTCCTAGTGCCGGTTTGAAGTTCCTGCAGTTTTCACTGTAAAACCGAGTTGGAGCTAGTACCTTCCCATATATATTAATGGAGTGGAGTTTGCAACTGAAAAGAAACTTTGTGTTCCCAACAAGCTAGTTGAAGGACGGCTTTCACACACACTTATCTCTCAGAACTGAGCATGTGGAGAGACGTTCGTTCATCTAGCACAAAGGGAACGGGTTGCAGGAGAAACTTTTACTCTGGTATCTCAGTCTGTTTCCTAGTGCCGGTTTGAAGTTCCTGCAGTTTTCACTCTAAAACCGAGTTGGAGCTAGTACCTTCCCATATATATGTATGGAGTGGAGTTTGCAACTGAAAAGAAACTTTGTGTTCCCAACAAGCTGGTTGAAGGACGGCTTTCACACACACTTATCTTTCAGAACTGAGCATGTGGAGAGACGTTCGTTCATCTAGCACTAAGGGAACGGATTGCAGGAGAAACTTTTACTCTGGTTTCTCAGTCTGTTTCCTAGTGCCTGTTTCAAGTTCCTGAAGTTTTCACTGTAAAACCGAGTTGGAGCTAGTACCTTCCCATATATATTTATGGAGTGGAGTTGGAAAGTGAAAAGAAACTTTGTGTTCCCAACAAGCTAGTTGAAGGACGGCTTTCACACACACTTATCTCTCAGAACTGAGCATGTGGAGAGACGTTCGTTCATCTAGCACAAAGGGAACGGATTGCAGGAGAAACTTTTACTCTGGTTTCTCAGTCTGTTTCCTAGTGCCGGTTTGAAGTTCCTGCAGTTTTCACTGTAAAATCGAGTTGGAGCTAGTACCTTCCCATATATATGTATGCAGTGGAGTTTGCAACTGAAAAGAAACTTTGTGTTGCCAACAAGCTAGGTGAAGGACGGCTTTCACACACACTTATTTCTCAGAACTGAGCATGTGGAGAGACGTTCGTTCATCTAGCACAAAGGGAACGGGTTGCAGGAGAAACTTTTACTCTGATTTCTCAGTCTGTTTCGTAGTGCCGGTTTGAAGTTCCTGCAGTTTTCACTTAAAACCGACTTGGAGCTAGTACATTCCCATACATATGTATGGAGTGGAGTTGGATACTGAAAAGAAAGTTTGTGTTCCCAACAAGCTAGTTGAAGGACGGCTTTCACACACACTTATCTCTCAGAACTGAGAATGTGGAGAGACGTTCATTCATCTAGCACAAATGGAACGGATTGCAGGAGAAACTTTTACTCTGGTTTCTCAGTCTGTTTCCTAGTGCCTGTTTCAAGTTCCTGGAATTTTCACTGCAAAACTGAGTTGGAGCTAGTATCTTCCCATATATATGTATGCAGTGGAGTTGGAAACTGAAAATAAACTTTGTGTTCCCAACAAGCTAGTTGAAGGGCGGCTTTCAAACACACTTATCTCTCAGAACTGAGCATGTGGAGAGACGTTCGTTCATCTAGCACAAAGGGAACGGGATGCAGGGTAAACTTTTACTCTGGTTTCTCAGTCTGTTTCCTAGTGCCTGTTTGAAGTTCCTGCATTTTTCACTGTAAAACCGAGTTGGATCTAGTACCTTCCCATATATATGTATGGAGTGGAGTTTACAACTGAAAAGAAACTTTGTGTTCCCAACAAGCTGGTTGAAGGACGGCTTTTACACACACTTATCTCTCAAAACTGAGCATGTGGAGAGACGTTCGTTCATCTAGCACAAAGGGAACGGGTTGCAGGAGAATCTTTTACTCTGGTTTCTCAGTCTGTTTCCTAGTGCCTGTTTCAAGTTCCTGCAGTTTACACTGTAAAACCGAGTTGGAGCTAGTACCTTCCCATATATATGTATGGAGTGGAGTGGGAAACTGAAAAGAAACTTTGTGTTCCCAACAAGCTAGTTGAAGGAAGGCTTTCAAACACACTTTTCTCTCAGAACTGAGCATGTGGAGAGACGTTCGTTCATCTAGCACAAAGGGAACGGGTTGCAGGGGAAACTTTTACTCTGGTTTCTCAGTCTGTTTCCTACTGTCTGTTTGAAGT
This sequence comes from Camelus dromedarius, assembly GCF_036321535.1. NCBI lineage: Eukaryota > Metazoa > Chordata > Mammalia > Artiodactyla > Camelidae > Camelus > Camelus dromedarius. The sequence continues at coordinate 10,941,489 of NC_087470.1, read as the reverse complement.
TCCTGCATTTTTCACTGTAAAACCGAGTTGGAGCTAGTACCTTCCCATATATATGTATGGAGTGGAGTTGGAAACTGAAAAGAAACTTTGTGTTCCCAACAAGCTAGTTGAAGGACGGCTTTCACACACACTTATCTCTCACAACTGAGCATGTCGAGAGACGTTCGTTCATCTAGCACAAAAGGAACGGGTTGCAGGAGAAACTTTTACTCTGGTTTCTCAGTCTGTTTCCTAGTGCCGGTTTGAAGTTCCTGCAGTTTTCACTGTAAAACCGAGTTGGAGTTAGTACCTTCCCATATATATGTATGGAGTGGAGTTTAAAACTGAAAAGAAACTTTGTGTTCCCAAGAAGCTAGTTGAAGGACGGCTTTCACACTCACTTATCTCTCAGAACTGAGCATATGGAGAGACGTTCGTTCATCTAGCACAAAGGGAACGGATTGCAGGAGAAACTTTTACTCTTGTTTCTCAGTCTGTTTCCTAGTGCCTGTTTCAAGTTCCTGCAGTTTTCACTGTAAAACCGAGTTGGAGCTAGTACCTTCCCATATATATTAATGGAGTGGAGATTGCAACTGAAAAGAAACTTTGTGTTCCCAACAAGCTAGTTGAAGGACGGCTTTCACACACACTTATCTCTCGGAACTGAGCATGTGGAGAGACGTTCGTTCATCTAGCACAAATGGAACGGATTGCAGGAGAAACTTTTACTCTGGTTTCTCAGTCTGTTTCCTAGTGCCGGTTTGAAGTTCCTGCAGTTTTCACTGTAAAACCGAGTTGGAGCTAGTACCTTCCCATATATAATAATGGAGTGGAGTTTGCAACTGAAAAGAAACTTTGTGTTCCCAACAAGCTAGTTGAAGGACGGCTTTCACACACACTTATCTCTCAGAACTGAGCATGTGGAGAGACGTTCATTTATCTAGTACAAATGGAAAGGATTGCAGGAGAAACTTTTACTCTGGTTTCTCAGTCTTTTTCCTAGTGCCTGTTTCAAGTTCCTGCAGTTTTCAATGTAAAACCGAGTTGGAGCTCGTACCTTCCCATATATATGTATGCAGTGGAGTTTGCAACTGAAAAGAAACTTTGTGTTCCCAACAAGCTAGTTGAAGGACGGCTTTCACACACACTTATTTCTCAGAACTGAGCATGTGGAGAGACGTTCGTTCATCTAGCACAAAGGGAACGGGTTGCAGGAGAAACTTTTACTCTGGTTTCTCAGTCTGTTTCCTAGTGCCGGTTTGAAGTTCCTGCAGTTTTCACTGTAAAACGGAGTTGGAGCTAGTACCTTCCCATATATATGTATGGAGTGGAGTTTGCAACTGAAAAGAAACTTTGTGTTCCCAACAAGCTAGTTGAAGGACGGCTTTCACACACACTTATGTCTCAGAACTGAGCATGTGGAGAGACGTTCGTTCATCTAGCACAAAGGGAACGGGTTGCAGGAGAAACTTTTACTCTGGTTTCTCAGTCTGTTTCCTAGTGCCGGTTTGAAGTTCCTGCAGTTTTCAATGTAAAACCGAGTTGGAGCTAGTACCTTCCCATATATATGTATGGAGTGGAGTTTACAACTGAAAAGAAACTTTGTGTTCCCAACAAGCTGGTTGAAGGACGGCTTTCACACACACTTATCTCTCAGAACTGAGCATGTGGAGAGACGTTCGTTCATCTAGCACAAAGGGAACGGATTGCAGGAGAATCTTTTACTCTTGTTTCTCAGTCTGTTTCCTAGTGCCTGTTTCAAGTTCCTGCAGTTTTCACTGTAAAACGGAGTTGGAGCTAGTACCTTCCCATATATATGTATGGAGTGGAGTTTGCAACTGAAAAGAAACTTTGTGTTCCCAACAAGCTAGTTGAAGAACGGCTTTCACACACACTTATCTCTCAAAACTGAGCATGTGGAGAGACGTTCGTTCATCTAGCACAAAGGGAACGTGTTGCAGGAGAAACTATTACTCTGATTTCTCAGTCTATTTCGTAGTGCCGGTTTGAAGTTCCTGCAGTTTTCACTTAAAACCGACTTGGAGCTAGTACATTCCCATACATATGTATGGAGTGGAGTTGGAAACTGAAAAGAAACTTTGTGTTCCCAACAAGCTAGTTGAAGGACGGCTTTCACACACACTTATCTCTCACAACTGAGCATGTGGAGAGACGTTCGTTCATCTAGCACAAAGGGAACGGGTTGCAGGAGAAACTTTTACTCTTGTTTCTCAGTCTGTTTCCTAGTGCCTGTTTCAAGTTCCTGCAGTTTTCACTGTAAAACCGAGTTGGGGCTAGTACCTTCCCATATATATGTATGGAGTGGAGTTTACAACTGAAGAGAAACTTTGTGTTCCCAACAAGCTAGTTGAAGGACGGCTTTCACACACACTTATCTCTCAGAACTGAGCATGTGGAGAGACGTTCGTTCATCTAGCACAAAGGGAACGGATTGCAGGAGAAACTTTTACTCTGGTTTCTCAGTCTGTTTCCTAGTGCCTGTTTCAAGTTCCTGCAGTTTACACTGTAAAACCGAGTTGGAGCTAGTACCTTCCCGTATATATGTATGGAGTGGAGTTGGAAAGTGAAAAGAAACTTTGTGTTCCCAACAAGCAAGTTGAAGGACGGCTTTCACACACACTTATCTCTCAGAACTGAGCATGTGGAGAGACGTTCGTTCATCTAGCACAAAGGGAACGGGTTGCAGGAGAAACTTTTACTCTGGTTTCTCAGTCTGTTTCCTAGTGCCGGTTTGAAGTTCCTGCAGTTTTCACTGTAAAACCGAGTTGGAGCTAGTACCTTCCCATATATATTAATGGAGTGGAGTTTGCAACTGAAAAGAAACTTTGTGTTCCCAACAAGCTAGTTGAAGGACGGCTTTCACACACACTTATCTCTCAGAACTGAGCATGTGGAGAGACGTTCGTTCATCTAGCACAAAGGGAACGGGTTGCAGGGTAAACTTTTACTCTGGTTTCTCAGTCTGTTTCCTAGTGCCGGTTTGAAGTTCCTGCAGTTTTCACTGTAAAACCGAGTTGGAGCTAGTACCTTCCCATATATATTAATGGAGTGGAGTTTGCAACTGAAAAGAAACTTTGTGTTCCCAACAAGCTAGTTGAAGGACGGCTTTCACACACACTTATCTCTCAGAACTGAGCATGTGGAGAGACGTTCGTTCATCTAGCACAAAGGGAACGGGTTGCAGGAGAAACTTTTACTCTGGTATCTCAGTCTGTTTCCTAGTGCCGGTTTGAAGTTCCTGCAGTTTTCACTCTAAAACCGAGTTGGAGCTAGTACCTTCCCATATATATGTATGGAGTGGAGTTTGCAACTGAAAAGAAACTTTGTGTTCCCAACAAGCTGGTTGAAGGACGGCTTTCACACACACTTATCTTTCAGAACTGAGCATGTGGAGAGACGTTCGTTCATCTAGCACTAAGGGAACGGATTGCAGGAGAAACTTTTACTCTGGTTTCTCAGTCTGTTTCCTAGTGCCTGTTTCAAGTTCCTGAAGTTTTCACTGTAAAACCGAGTTGGAGCTAGTACCTTCCCATATATATTTATGGAGTGGAGTTGGAAAGTGAAAAGAAACTTTGTGTTCCCAACAAGCTAGTTGAAGGACGGCTTTCACACACACTTATCTCTCAGAACTGAGCATGTGGAGAGACGTTCGTTCATCTAGCACAAAGGGAACGGATTGCAGGAGAAACTTTTACTCTGGTTTCTCAGTCTGTTTCCTAGTGCCGGTTTGAAGTTCCTGCAGTTTTCACTGTAAAATCGAGTTGGAGCTAGTACCTTCCCATATATATGTATGCAGTGGAGTTTGCAACTGAAAAGAAACTTTGTGTTGCCAACAAGCTAGGTGAAGGACGGCTTTCACACACACTTATTTCTCAGAACTGAGCATGTGGAGAGACGTTCGTTCATCTAGCACAAAGGGAACGGGTTGCAGGAGAAACTTTTACTCTGATTTCTCAGTCTGTTTCGTAGTGCCGGTTTGAAGTTCCTGCAGTTTTCACTTAAAACCGACTTGGAGCTAGTACATTCCCATACATATGTATGGAGTGGAGTTGGATACTGAAAAGAAAGTTTGTGTTCCCAACAAGCTAGTTGAAGGACGGCTTTCACACACACTTATCTCTCAGAACTGAGAATGTGGAGAGACGTTCATTCATCTAGCACAAATGGAACGGATTGCAGGAGAAACTTTTACTCTGGTTTCTCAGTCTGTTTCCTAGTGCCTGTTTCAAGTTCCTGGAATTTTCACTGCAAAACTGAGTTGGAGCTAGTATCTTCCCATATATATGTATGCAGTGGAGTTGGAAACTGAAAATAAACTTTGTGTTCCCAACAAGCTAGTTGAAGGGCGGCTTTCAAACACACTTATCTCTCAGAACTGAGCATGTGGAGAGACGTTCGTTCATCTAGCACAAAGGGAACGGGATGCAGGGTAAACTTTTACTCTGGTTTCTCAGTCTGTTTCCTAGTGCCTGTTTGAAGTTCCTGCATTTTTCACTGTAAAACCGAGTTGGATCTAGTACCTTCCCATATATATGTATGGAGTGGAGTTTACAACTGAAAAGAAACTTTGTGTTCCCAACAAGCTGGTTGAAGGACGGCTTTTACACACACTTATCTCTCAAAACTGAGCATGTGGAGAGACGTTCGTTCATCTAGCACAAAGGGAACGGGTTGCAGGAGAATCTTTTACTCTGGTTTCTCAGTCTGTTTCCTAGTGCCTGTTTCAAGTTCCTGCAGTTTACACTGTAAAACCGAGTTGGAGCTAGTACCTTCCCATATATATGTATGCAGTGGAGTGGGAAACTGAAAAGAAACTTTGTGTTCCCAACAAGCTAGTTGAAGGAAGGCTTTCAAACACACTTTTCTCTCAGAACTGAGCATGTGGAGAGACGTTCGTTCATCTAGCACAAAGGGAACGGGTTGCAGGGGAAACTTTTACTCTGGTTTCTCAGTCTGTTTCCTACTGTCTGTTTGAAGTTCCTGCATTTTTCACTGTAAAACCGAGTTGGAGCTAGTACCTTCCCATATATATGTATGGAGTGGAGTTGGAAACTGAAAAGAAACTTTGTGTTCCCAACAAGCTAGTTGAAGGACGGCTTTCACACACACTTATCTCTCACAACTGAGCATGTCGAGAGACGTTCGTTCATCTAGCACAAAAGGAACGGGTTGCAGGAGAAACTTTTACTCTGGTTTCTCAGTCTGTTTCCTAGTGCCGGTTTGAAGTTCCTGCAGTTTTCACTGTAAAACCGAGTTGGAGTTAGTACCTTCCCATATATATGTATGGAGTGGAGTTTAAAACTGAAAAGAAACTTTGTGTTCCCAAGAAGCTAGTTGAAGGACGGCTTTCACACTCACTTATCTCTCAGAACTGAGCATATGGAGAGACGTTCGTTCATCTAGCACAAAGGGAACGGATTGCAGGAGAAACTTTTACTCTTGTTTCTCAGTCTGTTTCCTAGTGCCTGTTTCAAGTTCCTGCAGTTTTCACTGTAAAACCGAGTTGGAGCTAGTACCTTCCCATATATATTAATGGAGTGGAGATTGCAACTGAAAAGAAACTTTGTGTTCCCAACAAGCTAGTTGAAGGACGGCTTTCACACACACTTATCTCTCGGAACTGAGCATGTGGAGAGACGTTCGTTCATCTAGCACAAAGGGAACGGGTTGCAGGAGAAACTTTTACTCTGGTCTCTCAGTCTGTTTCCTAGTGCCGGTTTGAAGTTCCTGCAGTTTTCACTGTAAAACCGAGTTGGAGCTAGTACCTTCCCATATATATTTATGGAGTGGGGTTTACAACTGAAAAGAAACTTTGTGTTCCCAACAAGCTAGTTGAAGGACGGCTTTCACACACACTTATCTCTCAGAACTGAGCATGTGGAGAGACGTTCATTCATCTAGCACAAATGGAACGGATTGCAGGAGAAACTTTTACTCTGGTTTCTCAGTCTGTTTCCTAGTGCCGGTTTGAAGTTCCTGCAGTTTTCACTGTAAAACCGAGTTGGAGCTAGTACCTTCCCATATATATGTATGGAGTGGAGTTGGAAACTGAAAAGAAACTTTGTGTTCCCAACAAGCTAGTTGAAGGACGGCTTTCACACACACTTATCTCTCAGAACTGAGCATGTGGAGAGACGTTCATTCATCTAGAACAAATGGAACGGATTGCAGGAGAAACTTTTACTCTGGTTTCTCAGTCTGTTTCCTAGTGCCTGTTTCAAGTTCCTGGAATTTTCACTGTAAAACCGAGTTGGAGCTAGTACCTTCCCATATATATGTATGGAGTGGAGTTTACAACTGAAAAGAAACTTTGTGTTCCCAACAAGCTGGTTGAAGGACGGCTTTCACACACACTTATCTCTCAGAACTGAGCATGTGGAGAGACGTTCGTTCATCTAGCACAAAGGGAACGGATTGCAGGAGAATCTTTTACTCTTGTTTCTCAGTCTGTTTCCTAGTGCCTGTTTCAAGTTCCTGCAGTTTTCACTGTAAAACCGAGTTGGAGCTAGTACCTTCCCATATATATGTATGGAGTGGAGTTGGAAACTGAAAAGAAACTTTGTGTTCCCAACAAGCTAGTTGAAGGACGGCTTTCACACACACTTATCTCTCAGAACTGAGCATGTGGAGAGACGTTCGTTCATCTAGCACAAAGGGAACGGGTTGCAGGAGAAACTTTTACTCTGATTTCTCAGTCTGTTTCCTAGTGCCGGTTTGAAGTTCCTGCAGTTTTCACTGTAAAACCGAGTTGGAGCTACTACCTTCCCATATATATGTATGGAGTGGAGTTTACAACTGAAAAGAAACTTTGTGTTCCCAACAAGCTAGTTGAAGGACGGCTTTCACACACACTTATCTCTCAGAACTGAGCATGTGGAGAGACGTTCATTCATCTAGCACAAATGGAACGGATTGCAGGAGAAACTTTTACTCTGGTTTCTCAGTCTGTTTCCTAGTGCCTGTTTCAATTTCCTGGAGTTCTCAGTGTAAAACCGAGTTGGAGCTAGTACCTTACCATATATATGTATGGAGTGGAGTTGGAAACTGAAAAGAAACTTTGTGTTCCCAACAAGCTAGTTGAAGGACGGCTTTCACACACACTTATCTCTCAGAACTGAGCATGTGGAGAGACGTTCGTTCATCTAGCACAAAGGGAACGGGTTGCAGGAGAAACTTTTACTCTGGTTTCTCAGTCTGTTTCCTAGTGCCGGTTTGAAGTTCCTGCAGTTTTCACTGTAAAACCGAGTTGGAGCTAGTACCTTCCCATATATATGTATGGAGTGGAGTTGGAAACTGAAAAGAAACTTTGTGTTCCCAACAAGCTAGTTGAAGGAAGGCTTTCACACACACTTATGTCTCAGAACTGAGCATGTGGAGAGACGTTCGTTCATCTAGCACAAAGGGAACGGGTTGCAGGAGAAACTTTTACTCTGGTTTCTCAGTCTGTTTCCTAGTGCCGGTTTGAAGTTCCTGCAGTTTTCACTGTAAAACCGAGTTGGAGCTAGTACCTTCCCATATATATGTATGGAGTGGAGTTTACAACTGAAAAGAAACTTTGTGTTCCCAACAAGCTTGTTGAAGGACGGCTTTCACACACACTTATCTCTCAGAACTGAGCATGTGGAGAGACGTTCGTTCATCTAGCACAAAGGGAACGGATTGCAGGAGAATCTTTTACTCTTGTTTCTCAGTCTGTTTCCTAGTGCCTGTTTCAAGTTCCTGCAGTTTTCACTGTAAAACGGAGTTGGAGCTAGTACCTTCCCATATATATGTATGGAGTGGAGTTTGCAACTGAAAAGAAACTTTGTGTTCCCAACAAGCTAGTTGAAGGACGGCTTTCACACACACTTATCTCTCAGAACTGAGCATGTGGAGAGACGTTCGTTCATCTAGCACAAAGGGAACGGTTTGCAGGAGAAACTTTTACTCTGGTTTCTCAGTCTGTTTCCTAGTGCCGGTTTGAAGTTCCTGCCGTTTTCACTGTAAAACCGAGTTGGAGCTACTACCTTCCCATATATATGTATGGAGTGGAGTTTACAACTGAAAAGAAACTTTGTGTTCCCAACAAGCTAGTTGAAGGACGGCTTTCACACACACTTATCTCTCAGAACTGAGCATGTGGAGAGACGTTCATTCATCTAGCACAAATGGAACGGATAGCAGGAGAAACTTTTACTCTGGTTTCTCAGTCTGTTTCCTAGTGCCGGTTTGAAGTTCCTGCCGTTTTCACTGTAAAACCGAGTTGGAGCTACTACCTTCCCATATATATGTATGGAGTGGAGTTTACAACTGAAAAGAAACTTTGTGTTCCCAACAAGCTAGTTGAAGTCGGCTTTCACACACACTTATCTCTCAGAACTGAGCATGTGGAGAGACGTTCATTCATCTAGCACAAATTGAACGGATTGCAGGAGAAACTTTTACTCTGGATTCTCAGTCTGTTTCCTAGTGCCTGTTTCAATTTCCTGGAGTTTTCAGTGTAAAACCGAGTTGGAGCTAGTACCTTCCCATATATATGTATGAAGTGGAGTTGGAAATTGAAAAGAAACTTTGTGTTCCCAACAAGCTAGTTGAAGGACGGCTTTCACACACACTTATCTCTCAGAACTGAGCATGTGGAGAGACGTTCGTTCATCTAGCACAAAGGGAACAGGTTGCAGGAGAAACTTTTACTCTGGTTTCTCAGTCTGTTTCCTAGTGCCTGTTTCAAGTTCCTGGAGTTTTCACTGTAAAACCGAGTTGGAGCTAGTACCTTCCCATATATATGTATGGAGTGGAGTTGGAAACTGAAAAGAAACTTTGTGTTCCCAACAAGCTAGTTGAAGGACGGCTTTCACACACACTTATCTCTCAGAACTTAGCATGTGGAGAGACGTTCGTTCATCTAGAACAAATGGAACGGATTGCAGGAGAAACTTTTACTCTGGTTTCTCAGTCTGTTTCCTAGTGCCTGTTTCAAGTTCCTGGAGTTTTCACTGTAAAACCGAGTTGGAGCTAGTACCTTCCCATATATATGTATGGAGTGGAGTTTACAACTGAAAAGAAACTTTGTGTTCCCAACAAGCTGGTTGAAGGACGGCTTTCACACACACTTATCTCTCAGAACTGAGCATGTGGAGAGACGTTCGTTCATCTAGCACAAAGGGAACGGATTGCAGGAGAATCTTTTACTCTTGTTTCTCAGTCTGTTTCCTAGTGCCTGTTTCAAGTTCCTGCAGTTTTCACTGTAAAACCGAGTTGGAGCTAGTACCTTCCCATATATATGTATGGAGTGGAGTTGGAAACTGAAAAGAAACTTTGTGTTCCCAACAAGCTAGTTGAAGGACGGCTTTCACACACACTTATCTCTCAGAACTGAGCATGTGGAGAGACGTTCGTTCATCTAGCAAAAATGGAACGGGTTGCAGGAGAAACTTTTACTCTGGTTTCTCAGTCTGTTTCCTAGTGCCGGTTTGAAGTTCCTGCAGTTTTCACTGTAAAACAGAGTTGGAGCTAGTACCTTCCCATATATATGTATGGAGTGGAGATGGAAACTGAAAAGAAACTTTGGGTTCCCAACAAGCTGTTTGAAGGACGGCTTTCACACACAATTATCTCTCACAACTGAGCATGTGGAGAGACGTTCGTTCATCTAGCACAAAGGGAACGGTTTGCAGGAGAAACTTTTACTCTGGTTTCTCAGTCTTTTTCCTAGTGCCGGTTTGAAGTTCCTGCAGTTTTCACTGTAAAACCGAGTTGGAGCTAGTACCTTCCCACATATATGTATGGAGTGGAGTTTAAAACTGAAAAGAAACTTTGTGTTCCCAACAAGCTAGTTGAAGGACGGCTTTCACACACACTTATCTCTCAGAACTGAGCATGTGGAGAGACGTTCGTTCATCTAGCACAAAGGGAACGGATTGCAGGAGAAACTTTTACTCTTGTTTCTCAGTCTGTTTCCTAGTGCTTGTTTCAAGTTCCTGCAGTTTTCACTGTAAAACCGAGTTGGAGCTAGTACCTTCCCATATATATGTATGCAGTGGAGTTTGCAACTGAAAAGAAACTTTGTGTTCCCAACAAGCTAGTTGAAGGACGGCTTTCACACACACTTATCTCTCAGAACTGAGCATGTGGAGAGACTTTCGTTCATCTAGCACAAATGGAATGGGTTGCAGGAGAAACTTTTACTCTGGTTTCTCAGTCTGTTTCCTAGTGCCGGTTTGAAGTTCCTGCAGTTTTCACTGTAAAACCGAGTTGGAGCTAGTACCTTCCCATATATATGTATGGAGTGGAGTTTACAACTGAAAAGAAACTTTGTGTTCCCAACAAGCTAGTTGAAGGACGGCTTTCACACACAGTTATCTCTCAGAACTGAGCATGTGGAGAGACGTTCATTCATCTAGCACAAATGAAACGGATTGCAGGAGAAACTTTTACTCTGGTTTCTCAGTCTGTTTCCTAGTGCCGGTTTGAAGTTCCTGCAGTTTTCACTGTAAAACCGAGTTGGAGCTAGTACCTTCCCATATATATGTATGGAGTGGAGTTTGCAACTGAAAAGAAACTTTGTGTTCCCAACAAGCTAGTTGAAGGACGGCTTTCACACACACTTATCTCTCAGAACTGAGCATGTGGAGAGACGTTCATTTATCTAGCACAAATGGAAAGGATTGCAGGAGAAACTTTTACTCTGGTTTCTCAGTCTGTTTCCTAGTGCCTGTTTCAAGTTCCTGCAGTTTTCAATGTAAAACCGAGTTGGAGCTAGTACCTTCCAATATATATGTATGCAGTGGAGTTTGCAACTGAAAAGAAACTTTGTGTTCCCAACAAGCTAGTTGAAGGACGGCTTTCACACACACTTATCTCTCAGAACTGAGCATGTGGAGAGACGTTCGTTCATCTAGCACAAAGGGAACGGGTTGCAGGAGAAACTTTTACTCTGGTTTCTCAGTCTGTTTCCTAGTGCCGGTTTGAAGTTCCTGCAGTTTTCACTGTAAAACCGAGTTGGAGCTAGTACCTTCCCATATATATGTATGGAGTGGAGTTTAAAACTGAAAAGAAACTTTGTGTTCCCAACAAGCTAGTTGAAGGACGGCTTTCACACACACTTATCTCTCAGAACTGAGCATGTGGAGAGACGTTCGTTCATCTAGCAGAAAGGGAACGGATTGCAGGAGAAACTTTTACTCTTGTTTCTCAGTCTGTTTCCTAGTGCTTGTTTCAAGTTCCTGCAGTTTTCACTGTAAAACCGAGTTGGAGCTAGTACCTTCCCATATATATGTATGCAGTGGAGTTTGCAACTGAAAAGAAACTTTGTGTTCCCAACAAGCTAGTTGAAGGACGGCTTTCACACACACTTATCTCTCAGAACTGAGCATGTGGAGAGACGTTCGTTCATCTAGCACAAATGGAACGGGTTGCAGGAGAAACTTTTACTCTGGTTTCTCAGTCTGTTTCCTAGTGCCGGTTTGAAGTTCCTGCAGTTTTCACTGTAAAGCCGAGTTGGAGCTAGTACCTTCCCATATATATGTATGGAGTGGAGTTTACAACTGAAAAGAAACTTTGTGTTCCCAACAAGCTAGTTGAAGGACGGCTTTCACACACACTTATCTCTCAGAACTGAGCATGTGGAGAGACGTTCATTCATCTAGCACAAATGGAACGGATTGCAGGAGAAACTTTTACTCTGGTTTCTCAGTCTGTTTCCTAGTGCCGGTTTGAAGTTCCTGCAGTTTTCACTGTAAAACCGAGTTGGAGCTAGTACCTTCCCATATATATTAATGGAGTGGAGTTTGCAACTGAAAAGAATCTTTGTGTTCCCAACAAGCTAGTTGAAGGACGGCTTTCACACACACTTATCTCTCAGAACTGAGCATGTGGAGAGACGTTCATTTATCTAGCACAAATGGAACAGATTGCAGGAGAAACTTTTACTCTGGTTTCTCAGTCTGTTTCCTAGTGCCTGTTTCAAGTTCCTGGAGTTTTCACTGTAAAACCGAGTTGGAGCTAGTACCTTCCCATATATATGTATGGAGTGGAGTTGGAAACTGAAAAGAAACTTTGTGTTCCCAACAAGCTAGTTGAAGGACGGCTTTCACACACACTTATCTCTCAGAACTGAGCATGTGGAGAGAAGTTCGTTCATCTAGCACAAAGGGAACGGGTTGCAGGAGAAACTTTTACTCTGGTTTCTCAGTCTGTTTCCTAGTGCCGGTTTGAAGTTCCTGCAGTTTTCACTGTAAAACCGAGTTGGAGCTAGTATCTTCCCATATATATGTATGGAGTGGAGTTTGCAACTGAAAAGAAACTATGTGTTGCCAACAAGCTAGTTGAAGGACGGCTTTCACACTCACTTATTTCTCAGAACTGAGCATGTGCGGAGACGTTCGTTCATCTAGCAAAAAGGGAACGGATTGCAGGAGAAAATTTTACTCTGGTTTCTCAGTCTGTTTCCTAGTGCCGGTTTGAAGTTCCTGCAGTTTTCACTGTAAAACCGAGTTGGAGCTAGTACCTTCCCATATATATGTATGGAGTGGGGTTTGCAACTGAAAAGAAACTTTGTGTTCCCAACAAGCTATTTGAAGGACGGCTTTCACACACACTTATCTCTCAGAACTGAGCATGTGGAGAGACGTTCGTTCATCTAGCACAAAGGGAACGGATTGCAGGAGAAATTTTTACTCTTGTTTCTCAGTCTGTTTCCTAGTGCCTGTTTCAAGTTCCTGCAGTTTTCACTGTAAAACCGAGTTGGAGCTAGTACCTTCCCATATATTTGTATGCAGTGGAGTTTGCAACTGAAAAGAAACTTTGTGTTCCCAACAAGCTAGTTGAAGGACGGCTTTCACACACACTTATCTCTCAGAACTGAGCATGTGGAGAGACGTTCATTCATCTAGCACAAATGGAACGGATTGCAGGAGAATCTTTTACTCTGGTTTCTCAGTCTGTTTCCTAGTGCCGGTTTGAAGTTCCTGCAGTTTTCACTGTAAAACCGAGTTGGAGCTAGTACCTTCCCATATATATTAATGGAGTGGAGTTTGCAACTGAAAAGAAACTTTGTGTTCCCAACAAGCTAGTTGAAGGACGGCTTTCACACACACTTATCTCTCAGAACTGAGCATGTGGAGAGACGTTCATTTATCTAGCACAAATGGAAAGGATTGCAGGAGAAACTTTTACTCTGGTTTCTCAGTCTGTTTCCTAGTGCCTGTTTCAAGTTCCTGCAGTTTTCAATGTAAAACCGAGTTGGAGCTAGTACCTTCAAATATATATGTATGCAGTGGAGTTTACAACTGAAAAGAAACTTTGTGTTCCCAACAAGCTATTTGAAGGACGGCTTTCACACACACTTATCTCTCAGAACTGAGCATGTGGAGAGACGTTCGTTCATCTAGCACAAAGGGAACGGGTTGCAGGAGAAACTTTTACTCTGGTTTCTCAGTCTGTTTCCTAGTGCCGGTTTGAAGTTCCTGCAGTTTTCACTGTAAAACCGAGTTGGAGCTAGTACCTTCCCACATATATGTATGGAGTGGAGTTTAAAACTGAAAAGAAACTTTGTGTTCCCAACAAGCTAGTTGAAGGACGGCTTTCACACACACTTATCTCTCAGAACTGAGCATGTGGAGAGACGTTCATTCATCTAGCACAAATGGAACGGATTGCAGGAGAAACTTTTACTCTTGTTTCTCAGTCTGTTTCCTAGTGCCTGTTTCAAGTTCCTGGAGTTTTCACTGTAAAACCGAGTTGGAGCTAGTACCTTCCCATATATATGTATGGAGTGGAGTTGGAAACTGAAAAGAAACTTTGTGTTGACAACAAGCTAGTTGAAGGACGGCTTTTACACACACTTATCTCTCAGAACTGAGCATGTGGAGAGACATTCGTTCATCTAGTACAAAGGGAACGGGTTGCAGGAGAAACTTTTACTCTGGTTTCTCAGTCTGTTTCCTAGTGCCGGTTTGAAGTTCCTGCAGTTTTCACTGTAAAACCGAGTTGGAGCTAGTACCTTCCCATATATATGTATGCAGTGGAGTTTACAACTGAAAAGAAACTTTGTGTTCCCAACAAGCTATTTGAAGGACGGCTTTCACACACACTTATCTCTCAGAACTGAGCATGTGGAGAGATGTTCGTTCATCTAGCACAAAGGGAACGGGTTGCAGGAGAAACTTTTACTCTGGTTTCTCATCTGTTTCCTAGTGCCGGTTTGAAGTTCCTGCAGATTTCACTGTAAAACCGAGTTGGAGCTAGTACCTTCCCATATATATGTATGGAGTGGAGTTTACAACTGAAAAGAAACTTTGTGTTCCCAACAAGCTAGTTGAAGGACGGTTTTCACACACACTTATCTCTCAGAACTGAGCATGTGGAGAGACGTTCGTTCATCTAGCACAATGGGAACGGGTTGCAGGAGAAACTTTTACTCTTATTTCTCAGTCTGTTTCCTAGTGCCGGTTTCAAGTTCCTGCAGTTTTCACTGTGAAACCGAGTTGGAGCTAGTACCTTCCCATATATATGTATGGAGTGGAGTTGGAAACTGAAAAGAAACTTTGTGTTCCCAACAAGCTAGTGGAAGGACAGCTTTCACACACACTTATCTCTCAGAACTGAGCATGTGGAGAGACGTTCGTTCATCTAGCACAAAGGGAACGGGTTGCAGGAGAAACTTTTACTCTTATTTCTCAGTCTGTTTCCTAGTGCCGGTTTCAAGTTCCTGCAGTTTTCACTGTAAAACCGAGTTGGAGCTAGTACCTTCCCATATATATGTATGGAGTGGAGTTTACAACTGAAAAGAAACTTTGTGTTCCCAACAAGCTAGTTGAAGGACGGCTTTCACACACACTTATCTCTCAGAACTGAGCATGTGGAGAGACGTTCATTCATCTAGAACAAATGGAACGGATTGCAGGAGAAACTTTTACTCTGGTTTCTCAGTCTGTTTCCTAGTGCCTGTTTCAAGTTCCTGGAATTTTCACTGTAAAACCGAGTTGGAGCTAGTACCTTCCCATATATATGTATGGAGTGGAGTTTACAACTGAAAAGAAACTTTGTGTTCCCAACAAGCTAGTTGAAGGGCGGCTTTCACACACACTTATCTCTCAGAACTGAGCATGTGGAGAGACGTTCGTTCATCTAGCACAAATTGAACGGGTTGCAGGAGAAACTTTTACTCTGGTTTCTCAGTCTGTTTCCTAGTGCCGGTTTGAAGTTCCTGCAGTTTTCACTGTAAAACCGAGTTGCAGCTACTACATTCCCATATATATGTATGGAGTGGAGTTTACAACTGAAAAGAAACTTTGTGTTCCCAACAAGCTAGTTGAAGGACGGCTTTCACACACACTTATCTCTCAGAACTGAGCATGTGGAGAGACGTTCATTCATCTAGCACAAATGGAACTGTTTGCAGGAGAAACTTTTACTCTGGTTTCTCAGTCTGTTTCCTAGTGCCTGTTTCAATTTCCTGGAGTTTTCAGTGTAAAACCGAGTTGGAGCTAGTACCTTCCCATATATATGTATGGAGTGGAGTTGGAAACTGAAAAGAAAATTTGTGTTCCCAACAAGCTAGTTGAAGGACAGCTTTCACACACACTTATCTCTCAGAACTGAGCATGTGGAGAGACGTTCGTTCATCTAGCACAAAGGGAACGGGTTGCAGGAGAAACTTTTACTCTGGTTTCTCAGTCTGTTTCCTAGTGCCGGTTTGTAGTTCCTGCAGTTTTCACTGTAAAACCGAGTTGGAGCTAGTACCTTCCCATATATATGTATGGAGTGGAGTTTACAACTGAAAAGAAACTTTGTGTTAAGAGCAAGCTAGTTGAAGGACGGCTTTCACACACACTTATCTCTCCGAACTGAGCATGTGGAGAGACGTTCATTCATCTAGCACAAATGGAACGGATTGCAGGAGAAACTTTTACTCTGGTTTCTCAGTCTGTTTCCTAGTGCCTGTTGCAAGTTCCTGGAGTTTTCACTGTAAAACCGAGTTGGAGCTAGTACCTTCCCATATATATGTATGGAGTGGAGTTGGAAAAAGAAAAGAAACTTTGTGTTCCCAACAAGCTAGTTGAAGGACGGCTTTCACACACACTTATCTCTCAGAACTGAGCATGTGGAGAGACGTTCGTTCATCTAGCACAAAGGGAACGGGTTGCAGGAGAAACTTTTACTCTGGTTTCTCAGTCTGTTTGCTAGTGCCGGTTTGAAGTTCCTGCAGTTTTCACTGTAAAACCGAGTTAGAGCTAGTACCTTCCCATATATATGTATGGAGTGGAGTTTGCAACTGAAAAGAAACTATGTGTTGCCAACAAGCTAGTTGAAGGACGGCTTTCACACTCACTTATTTCTCAGAACTGAGCATGTGCGGAGACGTTCGTTCATCTAGCACAAAGGGAACGGATTGCAGGAGAAAATTTTACTCTGGTTTCTCAGTCTGTTTCCTAGTGCCGGTTTGAAGTTCCTGCAGTTTTCACTGTAAAACCGAGTTGGAGCTAGTACCTTCCCATATATATGTATGGAGTGGAGTTTGCAACAGAAAAGAAACTTTGTGTTCCCAACAAGCTAGTTGATGGACGGCTTTCACACACACTTATCTCTCAATACTGAGCATGTGGAGAGACGTTCGTTCATCTAGCACAAAGGGAACGGATTGCAGGAGAAATTTTTACTCTTGTTTCTCAGTCTGTTTCCTAGTTCCTGTTTCAAATTCCTGCAGTTTTCACTGTAAAACCGAGTTGGAGCTAGTACCTTCCCATATATATGTATGCAGTGGAGTTTGCAACTGAAAAGAAACTTTGTGTTCCCAACAAGCTAGTTGAAGGACGGCTTTCACACACACTTATCTCTCAGAACTGATCATGTGGAGAGACGTTCGTTCATCTAGCACAAAGGGAACGGGTTGCAGGAGAAACTTTTACTCTGGTTTCTCAGTCTGTTTCCTAGTGCCGGTTTGAAGTTCCTGCAGTTTTCACTGTAAAACCGAGTTGGAGCTAGTACCTTCCCATATATATGTATGGAGTGGAGTTGGAAAATGAAAAGAAACTTTGTGTTCCCAACAAGCTAGTTGAAGGACGGCTTTCACACACACTTATCTCTCAGAACTGAGCATGTGGAGAGACGTTCATTCATCTAGCAAAAATGGAACGGATTGCAGGAGAAACTTTTACTCTGGTTTCTCAGTCTGTTTCCTAGTGCCGGTTTGAAGTTCCTGCAGTTTTCACTGTAAAACCGAGTTGGAGCTAGTACCTTCCCATATATATTAATGGAGTGGAGTTTGCACCTGAAAAGAAACTTTGTGTTCCCAACAAGCTAGTTGAAGGACGGCTTTCACACACACTTATCTCTCAGAACTGAGCATGTGGAGAGACGTTCATTCATCTAGCACAAATGGAACGGATTGCAGGAGAAACTTTTACTCTGGTTTCTCAGTCTGTTTCCTAGTGCCGGTTTGAAGTTCCTGCAGTTTTCACTGTAAAACCGAGTTGGAGCTAGTACCTTCCCATATATAATAATGGAGTGGAGTTTGCAACTGAAAGAAACTTTGTGTTCCCAACAAGCTAGTTGAAGGACGGCTTTCACACACACTTATCTCTCAGAACTGAGCATGTGGAGAGACGTTCATTCATCTAGCACAAATGGAACGGATTGCAGGAGAAACTTTTACTCTTGTTTCTCAGTCTGTTTCCTAGTGCCTGTTTCAAGTTCCTGGAGTTTTCACTGTAAAACCGAGTTGGAGCTAGTACCTTCCCATATATATGTATGGAGTGGAGTTGGAAACTGAAAAGAAACTTTGTGTTGACAACAAGCTAGTTGAAGGACGGCTTTTACACACACTTATCTCTCAGAACTGAGCATGTGGAGAGACATTCGTTCATCTAGTACAAAGGGAACGGGTTGCAGGAGAAACTTTTACTCTGGTTTCTCAGTCTGTTTCCTAGTGCCGGTTTGAAGTTCCTGCAGTTTTCACTGTAAAACCGAGTTGGAGCTAGTACCTTCCCATATATATGTATGCAGTGGAGTTTACAACTGAAAAGAAACTTTGTGTTCCCAACAAGCTATTTGAAGGACGGCTTTCACACACACTTATCTCTCAGAACTGAGCATGTGGAGAGATGTTCGTTCATCTAGCACAAAGGGAACGGGTTGCAGGAGAAACTTTTACTCTGGTTTCTCATCTGTTTCCTAGTGCCGGTTTGAAGTTCCTGCAGATTTCACTGTAAAACCGAGTTGGAGCTAGTACCTTCCCATATATATGTATGGAGTGGAGTTTACAACTGAAAAGAAACTTTGTGTTCCCAACAAGCTAGTTGAAGGACGGTTTTCACACACACTTATCACTCAGAACTGAGCATGTGGAGAGACGTTCGTTCATCTAGCACAATGGGAACGGGTTGCAGGAGAAACTTTTACTCTTATTTCTCAGTCTGTTTCCTAGTGCCGGTTTCAAGTTCCTGCAGTTTTCACTGTGAAACCGAGTTGGAGCTAGTACCTTCCCATATATATGTATGGAGTGGAGTTGGAAACTGAAAAGAAACTTTGTGTTCCCAACAAGCTAGTGGAAGGACAGCTTTCACACACACTTATCTCTCAGAACTGAGCATGTGGAGAGACGTTCGTTCATCTAGCACAAAGGGAACGGGTTGCAGGAGAAACTTTTACTCTTATTTCTCAGTCTGTTTCCTAGTGCCGGTTTCAAGTTCCTGCAGTTTTCACTGTAAAACCGAGTTGGAGCTAGTACCTTCCCATATATATGTATGGAGTGGAGTTTACAACTGAAAAGAAACTTTGTGTTCCCAACAAGCTAGTTGAAGGACGGCTTTCACACACACTTATCTCTCAGAACTGAGCATGTGGAGAGACGTTCATTCATCTAGAACAAATGGAACGGATTGCAGGAGAAACTTTTACTCTGGTTTCTCAGTCTGTTTCCTAGTGCCTGTTTCAAGTTCCTGGAATTTTCACTGTAAAACCGAGTTGGAGCTAGTACCTTCCCATATATATGTATGGAGTGGAGTTTACAACTGAAAAGAAACTTTGTGTTCCCAACAAGCTAGTTGAAGGGCGGCTTTCACACACACTTATCTCTCAGAACTGAGCATGTGGAGAGACGTTCGTTCATCTAGCACAAATTGAACGGGTTGCAGGAGAAACTTTTACTCTGGTTTCTCAGTCTGTTTCCTAGTGCCGGTTTGAAGTTCCTGCAGTTTTCACTGTAAAACCGAGTTGCAGCTACTACATTCCCATATATATGTATGGAGTGGAGTTTACAACTGAAAAGAAACTTTGTGTTCCCAACAAGCTAGTTGAAGGACGGCTTTCACACACACTTATCTCTCAGAACTGAGCATGTGGAGAGACGTTCATTCATCTAGCACAAATGGAACTGTTTGCAGGAGAAACTTTTACTCTGGTTTCTCAGTCTGTTTCCTAGTGCCTGTTTCAATTTCCTGGAGTTTTCAGTGTAAAACCGAGTTGGAGCTAGTACCTTCCCATATATATGTATGGAGTGGAGTTGGAAACTGAAAAGAAAATTTGTGTTCCCAACAAGCTAGTTGAAGGACAGCTTTCACACACACTTATCTCTCAGAACTGAGCATGTGGAGAGACGTTCGTTCATCTAGCACAAAGGGAACGGGTTGCAGGAGAAACTTTTACTCTGGTTTCTCAGTCTGTTTCCTAGTGCCGGTTTGTAGTTCCTGCAGTTTTCACTGTAAAACCGAGTTGGAGCTAGTACCTTCCCATATATATGTATGGAGTGGAGTTTACAACTGAAAAGAAACTTTGTGTTAAGAGCAAGCTAGTTGAAGGACGGCTTTCACACACACTTATCTCTCCGAACTGAGCATGTGGAGAGACGTTCATTCATCTAGCACAAATGGAACGGATTGCAGGAGAAACTTTTACTCTGGTTTCTCAGTCTGTTTCCTAGTGCCTGTTGCAAGTTCCTGGAGTTTTCACTGTAAAACCGAGTTGGAGCTAGTACCTTCCCATATATATGTATGGAGTGGAGTTGGAAAAAGAAAAGAAACTTTGTGTTCCCAACAAGCTAGTTGAAGGACGGCTTTCACACACACTTATCTCTCAGAACTGAGCATGTGGAGAGACGTTCGTTCATCTAGCACAAAGGGAACGGGTTGCAGGAGAAACTTTTACTCTGGTTTCTCAGTCTGTTTGCTAGTGCCGGTTTGAAGTTCCTGCAGTTTTCACTGTAAAACCGAGTTAGAGCTAGTACCTTCCCATATATATGTATGGAGTGGAGTTTGCAACTGAAAAGAAACTATGTGTTGCCAACAAGCTAGTTGAAGGACGGCTTTCACACTCACTTATTTCTCAGAACTGAGCATGTGCGGAGACGTTCGTTCATCTAGCACAAAGGGAACGGATTGCAGGAGAAAATTTTACTCTGGTTTCTCAGTCTGTTTCCTAGTGCCGGTTTGAAGTTCCTGCAGTTTTCACTGTAAAACCGAGTTGGAGCTAGTACCTTCCCATATATATGTATGGAGTGGAGTTTGCAACAGAAAAGAAACTTTGTGTTCCCAACAAGCTAGTTGATGGACGGCTTTCACACACACTTATCTCTCAATACTGAGCATGTGGAGAGACGTTCGTTCATCTAGCACAAAGGGAACGGATTGCAGGAGAAATTTTTACTCTTGTTTCTCAGTCTGTTTCCTAGTTCCTGTTTCAAATTCCTGCAGTTTTCACTGTAAAACCGAGTTGGAGCTAGTACCTTCCCATATATATGTATGCAGTGGAGTTTGCAACTGAAAAGAAACTTTGTGTTCCCAACAAGCTAGTTGAAGGACGGCTTTCACACACACTTATCTCTCAGAACTGATCATGTGGAGAGACGTTCGTTCATCTAGCACAAAGGGAACGGGTTGCAGGAGAAACTTTTACTCTGGTTTCTCAGTCTGTTTCCTAGTGCCGGTTTGAAGTTCCTGCAGTTTTCACTGTAAAACCGAGTTGGAGCTAGTACCTTCCCATATATATGTATGGAGTGGAGTTGGAAAATGAAAAGAAACTTTGTGTTCCCAACAAGCTAGTTGAAGGACGGCTTTCACACACACTTATCTCTCAGAACTGAGCATGTGGAGAGACGTTCATTCATCTAGCAAAAATGGAACGGATTGCAGGAGAAACTTTTACTCTGGTTTCTCAGTCTGTTTCCTAGTGCCGGTTTGAAGTTCCTGCAGTTTTCACTGTAAAACCGAGTTGGAGCTAGTACCTTCCCATATATATTAATGGAGTGGAGTTTGCACCTGAAAAGAAACTTTGTGTTCCCAACAAGCTAGTTGAAGGACGGCTTTCACACACACTTATCTCTCAGAACTGAGCATGTGGAGAGACGTTCATTCATCTAGCACAAATGGAACGGATTGCAGGAGAAACTTTTACTCTGGTTTCTCAGTCTGTTTCCTAGTGCCGGTTTGAAGTTCCTGCAGTTTTCACTGTAAAACCGAGTTGGAGCTAGTACCTTCCCATATATAATAATGGAGTGGAGTTTGCAACTGAAAGAAACTTTGTGTTCCCAACAAGCTAGTTGAAGGACGGCTTTCACACACACTTATCTCTCAGAACTGAACATGTGGAGAGACGTTCATTTATCTAGCACAAATGGAAATGATTGCAGGAGAAACTTTTACTCTGGTTTCTCAGTCTGTTTCCTAGTGCCTGTTTCAAGTTCCTGCAGTTTTCAATGTAAAACCGAGTTGGAGCTAGTACCTTCCCATATATATGTATGCAGTGGAGTTTGCAACTGAAAAGAAACTTTGTGTTCCCAACAAGCTAGTTGAAGGACGGCTTTCACACACACTTATCTCTCAGAACTGAGCATGTGGAGAGACGTTCGTTCATCTAGCACAAAGGGAACGGTTTGCAGGAGAAACTTTTACTCTGGTTTCTCAGTCTGTTTCCTAGTGCCGGTTTGAAGTTCCTGCAGTTTTCACTGTAAAACCGAGTTGGAGCTAGTACCTTCCCATATATATGTATGGAGTGGAGTTGGAAAATGAAAAGAAACTTTGTGTTCCCAACAAGCTAGTTGAAGGACGGCTTTCACACACACTTATCTCTCAGAACTGAGCATGTGGAGAGACGTTCGTTCATCTAGCACAAAGGGAACGGGTTGCAGGAGAAACTTTTAGTCTGGTTTCTCAGTCTGTTTCCTAGTGCCGGTTTGAAGTTCCTGCAGTTTTCACTGTAAAACCGAGTTGGAGCTAGTACCTTCCCACATATATGTATGGAGTGGAGTTTAAAACTGAAAAGAAACTTTGTGTTCCCAACAAGCTAGTTGAAGGACGGCTTTCACACACACTTATCTCTCAGAACTGAACATGTGGAGAGACGTTCGTTCATCTAGCACAAAGGGAACGGATTGCAGGAGAAACTTTTACTCTTGTTTCTCAGTCTGTTTCCTAGTGCTTGTTTCAAGTTCCTGCAGTTTTCACTGTAAAACCGAGTTGGAGCTAGTACCTTCCCATATATATGTATGCAGTGGAGTTTGCAACTGAAAAGAAACTTTGTGTTCCCAACAAGCTAGTTGAAGGACGGCTTTCACACACACTTATCTCTCAGAACTGAGCATGTGGAGAGACGTTCGTTCATCTAGCAGAAAGGGAACGGATTGCAGGAGAAATTTTTACTCTTTTTTCTCAGTCTGTTTCCTAGTGCCTGTTTCAAGTTCCTGCAGTTTTCACTGTAAAACCGAGTTGGAGCTAGTACCTTCCCATATATATGTATGCAGTGGAGTTTGCAACTGAAAAGTAACTTTGTTTTCCCAACAAGCTAGTTGAAGGACGGCTTTCACACACACTTATATCTCAGAACTGAGCATGTGGAGAGACGTTCGTTCATCTAGCACAAAGGGAACGGGTTGCAGGAGAAACTTTTACTCTGGTTTCTCAGTCTGTTTCCTAGTGCCGGTTTGAAGTTCCTGCAGTTTTCACTGTAAAACCGAGTTGGAGCTAGTACATTCCCATATATATGTATGGAGTGGAGTTGGAAACTGAAAAGAAACTTTGTGTTCCCAACAAGCTAGTTGAAGGACGGCTTTCACACACACTTATCTCTCAGAACTGAGCATGTGGAGAGACGTACATTTATCTAGCACAAATGGAACAGATTGCAGGAGAAACTTTTACTCTGGTTTCTTAGTCTGTTTCCTAGTGCCTGTTTCAAGTTCCTGGAGTTTTCACTGTAAAACCGAGTAGGAGCTAGTACCTTCCCATATATATGTATGGAGTGGAGTTGGAAACTGAAAAGAAACTTTGTGTTGCCAACAAGCTAGTTGAAGGACGGCTTTCACACTCACTTATCTCTCAGAACTGAGCATGTGGAGAGACGTTCGTTCATCTAGCACAAAGGGAACGGGTTGCAGGAGAAACTTTTACTCTGGTTTCTCAGTCTGTTTCCTAGTGCCGGTTTGAAGTTCCTGCAGTTTTCACTGTAAAACCGAGTTGGAGCTAGTACCTTCCCATATA
The DNA here is from genome assembly GCF_036321535.1 of Camelus dromedarius. Lineage (NCBI taxonomy): Eukaryota > Metazoa > Chordata > Mammalia > Artiodactyla > Camelidae > Camelus > Camelus dromedarius. Next base: position 10,918,039 of record NC_087470.1, on the reverse strand, counting down.
TAAGTATGGAATGGAGTTTGCAACTGAAAAGAAACTTTGTGTTCCCAACAAGCTAGTTGAAGGACTGCTTTCACACACACTTATCTCTCAGAACTGAGCATGTGGAGAGACGTTCATTCATCTAGCACAAAGGGAAAGGGTTGCAGGAGAAACTTTTACTCTGGTTTCTCAGTCTGTTTCCTAGTGCCGGTTTGAAGTTCCTGCAGTTTTCACTGTAAAACCGAGTTTGAGCTAGTACCTTCCCATATATATGTATGGAGTGGAGTTTGCAACTGAAAAGAAACTTTGTGTTGCCAACAAGCTAGTTGAAGGACGGCTTTCACACTCACTTATCTCTCAGAACTGAGCATGTTGAGAGACGTTCGTTCATCTAGCACAAAGGGAACGGGTTGCAGGAGAAACTTTTACTCTGGTTTCTCAGTCTGTTTCCTAGTGCCGGTTTGAAGTTCCTGCAGTTTTCACTGTAAAACCGAGTTGGAGCTAGTACCTTCCCATATATATGTATGGAGTGGAGTTTGCAAATGAAAAGAAACTTTGTGTTCCCAACAAGCTAGTTGAAGGACGGCTTTCACACACACTTATCTCTCAGAACTGAGCATGTGGAGAGACGTTCGTTCATCTAGCACAAAGGGAACGGATTGCAGGAGAAACTTTTACTCTTGTTTCTCAGTCTGTTTCCTAGTGCTTGTTTCAAGTTCCTGCAGTTTTCACTGTAAAACCGAGTTGGAGCTAGTACCTTCCCATATATATGTATGCAGTGGAGTTTGCAACTGAAAAGAAACTTTGTGTTCCCAACAAGCTAGTTGAAGGACGGCTTTCACACACACTTATCTCTCAGAACTGAGCATGTGGAGAGACGTTCGTTCATCTAGCAGAAAGGGAACGGATTGCAGGAGAAATTTTTACTCTTTTTTCTCAGTCTGTTTCCTAGTGCCTGTTTCAAGTTCCTGCAGTTTTCACTGTAAAACCGAGTTGGAGCTAGTACCTTCCCATATATATGTATGCAGTGGAGTTTGCAACTGAAAAGTAACTTTGTTTTCCCAACAAGCTAGTTGAAGGACGGCTTTCACACACACTTATATCTCAGAACTGAGCATGTGGAGAGACGTTCGTTCATCTAGCACAAAGGGAACGGGTTGCAGGAGAAACTTTTACTCTGGTTTCTCAGTCTGTTTCCTAGTGCCGGTTTGAAGTTCCTGCAGTTTTCACTGTAAAACCGAGTTGGAGCTAGTACATTCCCATATATATGTATGGAGTGGAGTTGGAAACTGAAAAGAAACTTTGTGTTCCCAACAAGCTAGTTGAAGGACGGCTTTCACACACACTTATCTCTCAGAACTGAGCATGTGGAGAGACGTACATTTATCTAGCACAAATGGAACAGATTGCAGGAGAAACTTTTACTCTGGTTTCTCAGTCTGTTTCCTAGTGCCTGTTTCAAGTTCCTGGAGTTTTCACTGTTAAACCGAGTAGGAGCTAGTACCTTCCCATATATATGTATGGAGTGGAGTTGGAAACTGAAAAGAAACTTTGTGTTGCCAACAAGCTAGTTGAAGGACGGCTTTCACACTCACTTATCTCTCAGAACTGAGCATGTGGAGAGACGTTCGTTCATCTAGCACAAAGGGAACGGGTTGCAGGAGAAACTTTTACTCTGGTTTCTCAGTCTGTTTCCTAGTGCCGGTTTGAAGTTCCTGCAGTTTTCACTGTAAAACCGAGTTGGAGCTAGTACCTTCCCATATATAAGTATGGAATGGAGTTTGCAACTGAAAAGAAACTTTGTGTTCCCAACAAGCTAGTTGAAGGACGGCTTTCACACACACTTATCTCTCAGAACTGAGCATGTGGAGAGACGTTCATTCATCTAGCACAAAGGGAAAGGGTTGCAGGAGAAACTTTTACTCTGGTTTCTCAGTCTGTTTCCTAGTGCCGGTTTGAAGTTCCTGCAGTTTTCACTGTAAAACCGAGTTTGAGCTAGTACCTTCCCATATATATGTATGGAGTGGAGTTTGCAACTGAAAAGAAACTTTGTGTTGCCAACAAGCTAGTTGAAGGACGGCTTTCACACTCACTTATCTCTCAGAACTGAGCATGTTGAGAGACGTTCGTTCATCTAGCACAAAGGGAACGGGTTGCAGGAGAAACTTTTACTCTGGTTTCTCAGTCTGTTTCCTAGTGCCGGTTTGAAGTTCCTTCAGTTTTCACTGTAAAACCGAGTTGGAGCTAGTACCTTCCCATATATATGTATGGAGTGGAGTTGGAAAATGAAAAGAAACTTTGTGTTGCCAACAACCTAGTTGAAGGACGGCTTACTCACACACTTATCTCTCAAAACTGAGCATGTTGAGAGACGTTCGTACATCTAGCACAATGGGAACGGGTTGCAGGAGAAACTTTTACTCTGGTTTCTCAGTCTGTTTCCTAGAGCCGGTTTGAAGTTCCTGCAGTTTTCACTGTAAAACCGACTTGGAGCTAGTACATTCCCATACATATGTATGGAGTGGAGTTGGAAACTGAAAAGTAACTTTGTTTTCCCAACAAGCTAGTTGAAGGACGGCTTTCACACACACTTATCTCTCACAACTGAGCATGTGGAGAGACGTTCGTTCATCTAGCACAAAGGGAACGGATTGCAGGAGAAAATTTTACTCTGGTTTCTCAGTCTGTTTCCTAGTGCCGGTTTGAAGTTCCTGCAGTTTTCACTGTAAAACCGAGTTGGAGCTAGTACCTTCCCATATATATGTATGGAGTGGAGTTTACAACTGAAAAGAAGCTTTGTGTTCCCAACAAGCTGGTTGAAGGACGGCTTTCACACACACTTATCTCTCAGAACTGAGCATGTGGAGAGACGTTCGTTCATCTAGCACAAAGGGAACGGATTGCAGGAGAAGCTTTTACTCTTGTTTCTCAGTCTGTCTCCTAGTGCCTGTTTCAAGTTCCTGCAGTTTTCACTGTAAAACCGAGTTGGAGCTAGTACCTTCCCATATATATGTATGCAGTGATGTTTGCAACTGAAAAGAAACTTTGTGTTCCCAACAAGCTAGTTGAAGGACGGCTTTCACGCACACTTATCTCTCAGAACTGAGCATGTGGAGAGACGTTCGTTCATCTAGCACAAAGGGAACGGGTTCCAGGAGAAACTTTTACTCTGGTTTCTCAGTCTGTTTCCTAGTGCCGGTTTGAAGTTCCTGCAGTTTTCACTGTAATACCGAGTTGGAGCTAGTACCTTCCCATATATATGTATGGAGTGGAGTTTGCAACTGAAAAGAAACTTTGTGTTCCCAACAAGCTGGTTGAAGGACGGCTTTCACACACACTTATCTCTCAGAACTGAGCATGTGGAGAGACGTTCGTTCATCTAGCACTAAGGGAACGGATTGCAGGAGAAACTTTTACTGTGGTTTCTCAGTCTGTTTCCTAGTGCCTGTTTCAAGTTCCTGAAGTTTTCACTGTAAAACAGAGTTGGAGCTAGTACCTTCCCATATATATTTATGGAGTGGTGTTGGAAAGTGAAAAGAAACTTTGTGTTCCCAACAAGCTAGTTGAAGGACGGCTTTCACACACACTTATCTCTCAGAACTAGGCATGTGGAGAGACGTTCGTTCATCTAGCACAAAGGGAACGGATTGCAGGAGAAACTTTTACTCTGGTTTCTCAGTCTGTTTCCTAGTGCCGGTTTGAAGTTCCTGCAGTTTTCACTGTAAAACCGAGTTGGAGCTTGTACCTTCCCTTATATATTTATGGAGTGGAGTTTACAACTGAAAAGAAACTTTGTGTTCCCAACAAGCTGGTTGAAGGACGGCTTTCACACACACTTATCTCTCAGAACTGAGCATGTGGAGAGACGTTCGTTCATCTAGCACAAAGGGAACGGATTGCAGGAGAAACTTTTACTCTTGTTTCTCAGTCTGTTTCCTAGTGCCTGTTTCAAGTTCCTGCAGTTTTCACTGTAAAACCGAGTTGGAGCTAGTACCTTCCCATATAAATGTATGCAGTGATGTTTGCAACTGAAAAGAAACTTTGTGTTCCCAACAAGCTAGTTGAAGGACGGCTTTCACACACACTTATCTCTCAGAACTGAGCATGTGGAGAGACGTTCGTTCATCTAGCACAAAGGGAACGGGTTGCAGGAGAAACTTTTACTGTGGTTTCTCAGTCTGTTTCCTAGTGCCGGTTTGAAGTTCCTGCAGTTTTCACTGTAAAACCGAGTTGGAGCTAGTTCCTTCCCATATATATGTATGGAGTGGAGTTTGCAACTGAAAAGAAACTTTGTGTTCCCAACAAGGTGGTTGAAGGACGGCTTTCACACCCACTTATCTCTCAGAACTGAGCATGTGGAGAGACGTTCGTTCTTCTAGCACAAAGGGAACGGGTTGCAGGAGAAACTTTTACTCTGGTTTCTCAGTCTGTTTCCTAGTGCCTGTTTCAAGTTCCTGGAGTTTTCACTGTAAAACCGAGTTGGAGCTAGTACCTTCCCATATATATGTATGGAGTGGGGTTGGAAACTGAAAAGAAACTTTGTGTTCCCAACAAGCTAGTTGAAGGACGGCTTTCACACACACTTATCTCTCAGAACTGAGCATGTGGAGAGACGTTCGTTCATCTAGCACAAAGGGAACGGTTTGCAGGAGAAACATTTACTCTGGTTTCTCAGTCTGTTTCCTAGTGCCGGTTTGAAGTTCCTGCAGTTTTCACTGTAAAACCGAGTTGGAGCTAGTACCTTCCCATATATATTAATAGAGTGGAGTTTGCAACTGAAAAGAAACTTTGTGTTCCCAACAAGCTAGTTGAAGGACGGCTTTCACACACACTTATCTCTCAGAACTGAGCATGTGGAGAGACGTTCGTTCATCTAGCACAAAGGGAACGGGTTGCAGGAGAAACTTTTACTCTGGTTTCTCAGTCTGTTTCCTAGTGCCGGTTTGAAGTTCCTGCAGTTTTCACTCTAAAACCGAGTTGGAGCTAGTACCTTCCCATATATATGTATGGAGTGGTGTTTGCAACTGAAAAGAAACTTTGTGTTCCCAACAAGCTGGTTGAAGGACGGCTTTCACACACACTTATCTCTCAGAACTGAGCATGTGGAGAGACGTTCTTTCATCTAGCACTAAGGGAACGGATTGCAGGAGAAACTTTTACTGTGGTTTCTCAGTCTGTTTCCTAGGGCCTGTTTCAAGTTCCTGAAGTTTTCACTGTAAAACAGAGTTGGAGATAGTACCTTCCCATATATAATTATGGAGTGGAGTTGGAAAGTGAAAAGAAACTATGTGTTCCCAACAAGCTAGTTGAAGGACGGCTTTCACACACACTTATCTCTCAGAACTGAGCATGTGGAGAGACGTTCGTTCATCTAGCACAAAGGTAACGGATTGCAGGAGAAACTTTTACTCTTGTTTCTCAGTCTGTTTCCTAGTGCCTGTTTCAAGTTCCTGCAGTTTTCACTGTAAAACCGAGTTGGAGCTAGTACCTTCCTATATATATGTATGTAGTGATGTTTGCAACTGAAAAGAAACTTTGTGTTCCCAACAAGCTAGTTGAAGGACGGCTTTCACACACACTTATCTCTCAGAACTGAGCATGTGGAGAGACTTTCGTTCATCTAGCACAAAGGGAACAGGTTGCAGGAGAAACTTTTACTCTGGTTTCTCAGTCTGTTTCCTAGTGCCGGTTTGAATTTCCTGCAGTTTTCACTGTAAAACCGAGTTGGAGCTAGTACCTTCCCATATATATTTATGGAGTGGAGTTTTCAACTGAAAAGAAACTTTGTGTTCCCAACAAGCTGGTTGAAGGACGGCTTTCACACACACTTATCTCTCAGAACTGAGCATGTGGAGAGACGTTCGTTCATCTAGCACAAAGGTAACGGATTGCAGGAGAAACTTTTACTCTTGTTTCTCAGACTGTTTCCTAGTGCCTGTTTCAAGTTCCTGCAGTTTTCACTGTAAAACCGAGTTGGAGCTAGTACCTTCCTATATATATGTATGTAGTGATGTTTGCAACTGAAAAGAAACTTTGTGTTCCCAACAAGCTAGTTGAAGGACGGCTTTCACACACACTTATCTCTCAGAACTGAGCATGTGGAGAGACTTTCGTTCATCTAGCACAAAGGGAACAGGTTGCAGGAGAAACTTTTACTCTGGTTTCTCAGTCTGTTTCCTAGTGCCGGTTTGAAGTTCCTGCAGTTTTCACTCTAAAACCGAGTTGGAGATAGTACCTTCCCATATATATGTATGGAGTGGAGTTTGCAACTGAAAAGAAACTTTGTGTTCCCAACAAGCTGGTTGAAGGACGGCTTTCACACACACTTATCTCTCAGAACTGAGCATGTGGAGAGACGTTCGTTCATCTAGCACAAAGGGAACGGGTTGCAGGAGAAACTATTACTCTGGTTTCTCAGTCTGTTTCCAAGTGCCGGTTTGAAGTTCCTGCAGTTTTCACTGTAAAACCGAGTTGGAGCTAGTACCTTCCCATATATATTAATGGAGTGGAGTTTGCAACTGAAAAGAAACTTTGTGTTCCCAACAAGCTAGTTGAAGGACTGCTTTCACACACACTTATCTCTCAGAACTGAGCATGTGGAGAGACGTTCATTCATCTAGCACAAATGGAACGGATTGCAGGAGAAACTTTTACTCTGGTTTCTCAGTCTGTTTCCTAGTGCCGGTTTGAAGTTCCTGCAGTTTTCACTGTAAAACCGAGTTGGAGCTAGTACCTTCCCATATATATTAATAGAGTGGAGTTTGCAACTGAAAAGAAACTTTGTGATCCCAACAAGCTAGTTGAAGGACGGCTTTCACACACACTTATCTCTCAGAACTGAGCATGTGGAGAGACGTTCATTCATCTAGCACAAATGGAACGGATTGCAGGAGAAACTTTTACTCTGGTTTCTCAGTCTGTTTCCTAGTGCCGGTTTGAAGTTCCTGCAGTTTTCACTGTAAAACCGAGTTGGAGCTAGTACCTTCCCATATATAATAATGGAGTGGAGTTTGCAACTGAAAAGAAACTTTGTGTTCCCAACAAGCTAGTTGAAGGACGGCTTTCACACACACTTATCTCTCAGAACTGAGCATGTGGAGAGACGTTCATTTATCTAGCACAAATGGAAAGGATTGCAGGAGAAACTTTTACTCTGGTTTCTCAGTCTGTTTCCTAGTGCCTGTTTCAAGTTCCTGCAGTTTTCAATGTAAAACCGAGTTGGAGCTAGTACCTTCCCATATATATGTATGCAGTGGAGTTTGCAACTGAAAAGAAACTTTGTGTTCCCAACAAGCTAGTTGAAGGACGGCTTTCACACACACTTATCTCTCAGAACTGAGCATGTGGAGAGACGTTCGTTCATCTAGCACAAAGGGAACTGTTTGCAGGAGAAACTTTTACTCTGGTTTCTCAGTCTGTTTCCTAGTGCCGGTTTGAAGTTCCTGCAGTTTTCACTGTAAAACCGAGTTGGAGCTAGTACCTTCCCATATATATGTATGGAGTGGAGTTTAAAACTGAAAAGAAACTTTGTGTTCCCATCAAGCTAGTTGAAGGACGGCTTTCACACACACTTATCTCTCAGAACTGAGCATGTGGAGAGACGTTCATTCATCTAGCACAAATGGAACGGATTGCAGGAGAAACTTTTACTCTGGTTTCTCAGTCTGTTTCCTAGTGCCTGTTTCAAGTTCCTGGAGTTTTCACTGTAAAACCGAGTTGGAGCTAGTACCTTCCCATATATATGTATGGAGTGGAGTTGGAAAATGGAAAGAAACTTTGTGTTGACAACAAGCTAGTTGAAGGACGGCTTTTACACACACTTATCTCTCAGAACTGAGCATGTGGAGAGACATTCGTTCATCTAGTACAAAGGGAACGGGTTGCAGGAGAAACTTTTACTCTGGTTTCTCAGTCTGTTTCCTAGTGCCGGTTTGAAGTTCCTGCAGTTTTCACTGTAAAACCGAGTTGGAGCTAGTACCTTCCCATATATATGTATGCAGTGGAGTTTGCAACTGAAAAGAAACTTTGTGTTCCCAACAAGCTGGTTGAAGGACGGCTTTCACACACACTTATCTCTCAGAACTGAGCATGTGGAGAGACGTTCGTTCATCTAGCACAAAGGGAACGGATTGCAGGAGAAACTTTTACTCTTGTTTCTCAGTCTGTTTCCTAGTGCCTGTTTCAAGTTCCTGCAGTTTTCACTGTAAAACCGAGTTGGAGCTAGTACCTTCCCATATAAATGTATGCAGTGATGTTTGCAACTGAAAAGAAGCTTTGTGGTCCCAACAAGCTAGTTGAAGGACGGCTTTCACACACACTTATCTCTCAGAACTGAGCATGTGGAGAGACGTTCGTTCATCTAGCACAAAGGGATCGGGTTGCAGGAGAAACTTTTACTGTGGTTTCTCAGTCTGTTTCCTAGTGCCGGTTTGAAGTTCCTGCAGTTTTCACTCTTAAACCGAGTTGGAGCTAGTTCCTTCCCATATATATGTATGGAGTGGAGTTTGCAACTGAAAAGAAACTTTGTGTTCCCAACAAGGTGGTTGAAGGACGGCTTTCACACACACTTATCTCTCAGAACTGAGCATGTGGAGAGACGTTCGTTCTTCTAGCACAAAGGGAACGGATTGCAGGAGAAACTTTTACTCTGGTTTCTCAGTCTGTTTCCTAGTGCCTGTTTCAAGTTCCTGGAGTTTTCACTGTAAAACCGAGTTGGAGCTTGTACCTTCCCATATATATGTATGGAGTGGGGTTGGAAACTGAAAAGAAACTTTGTGTTCCCAACAAGCTAGTTGAAGGACGGCTTTCACACACACTTATCTCTCAGAACTGAGCATGTGGAGAGACGTTCGTTCATCTAGCACAAAGGGAACGGTTTGCAGGAGAAACATTTACTCTGGTTTCTCAGTCTGTTTCCTAGTGCCGGTTTGAAGTTCCTGCAGTTTTCACTGTAAAACCGAGTTGGAGCTAGTACCTTCCCATATATATTAATAGAGTGGAGTTTGCAACTGAAAAGAAACTTTGTGTTCCCAACAAGCTAGTTGAAGGACGGCTTTCACACACACTTATCTCTCAGAACTGAGCATGTGGAGAGACGTTCGTTCATCTAGCACAAAGGGAACGGGTTGCAGGAGAAACTTTTACTCTGGTTTCTCAGTCTGTTTCCTAGTGCCGGTTTGAAGTTCCTGCAGTTTTCACTCTAAAACCGAGTTGGAGCTAGTACCTTCCCATATATATGTATGGAGTGGAGTTTGCAACTGAAAAGAATCTTTGTGTTCCCAACAAGCTGGTTGAAGGACGGCTTTCACACACACTTATCTCTCAGAACTGAGCATGTGGAGAGACGTTCTTTCATCTAGCACTAAGAGAACGGATTGCAGGAGAAACTTTTACTGTGGTTTCTCAGTCTGTTTCCTAGGGCCTGTTTCAAGTTCCTGAAGTTTTCACTGTAAAACAGAGTTGGAGATAGTACCTTCCCATATATAATTATGGAGTGGAGTTGGAAAGTGAAAAGAAACTTTGTGTTCCCAACAAGCTAGTTGAAGGACGGCTTTCACACACACTTATCTCTCAGAACTGAGCATGTGGAGAGACGTTCGTTAATCTAGCACAAAGGGAACGGATTGCAGGAGAAACTTTTTCTCTGGTTTCTCAGTCTGTTTCCTAGTGCCGGTTTGAATTTCCTGCAGTTTTCACTGTAAAACCGAGTTGGAGCTAGTACCTTCCCATATATATTTATGGAGTGGAGTTTACAACTGAAAAGAAACTTTGTGTTCCCAACAAGCTGGTTGAAGGACGGCTTTCACACACACTTATCTCTCAGAACTGAGCATGTGGAGAGACGTTCGTTAATCTAGCACAAATGGAACGGGTTGCAGGAGAAACTTTTACTCTGGTTTCTCAGTCTGTTTCCAAGTGCCGGTTTGAAGTTCCTGCAGTTTTCACTGTAAAACCGAGTTGGAGCTAGTACCTTCCCATATATATTAATGGAGTGGAGTTTGCAACTGAAAAGAAACTTTGTGTTCCCAACAAGCTAGTTGAAGTACGGCTTTCACACACACTTATCTCTCAGAACTGAGCATGTGGAGAGACGTTCATTCATCTAGCACAAATGGAACGGATTGCAGGAGAAACTTTTACTCTGGTTTCTCAGTCTGTTTCCTAGTGCCGGTTTGAAGTTCCTGCAGTTTTCACTGTAAAACCGTGTTGGAGCTAGTACCTTCCCATATATATTAATAGAGTGGAGTTTGCAACTGAAAAGAAACTTTGTGTTCCCAACAAGCTAGTTGAAGGACGGCTTTCACACACACTTATCTCTCAGAACTGAGCATGTGGAGAGACGTTCATTCATCTAGCACAAATGGAACGGATTGCAGGAGAAACTTTTACTCTGGTTTCTCAGTCTGTTTCCTAGTGCCGGTTTGAAGTTCCTGCAGTTTTCACTGTAAAACCGAGTTGGAGCTAGTACCTTCCCATATATAATAATGGAGTGGAGTTTGCAACTGAAAAGAAACTTTGTGTTCCCAACAAGCTAGTTGAAGGACGGCTTTCACACACACTTATCTCTCAGAACTGAGCATGTGGAGAAACGTTCATTTATCTAGCACAAATGGAAAGGATTGCAGGAGAAACTTTTACTCTGGTTTCTCAGTCTGTTTCCTAGTGGCGGTTTGAAGTTCCTGCAGTTTTCACTGTAAAACCGAGTTGGAGCTAGTACCTTCCCATATATATGTATGGAGTGGAGTTTGAAACTGAAAAGAAACTTTGTGTTGCCAACAAGCTAGTTGAAGGACGACTTTCTCACACACTTACCTCTCAAAACTTAGCATGTTGAGAGACTTTCGTTCATCTAGCACAAAGGTAACGGGTTGCAGGGGAAACTTTTACTCTGGTTTCTCACTCTGTTTCCTAGTGCCTGTTTCAAGTTCCTGCAGTTTACACTGTAGAACCGAGTTGGAGCTAGAACCTTCCCATATATATGAATGGAGTGGAGTTGGAAACTGAAAAGAAACTTTGTGTTGATAACAAGCTAGTTGAAGGAAGGCATTCTCACACACTTATCTCTCAAAACTGAGCATGTAGAGAGACGTTCGTTTATCTATCACAAAGGGAACGGGTTGCAGGAGAAACTTTTACTCTGGTTTCTCAGTCTGTTTCCTAGTGCCGGTTTGAAGTTCCTGCAGTTTTCACTGTAAAACCGAGTTGGAGCTAGTACCTTCCCATATATATGTATGGAGTGGAGTTTGAAACTGAAAAGAATCTTTGTGTTCCCAACAAGCTGGTTGAAGGACGGCTTTCACACACACTTATCTCTCAGAACTGAGCATGTGGAGAGACGTTCGTTCATCTAGCACAAAGGGAACGGATTGCAGGAGAAACTTTTACTCTGGTTTCTCAGTCTGTTTCCTAGTGCCGGTTTGAAGTTCCTGCAGTTTTCACTGTAAAACCGAGTTGGAGCTAGTACCTACCCATATATATGTATGGAGTGGAGTCTACAACTGAAAAGAAACTTTGTGTTCCCAACAAGCTGGTTGAAGGACGGCTTTCACACACACTTATCTCTCAGAACTGAGCATGTGGAGAGACGATCGTTCATCTAGCACAAAGGGATCGGATTGCAGGAGAAACTTTTACTCTGGTTTCTCAGTCTGTTTCCTAGTGCCTGTTTCAACTTCCTGCAATTTTCACTGTAAAACCGAGTTTGAGCTAGTACCTTCCCATATATATGTATGCAGTGGAGTTTGCAACTGAAAAGAAACTTTGTGTTCCCAACAAGCTAGTTGAAGGACGGCTTTCACACACACTTATCTCTCAGAACTGAGCATGTGGATAGACGTTCGTTCATCTAGCACAAAGGGAACGGGTTGCAGGATAAACTTTTACTCTGGTTTCTCAGTCTGTTTCCTAGTGCCGGTTTGAAGTTCCTGCAGTTTTCACTGTAAAACCGAGTTGGAGCTAGTCCCTCCCCATATATATGTATGGAGTGGAGTTTGCAACTGAAAAGAAACTTTGTGTTCCCAACAAGCTAGTTGAAGTACGGCTTTCACACACACATATCTCTCAGAACTGAGCATGTGGAGAGACGTTCGTTCATCTAGCACAAATGGAACGGGTTGCAGGAGAAACTTTTACTCTGGTTTCTCAGTCTGTTTCCTAGTGCCGGTTTAAATTTCCTGCAGTTTTAAATGTAAAACCGTGTTGGAGCTAGTACCTTCCCATATATATGTATGGAGTGGAGTTGGAAACTGAAAAGAAACTTTGTGTTCCCAACAAGCTAGTTGAAGGACGGCATTCACACACAATTATCTCTCAGAACTGAGCATGTGGAGAGACGTTCGTTCATCTAGCACAAAGGGAACGGGATGCAGGAGAAACTTTTACTCTGGTTTCTCAGTATGTTTCCTAGTGCCGGTTTGAAGTTCCTGCAGTTTTCACTGTAAAACCGAGTTGGAGCTAGTACCTTCCCATATATATTAAAGGAGTGGGGTTTGCAAATGAAAAGAAACTTTGTGTTCCCAACAAGCTAGTTTAAGGACGGCTTTCACACACAATTATCTCTCAAAACCTAGCATGTGGAGAGACGTTCGTTCATCTAGCACAAAGGGAACGGGTTGCAGGAGAAACTTTTACTCTGGTTTCTCAGTCTGTTTCCTAGTGCCGGTTTGATGTTCCTGCAGTTTTCACTGTAAAACCGACTTGGAGCTACTACATTCCCATACATTTGTATGGAGTGGAGTTGGAAACTGAAAAGAAACTTTGTGTTCCCAACAAGCTAGTTGAAAGACGGCTTTCACACACACTTATCTCACAGATCTGAGCATGTGGAGAGACGTTCGTTCATCTAGCACCAAGGGAACGGGTTGCAGGAGACACTTTTTCTCTGCTTTCTCAGTCTGTTTCCTAGTGCCGGTTTGAAGTTCCTGCAGTTTTCACTGTAAAACCGAGTTGGAGCTAGTACCTTCCCATATATATGTATGGAGTGAAGTTTACTACTGAAAAGAAAGTTTGTGTTCCTAACAAGCTGGTTGAAGGACGGCTTTCACACACACTTATCTCTCAGAACTGAGCATGTGGAGAGACGTTCGTTCATCTAGCACAAATGGAACGGATAGCAGGAGAAACTTTTACTCTGGTTTCTCAGTCTGTTTCCTAGTGGCGGTTTGAAGTTCCTGCAGTTTTCACTGTAAAACCGAGTTGGAGCTAGTACCTTCCCATATATATGTATGGAGTGGAGTTTGAAACTGAAAAGAAACTTTGTGTTGCCAACAAGCTAGTTGAAGGACGACTTTCTCACACACTTACCTCTCAAAACTTAGCATGTTGAGAGACTTTCGTTCATCTAGCACAAAGGTAACGGGTTGCAGGAGAAACTTTTACTCTGGTTTCTCACTCTGTTTCCTAGTGCCTGTTTCAAGTTCCTGCAGTTTACACTGTAGAACCGAGTTGGAGCTAGAACCTTCCCATATATATGAATGGAGTGGAGTTGGAAACTGAAAAGAAACTTTGTGTTGATAACAAGCTAGTTGAAGGAAGGCATTCTCACACACTTATCTCTCAAAACTGAGCATGTAGAGAGACGTTCGTTTATCTATCACAAAGGGAACGGGTTGCAGGAGAAACTTTTACTCTGGTTTCTCAGTCTGTTTCCTAGTGCCGGTTTGAAGTTCCTGCAGTTTTCACTGTAAAACCGAGTTGGAGCTAGTACCTTCCCATATATATGTATGGAGTGGAGTTTGAAACTGAAAAGAAACTTTGTGTTCCCAACAAGCTGGTTGAAGAACGGCTTTCACACACAATTATCTCTCAGAACAGAGCATGTGGAGAGACGTTCGTTCATCTAGCACAAAGGGAACGGATTGCAGGAGAAACTTTTACTCTGGTTTCTCAGTCTGTTTCCTAGTGCCGGTTTGAAGTTCCTGCAGTTTTCACTGTAAAACCGAGTTGGAGCTAGTACCTTCCCATATATATGTATGGAGTGGAGTTTGAAACTGAAAAGAAACTTTGTGTTGCCAACAAGCTAGTTGAAGGACGGCTTTCTCACACACTAACCTCTCAAAATTTAGCATGTTGAGAGACGTTCTTTCATCTAGCACAAAGGGAACGGGTTGCAGGAGAAAATTTTACTCTGGTTTCTCAGTCTGTTTCCTAGTGCCTGTTTCAATTTCCTGCAGTTTACACTGTAGAACCGATTTGAAGCTAGTACCTTCCCATATATATGTATGGAGTGGAGTTGGAAACTGAAAAGAAACTTTGTGTTGCCAACAAGCTAGTTGAAGGACGGCATTCTCACACACTTATCTCTCAATACTGAGCATGTTGAGAGACGTTCGTTCATCTAACACAAAGGGAAAGTGTTGAAGGAGAAACTTTTACACTGGTTTCTCAGTCTGTTTCCTAGTGCCGGTTTGAGGTTCCTGAAGTTTTCACTGTAAAACCGAGTTGGAGCTAGTACCTTCCCATATATATGTATGGAGTGGAGTTTACAACTGAAAAGAAACTTTGTGTTCCCAACAAGCTGGTTGAAGGACGGCTTTCACACACTCTTATCTCTCAGAACTGAGCATGTGGAGAGACGTTCGTTCATCTAGCACAAAAGGAACGGATTGCAGGAGAAACTTTTACTCTGGTTTCTCAGTCTGTTTCCTAGTGCCTGTTTCAAGTTCCTGCAGTTTACACTGTAAAACCGAGTTGGAGCTAGTACCTTCCCATATATATGTATGGAGTGGAGTTGGAAAATGGAAAGAAACTTTGTGTTCCCAACAAGCTAGTTGAAGGACGGCTTTCACACACAATTATCTCTCAGAACTGAGCATGTGGAGAGACGTTCGTTCATCTAGCACAAAGGGAACGGGTTGCAGGAGAAACTTTTACTCTGATTTATCAGTATGTTTCCTAGTGCCGGTTTGAAGTTCCTGCAGTTTTCACTGTAAAACCGATTTGGAGCTAGTACCTTCCCATATATATTAAAGGAGTGGAGTTTGCAACTGAAAAGAATCTTTGTGTTCCCAACAAGCTAGTTGAAGGACGGCTTTCACACACAATTATCTCTCAAAACTGAGCATGTGGAGAGACGTTCATTCATCTAGCACAAAGGGAACGGGTTGCAAGAGAAACTTTTACTCTGGTTTCTCAGTCTGTTTCCTAGTGCCGGTTTGAAGTTCCTGCAGTTTTCACTGTAAAACCGACTTGGAGCTAGTACATTCCCATACATATGTATGGAGTGGAGTTGGAAACTGAAAAGAAACTTTGTGTTCCCAACAAGCTAGTTGAAAGACGGCTTTCACACACACTTATCTCTCAGAACTGAGCATGTGGAGAGACGTTCGTTCATCTAGCACAAAGGGAACTCTTTGCAGGAGAAACTTTTACTCTGGTTTCTCAGTCTGTTTCCTAGTGCCGGTTTGAAGTTCCTGCAGTTTTCACTGTAAAACCGAGTTGGAGCTAGTACCTTCCCATATATATGTATGGAGTGAAGTTTACTACTGAAAAGAAACTTTGAGTTCCCAACAAGCTGGTTGAAGGACGGCTTTCACACACACTTATCTCTCAGAACTGAGCATGTGGAGAGACGTTCGTTCATCTAGCACAAAGGGAACGGATAGCAGGAGAAACTTTTACTCTGGTTTCTCAGTCTGTTTCCTAGTGCCGGTTTGAATTTCCTGCAGTTTTCACTGTAAAACCGAGTTGGAGCTAGTACCTTCCCATATATATGTATGGAGTGGAGTTTGAAACTGAAAAGAAACTTTGTGTTGCCAACAAGCTAGTTGAAGGACGGCTTTCTCACACACTTACCTCTCAAAACTTAGCATGTTGAGAGACGTTCGTTCATCTAGCACAAAGGGAACGGGTTGCAGGAGAAACTTTTACTCTGGTTTCTCAGTCTGTTTCCTAGTGCCTGTTTCAAGTTCCTGCAGTTTACACTGTGGAACCGAGTTGGAGCTAGTACCTTCCCGTGTATATGTATGGAGTGGAGTTGGAAACTGAAAAGAAACTTTGTGTTGCCAACAAGCTAGTTGAAGGACGGCTTTCTCACACACTTATCTCTCAAAACTGAGCATGTTGAGAGACGTTCGTTCATCTAGCACAAAGGGAAAGTGTTGCAGGAGAAACTTTTACACTGGTTTCTCAGTCTGTTTCCTAGTGCCGGTTTGAGGTTCCTGAAGTTTTCACTGTAAAACCGAGTTGGAGCTAGTACCTTCCCATATATATGTATGGAGTGGAGTTTACAACTGAAAAGAAACTTTGTGTTCCCAACAAGATGGTTGAAGGATGGCTTTCACACACTCTTATCTCTCAGAACTGAGCATGTGGAGAGACGTTCGTTCATCTAGCACAAAAGGAACGGGTTGCAGGAGAAACTTTTACTCTGGTTTCTCAGTCTTTCCTAGTGCCTTTTTCAAGTTCCTGCAGTTTACACTGTAAAACCGAGTTGGAGCTAGTACCTTCCTATATATATGTATGTAGTGGAGTTGGAAAATGAAAAGAAACTTTGTGTTACCAACAAGCTAGTTGAAGGACGGCTTTCACACACACTTATCTCTCAGAACTGAGCATGTGGAGAGACGTTCGTTCATCTGGCACAAAGGGAACGGGTTGCAGGTGAAACTTTTACTCTGGTTTCTCAGTCTGTTTCCTAGTGCCTGTTTCAAGTTCCTGCAGTTTTCCATGTAAACCCGAGTTGGAGCTAGTACCTTCCCATATATATGTATGGAGTGGAGTTGGAAACTGAAAAGAAACTTTGTGTTGCCAACAAGCTAGTTGAAGGACGGCTTTCTCACACACTTATCTCTCAAAACTGAGCATGTTGAGAGACGTTCGTTCATCTAACACAAAGGGAACGGGTTGCAGGAGAAACTTTTACTCTGGTTTCTCAGTCTGTTTCCTAGTGCCGGTTTGAAGTTCCTGCAGTTTTCACTGTAAAACAGAGTTGGAGCTAGTACCTTCCCATATATATGTATGGAATGGAGTTTGAAACTGAAAAGAAACTTTGTGTTCCCAACAAGCTAGTTGAAGGACGGCTTTCACACACAATTATCTCTCAGAACTGAGCATGTGGAGAGACTTTCGTTCATCTAGCACAAAGGGAACGGATTGCAGGAGAAACTTTTACTCTGGTTTCTCAGTCTGTTTCCTAGTGCCGGTTTGAAGTTCCTGCAGTTTTCACTGTAAAACCGAGTTGGAGCTAGTACCTTCCCATATATATGTATGGAGTGGAGTCTACAACTGAAAAGAAACTTTGTGTTCCCAACAAGCTGGTTGAAGGACGGCTTTCACACACACTTAACTCTCAGAACTGAGCATGTGGAGAGACGTTCGTTCATCTAGCACAAATTGAACGGATTGCAGGAGAAACTTTTACTCTGGTTTCTCAGTCTGTTTCCTAGTGCCTGTTTCAACTTCCTGCAATTTTCACTGTAAAACCGTGTTGGAGCTACTACCTTCCCATATATATGTATGCAGTGGAGTTTGCAACTGAAAAGAAACTTTGTGTTCCCAACAAGCTAGTTGAAGGACGGCTTTCACACACACTTATCTCTCAGAACTGAGCATGTGGATAGACGTTCGTTCATCTAGCACAAAGGGAACGGGTTGCAGGAGAAACTTTTACTCTGGTTTCTCAGTCTGTTTCCTAGTGCCTGTTTCAAGTTCCTGCAGTTTTCCATGTAAACCCGAGTTGGAGCTAGTACCTTCCCATATATATGTATGGAGTGGAGTTGGAAACTGAAAAGAAACTTTGTGTTGCCAACAAGCTAGTTGAAGGACGGCTTTCTCACACACTTATCTCTCAAAACTGAGCATGTTGAGAGACGTTCGTTCATCTAGCACAAAGGGAACGGGTTGCAGGAGAAACTTTTACTCTGGTTTCTCAGTCTGTTTCCTAGTGCCGGTTTGAAGTTCCTGCAGTTTTCACTGTAAAACCGAGTTGGAGCTAGTACCTTCCCATATATATGTATGGAATGGAGTTTGAAACTGAAAAGAAACTTTGTGTTCCCAACAAGCTGGTTGAAGGACGGCTTTCACACACAATTATCTCTCAGAACTGAGCATGTGGAGAGACTTTCGTTCATCTAGCACAAAGGGAACGGATTGCAGGAGAAACTTTTACTCTGGTTTCTCAGTCTGTTTCCTAGTGCCGGTTTGAAGTTCCTGCAGTTTTCACTGTAAAACCGAGTTGGAGTTAGTACCTTCCCATATATATGTATGGAGTGGAGTCTACAACTGAAAAGAAACTTTGTGTTCCCAACAAGCTGGTTGAAGGACGGCTTTCACACACACTTATCTCTCAGAACTGAGCATGTGGAGAGACGTTCGTTCATCTAGCACAAATGGAACGGATTGCAGGAGAAACTTTTACTCTGGTTTCTCAGTCTGTTTCCTAGTGCCTGTTTCAAGTTCCTGGAATTTTCACTGTAAAATCGAGTTGGAGCTTCTACCTTCCCATATATATGTATGGAGTGGAGTTGGAAACTGAAAAGAAACTTTGTGTTCCCAACAAGCTAGTTGAAGGACGGCTTTCACACACAATTATCTCTCAGAACTGAGCATGTGGAGAGACGTTCGTTCATCTAGCACAAAGGGAACGGGTTGCAGGAGAAACTTTTACTCTGGTTTCTCAGTATGTTTCCTAGTGCCGGTTTGAAGTTCCTGCAGTTTTCACTGTAAAACCGATTTGGAGCTAGTAACTTCCCATATATATTAAAGGAGTGGAGTTTGCAACTGAAAAGAAACTTTGTGTTCCCAACAAGCTAGTTGAAGGACGGCTTTCACACACAATTATCTCTCAAAACTGAGCATGTGGAGAGACGTTCGTTCATCTAGCACAAATTGAACGGATTGCAGGAGAAACTTTTACTCTGGTTTCTCAGTCTGTTTCCTAGTGCCGGTTTGAAGTTCGTGCAGTTTTCACTGTAAAACCGACTTGGAGCTAGTACATTCCCATACATATGTATGGAGTGGAGTTGGAAACTGAAAAGAAACTTTGTGTACCCAACAAGCTAGTTGAAAGACGGCTTTCAAACACACTTATCTCTCAGAACTGAGCATGTGGAGAGACGTTCGTTCATCTAGCACAAAGGGAACTGGTTGCAGGAGAAACTTTTACTCTGGTCTCTCGGTCTGTTTCCTAGTGCCGGTTTGAAGTTCCTGCAGTTTTCACTGTAAAACCGAGTTGGAGCTAGTACCTTCCCATATATATGTATGGAGTGAAGTTTACTACTGAAAAGAATCTTTGTGTTCCCAAAAAGCTGGTTGAAGGACGGCTTTCACACACACTTATCTCTCAGAACTGAGCATGTGGAGAGACGTTCGTTCATCTAGCACAAAGGGAACGGATAGCAGGAGAAACTTTTACTCTGGTTTCTCAGTCTGTTTCCTAGTGCCGGTTTGAATTTCATGCAGTTTTCACTGTAAAACCGAGTTGGAGCTAGTACCTTCCCATATATATGTATGGAGTGGAGTTGGAAACTGAAAAGAAATTTTGTGTTGCCAACAAGCTAGTTGAAGGACGGCTTTCTCACACACTTACCTCTCAAAATTTAGCATGTTGAGAGACGTTCGTTCATCTAGCACAAAGGGAACGGGTTGCAGGAGAAACTTTTACTCTGGTTTCTCAGTCTGTTTCCTAGTGCCTGTTTCAAGTTCCTGCAGTTTACACTGTAGAACCGAGTTGGAGCTAGTACCTTCCCATATATATGTATGGAGTGGAGTTGGAAACTGAAAAGAAACTTTGTGTTGCCAACAAGCTAGTTGAAGGACGGCTTTCTCACACACTTATCTCTCAAAACTGAGCATGTTGAGAGACGTTCGTTCATCTAGCACAAAGGGAAAGTGTTGCAGGAGAAACTTTTACACTGGTTTCTCAGTCTGTTTCCTAGTGCCGGTTTGAAGTTCCTGCAGTTTTCACTGTAAAACCGAGTTGGAGCTAGTACCTTAACATATATATATATATGGAGTGGAGTTTACAACTGAAAAGAAACTTTGTGTTCCCAACAAGCTGGTTGAAGGACGGCTTTCACACACTCTTATCTCTCAGAACTGAGCATGTGGAGAGACGTTCGTTCATCTAGCACAAAGGGAACGGATTGCAGGAGAAACTTTTACTCTGGTTTCTCAGTCTGTTTCCTAGTGCCTGTTTCAAGTTCCTGCAGTTTTCACTGTAAAACCGAGTTGGAGCTAGTACCTTCCCATATATATGTATGGAGTGGAGTTGGAAACTGAAAAGAAACTTTGTGTTGCCAACAAGCTTGTTGAAGGACGGCTTTCTCACACACATATCTATCAAAACTGAGCATGTTGAGAGACGTTCGTTCATCTAGCACAAAGTGAACGGGTTGCAGGAGAAACTTTTCTCTGGTTTCTCAGTCTGTTTCCTAGTGCCGGTTTGAAGTTCCTGCAGTTTTCACTGTAAAACCGTGTTGGAGCTAGTACCTTCCCATATATATGTAAGGAGTGGAATTTACAACTGAAAACAAACTTTGTGTTCCCAACAAGCTGGATGAAGGACGGCTTTCACACACACTTATCTCTCAGAAATGAGGATGTGGAGAGACGTTCGTTCATCTAGCACAAAGGGAACGGATTGCAGGAGAAACTTTTACTCTGGTTTCTCAGTCTGTTTCCTAGTGCCTGTTTCAAGTTCCTGCAGTTTACACTGTAGAACCGAGTTGGAGCTAGTACCTTCCCATATATATGTATGGAGTGGAGTTGGAAACTGAAAAGAAACTTTGTGTTGCCAACAAGCTAGTTGAAGGACGGCTTTCTCACACACTTATCTCTCAAAACTGAGCATGTTGAGAGACGTTCGTTCATCTAGCACAAAGGGAAAGTGTTGCAGGAGAAACTTTTACACTGGTTTCTCAGTCTGTTTCCTAGTGCCGGTTTGAAGTTCCTGCAGTTTTCACTGTAAAACCGAGTTGGAGCTAGTACCTTAACATATATATGTATGGAGTGGAGTTTACAACTGAAAAGAAACTTTGTGTTCCCAACAAGATGGTTGAAGGACGGCTTTCACACACTCTTATCTCTCAGAACTCAGCATGTGGAGAGACGTTCGTTCATCTAGCACAAAGGGAACGGATTGCAGGAGAAACTTTTACTCTGGTTTCTCAGTCTGTTTCCTAGTGCCTGTTTCAAGTTCCTGCAGTTTTCACTGTTAAACCGAGTTGGAGCTAGTACCTTCCCATATATATGTATGGAGTGGAGTTGGAAACTGAAAAGAAACTTTGTGTTGCCAACAAGCTTGTTGAAGGACGGCTTTCTCACACACATATCTATCAAAACTGAGCATGTTGAGAGACGTTCGTTCATCTAGCCCAAAGTGAACGGGTTGCAGGAGAAACTTTTCTCTGGTTTCTCAGTCTGTTTCCTAGTGCCGGTTTGAAGTTCCTGCAGTTTTCACTGTAAAACAGTGTTGGAGCTAGTACCTTCCCATATATATGTAAGGAGTGGAATTTACAACTGAAAAGAAACTTTGTGTTCCCAACAAGCTGGATGAAGGACGGCTTTCACACACACTTATCTCTCAGAAATGAGGATGTGGAGAGACGTTCGTTCATCTAGCACAAAGGGAACGGATTGCAGGAGAAACTTTTACTCTGGTTTCTCAGTCTGTTTCCTAGTGCCTGTTTCAAGTTCCTGCAATTTTCACTGTAAAACCGAGTTGGAGCTAGTACCTTCCGATATATATGTATGCAGTGGAGTTTGCAACTGAAAAGAATCTTTGTGTTCCCAACAAGCTAGTTGAAGGACGGCTTTCACACTCAATTATCTCTCAGAACTGAGCATGTGGAGACACGTTCGTTCATCTAGCACAAAGGGAACGGGTTGCAGGAGAAACTTTTACTCTGGTTTCTCAGTCTGTTTCCTAGTGCCGGTTTGAAGTTCCTGCAGTTTTCACTGTAAAACCGATTTGGAGCTAGTACCTTCCCATATATATGTATGGAGTGGAGTTTACAACTGAAAAGAAACTTTGTGTTCCCAACAAGCAGGTTGAAGGACGGCTTTCACACACACTTATCTCTCAGAACTGAGCATGTGGACAGACGTTCGTTCATCTAGCACAAAGGGAACGGATTGCAGGAGAAACTTTTACTCTGGTTTCTCAGTCTGTTTCCTAGTGCCTGTTTCAAGTTCCTGCAATTTTCACTATAAAACCGACTTGGAGCTAGTACCTTCCCATATATATGTATGCAGTGGAGTTTGCAACTGAAAAGAAACTTTGTGTTCCCAACAAGCTGTTTGAAGGACGGCTTTCACACACACTTATCTCTCAGAACTGAGCATGTGGAGAGACGTTCGTTCATCTAGCACTAAGGGAACGGATTGCAGGAGAAACTTTTACTCTGGTTTCTCAGTCTGTTTCCTAGTGCCGGTTTGAAGTTCCTGCAGTTTTCACTGTAAAACCGAGTTGGAGCTAGTACCTTCCCATATATATGTATGGAGTAGAGTTGGAAACTGAAAAGAAACTTTGTTTTCCCAACAAGCTAGTTGAAGGACGGCTTTCACACACACTTATCTCTCAAAACTGATCATGTGGTGAGATGTTCGTTCATCTAGCAAAGGTAACGGGTTGCAGGAGAAATTTTTACTCTGGTTTCTCAGTCTGTTTCCTAGTGCCTGTTTGAAGTTCCTGCAGTTTTCACTGTAAAACCGAGTTGGAGCTTGTACCTTCCCATATATATGTATGGAGTGGAGTTTGCAACTGAAAAGAATCTTTGTGTTCCCAACATGCTAGTTGAAGGACGGCTTTCACACTCACTTATCTCTCAAAACTGAGCATGAGGAGAGACGTTCGTTCATCTAGCACAAAGGGAACTGGTTTGCAGGGGAAACTTTTACTCTGGTTTCTCAGTCTGTTTCCTAGTGCCGGTTTGAGGTTCCTGCAGTTTTCACTGTAAAACCGAGTTGGAGCTAGTACCTTCCCATATATATGTAAGGAGTAGAGTTGGAAACTGAAAAGAAACTTTGTTTTCCCAACAAGCTATTTGAAGGACGGCATTCACACACACTTATCTCTCAAAACTGAGCATGTGGAGAGATGTTCGTTCATCTAGCACAAAGGGAACGGGTTACAGGAGAAACTTTTACTCTGGTTTCTCCGTCTGTTTCCTAGTGCCGGTTTGAAGTTCCTGCAGTTTTCACTGTAAAACCGAGTTGGAGCTAGTACCTTCCCGTATATATGTATGGAGTGGAGTTTGAAACTGAAAAAAAACTTTGTGTTGCCAACAAGCTAGTTGAAGGACGGCTTTCTCACACACTTATCTCTCAAAACTGAGCATGTTGAGAGACGTTCGTTCATCTAGCACAAAGGGAAAGTGTTGCAGGAGAAACTTTTACACTGGTTTCTCAGTCTGTTTCCTAGTGCCGGTTTGAAGTTCCTGCAGTTTTCACTGTAAAACCGAGTTGGAGCTAGTACCTTAACATATATATATATGGAGTGGAGTTTACAACTGAAAAGAAACTTTGTGTTCCCAACAAGCTGGTTGAAGGACGGCTTTCACACACTCTTATCTCTCAGAACTGAGCATGTGGAGAGACGTTCGTTCATCTAGCACAAAGGGAACGGATTGCAGGAGAAACTTTTACTCTGGTTTCTCAGTCTGTTTCCTAGTGCCTGTTTCAAGTTCCTGCAGTTTTCACTGTAAAACCGAGTTGGAGCTAGTACCTTCCCATATATATGTATGGAGTGGAGTTGGAAACTGAAAAGAAACTTTGTGTTGCCAACAAGCCTGTTGAAGGACGGCTTTCTCACACACATATCTATCAAAACTGAGCATGTTGAGAGAAGTTCGTTCATCTAGCACAAAGTGAACGGGTTGCAGGAGAAACTTTTCTCTGGTTTCTCAGTCTGTTTCCTAGTGCCGGTTTGAAGTTCCTGCAGTTTTCACTGTAAAACCGTGTTGGAGCTAGTACCTTCCCATATATATGTAAGGAGTGGAATTTACAACTGAAAACAAACTTTGTGTTCCCAACAAGCTGGATGAAGGACGGCTTTCACACACACTTATCTCTCAGAAATGAGGATGTGGAGAGACGTTCGTTCATCTAGCACAAAGGGAACGGATTGCAGGAGAAACTTTTACTCTGGTTTCTCAGTCTGTTTCCTAGTGCCTGTTTCAAGTTCCTGCAGTTTACACTGTAGAACCGAGTTGGAGCTAGTACCTTCCCATATATATGTATGGAGTGGAGTTGGAAACTGAAAAGAAACTTTGTGTTGCCAACAAGCTAGTTGAAGGACGGCTTTCTCACACACTTATCTCTCAAAACTGAGCATGTTGAGAGACGTTCGTTCATCTAGCACAAAGGGAAAGTGTTGCAGGAGAAACTTTTACACTGGTTTCTCAGTCTGTTTCCTAGTGCCGGTTTGAAGTTCCTGCAGTTTTCACTGTAAAACCGAGTTGGAGCTAGTACCTTAGCATATATATGTATGGAGTGGAGTTTACAACTGAAAAGAAACTTTGTGTTCCCAACAAGCTGGTTGAAGGACGGCTTTCACACACTCTTATCTCTCAGAACTGAGCATGTGGAGAGACGTTCGTTCATCTAGCACAAAGGGAACGGATTGCAGGAGAAACTTTTACTCTGGTTTCTCAGTCTGTTTCCTAGTGCCTGTTTCAAGTTCCTGCAGTTTTCACTGTTAAACCGAGTTGGAGCTTGTACCTTCCCATATATATGTATGGAGTGGAGTTGGAAACTGAAAAGAAACTTTGTGTTGCCAACAAGCTTGTTGAAGGACGGCTTTCTCACACACATATCTATCAAAACTGAGCATGTTGAGAGACGTTCGTTCATCTAGCACAAAGTGAACGGGTTGCAGGAGAAACTTTTCTCTGGTTTCTCAGTCTGTTTCCTAGTGCCGGTTTGAAGTTCCTGCAGTTTTCACTGTAAAACCGTGTTGGAGCTAGTACCTTCCCATATATATGTAAGGAGTGGAATTTACAACTGAAAAGAAACTTTGTGTTCCCAACAAGCTGGATGAAGGACGGCTTTCACACACACTTATCTCTCAGAAATGAGGATGTGGAGAGACGTTCGTTCATCTAGCACAAAGGGAACGGATTGCAGGAGAAACTTTTACTCTGGATTCTCAGTCTGTTTCCTAGTGCCTGTTTCAAGTTCCTGCAATTTTCACTGTAAAACCGAGTTGGAGCTAGTACCTTCCGATATATATGTATGCAGTGGAGTTTGCAACTGAAAAGAATCTTTGTGTTCCCAACAAGCTAGTTGAAGGACGGCTTTCACACTCACTTATCTCTCAGAACTGAGCATGTGGAGACACGTTCGTTCATATAGCACAAATGGAACGGGTTGCAGGAGAAACTTTTACTCTGGTTTCTCAGTCTGTTTCCTAGTGCCGGTTTGAAGTTCCTGCAGTTTTCACTGTAAAACCGATTTGGAGCTAGTACCTTCCCATATATATGTATGGAGTGGAGTTTACAACTGAAAAGAAACTTTGTGTTCCCAACAAGCAGGTTGAAGGCGGCTTTCACACACACTTATCTCTCAGAACTGAGCATGTGGACAGACGTTCGTTCATCTAGCACAAAGGGAACGGATTGCAGGAGAAACTTTTACTCTGGTTTCTCAGTCTGTTTCCTAGTGCCTGTTTCAAGTTCCTGCAATTTTCACTATAAAACCGACTTGGAGCTAGTACCTTCCCATATATATGTATGCAGTGGAGTTTGCAACTGAAAAGAAACTTTGTGTTCCCAACAAGCTGTTTGAAGGACGGCTTTCACACACACTTATCTCTCAGAACTGAGCATGTGGAGAGACGTTCGTTCATCTAGCACTAAGGGAACGGATTGCAGGAGAAACTTTTACTCTGGTTTCTCAGTCTGTTTCCTAGTGCCGGTTTGAAGTTCCTGCAGTTTTCACTGTAAAACCGAGTTGGAGCTAGTACCTTCCCATATATATGTATGGAGTAGAGTTGGAAACTGAAAAGAAACTTTGTTTTCCCAACAAGCTAGTTGAAGGACGGCTTTCACACACACTTATCTCTCAAAACTGATCATGTGGTGAGATGTTCGTTCATCTAGCAAAGGTAACGGGTTGCAGGAGAAATTTTTACTCTGGTTTCTCAGTCTGTTTCCTAGTGCCTGTTTGAAGTTCCTGCAGTTTTCACTGTAAAACCGAGTTGGAGCATGTACCTTCCCATATATATGTATGGAGTGGAGTTTGCAACTGAAAAGAATCTTTGTGTTCCCAACATGCTAGTTGAAGGACGGCTTTCACACTCACTTATCTCTCAAAACTGAGCATGAGGAGAGACGTTCGTTCATCTAGCACAAAGGGAACTGGTTTGCAGGGGAAACTTTTACTCTGGTTTCTCAGTCTGTTTCCTAGTGCCTGTTTCAAGTTCCTGCAGTTTTCACTGTTAAACCGAGTTGGAGCTAGTACCTTCCCATATATATGTATGGAGTGGAGTTGGAAACTGAAAAGAAACTTTGTGTTGCCAACAAGCTTGTTGAAGGACGGCTTTCTCACACACATATCTATCAAAACTGAGCATGTTGAGAGACGTTCGTTCATCTAGCACAAAGTGAACGGGTTGCAGGAGAAACTTTTCTCTGGTTTCTCAGTCTGTTTCCTAGTGCCGGTTTGAAGTTCCTGCAGTTTTCACTGTAAAACCGTGTTGGAGCTAGTACCTTCCCATATATATGTAAGGAGTGGAATTTACAACTGAAAAGAAACTTTGTGTTCCCAACAAGCTGGATGAAGGACGGCTTTCACACACACTTATCTCTCAGAAATGAGGATGTGGAGAGACGTTCGTTCATCTAGCACAAAGGGAACGGATTGCAGGAGAAACTTTTACTCTGGTTTCTCAGTCTGTTTCCTAGTGCCTGTTTCAAGTTCCTGCAATTTTCACTGTAAAACCGAGTTGGAGCTAGTACCTTCCGATATATATGTATGCAGTGGAGTTTGCAACTGAAAAGAATCTTTGTGTTCCCAACAAGCTAGTTGAAGGACGGCTTTCACACTCACTTATCTCTCAGAACTGAGCATGTGGAGACACGTTCGTTCATATAGCACAAATGGAACGGGTTGCAGGAGAAACTTTTACTCTGGTTTCTCAGTCTGTTTCCTAGTGCCGGTTTGAAGTTCCTGCAGTTTTCACTGTAAAACCGATTTGGAGCTAGTACCTTCCCATATATATGTATGGAGTGGAGTTTACAACTGAAAAGAAACTTTGTGTTCCCAACAAGCAGGTTGAAGGCGGCTTTCACACACACTTATCTCTCAGAACTGAGCATGTGGACAGACGTTCGTTCATCTAGCACAAAGGGAACGGATTGCAGGAGAAACTTTTACTCTGGTTTCTCAGTCTGTTTCCTAGTGCCTGTTTCAAGTTCCTGCAATTTTCACTATAAAACCGACTTGGAGCTAGTACCTTCCCATATATATGTATGCAGTGGAGTTTGCAACTGAAAAGAAACTTTGTGTTCCCAACAAGCTGTTTGAAGGACGGCTTTCACACACACTTATCTCTCAGAACTGAGCATGTGGAGAGACGTTCGTTCATCTAGCACTAAGGGAACGGATTGCAGGAGAAACTTTTACTCTGGTTTCTCAGTCTGTTTCCTAGTGCCGGTTTGAAGTTCCTGCAGTTTTCACTGTAAAACCGAGTTGGAGCTAGTACCTTCCCATATATATGTATGGAGTAGAGTTGGAAACTGAAAAGAAACTTTGTTTTCCCAACAAGCTAGTTGAAGGACGGCTTTCACACACACTTATCTCTCAAAACTGATCATGTGGTGAGATGTTCGTTCATCTAGCAAAGGTAACGGGTTGCAGGAGAAATTTTTACTCTGGTTTCTCAGTCTGTTTCCTAGTGCCTGTTTGAAGTTCCTGCAGTTTTCACTGTAAAACCGAGTTGGAGCTTGTACCTTCCCATATATATGTATGGAGTGGAGTTTGCAACTGAAAAGAATCTTTGTGTTCCCAACATGCTAGTTGAAGGACGGCTTTCACACTCACTTATCTCTCAAAACTGAGCATGAGGAGAGACGTTCGTTCATCTAGCACAAAGGGAACTGGTTTGCAGGGGAAACTTTTACTCTGGTTTCTCAGTCTGTTTCCTAGTGCCGGTTTGAGGTTCCTGCAGTTTTCACTGTAAAACCGAGTTGGAGCTAGTACCTTCCCATATATATGTAAGGAGTAGAGTTGGAAACTGAAAAGAAACTTTGTTTTCCCAACAAGCTATTTGAAGGACGGCATTCACACACACTTATCTCTCAAAACTGAGCATGTGGAGAGATGTTCGTTCATCTAGCACAAAGGGAACGGGTTACAGGAGAAACTTTTACTCTGGTTTCTCCGTCTGTTTCCTAGTGCCGGTTTGAAGTTCCTGCAGTTTTCACTGTAAAACCGAGTTGGACCTAGTACCTTCCCGTATATATGTATGGAGTGGAGTTGGAAACTGAAAAAAAACTTTGTGTTGCCAACAAGCTAGTTGAAGGACGGCTTTCTCACACACTTATCTCTCAAAACTGAGCATGTTGAGAGACGTTCGTTCATCTAGCACAAAGGGAAAGTGTTGCAGGAGAAACTTTTACACTGGTTTCTCAGTCTGTTTCCTAGTGCCGGTTTGAAGTTCCTGCAGTTTTCACTGTAAAACCGAGTTGGAGCTAGTACCTTAACATATATATATATGGAGTGGAGTTTACAACTGAAAAGAAACTTTGTGTTCCCAACAAGCTGGTTGAAGGACGGCTTTCACACACTCTTATCTCTCAGAACTGAGCATGTGGAGAGACGTTCGTTCATCTAGCACAAAGGGAACGGATTGCAGGAGAAACTTTTACTCTGGTTTCTCAGTCTGTTTCCTAGTGCCTGTTTCAAGTTCCTGCAGTTTTCACTGTAAAACCGAGTTGGAGCTAGTACCTTCCCATATATATGTATGGAGTGGAGTTGGAAACTGAAAAGAAACTTTGTGTTGCCAACAAGCCTGTTGAAGGACGGCTTTCTCACACACATATCTATCAAAACTGAGCATGTTGAGAGACGTTCGTTCATCTAGCACAAAGTGAACGGGTTGCAGGAGAAACTTTTCTCTGGTTTCTCAGTCTGTTTCCTAGTGCCGGTTTGAAGTTCCTGCAGTTTTCACTGTAAAACCGTGTTGGAGCTAGTACCTTCCCATATATATGTAAGGAGTGGAATTTACAACTGAAAAGAAACTTTGTGTTCCCAACAAGCTGGATGAAGGACGGCTTTCACACACACTTATCTCTCAGAAATGAGGATGTGGAGAGACGTTCGTTCATCTAGCACAAAGGGAACGGATTGCAGGAGAAACTTTTACTCTGGTTTCTCAGTCTGTTTCCTAGTGCCTGTTTCAAGTTCCTGCAGTTTACACTGTAGAACCGAGTTGGAGCTAGTACCTTCCCATATATATGTATGGAGTGGAGTTGGAAACTGAAAAGAAACTTTGTGTTGCCAACAAGCTAGTTGAAGGACGGCTTTCTCACACACTTATCTCTCAAAACTGAGCATGTTGAGAGACGTTCGTTCATCTAGCACAAAGGGAAAGTGTTGCAGGAGAAACTTTTACACTGGTTTCTCAGTCTGTTTCCTAGTGCCGGTTTGAAGTTCCTGCAGTTTTCACTGTAAAACCGAGTTGGAGCTAGTACCTTAACATATATATGTATGGAGTGGAGTTTACAACTGAAAAGAAACTTTGTGTTCCCAACAAGCTGGTTGAAGGACGGCTTTCACACACTCTTATCTCTCAGAACTGAGCATGTGGAGAGACGTTCGTTCATCTAGCACAAAGGGAACGGATTGCAGGAGAAACTTTTACTCTGGTTTCTCAGTCTGTTTCCTAGTGCCTGTTTCAAGTTCCTGCAGTTTTCACTGTTAAACCGAGTTGGAGCTAGTACCTTCCCATATATATGTATGGAGTGGAGTTGGAAACTGAAAAGAAACTTTGTGTTGCCAACAAGCTTGTTGAAGGACGGCTTTCTCACACACATATCTATCAAAACTGAGCATGTTGAGAGACGTTCGTTCATCTAGCACAAAGTGAACGGGTTGCAGGAGAAACTTTTCTCTGGTTTCTCAGTCTGTTTCCTAGTGCCGGTTTGAAGTTCCTGCAGTTTTCACTGTAAAACCGTGTTGGAGCTAGTACCTTCCCATATATATGTAAGGAGTGGAATTTACAACTGAAAAGAAACTTTGTGTTCCCAACAAGCTGGATGAAGGACGGCTTTCACACACACTTATCTCTCAGAAATGAGGATGTGGAGAGACGTTCGTTCATCTAGCACAAAGGGAACGGATTGCAGGAGAAACTTTTACTCTGGTTTCTCAGTCTGTTTCCTAGTGCCTGTTTCAAGTTCCTGCAATTTTCACTGTAAAACCGAGTTGGAGCTAGTACCTTCCGATATATATGTATGCAGTGGAGTTTGCAACTGAAAAGAATCTTTGTGTTCCCAACAAGCTAGTTGAAGGACGGCTTTCACACTCACTTATCTCTCAGAACTGAGCATGTGGAGACACGTTCGTTCATATAGCACAAATGGAACGGGTTGCAGGAGAAACTTTTACTCTGGTTTCTCAGTCTGTTTCCTAGTGCCGGTTTGAAGTTCCTGCAGTTTTCACTGTAAAACCGATTTGGAGCTAGTACCTTCCCATATATATGTATGGAGTGGAGTTTACAACTGAAAAGAAATTTTGTGTTCCCAACAAGCAGGTTGAAGGCGGCTTTCACACACACTTATCTCTCAGAACTGAGCATGTGGACAGACGTTCGTTCATCTAGCACAAAGGGAACGGATTGCAGGAGAAACTTTTACTCTGGTTTCTCAGTCTGTTTCCTAGTGCCTGTTTCAAGTTCCTGCAATTTTCACTATAAAACCGACTTGGAGCTAGTACCTTCCCATATATATGTATGCAGTGGAGTTTGCAACTGAAAAGAAACTTTGTGTTCCCAACAAGCTGTTTGAAGGACGGCTTTCACACACACTTATCTCTCAGAACTGAGCATGTGGAGAGACGTTCGTTCATCTAGCACTAAGGGAACGGATTGCAGGAGAAACTTTTACTCTGGTTTCTCAGTCTGTTTCCTAGTGCCGGTTTGAAGTTCCTGCAGTTTTCACTGTAAAACCGAGTTGGAGCTAGTACCTTCCCATATATATGTATGGAGTAGAGTTGGAAACTGAAAAGAAACTTTGTTTTCCCAACAAGCTAGTTGAAGGACGGCTTTCACACACACTTATCTCTCAAAACTGATCATGTGGTGAGATGTTCGTTCATCTAGCAAAGGTAACGGGTTGCAGGAGAAATTTTTACTCTGGTTTCTCAGTCTGTTTCCTAGTGCCTGTTTGAAGTTCCTGCAGTTTTCACTGTAAAACCGAGTTGGAGCTTGTACCTTCCCATATATATGTATGGAGTGGAGTTTGCAACTGAAAAGAATCTTTGTGTTCCCAACATGCTAGTTGAAGGACGGCTTTCACACTCACTTATCTCTCAAAACTGAGCATGAGGAGAGACGTTCGTTCATCTAGCACAAAGGGAACTGGTTTGCAGGGGAAACTTTTACTCTGGTTTCTCAGTCTGTTTCCTAGTGCCTGTTTCAAGTTCCTGCAGTTTTCACTGTTAAACCGAGTTGGAGCTAGTACCTTCCCATATATATGTATGGAGTGGAGTTGGAAACTGAAAAGAAACTTTGTGTTGCCAACAAGCTTGTTGAAGGACGGCTTTCTCACACACATATCTATCAAAACTGAGCATGTTGAGAGACGTTCGTTCATCTAGCACAAAGTGAACGGGTTGCAGGAGAAACTTTTCTCTGGTTTCTCAGTCTGTTTCCTAGTGCCGGTTTGAAGTTCCTGCAGTTTTCACTGTAAAACCGTGTTGGAGCTAGTACCTTCCCATATATATGTAAGGAGTGGAATTTACAACTGAAAAGAAACTTTGTGTTCCCAACAAGCTGGATGAAGGACGGCTTTCACACACACTTATCTCTCAGAAATGAGGATGTGGAGAGACGTTCGTTCATCTAGCACAAAGGGAACGGATTGCAGGAGAAACTTTTACTCTGGTTTCTCAGTCTGTTTCCTAGTGCCTGTTTCAAGTTCCTGCAATTTTCACTGTAAAACCGAGTTGGAGCTAGTACCTTCCGATATATATGTATGCAGTGGAGTTTGCAACTGAAAAGAATCTTTGTGTTCCCAACAAGCTAGTTGAAGGACGGCTTTCACACTCACTTATCTCTCAGAACTGAGCATGTGGAGACACGTTCGTTCATATAGCACAAATGGAACGGGTTGCAGGAGAAACTTTTACTCTGGTTTCTCAGTCTGTTTCCTAGTGCCGGTTTGAAGTTCCTGCAGTTTTCACTGTAAAACCGATTTGGAGCTAGTACCTTCCCATATATATGTATGGAGTGGAGTTTACAACTGAAAAGAAACTTTGTGTTCCCAACAAGCAGGTTGAAGGCGGCTTTCACACACACTTATCTCTCAGAACTGAGCATGTGGACAGACGTTCGTTCATCTAGCACAAAGGGAACGGATTGCAGGAGAAACTTTTACTCTGGTTTCTCAGTCTGTTTCCTAGTGCCTGTTTCAAGTTCCTGCAATTTTCACTATAAAACCGACTTGGAGCTAGTACCTTCCCATATATATGTATGCAGTGGAGTTTGCAACTGAAAAGAAACTTTGTGTTCCCAACAAGCTGTTTGAAGGACGGCTTTCACACACACTTATCTCTCAGAACTGAGCATGTGGAGAGACGTTCGTTCATCTAGCACTAAGGGAACGGATTGCAGGAGAAACTTTTACTCTGGTTTCTCAGTCTGTTTCCTAGTGCCGGTTTGAAGTTCCTGCAGTTTTCACTGTAAAACCGAGTTGGAGCTAGTACCTTCCCATATATATGTATGGAGTAGAGTTGGAAACTGAAAAGAAACTTTGTTTTCCCAACAAGCTAGTTGAAGGACGGCTTTCACACACACTTATCTCTCAAAACTGATCATGTGGTGAGATGTTCGTTCATCTAGCAAAGGTAACGGGTTGCAGGAGAAATTTTTACTCTGGTTTCTCAGTCTGTTTCCTAGTGCCTGTTTGAAGTTCCTGCAGTTTTCACTGTAAAACCGAGTTGGAGCTTGTACCTTCCCATATATATGTATGGAGTGGAGTTTGCAACTGAAAAGAATCTTTGTGTTCCCAACATGCTAGTTGAAGGACGGCTTTCACACTCACTTATCTCTCAAAACTGAGCATGAGGAGAGACGTTCGTTCATCTAGCACAAAGGGAACTGGTTTGCAGGGGAAACTTTTACTCTGGTTTCTCAGTCTGTTTCCTAGTGCCGGTTTGAGGTTCCTGCAGTTTTCACTGTAAAACCGAGTTGGAGCTAGTACCTTCCCATATATATGTAAGGAGTAGAGTTGGAAACTGAAAAGAAACTTTGTTTTCCCAACAAGCTATTTGAAGGACGGCATTCACACACACTTATCTCTCAAAACTGAGCATGTGGAGAGATGTTCGTTCATCTAGCACAAAGGGAACGGGTTACAGGAGAAACTTTTACTCTGGTTTCTCCGTCTGTTTCCTAGTGCCGGTTTGACGTTCCTGCAGTTTTCACTGTAAAACCGAGTTGGACCTAGTACCTTCCCGTATATATGTATGGAGTGGAGTTTGCAACTGAAAAGAAACTTTGTGTTCCCAACAAGCTGGTTGAAGGACGGCTTTCACACACACTTATCTCTCAGAACTGAGCATGTGGACAGACGTTCGTTCATCTAGCACTAAGGGAACGGATTGCAGGAGAAACTTTTACTCTGGTTTCTCAGTCTGTTTCCTAGTGCCTGTTTCAAGTTCCTGAAGTTTTCACTGTAAAACAGAGTTGGAGCTAGTACCTTCTCATATATATGTATGCAGTGGAGTTTGCAACTAAAAAGAAACTTTGTGTTCCCAACAAGCTGGTTGAAGGACGGCTTTCACACACACTTATCTCTCAGAACTGAGCATGTGGAGAGACGTTCTTTCATCTAGCACTAAGGGAATGGATTGCAGGAGAAACTTTTACTCTGGTTTCTCAGTCTGTTTCCTAGTGCCGGTTTGAGGTTCCTGCAATTTTCACTGTAAAACCGAGTTGGAGCTAGTACCTTCCCATATATATGTAAGGAGTAGAGTTGGAAACTGAAAAGAAACTTTGTTTTCCCAACAAGCTATTTGAAGGACGGCATTCACACACACTTATCTCTCAAAACTGAGCATGTGGAGAGATGTTCGTTCATCTAGCACAAAGGGAACGGGTTACAGGAGAAACTTTTACTCTGGTTTCTCCGTCTGTTTCCTAGTGCCGGTTTGAAGTTCCTGCAGTTTTCACTGTAAAACCGATTTGGAGCTAGTACCTTCCCGTATATATGTATGGAGTGGAGTTTGCAACTGAGAAGAAACTTTGTGTTCCCAACAAGCTGGTTGAAGGACGGCTTTCACACACACTTATCTCTCAGAACTGAGCATGTGGACAGACGTTCGTTCATCTAGCACTAAGGGAACGGATTGCAGGAGAAACTTTTACTCTGGTTTCTCAGTCTGTTTCCTAGTGCCTGTTTCAAGTTCCTGAAGTTTTCACTGTAAAACAGAGTTGGAGCTAGTACCTTCTCATATATATGTATGCAGTGGAGTTTGCAACTGAAAAGAAACTTTGTGTTCCCAACAAGCTGGTTGAAGTACGGCTTTCACACACACTTATCTCTCAGAACTGAGCATGTGGAGAGACGTTCTTTCATCTAGCACTAAGGGAACGGATTGCAGGAGAAACTTATACTCTGGTTTCTCAGTCTTTTCCTAGTGCCGGTTTGAAGTTCCTGCAGTTTTCACTGTAAAACCGAGTTGGAGCTAGTACCTTCCCATATATATGTATGGAGTAGAGTTGGAAACTGAAAAGAAACTTTGTTTTCCCAACAAGCTAGTTGAAGGACGGCTTTCACACACACTTATCTCTCAAAACTGATCATGTGGTGAGATGTTCGTTCATCTAGCAAAAATGGAACGGGTTGCAGGAGAAATTTTTACTCTGGTTTCTCAGTCTGTTTCCTAGTGCCGGTTTGAAGTTCCTGCAGTTTTCACTGTAAAACCGAGTTGGAGCTTGTACCTTCCCATATATATGTATGGAGTGGAGTTTGCAACTGAAAAGAATCTTTTTGTTCCCAACATGCTAGTTGAAGGATGGCTTTCACACTCACTTATCTCTCAAAACTGAGCATGAGGAGAGACGTTCGTTCATCTAGCACAAAGGGAACTGGTTTGCAGGGGAAACTTTTACTCTGGTTTCTCAGTCTGTTTCCTAGTGCCGGTTTGAGGTTCTTGCAGTTTTCACTGTAAAACCGAGTTGGAGCTAGTACCTTCCCATATATATGTATGGAGTAGAGTTGGAAACTGAAAAGAAACTTTGTTTTCCCAACAAGCTATTTGAAGGACGGCTTTCACACACACTTATCTCTCAAAACTGAGCATGTGGAGAGATGTTCGTTCATCTAGCACAAAGGGAACGGGTTACAGGAGAAACTTTTACTCTGGTTTCTCCGTCTGTTTCCTAGTGCCGGTTTGAAGTTCCTGCAGTTTCCACTGTAAAACCGAGTTGGAGCTAGTACCTTCCCGTATATATGTATGGAGTGGAGTTTGCAACTGAAAAGAAACTTTGTGTTCCCAACAAGCTGGTTGAAGGACGGCTTTCACACACACTTATCACTCAGAACTGAGCATGTGGAGAGACGTTCGTTCATCTAGCACTAAGGGAACGGATTGCAGGAGAAACTTTTACTCTGGTTTCTCAGTCTGTTTCCTAGTGCCTGTTTCAAGTTCCTGAAGTTTTCACTGTAAAACAGAGTTGGAGCTAGTACCTTCCCATATATATGTATGGAGTGGAGTAGGAAAGTGAAAAGAAACTTTGTGTTCCCAACAAGCTAGTTGAAGGACGGCTTTCACACTCACTTATCTCTCAAAACTGAGCATGAGGAGAGACGTTCGTTCATCTAGCACAAAGGGAACTGATTTGCAGGGGAAACTTATACTCTGGTTTCTCAGTCTGTTTCCTATTGCCGGTTGGAAGTTCCTGCAGTTTTCACTGTAAAACAGGGTTGGAGCTAGTACCTTCCCATATATATGTATGGAGTGGAGTTTACAACTGAAAAGAAAATTTGTGTTCCCAACAAGCTGGTTGAAGGACGGCTTTCACACACACTTATCTCTCAAAACTGAGCATGTGGAGAGACGTTCGTTCATCTAGCACAAAGGGAACGGATTGCAGGAGAAACTTTTACTCTGGTTTCTCAGTCTGTTTCCTAGTGCCTGTTTCAAGTTCCTGCAGTTTACACTGTAAAACCGAGTTGGAGCTAGTACCTTCCCATATATATGTATGGAGTGGAGGTGGAAACTGAAAAGAAACTTTGTGTTGCCAACAAGCTAGTTGAAGGACGGCTTTCTCACACACTTATCTCTCAAAACTGAGCATGTGGAGAGACGTTCGTTTATCTAGCAGAAAGGGAACGGATTGCAAGAGAAACTTTTACTCTGGTTTCTCAGTCTGTTTCCTAGTGCCTGTTTCAAGTTCCTGCAGTTTACACTGTAAAACCGAGTTGGAGCTACTACCTTCCCATATATATGTATGGAGTGGAGTTTGCAACTGAAAAGAAACTTTGTGTTCCCAACAAGATAGTTGAAGGACGGCTTTCTCACACACATATCTATCAAAACTGAGCATGTTGAGAGACGTTCGTTCATCTAGCACAAATGGAACGGATTGCAGGAGAAACTTTTACTCTGGTTTCTCAGTCTGTTTCCCAGTGCCGGTTTGAAGTTCCTGCAGTTTTCACTGTAAAACCGAGTTGGAGCTAGTACCTACCCGTATATATGTATGGAGTGGAGTTTGCAACTGAAAAGAAACTTTGTGTTCCCAACAAGCTGGTTGAAGGACGGCTTTCACACACACTTATCTCTCAGAACTGAGCATGTGGAGAGACGTTCGTTCATCTAGCACTAAGGGAACGGATTGCAGGAGAAACTTTTACTCTGGTTTCTCAGTCTGTTTCCTAGTGCCTGTTTCAAGTTCCTGAAGTTTTCACTGTAAAACAGAGTTGGAGCTAGTACCTTCCTATATATATGTATGGAGTGGAGTTGGAAAGTTAAAAGAAACTTTGTGTTCCCAACAAGCTAGTTGAAGGACGGCTTTCACACACACTTATCTGTCAGAACTGAGCATGTGGAGAGACGTTCGTTCATCTAGCACAAATGGAACGGGTTGCAGGAGAAACTTTTACTCTGGTTTC
The DNA here is from genome assembly GCF_036321535.1 of Camelus dromedarius. Lineage (NCBI taxonomy): Eukaryota > Metazoa > Chordata > Mammalia > Artiodactyla > Camelidae > Camelus > Camelus dromedarius. The sequence continues at coordinate 10,880,786 of NC_087470.1, read as the reverse complement.
TCAGTCTGTTTCCTAGTGCCGGTTGGAAGTTCCTGCAGTTTTCACTGTAAAACAGAGTTGGAGCTAGTACCTTCCCATATATATGTATGGAGTGGAGTGTACAACTGAAAAGAAACTTTGTGTTCCCAACAAGCTGGTTGAAGGACGGCTTTCACACACACTTATCTCTCAAAACTGAGCATGTGGAGAGACGTTCGTTCATCTAGCACAAAGGGAACGGATTGCAGGAGAAACTTTTACTCTGGTTTCTCAGTCTGTTTCCTAGTGCCTGTTTCAAGTTCCTGCAGTTTACACTGTAAAACCGAGTTGGAGCTAGTACCTTCCCATATATATGTATGGAGTGGAGTTGGAAACTGAAAAGAAACTTTGTGTTGCCAACAAGCTAGTTGAAGGACGGCTTTCTCACACACTTATCTCTCAAATCTGAGCATGTGGAGAGACGTTCGTTCATCTAGCACAAAGGGAACGGATTGCAGGAGAAACTTTTACTCTGGTTTCTCAGTCTGTTTCCTAGTGCCTGTTTCAAGTTCCTGCAGTTTACACTGTAAAACCGTGTTGGAGCTACTACCTTCCCATATATATGTATGGAGTGGAGTTTGCAACTGAAAAGAAACTTTGTGTTCCCAACAAGCTAGTTGAAGGACGGCTTTCTCACACACATATCTATCAAAACTGAGCATGTTGAGAGACGTTCGTTCATCTAGCACAAATTGAACGGGTTGCAGGAGAAACTTTTACTCTGGTTTCTCAGTCTGTTTCCTAGTGCCTGTATGAAGTTCCTGCAGTTTTCACTGTAAAACCGTGTTGGAGCTAGTACCTTCCCATATATATGTAAGGAGTGGAGTTTACAACTGAAAAGAAACTTTGTGTTCCCAACAAGCTGGATGAAGGATGGCTTTCACACACACTTATCTCTCAGAACTGAGCATGTGGAGAGACGTTCGTTCATCTAGCACAAAGGGAACGGATTGCAGGAGAAACTTTTACTCTGGTTTCTCAGTCTGTTTCCTAGTGCCTGTTTCAAGTTCCTGCAATTTTCACTGTAAAACCGATTTGGAGCTAGTACCTTCCGATATATATGTATGCAGTGGAGTTTACAACTGAAAAGAAAATTTGTGTTCCCAACAAGCTAGTAGATGGACGGCTTTCACACTCACTTATCTCTCAGAACTGAGCATGTGGAGACACGTTCGTTCATCTAGCACAAAGGGAACGGGTTGCAGGAGAAACTTTTACTCTGTTTTCTCAGTCTGTTTCCTAGTGCCGGTTTGAGTTCCTGCAGTTTTCACTCTAAAACCGAGTTGGAGCTAGTACCTTCCCATATATATGTATGGAGTGGAGTTTGCAACTGAAAAGAAACTTTGTGTTCCCAACAAGCTAGTTGAAGTACGGCTTTCACACACACTTATGTCTCAGAACTTAGCATGTGGAGAGACGTTCGTTCATCTAGCACAAAGGGAACTGGTTTGCAGGGGAAACTTTTACTCTGGTTTCTCAGTCTGTTTCCTAGTGCCGGTTTGAGGTTCCTGCAGTTTTCACTGTAAAACCGAGTTGGAGCTAGTACCTTCCCATATATATGTATGGAGTAGTGTTGGAAACTGAAAAGAAACTTTGTTTTCCCAACAAGCTAGTTGAAGGACGGCTTTCACACACACTTATCTCTCAAAACTGAGCATGTGGAGAGATGTTCGTTCATCTAGCACAAAGGGAACGGGTTACAGTAGAAACTTTTACTCTGGTTCCTCAGTCTGTTTCCTAGTGGCGGTTTGAAGTTCCTGCAGTTTTCACTGTAAAACCTAGTTGGATCTTGTACCTTCCCGTATATATGTATGGAGTGGAGTTTACAACTGATAAGAAACTTTGTGTTCCCAACAAGCTGGTTGAAGGACGGCTTTCACACACACTTATCTCTCAGAACTGAGCATGTGGGAGACGTTCGTTCATCTAGCACAAAGGGAACGGATTGCAGGAGAAACTTTTACTCTGGTTTCTCAGTCTGTTTCCTAGTGCCTGTTTCAAATTCCTGCTATTTTCACTGTAAACCGAGTTGAAGCTTGTACCTTCCCATATATATGTATGGAGTGGAGTTTGCAACTGAAAAGAAACTTTGTGTTCCCAACAATCTAGGTGAAGTACGGCTTTCACACACACTTATCTCTCAGAAGTGAGCACGTGGTGAGAGGTTCGTTCATCTAGCACAAAGGGAACGGGTTGCAGGGGAAACTTTTACTCTGGTATCTCAGTCTGTTTCCTAGTGTCGGTTTGAAGTTCCTGCATGTTTCACTGTAAGACCGAGTTGGAGCTTGTACCTTCCCATATATATGTATGGAGTGGAATTTGCAACTGAAAAGAATCTTTGTTTTCCCAACATGCTAGTTGAAGGACGGCTTTCACACTCACTTATCTCTCAAAACTGAGCATGAGGAGAGACTTTCGTTCATCTAGTCCAAAGGGAACGGGTTGCAGGAGAAACTTTTACTCTGGTTTCTCAGTCTGTTTCCTAGTGCCGGTTTGAAGTTCCTGCAGATTTCACTCTAAAACCGAGTTGGAGCTAGTACCTTCCCATATATATGTATGGAGTGGAGTTTGCAACTGAAAAGAATCTTTGTGTTCCCAACAAGCTGGTTGAAGGACGGCTTTCACACACACTTATCTCTCAGAACTGAGCATGTGGAGAGACGTTCGTTCATCTAGCACTAAGGGAACGGATTGCAGGAGAAACTTTTACTCTGGTTTCTCAATCTGTTTCCTAGTGCCTTTTTCAAGTTCCTGAAGTTTTCACTGTAAAACAGAGTTGGAGCTAGTACCTTCCCATATATATGTATGGAATGGAGTTGGAAAGTGAAAAGAAACTTTGTGTTCCCAACAAGCTAGTTGAAGGACGGCTTTCACACACACTTATCTGTCAGAACTGAGCATGTGGAGAGACGTTCGTTCATCTAGCACAAATGGAACGGGTTGCAGGAGAAACTTTTACTCTGGTTTCTCAGTCTGTTTCCTAGTGCCGGTTTGAAGTTCCTGCAGTTTTCACTGTAAAACAGAGTTGGAGCTAGTACCTTCCCATATATATGTATGGAGTGGTGTTTACAACTGAAAAGAAACTTTGTGTTCCCAACAAGCTGGTTGAAGGGCGGCTTTCACACACACTTATCTCTCAGAAGAGAGCATGTGGAGAGAAGTTCGTTCATCTAGCACAAAGGGAACGGGTTGCAGGGGAAACTTTTACTCTGGTTTCTCAGTCTGATTCCTAGTGCCGGTTTGAAGTTCCTGCATGTTTCACTGTAAGACCGAGTTGGAGCTTCTACCTTCCCATATATATGTATGGAGTGTAATTTGCAACTGAAAAGAATCTTTGTTTTCCCAACATGCTAGTTGAAGGACGGCTTTCACACTCACTTATCTCTCAAAACTGAGCATGAGGAGAGACTTTCGTTCATCTAGTCCAAAGGGAACGGGTTGCAGGAGAAACTTTTACTCTGGATTCTCAGTCTGTTTCCTAGTGCCGGTTTGAAGTTCCTGCAGTTTTCACTGTAAAACCGAGTTGGAGCTAGTACCTTCCCATATATATGTATGGAGTGGAGTTTACAACTGAAAAGAAACTTTGTGTTCCCAACAAGCTGGTTGAAGGACGGCTTTCACACACACTTATCTCTCAGAACTGAGCATGTGGAGAGACGTTCGTTCATCTAGCACAAAGGGAACGGATTGCAGGAGAAACTTTTACTCTGGTTTCTGAGTCTGTTTCCTAGTGCCTGTTTCAATTTCCTGCAGTTTTCACTGTAAAACCGAGTTGGAGATAGTACCTTCCCATATATATGTATGGAGTGGAGTTTACAATTGAAAAGAAACTTTGTGTTCCCAACAAGCTGGTTGAAGGACGGCTTTCACACACACTTATCTCTCAAAACTGAGCATGTGGAGAGACGTTCGTTCATCTAGCACAAAGGGAACGGATTGCAGGAGAAACTTTTACTCTGGTTTCTCAGTCTGTTTCCTAGTGCCTGTTTCAAGGTCCTGCAGTTTTCACTGTAAAACCGAGTTGGAGATAGTACCTTCCCATATATATGTATGGAGTGGAGTTTACAACTGAAAAGAAACTTTGTGTTCCCAACAAGCTGGTTGAAGGACGGCTTTCACACACACTTATCTCTCAAAACTGAGCATGTGGAGAGACGTTCGTTCATCTAGCACAAAGGGAACGGATTGCAGGAGAAACTTTTACTCTGGTTTCTCAGTCTGTTTCCTAGTGCCTGTTTCAAGTTCCTGCAGTTTACACTGTAAAACCGAGTTGGAGCTAGTACCTTCCCATATATATGTATGGAGTGGAGGTGGAAACTGAAAAGAAACTTTGTGTTGCCAACAAGCTAGTTGAAGGACGGCTTTCTCACACACTTATCTCTCAAAACTGAGCATGTGGAGAGACGTTCGTTTATCTAGCAGAAAGGGAACGGATTGCAAGAGAAACTTTTACTCTGGTTTCTCAGTCTGTTTCCTAGTGCCTGTTTCAAGTTCCTGCAGTTTACACTGTAAAACCGAGTTGGAGCTACTACCTTCCCATATATATGTATGGAGTGGAGTTTGCAACTGAAAAGAAACTTTGTGTTCCCAACAAGATAGTTGAAGGACGGCTTTCTCACACACATATCTATCAAAACTGAGCATGTTGAGAGACGTTCGTTCATCTAGCACAAATTGTACGGGTTGCTGGAGAAACTTTTACTCTGGTTTCTCAGTCTGATTCCTAGTGCCGGTTTGAAGTTCCTGCAGTTTTCACTGTAAAACCGAGTTGGAGCTAGTACCTTCCCGTATATATGTATGGAGTGGAGTTTGCAACTGAAAAGAAACTTTGTGTTCCCAACAAGCTGGTTGAAGGACGGCTTTCACACACACTTATCTCTCAGAACTGAGCATGTGGAGAGACGTTCGTTCATCTAGCACTAAGGGAACGGATTGCAGGAGAAACTTTTACTCTGGTTTCTCAGTCTGTTTCCTAGTGCCTGTTTCAAGTTCCTGAAGTTTTCACTGTAAAACCGATTTGGAGCTAGTACCTTCCTATATATATGTATGGAGTGGAGTTGGAAAGTGAAAAGAAACTTTGTGTTCCCAACAAGCTAGTTGAAGGACGGCTTTCACACACACATATCTGTCAGAACTGAGCATGTGGAGAGACGTTCTTTCATCTAGCACAAATGGAACGGGTTGCAGGAGAAACTTTTACTCTGGTTTCTCAGTCTGTTTCCTAGTGCCTGTTTCAAGTTCCTGCAGTTTTCACTGTAAAACCGAGTTGGAGATAGTACCTTCCCATATATATGTATGGAGTGGAGTTTACAACAGAAAAGAAACTTTGTGTTCCCAACAAGCTGGTTGAAGGACGGCTTTCACACACACTTATCTCTCAAAACTGAGCATGTGGAGAGACGTTCGTTCATCTAGCACAAAGGGAACGGATTGCAGGAGAAACTTTTACTCTGGTTTCTCAGTCTGTTTCCTAGTGCCTGTTTCAAGTTCCTGCAGTTTACACTGTAAAACCGAGTTGGAGCTAGTACCTTCCCATATAAATGTATGGAGTGGAGGTGGAAACTGAAAAGAAACTTTGTGTTGCCAACAAGCTAGTTGAAGGACGGCTTTCTCACACACTTATCTCTCAAAACTGAGCATGTGGAGAGACGTTCGTTTATCTAGCAGAAAGGGAACGGATTGCAAGAGAAACTTTTACTCTGGTTTCTCAGTCTGTTTCCTAGTGCCTGTTTCAAGTTCCTGCAGTTTTCACTCTAAAACCGAGTTGGAGCTAGTACCTTCCCATATATATGTATGGAGTGGAGTTTGCAACTGAAAAGAAACTTTGTGTTCCCAACAAGATAGTTGAAGGACGGCTTTCTCACACACATATCTATCAAAACTGAGCATGTTGAGAGACGTTCGTTCATCTAGCACAAATTGTACGGGTTGCAGGAGAAACTTTTACTCTGGTTTCTCAGTCTGTTTCCTAGTGCCGGTTTGAAGTTCCTGCAGTTTTCACTGTAAAACCGAGTTGGAGCTAGTACCTTCCCGTATATATGTATGGAGTGGAGTTTGCAACTGAAAAGAAACTTTGTGTTCCCAACAAGCTGGTTGAAGGACGGCTTTCACACACACTTATCTCTCAGAACTGAGCATGTGGAGAGACGTTCGTTCATCTAGCACTAAGGGAACGGATTGCAGGAGAAACTTTTACTCTGGTTTCTCAGTCTGTTTCCTAGTGCCTGTTTCAAGTTCCTGAAGTTTTCACTGTAAAACCGATTTGGAGCTAGTACCTTCCTTTATATATGTATGGAGTGGAGTTGGAAAGTGAAAAGAAACTTTGTGTTCCCAACAAGCTAGTTGAAGGACGGCTTTCACACACACTTATCTGTCAGAACTGAGCATGTGGAGAGACGTTCGTTCATCTAGCACAAATGGAACGGGTTGCAGGAGAAACTTTTACTCTGGTTTCTCAGTCTGTTTCCTAGTGCCGTTTGGAAGTTCCTGCAGTTTTCACTGTAAAACAGAGTTGGAGCTAGTACCTTCCCATATATATGTATGGAGTGGAGTGTACAACTGAAAAGAAACTTTGTGTTCCCAACAAGCTGGTTGAAGGACGGCTTTCACACACACTTATCTCTCAAAACTGAGCATGTGGAGAGACGATCGTTCATCTAGCACAAAGGGAACGGATTGCAGGAGAAACTTTTACTCTGGTTTCTCAGTCTGTTTCCTAGTGCCTGTTTCAAGTTCCTGCAGTTTACACTGTAAAACCGAGTTGGAGCTAGTACCTTCCCATATATATGTATGGAGTGGAGTTGGAAACTGAAAAGAAACTTTGTGTTGCCAACAAGCTAGTTGAAGGACGGCTTTCTCACACACTTATCTCTCAAAACTGAGCATGTGGAGAGACGTTCGTTCATCTAGCACAAAGGGAACGGATTGCAGGAGAAACTTTTACTCTGGTTTCTCAGTCTGTTTCCTAGTGCCTGTTTCAAGTTCCTGCAATTTTCACTGTAAAACCGATTTGGAGCTAGTACCTTCCGATATATATGTATGCAGTGGAGTTTACAACTGAAAAGAAAATTTGTGTTCCCAACAAGCTAGTTGATGGACGGCTTTCACACTCACTTATCTCTCAGAACTGAGCATGTGGAGACACGTTCGTTCATCTCGCACAAAGGGAACGGGTTGCAGGAGAAACTTTTACTCTGTTTTCTCAGTCTGTTTCCTAGTGCCGGTTTGAGTTCCTGCAGTTTTCACTCTAAAACCGAGTTGGAGCTAGTACCTTCCCATATATATGTATGGAGTGGAGTTTGCAACTGAAAAGAAACTTTGTGTTCCCAACAAGCTAGTTGAAGTACGGCTTTCACACACACTTATGTCTCAGAACTTAGCATGTGGAGAGACGTTCGTTCATCTAGCACAAAGGGAACTGGTTTGCAGGGGAAACTTTTACTCTGGTTTCTCAGTCTGTTTCCTAGTGCCGGTTTGAGGTTCCTGCAGTTTTCACTGTAAAACCGAGTTGGAGCTAGTACCTTCCCATATATATGTATGGAGTAGTGTTGGAAACTGAAAAGAAACTTTGTTTTCCCAACAAGCTAGTTGAAGGACGGCTTTCACACACACTTATCTCTCAAAACTGAGCATGTGGAGAGATGTTCGTTCATCTAGCACAAAGGGAACGGGTTACAGTAGAAACTTTTACTCTGGTTTCTCAGTCTGTTTCCTAGTGGCGTTTTGAAGTTCCTGCAGTTTTCACTGTAAAACCTAGTTGGATCTTGTACCTTCCCGTATATATGTATGGAGTGGAGTTTACAACTGATAAGAAACTTTGTGTTCCCAACAAGCTGGTTGAAGGACGGCTTTCACACACACTTATCTCTCAGAACTGAGCATGTGGGAGACGTTCGTTCATCTAGCACAAAGGGAACGAATTGCAGGAGAAACTTTTACTCTGGTTTCTCAGTCTGTTTCCTAGTGCCTGTTTCAAATTCCTGCTATTTTCACTGTAAACCGAGTTGAAGCTTGTACCTTCCCATATATATGTATGGAGTGGAGTTTGCAACTGAAAAGAAACTTTGTGTTCCCAACAATCTAGGTGAAGTACGGCTTTCACACACACTTATCTCTCAGAAGTGAGCACGTGGTGAGACGTTCGTTCATCTAGCACAAAGGGAACGGGTTGCAGGGGAAACTTTTACTCTGGTATCTCAGTCTGTTTCCTAGAGTCGGTTTGAAGTTCCTGCATGTTTCACTGTAAAACCGAGTTGGAGCTAGTACCTTCCCATATATATGTATGGAGTAGAGTTTGCAACTGAAAAGAATCTTTGTGTTCCCAACATGCTAGTTGAAGGACGGCTTTCACACTCACTTATCTCTCAAAACTGAGCATGAGGAGAGACTTTCGTTCATCTAGCCCAAAGGGAACATTTTACAGGAGAAACTTTTACTCTGGTTTCTCAGTCTATTTCCTAGTGCCGGTTTGAAGTACCTGCAGTTTTCACTGTAAAACAGAGTTGGAGCTAGAACCTCCCCATATATATGTATGGAGTGGAATTTGCAACTGAAAAGTATCTTTGTTTTCCCAACATGCTAGTTGAAGGACGGCTTTCACACACACTTTTCTGTCAGAACTGAGCATGTGGAGAGACGTTCGTTCATCTAGCACTAAGGGAACGGATTGCAGGAGAAACTTTTACTCTGGTTTCTCAATCTGTTTCCTAGTGCCTTTTTCAAGTTCCTGAAGTTTTCACTGTAAAACAGAGTTGGAGCTAGTACCTTCCCATATATATGTATGGAATGGAGTTGGAAAGTGAAAAGAAACTTTGTGTTCCCAACAAGCTAGTTGAAGGACGGCTTTCACACACACGTATCTGTCAGAACTGAGCATGTGGAGAGACGTTCGTTCATCTAGCACAAATGGAACGGGTTGCAGGAGAAACTTTTACTCTGGTTTCTCAGTCTGTTTCCTAGTGCCGGTTTGAAGTTCCTGCAGTTTTCACTGTAAAACCGAGTTGGAGCTAGTACCTTCCCATATATATGTATGGAGTGAAGTTTACTACTGAAAAGAAACTTTGAGTTCCCAACAAGCTGGTTGAAGTACGGCTTTCACACACACTTATCTCTCAGAACTGAGCATGTGGAGAGACGTTCGTTCATCTAGCAAAAAGGGAACGGATAGCAGGAGAAACGTTTACTCTGGTTTCTCAGTCTGTTTCCTAGTGCCGGTTTGAATTTCCTGCAGTTTTCACTGTAAAACCGAGTTGGAGCTAGTACCTTCCCATATATATGTACGGATTGGTGTTTGAAACTGAAAAGAAACTTTGTGTTGCCAACAAGCTAGTTGAAGGACGGCTTTCTCACACACTTACCTCTCAAAACTTAGCATGTAGAGAGACGTTCGTTCATCTAGCACAAAGGGAACGGGTTGCAGGAGAAACTTTTACTCTGGTTTCTCAGTCTGTTTCCTAGTGCCTGTTTCAAGTTCCTGCAGTGTACACTGAACAACCGAGTTGGAGCTAGTACCTTCCCATATATATGTATGGAGTGGAGTTGGAAACTGAAAAGAAACTTTGTGTTGCCAACAAGCTAGTTGAAGGACGGCTTTCTCACACACTTATCTCTCAAAACTGAGCATGTTGAGAGACGTTCGTTCATCTAGCACAAAGGGAAAGTGTTGCAGGAGAAACTTTTACACTGGTTTCTCAGTCTGTTTCCTAGTGCCGGTTTGAAGTTCCTGCAGTTTTCACTGTAAAACCGAGTTGGAGATAGTACCTTCCCATATATATGTATGGAGTGGAGTTTACAACTGAAAAGAAACTTTGTGTTCCCAACAAGCTGGTTGAAGGACGGCTTTCACACACTCTTATCTCTCAGAACTGAGCATGTAGAGAGACGTTCGTTCATCTAGCACAAAGGGAACGGGTTGCAGGAGAAACTTTTACTCTGGTTTTTCAGTCTGTTTCCTAGTGCCGGTTTGAAGTTCCTGCAGTTTTTACTGTAAAACCGAGTTGGAGCTAGTACCTTCCCATATATATGTATGGAGTGGAGTTGGAAACTGGAAAGAAACTTTGTGTTCCCAACAAGCTGGTTGAAGGACGGCTTTCACACACACTTATCTCTCAGAACAGAGCATGTGGAGAGACGTTCGTTCATCTAGCACAAAGGGAACGGATTGCAGGAGAAACTTTTACTCTGGTTTCTCAGTCTGTTTCCTAGTGCCGGTTTGAGGTTCCTGCAGTTTTCACTGTAAAACCGAGTTGGAGCTAGTACCTTCCCATATATATGTATGGAGTAGTGTTGGAAACTGAAAAGAAACTTTGTTTTCCCAACAAGCTAGTTGAAGGACGGCTTTCACACACACTTATCTCTCAAAACTGAGCATGTGGAGAGATGTTCGTTCATCTAGCACAAAGGGAACGGGTTACAGTAGAAACTTTTACTCTGGTTTCTCAGTCTGTTTCCTAGTGGCGGTTTGAAGTTCCTGCAGTTTTCACTGTAAAACCTAGTTGGATCTTGTACCTTCCCGTATATATGTATGGAGTGGAGTTTACAACTGATAAGAAACTTTGTGTTCCCAACAAGCTGGTTGAAGGACGGCTTTCACACACACTTATCTCTCAGAACTGAGCATGTGGGAGACGTTCGTTCATCTAGCACAAAGGGAACGGATTGCAGGAGAAACTTTTACTCTGGTTTCTCAGTCTGTTTCCTAGTGCCTGTTTCAAATTCCTGCTATTTTCACTGTAAACCGAGTTGAAGCTTGTACCTTCCCATATATATGTATGGAGTGGAGTTTGCAACTGAAAAGAAACTTTGTGTTCCCAACAATCTAGGTGAAGTACGGCTTTCACACACACTTATCTCTCAGAAGTGAGCACGTGGTGAGACGTTCGTTCATCTAGCACAAAGGGAACGGGTTGCAGGGGAAACTTTTACTCTGGTATCTCAGTCTGTTTCCTAGAGTCGGTTTGAAGTTCCTGCATGTTTCACTGTAAAACCGAGTTGGAGCTAGTACCTTCCCATATATATGTATGGAGTAGAGTTTGCAACTGAAAAGAATCTTTGTGTTCCCAACATGCTAGTTGAAGGACGGCTTTCACACTCACTTATCTCTCAAAACTGAGCATGAGGAGAGACTTTCGTTCATCTAGCCCAAAGGGAACATTTTACAGGAGAAACTTTTACTCTGGTTTCTCAGTCTATTTCCTAGTGCCGGTTTGAAGTACCTGCAGTTTTCACTGTAAAACAGAGTTGGAGCTAGAACCTCCCCATATATATGTATGGAGTGGAATTTGCAACTGAAAAGTATCTTTGTTTTCCCAACATGCTAGTTGAAGGACGGCTTTCACACACACTTTTCTGTCAGAACTGAGCATGTGGAGAGACGTTCGTTCATCTAGCACTAAGGGAACGGATTGCAGGAGAAACTTTTACTCTGGTTTCTCAATCTGTTTCCTAGTGCCTTTTTCAAGTTCCTGAAGTTTTCACTGTAAAACAGAGTTGGAGCTAGTACCTTCCCATATATATGTATGGAATGGAGTTGGAAAGTGAAAAGAAACTTTGTGTTCCCAACAAGCTAGTTGAAGGACGGCTTTCACACACACTTATCTGTCAGAACTGAGCATGTGGAGAGACGTTCGTTCATCTAGCACAAATGGAACGGGTTGCAGGAGAAACTTTTACTCTGGTTTCTCAGTCTGTTTCCTAGTGCCGGTTTGAAGTTCCTGCAGTTTTCACTGTAAAACCGAGTTGGAGCTAGTACCTTCCCATATATATGTATGGAGTGAAGTTTACTACTGAAAAGAAACTTTGAGTTCCCAACAAGCTGGTTGAAGTACGGCTTTCACACACACTTATCTCTCAGAACTGAGCATGTGGAGAGACGTTCGTTCATCTAGCAAAAAGGGAACGGATAGCAGGAGAAACGTTTACTCTGGTTTCTCAGTCTGTTTCCTAGTGCCGGTTTGAATTTCCTGCAGTTTTCACTGTAAAACCGAGTTGGAGCTAGTACCTTCCCATATATATGTACGGATTGGTGTTTGAAACTGAAAAGAAACTTTGTGTTGCCAACAAGCTAGTTGAAGGACGGCTTTCTCACACACTTACCTCTCAAAACTTAGCATGTAGAGAGACGTTCGTTCATCTAGCACAAAGGGAACGGGTTGCAGGAGAAACTTTTACTCTGGTTTCTCAGTCTGTTTCCTAGTGCCTGTTTCAAGTTCCTGCAGTGTACACTGAACAACCGAGTTGGAGCTAGTACCTTCCCATATATATGTATGGAGTGGAGTTGGAAACTGAAAAGAAACTTTGTGTTGCCAACAAGCTAGTTGAAGGACGGCTTTCTCACACACTTATCTCTCAAAACTGAGCATGTTGAGAGACGTTCGTTCATCTAGCACAAAGGGAAAGTGTTGCAGGAGAAACTTTTACACTGGTTTCTCAGTCTGTTTCCTAGTGCCGGTTTGAAGTTCCTGCAGTTTTCACTGTAAAACCGAGTTGGAGATAGTACCTTCCCATATATATGTATGGAGTGGAGTTTACAACTGAAAAGAAACTTTGTGTTCCCAACAAGCTGGTTGAAGGACGGCTTTCACACACTCTTATCTCTCAGAACTGAGCATGTAGAGAGACGTTCGTTCATCTAGCACAAAGGGAACGGGTTGCAGGAGAAACTTTTACTCTGGTTTTTCAGTCTGTTTCCTAGTGCCGGTTTGAAGTTCCTGCAGTTTTTACTGTAAAACCGAGTTGGAGCTAGTACCTTCCCATATATATGTATGGAGTGGAGTTGGAAACTGGAAAGAAACTTTGTGTTCCCAACAAGCTGGTTGAAGGACGGCTTTCACACACACTTATCTCTCAGAACAGAGCATGTGGAGAGACGTTCGTTCATCTAGCACAAAGGGAACGGATTGCAGGAGAAACTTTTACTCTGGTTTCTCAGTCTGTTTCCTAGTGCCGGTTTGAAGTTCCTGCAGTTTTCACTGTAAAACCGAGTTGGAGCTAGTACCTTCCCATAGATATGTATGGAGTGGAGTTTGAAACTGAAAAGAAACTTTGTGTTGCCAACAAGCTAGTTGAAGGACGGCTTTCTCACACAATAACCTCTCAAAACTTAGCATGTTGAGAGACGTTCGTTCATCTAGCACAAAGGGAACGGGTTGCAGGAGAAACTTTTACTCTGGTTTCTCAGTCTGTTTCCTAGTGCCTGTTTCAAGTTCCTGCAGTTTACACTGTAGAACCGAGTTGGAGCTAGTACCTTCCCATATATATGTATGGAGTGGAGTTGGAAACTGAAAAGAAACTTTGTGTTGCCAACAAGATAGTTGAAGGACGGCATTCTCACACACTTATCTCTCAAAACTGAGCATGTTGAGAGACGTTCGTTCATCTAGCACAAAGGGAAAGTGTTGCAGGAGAACTTTTACACTGGTTTCTCAGTCTGTTTCCTAGTGCCGGTTTGAGGTTCCTGAAGTTTTCACTGTAAAACCGAGTTGGAGCTAGTACCTTCCCATATATATGTATGGAGTGGAGTTTACAACTGAAAAGAAACTTTGTGTTCCCAACAAGCTGGTTGAAGGACGGCTTTCACACACTCTTATCTCTCAGAACTGAGCATGTGGAGAGACGTTCGTTCATCTAGCACAAAAGGAACGGATTGCAGGAGAAACTTTTACTCTGGTTTCTCAGTCTTTCCTAGTGCCTGTTTCAAGTTCCTGCAGTTTACACTGTAAAACCGAGTTGGAGCTAGTACCTTCCCGTATATATGTATGGAGTGGAGTTGGAAAATGAAAAGAAACTTTGTGTTCCCAACAAGCTAGTTGAAGGACGGCTTTCACACACACTTATCTCTCAGAACTGAGCATGTGGAGAGACGTTCGTTCATCTAGCACAAAGGGAACGGTTTGCAGGTGAAACTTTTACTCTGGTTTCTCAGTCTGTTTCCTAGTGCCTGTTTCAAGTTCCTGCAGTTTTCCCTGTAAACCAGAGTTGGAGCTAGTACCTTCCCATATATATGTATGGAGTGGAGTTGGAAACTGAAAAGAAACTTTGTGTTGCCAACAAGCTAGTTGAAGGACGGCTTACTCACACACTTATCTCTCAAAACTGAGCATGTTGAGAGACGTTCGTTCATCTAGCACAAAGGGAACGGGTTGCAGGAGAAACTTTTACTCTGGTTTCTCAGTCTGTTTCCTAGTGCCGGTTTGAAGTTCCTGCAGTTTTCACTGTAAAACCGAGTTGGAGCTAGTACCTTCCCATATATATGTATGGAGTGGAGTTTGAAACTGAAAAGAAACTTTGTGTTCCCAACAAGCTGGTTGAAGGACGGCTTTCACACACACTTATGTCTCAGAACTGAGCATGTGGAGAGACGTTCGTTCATCTAGCACAAAGGGAACGGATTGCAGGAGAAACTTTTACTCTGGTTTCTCAGTCTGTTTCCTAGTGCCGGTTTGAAGTTCCTGCAGTTTTCACTGTAAAACCGAGTTGGAGCTAGTACCTTCCCATATATATGTATGGAGTGGAGTCTACAACTGAAAAGAAACTTTGTGTTCCCAACAAGCTGGTTGAAGGACGGCTTTCACACACACTTATCTCTCAGAACTGAGCATGTGGAGAGACGTTCGTTCATCTAGCACAAATTGAACGGATTGCAGGAGAAACTTTTACTCTGGTTTCTCAGACTGTTTCCTAGTGCCGGTTTCAACTTCCTGCAATTTTCACTGTAAAACCGCGTTGGAGCTAGTACCTTCCCATATATATGTATGCAGTGGAGTTTGCAACTGAAAAGAAACTTTGTGTTCCCAACAAGCTAGTTGAAGGACGGCTTTCACACACACTTATCTCTCAGAACTGAGCATGTGGAGAGACGTTCGTTCATCTAGCACAAATGGAACGGATTGCAGGAGAAACTTTTACTCTGGTTTCTAAGTCTGTTTCCTAGTGCCTGTTTCAAGTTCCTGGAGTTTTCACTGTAAAATCGAGTTGGAGCTACTACCTTCCCATATATATGTATGGAGTGGAGTTGGAAACTGAAAAGAAACTTTGTGTTCCCAACAAGCTAGTTGAAGGACGGCTTTCACACACAATTATCTCTCAGAACTGAGCATGTGGAGAGACGTTCGTTCATCTAGCACAAAGGGAACGGTTTGCAGGAGAAACTTTTACTCTGGTTTCTCAGTATGTTTCCTAGTGCCGGTTTGAAGTTCCTGCAGTTTTCACTGTAAAACCGATTTGGAGCTAGTACCTTCCCATATATATTAAAGGAGTGGAGTTTGCAACTGAAAAGAAACTTTGTGTTCCCAACAAGCTTGTTGAAGGGCGGCTTTCACACACAATTATCTCTCAAAACTGAGCATGTGGAGAGACGTTCTTTCATCTAGCACAAAGGGAACGGATAGCAGGAGAAACTTTTACTCTGGTTTCTCAGTCTGTTTCCTAGTGCCGGTTTGAATTTCCTGCAGTTTTCACTGTAAAACCGAGTTGGAGCTAGTACCTTCCCATATATATGTATGGAGTGGAGTTTGAAACTGAAAAGTAACTTTGTGTTGCCAACAACCTAGTTGAAGTACGGCTTTCTCACACACTTACCTCTCAAAACTTAGCATGTTGAGAGACGTTCGTTCATCTAGCACAAAGGGAACGGGTTGCAGGAGAAACTTTTACTCTGGTTTCTCAGTCTGTTTCCTAGTGCCTGTTTCAAGTTCCTGCAGTTTACACTGTAGAACAGAGTTGGAGCTAGTACCTTCCCATATATATGTATGGAGTGGAGTTGGAAACTGAAAAGAAACTTTGTGTTGCCAACAAGCTAGTTGAAGGACGGCTTTCACACACAATTATCTCTCAGAACTGAGCATGTGGAGAGACGTTCGTTCATCTAGCACAAAGGGAACGGATTGCAGGAGAAACTTTTACTCTGGTTTCTCAGTCTGTTTCCTAGTGCCTGTTTCAAGTTCCTGGAGTTTTCACTGTAAAATCGAGTTGGAGCTACTACCTTCCCATATATATGTATGGAGTGGAGTTGGAAACTGAAAAGAAACTTTGTGTTCCCAACAAGCTAGTTGAAGGACGGCTTTCACACACAATTATCTCTCAGAACTGAGCATGTGGAGAGACGTTCGTTCATCTAGCACAAAGGGAACGGTTTGCAGGAGAAACTTTTACTCTGGTTTCTCAGTATGTTTCCTAGTGCCGGTTTGAAGTTCCTGCAGTTTTCACTGTAAAACCGATTTGGAGCTAGTACCTTCCCATATATATTAAAGGAGTGGAGTTTGCAACTGAAAAGAAACTTTGTGTTCCCAACAAGCTTGTTGAAGGGCGGCTTTCACACACAATTATCTCTCAAAACTGAGCATGTGGAGAGACGTTCTTTCATCTAGCACAAAGGGAACGGATAGCAGGAGAAACTTTTACTCTGGTTTCTCAGTCTGTTTCCTAGTGCCGGTTTGAATTTCCTGCAGTTTTCACTGTAAAACCGAGTTGGAGCTAGTACCTTCCCATATATATGTATGGAGTGGAGTTTGAAACTGAAAAGTAACTTTGTGTTGCCAACAACCTAGTTGAAGTACGGCTTTCTCACACACTTACCTCTCAAAACTTAGCATGTTGAGAGACGTTCGTTCATCTAGCACAAAGGGAACGGGTTGCAGGAGAAACTTTTACTCTGGTTTCTCAGTCTGTTTCCTAGTGCCTGTTTCAAGTTCCTGCAGTTTACACTGTAGAACAGAGTTGGAGCTAGTACCTTCCCATATATATGTATGGAGTGGAGTTGGAAACTGAAAAGAAACTTTGTGTTGCCAACAAGCTAGTTGAAGGACGGCTTTCTCACACACTTATCTCTCAAAACTGAGCATGTTGAGAGACGTTCGTTCATCTAGCACAAAGGGAAAGTGTTGCAGGAGAAACTTTTACACTGGTTTCTCAGTCTGTTTCCTAGTGCCGGTTTGAAGTTCCTGCAGTTTTCACTGTAAAACCGAGTTGGAGCTAGTACCTTCCCATATATATGTAAGGAGTGGAGTTTACAACTGAAAGGAAAATTTGTGTTCCCAACAAGCTTTTTGAAGGACGGCTTTCACACACTCTTATCTCTCAGAACTGAGCATGTGGAGAGACGTTCGTTCATCTAGCACAATGGGAACGGATTGCAGGAGAAACTTTTACTCTGGTTTCTCAGTCTGTTTCCTAGTGCCTGTTTCAAGTTCCTGCAGTTTTCACTGTAAAACCGAGTTGGAGCTAGTACCTTCCCATATATATGTATGGAGTGGAGTTGGAAACTGAAAAGAAACTTTGTGTTGCCAACAAGCTTGTTGAAGGACGGCTTTCTCACACACATATCTATCAAAACTGAGCATGTTGAGAGACGTTCGTTTATCTAGCACAAAGTGAACGTGTTGCAGGAGAAACTTTTACTCTGGTTTCTCAGTCTGTTTCCTAGTGCCGATTTGAAGTTCCTGCAGTTTTCACTGTAAAACCGTGTTGGAGCTTGTACCTTCCCATATATATGTAAGGAGTGGATTTTACAACTGAAAAGAAACTTTGTGTTCCCAACAAGCTGGATGAAGGACGGCTTTCACACACACTTATCTCTCAGAACTGAGCATGTGGAGACACGTTCGTTCATCTAGCACAAAGGGAACGGGTTGCAGGAGAAACTTTTACTCTGGTTTCTCAGTCTGTTTCCTAGTGCCGGTTTGAAGTTCCTGCAGTTTTCACTATAAAACCGAGTTGGAGCTTGTACCTTCCCATATATATGTATGCAGTGGAGTTTGCAACTGAAAAGAAACTTTGTGTTGCCAACAAGCTTGTTGAAGGACGGCTTTCTCACACACATATCTATCAAAACTGAGCATGTTGAGAGACGTTCGTTCATCTAGCACAAAATGAACGGGTTGCAGGGGAAACTTTTACTCTGGTTTCTCAGTCTGTTTCCTAGTGCCGGTATGAAGTTCCTGCAGTTTTCACTGTAAAACCGTGTTGGAGCTTGTACCTTCCCATATATATGTAAGGAGTGGATTTTACAACTGAAAAGAAACTTTGTGTTCCCAACAAGCTGGATGAAGGACGGCTTTCACACACACTTATCTCTCAGAACTGAGCATGTGGAGACACGTTCGTTCATCTAGCACAAAGGGAACGGGTTGCAGGAGAAACTTTTACTCTGGTTTCTCAGTCTGTTTCCTAGTGCCGGTTTGAAGTTCCTGCAGTTTTCACTATAAAACCGAGTTGGAGCTTGTACCTTCCCATATATATGTATGCAGTGGAGTTTGCAACTGAAAAGAAACTTTGTGTTCCCAACAAGCTGGTTGAAGGACGGCTTTCACACACACTTATCTCTCAGAACTGAGCATGTGGAGAGACGTTCGTTCATCTAGCACTAAGGGAACGGATTGCAGGAGAAATTTTACTCTGGTTTCTCAGTCTGTTTCCTAGTGCCGGTTTGAAGTTCCTGCAGTTTTCACTGTAAAACCGAGTTGGAGCTAGTACCTTCCCATATATATGTATGGAGTAGAGTTGGAAACTGAAAAGAAACTTTGTTTTCCCAACAAGCTAGTTGAAGGACGGCTTTCACACACACTTATCTCTCAAAACTGATCATGTGGTGAGATGTTCGTTCATCTAGCAAAAAGGGAACGGGTTGCAGGAGAAATTTTTCCTCTGGTTTCTCTGTCTGTTTCCTAGTGCCGGTTTGAAGTTCCTGCAGTTTTCACTGTAAAACCGAGTTGGAGCTTGTACCTTCCCATATATATGTATGGAGTGGAGTTTGCAACTGAAAAGAATCTTTGTGTTCCCAACATGCTAGTTGAAGGACGGCTTTCACACTCACTTATCTCTCAAAACTGAGCATGAGGAGAGACGTTCGTTCATCTAGCACAAAGGGAACTGGTTTGCAGGGGAAACTTTTACTCTGGTTTCTCAGTCTGTTTCCTAGTGCCGGTTTGAGGTTCCTGCAGTTTTCACTGTAAAACCGAGTTGGAGCTAGTACCTTCCCATATATATGTATGGAGTAGAGTTGGAAACTGAAAAGAAACTTTGTTTTCCCAACAAGCTAGTTGAAGGACGGCTTTCACACACACTTATCTCTCAAAACTGAGCATGTGGAGAGATGTTCGTTCATCTAGCACAAGGGGAACGGGTTACAGGAGAAACTTTTACTCTGGTATCTCAGTCTGTTTCCTAGTGCCGGTTTGAATTTCCTGCAGTTTTCACTGTAAAACCGAGTTGCAGCTAGTACCTTCCCGTATATATGTATGGAGTGGAGTTTGCAACTGAAAAGAAACTTTGTGTTCCCAACAAGCTGGTTGAAGGACGGCTTTCACACACACTTATCTCTCAGAACTGAGCATGTGGAGAGACGTTCGTTCATCTAGCACTAAGGGAACGGATTGCAGGAGAAACTTTTACTCTGGTTTCTCAGTCTGTTTCCTAGTGCCTGTTTCAAGTTCCTGAAGTTTTCACTGTAAAACAGAGTTGGAGCTAGTACCTTCCCATATATATGTATGGAGTGCAGTTGGAAAGTGAAAAGAAACTTTGTGTTCCCAACAAGCTAGTTGAAGTACGGCTTTCACACACACTTATCTGTCAGAACTGAGCATGTGGAGAGACGTTCGTTCATCTATCACTAAGGGAACGGATTGCAGGAGAAACTATTACTCTGGTTTCTCAGTCTGTTTCCTAGTGCCGGTTTGAAGTTCCTGCAGTTTTCACTGTAAAACCGAGTTGGAGCTAGTACCTTCCCATATATATGTATGGAGTAGAGTTGGAAACTGAAAAGAAACTTTGTTTTCCCAACAAGCTAGTTGAAGGACGGTTTTCACACACACTTATCTCTCAAAACTGATCATGTGGTGAGATGTTCGTTCATCTAGCAAAAAGGGAACGGGTTGCAGGAGAAATTTTTACTGTGGTTTCTCAGTCTGTTTCCTAGTGCCGGTTTGAAGTTCCTGCAGTTTTCACTGTAAAACCGAGTTGGAGCTTGTACCTTCCCATATATATGTATGGAGTGGAGTTTGCAACTGAAAAGAATCTTTGTGTTCCCAACATGCTAGTTGAAGGACGGCTTTCACACTCACTTATCTCTCAAAACTGAGCATGAGGAGAGACGTTCATTCATCTAGCACAAAGGGAACTGGTTTGCAGGGGAAACTTTTACTCTGGTTTCTCAGTCTGTTTCCTAGTGCCTGTTTCAAGTTCCTGCAGTTTACACTGTAAAACCGAGTTGGAGCTAGTACCTTCCCATATATATGTATGGAGTGGAGTTGGAAACTGAAAAGAAACTTTGTGTTGCCAACAAGCTAGTTGAAGGACGGCTTTCTCACACACTTATCTCTCAAAACTGAGCATGTGGAGAGACGTTCGTTTATCTAGCACAAAGTGAACGGATTGCAGGAGAAACTTTTACTCTGGTTTCTCAGTCTGTTTCCTAGTGCCTGTTTCAAGTTCCTGCAGTTTACACTATAAACCGAGTTGGAGCTTCTACCTTCCCATATATATGTATGGAGTGGAGTTTGCAACTGAAAAGAAACTTTGTGTTCCCAACAAGCTAGTTGAAGGACGGCTTTCTCACACACATATCTATCAAAACTGAGCATGTTGAGAGACGTTCGTTCATCTAGCACAAATTGAACGGGTTGCAGGAGAAACTTTTACTCTGGTTTCTCAGTCTGTTTCCTAGTGCCGGTTTGAAGTTCCTGCAGTTTTCACTGTAAAACCGAGTTGGAGCTAGTACCTTCCCGTATATATGTATGGAGTGGAGTTTGCAACTGAAAAGAAACTTTGTGTTCTCAACAAGCTGGTTGAAGGACGGCTTTCACACACACTTATCTCTCAGAACTGAGCATGTGGAGAGACGTTCGTTCATCTAGCACTAAGGGAACGGATTGCAGGAGAAACTTTTACTCTGGTTTCTCAGTCTGTTTCCTAGTGCCTGTTTCAAGTTCCTGAAGTTTTCACTGTAAATCAGAGTTGGAGCTAGTACCTTCCCATATATATGTATGGAGTGGAGTTGGAAAGTGAAAAGAAACTGTGTGTTCCCAACAAGCTAGTTGAAGGACGGCTTTCACACACACTTATCTGTCAGAACTGAGCATGTGGAGAGACGTTCGTTCATCTAGCACAAATGGAACGGGTTGCAGGAGAAACTTTTACTCTGGATTCTCAGTCTGTTTCCTAGTGCCGGTTGGAAGTTCCTGCAGTTTTCACTGTAAAACCGAGTTGGAGCTAGTACCTTCCCATATATATGTATGGAGTGGAGTTTACAACTGAAAAGAAACTTTGTGTTCCCAACAAGCTGGTTGAAGGACGGCTTTCAAACACACTAATCTCTCAAAACTGAGCATGTGTAGAGACGTTCGTTCATCTAGCACAAAGGGAACGGATTGCAGGAGAAACTTTTTCTCTGGTTTCTCAGTCTGTTTCCTAGTGCCTGTTTCAAGTTCCTGCAGTTTACACTGTAAAACCGAGTTGGAGCTAGTACCTTCCCATATATATGTATGGAGTGGAGTTGGAAACTGAAAAGAAACTTTGTGTTGCCAACAAGCTAGTTGAAGGACGGCTTTCTCACACACTTATCTCTCAAAACTGAGCATGTGGAGAGACGTTCGTTTATCTAGCACAAAGGGAACGGATTGCAGGAGTAACTTTTGCTCTGGTTTCTCAGTCTGTTTCCTAGTGCCTGTTTCAAGTTCCTGCAGTTTACACTGTAAAACCGTGTTGGAGCTACTACCTTCCCATATATATGTATGGAGTTGAGTTTGCAACTGAAAAGAAACTTTGTGTTCCCAACAAGCTAGTTGAAGGGCGGCTTTCTCACACACATATCTATCAAAACTGAGCATGTTGAGAGACGTTCGTTCATCTAGCACAAATTGAACGGGTTGCAGGAGAAACTTTTACTCTGGTTTCTCAGTCTGTTTCCTAATGCCGGTATGAAGTTCCTGCAGTTTTCACTGTAAAATCGTGTTGGAGCTAGTACCTTCCCAAATATATGTAAGGAGTGGAGTTTACAACTGAAAAGAAACTTTGTGTTCCCAACAAGCTGGATGAAGGATGGCTTTCACACACACTTATCTCTCAGAACTGAGCATGTGGAGAGACGTTCGTTCATCTAGCACAAAGGGAACGGATTGCAGGAGAAACTTTTACTCTGTTTTCTCAGTCTGTTTCCTAGTGCCTGTTTCAAGTTCCTGCAATTTTCACTGTAAAACCGAGTTGGAGCTAGTACCTTCCGATATATATGTATGCAGTGGAGTTTGCAACTGAAAAGAAAATTTGTGTTCCCAACAAGCTAGTTGATGGACGGCTTTCACACTCACTTATCTCTCAGAACTGAGCATGTGGAGACACGTTCGTTCATCTAGCACAAAGGGAACGGGTTGCAGGAGAAACTTTTACTCTGGTTTCTCAGTCTGTTTCCTAGTGCCGGTTTGAAGTTCCTGCAGTTTTCACTGTAAAACCGAGTTGGAACTTGTACCTTCCCATATATATGTATGGAGTGGAGTTTGCAACTGAAAAGAATCTTTGTGTTCCCAACATGCTAGTTGAAGGACGGCTTTCACACTCACTTATCTCTCAAAACTGAGCATGAGGAGAGACGTTCATTCATCTAGCACAAAGGGAACTGGTTTGCAGGGGAAACTTTTACTCTGGTTTCTCAGTCTGTTTCCTAGTGCCTGTTTCAAGTTCCTGCAGTTTACACTGTAAAACCGAGTTGGAGCTAGTACCTTCCCATATATATGTATGGAGTGGAGTTGGAAACTGAAAAGAAACTTTGTGTTGCCAACAAGCTAGTTGAAGGACGGCTTTCTCACACACTTATCTCTCAAAACTGAGCATGTGGAGAGACGTTCGTTTATCTAGCACAAAGTGAACGGATTGCAGGAGAAACTTTTACTCTGGTTTCTCAGTCTGTTTCCTAGTGCCTGTTTCAAGTTCCTGCAGTTTACACTATAAACCGAGTTGGAGCTTCTACCTTCCCATATATATGTATGGAGTGGAGTTTGCAACTGAAAAGAAACTTTGTGTTCCCAACAAGCTAGTTGAAGGACGGCTTTCTCACACACATATCTATCAAAACTGAGCATGTTGAGAGACGTTCGTTCATCTAGCACAAATGGAACGGGTTGCAGGAGAAACTTTTACTCTGGTTTCTCAGTCTGTTTCCTAGTGCCGGTTTGAAGTTCCTGCAGTTTTCACTGTAAAACCGAGTTGGAGCTAGTACCTTCCCGTATATATGTATGGAGTGGAGTTTGCAACTGAAAAGAAACTTTGTGTTCTCAACAAGCTGGTTGAAGGACGGCTTTCACACACACTTATCTCTCAGAACTGAGCATGTGGAGAGACGTTCGTTCATCTAGCACTAAGGGAACGGATTGCAGGAGAAACTTTTACTCTGGTTTCTCAGTCTGTTTCCTAGTGCCTGTTTCAAGTTCCTGAAGTTTTCACTGTAAATCAGAGTTGGAGCTAGTACCTTCCCATATATATGTATGGAGTGGAGTTGGAAAGTGAAAAGAAACTGTGTGTTCCCAACAAGCTAGTTGAAGGACGGCTTTCACACACACTTATCTGTCAGAACTGAGCATGTGGAGAGACGTTCGTTCATCTAGCACAAATGGAACGGGTTGCAGGAGAAACTTTTACTCTGGATTCTCAGTCTGTTTCCTAGTGCCGGTTGGAAGTTCCTGCAGTTTTCACTGTAAAACCGAGTTGGAGCTAGTACCTTCCCATATATATGTATGGAGTGGAGTTTACAACTGAAAAGAAACTTTGTGTTCCCAACAAGCTGGTTGAAGGACGGCTTTCAAACACACTAATCTCTCAAAACTGAGCATGTGTAGAGACGTTCGTTCATCTAGCACAAAGGGAACGGATTGCAGGAGAAACTTTTTCTCTGGTTTCTCAGTCTGTTTCCTAGTGCCTGTTTCAAGTTCCTGCAGTTTACACTGTAAAACCGAGTTGGAGCTAGTACCTTCCCATATATATGTATGGAGTGGAGTTGGAAACTGAAAAGAAACTTTGTGTTGCCAACAAGCTAGTTGAAGGACGGCTTTCTCACACACTTATCTCTCAAAACTGAGCATGTGGAGAGACGTTCGTTTATCTAGCACAAAGGGAACGGATTGCAGGAGTAACTTTTGCTCTGGTTTCTCAGTCTGTTTCCTAGTGCCTGTTTCAAGTTCCTGCAGTTTACACTGTAAAACCGTGTTGGAGCTACTACCTTCCCATATATATGTATGGAGTTGAGTTTGCAACTGAAAAGAAACTTTGTGTTCCCAACAAGCTAGTTGAAGGGCGGCTTTCTCACACACATATCTATCAAAACTGAGCATGTTGAGAGACGTTCGTTCATCTAGCACAAATTGAACGGGTTGCAGGAGAAACTTTTACTCTGGTTTCTCAGTCTGTTTCCTAATGCCGGTATGAAGTTCCTGCAGTTTTCACTGTAAAATCGTGTTGGAGCTAGTACCTTCCCAAATATATGTAAGGAGTGGAGTTTACAACTGAAAAGAAACTTTGTGTTCCCAACAAGCTGGATGAAGGATGGCTTTCACACACACTTATCTCTCAGAACTGAGCATGTGGAGAGACGTTCGTTCATCTAGCACAAAGGGAACGGATTGCAGGAGAAACTTTTACTCTGTTTTCTCAGTCTGTTTCCTAGTGCCTGTTTCAAGTTCCTGCAATTTTCACTGTAAAACCGAGTTGGAGCTAGTACCTTCCGATATATATGTATGCAGTGGAGTTTGCAACTGAAAAGAAAATTTGTGTTCCCAACAAGCTAGTTGATGGACGGCTTTCACACTCACTTATCTCTCAGAACTGAGCATGTGGAGACACGTTCGTTCATCTAGCACAAAGGGAACGGGTTGCAGGAGAAACTTTTACTCTGGTTTCTCAGTCTGTTTCCTAGTGCCGGTTTGAAGTTCCTGCAGTTTTCACTCTAAAACCGAGTTGGAGCTAGTACCTTCCCATATATATGTATGGAGTGGAGTTTGCAACTGAAAAGAAACTTTGTGTTCCCAACAAGCTGGTTGAAGGACGGCTTTCACACACACTTATCTCTCAGAACTGAGCATGTGGAGAGACGTTCGTTCATGTAGCACTAAGGGAACGGATTGCAGGAGAAACTTTTACTCTGGTTTCTCAGTCTGTTTCCTAGTGCCTGTTACAAGTTCCTGCTGTTTTCACTGTAAAACCGAGTTGGAGCTTGTACCTTCCCATATATATGTATGGAGTGGAGTTTGCAACTGAAAAGAAACTTTGTGTTCCCAACAAGCTAGTTGAAGTACGGCTTTCACACACACTTATGTCTCAGAACTTAGCATGTGGAGAGACGTTCGTTCATCTAGCACAAAGGGAACTGGTTTGCAGGGGAAACTTTTACTCTGGTTTCTCAGTCTGTTTCCTAGTGCCGGTTTGAGGTTCCTGCAGTTTTCACTGTAAAACCGAGTTGGAGCTAGTACCTTCCCATATATATGTATGGAGTAGTGTTGGAAACTGAAAAGAAACTTTGTTTTCCCAACAAGCTAGTTGAAGGACGGCTTTCACACACACTTATCTCTCAAAACTGAGCATGTGGAGAGATGTTCGTTCATCTAGCACAAAGGGAACGGGTTACAGGAGAAACTTTTTCTCTGGTTTCCCAGTCTGTTTCCTAGTGGCGGTTTGAAGTTCCTGCAGTTTTCACTGTAAAACCGAGTTGGAGATTGTACCTTCCCGTATATATGTATGGAGTGGAGTTTACAACTGATAAGAAACTTTGTGTTCCCAACAAGCTGGTTGAAGGACGGCTTTCACACACACTTATCTCTCAGAACTGAGCATTTGGGAGACGTTCGTTCATCTAGCACAAAGGGAACGGATTGCAGGAGAAACCTTTACTCTGGTTTCTCAGTCTGTTTCCTAGTGCCTGTTTCAAATTCCTGCTATTTTCACTGTAAACCGAGTTGAAGCTTGCACCTTCCCATATATATATATGGAGTGGAGTTTGCAACTGAAAAGAAACTTTGTTTTCCCAACAATCTAGGTGAAGTACGGATTTCACACACACTTATCTCTCAGAAGTGAGCATGTGGTGAGACGTTCGTTCATCTAGCACAAAGGGAACGGGTTGCAGGGAAACTTTTACTCTGGTTTCTCTGTCTGTTTCCTAGTGTCGGTTTGAAGTTCCTGCATGTTTCACTGTAAGACCGAGTTGGAGCTTGTACCTTCCCATATATATGTATGGAGTGGAGTTTGCAACTGAAAAGAATCCTTGTGTTCCCAACATGCTAGATGAAGGACGGCTTTCACACTCACTTATCTCTCAAAACTGAGCATGAGGAGAGACTTTCGTTCATCTAGCCCAAAGGGAACGGGTTGCAGGAGAAACTTTTACTCTGGTTTCTCAGTCTGTTTCCTAGTGCCGGTTTGAAATACCTGCAGTTTTCACTGTAAAACCGAGTTGGAGCTTGTACCTGCCCATATATATATGGAGAGGAGTTTGCAAATGAAAAGAATCTTTGTGTTCCCAACATGCTATTTGAAGGATGGCTTTCACACTCACTTATCTCTCAAAACTGAGCATGAGGAGAGACTTTCGTTCATCTAGCCCAAAGGGAACGGGTTGCAGGAGAAACTTTTACTCTGGTTTCTCAGTCTGTTTCCTAGTGCCGGTTTGAAGTTCCTGCAGATTTCACTCTAAAACCGAGTTGGAGCTAGTACCTTCCCATATATATGTATGGAGTGGAGTTTGCAACTGAAAAGAAACTTTGTGTTCCCAACAAGCTGGTTGAAGGACGGCTTTCACACACACTTATCTGTCAGAACTGAGCATGTGGAGAGACGTTCGTTCATCTAGCACTAAGGGAACGGATTGCAGGAGAAACTTTTACTCTGGTTTCTCAGTCTGTTTCCTAGTGCCTGTTTCAAGTTCCTGAAGTTTTCACTGTAAAACAGAGTTGGAGCTAGTACCTTCCCATATATATGTATGGAGTGGAGTTGGAAAGTGAAAAGAAACTTTGTGTTCCCAACAAGCTAGTTGAAGGACGGCTTTCACACACACTTATCTGTCAGAACTGAGCATGTGGAGAGACGTTCGTTCATCTAGCACAAATGGAACGGGTTGCAGGAGAAACTTTTACTCTGGTTTCTCAGTCTGCTTCCTAGTGCCGGTTTGAAGTTCCTGCAGTTTTCACTGTAAAACAGAGTTGGAGCTAGTACCTTCCCATATATATGTATGGAGTGGAGTTTACAACAGAAAAGAAACTTTGTGTTCCCAACAAGCTTGTTGAAAGACGGCTTTCACACACACTTATCTCTCAAAACTGAGCATGTGGAGAGACGTTCGTTCATCTAGCACAAAGGGAACGGATTGCAGGAGAAACTTTTACTCTGGTTTCTCAGTCTGTTTCCTAGTGTCTGTTTCAAGTTTCTGCAGTTTACACTGTAAAACCGAGTTGGAGCTAGTACCTTCCCATATATATGTATGGAGTGGAGTTGGATACTGAAAAGAAACTTTGTGTTGCCAACAATCTAGTTGAATGACGGCTTTCTCACACACTTATCTCTCAAAACTGAGCATGTTGAGAGACGTTTGTTCATCTAGCACAAAGGGAAAGATTTGCAGGAGAAACTTTTACTCTGGTTTCTCAGTCTGTTTCCTAGTGCCGGTTTGAAGTTCCTGCAGTTTTCACTGTAAAACCGAGTTGGAGCTAGTACCTTCCCATATATATGTATGGAGTGGAGTTTACCACTGAAAAGAAACTTTGTGTTCCCAACAAGCTAGTTGAAGGACGGCTTTCACACACACTTATCTCTCAGAACTGAGCATGTGGAGAGACGTTCGTTCATCTAGCACTAAGGGAACGGATTGCAGGAGAAACTTTTACTCTGGTTTCTCAGTCTGTTTCCTAGTGCCTGTTTCAAGTTCCTGCAATTTTCACTGTAAAACCGAGTTGGAGCTAGTACCTTCCGATATACATGAATGCAGTGGAGTTTGCAACTGAAAAGAAACTTTGTGTTCCCAACAAGCTAGTTGAAGGACGGCTTTCACACTCACTTATCTCTCAGAACTGAGCATGTGGAGACACGTTCGTTCATCTAGCACAAAGGGAACGGGTTGCAGGAGCAACTTTTACTCTGGTTTCTCAGTCTGTTTCCTAGTGCCGGTTTGAAGTTCCTGCAGTTTTCACTGTAAGACCGATTTGGAGCTAGTACCTTCCCATATATATGTAAGGAGTGGAGTTTACAACTGAAAAGAAACTTTGTGTTCCCAACAAGCTGGTTGAAGGACGGCTTTCACACACACTTATCTGTCAGAACTGAGCATGTGGAGAGACGTTCGTTCATCTAGCACAAAGGGAACGGATTGCAGGAGAAACTTTTACTCTGGTTTCTCAGTCTGTTTCCTAGTGCCTGTTTCAAGTTCCTGCAATTTTCACTATAAAACCGAGTTGGAGCTAGTACCTTCCCATATATATGTATGCAGTGGAGTTTGCAACTGAAAAGAAACTTTGTGTTCCCAACAAGCTTGTTGAAGGACGGCTTTCACACACACTTATCTCTCAGAAATAAGCATGTGGAGAGACGTTCGTTCATCTAGCACAAAGGGAACGGGTTGCAGGAGAAACTTTTACTCTGGTTTCTCAGTCTGTTTCCTAGTGCCGGTTTGAAGTTCCTGCAGTTTTCACTGTAAAACCGAGTTGGAGCTAGTACCTTCCCATATATATGTATGGAGTGGAGTTTGCTACTGAAAAGAAACTTTGTGTTCCCAACAAGCTGGTTGAAGGACGGCTTTCAAACACACTTATCTCTCAGAACTGAGCATGTGGAGAGACGTTCGTTCATCTGGCAATAAGGGAACGGATTGCAGGAGAAACTTTTACTCCGGTTTCTCAGTCTGTTTCCTAGTGCCTGTTACAGGTTCCTGCTATTTTCACTGTAAAACCGAGTTGGAGCTTGTACCTTCCCATATATATGTATGGAGTGGAGTTTGCAAATGAAAAGAAACTTTGTGTACCCAACAAGCTAGTTGAAGGACGGCTTTCACACACACTTATGTCTCAGAACTTAGCATGTGGAGAGACGTTCGTTCATCTAGCCCAAAGGGAACGGATTGCAGGAGAAACTTTTACTCTGGTTTCTCAGTCTGCTTCCTAGTGCCTGTTTCAAATTCCTGCTGTTTTCACTGTAAACCGAGTTGAAGCTTGTACCTTTCCATATATATGTATGGAGTGGAGTTTGCAAATGAAAAGAAACTTTGTGTTCCCAACAAGCTAGTTGAAGGACGGCTTTCACACACACTTATCTCTCAGAAGTGAGCATGTGGAGAGACGTTCGTTCATCTAGCACAAAGGGAACGGGTTGCAGGGGAAACTTTTAATCTGGTTTTTCAGTCTGTTTCCTAGTGTCGGTTTGAAGTTCCTGCATGTTTCACTGTAAGTCCGAGTTGGAGCTTGTACCTTCCCATATATATGTATGGAGTGGAGTTTGCAACTGAAAAGAATCTTTGTGTTCCCAACATGCTAGTTGAAGGACGGCTTTCACACTCACTTATCTCTCAAAACTGAGCATGAGGAGAGACTTTCGTTCATCTAGCACAAAGGGAACGGGTTGCAGGAGAAACTTTTACTCTGGTTTCTCAGTCTGTTTCCTAGTGCCGGTTTGAGGTTCCTGCAGTTTTCACTGTAAAACCGACTTGGAGCTAGTACCTTCCCATATATATATATGGATTAGTGTTGGAAACTGAAAAGAAACTTTGTTTTCCCAACAAGCTAGTTGATGGACGGCTTTCACACACACTTATCTCTCAAAACTGAGCATGTGGAGAGACGTTCTTTCATCTAGCACAAAGGGAACGGGTTACAGGAAAAACTTTTACTCTAGTTTCTCAGTCTGTTTCCTAGTGCCGGTTTGAAGTTCCTGCAGTTTTCACTGTAACACCGAGTTGGAGCTTGTACCTTCCCATATATATGTATGGAGTGGAGTTTGCAACTGAAAAGAATCTTTGTGTTCCCAACATGCTAGTTGAAGGACGGCTTTCACACTCATTTATCTCTCAAAACTGAGCATGAGGAGAGACTTTCGTTCATCTAGCCCAAAGGGAACGGTTTGCAGGAGGAACTTTTACTCTGGTTTCTCAGTCTGTTTCCTAGTGCCGGTTTGAAGTTCCTGCAGTTTTCACTGTAAAACCGAGTTGGAGATATTACCTACCAATATACATGTATGGAGTGGAGTTTGCACCTGAAAAGAAACTTTGTGTTCCCAACAAGCTAGTTGAAGGACGGCTTTCACACACACTTTTCTCTCAGAAGTGAGCATGTGGAGAGACGTTCGTTCATCTATCACAAAGGGAACGGGTTGCAGGGGAAACTTTTACTCTGGTTTCTCAGTCTGTTTCCTAGTGCCGGTTTGAAGTTCCTGCATGTTTCACTGTAAGACCGTGTTGGAGCTTGTACATTCCCATATATATGTATGGAGTGGAATTTGCAACTGAAAAGAATCTTTGTGTTCCCAACATGCTAGTTGAAGGACGGCTTTCACACTCACTTATCTCTCAAAACTGAGCATGAGGAGAGACTTTCGTTCATCTAGTCCAAAGGGAACGGGTTGCAGGAGAAACTTTTACTCTGGTTTCTCAGTATGTTTCCTAGTGCCGGTTTGAGGTTCCTGCAGTTTTCACTGTAAAACTGAGTTGGAGCTAGTACCTTTCCATATATATGTATGGAGTAGATTTGGAAACTGAAAAGAAACTTTGTTTTCCCAACAAGCTAGTTGAAGGACGGCTTTCACACACACTTATCTCTCAAAACTGAGCATGTGGAGAGATGTTCGTTCATCTAGCACAAAGGGAACGGGTTAAAGGAGAAACTTTTACTCTGGTTTCTCAGTCTGTTTCCTAGTGCCGGTTTGAAGTTCCTGCAGTTTTCACTGTAAAACCTAGTTGGAGCTTGTACCTTCCCGTATATATGTATGGAGAGGAGTTTACAACTGATAAGAAACTTTGTGTTCCCAACAAGCTGGTTGAAGGACGGCTTTCACACACACTTATCTCTCAGAACTGAGCATGTGGGAGACGTTCATTCATCTAGCACAAAGGGAACGGATTGCAGGAGAAACTTTTACTCTGGTTTCTCAGTCTGTTTCCTAGTGCCTGTTTCAAATTCCTGCTATTTTCACTGTAAATCGAGTTGAAGCTTGTGCCTTCCCATATATATATATGGAGTGGAGTTTGCAACTGAAAAGAAACTTTGTGTTCCCAACAAGCTAGTTGAAGGACGGTTTTCACACACACTTATCTCTCAGAAGTGAGCATGTGGAGAGACGTTCGTTCATCTAGCACAAAGGGAACGGGTTGCAGGGGAAACTTTTACTCTGGTTTCTCAGTCTGTTTCCTAGTGTCGGTTTGAAGTTCCAGCATGTTTCACTGTAAGACCGAGTTGGAGCTTGTACCTTCCCATATATATGTATGGAGTGGAGTTTGCAACTGAAAAGAATCTTTGTGTTCACAACATGCTAGTTGAAGGACGGCTTTCACACTCACTTATCTCTCAAAACTGAGCATGAGGAGAGACTTTCTTTCATCTAGCCCAAAGGGAACGGGTTGCAGGAGAAACTTTTACTCTGGTTTCTCAGTCTGTTTCCTAGTGCCTTTTTCAAGTTCCTGAAGTTTTCACTGTAAAACAGAGTTGGAGCTTGTACCTTCCCATATATATGTATGGAGTGGAGTTGGAAAGTGAAAAGAAACTTTGTGTTCCCAAGAAGCTAGTTGAAGGACCGCTTTCACACACACTTATCTGTCAGAACTGAGCATGTGGAGAGACGTTCGTTCATCTACCACAAATGGAACGGGTTGCAGGAGAAACTTTTACTCTGGTTTCTCAGTCTGTTTCCTAGTGCCGGTTTGAAGTTCCTGCAGTTTTCACTGTAAAACAGAGTTGGTGCTAGTACCTTCCCATATATATGTATGGAGTGGTGTTTGCAACTGAAAAGAATCTTTGTTTTCCCAACATGCTAGTTGAAGGACGGCTTTCACACTCACTTATCTCTCAAAACTGAGCATGAGGAGAGACTTTCGTTCATCTAGTCCAAAGGGAACGGGTTGCAGGAGAAACTTTTACTCTGGTTTCTCAGTCTGTTTCCTAGTGCCGGTTTGAGGTTCCTTCAGTTTTCACTGTAAAACCGAGTTGGAGCTAGTACCTTCCCATATATATGTATGGAGTAGAGTTGGAAACTGAAAAGAAACTTTGTTTTCCCAACAAGCTAGTTGATGGACGGCTTTCACACACACTTATCTCTCAAAACTGAGCATGTGGAGAGACGTTCGTTCATCTAGCACAAAGGGAAAAGGTTACAGGAAATCTTTTACTCTGGTTTCTCAGTCTGTTTCCTAGTGCCGGTTTGAAGTTCCTGCAGTTTTCATTGTAAAACCGAGTTGGAGCTTGTACCTTCCCGTATATATGTATGGAGTGGAGTTTACAACTGATAAGAAACTTTGTGTTCCCAACAAGCTGGTTGAAGGACGGCTTTCACACACAC
Source organism: Camelus dromedarius (assembly GCF_036321535.1). NCBI lineage: Eukaryota > Metazoa > Chordata > Mammalia > Artiodactyla > Camelidae > Camelus > Camelus dromedarius. The sequence goes on along the minus strand of NC_087470.1, from coordinate 10,848,272 downwards.
TTATCTCTCAGAACTGAGCATGTGGGAGACGTTCGTTCAACTAGCACAAATGGATCGGATTGCAGGAGAAACTTTTACTCTGGTTTCTCAGTCTGTTTCCTAGTGCCGGTTTGAAGTTCCTGCAGTTTTCTCTGTAATACCGAGTTGGAGCTTGTAATTCCCATATATATGTATGGAGTGGAGTTTGCAACTGAAAAGAATCTTTGTGTTCCCAACATGCTAGTTGAAGGACGGCTTTCACACTCACTTATCTCTCAAAACTGAGCATGAGGAGAGACTTTCGTTCATCTAGCCCAAAGGGAACGGGTTGCAGGAGAAACTTTTACTCTGGTTTCTCAGTCTGTTTCCTAGTGCCGGTTTGAAGTTCCTGCAGTTTTCACTTTAAAACCGAGTTGGAGATATTACCTACCAATATATATGTATGGAGTGGAGTTTGCAACTGAAAAGAAACTTTGTGTTCCCAACAAGCTAGTTGAAGGACGGCTTTCACACACACTTTTCTCTCAGAAGTGAGCATGTGGAGAGACGTTCGTTCATCTATCACCAAGGGAACAGGTTGCAGGGGAAACTTTTACTCTGGTTACTCAGTCTGTTTCCTAGTGTCGGTTTGAAGTTCCTGCATGTTTCACTGTAAGACCGAGTTGGAGCTTGTACATTCCCATATATATGTATGGAGTGGAATTTGCAACTGAAAAGAATCTTTGTGTTCCCAACATGCTAGTTGAAGGACGGCTTTCACACTCACTTATCTCTCAAAACTGAGCATGAGGAGAGACTTTCGTTCATCTAGTCCAAAGGGAACGGGTTGCAGGAGAAACTTTTACTCTGGTTTCTCAGTCTGTTTCCTAGTGCCGGTTTGAGGTTCCTGCAGTTTTCACTGTAAAACTGAGTTGGAGCTAGTACCTTCCCATATATATGTATGGAGTAGAGTTGGAAACTGAAAAGAAACTTTGTTTTCCCAACAAGCTAGTTGAAGGACGGCTTTCACACACACTTATCTCTCAAAACTGAGCATGTGGAGAGATGTTCGTTCATCTAGCCCAAAGGTAACGGGTTACAGGAGAAACTTTTACTGTGGTTTCTCAGTCTGTTTCCTAGTGCCGGTATGAAGTTCCTGCAGTTTTCACTGTAAAACCTAGTTGGAGCTTGTACCATCCCGTATATATGTATGGAGTGGAGTTTACAACTGACAAGAAACTTTGTGTTACCAACAAGCTGATTGAAGGACGGCTATCACACACACTTATCTCTCAGAACTGAGCATGTGGGAGACGTTCTTTCATCTAGCACTAAGGGAACGGATTGCAGGAGAAACTTTTACTCTGGTTTCTCAGTCTGTTTCCTAGTGCCTTTTTCAAGTTCCTGAAGTTTTCAGTGTAAAACAGAGTTGGAGCTAGTACCTTCCCATATATATGTATGGAGTGGAGTTGGATACTGAAAAGAAACTTTGTGTTGCCAACAATCTAGTTGAATGACGGCTTTCTCACACACTTATCTCTCAAAACTGAGCATGTTGAGAGACGTTCGTTCATCTAGCACAAAGGGAAAGTGTTGCAGGAGAAACTTTTACTCTGGATTCTCAGTCTGTTTCCTAGTGCAGGTTTGAAGTTCCTGCAGTTTTCACTGTAAAACCGAGTTGGAGCTAGTACCTTCCCATATATATGTATGGAGTGGAGTTTACAACTGAAAAGAATCTTTGTGTTCCCAACAAGCTGGTTGAAGGACGGCTTTCACACACACTTATCTCTCAGAACTGAGCATGTGGAGAGACGTTCGTTCATCTAGCACAAAGGGAACGGATTGCAGGAGAAACTTTTACTCTGGTTTCTCAGTCTGTTTCCTAGTGCCTATTTCAAGTTCCTGCAGTTTTCACTGTAAAACCGAGTTGGAGATAGTACCTTCCCATATATATGTATGGAGTGGAGTTGGAAACTGAAAAGAAACTTTGTGTTGCCAACAAGCTAGTTGAAGGACGGCTTTCTCACACATTTATCTATCAAAACTGAGCATGTTGAGAGACGTTCGTTCATCTAGCACAAAGGGAACGGGTTGCAGGAGAAACTTTTACTCCGGGTTCTCAGTCTGTTTCCTAGTGCCTGTTACAAGTTCCTGCTGTTTTCACTGTAAACCCGAGTTGGAGCTTGTACCTTCCCATATATATGTATGGTTTGGAGTTTGCAACTGAAAAGAAACTTTGTGTACCCAACAAGCTAGTTGAAGGACGGCTTTCACACACAGTTATGTCTCAGAACTTAGCATGTGGAGAGACGTTCGTTCATCTAGCCCAAAGGGAACGGATTGCAGGAGAAACTTTTACTCTGGTTTCTCAGTCTGTTTCCTAGTGCCTGTTTCAAATTCCTGCTGTTTTCACTGTAAAACCGAGTTGAAGCTTGTACCTTTCCATATATATGTATGGAGTGGAGTTTGCAACTGAAAAGAAACTTTGTGTTCCCAACAAGCTAGTTGAAGGACGGCTTTCACACACACTTATCTCTCAGAAGTGAGCATGTGGAGAGACGTTCGTTCATCTAGCACAAAGGAACGGGTTGCAGGGGAAATTTTTAATCTGGTTTCTCAGTCCGTTTCCTTGTGTCGGTTTGAAGTTCCTGCATGTTTCACTGTAAGACCGAGTTGGAGCTTGTACCTTCCCATATATATGTATGGAGTGGAGTTTGCAACTGAAAAGAATCTTTGTGTTCCCAACAAGCTAGTTGAAAGACGGCTTTCACACACACTTATCTCTCAGAACTGAGCATGTGGAGAGACGTTCGTTCATCTAGCACAAAGGGAACTGGTTGCAGGAGAAACTTTTACTCTGGTTTCTCTGTCTGTATCCTAGTGCCGGTTTGAAGTTCCTGCAGTTTTCACTGTAAAACCGAGTTGGAGCTAGTACCTTCCCATATATATGTATGGAGTGAAGTTTACTACTGAAAAGAAACTTTGAGTTCCCAACAAGCTGGTTGAAGTACGGCTTTCACACACACTTATCTCTCAGAACTGAGCATGTGGAGAGACGTTCGTTCATCTAGCACAAAGGGAACGGATAGCAGGAGAAACGTTTACTCTGGTTTCTCAGTGTGTTTCCTAGTGCCGGTTTGAATTTCCTGCAGTTTTCACTGTAAAACCGAGTTGGAGCTAGTACCTTCCCATATATATGTACGGATTGGAGTTTGAAACTGAAAAGAAACTTTGTGTTGCCAACAAGCTAGTTGAAGGACGGCTTTCTCACACACTTACCTCTCAAAACTTAGCATGTAGAGAGACGTTCGTTCATCTAGCACAAAGGGAACGGGTTGCAGGAGAAACTTTTACTCTGGTTTCTCAGTCTGTTTCCTAGTGCCTGTTTCAAGTTCCTGCAGTTTACACTGTAGAACCGAGTTGGAGCTAGTACCTTCCCATATATATGTATGGAGTGGAGTTGGAAACTGAAAAGAAACTTTGTGTTGCCAACAAGCTAGTTGAAGGACGGCTTTCTCACACACTTATCTCTCAAAACTGAGCATGTGGAGAGACGTTCGTTCATCTAGCACAAAGGGAAAGTGTTGCAGGAGAAACTTTTACACTGGTTTCTCAGTCTGTTTCCTAGTGCCGGTTTGAAGTTCCTGCAGTTTTCACTGTAAAACCGAGTTGGAGATAGTACCTTCCCATATATATGTATGGAGTGGAGTTTACAACTGAAAAGAAACTTTGTGTTCCCAACAAGCTGGTTGAAGGACGGCTTTCACACACTCTTATCTCTCAGAACTGAGCATGTAGAGAGACGTTCGTTCATCTAGCACAAAGGGAACGGGTTGCAGGAGAAACTTTTACTCTGGTTTCTCAGTCTGTTTCCTAGTGCCGGTTTGAAGTTCCTGCAGTTTTTACTGTAAAACCGAGTTGGAGCTAGTACCTTCCCATATATATGTATGGAGTGGAGTTGGAAACTGAAAAGAAACTTTGTGTTCCCAACAAGCTGGTTGAAGGACGGCTTTCACACACACTTATCTCTCAGAACAGAGCATGTGGAGAGACGTTCGTTCATCTAGCACAAAGGGAACGGATTGCAGGAGAAACTTTTACTCTGGTTTCTCAGTCTGTTTCCTAGTGCCGGTTTGAAGTTCCTGCAGTTTTCACTGTAAAACCGAGTTGGAGCTAGTACCTTCCCATAGATATGTATGGAGTGGAGTTTGAAACTGAAAAGAAACTTTGTGTTGCCAACAAGCTAGTTGAAGGACGGCTTTCTCACACAATAACCTCTCAAAACTTAGCATGTTGAGAGACGTTCGTTCATCTAGCACAAAGGGAACGGGATGCAGGAGAAACTTTTACTCTGGTTTCTCAGTCTGTTTCCTAGTGCCTGTTTCAAGTTCCTGCAGTTTACACTGTAGAACCGAGTTGGAGCTAGTAACTTCCCATATATATGTATGGAGTGGAGTTGGAAACTGAAAAGAAACTTTGTGTTGCCAACAAGCTAGTTGAAGGACGGCATTCTCACACACTTATCTCTCAAAACTGAGCATGTTGAGAGACGTTCGTTCATCTAGCACAAAGGGAAAGTGTTGGAGGAGAACTTTTACACTGGTTTCTCAGTCTGTTTCCTAGTGCCGGTTTGAGGTTCCTGAAGTTTTCACTGTAAAACCGAGTTGGAGCTAGTACCTTCCCATATATATGTATGGAGTGGAGTTTACAACTGAAAAGAAACTTTGTGTTCCCAACAAGCTGGTTGAAGGACGGCTTTCACACACTCTTATCTCTCAGAACTGAGCATGTGGAGAGACTTTCGTTCATCTAGCACAAAAGGAACGGATTGCAGGAGAAACTTTTACTCTGGTTTCTCAGTCTTTCCTAGTGCCTGTTTCAAGTTCCTGCAGTTTACACTGTAAAACCGAGTTGGAGCTAGTACCTTCCCATGTATATGTATGGAGTGGAGTTGGAAAATGAAAAGAAACTTTGTGTTCCCAACAAGCTAGTTGAAGGACGGCTTTCACACACACTTATCTCTCAGAACTGAGCATGTGGAGAGACGTTCGTTCATCTAGCACAAAGGGAACGGTTTGCAGGTGAAACTTTTACTCTGGTTTCTCAGTCTGTTTCCTAGTGCCTGTTTCAAGTTCCTGCAGTATTCCCTGTAAACCAGAGTTGGAGCTAGTACCTTCCCATATATATGTATGGAGTGGAGTTGGAAACTGAAAAGAAACTTTGTGTTGCCAACAAGCTAGTTGAAGGACGGCTTTCTCACACACTTACCTCTCAAAACTTAGCATGTAGAGAGACGTTCGTTCATCTAGCACAAAGGGAACGGGTTGCAGGAGAAACTTTTACTCTGGTTTCTCAGTCTGTTTCCTAGTGCCTGTTTCAAGTTCCTGCAGTTTACACTGTAGAACCGAGTTGGAGCTAGTACCTTCCCATATATATGTATGGAGTGGAGTTGGAAACTGAAAAGAAACTTTGTGTTGCCAACAAGCTAGTTGAAGGACGGCTTTCTCACACACTTATCTCTCAAAACTGAGTATTTTGAGAGACGTTCGTTCATCTAGGACAAAGGGAAAGTGTTGCAGGAGAAACTTTTACAATGGTTTCTCAGTCTGTTTCCTAGTGCCGGTTTGAAGTTCCTGCAGTTTTCACTGTAAAACCGAGTTGGAGATAGTACCTTCCCATATATATGTATGGAGTGGAGTTTACAACTGAAAAGAAACTTTGTGTTCCCAACAAGCTGGTTGAAGGACGGCTTTCACACACTCTTATCTCTCAGAACTGAGCATGTAGAGAGACGTTCGTTCATCTAGCACAAAGGGAACGGGTTGCAGGAGAAACTTTTACTCTGGTTTTTCAGTCTGTTTCCTAGTGCCGGTTTGAAGTTCCTGCAGTTTTTACTGTAAAACCGAGTTGGAGCTAGTACCTTCCCATATATATGTATGGAGTGGAGTTGGAAACTGAAAAGAAACTTTGTGTTCCCAACAAGCTGGTTGAAGGACGGCTTTCACACACACTTATCTCTCAGAACAGAGCATGTGGAGAGACGTTCGTTCATCTAGCACAAAGGGAACGGATTGCAGGAGAAACTTTTACTCTGGTTTCTCAGTCTGTTTCCTAGTGCCGGTTTGAAGTTCCTGCAGTTTTCACTGTAAAACCGAGTTGGAGCTAGTACCTTCCCATAGATATGTATGGAGTGGAGTTTGAAACTGAAAAGAAACTTTGTGTTGCCAACAAGCTAGTTGAAGGACGGCTTTCTCACACAATAACCTCTCAAAACTTAGCATGTTGAGAGACGTTCGTTCATCTAGCACAAAGGGAACGGGTTGCAGGAGAAACTTTTACTCTGGTTTCTCAGTCTGTTTCCTAGTGCCTGTTTCAAGTTCCTGCAGTTTACACTGTAGAACCGAGTTGGAGCTAGTACCTTCCCATATATATGTATGGAGTGGAGTTGGAAACTGAAAAGAAACTTTGTGTTCCCAACAAGCTGGTTGAAGGACGGCTTTCACACACTCTTATCTCTCAGAACTGAGCATGTGGAGAGACGTTCGTTCATCTAGCACAAAAGGAACGGATTGCAGGAGAAACTTTTACTCTGGTTTCTCAGTCTTTCCTAGTGCCTGTTTCAAGTTCCTGCAGTTTACACTGTAAAACCGAGTTGGAGCTAGTACCTTCCCATATATATTTATGGAGTGGAGTTGGAAAATGAAAAGAAACTTTGTGTTCCCAACAAGCTAGTTGAAGGACGGCTTTCACACACACTTATCTCTCAGAACTGAGCATGTGGAGAGACGTTCGTTCATCTAGCACAAAGGGAACGGTTTGCAGTTGAAACTTTTACTCTGGTTTCTCAGTCTGTTTCCTAGTGCCTGTTTCAAGTTCCTGCAGTTTTCCCTTTAAACCAGAGTTGGAGCTAGTACCTTCCCATATATATGTATGGAGTGGAGTTGGAAACTGAAAAGAAACTTTGTGTTGCCAACAAGCTTGTTGAAGGACGGCTTTCTCACACACTTATCTCTCAAAACTGAGCATGTTGAGAGACGTTCGTTCATCTAGCACAAAGTGAACGGGTTGCAGGAGAAACTTTTACTCTGGTTTCTCAGTCTGTTTCCTAGTGCCGGTTTGAAGTTCCTGCAGTTTTCACTGTAAAACCGAGTTGGAGCTAGTACCTTCCCATATATATGTATGGAGTGGAGTTTGAAACTGAAAAGAAACTTTGTGTTCCCAACAAGCTGGTTGAAGGACGGCTTTCACACACACTTATGTCTCAGAACTGAGCATGTGGAGAGACGTTCGTTCATCTAGCACAAAGTGAACGGATTGCAGGAGAAACTTTTACTCTGGTTTCTCAGTCTGTTTCCTAGTGCCGGTTTGAAGTTCCTGCAGTTTTCACTGTAAAACCGAGTTGGAGCTAGTACCTTCCCATATATATGTATGGAGTGGAGTCTACAACTGAAAAGAAACTTTGTGTTCCCAACAAGCTGGTTGAAGGACGGCTTTAACACACACTTATCTCTCAGAACTGAGCATGTGGAGAGACGTTCGTTCATCTAGCACAAATTGAACGGATTGCAGGAGAAACTTTTACTCTGGTTTCTCAGTCTGTTTCCTAGTGCCTGTTTCAACTTCCTGCAATTTTCACTGTAAAACCGCGTTGGAGCTAGTACCTTCCCATATATATGTATGCAGTGGAGTTTGGAACTGAAAAGAAACTTTGTGTTCCCAACAAGCTAGTTGAAGGACGGCTTTCACACACACTTATCTCTCAGAACTGAGCATGTGGAGAGACGTTCGTTCATCTAGCACAAATGGAACGGATTGCAGGAGAAACTTTTACTCTGGTTTCTAAGTCTGTTTCCTAGTGCCTGTTTCAAGTTCCTGGAGTTTTCACTGTAAAATCGAGTTGGAGCTACTACCTTCCCATATATATGTATGGAGTGGAGTTTACAACTGAAAAGAAACTTTGTGTTCCCAACAAGCTAGTTGAAGGGCGGCTTTCACACACAATTATCTCTCAAAACTGAGCATGTGGAGAGACGTTCGTTCATCTAGCACAAAGGGAACGGGTTGCAGGAGAAACTTTTACTCTGGTTTCTCAGTCTGTTTCCTAGTGCCTGTTTCAAGTTCCTGCAGTTTACACTGTAGAACAGAGTTGGAGCTAGTACCTTCCCATATATATGTATGGAGTGGAGTTGGAAACTGAAAAGAAACTTTGTGTTGCCAACAAGCTAGTTGAAGGACGGCTTTCTCACACACTTATCTCTCAAAACTGAGCATGTTGAGAGACGTTCGTTCATCTAGCACAAAGGGAAAGTGTTGCAGGAGAAACTTTTACACTGGTTTCTCAGTCTGTTTCCTAGTGCCGGTTTGAAGTTCCTGCAGTTTTCACTGTAAAACCGAGTTGGAGCTAGTACCTTCCCATATATATGTAAGGAGTGGAGTTTACAACTGAAAGGAAACTTTGTGTTCCCAACAAGCTGGTTGAAGGACGGCTTTCACACACTCTTATCTCTCAGAACTGAGCATGTGGAGAGACGTTCGTTCATCTAGCACAAAGGGAACGGATTGCAGGAGAAACTTTTACTCTGGTTTCTCAGTCTGTTTCCTAGTGCCGGTTTGAATTTCCTGCAGTTTTCACTGTAAAACCGAGTTGGAGCTAGTACCTTCCCATATATATGTATGGAGTAGAGTTTGAAACTGAAAAGTAACTTTGTGTTGCCAACAACCTAGTTGAAGGACGGCTTTCTCACACACTTACCTCTCAAAACTTAGCATGTTGAGAGACGTTCGTTCATCTAGCACAAAGGGAACGGGTTGCAGGAGAAACTTTTACTCTGGTTTCTCAGTCTGTTTCCTAGTGCCTGTTTCAAGTTCCTGCAGTTTACACTGTAGAACAGAGTTGGAGCTAGTACCTTCCCATATATATGTATGGAGTGGAGTTGGAAACTGAAAAGAAACTTTGTGTTGCCAACAAGCTAGTTGAAGGACGGCTTTCTCACACACTTATCTCTCAAAACTGAGCATGTTGAGAGACGTTCGTTCATCTAGCACAAAGGGAAAGTGTTGCAGGAGAAACTTTTACACTGGTTTCTCAGTCTGTTTCCTAGTGCCGGTTTGAAGTTCCTGCAGTTTTCACTGTAAAACCGAGTTGGAGCTAGTACCTTCCCATATAAATGTAAGGAGTGGAGTTTACAACTGAAAGGAAACTTTGTGTTCCCAACAAGCTGGTTGAAGGACGGCTTTCACACACTCTTATCTCTCAGAACTGAGCATGTGGAGAGACGTTCGTTCATCTAGCACAAAGGGAACGGATTGCAGGAGAAACTTTTACTCTGGTTTCTCAGTCTGTTTCCTAGTGCCTGTTTCAAGTTCCTGCAGTTTTCACTGTAAAACCGAGTTGGAGCTAGTACCTTCCCATATATATGTATGGAGTGGAGTTGGAAACTGAAAAGAAACTTTGTGTTGCCAACAAGCTTGTTGAAGGACGGCTTTCTCACACACATATCTATCAAAACTGAGCATGTTGAGAGACGTTCGTTCATCTAGCACAAAGTGAACGGGTTGCAGGAGAAACTTTTACTCTGGTTTCTCAGTCTGTTTCCTAGTGCCGGTTTGAAGTTCCTGCAGTTTTCACTGTAAAACCGTGTTGGAGCTTGTACCTTCCCATATATATGTAAGGAGTGGATTTTACAACTGAAAAGAAACTTTGTGTTCCCAACAAGCTGGATGAAGGACGGCTTTCACACACACTTATCTCTCAGAACTGAGCATGTGGAGACACGTTCGTTCATCTAGCACAAAGGGAACGGGTTGCAGGAGAAACTTTTACTCTGGTTTCTCAGTCTGTTTCCTAGTGCCGGTTTGAAGTTCCTGCAGTTTTCACTATAAAACCGAGTTGGAGCTTGTACCTTCCCATATATATGTATGCAGTGGAGTTTGCAACTGAAAAGAAACTTTGTGTTCCCAACAAGCTGGTTGAAGGACGGCTTTCACACACACTTATCTCTCAGAACTGAGCATGTGGAGAGACGTTCGTTCATCTAGCACTAAGGGAACGGATTGCAGGAGAAACTTTTACTCTGGTTTCTCAGTCTGTTTCCTAGTACCTGTTTCAAGTTCCTGAAGTTTTCACTGTAAAACAGAGTTGGAGCTAGTACCTTCCCATATATATGTATGGAGTGGAGTTGGAAAGTGAAAAGAAACTTTGTGTTCCCAACAAGCTAGTTGAAGTACGGCTTTCACACACACTTATCTGTCAGAACTGAGCATGTGGAGAGACGTTCGTTCATCTAGCACTAAGGGAACGGATTGCAGGAGAAACTTTTACTCTGGTTTCTCAGTCTGTTTCCTAGTGCCGGTTTGAAGTTCCTGCAGTTTTCACTGTAAAACCGAGTTGGAGCTAGTACCTTCCCATATATATGTATGGAGTAGAGTTGGAAACTGAAAAGAAACTTTGTTTTCCCAACAAGCTAGTTGAAGGACGGTTTTCACACACACTTATCTCTCAAAACTGATCATGTGGTGAGATATTCGTTCATCTAGCAAAAAGGGAACGGGTTGCAGGAGAAATTTTTACTGTGGATTCTCAGTCTGTTTCCTAGTGCCGGTTTGAAGTTCCTGCAGTTTTCACTGTAAAACCGAGTTGGAGCTTGTACCTTCCCATATATATGTATGGAGTGGAGTTTGCAACTGAAAAGAATCTTTGTGTTCCCAACATGCTAGTTGAAGGACGGCTTTCACACTCACTTATCTCTCAAAACTGAGCATGAGGAGAGACGTTCATTCATCTAGCACAAATGGAACTGGTTTGCAGGGGAAACTTTTACTCTGGTTTCTCAGTCTGTTTCCTAGTGCCTGTTTCAAGTTCCTGCAGTTTACACTGTAAAACCGAGTTGGAGCTAGTACCTTCCCATATATATGTATGGAGTGGAGTTGGAAACTGAAAAGAAACTTTGTGTTGCCAACAAGCTAGTTGAAGGACGGCTTTCTCACACACTTATCTCTCAAAACTGAGCATGTGGAGAGACGTTCGTTTATCTAGCACAAAGGGAACGGATTGCAGGAGAAACTTTTACTCTGGTTTCTCAGTCTGTTTCCTAGTGCCTGTTTCAAGTTCCTGCAGTTTACACTGTAAACCGAGTTGGAGCTTCTACCTTCCCATATATATGTATGGAGTGGAGTTTGCAACTGAAAAGAAACTTTGTGTTCCCAACAAGCTAGTTGAAGGACGGCTTTCTCACACACATATCTATCAAAACTGAGCATGTTGAGAGACGTTCGTTCATCTAGCACAAATTGAACGGGTTGCAGGAGAAACTTTTACTCTGGTTTCTCAGTCTGTTTCCTAGTGCCGGTTTGATGTTCCTGCAGTTTTCACTGTAAAACCGAGTTGGAGCTAGTACCTTCCCGTATATATGTATGGAGTGGAGTTTGCAACCGAAAAGAAACTTTGTGTTCCCAACAAGCTGGTTGAAGGACGGCTTTCACACACAATTATCTCTCAGAACTGAGCATGTGGAGAGACGTTCGTTCATCTAGCACTAAGGGAACGGATTGCAGGAGAAACTTTTACTCTGGTTTCTCAGTCTGTTTCCTAGTGCCTGTTTCAAGTTCCTGAAGTTTTCACTGTAAAACAGAGTTGGAGCTAGTACCTTCCCATATATATGTATGGAGTGGAGTTGGAAAGTGAAAAGAAACTGTGTGTTCCCAACAAGCTAGTTGAAGGACGGCTTTCACACACACTTATCTGTCAGAACTGAGCATGTGGAGAGACGATCGTTCATCTAGCACAAATGGAACGGGTTGCAGGAGAAACTTTTACTCTGGTTTCTCAGTCTGTTTCCTAGTGCCGGTTGGAAGTTCCTGCAGTTTTCACTGTAAAACAGATTTGGAGCTAGTACCTTCCCATATATATGTATGGAGTGGAGTTTACAACTGAAAAGAAACTTTGTGTTCCCAACAAGCTGGTTGAAGGACGGCTTTCACACACACTAATCTCTCAAAACTGAGCATGTGGAGAGACGTTCGTTCATCTAGCACAAAGGGAACGGATTGCAGGAGAAACTTTTACTCTGGATCTCAGTCTGTTTCCTAGTGCCTGTTTCAAGTTCCTGCAGTTTACACTGTAAAACCGAGTTGGAGCTAGTACCTTCCCATATATATGTATGGAGTGGAGTTGGAAACTGAAAAGAAACTTTGTGTTGCCAACAAGCTAGTTGAAGGACGGCTTTCTCACACACTTATCTCTCAAAACTGAGCATGTGGAGAGACGTTCGTTTATCTAGCACAAAGGGAACGGATTGCAGGAGTAACTTTTACTCTGGTTTCTCAGTCTGTTTCCTAGTGCCTGTTTCAAGTTCCTGCAGTTTACACTGTAAAACCGTGTTGGAGCTACTACCTTCCCATATATATGTATGGAGTGGAGTTTGCAACTGAAAAGAAACTTTGTGTTCCCAACAAGCTAGTTGAAGGACGGCTTTTTCACACACATATCTATCAAAACTGAGCATGTTGAGAGACGTTCGTTCATTTAGCACAAATTGAACGGGTTGCAGGGGAAACTTTTACTCTGGTTTCTCAGTCTGTTTCCTAATGCCGGTATGAAGTTCCTGCAGTTTTCACTGTAAAACCGTGTTGGAGCTATTACCTTCCCAAATATATGTAAGGAGTGGAGTTTACAACTGAAAAGAAACTTTGTGTTCCCAACAAGCTGGATGAAGGATGGCTTTCACACACACTTATCTCTCAGAACTGAGCATGTGGAGAGACGTTCGTTCATCTAGCACAAAGGGAACGGATTGCAGGAGAAACTTTTACTCTGGTTTCTCAGTCTGTTTCCTAGTGCCTGTTTCAACTTCCTGCAATTTTCACTGTAAAACCGAGTTGGAGCTAGTACCTTCCGATATATATGTATGCAGTGGAGTTTGCAACTGAAAAGAAAATTTGTGTTCCCAACAAGCTAGTTGATGGACGGCTTTCACACTCACTTATCTCTCAGAACTGAGCATGTGGAGACACGTTCGTTCATCTAGCACAAAGGGAACGGGTTGCAGGAGAAACTTTTACTCTGGTTTCTCAGTCTGTTTCCTAGTGCCGGTTTGAAGTTCCTGCAGTTTTCACTCTAAAACCGAGTTGGAGCTAGTACCTTCCCATATATATGTATGGAGTGGAGTTTGCAACTGAAAAGAAACTTTGTGTTCCCAACAAGCTGGTTGAAGGACGGCTTTCACACACACTTATCTCTCAGAACTGAGCATGTGGAGAGACGTTCGTTCATCAAGCACTAAGGGAACGGATTGCAGGAGAAACTTTTACTCTGGTTTCTCAGTCTGTTTCCTAGTGCCTGTTACAAGTTCCTGCTGTATTCACTGTAAAACCGAGTTGGAGCTTGTACCTTCCCATATATATGTATGGAGTGGAGTTTGCAACTGAAAAGAAACTTTGTGTTCCCAACAAGCTAGTTGAAGTACGGCTTTCACACACACTTATGTCTCAGAACTTAGCATGTGGAGAGACGTTCGTTCATCTAGCACAAAGGGAACTGGTTTGCAGGGGAAACTTTTACTCTGGTTTCTCAGTCTGTTTCCTAGTGCCGGTTTGAGGTTCCTGCAGTTTTCACTGTAAAACCGAGTTGGAGCTAGTACCTTCCCATATATATGTATGGAGTAGTGTTGGAAACTGAAAAGAAACTTTGTTTTCCCAACAAGCTAGTTGAAGGACGGCTTTCACACACACTTATCTCTCAAAACTGAGCATGTGGAGAGATGTTCGTTCATCTAGCACAAAGGGAACGGGTTACAGGAGAAACTTTTTCTCTGGTTTCCCAGTCTGTTTCCTAGTGGCGGTTTGAAGTTCCTGCAGTTTTCACTGTAAAACCGAGTTGGAGCTTGTACCTTCCCGTATATATGTATGTAGTGGACTTTACAACTGATAAGAAACTTTGTGTTCCCAACAAGCTGGTTGAAGGACGGCTTTCACACACACTTATCTCTCAGAACTGAGCATTTGGGAGACGTTCGTTCATCTAGCACAAAGGGAACGGATTGCAGGAGAAACCTTTACTCTGGTTTCTCAGTCTGTTTCCTAGTGCCTGTTTCAAATTCCTGCTATTTTCACTGTAAACCGAGTTGAAGCTTGTACCTTCCCATATATATGTATGGAGTGGAGTTTGCAACTGAAAAGAAACTTTGTTTTCCCAACAATCTAGGTGAAGTACGGCTTTCACACACACTTATCTCTCAGAAGTGAGCATGTGGTGAGACGTTCGTTCATCTAGCACAAAGGGAACGGGTTGCAGGGAAACTTTTACTCTGGTTTCTCAGTCTGTTTCCTAGTGTCGGTTTGAAGTTCCTGCATGTTTCACTGTAAGACCGAGTTGGAGCTTGTACCTTCCCATATATATGTATGGAGTGGAGTTTGCAACTGAAAAGAATCCTTGTGTTCCCAACATGCTAGATGAAGGACGGCTTTCACACTCACTTATCTCTCAAAACTGAGCATGAGGAGAGACTTTCGTTCATCTAGCCCAAAGGGAACGGGTTGCAGGAGAAACTTTTACTCTGGTTTCTCAGTCTGTTTCCTAGTGCCGGTTTGAAATACCTGCAGTTTTCACTGTAAAACCGAGTTGGAGCTTGTACCTGCCCATATATATGTATGGAGAGGAGTTTGCAAATGAAAAGAATCTTTGTGTTCCCAACATGCTATTTGAAGGACGGCTTTCACACTCACTTATCTCTCAAAACTGAGCATGAGGAGAGACTTTCGTTCATCTAGCCCAAAGGGAACGGGTTGCAGGAGAAACTTTTACTCTGGTTTCTCAGTCTGTTTCCTAGTGCCGGTTTGAAGTTCCTGCAGATTTCACTCTAAAACCGAGTTGGAGCTAGTACCTTCCCATATATATGTATGGAGTGGAGTTTGCAACTGAAAAGAAACTTTGTGTTCCCAACAAGCTGGTTGAAGGACGGCTTTCACACACACTTATCTGTCAGAACTGAGCATGTGGAGAGACGTTCGTTCATCTAGCACTAAGGGAACGGATTGCAGGAGAAACTTTTACTCTGGTTTCTCAGTCTGTTTCCTAGTGCCTTTTTCAAGTTCCTGAAGTTTTCACTGTAAAACAGAGTTGGAGCTAGTACCTTCCCATATATATGTATGGAATGGAGTTGGAAAGTGAAAAGAAACTTTGTGTTCCCAACAAGCTAGTTGAAGGACGGCTTTAACACACACTTATCTGTCAGAACTGAGCATGTGGAGAGACGTTCGTTCATCTACCACAAATGGAGCGGGTTGCAGGAGAAACTTTTACTCTGGTTTCTCAGTCTGTTTCCTAGTGCCGGTTTGAAGTTCCTGCAGTTTTCACTGTAAAACAGAGTTGGAGCTAGTACCTTCCCATATATATGTATGGAGTGGTGTTTACAACTGAAAAGAAACTTTGTGTTCCCAACAAGCTAGTTGAAGGACGGCTTTCACACACACTTATCTCTCAGAAGTGAGCATGTGGAGAGAAGTTCGTTCATCTAGCACAAAGGGAACGGGTTGCAGGGGAAACTTTTACTCTGGTTTCTCAGTCTGATTCCTAGTGCCGGTTTGAAGTTCCTGCATGTTTCACTGTAAGACCGAGTTGGAGCTTGTACCTTCCCATATATATGTATGGAGTGGAATTTGCAACTGAAAAGAATCTTTGTTTTCCCAACATGCTAGTTGAAGGACGGCTTTCACACTCACTTATATCTCAAAACTGAGCATGAGGAGAGACTTTCGTTCATCTAGTCCAAAGGGAACGGGTTGCAGGAGAAACTTTTACTCTGGTTTCTCAGTCTGTTTCCTAGTGCCGGTTTGAAGTTCCTGCAGATTTCACTCTAAAACCGAGTTGGAGCTTGTACCTTCCCATATATATGTATGGAGTGGAGTTTGCAACTGAAAAGAAACTTTGTGTTCCCAACAAGCTGGTTGAAGGACGGCTTTCACACACACTTATCTCTCAGAACTGAGCATGTGGAGAGACGTTCGTTCATCTAGCACTAAGGGAACGGATTGCAGGAGAAACTTTTACTCTGGTTTCTCAGTCTGTTTCCTAGTGCCTGTTTCAAGTTCCTGAAGTTTTCACTGTAAAACAGAGTTGGAGCTAGTACCTTCCCATATATATGTATGGAGTGGAGTTGGAAAGTGAAAAGAAACTTTGTGTTCCCAACAAGCTAGTTGAAGGACGGCTTTCACACACACTTATCTGTCAGAACTGAGCATGTGGAGAAACGTTCTTTCATCTAGCACAAATGGAACGGGTTGCAGGAGAAACTTTTACTCTGGTTTCTCAGTCTGCTTCTTAGTGCCGGTTTGAAGTTCCTGCAGTTTTCACTTTAAAACAGAGTTGGAGCTAGTACCTTCCCATATATATGTATGGAGTGGAGTTTACAACAGAAAAGAAACTTTGTGTTCCCAACAAGCTGGTTGAAAGACGGCTTTCACACACACTTATCTCTCAAAACTGAGCATGTGGAGAGACGTTCGTTCATCTAGCACAAAGGGAACGGATTGCAGGAGAAACTTTTACTCTGGTTTCTCAGTCTGTTTCCTAGTGTCTGTTTCAAGTTTCTGCAGTTTACACTGTAAAACCGAGTTGGAGCTAGTACCTTCCCATATATATGTATGGAGTGGAGTTGGATACTGAAAAGAAACTTTGTGTTGCCAACAATCTAGTTGAATGACGGCTTTCTCACACAATTATCTCTCAAAACTGAGCATGTTGAGAGACGTTTGTTCATCTAGCACAAAGGGAAAGGTTTGCAGGAGAAACTTTTACTCTGGTTTCTCAGTCTGTTTCCTAGTGCCGGTTTGAAGTTCCTGCAGTTTTCACTGTAAAACCGTGTTGGAGCTAGTACCTTCCCATATATATGTATGGAGTGGAGTTTACAACTGAAAAGAAACTTTGTGTTCCCAACAAGCTGGTTGAAGGACGGCTTTCACACACACTTATCTCTCAGAACTGAGCATGTGGAGAGACGTTCGTTCATCTAGCACTAAGGGAACGGATTGCAGGAGAAACTTTTACTCTGGTTTCTCAGTCTGTTTCCTAGTGCCTGTTTCAAGTTCCTGCAATTTTCACTGTAAAACCGAGTTGGAGCTAGTACCTTCCGATATACATGAATGCAGTGGAGTTTGCAACTGAAAAGAAACTTTGTGTTCCCAACAAGCTAGTTGAAGGACGGCTTTCACACTCACTTATCTCTCAGAACTGAGCATGTGGAGACACGTTCGTTCATCTAGCACAAAGGGAACGGGTTGCAGGAGCAACTTTTACTCTGGTTTCTCAGTCTGTTTCCTAGTGCCGGTTTGAAGTTCCTGCAGTTTTCACTGTAAAACCGATTTGGAGCTAGTACCTTCCCATATATATGTAAGGAGTGGAGTTTACAACTGAAAAGAAACTTTGTGTTCCCAACAAGCTGGTTGAAGGACGGCTTTCACACACATTTATCTGTCAGAACTGAGCATGTGGAGAGACGTTCGTTCATCTAGCACAAAGGGAACGGATTGCAGGAGAAACTTTTACTCTGGTTTCTCAGTCTGTTTCCTAGTGCCTGTTTCAAGTTCCTGCAATTTTCACTATAAAACCGAGTTGGAGCTAGTACCTTCCCATATATATGTATGCAGTGGAGTTTGCAACTGAAAAGAAACTTTGTGTTCCCAACAAGCTTGTTGAAGGACGGCTTTCACACACACTTATCTCTCAGAACTAAGCATGTGGAGAGACGTTCGTTCATCTAGCACAAAGGGAACGGGTTGCAGGAGAAACTTTTACTCTGGTTTCTCAGTCTGTTTCCTAGTGCCGGTTTGAAGTTCCTGCAGTTTTCACTGTAAAACCGAGTTGGAGCTAGTACCTTCCCATATATATGTATGGAGTGGAGTTTGCTACTGAAAAGAAACTTTGTGTTCCCAACAAGCTGGTTGAAGGACGGCTTTCACACACACTTATCTCTCAGAACTGAGCATGTGGAGAGACGTTCGTTCATCTGGCACTAAGGGAACGGATTGCAGGAGAAACTTTTACTCCGGGTTCTCAGTCTGTTTCCTAGTGCCTGTTACAAGTTCCTGCTATTTTCACTGTAAAACCGAGTTGGAGCTTGTACCTTCCCATATATATGTATGGAGTGGAGTTTGCAACTGAAAAGAAACTTTGTGTTCCCAACAAGCTGGTTGAAGGACGGCTTTCACACACACTTATCTCTCAGAACTGAGCATGTGGAGAGACGTTCGTTCATCTAGCACTAAGGGAACGGATTGCAGGAGAAACTTTTACTCTGGTTTCTCAGTCTGTTTCCTAGTGTCTGTTTCAAGTTTCTGCAGTTTACACTGTAAAACCGAGTTGGAGCTAGTACCTTCCCATATATATGTATGGAGTGGAGTTGGATACTGAAAAGAAACTTTGTGTTGCCAACAATCTAGTTGAATGACGGCTTTCTCACACAATTATCTCTCAAAACTGAGCATGTTGAGAGACGTTTGTTCATCTAGCACAAAGGGAAAGGTTTGCAGGAGAAACTTTTACTCTGGTTTCTCAGTCTGTTTCCTAGTGCCGGTTTGAAGTTCCTGCAGTTTTCACTGTAAAACCGTGTTGGAGCTAGTACCTTCCCATATATATGTATGGAGTGGAGTTTACAACTGAAAAGAAACTTTGTGTTCCCAACAAGCTGGTTGAAGGACGGCTTTCACACACACTTATCTCTCAGAACTGAGCATGTGGAGAGACGTTCGTTCATCTAGCACTAAGGGAACGGATTGCAGGAGAAACTTTTACTCTGGTTTCTCAGTCTGTTTCCTAGTGCCTGTTTCAAGTTCCTGCAATTTTCACTGTAAAACCGAGTTGGAGCTAGTACCTTCCGATATACATGAATGCAGTGGAGTTTGCAACTGAAAAGAAACTTTGTGTTCCCAACAAGCTAGTTGAAGGACGGCTTTCACACTCACTTATCTCTCAGAACTGAGCATGTGGAGACACGTTCGTTCATCTAGCACAAAGGGAACGGGTTGCAGGAGCAACTTTTACTCTGGTTTCTCAGTCTGTTTCCTAGTGCCGGTTTGAAGTTCCTGCAGTTTTCACTGTAAAACCGATTTGGAGCTAGTACCTTCCCATATATATGTAAGGAGTGGAGTTTACAACTGAAAAGAAACTTTGTGTTCCCAACAAGCTGGTTGAAGGACGGCTTTCACACACATTTATCTGTCAGAACTGAGCATGTGGAGAGACGTTCGTTCATCTAGCACAAAGGGAACGGATTGCAGGAGAAACTTTTACTCTGGTTTCTCAGTCTGTTTCCTAGTGCCTGTTTCAAGTTCCTGCAATTTTCACTATAAAACCGAGTTGGAGCTAGTACCTTCCCATATATATGTATGCAGTGGAGTTTGCAACTGAAAAGAAACTTTGTGTTCCCAACAAGCTTGTTGAAGGACGGCTTTCACACACACTTATCTCTCAGAACTAAGCATGTGGAGAGACGTTCGTTCATCTAGCACAAAGGGAACGGGTTGCAGGAGAAACATTTACTCTGGTTTCTCAGTCTGTTTCCTAGTGCCGGTTTGAAGTTCCTGCAGTTTTCACTGTAAAACCGAGTTGGAGCTAGTACCTTCCCATATATATGTATGGAGTGGAGTTTGCTACTGAAAAGAAACTTTGTGTTCCCAACAAGCTGGTTGAAGGACGGCTTTCACACACACTTATCTCTCAGAACTGAGCATGTGGAGAGACGTTCGTTCATCTGGCACTAAGGGAACGGATTGCAGGAGAAACTTTTACTCCGGGTTCTCAGTCTGTTTCCTAGTGCCTGTTACAAGTTCCTGCTATTTTCACTGTAAAACCGAGTTGGAGCTTGTACCTTCCCATATATATGTATGGAGGGGAGTTTGCAAATGAAAAGAAACTTTGTGTACCCAACAAGCTAGTTGAAGGACGGCTTTCACACACACTTATGTCTCAGAACTTAGCATGTGGAGAGACGTTCGTTCATCTAGCCCAAAGGGAACGGATTGCAGGAGAAACTTTTACTCTGGTTTCTCAGTCTGCTTCCTAGTGCCTGTTTCAAATTCCTGCTGTTTTCACTGTAAACCGAGTTGAAGCTTGTACCTTTCCATATATATGTATGGAGTGGAGTTTGCAAATGAAAAGAAACTTTGTGTTCCCAACAAGCTAGTTGAAGGACGGCTTTCACACACACTTATCTCTCAGAAGTGAGCATGTGGAGAGACGTTCGTTCATCTAGCACAAAGGGAACGGGTTGCAGGGGAAACTTTTAATCTGGTTTTTCAGTCTGTTTCCTAGTGTCGGTTTGAAGTTCCTGCATGTTTCACTGTAAGTCCGAGTTGGAGCTTGTACCTTCCCATATATATGTATGGAGTGGAGTTTGCAACTGAAAAGAATCTTTGTGTTCCCAACATGCTAGTTGAAGGACGGCTTTCACACTCACTTATCTCTAAAAACTGAGCATGAGGAGAGACTTTCGTTCATCTAACACAAAGGGAACGGGTTGCAGGAGAAACTTTTACTCTGGTTTCTCAGTCTGTTTCCTAGTGCCGGTTTGAGGTTCCTGCAGTTTTCACTGTAAAACCGACTTGGAGCTAGTACCTTCCCATATATATATATGGATTAGAGTTGGAAACTGAAAAGAAACTTTGTTTTCCCAACAAGCTAGTTGATGGACGGCTTTCACACACACTTATCTCTCAAAACTGAGCATGTGGAGAGACGTTCTTTCATCTAGCACAAAGGGAACGGGTTACAGGAAAAACTTTTACTCTAGTTTCTCAGTCTGTTTCCTAGTGCCGGTTTGAAGTTCCTGCAGTTTTCACTGTAACACCGAGTTGGAGCTTGTACCTTCCCATATATATGTATGGAGTGGATTTTGCAACTGAAAAGAATCTTTGTGTTCCCAACATGCTAGTTGAAGGACGGCTTTCACACTCATTTATCTCTCAAAACTGAGCATGAGGAGAGACTTTCGTTCATCTAGCCCAAAGGGAACGGGTTGCAGGAGGAACTTTTACTCTGGTTTCTCAGTATGTTTCCTAGTGCCGGTTTGAAGTTCCTGCAGTTTTCACTGTAAAACCGAGTTGGAGATATTACCTACCAATATACATGTATGGAGTGGAGTTTGCACCTGAAAAGAAACTTTGTGTTCCCAACAAGCTAGTTGAAGGACGACTTTCACACACACTTTTCTCTCAGAAGTGAGCATGTGGAGAGACGTTCGTTCATCTATCACAAAGGGAACGGGTTGCAGGGGAAACTTTTACTCTGGTTTCTCAGTCTGTTTCCTAGTGCCGGTTTGAAGTTCCTGCATGTTTCACTGTAAGACCGTGTTGGAGCTTGTACATTCCCATATATATGTATGGAGTGGAATTTGCAACTGAAAAGAATCTTTGTGTTCCCAACATGCTAGTTGAAGGACGGCTTTCACACTCACTTATCTCTCAAAACTGAGCATGAGGAGAGACTTTCGTTCATGTAGTCCAAAGGGAACGGGTTGCAGGAGAAACTTTTACTCTGGTTTCTCAGTATGTTTCCTAGTGCCGGTTTGAGGTTCCTGCAGTTTTCACTGTAAAACTGAGTTGGAGCTAGTACCTTTCCATATATATGTATGGAGTAGATTTGGAAACTGAAAAGAAACTTTGTTTTCCCAACAAGCTAGTTGAAGGACGGCTTTCACACACACTTATCTCTCAAAACTGAGCATGTGGAGAGATGTTCGTTCATCTAGCACAAAGGGAACGTGTTACAGGAGAAACTTTTACTCTGGTTTCTCAGTCTGTTTCCTAGTGCCGGTTTGAAATTCCTGCAGTTTTCACTGTAAACCTAGTTGGAGCTTGTACCTTCCCGTATATATGTATGGAGTGGAGTTTACAACTGATAAGAAACTTTGTGTTCCCAACAAGCTGGTTGAAGGACGGCTTTCACACACACTTATCTCTCAGAACTGAGCATGTGGGAGACGTTCATTCATCTAGCACAAAGGGAACGGATTGCAGGAGAAACTTATACTCTGGTTTCTCAGTCTGTTTCCTAGTGCCTGTTTCAAATTCCTGCTATTTTCACTGTAAATCGAGTTGAAGCTTGTGCCTTCCCATATATATATATGGAGTGGAGTTTGCAACTGAAAAGAAACTTTGTGTTCCCAACAAGCTAGTTGAAGGACGGTTTTCACACACACTTATCTCTCAGAAGTGAGCATGTGGAGAGACGTTCGTTCATCTAGCACAAAGGGAACGGGTTGCAGGGGAAACTTTTACTCTGGTATCTCAGTCTGTTTCCTAGTGTCGGTTTGAAGTTCCAGCATGTTTCACTGTAAGACCGAGTTGGAGCTTGTACCTTCCCATATATAT
This sequence comes from Camelus dromedarius, assembly GCF_036321535.1. NCBI lineage: Eukaryota > Metazoa > Chordata > Mammalia > Artiodactyla > Camelidae > Camelus > Camelus dromedarius. The sequence goes on along the minus strand of NC_087470.1, from coordinate 10,825,955 downwards.
GTATGGAGTGGAGTTTGCAACTGAAAAGAATCTTTGTGTTCCCAACATGCTAGTTGAAGGACGGCTTTCACACTCACTTATCTCTCAAAACTGAGCATGAGGGGAGACTTTCGTTCATCTAGCCCAAAGGGAACGGGTTGCAGGAGAAACTTTTACTCTGGTTTCTCAGTCTGTTTCCTAGTGCCGGTTTGAAGTTCCTGCAGTTTTCACTGTAAAACCGAGTTGGAGCTTGTACCTTCCCATATATATATATGGAGAGCAGTTTGCAAATGAAAAGAATCTTTGTGTTCCCAACATGCTAGTTGAAGGACGGCTTTCACACTCACTTATCTCTCAAAACTGAGCATGAGGAGAGACTTTCGTTCATCTAGCCCAAAGGGAACGGGTTGCAGGAGAAACTTTTACTCTGGTTTCTCAGTCTGTTTCCTAGTGCCTTTTTCAAGTTCCTGAAGTTTTCACTGTAAAACAGAGTTGGAGCTAGTACATTCCCATATATATGTATGGAGTGGAGTTGGAAAGTGAAAAGAAACTTTGTGTTCCCAAGAAGCTAGTTGAAGGACGGCTTTCACACACACTTATCTGTCAGAACTGAGCATGTGGAGAGACGTTCGTTCATCTACCACAAATGGAACGGGTTGCAGGAGAAAATTTTACTCTGGTTTCTCAGTCTGTTTCCTAGTGCCGGTTTGAAGTTCCTGCAGTTTTCACTGTAAAACAGAGTTGGAGCTAGTACCTTCCCATATATATGTATGGAGTGGTGTTTGCAACTGAAAAGAATCTTTGTTTTCCCAACATGCTAGTTGAAGGACGGCTTTCACACTCACTTATCTCTCAAAACTGAGCATGAGGAGAGACTTTCGTTCATCTAGTCCAAAGGGAACGGGTTGCAGGAGAAACTTTTACTCTGGTTTCTCAGTCTGTTTCCTAGTGCCGGTTTGAGGTTCCTTCAGTTTTCAATGTAAAACCGAGTTGGAGCTAGTACCTTCCCATATATATGTATGGAGTGGAGTTTGCAACTGAAAAGAATCTTTGTGTTCCCAACATGCTAGTTGAAGGACGGCTTTCACACTCACTTATCTCTCAAAACTGAGCATGAGGAGAGACTTTCGTTCATCTAGCCCAAAGGGAACGGGTTGCAGGAGAAACTTTTACTCTGGTTTCTCAGTCTGTTTCCTAGTGCCGGTTTGAAGTTCCTGCAGTTTTCACTGTAAAACCGAGTTGGAGATATTACCTACCAATATATATGTATGGAGTGAAGTTTGCAACTGAAAAGAAACTTTGTGTTCCCAACAAGCTAGTTGAAGGACGGCTTTCACACACACTTTTCTCTCAGAAGTGAGCATGTGGAGAGACGTTCGTTCATCTATCACCAAGGGAACAGGTTGAAGGGGAAACTTTTACTCTGGTTTCTCAGTCTGTTTCCTAGTGTCGGTTTGAAGTTCCTGCATGTTTCACTGTAAGACCGAGTTGGAGCTTGTACATTCCCATATATATGTATGGAGTGGAATTTGCAACTGAAAAGAATCTTTGTGTTCCCAACATGCTAGTTGAAGGACGGCTTTCACACTCACTTATCTCTCAAAACTGAGCATGAGGAGAGACTTTCGCTCATCTAGTCCAAAGGGAACGGGTTGCAGGAGAAACTTTTACTCTGGTTTCTCAGTCTGTTTCCTAGTGCCGGTTTGAGGTTCCTGCAGTTTTCACTGTAAAACTGAGTTGGAGCTAGTACCTTCCCATATATATGTATGGAATAGAGTTGGAAACTGAAAAGAAACTTTGTTTTCCCAACAAGCTGGTTGAAGGACGGCTTTCACACACACTTATCTCTCAAAACTGAGCATGTGGAGAGATGTTCGTTCATCTAGCACAAAGGTAACGGGTTACAGGAGAAACTTTTACTCTGGTTTCTCAGTCTGTTTCCTAGTGCCGGTTTGAAGTTCCTGCAGTTTTCACTGTAAAACCTAGTTGGAGCTTGTACCATCCCGTATATATGTATGGAGTGGAGTTTACAACTGACAAGAAACTTTGTGTTCCCAACAAGCTGGTTGAAGGACGGCTATCACACACACTTATCTCTCAGAACTGAGCATGTGGGAGACGTTCTTTCATCTAGCACTAAGGGAACGGATTGCAGGAGAAACTTTTACTCTGGTTTCTCAGTCTGTTTCCTAGTGCCTTTTTCAAGTTCCTGAAGTTTTCACTGTAAAACAGAGTTGGAGCTAGTACCTTCCCATATATATGTATGGAGTGGAGTTGGAAAGTGAAAAGAAACTTTGTGTTCCCAACAAGCTAGTTGAAGGACGGCTTTCACACACACTTATCTGTCAGAACTGAGCATGTGGAGAGACGTTCGTTCATCTAGCACAAATGGAACGGGTTGCAGGAGAAACTTTTACTCTGGTTTCTCAGTCTGTTTCTGAGTGCCGGTTTGAAGTTCCTGCAGTTTTCACTGTAAAACAGAGTTGGAGCTAGTACCTTCCCATATATATGTATGGAGTGGAGTTTACAACTGAAAAGAAACTTTGTGTTCCCAACAAGCTGGTTGAAGGACGGCTTTCACACACACTTATCTCTCAAAACTGAGCATGTGGAGAGACGTTCGTTCATCTAGCACAAAGGGAACGGATTGCAGGAGAAACTTTTACTCTGGTTTCTCAGTCTGTTTCCTAGTGTCTGTTTCAAGTTCCTGCAGTTTACACTGTAAAACCGAGTTGGAGCTAGTACCTTCCCATATATATGTATGGAGTGGAGTTGTATACTGAAAAGAAACTTTGTGTTGCCAACAAGCTAGTTGAAGGACGGCTTTCTCACACAGTTATCTCTCTAAACTGAGCATGTTGAGAGACGTTCGTTCATGTAGCACAAAGGGAAAGGGTTGCAGGAGAAACTTTTACACTGGTTTCTCAGTCTGTTTCTTAGTGCCGGTTTGAAGTTCCTGCAGTTTTCACTGTAAAACCGAGTTGGAGCTAGTACCTTCCCATATATATGTATGGAGTGGAGTTTACAACTGAAAAGAAACTTTGTGTTCCCAACAAGCTGGTTGAAGGACGGCTTTCACACACACTTATCTCTCAAACCTGAGCATGTGGAGAGACGTTCGTTCATCTAGCACAAAGGGAACGGATTGCAGGAGAAACTTTTACTCTGGTTTCTCAGTCTGTTTCCTAGTGCCTGTTTCAAGTTCCTGCAGTTTTCACTCTAAAACCGAGTTGGAGATAGTACCTTCCCATATATATGTATGGAGTGGAGTTGGAAACTGAAAAGAAACTTTGTGTTGCCAACAAGCTAGTTGAAGGACGGCTTTCTCACACACTTATCTATCAAAACTGAGCATGTTGAGAGACTTTCGTTCATCTAGCACAAAGGGAACGGGTTGCAGGGAAACTTTTACTCTAGTTTCTCAGTCTGTTTCCTAGTGCCGGTTAGAAGTTCCTGCAGTTTTCACTGTAAAACCGAGTTGGAGCTAGTACCTTCCCATATATATGTAAGGAGTGGAGTTTACAACTGAAAAGAAACTTTGTGTTCCCAACAAGCTGGATGAAGGACGGCTTTCACACACACTTATCTCTCAGAACTGAGCATGTGGAGAGACGTTCGTTCATCTAGCACTAAGGGAACGGATTGCAGGAGAAACTTTTACTCGGGTTTCTCAGTCTGTTTCCTAGTGCCTGTTTCAAGTTCCTGCAATTTTCACTGTAAAACCGAGTTGGAGCTAGTACCTTCCTATATATATGTATGCAGTGGAGTTTGCAACTGAAAAGAAACTTTGTGTTCCCAACAAGCTAGTTGAAGTACGGCTTTCACACTCACTTATCTCTCAGAACTGAGCATGTGGAGACACTTTCGTTCATCTAGCACAAAGGGAAAGGGTTGCAGGGGAAACTTTTACTCTGGTTTCTCAGTTTGTTTCCTAGTGCCGGTTTGAAGTTCCTGCAGTTTTCACTGTAAAACGGATTTGGAGCTAGTACCTTCCCATACATATGTAAAGAGTGGAGTTTACAACTGAAAAGAAACTTTGTGTTCCCAACAAGCTGGTTGAAGGACGGCTTTCACACACACTTATCTCTCAGAACTGAGCATGTGGACAGACGTTCGTTCATCTAGCACAAAGGGAACGGATTGCAGGAGAAACTTTTACTCTGGTTTCTCAGTCTGTTTCCTAGTGCCTGTTTCAAGTTCCTGCAATTTTCACTATAAAACCGAGTTGGAGCTGGTATCTTCCCATATATATGTATGCAGTGGAGTTTGCAACTGAAAAGAAACTTTGTGTTCCCAACAAGCTTGTTGAAGGACGGCTTTCACACACACTTATCTCTCAGAACTGAGCATGTGGAGAGACGTTCGTTCATCTAGCACAAAGGGAACGGGTTGCAGGAGAAACTTTTACTCTGTTTTCTCAGTCTGTTTCCTAGTGCCGGTTTGAAGTTCCTGCTGTATTCACTGTAAAACCGAGTTGGAGCTAGTACCTTCCCATATATATTTATGGAGTGGAGTTTGCAAATGAAAAGAAACTTTGTGTTCCCAACAAGCTGGTTGAAGGACGGCTTTCACACACACTTATCTCTCAGAACTGAGCATGTGGAGAGACGTTCGTTCATCTAGCACAAAGGGAACGGATTGCAGGAGAAACTTTTACTCCGGTTTCTCAGTCTGTTTCCTATTGCCTGTTACAAGTTCCTGCTGTTTTCACTGTAAAACCGAGTTGGAGCATGTACCTTCCCATATATATGTATGGAGTGGAGTTTGCAACTGAAAAGAAACTTTGTGTTCCCAACAAGCTAGTTGAAGGACGGCTTTCACACACACTTATGTCTCAGAACTTAGCATGTGGAGAGACGTTCGTTCATCAAGCCCAAATGGAACGGATTGCAGGAGAAACTTTTACTCTGGTTTCTCAGTCTGTTTCCTAGTGCCTGTTTCAAATTCCAGCTGTTTTCACTGTAAACAGGGTTGAAGCTTGTACCTTTCCATATATATGTATGGAGTGGAGTTTGCAACTGAAAAGAAACTTTGTGTTCCCAACAAGCTAGTTGAAGGACGGCTTTCACACACACTTATCTCTCAGAAGTGAGCATGTGGATAGACGTTCGTTCATCTAGTACAAAGGGAACGGGTTGCAGGGGAAACTTTTAATCTGGTTTCTCAGTCTGTTTCCTAGTGTCGGTTTGAAGTTCCTGCATGTTTCACTGTAAGACCGAGTTGGAGCTTGTACCTTCCCATATATATGTATGGAGTGGAGTTTGCAACTGAAAAGAATCTTTGTGTTCCCAACATGCTAGTTGAAGGACGGTTTTCACACTCACTTATCTCTCAAAACTGAGTATGAGGAGAGACTTTCGTTCATCTAGCCCAAAGGGAACGGGTTGCAGGAGAAACTTTTACTCTGGTTTCTCAGTCTGTTTCCTAGTGCCGGTTTGAGGTTCCTGCAGTTTTCACTGTAAAACCGAGTTTGAGCTAGTACCTTCCCATATATATGTATGGAGTAGAGTTGGAAACTGAAAAGAAACTTTGTTTTCCTAACAAGCTATTTGAAGGACGGCTTTCACACACACTTATCTCTCAAAAGTGAGCATGTGGAGAGACGTTCGTTCATCTAGCACAAAGGGAACGGGTTACAGGAAAAACTTTTACTCTGGTTTCTCAGTCTGTTTCCTAGTGCCGGTTTGAAGTTCCTGCAGTTTTCACTGTAAAACCGAGTTGGAGCTTGTACCTTCCCGTAGATATGTATGGAGTGGAGTTTACAACTGATAAGAAACTTTGTGTTCCCAACAAGCTGGTTGAAGGACGGCTTTCACACACAATTGTCTCTCAGAACTGAGCATGTGGGAGACGTTCGTTCATCTAGCACAAAGGGAACGGATTGCAGGAGAAACTTTTACTCTGGTTTCTCAGTCTGTTTCATAGTGCCTGTTTCAAATTCCTGCTGTTTTCACTGTAAACCGAGTTGAAGCTTGTACCTTTCCATATATATGTATGGAGTGTAGATTGCAACTGAAAAGAAACTTTGTGTTCCCAACAAGCTAGTTGAAGGACGGCTTTCACACACACTTATCTCTCAGAAGTGAGCATGTGGAGAGACGTTCGTTCATCTAGCCCAAAGGGAACGGGTTGCAGGAGAAACTTTTACTCTGGTTTCTCAGTCTGTTTCCTAGTGCCGGTTTGAAGTTCCTGCAGTTTTCACTGTAAAACCGAGTTGGAGATATTACCTACCAATATATATGTATGGAGTGGAGTTTGCAACTGAAAAGAAACTTTGTGTTCCCAACAAGCTAGTTGAAGGACGGCTTTCACACACACTTTTCTCTCAGAAGTGAGCATGTGGAGAGACGTTCGTTCATCTATCACAAAAGGAACGGGTTGCAGGGGAAACTTTTACTCTGGTTTCTCAGTCTGTTTCCTAGTGCCGGTTTGAAGTTCCTGCATGTTTCACTGTAAGACCGAGTTGGAGCTTGTACATTCCCATATATATGTATGGAGTGGAATTTGCAACTGAAAAGAATCTTTGTGTTCCCAACATGCTAGTTGAAGGACGGCTTTCACACTCACTTATCTCTCAAAACAGAGCATGAGGAGAGACTTTCGTTCATCTAGTCCAAAGGGAACGGGTTGCAGGAGAAACTTTTACTCTGGTTTCTCAGTCTGTTTCCTAGTGCCGGTTTGAAGTTCCTGCAGTTTTCACTGTAAAACCGAGTTGGAGCTTGTACCTTCCCATATATATATTTAAGGAGTGGTGTTTGCAACTGAAAAGAAACTTTGCGTTCCCAACAAGCTATTTGACGGACGGCTTTCACACACACTTATCTCTCAGAAGTGAGCATGTGGATAGACGTTCGTTCATCTAGCACAAAGGGAACGGGTGCAGGGGAAACTTTTAATCTGGTTTCTCAGTCTGTTTCCTAGTGTCGGTTTGATGTTCCTGCATGTTTCACTGTAAGACCGAGTTGGAGCTTGTACCTTCCCATATATATGTATGGAGTGGAGTTTGCAACTGAAAAGAATCTTTGTGTTCCCAACATGCTAGTTGAAGGACGGCTTTCACACTCACTTATCTCTCAAAACTGAGCATGAGGAGAGACTTTCGTTCATCTAGCCCAAAGGGAACGGGTTGCAGGAGAAACTTTTACTCTGGATTCTCAGTCTGTTTCCTAGTGCCGGTTTGATGTTCCTGCAGTTTTCACTGTAAAACCGAGTTGGAGCTAGTACCTTCCCATATATATGTATGGAGTAGAGTTGGAAACTGAAAAGAAACTTTGTTTTCCCAACAAGCTAGTTGAAGGACGGCTTTCACACACACTTATCTCTCAAAAGCGAGCATGTGGAGAGACGTTCGTTCATCTAGCACAAAGGGAACGGGTTACAGGAAAAACTTTTACTCTGGTTTCTCAGTCTGTTTCCTAGTGCCGGTTTGAAGTTCCTGCAGTTTTCACTGTAAAACCGAGTTGGAGCTTGTACCTTCCCGTATATATGTATGGAGTGGAGTTTACAACTGATAAGAAACTTTGTGTTCCCAACAAGCTGGTTGAAGGACGGCTTTCACACACACTTGTCTCTCAGAACTGAGCATGTGTGAGACGTTCGTTCATCTAGCACAAAGGGAACGGATTGCAAGAGAAACTTTTACTCGGGTTTCTCAGTCTGTTTCCTAGTGCCTGTTTCAAGTTCCTGCAATTTTCACTGTAAAACCGAGTTGGAGCTAGTACCTTCCGATATATATGTATGCAGTGGAGTTTGCAACTGAAAAGAAACTTTGTGTTCCCAACAAGCTAGTTGAAGGACGGCTTTCACACTCACTTATCTCTCAGAACTGAGCATGTGGAGACACTTTCGTTCATCTAGCACAAACGGAACGGGTTGCAGGAGAAACTTTTACTCTGGTTTCTCAGTTTGTTTCCTAGTGCCGGTTTGAAGTTCCTGCAGTTTTCACTGTAAAACGGATTTGGAGCTAGTACCTTCCCATACATATGTAAAGAGTGGAGTTTACAACTGAAAAGAAACTTTGTGTTCCCAACAAGCTGGTTGAAGGACGGCTTTCACACTCACTTATCTCTCAGAACTGAGCATGTGGACAGACGTTCGTTCATCTAGCACAAAGGGAACGGGTTGCAGGAGAAACTTTTACTCTGTTTTCTCAGTCTGTTTCCTAGTGCCGGTTTGAAGTTCCTGCAGTTTTCACTGTAAAACCGAGTTGGAGCTAGTACCTTCCCATATATATGTATGGAGTGGAGTTTGCAAATGAAAAGAAACTTTGTGTTCCCAACAAGCTGGTTGAAGGACGGCTTTCACACACACTTATCTCTCAGAACTGAGCATGTGGAGAGACGTTCGTTCATCTAGCACTAAGGGAACGGATTGCAGGAGAAACTTTTACTCCGGTTTCTCAGTCTGTTTCCTATTGCCTGTTACAAGTTCCTGCTGTTTTCACTGTAAAACCGAGTTGGAGCATGTACCTTCCCATATATATGTATGGAGTGGAGTTTGCAACTGAAAAGAAACTTTGTGTTCCCAACAAGCTAGTTGAAGGACGGCTTTCACACACACTTATGTCTCAGAACTTAGCATGTGGAGAGACGTTCGTTCATCAAGCCCAAATGGAACGGATTGCAGGAGAAACTTTTACTCTGGTTTCTCAGTCTGTTTCCTAGTGCCTGTTTTAAATTCCAGCTGTTTTCACTGTAAACAGGGTTGAAGCTTGTACCTTTCCATATATATGTATGGAGTGGAGTTTGCAACTGAAAAGAAACTTTGTGTTCCCAACAAGCTAGTTGAAGGACGGCTTTCACACACACTTATCTCTCAGAAGTGAGCATGTGGATAGACGTTCGTTCATCTAGTACAAAGGGAACGGGTTGCAGGGGAAACTTTTAATCTGGTTTCTCAGTCTGTTTCCTAGTGTCGGTTTGAAGTTCCTGCATGTTTCACTGTAAGACCGAGTTGGAGCTTGTACCTTCCCATATATATGTATGGAGTGGAGTTTGCAACTGAAAAGAATCTTTGTGTTCCCAACATGCTAGTTGAAGGACGGCTTTCACACTCACTTATCTCTCAAAACTGAGCATGAGGAGAGACTTTCGTTCATCTAGCCCAAAGGGAACGGGTTGCAGGAGAAACTTTTACTCTGGTTTCTCAGTCTGTTTCCTAGTGCCGGTTTGAGGTTCCTGCAGTTTTCACTGTAAAACCGAGTTGGAGCTAGTACCTTCCCATATATATGTATGGAGTAGAGTTGGAAACTGAAAAGAAACTTTGTTTTCCTAACAAGCTATTTGAAGGACGGCTTTCACACACACTTATCTCTCAAAAGTGAGCATGTGGAGAGACGTTCGTTCATCTAGCACAAAGGGAACGGGTTACAGGAAAAACTTTTACTCTGGTTTCTCAGTCTGTTTCCTAGTGCCGGTTTGAAGTTCCTGCAGTTTTCACTGTAAAACCGAGTTGGAGCTTGTACCTTCCCGTATATATGTATGGAGTGGAGTTTACAACTGATAAGAAACTTTGTGTTCCCAACAAGCTGTTTGAAGGACGGCTTTCACACACAATTGTCTCTCAGAACTGAGCATGTGGGAGACGTTCGTTCATCTAGCACAAAGGGAACGGATTGCAGGAGAAACTTTTACTCTGGTTTCTCAGTCTGTTTCATAGTGCCTGTTTCAAATTCCTGCTGTTTTCACTGTAAACCGAGTTGAAGCTTGTACCTTTCCATATATATGTATGGAGTGTAGATTGCAACTGAAAAGAAACTTTGTGTTCCCAACAAGCTAGTTGAAGGACGGCTTTCACACACACTTATCTCTCAGAAGTGAGCATGTGGAGAGACGTTCGTTCATCTAGCCCAAAGGGAACGGGTTGCAGGAGAAACTTTTACTCTGGTTTCTCAGTCTGTTTCCTAGTGCCGGTTTGAAGTTCCTGCAGTTTTCACTGTAAAACCGAGTTGGAGATATTACCTACCAATATATATGTATGGAGTGGAGTTTGCAACTGAAAAGAAACTTTGTGTTCCCAACAAGCTAGTTGAAGGACGGCTTTCACACACACTTTTCTCTCAGAAGTGAGCATGTGGAGAGACGTTCGTTCATCTATCACAAAAGGAACGGGTTGCAGGGGAAACTTTTACTCTGGTTTCTCAGTCTGTTTCCTAGTGCCGGTTTGAAGTTCCTGCATGTTTCACTGTAAGACCGAGTTGGAGCTTGTACATTCCCATATATATGTATGGAGTGGAATTTGCAACTGAAAAGAATCTTTGTGTTCCCAACATGCTAGTTGAAGGACGGCTTTCACACTCACTTATCTCTCAAAACAGAGCATGAGGAGAGACTTTCGTTCATCTAGTCCAAAGGGAACGGGTTGCAGGGGAAACTTTTACTCTGGTTTCTCAGTCTGTTTCCTAGTGCCGGTTTGAAGTTCCTGCAGTTTTCACTGTAAAACCGAGTTGGAGCTTGTACCTTCCCATATATATGTAAGGAGTGGTGTTTGCAACTGAAAAGAAACTTTGCGTTCCCAACAAGCTATTTGACGGACGGCTTTCACACACACTTATCTCTCAGAAGTGAGCATGTGGATAGACGTTCGTTCATCTAGCACAAAGGGAACGGGTTGCAGGGGAAACTTTTAATCTGGTTTCTCAGTCTGTTTCCTAGTGTCGGTTTGATGTTCCTGCATGTTTCACTGTAAGACCGAGTTGGAGCTTGTACCTTCCCATATATATGTATGGAGTGGAGTTTGCAACTGAAAAGAATCTTTGTGTTCCCAACATGCTAGTTGAAGGACGGCTTTCACACTCACTTATCTCTCAAAACTGAGCATGAGGAGAGACTTTCGTTCATCTAGCCCAAAGGGAACGGGTTGCAGGAGAAACTTTTACTCTGGATTCTCAGTCTGTTTCCTAGTGCCGGTTTGATGTTCCTGCAGTTTTCACTGTAAAACCGAGTTGGAGCTAGTACCTTCCCATATATATGTATGGAGTAGAGTTGGAAACTGAAAAGAAACTTTGTTTTCCCAACAAGCTAGTTGAAGGACGGCTTTCACACACACTTATCTCTCAAAAGCGAGCATGTGGAGAGACGTTCGTTCATTTAGCACAAAGGGAACGGGTTACAGGAAAAACTTTTACTCTGGTTTCTCAGTCTGTTTCCTAGTGCCGGTTTGAAGTTCCTGCAGTTTTCACTGTAAAACCGAGTTGGAGCTTGTACCTTCCCGTATATATGTATGGAGTGGAGTTTACAACTGATAAGAAACTTTGTGTTCCCAACAAGCTGGTTGAAGGACGGCTTTCACACACACTTGTCTCTCAGAACTGAGCATGTGTGAGACGTTCGTTCATCTAGCACAAAGGGAACGGGTTGCAGGGGAAACTTTTAATCTGGTTTCTCAGTCTGTTTCCTAGTGTCGGTTTGATGTTCCTGCATGTTTCACTGTAAGACCGAGTTGGAGCTTGTACCTTCCCATATATATGTATGGAGTGGAGTTTGCAACTGAAAAGAATCTTTGTGTTCCCAACATGCTAGTTGAAGGACGGCTTTCACACTCACTTATCTCTCAAAACTGAGCATGAGGAGAGACTTTCGTTCATCTAGCCCAAAGGGAACGGGTTGCAGGAGAAACTTTTACTCTGGATTCTCAGTCTGTTTCCTAGTGCCGGTTTGATGTTCCTGCAGTTTTCACTGTAAAACCGTGTTGGAGCTTGTACCTTCCCATATATATGTATGGAGTAGAGTTGGAAACTGAAAAGAAACTTTGTTTTCCCAACAAGCTAGTTGAAGGACGGCTTTCACACACACTTATCTCTCAAAAGCGAGCATGTGGAGAGACGTTCGTTCATCTAGCACAAAGGGAACGGGTTACAGGAAAAACTTTTACTCTGGTTTCTCAGTCTGTTTCCTAGTGCCGGTTTGAAGTTCCTGCAGTTTTCACTGTAAAACCGAGTTGGAGCTTGTACCTTCCCGTATATATGTATGGAGTGGAGTTTACAACTGATAAGAAACTTTGTGTTCCCAACAAGCTGGTTGAAGGACGGCTTTCACACACACTTGTCTCTCAGAACTGAGCATGTGTGAGACGTTCGTTCATCTAGCACAAAGGGAACGGGTTGCAGGGGAAACTTTTAATCTGGTTTCTCAGTCTGTTTCCTAGTGTCGGTTTGATGTTCCTGCATGTTTCACTGTAAGACCGAGTTGGAGCTTGTACCTTCCCATATATATGTATGGAGTGGAGTTTGCAACTGAAAAGAATCTTTGTGTTCCCAACATGCTAGTTGAAGGACGGCTTTCACACTCACTTATCTCTCAAAACTGAGCATGAGGAGAGACTTTCGTTCATCTAGCCCAAAGGGAACGGGTTGCAGGAGAAACTTTTACTCTGGATTCTCAGTCTGTTTCCTAGTGCCGGTTTGATGTTCCTGCAGTTTTCACTGTAAAACCGAGTTGGAGCTTGTACCTTCCCATATATATGTATGGAGTAGAGTTGGAAACTGAAAAGAAACTTTGTTTTCCCAACAAGCTAGTTGAAGGACGGCTTTCACACACACTTATCTCTCAAAAGCGAGCATGTGGAGAGACGTTCGTTCATCTAGCACAAAGGGAACGGGTTACAGGAAAAACTTTTACTCTGGTTTCTCAGTCTGTTTCCTAGTGCCGGTTTGAAGTTCCTGCAGTTTTCACTGTAAAACCGAGTTGGAGCTTGTACCTTCCCGTATATATGTATGGAGTGGAGTTTACAACTGATAAGAAACTTTGTGTTCCCAACAAGCTGGTTGAAGGACGGCTTTCACACACACTTATCTCTCAGAACTGAGCATGTGGAGAGACGTTCGTTCATCTAGCACAAAGGGAACGGGTTGCAGGAGAAACTTTTACTCGGGTTTCTCAGTCTGTTTCCTAGTGCCGGTTTGAAGTTCCTGCAATTTTCACTGTAAAACCGAGTTGGAGCTAGTACCTTCCGATATATATGTATGCAGTCGAGTTTGCAACTGAAAAGAAACTTTGTGTTCCCAACAAGCTAGTTGAAGGACGGCTTTCACACTCACTTATCTCTCAGAACTGAGCATGTGGAGACACTTTCGTTCATCTAGCACAAAGGGAACGGGTTGCAGGAGAAATTTTTACTCTGGTTTCTCAGTTTGTTTCCTAGTGCCGGTTTGAAGTTCCTGCAGTTTTCACTGTAAAACGGATTTGGAGCTAGTACCTTCCCATACATATGTAAAGAGTGGAGTTTACAACTGAAAAGAAACTTTGTGTTCCCAACAAGCTGGTTGAAGGACGGCTTTCACACACACTTATCTCTCAGAACTGAGCATGTGGACAGACGTTCGTTCATCTAGCACAAAGGGAACGGATTGCAGGAGAAACATTTACTCTGGTTTCTCAGTCTGTTTCCTAGTGCCTGTTTCAAGTTCCTGCAATTTTCACTATAAAACAGAGTTGGAGCTGGTACCTTCCCATATATATGTATGCAGTGGAGTTTGCAACTGAAAAGAAACTTTGTGTTCCCAACAAGCTTGTTGAAGGACGGCTTTCACACACACTTATCTCTCAGAACTGAGCATGTGGAGAGACGTTCGTTCATCTAGCACAAAGGGAACGGGTTGCAGGAGAAACTTTTACTCTGTTTTCTCAGTCTGTTTCCTAGTGCCGGTTTGAAGTTCCTGCAGTTTTCACTGTAAAACCGAGTTGGAGCTAGTACCTTCCCATATATATGTATGGAGTGGAGTTTGCAAATGAAAAGAAACTTTGTTTTCCCAACAAGCTGGTTGAAGGACGGCTTTCACACACACTTATCTCTCAGAACTGAGCATGTGGAGAGACGTTCGTTCATCTAGCACTAAGGGAACGGATTGCAGGAGAAACTTTTACTCCGGTTTCTCAGTCTGTTTCCTATTGCCTGTTACAAGTTCCTGCTGTTTTCACTGTAAAACCGAGTTGGAGCATGTACCTTCCCATATATATGTATGGAGTGGAGTTTGCAACTGAAAAGAAACTTTGTGTTCCCAACAAGCTAGTTGAAGGACGGCTTTCACACACACTTATGTCTCAGAACTTAGCATGTGGAGAGACGTTCGTTCATCAAGCCCAAATGGAACGGATTGCAGGAGAAACTTTTACTCTGGTTTCTCAGTCTGTTTCCTAGTGCCTGTTTCAAATTCCAGCTGTTTTCACTGTAAACAGGGTTGAAGCTTGTACCTTTCCATATATATGTATGGAGTGGAGTTTGCAACTGAAAAGAAACTTTGTGTTCCCAACAAGCTAGTTGAAGGACGGCTTTCACACACACTTATCTCTCAGAAGTGAGCATGTGGATAGAGGTTCGTTCATCTAGTACAAAGGGAACGGGTTGCAGGGGAAACTTTTAATCTGGTTTCTCAGTCTGTTTCCTAGTGTCGGTTTGAAGTTCCTGCATGTTTCACTGTAAGACCGAGTTGGAGCTTGTACCTTCCCATATATATGTATGGAGTGGAGTTTGCAACTGAAAAGAATCTTTGAGTTCCCAACATGCTAGTTGAAGGACGGCTTTCACACTCACTTATCTCTCAAAACTGAGTATGAGGAGAGACTTTCGTTCATCTAGCCCAAAGGGAACGGGTTGCAGGAGAAACTTTTACTCTGGTTTCTCAGTCTGTTTCCTAGTGCCGGTTTGAGGTTCCTGCAGTTTTCACTGTAAAACCGAGTTGGAGCTAGTACCTTCCCATATATATGTATGGAGTAGAGTTGGAAACTGAAAAGAAACTTTGTTTTCCTAACAAGCTATTTGAAGGACGGCTTTCACACACACTTATCTCTCAAAAGTGAGCATGTGGAGAGACGTTCGTTCATCTAGCACAAAGGGAACGGGTTACAGGAAAAACTTTTACTCTGGTTTCTCAGTCTGTTTCCTAGTGCCGGTTTGAAGTTCCTGCAGTTTTCACTGTAAAACCGAGTTGGAGCTTGTACCTTCCCGTATATATGTATGGAGTGGAGTTTACAACTGATAAGAAACTTTGTGTTCCCAACAAGCTGTTTGAAGGACGGCTTTCACACACAATTGTCTCTCAGAACTGAGCATGTGGGAGACGTTCGTTCATCTAGCACAAAGGGAACGGATTGCAGGAGAAACTTTTACTCTGGTTTCTCAGTCTGTTTCATAGTGCCTGTTTCAAATTCCTGCTGTTTTCACTGTAAACCGAGTTGAAGCTTGTACTTTTCCATATATATGTATGGAGTGTAGATTGCAACTGAAAAGAAACTTTGTGTTCCCAACAAGCTAGTTGAAGGACGGCTTTCACACACACTTATCTCTCAGAAGTGAGCATGTGGAGAGACGTTCGTTCATCTAGCCCAAAGGGAACGGGTTGCAGGAGAAACTTTTACTCTGGTTTCTCAGTCTGTTTCCTAGTGCCGGTTTGAAGTTCCTGCAGTTTTCACTGTAAAACCGAGTTGGAGATATTACCTACCAATATATATGTATGGAGTGGAGTTTGCAACTGAAAAGAAACTTTGTGTTCCCAACAAGCTAGTTGAAGGACGGCTTTCACACACACTTTTCTCTCAGAAGTGAGCATGTGGAGAGACGTTCGTTCATCTATCACAAAAGGAACGGGTTGCAGGGGAAACTTTTACTCTGGTTTCTCAGTCTGTTTCCTAGTGCCGGTTTGAAGTTCCTGCATGTTTCACTGTAAGACCGAGTTGGAGCTTGTACATTCCCATATATATGTATGGAGTGGAATTTGCAACTGAAAAGAATCTTTGTGTTCCCAACATGCTAGTTGAAGGACGGCTTTCACACTCACTTATCTCTCAAAACAGAGCATGAGGAGAGACTTTCGTTCATCTAGTCCAAAGGGAACGGGTTGCAGGAGAAACTTTTACTCTGGTTTCTCAGTCTGTTTCCTAGTGCCGGTTTGAAGTTCCTGCAGTTTTCACTGTAAAACCGAGTTGGAGCTTGTACCTTCCCATATATATGTAAGGAGTGGTGTTTGCAACTGAAAAGAAACTTTGCGTTCCCAACAAGCTATTTGACGGACGGCTTTCACACACACTTATCTCTCAGAAGTGAGCATGTGGATAGACGTTCGTTCATCTAGCACAAAGGGAACGGGTTGCAGGGGAAACTTTTAATCTGGTTTCTCAGTCTGTTTCCTAGTGTCGGTTTGATGTTCCTGCATGTTTCACTGTAAGACCGAGTTGGAGCTTGTACCTTCCCATATATATGTATGGAGTGGAGTTTGCAACTGAAAAGAATCTTTGTGTTCCCAACATGCTAGTTGAAGGACGGCTTTCACACTCACTTATCTCTCAAAACTGAGCATGAGGAGAGACTTTCGTTCATCTAGCCCAAAGGGAACGGGTTGCAGGAGAAACTTTTACTCTGGATTCTCAGTCTGTTTCCTAGTGCCGGTTTGATGTTCCTGCAGTTTTCACTGTAAAACCGAGTTGGAGCTAGTACCTTCCCATATATATGTATGGAGTAGAGTTGGAAACTGAAAAGAAACTTTGTTTTCCCAACAAGCTAGTTGAAGGACGGCTTTCACACACACTTATCTCTCAAAAGCGAGCATGTGGAGAGACGTTCGTTCATCTAGCACAAAGGGAACGGGTTACAGGAAAAACTTTTACTCTGGTTTCTCAGTCTGTTTCCTAGTGCCGGTTTGAAGTTCCTGCAGTTTTCACTGTAAAACCGAGTTGGAGCTTATACCTTCCCGTATATATGTATGGAGTGGAGTTTACAACTGATAAGAAACTTTGTGTTCCCAACAAGCTGGTTGAAGGACGGCTTTCACACACACTTGTCTCTCAGAACTGAGCATGTGTGAGACGTTCGTTCATCTAGCACAAAGGGAACGGATTGCAGTAGAAACTTTTACTCTGGTTTCTCAGTCTGTTTCATAGTGCCTGTTTCAAATTCCTGCTGTTTTCACTGTAAACCGAGTTGAAGCTTGTACCTTTCCATATATATGTATGGAGTGTAATTTGCAACTGAAAAGAAACTTTCTGTTCCCAACAAGCTAGTTGAAGGACGGCTTTCACACACACTTTTCTCTCAGAAGTGAGCATGTGGAGAAACGTTCGTTCATCTATCACAAAGGGAACGGGTTGCAGGGGAAACTTTTACTCTGGTTTCTCAGTCTGTTTCCTAGTGCCGGTTTGAAGTTCCTGCATGTTTCACTGTAAGACCGAGTTGGAGCTTGTACATTCCCATATATATGTATGGAGTGGAATTTGCAACTGAAAATAATCTTTGTGTTCCCAACATGCTAGTTGAAGGACGGCTTTCACACTCACTTATCTCTCAAAACAGAGCATGAGGAGAGACTTTCGTTCATCTAGTCCAAAGGGAACGGGTTGCAGGAGAAACTTTTACTCTGGTTTCTCAGTCTGTTTCCTAGTGCCGGTTTGAAGTTCCTGCAGTTTTCACTGTAAAACCGAGTTGGAGCTTGTACCTTCCCATATATATGTAAGGAGTGGTGTTTGCAACTGAAAAGAAACTTTGCGTTCCCAGCAAGCTATTTGACGGACGGCTTTCACACACACTTATCTCTCAGAAGTGAGCATGTGGATAGACGTTCGTTCATCTAGCACAAAGGGAACGGGTTGCAGGGGAAACTTTTAATCTGGTTTCTCAGTCTGTTTCCTAGTGTCAGTTTGATGTTCCTGCATGTTTCACTGTAAGACCGAGTTGGAGCTTGTACCTTCCCATATATATGTATGGAGTGGAGTTTGCAACTGAAAAGAATCTTTGTGTTCCCAACATGCTAGTTGAAGGACGGCTTTCACACTCACTTATCTCTCAAAACTGAGCATGAGGAGAGACTTTCGTTCATCTAGCCCAAAGGGAACGGGTTGCAGGAGAAACTTTTACTCTGGATTCTCAGTCTGTTTCCTAGTGCCGGTTTGATGTTCCTGCAGTTTTCACTGTAAAACCGAGTTGGAGCTAGTACCTTCCCATATATATGTATGGAGTAGAGTTGGAAACTGAAAAGAAACTTTGTTTTCCCAACAAGCTAGTTGAAGGACGGCTTTCACACACACTTATCTCTCAAAAGCGAGCATGTGGAGAGACGTTCGTTCATCTAGCACAAAGGGAACGGGTTACAGGAAAAACTTTTACTCTGGTTTCTCAGTCTGTTTCCTAGTGCCGGTTTGAAGTTCCTGCAGTTTTCACTGTAAAACCGAGTTGGAGCTTGTACCTTCCCGTATATATGTATGGAGTGGAGTTTACAACTGATAAGAAACTTTGTGTTCCCAACAAGCTGGTTGAAGGACGGCTTTCACACACACTTGTCTCTCAGAACTGAGCATGTGTGAGACGTTCGTTCATCTAGCACAAAGGGAACGGATTGCAGGAGAAACTTTTACTCTGGTTTCTCAGTCTGTTTCATAGTGCCTGTTTCAAATTCCTGCTGTTTTCACTGTAAACCGAGTTGAAGCTTGTACCTTTCCATATATATGTATGGAGTGTAATTTGCAACTGAAAAGAAACTTTGTGTTCCCAACAAGCTAGTTGAAGGACGGCTTTCACACACACTTTTCTCTCAGAAGTGAGCATGTGGAGAGACGTTCGTTCATCTATCACAAAGGGAACGGGTTGCAGGGGAAACTTTTACTCTGGTTTCTCAGTCTGTTTCCTAGTGCCGGTTTAAAGTTCCTGCATGTTTCACTGTAAGACCGAGTTGGAGCTTGTACATTCCCATATATATGTATGGAGTGGAATTTGCAACTGAAAATAATCTTTGTGATCCCAACATGCTAGTTGAAGGACGGCTTTCACACTCACTTATCTCTCAAAACTGAGCATGAGGAGAGACTTTCGTTCATCTAGTCCAAAGGGAACGGGTTGCAGGAGAAACTTTTACTCTGGTTTCTCAGTCTGTTTCCTAGTGCCGGTTTGAAGTTCCTGCAGTTTTCACTGTAAAACCGAGTTGGAGCTTGTACCTTCCCATATATATGTATGGAGTGGAATTTGCAACTGAAAAGAATCTTTGTGTTCCCAACATGCTAGTTGAAGGACGGCTTTCACACTCACTTATCTCTCAAAACTGAGCATGAGGAGAAACATTCGTTCATCTAGCCCAAAGGGAACGGGTTGCAGGAGAAACTTTTACTCTGGTTTCTCAGTCTGTTTCCTAGTGCCGGTTTGAGGTTCCTGCAGTTTTCACTGTAAAACCGAGTTTGAGCTAGTACCTTCCCATATATATGTATGGAGTAGAGTTGGAAACTGAAAAGAAACTTTGTTTTCCCAAGAAGCTAGTTGAAGGACGGCTTTCACACACACTTATCTCTCAAAACTGAGCATGTGGAGAAACGTTCGTTCATCTAGCACAAAGGGAACGGGTTACAGGAAAAACTTTTACTCTGGTTTCTCAGTCTGTTTCCTAGTGCCGGTTTGAAGTTCCTGCAGTTTTCACTGTAAAATCTAGTTGGAGCTTGTACCTTCCCGTATATATGTATGGAGTGGAGTTTACAACTGATAAGAAACTTTGTGTTCCCAACAAGCTGTTTGAAGGACGGCTTTCACATACACTTATCTCTCAGAACTGAGCATGTGGGAGACGTTCGTTCATCCAGCACAAAGGGAACGGATTGCAGGGGAAACTTTTACTCTGGTTTCTCAGTCTGTTTCCTAGTGCCTGTTTCAAATTCCTGCTGTTTTCACTGTAAACCGAGTTGAAGCTTGTACCTTTCCATATATATGTATGGAGTGGAGTTTGCAACTGAAAAGGAACTTTGTGTTCCCAACAAGCTAGTTGAAGGACGGCTTTCACACACACTTTTCTCTCAGAAGTGAGCATGTGGAGAGACGTTCGTTCATCTAGCACAAAGGGAACGGGTTGCAGGGGAAACTTTTAATCTGGTTTCTCAGTCTGTTTCCTAGTGTCGGTTTGAAGTTCCTGCATGTTTCACTGTAAGACCGATTTGGAGCTTGTACCTTCCCATATATATGTATGGAGTGGAGTTTGCAACTGAAAAGAATCTTTGTGTTCCCAACATGCTAGTTGAAGGACGGCTTTCACACTCACTTATCTCTCAAAACTGAGCATGAGGAGAGACTTTCGTTCATCTAGCCCAAAGGGAACGTGTTGCAGGAGAAACTTTTACTCTGGTTTCTCAGTCTGTTTCCTAGTGCCGGTTTGAAGTTCCTGCAGTTTTCACTGTAAAACCGAGTTGGAGATATTATCTACCAATATATATGTATGGAGTGGAGTTTGCAACTGAAAAGAAAATATGTGTTCCCAACAAGCTAGTTGAAGGACGGCTTTCACACACACTTTTCTCTCAGAAGTGAGCATGTGGAGAGACGTTCGTTCATCTATCACAAAGGGAACGGGTTGCAGGGGAAAATTTTACTCTGGTTTCTCAGTCTGCTTCCTAGTGCCGGTTTAAAGTTCCTGCATGTTTCACTGTAAGACCGAGTTGGAGCTTGTACATTCCCATATATATGTATGGAGTGGAATTTGCAACTGAAAAGAATCTTTGTGTTCCCAACATGCTAGTTGAAGGACGGCTTTCACACTCACTTATCTCTCAAAACTGAGCATGAGGAGAGACTTTCGTTCATCTAGTCCAAAGGGAACGGGTTGCAGGAGAAACTTTTACTCTGGTTTCTCAGTCTGTTTCCTAGTGCCGGTTTGAAGTTCCTGCAGTTTTCACTGTAAAACCGAGTTGGAGCTTGTACCTTCCCATATATATGTATGGAGTGGAATTTGCAACTGAAAAGAATCTTTGTGTTCCCAACATGCTAGTTGAAGGACGGCTTTCACACTCATTTATCTCTCAAAACTGAGCATGAGGAGAAACTTTCGTTCATCTAGCCCAAAGGGAACGGGTTGCAGGAGAAACTTTTACTCTGGTTTCTCAGTCTGTTTCCTAGTGCCGGTTTGAGGTTCCTGCAGTTTTCACTGTAAAACCGAGTTTGAGCTAGTACCTTCCCATATATATGTATGGAGTAGAGTTGGAAACTGAAAAGAAACTTTGTTTTCCCAAGAAGCTAGTTGAAGGACGGCTTTCACACACACTTATCTCTCAAAACTGAGCATGTGGAGAAACGTTCGTTCATCTAGCACAAAGGGAACGGGTTACAGGAAAAACTTTTACTCTGGTTTCTCAGTCTGTTTCCTAGTGCCGGTTTGAAGTTCCTGCAGTTTTCACTGTAAAATCTAGTTGGAGCTTGTACCTTCCCGTATATATGTATGGAGTGGAGTTTACAACTGATAAGAAACTTTGAGTTCCCAACAAGCTGTTTGAAGGACGGCTTTCACATACACTTATCTCTCAGAACTGAGCATGTGGGAGACGTTCGTTCATCCAGCACAAAGGGAACGGATTGCAGGGGAAACTTTTACTCTGGATTCTCAGTCTGTTTCCTAGTGCCTGTTTCAAATTCCTGCTGTTTTCACTGTAAACCGAGTTGAAGCTTGTACATTTCCATATATATGTATGGAGTGGAGTTTGCAACTGAAAAGGAACTTTGTGTTCCCAACAAGCTAGTTGAAGGACGGCTTTCACACACACTTATCTCTCAGAAGTGAGCATGTGGAGAGACGTTCGTTCATCTAGCACAAAGGGAACGGGTTGCAGGGGAAACTTTTAATCTGGTTTCTCAGTCTGTTTCCTAGTGTCGGTTTGAAGTTCCTGCATGTTTCACTGTAAGACCGATTTGGAGCTTGTACCTTCCCATATATATGTATGGAGTGGAGTTTGCAACTGAAAAAAATCTTTGTGTTCCCAACATGCTAGTTGAAGGACGGCTTTCACACTCACTTATCTCTCAAAACTGAGCATGAGGAGAGACTTTCGTTCATCTAGCCCAAAGGGAACGTGTTGCAGGAGAAACTTTTACTCTGGTTTCTCAGTCTGTTTCCTAGTGCCGGTTTGAAGTTCCTGCAGTTTTCACTGTAAAACCGAGTTGGAGATATTATCTACCAATATATATGTATGGAGTGGAGTTTGCAACTGAAAAGAAAATATGTGTTCCCAACAAGCTAGTTGAAGGACGGCTTTCACACACACTTTTCTCTCAGAAGTGAGCATGTGGAGAGACGTTCGTTCATCTATCACAAAGGGAACGGGTTGCAGGGGAAAATTTTACTCTGGTTTCTCAGTCTGCTTCCTAGTGCCGGTTTTAAGTTCCTGCATGTTTCACTGTAAGACCGAGTTGGAGCTTGTACATTCCCATATATATGTATGGAGTGGAATTTTCAACTGAAAAGAATCTTTGTGTTCCCAACATGCTAGTTGAAGGACGGCTTTCACACTCACTTATCTCTCAAAACTGAGCATGAGGAGAGACTTTCGTTCATCTAGTCCAAAGGGAACGGTTTGCAGGAGAAACTTTTACTCTGGATTCTCAGTCTGTTTCCTAGTGCCGGTTTGAAGTTCCTGCAGTTTTCACTGTAAAACCGAGTTGGAGCTAGTACCTTCCCATATATATGTAAGGAGTGGTGTTTGCAACTGAAAAGAAACTTTGCGTTCCCAACAAGCTATTTGACGGACGGCTTTCACACACACTTATCTCTCAAAACGGAGCATGTGGAGAGACGTTCGTTCATCTAGCACAAAGGGAACGGGTTACAGGAGAAACTTTTACTCTGGTTTCTCAGTCTTTTCCTAGTGCCGGTTTGAAGTTCCTGCAGTTTTCACTGTAAAACCGAGTTGGAGCTAGTACCTTCCCGTATATATGTATGGAGTGGAGTTTACAACTGATAAGAAACTTTGTGTTCCCAACAAGCTGGTTGAAGGACGGCTTTCACCCACACTTATCTCTCAGAACTGAGCATGTGGGGAGACGTTCGTTCATCTAGCACAAAGGGAACGGATTGCAGGAGAAACTTTTACTCTGGTTTCTCAGTCTGTTTCCTAGTGCCTGTTTCAAATTCCTACTGTTTTCACTGTAAACCGAGATGAAGCTTGTACCTTCCCATATATATGTATGGATTGGAGTTTGCAACTGAAAAGAAACTTTGTGTTCCCAACAAGCTAGTTGAAGGACGGCTTTCACACACACATATCTCTCAGAAGTGAGCATGTGGAGAGACGTTCGTTCATCTAGCACAAAGGAAACGGGTTGCAAGGGAAACTTTTACTCTGGTTTCTCAGTCTGTTTCTTAGTGCCGGTTTGGAGTTCCTGCAGTTTTCACTCTAAGACCGAGTTGGAGCTTGTACCTTCCCATATATATGTATGGAGTGGAGTTTGCAACTGAAAAGAATCTTTGTGTTCTCAACATGCTAGTTGAAGGACGGCTTTCACACTCACTTATCTCTCAAAACTGAGCATGAGGAAAGACGTTCGTTCATCTAGCACAAAGGGAATGGATTGCAGGAGAAACTTTTACTCTGGTTTCTCAGACTGTTTCCTAGTGCCGGTTTGAATTTCCTGCAGTTTTCACTGTGAAACGGAGTTGGAGCTAGTACCTTCCCATATATATGTATGGAGTGGGGTTTGCAACTGAAAAGAAACTTTGTGTTCCCAACATGCTGGTTAAAGGACGGTTTTCACACACATTATCTCTCAAAACTGAGCATGTGGAGAGACGTTCGTTCATCTAGCACAAAGGGAACGGGTTGCAGGAGAAACTATTACTCCGGTTTTTCAGTCTGTTTCCTAGTGCCGGTTTGAAGTTCCTGCAGTTTTCACTGTTAGACCGAGTTGGAGCTTGTACCTTCCCATATATATGTATGGAGTGGAGTTTGCAACTGAAAAGAATCTTTGTGTTCCCAACATGCTAGTTGAAGGACGGCTTTCACACTCACTTATCTCTCAAAACTGAGCATGAGGAGAGACGTTCGTTCATCTAGCACAAAGGAAACGGGTTGCAGGAGAAAGTTTTACTCTGGTTCCTCAGTCTGTTTCCTAGTACCAGTTTGAAGTTCCTGCAGTTTTCACTGTAAAACCGAGTTGGAGCTAGTACCTTCCGATATATATGTAAGGAGTGGTGTTTGCAAATGAAAAGAAACTTTGCGTTCCCAACAAGCTATTTGACGGACAGCTTTCACACACACTTATCTCTCAAAACTGAGCATGTGGAGAGACGTTCGTTCATCTAGAACAAAGGGAACGGGTTGCAGGAGAAACTTTTACTCTGGTTTCTCAGTCTGTTTCCTAGTGCCGGTTTGAAGTTCCTGCAGTTTTCACTGTAAAACCGAGTTGGAGCTAGTACCTTCCGATATATATGTAAGGAGTGGTGTTTGCAAATGAAAAGAAACTTTGCGTTCCCAACAAGCTATTTTACGGACGGCTTTCACACACAATTATCTCTCAAAACTGAGCATGTGGAGAGACGTTCGTTCATCTAGAACAAAGGGAACGGGTTACAGGAGAAACTTTTACTCTGGTTTCTCAGTCTGTTTCCTAGTGCCTGTTTCAAATTCCTGCTGTTTTCACTGTAAACCGAGATGAAGCTTGTACCTTCCCATATATATGTATGGAGTGGAGTTTGCAACTGAAAAGAAACTTTGTGTTCCCAACAAGCTAGTTGAAGGACGGCTTTCACACACACATATCTCTCAAAACTGAGCATGTGGAGAGACGTTCGTTCATATAGCACAAAAGGAACGGGTTGCAGGAGAAACTTTTACTCTGGTTTCTCAGTCTGTTTCCTAGTGCCGGTTTGAAGTTCCTGCAGTTTTCACTGTTAGACCGATTTGGAGCTTGTACCTACCCATATATATGTATGGAGTGGAGTTTGCAACTGAAAAGAATCTTTGTGTTCCCAACATTCTAGTTGAAGGACGGCTTTCACACTCACTTATCTCTCAAAACTGAGCATGAGGAGAGACGTTCGTTCATCTAGCACAAAGGGAACGGGTTGCAGGAGAAACTTTTACTCTGGTTCCTCAGTCTGTTTCCTAGTACCAGTTTGAAGTTCCTGCAGTTTTCACTGTAAAACTGAGTTGGAGCTAGTACCTTCCCATATATATGTAAGGATTGGTGTTTGCAACTGAAAAGAAACTTTGCGTTCCCAACAAGCTATTTGAAGTACGGCTTTCACACACACTTATCTCTCAAAACTGAGCATGTGGAGAGACGTTCGTTCATCTAGCACAAAGGGAACGGGTTGCAGGAGAAACTTTTACTCTGGTTTCTCAGTCTGTTTCCTAGTGCCTGTTTGAAGTTCCTGCAGGTTTCACTGTAAGACCGAGTTGGAGCTTGTACCTTCCCATATATATGTATGGAGTGGAGTTTGCAACTGAAAAGAATCTTTGTGTTCCCAACATGCTAGTTGAAGGACGGCTTTCACACTCACTTATCTCTCAAAACTGAGCATGAGGAGAGACTTTCTTTCATCTAGCACAAAGGGAATGGTTTGCAGGAGAAACTTTTACTGTGGTTTCTCAGTCTGTTTCCTAGTGCCGGTTTGAAGTTCCTGCAGTTTTCACTGTAAAACCGAGTTGGAGCTAGTACCTTCCCATATATATGTATGGAGTGGAGTTTGCAACTGAAAAGAATCTTTGTTTTCCCAACATGCTAGTTGAAGGACGGCATTCACACTCACTTATCTCTCAAAATTTAGCATGAGGAGAGACGTTCGTTCATCTAGCACAAAGGGAACTGTTTGCAGGATAAACTTTTACTCTGGTTCCTCAGTCTGTTTCCTAGTACCAGTTTGAAGTTCCTGCAGTTTTCACTGTAAAACCGAGTTGGAGCTAGTACCTTCCCTTATATATGTATGGAGTGGTGTTTGCAACTGAAAATAAACTTTGTGTTCCCAACAAGCTAGTTGAAGGACGGCTTTCACACACACTTATCTCTCAGAACTGAGCATGTGGAAAGACGTTCGTTCATCTAGCACAAAGGGAACGGATTGTAGGGAAACTTTTACTCTTGTTTCTCAGTCTGTTTCCTAGTGCCATGTTGAAGTTCCTGCAGTTTTCACTGTAAGACCGAGTTGGAGCTTGTACCTTCCCATAAATATGTACGGAGTGTAGTTTTCAACTGAAAAGAAACTTTGTGTTCCCAACATGCTAGTTGAAGGACGGCTTTACACTCACTTATCTCTTAAAACTGAGCATGAGGAGAGACTTTCGTTCATCTAGCACAATGGGAACGGGTTGCAGGAGAAACTTTTACTCTGGTTCCTCAGTCTGTTTCCTAGTACCAGTTTGAAGTTCCTGCAGTTTTCACTGTAAAACTGAGTTGGAGCTAGTACCTTCCCTTATATATGTAAGGATTGGTGTTTGCAACTGAAAAGAAACTTTGCGTTCCCAACAAGTTATTTGAAGTACGGCTTTCACACACACTTATCTCTCAAAACTGAGCATGTGGAGAGACGTTCGTTCATCTAGCACAAAGGGAACGGGTTGCAGGAGAAACTTTTACTCTGGTTTCTCAGTCTGTTTCCTAGTGCCGGTTTGAAGTTCCTGCAGGTTTCACTGTAAGACCGAGTTGGAGCTTGTACCTTCCCATATATATGTATGGAGTGGAGTTTGCAACTGAAAAGAATCTTTGTGTTCCCAACATGCTAGTTGAAGGACGGCTTTCACACTCACTTATCTCTCAAAACTGAGCATGAGGAGAGACTTTCTTTCATCTAGCACAAAGGGAATGGTTTGCAGGAGAAACTTTTACTGTGGTTTCTCAGTCTGTTTCCTAGTGCCGGTTTGAAGTTCCTGCAGTTTTCACTGTAAAACCGAGTTGGAGCTAGTACCTTCCCATATATATGTATGGAGTGGAGTTTGCAACTGAAAAGAATCTTTGTTTTCCCAACATGCTAGTTGAAGGACGGCATTCACACTCACTTATCTCTCAAAATTTAGCATGAGGAGAGACGTTCGTTCATCTAGCACAAAGGGAACTGTTTGCAGGATAAACTTTTACTCTGGTTCCTCAGTCTGTTTCCTAGTACCAGTTTGAAGTTCCTGCAGTTTTCACTGTAAAACCGAGTTGGAGCTAGTACCTTCCCTTATATATGTATGGAGTGGTGTTTGCAACTGAAAAGAAACTTTGTGTTCCCAACAAGCTAGTTGAAGGACGGCTTTCACACACACTTATCTCTCAGAACTGAGCATGTGGAAAGACGTTCGTTCATCTAGCACAAAGGGAACGGATTGTAGGGAAACTTTTACTCTTGTTTCTCAGTCTGTTTCCTAGTGCCATGTTGAAGTTCCTGCAGTTTTCACTGTAAGACCGAGTTGGAGCTTGTACCTTCCCATAAATATGTACGGAGTGTAGTTTTCAACTGAAAAGAAACTTTGTGTTCCCAACATGCTAGTTGAAGGACGGCTTTACACTCACTTATCTCTTAAAACTGAGCATGAGGAGAGACTTTCGTTCATCTAGCACAATGGGAACGGGTTGCAGGAGAAACTTTTACTCTGGTTCCTCAGTCTGTTTCCTAGTACCAGTTTGAAGTTCCTGCAGTTTTCACTGTAAAACCGATTTGGAGCTAGTACCTTCCCATATATATGTATGGAGTGGTGTTTGCAACTGAAAAGAATCTTTGTGTTCCCAACATGCTAGTTGAAGGACGGCTTTCACACTCACTTATCTCTCAAAACTGAGCATGAGGAGAGACGTTCGTTCATCTAGCACAAAGGGAATGGTTTGCAGGATAAACTTTTACTCTGGTTCCTCAGTCTGTTTCCTAGTACCAGTTTGAAGTTCCTGCACTTTTCACTGTAAAACCGAGTTGGAGCTAGGACCTTCCCTTATATATGTATGGAGTGGTGTTTGCAACTGAAAAGAAACTTTGTATTCACAACAAGATAGTTGAAGGACGGCTTTCACACACACTTATCTCTCAGAACTGAGCATGTGGAAAGACGTTCGTTCATCTAGCACAAAGGGAACGGATTGCAGGAGAAACTTTTACTCTGGTTTCTCAGTCTCTTTCCTAGTGCCTGTTTCAAGTTCCTGCAGTTTTTACTTTAAAACCGTGTTGGAGCTACTACCTTCCCGTATATATATATGGAGTGGAGTTTGCAACTGAAAAGAAACTTTGTGTTCCCAACAAGCTAGTTGAAGGACGGCTTTCACACACATTATCTCTCAAAACTGAGCATGTGGAGAGACGTTCGTTCATCTAGCACAAATGGAACGGGTTGCAGGAGATACTTTTACTCCGGTTTCTCAGTCTGTTTCCTAGTGCCGGGTTGAAGTTCCTGCAGTTTTCACTGTAAGACCGAGTTGGAACTTGTACCTTCCCATATATATGTACGGAGTGGAGTTTGCAACTGAAAAGAAACTTTGTGTTCCCAACATGCTAGTTGAAGGACGGTTTTCACACTCACATATCTCTCAAAACTGAGCATGAGGAGATACTTTCGTTCATCTAGCACAAAGGGAACGGGTTGCAGGAGAAACTTTTACTCTGGTTCCTCAGTCTGTTTCCTAGTACCAGTTTGAAGTTCCTGCAGTTTTCACTGTAAAACCGGGTTGGAGCTAGTACCTTCCCATATATATGTATGGTGTGGTGTTTGCAACTGAAAAGAATCTTTGTCTTCCCAACATGCTAGTTGAAGGACGGCTTTCACACTCACTTATCTCTCAAAACTGAGCATGAGGAGAGACGTTCGTTCATCTAGCACAAAGGGAACGGGTTGCAGGAGAAACTATTACTCCGGTTTATCAGTCTGTTTCCTAATGCCGGTTTGAAGTTCCTGCAGTTTTCACTGTTAGACCGAGTTGGAGCTTGTACCTTCCCATATATATGTATGGAGTGGAGTTTGCAACTGAAAAGAATCTTTGTGTTCCCAACATGCTAGTTGAAGGACGGCTTTCACACTAACTTATCTCTCAAAACTGAGCATGAGGAGAGACGTTCGTTCATCTAGCACAAAGGGAACGGGTTGCAGGAGAAACTTTTACTCTGGTTCCTCAGTCTGTTTCCTAGTACCAGTGTGAATTTCCTGCAGTTTTCACTGTAAAATCGAGTTGGAGTTAGTACCTTCCCATATATATGTAAGGAGAGGTGTTTTCAACTGAAAATAATCTTTGTGTTCCCAACATGCTATTTGAAGGACGGCTTTCACACTCACTTATCTCTCAAACCTGAGCATGAGGAGAGACGTTCGTTCGTCTAGCACAAAGGGAACGGTTTGCACGATAAACTTTTACTCTGGTTCCTCTGTCTGTTTCCTAGTACCAGTTTGAAGTTCCTGCAGTTTTCACTGTATTACAGAGTTGGAGCTAGTATCTTCCCTTATATATGTATGGAGTGGTGTTTGCAACTGAAAAGAAACTTTGTGTTCCCAACAAGCTAGTTGAAGGACGGCTTTCACACACACTTATCTCTCAGAACTGAGCATGTGGAGAGACGTTCGTTCATCTAGCACAAAGGGTACGGGTTGCAGGAGAAACTTTTACTCTGGTTTCTCAGTGTGTTCCCTAGTGCCGGTTTGAATTTCCTGCAGTTTTCACTGTAAAACCGAGTTGGAGCTAGTAGCTACCCATATATATGTATGGAGTGGAGTTTGCAACTGAAAAGAAACTATGTGTTCCCAACAAGCTAGTTGAAGGACGGCTTTCACACACACTTATCTCTCAAAACTGAGCATGTGGAGAGACTTTCGTTCATCTAGCACAAAGGGAACGGGTTGCAAGAGAAACTTTTACTCTGGATTCTCAGTCTGTTTCCTAGTGCCGGTTTGATGTTACTGTAGTATTCACTGTAAGACCGAGTTGGAGCTTGTACCTTCCCATATATATGTTTGGAGTGGAGTTTGCAACTGAAAAGAATCTTTGTTTTCCCAACATGCTAGTTGAAGGACGGCATTCACTCTCACTTATCTCTCAAAACTTAGCATGAGGAGAGACGTTCGTTCATCTAACACAAAAGAAACTGTTTGCAGGATAAACTTTTACTCTGGTTCCTCAGTCTGTTTCCTAGTACCAGTTTGAAGTTCCTGCAGTTTTCACTGTAAAACCGAGTTGGAGCTAGTACCTTCCCTTATATATGTATGGAGTGGTGTTTGCATCTGAAAAGAATCTTTGTGTTCCCAACAAGCTAGTTGAAGGACGGCTTTCACACACACTTATC
This sequence comes from Camelus dromedarius, assembly GCF_036321535.1. Classification (NCBI taxonomy): domain Eukaryota; kingdom Metazoa; phylum Chordata; class Mammalia; order Artiodactyla; family Camelidae; genus Camelus; species Camelus dromedarius. The sequence continues at coordinate 10,796,023 of NC_087470.1, read as the reverse complement.
TCTCAGAACTGAGCATGTGGAAAGACGTTCGTTCTTCTAGCACAAAGGGAACGGATTGAAGGGAAACTTTTACTCTTGTTTCTCAGTCTGTTTCCTAGTGCCAGGTTGAATTTCCTGCAGTTTTCACTGTAAGACCGAGTTGGAGCTTGTACCTTCCCATAAATATGTACGGAGTGTAGTTTGCAACTGAAAAGAAACTTTGTGTTCCCTACATGCTAGTTGAAGGACGGCTTTACACTCACTTATCTCTTAAAACTGAGCATGAGGAGAGACTTTCGTTCATCTAGCACAATGGGAACGGGTTGCAGGAGAAACTTTTACTCTGGTTCCTCAGTCTGTTTCCTAGTACCAGTTTGAAGTTCCTGCAGTTTTCACTGTAAAACCGAGTTGGAGCTACTACCTTCCCTTATATATGTAAGGAGTGGTGTTTGCATCTGAAAAGAATCTTTGTGTTCCCAACAAGCTAGTTGAAGGACGGCTTTCACACACACTTATCTCTCAGAACTGAGCATGTGGAAAGACGTTCGTTCTTCTAGCACAAAGGGAACGGATTGAAGGGGAACTTTTACTCTTGTTTCTCAGTCTGTTTCCTAGTGCCTGTTTCAAGTTTCTGCTGTTTTCACTGTAAAACCGAGTTGAAGCTTGTACCTTCCGATATATATGTATGGAGTGGAGTTTGCAACTGAAAAGAAACTTTGTGTTCCCAACAAGTTAGTTGAAGGAAGGCTTTCACACACACTTATCTCTCAGAACTGAGCATGTGGAGAGACGTTCGTTCATCTAGCACAAAGGAACGGGTTGCAGGAGAAACTTTTACTCTGGTTTCTCAGTCTGTTTCCTAGTACCAGTTTGAAGTTCCTGCAGTTTTCACTGTAAAACCGAGTTGGAGCTAGTACATTCCCATATATATTTATGGAGAGGTGTTTGCAACTGAAAAGAATATTTGTGTTCCCAACATGCTAGTTGAAGGACGGCTTTCACACTCACTTATCTCTCAAAACTGAGCATGAGGAGAGACGTTCGTTCATCTAGCACAAAGGGAACGGTTTGCAGGATAAACTTTTACTCTGGTTCCTCAGTCTGTTTCCTAGTACCAGTTTGAAGTTCCTGCATTTTTCACTGTCAAACCGAGTTGGAGCTAGTACCTTCCCTTATATATGTATGGAGTGGTGTTTGCAACTGAAAAGAAACTTTGTGTTCCCAACAAGCTAGTTGAATTACGGCTTTCACACACACTTATCTCTCAGAACTGAGCATGTTGATAGACGTTCGTTCATCTAGCACAAATGGAACGGATTGCAGGAGAAACTTTTACTCTGGTTTCTCAGTCTGTTTCCTAGTGCCTGTTTCAAGTTCCTGCAGTTTTCACTGTAAAACCGAGTTGGAGCTAGTACCTTCCAGTATATATATATGGAGTGGAGTTTGCAACTGAAAAGAAACTTTGTGTTCCCAACAAGCTAGTTGAAGGACGGCTTTCACACACATTATCTCTCAAAACTGAGCATGTGGAGAGACGTTCGTTCATCTAGCACAAATGGAACGGGTTGCAGGAGATACATTTACTCCGGTTTCTCAGTCTGTTTCCTAGTGCCGGGTTGAAGTTCCTGCAGTTTTCACTGTAAGACCGAGTTGGGACTTGTACCTTCCCATATATATGTACGGAGTGGAGTTTGCAACTGAAAAGAAACTTTGTGTTCCCAACATGCTAGTTGAAGGACGGCTTTCACACTCACTTATCTCTCAAAACTGAGCATGAGGAGAGACGTTCGTTCATCTAGCACAAAGGGAACGGTTTGCAGGATAAACTTTTACTCTGGTTCCTCCGTCTGTTTCCTAGTACCAGTTTGAAGTTCCTGCAGTTTTCACTGTAAAACCGAGTTGGAGCTAGTACCTTCCCTTATATATGTAAGGAGTGGTGTTTGCAACTGAAAAGAAACTTTGTGTTCCCAACAAGCTAGTTGAAGGACGGCTTTCACACACACTTATCTCTCAGAACTGAGCATGTGGAAATACGTTCGTTCATCTAGCAAAAAGGGAACGGATTGCAGGAGAAACTTTTACTCTGGTTTCTCAGTCTGTTCCCTAGTGCCGGTTTGAAGTTAATGCAGTTTTCACTGTAAAACCGTTTTGGAGCTAGTACCTACCCATATATATATGTATGGAGTGGAGATTGCAACTGAAAAGAAAATTTGTGTTCCCAACAAGCTAGTTGAAGGACGGCTTTCACACACACTTATCTCTCAAAACTGAGCATGTGGAGAGACGTTCGTTCATCTAGCACAAAGGGAACGGGTTGCAGGAGAAACTTTTACTCCGGTTTCTCAGTCTGTTTCCTAGTGCCGGTTTGAAGTTCCTGCAGTTTTCACTGTAAGACCGTGTTGGAGCTTGTACCTTCCCATATATATGTATGGAGTGGAGTTTGCAACTGAAAAGAATCTTTGTTTCCCAACATGCTATTTGAAGGACGGCTTTCACACTCACTTATCTCTCAAAACTGAGCATGAGGAGAGACGTTCGTTCATCTAGCACAAAGGGAACTGTTTGCAGGATAAACTTTTACTCTGGTTCCTCAGTCTGTTTCCTAGTACCAGTTTGAAGTTCCTGCAGTTTTCACTGTAAAACCGAGTTGGAGCTAGTACCTTCCCTTATATATGTATGGAGTGGTGTTTGCAACTGAAAAGAAACTTTGTGTTCCCAACAAGCTAGTTGAAGTATGGCTTTCACACACACTTATCTCTCAGAACTGAGCATGTGGAAAGACGTTCGTTCATCTAGCACAAATTAAACGGATTGCAGGAGAAACTTTTTCTCTGGTTTCTCAGTCTGTTTCCTAGTGCCTGTTTCAAGTTCCTGCAGTTTTCACTGTAAAACCGAGTTTGAGCTAGTACCTTCCCTTATATATGTATGGAGTGTTGTTTGCAAATGTAAAGAAACACTGTGTTCAGAACAAGCTAGTTGAAGGACGGCTTTCACACACACTTATCTCTCAGAACTGAGCATGTGGAAAGACTTTCGTTCATATAGCACAAAGGGAACGGATTGCAGGAGAAACTCTTACTCTTATTTCTCAGTCTGTTTCCTAGTGCCTGTTTCAAGTTCCTGCAGTTTTCACTGTAATCCGAGTTGGAGCTAGTACCTTCCCATATATATGTATGGAGTGGAGATGGAAACTTAAAGAAACTTTGTGTACCCAACAAGCTAGTTGATGGACGGTTTTCACACACACTTATCTCTCAAAACTGAGCATGTGGAGAGACGTTGGTTCATCTAGCACAAAGGGAACGGGTTGCAGAAGAAATTTTACTCTGGTTTCTCAGTGTGTTTCCTAGTGCCGGTTTGAAGTTCCTGCAGTTTTCACTGTAAAACCGAGTTGGAGCAAGTACCTTACCATATATATGTATGGAGTGGAGTTTGCAACTGAAAAGAAACTTTGTGTTCCCAACAAGCTAGTTGAAGGACGGCTTTCACACACATTATCTCTCAAAACTGAGCATGTGGAGAGACGTTCGTTCATCTAGCACAAAGGGAACGGGTTGCAGGAGAAACTTTTACTCCGGCTTCTCAGTCTGTTTCCTAGTGCCGGTTTGAAGTTCCTGCAGTTTTCACTGTAAGACCGAGTTGGAGCTTGTACCTTCCCATATATATGTATGGAGTGGATTTTGCACCTGAAAAGAATCTTTGTTTTCCCAACATGCTAGTTGAAGGATGGCTTTCACACTCACTTATCTCTCAAAACCGAGCATGAGGAGAGACGTTCGTTCATCTAGCACAAAGGGAACTGTTTGCAGGAGAAACTTTTACTCTGGTTCCTCAGTCTGTTTCCTAGTACCAGTTTGAAGTTCCTGCAGTTTTCACTGTAAAACCGAGTTGGATCTAGTACCTTCCCTTATATATGTATGGAGTGGAGTTTGCAACTGAAAAGAAACTTTGTGTTCCCAACAAGCTAGTTGAAGAACGGCTTTCACACACATTATCTCTCAAAACTGAGCATGTGGAGAGACGTTCGTTCATCTAGTACAAATGGAACGGGTTGCAGGAGATACTTTTACTCCGGTTTCTCAGTCTGTTTCGTAGTGCCGGGTTGAAGTTTCTGCAGTTTTCACTGTAAGACCGAGTTGGAGCTTGTACCTTCCCATATATATGTACGGAGTGGAGTTTGCAACTGAAAAGAAACTTTGTGTTCCAAACATGCTAGTTGAAGGACGGCTTTCACACTCAGTTATCTCTCAAAATTGAGCATGAGGAGAGTCTTTCGTTCATCTAGCACAAAGGGAACGGTTTGCAGGATAAACTTTTACTCTGGTTCCTCCGTCTGTTTCCTAGTACCAGTTTGAAGTTCCTGCAGTTTTCACTGTAAAACCGAGTTGGAGCTAGTACCTTCCCTTATATATGTAAGGAGTGGTGTTTGCAACTGAAAAGAAACTTTGTGTTCCCAACAAGCTAGTTGAAGGACGGCTTTCACACACACTTATCTCTCAGAACTGAGCATGTGGAAAGACGTTCGTTCATCTAGCACAAAGGGAACGGATTGCAGGAGAAACTTTTACTCTGGTTTCTCAGTCTGTTCCCTAGTGCCGGTTTGAAGTTCCTGCAGTTTTCACTGTAAAACCGAGTTGGAGCTAGTACCTACCCATATATATGTATGGAGTGGAGTTTGCAACTGAAAAGAAAATTTGTGTTCCCAACAAGCTAGTTGAAGGACGGATTTCACACACACTTATCTCTCAGAACTGAGCATGTGGAGAGACGTTCGTTCATCTAACACAAATGGAACGGGTTCCAGGAGATACTTTTACTCCGGTTTCTCAGTCTGTTTCCTAGTGCCGGGTTGAAGTTCCTGCAGTTTTCACTGTAAAACCGAGTTGGAGCTTGTACCTTCCCATATATATGTAAGGAATGGTGTTTGCAACTGAAAAGAATCTTTGTGTTCCCAACATGCTAGTTGAAGGACGGCTTTCACACTCACTTATCTCTCAAAACTGAGCATGAGGAGAGACGTTCGTTCATCTAGCACAAAGGGAACGGTTTGCAGGATAAACTTTTACTCTGGTTCCTCGGTCTGTTTCCTAGTACCAGTTTGAAGTTCCTGCAGTTTTCACTGTAAAACCGAGTTGGAGCTAGTACCTTCCCTTATATATGTAAGGAGTGGTGTTTGCAACTGAAAAGAAACTTTGTGTTCCCAACAAGCTAGTTGAAGGACGGCTTTCACACACACTTATCTCTCAGAACTGAGCATGTGGAAAGACGTTCGTTCATCTAGCAAAAAGGGAACGGATTGCAGGAGAAACTTTTACTCTGGTTTCTCAGTCTGTTCCCTAGTGCCGGTTTGAAGTTCCTGCAGTTTTCACTGTAAAACCGTTTTGGAGCTAGTACCTACCCATATATATATGTATGGAGTGGAGATTGCAACTGAAAAGAAAATTTGTGTTCCCAACAAGCTAGTTGAAGGACGGCTTTCACACACACTTATCTCTCAAAACTGAGCATGTGGAGAGACGTTCATTCATCTAGCACAAAGGGAACGGGTTGCAGGAGAAACTATTACTCCGGTTTCTCAGTCTGTTTCCTAGTGCCGGTTTGAAGTTCCTGCAGTTTTCACTGTAAGACCGTGTTGGAGCTTGTACCTTCCCATATATATGTATGGAGTGGAGTTTGCAACTGAAAAGAATCTTTGTTTCCCAACATGCTAGTTGAAGGACGGCTTTCACACTCACTTATCTCTCAAAACTGAGCATGAGGAGAGACGTTCGTTCATCTAGCACAAAGGGAACTGTTTGCAGGATAAACTTTTACTCTGGTTCCTCAGTCTGTTTCCTAGTACCAGTTTGAAGTTCCTGCAGTTTTCACTGTAAAACCGAGTTGGAGCTAGTACCTTCCCTTATATATGTATGGAGTGGTGTTTGCAACTGGAAAGAAACTTTGTGTTCCCAACAAGCTAGTTGAAGTATGGCTTTCACACACACTTATCTCTCAGAAATGAGCATGTGGAAAGACGTTCGTTCATCTAGCACAAATTAAACGGATTGCAGGAGAAACTTTTTCTCTGGTTTCTCAGTCTGTTTCCTAGTGCCTGTTTCAAGTTCCTGCAGTTTTCACTGTAAAACCGAGTTTGAGCTAGTACCTTCCCTTATATATGTATGGAGTGTTGTTTGCAAATGAAAAGAAACTTTGTGTTCAGAACAAGCTTGTTGTAGGACGGCTTTCACACACACTTATCTCTCAGAACTGAGCATGTGGAAAGACTTTCGTTCATATAGCACAAAGGGAACGGATTGCAGGAGAAACTCTTACTCTTATTTCTCAGTCTGTTTCCTAGTGCCTGTTTCAAGTTCTTGCAGTTTTCACTGTAATCCGAGTTGGAGCTAGTACCTTCCCATATATATGTATGGAGTGGAGATGGAAACTTAAAGAAACTTTGTGTACCCAACAAGCTAGTTGATGGACGGTTTTCACACACAATTTTCTCTCAAAACTGAGCATGTGGAGAGACGTTGGTTCATCTAGCACAAAGGGAACGGGTTGCAGGAGATACTTTTACTCCGGTTTCTCAGTCTGTTTCCTAGTGCCGGGTTGAAGTTCCTGCAGTTTTCACTGTAAGATCGAGTTGGAACTTGTACCTTCCCATATATATGTACGGAGTGGAGTTTGCAACTGAAAAGAAACTTTGTGTTCCCAACATGCTAGTTGAAGGACGGCTTTCTCACTCACTTATCTCTCAAAACTGAGCATGAGGAGAGACGTTCGTTCATCTAGCACAAAGGGAACGGGTTGCAGGAGAAACTTTTACTCTGGTTCCTCAGTCTGTTTCCTAGTACCAGTTTGAAGTTCCTGCAGTTTTCACTGTAAAACCGAGTTGGAGCTAGTACCTTCCCTTATATATGTATGGAGTGGTGTTTGCAATTGAAAAGAAACTTTGTGTTCCCAACAAGCTAGTTGAAGGACGGCTTTCACACACACTTATCTCTCAGAACTGAGCATGTGGAAAGACGTTCGTTCATCTAGCACAAAGGGAACGGATTGCAGGAGAAACTTTTACTCTGGTTTCTCAGTCTGTTCCCTAGTGCCGGTTTGAAGTTCCTGCAGTTTTCACTGTAAAACCGTGTTGGAGCTAGTACCTACCCATATATATATGTATGGAGTGGAGATTGCAACTGAAAAGAAAATTTGTGTTCCCAACAAGCTAGTTGAAGGACGGCTTTCACACACACTTATCTCTCAAAACTGAGCATGTGGAGAGACGTTCGTTCATCTAGCACAAAGGGAACGGGTTGCAGGAGAAACTTTTACTCCGGTTTCTCAGTCTGTTTCCTAGTGCCTGTTTCAAGTTCCTGCAGTTTTCACTGTAATCCGAGTTGGAGCTAGTACCTTCCCATATATATGTATGGAGTGGAGATGAAAACTTAAAGAAACTTTGTGTACCCAACAAGCTAGTTGATGGACGGTTTTCACACACACTTATCTCTCAAAACTGAGCATGTGGAGAGACGTTGGTTCATCTAGCACAAAGGGAACGGGTTGCAGAAGAAATTTTACTCTGGTTTCTCAGTGTGTTTCCTAGTGCCGGTTTGAAGTTCCTGCAGTTTTCACTGTAAAACCGAGTTGGAGCAAATACCTTACCATATATATGTATGGAGTGGAGTTTGCAACTGAAAAGAAACTTTGTGTTCCCAACAAGCTAGTTGAAGGACGGCTTTCACACACATTATCTCTCAAAACTGAGCATGTGGAGAGACGTTCGTTCATCTAGCACAAAGGGAACGGGTTGCAGGAGAAACTTTTACTCCGGCTTCTCAGTCTGTTTCCTAGTGCCGGTTTGAAGTTCCTGCAGTTTTCACTGTAAGACCGAGTTGGAGCTTGTACCTTCCCATATATATGTATGGAGTGGATTTTGCACCTGAAAAGAATCTTTGTTTTCCCAACATGCTAGTTGAAGGATGGCTTTCACACTCACTTATCTCTCAAAACCGAGCATGAGGAGAGACGTTCGTTCATCTAGCACAATGGGAACTGTTTGCAGGAGAAACTTTTACTCTGGTTCCTCAGTCTGTTTCCTAGTACCAGTTTGAAGTTCCTGCAGTTTTCACTGTAAAACCGAGTTGGAGCTAGTACCTTCCCTTATATATGTATGGATTGGAGTTTGCAACTGAAAAGAAACTTTGTGTTCCCAACAAGCTAGTTGAAGAACGGCTTTCACACACATTATCTCTCAAAACTGAGCATGTGGAGAGACGTTCGTTCATCTAGTACAAATGGAACGGGTTGCAGGAGATACTTTTACTCCGGTTTCTCTGTCTGTTTCGTAGTGCCGGGTTGAAGTTTCTGCAGTTTTCACTGTAAGACCGAGTTGGAGCTTGTACCTTCCCATATATATGTACGGAGTGGAGTTTGCAACTAAAAAGAAACTTTGTGTTCCCAACATGCTAGTTGAAGGACGGCTTTCACACTCAGATATCTCTCAAAATTGAGCATGAGGAGAGACTTTCGTTCATGTAGCAAAAAGGGAACGTGTTGCAGGAGAAACTTTTACTCTGGTTCCTCAGTCTGTTTTCTAGTACCAGTTTGAAGTTCCTGCAGTTTTCACTGTAAAACCGAGTTGGAGCTAGTACCTTCCCATATATATGTATGGAGTGGTGTTTGCAACTGAAAAGAAACTTTGTGTTCCCAACATGCTAGTTGAAGGACGGCTTTCACACTCACTTATCTCTCAAAACTGAGCATGAGGAGAGACGTTCGTTCATCTAGCACAAAGGGAACGGTTTGCAGGATAAACTTTTACTCTGGTTCCTCAGTCTGTTTCCTAGTACCAGTTTGAAGTTCCTGCAGTTTTCACTGTAAAACAGAGTTGGAGCTAGTACCTTCCCTTATATATGTATGGAGTGGTGTTTGCAACTGAAAAGAAACTTTGTGTTCCCAACAAGCTGGTTGAAGGACGGCTTTCACACACACTTATCTCTCAGAACTGAGCATGTGGAAAGACGTTCGTTCATCTAGCACAAAGGGAACGGATTGCAGGAGAAACTTTTACTCTGGTTTCTCAGTCTGTTCCCTAGTGCCGGTTTGAAGTTCCTGCCGTTTTCACTGTAAAACCGAGTTGGAGCTAGTACCTACCTATATATATGTATGGAGTGGAGTTTGCAACTGAAAAGATACTTTGTGTTCCCAACAAGCTAGTTGAAAGACGGCTTTCACACACACTTATCTCTCAAAACTGAGCATGTGGAGAGACGTTGGTTCATCTAGCACAAAGGGAACGGGTTGCAGAAGAAATTTTACTCTGGTTTCTCAGTGTGTTTCCTAGTGCCGGTTTGAAGTTCCTGCAGTTTTCACTGTAAAACCGAGTTGGAGCAAGTACCTTACCTTATATATGTATGGAGTGGAGTTTGCAACTGAAAAGAAACTTTGTGTTCCCAACAAGCTAGTTGAAGGACGGCTTTCACACACATTATCTCTCAAAACTGAGCATGTGGAGAGACGTTCGTTCATCTAGCAAAAAGGGAACAGGTTGCAGGAGAAACTTTTACTCCGGCTTCTCAGTCTGTTTCCTAGTGCCGGTTTGAAGTTCCTGCAGTTTTCACTGTAAGACCGAGTTGGAGCTTATACCTTCCCATATATATGTATGGAGTGGATTTTGCACCTGAAAAGAATCTTTGTTTTCCCAACATGCTAGTTGAAGGATGGCTTTCACACTCACTTATCTCTCAAAACCGAACATGAGGAGAGACGTTCGTTCATCTAGCACAAAGGGAACTGTTTGCAGGAGAAACTTTTACTCTGGTTCCTCAGTCTGTTTCCTAGTACCAGTTTGAAGTTCCTGCAGTTTTCACTGTAAAACCGAGTTGGAGCTAGTACCTTCCCTTATATATGTATGGAGTGGAGTTTGCAACTGAAAAGAAACTTTGTGTTCCCAACAAGCTAGTTGAAGAACGGCTTTCACACACATTATCTCTCAAAACTGAGCATGTGGAGAGACGTTCGTTCATCTAGTACAAATGGAACGGGTTGCAGGAGATACTTTTACTCCGGTTTCTCAGTCTGTTTCGTAGTGCCGGGTTGAAGTTTCTGCAGTTTTCACTGTAAGACCGAGTTGGAGCTTGTACCTTCCCATATATATGTACGGAGTGGAGTTTGCAACTGAAAAGAAACTTTGTGTTCCCAACATGCTAGTTGAAGGACGGCTTTCACACTCAGTTATCTCTCAAAATTGAGCATGAGGAGAGACTTTCGTTCATGTAGCACAAAGGGAACGTGTTGCAGGAGAAACTTTTACTCTGGTTCCTCAGTCTGTTTTCTAGTACCAGTTTGAAGTTCCTGCAGTTTTCACTGTAAAACCGAGTTGGAGCTAGTACCTTCCCATATATATGTATGGAGTGGTGTTTGCAACTGAAAAGAATCTTTGTGTTCCCAACATGCTAGTTGAAGGACGGCTTTCACACTCACTTATCTCTCAAAACTGAGCATGAGGAGAGACGTTCGTTCATCTAGCACAAAGGGAACGTGTTGCAGGATAAACTTTTACTCTGGTTCCTCAGTCTGTTTCCTAGTACCAGTTTGAAGTTCCTGCAGTTTTCACTGTAAAACCGAGTTGGAGCTAGTACCTTCCCTTATGTATGTATGGAGTGGTGTTTGCAACTGAAAAGAAACTTTGTGTTCCCAACAAGCTGGTTGAAGTACGGCTTTCACCCACACTTATCTCTCAGAACTGAGCATGTGGGGAGACGTTCGTTCATCTAGCACAAAGGGAACGGATTGCAGGAGAAACTTTTACTCTTGTTTCTCAGTCTGTTTCCTAGTGCCTGTTTCAAATTCCTGCTGTTTTCACTGTAAACCGAGATGAAGCTTGTACCTTCCCATATATATGTATGGAGTGGATTTTGCAACTGAAAAGAAACTTTGTGTTCCCAACAAGCTAGTTGAAGGACGGCTTTCACACACACATATCTCTCAGAAGTGAGCATGTGGAGAGACGTTCGTTCATCTAGCACAAAGGGAACGGGTTGCAGGGGAAACTTTTACTCTGGTTTCTCAGTCTTTTTCCTAGTGCAGGTTTGAAGTTCCTGCAGGTTTCACTGTAAGACCGAGTTGGAGCTTGTACCTTCCCATATATATGTATGGAGTGGAGTTAGCAACTGAAAAGAAACTTTGTGTTCCCAACAAGGTAGTTGAAAGGCGGCTTTCACACACACTTATCTCTCAGAACTGAGCATGTGGAAAGACGTTCGTTCATCTAGCACAAATGGAATGGATTGTAGGAGAAACTTTTACTCTTGTTTCTCAGTCTGTTTCCTAGTGCCTGTTTCAATTTCCTGCAGTTTTCACTGTAAAACCGAGTTGGAACTAGTACCTTCCCGTATAAATATATGGAGTGGAGTATGCAACTGAAAAGAAACTTTGTGTTCCCAACAAGCTAGTTGAAGGACGGCTTTCACACACAATATCTCTCAAAACTGAGCATGTGGAGAGACGTTCGTTCATCTAGCACAAATGGAACGGGTTGCAGGAGATACTTTTACTCCGGTTTCTCAGTCTGTTTCCTAGTGCCGGGTTGAAGTTCCTGCAGTTTTCACTGTAAGATCGAGTTGGAACTTGTATCTTCCCATATATATGTACGGAGTGGAGTTTGCAACTGAAAAGAAACTTTGTGTTCCCAACATGCTAGTTGAAGGACGGCTTTCTCACTCACTTATCTCTCAAAACTGAGCATGAGGAGAGACGTTCGTTCATCTAGCACAAAGGGAACGGGTTGCAGGAGAAACTTTTACTCTGGTTCCTCAGTCTGTTTCCTAGTACCAGTTTGAAGTTCCTGCAGTTTTCACTGTAAAACCGAGTTGGAGCTAGTACCTTCCCTTATATATGTATGGAGTGGTGTTTGCAATTGAAAAGAAACTTTGTGTTCCCAACAAGCTAGTTGAAGGACGGCTTTCACACACACTTATCTCTCAGAACTGAGCATGTGGAAAGACGTTCGTTCATCTAGCACAAAGGGAACGGATTGCAGGAGAAACTTTTACTCTGGTTTCTCCGTCTGTTCCCTAGTGCCGGTTTGAAGTTCCTGCAGTTTTCACTGTAAAACCGAGTTGGAGCTAGTACCTACCCATATATATGTATGGATTGGACTTTGCAACTGAAAAGAAACTTTGTGTTCCCAACAAGCTAGTTGAAGAACGGCTTTCACACACACTTATCTCTCAAAACTGAGCATGTGGAGAGACGTTCGTTCATCTAGCACAAAGGGAACGGGTTGCAGGAGCAACTTTTTCTCTGGTTTCTCAGTCTGTTTCCTAGTGCCGGGTTGAAGTTCCTGCAGTTTTCACTGTAAAACCGAGTTGGAGCTTGTACCTTCCCATATATATGTAAGGAGTGGTGTTTGCAAATGAAAAGAATCTTTGTGTTCCCAACATGCTAGTTGAAGGACTGCTTTCATACTCACTTATCACTCAAAATTGAGCATGAGGAGAGACGATCGTTCATCTAGCACAAAGGGAACGGTTTGCAGGATAAACTTTTACTCTGGTTCCTCCGTCTGTTTCCTAGTACCAGTTTGAATTTCCTGCAGTTTTCACTGTAAAACCGAGTTGGAGCTAGGAGCTTCCCTTATATATGTAAGGAGTGGTGTTTGCAACTGAAAAGAAACTTTGTATTACCAACAAGCTAGTTGAAGGACGGCTTTCACACACACTTATCTCTCAGAACTGAGCATGTGGAAAGACGTTCGTTCATCTAGCACAAAGGGAACGGATTGCAGGAGAAACTTTTACTCTGGTTTCTCAGTCTGTTCCCTAGTGCCGGTTTGAAGTTCCTGCAGTTTTCACGGTAAAACCGTGTTGGAGCTAGTACCTACCCATATATATATGTATGGAGTGGAGATTGCAACTGAAAAGAAAATTTGTGTTCCCAACAAGCTAGTTGAAGGACGGCTTTCACACACACTTATCTCTCAAAACTGAGCATGTGGAGAGACGTTCGTTCATCTAGCACAAAGGGAACGGGTTGCAGGAGAAACTTTTACTCCGGTTTCTCAGTCTGTTTCCTAGTGCCTGTTTCAATTTCCTGCAGTTTTCACTGTAAAACCGAGTTTGAGCTAGTACCTTCCCTTATATATGTATGGAGTGTTGTTTGCAAATGAAAAGAAACTTTGTGTTCAGAACAAGCTAGTTGAAGTACGGCTTTCACACACACTTATCTCTCAGAACTGAGCATGTGGAAAGACTTTCATTCATATAGCACAAAGGGAACGGATTGCAGGAGAAACTCTTACTCTTATTTCTCAGTCTGTTTCCTAGTGCCTGTTTCAAGTTCCTGCAGTTTTCACTGTAATCCGAGTTGGAGCTAGTACCTTCCCATATATATGTATGGAGTGGAGATGGAAACTTAAAGAAACTTTGTGTACCCAACAAGCTAGTTGATGGACGGTTTTCACACACACTTATCTCTCAAAACTGAGCATGTGGAGAGACGTTGGTTCATCTAGCCAAAGGGAACGGGTTGCAGAAGAAATTTTACTCTGGTTTCTCAGTGTGTTTCCTAGTGCCGGTTTGAAGTTCCTGCAGTTTTCACTGTAAAACCGAGTTGGAGCAAGTACCTTACCATATATATGTATGGAGTGGAGTTTGCAACTGAAAAGAAACTTTGTGTTCCCAACAAGCTAGTTGAAGGACGGCTTTCACACACATTATCTCTCAAAACTGAGCATGTGGAGAGACGTTCGTTCATCTAGCACAAAGGGAACGGGTTGCAGGAGAAACTTTTACTCCGGCTTCTCAGTCTGTTTCCTAGTGCCGGTTTGAAGTTCCTGCAGTTTTCACTGTAAGACCGAGTTGGAGCTTGTACCTTCCCATATATATGTATGGAGTGGATTTTGCACCTGAAAAGAATCTTTGTTTTCCCAACATGCTAGTTGAAGAATGGCTTTCACACTCACTTATCTCTCAAAACCGAGCATGAGGAGAGACGTTCGTTCATCTAGCACAATGGGAACTGTTTGCAGGAGAAACTTTTACTCTGGTTCCTCAGTCTGTTTCCTAGTACCAGTTTGAAGTTCCTGCAGTTTTCACTGTAAAACCGAGTTGGAGCTAGTACCTTCCCTTATATATGTATGGAGTGGAGTTTGCAACTGAAAAGAAACTTTGTGTTCCCAACAAGCTAGTTGAAGAACGGCTTTCACACACATTATCTCTCAAAACTGAGCATGTGGAGAGACGTTCGTTCATCTAGTACAAATGGAACGGGTTGCAGGAGATACTTTTACTCCGGTTTCTCAGTCTGTTTCGTAGTGCCGGGTTGAAGTTTCTGCAGTTTTCACTGTAAGACCGAGTTGGAGCTTGTACCTTCCCATATATATGTACGGAGTGGAGTTTGCAACTAAAAAGAAACTTTGTGTTCCCAACATGCTAGTTGAAGGACGGCTTTCACACTCAGTTATCTCTCAAAATTGAGCATGAGGAGAGACTTTCGTTCATGTAGCACAAAGGGAACGTGTTGCAGGAGAAACTTTTACTCTGGTTCCTCAGTCTTTTTTCTAGTACCAGTTTGAAGTTCCTGCAGTTTTCACTGTAAAACCGAGTTGGAGCTAGTACCTTCCCATATATATATATGGAGTGGTGTTTGCAACTGAAAAGAATCTTTGTGTTCCCAACATGCTAGTTGAAGGACGGCTTTCACACTCACTTATCTCTCAAAACTGAGCATGAGGAGAGACGTTCGTTCATCTAGCAAAAAGGGAACTGTTTGCAGGATAAACTTTTACTCTGGTTCCTCAGTCTGTTTCCTAGTACCAGTTTGAAGTTCCTGCAGTTTTCACTGTAAAACCGAGTTGGAGCTAGTACCTTCCCTTATATATGTATGGAGTGGTGTTTGCAACTGAAAAGAAACTTTGTGTTCCCAACAAGCTGGTTGAAGGACGGCTTTCACACACACTAATCTCTCAGAACTGAGCATGTGGAAAGACGTTCGTTCATCTAGCACAAAGGGAACGGATTGCAGGAGAAACTTTTACTCTGGTTTCTCAGTCTGTTCCCTAGTGCCGGTTTGAAGTTCCTGCCGTTTTCACTGTAAAACCGAGTTGGAGCTAGTACCTACCTATATATATGTATGGAGTGGAGTTTGCAACTGAAAAGAAACTTTGTGTTCCCAACAATCTAGTTGAAGGACGGCTTTCACACACACTTATCTCTCAAAACTGAGCATGTGGAGAGACGTTCGTTAATCTAGCACAAAGGGAACGGGTTGCAGGAAAAACTTTTACTCCGGTTTCTCAGTCTGTTTCCTAGTGCCGTTTTGAAGTTCCTGCAGTTTTCACTGTAAGACCGAGTTGGAGCTTGTACCTTCCCATATATATGTATGGAGTGGAGTTTGCAACTGAAAAGAATCTTTGTTTTCCCAACATGCTAGTTGAAGGACGGCTTTCAGACTCACTTATCTCTCAAAACTGAGCATGAGGAGAGACGTTCGTTCATCTAGCACAAAGGGAACGGTTTGCAGTATAAACTTTTACTCTGGTTCCTCAGTCTGTTTCCTAGTACCAGTTTAAATTTCCTGCAGTTTTCACTGTAAAACCGAGTTGGAGCTAGTACCTTCCCTTATATATGTATGGAGTGGTGTTTGCAAATGAAAAGAATCTTTGTGTTCCCAACAAGCTAGTTGAAGGACGGCTTTCACTCACACTTATCTCTCAGAACTGAGCATGTGGAAAGACGACGTTCATCTAGCACAAAGGCAACGGATTGCAGGAGAAACTTTTACTCTGATTTATTAGTCTGTTCCCTAGTGCCGGTTTGAAGTTCCAGCAGTTTTCACTGTAAAATCGAGTTGGAGCTAGTACCTACCCATATATATGTATGGAGTGGAGTTTGCAACTGAAAAGAAACTTTGTGTTCCCACCAAGCTAGTTGAAGGACGGCATTCACACACACTTATCTCTCAGAACTGAGCATGTGGAGAGACGTTCGTTCATCTAGCACAAATGGAACGGGATGCAGGAGAAACTTTTACTCTGGTTTCTCAGTCTGTTTCCTAGTACCAGTTAGAAGTTCCTGCAGTTTTCACTGTAAAACCGAGTTGGAGCTAGGACCTTCCCTTATATATGTAAGGAGTGGTGTTTGCAACTGAAAAGAAACTTTGTATTACCAACAAGCTAGTTGAAGGACGGCTTTCACACACACTTATCTCTCAGAACTGAGCATGTGGAAAGACGTTCGTTCATCTAGCACAAAGGGAACGGATTGCAGGAGAAACTTTTACTCTGGTTTCTCAGTCTGTTCCCTAGTGCCGGTTTGAAGTTCCTGCAGTTTTCACTGTAAAACCGTGTTGGAGCTAGTACCTACCCATATATATATGTATGGAGTGGAGATTGCAACTGAAAAGAAAATTTGTGTTCCCAACAAGCTAGTTGCAGGACGGCTTTCACACACACTTATCTCTCAAAACTGAGCATGTGGAGAGACGTTCGTTCATCTAGCACAAAGGGAACGGGTTGCAGGAGAAACTTTTACTCCGGTTTCTCAGTCTGTTTCCTAGTGCCGGTTTGAAGTTCCTGCAGATTTCACTGTAAGACTGAGTTGGAGCTTGTACCTTCCCATATATATGTATGGAGTGGAGTTTGCAACTGAAAAGAATCTTTGTTTCCCAACATGCTAGTTGAAGGACGGCTTTCACACTCACTTATCTCTCAAAACTGAGCATGAGGAGAGACGTTCGTTCATCTAGCACAAAGGGAACGGATTGCAGGAGAAACTTTTACTCTGGTTTCTCAGTCTGTTCCCTAGTGCCGGTTTGAAGTTCCTGCCGTTTTCACTGTAAAACCGAGTTGGAGCTAGTACCTACCTATATATATGTATGGAGTGGAGTTTGCAACTGAAAAGAAACTTTGTGTTCCCAACAAGCTAGTTGAAGTATGGCTTTCACACACACTTATCTCTCAGAACTGAGCATGTGGAAAGACGTTCGTTCATCTAGCACAAATTAAACGGATTGCAGGAGAAACTTTTTCTCTGGTTTCTCAGTCTGATTCCTAGTGCCTGTTTCAAATTCCTGCAGTTTTCACTGTAAAACCGAGTTTGAGCTAGTACCTTCCCTTATATATGTATGGAGTGTTGTTTGCAAATGAAAAGAAACTTTGTGTTCAGAACAAGCTAGTTGAAGGACGGCTTTCACACACACTTATCTCTCAGAACTGAGCATGTGGAAAGACTTTCGTTCATATAGCACAAAGGGAAAGGATTGCAGGAGAAACTCTTACTCTTAATTCTCAGTCTGTTTCCTAGTGCCTGTTTCAAGTTCCTGCAGTTTTCACTGTAATCCGAGTTGGAGCTAGTACCTTCCCATATATATGTATGGAGTGGAGATGGAAACTTAAAGAAACTTTGTGTACCCTACAAGCTAGTTGATGGACGGTTTTCACACACACTTATCTCTCAAAACTGAGCATGTGGAGAGACGTTGGTTCATCTAGCACAAAGGGAACGGGTTGCAGAAGAAATTTTACTCTGGTTTCTCAGTGTGTTTCCTAGTGCCGGTTTGAAGTTCCTGCAATTTTCACTGTAAAACCGAGTTGGAGCAAGTACCTTACCATATATATGTATGGAGTGGAGTTTGCAACTGAAAAGAAACTTTGTGTTCCCAACAAGCTAGTTGAAGGACGGCTTTCACACACATTATCTCTCAAAACTGAGCATGTGGAGAGACGTTCGTTCATCTAGCACAAAGGGAACGGGTTGCAGGAGAAACTTTTACTCCGGCTTCTCAGTCTGTTTCCTAGTGCCGGTTTGAAGTTCCTGCAGTTTTCACTGTAAGACCGAGTTGGAGCTTGTACCTTCCCATATATATGTATGGAGTGGATTTTGCACCTGAAAAGAATCTTTGTTTTCCCAACATGCTAGTTGAAGGATGGCTTTCACACTCACTTATCTCTCAAAACCGAGCATGAGGAGAGACGTTCGTTCATCTAGCACAAAGGGAACTGTTTGCAGGAGAAACTTTTACTCTGGTTCCTCAGTCTGTTTCCTAGTACCAGTTTGAAGTTCCTGCAGTTTTCACTGTAAAACCGAGTTGGAGCTAGTACCTTCCCTTATAGATGTATGGAGTGGAGTTTGCAACTGAAAAGAAACTTTGTTTTCCCAACAAGCTAGTTGAAGAACGGCTTTCACACACATTATCTCTCAAAACTGAGCATGTGGAGAGACGTTCGTTCATCTAGTACAAATGGAACGGGTTGCAGGAGATACTTTTACTCCGGTTTCTCAATCTGTTTCGTAGTGCCGGGTTGAAGTTTCTGCAGTTTTCACTGTAAGACCGAGTTGGAGCTTGTACCTTCCCATATATATGTACGGAGTGGAGTTTGCAACTGAAAAGAAACTTTGTGTTCCCAACATGCTAGTTGAAGGACGGCTTTCACACTCAGTTATCTCTCAAAATTGAGCATGAGGAGAGACTTTCGTTCATGTAGCACAAAGGGAACGTGTTGCAGGAGAAACTTTTACTCTGGTTTCTCAGTCTGTTCCCTAGTGCCGGTTTGAAGTTCCTGCCGTTTTCACTGTAAAACCGAGTTGGAGCTAGTACCTACCTATATATATGTATGGAGTGGAGTTTGCAACTGAAAAGAAACTTTGTGTTCCCAACAAGCTAGTTGAAGGACGGCTTTCACACACACTTATCTCTCAAAACTGAGCATGTGGAGAGACGTTCGTTAATCTAGCACAAAGGGAACGGGTTGCAGGAAAAACTTTTACTCCGGTTTCTCAGTCTGTTTCCTAGTGCCGTTTTGAAGTTCCTGCAGTTTTCACTGTAAGACCGAGTTGGAGCTTGTACCTTCCCATATATATGTATGGAGTGGAGTTTGCAACTGAAAAGAATCTTTGTTTTCCCAACATGCTAGTTGAAGGACGGCTTTCAGACTCACTTATCTCTCAAAACTGAGCATGAGGAGAGACGTTCGTTCATCTAGCACAAAGGGAACGGTTTGCAGTATAAACTTTTACTCTGGTTCCTCAGTCTGTTTCCTAGTACCAGTTTAAATTTCCTGCAGTTTTCACTGTAAAACCGAGTTGGAGCTAGTACCTTCCCTTATATATGTATGGAGTGGTGTTTGCAAATGAAAAGAATCTTTGTGTTCCCAACAAGCTAGTTGAAGGACGGCTTTCACTCACACTTATCTCTCAGAACTGAGCATGTGGAAAGACGACGTTCATCTAGCACAAAGGCAACGGATTGCAGGAGAAACTTTTACTCTGATTTATTAGTCTGTTCCCTAGTGCCGGTTTGAAGTTCCAGCAGTTTTCACTGTAAAATCGAGTTGGAGCTAGTACCTACCCATATATATGTATGGAGTGGAGTTTGCAACTGAAAAGAAACTTTGTGTTCCCACCAAGCTAGTTGAAGGACGGCATTCACACACACTTATCTCTCAGAACTGAGCATGTGGAGAGACGTTCGTTCATCTAGCACAAATGGAACGGGATGCAGGAGAAACTTTTACTCTGGTTTCTCAGTCTGTTTCCTTGTACCAGTTAGAAGTTCCTGCAGTTTTCACTGTAAAACCGAGTTGGAGCTAGGACCTTCCCTTATATATGTAAGGAGTGGTGTTTGCAACTGAAAAGAAACTTTGTATTACCAACAAGCTAGTTGAAGGACGGCTTTCACACACACTTATCTCTCAGAACTGAGCATGTGGAAAGACGTTCGTTCATCTAGCACAAAGGGAACGGATTGCAGGAGAAACTTTTACTCTGGTTTCTCAGTCTGTTCCCTAGTGCCGGTTTGAAGTTCCTGCAGTTTTCACTGTAAAACCGTGTTGGAGCTAGTACCTACCCATATATATATGTATGGAGTGGAGATTGCAACTGAAAAGAAAATTTGTGTTCCCAACAAGCTAGTTGCAGGACGGCTTTCACACACACTTATCTCTCAAAACTGAGCATGTGGAGAGACGTTCGTTCATCTAGCACAAAGGGAACGGGTTGCAGGAGAAACTTTTACTCCGGTTTCTCAGTCTGTTTCTTAGTGCCGGTTTGAAGTTCCTGCAGATTTCACTGTAAGACTGAGTTGGAGCTTGTACCTTCCCATATATATGTATGGAGTGGAGTTTGCAACTGAAAAGAATCTTTGTTTCCCAACATGCTAGTTGAAGGACGGCTTTCACACTCACTTATCTCTCAAAACTGAGCATGAGGAGAGACGTTCGTTCATCTAGCACAAAGGGAACGGATTGCAGGAGAAACTTTTACTCTGGTTTCTCAGTCTGTTCCCTAGTGCCGGTTTGAAGTTCCTGCCGTTTTCACTGTAAAACCGAGTTGGAGCTAGTACCTACCTATATATATGTATGGAGTGGAGTTTGCAACTGAAAAGAAACTTTGTGTTCCCAACAAGCTAGTTGAAGTATGGCTTTCACACACACTTATCTCTCAGAACTGAGCATGTGGAAAGACGTTCGTTCATCTAGCACAAATTAAACGGATTGCAGGAGAAACTTTTTCTCTGGTTTCTCAGTCTGTTTCCTAGTGCCTGTTTCAAATTCCTGCAGTTTTCACTGTAAAACCGAGTTTGAGCTAGTACCTTCCCTTATATATGTATGGAGTGTTGTTTGCAAATGAAAAGAAACTTTGTGTTCAGAACAAGCTAGTTGAAGGACGGCTTTCACACACACTTATCTCTCAGAACTGAGCATGTGGAAAGACTTTCGTTCATATAGCACAAAGGGAAAGGATTGCAGGAGAAACTCTTACTCTTAATTCTCAGTCTGTTTCCTAGTGCCTGTTTCAAGTTCCTGCAGTTTTCACTGTAATCCGAGTTGGAGCTAGTACCTTCCCATATATATGTATGGAGTGGAGATGGAAACTTAAAGAAACTTTGTGTACCCTACAAGCTAGTTGATGGACGGTTTTCACACACACTTATCTCTCAAAACTGAGCATGTGGAGAGACGTTGGTTCATCTAGCACAAAGGGAACGGGTTGCAGAAGAAATTTTACTCTGGTTTCTCAGTGTGTTTCCTAGTGCCCGTTTGAAGTTCCTGCAATTTTCACTGTAAAACCGAGTTGGAGCAAGTACCTTACCATATATATGTATGGAGTGGAGTTTGCAACTGAAAAGAAACTTTGTGTTCCCAACAAGCTAGTTGAAGGACGGCTTTCACACACATTATCTCTCAAAACTGAGCATGTGGAGAGACGTTCGTTCATCTAGCACAAAGGGAACGGGTTGCAGGAGAAACTTTTACTCCGGCTTCTCAGTCTGTTTCCTAGTGCCGGTTTGAAGTTCCTGCAGTTTTCACTGTAAGACCGAGTTGGAGCTTGTACCTTCCCATATATATGTATGGAGTGGATTTTGCACCTGAAAAGAATCTTTGTTTTCCCAACATGCTAGTTGAAGGATGGCTTTCACACTCACTTATCTCTCAAAACCGAGCATGAGGAGAGACGTTCGTTCATCTAGCACAAAGGGAACTGTTTGCAGGAGAAACTTTTACTCTGGTTCCTCAGTCTGTTTCCTAGTACCAGTTTGAAGTTCCTGCAGTTTTCACTGTAAAACCGAGTTGGAGCTAGTACCTTCCCTTATATATGTATGGAGTGGAGTTTGCAACTGAAAAGAAACTTTGTGTTCCCAACAAGCTAGTTGAAGAACGGCTTTCACACACATTATCTCTCAAAACTGAGCATGTGGAGAGACGTTCGTTCATCTAGTACAAATGGAACGGGTTGCAGGAGATACTTTTACTCCGGTTTCTCAATCTGTTTCGTAGTGCCGGGTTGAAGTTTCTGCAGTTTTCACTGTAAGACCGAGTTGGAGCTTGTACCTTCCCATATATATGTACGGAGTGGAGTTTGCAACTGAAAAGAAACTTTGTGTTCCCAACATGCTAGTTGAAGGACGGCTTTCACACTCAGTTATCTCTCAAAATTGAGCATGAGGAGAGACTTTCGTTCATGTAGCACAAAGGGAACGTGTTGCAGGAGAAACTTTTACTCTGGTTTCTCAGTCTGTTCCCTAGTGCCGGTTTGAAGTTCCTGCCGTTTTCACTGTAAAACCGAGTTGGAGCTAGTACCTACCTATATATATGTAAGGAGTGGAGTTTGCAACTGAAAAGAAACTTTGTGTTCCCAACAAGCTAGTTGAAGGACGGCTTTCACACACATTTATCTCTCAAAACTGAGCATGTGGAGAGACGTTCGTTAATCTAGCACAAAGGGAACGGGTTGCAGGAGAAACTTTTACTCCGGTTTCTCAGTCTGTTTCCTAGTGCCGGTTTGAAGTTCCTGCAGTTTTCACTGTAAGACCGAGTTGGAGCTTGTACCTTCCCATATATATGTATGGAGTGGAGTTTGCAACTGAAAAGAATCTTTGTTTTCCCAACATGCTAGTTGAAGGACGGCTTTCAGACTCACTTATCTCTCAAAACTGAGCATGAGGAGAGACGTTCGTTCATCTAGCACAAAGGGAACGGTTTGCAGTATAAACTTTTACTCTGGTTCCTCAGTCTGTTTCCTAGTACCAGTTTAAAGTTCCTGCAGTTTTCACTGTAAAACCGAGTTGGAGCTAGTAGCTTCCCTTATATATGTATGGAGTGGTGTTTGCAAATGAAAAGAAACTTTGTGTTCCCAACAAGCTAGTTGAAGGACGGCTTTCACACACACTTATCTCTCAAAACTGAGCATGTGGAGAGACGTTCGTTCATCTAGCACAAAGGGAATGGGTTGCAGGAGAAAATTTTACTCCGGCTTCTCAGTCTGTTTCCTAGTGCCGGTTTGAAGTTCCTGCAGTTTTCACTGTAAGACCGAGTTGGAGCTTGTTCCTTCCCATATATATGTATGGAGTGGAGTTTGCAACTGAAAAGAATCTTTGTGTTCCCAACAAGCTAGTTGAAGGACGGCTTTCACACACACTTATCTCTCAAAATTGAGCATGTGTAGAGACGATCGTTCATCTAGCACAAAGGGAACGGGTTGCAGGAGCAACTTTTACTCTGGTTCCTCAGTCTGTTTCCTAGTACCACTTTGAAGTTCCTGCAGTTTTCACTGTAAAACCGAGTTGGTGCTAGTACCTTCCCATATATATGTATGGCGTGGAGTTTGCAACTCAATAGAAACTTTGTGTTCCCAACAAGCTAGTTGAAGGACGGCTTTCACACACACTTATCTCTCAAAACTGAGCATGTGGAGAGACGTTCGTTCATCTAGCACAAATGGAACGGGTTGCAGGAGAAATTTTACTCCGGTTTCTCAGTCTGTTTCCTTGTGCCGGTTTGAGGTTCCTGCAGTTTTCACTGTAAGACCGAGTTGGAGCTTGTACCTTCCCATATATATGTATGGAGTGGAGTTTGCAACTGAAAAGAATCTTTGTGTTCCCAACATGCTAGTTGAAGGACTGCTTTCACACTCACTTATCTCTCAAAACTGAGCATGAGGAGAGACGTTCGTTCATCTAGCACAAAGGGAACTGTATGCAGGATAAACTTTTACTCTGGTTCCTCAGTCTGTTTCCTAGTACCAGTTTGAAGTTCCTGCAATTTTCACTGTAAAACCGAGTTGGAGCTAGTACCTTCCCTTATATATGTATGGAGTGGAGTTTGCAACTGAAAAGAATCTTTGTGTTCCCAACATGCTAGTTGAAGGACGGCTTTCACACTCACTTATCTCTCAGAACTGAGCATGTGGAAAGAAGTTCTTTCATCTAGCACAAAGTGAACGAATTGCAGGAGAAACTATTACTCTGGTTTCTCAGTCTGTTCCCTAGTGCCGGTTTGAAGTTCCTGCAGTTTTCACTGTAAAACCGAGTTGGAGCTAGTGTCTTCCCTTATATATGTATGGAGTGGAGTTTGCAACTGAAAAGAAACTTTGTGTTCCCAACAAGCTAGTTGAAGGACGGCTTTCACACACATTATCTCTCAAAACTGTGCATGTGGAGAGACGTTCGTTCATCTAGCACAAATGGAACGGGTTGCAGGGGATACTTTTACTCCGGTTTCTCAGTCTGTTTCCTAGTGCCGGGTTGAAGTTCCTGCAGTTTTCACTGTAAAACCGAGTTGGAGCTTGTACCTTCCCATATATATGTATGGAGTGGTGTTTGCAACTGAAAAGAATCTTTGTGTTCCCAACATGCTAATTGAAGGACTGCTTTCACACTCACTTATCTCTCAAAACTGAGCATGAGGAGAGACGTTCGTTCATCTAGCGCAAAGGGAACGGTTTGCAGGAGAAACTTTTACTCTGGTTCCTCAGTCTGTTTCCTAGTACCAGTTTGAAGTTCCTGCAGTTTTCACTGTAAAACCGAGTTGGAACTAGTACTTTCCCTTATATATGTATGGAGTGGTGTTTGCAACTGAAAAGAAACTTTGTGTTCCCAACAAGCTAGTTGAAGGACGGCTTTCACACACACTTATCTCTCAGAACTGAGCATGTGGTAAGACGTTCGTTCATCTTGCACAAAGGGAACGGGTTGCAGGAGAAACTTTTACTCCGGTTTCTCAATCTGTTTCCTAGTGCCGGTTTGAAGTTCCTGCAGTTTTCACTGTAAGACCGAGTTGGAGCTTGTACCTTCCCATATATATGTATGGAGTGGAGTTTGCAACTGAAAAGAATCTTTGTTTTCCCAACATGCTAGTTGAAGGACGGCTTTCACACTCACTTATCTCTAAAACTGAGCATGAGGAGAGACGCTCGTTCATCTAGCACAAAGGGAACGGTTTGCAGGATAAACTTTTACTCTGGTTCCTCAGTCTGTTTCCTAGTACCAGTTAGAAGTTCCTGCAGTTTAAACTGTAAAACCGAGTTGGAGCTAGTACCTTCCATTATATATGTATGGAGTGGTGTTTGCAACTGAAAAGAAACTTTGTGTTCCCAACAAGCTAGTTGAAGTACGGCTTTCACACACACTTATCTCTCAGAACTGAGCATGTGGAAAGACGTTCGTTCATCTAGCACAAAGGGAACGGATTGCAGGAGAAACTTTTACCCTTGTTTCTCAGTCAGTTCCCTAGTGCCTGTTTCAAGTTCCTACAGTTTTCACTGTAATCCGTGTTGGAGCTAGTACCTTCCCATATATATGTATGGAGTGGAGATGGAAACTTAAAGAAACTTTGTGTTCCCAACAAGCTAGTTGAAGGACGGTTTTCACACACACTTATCTCTCAAAACTGAGCATGTGGAGAGACGTTCGTTCATCTAGCACAAATGGAATGGGTTGCAGGAGAAATTTTACTCTGGTTTCTCAGTGTGTTTCCTAGTGCCGGTTTGAAGTTCCTGCAGTTTTCACTGTAAAACCGAGTTGGAGCAAGTACCTTACCATATCTATGTATGGAGTGGAGTTTCAAATCAAAAGAAACTTTGTGTTCCCAACAAGCTAGTTGAAGGACGGCTTTCACACACAGTTATCTCTCAAAACTGAGCATGTGGATAGACGATCGTTCATCTAGCACAAAGGGAAGGGGTTGCAGGGGAAACTTTTACTCTGTTTTCTCAGTCTGTTTCCTAGTGCCGGTTTGAAGTTCCTGCAGTTTTCACTATTAAAACCGAGTTGGAGCTAGTACCTTCCCATATATATGTATGGAGTGGAGTTGGAAACTGAAAAGAAACTTTGTGTTCCCAACAAGCTAGTTGAAGTACGGCTTTGACACACACTTATCACTCAAAACTGAGCATGTGGAGAGACGTTCGTTCATCTAGCACAAAGGGAACGGATTGCAGGAGAAACTTTTACTCTGGTTTCTCAGTGTGTTTCCTAGTGCCGGTTTGAAGTTCCTGCAGTTTTCACTGTAAAACAGAGTTGGAGCTATTACCTTCCCA
This sequence comes from Camelus dromedarius, assembly GCF_036321535.1. NCBI lineage: Eukaryota > Metazoa > Chordata > Mammalia > Artiodactyla > Camelidae > Camelus > Camelus dromedarius. The sequence goes on along the minus strand of NC_087470.1, from coordinate 10,770,254 downwards.
TATATATGTATGGAGTGGAGATGGAAACTTAAAGAAACTTTGTGTTCCCAACAAGCTAGTTGAAGGACGGTTTTCACACACACTTATCTCTCAAAACTGAGCATGTGGAGAGACGTTCGTTCATCTAGCACAAATGGAACGGGTTGCAGGAGAAATTTTACTCTGGTTTCTCAGTGTGTTTCCTAGTGCCGGTTTGAATTTCCTGCAGTTTTCACTGTAAAACCGAGTTGAAGCTAGTACCTTCCCATATATATGTATGGCGTGGAGTTTGCAACTCAATAGAAACTTTGTTTTCCCAACAAGCTAGTTGAAGGACGGCTTTCACACACACTTATCTCTCAAAACTGAGCATGTGGATAGCCGTTCGTTCATCTAGAACAAAGGGAACGGGTTGCAGGAGAAACTATTACTCTGTTTCTCAGAATGTTTACTAGTGCCGGTTTGAAGTTCCTGCAGTTTTCACTGTAAAACCGAGTTGGAGCTAGTACCTTCCCATATATATGTATGGAGTGGAGTTTGCAACTGAAAACAAACTTTGTGTTCCCAACAAGCTAGTTGAAGGACGGCTTCACACACACTTATCTCTCAAAACAGAGCATGTGGTAAGACGTTCGTTCATCTTGCACAAAGGGAACGGGTTGCAGGAGAAACTTTTACTCCGGTTTCTCAATCTGTTTCCTAGTGCCGGTTTGAAGTTCCTGCAGTTTTCACTGTAAGACCGAGTTGGAGCTTGTACCTTCCCATATATATGTATGGAGTGGATTTTGCAACTGAAAAGAATCTTTGTTTTCCCAACATGCTAGTTGAAGGACGGCTTTCACACTCACTTATCTCTAAAACTGAGCATGAGGAGAGACGCTCGTTCATCTAGCACAAAGGGAACGGTTTGCAGGATAAACTTTTACTCTGGTTCCTCAGTCTGTTTCCTAGTACCAGTTAGAAGTTCCTGCAGTTTAAACTGTAAAACCGAGTTGGAGCTAGTACCTTCCATTATATATGTATGGAGTGGTGTTTGCAACTGAAAAGAAACTTTGTGTTCCCAACAAGCTAGTTGAAGGACGGCTTTCACACACACTTATCTCTCAGAACTGAGCATGTGGAGAGACGTTCATTCATCTAGCACAAAGGGAACGGATGCAGGAGAAACTTTTACTCTTTTTTCTCAGTCTGTTCCCTAGTGCCTGTTTCAAGTTCCTGCTGTTTTCACTGTAATCCGAGTTGGAGCTATTACCTTCCCATATATATATATGGAGTGGAGATGGAAACTTAAAGAAACTTTGTGTTCCCAGCAAGCTAGTTGAAGGACGGTTTTCACACACACTTATCTCTCAAAACTGAGCATGTGGAGAGACGTTCGTTCATCTAGCACAAATCGAACGGGTTGCAGGAGAAATTTTACTCTGGTTTCTCAGTGTGTTTCCTAGTGCCGGTTTGAAGTTCCTGCAGTTTTCACTGTAAAACCGAGTTGGAGCTAGTACCTTCCCATATATATGTATGGCGTGGAGTATGCAACTCAATAGAAACTTTGTGTTCCCAACAAGCTAGTTGAAGGACGGCTTTCACACACACATATCTCTCAAAACTGAGCATGTGGATAGCCGTTCGTTCATCTAGAACAAAGGGAACGGGTTGCAGGAGAAACTATTACTCTGTTTCTCAGAATGTTTACTAGTGCCGGTTTGAATTTCCTGCAGTTTTCACTGTAAAACCGAGTTGGAGCTAGTACCTTCCCATATATATGTATGGAGTGGAGTTTGCAACTGAAAACAAACTTTGTGTTCCCAACAAGCTAGTTGAAGGACGGCTTCACACACACTTATCTCTCAAAACAGAGCATGTGGAGAGACGATCTTTCATCTAGCAAAAATGGAACGGGTTGCAGGGGAAACTTTTACTCTGTTTTCTCAGTCTTTTTCCTAGTGCCGGTTTGAAGTTCCTGCAGTTTTCACTATTAAAACCGAGTTGGAGCTAGTACCTTCCCATATATATGTATGGAGTGGAGTTGGTAACTGAAAAGAAACTTTGTGTTCCCAACAAGCCAGTTGAAGGACGGCTTCACACACACTTATCTCTCAAAACTGAGCATGTGGAGAGACGTTCTTTCATCTAGCAAAAAGTGAACGGGTTGCAGGAGAAACTTTTACTCTGGTTTCTCAGTCTGTTTTCTAGTGCCTGTTTCAAGTTCCTGCTGTTTTCACTGTAAAACCGAGTTGAAGCTTGTACCTTCCCATATATATGTATGGAGTGGAGTTTGCAACTGAAAAGAAACTTTGTGTTCCCAGCAAGCTAGTTGAAGGACGGCTTCCACACACACTTATCTCTCAGAACTGAGCATGTGGAGAGACGTTCGTTCATCTAGCACAAAGGGAACGGGTTGCAGGAGATACTTTTACTCCGGTTTCTCAGTCTGTTTCCTAGTGCCGGGTTGAAGTTCCTGCAGTTTTCACTGTAAGACCGAGTTGGAGCTTCTACCTTCCCATATATATGTACGGAGTGGAGTTTGCAACTGAAAAGAAACTTTGTGTTCCCAACATGCTAGTTGAAGGACGGCTTTCACACTCACTTATCTCTCAAAACTGAGCATGACGAGAGACTTTCGTTCATCTAGCACAAAGGGAACGGGTTGCAGGAGAAACTTTTACTCTGGTTCCTCAGACTCTTTCCTAGTACCAGTTTGAAGTTCCTGCAGTTTTCACTGTAAAACCGAGTTGGAGCTTGTACCTTCCCTTATATATGTATGGAGTGGTGTTTGCAAATGAAAAGAAACTTTGTGTTCCCAACAAGCTAGTTGAAGTACGGCTTTCACACACAATTATCTCTCAGAACTGAGCATGTGGAAAGACGTTCGTTCATCTAGCACAAAGGGAACGGATTGCAGGAGAAACTTTTACTCTTGTTTCTCAGTCAGTTCCCTAGTGCCTGTTTCAAGTTCCTACAGTTTTCACTGTAATCCGTGTTGGAGCTAGTACCTTCCCATATATATGTATGGAGTGGAGATGGAAACTTAAAGAAACTTTGTGTTCCCAACAAGCTAGTTGAAGGACGGTTTTCACACACACTTATCTCTCAAAACTGAGCATGTGGAGAGACGTTCGTTCATCTAGCACAAATGGAATGGGTTGCAGGAGAAATTTTACTCTGGTTTCTCAGTGTGTTTCCTAGTGCCGGTTTGAAGTTCCTGCAGTTTTCACTGTAAAACCGAGTTGGAGCAAGTACTTTACCATATCTATGTATGGAGTGGAGTTTCAAATCAAAAGAAACTTTGTGTTCCCAACAAGCTAGTTGAAGGACGGCTTTCACACACACTTATCTCTCAAAACTGAGCATGTGGATAGACGATCGTTCATCTAGCACAAAGGGAACGGGTTGCAGGGGAAACTTTTACTCTGTTTTCTCAGTCTGTTTCCTAGTGCCGGTTTGAAGTTCCTGCAGTTTTCACTGTAAAACAGAGTTGGAGCTATTACCTTCCCATATATATGTATGGAGTGGAGATGGAAACTTAAAGAAACTTTGTGTTCCCAACAAGCTAGTTGAAGGACGGTTTTCACACACAATTATCTCTCAAAACTGAGCATGTGTAGAGACGTTCGTTCATCTAGCACAAATGGAACGGGTTGCAGGAGAAATTTTACTCTGGTTTCTCAGTGTGTTTCCTAGTGCCGGTTTGAAGTTCCTGCAGTTTTCACTGTAAAACCGAGTTGAAGCTAGTACCTTCCCATATATATGTATGGCGTGGAGTTTGCAACTCAATAGAAACTTTGTTTTCCCAACAAGCTAGTTGAAGGACGGCTTTCACACACACTTATCCGTCAAAACTGAGCATGTGGATAGCCGTTCGTTCATCTAGAACAAAGGGAACGGGTTGCAGGAGAAACTATTACTCTGTTTCTCAGAATGTTTACTAGTGCCGGTTTGAAGTTCCTGCAGTTTTCACTGTAAAACCGAGTTGGAGCTAGTACCTTCCCATATATATGTATGGAGTGGAGTTTGCAACTGAAAACAAACTTTGTGTTCCCAACAAGCTAGTTGAAGGACGGCTTCACACACACTTATCTCTCAAAACAGAGCATTTGGAGAGTCGATCTTTCATCTAGCAAAAAGGGAACGGGTTGCAGGGGAAACTTTTACTCTGTTTTCTCAGTCTTTTTCCTAGTGCCGGTTTGAAGTTCCTGCAGTTTTCACTATTAAAACCGAGTTGGAGCTAGTACCTTCCCATATATATGTATGGAGTGGAGTTTGTAACTGAAAAGAAACTTTGTGTTCCCAACAAGCTAGTTGAAGGACGGCTTCACACACACTTATCTCTCAAAACTGAGCATGTGGAGAGACGTTCTTTCATCTAGCAAAAAGTGAACGGGTTGCAGGAGAAACTTTTACTCTGGTTTCTCAGTCTGTTTCCTAGAGCCTTTTTCAAGTTACTGCTGTTTTCACTGTAAAACCGAGTGGAAGCTTGTACCTTCCCATATATATGTATGGAGTGGAGTTTGCAACTGAAAAGAAACTTTGTGTTCCCAACAAGCTAGTTGAAGGACGGCTTCACACACACTTATCTCTCAAAACTGAGCATGAGGAGAGACTTTCGTTTATCTAGCACAAAGGGAACGGGATGCAGGAGAAACTTCTACTCTGGTTCCTCAGACTGTTTCCTAGTACCAGTTTGAAGTTCCTGCAGTTTTCACTGTAAAACCGAGTTGGAGCTAGTACCTTCCCTTATATATGTATGGATTGGTGTTTGCAAATGAAAAGAAACTTTGTGTTCCCAACAAGCTAGTTGAAGTACGGCTTTCACACACACTTATCTCTCAGAACTGAGCATGTGGAAAGACGTTCGTTCATCTAGCACAAAGGGAACGGATTGCAGGAGAAACTTTTACTCTTGTTTCTCAGTCAGTTCCCTAGTGCCTGTTTCAAGTTCCTACAGTTTTCACTGTAATCCGAGTTGGAGCTAGTACCTTCCCATATATATGTATGGAGTGGAGATGGAAACTTAAAGAAACTTTGTGTTCCCAACAAGGTAGTTGAAGGACGGTTTTCACACACACTTATCTCTCAAAACTGAGCATGTGGAGAGACGTTCGTTCATCTAGCACAAATGGATCGGGTTGCAGGAGAAATTTTACTCTGGTTTCTCAGTGTGTTTCCTAGTGCCGGTTTGAAGTTCCTGCAGTTTTCACTGTAAAACCGAGTTGGAGCAAGTACCTTACCATATATATGTATGGAGTGGAGTTTCAAATCAAAAGAAACTTTGTGTTCCCAACAAGCTAGTTGAAGGACGGCTTTCACACACACTTATCTCTCAAAACTGAGCATGTGGATAGACGATCGTTCATCTAGCACAAAGGGAACGGGTTGCAGGGGAAACTTTTACTCTGTTATCTCAGTCTGTTTCCTAGTGCCGGTTTGAAGTTCCTGCAGTTTTCACTATTAAAACCGAGTTGGAGCTAGTACCTTCCCATGTATATGTATAGAGTGGAGTTGGAAACTGAAAAGAAACTTTGTGTTCCCAACAAGCTAGTTGAAGTACGGCTTTGACACACACTTTTCACTCAAAACTGAGCATGTGTAGAGACGTTCGTTCATCTAGCACAAAGGGAACGGATTGCAGGAGAAACTTTTTCTCTGGTTTCTCAGTGTGTTTCCTAGTGCCAGTTTGAAGTTCCTGCAGTTTTCACTGTAAAACCGAGTTGGATCTATTACCTTCCCATATATATGTATGGAGTGGAGATGGAAACTTAAAGAAACTTTGTGTTCCCAACAAGCTAGTTGAAGGACGGTTTTCACACACACTTATCTCTCAAAACTGAGCATGTGGAGAGACGTTCGTTCATCTAGCACAAATGGAACGGGTTGCAGTAGAAATTTTACTCTGGTTTCTCAGTGTGTTTCCTAGTGCCGGTTTGAAGTTCCTGCAGTTTTCACTGTAAAACCGAGTTGGAGCAAGTACCTTACCATATATATGTATGGAGTGGAGTTTCAAATCAAAAGAAACTTTGTGTTCCCAACAAGCTAGTTGAAGGACGGCTTCACACACACTTATCTCTCAAAACTGAGCATGTGGATAGACGTTCGTTCATCTAGCAAAAAGGGAACGGTTTGCAGGAAAAAATTTTACTCTGGTTTCTCATTCTGTTTCCTAGTGCCGGTTTGAAGTTCCTGCAGTTTTCACTGTAAAACCGAGTTGGAGCTAGTACATTCCCATGTATATGTATGCAGTGAGGTTTGCAACTTAAAAGAAACTTTGTGTTCCCAACAAGCTAGTTGAAGGACGGCTTTCACACACACTTATCTCTCAAAACTGAGCATGTGGAGAGACGTTCGTTCATCTAGCACAAAGGAAACGGGTTGCAGGAGAAAATTTTACTCTGGTTTCTCAGTCTGTTCCCTAGTCCCGGTTTGAAGTTCCTGCAGTTTTCACTGTAAAACCGAGTTGGAGCTAGTACCTTCCCATATATATGTATGGAGTGGATTTTGCAACTGAAAAAAAACTTTATGTTCCCTACAAACTAGTTGAAGGACGGCTTTCACACACACTTATCTCTCAAAATTGGGCATGTGGAGAGACGATCGTTCAACTAGCACAAAGGGAACGGTTTGCAGGAGAAATTATACTCTGGTTTCTCAGTCTGTTTCCTAGTGCCGGTTTGAAGATCCTGCAGTTTTCACTGTAAAACCGAGTTGGAGCTAGTACCTTCCCATATATATGTATGGAGTGGGGTTGGAAACTGAAAAGAAACTTTGTGTTCCCAACAAGAAAGTTGAAGGACGGCTTTCACACACACTTATCTCTCAAAACTGAGCATGTGGATAGACGATCTTTCATCTAGCACAAAGGGAACGGATTGCAGGAGAAACTTTTACTCTTTTTTCTCAGTCTGTTCCCTAGTGCCTGTTTCAAGTTCCTGCTGTTTTCACTGTAATCCGAGTTGGAGCTATTACCTTCCCATATATATATATGGAGTGGAGATGGAAACTTAAAGAAACTTTGTGTTCCCAACAAGCTAGTTGAAGGACGGTTTTCACACACACTTATCTCTCAAAACTGAGCATGTGGAGAGACGTTCGTTCATCTAGCACAAAACGAACGGGTTGCAGGAGAAATTTTACTCTGGTTTATCAATGTGTTTCCTAGTGCCGGTTTGAAGTTCCTGCAGTTTTCACAGTAAAACCGAGTTGGAGCTAGTACCTTCCCATATATATGTATGGCGTGGAGTTTGCAACTCAATAGAAACTTTGTGTTCCCAACAAGCTAGTTGAAGAACGGCTTTCACACACACTTATCTCTCAAAACTGAGCATGTGGATAGCCGTTCGTTCATCTAGAACAAAGGGAACGGGTTGCAGGAGAAACTATTAATCTGTTTCTCAGAATGTTTACTAGTGCCGGTTTGAAGTTCCTGCAGCTTTCACTTTAAAACCGAGTTGGAGCTAGTACCTTCACTTATATATGTATGGAGTGGAGTTTGCAACTGAAAACAAACTTTGTGTTCCCAACAAGCTAGTTGAAGGACGGCTTCACACACACTTATCTCTCAAAACAGAGCATGTGGAGAGACGATCTTTCATCTAGCAAAAAGGGAACGGGTTGCAGGGGAAACTTTTACTCTGTTTTCTCAGTCTTTTTCCTAGTGCCGGTTTGAAGTTCCTGCAGTTTTCACTATTAAAACCGTGTTGGAGCTAGTACCTTCCCATATATATGTATGGAATGGAGTTTGTAACTGAAAAGAAACTTTGTGTTCCCAACAAGCTAGTTGAAGGACGGCTTCACACACACTTATCTCTCAAAACTGAGCATGTGGAGAGACATTCTTTCATCTAGCAAAAAGTGAACGGGTTGCAGGAGAAACTTTTACTCTGGTTTTTCAGTCTGTTTCCTAGTGCCTGTTTCAAGTTCCTGCTGTTTTCACTGTAAAACCGAGTTGAAGCTTGTACCTTCCCATATATATGTATGGAGTGGAGTTTGCAACTGAAAAGAAACTTTGTGTTCCCAACAAGCTAGTTGAAGGACGGCTTCCACACACACTTATCTCTCAGAACTGAGCATGTGGAGAGACGTTCGTTCATCTAGCACAAAGGAAACGGGTTGCAGGAGATACTTTTACTCCGGTTTCTCAGTCTGTTTCCTAGTGCCGGGTTGAAGTTCCTGCAGTTTTCACTGTAAGACCGAGTTGGAGCTTGTACCTTCCCATATATATGTAAGGAGTGGAGTTTGCAACTGAAAAGAAACTTTGTGTTCCCAACATGCTAGTTGAAGGACGGCTTTCACACTCACTTATCTCTCAAAACTGAGCATGAGGAGAGACTTTCGTTCATCTAGCAGAAAGGGAACGGGTTGCAGGAGAAACTTTTACTCTGGTTCCTCAGTCTGTTTCCTAGTACCAGTTTGAAGTTCCTGCAGTTTTCACTGTAAAACCGAGTTGGAGCTAGTACCTTCCCTTATATATGTATGGAATGGTGTTTGCAAGTGAAAAGAAACTTTGTGTTCCCAACAAGCTAGTTGAAGTACGGCATTCACACACACTTATCTCTCAGAACTGAGCATGTGGAAAGACGTTCGTTCATCTAGCACAAAGGGAACGGATTGCAGGAGAAACTTTTACTCTTGTTTCTCAGTCAGTTCCCTAGTGCCTGTTTCAAGTTCCTACAGTTTTCACTGTAATCCGAGTTGGAGCTAGTACCTTCCCATATATATGTATGGAGTGGAGATGGAAACTTAAAGAAACTTTGTGTTCCCAACAAGCTTGTTGAAGGACGGTTTTCACACACACTTATCTCTCAAAACTGAGCATGTGGAGAGACGTTCGTTCATCTAGCACAAATGGAACGGGTTGCAGGAGAAATTTTACTCTGGTTTCTCAGTGTGTTTCCTAGTGCCGGTTTGAAGTTCCTGCAGTTTTCACTGTAAAACCGAGTTGGAGCAAGTACCTTACCATATATATGTATGGAGTGGAGTTTCAAATCAAAAGAAACTTTGTGTTCCCAACAAGCTAGTTGAAGGACGGCTTCACACACAGTTATCTCTCAAAACAGAGCATGTGGAGAGACGATCTTTCATCTAGCAAAAAGGGAACGGGTTGCAGGGGAAACTTTTACTCTGTTTTCTCAGTCTTTTTCCTAGTGCCGGTTTGAAGTTCCTGCAGTTTTCACTATTAAAACCGAGTTGGAGCTAGTACCTTCCCATATATATGTATGGAATGGAGTTTGTAACTGAAAAGAAACTTTGTGTTCCCAACAAGCTAGTTGAAGGACGGCTTCACACACACTTATCTCTCAAAACTGAGCATGTGGAGAGACATTCTTTCATCTAGCAAAAAGTGAACGGGTTGCAGGAGAAACTTTTACTCTGGTTTTTCAGTGTGTTTCCTAGTGCCTGTTTCTAGTTCCTGCTGTTTTCACTGTAAAACCGAGTTGAAGCTTGTACCTTCCCATATATATGTATGGAGTGGAGTTTGCAACTGAAAAGAAACTTTGTGTTCCCAACAAGCTAGTTGAAGGACGGCTTCCACACACACTTATCTCTCAGAACTGAGCATGTGGAGAGACGTTCGTTCATCTAGCACAAAGGAAACGGGTTGCAGGAGATACTTTTACTCCGGTTTCTCAGTCTGTTTCCTAGTGCCGGGTTGAAGTTCCTGCAGTTTTCACTGTAAGACCGAGTTGGAGCTTGTACCTTCCCATATATATGTAAGGAGTGGAGTTTGCAACTGAAAAGAAACTTTGTGTTCCCAACATGCTAGTTGAAGGACGGCTTTCACACTCACTTATCTCTCAAAACTGAGCATGAGGAGAGACTTTCGTTCATCTAGCACAAAGGGAACGGGTTGCAGGAGAAACTTTTACTCTGGTTCCTCAGTCTGTTTCCTAGTACCAGTTTGAAGTTCCTGCAGTTTTCACTGTAAAACCGAGTTGGAGCTAGTACCTTCCCTTATATATGTATGGAATGGTGTTTGCAAGTGAAAAGAAACTTTGTGTTCCCAACAAGCTAGTTGAAGTACGGCTTTCACACACACTTATCTCTCAGAACTGAGCATGTGGAAAGACGTTCGTTCATCTAGTACAAAGGGAACGGATTGCAGGAGAAACTTTTACTCTTGTTTCTCAGTCAGTTCCCTAGTGCCTGTTTCAAGTTCCTACAGTTTTCACTGTAATCCGAGTTGGAGCTAGTACCTTCCCATATATATGTATGGAGTGGAGATGGAAACTTAAAGAAACTTTGTGTTCCCAACAAGCTTGTTGAAGGACGGTTTTCACACACACTTATCTCTCAAAACTGAGCATGTGGAGAGACGTTCGTTCATCTAGCAAAAATGGAACGGGTTGCAGGAGAAATTTTACTCTGGTTTCTCAGTGTGTTTCCTAGTGCCGGTTTGAAGTTCCTGCAGTTTTCACTGTAAAACCGAGTTGGAGCAAGTACCTTACCATATATATGTATGGAGTGGAGTTTCAAATCAAAAGAAACTTTGTGTTCCCAACAAGCTAGTTGAAGGACGGCTTTCACACACACTTATCTCTCAAAACTGAGCATGTGGATAGACGATCGTTCATCTAGCACAAAGGGAACGGGTTGCAGGGGAAACTTTTACTCTGTTTTCTCAGTCTGTTTCCTAGTGCCGGTTTGAAGTTCCTGCAGTTTTCACTATTAAAACCGAGTTGGAGCTAGTACCTTCCCATATATATGTATGGAGTGGAGTTGGAAACTGAAAAGAAACTTTGTGTTCCCTACAAGCTAGTTGAAGTACGGCTTTGACACACACTTATCACTCAAAACTGAGCATGTGGAGAGACGTTCGTTCATCTAGCACAAAGGGAAAGGATTGCAGGAGAAACTTTTACTCTGGTTTCTCAGTGTGTTTCCTAGTGCCGGTTTGAAGTTCCTGCAGTTTTCACTGTAAAACAGAGTTGGAGCTATTACCTTCCCATATATATATATGGAGTGGTGATGGAAACTTAAAGAAACTTTGTGTTCCCAACAAGCTAGTTGAAGGACGGTTTTCACACACACTTATCTCTCAAAACTGAGCATGTGGAGAGACGTTCGTTCATCTAGCACAAATGGAACGGGTTGCAGGAGAAATTTTACTCTGGTTTATCAGTGTGTTTCCTAGTGCCGGTTTGAAGTTCCTGCAGTTTTCACTGTAAAACCGAGTTGGAGCTAGTACCTTCCCATATATATGTATGGCGTGGAGTTTGCAACTCAATAGAAACTTTGTGTTCCCAACAAGCTAGTTGAAGGACGGCTTTCACACACACTTATCTCTCAAAACTGAGCATGTGGATAGCCGTTCGTTCATCTAGAACAAAGGGAACGGGTTGCAGGAGAAACTATTACTCTGTTTCTCAGAATGTTTACTAGTGCCGGTTTGAAGTTCCTGCAGTTTTCACTGTAAAACCGAGTTGGAGCTAGTACCTTCCCATATATATGTATGGAGTGGAGTTTGCAACTGAAAACAAACTTTGTGTTCCCAACAAGCTAGTTGAAGGACGGCTTCACACACACTTATCTCTCAAAACAGAGCATGTGGAGAGACGACCTTTCATCTAGCAAAAAGGGAACGGGTTGCAGGGGAAACTTTTACTCTCTTTTCTCAGTCTTTTTCCTAGTGCCGGTTTGAAGTTCCTGCAGTTTTCACTATTAAAACCGAGTTGGAGCTAGTACCTTCCCATATATATGTATGGAGTGGAGTTTGTAACTGAAAAGAAACTTTGTGTTCCCAACTAGCTAGTTGAAGGACGGCTTCACACACACTTATCTCTCAAAACTGAGCATGTGGAGAGACGTTCTTTCATCTAGCAAAAAGTGAACGGGTTGCAGGAGAAACTTTTACTCTGGTTTCTCAGTCTGTTTCCTAGTGCCTGTTTCAAGTTCCTGCTGTTTTCACTGTAAAACCGAGTTGAAGCTTGTACCTTCCCATATATATGTATGGATTGGAGTTTGCAACTGAAAAGAAACTTTGTGTTCCCAACAAGCTAGTTGAAGGACGGCTTCCACACACACTTATCTCTCAGAACTGAGCATGTGGAGAGACGTTCGTTCATCTAGCACAAAGGGAACGGGTTGCAGGAGATACTTTTACTCCGGTTTCTCAGTCTGTTTCCTAGTGCCGGGATGAAGTTCCTGCAGTTTTCACTTTAAGACCGAATTGGAGCTTGTACCTTCCCATATATATGTACGGAGTGGAGTTTGCAACTGAAAAGAAACTTTGTGTTCCCAACATGCTAGTTGAAGGACGGCTTTCACACTCACTTATCTCTCAAAACTGAGCATGAGGAGAGACTTTCGTTCATCTAGCACAAAGGGAACGGGTTGCAGGAGAAACTTTTACTCTGGTTCCTCAGACTGTTTCCTAGTACCAGTTTGAAGTTCCTGCAGTTTTCACCGTAAAACCGAGTTGGAGCTAGTACCTTCCCTTATATATGTATGGAGTGGTGTTTGCAAATGAAAAGAAACTTTGTGTTCCCAACAAGCTAGTTGAAGTACGGCTTTCACACACACTTATCTCTCAGAACTGAGCATGTGGAAAGACGTTCGTTCATTTAGCACAAAGGGAACGGATTGCAGGAGAAACTTTTACTCTTGTTTCTCAGTCAGTTCCCTAGTGCCTGTTTCAAGTTCCTACAGTTTTCACTGTAATCCGAGTTGGAGCTAGTACCTTCCCATATATATGTATGGAGTGGAGATGGAAACTTAAAGAAACTTTGTGTTCCAAACAAGCTAGTTGAAGGACGGTTTTCACACACACTTATCTCTCAAAACTGAGCATGTGGAGAGACGTTCGTTCATCTAGCACAAATGGAACGGGTTGCAGGAGAAATTTTACTCTGGTTTCTCAGTGTGTTTCCTAGTGCCGGTTTGAAGTTCCTGCAGTTTTCACTGTAAAACCGAGTTGGAGCAAGTACCTTACCATATATATGTATGGAGTGGAGTTTCAAATCAAAAGAAACTTTGTGTTCCCAACAAGCTAGTTGAAGGACGGCTTTCACACACACTTATCTCTCAAAACTGAGCATGTGGATAGACGATCGTTCATCTAGCACAAAGGGAACGGGTTGCAGGGGAAACTTTTACTCTGTTTTCACAGTCTGTTTCCTAGTGCCGGTTTGAAGTTCCTGCAGTTTTCACTATTAAAACCGAGTTGGAGCTAGTACCTTCCCATATATATGTATGGAGTGGAGTTGGAAACTGAAAAGAAACTTTGTGTTCCCAACAAGCTAGTTGAAGTACGGCTTTGACACACACTTATCACTCAAAACTGAGCATGTGGAGAGACGTTCGTTCATCTAGCACAAAGGGAACGGATTGCAGGAGAAACTTTTACTCTGGTTTCTCAGTGTGTTTCCTAGTGCCGGTTTGAAGTTCCTGCAGTTTTCACTGTAAAACCGAGTTGGAGCTATTACCTTACCATATATATGTATGGAGTGGAGATGGAAACTTAAAGAAACTTTGTGTTCCCAACAAGCTAGTTGAAGGACGGTTTTCACACACACTTATCTCTCAAAACTGAGCATGTGGAGAGACGTTCGTTCATTTAGCACAAATGGAACGGGTTGCAGGAGAAATTTTACTCTGGTTTCTCAGTGTGTTTCCTAGTGCCGGTTTGAAGTTCCTGCAGTTTTCACTGTAAAACCGAGTTGGAGCAAGTACCTTACCATATATATGTATGGAGTGGAGTTTCAAATCAAAAGAAACTTTGTGTTCCCAACAAGCTAGTTGAAGGACGGCTTCACACACACTTATCTCTCAAAACTGAGCATGTGGATAGACGTTCGTTCATCTAGCACAAAGGAAACGGGTTGCAGGAGAAAATTTTACTCTGGTTTCTCAGTCTGTTCCCTAGTCCCGGTTTGAAGTTCCTGCAGTTTTCACTGTAAAACCGAGTTGGAGCTAGTACCTTCCCATATATATGTATGGTGTGGAGATTGCAACTGAAAAAAAACTTTATGTTCCCTACAAACTAGTTGAAGGACGGCTTTCACACACACTTATCTCTCCAAATTGGGCATGTGGAGAGACGATCGTTCAACTAGCACAAAGGGAACGGTTTGCAGGAGAAATTATACTCTGGTTTCTCAGTCTGTTTCCTAGTGCCGGTTTGAAGATCCTGCAGTTTTCACTGTCAAACCGACTTGGAGCTAGTACCTTCCCATATATATGTATGGAGTGGAGTTGGAAACTGAAAAGAAACATTGTGTTCCCAACAAGAAAGTTGAAGGACGGCTTTCACACACACTTATCTCTCAAAACTGAGCATGTGGATAGACGATCGTTCATCTAGCACAAAGGGAACGGGTTGCAGGAGAAACTATTTCTCCGTTTTCTCAGTCTGTTTCCTAGTGCCGGTTTGAAGTTCCTGCAGTTTTCACTGTAAAACCGAGTTGGAGCTAGTAGCTTCCCATGTATTTGTATGGAGTGGAGTTGGAGACTGAAAAGAAACTTTGTGTTCCCAACAAGCTAGTTGAAGGACGGCTTTCACACACACTTATCTCACAAAATTGAGCATGTGGAGAGACGTTCGTTCATCTAGCACAAAGGGAACGGGTTGCAGGAGAAACTTTTACTGTGTTTTCTCTGTCTGTTTCCTAGTGCCGGTTTCAAGTTCCTGCAGTTTTCACTGTAAAACCGAGTTGGAGCTAGTACATTCCATATGTATGTATGGAATGAATTTTGCAACTGAAAAGAAACTTTGTGTTCCCAACAAGCTAGTTGAAGGACGGCTTTCACACACACTTAACTCTCAAAACTGAGCATGTGGAGAGACGTTCGTTCATCTAACACAAAGGAACGGGGTGCAGGTGAAACTTTTACTCTGGTTTCTCAGTCGTTTCCTAGTGCCCGTTAGAAGTTCCTGCAGTTTTTACTGTAAAAACGAGTTGGATCTTGTACCTTCCCATGTATATGTATGGATTGGATTTGGAAACTGAAAAGAAACTTTGTGTACCCAACAAGCTAGTTGAAGGACGGCTTTCACACACACTTATCTCTCAGAACTGAGCATATGGAGAGACGTTCGTTCATCTAGCACAAAGGGAACGGCTTGAGGAGAAACTTTTACTCTGCTTTCTCAGTCTGTTTCCTAGTGCCGGTTTGAAGTTCCTGCAGTTTTCACTGTAAAACCGAGTTGGAGCTATTACCTTACCATATATATGTATGGAGTGGAGATGGAAACTTAAAGAAACTTTGTGTTCCCAACAAGCTAGTTGAAGGACGGTTTTCACACACACTTATCTCTCAAAACTGAGCATGTGGAGAGACGTTCGTTCATCTAGCACAAATGGAACGGGTTGCAGGAGAAATTTTACTCTGGTTTATCAGTGTGTTTCCTAGTGCCGGTTTGAAGTTCCTGCAGTTTTCACTGTAAAACCGAGTTGGAGCTAGTACCTTCCCATATATATGTATGGCGTGGAGTTTGCAACTCAATAGAAACTTTGTGTTCCCAACAAGCTAGTTGAAGGACGGCTTTCACACACACTTATCTCTCAAAACTGAGCATGTGGATAGCCGTTCGTTCATCTAGAACAAAGGGAACGGGTTGCAGGAGAAACTATTACTCTGTTTCTCAGATGTTTACTAGTGCCGGTTTGAAGTTCCTGCAGTTTTCACTGTAAAACCGAGTTGGAGCTAGTACCTTCCCATATATATGTATGGAGTGGAGTTTGCAACTGAAAACAAACTTTGTGTTCCCAACAAGCTAGTTGAAGGACGGCTTCACACACACTTATCTCTCAAAACAGAGCATGTGGAGAGACGACCTTTCATCTAGCAAAAAGGGAACGGGTTGCAGGGGAAACTTTTACTCTCTTTTCTCAGTCTTTTTCCTAGTGCCGGTTTGAAGTTCCTGCAGTTTTCACTATTAAAACCGAGTTGGAGCTAGTACCTTCCCATATATATGTATGGAGTGGAGTTTGTAACTGAAAAGAAACTTTGTGTTCCCAACTAGCTAGTTGAAGGACGGCTTCACACACACTTATCTCTCAAAACTGAGCATGTGGAGAGACGTTCTTTCATCTAGCAAAAAGTGAACGGGTTGCAGGAGAAACTTTTACTCTGGTTTCTCAGTCTGTTTCCTAGTGCCTGTTTCAAGTTCCTGCTGTTTTCACTGTAAAACCGAGTTGAAGCTTGTACCTTCCCATATATATGTATGGATTGGAGTTTGCAACTGAAAAGAAACTTTGTGTTCCCAACAAGCTAGTTGAAGGACGGCTTCCACACACACTTATCTCTCAGAACTGAGCATGTGGAGAGACGTTCGTTCATCTAGCACAAAGGGAACGGGTTGCAGGAGATACTTTTACTCCGGTTTCTCAGTCTGTTTCCTAGTGCCGGGATGAAGTTCCTGCAGTTTTCACTGTAAGACCGAGTTGGAGCTTGTACCTTCCCATATATATGTACGGAGTGGAGTTTGCAACTGAAAAGAAACTTTGTGTTCCCAACATGCTAGTTGAAGGACGGCTTTCACACTCACTTATCTCTCAAAACTGAGCATGAGGAGAGACTTTCGTTCATCTAGCACAAAGGGAACGGGTTGCAGGAGAAACTTTTACTCTGGTTCCTCAGACTGTTTCCTAGTACCAGTTTGAAGTTCCTGCAGTTTTCACTGTAAAACCGAGTTGGTGCTAGTACCTTCCCTTATATATGTATGGAGTGGTGTTTGCAAATGAAAAGAAACTTTGTGTTCCCAACAAGCTAGTTGAAGTACGGCTTTCACACACACTTATCTCTCAGAACTGAGCATGTGGAAAGACGTTCGTTCATTTAGCACAAAGGGAACGGATTGCAGGAGAAACTTTTACTCTTGTTTCTCAGTCAGTTCCCTAGTGCCTGTTTCAAGTTCCTACAGTTTTCACTGTAATCCGAGTTGGAGCTAGTACCTTCCCATATATATGTATGGAGTGGAGATGGAAACTTAAAGAAACTTTGTGTTCCAAACAAGCTAGTTGAAGGACGGTTTTCACACACACTTATCTCTCAAAACTGAGCATGTGGAGAGACGTTCGTTCATCTAGCACAAATGGAACGGGTTGCAGGAGAAATTTTACTCTGGTTTCTCAGTGTGTTTCCTAGTGCCGGTTTGAAGTTCCTGCAGTTTTCACTGTAAAACCGAGTTGGAGCAAGTACCTTACCATATATATGTATGGAGTGGAGTTTCAAATCAAAAGAAACTTTGTGTTCCCAACAAGCTAGTTGAAGGACGGCTTTCACACACACTTATCTCTCAAAACTGAGCATGTGGATAGACGATCGTTCATCTAGCACAAAGGGAACGGGTTGCAGGGGAAACTTTTACTCTGTTTTCACAGTCTGTTTCCTAGTGCCGGTTTGAAGTTCCTGCAGTTTTCACTATTAAAACCGAGTTGGAGCTAGTACCTTCCCATATATATGTATGGAGTGGAGTTGGAAACTAAAAAGAAACTTTGTGTTCCCAACAAGCTAGTTGAAGTACGGCTTTGACACACACTTATCACTCAAAACTGAGCATGTGGAGAGACGTTCGTTCATCTAGCACAAAGGGAACGGATTGCAGGAGAAACTTTTACTCTGGTTTCTCAGTGTGTTTCCTAGTGCCGGTTTGAAGTTCCTGCAGTTTTCACTGTAAAACCGAGTTGGAGCTATTACCTTACCATATATATGTATGGAGTGGAGATGGAAACTTAAAGAAACTTTGTGTTCCCAACAAGCTAGTTGAAGGACGGTTTTCACACACACTTATCTCTCAAAACTGAGCATGTGGAGAGACGTTCGTTCATTTAGCACAAATGGAACGGGTTGCAGGAGAAATTTTACTCTGGTTTCTCAGTGTGTTTCCTAGTGCCGGTTTGAAGTTCCTGCAGTTTTCACTGTAAAACCGAGTTGGAGCAAGTACCTTACCATATATATGTATGGAGTGGAGTTTCAAATCAAAAGAAACTTTGTGTTCCCAACAAGCTAGTTGAAGGACGGCTTCACACACACTTATCTCTCAAAACTGAGCATGTGGATAGACGTTCGTTCATCTAGCACAAAGGAAACGGGTTGCAGGAGAAAATTTTACTCTGGTTTCTCAGTCTGTTCCCTAGTCCCGGTTTGAAGTTCCTGCAGTTTTCACTGTAAAACCGAGTTGGAGCTAGTACCTTCCCATATATATGTATGGTGTGGAGATTGCAACTGAAAAAAAACTTTATGTTCCCTACAAACTAGTTGAAGGACGGCTTTCACACACACTTATCTCTCCAAATTGGGCATGTGGAGAGACGATCGTTCAACTAGCACAAAGGGAACGGTTTGCAGGAGAAATTATACTCTGGTTTCTCAGTCTGTTTCCTAGTGCCGGTTTGAAGATCCTGCAGTTTTCACTGTCAAACCGACTTGGAGCTAGTACCTTCCCATATATATGTATGGAGTGGAGTTGGAAACTGAAAAGAAACATTGTGTTCCCAACAAGAAAGTTGAAGGACGGCTTTCACACACACTTATCTCTCAAAACTGAGCATGTGGATAGACGATCGTTCATCTAGCACAAAGGGAACGGGTTGCAGGAGAAACTATTTCTCCGTTTTCTCAGTCTGTTTCCTAGTGCCGGTTTGAAGTTCCTGCAGTTTTCACTGTAAAACCGAGTTGGAGCTAGTAGCTTCCCATGTATTTGTATGGAGTGGAGTTGGAGACTGAAAAGAAACTTTGTGTTCCCAACAAGCTAGTTGAAGGACGGCTTTCACACACACTTATCTCACAAAATTGAGCATGTGGAGAGACGTTCGTTCATCTAGCACAAAGGGAACGGGTTGCAGGAGAAACTTTTACTGTGTTTTCTCTGTCTGTTTCCTAGTGCCGGTTTCAAGTTCCTGCAGTTTTCACTGTAAAACCGAGTTGGAGCTAGTACATTCCATATGTATGTATGGAATGAATTTTGCAACTGAAAAGAAACTTTGTGTTCCCAACAAGCTAGTTGAAGGACGGCTTTCACACACACTTAACTCTCAAAACTGAGCATGTGGAGAGACGTTCGTTCATCTAACACAAAGGAACGGGGTGCAGGTGAAACTTTTACTCTGGTTTCTCAGTCGTTTCCTAGTGCCCGTTAGAAGTTCCTGCAGTTTTTACTGTAAAAACGAGTTGGATCTTGTACCTTCCCATGTATATGTATGGATTGGATTTGGAAACTGAAAAGAAACTTTGTGTACCCAACAAGCTAGTTGAAGGACGGCTTTCACACACACTTATCTCTCAGAACTGAGCATATGGAGAGACGTTCGTTCATCTAGCACAAAGGGAACGGCTTGAGGAGAAACTTTTACTCTGCTTTCTCAGTCTGTTTCCTAGAGCCGGTTTGAAGTTCCTGCAGTTTTCACTGTAAAACCGAGTTGGAGCTAGTACCTTCCCATATACATGTATGGAGTGGAGTTTGCAACTGAAAAGAAACTTTGTGTTCCCAACAAGCTAGTTGAAGGACGGCTTTCACACACACTTATCTCTCAAAACTGAGCATGTGGAGAGACGATCCTTCATCTAGCACAAAGGGAACGGGTTGCAGGAGAAACTTTTACTCTGGTTTCTCAGTCTGTTTCCTAGTGCCGGTTTGAAGTTCCTGCAGTTTTCACTGTAAAACCGAGTTGGAGCTAGTAACTTCCCATATATATGTATGGAGTGGAGTTTGCAACTGAAAAGAAACTTTGTGTTCCCAACAAGCTAGTTGAAGGACGGCTTCACACACACTTATCTCTCAAAACTGAGCATGTGGAGAGACGTTCGTTCATCTAGCACAAAGGGAACGGTTTGCAGGAGAAAATTTTACTCTGGTTTCTCATTCTTTTTCCTAGTGCCGGTTTGAAGTTCATGCAGTTTTCACTGTAAAACCGAGTTGGAGCTAGTACCTTCCCATATATATGTATGCAGTGAGGTTTGCAACTTAAAAGAAACTTTGTGTTCCCAACAAGCTAGTTGAAGGACGGCTTTCACACACACTTATCTCACAAAATTGAGCATGTGGAGAGACGTTCGTTCATGTAGCACAAAGGGAACGGGTTGCAGGAGAAACTTTTACTGTGTTTTCTCTGTCTGTTTCCTAGTGCCGGTTTCAAGTTCCTGCAGTTTTCACTGTAAAACCGAGTTGGAGCTAGTACATTCCATATGTATGTATGGAATGAATTTTGCAACTGAAAAGAAACTTTGTGTTCCCAACAAGCTAGTTGAAGGACGGCTTTCACACACACTTAACTCTCAAAACTGAGTATGTGGAGAGACGTTCGTTCATCTAACACAAAGGGAACGGGGTGCAGGTGAAACTTTTACTCTGGTTTCTCAGTCGTTTCCTAGTGCCGGTTAGAAGTTCCTGCAGTTTTTACTGTAAAAACGAGTTGGATCTTGTACCTTCCCATGTATATGTATGGATTGGATTTGGAAACTGAAAAGAAACTTTGTGTTCCCAACAAGCTAGTTGAAGGACGGCTTTCACACACACTTATCTCTCAGAACTGAGCATATGGAGAGACGTTCGTTCATCTAGCACAAAGGGAACGGCTTGAGGAGAAACTTTTACTCTGCTTTCTCAGTCTGTTTCCTAGTGCAGTTTTGAAGTTCCTGCAGTTTTCACTGTAAAACTGAGTTGGAGCTAGTACCTTCCCATATACATGTATGGAGTGGAGTTTGCAACTGAAAAGAAACTTTGTGTTCCCAACAAGCTAGTTGAAGGACGGCTTTCACACACACTTATCTCTCAAAACTGAGCATGTGGAGAGACGATCCTTCATCTAGCACAAAGGGAACGGGTTGCAGGAGAAACTTTTACTCTGGTTTCTCAGTCTGTTTCCTAGTGCCGGTTTGAAGTTCCTGCAGTTTTCACTGTAAAACCGAGTTGGAGCTAGTAACTTCCCATATATATGTATGGAGTGGAGTTTGCAACTGAAAAGAAACTTTGTGTTCCCAACAAGCTAGTTGAAGGACGGCTTCACACACACTTATCTCTCAAAACTGAGCATGTGGAGAGACGTTCGTTCATCTAGCACAAAGGGAACGGTTTGCAGGAGAAAATTTTACTCTGGTTTCTCATTCTTTTTCCTAGTGCCGGTTTGAAGTTCATGCAGTTTTCACTGTAAAACCGAGTTGGAGCTAGTACCTTCCCATATATATGTATGCAGTGAGGTTTGCAACTTAAAAGAAACTTTGTGTTCCCAACAGGCTAGTTGAAGGACGGCTTTCACACACACTTATCCCTCAAAACTGAGCAAGTGGAGAAACGTTCGTTCATGTAGCACAAATGGAACGGGTTGCAGGAGAAACTTTTACTCTGGTTTCTCAGTCTGTTTCCTAGTGCCGGTTTGAAGTTCCTGCAGTTATAACTGTAAAACGGAGTTCGAGCTAGTTCCTTCCCATATATATGTATGGAGTGGTGTTTTCAACTGAAAAAAAACTTTGTGTTCCCAAAAAGCTAGTTGAAGTACGGATTTCACACACACTTATCTCTCAAAACTGAGCATGTGGAGAGACGTTCGTTTATCTAGCACAAAGGAAACGGATTGCAGGAGAAACTTTTACTCTGGTTTCTCAGTCTGTTTCCTAGTGCCTGTTTCAAGTTCCTGCAGTTTTCACTGTAAAACCGAGTTGGAGCTAGTACCTTCCCATATATATGTATGGAGTGGAGTTTGCAACTGAAAAGAAACTTGGTGTTCCCAACAAGCTAGTTGAAGGACGGTTTTCACACACACTTATCTCTCAAAACTGAGCATGTGGAGAGACGCTCGTTCATCTAGCACAAAGGGAACGGGTTGCAGGAGAAACTTTTACTGTGTTTTCTCTGTCTGTTTCCTAGTGCCGGTTTCAAGTTCCTGCAGTTTTCACTGTAAAACCGAGTTGGAGCTAGTACATTCCATATGTATGTATGGAATGAATTTTGCAACTGAAAAGAAACTTTGTGTTCCCAACAAGCTAGTTGAAGGACGGCTTTCACACACACTTAACTCTCAAAACTGAGTATGTGGAGAGACGTTCGTTCATCTAACACAAAGGGAACGGGGTGCAGGTGAAACTTTTACTCTGGTTTCTCAGTCGTTTCCTAGTGCCGGTTAGAAGTTCCTGCAGTTTTTACTGTAAAAACGAGTTGGATCTTGTACCTTCCCATGTATATGTATGGATTGGATTTGGAAACTGAAAAGAAACTTTGTGTTCCCAACAAGCTAGTTGAAGGACGGCTTTCACACACACTTATCTCTCAGAACTGAGCATATGGAGAGACGTTCGTTCATCTAGCACAAAGGGAACGGCTTGAGGAGAAACTTTTACTCTGCTTTCTCAGTCTGTTTCCTAGTGCAGTTTTGAAGTTCCTGCAGTTTTCACTGTAAAACCGAGTTGGAGCTAGTACCTTCCCATATACATGTATGGAGTGGAGTTTGCAACTGAAAAGAAACTTTGTGTTCCCAACAAGCTAGTTGAAGGACGGCTTTCACACACACTTATCTCTCAAAACTGAGCATGTGGAGAGACGATCCTTCATCTAGCACAAAGGGAACGGGTTGCAGGAGAAACTTTTACTCTGGTTTCTCAGTCTGTTTCCTAGTGCCGGTTTGAAGTTCCTGCAGTTTTCACTGTAAAACCGAGTTGGAGCTAGTAACTTCCCATATATATGTATGGAGTGGAGTTTGCAACTGAAAAGAAACTTTGTGTTCCCAACAAGCTAGTTGAAGGACGGCTTCACACACACTTATCTCTCAAAACTGAGCATGTGGAGAGACGTTCGTTCATCTAGCACAAAGGGAACGGTTTGCAGGAGAAAATTTTACTCTGGTTTCTCATTCTTTTTCCTAGTGCCGGTTTGAAGTTCATGCAGTTTTCACTGTAAAACCGAGTTGGAGCTAGTACCTTCCCATATATATGTATGCAGTGAGGTTTGCAACTTAAAAGAAACTTTGTGTTCCCAACAGGCTAGTTGAAGGACGGCTTTCACACACACTTATCCCTCAAAACTGAGCAAGTGGAGAAACGTTCGTTCATGTAGCACAAATGGAACGGGTTGCAGGAGAAACTTTTACTCTGGTTTCTCAGTCTGTTTCCTAGTGCCGGTTTGAAGTTCCTGCAGTTATAACTGTAAAACGGAGTTCGAGCTAGTTCCTTCCCATATATATGTATGGAGTGGTGTTTTCAACTGAAAAAAAACTTTGTGTTCCCAAAAAGCTAGTTGAAGTACGGATTTCACACACACTTATCTCTCAAAACTGAGCATGTGGAGAGACGTTCGTTTATCTAGCACAAAGGAAACGGATTGCAGGAGAAACTTTTACTCTGGTTTCTCAGTCTGTTTCCTAGTGCCTGTTTCAAGTTCCTGCAGTTTTCACTGTAAAACCGAGTTGGAGCTAGTACCTTCCCATATATATGTATGGAGTGGAGTTTGCAACTGAAAAGAAACTTGGTGTTCCCAACAAGCTAGTTGAAGGACGGTTTTCACACACACTTATCTCTCAAAACTGAGCATGTGGAGAGACGCTCGTTCATCTAGCACAAAGGGAACGGGTGGCAAGAGAAACTATTTCTCCATTTTCTCAGTCTGTTTCCTTGTGCCGGTTTGAAGTTCCTGCAGTTTTCACTGTAAAACCGAGTTGGAGCTAGTACCTTCCCATATATATGTATGGAGTGGAGTTGGAAACTGAAAAGAAACTTTGAGTTCCCAACAATCTAGATGAAGGGCGGCTTTCACACACACATATCTCTCAAAACTGAGCATGTGGAGAGACTTTCGTTCATCTAGCACAAAGGGAACTGGTTGCAGGGGAAAATTTTACTCTGGTTTCTCAGTGTGTTTCCTAGTGCCGGTTTGAACTTCCTGCAGTTTTCACTGTAAAACCGAGTTGGAGCTAGAACTTTCCCATATATATGTATGTAGTGGAGTTTGCAAATGAAAAGGAACTTTGTGTTCCCAACAAGGAAGTTGAAGGACGGCTTCACACACAATTATGTCTCAAAACTGAGCATGTGGAGAGACGTTCGTTCATCTAGCACAAAGGGAACGGGTTGCAGGAGAAACTTTTACTCTGGTTTCACAGTCTGTTTCCTAGTGCCGGTTTGAAGTTCCTGCAGTTTTCACTGTAAAACCGAGTTGGAGCTAGTACCTTCCCATATATATGTATGGAGTGGAGTTTTCAAATTAAAAGAAACTTTGTGTTTCCAACAAGCTAGTTGAAGGAGGGCTTTCACACACACTTATCTCTCAAAACTGAGCATGTGTAGAGAAGTTCGTTCAATTAGCACAAATGGAACGGGTTGCAGGAGAAACTTTACTCTGGTATCTCAGTCTCTTTCCTAGTGCCTGTTTGAAGTTCCTGCAGTTTTCACTCTAATCCGAGTTGGATCTAGTACCTTCCCATATATATGTATGGAATGGAGTTTGCAACTGAAAAGAAACTTTGTGTTCCCAACAAGCTAGTTGAAGGACGGCTTTCACACACACTTATCTCTCAGAACTGTGCTTGTGGAGAGACGTTCGTTCATCTAGCACAAAAGGAACGGGTTGCAGGAGAAACTATTACTCTGATTTCTCAGTCTGTTTCCTAGTGCCGGTTTGAAGTTCCTGCAGTTTTCACTGTAAACCTGAGTTGGAGCTTGTACCTTCCCATGTATATGTATGGATTGGAGTTGTGAAATGAAAAGATCTTTGTGTTCCCAACAAGCTAGTTGAAGGACGGCTTTCACACACACTTATCTCTCAAAACTGAGCATGTGGATAGACGATCGTTCATCTGGCACAAAGGGATCGGGTTGCAGGGGAAACTTTTACTCTGGTTTCTCAGTCTGTTCCCTAGTGCCGGTTTGAAGTTCCTGCAGATTTCACTGTAAAACCGAGTTGGAGCTAGTAACTTCCCATATATATGTATGGAGTGGAGTTTGCAACTGAAAAGCAACTTTGTGTTCCCAACAAGCTAGTTGAAGGACGGCTTCACACACACTTATCTATCAAAACTGAGCATGTGGAGAGACGTTCGTTCATCTAGCACAAAGGAAACGGGTTGCAGGAGAAACTTTTACTCTGGTTTCTCAGTCTGTTCCCTAGTGCCGGTTTGAAGTTCCTGCAGTTTTCACTGTAAAACCGAGTTGGAGCTAGTACCTTCCCATATATATGTATGGAGTGGAGTTTACAACTGAAAAGAAACTTGGTGTTCCCAACAAGCTAGTTGAAGGACGGCTTTCACACACACTTATCTCTCAAAACTGAGCATGTGGAGAGACGTTCGTTCATCTAGCACAAAGGGAACTTGTTGCAGGGGAAACTTTTACTCTGGTTTCTCAGTGTGTTTCCTAGTGCCGGTTTGAACTTCATGCAGTTTTTACTGTAAAACCGAGTTGGAGCTAGAACTTTCCCATATATATGTAAGGAGAGGAGTTTGCAACTGAAAAGGAACTTTGTGTTCCCAACAAGCTAGTTGAAGGACGGCTTTCACACACACTTATATCTCAAAACTGAGCATGTGGATAGACGATAGTTCATCTACCACAAAGGGAACGGTTTGCAGGAGAAACTTTTACTCTGTTTTCTCAGTCTGTTTACTAGTGCCGGTTTAGTTCCTGCAGTTTTCACTGTAAAACCGAGTTGGAGCTAGTACCTTCCCATATATATGTATGGAGTGGATTTTTCAAATTAAAAGAAACTTTGTGTTTCCAACAAGCTAGTTGAAGGAGGGCTTTCACACACACTTATCTCTCAAAACTGAGCATGTGTAGAGAAGTTCGTTCAATTAGCACAAATGGAACGGGTTGCAGGAGAAAATTTACTCTGGTATCTCAGTCTCTTTCCTAGTGCCGGTTTGAAGTTCCTGCAGTTTTCACTCTAATCCGAGTTGGATCTAGTACCTTCCCATATATATGTATGGAATGGAGTTTGCAACTGAAAAGAAACTTTGTGTTCCCAACAAGCTAGTTGAAGGACGGCTTTCACACACACTTATCTCTCAGAACTGTGCTTGTGGAGAGACGTTCGTTCATCTAGCACAAAAGGAACGGGTTGCAGGAGAAACTATTACTCTGATTTCTCAGTCTGTTTCCTAGTGCCGGTTTGAAGTTCCTGCAGTTTTCACTGTAAACCTGAGTTGGGGCTTATACCTTCCCATGTATATTTATGGATTGGAGTTGTGAAATGAAAAGAAACTTTGTGTTCCCAACAAGCTAGTTGAAGGACGGCTTTCACACACACTTATCTCTCAAAACTGAGCATGTGGATAGACGATCGTTCATCTGGCACAAAGGGATCGGGTTGCAGGGGAAACTTTTACTCTGGTTTCTCAGTCTGTTCCCTAGTGCCGGTTTGAAGTTCCTGCAGTTTTCACTGTAAAACCGAGTTGGAGCTAGTACCTTCCCATATATATGTATGGAGTGGAGTTTACAACTGAAAAGAAACTTGGTGTTCCCAACAAGCTAGTTGAAGGACGGCTTTCACACACACTTATCTCTCAAAACTGAGCATGTGGAGAGACGATCGTTCATCTAGCACAAAGGGAACGGGTTGCAGGAGAAACTATTTCTCCGTTTTCTCAGTCTGTTTCCTTGTGCCGTTTTGAAGTTCCTGCAGTTTTCACTGTAAAACCGAGTTGGAGCTAGTACCTTCCCATATATATGTATGGAGTGGAGTTGGAAACTGAAAAGAAACTTTGTGTTCCCAACAAGCTAGATGAAGGACGGCTTTCACACACACTTATCTCTCAAAACTGAGCATGTGGAGAGACGTTCGTTCATCTAGCACAAAGGGAACTTGTTGCAGGGGAAACTTTTACTCTGGTTTCTCAGTGTGTTTCCTAGTGCCGGTTTGAACTTCATGCAGTTTTTACTGTAAAACCGAGTTGGAGCTAGAACTTTCCCATATATATGTATGGAGAGGAGTTTGCAACTGAAAAGGAACTTTGTGTTCCCAACAAGCTAGTTGAAGGACGGCTTTCACACACACTTATCTCTCAAAACTGAGCATGTGGATAGACGATCGTTCATCTACCACAAAGGGAACGGTTTGCAGGAGAAACTTTTACTCTGTTTTCTCAGTCTGTTTACTAGTGCCGGTTTAGTTCCTGCAGTTTTTACTGTAAAACCGAGTTGGAGCTAGTACCTTCCCATATATATGTATGGAGTGGAGTTTGCAACTGAAAAGAAACTTTTTTTTCCCAACAAGCTAGTTGAAGGACGGCTTTCACACACACTTATCTCTCAGAACTGTGCTTGTGGAGAGACGTTCGTTCATCTAGCACAAAAGGAACGGGTTGCAGGAGAAACTATTACTCTGATTTCTCAGTCTGTTTCCTAGTGCCGGTTTGAAGTTCCTGCAGTTTTCACTGTAAACCTGAGTTGGAGCTTGTACCTTCCCATGTATATGTATGGATTGGAGTTGTGAAATGAAAAGATCTTTGTGTTCCCAACAAGCTAGTTGAAGGACGGCTTTCACACACACTTATCTCTCAAAACTGAGCATGTGGATAGACGATCGTTCATCTGGCACAAAGGGATCGGGTTGCAGGGGAAACTTTTACTCTGGTTTCTCAGTCTGTTCCCTAGTGCCGGTTTGAAGTTCCTGCAGATTTCACTGTAAAACCGAGTTGGAGCTAGTAACTTCCCATATATATGTATGGAGTGGAGTTTGCAACTGAAAAGCAACTTTGTGTTCCCAACAAGGTAGTTGAAGGACGGCTTCACACACACTTATCTATCAAAACTGAGCATGTGGAGAGACGTTCGTTCATCTAGCACAAAGGAAACGGGTTGCAGGAGAAACTTTTACTCTGGTTTCTCAGTCTGTTCCCTAGTGCCGGTTTGAAGTTCCTGCAGTTTTCACTGTAAAACCGAGTTGGAGCTAGTACCTTCCCATATATATGTATGGAGTGGAGTTTACAACTGAAAAGAAACTTGGTGTTCCCAACAAGCTAGTTGAAGGACGGCTTTCACACACACTTATCTCTCAAAACTGAGCATGTGGAGAGACGTTCGTTCATCTAGCACAAAGGGAACTTGTTGCAGGGGAAACTTTTACTCTGGTTTCTCAGTGTGTTTCCTAGTGCCGGTTTGAACTTCATGCAGTTTTTACTGTAAAACCGAGTTGGAGCTAGAACTTTCCCATATATATGTAAGGAGAGGAGTTTGCAACTGAAAAGGAACTTTGTGTTCCCAACAAGCTAGTTGAAGGACGGCTTTCACACACACTTATATCTCAAAACTGAGCATGTGGATAGACGATAGTTCATCTACCACAAAGGGAACGGTTTGCAGGAGAAACTTTTACTCTGTTTTCTCAGTCTGTTTACTAGTGCCGGTTTAGTTCCTGCAGTTTTCACTGTAAAACCGAGTTGGAGCTAGTACCTTCCCATATATATGTATGGAGTGGAGTTTTCAAATTAAAAGAAACTTTGTGTTTCCAACAAGCTAGTTGAAGGAGGGCTTTCACACACACTTATCTCTCAAAACTGAGCATGTGTAGAGAAGTTCGTTCAATTAGCACAAATGGAACGGGTTGCAGGAGAAAATTTACTCTGGTATCTCAGTCTCTTTCCTAGTGCCTGTTTGAAGTTCCTGCAGTTTTCACTCTAATCCGAGTTGGATCTAGTACCTTCCCATATATATGTATGGAATGGAGTTTGCAACTGAAAAGAAACTTTGTGTTCCCAACAAGCTAGTTGAAGGACGGCTTTCACACACACTTATCTCTCAGAACTGTGCTTGTGGAGAGACGTTCGTTCATCTAGCACAAAAGGAACGGGTTGCAGGAGAAACTATTACTCTGATTTCTCAGTCTGTTTCCTAGTGCCGGTTTGAAGTTCCTGCAGTTTTCACTGTAAACCTGAGTTGGGGCTTATACCTTCCCATGTATATTTATGGATTGGAGTTGTGAAATGAAAAGAAACTTTGTGTTCCCAACAAGCTAGTTGAAGGACGGCTTTCACACACACTTATCTCTCAAAACTGAGCATGTGGATAGACGATCGTTCATCTGGCACAAAGGGATCGGGTTGCAGGGGAAACTTTTACTCTGGTTTCTCAGTCTGTTCCCTAGTGCCGGTTTGATGTTCCTGCAGTTTTCACTGTAAAACCGAGTTGGAGCTAGTACCTTCCCATATATATGTATGGAGTGGAGTTTACAACTGAAAAGAAACTTGGTGTTCCCAACAAGCTAGTTGAAGGACGGCTTTCACACACACTTATCTCTCAAAACTGAGCATGTGGAGAGACGATCGTTCATCTAGCACAAAGGGAACGGGTTGCAGGAGAAACTATTTCTCCGTTTTCTCAGTCTGTTTCCTTGTGCCGTTTTGAAGTTCCTGCAGTTTTCACTGTAAAACCGAGTTGGAGCTAGTACCTTCCCATATATATGTATGGAGTGGAGTTGGAAACTGAAAAGAAACTTTGTGTTCCCAACAAGCTAGATGAAGGACGGCTTTCACACACACTTATCTCTCAAAACTGAGCATGTGGAGAGACGTTCGTTCATCTAGCACAAAGGGAACTTGTTGCAGGGGAAACTTTTACTCTGGTTTCTCAGTGTGTTTCCTAGTGCCGGTTTGAACTTCATGCAGTTTTTACTGTAAAACCGAGTTGGAGCTAGAACTTTCCCATATATATGTATGGAGAGGAGTTTGCAACTGAAAAGGAACTTTGTGTTCCCAACAAGCTAGTTGAAGGACGGCTTTCACACACACTTATCTCTCAAAACTGAGCATGTGGATAGACGATCGTTCATCTACCACAAAGGGAACGGTTTGCAGGAGAAACTTTTACTCTGTTTTCTCAGTCTGTTTACTAGTGCCGGTTTAGTTCCTGCAGTTTTTACTGTAAAACCGAGTTGGAGCTAGTACCTTCCCATATATATGTATGGAGTGGAGTTTGCAACTGAAAAGAAACTTTTTTTTCCCAACAAGCTAGTTGAAGGACGGCTTTCACACACACTTATCTCTCAGAACTGTGCATGTGGAGAGACGTTCGTTCATCTAGCACAAATGGAACGGGTTGCAGGAGAAACTTTTACTCTGGTTTCTCAGTCTGTTTCCTAGTGCCGGTTTGAAGTTCCTGCAGTTTTCACTGTAAAACCGAGTTGGAGCTAGTACCTTCCCATATATATATATGGAGTGATGTTTGCAACTGAAAAGAAACTTTGTGTTCAGAACAATCTAGTTGAAGGACGGCTTCACACACAATTATGTCTCAAAACTGAGCATGTGGAGAGACGTTCGTTCATGTAGCACAAAGGGAACGGGTTGCAGGAGAAACTTTTACTCTGGTTTCTCAGTCTGTTTCCTACTGCCGGTTTGAAGTTCCTGCAGTTTTCACTGTAAAACCGAGTTGGAGCTAGTACCTTCCCATATATATGTATGGAGTGGAGTTTTCAAATTAAAAGAAACTTTGTGTTTCCAACAAGATATTTGAAGGAGGGCTTTCACACACACTTATCTCTCAAAAATGAGCATGTGTAGAGAAGTTCGTTCAATTAGCACAAATTGAACGGGTTGCAGGAGAAACTTTTACTCTGGTATCTCAGTCTGTTTCCTAGTGCCTGTTTGAAGTTCCTGCAGTTTTCACTCTAATCCGAGTTGGATCTAGTACCTTCCTATATATATGTATGGAATGGATTTTGCAACTGAAAAGAAACTTTGTGTTCCCAACAAACTAGTTGAAGGACGGCTTTCACACACACTTATCTCTCAGAACTGTGCTTGTGGAGAGACGTTCGTTCATCTAGCACAAAAGGAACGGGTTGCAGGAGAAACTATTACTCTGTTTTCTCAGTCTGTTTCCTAGTACCGGTTTGAAGTTCCTGCAGTTTTCACTGTAAACCTGAGTTGGGGCTTGTACCTTCCCATGTATATGTATGGATTGGAGTTGTGAAATGAAAAGAAACTTTGTGTTCCCAACAAGCTAGTTGAAGGACGGCTTTCACACACACTTATCTCTCAAAACTGAGCATGTGGATAGACGATCGTTCATCTAGCACAAAGGGAACGGGTTGCAGGGGAAACTTTTACTCTGGTTTCTCAGTCTGTTCCCTAGTGCCGGTTTGAAGTTCCTGCAGTTTTCACTGTAAAACCGAGTTGGAGCTAGTACCTTCCCATATATATGTATGGATTGGAGTTGGAAACTGAAAAGAAACTTTGTGTTCCCAACAAGCTAGATGAAGGATGGCTTTCACACACACTTATCTCTCAAAACTGAGCATGTGGAGAGACGTTCGTTCATCTAGCACAAAGGGAACTGGTTGCAGGGGAAACTTTTACTCTGGTTTCTCAGTGTGTTTCCTAGTGCCGGTTTGAACTTCCTGCAGTTTTCACTGTAAATCCGAGTTGGAGCTAGAACTCTCCCATATATATGTATGGAGTGGAGTTTGCAACTGAAAAGGAACTTTGTGTTCCCAACAAGCTAGTTGAAGGACGGCTTTCATACACACTTATCTCTCAAAACTGAGCATGTGGATAGACGATCGTTCCTCTACCACAAAGGGAACGTGTTGCAGGAGAAACTTTTACTCTGTTTTCTCAGTCTGTTTCCTAGTGCCGGATTGAAGTTCCTGCAGTTTTCACTGTAAAACCGAGTTGGAGCTAGTACCTTCCCATATATATGTATGGAGTGGAGTTTGCAACTGAAAAGTAACTTTGTGAACCCAACAAGCTAGTTGAAGGACGGCTTTAACACACACTTATCTCTCAAAATTGAGCATATGGAGAAACGATCGTTCATCTAGCACAAAAGGAACGGTTTGCAGGAGAAATTTTTACTCTGGTTTCTCAGTCTGTTTCCTTGTGCCGGTTTGAAGTTCCTGCAGTTTTCACTGTAAAACCGAGTTGGAGCTTGTACCTTCCCATATATATGTATGGAGTGGAGTTTGCAACTGAAAAGAAACTTTGTGTTCCCAACAAGCTAGTTGAAGGACGGCTTTCACACACACTTATCTCTCAAAATTGAGCATGTGTAGAGACGATCGTTCATCTAGCACAAAGGGAACGGGTTGCAGGAGAAACTATTACTCGGTTTTCTCAGTCTGTTTCCTAGTGCCGGTTTGAAGTTCCTGCAGTTTTCACTGTAAAAACCGAGTTGGAGCTAGTACCTTCCCATATATATGTATGGAGTGCAGTTTGCAAATGAAAAGGAACTTTGTGTTCCCAACAAGGAAGTTGAAGGACGGCTTCACACACACTTATCCCTCAAAACCTAGCATGTGCAGAGACGTTCGTTCATCTAGCAAAAAAGGGAACGGGTTGCAGGAGAAACTTTTACTCTGGTTTCTCAGTCTGTTTCCTAGTGCCGGTTTGAAGTTCCTCCAGTTATCACTGTAAAACCGAGTTGGAGCTAGTACCTTCCCATATATATGTATGGAGTGGAGTTTTCAAATTAAAAGAAACTTTGTGTTTCCATCAAGCTAGTTGAAGGAGGGCTTTCACACACACTTATCTCTCAAAACTGAGCATGTGGAGAGAAGTTCGTTCAATTAGCACAAATGGAACGGGTTGCAGGAGAAACTTTTACTCTGGTTTCTCAGTCTGTTTCCTAGTGCCTGTTTGAAGTTCCTGCAGTTTTCACTCTAATCCGAGTTGGATCTAGTACCTTCCCATATATATGTATGGAATGGAGTTTGCAACTGAAAAGAAACTTTGTGTTCCCAACAAGCTAGTTGAAGGACGGCTTTCACACACACTTATCTCTCAGAACTGTGCTTGTGGAGAGACTTTCGTTCATCTAGCACAAAAGGAACGGGTTGCAGGAGAAACTATTACTCTGTATTCTCAGTCTGTTTCCTAGTGCCGGTTTGAAGTTCCTGCAGTTTGCACTGTAAACCTGAGTTGGGGCTTGTACCTTCTCATGTATATGTATGGATTGGAGTTGTAAAATGAAAAGAAACTTTGTGTTCACAACAAGCTAGTTGAAGGACGGCTTTCACACACACTTATCTCTCAAAACTGAGCATGTGGAGAGACGATCGTTCATCTAGCACAAAGGGAACGGGTTGCAGGGGAAACTATTACTCTGGTTTCTCAGTCTGTTCCCTAGTGCCGGTTTGAAGTTCCTGCAGTTTTCACTGTAAAACCGAGTTGGAGCTAGTAACTTCCCATATATATGTATGGAGTGGAGTTTGCAACTGAAAAGAAACTTTGTGTTCCCAACAAGCTAGTTGAAGGACGGCTTCAAACACACTTATCTCTCAAAACTGAGCATGTGGAGAGACGTTCGTTCATCTAGCACAAAGGGAACGGTTTGCAGGAGAAAATTTTACTCTGGTTTCTCATTCTGTTTCCTAGTGCCGGTTTGAAGTTCATGCAGTTTTCACTGTAAAACCGAGTTGGAGCTCGTACCTTCCCATATATATGTATGCAGTGAGGTTTGCAACTTAAAAGAAACTTTGTGTTCCCAACAAGCTTGTTGAAGGACGGCTTTCACACACACTTATCTCTCAAAACTGAGCATGTGGAGAGACGTTCGTTCATCTAGCACAAAGGAAACGGGTTGCAGGAGAAACTTTTACTCTGGTTTCTCAGTCTGTTCCCTAGTGCCGGTTTGAAGTTCCTGCAGTTTTCACTGTAAAACCGAGTTGGAGCTAGTACCTTCCCATATATATGTATGGAGTGGAGATTGCAACTGAAAAGAAACTTTGTGTTCCCAACAAACTAGTTGAAGGACGGCTTTCACACACACTTATCTCTCAAAATTGAGCATGTGGAGAGACGATCGTTGAACTAGCACAAAGGGAACGGTTTGCAGGAGAAACTTATACTCTGGTTTCTCAGTCTGTTTCCTAGTGCCGGTTTGAAGTTCCTGCAGTTTTCACTGTAAAACCGAGTTGGAGCTAGTACCTTCCCATATATATGTATGGAGTGGAGTTGGAAACTGAAAAGAAACTTTGTGTTCCCAACAAGCTAGTTGAAGGACGGCTTTCACACACACTTATCTCTCAGAACTGTGCATGTGGAGAGACGTTCGTTCATCTAGCACAAAGGGAACGGGTGGCAAGAGAAACTTTTACTCTGGTTTCTCAGTCTGTTTCCTAGTGCCGGGTAGAAGTTTCTGCAGTTTTCACTGTAAAACAGAGTTGGAGCTAGGACATACCCTTATATAAGTATGGAGTGGAGTTGGAAACTGAAATGAAAATTTGTGTACCCAACAAGCTAGTTGAAGTACGGCTTTCACACACACTTATCTCTCAAAACTGTGCATGAGGAGAGACGTTCGTTCATCTAGCACAAAGGGAACGGTTTGCAGGAGAAACTTTTACTCTGGTTTCTCAGTCTGTTTCCTAGTGACGGTTTGAAGTTCCTGCAGTTTTCACTGTAAAACCGAGTTGGAGCTAGTACCTTCCCATATATATGTATGGAGTGGAGTTGGAAACTGAAAAGAAACTTAGTGTCCCAACAAGCTAGTAGAAGGACGGCTTTCACACACACATATCTCTGAAAACTGAGCATGTGGAGAGAAGTTCGTTCATCTAGCACAAAGCGAAATGGTTGCAGGAGAAACTTTTACTCTGGTTTCTCAGTCTGTTTCCTAGTGCCGGTTTGAAGTTCCTGCTGTTTTCACTGTAAAACCGAGTTTGAGCTAGTACCTTCCCATATATATGTATGGAGTGAGGTTTGCAACTGAAAAGAAACTTTGTGTTCAGAACAAGCTAGTTGAAGGACGGCTTCACACATAATTATCTCTCAAAACTGAGCATGTGGAGAGACGTTCGTTCATGTAGCACAAAGGGAACGGGTTGCAGGAGAAACTTTTACTCTGGTTTCTCAGTCTGTTTCCTAGTGCTGGTTTGAAGTTCCTGCAGTTTTCACTGTAAAACCGAGTTGGAGCTAGTACCTTCCCAGATATATGTATGGAGTGGAGTTTTCAAATTAAAAGAAACTTTGTGTTTCCAACAAGATATTTGAAGGAGGGCTTTCACACACACTTATCTCTCAAAACTGAGCATGTGCAGAGACGTTCGTTCATCTAGCACAAATGGAACGGGTTGCAGGAGAAACTATTACTCTGGTTTCCCAGTCTGTTTCCTAGTGCCTGTTTGAAGTTCCTGCAGTTTTCACTGTAATCCGATTTGGAGGTAGTACCTTCCCATATATATGTATGGAGTGGAGTTTGCAACTGAAAAGAAACATTGTGTTCCAAAAAGCTAGTTGAAAGACGGCTTTCACACACAGTTATCTCTCAGAACTCTGCTTGTGGAGAGACGTTCGTTCATCTAGCACAAAAGGAACGGGTTGCAGGAGAAACTTTTACTCTGTTTTCTCAGTCTGATTCCTAGTGCCTGTTTGAAGTTCCTGCAGTTTTCACTCTAATCCGAGTTGGATCTAGTACCTTCCCCTATATATATATGGAATGGAGTTTGCAACTGAAAAGAAACTTTGTGTTCCCAACAAGCTAGTTGAAGGACGGCTTTCAAATACAATTATCTCTCAGAACTGGGCTTGTGGAGAGACGTTCGTTCATCTAGCACAAAGGGAACGGGTTGCAGGAGAAACTTTTACTCTGGTTTCTCAGTGTGTTTCCTAGTGCCGGTATGAACTTCCTGCAGTTTTCATTGTAAAACCGAGTTGGAGCTAGTACTTTCCCATATATATGTATGGAGTGGAGTTTGCAACTGAAAAGAACCTTTGTGTTAACAACAAGCTAGTTGAAGGACGGCTTTCACACACACTTATTTCTCAAAACCTAGCATGTGGATAGACGATCGTTCATCTAGCACAAATGGAACGGGTTGCAGGAGAAACTTTTACTCTGGTTTCTCAGTCTGTTTCCTTGTGCCGGTTTGAAGTTCCTGCCGTTTTCATTGTAAAACCGAGTTGGAGCTAGTACCTTCCCATATATATGTATGGAGTGGAGTTGGGAACTGAAAAGAAACTTTGTGTTCCCAACAAGCTAGTTGAAGGACGGCTTTCACACACACTTATCTCTCAAAACTGAGCATGTGAATAGACGATCGTTCATCTAGCACAAAGGGAACGGGTTGCAGGGGAAACATTTACTCTGGTTTCTCAGTCTGTTCCCTAGTGCCATTTTGAAGTTCCTGCAGTTTTCACTGTAAAACCGAGTTGGAGCTAGTAACTTCCCATATGTATGTATGGAGTGGAGTTTGCAACTGAAAAGAAACTTTGTGTTCCCAACAAGCTAGTTGAAGGACGGCTTCACACACACTTATCTCTCAAAACTGAGCATGTGGGGAGACGTTCGTTCATCTAGCACAAAGGGAACGGTTTGCAGGAGAAAATTTTACTCTGGTTTCTCATTCTGTTTCCTAGTGCCGGTTTGAAGTTCATGCAGTTTTCATTGTAAAACCGAGTTGGAGCTAGTACATTCCCATATATATGTATGCAGTGAGGTTTGCAACTTAAAAGAAACTTTGTGTTCCCAACAAGCTAGTTGAAGGACGGCTTTCACACACACTTATCTCTCAAAACTGAGGATGTGGAGAGACGTTCGTTCATCTAGCACAAAGGAAACGGGTTGCAGGAGAAACTTTTACTCTGGTTTCTCAGTCTGTTCCCTAGTGCCGGTTTGAAGTTCCTGCAGTTTTCACTGTAAAACCGAGTTGGAGGTAGTACCTTCCCATATATATGTATGGAGTGGAGATTGCAACTGAAAAAAATCTTTATGTTCCCTACAAACTAGTTGAAGGACGGCTTTCACACACACTAATCTCTCAAAATTGGGCATGTGGAGAGACGATCGTTCAACTAGCACAAAGGGAACGGTTTGCAGGAGAAATTATACTCTGGTTTCTCAGTCTGTTTCCTAGTGCCGGTTTGAAGATCCTGCAGTTTTCACTGTAAAACCGAGTTGGATCTAGTACCTTCCCATATATATGTATGGAGTGGAGTTGGAAACTGAAAAGAAACTTTGTGTTCCCAACAAGAAAGTTGAAGGACGGCTTTCACACACACTTATCTCTCAAAACTGAGCATGTGGAGAGACTTTCGTTCATCTAGCACAAAGGGAACGGGTTGCAGGAGAAACTTTTACTCTGGTTTCTCAGGGTGTTTCCTAGTGCCGGTATGAACTTCCTGCAGTTTTCATTGTAAAACCGTGTTGGAGCTAGTACCTTCCCATATATATGTATGGAGTGGAGTTTGCAACTGAAAAGAAACTTTGTGTTCACAACAAGCTAGTTGAAGGACGGCTTTCACACACACTTATCTCTCAAAACCTAGCATGTGGATAGACGATCGTTCATCTAGCACAAAGGGAACGGGTTGCAGGAGAAACTTTTACTCTGGTTTCTCAGTCTGTTTCCTTGTGCAGGTTTGAAGTTCCTGCCGTTTTCATTGTAAAACCGAGTTGGAGCTAGTACCTTCCCATATATATTAATGGAGTGGAGTTTGCAACTGAAAAGAAACTTTGTGTTCCCAACAAGCTAGTTGAAGGACGGCTTTCCACACACTATCTCTCAGAACTGAGCATGTGGAGAGACGTTCGTTCATCTAGCACAAATAGAACGGGCTGCAGGAGAACCTTTTACTCTGGTTTCTCAGTCTGTTTCTTAGTGCCGGTTTGAAGGTCCTGCAGTTTTCACTGTAAAACCGTGTTGGAGCTTGTACCTTCCCATATATATGTATGGAGTGGAGTTTGCAACTGAAAAGAAACTTTGTGTTCCCAACAAGCTAGTTGAATGACGGCTTTCACACACACTTATCTCTCAAAACTGAGCATGTGGAGAGACGATCGTTCATCTAGCACAAAGGGAACGGGTTGCAGGAGAAACTATTTCTCCGTTTTCTCAGTCTGTTTCCTAGCGCCTGTTTGAAGTTCCTGCAGTTTTCACTGTAATCCGAGTTGGAGCTAGTACCTTCCCATATATATGTATGGAGTGGAGTTTGCAACTGAAAAGAAACTTTGTGTTCCAAACAAGCTAGTTGAAGGACGGCTTTCACACACACTTATCTCTCATAATTGAGCATATGGAGAGACGATCGTTCATCTAGCACAAAAGGAACGGGTTGCAGGAGAAATTTTACTCTGGTTTCTCAGTCTGTTTCCTTGAGCCGGTTTGAAGTTCCTGCAGTTTTCACTGTAAAACCGAGTTGGAGCTTGTACCTTCCCATATATATGTATGGAGTGGAGTTTGCAACTGAAAAGAAACTTTGTGTTCCCAACAAGCTAGTTGAATTACGGCTTTCACACACACTTATCTCTCAAAACTGAGCATGTGGAGAGACGTTCGTTCATCTAGCACAAAGGGAACGGGGTGCAGGGGAAACTTTTACTCTGGTTTCTCAGTCTGTTTCCTAGTGCCGGTTTGAAGTTCCTGCAGTTTTCACTGTAAAACCGAGTTGGAGCTAGTACCTTCCCATATATATGTATGGAGAGGAGTTGGAAACTGAAAAGAAACTTTGTGTTCCCAACAAGCTAGTTGAAGGACGGCTTTTACACACACTAATCTCTCAGAATTGAGCATGTGGAGAGACGTTCGTTCATCTAGCACAAATGGAACGAGTTGCAGGAGAAACTATTACACTGGTTTCCCAGTCTGTTTCCTAGTGCCTGTTTGAAGTTCCTGCAGTTTTCACTGTAATCCGAGTTGGAGCTAGTACCTTCCCATATATATGTATGGAGTGGAGTTTGCAACTGAAAAGAAACTATGTGTTCCCAAAAAGCTAGTTGAAAAACGTCTTTCACACACACTTATCTCTCAGAACTGTGCTTGTGGAGAAACGTTCGTTCATCTAGCACAAAAGGATCGGGTTGCAGGAGAAACTTTTACTCTGGTTTCTCAGTCTGTTTCCATGTTCCGGTTTGAAATTCCTGCAGTTTTCACTGTAAAACCGAGTTGGAGCTAGAACTTTCCCATATATATGTATGGAGTGGAGTTTGCAACTGAAAAGAAACTTTGTGTTTCCAACAAGCTAGTTGAAGGAGGGCTTTCACACACACTTATCTCTCAAAACTGAGCATGTGTAGAGAAGTTCGTTCAATTAGCACAAATGGAACGGGTTGCAGGAGAAACTTTTACTCTGGTATCTCAGTCTCTTTCCTAGTGCCTGTTTGTAGTTCCTGCAGTTTTCACTCTAATCCGAGTTGGATCTAGTACCTTCCCATATATATGTATGGAATGGAGTTTGCAACTGAAAAGAAACTTTGTGTTCCCAACAAGCTAGTTGAAGGACGGCTTTCACACACATTTATCTCTCAGAACTGTGCTTGTGGAGAGACGTTCGTTCATCTAGCACAAAAGGAACGGGTTGCAGGAGAAACTATTACTCTGATTTCTCAGTCTGTTTCCCAGTGCCGGTTTGAAGTTCCTGCAGTTTTCACTGTAAACCTGAGTTGGGGCTTGTACCTTCCCATGTATATGTATGGATTGGAGTTGTGAAATGAAAAGAAACTTTGTGTTCCCAACAAGCTAGTTGAAGGACGGCTTTCACACACACTTATCTCTCAAAACTGAGCATGTGGATAGACGATCGTTCATCTAGCACAAAGGGATCGGGTTGCAGGGGAAACTTTTACTCTGGTTTCTCAGTCTGTTCCCTAGTGCCGGTTTGATGTTCCTGCAGATTTCACTGTAAAACCGAGTTGGAGCTAGTAACTTCCCATATATATGTATGGAGTGGAGTTTGCAACTGAAAAGAAACTTTGTGTTCCCAACAAGCTAGTTGAAGGACGGCTTCACACACACTTATCTATCAAAACTGAGCATGTGGAGAGACGTTCGTTCATCTAGCACAAAGGGAACGGTTTGCAGGAGAA
Source organism: Camelus dromedarius (assembly GCF_036321535.1). Lineage (NCBI taxonomy): Eukaryota > Metazoa > Chordata > Mammalia > Artiodactyla > Camelidae > Camelus > Camelus dromedarius. The sequence goes on along the minus strand of NC_087470.1, from coordinate 10,730,627 downwards.
AATTTTACTCTGGTTTCTCATTCTGTTTCCTAGTGCCGGGTTGAAGTTCATGCAGTTTTCACTGTAAAACCGAGTTGGAGCTACTACCTTCCCATATATATGTATGCAGTGAGGTTTGCAACTTAAAAGAAACTTTGTGTTCCCAACAAGCTAGTTGAAGGACGGCTTTCACACACACTTATCTCTCAAAACTGAGCATGTGGAGAGACGTTCGTTCATCTAGCACAAAGGAAACGGGTTGCAGGAGAAACTTTTACTCTGGTTTCTCAGTCTGTTCCCTAGTGCCGGTTTGAAGTTCCTGCAGTTTTCACTGTAAAACCGAGTTGGAGCTAGTACCTTCCCATATATATGTATGGAGTGGAGTTTACAACTGAAAAGAAACTTGGTGTTCCCAACAAGCTAGTTGAAGTACGGCTTTCACACACACTTATCTCTCAAAACAGAGCATGTGGAGAGACGATCGTTCATCTAGCACAAAGGGAACGGGTTGCAGGAGAAACTATTTCTCCGTTTTCTCAGTCTGTTTCCTTGTGCCGGTTTGAAGTTCCTGCAGTTTTCACTGTAAAACCGAGTTGGAGCTAGTACCTTCCCATATATATGTATGGAGTGGAGTTGGAAACTGAAAAGAAACTTTGTGTTCCCAACAAGCTAGATGAAGGACGGCTTTCACACACACTTATCTCTCAAAACTGAGCATGTGGAGAGACGTTCGTTCATCTAGCACAAAGGGAACTTGTTGCAGGGGAAACTTTTACTCTGGTTTCTCAGTGTTTCCTAGTGCCGGTTTGAACTTCCTGCAGTTTTTACTGTAAAACCGAGTTGGAGCTAGAACTTTCCCATATATATGTATGGAGAGGAGTTTGCAACTGAAAAGGAACTTTGTGTTCCCAACAAGCTAGTTGAAGGACGGCTTTCACACACACTTATCTCTCAAAACTGAGCATGTGGATAGACGATCGTTCATCTACCACAAAGGGAACGGGTTGCAGGAGAAACTATTACTCTGTTTTCTCAGTCTGTTTACTAGTGCCGGTTTAGTTCCTGCAGTTTTCACTGTAAAACCGAGTTGGAGCTAGTACCTTCCCATATATATGTATGGAGTGGAGTTTGCAACTGAAAAGAAACTTTGTGTTCCCAACAAGCTAGTTGAAGGACGGCTTTCACACACACTTATCTCTCAGAACTGTGCATGTGGAGAGACGTTCGTTCATCTAGCACAAATGGAACGGGTTGCAGGAGAAACTTTTACTCTGGTTTCTCAGTCTGTTTCCTAGTGCCGGTTTGAAGTTCCTGCAGATTTCACTGTAAAACCGAGGTGGAGCTAGTACCTTCCCATATATATATATGGAGTGATGTTTGCAACTGAAAAGAAACTTTGTGTTCAGAACAAGCTAGTTGAAGGACGGCTTCACACACAATTATGTCTCAAAACTGAGCATGTGGAGGGACGTTCGTTCATCTAGCACAAAGGGAACGGGTTGCAGGAGAAACTTTTACTCTGGTTTCTCAGTCTGTTTACTAGTGCCGGTTTGAAGTTCCTGCAGTTTTCACTGTAAAACCGAGTTGGAGCTAGTACCTTCCCATATATATGTATGGAGTGGAGTTTTCAAATTAAAAGAAACTTTGTGTTTCCAACAAGATAGTTGAAGGAGGGCTTTCACACACACTTATCTCTCAAAACTGAGCATGTGTAGAAAAGTTCGTTCAATTAGCACAAATGGAACGGGTTGCAGGAGAAACTTTTACTCTGGTATCTCAGTCTGTTTCCTAGTGCCTGTTTGAAGTTCCTGCAGTTTTCACTCTAATCCGAGTTGGATCTAGTACCTTCCCATATATATTTATGGAATGGATTTTGCAACTGAAAAGAAACTTTGTGTTCCCAACAAACTAGTTGAAGGACGGCTTTCACTCACACTTATCCTTCAGAACTGTGCTTGTGGAGAGACGTTCGTTCATCTAGCACAAAAGGAACGGGTTGCAGGAGAAACTATTACTATGTTTTCTCAGTCTGTTTCCTAGTACCGGTTTGAAGTTCCTGCAGTTTTCACTGTAAACCTGAGTTGGGGCTTGTACCTTCCCATGTATATGTATGGATTGGAGTTGTAAAATGAAAAGAAAGTTTGTGTTCCCAACAAGCTAGTTGAAGGACGGCTTTCACACACACTTATCTCTCAAAACTGAGCATGTGGATAGACGATCGTTCATCTAGCACAAAGGGAACGGGTTGCATGGGAAACTTTTACTCTGGTTTATCAGTCTGTTCCCTAGTGCCGGTTTGAAGTTCCTGCAGTTTTCACTGTAAAACCGAGTTGGAGCTAATAACTTCCCATATATATGTATGGAGTGGAGTTTGCAACTGAAAAGAAACTTTGTGTTCCCAACAAGCTAGTTGAAGGACGGCTTCACACACACTTATCTCTCAAAACTGAGCATGTGGAGTGACGTTCGTTCATCTAGCCGAAAGGAAACGGGTTGCAGGAGAAACTTTTACTCTGGTTTCTCAGTCTGTTCCCTAGTGCCGGTTTGAAGTTCCTGCAGTTTTCACTGTAAAACCGACTTGGAGTTAGTACCTTCCCATATATATGTATGGAGTGGAGTTTGCAACTGAAAAGAAACTTGGTGTTCCCAACAAGCTAGTTGAAGGACGGCTTTAACACACACTTTTCTCTCAAATCTGAGCATGTGGAGAGACGATCGTTCATCTAGCACAAAGGGAACGGGTTGCAGGAGAAACTATTTCTCCGTTTTCTCAGTCTGTTTCCTTGTGCCGGTTTGAAGTTCCTGCAGTTTTCACTGTAAAACCGAGTTGGAGCTAGTACCTTCCCATATATATGTATGGATTGGTGTTGGAAACTGAAAAGAAACTTTGTGTTCCCAACAAGCTAGATGAAGGACGGCTTTCACACACACTTATCTCTGAAAACTGAGCATGTGGAGAGACGTTCGTTCATCTAGCACAAAGGGAACTGGTTGCAGGGGAAACTTTTACTCTGGTTTCTCAGTGTGTTTCCTAGTGCCGGTTTGAACTTCCTGCAGTTTTCACTGTAAATCCGAGTTGGAGCTAGAACTCTCCCATATATATGTATGGAGTGGAGTTTGCAACTGAAAAGGAACTTTGTGTTCCCAACAAGCTAGTTGAAGTACGGCTTTCACACACACTTATCTCTCAAAATTGAGCATGTGGAGAGACGTTCGTTCATCTAGCACAAAGGGAACGGGGTGCAGGGGAAACTTTTACTCTGGTTTCTCAGTCTGTTTCCTAGTGCCGGTTTGAAGTTCCTGCAGTTTTCACTGTAAAACCGAGTTGGAGCTAGTACCTTCCCATATATATGTATGGAGTGGAGTTGGAAACTGAAAAGAAACTTTGTGTTCCCAACAAGCTAGTTGAAGGACGGCTTTTACACACACTAATCTCTCAGAATTGAGCATGTGGAGAGACGTTCGTTCATCTAGCACAAATGGAACGAGTTGCAGGAGAAACTATTACACTGGTTTCCCAGTCTGTTTCCTAGTGCCTGTTTGAAGTTCCTGCAGTTTTCACTGTAATCCGAGTTGGAGCTAGTACCTTCCCATATATATGTATGGAGTGGAGTTTGCAACTGAAAAGAAACTTTGTGTTCCAAAAAAGCTAGTTGAAAAACGTCTTTCACACACACTTATCTCTCAGAACTGTGCTTGTGGAGAAACGTTCGTTCATCTAGCACAAAAGGATCGGGTTGCAGGACAAACTTTTACTCTGGTTTCTCAGTCTGTTTCCATGTTCCGGTTTGAAGTTCCTGCAGTTTTCACTGTAAAACCGAGTTGGAGCTAGAACTTTCCCATATATATGTATGGAGTGGAGTTTGCAACTGAAAAGAAACTTTGTGTTTCCAACAAGCTAGTTGAAGGAGGGCTTTCACACACACTTATCTCTCAAAACTGAGCATGTGTAGAGAAGTTCGTTCAATTAGCACAAATGGAACGGGTTGCAGGAGAAACTTTTACTCTGGTATCTCAGTCTCTTTCCTAGTGCCTGTTTGTAGTTCCTGCAGTTTTCACTCTAATCCGAGTTGGATCTAGTACCTTCCCATATATATGTATGGAATGGAGTTTGCAACTGAAAAGAAACTTTGTGTTCCCAACAAGCTAGTTGAAGGACGGCTTTCACACACATTTATCTCTCAGAACTGTGCTTGTGGAGAGACGTTCGTTCATCTAGCACAAAAGGATCGGGTTGCAGGAGAAACTATTACTCTGATTTCTCAGTCTGTTTCCCAGTGCCGGTTTGAAGTTCCTGCAGTTTTCACTGTAAACCTGAGTTGGGGCTTGTACCTTCCCATGTATATGTATGGATTGGAGTTGTGAAATGAAAAGAAACTTTGTGTTCCCAACAAGCTAGTTGAAGGACGGCTTTCACACACACTTATCTCTCAAAACTGAGCATGTGGATAGACGATTGTTCATCTAGCACAAAGGGATCGGGTTGCAGGGGAAACTTTTACTCTGGTTTCTCAGTCTGTTCCCTAGTGCCGGTTTGAAGTTCCTGCAGATTTCACTGTAAAACCGAGTTGGAGCTAGTAACTTCCCATATATATGTATGGAGTGGAGTTTGCAACTGAAAAGAAACTTTGTGTTCCCAACAAGCTAGTTGAAGGACGGCTTCACACACACTTATCTATCAAAACTGAGCATGTGGAGAGACGTTCATTCATCTAGCACAAAGGGAACGGTTTGCAGGAGAAAATTTTACTCTGGTTTCTCATTCTGTTTCCTAGTGCCGGGTTGAAGTTCATGCAGTTTTCACTGTAAAACCGAGTTGGAGCTACTACCTTCCCATATATATGTATGCAGTGAGGTTTGCAACTTAAAAGAAACTTTGTGTTCCCAACAAGCTAGTTGAAGGACGGCTTTCACACACACTTATCTCTCAAAACTGAGCATGTGGAGAGACGTTCGTTCATCTAGCACAAAGGAAACGGGTTGCAGGAGAAACTTTTACTCTGGTTTCTCAGTCTGTTCCCTAGTGCCGGTTTGAATTTCCTGCAGTTTTCACTGTAAAACAGAGTTGGAGCTAGTACCTTCCCATATATATGTATGGAGTGGAGTTTACAACTGAAAAGAAACTTGGTGTTCCCAAAAAGCTAGTTGAAGGACGGCTTTCACACACACTTATTTCTCAAAACAGAGCATGTGGAGAGACGATCGTTCATCTAGCACAAAGGGAACGGGTTGCAGGAGAAACTATTTCTCCATTTTCTCAGTCTGTTTCCTTGTGCCGGTTTGAAGTTCCTGCAGTTTTCACTGTAAAACCGAGTTGGAGCTAGTACCTTCCGATATATATGTATGGAGTGGAGTTGGAAACTGAAAAGAAACTTTGTGTTCCCAACAAGCTAGATGAAGGACGGCTTTCACACACACTTATCTCTCAAAACTGAGCATGTGGAGAGACGTTCGTTCATCTAGCACAAAGGGAACTTGTTGCAGGGGAAACTTTTACTCTGGTTTCTCAGTGTTTCCTAGTGCCGGTTTGAACTTCCTGCAGTTTTTACTGTAAAACCGAGTTGGAGCTAGAACTTTCCCATATATATGTATGGAGAGGAGTTTGCAACTGAAAAGGAACTTTGTGTTCCCAACAAGCTAGTTGAAGGACGGCTTTCACACACACTTATCTCTCAAAACTGAGCATGTGGATAGACGATCGTTCATCTACCACAAAGGGAACGGGTTGCAGGAGAAACTTTTACTCTGTTTTCTCAGTCTGTTTACTAGTGCCGGTTTAGTTCCTGCAGTTTTCACTGTAAAACCGAGTTGGAGCTAGTACCTTCCCATATATATGTATGGAGTGGAGTTTTCAAATTAAAAGAAACTTTGTGTTTCCAACAAGATAGTTGAAGGAGGGCTTTCACACACACTTATCTCTCAAAACTGAGCATGTGTAGAGAAGTTCGTTCAATTAGCACAAATGGAACGGGTTGCAGGAGAAACTTTTACTCTGGTATCTCAGTCTGTTTCCTAGTGCCTGTTTGAAGTTCCTGCAGTTTTCACTCTAATCCGAGTTGGATCTAGTACCTTCCCATATATATTTATGGAATGGATTTTGCAACTGAAAAGAAACTTTGTGTTCCCAACAAACTAGTTGAAGGACGGCTTTCACACACACTTATCCTTCAGAACTGTGCTTGTGGAGAGACGTTCGTTCATCTAGCACAAAAGGAACGGGTTGCAGGAGAAACTATTACTATGTTTTCTCAGTCTGTTTCCTAGTACCGGTTTGAAGTTCCTGCAGTTTTCACTGTAAACCTGAGTTGGGGCTTGTACCTTCCCATGTATATGTATGGATTGGAGTTGTGAAATGAAAAGAAACTTTGTGTTCCCAACAAGCTAGTTGAAGGACGGCTTTCACACACACTTATCTCTCAAAACTGAGCATGTGGATAGACGATTGTTCATCTAGCACAAAGGGATCGGGTTGCAGGGGAAACTTTTACTCTGGTTTCTCAGTCTGTTCCCTAGTGCCGGTTTGAAGTTCCTGCAGATTTCACTGTAAAACCGAGTTGGAGCTAGTAACTTCCCATATATATGTATGGAGTGGAGTTTGCAACTGAAAAGAAACTTTGTGTTCCCAACAAGCTAGTTGAAGGACGGCTTCACACACACTTATCTATCAAAACTGAGCATGTGGAGAGACGTTCATTCATCTAGCACAAAGGGAACGGTTTGCAGGAGAAAATTTTACTCTGGTTTCTCATTCTGTTTCCTAGTGCCGGGTTGAAGTTCATGCAGTTTTCACTGTAAAACCGAGTTGGAGCTACTACCTTCCCATATATATGTATGCAGTGAGGTTTGCAACTTAAAAGAAACTTTGTGTTCCCAACAAGCTAGTTGAAGGACGGCTTTCACACACACTTATCTCTCAAAACTGAGCATGTGGAGAGACGTTCGTTCATCTAGCACAAAGGAAACGGGTTGCAGGAGAAACTTTTACTCTGGTTTCTCAGTCTGTTCCCTAGTGCCGGTTTGAAGTTCCTGCAGTTTTCACTGTAAAACAGAGTTGGAGCTAGTACCTTCCCATATATATGTATGGAGTGGAGTTTACAACTGAAAAGAAACTTGGTGTTCCCAACAAGCTAGTTGAAGGACGGCTTTCACACACACTTATCTCTCAAAACAGAGCATGTGGAGAGACGATCGTTCATCTAGCACAAAGGGAACGGGTTGCAGGAGAAACTATTTCTCCGTTTTCTCAGTCTGTTTCCTTGTGCCGGTTTGAAGTTCCTGCAGTTTTCACTGTAAAACCGAGTTGGAGCTAGTACCTTCCCATATATATGTATGGAGTGGAGTTGGAAACTGAAAAGAAACTTTGTGTTCCCAACAAGCTAGATGAAGGACGGCTTTCACACACACTTATCTCTCAAAACTGAGCATGTGGAGAGACGTTCGTTCATCTAGCACAAAGGGAACTTGTTGCAGGGGAAACTTTTACTCTGGTTTCTCAGTGTTTCCTAGTGCCGGTTTGACGTTCCTGCAGTTTTCAATGTAAAACCGAGTTGGAGCTAGTATCTTCCCATGTATATGTATGGATGTGGAGTTGGAAAATGAAAAGAAACTTTGTTTTCCCAACAAGCTTGTTGAAGGAAGTCTTTCACACACACTTATCTCTCAAAACTGAGCATGTGGAGAGACTTTTGTTCATCTAGCACAAAGGGAACGGGTTGCAGGAGAAACTTTTACGCTGGTTTCTCTGTCTGTTTCCTAGTGCCGGTTTGAAGTTCCTGCAGTTATCACTGTAAAACCGAGTTGGAGCTAGTTCCTTCCCTTATATATGTATGGAGTGGAGTTTGCAACTGAAAAAAAACTTTGTGTTCCCAAAAAGCTAGTAGAAGTACGGCTTTCACACACACTTATCTCTCAAAACTGAGCATGTGGAGAGACTTTCGTTCATCTAGCACAAAGGGAACGGGTTGCAGGAGAAACTTTTACTCTGGTTTCTCAGTCTGTTTCCTAGAGCCGGTTTGATGTTCCTGCAGTTTTCAATGAAAAACCGAGTTGGAGCTTGTACCTTCCCATATATATGTATGGAGTGGGGTTTGCAACTGAAAAGAAACTTTCTGTTCCCAAAAAGCTAGTTGAAGGACGGCTTTCACACACACATAACTCTCAAAACTGAGCATGTGGAGAGACGATCGTTCATCTAGCACAAAGGGAACGGGTTGCAGGAGAAACTTTTACTCTATTTTCGCAGTCTGTTTCCTAGTGCCGGTTTGAAGTTCCTGCAGTTTTCACTGTAAAACCGAGTTGGAGCTAGTATCTTCCCATATATATGTATGGAGTGGAGTTTGCAACTGAAAAGAAACTTTGTGTTCCCAACAGGCTAGTTGAAGGACGGCTTTCACACACACATATCTCCTAAATCTGAGCATGTGTAGAGACGTTCGTTCATCTAGCACAAAGGGAACGGGTTGCAGGAGAATCTTTTACTCTGGTTTCTCAGTCTGTTTCCTAGTGCCGGTTTGAATATCCTGCAGTTTTCACTGTAAAACCGAGTTGCAGGTAGTACCTTCCAATATATATGTATGGAGTGGAGTTGGGAACTGAAAAGAAACTTTGTGTTCCCAAGAAGCTAGTTGAAGGACGGCTTTCACACACACTTATCTCTCAAAACTGAGCAAGTGGAGAGACGATCGTTCATCTAGCAAAAAGTGAACGGGTTGCAGGAGAAACTTTTACTCAGAGTTCTCAGTCTGTTTCCTAGTACCGGTTTGATGTTCCTGCAGTTTTCACTGTAAAACCGAGTTCGAGCTAGTACCTTCCCATATATATGTATGGATTGGAGTTTGCAACTGAAAAGAAACTTCGTGTTCCCAACAAGCTAGTTGAAGGACGGCTTTCACACACACGTATCTCTCAAAACTGAGCATGTGGAGAGAAGTTCGTTCTTCTAGCACAAAGGGAACTGGATGCAGGAGAAACTTTTACTCGGGTTTTTCAGTCATTTCCTAGTGCCGGTTTGAATTTCCTGCAGTTTTTACTGTAAAACCGAGTTGGAGCTAGTACCTTCCCATGTATATGTATGGATGTGGAGTTGGAAAATGAAAAGAAACTTTGTGTTCCCAACAAGCTTGTTGAAGGAAGTCTTTCACACACACTTATCTCTCAAAACTGAGCATGTGGAGAGACTTTTGTTCATCTAGCACGAAGGGAACGGGTTGCAGGAGAAACTTTTACGCTGGTTTCTCTGTCTGTTTCCTAGTGCCGGTTTGAAGTTCCTGCAGTTATCACTGTAAAACCGAGTTGGAGCTAGTTCCTTCCCTTATATATGTATGGAGTGGAGTTTGCAACTGAAAAAAAACTTTGTGTTCCCAAAAAGCTAGTAGAAGTACGGCTTTCACACACACTTATCTCTCAAAATTGAGCATGTGGAGAGACTTTCGTTCATCTAGCACAAAGGGAACGGGTTGCAGGAGAATCTTTTACTCAGATTTCTCAGTCTGTTTCCTAGTACCGGTTTGATGTTCCTGCAGTTTTCACTGTAAAACCGAGTTCGAGCTAGTACCTTCCCATATATATGTATGGAGTGGAGTTTGCAACTGAAAAGAAACTTCGTGTTCCCAACAAGCTAGTTGAAGGACGGCTTTCAGACACAATTATCTCTCAGAACTGAGCATGTGGAGAGACGTTCGTTCATCTAGCACATAGGGAACTGTTGCAGGAGAAACTTTTACTCTGGTTTCTCAGTCTGTTTCCTAGAGCCGGTTTGATGTTCCTGCAGATTTCACTGTAAAACGGAGTTGGAGCTAGTACCTTCCCATATATATGTATGGAGTGGAGTTTGCAAATGAAAAGAAACTTTGTGTTCCCAACAAGCAAGTTGAAGTACGGCTTTCACACACAATTATCACTCAGAACTGAGCATGTGGAGAGACGATCGTTCATCTAGCACAAAGGGAACGGGTTGCAGGAGAAACTTTTATTCTGGTTTCTCAGTCGTTTCCTAGTGCTGGTTTGAATTCCTGCAGTTTTCACTGTAAAACAGAGTTCGAGCTACTACCTTCCCATATATATTTATGGAGTGGTGTTGGAAACTGAAAAGAAACTTTGTGTTCCCAACAAGCTAGTTGAAGGACGGCTTTCACACACACTTATCTCTCAAAACTGAGCATGTGGAGAGACGTTCGTTCATCTAGCACAAAGGGAACGGGTTGCAGGAGAAACTTTTACTCTGGTTTCTCAGTCTGTTTCCTAGTGCCGGTTTGATGTTCCTGCAGTTTTCAATGTAAAACCGAGTTGGAGCTTGTACCTTCCCATATAAATGTATGGAGTGGGGTTTGCAACTGAAAAGAAACTTTGTGTTCCCAAAAAGCTAGTTGAAGGACGGCTTTCACACACACTTATCTCTCAAAACTGAGCATGTGGAGAGACGATCGTTCATCTAGCACAAAGGGAACGGGTTGCAGGAGAAACTTTTACTCTATTTTCGCAGTCTGTTTCTTAGTGCCGGTTTGAAGTTCCTGCAGTTTTTACTGTAAAACCGAGTTGGAGCTAGTATCTTCCCATATATATGTATGGAGTGGAGTTTGCAACTGAAGAGAAACTTTGTTTTCCCAACAGGCTAGTTGAAGGACGGCTTTCACACACACATATCTCCTAAATCTGAGCATGTGTAGAGACGTTCGTTCATCTAGCACAAATTGAACGGGTTGCAGGAGAAACATTTACTCGGGTTTTTCAGTCATTTCCTAGTGCCGGTTTGAATTTCCTGCAGTTTTTACTGTAAAACCGAGTTGGAGCTAGTACCTTCCCATGTATATGTATGGATGTGGAGTTGGAAAATGAAAAGAAACTTTGTGTTCCCAACAAGCTTGTTGAAGGAAGTCTTTCACACACACTTATCTCTCAAAACTGAGCATGTGGAGAGACTTTTGTTCATCTAGCACGAAGGGAACGGGTTTCAGGAGAAACTTTTACGCTGGTTTCTCTGTCTGTTTCCTAGTGCCGGTTTGAAGTTCCTGCAGTTATCACTGTAAAACCGAGTTGGAGCTTGTCCCTTCCCTTATATATGTATGGAGTGGAGTTTGCAACTGAAAAAAAATTTGTGTTCCCAAAAAGCTAGTAGAAGTACGGCTTTCACACACACTTATCTCTCAAATTTGTGCATGTGGAGAGACTTTCGTTCATCTAGCACAAAGGGAACGGGTTGCAGGAGAATCTTTTACTCAGATTTCTCAGTCTGTTTCCTAGTACCGGTTTGATGTTCCTGCAGTTTTCACTGTAAAACCGAGTTCGAGCTAGTAACTTCCCATATATATGTATGGAGTGGAGTTTGCAACTGAAAAGAAACTTCGTGTTCCCAACAAGCTAGTTGAAGGACGGCTTTCAGACACAAATATCTCTCAGAACTGAGCATGAGGAGAGACGTTCGTTCATCTAGCACATAGGGAACTGTTGCAGGAGAAACTTTTACTCTGGTTTCTCAGTCTGTTTCTTGGTGCCGGTTTGAAGATCCTGCAGATTTCACTGTAAAACGGAGTTGGAGCTAGTACCTTCCCATATATATGTATGGAGTGGAGTTTGCAAATGAAAAGAAACTTTGTGTTCCCAACAAGCAAGTTGAAGGACGGCTTTCACACACAATTATCACTCAGAACTGAGCATGTGGAGAGACGATCGTTCATCTAGCACAAAGGGAACGGGTTGCAGGAGAAACTTTTACTCTGGTTTCTCAGTCTGTTTCCTAGTGCCTGATTGAATTTCCTGCAGTTTTCACTGTAAAACCGAGTTGGAGCTAGTACCTTCCCATATATATGTATGGAGTGGAGATTGCATCTGAAAAGAAACTTTGTGTTCCCAACAAGCTAGTTGAAGTACGGCTTTCACAAACAATTATCTCTCAGAACTGAGCATGTGAGAGACGTTCGTTCATCTAGCACAAAGGGAACGGGTTGCAGGAGAACTTTTACTCTGGTTTCTCAGTCGTTTCCTAGTGCCGGTTTGAATTCCTGCAGTTTTCACTGTAAAACCGATTTCGAGCTAGTACCTTCCCATATATATTTATGGAGTGGTTTTGGAAACTGAAAAGAAACTTTGTGTTCCCAACAAGCTAGTTGAAGGACGGCTTTCACACACACTTATCTCTCAAAACTGAGCATGTGGAGAGACGTTCGTTCATCTAGCACAAAGGGAACGGGTTGCAGGAGAAACTTTTACTCTGGTTTCTCAGTCTGTTTCCTAGTGCCGGTTTGATGTTCCTGCAGTTTTCAATGTAAAACCGAGTTGGAGCTTGTACCTTCCCATATATATGTATGGAGTGGGGTTTGCAACTTAAAAGAAACTTTGTGTTCCCAAAAAGCTAGTTGAAGGACGGCTTTCACACACACTTATCTCTCAAAACTGAGCATGTGGAGAGACGATCGTTCATCTAGCACAAAGGGAACGGGTTGCAGGAGAAACTTTTACTCTATTTTCGCAGTCTGTTTCCTAGTGCCGGTTTGAAGTTCCTGCAGTTTTCCCTGTAAAACCGAGTTGGAGCTAGTATCTTCCCATGTATATGTATGGAGTGGAGTTTGCAACTGAAAAGAAACTTTGTGTTCCCAACAGGCTAGTTGAAGGACGGCTTTCACACACACATATCTCCTAAATCTGAGCATGTGTAGAGACGTTCGTTCATCTAGCACAAATTGAACGGGTTGCAGGAGAAACTTTTACTCGGGTTTTTCAGTCGTTTCCTAGTGCCGGTTTGAATTTCCTGCAGTTTTTACTGTAAAACCGAGTTGGAGCTAGTACCTTCCCATGTATATGTATGGATGTGGAGTTGGAAAATGAAAAGAAACTTTGTGTTCCCAACAAGCTTGTTGAAGGAAGTCTTTCACACACACTTATCTCTCAAAACTGAGCATGTGGAGAGACATTTGTTCATCTAGCACAAAGGGAACGGGTTGCAGGAGAAACTTTTACGCTTTTTTCTCTGTCTGTTTCCTAGAGCCGGTTTGAAGTTCCTGCAGTTATCACTGTAAAACCGAGTTGGAGCTAGTTCCTTCCCTTATATATGTATGGAGTGGAGTTTGCAACTGAAAAAAAACTTTGTGTTCCCAAAAAGCTAGTAGAAGTACGGCTTTCACACACACTTATCTCTCAAAACTGAGCATGTGGAGAGACTTTCGTTCATCTAGCACAAAGGGAACGGGTTGCAGGAGAAAATTTAACTCTGGTTTCTCAGTCTGTTTCCTAGTGCCTGTTTGATGTTCCTGCAGTTTTCAATGTAAAACCTAGTTGGAGCTTGTACCTTCCCATATATATGTATGGAATGGGGTTTGCAACTGAAAAGAAACTTTGTGTTCCCAAAAAGCTAGTTGAAGGACGGCTTTCACACACACTTATCTCTCAAAACTGAGCATGTGGAGAGACGATCGTTCATCTAGCACAAAGGGAACGGGTTGCAGGAGAAACTTTTACTCTATTTTCGCAGTCTGTTTCCTAGTGCCGGTTTGAAGTTCCTGCAGTTTTCACTGTAAAACCGAGTTGGAGCTAGTATCTTCCCATATATATGTATGGAGTGGAGTTTGCAACTGAAAAGAAACTTTGTGTTCCCAACAGGCTAGTTGAAGGACGGCTTTCACACACACATATCTCCTAAATCTGAGCATGTGTAGAGACGTTCGTTCATCTAGCACAAATTGTACGGGTTGCAGGAGAAACTTTTACGCTGGTTTCTCTGTCTGTTTCCTAGTGCCGGTTTGAAGTTCCTGCAGTTATCACTGTAAAACCGAGTTGGAGCTAGTTCCTTCCCTTATATATGTATGGATTGGAGTTTGCAACTGAAAAAAAACTTTGTGTTCCCAAAAAGCTAGTAGAAGTACGGCTTTCACACACACTTATCTCTCAAAACTGAGCATGTGGAGAGACTTTCGTTCATCTAGCACAAAAGGAACGGGTTGCAGGAGAATCTTTTACTCTGGTTTCTCAGTCTGTTTCCTAGTGCCGGTTTGAATATCCTGCAGTTTTCACTGTAAAACAGTGTTGGAGGTAGTACCTTCCCATATATATGTATGGAGTGGAGTTGGAAACTGAAAAGAAACTTTGTGTTCCCAACAAGCTAGTTGAAGGAAGTCTTTCACACACACTTATCTCTCAAAACTGAGCAAGTGGAGAGATGATCGTTCATTTAGCACAAAGTGAACGGGTTGCAGGAGAAACTTTTACTCAGATTTCTCAGTCTGTTTCCTAGTACCGGTTTGATGTTCCTGCAGTTTTCACTGTAAAACCGAGTTCGAGCTAGTACCGTCCCAAATATATGTATGGAGTGGAGTTTGCAACTGAAAAGAAACTTCGTGTTCCCAACAAGCTAGTTGAAGGACGGCTTTCAGACACAATTATCTCTCAGAACTGAGCATGTGGAGAGACGTTCGTTCATTTAGCACATAGGGAACTGTTGCAGGAAAAACTTTTACTCAGGTTTCTCAGTCTGTTTCTTGGTGCCGGTTTGAAGTTCCTGCAGATTTCACTGTAAAACCGAGTTGGAGCTAGTACCTTCCCATATATATGTATGGAGTGGAGTTTGCAAATGAAAAGAAATTTTGTGTTCCCAACAAGAAATTTGAAGGACGGCTTTCACACACAATTATCACTCAGAACTGAGCATGTGGATAGACGATCGTTCATCTAGCACAAAGGGAACGGGTTGCAGGAGAAACTTTTACTCTGTTTTCTCAGTCTGTTTCCTAGTGCCCGATTGAAGTTCCTGCAGTTTTCACTGTAAAACCGAGTTCGAGCTAGTACCTTCCCATATATATGTATGGAATGGAGTTTGCAACTGAAAAGAAACTTTGTGTTCCCATCAAGCTAGTTGAAGTACGGCTTTCACAAACAATTATCTCTCAGAACTGAGCATGTGGAGAGACGTTCGTTCATCTAGCACAAAGTGAACGGTTTGCAGGAGAAACTTTTACTCTGGTTTCTCAGTCGTTTCCTAGTGCCGGTTTGAATTCCTGCAGTTTTCACTGTAAAACCGAGTTCGAGCTAGTACCTTCCCATATATATTTATGGAGTGGTGTTGGAAACTGAAAAGAAACTTTGTGTTCCCAACAAGCTAGTTGAAGGACGGCTTTCACACACACATATCTCTCAAAACTGAACATGTGGGGAGACTTTCGTTCATCTAGCACAATGGGAACGGGATGCAGGAGAAACTTTTACTCTATATTCTCAGTCTGTTTCCTAGTGCCGGTTTGAAGTTCCTGCAGTTTTCACTGTAAAACCGAGTTCTAGGTAGTACCTTCCCATATATATGTATGGAGTGGAGTTGGAAACTGAAAAGAAAGTTTGTGTTCCCAACAAGCTAGTTGAAGGACGGCTTTCACACACACTTATCTCTCAAAACTGAGCAAGTGGAGAGACGATCGTTCATCTAGAACAAAGTGAACGGGTTGCAGGAGAAACTTTTTCTCAGATTTCTCAGTCTGTTTCCTAGTACCGGTTTGAATTTCCTGCAGTTTTCACTGTAAAACCGAGTTGGAGGTAGTACCTTCCCTTATATTTGTATGGAGTGGAGTAGGAAAATGAAAAGAAAATTTGTGTTCCCAACAAGCTAGTTGAAGGTTGGCATTCACACACATATATCTCTCAAAACTGAGCATGTGGATAGACGATCGTTCATCTAGCACAAAGGGAACGGGTTGCAGGAGAAACTTCTACTCTGGTTTCTCAGTCTGTTTCCTAGTGCCGGTTTGAAGTTCCTGCAGTTTTCACTGTAAAACCGAGTTCGAGCTAGTACCTTCCCATATATATGTATGGAGTGGAGTTTGCAACTGAAAAGAAACTTCGTGTTCCCAACAAGCTAGTTGAAGGACGGCTTTCAGACACAATTATCTCTCATGACTGAACATGTGGAGAGACGTTCGTTCATCTAGCACAAAGGGAACGGTTGCAGGAGAAACTTTTACTCTGGTTTCTCAGTCTGTTTCTTGGTGCCGGTTTGAAGTTCCTGCAGATTTCACTGTAAAACCGAGTTGGAGCTAGTACCTTCCCATATATATGTATGGAGTGGAGTTTGCAAATGAAAAGAAACTTTGTGTTCCCAACAAGCAAGTTGAAGGACGGCTTTCACACACAATTATCACTCAGAACTTAGCATGTGGAGAGACGATCGTTCATCTAGCACAAAGGGAACGGGTTGCAGGAGAAACTTTTACTCTGGTTTCTCAGTCTGTTTCCTAGTGCCCGATTGAAGTTCCTGCAGTTTTCACTGTAAAACCGAGTTCGAGCTAGTACCTTCCCATATATATGTATGGAGTGGAGTTTGCAACTGAAAAGAAACTTTGTGTTCCCAACAAGCTAGTTGAAGTACGGCTTTCACACACAATTATCTCTCAGAACTGAGCATGTGGAGAGACGTTCGTTCATCTAGCACAAAGGGAACGAGTTGCATGAGAAACTTTTACTCTGGTTTCTCAGTCTGTTACCTAGTGCCGGTTTGATGTTCCTCCAGTTTTCACTGTAAAACCGACTTCGAGCTAGTACCTTCCCATATATATGTAAGGAGTGGAGTTGGAAACTGAAAAGAAACTTTGTGTTCCCAACAAGCTAGTTGAAGGACGGCTTTCACACACACTTATCTCTCAAAACTGAGCATGTGGAGAGACGTTCGTTCATCAAGCACAAAGGGAACGGTTTTCAGGAGAGACTTTTACTCTGGTTTCTCAGTCGTTTCCTAGTGCCGGTTTGAAGTTCCTGCAGTTTTTACTGTAAAACCGAGTTGGAGCTAGAACCTTCCCATATATATATATGGATTGTAGTTGGAAAATGAAAAGAAACTTTGTGTTCCCAACAAGCTTTTTGAAGGAAGTTTTTCACACACACTTACCTCTCAAAACTGAGCATGTGGAGAGACGTTTGTTCATCTAGCACAAAGGGAACGGGTTGCAGGAGAAACTTTTACTCTGGTTTCTCAGTCGTTTCCTAGTGCCGGTTTGAATTCCTGCAGTTTTCACTGTAAAACCGAGTTTGAGCTAGTACCTTCCCATATATATTTATGGAGTGGTGTTGGAAAATGAAAAGAAACTTTGTGTTCCCAAAAAGCTAGTTGAATGAAGGCTTTCACACACACTATTATCTCTAAATTGAGCATGTGGGGAGACGTTCGTTCATCTAGCACAAAGTGAACGGGATGAAGGAGAAAGTTTTACTCTAATTTCTCAGTCTGTTTCCTAGTGCCGGTTTGAACTTCCTGCAGTTTTCACTGTTAAACCCAGTTGGAGCTAGTACATTCCCATATATATTTATGGGGTGGATTTGGAAACAGAAAAGAAACTTTGTGTTTGCAACAAGCTAGTTGAAGGACGGCTTTCACACTCAATTATCACTCAAAACTGAGCATGTGGAGAGACGTTCGTTCATCTAGCACAAAGGGAACGGGTTGCAGGAGAAACTTTTACTCTGGTTTCTCAGTCTGTTTCCTAGTGCCGGTTTGAAGTTCCTGCAGTTTTCACTGTAAAACCGAGTTGGAGCTAGTACCTTCCCATATGTATGTATGGAGTGGATTTGGAAAATGAAAAGAAAATATGTGTTCCCAACAAGCTAGTTGAAGGTCGGCTTTCACACAAAAATATCTCTCAAAACTGAGCATGTGGAGAGACGTTAGTTCATCTAGCACAATGGGAACGGGTTGCAGGATAATCTTTTACTCTGGTTTCTCAGTCTGTTCCAAGTGCCGGTTGAAGTTCCTGCAGTTTTCACTGTAAAACCTAGTTGGAGCTAGTACCTTCCCATATATATGTACGGAGTGGAGTTGGAAACTGAAAAGAAACTTTGAGGTCCCAAAAAGCTAGTTGAAGGACGGCTTTAACACACAATTATCTCTCTAAACTGAGCAGGTCGAGAGACGTTCGTTCATCTAGCACAAAGTGAACGGGTTGAAGGAGAAAGTTTTACTCTGGTTTCTCAGTCTGTTTCCTAGTGCCGGTTTGAACTTCCTGCAGTTTTCACTGTAAAACTGAGTTGGAGCTGGTACCTTCCCATATATATGTATGGATTGGAGTTGGAAACTGAAAAGAAACTTTGTGTTCCCAAGAAACTATTTGAAGGACGGCTTTCACACTCACTTATCACTCAAATCTGAGCATGTGGAGAGACGTTCGTTCATCTAGCACAAAGGGAACGGGTTGCAGGAGAAACTTTTACTCTGGTTTCTCAGTCTGTTTCCTAGTGCCGGTTTGCTATTCTTGCAGTTTTCACTGTAAAACCGAGTTGGAGGTAGTACCTTCCCATATATATGTATGGGTTGGTGTTGGAAACTGAAAAGAAATTCTTTGTTTCCAACAAGCTATTTGAAGAACGGCTTTCACACACACTTATCTCTCAAAACTGAGCATGTGGAGAGACGATCGTTCATCTAGCACAAAGGGAACTGTTTGAAGGAGTATGTTTTACTCTGGATTCTCAGTCTGTTTCCTACTGCCGGTTTGAACATCCTGCAGTTTTCACTGTAAAATCGAGTTGGTGCTAGTACCTTCCCATATATATGTATGGAGTGGAGTTGGATACTGAAAAGAATCTTTGTGTTCCCAACAAGCTAGTTGAAGGACGGCTTTCACACACACTTATCTCTCAAAACTGAGCATGTGGAGAGACGTTCGTTCATCTAGCACAAAGGGAACAGGTGGCACTGGAAAATTTTACTCTGGTTTCTCAGTCTGTTTCCTAGTGCCGGTTTGAAGTTCCTGCAGTTTTCACTGTAAAACCGAGTTGTAGCTAGTACATTCCCATATATATGTATGGAGTGGAGTTGGAAACTGTAAAGAAAATTTGTGTTCCGAACAAGCTATTTGAAAGACAGCTTACACACACACTTATCTCTCAAAACTGAGCATGTGCAGAGACGTTCGTTCATCTAGCACAAAAGGAACGGTTTGCAGTAGAAACTTTTACTCTGGTTTCACAGTCTGTTTCCTAGTGTCGGTTTGAACTTCCTGCAGTTTTCACTGTAAAACCGATTTGGAGCTAGTACATTCCCATATATATTTATGGGTTGGAGTTGGAAACATAAAAGAAACTTTGTGTTTGCAACAAGCTAGTTGAAGGACGGCTTTCACACACACTTATCTCTCAAAACTGAGCATGTGGAGAGACGTTCGTTCATCTAGCACAAAAGGAATGCGTTGCAGGAGAAACTTTTACTCTGGTTTCTCAGTCTGTTCCAAGTGCCGGTTGAAGTTCCTGCAGTTTTCTATGTAAAACCTAGTTGGAGCTAGTACCTTCCCATATATATGTATGGAGTGGATTTGGAAACTGAAAAGAAACTATGAGTTCCCAAAAAGCTAGTTGAAGGACGGCTTTCACACACACTTATCTCTCAAAACTGAGCATGTGGAGAGACGTTCGTTCATCTAGCACAAAGGGAACGGGTTGCAGTAGAAACTTTTATTCTGGTTTCTCAGTCTGTTTCCTAGTGCCGGTTTGAACTTCCTGCAGTTTTCACTGTAAAACTGAGTTGGAGCTAGTACCTTCCCATATATATGTATGGAGTGGTGTTGGAAACTGAAAAGAAACTTTGTGTTTGCAACAAGCTAGTTGAAGGACGGCTTTCACACACACTTATCTCTCAAAACTGAGCATGTGGAGAGACGTTCGTTCATCTAGCACAAAAGGAATGAGTTGCAGGAGAAACTTTTACTCTGGTTTCTCAGTCTGTTCCAAGTGCTGGTTGAAGTTCCTGCAGTTTTCACTGTAAAACCTAGTTGGAGCTAGTACTTTCCCATATATATGTATGGAGTGGAGTTGGAAACTGAAAAGAAACTTTGTGTTCCCAAAAAGCAAGTTGAAGTACGGCTTTCACACACACTTATATCTCAAAACTGAGCATGTGGAGAGACGTTCGTTCATCTAGCACAAAGTGAACGGGATGAAGGAGAAAGTTTTACTCTGGTTTCTCAGTCTGTTTCCTAGTGCCGGTTTGAACTTCCTGCAGTTTTCACTGTAAAACTGAGTTGGAGCTAGTACCTTCCCATATATATGTATGGAGTGGAGTTGGAAACTGAAAAGAAACTTTGTGTTCCCAACAAGCTAGTTGAAGGACGACTTTAACACACTCTTATCTCTCAAACTGAGCATGTGGAGAGACGTTCTTACATCTATCACAAAGGGAACGGGTTGCAGGAGAAACTTTCTCTCTGGTTTCTTTGTCTGTTTCCTAGTGCCTGTTTGAAGTTCCTGCAGTTTTCAGTGTAAAACCGTGTTGGAACTAGTACCATCCCGTATGTATGTATGGAGTGGAGTTGGAAACTGAAAAGAAACTATGTGTTCCGAACAAGCAAGTTGAAGGTCGGCTTTCACACACAATTATCTCTCAAAACTGAGCATGTGGAGAGACGTTCGTTCATCTAGCACAAAGGGAACGGGTTGCAGTAGAAACTTTTATTCTGGTTTCTCAGTCTGTTTCCTAGTGTCGGTTTGAACTTCCTGCAGTTTTCACTGTAAAACCGAGTTGGAGCTAGTACATTCCCATATATATCTACGGAGTGGAGTTGGAAACTGAAAAGAATCTTTGTGTTCCCAACAAGCTAGTTGAAGGAAGGCATACACACACAATTATCTCTCAAACTGAGCATGTGGAGAGATGTTCTTACATCTAGCACAAAGGGAACGGGTTGCAGGAGAAACTTTCTCTCTGGTTTCTTAGTCTGTTTCGTAGTGCCGGTTTGAACTTCCTGCAGTTTTCACTGTAAAACCGAGTTGGAGCTAGTACCTTCCCATATATATGTATGGGTTGGAGGTGGGAACTGAAAAGAAACTTTGTGTTCCATACAAGCTAGTTGAAGGACGGCTTTCACACACACATATGTCTCAAAACTGAGCATGTGGAGAGACGTTCGTTCATCTAGCACAAAGGGAACGGGTTGCAGGAGAAAGTTTTACTCTGTTTTCTCAGTCTGCTTCCTAGTGCCGGTTTGAAGTTCCTGCAGTTATCACTGTAAAACTGAGTTAGAGCTAATACCTTCCCTTATATATTTATGGAGTGGAGTTGGAAACTGAAAAGAAACTTTTTGTTTCCATCAAGCTAGTTGAAGAACGGCTTTCACACACAGTTATCTCTCAAAACTGAGCATGTGGAGAGACGTTCATTCATCTAGCACAAAGGGAACGGGTGGCAGGAGAAACTTTACTCTGGTTTCTCAGTCTGTTTCCTAGTGCCGGTTTGAACTTCCTGCAGTTTTCACAGTAAAACTGGGTTGGAGCTAGTACCTTCCCATATATATGTATGGAGTGGAGTTGGAAACTGAAAAGAAACTTTGTGTTCCCAACAAGCTAGTTGAAGGACGGCTTTCACACACACTTATCTCTCAAAACTGAGCATGTGGAGAGAAGTTCGTTCATCTAGCACAAAGGGAACAGGTTGCAGGGGAAACTTTTACTCTGGTTTCTCAGTCTGTTTCCTAGTGCCGGTTTGAAGTTCCTGTAGTTTTCACTGTAAAACCGAGTTGGAGCTAGTACTTCCCATATATATGCATGGAGTGGAGTTGGAAACTGAAAAGAAACTTTGTGTTCCCAACAAGCTAGTTGAAGGACGGCTTTCACACACACATAACTCTCAAAATTGAGCATGTGGAGAGACGTTCGTTCATCTAGCACAAAGGGAACGGGTTGCAGGAGGAACTTTTACTTTTGTTCTCAGTCTGTTTCCTAGTGCCAGTTTGATGTTGCTGCAGTTTTCACTGTAAAACAGTGTTGGAGCTAGTACGTTCCCATATATATTTATGGGGTGGATTTGGAAACAGAAAAGAAACTTTGTGTTTGCAACAAGCTAGTTCAAGGACGGCTTTCACACACACTTATCTCTCAAAACTGAGCATGTGGAGAGACGTTCGTTCATCTAGCACAAAGTGAACGGGTTGCAGGAGAAACTTTTACTCAGATTTCTCAGTCTGTTTCCTAGTACCGGTTTGATGTTCCTGCAGTTTTCACTGTAAAACAGAGTTCGAGCTAGTACCGTCCCAAATATATGTATGGAGTGGAATTTGCAACTGAAAAGAAACTTCGTGTTCCCAACAAGCTAGTTGAAGGACGGCTTTCAGACACAATTATCTCTCAGAACTGAGCATGTGGAGAGACGTTCGTTCATTTAGCACATAGGGAACTGTTGCAGGAGAAACTTTTACTCAGGTTTCTCAGTCTGTTTCTTGGTGCCGGTTTGAAGTTCCTGCAGATTTCACTGTAAAACCGAGTTGGAGCTAGTACCTTCCCATATATATGTATGGAGTGGAGTTTGCAAATGAAAAGAAACTTTGTGTTCCCAACAAGAAATTTGAAGGACGGCTTTCACACACAATTATCACTCAGAACTGAGCATGTGGAGAGACGATCTTTCATCTAGCACAAATGGAACGGGTTGCAGGAGAAACTTTTACTCTGGTTTCTCAGTCTGTTTCCTAGTGCCCGATTGAAGTTCCTGCAGTTTTCACTGTAAAACCGAGTTCGAGCTAGTACCTTCCCATATATATGTATGGAGTGGAGTTTGCAACTGAAAAGAAACTTTGTGTTCCCAACAAGCTAGTTGAAGTACGGCTTTCACAAACAATTATCTCTCAGAACTGAGCATGTGGAGAGACGTTCGTTCATCTAGCACAAAGGGAACGGGTTGCAGTAGAAACTTTTATTCTGGTTTCTCAGTCTGTTTCCTAGTGTCGGTTTGAACTTCCTGCAGTTTTCACTGTAAAACCGAGTTGGAGCTAGTACATTCCCATATATATCTACGGAGTGGAGTTGGAAACTGAAAAGAATCTTTGTGTTCCCAACAAGCTAGTTGAAGGAAGGCATACACACACAATTATCTCTCAAACTGAGCATGTGGAGAGATGTTCTTACATCTAGCACAAAGGGAACGGGTTGCAGGAGAAACTTTCTCTCTGGTTTCTTAGTCTGTTTCGTAGTGCCGGTTTGAACTTCCTGCAGTTTTCACTGTAAAACCGAGTTGGAGCTAGTACCTTCCCATATATATGTATGGGTTGGAGGTGTGAACTGAAAAGAAACTTTGTGTTCCATACAAGCTAGTTGAAGGACGGCTTTCACACACACATATGTCTCAAAACTGAGCATGTGGAGAGACGTTCGTTCATCTAGCACAAAGGGAACGGGTTGCAGGAGAAAGTTTTACTCTGTTTTCTCAGTCTGCTTCCTAGTGCCGGTTTGAAGTTCCTGCAGATATCACTGTAAAACTGAGTTAGAGCTAATACCTTCCCTTATATATTTATGGAGTGGAGTTGGAAACTGAAAAGAAACTTTTTGTTTCCATCAAGCTAGTTGAAGAACGGCTTTCACACACAGTTATCTCTCAAAACTGAGCATGTGGAGAGACGTTCATTCATCTAGCACAAAGGGAACGGGTGGCAGGAGAAACTTTTACTCTGGTTTCTCAGTCTGTTTCCTAGTGCCGGTTTGAACTTCCTGCAGTTTTCACAGTAAAACTGGGTTGGAGCTAGTACCTTCCCATATATATGTATGGAGTGGAGTTGGAAACTGAAAAGAAACTTTGTGTTCCCAACAAGCTAGTTGAAGGACGGCTTTCACACACACTTATCTCTCAAAACTGAGCATGTGGAGAGAAGTTCGTTCATCTAGCACAAAGGGAACAGGTTGCAGGGGAAACTTTTACTCTGGTTTCTCAGTCTGTTTCCTAGTGCCGGTTTGAAGTTCCTGTAGTTTTCACTGTAAAACCGAGTTGGAGCTAGTACTTCCCATATATATGCATGGAGTGGAGTTGGAAACTTAAAAGAAACTTTGTGTTCCCAACAAGCTAGTTGAAGGACGGCTTTCACACACACATAACTCTCAAAATTGAGCATGTGGAGAGACGTTCGTTCATCTAGCACAAAGGGAACGGGTTGCAGGAGGAACTTTTACTTTGGTTCTCAGTCTGTTTCCTAGTGCCAGTTTGATGTTGCTGCAGTTTTCACTGTAAAACAGTGTTGGAGCTAGTACGTTCCCATATATATTTATGGGGTGGATTTGGAAACAGAAAAGAAACTTTGTGTTTGCAACAAGCTAGTTCAAGGACGGCTTTCACACACACTTATCTCTCAAAACTGAGCATGTGGAGAGACGTTCTTTCATCTAGCACAAAGTGAACGGGTTGCAGGAGAAACTTTTACTCAGATTTCTCAGTCTGTTTCCTAGTACCGGTTTGATGTTCCTGCAGTTTTCACTGTAAAACAGAGTTCGAGCTAGTACCGTCCCAAATATATGTATGGAGTGGAATTTGCAACTGAAAAGAAACTTCGTGTTCCCAACAAGCTAGTTGAAGGACGGCTTTCAGACAAAATTATCTCTCAGAACTGAGCATGTGGAGAGACGTTCGTTCATTTAGCACATAGGGAACTGTTGCAGGAGAAACTTTTACTCAGGTTTCTCAGTCTGTTTCTTGGTGCCGGTTTGAAGTTCCTGCAGATTTCAATGTAAAACAGAGTTGGAGCTAGTACCTTCCCATATATATGTATGGAGTGGAGTTTGCAAATGAAAAGAAACTTTGTGTTCCCAACAAGAAATTTGAAGGACGGCTTTCACACACAATTATCACTCAGAACTGAGCATGTGGAGAGACGATCGTTCATCTAGCACAAAGGGAACGGGTTGCAGGAGAAACTTTTACTCTGGTTTCTCAGTCTGTTTCCTAGTGCCCGATTGAAGTTCCTGCAGTTTTCACTGTAAAACCGAGTTCGAGCTAGTACCTTCCCATATATATGTATGGAGTGGAGTTTGCAACTGAAAAGAAACTTTGTGTTCCCAACAAGCTAGTTGAAGTACGGCTTTCACAAACAATTATCTCTCAGAACTGAGCATGTGGAGAGACGTTCGTTCATCTAGCACAAAGGGAACGGTTTGCAGGAGAAACTTTTACTCTGGTTTCTCAGTCGTTTCCTAGTGCCGGTTTGAATTCCTGCAGTTTTCACTGTAAAACCGAGTTCGAGCTAGTACCTTCCCATATATATTTATGGAGTGGTGTTGGAAACTGAAAAGAAACTTTGTGTTCCCAACAAGCTAGTTGAAGGACGGCTTTCACACACACATATCTCTCAAAACTGAACATGTGGGGAGACTTTCGTTCATCTAGCACAATGGGAACGGGATGCAGGAGAAACTTTTACTCTATATTCTCAGTCTGTTTCCTAGTGCCGGTTTGAAGTTCCTGCAGTTTTCACTGTAAAACCGAGTTCTAGGTAGTACCTTCCCATATATATGTATGGAGTGGAGTTGGAAACTGAAAAGAAAGTTTGTGTTCCCAACAAGCTAGTTGAAGGACGGCTTTCACACACACTTATCTCTCAAAACTGAGCAAGTGGAGAGACGATCGTTCATCTAGAACAAAGTGAACGGGTTGCAGGAGAAACTTTTTCTCAGATTTCTCAGTCTGTTTCCTAGTACCGGTTTGAATTTCCTGCAGTTTTCACTGTAAAACCGAGTTGGAGGTAGTACCTTCCCTTATATTTGTATGGAGTGGAGTAGGAAAATGAAAAGAAAATTTGTGTTCCCAACAAGCTAGTTGAATGTTGGCATTCACACACATATATCTCTCAAAACTGAGCATGTGGATAGACGATCGTTCATGTAGCACAAAGGGAACGGGTTGCAGTAGAAACTTCTACTCTGGTTTCTCAGTCTGTTTCCTAGTGCCGGTTTGAAGTTCCTGCAGTTTTCACTGTAAAACCGAGTTCGAGCTAGTACCTTCCCATATATATGTATGGAGTGGAGTTTGCAACTGAAAAGAAACTTCGTGTTCCCAACAAGCTAGTTGAAGGACGGCTTTCAGACACAATTATCTCTCATGACTGAACATGTGGAGAGACGTTCGTTCATCTAGCACAAAGGGAACGGTTGCAGGATAAACTTTGACTCTGGTTTCTCAGTCTGTTTCTTGGTGCCGGTTTGAAGTTCCTGCAGATTTCACTGTAAAACCGAGTTGGAGCTAGTACCTTCCCATATATATGTATGGAGTGGAGTTTGCAAATGAAAAGAAACTTTGTGTTCCCAACAAGCAAGTTGAAGGACGGCTTTCACACACAATTATCACTCAGAACTTAGCATGTGGAGAGACGATCGTTCATCTAGCACAAAGGGAACGGGTTGCAGGAGAAACTTTTACTCTGGTTTCTCAGTCTGTTTCCTAGTGCCCGATTGAAGTTCCTGCAGTTTTCACTGTAAAACCGACTTCGAGCTAGTACCTTCCCATATATATGTAAGGAGTGGAGTTGGAAACTGAAAAGAAACTTTGTGTTCCCAACAAGCTAGTTGAAGGACGGCTTTCACACACACTTATCTCTCAAAACTGAGCATGTGGAGGGACGTTCGTTCATCAAGCACAAAGGGAACGGTTTTCAGGAGAAACATTTACTCTGGTTTCTCAGTCGTTTCCTAGTGCCGGTTTGAAGTTCCTGCAGTTTTTACTGTAAAACCGAGTTGGAGCTAGAACCTTCCCATATATATATATGGATTGTAGTTGGAAAATGAAAAGAAACTTTGTGTTCCCAACAAGCTTTTTGAAGGAAGTTTTTCACACACACTTACCTCTCAAAACTGAGCATGTGGAGAGACGTTTGTTCATCTAGCACAAAGGGAACGGGTTGCAGGAGAAACTTTTACTCTGGTTTCTCAGTCGTTTCCTAGTGCCGGTTTGAATTCCTGCAGTTTTCCCTGTAAAACCGAGTTTGAGCTAGTACCTTCCCATATATATTTATGGAGTGGTGTTGGAAAATGAAAAGAAACTTTGTGTTCCCAAAAAGCTAGTTGAATGAAGGCTTTCACACACACAATTATCTCTAAATTGAGCATGTGGAGAGACGTTCGTTCATCTAGCACAAAGTGAACGGGATGAAGGAGAAAGTTTTACTCTAATTTCTCAGTCTGTTTCCTAGTGCCGGTTTGAACTTCCTGCAGTTTTCACTGTTAAACCCAGTTGGAGCTAGTACATTCCCATATATATTTATGGGGTGGATTTGGAAACAGAAAAGAAACTTTGTGTTTGCAACAAGCTAGTTGAAGGACGGCTTTCACACTCAATTATCACTCAAAACTGAGCATGTGGAGAGACGTTCGTTCATCTAGCACAAAGGGAACGGGTTGCAGGAGAAACTTTTACTCTGGTTTCTCAGTCTGTTTCCTAGTGCCGGTTTGAAGTTCCTGCAGTTTTCACTGTAAAACCGAGTTGGAGCTAGTACCTTCCCATATGTATGTATGGAGTGGATTTGGAAAATGAAAAGAAAATATGTGTTCCCAACAAGCTAGTTGAAGGTCGGCTTTCACACAAAAATATCTCTCAAAACTGAGCATGTGGAGAGACGTTAGTTCATCTAGCACAATGGGAACGGTTTGCAGGAGAATCTTTTACTCTGGTTTCTCAGTCTGTTCCAAGTGCCGGTTGAAGTTCCTGCAGTTTTCACTGTAAAACCTAGTTGGAGCTAGTACCTTCCCATAAATATGTACGGAGTGGAGTTGGAAACTGAAAAGAAACTTTGAGTTCCCAAAAAGCTAGTTGAAGGACGGCTTTAACACACACTTATCTCTCTAAATTGAGCAGGTCGAGAGACGTTCGTTCATCTAGCACAAAGTGAACGGGTTGAAGGAGAAAGTTTTACTCTGGTTTCTCAGTCTGTTTCCTAGTGCCGGTTTGAACTTCCTGCAGTTTTCACTGTAAAACTGAGTTGGAGCTGGTACCTTCCCATATATATGTATGGATTGGAGTTGGAAACTGAAAAGAAACTTTGTGTTCCCAAGAAGCTAGTTGAAGGACGGCTTTCACACTCACTTATCACTCAAATCTGAGCATGTGGAGAGACGTTCGTTCATCTAGCACAAAGGGAACGGGTTGCAGGAGAAACTTTTACTCTGGTTTCTCAGTCTGTTTCCTAGTGCCGGTTTGATATTCTTGCAGTTTTCACTGTAAAACCGAGTTGGAGGTAGTACCTTCCCATATATATATATGGGTTGGTGTTGGAAACTGAAAAGAAATTCTTTGTTTCCAACAAGCTATTTGAAGAACGGCTTTCACACACACTTATCTCTCAAAACTGAGCATGTGGAGAGACGATCGTTCATCTAGCACAAAGGGAACAGGTGGCACTGGAAAATTTTACTCTGGTTTCTCAGTCTGTTTCCTAGTGCCGGTTTGAAGTTCCTGCAGTTTTCACTGTAAAACCGAGTTGTAGCTAGTACATTCCCATATATATGTATGGAGTGGAGTTGGAAACTGTAAAGAAAATTTGTGTTCCCAACAAGCTATTTGAAAGACAGCTTACACACACACTTATCTCTCAAAACTGAGCATGTGCAGAGACGTTCGTTCATCTAGCACAAAAGGAACGGTTTGCAGTAGAAACTTTTACTCTGGTTTCACAGTCTGTTTCCTAGTGTCGGTTTGAACTTCCTGCAGTTTTCACTGTAAAACCGATTTGGAGCTAGTACATTCCCATATATATTTATGGGTTGGAGTTGGAAACATAAAAGAAACTTTGTGTTTGCAACAAGCTAGTTGAAGGACGGCTTTCACACACACTTATCTCTCAAAACTGAGCATGTGGAGAGACGTTCGTTCATCTAGCATAAAAGGAATGAGTTGCAGGAGAAACTTTTACTCTGGTTTCTCAGTCTGTTCCAAGTGCCGGTTGAATTTCCTGCAGTTTTCTATGTAAAACGTAGTTGGAGCTAGTACCTTCCCATATATATGTATGGAGTGGATTTGGAAACTGAAAAGAAACTATGAGTTCCCAAAAAGCTAGTTGAAGGACGGCTTTCACACACACTTATCTCTCTACACTTAGCATGTGGAGAGACGTTCGTTCATATAGCACAAAGTGAACGGGTTGAAGGAGAAAGTTTTTCTCTGGTTTCTCAGTCTGTTTCCTAGTGCCGGTTTGAACTTCCTGCAGTTTTCACTGTAAAGCTGAGTTGGAGCTAGTACCTTCCCATATATATGTATGGAGTGGTGTTGGAAACTGAAAAGAAACTTTTTGTTTGCAACAAGCTAGTTGAAGGACGGCTTTCACACACACTTATCTCTCAAAACTGAGCATGTGGAGAGACGTTCGTTCATCTAGCACAAAAGGAATGAGTTGCAGGAGAAACTTTTACTCTGGTTTCTATGTCTGTTCCAAGTGCTGGTTGAAGTTCCTGCAGTTTTCACTGTAAAACTTAGTTGAAGCTAGTACTTTCCCATATATATGTATGGAGTGGAGTTGGAAACTGAAAAGAAACTTTGTGTTCCCAAAAAGCAAGTTGAAGGACGGCTTTCACACACACTTATATCTCAAAACTGAGCATGTGGAGAGACGTTCGTTCATCTAGCACAAAGTGAACGGGATGAAGGAGAAAGTTTTACTCTAGTTTCTCAGTCTGTTTCCTAGTGCCGGTTTGAACTTCCTGCAGTTTTCACTGTAAAACTGAGTTGGAGCTAGTACCTTCCCATATATATGTATGGAGTGGAGGTGGAAACTGAAAAGAAACTTTGTGTTCCCAACAAGCTAGTTGAAGGACGACTTTAACACACTCTTATCTCTCAAACTGAGCATGTGGAGAGACGTTCTTACATCTATCACAAAGGGAACGGGTTGCAGGAGAAACTTTCTCTCTGGTTTCATAGTCTGTTTCCTAGTGCCTTTTTGAAGTTCCTTCAGTTTTCAGTGTAAAACCGTGTTGGAACTAGTACCATCCCGTATGTATGTATGGAGTGGAGTTGGAAACTGAAAAGGAACTATGTGTTCCGAACAAGCAAGTTGAAATTCGGCTTTCACACACTATTATCTCTCAAAACTGAGCATGTGGAGAGACGTTCGTTCATCTAGCACAAAGGGAACGGGTTGCAGTAGAAACTTTTATTCTGGTTTCTCAGTCTGTTTCCTAGTGTCGGTTTGAAATTCCTGCAGTTTTCACTGTAAAACCGAGTTGGAGCTAGTACATTCCCATATATATCTACGGAGTGGAGTTGGAAACTGAAAAGAATCTTTGTGTTCCCAACAAGCTAGTTGAAGGAAGGCATACACACACAATTATCTCTCAAACTGAGCATGTGGAGAGACGTTCTTACATCTAGCACAAAGGGAACGGGTTGCAGGAGGAACTTTCTCTCTGGTTTCTTAGTCTGTTTCGTAGTGCAGGTTTGAACTTCCTGCAGTTTTCACTGTAAAACCGAGTTGGAGCTAGTACCTTCCCATATATATGTATGGGTTGGAGGTGGGAACTGAAAAGAAACTTTGTGTTCCATACAAGCTAGTTGAAGGACGGATTTCACACACACATATGTCTCAAAACTAAGCATGTGGAGAGACGTTCGTTCATCTAGCACAAAGGGAACGGGTTGCAGGAGAAAGTTTTACTCTGTTTTCTCAGTCTGCTTCCTAGTGCCGGTTTGAAGTTCCTGCAGTTATCACTGTAAAACTGAGTTAGAGCTAATACCTTCCCTTATATATTTATGGAGTGGAGTTGGAAACTGAAAAGAAACTTTTTGTTTCCATCAAGCTAGTTGAAGAACGGCTTTCACACACACTTATCTCTCAAAACTGAGCATGTGGAGAGACGTTCATTCATCTAGCAAAAAGGGAACGGGTTGCAGGAGAAACTTTTATTCTGGTTTCTCAGTCTGTTTCCTAGTGCCGGTTTGAACTTCCTGCAGTTTTCACAGTAAAACTGGGTTGGAGCTAGTACCTTCCCATATATATGTATGGAGTGGAGTTGGAAACTGAAAAGAAACTTTGTGTTCCCAACAAGCTAGTTGAAGGACGGCTTTCACACACACTTATCTCTCAAAACTGAGCATGTGGAGAGAAGTTCGTTCATCTAGCACAAAGGGAACAGGTTGCAGGGGAAACTTTTACTCTGGTTTCTCAGTCTGTTTCCTAGTGCCGGTTTGAAGTTCCTGTAGTTTTCACTGTAAAACCGAGTTGGAGCTAGTACATCCCATATATATGCATGGAGTGGAGTTGGAAACTGAAAAGAAACTTTGTGTTCCCAACAAGCTAGTTGAAGGACGGCTTTCACACACACATAACTCTCAAAATTGAGCATGTGGAGAGACGTTCGTTCATCTAGCACAAAGGGAACGGGTTGCAGGAGGAACTTTTACTTTGGTTTCTCAGTCTGTTTCCTAGTGCCAGTTTGATGTTGCTGCAGTTTTCACTGTAAAACAGTGTTGGAGCTAGTACGTTCCCATATATATTTATGGGGTGGATTTGGAAACAGAAAAGAAACTTTGTGTTTGCAACAAGCTAGTTCAAGGACGGCTTTCACACACACTTATCTCTCAAAACTGAGCATGTGGAGAGACGTTCGTTCATCTAGCACAAATGGAACGGGTTGCAGGAGAAACTTTTACTCTGGTTTCTCAGTCTGTTCCAAGTGCCGGTTGAAGTTCCTGCAGTTTTCACTGTAAAACCTAGTTGGAGCTAGTACTTTCCGATATATATGTATGGAGTGGAGTTGGAAACTGAAAAGAAACTATGTGTTCCCAAAAAGCTAGTTGAATGACGGCTTTCACACACACTATTATCTCTATATTGAGCATGTGGAGAGACGTTCGTTCATCTAGCACAAAGTGAACGGGATGAAGGAGAAAGTTTTACTCTAATTTCTCAGTCTGTTTCCTAGTGCCGGTTTGAACTTCCTGCAGTTTTCACTGTAAAACCGAGTTGGAGCATGTACCTTCCCATATAAATGTATGGATTGGATTTGGAAACTGAAAAGTAACTTTGTGTTCCCAACAAGCTAGTTGAAGGACGGCTTTCACACACACTTATCTCTCAAAATGGAGCATGTGGAGAGACGTTCGTTCATCTAGCATAAAGGGAACAGGTGGCAGGGGAAACTTTTACTCTGTTTTCTCAGTCTGTTTCCTAGTGCCGGTTGGAAGTTCCTGCAGTTTTCACTGTAAAACCGATTTGGAGCTAGTACCTTCCCATATATATGTATGGAGTGGAGTTGGAAACTGAAAAGAAATTTTGTGTTCCCAACAAGGTAGTTGAAGGACGGCTTTCACACATACATAACTCTCAAAAATGAGCATGTGGAGAGACGTTCGTTCATCTAGCAAAAATGGAATGGGTTGCAGGAGAACCTTTTACTCTGGTTTCTCAGTCTGTTTCCTAGTGCCAGTTTGAAGTTCCTGCAGTTTTCACTATAAAACCGAGTTGGAGCTAGTACCTTCCCATATATATGTATGGAGTGGAGTTGGAAACTGAAAAGAAACTTTGTGTTCCCAACAAGCTAGTTGAAGGACGGCTTTCACACACACATATCTCTGAAAACTGAGCATGTGGAGAGACGTTCGTTCATCTAGCACAAATGGAACGGGTAGCAGGCGTAACTTTCACTGTGGTTTCTCAGTCTGTTCCAAGTGCCGGTTGAAGTTCCTGCAGTTTTCACTGTAAAACCTAGTTGGAGCTCGTACCTTCCCATATATATGTATGGAGTGGAGTTGGAAACTGAAAAGAAACTTTGTGTTCCCAACAAACTAGTTGAAGGTCGGCTTTCACACACACTTATCTCTCAAAACTGAGCATGTGGAGAGACGTTCGTTCATCTAGCACAAAGGGAACAGGTTGCAGGAGAAACTTTTACTCTATTTTCTCAGTCTGTTTCCTAGTGCCGGTTTGAAATTCCTGCATTATTCACTGTAAAACCGAGTTGGAGCAAGTACCTTCCAATATAAATTTATGGAGTGGAGTTTGAAACTGAAAAGAAACTTTGTGTTCCCAACCAGCTAGTTGAAGGACGGCTTTCAAACACACATATCTCTGAAAACTGAGCATGTGGAGAGACGTTCGTTCATCTAGCACAAAGGGAACGGTTTGCAGGAGAAACTTTTACTGTGGTTTCTCAGTCTGTTACAAGTGCCGGTTGAAGTTCTTGCAGTTTTCACTGTAAAACCTAGTTGGAGCTAGTACCTTCCCATATATATGTATGGAATGGAGATGGAAACTGAAAAGAAACTTTGTGTTCCCAACAAGCTATTTGAAGGACGGCTTTCACACACACTTATCTCTCAAAACTGAGCATGTGGAGAGACTTTCGTACATCTAGCAAAAATGGAATGGGTTGCAGGAGAAACTTTTACTCTGGTTTCTCAGTCTGTTTCCTAGTGCCGGGTTGAACTTCCTGCAGTTTTCAATGTAAAACCTAGTTGGAGCTAGTACCTTCCCATATATATTTATGGAGTGGAGTAGGAAACTGAAAAGAAATTTTTGTTTCAAACAAGCTAGTTGAAGGACGGTTTTCACACACACTAATCTCTCAAAACTGAGCATGTGGAGAGACGTTCGTTCATCTAGCACAAAGGGATCAGGTTGAAGTTGAAAGTTTTATTCTGGTTTCTCAGTCTGTTTCCTAGTGCCGGTTTGAACTTCCTGAAGTTTTCACTGTAAAACCTAGTTGGAGCTAGTATATTCCCATATAAATTTATGGAGTGGAGTTGGAAACTGAAAAATAACTTTGTGTTCCCAACAAGCTAGTTGAAGTACGGCTTTCACACACACTTATCTCTCAAAACTGAGCATGTGGAGAGACGTTCGTTCATCTAGCACAAAGGGAACAGGTTACAGGGGAAATTTTTACTCTGGTTTTTCAGTCTGTTTCCTAGTGCCGGTTTAAAGTTCCTGCACTTTTCACTGTAAAACCGAGTTGGAGCTTGTACCTTCCCATATATATGTATGGAGTGGAGTTGGAAAAGGAAAAGAACTTTGTGTTCCCAAAAAGGTGGTTGAAGGACGGCTTTCACACACACTTTACTCTCAAATCTGAGCATGTGGAGAGACGTTCGTTCATCTAGCACAAAGGGAACGGGTTGAAGGGGAAACTTTTACTCTGGTTTCTCAGTCTGTTTCCTAGTGCCGGTTTGAACTTCCTGCAGTTTTCACTGTAAACCCGAGTTGGAGCTAGAACCTTCCCACATATATTTATGGGGTGGAGTAGGAATCTGAAAAGAAATTTTTTATTTCCAACAAGCTAGTTGAAGGACGGCTTTCACACACATTTATCTCTCAAAACTGAGCATGTGGAGAGACGTTCGTTCATCTAGCACAAAGGGAAAGGGTTGCATGGGAAACTTTTACTCTGGTTTCTCAATCTGTTTCCTACTGCCGTTTTGAAGTTCCTGCATTTTTCACTGTAAAACCTAGTTGGAGCTAGTACCTTCTCTTATATATGTATGGATTGGAGTTTGCAACTGAAAAGAAACTTTGTGTTCCCAACAAGCTAGTTGAAGGACGGCTTTCACACACACTTATCTCTCAAAACTGAGCATGTGGAGAGACGTTCGTTCATCTAGCACAAAAGGAATGAGTTGCAGGAGAAACTTTTACTCTGGTTTCTCAGTCTGTTCCAAGTGCTGGTTGAAGTTCCTGCAGTTTTCACTGTAAAACCTAGTTGGAGCTAGTACTTTCCCATATATATGTATGGAGTGGAGTTGGAAACTGAAAAGAAACTTTGTGTTCCCGAAAAGCAAGTTGAAGGACGGCTTTCACACACACTTATATCTCAAAACTGAGCATGTGGAGAGACGTTCGTTCATCTAGCACAAAGTGAACGGGATGAAGGAGAAAGTTTTACTCTTGTTTCTCA
This sequence comes from Camelus dromedarius, assembly GCF_036321535.1. NCBI lineage: Eukaryota > Metazoa > Chordata > Mammalia > Artiodactyla > Camelidae > Camelus > Camelus dromedarius. The sequence continues at coordinate 10,696,070 of NC_087470.1, read as the reverse complement.
GTCTGTTTCCTAGTGCCGGTTTGAACTTCCTGCAGTTTTCACTGTAAAACTGAGTTGGAGCTAGTTCCTACCCATATATATTTATGGAGTGGAGTTGGAAACTGAAAAGAAACTTTGTGTTCCCAACAAGCTAGTTGAAGGACGACTCTAACACACTCTTATCTCTCAAACTGGGCATGTGGAGAGACGTTCTTACATCTATCACAATGGGAACGGGTTGCAGGAGAAACTTTCTCTCAGGTTTCTTTGTCTGTTTCCTAGTGCCTGTTTGAAGTTCCTGCAGTTTTCAGTGTAAAACCGTGTTGGAACTAGTACCATCCCGTATGTATGTATGGAGTGGAGTTGGAAACTGAAAAGAATCTATGTGTTCCGAACAAGCAAGTTGCAGGTCGGCTTTCACACACAATTATCTCTCAAAACTGAGCATGTTGAGAGACGTTCGTTCATCTAGCACAAAGGGAACGGGTTGCAGTAGAAACTTTTATTCTGGTTTCTCAGTCTGTTTCCTAGTGTCCGTTTGAACTTCCAGCAATTTTCACTGTAAAACCGAGTTGGAGCTAGTACATTCCCATATATATCTACGGAGTGGAGTTGGAAACTGAAAAGAAACTTTGTGTTCCCAACAAGCTAGTTGAAGGAAGGCATACACACACAATTATCTCTCAAACTGAGCATGTGGAGAGACGTTCTTACATCTAGCACAAAGGGAACGGGTTGCAGGAGAAACTTTCTCTCTGGTTTCTTAGTCTGTTTCGTAGTGCCGGTTTGAACTTCCTGCAGTTTTCACTGTAAAACCGAGTTGGAGCTAGTACCTTCCCATATATATGTATGGGTTGGAGGTGGAAACTGAAAAGAAACTTTGTGTTCCATACAAGCTATTTGAAGGACGACTTTCACACACACATATGTCTCAAAACTGAGCATGTGGAGAGACGTTCGTTCATCTAGCACAAAGGGAACGGGTTGCAGGAGAAAGTTTTACTCTGTTTTCTCAGTCTGCTTCCTAGTGCCGGTTTGAAGTTCCTGCAGTTATCACTGTAAAATTGAGTTAGAGCTAATATCTTCCCATATATATTTATGGAGTGGAGTTGGAAACTGAAAAGAAACTTTTTGTTTCCAACAAGCTAGTTGAAGAACGGCTTTCACACACACTTATCTCTCAAAACTGAGCATGTGGAGAGACGTTCATTCATCTAGCACAAAGGGAACGGGTTGCAGGAGAAACTTTTACTCTGGTTTCTCAGTCTGTTTCCTAGTGCCGGTTTTAAGTTCCTGCAGTTTTCACTGTAAAACAGATTTAGAGCTAGTACCTTCCCATATATATGTATGGAGTGGAGTTGGAAACTGAAAAGAAATTTTGTGTTCCCAACAAGGTAGTTGAAGTACGGCTTTCACACATACATAACTCTCAAAAATGAGCATGAGGAGAGACGTTCGTTCATCTAGCAAAAATGGAATGGGTTGCAGGAGAACCTTTTACTCTGGTTTCTCAGTCTGTTTCCTAGTGCCAGTTGGAAGTTCCTGCAGTTTTCACTGTAAAACCGAGTTGGAGCATGTACCTTCCCATATAAATGTATGGATTGGAGTTGGAAACTGAAAAGAAACTTTGTGTTCCCAACAAGCTAGTTGAAGGTCGGCTTTCACACACACTTATCTCTCAGAACTGAGCATGTGGAGAGACGTTCATTCATCTAGCACAAAAGGAACGGGTTGCAGGATAAACTTTTACTCTGGTTTCTCAGTCTGTTTCCTAGGGCCGGTTTGAACTTCCTGCAGTTTTCACTGTAAAACCGAGTTGGAGCTAGTACATTCCCATATATATGTATGGAGTGGAGTTGGAAACTGAAAAGAAACGTTGTGTTCCCAACAAGCTAGTTGAAGTACGGCTTTCACACACACATATCTCTGAAAACTGAGCATGTGGAGAGACGTTCGTTCATCTAGCACAAATGGAACTGTTTGCAGGCTTAACTATCTCTGTGGTTTCCCAGTCTGTTCCAAGTGCCGGTTGAAGATCCTGCAGTTTTCACTGTAAAACCTAGTTGGAGCTCGTACCTTCCCATATATATTTATGGAGTGGAGTAGGAAACTGAAAAGAAATTTTTGTTTCAAACAAGCTAGTTGAAGGACGGTTTTCACACACACTAATCTCTCAAAACTGAGCATGTGGAGAGACGTTCGTTCATCTAGCACAAAGGGATCAGGTTGAAGTTGAAAGTTTTATTCTGGTTTCTCAGTCTGTTTCCTAGTGCCGGTTTGAACTTCCTGAAGTTTTCACTGTAAAACCTAGTTGGAGCTAGTATATTCCCATATAAATTTATGGAGTGGAGTTGGAAACTGAAAAATAACTTTGTGTTCCCAACAAGCTAGTTGAAGTACGGCTTTCACACACACTTATCTCTCAAAACTGAGCATGTGGAGAGACGTTCGTTCATCTAGCACAAAGGGAACAGGTTACAGGGGAAATTTTTACTCTGGTTTTTCAGTCTGTTTCCTAGTGCCGGTTTAAAGTTCCTGCACTTTTCACTGTAAAACCGAGTTGGAGCTTGTACCTTCCCATATATATGTATGGAGTGGAGTTGGAAAAGGAAAAGAACTTTGTGTTCCCAAAAAGGTGGTTGAAGGACGGCTTTCACACACACTTTACTCTCAAATCTGAGCATGTGGAGAGACGTTCGTTCATCTAGCACAAAGGGAACGGGTTGAAGGGGAAACTTTTACTCTGGTTTCTCAGTCTGTTTCCTAGTGCCGGTTTGAACTTCCTGCAGTTTTCACTGTAAACCCGAGTTGGAGCTAGAACCTTCCCACATATATTTATGGGGTGGAGTAGGAATCTGAAAAGAAATTTTTTATTTCCAACAAGCTAGTTGAAGGACGGCTTTCACACACATTTATCTCTCAAAACTGAGCATGTGGAGAGACGTTCGTTCATCTAGCACAAAGGGAAAGGGTTGCATGGGAAACTTTTACTCTGGTTTCTCAATCTGTTTCCTACTGCCGTTTTGAAGTTCCTGCATTTTTCACTGTAAAACCTAGTTGGAGCTAGTACCTTCTCTTATATATGTATGGATTGGAGTTTGCAACTGAAAAGAAACTTTGTGTTCCCAACAAGCTAGTTGAAGGACGGCTTTCACACACACTTATCTCTCAAAACTGAGCATGTGGAGAGACGTTCGTTCATCTAGCACAAAAGGAATGAGTTGCAGGAGAAACTTTTACTCTGGTTTCTCAGTCTGTTCCAAGTGCTGGTTGAAGTTCCTGCAGTTTTCACTGTAAAACCTAGTTGGAGCTAGTACTTTCCCATATATATGTATGGAGTGGAGTTGGAAACTGAAAAGAAACTTTGTGTTCCCGAAAAGCAAGTTGAAGGACGGCTTTCACACACACTTATATCTCAAAACTGAGCATGTGGAGAGACGTTCGTTCATCTAGCACAAAGTGAACGGGATGAAGGAGAAAGTTTTACTCTTGTTTCTCAGTCTGTTTCCTAGTGCCGGTTTGAACTTCCTGCAGTTTTCACTGTAAAACTGAGTTGGAGCTAGTTCCTACCCATATATATTTATGGAGTGGAGTTGGAAACTGAAAAGAAACTTTGTGTTCCCAACAAGCTAGTTGAAGGACGACTCTAACACACTCTTATCTCTCAAACTGGGCATGTGGAGAGACGTTCTTACATCTATCACAATGGGAACGGGTTGCAGGAGAAACTTTCTCTCAGGTTTCTTTGTCTGTTTCCTAGTGCCTGTTTGAAGTTCCTGCAGTTTTCAGTGTAAAACCGTGTTGGAACTAGTACCATCCCGTATGTATGTATGGAGTGGAGTTGGAAACTGAAAAGAATCTATGTGTTCCGAACAAGCAAGTTGCAGGTCGGCTTTCACACACAATTATCTCTCAAAACTGAGCATGTTGAGAGACGTTCGTTCATCTAGCACAAAGGGAACGGGTTGCAGTAGAAACTTTTATTCTGGTTTCTCAGTCTGTTTCCTAGTGTCCGTTTGAACTTCCAGCAATTTTCACTGTAAAACCGAGTTGGAGCTAGTACATTCCCATATATATCTACGGAGTGGAGTTGGAAACTGAAAAGAAACTTTGTGTTCCCAACAAGCTAGTTGAAGGAAGGCATACACACACAATTATCTCTCAAACTGAGCATGTGGAGAGACGTTCTTACATCTAGCACAAAGGGAACGGGTTGCAGGAGAAACTTTCTCTCTGGTTTCTTAGTCTGTTTCGTAGTGCCGGTTTGAACTTCCTGCAGTTTTCACTGTAAAACCGAGTTGGAGCTAGTACCTTCCCATATATATGTATGGGTTGGAGGTGGAAACTGAAAAGAAACTTTGTGTTCCATACAAGCTATTTGAAGGACGACTTTCACACACACATATGTCTCAAAACTGAGCATGTGGAGAGACGTTCGTTCATCTAGCACAAAGGGAACGGGTTGCAGGAGAAAGTTTTACTCTGTTTTCTCAGTCTGCTTCCTAGTGCCGGTTTGAAGTTCCTGCAGTTATCACTGTAAAATTGAGTTAGAGCTAATATCTTCCCATATATATTTATGGAGTGGAGTTGGAAACTGAAAAGAAACTTTTTGTTTCCAACAAGCTAGTTGAAGAACGGCTTTCACACACACTTATCTCTCAAAACTGAGCATGTGGAGAGACGTTCATTCATCTAGCACAAAGGGAACGGGTTGCAGGAGAAACTTTTACTCTGGTTTCTCAGTCTGTTTCCTAGTGCCGGTTTTAAGTTCCTGCAGTTTTCACTGTAAAACAGATTTAGAGCTAGTACCTTCCCATATATATGTATGGAGTGGAGTTGGAAACTGAAAAGAAATTTTGTGTTCCCAACAAGGTAGTTGAAGTACGGCTTTCACACATACATAACTCTCAAAAATGAGCATGAGGAGAGACGTTCGTTCATCTAGCAAAAATGGAATGGGTTGCAGGAGAACCTTTTACTCTGGTTTCTCAGTCTGTTTCCTAGTGCCAGTTGGAAGTTCCTGCAGTTTTCACTGTAAAACCGAGTTGGAGCATGTACCTTCCCATATAAATGTATGGATTGGAGTTGGAAACTGAAAAGAAACTTTGTGTTCCCAACAAGCTAGTTGAAGGTCGGCTTTCACACACACTTATCTCTCAGAACTGAGCATGTGGAGAGACGTTCATTCATCTAGCACAAAAGGAACGGGTTGCAGGATAAACTTTTACTCTGGTTTCTCAGTCTGTTTCCTAGGGCCGGTTTGAACTTCCTGCAGTTTTCACTGTAAAACCGAGTTGGAGCTAGTACATTCCCATATATATGTATGGAGTGGAGTTGGAAACTGAAAAGAAACGTTGTGTTCCCAACAAGCTAGTTGAAGTACGGCTTTCACACACACATATCTCTGAAAACTGAGCATGTGGAGAGACGTTCGTTCATCTAGCACAAATGGAACTGTTTGCAGGCTTAACTATCTCTGTGGTTTCCCAGTCTGTTCCAAGTGCCGGTTGAAGATCCTGCAGTTTTCACTGTAAAACCTAGTTGGAGCTCGTACCTTCCCATATATATGTATGGAGTGGAGTTGGAAACTGAAAAGAAACTTTGTGTTCCCAACAAACTAGTTGAAGGACGGATATCACACACACTTATCTCTCAAAACTGAGCATGTGGAGAGACGTTCGTTCATCTAGCACAAATGGAACAGGTTGCAGGAGAAACTTTTACTCTATTTTCTCAGTCTGTTTCCTAGTGCCGGTTTGAACTTCCTGCATTATTCACTGTAAAACCGAGTTGGAGCAAGTACCTTCCAATATAAATTTATGGAGTGGAGTTTGAAACTGAAAAGTAACTTTGTGTTCCCAACCAGCTAGTTGAAGGACGGCTTTCAAACACACATATCTCTGAAAACTGAGCATGTGGAGAGACGTTCGTTCATCTAGCAAAAAGGGAATTGTTTTGCAGGAGAAACTTTTACTGTGGTTTCTCAGTCTGTTACAAGTGCCGGTTGAAGTTCTTGCAGTTTTCACTGTAAAACCTAGTTGGAGCTAGTACCATCCCATATATATGTATGGAATGGAGATGGAAACTGAAAAGAAACTTTGTGTTCCCAACAAGCTATTTGAAGGACGGCTTTCACACACACTTATCTCTCAAAACTGAGCATGTGGAGAGACTTTCGTACATCTAGCAAAAATGGAATGGGTTGCAGGAGAAACTTTTACTCTGGTTTCTCAGTCTGTTTCCTAGTGCCGGTTTGAAATTCCTGCAGTTTTCACTGTAAAACCTAGTTGGAGCATGTACCTTCCCATATAAATGTATGGATTGGAGTTGGAAACTGAAAAGAAACTTTGTGTTCCCAACAAGCTAGTTGAAGGACGGCTTTCACACACACTTATCTCTCAAAACGGAGCATGTGGAGAGACGTTCGTTCATCTAGCATAAAGGGAACAGGTTGCAGGGGAAACTTTTACTCTGGTTTCTCAGTCTGTTTCCTAGTGCCGGTTTGAAGTTCCTGCAGTTTTCACTGTAAAACCGATTTGGAGCTAGTACCTTCCCATATATATGTATGGAGTGGAGTTGGAAACTGAAAAGAAATTTTGTGTTCCCAACAAGGTAGTTGAAGGACGGCTTTCACACATACATAAATCTCAAAAATGAGCATGTGGAGAGACGTTCGTTCATCTAGCAAAAATGGAATGGGTTGCAGGAGAACCTTTTACTCTGGTTTCTCAGTCTGTTTCCTAGTGCCAGTTTGAAGTTCCTGCAGTTTTCACTATAAAACCGAGTTGGAGCTAGTACCTTCCCATATATATGTATGGATTGGAGTTGGAAACTGAAAAGAAACTTTGTGTTCCCAACAAGCTAGTTGAAGGACGGCTTTCACACACACATATCTCTCAAAACTGAGCATGTGGAGAGACGTTCGTTCATCTAGCACAAATGGAACGGGTTGCAGGCGTAATTTTCACTGTGGTTTCTCAGTCTGTTCCAAGTGCCGGTTGAAGTTCCTGCAGTTTTCACTGTAAAACCTAGTTGGAGCTCGTACTTTCCCATATATATGTATGGAGTGGAGTTGGAAACTGAAAAGAAACTTTGTGTTCCCAACAAACTAGTTGAAGGACGGCTTTCACACACACTTATCTCTCAAAACTGAGCATGTGGAGAGACGTTCGTTCATCTAGCACAAAGGGAACAGGTTGCAGGAGAAAATTTTACTCTATTTTCTCAGTCTGTTTCCTAGTGCCGGTTTGAACTTCCTGCATTATTCACTGTAAAACCGAGTTGGAGCAAGTACCTTCCAATATAAATTTATGGAGTGGAGTTTGAAACTGAAAAGAAACTTTGTGTTCCCAACCAGCTAGTTGAAGGACGGCTTTCAAACACACATATCTCTGAAAACTGAGCATGTGGAGAGACGTTCGTTCATCTAGCACAAAGGGAACGGTTTGCAGGAGAAACTTTTACTGTGGTTTCTCAGTCTGTTACAAGTGCCGGTTGAAGTTCTTGCAGTTTCACTGTAAAACCTAGTTGGAGCTCGTACCTTCCCATATATATGTATGGATTGGAGTTGGAAACTGAAAAGAAACTTTGTGTTCCCAACAAACTAGTTGAAGGACGACTTTCACACACACTTATCTCTCAAAACTTAGCATGTGGAGAGACTTTCGTACATCTAGCAAAAATGGAATGGGTTGCAGGAGAAACTTTTACTCTGGTTTCTCAGTCTGTTCCCTAGTGCCGGTTTGAACTTCCTGCAGTTTTCACTGTAAAACCTAGTTGGAGCTAGTACCTTCCCATATATATTTATGGAGTGGAGTAGGAAACTGAAAAGAAATTTTTTGTTTCCAACAAGCTAGTTGAAGGACGGTTTTCACACACACTTATCTCTCAAAACTGTGCATGTGGAGAGACGTTCGTTCATCTAGCACAAACGGATCAGGTTGAAGTTGAAAGTTTTACTCTGGTTTCTCAGTCTGTTTCCTAGTGCCGGTTTGAACTTCCTGAAGTTTTCACTGTAAAACCGAGTTGGAGCTAGTACATTCCCATATATATTTATGGGGTGGAGTAGGAATCTGAAAAGAAATTTTTTATTTCCAACAAGCTAGTTGAAGGACGGCTTTCACACACATTTATCTCTCAAAACTGAGCATGTGGAGAGACGTTCGTTCATCTAGCACAAAGGGAACGGGTTGCATGGGAAACTTTTACTCTGGTTTCTCAATCTGTTTCCTACTGCCGTTTTGAAGTTCCTGCATTTTTCACTGTAAAACCTAGTTGGAGCTAGTACCTTCCCTTATATATGTATGGATTGGAGTTTGCAACTGAAAAGAAACTTTGTGTTCCCAACAAGCTAGTTGAAGGTCGGCTTTCACACACACTTATCTCTCAGAACTGAGCATGTGGAGAGAAGTTCATTCATCTAGCACAAAAGGAACGGGTTGCAGGATAAACTTTTACTCTGGTTTCTCAGTCTGTTTCCTAGGGCCGGTTTGAACTTCCTGCAGTTTTCACTGTAAAACCGAGTTGGAGCTAGTACCTTCCCATATATATGTATGGAGTGGAGTTGGAAACTGAAAAGAAACTTTGTGTTCCCAACAAGCTAGTTGAAGTACGGCTTTCACACACACATATCTCTGAAAACTGAGCATGTGGAGAGACGTTCGTTCATCTAGCACAAATGGAACGGTTTGCAGGCTTAACTTTCTCTGTGGTTTCCCAGTCTGTTCCAAGTGCCGGTTGAAGTTCCTGCAGTTTTCACTGTAAAACCTAGTTGGAGCTAGTACCTTCCCATATATATGTATGGAGTGGAGTTGGAAATTGAAAAGAAACTTTGTGTTCCCAACAAGCTAGTTGAACGACGGCTTTCACACACACTTATCTCTCATAACTGAGCATGTGGAGAGACGTTCGTTCATCTAGCACAAAGGGAACGGTTTGCAGGAGAAACTTTTACTCTGGTTTCTCAGTCTGTTTCCTAGTGCCGGTTTGAACTTCCTGCAGTTTTCACTGTAAAACCGAGTTGGAGTTTGTACCTTCCCATATATATGTAAGGAGTGGAGTTGGAAACTGAAAAGAAAATTTGTGTTCCCAACAAGCTAGTTGAAGGAAGGCTTTCAAACACACTTTTCTCTCAAAACTGAGCATTTGGAGAGACGTTCGTTCATCTAGCACAAAAGGAACAGGTTGCAGGGGAAACTTTTACTCTGGTTTCTCAGTCTGTCTCCTAGTGCCTGTTTGAAGTTCCTGCAGTTTTCCATGTAAAACCGTGTTGGAGCTAGTACATTCCCATATATATGTATGGAGTGGAGTTTGCAACTGAAAAGAAACTTTGTGTTCCGAACAATCTATTTGAAGGACGGCTTTCACACACACTTATCTCTCAAATATGAGCAAGTGGATAGACGTTCGTTCATCTAGCATAAAGGGAACAGGTTGCAGGGGAAACTTTTAATCTGGTTTCTCAGTCTGTTTCCTAGTGCCGGTTTGAAGTTCCTGCAGTTTTCACTGTAAAACCGATTTGGAGATAGTACCTTCCCATATATAGGTATGGAGTGGATTTGGAAACTGAAAAGAAATTTTGTGTTCCCAACAAGCTATTTGAAGGACGGCTTTCTCACAAACATAACTCTCAAAACTGAGCATGTGGAGAGACTTTCGTTCATCTAGCACAAATAGAATGGGTTGCAGGAGAACCTTTTTCTCTGGTTTCTCAGTCTGTTTCCTAGTGCCAGTTTGAAGTTCCTGCAGTTTTCACTGTAAAACCGAGTTGGAGCTAGAACCTTCCCATATATATATATGGAGTGGAGTTGGAAACTGAAAAGAAACTTTGTGTTCCCAACAAGCTAGTTGAAGGACGGCTTTCACACACACATATCTCTGAAAACTGAGCATGTGGAGAGACGTTCGTTCATCTAGCATAAAGGGAACAGGTTGCAGGGAAACTTTTACTCTGGTTTCTCAGTCTGTTTCCTGGTGCCGGTTTGAACTTCCTGCAGTTTTCACTGTAAAAATGATTTGGAGCTAGTATCTTCCCATATATATGTATGGAGTGGAGTTGGAAACTGAAAAGAAATTTTGTGTTCCCAACAAGCTAGTTGAAGGACGGCTTTCACACATACATAACTCTCAAAAATGAGCATGTGGAGAGACGTTTGTTCATCTAGCACAAATGGAATGGGTTGCAGGAGAACCTTTTACTCTGGTTTCTCAGTCTGTTTCCTAGTGCCAGTTTGAATTTCCTGCAGTTTTCACTATAAAACCGAGTTGGAGCTAGTACCTTCCCATATATATGTATGGAGTGGAGTTGGAAACTGAAAAGAAACTCTGTGTTCCCAACTAGCTAGTTGAAGGACGGCTTTCACACACACATATCTCTGAAAACTGAGCATGTGGAGAGACGTTCGTTCATCTAGCACAAATGGAACGGGTTGCAGGCGGAACTTTCACTGTGCTTTCTCAGTCTGTTCCAAGTGCCGGTTGAAGTTCCTGCAGTTTTCACTGTAAAACCTAGTTGGAGCTAGTACCTTCCCATATATATGTATGGAGTGGAGTTGGAAACTGAAAAGAAACTTTGTGTTCCCAACAAACTAGTTGAAACACGGCTTTCACACACACTTATCTCTCAAAACTGAGCATGTGGAGAGACGTTCGTTCATCTAGCACAAAGGGAACAGGTTGCAGGAGAAACTTTTACTCTATTTTCTCAGTCTGTTTCCTAGTGCCGGTTTGAACTTCCTGCATTTTTCACTGTAAAACCGAGTTGGAGCAAGTACATTCCCATATAAATTTATGGAGTGGAGTTTGAAACTGAAAAGAAACTTTGTGTTCCCAACAAGCTAGTTGAAAGACGGCTTTCAAACACACATATCTCTGAAAACTGAGCATGTGGAGAGACGTTCGTTCGTCTAGCACAAAGGGAACGGTTTGCAGGAGAAACTTTTACTGTGGTTTCTCAGTCTGTTCCAAGTGCCGGTTGAAGTTCATGCAGTTTTCACTGTAAAACCTAGTTGGAGCTAGTACCTTCCCATATATATGTATGGAATGGAGATGGAAACTGAAAAGAAACTTTGTGTTCCCAACAATCTATTTGAAGGACGGCTTTCACACACACTTATCTCTCAAAACTGAGCATGTGGAGAGACTTTCGTACATCTAGCAAAAAGGGAATGGGTTGCAGGAGAAACTTTTACTCTGGTTTCTCAGTCTGTTTCCTAGTGCCGGTTTCAACTTCCTGCAGTTTTCACAGTAAAACCGAGTTGGAGCTAGTACCTTCCCATATATATGTATGGAGTGGAGTAGAAAACTGAAAAGAAATTTTTTGTTTCCAACAAGCTATTTGAAGGACGGTTTTCACACACACTTATCTCTCAAAACTGAGCATGTGGAGAGACGTTCGTTCATCTAGCACAAAGGGAACAGGTTGAAGTTGAAAGTTTTACTCTGGTTTCTCAGTCTGTTTCCTAGTTCCGGTTTGAACTTCCTGAAGTTTTCACTGTAAAACCGAGTTGGAGCTAGTACATTCCCATATAAATTTATGGAGTGGAGTTGGAAACTGAAAAGAAACTTTGTGTTCCCAACAAGCTAGTTGAAGGACGGCTTTCACACACACTTATCTCTCAAAATTGAGCATGTGGAGAGATGTTCGTTCATCTAGCACAAAGGGAACAGGTTGCAGGAGAAACTTTTACTCTATTTTCTCAGTCTGTTTCCTAGTGCCGGTTTGAACTTCCTGCATTTTTCACTGTAAAACCGAGTTGGAGCAAGTACATTCCCATATAAATTTATGGAGTGGAGTTTGAAACTGAAAAGAAACTTTGTGTTCCCAACAAGCTAGTTGAAAGACGGCTTTCAAACACACATATCTCTGAAAACTGAGCATGTGGAGAGACGTTCGTTCGTCTAGCACAAAGCGAACGGTTTGCAGGAGAAACTTTTACTGTGGTTTCTCAGTCTGTTCCAAGTGCCGGTTGAAGTTCATGCAGTTTTCACTGTAAAACCTAGTTGGAGCTAGTACCTTCCCATATATATGTATGGAATGGAGATGGAAACTGAAAAGAAACTTTGTGTTCCCAACAATCTATTTGAAGGACGGCTTTCACACACACTTATCTCTCAAAACTGAGCATGTGGAGAGACTTTCGTACATCTAGCAAAAAGGGAATGGGTTGCAGGAGAAACTTTTACTCTGGTTTCTCAGTCTGTTTCCTAGTGCCGGTTTCAACTTCCTGCAGTTTTCACAGTAAAACCGAGTTGGAGCTAGTACCTTCCCATATATATGTATGGAGTGGAGTAGAAAACTGAAAAGAAATTTTTTGTTTCCAACAAGCTATTTGAAGGACGGTTTTCACACACACTTATCTCTCAAAACTGAGCATGTGGAGAGACGTTCGTTCATCTAGCACAAAGGGAACAGGTTGAAGTTGAAAGTTTTACTCTGGTTTCTCAGTCTGTTTCCTAGTGCCGGTTTGAACTTCCTGAAGTTTTCACTGTAAAACCGAGTTGGAGCTAGTATATTCCCATATAAATTTATGGAGTGGAGTTGGAAACTGAAAAGAAACTTTGTGTTCCCAACAAGCTAGTTGAAGGACGGCTTTCACACACACTTATCTCTCAAAACTGAGCATGTGGAGAGACGTTCGTTCATCTAGCACAAAGGGAACGGGTTGCATGGGAAACTTTTACTCTGGTTTCTCAATCTGTTTCCTACTGCCGTTTTGAAGTTCCTGCATTTTTCACTGTAAAACCTAGTTGGAGCTAGTACCTTCCCTTATATATGTATGGATTGGAGTTTGCAACTGAAAAGAAACTTTGTGTTCCCAACAAGCTAGTTGAAGGACGGCTTTCACACACACTTATCTCTCAGAACTGAGCATGTGGAGAGACGTTCATTCATCTAGCACAAAAGGAACGGGTTGCAGGAGAAACTTTTACTCTGGTTTCTCAGTCTGTTTCCTAGGGCCGGTTTGAACTTCCTGCAGTTTTCACTGTAAAACCGAGTTGGAGCTAGTACCTTCCCATATATATGTATGGAGTGGAGTTGGAAACTGAAAAGAAACTTTGTGTTCCCAACAAGCTAGTTGAAGGACGGCTTTCACACACACATATCTCTGAAAACTGAGCATGTGGAGAGACATTCGTTCATCTAGCACAAATGGAACGGGTTGCAGGCTTAACTTTCTCTGTGGTTTCCCAGTCTGTTCCAAGTGCCGGTTGAAGTTCCTGCAGTTTTCACTGTAAAACCTAGTTGGAGCTAGTACCTTCCCATATATATGTATGGAGTGGAGTTGGAAATTGAAAAGAAACTTTGTGTTCCCAACAAGCTAGTTGAACGACGGCTTTCACACACAGTTATCTCTCATAACTGAGCATGTGGAGAGACGTTCGTTCATCTAGCAAAAAGGGAACGGTTTGCAGGAGAAACTTTTACTCTGGTTTCTCAGTCTGTTTCCTAGTGCCGGTTTGAACTTCCTGCAGTTTTCACTGTAAAACCGAGTTGGAGTTTGTACCTTCCCATATATATGTATGGAGTGGAGTTGGAAACTGAAAAGAAAATTTGTGTTCCCAACAAGCTAGTTGAAGGAAGGCTTTCACACACACTTTTCTCTCAAAACTGAGCATGTGGAGAGACGTTCGTTCATCTAGCACAAAAGGAACAGGTTGCAGGGAAAACTTTTACTCTGGTTTCTCAGTCTGTTTCCTAGTGCCTATTTGAAGTTCCTGCAGTTTTCCCTGTAAAACCGTGTTGGAGCTAGTACATTCCCATATATATGTATGGAGTGGAGTTTGCAACTGAAAAGAAACTTTGTATTCCGAACAATCTAGTTGAAGGACGGCTTTCACACACACTTATCTCTCAAATCTGAGCATGTGGAGAGACGTTCGTTCATCTAGCATAAAGGGAACAGGTTGCAGGGGAAACTTTTAATCTGGTTTCTCAGTCTTTTTCCTAGTGCCGGTTTGAAGTTCCTGCAGTTTTCACTGTAAAACCGATTTGGAGCTTGTACCTTCCCATATATATGTATGGAGTGGAGTTGGAAACTGAAAAGAAATTTTGTGTTCCCAACAAGCTATTTGAAGGACGGCTTTCACACAAACATAACTCTCAAAACTGAGCATGTGGAGAGACGTTCGTTCATCTAGCACAAATGGAATGTGTTGCAGGAGAACCTTTTTCTCTGGTTTCTCAGTCTGTTTCCTAGTGCCAGTTTGAATTTCCTGCAGTTTTCACTATAAAACCGAGTTGGAGCTAGTACCTTCCCATATATATGTATGGAGTGGAGTTGGAAACTGAAAAGAAACTTTGTGTTCCCAACAAGCTAGTTGAAGGACGGCTTTCACACACACATATCTCTGAAAACTGAGCATGTGGAGAGACGTTCGTTCATCTAGCACAAATGGAACGGGTTGCAGGCGTAACTTTCTCTGTGGTTTCTCAGTCTGTTCCAAGTGACGGTTGAAGTTCCTGCAGTTTTCACTCTAAAACTTAGTTGGAGCTAGTACCTTCCCATATATATGTATGGAGTGGAGTTGGAAACTGAAAAGAAACTTTGTGTTCCCAACAAACTAGTTGAAGGACGGCTTTCACAGACACTTATCTCTCAAAACTGAGCATGTGGAGAGACTTTCGTACATCTAGCAAAAATGGAATGGTTTGCAGGAGAAACTTTTACTCTGGTTTCTCAGTCTGTTTCCTAGTGCCGGTTTGAACTTCCTGCAGTTTTCACTGTAAAACCTTGTTGGAGCTAGTAACTTCCCATATATATGTATGGAGTGGAGTAGGAATCTGAAAAGAAATTTTTTGTTTCCAACAAGCTAGTTGAAGGACGGCTTTCACACACAGTTATCTCTCAAAACTGAGCATGTGGAGAGACGTTCTTTCATCTAGCACAAAGGGAACGAATTGCAGGAGAAACTTTTACTCTGGTTTCTCAGTCTGTTTCCTAGGGCCGGTTTGAACTTCCTGCAGTTTTCACTGTAAAACCGAGTTGGAGCTAGTACCTTCCCATATATATGTATGGAGTGGAGTTGGAAACTGAAAAGAAACTTTGTGTTCCCAACAAGCTAGTTGAAGTACGGCTTTCACACACACATATCTCTGAAAACTGAGCATGTGGAGAGACATTCGTTCATCTAGCACAAATGGAACGGGTTGCAGGCTTAACTTTCTCTGTGGTTTCCCAGTCTGTTCCAAGTGACGTTTGAAGTTCCTGCAGTTTTCACTGTAAAACCTAGTTGGAGCTAGTACCTTCCCATATATATGTATGGAGTGGAGTTGGAAATTGAAAAGAAACTTTGTGTTCCCAACAAGCTAGTTGAACGACGGCTTTCACACACACTTATCTCTCATAACTGAGCATGTGGAGAGACGTTCGTTCATCTAGCAAAAAGGGAATGGTTTGCAGGAGAAACTTTTACTCTGGTTTCTCAGTCTGTTTCCTAGTGCCGGTTTGAACTTCCTGCAGTTTTCACTGTAAAACCGAGTTGGAGTTTGTACCTTCCCATATATATGTATGGAGTGGAGTTGGAAACTGAAAAGAAAATTTGTGTTCCCAACAAGCTAGTTGAAGGAAGGCTTTCACACACACTTTTCTCTCAAAACTGAGCATGTGGAGAGACGTTCGTTCATCTAGCACAAAAGGAACAGGTTGCAGGGGAAACTTTTACTCTGGTTTCTCAGTCTGTTTCCTAGTGCCTATTTGAAGTTCCTGCAGTTTTCCCTGTAAAACAGTGTTGGAGCTAGTACATTCCCATATATATGTATGGAGTGGAGTTTGCAACTGAAAAGAAACTTTGTATTCCGAACAATCTAGTTGAAGGACGGCTTTCACACACACTTATCTCTCAAATCTGAGCATGTGGAGAGACGTTCGTTCATCTAGCATAAAGGGAACAGGTTGCAGGGGAAACTTTTAATCTGGTTTCTCAGTCTGTTTCCTAGTGCCGGTTTGAAGTTCCTGCAGTTTTCACTGTAAAACCGATTTGGAGCTTGTACCTTCCCATATATATGTATGGAGTGGAGTTGGAAACTGAAAAGAAATTTTGTGTTCCCAACAAGCTATTTGAAGGACGGCTTTCACACAAACATAACTCTCAAAACTGAGCATGTGGAGAGACGTTCGTTCATCTAGCACAAATGGAATGGGTTGCAGGAGAACCTTTTTCTCTGGTTTCTCAGTCTGTTTCCTAGTGCCAGTTTGAATTTCCTGCAGTTTTCACTATAAAACCGAGTTGGAGCTAGTACCTTCCCATATATATGTATGGAGTGGAGTTGGAAACTGAAAAGAAACTTTGTGTTCCCAACAAGCTAGTTGAAGGACGGCTTTCACACACACATATCTCTGAAAACTGAGCATGTGGAGAGACGTTCGTTCATCTAGCACAAATGGAACGGGTTGCAGGCGTAACTTTCTCTGTGGTTTCTCAGTCTGTTCCAAGTGACGGTTGAAGTTCCTGCTGTTTTCACTGTAAAACTTAGTTGGAGCTAGTACCTTCCCATATATATGTATGGAGTGGAGTTGGAAACTGAAAAGAAACTTTGTGTTCCCAACAAACTAGTTGAAGGACGGCTTTCACAGACACTTATCTCTCAAAACTGAGCATGTGGAGAGACTTTCGTACATCTAGCAAAAATGGAATGGTTTGCAGGAGAAACTTTTACTCTGGTTTCTCAGTCTGTTTCCTAGTGCCGGTTTGAACTTCCTGCAGTTTTCACTGTAAAACCTTGTTGGAGCTAGTAACTTCCCATATATATGTATGGAGTGGAGTAGGAATCTGAAAAGAAATTTTTTGTTTCCAACAAGCTAGTTGAAGGACGGCTTTCACACACAGTTATCTCTCAAAACTGAGCATGTGGAGAGACGTTCTTTCATCTAGCACAAAGGGAACGAATTGCAGGAGAAACTTTTACTCTGGTTTCTCAGTCTGTTTCCTAGGGCCGGTTTGAACTTCCTGCAGTTTTCACTGTAAAACCGAGTTGGAGCTAGTACCTTCCCATATATATGTATGGAGTGGAGTTGGAAACTGAAAAGAAACTTTGTGTTCCCAACAAGCTAGTTGAAGTACGGCTTTCACACACACATATCTCTGAAAACTGAGCATGTGGAGAGACATTCGTTCATCTAGCACAAATGGAACGGGTTGCAGGCTTAACTTTCTCTGTGGTTTCCCAGTCTGTTCCAAGTGACGTTTGAAGTTCCTGCAGTTTTCACTGTAAAACCTAGTTGGAGCTAGTACCTTCCCATATATATGTATGGAGTGGAGTTGGAAATTGAAAAGAAACTTTGTGTTCCCAACAAGCTAGTTGAACGACGGCTTTCACACACACTTATCTCTCATAACTGAGCATGTGGAGAGACGTTCGTTCATCTAGCAAAAAGGGAATGGTTTGCAGGAGAAACTTTTACTCTGGTTTCTCAGTCTGTTTCCTAGTGCCGGTTTGAACTTCCTGCAGTTTTCACTGTAAAACCGAGTTGGAGTTTGTACCTTCCCATATATATGTATGGAGTGGAGTTGGAAACTGAAAAGAAAATTTGTGTTCCCAACAAGCTAGTTGAAGGAAGGCTTTCACACACACTTTTCTCTCAAAACTGAGCATGTGGAGAGACGTTCGTTCATCTAGCACAAAAGGAACAGGTTGCAGGGGAAACTTTTACTCTGGTTTCTCAGTCTGTTTCCTAGTGCCTATTTGAAGTTCCTGCAGTTTTCCCTGTAAAACAGTGTTGGAGCTAGTACATTCCCATATATATGTATGGAGTGGAGTTTGCAACTGAAAAGAAACTTTGTATTCCGAACAATCTAGTTGAAGGACGGCTTTCACACACACTTATCTCTCAAATCTGAGCATGTGGAGAGACGTTCGTTCATCTAGCATAAAGGGAACAGGTTGCAGGGGAAACTTTTAATCTGGTTTCTCAGTCTGTTTCCTAGTGCCGGTTTGAAGTTCCTGCAGTTTTCACTGTAAAACCGATTTGGAGCTTGTACCTTCCCATATATATGTATGGAGTGGAGTTGGAAACTGAAAAGAAATTTTGTGTTCCCAACAAGCTATTTGAAGGACGGCTTTCACACAAACATAACTCTCAAAACTGAGCATGTGGAGAGACGTTCGTTCATCTAGCACAAATGGAATGGGTTGCAGGAGAACCTTTTTCTCTGGTTTCTCAGTCTGTTTCCTAGTGCCAGTTTGAATTTCCTGCAGTTTTCACTATAAAACCGAGTTGGAGCTAGTACCTTCCCATATATATGTATGGAGTGGAGTTGGAAACTGAAAAGAAACTTTGTGTTCCCAACAAGCTAGTTGAAGGACGGCTTTCACACACACATATCTCTGAAAACTGAGCATGTGGAGAGACGTTCGTTCATCTAGCACAAATGGAACGGGTTGCAGGCGTAACTTTCTCTGTGGTTTCTCAGTCTGTTCCAAGTGACGGTTGAAGTTCCTGCTGTTTTCACTGTAAAACTTAGTTGGAGCTAGTACCTTCCCATATATATGTATGGAGTGGAGTTGGAAACTGAAAAGAAACTTTGTGTTCCCAACAAACTAGTTGAAGGACGGCTTTCACAGACACTTATCTCTCAAAACTGAGCATGTGGAGAGACTTTCGTACATCTAGCAAAAATGGAATGGTTTGCAGGAGAAACTTTTACTCTGGTTTCTCAGTCTGTTTCCTAGTGCCGGTTTGAACTTCCTGCAGTTTTCACTGTAAAACCTTGTTGGAGCTAGTAACTTCCCATATATATGTATGGAGTGGAGTAGGAATCTGAAAAGAAATTTTTTGTTTCCAACAAGCTAGTTGAAGGACGGCTTTCACACACAGTTATCTCTCAAAACTGAGCATGTGGAGAGACGTTCTTTCATCTAGCACAAAGGGAACGAATTGCAGGAGAAACTTTTACTCTGGTTTCTCAGTCTGTTTCCTAGGGCCGGTTTGAACTTCCTGCAGTTTTCACTGTAAAACCGAGTTGGAGCTAGTACCTTCCCATATATATGTATGGAGTGGAGTTGGAAACTGAAAAGAAACTTTGTGTTCCCAACAAGCTAGTTGAAGTACGGCTTTCACACACACATATCTCTGAAAACTGAGCATGTGGAGAGACATTCGTTCATCTAGCACAAATGGAACGGGTTGCAGGCTTAACTTTCTCTGTGGTTTCCCAGTCTGTTCCAAGTGCCGTTTGAAGTTCCTGCAGTTTTCACTGTAAAACCTAGTTGGAGCTAGTACCTTCCCATATATATGTATGGAGTGGAGTTGGAAATTGAAAAGAAACTTTGTGTTCCCAACAAGCTAGTTGAACGACGGCTTTCACACACACTTATCTCTCATAACTGAGCATGTGGAGAGACGTTCGTTCATCTAGCAAAAAGGGAATGGTTTGCAGGAGAAACTTTTACTCTGGTTTCTCAGTCTGTTTCCTAGTGCCGGTTTGAACTTCCTGCAGTTTTCACTGTAAAACCGAGTTGGAGTTTGTACCTTCCCATATATATGTATGGAGTGGAGTTGGAAACTGAAAAGAAAATTTGTGTTCCCAACAAGCTAGTTGAAGGAAGGCTTTCACACACACTTTTCTCTCAAAACTGAGCATGTGGAGAGACGTTCGTTCATCTAGCACAAAAGGAACAGGTTGCAGGGGAAACTTTTACTCTGGTTTCTCAGTCTGTTTCCTAGTGCCTATTTGAAGTTCCTGCAGTTTTCCCTGTAAAACAGTGTTGGAGCTAGTACATTCCCATATATATGTATGGAGTGGAGTTTGCAACTGAAAAGAAACTTTGTATTCCGAACAATCTAGTTGAAGGACGGCTTTCACACACACTTATCTCTCAAATCTGAGCATGTGGAGAGACGTTCGTTCATCTAGCATAAAGGGAACAGGTTGCAGGGGAAACTTTTAATCTGGTTTCTCAGTCTGTTTCCTAGTGCCGGTTTGAAGTTCCTGCAGTTTTCACTGTAAAACCGATTTGGAGCTTGTACCTTCCCATATATATGTATGGAGTGGAGTTGGAAACTGAAAAGAAATTTTGTGTTCCCAACAAGCTATTTGAAGGACGGCTTTCACACAAACATAACTCTCAAAACTGAGCATGTGGAGAGACGTTCGTTCATCTAGCTCAAATGGAATGGGTTGCAGGAGAACCTTTTTCTCTGGTTTCTCAGTCTGTTTCCTAGTGCCAGTTTGAATTTCCTGCAGTTTTCACTATAAAACCGAGTTGGAGCTAGTACCTTCCCATATATATGTATGGAGTGGAGTTGGAAACTGAAAAGAAACTTTGTGTTCCCAACAAGCTAGTTGAAGGACGGCTTTCACACACACATATCTCTGAAAACTGAGCATGTGGAGAGACGTTCGTTCATCTAGCACAAATGGAACGGGTTGCAGGCGTAACTTTCTCTGTGGTTTCTCAGTCTGTTCCAAGTGACGGTTGAAGTTCCTGCTGTTTTCACTGTAAAACTTAGTTGGAGCTAGTACCTTCCCATATATATGTATGGAGTGGAGTTGGAAACTGAAAAGAAACTTTGTGTTCCCAACAAACTAGTTGAAGGACGGCTTTCACACACACTTATCTCTCAAAACTGAGCATGTGCAGAGACTTTCGTACATCTAGCAAAAATGGAATGGTTTGCAGGAGAAACTTTTACTCTGGTTTCTCAGTCTGTTTCCTAGTGCCGGTTTGAACTTCCTGCAGTTTTCACTGTAAAACCTAGTTGGAGCTAGTAACTTCCCATATATATGTATGGAGTGGAGTAGGAATCTGAAAAGAAATTTTTTGTTTCCAACAAGCTAGTTGAAGGACGGCTTTCACACACAGTTATCTCTCAAAACTGAGCATGTGGAGAGACGTTCGTTCATCTAGCACAAAGGGAACGAATTGCAGGAGAAACTTTTACTCTGGTTTCTCAGTCTGTTTCCTAGTGCCGGTTTGAACTTCCTGCAGTTTTCACTGTAAAACCGAGTTGGAGCTAGTATCTTCCCTTATATATGTATGGGGTGGAGTTGGAAACTGAAAAGAAACTTTGTGTTCCCAACAAGCAAGTTGAAGGACGGCATTCACACACACTTATCTCTCAAAACTGAGCATTTGGAGACACGTTCGTTCTTCTAGCCCAAAGGGAACGAGTTGAAGGAGAAACTTTTACTCTGGTTTCTCAGTCTGTTTTCTAGTGCCGGTTTGAAGTTCCTGAAGTTTTCACTGTAAAACCGAGTTGGAGCTAGTACCTTCCCATATATATATGGAGTGGAGTTGGAAACTGAAAAGAAAATTTGTGTTCCCGACAAGATTGTTGAAGGACGGCTTTCACACACACGTATCTCTCAAAACTGAGCATGTGGAGAGACTTTCGTTCATCTAGCACAAAGGGAACAGGTTGCAGGAGAAACTTTTACTCTGGTTTCTCAGTCTGTTTCCTAGTGCCGGTTTGAACTTCCTGCAGATTTCACTGTAAAACCGATTTGGAGCTAGTATCTTCCCTTATATATGTATGGGGTGGAGTTGGAAACTGAAAAGAAACTTTGTGTTCCCAACAAGCTAGTTGAACGACCGCTTTCACACACACATATCTCTCATAACTGAGCATGTGGAGAGACGTTCGTTCATCTAGCACAAAGGGAACGGATTGCAGGAGAAACTTTTACTCTGGTTTCTCAGTCTGTTTCCTAGTGCCGGATTGAAGTTCCTGCAGTTTTCACTGTAAAACGGAGTTGGAGCTAGTACCTTCCTATATATATGTATGGAGTGGAGTTCGAAAATGAAAAGAAACTTTGTGTTCCCAACAAGCTAGTTGAAGAACGGCTTTCACACACAATTATCTCTCAAAATTGAGCATGTGGAGAGACGTTCGTTCATCTAGCACAAAGGGAACGGGTTGCAGGGTAAACTTTTACTCTGGTTTCTCAGTCTGTTTCCAAGTGCCAGTTTGAAGTTCCTGCAGTTTTCACTGTAAAACCGTGTTGGAGCTTGTACATTCCCATATATATGTATGGAGTGGAGTTGGAAACTGAAAAGAAAATTTGTGTTCCCAACAAGCTAGTTGAAGGACGGCTTTCACACACACTTATCTCTCAAAACTGAGCATGTGGAGAGACGTTCGTTCATCTAGCATAAAGGGAACGAGTTGCATGAGAAACTTTTACTCTGGTTTCTCAGTCTGTTTCCTAGTGCCGGTTTGAACTTCCTGCAGTTTTCACTGTAAAACCTAGTTGGAGCTAGTAACTTCCCATATATATGTATGGAGTGGAGTAGGAATCTGAAAAGAAATTTTTTGTTTCCAACAAGCTAGTTGAAGGACGGCTTTCACACACAGTTATCTCTCAAAACTGAGCATGTGGAGAGACGTTCGTTCATCTAGCACAAAGGGAACGAATTGCAGGAGAAACTTTTACTCTGGTTTCTCAGTCTGTTTCCTAGTGCCGGTTTGAACTTCCTGCAATTTTCACTGTAAAACCGAGTTGGAGCTAGTATCTTCCCTTATATATGTATGGGGTGGAGTTGGAAACTGAAAAGAAACTTTGTGTTCCCAACAAGCAAGTTGAAGGACGGCATTCACACACACTTATCTCTCAAAACTGAGCATTTGGAGACACGTTCGTTCTTCTAGCCCAAAGGGAACGAGTTGAAGGAGAAACTTTTACTCTGGTTTCTCAGTCTGTTTTCTAGTGCCGGTTTGAAGTTCCTGAAGTTTTCACTGTAAAACCGAGTTGGAGCTAGTACCTTCCCATATATATATGGAGTGGAGTTGGAAACTGAAAAGAAAATTTGTGTTCCCGACAAGATTGTTGAAGGACGGCTTTCACACACACGTATCTCTCAAAACTGAGCATGTGGAGAGACTTTCGTTCATCTAGCACAAAGGGAACAGGTTGCAGGAGAAACTTTTACTCTGGTTTCTCAGTCTGTTTCCTAGTGCCGGTTTGAACTTCCTGCAGATTTCACTGTAAAACCGATTTGGAGCTAGTATCTTCCCTTATATATGTATGGGGTGGAGTTGGAAACTGAAAAGAAACTTTGTGTTCCCAACAAGCTAGTTGAACGACCGCTTTCACACACACATATCTCTCATAACTGAGCATGTGGAGAGACGTTCGTTCATCTAGCACAAAGGGAACGGATTGCAGGAGAAACTTTTACTCTGGTTTCTCAGTCTGTTTCCTAGTGCCGGATTGAAGTTCCTGCAGTTTTCACTGTAAAACGGAGTTGGAGCTAGTACCTTCCTATATATATGTATGGAGTGGAGTTCGAAAATGAAAAGAAACTTTGTGTTCCCAACAAGCTAGTTGAAGAACGGCTTTCACACACAATTATCTCTCAAAATTGAGCATGTGGAGAGACGTTCGTTCATCTAGCACAAAGGGAACGGGTTGCAGGGTAAACTTTTACTCTGGTTTCTCAGTCTGTTTCCAAGTGCCAGTTTGAAGTTCCTGCAGTTTTCACTGTAAAACCGTGTTGGAGCTTGTACATTCCCATATATATGTATGGAGTGGAGTTGGAAACTGAAAAGAAAATTTGTGTTCCCAACAAGCTAGTTGAAGGACGGCTTTCACACACACTTATCTCTCAAAACTGAGCATGTGGAGAGACGTTCGTTCATCTAGCATAAAGGGAACGAGTTGCAGGAGAAACTTTTACTCTGGTTTCTCAGTCTGTTTCCTAGTGCCGGTTTGAAGTTCCTGCAGTTTTCACTGTAAAACCGAGTTGGAGCTAGTAACTTCCCATATATATGTATGGAGTGGAGTAGGAATCTGAAAAGAAATTTTTTGTTTCCAACAAGTTAGTTGAAGGACGGCTTTCACACACAGTTATCTCTCAAAACTGAGCATGTGGAGAGACGTTCGTTCATCTAGCACAAAAGGAACGAATTGCAGGAGAAACTTTTACTCTGGTTTCTCAGTCTGTTTCCTAGTGCCGGTTTGAACTTCCTGCAGTTTTCACTGTAAAACCGAGTTGGAGCTAGTATCTTCCCTTATATATGTATGGGGTGGAGTTGGAAACTGAAAAGAAACTTTGTGTTCCCAACAAGCATGTTGAAGGACGGCATTCACACACACTTATCTCTCAAAACTGAGCATTTGGAGACACGTTCGTTCTTCTAGCCCAAAGGGAACGAGTTGAAGGAGAAACTTTTACTCTGGTTTCTCAGTCTGTTTTCTAGTGCCGGTTTGAAGTTCCTGAAGTTTTCACTGTAAAACCGAGTTGGAGCTAGTACCTTCCCATATATATATGGAGTGGAGTTGGAAACTGAAAAGAAAATTTGTGTTCCCGACAAGATTGTTGAAGGACGGCTTTCACACACACGTATCTCTCAAAACTGAGCATGTGGAGAGACTTTCGTTCATCTAGCACAAAGGGAACAGGTTGCAGGAGAAACTTTTACTCTGGTTTCTCAGTCTGTTTCCTAGTGCCGGTTTGAACTTCCTGCAGTTTTCACTGTAAAACCGATTTGGAGCTAGTATCTTCCCTTATATATGTATGGGGAGGAGTTGGAAACTGAAAAGAAACTTTGTGTTCCCAACAAGCTAGTTGAACGACCGCTTTCACACACACATATCTCTCATAACTGAGCATGTGGAGAGACGTTCGTTCATCTAGCACAAAGGGAACGGATTGCAGGAGAAACTTTTACTCTGGTTTCTCAGTCTGTTTCCTAGTGCCGGATTGAAGTTCCTGCAGTTTTCACTGTAAAACGGAGTTGGAGCTAGTACCTTCCTATATATATGTATGGAGTGGAGTTCGAAAATGAAAAGAAACTTTGTGTTCCCAACAAGCTAGTTGAAGAACGGCTTTCACACACAATTATCTCTCAAAATTGAGCATGTGGAGAGACGTTCGTTCATTTAGCACAAAGGGAAAGGGTTGCAGGGTAAACTTTTACTCTGGTTTCTCAGTCTGTTTCCAAGTGCCAGTTTGAAGTTCCTGCAGTTTTCACTGTAAAACAGTGTTGGAGCTTGTACATTCCCATATATATGTATGGAGTGGAGTTGGAAACTGAAAAGAAAATTTGTGTTCCCAACAAGCTAGTTGAAGGACGGCTTTCACACACACTTATCTCTCAAAACTGAGCATGTGGAGAGACGTTCGTTCATCTAGCATAAAGGGAACGAGTTGCAGGAGAAACTTTTACTCTGGTTTCTCAGTCTGTTTCCTAGTGCCGGTTTGAAGTTCCTGCAGTTTTCACTGTAAAACCGAGTTGGAGCTAGTACCTTCCCATATATATGTATGGAGTGGAGTTGGAAACTGAAAAGAAAATTTGTGTTCCCAACAAGCTTGTTGAAGGACGGCTTTCACACACACGTATCTCTCAAAACTGAGCATGTGGAGAGATGTTCGTTCATCTAGCACAAAGGGAAAGGTATGCAGGGGTAACTTTTACTCTGGATTCTCAGTCTGTTTCCTAGTGCCGGTTTGAAGTTCCTGCAGTTTTCACTGTAAAACCGAGTTGGAGTTAGTACCTTCCCATATATATGTATGGAGTGGAGTTGGAAACTGAAAAGAATCTTTGTGTTCGAAACAAGCTATTTGAAGGACGGCTTTCACACACACTTATCTCTCAAAACTGAGCATGTGGAGAGACTTTCGTTCATCTAGCACAAAGGGAACAGGTTGCAGGAGAAACTTTTACTCTGGTTTCTCAGTCTGTTTCCAAGTGCTGGTTTGAAGTTCCTGCAGTTTTCACTGTAAATCCGAGTTGGAGCTAGTACCATCCCATATATATTTATGGAGTGGAGTTGGAAACTGAAAAGAAACTTTGTGTTCCCAACAAGCAAGTTGAAGGACGGCATTCACACACACTTATCTCTCAAAACTGAGCATGTGGAGACACGTTCGTTCTTCTAGCCCAAAGGGAACGAGTTGAAGGAGAAACTTTTACTCTGGTTTCTCAGTCTGTTTTCTAGTGCCGGTTTGAAGTTCCTGCAGTTTTCACTGTAAAACCGAGTTGGAGCTAGTACCTTCCCATATATATGTATGGAGTGGAGTTGGAAACTGAAAAGAAAATTTGTGTTCCCAACAAGATTGTTGAAGGACGGCTTTCACACACACGTATCTCTCAAAACTGAGCATGTGGAGAGACTTTCATTCATCTAGCACAAAGGGAACAGGTTGCAGGAGAAACTTTTACTCTGGTTTCTCAGTCTGTTTCCTAGTGCCGGTTTGAAGTTCCTGCAGTTTTCACTGTAAAACCGAGTTGGAGCTAGTACCTTCCCATATATATGTATGGAGTGGAGTTGGAAACTGAAAAGAAACTTTGTGTTCCCAACAAGCTAGTTGAAGGACGGCTTTCAGACACACTTATCTCTCAAAACTGAGCATGTGGAGAGACGTTCGTTCATCTAGCACAAAAAGAACAGGTTGCAGGGGAAACTTTTACTCTGGTTTCTCAGTCTGTTTCCTAGTGCTGGTTTGAAGTTCCTGCAGTTTTCACTGTAAAACCGAGTTGGAGCTAGTACCTTCCAATATATATTTATGGAGTGAAGTTGGATCCTGAAAAGAAACTTTGTGTTCCCAACAAGCTAGTTGAAGAAAGACTTTCACACAGAATTATCTCTCAAACTGAGCATGTGGAGAGACGTTCATTCATCAAGCATAAAGGGAACGGGTTGCAGGAGAAAGTTTTACTCTGGTTTCTCAGTCTGTTTCCTAGTGCCGGTTTGAAGTTCCTTCAGTTTTCACTGTAAAACGGAGTTGGAGCTTGTACCTTCCCAAATATATGTATGGAGTGGAGTTTGCAACTGAAAAGAAACTTTGTGTTCGAACAAGCTAGTTGAAGGACGGCTTTCACACACACTTATCTCTCAAAACTGAGCATGTGGAGAGACGTTCGTTCATCTAGCATAAAGGGAACGAGTTGCATGAGAAACTTTTACTCTGGTTTCTCAGTCTGTTACCTAGTGCCGGTTTGATGTTCCTCCAGTTTTCACTGTAAAACCGACTTCGAGCTAGTACCTTCCCATATATATGTAAGGAGTGGAGTTGGAAACTGAAAAGAAACTTTGTGTTCCCAACAAGCTAGTTGAAGGACGGCTTTCACACACACTTATCTCTCAAAACTGAGCATGTGGAGAGACGTTCGTTCATCAAGCACAAGGGGAACGGTTTTCAGGAGAGACTTTTACTCTGGTTTCTCAGTCGTTTCCTAGTGCCGGTTTGAAGTTCCTGCAGTTTTTACTGTAAAACCGAGTTGGAGCTAGAACCTTCCCATATATATATATGGATTGTAGTTGGAAAATGAAAAGAAACTTTGTGTTCCCAACAAGCTTTTTGAAGGAAGTTTTTCACACACACTTACCTCTCAAAACTGAGCATGTGGAGAGACGTTTGTTCATCTAGCACAAAGGGAACGGGTTGCAGGAGAAACTTTTACTCTGGTTTCTCAGTCGTTTCCTAGTGCCGGTTTGAATTCCTGCAGTTTTCACTGTAAAACCGAGTTTGAGCTAGTACCTTCCCATATATATTTATGCAGTGGTGTTGGAAAATGAAAAGAAACTTTGTGTTCCCAAAAAGCTAGTTGAATGAAGGCTTTCACACACACTATTATCTCTAAATTGAGCATGTGGGGAGACGTTCGTTCATCTAGCACAAAGTGAACGGGATGAAGGAGAAAGTTTTACTCTAATTTCTCAGTCTGTTTCCTAGTGCCGGTTTGAACTTCCTGCAGTTTTCACTGTTAAACCCAGTTGGAGCTAGTACATTCCCATATATATTTATGGGGTGGATTTGGAAACAGAAAAGAAACTTTGTGTTTGCAACAAGCTAGTTGAAGGACGGCTTTCACACTCAATTATCACTCAAAACTGAGCATGTGGAGAGACGTTCGTTCATCTAGCACAAAGGGAACGGGTTGCAGGAGAAACTTTTACTCTGGTTTCTCAGTCTGTTTCCTAGTGCCGGTTTGAAGTTCCTGCAGTTTTCACTGTAAAACCGAGTTGGAGCTAGTACCTTCCCATATGTATGTATGGAGTGGATTTGGAAAATGAAAAGAAAATATGTGTTCCCAACAAGCTAGTTGAAGGTCGGCTTTCACACAAAAATATCTCTCGAAACTGAGCATGTGGAGAGACGTTAGTTCATCTAGCACAATGGGAACGGGTTGCAGGATAATCTTTTACTCTGGTTTCTCAGTCTGTTCCAAGTGCCGGTTGAAGTTCCTGCAGTTTTCACTGTAAAACCTAGTTGGAGCTAGTACCTTCCCATATATATGTACGGAGTGGAGTTGGAAACTGAAAAGAAACTTTGAGGTCCCAAAAAGCTAGTTGAAGGACGGCTTTAACACACACTTATCTCTCTAAACTGAGCAGGTCGAGAGACGTTCGTTCATCTAGCACAAAGTGAACGGGTTGAAGGAGAAAGTTTTACTCTGGTTTCTCAGTCTGTTTCCTAGTGCCGGTTTGAACTTCCTGCAGATTTCACTGTAAAACTGAGTTGGAGCTGGTACCTTCCCATATATATGTATGGATTGGAGTTGGAAACTGAAAAGAAACTTTGTGTTCCCAAGAAACTAGTTGAAGGACGGCTTTCACACTCACTTATCACTCAAATCTGAGCATGTGGAGAGACGTTCGTTCATCTAGCACAAAGGGAACGGGTTGCAGGAGAAACTTTTACTCTGGTTTCTCAGTCTGTTTCCTAGTGCCGGTTTGCTATTCTTGCAGTTTTCACTGTAAAACCGAGTTGGAGGTAGTACCTTCCCATATATATGTATGGGTTGGTGTTGGAAACTGAAAAGAAATTCTTTGTTTCCAACAAGCTATTTGAAGAACGGCTTTCACACACACTTATCTCTCAAAACTGAGCATGTGGAGAGACGATCGTTCATCTAGCACAAAGGGAACTGTTTGAAGGAGTATGTTTTACTCTGGATTCTCAGTCTGTTTCCTACTGCCGGTTTGAACATCCTGCAGTTTTCACTGTAAAATCGAGTTGGTGCTAGTACCTTCCCATATATATGTATGGAGTGGAGTTGGAAACTGAAAAGAATCTTTGTGTTCCCAACAAGCTAGTTGAAGGACGGCTTTCACACACACTTATCTCTCAAAACTGAGCATGTGGAGAGACGTTCGTTTATCTAGCACAAAGGGAACAGGTGGCACTGGAAAATTTTACTCTGGTTTCTCAGTCTGTTTCCTAGTGCCGGTTTGAAGTTCCTGCAGTTTTCACTGTAAAACCGAGTTGTAGCTAGTACATTCCCATATATATGTATGGAGTGGAGTTGGAAACTGTAAAGAAAATTTGTGTTCCGAACAAGCTATTTGAAAGACAGCTTACACACACACTTATCTCTCAAAACTGAGCATGTGCAGAGACGTTCGTTCATCTAGCACAAAAGGAACGGTTTGCAGTAGAAACTTTTACTCTGGTTTCACAGTCTGTTTCCTAGTGTCGGTTTGAACTTCCTGCAGTTTTCACTGTAAAACCGATTTGGAGCTAGTACATTCCCATATATATTTATGGGTTGGAGTTGGAAACATAAAAGAAACTTTGTG
This sequence comes from Camelus dromedarius, assembly GCF_036321535.1. Classification (NCBI taxonomy): domain Eukaryota; kingdom Metazoa; phylum Chordata; class Mammalia; order Artiodactyla; family Camelidae; genus Camelus; species Camelus dromedarius. The sequence goes on along the minus strand of NC_087470.1, from coordinate 10,666,625 downwards.
TTTGCAACAAGCTAGTTGAAGGACGGCTTTCACACACACTTATCTCTCAAAACTGAGCATGTGGAGAGACGTTCGTTCATCTAGCACAAAAGGAATGAGTTGCAGGAGAAACTTTTACTCTGGTTTCTCAGTCTGTTCCAAGTGCCGGTTGAAGTTCCTGCAGTTTTCTATGTAAAACCTAGTTGGAGCTAGTACCTTCCCATATATATGTATGGAGTGGATTTGGAAACTGAAAAGAAACTATGAGTTCCCAAAAAGCTAGTTGAAGGACGGCTTTCACACACACTTATCTCTCAAAACTGAGCATGTGGAGAGACGTTCGTTCATCTAGCACAAAGGGAACGGGTTGCAGTAGAAACTTTTATTCTGGTTTCTCAGTCTGTTTCCTAGTGCCGGTTTGAACTTCCTGCAGTTTTCACTGTAAAACTGAGTTGGAGCTAGTACCTTCCCATATATATGTATGGAGTGGTGTTGGAAACTGAAAAGAAACTTTGTGTTTGCAACAAGCTAGTTGAAGGACGGCTTTCACACACACTTATCTCTCAAAACTGAGCATGTGGAGAGACGTTCGTTCATCTAGCACAAAAGGAATGAGTTGCAGGAGAAACTTTTACTCTGGTTTCTCAGTCTGTTCCAAGTGCTGGTTGAAGTTCCTGCAGTTTTCACTGTAAAACCTAGTTGGAGCTAGTACTTTCCCATATATATGTATGGAGTGGAGTTGGAAACTGAAAAGAAACTTTGTGTTCCCAAAAAGCAAGTTGAAGTACGGCTTTCACACACACTTATATCTCAAAACTGAGCATGTGGAGAGACGTTCGTTCATCTAGCACAAAGTGAACGGGATGAAGGAGAAAGTTTTACTCTGGTTTCTCAGTCTGTTTCCTAGTGCCGGTTTGAACTTCCTGCAGTTTTCACTGTAAAACTGAGTTGGAGCTAGTACCTTCCCATATATATGTATGGAGTGGAGTTGGAAACTGAAAAGAAACTTTGTGTTCCCAACAAGCTAGTTGAAGGACGACTTTAACACACTCTTATCTCTCAAACTGAGCATGTGGAGAGACGTTCTTACATCTATCACAAAGGGAACGGGTTGCAGGAGAAACTTTCTCTCTTGTTTCTTTGTCTGTTTCCTAGTGCCTGTTTGAAGTTCCTGCAGTTTTCAGTGTAAAACCGTGTTGGAACTAGTACCATCCCGTATGTATGTATGGAGTGGAGTTGGAAACTGAAAAGAAACTATGTGTTCCGAACAAGCAAGTTGAAGGTCGGCTTTCACACACAATTATCTCTCAAAACTGAGCATGTGGAGAGACGTTCGTTCATCTAGCACAAAGGGAACGGGTTGCAGTAGAAACTTTTATTCTGGTTTCTCAGTCTGTTTCCTAGTGTCGGTTTGAACTTCCTGCAGTTTTCACTGTAAAACCGAGTTGGAGCTAGTACATTCCCATATATATCTACGGAGTGGAGTTGGAAACTGAAAAGAATCTTTGTGTTCCCAACAAGCTAGTTGAAGGAAGGCATACACACACAATTATCTCTCAAACTGAGCATGTGGAGAGATGTTCTTACATCTAGCACAAAGGGAACGGGTTGCAGGAGAAACTTTCTCTCTGGTTTCTTAGTCTGTTTCGTAGTGCCGGTTTGAACTTCCTGCAGTTTTCACTGTAAAACCGAGTTGGAGCTAGTACCTTCCCATATATATGTATGGGTTGGAGGTGTGAACTGAAAAGAAACTTTGTGTTCCATACAAGCTAGTTGAAGGACGGCTTTCACACACACATATGTCTCAAAACTGAGCATGTGGAGAGACGTTCGTTCATCTAGCACAAAGGGAACGGGTTGCAGGAGAAAGTTTTACTCTGTTTTCTCAGTCTGCTTCCTAGTGCCGGTTTGAAGTTCCTGCAGTTATCACTGTAAAACTGAGTTAGAGCTAATACCTTCCCTTATATATTTATGGAGTGGAGTTGGAAACTGAAAAGAAACTTTTTGTTTCCATCAAGCTAGTTGAAGAACGGCTTTCACACACAGTTATCTCTCAAAACTGAGCATGTGGAGAGACGTTCATTCATCTAGCACAAAGGGAACGGGTGGCAGGAGAAACTTTTACTCTGGTTTCTCAGTCTGTTTCCTAGTGCCGGTTTGAACTTCCTGCAGTTTTCACAGTAAAACTGGGTTGGAGCTAGTACCTTCCCATATATATGTATGGAGTGGAGTTGGAAACTGAAAAGAAACTTTGTGTTCCCAACAAGCTAGTTGAAGGACGGCTTTCACACACACTTATCTCTCAAAACTGAGCATGTGGAGAGAAGTTCGTTCATCTAGCACAAAGGGAACAGGTTGCTGGGGAAACTTTTACTCTGGTTTCTCAGTCTGTTTCCTAGTGCCGGTTTGAAGTTCCTGTAGTTTTCACTGTAAAACCGAGTTGGAGCTAGTACTTCCCATATATATGCATGGAGTGGAGTTGGAAACTGAAAAGAAACTTTGTGTTCCCAACAAGCTAGTTGAAGGACGGCTTTCACACACACATAACTCTCAAAATTGAGCATGTGGAGAGACGTTCGTTCATCTAGCACAAAGTGAACGGGTTGCAGGAGAAACTTTTACTCAGATTTCTCAGTCTGTTTCCTAGTACCGGTTTGATGTTCCTGCAGTTTTCACTGTAAAACAGAGTTCGAGCTAGTACCGTCCCAAATATATGTATGGAGTGGAATTTGCAACTGAAAAGAAACTTCGTGTTCCCAACAAGCTAGTTGAAGGACGGCTTTCAGACACAATTATCTCTCAGAACTGAGCATGTGGAGAGACGTTCGTTCATTTAGCACATAGGGAACTGTTGCAGGAGAAACTTTTACTCAGGTTTCTCAGTCTGTTTCTTGGTGCCGGTTTGAAGTTCCTGCAGATTTCACTGTAAAACCGAGTTGGAGCTAGTACCTTCCCATATATATTTATGGAGTGGAGTTTGCAAATGAAAAGAAACTTTTTGTTCCCAACAAGAAATTTGAAGGACGGCTTTCACACACAATTATCACTCAGAACTGAGCATGTGGAGAGACGATCGTTCATCTAGCACAAAGGGAACGGTTTGCAGGAGAAACTTTTACTCTGGTTTCTCAGTCTGTTTCCTAGTGCCCGATTGAAGTTCCTGCAATTTTCACTGTAAAACCGAGTTCGAGCTAGTACCTTCCCATATATATGTATGGAATGGAGTTTGCAACTGAAAAGAAACTTTGTGTTCCCAACAAGCTAGTTGAAGTACGGCTTTCACAAACAATTATCTCTCAGAACTGAGCATGTGGAGAGACGTTCGTTCATCTAGCACAAAGGGAACGGTTTGCAGGAGAAACTTTTACTCTGGTTTCTCAGTCGTTTCCTAGTGCCGGTTTGAATTCCTGCAGTTTTCACTGTAAAACCGAGTTCGAGCTAGTACCTTCCCATATATATGTATGGAATGGAGTTTGCAACTGAAAAGAAACTTTGTGTTCCCAACAAGCTAGTTGAAGTACGGCTTTCACAAACAATTATCTCTCAGAACTGAGCATGTGGAGAGATGTTCTTACATCTAGCACAAAGGGAACGGGTTGCAGGAGAAACTTTCTCTCTGGTTTCTTAGTCTGTTTCGTAGTGCCGGTTTGAACTTCCTGCAGTTTTCACTGTAAAACCGAGTTGGAGCTAGTACCTTCCCATATATATGTATGGGTTGGAGGTGGGAACTGAAAAGAAACTTTGTGTTCCATACAAGCTAGTTGAAGGACGGCTTTCACACACACATATGTCTCAAAACTGAGCATGTGGAGAGACGTTCGTTCATCTAGCACAAAGGGAACGGGTTGCAGGAGAAAGTTTTACTCTGTTTTCTCAGTCTGCTTCCTAGTGCCGGTTTGAAGTTCCTGCAGTTATCACTGTAAAACTGAGTTAGAGCTAATACCTTCCCTTATATATTTATGGAGTGGAGTTGGAAACTGAAAAGAAACTTTTTGTTTCCATCAAGCTAGTTGAAGAACGGCTTTCACACACAGTTATCTCTCAAAACTGAGCATGTGGAGAGACGTTCATTCATCTAGCACAAAGGGAACGGGTGGCAGGAGAAACTTTTACTCTGGTTTCTCAGTCTGTTTCCTAGTGCCGGTTTGAACTTCCTGCAGTTTTCACAGTAAAACTGGGTTGGAGCTAGTACCTTCCCATATATATGTATGGAGTGGAGTTGGAAACTGAAAAGAAACTTTGTGTTCCCAACAAGCTAGTTGAAGGACGGCTTTCACACACACTTATCTCTCAAAACTGAGCATGTGGAGAGAAGTTCGTTCATCTAGCACAAAGGGAACAGGTTGCTGGGGAAACTTTTACTCTGGTTTCTCAGTCTGTTTCCTAGTGCCGGTTTGAAGTTCCTGTAGTTTTCACTGTAAAACCGAGTTGGAGCTAGTACTTCCCATATATATGCATGGAGTGGAGTTGGAAACTGAAAAGAAACTTTGTGTTCCCAACAAGCTAGTTGAAGGACGGCTTTCACACACACATAACTCTCAAAATTGAGCATGTGGAGAGACGTTCGTTCATCTAGCACAAAGTGAACGGGTTGCAGGAGAAACTTTTACTCAGATTTCTCAGTCTGTTTCCTAGTACCGGTTTGATGTTCCTGCAGTTTTCACTGTAAAACAGAGTTCGAGCTAGTACCGTCCCAAATATATGTATGGAGTGGAATTTGCAACTGAAAAGAAACTTCGTGTTCCCAACAAGCTAGTTGAAGGACGGCTTTCAGACACAATTATCTCTCAGAACTGAGCATGTGGAGAGACGTTCGTTCATTTAGCACATAGGGAACTGTTGCAGGAGAAACTTTTACTCAGGTTTCTCAGTCTGTTTCTTGGTGCCGGTTTGAAGTTCCTGCAGATTTCACTGTAAAACCGAGTTGGAGCTAGTACCTTCCCATATATATTTATGGAGTGGAGTTTGCAAATGAAAAGAAACTTTTTGTTCCCAACAAGAAATTTGAAGGACGGCTTTCACACACAATTATCACTCAGAACTGAGCATGTGGAGAGACGATCGTTCATCTAGCACAAAGGGAACGGGTTGCAGGAGAAACTTTTACTCTGGTTTCTCAGTCTGTTTCCTAGTGCCCGATTGAAGTTCCTGCAATTTTCACTGTAAAACCGAGTTCGAGCTAGTACCTTCCCATATATATGTATGGAATGGAGTTTGCAACTGAAAAGAAACTTTGTGTTCCCAACAAGCTAGTTGAAGTACGGCTTTCACAAACAATTATCTCTCAGAACTGAGCATGTGGAGAGACGTTCGTTCATCTAGCACAAAGGGAACGGTTTGCAGGAGAAACTTTTACTCTGGTTTCTCAGTCGTTTCCTAGTGCCGGTTTGAATTCCTGCAGTTTTCACTGTAAAACCGAGTTCGAGCTAGTACCTTCCCATATATATTTATGGAGTGGTGTTGGAAACTGAAAAGAAACTTTGTGTTCCCAACAAGCTAGTTGAAGGACGGCTTTCACACACACATATCTCTCAAAACTGAACATGTGGGGAGACTTTCGTTCATCTAGCATAATGGGAACGGGATGCAGGAGAAACTTTTACTCTATATTCTCAGTCTGTTTCCTAGTGCCGGTTTGAAGTTCCTGCAGTTTTCACTGTAAAACCGAGTTCTAGGTAGTACCTTCCCATATATATGTATGGAGTGGAGTTGGAAACTGAAAAGAAAGTTTGTGTTCCCAACAAGCTAGTTGAAGGACGGCTTTCACACACACTTATCTCTCAAAACTGAGCATGTGGAGAGACGTTCGTTCATCTAGCACAAAGTGAACGGGATGAAGGAGAAAGTTTTACTCTGGTTTCTCAGTCTGTTTCCTAGTGCCGGTTTGAACTTCCTGCAGTTTTCACTGTAAAACTGAGTTGGAGCTAGTACCTTCCCATATATATGTATGGAGTGGAGTTGGAAACTGGAAAGAAACTTTGTGTTCCCAACAAGCTAGTTGAAGGACGACTTTAACACACTCTTATCTCTCAAACTGAGCATGTGGAGAGACGTTCTTACATCTATCACAAAGGGAACGGGTTGCAGGAGAAACTTTCTCTCTGGTTTCTTTGTCTGTTTCCTAGTGCCTGTTTGAAGTTCCTGCAGTTTTCAGTGTAAAACCGTGTTGGAACTAGTACCATCCCGTATGTATGTATGGAGTGGAGTTGGAAACTGAAAAGAAACTATGTGTTCCGAACAAGCAAGTTGAAGGTCGGCTTTCACACACAATTATCTCTCAAAACTGAGCATGTGGAGAGACGTTCGTTCATCTAGCACAAAGGGAACGGGTTGCAGTAGAAACTTTTATTCTGGTTTCTCAGTCTGTTTCCTAGTGTCGGTTTGAACTTCCTGCAGTTTTCACTGTAAAACCGAGTTGGAGCTAGTACATTCCCATATATATCTACGGAGTGGAGTTGGAAACTGAAAAGAATCTTTGTGTTCCCAACAAGCTAGTTGAAGGAAGGCATACACACACAATTATCTCTCAAACTGAGCATGTGGAGAGATGTTCTTACATCTAGCACAAAGGGAACGGGTTGCAGGAGAAACTTTCTCTCTGGTTTCTTAGTCTGTTTCGTAGTGCCGGTTTGAACTTCCTGCAGTTTTCACTGTAAAACCGAGTTGGAGCTAGTACCTTCCCATATATATGTATGGGTTGGAGGTGGGAACTGAAAAGAAACTTTGTGTTCCATACAAGCTAGTTGAAGGACGGCTTTCACACACACATATGTCTCAAAACTGAGCATGTGGAGAGACGTTCGTTCATCTAGCACAAAGGGAACGGGTTGCAGGAGAAAGTTTTACTCTGTTTTCTCAGTCTGCTTCCTAGTGCCGGTTTGAAGTTCCTGCAGTTATCACTGTAAAACTGAGTTAGAGCTAATACCTTCCCTTATATATTTATGGAGTGGAGTTGGAAACTGAAAAGAAACTTTTTGTTTCCATCAAGCTAGTTGAAGAACGGCTTTCACACACAGTTATCTCTCAAAACTGAGCATGTGGAGAGACGTTCATTCATCTAGCACAAAGGGAACGGGTGGCAGGAGAAACTTTTACTCTGGTTTCTCAGTCTGTTTCCTAGTGCCGGTTTGAACTTCCTGCAGTTTTCACAGTAAAACTGGGTTGGAGCTAGTACCTTCCCATATATATGTATGGAGTGGAGTTGGAAACTGAAAAGAAACTTTGTGTTCCCAACAAGCTAGTTGAAGGACGGCTTTCACACACACTTATCTCTCAAAACTGAGCATGTGGAGAGAAGTTCGTTCATCTAGCACAAAGGGAACAGGTTGCAGGGGAAACTTTTACTCTGGTTTCTCAGTCTGTTTCCTAGTGCCGGTTTGAAGTTCCTGTAGTTTTCACTGTAAAACCGAGTTGGAGCTAGTACTTCCCATATATATGCATGGAGTGGAGTTGGAAACTGAAAAGAAACTTTGTGTTCCCAACAAGCTAGTTGAAGGACGGCTTTCACACACACATAACTCTCAAAATTGAGCATGTGGAGAGACGTTCGTTCATCTAGCACAAAGGGAACGGGTTGCAGGAGGAACTTTTACTTTGGTTCTCAGTCTGTTTCCTAGTGCCAGTTTGATGTTGCTGCAGTTTTCACTGTAAAACAGTGTTGGAGCTAGTACGTTCCCATATATATTTATGGGGTGGATTTGGAAACAGAAAAGAAACTTTGTGTTTGCAACAAGCTAGTTCAAGGACGGCTTTCACACACACTTATCTCTCAAAACTGAGCATGTGGAGAGAAGTTCGTTCATCTAGCACAAAGTGAACGGGTTGCAGGAGAAACTTTTACTCAGATTTCTCAGTCTGTTTCCTAGTACCGGTTTGATGTTCCTGCAGTTTTCACTGTAAAACAGAGTTCGAGCTAGTACCGTCCCAAATATATGTATGGAGTGGAATTTGCAACTCAAAAGAAACTTCGTGTTCCCAACAAGCTAGTTGAAGGACGGCTTTCAGACACAATTATCTCTCAGAACTGAGCATGTGGAGAGACGTTCGTTCATTTAGCACATAGGGAACTGTTGCAGGAGAAACTTTTACTCAGGTTTCTCAGTCTGTTTCTTGGTGCCGGTTTGAAGTTCCTGCAGATTTCACTGTAAAACCGAGTTGGAGCTAGTACCTTCCCATATATATGTATGGAGTGGAGTTTGCAAATGAAAAGAAACTTTGTGTTCCCAACAAGAAATTTGAAGGACGGCTTTCACACACAATTATCACTCAGAACTGAGCATGTGGAGAGACGATCTTTCATCTAGCACAAATGGAACGGGTTGCAGGAGAAACTTTTACTCTGGTTTCTCAGTCTGTTTCCTAGTGCCCGATTGAAGTTCCTGCAGTTTTCACTGTAAAACCGAGTTCGAGCTAGTACCTTCCCATATATATGTATGGAGTGGAGTTTGCAACTGAAAAGAAACTTTGTGTTCCCAACAAGCTAGTTGAAGTACGGCTTTCACAAACAATTATCTCTCAGAACTGAGCATGTGGAGAGACGTTCGTTCATCTAGCACAAAGGGAACGGGTTGCAGTAGAAACTTTTATTCTGGTTTCTCAGTCTGTTTCCTAGTGTCGGTTTGAACTTCCTGCAGTTTTCACTGTAAAACCGAGTTGGAGCTAGTAGATTCCCATATATATCTACGGAGTGGAGTTGGAAACTGAAAAGAATCTTTGTGTTCCCAACAAGCTAGTTGAAGGAAGGCATACACACACAATTATCTCTCAAACTGAGCATGTGGAGAGATGTTCTTACATCTAGCACAAAGGGAACGGGTTGCAGGAGAAACTTTCTCTCTGGTTTCTTAGTCTGTTTCGTAGTGCCGGTTTGAACTTCCTGCAGTTTTCACTGTAAAACCGAGTTGGAGCTAGTACCTTCCCATATATATGTATGGGTTGGAGGTGTGAACTGAAAAGAAACTTTGTGTTCCATACAAGCTAGTTGAAGGACGGCTTTCACACACACATATGTCTCAAAACTGAGCATGTGGAGAGACGTTCGTTCATCTAGCACAAAGGGAACGGGTTGCAGGAGAAAGTTTTACTCTGTTTTCTCAGTCTGCTTCCTAGTGCCGGTTTGAAGTTCCTGCAGTTATCACTGTAAAACTGAGTTAGAGCTAATACCTTCCCTTATATATTTATGGAGTGGAGTTGGAAACTGAAAAGAAACTTTTTGTTTCCATCAAGCTAGTTGAAGAACGGCTTTCACACACAGTTATCTCTCAAAACTGAGCATGTGGAGAGACGTTCATTCATCTAGCACAAAGGGAACGGGTGGCAGGAGAAACTTTTACTCTGGTTTCTCAGTCTGTTTCCTAGTGCCGGTTTGAACTTCCTGCAGTTTTCACAGTAAAACTGGGTTGGAGCTAGTACCTTCCCATATATATGTATGGAGTGGAGTTGGAAACTGAAAAGAAACTTTGTGTTCCCAACAAGCTAGTTGAAGGACGGCTTTCACACACACTTATCTCTCAAAACTGAGCATGTGGAGAGAAGTTCGTTCATCTAGCACAAAGGGAACAGGTTGCAGGGGAAACTTTTACTCTGGTTTCTCAGTCTGTTTCCTAGTGCCGGTTTGAAGTTCCTGTAGTTTTCACTGTAAAACCGAGTTGGAGCTAGTACTTCCCATATATATGCATGGAGTGGAGTTGGAAACTGAAAAGAAACTTTGTGTTCCCAACAAGCTAGTTGAAGGACGGCTTTCACACACACATAACTCTCAAAATTGAGCATGTGGAGAGACGTTCGTTCATCTAGCACAAAGGGAACGGGTTGCAGGAGGAACTTTTACTTTGGTTCTCAGTCTGTTTCCTAGTGCCAGTTTGATGTTGCTGCAGTTTTCACTGTAAAACAGTGTTGGAGCTAGTACGTTCCCATATATATTTATGGGGTGGATTTGGAAACAGAAAAGAAACTTTGTGTTTGCAACAAGCTAGTTCAAGGACGGCTTTCACACACACTTATCTCTCAAAACTGAGCATGTGGAGAGACGTTCGTTCATCTAGCACAAAGTGAACGGGTTGCAGGAGAAACTTTTACTCAGATTTCTCAGTCTGTTTCCTAGTACCGGTTTGATGTTCCTGCAGTTTTCACTGTAAAACAGAGTTCGAGCTAGTACCGTCCCAAATATATGTATGGAGTGGAATTTGCAACTGAAAAGAAACTTCGTGTTCCCAACAAGCTAGTTGAAGGACGGCTTTCAGACAAAATTATCTCTCAGAACTGAGCATGTGGAGAGACGTTCGTTCATTTAGCACATAGGGAACTGTTGCAGGAGAAACTTTTACTCAGGTTTCTCAGTCTGTTTCTTGGTGCCGGTTTGAAGTTCCTGCAGATTTCACTGTAAAACCGAGTTGGAGCTAGTACCTTCCCATATATATGTATGGAGTGGAGTTTGCAAATGAAAAGAAACTTTGTGTTCCCAACAAGAAATTTGAAGGACGGCTTTCACACACAATTATCACTCAGAACTGAGCATGTGGAGAGACGATCGTTCATCTAGCACAAAGGGAACGGGTTGCAGGAGAAACTTTTACTCTGGTTTCTCAGTCTGTTTCCTAGTGCCCGATTGAAGTTCCTGCAGTTTTCACTGTAAAACCGAGTTCGAGCTAGTACCTTCCCATATATATGTATGGAGTGGAGTTTGCAACTGAAAAGAAACTTTGTGTTCCCAACAAGCTAGTTGAAGTACGGCTTTCACAAACAATTATCTCTCAGAACTGAGCATGTGGAGAGACGTTCGTTCATCTAGCACAAAGGGAACGGTTTGCAGGAGAAACTTTTACTCTGGTTTCTCAGTCGTTTCCTAGTGCCGGTTTGAATTCCTGCAGTTTTCACTGTAAAACCGAGTTCGAGCTAGTACCTTCCCATATATATTTATGGAGTGGTGTTGGAAACTGAAAAGAAACTTTGTGTTCCCAACAAGCTAGTTGAAGGACGGCTTTCACACACACATATCTCTCAAAACTGAACATGTGGGGAGACTTTCGTTCATCTAGCACAATGGGAACGGGATGCAGGAGAAACTTTTACTCTATATTCTCAGTCTGTTTCCTAGTGCCGGTTTGAAGTTCCTGCAGTTTTCACTGTAAAACCGAGTTCTAGGTAGTACCTTCCCATATATATGTATGGAGTGGAGTTGGAAACTGAAAAGAAAGTTTGTGTTCCCAACAAGCTAGTTGAAGGACGGCTTTCACACTCACTTATCTCTCAAAACTGAGCAAGTGGAGAGACGATCGTTCATCTAGAACAAAGTGAACGGGTTGCAGGAGAAACTTTTTCTCAGATTTCTCAGTCTGTTTCCTAGTACCGGTTTGAATTTCCTGCAGTTTTCACTGTAAAACCGAGTTGGAGGTAGTACCTTCCCTTATATTTGTATGGAGTGGAGTAGGAAAATGAAAAGAAAATTTGTGTTCCCAACAAGCTAGTTGAATGTTGGCATTCACACACATATATCTCTCAAAACTGAGCATGTGGATAGACGATCGTTCATGTAGCACAAAGGGAACGGGTTGCAGGAGAAACTTCTACTCTGGTTTCTCAGTCTGTTTCCTAGTGCCGGTTTGAAGTTCCTGCAGTTTTCACTGTAAAACCGAGTTCGAGCTAGTACCTTCCCATATATATGTATGGAGTGGAGTTTGCAACTGAAAAGAAACTTCGTGTTCCCAACAAGCTAGTTGAAGGACGGCTTTCAGACACAATTATCTCTCATGACTGAACATGTGGAGAGACGTTCGTTCATCTAGCACAAAGGGAACGGTTGCAGGATAAACTTTGACTCTGGTTTCTCAGTCTGTTTCTTGGTGCCGGTTTGAAGTTCCTGCAGATTTCACTGTAAAACCGAGTTGGAGCTAGTACCTTCCCATATATATGTATGGAGTGGAGTTTGCAAATGAAAAGAAACTTTGTGTTCCCAACAAGCAAGTTGAAGGACGGCTTTCACACACAATTATCACTCAGAACTTAGCATGTGGAGAGACGATCGTTCATCTAGCACAAAGGGAACGGGTTGCAGGAGAAACTTTTACTCTGGTTTCTCAGTCTGTTTCCTAGTGCCCGATTGAAGTTCCTGCAGTTTTCACTGTAAAACCGACTTCGAGCTAGTACCTTCCCATATATATGTAAGGATTGGAGTTGGAAACTGAAAAGAAACTTTGTGTTCCCAACAAGCTAGTTGAAGGACGGCTTTCACACACACTTATCTCTCAAAACTGAGCATGTGGAGGGACGTTCGTTCATCAAGCACAAAGGGAACGGTTTTCAGGAGAAACTTTTACTCTGGTTTCTCAGTCGTTTCCTAGTGCCGGTTTGAAGTTCCTGCAGTTTTTACTGTAAAACCGAGTTGGAGCTAGAACCTTCCCATATATATATATGGATTGTAGTTGGAAAATGAAAAGAAACTTTGTGTTCCCAACAAGCTTTTTGAAGGAAGTTTTTCACACACACTTACCTCTCAAAACTGAGCATGTGGAGAGACGTTTGTTCATCTAGCACAAAGGGAACGGGTTGCAGGAGAAACTTTTACTCTGGTTTCTCAGTCGTTTCCTAGTGCCGGTTTGAATTCCTGCAGTTTTCACTGTAAAACCGAGTTTGAGCTAGTACCTTCCCATATATATTTATGGAGTGGTGTTGGAAAATGAAAAGAAACTTTGTGTTCCCAAAAAGCTAGTTGAATGAAGGCTTTCACACACACTATTATCTCTAAATTGAGCATGTGGAGAGACGTTCGTTCATCTAGCACAAAGTGAACGGGATGAAGGAGAAAGTTTTACTCTAATTTCTCAGTCTGTTTCCTAGTGCCGGTTTGAACTTCCTGCAGTTTTCACTGTTAAACCCAGTTGGAGCTAGTACATTCCCATATATATTTATGGGGTGGATTTGGAAACAGAAAAGAAACTTTGTGTTTGCAACAAGCTAGTTGAAGGACGGCTTTCACACTCAATTATCACTCAAAACTGAGCATGTGGAGAGACGTTCGTTCATCTAGCACAAAGGGAACGGGTTGCAGGAGAAACTTTTACTCTGGTTTCTCAGTCTGTTTCCTAGTGCCGGTTTGAAGTTCCAGCAGTTTTCACTGTAAAACCGAGTTGGAGCTAGTACCTTCCCATATGTATGTATGGAGTGGATTTGGAAAATGAAAAGAAAATATGTGTTCCCAACAAGCTAGTTGAAGGTCGGCTTTCACACAAAAATATCTCTCAAAACTGAGCATGTGGAGAGACGTTAGTTCATCTAGCACAATGGGAACGGTTTGCAGGAGAATCTTTTACTCTGGTTTCTCAGTCTGTTCCAAGTGCCGGTTGAAGTTCCTGCAGTTTTCACTGTAAAACCTAGTTGGAGCTAGTACCTTCCCATAAATATGTACGGAGTGGAGTTGGAAACTGAAAAGAAACTTTGAGTTCCCAAAAAGCTAGTTGAAGGACGGCTTTAACACACACTTATCTCTCTAAATTGAGCAGGTCGAGAGACGTTCGTTCATCTAGCACAAAGTGAACGGGTTGAAGGAGAAAGTTTTACTCTGGTTTCTCAGTCTGTTTCCTAGTGCCGGTTTGAACTTCCTGCAGTTTTCACTGTAAAACTGAGTTGGAGCTGGTACCTTCCCATATATATGTATGGATTGGAGTTGGAAACTGAAAAGAAACTTTGTGTTCCCAAGAAGCTAGTTGAAGGACGGCTTTCACACTCACTTATCACTCAAATCTGAGCATGTGGAGAGACGTTCGTTCATCTAGCACAAAGGGAACGGGTTGCAGGAGAAACTTTTACTCTGGTTTCTCAGTCTGTTTCCTAGTGCCGGTTTGATATTCTTGCAGTTTTCACTGTAAAACCGAGTTGGAGGTAGTACCTTCCCATATATATGTATGGGTTGGTGTTGGAAACTGAAAAGAAATTCTTTGTTTCCAACAAGCTATTTGAAGAATGGCTTTCACACACACTTATCTCTCAAAACTGAGCATGTGGAGAGACGATCGTTCATCTAGCACAAAGGGAACGGTTTGAAGGAGAATGTTTTACTCTGGATTCTCAGTCTGTTTCCTACTGCCGGTTTGAACATCCTGCAGTTTTCACTGTAAAACCGAGTTGGTGCTAGTACCTTCCCATATATATGTATGGAGTGGAGTTGGAAACTGAAAAGAATCTTTGTGTTCCCAACAAGCTAGTTGAAGGACGGCTTTCACACACACTTATCTCTCAAAACTGAGCATGTGGAGAGACGTTCGTTCATCTAGCACAAAGGGAACAGGTGGCACTGGAAAATTTTACTCTGGTTTCTCAGTCTGTTTCCTAGTGCCGGTTTGAAGTTCCTGCAGTTTTCACTGTAAAACCGAGTTGTAGCTAGTACATTCCCATATATATGTATGGAGTGGAGTTGGAAACTGTAAAGAAAATTTGTGTTCCCAACAAGCTATTTGAAAGACAGCTTACACACACACTTATCTCTCAAAACTGAGCATGTGCAGAGACGTTCGTTCATCTAGCACAAAAGGAACGGTTTGCAGTAGAAACTTTTACTCTGGTTTCACAGTCTGTTTCCTAGTGTCGGTTTGAACTTCCTGCAGTTTTCACTGTAAAACCGATTTGGAGCTAGTACATTCCCATATATATTTATGGGTTGGAGTTGGAAACATAAAAGAAACTTTGTGTTTGCAACAAGCTAGTTGAAGGACGGCTTTCACACACACTTATCTCTCAAAACTGAGCATGTGGAGAGACGTTCGTTCATCTAGCATAAAAGGAATGAGTTGCAGGAGAAACTTTTACTCTGGTTTCTCAGTCTGTTCCAAGTGCCGGTTGAAGTTCCTGCAGTTTTCTATGTAAAACGTAGTTGGAGCTAGTACCTTCCCATATATATGTATGGAGTGGATTTGGAAACTGAAAAGAAACTATGAGTTCCCAAAAAGCTAGTTGAAGGACGGCTTTCACACACACTTATCTCTCTACACTTAGCATGTGGAGAGACGTTCGTTCATATAGCACAAAGTGAACGGGTTGAAGGAGAAAGTTTTTCTCTGGTTTCTCAGTCTGTTTCCTAGTGCCGGTTTGAACTTCCTGCAGTTTTCACTGTAAAGCTGAGTTGGAGCTAGTACCTTCCCATATATATGTATGGAGTGGTGTTGGAAACTGAAAAGAAACTTTTTGTTTGCAACAAGCTAGTTGAAGGACGGCTTTCACACACACTTATCTCTCAAAACTGAGCATGTGGAGAGACGTTCGTTCATCTAGCACAAAAGGAATGAGTTGCAGGAGAAACTTTTACTCTGGTTTCTATGTCTGTTCCAAGTGCTGGTTGAAGTTCCTGCAGTTTTCACTGTAAAACTTAGTTGAAGCTAGTACTTTCCCATATATATGTATGGAGTGGAGTTGGAAACTGAAAAGAAACTTTGTGTTCCCAAAAAGCAAGTTGAAGGACGGCTTTCACACACACTTATATCTCAAAACTGAGCATGTGGAGAGACGTTCGTTCATCTAGCACAAAGTGAACGGGATGAAGGAGAAAGTTTTACTCTAGTTTCTCAGTCTGTTTCCTAGTGCCGGTTTGAACTTCCTGCAGTTTTCACTGTAAAACTGAGTTGGAGCTAGTACCTTCCCATATATATGTATGGAGTGGAGGTGGAAACTGAAAAGAAACTTTGTGTTCCCAACAAGCTAGTTGAAGGACGACTTTAACACACTCTTATCTCTCAAACTGAGCATGTGGAGAGACGTTCTTACATCTATCACAAAGGGAACGGGTTGCAGGAGAAACTTTCTCTCTGGTTTCTTAGTCTGTTTCGTAGTGCAGGTTTGAACTTCCTGCAGTTTTCACTGTAAAACCGAGTTGGAGCTAGTACCTTCCCATATATATGTATGGGTTGGAGGTGGGAACTGAAAAGAAACTTTGTGTTCCATACAAGCTAGTTGAAGGACGGATTTCACACACACATATGTCTCAAAACTAAGCATGTGGAGAGACGTTCGTTCATCTAGCACAAAGGGAACGGGTTGCAGGAGAAAGTTTTACTCTGTTTTCTCAGTCTGCTTCCTAGTGCCGGTTTGAAGTTCCTGCAGTTATCACTGTAAAACTGAGTTAGAGCTAATACCTTCCCTTATATATTTATGGAGTGGAGTTGGAAACTGAAAAGAAACTTTTTGTTTCCATCAAGCTAGTTGAAGAACGGCTTTCACACACACTTATCTCTCAAAACTGAGCATGTGGAGAGACGTTCATTCATCTAGCAAAAAGGGAACGGGTTGCAGGAGAAACTTTTATTCTGGTTTCTCAGTCTGTTTCCTAGTGCCGGTTTGAACTTCCTGCAGTTTTCACAGTAAAACTGGGTTGGAGCTAGTACCTTCCCATATATATGTATGGAGTGGAGTTGGAAACTGAAAAGAAACTTTGTGTTCCCAACAAGCTAGTTGAAGGACGGCTTTCACACACACTTATCTCTCAAAACTGAGCATGTGGAGAGAAGTTCGTTCATCTAGCACAAAGGGAACAGGTTGCAGGGGAAACTTTTACTCTGGTTTCTCAGTCTGTTTCCTAGTGCCGGTTTGAAGTTCCTGTAGTTTTCACTGTAAAACCGAGTTGGAGCTAGTACATCCCATATATATGCATGGAGTGGAGTTGGAAACTGAAAAGAAACTTTGTGTTCCCAACAAGCTAGTTGAAGGACGGCTTTCACACACACATAACTCTCAAAATTGAGCATGTGGAGAGACGTTCGTTCATCTAGCACAAAGGGAACGGGTTGCAGGAGGAACTTTTACTTTGGTTTCTCAGTCTGTTTCCTAGTGCCAGTTTGATGTTGCTGCAGTTTTCACTGTAAAACAGTGTTGGAGCTAGTACGTTCCCATATATATTTATGGGGTGGATTTGGAAACAGAAAAGAAACTTTGTGTTTGCAACAAGCTAGTTCAAGGACGGCTTTCACACACACTTATCTCTCAAAACTGAGCATGTGGAGAGACGTTCGTTCATCTAGCACAAATGGAACGGGTTGCAGGAGAAACTTTTACTCTGGTTTCTCAGTCTGTTCCAAGTGCCGGTTGAAGTTCCTGCAGTTTTCACTGTAAAACCTAGTTGGAGCTAGTACTTTCCGATATATATGTATGGAGTGGAGTTGGAAACTGAAAAGAAACTATGTGTTCCCAAAAAGCTAGTTGAATGACGGCTTTCACACACACTATTATCTCTATATTGAGCATGTGGAGAGACGTTCGTTCATCTAGCACAAAGTGAACGGGATGAAGGAGAAAGTTTTACTCTAATTTCTCAGTCTGTTTCCTAGTGCCGGTTTGAACTTCCTGCAGTTTTCACTGTAAAACCGAGTTGGAGCATGTACCTTCCCATATAAATGTATGGATTGGATTTGGAAACTGAAAAGTAACTTTGTGTTCCCAACAAGCTAGTTGAAGGACGGCTTTCACACACACTTATCTCTCAAAATGGAGCATGTGGAGAGACGTTCGTTCATCTAGCATAAAGGGAACAGGTGGCAGGGGAAACTTTTACTCTGTTTTCTCAGTCTGTTTCCTAGTGCCGGTTGGAAGTTCCTGCAGTTTTCACTGTAAAACCGATTTGGAGCTAGTACCTTCCCATATATATGTATGGAGTGGAGTTGGAAACTGAAAAGAAATTTTGTGTTCCCAACAAGGTAGTTGAAGGACGGCTTTCACACATACATAACTCTCAAAAATGAGCATGTGGAGAGACGTTCGTTCATCTAGCAAAAATGGAATGGGTTGCAGGAGAACCTTTTACTCTGGTTTCTCAGTCTGTTTCCTAGTGCCAGTTTGAAGTTCCTGCAGTTTTCACCATAAAACCGAGTTGGAGCTAGTACCTTCCCATATATATGTATGGAGTGGAGTTGGAAACTGAAAAGAAACTTTGTGTTCCCAACAAGCTAGTTGAAGGACGGCTTTCACACACACATATCTCTGAAAACTGAGCATGTGGAGAGACGTTCGTTCATCTAGCACAAATGGAACGGGTAGCAGGCGTAACTTTCACTGTGGTTTCTCAGTCTGTTCCAAGTGCCGGTTGAAGTTCCTGCAGTTTTCACTGTAAAACCTAGTTGGAGCTCGTACCTTCCCATATATATGTATGGAGTGGAGTTGGAAACTGAAAAGAAACTTTGTGTTCCCAACAAACTAGTTGAAGGTCGGCTTTCACACACACTTATCTCTCAAAACTGAGCATGTGGAGAGACGTTCGTTCATCTAGCACAAAGGGAACAGGTTGCAGGAGAAACTTTTACTCTATTTTCTCAGTCTGTTTCCTAGTGCCGGTTTGAAATTCCTGCATTATTCACTGTAAAACCGAGTTGGAGCAAGTACCTTCCAATATAAATTTATGGAGTGGAGTTTGAAACTGAAAAGAAACTTTGTGTTCCCAACCAGCTAGTTGAAGGACGGCTTTCAAACACACATATCTCTGAAAACTGAGCATGTGGAGAGACGTTCGTTCATCTAGCACAAAGGGAACGGTTTGCAGGAGAAACTTTTACTGTGGTTTCTCAGTCTGTTACAAGTGCCGGTTGAAGTTCTTGCAGTTTTCACTGTAAAACCTAGTTGGAGCTAGTACCTTCCCATATATATGTATGGAATGGAGATGGAAACTGAAAAGAAACTTTGTGTTCCCAACAAGCTATTTGAAGGACGGCTTTCACACACACTTATCTCTCAAAACTGAGCATGTGGAGAGACTTTCGTACATCTAGCAAAAATGGAATGGGTTGCAGGAGAAACTTTTACTCTGGTTTCTCAGTCTGTTTCCTAGTGCCGGGTTGAACTTCCTGCAGTTTTCAATGTAAAACCTAGTTGGAGCTAGTACCTTCCCATATATATTTATGGAGTGGAGTAGGAAACTGAAAAGAAATTTTTGTTTCAAACAAGCTAGTTGAAGGACGGTTTTCACACACACTAATCTCTCAAAACTGAGCATGTGGAGAGACGTTCGTTCATCTAGCACAAAGGGATCAGGTTGAAGTTGAAAGTTTTATTCTGGTTTCTCAGTCTGTTTCCTAGTGCCGGTTTGAACTTCCTGAAGTTTTCACTGTAAAACCTAGTTGGAGCTAGTATATTCCCATATAAATTTATGGAGTGGAGTTGGAAACTGAAAAATAACTTTGTGTTCCCAACAAGCTAGTTGAAGGACGGCTTTCACACACACTTATCTCTCAAAACTGAGCATGTGGAGAGACGTTCGTTCATCTAGCACAAAGGGAACAGGTTACAGGGGAAATTTTTACTCTGGTTTCTCAGTCTGTTTCCTAGTGCCGGTTTAAAGTTCCTGCACTTTTCACTGTAAAACCGAGTTGGAGCTTGTACCTTCCCATATATATGTATGGAGTGGAGTTGGAAAAGGAAAAGAACTTTGTGTTCCCAAAAAGGTGGTTGAAGGACGGCTTTCACACACACTTTACTCTCAAATCTGAGCATGTGGAGAGACGTTCGTTCATCTAGCACAAAGGGAACGGGTTGAAGGAGAAACTTTTACTCTGGTTTCTCAGTCTGTTTCCTAGTGCCGGTGAACTTCCTGCAGTTTTCACTGTAAACCCGAGTTGGAGCTAGAACCTTCCCACATATATTTATGGGGTGGAGTAGGAATCTGAAAAGAAATTTTTTATTTCCAACAAGCTAGTTGAAGGACGGCTTTCACACACATTTATCTCTCAAAACTGAGCATGTGGAGAGACGTTCGTTCATCTAGCACAAAGGGAAAGGGTTGCATGGGAAACTTTTACTCTGGTTTCTCAATCTGTTTCCTACTGCCGTTTTGAAGTTCCTGCATTTTTCACTGTAAAACCTAGTTGGAGCTAGTACCTTCTCTTATATATGTATGGATTGGAGTTTGCAACTGAAAAGAAACTTTGTGTTCCCAACAAGCTAGTTGAAGGACGGCTTTCACACACACTTATCTCTCAAAACTGAGCATGTGGAGAGACGTTCGTTCATCTAGCACAAAAGGAATGAGTTGCAGGAGAAACTTTTACTCTGGTTTCTCAGTCTGTTCCAAGTGCTGGTTGAAGTTCCTGCAGTTTTCACTGTAAAACCTAGTTGGAGCTAGTACTTTCCCATATATATGTATGGAGTGGAGTTGGAAACTGAAAAGAAACTTTGTGTTCCCGAAAAGCAAGTTGAAGGACGGCTTTCACACACACTTATATCTCAAAACTGAGCATGTGGAGAGACGTTCGTTCATCTAGCACAAAGTGAACGGGATGAAGGAGAAAGTTTTACTCTTGTTTCTCAGTCTGTTTCCTAGTGCCGGTTTGAACTTCCTGCAGTTTTCACTGTAAAACTGAGTTGGAGCTAGTTCCTACCCATATATATTTATGGAGTGGAGTTGGAAACTGAAAAGAAACTTTGTGTTCCCAACAAGCTAGTTGAAGGACGACTCTAACACACTCTTATCTCTCAAACTGGGCATGTGGAGAGACGTTCTTACATCTATCACAAAGGGAACGGGTTGCAGGAGAAACTTTCTCTCAGGTTTCTTTGTCTGTTTCCTAGTGCCTGTTTGAAGTTCCTGCAGTTTTCAGTGTAAAACCGTGTTGGAACTAGTACCATCCCGTATGTATGTATGGAGTGGAGTTGGAAACTGAAAAGAATCTATGTGTTCCGAACAAGCAAGTTGCAGGTCGGCTTTCACACACAATTATCTCTCAAAACTGAGCATGTTGAGAGACGTTCGTTCATCTAGCACAAAGGGAACGGGTTGCAGTAGAAACTTTTATTCTGGTTTCTCAGTCTGTTTCCTAGTGTCCGTTTGAACTTCCAGCAATTTTCACTGTAAAACCGAGTTGGAGCTAGTACATTCCCATATATATCTACGGAGTGGAGTTGGAAACTGAAAAGAAACTTTGTGTTCCCAACAAGCTAGTTGAAGGAAGGCATACACACACAATTATCTCTCAAACTGAGCATGTGGAGAGACGTTCTTACATCTAGCACAAAGGGAACGGGTTGCAGGAGAAACTTTCTCTCTGGTTTCTTAGTCTGTTTCGTAGTGCCGGTTTGAACTTCCTGCAGTTTTCACTGTAAAACCGAGTTGGAGCTAGTACCTTCCCATATATATGTATGGGTTGGAGGTGGAAACTGAAAAGAAACTTTGTGTTCCATACAAGCTATTTGAAGGACGACTTTCACACACACATATGTCTCAAAACTGAGCATGTGGAGAGACGTTCGTTCATCTAGCACAAAGGGAACGGGTTGCAGGAGAAAGTTTTACTCTGTTTTCTCAGTCTGCTTCCTAGTGCCGGTTTGAAGTTCCTGCAGTTATCACTGTAAAATTGAGTTAGAGCTAATATCTTCCCATATATATTTATGGAGTGGAGTTGGAAACTGAAAAGAAACTTTTTGTTTCCAACAAGCTAGTTGAAGAACGGCTTTCACACACACTTATCTCTCAAAACTGAGCATGTGGAGAGACGTTCATTCATCTAGCACAAAGGGAACGGGTTGCAGGAGAAACTTTTACTCTGGTTTCTCAGTCTGTTTCCTAGTGCCGGTTTTAAGTTCCTGCAGTTTTCACTGTAAAACAGATTTAGAGCTAGTACCTTCCCATATATATGTATGGAGTGGAGTTGGAAACTGAAAAGAAATTTTGTGTTCCCAACAAGGTAGTTGAAGTACGGCTTTCACACATACATAACTCTCAAAAATGAGCATGAGGAGAGACGTTCGTTCATCTAGCAAAAATGGAATGGGTTGCAGGAGAACCTTTTACTCTGGTTTCTCAGTCTGTTTCCTAGTGCCAGTTTGAAGTTCCTGCAGTTTTCACTGTAAAACCGAGTTGGAGCATGTACCTTCCCATATAAATGTATGGATTGGAGTTGGAAACTGAAAAGAAACTTTGTGTTCCCAACAAGCTAGTTGAAGGTCGGCTTTCACACACACTTATCTCTCAGAACTGAGCATGTGGAGAGACGTTCATTCATCTAGCACAAAAGGAACGGGTTGCAGGATAAACTTTTACTCTGGTTTCTCAGTCTGTTTCCTAGGGCCGGTTTGAACTTCCTGCAGTTTTCACTGTAAAACCGAGTTGGAGCTAGTACATTCCCATATATATGTATGGAGTGGAGTTGGAAACTGAAAAGAAACGTTGTGTTCCCAACAAGCTAGTTGAAGTACGGCTTTCACACACACATATCTCTGAAAACTGAGCATGTGGAGAGACGTTCGTTCATCTAGCACAAATGGAACTGTTTGCAGGCTTAACTATCTCTGTGGTTTCCCAGTCTGTTCCAAGTGCCGGTTGAAGATCCTGCAGTTTTCACTGTAAAACCTAGTTGGAGCTCGTACCTTCCCATATATATGTATGGAGTGGAGTTGGAAACTGAAAAGAAACTTTGTGTTCCCAACAAACTAGTTGAAGGACGGATTTCACACACACTTATCTCTCAAAACTGAGCATGTGGAGAGACGTTCGTTCATCTAGCACAAATGGAACAGGTTGCAGGAGAAACTTTTACTCTATTTTCTCAGTCTGTTTCCTAGTGCCGGTTTGAACTTCCTGCATTATTCACTGTAAAACCGAGTTGGAGCAAGTACCTTCCAATATAAATTTATGGAGTGGAGTTTGAAACTGAAAAGTAACTTTGTGTTCCCAACCAGCTAGTTGAAGGACGGCTTTCAAACACACATATCTCTGAAAACTGAGCATGTGGAGAGACGTTCGTTCATCTAGCAAAAAGGGAATCGTTTTGCAGGAGAAACTTTTACTGTGGTTTCTCAGTCTGTTACAAGTGCCGGTTGAAGTTCTTGCAGTTTTCACTGTAAAACCTTGTTGGAGCTAGTACCATCCCATATATATGTATGGAATGGAGATGGAAACTGAAAAGAAACTTTGTGTTCCCAACAAGCTATTTGAAGGACGGCTTTCACACACACTTATCTCTCAAAACTGAGCATGTGGAGAGACTTTCGTACATCTAGCAAAAATGGAATGGGTTGCAGGAGAAATTTTACTCTGGTTTCTCAGTCTGTTTCCTAGTGCCGGTTTGAAATTCCTGCAGTTTTCACTGTAAAACCGAGTTGGAGCATGTACCTTCCCATATAAATGTATGGATTGGAGTTGGAAACTGAAAAGAAACTTTGTGTTCCCAACAAGCTAGTTGAAGGACGGCTTTCACACACACTTATCTCTCAAAACGGAGCATGTGGAGAGACGTTCGTTCATCTAGCATAAAGGGAACAGGTTGCAGGGGAAACTTTTACTCTGGTTTCTCAGTCTGTTTCCTAGTGCCGGTTTGAAGTTCCTGCAGTTTTCACTGTAAAACCGATTTGGAGCTAGTACCTTCCCATATATATGTATGGAGTGGAGTTGGAAACTGAAAAGAAATTTTGTGTTCCCAACAAGGTAGTTGAAGGACGGCTTTCACACATACATAAATCTCAAAAATGAGCATGTGGAGAGACGTTCGTTCATCTAGCAAAAATGGAATGGGTTGCAGGAGAACCTTTTACTCTGGTTTCTCAGTCTGTTTCCTAGTGCCAGTTTGAAGTTCCTGCAGTTTTCACTATAAAACCGAGTTGGAGCTAGTACCTTCCCATATATATGTATGGATTGGAGTTGGAAACTGAAAAGAAACTTTGTGTTCCCAACAAGCTAGTTGAAGGACGGCTTTCACACACATATATCTCTCAAAACTGAGCATGTGGAGAGACGTTCGTTCATCTAGCACAAATGGAACGGGTTGCAGGCGTAATTTTCACTGTGGTTTCTCAGTCTGTTCCAAGTGCCGGTTGAAGTTCCTGCAGTTTTCACTGTAAAACCTAGTTGGAGCTCGTACCTTCCCATATATATGTATGGAGTGGAGTTGGAAACTGAAAAGAAACTTTGTGTTCCCAACAAACTAGTTGAAGGACGGCTTTCACACACACTTATCTCTCAAAACTGAGCATGTGGAGAGACGTTCGTTCATCTAGCACAAAGGGAACAGGTTGCAGGAGAAAATTTTACTCTATTTTCTCAGTCTGTTTCCTAGTGCCGGTTTGAACTTCCTGCATTATTCACTGTAAAACCGAGTTGGAGCAAGTACCTTCCAATATAAATTTATGGAGTGGAGTTTGAAACTGAAAAGAAACTTTGTGTTCCCAACCAGCTAGTTGAAGGACGGCTTTCAAACACACATATCTCTGAAAACTGAGCATGTGGAGAGACGTTCGTTCATCTAGCACAAAGGGAACGGTTTGCAGGAGAAACTTTTACTGTGGTTTCTCAGTCTGTTACTAGTGCCGGTTGAAGTTCTTGCAGTTTCACTGTAAAACCTAGTTGGAGCTAGTACCTTCCCATATATATTTATGGAGTGGAGTAGGAAACTGAAAAGAAATTTTTTGTTTCCAACAAGCTAGTTGAAGGACGGTTTTCACACACACTTATCTCTCAAAACTGTGCATGTGGAGAGACGTTCGTTCATCTAGCACAAACGGATCAGGTTGAAGTTGAAAGTTTTACTCTGGTTTCTCAGTCTGTTTCCTAGTGCCGGTTTGAACTTCCTGAAGTTTTCACTGTAAAACCGAGTTGGAGCTAGTACATTCCCATATATATTTATGGGGTGGAGTAGGAATCTGAAAAGAAATTTTTTATTTCCAACAAGCTAGTTGAAGGACGGCTTTCACACACATTTATCTCTCAAAACTGAGCATGTGGAGAGACGTTCGTTCATCTAGCACAAAGGGAACGGGTTGCATGGGAAACTTTTACTCTGGTTTCTCAATCTGTTTCCTACTGCCGTTTTGAAGTTCCTGCATTTTTCACTGTAAAACCTAGTTGGAGCTAGTACCTTCCCTTATATATGTATGGATTGGAGTTTGCAACTGAAAAGAAACTTTGTGTTCCCAACAAGCTAGTTGAAGGTCGGCTTTCACACACACTTATCTCTCAGAACTGAGCATGTGGAGAGAAGTTCATTCATCTAGCACAAAAGGAACGGGTTGCAGGATAAACTTTTACTCTGGTTTCTCAGTCTGTTTCCTAGGGCCGGTTTGAACTTCCTGCAGTTTTCACTGTAAAACCGAGTTGGAGCTAGTACCTTCCCATATATATGTATGGAGTGGAGTTGGAAACTGAAAAGAAACTTTGTGTTCCCAACAAGCTAGTTGAAGTACGGCTTTCACACACACATATCTCTGAAAACTGAGCATGTGGAGAGACGTTCGTTCATCTAGCACAAATGGAACGGTTTGCAGGCTTAACTTTCTCTGTGGTTTCCCAGTCTGTTCCAAGTGCCGGTTGAAGTTCCTGCAGTTTTCACTGTAAAACCTAGTTGGAGCTAGTACCTTCCCATATATATGTATGGAGTGGAGTTGGAAATTGAAAAGAAACTTTGTGTTCCCAACAAGCTAGTTGAACGACGGCTTTCACACACACTTATCTCTCATAACTGAGCATGTGGAGAGACGTTCGTTCATCTAGCACAAAGGGAACGGTTTGCAGGAGAAACTTTTACT
Source organism: Camelus dromedarius (assembly GCF_036321535.1). Taxonomy (NCBI): domain Eukaryota; kingdom Metazoa; phylum Chordata; class Mammalia; order Artiodactyla; family Camelidae; genus Camelus; species Camelus dromedarius. Next base: position 10,641,170 of record NC_087470.1, on the reverse strand, counting down.
CTGGTTTCTCAGTCTGTTTCCTAGTGCCGGTTTGAACTTCCTGCAGTTTTCACTGTAAAACCGAGTTGGAGTTTGTACCTTCCCATATATATGTAAGGAGTGGAGTTGGAAACTGAAAAGAAAATTTGTGTTCCCAACAAGCTAGTTGAAGGAAGGCTTTCAAACACACTTTTCTCTCAAAACTGAGCATTTGGAGAGACGTTCGTTCATCTAGCACAAAAGGAACAGGTTGCAGGGGAAACTTTTACTCTGGTTTCTCAGTTTGTCTCCTAGTGCCTGTTTGAAGTTCCTGCAGTTTTCCATGTAAAACCGTGTTGGAGCTAGTACATTCCCATATATATGTATGGAGTGGAGTTTGCAACTGAAAAGAAACTTTGTGTTCCGAACAATCTATTTGAAGGACGGCTTTCACACACACTTATCTCTCAAATATGAGCAAGTGGATAGACGTTCGTTCATCTAGCATAAAGGGAACAGGTTGCAGGGGAAACTTTTAATCTGGTTTCTCAGTCTGTTTCCTAGTGCCGGTTTGAAGTTCCTGCAGTTTTCACTGTAAAACCGATTTGGAGATAGTACCTTCCCATATATAGGTATGGAGTGGATTTGGAAACTGAAAAGAAATTTTGTGTTCCCAACAAGCTATTTGAAGGACGGCTTTCTCACAAACATAACTCTCAAAACTGAGCATGTGGAGAGACTTTCGTTCATCTAGCACAAATAGAATGGGTTGCAGGAGAACCTTTTTCTCTGGTTTCTCAGTCTGTTTCCTAGTGCCAGTTTGAAGTTCCTGCAGTTTTCACTGTAAAACCGAGTTGGAGCTAGAACCTTCCCATATATATATATGGAGTGGAGTTGGAAACTGAAAAGAAACTTTGTGTTCCCAACAAGCTAGTTGAAGGACGGCTTTCACACACACATATCTCTGAAAACTGAGCATGTGGAGAGACGTTCGTTCATCTAGCATAAAGGGAACAGGTTGCAGGGAAACTTTTACTCTGGTTTCTCAGTCTGTTTCCTGGTGCCGGTTTGAACTTCCTGCAGTTTTCACTGTAAAAATGATTTGGAGCTAGTATCTTCCCATATATATGTATGGAGTGGAGTTGGAAACTGAAAAGAAATTTTGTGTTCCCAACAAGCTAGTTGAAGGACGGCTTTCACACATACATAACTCTCAAAAATGAGCATGTGGAGAGACGTTTGTTCATCTAGCACAAATGGAATGGGTTGCAGGAGAACCTTTTACTCTGGTTTCTCAGTCTGTTTCCTAGTGCCAGTTTGAATTTCCTGCATTTTTCACTATAAAACCGAGTTGGAGCTAGTACCTTCCCATATATATGTATGGAGTGGAGTTGGAAACTGAAAAGAAACTCTGTGTTCCCAACAAGCTAGTTGAAGGACGGCTTTCACACACACATATCTCTGAAAACTGAGCATGTGGAGAGACGTTCGTTCATCTAGCACAAATGGAACGGGTTGCAGGCGGAACTTTCACTGTGCTTTCTCAGTCTGTTCCAAGTGCCGGTTGAAGTTCCTGCAGTTTTCACTGTAAAACCTAGTTGGAGCTAGTACCTTCCCATATATATGTATGGAGTGGAGTTGGAAACTGAAAAGAAACTTTGTGTTCCCAACAAACTAGTTGAAACACGGCTTTCACACACACTTATCTCTCAAAACTGAGCATGTGGAGAGACGTTCGTTCATCTAGCACAAAGGGAACAGGTTGCAGGAGAAACTTTTACTCTATTTTCTCAGTCTGTTTCCTAGTGCCGGTTTGAACTTCCTGCATTTTTCACTGTAAAACCGAGTTGGAGCAAGTACATTCCCATATAAATTTATGGAGTGGAGTTTGAAACTGAAAAGAAACTTTGTGTTCCCAACAAGCTAGTTGAAAGACGGCTTTCAAACACACATATCTCTGAAAACTGAGCATGTGGAGAGACGTTCGTTCGTCTAGCACAAAGGGAACGGTTTGCAGGAGAAACTTTTACTGTGGTTTCTCAGTCTGTTCCAAGTGCCGGTTGAAGTTCATGCAGTTTTCACTGTAAAACCTAGTTGGAGCTAGTACCTTCCCATATATATGTATGGAATGGAGATGGAAACTGAAAAGAAACTTTGTGTTCCCAACAATCTATTTGAAGGACGGCTTTCACACACACTTATCTCTCAAAACTGAGCATGTGGAGAGACTTTCGTACATCTAGCAAAAAGGGAATGGGTTGCAGGAGAAACTTTTACTCTGGTTTCTCAGTCTGTTTCCTAGTGCCGGTTTCAACTTCCTGCAGTTTTCACAGTAAAACCGAGTTGGAGCTAGTACCTTCCCATATATATGTATGGAGTGGAGTAGAAAACTGAAAAGAAATTTTTTGTTTCCAACAAGCTATTTGAAGGACGGTTTTCACACACACTTATCTCTCAAAACTGAGCATGTGGAGAGACGTTCGTTCATCTAGCACAAAGGGAACAGGTTGAAGTTGAAAGTTTTACTCTGGTTTCTCAGTCTGTTTCCTAGTGCCGGTTTGAACTTCCTGAAGTTTTCACTGTAAAACCGAGTTGGAGCTAGTACATTCCCATATAAATTTATGGAGTGGAGTTGGAAACTGAAAAGAAACTTTGTGTTCCCAACAAGCTAGTTGAAGGACGGCTTTCACACACACTTATCTCTCAAAATTGAGCATGTGGAGAGACGTTCGTTCATCTAGCACAAAGGGAACAGGTTGCAGGAGAAACTTTTACTCTATTTTCTCAGTCTGTTTCCTAGTGCCGGTTTGAACTTCCTGCATTTTTCACTGTAAAACCGAGTTGGAGCAAGTACATTCCCATATAAATTTATGGAGTGGAGTTTGAAACTGAAAAGAAACTTTGTGTTCCCAACAAGCTAGTTGAAAGACGGCTTTCAAACACACATATCTCTGAAAACTGAGCATGTGGAGAGACGTTCGTTCGTCTAGCACAAAGCGAACGGTTTGCAGGAGAAACTTTTACTGTGGTTTCTCAGTCTGTTCCAAGTGCCGGTTTGAAGTTCCTGCAGTTTTCACTGTAAAACCTAGTTGGAGCTAGTACCTTCCCATATATATGTATGGAATGGAGATGGAAACTGAAAAGAAACTTTGTGTTCCCAACAATCTATTTGAAGGACGGCTTTCACACACACTTATCTCTCAAAACTGAGCATGTGGAGAGACTTTCGTACATCTAGCAAAAAGGGAATGGGTTGCAGGAGAAACTTTTACTCTGGTTTCTCAGTCTGTTTCCTAGTGCCGGTTTCAACTTCCTGCAGTTTTCACAGTAAAACCGAGTTGGAGCTAGTACCTTCCCATATATATGTATGGAGTGGAGTAGAAAACTGAAAAGAAATTTTTTGTTTCCAACAAGCTATTTGAAGGACGGTTTTCACACACACTTATCTCTCAAAACTGAGCATGTGGAGAGACGTTCGTTCATCTAGCACAAAGGGAACAGGTTGAAGTTGAAAGTTTTACTCTGGTTTCTCAGTCTGTTTCCTAGTGCCGGTTTGAACTTCCTGAAGTTTTCACTGTAAAACCGAGTTGGAGCTAGTACATTCCCATATAAATTTATGGAGTGGAGTTGGAAACTGAAAAGAAACTTTGTGTTCCCAACAAGCTAGTTGAAGGACGGCTTTCACACACACTTATCTCTCAAAACTGAGCATGTGGAGAGACGTTCGTTCATCTAGCACAAAGGGAACGGGTTGCATGGGAAACTTTTACTCTGGTTTCTCAATCTGTTTCCTACTGCCGTTTTGAAGTTCCTGCATTTTTCACTGTAAAACCTAGTTGGAGCTAGTACCTTCCCTTATATATGTATGGATTGGAGTTTGCAACTGAAAAGAAACTTTGTGTTCCCAACAAGCTAGTTGAAGGACGGCTTTCACACACACTTATCTCTCAGAACTGAGCATGTGGAGAGACGTTCATTCATCTAGCACAAAAAGAACGGGTTGCAGGAGAAACTTTTACTCTGGTTTCTCAGTCTGTTTCCTAGGGCCGGTTTGAACTTCCTGCAGTTTTCACTGTAAAACCGAGTTGGAGCTAGTACCTTCCCATATATATGTATGGAGTGGAGTTGGAAACTGAAAAGAAACTTTGTGTTCCCAACAAGCTAGTTGAAGGACGGCTTTCACACACACATATCTCTGAAAACTGAGCATGTGGAGAGACATTCGTTCATCTAGCACAAATGGAACGGGTTGCAGGCTTAACTTTCTCTGTGGTTTCCCAGTCTGTTCCAAGTGCCGGTTGAAGTTCCTGCAGTTTTCACTGTAAAACCTAGTTGGAGCTAGTACCTTCCCATATATATGTATGGAGTGGAGTTGGAAATTGAAAAGAAACTTTGTGTTCCCAACAAGCTAGTTGAACGACGGCTTTCACACACAGTTATCTCTCATAACTGAGCATGTGGAGAGACGTTCGTTCATCTAGCAAAAAGGGAACGGTTTGCAGGAGAAACTTTTACTCTGGTTTCTCAGTCTGTTTCCTAGTGCCGGTTTGAACTTCCTGCAGTTTTCACTGTAAAACCGAGTTGGAGTTTGTACCTTCCCATATATATGTATGGAGTGGAGTTGGAAACTGAAAAGAAAATTTGTGTTCCCAACAAGCTAGTTGAAGGAAGGCTTTCACACACACTTTTCTCTCAAAACTGAGCATGTGGAGAGACGTTCGTTCATCTAGCACAAAAGGAACAGGTTGCAGGGGAAACTTTTACTCTGGTTTCTCAGTCTGTTTCCTAGTGCCTATTTGAAGTTCCTGCAGTTTTCCCTGTAAAACCGTGTTGGAGCTAGTACATTCCCATATATATGTATGGAGTGGAGTTGGAAACTGAAAAGAAATTTTGTGTTCCCAACAAGCTATTTGAAGGACGGCTTTCACACAAACATAACTCTCAAAACTGAGCATGTGGAGAGACGTTCGTTCATCTAGCACAAATGGAATGGGTTGCAGGAGAACCTTTTTCTCTGGTTTCTCAGTCTGTTTCCTAGTGCCAGTTTGAATTTCCTGCAGTTTTCACTATAAAACCGAGTTGGAGCTAGTACCTTCCCATATATATGTATGGAGTGGAGTTTGAAACTGAAAAGAAACTTTGTGTTCCCAACAAGCTAGTTGAAGGACGGCTTTCACACACACATATCTCTGAAAACTGAGCATGTGGAGAGACGTTCGTTCATCTAGCACAAATGGAACGGGTTGCAGGCGTAACTTTCTCTGTGGTTTCTCAGTCTGTTCCAAGTGACGGTTGAAGTTCCTGCAGTTTTCACTCTAAAACTTAGTTGGAGCTAGTACCTTCCCATATATATGTATGGAGTGGAGTTGGAAACTGAAAAGAAACTTTGTGTTCCCAACAAACTAGTTGAAGGACGGCTTTCACAGACACTTATCTCTCAAAACTGAGCATGTGGAGAGACTTTCGTACATCTAGCAAAAATGGAATGGTTTGCAGGAGAAACTTTTACTCTGGTTTCTCAGTCTGTTTCCTAGTGCCGGTTTGAACTTCCTGCAGTTTTCACTGTAAAACCTTGTTGGAGCTAGTAACTTCCCATATATATGTATGGAGTGGAGTAGGAATCTGAAAAGAAATTTTTTGTTTCCAACAAGCTAGTTGAAGGACGGCTTTCACACACAGTTATCTCTCAAAACTGAGCATGTGGAGAGACGTTCTTTCATCTAGCACAAAGGGAACGAATTGCAGGAGAAACTTTTACTCTGGTTTCTCAGTCTGTTTCCTAGGGCCGGTTTGAACTTCCTGCAGTTTTCACTGTAAAACCGAGTTGGAGCTAGTACCTTCCCATATATATGTATGGAGTGGAGTTGGAAACTGAAAAGAAACTTTGTGTTCCCAACAAGCTAGTTGAAGTACGGCTTTCACACACACATATCTCTGAAAACTGAGCATGTGGAGAGACATTCGTTCATCTAGCACAAATGGAACGGGTTGCAGGCTTAACTTTCTCTGTGGTTTCCCAGTCTGTTCCAAGTGCCGTTTGAAGTTCCTGCAGTTTTCACTGTAAAACCTAGTTGGAGCTAGTACCTTCCCATATATATGTATGGAGTGGAGTTGGAAATTGAAAAGAAACTTTGTGTTCCCAACAAGCTAGTTGAACGACGGCTTTCACACACACTTATCTCTCATAACTGAGCATGTGGAGAGACGTTCGTTCATCTAGCAAAAAGGGAATGGTTTGCAGGAGAAACTTTTACTCTGGTTTCTCAGTCTGTTTCCTAGTGCCGGTTTGAACTTCCTGCAGTTTTCACTGTAAAACCGAGTTGGAGTTTGTACCTTCCCATATATATGTATGGAGTGGAGTTGGAAACTGAAAAGAAAATTTGTGTTCCCAACAAGCTAGTTGAAGGAAGGCTTTCACACACACTTTTCTCTCAAAACTGAGCATGTGGAGAGACGTTCGTTCATCTAGCACAAAAGGAACAGGTTGCAGGGGAAACTTTTACTCTGGTTTCTCAGTCTGTTTCCTAGTGCCTATTTGAAGTTCCTGCAGTTTTCCCTGTAAAACAGTGTTGGAGCTAGTACATTCCCATATATATGTATGGAGTGGAGTTTGCAACTGAAAAGAAAATTTGTATTCCGAACAATCTAGTTGAAGGACGGCTTTCACACACACTTATCTCTCAAATCTGAGCATGTGGAGAGACGTTCGTTCATCTAGCATAAAGGGAACAGGTTGCAGTGGAAACTTTTAATCTGGTTTCTCAGTCTGTTTCCTAGTGCCGGTTTGAAGTTCCTGCAGTTTTCACTGTAAAACCGATTTGGAGCTTGTACCTTCCCATATATATGTATGGAGTGGAGTTGGAAACTGAAAAGAAATTTTGTGTTCCCAACAAGCTATTTGAAGGACGGCTTTCACACAAACATAACTCTCAAAACTGAGCATGTGGAGAGACGTTCGTTCATCTAGCACAAATGGAATGGGTTGCAGGAGAACCTTTTTCTCTGGTTTCTCAGTCTGTTTCCTAGTGCCAGTTTGAATTTCCTGCAGTTTTCACTATAAAACCGAGTTGGAGCTAGTACCTTCCCATATATATGTATGGAGTGGAGTTGGAAACTGAAAAGAAACTTTGTGTTCCCAACAAGCTAGTTGAAGGACGGCTTTCACACACACATATCTCTGAAAACTGAGCATGTGGAGAGACGTTCGTTCATCTAGCACAAATGGAACGGGTTGCAGGCGTAACTTTCTCTGTGGTTTCTCAGTCTGTTCCAAGTGACGGTTGAAGTTCCTGCTGTTTTCACTGTAAAACTTAGTTGGAGCTAGTACCTTCCCATATATATGTATGGAGTGGAGTTGGAAACTGAAAAGAAACTTTGTGTTCCCAACAAACTAGTTGAAGGACAGCTTTCACAGACACTTATCTCTCAAAACTGAGCATGTGGAGAGACTTTCGTACATCTAGCAAAAATGGAATGGTTTGCAGGAGAAACTTTTACTCTGGTTTCTCAGTCTGTTTCCTAGTGCCGGTTTGAACTTCCTGCAGTTTTCACTGTAAAACCTTGTTGGAGCTAGTAACTTCCCATATATATGTATGGAGTGGAGTAGGAATCTGAAAAGAAATTTTTTGTTTCCAACAAGCTAGTTGAAGGACGGCTTTCACACACAGTTATCTCTCAAAACTGAGCATGTGGAGAGACGTTCTTTCATCTAGCACAAAGGGAACGAATTGCAGGAGAAACTTTTACTCTGGTTTCTCAGTCTGTTTCCTAGGGCCGGTTTGAACTTCCTGCAGTTTTCACTGTAAAACCGAGTTGGAGCTAGTACCTTCCCATATATATGTATGGAGTGGAGTTGGAAACTGAAAAGAAACTTTGTGTTCCCAACAAGCTAGTTGAAGTACGGCTTTCACACACACATATCTCTGAAAACTGAGCATGTGGAGAGACATTCGTTCATCTAGCACAAATGGAACGGGTTGCAGGCTTAACTTTCTCTGTGGTTTCCTAGTCTGTTCCAAGTGCCGTTTGAAGTTCCTGCAGTTTTCACTGTAAAACCTAGTTGGAGCTAGTACCTTCCCATATATATGTATGGAGTGGAGTTGGAAATTGAAAAGAAACTTTGTGTTCCCAACAAGCTAGTTGAACGACGGCTTTCACACACACTTATCTCTCAAAACTGAGCATGTGGAGAGACGTTCGTTCATCTAGCAAAAAGGGAATGGTTTGCAGGAGAAACTTTTACTCTGGTTTCTCAGTCTGTTTCCTAGTGCCGGTTTGAACTTCCTGCAGTTTTCACTGTAAAACCGAGTTGGAGTTTGTACCTTCCCATATATATGTATGGAGTGGAGTTGGAAACTGAAAAGAAAATTTGTGTTCCCAACAAGCTAGTTGAAGGAAGGCTTTCACACACACTTTTCTCTCAAAACTGAGCATGTGGAGAGACGTTCGTTCATCTAGCACAAAAGGAACAGGTTGCAGGGGAAACTTTTACTCTGGTTTCTCAGTCTGTTTCCTAGTGCCTATTTGAAGTTCCTGCAGTTTTCCCTGTAAAACAGTGTTGGAGCTAGTACATTCCCATATATATGTATGGAGTGGAGTTTGCAACTGAAAAGAAACTTTGTATTCCGAACAATCTAGTTGAAGGACGGCTTTCACACACACTTATCTCTCAAATCTGAGCATGTGGAGAGACGTTCGTTCATCTAGCATAAAGGGAACAGGTTGCAGGGGAAACTTTTAATCTGGTTTCTCAGTCTGTTTCCTAGTGCCGGTTTGAAGTTCCTGCAGTTTTCACTGTAAAACCGATTTGGAGCTTGTACCTTCCCATATATATGTATGGAGTGGAGTTGGAAACTGAAAAGAAATTTTGTGTTCCCAACAAGCTATTTGAAGGACGGCTTTCACACAAACATAACTCTCAAAACTGAGCATGTGGAGAGACGTTCGTTCATCTAGCTCAAATGGAATGGGTTGCAGGAGAACCTTTTTCTCTGGTTTCTCAGTCTGTTTCCTAGTGCCAGTTTGAATTTCCTGCAGTTTTCACTATAAAACCGAGTTGGAGCTAGTACCTTCCCATATATATGTATGGAGTGGATTTGGAAACTGAAAAGAAACTTTGTGTTCCCAACAAGCTAGTTGAAGGACGGCTTTCACACACACATATCTCTGAAATCTGAGCATGTGGAGAGACGTTCGTTCATCTAGCACAAATGGAACGGGTTGCAGGCGTAACTTTCTCTGTGGTTTCTCAGTCTGTTCCAAGTGACGGTTGAAGTTCCTGCTGTTTTCACTGTAAAACTTAGTTGGAGCTAGTACCTTCCCATATATATGTATGGAGTGGAGTTGGAAACTGAAAAGAAACTTTGTGTTCCCAACAAACTAGTTGAAGGACGGCTTTCACACACACTTATCTCTCAAAACTGAGCATGTGGAGAGACTTTCGTACATCTAGCAAAAATGGAATGGTTTGCAGGAGAAACTTTTACTCTGGTTTCTCAGTCTGTTTCCTAGTGCCGGTTTGAACTTCCTGCAGTTTTCACTGTAAAACCTAGTTGGAGCTAGTAACTTCCCATATATATGTATGGAGTGGAGTAGGAATCTGAAAAGAAATTTTTTGTTTCCAACAAGCTAGTTGAAGGACGGCTTTCACACACAGTTATCTCTCAAAACTGAGCATGTGGAGAGACGTTCGTTCATCTAGCACAAAGGGAACGAATTGCAGGAGAAACTTTTACTCTGGTTTCTCAGTCTGTTTCCTAGTGCCGGTTTGAACTTCCTGCAGTTTTCACTGTAAAACCGAGTTGGAGCTAGTATCTTCCCTTATATATGTATGGGGTGGAGTTGGAAACTGAAAAGAAACTTTGTGTTCCCAACAAGCAAGTTGAAGGACGGCATTCACACACACTTATCTCTCAAAACTGAGCATTTGGAGACACGTTCGTTCTTCTAGCCCAAAGGGAACGAGTTGAAGGAGAAACTTTTACTCTGGTTTCTCAGTCTGTTTTCTAGTGCCGGTTTGAAGTTCCTGAAGTTTTCACTGTAAAACCGAGTTGGAGCTAGTACCTTCCCATATATATATGGAGTGGAGTTGGAAACTGAAAAGAAAATTTGTGTTCCCGACAAGATTGTTGAAGGACGGCTTTCACACACACGTATCTCTCAAAACTGAGCATGTGGAGAGACTTTCGTTCATCTAGCACAAAGGGAACAGGTTGCAGGAGAAACTTTTACTCTGGTTTCTCAGTCTGTTTCCTAGTGCCGGTTTGAACTTCCTGCAGTTTTCACTGTAAAACCGATTTGGAGCTAGTATCTTCCCTTATATATGTATGGGGTGGAGTTGGAAACTGAAAAGAAACTTTGTGTTCCCAACAAGCTAGTTGAACGACCGCTTTCACACACACATATCTCTCATAACTGAGCATGTGGAGAGACGTTCGTTCATCTAGCACAAAGGGAACGGATTGCAGGAGAAACTTTTACTCTGGTTTCTCAGTCTGTTTCCTAGTGCCGGATTGAAGTTCCTGCAGTTTTCACTGTAAAACGGAGTTTGAGCTAGTACCTTCCTATATATATGTATGGAGTGGAGTTCGAAAATGAAAAGAAACTTTGTGTTCCCAACAAGCTAGTTGAAGAACGGCTTTCACACACAATTATCTCTCAAAATTGAGCATGTGGAGAGACGTTCGTTCATCTAGCACAAAGGGAACGGGTTGCAGGGTAAACTTTTACTCTGGTTTCTCAGTCTGTTTCCAAGTGCCAGTTTGAAGTTCCTGCAGTTTTCACTGTAAAACCGTGTTGGAGCTTGTACATTCCCATATATATGTATGGAGTGGAGTTGGAAACTGAAAAGAAAATTTGTGTTCCCAACAAGCTAGTTGAAGGACGGCTTTCACACACACTTATCTCTCAAAACTGAACATGTGGAGAGACGTTCGTTCATCTAGCATAAAGGGAACGAGTTGCATGAGAAACTTTTACTCTGGTTTCTCAGTCTGTTTCCTAGTGCCGGTTTGAACTTCCTGCAGTTTTCAGTGTAAAACCTAGTTGGAGCTAGTAACTTCCCATATATATGTATGGAGTGGAGTAGGAATCTGAAAAGAAATTTTTTGTTTCCAACAAGCTAGTTGAAGGACGGCTTTCACACACAGTTATCTCTCAAATCTGAGCATGTGGAGAGACGTTCGTTCATCTAGCACAAAGGGAACGAATTGCAGGAGAAACTTTTACTCTGGTTTCTCAGTCTGTTTCCTAGTGCCGGTTTGAACTTCCTGCAGTTTTCACTGTAAAACCGAGTTGGAGCTAGTATCTTCCCTTATATATGTATGGGGTGGAGTTGGAAACTGAAAAGAAACTTTGTGTTCCCAACAAGCAAGTTGAAGGACGGCATTCACACACACTTATCTCTCAAAACTGAGCATTTGGAGACACGTTCGTTCTTCTAGCCCAAAGGGAACGAGTTGAAGGAGAAACTTTTACTCTGGTTTCTCAGTCTGTTTTCTAGTGCCGGTTTGAAGTTCCTGAAGTTTTCACTGTAAAACCGAGTTGGAGCTAGTACCTTCCCATATATATATGGAGTGGAGTTGGAAACTGAAAAGAAAATTTGTGTTCCCGACAAGATTGTTGAAGGACGGCTTTCACACACACGTATCTCTCAAAACTGAGCATGTGGAGAGACTTTCGTTCATCTAGCACAAAGGGAACAGGTTGCAGGAGAAACTTTTACTCTGGTTTCTCAGTCTGTTTCCTAGTGCCGGTTTGAACTTCCTGCAGTTTTCACTGTAAAACCGATTTGGAGCTAGTATCTTCCCTTATATATGTATGGGGTGGAGTTGGAAACTGAAAAGAAACTTTGTGTTCCCAACAAGCTAGTTGAACGACCGCTTTCACACACACATATCTCTCATAACTGAGCATGTGGAGAGACGTTCGTTCATCTAGCACAAAGGGAACGGATTGCAGGAGAAACTTTTACTCTGGTTTCTCAGTCTGTTTCCTAGTGCCGGATTGAAGTTCCTGCAGTTTTCACTGTAAAACGGAGTTGGAGCTAGTACCTTCCTATATATATGTATGGAGTGGAGTTCGAAAATGAAAAGAAACTTTGTGTTCCCAACAAGCTAGTTGAAGAACGGCTTTCACACACAATTATCTCTCAAAATTGAGCATGTGGAGAGACGTTCGTTCATCTAGCACAAAGGGAACGGGTTGCAGGGTAAACTTTTACTCTGGTTTCTCAGTCTGTTTCCAAGTGCCAGTTTGAAGTTCCTGCAGTTTTCACTGTAAAACCGTGTTGGAGCTTGTACATTCCCATATATATGTATGGAGTGGAGTTGGAAACTGAAAAGAAAATTTGTGTTCCCAACAAGCTAGTTGAAGGACGGCTTTCACACACACTTATCTCTCAAAACTGAGCATGTGGAGAGACGTTCGTTCATCTAGCATAAAGGGAACGAGTTGCAGGAGAAACTTTTACTCTGGTTTCTCAGTCTGTTTCCTAGTGCCGGTTTGAAGTTCCTGCAGTTTTCACTGTAAAACCTAGTTGGAGCTAGTAACTTCCCATATATATGTATGGAGTGGAGTAGGAATCTGAAAAGAAATTTTTTGTTTCCAACAAGCTAGTTGAAGGACGGCTTTCACACACAGTTATCTCTCAAAACTGAGCATGTGGAGAGACGTTCGTTCATCTAGCACAAAGGGAACGAATTGCAGGAGAAACTTTTACTCTGGTTTCTCAGTCTGTTTCCTAGTGCCGGTTTGAACTTCCTGCAGTTTTCACTGTAAAACCGAGTTGGAGCTAGTATCTTCCCTTATGTATGTATGGGGTGGAGTTGGAAACTGAAAAGAAACTTTGTGTTCCCAACAAGCAAGTTGAAGGACGGCATTCACACACACTTATCTCTCAAAACTGAGCATTTGGAGACACGTTCGTTCTTCTAGCCCAAAGGGAACGAGTTGAAGGAGAAACTTTTACTCTGGTTTCTCAGTCTGTTTTCTAGTGCCGGTTTGAAGTTCCTGAAGTTTTCACTGTAAAACCGAGTTGGAGCTAGTACCTTCCCATATATATATGGAGTGGAGTTGGAAACTGAAAAGAAAATTTGTGTTCCCGACAAGATTGTTGAAGGACGGCTTTCACACACACGTATCTCTCAAAACTGAGCATGTGGAGAGACTTTCGTTCATCTAGCACAAAGGGAACAGGTTGCAGGAGAAACTTTTACTCTGGTTTCTCAGTCTGTTTCCTAGTGCCGGTTTGAACTTCCTGCAGTTTTCACTGTAAAACCGATTTGGAGCTAGTATCTTCCCTTATATATGTATGGGGAGGAGTTGGAAACTGAAAAGAAACTTTGTGTTCCCAACAAGCTAGTTGAACGACCGCTTTCACACACACATATCTCTCATAACTGAGCATGTGGAGAGACGTTCGTTCATCTAGCACAAAGGGAACGGATTGCAGGAGAAACTTTTACTCTGGTTTCTCAGTCTGTTTCCTAGTGCCGGATTGAAGTTCCTGCAGTTTTCACTGTAAAACGGAGTTGGAGCTAGTACCTTCCTATATATATGTATGGAGTGGAGTTCGAAAATGAAAAGAAACTTTGTGTTCCCAACAAGCTAGTTGAAGAACGGCTTTCACACACAATTATCTCTCAAAATTGAGCATGTGGAGAGACGTTCGTTCATCTAGCACAAAGGGAACGGGTTGCAGGGTAAACTTTTACTCTGGTTTCTCAGTCTGTTTCCAAGTGCCAGTTTGAAGTTCCTGCAGTTTTCACTGTAAAACCGTGTTGGAGCTTGTACATTCCCATATATATGTATGGAGTGGAGTTGGAAACTGAAAAGAAAATTTGTGTTCCCAACAAGCTAGTTGAAGGACGGCTTTCACACACACTTATCTCTCAAAACTGAGCATGTGGAGAGACGTTCGTTCATCTAGCATAAAGGGAACGAGTTGCAGGAGAAACTTTTACTCTGGTTTCTCAGTCTGTTTCCTAGTGCCGGTTTGAAGTTCCTGCAGTTTTCACTGTAAAACCGAGTTGGAGCTAGTACCTTCCCATATATATGTATGGAGTGGAGTTGGAAACTGAAAAGAAAATTTGTGTTCCCAACAAGCTTGTTGAAGGACGGCTTTCACACACACGTATCTCTCAAATCTGAGCATGTGGAGAGATGTTCGTTCATCTAGCACAAAGGGAAAGGTATGCAGGGGTAACTTTTACTCTGGATTCTCAGTCTGTTTCCTAGTGCCGGTTTGAAGTTCCTGCAGTTTTCACTGTAAAACCGAGTTGGAGTTAGTACCTTCCCATATATATGTATGGAGTGGAGTTGGAAACTGAAAAGAATCTTTGTGTTCGAAACAAGCTATTTGAAGGACGGCTTTCACACACACTTATCTCTCAAAACTGAGCATGTGGAGAGACTTTCGTTAATCTAGCACAAAGGGAACAGGTTGCAGGAGAAACTTTTACTCTGGTTTCTCAGTCTGTTTCCAAGTGCTGGTTTGAAGTTCCTGCTGTTTTCACTGTAAATCCGAGTTGGAGCTAGTACCATCCCATATATATTTATGGAGTGGAGTTGGAAACTGAAAAGAAACTTTGTGTTCCCAACAAGCAAGTTGAAGGACGGCATTCACACACACTTATCTCTCAAAACTGAGCATGTGGAGACACGTTCGTTCTTCTAGCCCAAAGGGAACGAGTTGAAGGAGAAACTTTTACTCTGGTTTCTCAGTCTGTTTTCTAGTGCCGGTTTGAAGTTCCTGCAGTTTTCACTGTAAAACCGATTTGGAGCTAGTACCTTCCCATATATATGTATGGAGTGGAGTTGGAAACTGAAAAGAAAATTTGTGTTCCCAACAAGATTGTTGAAGGACGGCTTTCACACACACGTATCTCTCAAAACTGAGCATGTGGAGAGACTTTCATTCATCTAGCACAAAGGGAACAGGTTGCAGGAGAAACTTTTACTCTGGTTTCTCAGTCTGTTTCCTAGTGCCGGTTTGAAGTTCCTGCAGTTTTCACTGTAAAACCGAGTTGGAGCTAGTACCTTCCCATATATATGTATGGAGTGGAGTTGGAAACTGAAAAGAAACTTTGTGTTCCCAACAAGCTAGTTGAAGGACGGCTTTGAGACACACTTATCTCTCAAAACTGAGCATGTGGAGAGACGTTCGTTCATCTAGCACAAAAAGAACAGGTTGCAGGGGAAACTTTTACTCTGGTTTCTCAGTCTGTTTCCTAGTGCTGGTTTGAAGTTCCTGCAGTTTTCACTGTAAAACCGAGTTGGAGCTAGTACCTTCCAATATATATTTATGGAGTGAAGTTGGATCCTGAAAAGAAACTTTGTGTTCCCAACAAGCTAGTTGAAGAAAGACTTTCACACAGAATTATCTCTCAAACTGAGCATGTGGAGAGACGTTCATTCATCAAGCATAAAGGGAACGGGTTGCAGGAGAAAGTTTTACTCTGGTTTCTCAGTCTGTTTCCTAGTGCCGGTTTGAAGTTCCTTCAGTTTTCACTGTAAAACGGAGTTGGAGCTTGTACCTTCCCAAATATATGTATGGAGTGGAGTTTGCAACTGAAAAGAAACTTTGTGTTCGAACAAGCTAGTTGAAGGACGGCTTTCACACACACTTATCTCTCAAAACTGAGCATGTGGAGAGACGTTCGTTCATCTAGCATAAAGGGAACGAGTTGCAGGAGAAACTTTTACTCTGGTTTCTCAGTCTGTTTCCTAGTGCCTGTTTGAAGTTCCTGCAGTTTTCACTGTAAAACCGAGTTGGAGCTAATACCTTCCCATATATATGTATGGAGTGGAGTTGGAAACTGAAAAGAAAATTTGTGTTCCCAACAAGATTGTTGAAGGACGGCTTTCACACACACGTATCTCTCAAAACTGAGCATGTGGAGAGACGTTCGTTCATCTAGCACAAAGGGAAAGGTATGCAGGGGAAACTTTTACTCTGGATTCTCAGTCTGTTTCCTAGTGCCGGTTTGAATTTCCTGCAGTTTTCACTGTAAAACCGAGTTGGAGCTAGTACCTTCCCATATATATGTATGGATTGGAGTTGGAAACTGAAAAGAATCTTTGTGTTCGAAACAAGCTAGTTGAAGGACGTCTTTCACACACACTTATCTCTCAAAACTGAGCATGTGGAGAGACTTTCGTTCATCTAGCACAAAGGGAACAGGTTGCAGGAGAAACTTTTACTCTGGTTTCTCAGTCTTTTTCCTAGTGCCGGTTTGAAGTTCCTGCAGTTTTCACTGTAAATCCGAGTTGGAGCTAGTACCATCCCATATATATTTATGGAGTGGAGTTGGAAACTGAAAAGAAACTTTGTGTTCCCAACAAGCAAGTTGAAGGACGGCATTCACACACACTTATCTCTCAAAACTGAGCATGTGGAGACACGTTCGTTCTTCTAGCCCAAAGGGAACGAGTTGAAGGAGAAACTTTTACTCTGGTTTCTCAGTCTGGTTTCTAGTGCCGGTTTGAAGTTCCTGCAGTTTTCACTGTAAAACCGATTTGGAGCTAGTACCTTCCCATATATATGTATGGAGTGGAGTTGGAAACTGAAAAGAAAATTTGTGTTCCCAACAAGATTGTTGAAGGACGGGTTTCACACACACGTATTTCTCAAAACTGAGCATGTGGAGAGACTTTCGTTCATCTAGCACAAAGGGAACAGGTTGCAGGATAAACTTTTACTCTGGTTTCTCAGTCTGTTTCCTAGTGCCGGTTTGAAGTTCCTGCAGTTTTCACTGTAAAACCGAGTTGGAGCTAGTACCTTCCCATATATATGTATGGAGTGGAGTTGGAAACTGAAAAGAAACTTTGTGTTCCCAACAAGCTAGTTGAAGGACGGCTTTCACACACAGTTATCTCTCAAAACTTAGCATGTGGAGAGACGTTCGTTCATCTAGCACAAAAAGAACAGGTTGCAGGGGAAACTATTACTCTGGTTTCTCAGTCTGTTTCCTAGTGCTGGTTTGAAGTTCCTGCAGTTTTCACTGTAAAACCGAGTTGGAGCTAGTACTTTCCAATATATATTTATGGAGTGAAGTTGGATCCTGAAAAGAAACTTTGTGTTCCCAACAAGCTAGTTGAAGAAAGACTTTCACACAGAATTATCTCTCAAACTGAGCATGTGGAGAGACGTTCATTCATCTAGCATAATGGGAACGGGTTGCAGGAGAAAGTTTTACTCTGGTTTCTCAGTCTGTTTCCTAGTGCCGGTTTGAAGTTCCTTCAGTTTTCACTGTAAAACCGTGTTGGAGCTTGTACCTTCCCAAATATATTTATGGAGTGGAGTTTGCAACTGAAAAGAAACTTTGTGTTCCCAACAAGCTAGTTGAAGGACGGCTTCCAAACACACTTATCTCTCAAAACTGAGCATGTGGAGAGACGTTCGTTCATCTAGCACAAATGGAACGGGTTGCATGAAAAAGTTTTACTCTGGTTTCTCAGTCTATTTCCAAGTGCCAGTTTGATGGTCCTGCAGTTTTCACTGTAAAACCGAGTTGGAGCTAGTATCATCCCATATATATTTATGGAGTGGAGTTGGAAACTGAAAAGAAAATTTGTGTTCCCAACAAGGTAGTTGAAGGAAGGCTTTCACACACACTTTTCTCTCAAAACTGAGCATGTGGAGAGACGTTCGTTCATCTAGCACAAAAGGAACAAGTTGCAGGGGAAACTTTTACTCTGGTTTCTCAGTCTGTTTCCTAGTGCCGGTTTTAAGTTCCTGCAGTTTTCACTGTAAAATCGAGTTGGAGCTAGTACCTTCCCATATATATGTATGGAGTGGAGTTTGAAACTGAAAAGAAAATTTGTGTTCCCAACAAGCTAGTTGAAGTACGGCTTTCACACACACTTATATCTCAAAACTGAGCATGTGGAGAGACTTTCGTTCATCTAGCACAAATGGAACGGGTTGCAGGAGAAACTTTTACTCTGGTTTCTCAGTCTGTTTCCTAGTGCCGGTTTGAAGTTCCTGCAGTTTTCACTGTAAAACCGAGTTAGAGCTAGTACCTTCCTATATATATTTATGGAGTGGAGTTCGAAAATGAAAAGAAACTTTGTGTTCCCAACAAGCTAGTTGAAGAACGGCTTTCACACACAATTATCTCTCAAAATTGAGCATGTGGAGAGACGTTCGTTCATCTAGCACAAAGGGAACGGGTTGCAGGATAAACTTTTACTCTGGATTCTCAGTCTGTTTCCAAGTGCCATTTTGAAGTTCCTGCAGTTTTCACTGTAAAACCGAGTTGGAGCTTGTACCTTCCCATATATATGTATGGAGTGGAGTTGGAAACTGAAAAGAAAATTTGTGTTCCCAACAAGCTAGTTGAAGGACGGTTTTCACACACACTTTTCTCTCAAAACTGAGCATGTGGAGAGACGTTCGTTCATCTAACACAAAAGGAACAGGTTGCAGGGGAAACTTTTACTCTGGTTTCTCAGTCTGTTTCCTAGTTCCGGTTTGAATTTCCTGCTGTTTTCCCTGTAAAACCTTGTTGGAACTAGTACATTCCCATTTATATGTATGGAGTGGAGTTTGCAAGTGAAAAGAAACTTTGGTTCCGAACAAGCTAGTTGAAGGACGGCTTTCACACAAACTTATCTCTCAAAACTGAGCATGTGGAGAGACGTTCGTTCATCTAGCACAAAGGGAACGAGTTGCAGGAGAAACTTTTACTCTGGTTTCTCAGTCTGTTTCCTAGTGCCTGTTTGAAGTTCCTGCAGTTTTCACTGTAAAACCGAGTTGGAGCTAGTACCTTCCCATATATATGTATGGAGTGGAGTAGGAAACTGAAAAGAAACTTTGTGTTCCCAAAAAGATTGTTGAAGGACGGCTTTGACACACACGTATCTCTCAAAACTGAGCATGTGGAGAGACTTTCGTTCATCTAGCACAAAGGGAACAGTTTGCAGGAGAAACTTTACTCTGGTTTCTCAGTCTGTTTCCTAGTGCCCGTTTGAAGTTCCTGCAGTTTTCACTGTAAATCGGAGTTGGAGCAAGTACCATCCCATATATATGTATGGAGTGGAGTTGGAAACTGAAAAGAAACTTTCTGTTCCCAACAAGCAAGTTGAAGGACGGCATAAACACACACTTATCTCTCAAAACTGAGCATGTGGAGACACGTTCGTTCTTCTAGCAGAAAGGGAACGAGTTGAAGTAGAAACTTTTACTCTGGTTTCACAGTCTGTTTCCTAGTGCCGGTTTGAAGTTCCTGCAGTTTTCACTGTAAAACCGAGTTGGAGCTAGTACCTTTCGTTTTATATGTATGGGGTGGAGTTGGAAACTGAAAAGAAACTTTGTGTTCCCAACAAGCTAGTTGAACGACGGCTTTAACACACACATATATCTCATAACTGAGCATGTGGAGAAACGTTCGTTCATCTAGCACAAAGGGAACGGGTTGCAGGAGAAAGTTTTTCTCTGGATTCTCAGTCTGTTTCCTAGTGCCGGTTTGAAGTTCCTGCAGTTTCCACTGTAAAACCTAGTTGGATCTAGTACCTTCCCATATACATGTATGGAGTGGTGTTGGAAAATGAAAAGGAACTTTGTGTTCCCAACAAGCTAATTGAAGAACGGCATTCACACACACTTATCTCTCAGAACTGAGCATGTTGAGAGACGTTCGTTCATCTAGCACAAAGGGAACGGGTTGCAGGTGTAACTTTTACTCTGGTTTCTCAGTCTGTTTCCAAGTGCCAGTTTGAAGTTCCTGCAGTTTTCACTGTAAATCCGAGTTGGAGCTAGTACCTTCCCTTATATATGTATGGAGTGGTGTTTGCAACTGAAAAGAAACTTTGTGTTCCCAACAAGCTAGTTGAAGGACGGCTTTCACACACACTTATCTCTCAAAACTGAGCATGTGGAGAGACGTTCGTTCATCTAGAACAAAGGGAACGAGTTGCAGGAGAAACTTTTACTTTGGTTTCTCAGTCTGTTTCTTAGTGCCGGTTTGAAGTTCCTGCAGTTTTCACTGTAAAACCGAGTTGGAGCTAGAACCTTCCCTTATATATGTATGGAGTGCAGTTGGAAACTGAAAAGAAACTTTGTGTTCCCAACAAGCTAGTTGAAGGACGGCTTTCACACACACTTATCTCTCAAAACTGAGCATGTGGAGAGACGTTCGTTCATCTAGCACAAATGGAACGGGTTGCATGAGAAACTTTTACTCTGGTTTCTCAGTCTATTTCCAAGTGCCAGTTTGATAGTCCTGCAGTTTTCACTGTAAAACCGAGTTGGAGCTAGTATCATCCCATATATATTTATGGAGTGGAGTTGGAAACTGAAAAAAAAATTTGTGTTCCCAACAAGCTAGTTGAAGGAAGGCTTTCAGACACACTTTTCTCTCAAAACTGAGCATGTGGAGAGACGTTCGTTCATCTAGCACAAAAGGAACAAGTTGCAGGGGAAACTTTTACTCTGGTTTCTCAGTCTGTTTCCTAGTGCATGTTTGAAGTTCCTGCAGTTTTCCCTGTAAAACCGTGTTGGTGCTAGTACATTCCCGTATATATGTATGGAGTGGAGTTTGCAACTGAAAAGAAACTTTGTGTTCCGAACAAGCTAGTTGAAAGACGGCTTTCACACACACTTATCTCTCAAAAACTGAGCATGTGGAGAGACGTTCGTTCATCTAGCACAAATGGAACGGGTTGCATGAGAAACTTTTACTCTGGTTTCTCAGTCTATTTCCAAGTGCCAGTTTGATGTTCCTGCAGTTTTCACTGTAAAACCGAGTTGGAGCTTGTACCTTCCCTTATATATGTATGGAGTGGAGTTGGAAACTGAAAAGAAAATTTGTGTTCCCAACAAGCTAGTTGAAGGACGGCTTTCACACACACATAACTCTCATAACTGAGCATGTGGAGAGACGTTCGTTCATCTAGCACAAAGGGAACGGTTTGCAGGAGAAACTTTTACTCTGGTTTCTCAGTCTGTTTCCTAGTGCCGGTTTTAAGTTCCTGCAGTTTTCACTGTAAAATCGAGTTGGAGCTAGTACCTTCCCATATATATGTATGGAGTGGAGTTTGAAACTGAAAAGAAAATTTGTGTTCCCAACAAGCTAGTTGAAGTACGGCTTTCACACACACTTATATCTCAAAACTGAGCATGTGGAGGGACGTTCGTTCATCTACCACAAATGGAACGGGTTGCAGGAGAAACTTTTACTCTGGTTTCTCAGTCTGTTTCCTAGTGCCGGTTTGAAGTTCCTGCAGTTTTCACTGTAAAACCGAGTTGGAGCTAGTATCTTCCTATATATATTTATGGAGTGGAGTTCGAAAATGAAAAGAAACTTTGTGTTCCCAACAAGCTAGTTGAAGAACGGCTTTCACACACAATTATCTCTCAAAATTGAGCATGTGGAGAGACGTTCGTTCATCTAGCACAAAGGGAACGGGTTGCAGGATAAACTTTTACTCTGGTTTCTCAGTCTGTTTCCAAGTGCCATTTTGAAGTTCCTGCAGTTTTCACTGTAAAACCGAGTTGGAGCTTGTACCTTCCCATATATATGTATGGAGTGGAGTTGGAAACTGAAAAGAAAATTTGTGTTCCCAACAAGCTAGTTGAAGGACGGCTTTCACACACACTTTTCTCTCAAAACTGAGCATGTGGAGAGACGTTCGTTCATCTAGCACAAAAGGAACAGGTTGCAGGGGAAACTTTTACTCTGGTTTCTCAGTCTGTTTTCTAGTTCCGGTTTGAATTTCCTGCTGTTTTCCCTGTAAAACCTTGTTGGAACTAGTACATTCCCATTTATATGTATGGAGTGGAGTTTGCAACTGAAAAGAAACTTTGGTTCCGAACAAGCTAGTTGAAGGACGGCTTTCACACAAACTTATCTCTCAAAACTGAGCATGTGGAGAGACGTTCGTTCATCTAGCACAAAGGGAACGAGTTGCAGGAGAAACTTTTACTCTGGTTTCTCAGTCTGTTTCCTAGTGCCTGTATGAAGTTCCTGCAGTTTTCACTGTAAAACCGAGTTGGAGCTAGTACCTTCCCATATATATGTATGGAGTGGAGTTGGAAACTGAAAAGAAACTTTGTGTTCCCAAAAAGATTGTTGAAGGACGGCTTTGACACACACGTATCTCTCAAAACTGAGCATGTGGAGAGACGTTTGTTCATCTAGCACAAAGGGAAAGGTATGCAGGGGAAACTTTTACTCTGGATTCTCAGTCTGTTTCCTAGTGCCTGTATGAAGTTCCTGCAGTTTTCACTGTAAAACCGAGTTGGAGCTAGTACCTTCCCATATATATGTATGGAGTGGAGTTGGAAACTGAAAAGAATCTTTGTGTTCGAAACAAGCTAGTTGAAGGACGGCTTACACACACACTTATCTCTCAAAACTGAGCATGTGGAGAGACTTTCGTTCATCTAGCACAAAGGGAACAGTTTGCAGGAGATACTTTACTCTGGTTTCTCAGTCTGTTTCCTAGTGCCCGTTTGAAGTTCCTGCAGTTTTCACTGTAAATCGGAGTTGGAGCAAGTACCATCCCATATATATGTATGGAGTGGAGTTGGAAACTGAAAAGAAACTTTCTGTTCCCAACAAGCAAGTTGAAAGACGGCATAAACACACACTTATCTCTCAAAACTGAGCATGTGGAGACACGTTCGTTCTTCTAGCAGAAAGGGAACGAGTTGAAGTAGAAACTTTTACTCTGGTTTCACAGTCTGTTTCCTAGTGCCGGTTTGAAGTTCCTGCAGTTTTCACTGTAAAACCGAGTTGGAGCTAGTACCTTCCATTTTATATGTATGGGGTGGAGTTGGAAACTGAAAAGAAACTTTGTGTTCCCAACAAGCTAGCTGAACGACGGCTTTAACACACACATATATCTCATAACTGAGCATGTGGAGAAACGTTCGTTCATCTAGCACAAAGGGAACGGGTTGCAGGAGAAAGTTTTTCTCTGGATTCTCAGTCTGTTTCCTAGTGCCGGTTTGAAGTTCCTGCAGTTTCCACTGTAAAACAT
The DNA here is from genome assembly GCF_036321535.1 of Camelus dromedarius. Classification (NCBI taxonomy): domain Eukaryota; kingdom Metazoa; phylum Chordata; class Mammalia; order Artiodactyla; family Camelidae; genus Camelus; species Camelus dromedarius. The sequence continues at coordinate 10,618,229 of NC_087470.1, read as the reverse complement.
AGTTGGATCTAGTACCTTCCCATATACATGTATGGAGTGGTGTTGGAAAATGAAAAGGAATTTTGTGTTCCCAACAAGCTAATTGAAGAACGGCTTTCACACACACTTATCTCTCAGAACCGAGCATGTTGAGAGATGTTCGTTCATCTAGCACAAAGGGAACGGGTTGCAGGTGTAACTTTTACTCTGGTTTCTCAGTCTGTTTCCAAGTGCCAGTTTGAAGTTCCTGCTGTTTTCACTGTAAATCCGAGTTGGAGCTAGTACCTTCCCTTATATATGTATGGAGTGGTGTTTGCAACTGAAAAGAAACTTTGTGTTCCCAACAAGCTAGTTGAAGGACGGCTTTCACACACACTTATCTCTCAAAACTGAGCATGTGGAGAGACGTTCGTTCATCTAGAACAAAGGGAACGAGTTGCAGGAGAAACTTTTACTCTGGTTTCTCAGTCTGTTTCTTAGTGCCGGTTTGAAGTTCCTGCAGTTTTCACTGTAAAACCGAGTTGGAGCTAGAACCTTCCCATATATATGTATGGAGTGCAGTTGGAAACTGAAAAGAAACTTTGTGTTCCCAACAAGCTAGTTGAAGGACGGCTTTCACACACACTTATCTCTCAAAACTGAGCATGTGGAGAGACGTTCGTTCATCTAGCACAAATGGAACGGGTTGCATGAGAAACTTTTACTCTGGTTTCTCAGTCTATTTCCAAGTGCCAGTTTGATAGTCCTGCAGTTTTCACTGTAAAACCGAGTTGGAGCTAGTATCATCCCATATATATTTATGGAGTGGAGTTGGAAACTGAAAAGAAAATTTGTGTTCCCAACAAGCTAGTTGAAGGAAGGCTTTCACACACACTTTTCTCTCAAAACTGAGCATGTGGAGAGACGTTCGTTCATCTAGCACAAAGGGAAAGGGTTGCAGGGGAAACTTTTACTCTGGTTTCTCAGTCTGTTTCCTAGTGCCGGTTTGAAGTTCCTGCAGTTTTCCCTGTAAAACCGTGTTGGTGCTAGTACATTCCCGTATATATGTATGGAGTGGAGTTTGCAACTGAAAAGAAACTTTGTGTTCCGAACAAGCTAGTTGAAAGACGGCTTACACACACACTTATCTCTCAAAAACTGAGCATGTGGAGAGACGTTCGTTCATCTAGCACAAATGGAACGGGTTGTATGAGAAACTTTTACTCTGGTTTCTCAGTCTGTTTCCAAGTGCCAGTTTGATGTTCCTGCAGTTTCACTGTAAAACCGAGTTGGAGCTTGTACCTTCCCTTATATATGTATGGAGTGGAGTTGGAAAATGAAAAGAAAATTTGTGTTCCCAACAAGCTAGTTGAAGGACGGCTTTCAAACACACATAACTCTCATAACTGAGCATGTGGAGAGACGTTCGTTCATCTAGCACAAAGGGAACGGTTTGCAGGAGAAACGTTTACTCTGGTTTCTCAGTCTGTTTCCTAGTGCCGGTTTTAAGTTCCTGCAGTTTTCACTGTAAAACCGAGTTGGAGCTAGTACCTTCCCATATATATGTATGGAGTGGAGTTTGAAACTGAAAAGAAATTTTGTGTTCCCAACAAGCTAGTTGAAGTACGGCTTTCACACACACTTATATCTCAAAACTGAGCATGTGGAGAGACGTTCGTTCATCTAGCACAAATGGAACGGGTTGCAGGAGAAACTTTTACTCTGGTTTCTCAGTCTGTTTCCTAGTGCCGGTTTAAAGTTCCTGCAGTTTTCACTGTAAAACCGAGTTGGAGCTAGTACCTTCCTATATATATTTATGGAGTGGAGTTCGAAATTGAAAAGAAACTTTGTGTTCCCAACAAGAAAGTTGAAGGACGGCATTCACACACACTTATCTCTCAAAACTGAGCATGTGGAGACACATTCGTTCTTCTAGCAGAAAGGGAACGAGTTGAAGTAGAAACTTTTACTCTGGTTTCACAGTCTGTTTCCTAGTGCCGGTTTGAAGTTCCTGCAGTTTTCACTGTAATACCGAGTTGTAGCTAGTACCTTCCGTTATATATGTATGGGGTGGAGTTGGAAACTGAAAAGAAACTTTGTGTTCCCAACAAGCTAGTTGAACGACGGCTTTCACACACACATATATCTCATAACTGATCATGTGGAGAGACGTTCGTTCATCTAGCATAAAGGGAACGGGTTGCAGGAGAAAGTTTACTCTGGATTCTCAGTCTGTTTCCTAGTGCCGGTTTGAAGTTCCTGCAGTTTCCACTGTAAAACCTAGTTGGATCTAGTACCTTCCCATATATATGTATGGAGTGGAGTTGGAAAATGAAAAGGAACTTTGTGTTCCCAACAAGCTAATTGAAGAACGGCTTTCACACACACTTATCTCTCAGAACTGAGCATGTTGAGAGACGTTCGTTCATCTAGCACAAAGGGAACGGGTTGCAGGTGTAACTTTTACTCTGGTTTCTCAGTCTGTTTCCAAGTGCCAGTTTGAATTTCCTGCAGTTTTCACTGTAAATCCGAGTTGGAGCTAGTACCTTCCCTTATATATGTATGGAGTGGTGTTTGCAACTGAAAAGAAAATTTGTGTTCCCAACAAGCTAGTTGAAGGACGGCTTTCACACACACTTATCTCTCAAAACTGAGCATGTGGAGAGACGTTCGTTCATCTAGCACAAAAAGAACAGGTTGCAGGGGAAACTTTTACTCTGGTTTCTCAGTCTGTTTCCTAGTGCTTGTTTGAAGTTCCTGCAGTTTTCACTGTAAAACCGAGTTGGAGCTAGTACCTTCCAATATATATTTATGGAGTGAAGTTGGATCCTGAAAAGAAACTTTGTGTTCCCAACAAGCTAGTTGAAGAACGCCTTTCACACACAATTATCTCTAAAAACTGAGCATGTGGAGAGACGTTCATTCATCTAGCATAAAGGGAACGGGTTGCAGGAGAAAGTTTTACTCTGGTTTCTCAGTCTGTTTCCTAGTGCCGGTTTGAAGTTCCAGCAGTTTTCACTGTAAAACCGTGTTGGAGCTTGTACCTTCCCAAATATATGTATGGAGTGGAGTTGGAAACTGAAAAGAATATTTGTGTTCCCAAAAAGCTATTTGTAGGACGGCTTTCACACCCTCTTATCTCTCAGAAATGAGCATGTGGGGAGACGTTCGTTCATCTAGCACAAAGGGAACGTGTTGCAGGAGAAACTTTTCTCTGGTTTCTCAGTCTGTTTCCTAGTGCCGATTTGAAGTTCCTGCAGTTTTCCCTGTAAAACCGTGTTGGAGCTAGTACCTTCCCATATATATGTATGGAATGGAGTTTGCAACTGAAAAGAAACTTTGTGTTCCCAACAAGGTAGTTGAAGGACGGCTTTCACACACACTTATGTCTCAAAACTGAGCATGTGGAGAGACGTTCGTTCATCTAGCACAAAGGGAACGAGTTGCAGGAGAAACTTTTACCCTGGTTTCTCAGTCTGTTTCCTTGTGCCGGTTTGAAGTTCCTGCAGTTTTCACTGTAAAACAGAGTTGGAGCTAGTACCTTCCCTTATATATGTATGGAGTGGAGTTGGAAACTGAAAAGAAACTTTGTGTTCCCAACAAGCTAGTTGAAGGACGGCTTTCACACATACTTATCTCTCAAAACTGAGCTTGTGGAGAGACGTTCGTTCATCTAGCACAAAAGGAACAGGTAGCAGGGGGAACCTTTACTCTGGTTTCTCAGTCTGTTTCCTAGGGCTGGTTTGAAGTTCCTGCAGTTTTCACTGTAAAACCGTGTTGGAGCTTGTACCTTCCCATATATATGTATGGATTGGAGTTTACAACTGAAAAGAAACTTTGTGTTCCCAACAAGCTAGTTGAAGGACGGCTTTCACACACAATTATCTCTCAAAACTGAGCATGTGGAGAGACGTTCGTTCATCTAGCACAAAAGGAACTGGTTGCAGGAGAAACTTTTACTCTGGATTCTCAGTCTGTTTCCTAGTGCCGGTTTGAAGTTCCTGCAATTTTCAATGTAAAACCGAGATGGAGCTAGTTCCTTCCCATATATATCTATGGAGTGGAGTTTGCAAATGAAAAGAAACTTTGTGTTCCCAACAAGCTAGTTGAAGGACGGCTTTCACACACACTTATCTCTCAAAAGTGAGCATGTGGAGAGACGTTCGTTCATCTAGCACAAAAGGAACGGGTTGAAGGAGAAACTTTTACTCTGGTTTCTCAGTCTGTTTCCTAGTGGCGGTTTGAAGTTCCTGCAGTTTTCACTGTAAAACCGAGTTGGAGCTAGTACCTTCCTATATATATTTATGGAGTGGAGTTCGAAATTGAAAAGAAAATTTGTGTTCCCAACAAGAAAGTTGAAGGACGGCATTCACACACACTTATCTCTCAAAACTGAGCATGTGGAGACACATTCGTTCTTCTAGCAGAAAGGGAACTAGTTGAAGTAGAAACTTTTACTCTGGTTTCACAGTCTGTTTCCTAGTGCCGGTTTGAAGTTCCTGCAGTTTTCACTGTAATACCGAGTTGTAGCTAGTACCTTCCGTTATATATGTATGGGGTGGAGTTGGAAACTGAAAAGAAACTTTGTGTTCCCAACAAGCTAGTTGAACGACGGCTTTCACACACACATATATCTCATAACTGATCATGTGGAGAGACGTTCGTTCATCTAGCATAAAGGGAACGGGTTGCAGGAGAAAGTTTACTCTGGATTCTCAGTCTGTTTCCTAGTGCCGGTTTGAAGTTCCTGCAGTTTCCACTGTAAAACCTAGTTGGATCTAGTACCTTCCCATATATATGTATGGAGTGGAGTTGGAAAATGAAAAGGAACTTTGTGTTCCCAACAAGCTAATTGAAGAACGGCTTTCACACACACTTATCTCTCAGAACTGAGCATGTTGAGAGACGTTCGTTCATCTAGCACAAAGGGAACGGGTTGCAGGTGTAACTTTTACTCTGGTTTCTCAGTCTGTTTCCAAGTGCCAGTTTGAATTTCCTGCAGTTTTCACTGTAAATCCGAGTTGGAGCTAGTACCTTCCCTTATATATGTATGGAGTGGTGTTTGCAACTGAAAAGAAAATTTGTGTTCCCAACAAGCTAGTTGAAGGACGGCTTTCACACACACTTATCTCTCAAAACTGAGCATGTGGAGAGACGTTCGTTCATCTAGCACAAAAAGAACAGGTTGCAGGGGAAACTTTTACTCTGGTTTCTCAGTCTGTTTCCTAGTGCTTGTTTGAAGTTCCTGCAATTTTCACTGTAAAACCGAGTTGGAGCTAGTACCTTCCAATATATATTTATGGAGTGAAGTTGGATCCTGAAAAGAAACTTTGTGTTCCCAACAAGCTATTTGAAGAACGCCATTCACACACAATTATCTCTAAAAACTGAGCATGTGGAGAGACGTTCATTCATCTAGCATAAAGGGAACGGGTTGCAGGAGAAAGTTTTACTCTGGTTTCTCAGTCTGTTTCCTAGTGCCGGTTTGAAGTTCCAGCAGTTTTCACTGTAAAACCGTGTTGGAGCTTGTACCTTCCCAAATATATGTATGGAGTGGAGTTGGAAACTGAAAAGAATATTTGTGTTCCCAAAAAGCTATTTGTAGGACGGCTTTCACACCCTCTTATCTCTCAGAAATGAGCATGTGGGGAGACGTTCGTTCATCTAGCACAAAGGGAACGTGTTGCAGGAGAAACTTATCTCTGGTTTCTCAGTCTGTTTCCTAGTGCCGATTTGAAGTTCCTGCAGTTTTCCCTGTAAAACCGTGTTGGAGCTAGTACCTTCCCATATATATGTATGGAATGGAGTTTGCAACTGAAAAGAAACTTTGTGTTCCCAACAAGGTAGTTGAAGGACGGCTTTCACACACAATTATGTCTCAAAACTGAGCATGTGGAGAGACGTTCGTTCATCTAGCACAAAGGGAACGAGTTGCAGGAGAAACTTTTACCCTGGTTTCTCAGTCTGTTTCCTTGTGCCGGTTTGAAGTTCCTGCAGTTTTCACTGTAAAACAGAGTTGGAGCTAGTACCTTCCCTTATATATGTATGGAGTGGAGTTGGAAACTGAAAAGAAACTTTGTGTTCCCAACAAGCTAGTTGAAGGACGGCTTTCACACATACTTATCTCTCAAAACTGAGCTTGTGGAGAGACGTTCGTTCATCTAGCACAAAAGGAACAGGTAGCAGGGGGAACCTTTACTATGGTTTCTCAATCTGTTTCCTAGGGCTGGTTTGAAGTTCCTGCAGTTTTCACTGTAAAACCGTGTTGGAGCTTGTACCTTCCCATATAAATGTATGGATTGGAGTTTACAACTGAAAAGAAACTTTGTGTTCCCAACAAGCTAGTTGAAGGACGGCTTTCACACACAATTATCTCTCAAAACTGAGCATGTGGAGAGACGTTCGTTCATCTAGCACAAAAGGAACTGGTTGCAGGAGAAACTTTTACTCTGGATTCTCAGTCTGTTTCCTAGTGCCGGTTTGAAGTTCCTGCAATTTTCAATGTAAAACCGAGATGGAGCTAGTTCCTTCCCATATATATCTATGGAGTGGAGTTTGCAAATGAAAAGAAACTTTGTGTTCCCAACAAGCTAGTTGAAGGACGGCTTTCACACACACTTATCTCTCAAAAGTGAGCATGTGGAGAGACGTTCGTTCATCTAGCACAAAAGGAACGGGTTGAAGGAGAAACTTTTACTCTGGTTTCTCAGTCTGTTTCCTAGTGGCGGTTTGAAGTTCCTGCAGTTTTCACTGTAAAACCGAGTTGGAGCTAGTACCTTCCCTTATATATGTATGGGGTGGTGTTGGAAACTGAAAAGAAACTTTGTGTTCCCAACAAGCTAGTTGGACGACGGCTTTCACACACAATTATCTCTCAAAACTGAGCATGTGGAGAGACGTTCGTTCATCTAGCACAAAAGGAATGAGGTGCAGGAGAAACTTTTACTCTGGTTTCTCAGTCTGCTCCAAGTGCCGGTTGAAGTTCCTGCAGTTTTCACTGTAAAACCTTGTTGGAGCTAGTACCTTCCCAAATATATGTATGGAGTGGAGTTGGAAACTGAAAAGAAACTTTGTGTTCCCAACAAGCTAGTTGAAGGACGTCTTTCACACACACTTATCTCTCAAACCTGTGCATGTGGAGAGACGTTCGTTCATCTAGCACAAAGGGAACACGTTGCAGGAGAAACTTTTTCTCTGCTTTCTCAGTCTGTTTCCTAGTGTCGGTTTGAAGTTCCTGCATTTTTCACTGTAAAACCGAGTTGGAGCTAGTACCTTAACATATATATGTTTGGAGTGGAGTTGGAAACTGAAAAGAAACTTTGTGTTCCCAACAAGCTAGTTGAAGGTCGGCATTCACACACACTTTTCTCTCAAAACTGAGCATGTTGAGAGACGTTCGTTCATCTAGCACAAAGTACGGGTTGCAGGAGAAACTTTTACTCTGGTTTCTCAGTCTGTTTCCTAGTGCCGGTTTGAAGTTCCTGCAGTTTTCAGTGTAAAACCGAGTTGGAGCTTATATCTTCCCATATATATGTAGGGAGTGGAGATGGAAACTGAAAAGAATCTTTGTGTTCCCAACAAGCTATTTGAAGGACGGCTTACACACACACTTATCTCTCAGAAAAGAGCATGTGGAGAGACGATCGTTCATCTAGCACCAAGGGAACGGGTTGCAGTAGAAAATTTTACTCTGGTTCCTCAGTCTGTTTCCTAGTGTCGGTTTGAAGTTCCTGCAGTTTTCACTGTAAAACTGAGTTGGAACTACTACATTCCCATATATGTTTATGGGGTGGAGTTGGAAACTGAAAAAAAACTTGTGTTCCCAACAAGCTAGTTGAAGGACGGTTTTCACACACACTTATCTCTCAAAACTTAGCATGTGTAGAGACGTTCGTTCATCTAGCACAAAGGGAACGGGTTGCAGGAGAAACTTTTACTCTGGTTCCTCAGTCTGTTTCCTAGTGTCGGTTTGAAGTTCCTGCAGTTTTCACAGTAAATCCGAGTTGGAGCTAGTACCTTCCCATATATATGTATGGAGTGGAGTTGGAAACTGAAAAGAAACTTTGTGTTCCCAAAATGATTGTTGATGGACGGCTTTCACACACACGTATCTCTCAAAACTGAGCAAGTGGAGAGACGTCCTTTCATCTAGCACAAAAGGAACAGGTTGCAGGAGAAACTTTTTCTCTGGTTTCTCAGTCTTTTTCCAAGTGCCGGTTTGAAGTTCCTGCAGTTTTCACTGTAAAACCGAGTTGGAGCTAGTACCTTCCCATATATATGTATGGAGTGGAGTTGGAAACTGAAAAGAAACTTTGTGTTCCCAACAAGCTTGTTGAAGGACGTCTTTCAATCACAATTATCTCTCAAATCTGAGCATGTGAAGAGACGTTCGTTCATCTAGCACAAAGGGAACGGGTTGCAGGGGATCCTTTTACTCTGTTTTCTCAGTCTGTTTCCTAGTCCGGTTTTAAGTTCCTGCAGTTTTCACTGTAAAATCGAGTTTGAGCTAGTACTTTCCCATATATATGTATGGAGAGGAGTTGGAAACTGAAAAGAAACTTTGTGTTCCCAACAAGCTAGTCGAACGACGGCTTTCACACACACTTATCTCTCAAAGCTGAGCATGTGGAGAGACGATCGTTCGTCTAGCACAAAGGTAACGGTTTGCAGTAGAAACTTTTACTCTGGTTTCTCAGTCTGTTTCCTAGTCCCGGTTTGAAGTTCCTGCAGTTTTCACGGTAAAACCGATTTGGAGCTAGTACCTACCCTTATATATGTATGGGGTGGAGTTGGAAACTGAAAAGAAACTTTGTGTTCCCAACAAGCTAGTTGAACGACAGCTTTCACACACACATATCTCTCATAACTGAGCATGTGGAGAGACGTTCGTTCATCTAGCACAAAGGAACGCATTGCAGGAGACCTTTTACTCTGGTTTCTCAGTTTGTTTCCTAGTGCCGGTTTGAAGTTCCTGCATTTTTCACTGTAAAACCGAGTTGGAGCTAGTACCTTAACATATATATGTTTGGAGTGGAGTTGGAAACTGAAAAGAAACTTTGTGTTCCCAACAAGCTAGTTGAAGGTCGGCATTCACACACACTTTTCTCTCAAAACTGAGCATGTTGAGAGACGTTCGTTCATCTAGCACAAAGTACGGGTTGCAGGAGAAACTTTTACTCTGGTTTCTCAGTCTGTTTCCTAGTGCCGGTTTGAAGTTCCTGCAGTTTTCACTGTAAAACCGAGTTGGAGCTTATACCTTCCCATATATATGTAGGGAGTGGAGATGGAAACTGAAAAGAATCTTTGTGTTCCCAACAAGCTATTTGAAGGACGGCTTACACACACACTTATCTCTCAGAAAAGAGCATGTGGAGAGACGATCGTTCATCTAGCACAAAGGGAACGGGTTGCAGTAGAAAATTTTACTCTGGTTCCTCAGTCTGTTTCCTAGTGTCGGTTTGAAGTTCCTGCAGTTTTCCCTGTAAAACTGAGTTGGAACTAGTACATTCCCATATATGTTTATGGGGTGGAGTTGGAAACTGAAAAAAAACTTGTGTTCCCAACAAGCTAGTTGAAGGACGGTTTTCACACACACTTATCTCTCAAAACTTAGCATGTGTAGAGACGTTCGTTCATCTAGCACAAAGGGAACGGGTTGCAGGAGAAACTTTTACTCTGGTTCCTCAGTCTGTTTCCTAGTGTCGGTTTGAAGTTCCTGCAGTTTTCACAGTAAATCCGAGTTGGAGCTAGTACCTTCCCATATATATGTATGGAGTGGAGTTGGAAACTGAAAAGAAACTTTGTGATCCCAACAAGCTAGTTGAAGAACGGCTTTCACACACACTTATCTCTCAAAACTGAGCATGTGGAGAGACGTTCGTTCATATAGCACAAAGGGAACATGTTGCAGGGGAAACTTTTACTCTGGTTTCTCAGTCTGTTTCCTAGTGCCGGTTGAAGTTCCTGCAGATTTCACTGTAAAACCGTGTTGGAGCTAGTAGCTTCACATATATATGTATGGATTGGAGGTGGAAACTGAAGAGAAACTTTGTGTTCCCAACAAGCTAGTTGAAGGACGTCTTTCACACACATTTATCTCTCAGAACTGAGAATTGGGAGAGACGTTCGTTTATCTAGCACAACGGGAACGGGTTGAAGGAGTAACTTTTACTCTGGTTTCTCAGTCTGTTTCCTAGTGCCGGTATGAAGTTCCTGCAGTTTTCACTGTAAAACCGAGTTGGAGCCAGTACCTTCCCTTATATATGTATGGAGTGGAGTTGGATACTGAAAAGAAACTATGTGTTCCCAACAAGCTAGTTGAAGGACGGCTTTCAAACAAAATTATCTCTCAAAACTGAGCATGTGGAGAGACGTTCGTTCATCTAGCACAAAGGGATTGAGTTGCAGGAGAATTTTTTACTCAGGATTCTCAGTCTGTTTCCTAGTGCCGGTTTGAAGTTCCTGAAGTTTTCACTGTAAACCCGATTTGGAGCTAGTACCTTCCCATATATATGTATGGAGTGGTGTTGGAAAATGAAAAGGAATTTTGTTTTCCCAACAAGCTAGTTGAAGGACGGCTTTCACACACACTTATCTCTCAAAACTGAGCATGTGGAGAGACGTTCGTTCATCTAGCACAAAGGGAACGGTTTGCAGGAAAAACTTTTACTCTGGTTTCTAAGTCTGTTCCAAGTGCCGGTTGAAGTTCCTGCAGTTTTCACTGTAAAACCTAGTTGGAGCTAGTACCTTCCCATATATATGTATGGAGTGGATTTGGAAACTGAAAAGAAACTTTGTTTTCCCAACAAGCTAGGTGAAGGACGGCTTTCACACACAGTTATCTCTCATAACTGAGCATGTGGAAAGACGTTCGTTCATCTAGCAAAAAGGGAACGGGTTGCAGGAGAAACTTTTACTCTGGTTTCTCAGTCTGTTTCCTAGTGCCGGTTGGAAGTTCCTGCAGTTTTCACTGTAAAACTGAGTTGGAGCTAGTACATTCCCATATATATGTATGGAGTGGAGTTTGCAACTGAAAAGAAACTTTGGTTCCGAACAAGCTAGTTGAAGGACGGCTTTCACACAAACTTATCTCTCAAAACTGAGCATGTGGAGAGACGTTCGTTCATCTAGCACAATGGGAACGAGTTGCAGGAGAAACTTTTACTCTGGTTTCTCAGTCTGTTTCCTAGTGCCGGTTTGAAGTTCCTGCAGTTTTCACTGTAAAACCGAGTTGGAGCTAGTACCTTCCCATATATATGTATGGAGTGGAGTTGGAAACTGAAAAGAAACTTTGTGTTCCCAAAAAGATTGTTGAAGGACGGCTTTGACACACACGTATGTCTCAAAACTGAGCATGTGGAGAGACGTTTGTTCATCTAGCACAAAGGGAAAGGTATGCAGGGGAAACTTTTACTCTGGATTCTCAGTCTGTTTCTAGTGCCTGTATGAAGTTCCTGCAGTTTTCACTGTAAAACCGAGTTGGAGCTAGTACCTTCCCATATATATGTATGGAGTTGGGTTGGAAACTGAAAAGAATCTTTGTGTTCGAAACAAGCTAGTTGAAGGACGTCTTTCACACACAATTATCTCTCAAAACTGAGCATGTGGAGAGACGTTCGTTCATCTAGCACAAAAGGAACTGGTTGCAGGAGAAACTTTTACTCTGGATTCTCAGTCTGTTTCCTAGTGCCGGTTTGAAGTTCCTGCAATTTTCAATGTAAAACCGAGATGGAGCTAGTACCTTCCCATATATATGTATGGAGTGGAGTTTGCAACTGAAAAGAAACTTTGTGTTCCCAACAAGCTATTTGAAGGACGGCTTTCACACACACTTATCTCTCAAAACTGAGCATGTGGAGAGACGTTCGTTCATCTAGCACAAAGGGAACGGGTTGAAGGAGAAACTTTTACTCTGGTTTCTCAGTCTGTTTCCTAGTGGCGGTTTGAAGTTCCTGCAGTTTTCACTGTAAAACCGAGTTGGAGCTAGTACCTTCCCTTATATATGTATGGGGTGGAGTTGGAAACTGAAAAGAAACTTTGTGTTCCCAACAAGCTAGTTGGACGACGGCTTTCACACACAATTATCTCTCAAAACTGAGCATGTGGAGAGACGTTCGTTCATCTAGCACAAAAGGAATGAGGTGCAGGAGAAACTTTTACTCTGGTTTCTCAGTCTGCTCCAAGTGCCGGTTGAAGTTCCTGCAGTTTTCACTGTAAAACCTTGTTGGAGCTAGTACCTTCCCAAATATATGTATGGAGTGGAGTTGGAAACTGAAAAGAAACTTTGTGTTCCCAACAAGCTAGTTGAAGGACGTCTTTCACACACACTTATCTCTCAAACCTGTGCATGTGGAGAGACGTTCGTTCATCTAGCACAAAGGGAACACGTTGCAGGAGAAACTTTTACTCTGCTTTCTCAGTCTGTTTCCTATTGTCGGTTTGAAGTTCCTGCAGTTTTCACAGTAAAACCGAGTTGGAGCTAGTACCTTCCCATATATATGTATGGAGTGGAGTTGGAAACTGAAAAGATACTTTGTGTTCCCAAAAAGATTGTTGAAGGACGGCTTTCACACACACGTATCTCTCAAAACTGAGCATGTGGAGAGATGTTCTTTCATCTAGCACAAAAGGAACAAGTTGCAGGAGGAACTTTTTCTCTGGATTCTCAGTCTTTTTCCAAGTGCCGGTTTGAAGTTCCTGCAGTTTTAACTGTAAAACCGAGTTGGAGCTAGTACCTTCCCATATATATGTATAGGGTGGAGTTGGAAACTGAAAAGAAACTTTGTGTTCCCAACAAGCTTGTTGAAGGACGGCTTTCACACACACTTATCTCTCAAAACTGAGCATGTGGAGAGACGTTCGTTCATCTAGCACAAATGGAACGAGTTGCAGTAGAAACTTTTACTCTGGTTTCTCAGTCTGCTTCCTAGTGGCGGTTTGAAGTTCCTGCAGATTTCACTGTAAAACCGAGTTGGAGCTAGTACCTTCCCATATATATGTATGGAGTGGAGTTGGAAACTGAAAAGAAACTTTGTGTTCCCAACAAGCTTGTTGAAGGACGTCTTTCACTCACAATTATCTCTCAAATCTGAGCATGTGAAGAGACGTTCGTTCATCTAGCACAAAGGGAATGGGTTGCAGGGGATCCTTTTACTCTGGTTTCTCAGTCTGTTTCCTAGTGCCGGTTTTAAGTTCCTGCAGTTTTCACTGTAAAATCGAGTTTGAGCTAGTACCTTCCCATATATATGTATGGAGAGGAGTTTGAAACTGAAAAGAAACTTTGTGTTCCCAACAAGCTAGTCGAACGACGGCTTTCACACACACTTATCTCTCAAAGCTGAGCATGTGGAGAGACGATCGTTCGTCTAGCACAAAGGTAACGGTTTGCAGTAGAAACTTTTACTCTGGTTTCTCAGTCTGTTTCCTAGTCCCGGTTTGAAGTTCCTGCAGTTTTCACTGTAAAACCGAGTTGGAGCTAGTATCTACCCTTATATATGTATGGAGTGGAGTTGGAAACTGAAAAGAAACTTTGTGTTCCCAACAAGCTAGTTGAACGACAGCTTTCACACACACATATCTCTCATAACTGAGCATGTGGAGAGACGTTCGTTCATCTAGCACAAAGGAATGCATTGCAGGAGACCTTTTACTCTGGTTTCTCAGTTTGTTTCCTAGTGCCGGTTTGAAGTTCCTGCAGTTTTCACTGTAAAACCGAGTTCTAGCTAGTACCTTCACATATATATGTATGGAGTGGAGTTGGAAACTGAAAAGAAACTTTGTGTTCCCAACAAGCTAGTTGAAGGACGGCTTACACACACACTTATCTCTCAGAAAAGAGCATGTGGAGAGACGATCGTTCATCTAGCACAAAGGGAACGGGTTGCAGTAGAAAATTTTACTCTGGTTCCTCAATCTTTTTACTAGTGTCGGTTTGAAGTTCCTGTAGTTTTCACTGTAAAACTGAGTTGGAACTAGTACATTCCCATATATGTTTATGGGGTGGAGTTGGAAACTGAAAAAAATCTTGTGTTCCCAACAAGCTAGTTGAAGGACGGTTTTCACACACACTTATCTCTCAAAACTGAGCATGTGTAGAGACGTTCGTTCATCTAGCACAAAGGGAACGGGTGGCAGGAGAAACTTTTACTCTGGTTCCTCAGTCTGTTTCCTAGTGTCGGTTTGAAGTTCCTGCAGTTTTCACAGTAATTCCGAGTGGGAGCTAGTACCTTCCCATATATATGTATAGAGTGGGGTTGGAAACTGAAAAGAAACTTTGTGATCCCAACAAGCTAGTTGAAGTACGGCTTTCACACACTCTTATCTTTCAAAACTGAGCATGTGGAGAGACGTTCGTTCATATAGCACAAAGGGAACATGTTGCAGGGGAAACATTTACTCTGGTTTCTCAGTCTGTTTCCTAGTGCCAGTATGAAGTTCCTGCAGTTTTCACTGTAAAACCGAGTTGGAGCCAGTACCTTCCCTTATATATGTATGGAGTGGAGTTGGAAACTAAAAGGAAACTTTGTGTTCCCAACAAGCTAGTTGAAGGTCGGCTTTCACACACACTTATCTCTCAATCCTGAGCATGTGGAGAGACGTTCGTTCATCTAGCACAAAGGAACGGGTTGCAGGAGAAACTTTTACTCTGGTTTCTCAGTCTGTTTCCAAGTGCCGGTTTCAAGTTCCTGCAGTTTTCACTGTAAAACCGAGTTGGAGCTAGTACCTTCCAATATGTATGTATGGAGTGGAGTTGGAAACTGAAAAGAAACTATGTGTTCCCAACAAGCTAGTTGAAGGACGGCTTTCAAACAACATTATCTCTCAAATCTGAGCATGTGGAGAGACGTTCGTTCATCTAGCACAAAGGGAATGAGTTGCAGGAGAATTTTTTACTCAGGTTTCTCAGTCTGTTTCCTAGTGCCGGTTTGAAGTTCCTGAAGTTTTCACTGTAAGTCCGATTTGGAGCTAGTACCTTCCCATATATATGTATGGAGTGGAGTTGGAAACTGAAAAGAAACTTTGTTTTCCCAACAAGCTATTTGAAGGAAGCTTCACACACACTTATCTCTCAAAACTGAGCATGTGGAGAGACGTTCGTTCATCTAGCACAAAGGGAACGGTTTGCAGGAGAAACTTTTACTCTGGTTTCTAAGTCTGTTCCAAGTGCCGGTTGAAGTTCCTGCAGTTTTCACTGTAAAACCTAGTTGGAGCTTGTACCTTCCCATATATATGTATGGAGTGGAGTTGGAAACTGAAAAGAAACTTTGTTTTCCCAACAAGCTAGGTGAAGGACGGCTTTCACACACAGTTATCTCTCATAACTGAGCATGTGGAGAGACGTTCGTTCATCTAGCAAAAAGGGAACGGGTTGCAGGAGAAACTTTTACTCTGGTTTCTCAGTCTGTTTCCTAGTGCCGGTTTGAAGTTCCTGCAGTTTTCACTGTAAAACCGATTTGGAGCTAGTACCTTCCAATATATATGTATGGAGTGGAGTTGGAAACTAAAAAGAAACTTTGTGTTCCCAACAAGCTAGTTGAAGGTCGGCTTTCACACACACTTATCTCTCAATCCTGAGCATGTGGAGAGACGTTCGTTCATCTAGCACAAAGAACGGGTTGCAGGAGAAACTTTTACTCTGGTTTCTCAGTCTGTTTCCAAGTGCCGGTTTGAAGTTCCTGCAGTTTTCACTGTAAATCCGAGTTGGAGCTAGTACCTTCCAATATGTATGTATGGAGTGGAGTTGGAAACTGAAAAGAAATTATGTGTTCCCAACAAGGTAGTTGAACGACGGCTTTCACACACACAATCTCTCATAACTGAGCATGTGGAGAGACGTTCGTTCATCTAGCACAAAGGGAACGGGTTGCAGGAGAACCTTTTTCTCTGGTTTCTCAGTCTGTTTCCTAGTGCCGGTTTGAAGTTCCTGCAGTTTTCACTGTAAAACCGAGTTGGAGATAGTACCTTCCAATATGTATGTATGGAGTGGAGTTGGAAACTGAAAAGAAACTATGTGTTCCCAACAAGCTAGTTGAAGGACGGCTTTCACACACACTTATCTCTCAAAACTGAGCATGTGGAGAGACTTTCGTTCATCTAGCACAAAGGGAACGGGTTGCAGGAGAAACTTTTACTCTGGTTTCTCACTCTGCTTCCTAGTGCCAGTTTGAAGTTCCTTCATTTTTCACAGTAAAACCGAGTTGGAGATAGTACCTTCCATTATGTATGTATGGAGTGTAGTTGGAAACTGAAAAGAAACTATGTGTTCCCAACAAGCTAGTTGAAGGACGGCTTTCACACAAAATTATCTCTCAAAACTGAGCATGTGGAGAGACGTTCGTTCATCTAGCACAAAGGGAACGAGTTGCAGGAGAAACTTTTACTCTGGTTTCTCAGTCTGTTTCATAGTGCCGGTTTGAAGTTCCTGAAATTTTCAATGTAAACCCGATTTGGAGCTAGTACCTTCCCATATATATGTATGGAGTGGAGTTGGAAACTGAAAAGAATCTTTGTGTTCCCAACAAGCTAGTTGAAGGACGGCTTTCACACACACTTACCTCTCAAAACTGAGCATGTGGATAGACGTTCGTTCATCTAGCACAAAGTGAACGGTTTGCAGGATAAACTTTTACTCTGGTTTCTAATTCTGTTATAAGTGCCGGTATAAGTTCCTGCAGTTTTCACTGTAAAACCCAGTTGGAGCTAGTACCTTCCCATATATATGTATGGAGTGGAGTTGGAAACTGAAAAGAAACTTTGTGTTCCAAACAAGCTAGTTGAAGGACGGCTTTCACACACACTTATCTCTCAAAACTGAGCATTTGGACAGATGTTCGTTCATCTAGCACAAAGGGAACAGGTGCAGGGGAAACTTTTACTCTGGTTTCTCAGTATTTTTTCTAGTGCCTGTTTGAAGTTCATGCAGTTTTCACTGTAAAACCGAGTTGGAAATAGTACCTTCCCATATATATGTATGGAGTGGAGTTGG
Organism: Camelus dromedarius; assembly: GCF_036321535.1. Lineage (NCBI taxonomy): Eukaryota > Metazoa > Chordata > Mammalia > Artiodactyla > Camelidae > Camelus > Camelus dromedarius. The sequence continues at coordinate 10,601,287 of NC_087470.1, read as the reverse complement.
ATACTGAAAAGAAACTTTGTGTTCCCAACAAGCTAGTTGAAGGTCGGCTTTCACACACACTTATCTCTCAAACCTGAGAATGTGGAGAGACGTTCGTTCATCTAGCACAAAGGAACGGGTTGCAGGAGAAACTTTTACTCTGGTTTCTCAGTCTGTTTCCAAGTGCCGGTTTGAAGTTCCTGCAGTTTTCACTGTAAAACCGAGTTGGAGCTAGTACCTTCCAATATGTATGTATGGAGTGGAGTTGGAAACTGAAAAGAAACTATGTGTTCCCAACAAGCTAGTTGAAGGACGGCTTTCAAACAAAATTATCTCTCAAAATTGAGCATGTTGCGAGACTTTCGTTCATCTAGCACAAAGGGAGTGAGTTGCAGGAGAATTTTTTACTCTGGTTTCTCAGTCTGTTTCCTATTGCCGGTTTGAAGTTCCTGAAGTTTTCACTGTAAACCCGATTTGGAGCTAGTACCTTCCCATATATATGTATGGAGTGGAGTTGGAAAATGAAAAGAAACATTGTTTTCCGAACAAGCTAGGTGAAGGACGGCTTTCACACACACTTATCTCTCAGAACTGAGCATGTGGAGAGACGTTCGTTCATCTAGCAAAAAGGGAACGGGTTGCAGGAGAAACTTTTACTCTGGTTTCTCAGTCTGTTTCCTAGTGCCGGTTTGAAGTTCCTGCAGTTTTCACTGTAAAACCGAGTTCGAGCTAGTACCTTCCAATATGTATGTATGGAGTGGAGTTGGAAACTGAAAAGAAACTATGTGTTCCCAACAAGTTAGTTGAACGACGGCTTTCACACACACATATCTCTCATAACTGAGCATGTGGAGAGACGTTCTTTCATCTAGCACACAGGGAACGGGTTGCAGGAGAACCTTTTACTCTGGTTTCTCAGTCTGTTTCCTAGTGCCGGTTTGAAGTTCCTGCAGTTTTCACTGTAAAACCGAGTTGTAGCTAGTACTTTCCCATATATATGTATGGAGTGGGGTTGGAAACAGAAAAGAAACTTTGTGTTCCCAACAAGCTAGTTGAAGGACGGCTTTCATACACACTTATCTCTCAAACCTGAGCATGTGGAGAGACGTTCGTTCATCCAGCACAAAGGGAACAGGTTGAAGGAGAAACTTATACACTGGTTCCTCAGTCTGTTTCCTAGTGCCGGTTTGAAGTTCCTGCATTTTTCACTGTAAAACCGTGTTGGAGATAGTACCTTCCAATATGTATGTATGGAGTGGAGTTGGAAACTGAAAAGAAACTATGTGTTCCCAACAAGCTAGTTGAAGGACGGCTTTCACACAAAATTATCTCTCAAAACTGAGCATGTGGAGAGACGTTCGTTCATCTAGCACAAATGGAACGAGTTGCAGGTGAAACTTTTACTCTGGTTTCTCAGTCTGTTTCCTAGTGCCGGTTTGAAGTTCCTGAAATTTTCACTGTAAACCCGATTTGGAGCTAGTACCTTCCCATATATATGTATGGAGTGGAGTTGGAAACTGAAAAGAATCTTTGTGTTCCCAACAAGCTAGTTGAAGGACGGCTTTCACACACACTTATCTCTCAAAACTGAGCATTTGGAGAGACGTTCTTTCATCTAGCACAAAGTGAACGGTTTGCAGGAGAAACTTTTACTCTGGTTTCTAAGTCTGTTATAAGTGCCGGTTTAAGTTCCTGCAGTTTTCACTGGAAAACCTAGTTGGAGCTAGTACCTTCCCATATATATGTATGGAGTGGAGTTGGAATCTGAAAAGAAACTTTGTGTTCCAAACAAGCTAGTTGAAGGACGGCTTTCACACACACTTATCTCTCAGAACTGAGCATTTGGACAGATGTTCGTTCATCTAGCACAAAGGGAACAGGTGCAGGGGAAACTTTTACTCTGGTTTCTCAGTCTTTTTTCTAGTGCCTGTTTAAAGTTCCTGCAGTTTTCATTGTAAAACCGAGTTGGAAATAGTACGTTCCCATATATATTTATGGAGTGGAGTTGGAATCTGAAAAGAAACTTTGTGTTCCAAACAAGCTAGTTGAAGGACGGCTTTCACACACACTTATCTCTCAGAACTGAGCATGTGGAGAGACGATCGTTCATCTAGCAAAAAGGGAACGGATTGCAGGAGAAACTTTTACCCTGGTTTCTCAGTCTGTTTCCTAGTGCCGGTTAGAATTTCCTGCAGTTTTCACTGTAAAACCGAGTTGGAGCTAGTACCTTCCAATATGTATGTATGGAGTGGAGTTGGAAACTGAAAAGAAACTATGTGTTCCCAACAAGGTAGTTGAACGACGGCTTTCACACACACATAAGTCTCATAACTGAGCATGTGGAGAGACGTTCGTTCATCTAGCACAAAGGGAACGGTTTGCAGGAGAACCTTTTACTCTCGTTTCTCAGTCTGTTTCCTAGTGCCGGTTTGAAGTTCCTGCAGTTTTCACTGTAAAACCGAGTTGGAGCTAGTACCTTCCCATATATATGTATGGAGTGGGGTTGGAAACTGAAAAGAAACTTTATGTTCCCAACAAGCTAGTTGAAGGACGGCTTTCACACACACTTTTGTCTCAAAACTGAGCATGTGGAGAGACGTTCTTTCATCCAGCACAATGGGAACGAGTTGCAGGAGAAACTTTTACTCTGATTTTTCAGTCTGTTTCCTAGTGCCTGTTTGAAGTTCCTGCAGTTTTCACTGTAAAACCGAGATGGAGCTAGTACCTTCCCATATATATGTATGGAGTGGAGTTGGAAAGTGAAAAGAAACTTTGTGTTCCCAACAAGCTAGTTGAAGGACGGCTTTCAAACACACTTATCTCTCAGAACTGAGCATGTGGAGAGACGTTCGTTCATCTATCACAAAGGGAACGGGTTGAAGGGTAACTTTTACTCTGGTTTCTCAGTCTGTTTCCTAGTGCTGGTATGAAGTTCCTGCAGTTTTCACTGTAAAACCGAGTTGGAGCCAGTACCTTCCCATATATATGTATGGAGAGGAGTTGGAAACAGAAAAGAAACTTTGTGTTCCCAACAAGCTAGTTGAAGGTCGGCTTTCACACAAAATTATCTCTCAAAACTGAGCATGTGTAGAGACGTTCGTTCATCTAACACAAAGGAACGGCTTGAAGGAGAAACTTTTACTCTGGTTTCTCAGTCTGTTTCCTAGTGCCGGTTTGAAGTTCCTGCAGTTTTCACTGTAAAACCGATTTGGAGCTTGTACCTTCCCATATATATGTAGGGATTGGTTTTGGAAACTGAAAAGAAACTTTGTGTTCCCAACAAGCAATTTGAAGGATGGCTTACACACACAATTATCTCTCAGAACTGAGCATGTGGAGAGACGTTCGTTCAACTAGCACAAAGGGAATGGTTTGCAGGAGAAACTTTTACTCTGGTTTCTCAGTCTGTTTCCTAGTGCCGGTTTGAAGTTTCTGCAGTTTTCACTGTAAAACCGAGTTGGAGCTAGTACCTTCCCATGTATATGTATGGAGTGGGGTTGGAAATTGAAAAGAAACTTTGTGTTCCCAACAAGCTAGTTGAAGGACGGCTTTCACACACATTTATCTCTCAAAACTGAGCATGTGGAGAGACGTTCTTTCATTTAGCACAAAGGGAACGAGTTGCAGGAGAAACTTTTACTCTGGTTTCTCAGTCTGTTTCCTAGTGCCTGTTTGAAGTTCCTGCAGTTTTCACTGTAAAACCGAGTTGGAGCTAGTACCTTCCCATATATATCTATGGAGTATAGTTGGAAACTTAAAAGAAACTTTGTTTTCCCAATAAGCTAGTTGAAGAACGGCTTTCACACACACATTTGTCTCAAAACTGAGCATGTGTAGAGACCTTCTTTCATCCAGCACAAAGGGAACGAGTTGCAGGAGAAACTTTTACTCTGGTTTCTCAGTCTGTTTCCTAGTGCCTGTTTGAAGTTCCTGCAGTTTTCACTGTAAAACCGAGTTGGAGCTAGTACCTTCCCATATATATGTATGGAGCGGAGTTGGAAATTTAAAAGAAACTTTGTGTTCCCAACAAGCTAGTTGAAGGACGGCTTTCAAATACAATTATCTCTCAGAACTGAGCATGTGGAGAGACGTTCGTTCATCTAGAACAAAGGGAACGGGTTGAAGGAGTAACTTTTACTCTGATTTCTCAGTCTGTTTCCTAGTGCCGGTATGGAGTTCCTGCAGTTTTCACTGTAAAACCGAGTTGTAGCCAGTACCTTCTCATATATATGTATGGAGTGAAGTTGTAAACTGAAAAGAAACTTTGTGTTCCCAACAAGCTGGTTGAAGGTCGGCTTTCACACACAATTATCTCTCAAAACTGAGCATGTGTAGAGATGTTCGTTCATCTAGCACAAAGGAACGGGTTGAAGGAGAAACTTTTACTCTGGTTTCTAAGTCTGTTATAAGTGCCGGTTGAAGTTCCTGCAGTTTTCACTGTAAAACCTAGTTGGAGCTAGTACCTTCCCATATATATATTTATGGAGTGGAGTTGGAAACTGAAAAGAAACTTTGTGTTCCAAACAATCTAGTTGAAGGACGGATTTCACACACACTTTTCTCTCACAACTGAGCATTTGGACAGATGTTCGTTCATCTAGCACAAAGGGAACAGGTGCAGGGGAAACTTTTACTCTGGTTTCTCAGTCTTTTTTCTAGTGCCAGTTTGAAGTTCCTGCACTTTTCACTGTAAAACCGAGTTGGAAATAGTACCTTCCCATATATATGTATGGAGTGGAGTTGGAAACTGAAAAGAAACTTTGTGTTCCAAACAAGCTAGTTGAAGTTCGGCTTTCACACACACTTATCTCTCAAACCTGAGCATGTGGAGAGACGTTCGTTCATCTAGCACAAAGGAACGGGTTGCAGGAGAAACTTTAACTCTGGTTTCTCAGTCTGTTTCCAAGTGCCGGTTTGAAGTTCCTGCAGTTTTCACTGTAAAACCGAGTTGGAGCTAGTACCTTCCAATATGTATGTATGGATTGGAGTTGGAAACTGAAAAGAAACTATGTGTTCCCAACAAGCTAGTTGAAGGACGGCTTTCAAACCAAATTATCTCTCAAAATTGAGCATGTGGAGAGACGTTCGTTCATCTAGCAAAAAGGGAGTTAGTTGCAGGAGAATTTTTTACTCTGGTTTCTCAGTCTGTATCCTATTGCCGGTTTGAAGTTCCTGAAGTTTTCACTGTAAACCCGATTTGAAGCTAGTACCTTCCCATATATATGTATGGAGTGGAGTTGGAAACTGAAAAGAAACTTTGTGTTCCCAACAAGCTAGTTGAAGGACGGCTTTCACACACACTTATCTCTCAAAACTGAGCATGTGGAGAGACGTTCGTTCATCTAGCAAAAAGGGAACGGTTTGCAGGAGAAACTTTTAGTCTGGTTTCTAAGTCTGTTCCAAGTGCCGGTTGAAGTTCCTGCAGTTTTCACTGTAAAACCGAGTTGTAGCTAGTACCTTCCCATATATATGTATGGAGTGGAGTTGGAAAATGAAAAGAAACTTTGTTTTCCCAACAAGCTAGGTGAAGGACGGCTTTCACACACACTTATCTCCCAGAACTGAGCATGTGGAGAGACGTTCGTTCATCTAGCAAAAAGGGAACTGGTTGCAGGAGAAACTTTTACTCTGGTTTCTCAGTCTGTTTCCTAGTGCCGGATTGAAGTTCCTGAAGTTTTCACTGTAAAACCGAGTTCGAGCTAGTACCTTCCAATATGTATGTATGGAGTGGAGTTGGAAACTGAAAAGAAACTATGTGTTAAAACAAGGTAGTTGAACGACGGCTTTCACACACACATATCTCTCATAACTGAGCATGTGGAGAGAAGTTCTTTCATCTAGCACAAAGGGAACGGTTTGCAGGAGAACCTTTTACTCTGGTTTCTCAGTCTGTTTCCTAGTGCCGGTTTGAAGTTCCTGCAGTTTTCACTGTAAAACCGAGTTGTAGCTAGTACATTCCCATATATATGTATGGAGTGGGGTTGGAAACTGAAAAGAAACTTTGTGTTCCCAACAAGCTAGTTGAAGGACGGCATTCACACACACTTATCTCTCAAAACTGAGCATGTGGAGAGACGTTCGTTCATCCAGCACAAAGGGAACAGGTTGAAGGAGAAACTTATACACTGGTTCCTCAGTCTGTTTCCTAGTGCCGGTTTGAAGTTCCTGCAGTTTTCACTGTAAAACCGAGTTGGAGCTAGTACCTTCCAATATGTATGTATGGAGTGGAGTTGGAAACTGAAAAGAAACTTTGTGTTCCCAACAAGCTAGTTGAAGGACGGCTTTCACACACACTTATCTCTCAAAACTGAGCATGTGGAGAGACGTTCGTTCATCTAGCAAAAAGGGAACGGTTTGCAGGAGAAACTTTTTCTCTGGTTTCTAAGTCTGTTCCAAGTGCCGGTTGAAGTTCCTGCAGTTTTCACTGTAAAACCTAGTTGGAGCTAGTACCTTCCCATATATATGTATGGAGTGGAGTTGGAAAATGAAAAGAAACTTTGTTTTCCCAACAAGCTAGGTGAAGAACGGCTTTCACACACACTTATCTCTCTGAACTGAGCATGTGGAGAGACGTTCGTTCATCTAGCAAAAAGGGAACGGTTTGCAGGAGAAACTTTTACTCTGGTTTCTCAGTCTGTTTCCTAGTGCCGGTTTGAAGTTCCTGCAGTTTTCACTGTAAAACCGAGTTGGAAATAGTACGTTCCCATATATATTTTTGGAGTGGAGTTGGAATCTGAAAAGAAACTTTGTGTTCCAAACAAGCTAGTTGAAGGACGGCTTTCACACACACTTATCTCTCAGAACTGAGCATGTGGAGAGACGATCGTTCATCTAGCAAAAAGGGAACGGGTTGCAGGAGAAACTTTTACCCTGGTTTCTCAGTCTGTTTCCTAGTGCCGGTTAGAATTTCCTGCAGTTTTCACTGTAAAATCGAGTTGGAACTAGTACCTTCCAATATGTATGTATGGATTGGAGTTGGAAACTGAAAAGAAACTATGTGTTCCCAACAAGGTAGTTGAACGACGGCTTTCACACACACATAAGTCTCATAACTGAGCATGTGGAGAGACGTTCGTTCATCTAGCACAAAGGGAACGGTTTGCAGGAGAACCTTTTACTGTCGTTTCTCAGTCTGTTTCCTAGTGCCGGTTTGAAGTTCCTGCAGTTTTCACTGTAAAACCGAGTTGGAGCTAGTACCTTCCCATATATATGTATGGAGTGGGGTTGGAAACTGAAAAGAAACTTTATGTTCCCAACAAGCTAGTTGAAGGACGGCTTTCACACACACTTATCTCTCAAAACTGAGCATGTGGAGAGACGTTCGTTCATCCAGCAGAAAGGGAACAGGTTGAAGGGAAACTTTTACACTGGTTTCTCAGTCTGTTTCCTAGTGCCGGTTTGAAGTTCCTGCAGTTTTCACTGTAAAACAGAGTTGGAGCTAGTACCTTCCCATATATATGTATGGAGTGGAGTTGGAAACTTAAAAGAAACTTTGTTTTCCCAATAAGATAGTTGAAGGACGGCTTTCACACACACTTTTGTCTCAAAACTGAGCATGTGGAGAGACGTTCGTTCATCTATCACAAAGGGAACGGGTTGAAGGGTAACTTTTACTCTGGTTTCTCAGTCTGTTTCCTAGTGCCGGTATGAAGTTCCTGCAGTTTTCACTGTAAAACCGAGATGGAGCTAGTACCTTCCCATATATATGTATGGAGTGGAGTTGGAAAGTGAAAAGAAACTTTGTGTTCCCAACAAGCTAGTTGAAGGACGGCTTTCAAACACACTTATCTCTCAGAACTGAGCATGTGGAGAGACGTTCGTTCATCTATCACAAAGGGAACGGGTTGAAGGGTAACTTTTACTCTGGTTTCTCAGTCTGTTTCCTAGTGCCGGTATGAAGTTCCTGCAGTTTTCACTGTAAAACCGAGTTGGAGCCAGTACCTTCCCATATATATGTATGGAGAGGAGTTGGAAACAGAAAAGAAACTTTGTGTTCCCAACAAGCTAGTTGAAGGTCGGCTTTCACACAAAATTATCTCTCAAAACTGAGCATGTGTAGAGACGTTCGTTCATCTAACACAAAGGAACGGCTTGAAGGAGAAACTTTTACTCTGGTTTCTCAGTCTGTTTCCTAGTGCCGGTTTGAATTTCCTGCAGTTTTCACTGTAAAACCGATTTGGAGCTTGTACCTTCCCATATATATGTAGGGATTGGTTTTGGAAACTGAAAAGAAACTTTGTGTTCCCAACAAGCAATTTGAAGGATGGCTTACACACACAATTATCTCTCAGAACTGAGCATGTGGAGAGACGTTCGTTCAACTAGCACAAAGGGAACGATTTGCAGGAGAAACTTTTACTCTGGTTTCTCAGTCTGTTTCCTAGTGCCGGTTTGAAGTTTCTGCAGTTTTCACTGTAAAACCGAGTTGGAGCTAGTACCTTCCCATGTATATGTATGGAGTGGGGTTGGAAATTGTAAAGAAACTTTGTGTTCCCAACAAGCTAGTTGAAGGACGGCTTTCACACACATTTATCTCTCAAAACTGAGCATGTGGAGAGACGTTCTTTCATTTAGCACAAAGGGAACGATTTGCAGGAGAAACTTTTACTCTGGTTTCTCAGTCTGTTTCCTAGTGCCTGTTTGAAGTTCCTGCAGTTTTCACTGTAAAACCGAGTTGGAGCTAGTACCTTCCCATATATATGTATGGAGTGGAGTTGGAAATTTAAAAGAAACTTTGTGTTCCCAACAAGCTAGTTGAAGGACGGCTTTCAAATACAATTATCTCTCATAACTGAGCATGTGGAGAGACGATCGTTCATCTAGCACAAAGGGAACGGGTTGAAGGAGAACCTTTTACTCTGGATTCTCAGTCTGTTTCCTAGTGCCGGTTTGAAGTTCCTGCAGTTTTCACTGTAAAACCGAGTTGGAGCTAGTAACTTCCCATATATATGTATGGAGTGGGGTTGGAAATTGAAAAGAAACTTTGTGTTCCCAACAAGCTAGTTGAAGGACGGCTTTCACACACATTTATCTCTCAAATTTGAGCATGTGGAGAGACGTTCGTTCATCCAGCACAAAGGGAACAGGTTGAAGGGGAAACTTTTACACTGGTTTCTCAGTCTGTTCACTAGTGCTGGTTTGAAGTTCCTGCAGTTTTCACTGTAAAACCGAGTTGGAGCTAGTACCTTCCCATATATATCTATGGAGTATAGTTGGAAACTTAAAAGAAACTTTGTTTTCCCAATAAGCTAGTTGAAGAACGGCTTTCACACACACATTTGTCTCAAAACTGAGCATGTGTAGAGACCTTCTTTCATCCAGCACAAAGGGAACGAGTTGCAGGAGAAACTTTTACTCTGGTTTCTCAGTCTGTTTCCTAGTGCCTGTTTGAAGTTCCTGCAGTTTTCACTGTAAAACCGAGTTGGAGCTAGTACCTTCCCATATATATGTATGGAGTGGAGTTGGAAATTTAAAAGAAACTTTGTGTTCCCAACAAGCTAGTTGAAGGACGGCTTTCAAATACAATTATCTCTCAGAACTGAGCATGTGGAGAGACGTTCGTTCATCTAGAACAAAGGGAACGGGTTGAAGGAGTAACTTTTACTCTGATTTCTCAGTCTGTTTCCTAGTGCCGGTATGGAGTTCCTGCAGTTTTCACTGTAAAACCGAGTTGTAGCCAGTACCTTCTCATATATATGTATGGAGTGAAGTTGTAAACTGAAAAGAAACTTTGTGTTCCCAACAAGCTGGTTGAAGGTCGGCTTTCACACACAATTATCTCTCAAAACTGAGCATGTGTAGAGATGTTCGTTCATCTAGCACAAAGGAACGGGTTGAAGGAGAAACTTTTACTCTGTTTTCTAAGTCTGTTATAAGTGCCGGTTGAAGTTCCTGCAGTTTTCTCTGTAAAACCTAGTTGGAGCTAGTACCTTCCCATATATATATTTATGGAGTGGAGTTGGAAACTGAAAAGAAACTTTGTGTTCCAAACAATCTAGTTGAAGGACGGCTTTCACACACACTTTTCTCTCACAACTGAGCATTTGGACAGATGTTCGTTCATCTAGCACAAAGGGAACAGGTGCAGGGGAAACTTTTACTCTGGTTTCTCAGTCTTTTTTCTAGTGCCTGTTTGAAGTTCCTGCATTTTTCACTGTAAAACCGAGTTGGAAATAGTACCTTCCCATATATATGTATGGAGTGGAGTTGGAAACTGAAAAGAAACTTTGTGTTCCCAACAAGCTAGTTGAAGTTCGGCTTTCACACACACTTATCTCTCAAACCTGAGCATGTGGAGAGAAGTTCGTTCATCTAGCACAAAGGAACGGGTTGCAGGAGAAACTTTAACTCTGGTTTCTCAGTCTGTTTCCAAGTGCCGGTTTGAAGTTCCTGCAGTTTTCACTGTAAAACCGAGTTGGAGCTAGTACCTTCCAATATGTATGTATGGATTGGAGTTGGAAACTGAAAAGAAACTATGTGTTCCCAACAAGCTAGTTGAAGGACGGCTTTCAAACCAAATTATCTCTCAAAATTGAGCATGTGGAGAGACGTTCGTTCATCTAGCAAAAAGGGAGTTAGTTGCAGGAGAATTTTTTACTCTGGTTTCTCAGTCTGTTTCCTATTGCCGGTTTGAAGTTCCTGAAGTTTTCACTGTAAACCCGATTTGAAGCTTGTACCTTCCCATATATATGTATGGAGTGGAGTTGGAAACTGAAAAGAAACTTTGTGTTCCCAACAAGCTAGTTGAAGGACGGCTTTCACACACACTTATCTCTCAAAACTGAGCATGTGGAGAGACGTTCGTTCATCTAGCAAAAAGGGAACGGTTTGCAGGAGAAACTTTTAGTCTGGTTTCTAAGTCTGTTCCAAGTGCCAGTTGAAGTTCCTGCAGTTTTCACTGTAAAACCGACTTGGAGCTAGTACCTTCCCATATATATGTATGGAGTGGATTTGGAAAATGAAAAGAAACTTTGTTTTCCCAACAAGCTAGGTGAAGGACGGCTTTCACACACACTTATCTCTCAGAACTGAGCATGTGGAGAGACGTTCGTTCATCTAGCAAAAAGGGAACTGGTTGCAGGAGAAACTTTTACTCTGGTTTCTCAGTCTGTTTCCTAGTGCCGGTTTGAAGTTCCTGAAGTTTTCACTGTAAAACCGAGTTCGAGCTAGTACCTTCCAATATGTATGTATGGAGTGGAGTTGGAAACTGAAAAGAAACTATGTGTTAAAACAAGGTAGTTGAACGACGGCTTTCACACACACATATCTCTCATAACTGAGCATGTGGAGAGACGTTCTTTCATCTAGCACAAAGGGAACGGGTTGCAGGAGAACCTTTTACTCTGGTTTCTCAGTCTGTTTCCTAGTGCCGGTTTGAAGTTCCTGCAGTTTTCACTGTAAAACCGAGTTGTAGCTAGTACATTCCCATATATATGTATGGAGTGGGGTTGGAAACTGAAAAGAAACTTTGTGTTCCCAACAAGCTAGTTGAAGGACGGCATTCACACACACTTATCTCTCAAAACTGAGCATGTGGAGAGACGTTCGTTCATCCAGCACAAAGGGAACAGGTTGAAGGAGAAACTTATACACTGGTTCCTCAGTCTGTTTCCTAGTGCCGGTTTGAAGTTCCTGCAGTTTTCACTGTAAAACCGAGTTGGAGCTAGTACCTTCCAATATGTATGTATGGAGTGGAGTTGGAAACTGAAAAGAAACTTTGTGTTCCCAACAAGCTAGTTGAAGGACGGCTTTCACACACACTTATCTCTCAAAACTGAGCATGTGGAGAGACGTTCGTTCATCTAGCAAAAAGGGAACGGTTTGCAGGAGAAACTTTTTCTCTGGTTTCTAAGTCTGTTCCAAGTGCCGGTTGAAGTTCCTGCAGTTTTCACTGTAAAACCTAGTTGGAGCTAGTACCTTCCCATATATATGTATGGAGTGGAGTTGGAAAATGAAAAGAAACTTTGTTTTCCCAACAAGCTAGGTGAAGAACGGCTTTCACACACACTTATCTCTCTGAACTGAGCATGTGGAGAGACGTTCGTTCATCTAGCAAAAAGGGAACGGTTTGCAGGAGAAACTTTTACTCTGGTTTCTCAGTCTGTTTCCTAGTGCCGGTTTGAAGTTCCTGAAGTTTTCACTGTAAAACCGAGTTCGAGCTAGTACCTTCCAATATGTATGTATGGAGTGGAGTTGGAAACTGAAAATAAACTATGTGTTCCCAACAAGGTAGTTGAACGACGGCTTTCACACACACATATCTCTCATAACTGAGCATGTGGAGAGACGTTCTTTCATCTAGCACAAAGGGAACTGGTTGCAGGAGAACCTTTTACTCTGGTTTCTCAGTCTGTTTCCTAGTGCCGGTTTGAAGTTCCTGAAGTTTTCACTGTAAAACCGAGTTGTATCTAGTACCTTCCCATATATATGTATGGAGTGGGGTTGGAAACTGAAAAGAAAATTTGTGTTTCCAACAAGCTAGTTGAAGGACGGCTTTCACACACACTTATCTCTCAAAACTGAGCATGTGGAGAGACGTTCGTTCATCCAGCACAAAGGGAACAGTTTGAAGGAGAAACTTATACACTGGTTCCTCAGTCTGTTTCCTAGTGCCGGTTTGAAGTTCCTGCAGTTTTCACTGTAAAACCGAGTTGGAGATAGTACCTTCCAATATGTATGTATGGAGTGGAGTTGGAGACTGAAAAGAAACTATGTGTTCCCAACAAGCTAGTTGAAGGACGGCTTTCACACAAAATTATCTCTCAAAACTGAGCATGTGGAGAGACGTTCGTTCATCTAGCACAAATGGAACGAGTTGCAGGTGAAACTTTTACTCTGGTTTCTCAGTCTGTTTCCTAGTGCCGGTTTGAAGTTCCTGATATTTTCACTGTAAACCCGATTTGGAGCTAGTACCTTCCCATATATATGTATGGAGTGGAGTTGGAAACTGAAAAGAATCTTTGGGTTCCCAACAAGCTAGTTGAAGGACGGCTTTCACACACACTTTACTCTCAAAACTGAGCATGTGGAGAGACGTTCGTTCATCTAGCACAAAGTGAAAGGTTCGCAGGAGAAACATTGACTCTGGTTTCTAAGTCTGTTATAAGTGCCGGTTGAAATTCCTGCAGTTTTCACTGTAAAACCTAGTTGGAGCTAGTACCTTCCCATATGTATGTATGGATTGGAGTTGGAAACTGAAAAGAAACTTTGTGTTCCAAACAAGCTAGTTGAAGGACGGCTTTCACACACACTTATCTCTCAAAACTGAGCATTTGGACAGATGTTCGTTCATCTAGCACAAAGGGAACAGGTGCAGGGTAAACTTTTACTCTGGTTTCTCAGTCTTTTTTCTAGTGCCTGTTTAAAGTTCCTGCAGTTTTCACTGTAAAACCGAGTTGGAAATAGTACGTTCCCATATATATTTATGGAGTGGAGTTGGAATCTGAAAAGAAACTTTGTGTTCCAAACAAGCTAGTTGAAGGACGGCTTTCACACACACTTATCTCTCAGAACTGAGCATGTGGAGAGACGATCGCTCATCTAGCAAAAAGGGAACGGGTTGCAGGAGAAACTTTTACCCTGGTTTCTCAGTCTGTTTCCTAGTGCCGGTTAGAATTTCCTGCAGTTTTCACTGTAAAACCGAGTTGGAGCTAGTACCTTCCAATATGTATGTATGGAGTGGAGTTGGAAACTGAAAAGAAACTATGTGTTCCCAACAAGGTAGTTGAACGACGGCTTTCACACACACATAAGTCTCATAACTGAGCATGTGGAGAGACGTTCGTTCATCTAGCACAAAGGGAACGGTTTGCAGGAGAACCTTTTACTCTCGTTTCTCAGTCTGTTTCCTAGTGCCGGTTTGAAGTTCCTGCAGTTTTCACTGTAAAACCGAGTTGGAGCTAGTACCTTCCCATATATATGTATGGAGTGGGGTTGGAAACTGAAAAGAAACTTTATGTTCCCAACAAGCTAGTTGAAGGACGGCTTTCACACACACTTATCTCTCAAAACTGAGCATGTGGAGAGACGTTCGTTCATCCAGCAGAAAGGGAACAGGTTGAAGGGAAACTTTTACACTGGTTTCTCAGTCTGTTTCCTAGTGCCGGTTTGAAGTTCCTGCAGTTTTCACTGTAAAACAGAGTTGGAGCTAGTACCTTCCCATATATATGTATGGAGTGGAGTTGGAAACTTAAAAGAAACTTTGTTTTCCCAATAAGATAGTTGAAGGACGGCTTTCACACACACTTTTGTCTCAAAACTGAGCATGTGGAGAGACGTTCTTTCATCCAGCACAAAGGGTACGAGTTGCAGGAGAAACTTTTACTCTGGTTTTTCAGTCTGTTTCCTAGTGCCTGTTTGAAGTTCCTGCAGTTTTCACTGTAAAACCGAGATGGAGCTAGTACCTTCCCATATATATGTATGGAGTGGAGTTGGAAAGTGAAAAGAAACTTTGTGTTCCCAACAAGCTAGTTGAAGGACGGCTTTCAAACACACTTATCTCTCAGAACTGAGCATGTGGAGAGACGTTCGTTCATCTATCACAAAGGGAACGGGTTGAAGGGTAACTTTTACTCTGGTTTCTCAGTCTGTTTCCTAGTGCCGGTATGAAGTTCCTGCAGTTTTCACTGTAAAACCGAGTTGGAGCCAGTAACTTCCCATATATATGTATGGAGAGGAGTTGGAAACAGAAAAGAAACTTTGTGTTCCCATCAAGCTAGTTGAAGGTCGGCTTTCACACAAAATTATCTCTCAAAACTGAGCATGTGTAGAGACGTTCGTTCATCTAACACAAAGGAACGGCTTGAAGGAGAAACTTTTACTCTGGTTTCTCAGTCTGTTTCCTAGTGCCGGTTTGAAGTTCCTGCAGTTTTCACTGTAAAACCGATTTGGAGCTTGTACCTTCCCATATATATGTAGGGATTGGTTTTGGAAACTGAAAAGAAACTTTGTGTTCCCAACAAGCAATTTGAACGATGGCTTACACACACAATTATCTCTCAGAACTGAGCATGTGGAGAGACGTTCGTTCAACTAGCACAAAGGGAACGGTTTGCAGGAGAAACTTTTACTCTGGTTTCTCAGTCTGTTTCCTAGTGCCTGTTTGAAGTTCCTGCAGTTTTCACTGTAAAACCGAGTTGGAGCTAGTACCTTCCCATATATATGTATGGAGTGGAGTTGGAAATTTAAAAGAAACTTTGTGTTCCCAACAAGCTAGTTGAAGGACGGCTTTCAAATACAATTATCTCTCATAACTGAGCATGTGGAGAGACGATCGTTCATCTAGCACAAAGGGAACGGGTTGAAGGAGAACCTTTTACTCTGGTTTCTCAGTCTGTTTCCTAGTGCCGGTTTGAAGTTCCTGCAGTTTTCACTGTAAAACCGAGTTGGAGCTAGTAACTTCCCATATATATGTATGGAGTGGGGTTGGAAATTGAAAAGAAACTTTGTGTTCCCAACAAGCTAGTTGAAGGACGGCTTTCACACACATTTATCTCTCAAAATTGAGCATGTGGAGAGACGTTCGTTCATCCAGCACAAAGGGAACAGGTTGAAGGGGAAACTTTTACACTGGTTTCTCAGTCTGTTCACTAGTGCTGGTTTGAAGTTCCTGCAGTTTTCACTGTAAAACCGAGTTGGAGCTAGTACCTTCCCATATATATCTATGGAGTATAGTTGGAAACTTAAAAGAAACTTTGTTTTCCCAATAAGCTAGTTGAAGAACGGCTTTCACACACACATTTGTCTCAAAACTGAGCATGTGTAGAGACCTTCTTTCATCCAGCACAAAGGGAACGAGTTGCAGGAGAAACTTTTACTCTGGTTTCTCAGTCTGTTTCCTAGTGCCTGTTTGAAGTTCCTGCAGTTTTCACTGTAAAACCGAGTTGTAGCCAGTACCTGCTCATATATATGTATGGAGTGAAGTTGTAAACTGAAAAGAAACTTTGTGTTCCCAACAAGCTGGTTGAAGGTCGGCTTTCACACACAATTATCTCTCAAAACTGAGCATGTGTAGAGATGTTCGTTCATCTAGCACAAAGGAACGGGTTGAAGGAGAAACTTTTACTCTGGTTTCTAAGTCTGTTATAAGTGCCGGTTGAAGTTCCTGCAGTTTTCACTGTAAAACCTAGTTGGAGCTAGTACCTTCCCATATATATATTTATGGAGTGGAGTTGGAAACTGAAAAGAAACTTTGTGTTCCAAACAATCTAGTTGAAGGACGGCTTTCACACACACTTTCTCTCACAACTGAGCATTTGGACAGATGTTCGTTCATCTAGCACAAAGGGAACAGGTGCAGGGGAAACTTTTACTCTGGTTTCTCAGTCTTTTTTCTAGTGCCTGTTTGAAGTTCCTGCATTTTTCACTGTAAAACCGAGTTGGAAATAGTACCTTCCCATATATATGTATGGAGTGGAGTTGGAAACTGAAAAGAAACTTTGTGTTCCCAACAAGCTAGTTGAAGTTCGGCTTTCACACACACTTATCTCTCAAACCTGAGCATGTGGAGAGACGTTCGTTCATGTAGCACAAAGGAACGGGTTGCAGGAGAAACTTTAACTCTGGTTTCTCAGTCTGTTTCCAAGTGCCGGTTTGAAGTTCCTGCAGTTTTCACTGTAAAACCGAGTTGGAGCTAGTACCTTCCAATATGTATGTATGGATTGGAGTTGGAAACTGAAAAGAAACTATGTGTTCCCAACAAGCTAGTTGAAGGACGGCTTTCAAACCAAATTATCTCTCAAAATTGAGCATGTGGAGAGACGTTCGTTCATCTAGCAAAAAGGGAGTTAGTTGCAGGAGAATTTTTTACTCTGGTTTCTCAGTCTGTTTCCTATTGCCGGTTTGAAGTTCCTGAAGTTTTCACTGTAAACCCGATTTGAAGCTAGTACCTTCCCATATATATGTATGGAGTGGAGTTGGAAACTGAAAAGAAACTTTGTGTTCCCAACAAGCTAGTTGAAGGACGGCTTTCACACACACTTATCTCTCAAAACTGAGCATGTGGAGAGACGTTCGTTCATCTAGCAAAAAGGGAACGGTTTGCAGGAGAAACTTTTAGTCTGGTTTCTAAGTCTGTTCCAAGTGCCGGTTGAAGTTCCTGCAGTTTTCACTGTAAAACCGACTTGGAGCTAGTACCTTCCCATATATATGTATGGAGTGGAGTTGGAAAATGAAAAGAAACTTTGTTTTCCCAACAAGCTAGGTGAAGGACGGCTTTCACACACACTTATCTCTCAGAACTGAGCATGTGGAGAGACGTTCGTTCATCTAGCAAAAAGGGAACTGGTTGCAGGAGAAACTTTTACTCTGGTTTCTCAGTCTGTTTCCTAGTGCCGGTTTGAAGTTCCTGAAGTTTTCACTGTAAAACCGAGTTCGAGCTAGTACCTTCCAATATGTATGTATGGAGTGGAGTTGGAAACTGAAAAGAAACTATGTGTTAAAACAAGGTAGTTGAACGACGGCTTTCACACACACATATCTCTCATAACTGAGCATGTGGAGAGACGTTCTTTCATCTAGCACAAAGGGAACGGGTTGCAGGAGAACCTTTTACTCTGGTTTCTCAGTCTGTTTCCTAGTGCCGGTTTGAAGTTCCTGCAGTTTTCACTGTAAAACCGAGTTGTAGCTAGTACATTCCCATATATATGTATGGAGTGGGGTTGGAAACTGAAAAGAAACTTTGTGTTCCCAACAAGCTAGTTGAAGGACGGCATTCACACACACTTATCTCTCAAAACTGAGCATGTGGAGAGACGTTCGTTCATCCAGCACAAAGGGAACAGGTTGAAGGAGAAACTTATACACTGGTTCCTCAGTCTGTTTCCTAGTGCCGGTTTGAAGTTCCTGCAGTTTTCACTGTAAAACCGAGTTGGAGCTAGTACCTTCCAATATGTATGTATGGAGTGGAGTTGGAAACTGAAAAGAAACTTTGTGTTCCCAACAAGCTAGTTGAAGGACGGCTTTCACACACACTTATCTCTCAAAACTGAGCATGTGGAGAGACGTTCGTTCATCTAGCAAAAAGGGAACGGTTTGCAGGAGAAACTTTTTCTCTGGTTTCTAAGTCTGTTCCAAGTGCCGGTTGAAGTTCCTGCAGTTTTCACTGTAAAACCTAGTTGGAGCTAGTACCTTCCCATATATATGTATGGAGTGGAGTTGGAAAATGAAAAGAAACTTTGTTTTCCCAACAAGCTAGGTGAAGAACGGCTTTCACACACACTTATCTCTCTGAACTGAGCATGTGGAGAGACGTTCGTTCATCTAGCAAAAAGGGAACGGTTTGCAGGAGAAACTTTTACTCTGGTTTCTCAGTCTGTTTCCTAGTGCCGGGTTGAAGTTCCTGAAGTTTTCACTGTAAAACCGAGTTCGAGCTAGTACCTTCCAATATTTATGTATGGAGTGGATTTGGAAACTGAAAATAAACTATGTGTTCCCAACAAGGAAGTTGAACTACGGCTTTCACACACACATATCTCTCATAACTGAGCATGTGGAGAGACGTTCTTTCATCTAGCACAAAGGGAACTGGTTGCAGGAGAACCTTTTACTCTGGTTTCTCAGTCTGTTTCCTAGTGCCGGTTTGAAGTTCCTGCAGTTTTCACTGTAAAACCGAGTTGTATCTAGTACCTTCCCATATATATGTATGGAGTGGGGTTGGAAACTGAAAAGAAACTTTGTGTTTCCAACAAGCTAGTTGAAGGACGGCTTTCACACACACTTATCTCTCAAAACTGAGCATGTGGAGAGACGTTCGTTCATCCAGCACAAAGGGAACACGTTGAAGGAGAAACTTATACACTGGTTCCTCAGTCTGTTTCCTAGTGCCGGTTTGAAGTTCCTGCAGTTTTCACTGTAAAACCGAGTTGGAGATAGTACCTTCCAATATGTATGTATGGAGTGGAGTTGGAGACTGAAAAGAAACTATGTGTTCCCAACAAGCTTGTTGAAGGACGGCTTTCACACAAAATTATCTCTCAAAACTGAGCATGTGGAGAGACGTTCGTTCATCGAGCACAAATGGAACGAGTTGCAGGTGAAACTTTTACTCTGGTTTCTCAGTCTGTTTCCTAGTGCCGGTTTGAAGTTCCTGCAGTTTTCACTGTAAAACCGAGTTGGAGATAGTACCTTCCAATATGTATGTATGGAGTGGAGTTGGAGACTGAAAATAAACTATGTGTTCCCAACAAGCTAGTTGAAGGACGGCTTTCAAACCAAATTATCTCTCAAAATTGAGCATGTGGAGAGACGTTCGTTCATCTAGCAAAAAGGGAGTTAGTTGCAGGAGAATTTTTTACTCTGGTTTCTCAGTCTGTTTCCTATTGCCGGTTTGAAGTTCCTGAAGTTTTCACTGTAAACCCGATTTGAAGCTAGTACCTTCCCATATATATGTATGGAGTGGAGTTGGAAACTGAAAAGAAACTTTGTGTTCCCAACAAGCTAGTTGAAGGACGGCTTTCACACACACTTATCTCTCAAAACTGAGCATGTGGAGAGACGTTCGTTCATCTAGCAAAAAGGGAACGGTTTGCAGGAGAAACTTTTAGTCTGGTTTCTAAGTCTGTTCCAAGTGCCGGTTGAAGTTCCTGCAGTTTTCACTGTAAAACCGACTTGGAGCTAGTACCTTCCCATATATATGTATGGAGTGGAGTTGGAAAATGAAAAGAAACTTTGTTTTCCCTACAAGCTAGGTGAAGGACGGCTTTCACACACACTTATCTCTCAGAACTGAGCATGTGGAGAGACGTTCGTTCATCTAGCAAAAAGGGAACTGGTTGCAGGAGAAACTTTTACTCTGGTTTCTCAGTCTGTTTCCTAGTGCCGGTTTGAAGTTCCTGAAGTTTTCACTGTAAAACCGAGTTCGAGCTAGTACCTTCCAATATGTATGTATGGAGTGGAGTTGGAAACTGAAAAGAAACTATGTGTTAAAACAAGGTAGTTGAACGACGGCTTTCACACACACATATCTCTCATAACTGAGCATGTGGAGAGACGTTCTTTCATCTAGCACAAAGGGAACGGGTTGCAGGAGAACCTTTTACTCTGGTTTCTCAGTCTGTTTCCTAGTGCCGGTTTGAAGTTCCTGCAGTTTTCACTGTAAAACCGAGTTGTAGCTAGTACATTCCCATATATATGTATGGAGTGGGGTTGGAAACTGAAAAGAAACTTTGTGTTCCCAACAAGCTAGTTGAAGGACGGCATTCACACACACTTATCTCTCAAAACTGAGCATGTGGAGAGACGTTCGTTCATCCAGCACAAAGGGAACAGGTTGAAGGAGAAACTTATACACTGGTTCCTCAGTCTGTTTCCTAGTGCCGGTTTGAAGTTCCTGCAGTTTTCACTGTAAAACCGAGTTGGAGCTAGTACCTTCCAATATGTATGTATGGAGTGGAGTTGGAAACTGAAAAGAAACTTTGTGTCCCCAACAAGCTAGTTGAAGGACGGCTTTCACACACACTTTACTCTCAAAACTGAGCATGTGGAGAGACGTTCGTTCATCTAGCACAAAGTGAAAGGTTCGCAGGAGAAGCATTGACTCTGGTTTCTAAGTCTGTTATAAGTGCCGGTTGAAATTCCTGCAGTTTTCACTGTAAAACCTAGATGGAGCTAGTACCTTCCCATATATATGTATGGATTGGAGTTGGAAACTGAAAAGAAACTTTGTGTTCCAAACAAGCTAGTTGAAGGACGGCTTTCACACACACTTATCTCTCAAAACTGAGCATTTGGACAGATGTTCGTTCATCTAGCACAAAGGGAACAGGTTCAGGGTAAACTTTAACTCTGGTTTCTCAGTCTTTTTTCTAGTGCCTGTTTAAAGTTCCTGCAGTATTCACTGTAAAACCGAGTTGGAAATAGTACGTTCCCATATATATTTATGGAGTGGAGTTGTAATCTGAAAAGAAACTTTGTGTTCCCAACAAGCTAGTTGAAGTTCGGCTTTCACACACACTTATCTCTCAAACCTGAGAATGTGGAGAGACGTTCGTTCATCTAGCACAAAGGAACGGGTTGCAGGAGAAACTTTTATTCTGGTTTCTCAGTCTGTTTCCAAGTGCCGGTTTCAAGTTCCTGCAGTTTTCACTGTAAAACCGAGTTGGAGCTAGTACCTTCCAATATGTATGTATGGAGTGGAGTTGGAAACTGAAAAGAAACTATGTGTTCCCAACAAGCTAGTTGAAGGACGGCTTTCAAACAAAATTATCTCTCAAAACTGAGCATGTGGAGAGACGTTCGTTCATCTAGCACAAAGGGAATGAGTTGCAGGAGAATTTTTTACTCTGGTTTCTCAGTCTGTTTCCTATTGCCGGTTTGAAGTTCCTGAAGTTTTCACTGTAAACCCGATTTGGAGCTAGTACTTTCCCATATATATGTATGGAGTGGAGTTGGAAACTTAAAAGAAACTTTGTGTTCCCAACAAGCAAGTTGAAGGACGGCTTTCACACACACTTATCTCTCAAAACTGAGCATGTGGAGAGACGTTCGTTCATCTAGCACAAAAGGAACGGTTTGCAGGAGAAACTTTTCTCTGGTTTCTAAGTCTGTTCCAAGTGCCGGTTGAAGTTCCTGCAGTTTTCACTGTAAAACCTAGTTGGAGCTATACCTTCCCATATATATGTATGGAGTGGGGTTGGAAACTGAAAAGAAACTTTGTGTTCCCAACAAGCTAGTTGAAGGACGGCTTTCACACACACTTTTGTCTCAAAACTGAGCATGTGGAGAGACGTTCTTTCATCCAGCACAAAGGGAACGAGTTGCAGGAGAAACTTTTACTCTGGATTCTCAGTCTGTTTCCTAGTGCCTGTTTTAATTTCCTGCAGTTTTCACTGTAAAACCGAGATGGAGCTAGTACCTTCCCATATATATGTATGGAGTGGAGTTGGAAAGTGAAAAGAAACTTTGTGTTCCCAACAAGCTAGTTGAAGGACGGCTTTCAAACACACTTATCTCTCAAAACTGAGCATGTGGAGAGACGTTCGTTCATCTAGCACAAAAGGAACGGGTTGCACTAGAAACTTTTACTCTGGTTTCTCAGTCTGTTTCCTAGTGCCGGTTTGAAGTTCCTGCAGTTTTCACTGTAAAACCGAGTTGGAGATAGTACCTTCCCATATATATGTATGGAGTGGGGTTGGAAACTGAAAAGAAACTTTGTGTTCCCAACAAGCTAGTTGAAGGACTGCTTTCACACACACTTATCTCTCAAAACTGAGCATGTGGAGAGACGTTCGTTCATCCAGCAGGAAGGGAACACGTTGAAGGAGAAACTTTTACACAGGTTTCTCAGTCTGTTTCCTAGTGCCGGATGAAGTTCCTGCAGTTTTCACTGTAAAACAGAGTTGGAGCTAGTACCTTCCAATATGTATGTATGGAGTGGAGTTGGAAACTTAAAAGAAACTTTGTTTTCCCAATAAGATAGTTGAAGGACGGCTTTCACACACACTTTTGTCTCAAAACTGAGCATGTGGAGAGACGTTCTTTCATCCAGCAGAAAGGGAACGAGTTGCAGGAGAAATTTTTACTCTGGTTTCTCAGTCTGTTTCCTAGTGCCGGTTTGATCTTCCTGCATTTTTCACTGTAAAACCGAGTTGGAGCTAGTACCTAACCATATATATGTATGGAGTGGAGTTGGAAACTGAAAAGAAATTTTTGTTTCCTACAAGCTATTTGAACAACGGCTTTCACACACACTTATCTCTCAAAACTGAGCATGTGGAGAGACGTTCGTTCATCTAGCACAAAGGGAACGGGTTGAAGGAGAAAGTTTTACTCTGGATTCTCAGTCTGTTTCCTAGTGCCGTTTTGAACTTCCTGCAGTTTTCACTGTAAAACCGAGTTGGAGCTAGTACCTTCCCATATATATGTATGGAGTGGAGTTGGAAACTGAAAAGAAACTTTCTGTTCCCAACAAGCTAGTTGAAGGACGGCTTTCACACACACTTATCTCTCAAAACTGAGCATGTGGAGAGACGTTCGTTCATCTAGCAGAAAGGGAACAGTTTGCAGGGGAAAATTTTACTCTGATTTCTCAGTCTGTTTCCTAGTGCCGGTTTGAAGTTCCTGCAGTTTTCACTGTAAAATCGAGTTGTAGCTAGTACCTTCCCATATGTATATATGGAGTGGAGATGGAAACTGAAAAGAAACTATGTGTTCCCAACATGCTAGTTGATGTTCGGCTTTCACACAAAATTATCTCTCAAAACTGAGCATGTGGAGAGACGTTCGTTCATCTAGCACAAAGGGAATGAGTTGCAGGGGAAACTTTTACTCTGGTTTCTCAGTCTGTTCCAAGTGCCGGTTGAAGTTCCTGCAGTTTTCACTGTAAAACCGAGTTGGAGCTACTACCTTCCCTTATATATGTATGGAATGGAGTTGGAAACTGAAAAGAAACTTTGTGTTCCCAACAAGCTAGTTGAAGTACGGCTTACACACACACTTATCACTCAAAACTGAGCATGTGGAGAGACGTTCGTTCATCAAGCACAAAAGGAACGGTTTGCAGTAGAAACTTTTATTCTGGTTTCTCAGTCTGTTTCCCAGTGCCAGTTTGATGTTCCTGCAGTTTTCACTGTAAAACCGAGTTGGAAATAGTACCTTCCCATATATATGTATGGAGTGGATATGGAAACTGAAAAGAAATTTTTGTTCCCAACAAGCTTGTTGAACGACGGCTTTCACACACACTTACCTCTCAAAACTGAGCATGTGGAGAGACGTTCGTACATGTAGCACAAAGGGAACGGTTTGCAGGAGAAATTTTTACTCTGGTTTCTCAGTCTGTTTCCTAGTGCCGGTTTGATCTTCCTGCATTTTTCACTGTAAAACCGAGTTGGAGCTAGTACCTACCCATATATATGTATGAGGTGGAGTTGGAACCTGAAAAGAAATTTTTTGTATCCTACAAGCTATTTGAAGAACGGCTTTCACACACACTTACCTCTCAAAACTGAGCATGTGGAGAGACGTTCGTTCATCTAGCACAAAGGAAACGTGTTAAAGGAGAAAGTTTTACTCTGGATTCTCAGTCTGTTTCCTACTGCCGGGTTCAACTTCCTGCAGATTTCACTGTAAAACCGAGTTGGAGCTAGTAACTTCCCATATATATATATGGAGTGGAGTTGTAAACTGAAAAGAATCTTTGTGTTCCCAACAAGCTAGTTGAAGGACGGCTTTCACACACACTTATCTCTCAAAACTGAGCATGTGGAGAGACGTTCGTTCATCTAGCAGAAAGGGAACAGTTTGCAGGGGAAAATTTTACTCTGGTTTCTCAGTCTGTTTCCTAGTGCCGGTTTGAAGTTCCTGCAGTTTTCACTGTAAAATCGAGTTGGAGCTAGAACCTTCCCATATGTATCTATGGTGTGGAGTTGGAAACTGAAAAGAAACTATGTGTTCCCAACATGCTAGTTGAAGTTCGGCTTTCACACAAAATTATCTCTCAAAACTGAGCATGTGGAGAGACGTTCGTTCATCTAGCACAAAGGGAATGAGTTGCAAGAGAAACTTTTACTCTGGTTTCTCAGTCTGTTCCAAGTGCCGGTTGAAGTTCCTGCAGTTTTCACTGTAAAACCTAGTTGGAGCTACTACATTCCCATATATATGTATGGAGTGGAGTTGGAAACTGAAAAGAAACTTTGAGTTCCCTAAAAGCTAGTTGAAGGACGGCTTTCACACACACTTATCTCTCAAAACTGAGCATGTGGAGAGAAGTTTTTTCATCTAGCACAAAGGGAACATGTTGCAGGAGAAACTTTTACTCTGGATTCTCAGTCTTTTTCCTTGTGCCGGTTTGAAGTTCCAGCAGTTTTCACTGTAAAACCGAGTTGGAGCTAGTACCTTCCCATATATATGTATGGAGTGCAGTTGGAAACTGAAAAGAAACTTTGTGTTCTCAACAAGCTAGTTGAAGGACGGTTTTCACACAAATTTATCTCTCAAAACTGAGCATGTGGAGAGACGTTCGTTCATCTAGCACAAAGGGAACAGTTTGCAGGGGAAAATTTTACTCTGGTTTCTCAGTCTGTTTCCTAGTGCCAGTTTGAATTTCCTGCAGTTTTCACTGTAAAACCGAGTATGAGCTAGTACATTCCCATATATATGTATGGGGTGGAGTTGGAAACAGAAAAGAAACTTTGTGTTTGCAACAAGCTAGTTGAAGGACGGCTTTCACACACAGTTATCTCTCAAAACTGAGCATGTGGAGAGACGTTCGTTCATCTAGCAGAAACGGAAAGGGTTGCAGTAGAAACTTTTACTCTGGTATCTCAGTCTGTTTCCTAGTGCTGGTTTGAAGTTCCTGCAGTTTTCACTGTAAAATCGAAATGGAGCTAATACCTTCCCATATGTATCTATGGAGTGGAGTTGGATACTGAAAAGAAACTATGTGTTCCCAACAAGCTAGTGGAAGTTCGGCTTTCACACAAAATTATCCCTCAAAACTGAGCATTTGGAGAGACGTTCGTTCATCTAGCAGAAAGGGAATGATTTGCCGGAGAAACTTTTACTCTGGTTTCTCAGTCTGTTTCCTAGTGCAGGAATGAACTTACTGCAGTTTTCACTGTAAAACCTTGTTGGAGCTAGTACCTTCCCATATATATGTATGGATTGGAGTTGGAAACTGAAAAAAACATTGTGTTCCCAACAATCTAGTTGAAGGACGGCTTTCACACACACTTATCTCTCAAAACTGAGCATTTGGAGAGACGTTCGTTCATCTAGCACAAAGGGAACAGGTTGCAGGGGAAAATTTTACTCTGGTTTCTCAGTCTGTACCAAGTGCCGGTTGAAGTTCCTGCAGTTTTCACAGTAAAACCTAGTTGGAGCTAATACCTTCCCATATATATGTATGGAGTGGTTTTGGAAACTGAAAAGAAACTTTGTGTTCCCAATAAGCTAGTTTAAGGATGGCTTTCACACACACACATCTCTCAAAAGAGAGCATGTGGAGAGACGTTCGTTCATCTAGCAAAAAAGGAACAGGTGGCAGGAGGAACATTTACTCTGGTTTCTCAGTATTTTTCCTAGTGCCGGTTTGAAGTTCCTGCAGTTTTCACTGTAAAACCGAGTTGGAGCAAGTACCTTCCCTTATATATGTATGGACTGGAGTTGGAAACTGAAAAGAAACTTTGTGTTCCCAACAAGCTAGTTGAAGGACGGCTTTCACACACACTTATCCTTCAAAACTGAGCATGTGGAGAGACGTTCGTACATCTATCACAAAGGGAACGTGTTGTAGGAGAAACTTTTACTCTGGTTTCTCAGTCTGTTTCCTAGTGCCGGGATGAACTTAATGCAGTTTTCACTGTAAAACCGAGTTGGAGCTCGTACCTTCCAATATATATGTATGGAGTGGTGTAAGAAACTGAAAAGAAACTTTGTGTTCCCAACAAGCTAGTTGAAGGACGGCTTTCAAACACACTTATCTTTCTAAAAAGTGCATGTGGAGAGACGTTCGTTCATCTAGCACAAAGAGAACGAGTTGCAGGAGAAACTTTTACTCTGGTTTCTCAGTCTGCTTCCTAGTGCCGGTTTGAAGTTCCTGCAGTTTTCACAGTAAAACCTAGTTGGAGCTAGTACCTTCCCATATATATATATGGATTGGAGTTGGAAACTGAAAAGAAACTTTGTGTTCCCAACAAGCTAGTTTAAGGACGGCTTTCACACACAATTATCTCTCAGAACAGAGCATGTGGAGAGACGTTCGTTCATCTAGCACAAAAGGATTGAGTTGCAGGAGAAATTTTTACTCTGGTATCTCAGTCTGTTCCAAGTGCCGGTTGAAGTTCCTGCAGTTTTCACTGTAAAACCGAGTTGGAGCTAGTACCTTCCCATATATATGTATGGAGTGGAGTTGGAAATTGAAAAGAAGCTTTGTGTTCCCAACAAGCTGGTTGAAGGACGGCTTTCACACACACTTATCTCTCAAAACTGAGCATGTGGAGAGACGTTCGTTCATCTAGCACAAAGGGAACAGGTTGCAGGGAAAAATTTTACTCTGGTTTCTCAGTCTGTTTCCTAGTGCTGGTTTGAAATTCCTGCACTTTACACTGTAAAACCGAGTTGGAGCTAGTACCTTCCCATATATATGTATGGAGTGGAGTTGGAAACTGAAAAGAAACTTTGTGTTCCCAACAAGCTAGTTGAAGGACGGCTTACACACACACTTATCTCTCAAAACTGAGCATGTGGAGAGACGTTCGTTCATCTAGCACAAATGGAAAGGGTTGCAGGAGAAACTTTTACTCTGGTTTCTCAGTCTGTTTCCTAGTGCCGGTTTGAAATTCCTGCAGTTTTCACTGTAAAACCGAGTTGGAGCTAGTACCTTACCATATGTATGTATGGAGTGGAGTTGGATACTGAAAAGAAACTTTGTGTTCCCAACAAGTTAGTTGAAGGACGGCTTTCACACACAATTATCTCTCAAAACTGAGCATGTGGAGAGACGTTCGTTCATCTAGCAATAAGAGAACGGGTTGAAGGAGAAACTTTTACTCTGGTTTCTCAGTCTGTTCCAAGTGCCGTTTGAAGTTCCTGCAGTTTTCACAGTAAAACCTAGTTGGATCTAATACCTTCCCATATATATGTATGGAGTGGTGTTGGAAACTGAAAAGAAACTTTGTGTTCCCAATAAGCTAGTTTAAGGACGGCTTTCACACACACACATCTCTCAAAAGAGAGCATGTGGAGAGACGTTCGTTCATCTAGCACAAAAGGAACAGGTGGCAGGAGGAACATTTACTCTGGTTTTTCAGTATTTTTCCTAGTGCCGGTTTGAAGTTCCTGCAGTTTTCACTGTAAAACCGAGTTGGAGCAAGTACCTTCCCTTATATATGTATGGACTGGAGTTGGAAACTGAAAAGAATCTTTGTGTTCCCAACAAGATGGTTGAAGGACGGCTTTCACACACACTTATCCTTCAAAACTGAGCATGTGGAGAGACTTTCGTACATCTAGCACAAAGGGAACGGGTTGCAGGAGAAAATTTTACTCTGGTTTCTCAGTCTGTTTCCTAGTGCCGGGATGAACTTACTGCAGTTTTCACTGTAAAACCGAGTTGGAGCTCGTACCTTCCCATATATATGTATGGAGTGGTGTTGGAAACTGAAAAGAAACTTTGTGTTCCCAACAAGCTAGTTGAAGGACGGCTTTCAAACACACTTATCTCTCTAAACTGTGCATGTGGAGAGACGTTCGTTCATCTAGCACAAAGAGAACGATTTGCAGGAGAAACTTTTACTCTGGTTTCTCAGTCTGCTTCCTAGTGCTGGTTTGAAGTTCCTGCAGTTTTCACAGTAAAACCTAGTTGGAGCTAGTACCTTCCCATATATATGTATGGAGTGGAGTTGGAAACTGAAAAGAAACTTTGTGTTCCCAACAAGCTAGTTTAAGGACGGCTTTCACACACACTTATCTCTCAAAACAGAGCATGTGGAGAGACGTTCGTTCATCTAGCACAAAAGGAAAAGGTGGCAGGAGAAACATTTACTCTGGTTTCTCAGTATTTTTCCTATTGCCGGTATGAAGTTCCTGCAGTTTTCACTCTAAAACCGAGTTGGAGCAAGTACCTTCCCTTATATATGTATGGACTGGAGTTGGAAACTGAAAAGAAACTTTCTGTTCCCAACAAGCTAGTTGAAGGACGGCTTTCACACACACATATCTCTGAAAACTGAGCATGTGGAGAGACGTTTGTACATCTAGCACAAAGGGAACGGGTTGCAGTAGAAACTTTTACTCTGGTTTCTCAGTCTGTTTCCTAGTGCCGGGATGAACTTACTGCAGTTTTCACTGTAAAACCGAGTGGGAGCTCGTACCTTCCCATATATATGTATGGAGTGATGTTGGAAACTGAAAAGAAACATTTTGTTCCCAACAAGCTAGTTGAATTTCGGCTTTCACACAAAATTATCTCTCAAAACTGAGCATTTGGAGAGACGTTCGTTCATCTAGCAGAAAGGGAATGAGTTGCAAGAGAAACTTTTACTCTGGTTTCTCAGTCTGTTCCAAGTGCCGGTTGAAGTTCCTGCAGTTTTCACTGTAAAACCTAGTTGGAGCTAGTACCTTCCCATATATATGTATGGAGTGGAGTTGGAAAATGAAAAGAAACTTTGAGTTCCCAAAAAGCTAGTTGAAGGACGGCTTTCACACACACTTATCTCTCAACACTGAGCATGTGGAGAGACGTTTTTTCATCTAGCACAAAGGGAACATGTTGCAGGGGAAACTTTTACTCTGGATTCTCAGTCTTTTTCCTTGTGCCGGTTTGAAGTTCCAGCAGTTTTCACTGTAAAACCGAGTTGGAGCTAGTACCTTCCCATATATATGTATGGAGTGAAGTTGGAAACTGAAAAGAAACTTTGTGTTCCCAACAAGCTAGTTGAAGGACGGTTTTCACACAAACTTATCTCTCAAAACTGAGCATGTGGAGAGACGTTCGTTCATCTAGCACAAAGGGAACAGTTTGCAGGGGAAAATTTTACTCTGGTTTCTCAGTCTGTTTCCTAGTGCCAGTTTGAATTTCCTGCAGTTTTCACTGTAAAACCGAGTATGAGCTAGTACATTCCCATATATATGTATGGGGTGGAGTTGGAAACAGAAAAGAAACTTTGTGTTTGCAACAAGCTAGTTGAAGGACGGCTTTCACACACAGTTATCTCTCAAAACTGAGCATGTGGAGAGACGTTCGTTCATCTAGCAGAAACGGAAAGGGTTGCAGTAGAAACTTTTACTCTGGTATCTCAGTCTGTTTCCTAGTGCTGGTTTGAAGTTCCTGCAGTTTTCACTGTAAAATCGAAATGGAGCTAATACCTTCCCATATGTATCTATGGAGTGGAGTTGGATACTGTAAAGAAACTATGTGTTCCCAACAAGCTAGTTGAAGTTCGGCTTTCACACAAAATTATCCCTCAAAACTGAGCATTTGGAGAGACGTTCGTTCATCTAGCAGAAAGGGAATGATTTGCCGGAGAAACTTTTACTCTGGTTTCTCAGTCTGTTTCCTAGTGCAGGAATGAACTTACTGCAGTTTTCACTGTAAAACCTTGTTGGAGCTAGTACCTTCCCATATATATGTATGGATTGGAGTTGGAAACTGAAAAAAACATTGTGTTCCCAACAATCTAGTTGAAGGACGGCTTTCACACACACTTATCTCTCAAAACTGAGCATGTGGAGAGACGTTCGTTCATCTAGCACAAAGGGAACAGGTTGCAGGGGAAAATTTTACTCTGGTTTCTCAGTCTGTTTCCTAGTGCTGGTTTGAAATTCCTGCACTTTACACTGTAAAACCGAGTTGGAGCTAGTACCTTCCCATATATATGTATGGAGTGGAGTTGGAAACTGAAAAGAAACTTTGTGTTCCCAACAAGCTAGTTGAAGGACGGCTTACACACACACTTATCTCTCAAAACTGAGCATGTGGAGAGACGTTCGTTCATCTAGCACAAATGGAAAGGGTTGCAGGAGAAACTTTTACTCTGGTTTCTCTGTCTGTTTCCTAGTGCCGGTTTGAAATTCCTGCAGTTTTCACTGTAAAACCGAGTTGGAGCTATTACCTTACCATATGTATGTATGGAGTTGAG
Organism: Camelus dromedarius; assembly: GCF_036321535.1. Classification (NCBI taxonomy): domain Eukaryota; kingdom Metazoa; phylum Chordata; class Mammalia; order Artiodactyla; family Camelidae; genus Camelus; species Camelus dromedarius. Next base: position 10,570,733 of record NC_087470.1, on the reverse strand, counting down.
TTGGATACTGAAAAGAAACTTTGTGTTCCCAACAAGTTAGTTGAAGGGCGGCTTTCACACACAATTATCTCTCAAAACTGAGCATGTGGAGAGACGTTCGTTCATCTAGCAATAAGAGAACGGGTTGAAGGTGAAACTTTTACTCTGGTTTCTCAGTCTGTTCCAAGTGCCGTTTGAAGTTCCTGCAGTTTTCACAGTAAAAACTAGTTGGATCTAATACCTTCCCATATATATGTATGGAGTGGTGTTGGAAACTGAAAAGAAACTTTGTGTTCCCAATAAGCTAGTTTAAGGACGGCTTTCACACACACACATCTCTCAAAAGAGAGCATGTGGAGAGACGTTCGTTCATCTAGCACAAAAGGAACAGGTGGCAGGAGGAACATTTACTCTGGTTTCTCAGTATTTTTCCTAGTGCCGGTTTGAAGTTCCTGCAGTTTTCACAGTAAAACCGAGTTGGAGCAAGTACCTTCCCTTATATATGTATGGACTGGAGTTGGAAACTGAAAAGAAACTTTGTGTTCCCAACAAGCTGGTTGAAGGACGGCTTTCACACACACTTATCCTTCAAAACTGAGCATGTGGAGAGACGTTCGTACATCTAGCACAAAGGGAACGGGTTGCAGGAGAAAATTTTACTCTGGTTTCTCAGTCTGTTTCCTAGTGCCGGGATGAACTTACTGCAGTTTTCACTGTAAAACCGAGTTGGAGCTCGTACCTTCCCATATATATGTATGGAGTGGTGTTGGAAACTGAAAAGAAACTTTGTGTTCCCAACAAGCTAGTTGAAGGACGGCTTTCAAACACACTTATCTCTCTAAACTGTGCATGTGGAGAGACGTTCGTTCATCTAGCACAAAGAGAACGAGTTGCAGGAGAAACTTTTACTCTGGTTTCTCAGTCTGTTTCCTAGTGCCGGGATGAACTTACTGCAGTTTTCACTGTAAAACCTAGTTGGAGCTAGTACCTTCCCATATATATGTATGGAGTGGAGTTGGAAAATGAAAAGAAACATTTTGTTCCCAACAATCTAGTTGAAGGACGGATTTCACACACACTTATCTCTCATATCTGAGCATGTGGAGAGACGTTCGTTCATCTAGCACAAAGGGAACAGGTTGCAGGGGAAAATATTACTCTGGTTTCTCAGTCTGTTTCCTAGTGCCGGTTTGAAGTTCCTGCAGTTTTCACTGTAAACCCGAGTTGGAGCTTGTACCTTCCCATATATATGTATGGAGTGGAGTTGGAAACTGAAAAGAAACTTGTGTTCCCAACAAGCTAGTTGAAGGCGGCTTACACACACAATTATCTCTCAAACCTGAGCATGTGGAGAGACGTTCGTTGATCTAGCACAAAGGGAACGGGTTGTAGTAGAAACTTTTACTCTGGTTTCTCAGCCTTTTTCCTAGTGTCGGTTTGAAGTTCCTGCAGTTTTCACTGTAAAACCGAGTTGGATCTAGTAACTTCCCATATATATGTATGGAGTGGAGTTGGAAATTGAAAAGAAGCTTTGTGTTCCCAACAAGCTATTTGAAGGACGGCTTACACACACACTTATCTCTCAAAACTGAGCATGTGGAGAGACGTTCGTTCATCTAGCACAAAGGGAAAGGGTTGCAGGAGAAACTTTTACTCTGGTTTCTCAGTCTGTTTCCTAGTGCCGGTTTGAAATTCCTGCAGTTTTCACTGTAAAACCGAGTTGGAGCTAGTACCTTACCATATGTATGTATGGAGTTGAGTTGGATACTGAAAAGAAACTTTGTGTTCCCAACAAGTTAGTTGAAGGGCGGCTTTCACACACAATTATCTCTCAAAATTGAGCATGTGGAGAGACGTTCGTTCATCTAGCAATAAGAGAACGGGTTGAAGGTGAAACTTTTACTCTGGTTTCTCAGTCTGTTCCAAGTGCCGTTTGAAGTTCCTGCAGTTTTCACAGTAAAAACTAGTTGGATCTAATACCTTCCCATATATATGTATGGAGTGGTGTTGGAAACTGAAAAGAAACTTTGTGTTCCCAATAAGCTAGTTTAAGGACGGCTTTCACACACACACATCTCTCAAAAGAGAGCATGTGGAGAGACGTTCGTTCATCTAGCACAAAAGGAACAGGTGGCAGGAGGAACATTTACTCTGGTTTCTCAGTATTTTTCCTAGTGCCGGTTTGAAGTTCCTGCAGTTTTCACAGTAAAACCGAGTTGGAGCAAGTACCTTCCCTTATATATGTATGGACTGGAGTTGGAAACTGAAAAGAAACTTTGTGTTCCCAACAAGCTGGTTGAAGGACGGCTTTCACACACACTTATCCTTCAAAACTGAGCATGTGGAGAGACGTTCGTACATCTAGCACAAAGGGAACGGGTTGCAGGAGAAAATTTTACTCTGGTTTCTCAGTCTGTTTCCTAGTGCCGGGATGAACTTACTGCAGTTTTCACTGTAAAACCGAGTTGGAGCTCGTACCTTCCCATATATATGTATGGAGTGGTGTTGGAAACTGAAAAGAAACTTTGTGTTCCCAACAAGCTAGTTGAAGGACGGCTTTCAAACACACTTATCTCTCTAAACTGTGCATGTGGAGAGACGTTCGTTCATCTAGCACAAAGAGCACGAGTTGCAGGAGAAACTTTTACTCTGGTTTCTCAGTCTGTTTCCTAGTGCCGGGATGAACTTACTGCAGTTTTCACTGTAAAACCTAGTTGGAGCTAGTACCTTCCCATATATATGTATGGAGTGGAGTTGGAAAATGAAAAGAAACATTTTGTTCCCAACAATCTAGTTGAAGGACGGATTTCACACACACTTATCTCTCATATCTGAGCATGTGGAGAGACGTTCGTTCATCTAGCACAAAGGGAACAGGTTGCAGGGGAAAATATTACTCTGGTTTCTCAGTCTGTTTCCTAGTGCCGGTTTGAAGTTCCTGCAGTTTTCACTGTAAACCCGAGTTGGAGCTTGTACCTTCCCATATATATGTATGGAGTGGAGTTGGAAACTGAAAAGAAACTTGTGTTCCCAACAAGCTAGTTGAAGGCGGCTTACACACACAATTATCTCTCAAACCTGAGCATGTGGAGAGACGTTCGTTGATCTAGCACAAAGGGAACGGGTTGTAGTAGAAACTTTTACTCTGGTTTCTCAGCCTTTTTCCTAGTGTCGGTTTGAAGTTCCTGCAGTTTTCACTGTAAAACCGAGTTGGATCTAGTAACTTCCCATATATATGTATGGAGTGGAGTTGGAAATTGAAAAGAAGCTTTGTGTTCCCAACAAGCTATTTGAAGGACGGCTTACACACACACTTATCTCTCAAAACTGAGCATGTGGAGAGACGTTCGTTCATCTAGCACAAAGGGAAAGGGTTGCAGGAGAAACTTTTACTCTGGTTTCTCAGTCTGTTTCCTAGTGCCGGTTTGAAATTCCTGCAGTTTTCACTGTAAAACCGATTTGGAGCTAATACCATCCCATATGTATGTATGGAGTGGAGTTGGATACTGAAAAGAAACTTTGTGTTCCCAACAAGCTAGTTGAAGGACGGCTTTCACACACAATTATCTCTCAAAACTGAGTATGTGGAGAGACGTTCGTTCATCTAGCACTAAGAGAACGGGTTGCAGGAGTAACTTTTACTCTGGTTTCTCAGTCTGTTTCCTAGTGCCGGTTGAAGTTCCTGCAGTTTGCACAGTAAAACCTACTTGGAGCTATTACCTTCCCATATATATGTATGGAGTGGTGTTGGAAACTGAAAAGAAATTTTGTGTTCCCAACAATCTAGTTTAAGGACGGCTTTCACACACACACATCTCTCAAAAGAGAGCATGTGGAGAGACGTTCGTTCATCTAGCAAAAAAGGAACAGGTGGCAGGAGGAACATTTACTCTGGTTTCTCAGTATTTTTCCTAGTGCCGGTTTGAAGTTCCTGCAGTTTTCACTGTAAAACCGAGTTGGAGCAAGTACCTTCCCTTATATATGTATAGACTGGTGTTGGAAACAGAAAAGAAACTTTGTGTTCCCAACAAGCTAGTTGAAGGACGGCTTTCACACACACTTATCTCTCAAAACTGAGCATGTGGAGAGACGTTCGTATATCTAGCACAAAGGGAACGGGTTGCAGGAGAAACTTTTACTCTGGTTTCTCAGTCTGTTTCCTTGTGCCGGGATGAACTTACTGCAGTTTTCACTGTAAAATCGAGTTGGAGCTCGTACCTTCCCATATATATGTATGGAGTGGTGTTGGAAACTGAAAAGAAACTTTGTGTTCCCAACAAGCTAGTTGAAGGACGGCTTTCAAACACACTTATCTCTCTAAACAGTGTATGTGGAGAGACGTTCGTTCATCTAGCACAAAGAAAAAGAGTTGCAGGAGAAACTTTTACTCTGGTTTCTCAGTCTGCTTCCTAGTTCCGGTTTGAAGTTCCTGCAGTTTTCACAGTAAAACCGAGTTGGAGCTAGTACCTTCCCATATATATGTATGGAGTGGAGTTGGAAACTGAAAAGAAACTTTGTGTTCCCAACAAGCTAGTTTAAGGACGGCTTTCACACACACTTATCTCTCAAAACAGAGCATGTGGAGAGACGTTCGTTCACCTAGCACAAAAGGAAAAGTTGGCAGGAGAAACATTTACTCTGGTTTCTCAGTATATTTCCTATTGCCGGTATGAAGTTCCTGCAGTTTTCACTGTAAAACCGAGTTGGAGCAAGTACCTTCCCTTATAAATGTATGGACTGGAGTTGGAATCTGGAAAGAAACTTTGTGTTCCCAACAAGCTAGTTGAAGGACGGCTTTCACACACACTTATCTCTCAAAACTGAGCATGTGGAGAGACGTTTGTACATCTAGCACAAAGGGAACGGGTTGCAGGAGAAACTTTTACTCTGGTTTCTCAGTCTGTTTCCTAGTGCCGGGCTGAACTTACTGCAGTTTTCACTGTAAAACCGAGTTGGAGCTCGTACCTTCCCATATATATGTATGGAGTGGTGTTGGAAACTGAAAAGAAACTTTGTGTTCCCAACAAGCTAGTTGAAGGACGGCTTTCAAACACACTTATCTCTCTAAACAGTGTATGTGGAGAGACGTTCGTTCATCTAGCACAAAGAGAACGAGTTGCAGGAGAAACTTTTACTCTGGTTTCTCAGTCTGCTTCCTAGTGCCGGTTTGAAGTTCCTGCAGTTTTCACAGTAAAACCTAGTTGGAGTTAGTACCTTCCCATATATATGTATGGAGTGGAGTTGGAAACTGAAAAGAAACTTTGTGTTCCCAACAAGCTATTTAAAGGACGGCTTTCACACACACTTATCTCTCAAAACAGAGCATGTGGAGAGACGTTCGTTCATCTAGCACAAAAGGAACAGGTGGCAGGAGGAACATTTACTCTGGTTTCTCAGTATTTTTCCTAGTGCCGGTTTGAATTTCCTGCAGTTTTCACTGTAAAACCGAGTTGGAGGAAGTACCTTCCCTTATATATGTATGGACTGGAGTTGGAAACAGAAAGGAAACTTTGTGTTCCCAACAAGCTAGTTGAAGGACGGCTTTCACACACACTTATCTCTCTAAACAGTGTATGTGGAGAGACGTTCGTTCATCTAGCACAAAGAAAAAGAGTTGCAGGAGAAACTTTTACTCTGGTTTCTCAGGCTGTTCCAAGTGCCGGTTTGAAGTTCCTGCAGTTTTCACAGTAAAACCTAGTTGGAGCTAGTACCTTCCCATATATATGTATGGATTGGAGTTGGAAACTGAAAAGAAACTTTGTGTTCCCAACAAGCTAGTTGAAGGACGGCGTTCACACACACTTATCTCTCAAAACTGAGCATGTGGAGAGACGTACTTTCATTTAGCACAAAGGGAATGAGTTGCAGGAGAAACTTTTACTCTGTTTTCTCAGTATTTTTCCTAGTGCCGGTTTGAAGTTCCTGCAGTTTTCACTGTAAAACCGAGTTGGAGCTAGTACATTCCAATATGTATGTATGGAGTGGAGTTGGAAACTGAAAAGAATCAATGTGTTCCAAACAAGCTAGTTGAAGGACGGCTTTCACACAAAATTATCTCTCAAAACTGAGCATGTGGAGAGACGTTCGTTCATCTAGTACAAGGGAATGAATTGCAGGAGAAACTTTTACTCTGGTTTCTCAGTCTGTTTCCTAGTGGCGGTTTGAAGTTCCTGAAGTTTTCAGTGTAAAACCGATTTGGAGCTAGTACCTTCCCATATATATGTATGGAGTGGAGTTGGAAACTGAAAAGAAACTTTGTGTTCCCAACAAGCTAGTTGAAGGACGGCTTACACACACACTTATCTCTCAAAACTGAGAATGTGGAGAGACGTTCGTTCATCTAGCACAAAGGGAAAGGGTTGCAGGAGAAACTTTTACTCTGGTTTCTCAGTCTGTTTCCTAGTGCCGGTTTGAAATTCCTGCAGATTTCACTGTAAAACCGATTTGGAACTAGTATCTTCCCATATGTATGTATGGAGTGGAGTTGGATACTGAAAAAAAACTTTGTGTTCCCAACAAGCTAGTTGAAGGATGGCTTTCACACACAATTATCTCTCAAAACTGAGCATGTGGAGAGACGTTCGTTCATCTAGCCCTAAGGGAACGGGTTGCAGGAGAAACTTTTACTCTGGTTTCTCAGTCTGTTCCAAGTGCAGGTTGATGTTCCTGCAGTTTTCACAGTAAAACCTATTTGGAGCTAATTCCTTCCCATATATATGTATGGAGTGGTGTTGGAAACTGAAAAGAAACTTTGTGTTCCCAACAAGCTAGTTTAAGGACGGCTTTCACACACACACATCTCTCAAAAGATAGCATGTGGAGAGACGTTCGTTCATCTAGCACAAAAGGAACAGGTGGCAGGAAAAACATTTACTCTGGTTTCTCAGTATTTTTCCTAGTGCCGGTTTGAAGTTCCTGCAGTTTTCACTGTAAAACCGAGTTGGAGCAAGTACCTTCCCTTATATATGTATGGACTGGAGTTGGAAACTGAAAAGAAACTTTGTGTTCCCAACAAGCTAGTTTAAGGACGGCTTTCACACACACTTATCTCTCAAAACAGAGCATGTGGAGAGACGTTCGTTCAACTAGCACAAAAGGAAAAGGTGGAAGGAGAAACATTTACTCTGGTTTCTCAGTATTTTTCCTATTGCCGGTATGAAGTTCCTGCAGTTTTCACTGTAAAACCGAGTTGGAGCAAGTACCTTCCCTTATAAATGTATGGACTGGAGTTGGAATCTGGAAAGAACTTTGTGTTCCCAACAAGCTAGTTGAAGGACGGCTTTCACACAAACTTATCTCTCAAAACTGAGCATGTGGAGAGACGTTTGTACATCTAGCACAAAGGGAACGGGTTGCAGGAGAAACTTTTACTCTGGTTTCTCAGTCTGTTTCCTAGTGCCGGGCTGAACTTACTGCAGTTTTCACTGTAAAACCGAGTTGGAGCTCGTACCTTCCCATATATATGTATGGAGTGGTGTTGGAAATTGAAAAGAAACTTTGTGTTCCCAACAAGCTAGTTGAAGGACGGCTTTCAAACACACTTATCTCTCCAAACAGTGTATGTGGAGAGACGTTCGTTCATCTAGCACAAAGAGAACGAGTTGCAGGAGAAACTTTTACTCTGGTTTCTCAGTCTGCTTCCTAGTGCCGGTTTGAAGTTCCTGCAGTTTTCACAGTAAAACCTAGTTGGAGTTAGTACCTTCCCATATATATGTATGGAGTGGAGTTGGAAACTGAAAAGAAACTTTGTGTTCCCAACAAGCTATTTAAAGGACGGCTTTCACACACACTTATCTCTCAAAACAGAGCATGTGGAGAGACGTTCGTTCATCTAGCACAAAAGGAAAAGGTGGCAGGAGAAACATTTACTCTGGTTTCTCAGTATTTTTCTTATTGCCGGTATGAAGTTTCTGCAGTTTTCACTGTAAAACCGAGTTGGAGCAAGTACCTTCCCTTATATATGTATGGACTGGAGTTGGAATCTGGAAAGAAACTTTGTGTTCCCAACAAGCTAGTTGAAGGACGGCTTTCACACACACTTATGTCTCAAAACTGAGCATGTGGAGAGACGTTCGTTCATCTAGCACAAAAGGAACAGGTGGCAGGAGGAACATTTACTCTGGTTTCTCAGTATTTTTCCTAGTGCCGGTTTGAATTTCCTGCAGTTTTCATTGTAAAACCGAGTTGGAGGAAGTACCTTCCCTTATATATGTATGGACTGGAGTTGGAAACAGAAAGGAAACTTTGTGTTCCCAACAAGCTAGTTGAAGGACGGCTTTCACACACACTTATCTCTCTAAACAGTGTATGTGGAGAGACGTTCGTTCATCTAGCACAAAGAAAAAGAGTTGCAGGAGAAACTTTTACTCTGGTTTCTCAGGCTGTTCCAAGTGCCGGTTTGAAGTTCCTGCAGTTTTCACAGTAAAACCTAGTTGGAGCTAGTACCTTCCCATATATATGTATGGAGTGGAGTTGGAAACTGAAAAGAAACTTTGTATTCCCAACAAGCTAGTTGAAGGACGGCGTTCACACACACTTATCTCTCAAAACTGAGCATGTGGAGAGACGTTCTTTCATTTAGCACAAAGGGAATGAGTTGCAGGAGAAACTTTTACTCTGTTTTCTCAGTATTTTTCCTAGTGCCGGTTTGAAGTTCTTGCAGTTTTCACTGTAAAACCGAGTTGGAGCTAGTACATTCCAATATGTATGTATGGAGTGGAGTTGGAAACTGAAAAGAATCAATGTGTTCCAAACAAGCTAGTTGAAGGACGGCTTTCACACAAAATTATCTCTCAAAACTGAGCATGTGGAGAGACGTTCGTTCATCTAGTACAAGGGAATGAGTTGCAGGAGAAACTTTTACTCTGGTTTCTCAGTCTGTTTCCTAGTGGCGGTTTGAAGTTCCTGAAGTTTTCAGTGTAAAACCGATTTGGAGCTAGTACCTTCCCATATATATGTATGGAGTGGAGTTGGAAACTGAAAAGAAACTTTGTGTTCCCAACAAGCTAGTTGAAGGACGGCTTACACACACACTTATCTCTCAAAACTGAGAATGTGGAGAGACGTTCGTTCATCTAGCACAAAGGGAAAGGGTTGCAGGAGAAACTTTTACTCTGGTTTCTCAGTCTGTTTCCTAGTGCCGGTTTGAAATTCCTGCAGATTTCACTGTAAAACCGATTTGGAACTAGTATCTTCCCATATGTATGTATGGAGTGGAGTTGGATACTGAAAAAAAACTTTGTGTTCCCAACAAGCTAGTTGAAGGATGGCTTTCACACACAATTATCTCTCAAAACTGAGCATGTGGAGAGACGTTCGTTCATCTAGCCCTAAGGGAACGGGTTGCAGGAGAAACTTTTACTCTGGTTTCTCAGTCTGTTCCAAGTGCAGGTTGATGTTCCTGCAGTTTTCACAGTAAAACCTATTTGGAGCTAATTCCTTCCCATATATATGTATGGAGTGGTGTTGGAAACTGAAAAGAAACTTTGTGTTCCCAACAAGCTAGTTTAAGGACGGCTTTCACACACACACATCTCTCAAAAGATAGCATGTGGAGAGACGTTCGTTCATCTAGCACAAAAGGAACAGGTGGCAGGAAAAACATTTACTCTGGTTTCTCAGTATTTTTCCTAGTGCCGGTTTGAAGTTCCTGCAGTTTTCACTGTAAAACCGAGTTGGAGCAAGTACCTTCCCTTATATATGTATGGACTGGAGTTGGAAACTGAAAAGAAACTTTGTGTTCCCAACAAGCTAGTTGAAGGACGGCTTTCACACACACTTATCTCTCAAAACTGAGCATGTGGAGAGACGTTCGTACATCTAGCACAAAGGGAACGGGTTGCAGGAAAAACTTTTACTTTGGTTTCTCAGGCTGTTTCCTAGTGCCAGTTTGAAGTTCCTGCAGTTTTCACTGTAAAACCGAGTTGGAGTTTGTACCTTCCCATATATATGTAGGGAGTGGAGTTGGAAACTGAAAAGAAACTTTGTGTTCCCAACAAGCTATTTGAAGTACGCCTTACACACAGACTTATCTCTCAGAACTGAGGATGTGGAGAGACTTTCGTTCATGTAGCACAAAGGGAACGGGTTGCAGTAGAAACTTTTACTCTGGTTTCTCAGTCTTTTTCCTAGTGTCGGTTTGATTTTCCTGCAGTTTTCACTGTAAAATCGATTTGGAGCTGGTACATACCTATATATATGTATGGGATGGATTTGGAAACTGAAAAGAAACTTTGTGTTCCCAACAAGCTAGTTTAAGGACGGCTTTCACACACACACATCTCCCAAAAGAGAGCATGTGGAGAGACGTTCGTTCATCTAGCACAAAAGGAACAGGTGGCAGGAGAAACATTTACTCTGGTTTCTCAGTCTGTTCCAAGTGCCGGTTGATGTTCCTGCAGTTTTCACAGTAAAACCTATTTGGAGCTAATACCTTCCCATATGTATGTATGGAGTGGAGTTGGATACTGAAAAAAAACTTTGTGTTCCCAACAAGCTAGTTGAAGGATGGCTTTCACACACAATTATCTCTCAAACTAAGCATGTGGAGAGACGTTCGTTCATCTAGCCCTAAGGGAACGGGTTGCTGGAGAAACTTTTACTCTGGTTTCTCAGTCTGTTCCAAGTGCCGGTTGATGTTCCTGCAGTTTTCACAGTTAAACCTAGTTGGAGCTAATACCTTCCCATATATATGTATGGAGTGGTGTTGGAAACTGAAAAGAAACTTTGTGTTCCCAACAAGCTAGTTTAAGGACGGCTTTCAAACACACACATATCTCAAAAGAGAGCATGTGGAGAGACGTTCGTTCATCTAGCACAAAAGGAACAGGTGGCAGGAGAAACATTTACTCTGGTTTCTCAGTATTTTTCCTAGTGCCGGTTTGAAGTTCCTGCAGTTTTCACTGTAAAACCGATTTGGTGCTGGTACATTCCTATATATATGTATGGGATGGATTTGGAAACTGAAAAGAAACTTTGTGTTCCCAACAAGCTAGTTGAAGGACGGCTTTCACACACACTTATCTCTCAAAACTGAGCATATGGAGAGACGTTCGTTCATTTAGCACAAAGGGAAAGGGTTGCAGGAGAAACTTTTACTCTGGTTTCTCAGTCTGTTTCCTAGTGCCGGTTTGAAGTTCCTGCAGTTTTCACTGTAAAACCGAGTTGGAGCTAGTACCTTCCAATATGTATGTATGGAGTGGAGTTGGAAACTGAAAAGAATCAATGTGTTCCAAACAAGCCAGTTGAAGGACGGCTTTCACACAAAATTATCTCTCAAAACTGAGCATTTGGAGAGACGTTCGTTCATCTAGTACAAGGGAATGAGTTGCAGGAGAAACTTTTACTCTGCTTTCTCAGTCTGTTTCCTAGTGGCTGTTTGAAGTTCCTGAAGTTTTCACTGTAAAACCGATTTGGAGCTAGTACCTTCCCATATATATGTATGGAGTGGAGTTGGAAACTTAAAAGAAACATTGTGTTCACAACAAGGTAGTTTAAGGACGGCTTTCACACACACTTATCTCTCAAAACTGAGCATGTTGAGAGACGTTCGTTCATCTAGCTCAAAGGGAACAGGTTGCAGGGGAAAATTTTACTCTGGATTCTCAGTCTTTTCCTAGTGCCGGTTTGAAGTTCCTGCAGTTTTCACTGTAAAACCGAGTTGGAGCTAGTACCTTCCCATATATATGTATGGGGTGGATTTGGAAACTGAAAAGAAATTTTTTGATTCCAACAAGCTATTTGAAGGATGGCTTTCACACACACTTATCTCTCAAAACTGAGCATGTGGAGAGACGTTCGTTCATCTAGCACAAAGGGAAAATTTGAAGGAGAAAGTTTTACTCCGGATAGTCAGTCTGTTTCCTAGAGTCGGTTTGAACTTCCTGCAGTTTTCACTGTAAAACCGGCGTGGAGCTAGTACCTTCCCATATATATGTATGGAGTGGAGTTGGAAACTGAAAAGAAACTTTGTGTTCCCAACAAGCTAGTTGAAGGACGGCTTTCACACACACTTATCTCTCAAAACTGAGCATGTGGAGAGACGTTCGTTCATCTAGCTCAAAGGGAACAGGTTGCAGGGGAAAATTTTACTCTGGATTCTCAGTCTTTTCCTAGTGGCTGTTTAAAGTTCCTGAAATTTTCACTGTAAAACCGATTTGGAGCTAGTACCTTCCCATATATATGTATGGAGTGGAGTTGGAAACTGAAAAGAAACATTGTGTTCACAACAAGCTAGTTGAAGGACGGCTTTCACACACACTTATCTCTCAAAACTGAGCATGTGGAGAGACGTTCGTTCATCTAGCACAAATGGAACGGCTTGCAGTAGAAACTTTTACTCTGGTTTCTCAGGCTGTTTCCTAGTGTCGGTTTGAACTTCCTGCAGTATTCACTGTAAAACCGACTTGGAGCTAGTACATTCCCATATATATTTATGGGGTGGAGTTGGAAACAGAAAAGAATCTTTGTGTTTGCAACAAGCTAATTGAAGGACGGCTTTCACACACACTTATCTCTCAAAACTGAGCATGTGGAGAGACGTTCGTTCATCTAGCACAAAAGGAATGAGTTGCAGGAGAAACTTTTACTCTGGTATCTCAGTCTGTTCCATGTGCCGGTTGAAGTTCCTGCAGTTTTCACTGTAAAACCTAGATGGAGTTAGTACCTTCCCATATATATGTATGGAGTGGATTTGGAAACTGAAAAGAAACTTTGAGTTCACAAAAAGCTAGTTGAATGACGGCTTTCACACACAATTATCTCTCTAAAATGAGCATGTGTAGAGACGTTCGTTCATCTAGCACAATGTGAACGGGTTGAAGGGGAAAGTTTTTCTCTGGTTTCTCAGTCTGTTTCCTAGTGCCGGTTTGAACTTCCTGCAGTTTTCACTGTAAAACTGAGTTGGAGCTAGTACCTTCCCATATATATGTATGGGTTGGAGGTGGAAACTGAAAAGAAACTTTGTGTACCCAACAAGCTATTTGAAGTACGTCTTAAACACAGACTTATCTCTTAGAACTGAGGATGTGGAGAGACTTTCGATCATGTAGCACAAAAGGAACGGGTTGCAGTAGAAACTTTTACTCTGGTTTCTCAGTCTGTTTCCTAGTGTCGGTTTGAATTTCCTGCAGTTTTCACTGTAAAACGGATTTGGAGCTGCTACATTCCCATATATATGTATGGGATGGAGTTGGAAACTGAAAAGAAACTTTGTGTTCCCAACAAGCTAGTTGAAGGACGGCTTTCACACACACTTATCTCTCAAAACTGAGCATGTGGAGAGACGTTCGTTCATTTAGCACAAAGGGAATGAGTTGCAGGAGAAACTTTTACTCTGGTTTCTCAGTCTGTTTCCTAGTGCTGGTTTGAAGTTCCTGCAGTTTTCACTGTAAACCCGAGTTGGAGCTAGTACCTTCCAATATGTATGTATGGAGTGGAGTTGGAAACTGAAAAGAATCAATGTGTTCCAAACAAGCTAGTTGAAGGACGGCTTTCACACAAAATTATTTCTCAAAACTGAGCATTTGGAGAGACGTTCGTTCATCTAGTACAAGGGAATGAGTTGCAGGAGAAACTTTTACTCTGGTTTCTCAGTCTGTTTCCTAGTGGCTGTTTGAAGTTCCTGAAGTTTTCACTGTAAAACCGATTTGGAGCTAGTACCTTCCCATATATATGTATGGAGTGGAGTTGGAAACTGAAAAGAAACATTGTGTTCACAACAAGCTATTTGAAGGACGGCTTTCACACACACTTATCTCTCAAAACTGAGCATGTGGAGAGACGTTCGTTCATCTAGCACAAATGGAACGGGTTGCAGGGGAAACTTTTACTCTGGTTTCTAAGTCTGTTCCAAGTGCCGGTTGAAGTTCCTGCAGTTTTCACTGTAAAACCAAGTTGGAGCTAGTACTTTCCCATATATATGTATGGAGTGGAGTTGGAAACTGAAAAGAAACTTTGTGTTCCCAACAAGCTAGTTGAAGGACGGCTTTCACACACAGTTATCTCTCAAAATTGAGCATGTTGAGAGAAGTTCGTTAATCTAGCACAAATGGAACGGTTTGCAGGAGAAACTTTTACTGTGGTTTCTCAGTCTTTGTCCTAGTGCCGGTTTGATGTTCCTGCAGTTTTCACTGTAAAACCGAGTTGGAGATAGTACCTTTCCATATATATGTATGCTGTGGATTTGGAAACTGAAAAGAATCTTTGTGTTCCCAACAAGCTAGTTGAAGGAAGGCTTTCACACACACTTATCTCTCAGAACTGAGCATGTGGAGAGACGTTCGTTCATCTAGCACAAATGGAACGGCTTGCAGTAGAAACTTTTACTCAGGTTTCTCAGGCTGTTTCCTAGTGTCGGTTTGAACTTCCTGCAGTTTTCACTGTAAAACCGACTTGGAGCTAGTACATTCCCATATATATTTATGGGGTGGAGTTGGAATCAGAAAAGAAACTTTGTGTTTGCAACAAGCTAGTTGAAGGACGGCTTTCACACAAACTTATCTCTCAAAACTGAGCATGTGGAGAGACGTTCGTTCATCTAGCACAAAAGGAATGAGTTGCAGGAGAAACTTTTACTCTGGTATCTCAGTCTGTTCCAAGTGCCGGTTGAAATTCCTGCAGTTTTCACTGTAAAACCTAGATGGAGATAGTACCTTCCCGTATATATGTATGGAGTGGATTTGGAAACTGAAAAGAAACTTTGAGTTCCCAACAAGCTAGTTGAAGGACGGCTTTCACACACAATTATCTCTCTAAAATGAGCATGTGTAGAGACGTTCGTTCATCTAGCACAATGTGAACGGGTTGAAGGGGAAAGTTTTTCTCTGGTTTCTCAGTCTGTTTCCTAGTGCCGGTTTGAACTTCCTGCAGTTTTCACTGTAAAACTAAGTTGAAGCTAGTACCTTCCCATATATATGTATGGGTTGGAGGTGGAAACTGAAAAGAAACTTTGTGTTCCAATCAAGCTAGTTGAAGGACGGCTTTCACACACACATATGTCTCAAAACTGAGCATTTGGAGAGACGTTCGTTCATCTAGCACAAAGGGAACGGGTTGCAGGAGAAACTTTTACTCTGGTTTCTCAGTCTGTTTCCCAGTGCCGGTTTGAAGTTCCTGCAGTTTTCAATGTTAAACCGAGTTGGAGCTAGTACATTCCCATATATATGTATGGAGTGGGGTTGGAAATTGAAAAGAAACTTTGTGTTCCCAACAAGCTAGTTGAAGGACGGCTTTCACACACACATATCTCTCAGAACTGAGCATGTGGAGAGACGTTCGTTCATCTAGCACAAAGAGAACGGGTTGCAGGAGAAACTTTTACTCTGGTTTCTCAGTCTGTTTCCTAGTGCTGGTTTGATCTTCTTGCAGTTTTCACTGTAAAACCGAGTTGGAGCTTGTAACTTCCCATATATATGTATGGGGTGGAGTTGGAAACTGTAAAGAAAATTTGTGTTCCCAACAAGCTAGTTGAAGGACGGCTTACACGCACACTTATCTCTCAAAACTGAGCATGTGGAGAGACGTTCGTTCAACTAGCATAAATGGAACAGGTTTCAGGGGAAACTTTTACTCTGGTTTCTCAGTCTTTTTCCTAGTGCCGGTTTGAATTTCCTGTAGTTTTCACTGTAAAACCGAGTTGTAGCTAGTACCTTCCCATATATATGTATGGAGTGGAGTTGGAAACTGAAAAGAAACTTTGTGTTCCCAACAAGCTAGTTGAAGGACGGCTTTCACACACAGTTATCTCTGAAAATTGAGCATGTTGAGAGAAGTTCGTTAATCTAGCACAAATGGAACGGCTTGCAGTAGAAACTTTTACTCTGGTTTCTCAGGCTGTTTCCTAGTGTCGGTTTGAACTTCCTGCAGTTTTCACTGTAAAACCGACTTGGAGCTAGTACATTCCCATATATATTTATGGGGTGGAGTTGGAAACAGAAAAGAAACTTTGTGTTTGCCACAAGCTAGTTGAAGGACGGCTTTCACACAAACTTATCTCTCAAAACTGAGCATGTGGAGAGACGTTCGTTCATCTAGCACAAAATGAATGATTTGCAGGAGAAACTTTTACTCTGGTTTCTCAGTCTGTTTCCTAGTGCCAGTTTGAAGTTCCTGCAGCTTTCACTGTAAAACCGAGTTGGAGTTTGTACATTCCCATATATATGTAGGGAGTGGAGTTGGAAACTGAAAAGAAACTTTGAGTTCCCTACAAGCTATTTGAAGTACGTCTTACACACAGACTTAACTCTTAGAACTGAGGATGTGGAGAGACTTTCGTTCATGTAGCACAAAGGGAACGGGTTGCAGTAGAAACTTTTACTCTGGTTTCTCAGTCTGTTTCCTAGTGTCGGTTTGAATTTCCTGCACTTTTCACTGTAAAACCGAGTTGGAGCTGGTACATTCCCATATATATGTATGGGATGGAGTTGGAAACTGAAAAGAAATTTTGTGTTCCCAACAAGCTAGTTGAAGGACGGCTTTCACACACAGTTATCTCTCAAAACTGAGCATGTGGAGAGACGTTCGTTCATTTAGCACAAAGGGAATGAGTTGCAGGAGAAACTTTTACTCTGGTTTCTCAGTCTGTTTCCTAGTGCCGGCTTGAAGTTCCTGCAGTTTTCACTGTAAAACCGAGTTGGAGCTAGTACCTTCCAATATGTATGTATGGAGTGGAGTTGGAAACTGAAAAGAATCAATGTGTTCCAAACAAGCTAGTTGAAGGACGGCTTTCACACAAAATTATCTCTCAAAACTGAGTATTTGGAGAGACGTTCGTTCATCTAGTACAAGGGAATGATTTGAAGGAGAAACTTTTACTCTGGTTTCTCAGTCTTTTTCCTAGTGGCTGTTTGAAGTTCCTGAAATTTTCACTGTAAAACCGATTTGGAGCTAGTACCTTCCCATATATATGTATGGAGTGGAGTTGGAAACTGAAAAGAAACATTGTGTTCACAACAAGCTAGTTGAAGGACGGCTTTCACACACACTTATCTCTCAAAACTGAGCATGTGGAGAGACGTTCGTTCATCTAGCACAAATGGAACGGCTTGCAGTAGAAACTTTTACTCTGGTTTCTCAGGCTGTTTCCTAGTGTCGGTTTGAACTTCCTGCAGTATTCACTGTAAAACCGACTTGGAGCTAGTACATTCCCATATATATTTATGGGGTGGAGTTGGAAACAGAAAAGAATCTTTGTGTTTGCAACAAGCTAATTGAAGGACGGCTTTCACACAAACTTATCTCTCAAAACTGAGCATTTGGAGAGACGTTCGTTCATCTAGCACAAAAGGAATGAGTTGCAGGAGAAACTTTTACTCTGGTATCTCAGTCTGTTCCATGTGCCGGTTGAAGTTCCTACAGTTTTCACTGTAAAACCTAGATGGAGTTAGTACCTTCCCATATATATGTATGGAGTGGATTTGGAAACTGAAAAGAAACTTTGAGTTCCCAAAAAGCTAGTTGAATGACGGCTTTCACACACAATTATCTCTCTAAAATGAGCATGTGTAGAAACGTTCGTTCATCTAGCACAATGTGAACGGGTTGAAGGGGAAAGTATTTCTCTGGTTTCTCAGTCTGTTTCCTAGTGCCGGTTTGAACTTCCTGCAGTTTTCACTGTAAAACTGAGTTGGAGCTAGTACCTTCCCATATATATGTATGGGTTGGAGGTGGAAACTGAAAAGAAACTTTGTGTACCCAACAAGCTATTTGAAGTACGTCTTAAACACAGACTTATCTCTTAGAACTGAGGATGTGGAGAGAATTTCGATCATGTAGCACAAAAGGAACGGGTTGCAGTAGAAACTTTTACTCTGGTTTCTCAGTCTGTTTCCTAGTGTCGGTTTGAATTTCCTGCAGTTTTCACTGTAAAACGGATTTGGAGCTGCTACATTCCCATATATATGTATGGGATGGAGTTGGAAACTGAAAAGAAACTTTGTGTTCCCAACAAGCTAGTTGAAGGACGGCTTTCACACACACTTATCTCTCAAAACTGAGCATGTGGAGAGACGTTCGTTCATTTAGCACAAAGGGAATGAGTTGCAGGAGAAACTTTTACTCTGGTTTCTCAGTCTGTTTCCTAGTGCCGGTTTGAAGTTCCTGCAGTTTTCACTGTAAACCCGAGTTGGAGCTAGTACCTTCCAATATGTATGTATGGAGTGGAGTTGGAAACTGAAAAGAATCAATGTGTTCCAAACAAGCTAGTTGAAGGACGGCTTTCACACAAAATTATTTCTCAAAACTGAGCATTTGGAGAGACGTTCGTTCATCTAGTACAAGGGAATGAGTTGCAGGAGAAACTTTTACTCTGGTTTCTCAGTCTGTTTCCTAGTGGCTGTTTGAAGTTCCTGAAGTTTTCACTGTAAAACCGATTTGGAGCTAGTACCTTCCCATATATATGTATGGAGTGGAGTTGGAAACTGAAAAGAAACATTGTGTTCACAACAAGCTAGTTGAAGGACGGCTTTCACACACACTTATCTCTCAAAACTGAGCATGTGGAGAGACGTTCGTTCATCTAGCACAAATGGAACGGGTTGCAGGGGAAACTTTTACTCTGGTTTCTAAGTCTGTTCCAAGTGCCGGTTGAAGTTCCTGCAGTTTTCACTGTAAAACCAAGTTGGAGCCTGTACTTTCCCATATATATGTATGGAGTGGAGTTGGAAACTGAAAAGAAACTTTGTGTTCCCAACAAGCTAGTTGAAGGACGGCTTTCACACGCAGTTATCTCTGAAAATTGAGCATGTTGAGAGAAGTTCGTTAATCTAGCACAAATGGAACGGTTTGCAGGAGAAACTTTTACTGTGGTTTCTCAGTCTTTGTCCTAGTGCCGGTTTGATGTTCCTGCAGTTTTCACTGTAAAACCGAGTTGGAGATAGTACCTTTCCATATATATGTATGCTGTGGATTTGGAAACTGAAAAGAATCTTTGTGTTCCCAACAAGCTAGTTGAAGGAAGGCTTTCACACACACTTATCTCTCAGAACTGAGCATGTGGAGAGACGTTCGTTCATCTAGCACAAATGGAACGGCTTGCAGTAGAAACTTTTACTCAGGTTTCTCAGGCTGTTTCCTAGTGTCGGTTTGAACTTCCTGCAGTTTTCACTGTAAAACCGACTTGGAGCTAGTACATTCCAATATATATTTATGGGGTGGAGTTGGAATCAGAAAAGAAACTTTGTGTTTGCAACAAGCTAGTTGAAGGACGGCTTTCACACAAACTTATCTCTCAAAACTGAGCATGTGGAGAGACGTTCGTTCATCTAGCACAAAAGGAATGTGTTGCAGGAGAAACTTTTACTCTGGTATCTCAGTCTGTTCCAAGTGCCGGTTGAAGTTCCTGCAGTTTTCACTGTAAAACCTAGATGGAGATAGTACCTTCCCGTATATATGTATGGAGTGGATTTGGAAACTGAAAAGAAACTCTGAGTTCCCAAAAAGCTAGTTGAATGACGGCTTTCACACACAATTATCTCTCTAAAATGAGCATGTGTAGAGACGTTCGTTCATCTAGCACAATGTGAACGGGTTGAAGGGGAAAGTTTTTCTCTGGTTTCTCAGTCTGTTTCCTAGTGCCGGTTTGAACTTCCTGCAGTTTTCACTGTAAAACTAAGTTGGAGCTAGTACCTTCCCATATATATGTATGGGTTGGAGGTGGAAACTGAAAAGAAACTTTGTGTTCCAATCAAGCTAGTTGAAGGACGGCTTTCACACACACATATGTCTCAAAACTGAGCATTTGGAGAGACGTTCGTTCATCTAGCACAAAGGGAACGGGTTGCTGGAGAAACTTTTACTCTGGTTTCTCAGTCTGTTTCCCAGTGCCGGTTTGAAGTTCCTGCAGTTTTCAATGTTAAACCGAGTTGGAGCTAGTACATTCCCATATATATGTATGGAGTGGGGTTGGAAATTGAAAAGAAACTTTGTGTTCCCAACAAGCTAGTTGAAGGACGGCTTTCACACACACATATCTCTCAGAACTGAGCATGTGGAGAGACGTTCGTTCATCTAGCACAAAAAGAACGGGTTGCAGGAGAAACTTTTACTCTGGTTTCTCAGTCTGTTTCCTAGTGCTGGTTTGATCTTCTTGCAGTTTTCACTGTAAAACCGAGTTGGAGCTTGTAACTTCCCATATATATGTATGGGGTGGAGTTGGAAACTGTAAAGAAAATTTGTGTTCCCAACAAGCTAGTTGAAGGACGGCTTACACGCACACTTATCTCTCAAAACAGAGCATGTGGAGAGACGTTCGTTCAACTAGCATAAATGGAACAGGTTTCAGGGGAAACTTTTACTCTGGTTTCTCAGTCTGTTTCCTAGTGCCGGTTTGAATTTCCTGTAGTTTTCACTGTAAAACCGAGTTGTAGCTAGTACCTTCCCATATATATGTATGGAGTGGAGTTGGAAACTGAAAAGAAACTTTGTGTTCCCAACAAGCTAGTTGAAGGACGGCTTTCACACACACATAACTCTCAAAATTGAGCATGTGGAGAGACGTTCGTTCATCTAGCACAAAGGGAACGGGTTGCATTAGAAACTTTTACTCTGGTTTCTCAGTCTGTTTCCTAGTGTCGGTTTGAATTTCCTGCAGTTTTCACTGTAAAACCGAGTTGGAGCTGGTACATTCCCATATTTATGTATGGGATGGAGTTGGAAACTGAAAAGAATCTTTGTGTTCCCAACAAGCTAGTTGAAGGACGGCTTTCACACAGACTTATCTCTCAAAACTGAGCATGTGGAGAGACGTTCGTTCATTTAGCACAAAGGGAATGAGTTGCAGGAGAAACTTTTACTCTTGTTTCTCAGTCTGTTTCCTAGTGCCGGTTTGAAGTTCCTGCAGTTTTCACTGTAAAACCGAGTTGGAGCTAGTACCTTCCAATATGTATGTATGGAGTGGAGTTGGATACTGAAAAGAATCAATGTGTTCCAAACAAGCTAGTTGAAGGACGGCTTTCACACAAATTTATCTCTCAAAACTGAGCATTTGGAGAGACTTTCGTTCATCTAGTACAAGGGAATGAGTTGCAGGAGAAACTTTTACTCTGGTTTCTCAGTCTGTTTCCTAGTGGCTGTTTGAAGTTCCTGAAGTTTTCACTGTAAAACCGATTTGGAGCTAGTACCTTCCCATATATATGTATGGAGTGGAGTTGGAAACTGAAAAGAAACATTGTGTTCACAACAAGCTAGTTGAAGGACGGCTTTCACACACACTTATCTCTCAAAAATGAGCATGTGGAGAGACGTTCGTTCATGTAGCACAAATACAACGGATTGCAGGGGAAACTTTTACTCTGGTTTCTAAGTCTGTTCCAAGTGCATGTTGAAGTTCCTGCAGTTTTCACTGTAAAACCTAGTTGGAGCTACTACTTTCCCATATAAATATATGGAGTGGAGTTGGAAACTGAAAAGAAAACTTGTGTTCCCAACAAGCTAGTTGAAGGACGGCTTACACGCACACTTATCTCTCAAAACTGAGCATGTGGAGACACGTTCGTTCATCTAGCACAAAGGGAACGGCTTGCAGTAGAAACTTTTACTCTGGTTTCTCAGTCTGTTTCCTAGTGCCGGTTTGAATTTCCTGTAGTTTTCACTGTAAAACCGAGTTGGAGCTAGTACCTTCCCATATATATGTATGGAGTGGAGTTGGAAACTGAAAAGAAACTTTGTGTTCCCAACAAGCTAGTTGAAGGACGGCTTTCACACACACATAACTCTCAAAACTGAGCATGTGGAGAGACGTTCGTTCATCTAGCACAAAGGGAACGGGTTGCAGGAGAAACTTTTACTTTGGTTTCTCAGTCTGTTTCCTAGTGCCAGTTTGAAGTTCCTGAAGTTTTCACTGTAAAACCGATTTGGAGCTAGTACCTTCCCATATATATGTATGGAGTGGAGTTGGAAACTGAAAAGAAACATTGTGTTCACAACAAGCTAGTTGAAGGACGGCTTTCACACACACTTATCTCTCAAATCTGAGCATGTGGAGAGACGTTCGTTCATCTAGCACAAATGGAACGGGTTGCAGGGGAAACATTTACTCTGGTTTTTAAGTCTGTTCCAAGTGCCGGTTGAAGTTCCTGCAGTTTTCACTGTAAAACCTAGTTGGAGCTAGTACTTTCCCATATATATGTATGGAGTGGAGTTGGAAACTGAAAAGAATCTTTGTGTTCCCAACAAGCTAGTTGAAGGACGGCTTTCACACACAATTATCTCTCAAAATTGAGCATGTTGAGAGAAGTTCGTTAATCTAGCACAAATGGAACGGTTTGCAGGAGAAACATTTTCTGTGGTTTCTCAGTCTTTGTCCTAGTGCCGGTTTGAAGTTCCTGCACTTTTCACTGTAAAACCGAGTTGGAGATAGTACCTTCCCATATATATGTATGCTGTGGATTTGGAAACTGAAAAGAATCTTTGTGTTCCCAACAAGCTAGTTGAAGGACGGCTTTCACACACACTTATCTCTCAGAACTTAGCATGTGGAGAGACGTTCTTTCATCTAGCACAAATGGAACGGCTTGCAGTAGAAACTTTTACTCTGGTTTCTCAGGCTGTTTCCTAGTGTCGGTTTGAACTTCCTGCAGTTTTCACTGTAAAACCGACTTGGAGCTAGTACATTCCCATATATATTTATGGGGTGGAGTTGGAAACAGAAAAGAAACTTTGTTTTTGCAACAAGCTAGTTGAAGGACGGCTTTCACACAAACTTATCTCTCAAAACTGAGCATGTGGAGAGACGTTCGTTCATCTAGCACAAAAGGAATGTGTTGCAGGAGAAACTTTTACTCTGGTATCTCAGTCTGTTCCAAGTGCCGGTTGAAGTTCCTGCAGTTTTCACTGTAAAACCTAGATGGAGTTACTACCTTCCCATATATATGTATGGAGTGGATTTGGAAACTGAAAAGAAACTTTGAGTTCCCAAAAATCTAGTTGAATGACGGCTTTCACACACAATTATCTCTCTAAAATGAGCATGTGTAGAGACGTTCGTTCATCTAGCACAATGTGAACGGGTTGAAGGGGAAAGTTTTTCTCTGGTTTCTCAGTCTGTTTCCTAGTGCCGGTTTGAACTTCACGCAGTTTTCACTGTAAAACTGAGTTGGAGCTAGTACCTTCCCATATATATGTAT
This sequence comes from Camelus dromedarius, assembly GCF_036321535.1. NCBI lineage: Eukaryota > Metazoa > Chordata > Mammalia > Artiodactyla > Camelidae > Camelus > Camelus dromedarius. Next base: position 10,547,634 of record NC_087470.1, on the reverse strand, counting down.
GGGTTGGAGGTGGAAACTGAAAAGAAACTTTGTGTTCCAAACAAGCTAGTTGAAGGACGGCTTTCACACACACATATGTCTCAAAACTGAGCATGTGGAGAGACGTTCGTTCATCTAGCACAAAGGGAACGGGTTGCAGGAGAAACTTTTACTCTGGTTTCTCAGTCTGTTTCCCAGTGCCGGTTTGAAGTTCCTGCAGTTTTCAATGTTAAACCGAGTTGGAGCTAGTACATTCCCATATATATGTATGGAGTGGGGTTGGAAACTGAAAAGAAACTTTGTGTTCCCAACAAGCTAGTTGAAGGACGGCTTTCACACACACATATCTCTCAGAACTGAGCATGTGGAGAGACGTTCGTTCATCTAGCACAAAGGGAACGGGTTGCAGGAGAAACTTTTACTCTGGTTTCTCAGTCTGTTTCCTAGTGCCAGTTTGAAGTTCCTCCAGTTTTCACTGTAAAACCGAGTTGGAGTTTTTACCTTCCCATATATATGTAGGGAGTGGAGTTGGAAACTGAAAAGAAACTTTGTGTTCCCAACAAGCTATTTGAAGTACGTCTTACACACAGACTTATCTCTTAGAACTGAGGATGTGGAGAGACTTTCGTTCATGTACCACAAAGGGAACGGGTTGCAGTAGAAACTTTTACTCTGGTTTCTCAGTCTGTTTCCAAGTGTCGGTTTGAATTTCCTGCAGTTTTCACTGTAAAACCGAGTTGGAGCTAGTACTTTCCCATATATATGTATGCTGTGGATTTGGAAACTGAAAAGAATCTTTGTGTTCCCAACAAGCTAGTTGAAGGACGGCTTTCACACACACATTTCTCTCAAAACTGAGCATGTGGAGAGACGTTCGTTCATCTAGCACAAAGGGAACAGGTTGCAGGAGAAAGTTTTACTCTGGTTTCTCAGTCTTTTTCCTAGTGCCGGTTTGAAGTTCCTGCAGTTTTCACTGTAAAATCGTGTTGGTGCTAGTATCTTCCCATATATATCTATGGAGTGGATTTGGATACTGAAAAGAAACTTTGTGTTCCCAAAAAGCTATTTGAAGGAAGGCATACACACACACTTATCTCTCAAAACTGAGCATGTGGAGAGACGTTCGTTCATCTAGCACAAAGGGAACGGGTTGCAGGAGGAAGTTTTACTCTGCTTTCTCAGTCTGTTTCCTAGTGCCGGTTTGAAGTTCCTGAAGATTTCACTGTAAAACCGAGTTGGAGCTAGTTCATTCCCATATATATGTATGGTGTGGAGTTGGAAACTGAAAAGAAAATTTGTGTTCCCAAAAAGGTAGTTGAAGGACGGCTTTCACACACACATATCTCTGAAAACTGAGCATGTGGAGAGACGTTCGTTCATCTAGCACAAAGGGAACAGGTTGCAGGTGAAACTTTTACTCTGGTTTCTCAATCTGTTTCCTAGTGCCGGTTTGAAGTTCCTGCAATTTTCACTGTAAAACCGATTTGGAGCTAGTACCTTCCCATATATATGTATGGGGTGGAGTTGGAAACTGAAAAGAAATTTTTTGTTTCCAACAACCTAGATGAAGGACGGCTTTCACACACACATATCTCTCAAAACAGAGCATGTGTAGAGACGTTCTTTCATCTAGCACAAAGGGAACGGTTTTAGGGAGAAAGTTTTACTCTGGTTTCTCACTCTGTTTCCTAGTGCCGGTTTGAACTTCCTGCAGTTTTCACTGTAAAACTGAGGTGGAGCTAGTACCTTCCCATATATATGTATGGAGTGGTGTTGGAAACTGAAAAGAAACTTTGTGTTCCCAGCAAGCTAGTTGAAGGACGGCTTTCACACACACTTATCTCTCAAAACTGAGCATGTGGAGAGACGTTCGTCCATCTAGCACAATGGGAACAGGTTGCAGGGGAAACTTTTACTCTGGTTTCTCAGTCTGTTTCCTAGTGCCGGTTTGAAGTTCCTGTAGTTTTCACTGTAAAAGCGAGTTGGAGTTAGTACCTTCCCATATATATGTATGGAGTGGAGTTGGAAACTGAAAACAAACTTTGTGTTCCCAACAAGGTAGTTGAAGGACGGCTTACACACACACATATCTCTCAAACCTGAGCATGTGGAGAGACCTTCGTTCATCTAGCACAAAGGGAACAGGTTGCAGGAGAAAGTTTTACTCTGGTTTCTCAGTCTGTTTCCTAGTGCCGGTTTGAAGTTCCTGCATTTATCACTCTAAAACCGAGTTGGAGCTAGTACCTTCCCATATATATGTATGGAGTGGAGTTGGAAACTGAAAAAAACTTTGTGTTCCCAACAAGCTAGTTGAATTACGGCTTTCACACACACATATCTCTGAAAACTGTGTATGTGGAGAGACGTCCGTTCATCCAGCACAAAGGGAACGGGTGGCAGGAGAAACTTTTACTCTGGAATCTCAGTCTGTTTCCAAGTGCTGGTTTGAAGTTCCTGCAGTTTTCACCGTAAAACCGATTTGGAGCTAGTACCTTCCAATATATATGTATGGAGTGAAGTTGTAAACTGAAAAGAAACTTTGTGTTCCCAACAAGCTAGTTGAATGTCGGGTTTCACACACACTTGTCTCTCAAAACTGAGCATGTGGAGAGACGTTCGTTCATCCAGCACAAAGGAACGGGATGAAGGAGAACCTTTTATTCTGGTTTCTCAGTCTGTTCCAAGTGCCGTTTGTAGTTCCTGCAGTTTTCACTGTAAAACCTAGTTGGAGCTAGTACCTTCTCATATATATATATGGAGTGGAGTTGGAAACTGAAAAGAAACTTTGTGTTCCCAACAAGCTAGTTGAAGGACGGCTTTCACACACACTTTTCTCTCAAAACTGAGCTTGTGGAGAGACGTTCGTTCATCTGGCACAAAGGGAACAGTTTGCATGGGAAACTTTTACTCTGGAATCTCAGTCTGTTTCCAAGTGCCGGTTTGAAGTTCCTGCAGTTTTCACTATAAAACTGATTTAGAGCTAGTACCTTCCCATATATATTTATGTAGTGGAGTTGGAAACTGAAAAGAATCTTTTTGTTTCCAAGAATTAGTTGAAGAACGGCTTTCACACACATTTATCTCTCAAAAATGAGCATGTGGAGAGACGTTCGTTCATCTAGCACAAATGGAACGGTTTGCAGGAGAAAATTTTGCTCTGGTTTCTCAGTCTGTTTCCTAGTGCCGGTTTGAAGTTCCTGAAATTTTCACTGTAAAACCGAGTTGGAGCTAGTACCTTCCCATATATATGTATGGAGTGGAGTTGGAAACTGAAAAGAAACTTTGTGTTCCCAACAAGGTAGTTGAAGGACGGCTTCCACACACACTTATCTCTGAAAACTGAGCATGTGGAGAGACGTTCGTTCATCTAGCACAAATGGAACGGGTTGCAGGAGAAACTTTTACTCTGGTTTCTCAGTCTGTTTCCAAGTGACTGTTTGAAGTTCCTGCAGTTTTCACTGTAAAAAGTGTTGGATCTAGTACCATCCCGTATGTATGTATGGAGTGGATTTGGAAACTGAAAAGAAACTATGTGTTCCGAACAAGCTAGTTGAAGGTCGGCTTTCACACGCACTTATCTCTCAAAATTGAGCATGTGGAGAGACGTTCGTTCATCTAGCACAAAGGGAACGGGTTGCAGGAAAAATATTACTCTGGTTTCTCAGTCTGGTCCAAGTGCTGGTTGAATTTCCTGCAGTTTTCACTGTAAAACTTAGTTGGAGCTAGTACTTTCCCATATATATGTATGGAGTGGAGTTGGAATCTGAAAAGAAACTTTGTGTTCCCAGCAAGCTAGTTGAAGGACGGCTTTCACACACACATATCTCTCAAAACTGAGCATGTGGAGAGACGTACGTTCATCTAGCACAAAGGGATCAGGTTGCAGGAGAAACTTTTACTCTGGTTTCTCAGTATTTTTCCTAGTGCCGGTTTGAAGTTCCTGCAGTTTTCACTGTGAAACCGAGTTGGAGTTAGTACCTTCCCATATATTTGTACGGAGTGGAGTTGGAAACTGAAAAGAATCTTTGTGTTCCCAACAATCTAGTTGAAGGACGGATTTCACACACACACATCTCTCAAAACTGAGCATGTGGAGAGACGTTCGTACATCTAGCACAAAGGGAACGGGTTGCAGGAGAAACTTTTACTCTGGTTTCTCAGTCTGTTTCCTTGTGCCAGTTTTAAGTTCCTGCAGTTTTCACTGTAAAACCGAGTTGGAGCTAGTACCTTCTAATATATATGTATGGGGTGGAGTAGGAAATTTAAAAGAAATTTTTTGTTTCCAACAGGCTAGTTGAAGGGCGGCTTTCACACACATTTATCTCTCAAAACTGAGCATGTGGAGAGACGTTCGTTCATCTAGCACAAAGGGAACGGGTTGCAGGAGAAACTTTTACTCTGGTTTCTCAGTCTGTTTCCAAGTGCCTTTTGGAAGTTCCTGCAGTTTTCGCTGTAAAACCGTGTTGGAGCTAGTACCTTCCCGTATGTATGTATGGAATAGTGTTGGAAAGTGAAAAGAAACTATGTGTTCCGAACAAGCTAGTTGAAGGTCGGCTTCACACAAAATTATCTCTCAAAACTGAGCATGTGGAGAGACGTTCGTTCATCTAGCACAAAGGGAACGAGTTGCAGGAGAAACTTTTACTCTGGTTTCTCAGTCTGTTCCAAGTGCCTTTTGAAGTTCCTGCAGTTTTCACTGTAAAACCTAGTTGGAGCTAGTACCTTCCCATATATATGTATGGAGTGGACTTGGAATCTGAAAAGAATCTTTGTGTTCCCAGCAAGCTAGTTGAATGACTGCTTTCACACACACTTATCTCTCAAAACTGAGCATGTGGAGAGACGTTCGTTCATCTAGCACAAAGGGAACAGTTTGCAGGAGAAACTTTTACTCTGGTTTCTCAGTCTTTTTCCTAGTGCCGGTTTGAAGTTCCTGCATTTTTCACTGTAAAACCGAGTTGGAGCTAGTACCTTCCCACATATATGTATGGATTGGAGTTGGAAACTGAAAAGAAACTTTGTGTTCCCAACAAGGTAGTTGAAAGACGGCTTTCCCAAACACATATCTCTGAAAACTGAGCATGTGGAGAGACGTTCGTTCATCTAGCACAAAGGGAACGGGTTGCAGGAGAAACTTTTACTCTGGTTTCTCAGTCTGTTTCCAAGTGACTGTTTGAAGTTCCTGCAGTTTTCACTGTAAAAAGTGTTGGATCTAGTACCATCCCGTATGTATGTATGGAGTGGATTTGGAAACTGAAAAGAAACTATGTGTTCCGAACAAGCTAGTTGAAGGTCGGCTTTCACACGCACTTATCTCTCAAAACTGAGCATGTGGAGAGACGTTCGTTCATCTAGCACAAAGGGAACGGGTTGCAGGAAAAATATTACTCTGGTTTCTCAGTCTGGTCCAAGTGCTGGTTGAATTTCCTGCAGTTTTCACTGTAAAACTTAGTTGGAGCTAGTACTTTCCCATATATATGTATGGAGTGGAGTTGGAATCTGAAAAGAAACTTTGTTTTCCCAGCAAGCTAGTTGAAGGACGGCTTTCACACACACATATCTCTCAAAACTGAGCATGTGGAGAGACGTTCGTTCATCTAGCACAAAGGGATCAGGTTGCAGGAGAAACTTTTACTCTGGTTTCTCAGTATTTTTCCTAGTGCTGGTTTGAAGTTCCTGCAGTTTTCACTGTGAAACCGAGTTGGAGTTAGTACCTTCCCATATATTTGTACGGAGTGGAGTTGGAAACTGAAAAGAATCTTTGTGTTCCCAACAATCTAGTTGAAGGACGGATTTCACACACACACATCTCTCAAAACTGAGCATGTGGAGAGACGTTCGTACATCTAGCACAAAGGGAACGGGTTGCAGGAGAAACTTTTACTCTGGTTTCTCAGTCTGTTTCCTTGTGCCAGTTTTAAGTTCCTGCAGTTTTCACTGTAAAACCGAGTTGGAGCTAGTACCTTCTAATATATATGTATGGGGTGGAGTAGGAAATTTAAAAGAAATTTTTTGTTTCCAACAGGCTAGTTGAAGGGCGGCTTTCACACACATTTATCTCTCAAAACTGAGCATGTGGAGAGACGTTCGTTCATCTAGCACAAATGGAACGGGTTGCAGAAGAAACTTTTACTCTGGTTTCTCAGTCTTTTCCTAGTGCCGGTTTGAACTTCCTGCAGTTTTCACTGTAAAACCGAGTTGGAGCAAGTACCTTCCCATATAAATGTATGGAGTGGAGTTGGAAACTGAAATGAAACTTTATGTTCCCAAAAAGCTAGTTGAAGGACGGCTTTCACACACACTTATCTCTCAAAACTGAGCATGTGGAGAGACGTTCGTTCATCTAGCACAAAGGGAACAGGTTGCAGGGGAAACTTTTACTCTGGTTACTCAGTCTGTTTCCTAGTGCCGGTTTGAAGTTCCTGCAGTTTTCACTGTAAAACCGATTTGGAGCTAGTACCTTCCCATATATATGTATGGAGTGGAGTTGGAATCTGAAAAGAAACTTTGTGTTCCCAACAAGCTATTTGAAGGACGGGTTTCACACACACATAACTCTCAAAAATGAGCATGTGGAGAGACGTTCGTTCATCTAGCACAAAGGGAACGGGTTGCAGGAGAAACTTTTACTCTGGTTTCTCAGTCTGTTTCCTTGTGCCAGTTTTAAGTTCCTGCAGTTTTCACTGTAAAACCGAGTTGGAGCTAGTACCTTCCCATGTATATGTATGGAGTGGAGTTGGAAACTGAAAAGAAACTTTGTGTTCCCAACAAGATATTTGAAGGACGGCTTTCACACACCCATATCTCTGAAATCTGAGCATGTGGAGAGACGTTCGTTCATCTAGCACAAATGGAACGGGTTGCAGGAGAAACTTTTACTCTGGTTTCTCAGTCTGTTCCAAGTGCCGGTTGAATTTCCTGCAGTTTTCACTGTAAAACCTAGTTGGAGCTCGTACCTTCCATTATATATGTATGGAGTGGAGTTGGAAACTGAAAAGAAACTTTGTGTTCCCAACAAGGTAGTTGAAGGACGGCTTTCACACACAATTATCTCTCAAAACTGAGCATGTGGAGAGACGTTCGTTCATGTAGCACAAAGGGAACGGTTTGAAGGAGAAAGTTTTACTATGGTTTCTCAGTCTGTTTCCTAGTGCCGGGTTGAACTTCCTGCAGTTTTCACTGTAAAATTGATTTGGAGCTTGTACCTTCCCATATATATGTATGGAGTGGAATTGGAAACTGAAAAGAAACTTTGTGTTCCCAACAAGCTAGTTGAAGGACGGCTTTCACACACACATAACTCTCAAAACTGAGCATGTGGAGAGACGTTCGTTCATCTAGCACAAATGGAACGGGTTACAGGAAAAACTTTTACTTTGGTTTCTCAGTGTGTTTCCTAGTGCCAGTTTGAAGTTCCTGCAGTTTTCACTGTAAAACCGAGTTGGAGCTAGTATCTTCCCATATATATGTATGGAGTGGAGTTGGAAACTGAAAAGAAACTTTCTGTTCCCAACAAGCTAGTTGATGTTCGGCTTTCACACACACATATCTCTGAAAACTGAGTATGTGGAGAGACGTCCGTACATCTAGCACAAAGGGAACGGGTTGCAGGAGAAAGTTTTACTCTGGAATCTCAGTCTGTTTCCAAGTGCCGGATTGAAGTTCCTGCATTTTTCACTGTAAAACCGAGTTGGAGCTACTACCTTCCAATATATATGTATGGAGTGAATTTGGAAATTGAAAAGAAACTTTGTGTTCCCAACAAGCTAGTTGAAGTTCGGCTTTCACACACACTTATCTCTCAAAACTGAGCATGTGGAGAGACGTTCGTTCATCTAGCACAAACGGAACGAGTTGCAGGAGAAACTTTTACTCTGGTTTCCAAGTCTGTTTTCTAGTGCTGGTTTGAAGTTCCTGATATTTTCACTGTAAAACCTAGTTGGAGCTAGTACCTTCCCATATATATGTATGGAGTGGAGTTGGAAACTGAAAAGAAACTTTGTGTTCCCAACAAGGTAGTTGAAGGACGGCTTCCACACACACTTATCTCTGAAAACTGAGCATGTGGAGAGACGTTCGTTCATCTAGCACAAATGGAACGGGTTGCAGGAGAAACTTTTACTCTGGTTTCTCAGTCTGTTTCCAAGTGACTGTTTGAAGTTCCTGCAGTTTTCACTGTAAAAAGTGTTGGATCTAGTACCATCCCGTATGTATGTATGGAGTGGATTTGGAAACTGAAAAGAAACTATGTGTTCCGAACAAGCTAGTTGAAGGTCGGCTTTCACACGCACTTATCTCTCAAAACTGAGCATGTGGAGAGACGTTCGTTCATCTAGCACAAAGGGAACGGGTTGCAGGAAAAATATTACTCTGGTTTCTCAGTCTGGTCCAAGTGCTGGTTGAATTTCCTGCAGTTTTCACTGTAAAACTTAGTTGGAGCTAGTACTTTCCCATATATACGTATGGAGTGGAGTTGGAATCTGAAAAGAAACTTTGTGTTCCCAGCAAGCTAGTTGAAGGACGGTTTTCACACACACATATCTCTCAAAACTGAGCATGTGGAGAGACGTACGTTCATCTAGCACAAAGGGATCAGGTTGCAGGAGAAAATTTTACTCTGGTTTCTCAGTATTTTTCCTAGTGCCGGTTTGAAGTTCCTGCAGTTTTCACTGTGAAACCGAGTTGGAGTTAGTACCTTCCCATATATTTGTACGGAGTGGAGTTGGAAACTGAAAAGAATCTTTGTGTTCCCAACAATCTAGTTGAAGGACGGATTTCACACACACACATCTCTCAAAACTGAGCATTTGGAGAGACGTTCGTACATCTAGCACAAAGGGAACGGGTTGCAGGAGAAACTTTTACTCTGGTTTCTCAGTCTGTTTCCTTGTGCCAGTTTTAAGTTCCTGCAGTTTTCACTGTAAAACCGAGTTGGAGCTAGTACCTTCTAATATATATGTATGGGGTGGAGTAGGAAATTTAAAAGAAATTTTTTGTTTCCAACAGGCTAGTTGAAGGGCGGCTTTCACACACATTTATCTCTCAAAACTGAGCATGTGGAGAGACGTTCGTTCATCTAGCACAAAGGGAACGGGTTGCAGGAGAAACTTTTACTCTGGTTTCTCAGTCTGTTTCCAAGTGCCTTTTGGAAGTTCCTGCAGTTTTCGCTGTAAAACCGTGTTGGAGCTAGTACCTTCCCGTATGTATGTATGGAATAGTGTTGGAAAGTGAAAAGAAACTATGTGTTCCGAACAAGCTAGTTGAAGGTCGGCTTCACACAAAATTATCTCTCAAAACTGAGCATGTGGAGAGACGTTCGTTCATCTAGCACAAAGGGAACGAGTTGCAGGAGAAACTTTTACTCTGGTTTCTCAGTCTGTTCCAAGTGCCTTTTGAAGTTCCTGCAGTTTTCACTGTAAAACCTAGTTGGAGCTAGTACCTTCCCATATATATGTATGGAGTGGACTTGGAATCTGAAAAGAATCTTTGTGTTCCCAGCAAGCTAGTTGAATGACTGCTTTCACACACACTTATCTCTCAAAACTGAGCATGTGGAGAGACGTTCGTTCATCTAGCACAAAGGGAACAGTTTGCAGGAGAAACTTTTACTCTGGTTTCTCAGTCTTTTTCCTAGTGCCGGTTTGAAGTTCCTGCATTTTTCACTGTAAAACCGAGTTGGAGCTAGTACCTTCCCACATATATGTATGGATTGGAGTTGGAAACTGAAAAGAAACTTTGTGTTCCCAACAAGGTAGTTGAAAGACGGCTTTCCCAAACACATATCTCTGAAAACTGAGCATGTGGAGAGACGTTCGTTCATCTAGCACAAAGGGAACGGGTTGCAGGAGAAACTTTTACTCTGGTTTCTCAGTCTGTTTCCAAGTGACTGTTTGAAGTTCCTGCAGTTTTCACTGTAAAAAGTGTTGGATCTAGTACCATCCCGTATGTATGTATGGAGTGGATTTGGAAACTGAAAAGAAACTATGTGTTCCGAACAAGCTAGTTGAACGTCGGCTTTCACACGCACTTATCTCTCAAAACTGAGCATGTGGAGAGACGTTCGTTCATCTAGCACAAAGGGAACGGGTTGCAGGAAAAATATTACTCTGGTTTCTCAGTCTGGTCCAAGTGCTGGTTGAATTTCCTGCAGTTTTCACTGTAAAACTTAGTTGGAGCTAGTACTTTCCCATATATATGTATGGAGTGGAGTTGGAATCTGAAAAGAAACTTTGTTTTCCCAGCAAGCTAGTTGAAGGACGGCTTTCACACACACATATCTCTCAAAACTGAGCATGTGGAGAGACGTTCGTTCATCTAGCACAAAGGGATCAGGTTGCAGGAGAAACTTTTACTCTGGTTTCTCAGTATTTTTCCTAGTGCTGGTTTGAAGTTCCTGCAGTTTTCACTGTGAAACCGAGTTGGAGTTAGTACCTTCCCATATATTTGTACGGAGTGGAGTTGGAAACTGAAAAGAATCTTTGTGTTCCCAACAATCTAGTTGAAGGACGGATTTCACACACACACATCTCTCAAAACTGAGCATGTGGAGAGACGTTCGTACATCTAGCACAAAGGGAACGGGTTGCAGGAGAAACTTTTACTCTGGTTTCTCAGTCTGTTTCCTTGTGCCAGTTTTAAGTTCCTGCAGTTTTCACTGTAAAACCGACTTGGAGCTAGTACCTTCTAATATATATGTATGGGGTGGAGTAGGAAATTTAAAAGAAATTTTTTGTTTCCAACAGGCTAGTTGAAGGGCGGCTTTCACACACATTTATCTCTCAAAACTGAGCATGTGGAGAGACGTTCGTTCATCTAGCACAAATGGAACGGGTTGCAGAAGAAACTTTTACTCTGGTTTCTCAGTCTTTTCCTAGTGCCGGTTTGAACTTCCTGCAGTTTTCACTGTAAAACCGAGTTGGAGCAAGTACCTTCCCATATAAATGTATGGAGTGGAGTTGGAAACTGAAATGAAACTTTATGTTCCCAAAAAGCTAGTTGAAGGACGGCTTTCACACACACTTATCTCTCAAAACTGAGCATGTGGAGAGACGTTCGTTCATCTAGCACAAAGGGAACAGGTTGCAGGGGAAACTTTTACTCTGGTTACTCAGTCTGTTTCCTAGTGCCGGTTTGAAGTTCCTGCAGTTTTCACTGTAAAACCGATTTGGAGCTAGTACCTTCCCATATATATGTATGGAGTGGAGTTGGAATCTGAAAAGAAACTTTGTGTTCCCAACAAGCTATTTGAAGGACGGGTTTCACACACACATAACTCTCAAAAATGAGCATGTGGAGAGACTTTCGTTCATCTAGCACAAAGGGAACGGGTTGCAGGAGAAACTTTTACTCTGGTTTCTCAGTCTGTTTCCTTGTGCCAGTTTTAAGTTCCTGCAGTTTTCACTGTAAAACCGAGTTGGAGCTAGTACCTTCCCATGTATATGTATGGAGTGGAGTTGGAAACTGAAAAGAAACTTTGTGTTCCCAACAAGCTATTTGAAGGACGGCTTTCACACACCCATATCTCTGAAATCTGAGCATGTGGAGAGACGTTCGTTCATCTAGCACAAATGGAACGGGTTGCAGGAGAAACTTTTACTCTGGTTTCTCTGTCTGTTCCAAGTGCCGGTTGAATTTCCTGCAGTTTTCACTGTAAAACCTAGTTGGAGCTCGTACCTTCCATTATATATGTATGGAGTGGAGTTGGAAACTGAAAAGAAACTTTGTGTTCCCAACAAGGTAGTTGAAGGACGGCTTTCACACACAATTATCTCTCAAAACTGAGCATGTGGAGAGACGTTCGTTCATGTAGCACAAAGGGAACGGTTTGAAGGAGAAAGTTTTACTATGGTTTCTCAGTCTGTTTCCTAGTGCCGGGTTGAACTTCCTGCAGTTTTCACTGTAAAACTGATTTGGAGCTTGTACCTTCCCATATATATGTATGGAGTGGAATTGGAAACTGAAAAGAAACTTTGTGTTCCCAACAAGCTAGTTGAAGGACGGCTTTCACACACACATAACTCTCAAAACTGAGCATGTGGAGAGACGTTCGTTCATCTAGCACAAATGGAACGGGTTACAGGAAAAACTTTTACTTTGGTTTCTCAGTGTGTTTCCTAGTGCCAGTTTGAAGTTCCTGCAGTTTTCACTGTAAAACCGAGTTGGAGCTAGTATCTTCCCATATATATGTATTGAGTGGAGTTGGAAACTGAAAAGAAACTTTCTGTTCCCAACAAGCTAGTTGATGTTCGGCTTTCACACACACATATCTCTGAAAACTGAGTATGTGGAGAGACGTCCGTACATCTAGCACAAAGGGAACGGGTTGCAGGAGAAAGTTTTACTCTGGAATCTCAGTCTGTTTCCAAGTGCCGGATTGAAGTTCCTGCATTTTTCACTGTAAAACCGAGTTGGAGCTACTACCTTCCAATATATATGTATGGAGTGAATTTGGAAATTGAAAAGAAACTTTGTGTTCCCAACAAGCTAGTTGAAGTTCGGCTTTCACACACACTTATCTCTCAAAACTGAGCATGTGGAGAGACGTTCGTTCATCTAGCACAAACGGAACGAGTTGCAGGAGAAACTTTTACTCTGGTTTCCCAGTCTGTTTTCTAGTGCTGGTTTGAAGTTCCTGATATTTTCACTGTAAAACCTAGTTGGAGCTAGTACCTTCCCATATATATGTATGGATTGGAGTTGGAAACTGAAAAGAAACTTTGTGTTCCCAACAAGGTAGTTGAAGGACGGCTTCCACACACACTTATCTCTGAAAACTGAGCATGTGGAGAGACGTTCGTTCATCTAGCACAAATGGAACGGGTTGCAGGAGAAACTTTTACTCTGGTTTCTCAGTCTGTTTCCAAGTGCCTGTTGGAAGTTCCTGCAGTTTTCGCTGTAAAACCGTGTTGGAGCTAGTACCTTCCCGTATGTATGTATGGAATAGTGTTGGAAAGTGAAAAGAAACTATGTGTTCCGAACAAGCTAGTTGAAGGTCGGCTTCACACAAAATTATCTCTCAAAACTGAGCATGTGGAGAGACGTTCGTTCATCTAGCACAAAGGGAACGGTTTGCAGGTGAAACATTTACTCTGGTTTCTCAGTCTGTTCCAAGTGCCGGTTGAAGTTCCTGCAGTTTTCACTGTAAAACCTAGTTGGAGCTAGTACCTTCCCATATATATGTATGGATTGGAGTTGGAAACTGAAAAGAAACTTTGTGTTCCCAACAAGGTAGTTGAAAGACGGCTTTCCCAAACACATATCTCTGAAAACTGAGCATGTGGAGAGACGTTCGTTCATCTAGCACAAAGGGAACTGGTTGCAGGAGAAACTTTTACTCTGGTTTCTCAGTCTGTTTCCAAGTGACTGTTTGAAGTTCCTGCAGTTTTCACTGTAAACAGTGTTGGATCTAGTACCATCCCGTATGTATGTATGGAGTGGATTTGGAAACTGAAAAGAAACTATGTGTTCCGAACAAGCTAGTTGAAGGTCGGCTTTCACACGCACTTAACTCTCAAAACTGAGCATGTGGAGAGACGTTCGTTCATCTAGCACAAAGGGAACGGTTTGCAGGAAAAATATTACTCTGGTTTCTCAGTCTGGTCCAAGTGCTGGTTGAATTTCCTGCAGTTTTCACTGTAAAACCTAGTTGGAGCTAGTACTTTCCCATATATATGTATGGAGTGGAGTTGGAATCTGAAAAGAAACTTTGTGTTCCCAGCAAGCTAGTTGAAGGACGGCTTTCACACACACATATCTCTCAAAACTGAGCATGTGGAGAGACGTTCGTTCATCTAGCACAAAGGGATCAGGTTGCAGGAGAAACTTTTACTCTGGTTTCTCAGTAATTTTCCTAGTGCCGGTTTGAAGTTCCTGCAGTTTTCACTGTGAAACCGAGTTGGAGTTATTACCTTCCCATATATTTGTACGGAGTGGAGTTGGAAACTGAAAAGAATCTTTGTGTTCCCAACAATCTAGTTGAAGGACGGATTTCACACACACACATCTCTCAAAACTGAGCATGTGGAGAGACGTTCGTACATCTAGCACAAAGGGAATGGGTTGCAGGAGAAACTTTTACTCTGGTTTCTCAGTCTGTTTCCTAGTGCCGGTTTGATTTTCCTGCAGATTTCACTGTAAAACCGAGTTGGAGCTAGTACCTTCTTATATATATGTACGGGGTGGAGTAGGAAATTTAAAAGAAATTTTTGTTTCCAACAGGCTAGTTGAAGGGCGGCTTTCACACACATTTATCTCTCAAAACTGAGCATGTGGAGAGACGTTCGTTCATCTAGCACAAAGGGAACGGGTTGCAGAAGAAACTTTTACTCTGGTTTCTCAGTCTTTTCCTAGTGCCGGTTTGAACTTCCTGCAGTTTTCACTGTAAAACCGAGTTGGAGCAAGTACCTTCCCATATAAATGTATGGAGTGGAGTTGGAAACTGAAATGAAACTTTATGTTCCCAAAAAGCTAGTTGAAGGACGGCTTTCACACACAATTATCTCTCAAAACTGAGCATGTGGAGAGACGTTCGTTCATGTAGCACAAAGGGAACGGTTTGAAGGAGAAAGTTTTACTATGGTTTCTCAGTCTGTTTCCTAGTGCCGGGTTGAACTTCCTGCAGTTTTCACTGTAAAACTGATTTGGAGCTAGTACCTTCCCATATATATGTATGGAGTGGAATTGGAAACTGAAAAGAGACTTTGTGTTCCCAACAAGCTAGTTGAAGGACGGCTTTCACACACACATAACTCTCAAAACTGAGCATGTGGAGAGACGTTCGTTCATCTAGCACAAATGGAACGGGTTACAGGAGAAACTTTTACTTTGGTTTCTCAGTGTGTTTCCTAGTGCCAGTTTGAATTTCCTGCAGTTTTCACTGTAAAACCGAGTTGGAGCTAGTATCTTCCGTTATATATGTATGGAGTGGAGTTGGAAACTGAAAAGAAACTTTCTGTTCCCAACAAGCTAGTTGAAGTTCGGCTTTCACACACACATATCTCTGAAAACTGAGTATGTGGAGAGACGTCCGTTCATCTAGCACAAAGGGAACGGGTTGCAGGAGAAAGTTTTACTCTGGAATCTCAGTCTGTTTCCAAGTGCCGGATTGAAGTTCCTGCATTTTTCACTGTAAAACCGAGTTGGAGCTACTACCTTCCAATATATATGTATGGAGTGAATTTGGAAATTGAAAAGAAACTTTGTGTTCCCAACAAGCTAGTTGAAGTTCGGCTTTCACACACACTTATCTCTCAAAACTGAGCATGTGGAGAGACGTTCGTTCATCTAGCACAAACGGAACGAGTTGCAGGAGAAACTTTTACTCTGGTTTCCCAGTCTGTTTTCTAGTGCTGGTTTGAAGTTCCTGATATTTTCACTGTAAAACCTAGTTGGAGCTAGTACCTTCCCATATATATGTATGGATTGGAGTTGGAAACTGAAAAGAAACTTTGTATTCCCAACAAGCTAGTTGAAGGACGGCTTTCACACACACTTATCTCTCAAAACTGAGCATGTGGAGAGACGTTCGTTCATCCAGCACAAAGGGAACGGTTTGAAGGAGAAACATTTACTCTGGTTTCTCAGGCTGTTCCAAGTGCCGGTTGAATTTCCTGCAGTTTTCACTGTAAAACCTAGTTGGGGCTAGTACCTTCCCATATATATGTATGGAGTGGAGTTGGAAACTGAAAAGAAACTTTGTGTTCCCAACAAGCTAGTTGAAGGACGGCTTTCACACACACTTTTCTCTCAAAACTTAGCATGTGGAGAGACGTTCGTTCATCTGGCACAAAGGGAACACGTTGCAGGAGAAATTTTACTCTGGTTTCTCTGTCTTTGTCCTAGTGCCGGTTTGAAGTTCCTGCAGTTTTCACTGTAAAACCGATTTGGAGCTACTACCTTCCCATATATATGTATGGAGTGGAGTTGGAATCTGAAAAGAAACTTTGTGTTCCCAAAAAGCTAGTTGAAGGACGGGTTTCACACACACATAACTCTCAAAACTGAGCATGTGGAGAGACGTTCGTTCATCTAGCACAAAGGGAACGGGTTGCAGGAGAAACTTTTACTCTGGTTTCTCAGTCTGTTTCCTTGTGCCAGTTTTAAGTTCCTGCAGTTTTCACAGTAAAACCGAGTTGGAGCTAGTACCTTCCAATGTATATGTATGGAGTGGAGTTGGAAAATGAAAAGAAACTTTGTGTTCCCAACAAGCTATTTGAAGGACGGCTTTCACACACCCATATCTCTGAAATCTGAGCATGTGGAGAGACGTTCGTTCATCTAGCACAAATGGAACGGGTTGCAGGAGAAACTTTTACTCTGGTTTCTCAGTCTGTTCCAAGTGCCGGTTGAATTTCCTGCAGTTTTCACTGTAAAACCTAGTTGGAGCTCGTACTTTCCATTATATATGTATGGAGTGGAGTTGGAAACTGAAAAGAAACTTTGTGTTCCCAACAAGCTAGTTGAAGGACGGCTTTCACACACAATTATCTCTCAAAACTGAACATGTGGAGAGACGTTCGTTCATGTAGCACAAAGGGAACGGTTTGAAGGAGAAAGTTTTACTATGGTTTCTCAGTCTGTTTCCTAGTGCCGGGTTGAACTTCCTGCAGTTTTCACTGTAAAACTGATTTGGAGCTAGTACCTTCCCATATATATGTATGGAGTGGAATTGGAAACTGAAAAGAGACTTTGTGTTCCCAACAAGCTAGTTGAAGGACGGCTTTCACACACACATAACTCTCAAAACTGAGCATGTGGAGAGACGTTCGTTCATCTAGCACAAATGGAACGGGTTACAGGAGAAACTATTACTTTGGTTTCTCAGTGTGTTTCCTAGTGCCAGTTTGAAGTTCCTGCAGTTTTCACTGTAAATCCGAGTTGGAGCTAATATCTTCCCATATATATGTATGGAGTGGAGTTGGAAACTGAAAAGAAACTTTCTGTTCCCAACAAGCTAGTTGAAGTTCGGCTTTCACACACACATATCTCTGAAAACTGAGTATGTGGAGAGACGTCCGTTCATCTAGCACAAAGGGAACGGGTTGCAGGAGAAAGTTTTACTCTGGAATCTCAGTCTGTTTCCAAGTGCCGGATTGAAGTTCCTGCATTTTTCACTGTAAAACCGTGTTGGAGCTACTACCTTCCAATATATATGTATGGAGTGAATTTGGAAATTGAAAAGAAACTTTGTGTTCCCAGCAAGCTAGTTGAATGACGGCTTTCACACACACTTATCTCTCAAAACTGAGCATGTGGAGAGACGTTTGTTCATCCAGCACAAAGGGAACGGTTTGCAGGAGAGACATTTACTCTGGTTTCTCAGGCTGTTCCAAGTGCCGGTTGAATTTCCTGCAGTTTTCACTGTAAAACCTAGTTGGGGCTAGTACCTTCCCATATATATGTATGGAGTGGAGTTGGAAACTGAAAAGAAACTTTGTGTTCCCAACAAGGTAGTTGAAGGACGGCTTCCACACACACTTATCTCTCAAAACTGAGCATGTGGAGAGACGTTTGTTCATCCAGCACAAAGGGAACGGTTTGCAGGAGAGACATTTACTCTGGTTTCTCAGGCTGTTCCAAGTGCCGGTTGAATTTCCTGCAGTTTTCACTGTAAAATCTAGTTGGGGCTAGTACCTTCCCATATATATGTATGGAGTGGAGTTGGAAACTGAAAAGAAACTTTGTGTTCCCAACAAGGTAGTTGAAGGACGGCTTCCACACACACTTATCTCTGAAAACTGAGCATGTGGAGAGACGTTCGTTCATCTGGCACAAAGGGAACACGTTGCAGGAGAAATTTTACTCTGGTTTCTCAGTCTTTGTCCTAGTGCCGGTTTGAAGTTCCTGCATTTTTCACTGTAAAACCGAGTTGGAGCTTGTACCTTCCCATATATATGTATGGGTTGGAGGTGGAAACTGAAAAGAAACTTTGTGTTCCCAACAAGCTAGTTGAAGGACGGCTTTCACACACACTTTTCTCTCAAAACTGAGCATGTGGAGAGACGTTCGTTCATGTAGCACAAAGGGAACAGGTTGCAGGGGAAAGTTTTACTCTGTTTCTCAGTCTGTTTCTTGGTGCCGGTTTGAATTTCCTGCAGTTTTCACTATAAAACTGAGTTAGAGCTAGTACCTTCCCATATATATTTATGGAGTAGAGTTGGAAACTGAAAAGTAACTTTTTGTTTCCAACAAGCTAGTTTAAGAACGGCTTTCACACACACTTATCTCTCAAAACTGAGCATGTGGATAGATGGCCTTTCATCCAGCACAAAGGGAACGGGTTGCAGGAGAAACTTTTACTCTGGTTTCTCAGTCTGTTTCCTAGTGCCGGTTTGAAGTTCCTACAGTTTTCACTGTAAAACAGAATTGGAGCTAGTACCTTCCCATATATATGTATGGAGTGGAGTTGGAAACTGAAAAGAAACTTTGTGTTCCCAACAAGCTAGTTGAAGTTCGGCTTTCACACACACTTATCTCTCAAAACTGAGCATGTGGAGAGACGTTCGTTCATCTAGCACAAATGGAACGGTTTGCAGGAGAAACTTTTACTCTGGTTTCTCAGTCTGTTCCAAGTGCCGGTTGAATTTCATGCAGTTTTCACTGTAAAACCTAGTTGGAGCTAGTACCTTCCAATATATATGTATGGAGTGGAGTTGGAATCTGAAAAGAAACTTTGTGTTCCCAGCAAGCTAGTTGAATGACGGATTTCACACACACTTATCTCTCAAAACTGAGCATGTGGAGAGACGTTCGTACATCTAGCACAAAGGGAATGGTTTGCAGGAGAAACTTTTACTCTGGTTTCTCAGTCTGTTTCCTAGTGCCGTTTTGAATTTCCTGCAGTTTTCACTGTAAAACCGAGTTGGAGCTAGTACCTTCTAATATATATGTATGGGGTGGAGTAGGAAACTGAAAAGAAATTTTTTGTTTCCAACAGGCTAGTTGAAGGGCGGCTTTCACACACATTTAT
This sequence comes from Camelus dromedarius, assembly GCF_036321535.1. NCBI lineage: Eukaryota > Metazoa > Chordata > Mammalia > Artiodactyla > Camelidae > Camelus > Camelus dromedarius. The sequence goes on along the minus strand of NC_087470.1, from coordinate 10,528,688 downwards.
CTCTCAAAACTGAGCATGTGGAGACACGTTCGTTCATCTAGCACAAATGGAAAGGGTTGCAGAGGAAACTTTTACTCTGGTTTCTCAGTCTGTTTCCTAGTGCCGATTTGAACTTCCTGCAGTTTTCACTGTAAAACCGAGTTGGAGCAAGTACCTTCCCATATAAATGTATGGAGTGGATTTGGAAACTGAAATGAAACTTTATGTTCCCAAAAAGCTAGTTGAAGGACGGCTTTCACACACACTTATCTCTCAAAACTGAGCATGTGGAGAGACGTTCATTCATGTAGCACAAAGGGAACGGGTTGCAGGAGAAACTTTTACTCTGGTTTCTCAGTCTGATTCCTTGTGCCAGTTTGAAGTTCCTGCAGTTTTCACTGTAAAACCGAGTTGGAGCTAGTACCTTCCCAGATATATGTATGGAGTGGAGTTGGAAACTGAAAAGAAACTTTGTGTTCCCAACAAGCTATTTGAAGGACGGCTTTCACACACACATATCTCTGAAATCTGAGCATGTGGAGAGACGTTCGTTCATCTAGCACAAAGGGAAAGGGTTGCAGTAGAAACTTTTACTCTGGTTTCTCAGTCTGATCCAAGTTCCGGTTGAATTTCCTGCAGTTTTCACTGTAAAACCTAGTTGGAGCTAGTACCTTCCATTATATATGTATGGAGTGGAGTTGGAAACTGAAAAGAAACTTTGTGTTCCCAACAAGCTAGTTGAAGGACGGCTTTCACACACACTTATCTCTCAAAACTGAGCATGTGGAGAGACGTTCATTCATGTAGCACAAAGGGAACGGTTTGAAGGAGAAAGTTTTATTCTGGTTTCTCAGTCTGTTTCCTAGTTCCGGTTTGATCTTCCTGCAGTTTTCACTGTAAAACTGAGTTGGAGCTAGTACCTTCCCATATATATTTATGGAGTGGAATTGGAAACTGAAAAGAGACTTTGTGTTCCCAACAAGCTAGTTGAAGGACGGCTTTCACACACACTTATCTCTCAAAACTGAGCATGTGGAGAGACGTTCATTCATGTAGCACAAAGGGAACGGTTTGAAGGAGAAAGTTTTATACTGGTTTCTCAGTCTGTTTCCTAGTGCCGGTTTGAATTTCCTGCAGTTTTCACTGTAAAACCGAGTTGGAGCTAGTAACTTCTAATATATATGTATGGGGTGGAGTAGGAAATTTAAAAGAAATTTTTTGTTTCCAACAGGCTAGTTGAAGGGCGGCTTTCACACACATTTATCTCTCAAAACTGAGCATGTGGAGAGACGTTCGTTCATCTAGCACAAATGGAACGGGTTGCAGTAGAAACTTTTACTCTGGTTTCTCAGTCTGTTTCCTAGTGCCGGTTTGAACTTCCTGCAGTTTTCACTGTAAAACCAAGTTAGAGCAAGTACCTTCCCATATAAATGTATGGAGTGGAGTTGGAAACTGAAATGAAACTTTATGTTCCCAAAAAGCTAGTTGAAGGACGGCTTTCACACACACTTATCTCTCAAAACTGAGCATGTGGAGAGACGTTCGTTCATGTAGCACAAAGGGAACAGGTTGCAGGAGAAACTTTTACTCTGGTTACTCAGTCTGTTTCCTAGTGCCGGATTGAAGTTCCTGCAGTTTTCACTGTAAAACCGATTTGGAGCTAGTACCTTCCCATATATATGTATGGAGTGGAGTTGGAATCTGAAAAGAAACTTTGTGTTCCCAACAAGCTAGTTGAAGGACGGGTTTCACACACACATAACTCTCAAAACTGAGCATGTGGAGAGACGTTCGTTCATCTAGCACAAAGGGAACGGGTTGCAGGAGAAACTTTTACTCTGGTTTCTCAGTCTGTTTCCTTGTGCCAGTTTTAAGTTCCTGCAGTTTTCACTGTAAAACCGAGTTGGAGCTAGTACCTACCCATGTATATGTATGGAGTGGAGTTGGAAACTGAAAAGAAACTTTGTGTTCCCAACAAGCTATTTGAAGGACGGCTTTCACACACCCATATCTCTGAAATCTGAGCATGTGGAGAGACGTTCGTTCATCTAGCACAAATTGAACGGGTTGCAGGGGAAACTTTTACTCTGGTTTCTCAGTCTGTTCCAAGTGCCGGTTGAATTTCCTGCAGTTTTCACTGTAAAACCTAGTTGGAGCTCGTACCTTCCATTATATATGTATGGATTGGAGTTGGAAACTGAAAAGAAACTTTGTGTTCCCAACAAGCTAGTTGAAGGACGGCTTTCACACACAATTATCTCTCAAAACTGAGCATGTGGAGAGACGTTCGTTCATGTAGCACAAAGGGAACGGTTTGAAGGAGAAAGTTTTACTATGGTTTCTCAGTCTGTTTCCTAGTGCCGGGTTGAACTTCCTGCAGTTTTCACTGTAAAACTGATTTGGAGCTAGTACCTTCCCATATATATGTATGGAGTGGAATTGGAAACTGAAAAGAGACTTTGTGTTCCCAACAAGCTAGTTGAAGGACGGCTTTCACACACACATAACTCTCAAAACTGAGCATGTGGAGAGACGTTCGTTCATCTAGCACAAATGGAACGGGTTACAGGAGAAACTTTTACTTTGGATTCTCAGTGTGTTTCCTAGTGCCAGTTTGAAGTTCCTGCAGTTTTCACTGTAAAACCGAGTTGGAGCTAGTATCTTCCCATATATATGTATGGAGTGGAGTTGGAAACTGAAAAGAAACTTTGTGTTCCCAACAAGCTAGTTGAAGTTCGGCTTTCACACACATATATCTCTGAAAACTGAGTATGTGGAGAGACGTCCGTTCATCTAGCACAAAGGGAACGGGTTGCAGGAGAAAGTTTTACTCTGGAATCTCAGTCTGTTTCCAAGTGCCGGATTGAAGTTCCTGCATTTTTCACTGTAAAACCGAGTTGGAGCTACTACCTTCCAATATATATGTATGGAGTGAATTTGGAAATTGAAAAGAAACTTTGTGTTCCCAACAAGCTAGTTGAAGTTCGGCTTTCACACACACATATCTCTCAAAACTGAGCATGTGGAGAGACGTTCGTTCATCTAGCACAAACGGAACGAGTTGCAGGAGAAACTTTTACTCTGGTTTCCCAGTCTGTTTTCTAGTGCTGGTTTGAAGTTCCTGATATTTTCACTGTAAAACCTAGTTGGAGCTAGTACCTTCCCATATATATGTATGGATTGGAGTTGGAAACTGAAAAGAAACTTTGTGTTCCCAACAAGCTAGTTGAAGGACGGCTTTCACACACACTTATCTCTCAAAACTGAGCATGTGGAGAGACGTTCGTTCATCCAGCACAAAGGGAACGGTTTGCAGGAGAAACATTTACTCTGATTTCTCAGGCTGTTCCAAGTGCCGGTTGAATTTCCTGCAGTTTTCACTGTAAAACCTAGTTGGGGCTAGTACCTTCCCATATATATGTATGGAGTGGAGTTGGAAACTGAAAAGAAACTTTGTGTTCCCAACAAGCTAGTTGAAGGACGGCTTTCACACACACTTTTCTCTCAAAACTGAGCATGTGGAGAGACGTTCGTTCTTCTGGCACAAAGGGAACACGTTGCAGGAGAAACTTTTACTCTGGTTTCTCAGTCTTTGTCCTAGTGCCGGTTTGAAGTTCCTGCATTTTTCACTGTAAAATCTATTTGGAGCTTGTACCTTCCCATATATATGTATGGGTTGGAGGTGGAAACTGAAAAGAAACTTTGTGTTCCAAACAAGCTAGTTGAAGGACGGCTTTCACACACACTTTTCTCTCAAAACTGAGCATGTGGAGAGACGTACGTTCATCTAGCACAAAGGGAACGGGTTGCAGGAGAAAGTTTTACTCTGTTTTCTCAGTCTGTTTCTTGGTGCCGGTTTGAATTTCCTGCAGTTTTCACTATAAAACTGAGTTAGAGCTAGTACCTTCCCATATATATTTATGGAGTGGAGTTGGAAACTGAAAAGTAACTTTTTGTTTCCAACAAGCTAGTTTAAGAACGGCTTTCACACACACTTATCTCTCAAAACTGAGCATGTGGAGAGACGGCCTTTCATCCAGCACAAAGGGAACGGGTTGCAGGAGAAACTTTTACTCTGGTTTCTCAGTCTGTTACCTAGTGCCGGTTTGAAGTTCCTACAGTTTTCACTGTAAAACCGATTTGGAGCTACTACCTTCCCATATATATGTATGGAGTGGAGTTGGAATCTGAAAAGAAACTTTGTGTTCCCAACAAGCTAGTTGAAGGACGGGTTTCACACACACATAACTCTCAAAACTGAGCATGTGGAGAGACGTTCGTTCATCTAGCACAAAGGGAACGGGTTGCAAGAGAAACTTTTACTCTGGTTTCTCAGTCTGTTTCCTTGTGCCAGTTTTATGTTCCTGCAGTTTTCACTGTAAAACCGAGTTGGAGCTAGTACCTTCCCATGTATATGTATGGAGTGGAGTTGGAAACTGAAAAGAAACTTTGTGTTCCCAACAAGCTATTTGAAGGACGGCTTTCACACACCCATATCTCTGAAATCTGAGCATGTGGAGAGACGTTCGTTCATCTAGCAAAAAATGGAACGGGTTCCAGGAGAAACTTTTACTCTGGTTTCTCATTCTGTTCCAAGTGCCGGTTGAATTTCCTGCAGTTTTCACTGTAAAACCTAGTTGGAGCTCGTACCTTCCATTATATCTGTATGGAGTGGTGTTGGAAACTGAAAAGAAACTTTGTGTTCCCAACAAGCTAGTTGAAGGACGGCTTTCACACACAATTATCTCTCAAAACTGAGCATGTGGAGAGACGTTCGTTCATGTAGCACAAAGGGAACGGTTTGAAGGAGAAAGTTTTAGTATGGTTTCTCAGTCTGTTTCCTAGTGCCGGATTGAACTTCCTGCAGTTTTCACTGTAAAACTGATTTGGAGCTAGTACCTTCCCATATATATGTATGGAGTGGAATTGGAAACTGAAAAGAGACTTTGTGTTCCCAACAAGCTAGTTGAAGGACGGCTTTCACACACACATAACTCTCAAAACTGAGCATGTGGAGAGACGTTCGTTCATCTAGCACAAATGGAACGGGTTACAGGAGAAAATTTTACTTTGGTTTCTCAGTGTGTTTCCTAGTGCCAGTTTGAAGTTCCTGCAGTTTTCACTGTAAAACCGAGTTGGAGCTAGTATCTTCCCATATATATGTATGGAGTGGAGTTGGAAACTGAAAAGAAACTTTCTGTTCCCAACAAGCTAGTTGAAGTTCGGCTTTCACTCACACATATCTCTGAAAACTGAGTATGTGGAGAGACGTCCGTTCATCTAGCACAAAGGGAACGGGTTGCAGGAGAAAGTTTTACTCTGGAATCTCAGTCTGTTTCCAAGTGCCGGATTGAAGTTCCTGCATTTTTCACTGTAAAACCGAGTTGGAGCTACTACCTTCCAATATATATGTATGGAGTGAATTTGGAAATTGAAAAGAAACTTTGTGTTCCCAGCTAGCTAGTTGAATGACGGCTTTCACACACACTTATCTCTCAAACCTGAGCATGTGGAGAGACGTTCGTTCATCCAGCACAAAGGGAACGGTTTGCAGGAGAGACATTTACTCTGGTTTCTCAGGCTGTTCCAAGTGCCGGTTGAATTTCCTGCAGTTTTCACTGTAAAACCTAGTTGGGGCTAGTACCTTCCCATATATATTTATGGAGTGGAGTTGGAAACTGAAAAGTAACTTTTTGTTTCCAACAAGCTAGTTTAAGAACGGCTTTCACACACACTTATCTCTCAAAACTGAGCATGTGGAGAGACGGCCTTTCATCCAGCACAAAGGGAACGGGTTGCAGGAGAAACTTTTACTCTGGTTTCTCAGTCTGTTACCTAGTGCCGGTTTGAAGTTCCTACAGTTTTCACTGTAAAACCGATTTGGAGCTACTACCTTCCCATATATATGTATGGAGTGGAGTTGGAATCTGAAAAGAAACTTTGTGTTCCCAACAAGCTAGTTGAAGGACGGGTTTCACACACACATAACTCTCAAAACTGAGCATGTGGAGAGACGTTCGTTCATCTAGCACAAAGGGAACGGGTTGCAAGAGAAACTTTTACTCTGGTTTCTCAGTCTGTTTCCTTGTGCCAGTTTTATGTTCCTGCAGTTTTCACTGTAAAACCGAGTTGGAGCTAGTACCTTCCCATGTATATGTATGGAGTGGAGTTGGAAACTGAAAAGAAACTTTGTGTTCCCAACAAGCTATTTGAAGGACGGCTTTCACACACCCATATCTCTGAAATCTGAGCATGTGGAGAGACGTTCGTTCATCTAGCAAAAAATGGAACGGGTTCCAGGAGAAACTTTTACTCTGGTTTCTCATTCTGTTCCAAGTGCCGGTTGAATTTCCTGCAGTTTTCACTGTAAAACCTAGTTGGAGCTCGTACCTTCCATTATATCTGTATGGAGTGGTGTTGGAAACTGAAAAGAAACTTTGTGTTCCCAACAAGCTAGTTGAAGGACGGCTTTCACACACAATTATCTCTCAAAACTGAGCATGTGGAGAGACGTTCGTTCATGTAGCACAAAGGGAACGGTTTGAAGGAGAAAGTTTTAGTATGGTTTCTCAGTCTGTTTCCTAGTGCCGGATTGAACTTCCTGCAGTTTTCACTGTAAAACTGATTTGGAGCTAGTACCTTCCCATATATATGTATGGAGTGGAATTGGAAACTGAAAAGAGACTTTGTGTTCCCAACAAGCTAGTTGAAGGACGGCTTTCACACACACATAACTCTCAAAACTGAGCATGTGGAGAGACGTTCGTTCATCTAGCACAAATGGAACGGGTTACAGGAGAAAATTTTACTTTGGTTTCTCAGTGTGTTTCCTAGTGCCAGTTTGAAGTTCCTGCAGTTTTCACTGTAAAACCGAGTTGGAGCTAGTATCTTCCCATATATATGTATGGAGTGGAGTTGGAAACTGAAAAGAAACTTTCTGTTCCCAACAAGCTAGTTGAAGTTCGGCTTTCACTCACACATATCTCTGAAAACTGAGTATGTGGAGAGACGTCCGTTCATCTAGCACAAAGGGAACGGGTTGCAGGAGAAAGTTTTACTCTGGAATCTCAGTCTGTTTCCAAGTGCCGGATTGAAGTTCCTGCATTTTTCACTGTAAAACCGAGTTGGAGCTACTACCTTCCAATATATATGTATGGAGTGAATTTGGAAATTGAAAAGAAACTTTGTGTTCCCAGCTAGCTAGTTGAATGACGGCTTTCACACACACTTATCTCTCAAACCTGAGCATGTGGAGAGACGTTCGTTCATCCAGCACAAAGGGAACGGTTTGCAGGAGAGACATTTACTCTGGTTTCTCAGGCTGTTCCAAGTGCCGGTTGAATTTCCTGCAGTTTTCACTGTAAAACCTAGTTGGGGCTAGTACCTTCCCATATATATGTATGGAGTGGAGTTGGAAACTGAAAAGAAACTTTGTGTTCCCAACAAGCTAGTTGAAGGACGGGTTTCACACACACATAACTCTCAAAACTGAGCATGTGGAGAGACGTTCGTTCATCTAGCACAAAGGGAACGGGTTGCAAGAGAAACTTTTACTCTGGTTTCTCAGTCTGTTTCCTTGTGCCAGTTTTATGTTCCTGCAGTTTTCACTGTAAAACCGAGTTGGAGCTAGTACCTTCCCATGTATATGTATGGAGTGGAGTTGGAAACTGAAAAGAAACTTTGTGTTCCCAACAAGCTATTTGAAGGACGGCTTTCACACACCCATATCTCTGAAATCTGAGCATGTGGAGAGACGTTCGTTCATCTAGCAAAAAATGGAACGGGTTCCAGGAGAAACTTTTACTCTGGTTTCTCATTCTGTTCCAAGTGCCGGTTGAATTTCCTGCAGTTTTCACTGTAAAACCTAGTTGGAGCTCGTACCTTCCATTATATATGTATGGAGTGGTGTTGGAAACTGAAAAGAAACTTTGTGTTCCCAACAAGCTAGTTGAAGGACGGCTTTCACACACAATTATCTCTCAAAACTGAGCATGTGGAGAGACGTTCGTTCATGTAGCACAAAGGGAACGGTTTGAAGGAGAAAGTTTTAGTATGGTTTCTCAGTCTGTTTCCTAGTGCCGGATTGAACTTCCTGCAGTTTTCACTGTAAAACTGATTTGGAGCTAGTACCTTCCCATATATATGTATGGAGTGGAATTGGAAACTGAAAAGAGACTTTGTGTTCCCAACAAGCTAGTTGAAGGACGGCTTTCACACACACATAACTCTCAAAACTGAGCATGTGGAGAGACGTTCGTTCATCTAGCACAAATGGAACGGGTTACAGGAGAAAATTTTACTTTGGTTTCTCAGTGTGTTTCCTAGTGCCAGTTTGAAGTTCCTGCAGTTTTCACTGTAAAACCGAGTTGGAGCTAGTATCTTCCCATATATATGTATGGAGTGGAGTTGGAAACTGAAAAGAAACTTTCTGTTCCCAACAAGCTAGTTGAAGTTCGGCTTTCACACACACTTTTCTCTCAAAACTGAGCATGTGGAGAGACGTACGTTCATCTAGCACAAAGGGAACGGGTTGCAGGAGAAAGTTTTACTCTGTTTTCTCAGTCTGTTTCTTGGTGCCGGTTTGAATTTCCTGCAGTTTTCACTATAAAACTGAGTTAGAGCTAGTACCTTCCCATATATATTTATGGAGTGGAGTTGGAAACTGAAAAGTAACTTTTTGTTTCCAACAAGCTAGTTTAAGAACGGCTTTCACACACACTTATCTCTCAAAACTGAGCATGTGGAGAGACGGCCTTTCATCCAGCACAAAGGGAACGGGTTGCAGGAGAAACTTTTACTCTGGTTTCTCAGTCTGTTACCTAGTGCCGGTTTGAAGTTCCTACAGTTTTCACTGTAAAACCGATTTGGAGCTACTACCTTCCCATATATATGTATGGAGTGGAGTTGGAATCTGAAAAGAAACTTTGTGTTCCCAACAAGCTAGTTGAAGGACGGGTTTCACACACACATAACTCTCAAAACTGAGCATGTGGAGAGACGTTCGTTCATCTAGCACAAAGGGAACGGGTTGCAAGAGAAACTTTTACTCTGGTTTCTCAGTCTGTTTCCTTGTGCCAGTTTTATGTTCCTGCAGTTTTCACTGTAAAACCGAGTTGGAGCTAGTACCTTCCCATGTATATGTATGGAGTGGAGTTGGAAACTGAAAAGAAACTTTGTGTTCCCAACAAGCTATTTGAAGGACGGCTTTCACACACCCATATCTCTGAAATCTGAGCATGTGGAGAGACGTTCGTTCATCTAGCAAAAAATGGAACGGGTTCCAGGAGAAACTTTTACTCTGGTTTCTCATTCTGTTCCAAGTGCCGGTTGAATTTCCTGCAGTTTTCACTGTAAAACCTAGTTGGAGCTCGTACCTTCCATTATATCTGTATGGAGTGGTGTTGGAAACTGAAAAGAAACTTTGTGTTCCCAACAAGCTAGTTGAAGGACGGCTTTCACACACAATTATCTCTCAAAACTGAGCATGTGGAGAGACGTTCGTTCATGTAGCACAAAGGGAACGGTTTGAAGGAGAAAGTTTTAGTATGGTTTCTCAGTCTGTTTCCTAGTGCCGGATTGAACTTCCTGCAGTTTTCACTGTAAAACTGATTTGGAGCTAGTACCTTCCCATATATATGTATGGAGTGGAATTGGAAACTGAAAAGAGACTTTGTGTTCCCAACAAGCTAGTTGAAGGACGGCTTTCACACACACATAACTCTCAAAACTGAGCATGTGGAGAGACGTTCGTTCATCTAGCACAAATGGAACGGGTTACAGGAGAAAATTTTACTTTGGTTTCTCAGTGTGTTTCCTAGTGCCAGTTTGAAGTTCCTGCAGTTTTCACTGTAAAACCGAGTTGGAGCTAGTATCTTCCCATATATATGTATGGAGTGGAGTTGGAAACTGAAAAGAAACTTTCTGTTCCCAACAAGCTAGTTGAAGTTCGGCTTTCACTCACACATATCTCTGAAAACTGAGTATGTGGAGAGACGTCCGTTCATCTAGCACAAAGGGAACGGGTTGCAGGAGAAAGTTTTACTCTGGAATCTCAGTCTGTTTCCAAGTGCCGGATTGAAGTTCCTGCATTTTTCACTGTAAAACCGAGTTGGAGCTACTACCTTCCAATATATATGTATGGAGTGAATTTGGAAATTGAAAAGAAACTTTGTGTTCCCAGCTAGCTAGTTGAATGACGGCTTTCACACACACTTATCTCTCAAACCTGAGCATGTGGAGAGACGTTCGTTCATCCAGCACAAAGGGAACGGTTTGCAGGAGAGACATTTACTCTGGTTTCTCAGGCTGTTCCAAGTGCCGGTTGAATTTCCTGCAGTTTTCACTGTAAAACCTAGTTGGGGCTAGTACCTTCCCATATATATGTATGGAGTGGAGTTGGAAACTGAAAAGAAACTTTGTGTTCCCAACAAGCTAGTTGAAGGACGGCTTTCACACACACTTATCTCTGAAAACTGAGCATGTGGAGAGACGTTCGTTCATCTGGCACAAAGGGAACACGTTGCAGGAGAAATTTTACTCTGGTTTCTCAGTCTTTGTCCTAGTGCCGGTTTGAAGTTCCTGCATTTTTCACTGTAAAACCGAGTTGGAGCTTGTACCTTCCCATATATATGTATGGGTTGGAGGTGGAAACTGAAAAGAAACTTTGTGTTCCAAACAAGCTAGTTGAAGGACGGCTTTCACACACACTTTTCTCTCAAAACTGAGCATGTGGAGAGACGTTCGTTCATGTAGCACAAAGGGAACATGTTGCAGGGGAAAGTTTTACTCTGTTTTCTCTGTCTGTTTCTTGGTGCCGGTTTGAATTTCCTGCAGTTTTCACTATAAAACTGAGTTAGAGCTAGTACCTTCCCATATATATTTATGGAGTAGAGTTGGAAACTGAAAAGTAACTTTTTGTTTCCAACAAGCTAGTTTAAGAACGGCTTTCACACACACTTATCTCTCAAAACTGAGCATGTGGATAGATGGCCTTTCATCCAGCACAAAGGGAACGGGTTGCAGGGGAAACTTTTACTCTGGTTTCTCAGTCTGTTTCCTAGTGCCGGTTTGAAGTTCCTACAGTTTTCACTGTAAAACAGAATTGGAGCTAGTACCTTCCCATATATATGTATGGAGTGGAGTTGGAAACTGAAAAGAAACTTTGTGTTCCCAACAAGGTAGTTGAAGTTCGGCTTTCACACACACTTATCTCTCAAAACTGAGCATGTGGAGAGACGTTCGTTCATCTAGCACAAATGGAACGGTTTGCAGGAGAAACTTTTACTCTGGTTTCTCAGTCTGTTCCAAGTGCCGGTTGAATTTCATGCAGTTTTCACTGTAAAACCTAGTTGGAGCTAGTACCTTCCAATATATATGTATGGAGTGGAGTTGGAATCTGAAAAGAAACTTTGTGTTCCCAGCAAGCTAGTTGAATGACGGATTTCACACACACTTATCTCTCAAAACTGAGCATGTGGAGAGACGTTCGTACATCTAGCACAAAGGGAATGGTTTGCAGGAGAAACTTTTACTCTGGTTTCTCAGTCTGTTTCCTAGTGCCGTTTTGAATTTTCTGCAGTTTTCACTGTAAAACCGAGTTGGAGCTAGTACCTTCTAATATATATGTATGGGGTGGAGTAGGAAACTGAAAAGAAATTTTTTGTTTCCAACAGGCTAGTTGAAGGGCGGCTTTCACACACATTTATCTCTCAAAACTGAGCATGTGGAGACACGTTCGTTCATCTAGCACAAATGGAAAGGGTTGCAGAGGAAACTTTTACTCTGGTTTCTCAGTCTGTTTCCTAGTGCCGATTTGAACTTCCTGCAGTTTTCACTGTAAAACCGAGTTGGAGCAAGTACCTTCCCATATAAATGTATGGAGTGGATTTGGAAACTGAAATGAAACTTTATGTTCCCAAAAAGCTAGTTGAAGGACGGCATTCACACACACTTATCTCTCAAAACTGAGCATGTGGAGAGACGTTCATTCATGTAGCACAAAGGGAACGGGTTGCAGGAGAAACTTTTACTCTGGTTTCTCAGTCTGATTCCTTGTGCCAGTTTGAAGTTCCTGCAGTTTTCACTGTAAAACCGAGTTGGAGCTAGTACCTTCCCAGATATATGTATGGAGTGGAGTTGGAAACTGAAAAGAAACTTTGTGTTCCCAACAAGCTATTTGAAGGACGGCTTTCACACACAAATATCTCTGAAATCTGAGCATGTGGAGAGACGTTCGTTCATCTAGCACAAAGGGAAAGGGTTGCAGTAGAAACTTTTACTCTGGTTTCTCAGTCTGATCCAAGTTCCGATTGAATTTCCTGCAGTTTTCACTGTAAAACCTAGTTGGAGCTAGTACCTTCCATTATATATGTATGGAGTGGAGTTGGAAACTGAAAAGAAACTTTGTGTTCCCAACAAGCTAGTTGAAGGACGGCTTTCACACACACTTATCTCTCAAAACTGAGCATGTGGAGAGACGTTCATTCATGTAGCACAAAGGGAACGGTTTGAAGGAGAAAGTTTTATACTGGTTTCTCAGTCTGTTTCCTAGTGCCGGTTTGAATTTCCTGCAGTTTTCACTGTAAAACCGAGTTGGAGCTAGTACCTTCTAATATATATGTATGGGGTGGAGTAGGAAATTTAAAAGAAATTTTTTGTTTCCAACAGGCTAGTTGAAGGGCGGCTTTCACACACATTTATCTCTCAAAACTGAGCATGTGGAGACACGTTCGTTCATCTAGCACAAATGGAACGGGTTGCAGTAGAAACTTTTACTCTGGTTTCTCAGTCTGTTTCCTAGTGCCGGTTTGAACTTCCTGCAGTTTTCACTGTAAAACCAAGTTGGAGCAAGTACCTTCCCATATAAATGTATGGAGTGGAGTTGGAAACGGAAATGAAACTTTATGTTCCCAAAAAGCTAGTTGAAGGACGGCTTTCACACACAATTATCTCTCAAAACTGAGCATGTGGAGAGACGTTCGTTCATGTAGCACAAAGGGAACAGGTTGCAGGGGAAACTTTTTCTCTGGTTACTCAGTCTTTTTCCTAGTGCCGGTTTGAAGGTCCTGCAGTTTTCACTGTAAAACCGATTTGGAGCTAGTACCTTCCCATATATATGTATGGAGTGGAGTTGGAATCTGAAAAGAAACTTTGTGTTCCCAACAAGCTAGTTGAAGGACGGGTTTCACACACACATAACTCTCAAAACTGAGCATGTGGAGAGACGTTCGTTCATCTAGCACAAATGGAACGGGTTGCAGGGGAAACTTTTACTCTGGTTTCTCAGTCTGTTCCAAGTGCCGGTTGAATTTCCTGCAGTTTTCACTGTAAAACCTAGTTGGAGCTCGTACCTTCCATTATATATGTATGGATTGGAGTTGGAAACTGAAAAGAAACTTTGTGTTCCCAACAAGCTAGTTGAAGGACGGCTTTCACACACAATTATCTCTCAAAACTGAGCATGTGGAGAGACGTTCGTTCATGTAGCACAAAGGGAACGGTTTGAAGGAGAAAGTTTTACTATGGTTTCTCAGTCTGTTTCCTAGTGCCGGGTTGAACTTCCTGCAGTTTTCACTGTAAAACTGATTTGGAGCTAGTACCTTCCCATATATATGTATGGAGTGGAATTGGAAACTGAAAAGAGACTTTGTGTTCCCAACAAGCTAGTTGAAGGACGGCTTTCACACACACATAACTCTCAAAACTGAGCATGTGGAGAGACGTTCGTTCATCTAGCACAAATGGAACGGGTTACAGGAGAAACTTTTACTTTGGATTCTCAGTGTGTTTCCTAGTGCCAGTTTGAAGTTCCTGCAGTTTTCACTGTAAAACCGAGTTGGAGCTAGTATCTTCCCATATATATGTATGGAGTGGAGTTGGAAACTGAAAAGAAACTTTCTGTTCCCAACAAGCTAGTTGAAGTTCGGCTTTCACACACACATATCTCTGAAAACTGAGTATGTGGAGAGACGTCCGTTCATCTAGCACAAAGGGAACGGGTTGCAGGAGAAACTTTTACTCTGGTTTCCCAGTCTGTTTTCTAGTGCTGGTTTGAAGTTCCTGATATTTTCACTGTAAAACCTAGTTGGAGCTAGTACCTTCCCATATATATGTATGGATTGGAGTTGGAAACTGAAAAGAAACTTTGTGTTCCAAACAAGCTAGTTGAAGGACGGCTTTCACACACACTTTTCTCTCAAAACTGAGCATGTGGAGAGACGTACGTTCATCTAGCACAAAGGGAACGGGTTGCAGGAGAAAGTTTTTCTCTGTTTTCTCAGTCTGTTTCTTGGTGCCGGTTTGAATTTCCTGCAGTTTTCACTATAAAACTGAGTTAGAGCTAGTACCTTCCCATATATATTTATGGAGTGGAGTTGGAAACTGAAAAGTAAATTTTTGTTTCCAACAAGCTAGTTTAAGAACGGCTTTCACACACACTTATCTCTCAAAACTGAGCATGTGGAGAGACGGCCTTTCATCCAGCACAAAGGGAACGGGTTGCAGGAGAAACTTTTACTCTGGTTTCTCATTCTGTTTCCTAGTGCCGGTTTGAAGTTCCTACAGTTTTCACTGTAAAACAGAATTGGAGCTAGTACATTCCCATATATATATATGGAGTGGAGTTGGATACTGAAAAGAATCTTTGTGTTCCCAACAAGCTAGTTGAAGTTCGGCTTTCACACACACTTATCTCTCAAAACTGAGCATGTGGAGAGACGTTCGTTCATCTAGCACAAACGGAACGAGTTGCAGGAGAAACTTTTACTCTGGTTTCTCAGTCTGTTTCCTAGTGCTGGTTTGAAGTTCCTGAAATTTTCACTGTAAAACATAGTTGGAGCTAGTACCTTCCCATATATATGTATGGAGTGGAGTTGGAAACTGAAAAGAAACTTTGTGTTCCCAACAAGCTAGTTGAAGGACGGCTTTCACACACACTTATCTCTCAAAACTGAGCATGTGGAGAGACGTTCGTTCACCCAGCACAAAGGAACGTTTTGCAGAAGAAACAATTACTCTGGTTTCTCAGGCTGTTCCAAGTGCCGGTTGAAGTTCCTGCAGTTTTCACTGTAAAACCTAGTTGGAGCTAGTACCTTCCCATATATATGTATGGAGTGGAGTTGGAAACTGAAAAGAAACTTTGTGTTCACAACAAGCTAGTTGAAGGACGGCTTTCATACACACTTTTCTCTCAAAACTGAGCATGTGGAGAGACGTTCGTTCATCTGGCACAAAGGGAACACGTTGCAGGAGAAACTTTTACTCTGGTTTCTCAGTCTTTTTCCTAGTGCCGGTTTGAAGTTCCTGCAGTTTTCACTGTAAAACCGAGTTGTAGCTAGTACCTTCCCATGTATATGTATGGAGTGGAGTTGGAAACTGAAAAGAAACTTTGTGTTCCCAACAAGGTAGTTGAAGGACGGCTTTCACACACACATATCTCTGAAAACTGAGCATGTGGAGAGAAGTTCGTTCATCTAGCACAAAGGGAACGGGTTGCAGGAGAAACTTTTACTCTGGTTTCTCAGTCTGTTTCCAACTGCCTGTTTGAAGTTCCTGCAGTTTTCGCTGTAAAACCGTGTTGGAGCTAGGACCTTCCCGTATGTATGTATGGAATGGAGTTGGAAACTGAAAAGAAACTATGTGTTCCGAACAAGCTAGTTGAAGGTCGGCATTCACACAAAATTATCTCTCAAAACTGAGCATGTGGAGAGACTTTCGTTCATCTAGCACAAAGGGAACGGTTTGCAGGAGAAACTTTTACTCTGGTTTCTCAGTCTGTTCCAAATGCCGGTTGAATTTCATGCAGTTTTCACTGTAAAACCTAGTTGGAGCTAGTACCTTCCAATATATATGTATGGAGTGGAGTTGGAATCTGAAAAGAAACTTTGTGTTCCCAGCAAGCTAGTTGAATGACGGATTTCACACACACTTATCTCTCAAAACTGAGCATGTGGAGAGACGTTCGTACATCTAGCACAAAGGGAATGGTTTGCAGGAGAAACTTTTACTCTGGTTTCTCAGTCTGTTTCCTAGTGCCGTTTTGAATTTCCTGCAGTTTTCACTGTAAAACCGAGTTGGAGCTAGTACCTTCTAATATATATGTATGGGGTGGAGTAGGAAACTGAAAAGAAATTTTTTGTTTCCAACAGGCTAGTTGAAGGGCGGCTTTCACACACATTTATCTCTCAAAACTGAGCATGTGGAGACACGTTCGTTCATCTAGCACAAATGGAAAGGGTTGCAGAGGAAACTTTTACTCTGGTTTCTCAGTCTGTTTCCTAGTGCCGATTTGAACTTCCTGCAGTTTTCACTGTAAAACCGAGTTGGAGCAAGTACCTTCCCATATAAATGTATGGAGTGGTTTTGGAAACTGAAATGAAACTTTATGTTCCCAAAAAGCTAGTTGAAGTACGGCTTTCACACACACTTATCTCTCAAAACTGAGCATGTGGAGAGACGTTCATTCATGTAGCACAAAGGGAACGGGTTGCAGGAGAAACTTTTACTCTGGTTTCTCAGTCTGTTTCCTTGTGCCAGTTTGAAGTTCCTGCAGTTTTCACTGTAAAACCGAGTTGGAGCTAGTACCTTCCCAGATATATGTATGGAGTGGAGTTGGAAACTGAAAAGAAACTTTGTGTTCCCAACAAGCTATTTGAAGGACGGCTTTCACACACACATATCTCTGAAATCTGAGCATGTGGAGAGACGTTCGTTCATCTAGCACAAAGGGAAAGGGTTGCAGTAGAAACTTTTACTCTGGTTTCTCAGTCTGATCCAAGTGCCGTTTGAATTTCCTGCAGTTTTCACTGTAAAACCTAGTTGGAGCTAGTACCTTCCATTATATATGTATGGAGTGGAGTTGGAAACTGAAAAGAAACTTTGTGTTCCCAACAAGCTAGTTGAAGGACGGCTTTCACACACACTTATCTCTCAAAACTGAGCATGTGGAGAGACGTTCATTCATGTAGCACAAAGGGAACGGTTTGAAGGAGAAAGTTTTATTCTGGTTTCTCAGTCTGTTTACTTGTGCCGGTTTGATCTTCCTGCAGTTTTCACTGTAAAACTGAGTTGGAGCTAGTACCTTCCCATATATATGTATGGAGTGGAATTGGAAAATGAAAACAGACTTTGTGTTCCCAACAAGCTAGTTGAAGGACGGCTTTCACACACACATATCTCTGAAAACTGAGTATGTGGAGAGACGTCCGTTCATCTAGCACAAAGGGAACGGGTTGCAGGAGAAACTTTTAGTCTGGAATCTCAGTCTGTTTCCAAGTGCCGGATTGAAGTTCCTGCATTTTTCACTGTAAAACCGAGTTGGAGCTAGTACCTTCCAATACATATGTATGGAGTGAAGTTGGAAATTGAAAAGAAACTTTGTGTTCCCAACAAGCTAGTTGAAGTTCGGCTTTCACACACACTTATCTCTCAAAACTGAGCATGTGGAGAGACGTTCGTTCATCTAGCACAATCGGAACGAGTTGCAGGAGAAACTTTTACTCTGGATTCTCAGTCTGTTTCCAAGTGCCTGATTGAAGTTCCTGCAGTTTTCGCTGTAAAACCGTGTTGGAGCTAGTACCTTCCCGTATGTATGTATGGAATGGAGTTGGAAACTTAAAAGAAACTATGTGTTCCGAACAAGCAAGTTGAAGGTCGGATTTCACACAAAATTATCTCTGAAAACTGTGCATGTGGAGAGACGTTCGTTCATCTAGCACAAAGGGAACGGGTTGCAGGAGAAACTTTTACTCTGGTTTCTCAGTCTGTTCCAAGTGCCGGTTGAATTTCCTGCAGTTTTCACTGTAAAACCTAGTTGGAGCTAGTACCTTCCTAGATATATGTATGGAGTGGAGTTGGAAACTGAAAAGAAACTTTGTGTTCCCAACAAGCTATTTGAAGGACGGCTTTCACACACCCATATCTCTGAAATCTGAGCATCTGGAGAGACGTTCGTTCATCTAGCACAAAGGGAAAGGTTTGCAGTAGAAACTTTTACTCTGGTTTCTCAGTCTTTATCCTAGTGCCGGTTTGAACTTCCTGCAGTTTTCACTGTAAAACTGAGTTGGAGCTAGTACCTTCCCATATATATGTATGGAGTGGATTTGGAAACTGAAAAGAGACTTTGTGTTCCCAACAAGCTAGTTGAAGGACGGTTTTCACACACACATAACTCTCAAACCTGAGCATGTGGAGAGACGTTCGTTCATCTAGCACAAATGGAACGGGTTGCATGAGAAACTTTTACTTTGGTTTCTCAGTCTGTTTCCTAGTGTCAGTTTGAAGTTCCTGCAGTTTTCACTGTAAAACCGAGTTGGAGCTAGTACCTTCCCATATATATGTATGGAGTGGAGTTGGAAACTGAAAAGAAACTTTCTGTTCCCAACAAGCTAGTTGAAGTACGGCTTTCACACACACTTATCTCTGAAAACTGAGTATGTGGAGAGACGTCCATTCATCTAGCACAAAGGGAACGGGTTGCAGGAGAAACTTTTACTCTGGAATCTCAGTCTGTTTCCAAGTGCCGGATTGAAGTTCCTGCATTTTTCACTGAAAACCCGAGTTGGAGCTAGTACCATCCAATACATATGTATGGAGTGGAGCTGGAAATTGAAAAGAAACTTTATGTTCCCAACAAGCTAGTTGAAGTTCGGCTTTCACACACTTATCTCTCAAAACTGAGCATGTGGAGAGACGTTCGTTCATCTAGCACAAACGGAACGAGTTGCAGGAGAAACTTTTACTCTGGATTCTCAGTCTGTTTCCAAGTGCCTGTTTGAAGTTCCTGCACTTTTCGCTGTTAAACAGTGTTGGAGCTAGTACCTTCCCGTATGTATGTATGGAATGGAGTTGGAAACTTAAAAGATACTATGTTTTCCGCACAAGCTAGTTGAAAGTCGGGTTTCACACAAAATTATCTCTGAAAACTGTGCATGTGGAGAGACTTTCGTTCATCTAGCACAAAGGGAATGGGTTGCAGGAGAAACTTTTACTCTGGTTTCTCAGTCTGTTCCAAGTGCCGGTTGAATTTCCTGCAGTTTTCACTGTAAAACCTAGTTGGAGCTAGTACCTTCCCATATATATGTATGGAGTGGAGTTGGAATCTGAAAAGAAACTTTGTGTTCCCAGCAAGCTAGTTGAATGACGGCTTTCACACACACTTACCTCTCAAAACTGAGCATGTGGAGAGACGTTCGTTCATCTAGCACAAAGGGAACGGATTGCAGGAGAAACTTTTACTCTGGTTTCTCAGTCTTTTTCCTAGTGCCGGTTTGAAGTTTCTGCAGTTTTCACTATAAAACTTAGTTAGAGCTAATACCTTCCCATATATATTTATGGAGTGGATTTGGAAACAGAAAAGAAACTTTTCAGTTTCCAACAAGCTAATTGAAGAACGGCATTCACACACACTTATCTCTCAAAACTGAGCATGTGGAGAGACGTTCGTTCATCTAGCACAAAGGGAATGGGATGCAGGAGAAACTTTTACTCTGGTTTCTCAGTCTGTTCCAAGTGCCGGTTGAAGTTCCTGCAGTTTTCACTGTAAAACCTAGTTGGAGCTAGTACCTTCCCATATATATGTATGGATTGGTGTTGGAAACTGAAAAGAAACTTTGTGTTCCCAAAAAGCTAGTTGAAGGACGACTTTCACACACACTTATCTCTCAAAACTGAGCATGTGGAGAGACGATCGTTCACCTAGCACAAAGGGAACGGTTTGCAGGAGAAAGTTTTACTCTGGTTTCTCAGTCTGTTTCCAAGTGCCGGTTTGAAGATCCTGAATTTTTCACTGTAAAACCGAGTTGGAGCTAGTACCTTCCCATATATATGTATGGAGTGGTGTTGGAAACTGAAAAGAAACTTTGTTTTCCCAACAAGGTAGTTGAAGGACGGTTTCACACACACATATCTCTGAAAAATGAGCATGTGGAGAGACGTTCGTTCATCTAGCACAAAGGGAACGGGTTGCAGGACAAACTTTTACTCTGGATTCTCAGTCTGTTTCCAAGTGCCTGTTTGAAGTTCCTGCAGTTTTCACTGTAAAACCGTGTTGGAGCTAGTACCTTCCCGTATGTATGTATGGAGTGGAGTTGGAAACTGTATATGAACTATGTGTTCCGAACAAGCTAGTTGAAGGTCGGCTTTCACACAAAATTATCTCTCAAAACTGAGCATGTGGAGAGACGTTCTTTCATCTAGCACAAAGGGAATGGGTTGAAGGAGAAAGTTTTACTCTGGTTTCTCAGTCTGTTTCCTAGTGCCGGTTTGAACTTCCTGCAGTTTTCACTGTAAAACCGAGTTGGAGCTAGTACCTTCCCATATATATGTATGGAGTGGAGTTGGAAACTGAAAAGAAACTTTGTGTTCCCAACAAGCTAGTTGAAGGATGGCTTTCACACACATTTGTCTCTCAAAATTGAGCATGTGGAGAGACGTTCGTTCATCTAGCACAAAGGGAACTGGTTGCAGGAGAAAGTTTTACTCTGGTTTCTCAGTGTGTTTCCTAGTGCCGGTTTGAACTTCCTGCAGTTTTCACTGTAAAACCAAGTTGGAGCAAGTACCTTCCCATATAAATGTATGGAGTGGAGTTGGAAACGGAAATGAAACTTTATGTTCCCAAAAAGCTAGTTGAAGGACGGCTTTCACACACAATTATCTCTCAAAACTGAGCATGTGGAGAGACGTTCGTTCATGTAGCACAAAGGGAACAGGTTGCAGGGGAAACTTTTTCTCTGGTTACTCAGTCTGTTTCCTAGTGCCTGTTTGAAGGTCCTGCAGTTTTCACTGTAAAACCGATTTGGAGCTAGTACCTTCCCATATATATGTATGGAGTGGAGTTTTAATCTGAAAAGAAACTTTGTGTTCCCAACAAGCTAGTTGAAGGACGGGTTTCACACAAACATAACTCTCAAAACTGAGCATGTGGAGAGACGTTCGTTCATCTAGCACAAATGGAACGGGTTGCAGGGGAAACTTTTACTCTGGTTTCTCAGTCTGTTCCAAGTGCCGGTTGAATTTCCTGCAGTTTTCACTGTAAAACCTAGTTGGAGCTCGTACCTTCCATTATATATGTATGGATTGGAGTTGGAAACTGAAAAGAAACTTTGTGTTCCCAACAAGCTAGTTGAAGGACGGCTTTCACACACAATTATCTCTCAAAACTGAGCATGTGGAGAGACGTTCGTTCATGTAGCACAAAGGGAACGGTTTGAAGGAGAAAGTTTTACTATGGTTTCTCAGTCTGTTTCCTAGTGCCGGGTTGAACTTCCTGCAGTTTTCACTGTAAAACTGATTTGGAGCTAGTACCTTCCCATATATATGTATGGAGTGGAATTGGAAACTGAAAAGAGACTTTGTGTTCCCAACAAGCTAGTTGAAGGACGGCTTTCACACACACATAACTCTCAAAACTGAGCATGTGGAGAGACGTTCGTTCATCTAGCACAAATGGAACGGGTTACAGGAGAAACTTTTACTTTGGATTCTCAGTGTGTTTCCTAGTGCCAGTTTGAAGTTCCTGCAGTTTTCACTGTAAAACCGAGTTGGAGCTAGTATCTTCCCATATATATGTATGGAGTGGAGTTGGAAACTGAAAAGAAACTTTCTGTTCCCAACAAGCTAGTTGAAGTTCGGCTTTCACACACACATATCTCTGAAAACTGAGTATGTGGAGAGACGTCCGTTCATCTAGCACAAAGGGAACGGGTTGCAGGAGAAAGTTTTACTCTGGAATCTCAGTCTGTTTCCAAGTGCCGGATTGAAGTTCCTGCATTTTTCACTGTAAAACCGAGTTGGAGCTACTACCTTCCAATATATATGTATGGAGTGAATTTGGAAATTGAAAAGAAACTTTGTGTTCCCAACAAGCTAGTTGAAGTTCGGCTTTCACACACACTTATCTCTCAAAACTGAGCATGTGGAGAGATGTTCGTTCATCTAGCACAAACGGAACGAGTTGCAGGAGAAACTTTTACTCTGGTTTCCCAGTCTGTTTTCTAGTGCTGGTTTGAAGTTCCTGATATTTTCACTGTAAAACCTAGTTGGAGCTAGTACCTTCCCATATATATGTATGGATTGGAGTTGGAAACTGTAAAGAAACTTTGTGTTCCCAACAAGCTAGTTGAAGGACGGCTTTCACACACACTTATCTCTCAAAACTGAGCATGTGGAGAGACGTTCGTTCATCCAGCACAAAGGGAACGGTTTGCAGGAGAAACATTTACTCTGGTTTCTCAGGCTGTTCCAAGTGCCGGTTGAATTTCCTGCAGTTTTCACTGTAAAACCTAGTTGGGGCTAGTACCTTCCCATATATATGTATGGAGTGGAGTTGGAAACTGAAAAGAAACTTTGTGTTCCCAACAAGCTAGTTGAAGGACGGCTTTCACACACACTTTTCTCTCAAAACTGAGCATGTGGTGAGACGTTCGTTCTTCTGGCACAAAGGTAACACGTTGCAGGAGAAACTTTTACTCTGGTTTCTCAGTCTTTGTCCTAGTGCCGGTTTGAAGTTCCTGTATTTTTCACTGTAAAACCGAGTTGGAGCTTGTACCTTCCCATATATATGTATGGAGTGGAGTTGGAAACTGAAAAGAAACTTTGTGTTCCCAACAAGCTAGTTGAAGGACGGCTTTCACACACACTTATCTCTCAAAACTGAGCATGTGGAGAGACGTTCGTTCACCCAGCACAAAGGGAACGTTTTGCAGAAGAAACAATTACTCTGGTTTCTCAGGCTGTTCCAAGTGCCGGTTGAAGTTCCTGCAGTTTTCACTGTAAAACCTAGTTGGAGCTAGTACCTTCCCATATATATGTATGGAGTGGAGTTGGAAACTGAAAAGAAACTTTGTGTTCACAACAAGCTAGTTGAAGGACGGCTTTCATACACACTTTTCTCTCAAAACTGAGCATGTGGAGAGACGTTCGTTCATCTGGCACAAAGGGAACACGTTGCAGGAGAAACTTTTACTCTGGTTTCTCAGTCTTTTTCCTAGTGCCGGTTTGAAGTTCCTGCAGTTTTCACTGTAAAACCGAGTTGTAGCTAGTACCTTCCCATGTATATGTATGGAGTGGAGTTGGAAACTGAAAAGAAACTTTGTGTTCCCAACAAGGTAGTTGAAGGACGGCTTTCACACACACATATCTCTGAAAACTGAGCATGTGGAGAGAAGTTCGTTCATCTAGCACAAAGGGAACGGGTTGCAGGAGAAACTTTTACTCTGGTTTCTCAGTCTGTTTCCAACTGCCTGTTTGAAGTTCCTGCAGTTTTCGCTGTAAAACCGTGTTGGAGCTAGGACCTTCCCGTATGTATGTATGGAATGGAGTTGGAAACTGAAAAGAAACTATGTGTTCCGAACAAGCTAGTTGAAGGTCGGCATTCACACAAAATTATCTCTCAAAACTGAGCATGTGGAGAGACTTTCGTTCATCTAGCACAAAGGGAACGGTTTGCAGGAGAAACTTTTACTCTGGTTTCTCAGTCTGTTCCAAATGCCGGTTGAATTTCATGCAGTTTTCACTGTAAAACCTAGTTGGAGCTAGTACCTTCCAATATATATGTATGGAGTGGAGTTGGAATCTGAAAAGAAACTTTGTGTTCCCAGCAAGCTAGTTGAATGACGGATTTCACACACACTTATCTCTCAAAACTGAGCATGTGGAGAGACGTTCGTACATCTAGCACAAAGGGAATGGTTTGCAGGAGAAACTTTTACTCTGGTTTCTCAGTCTGTTTCCTAGTGCCGTTTTGAATTTCCTGCAGTTTTCACTGTAAAACCGAGTTGGAGCTAGTACCTTCTAATATATATGTATGGGGTGGAGTAGGAAACTGAAAAGAAATTTTTTGTTTCCAACAGGCTAGTTGAAGGGCGGCTTTCACACACATTTATCTCTCAAAACTGAGCATGTGGAGACACGTTCGTTCATCTAGCACAAATGGAAAGGGTTGCAGAGGAAACTTTTACTCTGGTTTCTCAGTCTGTTTCCTAGTGCCGATTTGAACTTCCTGCAGTTTTCACTGTAAAACCGAGTTGGAGCAAGTACCTTCCCATATAAATGTATGGAGTGGATTTGGAAACTGAAATGAAACTTTATGTTCCCAAAAAGCTAGTTGAAGTACGGCTTTCACACACACTTATCTCTCAAAACTGAGCATGTGGAGAGACGTTCATTCATGTAGCACAAAGGGAACGGGTTGCAGGAGAAACTTTTACTCTGGTTTCTCAGTCTGTTTCCTTGTGCCAGTTTGAAGTTCCTGCAGTTTTCACTGTAAAACCGAGTTGGAGCTAGTACCTTCCCAGATATATGTATGGAGTGGAGTTGGAAACTGAAAAGAAACTTTGTGTTCCCAACAAGCTATTTGAAGGACGGCTTTCACACACACATATCTCTGAAATCTGAGCATGTGGAGAGACGTTCGTTCATCTAGCACAAAGGGAAAGGGTTGCAGTAGAAACTTTTACTCTGGTTTCTCAGTCTGATCCAAGTGCCGTTTGAATTTCCTGCAGTTTTCACTGTAAAACCTAGTTGGAGCTAGTACCTTCCATTATATATGTATGGAGTGGAGTTGGAAACTGAAAAGAAACTTTGTGTTCCCAACAAGCTAGTTGAAGGACGGCTTTCACACACACTTATCTCTCAAAACTGAGCATGTGGAGAGACGTTCATTCATGTAGCACAAAGGGAACGGTTTGAAGGAGAAAGTTTTATTCTGGTTTCTCAGTCTGTTTACTTGTGCCGGTTTGATCTTCCTGCAGTTTTCACTGTAAAACTGAGTTGGAGCTAGTACCTTCCCATATATATGTATGGAGTGGAATTGGAAAATGAAAACAGACTTTGTGTTCCCAACAAGCTAGTTGAAGGACGGCTTTCACACACACATATCTCTGAAAACTGAGTATGTGGAGAGACGTCCGTTCATCTAGCACAAAGGGAACGGGTTGCAGGAGAAACTTTTA
This sequence comes from Camelus dromedarius, assembly GCF_036321535.1. Lineage (NCBI taxonomy): Eukaryota > Metazoa > Chordata > Mammalia > Artiodactyla > Camelidae > Camelus > Camelus dromedarius. Next base: position 10,503,762 of record NC_087470.1, on the reverse strand, counting down.
GTCTGGAATCTCAGTCTGTTTCCAAGTGCCGGATTGAAGTTCCTGCATTTTTCACTGTAAAACCGAGTTGGAGCTAGTACCTTCCAATACATATGTATGGAGTGAAGCTGGAAATTGAAAAGAAACTTTGTGTTCCCAACAAGCTAGTTGAAGTTCGGCTTTCACACACACTTATCTCTCAAAACTGAGCATGTGGAGAGACGTTCGTTCATCTAGCAAAATCGGAACGAGTTGCAGGAGAAACTTTTACTCTGGATTCTCAGTCTGTTTCCAAGTGCCTGATTGAAGTTCCTGCAGTTTTCGCTGTAAAACCGTGTTGGAGCTAGTACCTTCCCGTATGTATGTATGGAATGGAGTTGGAAACTTAAAAGAAACTATGTGTTCCGAACAAGCAAGTTGAAGGTCGGATTTCACACAAAATTATCTCTGAAAACTGTGCATGTGGAGAGACGTTCGTTCATCTAGCACAAAGGGAACGGGTTGCAGGAGAAACTTTTACTCTGGTTTCTCAGTCTGTTCCAAGTGCCGGTTGAATTTCCTGCAGTTTTCACTGTAAAACCTAGTTGGAGCTAGTACCTTCCTAGATATATGTATGGAGTGGAGTTGGAAACTGAAAAGAAACTTTGTGTTCCCAACAAGCTATTTGAAGGACGGCTTTCACACACCCATATCTCTGAAATCTGAGCATCTGGAGAGACGTTCGTTCATCTAGCACAAAGGGAAAGGTTTGCAGTAGAAACTTTTACTCTGGTTTCTCAGTCTTTATCCTAGTGCCGGTTTGAACTTCCTGCAGTTTTCACTGTAAAACTGAGTTGGAGCTAGTACCTTCCCATATATATGTATGGAGTGGATTTGGAAACTGAAAAGAGACTTTGTGTTCCCAACAAGCTAGTTGAAGGACGGTTTTCACACACACATAACTCTCAAACCTGAGCATGTGGAGAGACGTTCGTTCATCTAGCACAAATGGAACGGGTTGCATGAGAAACTTTTACTTTGGTTTCTCAGTCTGTTTCCTAGTGTCAGTTTGAAGTTCCTGCAGTTTTCACTGTAAAACCGAGTTGGAGCTAGTACCTTCCCATATATATGTATGGAGTGGAGTTGGAAACTGAAAAGAAACTTTCTGTTCCCAACAAGCTAGTTGAAGTACGGCTTTCACACACACTTATCTCTGAAAACTGAGTATGTGGAGAGACGTCCATTCATCTAGCACAAAGGGAACGGGTTGCAGGAGAAACTTTTACTCTGGAATCTCAGTCTGTTTCCAAGTGCCGGATTGAAGTTCCTGCATTTTTCACTGAAAACCCGAGTTGGAGCTAGTACCATCCAATACATATGTATGGAGTAGAGCTGGAAATTGAAAAGAAACTTTATGTTCCCAACAAGCTAGTTGAAGTTCGGCTTTCACACACACTTATCTCTCAAAACTGAGCATGTGGAGAGACGTTCGTTCATCTAGCACAAACGGAACGAGTTGCAGGAGAAACTTTTACTCTGGATTCTCAGTCTGTTTCCAAGTGCCTGTTTGAAGTTCCTGCAGTTTTCGCTGTTAAACAGTGTTGGAGCTAGTACCTTCCCGTATGTATGTATGGAATGGAGTTGGAAACTTAAAAGATACTATGTTTTCCGCACAAGCTAGTTGAAAGTCGGGTTTCACACAAAATTATCTCTGAAAACTGTGCATGTGGAGAGACTTTCGTTCATCTAGCACAAAGGGAATGGGTTGCAGGAGAAACTTTTACTCTGGTTTCTCAGTCTGTTCCAAGTGCCGGTTGAATTTCCTGCAGTTTTCACTGTAAAACCTAGTTGGAGCTAGTACCTTCCCATATATATGTATGGAGTGGAGTTGGAATCTGAAAAGAAACTTTGTGTTCCCAGCAAGCTAGTTGAATGACGGCTTTCACACACACTTACCTCTCAAAACTGAGCATGTGGAGAGACGTTCGTTCATCTAGCACAAAGGGAACGGATTGCAGGAGAAACTTTTACTCTGGTTTCTCAGTCTTTTTCCTAGTGCCGGTTTGAAGTTTCTGCAGTTTTCACTATAAAACTTAGTTAGAGCTAATACCTTCCCATATATATTTATGGAGTGGATTTGGAAACAGAAAAGAAACTTTTCAGTTTCCAACAAGCTAATTGAAGAACGGCATTCACACACACTTATCTCTCAAAACTGAGCATGTGGAGAGACGTTCGTTCATCTAGCACAAAGGGAATGGGATGCAGGAGAAACTTTTACTCTGGTTTCTCAGTCTGTTCCAAGTGCCGGTTGAAGTTCCTGCAGTTTTCACTGTAAAACCTAGTTGGAGCTAGTACCTTCCCATATATATGTATGGATTGGAGTTGGAAACTGAAAAGAAACTTTGTGTTCCCAAAAAGCTAGTTGAAGGACGGCTTTCACACACACTTATCTCTCAAAACTGAGCATGTGGAGAGACGATCGTTCACCTAGCACAAAGGGAACGGTTTGCAGGAGAAAGTTTTACTCTGGTTTCTCAGTCTGTTTCCAAGTGCCGGTTTGAAGATCCTGAATTTTTCACTGTAAAACCGAGTTGGAGCTAGTACCTTCCCATATATATGTATGGAGTGGTGTTGGAAACTGAAAAGAAACTTTGTTTTCCCAACAAGGTAGTTGAAGGACGGTTTCACACACACATATCTCTGAAAAATGAGCATGTGGAGAGACGTTCGTTCATCTAGCACAAAGGGAACGGGTTGCAGGACAAACTTTTACTCTGGATTCTCAGTCTGTTTCCAAGTGCCTGTTTGAAGTTCCTGCAGTTTTCACTGTAAAACCGTGTTGGAGCTAGTACCTTCCCGTATGTATGTATGGAGTGGAGTTGGAGACTGTATATGAACTATGTGTTCCGAACAAGCTAGTTGAAGGTCGGCTTTCACACAAAATTATCTCTCAAAACTGAGCATGTGGAGAGACGTTCTTTCATCTAGCACAAAGGGAATGGGTTGAAGGAGAAAGTTTTACTCTGGTTTCTCAGTCTGTTTCCTAGTGCCGGTTTGAACTTCCTGCAGTTTTCACTGTAAAACCGAGTTGGAGCTAGTACCTTCCCATATATATGTATGGAGTGGAGTTGGAAACTGAAAAGAAACTTTGTGTTCCCAACAAGCTAGTTGAAGGATGGCTTTCACACACATTTGTCTCTCAAAATTGCGCATGTGGAGAGACGTTCGTTCATCTAGCACAAAGGGAACTGGTTGTAGGAGAAAGTTTTACTCTGGTTTCTCAGTGTGTTTCCTAGTGCCGGTTTGAAGATCCTGCAGTTTTCACTGTAAAACTGAGTTAGATCTAGTACATTCCCATATATATTTATGGAGTGGAGTTGGAAACTGAAAAGAAACTTTTTGTTTCCAACAAGCTAGTTGAAGAAAGGCTTTCACACTCAATTATCTCTCAAATGTGAGCATGTGGAGAGACGATCGTTCATCTAGCACAAAGGGAACGGGTTGCAGGAGAAAGTTTTACTCTGGTTTCTCAGTCTGTTTCCTAGTGCCGGTTTGAACTTCCTGCAGTTTTCGCTGTAAAACGGAGTTGGAGCTAGTACCTTCCCATATATATTTATTTAGTGCAGTTGGAAACTGAAAAGAATCATTGTGTTCCCAACAAGCTATTTGAAGGACGGCATTCACACACACATATCTCTCAAAATTCAGCATGTGGAGGGACGTTCGTTCATCTAGCACAAAGGGAACTGGTTGCAGGAGAAAGTTTAACTCTGGTTTCTCAGTGTGTTTCCTAGTGCCGGTTTGAAGATCCTGCAGTTTTCACTGTAAAACTGAGTTAGATCTAGTACCTTCCCATATATATTTATGGAGTGGAGTTGGAATCTGAAAAGAAACTTTTTGTTTCCAACAAGCTAGTTGAAGAAAGGCTTTCACACACAATTATCTCTCAAAAGTGAGCATGTGGAGAGACAATCGTTCATATAGCACAAAGGGAACGGGTTGCAGGATAAAGTTTTACTCTGGTTTCTCAGTCTGTTTCCTAGTGCCAGTTTGAAGTTCCTGCAGTTTTCACTGTAAAACCGAGTTGGAGCTAGTACCTTCCCATATATACTTATGGAGAGGAGTTGGAAACTGAAAAGAAACTTTGTGTTCCCAACATGCTAGTTGAAGGACGGCTTTCACACACACATATCTCTGAAAAATGAGCATGTGGAGAGACGTTCATTCATCTAGCACAAAGGGAACGGTTTGCAGGAGAAACTTTTATTCTGGTTTCTCAGTCTGTTTCCAAGTGCCGGTTTGAAGTTCCTGCAGTTTTCACTGTAAAACCGAGTTGGAGCTTGTACCTTCCGTTATATATGTATGGGGTGGAGTTGGAAACTGAAAAGAAACTTTGTGTTCCCAACAAGCTAGTTTAACGACGGCTTTCACACACACATATCTCTGAAAATTGAGCATGTGGAGAGACGTTCGTTCATCTAGCACAAAGGGAACGGGTTGCAGGAGAAAGTTTTACTCTGGTTTCTCAGTCTGTTTCCTAGTGCCGGTTTGAAGTTCCTGCAGTTTTCACTGTAAAACCGAGTTGGAACTAGTACCTTCCCTTATATATGTATGGAGTGGAGTTTTAAAATTAAAAGAAACTTTGTGTTCCCAACAAGCTAATTGAAGGACGTCTTTCACACACACTTATCTCTCAAAACTGAGCATGTGGAGAGACGTTCGTTCATCTAGCACAAAGGGAACGGGTTGCAGGAGAAACTTTTACTCTGGTTTCTCAGTCTGTTTCCTAGTGCCAGTTTGAATTTCCTGCAGTTTTCACAGTAAAACCGAGTTGGAGCTAGTACCTTCCCATATATATGTATGGAGTGGAGTTGGAAACTGAAAAGAAAATTTGTGTTCCCAACAAGCTAGTTGAAGGACGGCTTTCACACACACTTTTCTCTCAAAACTTAGCATGTGGAGAGACGTTCGTTCATCTAGCACAAAAAGAACAGGTTGCAGGGGAAACTTTTACTCTGGTTTCTCAGTCTGTTTCCTAGTGCCGGTTTGAAGTTCCTGCAGTTTTCACTGTAAAACCGTGTTGGAGCTTGTACCTTCCCAAATATATGTATGGAGAGGACTTGGAAACTGAAAAGAAAAATTGTGTTCCCATAAAGCTATTTTTAGGACGGCTTTCACACTCTCTTATCTCTCAGAACTGAGCATGTGGGGAGACGTTCGTTCATCTAGCACAAAGGGAACGTGTTGCAGGAGAAACTTTTCTCTGGTTTTTCAGTCTGTTTCCTAGTGCCGGTTTTAACTTCCAGCATTTTTCACTGTAAAACAGAGTTGGAGCTAGTACTTTCCCTTATATATGTATAGGGTGGATTTGGAAACTGAAAAGAAACTTTGTGTTCCCAACAAGCTAGTTGAACGACGGCTTTCACACACACGTATCTCTCAAAACTGAGCATGTTGAGAGAAGTTCGTTCATCTAGCACAAAGGGAACGGGTTGCATTAGAAAGTTTTACTCTGGTTTCTCAGTCTGCTTCCTAGTGCCGGTTTGAAATTCCTGCAGTTTTCACAGTAAAACCGAGTTGGAGCTATTACCTTCCCATATATATGTATGGAATGGAATTGGAAACTGAAAAGAAACTTTGTGTTCCCAACAAGCTAGTTGAAAGAAGGCTTTCACACACACTTATCTCTCAAAACTGAGCATGTGGAGAGACGTTCGTACATCTAGCACAAAGGGAACGGGTTGCAGGGAAACTTTTACTCTTGATTCTCAGTCTGTTTCCTAGTGCCGGTTTGAACTTCCTGCAGTTTTCACGGTAAAACCGAGTTTGAGCTCGTACATTCCCATATATATGTATGGGGTGGAGTTGGAAACTGAAAAGAAATTTTTTGTTTCCAGCAAGCTAGTTGAAGGACGGCTTTCACACACACTTATCTCTCAGAACTGAGCCTGTGGAGAGACATTCGTTCTTCTAGCACAAAGGGAACCGTTTGCAGGAGAAACTTTTTCTCTGGTTTCTCAGTGTGTTTCCTAGTGCCGGTTTGAAGTTCCTGCAGTTTTCACTGTAAACCCGAGTTGCAGCTAGTACCACCCCATATATATGTATGGAGTGGATTTGGCAAGTGAAAAAAACTTTGTGTTCCCAACAATCTAGGTGAAGGTCGGCTTTCACACACACTTATCTCTCAGAACTGAGCATGTGGAGACACTTTCGTTCATCTAGCACAAAGTGAACTGGCTGCAGGAGAAAATTTTACTCTGGTTTCTCAGTCGGTTTCCTAGTGCCGGTTGGAAGTTCCTGCATTTTTCACTGTAAAACCGAGTTGGAACTAGTCCCTAGCCATAGATATGTATGGTGTGGGATTTTCAACTGAAAAGAAACTTTGTGTTCCCAACAAGCAATTTGAAGGACTGTTTTCACACACACTTATCCCTTAGAACAGTGCATGTGGATAGACGTTCTTTCAACTAGCACAAAAGGAACGGGTTGCAGGAGAAACTTTTACTCTGGTTTCTCAGTCTGTTTCCTATTGCCGGTTTGAAGTTCCTGCAGTTTTCACTGTAAAAATGAGTTGGAGCTTGTACCTCCCCTTATATATGTATATAGTGGGGATTGCAACTGAAAAGAAACTTTGTGTTCCCAACAAGCTAGATGAATTACGGCTTTCCCACACAATTATCTCTCAGAAATGAGCATGTGGAGAGACGTTCATTCATCTAGCACAAAGGGATCGGGTTGCAGGGAAACATTTACTCTGGGTTCTCAGTCTGTTAACTAGTGCCGGTTTGAAGTTCCTGCAGTTTTCACGGTAAAACCGAGTTGGAGCTTGTATCTCCCATATATATGTAAGCAGAGGAGTTTGCAACTTAAAAGAAACTTTGTCTTCCCAACAAGCTAGGTGAAGGAAGGCTTTCACACACACTTATCTCTCAGAACTGAGCATGTGGAGAGACGTTCCCTCATCTAGCACAAAGGGAATACGTTGCAGGAGAAACTTTTACTCTGGATTCTCAGTCTGTTTCCTTTTGCCGGTTGGAAGTTCCTGCAGTTTTCACTGTAAAACCGAGTTGGAGCTAGTACCACCCCTTATAAATGTTTGGAGAGGTGTTTGCACCTGAAAAGAGACTTTCTGTTCCCAACAAACTAGGTGAAGGACGGCTTTCACACACACATATCTCTCAGACCTGAGCATGTGTAGAGACTTTCGTTCATCTAGCACAAAATGAACGGGTTGCAGGGGAAAATTTCTCTGGTTTCTCAGTCTGTTTCCTAGTGCCGGTTTGAAGTTACTATAGTTTTCACTGTAAAACGGAGTTGGAGCTATTACCTCCCCATATATATGTATGGAGTGGAGTCTGCAACTAAATAAATCTTACTGTTGCCAACAAGCAAGGTCAAGGATGGCTGTCACACACAATTATCTCTCAGAACTGAGCATGAGGAGAGACGTTCGTTCATATAGCACAAAGGGAACGGGTTGCAAGGGAAACTTTTACTCTGGTTTCTCATTCTATTTCCTAGTGCCAGTCTGAAGTTCCTGCACTTTTCACTGTAAAACGGAGTTGGAGCTAGTACCTCCCCATATATATGTATGGAGTGGATTTTTCATCTAAAAAGTAACTTATTTTTCCCAACAAGCAAGGTGAAGTACGGCTTTCAAACTCACTTATCTCTCAGAAATGAGCATGTGGAGAGACATTCGTTCATCAAGCACAAAGTGAACAGATTGCAGGAGAAACTATTAGTCTGGTTTCTCAGTATTTTTCCTAGTGCCTGTTTGAAGTTCCGGCAGTTCTCACTGTAAAATCTGATTTGGAGGTAGTACCTCCCCATATATATGTATGGAGTGGAGTTTGCACCTGAAAAGAAACTTTGTGTTCCCAAAAAGCTAGGTGAAAGACGGCTTTCACACACACTTATCTCTCAAAACTGAGCATGTGGAGAGACGTTCGTTCATCTGGCACAAAGGGAACAGGTTGCAGGGGAAACTTATACTCTTGTTTCTCAGTGTGTTTCCTACTCCCGGTTTGAAGTTCCTGCATTTTTCACTGTAAACCCGAGTTGGAGCTAGTACCTCCCCATATATATATATGGAGTAGAGTTTGCACCTGAAAATAAATTTGTGTTCCCAACAAGCTAGGTGAAAGACGGCTTTCACACACACTTTTCTCTCAGAACTGAGAAAGTGGAGAGACTTTCGTTCATCTAGCACAAAGGGAACAGGTTGTAGGAAAAACTTTTCTCTGGTTTCTCAGTCTGTTTCCTAGTGCCGGTTTGAAGTTCCTGCAGTTTTCACTGTAAAACCGAGTTGGAGCTAGTACTTCCCCATATATATTTTGGAGTGAAGTTTGCAACTGTAAAGAAACTTTGTGTTTCAAACAGCAAGGTGAAATACGGCTTTCACACACACTTATCTCTCAGAACTGAGCATGTGGAGAGACTTTGTTCATCTAGACCAAAGTGAACGGTTTGCAGGTGAAACATTTACTGTGGATTCTCAGTCTGTTTCCTAGTGCCTATTTGAATTTCCTGCAGTTTTCACTTTAAAAAGATTTGGAGTTAGTACCTCCTCATATATATATATGGATTGGAGTTGGCAACTGGAAAGAAACTTTGTGTTCCCAACAAGGTAGGTGAAGGACGCCTTTCACACACACTTATCTCTCAGAACTGAGCATTTGGAAAGACGTTCGTTCATCTAGCACAAAGGGAACGAGTTGCAGGAGAAACTGTTACTCTGGTTTCTCAGTCTGTTTCCTAGTGCCGGTTTGATTTTCCTGCAATTTTCACTGTAAAATCGAGTCGGAAATTGTACCTCCCTGTATATATGTATGAAGGGGAGTAAGCACCTGAAAAGATACTTTGTGTTCCCAACAAGCTAGCTGAAGTACGGCTTTCACAGACACTTATCTTTCAGAACTGAGCATGTATAGAAACTTTCATTCAACTAGCACAAAGGGAACGGGTAGCAGGAGAAACTTTTACTCTGCTTGCTCAGTCTGTTTCCTAGTGCCGGATTGAAGTTCCTGCAGTTTTCACTGTAAAACCTAGTTGGAGCTAGTACCACCCCTTATATATGTATGGAGTGGAGTTTGCAACTGAAAATAAACTTTGTGTCCCCAACAAGCTAGCTGAAGATCAGCTTTCACACACAATTTTCTCTCCGAACTGAGCATGTGGAGAGACGTTCGTTCATCTAGCACAAAGGGAACGGGTTGCATGAGAAAATTTCTCTGGTTTCTCAGTCTGTTTCATATTGCCGGTTGAAGTTCCTGCAGTTTTCACTGTAAAACCGAGTTGGAGCTAGTACCTCCCCATATATATGTATGGAGTGGATTTTGCAACTAAAAAAAACTTAGTGTTCCCAACAAGTATGGTCAAGTTCTGCTTTCACACACAATTATCCCTCAGAACTGAGCATGTGGAGAGACGTTCGTTCATCTAGCACAAAGGGAACGGGTTGCAGGATAAACTTTTACTTTGGTTTCTCAGTCTGTTTCCTAGTGCCGTTTTGAAGTTCCTGCAGTTTTCACTGTAAAACCGAGTTGGAGCTAATACATCCCCATATATATTTTTGGAGTGAAGTATGCAAATGTAAAGAAACTTTGTGTTCCAAACAGCAAGTTGATATACGGCTTTCACACACCCTTATCTCTCAGAACTGAGCATGTGGAGAGACTTTGTTCATCTAGCCCAAAGTGAACGGTTTGCAGGTGAAACATTTATTGTGGTTTCTCAGTCTGTTTCCTAGTGCCGGTTTGAAGTTCCAGTAGTTTTAACTGTAAAACCCAATTTGAGCAATTACCTCCCCATATACATGTATAGATTGGAGTCTGCAACTAAAAAAATCTTACTGTTCCCAACAAGCAAGGTCAAGGATGGCTGTCACACAGAATTATCTCACAAAACTTAGCATGTGGAGAGATGTTCGTTCATATAGCACAAAGGGAACGGGTTGCAAGAGAAAATTTTACTCTGGTTTCTCACTCTGTTTCCTAGTGCCAGTCTGAAGTTCCTGCACTTTTCACTGTAAAACGGAGTTGGATCTAGTACCTCCCCATATATATGTATGGAGTGGAGTTTGCACCTGAAAAGGAACTTTGTGTTCCCAACAAGCTAGGTGAAAGTCGGCTTTCACACACACTTATCTCCCAGAACTGAGCATGTGGAGATAAGTTCGTTCATCTAGCACAAAGGGAACAGGTTGCAGGAGAAACTATTTCTCTGGGTTCTCAGTCTGTTTCATAGTGCCGGTTTGAATTTCCTGCAATTATCACTGTAGAAGATTGTTAGAGCTATTACTTCCCCATATATATGTATGGAGTGTAGTTTGCACCTGAAAAGAAACTTTGTGTTCCCAACAAGATAGCTGAAGGGCGACTGTCACACACACATAACTCTCAGAACTGTGCATGTGGAGAGACGTTCGTTCATCTAGCACAAAGGGAACGGGTTGCAGGACAAACTTTTACTCTGGTTTCTCAGTCTGTTTCCTAGTTCGGGTTTGAAGTTACTGCAGTTTTCACAGTAAAACCGAGTTGGAGCTTGTACCTCCACATATATATGTATGGATTGGAGATGGTATCTGAAAAGAAACTTTGTGTTCCCAACAAGCTAGGTGAAGGACGGCTTTCAAACACACTTATCTCTCAGAACTTAACATATGGAGAGACGTATGTTCATCTATCAAAAACGGAACCGGATGAAGGAGAAAATTTTACTCGGGTTTCTCACTGTGTTTCCTAGTGCCGGGTTGAAGTTCCTGCAATTTACAGTCTAAAACCGAGTTGGAGCTTGAACCTCCCCATATATATGTATGGATTTTTAGTTGGTAACTGAAAAGAAACTTTGTGTTCCCAACAAGCTAGTTGAAGGACGGCTTTCACACACACTTATCTCTCAGAACTGAGCATGTGAAGAGAATTTCGTTCATCTAGCCCAAGGGGAACGGGTTGCATGTCAAAATTTCTCTGGTTTCTCAGTCTGTTTCCTATTGCCGGTTGATTTTCCTGCAGTTTTCACTTTAAAACGGAGTTGGAGCTTTTACATCTCCATATATATGTATGGAGTGGAGTTTGCAACTAAAAAAAACTTAGTGTTCCCAGCAAGCATGGTCAAGGACTGCTTTCACACAGAATTATCCTTCAGAACTGAGCATGTGTAGAGACGTTCTTTCATCTAGCACAAAGGGAACGGGTTGCAGGATAAACTTTTACTCTGGTTTCTCAGTCTGTTTCCTAGAGCAGATTGAAGTTCCTGCAGTTTTCACTGTAAAACCGAGTTGAAGCTAGTACCTCCCCATATATATGTTTGGAGTGGAGTTTGCAACTGAAAAGATACTTTGTGTTCCCAACAAGCTAGTTGAAGGACGGCTTTCACACTCACTTATATCTCAGAACTGAGCATGTGGAGAGACGTTCGTTCATCTAGCACAAAGGGAACGGGTTGCAGGGGAAATTTTCTCTGGTTTCTCAGTCTGTTTCCTAGTGCCGGTTTGAAGTTCCATTAGTTTTCACTGTAAAACGGAGTTGGAGTTATTACCTCACCAAATATATGTATGGAGTGGAGTCTACAACTAAAAAAATCTTACTTTTCCAAACAAGCAAGGTCAAGGATGGCTGTCACACACAATTATCTCTCAGAACTGAGCATGTGGAGAGACGTTCGTTCATATAGCACAAAGGGAACGGGTTGCAAGAGAAACTTTCACTCTGGTTTCTCTGTCTGTTTCCTAGTGCCAGTCTGAAGTTCCTGCACTTTTCACTGTAAAACGGAGTTGGAGATATTACCTCCTCATATATATGTATGGAGTGGAATTTTCACCTTAAAAGTAACTTATTTTTCCCAACAAGCAAGGTGAAGTACGGCTTTCAAACACACTTATCTCTCAGAACTGAGCATGTGGAGAAACGTTCGTTCATCTAGCACAAAAGGAACGGGTTGCAGGAGAAACTATTTCTCTGGGTTCTCAGTCTGTTTCATAGTGCCGGTTTGAATTTCCTGCAGTTCTCACTGTAGAAGAGATTTGGAGCTGTTACCTCCCCATATATATGTATGGAGTGTAGTTTGCACCTGAAAAGAAACTTTGTGTTCCCAACAAGCTAGGTGAAAGACGGCTTTAAAAGACACTTATCTCTCAGAACAGAGCAAGTGGAGAGACATTCGTTCATCTAGCACAAACGGAACGGTTTGCAGGAGAAAATTTCCCTGGTTTCTCAGTCTGTTTCCTAGTGCCGGTTTGATTTCCTGCAGATTTCACTGTAAAATCGAGTCGGAAATAGTACCTCCCCATATATATGTATGAAGGGTCTAAGCAGCTGAATAGATACTTTGTGTTCCCAACAAGCTAGCTGAAGTACGGCTTTCACACACACTTTTCTCTCAGAACTGAGAAAGTGGAGAGACTTTCGTTCATCTAGCACAAAGGGAACAGGTTGCAGGAAAAACTTTTCTCTGGTTTCTCAGTCTGTTTCCTAGTGCCGGTTTGAAGTTCCTGCAGTTTTCACTGTAAAACCGAGTTGGAGCTAGTACTTCCCCATATATATTTTGGAGTGAAGTTTGCAACTGTAAAGAAACTTTGTGTTTCAAACAGCAAGGTGAAATACGGCTTTCACACACACTTATCTCTCAGAACTGAGCATGTGGAGAGACTTTGTTCATCTAGACCAAAGTGAACGGTTTGCAGGTGAAACATTTACTGTGGATTCTCAGTCTGTTTCCTAGTGCCTATTTGAATTTCCTGCAGTTTTCACTTTAAAAAGATTTGGAGTTAGTACCTCCTCATATATATATATGGATTGGAGTTGGCAACTGGAAAGAAACTTTGTGTTCCCAACAAGGTAGGTGAAGGACGCCTTTCACACACACTTATCTCTCAGAACTGAGCATTTGGAAAGACGTTCGTTCATCTAGCACAAAGGGAACGAGTTGCAGGAGAAACTGTTACTCTGGTTTCTCAGTCTGTTTCCTAGTGCCGGTTTGATTTTCCTGCAATTTTCACTGTAAAATCGAGTCGGAAATTGTACCTCCCTGTATATATGTATGAAGGGGAGTAAGCACCTGAAAAGATACTTTGTGTTCCCAACAAGCTAGCTGAAGTACGGCTTTCACAGACACTTATCTTTCAGAACTGAGCATGTATAGAAACTTTCATTCAACTAGCACAAAGGGAACGGGTAGCAGGAGAAACTTTTACTCTGCTTGCTCAGTCTGTTTCCTAGTGCCGGATTGAAGTTCCTGCAGTTTTCACTGTAAAACCTAGTTGGAGCTAGTACCACCCCTTATATATGTATGGAGTGGAGTTTGCAACTGAAAATAAACTTTGTGTCCCCAACAAGCTAGCTGAAGATCGGCTTTCACACACAATTTTCTCTCCGAACTGAGCATGTGGAGAGACGTTCGTTCATCTAGCACAAAGGGAACGGGTTGCATGAGAAAATTTCTCTGGTTTCTCAGTCTGTTTCATATTGCCGGTTGAAGTTCCTGCAGTTTTCACTGTAAAACCGAGTTGGAGCTAGTACCTCCCCATATATATGTATGGAGTGGATTTTGCAACTAAAAAAAACTTAGTGTTCCCAACAAGTATGGTCAAGTTCTGCTTTCACACACAATTATCCCTCAGAACTGAGCATGTGGAGAGACGTTCGTTCATCTAGCACAAAGGGAACGGGTTGCAGGATAAACTTTTACTTTGGTTTCTCAGTCTGTTTCCTAGTGCCGTTTTGAAGTTCCTGCAGTTTTCACTGTAAAACCGAGTTGGAGCTAATACATCCCCATATATATTTTTGGAGTGAAGTATGCAAATGTAAAGAAACTTTGTGTTCCAAACAGCAAGTTGATATACGGCTTTCACACACCCTTATCTCTCAGAACTGAGCATGTGGAGAGACTTTGTTCATCTAGCCCAAAGTGAACGGTTTGCAGGTGAAACATTTACTGTGGTTTCTCAGTCTGTTTCCTAGTGCCGGTTTGAAGTTCCAGTAGTTTTAACTGTAAAACGGAATTTGAGCAATTACCTCCCCATATACATGTATAGATTGGAGTCTGCAACTAAAAAAATCTTACTGTTCCCAACAAGCAAGGTCAAGGATGGCTGTCACACAGAATTATCTCACAAAACTTAGCATGTGGAGAGATGTTCGTTCATATAGCACAAAGGGAACGGGTTGCAAGAGAAAATTTTACTCTGGTTTCTCACTCTGTTTCCTAGTGCCAGTCTGAAGTTCCTGCACTTTTCACTGTAAAACGGAGTTGGATCTAGTACCTCCCCATATATATGTATGGAGTGGAGTTTGCACCTGAAAAGGAACTTTGTGTTCCCAACAAGCTAGGTGAAAGTCGGCTTTCACACACACTTATCTCCCAGAACTGAGCATGTGGAGATAAGTTCGTTCATCTAGCACAAAGGGAACAGGTTGCAGGAGAAACTATTTCTCTGGGTTCTCAGTCTGTTTCATAGTGCCGGTTTGAATTTCCTGCAATTATCACTGTAGAAGATTGTTAGAGCTATTACTTCCCCATATATATGTATGGAGTGTAGTTTGCACCTGAAAAGAAACTTTGTGTTCCCAACAAGATAGCTGAAGGGCGACTGTCACACACACATAACTCTCAGAACTGTGCATGTGGAGAGACGTTCGTTCATCTAGCACAAAGGGAACGGGTTGCAGGACAAACTTTTACTCTGGTTTCTCAGTCTGTTTCCTAGTTCGGGTTTGAAGTTACTGCAGTTTTCACAGTAAAACCGAGTTGGAGCTTGTACCTCCACATATATATGTATGGATTGGAGATGGTATCTGAAAAGAAACTTTGTGTTCCCAACAAGCTAGGTGAAGGACGGCTTTCAAACACACTTATCTCTCAGAACTTAACATATGGAGAGACGTATGTTCATCTATCAAAAACGGAACCGGATGAAGGAGAAAATTTTACTCGGGTTTCTCAGTGTGTTTCCTAGTGCCGGGTTGAAGTTCCTGCAATTTACAGTCTAAAACCGAGTTGGAGCTTGAACCTCCCCATATATATGTATGGATTTTTAGTTGGTAACTGAAAAGAAACTTTGTGTTCCCAACAAGCTAGTTGAAGGACGGCTTTCACACACACTTATCTCTCAGAACTGAGCATGTGAAGAGAATTTCGTTCATCTAGCCCAAGGGGAACGGGTTGCATGTCAAAATTTCTCTGGTTTCTCAGTCTGTTTCCTATTGCCGGTTGATTTTCCTGCAGTTTTCACTTTAAAACGGAGTTGGAGCTTTTACATCTCCATATATATGTATGGAGTGGAGTTTGCAAATAAAAAAAACTTAGTGTTCCCAACAAGCATGGTCAAGGACTGCTTTCACACAGAATTATCCTTCAGAACTGAGCATGTGTAGAGACGTTCTTTCATCTAGCACAAAGGGAACGGGTTGCAGGATAAACTTTTACTCTGGTTTCTCAGTCTGTTTCCTAGAGCAGATTGAAGTTCCTGCAGTTTTCACTGTAAAACCGAGTTGAAGCTAGTACCTCCCCATATATATGTTTGGAGTGGAGTTTGCAACTGAAAAGATACTTTGTGTTCCCAACAAGCTAGTTGAAGGACGGCTTTCACACTCACTTATATCTCAGAACTGAGCATGTGGAGAGACGTTCGTTCATCTAGCACAAAGGGAACGGTTTGCAGGGGAAATTTTCTCTGGTTTCTCAGTCTGTTTCCTAGTGCCGGTTTGAAGTTCCATTAGTTTTCACTGTAAAACGGAGTTGGAGTTATTACCTCACCAAATATATGTATGGAGTGGAGTCTACAACTAAAAAAATCTTACTTTTCCAAACAAGCAAGGTCAAGGATGGCTGTCACACACAATTATCTCTCAGAACTGAGCATGTGGAGAGACGTTCGTTCATATAGCACAAAGGGAACGGGTTGCAAGAGAAACTTTCACTCTGGTTTCTCTGTCTGTTTCCTAGTGCCAGTCTGAAGTTCCTGCACTTTTCACTGTAAAACGGAGTTGGAGATATTACCTCCTCATATATATGTATGGAGTGGAATTTTCACCTTAAAAGTAACTTATTTTTCCCAACAAGCAAGGTGAAGTACGGCTTTCAAACACACTTATCTCTCAGAACTGAGCATGTGGAGAAACGTTCGTTCATCTAGCACAAAAGGAACGGGTTGCAGGAGAAACTATTTCTCTGGGTTCTCAGTCTGTTTCATAGTGCCGGTTTGAATTTCCTGCAGTTCTCACTGTAGAAGAGATTTGGAGCTGTTACCTCCCCATATATATGTATGGAGTGTAGTTTGCACCTGAAAAGAAACTTTGTGTTCCCAACAAGCTAGGTGAAAGACGGCTTTAAAAGACACTTATCTCTCAGAACAGAGCAAGTGGAGAGACATTCGTTCATCTAGCACAAACGGAACGTTTAGCAGGAGAAAATTTCCCTGGTTTCTCAGTCTGTTTCCTAGTGCCGGTTTGATTTCCTGCAGATTTCACTGTAAAATCGAGTCGGAAATAGTACCTCCCCATATATATGTATGAAGGGTGTAAGCAGCTGAAAAGATACTTTGTGTTCCCAACAAGCTAGCTGAAGTACGGCTTTCACACACACATATCTCTCAGAACTGAGCATGTATAGAAACTTTCATTCACCTAGCACAAAGGGAACGGGTTGCAGGAGAAACTTTTACTCTGGTTGCTCAGTCTGTTTCCTAGTGCCGGTTTGAATTTCCTGCAGTTTTCACTGTAAAACCGAGTTGGAGCTGGTAAAATCCCATATATATTTATGGAGTGGAGTTTGCAACTGAAAAGATACTTTGTGTTCCCAACAAGGTAGGTGAAGTTTGGCTTTCACACACACTTATCTCTCAGAACTGAGCATGTGGATAGACGTTCGTTCATCCAGCACAAAGGGAACGGTTTGCAGGAGAAACTTTTACTCTGGTTTCTCAGTCTGTTTCCTAGTGCCGGTTTGAATTTCCTGCAGTTTTCACTGTAAAACGGGGTTGGAGCTAATACATCCCCATATATATGTATGGAGTGGGGATTTCATCTAAAAATTAACTTAGTTTTCCCAAGAAGTAAGGTGAAGGACGTCTTTCAAACACACTTACCGCTCAGAAATGAGAATGTGGAGAGACTTTCGTTCATCTAGCACAAATGGAAAAGTTTGCAGGAGAAACTTTTACTCTGGTTTCTCAGTCTGTTCCCTAGTGCCTGTTTGACGTTGCTGCAGTTCTCACTGTAAAACTTGATTTGGAGCTAGAACCTCCCCATATATATGTATGGAGTGGAGTTTGCAACTGAAAAGAAACTTTGTGTTCCCAACAACCTAGGTGAAAGACGGCTTTCACACACACTTATCTCTCAGAACTGAGCATGTGGAGATACGTTCGTTCATTTAGCACAAAATGAACGGGTTTCAGGAGTAACTTTTTTCTGGTTTCTCAGTCTGCTTCCTAGTGCCTGTTTGAAGTTCCTGCAGTTTTCACTGTAAAACAGAGTTGCAGCTAGTACCACCCCATATATATGTATGGAGTGGATTTGGCAAATGAAAAGAAACTTTGTGTTCCCAACAATCTAGGTGAAGGATGGCTTTCACACACACTTATCTCTCAGAACTGAGCATGTGGAGAGAATTTCGTTCATCTAGCACAAAGGAAACGGGTTGCATGAGAAAATTTCTCTGGTTTCTCACTCTGTTTCCTATTGCCGGTTGAAGTTCCTGCAGTTTTCACTGAAAAACCGAGTTGGAGCTAGTATCACCAAATATATATGTATGGATTGGAGTTTGCAAGTAAAAAAAACTTAGTGTTCCCAACAATTATGGTCAAGGACTGCTTTCACACACAATTATCCCTCAGAATTGAGCATGTGGAGAGACGTTCGTTCATCTAGCACAAAGGGAACGGGTTGCAGGATAAACTTTTACTCTGGTTTCTCAGTCTGTTTCCTAGTGCCGGTTTGAAGTTCCTGCAGTTTTCACTGTAAAACGGAGTTGGAGCTAGTACCTCCCCATATATATATATGGAGTGAATTTTGCAACTCTAAAGAAATTTTGTGTTCCATACAACAAGGTGAAATACGGCTTTCACACACCCTTATCTCTCAGAACTGAGCATGAGGAGAGACTTTGTTCATCTAGCCCAAAGTGAACGGTTTGCAGGTGTAAATTTTACTGTGGATTCTCAGTCTGTTTCCTAGTGCCTCTTTGAATTTCCTGCAGTTTTCACTTTAAAAATATTTGGAGCTTGTACCTCCTCATATATATGTATGGATTGGAGTTGGCAACTGGAAAGAAAATTTGTGTTCCCAACAAGGTAGGTGAAGGACGCCTTTCACACACACTTATCTCTCAGAACTGAGCATTAGGAAAGACGTTCGTTCATCTAGCACAAAGGGAATGAGTTGCAGGAGAAACTGTTACTCTGGTTTCTCAGTCTGTTTCCTAGTGCCGGTTTTATTTTCCTGCAGTTTTCACAGTAAAATCGAGTCGGAATTAGTACCTCCCCATATATATGTATGAAGGGGAGTAAGCACCTGAAAAGATACTTTGTGTTCCCAACAAGCTAGCTAAAGTACGGCTTTCACAGACACTTATCTTTCAGAACTGATCATGTATAGAAACTTTCATTCAACTAGCAAAAATGGAACGGGTTGCAGGAGAAACTTTTACTCTGGTTGCTCAGTCTGTTTCCTAGTGCCGGTTTGAAGTTCCTGCAGTTTTCACTGTAAAACCGAGTTGGATCAAGTACCTCCCCATATATATTTATGGAGTGGGGTTTGCAACTTAAAGAAACTTTGTGTTCCCAACAAGCTAGTGAAGGACGGCTTTCACACAGCGTTATCTCTCAGTAAATAGCATGTGGCGAGACGTTCGTTCATCTAGCAAAAAGGGAACGAGTTGCAGGCGAAACTCTTACTCTGGGTTCTCAGTCTGTTTCCTAGAGCCGGTTTGAAGTTCCTGCAGTTTTCACTGTAAAACCAAGTTGGGGCTAGTACCTCCCCTTATATATGTTTGGAGTGGAGTTTGCAATTGAAAAGATACTTTGTGTTCCCTACAAGCTAGGTGAAGGACGGCTTTCACACACACTTATATCTCAGAACTGAGCATGTGGAGAGACGTTCGTTCATCTAGCACAAATGGAACAGTTTGCATAAGAAACTTTTACTCTGGTTTCTCAGTCTTTTTGCTAGTGCCTGTTTGAAGTTCCGGCAGTTCTCACTGTAAAATATGATTTGGAGCTAGTACCTCCCCATATATATGTATGGAGTGGAGTTTGCACGTGAAAAGAAACTTTGTGTTCAAATCAAGCTAGGTGAAAGACGGCTTTCACACACACTTATCTCCCAGAACTGAGCATGTGGAGATAAGTTCGTTCATCTAGCACAAAGGGAACGGGTTGCAGGAGAAACTATTACTCTGGGATCTCAGTCTGTTTCATAGTGCCGGTTTGAATTTCCTGCAGTTCTCACTGTAGAAGAGATTTGGAGCAATTACCTCCCCATATATATGTATGGAGTGTAGTTTGCACCTGAAAAGAAACTTTGTGTTCCCAACAAGCTATGTGAAAGACGGCTTAAAAAGAAGCTTATCTCTCAGAACTGAGCAAGTGGAGAGACATTCGTTCATCTAGCACAAACGGAACGGATTGCAGGGGAAAATTTCCCTGGTTTCTCAGTCTGTTTCCGAGTGCTGGTTTGATTTCCTGCAGATTTCACTGTAAAATCGAGTCGGAAATAGTACCTCCCCATATATATGTATGAAGGGGAGTAAGCACCTGAAAAGATACTTTGTGTTCCCAACAAGCTAGCTGAAGTACGGCTTTCACACACACATATCTCTCAGAACTGAGCATGTATAGAAACTTTCATTCACCTAGCACAAAGGGAACGTGTTGCAGGAGAAATATTTACTGTGGTTTCTCAGTCTGTTTCCTAGTGCCGGTTTGAAGTTCCTGCAGTTTTCACTGTAAAACCGAGTTGGAGCTTGTACCTCCCCATATATATGTATGGATTGGAATTTGCAACTGAAAAGAAACTTTGTGTTCCCAACAAGCTAGGTGAAAGACGGCTTTCACACACACTTATCTCTCAGAACTGAGCATGTGGAGATACGTTCGTTCATTTAGCACAAAATGAACGGGTTTCAGGAGTAACTTTTTTCTGGTTTCTCAGTCTGTTTCCTAGTGCCTGTTTGAAGTTCCTGCAGTTTTCACTGTAAAACAGAGTTGCAGCTAGTACCACCCCATATATATGTATGGTGTGGATTTGGCAACTGAAAAGAAACTTTGTGTTCCCAACAATCTAGGTGAAGGATGGCTTTCACACACACTTATCTCTCAGAACTGAGCATGTGGAGAGAATTTCGTTCATCTAGCACAAAGGGAACGGGTTGCATGAGAAAATTTCTCTGGTTTCTCAGTCTGTTTCCTATTGCCGGTTGAAGTTCCTGCAGTTTTCACTGTAAAACCGAGTTGGATCAAGTACCTCCCCATATATAAGGATGGAGTGGGGTTTGCAACTTAAAGAAACTTTGTGTTCCCAACAAGCTAGTGAAGGACGGCTTTCACACAGCGTTATCTCTCAGTAAATAGCAAGTGGCGAGAAGTTCGTTCATCTAGCAAAAAGGGAACGAGTTGCAGGCGAAACTGTTACTCTGGGTTCTCAGACTGTTTCCTAGAGCCGGTTTGAAGTTCCTGCAGTTTTCACTGTAAAACCAAGTTGGGGCTAGTACCTCCCCTTATATATGATTGAAGTGGAGTTTGCAACTGAAAAGAATCATTGTGTTCCCAACAAGCTATTTGAAAGACGGCTTTCACACACACTTATCTCTCAGAACTGAGCATGTGGAGATACGTTCGTTCATTTAGCACAAAATGGACGGGTTTCAGGAGAAACTTTTTTCTTGTTCCTCAGTCTGTTTCCTAGTGCCTGTTTGAAGTTCCTGCAGTTTTCACTGTAAAACAGATTTGCAGCTAGTACCACCCCATATATATGTATGGAGTGGATTTGGCAACTGAAAAGAAACTTTGTGTTCCCAACAATCTAGGTGAAGGATGGCTTTCACACACACTTATCTCTCAGAACTGAGCATGTGGAGAGACGTTCTTTCATCTAGCACAAAGGGAACAGTTTGCAGGAGAAAATTTTACTCTGGTTTCTCAGTCTTTTTCCTAGTGCCTGTTTGAATTTCCGGCAGTTCTAAGTGTAAAACCTGATTTGGAGCTAGTACTTCCCCATATATACTTATGGAGTGGAGTTTGCACCTGAAAAGAAACTTTGTGTTCCCAACAAGCTAGGTGAAAGACGGCGTTCACACACACATATCTCCCAGAACTGAGCATGTGGAGATAAGTTCGTTCATCTAGCACAAAGGGAACAGGTTGCAGGAGAAACTATTTCTCTGGGTTCTCAGTCTGTTTCATAGTGCCGGTTTGAATTTCCTGCAATTCTCACTGTAGAAGAGAGTTGGTGCTATTACCTCCCCATATATATGTATGGAGTGAAGTTCCCAACTGTAAAGAAACTTTCTGTTCCAAACAAGTTAGGTGAAATACAGCTTTCACACACATTTATGTCTCAGAAATGAGCCTGTGGAGAGACTTTCGTTCTTCTAGCACAAAGTGAACGGTTTGCAGGAGAAACTTTTACTCTGGTTTCTCAGTCTGTTTCCTACTGCTGGTTTGAAGTTCCTGCAGTTTTCACTGTAAAACCGAGTTGGAGCTAGTACCTCCCCATATATATGTATGGAGTGGAGTTTGCCTCTGAAAAAAACTTTGGTTCCCAACAAGCTACGTGAAAGACGGCTTTCACACACATTTATCTCTCAGAACTCAGCAAGTGGAGAGACGTTCGTTCATCTAGCACAGAGGGAACAGGATGCAGGAGAAATTTTTACTCTGGTTTCACAGTCTGTTTCATAGTGCCAGTTGATGTTCCTTCAGTTTTCACTGTAAAACGGAGTTGGAGTTATTACCTCCCCATATATATGCATGGAGTGGAGTCTGCAACTAAAAAAATCTTAGTGTTCCCAAGAAGCAAGGTCAAGGACGCCTTCACACACAATTATCTCTCAGAACTGAGCATGTGGAGAGACGGTCGTTCATCTAGCACAAGGGGAACGGGCTGCAAGGGAAACTTTTACTCTGGTTTCTAAGTCTGTTTCCTAGTGCCGGTTTGAAGTTCCTGCAGTTTTCACTGTAAAACGGTGTTGGAGCTAGTTCCTCCCCATATATATGTATGGATTGGAGAATTCATCTAAAAAGTAACTTAGTTTTCCCAACAAGCAAGGTGAAGGATGGCTTTCAAACACACTTTTCTCTCAGAACTGAGCTTGTGGAGTGATGTTCGTTCATCTAGCACAAAGGGAACGGGTTTCAGGACAAACTTTTACTCTGGTTTCTCAGTCTGTTTCCTAGTGCCGGTTTGAAGTTCCTGCAGTTTTCACTGTAAAACCGAATTGGAGCTAGTACCTCCACATATATATGTATGGAGTGGAATTGGCAACTGAAAAGAAACTTTGTGTTCCCAGCAAGTTAGGTGAAGGACGGCCTTCAAACACACTTATTTCTCAGAAATTAGCATATGGAGAGACTTTCGTTCATCTATCACAAACGGAACCGAATGAATGAGAAACTTTTACTCTGGTTTCTCAGTGTGTTTCCTAGTGCCGGGTTGAAGTTCCTGCAATTTACAATCTAAAACCGAGTTGGAGCTTGTACTTCCCCATATATATGTATGGATTGGAGTTGATAACTGAAAAGAAACTTTGTGTTCCCAACAAGCTAGTTGAAGTACTGCTATCACACACAATTATTTCTCAGAATTGAGCATGTGGACAGACGTTCGTTCATCTTGCTCAAAAGGAACGGGTTGCAGGAGAAACTTTTCCTGTGGTTTCCCAGTCTGTTTCCTAGTGCCGGTTTGAAGTTCCTGCAGTTTTCACTGTAAACCCGAGTTGGATCTAGTACCTCCCCATATATATGCATGGAATGAAGTTTGCTACTGTAAGGAAACTTTCTGTTCCAAACAAGTTAGGTGAAATACGGCTTTCACACACACTTATCCCTCTGAACTGAGTCTGTGGAGAGACTTTCGTTCATCTAGCACAAAGTTAACGGATTGCAGGAGAAACTTTTACTCTGGTTTCTCAGTCTGTTTCCTAAGGCCGGTTTGAAGTTCCTGCAGTTTACACTCTAAAACCGAGTTGGAAATTGTAAAACCCCATATATATGTATGGAGTGGATTTGGCAACTGAAAAGAAACTTTGTGTTCCCAACAAGCAAAATGAAGGACGGCTTTAACACACACTTATCTCTCAGAACTGAGCATGTGGAGAGAATTTCGTTCATCTAGCACAAAGGGAACGGGTTGCATGAGAAAATTTCTCTTGTTTCTCAGTCTGTTTCCAATTGCCGGTTGAAGTTCCTGCAGTTTTCATTTTAAAACGGATTTGGAGCTGTTACCTCCCCATATATATGTATGGAGTTGAGTTTGCAACTAAAAAAAACTTAGTGTTCCCAACAAGCATGGTCAAGGACTGCTTTCACACACAATTATCCCTCAGATCTGAGCATGTGGAGAGACGTTCGTTCATCTAGCACAAAGGGAACAGGTTGCAGTATAAACTTTTACTCTGGATTCTCAGTCTGTTTCCTAGTGCCTGTTTGAAGATCCTGCAGTTTCTACTTTAAAACCGAGTTGGAGCTTGAACCTCCCCATACATATGTATGGAGTGGAGTTTGCAACTAAAAGAAAATTTGTGTGCCCAACATGCTATGTGAAGGACGGCTTTCACACAGCCTTATCTCTCAGTTCATAGCATGTGGCGAGACGTTCTTTCATCTAGCAAAAATGGAAAGGTTTGCAGGCCAAACTGTTACTCTGGTTTCTCACTCTTTTTCCTGGTGCCGGTTGAAGTTAATGCAGTTTTCACTTTAAAACGGATTTGGAGCTAGTACACCCCATATTTATGTATGGAGTGGAGTTTTCATCTAAAAAGTAACTTAGTTTTCCCAAGAAGCAAGTTGAAGGACGGCTTTCAAACACACGTATCTCTCAGAACTGAGCATGTGGAGAGACGTTCGTTCATCTAGAACAAAAGGAAAGGGTTGCAGGAGAAACTTTTACTCTGGTTTCCAAGTCTGTTTCCTAGTGCCGGTTTGAAGTTCCTGCAGTTTTCACTGTAAAACCGAGTTGGAGCTATTACCTCCCCAAATATATATTTGGAGTGAAGCTTGCAACTGTAAAGAAACTTTGTGTTACAAACAACAAGGTGAAATACGGCTTTCACACACACTTATCTCTCAGAACAGAGCATGAGGAGAGACTTTGTTCATCTAGCCCAAAGTGAACGGTTTGCAGGAGAAACTTTTACTGTGGATTCTCCGTCTGTTTCCTAGTGCCTCTTTGAATTTCCTGCAGTTTTCACTTTAAAAAAGATTTGGAGCTAGTACCTCCTCATATATATGTATGGATTGGAGTTGGCAACTGGAAAGAAACTTTGTGTTCCCAGCAAGGTAGGTGAAGGACTCCGTTCACACACACATATCTCTCAGAACTGAGCATTTGGATAGACGTTCGTTCATCTAGCACAAAGGGAACGTGTTGCAGGAGAAACTGTTACTCTGGTTTCTCAGTCTGTTTCCTAGTGCCGGTTTGATTTTCCTGCAGTTTTCTCTGTAAAATCGAGTCGGAAATAGTACCTCCCCATATATATGTATGAAGGGCATTAAGCACCTGAAAAGATACTTTGTGTTCCCAAAAAGATAGCTGAAGTACGGCTTTCACACACACTTATCTCTCAGAACTGAGCATGTATAGAAACATTCATTCAACTAGCACAAAGAGAACGGGTTGCAGGAGAAACTTTTTTTCTGGTTGCTCAGTCTGTTTCCAACTGCCGGTTTGAAGTTCCTGCAGTTTTCACTGTAAAATTGAGTTGGAGCTATTACCAACCCATATATATGTATGGAGTGGTGTTTGCAACTGAAAATAAACTTTGTGTTCCCAACAAGATAGCTGAAGGTCGGCTTTCACACACAATTATCTCTCAGAACTGAGCATGTGGAGAGAAGTTCGTTCATCTAGCAAAAATGGAACGGGTTGCAGGAGAAACTTTTACTCTGGTTGCTCAGTCTGTTTCCTAGTGCCGGTTTGAAGTTCCTGCAGTTTTCACTGTAAAACCGAGTTGGATCAAGTACCTCCCCATATATATTTATGGAGTGGGGTTTGCAACTTAAAGAAACTTTGTGTTCCCAACAAGCTAGTGAAGGACGGCTTTCACACAGCGTTATCTCTCAGTAAATAGCATGTGGCGAGACGTTCGTTCATCTAGCAAAAAGGGAACGAGTTGCAGGCGAAACTCTTACTCTGGGTTCTCAGTCTGTTTCCTAGAGCCGGTTTGAAGTTCCTGCAGTTTTCACTGTAAAACCAAGTTGGGGCTAGTACCTCCCCTTATATATGTTTGGAGTGGAGTTTGCAATTGAAAAGATACTTTGTGTTCCCTACAAGCTAGGTGAAGGACGGCTTTCACACACACTTATATCTCAGAACTGAGCATGTGGAGAGACGTTCGTTCATCTAGCACAAATGGAACAGTTTGCATAAGAAACTTTTACTCTGGTTTCTCAGTCTTTTTGCTAGTGCCTGTTTGAAGTTCCGGCAGTTCTCACTGTAAAATATGATTTGGAGCTAGTACCTCCCCATATATATGTATGGAGTGGAGTTTGCACGTGAAAAGAAACTTTGTGTTCAAATCAAGCTAGGTGAAAGACGGCTTTCACACACACTTATCTCCCAGAACTGAGCATGTGGAGATAAGTTCGTTCATCTAGCACAAAGGGAACGGGTTGCAGGAGAAACTATTACTCTGGGATCTCAGTCTGTTTCATAGTGCCGGTTTGAATTTCCTGCAGTTCTCACTGTAGAAGAGATTTGGAGCAATTACCTCCCCATATATATGTATGGAGTGTAGTTTGCACCTGAAAAGAAACTTTGTGTTCCCAACAAGCTATGTGAAAGACGGCTTTAAAAGAAGCTTATCTCTCAGAACTGAGCAAGTGGAGAGACATTCGTTCATCTAGCACAAACGGAACGGATTGCAGGGGAAAATTTCCCTGGTTTCTCAGTCTGTTTCCTAGTGCTGGTTTGATTTCCTGCAGATTTCACTGTAAAATCGAGTCGGAAATAGTACCTCCCCATATATATGTATGAAGGGGAGTAAGCACCTGAAAAGATACTTTGTGTTCCCAACAAGCTAGCTGAAGTACGGCTTTCACACACACATATCTCTCAGAACTGAGCATGTATAGAAACTTTCATTCACCTAGCACAAAGGGAACGTGTTGCAGGAGAAATATTTACTGTGGTTTCTCAGTCTGTTTCCTAGTGCCGGTTTGAAGTTCCTGCAGTTTTCACTGTAAAACCGAGTTGGAGCTTGTACCTCCCCATATATATGTATGGATTGGAATTTGCAACTGAAAAGAAACTTTGTGTTCCCAACAAGCTAGGTGAAAGACGGCTTTCACACACACTTATCTCTCAGAACTGAGCATGTGGAGATACGTTCGTTCATTTAGCACAAAATGAACGGGTTTCAGGAGTAACTTTTTTCTGGTTTCTCAGTCTGTTTCCTAGTGCCTGTTTGAAGTTCCTGCAGTTTTCACTGTAAAACAGAGTTGCAGCTAGTACCACCCCATATATATGTATGGTGTGGATTTGGCAACTGAAAAGAAACTTTGTGTTCCCAACAATCTAGGTGAAGGATGGCTTTCACACACACTTATCTCTCAGAACTGAGCATGTGGAGAGAATTTCGTTCATCTAGCACAAAGGGAACGGGTTGCATGAGAAAATTTCTCTGGTTTCTCAGTCTGTTTCCTATTGCCGGTTGAAGTTCCTGCAGTTTTCACTGTAAAACCGAGTTGGATCAAGTACCTCCCCATATATATTTA
The DNA here is from genome assembly GCF_036321535.1 of Camelus dromedarius. NCBI lineage: Eukaryota > Metazoa > Chordata > Mammalia > Artiodactyla > Camelidae > Camelus > Camelus dromedarius. The sequence goes on along the minus strand of NC_087470.1, from coordinate 10,476,872 downwards.
TGGAGTGGGGTTTGCAACTTAAAGAAACTTTGTGTTCCCAACAAGCTAGTGAAGGAAGGCTTTCACACAGCGTTATCTCTCAGTAAATAGCATGTGGCGAGACGTTCGTTCATCTAGCAAAAAGGGAATGAGTTGCAGGCGAAACTCTTACTCTGGGTTCTCAGTCTGTTTCCTAGAGCCGGTTTGAAGTTCCTGCAGTTTTCACTGTAAAACCAAGTTGGGGCTAGTACCTCCCCTTATATATGTTTGGAGTGGAGTTTGCAATTGAAAAGATACTTTGTGTTCCCTACAAGCTAGGTGAAGGACGGCTTTCACACACACTTATATCTCAGAACTGAGCATGTGGAGAGACGTTCGTTCATCTAGCACAAATGGAACAGTTTGCATAAGAAACTTTTACTCTGGTTTCTCAGTCTTTTTGCTAGTGCCTGTTTGAAGTTCCGGCAGTTCTCACTGTAAAATATGATTTGGAGCTAGTACCTCCCCATATATATGTATGGAGTGGAGTTTGCACGTGAAAAGAAACTTTGTGTTCAAATCAAGCTAGGTGAAAGACGGCTTTCACACACACTTATCTCCCAGAACTGAGCATGTGGAGATAAGTTCGTTCATCTAGCACAAAGGGAACGGGTTGCAGGAGAAACTATTACTCTGGGATCTCAGTCTGTTTCATAGTGCCGGTTTGAATTTCCTGCAGTTCTCACTGTAGAAGAGATTTGGAGCAATTACCTCCCCATATATATGTATGGAGTGTAGTTTGCACCTGAAAAGAAACTTTGTGTTCCCAACAAGCTATGTGAAAGACGGCTTTAAAAGAAGCTTATCTCTCAGAACTGAGCAAGTGGAGAGACATTCGTTCATCTAGCACAAACGGAACGGATTGCAGGGGAAAATTTCCCTGGTTTCTCAGTCTGTTTCCTAGTGCTGGTTTGATTTCCTGCAGATTTCACTGTAAAATCGAGTCGGAAATAGTACCTCCCCATATATATGTATGAAGGGGAGTAAGCACCTGAAAAGATACTTTGTGTTCCCAACAAGCTAGCTGAAGTACGGCTTTCACACACACATATCTCTCAGAACTGAGCATGTATAGAAACTTTCATTCACCTAGCACAAAGGGAACGTGTTGCAGGAGAAATATTTACTGTGGTTTCTCAGTCTGTTTCCTAGTGCCGGTTTGAAGTTCCTGCAGTTTTCACTGTAAAACCGAGTTGGAGCTTGTACCTCCCCATATATATGTATGGATTGGAATTTGCAACTGAAAAGAAACTTTGTGTTCCCAACAAGCTAGGTGAAAGACGGCTTTCACACACACTTATCTCTCAGAACTGAGCATGTGGAGATACGTTCGTTCATTTAGCACAAAATGAACGGGTTTCAGGAGTAACTTTTTTCTGGTTTCTCAGTCTGTTTCCTAGTGCCTGTTTGAAGTTCCTGCAGTTTTCACTGTAAAACAGAGTTGCAGCTAGTACCACCCCATATATATGTATGGTGTGGATTTGGCAACTGAAAAGAAACTTTGTGTTCCCAACAATCTAGGTGAAGGATGGCTTTCACACACACTTATCTCTCAGAACTGAGCATGTGGAGAGAATTTCGTTCATCTAGCACAAAGGGAACGGGTTGCATGAGAAAATTTCTCTGGTTTCTCAGTCTGTTTCCTATTGCCGGTTGAAGTTCCTGCAGTTTTCACTGTAAAACCGAGTTGGATCAAGTACCTCCCCATATATAAGGATGGAGTGGGGTTTGCAACTTAAAGAAACTTTGTGTTCCCAACAAGCTAGTGAAGGACGGCTTTCACACAGCGTTATCTCTCAGTAAATAGCAAGTGGCGAGAAGTTCGTTCATCTAGCAAAAAGGGAACGAGTTGCAGGCGAAACTGTTACTCTGGGTTCTCAGACTGTTTCCTAGAGCCGGTTTGAAGTTCCTGCAGTTTTCACTGTAAAACCAAGTTGGGGCTAGTACCTCCCCTTATATATGATTGAAGTGGAGTTTGCAACTGAAAAGAATCATTGTGTTCCCAACAAGCTATTTGAAAGACGGCTTTCACACACACTTATCTCTCAGAACTGAGCATGTGGAGATACGTTCGTTCATTTAGCACAAAATGGACGGGTTTCAGGAGAAACTTTTTTCTTGTTCCTCAGTCTGTTTCCTAGTGCCTGTTTGAAGTTCCTGCAGTTTTCACTGTAAAACAGATTTGCAGCTAGTACCACCCCATATATATGTATGGAGTGGATTTGGCAACTGAAAAGAAACTTTGTGTTCCCAACAATCTAGGTGAAGGATGGCTTTCACACACACTTATCTCTCAGAACTGAGCATGTGGAGAGAATTTCGTTCATCTAGCACAAAGGGAACGGGTTGCATGAGAAAATTTCTCTGGTTTCTCAGTCTGTTTCCTATTGCCGGTTGAAGTTCCTGCAGTTTTCACTGTAAAACCGAGTTGGATCAAGTACCTCCCCATATATAAGGATGGAGTGGGGTTTGCAACTTAAAGAAACTTTGTGTTCCCAACAAGCTAGTGAAGGACGGCTTTCACACAGCGTTATCTCTCAGTAAATAGCAAGTGGCGAGAAGTTCGTTCATCTAGCAAAAAGGGAACGAGTTGCAGGCGAAACTGTTACTCTGGGTTCTCAGACTGTTTCCTAGAGCCGGTTTGAAGTTCCTGCAGTTTTCACTGTAAAACCAAGTTGGGGCTAGTACCTCCCCTTATATATGATTGAAGTGGAGTTTGCAACTGAAAAGAATCATTGTGTTCCCAACAAGCTATTTGAAAGACGGCTTTCACACACACTTATCTCTCAGAACTGAGCATGTGGAGATACGTTCGTTCATTTAGCACAAAATGGACGGGTTTCAGGAGAAACTTTTTTCTTGTTCCTCAGTCTGTTTCCTAGTGCCTGTTTGAAGTTCCTGCAGTTTTCACTGTAAAACAGATTTGCAGCTAGTACCACCCCATATATATGTATGGAGTGGATTTGGCAACTGAAAAGAAACTTTGTGTTCCCAACAATCTAGGTGAAGGATGGCTTTCACACACACTTATCTCTCAGAACTGAGCATGTGGAGAGACGTTCTTTCATCTAGCACAAAGGAACAGTTTGCAGGAGAAAATTTTACTCTGGTTTCTCAGTCTTTTTCCTAGTGCCTGTTTGAATTTCCGGCAGTTCTAAGTGTAAAACCTGATTTGGAGCTAGTACTTCCCCATATATACATATGGAGTGGAGTTTGCACCTGAAAAGAAACTTTGTGTTCCCAACAAGCTAGGTGAAAGACGGCGTTCACACACACATATCTCCCAGAACTGAGCATGTGGAGATAAGTTCGTTCATCTAGCACAAAGGGAACAGGTTGCAGGAGAAACTATTTCTCTGGGTTCTCAGTCTGTTTCATAGTGCCGGTTTGAATTTCCTGCAATTCTCACTGTAGAAGAGAGTTGGTGCTATTACCTCCCCATATATATGTATGGAGTGAAGTTCCCAACTGTAAAGAAACTTTCTGTTCCAAACAAGTTAGGTGAAATACAGCTTTCACACACATTTATGTCTCAGAAATGAGCCTGTGGAGAGACTTTCGTTCTTCTAGCACAAAGTGAACTGTTTGCAGGAGAAACTTTTACTCTGGTTTCTCAGTCTGTTTCCTACTGCTGGTTTGAAGTTCCTGCAGTTTTCACTGTAAAACCGAGTTGGAGCTAGTACCTCCCCATATATATGTATGGAGTGGAGTTTGCCTCTGAAAAAAACTTTGGTTCCCAACAAGCTACGTGAAAGACGGCTTTCACACACATTTATCTCTCAGAACTCAGCAAGTGGAGAGACGTTCGTTCATCTAGCACAGAGGGAACAGGATGCAGGAGAAATTTTTACTCTGGTTTCACAGTCTGTTTCATAGTGCCAGTTGATGTTCCTGCAGTTTTCACTGTAAAACGGAGTTGGAGTTATTACCTCCCCATATATATGCATGGAGTGGAGTCTGCAACTAAAAAAATCTTAGTGTTCCCAAGAAGCAAGGTCAAGGACGCCTTCACACACAATTATCTCTCAGAACTGAGCATGTGGAGAGACGGTCGTTCATCTAGCACAAGGGGAACGGGCTGCAAGGGAAACTTTTACTCTGGTTTCTAAGTCTGTTTCCTAGTGCCGGTTTGAAGTTCCTGCAGTTTTCACTGTAAAACGGTGTTGGAGCTAGTTCCTCCCCATATATATGTATGGATTGGAGAATTCATCTAAAAAGTAACTTAGTTTTCCCAACAAGCAAGGTGAAGGATGGCTTTCAAACACACTTTTCTCTCAGAACTGAGCTTGTGGAGTGATGTTCGTTCATCTAGCACAAAGGGAACGGGTTTCAGGACAAACTTTTACTCTGGTTTCTCAGTCTGTTTCCTAGTGCCGGTTTGAAGTTCCTGCAGTTTTCACTGTAAAACCGAATTGGAGCTAGTACCTCCACATATATATGTATGGAGTGGAATTGGCAACTGAAAAGAAACTTTGTGTTCCCAGCAAGTTAGGTGAAGGACGGCCTTCAAACACACTTATTTCTCAGAAATTAGCATATGGAGAGACTTTCGTTCATCTATCACAAACGGAACCGAATGAATGAGAAACTTTTACTCTGGTTTCTCAGTGTGTTTCCTAGTGCCGGGTTGAAGTTCCTGCAATTTACAATCTAAAACCGAGTTGGAGCTTGTACTTCCCCATATATATGTATGGATTGGAGTTGATAACTGAAAAGAAACTTTGTGTTCCCAACAAGCTAGTTGAAGTACTGCTATCACACACAATTATTTCTCAGAATTGAGCATGTGGACAGACGTTCGTTCATCTTGCTCAAAAGGAACGGGTTGCAGGAGAAACTTTTCCTGTGGTTTCCCAGTCTGTTTCCTAGTGCCGGTTTGAAGTTCCTGCAGTTTTCACTGTAAACCCGAGTTGGATCTAGTACCTCCCCATATATATGCATGGAATGAAGTTTGCTACTGTAAGGAAACTTTCTGTTCCAAACAAGTTAGGTGAAATACGGCTTTCACACACACTTATCCCTCTGAACTGAGTCTGTGGAGAGACTTTCGTTCATCTAGCACAAAGTTAACGGATTGCAGGAGAAACTTTTACTCTGGTTTCTCAGTCTGTTTCCTAAGGCCGGTTTGAAGTTCCTGCAGTTTACACTCTAAAACCGAGTTGGAAATTGTAAAACCCCATATATATGTATGGAGTGGATTTGGCAACTGAAAAGAAACTTTGTGTTCCCAACAAGCAAAATGAAGGACGGCTTTAACACACACTTATCTCTCAGAACTGAGCATGTGGAGAGAATTTCGTTCATCTAGCACAAAGGGAACGGGTTGCATGAGAAAATTTCTCTTGTTTCTCAGTCTGTTTCCAATTGCCGGTTGAAGTTCCTGCAGTTTTCATTTTAAAACGGATTTGGAGCTGTTACCTCCCCATATATATGTATGGAGTTGAGTTTGCAACTAAAAAAAACTTAGTGTTCCCAACAAGCATGGTCAAGGACTGCTTTCACACACAATTATCCCTCAGATCTGAGCATGTGGAGAGACGTTCGTTCATCTAGCACAAAGGGAACAGGTTGCAGTATAAACTTTTACTCTGGATTCTCAGTCTGTTTCCTAGTGCCTGTTTGAAGATCCTGCAGTTTCTACTTTAAAACCGAGTTAGAGCTTGAACCTCCCCATACATATGTATGGAGTGGAGTTTGCAACTAAAAGAAAATTTGTGTGCCCAACATGCTATGTGAAGGACGGCTTTCACACAGCCTTATCTCTCAGTTCATAGCATGTGGCGAGATGTTCTTTCATCTAGCAAAAATGGAAAGGTTTGCAGGCCAAACTGTTACTCTGGTTTCTCACTCTTTTTCCTGGTGCCGGTTGAAGTTAATGCAGTTTTCACTTTAAAACGGATTTGGAGCTAGTACACCCCATATTTATGTATGGAGTGGAGTTTTCATCTAAAAAGTAACTTAGTTTTCCCAAGAAGCAAGTTGAAGGACGGCTTTCAAACACACGTATCTCTCAGAACTGAGCATGTGGAGAGACGTTCGTTCATCTAGAACAAAAGGAAAGGGTTGCAGGAGAAACTTTTACTCTGGTTTCCAAGTCTGTTTCCTAGTGCCGGTTTGAAGTTCCTGCAGTTTTCACTGTAAAACCGAGTTGGAGCTATTACCTCCCCAAATATATATTTGGAGTGAAGCTTGCAACTGTAAAGAAACTTTGTGTTACAAACAACAAGGTGAAATACGGCTTTCACACACACTTATCTCTCAGAACAGAGCATGAGGAGAGACTTTGTTCATCTAGCCCAAAGTGAACGGTTTGCAGGAGAAACTTTTACTGTGGATTCTCCGTCTGTTTCCTAGTGCCTCTTTGAATTTCCTGCAGTTTTCACTTTAAAAAAGATTTGGAGCTAGTACCTCCTCATATATATGTATGGATTGGAGTTGGCAACTGGAAAGAAACTTTGTTTTCCCAGCAAGGTAGGTGAAGGACGCCGTTCACACACACATATCTCTCAGAACTGAGCATTTGGATAGACGTTCGTTCATCTAGCACAAAGGGAACGTGTTGCAGGAGAAACTGTTACTCTGGTTTCTCAGTCTGTTTCCTAGTGCCGGTTTGATTTTCCTGCAGTTTTCTCTGTAAAATCGAGTCGGAAATAGTACCTCCCCATATATATGTATGAAGGGCATTAAGCACCTGAAAAGATACTTTGTGTTCCCAAAAAGATAGCTGAAGTACGGCTTTCACACACACTTATCTCTCAGAACTGAGCATGTATAGAAACATTCATTCAACTAGCACAAAGAGAACGGGTTGCAGGAGAAACTTTTTTTCTGGTTGCTCAGTCTGTTTCCTACTGCCGGTTTGAAGTTCCTGCAGTTTTCACTGTAAAATTGAGTTGGAGCTATTACCAACCCATATATATGTATGGAGTGGTGTTTGCAACTGAAAATAAACTTTGTGTTCCCAACAAGATAGCTGAAGGTCGGCTTTCACACACAATTATCTCTCAGAACTGAGCATGTGGAGAGAAGTTCGTTCATCTAGCACAAAGGGAACGGGTTGCAGGAGAAACTTTTACTGTGGTTTCTCAGACTGTTTCCTATTGCCGGTTTGAAGTTCCTGCATTTTTCACTGTAAAACCGAGTTGGAGCTAGTACTTCCCCATATATAAGTATGGAGTGGAATTTGCAACTAAAGGAAACTTTGTGTTCCCAACAAGCTAGGTGAAGAACGTCTTTCACAGCGTTATCGCTCAGTAAATAGCATGTGGAGAGACGTTCGTTCATCTAGCAAAAAGGGAACGGGTTGCAGGCGAAACTGTTACTCTGGGTTCTCAGTCTGTTTCCTAGTGCCGGATAGAAGTTCCTGCAGTTTTCACTGTAAAACCGAGTTGGAGCTAGTACTTCCCCATATATAAGTATGGAGTGGATATTGCAACTAAAAGAAACTTTGTGTTCCCAACAAGCTATTTGAAGGACGGCTTTCACACACACTTTTATCTCAGAACTGAGCATGTGGAGAGACGTTCGTTCATCCAGCACAAAGGGAACGGGTTGCAGGCGAAACTGTTACTCTGGGTTCTCAGTCTGTTTCCTAGTGCCGGATAGAAGTTCCTGCAGTTTTCACTGTAATACAGAGTTGGAGCTAATACCTCCAGATATATATGTATTGAGTAGAGTTTTCATCTAAAAATTAACTTAGTTTTCCCAAGAAGTAAGGTGAAGAACGTCTTTCAAACACACTTACCGCTCAGAACTGAGAATGTGGAGAGACGTTCGTTCATCTAGCACAAAGGGAACAGTTTGCAGGAGAAACTATTACTCTGGTTTCTCAGTCTGTTTCCTAGTGCCTGTTTGACGTTCCTGCAGTTCTCACTGTAAAACCTGATTTGGAGCTAGAACCTCCCCATGTATATGTATGGAGTGGAGTTTGCAACTGAAAAGAAACTTTGTGTTCCCAACAAACTAGGTGAATTACGGCTTTCACACACACTTATCTCTCAGAACTGAGCATGTGGAGATACGTTCGTTCATCTTGCACAAACGGAACGGGTTGCAGGAGAAACTTTTTTCTGGTTTCTCAGTCTGTTTCCTAGTGCCGGTTTGAAGTTCCTGCAGTTTTCACTGTAAAACCGAGTTGGAGCTAGTATCACCCCTTATATAAGTATGGAGTGGATTTGGCAACTGAAAAGAAACTTTGTGTTCCCAACAAGCTAGGTGAAGGACGGCTTTCACACACAGTTATCTCTCAGAACTGAGCTTGTGGAGAGAATTTCGTTCATCTAGCACAAAGGGAACGGGTTGCATTAGAAAATTTCTCTGGTTTCTCAGTCTGTTTCCTATTGCCGGTTGAAGTTCCTGCAGTTTTTACTTTAAAACGGAGTTTAGCTATTACCTCCCCATATATATGTATGGATTGGATTTTGAAACCAAAAAATACTTAGTGTTCCCAACACACATGGTCATGGACTGCATTCACACACAATTATCCCTCAGAACTGAGCATGTGGAGACACGTTCGTTCATCTAGCACAAAGGGAAAGGGTTGCAGGATAAACTTTTACTCTGGTTTCTCAGTCTGTTTCCTAGTGCCGGTTTGAAGTTCCTGCAGTTTTCACTGTAAAACGGATTTGGACCTTGTACCTCCCCATTTATATGTATGGTATGGAATTTTCATCTAAAATGTAACTTAGTTTTCCGAAGAAGCAAGGTGAAGGACGTCTTTTAAACACTCTTATCTGTCAGAACTGAGCATGTGGAGAGACGTTCGTTCATCTATCACAAAGGGAACACTTTGCATAATAAACTTTTACTCTGGTTTTTCAGTCTGTTTCCTAGTGCCTGTTTGAAGATCCTGAAGTTTCTTCTGTAAAACCGAGTTGGAGCTTGTACCACACCATACATAAGTTTGGAGTGGAGTTTGAAACTAAAAGAAAATTTGTGGGCCCAACAAGCTATGTGAAGGAAGGCTTTCACACAGCCTTATCTCTCAGTGCATAGCATGTGGCGAGACGTTCGTTCATCTAGCAAAAATGGAAAGGGTTGCAGGCGAAACTGTTTCTCTGGTTTCTCACTCTTTTACCCAGTGCCGGTTGCAGTTCCTGCAGTTTTCACTTTAAAAAGGATTTGGAGCTACTACCTCCCCATATATATGTATGGAGAGGAGTATTCATCTAAAAAATAACTTAGTTTTCCCAAGAAGCAAGGAGAAGTACGGCTTTCAAACACACTTATCTCTCAGAACTGAGCATGTGGAGAGACGTTCTTTCATCTAGAACAAAAGGAAAGGGTTGCAGGAGAAACTTTTACTCTGGTTTAAAAGTCTGTTTCTTAGTGCCGGTTTGAAGTTCCTGCAGTTTTCACTGTAAAACCGAGTTGGAGCTAGGACCTCCCCATATATATTTTTGGAGTGAAGTTTGCAACTGTAAAAACCTTTGTGTTACAAACAACAAGGTGAACTTCGGCTTTCACACACACTTATCTCTCAGAACTGAGCATGTGGAGAGACTTTGTTCATCTAGCCCAAAGTGAACAGTATGCAGGAGAAACTTTTACTCTGGATTCTCAGTCTGTTTCCTAGTGCCTGTTTGAAGTTCCTGCAGTTTAAACTGTAAAACGGAGTTGGATCTAGTACCTCCCCATATATATGTATGGTTTGGAATTTTCATCCAAAAAGTAACTTAGTTTTCCGAAGAAGCAATGTAAAGGACGTCTTTTAAAAACTCTTATCTGTTAGAACTGAGCATGTGGAGAGACGTTCGTTCATCTAGCACAAAGGGAACAGGTTGCATAATAAACTTTTACTCTGGTTTCTCTGTCTGTTTCCTAGTGCCTGTTTGAAGATCCTGCAGTTTCTTCTGTAAAACTGAGTTGGAGCTGGTACATCCCCATATATATGTATGGAGTGGAGTTTGCAACTAATTGAAACTTTGTGTTCCCAACAAGCTAGGTGAAGGACGGCTTTCACACAGCGTTATCTCTCAGTAAATTGCCTGTGGCGAGACTTTCGTTCATCTAGCAAAAAGCAAAGTGTTGCAGGCGAAACTGTTACTCTGGTTTCTCAGTCTGTTTCCTAGTGCCGGTTTCAAGTTCCTGCAGTTTTCAGTGTAAAACCGAGTTGGAGCTAATACCTCCCCATATATATGTTTGGAGTGGAGTTTGCAACTGAAAAGATTCTTTGTGTTCCCAACAAGATAGGTGAAGGGCGGCTTTCACACACACTTATATCTCAGAACTGAGAATGTGGAGATACTTTCGTTCATCCATCATAAAGGGAACAGGTTGCAGGAGAAACATTTTCTCTGGTTTCTCAGTCTGTTTCCTAGTGCCGGTTGGACGTTCCTGCAGTTTTCACTTTAAAATGGAGTTGGAATTAATACCTCCCCATATATATGTATGGAGTGGAGTTTTCATCTAAAAATTAACTTACTTTTCCCAAGAAGTAAGGTGAAGGACGTCTTTCAAACACAATTACCTGTCAGAACTGAGAATGTGGAGAGACGTTCATTCATCCATCATAAAGGGAACAGGTTGCAGGAGAAACATTTTCTCTGGTTTCTCAGTCTGTTTCCTAGTGCCTGTTTGAAGTTCCTGCAGTTCTCACACTAAAACCGAGTTTGAGCTTTTACCTCCAAATATATATGTATGGAGTGGTGTTTGCAACTGAAAAGAAACTTTGTGTTCCAAACAAACAATGTGAAAGACGGCTATCACACACAGATATCTCTCAGAACTGAGCATGTATAGAAAAGTTCAATCAACTAACACAAACGGAACGGGTTGCAGGAGAAAATTTTCCTCTGGTTTCTCATTCTGTTTCCTAGTGCCGGTTTGAAGTTCCTGCAGTTTTCACTGTAAAACCGAGTTGGAGCTAGTACAACCCCATATATATGTATGTAGTGGAGTTTGCAACTGAAAAGAAACTTGATGTTCCCAACAAGCAGGCTGAAGTTCGGCTTTCACACACACTTATCTCTCAGAACTGAGCATGTGGAGAGACGTTCGTTCATCTAGCACAAAGTTAACTGGTTGCAGGAGAATCTATTACTCTGGTTTGTCCGTCTGTTTTTTATTGCCGGTATGAAGTTCCTGCAGTTTTCACTGTAAAACTGAGTTGGAGCTAGTACCTCCCCTTATATATGTATAGAGTGAAGTTTATAACTGAAAAGAAACTTTGTGTTCCCAACAAGCAAGATGAATTACGGCATTCACACACAAATATATCTCAGAACTGAGCATGTGGAGAGACGTTCATTCATCTAGCACAAAGGGATCGGATTGAAGGGGAAATTGTTACCCTGGGTTCTCAGTCTATTAACTAGTGCTGGTTTGATTTTCCTGCAGTTTTCACTGTAAATTCGAGTTGGAGCTAGTACCTCCCCTTATATATGTATAGAGTGGAGTTGGCAACTGAAAAGGAACTTTGTGTTCCCAACAAGCCAGATGTATTACGGCTTTCACACACAATTATCTCTCAGAACTGAGCATGTGGAGAGACGTTCATTCATGAAGCAGAAAGGGATCGGGTTGCAGGAGAAACATTTACTCTGGGTTCTCAGTCAGTTTCCTAGTGCCAGTTTGAAGTTCCTGCAGTTTTCACGCTAATACCGTGTTGGAGCTTGTACCTCCACTATATATGTATGCTGTGGAGTTTGCAACTGAAAAGAAACTTTGTTTTCCCAACAAGCTAGGTGAATGACGGCTTTCACACACACTTATCTCTCAGAACTGAGCATGTGGACAGACGTTCGTTCATCAAGCACAAAGGTAACGCGTTGTAGGGGAAACTTTTACTCTGGTTTCTCAGTCTGTTTCCTAGTGCCGGGTTGAAGTTCCTGCAGATTTCATGTACAACCGAGTTGGACCTAGTACCTCCCCATACATAAGTATGGAGTGGAGTTTGCAACTAAAAGAAAATTTGTGTTCCCAAAAAGCTAGGTGTAGGACGGCTTTCACACAGCCATATTTCTCAGTACATAGCCTGTGGGGAGACGTTCGTTCATCTAGCAAAAAGGGAAAGGGTTGCAGGTGAAACTGTTATTCTGGTTTCTCAGTCTGTTTCCTAGTGCTGGTTTGAAATTCCTGCAGTTTTCACTGTAAAACTGATTTGGAGATAGTTCCTACCCATATATATTTATGGGGAGGTGTTTGCACCTGAAAAGAATCTTTGTGTTCCCAACAAGCTAGGTGAAGGACGGCTTTCACGCACCCATATCTCTCAGAACTGAGCATGTGGAGAGACGTTCGTTCATCTAGCACAAAGGGAACTGTTTGCAGGAGAAACTTTTACTTTGGTTTCTCAGTTTGTTTCCTAGTGCCGGTTTGAAGTTCCTGCAGTTTTCACTGTAAAACGGGTTGGAGCTATTACCTCCCCATATATATATATGGAGTGGGGTTTGCAACTAAAAAAATCTTACTGTTCCCAACAAGCAAGGTCAAGGACGGCTGTCACACACACTTATCTCTCAGAACTGAGCATGTGGAGAGACGTTCGTTCATGTAGCTCAAAGGGAACCGGTTGCAAGAGAAACCTTTACTCTGGTTTCTCAGTCTGTTTCCTAGTGCCAGTCTGAAGTTCCTGCACTTTTCACTGTAAAACGAAGTTGAAGCTAGTACCTCCCCATATATATGTATGGAGTGGAATTTTCATCTAAAAAGTAACTTAGTTTTTCCAAAAACCAAGGTGAAGTACGGCTTTCAAACACACTTATCTCTCAGAACTGAGTCTTTGGAGAGACGTTCGTTCTTCTAGCACAAAGGGAACCATTTGCAGGAGAAACTTTTACTCTGGTTTCTCAGTCTGTTTCCTAGTGCCTGTTAGAAGTTCCGGCAGTTCTCACTGTAAAACCTGATTTGGAGCTATTACCTACCCATATATATGTATGCAGTGGAGTTTGCACCTGAAATGAAACATGGTGTTCCCAACAAGCAGGGTGAATGTCGGCTTTCACACGCATTTATCTCTCAGAACTGAGCATGTGGAGAGACGTTCGTTCATCCAGCACAAAATTAAATGTTTGCAGGAGAATCTATTACTCTGGTTTATCCGTCTGTTTCTTATTGCCGTTTTGAAGTTCCTCCAGTTTTCACTTTAAAACAGAGTTGGAGCCAGTATTTCCCCTTATATATGTATTGAGTGGAGTTTGCAACTGAAAAGAAACTTTGTGTTCCCAACAAGCTAGGTGAAGGACGGTTTTCACACACAGTTATCACTTAGAACAGTGCATGTGGATAGACGTTATTTCAACTAGCACAAAAGGAACGGGTTGCAGGAGAAACTTTTACTCTGGTTTCTCAGTCTGTTTCCTATTGCCGGTTTGAAGTTCCTGCAGTTTTCACTGTAAAACTGAGTTGGAGTTAGTACCTCCCCTTATATATGTATAGAGTGGAGTTTGCAACTGAAAAGAAACTTTGTGTTCCCAACAAGCTAGATGAATTACGGCTTTCACACACAATTATCTCTCAGAACTGAGCATGTGGAGAGACGTTCATTCATGTAGCACAAAGTGATAGGGTTGCAGGAGAAACATTTACTCTGGGTTCTCAGTCTATTTCCTAGTGCCACTTTGAAGTTCCTGCAGTTTTCATGGTAATACCGAGTTGGAGCTTGTACCTCCCCTATATATGTATGCTGTGGAGTTTGGATCTGAAAACAAACTTTGTTTTCCCAACAAGCTAGTTGAAGGACGGCTTTCACACACACTTATCTCTCAGAACTGAGCATGTGGAGAGACGTTTGTTCATCAAGCACAAAGGGAACGCGTTGCAGGAGAAACTTTTACTATGGTTTCTCAGTCTGTTTCCTAGTGCTGGTTTGAAGTTCCTGCAGTTTTCCCTGTACAACCGAGTTGGACGTAGTACCACCCCATACATAAGTATGGAGTGGAGTTTGCAACTTAAAGAAACTTTGTGTTCCCAACAAGCTAGGTGTAGGACGGCTTTCACACAGCCTTATCTCTCAGTACATAGCCTGTGGCGAGACGTTCTTTCATCTAGCAAAAAGGGAAAGGGTTGCAGGTGAAACTGTTACTCTGGTTTCTCAGTCTGTTTCCAATGCCGTTAGGAAGTTCCTGCAGTTTTCACTGTAAAACTGAGTTGGAGATAGTACTTCCCAATATAAATGTATGGAGTGGTATTTGCACCTGAAAAGAAACTTTGTGTTCCCAACAAGCTAGGTGAAGTACGGCTTTCACACACTCTTACCTCTCAGAACTGAGCATGTGGAGAAACTTTCGATCATCTAGCAAAAAAGGAACGTGTTGCAGGAAAAACATTTACTCTGGTTTCTCAGTCTGTTTCCTAGTGCCGGTTTGAAGTTCCTGCAGTTTTCACTGTAAAACGGAGTTGGAGCTATTACCTCCCCATATATATATATGGAGTGGAGTCTACAACTAAAAAAATCTTACTGTTCCCAACAAGCAAGTTCAAGGAATGCTGTCACACACAATTATCTCTCAGAACTGAGCATGTGGAGAGACGTTCGTTCATGTAGATCAAATGGAACGGTATGCAAGAGAAACTTTTACTCTTGTTTCTCAGTCTGTTTCCTAGTGCCAGTCTGAATTTCCTGCACTTTTCACTGTAAAACAATGTTGGAGCTATTACCTCCCCGTATATATGTATGGAGTGGAATTTTTATCTAAAATGTAACTTAGTTTTCCCAACAAGCAAGGTGAAGTACGGCTTTCAAACACACTTATCTCTCAGAACTGAGCATGTGGAGAGACGTTCGTTCATCTAGCACAAAGGGAACAGTTTGCAGGAGAAACTTTTACCCTGGTTTCTCAGTCTGTTTCCTAGTGCCTGTTTGAAGTTCCGGCAGTTTTCCCTGTAAAACGGAGTTGGAGCTATTACCTCCCCATATATATATATGGAGTGGAGTCTGCAACTAAAAAAATCTTACTGTTCCCAACAAGCAACGTCAAGGAAGGCTGTCCCACACAATTATCTCTCAGAACTGAGCATGTGGAGAGACGTTCGTTCATGTAGCTCGAAGGGAACGGGTTGCAAGGGAAACTTTTACTCTGGTTTCTCAGTTTGTTTCCTAGTGCCAGTCTGAAGTGCCTGCACTTTTCACTGTAAAACAAAGTTGGAGTTAGTACCTCCCCATATATATGTATGGAGTGGAATTTTCATCTAAAAAGTAACTTAGTTTTCCCAACAAGCAAGGTGAAGTACGGCTTTCAAACACACTTATCTCTCAGAACTGAGCATGTGAAAAGACGTTCGTTCATCTAGCACAATGGGAACTGATTGCAGGAGAAACTTTTACTCGGGTTTCTCCGTCTGTATCTTATTGCCGTTTTGAAGTTCCTCCAATTTTCACTATAAAACCAAGTTGGAGCTATTACTTCCCCTTATAAATGAATTGAGTGGAGTTTGGAACTGAAGAGAAACTTTGTTTTCCCAACAAGATAGTTGAGGGACGGTTTTCACACACACATATCCCTTAGAACAGTGCATGTGGATAGACGTTCTTTCAACTAGCACAAAGGATCGGGTTGCAGGAGAAACTTTTACTCTGGTTTCTCAGTCTGTTTCCTATTGCCGGTTTGAAGTTCCTGCAGTTTTCTCTGTAAAACTGAGTTGGAGCTATTACCTCCCCTTATATATATATAGAGTGGAGTTTGCAACTGAAAAGAAACTTTCTTTTCCCAACAAGCTAGATGAATTACGGCTTTCACAAACAATTATCTCTCATAACTGAGCATGTGGAGAGACGTTCATTCATCTAGAACAAAGGGATCGGGTTGAAGTAGAAACATTTACTCTGGGTTCTCAGTCTGTTTCCTAGTGCCACTTTGAAGTTCCTGCAGTTTTCACGGTAAAACCGAGTTGGACTTAGTACCTCCCCATACATATGTAAGGAGTGGAGTTTGCAACTTAAAAGAAACTTTGTCTTCCCAACAAGCTAGGTGAAGGACGGCTTTCACACACACTTCTCTCTCAGAACTGAGCATGTGGAGAGACGTTCGTTCATCTAGCACAAACGGAATACGTTGCAGGAGAAACTTTTACTCTGGATTCTCAGTCTGTTTCCTAGTGCCGGTTTGAAGTTCCTGCTGTTTCCACTGTACAACCGAGTTGGACCTAGTACCTCCCCATACATAAGTATGGAGTGGAGTTTGCAACTAAAAGAAACTTTGTGTTCCCAACAAGCTAGGGGAAGGACGTCTTTCACACAGCCTTATCCCTCAGTACATAGAATGTGGCGAGACGTTCGTTCATCTAGCAAATATGGAAAGGTTTGCAGGTGAAACTGTTACTCTGGTTTCTCAGTCTGTTTCCTAGTCCGGTTTGAAGTTCCTGCATTTTTCACTGTAAAACAGAGTTGGAGCTAGTACCTCCCCATATAAATGTTTGGAGAGGTGTTTGCACCTGAAAAGAAACTTTGTTTTCCCAACAAACAAGGTGAAGGACGGCTTTCACTCAAACTTATCTCTCAGAAATGAGCATGTGCAGAGACTTTCGTTCATCTAGCACAAAGGGAACGGTTTGCAGGGGAAAATTCCTCTGGTTTCTCAGTCTGTTTCCTAGTGCCGGTTTGAATTTCCTGCAGTTTTCTCTGTAAAACGGAGTTGGAGCTATTTCCTCCCCATATATATATATGAAGTGGAGTCTGCAACTAAAAAAATCTTACTGTTCCCAACAAGCATATTCAAGGACGGCTGTCACACACAATTATCTCTCAGAACTGAGCATGTGGAGAGACGTTTGTTCATGTAGCTCAAAGGGAACGGGTTGCAGGAGAAACTTTTACTCTGGTTTCTCCGTCTGTTTCTTATTGCCGTTATGATGTTCCTCCAGTTTTCACTGTAAAACCGAGTTGGAACTAGTACTTCACTTTAAATATGTATTGAGTGGATTTTTCAACTGAAAAGAAACTTTGTGTTCCCAACAAGATAGATGAAGGACGGTTTTCACACACACTTATAACTTAGAACAGTGCATGTGGATAGACGTTATTTCAACTAGCACAAAAGGAACGGGTTGCAGGAGAAACTTTTACTCTGGTTTCTCAGTCTGTTTCCTGTTGCCGGTTTGAAGTTCCTGCAGTTTTCACTGTAAAACAGAGTTGGAGCTAGTACCTCCCCTTATATATGTATAGAGTGGAGTTTGCAACTGAAAAGAAACTTTGTGTTCCTAACAAGCTAGATGAATTACGGCTTTCACACACAATTATCTCTCAGAATTGAGCATGTGGAAAGACGTTCATTCATCTAGCTCAAAGGGATCGGGATGCAGGAGAAACATTTACTCTGGGTTCTCAGTCTGTTTCGTAGTGCAACTTTGAAGTTTCTGCAGTTTTCACTGTAAAACCGGGTTGGACCTAGTACCTCCCCATAAATAAGTATGCAGTGGAGTTTGCAACTAAAAGAAACTTTGTGTTCCCAACAAGCTAGTTGAAGGACGGCTTTCACACAGCCTTATTTCTCAGTACATAGCATGTGGCGAGACGTTCGTTCATCTAGCACAAAGGGAACGGTTTGCAGGAGAAACTTTTACTCTTGTTTCTCAGTCTGTTTCTTAGTGCCGGTTGGAAGTTCCTGCAGTTTTCACTGTAAAACCGAGTTGGAGCTAGTAACTCCCTATATAAATGTTTGGAGAGGTGTTTGCACCTGAAAAGAAACTTTCTTTTCCCAACAAACTAGGTGAAGGACGGCTTTCACACACATTTATCTCTCAGACCTGAGCATGTGCAGAGAGTTTCGTTCATCTAGCACAAAGGGAACGGGTTGCAGGGGAAAATTTCCCTGGTTTCACAGTCTGTTTCATAGTGCCAGTAGAAGTTCCTGCAGTTTCACTATAAAACGGAGTTGGAGCTATTACCTCCCCATATATATGTATGGAGTGGATTTGGTAACTGAATAGATACTTTGTGTTCCCAACAAGCTAGTTGAAGTACTGCTATCACACACAATTATCTCTCAGAACTGAGCATGTGGAGAGACGTTCGTTGATCTTGCACAAATGGAACGGGTTGCAGGAGAAACTTTTCCTGTGTTTTCCAAGTCTGTTTCCTAGTGCCGGTTTGAAGATCCTGCAGTTTTCACTGTAAACCCGAGTTGGAGCTAGTACCTCCCCATATATATGCATGGAATGAAGTTCCAACTGTAAAGAAACTTTCTGTTCCAAACACGTTAAGTGAAACACGGCTTTCACACACACTTATCTCTCAGAACTGAGCCTGTGGAGAGACATTCGTTCTTCTAGCACAAAGTGAACGGTTTGCAGGAGAAACTTTTACTCTGGTTTCTCAGTGTGTTTCCTACTCCCGGTTTGATGATCCTGCATTTTTCACTGTAAAACCTAGTTGGAGCTAGTACCTCCCCATATATATGTATGGAGTGGAGTTTGCACCTGAAAAAAACTTTGTGATCCCAACAAGCTAGGTGAAAGAAGGCTTTCACACACACTTTTCTCTCAGAACTGAGAAAGTGGAGAGACGTTCGTTCATCTAGCACAAAGGGAACAGGTTGCAGGAAAAACTTTTACTCTGGTTTCTCAGTTTCCAAGTGCCGGTTTGAAGTTCCTGCAGTTTTCACTGTAAAACCGAGTTGGAGCTAGTACTTCCCCATATATATTTTGGAGTGAAGTTTGCAACTGTAAAGAAACTTTGTGTTTCAAACAGCAAGGTGAAATTCGGCTTTCACACACCCTTATCTCTCAGAACTGAGCATGTGGAGAGACTTTGTTCATCTAGACCAAAGTGAACGGTTTGCAGGTGAAATATTTACTGTGGATTCTCAGTCTGTTTCCTAGTGCCTATTTGAATTTCCTGCAGTTTTCACTTTAAAAAGATTGGGAGCTATTACCTCCTCATATATATATATAGATTGGAGTTGGCAACTGGAAAGAAACTTTGGGTTCCCAACAAGGTAGGTGAAGGACGCCTTTCACACACACTTATTTCTCAGAACTGAGCATTTGGAAAGACGTTCGTTCATCTAGCACAAAGGGAACGAGTTGCAGGGGAAACTGTTACTCTGGTTTCTCAGTCTGTTTCCTAGTGCCGGTTTGATTTTCCTGCAATTTTCACTGTAAAATCGAGTCGGAAATTGTACCTCCCCATATATATGTATGAAGGGGAGTAAGCACCTGAAAAGATACTTTGTGTTCCCAACAAGCTAGCTGAAGTACGGGTTTCACAGACAATGATCTTTCAGAACTGAGCATGTATAGAAACTTTCATTCAACTAGCACAAAGAAAACGGGTAGCAGGAGAAAGTTTTACTCTGCTTGCTCAGTCTGTTTCCTAGTGCCGGATTGAAGTTCCTGCAATTTTCACTTTAAAACCTAGTTGGAGCTAGTACCACCCCTTATATATGTATGGAGTGGAGTTTGCAACTGAAAATAAACTTTGTGTTCCCAACAAGCTAGCTGAAGTTCGGCTTTCACACACAATTTTCTCCCCGAACTGAGCATGTGGAGAGACGTCGTTCATCTAGCACAAAGGGAACAGGTTGCAGGAAAAACTTTTACTCTGGTTTCTCAGTTTCCTAGTGCCGGTTTGAAGTTCCTGCTGTTTTCACTGTAAAACCGAGTTGGAGCTAGTACTTCCCCATATATATTTTGGAGTGAAGTTTGCAACTGTAAAGAAACTTTGTGTTTCAAACAGCAAGGTGAAATACGGCTTTCACACACCCTTATATCTCAGAACTGATCATGTGGAGAGACTTTGTTCATCTAGACCAAAGTGAACGGTTTGCAGGTGAAATATTTACTGTGGATTCTCAGTCTGTTTCCTAGTGCCTATTTGAATTTCCTGCAGTTTTCTCTTTAAAAAGATTGGGAGCTATTACCTCCTCATATATATATATGGATTGGAGTTGGCAACTGGAAAGAAACTTTGGGTTCCCAACAAGGTAGGTGAAGGACGCCTTTCACACACACTTATTTCTCAGAACTGAGCATTTGGAAAGACGTTCGTTCATCTAGCACAAAGGGAACGAGTTGCAGGGGAAACTGTTACTCTGGTTTCTCAGTCTGTTTCCTAGTGCCGGTTTGATTTTCCTGCAATTTTCACTGTAAAATCGAGTCGGAAATTGTACCTCCCCATATATATGTATGAAGGGGAGTAAGCACCTGAAAAGATACTTTGTGTTCCCAACAAGCTAGGTGAAGTACGGGTTTCACAGACACTGATCTTTCAGAACTGAGCATGTATAGAAACTTTCATTCAACTAGCACAAAGGGAACGGGTAGCAGGAGAAAGTTTTACTCTGCTTGCTCAGTCTGTTTCCTAGTGCCGGATTGAAGTTCCTGCAATTTTCACTTTAAAACCTAGTTGGAGCTAGTACCACCCCTTATATATGTATGGAGTGGAGTTTGCAACTGAAAATAAACTTTGTGTTCCCAACAAGCTAGCTGAAGTTCGGCTTTCACACACAATTTTCTCTCCGATCTGAGCATGTGGAGAGACGTTCGTTCATCTAGCACAAAGGGAACGGGTTGCATGAGAAAATTTCTCTGGTTTCTCAGTCTGATTCATATTGCCGGTTGATGTTCCTGCAGTTTTCACTGTAAAACCGAGTTGGAGCTAGTACCTCCCCATATATATGTATGGAGTGGATTTTGCAACTAAAAAAAACTTAGTGTTCCCAACAAGTATGGTCAAGGACTGCTTTCAAACACAATTATCCCTCAGAACTGAGCATGTGGAGAGACGTTCGTTCATCTAGCACAAAGGGAACGGGTTGCAGGATAAACTTTTACTTTGGTTTGTCAGTCTGTTTCCTAGTGCCGTTTTGAAGTTCCTGCAGTTTTCACTGTAAAACCGAGTTGGAGCTAGTACTTCCCCATATATATTTTTGGAGTGAAGTATGCAACTGTAATGAAACTTTGTGTTCCAAACAGCAAGGTGAAATACGGCTTTCACACACCCTTTTCTCTCAGAACTGAGCATGTGGAGAGACGTTCGTTCATCTAGCACAAAGGGAACTGTTTGCAGGGAAACTTTTACTCTGGTTTCTCAGTCTGTTCCTAGTGCCTGTTTGAAGTTCAGGCAATTCTCACTGTAAAACTTGATTTGGCCTATTTCCTCCCCATATATATGTATGGAGTGGAGATTCCACCTGAGAAGAAACTTGGTGTTCCCAACATGCAGGGTGAAGGTCGGCTTTCACACACACTAATCTATCAGAACTGAGCATGTGGAGAGGCGTTCGTTCATCTAGCACAAAGGGAACTGGTTACAGGGGAAACTTTTACTCTGGTTTCTCCGTCTGTTTCTTATTGCCGTTTTGAAGTTCCTCCAGTTTTCACTGTAAAACCGAGTTGGAGCTAGTACTTCCCTTTATATATGTATTGAGTGGAGTTTGCAACTGAAAAGAAACTTTGTGTTCCCAACAAGCTAGGTGAAGTACGGTTTTCACACACACTTATCCCTTAGAACAGTGCATGTGGATAGACGTTCTTTCAACTAGCACCAAAGGAACGGGTTGTAGGAGAAACTTATACTCTGGTTTCTCAGTCTGTTTCCTATTGCCGTTTTGATTTTCCTGCAGTTTTCACTGTAAAACTGAGTTGGAGCTAGTACCTCCCCTTATATATGTATAGAGTGGAGCTTGCCACTGAAAAGAAACTTTGTGTTCCCAACAAGCTAGTTGAATTACGGCTTTCACACACAATTATCTCTCAGAACTGAGCATGTGGAGAGACGTTCATTCATCTAGCACAAAGCGAACAGTTTGCTGGACAAACTTTTACTCTGGTTTCTCAGTGTGTTTCCTAGTGCCGGTTTTAAGTTCCTGCAGTTTTCACTGTACAACCGAGTTGGACCTTGTACCCCCCCATACATAAGTATGGAGTGGAGTTTGCAACTAAAAGAAACTTTGTGTTCCCAACAAGCTAGGTGAAGGACGGATTTCACACAGCCTTATCTCTCAGTAAATAGCATTTGGCGAGACGTTCGTTCATCTAGCAAAAAGGAAAGGGTTCAAGTGAAACTGTTACTCTGGTTTCTCAGTCTGTTTCCTAGTGCCGGTTTGATTTTCCTGCAGTTTTCACTGTAAAACTGTGTTGGAGATAGTATTTCCCCATATATATGTATGGAGTGGTTTTTGCACCTGAAAATGAATCTTTGTGTTCCCAACAAGCTAGGTGAAGGACGGCTTTCACACACACAATCTCTCAGAACTGAGCATGTGGAGAGACGTTCGTTCATCTAGCACAAAGGGAACTGTTTGCAGGAGAAACTTTTACTTTGGTTTCTCAGTCTCTTTCTTAGTGCCGGTTGGAAGTTCCTGTAATTTTCACTGTAAAAAAGGGTTGGAGCTAGTACCTGCCCATATAAATATTTGGAGAGGTGTTTGCACCTGAAAAGAAACTTTGTGTTCCCAACAAACAATGTGAAGGACGGCTTTCACTCACAATTATTTCTCAGAACTGAGCATGTGTAGAGACTTTCGTTCATCTAGCACAAAGGGAACGGTTTGCAGGGGAAAATTTCTCTGGTTTCTCAGTTTGTTTCCTAGTGCCAATTTGAAGTTCCTGTAGTTTTCACTGTAAAACGGAGTTGGAGCTATTACCTCCCCATATATATGTATGAAGTGGAGTCTGCAACTAAAAAAATCTTACTGTTCCCAACAAGCAAGGTCAAGGGTGGCTGTCACACACAATTATCTCTCAGAACTGAGCATGTGGAGAGACGTTCGTTCATATAGCACAAAGGGAACGGGTTGCAAGAGAAACTTTTACTCTGGTTCCTCAGTATTTTTCCTAGTTCCTGTTTGAATTTCCGGCAGTTCTCACTGTAAAACCTGATTTGGAGCTAGTACCTCCCCATATATATGTATGGAGTGGAGTATGCACCTGAAAAGAAATTTGTGTTCCCAACAAGCTAGGTGAAAGACGGCTTTCACACACACTTATCTCCCAGATCAGAGCATGTGGAGATAAGTTCGTTCATCTAGCGCAAAGGGAACGGTTTGCAGGAGAAAATTTCCCTGGTTTCACAGTCTGTTTCATAGTGCCAGTAGAAGTTCCTGCACTTTTCACTATAAAACGGAGTTGGAGATATTACCTCCCCATATATATGTATGGAGTGGATTTGGTAACTGAATAGATACTTTGTGTTCCCAACTAGCTAGTTGAAGTACTGCTATCACACACAATTACCTCTCAGAACTGAGCATGTGGAGAGACGTTCGTTGATCTTGCACAAATGGAACGGGTTGCAGGAGAAACTTTTCCTGTGTTTTCCAAGTCTGTTTCCTAGTGCCGGTTTGAAGATCCTGCAGTTTTCACTGTAAACCCGAGTTGGAGCTAGTACCTCCCCATATATATGTATGGAATGAAGTTCGCAACTGTAAAGAAACTTTCTGTTCCAAACACGTTAAGTGAAATACGGCTTTCACACACACTTATCTCTCAGAACTGAGCCTGTGGAGAGACGTTCGTTCATGTAGCTCGAAGGGAACGGGTTGCAAGGGAAACTTTTACTCTGGTTTCTCAGTTTGTTTCCTAGTGCCAGTCTGAAGTTCCTGCACTTTTCACTGTAAAATAAAGTTGGAGTTAGTACCTCCCCATATATATGTATGCAGTGGAATTTTCATCTAAAAAGTAACTTAGTTTTCCCAACAAGCAAGGTGAAGTACGGCTTTCAAACACACTTATCTCTCAGAACTGAGCATGTGAAAAGACGTTCGTTCATCTAGCACAATGGGAACTGATTGCAGGAGAAACTTTTACTCGGGTTTCTCCGTCTGTATCTTATTGCCGTTTTGAAGTTCCTCCAGTTTTCACTATAAAACCGATTTGGAGCTAGTACTTCCCCTTATAAATGAATTGAGTGGAGTTTGGAACTGAAGAGAAACTTTGTTTTCCCAACAAGATAGTTGAAGGAAGGTTTTCACACACACTTATAACTTAGAACAGTGCATGTGGATAGACGTTCTTTCAACTAGCACAAAGGATCGGGTTGCAGGAGAAACTTTTACTCTGGTTTCTCAGTCTGTTTCCTATTGCCGGTTTGAAGTTCTTGCAGTTTTCTCTGTAAAACTGAGTTGGAGCTATAACCTCCCCTTATATATGTATAGAGTGGAGTTTGCAACTGAAAAGAAACTTTCTGTTCCCAACAAGCTAGATGAATTACGGCTTTCACACACAATTATCTCTCGTAACTGAGCATGTGGAGAGACGTTCATTCATTTAGAACAAAGGGATCGGGTTGAAGTATATACATTTACTCTGGGTTCTCAGTCTGTTTCCTAGTGCCGCTTTGAAGTTCCTGCAGTTTTCACGGTAAAACCGAGTTGGACTTAGTACCTCACCATACATATGTATGGAGTGGAGTTTGCAACTTAAAAGAAACTTTGTCTTCCCAACAAGCTAGGTGAAGGACGGCTTTCACACACACTTATCTCTCAGAACTGAGCATGTGGAGAGACGTTCGTTCATCTAGCACAAACGGAATACGTTGCAGGAGAAACTTTTACTCTGGATTCTCAGTCTGTTTCCTAGTGCCGGTTTGAAGTTCCTGCTGTTTCCACTGTACAACCGAGTTGGACCTAGTACCTCCCCATACATAAGTTTGCAGTGGAGTTTGCAACTAAAAGAAACTTTGTGTTCCCAACAAGCTAGGGGAATGACGGCTTTCACACAGCCTTATCTCTCAGTACATAGAATGTGGCGAGACGTTCGTTCATCTAGCAAATAGGGAAAGGGTTGCAGGTGAAACTGTTACTCTGGTTTCTCAGTCTGTTTCCTAGTGCCGGTTTGAAGTTCCTGCAGTTTTCACTGTACAACCGAGTTGGACCTTGTACCCCCCCATACATAAGTATGGAGTGGAGTTTGCAACTAAAAGAAACTTTGTGTTCCCAACAAGCTAGGTGAAGGACGGATTTCACACAGCCTTATCTCTCAGTAAATAGCATGTGGCGAGACGTTCGTTCATCTAGCAAAAAGGAAAGGGTTGCAAGTGAAACTGTTACTCTGGTTTCTCAGTCTGTTTCCTAGTGCCGGTTTGAATTTCCTGCAGTTTTCACTGTAAAACTGTGTTGGAGATAGTATTTCCCCATATATATGTATGGAGTGGTTTTTGCACCTGAAAATGAATCTTTGTGTTCCCAACAAGCTAGGTGAAGGACGGCTTTCACACACACAATCTCTCAGAACTGAGCATGTGGAGAGACGTTCGTTCATCTAGCACAAAGGGAACTGTTTGCAGGAGAATCTTTTACTTTGGTTTCTCAGTCTCTTTCTTAGTGCCGGTTGGAAGTTCCTGTAATTTTCACTGTAAAAAAGTGTTGGAGCTATTACCTGCCCATATAAATATTTGGAGAGGTGTTTGCACCTGAAAAGAAACTTTGTTTTCCCAACAAACAAGGTGAAGGACGGAATTCACTCAAACTTATCTCTCAGAAATGAGCATGTGCATAGACTTTCGTTCATCTAGCACAAAGGGAACGGGTTGCAGGGGAAAATTTCTCTGGTTTCTCAGTCTGTTTCCTAGTGCCGGTTTGAATTTCCTGCAGTTTTCTCTGTAAAACGGAGTTGGAGCTATTACCTCCCCATATGTATATATGAAGTGGAGTCTGCAACTAAAAAAATCTTACTGTTCCCAACAAGCATGTTCAAGGACGGCTGTCACACACAATTATCTCTCAGAACTGAGCATGTGGAGAGACGTTTGTTCATGTAGCTCAAAGGGAACGGGTTGCAGGAGAAACTTTTACTCTGGTTTCTCCATCTATTTCTTATTGCCGTTTTGATGTTCCTCCAATTTTCACTGTAAAACCGAGTTGGAACTAGTACTTCACTTTAAATTTGTATTGAGTGGATTTTGCAACTGAAAAGAAACTTTGTGTTCCCAACAAGCTAGATGAAGGACGGTTTTCACACACACTTATAACTTAGAACAGTGCATGTGGATAGACGTTATTTCAACTAGCACAAAAGGAACGGGTTGCAGGAGAAACTTTTACTCTGGTTTCTCAGTCTGTTTCCTGTTGCCGGTTTGAAGTTCCTGCAGTTATCACTGTAAAACTGATTTGGAGCTAGTACCTCCCCTTATATATGTATAGAGTGGAGTTTGCAACTGAAAAGAAACTTTGTGTTCCTAACAAGCTAGATGAATTACGGCTTTCACACACAATTATCTCTCAGAATTGAGCATGTGGAGAGACGTTCATTCATCTAGCACAAAGGGATCGGGATGCAGGAGAAACATTTACTCTGGGTTCTCAATCTGTTTCCTAGTGCAACTTTGAAGTTTCTGCAGTTTACACAGTAAAACCGTGTTGGACCTAGTACCTCCCCATACATAAGTATGCAGTGGAGTTTGCAACTAAAAGAAACTTTGTGTTCCCAACAAGCTAGTTGAAGGACGGCTTTCACACAGCCTTATCTCTCAGTACATAGCATGTGGCGAGACGTTCGTTCATCTAGCACAAAGGGAACGGTTTGTAGGAGAAACTTTTACTCTTGTTTCTCAGTCTGTTTCTTAGTGCCGGTTGGAAGTTCCTGCAGTTTTCACTGTAAAACTGAGTTGGAGCTAGTAACTCCCCATATAAATGTTTGGAGAGGTGTTTGCACCTGAAAAGAAACTTTCTTTTCCCAACAAACTAGGTGAAGAACGGCTTTCACACACACTTATCTCTCAGACCTGAGCATGTGTAGAGACTTTCGTTTATCTAGCACAAAATGAACGGGTTGCAGGGAAAATTTCTCTGGTTTCTCAGTCTGTTTCCTAGTGCCGGTTTGAAGTTTCTATAGTTTTCACTGTAAAACGGAGTTGGAGCTATTTCCTCCCCATATATATGTATGGAGTGGAGTCTGCAACTAAATAAATCTTACTGTTCCCAACAAGCAAGGTCAAGGATGGCTGTCACACACAATTATCTCTCAGAACTGAGCATGAGGAGAGACGTTCGTTCATATAGCACAAAGGGAACGGGTTGCAAGGGAAACTTTTACTCTGGTTTCTCATTCTATTTCCTAGTGCCAGTCTGAAGTTCCTGCACTTTTCACTGTAAAACAATATTGGAGCTATTACCTCCCCGTATATATGTATGGAGTGGAATTTTCATCTAAAATATTACTTAGTTTTCCCAACAAGCAAGGTGAAGTACGGCTTTCAAACACACTTACCTCTCAGAACTGAGCATGTGGAGAGACGTTCGTTCATCTAGCACAAAGGGAACAGTTTGCAGGAGAAACTTTTACTCTGGTTTCTCAGTCTGTTTCCTAGTGCCTGTTTGAAGTTCCGGCAGTTTTCCCTGTAAAACGAAGTTGGAGCTTTTTCCTCCCCATATATATATATGGAGTGGAGTCTGCAACTAAAAAAATCTTACTGTTCCCAACAAGCACCGTCAAGGAAGGCTGTCCCACACAATTATCTCTCAGAACTGAGCATGTGGAGAGACGTTCGTTCATGTAGCTCGAAGGGAACGGGTTGCAAGGGAAACTTTTACTCTGGTTTCTCAGTTTGTTTCCTAGTGCCAGTCTGAAGTTCCTGCACTTTTCACTGTAAAACGAAGTTGGAGTTAGTACCTCCCCATATATATGTATGGAGTGGAATTTTCATCTAAAAAGTAACTTAGTTTTCCCAACAAGCAAGGTGAAGTACGGCTTTCAATCACACTTATCTCTCAGAACTGAGCATGTGAAAAGACTTTCGTTCATCTAGCACAAAGGGAACTGATTGCAGGAGAAACTTTTACTCGGGTTTCTCCGTCTTTATCTTATTGCCGTTTTGAAGTTCCTCCAGTTTTCACTATAAAACCGATTTGGAGCTAGTACTTCCCTTTATAATTGTATTGAGTGGAGTTTGGAACTGAAGAGAAACTTTGTTTTCCCAACAAGATAGTTGAGGGACGGTTTTCACACACACTTCACCCTTAGAACAGTGCATGTGGATAGACGTTCTTTCAACTAGCACAAAGGAACGGGTTGCAGGAGAAACTTTTACTCAGGTTTCTCTGTCTGTTTCCTATTGCAGGTTTGAAGTTCCTGCAGTTTTCTCTGTAAAACTGAGTTGGAGCTATTACCTCCCCTTATATATGTATAGAGTGGAGTTTACAACTGAAAAGAAACTTTCTGTTCCCAACAAGCTAGATGAATTACGGATTTCACACACAATTATCTCTCATAACTGAGCATGTGGAGAGACGTTCATTCATCTAGAACAAAGGGATCGGGTTGAAGTAGAAACATTTACTCTGGGTTCTCAGTCTGTTTCCTAGTGCCACTTTGAAGTTCCTGCAGTTTTCACGGTAAAACCGAGTTGGACTTAGTACCTCCCCATACATATGTATGGAGTGGAGTTTGCAACTAAAAGAAATTGGTGTTCCCAACAAGCTAGGTGAAGGACGGCTTTCACACAGCCTTATCTCTCAGTACATAGCCTGTGTCGAGACGTTCGTTCATCTATCAAAAAGGGAAAGTGTTGCAGGTGAAACTGTTACTCTGGTTTCTCAGTCTGTTTCCTAGTGCCGGTTTGAAGTTCCTGCAGTTTTCACTGTAAAACTGATTTGGAGATCGTACTTCCCAATATATACTTATGGAGTGGTGTTGGCACCTGAAAAGAAACTTTGTGTTCCCAACAAGCTAGGTGAAGTTCGGCTTTCACACACACATATCTCTCAGAACTGAGCATGTGGAGAGACGTTCGTTCATCTAGCACAAAGGGAACTGTTTTCAGGAGAAAATTTTACTTTGGTTTCTCAGTCTGTTTCTTAGCGCCGGTTGGATTTTCCTGCAGTTTTCACTGTAAAACGGAGTTGGAGCTATTACCTCACCATATATATATATGGAGTGGTGTCTGCAACTAAAAAATCTTACTGTTCCCTACAAGCAAGGTCAAGGACGGCTGTCACACACAATTATCTCTCAGAACTGAGCATGTGGAGAGACGTTCGTTCATGTAGCTCAAAGGGAACGGGTTGCAAGTGAAACTTTTACTCTGTTTTCTCAGTCTGTTTCCTAGTGCCAGTCTGAAGTTCCTGCACATTTCACTGTAAAACGAAGTTGGAGCTAGTACCTCCCCATATATATGTATGGAGTGGAATTTTCATCTAAAATGTAACTTAGTTTTCCCAACAAGCAAGGTGAAATACGGCTTTCAAACACACTTATCTCTCAGAACTGATCATTTGGAAAGACGTTTGTTCATCTATCACAAAGGGAACAGTTTGCAGGAGAAACTTTTACTCTGGTTTCTCAGTCTGTTTCCTAGTGCCTGTTTGAACTTCCGGCAGTTATCACTGTAAAACCTGATTTGGAGCTTTTACCTACCCATATATATGTATGCAGTGGAGTTTGCACCTGAAATGAAACTTGGTGTTCCCAACAAGCAGGCTGAAGGTCGGCTTTCACACACACTTATCTCTCAGCACTGAGCATGTGGAGACACTTTCGTTCATCTAGCACAAAGTGAACTGGCTGCAGGAGAAACTTTTACTCGGGTTTCTCCGTCGGTTTCCTAGTGCCGGTTGGAAGTTCCTGCATTTTTCACTGTAAAACCGAGTTGGAACTAGTCCCTACCCATAGATATGTATGGTGTGGGGTTTGGAACTGAAAAGAAACTTTGTCTTCCCAACAAGCTAGTTGAAGGACTGTTTTCACACACACTTATCCCTTAGAACAGTGCATGTGGATAGACGTTCTTTCAACTAGCACAAAAGGAACGGGTTGCAGGAGAAACTTTTACTCTGGTTTCTCAGTCTGTTTCCTATTGCCGGTTTGAAGTTCCTGCAGTTTTCACTGTAAAACTGAGTTTGAGCTAGTACCTCCCCTTATATATGTATAGAGTGGAGTTTGCAACTGAAAAGAAACTTTGTGTTCCCAACAAGCTAGATGAATTACGGCTTTCCCACACAATTATCTCTCAGAACTGAGCATGTAGGGTACGTTCATTCATCTAGCACAAAGGGATCGGGATGCAGGAGAAACATTTACTCTGGGTTCTCAGTGTGTTAACTAGTGCCGTTTTGAAGTTCCTGCAGTTTTCACGGTAAAACCGAGTTGGAGCTTGTATCTCCCATATATATGTATGCAGAGGAGTTTGCAACTTAAAAGAAACTTTGTCTTCCCAACAAGCTAGTTGAAGGACGGCTTTCACACACACATATCTCTCAGAACTGAGCATGTGGAGAGACGTTCGTTCATCTAGCACAAAGGGAATACGTTGCAGGAGAAACTTTTACTCTGGATTCTCAGTCTGTTTCCTAGTGCCGGTTTGAAGTTCCTGCTGTTTCCACTGTACAACCGAGTTGGACCTAGTACCTCCCCATACATAAGTATGGAGTGGAGTTTCCACCTGAGAAGAAACTTGGTGTTCCCAACATGCAGGGTGAAGGTCGGCTTTCACACACACTTATCTATCAGAACTGAGCATGTGGAGAGACGTTCGTTCATCTAGCACAAAGGGAACTGGTTACAGGGGAAACATTTACTCTGGTTTCTCAGTCTGTTTCTTATTGCCGTTTTGAAGTTCCTCCAGTTTTCACTGTAAAACAGAGTTGGAGCTAGTACTTCCCTTTATATATGTATTGAGTGGAGTTTGCAACTGAAAAGAAACTTTGTGTTCCCAACAAGCTAGGTGAAGTACGGTTTTCACACACAATTATCTCTCAGAACTGAGCATGTGGAGAGACGTTCATTCATCTAGCACAAAGGGAACAGTTTGCAGGACAAACTTGTACTCTGGTTTCTCAGTCTGTTTCCTAGTGCCGGTTTTAAGTTCCTGCAGTTTTCACTGTACAACCGAGTTGGACCTTGTACACCCCCATACATAAGTATGGAGTGGAGTTTGCAACTAAAAGAAACTTTGTGTTCCCAACAAGCTAGGTGAAGGACGGATTTCACACAGCCTTATCTCTCAGTAAATAGCATGTGGCGAGACGTTCGTTCATCTAGCAAAAAGGAAAGGGTTGCAAGTGAAACTGTTACTCTGGTTTCTGAGTCTGTTTCCTAGTGCCGGTTTGAATTTCCTGCAGTTTTCACTGTAAAACTGTGTTGGAGATAGTATTTCCCCATATATATGTATGGAGTGGTTTTTGCACCTGAAAATGAATCTTTGTGTTCCCAACAAGCTAGGTGAAGGACGGCTTTCACACACACAATCTCTCAGAACTGAGCATGTGGAGAGACGTTCGTTCATCTAGCACAAAGGGAACTGTTTGCAGGAGAAACTTTTACTTTGGTTTCTCAGTCTCTTTCTTAGTGCCGGTTGGAAGTTCCTGTAATTTTCACTGTAAAAAAGGGTTGGAGCTAGTACCTGCCCATATAAATATTTGGAGAGGTGTTTGCACCTGAAAAGAAACTTTGTGTTCCCAACAAACAAGGTGAAGGACGGCTTTCACTCACACTTATTTCTCAGAACTGAGCATGTGTAGAGACTTTCGTTCATCTAGCACAAAGGGAACGGTTTGCTGGGGAAAATTTCTCTGGTTTCTCAGTTTGTTTCCTAGTGCCAATTTGAAGTTCCTGTAGTTTTCACTGTAAAACGGAGTTGGAGCTATTACCTCCCCATATATATGTATGGAGTGGAGTCTGCAACTAAAAAAATCTTACTGTTCCCAACAAGCAAGGTCAAGGATGGCTGTCACACACAATTATCTCTCAGAACTGAGCATGTGGAGAGACGTTCGTTGATCTTGCACAAATGGAACGGGTTGCAGGAGAAACTTTTCCTGTGTTTTCCAAGTCTGTTTCCTAGTGCCGGTTTGAAGATCCTGCAGTTTTCACTGTTAACCCGAGTTGGAGCTAGTACCTCCGCATATATATGTATGGAATGAATTTCCCAATTGTAAAGAAACTTTCTGTTCCAAACACATTATGTGAAATACGGCTTTCACACACACTTATCTCTCAGAACTGAGCCTGTGGAGAGACATTCGTTCTTCTAGCACAAAGGGAACGGTTTGCAGGAGAAACTTTTACTCTGGTTTCTCAGTGTGTTTCCTACTGCCGGTTTGAAGATCCTGCATTTTTCACTGTAAACCCGAGTTGGAGCTAGTACCTCCCCATATATATGTATGGAGTGGAGTTTGCACCTGAAAAAAACTTTGTGTTCCCAACAAGCTATGTGAAAGAAGGCTTTCACACACACTTTTCTCTCAGAACTGAGAAAGTGGAGAGACGTTCATTCATCTAGCACAAAGGGAACAGGTAGCAGGATAAACGTTTAATCTGGTTTCTCAGTGTGTTTCCTACTGCTGGTTTGAAGTTCCTGCATTTTTCACTGTAAACCCGAGTTGGAGCTAGTACCTCCCCATATATATGTATGGAGTGGAGTTTGCACCTGAAAAAAAATTTGTGTTCCCAACAAGTTAGGTGAAAGACGGCTTTCACACACACTTTTCTCTCACAACTGAGAAAGTGGAGAGACGTTCGTTCATCTAGCACAAAGGAAACAGGTTGCAGGAAAAACTTTTACTCTGGTTTCTCAGTTTCCTAATGCCGGTTTGAAGTTCCTGCAGTTTTCACTGTAAAACCGAGTTGGAGCTAGTACTTCCCCATATATATTTTGGAGTGAAGTTTGCAACTGTAAAGAAACTTTGTGTTTCAAACAGCAAGGTGAAATTCGGCTTTCACACACCCTTATCTCTCAGAACTGAGCATGTGGAGAGACTTTGTTCAACTAGACCAAAGTGAACGGTTTGCAGGTGAAATATTTACTGTGGATTCTCAGTCTGTTTCCTAGTGCCTATTTGAATTTCCTGCAGTTTTCACTTTAAAAAGATTGGGAGCTATTACCTCCTCATATATATATATGGATTGGAGTTGGCAACTGGAAAGAAACTTTGTGTTCCCAACAAGGTAGGTGAAGGACGCCTTTCACACACACTTATCTCTCAGAACTGAGCATTTGGAAAGACGTTCGTTCATCTAGCACAAAGGGAACGAGTTGCAGGGGAAACTGTTACTCTGGTTTCTCAGTCTGTTTCCTAGTGCCGGTTTGATTTTCCTGCAATTTTCACTGTAAAATCGGGTCGGAAATAGTACCTCCCCATATATATGTATGAAGGGGAGTAAGCACCTGAAAAGATACTTTGTGTTCCCAACAAGCTAGCTGAAGTACGGGTTTCACAGACACTGATCTTTCAGAACTGAGCATGTATAGAAACTTTCATTCAACTAGCACAAAGGGAACGGTTAGCAGGAGAAACTTTTACTCTGCTTGCTCAGTCTGTTTCCTAGTGCCGGATTGAAGTTCCTGCAGTTTTCACTGTAAAACCTAGTTGGAGCTAGTACCACCCCTTATATATGTATGGAGTGGAGTTTGCAACTGAAAATAAACTTTGTATTCCCAACAAGCTAGCTGAAGTTCGGCTTTCACACACAATTTTCTCTCCGAACTGAACATGTGGAGAGACGTTCGTTCATCTAGCACAAAGGGAACGGGTTGCATGAGAAAATTTCTCTGGTTTCTCAGTCTGTTTCATATTGCCGGTTGAAGTTCCTGCAGTTTTCACTGTAAAACCGAGTTGGAGCTAGTACCTCCCCATATATATGTATGGAGTGGATTTTGCAACTAAAAAAAACTTAGTGTTCCCAACAAGTATGGTCAAGGACTGCTTTCAAACACAATTATCCCTCAGAACTGAGCATGTGGAGAGACGTTCGTTCATCTAGCACAAAGGGAACGGGTTGCAGGATAAACTTTTACTTTGGTTTCTCAGTCT
Source organism: Camelus dromedarius (assembly GCF_036321535.1). NCBI lineage: Eukaryota > Metazoa > Chordata > Mammalia > Artiodactyla > Camelidae > Camelus > Camelus dromedarius. Next base: position 10,443,228 of record NC_087470.1, on the reverse strand, counting down.
GTTTCCTAGTGACGTTTTGAAGTTCCTGTAGTTTTCACTGTAAAACCGAGTTGGAGCTAGTACTTCCCCATATATATATTTGGAGTGAAGTATGCAACTGTAAAGAAACTTTGTGTTCCAAACAGCAAGGTGAAATACGGCTTTCACACACTCTTATCTCTCAGAACTGAGCATGTGGAGAGACGTTCGTTCATCTAGCACAAAGGGAACTGTTTGCAGGGAAACTTTTACTCTGGTTTCTCAGTCTTTTCCTAGTGCCTGTTTTAAGTTCCGGCAATTCTCACTGTAAAACCTGATTTGGCCTATTTCCTCCCCATATATACGTATGGAGTGGAGTTTCCACCTGAGAAGAAACTTGGTGTTCCCAACATGCAGGGTGAAGGTCGGCTTTCACACACACTTATCTATCAGAACTGAGCATGTGGAGAGACTTTCGTTCATCTAGCACAAAGGGAACTGGTTACAGGGGAAACTTTTACTCTGGTTTCTCCGTCTGTTTCTTATTGCCGTTTTGAAGTTCCTCCAGTTTTCACTGTAAAACAGAGTTGGAGCTAGTACTTCCCTTTATATATGTATTGAGTGGAGTTTGCAACTGAAAAGAAACTTTGTGTTCCCAACAAGCTAGGTGAAGTACGGTTTTCACACACACTTATCCCTTAGAACAGTGCATGTGGATAGACGTTCTTTCAACTAGCACCAAAGGAACGGGTTGTAGGAGAAACTTATACTCTGGTTTCTCAGTCTGTTTCCTATTGCCGTTTTGATTTTCCTGCAGTTTTCACTGTAAAACTGAGTTGGAGCTAGTACCTCCCCTTATATATGTATAGAGTGGAGCTTGCCACTGAAAAGAAACTTTGTGTTCCCAAAAAGCTAGTTGAAATACGGCTTTCACACACAATTATCTCTCAGAACTGAGCATGTGGAGAGACGTTCATTCATCTAGCACAAAGGGAACAGTTTGCAGGACAAACTTTTACTCTGGTTTCTCAGTCTGTTTCCTAGTGCCGGTTTTAAGTTCCTGCAGTTTTCACTGTACAACCGAGTTGGACTTTGTACCCCCCCATACATAAGTATGGAGTGGAGATTGCAACTAAAAGAAACTTTGTGTTCCCAACAAGCTAGGTGAAGGACGGATTTCACACAGCCTTATCTCTCAGTAAATAGCATGTGGCGAGACGTTCGTTCATCTAGCAAAAAGGAAAGTGTTGCAAGTGAAACTGTTACTCTGGTTTCTCAGTCTGTTTCCTAGTGCCGGTTTGAATTTCCTGCAGTTTTCACTGTAAAACTGTTTTGGAGATAGTATTTCCCCATATATATGTATGGAGTGGTTTTTGCACCTGAAAATGAATCTTTGTGTTCCCAACAAGCTAGGTGAAGGACGGCTTTCACACACACAATCTCTCAGAACTGAGCATGTGGAGAGACGTTCGTTCATCTAGCACAAAGGGAACTGTTTGCAGGAGAAACTTTTACTTTGGTTTCTCAGTCTCTTTCTTAGTGCCGGTTGGAAGTTCCTGTAATTTTCACTGTAAAAAAGGTTTGGAGCTAGTACCTGCCCATATAAATATTTGGAGAGGTGTTTGCACCTGAAAAGAAACTTTGTGTTCCCAACAAACAAGGTGAAGGACGGCTTTCACTCACACTTATTTCTCAGAACTGAGCATGTGTAGAGACTTTCGTTCATCTAGCACAAAGGGAACGGTTTGCAGGGGAAAATTTCTCTGGTTTCTCAGTTTGTTTCCTAGTGCCAATTTGAAGTTCCTGTAGTTTTCACTGTAAAACGGAGTTGGAGCTATTACCTCCCCATATATATGTATGGAGTGGAGTCTGCAACTAAAAAAATTTTACTGTTCCCAACTAGCAAGTTCATGGATGGCTGTCACACACAATTATCTCTCAGAACTGAGCATGTGGAGAGACTTTCGTTCATATAGCACAAAGGGAACGGGTTGCAAGAGAAACTTTTACTCTGGTTTCTCAGTATTTTTCCTAGTGCCTGTTTGATTTTCCGGCAGTTCTCACTGTAAAACCTGATTTGGAGCTAGTACCTCCCCATATAGATGTATGGAGTGGAGTTTGCACCTGAAAAGAAACTTTGTGTTCCCAACAAGCTAGGTGAAAGGCGGCTTTCACATACACTTATCTCCCAGAACTGAGCATGTGGAGATAAGTTCGTTCATCTAGCACAAAGGGAACGGTATGCAGGAGAAAATTTCCCTGGTTTCACAGTCTGTTTCTTAGTGCCAGTAGAAGTTCCTGCAGTTTTCACTATAAAACGGAGTTGGAGCTATTACCTCCCCATATATATGTATGGAGTGGATTTGGTAACTGAATAGATACTTTGTGTTCCCAACAAGCTAGTTGAAGTACTGCTATCACACACAATTATCTCTCAGAACTGTGCATGTGGAGAGACGTACGTTGATCTTGCACAAATGGAACGGGTTGCAGGAGAAACTTGTCCTGTGTTTTCCAAGTCTGTTTCCTAGTGCCGGTTTGAAGATCCTGCAGTTTTCACTGTAAACCCGAGTTGGAGCTAGTACCTCCCCATATATATGTATGGAATGAAGTTCCCAACTCTAAAGAAACTTTCTGTTCCAAACACGTTAAGTGAAATACGGCTTTCACACACACTTATCTCTCAGAACTGAGCCTGTGGAGAGACATTCGTTCTTCTAGCACAAAGTGAACGGTTTGCAGGAGAAACTTTTACTCTGGTTTCTCAGTGTGTTTCCTACTGCCGGTTTGAAGATCCTGCATTTTTCACTGTAAACCCAAGTTGGAGCTAGTACCTCCCCATATATATGTATGGAGTGGAGTTTGCACCTGAAAAAAACTTTGTGTTCCCAACAAGCTAGGTGAAAGAAGGCTTTCACACACACTTTTCTCTCAGAACTGAGAAAGTGGAGAGACGTTCATTCATCTAGCACAAAGGGAACAGGTAGCAGGATAAACTTTTACTCTGGTTTCTCAGTGTGTTTCCTACTGCCGGTTTGAAGTTCCTGCATTTTTCACTGTAAACCCGATTTGGAGCTACTACCTCCCCATATATATGTATGGAGTGGAGTTTGCACCTGAAAAAAAATTTGTGTTCCCAACAAGCTAGGTGAAAGACGGCTTTAACACACACTTTTCTCTCAGAACTGAGAAAGTGGAGAGACGTTCGTTCATCTAGCACAAAGGGAAAAGGTTGCAGGAAAAACTTTTACTCTGGTTTCTCAGTTTCCTAGTGCCGGTTTGAAGTTCCTGCAGTTTTCACTGTAAAACCGAGTTGGAGTTAGTACTTCCCCATATATATTTTGGAGTGAAGTTTGCAACTGTAAAGAAACTTTGTGTTTCAAACAGCAAGGTGAAATACGGCTTTCACACACCCTTATCTCTCAGAACTGAGCATGTGGAGAGACTTTGTTCATCTAGACCAAAGTGAACGGTTTGCAGGTGAAATATTTACTGTGGATTCTCAGTCTGTTTCCTAGTGCCTATTTGAATTTCCTGCAGTTTTCACTTTAAAAAGATTGGTAGCTATTACCTAATCATATATATATATGGATTGGAGTTGGCAACTGGAAAGAAACTTTGTGTTCCCAACAAGGTAGGTGAAGGACGCCTTTCACACACACTTATCTCTCAGAACTGAGCATTTGGAAAGACGTTCGTTCATCTAGCACAAAGGGAACGAGTTGCAGGGGAAACTGTTACTCTGGTTTCTCAGTCTGTTTCCTAGTGCCGGTTTGATTTTCCTGCAATTTTCACTGTAAAATCGAGTCGGAAATTGTACCTCCCCATATATATGTATGAAGGGGAGTAAGCACCTGAAAAGATACTTTGTGTTCCCAACAAGCTAGCTGAAGTACGTGTTTCACAGACACTGATTTTCAGAACTGAGCATGTATAGAAACTTTCATTCAACTAGCACAAAGGGAACGGGTAGCAGGAGAAACTTTTACTCTGCTTGCTCAGTCTGTTTCCTAGTGCCGGATTGAAGTTCCTGCAGTTTTCACTGTAAAACCTAGTTGGAGCTAGTACCACCCCTTATATATGTATGGAGTGGAGTTTGCAACTGAAAATAAACTTTGTATTCCCAACAAGCTAGCTGAAGTTCGGCTTTCACACACAATTTTCTCTCCGAACTGAGCATGTGGAGAGACGTTCGTTCATCTAGCACAAAGGGAACGGGTTGCATGAGAAAATTTCTCTGGTTTCTCAGTCTGTTTCATATTGCCGGTTGAAATTCCTGCAGTTTTCACTGTAAAACCGAGTTGGAGCTAGTACCTCCCCATATATATGTATGGAGTGGATTTTGCAACTAAAAAAAACTTAGTGTTCCCAACAAGTATGGTCAAGGACTGCTTTCAAACACAATTATCCCTCAGAACTGAGCATGTGGAGAGACGTTCGTTCATCTAGCACAAAGGGAACGGGTTGCAGGATAAACTTTTACTTTGGTTTCTCAGTCTGTTTCCTAGTGCCGTTTTGAAGTTCCTGCAGTTTTCACTGTAAAACCGAGTTGGAGCTAGTACTTCCCCATATATATTTTTGGAGTGAAGTATGCAACTGTAAAGAAACATTGTGTTCCAAACAGCAAGGTGAAATACGGCTTTCACACACCCTTATCTCTCAGAACTGAGCATGTGGAGAGACTTTGTTCATCTAGCCCAAAGTGAACGGTTTGCAGGTGAAACATTTACTGTGGTTTCTCAGTCTGTTTCCTAGTGCCGGTTTGAAGTTCCAGTAGTTTTAACTGTAAAACGGAATTCGATCTATTACCTCCCAATATACATGTATAGATTGGAGTCTGCAACTAAAAAAATCTTACTGTTCCCAACAAGCAAGTTCAAGGATGGCTGTCACACAGAAATATCTCTCAAAACTTAGCATGTGGAGAGATGTTCGTTCATATAGCACAAAGGGAACGGGTTGAAAGAGAAAGTTTTACTCTGGTTTCTCACTCTGTTTCCTAGTACCAGTCTGAAGTTCCTGCATTTTTCACTGTAAAACGGAGTTGGAGCTATAACCTCCCCATATATATGTATGGAGTGGAATTTTCATCTTAAAAGTAACTTAGTTTTCCCAACAAGTAAGGTGAAGTACGGCTTTCAAACACACTTATCTCTCACAACTGAGCATGTGGAGAGACGTTGGTTCATCTAGCACAAATGGAACAGTTTGCAGGAGAAACTTTTACTCTGGTTTCTCAGTCTATTTCCTCGTGCCTGTTTGAAGTTCCGGCATTTCTCACTGTAAAACCTGATTTGGAGCTAGTACCTCCCCATATATATGTATGGAGTGGAGTTTGCACCTGAAAAGGAACTTTGTGTTCCCAACAAGCTAGGTGAAAGACGGCTTTCACACACACTTATCTCCCAGAACTTAGCATGTGGAGATAAGTTCGTTCATCTAGCACAAAGGGAACGGGTTGCAGGAGAAACTATTACTCTGGGTTCTCAGTCTGTTTCATAGTGCCGGTTTGAATTTCCTGCAATTCTCACTGTAGAAGAGTGTTGGAGCTATTACTTCCCCATATATATGTATGGAGTGTAGTTTGCACCTGAAAAGAAACTTTGTGTTCCCAACAAGCTAGGTGAAGGACGACTTTCACACACACATAACTTTCAGAACTGAGCATGTGGAGAGACGTTCGTTCATCTAGCACAAAAGGAACGGGTTGCAGGACAAACTTTTACTCTGGTTTCTCAGTCTGTTTCCTAGTTCGGTTTTGAAGTTACTGCAGTTTTCACAGTAAAACCGAGTTGGAACTTGTACCTCCACATATATATGTATGGAGTGGAGTTGGTAACTGAAAAGAAACTTTGTGTTCCCAACAAGCTAGGTGAAGGACGGCTTTCAAACACACTTATCTCTCAGAACTTAACATATGGAGAGACGTATGTTCATCTATCACAAACGGAACCGGATGAAGTAGAAAATTTTACTCGGGTTTCTCAGTGTGTTTCCTATTGCCGGGTTGAAGTTCCTGCAATTTACAGTCTAAAACCGAGTTGGAGCTTCTACCTCCCCATATATATGTATGGATTTTTAGTTGGTAACTGAAAAGAGACTTTGTGTTCCCAACAAGCTAGTTGAAGGACTGCTATCACACACAATTTTTTCTCAGAACTGAGCATGTGGACAGACGTTCGTTCATTTTGCACAAAAGGAACGGGATGCATGAGAAACTTTTTTCTGGTTTCTCAGTCTGTTTCATAGTGCCAGTTTGAAGTTCCTGCAGTTTTCACTGTAAAACCGAGTTGGAGCTAGTACCACCCCATATATATGTATGGAGTGCAGTTGGTAACTGAAAAGAAACTTTGTGTTCCCAACAAGCTAGTTGAAGGACGGCTTTCACACACATTTATCTCTCAGAACTGAGCATGTGAAGAGAATTTCTTTCATCTAGCACAAGGGGAACGGGTTGCATGTCAAAATATCTCTGGTTTCTCAGTCTGTTTCCTATTGCCGGTAGAATTTCCTGCAGTTTTCACTTTAAAACGGAGTTGGAGCTTTTACATCTCCATATATATGTATGGAGTGGAGTTTGCAACTAAAAAAAACTTAGTGTTCCCAACAAGCATGATCAAGGACTGCTTTCACACACAATTATCCTTCAGAACTGAGCATGTGTAGAGACGTTCTTTCATCTAGCACAAAGGGAACGGGTTGCAGGATAAACTTTTACTCTGGTTTCTCAGTCTGTTTCCTAGAGCAGGTTTGAAGTTCCTGCAGTTTTCACTGTAAAACCGAGTTGGAGCTAGTACCTCCCCATATATATGTTTGGAGTGTAGTTTGCTACTGAAAAGATACTTTGTGTTCCCAACAAGCTAGTTGAAGGACGGCTTTCACACTCACTTATATCTCAGAAATGAGCATGTGGAGAGACGTTCGTTCATCTAGCATAAATGGAACGGGTTGCAGGTGAAAATTTCTCTGGTTTCTCAGTCTGTTTCCTAGTGCCGGTTTGAAGTTCCAGTAGTTTTCACTGTAAAACGGAGTTGGAGGTATTACCTCCCCAAATATATGTATGGAGTGGAGTCTGCAACTAAAAAAATCTTACTGTTCCCTACAAGCAAGGTCAAGGATGGCTGTCACACACAATTATCTCTCAGAACTGAGCATGTGGAGAGACGTTCGTTCATCTAGCACAAAGGGAACGGGTTGCAGGGGAAAATTTCTCTGGTTTCTCAGTCTGTTTCCTAATGCCAGTCTGAAGTTCCTGCACTTTTCACTGTAAAACCGAGTTGGAGCTAGTACCTCCTCATATATATGTATGGAGTGGAATTTTCACCTTAAAAGTAACTTATTTTTCCCAACAAGCAAGGTGAAGTACGGCTTTCAAACACACTTATCTCTCAGAACTGAGCATGTGGAGAGACGTTCGTTCATCTAGCACAAATGGAACAGTTTGCAGAAGAACTTTTACTCTGGTTTCTCAGTCTTTTTCCTAGTGCCTGTTTGAAGTTCCGGCAGTTCTCACTGTAAAACCTGATTTGGTGCTAGTACCTCCCCATATATATGTATGGAGTGGAGTTTGCACGTGAAAAGAAACTTTGTGTTCAAATCAAGCTAGGTGAAAGACGGCTTTCACACACACTTATCTCCCAGAACTGAGCATGTGGAGATAAGTTCGTTCATCTAGCACAAAGGGAACGGTTTGCAGGGGATAATTTCTCTGGTTTCTCAGTCTTTTTCCAAGTGCCATTCTGAAGTTCTTGCACTTTTCACTGTAAAACGGATTTGGAGCTAGTACCTCCTCATATATATGTATGGAGTGGAATTTTCACCTTAAAAGTAACTTATTTTTCCCAACAAGCAAGGTGAAGTACGGCTTTCAAACACACTTATCTCTCAGAACTGAGCATGTGGAGAGACGTTCGTTCATCTAGCACAAATGGTACAGTTTGCAGAAGAAACTTTTACACTGGTTTCTCAGTCTTTTTCCTAGTGCCTGTTTGAAGTTCCGGCAGTTCTCACTGTAAAACCTGATTTGGAGCTAGTACCTCCCCATATATATGTGTGGAGTGGAGTTTGCACGTGAAAAGAAACTTTGTGTTCAAATCAAGCTAGGTGAAAGACGGCTTTCACACACACTTATCTCCCAGAACTGAGCATGTGGAGATAAGTTCGTTCATCTAGCACAAAGGGAACGGGTTGCAGGAGAAACTATTACTCTGGGTTGTCAGTCTGTTTCATAGTGCCGGTTTGAATTTCCTGCAGTTCTCACTGTAGAAGAGATTTGGAGCTATTACCTCCCCATATATATGTATGGAGTGTAGTTTGAACCTGAAAAGGAACTTTGTGTTCCCAACAAGCTAGGTGAAAGACGGCTTTAAAAGTCACTTATCTCTCAGAAATGAGCAAGCGGAGAGACATTCGTTCATCTAGCACAAACGGAACGGTTTGCAGGAGAAAATTTCCCTGGTTTCTCAGTCTGTTTCATAGTGCCAGTAGAAGTTCCTTCAGTTTTCACTGTAAAACGGATTTGGAGTTTTTACCTCCCCATATATATGTATGGATTGGAGTTTGCAAATAAAAAAATCATAGTGTTCCCTCAAGCACGGTCAAGGACGGCTTTCACACACAATTATTTCTCAGAACTGAGCGTGTGGGGAGACTGTTGTTCATCTAGCACAAATGGAACGGGTTGCAAGAGAAATTTTTACTCTGGTTTCTCAGTCTGTTTCCTAGTGCCTGTTTGAAGATCCTGAATTTTCTACTTTAAAACCGAGTTGGAGCTTGAACCTCCCCATATATATATATATGGAGTGGAGTTTGCAACTAAAAGAAAATTTGTGTTCCCAACAAGCTAGGTGAAAGACGGCTTTAAAAGTCACTTATCTCTCAGAACTGAGCAAGTGGAGAGACATTCGTTCATCTAGCACAAACGGAACGGTTTGCAGGAGAAAATTTCCCTGGTTTCTCAGTCTGTTTCATAGTGCCAGTAGAAGTTCCTTCAGTTTTCACTGTAAAACGGATTTGGAGTTATTACCTCCCCATATATATGTATGGATTGGAGTTTGCAAATAAAAAAATCATAGTGTTCCCTCAAGCACGGTCAAGGACGGCTTTCACACACAATTATTTCTCAGAACTGAGCATGTGGAGAGACTGTTGTTCATCTAGCACAAATGGAACGGGTTGCAAGAGAAACTTTTACTCTGGTTTCTCAGTCTGTTTCATAGTGCCAGTTGAAGTTCCTGCAGTTTTCACTGTAAAACGGAGTTGGAGCAAGTACCTCCCCTTATATATGTATGGAGTCAAGTTCCCAACTGTAAAGAAACTTTCTGTTCCAAACAAGATAAGTGAAATAAGGCTTTCACACACACTTATCACTCAGAACTGAGCCTGTGGAGAGAAATTCGTTCTTCTAGAACAAAGTGAACGGTTTGCAGGAGAAACTTTTACTGTGATTTCTCAGTCTTTTTCCTACTGCCGGTTTGAAGTTCCTGCAGTTTTCACTGTAAACCCGTGTTGGAACTAATACCTCCCCATATATATGTATGGAGTGGAGTTTGCACCTGAAAAAAACTTTGTGTTCCCAACTAGCTAGGTGAAAGACGGCTTTCACACACACTTAGCTCTCAGAACTGAGCATGTGGAGAGAATTTCATTCATCTAGCACAAAGGGAACAGGTTGCATGAAAAAATTTCTCTGGTTTCTCAGTCTGTTTCCAATTGCCGGTTGAAGTTCCTGCAGTTTTCACTTTAAAACGGAGTTGGAGCTTTTACCTCCCCATATATATGTATGGAGTTGAGTTTGCAACTAAAAAAATCTTAGTGTTCCCAACAAGCATGGTCAAGGTCTGCTTTCACACACAATTATCCCTCAGTACTGAGCACGTGGAGAGACGTTCGTTCATCTAGCACAAAGGGAACAGTTTGCAGGACAAACTTTTACTCTGGTTTCTCAGTCTGTTTCCTAGTGCCTGTTTGAAGATCCTGAATTTTCTACTTTAAAACCGAGTTGGAGCTTGAACCTCCCCATATATATATATATGGAGTGGAGTTTGCAAATAAAAGAAAATTTGTGTGCCCAACAAGCTATGTGAAGGACGGCTTTCACAAAGACTTATCTCTCAGTACATAGCATGTGGCGAGACGTTCTTTCATCTAGCAAAAATGGAAAGGTTTGCAGGCGAAACTGTTACTCTGGTTTCTCACTCTTTTTCCTGGTGCCGGTTGAAGTTCCTGCAGTTTTCACTTTAAAACGGATTTGGAGCTAGTACATCCCCATATTTATGTATGGAGTGGAGTTTTCATCTAAAAAGTAACTTAGTTTTCCCAAGAAGCATGGTGAAGTACAGCTTTCAAACACACTTATCTCTCAGAAGTGAGCATCTGGAGAGACGTTCGTTCATCTAGAACAAAAGGAAAGGGTTGCAGGAGAAACTTTTACTCTGGTTTCCAAGTCTGTTTCTTAGTGCCGGTTTGAAGTTCCTGCAGTTTTCACTGTAAAACCGAGTTGGAGCTATTACTTCCCCATATATATTTTTGGAGTGAAGTTTGCAAGTGTAAAGAAACTTTGTGTTCCAAATAACAAGGTGAAATATGTCTTTCACACACACTTATCTCTCATAACACAGCATGTGAGGAGACTTTGTTCATCTAGCACAAATTGAACGGTTTGCATGAGAAACGTTTACTGTGGATTCTCAGTCTGTTTCCTAGTGCCTCTTTGAATTTCCTGCAGTTTCCACTTTAAAAAAGATTTGCAGCTAGTACCTCCTCATATATATGTATGGATTGGAGATGGCAACTGGAAAGAAACTTTGTGTTCCCAACAAGGTAGGTGAAGGACGCCTTTCACACACACTTATCTCTCAGAACTGAGCATTTGGAGAGACGTTCGTTCATCTAGCACAAAGGGAACGAGTTGCAGGAGAAACTGTTACTCTGGTTTCTCAGTCTGTTTCCTAGTGCCGGTTTGATTTCTTTCAGATTTCACTGTAAAATCGAGGCGGAAATAGTACCACCCCATACATATGTATGAAGGGGAGTAAGCACCTGAAAAGATACTTTGTGTTCCCAACAAGCTAGCTGAAGTACGGCTTTCACACACACATATCTCTCAGAACTGAGCATGTATAGAAAGTTTCATTCACCTAGCACAAAGGGAACGGGTTGCAGGAGAATCTTTTACTCTGGTTGCTCAGTCTGTTTCCTAGTGCCGGTTTGAAGTTCCTGCAGTTTTCACTGTAAAACCGAGTTGAAGCTGGTAAAATCCCATTTATATGTATGGAGTGGAGTTTGCAACTGAAAATAAACTTTGTGTTCCCAACCAGCTAGCTGAAGTTCGGCTTTAACACACAATTATCTCTCAGAACTGAGCATGTGGAGAGACGTTCGTTCATCTAGCACAAAGGGAACGGGTTGCAGGAGAAACTTTTACTGTGGTTTCTCAGTCTGTTTCCTATTGCCGGTTTGAAGTTTCTGCAGTTTTCACTGTAAAACCGAGTTGGAGCTAGTACCTGCCCATATATATGTATTTAGTGGAGTTTGCAACTAAAAAAAACTTTGTGTTCCCAACAAGCTAGGTGAAGAACGTCTTTCACACAGCATTATCGCTCAGTAAATAGCATGTGGCGAGACATTCGTTCATCTAGCAAAAAGGGAACGGGATGCAGGCGAAACTGTTACTCTGGGTTCTCAGTCTGTTTCCTATTGCCGGTTTGAAGTTCCTGCAGTTTTCACTGTTAAACCGAGTTGGAGCTAGTACCTCCCCATATATATGTATGGAGTGGAGTTTGCAACTGAAAAGATACTTTGTGTTCCCAACAAGCTATGTGAAGTATGGCTTTCACACACACTTATATTTCAGAACTGATCATGTGGATAGACGTTCGTTCATCCAGCACAAAGGGAACGGTTTGCAGGAGAAACTTTTACTCTGGTTTCTCAGTCTGTTTCCTAGTGCCGGTTTGAATTTCCTGCAGTTTTCACTGTAAAACGGAGTTGGAGCTAATACCTCCCCATATATATGTATGGAGTGGAGTTTTCATCTAAAAATTAACTTTGTTTTCCCAAGAAGTAAGGTGAAGGACGTCTTTCAAACACACTTACCGCTCAGAACTGAGAATGTGGAGAGACGTTCGTTCATCTAGCACAAAGGGAAAAGTTTGCAGGAGAAACTTTTACTCTGGTTTCTCAGTCTGTTTCCTAGTGCCTGTTTGACGTTCCTGCAGTTCTCGCTGTAAAACTTGATTTGGAGCTAGAACCTCCCCATATGTATGTATGGAGTGGAGTTTGCAACTGAAAAGAAACTTTGTGTTCCCAACAAGCTAGGTGAAAGACGGCTTTCACACACACTTATCTCTCAGAACTGAGCATTTGGAGATACGTTCGTTCATTTAGCACAAAATGAACGGGTTTCAGGAGTAACTTTTTTCTGGTTTCTCAGTCTGTTTCCTAGTGCCTGCTTGAAGTTCCTGCAGTTTTCACTGTAAAACAGAGTTGCAGCTAGTACCAACCCATATATATGTATGGAGTGGATTTGGCAACTGAAAAGAAACTTTGTGTTCCCAACAATCTTGGTGAAGGATGGCTTTCACACACACTTATCTCTCAGAACTGAGCATGTGGAGAGAATTTCGTTCATCTAGCACAAAGGGAACGGGTTGCATGAGAAAATTTCTCTGGTTTCTCAGTCTGTTTCCTATTGCCGGTTGAATTTCCTGCAGTTTTCACTGAAAAACCGAGTTGGAGCTAGTATCTCCCATATATATGTATGGATTGGAGTTTGCAAGTAAAAAAAACTTAGTGTTCCCAACAAGTATGGTCAAGGACTGCTTTCACACAAAATTATCCCTCAGAACTGAGCATGTGGAGAGACGTTCTTTCATCTAGCACAAAGGGAACGGGTTGCAGGTTAAACTTTTACTCTGGTTTCTCAGTCTTTTTCCTAGTGCCGGTTTGAAGTTCCTGCAGTTTTCACTGTAAAACCGAGTTGGAGCTAGTACCTCCCAATATATATTTTGGAGTGAAGTTTGCAACTCTAAAGAAATTTTGTGTTCCAAACAACAAGGTGAAATACGGCTTTCACACACCCTTATCTCTCAGAACTGAGCATGAGGAGAGACTTTGTTCATCTAGGCCAAATTGAACGGTTTGCAAGTGAAATTTTACTGTGGATTCTCCGTCTGTTTCCTAGTGCCTCTTTGAATTTCCTGCAGTTTTCACTTTAAAAATATTTGGAGCTTGTACCACCTCATATATATGTATGGATTGGAGTTGGCAACTGGAAAGAAAATTTGTGTTCCCAACAAGGTAGTTGAAGGACGCCTTTCACACACATTTATCTCTCAGAACTGAGCATTAGGAAAGACGTTCGTTCATCTAGCACAAAGGGAACGACTTGCAGGAGAAACTGTTACTCTGGTTTCTCAGTCTGTTTCCTAGTGCCGGTTTGATTTTCCTGCAATTTTCACTGTAAAATCGAGTCGGAAATTGTACCTCCCCATATATATGTATGAAGGGGAGTAAGCACCTGAAAAGATACTTTGTGTTCCCAACAAGCTAGCTGAAGTACGGGTTTCACAGACACTGATCTTTCAGAACTGAGCATGTATAGAAACTTTCATTCAACTAGCACAAAGGGAACGGGTAGCAGGAGAAACTTTTACTCTGCTTGCTCAGTCTGTTTCCTAGTGCCGGATTGAAGTTCCTGCAGTTTTCACTGTAAAACCTAGTTGGAGCTAGTACCACCCCTTATATATGTATGGAGTGGAGTTTGCAACTGAAAATAAACTTTGTGTTCCCAACAAGCTAGCTGAAGTTAGGCTTTCACACACAATTTTCTCTCCGAACTAAGCATGTGGAGAGACGTTCGTTCATCTAGCAAAAAGGGAACGGGATGCAGGCGAAGCTGTTACTCTGGGTTCTCAGTCTGTTTCCTATTGCCGGTTTGAAGTTCCTGCAGTTTTCACTGTAAAACCGAGTTGGAGCTAGTACCTCCCCATATATATGTATGGAGTGGAGTTTGCAACTGAAAAGATACTTTGTGTTCCCAACAAGCTAGGTGAAGTATGGCTTTCACACACACTTATATCTCAGAACTGATCATGTGGATAGACGTTCGTTCATCCAGCCCAAAGGGAACGGTTTGCAGGAGAAACTTTTACTCTGGTTTCTCAGTCTGTTTCCTAGTGCCGGTTTGAATTTCCTGCAGTTTTCACTGTAAAACGGAGTTGGAGCTAATACCTCCCCATATATATGTATGGAGTGGAGTTTTCATCTAAAAATTAACTTTGTTTTCCCAAGAAGTAAGGTGAAGGACGTCTTTCAAACACACTTACCGCTCAGAACTGAGAATGTGGAGAGACGTTCGTTCATCTAGCACAAAGGGAAAAGTTTGCAGGAGAAACTTTTACTCTGGTTTCTCAGTCTGTTTCCTAGTGCCTGTTTGACGTTCCAGCAGTTCTCACTGTAAAACTTGATTTGGAGCTAGAACCTCCCCATATATATGTATGGAGTGGAGTTTGCAACTGAAAAGAATCTTTGTGTTCCCAACAAGCTAGTTGAAAGACGGCTTTCACACACACTTATCTCTCAGAACTGAGCATTTGGAGATACGTTCGTTCATTTAGCACAAAATGAACGGGTTTCAGGAGTAACTTTTTTCTGGTTTCTCAGTCTGTTTCCTAGTGCCTGCTTGAAGTTCCTGCAGTTTTCACTGTAAAACAGAGTTGCAGCTAGTACCAACCCATATATATGTATGGAGTGGATTTGGCAACTGAAAAGAAACTTTGTGTTCCCAACAATCTTGGTGAAGGATGGCTTTCACACACACTTATCTCTCAGAACTGAGCATGTGGAGAGAATTTCGTTCATCTAGCACAAAGGGAACGGGTTGCATGAGAAAATTTCTCTGGTTTCTCAGTCTGTTTCCTATTGCCGGTTGAATTTCCTGCAGTTTTCACTGAAAAACCGAGTTGGAGCTAGTATCTCCCATATATATGTATGGATTGGAGTTTGCAAGTAAAAAAACTTAGTGTTCCCAACAAGTATGTTCAAGGACTGCTTTCACACAAAATTGTACCTGAGAACTGAGCATGTGGAGAGACGTTCTTTCATCTAGCACAAATGGAACGGGTTGCAGGTTAAACTTTTACTCTGGTTTCTCAGTCTTTTTCCTAGTGCCGGTTTGAAGTTCCTGCAGTTTTCACTGTAAAACCGAGTTGGAGCTAGTACCTGCCCATATATATGTATTTAGTGGAGTTTGCAACTAAAAGAAACTTTGTGTTCCCAACAAGCTAGGTGAAGAACGTCTTTCACACAGCATTATCGCTCAGTAAATAGCATGTGGCGAGACATTCGTTCATCTAGCAAAAAGGGAACGGGATGCAGGCGAAACTGTTACTCTGGGTTCTCAGTCTGTTTCCTATTGCCGGTTTGAAGTTCCTGCAGATTTCACTGTAAAACCGAGTTGGAGCTAGTACCTCCCCATATATATGTATGGAGTGGAGTTTGCAACTGAAAAGATACTTTGTGTTCCCAACAAGCTAGGTGAAGTATGGCTTTCACACACACTTATATTTCAGAACTGATCATGTGGATAGACGTTCGTTCATCCAGCACAAAGGGAACGGTTTGCAGAAGAAACTTTTACTCTGGTTTCTCAGTCTGTTTCCTAGTGCCGTTTTGAATTTCCTGCAGTTTTCACTGTAAAACGGAGTTGGAGCTAATACCTCCCCATATATATGAATGGAGTGGAGTTTTCATCTAAAAATTAACTTTGTTTTCCCAAGAAGTAAGGTGAAGGACGTCTTTCAAACACACTTACCGCTCAGAACTGAGAATGTGGAGAGACGTTCGTTCATCTAGCACAAAGGGAAAAGTTTGCAGGAGAAACTTTTACTCTGGTTTCTCAGTCTGTTTCCTAGTGCCTGTTTGACGTTCCTGCAGTTCTCGCTGTAAAACTTGATTTGGAGCTAGAACCTCCCCATATGTATGTATGGAGTGGAGTTTGCAACTGAAAAGAAACTTTGTGTTCCCAACAAGCTAGGTGAAAGACGGCTTTCACACACACTTATCTCTCAGAACTGAGCATTTGGAGATACGTTCGTTCATTTAGCACAAAATGAACGGGTTTCAGGAGTAACTTTTTTCTGGTTTCTCAGTCTGTTTCCTAGTGCCTGCTTGAAGTTCCTGCAGTTTTCACTGTAAAACAGAGTTGCAGCTAGTACCAACCCATATATATGTATGGAGTGGATTTGGCAACTGAAAAGAAACTTTGTGTTCCCAACAATCTTGGTGAAGGATGGCTTTCACACACACTTATCTCTCAGAACTGAGCATGTGGAGAGAATTTCGTTCATCTAGCACAAAGGGAACGGGTTGCATGAGAAAATTTCTCTGGTTTCTCAGTCTGTTTCCTATTGCCGGTTGAATTTCCTGCAGTTTTCACTGAAAAACCGAGTTGGAGCTAGTATCTCCCATATATATGTATGGATTGGAGTTTGCAAGTAAAAAAAACTTAGTGTTCCCAACAAGTATGGTCAAGGACTGCTTTCACACAAAATTATCCCTCAGAACTGAGCATGTGGAGAGACGTTCTTTCATCTAGCACAAAGGGAACGGGTTGCAGGTTAAACTTTTACTCTGGTTTCTCAGTCTTTTTCCTAGTGCCGGTTTGAAGTTCCTGCAGTTTTCACTGTAAAACCGAGTTGGAGCTAGTACCTCCCAATATATATTTTGGAGTGAAGTTTGCAACTCTAAAGAAATTTTGTGTTCCAAACAACAAGGTGAAATACGGCTTTCACACACCCTTATCTCTCAGAACTGAGCATGAGGAGAGACTTTGTTCATCTAGGCCAAATTGAACGGTTTGCAAGTGAAATTTTACTGTGGATTCTCCGTCTGTTTCCTAGTGCCTCTTTGAATTTCCTGCAGTTTTCACTTTAAAAATATTTGGAGCTTGTACCACCTCATATATATGTATGGATTGGAGTTGGCAACTGGAAAGAAAATTTGTTTTCCCAACAAGGTAGTTGAAGGACGCCTTTCACACACACTTATCTCTCAGAACTGAGCATTAGGAAAGACGTTCGTTCATCTAGCACAAAGGGAACGACTTGCAGGAGAAACTGTTACTCTGGTTTCTCAGTCTGTTTCCTAGTGCCGGTTTGATTTTCCTGCAATTTTCACTGTAAAATCGAGTCGGAAATTGTACCTCCCCATATATATGTATGAAGGGGAGTAAGCACCTGAAAAGATACTTTGTGTTCCCAACAAGCTAGCTGAAGTACGGGTTTCACAGACACTGATCTTTCAGATCTGAGCATGTATAGAAACTTTCATTCAACTAGCACAAAGGGAACGGGTAGCAGGAGAAACTTTTACTCTGCTTGCTCAGTCTGTTTCCTAGTGCCGGATTGAAGTTCCTGCAGTTTTCACTGTAAAACCTAGTTGGAGCTAGTACCACCCCTTATATATGTATGGAGTGGAGTTTGCAACTGAAAATAAACTTTGTGTTCCCAACAAGCTAGCTGAAGTTAGGCTTTCACACACAATTTTCTCTCCGAACTGAGCATGTGGAGAGACGTTCGTTCATCTAGCAAAAAGGGAACGGGATGCAGGCGAAACTGTTACTCTGGGTTCTCAGTCTGTTTCCTATTGCCGGTTTGAAGTTCCTGCAGTTTTCACTGTAAAACCGAGTTGGAGCTAGTACCTCCCCATATATATGTATGGAGTGGAGTTTGCAACTGAAAAGATACTTTGTGTTCCCAACAAGCTAGGTGAAGTATGGCTTTCACACACACTTATATCTCAGAACTGATCATGTGGATAGACGTTCGTTCATCCAGCACAAAGGGAACGGTTTGCAGGAGAAACTTTTACTCTGGTTTCTCAGTCTGTTTCCTAGTGCCGGTTTGAATTTCCTGCAGTTTTCACTGTAAAACGGAGTTGGAGCTAATACCTACCCATATATATGTATGGAGTGGAGTTTTCATCTAAAAATTAACTTTGTTTTCCCAAGAAGTAAGGTGAAGGACGTCTTTCAAACACACTTACCGCTCAGAACTGAGAATGTGGAGAGACGTTCGTTCATCTAGCACAAAGGGAAAAGTTTGCAGGAGAAACTTTTACTCTGGTTTCTCAGTCTGTTTCCTAGTGCCTGTTTGACGTTCCAGCAGTTCTCACTGTAAAACTTGATTTGGAGCTAGAACCTCCCCATATATATGTATGGAGTGGAGTTTGCAACTGAAAATAAACTTTGTGTTCCCAACAAGCTAGCTGAAGTTCGGCTTTCACACACAATTTTCTCTCCGAACTGAGCATGTGGAGAGACGTTCGTTCATCTAGCACAAAGGGAACGGGTTTCATGAGAAAATTTCTCTGGTTTCTCAGTCTGTTTCATATTGCCGGTTGAAGTTCCTGCAGTTTTCATTGTAAAACCGAGTTGGAGCTAGTACCTCCCCATATATATGTATGGAGTGGATTTTGCAACTAAAAAAAACTTAGTGTTCCCAACAAGTATGGTCAAGGACTGCTTTCAAACACAATTATCCCTCAGAACTGAGCATGTGGAGAGACGTTCGTTCATCTAGCACAAAGGGAACGGGTTGCAGGATAAACTTTTACTTTGGTTTCTCAGTCTGTTTCCTAGTGCCGTTTTGAAGTTCCTGCAGTTTTCACTGTAAAACCGAGTTGGAGCTAGTACTTCCCCATATATATTTTTGGAGTGAAGTATGCAACTGTAAAGAAACTTTGTGTTCCAAACAGCAAGGTGAAATACGGCTTTCACACACCCTTATTCTCTCAGAACTGAGCATGTGGAGAGACTTTGTTCATGTAGCCCAAAGTGAACGGTTTGCAGGTGAAACATTTACTGTGGTTTCTCAGTCTGTTTCCTAGTGCCGGTTTGAAGTTCCAGTAGTTTTCACTGTAAAACGGAGTTGGAGGTATTACCTCCCCAAATATATGTATGGAGTGGAGTCTGCAACTAAAAAAATCTTACTGTTCCCAACAAGCAAGGTCAATGATGGCTGTCACACACAATTATCTCTCAGAACTGAGCATGTGGAGAGACGTTCGTTCATCTAGCACAAAGGGAACGGGTTGCAGGGGAAAATTTCTCTGGTTTCTCAGTCTGTTGCCTAGTGCCAGTCTGAAGTTCCTGCACTTTTCACTGTAAAACCGAGTTGGAGCTAGTACCTCCTCATATATATGTATGGAGTGGAATTTTCACCTTAAAAGTAACTTATTTTTCCCAACAAGCAAGGTGAAGTACGGCTTTCAAACACACTTATCTCTCAGAACTGAGCATGTGGAGAGACGTTCGTTCATCTAGCACAAATGGAACAGTTTGCAGAAGAACTTTTACTCTGGTTTCTCAGTCTTTTTCCTAGTGCCTGTTTGAAGTTCCGGCAGTTCTCACTGTAAAACCTGATTTGGTGCTAGTACCTCCCCATATATATGTATGGAGTGGAGTTTGCACGTGAAAAGAAACTTTGTGTTCAAATCAAGCTAGGTGAAAGACGGCTTTCACACACACTTATCTCCCAGAACTGAGCATGAGGAGATAAGTTCGTTCATCTAGCACAAAGGGAACGGTTTGCAGGGGATAATTTCTCTGGTTTCTCAGTCTGTTTCCAAGTGCCAGTCTGAAGTTCCTGCACTTTTCACTGTAAAACGGATTTGGAGCTAGTACCTCCTCATATATATGTATGGAGTGGAATTTTCACCTTAAAAGTAACTTATTTTTCCCAACAAGCAAGGTGAAGTACGGCTTTCAAACACACTGATCTCTCAGAACTGAGCATGTGGAGAGACGTTCGTTCATCTAGCACAAATGGAACAGTTTGCAGAAGAAACTTTTACCCTGGTTTCTCAGTATTTTTCCTAGTGCCTGTTTGAAGTTCCGGCAGTTCTCACTGTAAAACCTGATTTGGAGCTAGTACCTCCCCATATATATGTGTGGAGTGGAGTTTGCACGTGAAAAGAAATTTTGTGTTCAAATCAAGCTAGGTGAAAGACGGCTTTCACACACACTTATCTCCCAGAACTGAGCATGTGGAGATAAGTTCGTTCATCTAGCACAAAGGGAACGGGTTGCAGGAGAAACTATTACTCTGGGTTGTCAGTCTGTTTCATAGTGCCGGTTTGAATTTCCTGCAGTTCTCACTGTAGAAGAGATTTGGAGCTATTACCTCCAAATATATATGTATGGAGTGTAGTTTGAACCTGAAAAGAAACTTTGTGTTCCCAACAAGCTAGGTGAAAGACGGCTTTAAAAGTCACTTATCTCTCAGAACTGAGCAAGTGGAGAGACATTCGTTCATCTAGCACAAACGGAACGGTTTGCAGGAGAAAATTTCCCTGGTTTCTCAGTCTGTTTCATAGTGCCAGTAGAAGTTCCTTCAGTTTTCACTGTAAAACGGATTTGGAGTTATTACCTCCCCATATATATGTATGGATTGGAGTTTGCAAATAAAAAAATCATAGTGTTCCCTCAAGCACGGTCAAGGACGGCTTTCACACACAATTATTTCTCAGAACTGAGCGTGTGGAGAGACTGTTGTTCATCTAGCACAAATGGAACGGGTTGCAAGAGAAACTTTTACTCTGGTTTCTCAGTCTGTTTCATAGTGCCAGTTGAAGTTCCTGCAGTTTTCACTGTAAAACGGAGTTGGAGCAAGTACCTCCCCATATATATGTATGGAGTCAAGTTCACAACTGTAAAGAAACTTTCTGTTCCAAACAAGATATGTGAAATACGGCTTTCACACACACTTATCACTCAGAACTGAGCCTGTGGAGAGAAATTCGTTCTTCTAGAACAAAGTGAACGGTTTGCAGGAGAAACTTTTACTGTGGTTTCTCAGTCTTTTTCCTACTGCCGGTTTGAAGTTCCTGCAGTTTTCACTGTAAACCCGTGTTGGAACTAATACCTCCCCATATATATGTATGGAGTGGAGTTTGCACCTGAAAAAAACTTTGTGTTCCCAACTAGCTAGGTGAAAGACGGCTTTCACACACACTTAGCTCTCAGAACTGAGCATGTGGAGAGAATTTCGTTCATCTAGCACAAAGGGAACGGGTTGCATGAAAAAATTTCTCTGGTTTCTCAGTCTGTTTCAAATTGCCGGTTGAAGTTCCTGCAGTTTTCACTTTAAAACGGAGTTGGAGCTTTTACCTCCCCATATATATGTATGGAGTTGAGTTTGCAACTAAAAAATTCTTAGTGTTCCCAACAAGCATGGTCAAGGACTGCTTTCACACACAATTATCCCTCAGTACTGAGCACGTGGAGAGACGTTCGTTCATCTAGCACAAAGGGAACAGTTTGCAGGACAAACTTTTACTCTAGTTTCTCAGTCTGTTTCCTAGTGCCTGTTTGAAGATCCTGAATTTTCTACTTTAAAACCGAGTTGGAGCTTGAACCTCCCCATATATATATATGGAGTGGAGTTTGCAAATAAAAGAAAATTTGTGTGCCCAACAAGCTATGTGAAGGACGGCTTTCACAAAGACTTATCTCTCAGTACATAGCATGTGGCGAGACGTTCTTTCATCTAGCAAAAATGGAAAGGGTTGCAGGCGAAACTGTTACTCTGGTTTCTCACTCTTTTTCCTGGTGCCGGTAGAAGTTCCTGCAGTTTTCACTTTAAAACGGATTTGGAGCTAGTACATCCCCATATTTATGTATGGAGTGGAGTTTTCATCTAAAAAGTAACTTAGTTTTCACAAGAAGCATGGTGAAGTACAGCTTTCAAACACACTTATCTCTCAGAAGTGAGCATCTGGAGAGACGTTCGTTAATCTAGAACAAAAGGAAAGTGTTGCAGGAGAAACTTTTACTCTGGTTTCCAAGTCTGTTTCTTAGTGCCGGTTTGAAGTTCCTGCAGTTTTCACTGTAAAACCGATTTGGAGCTATTAACTCCCCATATATATTTTTGGAGTGAAGTTTGCAAGTGTAAAGAAACTTTGTGTTCCAAATAACAAGGTGAAATATGGCTTTCACACACTCTTTTCTCTCATAACTGAGCATGTGAGGAGACTTTGTTCATCTAGCACAAATTGAACGGTTTGCATGAGAAACGTTTACTGTGGATTCTCAGTCTGTTTCCTAGTGCCTCTTTGAATTTCCTGCAGTTTCCACTTTAAAAAAGATTTGCAGCTGTACCTCCTCATATATATGTATGGATTGGAGTTGGCAACTGGAAAGAAACTTTGTGTTCCCAACAAGGTAGGTGAAGGACGCCTTTCACACACACTTATCTCTCAGAACTGAGCATTTGGAGAGACGTTCGTTCATCTAGCACAAAGGGAACGAGTTGCAGGAGAAACTGTTACTCTGGTTTCTCAGTCTGTTTCCTAGTGCCGGTTTGATTTCCTGCAGATTTCACTGTAAAATCGAGTCGGAAATTGTACCACCCCATACATATGTATGAAGGGGAGTAAGCACCTGAAAAGATACTTTGTGTTCCCAACAAGCTAGCTGAAGTACGGCTTTCACACACACATATCTCTCAGAACTGAGCATGTATAGGAACTTTCATTCACCTAGCACAAAGGGAACGGGTTGCAGGAGAATCTTTTACTCTGGTTGCTCAGTCTGTTTCCTAGTGCCGGTTTGAAGTTTCTGCAGTTTTCACTGTAAAACCGAGTTGGAGCTAGTACCTGCCCATATATATGTATTTAGTGGAGTTTGCAACTAAAAGAAACTTTGTGTTCCCAACAAGCTAGGTGAAGAACGTCTTTCACACAGCATTATCGCTCAGTAAATAGCATGTGGCGAGACATTCGTTCATCTAGCAAAAATGGAACGGGATGCAGGCGAAACTGTTACTCTGCGTTCTCAATCTGTTTCCTATTGCCGGTTTGAAGTTCCTGCAGTTTTCACTGTAAAACCGAGTTGGAGCTAGTACCTCCCCATATATATGTATGGAGTGGAGTTTGCAACCTAAAAGATACTTTGTGTTCCCAACAAGCTAGGTGAAGTATGGCTTTCACACACACTTATATCTCAGAACTGATCATGTGGATAGACGTTCGTTCATCCAGCACAAAGGGAACGGTTTGCAGGAGAAACTTTTACTCTGGTTTCTCAGTCTGTTTCCTAGTGCCGGTTTGAATTTCCTGCAGTTTTCACTGTAAAACGGAGTTGGAGCTAATACCTCCCCATATATATGTATGGAGAGGTGTTTTCATCTAAAAATTAACTTTGTTTTCCCAAGAAGTAAGGTGAAGGACGTCTTTCAAACACACTTATCGCTCAGAACTGAGAATGTGGGGAGACGTTCGTTCATCTAGCACAAAGGGAAAAGTTTGCAGGAGAAACTTTTACTCTGGTTTCTCAGTCTGTTTCCTAGTGCCTGTTTGACGTTCCTGCAGTTCTCACTGTAAAACTTGATTTGGAGCTAGAACCTCCCCATATATATGTATGGATTGGAGTTTGCAACTGAAAAGAAACTTTGTGTTCCCAACAAGCTAGGTTAAAGAAGGCTTTCACACACACTTATCTCTCAGAACTGAGCATTTGGAGTTACGTTCGTTCATTTAGCACAAAATGAACGGGTTTCAGGAGTAACTTTTTTCTGGTTTCTCAGTCTGTTTCCTAGTTCCTGCTTGAAGTTCCTGCAGTTTTCACTGTAAAACAGAGTTGCAGCTAGTACCAACCCATATATATGTATGGAGTGGATTTGGCAACTGAAAAGAAACTTTGTGTTCCCAACAATCTAGGTGAAGGATGGCTTTCACACACACTTATCTCTCAGAACTGAGCATGTGGAGAGAATTTCGTTCATCTAGCACAAAGGGAACGGGTTGCATGAGAAAATTTCTCTGGTTTCTCAGTCTGATTCCTATTGCCGGTTGAATTTCCTGCAGTTTTCACTGAAAAACCGAGTTGGAGCTAGTATCTCCCATATATATGTATGGATTGGAGTTTGCAAGTAAAAAAAACTTAGTGTTCCCAACAAGTATGGTCAAGGACTGCTTTCACACACAATTATCCCTCAGAAATGAGCATGTGGAGAGACGTTCGTTCATCTAGCACAAAGGGAACGGGTTTGAATGTTATACTTTTACTCTGGTTTCTCAGTCTTTTTCCTAGTGCCGGTTTGAAGTTCCTGCAGTTTTCACTGTAAAATGGAGTTGGAGCTAGTACCTCCCCATATATATTTATGGAGTGAAGTTTGCAACTCTAAAGAAATTTTGTGTTCCAAACAACAAGGTGAAATACGGCTTTCACACACCCTTATCTCTCAGAACTGAGCATGAGGAGAGACTTTGTTCATCTAGGCCAAATTGAACGGTTTGCAAGTGAAATTTTACTGTGGATTCTCCGTCTGTTTCCTAGTGCCTCTTTGAATTTCCTGCAGTTTTCACTTTAAAAATATTTGGAGCTTGTACCTCCTCATATATATGTATGGATTGGAGTTGGCAACTGGAAAGAAAATTTGTGTTCCCAACAAGGTAGGTGAAGGACGCCATTCACACACACTTATCTCTCAGAACTGAGCATTAGGAAAGACGTTCGTTCATCTAGCACAAAGGGAACGATTTGCAGGAGAAACTGTTACTCTGGTTTCTCAGTCTGTTTCCTAGTGCCGGTTTGATTTTCCTGCAGTTTTCACTGTAAATTCGAGTCGGAATTAGTACCTCCCCATATAAATGTATGAAGGGGAGTAAGCACCTGAAAAGATACTATGTGTTCCCAACAAGCTAGCTGAAGTACGGCTTTCAAAGACACTTATCCTTTAGAACTGATCATGTATAGAAACTTTCATTCAACTAGCAAAAAGGGAACGGGTTGCAGGAGAAACTTTTACTCTGGTTGCTCAGTCTGTTTCCTAGTGCCGGTTTGAAGTTCCTGCAGTTTTCACTGTAAAACCGAGTTGGATCAAGTACCTCCCCATATATAATTATGGAGTGGAGTTTGCAACTTAAAGAAACTTTGTGTTCCCAACAAGCTAGTGAAGGACGGCTTTCAGACAGCGTTATCTCTCAGTAAATAGCATGTGGCGAGACGTTCGTTCATCTAGCAAAAAGGGAACGATTTGCAGGCGAAACTGTTACTCTGGGTTCTCAGTCTGTTTCTTAGAGCCGGTTTGAAGTTCCTGAAGTTTTCACTGTAAAACCAAGTTGGGGCTAGTACCTCCCCTTATATATGTTTGGAGTGGAGTTTGCAACTGAAAAGATACTTTGTGTTCCCTACAAGCTAGGTGAAGGACGGCTTTCACACACACTTATATCTCAGAACTGAGCATGTGGAGAGACTTTCGTTCATGTAGCACAAAGGGAACGGGTTGCAGGTGAAAATTTCTCTGGTTTCTCAGTGTGTTTCCTAGTGCCGGTTTGAAGTTCCAGTAGTTTTCACTCTAAAACGGACTTGGAGCTATTACCACCCCATATATATGTATGGATTGGAGTCTGCAACTAAAAAAATCTTACAGTTCCCAACAAGCAAGGTCAAGGATGGCTGTCACACAGAATTATCTCTCAGAACAGAGCATGTGGAGAGACGTTCTTTCATATAGCACAAAGGGAACGGTTTGAAAGACAAACATTTACTCTGGTTTCTCAGTCTGTTTCCTAGTGCCAGTCTGAAGTTCCTGCACTTTTCACTGTAAAACGGTGTTGGAGCTAGTACCTCCCCATATATATGTATTGAGTGGAATTTTCATCTAAAATGTAACTTAGTTTTCCCAAAAAGCAAGGTGAAGTACGGCTTTCAAACACACTTATCTCTCAGAACTGAGCATGTGGAGAGACGTTCGTTCATCTAGCACAATGAGACGAGTTTGCAGGAGAAACTTTTACTCTGGTTTCTCAGTATTTTTCCTAGTGCCTGTTTGAATTTCCGGCAGTTCTCACTGTAAAACCTGATTTGGAGCTAGTACCTCCCCATATATATGTATGGAGTGGAGTTTGCACCTGAAAAGAAACTTTGTGTTCCCAACAAGCTAGGTGAAAGACGGCTTTCACACACACTTATCTCCCAGAACTGAGCATGTGGAGATAAGTTCGTTCATCTAGCACAAAGGGAACGGGTTGCAGGAGAAACTGTTACTCTGGGTTCTCTGTCTGTTTCATAGTGCCGATTTGAAATTCCTGCAGTTCTCACTGTAGAAGAGAGTTGGAGCTATTATTTCCCCATATATATGTATGGAGTGTAGTTTGCACCTGAAAAGAAACTTTGTGTTCCCAACAAGCTATGTGAAAGACGGCTTTAACAGACACTTATCTCTCAGAACTGAGCAAGTGGAGAGACATTCGTTCATCTAGCACAAAGGGAAATGTTTGCAGGAGAAAATTTCCCTGGTTTCTCAGTCTGTTTCATAGTGCTAGTAGAAGTTCCTGCAGTTTTCACTGTAAAACGGAATTGGAGCTAGTACCTCCCCATATATATATGTATGGAGTGGAGTTTGCACCTGAAAAGAAACTTTGTGTTCCCAACAAGCAAGTTCAAGGACGGCTTTCACACACAATTATCTCTCAGAACTGAGCATGTGGAGAGACTGTCGTTCATCTAGCACAAATGGAACGGGTTGGAAAAGAAACTTTTACTCTGGTTTCTCAGTCTGTTTCCTAGTGCCGGTTTGAAGTTCCTGCAGTTTTCACTGTAAAACGGAGTCGGAGCTATTACCTCCCCATATATATGTATGGAGTGGAGTTGGTAACAGAAAAGATACTTTGTGTTCCCAACAAGCTAGTTGATGTACTGCTATCACACACACTTATTTCTCAGAAATGAGCATGTGGAGAGACGTTCGTTGATCTTGCACAAAAGGAACGGGTTGCAGGAGAAACTTTTCCTGTGGTTTCCATGTCTGTTTCTTAGTGCCGTATTGAAGTTCCTGCCGTTTTCACTATAAAGCCGAGTTGGAGCTAATACCTCCCAATATATATGTATGGAGTGGAGTTTACATATAAAAATTAACTTAGTTTTCCCAAGAAGTAAGGTGAAGGACGTCTTTCAAACACACTTACTGCTCAGAACTGAGAATATGGAGAGACGTTCGTCCATCTAGCACAAAGGGAAAAGTTTGCAGGAGAAACATTTACTCTGGTTTCTCAGTCTGTTTCCTAGTGCCTGTTTGACGTTCCTGCAGTTCTCACTGTAAAACTTGATTTGGAGCTAGAACCTCCCCATATATATGTATGGATTGGAGTTTGCAACTGAAAAGAAACTTTGTGTTCCCAACAAGCTAGGTGAAAGACGGCTTTCACACACACTTATCTCTCAGAACTGAGCATGTGGAGATACGTTCGTTCATTTAGCACAAAATGAACGGGTTTCAGGAGTAACTTTTTTCTGGTTTCTCAGTCTGTTTCCTAGTGCCTGTTTGAAGTTCCTGCAGTTTTCACTGTAAAACAGAGTTGCAGCTAGTACCACCCCATATATATGTATGGAGTGGATTTGGCAACTGAAAAGAAACTTTGTGTTCCCAACAATCTAGGTGAAGGATGGCTTTCACACACACTTATCTCTCAGAACTGAGCATGTGGAGAGAATTTCGTTCATCTAGCACAAAGGGAACGGGTTGCATGAGAAAATTTCTCTGGTTTCTCAGTCTGTTTCCTATTGCCGGTTGAATTTCCTGCAGTTTTCACTGAAAAACCGAGTTGGAGCCAGTATCTCCCCATATATATGTTTTGATTGGGTTTGCAAGTAAAAAAAACTTAGTGTTCCCAACAAGTATGTTCAAGGACTGCTTTCACACACAATTATCCCTCAGAACTGAGCATGTGGAGAGTCGTTCGTTCATCTAACACAAAGGGAACGGGTTGCAGGATAAATTTTACTCTGGTTTCTCAGTCTGTTTCCTAGTGCCGGTTTGAAGTTCCTGCAGTTTTCACTGTAAAACCGAGTTGGAGCTAGTACCTCCACATATATATTTATGGAGTGAAGTTTGCAACTCTAAAGAAATTTTGTGTTCCAAACAACAAGGTGAAATACGGCTTTCACACACCCTTATCTCTCAGAACTGAGCATGAGGAGAGACTTTGTTCATCTAGCCCAAATTGAACGGTTTGCAGGTGAAACTTTTACTGTGGATTCTCAGTCTGTTTCCTAGTGCCTCTTTGAATTTCCTGCAGTTTTCACTTTAAAAATATTTGGATCTTGTACCTCTTCATATATATGTATGGATTGGAGTTGGCAACTGGAAAGAAAATTTGTGTTCCCAACAAGGTAGGTGAAGGATGCCTTTCACACACACTTATCTCTCAGAACTGAGCATTAGGAAAGACGTTCGTTCATCTAGCACAAAGGGAACGAGTTGCAGGAGAAACTGTTACTCTGGTTTCTCAGTTTGTTTCCTAGTGCCGGTTTGATTTTCCTGCAGTTTTCACTGTAAAATGGAGTCGGAATTAGTACCTCCCCATATATATGTATGAAGGGGAGTAAGCACCTGAAAAGATACTTTGTGTTCCCAACAAGCTAGATGAAGTACGGCTTTCACAGACACTTATCTTTCAGAACTGATCATGTATAGAAACTTTCATTCAACTAGCATAAATGGAACGGGTTTCAGGAGAAACTTTTACTCTGGTTGCTCAATCTGTTTCCTAGTGCCGGTTTGAACTTCCTGCAGTTTTCACTGTAAAACCGAGTTGGATCAAGTACCTCCCCATATATAAGTATGGAGTGGGGTTTGCAACTTAAAGAAACTTTGTGTTCCCAACAAGCTAGTGAAGGACGGCTTTCACACAGCGTTATCTATCAGTAAATAGCATGTGGCGAGACGTTCGTTCATCTAGCAAAAAGGGAACGAGTTGCAGGCGAAACTGTTACTCTGGGTTCTCAGTCTGTTTCCTAGAGCCGGTTTGAATTTCCTGCAGTTCTCACTGTAGAAGAGAGTTGGAGCTATTACCTCCCCATATATATGTATGGAGTGTAGTTTGCACCTGAAAAGAAACTTTGTGTTCCCAACAAGCTAGGTGAAAGACGGTTTTAACAGAAACTTATCTCTCAGAACTGAACAAGTGGAGAGACATTCGTTCATCTAGCACAAAGGGAAATGTTTGCAGGAGAAAATTTCCCTGGTTTCTCAGTCTGTTTCATAGTGCTAGTAGAAGTTCCTGCAGTTTTCACTGTAAAACGGAATTGGAGCTAGTACCTCCCCATATATATGTATGGAGTGGAGTTTGCACCTGAAAAGAAACTTTGTGTTCCCAACAAGCAAGGTCAAGGACGGCTTTCACACACAATTATCTCTCAGAACTGAGCATGTGGAGAGACTGTCGTTCATCTAGCACAAATGGAACGGGTTGGAAGAGAAAATTTTACTCTGTTTTCTCAGTCTGTTTCCTAGTGCCGGTTTGATGTTCCTGCAGTTTTCACTGTAAAACGGAATTGGAGCTATTACCTCCCCATATATATGTAGGAGTGGAGTTCGTATCTAAAAAGATACTTTGTGTTCCCAACAAGCTAGTTGATGTACTGCTATCACACACACTTATCTCTCAGAAATGAACATGTGGAGAGACGTTCGTTGATCTTGCACAAAAGGAACGGGTTGCAGGAGAAACTTTTCCTGTGGTTTCCATGTCTGTTTCCTAGTGCCGGATTGAAGTTCCTGCCGTTTTCACTATAAAGCCGAGTTGGAGCTAGTACCTCCCCATATATATTTATGGAGTGAAGTTCCCAACTGTAAAGAATCTTTCTGTTCCAAACAAGTTAGGTGAAATACGGCTTTCACACACACTTATCTCTCAGAACTGAGCCTGTGGAGAGACTTTCGTTCTTCTAGCAAAAAGTGAACGGTTTGCAGGAGAAACTTTTACTCTGGTTTCTCAGTCTGTTTCCTACTGTCGGTTTGAATTTCCTGAAGTTTTCACTGTAAACCCGTGTTAGGGTTAGTACCTCCCCTTATATATGAATGGAGTGGAGTTTGCACCTGAAAAGAAACTTTGTGTGCCAACAAGATAGGTGAAAGACGGCTTTCACACACACCTATATCCCAGAACTGAGCATGTGGAGATAAGTTCGTTCATCTAGCAAAAGGGGAATGGGCTGCAGGAGAAACTATTACTCTGGGTTCTCTGTTTCATAGTGTCGGTTTGAATTTCCTGCAGTTCTCACTGTAGAAGAAATTTGGAGCTATTACCTCCCCATATATATGTATGGAGTGTAGTTTGCACCTGAAAAGAAACTTTGTGTTCCCAACAAGCTAGGTGAAAGACGGCTTTAACAGACACTTATCTCTCAGAACTGAGCAAGTGGAGAGACATTCGTTCATCTAGCACAAACGGAACGGTTTTCAGGAGAAAACTTCCCTGGTTTCTCAGTCTGTTTCATAGTGCCAGTAGAAGTTCCTGCAGTTTTCACTGTAAAACGGAGTTGGAGCTAGTACCTTCCCATATATATGTATGGAGTGAAGTTCCCAACTGTAAAGAAACTTTCTGTTCAAAACAAGTTAGTTGAAATACGGCTTTCACACACACTTATCTCTCAGAACTGACCCTGTGGAGAGACTATCGTACTTCTAGCACAAAGTGAACGCTTTGCAGGAGAAACGTTTACTCTGGTTTCTCAGTCTGTTTCCTACTGCCGGTTTGAAGTTCCTGCAGTTTTCACTGTAAAACCGAGTTGGAGCTATTACCTCCCCATATATATGTATGGAGTGTAGTTTGCACCTGAAAAGAAACTTTGTGTTCCCAACAAGCTAGGTGAAAGACGGCTTTCACACACACTTATCTCTCAGAACTGAGCAAGTGGAGAGACGTTCGTTCATCTAGCACAAAGGGAAAATATTGCAGGAGCAACTTTATCTGTGGTTTCTCAGACTGTTTCATAGTGCCAGTTGAAGTTCCTGCAGTTTTCACTGTAAAACGGATTTGGAGGAATTACCTACCCATATATATGTATGGAGTGGAGTCTGCAACTAAAAAAACTTAGTGTTCCCAACAAGCAAGGTCAAGGACGCCTTCACACACAATTATCTCTCAGAACTGAGCATGTGGGAGACGGTCGTTCATCTAGCACAAAGGGAACGGGTTGCAAGAGGAACTTTTACTCTGGTTTCTCATTCTGTTTCCTAGTGCCGGTTTGAAGTTCCTGCAATTTACACAGTAAAACGGATTTGGAGGTATTTCCTCCCCATATATATGTATGGATAGGATATTTCATCTAAAAAGTAACTTAGTTTTCCCAAAAAGCAAGGTGAAGAATGGCTTTCAAACACACTTTACTCTCAGAAATGAGCATGTGGATTGACGTTCGTTCATCTAGCAAAAATGGAACGGTTTGCAGGGAAATTGTTACTCTGGTTTCTCAGTCTGTTTCCTAGTGCCGGTTTGAAGTTCCTGCAATTTTCACTGTAAATCCGAGTTGGAGCTAGTATCTCCCCATATATATGTATGGAGTGGATTTTGCTCCTGAAAAGAAACTTTGTGTTCCCAACAAGCTAGTTGAAAGACGGCTTTCACACACACATATCTCTCAGAACTGAGCATGTGGAGAGACGTTCGTTCATCTATCACAAACGGAACCGTATGAAGGAGAAACATTTACTCTGGTTTCTCAGTGTGTTTCCTAGTGCCGGGTTGAGTTCCTGCAATTTACAATCTAAAACCGAGTTGGAGCTTGTACCTCCCCATATATATATATGGATTGGAGTAGGTAACTGAAAAGAAACTTTGTGTTCCCAACAAGCTATTTGAAGTACTGCTATCACACACACTTATTTCTCAGAACTGAGCATGTGGACAGACTTTCGTTCATCTTGCCCAAAAGGAACGGGTTGCAGGAGAAACTATTTTCTGGTTTCTCAGTCTTTTTCATAGTGCCGGTTTGAAGTTCCTGCAGTTTTCACTGTAAAACAGAGTTGCAGCTAGTACCACCCCATATATATGTATGGAGTGGATTTGGCTACTGAAAAGAAACTTTGTGTTCCCAACAAGCTAGGTGAAGGATGGCTTTCACACATACTTATCTCTTAGAACTGAGCATGTGGAGAGAATTTCGTTCATCTAGCACAAAGGGAACGGGATGCATGACAAAAAAACTCTGGTTTCTCAGTCTGTTTCCTACTGCCGGTTTGATTTTCCTGCAGTTTTCACTGTAAAATGGAGTCGGAATTAGTACCTCCCCATATATATGTATGAAGGGGAGTAAGCACCTGAAAAGATACTTTGTGTTCCCAACAAGCTAGATGAAGTACGGCTTTCAAACACACTTATCTCTCAGAACTGAGCATGTGGAGAGACGTTCGTTCATCTAGCACAAAGGGAACAGTTTGCAGGAGAAAATTTTACTCTGGTTTCTCAGTCTTTTTCCTAGTGCCTGTTTGAATTTCCGGCAGTTCTCACTGTAAAACCTGATTTGGAGCTAGTACCTCCCCATATATATATATGGAGTGGAGTTTGCACCTGAAAAGAAACTTTGTGTTCCCAACAAGCTAGGTGAAAGACGGCTTTCACACACACATATCTCCCAGAACTGAGCATGTGGAGATAAGTTCGTTCATCTAGCACAAAGGGAACGGGTTGCAGGAGAAACTATTACTCTGGGTTCTCATTCTGTTTCGTAGTGCTGGTTTGAATTTCCTGCAGTTCTCACTGTAGAAGAGAGTTGGTGCTATTACCTCCCCATATATATGTATGGAGTGCAGTTTGCACCTGAAAAGCATCTTTGTGTTCCCAACAGGATAGGTGAAAGACGGCTTTAACAGACACTTATCTCTCAGAACTGAGCAAGTGGAGAGACATTCGTTCACCTAGCACAAAGGGAACGGTTTGCAGGAGAAAATTTCCCTGGTTTCTCAGTCTGTTTCATAGTGCCATTAGAAGTTCCTGCAGTTTTCACTGTAAAACGGAGTTGGAGCTATTACCTCCACATATATATGTATGGAGTGGAGTTTGCAACTAAAAAAAACTTAGTGTTCCCAACAAGCAAGGTCAAGGACGGCTTTCACACACAATTTTCTCTCAAAACAGAGCATGTGGAGAGACTGTCGTTCATCTAGCACAAATGGGACGGGTTGGAAGGGAAACTTTTCCTCTGGTTTCTCAGTCTGTTTCCTAGTGCCTGTTTGATGTTCCTGCAGTTTTCACTGTAAAACGGAGTTGGAACTTGTACCTCCCCATATATATGTATGGAGTGGAGTTGGTAACTGAAAAGATACTTTGTGTTCCCAACAAGCTAGCTGATGTACTGCTATCACACACACTTATCTCTCAGAACTGAGCATGTGGAGAGACGTTCGTTGATCTTGCACAAAAGGAACAGGTTGCAGGAGAAACTTTTCCTGTGGATTCCATGTCTGTTTCCTAGTGCCGGTTTGAAGTTCCTGCGGGTTTCACTGTAAACCCGAGTTGGAGATAGTACCTCCCCGTATATATGTATGGAGTGAAGATCCCAACTGTAAAGAAACTTTGTGTTCCAAACAAGTAAAGTGAAATACGGCTTTCACCCACACATATCTCTCATAACTGAGCCTGTGGAGAGTCTTTCGTTCTTCTAGCACAAAGAGAACGGTTTGCAGGAGAAACTTTTACTCTTTTTTCTCAGTCTGTTTCCTACTGCCGGTTTGAAGTTCCTGCAGTTTTCACTGTAAACCTGATTTGGAGCTAGTACCTCCCCATATATATGTATGGAGTGTACTTTGCACCTGAAAAAAACTTTGTGTTCCCAACAAGCTGGGTTAAACACGGCTTTCACACACACTTATCTCTCAGAACTGAGCAAGTTGAGAGACGTTCGTTCATCTAGCACAAAGGGAACAGTTTGCAGGAGAAACTTTTACTCTGGGTTCTCAGTCTGTTTCATAGTGCCAGTTGAAGTTCCTGCAGTTTTCACTGTAAAACGGAGTTGGAGCTATTACCTCCCCATATATATGTATGGAGTGGAGTCTGCAACTAAAAAAACTTAGTGTTCCCAACAAGCAATATCAAGGACGGCTTCACACACAATTATCTCTCAGAACTGAGCATGTGGAGAGACGGTCGTTCATTTAGCACAAAGGGAACGGGTTGCATAAGAAAATTTTACTCTGGTTTCTCAGTCTGTTTCCTAGTGCCAGTTTGAAGTTCCTGCATTTTTCACTGTAAAACGGTGTTGGAGGTAGTTCCTCCCCATATATATGTATGGAATGGAGATTTCATCTAAAAAGTAATTTAGTTTTCCCAACAAGCAAGGTGAAGGATGTCTTTCTAACACACTTTTCTCTCAGAACTGAGCATGTGGAGAGAAGTTCTTTCATCTAGCTCAAATGGAACGGTTTGCAGGGAAATTGTTACTCTGGTTTCTCAGTCTGTTTCCTAGTGCCGGTTTGATGTTCCTGCAATTTTCTCTGTAAATCCGAGTTGGAGCTAGTATCAACCCATATATATATATGGAGTGGATTTTGCACCTGAAAAGAAACTTTGTGTTCCCAACAAGCTAGGTGAAATACGGCTTTCACACACACATATCTCTCAGAACTGAGCATGTGGAGAGAATTTCATTCATCTAGCACAAAGGGTACGGGTTGCAGGACAAACTTTTACTCTGGTTTCTCTGTCTGTTTCCTAGTTCGGGTTTGAAGTTACTGCAGTTTTCACTGTAAAACCGATTTGGAGCTAGTACCTCCACATATATATGTTTGGAGTTGAGTTGGCAACTGAAAAGAAACTTTGTGTTCCCAACAAGCTATGTGAAGGACGGCATTCAAACACACTTATCTCTCAGAACTTAGCATATGGATAGACGTTCGTTCATATATCACAAACGGAACCGGATGAAGTAGAAACATTTACTATGGTTTCTCAGTGTGTTTCCTAGGGCCGGGTTGAAGTTCCTGCAATTTACAATCTAAAACCGAGTTGGAGCTTGTACCTCCACATATATATGTATGGATTGGAGTTGGTAACTGAAAAGAAACTTTGTGTTACCAACAACCTAGTTGACGTACTGCTATTACACACACTTATGTCTCAGAACTGAGCATGTGGACAGACGTTCGTTCATCTTGCACAAAAGGAACGGGTTGCAGGAGAAACCTTTCCTGTGGTTTCCAAGTCTGTTTCCTAGTGCCGGTTTGAAGTTCCTGCAGTTTTCACTGTAATCCCGAATTGGATCTAGTACCTCCCCTTATATATGTATGGATTGAAGTTTGCAACTGTAAAGAAACTTTCTGTTCCAAACAAGTTAGGTGAAATACGGCTTTCACACACACTTATCTCTCAGAAATGAGCCTGTGGAGAGACATTCTTTCATCTAGTACAAAGGGAACGGGTTGAAGGAGAAACTTTTACTCTGGTTTCTCAGTCTGATTCCTAAGACCGGTTTGAAGTTCCTGCATTTTTCACTGTAAAACCGAGTTGGAGCTAGTACCTCCCCATATATATGTATGGAGTGGAGTTGGCAACTGAAAAGAAACTTTGTGTTCCCAACATGCAAGATGAAGGACGGCTTTCACACACACTTATCTCTCAGAACTGAGCATGTGGAAAGAATTTCGTTCATCTAGCACAAAGGTAACGGATTGGATGAGAAAATTTCTCTTGTTTCTCAGTCTGTTTCCTAATGCCGGTTGAAGTTCCTGCAGTTTTCACTTTAAAACGGAGTTGGAGATATTACCTCCCCATATATATGTAAGGAGTGGAGTTTGCAACTAAAAAAAAATTAGTGTTCCCAACAAGCATGGTCAAGGACTGCTTTCACACACAATTATCCCTCAGAACTGAGCATGTGGAGAGAAGTTCGTTCATCTAGCACAAAGGGAAGATTTTGCAGGATAAACTTTACACTGGATTCTCAGTCTGTTTCCTAGTGCCGTTTTGAAGTTCCTGCAGTTTTCACTGTAAAACGTAGTTGGACCTAGTACCTCCCCTTATATATGTATGGAGTGGAGTTTTCATCTAAAAAGTAACTTAGTTTTCCGAAGAAGCAAGGTGAAGGACGTCTTTTAAACATTCTTATCTCTCATAACTGAGCATGTGGAGAGACGTTCGTTCATCCAGGACAAAGGGAAGAGTTTGCAGGATAAACTTTTACTCTGGTTTCTCAGTCTGTTTCCTAGTGCCTGTTTGAAGATCCTGCATTTTCTACTTTAAAACTGAGTTGGAGCTTGTACATCCCCATACATAAGTATGGAGTGGAGTTTGCAACTAAAAGAAAATTTGTGTGCCCAACAAGCTAGGTGAAGGAAGGCTTTCACACAGCCTTATCTCTCAGTACATAGCATGTGGCGAGATGTTCTTTCATCTAGCAAAAATGGAAAGGGTTGCAGGCGAAACTGTTACTCTGGTTTCTCACTCTTTTTCCTGGTGCCTTTTGATGTTCCTGCAGTTTTCACTTTAAAACCGATTTGGAGCTAGTACATCCCCATATTTATGTATGGAGTGGAGTTTTCATCTAAAAAGTAACTTAGTTTTCCCAGGAAGCAAGATGAAGGACGGCTTTCAAAAACACTTATCTGTCAGAACAGAGCATGTGGAGAGACGTTCGTTCATCTAGAACAAAAGGAAAGGGTTGTAGGAGAAACTTTTACTCTGGTTTCAAATTCTGTTTCCTAGTGCCGGTTTGAAATTCCTGCAGCTTTCACTGTAAAACCGAGTTGGAGCAATTACCTCCCCATATATATTTTTGGAGTGAAGTTTGCAACTGTAATGAAACTTTGTGTTCCAAACTACAAGGTGAAATACGGCTTTCACACACACTTATCTCTCAGAACTGAGCATATGGAGAGACTTTGTTCATCTATCCCAAAGTGAATGGTTTGCAGGAGAAACTTTTACTGTGGATTCTCAGTCTGTTTCCTAGTGCCTCTTTGAATTTCCTGCAGTTTTCACTTTAAAAAAGATTTGGAGCTAGTACCTCCTCATATATATGTATGGATTGGAGTTGGCAACTGGAAAGAAAATTTGTGTTCCCAACAAGGTAGTTGAAGGACGCCTTTCACACACACTTATTTCTCTGAACTGAGCATTTGGAGAGACGTTCGTTCATATAGGACAAAGGGAACGGGTTGCAAGGGAAACTTTTACTCTGGTTTCTCAGTCTGTTTCCTAGTGCCGGTTTGAAGTTCCTGCAGTTTTCACTGTAAAACGGAGTTGGAGCTAGTACCTCCCCATATATATT
This sequence comes from Camelus dromedarius, assembly GCF_036321535.1. Classification (NCBI taxonomy): domain Eukaryota; kingdom Metazoa; phylum Chordata; class Mammalia; order Artiodactyla; family Camelidae; genus Camelus; species Camelus dromedarius. The sequence continues at coordinate 10,406,222 of NC_087470.1, read as the reverse complement.
TATGGAGTGGAATTTTCATCTTAAAAGTAACTTAGTATTCCCTACAAGCAAGGTGAAGTACGGCTTTCAAACACACTTATCTCTCAGAACTGAGCATGTGGAGAGACGTTCGTTCATCTAGCACAAAGGGAACAGTTTGCAGGAGAAAATTTTACTCTGGTTTCTCAGTCTTTTTCCTAGTGCCTGTTTGAATTTCCGGCAGTTCTCACTGTAAAACCTGATTTGGAGCTAGTACCTCCCCATATATATATATGGAGTGGAGTTTGCAACTAAAAAAAACTTAGTGTTCCCAACAAGCAAGGTCAAGGACGGCTTTCACACACAATTTTCTCTCAAAACTGAGCCTGTGGAGAGACTGTCGTTCATCTAGCACAAATGGGACGGGTTGGAAGGGAAACTTTTGCTCTGGTTTCTCAGTCTGTTTCCTAGTGCCTGTTTGATGTTCCTGCAGTTTTCACTGTAAAACGGAGTTGGAACTAGTACCTCCCCATATATATGTATGGAGTGGAGTTGGTAACTGAAAAGATACTTTGTGTTCCCAACAAGCTAGTTGATGTACTGCTATCACACACACTTATCTCTCAGAACTGAGCATGTGGAGAGACGTTCGTTGATCTTGCACAAAAGGAACAGGTTGCAGGAGAAACTTTTCCTGTGGTTTCCATGTCTGTTTCCTAGTGCCGGTTTGAAGTTCCTGCGGGTTTCACTGTAAACCCGAGTTGGAGATAGTACCTCCCCGTATATATGTATGGAGTGAAGTTCCCAACTGTAAAGAATCTTTCTGTTCCAAACAAGTAAAGTGAAATACGGCTTTCACCCACACATATCTCTCAGAACTGAGCCTGTGGAGAGTCTTTCGTTCTTCTAGCACAAAGTGAACGGTTTGCAGGAGAAACTTTTAATCTTTTTTCTCAGTCTGTTTCATAGTGCCAGTTGAAGTTCCTGCAGTTTTCACTGTAAAACGGAGTTGGAGCTATTACCTCCCCATATATATGTTTGGAGTGGAGTCTGCAACTAAACAAACTTAGTGTTCCCAACAAGCAATATCAAGGACGGCTTCACACACAATTATCTCTCAGAACTGAGCATGTGGAGAGACGGTCGTTCATTTAGCACAAAGGGAACGGGTTGCATAAGAAAATTTTACTCTGGTTTCTCAGTCTGTTTCCTAGTGCCAGTTTGAAGTTCCTGCATTTTTCACTGTAAAACGGTGTTGGAGGTAGTTCCTCCCCATATATATGTATGGAATGGAGATTTCATCTAAAAAGTAATTTAGTTTTCCCAACAAGCAAGGTGAAGGATGTCTTTCTAACACACTTTTCTCTCAGAACTGAGCATGTGGAGAGAAGTTCTTTCATCTAGCTCAAATGGAACGGTTTGCAGGGAAATTGTTACTCTGGTTTCTCAGTCTGTTTCCTAGTGCCGGTTTGATGTTCCTGCAATTTTCTCTGTAAATCCGAGTTGGAGCTAGTATCAACCCATATATATATATGGAGTGGATTTTGCACCTGAAAAGAAACTTTGTGTTCCCAACAAGCTAGGTGAAATACGGCTTTCACACACACATATCTCTCAGAACTGAGCATGTGGAGAGAATTTCATTCATCTAGCACAAAGGGTACGGGTTGCAGGACAAACTTTTACTCTGGTTTCTCAGTCTGTTTCCTAGTTCGGGTTTAAAGTTACTGCAGTTTTCACTGTAAAACCGATTTGGAGCTAGTACCTCCACATATATATGTTTGGAGTTGAGTTGGCAACTGAAAAGAAACTTTGTGTTCCCAACAAGCTATGTGAAGGACGGCATTCAAACACACTTATCTCTCAGAACTTAGCATATGGATAGACGTTCGTTCATATATCACAAACGGAACTGGATGAAGTAGAAACATTTACTATGGTTTCTCAGTGTGTTTCCTAGGGCCGGGTTGAAGTTCCTGCAATTTACAATCTAAAACCGAGTTGGAGCTTGTACCTCCACATATATATGTATGGATTGGAGTTGGTAACTGAAAAGAAATTTTGTGTTCCCAACAACCTAGTTGAAGTACTGCTATTACACACACTTATGTCTCAGAACTGAGCATGTGGACAGACGTTCGTTCATCTTGCACAAAAGGAACGGGATGCAGGAGAAACCTTTCCTGTGGTTTCCAAGTCTGTTTCCTAGTGCCGGTTTGAAGTTCCTGCAGTTTTCACTGTAATCCCGAATTGGATCTAGTACCTCCCCTTATATATGTATGGATTGAAGTTTGCAACTGTAAAGAAACTTTCTGTTCCAAACAAGTAAGGTGAAATACGGCTTTCACACACACTTATCTCTCAGAAATGAGCCTGTGGAGAGACTTTCTTTCATCTAGTACAAAGGGAACGGGTTGAAGGAGAAACTTTTACTCTGGTTTCTCAGTCTGTTTCCTAAGGCCGGTTTGAAGTTCCTGCAATTTACACTCTAAAACCGATTTGAAACTTGTATAACCCCATATATATGTATGGAGTGGAGTTGGCAACTGAAAAGAAACTTTGTGTTCCCAACATGCAAGATGAAGGACGGCTTTCACACACACTTATCTCTCAGAACTGAGCATGTGGAAAGAATTTCGTTCATCTAGCACAAAGGTAACGGTTTGGATGAGAAAATTTCTCTTGTTTCTCAGTCTGTTTCCTATTGCCGGTTGAAGTTCCTGCAGTTTTCACTTTAAAACGGAGTTGGAGATATTACCTCCCCATATATATGTAAGGAGTGGAGTTTGCAACTAAAAAAAAATTAGTGTTCCCAACAAGCATGGTCAAGGACTGCTTTCACACACAATTATCCCTCAGAACTGAGCATGTGGAGAGAAGTTCGTTCATTTAACACAAAGGGAAGATTTTGCAGGATAAACTTTACACTGGATTCTCAGTCTGTTTCCTAGTGCCGTTTTGAAGTTCCTGCAGTTTTCACTGTAAAACGTAGTTGGACCTAGTACCTCCCCTTATATATGTATGGAGTGGAGTTTTCATCTAAAAAGTAACTTAGTTTTCCGAAGAAGCAAGGTGAAGGACGTCTTTTAAACATTCTTATCTCTCATAACTGAGCATGTGGAGAGACGTTCGTTCATCTAGCACAAAGGGAAGAGTTTGCAGGATAAACTTTTACTCTGGTTTCTCAGTCTGTTTCCTAGTGCCTGTTTGAAGATCCTGCATTTTCTACTTTAAAACTGAGTTGGAGCTTGTACATCCCCATACATAAGTATGGAGTGGAATTTGCAACTAAAAGAAAATTTGTGTGCCCAACAAGCTAGGTGAAGGAAGGCTTTCACACAGCCTTATCTCTCAGTACATAGCATGTGGCGAGACGTTCTTTCATCTAGCAAAAATGGAAAGGGTTGCAGGCGAAACTGTTACTCTGGTTTCTCACTCTTTTTCCTGGTGCCTTTTGATGTTCCTGCAGTTTTCACTTTAAAACCGATTTGGAGCTAGTACATCCCCATATTTATGTATGGAGTGGAGTTTTCATCTAAAAAGTAACTTAGTTTTCCCAAAAAGCAATGTGAAGAACGGCTTTCAAACACACTTATCTGTCAGAACAGAGCATGTGGAGAGAAGTTCGTTCATCTAGAACAAAAGGAAAGGGTTGCAGGAGAAACTTTTACTCTGGTTTCAAATTCTGTTTCCTAGTGCCGGTTTGAAATTCCTGCAGCTTTCACTGTAAAACCGAGTTGGAGCAATTACCTCCCCATATATATTTTTGGAGTGAATTTTGCAACTGTAATGAAACTTTGTGTTCCAAACTACAAGGTGAAATACGGCTTTCACACACACTTATCTCTCAGAACTGAGCATGTGGAGAGACTTTGTTCATCTATCCCAAAGTGAATGGTTTGCAGGAGAAACATTTACTGTGGATTCTCAGTCTGTTTCCTAGTGCCTCTTTGAATTTCCTGCAGTTTTCACTTTAAAAAAGATTTGGAGCTAGTACCTCCTCATATATATGTATGGATTGGAGTTGGCAACTGGAAAGAAAATTTGTGTTCCCAACAAGGTAGTTGAAGGACGCCTTTCACACACAAATATCTCTCTGAACTGAGCATTTGGAGAGACGTTCGTTCATCTAGCACAAAGGGAACGAGTTGCAGGAGAAACTGTTACTCTGGTTTCTCAGTCTGTTTCCTAGTGCCGGTTTTATTTTCCTGCAGTTTTCTCTGTAAAATCTAGTCGGAAATAGTACCTCTCCATATATATGTATGAAGGGGAGAAAGCACCTGAAAAGATACTTTGTGTTCCCAACAAGCTAGCTGAAGTACGGCTTTCACACACAATGATCTCTCAGAACTGAGCATGTATAGAAACTTTCATTCAACTAGCACAAAGGGAACGGATTGCAGGGGAAACGTTTACACTGGTTGCTCAGTCTGTTTCCTAGTGCCTGTATGAAAATCCTGCAATTTTTTCTGTAAAACCGAGTTGGAGCTTGTACCTCCCCATACATAATTATGGAGTGGAGTTTGCAACTAGAAGAAAATTTGTGTGCCCAACAAGCTATGTGAAGGACGGCATTCACAAAGCCTTATCTCTCAGTACATAGCATGTGGCGAGACGTTCGTTAATCTAGCAAAAATGGAAAGGGTTACAGGCGAAACTGTTACTCTGGTTTCTCACTCTTTTTCCTAGTGCCGGTTGAAGTTCCTTCAGTTTTCACTTTAAAACGGATTTGGAGCTAGTACCTCCCCTTATATATGTATGGAGTGGAGTATTCATCCAGAAAGTAACTTAGTTTTCCCAAGAAGCAAGGTGAAGGACGGCTTTCAAACTCACTTATCTCTCAGAACTGAGCATGTGGAGATCCGCTCGTTCATCTAGCACAAAGGGAACGTGTTGCAGGAGAAACCTTTTTCTGGTTTCTCAGTCTGTTTCCTAGTACCGGTTTGAAGTTCCTGCAGTTCTCACTGTAAAACCTGATTTGAAGCTAGTACCTCCCCATATATATGTATGGAGTGGAGTTTACATCTGAAAAGAAACTTTGTGTTCCCAACAAGCTAGGTGAAAGACGGCTTTCACACACAATTATCTCTCAGAACTGAGCATGTGGAGATACGTTCGTTCATCTAGCACAAGGGAACGGGTTGCAGGATAAACTTTTACTCTGGTTTCTCAGTCTGTTTCCTAGTGCCGGTTTGAAGTTCCTGCAGTTTTCACTGTAAAAACGAGTTGGAGCTAGTACTTCCCCATATATATTTTTGGAGTGAAGTTTGCTACTGTAAAGAAACTTTGTGTTCCAATCAACAAGGTGAAATACGGCTTTCACACACACTTATCTCTCAGAACTGAGCATGTGGAGTGACTTTGTTCATCTAGCCCAAATTGAAAGGTTTGCAGGAGAAATTTTACTGTGGATTTTCAGTCTGTTTCCTAGTGCCAGTTTTATTTTCCTGCAGTTTTCACTGTAAAATTGAGTCGGAAATATTACCTCCCCATATATATGTATGAAGGGGAGTAAGCACCTGAAAAGATACTTTGTGTTCCCAACAAGCTAGCTGAAGTACGGCTTTCAGAGACACTTATCTTTCAGAACTGAGCATGTATAGAAACTTTCATTCAACTAGCACAAATGGAACGGGTTACAGGATAAACTTTTACTCTGGTTGCTCAGTCTGTTTCCTAGTGCCGGTTTGAAGTTCCTGCAGTTTTCACTGCAAAACCGAATTGGAGCTAGTACCACCCCATATATATGTATGGAGTGGAGTTTGCAACCTAAAATAAACTTTGTGTTCCCAACAAGCTAGCTGAAAGTCGGCTTTCACACACAATTATCTCTCAGAACTGAGCATGTGGAGAGACGTTCGTTCATCTAGAACAAAGGGAACGGGTTGCAGGGGAAACTATTACTCTGGGTTCTCTGTTTCCTAGTGCCTGTTTGACGTTCCTGCATTTCTCACTGTAAATCCTGATTTGGAGCTTGAACCTCCCCATATATATGTATGGAGTGGAGTTTGCAACTAATAAAAACTTAGTGTTCCCAACAAGCATTGTCAAGGTATGCTTTCACACACAATTATCCCTCAGAACTGAGCATGTGTAGAGACGTTCGTTCATCTAGCACAAATGGAACGGGTTGCAGGATAAACTTTTACTGTGGTTTCTCAGTTTGTTTCCTAGTGCCGGTTTGAAGTTCCTGCAGATTTCACTGTAAAACGGAGTTGGACCTAGTACCTCCCCATATATATGTATGGATTGGAATTTTCATCTAAATAGTTACGTAGTTTTCCGAAGAAGCACGGTGAAGGACTTCTTTTAAACACTCTTAACTGTCAGAACTGAGCATGTGGAGAGACGTTCGTTCATCTAGCACAAAGGGAACAGGTTGCAGGATAAACTTTTACTCTAGTTTCTCAGTCTGTTTCCTAGTGCCTGATTGAAGATCCTGAAGTTTCTTCTGTAAAACCGAGTTGGAGGTTGTACCTCCCAATACATAATTACGGAGTGGAGTGTGCAACTTAAAGAAAATTTGTGTGCCCAACAAGCTATGTGAAGGACGGCATTCACAAAGCCTTATCTCTCAGTTCATAGCATGTGGCGAGACGTTCGTTCATCTAGCAAAAATGGAAAGGGTTGCAGGCGAAACTGTTACTCTGGTTTCTCACTCTTTTTCCTAGTGCCGGTTGAAGTTCCTGCAGTTTTCACTTTAAAACGGATTTGGAGCTAGTACCTTCCTATATATATGTATGGAGTGGAATATTCATCTAAAAAGTTACTTAGTTTTCCCAAGAAGCAAGGTGAAGGACGGCTTTCAAACACACTTATCTCTCAGAACTGAGCATGTGGAGAGACGTTCCTTCATCTATAACAAAAGGAAAGGGTTGCAGGAGAAATTTTTACTCTGATTTCCAAGTCTGTTTCCTAGTGCCTCTGTGAATTTCCTGCAGTTTTCACTTTAAAAATGATTTGGAGCTAGTACCTCCTCATATATATGTATGGAATGGAGTTGGCAACTGGAAAGAAACTTTGTGTTCCCAACAAGGTAGGTGAAGGACGCCTTTCACACACACTTATCTCTCAGAACTGAGCATTTGGAGAGACGTTCGTTCATCTAGCACAAAGGGAACGAGTTGCAGGAGAAACTGTTACTCTGGTTTCTCAGTCTGTTTCCTAGTGCCGGTTTGATTTTCCTGCAGTTTTCACTGTAAAATCGAGTCGGAAATAGTACCTCCCCATATATATGTGTGAAGGGGAGTATGCACCTGAAAAGAAACTTTGTGTTCTCAACAAGCTAGCTGAAGTACGGCTTTCACACACTTATCTCTCAGAACTGAGCATGTATAGAAACTTTCATTCAACTAGCACAAAGGGAACGGGTTGCAGGAGAAAGTTTTACTCTGGTTGCTCAGTCTGTTTCCTATTGCCGGTTTGAAGTTCCTGCAGTTTTCACTGTACAACCGAGTTGGAGCAAGTACCTCCCAATATATAAGTATGGAGTGGAGTTTGCAACTTAAAGAAACTTTGTGTTCCCAACAAGCTAGGTGAAGGACGGCTTTCACACAGCATTATCTCTCAGTAAATAGCATGTGGCGAGACGTTCGTTCATCTAGCAAAAACGGAACGGATTGCAGGTGAAACTGTTACTCTGGGTTCTCTGTCTGTTTACTAGAGCCGGTTTGAAGTTCCTGCAGTTTTCACTGTAAAACCGAGTTGGAGCTAGTACCTCCCCATATATATGTTTGGAGTGGAGTTTGCAACTGAAAAGATACTTTGTGTTCCCTACAAGCTAGGTGAAGGACGGCTTTCACACACAATTATATTTCAGAACTGATCATGTGGAGAGACTTTCGTTCATCTAGCACAAAGGGAACGGGTTGCAGGGGAAAATTTCTCTGGTTTTTCAGTCTGTTTCCTAGTGCCGGTATGAAGTTCCAGTAGTTTTCACTGTAAAATGGAGTTGGAGCAATTACCTCCCCATATATATATATGGAGAGGAGTCTGCAACTAAAAAAATCTTACTGTTCCCAAGAAGCAATGTCAAGGATGGCTGTCACACACAATTATCTCTCAGAACTGAGCATGTGGAGAGACGTTCGTTCATATAGCACAAAGGGAACTGGTTGCAAGGGTAACATTTACTCTGGTTTCTCAGTCTGTTTCCTAGTGCCAGTCTGATGTTCCTGCACTTTTCACTGTAAAACGGAGTTGGAGCTAGTACCTCCCCATATATATGTATGAAGTGGAATTTTCATCTAATAAGTAACTTAGTTTTCCCAACAAGCATGGTGAAGTACGGCTTTCAAACACACTTATCTCTCAGAACTGAGCATGTGGAGAGACGTTCGTTCATCTAGCACAAAGGGAACAGTTTGCAAGAGAAACTTTTACTCTGGATTCTCAGTCTTTTTCCTAGTGCCTGTTAGAAGTTCCGGCAATTCTCACTGTAAAACCGAGTTGGTGCTTGTACCTCCCCATATATATGTATGGAGTGGAGTTTGCACCTGAAAAGTAACTTTGTGTTCCCAACAAGCTTGGTGAAATACAGCTTTCACCCACACTTATCTCCCAGAACTGAGGATGTGGAGATAAGTTCGTTCATCTAGCACAAATGGAACGGGTTTCAGGAGAAACTATTACTCTGGGTTCTCAGTCTGTTTCATAGTTCCGGTTTGATTTTCCTGCAGTTCTCACTGTAGAAGATGATTGGACCTATTACCTCCCCTTATATATGCATGGAGTGTAGTTTGCACCTGAAAGAAACTTTGTGTTCCCAACCAGCTAGGTCAAGGATGGCTTTCACACACAATTATCTCTCAGAACTGAGCATGTGGAGAGACTGTCTTTCTTCTAGCACAAATGGAACTGGTTGCAAGAGAAAATTTTACTCTGGTTTCTCAGTCTGTTTCCTAGTGCCGGTTTGAAGTTCCTGCAGTTTTCACTGTAAACCCGAGTTGGAGCTAGTACCTCCCCATATATATGTATGGAGTGAAGTTCCCAACTGTAAAGAAACTTTCTGTTTCAAAAAAGTTAGGTGAAATACGGCTTTCACACACACTTATGTCTCAGAAATGAGCCTGTAGAGAGACTTTCGTTCTTCTAGCACAAAGTGAACGGTTTGCAGGAGAAACTTTTACTCTGGTTTCTCAGTCTGTTTCCTACTGCTGGTTTGAAGTTACTGCAGTTTTCACTGTAAACCCGAGTTGGTGATAGTACCTCCCCATATATATGAATGGAGTGGAGTTTGCACCTGAAAAAAACTTTGGTTCCCAACAAGCTACGTGAAAGACGGCTTTCACACACACTTATCTCTCAGAACTCAGCAAGTGGAGAGACGTTCGTTCATCTAGCACAGAGGGAACAGGTTGCAGGAGAAATTTTTACTCTAGTTTCTCAGTCTGTTTCATAGTGCCAGTTGAAGTTCCTGCAGTTTTCACTGTAAAACTGATTTGGAGTTATTACCTCCCCATATATATGTATGGAGTGGAGTCTTCAACTAAAAAAACTTAGTGTTCCCAACAAGTAAGGTCAAGGACTCCTTCACACACAATTATCTCTCAGAACTGAGCATGTGGAGAGACGGTCGTTCATCTAGCACAAGGGGAACGGGCTGCAAGAGAAACTTTTACTCTGGTTTCTCAGTCTGTTTCCTAGTGCCGGTTTGAAGTTCCTGCAGTTTTCACTGTAAAACCGAATTGGAGCTAGTACCTCCACATATATATGTATGGAGTGGAATTGGCAACTGAAAAGAAACTTTGTCTTCCCAGCAAGTTAGGTGAAGGACGGCTTTCAAACACACTTATCTCTCAGAACTTAGCATATGGAGAGACTTTCGTTCATCTATCACAAACGGAATGGAATGAATGAGAAACTTTTACTCTGGTTTCTCAGTGTGTTTCCTAGTGCCGGGTTGAAGTTCCTGCAATTTACAATCTAAAACCGAGTTGGAGCTTGTACCTCCCCATATATATGTATGGATTGGAGTTGGTAACTGAAAAGAAACTTTGTGTTCCCAACAAGCTAGTTGAATTACTGCTATCACACACACTTATTTCTCCGAATTGAGCATGTGGACAGACGTTCGTTCATCTTGCACAAAAGGAACTGGTTGCAGGAGAAACTTTTCCTGTGGTTTCCCAGTCTGTTTCCTAGTGCCGGTTTGAAGTTCCTGCAGTTTTCACTGTAAACCCGAGTTGGATCTAGTACCTCCCCATATATATGCATGGAGTGAAGTTTGCAACTGTAAAGAAACTTTCTGTTCCAAACAAGTTAGGTGAAATACGGCTTTCACACACACTTATCCCTCTGAACTGAGCCTGTGGAGAGACGTTCGTTCATCTAGCACAAAGGGAACGGTTTGCAGGAGAAACTTTTACTCTGGTTTCTCAGTCTGTTTCCTAAGGCCGGTTTGAAGTTCCTGCAGTTTACAGTCTAAAACCGAGTTGGAAATTGTAAAACCCCATATATATGTATGGAGTGGATTTGGCAACTGAAAACTTTGTGTTCCCAACAATCAAAATGAAGGACGGCTTTAACACACACTTATCTCTCAGAACTGAGCATGTGGAGAGAATTTCGTTCATCTACCACAAAGGGAACGGGTTGCATGAGAAAATTTCTCTTGTTTCTCAGTCTGTTTCCTATTGCCGGTTGAAGTTCCTGCAGTTTTCATTTTAAAACGGATTTGGAGCTATTACCTCCCCATATATATGTATGGAGTGGAGTTTGCAACTAAAAGAAAATTTGTGTGCCCAACAAGCTATGTGAAGGACGGCTTTCACACAGCCTTATCTCTCAGTACATAGCATGTGGCGAGACGTTCTTTCATCTAGCAAAAATGGAAAGGGTTGCAGGCCAAACTGTTACTCTGGTTTCTCACTCTTTTTCCTGGTGCCTTTTGATGTTCCTGCAGTTTTCACTTTAAAACGGATTTGGAGCTAGTACACCCCATATTTATGTATGGAGTGGAGATTTCATCTAAAAAGTAACTTAGTTTTCCCAAGAAGCAAGTTGAAGAACGGCTTTGAAACACACGTATATCTCAGAACTGAGCATGTGGAGAGACGTTCGTTCATCTAGAACAAAAGGAAAGGGTTGCAGGAGAAACTTTTACTCTGGTTTCCAAGTCTGTTTCCTAGTGCCGGTTTGAAGTTCCTGCAGTTTTCACTGTAAAACCTAGTTGGAGCTATTACCTCCCCATATATATATTTGGAGTGAAGTTTGCAACTGGAAAGAAACTTTGTGTTACAAACAACAAGTTGAAATACGACTTTCACACACACTTATCTCTCAGAACAGAGCATGAGTAGAGACTTTGTTCATCTAGCCCCAAAGAGAACGGTTTGCAGGAGAAACTTTTACTGTGGATTCTCAGTCTGTTTCCTAGTGCCTCTTTGAATTTCCTGCAGTTTTCACTTTAAAAAAGATTTGGAGCTAGTACCTCCTCATATATATGTATGGATTGGAGTTGGCAACTGGAAAGAAACTTTGTGTTCCCAGCAAGGTAGGTGAAGGACGCTTTTCACACACACTTATCTCTCAGAACTGAGCATTTGGAGAGACGTTCGTTCATGTAGCACAAAGGGAACGTGTTGCAGAAGAAACTTTTACTCTGGTTTCTCAGTCTGTTTCCTAGTGCCGGTTTGATTTTCCTGCATTTTTCTGTGTAAAATCGAGTCGGAAATAGTACCTCCCCATATATATGTATGAAGGGCAGTAAGCACCTGAAAAGATTCTTTGTGTTCCCAAAAAGCTATCTGAAGTACGGCTTTCACACACACTTATCTCTCAGAACTGAGCATGTATAGAAACGTTAATTCAACTAACACAAATAGAACGGGTTGCAGGAGAAACTTTTTCCCTGGTTGCTCAGTCTGTTTCCTAGTGCCGGTTTGAAGTTCCTGCAGTTTTCACTGTAAAACCGAGTTGGAGCTAGTATCACCCCATATATATGTATGGAGTGGATTTGGCAACTGAAAAGAAACCCTGTGTTACCAACAAGCTAGGTGAAATACGGCTTTCACACACACTTATCTCTCAGAACTGAGCATGTGGAGAGAATTTCGTTCATCTAGCACAAAGGGAACGGGTTGCATTAGAAAATTTCTCGGGTTTCTCAGTCTGTTTCCTATTGCTGGTTGAAGTTCCTGCAGTTTTCACTTTAAAACGGAGTTGGAGCTATTACCTCCCCATATATATGTATGGAGTGGAGTTTGCAACTGTAAATAAACTTTGTGTTCCCAACAAGATAGCTGAAGGTCGGCTTTCACACACAATTATCTCTCAGAACTGAGCATGTGGAGAGACGTTCGTTCATCTAGCACAAAGGGAACGGGATGCAGGAGAAACTTTTACTGTGGTTTCTCAGACTGTTTCCTATTGCCGGTTTGAAGTTCCTGCAGTTTTCACTGTAAAACCGAGTTGGAGCTAGTACTTCCCCATATATATAAGTATGGAGTGGATTTTGCAACTAAAAGAAACTTTGTGTTCCCAACAAGCTAGGTGAAGAACGTCTTTAACACAGCGTTATCGCTCAGAAAATAGCATGTGGAGAGACGTTCGTTCATCTAGCACAAAGGGAACGGGATGCAGGAGAAACTTTACTGTGGTTTCTCAGACTGTTTCCTATTGCCGGTTTGAATTTCCTGCATTTTTCACTGTAATAAAGAGTTGGAGCTAATACCTCCACATATATATGTATTGAGTGGAGTTTTCTTCTAAAAATTAACTTAGTTTTCCCAAGTAGTAAGGTGAAGAACGTCTTTCAAACACACTTACCGCTCAGAACTGAGAATGTGGAGAGACGTTCGTTCATCTAGCACAAAGGGAACAGTTTGCAGGAGAAACTTTTACTCTGGTTTCTCAGTCTGTTTCCTAGTGCCTTTTTGACGTTCCTGCAGTTCTCACTGTAAAACCTGATTTGGAGCTAGAACCTCCCCATATATATGTATGGATTGGAGTTTGCAACTGAAAAGAAACTTTGTGTTCCCAACAAGCTAGGTGAAAGACGGCTTTCACACACACTTATCTCTCAGAACTGAGCATGTGGAGATACGTTCGTTGATCTTGCACAAACGGAACTGGTTGCAGGAGAAACTTTTTTCTGGTTTCTCAGTCTGTTTCCTAGTGCCGGTTTGAAGTTCCTGCAGTTTTCACTGTAAAACCGATTTGGAGCTAGTATCACCCCATATATATGTATGGAGTTGATTTGGGAACTGAAAAGAAACTTTGTGTTCCCAACAAGCTAGGTGAAGGACGGCTTTCACATACACTTATCTCTCAGAACTGAGCATGTGGAGAGAATTTCTTTCATCTAGCACAAAGGGAACGGGTTGCATTAGAAAATTTCTCTGGTTTCTCAGTCTGTTTCCTATTGCCGGTTGAAGTTCCTGCAGTTTTCACTTTAAAACGGAGTTGGAGCTATTACCTCCCCATATATATGTATGGATTGGATTTTGAAACCATAAAATACTTAGTGTTCCCAATAAGCATGGTCAAGGACTGCTTTCACACACAATTATCCCTCAGGACTGAGCATGTGGAGACACGTTCTTTCATCTAGCACAAAGGGAAAGGGTTGCAGGATAAATTTTTACTCTGGTTTCTCAGTCTGTTTCCTAGTGCCGGTTTGAAGTTCCGGCAGTTTTCACTGTAAAACGGAGTTGGACCTTGTACCTCCCCATTTATATGTATGGTTTGGAATTTTCATCTAAAATGTAACTTAGTTTTCCGAAGAAGCAAGGTGAAGGACGTCTTTTAAACACTCTTATCTGTCAGAACTGAGCATGTGGAGAGACGTTCGTTCATCTAGCACAAAGGGAATACGTTGCATAATAAACATTTACTCTGGTTTTTCAGTCTGTTTCCTAGTGCCTGTTTGAAGATCCTGCAGTTTCTTCTGTAAAACCGAGTTGGAGCTTGTACCTCCCCATACATAAGTTTGGAGTGGAGTTTGCAACTAAAAGAAAATTTGTGTGCCCAACAAGCTATGTGAAGGAAGGCTTTCACACAGCCTTATCTCTCAGTGCATAGCATGTGGCGAGACGTTCGTTCATCTAGCAAAAATTTTAAGCGTTGCAGGCGAAACTGTTACTCTGGTTTCTCACTCTTTTACCCAGTGCCGGTTGCAGTTCCTGCAGTTTTCACTTTAAAACGGATTTGTAGCTACTACCTCCCCATATATATGTATGGAGTGGAGTATTCATCTAAAAAGTAACTTAGTTTTCCCAAGAAGCAAGGTGAAGGACGGCTTTCAAACACACTTATCTCTCAGAAATGAGCATGTGGAGAGACGTTCTTTCATCTAGAGCAAAAGGAAAGGGTTGCAGGAGAAACTTTTACTCTGGTTTAAAAGTCTGTTTCCTAGTGCCGGTTTGAAGTTCCTGCAGTTTTCACTGTAAAACCGAGTTGGAGCTAGGACCTCCCCATAAATATTTTTGGAGTGAAGTTTGCAACTGTAAAAACCTTTGTGTTACAAACAACAAGGTGAACTACGGCTTTCACACACACTTATCTCTCAGAACTGAGCATGTGGAGAGACTTTGTCCATCTAGCCCAAAGTGAACGGTATGCAGGAGAAATTTTACTCTGGATTCTCAGTCTGTTTCCTAGTGCCTCTTTGAATTTCCTGCAGTTTTCACTTTAAAAAAGTTTTGGAGCTTGTACCTCCTCATATATATATATGGAATGGAGTTGGCAACTGGAAAGAAACTTTGTGTTCCCAACAAGGTAGGTGAAGGACGCCTTTCACACACACTTATCTCTCAGAACTGAGCATTTGGAGAGACGTTCGTTCATCTAGCACAAACTGAACGATTTGCAGGAGAAACTGTTACTCTGGATTCTCAGTCTGTTTCCTAGTGCCGGTTTGATTTTCCTGCAGTTTTCACTGTAAAATCGAGCCAGAAATAGTACCTCCCCATATATATGTATGAAGGGGAGTATGCACCTGAAAATAAACTTTGTGTTCCCAACAAGCTAGCTGAAGTACGGCTTTCAGACACACTTATCTCTCAGAACTGAGCATGTGGAGAGACGTTCGTTCATCTAGCACAAAGGGAACGGGTTGCAGGAGAAACTTTTTTCTGTTTTCTCAGTCTGTTTCATTGTGCCGGTTTAAAGTTCCTGCAGTTTTCACTGTAAAACCGAGTTGGAGCAAGTACCTCCCCATATATAAGTATGGAGTTGATTTGGCAACTGAAAAGAAACTTTGTGTTCCCAACAAGCAAGTTGAAGGATGGCTTTCAAACACACTTATCTCTCAGAACTGAGCATGTGGAGATACGTTCGTTCATCTAGCACAAAGGGAACGGGTTGCAGGAGAAACTTTTTTCTGTTTTCTCAGTCTGTTTCCTATTACCGGTTTGAAATTCCTGCAGTTTTCACTGTAAAACCGAGTTGGAGCAAGTACCTCCCCATATATAAGTATGGAGTGGAGTTTGCAACTTAAAGAAACTTTGTGTTCCCAAAAATCTAGGTGAAGGTCGGCTTTAACACAGCGTTATCTCTCAGTAAATAGCATGTGACGAGACGTTCGTTCATCTAGCAAAAAGTGAACCGTTTGCAGGATAAACTTATTCTCTGGTTTCTCAGTGTGTTTCCTAGTGCCGGTTTGAAGTTCCTGCAGTTTTCACTGTAAAACTGTGTTGGAGCTAATACCTCCCCATATATATGTATGGATTGGAGATTTCTTCTAAAAATTAACTTAGTTTTCCCAAGAAGTAAGGTGAAGGACGTCTTTAAGACACAATTACCTCTCAGAACTGAGAATGTGGAGAGACGTTCGTTCATCCAGCATAATGGGAAAAGGATGCAGGAGAAACTTTTTGTCTGGTTTCTCAGTCTGTTTCCTAGTGCCTGTTTGAAGTTACTGCAGTTTTCACTGTAAAACGGAATTGGACCTAGTACCTCCCCATATAAATGTATGGTTTGGAATTTTCATCTAAAAACGAAATTAGTTTTCCGAAGAAGCAATTTGAAGGACGACTTTTGAACACTCTTATCTGTCAGAACTGAGCATGTGGAGAGACGTTCGTTCATCTAGCACAAAGGGAAGAGGTTGCATGATAAACTTTTACTCTGGTTTCTCAGTCCGTTTCCTAGTTCCTGTTTGAAGATCCTGCAGTTTCTTCTGTAAAACCGAGTTGGAGCTTGTACCACCCCATAAATAAGTATGGAGTGGAGTTTGCAACTAAAAGAAAATTTGTGTGCCCAACAAGCTATGTGAAGGAAGGCTTTCACACAGCCTTATCTCTCAGTACATAGCATGTGGCGAAATGTTCATTCATCTAGCAAAAATGGAAAGGGTTGCAGGCGAAACTGTTACTCTGGTTTCTCACTCTTTTTCCTTGTGCAGGTTGCAGTTCCTGCAGTTTTCACTTTAAAACGGATTTGGAACTACTACCTCCCCATATATATGTATGGAGTGGAGTATTCATCTAAAAAGTAACTTAGTTTTCCCAAGAAGCAAGGTGAAGGACGGCTTTCAAACACACTTATCTCTCAGAACTGAGCATGTGGAGAGACGTTCTTTCATCTACAACAAAAGGAAAGGGTTGCAGGAGAAACTTTTACTCTGGTTTAAAGTCTGTTTCCTAGTGCCGGTTTGAAGTTCCTGCAGTTTTCACTGTAAAATCGAGTCGGAAATAGTACCTCCCCATATATATGTATGAAGGGGAGTATGCACCTGAAAAGTAACTTTGTGTTCCCAACAAGCTAGCTGAAGTACAGCTTTCACACACACTTATCACTCAGAATTGAGCATGTATAGAAACTTTCATTCAACTAGCACAAAGGGAACGGGATGAAGAAGAAACTTTTAATATGGTTGCTCAGTCTGTTTCCTAGTGCCGGTTTGAAGTTCCTGCAGTTTTCACTGTAAAACCGAGTTGGAGCTAGTACCACCCCATATATATGTTTGGAGTGGTGTTTGCAACTGAAAATAAACTTTGTGTTCCCAACAAGCTAGCTGAAGGTCGGCTTTCACACACACTTATCTCTCAGAACTGAGCATGAGGAGAGACGTTCGTTCATCTAGCACAAAGGGAACGGGTTTCAGGAGAAAGTTTTACTGTGGTTTCTCAGTCTGTTTCCTATTGCTGGTTTGAAGTTCCTGCAGTTTTCACTGTAAAACCGAGTTGGTGCAAGTACCTCCCCATATATAAGTATGGAGTGGAGTTTGCAACTTAAAGAAACTTTGTGTTCCCAACAAGCTAGGTGAAGGACGGCTTTCACACAGCGTTATCTCTCAGTAAATAGCATGTGACGAGACATTCGTTCATCTAGCAAAAAGTGAACGGTTTGCAGGATAAACTTTTACTCTGGTTTCTCAGTCTGTTTCCTAGTGCCGGTTTAAAGTTCCTGCAGTTCTCACACTAAAACCGAGTTGGAGCTAATACCTCCCCATATATATGTATGGAGTGGAGTTTTCATCTAAAAATTAACTTAGTTTTCCCAAGAAGTAAGGTTAAGGACGTCTTTAAGACACACTTACCTCTCAGAAGTGAGAATGTGGAGAGGCGTTCGTTCATCCAGCATAATGGGAACAGGTTGCAGGAGAAATTTTTTCTCTGGTTTCTCAGTCTGTTTTCTAGTGCCTGTTTGAAGTTCCTGCAGTTCTCACACTAAAACCGAGTTGGAGTTTTACCTCCACATATATATTTATGGAGTGTTGTTTGCAACTGAAAAAAAACTTTGTGTTCCAAACAAGCAAGGTGAAGGACGGCTATCACACACACTTATCTCTCAGAACTGAGCATGTGGAGAGACGTTCGTTCATCTAGCACAAAAGGAACGGGTTGTAGGATAAACTGTTACTCTGGTTTCCAAGACTGTTTCCTAGTTTCGGTTTGAAGTTCCTGCAGTTTTCACTGTAAAACCGAGTTGGAGCAAGTACCTCCCCATATATAAGTATGGAGTGGAGTTTGCAACTTAAAGAAACTTTGTGTTCCCAACAAGCTAGGTGAAGGATGGCTTTCACACAGCGTTATCTCTCAGTAAATAGCATGTGACGAGACGTTCGTTCATCTAGCAAAAAGTGAACGGTTTGCAGGATAAACTTTTACTCTGGTTTCTCAGTCTGTTTCATAGTGCCGGTTTGATATTCCTGCAGTTTTCAATGTTAAACCGAATTCGAGCTAGTACTACCCCATATATATGTATGGAGTGGATTTGGCAACTGAAAAGAAATTATGTGTTCCCAAAAACCTAGGTGAAGGACGGCTTACACACAGCCTTATCTCTCACTACATAGCATGTAGCGAGACGTTTGTTCATCTAGCAAAATGGAACGGATTGCAGGCGAAAATTTCTCTGGTTTATCAGTCTGTTTCCTAGTGCCAGTCTGAATTTCCTGCAGTTTTCACTGTAAAACGTAGTTGGAGCTAGTACCTCCCCATATATATGTATGGAGTGGAGATTTCATCTAAAAAGTAACTTAGTTTTCCCAACAAGCAAGGTGAAGTTTGGCTTTCAAACACACTTATGTCTCAGAACTGAGCATGTGGAGATACGTTCGTTCATCTAGCACAAAGGGAACGGGTTGCAGGAGAAACTTTTTTCTGGTTTCTCAGTCTGTTTCATAGTGCCGGTTTGAAGTTCCTGCAGTTTTCACAGTTAAACAGAGTTCGAGCTAGTACCACCCCATATATATGTATGGAGTGGATTTGGCAACTGAAAAGAATCTATGTGTTCCCAAAAACCTAGGTGAAGGACGGCTTTCACACAGCCTTATCTCTCACTACATAGCATGTGGTGAGACGTTCGTTCATCTAGCAAAATGGAACGGGTTGCAGGCGAAAATTTCTCTGGTTTATCAGTCTGTTTCCTAGTGCCAGTTGAAGTTCCTGCAGTTTTCACTGTAAAACGTAGTTGGAGCTATTACCTCCCCATATATATGTATGGAGTCGAGTTTGCACCTGAAAAGTAACATTGTGTTCCCAAAAAGCTAGGTGAAGAACGGCTTTCACACACACTTATCTCTCAGAACTGAGCATGTGGAGAAACTTTCGTTCATCTAGCACAAATTACACGGGTTGCAGGAGACAATTTCTCTGGTTTCTCAGTCTGTGTCTTAGTGCAGGTTGAAGTTCCTGCAGTTTGCACTGTAAAGCAGAGTTGGAGCTATTACCTCCCCATATATATGTACGGAGTGGTGTTTGCAACTAAAAAAACTTAGTGTTCCCAACAAGCAAGGTCAAGGACGGCTTTCACACACAATTATCTCTCAGAACTGAGCATGTGGAGAGACGTTCGTTCATCTAGCAAAAATGGAATGGGTTGCAGGAGAAACTTTACTCTGGTTTCTCAGTCTGTTTCCTAGTGCCGGTTGGAATTTCCTGCAGTTTTCACTCTAAAACGGATTTGTAGCTAGTACATCCCCATATATATGTATGGATTGGTGATTTCATCTAAAAAGTAACTTAGTTTTCCCAACAAGCAAGTGAATGGCGGCTTTCAAACACACTTATCTCTCAGAACTGAGCATGTGGAGTGACGTTCGTTCATCTAGCACAAATGGAACAGGTTGCAGGAGAAATTGTTACTCTGGTTTCTCAGTCTGTTTAATAGTGCCGGTATGAAATTCCTGCAGGTTTCAATGTAAAACCGAGTTGGAGCTGTTACTTCCCAATATATATTTATGGAGTGGATTTTGCAGCTGAAAAGAAACTTTGTGTTCCCAACAAGCTAAGTGAAAGACGGCTTTCACACACAATTATCTCTCAGAACTGAGCATGTGGAGAGACGTTCGTTCATCTAGCACAAATGGATCAGTTTGCAGGAGAAACTTTTACTCTGGTTTCTAAGTCTGTTTCCTAGTGCCTGTTTGAAGTTCCTGCAGTTCTCACTGTAAAACCTGATTTGGAACTAGTACCTCTCCATATATATGTATGGAGTGGAATTTGCACCTGAAAAGAAACTTTGTGTTCCCAGCAAGCTAAGTGAAAGACGGCTTTCACACACAATTATCTCTCAGAAATGAGCACGTGGAGAGACGTTCGTTCATCTAGCACAAATGGAATAGTCTGCAGGAGAAACTTTTACTCTGGTTTCTCAGTCTGTTTCCTAGTGCCTGTTTGAAGTTCCTGCAGTTCTCACTGTAAAACCGAGTTGGAGCCAGTACCTCCCCATATATAAGTATGGAGTGGATTATGCAACTTAAAGAAACTTTGTGTTCCCAACAAGCTAGGTGATGGATGGCTTTCACACAGCGTTATCTCTCAGTAAATGGCATTTGACGAGACGTTCGTTCATCTAGCAAAATGGAACGGGTTGCAGGCGAAAATTTCTCTGGTTTATCAGTCTGTTTCTTAGTGCCAGTTGAAGTTCCTTCAGTTTTCACTGTAAAACGGAGTTGGAGCTATTACCTCCCCATATATATGTATGGAGTGGAGTTTTCATCTAAAAATTAACTTAGTTTTCCCAAGAAGTAAGGTGAAGGACGTCTTTAAGACACACTTACCTCTCAGAAGTGAGAATGTGGAGAGGCGTTTGTTCATCCAGCATAATGGGAACAGGTTGCAGGAGAAACTTTTACTCTGGTTTCTCAGTCTGTTTCCTAGTGCCTGTTTGAAGTTCCTGCAGTTCTCACACTAAAACCGAGTTGGAGTTTTACCTCCACATATATATTTATGGAGTGTTGTTTGCAACTGAAAAAAACCTTTGTGTTCCAAACAAGCAAGGTGAAGGACGGCTATCACACACACTTATCTCTCAGAACTGAGCATGTGGAGAGACGTTCGTTCATCTAGCACAAAAGGAACGGGTTGTAGGATAAACTTTTACTCTGGTTTCCAAGACTGTTTCCTAGTTTCGGTTTGAAGTTCCTGCAGTTTTCACTGTAAAACCGAGTTGGAGCAAGTACCTCCCCATATATAAGTATGGAGTGGAGTTTGCAACTTAAAGAAACTTTGTGTTCCCAGCAAGCTAGGTGAAGGATGGCTTTCACACAGCGTTATCTCTCAGTAAATAGCATGTGACGAGACGTTCGTTCATCTAGCAAAAAGTGAACGGTTTGCAGGATAAACTTTTACTCTGGTTTCTCAGTCTGTTTCATAGTGCCGGTTTGATGTTCCTGCAGTTTTCACTGTTAAACCGAGTTCGAGCTAGTACTACCCCATATATATGTATGGAGTGGATTTGGCAACTGAAAAGAAATTATGTGTTCCCAAAAACCTAGGTGAAGGACGGCTTACACACAGCCTTATCTCTCACTACATAGCATGTGGCGAGACGTTCGTTCATCTAGCAAAATGGAACGGATTGCAGGCGAAAATTTCTCTGGTTTATCAGTCTGTTTCCTAGTGCCAGTCTGAATTTCCTGCAGTTTTCACTGTAAAACGTAGTTGGAGCTAGTACCTCCCCATATATATGTATGGAGTGGAGTTTTCATCTAAAAAGTAACTTAGTTTTCCCAACAAGCAAGGTGAAGTTTGGCTTTCAAACACACTTATGTCTCAGAACTGAGCATGTGGAGATACGTTCGTTCATCTAGCACAAAAGGAACGGGTTGCAGGAGAAACTTTTTTCTGGTTTCTCAGTCTGTTTCATAGTGCCGGTTTGAAGTTCCTGCAGTTTTCACAGTTAAACAGAGTTCGAGTTAGTACCACCCCATATATATGTATGGAGTGGATTTGGCAACTGAAAAAAACTATGTGTTCCCAAAAACCTATTTGAAGGACGGCTTTCACACAGCCTTATCTCTCACTACAAAGCATGTGGCGAGACGTTCGTTCATCTAGCAAAATGGAACGAGTTGCAGGCGAAAATTTCTCTGGTTTAACAGTCTGTTTCCTAGTGCCAGTTGAAGATCCTGCAGTTTTCACTGTAAAAAGGAGTTGGAGCTATTACCTCCCCATATATATGTATGGAGTGGAGTTTGCACCTGAAAAGCAACATTGTGTTCCCAAAAAGCTAGGTGAAGAACGGCTTTCACACACACTTATCTCTCAGAACTGAGCATGTGGAGAGACGTTCGTTCATCTAGCACAAAGGGAACGGGTTGCAGGAGAAAATTTTACTCTGGTTTTTCAGTCTGTTTCATACTGCCGGTATGGAGTTCCTGCAGTTCTCACTGTAAAACGGATTTGGAACTAGTACCTCTCCATATATATGTATGGAGTGGGGTTTGAACCTGAAAATAAACTTTGTGTTCCCAAAAAGCTACGTGAAGTACGGCTTTCACACACAATTTTCTCTCAGAACTGAGCATGTGGAGTGACGTTCTTTCATCTAGCACAAATGGAACAGGTTGAAGGAGAAATTGTTACTCTGGTTTCTCAGTCTGTTTAATAGTGCCTGTATGAAATTCCTGCAGTTTTCACTGTAAAACCGAGTTGGAGCTGTTACTTCCCAATATATATTTATGGAGTGGATTTTGCAGCTGAAAAGAAACTTTGTGTTCCCAACAAGCTAAGTGAAAGACGGCTTTCACACACAATTATCTCTCAGAACTGAGCATGTGGAGAGACGTTCGTTCATCTAGCACAAATGGAACAGTTTGCAGGAGAAACTTTTCCTCTGGTTTCTCAGTCTGTTTCCTAGTGCCTGTTTGAAGTTCCTGCAGGTCTCACTGTAAAACCGAGTTGGAGCCAGTACCTCCCCATATATAAGTATGGAGTGGAGTATGCAACTTAAAGAAACTTTGTGTTCCCAACCACCTAGGTGATGGATGGCTTTCACACAGCGTTATCTCTCAGTAAATGGCATTTGACGAGACGTTCGTTCATCTAGCAAAATGGAACGGGTTGCAGGCGAAAATTTCTCTGGTTTATCAGTCTTTTTCTTAGTGCCAGTTGAAGTTCCTTCAGTTTTCACTGTAAAACGGATTTGGAGCTATTACCTCCCCATATATATATATGGAGTGGAGTTTGCACCTGAAAAGTAACATTGTGTTCCCAAAAAGCTAGGTGAAGAACGGCTTTCACACACACTTATCTCTCAGAACTGAGCATGTGGAGAAACTTTCGTTCATCTAGCACAAATTACACGGGTTGCAGGAGAAAATTTCTCTGGTTTCTCAGTCTGTGTCTTAGTGCAGGTTGAAGTTCCTGCAGTTTTCACTGTAAAGCAGAGTTGGAGCTATTAATTCCCCATATATATGTACGGAGTGGTTTTTGCAACTAAAAAAACTTAGTGTTCCCAACAAGCAAGGTCAAGGACGGCTTTCACACACAATTATCTCTCAGAACTGAGCATGTGGAGAGACGTTCGTTCATCTAGCAAAAATGGAATGGGTTGCAGGAGAAACTTTACTCTGGTTTCTCAGTCTGTTTCCTAGTGCCAGTTGGAATTTCCTGCAGTTTTCACTCTAAAACAGATTTGTAGCTAGTACATCCCCATATATATGTATGGATTGGTGTTTTCATCTAAAAAGTAACTTAGTTTTCCCAACAAGCAAGTGAATGGCGTCTTTCAAACACACTTATCTCTCAGAACTGAGCATGTGGAGAGACGTTCGTTCATCTAGCACAAAGGGAACGGGTTGCAGGAGAAAATTTTACTCTGGGTTTTCAGTCTGTTTCATACTGCCGGTATGGAGTTCCTGCAGTTCTCACTGTAAAACGGATTTGGAACTAGTACCTCGCCATATATATGTATGGAGTGGAGTTTGATCCTGAAAATAAACTTTGTGTTCCCAAAAAGCTACGTGAAGGACGGCTTTCACACACAATTTTCTCTCAGAACTGAGCATGTGGAGTGACGTTCGTTCATCTAACACAAATGGAACAGGTTGCAGGAGAAATTGTTACTCTGGTTTCTCAGTCTGTTTAATAGTGCCGGTATGAAATTCCTGCAGTTTTCACTGTAAAACCGAGTTGGAGCTGTTACTTCCCAATATATATTTATGGAGTGGATTTTGCAGCTGAAAAGAAACTTTGTGTTCCCAACAAGCTAAGTGAAAGACGGCTTTCACACACAATTATCTCTCAGAACTGAGCATGTGGAGAGACGTTCGTTCATCTAGCACAAATGGATCAGTTTGCAGGAGAAACTTTTACTCTGGTTTCTCAGTCTGTTTCCTAGTGCCTGTTTGAAGTTCCTGCAGTTCTCACTGTAAAACCTGATTTGGAACTAGTACCTCTCCATATATATGTGTGGAGTGGAATTTGCACCTGAAAAGAAACTTTGTGTTCCCAGCAAGCTAAGTGAAAGACGGCTTTCACACACAATTATCTCTCAGAACTGAGCACGTGGAGAGACGTTCGTTCATCTAACACAAATGGAATAGTCTGCAGGAGAAACTTTTACTCTGGTTTCTCAGTCTGTTTCCTAGTGCCTGTTTGAAGTTCCTGCAGTTCTCACTGTAAAACCGAGTTGGAGCCAGTACCTCCCCATATATAAGTATGGAGTGGATTATGCAACTTAAAGAAACTTTGTGTTCCCAACAAGCTAGGTGATGGATGGCTTTCACACAGCGTTATCTCTCAGTAAATGGCATTTGACGAGACGTTCGTTCATCTAGCAAAATGGAACGGGTTGCAGCGAAAATTTCTCTGGTTTATCAGTCTGTTTCTTAGTGCCAGTTGAAGTTCCTTCAGTTTTCACTGTAAAACGGAGTTGGAGCTATTACCTCCCCATATATATGTATGGAGTGGAGTTTTCATCTAAAAATTAACTTAGTTTTCCCAAGAAGTAAGGTGAAGGACGTCTTTAAGACACACTTACCTCTCAGAAGTGAGAATGTGGAGAGGCGTTTGTTCATCCAGCATAATGGGAACAGGTTGCAGGAGAAACTTTTACTCTGGTTTCTCAGTCTGTTTCCTAGTGCCTGTTTGAAGTTCCTGCAGTTCTCCCACTAAAACCGAGTTGGAGTTTTACCTCCACATATATATTTATGGAGTGTTGTTTGCAACTGAAAAAAACCTTTGTGTTCCAAACAAGCAAGGTGAAGGACGGCTATCACACACACTTATCTCTCAGAACTGAGCATGTGGAGAGACGTTCGTTCATCTAGCACAAAAGGAACGGGTTGTAGGATAAACTTTTACTCTGGTTTCCAAGACTGTTTCCTAGTTTCGGTTTGAAGTTCCTGCAGTTTTCACTGTAAAACCGAGTTAGAGCAAGTACCTCCCCATATATAAGTATGGAGTGGAGTTTGCAACTTAAAGAAACTTTGTGTTCCCAACAAGCTAGGTGAAGGATGGCTTTCACACAGCGTTATCTCTCAGTAAATAGCATGTGACGAGACGTTCGTTCATCTAGCAAAAAGTGAACGGTTTGCAGGATAAACTTTTACTCTGGTTTCTCAGTCTGTTTCATAGTGCCGGTTTGATGTTCCTGCAGTTTTCACTGTTAAACCGAGTTCGAGCTAGTACTACCCCATATATATGTATGGAGTGGATTTGGCAACTGAAAAGAAATTATGTGTTCCCAAAAACCTAGGTGAAGGACGGCTTACACACAGCCTTATCTCTCACTACATACCATGTGGCGAGACGTTCGTTCATCTAGCAAAATGGAACGGATTGCAGGCGAAAATTTCTCTGGTTTATCAGTCTGTTTCCTAGTGCCAGTCTGAATTTCCTGCAGTTTTCACTGTAAAACGTAGTTGGAGCTAGTACCTCCCCATATATATGTATGGAGTGGAGTTTTCATCTAAAAAGTAACTTAGTTTTCCCAACAAGCAAGGTGAAGTTTGGCTTTCAAACACACTTATGTCTCAGAACTGAGCATGTGGAGATACGTTCGTTCATCTAGCACAAAAGGAACGGGTTGCAGGAGAAACTTTTTTCTGGTTTCTCAGTCTGTTTCATAGTGCCGGTTTGAAGTTCCTGCAGTTTTCACAGTTAAACAGAGTTCGAGTTAGTACCACCCCATATATATGTATGGAGTGGATTTGGCAACTGAAAAAAACTATGTGTTCCCAAAAACCTAGGTGAAGGACGGCTTTCACACAGCCTTATCTCTCACTACATAGCATGTGGCGAGACGTTCGTTCATCTAGCAAAATGGAACGAGTTGCAGGCGAAAATTTCTCTGGTTTAACAGTCTGTTTCCTAGTGCCAGTTGAAGATCCTGCAGTTTTCACTGTAAAAAGGAGTTGGAGCTATTACCTCCCCATATATATGTATGGAGTGGAGTTTGCACCTGAAAAGCAACATTGTGTTCCCAAAAAGCTAGGTGAAGAACGGCTTTCACACACACTTATCTCTCAGAACTGAGCATGTGGAGAGACGTTCGTTCATCTAGCACAAAGGGAACGGGTTGCAGGAGAAAATTTTACTCTGGTTTTTCAGTCTGTTTCATACTGCCGGTATGGAGTTCCTGCAGTTCTCACTGTAAAACGGATTTGGAACTAGTACCTCTCCATATATATGTATGGAGTGGGGTTTGAACCTGAAAATAAACTTTGTGTTCCCAAAAAGCTACGTGAAGTACGGCTTTCACACACAATTTTCTCTCAGAACTGAGCATGTGGAGTGACGTTCTTTCATCTAGCACAAATGGAACAGGTTGAAGGAGAAATTGTTACTCTGGTTTCTCAGTCTGTTTAATAGTGCCTGTATGAAATTCCTGCAGTTTTCACTGTAAAACCGAGTTGGAGCTGTTACTTCCCAATATATATTTATGGAGTGGATTTTGCAGCTGAAAAGAAACTTTGTGTTCCCAACAAGCTAAGTGAAAGACGGCTTTCACACACAATTATCTCTCAGAACTGAGCATGTGGAGAGACGTTCGTTCATCTAGCACAAATGGAACAGTTTGCAGGAGAAACTTTTCCTCTGGTTTCTCAGTCTGTTTCCTAGTGCCTGTTTGAAGTTCCTGCAGGTCTCACTGTAAAACCGAGTTGGAGCCAGTACCTCCCCATATATAAGTATGGAGTGGAGTATGCAACTTAAAGAAACTTTGTGTTCCCAACCACCTAGGTGATGGATGGCTTTCACACAGCGTTATCTCTCAGTAAATGGCATTTGACGAGACGTTCGTTCATCTAGCAAAATGGAACGGGTTGCAGGCGAAAATTTCTCTGGTTTATCAGTCTTTTTCTTAGTGCCAGTTGAAGTTCCTTCAGTTTTCACTGTAAAACGGATTTGGAGCTATTACCTCCCCATATATATATATGGAGTGGAGTTTGCACCTGAAAAGTAACATTGTGTTCCCAAAAAGCTAGGTGAAGAACGGCTTTCACACACACTTATCTCTCAGAACTGAGCATGTGGAGAAACTTTCGTTCATCTAGCACAAATTACACGGGTTGCAGGAGAAAATTTCTCTGGTTTCTCAGTCTGTGTCTTAGTGCAGGTTGAAGTTCCTGCAGTTTTCACTGTAAAGCAGAGTTGGAGCTATTAATTCCCCATATATATGTACGGAGTGGTTTTTGCAACTAAAAAAACTTAGTGTTCCCAACAAGCAAGGTCAAGGACGGCTTTCACACACAATTATCTCTCAGAACTGAGCATGTGGAGAGACGTTCGTTCATCTAGCAAAAATGGAATGGGTTGCAGGAGAAACTTTACTCTGGTTTCTCAGTCTGTTTCCTAGTGCCAGTTGGAATTTCCTGCAGTTTTCACTCTAAAACAGATTTGTAGCTAGTACATCCCCATATATATGTATGGATTGGTGTTTTCATCTAAAAAGTAACTTAGTTTTCCCAACAAGCAAGTGAATGGCGTCTTTCAAACACACTTATCTCTCAGAACTGAGCATGTGGAGAGACGTTCGTTCATCTAGCACAAAGGGAACGGGTTGCAGGAGAAAATTTTACTCTGGGTTTTCAGTCTGTTTCATACTGCCGGTATGGAGTTCCTGCAGTTCTCACTGTAAAACGGATTTGGAACTAGTACCTCGCCATATATATGTATGGAGTGGAGTTTGATCCTGAAAATAAACTTTGTGTTCCCAAAAAGCTACGTGAAGGACGGCTTTCACACACAATTTTCTCTCAGAACTGAGCATGTGGAGTGACGTTCGTTCATCTAACACAAATGGAACAGGTTGCAGGAGAAATTGTTACTCTGGTTTCTCAGTCTGTTTAATAGTGCCGGTATGAAATTCCTGCAGTTTTCACTGTAAAACCGAGTTGGAGCTGTTACTTCCCAATATATATTTATGGAGTGGATTTTGCAGCTGAAAAGAAACTTTGTGTTCCCAACAAGCTAAGTGAAAGACGGCTTTCACACACAATTATCTCTCAGAACTGAGCATGTGGAGAGACGTTCGTTCATCTAGCACAAATGGATCAGTTTGCAGGAGAAACTTTTACTCTGGTTTCTCAGTCTGTTTCCTAGTGCCTGTTTGAAGTTCCTGCAGTTCTCACTGTAAAACCTGATTTGGAACTAGTACCTCTCCATATATATGTGTGGAGTGGAATTTGCACCTGAAAAGAAACTTTGTGTTCCCAGCAAGCTAAGTGAAAGACGGCTTTCACACACAATTATCTCTCAGAACTGAGCACGTGGAGAGACGTTCGTTCATCTAACACAAATGGAATAGTCTGCAGGAGAAACTTTTACTCTGGTTTCTCAGTCTGTTTCCTAGTGCCTGTTTGAAGTTCCTGCAGTTCTCACTGTAAAACCGAGTTGGAGCCAGTACCTCCCCATATATAAGTATGGAGTGGATTATGCAACTTAAAGAAACTTTGTGTTCCCAACAAGCTAGGTGATGGATGGCTTTCACACAGCGTTATCTCTCAGTAAATGGCATTTGACGAGACGTTCGTTCATCTAGCAAAATGGAACGGGTTGCAGCGAAAATTTCTCTGGTTTATCAGTCTGTTTCTTAGTGCCAGTTGAAGTTCCTTCAGTTTTCACTGTAAAACGTAGTTGGAGCTATTACCTCCCCATATATATGTATGGAGTGGAGTTTTCATCTAAAAATTAACTTAGTTTTCCCAAGAAGTAAGGTGAAGGACGTCTTTAAGACACACTTACCTCTCAGAAGTGAGAATGTGGAGAGGCGTTTGTTCATCCAGCATAATGGGAACAGGTTGCAGGAGAAACTTTTACTCTGGTTTCTCAGTCTGTTTCCTAGTGCCTGTTTGAAGTTCCTGCAGTTCTCCCACTAAAACCGAGTTGGAGTTTTACCTCCACATATATATTTATGGAGTGTTGTTTGCAACTGAAAAAAACCTTTGTGTTCCAAACAAGCAAGGTGAAGGACGGCTATCACACACACTTATCTCTCAGAACTGAGCATGTGGAGAGACGTTCGTTCATCTAGCACAAAAGGAACGGGTTGTAGGATAAACTTTTACTCTGGTTTCCAAGACTGTTTCCTAGTTTCGGTTTGAAGTTCCTGCAGTTTTCACTGTAAAACCGAGTTAGAGCAAGTACCTCCCCATATATAAGTATGGAGTGGAGTTTGCAACTTAAAGAAACTTTGTGTTCCCAACAAGCTAGGTGAAGGATGGCTTTCACACAGCGTTATCTCTCAGTAAATAGCATGTGACGAGACGTTCGTTCATCTAGCAAAAAGTGAACGGTTTGCAGGATAAACTTTTACTCTGGTTTCTCAGTCTGTTTCATAGTGCCGGTTTGATGTTCCTGCAGTTTTCACTGTTAAACCGAGTTCGAGCTAGTACTACCCCATATATATGTATGGAGTGGATTTGGCAACTGAAAAGAAATTATGTGTTCCCAAAAACCTAGGTGAAGGACGGCTTACACACAGCCTTATCTCTCACTACATAGCATGTGGCGAGACGTTCGTTCATCTAGCAAAATGGAATGGATTGCAGGCGAAAATTTCTCTGGTTTATCAGTCTGTTTCCTAGTGCCAGTCTGAATTTCCTGCAGTTTTCACTGTAAAACGTAGTTGGAGCTAGTACCTCCCCATATATATGTATGGAGTGGAGTTTTCATCTAAAAAGTAACTTAGTTTTCCCAACAAGCAAGGTGAAGTTTGGCTTTCAAACACACTTATGTCTCAGAACTGAGCATGTGGAGATACGTTCGTTCATCTAGCACAAAAGGAACGGGTTGCAGGAGAAACTTTTTTCTGGTTTCTCAGTCTGTTTCATAGTGCCGGTTTGAAGTTCCTGCAGTTTTCACAGTTAAACAGAGTTCGAGTTAGTACCACCCCATATATATGTATGGAGTGGATTTGGCAACTGAAAAAAACTATGTGTTCCCAAAAACCTAGGTGAAGGACGGCTTTCACACAGCCTTATCTCTCACTACATAGCATGTGGCGAGACGTTCGTTCATCTAGCAAAATGGAACGAGTTGCAGGCGAAAATTTCTCTGGTTTAACAGTCTGTTTCCTAGTGCCAGTTGAAGATCCTGCAGTTTTCACTGTAAAAAGGAGTTGGAGCTATTACCTCCCCATATATATGTATGGAGTGGAGTTTGCACCTGAAAAGCAACATTGTGTTCCCAAAAAGCTAGGTGAAGAACGGCTTTCACACACACTTATCTCTCAGAACTGAGCATGTGGAGAGACGTTCGTTCATCTAGCACAAAGGGAACGGGTTGCAGGAGAAAATTTTACTCTGGTTTTTCAGTCTGTTTCATACTGCCGGTATGGAGTTCCTGCAGTTCTCACTGTAAAACGGATTTGGAACTAGTACCTCTCCATATATATGTATGGAGTGGAGTTTGAACCTGAAAATAAACTTTGTGTTCCCAAAAAGCTACGTGAAGTACGGCTTTCACACACAATTTTCTCTCAGAACTGAGCATGTGCAGTGACGTTCTTTCATCTAGCACAAATGGAACAGGTTGAAGGAGAAATTGTTACTCTGGTTTCTCAGTCTGTTTAATAGTGCCTGTATGAAATTCCTGCAGTTTTCACTGTAAAACCGAGTTGGAGCTGTTACTTCCCAATATATATTTATGGAGTGGATTTTGCAGCTGAAAAGAAACTTTGTGTTCCCAACAAGCTAAGTGAAAGACGGCTTTCACACACAATTATCTCTCAGAACTGAGCATGTGGAGAGACGTTCGTTCATCTAGCACAAATGGAACAGTTTGCAGGAGAAATTTTACTCTGGTTTCTCAGTCTGTTTCCTAGTGCCTGTTTGAAGTTCCTGCAGTTCTCACTGTAAAACCTGATTTGGAACTAGTACCTCCCCATATATATGTATGGAGTGGAATTTGCACCTGAAAAGAAACTTTGTGTTCCCAACAAGCTAAGTGAAAGACGGCTTTCACACACAATTATCTCTCAGAACTGAGCACGTGGAGAGACGTTCGTTCATCTAGCACAAATGGAATAGTTTGCAGGAGTAACTTTTCCTCTGGTTTCTCAGTCTGTTTCCTAGTGCCTGTTTGAATTTCCTGCAGGTCTCACTGTAAAACCGAGTTGGAGCCAGTACCTCCCCTTATATAAGTATGGAGTGGATTATGCAACATAAAGAAACTTTGTGTTCCCAACAAGCTAGGTGATGGATGGCTTTCACACAGCGTTATCTCTCAGTAAATGGCATTTGACGAGACGTTCGTTCATCTAGCAAAATGGAACGGGTTGCAGGCGAAAATTTCTCTGGTTTATCAGTCTTTTTCTTAGTGCCAGTTGAAGTTCCTTCAGTTTTCACTGTAAAACGGATTTGGAGCTATTACCTCCCCATATATATATATGGAGTGGAGTTTGCACCTGAAAAGTAACATTGTGTTCCCAAAAAGCTAGGTGAAGAACGGCTTTCACACACACTTATCTCTCAGAACTGAGCATGTGGAGAAACTTTCGTTCATCTAGCACAAATTACACGGGTTGCAGGAGAAAATTTCTCTGGTTTCTCAGTCTGTGTCTTAGTGCAGGTTGAAGTTCCTGCAGTTTTCACTGTAAAGCAGAGTTGGAGCTATTAACTCCCCATATATATGTACGGAGTGGTTTTTGCAACTAAAAAAACTTAGTGTTCCCAACAAGCAAGGTCAAGGACGGCTTTCACACACAATTATCTCTCAGAACTGAGCATGTGGAGAGACGTTCGTTCATCTAGCAAAAATGGAATGGGTTGCAGGAGAAACTTTACTCTGGTTTCTCAGTCTGTTTCCTAGTGCCAGTTGGAATTTCCTGCAGTTTTCACTCTAAAACGGATTTGTAGCTAGTACATCCCCATATATATGTATGGATTGGTGTTTTCATCTAAAAAGTAACTTAGTTTTCCCAACAAGCAAGTGAATGGCGGCTTTCAAACACACTTATCTCTCAGAACTGAGCATGTGGAGAGACGTTCGTTCATCTAGCACAAAGGGAACGGGTTGCAGGAGAAACTTTTACTCTGGGTTTTCAGTCTGTTTCATACTGCCGGTATGAATTTCTTGCAATTCTCAGTGTAAAACGGATTTGGAACTAGTACCTCGCCATATATATGTATGGAGTGGAGTTTGAACCTGAAAATAAACTTTGTGTTCCCAAAAAGCTACATGAAGGACGGCTTTCACACACAATTTTCTCTCAGAACTGAGCATGTGGAGTGACGTTCTTTCATCTAGCACAAATGGAACAGGTTGCAGGAGAAAGTGTTACTCTGGTTTCTCAGTCTGTTGAATAGTGCCGGTTTGAAATTCCTGCAGTTTTCACTGTAAAACCGAGTTGGAGCTGTTACTTCCCCATATATATTTATGGAGTGGTTTTTGCACCTGAAAAGTAACTTTGTGTTCCAAACAAGCTAAGTGAAAGACGGCTTTCACACACAATTATCTTTCAGAACTGAGCATGTGGAGAGACGTTCGTTCATCTAGAACAAATGGAACAGTTTGCAGGAGAAACTTTTTCTCTGGTTTCTCAGTCTGTTTCTTAGTGCCGGTTTGAGTTCCTGCAGTTTACACTGTAAAACCGAGTTGGAGCTAGTTCTTCCCCATACATAAGTATGGAATGGTGTTTGCAACTATAATAAACTTTGAGTTCCCAACAAGGTTGTTGAAGGAAGTCTTTCACACACACTTATCTCTCAGTACCTAGCATGTGGTGAGACGCTCGTTCATCTAGCACAAAGGGAACTTTTTGCAGGAGAAACTATTACTCTGGGTTCTCAGTCTGAATTTTAGTTCCGGTTTGATTTTCCTGCAGTTTTCACTGAAAAACCGAGTTGGAGCTATTACCTCCACATAGAAATGTTTCGAGTGGAGTTTGCACTTGTAAAGTAACATTGTGTTCCCAAAAAGCTAGGTGAAGAACGGCTTTCACACACACTTATCTCTCAGAACTGAGCATGTGGAGAAACGTTCATTCATCTAGCACAAATTGAACGGGATGCAGGAGAAAATTTCTCTGGTTTCTCAGTGTGTGTCTTAGTGCCGGTTGTAGTTCCTGCAGTTTTCACTGTAAAGCGGAGTTGGAGCTATTACCTCCCCATATATATGTACGGAGTGGTGTTTGCAAATAAAAAAAATTAGTGTTCCCAACAAGCAAGGTCAAGGACGGCTTTCACACACAATTATCTCTCAGAACTGAGCATGTGGAGAGACGTTCGTTCATCTAGCACAAAGGGAACGGGTTGCAGGAGATACTTTTACTCTGGGTTTTCTGTCTGTTTCATACTGCCGGTATGAAGTTCCTGCAGTTCTCACTGTAAAACAGATTTGGAGATAGTACCTCACCGTATAGAAGTATGGAGTGGGGTTTGAACCTGAAAATAAACTTTGTGTTCCCAACAAGCTACGTGAAGTTTGGCTTTCACACACACTTTTCTCTCAGAACTGAGCATGTGGAGTGACGTTCGTTCATCTAGCACAAATGGAACAGGTGGCAGGAGAAATTGTTACTCTGGTTTCTCTGTCTGTTTAATAGTGCCGGTTTGAAATTCCTGCAGTTTTCACTGTAAAACCGAATTGGAGCTGTTACTTGCCCATATATATTTATGGAGTGGATTTTGCACCTGAAAAGTACTTTGTGATCCCAACAAGCTAAGTGAAAGACGGCTTTCACACACAATTATCTCTCAGAACTGAGCATGTGGAGAGACGTTCGTTCATCTAGCACAAATGGAACAGTTTGCAGGAGAAACTTTATCTCTGGTTTCTCAGTCTGTTTCCTAGTGCCTGTTTGATGTTCCTGCAGTTCTCACTGTAAAACCTGATTTGGAACTAGTACCTCCACATATATATGTATGGAGTGGAATTTGCACCTGAAAAGAAACTTTGTGTTCCCAACAAGCTAAGTGAAAGACGGCTTTCACACACAATTATCTCTCAGAAATGAGCACGTGGAGAGATGTTCGTTCATCTAGCACAAATGGAATAGTTTGCAGGAGAAACTTTTACTCTGGTTTCTCAGTCTGTTTCCTAGTGCCTGTTTGAAGTTCCTGCAGTTCTCACTGTAAAACCGAGTTGAAGCCAGTACCTCCCCATATATAAGTATGGAGTGGAGTATGCAACTTAAAGAAACTTTGTGTTCCTAACAAGCTAGGTGATGGATGGCTTTCACACAGCGTTATCTCTCAGTAAATAGCATGTGACGAGACGTTCGTTCATCTAGCAAAAAGTGAACGGTTTGCAGGATAAACTTTTACTCTGGTTTCTCAGTCTGTTTTCTAGTGCCGGTTTGAAGTTCCTGCAGTTTTCACTGTAAAACAGAGTTGGAGCTAATACCTCCCCATATATATGTATTGAGTGGAGTTCTCATCTAAAAATTAACTTAGTTTTCAGAAGAAGTAAGGTGAAGGACGTCTTTAAGACACACTTACCTCTCAGAACTGAGAATGTGGAGAGACGTTCGTTCATCCAGCATAATGGGAACAGGTTGCAGGAGAAATTTTTACTCTGGTTTCTCAGTCTGTTTCCTAGTGCCTGTTTGAAGTTCCTGCAGTTCTCACACTAAAATCGTGTTGGAGTTTTACCTCCACATATATATGTATGGAGTGTTGTTTGCAACTTAAAAGAAACTTTGTGTTCCAAACAAGCAAGGTGAAGGACGGCTATCACACACACTTATCTCTCAGAAATGAGCATGTGGAGAGACGTTCGTTCATCTAGCACAAAAGGAACGGTTTGCAGGATAAACTTTTACTTGGTTTCCAAGACTGTTTCCTAGTTTAGGTTTGAAGTTCCTGCATTTATCACTGTAAAACCGATTAGGAACTAGTACATCCCCATTATATGTATGGACTGGAGTCTGCAACTAAAAAAAAAACTTAGTGTTCCCAACAAGCAAAGTCAAGGACGGCTTTCACACACACTTATCTCTCAGAACTGAGCATGTATAGAAAGTTTCATTCAACTAGCACAAAGGGAACGGGTATCAGGAGAAACTTTTACTCTGGTTGCTCAGTCTGTTTCCTTTTGCCGGTTGGAAGTTCCTGCAGTTTTCACTGTAAAACCGAGTTGGAGCTAGTACCACCCCTTATAAATGTTTGGAGAGGTGTTTGCACCTGAAAAGAGACTTTCTGTTCCCAACAAACTAGGTGAAGGACGGCTTTCACACACACTTATCTCTCAGACCTGAGCATGTGTAGAGACTTTCGTTCATCTAGCACAAAATGAACGGGTTGCAGGGGAAAATTTCTCTGGTTTCTCAGTCTGTTTCCTAGTGCCGGTTTGAAGTTACTATAGTTTTCACTGTAAAACGGAGTTGGAGCTATTACCTCCCCATATATATGTATGGAGTGGAGTCTGCAACTAAATAAATCTTACTGTTCCCAACAAGCAAGGTCAAGGATGGCTGTCACACACAATTATCTCTCAGAACTGAGCATGAGGAGAGACGTTCGTTCATATAGCACAAAGGGAACGGGTTGCAAGGGAAACTTTTACTCTGGTTTCTCATTCTATTTCCTAGTGCCAGTCTGAAGTTCCTGCACTTTTCACTGCAAAACGGAGTTGGAGCTAGTACCTCCCCATATATATGTATGGAGTGGATTTTTCATCTAAAAAGTAACTTATTTTTCCCAACAAGCAAGGTGAAGTACGGCTTTCAAACTCACTTATCTCTCAGAAATGAGCATGTGGAGAGACATTCGTTCATCAAGCACAAAGTGAACAGATTGCAGGAGAAACTATTAGTCTGGTTTCTCAGTATTTTTCCTAGTGCCTGTTTGAAGTTCCGGCAGTTCTCACTGTAAAATCTGATTTGGAGGTAGTACCTCCCCATATATATGTATGGAGTGGAGTTTGCACCTGAAAAGAAACTTTGTGTTCCCAAAAAGCTAGGTGAAAGACGGCTTTCACACACACTTATCCCTCAAAACTGAGCATGTGGAGAGACGTTCGTTCATCTGGCACAAAGGGAACAGGTTGCAGGGGAAACTTATACTCTTGTTTCTCAGTGTGTTTCCTACTCCCGGTTTGAAGTTCCTGCATTTTTCACTGTAAACCCGAGTTGGAGCTAGTACCTCCCCATATATATATATGGAGTGGAGTTTGCACCTGAAAATAAATTTGTGTTCCCAACAAGGTAGGTGAAAGACGGCTTTCACACACACTTTTCTCTCAGAACTGAGAAAGTGGAGAGACTTTCGTTCATCTAGCACAAAGGGAACAGGTTGCAGGAAAAACTTTTCTCTGGTTTCTCAGTCTGTTTCCTAGTGCCAGTTTGAAGTTCCTGCAGTTTTCACTGTAAAACCGAGTTGGAGCTAGTACTTCCCCATATATATTTTGGAGTGAAGTTTGCAACTCTAAAGAAACTTTGTGTTTCAAACAGCAAGGTGAAATACGGCTTTCACACACACTTATCTCTCAGAACTGAGCATGTGGAGAGACTTTGTTCATCTAGACCAAAGTGAACGGTTTGCAGGTGAAACATTTACTGTGGATTCTCAGTCTGTTTCCTAGTGCCTATTTGAATTTCCTGCAGTTTTCACTTTAAAAAGATTTGGAGCTAGTACCTCCTCATATATATATATGGATTGGAGTTGGCAACTGGAAAGAAACTTTGTGTTCCCAACAAGGTAGGTGAAGGACGCCTTTCACACACACTTATCTCTCAGAACTGAGCATTTGGAAAGACGTTCGTTCATCTAGCACAAAGGGAACGAGTTGCAGGAGAAACTGTTACTCTGGTTTCTCAGTCTGTTTCCTAGTGCCGGTTTGATTTTCCTGCAATTTTCACTGTAAAATCGAGTCGGAAATTGTACCTCCCTGTATATATGTATGAAGGGGAGTAAGCACCTGAAAAGATACTTTGTGTTCCCAACAAGCTAGCTGAAGTACGGCTTTCACAGACACTTATCTTTCAGAACTGAGCATGTATAGAAACTTTCATTCAACTAGCACAAAGGGAACGGGTAGCAGGAGAAACTTTTACTCTGCTTGCTCAGTCTGTTTCCTAGTGCCGGATTGAAGTTCCTGCAGTTTTCACTGTAAAACCTAGTTGGAGCTAGTACCACCCCTTATATATGTATGGAGTGGAGTTTGCAACTGAAAATAAACTTTGTGTCCCCAACAAGCTAGCTGAAGATCGGCTTTCACACACAATTTTCTCTCCGAACTGAGCATGTGGAGAGACGTTCGTTCATCTAGCACAAAGGGAACGGGTTGCATGAGAAAATTTCTCTGGTTTCTCAGTCTGTTTCATATTGCCGGTTGAAGTTCCTGCAGTTTTCACTGTAAAACCGAGTTGGAGCTAGTACCTCCCCATATATATGTATGGAGTGGATTTTGCAACTAAAAAAAACTTAGTGTTCCCAACAAGTATGGTCAAGGACTGCTTTCACACACAATTATCCCTCAGAACTGAGCATGTGGAGAGACGTTCGTTCATCTAGCACAAAGGGAACGGGTTGCAGGATAAACTTTTACTTTGGTTTCTCAGTCTGTTTCCTAGTGCCGTTTTGAAGTTCCTGCAGTTTTCACTGTAAAACCGAGTTGGAGCTAATACATCCCCATATATATTTTTGGAGTGAAGTATGCAAATGTAAAGAAACTTTGTGTTCCAAACAGCAAGTTGATATACGGCTTTCACACACCCTTATCTCTCAGAACTGAGCATGTGGAGAGACTTTATTCATCTAGCCCAAAGTGAACGGTTTGCAGGTGAAACATTTACTGTGGTTTCTCAGTCTGTTTCCTAGTGCCGGTTTGAAGTTCCAGTAGTTTTAACTGTAAAACGGAATTCGAGCAATTACCTCCCCATATACATGTATAGATTGGAGTCTGCAACTAAAAAATTCTTACTGTTCCCAACAAGCAAGGTCAAGGATGGCTGTCACACAGAATTATCTCACAAAACTTAGCATGTGGAGAGATGTTCGTTCATATAGCACAAAGGGAACGGGTTGCAAGGGAAAGTTTTACTCTGGTTTCTCACTCTGTTTCCTAGTGCCAGTCTGAAGTTCCTGCACTTTTCACTGTAAAACGGAGTTGGATCTAGTACCTCCCCATATATATGTATGGAGTGGAATTTTCATCTTAAAAGTAACTTAGTTTTCCCAACAAGCAAGGTGAAGTACGGCTTTCAAACACACTTATCTCTCACAACTGAGCATGTGGAGAGACGTTGGTTCATCTAGCACAAATGGAACAGTTTGCAGGAGAAACTTTTACTTTGGTTTCTCAGTCTTTTTCCTCGTGCCTGTTTGAAGTTCCAGCAGTTCTCACTGTAAATCCTGATTTGGAGCTAGTACCTCCCCATATATATGTATGGAGTGGAGTTTGCACCTGAAAAGGAACTTTGTGTTCCCAACAAGCTAGGTGAAAGTCGGCTTTCACACACACTTATCTCCCAGAACTGAGCATGTGGAGATAAGTTCGTTCATCTAGCACAAAGGGAACAGGTTGCAGGAGAAACTATTTCTCTGGGTTCTCAGTCTGTTTCATAGTGCCGGTTTGAATTTCCTGCAATTCTCACTGTAGAAGATTGTTGGAGCTATTACTTCCCCATATATATGTATGGAGTGTAGTTTGCACCTGAAAAGAAACTTTGTGTTCCCAACAAGATAGCTGAAGGGCGACTGTCACACACACATAACTCTCAGAACTGTGCATGTGGAGAGACTTTCGTTCATCTAGCACAAAGGGAACGGGTTGCAGGACAAACTTTTACTCTGGTTTCTCAGTCTGTTTCCTAGTTCGGGTTTCAAGTTACTGCAGTTTTCACAGTAAAACCGAGTTGGAGCTTGTACCTCCACATATATATGTATGGATTGGAGATGGTATCTGAAAAGAAACTTTGTGTTCCCAACAAGCTAGGTGAAGGACGGCTTTCAAACACACTTATCTCTCAGAACTTAACATATGGAGAGACGTATGTTCATCTATCAAAAACGGAACCGGATGAAGGAGAAAATTTTACTCGGGTTTCTCAGTGTGTTTCCTAGTGCCGGGTTGAAGTTCCTGCAATTTACAGTCTAAAACCGTGTTGGAGCTTGTACCTCCCCATATATATGTATGGATTTTTAGTTGGTAACTGAAAAGAAACTTTGTGTTCCCAACAAGCTAGTTGAAGGACGGCTTTCACACACACTTATCTCTCAGAACTGAGCATGTGAAGAGAATTTCGTTCATCTAGCCCAAGTGGAACGGGTTGCATGTCAAAATTTCTCTGGTTTCTCTGTCTGTTTCATATTGCCGGTTGAATTTCCTGCAGTTTTCACTTTAAAACGGAGTTGGAGCTTTTACATCTCCATATATATGTATGGAGTGGAGTTTGCAACTAAAAAAAACTTAGTGTTCCCAACAAGCATGGTCAAGGACTGCTTTCACACAGAATTATCCTTCAGAACTGAGCATGTGTAGAGACGTTCTTTCATCGGCACAAAGGGAACGGGTTGCAGGATAAACTTTTACTCTGGTTTCTCAGTCTGTTTCCTAGAGCAGATTGAAGTTCCTGCAGTTTTCACTGTAAAACCGAGTTGAAGCTAGTACCTCCCCATATATATGTTTGGAGTGGAGTTTGCAACTGAAAAGATACTTTGTGTTCCCAACAAGCTAGTTGAAGGACGGCTTTCACACTCACTTATATCTCAGAACTGAGCATGTGGAGAGACGTTCGTTCATCTAGCACAAAGGGAACGGGTTGCAGGGGAAATTTTCTCTGGTTTCTCAGTCTGTTTCCTAGTGCCGGTTTGAAGTTCCATTAGTTTTCACTGTAAAACGGAGTTGGAGTTATTACCTCACCAAATATATGTATGGAGTGGAGTCTACAACTAAAAAAATCTTACTTTTCCAAACAAGCAAGGTCAAGGATGGCTGTCACACACAATTATCTCTCAGAACTGAGCATGTGGAGAGACGTTCGTTCATATAGCACAAAGGGAACGGGTTGCAAGAGAAACTTTCACTCTGGTTTCTCTGTCTGTTTCCTAGTGCCAGTCTGAAGTTCCTGCACTTTTCACTGTAAAACGGAGTTGGAGATATTACCTCCTCATATATATGTATGGAGTGGAATTTTCACCTTAAAAGTAACTTATTTTTCCCAACAAGCAAGGTGAAGTACGGCTTTCAAACACACTTATCTCTCAGAACTGAGCATGTGGAGAAACGTTCGTTCATCTAGCACAAAAGGAACGGGTTGCAGGAGAAACTATTTCTCTGGGTTCTCAGTCTGTTTCATAGTGCCGGTTTGAATTTCCTGCAGTTCTCACTGTAGAAGAGATTTGGAGCTGTTACCTCCCCATATATATGTATGGAGTGTAGTTTGCACCTGAAAAGAAACTTTGTGTTCCCAACAAGCTAGGTGAAAGACGGCTTTAAAAGACACTTATCTCTCAGAACAGAGCAAGTGGAGAGACATTCGTTCATCTAGCACAAACGGAACGGTTTGCAGGAGAAAATTTCCCTGGTTTCTCAGTCTGTTTCCTAGTGCCGGTTTGATTTCCTGCAGATTTCACTGTAAAATCGAGTCGGAAATAGTACCTCCCCATATATATGTATGAAGGGTGTAAGCATCTGAAAAGATACTTTGTGTTCCCAACAAGCTAGCTGAAGTACGGCTTTCACACACACATATCTCTCAGAACTGAGCATGTATAGAAACTTTCATTCACCTAGCACAAAGGGAACGGGTTGCAGGAGAAACTTTTACTCTGGTTGCTCAGTCTGTTTCCTAGTGCCGGTTTGAAGTTCCTGCAGTTTTCACTGTAAAACCGAGTTGGAGCTGGTAAAATCCCATATATATTTATGGAGTGGAGTTTGCAACTGAAAAGATACTTTGTGTTCCCAACAAGGTAGGTGAAGTTTGGCTTTCACACACACTTATATCTCAGAAC
The DNA here is from genome assembly GCF_036321535.1 of Camelus dromedarius. Classification (NCBI taxonomy): domain Eukaryota; kingdom Metazoa; phylum Chordata; class Mammalia; order Artiodactyla; family Camelidae; genus Camelus; species Camelus dromedarius. The sequence continues at coordinate 10,365,253 of NC_087470.1, read as the reverse complement.
TGAGCATGTGGATAGACGTTCGTTCATCCAGCACAAAGGGAACGGTTTGCAGGAGAAACTTTTACTCTGGTTTCTCAGTCTGTTTCCTAGTGCCGGTTTGAATTTCCTGCAGTTTTCACTGTAAAACGGAGTTGGAGCTAATACCTCCCCATATATATGTATGGAGTGGGGATTTCATCTAAAAATTAACTTAGTTTTCCCAAGAAGTAAGGTGAAGGACGTCTTTCAAACACACTTACCGCTCAGAACTGAGAATGTGGAGAGACTTTCGTTCATCTAGCACAAATGGAAAAGTTTGCAGGAGAAACTTTTACTCTGGTTTCTCAGTCTGTTCCCTAGTGCCTGTTTGACGTTGCTGCAGTTCTCACTGTAAAACTTGATTTGGAGCTAGAACCTCCCCATATATATGTATGGAGTGGAGTTTGCAACTGAAAAGAAACTTTGTGTTCCCAACAAGCTATGTGAAGGAAGGCTTTCACACAGCCTTATCTCTCAGTACATAGCATGTGGCGAAATGTTCATTCATCTAGCAAAAATGGAAAGGGTTGCAGGCGAAACTGTTATTCTGGTTTCTCACTCTTTTTCCTAGTGCAGGTTGCAGTTCCTGCAGTAGTCACTTTAAAACGGATTTGGAGCTACTACCTCCCCATATATATGTATGGAGTGGATTATTCATCTAAAAAGTAACTTAGTTTTCCCAAGAAGCAAGGTGAAAGACGGCTTTCAAACACACTTATCTCTCAGAACTGAGCATGTGGAGAGACGTTCTTTCATCTACAACAAAAGGAAAGGGTTGCAGGAGAAACTTTTACTCTGGTTTAAAAGTTTGTTTCCTAGTGCCGGTTTGAAGATCCTGCAGTTTTCACTGTAAAATCGAGTCGGAAACAGTACCTCCCCATATATATGTATGAAAGGGAGTATGCACCTGAAAAGTAACTTTGTGTTCCCAACAAGCTAGCTGAAGTACAGCTTTCACACACACTTATCACTCAGAATTGAGCATGTATAGAAACTTTCATTCAACTAGCACAAAGGGAACGGGATGCAGAAGAAACTTTTAATATGGTTGCTCAGTCTGTTTCCTAGTGCCGGTTTGAAGTTCCTGCAGTTTTCACTGTAAAACCGAGTTGGAGCTAGTACCACCCCATATATATGTTTGGAGTGGGGTTTGCAACTGAAAATAAACTTTGTGTTCCCAACAAGCTAGCTGAAGGTCGGCTTTCACACACACTTATCTCTCAGAACTGAGCATGTGGAGAGACGTTCGTTCATCTAGCACAAATGGAATAGTCTGCAGGAGAAACTTTTACTGTGGTTTCTCAGTCTGTTTCCTATTGCCGGTTTGAAGCTCCTGCAGTTTTCACTGTAAAACCGAGTTGGAGCAAGTACATCCCCATATATAAGTATGGAGTGGAGTTTGCAACTTAAAGAAATTTTGTGTTCCCAACAAGCTAGGTGAAGGACGGCTTTCACACAGCGTTATCTCTCAGTAAATAGCATGTGACGAGACATTCGTTCATCTAGCAAAAAGTGAACGGTTTGCAGGATAAACTTTTACTCTGGTTTCTCAGTCTGTTTCCTAGTGCCGGTTTGAAGTTCCTGCAGTTCTCACACTAAAACCGAGTTGGAGCTAATACCTCCCCATATATATGTATGGAGTGGAGTTTTCATCTAAAAATTAACTTAGTTTTCCCAAGAAGTAAGGTTAAGGGCGTCTTTAAGACACACTTACCTCTCAGAAGTGAGAATGTGGAGAGGCGTTCGTTCATCCAGCATAATGGGAACAGGTTGCAGGAGAAACTTTTACTCTGGTTTCTCAGTCTGTTTCCTAGTGCCTGTGTGAATTTCCTGCAGTTCTCACACTAAAACCGAGTTGGAGTTTTACCTCCACATATATATTTATGGAGTGTTGTTTGCAACTGAAAAAAAACTTTGTGTTCCAAACAAGCAAGGTGAAGGACGGCTATCACACACACTTATCTCTCAGAACTGAGCATGTGGAGAGACGTTCGTTCATCTAGCACAAAAGGAACGGGTTGTAGGATAAACTTTTACTCTGGTTTCCAAGACTGTTTCCTAGTTTCGGTTTGAAGTTCCTGCAGTTTTCACTGTAAAACCGAGTTGGAGCAAGTACCTCCCCATATATAAGTATGGAGTGTAGTTTGCAACTTAAAGAAACTTTGTGTTCCCAACAAGCTAGGTGAAGGTTGGCTTTCACACAGCGTTATCTCTCAGTAAATAGCATGTGACGAGACTTTCGTTCATCTAGCAAAAAGTGAACGGTTTGCAGGATAAACTTTTACTCTGCTTTCTCAGTCTGTTTCATAGTGCCGGTTTGATGTTCCTGCAGTTTTCACTGTTAAACCGAGTTCGAGCTAGTACTACCCCATATATATGTATGGAGTGGATTTGGCAACTGAAAAGAAATTATGTGTTCCCAAAAACCTAGGTGAAGGACGGCTTACACACAGACTTATCTCTCACTACATAGCATGTGGCGAGACGTTCGTTCATCTAGCAAAATGGAACGGATTGCAGGCGAAAATGTCTCTGGTTTATCAGTCTGTTTCCTAGTGCCAGTCTGAATTTCCTGCAGTTTTCACTGTAAAACGTAGTTGGAGCTAGTACCTCCCCATATATATGTATGGAGTGGAGTTTTCATCTAAAAAGTAACTTAGTTTTCCCAACAAGCAAGGTGAAGTTTGGCTTTCTAAAACACTTATGTCTCAGAACTGAGCATGTGGAGATACGTTCGTTCATCTAGCACAAAAGGAACGGGTTGCAGGAGAAACTTTTTTCTGGTTTCTCAGTCTGTTTCATAGTGCCGGTTTGAAGTTCCTGCAGTTTTCACAGTTAAACAGAGTTCGAGCTAGTACCACCCCATATATATGTATGGAGTGGATTTGGCAACTGAAAAGAAACTATGTGTTCCCAAAAACCTAGGTGAAGAACGGCATTCACACACACTTATCTCTCAGAACTGAGCATGTGGAGAAACTTTCGTTCATCTAGCACAAATTACACGGGTTGCAGGAGAAAATTTCTCTGGTTTCTCAGCCTCTGTCTTAGTGCAGGTTGAAGTTCCTGCAGTTTTCACTGTAAAGCAGAGTTGGAGGTATTACCTCCCCATATATATGTACGGAGTGGTGTTTGCAACTAAAAAAACTTAGTGTTCCCAACAAGCAAGGTCAAGGACGGCTTTCACACACAATTATCTCTCAGAACTGAGCATGTGGAGAGACGTTCGTTCATCTAGCAAAAATGGAATTGGTTGCAGGAGAAACTTTACTCTGGTTTCTCAGTCTGTTTCCTAGGGCCGGTTGGAATTTCCTGCAGTTTTCACTCTAAAACGGATTTGTAGCTAGTACATCCCCATATATATGTATGGATTGGTGTTTTCATCTAAAATTTAACTTAGTTTTCCCAACAAGCAAGTGAATGGCGGCTTTCAAACACACTTATCTCTCAGAACTGAGCATGTGGAGAGACGTTCGTTCATCTAGCACAAAGGGAACGGGTTGCAGGAGCAAATTTTACTCTGGGTTTTCAGTCTGTTTCATACTGCCGGTATGGAGTTCCTGCAGTTCTCACTGTAAAACGGATTTGGAACTAGTACCACGCCATATATATGTATGGAGTGGAGTTTGAACCTGAAAATAAACTTTGTGTTCCCAAAAAGCTACGTGAAGGACGGCTTTCACACACAATTTTCTCTCAGAACTGAGCATGTGGAGTGACGTTCGTTCATCTAGCACAAATGGAACATGTTGCAGGAGAAATTGTTACTCTGATTTCTCAGTCTGTTTAATAGTGCCGGTATGAAATTTCTGCAGGTTTCACTGTAAAACCGAGTTGGAGCTGTTACTTCCCAATATATATTTATGGAGTGGATTTTGCAGCTGAAAAGAAACTTTGTGTTCCCAACAAGCTAAGTGAAAGACGGCTTTCACACACAATTATCTCTCAGAACTGAGCATGTGGAGATACGTTCGTTCATCTAGCACAAATGGAACAGTTTGCATGAGAAACTTTTACTCTGGTTTCTCAGTCTGTTTCCTAGTGCCTGTTTGAAGTTCCTGCAGTTCTCACTGTAAAATCTGATTTGGAACTAGTACCTCCCCATATATATGTATGGAGTGGAATTTGCACCTGAAAAGAAACTTTGTGTTCCCAACAAGCTAAGTGAAAGACGGCTTTCACACACAATTATCTCTCAGAACTGAGCACGTGGAGAGACGTTCGTTCATCTAGCACAAATGGAATAGTTTGCAGGAGAAACTTTTCCTCTGGTTTCTCAGTCTGTTTCCTAGTGCCTGTTTGAAGTTCCTGCAGTTCTCACTGTAAAACCGAGTTGGCGCCAGTACCTCCCCATATATAAGTATGGAGTGGATTATGCAACTTAAAGAAACTTTGTGTTCCCAACAAGCTAGGTGATGGATGGCTTTCACACAGCGTTATCTCTCAGTAAATGGCATTTGACGAGACGTTCGTTCATCTAGCAAAATGGAACGGGTTGCAGGCGAAAATTTCTCTGGTTTATCAGTCTGTTTCTTAGTGCCAGTTGAAGTTCCTTCAGTTTTCACTGTAAAACGTAGTTGGAGCTATTACCTCCCCATATATATGTATGGAGTGGAGTTTGCACCTGAAAAGTAACATTGTGTTCCCAAAAAGCTAGGTGAAGAACGGTTTCACACACACTTATCTCTCAGAACTGAGCATGTGGAGAAACTTTCGTTCATCTAGCACTAATTACACGGGTGGCAGGAGAAAATTTCTCTGGTTTCTCAGTCTGTGTCTTAGTGCAGGTTGAAGTTCCTGCAGTTTTCACTGTAAAGCAGAGTTGGAGCTATTACCTCCCCATATATATGTACGGAGTGGTGATGCAACTAAAAAAACTTAGTTTTCCCAACAAGCAAGGTCAAGGACGGCTTTCACACACAATTATCTCTCAGAACTGAGCATGTGGAGAGACGTTCGTTCACCTAGCAAAAATGGGTCGGGTAGCAGGAGAAACTTTACTCTGGTTTCTCAGTCTGTTTCCTAGTGCCGTTTGGAATTTCCTGCAGTTTTCAGTCTAAAACGGATTTGTAGCTAGTACATCCCCATATATATGTATGGATTGGTGTTTTCATCTAAAAAGTAACTTAGTTTTCCCAACAAGCAAGTGAATGGCGGCTTTCAAACACACTTATCTCTCAGAACTGAGCATGTGGAGAGACGTTCGTTCATCTAGCACAAAGGGAACGGGTTGCAGGAGAAACTTTTACTCTGGGTTTTCAGTCTGTTTCATACTGCCGGTATGAAGTTCCTGCAGTTCTCACTGTAAAACGGATTTGGAACTAGTACCTCGCCATATATATGTATGGAGTGGAGTTTGAACCTGAAAATAAACTTTGTGTTCCCAAAAAGCTACGTGAAGGACGGCTTTCACACACACTTTTCTCTCAGAACTGAGCATGTGGAGTGACGTTCGTTCATCTAGCACAAATGGAACAGGTTGCAGGAGAAAGTGTTACTCTGGTTTCTCAGTCTGTTGAATAGTGCCGGTTTGAAATTCCTGCAGTTTTCACTGTAAAACCGAGTTGGACCTGTTACTTCCCCATATATATTTATGGATTGGATTTTGCACCTGAAAAGTAACTTTGTGTTCCAAACAAGCTAAGTGAAAGACGGCTTTCACACACAATTATCTTTCAGAACTGAGCATGTGGAGAGACGTTCGTTCATCTAGAACAAATGGAACAGTTTGCAGGAGAAACTTTTTCTCTGGTTTCTCAGTCTGTTTCTTAGTGCCGGTTTGAGTTCCTGCAGTTTACACTGTAAAACCGAGTTGGAGCTAGTTCTTCCCCATACATAAGTATGGAATGGTGTTTGCAACTATAATAAACTTTGAGTTCCCAACAAGGTTGTTGAAGGAAGTCTTTCACACACCCTTATCTCTCAGTACCTAGCATGTGGCGAGACGCTCGTTCATCTAGCCCAAAGGGAACTTTTTGCAGGAGAAACTATTACTCTGGGTTCTCAGTCTGAATCCTAGTTCCGGTTTGAATTTCCTGCAGTTTTCACTGAAAAACCGAGTTGGAGCTATTACCTCCCCATATAAACGTTTCGAGTGGAGTTTGCACTTGTAAAGTAACATTTTGTTCCCAAAAATCTAGGTGAAGAACGGCTTTCACACACACTTATCTCTCAGAATTGATCATGTGGAGAAACGTTCGTTCATCTAGCACAAATTGAACGGGTTGCAGGAGAAAATTTCTCTGGTTTCTCAGTCTGTGTCTTAGTGCCGTTTGAAGTTCCTGCAGTTTTCACTGTAAAGCGGAGTTGGAGCTATTACCTCCCCATATATATGTACGGAGTGGTGTTTGCAAATAAAAAAAATTAGTGTTCCCAACAAGCTAGGTGAAGGACGGCTTACACACAGCATTATCTCTCAGTAAATAGCATGTGATGAGACGTTCGTTCATCTAGCAAAAAGTGAACGGTTTGCAGGATAAACTTTTACTCTGGTTTCTCAGTCTGTTTCCTAGTGCCGATTTGAATTACCTGCAGTTTTCACTGTAAAACGGAGTTGGAGCTAATACCTCCCCATATATATGTATGGAGTGGAGTTTTCATCTAAAAATTAACTTAGTTTTCCCAAGAAGTAAGGTGAAGGACGTCTTTAAGACACACTTACCTCTCAGAACTGAGAATGTGGAGAGACGTCCGTTCATCCAGCATAATGGAACAGGTTGCAGGAGAAACTTTTACTCTGGTTTCTCAGTCTATTTCCTAGTGCCTGTTTGAAGTTCCTGCAGTTTAAACTGTAAAACGGTGTTGGACCTGGGACCTCCCCATATATATGTATGGTTTGGAATTTTCATCCAAAAAGTAACTTAGTTTTCCGAAGAAGCAAGGTGAAGGACGTCTTTTAAAAACTCTTATCTGTTAGAACTGAGCATGTAGAGAGACGTTCGTTCATCTAGCACAAAGGGAACAGGTTGCATGATAAACTTTTACTCTGGTTTCTCAGTCTGTTTCCTAGGGCCTGTTTGAAGATCCTGCAGTTTCTTCAGTAAAACCGAGTTGGAGCTTGTACCACCCCATAAATAAGTATGGAGTGGAGTTTGCAACTAAAAGAAAATTTGTGTGCCCAACAAGCTATGTGAAGGAAGGCTTTCACACAGCCTTATCTCTCAGTACATAGCATGTGGCGAAATATTCATTCATCTAGCAAAAATGGAAAGGGTTGCAGGCGAAACTGTTATTCTGGTTTCTCACTCTTTTTCCTAGTGCAGGTTGCAGTTCCTGCAGTTTTCACTTTAAAACGGATTTGGAGCTACTACCTCCCCATATATATGTATGGAGTGGATTATTCATCTAAAAAGTAACTTAGTTTTCCCAAGAAGCAAGGTGAAGGACGGCTTTCAAACACACTTATCTCTCAGAACTGAGCATGTGGAGAGACGTTCTTTCATCTACAACAAAAGGAAAGGGTTGCAGGAGAAACTTTTACTCTGGTTTAAAAGTCTGTTTCCTAGTGCCGGTTTGAAGATCCTGCAGTTTTCACTGTAAAATCGAGTCGGAAATAGTACCTCCCAATATATATGAATGAAGGGGAGTATGCACCTGAAAAGTAACTTTGTGTTCCCAACAAGCTAGCTGAAGTACAGCTTTCACACACACTTATCACTCAGAATTGAGCATGTATAGAAACTTTCATTCAACTAGCACAAAGGGAACGGGATGCAGAAGAAACTTTTAATATGGTTGCTCAGTCTGTTTCCTAGTGCCGGTTTGAAGTTCCTGCAGTTTTCACTGTAAAACCGAGTTGGAGCTAGTACCACCCCATATATATGTTTGGAGTGGGGTTTGCAACTGAAAATAAACTTTGTGTTCCCAACAAGCTAGCTGAAGGTCGGCTTTCACACACACTTATCTCTCAGAACTGAGCATGTGGAGAGACGTTCGTTCATCTAGCACAAAGGGAACGGGTTGCAGGAGATACTTTTACTCTGGGTTTTCTGTCTGTTTCATACTGCCGGTATGAAGTTCCTGCAGTTCTCACTGTAAAAAAGATTTGGAGCTAGTACCTCACCATATATAAGTATGGAGTGGAGTTTGAACCTGAAAATAAACTTTGTGTTCCCAACAAGCTAGGTGAAGGACGGCTTTCACACAGCGTTATCTCTCAGTAAATAGCATGTGACGAGACATTCGTTCATCTAGCAAAAAGTGAACGGTTTGCAGGAGAAACTTTTACTCTGGTTTCTCAGTCTGTTTCCTAGTGCCGGTTTGAAGTTCCTGCAGTTCTCACACTAAAACCGAGTTGGAGCTAATACCTCCCCATATATATGTATGGAGTGGAGTTTTCATCTAAAAATTAACTTAGTTTTCCCAAGTAGTAAGGTGAAGGACGTCTTTAAGACACACTTACCTCTCAGAAGTGAGAATGTGGAGAGGCGTTCGTTCATCCAGCATAATGGGAACAGGTTGCAGGAGAAACTTTTACTCTGGTTTCTCAGTCTGTTTCCTAGTGCCTGTTTGAAGTTCCTGCAGTTCTCACACTAAAACCGAGTTGGAGTTTTACCTCCACAATATATTTATGGAGTGTTGTTTGCAACTGAAAAAAAACTTTGTGTTCCAAACAAGCAAGGTTAAGGACGGTTATCACACACACTTTTCTCTCAGAACTGAGCATGTGGAGAGACGTTCGTTCATCTAGCACAAAAGGAACGGGTTGTAGGATAAACTTTTACTCTGGTTTCCAAGACTGTTTCCTAGTTTCGGTTTGAAGTTCCTGCAGTTTTCACTGTAAAACCGAGTTGGAGCAAGTACCTCCCCATATATAAGTATGGAGTGTAGTTTGCAACTTAAAGAAACTTTGTGTTCCCAACAAGCTAGGTGAAGGTTGGCTTTCACACAGCGTTATCTCTCAGTAAATAGCATGTGACGAGACGTTCGTTCATCTAGCAAAAAGTGAACGGTTTGCAGGATAAACTTTTACTCTGCTTTCTCAGTCTGTTTCATAGTGCCGGTTTGATGTTCCTGCAGTTTTCACTGTTAAACCGAGTTCGAGCTAGTACTACCCCATATATATGTATGGAGTGGAATTTGCACCTGAAAAGAAACTTTGTGTTCCCAACAAGCTAAGTGAAAAACGGCTTTCACACACAATTATCTCTCAGAACTGAGCACGTGGAGAGACGTTCGTTCATCTAGCACAAATGGAATAGTTTGCAGGAGAAACTTTTACTCTGGTTTCTCAGTCTGTTTCCTAGTGCCTGTTTGAAGTTCCTGCAGTTCTCACTGTAAAACCGAGTTGGAGCCAGTACCTCCCCATTTATAAGTATGGAGTGGATTATGCAACTTAAAGAAACTTTGTGTTCCCAACAAGCTAGGTGATGGATGGATTTCACACAGCGTTATCTCTCAGTAAATGGCATTTGACAAGACGTTCGTTCATCTAGCAAAATGGAACGGTTTGCAGGCGAAAATTTCTCTGGTTTATCAGTCTGTTTCTTAGTGCCAGTTGAAGTTCCTTCAGTTTTCACTGTAAAACGTAGTTGGAGCTATTACCTCCCCATATATATGTATGGAGTGGAGTTTGCACCTGAAAAGTAACATTGTGTTCCCAAAAAGCTAGGTGAAGAACGGCTTTCACACACACTTATCTCTCAGAACTGAGCATGTGGAGAAACTTTCGTTCATCTAGCACTAATTACACGGGTGGCAGGAGAAAATTTCTCTGGTTTCTCAGTCTGTGTCTTAGTGCAGGTTGAAGTTCCTGCAGTTTTCACTGTAAAGCAGAGTTGGAGCTATTACCTCCCCATATATATGTACGGAGTGGTGATGCAACTAAAAAAACTTAGTTTTCCCACCAAGCAAGGTCAAGGACGGCTTTCACACACAATTATCTCTCAGAACTGAGCATGTGGAGAGACGTTCGTTCACCTAGCAAAACTGGGTCGGGTTGCAGGAGAAACTTTACTCTGGTTTCTCAGTCTGTTTCCTTGTGCCGTTTGGAATTTCCTGCAGTTTTCAGTCTAAAACGGATTTGTAGCTAGTACATCCCCATATATATATGTATGGATTGGTGTTTTCATCTAAAAAGTAACTTAGTTTTCCCAACAAGCAAGTGAATGGCGGCTTTCAAACACACTTATCTCTCAGAACTGAGCATGTGGAGAGACGTTCGTTCATCTAGCACAAAGGGAACGGGTTGCAGGAGAAACTTTTACTCTGGGTTTTCAGTCTGTTTCATACTGCCGGTATGAAGTTCCTGCAGTTCTCACTGTAAAACGGATTTGGAACTAGTACCTCGCCATATATATGTATGGAGTGGAGTTTGAACCTGAAAATAAACTTTGTGTTCCCAAAAAGCTACATGAAGGACGGCTTTCACACACAAATTTCTCTCAGAACTGAGCATGTGGAGTGACGTTCTTTCATCTAGCACAAATGGAACAGGTTGCAGGAGAAAGTGTTACTCTGGTTTCTCAGTCTGTTGAATAGTGCCGGTTTGAAATTCCTGCAGTTTTCACTGTAAAACCGAGTTGGAGCTGTTACTTCCCCATATATATTTATGGAGTGGTTTTTGCACCTGAAAAGTAACTTTGTGTTCCAAACAAGCTAAGTGAAAGACGGCTTTCACACACAATTATCTTTCAGAACTGAGCATGTGGAGAGACGTTCGTTCATCTAGAACAAATGGAACAGTTTGCAGGAGAAACTTTTTCTCTGGTTTCTCAGTCTGTTTCTTAGTGCCGGTTTGAGTTCCTGCAGTTTACACTGTAAAACCGAGTTGGAGCTAGTTCTTCCCCATACATAAGTATGGAATGGTGTTTGCAACTATAATAAACTTTGAGTTCCCAACAAGGTTGTTGAAGGATGTCTTTCACACACACTTATCTCTCAGTACCTAGCATGTGGTGAGACGCTCGTTCATCTAGCCCAAAGGGAACTTTTTGCAGGAGAAACTATTACTCTGGGTTCTCAGTCTGAATTTTAGTTCCGGTTTGATTTTCCTGCAGTTTTCACTGAAAAACCGAGTTGGAGCTATTACCTCCCCATATAAATGTTTCGAGTGGAGTTTGCACTTGTAAAGTAACATTGTGTTCCCAAAAAGCTAGGTGAAGGACGGCTTTCACACACACTTATCTCTCAGAACTGAGCATGTGGAGAAACGTTCATTCATCTAGCACAAATTGAACGGGATGCAGGAGAAAATTTCTCTGGTTTCTCAGTCTGTGTCTTAGTGCCGGTTGAAGTTCCTGCAGTTTTCACTGTAAAGCGGAGTTGGAGCTATTACCTCCCCATATATATGTACGGAGTGGTGTTTGCAAATAAAAAAAATTAGTGTTCCCAACAAGCAAGGTCAAGGACGGCTTTCACACACAATTATCTCTCAGAACTGAGCATGTGGAGAGACGTTCGTTCATCTAGCACAAAGGGAACGGGTTGCAGGAGATACTTTTACTCTGGGTTTTCTGTCTGTTTCATACTGCCGGTATGAAGTTCCTGCAGTTCTCACTGTAAAACAGATTTGGAGATAGTACCTCACCGTATAGAAGTATGGAGTGGGGTTTGAACCTGAAAATAAACTTTGTGTTCCCAACAAGCTACGTGAAGTTTGGCTTTCACACACACTTTTCTCTCAGAACTGAGCATGTGGAGTGACGTTCGTTCATCTAGCACAAATGGAACAGGTGGCAGGAGAAATTGTTACTCTGGTTTCTCTGTCTGTTTAATAGTGCCGGTTTGAAATTCCTGCAGTTTTCACTGTAAAACCGAATTGGAGCTGTTACTTGCCCATATATATTTATGGAGTGGATTTTGCACCTGAAAAGAAACTTTGTGATCCCAACAAGCTAAGTGAAAGACGGCTTTCACACACAATTATCTCTCAGAACTGAGCATGTGGAGAGACGTTCGTTCATCTAGCACAAATGGAACAGTTTGCAGGAGAAACTTTTACTCTGGTTTCTCAGTCTGTTTCCTAGTGCCTGTTTGAAGTTCCTGCAGTTCTCACTGTAAATCCTGATTTGGAACTAGTACCTCCACATATATATGTATGGAGTGGAATTTGCACCTGAAAAGAAACTTTGTGTTCCCAACAAGCTAAGTGAAAGACGGCTTTCACACACAATTATCTCTCAGAAATGAGCACGTGGAGAGATGTTCGTTCATCTAGCACAAATGGAATAGTTTGCAGGAGAAACTTTTACTCTGGTTTCTCAGTCTGTTTCCTAGTGCCTGTTTGAAGTTCCTGCAGTTCTCACTGTAAAACCGAGTTGGAGCCAGTACCTCCCCATATATAAGTATGGAGAGGAGTATGCAACTTAAAGAAACTTTGTGTTCCAAACAAGCTAGGTGATGGATGGCTTTCACACAGCGTTATCTCTCAGTAAATAGCATGTGACGAGACGTTCGTTCATCTAGCAAAAGTGAACGGTTTGCAGGATAAACTTTTACTCTGGTTTCTCAGTCTGTTTTCTAGTGCCGGATTGAAGTTCCTGCAGTTTTCACTGTAAAACCTAGTTGGAGCTACTACCACCCCTTATATATGTATGGAGTGGAGTTTGCAACTGAAAATAAACTTTGTGTCCCCAACAAGCTAGCTGAAGATCGGCTTTCACACACAATTTTCTCTCCGAACTGAGCATGTGGAGAGACGTTCGTTCATCTAGCACAAAGGGAACGGGTTGCATGAGAAAATTTCTCTGGTTTCTCAGTCTGTTTCATATTGCCGGTTGAAGTTCCTGCAGTTTTCACTGTAAAACCGAGTTGGAGCTAGTACCTCCCCATATATATGTATGGAGTGGATTTTGCAACTAAAAAAAACTTAGTGTTCCCAACAAGTATGGTCAAGGTCTGCTTTCACACACAATTATCCCTCAGAACTGAGCATGTGGAGAGACGTTCGTTCATCTAGCACAAAGGGAACGGGTTGCAGGATAAACTTTTACTTTGGTTTCTCAGTCTGTTTCCTAGTGCCGTTTTGAAGTTCCTGCAGTTTTCACTGTAAAACCGAGTTGGAGCTAATACATCCCCATATATATTTTTGGAGTGAAGTATGCAAATGTAAAGAAACTTTTTGTTCCAAACAGCAAGTTGATATACGGCTTTCACACACCCTTATCTCTCAGAACTGAGCATGTGGAGAGACTTTGTTCATCTAGCCCAAAGTGAACGGTTTGCAGGTGAAACATTTACTGTGGTTTCTCAGTCTGTTTCCTAGTGCCGGTTTGAAGTTCCAGTAGTTTTAACTGTAAAACGGAATTCGAGCAATTACCTCCCCATATACATGTATAGATTGGAGTCTGCAACTAAAAAATTCTTACTGTTCCCAACAAGCAAGGTCAAGGATGGCTGTCACACAGAATTATCTCACAAAACTTAGCATGTGGAGAGATGTTCGTTCATATAGCACAAAGGGAACGGGTTGCAAGAGAAAGTTTTACTCTGGTTTCTCACTCTGTTTCCTAGTGCCAGTCTGAAGTTCCTGCACTTTTCACTGTAAAACGGAGTTGGATCTAGTACCTCCCCATAAATATGTATGGAGTGGAATTTTCATCTTAAAAGTAACTTAGTTTTCCCAACAAGCAAGGTGAAGTACGGCTTTCAAACACACTTATCTCTCACAACTGAGCATGTGGAGAGACGTTGGTTCATCTAGCACAAATGGAACAGTTTGCAGGAGAAACTTTTACTCTGGTTTCTCAGTCTTTTTCCTCGTGCCTGTTTGAAGTTCCAGCAGTTCTCACTGTAAATCCTGATTTGGAGCTAGTACCTCCCCATATATATGTATGGAGTGGAGTTTGCACCTGAAAAGGAACTTTGTGTTCCCAACAAGCTAGGTGAAAGTCGGCTTTCACACACACTTATCTCCCAGAACTGAGCATGTGGAGATAAGTTCGTTCATCTAGCACAAAGGGAACAGGTTGCAGGAGAAACTATTTCTCTGGGTTCTCAGTCTGTTTCATAGTGCCGGTTTGAATTTCCTGCAATTCTCACTGTAGAAGATTGTTGGAGCTATTACTTCCCCATATATATGTATGGAGTGTAGTTTGCACCTGAAAAGAAACTTTGTGTTCCCAACAAGATAGCTGAAGGGCGACTGTCACACACACATAACTCTCAGAACTGTGCATGTGGAGAGACGTTCGTTCATCTAGCACAAAGGGAACGGGTTGCAGGACAAACTTTTACTCTGGTTTCTCAGTCTGTTTCCTAGTTCGGGTTTCAAGTTATTGCAGTTTTCACAGTAAAACCGAGTTGGAGCTTGTACCTCCACATATATATGTATGGATTGGAGATGGTATATGAAAAGAAACTTTGTGTTCCCAACAAGCTAGGTGAAGGACGGCTTTCAAACACACTTATCTCTCAGAACTTAACATATGGAGAGACGTATGTTCATCTATCAAAAACGGAACCGGATGAAGGAGAAAATTTTACTCGGGTTTCTCAGTGTGTTTCCTAGTGCCGGGTTGAAGTTCCTGCAATTTACAGTCTAAAACCGAGTTGGAGCTTGTACCTCCCCATATATATGTATGGATTTTTAGTTGGTAACTGAAAAGAAACTTTGTGTTCCCAACAAGCTAGTTGAAGGACGGCTTTCACACACACTTATCTCTCAGAACTGAGCATGTGAAGAGAATTTCGTTCATCTAGCCCAAGGGGAACGGGTTGCATGTCAAAATTTCTCTGGTTTCTCAGTCTGTTTCCTATTGCCGGTTGAATTTCCTGCAGTTTTCACTTTAAAACGGAGTTGGAGCTTTTACATCTCCATATATATGTATGGAGTGGAGTTTGCAACTAAAAAAACTTAGTGTTCCCAACAAGCATGGTCAAGGACTGCTTTCACACAGAATTATCCTTCAGAACTGAGCATGTGTAGAGACGTTCTTTCATCTAGCACAAAGGGAACGGGTTGCAGGATAAACTTTTACTCTGGTTTCTCAGTCTGTTTCCTAGAGCAGATTGAAGTTCCTGCAGTTTTCACTGTAAAACCGAGTTGAAGCTAGTACCTCCCCATATATATGTTTGGAGTGGAGTTTGCAACTGAAAAGATACTTTGTGTTCCCAACAAGCTAGTTGAAGGACGGCTTTCACACTCACTTATATCTCAGAACTGAGCATGTGGAGAGACGTTCGTTCATCTAGCACAAAGGGAACGGGTTGCAGGGGAAATTTTCTCTGGTTTCTCAGTCTGTTTCCTAGTGCCGGTTTGAAGTTCCATTAGTTTTCACTGTAAAACGGAGTTGGAGTTATTACCTCACCAAATATATGTATGGAGTGGAGTCTACAACTAAAAAAATCTTACTTTTCCAAACAAGCAAGGTCAAGGATGGCTGTCACACACAATTATCTCTCAGAACTGAGCATGTGGAGAGACGTTCGTTCATATAGCACAAAGGGAACGGGTTGCAAGAGAAACTTTCACTCTGGTTTCTCTGTCTGTTTCCTAGTGCCAGTCTGAAGTTCCTGCACTTTTCACTGTAAAACGGAGTTGGAGATATTACCTCCTCATATATATGTATGGAGTGGAATTTTCACCTTAAAAGTAACTTATTTTTCCCAACAAGCAAGGTGAAGTACGGCTTTCAAACACACTTATCTCTCAGAACTGAGCATGTGGAGAAACGTTCGTTCATCTAGCACAAAAGGAACGGGTTGCAGGAGAAACTATTTCTCTGGGTTCTCAGTCTGTTTCATAGTGCCGGTTTGAATTTCCTGCAGTTCTCACTGTAGAAGAGATTTGGAGCTGTTACCTCCCCATATATATGTATGGAGTGTAGTTTGCACCTGAAAAGAAACTTTGTGTTCCCAACAAGCTAGGTGAAAGACGGCTTTAAAAGACACTTATCTCTCAGAACAGAGCAAGTGGAGAGACATTCGTTCATCTAGCACAAACGGAACGGTTTGCAGGAGAAAATTTCCCTGGTTTCTCAGTCTGTTTCCTAGTGCCGGTTTGATTTCCTGCAGATTTCACTGTAAAATCGAGTCGGAAATAGTACCTCCCCATATATATGTATGAAGGGTGTAAGCATCTGAAAAGATACTTTGTGTTCCCAACAAGCTAGCTGAAGTACGGCTTTCACACACACATATCTCTCAGAACTGAGCATGTATAGAAACTTTCATTCACCTAGCACAAAGGGAACGGGTTGCAGGAGAAACTTTTACTCTGGTTGCTCAGTCTGTTTCCTAGTGCCGGTTTGAAGTTCCTGCAGTTTTCACTGTAAAACC
This sequence comes from Camelus dromedarius, assembly GCF_036321535.1. Classification (NCBI taxonomy): domain Eukaryota; kingdom Metazoa; phylum Chordata; class Mammalia; order Artiodactyla; family Camelidae; genus Camelus; species Camelus dromedarius. The sequence goes on along the minus strand of NC_087470.1, from coordinate 10,349,017 downwards.
GAGTTGGAGCTGGTAAAATCCCATATATATTTATGGAGTGGAGTTTGCAACTGAAAAGATACTTTGTGTTCCCAACAAGGTAGGTGAAGTTTGGCTTTCACACACACTTATCTCCCAGAACTGAGCATGTGGAGATAAGTTCGTTCATCTAGCACAAAGGGAACAGGTTGCAGGAGAAACTATTTCTCTGGGTTCTCAGTCTGTTTCATAGAGCCGGTTTGAATTTCCTGCAATTCTCACTGTAGAAGATTGTTGGAGCTATTACTTCCCCATATATATGTATGGAGTGTAGTTTGCACCTGAAAAGAAACTTTGTGTTCCCAACAAGATAGCTGAAGGGCGACTGTCACACACACATAACTCTCAGAACTGTGCATGTGGAGAGACGTTCGTTCATCTAGCACAAAGGGAACGGGTTGCAGGACAAACTTTTACTCTGGTTTCTCAGTCTGTTTCCTAGTTCGGGTTTGAAGTTATTGCAGTTTTCACAGTAAAACCGAGTTGGAGCTTGTACCTCCACATATATATGTATGGATTGGAGATGGTATATGAAAAGAAACTTTGTGTTCCCAACAAGCTAGGTGAAGGACGGCTTTCAAACACACTTATCTCTCAGAACTTAACATATGGAGAGACGTATGTTCATCTATCAAAAACGGAACCGGATGAAGGAGAAAATTTTACTCGGGTTTCTCAGTGTGTTTCCTAGTGCCGGGTTGAAGTTCCTGCAATTTACAGTCTAAAACCGAGTTGGAGCTTGTACCTCCCCATATATATGTATGGATTTTTAGTTGGTAACTGAAAAGAAACTTTGTGTTCCCAACAAGCTAGTTGAAGGACGGCTTTCACACACACTTATCTCTCAGAACTGAGCATGTGAAGAGAATTTCGTTCATCTAGCCCAAGGGGAACGGGTTGCATGTCAAAATTTCTCTGGTTTCTCAGTCTGTTTCCTATTGCCGGTTGAATTTCCTGCAGTTTTCACTTTAAAACGGAGTTGGAGCTTTTACATCTCCATATATATGTATGGAGTGGAGTTTGCAACTAAAAAAAACTTAGTGTTCCCAACAAGCATGGTCAAGGACTGCTTTCACACAGAATTATCCTTCAGAACTGAGCATGTGTAGAGACGTTCTTTCATCTAGCACAAAGGGAACGGGTTGCAGGATAAACTTTTACTCTGGTTTCTCAGTCTGTTTCCTAGAGCAGATTGAAGTTCCTGCAGTTTTCACTGTAAAACCGAGTTGAAGCTAGTACCTCCCCATATATATGTTTGGAGTGGAGTTTGCAACTGAAAAGATACTTTGTGTTCCCAACAAGCTAGTTGAAGGACGGCTTTCACACTCACTTATATCTCAGAACTGAGCATGTGGAGAGACGTTCGTTCATCTAGCACAAAGGGAACGGGTTGCAGGGGAAATTTTCTCTGGTTTCTCAGTCTGTTTCCTAGTGCCGGTTTGAAGTTCCATTAGTTTTCACTGTAAAACGGAGTTGGAGTTATTACCTCACCAAATATATGTATGGAGTGGAGTCTACAACTAAAAAAATCTTACTTTTCCAAACAAGCAAGGTCAAGGATGGCTGTCACACACAATTATCTCTCAGAACTGAGCATGTGGAGAGACGTTCGTTCATATAGCACAAAGGGAACGGGTTGCAAGAGAAACTTTCACTCTGGTTTCTCTGTCTGTTTCCTAGTGCCAGTCTGAAGTTCCTGCACTTTTCACTGTAAAACGGAGTTGGAGATATTACCTCCTCATATATATGTATGGAGTGGAATTTTCACCTTAAAAGTAACTTATTTTTCCCAACAAGCAAGGTGAAGTACGGCTTTCAAACACACTTATCTCTCAGAACTGAGCATGTGGAGAAACGTTCGTTCATCTAGCACAAAAGGAACGGGTTGCAGGAGAAACTATTTCTCTGGGTTCTCAGTCTGTTTCATAGTGCCGGTTTGAATTTCCTGCAGTTCTCACTGTAGAAGAGATTTGGAGCTGTTACCTCCCCATATATATGTATGGAGTGTAGTTTGCACCTGAAAAGAAACTTTGTGTTCCCAACAAGCTAGGTGAAAGACGGCTTTAAAAGACACTTATCTCTCAGAACAGAGCAAGTGGAGAGACATTCGTTCATCTAGCACAAACGGAACGGTTTGCAGGAGAAAATTTCCCTGGTTTCTCAGTCTGTTTCCTAGTGCCGGTTTGATTTCCTGCAGATTTCACTGTAAAATCGAGTCGGAAATAGTACCTCCCCATATATATGTATGAAGGGTGTAAGCATCTGAAAAGATACTTTGTGTTCCCAACAAGCTAGCTGAAGTACGGCTTTCACACACACATATCTCTCAGAACTGAGCATGTATAGAAACTTTCATTCACCTAGCACAAAGGGAACGGGTTGCAGGAGAAACTTTTACTCTGGTTGCTCAGTCTGTTTCCTAGTGCCGGTTTGAAGTTCCTGCAGTTTTCACTGTAAAACCGAGTTGGAGCTGGTAAAATCCCATATATATTTATGGAGTGGAGTTTGCAACTGAAAAGATACTTTGTGTTCCCAACAAGGTAGGTGAAGTTTGGCTTTCACACACACTTATATCTCAGAACTGAGCATGTGGATAGACGTTCGTTCATCCAGCACAAAGGGAACGGTTTGCAGGAGAAACTTTTACTCTGGTTTCTCAGTCTGTTTCCTAGTGCCGGTTTGAATTTCCTGCAGTTTTCACTGTAAAACGGAGTTGGAGCTAATACCTCCCCATATATATGTATGGAGTGGGGATTTCATCTAAAAATTAACTTAGTTTTCCCAAGAAGTAAGGTGAAGTACGTCTTTCAAACACACTTACCGCTCAGAACTGAGAATGTGGAGAGACTTTCGTTCATCTAGCACAAATGGAAAAGTTTGCAGGAGAAACTTTTACTCTGGTTTCTCAGTCTGTTCCCTAGTGCCTGTTTGACGTTGCTGCAGTTCTCACTGTAAAACTTGATTTGGAGCTAGAACCTCCCCATATATATGTATGGAGTGGAGTTTGCAACTGAAAAGAAACTTTGTGTTCCCAACAAGCTATGTGAAGGAAGGCTTTCACACAGCCTTATCTCTCAGTACATAGCATGTGGCGAAATATTCATTCATCTAGCAAAAATGGAAAGGGTTGCAGGCGAAACTGTTATTCTGGTTTCTCACTCTTTTTCCTAGTGCAGGTTGCAGTTCCTGCAGTTTTCACTTTAAAACGGATTTGGAGCTACTACCTCCCCATATATATGTATGGAGTGGATTATTCATCTAAAAAGTAACTTAGTTTTCCAAAGAAGCAAGGTGAAGGACGGCTTTCAAACACACTTATCTCTCAGAACTGAGCATGTGGAGAGACGTTCTTTCATCTACAACAAAAGGAAAGGGTTGCAGGAGAAACTTTTACTCTGGTTTAAAAGTCTGTTTCCTAGTGCCGGTTTGAAGATCCTGCAGTTTTCACTGTAAAATCGAGTCGGAAACAGTACCTCCCCATATATATGTATGAAAGGGAGTATGCACCTGAAAAGTAACTTTGTGTTCCCAACAAGCTAGCTGAAGTACAGCTTTCACACACACTTATCACTCAGAATTGAGCATGTATAGAAACTTTCATTCAACTAGCACAAAGGGAACGGGATGCAGAAGAAACTTTTAATATGGTTGCTCAGTCTGTTTCCTAGTGCCGGTTTGAAGTTCCTGCAGTTTTCACTGTAAAACCGAGTTGGAGCTAGTACCACCCCATATATATGTTTGGAGTGGGGTTTGCAACTGAAAATAAACTTTGTGTTCCCAACAAGCTAGCTGAAGGTCGGCTTTCACACACACTTATCTCTCAGAACTGAGCATGTGGAGAGACGTTCGTTCATCTAGCAAAAATTGAACGGTTTGCAGGATAAACTTTTACTGTGGTTTCTCAGTCTGTTTCCTAGTGCCGGTTTGAAGTTCCTGCAGTTCTCACACTAAAACCGAGTTGGAGCTAATACCTCCCCATATATATGTATGGAGTGGAGTTTTCATCTAAAAATTAACTTAGTTTTCCCAAGAAGTAAGGTGAAGGACGTCTTTAAGACACACTTACCTCTCAGAAGTGAGAATGTGGAGAGGCGTTCGTTCATCCAGCATAATGGGAACAGGTTGCAGGAGAAACTTTTACTCTGGTTTCTCAGTCTGTTTCCTAGTGCCTGTTTGAAGTTCCTGCAGTTCTCACACTAAAACCGAGTTGGAGTTTTACCTCCACATATATATTTATGGAGTGTTGTTTGCAACTGAAAAAAAACTTTGTGTTCCAAACAAGCAAGGTGAAGGACGGCTATCACACACACTTATCTCTCAGAACTGAGCATGTGGAGAGACGTTCGTTCATCTAGCACAAAAGGAACGGGTTGTAGGATAAACTTTTACTCTGGTTTCCAAGACTGTTTCCTAGTTTCGGTTTGAAGTTCCTGCAGTTTTCACTGTAAAACCGAGTTGGAGCAAGTACCTCCCCATATATAAGTATGGAGTGTAGTTTGCAACTTAAAGAAACTTTGTGTTCCCAACAAGCTAGGTGAAGGTTGGCTTTCACACAGCGTTACCTCTCAGTAAATAGCATGTGACGAGACGTTCGTTCATCTAGCAAAAAGTGAACGGTTTGCAGGATAAACTTTTACTCTGCTTTCTCAGTCTGTTTCATAGTGCCGGTTTGATGTTCCTGCAGTTTTCACTGTTAAACCGAGTTCGAGCTAGTACTACCCCATATATATGTATGGAGTGGATTTGGCAACTGAAAAGAAATTATGTGTTCCCAAAAACCTAGGTGAAGGACGGCTTACACACAGCCTTATCTCTCACTACATAGCATGTGGCGAGACGTTCGTTCATCTAGCAAAATGGAACGGATTGCAGGCGAAAATTTCTCTGGTTTATCAGTCTGTTTCCTAGTGCCAGTCTGAATTTCCTGCAGTTTTCACTGTAAAACGTAGTTGGAGCTAGTACCTCCCCATATATATGTATGAAGTGGAGTTTTCATCTAAAAAGTAACTTAGTTTTCCCAACAAGGAAGGTGAAGTTTGGCTTTCAAAAACACTTATGTCTCAGAACTGAGCATGTGGAGATACGTTCGTTCATCTAGCACAAAAGGAACGGGTTGCAGGAGAAACTTTTTTCTGGTTTCTCAGTCTGTTTCATAGTGCCGGTTTGAAGTTCCTGCAGTTTTCACAGTTAAACAGAGTTCGAGCTAGTACCACCCCATATATATGTATGGAGTGGATTTGGCAACTGAAAAGAAACTATGTGTTCCCAAAAACCTAGGTGAAGAACGGCATTCACACACACTTATCTCTCAGAACTGAGCATGTGGAGAAACTTTCGTTCATCTAGCACAAATTACACGGGTTGCAGGAGAAAATTTCTCTGGTTTCTCAGCCTCTGTCTTAGTGCAGGTTGAAGTTCCTGCAGTTTTCACTGTAAAGCAGAGTTGGAGGTATTACCTCCCCATATATATGTACGGAGTGGTGTTTGCAACTAAAAAAACTTAGTGTTCCCAACAAGCAAGGTCAAGGACGGCTTTCACACACAATTATCTCTCAGAACTGAGCATGTGGAGAGACGTTCGTTCATCTAGCAAAAATGGAATGGGTTGCAGGAGAAACTTTACTCTGGTTTCTCAGTCTGTTTCCTAGGGCCGGTTGGAATTTCCTGCAGTTTTCACTCTAAAACGGATTTGTAGCTAGTACATCCCCATATATATGTATGGATTGGTGTTTTCATCTAAAATTTAACTTAGTTTTCCCAACAAGCAAGTGAATGGCGGCTTTCAAACACACTTATCTCTCAGAACTGAGCATGTGGAGAGACGTTCGTTCATCTAGCACAAAGGGAACGGGTTGCAGGAGCAAATTTTACTCTGGGTTTTCAGTCTGTTTCATACTGCCGGTATGAAGTTCCTGCAGTTCTCACTGTAAAATGGATTTGGAACTAGTACCACGCCATATATTTGTATGGAGTGGAGTTTGAACCTGAAAATAAACTTTGTGTTCCCAAAAAGCTACGTGAAGGACGGCTTTCACACACAATTTTCTCTCAGAACTGAGCATGTGGAGTGACGTTCGTTCATCTAGCACAAATTGAACATGTTGCAGGAGAAATTGTTACTCTGGTTTCTCAGTCTGTTTAATAGTGCCGGTATGAAATTCCTGCAGTTTTCACGGTAAAACCGAGTTGGAGCTGTTACTTCCCAATATATATTTATGGAGTGGATTTTGCAGCTGAAAAGAAACTTTGTGTTCCCAACAAGCTAAGTGAAAGACGGCTTTCACACACAATTATCTCTCAGAACTGAGCATGTGGAGAGACGTTCGTTCATCTAGCACAAATGGAACAGTTTGCATGAGAAACTTTTACTCTGGTTTCTCAGTCTGTTTCCTAGTGCCTGTTTGAAGTTCCTGCAGTTCTCACTGTAAAACCTGATTTGGAACTAGTACCTCCCCATATATATGTATGGAGTGGAATTTGCACCTGAAAAGAAACTTTGTGTTCCCAACAAGCTAAGTGAAAGACGGCTTTCACACACAATTATCTCTCAGAACTGAGCACGTGGAGAGACGTTCGTTCATCTAGCACAAATGGAATAGTTTGCAGGAGAAACTTTTCCTCTGGTTTCTCAGTCTGTTTCCTAGTGCCTGTTTGAAGTTCCTGCAGTTCTCACTGTAAAACCGAGTTGGCGCCAGTACCTTCCCATATATAAGTATGGAGTGGATTATGCAACTTAAAGAAACTTTGTGTTCCCAACAAGCTAGGTGATGGATGGCTTTCACACAGCGTTATCTCCCAGTAAATGGCATTTGACGAGACGTTCGTTCATCTAGCAAAATGGAACGGGTTGTAGGCGAAAATTTCTCTGGTTTATCAGTCTGTTTCTTAGTGCCAGTTGAAGTTCCTTCAGTTTTCACTGTAAAACGTAGTTGGAGCTATTACCTCCCCATAAAGATGTATGGAGTGGAGTTTGCACCTGAAAAGTAACATTGTGTTCCCAAAAAGCTAGGTGAAGAACGGCTTTCTCACACACTTATCTCTCAGAACTGAGCATGTGGAGAAACTTTCGTTCATCTAGCACTAATTACACGGGTGGCAGGAGAAAATTTCTCTGGTTTCTCAGTCTGTGTCTTAGTGCAGGTTGAAGTTCCTGCAGTTTTCACTGTAAAGCAGAGTTGGAGCTATTACCTCCCCATATATATGTACGGAGTGGTGATGCAACTAAAAAAACTTAGTTTTCCCAAAAAGCAAGGTCAAGGACGGCTTTCACACACAATTATCTCTCAGAACTGAGCATGTGGAGAGACGTTCGTTCACCTAGCAAAAATGGGTCGGGTAGCAGGAGAAACTTTACTCTGGTTTCTCAGTCTGTTTCCTAGTGCCGTTTGGAATTTCCTGCAGTTTTCAGTCTAAAACGGATTTGTAGCTAGTACATCCCCATATATATGTATGGATTGGTGTTTTCATCTAAAAAGTAACTTAGTTTTCCCAACAAGCAAGTGAATGGCGGCTTTCAAACACACTTATCTCTCAGAACTGAGCATGTGGAGAGACGTTCGTTCATCTAGCACAAAGGGAACGGGTTGCAGGAGAAACTTTTACTCTGGGTTTTCAGTCTGTTTCATACTGCCGGTATGAAGTTCCTGCAGTTCTCACTGTAAAACGGATTTGGAACTAGTACCTCGCCATATATATATATGGAGTGGAGTTTGAACCTGAAAATAAACTTTGTGTTCCCAAAAAGCTACGTGAAGGACGGCTTTCACACACAATTTTCTCTCAGAACTGAGCATGTGGAGTGACGTTCGTTCATCTAGCACAAATGGAACAGGTTGCAGGAGAAATTGTTACTCTGGTTTCTCAGTCTGTTGAATAGTGCCGGTTTGAAATTCCTGCAGTTTTCACTGTAAAACCGAGTTGGAGCTGTTACTTCCCCATATATGTTTATGGAGTGGATTTTGCACCTGAAAAGTAACTTTGTGTTCCAAACAAGCTAAGTGAAAGACGGCTTTCACACACAATTATCTTTCAGAACTGAGCATGTGGAGAGACGTTCGTTCATCTAGAACAAATGGAACAGTTTGCATGAGAAACTTTTTCTCTGGTTTCTCAGTCTGTTTCTTAGTGCCGGTTTGAGTTCCTGCAGTTTACACTGTAAAACCGAGTTGGAGCTAGTTCTTCCCCATACATAAGTATGGAATGGTGTTTGCAACTATAATAAACTTTGAGTTCCCAACAAGGTTGTTGAAGGAAGTCTTTCACACACCCTTATCTCTCAGTACCTAGCATGTGGCGAGACGCTCGTTCATCTAGCCCAAAGGGAACTTTTTGCAGGAGAAACTATTACTCTGGGTTCTCAGTCTGAATCCTAGTTCCGGTTTGAATTTCCTGCAGTTTTCACTGAAAAACCGAGTTGGAGCTATTACCTCCCCATATAAATGTTTCGAGTGGAGTTTGCACTTGTAAAGTAACATTGTGTTCCCAAAAATCTAGGTGAAGAATGGCTTTCACACACACTTATCTCTCAGAATTGATCATGTGGAGAAACGTTCGTTCATCTAGCACAAATTGAACGGGTTGCAGGAGAAAATTTCTCTGGTTTCTCAGTCTGTGTCTTAGTGCCGTTTGAAGTTCCTGCAGTTTTCACTGTAAAGCGGAGTTGGAGCTATTACCTCCCCATATATATGTACGGAGTGGTGTTTGCAAATAAAAAAAATTAGTGTTCCCAACAAGCTAGGTGAAGGACGGCTTACACACAGCATTATCTCTCAGTAAATAGCATGTGATGAGACGTTCGTTCATCTAGCAAAAAGTGAACGGTTTGCAGGATAAACTTTTACTCTGGTTTCTCAGTCTGTTTCCTAGTGCCGATTTGAATTACCTGCAGTTTTCACTGTAAAACGGAGTTGGAGCTAATACCTCCCCATATATATGTATGGTTTGGAATTTTCATCCAAAAAGTAACTTAGTTTTCCGAAGAAGCAAGGTGAAGGACGTCTTTTAAAAACTCTTATCTGTTAGAACTGAGCATGTAGAGAGACGTTCGTTCATCTAGCACAAAGGGAACAGGTTGCATGATAAACTTTTACTCTGGTTTCTCAGTCTGTTTCCTAGGGCCTGTTTGAAGATCCTGCAGTTTCTTCAGTAAAACCGAGTTGGAGCTTGTACCACCCCATAAATAAGTATGGAGTGGAGTTTGCAACTAAAAGAAAATTTGTGTGCCCAACAAGCTATGTGAAGGAAGGCTTTCACACAGCCTTATCTCTCAGTACATAGCATGTGGCGAAATATTCATTCATCTAGCAAAAATGGAAAGGGTTGCAGGCGAAACTGTTATTCTGGTTTCTCACTCTTTTTCCTAGTGCAGGTTGCAGTTCCTGCAGTTTTCACTTTAAAACGGATTTGGAGCTACTACCTCCCCATATATATATATGGAGTGGATTATTCATCTAAAAAGTAACTTAGTTTTCCCAAGAAGCAAGGTGAAGGACGGCTTTCAAACACACTTATCTCTCAGAACTGAGCATGTGGAGAGACGTTCTTTCATCTACAACAAAAGGAAAGGGTTGCAGGAGAAACTTTTACTCTGGTTTAAAAGTCTGTTTCCTAGTGCCGGTTTGAAGATCCTGCAGTTTTCACTGTAAAATCGGGTCGGAAATAGTACCTCCCCATATATATGAATGAAGGGGAGTATGCACCTGAAAAGTAATTTTGTGTTCCCAACAAGCTAGCTGAAGTACAGCTTTCACACACACTTATCACTCAGAATTGAGCATGTATAGAAACTTTCATTCAACTAGCACAAAGGGAACGGGATGCAGAAGAAACTTTTAATATGGTTGCTCAGTCTGTTTCCTAGTGCCGGTTTGAAGTTCCTGCAGTTTTCACTGTAAAACCGAGTTGGAGCTAGTACCACCCCATATATATGTTTGGAGTGGGGTTTGCAACTGAAAATAAACTTTGTGTTCCCAACAAGCTAGCTGAAGTTCGGCTTTCACCCACACTTATCTCTCAGAACTGAGCATGTGGAGAGACGTTCGTTCATCTAGCACAAAGGGAACGGGTTTCAGGAGAAACTTTTACTGTGGTTTCTCAGTCTGTTTCCTATTGCCGGTTTGAAGTTCCTGCAGTTTTCACTGTAAAACCGAGTTGGAGCAAGTACCTCCCCATATATAAGTATGGAGTGGAGTTTGCAACTTAAAGAAATTTTGTGTTCCCAACAAGCTAGGTGAAGGACGGCTTTCACACAGCGTTATCTCTCAGTAAATAGCATGTGACGAGACATTCGTTCATCTAGCAAAAAGTGAACGGTTTGCAGGATAAACTTTTACTCTGGTTTCTCAGTCTGTTTCCTAGTGCCGGTTTGAAGTTCCTGCAGTTCTCACACTAAAACCGAGTTGGAGCTAATACCTCCCCATATATATGTATGGAGTGGAGTTTTCATCTAAAAATTAACTTAGTTTTCCCAAGAAGTAAGGTGAAGGACGTCTTTAAGACACACTTACCTCTCAGAAGTGAGAATGTGGAGAGGCGTTCGTTCATCCAGCATAATGGGAACAGGTTGCAGGAGAAACTTTTTCTCTGGTTTCTCAGTCTGTTTCCTAGTGCCTGTTTGAAGTTCCTGCAGTTCTCACACTAAAACCGAGTTGGAGTTTTACCTCCACAATATATTTATGGAGTGTTGTTTGCAACTGAAAAAAAACTTTGTGTTCCAAACAAGCAAGGTGAAGGACGGTTATCACACACACTTTTCTCTCAGAACTGAGCATGTGGAGAGACGTTCGTTCATCTAGCACAAAAGGAACGGGTTGTAGGATAAACTTTTACTCTGGTTTCCAAGACTGTTTCCTAGTTTCGGTTTGAAGTTCCTGCAGTTTTCACTGTAAAACCGAGTTGGAGCAAGTACCTCCCCATATATAAGTATGGAGTGTAGTTTGCAACTTAAAGAAACTTTGTGTTCCCAACAAGCTAGGTGAAGGTTGGCTTTCACACAGCGTTATCTCTCAGTAAATAGCATGTGACGAGACGTTCGTTCATCTAGCAAAAAGTGAACGGTTTGCAGGATAAACTTTTACTCTGCTTTCTCAGTCTGTTTCATAGTGCCGGTTTGATGTTCCTGCAGTTTTCACTGTTAAACAGAGTTCGAGCTAGTACTACCCCATATATATGTATGGAGTGGAGTTTGCACCTGAAAAATAACATTGTGTTCCCAAAAAGCTAGGTGAAGAACGGCTTTCACACACACTTATCTCTCAGAACTGAGCATGTGGAGAAACTTTCGTTCATCTAGCACTAATTACACGGGTGGCAGGAGAAAATTTCTCTGGTTTCTCAGTCTGTGTCTTAGTGCAGGTTGAAGTTCCTGCAGTTTTCACTGTAAAGCAGAGTTGGAGCTATTACCTCCCCATATATATGTACGGAGTGGTGATGCAACTAAAAAAACTTAGTTTTCTCAAAAAGCAAGTTCAAGGACGGCTTTCACACACAATTATCTCTCAGAACTGAGCATGTGGAGAGACGTTCGTTCACCTAGCAAAAATGGGTCGGGTTGCAGGAGAAACTTTACTCTGGTTTCTCAGTCTGTTTCCTAGTGCCGTTTGGAATTTCCTGCAGTTTTCAGTCTAAAACGGATTTGTAGCTAGTACATCCCCATATATATGTATGGATTGGTGTTTTCATCTAAAAAGTAACTTAGTTTTCCCAACAAGCAAGTGAATGGCGGCTTTCAAACACACTTATCTCTCAGAACTGAGCATGTGGAGAGACGTTCGTTCATCTAGCACAAAGGGAACGGGTTGCAGGAGAAACTTTTACTCTGGGTTTTCAGTCTGTTTCATACTGCCGGTATGGAGTTCCTGCAGTTCTCACTGTAAAACGGATTTGGAACTAGTACCTCGCCATATATATGTATGGAGTGGAGTTTGAACCTGAAAATAAACTTTGTGTTCCCAAAAAGCTACGTGAAGGACGGCTTTCACACACAATTTTCTCTCAGAACTGAGCATGTGGAGTGACGTTCGTTCATCTAGCACAAATGGAACAGGTTGCAGGAGAAATTGTTACTCTGGTTTCTCAGTCTGTTGAATAGTGCCGGTTTGAAATTCCTGCAGTTTTCACTGTAAAACCGAGTTGGAGCTGTTACTTCCCCATATATATTTATGGAGTGGATTTTGCACCTGAAAAGTAACTTTGTGTTCCAAACAAGCTAAGTGAAAGACGGCTTTCACACACAATTATCTTTCAGAACTGAGCATGTGGAGAGACGTTCGTTCATCTAGAACAAATGGAACAGTTTGCAGGAGAAACTTTTTCTCTGGTTTCTCAGTCTGTTTCTTAGTGCCGGTTTGAGTTCCTGCAGTTTACACTGTAAAACCGAGTTGGAGCTAGTTCTTCCCCATACATAAGTATGGAATGGTGTTTGCAACAATAATAAACTTTGAGTTCCCAACAAGGATGTTGAAGGAAGTCTTTCACACACCCTTATCTCTCAGTACCTAGCATGTGGCGAGACGCTCGTTCATCTAGCCCAAAGGGAACTTTTTGCAGGAGAAACTATTACTCTGGGTTCTCAGTCTGAATCCTAGTTCCGGTTTGAATTTCCTGCAGTTTTCACTGAAAAACCGAGTTGGAGCTATTACCTCCCCATATAAACGTTTCGAGTGGAGTTTGCACTTGTAAAGTAACATTGTGTTCCCAAAAAGCTAGGTGAAGAACGGCTTTCACACACACTTATCTCTCAGAACTGAGCATGTGGAGAAACGTTCGTTCATCTAGCACAAATTGAACGGGTTGCAGGAGAAAATTTCTCTGGTTTCTCAGTCTGTGTCTTAGTGCCGGTTGAAGTTCCTGCAGTTTTCTCTGTAAAGTGGAGTTGGAGCTATTACCTCCCCATATATATTTACGGAGTGGTGTTTGCAAATAAAAAAAAATTAGTGTTCCCAACAAGCTAGGTGAAGGACGGCTTACACACAGCATTATCTCTCAGTAAATAGCATGTGACGAGACGTTCGTTCATCTAGCAAAAAGTGAACGGTTTGCAGGATAAACTTTTACTCTGGTTTCTCAGTCTGTGTCCTAGTGCCGATTTGAAGTACCTGCAGTTTTCACTGTAAAACGGAGTTGGAGCTAATACCTCCCCATATATATGTATGGAGTGGAGTTTTCATCTAAAAATTAACTTAGTTTTCCCAAGAAGTAAGGTGAAGGACGTCTTTAAGACACACTTACCTCTCAGAACTGAGAATGTGGTGAGACGTCCGTTCATCCAGCATAATGGGAACAGGTTGCAGGAGAAACTTTTACTCTGGTTTCTCAGTCTATTTCCTAGTGCCTGTTTGAAGTTCCTGCAGTTTAAACTGTAAAACGGTGTTGGACCTAGGACCTCCCCATATATATGTATGGTTTGGATTTTTCATCCAAAAAGTAACTTAGTTTTCCGAAGAAGCAAGGTGAAGGACGTCTTTTAAAAACTCTTATCTGTTAGAACTGAGCATGTGGAGAGACGTTCGTTCATCTAGCACAAAGGGAACAGGTTGCATGATAAACTTTTACTCTGGTTTCTCAGTCTGTTTCCTAGTTCCTGTTTGAAGATCCTGCAGTTTCTTCAGTAAAACCGAGTTGGAGCTTGTACCACCCCATAAATAAGTATGGAGTGGAGTTTGCAACTAAAAGAAAATTTGTGTGCCCAACAAGCTATGTGAAGGAAGGCTTTCACACAGCCTTATCTCTCAGTACATAGCATGTGGCGAAATGTTCATTCATCTAGCAAAAATGGAAAGGGTTGCAGGCGAAACTGTTATTCTGGTTTCTCACTCTTTTTCCTAGTGCAGGTTGCAGTTCCTGCAGTTTTCACTTTAAAACGGATTTGGAGCTACTACCTCCCCATATATATGTATGGAGTGGATTATTCATCTAAAAAGTAACTTAGTTTTCCCAAGAAGCAAGGTGAAGGACGGCTTTCAAACACACTTATCTCTCAGAACTGAGCATGTGGAGAGACGTTCTTTCATCTACAACAAAAGGAAAGGGTTGCAGGAGAAACTTTTACTCTGGTTTAAAAGTCTGTTTCCTAGTGCCGGTTTGAAGATCCTGCAGTTTTCACTGTAAAATCGAGTCGGAAATAGTACCTCCCCATATATATGTATGAAGGGGAGTATGCACCTGAAAAGTAACTTTGTGTTCCCAACAAGCTAGCTGAAGTACAGCTTTCACACACACTTATCACTCAGAATTGAGCATGTATAGAAACTTTCATTCAACTAGCACAAAGGGAACGGGATGCAGAAGAAACTTTTAATATGGTTGCTCAGTCTGTTTCCTAGTGCCGGTTTGAAGTTCCTGCAGTTTTCACTGTAAAACCGAGTTGGAGCTAGTACCACCCCATATATATGTTTGGAGTGGGGTTTTCAACTGAAAATAAACTTTGTGTTCCCAACAAGCTAGCTGAAGTTCGGCTTTCACACACACTTATCTCTCAGAACTGAGCATGTGGAGAGACGTTCGTTCATCTAGCACAAAGGGAACGGGTTTCAGGAGAAATTTTACTGTGGTTTCTCAGTCTGTTTCCTATTGCCGGTTTGAAGTTCCTGCAGTTTTCACTGTAAAACTGAGTTGGAGCAAGTACCTCCCCATATATAAGTATGGAGTGGAGTTTGCAACTTAAAGAAATTTTGTGTTCCCAACAAGCTAGGTGAAGGACGGCTTTCACACAGCGTTATCTCTCAGTGAATAGCATGTGACGAGACATTCGTTCATCTAGCAAAAATTGAACGGTTTGCAGGATAAACTTTTACTCTGGTTTCTCAGTCTGTTTCCTAGTGCCGGTTTGAAGTTCCTGCAGTTCTCACACTAAAACCGAGTTGGAGCTAATACCTCCCCATATATATGTATGGAGTGGAGTTTTCATCTAAAAATTAACTTAGTTTTCCCAAGAAGTAAGGTGAAGGACGTCTTTAAGACACACTTACCTCTCAGAAGTGAGAATGTGGAGAGGCGTTCGTTCATCCAGCATAATGGGAACAGGTTGCAGGAGAAACTTTTACTCTGGTTTCTCAGTCTGTTTCCTAGTGCCTGTTTGAAGTTCCTGCAGTTCTCACACTAAAACCGAGTTGGAGTTTTACCTCCACATATATATTTATGGAGTGTTGTTTGCAACTGAAAAAAAACTTTGTGTTCCAAACAAGCAAGGTGAAGGACGGCTATCACACACACTTATCTCTCAGAACTGAGCATGTGGAGAGACGTTCGTTCATCTAGCACAAAAGGAACGGGTTGTAGGATAAACTTTTACTCTGGTTTCCAAGACTGTTTCCTAGTTTCGGTTTGAAGTTCCTGCAGTTTTCACTGTAAAACCGAGTTGGAGCAAGTACCTCCCCATATATAAGTATGGAGTGTAGTTTGCAACTTAAAGAAACTTTGTGTTCCCAACAAGCTAGGTGAAGGTTAGCTTTCACACAGCGTTATCTCTCAGTAAATAGCATGTGACGAGACGTTCGTTCATCTAGCAAAAAGTGAACGGTTTGCAGGATAAACTTTTACTCTGCTTTCTCAGTCTGTTTCATAGTGCCGGTTTGATGTTCCTGCAGTTTTCACTGTTAAACCGAGTTTGAGCTAGTACTACCCCATATATATGTATGGAGTGGATTTAGCAACTGAAAAGAAATTATGTGTTCCCAAAAACCTAGGTGAAGGACGGCTTACACACAGCCTTATCTCTCACTACATAGCATGTGGCGAGACGTTCGTTCATCTAGCAAAATGGAACGGATTGCAGGCGAAAATTTCTCTGGTTTATCAGTCTGTTTCCTAGTGCCAGTCTGAATTTCCTGCAGTTTTCACTGTAAAACGTAGTTGGAGCTAGTACCTCCCCATATATATGTATGAAGTGGAGTTTTCATCTAAAAAGTAACTTAGTTTTCCCAACAAGCAAGGTGAAGTTTGGCTTTCAAACACACTTATGTCTCAGAACTGAGCATGTGGAGATACGTTCGTTCATCTAGCACAAAAGGAACGGGTTGCAGGAGAAACTTTTTTCTGGTTTCTCAGTCTGTTTCATAGTGCCGGTTTGAAGTTCCTGCAGTTTTCACAGTTAAACAGAGTTCGAGCTAGTACCACCCCATATATATGTATGGAGTGGATTTGGCAACTGAAAAGAAACTATGTGTTCCCAAAAACCTAGGTGAAGAACGGCATTCACACACACTTATCTCTCAGAACTGAGCATGTGGAGAAACTTTCGTTCATCTAGCACAAATTACACGGGTTGCAGGAGAAAATTTCTCTGGTTTCTCAGCCTCTGTCTTAGTGCAGGTTGAAGTTCCTGCAGTTTTCACTGTAAAGCAGAGTTGGAGGTATTTCCTCCCCATATATATGTACGGAGTGGTGTTTGCAACTAAAAAAAACTTAGTGTTCCCAACAAGCAAGGTCAAGGACGGCTTTCACACACAATTATCTCTCAGAACTGAGCATGTGGAGAGACGTTCGTTCATCTAGCAAAAATGGAATGGGTTGCAGGAGAAACTTTACTCTGGTTTCTCAGTCTGTTTCCTAGTGCCGGTTGGAATTTCCTGCAGTTTTCACTCTAAAACGGAATTTTAGCTAGTACATCCCCATATATATGTAAGGATTGGTGTTTTAATCTAAAAATTAACTTAGTTTTCCCAACAAGCAAGTGAATGGCGGCTTTCAAACCTACTTATCTCTCAGAACTTAGCATGTGGAGAGACGTTCGTTCATCTAGCACAAAGGGAACGGGTTGCAGGAGCAAATTTTACTCTGGGTTTTCAGTCTGTTTCATACTGCCGGTATGGAGTTCCTGCAGTTCTCACTGTAAAACTGATTTGGAACTAGTACCACGCCATATATATGTATGGAGTGGAGTTTGAACCTGAAAATAAACTTTGTGTTCCCAAAAAGCTACGTGAAGGACGGCTTTCCCACACAATTTTCTCTCAGAACTGAGCATGTGGAGTGACGTTCGTTCATCTAGCACAAATGGAACATGTTGCAGGAGAAATTGTTACTCTGGTTTCTCAGTCTGTTTAATAGTGCCGGTTTGAAATTCCTGCAGTTTTCACTGTAAAACCGAGTTGGAGCTGTTACTTCCCCATATATATTTATGGAGTGGATTTTGCAGCTGAAAAGAAACTTTGTGTTCCCAACAAGCTAAGTGAAAGACGGCTTTCACACACAATTATCTCTCAGAACTGAGCATGTGGAGAGACGTAAGTTCATCTAGCACAAATGGAACAGTTTGCAGGAGAAACTTTTACTCTGGTTTCTCAGTCTGTTTCCTAGTGCCTGTTTGAAGTTCCTGCAGTTCTCACTGTAAAATCTGATTTGGAACTAGTACCTCCCCATATATATGTATGGAGTGGAATTTGCACCTGAAAAGAAACTTTGTGTTCCCAACAAGCTAAGTGAAAGACGGCTTTCACACACAATTATCTCTCAGAACTGAGCACGTGGAGAGACGTTCGTTCATCTAGCACAAATGGAATAGTTTGCAGGAGAAACTTTTACTCTGGTTTCTCAGTCTGTTTCCTAGTGCCTGTTTGAAGTTCCTGCAGTTCTCACTGTAAAACCGAGTTGGAGCCAGTACCTCCCCATATATAAGTATGGAGTGGATTATGCAAGTTAAAGAAACTTTGTGTTCCCAACAAGCTAGGTGATGGATGGCTTTCACACAGCGTTATCTCTCAGTAAATGGCATTTGACGAGACGTTCGTTCATCTAGCAAAATGGAACGGGTTGCAGGTGAAAATTTCTCTGGTTTATCAGTCTGTTTCTTAGTGCCAGTTGAAGTTCCTTCAGTTTTCACTGTAAAACGTAGTTGGAGCTATTACCTCCCCATATATATGTATGGAGTGGAGTTTGCACCTGAAAAGTAATATTGTGTTCCCAAAAAGCTAGGTGAAGAACGGCTTTCACACACACTTATCTCTCAGAACTGAGCATGTGGAGAAACTTTCGTTCATCTAGCACTAATTACACGGGTGGCAGGAGAAAATTTCTCTGGTTTCTCAGTCTGTGTCTTAATGCAGGTTGAAGTTCCTGCAGTTTTCACTGTAAAGCAGAGTTGGAGCTATTACCTCCCCATATATATGTACGGAGTGGTGATGCAACTAAAAAAACTTAGTTTTCCCAACAAGCAAGGTCAAGGACGGCTTTCACACACAATTATCTCTCAGAACTGAGCATGTGGAGAGACGTTTGTTCACCTAGCAAAAATGGGTCGGGTTGCAGGAGAAACTTTACTCTGGTTTCTCAGTCTGTTTCCTAGTGCCGTTTGTAATTTCCTGCAGTTTTCACTCTAAAACGGATTTGTAGCTAGTACATCCCCATATATATGTATGGATTGGTGTTTTCATCTAAAAAGTAACTTAGTTTTCCCAACAAGCAAGTGAATGGCGGCTTTCAAACACACTTATCTCTCAGAACTGAGCATGTGGAGAGACGTTCGTTCATCTAGCACAAAGGGAACGGGTTGCAGGAGAAACTTTTACTCTGGGTTTTCAGTCTGTTTCATACTGCCGGTATGAAGTTCCTGCAGTTCTCACTGTAAAACGGATTTGGAACTAGTACCTCGCCATATATATGTATGGAGTGGAGTTTGAACCTGAAAATAAACTTTGTGTTCCCAAAAAGCTACGTGAAGGACGGCTTTCACACACAATTTTCTCTCAGAACTGAGCATGTGGAGTGACGTTCGTTCATCTAGCACAAATGGAACAGGTTGCAGGAGAAATTGTTACTCTGGTTTCTCAGTCTGTTGAATAGTGCCGGTTTGAAATTCCTGCAGTTTTCACTGTAAAACCGAGTTGGAGCTGTTACTTCCCCATATATATTTATGGAGTGGATTTTGCACCTGAAAAGTAACTTTGTGTTCCAAACAAGCTAAGTGAAAGACGGCTTTCACACACAATTATCTTTCAGAACTGAGCATGTGGAGAGACGTTCGTTCATCTAGAACAAATGGAAAAGTTTGCAGGAGAAACTTTTTCTCTGGTTTCTCAGTCTGTTTCTTAGTGCCGGTTTGAGTTCCTGCAGTTTACACTGTAAAACCGAGTTGGAGCTAGTTCTTCCCCATACATAAGTATGGAATGGTGTTTGCAACTATAATAAACTTTGAGTTCCCAACAAGGTTGTTGAAGGAAGTCTTTCACACACCCTTATCTCTCAGTACCTAGCATGTGGCGAGACGCTCGTTCATCAAGCCCAAAGGGAACTTTTTGCAGGAGAAACTATTACTCTGGGTTCTCAGTCTGAATCCTAGTTCCGGTTTGAATTTCCTGCAGTTTTCACTGAAAAACCGAGTTGGAGCTATTACCTCCCCATATAAAAGTTTCGAGTGGAGTTTGCACTTGTAAAGTAACATTGTGTTCCCAAAAAGCTAGGTGAAGAACGGCTTTCACACACACTTATCTCTCAGAACTGAGCATGTGGAGAAACGTTCGTTCATCTAGCACAAATTGAACGGGTTGCAGGAGAAAATTTCTCTGGTTTCTCAGTCTGTTTCCTATTACCGGTTTGAAGTTCCTGCAGTTTTCACTGTAAAGCGGAGTTGGAGCTATTACCTCCCCATATATATGTACGGAGTGGTGTTTGCAAATAAAAAAAATTAGTGTTCCCAACAAGCTAGGTGAAGGACGGCTTACACACAGCATTATCTCTCAGTAAATGGGATGTGACGAGACGTTCGTTCATCTAGCAAAAAGTGAACGGTTTGCAGGATAAAATTTTACTCTGTTTTCTCAGTCTGTTTCCTAGTGCCGGTTTGAAGTACCTGCAGTTTTCACTGTAAAACGGAGTTGGAGCTAATACCTCCCCATATATATGTATGGAGTGGAGTTTTCATCTAAAAATTAACTTAGTTTTCCCAAGAAGTAAGGTGAAGGACGTCTTTAAGACACACTTACCTCTCAGAACTGAGAATGTGGAGAGACGTCCGTTCATCCAGCATAATGGGAACAGGTTGCAGGAGAAACTTTTACTCTGGTTTCTCAGTCTATTTCCTAGTGCCTGTTTGAAGTTCCTGCAGTTTAAACTGTAAAACGGAGTTGGACCTAGGACCTCCCCATATATATGTATGGTTTGGAATTTTCATCCAAAAAGTAACTTTGTTTTCCGAAGAAGCATGGTGAAGGACGTCTTTTAAAAACTCTTATCTGTTAGAACTGAGCATGTGGAGAGACGTTCGTTCATCTAGCACAAAGGGAACAGGTTGCATGATAAACTTTTACTCTGGTTTCTCAGTCTGTTTCCTAGTTCCTGTTTGAAGATCCTGCAGTTTCTTCAGTAAAACCGAGTTGGAGCTTGTACCACCCCATAAATAAGTATGGAGTGGAGTTTGCAACTAAAAGAAAATTTGTGTGCCCAACAAGCTATGTGAAGGAAGTCTTTCACACAGCCTTATCTCTCAGTACATAGCATGTGGCGAAATGTTCATTCATCTAGCAAAAATGGAAAGGGTTGCAGGCGAAACTGTTTCTCTGGTTCCTCACTCTTTTTCCTAGTGCAGGTTGCAGTTCCTGCAGTTTTCACTATAAAACGGATTTGGAGCTACTACCTCCCCTTATATATGTATGGAGTGGATTATTCATCTAAAAAGTAACTTAGTTTTCCCAAGAAGCAAGGTGAAGGACGGCTTTCAAACACACTTATCTCTCAGAACTGAGCATGTGGAGAGACGTTCTTTCATCTACAACAAAAGGAAAGGGTTGCAGGAGTAACTTTTACTCTGGTTTAAAAGTCTGTTTCCTAGTGCCGGTTTGAAGTTCCTGCAGTTTTCACTGTAAAATCGAGTCGGAAATAGTACCTCCCCATATATATGTATGAAGGGGAGTATGCACCTGAAATGTAACTTTGTGTTCCCAACAAGCTAGCTGAAGTACAGCTTTCACACACACTTATCACTCAGAATTGAGCATGTATAGAAACTTTCATTCAACTAGCACAAAGGGAACGGGATGCAGAAGAAACTTTTAATATGGTTGCTCAGTCTGTTTCCTAGTGCCGGTTTGAAGTTCCTGCAGTTTTCACTGTAAAACCGAGTTGGAGCTAGTACCACCCCATATATATGTTTGGAGTGGGGTTTGCAACTGAAAATAAACTTTGTGTTCCCAACAAGCTAGCTGAAGGTCGGCTTTCACACACATTTATCTCTCAGAACTGAGCATGTGGAGAGACGTTCGTTCATCTAGCACAAAGGGAACGGGTTTCAGGAGAAACTTTTACTGTGGTTTCTCAGTCTGTTTCCTATTGCCGGTTTGAAGTTCCTGCAGTTTTCACTGTAAAACCGAGTTGGAGCAAGTACCTCCCCATATATATGTATGGAGTGGAGTTTGCAACTTAAAGAAACTTTGTGTTCCCAACAAGCTAGGTGAAGGACGGCTTTCACACAGCGTTATCTCTCAGTAAATAGCATGTGATGAAACATTCGTTCATCTAGCAAAAAGTGAACGGTTTGCAGGATAAACTTTTACTCTGGTTTCTCAGTCTGTTTCCTAGTGCCGGTTTGAAGTTCCTGCAGTTCTCACACTAAAACCGAGTTGGAGCTAATACCTCCCCATATATATGTATGGAGTGGAGTTTTCATCTAAAAATTAACTTAGTTTTCCCAAGAAGTAAGGTGAAGGACGTCTTTAAGACACACTTACCTCTCAGAAGTGAGAATGTGGAGAGGCGTTCGTTCATCCAGCATAATGGGAACAGGTTGCAGGAGAAACTTTTACTCTGGTTTCTCAGTCTGTTTCCTAGTGCCTGTTTGAAGTTCCTGCAGTTCTCACACTAAAACCGAGTTGGAGTTTTACCTCCACATATATATTTATGGAGTGTTGTTTGCAACTGAAAAAAAACTTTGTGTTCCAAACAAGCAAGGTGAAGGACGGCTATCACACACACTTATCTCTCTGAACTGAGCATGTGGAGAGACGTTCGTTCATCTAGCACAAAAGGAAAGGGTTGTAGGATAAACTTTTACTCTGGTTTCCAAGACTGTTTCCTAGTTTCGGTTTGAAGTTCCTGCAGTTTTCACTGTAAAACCGAGTTGGAGCAAGTACCTCCCCATATATAAGTATGGAGTGTAGTTTGCAACTTAAAGAAACTTTGTGTTCCCAACAAGCTAGGTGAAGGTTGGCTTTCACACAGCGTTATCTCTCAGTAAATAGCATGTGACGAGACGTTCGTTCATCTAGCAAAAAGTGAACAGTTTGCAGGATAAACTTTTACTCTGCTTTCTCAGTCTGTTTCATAGTGCCGGTTTGATGTTCCTGCAGTTTTCACTGTTAAACCGAGTTCGAGCTAGTACTACCCCATATATATGTATGGAGTGGATTTGGCAACTGAAAAGAAATTATGTGTTCCCAAAAACCTAGGTGAAGGACGGCTTACACACAGACTTATCTCTCACTACATAGCATGTGGCGAGACGTTCGTTCATCTAGCAAAATGGAACGGATTGCAGGCGAAAATTTCTCTGGTTTATCAGTCTGTTTCCTAGTGCCAGTCTGAATTTCCTGCAGTTTTCACTGTAAAACGTAGTTGGAGCTAGTACCTCCCCATATATATGTATGGAGTGGAGTTTTCATCTAAAAAGGAACTTAGTTTTCCCAACAAGCAAGGTGAAGTTTGGCTTTCAAACACACTTATGTCTCAGAACTGAGCATGTGGAGATACGTTCGTTCATCTAGCACAAAAGGAAAGGGTTGCAGGAGAAACTTTTTTCTGGTTTCTCAGTCTGTTTCATAGTGCCGGTTTGAAGTTCCTGCAGTTTTCACTGTAAAACCGAGTTGGAGCTGTTACTTCCCCATATATATTTATGGAGTGGATTTTGCACCTGAAAAGTAACTTTGTGTTCCAAACAAGCTAAGTGAAAGACGGCTTTCACACACAATTATCTTTCAGAACTGAGCATGTGGAGAGACGTTCGTTCATCTAGAACAAATGGAACAGTTTGCAGGAGAAACTTTTTCTCTGGTTTCTCAGTCTGTTTCTTAGTGCCGGTTTGAGTTCCTGCAGTTTACACTGTAAAACCGAGTTGGAGCTAGTTCTTCCCCATACATAAGTATGGAATGGTGTTTGCAACTTTAATAAACTTTGAGTTCCCAACAAGGTTGTTGAAGGAAGTCTTTCACACACCCTTATCTCTCAGTACCTAGCATGTGGCGAGACGCTCGTTCATCTAGCCCAAAGGGAACTTTTTGCAGGAGAAACTATTACTCTGGGTTCTCAGTCTGAATCCTAGTTCCGGTTTGAATTTCCTGCAGTTTTCACTGAAAAACCGAGTTGGAGCTATTACCTCCCCATATAAATGTTTCGAGTGGAGTTTGCACTTGTATAGTAACATTGTGTTCCCAAAAAGCTAGGTGAAGAACGGCTTTCACACACACTTATCTCTCAGAACTGAGCATGTGGAGAAACGTTCGTTCATCTAGCACAAATTGAACGGGTTGCAGGAGAAAATTTCTCTGGTTTCTCAGTCTGTGTCTTAGTGCCGGTTGAAGTTCCTGCAGTTTTCACTGTAAAGCGGAGTTGGAGCTATTACCTCCCCATATATATGTACGGAGTGGTGTTTGCAACGAAAAAAACTTAGTGTTCCCAACAAGCAAGGTCAAGGACGGCTTTCACACACAATTATCTCTCAGAACTGAGCATGTGGAGAGACGTTCGTTCATCTAGCACAAAGGGAACGGGTTGCAGGAGATACTTTTACTCTGGGTTTTCTGTCTGTTTCATACTGCCGGTATGATGTTCCTGCAGATCTCACAGTAAAACAGATTTGGAGCTAGTACCTCACCATATATAAGTATGGATTGGAGTTTGAACCTGAAAATAAACTTTGTGTTCCCAACAAGCTATGTGAAGTTTGGCTTTCACACACACTTTTCTCTCAGAACTGAGCATGTGGAGTGACGTTCGTTCATCTAGCACAAATGGAACAGGTGGCAGGAGAAATTGTTACTCTGGTTTCTCAGTCTGTTTAATAGTGCCGGTTTGAAATTCCTGCAGTTTTCACTGTAAAACCGAGTTGGAGCTGTTACTTGCCCATATATATTCATGGAGTGGATTTTGCACCTGAAAAGAATCTTTGTGATCCCAACAAGCTAAGTGAAAGACGGCTTTCACACACAATTATCTCTCAGAACTGAGCATGTGGAGAGACGTTCGTTCATCTAGCACAAATGGAACAGTTTGCAGGAGAAAGTTTTACTCTGCTTTCTCAGTCTGTTTCCTAGTGCCTGTTTGAAGTTCCTGCAGTTCTCACTGTAAAACCTGATTTGGAACTAGTACCTACCCATATATATGTATGGAGTGGAATTTGCACCTGAAAAGAAACTTTGTGTTCCCAACAAGCTAAGTAAAAGACGGCTTTCACACACAATTATCTCTCAGAACTGAGCACGTGGAGAGATGTTCGTTCATCTAGCACAAATGGAATAGTTTGCAGGAGAAACTTTTACTCTGGTTTCTCAGTCTGTTTCCTAGTGCCTGTTTGAAGTTCCTGCAGTTCTCACTGTAAAACCGAGTTGGAGCCAGTACCTCCCCATATATAAGTATGGAGTGGAGTATGCAACTTAAAGAAACTTTGTGTTCCCAACAAGCTAGGTGATGGATGGCTTTCACACAGCGTTATCTCTCAGTAAATAGCATGTGACGAGACGTTCGTTTATCTAGCAAAAAGTGAACGGTTTGCAGGATAAACTTTTACTCTGGTTTCTCAGTCTGTTTCCTAGTGCCTGTTTGAAGTTCCTGCAGTTTTCACTGTAAAACGGAGTTGGAGCTAATACCTCCCATATATATGTATTGAGTGGAGTTTTCATCTAAAAATTAACTTAGTTTTCCCAAGAAGTAAGGTGAAGGACGTCTTTAAGACACACTTACCTCTCAGAACTGAGAATGTGGAGAGACGTTCGTTCATCCAGCATAATGGGAACAGTTTGCAGGAGAAATTTTTACTCTGGTTTCTCAGTCTGTTTCCTAGTGCCTGTTTGAAGTTCCTGCAGTTCTCACACTAAAACCGTGTTGGAGTTTTACCTCCACATATATATGTATGGAGTGTTGTTTGCAACTGAAAAGAAACTTTGTGTTCCAAACAAGCAAGGTGAAGGACGGCTATCACACATAATTATCTCTCAGAAATGAGCATGTGGAGAGACGTTCGTTCATCTAGCACAAAAGGAACGGTTTGCAGGATAAACTTTTACTTTTTTTCCAAGACTGTTTCCTAGTTTCGGTTTGAAGTTCCTGCATTTTTCACTGTAAAACCGATTAGGAGCTAGTACATCCCCATATCTATGTATGGACTGGAGTCTGCAACTAAAAAAAAAACTTAGTGTTCCCAACAAGCAATGTCAAGGACGGCTTTCACACACACTTATCTCTCAGAACTGAGCATGTATAGAAACATTCATTCAACTAGCACAAAGGGAACGGGTAGCAGGAGAAATTTTTACTCTGGTTGCTCAGTCTGTTTCCTAGTGCCAGTTTGAAGTTCCTGCAGTTTTCACTGTAAAACCGAGTTGGAGCTAGTACCACCCCATATATATGTATGGAGTGGAGTTTGCAACTGGAAATAATCTTTGTGTTCCCAACAAGCTAGCTGAAGGTCGGCTTTCACACACACTTATCTCTCAGAACTGAGCATGTGGAGAGACGTTCGTTCATCTAGCACAAAGGGAACGGGATGCAGGAGAAACTTTTACTCTGGTTTCTCAGTCTGTTTCCTATTACCGGTTTGAAGTTCCTGCAGTTTTCACTGTAAAACCGAGTTGGAGCAAGTACCTCCCCATATATAAGTATGGAGTGGAGTTTGCAACTTAAAGAAACTTTGTGTTCCCAACAAGCTAGGTGAAGGACGGCTTACACACAGCATTATCTCTCAGTAAATAGCATGTGACGAGACGTTCGTTCATCTAGCAAAAAGTGAACGGTTTGCAGGATAAACTTTTACTCTGGTTTCTCAGTCTGTTTCCTAGTGCCGGTTTGAAGTACCTGCAGTTTTCACTGTAAAATGGAGTTGGAGCTAATACCTCCCCATATATATGTATGGAGTGGAGTTTTCATCTAAAAATTAACTTAGTTTTCCCAAGAAGTAAGGTGAAGGACGTCTTTAAGACACACTTACCTCTCAGAACTGAGAATGTGGAGAGACATCCGTTCATCCAGCATAATGGGAACAGGTTGCAGGAGAAACTTTTACTCTGGTTTCTCAGTCTATTTCCTAGTGCCTGTTTGAAATTCTTGCAGTTTAAACTGTAAAACGGAGTTGGACCTAGGACCTCCCCATATATATGTATGGTTTGGAATTTTCATCCAAAAAGTAACTTAGTTTTCCGAAGAAGCAAGGTGAAGGACGTCTTTCAAAAACTCTTATCTGTTAGAACTGATCATGTGGAGAGACGTTCGTTCATCTAGCACAAAGGGAACAGGTTGCATTATAAACTTTTACTCTGGTTTCTCAGTCTGTTTCCTAGGGCCTGTTTGAAGATCCTGCAGTTTCTTCTGTAAAACCGAGTTGGAGCTTGTACCTCCCCATACATAAGTATGGAGTGGAGTTTGCAACTAATAGAAAATTTGTGTGCCCAACAAGCTATGTGATGGAAGGCTTTCACACAGCCTTATCTCTCAGTACATAGCATGTGGCGAGACGTTCGTTCATCTAGCAAAAATGGAAAGGGTTGCAGGCGAAACTGTTACTCTGGTTTCTCACTCTTTTTCCTAGTGCCGGTTGCAGTTCCTGCAGTTTTCACTGTAAAGCGGAGTTGGAGCTATTACCTCCCCATATATATGTACGGAGTGGTGTTTGCAACGAAAAAAACTTAGTGTTCCCAACAAGCAAGGTCAAGGACGGCTTTCACACACAATTATCTCTCAGAACTGAGCATGTGGAGAGACGTTCGTTCATCTAGCACAAAGGGAACGGGTTGCAGGAGATACTTTTACTCTGGGTTTTCTGTCTGTTTCATACTGCCGGTATGATGTTCCTGCAGATCTCACAGTAAAACAGATTTGGAGCTAGTACCTCACCATATATAAGTATGGATTGGAGTTTGAACCTGAAAATAAACTTTGTGTTCCCAACAAGCTATGTGAAGTTTGGCTTTCACACACACTTTTCTCTCAGAACTGAGCATGTGGAGTGACGTTCGTTCATCTAGCACAAATGGAACAGGTGGCAGGAGAAATTGTTACTCTGGTTTCTCAGTCTGTTTAATAGTGCCGGTTTGAAATTCCTGCAGTTTTCACTGTAAAACCGAGTTGGAGCTGTTACTTGCCCATATATATTCATGGAGTGGATTTTGCACCTGAAAAGAATCTTTGTGATCCCAACAAGCTAAGTGAAAGACGGCTTTCACACACAATTATCTCTCAGAACTGAGCATGTGGAGAGACGTTCGTTCATCTAGCACAAATGGAACAGTTTGCAGGAGAAAGTTTTACTCTGCTTTCTCAGTCTGTTTCCTAGTGCCTGTTTGAAGTTCCTGCAGTTCTCACTGTAAAACCTGATTTGGAACTAGTACCTACCCATATATATGTATGGAGTGGAATTTGCACCTGAAAAGAAACTTTGTGTTCCCAACAAGCTAAGTAAAAGACGGCTTTCACACACAATTATCTCTCAGAACTGAGCACGTGGAGAGATGTTCGTTCATCTAGCACAAATGGAATAGTTTGCAGGAGAAACTTTTACTCTGGTTTCTCAGTCTGTTTCCTAGTGCCTGTTTGAAGTTCCTGCAGTTCTCACTGTAAAACCGAGTTGGAGCCAGTACCTCCCCATATATAAGTATGGAGTGGAGTATGCAACTTAAAGAAACTTTGTGTTCCCAACAAGCTAGGTGATGGATGGCTTTCACACAGCGTTATCTCTCAGTAAATAGCATGTGACGAGACGTTCGTTTATCTAGCAAAAAGTGAACGGTTTGCAGGATAAACTTTTACTCTGGTTTCTCAGTCTGTTTCCTAGTGCCTGTTTGAAGTTCCTGCAGTTTTCACTGTAAAACGGAGTTGGAGCTAATACCTCCCATATATATGTATTGAGTGGAGTTTTCATCTAAAAATTAACTTAGTTTTCCCAAGAAGTAAGGTGAAGGACGTCTTTAAGACACACTTACCTCTCAGAACTGAGAATGTGGAGAGACGTTCGTTCATCCAGCATAATGGGAACAGGTTGCAGGAGAAATTTTTACTCTGGTTTCTCAGTCTGTTTCCTAGTGCCTGTTTGAAGTTCCTGCAGTTCTCACACTAAAACCGTGTTGGAGTTTTACCTCCACATATATATGTATGGAGTGTTGTTTGCAACTGAAAAGAAACTTTGTGTTCCAAACAAGCAAGGTGAAGGACGGCTATCACACATAATTATCTCTCAGAAATGAGCATGTGGAGAGACGTTCGTTCATCTAGCACAAAAGGAACGGTTTGCAGGATAAACTTTTACTTTTTTTCCAAGACTGTTTCCTAGTTTCGGTTTGAAGTTCCTGCATTTTTCACTGTAAAACCGATTAGGAGCTAGTACATCCCCATATCTATGTATGGACTGGAGTCTGCAACTAAAAAAAAAACTTAGTGTTCCCAACAAGCAATGTCAAGGACGGCTTTCACACACACTTATCTCTCAGAACTGAGCATGTATAGAAACATTCATTCAACTAGCACAAAGGGAACGGGTAGCAGGAGAAATTTTTACTCTGGTTGCTCAGTCTGTTTCCTAGTGCCAGTTTGAAGTTCCTGCAGTTTTCACTGTAAAACCGAGTTGGAGCTAGTACCACCCCATATATATGTATGGAGTGGA
The DNA here is from genome assembly GCF_036321535.1 of Camelus dromedarius. Taxonomy (NCBI): domain Eukaryota; kingdom Metazoa; phylum Chordata; class Mammalia; order Artiodactyla; family Camelidae; genus Camelus; species Camelus dromedarius. Next base: position 10,320,213 of record NC_087470.1, on the reverse strand, counting down.
GTTTGCAACTGGAAATAATCTTTGTGTTCCCAACAAGCTAGCTGAAGGTCGGCTTTCACACACACTTATCTCTCAGAACTGAGCATGTGGAGAGACGTTCGTTCATCTAGCACAAAGGGAACGGGATGCAGGAGAAACTTTTACTCTGGTTTCTCAGTCTGTTTCCTATTACCGGTTTGAAGTTCCTGCAGTTTTCACTGTAAAACCGAGTTGGAGCAAGTACCTCCCCATATATAAGTATGGAGTGGAGTTTGCAACTTAAAGAAACTTTGTGTTCCCAACAAGCTAGGTGAAGGACGGCTTACACACAGCATTATCTCTCAGTAAATAGCATGTGACGAGACGTTCGTTCATCTAGCAAAAAGTGAACGGTTTGCAGGATAAACTTTTACTCTGGTTTCTCAGTCTGTTTCCTAGTGCCGGTTTGAAGTACCTGCAGTTTTCACTGTAAAATGGAGTTGGAGCTAATACCTCCCCATATATAAGTATGGAGTGGAGTTTTCATCTAAAAATTAACTTAGTTTTCCCAAGAAGTAAGGTGAAGGACGTCTTTAAGACACACTTACCTCTCAGAACTGAGAATGTGGAGAGACATCCGTTCATCCAGCATAATGGGAACAGGTTGCAGGAGAAACTTTTACTCTGGTTTCTCAGTCTATTTCCTAGTGCCTGTTTGAAATTCTTGCAGTTTAAACTGTAAAACGGAGTTGGACCTAGGACCTCCCCATATATATGTATGGTTTGGAATTTTCATCCAAAAAGTAACTTAGTTTTCCGAAGAAGCAAGGTGAAGGACGTCTTTCAAAAACTCTTATCTGTTAGAACTGATCATGTGGAGAGACGTTCGTTCATCTAGCACAAAGGGAACAGGTTGCATTATAAACTTTTACTCTGGTTTCTCAGTCTGTTTCCTAGGGCCTGTTTGAAGATCCTGCAGTTTCTTCTGTAAAACCGAGTTGGAGCTTGTACCTCCCCATACATAAGTATGGAGTGGAGTTTGCAACTAATAGAAAATTTGTGTGCCCAACAAGCTATGTGATGGAAGGCTTTCACACAGCCTTATCTCTCAGTACATAGCATGTGGCGAGACGTTCGTTCATCTAGCAAAAATGGAAAGGGTTGCAGGCGAAACTGTTACTCTGGTTTCTCACTCTTTTTCCTAGTGCCGGTTGCAGTTCCTGCAGTTTTCACTTTAAAACGGATTTGGAGCTACTACCTCCCCATATATATGTATGGAGTGGAGTATTCATCTAAAAAGTAACTTAGTTTTCCCAAGAAGAAAGGTGAAGGACGGCTTTCAAACACACTTATCTCTCAGAACTGAGCATGTGGAGAGACGTTCTTTCATCTACAACAAAAGGAAAAGTTGCAGGAGAAACTTTTACTCTGGTTTAAAAGTCTTTTTCCTAGTGCCGGTTTGAAGTTCCTGCAGTTTTCACTGTAAAACCGAGTTGGAGCTAGGACCTCCCCATATATATTATTGGAGTGAAGTTTGAAACTGTAAAAACCATTGTGTTCCAAACAACAAGGTGAACTACGGCTTTCACACACACTTATCTCTCAGAACTGAGCATGTGGAGAGACTTTGTTCATCTAGCCCAAAGTGAACGGTTTGCAGGAGAAACTTTTACTCTGGATTCTCAGTCTGTTTCCTAGTGCCTCTTTGAATTCCCTGCAGTTTTCACTTTAAAAAAGGTTTGGAGCTAGTACCTCCTCATATATATATATGGAATGGAGTTGGCAACTGGAAATAAACTTTGTGTTCCCAACAAGGTAGGTTAAGGCCGCCTTTGACACACACTTACCTCTCAGAACTGAGCATGTGGAGAGACGTTCGTTCATCTAGGACAAAAGGAACGGGTTGCAGGATAAATTTTTACTCTGGTTTCCAAGACTGTTTCCTAGTTTAGGTTTGAAGTTCCTGCATTTTTCACTGTTAAACCGATTAGTAGGTAGTACATCCCCATATATATGTATGGACTGGAGTCTGCAACTAAAAAAAAACTTAGTGTTCCCAACAAGCAAGGTCAAGGACGGCTTTCACACACAATTATCTCTCACAAGTGAGCATGTGGCGAGACGTTCGTTCATCTAGCACAAAGGGAACGGGTTGCAAGAGAAACTTTACTCTGGTTTCTCAGTCTGTTTCCTAGTGCCAGTCTGAATTTCCTGCAGTTTTCACTGTAAAACGTAGTTGGAGCTAGTACCTCACCATATATATGTATGGAGTGGAGGTTTCATCTAAAAAGTAACTTAGTTTTCCCAACAAGCAAGGTGAAGTATGGCTTTCAAACACACTTATCTCTCAGAACTGAGCATGTGGAGATACGTTCGTTCATCTAGCACAAAGGGAACGGGTTGCAGGAGAAACTTTTTTCTGGTTTCTCAGTCTATTTCATAGTGCCGGTTTCAAGTTCCTGCAGTTTTCACTGTTAAACCGAGTTCGAGTTAGTACAACCCCATATATATGTATGGAGTGGATTTGGCAACTGAAAAGAAACTATGTGTTCCCAAAAACCTAGGTGAAGGACGGCTTTCACACAGCCTTATCTCTCACTACTAAGCATGTGGCGAGACGTTCGTTCATCTAGCAAAATGGAACGGGTTGCAGGCGAAAATTTCTCTGGTTTATCAGTCTGTTTCCTAGTGCCAGTTGAAGTTCCTGCAGTTTTCACTGTAAAACGGAGTTGGAGCTATTACCTCCCCATATATATGTATGGTTTGGAATTTTCATCCAAAAAGTAACTTAGTTTTCCTAAGAAGCAAGGTGAAGGACGTCTTTTAAAAACTCTTATCTGTTAGAACTGAGCATGTGGAGAGACGTTCGTTCATCTAGCACAAAGGGAACAGGTTGCATGATAAACTTTTACTCTGGTTTCTCAGTCTGTTTCCTAGGGCCTGTTTGAAGATCCTGCAGTTTCTTCTGTAAAACCGAGTTGGAGCTTGTACCTCCCCATACATAAGTATGGAGTGGAGTTTTCAACTAAAAGAAAATTTGTGTGCCCAACAAGCTATGTGAAGGAAGGCTTTCACACAGCCTTATCTCTCAGTACATAGCATGTGGCGAGACGTTCGTTCATCTAGCAAAAATGGAAAGGGTTGCAGGCGAAACTGTTACTCTGGTTTCTCACTCTTTTTCCTAGTGCCGGTTGCAGTTCCTGCAGTTTTCACTTTAAAACGGATTTGGAGCTACTACCTCCCCATATATATGTATGGAGTGGAGTATTCATCTAAAAAGTAACTTAGTTTTCCCAAGAAGAAAGGTGAAGGACGGCTTTCAAACACACTTATCTCTCAGAACTGAGCATGTGGAGAGACGTTCTTTCATCTACAACAAAAGGAAAGGTTGCAGGAGAAACTTTTACTGTGGTTTAAAAGTCTTTTTCCTAGTGCCGGTTTGAAGTTCCTGCAGTTTTCACTGTAAAACCGAGTTGGAGCTAGGACCTCCCCATATATATTTTTGGAGTGAAGTTTGCAACTGTAAAAACCTTTGTGTTCCAAACAACAAGGTGAACTACGGCTTTCACACACACTTATCTCTCAGAACTGAGCATGTGGAGAGACTTTGTTCATCTAGCCCAAAGTGAACGGTTTGCAGGAGAAACTTTTACTCTGGATTCTCAGTCTGTTTCCTAGTGCCTCTTTGAATTTCCTGCAGTTTTCACTTTAAAAAAGATTTGGAGCTAGTACCTCCTCATATATATATATGGAATGGAGTTGGCAACTGGAAAGAAACTTTGTGTTCCCAACAAGGTAGGTGAAGGCCGCCTTTCACACACACTTATCTCTCAGAACTGAGCATTTGGAGTGACGTTCATTCATCCAGCATAATGGGAACAGGTTGCAGGAGAAACTTTTACTCTGGTTTCTCAGTCTGTTTCCTAGTGCCTGTTTGAAGTTCCTGCAGTTCTCACACTAAAACCGTGTTGGAGTTTTACCTCCCCATATATATGTATGGAGTGTTGTTTGCAACTGAAAAGAAACTTTGTGTTCCAAACAAGCAAGGTGAAGGACGGCTATCACACACACTTATCTCTCAGAACTGAGCATGTGGAGAGACGTTCGTTCATCTAGCACAAAAGGAACAGGTTGCAGGATAAATTTTTACTCTGGTTTCCAAGACTGTTTCCTAGTTTAGGTTTGAAGTTCCTGCATTTTTCACTGTTAAACCGATTAGTAGGTAGTACATCCCCATATATATGTATGGACTGGAGTCTGCAACTAAAAAAAAACTTAGTGTTCCCAACAAGCAAGGTCAAGGACGGCTTTCACACACAATTATCTCTCACAAGTGAGCATGTGGCGAGACGTTCGTTCATCTAGCACAAAGGGAACGGGTTGCAAGAGAAACTTTACTCTGGTTTCTCAGTCTGTTTCCTAGTGCCAGTCTGAATTTCCTGCAGTTTTCACTGTAAAACGTAGTTGGAGCTAGTACCTCACCATATATATGTATGGAGTGGAGGTTTCATCTAAAAAGTAACTTAGTTTTCCCAACAAGCAAGGTGAAGTATGGCTTTCAAACACACTTATCTCTCAGAACTGAGCATGTGGAGATACGTTCGTTCATCTAGCACAAAGGGAACGGGTTGCAGGAGAAACTTTTTTCTGGTTTCTCAGTCTATTTCATAGTGCCGGTTTCAAGTTCCTGCAGTTTTCACTGTTAAACCGAGTTCGAGTTAGTACAACCCCATATATATGTATGGAGTGGATTTGGCAACTGAAAAGAAACTATGTGTTCCCAAAAACCTAGGTGAAGGACGGCTTTCACACAGCCTTATCTCTCACTACTAAGCATGTGGCGAGACGTTCGTTCATCTAGCAAAATGGAACGGGTTGCAGGCGAAAATTTCTCTGGTTTATCAGTCTGTTTCCTAGTGCCAGTTGAAGTTCCTGCAGTTTTCACTGTAAAACGGAGTTGGAGCTATTACCTCCCCATATATATGTATGGTTTGGAATTTTCATCCAAAAAGTAACTTAGTTTTCCTAAGAAGCAAGGTGAAGGACGTCTTTTAAAAACTCTTATCTGTTAGAACTGAGCATGTGGAGAGACGTTCGTTCATCTAGCACAAAGGGAACAGGTTGCATGATAAACTTTTACTCTGGTTTCTCAGTCTGTTTCCTAGGGCCTGTTTGAAGATCCTGCAGTTTCTTCTGTAAAACCGAGTTGGAGCTTGTACCTCCCCATACATAAGTATGGAGTGGAGTTTTCAACTAAAAGAAAATTTGTGTGCCCAACAAGCTATGTGAAGGAAGGCTTTCACACAGCCTTATCTCTCAGTACATAGCATGTGGCGAGACGTTCGTTCATCTAGCAAAAATGGAAAGGGTTGCAGGCGAAACTGTTACTCTGGTTTCTCACTCTTTTTCCTAGTGCCGGTTGCAGTTCCTGCAGTTTTCACTTTAAAACGGATTTGGAGCTACTACCTCCCCATATATATGTATGGAGTGGAGTATTCATCTAAAAAGTAACTTAGTTTTCCCAAGAAGAAAGGTGAAGGACGGCTTTCAAACACACTTATCTCTCAGAACTGAGCATGTGGAGAGACGTTCTTTCATCTACAACAAAAGGAAAGGTTGCAGGAGAAACTTTTACTGTGGTTTAAAAGTCTTTTTCCTAGTGCCGGTTTGAAGTTCCTGCAGTTTTCACTGTAAAACCGAGTTGGAGCTAGGACCTCCCCATATATATTTTTGGAGTGAAGTTTGCAACTGTAAAAACCTTTGTGTTCCAAACAACAAGGTGAACTACGGCTTTCACACACACTTATCTCTCAGAACTGAGCATGTGGAGAGACTTTGTTCATCTAGCCCAAAGTGAACGGTTTGCAGGAGAAACTTTTACTCTGGATTCTCAGTCTGTTTCCTAGTGCCTCTTTGAATTTCCTGCAGTTTTCACTTTAAAAAAGATTTGGAGCTAGTACCTCCTCATATATATATATGGAATGGAGTTGGCAACTGGAAAGAAACTTTGTGTTCCCAACAAGGTAGGTGAAGGCCGCCTTTCACACACACTTATCTCTCAGAACTGAGCATTTGGAGTGACGTTCATTCATCCAGCATAATGGGAACAGGTTGCAGGAGAAACTTTTACTCTGGTTTCTCAGTCTGTTTCCTAGTGCCTGTTTGAAGTTCCTGCAGTTCTCACACTAAAACCGTGTTGGAGTTTTACCTCCCCATATATATGTATGGAGTGTTGTTTGCAACTGAAAAGAAACTTTGTGTTCCAAACAAGCAAGGTGAAGGACGGCTATCACACACACTTATCTCTCAGAACTGAGCATGTGGAGAGACGTTCGTTCATCTAGCACAAAAGGAACAGGTTGCAGGATAAATTTTTACTCTGGTTTCCAAGACTGTTTCCTAGTTTAGGTTTGAAGTTCCTGCATTTTTCACTGTTAAACCGATTAGTAGGTAGTACATCCCCATATATATGTATGGACTGGAGTCTGCAACTAAAAAAAAACTTAGTGTTCCCAACAAGCAAGTTCAAGGACGGCTTTCACACACAATTATCTCTCACAAGTGAGCATGTGGCGAGACGTTCGTTCATCTAGCACAAAGGGAACGGGTTGCAAGAGAAACTTTACTCTGGTTTCTCAGTCTGTTTCCTAGTGCCAGTCTGAATTTCCTGCAGTTTTCACTGTAAAACGTAGTTGGAGCTAGTACCTCACCATATATATGTATGGAGTGGAGGTTTCATCTAAAAAGTAACTTAGTTTTCCCAACAAGCAAGGTGAAGTATGGCTTTCAAACACACTTATCTCTCAGAACTGAGCATGTGGAGATACGTTCGTTCATCTAGCACAAAGGGAACGGGTTGCAGGAGAAACTTTTTTCTGGTTTCTCAGTCTATTTCATAGTGCCGGTTTCAAGTTCCTGCAGTTTTCACTGTTAAACCGAGTTCGAGCTAGTACCACCCCATATATATGTATGGAGTGGATTTGGCAACTGAAAAGAAACTATGTGTTCGCAAAAACCTAGGTGAAGGACGGCTTTCACACAGCCTTATCTCTCACTACTAAGCATGTGGCGAGACGTTCGTTCATCTAGCAAAATGGAACGGGTTGCAGGCGAAAATTTCTCTGGTTTATCAGTCTGTTTCCTAGTGCCAGTTGAAGTTCATGCAGTTTTCACTGTAAAACGGAGTTGGAGCTAATACCTCCCCATATATATGTATGGAGTGGAGTTTTCATCTAAAAATTAACTTAGTTTTCCCAAGAAGTAAGGTGAAGGACGTCTTTAAGACACACTTACCTCTCAGAACTGAGAATGTGGAGAGACGTCCGTTCATCCAGCATAATGGGAACAGGTTGCAGGAGAAACATTTACTCTGGTTTCTCAGTCTATTTCCTAGTGCCTGTTTGAAGTTCCTGCAGTTTAAACTGTAAAACGGTGTTGGACCTAGGACCTCCCCATATATATGTATGGAGTGGATTTTGCACCTGAAAAGTAACATTGTGTTCCCAAAAAGCTAGGTGAAGAACGGCTTTCACAAACACTTATCTCTCAGAACTGAGCATGTGGAGAAACTTTCGTTCATCTAGCACAAATTACACGGGTTGCAGGAGAAAATTTCTCTGGTTTCTCAGTCTGTGTCTTAGTGCAGGTTGAAGTTCCTGCAGTTTTCACTGTAAAGCGGAGTTGGAGCTATTACCTCCCCATATATATGTACGGAGTGGTGTTTGCAACTAAAAAAACTTAATGTTCCCAACAAGCAAGGTCAAGGAAGGCTTTCACACACAATTATCTCTCAGAACTGAGCATGTGGAGAGACGTTCGTTCATCTAGCAAAAATGGAACGGGTTGCAGGAGAAACTTTACTCTGGTTTCTCAGTCTGTTTCCTAGTGCCGGTTTGAATTTCCTGCAGTTTTCACTCTAAAACGGATTTGTAGCTAGTACATCCCCATATATATGTATGGATTGGTGTTTTCATCTTAAAAGTAACTTAGTTTTCCCAACAAGCAAGTGAATGGCGGCTTTCAAACACACTTATCTCTCAGAACTGAGCATGTGGAGAGACGTTCATTCATCTAGCACAAAGGGAACGGGTTGCAGGAGAAACATTTACTCTGGGTTTTCTGTCATTTTCATACTGCCGGTATGAAGTTCCTGCAGTTCTCACTGTAAAACGGATTTGGAACTAGTACCTCGCCATATATATGTATGGATTGGAGTTTGAACCTGAAAATAAACTTTGTGTTCCCAAAAAGCTACGTGAAGGACGGCTTTCACACACACTTTTCTCTCAGAACTGAGCATGTGGAGTGACGTTCGTTCATCTAGCACAAATGGAACAGGTTGCAGGAGAAATTGTTACTCTGGTTTCTCAGTCTGTTTAATAGTGCCGGTTTGAAATTCCTGCAGTTTTCACTGTAAAACTGAGTTGGAGCTGTTACTTCCCCATATATAATTATGGAGTGGATTTTGCACCTGAAAAGAAACTTTGTGTTCCCAACAAGCTAAGTGAAAGACGGCTTTCACACACAATTATCTCTCAGAACCTAGCATGTGGAGAGACGTTCGTTCATCTAGCACAAATGGAACAGTTTGCAGGAGAAATTTTACTCTGGTTTCTCAGTCTGTTTCCTAGTGCCTGTTTGAAGTTCCTGCAGTTCTCAGTGTAAAACCTGATTTGGAACTAGTACCTCCCCATATATATGTATGGAGTGGAATTTGCAACTGAAAAGAAACTTTGTGTTCCCAACAAGCTAGGTGAAAGACAGCTTTCACACACACTTATCTCTCAGAACTGAGCATGTGGAGATACGTTCGTTCATCTAGCACAAAGGGAACGGGTTGAAAGAGAAACTTTTTTTGGTTTCTCAGTCTGTTTCCTAGTCCCGGTTTGAAGTTCCTGCAGTTTTCACTGTAAAACCGAGTTGGAGATAGTACCTCCCCATATATATGTATGGAGTGGATTTGGCAACTGAAAACAAACTTTGTGTTCCAAACAAGCTTGGTGAAGGACGGCTTTCACACACACTTATCTCTCAGAACTGAGCATGTGGAGAGACGTTCGTTCATCTAGCACAAAGGGAACGGTTTGCAGGATAAACTTTTACTCTGGTTTCTCAGTCTGTTTCCTATTGCCGGTTTGAAGTTCCTGCAGTTTTCACTGTAAAACGGAGTTGGAGCTAATACCTCCCCATATATATGTATGGAGTGGAGTTTTCATCTAAAAATTAACTTAGTTTTCCCAAGAAGTAAGTTGAAGGACCTCTTTAAGACACACTTAACTCTCAGAACTAAGAATGTGGAGAGACGTCCGTTCATCCAGCATAATGGGAACAGTTTGCAGGAGAAACTTTTACTCTGGTTTCTCAGTCTGTTTCCTAGTGCCTGTTTGAAGTTCCTGCAGTTTAAACTGTAATACGGTGTTGGACCTAGGACCTCCCCATATAAATGTATGGTTTGGAATTTTCATCCAAAAAGTAACTTAGTTTTCCGAAGAAGCAAGGTGAAGGACGTCTTTTAAAAACTCTTATCTGTTAGAACTGAGCATGTGGAGAGACTTTCGTTCATCTAGCAGAAAGGGAACAGGTTGCATGATAAACTTTTACTCTGGTTTCTCAGTCTGTTTCCTAGGGCCTGTTTGAAGATCCTGCAGTTTCTTCTGTAAAACCGAGTTGGAGCTTGTACCTCCCCATACATATGTATGGAGTGGAGTTTGCAACTAAAAGAAAATTTGTGTGCCCAACAAGCTATGTGAAGGAAGGCTTTCACACAGCCTTATCTCTCAGTACATAGCATGTGGCGAGACGTTCGTTCATCTAGCAAAAATGGAAAGGGTTGCAGGCGAAACTGTTACTCTGGTTTCTCACTCTTTTTCCTAGTGCCGGTTGCAGTTCCTGCAGTTTTCACTTTAAAACGGATTTGGAGCTACTACCTCCCCATATATATGTATGGAGTGGAGTATTCATCTAAAAAGTAACTTAGTTTTCCCAAGAAGCAAGGTGAAGGACGGCTTTCAAACACACTTATCTCTCAGAACTGAGCATGTGGAGAGACGTTCTTTCATCTACAACAAAAGGAAAGTTTGCAGGAGAAACTTTTACTCTGGTTTAAAAGTCTGTTTCCTAGTGCCGGTTTGAAGTTCCTGCAGTTTTCACTGTAAAACCGAGTTGGAGCTAGGACCTCCCCATATATATTTTTGGAGTGAAGTTTGCAACTGTAAAAACCTTTGTGTTCCAAACAACAAGGTGAACTACGGCTTTCACACACACTTATCTCTCAGAACTGAGCATGTGGAGAGACTTTGTTCATCTAGCCGAAATTGAATGGTTTGCAGGAGAAACTTTTACTCTAGATTCTCAGTCTGTTTCCTAGTGCCTCTTTGAATTTCCTGCAGTTTTCACTTTAAAAAAGATTTGGAGCTAGTACCTCCTCATATATATATATGGAATGGAGTTGACAACTGGAAAGAAACTTTGTGTTCCCAACAAGGTAGTTGAAGGACGCCTTTCACACACACTTATCTCTCAGAACTGAGCATTTGGAGAGACGTTCATTCATCCAGCATAATGGGAACAGGTTGCAGGAGAAACTTTTACTCTGGTTTCTCAGTCTGTTTCCTAGTGCCTGTTTGAAGTTCCTGCAGTTCTCACACTAAAACCATGTTGGAGTTTTACCTCCACATATGTATGTATGGAGTGTTGTTTGCAACTGGAAAGAAACTTTGTGTTCCAAACAAGCAAGGTGAAGGACGGCTATCACACACACTTATCTCTCAGAACTGAGCATGTGGGGAGACGTTCGTTCATCTAGCACAAAAGGAAAGGGATGCAGGATAAATATTTACTCTGGTTTCCAAGACTGTTTCCTAGTTTAGGTTTGAAGTTCCTGCATTTTTCACTGTTAAACCGATTAGTAGGTAGTACATCCCCATATATATGTATGGACTGGAGTCTGCAACTAAAAAAAAACTTAGTGTTCCCAACAAGCAAGTTCAAGGACGGCTTTCACACACAATTATCTCTCACAAGTGAGCATGTGCGAGACGTTCGTTCATCTAGCATTAGGGAACGGGTTGCAAGAGAAACTTTACTCTGGTTTCTCAGTCTTTTTCCTAGTGCCAGTCTGAATTTCCTGCAGTTTTCACTGTAAAACGTAGTTGGAGCTAGTACCTCACCATATATATGTATGGAGTGGAGGTTTCATCTAAAAAGTAACTTAGTTTTCCCAACAAGCAAGGTGAAGTATGGCTTTCAAACATACTTATCTCTCAGAACTGAGCATGTGGAGATACGTTCGTTCATCTAGCACAAATGGAACGGGTTGCAGGAGAAACTTTTTTCTGGTTTCTCAGTCTATTTCATAGTGCCGGTTTCAAGTTCCTGCAGTTTTCACTGTTAAACCGAGTTCGAGCTAGTACCACCCCATATATATGTATGGAGTGGATTTGGCAACTGAAAAGAAACTATGTGTTCCCAAAAACCTAGGTGAAGGACGGCTTTCACACAGCCTTATCTCTCACTACTTAGCATGTGGCGAGACGTTCGTTCATCTAGCAAAATGGAACGGGTTGCAGGCGAAAATTTCTCTGGTTTATCAGTCTGTTTCCTAGTGCCAGTTGAAGTTCCTGCAGTTTTCACTGTAAAACGGAGTTGGAGCTATTACCTCCCCATATATATGTATGGAGTGGATTTTGCACCTGAAAATTAACATTGTGTTCCCAAAAAGCTAGGTGAAGAATGGCTTTCACACACACTTATCTCTCAGAACTGAGCATGTGGAGAAACTTTCGTTCATCTAGCACAAATTACACGGGTTGCAGGAGAAAATTTCTCTGGTTTCTCAGTCTGTGTCTTAGTGCAGTTTGAAGTTCCTGCAGTTTTCACTGTAAAGCGGAGTTGGAGCTATTACCTCCCCATATATATGTACGGAGTGGTGTTTGCAACTAAAAAAACTTAGTGTTCCCAACAAGCAAGGTCAAGGAAGGCTTTCACACACAATTATCTCTCAGAACTGAGCATGTGGAGAGACGTTCATTCATCTAGCAAAAATGGAACGGGTTGCAGGAGAAACTTTACTCTGGTTTCTCAGTCTGTTTCCTAGTGCCGGTTGGAATTTCCTGCAGTTTTCACTCTAAAACGTATTTCTAGCTAGTACATCCCCATATATATGTATGGATTGGTGTTCTCATCTAAAAAGTAACTTAGTTTTCCCAACAAGAAAGTGAATGGCGGCTTTCAAACACACTTATCTCTCAGAACTGAGCATGTGGAGAGACGTTCATTCATCTAGCACAAAGGGAACGGGTTGCAGGAGAAACATTTACTCTGGGTTTTCTGTCATTTTCATACTGCCGGTATGAAGTTCCTGCAGTTCTCACTGTAAAACGGATTTGGAACTAGTACCTCGCCATATATATGTATGGAGTGGAGTTTGAACCTGAAAATAAACTTTGTGTTCCCAAAAAGCTACGTGAAGGACGGCTTTCACACACACTTTTCTCTGAGAACTGAGCATGTGGAGTGACGTTCGTTCATCTAGTACAAATGGAACAGGTTGCAGGAGAAATTGTTACTCTGGTTTCTCAGTCTGTTTAATAGTGCCGGTTTGAAATTCCTGCAGTTTTCATTGTAAAACCGAGTTGGAGCTGTTACTTCCCCATATATATATATGGAGTGGATTTTGCACCTGAAAAGAAACTTTGTGTTCCCAACAAGCTAAGTGAAAGACGGCTTTCACACACAATTATCTCTCAGAACCTAGCATGTGGAGAGACGTTCGTTCATCTAGCACAAATGGAACAGTTTGCAGGAGAAACTTTTACTCTGGTTTCTCAGTCTGTTTCCTAGTGCCTGTTTGAAGTTCCTGCAGTTCTCACTGTAAAACCTGATTTGGAACTAGTACCTCCCCATATATATGTATGGAGTGGAATTTGCAACTGAAAAGAAACTTTGTGTTCCCAACAAGCTAGGTGAAAGACAGCTTTCACACACACTTATCTCACAGAACTGAGCATGTGGAGATACGTTCGTTCATCTTGCACAAAGTGAACGGGTTGAAGGAGAAACTTTTTTCTGGTTTCTCAGTCTGTTTCCTAGTCCCGGTTTGAAGTTCCTGCAGTTTTCACTGTAAAACCGAGTTGAAGATAGTACCTCCCCATATATATGTATGGAGTGGATTTGGAAACTGAAAACAAACTTTGTGTTCCAAACAAGCTTGGTGAAGGACGGGTTTCACACACACTTATCTCTCAGAACTGAGCATGTGGAGAGACGTTCGTTCATCTAGCACAAAGGGAACGGGATGCAGGAGAAACTTTTACTCTGGTTTCTCAGTCTGTTTCCTATTACCGGTTTGAAGTTCCTGCAGTTTTCACTTTAAAACCGAGTTGGAGCATGTACCTCCCCATATATAAGTATCGAGTGGAGTTTGCAACTTAAAGAAACTTTGTCTTCCCAACAAGCTAGGTGAAGGACGGCTTACACACAGCATTATCTCTCAGTAAATAGCATGTGACGAGACGTTCGTTCATCTAGCAAAAAGTGAACGGTTTGCAGGATAAACTTTTACTCTGGTTTCTCAGTCTGTTTCCTAGTGCCGGTTTGAAGTTCCTGCAGTTTTCACTGTAAAACGAAGTTGGAGCTAATACCTCCCCATATATATGTATGGAGTGGAGTTTTCATCTAAAAATTAACTTAGTTTTCCCAAGAAGTAAGGTGAAGGACGTCTTTAAGACACAATTACCTCTCAGAACTGAGAATGTGGAGAGACGTCCGTTCATCCAGCATAATGGGAACAGGTTGCAGGAGAAACTTTTACTCTGGTTTCTCAGTCTATTTCCTAGTGCCTGTTTGAAGTTCCTGCAGTTTAAACTGTAAAACGGAGTTGGACCTAGGACCTCCCCATATATATGTATGGTTTGGAATTTTCATCCAAAAAGTAACTTAGTTTTCCGAAGAAGCAAGGTGAAGGACGTCTTTTAAAAACTCTTATCTGTTAGAACTGAGCATGTGGAGAGACGTTCGTTCATCTAGCACAAAGGGAACAGGTTGCATGATAAACTTTTACTCTGGTTTCTCAGTCTGTTTCCTAGTGCCTGTTTGAAGATCCTGCAGTTTCTTCTGTAAAACCGAGTTGGAGCTTGTACCTCCCCATACATAAGTATGGAGTGGAGTTTGCAACTAAAAGAAAATTTGTGTGCCCAACAAGCTATGTGAAGGAAGGCTTTCACACAGCCTTATCTCTCAGTACATAGCATGTGGCGAGACTTTCGTTCATCTAGCAAAAATGGAAAGGGTTGCAGGCGAAACTGTTACTCTGGTTTCTCACTCTTTTTCTTAGTGCCGGTTGCAGTTCCTGCAGTTTTCACTTCAAAACGGATTTGGAACTACTACCTCCCCATATATATGTATGGAGTGGAGTATTCATCTAAAAAGTAACTTAGTTTTCCCAAGAAGAAAGGTGAAGGACGGCTTTCAAACACACTTATCTCTCAGAACTGAGCATTTGGAGAGACGTTCTTTCATCTACAACAAAAGGATAAGTTGCAGGAGAAACTTTTACTCTGGTTTAAAAGTCTGTTTCCTAGTGCCCGTTTGAAGTTCCTGCAGTTTTCACTGTAAAACCGAGTTGGAGCTAGGACCTCCCCATATATATTTTTGGAGTGAAGTTTGCAACTGTAAAAACCTTTGTGTTCCAAACAACAAGGTGAACTACGGCTTTCACACACACTTATCTCTCAGAACTGAGCATGTGGAGAGACTTTGTTCATCTAGCCCAAAGTGAACGGTTTGCAGGAGAAACTTTTACTCTGGATTCTCAGTCTGTTTCCTAGTGCCTCTTTGAATTTCCTGCAGTTTTCACTTAAAAAAGATTTGGAGCTAGTACCTCCTCATATATATATATGGAATGGAGTTGGCAACTGGAAAGAAACTTTGTGTTCCCAACAAGGTAGGTGAAGGACGCCTTTCACACACACTTATCTCTCAGAACTGAGCATTTGGAGAGACGTTCATTCATCCAGCATAATGGGAACAGGTTGCAGGAGAAACTTTTACTCTGGTTTCTCAGTCTGTTTCCTAGTGCCTGTTTGAAGTTCCTGCAGTTCTCACACTAAAACCGTGTTGGAGTTTTACCTCCACATATATATGTATGGAGTGTTGTTTGCAACTGAAAAGTAACTTTGTGTTCCAAACAAGCAAGGTGAAGGACGGCTATCACACACACTTATCTCTCAGAACTGAGCATGTGGAGAGACGTTCGTTCATCTAGCACAAAAGGAACAGGTTGCAGGATAAATTTTTACTCTGGTTTCCAAGACTGTTTCCTAGTTTAGGTTTGAATTTCCTGCATTTTTCACTGTTAAACCGATTAGTAGGTACTACATCCCCATATATATGTATGGACTGGAGTCTGCAACTGAAAAGAAACTATGTGTTCCCAAAAACCTAGGTGAAGAACGGCTTTCACACAGCCTTATCTCTCACTACTAAGCATGTGGCGAGACGTTCGTTCATCTAGCAAAATGGAACGGGTTGCAGGCGAAAATTTCTCTGGTTTATCAGTCTGTTTCCTAGTGCCAGTTGAAGTTCCTGCAGTTTTCACTGTAAAACGGAGTTGGAGCTATTACCTCCCCATTTATATGTATGGAGTGGATTTTGCACCTGAAAAGTAACATTGTGTTCCCAAAAAGCTAGGTGAAGAACGGCTTTCACACACACTTATCTCTCAGAACTGAGCATGTGGAGAAACTTTCGTTCATCTAGCACAAATTACACGGGTTGCAGGAGAAAATTTCTCTGGTTTCTCAGTCTGTGTCTTAGTGCAGGTTGAAGTTCCTGCAGTTTTCACTGTAAAGCGGAGTTGGAGCTATTACCTCCCCATATATATGTACGGAGTGGTGTTTGCAACTAAAAAAACTTAGTGTTCCCAACAAGCAAGGTCAAGGAAGGCTTTCACACACAATTATCTCTCAGAACTGAGCATGTGGAGAGACGTTCGTTCATCTAGCAAAAATGGAACGGTTTGCAGGAGAAACTTTACTCTGGTTTCTCAGTCTGTTTCCTAGTGCCGGTTGGAATTTCCTGCAGTTTTCACTCTAAAACGGATTTGTAGCTAGTACATCCCCATATATATGTATGGATTGGTGTTTTCATCTAAAAAGTAACTTAGTTTTCCCAACAAGCAAGTGAATGGCGGCTTTCAAACACACTTATCTCTCAGAACTGAGCATGTGGAGAGACGTTCATTCATCTAGCACAAATGGAACAGGTTGCAGGAGAAATTGTTACTCTGGTTTCTCAGTCTGTTTAATAGTGCCGGTTTGAAATTCCTGCAGTTTTCACTGTAAAACCGAGTTGGAGCTGTTACTTCCCCATATATATTTATGGAGTGGATTTTGCACCTGAAAAGAAACTTTGTGTTCCCAACAAGCTAAGTGAAAGACGGCTTTCACACACAATTATCTCTCAGAAACTAGCATGTGGAGAGACGTTCGTTCATCTAGCACAAATGGAACAGTTTGCAGGAGAAACTTTTACTCTGGTTTCTCAGTCTGTTTCCTAGTGCCTGTTTGAAGTTCCTGCAGTTCTCACTGTAAAACCTGATTTGGAACTAGTACCACCCCATATATATGTATGGAGTGGAATTTGCAACTGAAAAGAAACTTTGTGTTCCCAACAAGCTAGGTGAAAGACAGCTTTCACACACACTTATCTCTCAGAACTGAGCATGTGGAGATACGTTCGTTCATCTAGCACAAAGGGAACGGGTTTTAGGAGAAACTTTTTTCTGGTTTCTCAGTCTGTTTCCTAGTCCCGGTTTGAAGTTCTTGCAGTTTTCACTGTAAAACAGGGTTGGAGATAGTACCTCCCCATATATATGTATGGAGTGGATTTGGCAACTGAAAACAAACTTTGTGTTCCAAACAAGCTTGGTGAAGGACGGCTTTCACACACACTTTTCTCTCAGAACTGAGCATGTGGAGAGATGTTCGTTCATCTTGCACAAAGGGAACGGGATGCAGGGGAAACTTTTACTCTGGTTTCTCAGTCTGTTTCCTATTACCGGTTTGAAGTTCCTGCAGTTTTCACTGTAAAACCGAGTTGGAGCAAGTACCTCCCCATATATAAGTATGGAGTGGAGTTTGCAACTTAAAGAAACTTTGTGTTCCCAACAAGCTAGGTGAAGGACGGCTTACACACAGCATTATCTCTCAGTAAATAGCATGTGACGAGACGTTCGTTCATCTAGCAAAAAGTGAACGGTTTGCAGGAAAAACTTTTACTCTGGTTTCTCAGTCTGTTTCCTAGTGCCGGTTTGAAGTTCCTGCAGTTTTCACTGTAAAACGGAGTTGGAGCTAATACCTCCCCATATATATGTACGGAGTGGTGTTTGCAACTAAAAAAACTTAGTGTTCCCAACAAGCAAGGTCAAGGAAGGCTTTCACACACAATTATCTCTCAGAACTGAGCATGTGGAGAGACGTTCGTTCAACCAGCAAAAATGGAACGGGTTGCAGGAGAAAATTTCTCTGGTTTCTCAGTCTGTGTCTTAGTGCAGGTTGAAGTTCCTGCAGTTTTCACTGTAAAGCGGAGTTGGAGCTATTACCTCCCCATATATATGTACGGATTGGTGTTTGCAACTAAAAAAACTTAGTGTTCCCAACAAGCAAGGTCAAGGAAGGCTTTCACACACAATTATCTCTCAGAACTGAGCATGTGGAGAGACGTTCGTTCATCTAGCAAAAATGGAACGGGTTGCAGGAGAAACTTTACTCTGGTTTCTCAGTCTGTTTCCTAGTGCCGGTTTGAATTTCCTGCAGTTTTCACTCTAAAACGGATTTGTAGCTAGTACATCCCCATATATATGTATGGATTGGTGTTTTCATCTAAAAAGTAACTTAGTTTTCCCAACAAGAAAGTGAATGGCGGCTTTCAAACACACTTATCTCTCAGAACTGAGCATGTGGAGAGACGTTCATTCATCTAGCACAAAGGGAACGGGTTGCAGGAGAAACATTTACTCTGGGTTTTCTGTCATTTTCATACTGCCAGTATGAAGTTCCTGCAGTTCTCACTGTAAAACGGATTTGGAACTAGTACCTCGCCATATATATGTATGGAGTGGAGTTTGAACCTGAAAATAAACTTTGTGTTCCCAAAAAGCTACGTGAAGGACGGCTTTCACACACACTTTTCTCTCAGAACTGAGCATGTGGAGTGACGTTCGTTCATCTAGCACAAATGGAACAGGTTGCAGGAGAAATTGTTACTCTGGTTTCTCAGACTGTTTAATAGTGCCGGTTTGAAATTCCTGCAGTTTTCACTGTAAAACCGAGTTGGAGCTGTTACTTCCCCATATATATTTATGGAGTGGATTTTGCACCTGAAAAGAAACTTTGTGTTCCCAACAAGCTAAGTGAAAGACGGCTTTCACACACAATTATCTCTCAGAACCTAGCATGTGGAGAGACGTTCGTTCATCTAGCACAAATGGAACAGTTTGCAGGAGAAACTTTTACTCTGGTTTCTCAGTCTGTTTCCTAGTGCCTGTTTGAAGTTCCTGCAGTTCTCACTGTAAAACCTGATTTGGAACTAGTACCTCCCCATATATATGTATGGAGTGGAATTTGCAACTGAAAAGAAACTTTGTGTTCCCAACAAGCTAGGTGAAAGACAGCTTTCACACACACTTATCTCTCAGAACTGAGCATGTGGAGATACGTTCGTTCATCTAGCACAAAGGGAACGGGTTGAAGGAGAAACTTTTTTCTGGTTTCTCAGTCTGTTTCCTAGTCCCGGTTTGAAGTTCCTGCAGTTTTCACTGTAAAACCGAGTTGGAGATAGTACCTCCCCATATATATGTATGGAGTGGATTTGGCAACTGAAAACAAACTTTGTGTTCCAAACAAGCTTGGTGAAGGACGGCTTTCACACACACTTTTCTCTCAGAACTGAGCATGTGGAGAGACGTTCTTTCATCTAGCACAAAGGGAACGGGATGCAGGAGAAACTTTTACTCTGGTTTCTCAGTCTGTTTCCTATTACCGGTTTGAAGTTCCTGCAGTTTTCACTGTAAAACCGAGTTGGAGCAAGAACCTCCCCATATATAAGTATGGAGTGGAGTTTGCAACTTAAAGAAACTTTGTGTTCCCAACAAGCTAGGTGAAGGACGGCTTACACACAGCATTATCTCTCAGTAAATAGCATGTGACGAGACGTTCGTTCATCTAGCAAAAAGTGAACGGTTTGCAGGATAAACTTTTACTCTGGTTTCTCAGTCTGTTTCCTAGTGCCGGTTTGAAGTTCCTGCAGTTTTCACTGTAAAACGGAGTTGGAGCTAATACCTCCCCATATGTATGTATGGAGTGGAGTTTTCATCTAAAAATTAACTTAGTTTTCCCAAGAAGTAAGGTGAAGGACGTCTTTAAGACACACTTACCTCTCAGAACTGAGAATGTGGAGAGACGTCTGTTCATCCAGCATAATGGGAACAGGTTGCAGGAGAAACTTTTACTCTGGTTTCTCAGTCTATTTCCTAGTGCCTGTTTGAAGTTCCTGCAGTTCTCACACTAAAACCGTGTTGGAGTTTTACCTCCACATATATATGTATGGAGTGTTGTTTGCAACTGAAAAGAAACTTTGTGTTCCAAACAAGCAAGGTGAAGGACGGCTATCACACACACTTATCTCTCAGAACTGAGCATGTGGAGAGACGTTCGTTCATCTAGCACAAAAGGAACGGGTTGCAGGATAAATTTTTACTCTGGTTTCCAAGACTGTTTCCTAGTTTAGGTTTGAAGTTCCTGCATTTTTCACTGTTAAACCGATTAGTAGGTAGTACATCCCCATATATATGTATGGAATGGAGTCTGCAACTGAAAAGAAACTATGTGTTCCCAAAAACCTAGGTGAAGGACGGCTTTCACACAGCCTTATCTCTCACTACTAAGCATGTGGCGAGACGTTCGTTCATCTAGCAAAATGGAACGGGTTGCAGGCGAAAATTTCTCTGGTTTAACAGTCTGTTTCCTAGTGCCAGTTGAAGTTCCTGCAGTTTTCACTGTAAAACGGAGTTGGAGCTATTACCTTCCCATATATATGTATGGAGTGGATTTTGCACCTGAAAATTAACATTGTGTTCCCAAAAAGCTAGGTGAAGAATGGCTTTCACACACACTTATCTCTCAGAACTGAGCATGTGGAGAAACTTTCGTTCATCTAGCACAAATTACACGGGTTGCAGGAGAAAATTTCTCTGGTTTCTCAGTCTGTGTCTTAGTGCAGGTTGAAGTTCCTGCAGTTTTCACTGTAAAGCGGAGTTGGAGCTATTACCTCCCCATATATATGTACGGAGTGGTGTTTGCAACTAAAAAAACTTAGTGTTCCCAACAAGCAATGTCAAGGAAGGCTTTCACACACAATTATCTCTCAGAACTGAGCATGTGAAGAGACGTTCGTTCATCTAGCAAAAATGGAACGGGTTGCAGGAGAAACTTTACTCTGGTTTCTCAGTCTGTTTCCTAGTGCCGGTTTGAATTCCCTGCAGTTTTAACTCTAAAACGGATTTGTAGCTAGTACATCCCCATATATATGTATGGATTGGTGTTTTCATCTAAAAAGTAACTTAGTTTTCCCAACAAGAAAGTGAATGGCGGCTTTCAAACACACTTATCTCTCAGAACTGAGCATGTGGAGAGACGTTCGTTCATCTAGCACAAAGGGAACGGGTTGCAGGAGAAACATTTACTCTGGGTTTTCTGTTATATTCATACTGCCGGTATGAAGTTCCTGCAGTTCTCACGGTAAAACGGATTTGGAACTATTACCTCGCCATATATATGTATGGAGTGGAGTTTGAACCTGAAAATAAACTTTGTGTTCCCAAAAAGCTACGTGAAGGACGGCTTTCACACACACTTTTCTCTCAGAACTGAGCATGTGGAGTGACGTTCGTTCATCTAGCACAAATGGAACAGGTTGCAGGAGAAATTGTTACTCTGGTTTCTCAGTCTGTTTAATAGTGCCGGTTTGAAATTCCTGCAGTTTTCACTGTAAAACCGAGTTGGAGCTGTTACTTCCCCATATATATTTATGGAGTGGATTTTGCACCTGAAAAGAAACGTTGTGTTCCCAACAAGCTAAGTGAAAGACAGCTTTCACACACAATTATCTCTCAGAACCTAGCATGTGGAGAGACGTTCGTTCATCTAGCACAAATGGAACACTTTGCAGGAGAAACTTTTACTCTGGTTTCTCAGTCTGTTTCCTAGTGCCTGTTTGAAGTTCCTGCAGTTCTTACTGTAAAACCTGATTTGGAACTAGTACCTCCCAATATATATGTATGGAGTGGAATTTGCAACTGAAAAGAAACTTTGTGTTCCCAACAAGCTAGGTGATAGACAGCTTTCACACACCCTTATCTCTCAGAACTGAGCATGTGGAGATACGTTCGTTCATCTAGCACAAAGGGAACGGGTTGAAGGAGAAACTTTTTTCTGGTTTCTCAGTCTGTTTCCTAGTCCCGGTTTGAAGTTCCTGCAGTTTTCACTTTAAAACAGAGTTGGAGATAGTACCTCCCCATATATATGTATGGAGTGGATTTGGCAACTGAAAACAAACTTTGTGTTCCAAACAAGCTTGGTGAAGGACGGCTTTCACACACACTTATCTCTCAGAACTGAGCATGTGGAGAGACGTTCGTTCATCTAGCACAAAGGGAACGGTTTGCAGGATAAACTTTTACTCTGGTTTCTCAGTCTGTTTCCTAGTGCCGGTTTGAAGTTCCTGCAGTTTTCACTGTAAAATGGAGTTGGAGCTAATACCTCCCCATATATATGTATGGAGTGGAGTTTTCATCTAAAAATTAACATAGTTTTCCCAAGAAGTAAGGTGAAGGACGTCTTTAAGACACACTTATCTCTCAGAACTAAGAATGTGGACAGACGTCCGTTCATCCAGCATAATGGGAACAGTTTGCAGGAGAAACTTTTACTCTGGTTTCTCAGTCTATTTCCTAGTGCCTGTTTGAAGTTCCTGCAGTTTAAACTGTAAAACGGAGTTGGACCTAGGACCTCCCCATATATATGTATGGTTTGGAATTTTCATCCAAAAAGTAAGTTAGTTTTCCGAAGAAGCAAGGTGAAGGACGTCTTTTAAAAACTCTTATCTGTTAGAACTGAGCATGTGGAGAGACTTTCGTTCATCTAGCACAAAGGGAACAGGTTGCATGATAAACTTTTACTCTGGTTTCTCAGTCTTTTTCCTAGGGCCTGTTTGAAGATCCTGCAGTTTCTTCTGTAAAACCGAGTTGGAGCTTGTACCTCCCCATACATAAGTATGGAGTGGAGTTTGAAACTAAAAGAAAATTTGTGTGCCCAACAAGCTATGTGAAGGAAGGCTTTCACACAGCCTTATCTCTCAGTACATAGCATGTGGCGAGACGTTCGTTCATCTAGCAAAAATGGAAAGGGTTGCAGGCGAAACGTTTACTCTGGTTTCTCACTCTTTTTCCTAGTGCCGGTTGCAGTTCCTGCAGTTTTCACTTTAAAACGGATTTGGAGCTACTACCTCCCCATATATATGTATGGAGTGGAGTATTCATCTAAAAAGTAACTTAGTTTTCCCAAGAAGCAAGGTGAAGGACGGCTTTCAAACACACTTATCTCTCAGAACTGAGCATGTGGAGAGACGTTCTTTCATCTAGAACAAAAGGAAAGGTTGCAGGAGAAACTTTTACTCTGGTTAAAAGTCTGTTTCCTAGTGCCGGTTTGAAGTTCCTGCAGTTTTCACTGTAAAACCGAGTTGGAGCTAGGACCTCCCCATATATATTTTTGGAGTGAAGTTTGCAACTGTGAAAACCTTTGTGTTCCAAACAACAAGGTGAACTACGGCTTTCACACACACTTATCTCTCAGAACTGAGCATGTGTAGAGACTTTGTTCATCTAGCCCAAAGTGAACGGTTTGCAGGAGAAACTTTTACTCTGGATTCTCAGTCTGTTTCCTAGTGCCTCTTTGAATTTCCTGCAGTTTTCACTTTAAAAAAGTTTTGGAGCTAGTACCTCCTCATATATATATATGGAATGGAGTTGGCAACTGGAAAGAAACTTTGTGTTCCCAACAAGGTAGGTGAAGGACGCCTTTCACACACACTTATCTCTCAGAACTAAGCACTTGGAGAGACGTTCATTCATCCAGCATAATGGGAACAGGTTGCAGGAGAAACTTTTACTCTGGTTTCTCAGTCTGTTTCCTAGTGCCTGTTTGAAGTTCCTGCAGTTCTCACACTAAAACCGTGTTGGAGTTTTACCTCCACATATATATGTATGGAGTGTTGTTTGCAACTGAAAAGAAACTTTGTGTTCCAAACAAGCAAGGTGAAGGACGGCTATCACACACACTTATCTCTCAGAACTGAGCATGTGGAGAGACGTTCGTTCATCTAGCACAAAAGGAACGGGTTGCAGGATAAATTTTTACTCTGGTTTCCAAGACTGTTTCCTAGTTTAGGTTTGAAGTTCCTGCATTTTTCACTGTTAAACCGATTAGTAGGTAGTACATCCCCATATATATGTATGGACTGGAGTCTGCAACTAAAAAAAAACTTAGTGTTCCCAACAAGCAAGGTCAAGGACGGTTTTCACACACAATTATCTCTCACAAGTGAGCATGTGGCGAGACGTTCTTTCATCTAGCAAAATGGAACGGGTTTCAAGAGAAAATTTACTCTGGTTTATCACTCTGTTTCCTAGTGCCAGTTGAAGTTCCTGCAGTTTTCACTGTAAAACGGAGTTGGAGCTATTACCTCCCCATATATATGTATGGAGTGGATTTTGCACCTGAAAAGTAACATTGTGTTCCCAACAAGCTGGTTGAAGGACGGCTTTCACACACAATTATCTCTCAGAACTGAGCATGTGGTGAGACGTACGTTCATCTAGCACAAAGTGAACGGGTTGCAGGAGAAATTTTTTTCTGGTTTCTCAGTCTATTTCATAGTGCCGGTTTCAAGTTCCTGCAGTTTTCACTGTTAAACCGAGTTCGAGCTAGTACCACCCCATATATATGTATGGAGTGGATTTGGCAACTGAAAAGAAACTATGTGTTCCCAAAAACCTAGTTGAAGGACGGCTTTCACACAGCCTTATCTCTCACTACATAGCATGTGGCGAGACGTTCGTTTATCTAGCAAAATGGAACGGGTTGCAGGCGAAAATTTCTCTGGTTTCTCAGTGTGTGTCTTAGTGCAGGTTGAAGTTCCTGCAGTTTTCACTGTAAAACGGAGTTGGAGCTATTACCTCCCCATATATATGTACGGAGTGGTGTTTGCAACTAAAAAAACTTAGTGTTCCCAACAAGCAAGGTCAAGGAAGGGTTTCACTCACAATTATCTCTCAGAACTGAGCATGTGGAGAGACGTTCGTTCATCTAGCACAAATTACACGGGTTGCAGGAGAAACTTTACTCTGGTTTCTCAGTCTGTTTCCTAGTGCCGGTTTGAATTTCCTGCAGTTTTCACTCTAAAACGGATTTGTAGCTAGTACATCCCCATATATATGTATGGATTTGTGTTTTCATCTAAAATGTAACTTAGTTTTCCCAACAAGAAAGTGAATGGCGGCTTTCAAACACACTTATCTCTCAGAACTGAGAATGTGGAGAGACGTTCATTCATCTAGCACAAAGGGAACGGGTTGCAGGAGAAACATTTACTCTGGGTTTTCGGTCTTTTTCATACTGCCGGTATGAAGTTCCTGCAGTTCTCACGGTAAAACGGATTTGGAACTATTACCTCGCCATATATATGTATGGAGTGGAGTTTGAACCTGAAAATAAACTTTGTGTTCCCAAAAAGCTACGTGAAGAACGGCTTTCACACACACTTTTCTCTCAGAACTGAGCATGTGGAGTGACGTTCGTTCATCTAGCACAAATGGAACAGGTGGCAGGAGAAATTGTTACTCTGGTTTCTCAGTCTGTTTAATAGTGCCGGTTTGAAATTCCTGCAGTTTTCACTGCAAAACCGAGTTGGAGCTGTTACTTCCCCATATATATTTATGGAGTGGATTTTGCACCTGAAAAGAAACTTTGTTTTCCCAACAAGCTAAGTGAAAGACGGCTTTCACACACAATTATCTTTCAGAACCTAGCATGTGGAGAGACGTTCGTTCATCTAGCACATATGGAACAGTTTGCAGGAGAAATTTTTACTCTGGTTTCTCAGTCTGTTTCCTAGTGCCTGTTTGAAGTTCCTGCAGTTCTCACTGTAAAACCTGATTTGGAACTAGTACCTCCCCATATATATGTATGGAGTGGAATTTGCAACTGAAAAGAAACTTTGTGTTCCCAACAAGCTAGGTGAAAGACAGCTTTCACACACACTTATCTCTCAGAACTGAGCATGTGGAGATACGTTCGTTCATCTAGCACAAAGGGAACGGGTTGAAGGAGAAACTTTTTTCTGGTTTCTCAGTCTGTTTCCTAGTCCCGGTTTGAAGTTCCTGCAGTTTTCACTGTCAAACCGAGTTGGAGATAGTACCTCCCCATATATATGTATGGAGTGGATTTGGCAACTGAAAAAAACTTTGTGTTCCAAACAAGCTTGGTCAAGGACGGCTTTCATACACACTTATCTCTCAGAACTGAGCATGTGTAGAGACGTTCGTTCATCTAGCACAAAGGGAACGGATTGTAGGAGAAACTTTTTCTCTGGTTTCTCAGTCTGTTTCCTAGTGCCTGTTTGAAGTTCCTGCAGTTCTCACACTAAAACCGTGTTGGAGTTTGACCTCCACATATATATGTATGGAGTGTTGTTTGCAACTGAAAAGAAACTTTGTGTTCCAAACAAGCAAGGTGAAGGACGGCTATCACACACACTTATCTCTCAGAACTGAGCATGTGGAGAGACGTTCGTTCATCTAGCACAAAAGGAACGGGTTGCAGGATAAATTTTTACTCTGGTTTCCAAGACTGTTTCCTAGTTTAGGTTTGAAGTTCCTGCATTTTTCACTGTTTAACCGATTAGTAGGTAGTACATCCCCATATATATGTATGGACTGGAGTCTGCAACTAAAAAAAAACTTAGTGTTCCCAACAAGCAAGTTCAAGGACGGCTTTCACACACAATTATCTCTCACAAGTGAGCATGTGGCGAGACGTTCGTTCATCTAGCACAAAGGGAACGGGTTGCAAGAGAAACTTTACTCTGGTTTCTCAGTCTGTTTCCTAGTGCCAGTCTGAATTTCCTGCAGTTTTCACTGTAAAACGTAGTTGGAGCTAGTACCTCACCATATATATGTATGGAGTGGAGGTTTCATCTAAAAAGTAACTTAGTTTTCCCAACAAGCAAGGTGAAGTATGGCTTTCAAACACACTTATCTCTCAGAACTGAGCATGTGGAGATACGTTCGTTCATCTAGCACAAAGGGAACGGGTTGCAGGAGAAACTTTTTTCTGGTTTCTCAGTCTATTTCATAGTGCCGGTTTCAAGTTCCTGCAGTTTTCACTGTTAAACCGAGTTCGAGCTAGTACCACCCCATATATATGTATGGAGTGGATTTGGCAACTGAAAAGAAACTATGTGTTCGCAAAAACCTAGGTGAAGGACGGCTTTCACACAGCCTTATCTCTCACTACTAAGCATGTGGCGAGACGTTCGTTCATCTAGCAAAATGGAACGGGTTGCAGGCGAAAATTTCTCTGGTTTATCAGTCTGTTTCCTAGTGCCAGTTGAAGTTCATGCAGTTTTCACTGTAAAACGGAGTTGGAGCTAATACCTCCCCATATATATGTATGGAGTGGAGTTTTCATCTAAAAATTAACTTAGTTTTCCCAAGAAGTAAGGTGAAGGACGTCTTTAAGACACACTTACCTCTCAGAACTGAGAATGTGGAGAGACGTCCGTTCATCCAGCATAATGGGAACAGGTTGCAGGAGAAACATTTACTCTGGTTTCTCAGTCTATTTCCTAGTGCCTGTTTGAAGTTCCTGCAGTTTAAACTGTAAAACGATGTTGGACCTAGGACCTCCCCATATATATGTATGGAGTGGATTTTGCACCTGAAAAGTAACATTGTGTTCCCAAAAAGCTAGGTGAAGAACGGCTTTCACACACACTTATCTCTCAGAACTGAGCATGTGGAGAAACTTTCGTTCATCTAGCACAAATTACACGGGTTGCAGGAGAAAATTTCTCTGGTTTCTCAGTCTGTGTCTTAGTGCAGGTTGAAGTTCCTGCAGTTTTCACTGTAAAGCGGAGTTGGAGCTATTACCTCCCCATATATATGTACGGAGTGGTGTTTGCAACTAAAAAAACTTAATGTTCCCAACAAGCAAGGTCAAGGAAGGCTTTCACACACAATTATCTCTCAGAACTGAGCATGTGGAGAGACGTTCGTTCATCTAGCAAAAATGGAACGGGTTGCAGGAGAAACTTTACTCTGGTTTCTCAGTCTGTTTCCTAGTGCCGGTTTGAATTTCCTGCAGTTTTCACTCTAAAACGGATTTGTAGCTAGTACATCCCCATATATATGTATGGATTGGTGTTTTCATCTTAAAAGTAACTTAGTTTTCCCAACAAGAAAGTGAATGGCGGCTTTCAAACACACTTATCTCTCAGAACTGAGCATGTGGAGAGACGTTCATTCATCTAGCACAAAGGGAACGGGTTGCAGGAGAAACATTTACTCTGGGTTTTCTGTCATTTTCATACTGCCGGTATGAAGTTCCTGCAGTTCTCACTGTAAAACGGATTTGGAACTAGTACCTCGCCATATATATGTATGGATTGGAGTTTGAACCTGAAAATAAACTTTGTGTTCCCAAAAAGCTACGTGAAGGACGGCTTTCACACACAATTTTCTCTCAGAACTGAGCATGTGGAGTGACGTTCGTTCATCTAGCACAAATGGAACAGGTTGCAGGAGAAATTGTTACTCTGGTTTCTCAGTCTGTTTAATAGTGCCGGTTTGAAATTCCTGCAGTTTTCACTGTAAAACTGAGTTGGAGCTGTTACTTCCCCATATATAATTATGGAGTGGATTTTGCACCTGAAAAGAAACTTTGTGTTCCCAACAAGCTAAGTGAAAGACGGCTTTCACACACAATTATCTCTCAGAACCTAGCATGTGGAGAGACGTTCGTTCATCTAGCACAAATGGAACAGTTTGCAGGAGAAATTTTACTCTGGTTTCTCAGTCTGTTTCCTAGTGCCTGTTTGAAGTTCCTGCAGTTCTCAGTGTAAAACCTGATTTGGAACTAGTACCTCCCCATATATATGTATGGAGTGGAATTTGCAACTGAAAAGAAACTTTGTGTTCCCAACAAGCTAGGTGAAAGACAGCTTTCACACACACTTATCTCTCAGAACTGAGCATGTGGAGATACGTTCGTTCATCTAGCACAAAGGGAACGGGTTGAAAGAGAAACTTTTTTTGGTTTCTCAGTCTGTTTCCTAGTCCCGGTTTGAAGTTCCTGCAGTTTTCACTGTAAAACCGAGTTGGAGATAGTACCTCCCCATATATATGTATGGAGTGGATTTGGCAACTGAAAACAAACTTTGTGTTCCAAACAAGCTTGGTGAAGGACGGCTTTCACACACACTTATCTCTCAGAACTGAGCATGTGGAGAGACGTTCGTTCATCTAGCACAAAGGGAACGGTTTGCAGGATAAACTTTTACTCTGGTTTCTCAGTCTGTTTCCTATTGCCGGTTTGAAGTTCCTGCAGTTTTCACTGTAAAACGGAGTTGGAGCTAATACCTCCCCATATATATGTATGGAGTGGAGTTTTCATCTAAAAATTAACTTAGTTTTCCCAAGAAGTAAGTTGAAGGACCTCTTTAAGACACACTTAACTCTCAGAACTAAGAATGTGGAGAGACGTCCGTTCATCCAGCATAATGGGAACAGTTTGCAGGAGAAACTTTTACTCTGGTTTCTCAGTCTGTTTCCTAGTGCCTGTTTGAAGTTCCTGCAGTTTAAACTGTAATACGGTGTTGGACCTAGGACCTCCCCATATAAATGTATGGTTTGGAATTTTCATCCAAAAAGTAACTTAGTTTTCCGAAGAAGCAAGGTGAAGGACGTCTTTTAAAAACTCTTATCTGTTAGAACTGAGCATGTGGAGAGACTTTCGTTCATCTAGCACAAAGGGAACAGGTTGCATGATAAACTTTTACTCTGGTTTCTCAGTCTGTTTCCTAGGGCCTGTTTGAAGATCCTGCAGTTTCTTCTGTAAAACCGAGTTGGAGCTTGTACCTCCCCATACATATGTATGGAGTGGAGTTTGCAACTAAAAGAAAATTTGTGTGCCCAACAAGCTATGTGAAGGAAGGCTTTCACACAGCCTTATCTCTCAGTACATAGCATGTGGCGAGACGTTCGTTCATCTAGCAAAAATGGAAAGGGTTGCAGGCGAAACTGTTACTCTGGTTTCTCACTCTTTTTCCTAGAGCCGGTTGCAGTTCCTGCAGTTTTCACTTTAAAACGGATTTGGAGCTACTACCTCCCCATATATATGTATGGAGTGGAGTATTCATCTAAAAAGTAACTTAGTTTTCCCAAGAAGCAAGGTGAAGGACGGCTTTCAAACACACTTATCTCTCAGAACTGAGCATGTGGAGAGACGTTCTTTCATCTACAACAAAAGGAAAGTTTGCAGGAGAAACTTTTACTCTGGTTTAAAAGTCTGTTTCCTAGTGCCGGTTTGAAGTTCCTGCAGTTTTCACTGTAAAACCGAGTTGGAGCTAGGACCTCCCCATATATATTTTTGGAGTGAAGTTTGCAACTGTGAAAACCTTTGTGTTCCAAACAACAAGGTGAACTACGGCTTTCACACACACTTATCTCTCAGAACTGAGCATGTGGAGAGACTTTGTTCATCTAGCCGAAAGTGAATGGTTTGCAGGAGAAACTTTTACTCTAGATTCTCAGTCTGTTTCCTAGTGCCTCTTTGAATTTCCTGCAGTTTTCACTTTAAAAAAGATTTGGAGCTAGTACCTCCTCATATATATATATGGAATGGAGTTGGCAACTGGAAAGAAACTTTGTGTTCCCAACAAGGTAGTTGAAGGACGCCTTTCACACACACTTATCTCTCAGAACTGAGCATTTGGAGAGACGTTCATTCATCCAGCATAATGGGAACAGGTTGCAGGAGAAACTTTTACTCTGGTTTCTCAGTCTGTTTCCTAGTGCCTGTTTGAAGTTCCTGCAGTTCTCACACTAAAACCATGTTGGAGTTTTACCTCCACATATGTATGTATGGAGTGTTGTTTGCAACTGAAAAGAAACTTTGTGTTCCAAACAAGCAAGGTGAAGGACGGCTATCACACACACTTATCTCTCAGAACTGAGCATGTGGGGAGACGTTCGTTCATCTAGCACAAAAGGAACGGGATGCAGGATAAATATTTACTCTGGTTTCCAAGACTGTTTCCTAGTTTAGGTTTGAAGTTCCTGCATTTTTCACTGTTGAACCGATTAGTAGGTAGTACATCCCCATATATATGTATGGACTGGAGTCTGCAACTAAAAAAAAACTTAGTGTTCCCAACAAGCAAGTTCAAGGACGGCTTTCACACACAATTATCTCTCACAAGTGAGCATGTGCGAGACGTTCGTTCATCTAGCATTAGGGAACGGGTTGCAAGAGAAACTTTACTCTGGTTTCTCAGTCTGTTTCCTAGTGCCAGTCTGAATTTCCTGCAGTTTTCACTGTAAAACGTAGTTGGAGCTAGTACCTCACCATATATATGTATGGAGTGGAGGTTTCATCTAAAAAGTAACTTAGTTTTCCCAACAAGCAAGGTGAAGTATGGCTTTCAAACATACTTATCTCTCAGAACTGAGCATGTGGAGATACGTTCGTTCATGTAGCACAAAGGGAACTTGTTGCAGGAGAAACTTTTTTCTGGTTTCTCAGTCTATTTCATAGTGCCGGTTTCAAGTTCCTGCAGTTTTCACTGTTAAACCGAGTTCGAGCTAGTACCACCCCATATATATGTATGGAGTGGATTTGGCAACTGAAAAGAAACTATGTGTTCCCAAAAACCTAGGTGAAGGACGGCTTTCACACAGCCTTATCTCTCACTACTTAGCATGTGGCGAGACGTTCGTTCATCTAGCAAAATGGAACGGGTTGCAGGCGAAAATTTCTCTGGTTTATCAGTCTGTTTCCTAGTGCCAGTTGAAGTTCCTGCAGTTTTCACTGTAAAACGGAGTTGGAGCTATTACCTCCCCATATATATGTATGGAGTGGATTTTGCACCTGAAAATTAACATTGTGTTCCCAAAAAGCTAGGTGAAGAATGGCTTTCACACACACTTATCTCTCAGAACTGAGCATGTGGAGAAACTTTCGTTCATCTAGCACAAATTACACGGGTTGCAGGAGAAAATTTCTCTGGTTTCTCAGTCTGTGTCTTAGTGCAGTTTGAAGTTCCTGCAGTTTTCACTGTAAAGCGGAGTTGGAGCTATTACCTCCCCATATATATGTACGGAGTGGTGTTTGCAACTAAAAAAACTTAGTGTTCCCAACAAGCAAGGTCAAGGAAGGCTTTCACACACAATTATCTCTCAGAACTGAGCATGTGGAGAGACGTTCATTCATCTAGCAAAAATGGAACGGGTTGCAGGAGAAACTTTACTCTGGTTTCTCAGTCTGTTTCCTAGTGCCGGTTGGAATTTCCTGCAGTTTTCACTCTAAAACGTATTTCTAGCTAGTACATCCCCATATATATGTATGGATTGGTGTTCTCATCTAAAAAGTAACTTAGTTTTCCCAACAAGAAAGTGAATGGCGGCTTTCAAACACACTTATCTCTCAGAACTGAGCATGTGGAGAGACGTTCATTCATCTAGCACAAAGGGAACGGGTTGCAGGAGAAACATTTACTCTGGGTTTCCTGTCATTTTCATACTGCCGGTATGAAGTTCCTGCAGTTCTCACTGTAAAACGGATTTGGAACTATTACCTCGCCATATATATGTATGGAGTGGAGTTTGAACCTGAAAATAAACTTTGTGTTCCCAAAAAGCTACGTGAAGGACGGCTTTCACACACACTTTTCTCTGAGAACTGAGCATGTGGAGTGACGTTCGTTCATCTAGTACAAATGGAACAGGTTGCAGGAGAAATTGTTACTCTGGTTTCTCAGTCTGTTTAATAGTGCCGGTTTGAAATTCCTGCAGTTTTCATTGTAAAACCGAGTTGGAGCTGTTACTTCCCCATATATATATATGGAGTGGATTTTGCACCTGAAAAGAATCTTTGTGTTCCCAACAAGCTAAGTGAAAGACGGCTTTCACACACAATTATCTCTCAGAACCTAGCATGTGGAGAGACGTTCGTTCATCTAGCACAAATGGAACAGTTTGCAGGAGAAACTTTTACTCTGGTTTCTCAGTCTGTTTCCTAGTGCCTGTTTGAAGTTCCTGCAGTTCTCACTGTAAAACCTGATTTGGAACTAGTACCTCCCCATATATATGTATGGAGTGGAATTTGCAACTGAAAAGAAACTTTGTGTTCCCAACAAGCTAGGTGAAAGACAGCTTTCACACACACTGATCTCACAGAACTGAGCATGTGGAGATACGTTCGTTCATCTTGCACAAAGTGAACGGGTTGAAGGAGAAACTTTTTTCTGGTTTCTCAGTCTGTTTCCTAGTCCCGGTTTGAAGTTCCTGCAGTTTTCACTGTAAAACCGAGTTGGAGATAGTACCTCCCCATATATATGTATGGAGTGGATTTGGAAACTGAAAACAAACTTTGTGTTCCAAACAAGCTTGGTGAAGGACGGGTTTCACACACACTTATCTCTCAGAACTGAGCATGTGGAGAGACGTTCGTTCATCTAGCACAAAGGGAACGGGATGCAGGAGAAACTTTTACTCTGGTTTCTCAGTCTGTTTCCTATTACCGGTTTGAAGTTCCTGCAGTTTTCACTGTAAAACCGAGTTGGAGCATGTACCTCCCCATATATAAGTATCGAGTGGAGTTTGCAACTTAAAGAAACTTTGTCTTCCCAACAAGCTAGGTGAAGGACGGCTTACACACAGCATTATCTCTCAGTAAATAGCATGTGACGAGACGTTCGTTCATCTAGCAAAAAGTGAACGGTTTGCAGGATAAACTTTTACTCTGGTTTCTCAGTCTGTTTCCTAGTGCCGGTTTGAAGTTCCTGCAGTTTTCACTGTAAAACGAAGTTGGAGCTAATACCTCCCCATATATATGTATGGAGTGGAGTTTTCATCTAAAAATTAACTTAGTTTTCCCAAGAAGTAAGGTGAAGGACGTCTTTAAGACACAATTACCTCTCAGAACTGAGAATGTGGAGAGACGTCCGTTCATCCAGCATAATGGGAACAGGTTGCAGGAGAAACTTTTACTCTGGTTTCTCAGTCTATTTCCTAGTGCCTGTTTGAAGTTCCTGCAGTTTAAACTGTAAAACGGAGTTGGACCTAGGACCTCCCCATATATATGTATGGTTTGGAATTTTCATCCAAAAAGTAACTTAGTTTTCCGAAGAAGCAAGGTGAAGGACGTCTTTTAAAAACTCTTATCTGTTAGAACTGAGCATGTGGAGAGACGTTCGTTCATCTAGCACAAAGGGAACAGGTTGCATGATAAACTTTTACTCTGGTTTCTCAGTCTGTTTCCTAGTGCCTGTTTGAAGATCCTGCAGTTTCTTCTGTAAAACCGAGTTGGAGCTTGTACCTCCCCATACATAAGTATGGAGTGGAGTTTGAAACTAAAAGAAAATTTGTGTGCCCAACAAGCTATGTGAAGGAAGGCTTTCACACAGCCTTATCTCTCAGTACATAGCATGTGGCGAGACTTTCGTTCATCTAGCAAAAATGGAAAGGGTTGCAGGCGAAACTGTTACTCTGGTTTCTCACTCTTTTTCTTAGTGCCGGTTGCAGTTCCTGCAGTTTTCACTTCAAAACGGATTTGGAACTACTACCTCCCCATATATATGTATGGAGTGGAGTATTCATCTAAAAAGTAACTTAGTTTTCCCAAGAAGAAAGGTGAAGGACGGCTTTCAAACACACTTATCTCTCAGAACTGAGCATTTGGAGAGACGTTCTTTCATCTACAACAAAAGGAAAGGTTGCAGGAGAAACTTTTACTCTGGTTTAAAAGTCTGTTTCCTAGTGCCCGTTTGAAGTTCCTGCAGTTTTCACTGTAAAACCGAGTTGGAGCTAGGACCTCCCCATATATATTTTTGGAGTGAAGTTTGCAACTGTAAAAACCTTTGTGTTCCAAACAACAAGGTGAACTACGGCTTTCACACACACTTATCTCTCAGAACTGAGCATGTGGAGAGACTTTGTTCATCTAGCCCAAAGTGAACGGTTTGCAGGAGAAATTTTTACTCTGGATTCTCAGTCTGTTTCCTAGTGCCTCTTTGAATTTCCTGCAGTTTTCACTTAAAAAAGATTTGGAGCTAGTACCTCCTCATATATATATATGGAATGAAGTTGGCAACTGGAAAGAAACTTTGTGTTCCCAGCAAGGTAGGTGAAGGACGCCTTTCACACACACTTATCTCTCAGAACTGAGCATTTGGAGAGACGTTCATTCATCCAGCATAATGGGAACAGGTTGCAGGAGAAACTTTTACTCTGGTTTCTCAGTCTGTTTCCTAGTGCCTGTTTGAAGTTCCTGCAGTTCTCACACTAAAACCGTGTTGGAGTTTTACCTCCACATATATATGTATGGAGTATTGTTTGCAACTGAAAAGAAACTTTGTGTTCCAAACAAGCAAGGTGAAGGACGGCTATCACACACACTTATCTCTCAGAACTGAGCATGTGGAGAGACGTTCGTTCATCTAGCACAAAAGGAACAGGTTGCAGGATAAATTTTTACTCTGGTTTCCAAGACTGTTTCCTAGTTTAGGTTTGAAGTTCCTGCATTTTTCACTGTTAAACCGATTAGTAGGTACTACATCCCCATATATATGTATGGACTGGAGTCTGCAACTGAAAAGAAACTATGTGTTCCCAAAAACCTAGGTGAAGAACGGCTTTCACACAGCCTTATCTCTCACTACTAAGCATGTGGCGAGACGTTCGTTCATCTAGCAAAATGGAACGGGTTGCAGGCGAAAATTTCTCTGGTTTATCAGTCTGTTTCCTAGTGCCAGTTGAAGTTCCTGCAGTTTTCACTGTAAAACGGAGTTGGAGCTATTACCTCCCCATATATATGTATGGAGTGGATTTTGCACCTGAAAAGTAACATTGTGTTCCCAAAAAGCTAGGTGAAGAACGGCTTTCACACACACTTATCTCTCAGAACTGAGCATGTGGAGAAACTTTCGTTCATCTAGCACAAATTACACGGGTTGCAGGAGAAAATTTCTCTGGTTTCTCAGTCTGTGTCTTAGTGCAGGTTGAAGTTCCTGCAGTTTTCACTGTAAAGCGGAGTTGGAGCTATTACCTCCCCATATATATGTACGGAGTGGTGTTTGCAACTAAAAAAACTTAGTGTTCCCAACAAGCAAGGTCAAGGAAGGCTTTCACACACAATTATCTCTCAGAACTGAGCATGTGGAGAGACGTTCGTTCATCTAGCAAAAATGGAACGGTTTGCAGGAGAAACTTTACTCTGGTTTCTCAGTCTGTTTCCTAGTGCCGGTTGGAATTTCCTGCAGTTTTCACTCTAAAACGGATTTGTAGCTAGTACATCCCCATATATATGTATGGATTGGTGTTTTCATCTAAAAAGTAACTTAGTTTTCCCAACAAGCAAGTGAATGGCGGCTTTCAAACACACTTATCTCTCAGAACTGAGCATGTGGAGAGACGTTCATTCATCTAGCACAAATGGAACAGGTTGCAGGAGAAATTGTTACTCTGGTTTCTCAGTCTGTTTAATAGTGCCGGTTTGAAATTCCTGCAGTTTTCACTGTAAAACCGAGTTGGAGCTGTTACTTCCCCATATATATTTATGGAGTGGATTTTGCACCTGAAAAGAAACTTTGTGTTCCCAACAAGCTAAGTGAAAGTCGGCTTTCACACACAATTATCTCTCAGAAACTAGCATGTGGAGAGACGTTCGTTCATCTAGCACAAATGGAACAGTTTGCAGGAGAAACTTTTACTCTGGTTTCTCAGTCTGTTTCCTAGTGCCTGTTTGAAGTTCCTGCAGTTCTCACTGTAAAACCTGATTTGGAACTAGTACCACCCCATATATATGTATGGAGTGGAATTTGCAACTGAAAAGAAACTTTGTGTTCCCAACAAGCTAGGTGAAAGACAGCTTTCACACACACTTATCTCTCAGAACTGAGCATGTGGAGATACGTTCGTTCATCTAGCACAAAGGGAACGGGTTTTAGGAGAAACTTTTTTCTGGTTTCTCAGTCTGTTTCCTAGTCCCGGTTTGAAGTTCTTGCAGTTTTCACTGTAAAACAGGGTTGGAGATAGTACCTCCCCATATATATGTATGGAGTGGATTTGGCAACTGAAAACAAACTTTGTGTTCCAAACAAGCTTGGTGAAGGACGGCTTTCACACACACTTTTCTCTCAGAACTGAGCATGTGGAGAGATGTTCGTTCATCTTGCACAAAGGGAACGGGATGCAGGGGAAACTTTTACTCTGGTTTCTCAGTCTGTTTCCTATTACCGGTTTGAAGTTCCTGCAGTTTTCACTGTAAAACCGAGTTGGAGCAAGTACCTCCCCATATATAAGTATGGAGTGGAGTTTGCAACTTAAAGAAACTTTGTGTTCCCAACAAGCTAGGTGAAGGACGGCTTACACACAGCATTATCTCTCAGTAAATAGCATGTGACGAGACGTTCGTTCATCTAGCAAAAAGTGAACGGTTTGCAGGAAAAACTTTTACTCTGGTTTCTCAGTCTGTTTCCTAGTGCCGGTTTGAAGTTCCTGCAGTTTTCACTGTAAAACGGAGTTGGAGCTAATACCTCCCCATATATATGTACGGAGTGGTGTTTGCAACTAAAAAAACTTAGTGTTCCCAACAAGCAAGGTCAAGGAAGGCTTTCACACACAATTATCTCTCAGAACTGAGCATGTGGAGAGACGTTCGTTCAACCAGCAAAAATGGAACGGGTTGCAGGAGAAAATTTCTCTGGTTTCTCAGTCTGTGTCTTAGTGCAGGTTGAAGTTCCTGCAGTTTTCACTGTAAAGCGGAGTTGGAGCTATTACCTCCCCATATATATGTACGGATTGGTGTTTGCAACTAAAAAAACTTAGTGTTCCCAACAAGCAAGGTCAAGGAAGGCTTTCACACACAATTATCTCTCAGAACTGAGCATGTGGAGAGACGTTCGTTCATCTAGCAAAAATGGAACGGGTTGCAGGAGAAACTTTACTCTGGTTTCTCAGTCTGTTTCCTAGTGCCGGTTTGAATTTCCTGCAGTTTTCACTCTAAAACGGATTTGTAGCTAGTACATCCCCATATATATGTATGGATTGGTGTTTTCATCTAAAAAGTAACTTAGTTTTCCCAACAAGAAAGTGAATGGCGGCTTTCAAACACACTTATCTCTCAGAACTGAGCATGTGGAGAGACGTTCATTCATCTAGCACAAAGGGAACGGGTTGCAGGAGAAACATTTACTCTGGGTTTTCTGTCATTTTCATACTGCCAGTATGAAGTTCCTGCAGTTCTCACTGTAAAACGGATTTGGAACTAGTACCTCGCCATATATATGTATGGAGTGGAGTTTGAACCTGAAAATAAACTTTGTGTTCCCAAAAAGCTACGTGAAGGACGGCTTTCACACACACTTTTCTCTCAGAACTGAGCATGTGGAGTGACGTTCGTTCATCTAGCACAAATGGAACAGGTTGCAGGAGAAATTGTTACTCTGGTTTCTCAGACTGTTTAATAGTGCCGGTTTGAAATTCCTGCAGTTTTCACTGTAAAACCGAGTTGGAGCTGTTACTTCCCCATATATATTTATGGAGTGGATTTTGCACCTGAAAAGAAACTTTGTGTTCCCAACAAGCTAAGTGAAAGACGGCTTTCACACACAATTATCTCTCAGAACCTAGCATGTGGAGAGACGTTCGTTCATCTAGCACAAATGGAACAGTTTGCAGGAGAAACTTTTACTCTGGTTTCTCAGTCTGTTTCCTAGTGCCTGTTTGAAGTTCCTGCAGTTCTCACTGTAAAACCTGATTTGGAACTAGTACCTCCCCATATATATGTATGGAGTGGAATTTGCAACTGAAAAGAAACTTTGTGTTCCCAACAAGCTAGGTGAAAGACAGCTTTCACACACACTTATCTCTCAGAACTGAGCATGTGGAGATACGTTCGTTCATCTAGCACAAAGGGAACGGGTTGAAGGAGAAACTTTTTTCTGGTTTCTCAGTCTGTTTCCTAGTCCCGGTTTGAAGTTCCTGCAGTTTTCACTGTAAAACCGAGTTGGAGATAGTACCTCCCCATATATATGTATGGAGTGGATTTGGCAACTGAAAACAAACTTTGTGTTCCAAACAAGCTTGGTGAAGGACGGCTTTCACACACACTTTTCTCTCAGAACTGAGCATGTGGAGAGACGTTCTTTCATCTAGCACAAAGGGAACGGGATGCAGGAGAAACTTTTACTCTGGTTTCTCAGTCTGTTTCCTATTACCGGTTTGAAGTTCCTGCAGTTTTCACTGTAAAACCGAGTTGGAGCAAGAACCTCCCCATATATAAGTATGGAGTGGAGTTTGCAACTTAAAGAAACTTTGTGTTCCCAACAAGCTAGGTGAAGGACGGCTTACACACAGCATTATCTCTCAGTAAATAGCATGTGACGAGACGTTCGTTCATCTAGCAAAAAGTGAACGGTTTGCAGGATAAACTTTTACTCTGGTTTCTCAGTCTGTTTCCTAGTGCCGGTTTGAAGTTCCTGCAGTTTTCACTGTAAAACGGAGTTGGAGCTAATACCTCCCCATATGTATGTATGGAGTGGAGTTTTCATCTAAAAATTAACTTAGTTTTCCCAAGAAGTAAGGTGAAGGACGTCTTTAAGACACACTTACCTCTCAGAACTGAGAATGTGGAGAGACGTCTGTTCATCCAGCATAATGGGAACAGGTTGCAGGAGAAACTTTTACTCTGGTTTCTCAGTCTATTTCCTAGTGCCTGTTTGAAGTTCCTGCAGTTCTCACACTAAAACCGTGTTGGAGTTTTACCTCCACATATATATGTATGGAGTGTTGTTTGCAACTGAAAAGAAACTTTGTGTTCCAAACAAGCAAGGTGAAGGACGGCTATCACACACACTTATCTCTCAGAACTGAGCATGTGGAGAGACGTTCGTTCATCTAGCACAAAAGGAACGGGTTGCAGGATAAATTTTTACTCTGGTTTCCAAGACTGTTTCCTAGTTTAGGTTTGAAGTTCCTGCATTTTTCACTGTTAAACCGATTAGTAGGTAGTACATCCCCATATATATGTATGGAATGGAGTCTGCAACTGAAAAGAAACTATGTGTTCCCAAAAACCTAGGTGAAGGACGGCTTTCACACAGCCTTATCTCTCACTACTAAGCATGTGGCGAGACGTTCGTTCATCTAGCAAAATGGAACGGGTTGCAGGCGAAAATTTATCTGGTTTAACAGTCTGTTTCCTAGTGCCAGTTGAAGTTCCTGCAGTTTTCACTGTAAAACGGAGTTGGAGCTATTACCTTCCCATATATATGTATGGAGTGGATTTTGCACCTGAAAATTAACATTGTGTTCCCAAAATGCTAGGTGAAGAACGGCTTTCACACACACTTATCTCTCAGAACTGAGCATGTGGAGAAACTTTCGTTCATCTAGCACAAATTACACGGGTTGCAGGAGAAAATTTCTCTGGTTTCTCAGTCTGTGTCTTAGTGCAGGTTGAAGTTCCTGCAGTTTTCACTGTAAAGCGGAGTTGGAGCTATTACCTCCCCATATATATGTACGGATTGGTGTTTGCAACTAAAAAAACTTAGTGTTCCCAACAAGCAAGGTCAAGGAAGGCTTTCACACACAATTATCTCTCAGAACTGAGCATGTGGAGAGACGTTCGTTCATCTAGCAAAAATGGAACGGGTTGCAGGAGAAACTTTACTCTGGTTTCTCAGTCTGTTTCCTAGTGCCGGTTTGAATTTCCTGCAGTTTTCACTCTAAAACGGATTTGTAGCTAGTACATCCCCATATATATGTATGGATTGGTGTTTTCATCTAAAAAGTAACTTAGTTTTCCCAACAAGAAAGTGAATGGCGGCTTTCAAACACACTTATCTCTCAGAACTGAGCATGTGGAGAGACGTTCATTCATCTAGCACAAAGGGAACGGGTTGCAGGAGAAACATTTACTCTGGGTTTTCTGTCATTTTCATACTGCCAGTATGAAGTTCCTGCAGTTCTCACTGTAAAACGGATTTGGAACTAGTACCTCGCCATATATATGTATGGAGTGGAGTTTGAACCTGAAAATAAACTTTGTGTTCCCAAAAAGCTACGTGAAGGACGGCTTTCACACACACTTTTCTCTCAGAACTGAGCATGTGGAGTGACGTTCGTTCATCTAGCACAAATGGAACAGGTTGCAGGAGAAATTGTTACTCTGGTTTCTCAGACTGTTTAATAGTGCCGGTTTGAAATTCCTGCAGTTTTCACTGTAAAACCGAGTTGGAGCTGTTACTTCCCCATATATATTTATGGAGTGGATTTTGCACCTGAAAAGAAACTTTGTGTTCCCAACAAGCTAAGTGAAAGACGGCTTTCACACACAATTATCTCTCAGAACCTAGCATGTGGAGAGACGTTCGTTCATCTAGCACAAATGGAACAGTTTGCAGGAGAAACTTTTACTCTGGTTTCTCAGTCTGTTTCCTAGTGCCTGTTTGAAGTTCCTGCAGTTCTCACTGTAAAACCTGATTTGGAACTAGTACCTCCCCATATATATGTATGGAGTGGAATTTGCAACTGAAAAGAAACTTTGTGTTCCCAACAAGCTAGGTGAAAGACAGCTTTCACACACACTTATCTCTCAGAACTGAGCATGTGGAGATACGTTCGTTCATCTAGCACAAAGGGAACGGGTTGAAGGAGAAACTTTTTTCTGGTTTCTCAGTCTGTTTCCTAGTCCCGGTTTGAAGTTCCTGCAGTTTTCACTGTAAAACCGAGTTGGAGATAGTACCTCCCCATATATATGTATGGAGTGGATTTGGCAACTGAAAACAAACTTTGTGTTCCAAACAAGCTTGGTGAAGGACGGCTTTCACACACACTTTTCTCTCAGAACTGAGCATGTGGAGAGACGTTCTTTCATCTAGCACAAAGGGAACGGGATGCAGGAGAAACTTTTACTC
The DNA here is from genome assembly GCF_036321535.1 of Camelus dromedarius. Lineage (NCBI taxonomy): Eukaryota > Metazoa > Chordata > Mammalia > Artiodactyla > Camelidae > Camelus > Camelus dromedarius. The sequence goes on along the minus strand of NC_087470.1, from coordinate 10,278,948 downwards.
TGGTTTCTCAGTCTGTTTCCTATTACCGGTTTGAAGTTCCTGCAGTTTTCACTGTAAAACCGAGTTGGAGCAAGAACCTCCCCATATATAAGTATGGAGTGGAGTTTGCAACTTAAAGAAACTTTGTGTTCCCAACAAGCTAGGTGAAGGACGGCTTACACACAGCATTATCTCTCAGTAAATAGCATGTGACGAGACGTTCGTTCATCTAGCAAAAAGTGAACGGTTTGCAGGATAAACTTTTACTCTGGTTTCTCAGTCTGTTTCCTAGTGCCGGTTTGAAGTTCCTGCAGTTTTCACTGTAAAACGGAGTTGGAGCTAATACCTCCCCATATGTATGTATGGAGTGGAGTTTTCATCTAAAAATTAACTTAGTTTTCCCAAGAAGTAAGGTGAAGGACGTCTTTAAGACACACTTACCTCTCAGAACTGAGAATGTGGAGAGACGTCTGTTCATCCAGCATAATGGGAACAGGTTGCAGGAGAAACTTTTACTCTGGTTTCTCAGTCTATTTCCTAGTGCCTGTTTGAAGTTCCTGCAGTTCTCACACTAAAACCGTGTTGGAGTTTTACCTCCACATATATATGTATGGAGTGTTGTTTGCAACTGAAAAGAAACTTTGTGTTCCAAACAAGCAAGGTGAAGGACGGCTATCACACACACTTATCTCTCAGAACTGAGCATGTGGAGAGACGTTCGTTCATCTAGCACAAAAGGAACGGGTTGCAGGATAAATTTTTACTCTGGTTTCCAAGACTGTTTCCTAGTTTAGGTTTGAAGTTCCTGCATTTTTCACTGTTAAACCGATTAGTAGGTAGTACATCCCCATATATATGTATGGAATGGAGTCTGCAACTGAAAAGAAACTATGTGTTCCCAAAAACCTAGGTGAAGGACGGCTTTCACACAGCCTTATCTCTCACTACTAAGCATGTGGCGAGACGTTCGTTCATCTAGCAAAATGGAACGGGTTGCAGGCGAAAATTTATCTGGTTTAACAGTCTGTTTCCTAGTGCCAGTTGAAGTTCCTGCAGTTTTCACTGTAAAACGGAGTTGGAGCTATTACCTTCCCATATATATGTATGGAGTGGATTTTGCACCTGAAAATTAACATTGTGTTCCCAAAAAGCTAGGTGAAGAACGGCTTTCACACACACTTATCTCTCAGAACTGAGCATGTGGAGAAACTTTCGTTCATCTAGCACAAATTACACGGGTTGCAGGAGAAAATTTCTCTGGTTTCTCAGTCTGTGTCTTAGTGCAGGTTGAAGTTCCTGCAGTTTTCACTGTAAAGCGGAGTTGGAGCTATTACCTCCCCATATATATGTACGGAGTGGTGTTTGCAACTAAAAAAACTTAGTGTTCCCAACAAGCAATGTCAAGGAAGGCTTTCACACACAATTATCTCTCAGAACTGAGCATCTGAAGAGACGTTCGTTCATCTAGCAAAAATGGAACGGGTTGCAGGAGAAACTTTACTCTGGTTTCTCAGTCTGTTTCCTAGTGCCGGTTTGAATTCCCTGCAGTTTTCACTCTAAAACGGATTTGTAGCTAGTACATCCCCATATATATGTATGGATTGGTGTTTTCATCTAAAAAGTAACTTAGTTTTCCCTACAAGAAAGTGAATGGCGGCTTTCAAACACACTTATCTCTCAGAACTGAGCATGTGGAGAGACGTTCGTTCATCTAGCACAAAGGGAACGGGTTGCAGGAGAAACATTTACTCTGGGTTTTCTGTCATATTCATACTGCCGGTATGAAGTTCCTGCAGTTCTCACTGTAAAACGGATTTGGAACTATTACCTCGCCATATATATGTATGGAGTGGAGTTTGAACCTGAAAATAAACTTTGTGTTCCCAAAAAGCTACGTGAAGGACGGCTTTCACACACACTTTTCTCTCAGAACTGAGCATGTGGAGTGACGTTCGTTCATCTAGCACAAATGGAACAGGTTGCAGGAGAAATTGTTACTCTGGTTTCTCAGTCTGTTTAATAGTGCCGGTTTGAAATTCCTGCAGTTTTCACTGTAAAACCGAGTTGGAGCTGTTACTTCCCCATATATATTTATGGAGTGGATTTTGCACCTGAAAAGAAACGTTGTGTTCCCAACAAGCTAAGTGAAAGACAGCTTTCACACACAATTATCTCTCAGAACCTAGCATGTGGAGAGACGTTCGTTCATCTAGCACAAATGGAACACTTTGCAGGAGAAACTTTTACTCTGGTTTCTCAGTCTGTTTCCTAGTGCCTGTTTGAAGTTCCTGCAGTTCTTACTGTAAAACCTGATTTGGAACTAGTACCTCCCAATATATATGTATGGAGTGGAATTTGCAACTGAAAAGAAACTTTGTGTTCCCAACAAGCTAGGTGATAGACAGCTTTCACACACACTTATCTCTCAGAACTGAGCATGTGGAGATACGTTCGTTCATCTAGCACAAAGGGAACGGGTTGAAGGAGAAACTTTTTTCTGGTTTCTCAGTCTGTTTCCTAGTCCCGGTTTGAAGTTCCTGCAGTTTTCACTTTAAAACAGAGTTGGAGATAGTACCTCCCCATATATATGTATGGAGTGGATTTGGCAACTGAAAACAAACTTTGTGTTCCAAACAAGCTTGGTGAAGGACGGCTTTCACACACACTTATCTCTCAGAACTGAGCATGTGGAGAGACGTTCGTTCATCTAGCACAAAGGGAACGGTTTGCAGGATAAACTTTTACTCTGGTTTCTCAGTCTGTTTCCTAGTGCCGGTTTGAAGTTCCTGCAGTTTTCACTGTAAAATGGAGTTGGAGCTAATACCTCCCCATATATATGTATGGAGTGGAGTTTTCATCTAAAAATTAACATAGTTTTCCCAAGAAGTAAGGTGAAGGACGTCTTTAAGACACACTTATCTCTCAGAACTAAGAATGTGGACAGACGTCCGTTCATCCAGCATAATGGGAACAGTTTGCAGGAGAAACTTTTACTCTGGTTTCTCAGTCTATTTCCTAGTGCCTGTTTGAAGTTCCTGCAGTTTAAACTGTAAAACGGAGTTGGACCTAGGACCTCCCCATATATATGTATGGTTTGGAATTTTCATCCAAAAAGTAAGTTAGTTTTCCGAAGAAGCAAGGTGAAGGACGTCTTTTAAAAACTCTTATCTGTTAGAACTGAGCATGTGGAGAGACTTTCGTTCATCTACCACACAAAGGGAACAGGTTGCATGATAAACTTTTACTCTGGTTTCTCAGTCTTTTTCCTAGGGCCTGTTTGAAGATCCTGCAGTTTCTTCTGTAAAACCGAGTTGGAGCTTGTACCTCCCCATACATAAGTATGGAGTGGAGTTTGAAACTAAAAGAAAATTTGTGTGCCCAACAAGCTATGTGAAGGAAGGCTTTCACACAGCCTTATCTCTCAGTACATAGCATGTGGCGAGACGTTCGTTCATCTAGCAAAAATGGAAAGGGTTGCAGGCGAAACGGTTACTCTGGTTTCTCACTCTTTTTCCTAGTGCCGGTTGCAGTTCCTGCAGTTTTCACTTTAAAACGGATTTGGAGCTACTACCTCCCCATATATATGTATGGAGTGGAGTATTCATCTAAAAAGTAACTTAGTTTTCCCAAGAAGCAAGGTGAAGGACGGCTTTCAAACACACTTATCTCTCAGAACTGAGCATGTGGAGAGACGTTCTTTCATCTAGAACAAAAGGAAAGGTTGCAGGAGAAACTTTTACTCTGGTTAAAAGTCTGTTTCCTAGTGCCGGTTTGAAGTTCCTGCAGTTTTCACTGTAAAACCGAGTTGGAGCTAGGACCTCCCCATATATATTTTTGGAGTGAAGTTTGCAACTGTGAAAACCTTTGTGTTCCAAACAACAAGGTGAACTACGGCTTTCACACACACTTATCTCTCAGAACTGAGCATGTGTAGAGACTTTGTTCATCTAGCCCAAAGTGAACGGTTTGCAGGAGAAACTTTTACTCTGGATTCTCAGTCTGTTTCCTAGTGCCTCTTTGAATTTCCTGCAGTTTTCACTTTAAAAAAGGTTTGGAGCTAGTACCTCCTCATATATATATATGGAATGGAGTTGGCAACTGGAAAGAAACTTTGTGTTCCCAACAAGGTAGGTGAAGGACGCCTTTCACACACACTTATCTCTCAGAACTAAGCACTTGGAGAGACGTTCATTCATCCAGCATAATGGGAACAGGTTGCAGGAGAAACTTTTACTCTGGTTTCTCAGTCTGTTTCCTAGTGCCTGTTTGAAGTTCCTGCAGTTCTCACACTAAAACCGTGTTGGAGTTTTACCTCCACATATATATGTATGGAGTGTTGTTTGCAACTGAAAAGAAACTTTGTGTTCCAAACAAGCAAGGTGAAGGACGGCTATCACACACACTTATCTCTCAGAACTGAGCATGTGGAGAGACGTTCGTTCATCTAGCACAAAAGGAACGGGTTGCAGGATAAATTTTTACTCTGGTTTCCAAGACTGTTTCCTAGTTTAGGTTTGAAGTTCCTGCATTTTTCACTGTTAAACCGATTAGTAGGTAGTACATCCCCATATATATGTATGGACTGGAGTCTGCAACTAAAAAAAAACTTAGTGTTCCCAACAAGCAAGGTCAAGGACGGTTTTCACACACAATTATCTCTCACAAGTGAGCATGTGGCGAGACGTTCTTTCATCTAGCAAAATGGAACGGGTTTCAAGAGAAAATTTACTCTGGTTTATCACTCTGTTTCCTAGTGCCAGTTGAAGTTCCTGCAGTTTTCACTGTAAAACGGAGTTGGAGCTATTACCTCCCCATATATATGTATGGAGTGGATTTTGCACCTGAAAAGTAACATTGTGTTCCCAACAAGCTGGTTGAAGGACGGCTTTCACACACAATTATCTCTCAGAACTGAGCATGTGGTGAGACGTACGTTCATCTAGCACAAAGTGAACGGGTTGCAGGAGAAATTTTTTTCTGGTTTCTCAGTCTATTTCATAGTGCCGGTTTCAAGTTCCTGCAGTTTTCACTGTTAAACCGAGTTCGAGCTAGTACCACCCCATATATATGTATGGAGTGGATTTGGCAACTGAAAAGAAACTATGTGTTCCCAAAAACCTAGTTGAAGGACGGCTTTCACACAGCCTTATCTCTCACTACATAGCATGTGGCGAGACGTTCGTTTATCTAGCAAAATGGAACGGGTTGCAGGCGAAAATTTCTCTGGTTTCTCAGTGTGTGTCTTAGTGCAGGTTGAAGTTCCTGCAGTTTTCACTGTAAAACGGAGTTGGAGCTATTACCTCCCCATATATATGTACGGAGTGGTGTTTGCAACTAAAAAAACTTAGTGTTCCCAACAAGCAAGGTCAAGGAAGGGTTTCACACACAATTATCTCTCAGAACTGAGCATGTGGAGAGACGTTCGTTCATCTAGCACAAATTACACGGGTTGCAGGAGAAACTTTACTCTGGTTTCTCAGTCTGTTTCCTAGTGCCGGTTTGAATTTCCTGCAGTTTTCACTCTAAAACGGATTTGTAGCTAGTACATCCCCATATATATGTATGGATTTGTGTTTTCATCTAAAATGTAACTTAGTTTCCCCAACAAGAAAGTGAATGGCGGCTTTCAAACACACTTATCTCTCAGAACTGAGAATGTGGAGAGACGTTCATTCATCTAGCACAAAGGGAACGGTTTTCAGGAGAAACATTTACTCTGGGTTTTCGGTCTTTTTCATACTGCCGGTATGAAGTTCCTGCAGTTCTCACGGTAAAACGGATTTGGAACTATTACCTCGCCATATATATGTATGGAGTGGAGTTTGAACCTGAAAATAAACTTTGTGTTCCCAAAAAGCTACGTGAAGAACGGCTTTCACACACACTTTTCTCTCAGAACTGAGCATGTGGAGTGACGTTCGTTCATCTAGCACAAATGGAACAGGTGGCAGGAGAAATTGTTACTCTGGTATCTCAGTCTGTTTAATAGTGCCGGTTTGAAATTCCTGCAGTTTTCACTGCAAAACCGAGTTGGAGCTGTTACTTCCCCATATATATTTATGGAGTGGATTTTGCACCTGAAAAGAAACTTTGTTTTCCCAACAAGCTAAGTGAAAGACGGCTTTCACACACAATTATCTTTCAGAACCTAGCATGTGGAGAGACGTTCGTTCATCTAGCACATATGGAACAGTTTGCAGGAGAAATTTTTACTCTGGTTTCTCAGTCTGTTTCCTAGTCCCGGTTTGAAGTTCCTGCAGTTTTCACTGTCAAACCGAGTTGGAGATAGTACCTCCCCATATATATGTATGGAGTGGATTTGGCAACTGAAAAAAACTTTGTGTTCCAAACAAGCTTGGTCAAGGACGGCTTTCATACACACTTATCTCTCAGAACTGAGCATGTGGAGAGACGTTCGTTCATCTAGCACAAAGGGAACGGATTGTAGGAGAAACTTTTTCTCTGGTTTCTCATTCTGTTTCTTAGTGCCGGTTTGAGTTCCTGCAGTTTACACTGGAAGACCGAGTTGGAGCTAGTTCTTCCCCATACATAAGTATGGAATGTAGTTTGCAACTATAATAAACTTTGAGTTCCCAACAAGGTTGTTGAATGTAGTCTTTCACACACCATTTTCTCTCAGTACCTAGCATGTGGCGAGACGCTCGTTCATCTAGCCCAAAGGGAACGTTTTGCAGGAGAAACTATTACTCTGGGTTCTCAGTCTGAATCCTAGTTCCGGTTTGAATTTCCTGCAGTTTTCACTGTAAAACCGAGTTGGAGCTATTACCTCCCCATATAAATGTTTGGAGTGGAGTTTGCACCTGAAAAGTAACATTGTGTTCCCAAAAAGCTAGGTGAAGAACGGCTTTCACACACACTTATCTCTCAGAACTGAGCATGTGTAGAAATGTTCGTTCATCTAGCACAAATTGAACGGGTTGCAGGAGAAAATTTCTCTGGTTTCTCAGTCTGTGTCTTAGTGCCGGTTGAAATTCCTGCAGTTTTCACTGTAAAGCGGAGTTGGAGCTATTACCTCCCCATATATATGTACGGAGTGGTGTTTGCAAATAAAAAAAATTAGTGTTCCCAACAAGCAAGGTCAAGGACGGCTTTCACACACAATTATCTCTTAGAACTGAGCATGTGGATAGACGTTCGTTCATCTAGCACAAAGGGAACGGGTTGCAGGAGAAACTTTTACTCTGGGTTTTCAGTCTGTTTCATACTGCCGGTATGAAGTTCCTGCAGTTCTCACTGTAAAACAGATTTGGAGGTAGTACCTCGCCATATATATGTATGGAGTGGAGTTTGAACCTGAAAATAAGCTTTGTGTTCCCAACAAGCTACGTGAAGTTTGGCTTTCACACACATTTTTCTCTCAGAACTGAGCATGTGTAGTGACGTTCGTTCATCTAGCACAAATGGAACAGGTGGCAAGAGAAATTGTTACTCTGGTTTCTCAGTCTGTTTAATAGTGCCGGTTTGAAATTCCTGCAGTTTTCACTGTAAAACCGAGTTGGAGCTGTTACTTCCCCATATATATTTATGGAGTGGATTTTGCACCTGAAAAGAAACTTTGTGTTCCCAACAAGCTAAGTGAAAGACGGCTTTCACACACAATTATCTCTCAGAAATGAGCATGTGGAGAGACGTTCGTTCATCTAGCACAAATGGAACAGTTTGCAGGAGAAACTTTTACTCTGGTTTCTCAGTCTGTTTCCTAGTGCCTGTTTGAAGTTCCTGCAGTTCTCACTGTAAAACCTGATTTGGAACTAGTACCTCCCCATATATATGTATGGAGTGGAATTTGCAACTGAAAAGAAACTTTGTGTTCCCAACAAGCTAGGTGAAAGACAGCTTTCACACACACTTATCTCTCAGAACTGAGCATGTGGAGATACGTTCGTTCATCTAGCACAAAGGGAACGGGTTGAAGGAGAAACTTTTTTCTGGTTTCTCAGTCTGTTTCCTAGTCCCGGTTTGAAGTTCCTGCAGTTTTCACTGCAAAACCGAGTTGGAGATAGTACCTCCCCATATATATGTATGGAGTGGATTTGGCAACTGAAAACAAACTTTGTGTTCCAAACAAGCTTTGTGAAGGACGGCTTTCACACACACTTATCTCTCAGAACTGAGCATGTGGAGAGACGTTCGTTCATCTAGCACAAAGGGAACGGATTGCAGGAGAAACTTTTTCTCTGGTTTCTCAGTCTGTTTCTTAGTGCCGGTTTGAGTTCCTGCAGTTTACACTGTAAAACCGAGTTGGAGCTAGTTCTTCCCCATACATAAGTATGGAATGGAGTTTGCAACTATAATAAACTTTGAGTTCCCAACAAGGTTGTTGAAGGGAGTATTTCACACACCCTTATCTCTCAGTACCTAGCATGTGGCGAGACGCCAATTCATGTAGCCCAAAGGGAACGTTTTGCAGGAGAAACTATTACTCTGGGTTCTCAGTCTGAATCCTAGTTCCGGCTTGAATTTCCTGCAGTTTTCACTGTAAAACCGATTTGGTGCTATTACCTCCCCATATAAATATTTGGAGTGGAGTTTGCACCTGAAAAGTAACATTGTGTTCCCAAAAAGCTAGGTGAAGAACGGCTTTCACACACACTTATATCTCAGAACTGAGCATGTGTAGAAACGTTCGTTCATCTAGCACAAATTGAACGGGTTGCAGGAGAAAATTTCTCTGGTTTCTCAGTCTGTGTCTTAGTGCCGGTTGAAATTCCTGCAGTTTACACTGTAAAGCGGAGTTGGAGCTATTACCTCCCCATATATATGTATGGAGTGGTGTTTGCAACTAAAAAAACTTAGTGTTCCCAACAAGCAAGGTCAAGGACGGCTTTCACACACAATTATCTCTCAGAACTGAGCATGTGGAGAGACGTTCGTTCATCTAGCACAAAGGGAACGGGTTGCAGGAGAAACTTTTACTCTGGGTTTTCAGTCTGTTTCATACTGCCGGTATGAAGTTCCTGCAGTTCTCACTGTAAAACAGATTTGGAGGTAGTACCTCGCCATATATATGTATGGAGTGGAGTTTGAACCTGAAAATAAACTTTGTGTTCCCAACAAGCTACGTGAAGTTTGGCTTTCACACACACTTTTCTCTCAGAACTGAGCATGTGGAGTGACGTTCGTTCATCTAGCACAAATGGAACAGGTGGCAGGAGAAATTGTCACTCTGGTTTCTCAGTCTGTTTAATAGTGCCGGTTTGAAATTCCTGCAGTTTTCACTGTAAAACCGAGTTGGAGTTGTTACTTCCCCTTATATATTTATGGAGTGGATTTTGCACCTGAAAAGAAACTTTGTGTTCCCAACAAGCTAAGTGAAAGACGGCTTTCACACACAATTATCTCTCAGAACTGAGCATGTGGAGAGACGTTCGTTCATCTAGCACAAATGGAACAGTTTGCAGGAGAAACTTTTACTCTGGATTCTCAGTCTGTTTCCTAGTGCCTGTTTGAAGTTCCTGCAGTTCTCACTGTAATATCTGATTTGGAACTAGTACCTCCCCATATATATGTATGGAGTGGAATTTGCAACTGAAAAGAAACTTTGTGTTCCCAACAAGCTAGGTGAAAGACAGCTTTCACACACACTTATCTCTAAGAACTGACCATGTGGAGATACGTTCGTTCATCTAGCACAAAGGGAACGGGTTGCTGGAGAAACTTTTTTCTGGTTTCTCAGACTGTTTCCTAGTGCCGGTTTGAAGTTCCTGCAGTTTTCAATGTAAAACCGAGTTGGAGCTAGTACCACCCCATATATATGTATGGAGTGGATTTGGCAACTGAAAACAAACTTTGTGTTCCAAACAAGCTTGGTGAAGGACGGCTTTCACTCACACTTATCTCTCAGAACTGAGCATGTGGAGAGACGTTCGTTCATCTAGCACAAAGGGAACGGATTGCAGGAGCAATTTTACTCTGGTTTCTCAGTCTGTTTCTTAGTTCCGGTTTGAGTTCCTGCAGTTTACACTTTAAAACCGAGTTGGAGCTAGTTCTTCCCCATACATAAGTATGGAATGGAGTTTGCAACTATAATAAACTTTGAGTTCCCAACAAGGTAGTTGAAGGAAGTCTTTCACACACACTTATCTCTCAGTACCTAGCATGTGGCGAGAGGCTCGTTCATCTAGCCCAAAGGGAACGTTTTGCAGGAGAAACTATTACTCTGGGTTCTCAGTCTGAATCCTAGTTCCGGTTTGAATTTCCTGCAGTTTTCACTGTAAAACCGAGTTGGAGCTATTACCTCCCCATATAAATGTTTGGAGTGGAGTTTGCACCTGAAAAGTAACATTGTGTTCCCAAAAAGCTAGGTGAAGAACGGCTTTCACACACACTTTTCTCTCAGAACTGAGCATGTGGAGAAACGTTCGTTCATGTAGCACAAATTGAACGGGTTGCAGGAGAAAATTTCTCTGGTTTCTCAGTCTGTGTCTTAGTGCCGGTTGAAATTCCTGCAGTTTTCACTGTAAAGCGGAGTTGGAGCTATTACCTCCCCATATATATGTACGGAGTGGTGTTTGCAACTAAAAAAACTTAGTGTTCCCAACAAGCAAGGTCAAGGACGGCTTTCACACACAATTATCTCTCAGAACTGAGCATGTGGATAGACGTTCGTTCATCTAGCACAAAGGGAACGGGTTGCAGGAGAAACTTTTACTCTGGGTTTTCAGTCTGTTTCATACTGCCGGTATGAAGTTCCTGCTGTTCTCACTGTAAAACAGATTTGGAGGTAGTACCTCGCCATATATATGTATGGAGTGGAGTTTGAACCTGAAAATAAACTTTGTGTTCCCAACAAGCTACGTGAAGTTTGGCTTTCACACACACTTTTCTCTCAGAACTGAGCATGTGGAGTGACGTTCGTTCATCTAGCACAAATGGAACAGGTGGCAGGAGAAATTGTTACTCTGGTTTCTCAGTCTGTTTAATAGTGCCGGTTTGAAATTCCTGCAGTTTTCACTGTAAAACCGAGTTGGAGCTGTTACTTCCCCATATATATTTATGGAGTGGATTTTGCACCTGAAAAGAAACTTTGTGTTCCCAACAAGCTAAGTGAAAGACGGCTTTCACACACAATTATCTCTCAGAAATGAGCATGTGGAGAGACGTTCGTTCATCTAGCACAAATGGAACAGTTTGCAGGAGAAACTTTTACTCTGGTTTCTCAGTCTGTTTCCTAGTGCCTGTTTGAAGTTCCTGCAATTCTCACTGTAAAACCTGATTTGGAACTAGTACCTCCCCATATATATGTATGGAGTGGAATTTGCAACTGAAAAGAAACTTTGTGTTCCCAACAAGCTAGGTGAAAGAAAGCTTTCACACACACTTATCTCTCAGAACTGAGCATGTGGAGATACGTTCGTTCATCTAGCACAAAGGGAACGGGTTGAAGGAGAAACTTTTTTCTGGTTTCTCAGTCTGTTTCCTAGTCCCGGTTTGAAGTTCCTGCAGTTTTCACTGTAAAACCGAGTTGGAGATAGTACCTCCCCATATATATGTATGGAGTGGATTTGGCAACTGAAAACAAACTTTGTGTTCCAAACAAGCTTTGTGAAGGACGGCTTTCACACACACTTATCTCTCAGAACTGAGCATGTGGAGAGACGTTCGTTCATCTAGCACAAAAGGAACGGATTGCAGGAGAAACTTTTTCTCTGGTTTCTCAGTCTGTTTCTTAGTGCCGGTTTGAGTTCCTGCAGTTTACACTGTAAAACCGAGTTGGAGCTAGTTCTTCCCCATACATAAGTATGGAATGGAGTTTGCAACTATAATAAACTTTGAGTTCCCAACAAGGTTGTTGAAGGGAGTATTTCACACACCCTTTTCTCTCAGTACCTAGCATGTGGCGAGACGCCAATTCATGTAGCCCAAAGGGAACGTTTTGCAGGAGAAACTATTACTCTGGGTTCTCAGTCTGAATCCTAGTTCCGGCTTGAATTTCCTGCAGTTTTCACTGTAAAACCGATTTGGTGCTATTACCTCCCCATATAAATATTTGGAGTGGAGTTTGCACCTGAAAAGTAACATTGTGTTCCCAAAAAGCCAGGTGAAGAACGGCTTTCACACACACTTATATCTCAGAACTGAGCATGTGTAGAAACTTTCGTTCATCTAGCACAAATTGAACGGGTTGCAGGAGAAAATTTCTCTGGTTTCTCAGTCTGTGTCTTAGTGCCGGTTGAAATTCCTGCAGTTTTCACTGTAAAGCGGAGTTGGAGCTATTACCTCCCCATATATATGTACGGAGTGGTGTTTGCAACTAAAAAAACTTAGTGTTCCCAACAAGCAAGGTCAAGGACGGCTTTCACACACAATTATCTCTCAGAACTGAGCATGTGGAGAGACGTTCGTTCATCTAGCACAAAGGGAACGGGTTGCAGGAGAAACTTTTACTCTGGGTTTTCAGTCTGTTTCATACTGCCGGTATGAAGTTCCTGCAGTTCTCACTGTAAAACAGATTTGGAGGTAGTACCTCGCCATATATATGTATGGAGTGGAGTTTGAACCTGAAAATAAACTTTGTGTTCCCAACAAGCTACGTGAAGTTTGGCTTTCACACACACTTTTCTCTCAGAACTGAGCATGTGGAGTGACGTTCGTTCATCTAGCACAAATGGAACAGGTGGCAGGAGAAATTGTCACTCTGGTTTCTCAGTCTGTTTAATAGTGCCGGTTTGAAATTCCTGCAGTTTTCACTGTAAAACCGAGTTGGAGTTGTTACTTCCCCTTATATATTTATGGAGTGGATTTTGCACCTGAAAAGAAACTTTGTGTTCCCAACAAGCTAAGTGAAAGACGGCTTTCACACACAATTATCTCTCAGAACTGAGCATGTGGAGAGACGTTCGTTCATCTAGCACAAATGGAACAGTTTGCAGGAGAAACTTTTACTCTGGATTCTCAGTCTGTTTCCTAGTGCCTGTTTGAAGTTCCTGCAGTTCTCACTGTAATATCTGATTTGGAACTAGTACCTCCCCATATATATGTATGGAGTGGAATTTGCAACTGAAAAGAAACTTTGTGTTCCCAACAAGCTAGGTGAAAGACAGCTTTCACACACACTTATCTCTAAGAACTGACCATGTGGAGATACGTTCGTTCATCTAGCACAAAGGGAACGGGTTGCTGGAGAAACTTTTTTCTGGTTTCTCAGACTGTTTCCTAGTGCCGGTTTGAAGTTCCTGCAGTTTTCAATGTAAAACCGAGTTGGAGCTAGTACCACCCCATATATATGTATGGAGTGGATTTGGCAACTGAAAACAAACTTTGTGTTCCAAACAAGCTTGGTGAAGGACGGCTTTCACTCACACTTATCTCTCAGAACTGAGCATGTGGAGAGACGTTCGTTCATCTAGCACAAAGGGAACGGATTGCAGGAGCAATTTTACTCTGGTTTCTCAGTCTGTTTCTTAGTTCCGGTTTGAGTTCCTGCAGTTTACACTTTAAAACCGAGTTGGAGCTAGTTCTTCCCCATACATAAGTATGGAATGGAGTTTGCAACTATAATAAACTTTGAGTTCCCAACAAGGTAGTTGAAGGAAGTCTTTCACACACACTTATCTCTCAGTACCTAGCATGTGGCGAGAGGCTCGTTCATCTAGCCCAAAGGGAACGTTTTGCAGGAGAAACTATTACTCTGGGTTCTCAGTCTGAATCCTAGTTCCGGTTTGAATTTCCTGCAGTTTTCACTGTAAAACCGAGTTGGAGCTATTACCTCCCCATATAAATATTTGGAGTGGAGTTTGCACCTGAAAAGTAACATTGTGTTCCCAAAAAGCTAGGTGAAGAACGGCTTTCACACACACTTTTCTCTCAGAACTGAGCATGTGGAGAAACGTTCGTTCATGTAGCACAAATTGAACGGGTTGCAGGAGAAAATTTCTCTGGTTTCTCAGTCTGTGTCTTAGTGCCGGTTGTAATTCCTGCAGTTTTCACTGTAAAGCGGAGTTGGAGCTATTACCTCCCCATATATATGTACGGAGTGGTGTTTGCAACTAAAAAAACTTAGTGTTCCCAACAAGCAAGGTCAAGGACGGCTTTCACACACAATTATCTCTCAGAACTGAGCATGTGGAGAGACGTTCGTTCATCTAGCACAAAGGGAACGGGTTGCAGGAGAAACTTTTACTCTGGGTTTTCAGTCTGTTTCATACTGCCGGTATGAAGTTCCTGCAGTTCTCACTGTAAAACAGATTTGGAGGTAGTACCTCGCCATATATATGTATGGAGTGGAGTTTGAACCTGAAAATAAACTTTGTGTTCCCAACAAGCTACGTGAAGTTTGGCTTTCACACACACTTTTCTCTCAGAACTGAGCATGTGGAGTGACGTTCGTTCATCTAGCACAAATGGAACAGGTGGCAGGAGAAATTGTTACTCTGGTTTCTCAGTCTGTTTAATAGTGCCGGTTTGAAATTCCTGCAGTTTTCACTGTAAAACCGAGTTGGAGCTATTACCTCCCCATATAAATGTTTGGAGTGGAGTTTGCACCTGAAAAGTAACATTGTGTTCCCAAAAAGCTAGGTGAAGAACGGCTTTCACACACACTTATCTCTCAGAACTGAGCATGTGGAGAAACTTTCGTTCATCTAGCACAAATTGAACGGGTTGCAGGAGAAAATTTCTCTGGTTTCTCAGTCTGTGTCTTAGTGCCGGTTGAAATTCCTGCAGTTTTCACTGTAAAGCGGAGTTGGAGCTATTACCTCCCCATATATATGTACGGAGTTGTGTTTGCAACTAAAAAAACTTAGTGTTCCCAACAAGCAAGGTCAAGGACGGCTTTCCCACACAATTATATCTCAGTACTGAGCATGTGGAGAGACGTTCATTCATCTAGCAAAAATGGAACGGGTTGCAGGAGAAACTTTACTCTGGTTTCTCAGTCTGTCTCCTAGTGCCGGTTTGAATTTCCTGCAGTTTTCACTCTAAAACGGATTTGTAGCTAGTACATCCCCATATATATGTATGGATTGGTGTTTTCATGTAAAAAGTAACTTAGTTTTCCCAACAAGAAAGTGAATGGCGGCTTTCAAACACACTTATCTCTCAGAAGTGAGCATGTGAAAAGACGTTCGTTCATCTAGCACAAAGGGAACAGTTTGCAGGAGAAACATTTACTCTGGTTTATCAGTCTGTTTCCTAGTGCCTGTTTGAAATCCTGCAATTTTCACTGTAAAACGGATTTGGGGCTAGTACCTCCACATATATTTGTATGGAGTGGAGTTTGCACCACAAAGGAAACTTTATGTTCCCAAAAATCTAGGTGAAGGACGGCTTTCACACACACTTTTCTCTCAGAACTTAGCATGTGGAGTGACGACGTTCATCTAGCACAAATGGAACGGTTTGCAGGAGAAATTATTACTCTGGTTTCTCAGTCTGTTTCCTAAGGCCGGTTTGAAGTTCCTGCAGTTTTCACTGTAAAACCGAGTTAGAGCTAGTACATCCCAATATATATGTGTGGAGTGGATTATGCACCTGAAAGAAAACTTTGTGTTCCCAAAAAGCTAGGTGAAGGACGGCTTTCACACACACTTTTCTCTCAGAACTTAGCATGTGGAGTGACGACGTTCATCTAGCACAAATGGAACGGGTTGCAGGAGAAATTATTATTCTGGTTTCTCAGTCTGTTTCCTAGTGCCGGGTTGAAGTTCCTGCAGTTTTCACTGTAAAACCGAGTTGGAGCTTGTACCTCCCCATACATAAGTATGGAGTGGAGTTTGCAACTAAAAGAAAATTTGTGTTCAAAAATGTAGGTGAAGGACGGCTTTCACACACACATATCTCTCAGAACTGAGCATGTGGAGATACGTTCGTTCATCTAGCACAAATGGAACAGGTTGCAGGAGAAACTTTTACTCTGGGTTCTCAGTCTGTTTCCTAGTGCCGTTTTGAATTTCCTGCAGTTCTCACTGTAAAACCGAGTTGGAGCTAGTACCTTCCCATATATATGAATGGAGTGGAGTTTGCACCTGAAATGAAACTTTCTGTTCAAAACAAACTAGGTGAAGGACGGCTTTCACACACACTTTTCACTCAGAACTCAGTATTTGGAGTGAAGTTCGTTCATCTAGCACAAATGGAACGGGATGCAGAAGAAATTGTTACTCTGGTTTCTCAGTCTGTTTCCTAGTGCCGGTTTGAAGTTCCTGCAGTTTTCACTGTAAAACAGAGTTGGAGCTAGTACCTCCCCATATATATGTATGGAGTTCAGTTGGCAACTGAAAATAAACTTTGTGTTCCCAACAAGTTAGGTGAAGGACTGCTTCACTCAAAATTATCTCTCAGAACTGAGCATGTGGAGAGACGTTCATTCAACTAGCACAAAGGGAACGGGTTGCAGGAGCAACTATTAATCTGATTTCTCAGTCTGTTTCCTAGTGCCGGTTTGAAGTTCCTGCAGTTTTCACTATAAATCAGTGTTGGGGAGAGTACCTCCCCTTATATATTTATGGAGTGGAATTTGCTACTGAAAAGTAACTTTGTGTTTCCAACAAGCTAGATGAAGTATGACTATCACACACATTTTTCTCTCAGAACTGAGCATGTGGAGAGAAGTTAAATCATCTAGAAAAAGGGAACGGGTTGCAGGGAAAATGTTACTCTGGATTCTCATTCTGTTTCCTAGTGCAGGTTTGAAATTCCTGCAGTTTTCAATGTAAAACCGTGTTGGAGCTAGTACCTACCCATATATGTGTATGGAGTGGAGATGGCAAATGAAAATAATAATTGTGTTCCCAACAAGCTATGTGAAGGATGGCTTTCAAACACACTTATATCTCAGAACTGAGCATTTGGAGAGAATTTCATTCATTTAGGACAAATTGAATGGTTTGCAGGAGAAAATTTTATTCTGGTTTGTCAGTCTTTTTCCTAGTGCCGGTTGATGTTCCTGCAGTTTTCATTGTAAAACTGATTTGGAGCTAGTACCTCCCCGTATATATGTATGGAGTGGAGTTTGGAAATGAAAAGAAACTTTGTGTTCCCAACAAGCTAGTTGAAGGACGGCTTTCACACACATTTTTCTCTCAGAACTGAGCATGTTGATAGACGTCCGTTCATCTAGCACAAAGGGAAGAGGTTACAGGAGAAACTTTTACTCTGTTTTCTCTGTCTGTTTCTTAGTGCCGGTTTGAAGTCCCTGCAGTTATCACGGTAAAACAGAGTTTGAGCTAGAACATTCCATATATATGTATGGAGTGGAAATTGCAACTGAAAAGAAACTTTGTGTTCCCCACAAGCAAGGTGAAAGACAGCTTTCACACACTGTTATCACTCAGACCTGAGCATGTGGAGAGACGTTCGTTCATCTAGCACAAAGGGAACGTGTTGCAGGAGAAATTGTTACTCTGGTTTCTCAGCCTGTTTCCTAGTGCAGGTTTGAAATTCCTGCAGTTTTCTCTGTAAAATAGAGTTGGAGCTAGTACCACCCCATATAAATATATGGACAGGTGTTTGCAACTGAAAAGAAACTGTGTGTTCCAAACAAGCTAGGTGAAGGACGTCTTTCACACACACTTAACTCTCAGAACTGAGCATCTGGAGGGACTTTCGTTCATCTAGCACAAATGAACGGATGGCAGGAGAAACTTTTACTCTGTTTTCTCAGTCTTTTTCCTAGTGCCGTGTTGAAGTTCCTGCAATTTTCACTGTAAAACCGAGTTGGAGCTTGTACTTCCCCATATATATGTATGGAGTGGAGTTTGCAACTTAAAAGAAAGTTTCTGTTCCCAACAAGCTAGGTGAAAGACGGCTTTCACATACAATTATTTCTCAGAAATGAGCATATGGAGAGACTTTCGTTCATCTAGCCAAATGGAACGGGTTGCAGGAGAAATTTTACTCTGGTTTCTCAGTCTGTTTCCTAGTGCCGGTTTGATGTTCCTGAATATTTCACTATAAAACCGTGTTGGAGCTAGTAACTCCCCATATATATTTATTGAGTGGATTTTGCAACTGAAAAGAAACTTTGTGTTCCCAACAAGCTAGTTGAAGAACGGCTTTCACACACACTTAAATCTCAGAACAGAGCATGTGGAAAGACGATCGTTCATCTAGCACAAATGGAACGGTTTGCAGGAGAAACATTTACTCTGGTTTCTCTGTCTGTTTCTTAGTGCCGGTTTGAAGTTCCTGCAGTTATCACGGTAAAACTGAGTTTGAGCTAGTACCTCCCATATATATGTATGGATTGGAGTTTGCAACTGAAAAGAAACTTTGTGTTCCCCACAAGCGAGGTGAAGGACGGCTTTCACACCCAGTTATCACTCAGAACTGAGCATGTGGAGAGACGTTCGTTCATCTAGCACAAAGGGAACGTGTTGCAGGAGAAATTTTTACTATGGTTTCTCAGTCTGTTTCCTAGTGCCGGTTTGAAATTCCTGCAGTCTTCACTGTAAAACAGTGTTGGAGCTAGTACCTCCCCATATATATGTATGGAGTGGAGTTTGCAACTGAAAAGAAACTTTGTGTTCCAAACAAGCTAGGTGAAGGACGGCATTCACACACACATATCTCGCAAAACTTAGCATGTGGAGAGACGTTCGTTCATCTTGCAGAAAGGGAACGGTTTGCAGGG
Source organism: Camelus dromedarius (assembly GCF_036321535.1). NCBI lineage: Eukaryota > Metazoa > Chordata > Mammalia > Artiodactyla > Camelidae > Camelus > Camelus dromedarius. The sequence continues at coordinate 10,260,377 of NC_087470.1, read as the reverse complement.
GAAACTGTTACTCTAGTTTCTCAGTCTGTTTCCTAGTGCCTGTTTGAAGTTCCTCCATTTTTCACTATAAAACCGAGTTGGAGCTCGTACCTTCCCATATGATGTATGGATTGGAGTTGGAAACTGAAAAGAAACTTTGTATTCCCAACAATCTAGTTGAAGTATGGCTTTCAAACACACTTATCTCTCAGAACTGAGCATCTGGAGAGACTTTCGTTCATCTATCACAAATGAACGGATGGCAGGAGAAACTTTTATTCTGTTTTCTCAGTCTTCTTCCTAGTGCTGTGTTGAAGTTCCTGCAGTTTTCACTGTAAAACCGAGTTGGAGCTATTACCTCCCCATATAAATGTTTGGAGTGGAGTTTGCACCTGAAAAGTAACATTGTGTTCCCAAAAAGCTAGGTGAAGAACGGCTTTCACACACACTTATCTCTCAGAACTGAGCATGTGGAGAAACTTTCGTTCATCTAGCACAAATTGAACGGGTTGCAGGAGAAAATTTCTCTGGTTTCTCAGTCTGTGTCTTAGTGCCGGTTGAAATTCCTGCAGTTTTCACTGTAAAGCGGAGTTGGAGCTATTACCTCCCCATATATATGTACGGAGTTGTGTTTGCAACTAAAAAAACTTAGTGTTCCCAACAAGCAAGGTCAAGGACGGCTTTCCCACACAATTATATCTCAGTACTGAGCATGTGGAGAGACGTTCATTCATCTAGCAAAAATGGAACGGGTTGCAGGAGAAACTTTACTCTGGTTTCTCAGTCTGTCTCCTAGTGCCGGTTTGAATTTCCTGCAGTTTTCACTCTAAAACGGATTTGTAGCTAGTACATCCCCATATATATGTATGGATTGGTGTTTTCATGTAAAAAGTAACTTAGTTTTCCCAACAAGAAAGTGAATGGCGGCTTTCAAACACACTTATCTCTCAGAAGTGAGCATGTGAAAAGACGTTCGTTCATCTAGCACAAAGGGAACAGTTTGCAGGAGAAACATTTACTCTGGTTTATCAGTCTGTTTCCTAGTGCCTGTTTGAAATCCTGCAATTTTCACTGTAAAACGGATTTGGGGCTAGTACCTCCACATATATTTGTATGGAGTGGAGTTTGCACCACAAAGGAAACTTTATGTTCCCAAAAATCTAGGTGAAGGACGGCTTTCACACACACTTTTCTCTCAGAACTTAGCATGTGGAGTGACGACGTTCATCTAGCACAAATGGAACGGTTTGCAGGAGAAATTATTACTCTGGTTTCTCAGTCTGTTTCCTAAGGCCGGTTTGAAGTTCCTGCAGTTTTCACTGTAAAACCGAGTTAGAGCTAGTACATCCCAATATATATGTGTGGAGTGGATTATGCACCTGAAAGAAAACTTTGTGTTCCCAAAAAGCTAGGTGAAGGACGGCTTTCACACACACTTTTCTCTCAGAACTTAGCATGTGGAGTGACGACGTTCATCTAGCACAAATGGAACGGGTTGCAGGAGAAATTATTATTCTGGTTTCTCAGTCTGTTTCCTAGTGCCGGGTTGAAGTTCCTGCAGTTTTCACTGTAAAACCGAGTTGGAGCTTGTACCTCCCCATACATAAGTATGGAGTGGAGTTTGCAACTAAAAGAAAATTTGTGTTCAAAAATGTAGGTGAAGGACGGCTTTCACACACACATATCTCTCAGAACTGAGCATGTGGAGATACGTTCGTTCATCTAGCACAAATGGAACAGGTTGCAGGAGAAACTTTTACTCTGGGTTCTCAGTCTGTTTCCTAGTGCCGTTTTGAATTTCCTGCAGTTCTCACTGTAAAACCGAGTTGGAGCTAGTACCTTCCCATATATATGAATGGAGTGGAGTTTGCACCTGAAATGAAACTTTCTGTTCAAAACAAACTAGGTGAAGGACGGCTTTCACACACACTTTTCACTCAGAACTCAGTATTTGGAGTGAAGTTCGTTCATCTAGCACAAATGGAACGGGATGCAGAAGAAATTGTTACTCTGGTTTCTCAGTCTGTTTCCTAGTGCCGGTTTGAAGTTCCTGCAGTTTTCACTGTAAAACAGAGTTGGAGCTAGTACCTCCCCATATATATGTATGGAGTTCAGTTGGCAACTGAAAATAAACTTTGTGTTCCCAACAAGTTAGGTGAAGGACTGCTTCACTCAAAATTATCTCTCAGAACTGAGCATGTGGAGAGACGTTCATTCAACTAGCACAAAGGGAACGGGTTGCAGGAGCAACTATTAATCTGATTTCTCAGTCTGTTTCCTAGTGCCGGTTTGAAGTTCCTGCAGTTTTCACTATAAATCAGTGTTGGGGAGAGTACCTCCCCTTATATATTTATGGAGTGGAATTTGCTACTGAAAAGTAACTTTGTGTTTCCAACAAGCTAGATGAAGTATGACTATCACACACATTTTTCTCTCAGAACTGAGCATGTGGAGAGAAGTTAAATCATCTAGAAAAAGGGAACGGGTTGCAGGGAAAATGTTACTCTGGATTCTCATTCTGTTTCCTAGTGCAGGTTTGAAATTCCTGCAGTTTTCAATGTAAAACCGTGTTGGAGCTAGTACCTACCCATATATGTGTATGGAGTGGAGATGGCAAATGAAAATAATAATTGTGTTCCCAACAAGCTATGTGAAGGATGGCTTTCAAACACACTTATATCTCAGAACTGAGCATTTGGAGAGAATTTCATTCATTTAGGACAAATTGAATGGTTTGCAGGAGAAAATTTTATTCTGGTTTGTCAGTCTTTTTCCTAGTGCCGGTTGATGTTCCTGCAGTTTTCATTGTAAAACTGATTTGGAGCTAGTACCTCCCCGTATATATGTATGGAGTGGAGTTTGGAAATGAAAAGAAACTTTGTGTTCCCAACAAGCTAGTTGAAGGACGGCTTTCACACACATTTTTCTCTCAGAACTGAGCATGTTGATAGACGTCCGTTCATCTAGCACAAAGGGAAGAGGTTACAGGAGAAACTTTTACTCTGTTTTCTCTGTCTGTTTCTTAGTGCCGGTTTGAAGTCCCTGCAGTTATCACGGTAAAACAGAGTTTGAGCTAGAACATTCCATATATATGTATGGAGTGGAAATTGCAACTGAAAAGAAACTTTGTGTTCCCCACAAGCAAGGTGAAAGACAGCTTTCACACACTGTTATCACTCAGACCTGAGCATGTGGAGAGACGTTCGTTCATCTAGCACAAAGGGAACGTGTTGCAGGAGAAATTGTTACTCTGGTTTCTCAGCCTGTTTCCTAGTGCAGGTTTGAAATTCCTGCAGTTTTCTCTGTAAAATAGAGTTGGAGCTAGTACCACCCCATATAAATATATGGACAGGTGTTTGCAACTGAAAAGAAACTGTGTGTTCCAAACAAGCTAGGTGAAGGACGTCTTTCACACACACTTAACTCTCAGAACTGAGCATCTGGAGGGACTTTCGTTCATCTAGCACAAATGAACGGATGGCAGGAGAAACTTTTACTCTGTTTTCTCAGTCTTTTTCCTAGTGCCGTGTTGAAGTTCCTGCAATTTTCACTGTAAAACCGAGTTGGAGCTTGTACTTCCCCATATATATGTATGGAGTGGAGTTTGCAACTTAAAAGAAAGTTTCTGTTCCCAACAAGCTAGGTGAAAGACGGCTTTCACATACAATTATTTCTCAGAAATGAGCATATGGAGAGACTTTCGTTCATCTAGCCAAATGGAACGGGTTGCAGGAGAAATTTTACTCTGGTTTCTCAGTCTGTTTCCTAGTGCCGGTTTGATGTTCCTGAATATTTCACTATAAAACCGTGTTGGAGCTAGTAACTCCCCATATATATTTATTGAGTGGATTTTGCAACTGAAAAGAAACTTTGTGTTCCCAACAAGCTAGTTGAAGAACGGCTTTCACACACACTTAAATCTCAGAACAGAGCATGTGGAAAGACGATCGTTCATCTAGCACAAATGGAACGGTTTGCAGGAGAAACATTTACTCTGGTTTCTCTGTCTGTTTCTTAGTGCCGGTTTGAAGTTCCTGCAGTTATCACGGTAAAACTGAGTTTGAGCTAGTACCTCCCATATATATGTATGGATTGGAGTTTGCAACTGAAAAGAAACTTTGTGTTCCCCACAAGCGAGGTGAAGGACGGCTTTCACACCCAGTTATCACTCAGAACTGAGCATGTGGAGAGACGTTCGTTCATCTAGCACAAAGGGAACGTGTTGCAGGAGAAATTTTTACTATGGTTTCTCAGTCTGTTTCCTAGTGCCGGTTTGAAATTCCTGCAGTCTTCACTGTAAAACAGTGTTGGAGCTAGTACCTCCCCATATATATGTATGGAGTGGAGTTTGCAACTGAAAAGAAACTTTGTGTTCCAAACAAGCTAGGTGAAGGACGGCATTCACACACACATATCTCGCAAAACTTAGCATGTGGAGAGACGTTCGTTCATCTTGCAGAAAGGGAACGGTTTGCAGGGGAAACTGTTACTCTAGTTTCTCAGTCTGTTTCCTAGTGCCTGTTTGAAGTTCCTCCATTTTTCACTATAAAACCGAGTTGGAGCTCGTACCTTCCCATATGATGTATGGATTGGAGTTGGAAACTGAAAAGAAACTTTGTATTCCCAACAATCTAGTTGAAGTATGGCTTTCAAACACACTTATCTCTCAGAACTGAGCATCTGGAGAGACTTTCGTTCATCTATCACAAATGAACGGATGGCAGGAGAAACTTTTATTCTGTTTTCTCAGTCTTCTTCCTAGTGCTGTGTTGAAGTTCCTGCAGTTTTCACTGTAAAACCGAGTTGGAGCTATTACCTCCCCATATAAATGTTTGGAGTGGAGTTTGCACCTGAAAAGTAACATTGTGTTCCCAAAAAGCTAGGTGAAGAACGGCTTTCACACACACTTATCTCTCAGAACTGAGCATGTGGAGAAACTTTCGTTCATCTAGCACAAATTGAACGGGTTGCAGGAGAAAATTTCTCTGGTTTCTCAGTCTGTGTCTTAGTGCCGGTTGAAATTCCTGCAGTTTTCACTGTAAAGCGGAGTTGGAGCTATTACCTCCCCATATATATGTACGGAGTTGTGTTTGCAACTAAAAAAACTTAGTGTTCCCAACAAGCAAGGTCAAGGACGGCTTTCCCACACAATTATATCTCAGTACTGAGCATGTGGAGAGACGTTCATTCATCTAGCAAAAATGGAACGGGTTGCAGGAGAAACTTTACTCTGGTTTCTCAGTCTGTCTCCTAGTGCCGGTTTGAATTTCCTGCAGTTTTCACTCTAAAACGGATTTGTAGCTAGTACATCCCCATATATATGTATGGATTGGTGTTTTCATGTAAAAAGTAACTTAGTTTTCCCAACAAGAAAGTGAATGGCGGCTTTCAAACACACTTATCTCTCAGAACTGAGCATGTGAAAAGACGTTCGTTCATCTAGCACAAATGGAACAGGTTGCAGGAGAAACTTTTACTCTGGGTTCTCAGTCTGTTTCCTAGTGCCGTTTTGAATTTCCTGCAGTTCTCACTGTAAAACCGAGTTGGAGCTAGTACCTTCCCATATATATGAATGGAGTGGAGTTTGCACCTGAAATGAAACTTTCTGTTCAAAACAAACTAGGTGAAGGACGGCTTTCACACACACTTTTCACTCAGAACTCAGTATTTGGAGTGAAGTTCGTTCATCTAGCACAAATGGAACGGGATGCAGAAGAAATTGTTACTCTGGTTTCTCAGTCTGTTTCCTAGTGCCGGTTTGAAGTTCCTGCAGTTTTCACTGTAAAACAGAGTTGGAGCTAGTACCTCCCCATATATATGTATGGAGTTCAGTTGGCAACTGAAAATAAACTTTGTGTTCCCAACAAGTTAGGTGAAGGACTGCTTCACTCAAAATTATCTCTCAGAACTGAGCATGTGGAGAGACGTTCATTCAACTAGCACAAAGGGAACGGGTTGCAGGAGCAACTATTAATCTGATTTCTCAGTCTGTTTCCTAGTGCCGGTTTGAAGTTCCTGCAGTTTTCACTATAAATCAGTGTTGGGGAGAGTACCTCCCCTTATATATTTATGGAGTGGAATTTGCTACTGAAAAGTAACTTTGTGTTTCCAACAAGCTAGATGAAGTATGACTATCACACACATTTTTCTCTCAGAACTGAGCATGTGGAGAGAAGTTAAATCATCTAGAAAAAGGGAACGGGTTGCAGGGAAAATGTTACTCTGGATTCTCATTCTGTTTCCTAGTGCAGGTTTGAAATTCCTGCAGTTTTCAATGTAAAACCGTGTTGGAGCTAGTACCTACCCATATATGTGTATGGAGTGGAGATGGCAAATGAAAATAATAATTGTGTTCCCAACAAGCTATGTGAAGGATGGCTTTCAAACACACTTATATCTCAGAACTGAGCATTTGGAGAGAATTTCATTCATTTAGGACAAATTGAATGGTTTGCAGGAGAAAATTTTATTCTGGTTTGTCAGTCTTTTTCCTAGTGCCGGTTGATGTTCCTGCAGTTTTCATTGTAAAACTGATTTGGAGCTAGTACCTCCCCGTATATATGTATGGAGTGGAGTTTGGAAATGAAAAGAAACTTTGTGTTCCCAACAAGCTAGTTGAAGGACGGCTTTCACACACATTTTTCTCTCAGAACTGAGCATGTTGATAGACGTCCGTTCATCTAGCACAAAGGGAAGAGGTTACAGGAGAAACTTTTACTCTGTTTTCTCTGTCTGTTTCTTAGTGCCGGTTTGAAGTCCCTGCAGTTATCACGGTAAAACAGAGTTTGAGCTAGAACATTCCATATATATGTATGGAGTGGAAATTGCAACTGAAAAGAAACTTTGTGTTCCCCACAAGCAAGGTGAAAGACAGCTTTCACACACTGTTATCACTCAGACCTGAGCATGTGGAGAGACGTTCGTTCATCTAGCACAAAGGGAACGTGTTGCAGGAGAAATTGTTACTCTGGTTTCTCAGCCTGTTTCCTAGTGCAGGTTTGAAATTCCTGCAGTTTTCTCTGTAAAATAGAGTTGGAGCTAGTACCACCCCATATAAATATATGGACAGGTGTTTGCAACTGAAAAGAAACTGTGTGTTCCAAACAAGCTAGGTGAAGGACGTCTTTCACACACACTTAACTCTCAGAACTGAGCATCTGGAGGGACTTTCGTTCATCTAGCACAAATGAACGGATGGCAGGAGAAACTTTTACTCTGTTTTCTCAGTCTTTTTCCTAGTGCCGTGTTGAAGTTCCTGCAATTTTCACTGTAAAACCGAGTTGGAGCTTGTACTTCCCCATATATATGTATGGAGTGGAGTTTGCAACTTAAAAGAAAGTTTCTGTTCCCAACAAGCTAGGTGAAAGACGGCTTTCACATACAATTATTTCTCAGAAATGAGCATATGGAGAGACTTTCGTTCATCTAGCCAAATGGAACGGGTTGCAGGAGAAATTTTACTCTGGTTTCTCAGTCTGTTTCCTAGTGCCGGTTTGATGTTCCTGAATATTTCACTATAAAACCGTGTTGGAGCTAGTAACTCCCCATATATATTTATTGAGTGGATTTTGCAACTGAAAAGAAACTTTGTGTTCCCAACAAGCTAGTTGAAGAACGGCTTTCACACACACTTAAATCTCAGAACAGAGCATGTGGAAAGACGATCGTTCATCTAGCACAAATGGAACGGTTTGCAGGAGAAACATTTACTCTGGTTTCTCTGTCTGTTTCTTAGTGCCGGTTTGAAGTTCCTGCAGTTATCACGGTAAAACTGAGTTTGAGCTAGTACCTCCCATATATATGTATGGATTGGAGTTTGCAACTGAAAAGAAACTTTGTGTTCCCCACAAGCGAGGTGAAGGACGGCTTTCACACCCAGTTATCACTCAGAACTGAGCATGTGGAGAGACGTTCGTTCATCTAGCACAAAGGGAACGTGTTGCAGGAGAAATTTTTACTATGGTTTCTCAGTCTGTTTCCTAGTGCCGGTTTGAAATTCCTGCAGTCTTCACTGTAAAACAGTGTTGGAGCTAGTACCTCCCCATATATATGTATGGAGTGGAGTTTGCAACTGAAAAGAAACTTTGTGTTCCAAACAAGCTAGGTGAAGGACGGCATTCACACACACATATCTCGCAAAACTTAGCATGTGGAGAGACGTTCGTTCATCTTGCAGAAAGGGAACGGTTTGCAGGGGAAACTGTTACTCTAGTTTCTCAGTCTGTTTCCTAGTGCCTGTTTGAAGTTCCTCCATTTTTCACTATAAAACCGAGTTGGAGCTCGTACCTTCCCATATGATGTATGGATTGGAGTTGGAAACTGAAAAGAAACTTTGTATTCCCAACAATCTAGTTGAAGTATGGCTTTCAAACACACTTATCTCTCAGAACTGAGCATCTGGAGAGACTTTCGTTCATCTATCACAAATGAACGGATGGCAGGAGAAACTTTTATTCTGTTTTCTCAGTCTTCTTCCTAGTGCTGTGTTGAAGTTCCTGCAGTTTTCACTGTAAAACCGAGTTGGAGCTTGTACTTCCCCATATATATGTATGGAGTGGAGTTTGCAACTTAAAAGAAAGTATGTGTTCCCAACAAGCTAGGTGAAAGACGGCTTTCACATACAATTATTTCTCAGAAATGAGCATATGGAGAGACTTTCGTTAATCTATCACAAATGGAACTGGTTGCAGGAGAAATTTTACTCTGGATTCTCAGTCTGTTTCCTAGTGCCGGTTTGAAGTTCCTGAATTTTTCACTATAAAATCGTGTTGGAGCTAGTAACTCCCCATATATATTTATTGAGTGGATTTTGCAACTGAAAAGAAACTTTGTGTTCCCAACAATCTATTTGTAGTACGGCTTTCACACACACTTAAATCTCAGAACAGAGCATGTGGAAAGACGATCGTTCATCTAGCACAAATGGAACGGGATGCAGGAGAAATTTTACTCTGGTTTCTCAGTCTGTTTCTTAGTGCCAGTTTGAAGTTCCTGCAGTTTTCACTGTAAAACCGAGTTGGAGCTAGTACCTCCCCATATATATGTATGGAGTGGAGTTTGCAACTGAAAAGAAAATTTGTGTTCCCAACAAGCTACGTGAAGGTTGGCTTTCACACACACTTTTCTCTCAGAACTGAGCATGTGGAGTGACGTTCGTTCATCTAGCACAAATGGAACAGGTTGCAGGAGAAATTGTTACTCTGGTTTGTCAGTCTGTTTAATAGTGCCGATTTGAAATTCCTGCAGTTTTCACTGTAAAACCGAGTTGGAGCTGTTACTACCCCATATATATTTATGGAGTGAATTTTGCACCTGAAAAGAAACTTTGTGTTCCCAACAAGCTAAGTGAAAGACGGCTTTAACACACAATTATCTCTCAGAACTGAGCTTGTGGAGAAACGTTCGTTCATCTAGCACAAATGGAACAGTTTGCAGGAGAAACTTTTACTATGGATTCCCAGTCTGTTTCCTAGTGCCGGTTTCAAGTACCTGCAGTTTTCACTGTAAAATCGAGTTGGAGTTCGTACCTCCCCGTATATATGTATGGAGTGGAGTTTGCTACTGAAAAGTAACTTTGTGTTTCCAACAAGCTAGATGAAGTATGACTATCACACACACTTTTCACTCAGAACTGAGTATTTGGAGTGAAGTTCGTTCATATAGCACAAATGGAACGGGATGCAGGAGAAATTTTTACTCTGGTATCTCAGTCTGTTTCCTAGTGCCGGTTTGAAGTTCCTGCAGTTTTCACTGTAAAACAGAGTTGGAGATAGTACCACCCCATATATATGTATGGAGTTCAGTTGGCAACTGAAAATAAACTTTGCGTTCCCAACAAGTTAAGTGAAGGCCTGCTTCAATCAAAATTATCTCTCAGAACTGAGCATCTGGAGTAACGTTCATTCAACTAGCACAAAGGGAACGGGTTGCAGGAGCAACTATTAATCTGATTTCTCAGTCTGTTTCCTAGTGCCGGTTTGAAGTTCCTGCAGTTTTCACTATAAATACGTGTTGGAGCTAGTACCTCCCCTTATATACTTATGGAGTGGAGTTTGCTACTGAAAAGTAACTTTGTGTTTCCAACAAGCTAGATGAAGTATGACTATCACACACATTTTTCTCTCAGAACTGAGCATGTGGAGAGAAGTTCGTTCAACTAGAAAAAGGGAACGGGTTGCAGGGAAAATGTTACTCTTGATTCTCAGTCTGTTTCCTAGTGCAGGTTTGAAATTCCTGCAGTTTTCAATGTAAAACCGTGTTGGAGCTAGTACCTCCCCGTATATATGTATGGATTGGAGTTTGGAAATGAAAAGAAACTTTGTGTTCCCAACAAGCTAGTCGAAGGACGGCTTTCACACACATTTTTCTCTCAGAACTGAGCATGTTGATAGACGTCCGTTCATCTAGCACAAAGGGAAGAGGTTACAGGAGAAACTTTTACTCTGTTTTCTCTGTCTGTTTCTTAGTGCCGGTTTGAAGTCCCTGCAGTTATCACGGTAAAACAGAGTTTGAGCTAGTACATCCCATATATATGTATGGAGTGGAGATTGCAACTGAAAAGAAACTTTGTGTTCCCCACAAGCGAGGTGAAGGACAGCTTTCACACACTGTTATCACTCAGACCTGAGCATGTGGAGAGACGTTCGTTCATCTAGCACAAAGGGAACGTGTTGCAGGAGAAATTGTTCCTCTGGTTTCTCAGCCTGTTTCCTAGTGCAGGTTTGAAATTCCTGCAGTTTTCTCTGTAAAATAGAGTTGGAGCTAGTACCACCCCATATAAATATATGGACAGGTGTTTGCAACTGAAAAGAAACTGTGTGTTCCAAACAAGTTAGGTGAAGGACGTCTTTCACACACACTTAACTCTCAGAACTGAGCATCTGGAGGGACTTTCGTTCATCTAGCACAAATGAACGGATGGCAGGAGAAACTTTTACTCTGTTTTCTCAGTCTTTTTCCTAGTGCCGTGTTGAAGTTCCTGCAGTTTTCACTGTAAAACCGAGTTGGAGCTTGTACTTCCCCATATATATGTATGGAGTGGAGTTTGCAACTTAAAAGAAAGTTTCTGTTCCCAACAAGCTAGGTGAAAGACGGCTTTCACATACAATTATTTCTCAGAAATGAGCATATGGAGAGACTTTCTTTCATCTAGCCAAATGGAACGGGTTGCAGGAGAAATTTTACTCTGGTTTCTCAGTCTGTTTCCTAGTGCCGGTTTGAAGTTCCTGAATATTTCACTATAAAACCGTGTTGGAGCTAGTAACTCCCCATATATATTTATTGAGTGGATTTTGCAACTGAAATGAAACATTGTGTTCCCAACAAGCTAGTTGAAGAACGGCTTTCACATACACTTAAATCTCAGAACAGAGCATGTGGAAAGACGATCGTTCATCTAGCACAAATGGAACGGTATGCAGGAGAAACATTTACTCTGGGTTCTCAGTCTGTTTCTTAGTGCCGGTTTGAAGTTCCTGCAGTTATCACGGTAAAACTGAGTTTGAGCTAGTACCTCCCATATATATGTATGGATTGGAGTTTGCAACTGAAAAGAAACTTTGTGTTCCCCACAAGCGAGTTGAAGGACGGCATTCACACACAGTTATCACTCAGACCTGAGCATGTGGAGAGACGTTCATTCATCTAGCACAAAGGGAACTTGTTGCAGGAGAAATTGTTAGTATGGTTTCTCAGTCTGTTTCCTAGTGCCGATTTGAAATTCCTGCAGTCTTAACTGTAAAACAGTGTTGGAGCTAGTACCTCCCCATATATATGTATGGAGTGGAGTTTGCATCTGAAAAGAAACTTTGTGTTCCAAACAAGCTAGGTGAAGGACGGCATTCACACACACTTATCTCGCAAAACTTAGCATGTGGAGAGACGCTCGTTCATCTTGCAGAAAGGGAACGGTTTGCAGGGGAAACTGTTACTCTAGTTTCTCATTCTGTTTCCTAGTGCCTGTTTGAAGTTCCTCCATTTTTCACTATAAAACCGAGTTGGAGCTCGTACCTTCCCATATGTATATATGGAGTGGAGTTGGAAACTGAAAAGAAACTTTGTGTTCCCAACAATCTAGTTGAAGTATGGCTTTCACACACACTTATCTCTCAGAACTGAGCATCTGGAGAGACTTTCGTTCATCTATCACAAATGAACGGATGGCTGGAAAAACTTTTACTCTGTTTTCTCAGTCTTCTTCCTAGTGCCGTGTTGAAGTTCCTGCAGTTTTCACTGTAAAACCGAGTTGGAACTAGTACCTCCCCATATATATGTATGGAGTGGAGTTTGCAACTTAAAAGAAAGTTTGTGTTCCCAACAAGCTAGGTGAAAGACGGCTTTCACATACAATTATTTCTCAGAAATGAGCATATGGAGAGACTTTCGTTCATCTATCACAAATGGAACTGGTTGCAGGAGAAATTTTACTCTGGATTCTCAGTCTGTTTCCTAGTGCCGGTTTGAATTTCCTGAATTTTTCACTATAAAACCGTGTTGGAGCTAGTAACTCCCCATATATATTTATTGAGTGGATTTTGCAACTGAAAAGAAACTTTGTGTTCCCAACAAGCTATTTGTAGTACGGCTTTCACACACACTTAAATCTCAGAACAGAGCATGTGGAAAGACGATCGTTCATCTAGCACAAATGGAACGGGATGCAGGAGAAATTTTACTCTGGTTTCTCAGTCTGTTTCTTAGTGCCGGTTTGAAGTTCATGCAGTTTTCACTGTAAAATCGAGTTGGAGTTCGTACCTCCCCGTATATATGTATGGAGTGGAGTTTGCACCTGAAATGAAACTTTCTGTTCAAAACAAGCTAGGTGAAGGACGACTTTCACACACACTTTTCACTCAGAACTGAGTATTTGGAGTGAAGTTCGTTCATATAGCACAAATGGAACGGGATGCAGGAGAAATTTTTACTCTGGTTTCTCAGTCTGTTTCCTAGTGCCGGTTTGAAGTTCCTGCAGTTTTCACTGTAAAACAGAGTTGGAGATAGTACCACCGCATATATATGTATGGAGTTCAGTTGGCAACTGAAAATAAACTTTGCGTTCCCAACAAGTTAAGTGAAGGTCTGCTTCACTCAAAATTATCTCTCAGAACTGAGTATCTGGAGTAACGTTCATTCAACTAGCAGAAAGGGAACGGGTTGCAGGAGCAACTAATAATCTGATTTCTCAGTCTGTTTCCTAGTGCCGGTTTGAAGTTCCTGCAGTTTTCACTATAAATACGTGTTGGAGCTAGTACCTCCCCTTATATACTTATGGAGTGGAGTTTGCTACTGAAAAGTAACTTTGTATTTCCAACAAGCTAGATGAAGTATGACTATCACACACATTTTTCTCTCAGAACTGAGCATGTGGAGAGAAGTTCGTTCAACTAGAAAAAGGGAACGGGTTGCAGGGAAAATGTTACTCTTGATTCTCAGTCTGTTTCCTAGTGCAGGTTTGAAATTCCTGCAGTTTTCAATGTAAAACCGTGTTGGAGCTAGTACCTCCCCGTATATATGTATGGAGTGGAGTTTGGAAATGAAAAGAAACTTTGTGTTCCCAACAAGCTAGTCGAAGGACGGCTTTCACACACATTTTTCTCTCAGAACTGAGCATGTTGATAGACGTCCGTTCATCTAGCACAAAGGGAAGAGGTTACAGGAGAAACTTTTACACTATTTTCTCTGTCTGTTTCTTAGTGCCGGTTTGACGTTCCTGCAGTTATCACGGTAAAACAGAGTTTGAGCTAGTACCTCCCATATATATGTATGGAGTGGAGATTGCAACTGAAAAGAAACTTTGTGTTCCCCACAAGCGAGGTGAAGGACAGCTTTCACACACTGTTTTCACTCAGACCTGATCATGTGGAGAGACGTTCGTTCATCTAGCACAAATTGAACGTGTTGCAGGAGAAACTGTTACTCTGGTTTCTCAGCCTGTTTCCTAGTGCCGGTTTCAAATTCCTGCAGTTTTCACTGTAAAATAGAGTTGAAGCTAGTACCACCCCATATAAATATATGGACAGGTGTTTGCAACTGAAAAGAAACTGTGTGTTCCCAACAAGCTAGGTGAAGGACGGCTTTCACCCACACTTATCTCTCAGAACTGAGCATGTGGAGAGACGTTCGTTCATCTAGCACAAAGGGATCGGTTTGCAGGAGAAACTTTTACTCTGGTTTCTCATTGTGTTTCCTAGTGCCGGTTTGAAGTTCCTGCAGTTTTCACAGTAAAACCGAGTTGGAGCTGGTCTATCCCCATATATATGTATGGAGTGGAGTTTGCAACTGAAAAGAAAGTTTGTTTTCCGAACCAGCTTTGTGAAGGACGGCTTTCACACAATTATTTCTCAGAAATGAGCATATGGAGAGACTTTCGTTCATCTAGCCAAATGGAACGGGTTGCAGGAGAAATTTTACTCTAGTTTCTCAGTCTGTTTCATAGTGCCGGTTTGAAGTTCCTGAATTTTTCACTATAAAACCGTGTTGGAGCTAGTACCCCCCCATATATATTTATTGAGTGGATTTTGCAACTGAAAAGAAACTTTGTGTTCCCAACAAGCTAGTTGAAGAACGGCTTTCACACACACTTAAATCTCAGAACAGAGCATGTGGAAAGACGATCGTTCATCACGCACAAATGGAACGGTATGCAGGAGAAACTTTTACTCTGGTTTCTCAGTCTGTTTCTTAGTGCCGGTTTGAAGTTCCTGCAGTTATCACGGTAAAACTGGGTTTGAGCTAGTACCTCCCATATATATGTATGGAGTGGAGTTTCCAACTGAAAAGAAACTTTGTGTTCCCCAGAAGCGAGGTGAAGGACGGCTTTCACACACAGTTATCACTCAGAGCTGAGCATGTGGAGAGACGTTCGTTCATCTAGCACAAATGGAACGGGTTGCAGGAGAAATTTTACTCTGGTTTCTCAGTCTGTTTCCTAGTGCCGGTTTGAAGTTCCTGCAGTTTTCACTATTAATCCGTGTTGGATCTAGTACCTCCCCTTATATATTTATGAAGTGGAGTTTGCTACTGAAAAGTAACTTTGTGTTTCCAACAAGCTAGATGAAGTATGACTATCACACACATATTTCTCTCAGAACTGAGCATGTGGAGAGAAGTTCGTTCAACTAGAAAAAGGGAACGGGTTGCAGGGAAAATGTTACTCTGGATTCTCAGTCTTTTTCCTAGTGCAAGTTTCAAATTCCTGCAGTTTTCAATGTAAAACCGTGTTGGAGCTAGTACCTTCCCATATATATGTATGGAGTGGAGTTGGGAAATGAAAATAGTATTTGTGTTCCCAACAAGCTATGTGAAGGACGGCTTTCAAACACACTTATATCTCAGAACTGAGCATTTGGAGAGAATTTCATTCATTTAGGACAAATTGAACGGTTTGCAGGAGAAACTTTTATTCTGGTTTGTCAGTCTTTTTCCTAGTGCCGGTTGAAGTTCCTGCAGTTTTCATTGTAAAACTGATTTGGAGCTAGAACCTCCCCGTATATATGTATGGAGTGCAGTTTGGAAATGAAAAGAAACTTTGTGTTCCCAACAAGCTAGTTGAAGGACGGCTTTCACACACATTTGTCTCTCAGAACTGAGCATGTTGATAGACGTCCGTTCATCTAGCACAAAGGGAAGATTTTACAGGAGAAACTTTTACTCTGTTTTCTCTGTCTGTTTCTTAGTGCTGGTTTGTAGTTCCTGCAGTTATCACGGTAAAACAGAGTTTGAGCTAGTACATCCCATATATATGTATGGAGTGGAGATTGCAACTGAATAGAAACTTTGTGTTCCCCACAAGCGATTTGAAGGACAGCTTTCACACACTGTTATCACTCAGACCTGAGCATTTGGAGAGACGTTCTTTCATCTAGCACAAAGGGAACGTGTTGCAGGAGAAACTGTTACTCTGGTTTCTCAGCCTGTTTCCTAGTGCCGGTTTGATATTCCTGCATTTTTCTCTGTAAAATAGAGTTGGAGCTAGTACCACCCCATATAAATATATGGACAGGTGTTTGCAACTGAAAAGAAACTGTGTGTTCCCAACAAGCTATGTGAAGGACGGCTTTCACCCACAATTATCTCTCAGAACTGAGCATGTGGAGAGACGTTCGTTCATCTAGCACAAAGGGATCGGTTTGCAGGAGAAACTTTTTCTCTGGTTTCTCATTCTGTTTCCTAGTGCCGGTATGAAGTTCCTGCAGTTTTCACTGTAAAACCGTGTTGGAGCTAGTACATCCCCATATATATGTAAGGATTGGGGATGGCAAGTAAAAAGAAACTTTGTTTTCCGAAACAGCTTTGTGAAGGACGGCTTTCACACACAATTATTTCTCAGGAATGAGCATATGTAGAGTCTTTCTTTCATCTAGCACAAATGGAACGGGTTGCAGGAGAAATTTTACTCTGGTTTCTCAGTCTGTTTCCTAGTGCCGGTTTGAAGTTCCTGAATTTTTCACTACAAAACCGTGTTGGAGCTAGTACCTCCCCATATATATTTATTGAGTGGATTTTGCAACTGAAAAGAAACTATGTGTTCCCAAAAAGCTAGTTGAAGAAAGGCTTTCACACACACTTAAATCTAAGAACAGAGCATGTTGAGAGACTTTCGTTCATCTAGCACAAATGGAACAGTGTGCAGGTGAAACTTTTACTCTGGTTTCTCAGTCTGTTTCCTAGTGCCTGTTTGAAGTTCCTGCAGTTCTCCCTGTAAAACCTGATTTGGAACTAGTACCTCCCCATACATAAGTATGGAATGGAGTTTGCAACTAAAAGAAACTTTGTGTTCCCAACAAGGTAGTTGAAGGAAGGCTTTCACACACCTTTATCTCTCAGTGCATAGCATATGGCGAGACGCTCGTTCATATAGCACAAAGGGAAAGGGTTGCAGGAGAAACTGTTACTCTGGCTTATCTGTCTGTTTCCTAGTGCTGGTTTGAAGTTCCTGCAGTTTTCACTCTAAAACAAAGTTGGAGCTAGTACCTCCCCATATATATGTATGGAGTGGAGTTTTCAACTGAAAAGAAACTTTGTGTTCCCAACAAGCTAGGTGAAGGGCGGCTTTCACACACACTTATTTCTCAGAAGTGAGCATGTGGAGAATCTTTCGTTCATGTAGCCCAAAGGGAACTTTTTGCAGGAGAAACTATTACTATGGTTTCTCAGTCTGAATCCTAGTTCCGGTTTGAATATCCTGCAGTTTTCACTGTAAAACAGAGTTGGAGCTAGTACATCCCCATATAAATGTTTGGAGTGGAGTTTGCACCTGAAAAGTAACATTGTGTTCCCAATAATCTAGGTGAAGTACAGCTTTCACAAACACTTATCTCTCAGAACTGAGCATGTGGAGAAACGTTCGTTCATCTAGCACATAGGGAACAGGTTGCAGGAGAAAATTTCTCTGGTTCTCAGTCTGTGTCTTAATGCCGGTTGAAGTTCCTGTAGTTTACACTGTAATGCGGAGTTGGAGCTATTACCTCCCCATATATATGTACGGAGGGGAGTTTGCAACTAAAAAAACTTAGTGTTCCCAACAAGAAATGTGAAGGAAGGCTTTCACACACACTTATCTCTCAGAACTGAGCATGTGTAGAGACTTTCGTTCATCTAGCACAAATTGAACGGGTTTCAAGGGAAACTATTACTCTGGTTTCTCATTCTGTTTCCTAGTGCCATTCTGAAGTTCCTGCAGTTTTCACTGTAAAACGGAGTTGGAGCTAGTACCTACCCATATATATGTATGGAGTGGAATTTTCATCTTAAAAGTAACTTAGTTATCCCAACAAGCAAGGTGAAGTACGGCTTTCAATCACACTTATCTCTCAGAACTGAGCATGTGGTGAGACGTTCGTTCATCTAGCACAAAGGGAACGGGTTGCAGGAGAATCTTTTTTCTGGTTCCTTAGTCTTTTTCCTAGTGCCAGTCTGAAGTTCCTGCAGTTTTCACTTTAAAACCGAGTTGGAGCTTGAACATCCCCATCTAAATGTATGGAGTGGGGTTTGCAACTAAAAAGAAACTTTGTTTTCCGAACCAGCATTTTGAAGGACGGCTTTCACACACACTTAACTCTCAGAACTGAGCATGTGGAGAGACGTTCGTTCATCTAGCACAAATTGAACGGTTGCAGGAGATATTGTTACTCTGGTTTCTCAGTCTGTTTCCTAGTGCCGGTTTGAAATTCCTGCAGTCTTCACTGTAAAACAGTGTTGGAGCTAGTACATCCCCATATATATGTATGGAGTGGAGTTTGCAACTGAAAAGAAATTTTGTGTTCCAAACAAGCTAGGTGAAGTACGTCTTTCACACACACTTAACTCTCAGAACTGAGCATGTTTAGAGACGTTCGTTCATCTAGCACAAATGAACAGATGGCAGGAGAAAGTTTTACTCTGTTTTCTCAGTCTTTTTCCTAGTGCCGTGTTGAAGTTCCTGCAGTTTTCACTGTAAAACCGAGTTGGAGCTAGTACTTCCCCATATATATGTATGGAGTGGAGTTTGCAACTTAAAAGAAAGTTTGTGTTCCCAACAAGCTATGTGAAAGACGGCTTTCACACTCAATTATTTTTCAGAAATGAGCATATGGAGAGACTTTCGTTCATCTAGCACAAAGGGAACGGGTTGCAGGAGAAACTATTATTATGGTTTCTCAGTCTGTTTCCTAGTGCCGGTTTGAAGTTCCTAAATTTTTCACTATAAAACCGTGTTGGAGCTAGTACTCCCCATATATATATATTGAGTGGATTTTGCAAATGAAAAGAAACTTTGTGTTCCCAACAAGCTAGTTGAAGAACGGCTTTCATACACAAATAAATCTCAGAACAGAGCATGTGGAGAGACGATCGTTCATCTAGCACAAATGGAACGGGATGCAGGAGAAACTTTTACTCTGGTTTCTCAGTCTGTTTCATAGTGCCGGTTTGAAGTTCCTGCAGTTATCAAGGTAAAACTGAGTTTGAGCTAGTACCTCCCATATATATGTATGGAGTGGAGTTTGCAACTGAAAAGCAACTTTGTGTTCCAAACAAGCTAGGTGAAGGACGTCTTTCACACACATTTAACTCTCAGAACTGAGCATCTGGAGAGACTTTCTTTCATCTATCACAAATGGAACGGGTTGCAGGAGAAATTTTACTCTGGTTTCTCAGTCTGTTTCCTAGTGCCGGTTTGAAGTTCCTGCAGTTTTCACTATGAATCCGTTTTGGAGCTAGTACCTCCCCTTATATATTTATGAAGTGGAGTTTGCTACTGAAAAGTAACTTTGTGTTTCCAACAAGCTAGATGTAGTATGAATATAACACACATTTTTCTCTCAGAACTGAGCATGTGGAGAGAAGTTTGTTCAACTAGAAAAAGGGAACGGATTGCAGGGAAAATGTTACTCTAGATTCTCAGTCTTTTTCCTAGTGCAGGTTTGAAATTCCTGCAGTTTTCAATGTAAAACCGTGTTGGAGCTAGTACCTCCCCATATATATGTATGGAGTGGTGTTGGCAAATGAAAATAGTATTTGTGTTCCCAACAAGCTATGTGAAGGACGGCTTTCAAACACACTTATATCTCAGAACTGAGCATTTGGAGAGAATATCATTCATTTAGGACAAATTGAACGGTTTGCAGGAGAAACTTTTATTCTGGTTTGTCAGTCTTTTTCCTTGTGCCGGTTGAAGTTCGTGCAGTTTTCACTGTAAAACTGATTTGGATCTAGTACCTCCCCGTATATATGTATGGAGTGGAGTTTGGAAATGAAAAGACACTTTGTGTTCCCAACAAGCTAGTAGAATGACGGCTTTCACACACATTTATCTCTCAGAACTGAGCATGTTGATAGACGTCCGTTCATCTAGCACAAAGGGAAGAGGTTACAGGAGAAACTTTTACTCTGTTTTCTCTGTCTGTTTCTTAGTGCCGGTTTGAAGTTCCTGCTGTTATCACGGTAAAACAGAGTTTGAGCTAGTACCTCCCATATATATGTATGGAGTGGAGATTGCAACTGAAAAGAAACTTTGTGTTCCCCACAAGCGAGGTGAAGGACAGCTTTCAAACACTGTTATCACTCAGACCTGAGCATGTGGAGAGACGTTCGTTCACCTAGCACAAAGGGAACGTGTTGCAGGAGAAACTGTTACTCTGCTTTCTCAGCCTGTTTCCTAGTGCCGGTTTCAAATTCCTGCAGTTTTCTCTGTAAAATAGAGTTGGAGCTAGTACCACCCCATATAAATATATGGACAGGTGTTTGCAACTGAAAAGAAACTGTGTGTTCCCAACAAGCTAGGTGAAGGACGGCTTTCACCCACACTTATCTCTCAGAACTGAGCATGTGGAGAGACTTTCGTTCATCTAGCACAAAGGGATCGGGTTGCAGGAGAAACTTTTACTCTGGTTTCTCATTCTGTTTCCTAGTGCCGGTTTGAAGTTCCTGCAGTTTTCACTGTAAAACCGAGTTGGAGCTAGTACATTCCCATATATATGTAAGGAGTGGAGTTTGCAACTAAAAAGAAACTTTGTGTTCCCAACAAGCTAAGTGAAATACGGCTTTCACACACAATTATCTCTCAGAACTGAGCATGTTGAGAGACGTTCGTTCATCTAGCACAAATGGAACAGTGTGCAGGTGAAACTTTTACTCTGGTTTCTCAGTCTGTTTCCTAGTGCCTGTTTGAGGTTCCTGCAGTTCTCCCTGTAAAACCTGATTTGGAACTAGTACCTCACCATACATAAGTATGGAATGGAGTTTGCAACTAAAAGAAACTTTGTGTTCCCAACAAGGTAGTTGAAGGAAGGCTTTCACACACCTTTATCTCTCAGTGCATAGCAT
This sequence comes from Camelus dromedarius, assembly GCF_036321535.1. NCBI lineage: Eukaryota > Metazoa > Chordata > Mammalia > Artiodactyla > Camelidae > Camelus > Camelus dromedarius. The sequence continues at coordinate 10,239,596 of NC_087470.1, read as the reverse complement.
ATGGCGAGACGCTCGTTCATATAGCACAAAGGGAAAGGGTTGCAGGAGAAACTGTTACTCTGGCTTATCAGTCTGTTTCCTAGTGCTGGTTTGAAGTTCCTGCAGTTTTCACTCTAAAACCAAGTTGGAGCTAGTACCTCCCCATATATATGTATGGAGTGGAGTTTGCAACTGAAAAGAAACTTTGTGTTCCCAACAAGCTAGGTGAAGGACGGCTTTCACACACACTTATTTCTCAGAAGTGAGCATGTGGAGAATCTTTCGTTCATCTAGCCCAAAGGGAACGTTTTGCAGGAGAAACTATTACTATCGTTTCTCAGTCTGAATCCTAGTTCCGGTTTGAATATCCTGCAGTTTTCACTGTAAAACAGAGTTGGAGCTAGTACCTCCCCATATAAATGTTTGGAGTGGAGTTTGCACCTGAAAAGTAACATTGTGTTCCCAAAAATCTAGGTGAAGTACAGCTTTCACACACACTTATCTCTCAGAACTGAGCATGTGGAGAAACGTTCGTTCATCTAGCACATAGGGAACAGGTTGCAGGAGAAAATTTCTCTGGTTCTCAGTCTGTGTCTTAATGCCGGTTGAAGTTCCTGTAGTTTACACTGTAATGCGGAGTTGGAGCTATTACCTCCCCATATATATGTACGGAGTGGAGTTTGCAACTAAAAAAACTTAGTGTTCCCAACAAGAAATGTGAAGGAAGGCTTTCACACACACTTATCTCTCAGAACTGAGCATGTGTAGAGACTTTCGTTCATCTAGCACAAATTGAACGGGTTTCAAGGGAAACTATTACTCTGGTTTCTCATTCTGTTTCCTAGTGCCATTCTGAAGTTCCTGCAGTTTTCACTGTAAAACGGAGTTGGAGCTAGTACCTACCCATATATATGTATGGAGTGGAATTTTCATCTTAAAAGTAACTTAGTTATCCCAACAAGCAAGGTGAAGTACGGCTTTCAATCACACTTATCTCTCAGAACTGAGCATGTGGTGAGACGTTCGTTCATCTAGCACAAAGGGAACGGGTTGCAGGAGAATCTTTTTTCTGGTTCCTTAGTCTTTTTCCTAGTGCCAGTCTGAAGTTCCTGCAGTTTTCACTTTAAAACCGAGTTGGAGCTTGAACATCCCCATCTAAATGTATGGAGTGGGGTTTGCAACTAAAAAGAAACTTTGTTTTCCGAACCAGCATTTTGAAGGACGGCTTTCACACACACTTAACTCTCAGAACTGAGCATGTGGAGAGACGTTCGTTCATCTAGCACAAATTGAACGGTTGCAGGAGATATTGTTACTCTGGTTTCTCAGTCTGTTTCCTAGTGCCGGTTTGAAATTCCTGCAGTCTTCACTGTAAAACAGTGTTGGAGCTAGTACATCCCCATATATATGTATGGAGTGGAGTTTGCAACTGAAAAGAAATTTTGTGTTCCAAACAAGCTAGGTGAAGTACGTCTTTCACACACACTTAACTCTCAGAACTGAGCATGTTTAGAGACGTTCGTTCATCTAGCACAAATGAACAGATGGCAGGAGAAAGTTTTACTCTGTTTTCTCAGTCTTTTTCCTAGTGCCGTGTTGAAGTTCCTGCAGTTTTCACTGTAAAACCGAGTTGGAGCTAGTACTTCCCCATATATATGTATGGAGTGGAGTTTGCAACTTAAAAGAAAGTTTGTGTTCCCAACAAGCTATGTGAAAGACGGCTTTCACACTCAATTATTTTTCAGAAATGAGCATATGGAGAGACTTTCGTTCATCTAGCACAAAGGGAACGGGTTGCAGGAGAAACTATTATTATGGTTTCTCAGTCTGTTTCCTAGTGCCGGTTTGAAGTTCCTAAATTTTTCACTATAAAACCGTGTTGGAGCTAGTACTCCCCATATATATATATTGAGTGGATTTTGCAAATGAAAAGAAACTTTGTGTTCCCAACAAGCTAGTTGAAGAACGGCTTTCATACACAATTAAATCTCAGAACAGAGCATGTGGAGAGACGATCGTTCATCTAGCACAAATGGAACGGGATGCAGGAGAAACTTTTACTCTGGTTTCTCAGTCTGTTTCATAGTGCCGGTTTGAAGTTCCTGCAGTTATCAAGGTAAAACTGAGTTTGAGCTAGTACCTCCCATATATATGTATGGAGTGGAGTTTGCAACTGAAAAGCAACTTTGTGTTCCAAACAAGCTAGGTGAAGGATGTCTTTCACACACATTTAACTCTCAGAACTGAGCATCTGGAGAGACTTTCTTTCATCTATCACAAATGGAACGGGTTGCAGGAGAAATTTTACTCTGGTTTCTCAGTCTGTTTCCTAGTGCCGGTTTGAAGTTCCTGCAGTTTTCACTATGAATCCGTTTTGGAGCTAGTACCTCCCCTTATATATTTATGGAGTGGAATTTGCTACTGAAAAGTAACTTTGTGTTTCCAACAAGCTAGATGAAGTATGAATATAACACACATTTTTCTCTCAGAACTGAGCATGTGGAGAGAAGTTTGTTCAACTAGAAAAAGGGAACGGATTGCAGGGAAAATGTTACTCTAGATTCTCAGTCTTTTTCCTAGTGCAGGTTTGAAATTCCTGCAGTTTTCAATGTAAAACCGTGTTGGAGCTAGTACCTCCCCATATATATGTATGGAGTGGTGTTGGCAAATGAAAATAGTATTTGTGTTCCCAACAAGCTATGTGAAGGACGGCTTTCAAACACACTTATATCTCAGAACTGAGCATTTGGAGAGAATTTCATTCATTTAGGACAAATTGAACGGTTTGCAGGAGAAAGTTTTATTCTGGTTTGTCAGTCTTTTTCCTTGTGCCGGTTGAAGTTCCTGCAGTTTTCACTGTAAAACTGATTTGGATCTAGTACCTCCCCGTATATATGTATGGAGTGGAGTTTGGAAATGAAAAGACACTTTGTGTTCCCAACAAGCTAGTAGAATGACGGCTTTCACACACATTTATCTCTCAGAACTGAGCATGTTGATAGACGTCCGTTCATCTAGCACAAAGGGAAGAGGTTACAGGAGAAACTTTTACTCTGTTTTCTCTGTCTGTTTCTTAGTGCCGGTTTGAAGTTCCTGCTGTTATCAGGGTAAAACAGAGTTTGAGCTAGTACCTCCCATATATATGTATGGAGTGGAGATTGCAACTGAAAAGAAACTTTGTGTTCCCCACAAGCGAGGTGAAGGACAGCTTTCAAACACTGTTATCACTCAGACCTGAGCATGTGGAGAGACGTTCGTTCACCTAGCACAAAGGGAACGTGTTGCAGGAGAAATTGTTACTCTGCTTTCTCAGCCTGTTTCCTAGTGCCGGTTTCAAATTCCTGCAGTTTTCTCTGTAAAATAGAGTTGGAGCTAGTACCACCCCATATAAATATATGGACAGGTGTTTGCAACTGAAAAGAAACTGTGTATTCCCAACAAGCTAGGTGAAGGACGGCTTTCACCCACACTTATCTCTCAGAACTGAGCATGTGGAGAGACTTTCGTTCATCTAGCACAAAGGGATCGGGTTGCAGGAGAAACTTTTACTCTGGTTTCTCATTCTGTTTCCTAGTGCCGGTTTGAAGTTCCTGCAGTTTTCACTGTAAAACCGAGTTGGAGCTAGTACATTCCCATATATATGTAAGGAGTGGAGTTTGCAACTAAAAAGAAACTTTGTGTTCCCAACAAGCTAAGTGAAATACGGCTTTCACACACAATTATCTCTCAGAACTGAGCATGTTGAGAGACGTTCGTTCATCTAGCACAAATGGAACAGTGTGCAGGTGAAACTTTTACTCTGGTTTCTCAGTCTGTTTCCTAGTGCCTGTTTGAGGTTCCTGCAGTTCTCCCTGTAAAACCTGATTTGGAACTAGTACCTCACCATACATAAGTATGGAATGGAGTTTGCAACTAAAAGAAACTTTGTGTTCCCAACAAGGTAGTTGAAGGAAGGCTTTCACACACCTTTATCTCTCAGTGCATAGCATATGGCGAGACGCTCTTTCATATAGCACAAAGGGAAAGGGTTGCAGGAGAAACTGTTACTCTGGCTTATCAGTCTGTTTCCTAGTGCTGGTTTGAAGTTCCTGCAGTTTTCACTCTAAAACCAAGTTGGATCTAGTACCTCCCCATATATATGTATGGAGTGGAGTTTGCAACTGAAAAGAAACTTTGTGTTCCCAACAAGCTAGGTGAAGGACGGCTTTCACACACACTTATTTCTCAGAAGTGAGCATGTGGAGAATCTTTCGTTCATCTAGCCCAAAGGGAACGTTTTGCAGGAGAAACTATTACTATCGTTTCTCAGTCTGAATCCTAGTTCCGGTTTGAATATCCTGCAGTTTTCACTGTAAAACAGAGTTGGAGCTAGTACCTCCCCATATAAATGTTTGGAGTGGAGTTTGCACCTGAAAAGTAACATTGTGTTCCCAAAAATCTAGGTGAAGTACAGCTTTCACACACACTTATCTCTCAGAACTGAGCATGTGGAGAAACGTTCGTTCATCCAGCACATAGGGAACAGGTTGCAGGAGAAACTTTACTCTGGTTTCTCAGTCTGATTCCTAGTGCCGGTTTGAAGTTCCTGCAGTTTTCACTGTAAAACCGAGTTGGAGCTTGAACATCCCCATCTATATGTATGGAGTGGAGTTTGCAAATAAAAAGAAACTTTGTTTTCCGAACCAGCTTTGTGAAGGACGGCTTTCACACACACTTAACACTCAGAACTGAGCATGTGGAGAGATGATCGTTCATCTAGCACAAATGGAACGGGATGCAGGAGAAACTTTTACTCTGGTTTCTCAGTCTGTTTCCTAGTGCCGGTTTGAAGTTCCTGCAGTTTTCACTGTAAAATCGTGTTGGAGCTAGTACCACCCCATATAAATTTTTGGAGTGGTGTTTGCACCTGAAAAGAAACTTTGTGTTCCCAACAAGCAAGTTGAATTACGGCTTTCAATCACACTTATCTCTCAGAACTGAGCATGTGGAGAGACGTTCGTTCATCTAGCACATAGGGAACAGTTTGCAGGAGAAAGTTTTACTCTGGTTTCTCAGTCTGTTTCTTAGTGCCGGTTTGAGTTCCTGCAGTTTACACTGTAAAACAGATTTGGAGCTAGTTCTTACCCATTCATAAGTATGGAATGGAGTTTGCAACTTAAAGAAACTTTGTGTTCCCAACAAGGTAGTTGAAGGAAGGCTTTCACACACACTTTTCTCTCAGAAATGAGCATGTGCAGATACGTTCTTTCATCTAGCCGAAAAGGAACGGGTTGCAAGGAAACTTTTACTCTGTTTTCTCAGTGTGTTTCCTAGTGCGGGTTTTAAGTTCCTTCAGTTTTCACTGTTAAACGGAGTTTGATCTATTACCACCCCATATATATGTATGGAGTGGAGTTTGCAAATAAAAAGAAACTTAGTGTTCCCAACAAGAAAGGTCAAGTATGGCTTTCACACACAATTATCTCTCAGACCTGAGCATGTGGAGAGACGTTCGTTCATCTACCACATAGAACGGGTTGCAGGAGAAAATTTCTCTGGTTTATCAGTCTGTTTCCTAGTGCTGGTTGAAATTCCTGCAGTTTTCACTGTAAAACGTTGTTGCAGCTCTTACCTCCCCATATATATGTATGGAGTGCTGTTTACAACTAAAAATAACTTAGTGTTCCCAACAAGCAAGGTCAAGGACGGCTTTCATACACAATTATCTCTCAGAACTGAGCATGTGGAGAGACGTTCGTTCATCTAGCACAAATGGAACTGGTTGCAGGTGAAACTTTTACTCTGGTTTTCAGTCTGTTTCCTAGTGCCGGTTTGAAGTTCCTGCTGTTTCACTGTAAAACCGTTTTGGTGCTGGAACATCCCCATATATATTTATGGAGTGGAGTTTGCAACTGAAAAGAAACTTTGTGTTCCCAACAAGCTAAGTGAAGTACGGCTTTCACACACACTTATCTCTCGGAACTGAGTATGTGGAGAGACGTTCGTTCATCTAGCCCAAATGGAACCGATCTCAGGAGAAACTCTTACTCTGGTTTCTCAACCTTTTTACTAGTGCCGGTTTGAAGTTCCTGCAGTTTTCACAGCAAAAGTGAGTCGGACCTTGTAACTCCCCATATATATTTACTGAGTGGAGTTTGCAACTGAAAAGAAACTTTGTGTTCCCAAATTGCAAGGTGAAGGACAGCTTTGACACAGACATATCTCTCAGAATTGAGCATGTGGAGAGACGTTCGTTCATCTAGCACAAAGGGCACGGGATACAGGAGAAACACTTACACTGGTTATTCAGTCTTTTTCCTACTGTCGTTTTGAAGTTCCTGCAGTTTTCACTGTAAAATGGATTTGGACTTTGTACCTCCCCATATATATTTAAGGAGTGGTGTTTGCAACTGAAAAGAAATTTTATGTTCCCAACAAGCTATTTGAAGGACGGCTTTCACAAACACTTATCTCTCAGAAATGAGCATGGGGAGAGACGTTCGTTCATTTATCACAATGGGAATGTGTTGCAAGAGAAACTTGTACTCTGGTTTCTCAGTCTGTTTCCTAGTGCCTGTTTGAAGTTCCTGCAGTTCTCACTGTAAAACCTGATATGGAACTAGTACCTCCCCATATATATGTATGGAGTGGAATTTTCAACTGTAAAGAAACTTTGTGTTCACAACAAGCTAGGTGAAAGACGGCTTTCACACACACTTATCTCTCAGAACTGAGCATGTGGAGATACGTTCGTTCATCTAGCGCAAATGGAACGGGTTGCAGGAGAAACTTTTACACTGGTTTTCAGTCTGATTCCTAGTGCCGGTTTGAAGTTCCTGCTGTTTCACTGTAAAACCGTTTTGGTGCTGGAACATCCCCATATATATTTATGGAGTGGAGTTTGCAACTGAAAAGAAACTTTGTGTTCCCAACAAGCTAAGTGAAGTACGGCTTTCACACACACTTATCTCTCGGAACTGAGTATGTGGAGAGACGTTCGTTCATCTAGCCCAAATGGAACCGATCTCAGGAGAAACTCTTACTCTGGTTTCTCAACCTTTTTACTAGTGCCGGTTTGAAGTTCCTGCAGTTTTCACAGCAAAAGTGAGTCGGACCTTGTAACTCCCCATATATATTTACTGAGTGGAGTTTGCAACTGAAAAGAAACTTTGTGTTCCCAAATTGCAAGGTGAAGGACAGCTTTGACACAGACATATCTCTCAGAATTGAGCATGTGGAGAGACGTTCGTTCATCTAGCACAAAGGGCACGGGATACAGGAGAAACACTTACACTGGTTATTCAGTCTTTTTCCTACTGTCGTTTTGAAGTTCCTGCAGTTTTCACTGTAAAATGGATTTGGACTTTGTACCTCCCCATATATATTTAAGGAGTGGTGTTTGCAACTGAAAAGAAATTTTATGTTCCCAACAAGCTATTTGAAGGACGGCTTTCACAAACACTTATCTCTCAGAAATGAGCATGGGGAGAGACGTTCGTTCATTTATCACAATGGGAATGTGTTGCAAGAGAAACTTGTACTCTGGTTTCTCAGTCTGTTTCCTAGTGCCTGTTTGAAGTTCCTGCAGTTCTCACTGTAAAACCTGATATGGAACTAGTACCTCCCCATATATATGTATGGAGTGGAATTTCCAACTGTAAAGAAACTTTGTGTTCACAACAAGCTAGGTGAAAGACGGCTTTCACACACACTTATCTCTCAGAACTGAGCATGTGGATATACGTTCGTTCATCTAGCGCAAATGGAACGGGTTGCAGGAGAAACATTTTTCTGGTTTCTCAGTCTGTTTCCTAGTGCCGGTTTGAATTTCCTGCAGTCTTCACTGTAAAACAGTGTTGGAGCTAGTACATCCATATATATATGTATGGAGTGCAGTTTGCAACTGAAAAGAAATTTTGTGTTCCAAACAAGCTAGGTGAAGGACGTCTTTCACACACTCTTAACTCTCACAACTGAGCATGTTTAGAGAAGTTCGTTCATCTAGCACAAATGAACGGATGGCAGGAGAAAGTTTTACTCTGTTTTCTCAGTCTTTTTCCTAGTGCCGTGTTGAAGTTCCTGCAGTTTTCACTGTAATACCGAGTTGAAGCTAGTACTCCCCATATATATGTATGGAGTGGAGTTTGCAACTTAAAAGAAAGTTTGTGTTCCCAACAAGCTAGGTGAAAGACGGCTTTCACACACAATTATTTTTCACAAATGAGCATATGGAGAGACATTCTTTCATCTAGCACAAAGGGAACGGGTTGCAGGAGAAACTATTATTATGGTTTCTCAGTCTGTTTCCTAGTGCGGGTTTGAAGTTCCTAAATTTTTCACTATAAAACCGTGTTGGAGCTAGTAATTCCCCATATATATATATTGAGTGGATTTTGCAACTGAAAAGAAACTTTGTGTTCTCAACAACCTAGTTGAAAAACGACTTTCACACACAATTAAATCTCAGAACAGAGCATGTGGAGAGACGATCGTTCATCTAGCACAAATGGAACGGGATGCAGGAGAAACTTTTACTCTGGTTTCTCAGTCTTTTTCCTAGTGCAGGTTTGAAATTCCTGCAGTTTTCAATGTAAAACCGTGTTGGAGCTAGTACCTCCCCATATATATGTATGGAGTGGTGTTGGCAAATGAAAATAGTATTTGTGTTCCCAACAAGCTATGTGAAGGACGGCTTTCAAACACACTTATATCTCAGAACTGAGCATTTGGAGAGAATTTCATTCATTTAGGACAAATTGAACGGTTTGCAGGAGAAAGTTTTATTCTGGTTTGTCAGTCTTTTTCCTTGTGCCGGTTGAAGTTCCTGCAGTTTTCACTGTAAAACTGATTTGGATCTAGTACCTCCCCGTATATATGTATGGAGTGGAGTTTGGAAATGAAAAGACACTTTGTGTTCCCAACAAGCTAGTAGAATGACGGCTTTCACACACATTTATCTCTCAGAACTGAGCATGTTGATAGACGTCCGTTCATCTAGCACAAAGGGAAGAGGTTACAGGAGAAACTTTTACTCTGTTTTCTCTGTCTGTTTCTTAGTGCCGGTTTGAAGTTCCTGCTGTTATCAGGGTAAAACAGAGTTTGAGCTAGTACCTCCCATATATATGTATGGAGTGGAGATTGCAACTGAAAAGAAACTTTGTGTTCCCCACAAGCGAGGTGAAGGACAGCTTTCAAACACTGTTATCACTCAGACCTGAGCATGTGGAGAGACGTTCGTTCACCTAGCACAAAGGGAACGTGTTGCAGGAGAAATTGTTACTCTGCTTTCTCAGCCTGTTTCCTAGTGCCGGTTTCAAATTCCTGCAGTTTTCTCTGTAAAATAGAGTTGGAGCTAGTACCACCCCATATAAATATATGGACAGGTGTTTGCAACTGAAAAGAAACTGTGTATTCCCAACAAGCTAGGTGAAGGACGGCTTTCACCCACACTTATCTCTCAGAACTGAGCATGTGGAGAGACTTTCGTTCATCTAGCACAAAGGGATCGGGTTGCAGGAGAAACTTTTACTCTGGTTTCTCATTCTGTTTCCTAGTGCCGGTTTGAAGTTCCTGCAGTTTTCACTGTAAAACCGAGTTGGAGCTAGTACATTCCCATATATATGTAAGGAGTGGAGTTTGCAACTAAAAAGAAACTTTGTGTTCCCAACAAGCTAAGTGAAATACGGCTTTCACACACAATTATCTCTCAGAACTGAGCATGTTGAGAGACGTTCGTTCATCTAGCACAAATGGAACAGTGTGCAGGTGAAACTTTTACTCTGGTTTCTCAGTCTGTTTCCTAGTGCCTGTTTGAGGTTCCTGCAGTTCTCCCTGTAAAACCTGATTTGGAACTAGTACCTCACCATACATAAGTATGGAATGGAGTTTGCAACTAAAAGAAACTTTGTGTTCCCAACAAGGTAGTTGAAGGAAGGCTTTCACACACCTTTATCTCTCAGTGCATAGCATATGGCGAGACGCTCTTTCATATAGCACAAAGGGAAAGGGTTGCAGGAGAAACTGTTACTCTGGCTTATCAGTCTGTTTCCTAGTGCTGGTTTGAAGTTCCTGCAGTTTTCACTCTAAAACCAAGTTGGATCTAGTACCTCCCCATATATATGTATGGAGTGGAGTTTGCAACTGAAAAGAAACTTTGTGTTCCCAACAAGCTAGGTGAAGGACGGCTTTCACACACACTTATTTCTCAGAAGTGAGCATGTGGAGAATCTTTCGTTCATCTAGCCCAAAGGGAACGTTTTGCAGGAGAAACTATTACTATCGTTTCTCAGTCTGAATCCTAGTTCCGGTTTGAATATCCTGCAGTTTTCACTGTAAAACAGAGTTGGAGCTAGTACCTCCCCATATAAATGTTTGGAGTGGAGTTTGCACCTGAAAAGTAACATTGTGTTCCCAAAAATCTAGGTGAAGTACAGCTTTCACACACACTTATCTCTCAGAACTGAGCATGTGGAGAAACGTTCGTTCATCCAGCACATAGGGAACAGGTTGCAGGAGAAACTTTACTCTGGTTTCTCAGTCTGATTCCTAGTGCCGGTTTGAAGTTCCTGCAGTTTTCACTGTAAAACCGAGTTGGAGCTTGAACATCCCCATCTATATGTATGGAGTGGAGTTTGCAAATAAAAAGAAACTTTGTTTTCCGAACCAGCTTTGTGAAGGACGGCTTTCACACACACTTAACACTCAGAACTGAGCATGTGGAGAGATGATCGTTCATCTAGCACAAATGGAACGGGATGCAGGAGAAACTTTTACTCTGGTTTCTCAGTCTGTTTCCTAGTGCCGGTTTGAAGTTCCTGCAGTTTTCACTGTAAAATCGTGTTGGAGCTAGTACCACCCCATATAAATTTTTGGAGTGGTGTTTGCACCTGAAAAGAAACTTTGTGTTCCCAACAAGCAAGTTGAATTACGGCTTTCAATCACACTTATCTCTCAGAACTGAGCATGTGGAGAGACGTTCGTTCATCTAGCACATAGGGAACAGTTTGCAGGAGAAAGTTTTACTCTGGTTTCTCAGTCTGTTTCTTAGTGCCGGTTTGAGTTCCTGCAGTTTACACTGTAAAACAGATTTGGAGCTAGTTCTTACCCATTCATAAGTATGGAATGGAGTTTGCAACTTAAAGAAACTTTGTGTTCCCAACAAGGTAGTTGAAGGAAGGCTTTCACACACACTTTTCTCTCAGAAATGAGCATGTGCAGATACGTTCTTTCATCTAGCCGAAAAGGAACGGGTTGCAAGGAAACTTTTACTCTGTTTTCTCAGTGTGTTTCCTAGTGCGGGTTTTAAGTTCCTTCAGTTTTCACTGTTAAACGGAGTTTGATCTATTACCACCCCATATATATGTATGGAGTGGAGTTTGCAAATAAAAAGAAACTTAGTGTTCCCAACAAGAAAGGTCAAGTATGGCTTTCACACACAATTATCTCTCAGACCTGAGCATGTGGAGAGACGTTCGTTCATCTACCACATAGAACGGGTTGCAGGAGAAAATTTCTCTGGTTTATCAGTCTGTTTCCTAGTGCTGGTTGAAATTCCTGCAGTTTTCACTGTAAAACGTTGTTGCAGCTCTTACCTCCCCATATATATGTATGGAGTGCTGTTTACAACTAAAAATAACTTAGTGTTCCCAACAAGCAAGGTCAAGGACGGCTTTCATACACAATTATCTCTCAGAACTGAGCATGTGGAGAGACGTTCGTTCATCTAGCACAAATGGAACTGGTTGCAGGTGAAACTTTTACTCTGGTTTTCAGTCTGTTTCCTAGTGCCGGTTTGAAGTTCCTGCTGTTTCACTGTAAAACCGTTTTGGTGCTGGAACATCCCCATATATATTTATGGAGTGGAGTTTGCAACTGAAAAGAAACTTTGTGTTCCCAACAAGCTAAGTGAAGTACGGCTTTCACACACACTTATCTCTCGGAACTGAGTATGTGGAGAGACGTTCGTTCATCTAGCCCAAATGGAACCGATCTCAGGAGAAACTCTTACTCTGGTTTCTCAACCTTTTTACTAGTGCCGGTTTGAAGTTCCTGCAGTTTTCACAGCAAAAGTGAGTCGGACCTTGTAACTCCCCATATATATTTACTGAGTGGAGTTTGCAACTGAAAAGAAACTTTGTGTTCCCAAATTGCAAGGTGAAGGACAGCTTTGACACAGACATATCTCTCAGAATTGAGCATGTGGAGAGACGTTCGTTCATCTAGCACAAAGGGCACGGGATACAGGAGAAACACTTACACTGGTTATTCAGTCTTTTTCCTACTGTCGTTTTGAAGTTCCTGCAGTTTTCACTGTAAAATGGATTTGGACTTTGTACCTCCCCATATATATTTAAGGAGTGGTGTTTGCAACTGAAAAGAAATTTTATGTTCCCAACAAGCTATTTGAAGGACGGCTTTCACAAACACTTATCTCTCAGAAATGAGCATGGGGAGAGACGTTCGTTCATTTATCACAATGGGAATGTGTTGCAAGAGAAACTTGTACTCTGGTTTCTCAGTCTGTTTCCTAGTGCCTGTTTGAAGTTCCTGCAGTTCTCACTGTAAAACCTGATATGGAACTAGTACCTCCCCATATATATGTATGGAGTGGAATTTTCAACTGTAAAGAAACTTTGTGTTCACAACAAGCTAGGTGAAAGACGGCTTTCACACACACTTATCTCTCAGAACTGAGCATGTGGAGATACGTTCGTTCATCTAGCGCAAATGGAACGGGTTGCAGGAGAAACTTTTACACTGGTTTTCAGTCTGATTCCTAGTGCCGGTTTGAAGTTCCTGCTGTTTCACTGTAAAACCGTTTTGGTGCTGGAACATCCCCATATATATTTATGGAGTGGAGTTTGCAACTGAAAAGAAACTTTGTGTTCCCAACAAGCTAAGTGAAGTACGGCTTTCACACACACTTATCTCTCGGAACTGAGTATGTGGAGAGACGTTCGTTCATCTAGCCCAAATGGAACCGATCTCAGGAGAAACTCTTACTCTGGTTTCTCAACCTTTTTACTAGTGCCGGTTTGAAGTTCCTGCAGTTTTCACAGCAAAAGTGAGTCGGACCTTGTAACTCCCCATATATATTTACTGAGTGGAGTTTGCAACTGAAAAGAAACTTTGTGTTCCCAAATTGCAAGGTGAAGGACAGCTTTGACACAGACATATCTCTCAGAATTGAGCATGTGGAGAGACGTTCGTTCATCTAGCACAAAGGGCACGGGATACAGGAGAAACACTTACACTGGTTATTCAGTCTTTTTCCTACTGTCGTTTTGAAGTTCCTGCAGTTTTCACTGTAAAATGGATTTGGACTTTGTACCTCCCCATATATATTTAAGGAGTGGTGTTTGCAACTGAAAAGAAATTTTATGTTCCCAACAAGCTATTTGAAGGACGGCTTTCACAAACACTTATCTCTCAGAAATGAGCATGGGGAGAGACGTTCGTTCATTTATCACAATGGGAATGTGTTGCAAGAGAAACTTGTACTCTGGTTTCTCAGTCTGTTTCCTAGTGCCTGTTTGAAGTTCCTGCAGTTCTCACTGTAAAACCTGATATGGAACTAGTACCTCCCCATATATATGTATGGAGTGGAATTTCCAACTGTAAAGAAACTTTGTGTTCACAACAAGCTAGGTGAAAGACGGCTTTCACACACACTTATCTCTCAGAACTGAGCATGTGGATATACGTTCGTTCATCTAGCGCAAATGGAACGGGTTGCAGGAGAAACATTTTTCTGGTTTCTCAGTCTGTTTCCTAGTGCCGGTTTGAATTTCCTGCAGTCTTCACTGTAAAACAGTGTTGGAGCTAGTACATCCATATATATATGTATGGAGTGCAGTTTGCAACTGAAAAGAAATTTTGTGTTCCAAACAAGCTAGGTGAAGGACGTCTTTCACACACTCTTAACTCTCACAACTGAGCATGTTTAGAGAAGTTCGTTCATCTAGCACAAATGAACGGATGGCAGGAGAAAGTTTTACTCTGTTTTCTCAGTCTTTTTCCTAGTGCCGTGTTGAAGTTCCTGCAGTTTTCACTGTAATACCGAGTTGAAGCTAGTACTCCCCATATATATGTATGGAGTGGAGTTTGCAACTTAAAAGAAAGTTTGTGTTCCCAACAAGCTAGGTGAAAGACGGCTTTCACACACAATTATTTTTCACAAATGAGCATATGGAGAGACATTCTTTCATCTAGCACAAAGGGAACGGGTTGCAGGAGAAACTATTATTATGGTTTCTCAGTCTGTTTCCTAGTGCGGGTTTGAAGTTCCTAAATTTTTCACTATAAAACCGTGTTGGAGCTAGTAATTCCCCATATATATATATTGAGTGGATTTTGCAACTGAAAAGAAACTTTGTGTTCTCAACAACCTAGTTGAAAAACGACTTTCACACACAATTAAATCTCAGAACAGAGCATGTGGAGAGACGATCGTTCATCTAGCACAAATGGAACGGGATGCAGGAGAAACTTTTACTCTGGTTTCTCAGTCTGTTTCCTAGTGCTGGTTTGAAGTTCCTGCAGTTTTCACTGTACAACCGAGTAGGACCTAGTACCTCCCCATACATAAATATGGAGTGGAGTTTGCAACTAAAAGGAAATTTGTGTTCCCAACAAGCTAGGTGAAGGACGGCTTTCACACACCCTTATCTCTCAGAACTGAGCATGTGGAGAGAACTTCGTTCATCTAGCACAAAAGGAACGGTTTGCAGGATAAACTTTTACTTTGGTATCTCAGTTTGTTTCTTAGTGCCGGTTTGATGTTCCTGCAGTTTTCACTGTAAAACCGAGTTGGAGCTAGTACCACCCCATATAAATTTTTGGAGTGGTGTTTGCACCTGAAAAGAAACTTTGTGTTCCCAACAATCAAGTTGAAGTACGGCTTTCAATCACACTTATGTCTCAGAACTGAGCATGTGGAGAGACGTTCGTTCATCTAGCACAAAGGGAACTGGTTGCAGGTGAAACTTTTACTCTGGTTTTCAGTCTGTTTCCTAGTGCCTGCTTGAAGTTCCTGCTGTTTCACTTTAAAACCGTGTTGGTGCTGGTACCTCCCCATATATATTTATGGAGTGGAGTTTGTAACTGAAAAGAAACTTTTTGTTCCCAACAAGCTAAGTGAAGTACGGCTTTCACACACACTTATCACTCGGAACTGAGTATGTGGAGAGACGTTCGTTCATCTAGCCCAAATGGAACCGATCTCAGGAGAAACTCTTACTCTGGTTTCTCAGTCTTTTTAGTAGTGCCGATTTTAATTTCCTGCAGTTTTCACAGCAAAACTGAGTCGGACCTTGTAACTCCCCATATATATTTACTGAGTGGAGTTTGCAACTGAAAAGAAACTTTGTGTTCCCAAATTGCAAGGTGAAGGACGGCTTTGAGAGAGACTTATCTCTCAGAATTGAGCATGTGGAGAGACGTTCGTTCATCTAGCACAAAGGGCACGGGATACAGGAGAAACAATTACACTGGTAATTCAGTCTTTTTCCTACTGTCGTTTTGAAGTTCCTGCAGTTTTCACTGTAAAACCGATTTGGAGCTAGTACTTCCCCATATATATGTATGGAGTGGAGTTTGCAACTTAAAAGAAAGTTTGTGTTCCCAACAAGCTATGTGTAAGACGGCTTTCACACACAATTATTTTTCAGAAATGAGCATATGGAGAGACTTTCTTTCATCTAGCACAAAGGGAACGGGTTGCAGGAGAAACAATTATTATGGTTTCTCAGTCTGTTTCCTAGTGCCGGTTTGAAGTTCCTAAATTTTTCACTATAAAACAATGTTGGTGCTAGTAACTCCCCATATATATTTATTGAGTGGATTTTGCAACTGAAAAGAAACTTTGTGTTCCCAACAAGCTAGTTGAAGAACGGCTTTCACACACAATTAAATCTCAGAACAGAGCATGTGGAGAGACGATCGTTCATCTAGCACAAATGGAACGGGATGCAGGAGAAACTTTTACTCTGGTTTCTCAGTCTGTTTCCTAGTGCTGGTTTGAAGTTCCTGCAGTTTTCACTGTACAACCGAGTAGGACCTAGTACCTCCCCATACATAAATATGGAGTGGAGTTTGCAACTAAAAGGAAATTTGTGTTCCCAACAAGCTAGGTGAAGGACGGCTTTCACACAACTTTATCTCTCAGAACTGAGCATGTGGAGAGAAGTTCGTTCATCTAGCACAAAAGGAACGTTTTGCAGGAGAAACTTTTACTTTGGTATCTCAGTTTGTTTCTTAGTGCCGGTTTGATATTCCTGCAGTTTTCACTGTAAAACCGAGTTGGAGCTAGTACCACCCCATATAAATTTTTGGAGTGGTGTTTGCACCTGAAAAGAAACTTTGTGTTCCCAACAAGCAAGTTGAAGTACGGCTTTCAATCACACTTATCTCTCAGAACTGAGCCTGTGGAGAGATGTTCGTTCATTTAGCACAAAGGGAACAGTTTGCAGGAGGAACTTTTACTCTGGTTTCTCAGTCTGTTTCTTAGTGCCGGTTTGAGTTCCTGCAGTTTACACTGTAAAACAGAGTTGGAGCTAGTACTTCCCCATACATAAGTATGGAATGGTGTTTGCAACTTAAAGAAACTTTGTGTTCCCAACAAGGTAGTTGAAGGAAGGCTTTCACACACACTTATCTCTCAGAAATGAGCATGTGGACATACGTTCGTTCATCTAGCCGAAAAGGAACGGGTTGCAGGGGAAACTTTTACTCTGTTTTCTCAGTCTGTTTCCTAGTGCTGGTTTGAAGTTCCTGCAGTTTTCACTGTTAAACGGTGTTGGATTTTTACCACCCCATATATATGTATGGAGTGGAGTTTGCAAATAAAAAGAAACTTAGTGTTCCCAACAAGAAAGGTCAAGTATGGCTTTCACACACTATTATCTCTCAGACCTGAGCATGTGGAGATACGTTCGTTCATCTACCACATAGAACGGGTTGCAGGAGAAAATATCTCTGGTTTATCAGTCTGTTTCCTAGTGCTGGTTGAAGTTCCTGCAGTTTTCACTGTAAAACGGTGTTGCAGCTATTACCTCCCCATATATATGTATGGAGTGGTGTTTACAACTAAAAATAACTTAGTGTTCCCAACAAGCAAGGTCAAGGACGGCTTTCACACACAATTATCTCTCAGAACTGAGCATGTGGGGAGACGTTCGTTCATCTAGCTCAAAGGGAACGGGTTGCAGGCGAAACTTTTCCTCTGGTTTTTCAGTCTGTTTCCTAGTGCCGGGTTGAAGTTCCTGCTGTTTCACTGTAAAACCGAGTTGGAGCTAGTACATCCCCATATATATGTATGGAGTGGAGTTTTCAACTAAAAAGAAACTTTGTTTTCTGAACCAGTTTTGTGAAGGACGGCTTTCACACACACTTAACTCTCAGAACTGAGCATGTGGAGAGACGTTCGTTCATGTAGCACAAATTGAACGGTTGCAGGATAAATTGTTACTCTGGTTTCTCAGTCTGTTTCCTAGTGCCGGTTTGAAGTTTCAGAATTTTTCACTATTAAACCGTGTTGGAGCTAGTAACTCCCCATATATATATATTGAGTGAATTTTGCAACTGAAAAGAAACTTTGTGTTCCCAACAAGCTAGTTGAAGAACGGCTTTCACACACAATTAAATTTCAGAACAGAGCATGTGGAGAGACGATCGTTCATCTAGCACAAATGGAACGGGATGCAGGAGAAACTTTTACTCTGGTTTCTCAGTCTGTTTCCTAGTGCCGGTTTGAAGTTCCTGCAGTTTTCACTGTACAACCAAGTTGGACCTAGTACCTCCCCATACATAATTATGGAGTGGAATTTGCAACCAAAATGAAATTTGTGTTCCCAACAAGCTAGGTGAAGTACTGCTTCACTCACACTTATGTCTCCGAACTGAGCATGTGGAGAGACGTTCGTTCATCTAACACAAAGGGAACGGTTTCCAGGAGAAACTTTTACTCTGGTTTTTCAGTCTGTTTTCTAGTGCCAGTTTGAAGTTCCTGCTGTTTTCACTGTAAAACCGAGTTCGTGCTGGTACCACCCCATATATATATATGGAGTGGAGTTTGCAACTTAAAAGAAACTTTGTGTTCCCAACAAGATAGTTCAAGGACGGCTTTCACACACACATTTCTCTCAGAACTGAGCATGTGGAGAGACGTTCGTTCTTCTTGCTCAAAATGAACGGGTTGCAGGAGAAACTTTTACTCTGGTTTCTCAGTATGTTTCCTAGTGCCGTTTTGAAGTTCCTGCAGTTTTCACTGTAAAGTTGATTTGGAGCTTATACCTCCCCATATATATATATGGAGTGGAGTTTGCAACTGAAAAGAATCTTTGTGTTCCCAACAAGCTAAGTAGAAGTACGGCTTTCACACACACTTATCACTCAGAACTGAGTATGTGGAGAGACGTTCGTTCATCTAGCCCAAATGTAACCGAACTCAGGAGAAACACTTACACTGGTTTCTCAGTCTTTTTACTAGTGCCGGTTTGAAGTTCCTGCAGTTTTCACAGCAAAACTGAGTCGGATCTTGTAACTCCCCATATATATTTATTGTGTGGATTTTGCAACTGAAAAGAAACTTTGTGTTACCAAATTGCAAGTTGAAGGACGGCTTTGACACAGACTTATCACTCAGAATTGAGCATGTGGAGAGACGTTCGTTCATCTAGCACAAAGGGCACGGGATACAGGAGAAACTCTTACACTGGTTATTCAGTCTTTTTCCTACTGTCGTTTTGAAGTTCCTGCAGTTTTCACTGTAAAACCGATTTGGACTTTGTACCTCCCCATATATATGTAAGGAGTGGTGTTTGCAACTGAAAAGAAATTTTATGTTCCCAACAAGCTATTTGAAGGACGGCTTTCACACACACTTATCTCTCAGAAATGAGCATGGGGAGAAACGATCGTTCACCTATCACAATGGGAATGTGTTGCAAGAGAAACTTGTACTCTGGTTTCTCAGTCTGTTTCCTAGTGCCTGTTTGATGTTCCTGCAGTTTTCACTGTAAAACCGCGTTGGAGCTAGTACCACCCCATATATATGTATGGAGTGGATTTGGCAACTGAAAAGAAACTTTGTGTTCCAAACAAGCTTGGTGAAGGACGGCTTTCACACACACTTTTCTCTCAGAACTGAGCATGTGGAGAGACGTTCGTTCATCTAGCACAAAAGAAACGGATTGCAGGAGAAACTATTACTCTGGTTTCTCAGTCTGTTTCCTAGTGCCGGATTGAAGTTCCTGCTGTTTCACTGTAAAACCGTTTTGGTGCTGGAACATCCCCATATATATTTATGGAGTGGAGTTTGCAACTGAAAAGAAACTTTGTGTTCCCAACAAGCTAAGTGAAATACGGCTTTCACACACAATTATCTCTCAGAACTGAGCATGTTGAGAGACGTTCGTTCATCTAGCACAAATGGAACAGTGTGCAGGTGAAACTTTTACTCTGGTTTCTCAGTCTGTTTCCTAGTGCCTGTTTGAGGTTCCTGCAGTTCTCCCTGTAAAACCTGATTTGGAACTAGTACCTCACCATACATAAGTATGGAATGGAGTTTGCAACTAAAAGAAACTTTGTGTTCCCAACAAGGTAGTTGAAGGAAGGCTTTCACACACCTTTATCTCTCAGTGCATAGCATATGGCGAGACGCTCTTTCATATAGCACAAAGGGAAAGGGTTGCAGGAGAAACTGTTACTCTGGCTTATCAGTCTGTTTCCTAGTGCTGGTTTGAAGTTCCTGCAGTTTTCACTCTAAAACCAAGTTGGATCTAGTACCTCCCCATATATATGTATGGAGTGGAGTTTGCAACTGAAAAGAAACTTTGTGTTCCCAACAAGCTAGGTGAAGGACGGCTTTCACACACACTTATTTCTCAGAAGTGAGCATGTGGAGAATCTTTCGTTCATCTAGCCCAAAGGGAACGTTTTGCAGGAGAAACTATTACTATCGTTTCTCAGTCTGAATCCTAGTTCCGGTTTGAATATCCTGCAGTTTTCACTGTAAAACAGAGTTGGAGCTAGTACCTCCCCATATAAATGTTTGGAGTGGAGTTTGCACCTGAAAAGTAACATTGTGTTCCCAAAAATCTAGGTGAAGTACAGCTTTCACACACACTTATCTCTCAGAACTGAGCATGTGGAGAAACGTTCGTTCATCCAGCACATAGGGAACAGGTTGCAGGAGAAACTTTACTCTGGTTTCTCAGTCTGATTCCTAGTGCCGGTTTGAAGTTCCTGCAGTTTTCACTGTAAAACCGAGTTGGAGCTTGAACATCCCCATCTATATGTATGGAGTGGAGTTTGCAAATAAAAAGAAACTTTGTTTTCCGAACCAGCTTTGTGAAGGACGGCTTTCACACACACTTAACACTCAGAACTGAGCATGTGGAGAGATGATCGTTCATCTAGCACAAATGGAACGGGATGCAGGAGAAACTTTTACTCTGGTTTCTCAGTCTGTTTCCTAGTGCCGGTTTGAAGTTCCTGCAGTTTTCACTGTAAAACCGAGTTGGAGCTAGTACCACCCCATATAAATTTTTGGAGTGGTGTTTGCACCTGAAAAGAAACTTTGTGTTCCCAACAAGCAAGTTGAATTACGGCTTTCAATCACACTTATCTCTCAGAACTGAGCATGTGGAGAGACGTTCGTTCATCTAGCACATAGGGAACAGTTTGCAGGAGAAAGTTTTACTCTGGTTTCTCAGTCTGTTTCTTAGTGCCGGTTTGAGTTCCTGCAGTTTACACTGTAAAACAGATTTGGAGCTAGTTCTTACCCATTCATAAGTATGGAATGGAGTTTGCAACTTAAAGAAACTTTGTGTTCCCAACAAGGTAGTTGAAGGAAGGCTTTCACACACACTTTTCTCTCAGAAATGAGCATGTGCAGATACGTTCTTTCATCTAGCCGAAAAGGAACGGGTTGCAAGGAAACTTTTACTCTGTTTTCTCAGTGTGTTTCCTAGTGCGGGTTTTAAGTTCCTTCAGTTTTCACTGTTAAACGGAGTTTGATCTATTACCACCCCATATATATGTATGGAGTGGAGTTTGCAAATAAAAAGAAACTTAGTGTTCCCAACAAGAAAGGTCAAGTATGGCTTTCACACACAATTATCTCTCAGACCTGAGCATGTGGAGAGACGTTCGTTCATCTACCACATAGAACGGGTTGCAGGAGAAAATTTCTCTGGTTTATCAGTCTGTTTCCTAGTGCTGGTTGAAATTCCTGCAGTTTTCACTGTAAAACGTTGTTGCAGCTCTTACCTCCCCATATATATGTATGGAGTGCTGTTTACAACTAAAAATAACTTAGTGTTCCCAACAAGCAAGGTCAAGGACGGCTTTCATACACAATTATCTCTCAGAACTGAGCATGTGGAGAGACGTTCGTTCATCTAGCACAAAGGGAACTGGTTGCAGGTGAAACTTTTACTCTGGTTTTCAGTCTGTTTCCTAGTGCCGGTTTGAAGTTCCTGCTGTTTCACTGTAAAACCGTTTTGGTGCTGGAACATCCCCATATATATTTATGGAGTGGAGTTTGCAACTGAAAAGAAACTTTGTGTTCCCAACAAGCTAAGTGAAGTACGGCTTTCACACACACTTATCTCTCGGAACTGAGTATGTGGAGAGACGTTCGTTCATCTAGCCCAAATGGAACCGATCTCAGGAGAAACTCTTACTCTGGTTTCTCAACCTTTTTACTAGTGCCGGTTTGAAGTTCCTGCAGTTTTCACAGCAAAAGTGAGTCGGACCTTGTAACTCCCCATATATATTTACTGAGTGGAGTTTGCAACTGAAAAGAAACTTTGTGTTCCCAAATTGCAAGGTGAAGGACAGCTTTGACACAGACATATCTCTCAGAATTGAGCATGTGGAGAGACGTTCGTTCATCTAGCACAAAGGGCACGGGATACAGGAGAAACACTTACACTGGTTATTCAGTCTTTTTCCTACTGTCGTTTTGAAGTTCCTGCAGTTTTCACTGTAAAATGGATTTGGACTTTGTACCTCCCCATATATATTTAAGGAGTGGTGTTTGCAACTGAAAAGAAATTTTATGTTCCCAACAAGCTATTTGAAGGACGGCTTTCACAAACACTAATCTCTCAGAAATGAGCATGGGGAGAGACGTTCGTTCATTTATCACAATGGGAATGTGTTGCAAGAGAAACTTGTACTCTGGTTTCTCAGTCTGTTTCCTAGTGCCTGTTTGAAGTTCCTGCAGTTCTCACTGTAAAACCTGATATGGAACTAGTACCTCCCCATATATATGTATGGAGTGGAATTTTCAACTGTAAAGAAACTTTGTGTTCACAACAAGCTAGGTGAAAGACGGCTTTCACACACACTTATCTCTCAGAACTGAGCATGTGGAGATACGTTCGTTCATCTAGCGCAAATGGAACGGGTTGCAGGAGAAACTATTACACTGGTTTTCAGTCTGTTTCCTAGTGCCGGTTTGAAGTTCCTGCTGTTTCACTGTAAAACCGTTTTGGTGCTGGAACATCCCCATATATATTTATGGAGTGGAGTTTGCAACTGAAAAGAAACTTTGTGTTCCCAACAAGCTAAGTGAAGTACGGCTTTCACACACACTTATCTCTCGGAACTGAGTATGTGGAGAGACGTTCGTTCATCTAGCCCAAATGGAACCGATCTCAGGAGAAACTCTTACTCTGGTTTCTCAACCTTTTTACTAGTGCCGGTTTGAAGTTCCTGCAGTTTTCACAGCAAAAGTGAGTCGGACCTTGTAACTCCCCATATATATTTACTGAGTGGAGTTTGCAACTGAAAAGAAACTTTGTGTTCCCAAATTGCAAGGTGAAGGACGGCTTTGACACAGACATATCTCTCAGAATTGAGCATGTGGAGAGACGTTCGTTCATCTAGCACAAAGGGCACGGGATACAGGAGAAACACTTACACTGGTTATTCAGTCTTTTTCCTACTGTCGTTTTGAAGTTCCTGCAGTTTTCACTGTAAAATGGATTTGGACTTTGTACCTCCCCATATATATTTAAGGAGTGGTGTTTGCAACTGAAAAGAAATTTTATGTTCCCAACAAGCTATTTGAAGGACGGCTTTCACAAACACTTATCTCTCAGAAATGAGCATGGGGAGAGACGTTCGTTCATTTATCACAATGGGAATGTGTTGCAAGAGAAACTTGTACTCTGGTTTCTCAGTCTGTTTCCTAGTGCCTGTTTGAAGTTCCTGCAGTTCTCACTGTAAAACCTGATATGGAACTAGTACCTCCCCATATATATGTATGGAGTGGAATTTCCAACTGTAAAGAAACTTTGTGTTCACAACAAGCTAGGTGAAAGACGGCTTTCACACACACTTATCTCTCAGAACTGAGCATGTGGATATACGTTCGTTCATCTAGCGCAAATGGAACGGGTTGCAGGAGAAACATTTTTCTGGTTTCTCAGTCTGTTTCCTAGTGCCGGTTTGAATTTCCTGCAGTCTTCACTGTAAAACAGTGTTGGAGCTAGTACATCCATATATATATGTATGGAGTGCAGTTTGCAACTGAAAAGAAATTTTGTGTTCCAAACAAGCTAGGTGAAGGACGTCTTTCACACACTCTTAACTCTCACAACTGAGCATGTTTAGAGAAGTTCGTTCATCTAGCACAAATGAACGGATGGCAGGAGAAAGTTTTACTCTGTTTTCTCAGTCTTTTTCCTAGTGCCGTGTTGAAGTTCCTGCAGTTTTCACTGTAATACCGAGTTGAAGCTAGTACTCCCCATATATATGTATGGAGTGGAGTTTGCAACTTAAAAGAAAGTTTGTGTTCCCAACAAGCTAGGTGAAAGACGGCTTTCACACACAATTATTTTTCACAAATGAGCATATGGAGAGACATTCTTTCATCTAGCACAAAGGGAACGGGTTGCAGGAGAAACTATTATTATGGTTTCTCAGTCTGTTTCCTAGTGCGGGTTTGAAGTTCCTAAATTTTTCACTATAAAACCGTGTTGGAGCTAGTAATTCCCCATATATATATATTGAGTGGATTTTGCAACTGAAAAGAAACTTTGTGTTCTCAACAACCTAGTTGAAAAACGACTTTCACACACAATTAAATCTCAGAACAGAGCATGTGGAGAGACGATCGTTCATCTAGCACAAATGGAACGGGATGCAGGAGAAACTTTTACTCTGGTTTCTCAGTCTGTTTCCTAGTGCTGGTTTGAAGTTCCTGCAGTTTTCACTGTACAACCGAGTAGGACCTAGTACCTCCCCATACATAAATATGGAGTGGAGTTTGCAACTAAAAGGAAATTTGTGTTCCCAACAAGCTAGGTGAAGGACGGCTTTCACACACCCTTATCTCTCAGAACTGAGCATGTGGAGAGAACTTCGTTCATCTAGCACAAAAGGAACGGTTTGCAGGATAAACTTTTACTTTGGTATCTCAGTTTGTTTCTTAGTGCCGGTTTGATGTTCCTGCAGTTTTCACTGTAAAACCGAGTTGGAGCTAGTACCACCCCATATAAATTTTTGGAGTGGTGTTTGCACCTGAAAAGAAACTTTGTGTTCCCAACAATCAAGTTGAAGTACGGCTTTCAATCACACTTATGTCTCAGAACTGAGCATGTGGAGAGACGTTCGTTCATCTAGCACAAAGGGAACTGGTTGCAGGTGAAACTTTTACTCTGGTTTTCAGTCTGTTTCCTAGTGCCTGTTTGAAGTTCCTGCTGTTTCACTTTAAAACCGTGTTGGTGCTGATACCTCCCCATATATATTTATGGAGTGGAGTTTGTAACTGAAAAGAAACTTTTTGTTCCCAACAAGCTAAGTGAAGTACGGCTTTCACACACACTTATCACTCGGAACTGAGTATGTGGAGAGACGTTCGTTCATCTAGCCCAAATGGAACCGATCTCAGGAGAAACTCTTACTCTGGTTTCTCAGTCTTTTTAGTAGTGCCGATTTTAATTTCCTGCAGTTTTCACAGCAAAACTGAGTCGGACCTTGTAACTCCCCATATATATTTACTGAGTGGAGTTTGCAACTGAAAAGAAACTTTGTGTTCCCAAATTGCAAGGTGAAGGACGGCTTTGAGAGAGACTTATCTCTCAGAATTGAGCATGTGGAGAGACGTTCGTTCATCTAGCACAAAGGGCACGGGATACAGGAGAAACAATTACACTGGTAATTCAGTCTTTTTCCTACTGTCGTTTTGAAGTTCCTGCAGTTTTCACTGTAAAACCGATTTGGAGCTAGTACTTCCCCATATATATGTATGGAGTGGAGTTTGCAACTTAAAAGAAAGTTTGTGTTCCCAACAAGCTATGTGTAAGACGGCTTTCACACACAATTATTTTTCAGAAATGAGCATATGGAGAGACTTTCTTTCATCTAGCACAAAGGGAACGGGTTGCAGGAGAAACAATTATTATGGTTTCTCAGTCTGTTTCCTAGTGCCGGTTTGAAGTTCCTAAATTTTTCACTATAAAACAATGTTGGTGCTAGTAACTCCCCATATATATTTATTGAGTGGATTTTGCAACTGAAAAGAAACTTTGTGTTCCCAACAAGCTAGTTGAAGAACGGCTTTCACACACAATTAAATCTCAGAACAGAGCATGTGGAGAGACGATCGTTCATCTAGCACAAATGGAACGGGATGCAGGAGAAACTTTTACTCTGGTTTCTCAGTCTGTTTCCTAGTGCTGGTTTGAAGTTCCTGCAGTTTTCACTGTACAACCGAGTAGGACCTAGTACCTCCCCATACATAAATATGGAGTGGAGTTTGCAACTAAAAGGAAATTTGTGTTCCCAACAAGCTAGGTGAAGGACGGCTTTCACACAACTTTATCTCTCAGAACTGAGCATGTGGAGAGAAGTTCGTTCATCTAGCACAAAAGGAACGTTTTGCAGGAGAAACTTTTACTTTGGTATCTCAGTTTGTTTCTTAGTGCCGGTTTGATATTCCTGCAGTTTTCACTGTAAAACCGAGTTGGAGCTAGTACCACCCCATATAAATTTTTGGAGTGGTGTTTGCACCTGAAAAGAAACTTTGTGTTCCCAACAAGCAAGTTGAAGTACGGCTTTCAATCACACTTATCTCTCAGAACTGAGCCTGTGGAGAGATGTTCGTTCATTTAGCACAAAGGGAACAGTTTGCAGGAGGAACTTTTACTCTGGTTTCTCAGTCTGTTTCTTAGTGCCGGTTTGAGTTCCTGCAGTTTACACTGTAAAACAGAGTTGGAGCTAGTACTTCCCCATACATAAGTATGGAATGGTGTTTGCAACTTAAAGAAACTTTGTGTTCCCAACAAGGTAGTTGAAGGAAGGCTTTCACACACACTTATCTCTCAGAAATGAGCATGTGGACATACGTTCGTTCATCTAGCCGAAAAGGAACGGGTTGCAGGGGAAACTTTTACTCTGTTTTCTCAGTCTGTTTCCTAGTGCTGGTTTGAAGTTCCTGCAGTTTTCACTGTTAAACGGTGTTGGATTTTTACCACCCCATATATATGTATGGAGTGGAGTTTGCAAATAAAAAGAAACTTAGTGTTCCCAACAAGAAAGGTCAAGTATGGCTTTCACACACTATTATCTCTCAGACCTGAGCATGTGGAGATACGTTCGTTCATCTACCACATAGAACGGGTTGCAGGAGAAAATATCTCTGGTTTATCAGTCTGTTTCCTAGTGCTGGTTGAAGTTCCTGCAGTTTTCACTGTAAAACGGTGTTGCAGCTATTACCTCCCCATATATATGTATGGAGTGGTGTTTACAACTAAAAATAACTTAGTGTTCCCAACAAGCAAGGTCAAGGACGGCTTTCACACACAATTATCTCTCAGAACTGAGCATGTGGGGAGACGTTCGTTCATCTAGCTCAAAGGGAACGGGTTGCAGGCGAAACTTTTCCTCTGGTTTTTCAGTCTGTTTCCTAGTGCCGGGTTGAAGTTCCTGCTGTTTCACTGTAAAACCGAGTTGGAGCTAGTACATCCCCATATATATGTATGGAGTGGAGTTTTCAACTAAAAAGAAACTTTGTTTTCTGAACCAGTTTTGTGAAGGACGGCTTTCACACACACTTAACTCTCAGAACTGAGCATGTGGAGAGACGTTCGTTCATGTAGCACAAATTGAACGGTTGCAGGATAAATTGTTACTCTGGTTTCTCAGTCTGTTTCCTAGTGCCGGTTTGAAGTTTCAGAATTTTTCACTATTAAACCGTGTTGGAGCTAGTAACTCCCCATATATATATATTGAGTGAATTTTGCAACTGAAAAGAAACTTTGTGTTCCCAACAAGCTAGTTGAAGAACGGCTTTCACACACAATTAAATTTCAGAACAGAGCATGTGGAGAGACGATCGTTCATCTAGCACAAATGGAACGGGATGCAGGAGAAACTTTTACTCTGGTTTCTCAGTCTGTTTCCTAGTGCCGGTTTGAAGTTCCTGCAGTTTTCACTGTACAACCAAGTTGGACCTAGTACCTCCCCATACATAATTATGGAGTGGAATTTGCAACCAAAATGAAATTTGTGTTCCCAACAAGCTAGGTGAAGTACTGCTTCACTCACACTTATGTCTCCGAACTGAGCATGTGGAGAGACGTTCGTTCATCTAACACAAAGGGAACGGTTTCCAGGAGAAACTTTTACTCTGGTTTTTCAGTCTGTTTTCTAGTGCCAGTTTGAAGTTCCTGCTGTTTTCACTGTAAAACCGAGTTCGTGCTGGTACCACCCCATATATATATATGGAGTGGAGTTTGCAACTTAAAAGAAACTTTGTGTTCCCAACAAGATAGTTCAAGGACGGCTTTCACACACACATTTCTCTCAGAACTGAGCATGTGGAGAGACGTTCGTTCTTCTTGCTCAAAATGAACGGGTTGCAGGAGAAACTTTTACTCTGGTTTCTCAGTATGTTTCCTAGTGCCGTTTTGAAGTTCCTGCAGTTTTCACTGTAAAGTTGATTTGGAGCTTATACCTCCCCATATATATATATGGAGTGGAGTTTGCAACTGAAAAGAATCTTTGTGTTCCCAACAAGCTAAGTAGAAGTACGGCTTTCACACACACTTATCACTCAGAACTGAGTATGTGGAGAGACGTTCGTTCATCTAGCCCAAATGTAACCGAACTCAGGAGAAACACTTACACTGGTTTCTCAGTCTTTTTACTAGTGCCGGTTTGAAGTTCCTGCAGTTTTCACAGCAAAACTGAGTCGGATCTTGTAACTCCCCATATATATTTATTGTGTGGATTTTGCAACTGAAAAGAAACTTTGTGTTACCAAATTGCAAGTTGAAGGACGGCTTTGACACAGACTTATCACTCAGAATTGAGCATGTGGAGAGACGTTCGTTCATCTAGCACAAAGGGCACGGGATACAGGAGAAACTCTTACACTGGTTATTCAGTCTTTTTCCTACTGTCGTTTTGAAGTTCCTGCAGTTTTCACTGTAAAACCGATTTGGACTTTGTACCTCCCCATATATATGTAAGGAGTGGTGTTTGCAACTGAAAAGAAATTTTATGTTCCCAACAAGCTATTTGAAGGACGGCTTTCACACACACTTATCTCTCAGAAATGAGCATGGGGAGAAACGATCGTTCACCTATCACAATGGGAATGTGTTGCAAGAGAAACTTGTACTCTGGTTTCTCAGTCTGTTTCCTAGTGCCTGTTTGATGTTCCTGCAGTTTTCACTGTAAAACCGCGTTGGAGCTAGTACCACCCCATATATATGTATGGAGTGGATTTGGCAACTGAAAAGAAACTTTGTGTTCCAAACAAGCTTGGTGAAGGACGGCTTTCACACACACTTTTCTCTCAGAACTGAGCATGTGGAGAGACGTTCGTTCATCTAGCACAAAAGAAACGGATTGCAGGAGAAACTATTACTCTGGTTTCTCAGTCTGTTTCCTAGTGCCGGTTTGAAGTTCCTGCAGTTTTCACTTTAAAACCGAGTTGGAGCTAGTACATCCCCAAATATATGTATGGAGTGGAGTTTGCAACTAAAAAGACACTTTGTTTTCCGAACCATCTTTGTGAAGTACGGCTTTCACACACACTTAACTCTCAGAAATGAGCATGTGGAGAGACGTTCGTTCATGTAGCACAAATTGAACGGTTGCAGGAGAAATTGTTACTCTGGTTTCTCAGTCTGTTTCCTAGTGCCGGGTTAAAATTCCTGCAGTCTTCACTGTAAAACAGTGTTGGAGTTAGTACCTCCCCATATATATGTATGGATTGGAGTTTGCAACTGAAAAGAAATTTTGTTTTCCCAACAAGCTAGGTGAAGGACGTCTTTCACACACACTTAACTCTCAGAACTGAGCATGTTTAGAGACGTTCGTTCATCTAGCAAAAATGAACGGATGGCAGGAGAAAGTTTTACTCTGTTTTCTCAGTCTTTTTCCTAGTGACGTGTTGAAGATCCTGCAGTTTTCACTGTAAAACCGAGTTGGAGCTAGTACTTCCCCATATATATGTACGGACTGGAGTTTGCAAATTTAAAGAAAGTTTGTGTTCCCAACAAGCTATGTGAAAGACGGCTTTCACACAAAATTATTTCTCAGAAATGAGCATATGGAGAGACTTTCGTTCATCTAGCACAAAGGGAACGGGTTGCAGGAGAAACTATTACTCTGGTTTCTCAGTCTGTTTCCTAGTGCCGGTTTGAAGTTCCTGAATTTTTCACTATAAAACCGTGTTGGAGCTAGTAACTCCCCATATATATATATTGAGTGGATTTTGCAACTGAAAAGAAACTTTGTGTTCCCAACAAGCTAGTTGAAGAACGGCTTACACACACAATTAAATCTCAGAACAGAGCATGTGGAGAGACGATCGTTCATCTAGCACAAATGGAACGGGATGCAGGAGAAACATTTACTCTGGTTTCTCAGTCTGTTTCCTAGTGCCGATTTGAAGTTACTGCATTTTTCACTGTACAACCGAGTTGGACCTAGTACCTCCCCATACATAAGTATGGATTAGTGTTTGCAACTAAAAGGAATTTTGTGTACCCAACAAGCTAGGTGAAGTACTGCTTCACTCACACTTATCTATCAGAACTGAGCATGTGGAGAGAGGTTCGTTCATCTAGCAAAAATGGAACGGTTTGCAGGAGAAACTTTACTCTGGTTTCTCAGTCTGTTTCCTAGTGCCGGGTTGAAGTTCCTGCTGTTTTCACTGTAAACCCTAGTTGGTTCTGGTACCTCCCCATATATAAATATGGAGTGGAGTTTGCAACTGAAAAGAAACTTTTTGTTCCCAACAAGATAGTTGAAGGACGGCTTTCACACACACATTTCTCTCAGAACTAAGCATGTGGAGAGACGTTCGTTCTTCTTGCTCAAAATGAACGGGTTGCAGGAGAATCTTTTACTCTGGTTTCTCAGTCTGTTTCCTAGTGCCGGTTTGAAGTTCCTGCATTTTTCACTGTAAAACCGAATTGGAGCTAGTACTTGCCCATATATATGTATGGAGTGGAGTTTGCAACTTAAAAGAAAGTTTGTGTTCCCAACAAGCTATGTGAAAGACGGCTTTCCCACACAATTATTTCTCAGAAATGAGCATATGGAGAGACTTTCGTTCATCTAGCACAAAGGGAACGGGTTGCAGGAGAAACTATTACTCTGGTTTCTCAGTCTGTTTCCTAGTGCCGGTATGAAGTTCCTGAA
Organism: Camelus dromedarius; assembly: GCF_036321535.1. NCBI lineage: Eukaryota > Metazoa > Chordata > Mammalia > Artiodactyla > Camelidae > Camelus > Camelus dromedarius. The sequence continues at coordinate 10,208,966 of NC_087470.1, read as the reverse complement.
TTTTTCACTATAAAACATTGTTGGAGCTAGTAACTCCCCATATATATATATTGAGTGGATTTTGCAACTGAAAAGAAACTTTGTGTTCCCAACAAGCTAGTTGAATAACGGCTTTCACACACAATTATATCTCAGAACAGAGCATGTGGAGAGACGATCGTTCATCTAGCACAAATGGAACGGCATGCAGGAGAAACTTTTACTCTGGTTTCTCAGTCTGTTTCCTAGTGCCGTGTTGAAGTTCCTGCAGTTTTCACTGTAATACCGAGTTGAAGCTAGTACTCCCCATATATATGTATGGAGTGGAGTTTGCAACTTAAAAGAAAGTTTGTGTTCCCAACAAGCTAGGTGAAAGACGGCTTTCACACACAATTATTTTTCACAAATGAGCATATGGAGAGACATTCTTTCATCTAGCACAAAGGGAACGGGTTGCAGGAGAAACTATTATTATGGTTTCTCAGTCTGTTTCCTAGTGCGGGTTTGAAGTTCCTAAATTTTTCACTATAAAACCGTGTTGGAGCTAGTAATTCCCCATATATATATATTGAGTGGATTTTGCAACTGAAAAGAAACTTTGTGTTCCCAACAACCTAGTTGAAAAACGACTTTCACACACAATTAAATCTCAGAACAGAGCATGTGGAGAGACGATCGTTCATCTAGCACAAATGGAACGGGATGCAGGAGAAACTTTTACTCTGGTTTCTCAGTCTGTTTCCTAGTGCTGGTTTGAAGTTCCTGCAGTTTTCACTGTACAACCGAGTAGGACCTAGTACCTCCCCATACATAAATATGGAGTGGAGTTTGCAACTAAAAGGAAATTTGTGTTCCCAACAAGCTAGGTGAAGGACGGCTTTCACACACCCTTATCTCTCAGAACTGAGCATGTGGAGAGAACTTCGTTCATCTAGCACAAAAGGAACGGTTTGCAGGATAAACTTTTACTTTGGTATCTCAGTTTGTTTCTTAGTGCCGGTTTGATGTTCCTGCAGTTTTCACTGTAAAACCGAGTTGGAGCTAGTACCACCCCATATAAATTTTTGGAGTGGTGTTTGCACCTGAAAAGAAACTTTGTGTTCCCAACAATCAAGTTGAAGTACGGCTTTCAATCACACTTATGTCTCAGAACTGAGCATGTGGAGAGACGTTCGTTCATCTAGCACAAAGGGAACTGGTTGCAGGTGAAACTTTTACTCTGGTTTTCAGTCTGTTTCCTAGTGCCTGTTTGAAGTTCCTGCTGTTTCACTTTAAAACCGTGTTGGTGCTGGTACCTCCCCATATATATTTATGGAGTGGAGTTTGTAACTGAAAAGAAACTTTTTGTTCCCAACAAGCTAAGTGAAGTACGGCTTTCACACACACTTATCACTCGGAACTGAGTATGTGGAGAGACGTTCGTTCATCTAGCCCAAATGGAACCGATCTCAGGAGAAACTCTTACTCTGGTTTCTCAGTCTTTTTAGTAGTGCCGATTTTAATTTCCTGCAGTTTTCACAGCAAAACTGAGTCGGACCTTGTAACTCCCCATATATATTTACTGAGTGGAGTTTGCAACTGAAAAGAAACTTTGTGTTCCCAAATTGCAAGGTGAAGGACGGCTTTGAGAGAGACTTATCTCTCAGAATTGAGCATGTGGAGAGACGTTCGTTCATCTAGCACAAAGGGCACGGGATACAGGAGAAACAATTACACTGGTAATTCAGTCTTTTTCCTACTGTCGTTTTGAAGTTCCTGCAGTTTTCACTGTAAAACCGATTTGGAGCTAGTACTTCCCCATATATATGTATGGAGTGGAGTTTGCAACTTAAAAGAAAGTTTGTGTTCCCAACAAGCTATGTGTAAGACGGCTTTCACACACAATTATTTTTCAGAAATGAGCATATGGAGAGACTTTCTTTCATCTAGCACAAAGGGAACGGGTTGCAGGAGAAACAATTATTATGGTTTCTCAGTCTGTTTCCTAGTGCCGGTTTGAAGTTCCTAAATTTTTCACTATAAAACAATGTTGGTGCTAGTAACTCCCCATATATATTTATTGAGTGGATTTTGCAACTGAAAAGAAACTTTGTGTTCCCAACAAGCTAGTTGAAGAACGGCTTTCACACACAATTAAATCTCAGAACAGAGCATGTGGAGAGACGATCGTTCATCTAGCACAAATGGAACGGGATGCAGGAGAAACTTTTACTATGGTTTCTCAGTCTGTTTCCTAGTGCTGGTTTGAAGTTCCTGCAGTTTTCACTGTACAACCGAGTAGGACCTAGTACCTCCCCATACATAAATATGGAGTGGAGTTTGCAACTAAAAGGAAATTTGTGTTCCCAACAAGCTAGGTGAAGGACGGCTTTCACACAACTTTATCTCTCAGAACTGAGCATGTGGAGAGAAGTTCGTTCATCTAGCACAAAAGGAACGTTTTGCAGGAGAAACTTTTACTTTGGTATCTCAGTTTGTTTCTTAGTGCCGGTTTGATATTCCTGCAGTTTTCACTGTAAAACCGAGTTGGAGCTAGTACCACCCCATATAAATTTTTGGAGTGGTGTTTGCACCTGAAAAGAAACTTTGTGTTCCCAACAAGCAAGTTGAAGTACGGCTTTCAATCACACTTATCTCTCAGAACTGAGCCTGTGGAGAGATGTTCGTTCATTTAGCACAAAGGGAACAGTTTGCAGGAGGAACTTTTACTCTGGTTTCTCAGTCTGTTTCTTAGTGCCGGTTTGAGTTCCTGCAGTTTACACTGTAAAACAGAGTTGGAGCTAGTACTTCCCCATACATAAGTATGGAATGGTGTTTGCAACTTAAAGAAACTTTGTGTTCCCAACAAGGTAGTTGAAGGAAGGCTTTCACACACACTTATCTCTCAGAAATGAGCATGTGGACATACGTTCGTTCATCTAGCCGAAAAGGAACGGGTTGCAGGGGAAACTTTTACTCTGTTTTCTCAGTCTGTTTCCTAGTGCTGGTTTGAAGTTCCTGCAGTTTTCACTGTTAAACGGTGTTGGATTTTTACCACCCCATATATATGTATGGAGTGGAGTTTGCAAATAAAAAGAAACTTAGTGTTCCCAACAAGAAAGGTCAAGTATGGCTTTCACACACTATTATCTCTCAGACCTGAGCATGTGGAGATACGTTCGTTCATCTACCACATAGAACGGGTTGCAGGAGAATATATCTCTGGTTTATCAGTCTGTTTCCTAGTGCTGGTTGAAGTTCCTGCAGTTTTCACTGTAAAACGGTGTTGCAGCTATTACCTCCCCATATATATGTATGGAGTGGTGTTTACAACTAAAAATAACTTAGTGTTCCCAACAAGCAAGGTCAAGGACGGCTTTCACACACAATTATCTCTCAGAACTGAGCATGTGGGGAGACGTTCGTTCATCTAGCTCAAAGGGAACGGGTTGCAGGCGAAACTTTTCCTCTGGTTTTTCAGTCTGTTTCCTAGTGCCGGGTTGAAGTTCCTGCTGTTTCACTGTAAAACCGAGTTGGAGCTAGTACATCCCCATATATATGTATGGAGTGGAGTTTTCAACTAAAAAGAAACTTTGTTTTCTGAACCAGTTTTGTGAAGGACGGCTTTCACACACACTTAACTCTCAGAACTGAGCATGTGGAGAGACGTTCGTTCATGTAGCACAAATTGAACGGTTGCAGGATAAATTGTTACTCTGGTTTCTCAGTCTGTTTCCTAGTGCCGGTTTGAAGTTTCAGAATTTTTCACTATTAAACCGTGTTGGAGCTAGTAACTCCCCATATATATATATTGAGTGAATTTTGCAACTGAAAAGAAACTTTGTGTTCCCAACAAGCTAGTTGAAGAACGGCTTTCACACACAATTAAATTTCAGAACAGAGCATGTGGAGAGACGATCGTTCATCTAGCACAAATGGAACGGGATGCAGGAGAAACTTTTACTCTGGTTTCTCAGTCTGTTTCCTAGTGCCGGTTTGAAGTTCCTGCAGTTTTCACTGTACAACCAAGTTGGACCTAGTACCTCCCCATACATAATTATGGAGTGGAATTTGCAACCAAAATGAAATTTGTGTTCCCAACAAGCTAGGTGAAGTACTGCTTCACTCACACTTATGTCTCCGAACTGAGCATGTGGAGAGACGTTCGTTCATCTAACACAAAGGGAACGGTTTCCAGGAGAAACTTTTACTCTGGTTTTTCAGTCTGTTTTCTAGTGCCAGTTTGAAGTTCCTGCTGTTTTCACTGTAAAACCGAGTTCGTGCTGGTACCACCCCATATATATATATGGAGTGGAGTTTGCAACTTAAAAGAAACTTTGTGTTCCCAACAAGATAGTTCAAGGACGGCTTTCACACACACATTTCTCTCAGAACTGAGCATGTGGAGAGACGTTCGTTCTTCTTGCTCAAAATGAACGGGTTGCAGGAGAAACTTTTACTCTGGTTTCTCAGTATGTTTCCTAGTGCCGTTTTGAAGTTCCTGCAGTTTTCACTGTAAAGTTGATTTGGAGCTTATACCTCCCCATATATATATATGGAGTGGAGTTTGCAACTGAAAAGAATCTTTGTGTTCCCAACAAGCTAAGTAGAAGTACGGCTTTCACACACACTTATCACTCAGAACTGAGTATGTGGAGAGACGTTCGTTCATCTAGCCCAAATGTAACCGAACTCAGGAGAAACACTTACACAGGTTTCTCAGTCTTTTTACTAGTGCCGGTTTGAAGTTCCTGCAGTTTTCACAGCAAAACTGAGTCGGATCTTGTAACTCCCCATATATATTTATTGTGTGGATTTTGCAACTGAAAAGAAACTTTGTGTTACCAAATTGCAAGTTGAAGGACGGCTTTGACACAGACTTATCACTCAGAATTGAGCATGTGGAGAGACGTTCGTTCATCTAGCACAAAGGGCACGGGATACAGGAGAAACTCTTACACTGGTTATTCAGTCTTTTTCCTACTGTCGTTTTGAAGTTCCTGCAGTTTTCACTGTAAAACCGATTTGGACTTTGTACCTCCCCATATATATGTAAGGAGTGGTGTTTGCAACTGAAAAGAAATTTTATGTTCCCAACAAGCTATTTGAAGGACGGCTTTCACACACACTTATCTCTCAGAAATGAGCATGGGGAGAAACGATCGTTCACCTATCACAATGGGAATGTGTTGCAAGAGAAACTTGTACTCTGGTTTCTCAGTCTGTTTCCTAGTGCCTGTTTGATGTTCCTGCAGTTTTCACTGTAAAACCGCGTTGGAGCTAGTACCACCCCATATATATGTATGGAGTGGATTTGGCAACTGAAAAGAAACTTTGTGTTCCAAACAAGCTTGGTGAAGGACGGCTTTCACACACACTTTTCTCTCAGAACTGAGCATGTGGAGAGACGTTCGTTCATCTAGCACAAAAGAAACGGATTGCAGGAGAAACTATTACTCTGGTTTCTCAGTATGTTTCCTAGTGCCGGTTTGAAGTTCCTGCAGTTTTCACTTTAAAACCGAGTTGGAGCTAGTACATCCCCAAATATATGTATGGAGTGGAGTTTGCAACTAAAAAGACACTTTGTTTTCCGAACCATCTTTGTGAAGTACGGCTTTCACACACACTTAACTCTCAGAAATGAGCATGTGGAGAGACGTTCGTTCATGTAGCACAAATTGAACGGTTGCAGGAGAAATTGTTACTCTGGTTTCTCAGTCTGTTTCCTAGTGCCGGGTTAAAATTCCTGCAGTCTTCACTGTAAAACAGTGTTGGAGTTAGTACCTCCCCATATATATGTATGGATTGGAGTTTGCAACTGAAAAGAAATTTTGTTTTCCCAACAAGCTAGGTGAAGGACGTCTTTCACACACACTTAACTCTCAGAACTGAGCATGTTTAGAGACGTTCGTTCATCTAGCAAAAATGAACGGATGGCAGGAGAAAGTTTTACTCTGTTTTCTCAGTCTTTTTCCTAGTGACGTGTTGAAGATCCTGCAGTTTTCACTGTAAAACCGAGTTGGAGCTAGTACTTCCCCATATATATGTACGGACTGGAGTTTGCAAATTTAAAGAAAGTTTGTGTTCCCAACAAGCTATGTGAAAGACGGCTTTCACACAAAATTATTTCTCAGAAATGAGCATATGGAGAGACTTTCGTTCATCTAGCACAAAGGGAACGGGTTGCAGGAGAAACTATTACTCTGGTTTCTCAGTCTGTTTCCTAGTGCCGGTTTGAAGTTCCTGAATTTTTCACTATAAAACCGTGTTGGAGCTAGTAACTCCCCATATATATATATTGAGTGGATTTTGCAACTGAAAAGAAACTTTGTGTTCCCAACAAGCTAGTTGAAGAACGGCTTACACACACAATTAAATCTCAGAACAGAGCATGTGGAGAGACGATCGTTCATCTAGCACAAATGGAACGGGATGCAGGAGAAACATTTACTCTGGTTTCTCAGTCTGTTTCCTAGTGCCGATTTGAAGTTACTGCATTTTTCACTGTACAACCGAGTTGGACCTAGTACCTCCCCATACATAAGTATGGATTAGTGTTTGCAACTAAAAGGAATTTTGTGTACCCAACAAGCTAGGTGAAGTACTGCTTCACTCACACTTATCTATCAGAACTGAGCATGTGGAGAGAGGTTCGTTCATCTAGCAAAAATGGAACGGTTTGCAGGAGAAACTTTACTCTGGTTTCTCAGTCTGTTTCCTAGTGCCGGGTTGAAGTTCCTGCTGTTTTCACTGTAAACCCTAGTTGGTTCTGGTACCTCCCCATATATAAATATGGAGTGGAGTTTGCAACTGAAAAGAAACTTTTTGTTCCCAACAAGATAGTTGAAGGACGGCTTTCACACACACATTTCTCTCAGAACTAAGCATGTGGAGAGACGTTCGTTCTTCTTGCTCAAAATGAACGGGTTGCAGGAGAATCTTTTACTCTGGTTTCTCAGTCTGTTTCCTAGTGCCGGTTTGAAGTTCCTGCATTTTTCACTGTAAAACCGAATTGGAGCTAGTACTTGCCCATATATATGTATGGAGTGGAGTTTGCAACTTAAAAGAAAGTTTGTGTTCCCAACAAGCTATGTGAAAGACGGCTTTCACACACAATTATTTCTCAGAAATGAGCATATGGAGAGACTTTCGTTCATCTAGCACAAAGGGAACGGGTTGCAGGAGAAACTATTACTCTGGTTTCTCAGTCTGTTTCCTAGTGCCGGTATGAAGTTCCTGAATTTTTCACTATAAAACATTGTTGGAGCTAGTAACTCCCCATATATATATATTGAGTGGATTTTGCAACTGAAAAGAAACTTTGTGTTCCCAACAAGCTAGTTGAATAACGGCTTTCACACACAATTATATCTCAGAACAGAGCATGTGGAGAGACGATCGTTCATCTAGCACAAATGGAACGGCATGCAGGAGAAACTTTTACTCTGGTTTCTCAGTCTGTTTCCTAGTGCCGGTTTGAAGTTCCTGCAGTTTTCACTGTACAACCGAGTTGGACCTAGTACCTCCCCATATATAAGTATGGAGTGGAGTTTGCAACTAAAAGGAAATTTGTGTTCCCAACAAGCTAGGTGAAGGACGGCTTTCACACACCCCTATCTCTCAGAACTGAGCATGTGGAGATAAGTTCGTTCATCTAGCACAAAAGGAACGGTTTGCAGGAGAAACTTTAACTTTGTTATCTCAGTCTGCTTCCTAGTGCCTGTTTGAAGTTCCTGCAGTTCTCACTGTAAAACCTGATTTGGAACTAGTACCTCCCCATACATAAGTATGGAATGGAGTTTTCAACTAAAAGAAACTTTGTGTTCCCAACAAGGTATTTGAAGGAAGGCTTTCACACACCCTTATCTCTCAGTGCATAGCATGTGGCGAGACGCTCGTTCATATAGCCCAAAGGGAACGTGTTGCAGGAGAAACTATTACTATGGTTTCTCAGTCTGAATCCTAGTTCCGGTATGAATTTCCTGCAGTTTTCACTGTAAATCTTAGTTGGAGCTAGTACATCCCCATATAAATGTTTGGAGTGGAGTTTGCACCTGAAAATTAACATTGTGTTCCCAAAAATCTAGGTGAAGAATGGCTTCACACACTTATTTCTCAGAACTGATCATTTGGAGAAACGTTCGTTCATCTAGCACAAAGGGAACGGGTTGCAGGAGAAAATTTCTCTGGTTTCTCAGTCTGTGTCCTAGTGCCGGTTTAAGTTCCTGCAGTTTTAACTGTGAAGCGGAGTTGGAGCTATTACATCCCCATATATATGTACGGAGAGGATTTTGCAACTAAAGTAACTTAGTGTTCCCAACAAGCAAGGTGAAGGACGGCTTTCACACACACTTAAATCTCAGAACAGAGCATGTGGAGAGACGTTCGTTCATCTAGCCGAAAAGGAACGGGTTGCAGGGGAAACTTTTCCTCTGTTTTCTCAGTGTGTTTCCTAGTGCTGGTTTGAAGTTCCTGCAGTTTTCACTGTTAAACGGAGTTGGATCTATTACCACACCATATATATGTATGGATTGGAGTTTTCATCTAAAATTTAAATTAGTTTTCCCAACAGGCAAGTTGAAGGATGGCTTTAAAACACACTTACCTCTCAGAATTGAGAATGTGGAGAGACGTTCGTTCATCTAGCACAAAGGGAACGGGTAGCAGAATAAACTTTTACTCTGGTTTCTCAGTCTGTTTCCTAGTGCCGGTTTGAATTTCCTGCAGTTTTCACTGTAAAACGGATTTGGAGCTATTACCTCCCCATATATATGTATGGAGTGGAGTTTGCAAATAAAAAGAAACTTAGTGATCCCAACAAGCAAGGTCAAGTATGGCTTTCACACACAATTGTTTCTCAGGCCTGAGCATGTGGAGAGACGTTCGTTCATCTACCACATTGAGAACGGGTTGCAGGAGAATATTTCTCTGGTTTATCAGTCTGTTTCATAGTGCTGGTTGAAGTTCCTGCAGTTTTCACTGTAAAACGGTGTTCCAGCTATTACCTCCCCATATATATGTATGGAGTGGTGTTTACAACTAAAAATAACTTAGTGTTCCCAAGAAGCAAGGTCAAGGACGGCTTTCACACACAATTATCTGTCAGAACTGAGCATGGGGAGAGACGTTCGTTCATCTAACACAAAGGGAACGGTTTCCAGGAGAAACTGTTACTCTGGATTTTCAGTCTGTTTCCTAGTGCCGATTTGAAGTTCCTGCTGTTTTCACTGTAAAACCGAGTTGGAGCTGGTACCTCCCCATATATATGTATGGAGTGGAGTTTGCAACTTAAAAGAAACTTTGTGTTTCCAACAAGATAGTTGAAGGACGGCTTTCACACACACATTTCTCTCAGAACTGACCATGTGGTGAGACGTTCGTTCTTCTTGCACAAAATGAACGGGTTGCAAGAGAATCTTTTACTCTGGTTTCTCAGTATGTTTCCTAGTGCCGTTTTAAAGTTCCTGCAGTTTTCACTTTAAAATTGATTTGGAGCTTGTACCTCCCCATATATATTTATGGAGTGGGGTTTGCAACTGAAAAGAAACTTTGTGTTCCCAAAAAGCTAATTGAAGTACGGCTTTCACACACACTTATCACTCAGAACTGAGTATGTGGAGAGACGTTCGTTCATCTAGCCCAAATTGGACCGATCTCAGGAGAAACTCTTACTCTGGTTTCTCAGTTTTTTACTAGTGCCGGTTTGAAGTTCCTGCAGTTTTCACTGCAAAACTGAGTCGGACCATGTACCTCCCCATATATATTTATTGAGTGGAGTTTGCAACTGAAAAGAAACTTTGTGTTCCCAAATTGCAAGGTGAAGGACGGCTTTGACACAGACTTATCTCTCAGAATTGAGCATGTGGAGAGACGTTCGTTCATCTACCACAAAGGGCACGGGATAAAGGAGAAACTCTTACACTGGTTATTCAGTCTTTTTCCTACTGTCGTTTTGAAGTTCCTGCAGTTTTCACTGTTAAACGGAGTTGGATCTATTACCACACCCTATATATGTATGGATTCGAGTTTTCATCTAAAATTTAAATTTGTTTTCCCAACAGGCAAGTTGAAGGATGGCTTTAAAACACACTTACCTCTCAGAATTGAGAATGTGGAGAGACGTTCGTTCATCTAGCACAAAGGGAACGGGTAGCAGAATAAGCTTTTACTCTGGTTTCTCAGTCTGTTTCCTAGTGACAGTTTGAAGTTCTTGCAGTTTTCACTGTAAAACGGATTTGGAGCTATTACCTCCCCATATATATGTATGGAGTGGAGTTTGCAAATAAAAAGAAACTTAGTGTTTCCAACAAGCAAGGTCAAGTATGGCTTTCACACACAATTATCTCTCAGGCCTGAGCATGTGTAGAGACGTTCGTTCATTTCCCGCATAGAGAACGGGTTGCAGGAGAAAATTTCTCTGGTTTATCAGTCTGTTTCCTAGTGCTGGTTGAAGTTCCTGCAGTTTTCACTGTAAAACGGTGTTGCAGCTATTACCTCCCCATATATATGTATGGAGTGGTGTTTACAACTAAAAATAACTTAGTGTTCCCAAGAAGCAAGGTCAAGGACGGCTTTCACACACAATTATCTCTCAGAACTGAGCATGTGGAGAGACGTTCGTTCATCAAGCACAAAGGGAACGGGTTGCAGGCGAAACTTTTACTCTGGTTTCTCAGTCTTATTCCTAGTGCCGGTTTGAAGTTCCTGCAGTTTTCACTGTAAAATTAATTTGGAGCTACTACATCCCCATGTATATGTATGGAGTGTTGTTTTAATCTTAAAGGTAACTTAGTTTTCCCAACAAGCAAGGTGAAGGACGGCTTTCAAACACACTTATCTCTCAGAACTGAGCATGTGGAGAGACGTTTGTTCATCTAGCACAAGGGGAACAGGTTGCAGGAGAAACTATTACTCTGGTTTCTCAGTCTGTTTCCAAGTGCCCGTTTGAAGTTCCTGCAGTTTTCACTGAAAAACCGTGTTGGAGCTAATAATTCCTAATATATATGTATGGATTGGAGTTGGCAACTGAAAAGAAACTTTGTGTTCCCAACAAGCTAGGTGAAGTACTGCTTCACTCACACTTATCTCTCAGAACTGAGCATGTGAAGAGAAGTTCGTTCATCTAGCACAAAGGGAACAGTTTGCAGGAGAAACTTTTACTCTGGTTTCTCACTCTGCTTCCTAGAGCCTGTTTGAGTTTCCTGCAGTTCTCACTGTAAAACCTGATTTGGAACTAGTACCTCCCCATACATATGTATGGAATGGAGTTTGCAACTAAAAGAAACTTTGTGTTCCCAACAAGGTAGTTGAAGGAAGGCTTTCACACACCCTTATCTCTCAGGGCATAGCATGTGGCGAGACGCTCGTTCATATAGCACAAATGGAAAGGGTTGCAGGAGAAACTGTTACTCTGGCTTCTCAGTCTGTTTCCTAGTGCCGGTTTGAAGTTCCTGCAGTTTTCACTCTAAAACCGAGTTGGAGCTTGTACCTCCCCATATATATGTATGGAGTGGAGTTTGCAACTGAAAAGAATCTTTGTGTTCCCAACAAGCTAGGTGAAGGACGGGTTTCACACACGCTTATCTCTCAGAAGTGAGCATGTGGAGAGACTTTTGTTCATCTAGCCCAAAGGGAACGTTTTGCTGGAGAAACTATTACTATGGTTTCTCAGTCTGAATCCTAGTTCCGGTTTGAATTTCCTGCAATTTTCCCTGTAAAACAGAGTTGGAGCTAGTAACTCCCCATAGAATGTTTGGAGTGGAGTTTGCACCTGAAAATTAACATTGTGTTCCCAAAAATCTAGGTGAAGAACGGCTTCACACACACTTTTCTCTCAGAATTGATCATGTGGAGTGAAGTTCGTTCATCTATCCAAAGTGAAGGGGTTGCAGGAGAAACTATTACTCTTGTTTCTCAGTCTGTTTCCTAGTGACGGGTTGAAGTTCCTGCAGTTTTCAATGAAAACACGCTTTGGTGCAAGTACCTCCCCATATATATGTATGGAGTGGGGTTTGTACCTGAAAAGAAACTTTGTGTTCCCAACAAGCTAGGTGAAGGACGGCTTTCACACTCACTTATTTCTCAGAACTGAGAATGTGGAGATACATTCGTTCTTGTAGCTGAAAAGGAACGGGTTGCAGGGGAAACTTTTACTCTGTTTGCTCAGTATGTTTCCTAGTGCCGGTTTGAATTTCCTGCAGTTTTCACTGTAAAGCGGAGTTGGAGCTATTACCTCCCCATATATATGTACGGAGTGGAGCTTGCAACTAAAAAAACTTAGTATTCCCAGCAAGCAAGGTGAAGGACGGCTTTCACACACACCTATCTCTGAGAACTGAGCATGTGTAGAGACTTTCGTACATCTAGAACAAAGGGAACGGGTTTCAAGTGAAACTTTTACTCTGGTTTCTCAGTCTGTTTCCTAGTGCCAGTCTAAAGATCCTGCAGTTTTCACTGTAAAACGGAGTTGGAGCTAGTACCTCCCCTTATATATGTATGGAGTGGAGTTTTCATCTTAAAAGTAACTTAAATTTCCCAACAAGCAAGGTGAAGTACGGCTATCAATCACAATTATCTCTCAGAAATGAGCATGTGGTGATACGTTCGTTCATCTAGCAAAAAGGGAACAGTTTGCCGGAGAAAATTTTACTCTTGTTTCTCAGTCGGTTTCCTAGTGCCTGTTTGAATTTCCTGCAGTTCTCACTGTAAAACTTGATTTGGAACTAGTACCTCCCCATATATATGTATGGAGTGGAATTTGCAACTGAAAAGAAACTTTGTGTTCCCAACAAGCTAGGGAAATACGGCTTTCACACACACTTATCTCTCAGAACTGAGCATGTGGAGATACGTTCGTTCATCTAGCACAAAGGGAAAGGATTCCAGGAGAAACTATTTTTCTGGTTTCTCAGTCTGTTTCCTAGAACCGGTGTGAAGTTCCTGCAGTTTTCACTGTAAAACCGAGTTGGAGCTAGAACCACCCCATATATATGTATGGAGTGGATTTGGCAACTGAAAAGAAACTTTGTGTTCCAAACAAGCTTGGTGAAGGACGGCTTTCACACACACTTATCTCTCAGAACTGAGCATGTGAAGAGACGTTCGTTCATCTAGCACAAGGGGAACGGGTTGCAGGGGAAACTTTTACTCTGGTTTCTCAGTCTGTTTCCTAGTGCCGGTTTGAAGTTCCTGCAGTTTTCACTGTTAAACGAAGTTGGATCTATTACCACCCCATATATATGTATGGAGTGGAGTTTTCATCTAAAATTTAAATTAGTTTTCCAACAGGCAAGTTGAAGGATGGCTTTAAAACACACTTATCTCTCAGAATTGAGAATGTGGAGAGACGTTCGTTCATCTAGCAAAAAGGGAATGTGTTGCAGGATAAACTTTTACTCTGGTTTCTCAGTCTGTTTCCTAGTGCCGGTTTGAAGTTCCTGCAGTTTTCACAGCAAAACTGAGTCGGATCTTGTAACTCCCCATATATATTTATTGTGTGGAGTTTGCAACTGAAAAGAAACTTTGTGTTACCAAATTGCAAGTTGAAGGACGGCTTTGACACAGACTTATCACTCAGAATTGAGCATGTGGAGAGACGTTCGTTCATCTAGCACAAAGGGAATGTGTTGCAGGATAAACTTTTACTCTGGTTTCTCAGTCTGTTTCCTAGTGCCGGTTTGAAGTTCCTGCAGTTTTCACTGTAAAGCGGAGTTGGAGCTATTACCTCCCCATATATATGTACGGAGTGGAGCTTGCAACTAAAAAAACTTAGTATTCCCAGCAAGCAAGGTGAAGGACGGCTTTCACACACACCTATCTCTGAGAACTGAGCATGTGTAGAGACTTTCGTACATCTAGAACAAAGGGAACGGGTTTCAAGTGAAACTTTTACTCTGGTTTCTCAGTCTGTTTCCTAGTGCCAGTCTAAAGATCCTGCAGTTTTCACTGTAAAACGGAGTTGGAGCTAGTACCTCCCCTTATATATGTATGGAGTGGAGTTTTCATCTTAAAAGTAACTTAAATTTCCCAACAAGCAAGGTGAAGTACGGCTATCAATCACAATTATCTCTCAGAAATGAGCATGTGGTGATACGTTCGTTCATCTAGCAAAAAGGGAACAGTTTGCCGGAGAAAATTTTACTCTTGTTTCTCAGTCGGTTTCCTAGTGCCTGTTTGAATTTCCTGCAGTTCTCACTGTAAAACTTGATTTGGAACTAGTACCTCCCCATATATATGTATGGAGTGGAATTTGCAACTGAAAAGAAACTTTGTGTTCCCAACAAGCTAGGGAAATACGGCTTTCACACACACTTATCTCTCAGAACTGAGCATGTGGAGATACGTTCGTTCATCTAGCACAAAGGGAAAGGATTCCAGGAGAAACTATTTTTCTGGTTTCTCAGTCTGTTTCCTAGAACCGGTGTGAAGTTCCTGCAGTTTTCACTGTAAAACCGAGTTGGAGCTAGAACCACCCCATATATATGTATGGAGTGGATTTGGCAACTGAAAAGAAACTTTGTGTTCCAAACAAGCTTGGTGAAGGACGGCTTTCACACACACTTATCTCTCAGAACTGAGCATGTGAAGAGACGTTCGTTCATCTAGCACAAGGGGAACGGGTTGCAGGGGAAACTTTTACTCTGGTTTCTCAGTCTGTTTCCTAGTGCCGGTTTGAAGTTCCTGCAGTTTTCACTGTTAAACGAAGTTGGATCTATTACCACCCCATATATATGTATGGAGTGGAGTTTTCATCTAAAATTTAAATTAGTTTTCCAACAGGCAAGTTGAAGGATGGCTTTAAAACACACTTATCTCTCAGAATTGAGAATGTGGAGAGACGTTCGTTCATCTAGCAAAAAGGGAATGTGTTGCAGGATAAACTTTTACTCTGGTTTCTCAGTCTGTTTCCTAGTGCCGGTTTGAAGTTCCTGCAGTTTTCACAGCAAAACTGAGTCGGATCTTGTAACTCCCCATATATATTTATTGTGTGGAGTTTGCAACTGAAAAGAAACTTTGTGTTACCAAATTGCAAGTTGAAGGACGGCTTTGACACAGACTTATCACTCAGAATTGAGCATGTGGAGAGACGTTCGTTCATCTAGCACAAAGGGAATGTGTTGCAGGATAAACTTTTACTCTGGTTTCTCAGTCTGTTTCCTAGTGCCGGTTTGAAGTTCCTGCAGTTTTCACTGTAAAACGGATTTGGAGCTATTACCTCCCCATATATATGTATGGAGTGGAGTTTGCAAATAAAAAGAAACTTAGTGTTCCCTACAAGCAAGGTCAAGTATGGCTTTCACACACAATTATCTCTCAGACCTGAGTATGTGGAGAGACGTTCGTTCATCTACCACATAGAGAACGGGTTGCAGGAGAAAATTTCTCTGGTTAATCAGTCTGTTTCCTAGTGCTGGTTGAAGTTCCTGCAGTTTTCACTGTAAAACGGTGTTGCAGCTATTACCTCCCCATATATATGTATGGAGTGGAGTTTGCAAATAAAAAGAAACTTAGTGTTCCCTACAAGCAAGGTCAAGTATGGCTTTCACACACAATTATCTCTCAGACCTGAGTATGTGGAGAGACGTTCGTTCATCTACCACATAGAGAACGGGTTGCAGGAGAAAATTTCTCTGGTTAATCAGTCTGTTTCCTAGTGCTGGTTGAAGTTCCTGCAGTTTTCACTGTAAAACGGTGTTGCAGCTATTACCTCCCCATATATATGTATGGAGTGGTGTTTACAACTAAAAATAACTTAGTGTTCCCAACAAGCAAGGTCAAGGACCGCTTTCACACACAATTATCTCTCAGAACGGAGCATGTGGAGAAACGTTCGTTCATCTAGCACAAAGGGAACAGGTTGCAGGTGAAACTTTTACTCTGGTTTTTCAGTCTTTTTCCTAGTGCCGTTTAGAAGTTCCTGCAGTTTTCACTGTAAATATAATTTGGAGCTACTACATCCCCATGTATATGTATGGAGTGTTGTTTTAATCTTAAAGGTAACTTAGTTTTCCCAACAAGCAAGGTGAAGGACGGCTTTCAAACACACTTATCTCTCAGAACTGAGCATGTGGAGAGACTTCGTTCATCTAGCAAAAAGGGAACGGGTTGCAGGAGAAACTTTACTCTGGTTTCTCAGTCTGTTTCTTGTGCTGGTTTGAAGTTCCTGAATTTTTCACTATAAAACCGTGTTGGAGCTAGTAATTCCCATATATATATATTGAGTGGATTTTGCAACTGAAAAGAAACTTTGTGTTCCCAACAATCTAGTTGAAGTACGGCTTTCACACACACTTAAATATCAGAACAGAGCATGTGGAGAGACGATCCTTCATCTAGCACAAATGGAACAGTATGCAGGAGAAACTTTTACTCTGTTTTCTCAGTCTATTTCCTAGTGCCGGTTTGATGTTCCTGCAGTTTTCACTGTTAAACGGAGTTGGATCTATTACCACCCTATATATATGTATGGAGTGGAGTTTTCATCTAAAATTTAAATTAGATTTCCCAAAAGGCAAGTTGAAGAATGGCTTTCAAACACACTTATCTCTCAGAATTGAGAATGTGGAGAGACGTTCGTTCATCTAGCACAAAGGGAATGGGTTGCAGGGGAAACTTTTACTCTGGTTTCTCAGTCTGTTTCCTAGTGCCGGTTTGAAGTTCCTGCAGTTCTCACTTTACAACCGATTTGGAGCAATAAATCCCCATATATATGTATGGAGTGTTGATTGAATATGAAAAGGAACTTTGTGTTCCCAACAAACTAGGTGAAGGACGGCTTTCACACACACATATCTCTCAGAACTGAGCATGTGGGGAGAGGTTCGTTCATCTAGCACAAAGGGAACGGGTAGCAGGAGAAACATTTACTCTGGATTCTCAGTCTGTTTCCTAGTGCCGGTTTGAAGTTCCTGCAGTTTTCACTGTAAAACCGAGTTGGAGCTAGTAACTACCTATATATATGTTTGGAGAGGAGTTTGCACCTGAAAAGAAACTTTGTGTTCAAAACAAGCTAGGTGAAGGACGGCTTTCACACACACTTTTCTCTTAGAATTGATCATGTGGAGTGAATTTCGTTCATCTAGCACAAAGGGAAGGGTTTGCAGGAGAAACTATTACTCTTGTTTCTCAGTCTGTTTCCTAGTGCCGGGTTGAAGTTCCTGCAGTTTTCAATGTAAACACGATTTGGAGCAAGTACCTCCCCATATATATGTATGGAGTGGGGTTTGTCCCTGAAAAGAAACTTTGTGTTCCCAACAAGCTAGGTGAAGGACGGCTTTCACACTCACTTATTTCTCAGAACTGAGCATGTGGAGAGACGTTCGTTAAACTAGCAAAAAAGGAACGGTTTGCAGGAGAATCTTTTACTCTGGTTTCTCAGTCTGTATCCTAGTGACGGTTGAAGTTCTTTTAGTTTTCACTGTAAAACGGATTTGGAAATATTACCTCCCCATATATACGTATGGAGTGGAGTTTGCAACTGAAAATAAACTTAGTGTTCCCAACAAGCAAGGTCAAGTACGGCTTTCACACACAATTATCTCTCAGAACTGACCATGTGAGAGACGTTCGTTCATCTAGCACTAATGGAACGGGTTTCAGGAGAAACTTTTACTCTGGTTTCTCAGTCTGCTTCCTAGTGCCGGTTTGAAGTTCCTGCAGTTTTCACTGTAAAACGGAGTTGGAGCTTTTACCACCCCATATATATGTATGGAGTGGAGTTTTCATCTAAAATTTAAGTTAGATTTCCCAACAGGCAAGTTGAAGGATGGCTTTCAAACACACATATCTCTCAGAAATGAGAATGTGTAGAGACGTTCGTTCATCTAGAATTAAGGGAACGGGTTTCAGGGGAAACTTTTACTCTGGTTTCTCAGTCTGTTTCCTAGAGCCTGTTTGAAGTTCCTGCAGTTCTCACTTTACAACCGAGTTGGAGCTAGTACAACCCCATATATATGTATGGAGTTGAGTTTGCAACTGAATAGGAACTTTGTGTTCCCAACAAGCAAGGTCAAGTTCGGCTTTCACACTCAATTATCTCTCAGAACTGAGCATGTGGAGAGACGTTCGTTCATCTAGCACAAAGGGAACGGGTTGCAGGCGAAAATTTTTCTCTGTTTTCTCAGTCTTTTTCCTAGTGCCGGTTTGAAGTTCCTGCAAATTTCACTGTAAAACGGAGTTGGAGCTACTACCTCCCCATGTATATGTATGGAGTGGTGTTTTCATCTAAAATGTAACTTAGTTTTCCCAACAAACAAGGTGAAAGACGGCTTTCAAACACACTTATGTCTCAGAACTGAGCATGTGGAGAGACGTTCGTTCATCTAGCACAAGGGGAACAGGTTGCAAGAGAAACTTATTATCTGGATCTCAGTTTGTTTCCTAGTGCCTGTTTGAAGTTCCTGCATTTCTCACTGTAAAAAGAGTTGGAGTTAGTACCTCCCCATATATATGTATGGAGTGGAGTTTGCAACAGAAAAGAAACTTTGTGTTCCCAACAAGCTTGTTGAAGGACGGCTTTCACACACACTTATCTCTCAGAACTGAGCATGTGAAGAGACGTTCGTTCATCTAGCACAAGGGGAACGGGTTGCAGGGGAAACTTTTACTCTGGTTTCTCAGTCTGTTTCCTAGTGCCGGTTTGAAGTTCCTGCAGTTTTCACTGTTAAACGAAGTTGGATCTATTACCACCCCATATATATGTATGGAGTGGAGTTTTCATCTAAAATTTAAATTAGTTTTCCCAACAGGCAAGTTGAAGGATGGCTTTAAAACACACTTATCTCTCAAAATTGAGAATGTGGAGAGACGTTCGTTCATCTAGCAAAAAGGGAATGAGTTGCAGGATAAACTTTTACTCTGGTTTCTCAGTCTGTTTCCTAGTGCCGGGTTGAAGTTCCTGCTGTTTCACTGTAAAACCGAGTTGGAGCTAGTACATCCCCATATATATGTATGGAGTGGAGTTTTCAACTAAAAAGAAACTTTGTTTTCTGAACCAGTTTTGTGAAGGACGGCTTTCACACACACTTAACTCTCAGAACTGAGCATGTGGAGAGACGTTCGTTCATGTAGCACAAATTGAACGGTTGCAGGATAAATTGTTACTCTGGTTTCTCAGTCTGTTTCCTAGTGCCGGTTTGAAGTTTCAGAATTTTTCACTATAAAACCGTGTTGGAGCTAGTAACTCCCCATATATATATATTGAGTGAATTTTGCAACTGAAAAGAAACTTTGTGTTCCCAACAAGCTAGTTGAAGAACGGATTTCACACACAATTAAATTTCAGAACAGAGCATGTGGAGAGACGATCGTTCATCTAGCACAAATGGAACGGGATGCAGGAGAAACTTTTACTCTGGTTTCTCAGTCTGTTTCCTAGTGCCGGTTTGAAGTTCCTGCAGTTTTCACTGTACAACCAAGTTGGACCTAGTACCTCCCCATACATAAGTATGGATTAGTGTTTGCAACTAAAAGGAATTTTGTGTACCCAACAAGCTAGGTGAAGTACTGCTTCACTCACACTTATCTATCAGAACTGAGCATGTGGAGAGAGGTTCGTTCATCTAGCAAAAATGGAACGGTTTGCAGGAGAAACTTTACTCTGGTTTCTCAGTCTGTTTCCTAGTGCCGGGTTGAAGTTCCTGCTGTTTTCACTGTAAACCCTAGTTGGTTCTGGTACCTCCCCATATATAAATATGGAGTGGAGTTTGCAACTGAAAAGAAACTTTTTGTTCCCAACAAGATAGTTGAAGGACGGCTTTCACACACACATTTCTCTCAGAACTAAGCATGTGGAGAGACGTTCGTTCTTCTTGCTCAAAATGAACGGGTTGCAGGAGAATCTTTTACTCTGGTTTCTCAGTCTGTTTCCTAGTGCCGGTTTGAAGTTCCTGCATTTTTCACTGTAAAACCGAATTGGAGCTAGTACTTGCCCATATATATGTATGGAGTGGAGTTTGCAACTTAAAAGAAAGTTTGTGTTCCCAACAAGCTATGTGAAAGACGGCTTTCACACACAATTATTTCTCAGAAATGAGCATATGGAGAGACTTTCGTTCATCTAGCACAAAGGGAACGGGTTGCAGGAGAAACTATTACTCTGGTTTCTCAGTCTGTTTCCTAGTGCCGGTATGAAGTTCCTGAATTTTTCACTATAAAACATTGTTGGAGCTAGTAACTCCCCATATATATATATTGAGTGGATTTTGCAACTGAAAAGAAACTTTGTGTTCCCAACAAGCTAGTTGAATAACGGCTTTCACACACAATTATATCTCAGAACAGAGCATGTGGAGAGACGATCGTTCATCTAGCACAATTGGAACGGCATGCAGGAGAAACTTTTACTCTGGTTTCTCAGTCTGTTTCCTAGTGCCGGTTTGAAGTTCCTGCAGTTTTCACTGTACAACCGAGTTGGACCTAGTACCTCCCCATACATAAGTATGGATTAGTGTTTGCAACTAAAAGGAATTTTGTGTTCCCAACAAGCTAGGTGAAGGACGGCTTTCACACACCCCTATCTCTCAGAACTGAGCATGTGGAGATAAGTTCGTTCATCTAGCACAAAAGGAACGGTTTGCAGGAGAAACTTTAACTTTGTTATCTCAGTCTGCTTCCTAGTGCCTGTTTGAAGTTCCTGCAGTTCTCACTGTAAAACCTGATTTGGAACTAGTACCTCCCCATACATAAGTATGGAATGGAGTTTTCAACTAAAAGAAACTTTGTGTTCCCAACAAGGTATTTGAAGGAAGGCTTTCACACACCCTTATCTCTCAGTGCATAGCATGTGGCGAGACGCTCGTTCATATAGCCCAAAGGGAACGTGTTGCAGGAGAAACTATTACTATGGTTTCTCAGTCTGAATCCTAGTTCCGGTATGAATTTCCTGCAGTTTTCACTGTAAATCTTAGTTGGAGCTAGTACATCCCCATATAAATGTTTGGAGTGGAGTTTGCACCTGAAAATTAACATTGTGTTCCCAAAAATCTAGGTGAAGAATGGCTTCACACACTTATTTCTCAGAACTGATCATTTGGAGAAACGTTCGTTCATCTAGCACAAAGGGAACGGGTTGCAGGAGAAAATTTCTTTGGTTTCTCTGTCTGTGTCCTAGTGCCGGTTTAAGTTCCTGCAGTTTTAACTGTGAAGCGGAGTTGGAGCTATTACCTCCCCATATATATGTACGGAGAGGATTTTGCAACTAAAATAACTTAGTGTTCCCAACAAGCAAGGTGAAGGACGGCTTTCACACACACTTAAATCTCAGAACAGAGCATGTGGAGAGACGTTCGTTCATCTAGCCGAAAAGGAACGGGTTGCAGGGGAAACTTTTCCTCTGTTTTCTCAGTGTGTTTCCTAGTGCTGGTTTGAAGTTCCTGCAGTTTTCACTGTTAAACGGAGTTGGATCTATTACCACACCATATATATGTATGGATTGGAGTTTTCATCTAAAATTTAAATTAGTTTTCCCAACAGGCAAGTTGAAGGATGGCTTTAAAACACACTTACCTCTCAGAATTGAGAATGTGGAGAGACGTTCGTTCATCTAGCACAAAGGGAACGGGTAGCAGAATAAACTTTTACTCTGGTTTCTCAGTCTGTTTCCTAGTGCCGGTTTGAATTTCCTGCAGTTTTCACTGTAAAACGGATTTGGAGCTATTACCTCCCCATATATATGTATGGAGTGGAGTTTGCAAATAAAAAGAAACTTAGTGATCCCAACAAGCAAGGTCAAGTATGGCTTTCACACACAATTGTTTCTCAGGCCTGAGCATGTGGAGAGACGTTCGTTCATCTACCACATTGAGAACGGGTTGCAGGAGAATATTTCTCTGGTTTATCAGTCTGTTTCATAGTGCTGGTTGAAGTTCCTGCAGTTTTCACTGTAAAACGGTGTTCCAGCTATTACCTCCCCATATATATGTATGGAGTGGTGTTTACAACTAAAAATAACTTAGTGTTCCCAAGAAGCAAGGTCAAGGACGGCTTTCACACACAATTATCTGTCAGAACTGAGCATGGGGAGAGACGTTCGTTCATCTAACACAAAGGGAACGGTTTCCAGGAGAAACTGTTACTCTGGATTTTCAGTCTGTTTCCTAGTGCCGATTTGAAGTTCCTGCTGTTTTCACTGTAAAACCGAGTTGGAGCTGGTACCTCCCCATATATATGTATGGAGTGGAGTTTGCAACTTAAAAGAAACTTTGTGTTTCCAACAAGATAGTTGAAGGACGGCTTTCACACACACATTTCTCTCAGAACTGACCATGTGGTGAGACGTTCGTTCTTCTTGCACAAAATGAACGGGTTGCAAGAGAATCTTTTACTCTGGTTTCTCAGTATGTTTCCTAGTGCCGTTTTAAAGTTCCTGCAGTTTTCACTTTAAAATTGATTTGGAGCTTGTACCTCCCCATATATATTTATGGAGTGGGGTTTGCAACTGAAAAGAAACTTTGTGTTCCCAAAAAGCTAATTGAAGTACGGCTTTCACACACACTTATCACTCAGAACTGAGTATGTGGAGAGACGTTCGTTCATCTAGCCCAAATTGGACCGATCTCAGGAGAAACTCTTACTCTGGTTTCTCAGTTTTTTACTAGTGCCGGTTTGAAGTTCCTGCAGTTTTCACTGCAAAACTGAGTCGGACCATGTACCTCCCCATATATATTTATTGAGTGGAGTTTGCAACTGAAAAGAAACTTTGTGTTCCCAAATTGCAAGGTGAAGGACGGCTTTGACACAGACTTATCTCTCAGAATTGAGCATGTGGAGAGACGTTCGTTCATCTACCACAAAGGGCACGGGATAAAGGAGAAACTCTTACACTGGTTATTCAGTCTTTTTCCTACTGTCGTTTTGAAGTTCCTGCAGTTTTCACTGTTAAACGGAGTTGGATCTATTACCACACCCTATATATGTATGGATTCGAGTTTTCATCTAAAATTTAAATTTGTTTTCCCAACAGGCAAGTTGAAGGATGGCTTTAAAACACACTTACCTCTCAGAATTGAGAATGTGGAGAGACGTTCGTTCATCTAGCACAAAGGGAACGGGTAGCAGAATAAGCTTTTACTCTGGTTTCTCAGTCTGTTTCCTAGTGACAGTTTGAAGTTCTTGCAGTTTTCACTGTAAAACGGATTTGGAGCTATTACCTCCCCATATATATGTATGGAGTGGAGTTTGCAAATAAAAAGAAACTTAGTGTTTCCAACAAGCAAGGTCAAGTATGGCTTTCACACACAATTATCTCTCAGGCCTGAGCATGTGTAGAGACGTTCGTTCATTTCCCGCATAGAGAACGGGTTGCAGGAGAAAATTTCTCTGGTTTATCAGTCTGTTTCCTAGTGCTGGTTGAAGTTCCTGCAGTTTTCACTGTAAAACGGTGTTGCAGCTATTACCTCCCCATATATATGTATGGAGTGGTGTTTACAACTAAAAATAACTTAGTGTTCCCAAGAAGCAAGGTCAAGGACGGCTTTCACACACAATTATCTCTCAGAACTGAGCATGTGGAGAGACGTTCGTTCATCAAGCACAAAGGGAACGGGTTGCAGGCGAAACTTTTACTCTGGTTTCTCAGTCTTATTCCTAGTGCCGGTTTGAAGTTCCTGCAGTTTTCACTGTAAAATTAATTTGGAGCTACTACATCCCCATGTATATGTATGGAGTGTTGTTTTAATCTTAAAGGTAACTTAGTTTTCCCAACAAGCAAGGTGAAGGACGGCTTTCAAACACACTTATCTCTCAGAACTGAGCATGTGGAGAGACGTTTGTTCATCTAGCACAAGGGGAACAGGTTGCAGGAGAAACTATTACTCTGGTTTCTCAGTCTGTTTCCAAGTGCCCGTTTGAAGTTCCTGCAGTTTTCACTGAAAAACCGTGTTGGAGCTAATAATTCCTAATATATATGTATGGATTGGAGTTGGCAACTGAAAAGAAACTTTGTGTTCCCAACAAGCTAGGTGAAGTACTGCTTCACTCACACTTATCTCTCAGAACTGAGCATGTGGAGAGAAGTTCGTTCATCTAGCACAAAGGGAACAGTTTGCAGGAGAAACTTTTACTCTGGTTTCTCACTCTGCTTCCTAGAGCCTGTTTGAGTTTCCTGCAGTTCTCACTGTAAAACCTGATTTGGAACTAGTACCTCCCCATACATATGTATGGAATGGAGTTTGCAACTAAAAGAAACTTTGTGTTCCCAACAAGGTAGTTGAAGGAAGGCTTTC
Source organism: Camelus dromedarius (assembly GCF_036321535.1). Classification (NCBI taxonomy): domain Eukaryota; kingdom Metazoa; phylum Chordata; class Mammalia; order Artiodactyla; family Camelidae; genus Camelus; species Camelus dromedarius. Next base: position 10,184,787 of record NC_087470.1, on the reverse strand, counting down.
ACACACCCTTATCTCTCAGGGCATAGCATGTGGCGAGACGCTCGTTCATATAGCACAAATGGAAAGGGTTGCAGGAGAAACTGTTACTCTGGCTTCTCAGTCTGTTTCCTAGTGCCGGTTTGAAGTTCCTGCAGTTTTCACTCTAAAACCGAGTTGGAGCTTGTACCTCCCCATATATATGTATGGAGTGGAGTTTGCAACTGAAAAGAATCTTTGTGTTCCCAACAAGCTAGGTGAAGGACGGGTTTCACACACGCTTATCTCTCAGAAGTGAGCATGTGGAGAGACTTTTGTTCATCTAGCCCAAAGGGAACGTTTTGCTGGAGAAACTATTACTATGGTTTCTCAGTCTGAATCCTAGTTCCGGTTTGAATTTCCTGCAATTTTCCCTGTAAAACAGAGTTGGAGCTAGTAACTCCCCATAGAATGTTTGGAGTGGAGTTTGCACCTGAAAATTAACATTGTGTTCCCAAAAATCTAGGTGAAGAACGGCTTCACACACACTTTTCTCTCAGAATTGATCATGTGGAGTGAAGTTCGTTCATCTATCCAAAGTGAAGGGGTTGCAGGAGAAACTATTACTCTTGTTTCTCAGTCTGTTTCCTAGTGACGGGTTGAAGTTCCTGCAGTTTTCAATGAAAACACGCTTTGGTGCAAGTACCTCCCCATATATATGTATGGAGTGGGGTTTGTACCTGAAAAGAAACTTTGTGTTCCCAACAAGCTAGGTGAAGGACGGCTTTCACACTCACTTATTTCTCAGAACTGAGAATGTGGAGATACATTCGTTCTTGTAGCTGAAAAGGAACGGGTTGCAGGGGAAACTTTTACTCTGTTTGCTCAGTATGTTTCCTAGTGCCGGTTTGAATTTCCTGCAGTTTTCACTGTAAAGCGGAGTTGGAGCTATTACCTCCCCATATATATGTACGGAGTGGAGCTTGCAACTAAAAAAACTTAGTATTCCCAGCAAGCAAGTTGAAGGACGGCTTTCACACACACCTATCTCTGAGAACTGAGCATGTGTAGAGACTTTCGTACATCTAGAACAAAGGGAACGGGTTTCAAGTGAAACTTTTACTCTGGTTTCTCAGTCTGTTTCCTAGTGCCAGTCTAAAGATCCTGCAGTTTTCACTGTAAAACGGAGTTGGAGCTAGTACCTCCCCTTATATATGTATGGAGTGGAGTTTTCATCTTAAAAGTAACTTAAATTTCCCAACAAGTAAGGTGAAGTACGGCTATCAATCACAATTATCTCTCAGAAATGAGCATGTGGTGATACGTTCGTTCATCTAGCAAAAAGGGAACAGTTTGCCGGAGAAAATTTTACTCTTGTTTCTCAGTCGGTTTCCTAGTGCCTGTTTGAATTTCCTGCAGTTCTCACTGTAAAACTTGATTTGGAACTAGTACCGCCCCATATATATGTATGGAGTGGAATTTGCAACTGAAAAGAAACTTTGTGTTCCCAACAAGCTAGGGAAATACGGCTTTCACACACACTTATCTCTCAGAACTGAGCATGTGGAGATACGTTCGTTCATCTAGCACAAAGGGAACGGATTCCAGGAGAAACTATTTTTCTGGTTTCTCAGTCTGTTTCCTAGAACCGGTGTGAAGTTCCTGCAGTTTTCACTGTAAAACCGAGTTGGAGCTAGAACCACCCCATATATATGTATGGAGTGGATTTGGCAACTGAAAAGAAACTTTGTGTTCCAAACAAGCTTGGTGAAGGACGGCTTTCACACACACTTATCTCTCAGAACTGAGCATGTGAAGAGACGTTCGTTCATCTAGCACAAGGGGAACGGGTTGCAGGGGAAACTTTTACTCTGGTTTCTCAGTCTGTTTCCTAGTGCCGGTTTGAAGTTCCTGCAGTTTTCACTGTTAAACGAAGTTGGATCTATTACCACCCCATATATATGTATGGAGTGGAGTTTTCATCTAGAATTTAAATTAGTTTTCCAACAGGCAAGTTGAAGGATGGCTTTAAAACACACTTATCTCTCAGAATTGAGAATGTGGAGAGACGTTCGTTCATCTAGCAAAAAGGGAATGTGTTGCAGCATAAACTTTTACTCTGGTTTCTCAGTCTGTTTCCTAGTGCCGGTTTGAAGTTCCTGCAGTTTTCACAGCAAAACTGAGTCGGATCTTGTAACTCCCCATATATATTTATTGTGTGGAGTTTGCAACTGAAAAGAAACTTTGTGTTACCAAATTGCAAGTTGAAGGACGGCTTTGACACAGACTTATCACTCAGAATTGAGCATGTGGAGAGACGTTCGTTCATCTAGCACAAAGGGAATGTGTTGCAGGATAAACTTTTACTCTGGTTTCTCAGTCTGTTTCCTAGTGCCGGTTTGAAGTTCCTGCAGTTTTCACTTTAAAACGGATTTGGAGCTATTACCTCCCCATATATATGTATGGAGTGGAGTTTGCAAATAAAAAGAAACTTAGTGTTCCCTACAAGCAAGGTCAAGTATGGCTTTCACACACAATTATCTCTCAGACCTGAGTATGTGGAGAGACGTTCGTTCATCTACCACATAGAGAACGGGTTGCAGGAGAAAATTTCTCTGGTTAATCAGTCTGTTTCCTAGTGCTGGTTGAAGTTCCTGCAGTTTTCACTGTAAAACGGTGTTGCAGCTATTACCTCCCCATATATATGTATGGAGTGGTGTTTACAACTAAAAATAACTTAGTGTTCCCAACAAGCAAGGTCAAGGACCGCTTTCACACACAATTATCTCTCAGAACGGAGCATGTGGAGAAACGTTCGTTCATCTAGCACAAAGGGAACAGGTTGCAGGTGAAACTTTTACTCTGGTTTTTCAGTCTTTTTCCTAGTGCCGTTTAGAAGTTCCTGCAGTTTTCACTGTAAATATAATTTGGAGCTACTACATCCCCATGTATATGTATGGAGTGTTGTTTTAATCTTAAAGGTAACTTAGTTTTCCCAACAAGCAAGGTGAAGGACGGCTTTCAAACACACTTATCTCTCAGAACTGAGCATGTGGAGAGACTTCGTTCATCTAGCAAAAAGGGAACGGGTTGCAGGAGAAACTTTACTCTGGTTTCTCAGTCTGTTTCTTGTGCTGGTTTGAAGTTCCTGAATTTTTCACTATAAAACCGTGTTGGAGCTAGTAATTCCCATATATATATATTGAGTGGATTTTGCAACTGAAAAGAAACTTTGTGTTCCCAACAATCTAGTTGAAGTACGGCTTTCACACACACTTAAATATCAGAACAGAGCATGTGGAGAGACGATCCTTCATCTAGCACAAATGGAACAGTATGCAGGAGAAACTTTTACTCTGTTTTCTCAGTCTATTTCCTAGTGCCGGTTTGATGTTCCTGCAGTTTTCACTGTTAAACGGAGTTGGATCTATTACCACCCTATATATATGTATGGAGTGGAGTTTTCATCTAAAATTTAAATTAGATTTCCCAAAAGGCAAGTTGAAGAATGGCTTTCAAACACACTTATCTCTCAGAATTGAGAATGTGGAGAGACGTTCGTTCATCTAGCACAAAGGGAATGGGTTGCAGTGGAAACTTTTACTCTGGTTTCTCAGTCTGTTTCCTAGTGCCGGTTTGAAGTTCCTGCAGTTCTCACTTTACAACCGATTTGGAGCAATAAATCCCCATATATATGTATGGAGTGTTGATTGAATATGAAAAGGAACTTTGTGTTCCCAACAAACTAGGTGAAGGACGGCTTTCACACACACATATCTCTCAGAACTGAGCATGTGGAGAGAGGTTCGTTCATCTAGCACAAAGGGAACGGGTAGCAGGAGAAACATTTACTCTGGATTCTCAGTCTGTTTCCTAGTGCCGGTTTGAAGTTCCTGCAGTTTTCACTGTAAAACCGAGTTGGAGCTAGTAACTACCTATATATATGTTTGGAGAGGAGTTTGCACCTGAAAAGAAACTTTGTGTTCAAAACAAGCTAGGTGAAGGACGGCTTTCACACACACTTTTTTCTTAGAATTGATCATGTGGAGTGAATTTCGTTCATCTAGCACAAAGGGAAGGGTTTGCAGGAGAAACTATTACTCTTGTTTCTCAGTCTGTTTCCTAGTGCCGGGTTGAAGTTCCTGCAGTTTTCAATGTAAACACGATTTGGAGCAAGTACCTCCCCATATATATGTATGGAGTGGGGTTTGTCCCTGAAAAGAAACTTTGTGTTCCCAACAAGCTAGGTGAAGGACGGCTTTCACACTCACTTATTTCTCAGAACTGAGCATGTGGAGAGACGTTCGTTAAACTAGCAAAAAAGGAACGGTTTGCAGGAGAATCTTTTACTCTGGTTTCTCAGTCTGTATCCTAGTGACGGTTGAAGTTCTTTTAGTTTTCACTGTAAAACGGATTTGGAAATATTACCTCCCCATATATACGTATGGAGTGGAGTTTGCAACTGAAAATAAACTTAGTGTTCCCAACAAGCAAGGTCAAGTACGGCTTTCACACACAATTATCTCTCAGAACTGACCATGTGAGAGACGTTCGTTCATCTAGCACTAATGGAACGGGTTTCAGGAGAAACTTTTACTCTGGTTTCTCAGTCTGCTTCCTAGTGCCGGTTTGAAGTTCCTGCAGTTTTCACTGTAAAACGGAGTTGGAGCTTTTACCACCCCATATATATGTATGGAGTGGAGTTTTCATCTAAAATTTAAGTTAGATTTCCCAACAGGCAAGTTGAAGGATGGCTTTCAAACACACATATCTCTCAGAAATGAGAATGTGTAGAGACGTTCGTTCATCTAGAATTAAGGGAACGGGTTTCAGGGGAAACTTTTACTCTGGTTTCTCAGTCTGTTTCCTAGAGCCTGTTTGAAGTTCCTGCAGTTCTCACTTTACAACCGAGTTGGAGCTAGTACAACCCCATATATATGTATGGAGTTGAGTTTGCAACTGAATAGGAACTTTGTGTTCCCAACAATCAAGGTCAAGGTCGGCTTTCACACTCAATTATCTCTCAGAACTGAGCATGTGGAGAGACGTTCGTTCATCTAGCACAAAGGGAACGGGTTGCAGGCGAAAATTTTTCTCTGTTTTCTCAGTCTTTTTCCTAGTGCCGGTTTGAAGTTCCTGCAAATTTCACTGTAAAACGGAGTTGGAGCTACTACCTCCCCATGTATATGTATGGAGTGGTGTTTTCATCTAAAATGTAACTTAGTTTTCCCAACAAACAAGGTGAAGGACGGCTTTCAAACACACTTATGTCTCAGAACTGAGCATGTGGAGAGACGTTCGTTCATCTAGCACAAGGGGAACAGGTTGCAAGAGAAACTTATTATCTGGATCTCAGTTTGTTTCCTAGTGCCTGTTTGAAGTTCCTGCATTTCTCACTGTAAAAAGAGTTGGAGTTAGTACCTCCCCATATATATGTATGGAGTGGAGTTTGCAACAGAAAAGAAACTTTGTGTTCCCAACAAGCTTGTTGAAGGACGGCTTTCACACACACTTATCTCTCAGAAATGAGCATGTGAAGAGACGTTCGTTCATCTAGCACAAGGGGAACGGGTTGCAGGGGAAACTTTTACTCTGGTTTCTCAGTCTGTTTCCTAGTGCCGGTTTGAAGTTCCTGCAGTTTTCACTGTTAAACGAAGTTGGATCTATTACCACCCCATATATATGTATGGAGTGGAGTTTTCATCTAAAATTTAAATTAGTTTTCCCAACAGGCAAGTTGAAGGATGGCTTTAAAACACACTTATCTCTCAAAATTGAGAATGTGGAGAGACGTTCGTTCATCTAGCAAAAAGGGAATGGGTTGCAGGTAAACTTTTACTCTGGTTTCTCAGTCTGTTTCCTAGTGCCAGGTTGAAGTTCCTGCTGTTTCACTGTAAAACCGAGTTGGAGCTAGTACATCCCCATATATATGTATGGAGTGGAGTTTTCAACTAAAAAGAAACTTTGTTTTCTGAACCAGTTTTGTGAAGGACGGCTTTCACACACACTTAACTCTCAGAACTGAGCATGTGGAGAGACGTTCGTTCATGTAGCACAAATTGAACGGTTGCAGGATAAATTGTTACTCTGGTTTCTCAGTCTGTTTCCTAGTGCCGGTTTGAAGTTCCTGCAGTTTTCACTGTACAACCAAGTTGGACCTAGTACCTCCCCATACATAATTATGGAGTGGAATTTGCAACCAAAATGAAATTTGTGTTCCCAACAAGCTAGGTGAAGTACTGCTTCACTCACACTTATGTCTCCGAACTGAGCATGTGGAGAGACGTTCGTTCATCTAACACAAAGGGAACGGTTTCCAGGAGAAACTTTTACTCTGGTTTTTCAGTCTGTTTTCTAGTGCCAGTTTGAAGTTCCTGCTGTTTTCACTGTAAAACCGATTTCGTGCTGGTACCACCCCACATATATATATGGAGTGGAGTTTGCAACTGAAAAGAAACTTTGTGTTCCCAACAAGATAGTTCAAGGACGGCTTTCACACACACATTTCTCTCAGAACTGAGCATGTGGAGAGACGTTCGTTCTTCTTGCTCAAAATGAACGGGTTGCAGGAGAAACTTTTACTCTGGTTTCTCAGTATGTTTCCTAGTGCCGTTTTGAAGTTCCTGCAGTTTTCACTGTAAAGTTGATTTGGAGCTTATACCTCCCCATATATATATATGGAGTGGAGTTTGCAACTGAAAAGAATCTTTGTGTTCCCAACAAGCTAAGTAGAAGTACGGCTTTCACACACACTTATCACTCAGAACTGAGTATGTGGAGAGACGTTCGTTCATCTAGCCCAAATGTAACCGAACTCAGGAGAAACACTTACACTGGTTTCTCAGTCTTTTTACTAGTGCCGGTTTGAAGTTCCTGCAGTTTTCACAGCAAAACTGAGTCCGATCTTGTAACTCCCCATATATATTTATTGTGTGGAGTTTGCAACTGAAAAGAAACTTTGTGTTACCAAATTGCAAGTTGAAGGACGGCTTTGACACAGACTTATCACTCAGAATTGAGCATGTGGAGAGACGTTCGTTCATCTAGCACAAAGGGAATGTGTTGCAGGATAAACTTTTACTCTGGTTTCTCAGTCTGTTTCCTAGTGCCGGTTTGAAGTTCCTGCAGTTTTCACTGTAAAACGGATTTGGAGCTATTACCTCCCCATATATATGTATGGAGTGGAGTTTGCAAATAAAAAGAAACTTAGTGTTCCCTACAAGCAAGGTCAAGTATGGCTTTCACACACAATTATCTCTCAGACCTAAGTATGTGGAGAGACGTTCGTTCATCTACCACATAGAGAACGGGTTGCAGGAGAAAATTTCTCTGGTTAATCAGTCTGTTTCCTAGTGCTGGTTGAAGTTCCTGCAGTTTTCACTGTAAAACGGTGTTGCAGCTATTACCTCCCCATATATATGTATGGAGTGGTGTTTACAACTAAAAATAACTTAGTGTTCCCAACAAGCAAGGTCAAGGACCGCTTTCACACACAATTATCTCTCAGAACGGAGCATGTGGAGAAACGTTCGTTCATCTAGCACAAAGGGAACAGGTTGCAGGTGAAACTTTTACTCTGGTTTTTCAGTCTTTTTCCTAGTGCCGTTTAGAAGTTCCTGCAGTTTTCACTGTAAATATAATTTGGAGCTACTACATCCCCATGTATATGTATGGAGTGTTGTTTTAATCTTAAAGGTAACTTAGTTTTCCCAACAAGCAAGGTGAAGGACGGCTTTCAAACACACTTATCTCTCAGAACTGAGCATGTGGAGAGACTTCGTTCATCTAGCAAAAAGGGAACGGGTTGCAGGAGAAACTTTACTCTGGTTTCTCAGTCTGTTTCTTGTGCTGGTTTGAAGTTCCTGAATTTTTCACTATAAAACCGTGTTGGAGCTAGTAATTCCCATATATATATATTGAGTGGATTTTGCAACTGAAAAGAAACTTTGTGTTCCCAACAATCTAGTTGAAGTACGGCTTTCACACACACTTAAATATCAGAACAGAGCATGTGGAGAGATGATCCTTCATCTAGCACAAATGGAACAGTATGCAGGAGAAACTTTTACTCTGTTTTCTCAGTCTATTTCCTAGTGCCGGTTTGATGTTCCTGCAGTTTTCACTGTTAAACGGAGTTGGATCTATTACCACCCTATATATATGTATGGAGTGGAGTTTTCATCTAAAATTTAAATTAGATTTCCCAAAAGGCAAGTTGAAGAATGGCTTTCAAACACACTTATCTCTCAGAATTGAGAATGTGGAGAGACGTTCGTTCATCTAGCACAAAGGGAATGGGTTGCAGGGGAAACTTTTACTCTGGTTTCTCAGTCTGTTTCCTAGTGCCGGTTTGAAGTTCCTGCAGTTCTCACTTTACAACCGATTTGGAGCAATAAATCCCCATATATATGTATGGAGTGTTGATTGAATATGAAAAGGAACTTTGTGTTCCCAACAAACTAGGTGAAGGACGGCTTTCACACACACATATCTCTCAGAACTGAGCATGTGGAGAGAGGTTCGTTCATCTAGCACAAAGGGAACGGGTAGCAGGAGAAACATTTACTCTGGATTCTCAGTCTGTTTCCTAGTGCCGGTTTGAAGTTCCTGCAGTTTTCACTGTAAAACCGAGTTGGAGCTAGTAACTACCTATATATATGTTTGGAGAGGAGTTTGCACCTGAAAAGAAACTTTGTGTTCAAAACAAGCTAGGTGAAGGACGGCTTTCACACACACTTTTCTCTTAGAATTGATCATGTGGAGTGAATTTCGTTCATCTAGCACAAAGGGAAGGGTTTGCAGGAGAAACTATTACTCTTGTTTCTCAGTCTGTTTCCTAGTGCCGGGTTGAAGTTCCTGCAGTTTTCAATGTAAACACGATTTGGAGCAAGTACCTCCCCATATATATGTATGGAGTGGGGTTTGTCCCTGAAAAGAAGCTTTGTGTTCCCAACAAGCTAGGTGAAGGACGGCTTTCACACTCACTTATTTCTCAGAACTGAGCATGTGGAGAGACGTTCGTTAAACTAGCAAAAAAGGAACGGTTTGCAGGAGAATCTTTTACTCTGGTTTCTCAGTCTGTATCCTAGTGACGGTTGAAGTTCTTTTAGTTTTCACTGTAAAACGGATTTGGAAATATTACCTCCCCATATATACGTATGGAGTGGAGTTTGCAACTGAAAATAAACTTAGTGTTCCCAACAAGCAAGGTCAAGTACGGCTTTCACACACAATTATCTCTCAGAACTGACCATGTGAGAGACGTTCGTTCATCTAGCACTAATGGAACGGGTTTCAGGAGAAACTTTTACTCTGGTTTCTCAGTCTGCTTCCTAGTGCCGGTTTGAAGTTCCTGCAGTTTTCACTGTAAAACGGAGTTGGAGCTTTTACCACCCCATATATATGTATGGAGTGGAGTTTTCATCTAAAATTTAAGTTAGATTTCCCAACAGGCAAGTTGAAGGATGGCTTTCAAACACACATATCTCTCAGAAATGAGAATGTGTAGAGACGTTCGTTCATCTAGAATTAAGGGAACGGGTTTCAGGGGAAACTTTTACTCTGGTTTCTCAGTCTGTTTCCTAGAGCCTGTTTGAAGTTCCTGCAGTTCTCACTTTACAACCGAGTTGGAGCTAGTACAACCCCATATATATGTATGGAGTTGAGTTTGCAACTGAATAGGAACTTTGTGTTCCCAACAAGCAAGGTCAAGGTCGGCTTTCACACTCAATTATCTCTCAGAACTGAGCATGTGGAGAGACGTTCGTTCATCTAGCACAAACGGAACGGGTTGCAGGCGAAAATTTTTCTCTGTTTTCTCAGTCTTTTTCCTAGTGCCGGTTTGAAGTTCCTGCAAATTTCACTGTAAAACGGAGTTGGAGCTACTACCTCCCCATGTATATGTATGGAGTGGTGTTTTCATCTAAAATGTAACTTAGTTTTCCCAACAAACAAGGTGAAGGACGGCTTTCAAACACACTTATGTCTCAGAACTGAGCATGTGGAGAGACGTTCGTTCATCTAGCACAAGGGGAACAGGTTGCAAGAGAAACTTATTATCTGGATCTCAGTTTGTTTCCTAGTGCCTGTTTGAAGTTCCTGCATTTCTCACTGTAAAAAGAGTTGGAGTTAGTACCTCCCCATATATATGTATGGAGTGGAGTTAGCAACAGAAAAGAAACTTTGTGTTCCCAACAAGCTTGTTGAAGGACGGCTTTCACACACACTTATCTCTCAGAACTGAGCATGTGAAGAGACGTTCGTTCATCTAGCACAAGGGGAACGGGTTGCAGGGGAAACTTTTACTCTGGTTTCTCAGTCTGTTTCCTAGTGCCGGTTTGAAGTTCCTGCAGTTTTCACTGTTAAACGAAGTTGGATCTATTACCACCCCATATATATGTATGGAGTGGAGTTTTCATCTAAAATTTAAATTAGTTTTCCCAACAGGCAAGTTGAAGGATGGCTTTAAAACACACTTATCTCTCAAAATTGAGAATGTGGAGAGACGTTCGTTCATCTAGCAAAAAGGGAATGGGTTGCAGGATAAACTTTTACTCTGGTTTCTCAGTCTGTTTCCTAGTGCCGGGTTGAAGTTCCTGCTGTTTCACTGTAAAACCGAGTTGGAGCTAGTACATCCCCATATATATGTATGGAGTGGAGTTTTCAACTAAAAAGAAACTTTGTTTTCTGAACCAGTTTTGTGAAGGACGGCTTTTACACACACTTAACTCTCAGAACTGAGCATGTGGAGAGACGTTCGTTCATGTAGCACAAATTGAACGGTTGCAGGATAAATTGTTACTCTGGTTTCTCAGTCTGTTTCCTAGTGCCGGTTTGAAGTTTCAGAATTTTTCACTATAAATCCGTGTTGGAGCTAGTAACTACCCATATATATATATTGAGTGAATTTTGCAACTGAAAAGAAACTTTGTGTTCCCAACAAGCTAGTTGAAGAACGGATTTCACACACAATTAAATTTCAGAACAGAGCATGTGGAGAGACGATCGTTCATCTAGCACAAATGGAACGGGATGCAGGAGAAACTTTTACTCTGGTTTCTCAGTCTGTTTCCTAGTGCCGGTTTGAAGTTCCTGCAGTTTTCACTGTACAACCAAGTTGGACCTAGTACCTCCCCATACATAATTATGGAGTGGAATTTGCAACCAAAATGAAATTTGTGTTCCCAACAAGCTAGGTGAAGTACTGCTTCACTCACACTTATGTCTCCGAACTGAGCATGTGGAGAGACGTTCGTTCATCTAACACAAAGGGAACGGTTTCCAGGAGAAACTTTTACTCTGGTTTTTCAGTCTGTTTTCTAGTGCCAGTTTGAAGTTCCTGCTGTTTTCACTGTAAAACCGAGTTCGTGCTGGTACCACCCCATATATATATATGGAGTGGAGTTTGCAACTTAAAAGAAACTTTGTGTTCCCAACAAGATAGTTCAAGGACGGCTTTCACACACACATTTCTCTCAGAACTGAGCATGTGGAGAGACGTTCGTTCTTCTTGCTCAAAATGAACGGGTTGCAGGAGAAACTTTTACTCTGGTTTCTCAGTATGTTTCCTAGTGCCGTTTTGAAGTTCCTGCAGTTTTCACTGTAAAGTTGATTTGGAGCTTATACCTCCCCATATATATATATGGAGTGGAGTTTGCAACTGAAAAGAATCTTTGTGTTCCCAACAAGCTAAGTAGAAGTACGGCTTTCACACACACTTATCACTCAGAACTGAGTATGTGGAGAGACGTTCGTTCATCTAGCCCAAATGTAACCGAACTCAGGAGAAACACTTACACTGGTTTCTCAGTCTTTTTACTAGTGCCGGTTTGAAGTTCCTGCAGTTTTCACAGCAAAACTGAGTCGGATCTTGTAACTCCCCATATATATTTATTGTGTGGAGTTTGCAACTGAAAAGAAACTTTGTGTTACCAAATTGCAAGTTGAAGGACGGCTTTGACACAGACTTATCACTCAGAATTGAGCATGTGGAGAGACGTTCGTTCATCTAGAACAAAGGGCACGGGATACAGGAGAAACTCTTACACTGGTTATTCAGTTTTTTCCTACTGTCGTTTTGAAGTTCCTGCAGTTTTCACTGTAAAACCGATTTGGACTTTGTACCTCCCCATATATATGTAAGGAGTGGTGTTTGCAACTGAAAAGAAATTTGATGTTCCCAACAAGCTATTTGAAGGACGGCTTTCACACACACTTATCTCTCAGAAATGAGCATGGGGAGAGACGTTCGTTCATCTATCACAATGGGAATGTGTTGCAGGAGAAACTTGTACTCTGGTTTCTCAGTCTGTTTCCTAGTGCCTGTTTGAAGTTCCTGCAGTTCTCACTTTAAAACCTGATTTGGAACTAGTACCTCCCCATATATATGTATGGAGTGGAATTTGCAACTGAAAAGAAACTTTGTGTTCCCAACAAGCTAGGTGAAAGACGGCTTTCACACACACTTATCTCTCAGAACTGAGCATGTGGAGATACGTTCGTTCATCTAGCACAAATGGAACGGGTTGCAGGAGAAACTTTTTTCTGGTTTCTCAGTCTGTTTCCAAGTGCCGGTTTGATGTTCCTGCAGTTTTCACTGTAAAACCGTGTTGGACCTAGTACCACCCCATATATATGTATGGAGTGGATTTGGCAACTGAAAAGAAACTTTGTGTTCCAAACAAGCTTGGTGAAGGACGGCTTTCACACACAGTTATCTCTCAGAACTTAGCATGTGGAGAGACGTTCTTTCATCTAGCACAAAAGGAAAGGATTGCAGGAGAAACTTTTACTCTGGTTTCTCAGTCTGTTTCCTAGTGCCGGTTTTAAGTTCCTGCAGTTTTCACTGTAAAACGGAGTTGGAGCTAGTACATCCCCGTATATATGTATGGTGTGGAGTATGCAACTAAAAAGAAACTTTGTTTTCCGAACCAGATTTTGAAGGACGGCTTTCACTCACACTTAACTCTCTGAACTGAGCATGTGGAGAGACGTTCGTTCATGTAGCACAAATTGAACGGTTGCAGGATAAATTGTTACTCTGGTTTCTCAATCTGTTTCCTAGTGCCGGTTTGAAATTCCTGCAGTCTTCACTGTAAAACTGTTTTGGAAGTAGTACCTCCCCATATATATATATGGATTGGAGTTTGCAACTGAAAAGAAATTTTGTGTTCCAAACAAGGTAGGTGAAGTACGTCTTTCACACACACTTAACTCTCAGAACTGAGCATGTATAGGGACGTTCGTTCATCTAGCAAAATGAACGGATGGCAGGAGAAAGTTTTACTCTGTTTTCTCAGTCTTTTTCCTAGTGCCGTGTAGAAGTTCCTGCAGTTATCACTGTAAAACCGAGTTGGAGCTAGTACTTCCCCATATATATCTTTGGACTGGAGTTTGCAACTTAAAAGATAGTTTGTGTTCCCAACAAGCTATGTGAAAGACGGCTTTCACACACAATTATTTCTCAGAAATGAGCATATGGAGAGACTTATGTTCATCTAGCCAAAGGGAACGAGTTGCAGGGAAACTATTACTCTGGATTCACAGTCTGTTTCCTAGTGCCGGTTTGAAGTTCCTGAATTTTTCACTATAAAAATGTGTTGGAGCTAGTAACTCCCCATATATATATATTGATTGGATTTTGCTACTGAAAAGAAACTTTGTGTTCCCAACAAACTATTTGAAGAACGGGTTTCACACACACTTAAATCTCAGAACAGAGCATGTGGAGAGACTTTCGTTCATCTAGCACAAAGGGAACGGTTTGCAGGAGAAACTATTTCTCTGGTTTCTCAGTCTGTTTCCTAGTGCTGGTTTGAAGTTCCTGCTGTTTTCACTGTAAAACCGTTTTGGTGCTTGTACCTCCCCATATATATATATGGAGTGGAGTTTGCAACTTAAAAGAAACTTTGTGTTCCCAACAAGATAGTTGAAGGACGGCTTTCACACACACATTTCTCTCAGAACTGAGCATGTGGAGAGACGTTCGTTCTTCTTGCTCAAAATGAACGGGTTGCAGGAGAAACTTTTACTCTGGTTTCTCAGTATGTTTCCTAGTGCCGTTTTGAAGTTCCTGCAGTTTTCACTGTAAAATTGATTTGGAGCTTATACCTCCCCATATATATTTATGGGGTGGAGTTTGCAAATGAAAAGAATCTTTGTGTTCCCAACAAGCTAATTGAAGTACGGCTTTCACACACAATTATCACTCAGAACTGAGTATGTGGAGAGACGTTTGTTCATCTAGCCCAAATGTAACCGATCTCAAGAGAAACTCTTAGTCTGGTTTCTCCGTCTTTTTACTAGTGCCGGTTTGAAGTTCCTGCAGTTTTCACAGCAAAACTGAGTCGGACCTTGTAACTCCCCATATATAATTACTGAGTGGAGTTTGCAACTGAAAAGAAACTTTTTGTTCCCAAATTGCAAGGTGAAGGACTGCTTTGACACAGACTTATCTCTCAGAATTGAGCATGTGGAGAGACGTTCGTTCATCTAGCACAAACGGCACGGGATACAGTAGAAACTCTTACACTGGTTATTCAGTTTTTTCCTACTGTCGTTTTGAAGTTCCTGCAGTTTTCACTGTAAAACGGATTTGGACTTTGTACCTCCCCATATATATGTAAGGAGTGGTGTTTGCAACTGTAAAGAAATTTTATGTTCCCAACAAGCTATTTGAAGGACGGCTTTCACACACACTTATCTCTCAGAAATGAGCATGGGGAGAAACGATCGTTCACCTATCACAATGGGAATGTGTTGCAAGAGAAACTTGTACTCTGGTTTCTCAGTCTGTTTCCTAGTGCCTGTTTGATGTTCCTGCAGTTTTCACTGTAAAACCGCTTTGGAGCTAGTACCACCCCATATATATGTATGGAGTGGATTTGGCAACTGAAAAGAAACTTTGTGTTCCAAACAAGCTTGGTGAAGGACGGCTTTCACACACACTTATCTCTCAGAACTGAGCATGTGGAGAGACGTTCGTTCATCTAGCACAAAAGAAACGGATTGCAGGAGAAACTATTACTCTGGTTTCTCAGTCTGTTTCCTAGTGCCGGTTTGAAGTTCCTGCAGTTTTCACTGTAAAACCGAGTTGGAGCTAGTACATCCCCAAATATATGTATGGAGTGGAGTTTGCAACTAAAAAGACACTTTGTTTTCCGAACCATCTTTTTTAAGTACGGCTTTCACACACACTTAACTCTCAGAACTGAGCATGTGGAGAGACGTTCGTTCATGTAGCACAAATTGAACGGTTGCAGGAGAAATTGTTACTCTGGTTTCTCAGTCTGTTTCCTAGTGCCGGTTTAAAATTCCTGCAGTCTTCACTGTAAAACAGTGTTGGAGTTAGTACCTCCCCATATATATGTATGGATTGGAGTTTGCAACTGAAAAGAAATTTTGTTTTCCCAACAAGCTAGGTGAAGGACGTCTTTCACACACACTTAACTCTCAGAACTGAGCATGTTTAGAGACGTTCGTTCATCTAGCAAAAATGAACGGATGGCAGGAGAAAGTTTTACTCTGTTTTCTCAGTCTTTTTCCTAGTGACGTGTTGAAGATCCTGCAGTTTTCACTGTAAAACCGAGTTGGAGCTAGTACTTCCCCATATATATGTACGGACTGGAGTTTGCAAATTTAAAGAAAGTTTGTGTTCCCAACAAGCTATGTGAAAGACGGCTTTCACACAAAATTATTTCTCAGAAATGAGCATATGGAGAGACTTTCGTTCATCTAGCACAAAGGGAACGGGTTGCAGGAGAAACTATTACTCTGGTTTC
The DNA here is from genome assembly GCF_036321535.1 of Camelus dromedarius. NCBI lineage: Eukaryota > Metazoa > Chordata > Mammalia > Artiodactyla > Camelidae > Camelus > Camelus dromedarius. The sequence continues at coordinate 10,169,053 of NC_087470.1, read as the reverse complement.
TCAGTCTGTTTCCTAGTGCCGGTTTGAAGTTCCTGAATTTTTCACTATAAAACCGTGTTGGAGCTAGTAACTCCCCATATATATATATTGAGTGGATTTTGCAACTGAAAAGAAACTTTGTGTTCCCAACAATCTAGTTGAAGAACGGCTTTCACACACAATTAAATCTCAGAACAGAGCATGTGGAGATACGATCGTTCATCTTGCACAAATGGAACGGGATGCAGGAGAAACATTTACTCTGGTTTCTCAGTCTGTTTCCTAGTGCCGATTTGAAGTTACTGCATTTTTCACTGTACAACCGAGTTGGACCTAGTACCTCCCCATACATAAGTATGGATTAGGGTTTGCAACTAAAAGGAATTTTGTGTACCCAACAAGCTAGGTGAAGTACTGCTTCACTCACACTTATCTATCAGAACTGAGCATGTGGAGAGAGGTTCGTTCATCTAGCAAAAATGGAACGGTTTGCAGGAGAAACTTTACTCTGGTTTCTCAGTCTGTTTCCTAGTGCCGGTTTGAAGTTCCTGCTGTTTTCACTGTAAACCCTAGTTGGTTCTGGTACCTCCCCATATATAAATATGGAGTGGAGTTTGCAACTGAAAAGAAACTTTTTGTTCCCAACAAGATAGTTGAAGGACGGCTTTCACACACACATTTCTCTCAGAACTAAGCATGTGGAGAGACGTTCGTTCTTCTTGCTCAAAATGAACGGGTTGCAGGAGAATCTTTTACTCTGGTTTCTCAGTCTGTTTCCTAGTGCCGGTTTGAAGTTCCTGCATTTTTCACTGTAAAACCGAGTTGGAGCTAGTACTTCCCCATATATATGTAGGGAGTGGAGTTTGCAACTTAAAAGAAACTTTGTGTTCCCAACAAGCTATGTGAAAGACGGCTTTCACACACAATTATTTCTCAGAAATGAGCATATGGAGAGACTTTCGTTCATCTAGCACAAAGGGAACGGGTTGCAGGAGAAACTATTACTCTGGTTTCTCAGTCTGTTTCCTAGTGCCGGTATGAAGTTCCTGAATTTTTCACTATAAAACAGTGTTGGAGCTAGTAACTCCCCATATATATATATTGAGTGGATTTTGCAACTGAAAAGAAACTTTGTGTTCCCAACAAGCTAGTTGAATAACGGCTTTCACACACAATTATATCTCAGAACAGAGCATGTGGAGAGACGATCGTTCATCTAGCACAAATGGAACGGCATGCAGGAGAAACTTTTACTCTGGTTTCTCAGTCTGTTTCCTAGTGCCGGTTTGAAGTTCCTGCAGTTTTCACTGTACAACCGAGATGGACCTAGTACCTCCCCATACATAAGTATGGAGTGGAGTTTGCAACTAAAAGGAAATTTGTGTTCCCAACAAGCTAGGTGAAGGACGGCTTTCACACACCCCTATCTCTCAGAACTGAGCATGTGGAGATAAGTTCGTTCATCTAGCACAAAAGGAACGGTTTGCAGGAGAAACTTTAACTTTGTTATCTCAGTCTGCTTCCTAGTGCCTGTTTGAAGTTCCTGCAGTTCTCACTGTAAAACCTGATTTGGAACTAGTACCTCCCCATACATAAGTATGGAATGGAGTTTTCAACTAAAAGAAACTTTGTGTTCCCAACAAGGTATTTGAAGGAAGGCTTTCACACACCCTTATCTCTCAGTGCATAGCATGTGGCGAGACGCTCGTTCATATAGCCCAAAGGGAACGTGTTGCAGGAGAAACTTTTACTCTGGTTTCTCACTCTGCTTCCTAGAGCCTGTTTGAGTTTCCTGCAGTTCTCACTGTAAAACCTGATTTGGAACTAGTACCTCCCCATACATAAGTATGGAATGGAGTTTGCAACTAAAAGAAACTTTGTGTTCCCAACAAGGTAGTTGAAGGAAGGCTTTCACACACCATTATCTCTCAGGGCATAGCATGTGGCGAGACGCTCGTTCATATAGCACAAATGGAAAGGGTTGCAGGAGAAACTGTTACTCTGGCTTCTCAGTCTGTTTCCTAGTGCCGGTTTGAAGTTCCTGCAGTTTTCACTCTAAAACCGAGTTGGAGCTAGTACCTCCCCATATATATATTTGGAGTGAAGTTTGCAACTGGAAAGAAACTTTGTGTTCCCAACAAGCTAGGTGAAGGACGGCTTTCACACTCACTTATTTCTCAGAACTGAGAATGTGGAGATACATTCGTTCTTGTAGCCGAAAAGGAACGGGTTGCAGGGGAAACTTTTACTCTGTTTGCTCAGTATGTTTCCTAGTGCCGGTTTGAAGTTCCTGCAGTTTTCACTGTAAAGCGGAGTTGGAGCTATTACCTCCCCATATATATGTACGGAGTGGAGCTTGCAACTAAGAAAACTTAGTATTCCCAGCAAGCAAGGTGAAGGACGGCTTTCACACACACCTATCTCTGAGAACTGAGCATGTGTAGAGACTTTCGTACATCTAGAACAAAGGGAACGGGTTTCAAGTGAAACTTTTACTCTGGTTTCTCAGTCTGTTTCCTAGTGCCAGTCTAAAGATCCTGCAGTTTTCACTGTAAAACGGAGTTGGAGCTAGTACCTCCCCTTATATATGTATGGAGTGGAGTTTTCATCTTAAAAGTAACTTAAATTTAACAACAAGCAAGGTGAAGTACGGCTATCAATCACAATTATCTCTCAGAAATGAGCATGTGGTGATACGTTCGTTCATCTAGCAAAAAGGGAACAGTTTGCCGGAGAAAATTTTACTCTTGTTTCTCAGTCGGTTTCCTAGTGCCTGTTTGAATTTCCTGCAGTTCTCACTGTAAAACTTGATTTGGAACAAGTACCTCCCCATATATATGTATGGAGTGGAATTTGCAACTGAAAAGAAACTTTGTGTTCCCAACAAGCTAGGGAAATACGGCTTTCACACACACTTATCTCTCAGAACTGAGCATGTGGAGATACGTTCGTTCATCTAGCACAAAGGGAACGGATTCCAGGAGAAACTATTTTTCTGGTTTCTCAGTCTGTTTCCTAGTACCGGTGTGAAGTTCCTGCAGTTTTCACTATAAAACCGAGTTGGAGCTAGAACCACCCCATATATATGTATGGAGTGGATTTGGCAACTGAAAAGAAACTTTGTGTTCCAAACAAGCTTGGTGAAGGACGGCTTTCACACACACTTATCTCTCAGAACTGAGCATGTGAAGAGACGTTCGTTCATCTAGCACAAGGGGAACGGGTTGCAGGGGAAACTTTTACTCTGGTTTCTCAGTCTGTTTCCTAGTGCCGGTTTGAAGTTCCTGCAGTTTTCACTGTTAAACGAAGTTGGATCTATTACCACCCCATATATATGTATGGAGTGGAGTTTTCATCTAAAATTTAAATTAGTTTTCCAACAGGCAAGTTGAAGGATGGCTTTAAAACACACTTATCTCTCAGAATTGAGAATGTGGAGAGACGTTCGTTCATCTAGCAAAAAGGGAATGTGTTGCAGGATAAACTTTTACTCTGGTTTCTCAGTCTGTTTCCTAGTGCCGGTTTGAAGTTCCTGCAGTTTTCACTGTAAAACGGATTTGGAGCTATTACCTCCCCATATATATGTATGGAGTGGAGTTTGCAAATAAAAAGAAACTTAGTGTTCCCTACAAGCAAGGTCAAGTATGGCTTTCACACACAATTATCTCTCAGACCTGAGTATGTGGAGAGACGTTCGTTCATCTACCACATAGAGAACGGGTTGCAGGAGAAAATTTCTCTGGTTTATCAGTCTGTTTCCTAGTGCTGGTTGAAGTTCCTGCAGTTTTCACTGTAAAACGGTGTTGCAGCTATTACCTCCCCATATATATGTATGGAGTGGTGTTTACAACTAAAAATAACTTAGTGTTCCCAACAAGCAAGGTCAAGGACCGCTTTCACACACAATTATCTCTCAGAACGGAGCATGTGGAGAAACGTTCGTTCATCTAGCACAAAGGGAACAGGTTGCAGGTGAAACTTTTACTCTGGTTTTTCAGTCTTTTTCCTAGTGCCGTTTAGAAGTTCCTGCAGTTTTCACTGTAAATATAATTTGGAGCTACTACATCCCCATGTATATGTATGGAGTGTTGTTTTAATCTTAAAGGTAACTTAGTTTTCCCAACAAGCAAGGTGAAGGACGGCTTTCAAACACACTTATCTCTCAGAACAGAGCATGTGGAGAGACTTCGTTCATCTAGCAAAAAGGGAACGGGTTGCAGGAGAAACTTTACTCTGGTTTCTCAGTCTGTTTCTTGTGCTGGTTTGAAGTTCCTGAATTTTTCACTATAAAACCGTGTTGGAGCTAGTAATTCCCATATATATATATTGAGTGGATTTTGCAACTGAAAAGAAACTTTGTGTTCCCAACAATCTAGTTGAAGTACGGCTTTCACACACACTTAAATATCAGAACAGAGCATGTGGAGAGACGATCCTTCATCTAGCACAAATGGAACGGTATGCAGGAGAAACTTTTACTCTGTTTTCTCAGTCTATTTCCTAGTGCCGGTTTGATGTTCCTGCAGTTTTCTCTGTTAAACGGAGTTGGATCTATTACCACCCTATATATATGTATGGAGTGGAGTTTTCATCTAAAATTTAAATTAGATTTCCCAAAAGGCAAGTTGAAGAATGGCTTTCAAACACACTTATCTCTCAGAATTGAGAATGTGGAGAGACGTTCGTTCATCTAGCACAAAGGGAATGGGTTGCAGGGGAAACTTTTACTCTGGTTTCTCAGTGTGTTTCCTAGTGCCGGTTTGAAGTTCCTGCAGTTCTCACTTTACAACCGATTTGGAGCAATAAATCCCCATATATATGTATGGAGTGTTGATTGAATATGGAAAGGAACTTTGTGTTCCCAACAAACTAGGTGAAGGACGGCTTTCACACACACATATCTCTCAGAACTGAGCATGTGGAGAGAGGTTCGTTCATCTAGCACAAAGGGAACGGGTAGCAGGAGAAACATTTACTCTGGATTCTCAGTCTGTTTCCTAGTGCCGGTTTGAAGTTCCTGCAGTTTTCACTGTAAAACCGAGTTGGAGCTAGTAACTACCTATATATATGTTTGGAGAGGAGTTTGCACCTGAAAAGAAACTTTGTGTTCAAAACAAGCTAGGTGAAGGACGGCTTTCACACACACTTTTCTCTTAGAATTGATCATGTGGAGTGAATTTCGTTCATCTAGCACAAAGGGAAGGGTTTGCAGGAGAAACTATTACTCTTGTTTCTCAGTCTGTTTCCTAGTGCTGGGTTGAAGTTCCTGCAGTTTTCAATGTAAACACGATTTGGAGCAAGTACCTCCCCATATATATGTATGGAGTGGGGTTTTTCCTTGAAAAGAAACTTTGTGTTCCCAACAAGCTAGGTGAAGGACCGCTTTCACACTCACTTATTTCTCAGAACTGAGCATGTGGAGAGACGTTCGTTAAACTAGCAAAAAAGGAACGGTTTGCAGGAGAATCTTTTACTCTGGTTTCTCAGTCTGTATCCTAGTGACGGTTGAAGTTCTTTTAGTTTTCACTGTAAAACGGATTTGGAAATATTACCTCCCCATATATACGTATGGAGTGGAGTTTGCAACTAAAAATAAACTTAGTGTTCCCAACAAGCAAGGTCAAGTACGGCTTTCACACACAATTATCTCTCAGAACTGACCATGTGAGAGACGTTCGTTCATCTAGCACTAATGGAACGGGTTTCAGGAGAAACTTTTACTCTGGTTTCTCAGTCTGCTTCCTAGTGCCGTTTTTAAGTTCCTGCAGTTTTCACTGTAAAACGGAGTTGGAGCTTTTACCACCCCATATATATGTATGGAGTGGAGTTTTCATCTAAAATTTAAGTTAGATTTCCCAACAGGCAAGTTGAAGGATGGCTTTCAAACACACATATCTCTCAGAAATGAGAATGTGTAGAGACGTTCGTTCATCTAGAACTAAGGGAACGGGTTTCAGGGGAAACTTTTACTCTGGTTTCTCAGTCTGTTTCCTAGAGCCTGTTTGAAGTTCCTGCAGTTCTCACTTTACAACCGAGTTGGAGCTAGTACAACCCCATATATATGTATGGAGTTGAGTTTGCAACTGAATAGGAACTTTGTGTTCCCAACAAGCAAGGTCAAGGTCGGCTTTCACACTCAATTATCTCTCAGAACTGAGCATGTAGAGAGACGTTCGTTCATCTAGCACAAAGGGAACGGGTTGCAGGCGAAAATTTTTCTCTGTTTTCTCAGTCTTTTTCCTAGTGCCGGTTTGAAGTTCCTGCAAATTTCACTGTAAAACGGAGTTGGAGCTACTACCTCCCCATGTATATGTATGGAGTGGTGTTTTCATCTAAAATGTAACTTAGTTTTCCCAACAAACAAGGTGAAGGACGGCTTTCAAACACACTTATGTCTCAGAACTGAGCATGTGGAGAGACGTTCGTTCATCTAGCACAAGGGGAACAGGTTGCAAGAGAAACTTATTATCTGGATCTCAGTTTGTTTCCTAGTGCCTGTTTGAAGTTCCTGCATTTCTCACTGTAAAAAGAGTTGGAGTTAGTACCTCCCCATATATATGTATGGAGTGGAGTTTGCAACAGAAAAGAAACATTGTGTTCCCAACAAGCTTGGTGAAGGACGGCTTTCACACACACTTATCTCTCAGAAATGAGCATGTGAAGAGACGTTCGTTCATCTAGCACAAGGGGAACGGGTTGCAGGGGAAACTTTTACTCTGGTTTCTCAGTCTGTTTCCTAGTGCCGGTTTGAAGTTCCTGCAGTTTTCACTGTTAAACGAAGTTGGATCTATTACCACCCCATATATATGTATGGAGTGGAGTTTTCATATAAAATTTAAATTAGTTTTCCCAACAGGCAAGTTGAAGGATGGCTTTAAAACACACTTATCTCTCAGAATTGAGAATGTGGAGAGACGTTCGTTCATCTAGCAAAAAGGGAATGGGTTGCAGGATAAACTTTTACTCTGGTTTCTCAGTCTGTTTCCTAGTGCCGGTTTGAAGTTCCTGCAGTTTTCACTGTAAAACGGATTTGGAGCTATTACCTCCCCATATATATGTATGGAGTGGAGTTTGCAAATAAAAAGAAACTTAGTGTTCCCTACAAGCAAGGTCAAGTATGGCTTTCACACACAATTATCTCTCAGACCTGAGTATGTGGAGAGACGTTCGTTCATCTACCACATATAGAACGGGTTGCAGGAGAAAATTTCTCTGGTTTATCAGTCTGTTTCCTAGTGCTGGTTGAAGTTCCTGCAGTTTTCACTGTAAAACGGTGTTGCAGCTATTACCTCCCCATATATATGTATGGAGTGGTGTTTACAACTAAAAATAACTTAGTGTTCCCAACAAGCAAGGTCAAGGACCGCTTTCACACACAATTATCTCTCAGAACGGAGCATGTGGAGAGACGTTCGTTCATCTAGCACAAAGGGAACAGGTTGCAGGTGAAACTTTTACTCTGGTTTTTCAGTCTTTTTCCTAGTGCCGTTTAGAAGTTCCTGAAGTTTTCACTGTAAATATAATTTGGAGCTACTACATACCCATGTATATGTATGGAGTGTTGTTTTAATCTTAAAGGTAACTTAGTTTTCCCAACAAGCAAGGTGAAGGACGGCTTTCAAACACACTTATCTCTCAGAACTGAGCATGTGGAGAGACTTCGTTCATCTAGCAAAAAGGGAACGGGTTGCAGGAGAAACTTTACTCTGGTTTCTCAGTCTGTTTCCTAGTGCCGGTTTGAAGTTCCTGCAGTTTTCACTGTAAAACCGAGTTGGAGCTAGTAACTCCCCATATATATGTTTGGAGAGGATTTTCCACCTGAAAATAAACTTTGTGTTCAAAACAAGCTAGGTGAAGGACGACTTTCACACACACTTTTCTCTCAGAATTCATCATGTGGAGTGAAGTTCGTTCATCTAGCACAAATGGAACGGGATGCAGGAGAAACTTTCTCTGGTTTCTCAGTCTGTTTCCTAGTGCCGGTTTTAAGTTCCTACAGCTTTCACTGTAAACCCGAGTTGGAGCTAGTACTTCCGCATATATATGTATGGAGTGGAATTTGCAAATGAAAATAGTATTTGTGTTCCCAACAAGCTATGTGAAGGACGGCATTCACACACCCTTCTCTCTCAGAAATGAGCATGTGGAAAGACGTTCGTTCATCTAGCACAAAGGGAAAGGTTTGCAGGGGAAAATGTTAGTCTGGTTTCTCAGTCTGTTTCCTAGTTCCTGTGTGAAGTTCCTGCAGTTCTCACTGTAAAAAGGAGTTGGAGCTAGTACTTCCCCATATATATGTATGGAGTGGAGTTTGCAACAGAAAAGAAACTTTGTGTTCCCAACAAGCTATTTGAAGGACGGCTTTCACACACAGTTATCTCTCAGAAATGAACATGTGGAGATACGTTCGTTCATCTAGCCGAAAAGGAACTGGTTGCAGAGGAAACTTTTACTCTGGTTTCTCAGTCTGTTTCCTCATGCCGGTTTGAAGTTCCTGCAGTTTTCACTGTTAAAGAAGTTGGAGCTATTACCACCCCATATATATGTATGGAGTATAGTTTTCATCTAAAATTTAAATTAGTTTTCCCAACAGGCAAGTTGAAGGATGGCTTTCAAACACATATATCTCTCAGAACTCAACATGTGGAGCGACGTTCGTTCAACTAGCACAAAGGGAACAGTTTGCAGGAGCAACTTTTACTCTGATTTCTCAGTCTGTTTCCTAGTGCCGGTTTGAAGTTCCTGCAGTTTTCACTGTAAAACCGATTTGGAGCTAGTACCTCCCCATATATATGTATTTTGGAGTTGGCAACTGAAAAGAACCTTTGTGTTCCCAACAAGTTAGGTTAAGGACTGCTTCACTCAAAATTATCTCTCAGAACATAGCATGTGGAGAGACGTTCATTCAACTAGCACAAAAGGAACGGGTTGCAGGAGCAACTGTTACTCTTATTTCTCAGTCTGTTTCCTAGTGCCGGTTTGAAGTTCCTGCAGTTTTCACTGTAAATCCGTTTTGGAGCTAGTACCTCCCCTTATATATTTATGGAGTGGAGTTTGCTACTGAAAAGTAACTTTGTGTTCCCAACAAGCTAGATGAAGTATGGCTATAACAAACATTTTTCTCTCAGAACTGAGCATGTGGAGAGAAGTTCGTTCAACTAGAAAAAGGGAACGGGTTGCAGGGAAACTGTTACTCTGGATTTTCAGTTTGTTTCCTAGTGCAGGTTTGAAATTCCTGCAGTTTTCAATGTAAAACCGTGTTGGAGCTAGTACCTCCCCATATATATGTATGGAGTGGAGTTTGCAAATGAAATTAGTATTTGTGTTCCCAACAAGCTATGTGAAGGACGGCTTTCACACACACTTATGTCTCAGAAATGAGCATGGGGAGAAACGATCGTTCACCTATCACAATGGGAATGTGTTGCAAGAGAAACTTGTACTCTGGTTTCTCAGTCTGTTTCCTAGTGCCTGTTTGATGTTCCTGCAGTTTTCACTGTAAAACCGCTTTGGAGCTAGTACCACCCCATATATATGTATGGAGTGGATTTGGCAACTGAAAAGAAACTTTGTGTTCCAAACAAGCTTGGTGAAGGACGGCTTTCACACACACTTAACTCTCAGAACTGAGCATGTGGAGAGACTTTCGTTCATCTAGCACAAAAGAAACGGATTGCAGGAGAAACTATTACTCTGGTTTCTCAGTCTGTTTCCTAGTGCCGGTTTGAAGTTCCTGCAGTTTTCACTGTAAAACCGAGTTGGAGCTAGTACATCCCCAAATATATGTATGGAGTGGAGTTTGCAACTAAAAAGACACTTTGTTTTCCGAACCAGCTTTGTGAAGGACGGCTTTCACACACACTTAACTCTCAGAACTGAGCATGTGGAGAGACGTTCGTTCATGTAGCACAAATTGAACGGTTGCAGGAGAAATTGTTACTCTGGTTTCTCAGTCTGTTTCCTAGTGCCGGTTTAAAATTCCTGCAGTCTTCACTGTAAAACAGTGTTGGAGTTAGTACCTCCCCATATATATGTATGGATTGGAGTTTGCAACTGAAAAGAAATTTTGTTTTCCCAACAAGCTAGGTGAAGGACGTCTTTCACACACACTTAACTCTCAGAACTGAGCATGTTTAGAGACGTTCGTTCATCTAGCAAAAATGAACGATGGCAGGAGAAAGTTTTACTCTGTTTTCTCAGTCTTTTTCCTAGTGACGTGTTGAAGATCCTGCAGTTTTCACTGTAAAACCGAGTTGGAGCTAGTACTTCCCCATATATATGTATGGACTGGAGTTTGCAAATTTAAAGAAAGTTTGTGTTCCCAACAAGCTATGTGAAAGACGGCTTTCACACAAAATTATTTCTCAGAAATGAGCATATGGAGAGACTTTCGTTCATCTAGCACAAAGGGAACGGGTTGCAGGAGAAACTATTACTCTGGTTTCTCAGTCTGTTTCCTAGTGCCGGTTTGAAGTTCCTGAATTTTTCACTATAAAACCGTGTTGGAGCTAGTAACTCCCCATATATATATATTGAGTGGATTTTGCAACTGAAAAGAAACTTTGTGTTCCCAACAAGCTAGTTGAAGAACGGCTTTCACACACAATTAAATCTCAGAACAGAGCATGTGGAGAGACGATCGTTCATCTAGCACAAATGGAACGGGATGCAGGAGAAACATTTACTCTGGTTTCTCAGTCTGTTTCCTAGTGCCGATTTGAAGTTACTGCATTTTTCACTGTACAACCGAGTTGGACCTAGTACCTCCCCATACATAAGTATGGATTAGGGTTTGCAACTAAAAGGAATTTTGTGTACCCAACAAGCTAGGTGAAGTACTGCTTCACTCACACTTATCTATCAGAACTGAGCATGTGGAGAGAGGTTCGTTCATCTAGCAAAAATGGAACGGTTTGCAGGAGAAACTTTACTCTGGTTTCTCAGTCTGTTTCCTAGTGCCGGGTTGAAGTTCCTGCTGTTTTCACTGTAAACCCTAGTTGGTTCTGGTACCTCCCCATATATAAATATGGAGTGGAGTTTGCAACTGAAAAGAAACTTTTTGTTCCCAACAAGATAGTTGAAGGACGGCTTTCACACACACATTTCTCTCAGAACTAAGCATGTGGAGAGACGTTCGTTCTTCTTGCTCAAAATGAACGGGTTGCAGGAGAATCTTTTACTCTGGTTTCTCAGTCTGTTTCCTAGTGCCGGTTTGAAGTTCCTGCATTTTTCACTGTAAAACCGAGTTGGAGCTAGTACTTCCCCATATATATGTATGGAGTGGAGTTTGCAACTTAAAAGAAAGTTTGTGTTCCCAACAAGCTATGTGAAAGACGGCTTTCACACACAATTATTTCTCAGAAATGAGCATATGGAGAGACTTTCGTTCATCTAACACAAAGGGAACGGGTTGCAGGAGAAACTATTACTCTGGTTTCTCAGTCTGTTTCCTAGTGCCGGTATGAAGTTCCTGAATTTTTCACTATAAAACAGTGTTGGAGCTAGTAACTCCCCATATATATATATTGAGTGGATTTTGCAACTGAAAAGAAACTTTGTGTTCCCAACAAGCTAGTTGAATAACGGCTTTCACACACAATTATATCTCAGAACAGAGCATGTGGAGAGACGATCATTCATCTAGCACAAATGGAACGGCATGCAGGAGAAACTTTTACTCTGGTTTCTCAGTCTGTTTCCTAGTGCCTGTTTCAAGTTCCTGGAGTTTTCACTGTACAACCGAGTTGGACCTAGTTCCTCCCCATACATAATTATGGAGTGGAGTTTGCAACTAAAAGGAAATTTGTGTTCCCAACAAGCTAGGTGAAGGACGGCTTTCACACACCCCTATCTCTCAGAACTGAGCATGTGGAGATAAGTTCGTTCATCTAGCACAAAAGGAACGGTTTGCAGGAGATACTTTAACTTTGTTATCTCAGTCTGCTTCCTAGTGCTTGTTTGAAGTTCCTGCAGTTCTCACTGTAAAACCTGATTTGGAACTAGTACCTCCCCATACATAAGTATGGAATGGAGTTTTCAACTAAAAGAAACTTTGTGTTCCCAACAAGGTATTTGAAGGAAGGCTTTCACACACCCTTATCTCTCAGTGCATAGCATGTGGCGAGACGCTCGTTCATATAGCCCAAAGGGAACGTGTTGCAGGAGAAACTATTACTATGGTTTCTCAGTCTGAATCCTAGTTCCGGTATGAATTTCCTGCAGTTTTCACTGTAAATCTTAGTTGGAGCTAGTACATCCCCATATAAATGTTTGGAGTGGAGTTTGCACCTGAAAATTAACATTGTGTTCCCAAAAATCTAGGTGAAGAATGGCTTCACACACTTATTTCTCAGAACTGATCATTTGGAGAAACGTTCGTTCATCTAGCACAAAGGGAACGGGTTGCAGGAGAAAATTTCTCTGGTTTCTCAGTCTGTGTCCTAGTGCCGGTTTAAGTTCCTGCAGTTTAAACTGTGAAGCGGAGTTGGAGCTATTACCTCCCCATATATATGTACGGAGAGGATTTTGCAACTAAAATAACTTAGTGTTCCCAACAAGCAAGGTGAAGGACGGCTTTCACACACACTTAAATCTCAGAACAGAGCATGTGGAGAGACGTTCGTTCATCTAGCCGAAAAGGAACGGGTTGCAGGGGAAACTTTTCCTCTGTTTTCTCAGTGTGTTTCCTAGTGCTGGTTTGAAGTTCCTGCAGTTTTCACTGTTAAACGGAGTTGGATCTATTACCACACCATATATATGTATGGATTGGAGTTTTCATCTAAAATTTAAATTAGTTTTCCCAACAGGCAAGTTGAAGGATGGCTTTAAAACCCACTTACCTCTCAGAATTGAGAATGTGGAGAGACGTTCGTTCATCTAGCACAAAGGGAACGGGTAGCAGAATAAACTTTTACTCTGGTTTCTCAGTCTGTTTCCTAGTGCCGGTTTGAATTTCCTGCAGTTTTCACTGTAGAACGGATTTGGAGCTATTACCTCCCCATATATATGTATGGAGTGGAGTTTGCAAATAAAAAGAAACTTAGTGATCCCAACAAGCAAGGTCAAGTATGGCTTTCACACACAATTATTTCTCAGGCCTGAGCATGTGGAGAGACGTTCGTTCATCTACCACATTGAGAACGGGTTGCAGGAGAATATTTCTCTGGTTTATCAGTCTGTTTCATAGTGCTGGTTGAAGTTCCTGCAGTTTTCACTGTAAAACGGTGTTGCAGCTATTACCTCCCCATATATATGTATGGAGTGGTGTTTACAACTAAAAATAACTTAGTGTTCCCAAGAAGCAAGGTCAAGGACGGCTTTCACACACAATTATCTCTCAGAACTGAGCATGGGGAGAGACGTTCGTTCATCTAACACAAAGGGAACGGTTTCCAGGAGAAACTGTTACTCTGGATTTTCAGTCTGTTTCCTAGTGCCGATTTGAAGTTCCTGCTGTTTTCACTGTAAAACCGAGTTGGAGCTGGTACCTCCCCATATATATGTATGGAGTGGAGTTTGCAACTGAAAAGAATCTTTGTGTTCCCAACAAGCTAGGTGAAGGACGGGTTTCACACACGCTTATCTCTCAGAAGTGAGCATGTGGAGAGACTTTTGTTCATCTAGCCCAAAGGGAACGTTTTGCTGGAGAAACTATTACTATGGTTTCTCAGTCTGAATCCTAGTTCCGGTTTGAATTTCCTGCAATTTTCCCTGTAAAACAGAGTTGGAGCTAGTAAATCCCCATAGAATGTTTGGAGTGGAGTTTGCACCTGAAAACTAACATTGTGTTCCCAAAAATCTAGGTGAAGAACGGCTTCACACACACTTTTCTCTCAGAATTGATCATGTGGAGTGAAGTTCGTTCATCTATCCAAAGTGAAGGGGTTGCAGGAGAAACTATTACTCTTGTTTCTCAGTCTGTTTCCTAGTGACGGGTTGAAGTTCCTGCAGTTTTCAATGAAAACACGCTTTGGTGCAAGTACCTCCCCATATATATGTATGGAGTGGGGTTTGTACCTGAAAAGAAACTTTGTGTTCCCAACAAGCTAGGTGAAGGACGGCTTTCACACTCACTTATTTCTCAGAACTGAGAATGTGGAGATACATTCGTTCTTGTAGCCGAAAAGGAACGGGTTGCAGGGGAAACTTTTACTCTGGTTGCTCAGTATGTTTCCTAGTGCCGGTTTGAAGTTCCTGCAGTTTTCACTGTAAAGCGGAGTTGGAGCTATTACCTCCCCATATATATGTACGGAGTGGAGTTTGCAACTAAAAAAACTTAGTATTCCCAGCAAGCAAGGTGAAGGACGGCTTTCACACACACCTATCTCTGAGAACTGAGCATGTGTAGAGACTTTCGTACATCTAGAACAAAGGGAACGGGTTTCAAGTGAAACTTTTACTCTGGTTTCTCAGTCTGTTTCCTAGTGCCAGTCTAAAGATCCTGCAGTTTTCACTGTAAAACGGAGTTGGAGCTAGTACCTCCCCTTATATATGTATGGAGTGGAGTTTTCATCTTAAAAGTAACTTAAATTTCCCAACAAGCAAGGTGAAGTACGGCTATCAATCACAATTATCTCTCAGAAATGAGCATGTGGTGTTACGTTCGTTCATCTAGCAAAAAGGGAACAGTTTGCCGGAGAAAATTTTACTCTTGTTTCTCAGTCGGTTTCCTAGTGCCTGTTTGAATTTCCTGCAGTTCTCACTGTAAAACTTGATTTGGAACTAGTACCTCCCCATATATATGTATGGAGTGGAATTTGCAACTGAAAAGAAACTTTGTGTTCCCAACAAGCTAGGGAAATACGGCTTTCACACACACTTATCTCTCAGAACTGAGCATGTGGAGATACGTTCGTTCATCTAGCACAAAGGGAACGGATTCCAGGAGAAACTATTTTTCTGGTTTCTCAGTCTGTTTCCTAGTACCGGTGTGAAGTTCCTGCAGTTTTCACTGTAAAACCGAGTTGGAGCTAGAACCACCCCATATATATGTATGGAGTGGATTTGGCAACTGAAAAGAAACTTTGTGTTCCAAACAAGCTTGGTGAAGGACGGCTTTCACACACACTTATCTCTCAGAACTGAGCATGTGAAGAGACGTTCGTTCATCTAGCACAAGGGGAACGGGTTGCAGGGGAAACTTTTACTCTGGTTTCTCAGTCTGTTTCCTAGTGCCGGTTTGAAGTTCCTGCAGTTTTCACTGTTAAACGAAGTTGGATCTATTACCACCCCATATATATGTATGGAGTGGAGTTTTCATCTAAAATTTAAATTAGTTTTCCAACAGGCAAGTTGAAGGATGGCTTTAAAACACACTTATCTCTCAGAATTGAGAATGTGGAGAGACGTTCGTTCATCTAGCAAAAAGGGAATGTGTTGCAGGATAAACTTTTACTCTGGTTTCTCAGTCTGTTTCCTAGTGCCGGTTTGAAGTTCCTGCAGTTTTCACTGTAAAACGGATTTGGAGCTATTACCTCCCCATATATATGTATGGAGTGGAGTTTGCAAATAAAAAGAAACTTAGTGTTCCCTACAAGCAAGGTCAAGTATGGCTTTCACACACAATTATCTCTCAGACCTGAGTATGTGGAGAGACGTTCGTTCATCTACCACATAGAGAACGGGTTGCAGGAGAAAATTTCTCTGGTTTATCAGTCTGTTTCCTAGTGCTGGTTGAAGTTCCTGCAGTTTTCACTGTAAAACTGTGTTGCAGCTATTACCTCCCCATATATATGTATGGAGTGGTGTTTACAACTAAAAATAACTTAGTGTTCCCAACAAGCAAGGTCAAGGACCGCTTTCACACACAATTATCTCTCAGAACGGAGCATGTGGAGAAACGTTCGTTCATCTAGCACAAAGGGAACAGGTTGCAGGTGAAACTTTTACTCTGGTTTTTCAGTCTTTTTCCTAGTGCCGTTTAGAAGTTCCTGCAGTTTTCACTGTAAATATAATTTGGAGCTACTACATCCCCATGTATATGTATGGAGTGTTGTTTTAATCTTAAAGGTAACTTAGTTTTCCCAACAAGCAAGGTGAAGGACGGCTTTCAAACACACTTATCTCTCAGAACTGAGCATGTGGAGAGACTTCGTTCATCTAGCAAAAAGGGAACGGGTTGCAGGAGAAACTTTACTCTGGTTTCTCAGTCTGTTTCTTGTGCTGGTTTGAAGTTCCTGAATTTTTCACTATAAAACCGTGTTGGAGCTAGTAATTCCCATATATATATATTGAGTGGATTTTGCAACTGAAAATAAACTTTGTGTTCCCAACAATCTAGTTGAAGTACGGCTTTCACACACACTTAAATATCAGAACAGAGCATGTGGAGAGACGATCCTTCATCTAGCACAAATGGAACGGTATGCAGGAGAAACTTTTACTCTGGTTTCTCAGTCTATTTCCTAGTGCCGGTTTGATGTTCCTGCAGTTTTCACTGTTAAACGGAGTTGGATCTATTACCACCCTATATATATGTATGGAGTGGAGTTTTCATCTAAAATTTAAATTAGATTTCCCAAAAGGCAAGTTGAAGAATGGCTTTCAAACACACTTATCTCTCAGAATTGAGAATGTGGAGAGACGTTCGTTCATCTAGCACAAAGGGAATGGGTTGCAGGGGAAACTTTTACTCTGGTTTCTCAGTCTGTTTCCTAGTGCCGGTTTGAAGTTCCTGCAGTTCTCACTTTACAACCGATTTGGAGCAATACATCCCCATATATATGTATGGAGTGTTGATTGAATATGAAAAGGAACTTTGTGTTCCCAACAAACTAGGTGAAGGACGGCTTTCACACACACATATCTCTCAGAACTGAGCATGTGGAGAGAGGTTCGTTCATCTAGCACAAAGGGAACGGGTAGCAGGAGAAACATTTACTCTGGATTCTCAGTCTGTTTCCTAGTGCCGGTTTGAAGTTCCTGCAGTTTTCACTGTAAAACCGAGTTGGAGCTAGTAACTACCTATATATATGTTTGGAGAGGAGTTTGCACCTGAAAAGAAACTTTGTGTTCAAAACAAGCTAGGTGAAGGACGGCTTTCACAGACACTTTTCTCTTAGAATTGATCATGTGGAGTGAATTTCGTTCATCTAGCACAAAGGGAAGGGTTTGCAGGAGAAACTATTACTCTTGTTTCTCAGTCTGTTTCCTAGTGTTGGGTTGAAGTTCCTGCAGTTTTCAATGTAAACATGATTTGGAGCAAGTACCTCCCCATATATATGTATGGAGTGGGGTTTGTCCCTGAAAAGAAACTTTGTGTTCCCAACAAGCTAGGTGAAGGACGGCTTTCACACTCACTTATTTCTCAGAACTTAGCATGTGGAGAGACGTTCGTTAAACTAGCAAAAAAGGAACGGTTTGCAGGAGAATCTTTTACTCTGGTTTCTCAGTCTGTATCCTAGTGACGGTTGAAGTTCTTTTAGTTTTCACTGTAAAACGGATTTGGAAATATTACCTCCCCATATATACGTATGGAGTGGAGTTTGCAACTAAAAATAAACTTAGTGTTCCCAACAAGCAAGGTCAAGTACGGCTTTCACACACAATTATCTCTCAGAACTGACCATGTGAGAGACGTTCGTTCATCTAGCACTAATGGAACGGGTTTCAGGAGAAACTTTTACTCTGGTTTCTCAGTCTGCTTCCTAGTGCCGGTTTGAAGTTCCTGCAGTTTTCACTGTAAAACGGAGTTGGAGCTTTTACCACCCCATATATATGTATGGAGTGGAGGTTTCATCTAAAATTTAAATTAGTTTTCCCAACAGGCAAGTTGAAGGATGGCTTTAAAACACACTTACCTCTCAGAATTGAGAATGTGGAGAGACGTTCGTTCATCTAGCACAAAGGGAACGGGTAGCAGAATAAACTTTTACTCTGGTTTCTCAGTCTGTTTCCTAGTGCCGGTTTGAAGTTCCTGCAGTTTTCACTGTAAAACGGATTTGGAGCTATTACCTCCCCATATATATGTATGGAGTGGAGATTGCTAATAAAAAGAAACTTAGTGTTCCCAACAAGCAAGGTCAAGTATGGCTTTCACACACAATTATCTCTCAGGCCTGAGCATGTGGAGAGACGTTCGTTCATCTACCACATTGAGAACGGGTTGCAGGAGAAAATTTCTCTGGTTTATCAGTCTGTTTCCTAGTGCTGGTTGAAGTTCCTGCAGTTTTCACTGTAAAACTGTGTTGCAGCTATTACCTCCCCATATATATGTATGGAGTTGTGTTTACAACTAAATATAACTTAGTGTTCCCAAGAAGCAAGGTCAAGGACGGCTTTCACACACAATTATCTCTCAGAACTGAGCATGTGGAGAGACGTTCTTTCATCTAGCACAAAAGGAACGGTATGCAGGTGAAACTTTTACTCTGGTTTCTCAGTCTTTTTCCTAGTGCCGGTTTGAAGTTCCTGCAGTTTTCACTGTAAAACTAATTTGGAGCTACTACATCCCCATGTATATGTATGGAGTGTTGTTTTAATCTTAAAGGTAACTTAGTTTTCCCATCAAGCAAGGTGAAGGACGGCTTTCAAACATACTTATCTCTCAGAACTGATCATGTGGAGAGACGTTCGTTCATCTAGCACAAGGGGAACAGGTTGCAGGAGCAACTTTTACTCTCGTTTCTCAGTCTGTTTCCTAGTGCCCGTTTGAAGTTCCTGCAGTTTTCACTGAAAAACCGTGTTGGAGCTAGTAACTCCTAGTATATATATGGATTGGAATTGGCAACTGAAAAGAAACTTTGTGTTCCCAAGAAGCTAGGTGAAGTACTGCTTCACTCACACTTATCTCTCAGTACTGAGCATGTGGAGAGACGTTCGTTCATCTAGCAAAAAGGGAACGGGTTGCAGGAGGAACTTTACTCTGGTTTCTCAGTCTGTTTCCTAGTGCTGGTTTGAAGTTCCTGAATTTTTCACTATAAAACCGTGTTGGAGCTTGTAACTCCCCATATATATATATTGAGTGGATTTTGCAACTGAAATGAAACTTTGTGTTCCCAAAAGCTAGTTGAAGAACGGCTTTCACACACACTTAAATCTCAGAACAGAGCATGTTGAGAGACGTTCGTTCATCTAACACAAATGGAACGGTTTCCAGGAGAAACTGTTACTCTGGATTTTCAGTCTGTTTCCTAGTGCCGATTTGAAGTTCCTGCTGTTTTTTTCTGTAAAACCGATTTGGAGCTGGTACCTCCCCATATATTTGTATGGAGTGGAGTTTGCAACTGAAAAGAAGCTTTGTGTTTCCAACAAGATAGTTGAAGGACGGCTTTCACACACACATTTCTCTCAGAACTGACCATGTGGTGAGACGTTCGTTCTTCTTGCACAAAATGAACGGGTTGCAAGAGAATCTTTTACTCTAGTTTCTCAGTATGTTTCCTAGTGCCGTTTTGAAGTTCCTGCAGTTTTCACTGTAAAATTGATTTGGAGCTTGTACCTCCCCATATATATTTATGGAGTGGAGTTTGCAACTGAAAAGAAACTTTGTGTTCCCAACAAGCTAAGTGAAGTACGGCTTTCACACACACTTATCACTCAGAACTGAGTATGTGGAGAGACGTTCGTTCATCTAGCCCAAATGGAACCGATCTCAGGAGAAACTCTTTCTCTGGTTTCTCAGTTTTTTACTAGTGCCAATTTGAAGTTCCTGCAGTTTTCACTGCAAAATTGAGTCGGACCATGTACCACCCCATATATATTTACTGAGTGTAGTTTGCAAATGAAAAGAAACTTTGTGTTCCCAAATTGCAAGGTGAAGAACGGCTTTGACACAGACTTATCTTTCAGAATTGAGCATGTGGAGATACGTTCGTTCATCTAGCCGAAAAGGAACGGGTTGCAGGGGAAACTTTTACTGTGGTTTCTCAGTCTGTTTCCTAGTGCCGGTTTGAAGTTCCTGCAGTTTTCACTGTTAAACGGAGTTGGATCTATTACCACCCCATATATATGTATGGATTGGAGTTTTCATCTAAAATTTAAATTAGTTTTCCCAACAGGCAAGTTGAAGGATGGCTTTAAAACACACTTACCTCTCAGAATTGAGATTGTGGAGAGACGTCCGTTCATCTAGCACAAAGGGAACGGGTAGCATAATAAACTTTTACTCTGGTTTCTCAGTCTGTTTCCTAGTGCCGGTTTGAAGTTCCTGCAGTTTTCACTGTAAAACGGATTTGGAGCTATTACCTCCCCATATATATGTATGGAGTGGAGTTTGCAAATAAAAAGAAACTTAGTGTTCCCAACAAGCAAGGTCAAGTATGGCTTTCACACACAATTATCTCTCAGGCCTGAGCATGTTGAGAGAAGTTCGTTCATCTACCGCATAGAGAACGGGTTGCAGGAGAAAATTTCTCTGGTTTATCAGTCTGTTTCCTAGTGCTGGTTGAAGTTCCTGCAGTTTTCACTGTAAAACGGAGTTGCAGCTATTACCTCCCCATATATATGTATGGAGTGGTGTTTACAACTAAAAATAACTTAGTGTTCCCAAGAAGCAAGGTCAAGGACGGCTTTCACACACAATTATCTCTCAGAACTGAGCATGTGGAGAGACGTTCTTTCATCTAGCACAAAAGGAACGGTATGCAGGTGAAACTTTTACTCTGGTTTCTCAGTCTTTTTCCTAGTGCCGGTTTGAAGTTCCTGCAGTTTTCACTGTAAAACTAATTTGGAGCTACTACATCCCCATGTATATGTATGGAGTGTTGTTTTAATCTTAAAGGTAACTTAGTTTTCCCATCAAGCAAGGTGAAGGACGGCTTTCAAACATACTTATCTCTCAGAATTGATCATGTGGAGAGACGTTCGTTCATCTAGCACAAGGGGAACAGGTTGCAGGAGCAACTTTTACTCTCGTTTCTCAGTCTGTTTCCTAGTGCCCGTTTGAAGTTCCTGCAGTTTTCACTGAAAAACCGTGTTGGAGCTAGTAACTCCTAGTATATATATGGATTGGAATTGGCAACTGAAAAGAAACTTTGTGTTCCCAAGAAGCTAGGTGAAGTACTGCTTCACTCACACTTATCTCTCAGTACTGAGCATGTGGAGAGACGTTCGTTCATCTAGCAAAAAGGGAACGGGTTGCAGGAGGAACTTTACTCTGGTTTCTCAGTCTGTTTCCTAGTGCTGGTTTGAAGTTCCTGAATTTTTCACTATAAAACCGTGTTGGAGCTTGTAACTCCCCATATATATATATTGAGTGGATTTTGCAACTGAAATGAAACTTTGTGTTCCCAAAAGCTAGTTGAAGAACGGCTTTCACACACACTTAAATCTCAGAACAGAGCATGTTGAGAGACGTTCGTTCATCTAACACAAATGGAACGGTTTCCAGGAGAAACTGTTACTCTGGATTTTCAGTCTGTTTCCTAGTGCCGATTTGAAGTTCCTGCTGTTTTTTTCTGTAAAACCGATTTGGAGCTGGTACCTCCCCATATATATGTATGGAGTGGAGTTTGCAACTGAAAAGAAGCTTTGTGTTTCCAACAAGATAGTTGAAGGACGGCTTTCACACACACATTTCTCTCAGAACTGACCATGTGGTGAGACGTTCGTTCTTCTTGCACAAAATGAACGGGTTGCAAGAGAATCTTTTACTCTAGTTTCTCAGTATGTTTCCTAGTGCCGTTTTGAAGTTCCTGCAGTTTTCACTGTAAAATTGATTTGGAGCTTGTACCTCCCCATATATATTTATGGAGTGGAGTTTGCAACTGAAAAGAAACTTTGTGTTCCCAACAAGCTAAGTGAAGTACGGCTTTCACACACACTTATCACTCAGAACTGAGTATGTGGAGAGACGTTCGTTCATCTAGCCCAAATGGAACCGATCTCAGGAGAAACTCTTTCTCTGGTTTCTCAGTTTTTTACTAGTGCCAATTTGAAGTTCCTGCAGTTTTCACTGCAAAATTGAGTCGGACCATGTACCACCCCATATATATTTACTGAGTGTAGTTTGCAAATGAAAAGAAACTTTGTGTTCCCAAATTGCAAGGTGAAGAACGGCTTTGACACAGACTTATCTTTCAGAATTGAGCATGTGGAGATACGTTCGTTCATCTAGCCGAAAAGGAACGGGTTGCAGGGGAAACTTTTACTGTGGTTTCTCAGTCTGTTTCCTAGTGCCGGTTTGAAGTTCCTGCAGTTTTCACTGTTAAACGGAGTTGGATCTATTACCACCCCATATATATGTATGGATTGGAGTTTTCATCTAAAATTTAAATTAGTTTTCCCAACAGGCAAGTTGAAGGATGGCTTTAAAACACACTTACCTCTCAGAATTGAGATTGTGGAGAGACGTCCGTTCATCTAGCACAAAGGGAACGGGTAGCATAATAAACTTTTACTCTGGTTTCTCAGTCTGTTTCCTAGTGCCGGTTTGAAGTTCCTGCAGTTTTCACTGTAAAACGGATTTGGAGCTATTACCTCCCCATATATATGTATGGAGTGGAGTTTGCAAATAAAAAGAAACTTAGTGTTCCCAACAAGCAAGGTCAAGTATGGCTTTCACACACAATTATCTCTCAGGCCTGAGCATGTTGAGAGAAGTTCGTTCATCTACCGCATAGAGAACGGGTTGCAGGAGAAAATTTCTCTGGTTTATCAGTCTGTTTCCTAGTGCTGGTTGAAGTTCCTGCAGTTTTCACTGTAAAACGGAGTTGCAGCTATTACCTCCCCATATATATGTATGGAGTGGTGTTTACAACTAAAAATAACTTAGTGTTCCCAAGAAGCAAGGTCAAGGACGGCTTTCACACACAATTATCTCTCAGAACTGAGCATGTGGAGAGACGTTCGTTCATCTAGCAAAAAGGGAACGGTTTGCAGGTGAAACTTTTACTCTGGTTTCTCAGTCTTTTTCCTAGTGCCGGTTTGAAGTTCCTGCAGTTTTCACTGTAAAACTAATTTGGAGCTACTACATCCCCATGTATATGTATGGAATGTTGTTTTAATCTTAAAGGTAACTTAGTTTTCCCAACAAGCAAGGTGAAGGACGGCTTTCAAACACACTTATCTCTCAGAAATGAGCATGTGGAGAGACGTTCGTTCATCTAGCACAAAGGGATCGGATTGCAGGAGAAACATTTACTCTGGATTTTCTGTCTGTTTCCTAGTGCCGATTTGAAGTTCCTGCTGTTTTCACTGTAAAACCGAGTTGGAGCTGGTACCTCCCCATATATATGTATGGAGTGGAGTTTGCAACTGAAAAGAAACTTTGTGTTCCCAAAAAGATAAATGAAGGACGGCTTTCACACACACATTTCTCTCAGAACTGAGCATGTGGTGAGACGTTCGTTCTTCTTGCACAAAATGAACGGGTTGCAAGAGAATCTTTTACCCTGGCTTATCAGTATGTTTCCTAGTGCCGTTTTGAAGTTCCTGCAGTTTTCACTGTAAAATTGATTTGGAGCTTGTACCTCCCCATATATATTTATGGAGTGGAGTTTGCAACTGAAAAGAAACTTTGTGTTCCCAACAAGCTAAGTGAAGTACGGCTTTCACACACACTTATCACTCAGAGCAGAGTATGTGGAGAGACGTTCGTTCATCTAGCCCAAATGGAACCGATCTCAGGAGAAACTCTTACTCTGGTTTCTCAGTTTTTTACTAGTGCCGGTTTGAAGTTCCTGCAGTTTTCACTGCATAACTGAGTCGGACCTTGTACCTCCCCATATATATTTATTGAGTGGAGTTTGCAACTGAAAAGAAACTTTGTGTTCCCAACAAGCTAAGTGAAGTACGGCTTTGACACAGACATATCTCTCAGAATTGAGCATGTGGAGAGACGTTCGTTCATCTAGCACAAAGGGCACGGGATACAGGATAAACTCTTACACTGGTTATTCAGTCTTTTTCCTACTGTCGTTTTGAAGTTCCTGCAGTTTTCACTGTAAAACGGATTAGGACTTTGTACCTCCCCATATATATGTAAGGAGTGGTGTTTGCAACTGAAAAGAAATTTTATGTTCCCAACAAGCTAGGTGAAGTACGGCTTTCACACACACTTATCTCTCAGAACTGAGCATGTGGAGAGACGTTCGTTCATCTAGAACAAAGGGAAAGTGTTTCAGGAAAAACTTTTACTGTGGTTTCTCAGTCTGTTTCCTAGTGCCGGTTTGAAATTCCTACTTTTTTCACTGTAAATCCGTGTTGGAGCTAGTAGCTCCCCATATATATATATGAATTGGAGTTTGCAACTGAAAAGATTCTTTGTGTTCCCAAAAAGATAGTTGAAGGACGGCTTTCACACACTCTTATCTCTCAGAATTGAGCATGTGGAGAGAAATTCGTTCATCTAGCACAAAGGGAATGGGATACAGTAGAAACTTTTACTCTGGTTTCTCAGTCTGTTTCCTAGTGCTGGTTTGAAGTTCCTGAAATTTTCACTATAAAACCGTGTTGGAGCTAGTAACTCCCCATATATATATATTGAGTGGATTTTGCAACTGAAAAGAAACTTTGTGTTCCCAAAAGCTAGTTGAAGAACGGCTTTCACACACACTTAAATCTCAGAACAGAGCATGTGGAGAGACGTTCTTTCATCTAACACAAAGGGAACGGTTTCCAGGAGAAACTGTTACTCTGGATTTTTAGTCTGTTTCCTAGTGCCGTTTTGAAGTTCCTGCTGTTTTTTTCTGTAAAACCGAGTTGGAGCTGGTACCTCCCCATATATATGTATGGAGTGGAGTTTGCAACTGAAAAGAAACTTTGTGTTTCCAACAAGATAGTTGAAGGACGGCTTTCACACACACATTTCTCTCAGAACTCACCATGTGGTGAGACGTTCGTTCTTCTTGCACAAAATGAACGGGTTGCAAGAGAATATTTTACTCTGGTTTCTCAGTATGTTTCCTAGTGCCGTTTTGAAGTTCCTGCAGTTTTCACTGTAAAATTGATTTGGAGCTTGTACCTCCCCATATATATTTATGGAGTGGAGTTTGCAACTGAAAAGAAACTTTGTGTTCCCAACAAGCTAAGTGAAGTACGGCTTTCACACACACTTATCACTCAGAACTGAGTATGTGGATATACGTTCGTTCATCTAGCCCAAATGGAACCGATCTCAGGAGAAACTCTTTCTCTGGTTTCTCAGTTTTTTACTAGTGCCGGTTTGAAGTTCCTGCAGTTTTCACTGTTAAACGGAGTTGGATTTATTACCACCCCATATATATGTATTGTTTGGAGTTTTCATCTAAAATTTAAATTAGTTTTCCCAACAGGCAAGTTGAAGGATGGTTTTAAAACACACTTACCTCTCAGAATTGAGAATGTGGAGAGACGTCCGTTCATCTAGCACAAAGGGAACGGGTAGCATAATAAACTTTTACTCTGGTTTCTCAGTCTGTTTCCTAGTGCCGGTTTGAAGTTCCTGCATTTTTCACTGTAAAACGGATTTGGAGCTATTACGTCCCCATATATATGTATGGAGTGGAGTTTGCAAATAAAAAGAAACTTAGTGTTCCCAAAAAGCAAGGTCAAGTATGGCTTTCACACACAAATATCTCTCAGGCCTGAGCATGTGGAGAGACGTTCGTTCATCTACCGCATAGAGAACGGGTTGCAGGAGAAAATTTCTCTGGTTTATCAGTCTGTTTCTTAGTGCTGGTTGAAGTTCCGGCAGTTTTCACTGTAAAACGGTGTTGCAGCTATTACCTCCCCATATATATGTATGGAGTGGTGTTTACAACTAAAAATATCTTAGTGTTCCCAAGAAGCAAGGTCAAGGACGGCTTTCACACACAATTATCTCTCAGAACTGAGCATGTGGAGAGACGTTCGTTCATCTAGCACAAAGGGAACGGTTTGCAGGCGAAACTCTTACTCTGGTTTCTCAGTGTTTTTCCTAGTGCCGGTTTGAAGTTCCTGCAGTTTTCACTGTAAAACTAATTTGGAGCTACTACATCCCCATGTATATGTATGGAGTGTTGTTTTAATCTTAAAGGTATCTTACTTTTCCCAACAAGCAAGGTGAAAGACGGCTTTCAAACACACTTATCTCTCAGAACTGAGCATGTGGAGAGACGTTCGTTCATCTAGCACAAGGCGAACAGGTTGCAGGAGCAACTTTTACTCTGGTTTCTCAGTGTGTTTCCTAGTGCCCATTTGAAGTTCCTGCAGTTTTCACTGAAAAAACCGTGTTGGAGCTAGTAACTCCTAGTATATATGTATGGATTGAGTTCGCAACTGAAAAGAAACTTTGTGTTACCAACAAGCTATGTGAAGTACTGCTTCACTCACACTTATCTCTCAGAACTGAGCATGTTGAGAGACGTTCGTTCATCTAGCAAAAATGGAACGGTTTGCAGGAGAAACTTTACTCTGGTTTCTCAGTCTGTTTCCTAGTGCTCTTTGAAGTTCCTGAATTTTTCACTATAAAACCGTGTTGGATATAGTAACTCCCCATATATATATATTGAGTGGATTTTGCAACTGAAAAGAAACTTTGTGTTCCCAACAAGCTAGTTGAAGACGGCTTTCACACACACTTAAATCTCAGTACAGAACATGTGGAGAGACGTTCGTTCATCTAACACAAAGGGAACGGTTTCCAGGAGAAACTGTTACTCTGGATTTTCTGTCTGTTTCCTAGTGCCGATTTGAAGTTCCTGCTGTATTCACTGTAAAAAAGAGTTGGAGCTGGTACCACCCCATATATATGTATGGAGTGGAGTTTGCAACTGAAAAGAAAATTTGTGTTCCAAACAAGATAGTTGAAGGACGGCTTTCACACACACATTTCTCTCAGAACTGAGCATGTGGTGAGACGTTCATTCTTCTTGCACAAAATGAACGGGTTGCAAGAGAATCTTTTACTCTGGTTTCTCAGTATGTTTCCTAGTGCCGTTTTGAGGTTCCTGCAGTTTTCTCTGTAAAATTGATTTGGAGCTTGTACCTCCCCATATATATTTATGGAGTAGAGTTTTCAACTGAAAAGAATCTTTGTTTTCCCAACTAGCTAAGTGAAGTACGGCTTTCACACACACTTATCACTCAGAACTGAATATGTGGAGAGACGTTCGTTCATCTAGCCCAAATGGAACCGATCTCAGGAGAAACTCTTACTCTGGTTTCTCAGTTTTTTACTAGTGCCGGTTTGAAGTTCCTGCAGTTTTCACTGCAAAACTGAGTCGGACCATGTACCTCCCCATATATATATATTGAGTGGAGTTTGCTACTGAAAAGAAACTTTGTGTTCCCAAATGGCAAGGTGAAGGACGGCTTTGACACAGACTTATCTCTCAGAATTGAGCATGTGGAGATACGTTCGTTCATCTAGCCGAAAAGGAACGGGTTGCAGGGGAAAAGTTTACTCTGGTTTCTCAGTCTGTTTCCTAGTGCCGGTTTGAAGTTCCTGCAGTTTTCACTGTTAAACGGAGTTGGATATATTACCAACCCATATATATGTATTGTTTGGAGTTTTCATCTAAAATTTAAATTTTTTTCCCAACAGGCAAGTTGAAGGATGGCTTTAAAACACACTTACCTCTCAGATTTGAGAATGTGGAGAGACGTTCGTTCATCTAGCACAAAGGGAACGGGTAGCAGAATAAACTTTTTCTCTGGTTTCTCAGTCTGTTTCCTAGTGCCGGTTTGAAGTTCCTGCAGTTTTCACTGTAAAACGGATTTGGAGCTATTACCTCCCCATATATATGTATGGAGTGGAGTTTGCAAATAAAAAGAAACTTAGTGTTCCCAACAAGCAAGGTCAAGTATGGCTTTCACACACAATTATCTCTCAGGCCTGAGCATGTGAAGAGACGTTCGTTCATCTACCGCATAGAGAACGGGTTGCAGGGGAAAATTTCTCTGGTTTATCAGTCTGTTTCCTAGTGCTGATTGAAGTTCCTGCAGTTTTCACTGTAAAACGGAGTTGCAGCTATTACCTCCCCATATATATGTATGGAGTGGTGTTTACAACTAAATATAACTTAGTGTTCCCAAGAAGCAAGGTCAAGGACGGCTTTCACACACAATTATCTCTCAGAACTGAGCATGTGGAGAGACGTTCGTTCATCTAGCACAAAGGGAACGGTTTGGAAGCGAAACTTTTACTCTGGTTTCTCAGTCTTTTTCCTAGTGCCGGTTTGAAGTTCCTGCAGTTTTCACTGTAAAACTAATTTGGAGCTACTACATCCCCATGTATATGTATGGAATGTTGTTTCAATCTTAAAGGTAACTTAGTTTTCCCAACAAGCAAGGTGAAGGACGGCTTTCAAACACACTTATCTCTCAGAACTGAGCATGTGGAGAGACGTTCGTTCATCTAGCACAAGGGGAACAGGTTGCAGGAGCAACTTTTACTCTGGTTTCTCAGTCTGTTTCCTAGTGCCCGTTTGAAGTTCCTGCAGTTTTCACTGAAAAACCGTGTTGGAGCTAGTAACTCCTAATATATATGTATGGATAGGAGTTGGCAACTGAAAAGAAACTATGTGTTCCCAACAAGCTAGGTGAAGTACGGCTTTCACACACACTTATATCTCAGAACTGAGTGTGTGGAGAGACGTTCGTTCTTCTAGCACAAAGTGAATGGGTTGCAGGAGAGACTTTTACACTGTTTTCTCAGTCTGTTTCCTAGTGCCGGTATGAAGTTCCTGCAGTTTTCACTGTAAACAGGATTTGGAGCTTGTACCACCCCATATGTATGTATGCAGTGGTGTTTGCAACTCAAAAAATTCTTTGTGTTCCCAACAAGATGGGTGAAGTACGGCTTTCACACACACTTAACTCTCAGAACTGATCATGTGGAGAGACGTTCGTTCATCTAGCACAAAGGGAACTGGTTGCAGGAGAAACTTTTACTCTGGTTTCTCAGTCTGTTTCCTAGTGCCGGTTGGAAGTTCCTGCAGTTTTCACTGTGAAACTAATTTGGAGCTACTACTTCCCCATGTATATGTATGGAGTGTTGTTTTAATCTTAAAGGTAACTTAGTTTTCCCAACAAGCAAGGTGAAGTACGGCTTTCAAACACACTTATCTCTCAGAACTGAGCATTAGGGGAGACGATTTTTCAACTAGCACAAAGGGAACGGTTTGCAGGAGAAACTTTTACTCTGGTTTCTCATTCTGTGTCCTAGTGCCGGTTTGAAGTTCCTGCAGTTTTCACTGTACAACCGAGTTGGAACTAGTACCTCCCCATACATAAGTATGGAATGGAGTTTGCAACTAAAAGAATATTTGTGTTCCCAACAAGGTATTTGAAGGAAGGCTTTCACACACCCTTTTCTCTCAGTGCATAGCATGTGGCGAGACGCTCGTTCATATAGCACAAAGGGAAATTGATGCAGGAGAAACTGTTACTCTGGCTTCTCAGTTTGTTTCCTAGTGCCAGTTTGAAGTTCCTGCAGTTTTCACTCTAAAACCGAGTTGGAGCTAGTACCTCCCCATATATATGTATGGAGTGGAGTTTGCAACTGAAAAGAAACTTTGTGTTCCCAACAAGCTAGGTGAAGGACGGCTTTCACACACACTTATCTCTCAGAAGTTAGCATGTGGAGAGACTTTCGTTCATCTAGCACAATGGGAACGGTTTTCAAGAGAAACTTTTACTCTGGTTTCTCAGTCTGTATCCTAGTGCCAGTCTGAAGTTCCTGCAGTTTTCACTGTAAAACGGAGTTGGATCTAGCACCCCCCCATATATATGTATGGAGTGGAGTTTTCATCTAAAAAGTAACTTAGGTTTCCCAACAAGCAAGGTGAAGTACGGCTATCAATCACACTTATCTCTCAGAAATTAGCATGTGGTGAGACTTTCGTTCATCTAGCAAAAAGGGAACAGTTTGCAGGAGAAAATTTTACTCTGGTTTCTCAGTCTGTTTCCTAGTGCCTGTTTGAAGTTCCTGCAGTTCTCACTGTAAAACCTGATTTGGAACTAGTACCTCCCCATATATATGTATGTAGTGGAGTTGGCAACTGAAAAGAAACTTTGTGTTCCCAACAAGCTAGGTGAAAGACGGCTTTCACACACACTTATCTCTCAGAACTGAGCATGTGGAGATACGTTCGTTCATCTAGCACAAAGGGAACGGGTTGCAGGAGAAACTTTTTTTCTGGTTTCTCAGTCTGTTTCTTAGTGCCGGTTTGAGTTCCTGCAGTTTACACTGTAAAACCGAGTTGGAGCTAGTTCTTCCCCATACATAAGTATGGAATGGAGTGTGCAACTAAAAGAAACTTTGTGTTCCCAATAAGGAAGTTGAAGGACGGCTTTCACACACACTTATCTCTCAGAACTGAGCATGTGGAGATACGTTCGTTCATCTAGCCGAAAAGGAACGGGTTGCAGGGGAAACTTTTACTCTGGTTTCTCAGTCTGTTTCCTAGTGCCGGTTTGAAGTTCCTGGAGTTTTCACTGTTAAACGGAGTTGGATCTATTACCACCCCTTATATATGTATGGAGTGGAATTTTCATCTAAAATTTAAATTAGTTTTCCCAACAGTCAAGTTGAAGGATGGCTTTCAAACACACTTATCTCTCAGAATTGAGAATGTGGAGAGACGTTCGTTCATCTAGCACAAAGGGAATGGGTTGCAGGGGAAACTTTTACTCTGGTTTCTCAGTCTGTTTCCTAGTGCCGGTTTGAAGTTCCTGCAGTTCTCACTTTACAATCGATTTGGAGCAATACATCCCCATATATATGTATGGAGTGTTGATTGAATATGAAAAGGAACTTTGTGTTCCCAACAAACTAGGTGAAGGACGGCTTTCACACACACATATCTCTCAGAACTGAGCATGTGGAGAGACGTTCGTTCAACTACCACATATAGAACGGGTTGCAGGAGAAAATTTCCCTGGTTTATCAGTCTGTTTCCTAGTGCTGGTTGAAGTTCCTGCAGTTTTCACTGTAAAACGGAGTTGCAGCTATTACCTCCCCATATATATGTATGGAGTGGTGTTTAAAAACTAAAAAAAAACTCAGTTTTCCCAACAAGCAAGGTCAAGGACGGCTTTCACACACAATTATCTCTCAGAACTGAGCATGTGGAGAGACGTTCATTCATCTAGCACAAAGGGAACGGGTTGCAGGCGAAACTTTTACTCTGGTTTCTAAGTCTTTTTCCTAGTGCCGGTTTGAAGTTCCTGCATTTTTCACTGTAAAACTAATTTGGAGCTACTACATCCCCATGTATATGTATGCAGTGTTCTTTTAATCTTAAAGGTAACTTAGTTTTCCCAACAAGCAAGGTGAAGGACGGCTTTCAAACACACTTATCTCTCAGAACTGAGAATGTGGAGAGACGTTCGTTCATCTAGCACAAGGGGAAGAGGTTGCAGGTGAAACTTTTACTCTGGTTGCTCAGTCTGTTTCCTAGTGCCCGTTTGAAGTTCCTGCAGTTTTCACTGAAAAAACTTGTTGGAGTTAGTAACTCCTAATTTATATGTATGGATTGGAGTTGGCATCTGAAAAGAAACTTTGTGTTCCCAACAAGCTAGGGGAAGTACTGCTTCACTCACACTTATCTCTCAGAACTGAGCATGTGGAGAGAAGTTCGTTCATCTAGCACAATGGGAACGGGTTGCTGGAGAAACTTTACTCTGGTTTCTCAGTCTTTTTCCTGGTGCTGTTTTGAAGTTCCTGAATTTTTCACTATAAAACCGTGTTGGATCTAGTAACTCCCCATATATATATATTGAGTGGATTTTGCAACTGAAAAGAAACTTTAGTTGCCAACAAGCTGGTTGAAGAACGGCTTTCACACACACTTAAATCTCAGAACAGAGCATGTGGAGAGACATTCGTGAATCTAACACAAAGGGAACGGTTTCCAGGAGAAACTTTTACTTTGGTTTTTCAGTCTGTTTCCTAGTGCCGGTTTGAAGTTCCTGCTGTTTTCACTGTAAAACCGAGTTGGACCTTGTTCCTCCCCATACATAAGTATGGAGTGGAGTTTGTAACTAAAAGGAAATTTGTGTTCCCAACAAGATAGTTGAAGGACGGCTTTCACACACCAATATCTCTCAGAACTGTGCATTTGGAGAGAAGTTCGTTCATCTAGCACAAAGGGAACGATTTGCAGGAGAAACTTTTATTTTGGTATCTCAGTTTGTTTCTTAGTGCCGATTTGAGGTTAATGCAGTTTTCACTGTAAAACCGAGTTCGAGCTAGTATCACCCCATATAAATATTTGGAGTGGTGTTTGCACCTGAAAAGAAACTTTGTGTTCCAAACAAGCTTGGTGAATGACGGCTTTCACACACAATTATCTCTCAGAACTGAGCATGTGGAGAGACGTTAGTTCATTTAGCACAAAGGGAACGGTTTGCAGGCGAAACTTTTACTCTGGTTTCTCAGCCTTATTCCTAGTGCCCGTTTGAAGTTCCTGCAGTTTTCACTGAAAAACCGTGTTGGAGCTAATAATTACTAATATATATGTATGGATTGGAGTTGGCAACTGAAAAGAAACTTTGTGTTCCCAACAAGCTAGTTGAAGAACGGCTTTCACACACACTTAAATCTCAGAACAGAGCATGTGGAGAGACGATCGTTCATCTAGCACAAATGGAACGGGATGCTGGAGAAACTTTTACTCTGGTTTCTCAGTCTGTTTCCTAGTGCCGGTTTGAAGCTCCTGCAGTTTTCACTGTACAACCGAGTTGGAACTAGTACCTCCCCATACATAAGTATGGGGTGGATTTTGCAACTAAAATGTAATTTGTGTTCCCAACAATCTAGGTGAAGGACGGCTTTCACACACCCATATCTCTCAGAACTGAGTATGTGGAGAGAATTTCGTTCATCTAGCACAAACGGAACGGTTTGCAGGAGAAACTTTTACTTTGGTATCTCAGTTTGTTTCTTAGTGCCGGTATGAAGTTCCTGCATTTTTCACTGTAAAACAGAGTTGGATCTAGTACCACCCCATATAAATTTTTGGAGTGGTGTTTGCACCTGAAAAGGAACTTTGTGTTCCCAACAAGCAATGTGAAGTACGGCTTTCAATCACACTTATCTCTCACAACTGAGCATGTGGAGAGACGTTCGTTCATCTAGCACAAATGGAACAGTTTGCAGGAGAAACTTTTACTCTGGTTTCTCACTCTGCTTCCTAGTGCCTGTTTGAATTTCCTGCAGTTCTCACTGTAAAACCTGATTTGGAACTAGTACCTCCCCATTCATAAGTATGGAATGGAGTTTGCAACTAAAAGAAACTTTGTGTTCCCAACAAGGTAGTTGAAAGAAGGCTTTCACACACCCTTATCTCTCAGGGCATAGCATGTGGCGAGACACTCGTTCATATAGCACAAAGGGAAAGGGTTGCAGGAGAAACTGTTACTCTGGCTTCTCAGTCTGTTTCCTAGTGCCGGTTTGAAGTTCCTGCAGTTTTCACTCTAAAACCGAGTTGGAGCTAGTACCTCCCCATATATATGTATGGAGTGGAGTTTGCAACTGAAAAGAATCTTTGTGTTCCCAATAAGCTAGGTGAAGGACGGCTTTCACACAACCATATCTCTCAGAAGTGAGCATGTGGAGAGACTTTTGTTCATCTAGCCCAAAGGGAACGTTTTGCAGGAGAAACTATTACTATGGTTTCTCAGTCTGAATCCTAGTTCCGGTTTGAATTTCCTGCAGTTTTCACTGTAAAACAGAGTTGGAGCTAGTAACTCCCCATAGAATGTTTGGAGTGGAGTTTGCACCTGAAAATTAACATTGTGTTCCCAAAAATCTACGTGAAGGACGGCTTCACACACACTTATCTCTCAGAAATGAGCATGTGGGGAAACGTTCGTTCATCTAGCACAAACGGAACGGGTTGCAGGAGAAAATTTTTCTGGTTTCTCAGTCTGTGTCCTAGTGCCGGTTGAAGTTCCTGCAGTTTTCACTGTAAAGCGGAGTTGGAGCAATTACCTCCCCATATATATGTACGGAGTGGAGTTTCAACTAAAAAAACTTAGTGTTCCCAACAAGCAAGATGAAGGACGGCTTTCACACACACCTATCTCTGAGAAATGAGCATGTGTAGAGACTTTTGTTCATCAAGCACAAAGGGAACAGGTTTCAAGAGAAACTTTTACTCTGGTTTCTCAGTCTGTTTCCTAGTGCCAGTCTGAAGATCCTGCAGTTTTCACTGTAAAACGGAGTTGGAGCTAGTACCTCCCCATATATATGTATGGAGTGGAATTTTCATTTAAAAGGAAATTAGTTTTCCCAACAAGCAAGGTGAAGTACGGCTATCAATCACACTTATCTCTCAGAAATGAGCATGTGGTGATACGTTCGATCATCTAGCAAAAAGGGAACAGTCTGCCGGAGAAACTTTTTCTCTGGTTTCTCAGTCTGTTTCTTAGTGCCTGTTTGAAGTTCCTGCAGTTCTCACTGTAAAACCTAATTTGGAACTAGTACCTCCCCATATATATGTATGGAGTGGAATTTGCAACTGAAAATAAACTCTTTGTTCCCAACAAGCTAGGTGAAAGACGGCTTTCACACACACTTATCTCTCAGAACTGAGCATGTGGAGATACGTTCGTTCATCTAGCACAAAGGGAACGGTTTGCTGGAGAAACTTTTTTTCTGGTTTCTCAGTCTGTTTCCTAGTGCCGGTTTGAAGTTCCTGCAGTTTTCAGTGTAAAACCGAGTTGGAGCTAGTATCACCCCATATATATGTATGGAGTGGATTTGGCAACTGAAAAGCAACTTTGTGTTCCAAAAAAGCTTGGTGAAGGACGGCTTTCACACACAATTACCTCTCAGAACTGAGCATTTGGAGAGACGTTCGTTCATCTAGCACAAAGGGAACGGATTGCAGGAGAAACATTTACTCTGGTTTCTTAGTCTGTTTCTTAGTGCCGGTTTGAGTTCCTGCAGTTTACACTGTAAAACCGGGTTGGAGCTTGTTCTTCCCCATACATAAGTATGGAATGGAGTTTGCAACTAAAAGAAACTTTGTGTTCCCAACATGGTAGTTGAAGGACGGCTTTCACACAAACTTATCTCTCAGAAATGAGCATGTGGAGATACGTTCGTTCATCTAGCCGAAAAGGAACGGGTTGCAGGGGAAACTTTTACTCTGGTTTCTTAGTCTGTTTCCTAGTGCCGGTTTGAAGTTCCTGCATTTTTCACTGTTAAACGAAGTTGGATCTATTACCACCACATATATATGTATGGAGTGGAGTTTTCATCTAAAATTTAAATAAGTTTTCCCAACAGGCAAGTTGAAGGATGGCTTTCAAACACACTTATCTCTCAGAAATGAGAATGTGGAGAGACGTTTGTTCATCTAGCACAATGGGAACGTGTTGCAGGCGAAACTTTTACTCTGGTTTCTCAGTCTTATTCCTAGTGCCGGTTTGAAGTTCCTGCAGTTTTCACTGTAAAACTAATTTGGAGCTACTACATCCCCATGTATATGTATGGAGTGTTGTTTTAATCTTAAAGGTAACTTAGTTTTCCCAACAAGCAAGGTGAAGTACGGCTTTCAAACACACTTATCTCTCAGAACTGAGCATGTGGAGAGACGTTCGTTCATCTAGCACAAGAGGAACAGTTTGCAGGAGAAACTTTTACTCTGGTTTCTCAGTCTGTTTCCTAATGCCCGTTTGAAGTTCCTGCAGTTTTCACTGTACAACCGAGTTGGACCTAGTACCTCCCCATACATAAGTATGGAGTGGAGTTTGCAACTAAAATGAAATTTGTGTTCCCAACAATCTAGGTGAAGGACGGCTTTCACACACCCATATCTCTCAGAACTGAGTATGTGGAGAGAAGTTCGTTCATCTAGCACAAACGGAACGGTTTGCAGGAGAAACTATTACTTTAGTATCTCAGTTTATTTCTTAGTGCCGGATTGAAGTTCCTGCATTTTTCACTGTAAAACGGAGTTGGAGCTAGTACCACCCCATATAAATTTTTGGAGTGGTGTTTGCACCTGAAAAGGAACTTTGTGTTCCCAACAAGCAATGTGAAGTACGGCTTTCAATCACACTTATCTCTCACAACTGAGCATGTGGAGAGACGTTCGTTCATCTAGCACAAAGGGAACAGTTTGCAGGAGAAACTTTTACTCTGGTTTCTCACTCTGCTTCCTAGTGCCTGTTTGAATTTCCTGCAGTTCTCACTGTAAAACCTGGTTTGGAACTAGTACCTCCCCATACATAAGTATGGAATGGAGTTTGCAACTAAAAGAAACTTTGTGTTCCCAACAAGGTAGTTGAAGGAAGGCTTTCACACACCCTTATCTCTCAGGGCATGGCATGTGGCGAGACACTCGTTCATATAGCACAAAGGGAAAGGGTTGCAGGAGAAACTGTTACTCTGGCTTCTCAGTCTGTTTCCTAGTGCCGGTTTGAAATTCCTGCATTTTTCACTCTAAAACTGTGTTGGAGCTAATACCTCCCAATATATATGTATGGAGTGGAGTTTGCAACTGAAAAGAATCTTTGTGTTCCCAACAAGCTAGGTGAAGGACGGCTTTCACACACGCTTATCTCTCAGAAGTGAGCATGTGGAGAGACATTTGTTCATCTAGCCCAAAGGGAACGTTTTGCAGGAGAAGCTATTACTATGGTTTCTCAGTCTGAATCCTAGTTCCGGTTTGAATTTCCTGCAGTTTTCACTGTAAAACAGAGTTGGAGCTAGTACCTCCCCATAGAATGTTTGGAGTGGAGTTTGCACCTGAAAATTAACATTGTGTTCCCAAAAATCTACGTGAAGAACGGCTTCACACACACTTATCTCTCAGAAATGAGCATGTGGGGAAACGTTCGTTCATCTAGCACAAACGGAACGGGTTGCAGGAGAAAATTTCTCTGGTTTCTCAGTCTGTGTCCTAGTGCCGGTTGAAGTTCCTGCAGTTTGCACTGTAAAGCAGAGTTGGAGCTATTACCTCCCCATATATATGTACGGAGTGGAGTTTCAACTAAAAAAACTTAGTGTTCCCAACAAGCAAGGTGAAGGACGGCTTTCACACACACCTATCTCTAAGAACTGAGCATGTGTAGAGACTTTTGTTCATCAAGCACAAAGGGAACCGGTTTCAAGAGAAACTTTTACTCTGGTTTCTCAGTCTGTTTCCTAGTGCCAGTCTGAAGATCCTGCAGTTTTCACTGTAAAACGGAGTTGGAGCTAGTACCTCCCCATATATATGTATGGAGTGGAGTTTTCATCTAAAAAGTAACTTAGTTTTCCCAACAAGCAAGGTGAAGTACGGCTATCAATCACACTTATCTCTCAGAAATGAGCATGTGGTGATACGTTCGATCATCTAGCAAAAAGGGAACAGTCTGCCGGAGAAACTTTTTCTCTGGTTTCTCAGTCTGTTTCTTAGTGCCTGTTTGAAGTTCCTGCAGTTCTCACTGTAAAACCTAATTTGGAACTAGTACCTCCCCATATTTATGTATGGAGTGGAATTTGCAACTGAAAATAAACCCTTTGTTCCCAACAAGCTAGGTGAAAGACGGCTTTCACACACACTTATCTCTCAGAACTGAGCATGTGGAGATACGTTCGTTCATCTAGCACAAAGGGAACGGGTTGCTGGAGAAACTTTTTTTCTGGTTTCTCAGTCTGTTTCCTAGTGCCGGTTTGAAGTTCCTGCAGTTTTCAGTGTAAAACCGAGTTGGAGCTAGTATCACCCCATATATATGTATGGAGTGGATTTGGCAACTGAAAAGCAACTTTGTGTTCCAAAAAAGCTTGGTGAAGGACGGCTTTCACACACAATTACCTCTCAGAACTGAGCATTTGGAGAGACGTTCGTTCATCTAGCACAAAGGGAACGGATTGCAGGAGAAACATTTACTCTGGTTTCTTAGTCTGTTTCTTAGTGCCGGTTTGAGTTCCTGCAGTTTACACTGTAAAACCGGGTTGGAGCTTGTTCTTCCCCATACATAAGTATGGAATGGAGTTTGCAACTAAAAGAAACTTTGTGTTCCCAACATGGTAGTTGAAGGACGGCTTTCACACAAACTTATCTCTCAGAAATGAGCATGTGGAGATACGTTCGTTCATCTAGCCGAAAAGGAACGGGTTGCAGGGGAAACTTTTACTCTGGTTTCTTAGTCTGTTTCCTAGTGCCGGTTTGAAGTTCCTGCATTTTTCACTGTTAAACGAAGTTGGATCTATTACCACCACATATATATGTATGGAGTGGAGTTTTCATCTAAAATTTAAATAAGTTTTCCCAACAGGCAAGTTGAAGGATGGCTTTCAAACACACTTATCTCTCAGAAATGAGAATGTGGAGAGACGTTTGTTCATCTAGCACAATGGGAACGTGTTGCAGGCGAAACTTTTACTCTGGTTTCTCAGTCTTATTCCTAGTGCCGGTTTGAAGTTCCTGCAGTTTTCACTGTAAAACTAATTTGGAGCTACTACATCCCCATGTATATGTATGGAGTGTTGTTTTAATCTTAAAGGTAACTTAGTTTTCCCAACAAGCAAGGTGAAGTACGGCTTTCAAACACACTTATCTCTCAGAACTGAGCATGTGGAGAGACGTTCGTTCATCTAGCACAAGAGGAACAGTTTGCAGGAGAAACTTTTACTCTGGTTTCTCAGTCTGTTTCCTAATGCCCGTTTGAAGTTCCTGCAGTTTTCACTGTACAACCGAGTTGGACCTAGTACCTCCCCATACATAAGTATGGAGTGGAGTTTGCAACTAAAATGAAATTTGTGTTCCCAACAATCTAGGTGAAGGACGGCTTTCACACACCCATATCTCTCAGAACTGAGTATGTGGAGAGAAGTTCGTTCATCTAGCACAAACGGAACGGTTTGCAGGAGAAACTATTACTTTAGTATCTCAGTTTATTTCTTAGTGCCGGATTGAAGTTCCTGCATTTTTCACTGTAAAACGGAGTTGGAGCTAGTACCACCCCATATAAATTTTTGGAGTGGTGTTTGCACCTGAAAAGGAACTTTGTGTTCCCAACAAGCAATGTGAAGTACGGCTTTCAATCACACTTATCTCTCACAACTGAGCATGTGGAGAGACGTTCGTTCATCTAGCACAAAGGGAACAGTTTGCAGGAGAAACTTTTACTCTGGTTTCTCACTCTGCTTCCTAGTGCCTGTTTGAATTTCCTGCAGTTCTCACTGTAAAACCTGGTTTGGAACTAGTACCTCCCCATACATAAGTATGGAATGGAGTTTGCAACTAAAAGAAACTTTGTGTTCCCAACAAGGTAGTTGAAGGAAGGCTTTCACACACCCTTATCTCTCAGGGCATGGCATGTGGCGAGACACTCGTTCATATAGCACAAAGGGAAAGGGTTGCAGGAGAAACTGTT
Source organism: Camelus dromedarius (assembly GCF_036321535.1). NCBI lineage: Eukaryota > Metazoa > Chordata > Mammalia > Artiodactyla > Camelidae > Camelus > Camelus dromedarius. The sequence goes on along the minus strand of NC_087470.1, from coordinate 10,129,861 downwards.
ACTCTGGCTTCTCAGTCTGTTTCCTAGTGCCGGTTTGAAGTTCCTGCATTTTTCACTCTAAAACTGTGTTGGAGCTAATACCTCCCAATATATATGTATGGAGTGGAGTTTGCAACTGAAAAGAATCTTTGTGTTCCCAACAAGCTAGGTGAAGGACGGCTTTCACACACGCTTATCTCTCAGAAGTGAGCATGTGGAGAGACTTTTGTTCATCTAGCCCAAAGGGAACGTTTTGCAGGAGAAGCTATTACTATGGTTTCTCAGTCTGAATCCTAGTTCCGGTTTGAATTTCCTGCAGTTTTCACTGTAAAACAGAGTTGGAGCTAGTACCTCCCCATAGAATGTTTGGAGTGGAGTTTGCACCTGAAAATTAACATTGTGTTCCCAAAAATCTACGTGAAGAACGGCTTCACACACACTTATCTCTCAGAAATGAGCATGTGGGGAAACGTTCGTTCATCTAGCACAAACGGAACGGGTTGCAGGAGAAAATTTCTCTGGTTTCTCAGTCTGTGTCCTAGTGCCGGTTGAAGTTCCTGCAGTTTGCACTGTAAAGCAGAGTTGGAGCTATTACCTCCCCATATATATGTACGGAGTGGAGTTTCAACTAAAAAAACTTAGTGTTCCCAACAAGCAAGGTGAAGGACGGCTTTCACACACACCTATCTCTAAGAACTGAGCATGTGTAGAGACTTTTGTTCATCAAGCACAAAGGGAACCGGTTTCAAGAGAAACTTTTACTCTGGTTTCTCAGTCTGTTTCCTAGTGCCAGTCTGAAGATCCTGCAGTTTTCACTGTAAAACGGAGTTGGAGCTAGTACCTCCCCATATATATGTATGGAGTGGAGTTTTCATCTAAAAAGTAACTTAGTTTTCCCAACAAGCAAGGTGAAGTACGGCTATCAATCACACTTATCTCTCAGAAATGAGCATGTGGTGATACGTTCGATCATCTAGCAAAAAGGGAACAGTCTGCCGGAGAAACTTTTTCTCTGGTTTCTCAGTCTGTTTCTTAGTGCCTGTTTGAAGTTCCTGCAGTTCTCACTGTAAAACCTAATTTGGAACTAGTACCTCCCCATATTTATGTATGGAGTGGAATTTGCAACTGAAAATAAACCCTTTGTTCCCAACAAGCTAGGTGAAAGACGGCTTTCACACACACTTATCTCTCAGAACTGAGCATGAGGAGATATGTTCGTTCATCTAGCACAAAGGGAACGGGTTGCTGGAGAAACTTTTTTTCTGGATTCTCAGTCTGTTTCCTAGTGCCGGTTTGAAGTTCCTGCAGTTTTCAGTGTAAAACCGAGTTGGAGCTAGTACCACCCCATATGTATGTATGGAGTGGATTTGGCAACTGAAAAGCAACTTTGTGTTCCAAAAAAGCTTGGTGAAGGACGGCTTTCACACACACTTTCTTCTCAGAACTGAGCATTTGGAGAGACGTTCGTTCATCTAGCACAATGGGAACGGATTGCAGGAGAAACATTTACTCTGGTTTCTCAGTCTGTTTCTTAGTGCCGGTTTGAGTTCCTGCAGTTTACACTGTAAAACCGGGTTGGAGCTTGTTCTTCCCCATACATAAGTATGGAATGGAGTTTGCAACTAAAAGAAACTTTGTGTTCCCAACATGGTAGTTGAAGGACGGCTTTCACACACACTTATCTCTCAGAAATGAGCATGTGGAGATACGTTCGTTCATCTAGCCGAAAAGGAACGGGTTGCAGGGGAAACTTTTACTCTGGTTTCTCAGTCTGTTTCCTAGTGCCGGTTTGAAGTTCCTGCAGTTTTCACTGTTAAACGAATTTGGATCTATTACCACCACATATATATGTATGGAGTGGAGTTTTCATCTAAAATTTAAATAAGTTTTCCCAACAGGCAAGTTGAAGGATGGCTTTCAAACACACTTATCTCTCAGAATTGAGAATGTGGAGAGACGTTCGTTCATCTAGCACAAAGGGAACGGGTTGCAGGATAAACTTTTACTCTGGATTCTCAGTCTGTTTCCTAGTGCCGGTTTGTAGTTCCTGCAGTTTTCACTGTAAAACGGATTTGGAGCTATTACCCCCCCATATATATGTATAGATTGGAGTTTACATATAAAAAGAAACTTAGTGTTCCCAACAAGCAAGGTCAAGTATGGCTTTCACACACAATTATCTCTCAGACCTGAGCATGTTGAGAGACGTTCGTTCATCTACCACATATAGAACGGGTTGCAGGAGAAAATTTCTCTGGTTGATCAGTCTGTTTCATAGTGCTGGTTGAAGTTCCGGCCTTTTTCACTGTAAAACGGTGTTGCAGCTATTACCTCCCCATATATATGTATGGAGTGGTGTTTACAACTAAAAATAACTTAGTGTTCCCAACAAGCAAGGTCAACGACGGCTTTCACACACAATTATCTCTCAGAACTGAGCATGTGGAGAGACGTTCGTTCATCTAGCACAAAGGGAACGGGTTGCAGGCGAAAATTTTACTCTGGTTTCTCAGTCTTTTTCCTAGTGCCGGTTAGAAGTTCCTGCAGTTTTCACTGTAAATCTAAATTGGAGCTACTACATCCCCATGTATATGTATGGAGTGTTGTTTTAATCTTAAAGGTAACTTAGTTTTCCCAACAAGCAAGGTGAAGGATGGCTTTCAAACACACTTATCTCTCAGAACTGAGCATGTGGAGAGACGTTCGTTCATCTAGCACAAGGGGAACAGGTTGCAGGTGAAACATTTACTCTGGTTTCTCAGTCTGTTTCCTAGTGCCCGTTTGAAGTTCCTGCAGTTTTCACTGAAAAACCGTGTTGGAGCTAGTAACTCCTAATATATATGTATGGATTGTATTTGGCAACTGAAAAGAAACTTTGTGTTCCCGACAAGCTAGGTGAAGTACTGCTTCACTCACACTTATCTCTCAGAATTGAGCATGTGTAGAGACGTTCATTCATCTAGCAAAAAGGGAACGGGTTGCAGGAGAAACTTTACTCTGGTTTCTCAGTCTGTTTCCTAGTGCCTGTTTGAAGTTCCTGAATTTTTCACTATAAAACCGTGTTGGAGCTAGTAACTCCCCATATATAAATATTGAGTGGATTTTGCAAATGAAAAGAAAATTTGTGTTCCCAACAAGCTAGTTGAAGAACGGCTTTCACACACACTTAAATCTCAGAACAGAGCATGTGGAGAGACGATCGTTCATCTAGCACAAATGGAACGGGATGCAGAAGAAACTTTTACTCTGGTTTCTCAGTCTGTTTCCTAGTGCTGGTTTGAAGTTCCTGCAGTTTTCACTGTAAAACCGATTTGGAGCTAGTAACTCCCCATATATATGTTTGGAGAGGAGTTTGCACCTGAAAAGAAACTTTGTGTTCAAAACAAGTTTGGTGAAGAACGGCTTTCACACACACTTTTCTCTCAGAATTTATCATGTGGAGTGAAGTTCGTTCATCTAGCACAAAGTGAAGGGGTTGCAGGAGAAACTATTTCTCTTGTTTCTCAGTCTGTTTCCTAGTGCCTGGTTGTAGTTCCTGCAGTTTTCAATGTAAACACGCTTTGGTGCAAGTACCCCCCCATATATATGTATGGAGTGCGGTTTGTACCTGAAAAGAAACTTTGTATTCCCAACAAGCTAGTTTAAGGACGGCTTTCACACTCACTTATTTCTCAGAACTTAGCATGTGGAGATACGTTCGTTCATCTAGCCGAAAAGGAACGGGTTGCAGGGGAAACTTTTACTCTGGTTGCTCAGTCTGTTTCCTAGTGCCGGTTTGAAGTTCCTGCAGTTTTCACTGTTAAACGGAGTTGGAGCTATTACCACCCCAATTATATTTATGGAGTGGAGTTTTCATCTAAATTTAAATTAGTTTTCCAAACAGGCAAGTTGAAGGATGGCTTTCAAACACACTTATCTCTCAGAATTGAGAATGTGGAGAGACGTTCGTTCATCTAGCACAAAGGGAACGGGTTGCAGGATAAACTTTTACTCTGGATTCTCAGTCTGTTTCCTAGTGCCGGTTTGAAGTTCCTACAGCTATCGCTGTAAACCCGAGTTGGAGGTAGTACCTCCGCATATATATGTATGTAGTGGAGTTTGCAACTGAAAAGAAACTTTGTGTTCCCAACAAGCTAGGTGAAGGACGGCTTTCACATACACTTATCTCTCAGAACTGAGCATGTGGAGAGAGGTTCGTTCATCTAGCACAAAGGGAACGGGTAGCAGGAGAAACTTTTACTCTGGATTCTCAGTCTGTTTCCTAGTGCCGGTTTGAAGTTCCTGCAGTTTTCACTGTAAAACCGTGTTGGTGCTAGTAACTCCCCATATATATGTTTGGAGAGGAGTTTGCACCTGAAAATAAACTTTGTGTTCAAAACAAGGTAGGTGAAGGACGGCTTTCACACACACTTTTCTCTCAGAATTCATCATGTGGAGTGAAGTTCGTTCATGTAGCACAAATGGAACGGGTTGCAGGAGAAACTTTTCTCTGGTTTCTCAGTCTGTTTCCTAGTGCTGGTTTGAAGTTCCTACAGCTTTCACTGTAAACCCGAGTTGGAGCTAGTTCCTCACCATATATATGTATGGAGTGGAGTTGCAAATGAAAATAGTATTTGTGTTCCCAACAAGCTATGTGAAGGACGGCTTTCAAACACACTTTTATCTCAGAACTGAGCATTTGGAGAGAATTTCATTCATTTAGCACAAATTGAACGGTTTGCAGGAGAAACTTTTATTCTGGTTTCTCACTCTGTTTCCTAGTGCCGGTTGAATTTCCTGCAGTTTTCATTGTAAAACCGAGTTGGAGCTAGTACCTCCCAGTATATATGTATGGAGTGGAGTTTGCAACTAAAAAGAAACTTTGTGTTCCCAACAAGCTAGGTGAAAGACGGCTTTCACACACAATTATTTCTCAGAAATGAGCATATGGAGAGAATTTCGTTCATCTAGCACAAAGGGAACGGGTTGCAGGAGAAACTTTTACTCTGGTTTCTCAGTCTGTTTCCTAGTGCCTGTTTGAATTTCCTGAATTTTTCACTATAAAACCGTCTTGGAGCTAGTATCTCCCCATATATATGTATGGAGTTGAGTTGGCAACTGAAAAGAAACTATGTGTTCCTAACAAGCTAGGTGATGGAAAGTTTTCACACACAATTATCTCTCAGAACTGAGCATATGGAGAGACGTTCGTTCGTCTAGCACAAAGGGAAAGATATGCAGGAGAAACTGTTACTCTGATTTCTCAGTCTGTTTCCTGGTGCCTGTTTGAAGTTCCTGCAGTTTTCACTCTAAAACCGAGTTGGAGCTAGTACCTCCCCATATACATGTATGGAGTGGAGTTTGCAACTGAAAAAAAACTTTGTGTTCCCAACAAGCTAGGTGAAGGACGGCTTTCACACACTCTTATCTTTCAAAAGTGAGCATGTGGAGAGACTTTCGTTCATCTAGCCCAAAGGGAACGTTTTGAAGGAGAAACTATTACTATGGTTTCTCAGTCTGAATCTTAGTTCCGGTTTGAAATTCCTGCAGTTTTCACTGTAATACAGAGTTGGAGCTATTAACTCCCCATATAAATGTTTGGAGTGGAGGTTGCACCTGAAAATTAACATTGGTTCCCAAAAATCTAGGTGAAGAATGGATTCACACACACTTATCTCTCAGAACTGAGCATGTGGAGAAACGTTCGTTCATCTAGCACAAACGGAAAGGGTTGCAGGAGAAAATTTCTCTGGATTCTCAGTCTGTGTCCTAGTGCCGATTGAAGTTCCTGCAGTTTTCACTGTAAAGCGGAGTTGGAGCTATTACCTCCCCATATATATGTACGGAGTGGGGTTTGCAACTAAAAAAACTTAGTGTTCCCAACAAGCAAGGTGAAGGACGGCTTTCACACACACCTATCTCTGAGAACTGAGCATGTGTAGAGACTTTCGTTCATCTAGCACAATTGGAACGGGTTTCAAGAGAAACTTTTACTCTGATTTCTCAGTCTGTTTCCTAGTGCCAGTCTGAAGATCCTGCAGTTTTCACTGTAAAACGGAGTTGGAGCTAGTACCTCCCCATATATATGTATGGAGTGGATTTTTCATCTTAAAAGTAACTTAGATTTCCCAACAAGCAAGGTGAAGTACGGCTATCAATCACAATTATCTCTCAGAAATGAGCATGTGGTGATACGTTCGTTCATCTAGCACAAAGGGAAAGGTTTGCTGGGGAAAATGTTAGTCTGGTTTCTCAGTGTGTTTCCTAGTGCCTGTTTGAAGTTCCTGCAGTTCTCACTGTAAAAAGAGTTGGAGCTAGTACCTCCCCATATATATGTATGGAGTGGAGTTTGCAACAGAAAAGAAACTTTGTGGTCCCAACAAGCTATTTGAAGGACGGCTTTCACACACAGTTATCTCTCGTAACTGAGCATGTGGAGATACGTTCGTTCATCTAGCCGAAAATGAACGGGTTGCAGGGGAAACTTTTACTCTGGTTTCTCAGTCTGTTTCCTCGTGCCGGTTTGAAGTTCCTGCAGTTTTCACTGTTAAACGGAGTTGGAGCTATTACCACCCCATATATATGTATGGAGTGGAGTTTTCATCTAAAATTTAAATTAGTTTTCCCAACAGGCAAGTTGAAGGATGGCTTTCAAACACACATATCTCTCAGAACTGAGCATGTGGAGAGACGTTCGTTCAACTAGCACAAAAGGAAAGGTTTGCAGGAGCAACTTTTACTCTGATTTCTCAGTCTGTTTCCTAGTGCCGGTTTGAAGTTCCTGCATTTTTCACTGTAAAAGTGAGTTGGAGCTAGTGCCTCCCCATATATATGTATGGAGTGGAGTTTTCAACTGAAAAGAAACTTTGTGTTCCAAACAAGATAGTTGAAGGACGGCTTTCACACACACTTTTCTCTCAGAATTGAGTATGTGGAGTGAAGTTCGTTCATCTAGCACAAATGGAACGGGTTGCAGGAAAAATTGTTACTCTGGTTTCTCAGTCTGTTTCCTAGTGCCGGTTTGAAGTTCCTGCAATTTTCACTGTAAAACCGAGTTGGAGCTAGTACCTCCCCATATATATGTATTTAGTGGAGTTGACAACTGAAAAGAACCTTTGTGTTCCCAACAAGTTAGGTTAAGGACTGCTTCACTCAAAATTTTCTCTCAGAACTTAGCATGTGGAGAGACGTTCATTCAACTAGCACAAAAGAAAAGGGTTGCAGGAGCAACTATTACTCTGATTTCTCAGTCTGTTTCCTAGTGCCGGTTAGAAGTTCCTGCAGTTTTCACTGTAAATCCGTGTTGGAGCTAGTACCTCCCCTTATATATTTATGGAGTGGAGTTTGCTACTGAAAAGTAACTTTGTGTTCCCAACAAGCTAGATGAAGTATGGCTATCACAAATATTTTTCTCTCAGAACTGAGCATGTGGAGAGAAGTTCGTTCAACTAGAAAAAGGAAACGGGTTGCAGGGAAACTGTTACTCTGGATTCTCAGTGTGTTTCCTAGTGCAGGTTTGAAATTCCTGCAGTTTTCAATGTAAAACCGTGTTGGAGCTAGTACCTCCCCATATATATCTATGGAGTGGAGTTTGCAAATGAAATTAGTATTTGTGTTCCCAACAAGCTATGTGAAGGACGGCTTTCAAACACACTTATATCTCAGAACTGAGCATTTGGAGAGAATTTCATTTATTTAGCACAAATTGAACGGTTTGCAGGAGGAACTATATTCTGGATTCTCAGTCTGTTTCCTAGTGCCGGTTGAAGTTCCTGCAGTTTTAATTGTAAAATCGAGTTGGAGCTAGTACCTCCCCGTATATATGTATGGAGTGTATTTTGCAACTGAAAAGAAACTTTGTGTTCCCAACAAGCGAGGTGAAGGACGGCCTTCACACACACTTATAACTCAGACCTGAGCATGTGGAGAGACGTTCGTTCATCTAGCACAAAGGGAACGTGTTGCAGGAGAAACTGTTACTCTGGTTTCTCAGCCTGTTTCCTAGTGCCGGTTTGAATTTCCTGCAGGTTTCACTGTAAAATAGATTTGGAGCTAGTACCACCCCTTATAAATATATATACAGGTGTTTGCAACTGAAAAGAAACTTTGTGTTCCCAACAAGCTAGGTGAAGGACGGCGTTCACCCACACTTATCTCTCAGAACTGAGCATGTGGAGAGACGTTCGTTCATCTAGCACAATGGGAACGTTTTGCAGGAGAAACTTTTACTGTGGTTTCTCAGTTTGTTTCCTAGTGCCGGTTTGAAGTTCCTGCAGTTTTCACTGTAAAACCGTGTTGGAACTGGGACCTCCCCATATATATATTTATGGAGTGGAGTTTGCAACTGAAAAGAACCTTTTTCTTCCCAAGAACCTAGGTGAAGAACGGCTTTCACACACCCTTATATCTCAGAACTGAGCATGTGGGGAGACGTTCGTTCATCGAGCACAAAGGGAAAGAGTTGCAGGAGAAATTTTTACTCAGTTTTCTCAGTTTGTTTCCTAGTGCCGGTTTGAATTTCCTGCAGTTTTCACTGTAAAACCGAGTTTGAGCTAGTACCTCAGAATATATATGTATGGAGTGGAGTTTGCACCTGAAAAGAAACTGTGTTCCCAACAAGCTACTTGAAGTACGATTTTCACACACACTTATCTCTCAGAACTGAGCATGTGGAGAGAAGTTCGTTCATCTAGCACAAAGGGAACGGGTTGCATGAGAAACTTTTACTCTGGTTTCTCATTCTGTTTCCTTGTGCCGGTTTGAAATTCTTGCATTTTTCATCGTAAAACCAAGTTGGATCTAGTACCTACCCATATATATGCATGGAGTTGAATTTGCAACTGAAAAGAAACTTTGTGTTCTCAAAAAGTTAGGTGAAGGCGGCTTTCACACACACATAACTCTCAGAACAGAGCATGTGGATAGAAGTTCGTTCATCTAACACAAAGGGAACGGGATGCAGGGGAAATTTTTCCTCTTGTTTCTCAGTCTGTTTCCTAGTGCCGGTTTGAAGTTCCTGCAGTTTTCACTTTAAAACCGAGTTGGACCTAGTACCTGACCATAAATATGTATGGAGTGGAGATTGCAACTGAAAAGAAACTTTGTGTTCAAAAAAGCAATGTGAAGTATGGCTTTCACACACAATTACTTCTCAGACCTTAGCATGTGGAGAGACTTTCGTTCATCTAGAAAAAAGGGAACGGGTTGCAGGAGAAACTTTTTCTCTGGTTTCTCAGTCTGTTTCCTAGTGCCTGTATGATGTTCCTGCAGTTTTCACTGTAAAACCGTGTTGGAACTAGTACCTGACCATAAATATGTATGGATTGGAGTTTGCAACTTAAAAGATACTTTGGGTTCCCAACAAGCTAGTTGAAGGGAGGCTTTCACAAACAATTATCAATCAGAACTGAGCATGTGGAGAGACTTTCGTTCATCTGGAACAAATGGAACGGTTTGCAGGGAAACTGTTACTCAGGTTTCTCATTCTGTTTCCTAGTGCCGGTTTGAAGTTCCTGCACTTTTCACTGTAAAACCTAGTTGGAGCTAGTACCTACCCATATATATTTATGGAATGGAGTTTGCAACTGAAAAGATACTTTGTGTTCCCAACAAGCTAGGTGAAGGACGGCTTTCACACACACTTATCTCTCAGAAATGAGCATGTGGAGAGACGTTCGTTCATCTAACACAAAGGGAACTGGTTGCAGGGGAAACTTTTACTCTGGTTTCTCAGTCTGTTTCCTAGTGCCGGTTTGAAGTTCCTGCATTTTTCACTGTAAAAATGAGTTGGAGCTAGTGCCTCCCCATATATATGTATGGAGTGGAGTTTTCAACTGAAAAGAATCATTGTGTTCCAAACAAGATAGTTGAAGGACGGCTTTCACACACACTTTTCTCTCAGAACTGAGTATGTGGAGTGAAGTTCGTTCATCTAGCACAAAAGGAACGGGTTGCAGGAGCCACTATTACTCTGATTTCTCAGTCTGTTTCCTAGTGCCGGTTAGAAGTTCCTGCAGTTTTCACTGTAAATCCGTGTTGGAGCTAGTACCTCCCCTTATATATTTATGGAGTGGAGTTTGCTACTGAAAAGTAACTTTGTGTTCCCAGCAAGCTAGATGAAGTATGGCTATTACAAACATTTTTCTCTCAGAACTGAGCATGTGGAGAGAAGTTCGTTCAACTAGAAAAAGGGAACGGGTTGCAGGGAAACTGTTACTCTGGATTCTCAGTGTGTTTCCTAGTGCAGGTTTGAAATTCCTGCAGTTTTCAATGTAAAACCGTGTTGGAGCTAGTACCTCCCCATATATATCTATGGAGTGGAGTTTGCAAATGAAATTAGTATTTGTGTTCCCAACAAGCTATGTGAAGGACGGCTTTCAAACACACTTATATCTCAGAACTGAGCATTTGGAGAGAATTTCATTTATTTAGCACAAATTGAACGGTTTGCAGGAGGAACTTTATTCTGGATTCTCAGTCTGTTTCCTAGTGCCGGTTGAAGTTCCTGCAGTTTTAATTGTAAAATCGAGTTGGAGCTAGTACATCCCCGTATATATGTATGGAGTGGATTTTGCAACTGAAAAGAAACTTTGTGTTCCCAACAAGCGAGGTGAAGGAAGGCTTTCACACACACTTATCTCTCAGAACTGAGCATGTGGAGAGACGTTCGTTCATCTAGCACAATGGGAACGTTTTGCAGGAGAAACTTTTACTGTGGTTTCTCAGTCTGTTTCCTAGTGCCGGTTTGAAGTTCCTGCAGTTTTCACTGTAAAATAGATTTGGAGCTAGTACCACCCCTTATAAATATATATACAGGTGTTTGCAACTGAAAGGAAAGTTTGTGTTCCCAACAAGCTAGGTGAAGGGCGGCTTTCACCCACACTTATCTCTCAGAACTGAGCATGTGGAGAGACGTTCGTTCATCTAGCACAATGGGAACGTTTTGCAGGAGAAACTTTTACTGTGGTTTCTCAGTTTATTTCCTAGTGCCGGTTTGAAGTTCCTGCAGTTTTCACTGTAAAACCGTGTTGGAACTGGGACCCCCCATATATATATTTATGGAGTGGAGTTTGCAACTGAAAAGAACCTTTTTCTTCCCAAGAAACTAGGTGAAGAACGGCTTTCACACACCCTTATATCTCAGAACTGAGCATGTGGGGAGACGTTCGTTCATCGAGCACAAAGGGAAAGAGTTGCAGGAGAAATTTTTACTCAGTTTTCTCAGTTTGTTTCCTAGTGCCGGTTTGAATTTCCTGCAGTTTTCACTGTAAAACCGAGTTTGAGCTAGTACCTCAGAATATATATGTATGGAGTGGAGTTTGCACCTGAAAAGAAACTGTGTTCCCAACAAGCTACTTGAAGTACGATTTTCACACACACTTATCTCTCAGAACTGAGCATGTGGAGAGAAGTTCGTTCATCTAGCACAAAGGGAACGGGTTGCATGAGAAACTTTTACTCTGGTTTCTCATTCTGTTTCCTTGTGCCGGTTTGAAATTCTTGCATTTTTCATCGTAAAACCAAGTTGGATCTAGTACCTACCCATATATATGCATGGAGTTGAATTTGCAACTGAAAAGAAACTTTGTGTTCTCAAAAAGTTAGGTGAAGGCGGCTTTCACACACACATAACTCTCAGAACAGAGCATGTGGATAGAAGTTCGTTCATCTAACACAAAGGGAACGGGATGCAGGGGAAATTTTTCCTCTTGTTTCTCAGTCTGTTTCCTAGTGCCGGTTTGAAGTTCCTGCAGTTTTCACTTTAAAACCGAGTTGGACCTAGTACCTGACCATAAATATGTATGGAGTGGAGATTGCAACTGAAAAGAAACTTTGTGTTCAAAAAAGCAATGTGAAGTATGGCTTTCACACACAATTACTTCTCAGACCTTAGCATGTGGAGAGACTTTCGTTCATCTAGAAAAAAGGGAACGGGTTGCAGGAGAAACTTTTTCTCTGGTTTCTCAGTCTGTTTCCTAGTGCCTGTATGATGTTCCTGCAGTTTTCACTGTAAAACCGTGTTGGAACTAGTACCTGACCATAAATATGTATGGATTGGAGTTTGCAACTTAAAAGATACTTTGGGTTCCCAACAAGCTAGTTGAAGGGAGGCTTTCACAAACAATTATCAATCAGAACTGAGCATGTGGAGAGACTTTCGTTCATCTGGAACAAATGGAACGGTTTGCAGGGAAACTGTTACTCAGGTTTCTCATTCTGTTTCCTAGTGCCGGTTTGAAGTTCCTGCACTTTTCACTGTAAAACCTAGTTGGAGCTAGTACCTACCCATATATATTTATGGAATGGAGTTTGCAACTGAAAAGATACTTTGTGTTCCCAACAAGCTAGGTGAAGGACGGCTTTCACACACACTTATCTCTCAGAAATGAGCATGTGGAGAGACGTTCGTTCATCTAACACAAAGGGAACTGGTTGCAGGGGAAACTTTTACTCTGGTTTCTCAGTCTGTTTCCTAGTGCCGGTTTGAAGTTCCTGCATTTTTCACTGTAAAAATGAGTTGGAGCTAGTGCCTCCCCATATATATGTATGGAGTGGAGTTTTCAACTGAAAAGAATCATTGTGTTCCAAACAAGATAGTTGAAGGACGGCTTTCACACACACTTTTCTCTCAGAACTGAGTATGTGGAGTGAAAGTTCGTTCATCTAGCACAAAAGGAACGGGTTGCAGGAGCCACTATTACTCTGATTTCTCAGTCTGTTTCCTAGTGCCGGTTAGAAGTTCCTGCAGTTTTCACTGTAAATCCGTGTTGGAGCTAGTACCTCCCCTTATATATTTATGGAGTGGAGTTTGCTACTGAAAAGTAACTTTGTGTTCCCAGCAAGCTAGATGAAGTATGGCTATTACAAACATTTTTCTCTCAGAACTGAGCATGTGGAGAGAAGTTCGTTCAACTAGAAAAAGGGAACGGGTTGCAGGGAAACTGTTACTCTGGATTCTCAGTGTGTTTCCTAGTGCAGGTTTGAAATTCCTGCAGTTTTCAATGTAAAACCGTGTTGGAGCTAGTACCTCCCCATATATATCTATGGAGTGGAGTTTGCAAATGAAATTAGTATTTGTGTTCCCAACAAGCTATGTGAAGGACGGCTTTCAAACACACTTATATCTCAGAACTGAGCATTTGGAGAGAATTTCATTTATTTAGCACAAATTGAACGGTTTGCAGGAGGAACTTTATTCTGGATTCTCAGTCTGTTTCCTAGTGCCGGTTGAAGTTCCTGCAGTTTTAATTGTAAAATCGAGTTGGAGCTAGTACATCCCCGTATATATGTATGGAGTGGATTTTGCAACTGAAAAGAAACTTTGTGTTCCCAACAAGCGAGGTGAAGGAAGGCTTTCACACACACTTATCTCTCAGAACTGAGCATGTGGAGAGACGTTCGTTCATCTAGCACAATGGGAACGTTTTGCAGGAGAAACTTTTACTGTGGTTTCTCAGTCTGTTTCCTAGTGCCGGTTTGAAGTTCCTGCAGTTTTCACTGTAAAATAGATTTGGAGCTAGTACCACCCCTTATAAATATATATACAGGTGTTTGCAACTGAAAGGAAAGTTTGTGTTCCCAACAAGCTAGGTGAAGGGCGGCTTTCACCCACACTTATCTCTCAGAACTGAGCATGTGGAGAAACGTTCATTCATCTAGCACAATGGGAACGTTTTGCAGGAGAAACTTTTACTGTGGTTTCTCAGTTTGTTTCCTAGTGCCGGTTTGAAGTTCCTGCAGTTTTCACTGTAAAACCGTGTTGGAACTGGGACCCCCCATATATATATTTATGGAGTGGAGTTTGCAACTGAAAAGAACCTTTTTCTTCCCAAGAAACTAGGTGAAGAACGGCTTTCACACACCCTTATATCTCAGAACTGAGCATGTGGGGAGACGTTCGTTCATCGAGCACAAAGGGAAAGAGTTGCAGGAGAAATTTTTACTCAGTTTTCTCAGTTTGTTTCCTAGTGCCGGTTTGAATTTCCTGCAGTTTTCACTGTAAAACCGAGTTTGAGCTAGTACCTCAGAATATATATGTATGGAGTGGAGTTTGCATCTGAAAAGAAACTGTGTTCCCAACAAGCTACTTGAAGTACGATTTTCACACACACTTATCTCTCAGAACTGAGCATGTGGAGAGAAGTTCGTTCATCTAGCACAAAGGGAACGGGTTGCATGAGAAACTTTTACTCTGGTTTCTCATTCTGTTTCCTTGTGCCGGTTTGAAATTCTTGCATTTTTCATCGTAAAACCAAGTTGGATCTAGTACCTACCCATATATATGCATGGAGTTGAATTTGCAACTGAAAAGAAACTTTGTGTTCTCAAAAAGTTAGGTGAAGGCGGCTTTCACACACACATAACTCTCAGAACAGAGCATGTGGATAGAAGTTCGTTCATCTAACACAAAGGGAACGGGATGCAGGGGAAATTTTTCCTATTGTTTCTCAGTCTGTTTCCTAGTGCCGGTTTGAAGTTCCTGCAGTTTTCACTTTAAAACCGAGTTGGACCTAGTACCTGACCATAAATATGTATGGAGTGGAGATTGCAACTGAAAAGAAACTTTGTGTTCAAAAAAGCAATGTGAAGTATGGCTTTCACACACAATTACTTCTCAGACCTTAGCATGTGGAGAGACTTTCGTTCATCTAGAAAAAAGGGAACGGGTTGCAGGAGAAACTTTTTCTCTGGTTTCTCAGTCTGTTTCCTAGTGCCTGTATGATGTTCCTGCAGTTTTCACTGTAAAACCGTGTTGGAACTAGTACCTGACCATAAATATGTATGGATTGGAGTTTGCAACTTAAAAGATACTTTGGGTTCCCAACAAGCTAGTTGAAGGGAGGCTTTCACAAACAATTATCAATCAGAACTGAGCATGTGGAGAGACTTTCGTTCATCTGGAACAAATGGAACGGTTTGCAGGGAAACTGTTACTCAGGTTTCTCATTCTGTTTCCTAGTGCCGGTTTGAAGTTCCTGCACTTTTCACTGTAAAACCTAGTTGGAGCTAGTACCTACCCATATATATTTATGGAATGGAGTTTGCAACTGAAAAGATACTTTGTGTTCCCAACAAGCTAGGTGAAGGACGGCTTTCACACACACTTATCTCTCAGAAATGAGCATGTGGAGAGACGTTCGTTCATCTAACACAAAGGGAACTGGTTGCAGGGGAAACTTTTACTCTGGTTTCTCAGTCTGTTTCCTAGTGCCGGTTTGAAGTTCCTGCATTTTTCACTGTAAAAATGAGTTGGAGCTAGTGCCTCCCCATATATATGTATGGAGTGGAGTTTTCAACTGAAAAGAATCATTGTGTTCCAAACAAGATAGTTGAAGGACGGCTTTCACACACACTTTTCTCTCAGAACTGAGTATGTGGAGTGAAGTTCGTTCATCTAGCACAAAAGGAACGGGTTGCAGGAGCCACTATTACTCTGATTTCTCAGTCTGTTTCCTAGTGCCGGTTAGAAGTTCCTGCAGTTTTCACTGTAAATCCGTGTTGGAGCTAGTACCTCCCCTTATATATTTATGGAGTGGAGTTTGCTACTGAAAAGTAACTTTGTGTTCCCAGCAAGCTAGATGAAGTATGGCTATTACAAACATTTTTCTCTCAGAACTGAGCATGTGGAGAGAAGTTCGTTCAACTAGAAAAAGGGAACGGGTTGCAGGGAAACTGTTACTCTGGATTCTCAGTGTGTTTCCTAGTGCAGGTTTGAAATTCCTGCAGTTTTCAATGTAAAACCGTGTTGGAGCTAGTACCTCCCCATATATATCTATGGAGTGGAGTTTGCAAATGAAATTAGTATTTGTGTTCCCAACAAGCTATGTGAAGGACGGCTTTCAAACACATTTATATCTCAGAACTGAGCATTTGGAGAGAATTTCATTTATTTAGCACAAATTGAACGGTTTGCAGGAGGAACTTTATTCTGGATTCTCAGTCTGTTTCCTAGTGCCGGTTGAAGTTCCTGCAGTTTTAATTGTAAAATCGAGTTGGAGCTAGTACATCCCCGTATATATGTATGGAGTGGATTTTGCAACTGGAAAGAAACTTTGTGTTCCCAACAAGCGAGGTGAAGGAAGGCTTTCACACACACTTATCTCTCAGAACTGAGCATGTGGAGAGACGTTCGTTCATCTAGCACAATGGGAACGTTTTGCAGGAGAAACTTTTACTGTGGTTTCTCAGTCTGTTTCCTAGTGCCGGTTTGAAGTTCCTGCAGTTTTCACTGTAAAATAGATTTGGAGCTAGTACCACCCCTTATAAATATATATACAGGTGTTTGCAACTGAAAGGAAACTTTGTGTTCCCAACAAGCTAGGTGAAGGGCGGCTTTCACCCACACTTATCTCTCAGAACTGAGCATGTGGAGAAACGTTCGTTCATCTAGCACAATGGGAACGTTTTGCAGGAGAAACTTTTACTGTGGTTTCTCAGTCTGTTTCCTAGTGCCGGTTTGAAGTTCCTGCAGTTTTCACTGTAAAACCGAGTTGGAACTGGGACCTCCCCATATATATATTTA
This sequence comes from Camelus dromedarius, assembly GCF_036321535.1. Lineage (NCBI taxonomy): Eukaryota > Metazoa > Chordata > Mammalia > Artiodactyla > Camelidae > Camelus > Camelus dromedarius. The sequence goes on along the minus strand of NC_087470.1, from coordinate 10,113,381 downwards.
TGGAGTGAAGTTTGCAAGTGGAAAGCAACTTTTTCTTCCCAAGAAGCTAGGTGAAGAACGGCTTTAACACACACTTATCTCTCAGAACTGACCATGTGGAGAGACGTTCGTTCATCGAGCACAAATGGAATGGGTTGCAGGAGAAATTTTTACTCAGTTTTCTCAGTTTGTTTCCTAGTTCCGGTTTGAAGTTCCTGCAGTTTTAATTGTAAAATCGAGTTGGAGATAGTACCTCCCCGTATATATGTATGGAGTGGAGTTTGCAACTGAAATCAAACTTTGTGTTCCCAAAAGGTTAGGTGAAGACTGCTTTCACACACACATACCTCTCAGAACTGAGCATGTGGATAGAAGTTCGTTCATCTAACACAAAGGGAACGGGATGCAGGGGAAATTTTTCAACTTGTTTCTAAGTCTGTTTCCTAGTGCCGGTTAGAAGTTCCTGCAGTTTTCACTTTAAATCCGAGTTGGAGTTAGTACCTCCCCATATATACGTATTGAGTGGAGTTTGCAACTTAAAAGAAACCTTGTGTTCCCAAAAGCAAGGTGAAGTACGGCTTTCAAACACAATTATCTGTCAGAACTGAGCATGTGGAGAGACGTTCGTTCATCTAGAAAAAAGGGAACGGGTTGCAGGGGAAACTTTTACTCTGGTTTTTTTGTCTGTTTCCTAGTGCCGGTTTGAAGCTCCTGCAGTTTTCACTGTAAAACCGATTTGGAGCTAGTACCTTCCCATATATATGTATGGAGTGGAGTTTGCAAAAGAAAATAGTATTTGTGTTCCCAACAAGCTATGTGAAGGACGGCTTTCAAACACACTTATATCTCAGAACTGAGCATTTGGAGAGAATTTCATTCATTTAGCACAAACTGAACGGTTTGCAGGAGAAACTTTATTCTGGTTTCTCAGTCTGTTTCCTAGTGCCGGTTGAAGTTCCTGCAGTATTCATTGTAAAACTGAGTTGGAGCTAGTACCTCCCCGTATATATGAATGGAGTGGAGTTTGCAACTGAAAAGAAACTTTGTGTTCCCTACAAGCGAGGTGAAGGATGGCTTTCACACACACTTATCACTCAGACCTGAGCATGTGGACAGACGTTCGTTCATCTAGCACAAAGGGAACGTGTTGCAGGGGAAACTGTTACTCTGGTATCTCAGCCTGTTTCCTAGTGCCGGTTTGAAGTCCCTGCAGTTTTCACTGTAAAATAGAGTTGGAGCTAGTACCACCCCTTATAAATATATGGACAGGTGTTTGCTATTGAAAAGAAACTTTGTGTTCCCAACAAGCTAGGTGAAATACGGCTTTCACACACCATTATTTCTCAGAAATGAGCATATGGAGAGACTTTCGTTCATCTAGCACAAAGGGAACAGGTTGCAGGAGAAACTATTACTCTGGTTTCTCAGTCTGTTTCCTAGTGCCGGTTTGAAGTTCCTGCAGTTTTCACTGTAAAACCGAGTTGGAACTGGGACCTCCCCATATATATATTTATGGAGTGGAGTTTGCAACTGAAAAGAAACTTTTTCTTCCCAAGGAGCTAGGTGAAGAACGGCTTTCACACACCCTTATCTCTCAGAACTGAGCATGTGGGGAGACGTTCGTTCATCGAGCACAAATTGAAAGAGTTGCAGGAGAAATTTTTACTCAGTTTTCTCAGTTTGTTTCCTAGTGCCGGTTTGATGTTCCTGCAGTTTTCACTCTAAAACCGAGTTGGAGCTAGTACCTCAGAATATATATGTATGGATTGGAGTTTGCACCTGAAAGAAACTTTGTGTTCCCAACAAGCTAGTTGAAGTACGATTTTCACACACACTTATCTCTCAGAACTGAGCATGTGGAGAGAAGTTCGTTCATCTAGCACAAAGGGAACGGGTTGCATGAGAATCTTTTACTCTGGTTTCTCATTCTGTTTCCTTGTGCCGGTTTGAAATTCTTCCATTTTTCATTGTAAAACCGAGCTGGATCTTGTACCTACCCATATATATGTATGGAGTTGAATTTGCAACTGAAAAGAAATTTGTGTTCCCAAAATGTTAGTTGAAGACGGCTTTCACACACACATAACTCTCAGAACTGAGCATGTGGATAGAAGTTCGTTCATCTAACACAAAGGGAACGGGATGAAGGGGAAATTTTTCCTCTTGTTTCTCAGTCTGTTTCCTAGTGCCGGTTAGAATTTCCTGCAGTTTTCACTTTAAAACCGAGTTGGAGTTAGTACCTCCCCATATATACGTATTGAGTGGAGTTTTCAACTTAAAAGAAACCTTGTGTTCCCAAAAGCAAGGTGAAGTACGGCTTTCAAACACAATTATCTGTCAGAACTGAGCATGTGGACAGACGTTCGTCATCTAGAAAAAAGGGAACGGGTTGCAGGAGAAAATTTTACTCTGGTATCTTTGTCTGTTTCCTAGTGCCGGTTTGAAGCTCCTGCAGTTTTCACTGTAAAACCGATTTGGAGCTAGTACCTTCCCATATATATGAATGGAGTGGAGTTTGCGAATGAAAATAGTATTTTTGTTCCCAACAAGCTATGTGAAGGACGGCTTTCAAACACACTTATATCTCAGAACTGAGAATTTGGAGAGAATTTCATTCATTTAGCACAAATTGAACGCTTTGCAGGAGAAACTTTATTCTGGTTTCTCAGTCTGTTTCCTAGTGCCGGTTTAAGTTCCTGCAGTTTTAATTGTAAAACCGATTTGGAGCTAGTACCTCCCCGTATATATGTATGGAGTGGAGTTTGCAACTGAAAAGAAACTTTGTGTTCCCAACAAGCTAGGTGAAGGACGGCTTTCACCCACACTTATCTCTCAGAACTGAGCATGTGGAGAGACGTTCGTTCATCTAGCACAATGGGAACGGTTTGCAGGAGAAACTTTTACTGTGGTTTCTCAGTCTGTTTCCTAGTGCCGGTTTGAAGTTCCTGCAGTTTTCACTGTAAAACGAAGTTGGAGCTAATACCTCCCCATATATATGTATGGAGTTGAATTTGCAACTGAAAAGAAATTTGTGTTCCCAAAATGTTAGTTGAAGACGGCTTTCACACACACATAACTCTCAGAACTGAGCATGTGGATAGAAGTTCGTTCATCTAACACAAAGGGAACGGGATGAAGGGGAAATTTTTCCTCTTGTTTCTCAGTCTGTTTCCTAGTGCCGGTTAGAATTTCCTGCAGTTTTCACTTTAAAACCGAGTTGGAGTTAGTACCTCCCCATATATACGTATTGAGTGGAGTTTTCAACTTAAAAGAAACCTTGTGTTCCCAAAAGCAAGGTGAAGTACGGCTTTCAAACACAATTATCTGTCAGAACTGAGCATGTGGACAGACGTTCGTCATCTAGAAAAAAGGGAACGGGTTGCAGGAGAAAATTTTACTCTGGTATCTTTGTCTGTTTCCTAGTGCCGGTTTGAAGCTCCTGCAGTTTTCACTGTAAAACCGATTTGGAGCTAGTACCTTCCCATATATATGAATGGAGTGGAGTTTGCGAATGAAAATAGTATTATTTTTCCCAACAAGCTATGTGAAGGACGGCTTTCAAACACACTTATATCTCAGAACTGAGAATTTGGAGAGAATTTCATTCATTTAGCACAAATTGAACGCTTTGCAGGAGAAACTTTATTCTGGTTTCTCAGTCTGTTTCCTAGTGCCGGTTTAAGTTCCTGCAGTTTTAATTGTAAAACCGATTTGGAGCTAGTACCTCCCCGTATATATGTATGGAGTGGAGTTTGCAACTGAAAAGAAACTTTGTGTTCCCAACAAGCTAGGTGAAGGACGGCTTTCACCCACACTTATCTCTCAGAACTGAGCATGTGGAGAGACGTTCGTTCATCTAGCACAATGGGAACGGTTTGCAGGAGAAACTTTTACTGTGGTTTCTCAGTCTGTTTCCTAGTGCCGGTTTGAAGTTCCTGCAGTTTTCACTGTAAAACGAAGTTGGAGCTAATACCTCCCCATATATATATATGGAGTGGAGTTTTCATCTAAAAATTAACTTTGTTTTCTGAACCAGCTTTGTGAAGGATGGTTTTCACACACACTTATCTCTAAGAATTGAGCATGTGGAGAGACGTTCGTTCATCTAGCACAAATTGAAATGTTGCAGGAGAAATTGTTACTCTGGTTTCTCAGTCTCTTTCCTAGTGCCGGTTTGAAATTCCTGCATTCTTCAATGTAAAACAGTGCTGGAGCTAGTACCTCCCCATATATATGTATCGAGTGGAGTTTGCAACTGAAAAGAAACTTTGTGTTCCAAACAAGCTAGGTGAATGACGTCTTTCACACACACTTAACTCTCAGAACTAAGCATGTGGAGAGACGTTCGTTCATCTAGCACAAATGAACGGATGGCAGAAGAAACTTTTACTCTGTTTTCTCAGTCTTTTTCCTAGTGCCGTGTTGAAGTTCCTGCAGTTTTCACTGTAAAACCGAGTTGGAGCTAGTACCTCCCCATATATATGTATGGAGTGGAGTTTGCAACTAAAAAGTAACTTTGTGTTCCCAACAAGCTAGGTGAAAGACGGCTTTCACACACCATTATTTCTCAGAAATGAGCATATGGAGAGACTTTCGTTCATCTAGCACAAAGGGAACAGGTTGCAGGAGAAACTTTTACTCTGATTTCTCAGTTTGTTTCCTAGTGCCTGTTTGAAGTTCCTGAATTTTTCACTATAAAACCGTCTTGGAGCTAGTATCTCCCCATATATATGTATGGAGTTGAGTTGGCAAGTGAAAAGAATCATTTTGTTCCCAACAAGCTAGGTGATGGAAAGCTTTCCCACACACTTATTTCTCAGAACTGAGCATATGGAGAGACGTTCGTTCGTCTAGCACAAAGGAAAGATTTGCAGGAGAAACTGTTACTCTGGTTTCTCAGTCTGTTTCCTAGTGCCGTTTTGAAGTTCCTGCAGCTTTCACTGTAAAATCGAGTTGGAGCTAGTACCTCCCCATATATATATATGGAGAGGAGATTGCAACTGAAAAGAAACTATGTTTTCCCAACAAGCTAGTTGAAGAACGGCTTTCACACACACTTATCTCTCAGAAATGAGCATGTGGAGAGATGTTCGTTCATCTAACACAAAGGGAGCGGTTTGCAGGGGAAATTTTTACTCTGGTTTCTCAGTCTGTTTCCTTGTGCCGTTTTGAAGTTCCTGAATTTTTCACTGTAAAACGAAGTTGGAGCTAGTACCTACACATTTATATGTATGGAGTTGAATTAGAAAATGAAAAGAAACTTTGTGTTCCCAAAAAGTTAACTGAAGGACGGTTTTCACACACACTTACCTCTCAGAACTGAGATTGTGTAGTGACTATCGTTCATGTAGCACAAAGGGAACGGGTTGCAGTAGAAACTTTTACTGTGGTTTCTCAGTCTGTTTCCTAGTGCCGGTTTTAAGTTCCTGCAGTTTTCACTTTAAAACCGAGTTGGACCTAGTACCTAACAATATATATGCATGGAGTGGAGTTTGCAACTGAAAGAAACTTTGTGTTCAAAAAAGCAATGTGAAGTATGGCTTTCACACACAATTACCTCTCAGACCTTAGTATGTGGAGAGACTTTCGTTCATCTAGAAAAAAGGGATCGGGTTGCAGGAGAAACTTTTACTCTGGTTTCTCAGTCTGTTTCCTAGTGCCTGTTTGAAGTTCCTGCACTTTTCACTCTAAAACCAAATTGGATCTAGTAACTCCCCATTTATATGTATGGAGTGGAGTTTGCAAATTAAAAGAAACTTTGTTTTCCCAACAAGCTGCGTGAAGGTCGGCTTTCACACACAATTATCTGTCTAGAACTGAGCATGTGGAGAGACGTTCGTTCATGTAGCACAAATGGATCGGTTCGTAGGAGAAACATATTCTCTGGTTTCTCAGTGTGTTACCTACTGCCAGTTTGAAATTTCTGCATTTTTCATTGTAATACAGTGTTGGAGCTAGTATATCCCCTTATATATGTATGGATTGGAGTTTGCAACTGAAAAGAAACTTTGTGTTCCCAACAAGCGAGGTGAAGGATGGCTTTCACACACACTTATCACTCAGACCTGAGCATGTGGAGAGACGTTCGTTCATCTAGCACAAAGGGAACGTGTTGCAGGAGAAACTGTTACTCTGGTTTCTCAGCCTGTTTCCTAGTGCAGGTTTGATGTTCCTGCATTTTTCACTGTAAAACCGAGTTGGAGCTAGTACCACCCCTTATAAATATATGGACAGGTGTTTGCAATTGAAAAGAAACTTTGTGTTCCCAACAAGCTAGGTGAAGGACGGCTTTCACCCACACTTATCTCTCAGAACTGAGCATGTGGAGAGACGTTCGTTCATCTAGCACAATGGGAACGGTTTGCAGGAGAAACTTTTACTGTGGTTTCTCAGTCTGTTTCCTAGTGCCGGTTTGATGTTCCTGCAGTTTTCACTGTAAAACCGAGTTGGAGCTAGTACATCCCCATATATATGTATGGAGTGGAGTTTGCAACTAAAAAGAAACTTTGTTTTCCGAACCAGCTTTGTGAAGGATGGCTTTCACACACACTTATCTCTAAGAACTGAGAATGTGGAGAGACGTTCGTTCATCTAGCACAAATTGAAATGTTGCAGGAGAAATTGTTACTCTGGTTTCTCAGTCTCTTTCCTAGTGCCGGTTTGAAATTCCTGCATTCTTCAATGTAAAACAGTGCTGGAGCTAGTACCTCCCCATATATATGTATCGAGTGGAGTTTGCAACTGAAAAGAAACTTTGTGTTCCAAACAAGCTAGGTGAATGACGTCTTTCACACACACTTAACTCTCAGGACTAAGCATGTGGAGAGACTTTCGTTCATGTAGCACAAATGAACGGATGGCAGGAGAAACTTTTACTCTGTTTTCTCAGTCTACTTCCTAGTGCCGTGTTGAAGTTCCTGCAGTTTTCACTGTAAAACCGAGTTGGAGCTAGTACTTCCCCATATATATGTATGGAGTGGAGTTTGCAACTAAAAAGAAACTTTGTGTTCCCAACAAGCTAGGTGAAAGACGGCTTTCACACACCATTATTTCTCAGAAATGAGCATATGGAGAGACTTTCGTTCATCTAGCACAAAGGGAACAGGTTGCAGGAGAAACTATTACTCTGGTTTCTCAGTCTGTTTCCTAGTGCCGGTTTGAAGTTCCTGCAGTTTTCACTGTAAAACCGAGTTGGAACTGGGACCTCCCCATATATATATTTATGGAGTGGAGTTTGCAACTGAAAAGAAACTTTTTCTTCCCAAGGAGCTAGGTGAAGAACGGCTTTCACACACCCTTATCTCTCAGAACTGAGCATGTGGGGAGACGTTCGTTCATCGAGCACAAAGGGAAAGAGTTGCAGGAGAAATTTTTACTCAGTTTTCTCAGTTTGTTTCCTAGTGCCGGTTTGATGTTCCTGCAGTTTTCACTCTAAAACCGAGTTGGAGCTAGTACCTCAGAATATATATGTATGGATTGGAGTTTGCACCTGAAAGAAACTTTGTGTTCCCAACAAGCTAGTTGAAGTACGATTTTCACACACACTTATCTCTCAGAACTGAGCATGTGGAGAGAAGTTCGTTCATCTAGCACAAAGGGAACGGGTTGCATGAGAATCTTTTACTCTGGTTTCTCATTCTGTTTCCTTGTGCCGGTTTGAAATTCTTGCATTTTTCATTGTAAAACCGAGCTGGATCTTGTACCTACCCATATATATGTATGGAGTTGAATTTGCAACTGAAAAGAAATTTGTGTTCCCAAAATGTTAGTTGAAGACGGCTTTCACACACACATAACTCTCAGAACTGAGCATGTGGATAGAAGTTCGTTCATCTAACACAAAGGGAACGGGATGAAGGGGAAATTTTTCCTCTTGTTTCTCAGTCTGTTTCCTAGTGCCGGTTAGAAGTTCCTGCAGTTTTCACTTAAAAACGAGTTGGAGTTAGTACCTCCCCATATATACGTATTGAGTGGAGTTTTCAACTTAAAAGAAACCTTGTGTTCCCAAAAGCAAGGTGAAGAACGGCTTTCAAACACAATTATCTCTCAGAACTGAGCATGTGGAGAGACGTTCGTCATCTAGAAAAAAGGGAACGGTTTGCAGGAGAAAATTTTACTCTGGTATCTTTGTCTGTTTCCTAGTGCCGGTTTGAAGCTCCTGCAGTTTTCACTGTAAAACCGATTTGGAGCTAGTACCTTCCCATATATATGAATGGAGTGGAGTTTGCAAATGAAAATAGTATTTTTGTTCCCAACAAGCTATGTGAAGGACGGCTTTCAAACACACTTATATCTCAGAACTGAGAATTTGGAGAGAATTTCATTCATTTAGCACAAATTGAACGCTTTGCAGGAGAAACTTTATTCTGGTTTCTCAGTCTGTTTCCTAGTGCCGGTTTAAGTACCTGCAGTTTTAATTGTAAAACCGATTTGGAGCTAGTACCTCCCCGTATATATGTATGGAGTGGAGTTTGCAACTGAAAAGAAACTTTGTGTTCCCAACAAGTTAGGTGAAGGACGGCTTTCACCCACACTTATCTCTCAGAACTGAGCATGTGGAGAGACGTTCGTTCATCTAGCACAATGGGAACGGTTTGCAGGAGAAACTTTTACTGTGGTTTCTCAGTCTGTTTCCTAGTGCCGGTTTGAAGTTCCTGCAGTTTTCACTGTGAAACCGAGTTGGAGCTAGTACATCCCCATATATATGTATGGAGTGGTGTTTGCAACTAAAAAGAAACTTTGTTTTCTGAACCAGCTTTGTGAAGGATGGTTTTCACACACACTTATCTCTAAGAATTGAGCATGTGGAGAGACGTTCGTTCATCTAGCACAAATTGAAATGTTGCAGGAGAAATTGTTACTCTGGTTTCTCAGTCTCTTTCCTAGTGCCGGTTTGAAATTCCTGCATTCTTCAATGTAAAACTGTGCTGGAGCTAGTACCTCCCCATATATATGTATCGAGTGGAGTTTGCAACTGAAAAGAAACTTTGTGTTCCAAACCAGCTAGGTGAAGGACGTCTTTCACACACACTTAACTCTCAGAACTGAGCATGTGGAGAGACGTTCGTTCATCTAGCACAAATGAACGGATGGCAGAAGAAACTTTTACTGTTTTCTCAGTCTTTTTCCTAGTGCCGTGTTGAAGTTCCTGCAGTTTTCACTGTAAAACCGAGTTGGAGCTAGTACCTCCCCATATATATGTATGGAGTGGAGTTTGCAACTAAAAAGAAACTTTGTGTTCCCAACAAGCTAGGTGAAAGACGGCTTTCACACACCATTATTTCTCAGAAATGAGCATATGGAGAGACTTTCGTTCATCTAGCACAAAGGGAACAGGTTGCAGGAGAAACTTTTACTCTGGTTTCTCAGTTTGTTTCCTAGTGCCTGTTTGAAGTTCCTGAATTTTTCACTATAAAACCGTCTTGGAGCTAGTATCTCCCCATATAATTGTATGGAGTTGAGTTGGCAAGTGAAAAGAATCATTTTGTTCCCAACAAGCTAGGTGATGGAAAGCTTTCCCACACACTTATTTCTCAGAACTGAGCATGTGGAGAGACGTTCGTTCGTCTAGCACAAAGGAAAGATTTGCAGGAGAAACTGTTACTCTGGTTTCTCAGTCTGTTTCCTAGTGCCGGTTTGAAGTTCCTGCAGCTTTCACTGTAAAATCGAGTTGGATCTAGTACCTCCCCATATATATATATGGAGAGGAGTTTGCAACTGAAAAGAAACTATGTTTTCCCAACAAGCTAGTTGAAGAACGGCTTTCACACACACTTATCTCTCAGAAATGAGCATGTGGAGAGACGTTCGTTCATCTAACACAAAGGGAACGGTTTGCAGGGGAAATTTTTACTCTGGTTTCTCAGTCTGTTTCCTTGTGCCGTTTTGAAGTTCCTGAATTTTTCACTGTAAAACGAAGTTGGAGCTAGTACCTACACATTTATATGTATGGAGTTGAATTAGAAAATGAAAAGAAACTTTGTGTTCCCAAAAAGTTAACTGAAGGACGGCTTTCACACACACTTACCTCTCAGAACTGAGATTGTGTAGTGACTATCGTTCATGTAGCACAAAGGGAACGGGTTGCAGTAGAAACTTTTACTGTGGTTTCTCAGTCTGTTTCCTAGTGCCGGTTTTAAGTTCCTGCAGTTTTCACTTTAAAACCGAGTTGGACCTAGTACCTAACAATATATATGCATGGAGTGGAGTTTGCAACTGAAAAGAAACTTTGTGTTCAAAAAAGCAATGTGAAGTATGGCTTTCACACACAATTACCTCTCAGACCTTAGTATGTGGAGAGACTTTCGTTCATCTAGAAAAAAGGGATCGGGTTGCAGGAGAAACTTTTACTCTGGTTTATCAGTCTGTTTCCTAGTGCCTGTTTGAAGTTCCTGCACTTTTCACTCTAAAACCAAATTGGATCTAGTAACTCCCCATTTATATGTATGGAGTGGAGTTTGCAAATTAAAAGAAACTTTGTTTTCCCAACAAGCTGCGTGAAGGTCGGCTTTCACACACAATTATCTGTCTAGAACTGAGCATGTGGAGAGACGTTCGTTCATGTAGCACAAATGGATCGGTTCGTAGGAGAAACATATTCTCTGGTTTCTCAGTGTGTTACCTACTGCCAGTTTGAAATTTCTGCATTTTTTCATTGTAATACAGTGTTGGAGCTAGTATATCCCCTTATATATGTATGGATTGGAGTTTGCAACTGAAAAGAAACATTGTGTTCCCAACAAGCTGCGTGAAGTGCGGCTTTAACACACCCTTATCTCTCAGAGCCTAGCATGTGGAGAGACGTTCGTTCTTCTAGCACAAAAGGAACGGGTTGCAGGAGAAACTTTTACTCTGGTTTCTGAGTCTATTTCCTAGTGCCGGTTTGAAGATCCTGCAGTTTTCTCTGCAAAATCCTGTTGGAACTAGTACCTCCCCATATATAAATATGGAATGGATTTTGCAACTGAAAAGAAATTTTGTGTTCCCAACAAGCTAGTTGAAGAACCGCTTTCACACACACTTATCTCTCAGACCTGAGCATGTGGAGAGACGTTTGTTCATCGAGCACAAAGGGAAAGGTTTGCAAGTGAAATTTTTCTCTTGTTTCTCTGTCTATTTCCAATTGCCTGTTTGAATTTCCTGCAGTGTTCACTATAAAACCGTGTTGGAGCTAGTTCCTCCCCATATATATGTATGGATTGGAGTTTGCAAATGAAAAGAAACTTTGTTTTCCAAACAAGATAGGTGAAGGACGGCTTTAACACACCCTTATCTCTCAGAACCAAGCATGTGGAGAGACGTTCATTCTTCTAGAACAAAGGAAAGATTTGCAGGAGAAACATTTCCTCTGGTTTCTCCGTCTCTTTCCTAGTTCCGTGTTGAAGTTCCTGCAGTTTTCATTGTAAACCCGAGTTGTAGCTAGTACCTACCCAAATATATGAATGGAGTGTAGTTTGCAACTGAAAAGAAACTTTGTGTTCAAAACAAGCGAGTTGAAGGACTTCTTTCTCACGCAGATATCCCTCAGAACTGAGCATGTGGAGAGACTTTCGTTCATCTAGCACAAAGTGAACGGTTTGCAGAAGAAATTTTACTCAGGTTTCTCAGTCTGTTTCAGAGTGCCGGTTTGAATTTCCAGCAGTTTTCACTGTAAAATATGGTTGGAGCTATTTCCAGCCCATGTATATGTATGGAGTGTAGATTACAACTGAAAAGAAACTTTGTGTTCCTAACAAGCTAAGTTAAGGACAGATTTCACACACACTTACCTCTCAGAACTGAGCATGTGGTGAGACGTTCGTTCTCCTAGCATAAAGGGAACGGGTTGCAGGAGCAATATTTACTCAGGTTTCTCAGTCTGTTTCCTAGTGCCTGTGTGAAGTCCTTGCAGTATTCACTGTAAAACAGAGTCGGAGCTAGTACCTCCCCATGTATATGTATGGAGGGGAGTTTGCAACTGAAAAGAAACTTTGTGTTCCCAACAAGCTAGTTGAAGCACGGCTTTCACACACACTTATCTTTCAGAACTGAGCATGTGGAGAGACATTCGTTCATCGAACACAAAAGAATGGATTGCAAGTGAAAATTTTTCTCTTGTTTCTCAGTCTGTTTCCTATTGCTGGTTTGAGTTCTTGCAGTTTTCACTGAAAAATAGTGTTGCAGCTTGTTCCTCCTTATATATTTATATGGAGTGGAGTTTGCAACTGAAAAGAAACTTTGTGTTCCCAACAAGCTGTGTGAAGCACGGCTTTAACACACCCATATCTCTCAGAACCTAGCATGTGGAGAGACGTTCGTTCTTCTAGCACAAATGGAATGGGTTGCAGGAGAAACTTTTACTCTCGTTTCTCAGTCTGTTTCCTAGTGCCGGTTTGAAGTTCCTGCAGTTTTCACTGCAAAATCGTGTTGGAACTATTACCTCCCCATATATAAATATAAATTGGATTTTGCAACTGAAAAGAAACTTTGTGTTCACGACAAGCTAGGTGAAGGAAGGCTTTCACACACACATATCCCTCAGAACTGAGCATGTGGAGAGACTTTCGTTCTTCTAGCACAATGGGAACGGTTTGCAGGAGAATCTTTTACTCTTGTATCTCAGTCTGTTTCCCAGTGCCGGCTTGAAGTTTCTGCAGTTTTCACTGTAAAACCTAGTTGGAGCTAGTACCACCCCATATAGATGTATGGAGTGGAGTTTGCAACTGAAAAGAAAATTTGTGTTCCCAACCAGCTAGGTGAAGACCGTTTTCCACACACATATCCCTCAGAACTGAGCATGGGGAGAGACATTAGTTCATCTAGCACAAATGGAACGGGTTGCAGGAGAAAATTTTACTCTGGTTTCTCAGTCTTTTTCCTAGTGCCGATGTGAAGTTCCTGCAGTTTTCACTTTAAAAATGGGTTGGTGCTTGTACTACCCCATATATATGTATGGAGTGAATTTTGTAACTAAAAAGAAATTTTGTGTTCCCAACAAGCTAAATTAAGGACGGATTTCACACACACTTATCTCTCAGAACTGAGCATGTGGAGAGACGTTCGTTCCCTTAGCACAAATGGAACAGATTGCAGGAACAACATTTACTCTGGTTTCTCAGTCTGTTTCCTAGTGCCAGTTGAGAAGTCCTTGCAGTATTCACTGTAAAACAGAGTTGAGATAGTACCTCCCCATGTATATATATGGAGTGGAGTTGGCAACTGAAAAGAAACTTTGTGTTACCTACAAGATAGGTGAAGGACGGCTTTCTCACAACCTTATCTCTCAGAAACTAGCATGTGGAGAGACTTTCTTTCTTCTAGCACAACAGGAGCCGGTTGAAGGAGAAACTTTTACTCAGTTTTCTCAATCTGTTTCCTAGTGTCGGTTTGAAGTTCCTGCAGTTTTCACTGTAAAACCGAGTTGGAGCTAGTACCTCCCCTTATATATGTATGGATTGGAGTTTGCAACTGAAAAGAATCTTTGTGTTAACAACAATCTATGTGAAGGACGGATTTCACACACACTTATCTCTAAGAACTGAGCATGTGAAGAGACGTTCGTTCATCTAGCACAATGGGAACAGGTTGCAGGAGAAACTTTTACGTTGGTTTCTCAGTGTGTTTCCAAATGCCGGTTTGAAGTTCCTGCAGTTTTCACCGTAAAACCAACTTGGAGCTAGTACCTCCCCATATATAAGTATGGAGAGGAGTTGGCATCGGAAAAGAAACTTTGTGTTCCCAACAATCTAGGTGAAGGACGGATTTCACACACACTTATCTCTAAGAACTGAGCATGTGAAGAGACGTTCGTTCATCTAGCACAAATGGAACAGGTTGCAGGCGAAACTTTTACTCTCTTCTCTCAGTCTGTTTCCTAGTGCCGGTTTGAAGTTCCTGCAGTTTTCACTGTAAAACCGAGTTAGAGCTAGAAGCTCCCCATATATATGTATGGACTGGAGTTGGCAACTGAAAAGAAACTTTGTGTTCCCAACAAGCTAGTTGAAGGACGGCTTTCACACACACTTATCTCTCAGAACTGAGCATGTGGAGAGACGTTCATTCATCTAGCAGAAAGGGAACGGTTTGCAGGAGAAAGTTTTTCTCTGGTTTCTCAGTCTGTTTCCTTGTGCCGGTTTGAAATTCCTACAGTATTCACTGTAAAACCGAGTTTTAGCTATTACCTCCCCATATATATGTATGGAGTGGTGTTTGCAAATGAAAAGAATCTTTGTGTTTCCAACAAACTAGGTCAAGGACGGATTTCACACACACTTATCTCTCAGAACTGAGCATGTGGAGAGACGTTCTTTCATCTAGCACAAGGGGAAATTGTTGCAAGAGAAACTTTTTCTCTGGATTGTCAGGCTGTTTCTTAGTGCCGGTTTGAAGTTCCTGCAGTTTTCACTGTAAAACCGAGTTAGAGCTAGTTAATCCCCATATATATATATGGATTGTAGTTTGCGTCAGAAAAGAAACTATGTGTTCCCCACAAGCGAGTTTAAGGACGGCTTTAACACACACCTATCTCTCAGAACTGAGCATGTGGAGAGACTTTCGTTCATCTAGCAAAAAGGGAAAGGGTTGCAGGAGAAACTTTTACTCTTTTTTCTCAGTCTGTTTCTTAGAGCCGGTTTTAACTTCCTGCAGTTTTCACTGTAAAACCGAGTTGGAGATATTACCTCCGCATATATATGTATGGAGTGGAGTTTGCAACAGAAAAGGACTTTGTGTTCCAAGCAAACTAACTGAAGGACGGCTTTCACGAACACTTATCTCTCAGAACTAGGCATGTGGAGATATGTTCGTTCTTCAAGCACAAATGGAAAGGGTTGCAGGAGAAAATTTTATTGTGGTTTCTCAGTCTGTTTCCTAGTGCCGGTTTGAACTTCCTGCAGTTGTCACTGCAAAATCGTGTTGGAACTAATACCTCCCCATAAATAACTATGAATTGGATTTTGCAACTGAAAAGAAACTTTGTTTTCCCAACAAGCTAGGTGAAGAACGGCTTTCACAGACACTTATATCTTAGAACTGAGCATGTGGAGAGACGTTTGTTCATCGAGCACAAAAGGAACTGTTTGCAAGTTAAAATTTTTCTCTTGTATCTCAGTCTGTTTCCTATTGCCGGTTTGAATTTCCTGCAGTTTTCACTGTAAAACCGTGTTGAAGCTATTTCCTCCTCATATATATGTATGGACTGGAGTTTGCAAATGAAAAGAAACTTTGTTTTCCCAACAAGATAGGTGAAGGACGGCTTTAACACACACTTATCTCTCAGAACTTAGCATGTGGAGAGACGTTCGTTCTTCTAGCACAAAGGAAAGTTTTGCTGGAGAAACTTTTCCTCTGGTTTCTCAGTCTGTTTCGTAGTTCCGGTTTGAAGTTCCTGTAGTTTTCATTGTAAAACTGATTTGGAGCTAGTACCTCCCCAAATATATGAATGGAGTGTAGTTTGCAACTGAAAAGAAACTTTGTGTTCCCAAGAAGCTCGGTGAAGCATGGCTTTCACACACATTTATCTCTCAGAACTGAGCATGTGGAGAGACTTTCGTTCATCTGGCACAATGTGTACGGTTGGCAGGAGAAACTTTTACTCTAGTTTCTCAGTCTGTTTCCTAGTGCCGGTTAGAAGTTCCTGCAGTTTTCACTGTAAAACCGAGTTGGAGCTAGTACCTACCCATATATATGTTAGGAATTTAGTTTGCAACTGAATAGTATCTTTGTGTTCCCAACAAGCTAAGTGAAGGACCGCTTTCAAACACACTTATCTCTCAGAAATGAGCATGTGGAGAGACGTTCATTCATCTAGCACAAAGGGAAAGGGTAGCAGGGAAACTTTTTCTCTGGTTTCTCAGTCTGTTTCCTAGTGCCGGTTAGAAGTTCCTGCAAGTTTCACTGCAAAATCGTGTTGGAACTAGTACCTACACCTTTATATCTTTGGAGTGGAGTTTGTTACTGAAAAGAAATCTTTTGTTACATACAAGCTAGGTGATTGACGGCTTTCTCACAACCTTATATCTCAGAACCTAGCTTGTGGAGAGACTTTCTTTCTTCTAGCACAAAGGGAGCAGGTTGAAGGAGAAACTTTTACTCAGTTTTCTCAATCTGTTTCCTAGTGCCGGTTTGAAGTTCCTGCAGTTTTCACTGTTAAACCGAGTTAGAGCTAGTAAATCCCCATATAAATTTATGGAGTGTAGTTTGCATCTGAAAAGAAACTATGTGTTCCCAACAAGCTAGGTGAAGGACAGATTTCACACACACTTAACACTCAGAACTGAGCATGTGGAGAGACGTTCGTTCATCTAGCACAAAGGCAACGGGTTGCAGGAGAACCTTTTACTCTGGTTTCTCAGTCTGTTTCCTAGTGCCGGTTTGAAGTTCCTGCAGTTTTCACAGTAAAACCATTTGGAGCTAGTACATCCCCATATCAATGTATGGAGTGGAGTTTCTAACTGAAAAGAAACTTTGTGTTCCCAAAAAGCTAGGTTAATGACGGCTTTCACATACACTTATCTCTCAGAACTGAGCATGTGGAGAGATGTTTGTTCATCTAGCACAATGTGAACGTTTGGCAGGAGAAACTTTTACTCAAGTTTCTCAGTCTGTTTCCTAGGGCCGGTATGAAGTTCCTGCAGTTTTCACTGTAAAACCGAGTTAGAGCTAGTATCTCACCATATATATTTATCGACTGGAGTTTGCAACTGAAAAGAAATTTTGTGTTCCCAAAAAGCTAGGTGAAGGACCGCTTTCACACACACTTATCTCTCAGAACTGAGCATGTGGAGAGACGTTCGTTCATCTAGCACAAATGGAAAGGGTTGCAGGGGAAATTTTTCTCTGGATTCTCAGTCTTTTTCCTACTTCCGGTTTGAAGTTCCTGCAGTTTTCACTGTAAAACCGAGTTGGAACTGGTACCTCCCCGTATATATGTATGGAGTGGAGTTTGCAACTGAAAAGAAACTTTTTCTTCCCAAGGTAGGTGAAGAACGGCTTTCACACACACATATCTCACAGAAATGAGCATGTGGAGAGACGTTCGTTCATGTAACACAAAGTGAAATGGTTGAAGTAGAAATTTTTACTCTGGTTTCTCAGTCTGTTTCCTAGTGCCGGTTTGAAGTTCCTGCATTTATCACTGTAAAACCGAGTTAGAAGTAGTAACTCTCCATATATATGTATAAAGTAAATTTTGTAACTGAAAAGAAACTTTGTGTTCCCAACAAGCTAGTTGAAGGACGACTTTCAAAACACTTATCTCTCAGAAATTAGCATGTGGAGAAACTTTCGTTCATCTAGCACAAATGTAACGGTTTGCAGGAGAAACTGTTATTCTGGTTTATCAGTCTGCTTCCTAGGGCCGGTTTGAAGTTCCTGCAGTTTTCACTGTAAAAACGAGTTGAAGCTAGTACCTCCCCATATATGTATGGAGTGGAGTTGGCAACTGAGAAGAAAATTTGTGTTCCCAACAACCTAGTTGAAGGACGACTTTCACACAAACTTAACTCTCAGAACTTAGCATGTGGAGAGACGTTAGTTCATCTAGCACAAAGGGAAAGGTTTGCAAGAAAACTTTTACTCTGGGTTATCAGTGTGTTTCCTAGTGCCGGTTTGAAGTTCCTGCAGTTTTCACTGTAAAACCGATTTGGAGCTAGTACCTCCCCATATATTTGTAAGGAGTGGAGTTTTCAACTGAAAAGAAACTTTGTGTTCCCAAAAAGCTAGGTGAAGGACGGCTTTCACACACACATATCTCTCAGAACTGAGCATGTGGAAAGACGTTAGTTAACCTAGCACAAAGGGAACGGTTTGCAGGAGAAACTATTACTGTGTTTTCTCAGTCTGTTTCCTAGTGCCGGTTTGAAGTTCCTGCAGTTTTCACTGTAAAAATGAGTTGGAGCTAGTACATCCCCATATATATTTATGGAGTGGGGTTTGCAACTGAAAACAAACTTTGTTTTCCCAACAAGCTAGGTGAAGGTCGGCTTTCACACAAACATGTCTCTCAGAACTGAGCATGTGGAGAGACTTTCGTTCATCTAGCATAAAGAAACGTGTTGCTGGATAAACTTTTACTCTGGTTTCTCAGTCTGTTTCCTAGTGCCGGTTTAAAGTTCCTGCAGATTTCACTGTAAAACCGAGTTGGAGCTAGTACCTCTCCATATATATGTATGGAGTGGAGTTAGCAACTGAAAAGAAACTTTGTTTTCCCAACAAGGTAGGTGAAGTACGGCTTTCACACACTTTTATCTCTCAGAACTGAGCATGTGGAGAGACTTTCGTTCATCTAGCACAAAGGGAAATGTTTGCAGCAGAAACTTTTACTCTGATTTCTCAGGCTGTTTCCTAGTGCCGGTTGGAAGTTCCTGCAATTTTCACTCTAAAACACATTTGGGGCTAATACCTCCCCATATATTTGTATGGAGTGGTGTTTGCAACTGAAAAGAAACTATGTGTTCCCAACAAGCTAGGTGAATTACGGTTTTCACACACACTTATCTCTCCGATGTGAGCATGTGGAAAGACGTTCGTTCATCTAGCACTATGGGAACGGGTTGCAGGAGCAAATTTTACTCTGATTTCTCAAACTGTTTCCTAGTGCCGGTTTGAAGTTCCTGCAGTTTTCACTGTAAAACCGAGTTGGAGCTTGTACCTCCCCATATATATGTATGGAGTGGAGTTTGCATCAATAAAGGAACTATGGATTCCCAACAAGCTAGGTGAAGGACGGCTTTCACACACACTTATCTCTCAGAACTGAGCATGTGGAGAGACGTTCATTCATCTAGAACAAAGGGAACTTTTTGCAGGAGAAACTTTTACTCTGGGTTCTCTCTGTGTTTCCTAGTGCCGGTTTGAAGGTCCTGCAGTTTTCACTGTAAAACCGATTTGGAGTTAGTTTTACCCCATATATATTTATGGATATTAGTTGGCAACTTGAAAGTAACTTTATGTTCCCAACATGCTAGGTGAAGGACTGCTTTCACACACACTTATTTCTCAGAACTGAGCATGTGGAGAGAAGAACGTTCATCTAGCAAAAATGGGAAATATTTGCAGGAGAAACTTTACTCTGGTTTCTCAGTCTGTTTCATACTGCCGATTTAAAGTTACTGCAGTTTTCACAGTTTAACCGAGTTGTAGACTGTACCTCCCCATATATATGTATGGAGTGGTGTTGGCAATTGAAAAGAAACTTTTTGTTTCCAAAAAGCTAGGTGCCGGTAGGCTTTCACAGACACATAACTCTCAGAACTTAGCATGTGGAGAGACGTTCATTCATCTAGCACAAAGGGAACGGTTTGCAGGAGAAACTTTTGCTCTGGGTTCTCAGTCTTTTTCCTAGTGCCCGTTTGAAGATCCTGCAGTTTTCACTGTAAAACCGAGTTGGGGCTAGTACCTCCCCGTATATATGTATGGAGTGCAGTTGGCAACTGAAAAGAAACTTTGTGTTCCCAACAAGCTAGGTGAAGGATGGCTTTCACACAAACTTATCTCTCAGAACTGAGCATGTGGATAGGCTTTCGTTCATCTAGCACAAAGGGAACGTGTTGCATGAGAAACTTTTACTCTGGTTTCTCAGTATGTTTCATAGAGCCGGTTTGAAGTTCCTTCAGATTTCACTGTATAACCGCTTTGGAGCTAGTTCCTCCCCATATATAAGTATTTAATGGTGTTGGCAACTGAAAAGAAACTTTGTGTTCCCAAAAAGCTAGGTGAAGGACGGCATTCACACACACATATCTCTCAGAACTGATCATGTGGAGAGACGTTCGTTCATCTAGCCCAAAGGGAAAGGTTTGCCGGAGAAACTTTTACTCTGGGTTCTCAGTCTGTTTCCTACTGCCGGTTTGAAATTCCTGCAGATTTAACTATAAAAATGAGTTGGAGCTTATTCCTACCCATATATATGTATGGAGTGGAGTTTGCAACTGAAAAGAAACTTTGTGTTCCCAACAAGCTAGTTGAAGGACGGCTTTCACACACACTTATATCTAAGATTTGAGCATGTGGAGAGACGTTCGTTCATCTAGCACAAAGTATACGGGTTGAAAGAGAAACTTTTACTTTGGGTTCTCAGTCTGTTTTCTAGTGCCGGTTTGAATTTCCTACATTTTTCCCTATAAAACCGAGTTGAAGCTAGTACCTACAAATATATATGTATGGAGTGGTATTTTCAACTTAAAAGAAACTGTGTACCCAACAAGCTAGGTGAAGGGCGGCTTTCACACACAATTATCTCACAGAACTGAGCATGTGGAGAGATTTTCTTTCATCTAGCACTATGGGAACGGGATGCAGGAGCAAATTTTACTCTGATTTCTCAGTCTGTTTCCTAGTGCCGGTTTGAAGTTCCTGCAGTTTTCACTGTAAAACCGAGTTGGAGATTGTACCTCCTCATATATATGTATGGACTGGAGTTTGCTTCTATAAAGGAACTATGTGTTCCCAACAAGCTAGGTGAAGGACGGCTTTCACACACACTAATCTCTCAGAACTGAGCATGTGGAGAGACGTTCATTCATCTAGCACAAAGGGAACGGTTTGCAGGAGAAATATTACTCTGGGTTCTCTCTGTGTTTCCTAGTGCCGGTTTGAAGGTCCTGCAGTTTTCACTGTAAAACAGATTTGGAGTTAGTTTTACCCCATATATATGTATGGATATTAGTTGGCAACTTGAAAGAAACTTTGTGTTCCCAACATGCAAGGTGAAGGACTGCTTTCACACACACTTATTTCTCAGAACTGAGCATGTGGAGAGAAGAACGTTCATCTAGCAAAAATGGGAAATGTTTGCAGGAGAAACTTTACTCTGGCTTCTCAGTCTGTTTCCTAGTGCCGGATTGAAGTTCCTGCAGTTTTCAATGTAAAACCGGGTTGGAGCTAATAAATCCCCATATATATGTATGGATTGCAGTTGGTAACTGAAAACAAACTTTGTGTTCCCAACAAGCTAGGTGAAGGGCGGCTTTCACACACAATTATCTCACAGAACTGAGCATGTGGAGAGACGTTCGTTCATCTAGCACAAAGGGAACGGGTTGCAGGCAAACTTTTACTCTGGTTTCTCTGTATGTTTCGTAGTGCCGGTTTAATGTTACTGCACTTTTCTCTGTATAATCGATTTGGAGCGTGTACCTCCCCATATATATGTAAGGAGTGGTGTTGGCAAGTTAAAAGAAACTTTTTGTTCCCAACAAGCTAGGTGCAGGTAGGCTTTCATGGACACATATCTCTCAGAACTTAGCATGTGGAGAGACGTTCGTTCATCTAGCACAAAGTGAACGTGTTGCAGGAGAAATTTTCACTTTGGTTCTCAGTCTGTTTCCTAGTGCCTGTTAGAAGTTTATGCACTTTTCACTGTAAAACCGAGTTGGAGCTTGTTCCTCCCCATATATATGTATTGAGTGCAGTTGGCAACTGAAAAGAAACTTTGTGTTTCCAACAAGCTAGGTGAAGGACGGCTTTCAAAGAAACTTATCTCTCAGACCTGAGCATGTGTAGAGACGTTCGTTCATCTAGCACAAAGGAACGGGTTGCAGGAGAAACTGTTACTCTGGTTTCTCACTCTATTTCCTACTGCCGTTTTGAAGTTCCTGCAATTTTCACTGTAAAAACGAGTTGGAGCTTGTACCTCCCCATTTATATGTATGGAGTGGAGTTTGCAACTGAAAAGAAACTTGGTGTTCCCAACATGCTAGGAGAAGTACGGCTTTCACACACATTTATCTCTCAGAAATTATCATGTGGAAAGACGTTCGTTCATTTAGCACAAAGAGAACGGGTTGCAGGAGAAACTTTTTCTCTGGTTTCTCAGTCTGTTTCCTAGTGCCGGTTTGAAGATCCTGCAGTTTTCACTGTAAAACCGAGTTGAAGCTAGTTCCTCCCCGTATATATGTATGGAGTGCAGTTGGTAACTGAAAAGAAACTTTGTGTTCGCAACAAGCTAGGTGAAGGACGGCTTTCACACACACTTATTTCTCAGAACTGAGCATGTGGAGAGACGTTCGTTCATCTAGCCCAAATGGAACGGGATGCACTAGGAACATTTACACTGGGTTCTCAGTCTGTTTCCTAGTGCCGGTTTGAAATTCTTGAGTTTTCACTGTAAAACTGAGTTGCAGCTAGTACCTCCCCATATATAAGAATGGAGTGGAGTTGGCAACTTAAAAGAAACTTTGTGTTCCCAACAAGCAAGGTGAAGGATGGCTTTCACACACACTTATCTCTCAGAACTGAGCATGTGGAAAGACGTTCGTTCATCTAGCACAAAGGGAACGATTTGCAGGAGAAACTTTTACTCTGGTTCTCAGTATGTTTCATAGAGCCGGTTTGAAGATCCTTCAGATTTCACTGTAAAACCGCGTTGGAGCTAGTTCCTCCCCATATATATATATGGAATGGAGTTGGCAACTGAAAAGAAACATTGTGTTCAAAAAAATCTAGGTGAAGAACGGCATTCACACACACTTATCCCTCAGAATTGATCATGTGGAGAGACGTTCGTTCATCTAGCACAAAGGGAACGTGTTACAAGAGAAACTTTTGCTCTGATTTCTCAGTCTTTTTCCTAGTGCTTGTTTGAAGATCCTGCAGTTTTCACTGTAAAACAGATTTGGAGATATTACCTCCCCATATATTGGTATGGAGTGGTGTTTGCAACTGAAAAGAAACTTTGTGTTCCCAACAAGCTAGGTGAAGTACGGTTTCACACACACTTATCTCTCAGAATTGAGCATGTTGAGAGACGTTCGTTCATCTAGCACTATGGGAACGGGTTGCAGGAGCAAATTTTACTCTGATTTCTCAGTCTGTTTCCTAGTGCCGGTTTGAGGTTCCTGCAGTTTTCACTGTAAAATCGAATTGGAGCTTGTACCTCCCCATATATATGTATGGAGTGGAGTTTGCATCTGTAAAAGAACTATGTGTTCCCAACAAGCTAGGTGAAGGACGGCATTCACACACAGTTATCTCTCAGAACTGAGCATGTGAAGAGACGTTCATTCATCTAGAACAAAGGGAACGGTTTGCAGGAGAAACTTTTACTCTGGGTTCTCTCTGTGTTTCCTTGTGCCCGTTTGAAGGTCCTGCAGTTTTCACTGTAAAACCGATTTGGAGCTAGTTTTACCCCATATATATGTATGGATATTAGTTGGCAACTTGAAAGAAACTTTGTGTTCCCAACATGCTAGGTGAAGGACTGCTTTCACACACACTTATTTCTCAAAACTGAGCATTTGGAGAGAAGATCGTTCATCTAGCAAAAAAGGGAAATGTTTGAAGGAGAAACTTTACTCTGGTTTCTCAGTCTGTTTCCTAGTTCCGGTTTGAAGTTCCTGCAGTTTTCACTGTAAAACCGAGTTATAGCTAGTAAATTCCCATATATATGTATCGATTGCAGTTGGTAACTGAAAAGAAACTTTGTGTTCCCAACAAGGTAGGTGAAGTTCGGCTTTCACACACAATTATCTCTCAGAACTGAGCATGTGGAGAGACGTTCTTTCATCTAGCCCAAATGGAACGGGTTGAAGGTGAAACTTTTACTGTGGGTTCTCAGTGTGTTTCCTAGTGCCGGTTTGAAGTTCTTGCAGTTTTCACTATAAAACTGAGTTGGAGCTTGTTCCTCCCCATATATATGAATGGAGAGGAGTTGGCAACTTAAAAGAAACTTTTTGTTCCCAACAAGCTAGGTGAAGGACGGCTTTCACACACACTTATCTCTCAGAACTGATCATGTTTAGAGACGTTCGTTCATCTAGCACAAAGGGAACGGGTTACAGGAGAAACTTTTGTTCTGGTTTCTCAGTCTTTTTCCTACTGCAGGTTTGAAGTTCCTGCAGTTTTCACTGTAAAACTGAGTTGTAGCTTATACCTCCGCATATATATGTATGGATTGGAGATGGCAACTTAAAAGAAACTTTGTGTTCCAAACAAGCTAGGTGAAGGATGGCTTTCACACACACTTATCTCTCAGAACTGAGCATGTGGAGAGACTTTCGTTCCTCTAGGACAAAGGGAACGGGTTGCAGGAGAAACTTTTACTCTGGTTTCAAAGTATGTTTCATAGAGCGTGTTTGAAGTTCCTTCAGATTTCACTGTATAACCGCGTTGGTGCTAGTTCCTCCCCATATATATGTATGGAATGTTGTTGGCAACTGAAAAGAAACATTGTGTTCCCAAAAAACTAGGTGAAGGACGGCATTCACACACACTTATCTCTCAGAACTGAGCATGTGTAGAGACGTTCGTTCATCTAGCACAAAGGAAAGGGTTGCAGGAGAAACTTTTACTCCGGTTTCTCAGTCTGTTTCCTACTGCCGGTTTGAAGTTCCTGCAGTTTTCACTGTAAAAAAGAGTTGGAGCTAATACCTCAACATATATATGTATGGAGTGGAGTTTGCAACTGAAAAGAAACTTTGTGTTCCCAACAAGCTAGTTGAAGGACGGTTTTCACACACACATATATCTCAGAACTGAGCATGTTGAGAGACGTTTGTTCATCTAGCACAAAGTATACGGGTTGAAAGTGAAACTTTTCTTTGGGTTCTCAGTCTGTTTCCTACTGCCGGTTTGAAGTTCCTGCAGTTTTCACTGTAAAAAATGTTTGGAATTAGTACCTCCCCATATATATGTATGGAGTGGATTTTGCAACTGGAATGAATCTTTGTGTTCCCAAAAAAGTAGGAGAAGGACGCTTTCACACACACTTATCTCTCAGAACTGAGCATGTGGAGAGACGTTCGTTCATCTAGCACATAGGGAAAAGTTTGCAGGAAAACTTTTACTTTGCTTTCTCAGTCTGTTTCCTAGTGCCGGTTTGATGTTCCTGCATTTATCACTGTAAAACCGAGTTGAAAGTAGTAACACCCCATATATATGTATTGAGTGGGGTTTGCAACTGAAAAGAAACTTTGTTTTCCCAACAAGCTAGGTGAACTAAGGCTTTAAAGACTCTTATCTCTCAGAAATGAGCATGTGGGAAACGTTCATTCATCTAGCACAAATGGAACGGTTTGCAGGAGAAACTGTTATTCTGGTTTCTCAGTCTGCTTCCTAGGGCCGGTTTAAAGTTCCTGCAGTTTTCACTGTAAAAACGAGTTGGAGCTAGTACCTCCCCATATATTTGTATGGAGTGGATTTGGACACTAAAAAAAACTTTGTGTTCCCAACAATCAAGGTGAAGGACGGCTTTCACACACACTTATCTCTCAGAACTGAGCATGTGGAAAGACGTTATTTAATCTAGCACAAAGGGAACGGTTTGCAGGAGAAACTTTTACTGTGGTTTCTCAGTCTGTTTCCTAGTGTCGCTTTGAAGTTCCTGCAGTTTTCACTGTAAAAATGAGTTGGAGCTAGTACCTCCCCATATATATTTATGGAGTGGGTTTTGCAACTGAAAAGAAACTTTGTGTTCCGAACAAGCTAGGTGAAGGACGGCTTTCACACAAACATGTCTCTCAGAACTGAGCATGTAGAGAGATTTTCTTTCATCTAGCACTATGGGAACGGGTTGCAGGAGCAAATTTTACTCTGATTTCTCAGTCTGTTTCCTAGTGCCGGTTTGAAGTTCCTGCAGTTTTCACTGTAAAACCGAGTTGGAGCTTGTACCTCCCCATATATATGTATGGACTGGAGTTTGCTTCTATAAAGGAACTATGTGTTCCCAACAAGCTAGGTGAAGGACGGCTTTCACACACACTAATCTCTCAGAACTGAGCATGTGGAGAGACGTTCATTCATCTAGCACAAAGGAACGGTTTGCAGGAGAAATTTTACTCTGGGTTCTCTCTGTGTTTCCTAGTGCCGGTTTGAAGGTCCTGCAGTTTTCACTGTAAAACAGATTTGGAGTTAGTTTTACCCCATATATATGTATGGATATTAGTTGGCAACTTGAAAGAAACTTTGTGTTCCCAACATGCAAGGTGAAGGACTGCTTTCACACAGACTTATTTCTCAGAACTGAGCATGTGGAGAGAAGAACGTTCATCTAGCAAAAATGGGAAATGTTTGCAGGAGAAACTTTACTCTGGCTTCTCAGTCTGTTTCCTAGTGCCGGATTGAAGTTCCTGCAGTTTTCACTGTAAAATCGGGTTGGAGCTAATAAATCCCCATATATATGTATGGATTGCAGTTGGTAACTGAAAACAAACTTTGTGTTCCCAACAAGCTAGGTGAAGGACGGCTTTCACACACAATTATCTCTCAGAACTGAGCATGTGGAGAGACGTTCGTTCATATAGCACAAAGGGAACGGGTTGCAGGGAAACTTTTACTGTGGTTTCTCAGTATGTTTCGTAGTGCCGATTTAAAGTTACTGCAGTTTTCACTGTTTAACCGAGTTGTAGACTGTACCTCCCCATATATATGTATGGAGTGGTGTTGGCAAGTGAAAAGAAACTTTTTGTTTCCAACAAGCTAGTTGCCGGTAGGCTTTCACAGACACATAACTCTCAGAAATTAGCATGTGGAGAGACGTTCATTCATCTAGCACAAAGGGAACGGTTTGCAGGAGAAACTTTTGCTCTGGTTTCTCAGTATTTTTCCTAGTGCCCGTTTGAAGATCCTGCAGTTTTCACTGTAAAACCGAGTTGGGGCTAGTACCTCCCCGTATATATGTATGGAGTGCAGTTGGCAACTCAAAAAGAAACTTAGTGTTCCCAACAAGCTAGGTGAAGGACGGCTTTCACACAAACTTATCTCTCAGAACTGAGCATGTGGAGAGGCTTTCGTTCATCTAGCACAAAGGGAATGTGTTGCATGAGAAAATTTTACTCTGGTTTCTCAGTATGTTTCATAGAGCCGGTTTGAAGTTCCTTCAGATTTCACTGTATAACCGCTTTGGAGCTAGTTCCTCCCCATATATATGTATTTAATGGTGTTGGCAACTGAAAAGAAACTTTGTGTTCCCAAAAAGCTAGGTGAAGGACGGCATTCACACACACATATCTCTCAGAACTGATCATGTGGAGAGACGTTCGTTCATCTAGCCCAAAGGGAAAGGTTTGCCGGAGAAACTTTTACTCTGGGTTCTCAGTCTGTTTCCTACTGCCGGTTTGAAATTCCTGCAGTTTTAACTGTAAAAATGAGTTGGAGCTTATTCCTACCCATATATATGTATGGAGTGGAGTTTGCAACTGAAAAGAAACTTTGTGTTCCCAACAAGCTAGGTGAAGGACGGCTTTCACACACACTTATATCTAAGATTTGAGCATGTGGAGAGACGTTCGTTCATCTAGCACAAAGTATACGGGTTGAAAGAGGAACTTTTACTTTGGGTTCTCAGTCTGTTTTCTAGTGCCGGTTTGAATTTCCTACATTTTTCCCTATAAAACCGAATTGAAGCTAGTACCTACAAATATATATGTATGGAGTGGTATTTTCAACTTAAAAGAAACTGTGTACCCAACAAGCTAGGTGAAGGGCGGCTTTCACACACAATTATCTCACAGAACTGAGCATGTGGAGAGACGTTCGTTCATCTAGCACAAAGGGAACAGGTTGCAGGCAAACTTTTACTCTGGTTTCTCTGTATGTTTCGTAGTGCCGGTTTAAAGTTACTGCACTTTTCACTGTATAAACGAGTTGGAGCGTGTACCTCCCCATATATATGTAAGGAGTGGTGTTGGCAAGTTAAAAGAAACTTTTTGTTCCCAACAAGCTAGGTGCAGGTAGGCTTTCATGGACACATATCTCTCAGAACTTAGCATGTGGAGAGACGTTCGTTCATCTAGCACAAAGTGAACGTGTTGCAGGAGAAATTTTCACTTTGGTTCTCAGTCTGTTTCCTAGTGCCTGTTAGAAGTTTATGCACTTTTCACTGTAAACCGAATTGGAGCTTGTTCCTCCCCATATATATGTATTGAGTGCAGTTGGCAACTGAAAAGAAACTTTGTGTTTCCAACAAGCTAGGTGAAGGACGGCTTTCAAAGAAACTTATCTCTCAGACCTGAGCATGTGTAGAGACGTTCGTTCATCTAGCACAAAGGAACGGGTTGCAGGAGAAACTGTTACTCTGGTTTCTCACTCTATTTCCTACTGCCGTTTTGAAGTTCCTGCAATTTTCACTGTAAAAACGAGTTGGAGCTTGTACCTCCCCATTTATATGTATGGAGTGGAGTTTGCAACTGAAAAGAAACTTGGTGTTCCCAACATGCTAGGAGAAGTACGGCTTTCACACACATTTATCTCTCAGAAATTATCATGTGGAAAGACGTTTGTTCATTTAGCACAAAGAGAACGGGTTGCAGGAGAAACTTTTTCTCTGGTTGCTCAGTCTGTTTCCTAGTGCCGGTTTGAAGATCCTGCAGTTTTCACTGTAAAACCGAGTTGAAGCTAATTCCTCCCCGTATATATGTATGGAGTGCAGTTGGTAACTGAAAAGAAACTTTGTGTTCGCAACAAGCTAGGTGAAGGACGGCTTTCACACACACTTATTTCTCAGAACTGAGCATGTGGAGAGACGTTCGTTCATCTAGCCCAAATGGAACGGGATGCACTAGGAACATTTACACTGGGTTCTCAGTCTGTTTCCTAGTGCCGGTTTGAAATTCTTGAGTTTTCACTGTAAAACTGAGTTGCAGCTAGTACCTCCCCATATATAAGAATGGAGTGGAGTTGGCAACTTAAAAGAAACTTTGTGTTCCCAACAAGCAAGGTGAAGGATGGCTTTCACACACACTTATCTCTCAGAACTGAGCATGTGGAAAGACGTTCGTTCATCTAGCACAAAGGGAACGATTTGCAGGAGAAACTTTTACTCTGGTTCTCAGTATGTTTCATAGAGCCGGTTTGAAGATCCTTCAGATTTCACTGTAAAACCGCGTTGGAGCTAGTTCCTCCCCATATATATATATGGAATGGAGTTGGCAACTGAAAAGAAACATTGTGTTCAAAAAAATCTAGGTGAAGAACGGCATTCACACACACTTATCCCTCAGAATTGATCATGTGGAGAGACGTTCGTTCATCTAGCACAAAGGGAACGTGTTACAAGAGAAACTTTTGCTCTGATTTCTCAGTCTTTTTCCTAGTGCTTGTTTGAAGATCCTGCAGTTTTCACTGTAAAACAGATTTGGAGATATTACCTCCCCATATATTGGTATGGAGTGGTGTTTGCAACTGAAAAGAAACTTTGTGTTCCCAACAAGCTAGGTGAAGTACGGTTTCACACACACTTATCTCTCAGAATTGAGCATGTTGAGAGACGTTCGTTCATCTAGCACTATGGGAACGGGTTGCAGGAGCAAATTTTACTCTGATTTCTCAGTCTGTTTCCTAGTGCCGGTTTGAGGTTCCTGCAGTTTTCACTGTAAAATCGAATTGGAGCTTGTACCTCCCCATATATATGTATGGAGTGGAGTTTGCATCTGTAAAAGAACTATGTGTTCCCAACAAGCTAGGTGAAGGACGGCATTCACACACAGTTATCTCTCAGAACTGAGCATGTGAAGAGACGTTCATTCATCTAGAACAAAGGGAACGGTTTGCAGGAGAAACTTTTACTCTGGGTTCTCTCTGTGTTTCCTTGTGCCCGTTTGAAGGTCCTGCAGTTTTCACTGTAAAACCGATTTGGAGCTAGTTTTACCCCATATATATGTATGGATATTAGTTGGCAACTTGAAAGAAACTTTGTGTTCCCAACATGCTAGGTGAAGGACTGCTTTCACACACACTTATTTCTCAAAACTGAGCATTTGGAGAGAAGATCGTTCATCTAGCAAAAAAGGGAAATGTTTGAAGGAGAAACTTTACTCTGGTTTCTCAGTCTGTTTCCTAGTTCCGGTTTGAAGTTCCTGCAGTTTTCACTGTAAAACCGAGTTATAGCTAGTAAATTCCCATATATATGTATCGATTGCAGTTGGTAACTGAAAAGAAACTTTGTGTTCCCAACAAGGTAGGTGAAGTTCGGCTTTCACACACAATTATCTCTCAGAACTGAGCATGTGGAGAGACGTTCTTTCATCTAGCCCAAATGGAACGGGTTGAAGGTGAAACTTTTACTGTGGGTTCTCAGTGTGTTTCCTAGTGCCGGTTTGAAGTTCTTGCAGTTTTCACTATAAAACTGAGTTGGAGCTTGTTCCTCCCCATATATATGAATGGAGAGGAGTTGGCAACTTAAAAGAAACTTCTTGTTCCCAACAAGCTAGGTGAAGGACGGCTTTCACACACACTTATCTCTCAGAACTGATCATGTTTAGAGACGTTCGTTCATCTAGCACAAAGGGAACGGGTTACAGGAGAAACTTTTGTTCTGGTTTCTCAGTCTTTTTCCTACTGCAGGTTTGAAGTTCCTGCAGTTTTCACTGTAAAACTGAGTTGTAGCTTATACCTCCGCATATATATGTATGGATTGGAGATGGCAACTTAAAAGAAACTTTGTGTTCCAAACAAGCTAGGTGAAGGATGGCTTTCACACACACTTATCTCTCAGAACTGAGCATGTGGAGAGACTTTCGTTCCTCTAGGACAAAGGGAACGGGTTGCAGGAGAAACTTTTACTCTGGTTTCAAAGTATGTTTCATAGAGCGTGTTTGAAGTTCCTTCAGATTTCACTGTATAACCGCGTTGGAGCTAGTTCCTCCCCATATATATGTATGGAATGTTGTTGGCAACTGAAAAGAAACATTGTGTTCCCAAAAAACTAGGTGAAGGACGGCATTCACACACACTTATCTCTCAGAACTGAGCATGTGTAGAGACGTTCGTTCATCTAGCACAAAGGAAAGGGTTGCAGGAGAAACTTTTACTCCGGTTTCTCAGTCTGTTTCCTACTGCCGGTTTGAAGTTCCTGCAGTTTTCACTGTAAAAAAGAGTTGGAGCTAATACCTCAACATATATATGTATGGAGTGGAGTTTGCAACTGAAAAGAAACTTTGTGTTCCCAACAAGCTAGTTGAAGGACGGTTTTCACACACACATATATCTCAGAACTGAGCATGTTGAGAGACGTTTGTTCATCTAGCACAAAGTATACGGGTTGAAAGTGAAACTTTTCTTTGGGTTCTCAGTCTGTTTCCTACTGCCGGTTTGAAGTTCCTGCAGTTTTCACTGTAAAAAATGTTTGGAATTAGTACCTCCCCATATATATGTATGGAGTGGATTTTGCAACTGGAATGAATCTTTGTGTTCCCAAAAAAGTAGGAGAAGGACGCTTTCACACACACTTATCTCTCAGAACTGAGCATGTGGAGAGACGTTCGTTCATCTAGCACATAGGGAAAAGTTTGCAGGAAAACTTTTACTTTGCTTTCTCAGTCTGTTTCCTAGTGCCGGTTTGATGTTCCTGCATTTATCACTGTAAAACCGAGTTGAAAGTAGTAACACCCCATATATATGTATTGAGTGGGGTTTGCAACTGAAAAGAAACTTTGTTTTCCCAACAAGCTAGGTGAACTAAGGCTTTAAAGACTCTTATCTCTCAGAAATGAGCATGTGGGAAACGTTCATTCATCTAGCACAAATGGAACGGTTTGCAGGAGAAACTGTTATTCTGGTTTCTCAGTCTGCTTCCTAGGGCCGGTTTAAAGTTCCTGCAGTTTTCACTGTAAAAACGAGTTGGAGCTAGTACCTCCCCATATATTTGTATGGAGTGGATTTGGACACTGAAAAAAACTTTGTGTTCCCAACAATCAAGGTGAAGGACGGCTTTCACACACACTTATCTCTCAGAACTGAGCATGTGGAAAGACGTTATTTAATCTAGCACAAAGGGAACGGTTTGCAGGAGAAACTTTTACTGTGGTTTCTCAGTCTGTTTCCTAGTGTCGCTTTGAAGTTCCTGCAGTTTTCACTGTAAAAATGAGTTGGAGCTAGTACCTCCCCATATATATTTATGGAGTGGGTTTTGCAACTGAAAAGAAACTTTGTGTTCCGAACAAGCTAGGTGAAGGACGGCTTTCACACAAACATGTCTCTCACAACTGAGCATGTAGAGAGATTTTCTTTCATCTAGCACTATGGGAACGGGTTGCAGGAGCAAATTTTACTCTGATTTCTCAGTCTGTTTCCTAGTGCCGGTTTGAAGTTCCTGCAGTTTTCACTGTAAAACCGAGTTGGAGCTTGTACCTCCCCATATATATGTATGGACTGGAGTTTGCTTCTATAAAGGAACTATGTGTTCCCAACAAGCTAGGTGAAGGACGGCTTTCACACACACTAATCTCTCAGAACTGAGCATGTGGAGAGACGTTCATTCATCTAGCACAAAGGAACGGTTTGCAGGAGAAATTTTACTCTGGGTTCTCTCTGTGTTTCCTAGTGCCGGTTTGAAGGTCCTGCAGTTTTCACTGTAAAACAGATTTGGAGTTAGTTTTACCCCATATATATGTATGGATATTAGTTGGCAACTTGAAAGAAACTTTGTGTTCCCAACATGCAAGGTGAAGGACTGCTTTCACACAGACTTATTTCTCAGAACTGAGCATGTGGAGAGAAGAACGTTCATCTAGCAAAAATGGGAAATGTTTGCAGGAGAAACTTTACTCTGGCTTCTCAGTCTGTTTCCTAGTGCCGGATTGAAGTTCCTGCAGTTTTCACTGTAAAATCGGGTTGGAGCTAATAAATCCCCATATATATGTATGGATTGCAGTTGGTAACTGAAAACAAACTTTGTGTTCCCAACAAGCTAGGTGAAGGACGGCTTTCACACACAATTATCTCTCAGAACTGAGCATGTGGAGAGACGTTCGTTCATATAGCACAAAGGGAACGGGTTGCAGGGAAACTTTTACTGTGGTTTCTCAGTATGTTTCGTAGTGCCGATTTAAAGTTACTGCAGTTTTCACTGTTTAACCGAGTTGTAGACTGTACCTCCCCATATATATGTATGGAGTGGTGTTGGCAAGTGAAAAGAAACTTTTTGTTTCCAACAAGCTAGTTGCCGGTAGGCTTTCACAGACACATAACTCTCAGAAATTAGCATGTGGAGAGACGTTCATTCATCTAGCACAAAGGGAACGGTTTGCAGGAGAAACTTTTGCTCTGGTTTCTCAGTATTTTTCCTAGTGCCCGTTTGAAGATCCTGCAGTTTTCACTGTAAAACCGAGTTGGGGCTAGTACCTCCCCGTATATATGTATGGAGTGCAGTTGGCAACTCAAAAAGAAACTTAGTGTTCCCAACAAGCTAGGTGAAGGACGGCTTTCACACAAACTTATCTCTCAGAACTGAGCATGTGGAGAGGCTTTCGTTCATCTAGCACAAAGGGAATGTGTTGCATGAGAAAATTTTACTCTGGTTTCTCAGTATGTTTCATAGAGCCGGTTTGAAGTTCCTTCAGATTTCACTGTATAACCGCTTTGGAGCTAGTTCCTCCCCATATATATGTATTTAATGGTGTTGGCAACTGAAAAGAAACTTTGTGTTCCCAAAAAGCTAGGTGAAGGACGGCATTCACACACACATATCTCTCAGAACTGATCATGTGGAGAGACGTTCGTTCATCTAGCCCAAAGGGAAAGGTTTGCCGGAGAAACTTTTACTCTGGGTTCTCAGTCTGTTTCCTACTGCCGGTTTGAAATTCCTGCAGTTTTAACTGTAAAAATGAGTTGGAGCTTATTCCTACCCATATATATGTATGGAGTGGAGTTTGCAACTGAAAAGAAACTTTGTGTTCCCAACAAGCTAGGTGAAGGACGGCTTTCACACACACTTATATCTAAGATTTGAGCATGTGGAGAGACGTTCGTTCATCTAGCACAAAGTATACGGGTTGAAAGAGGAACTTTTACTTTGGGTTCTCAGTCTGTTTTCTAGTGCCGGTTTGAATTTCCTACATTTTTCCCTATAAAACCGAATTGAAGCTAGTACCTACAAATATATATGTATGGAGTGGTATTTTCAACTTAAAAGAAACTGTGTACCCAACAAGCTAGGTGAAGGGCGGCTTTCACACACAATTATCTCACAGAACTGAGCATGTGGAGAGACGTTCGTTCATCTAGCACAAAGGGAACAGGTTGCAGGCAAACTTTTACTCTGGTTTCTCTGTATGTTTCGTAGTGCCGGTTTAAAGTTACTGCACTTTTCACTGTATAAACGAGTTGGAGCGTGTACCTCCCCATATATATGTAAGGAGTGGTGTTGGCAAGTTAAAAGAAACTTTTTGTTCCCAACAAGCTAGGTGCAGGTAGGCTTTCATGGACACATATCTCTCAGAACTTAGCATGTGGAGAGACGTTCGTTCATCTAGCACAAAGTGAACGTGTTGCAGGAGAAATTTTCACTTTGGTTCTCAGTCTGTTTCCTAGTGCCTGTTAGAAGTTTATGCACTTTTCACTGTAAACCGAATTGGAGCTTGTTCCTCCCCATATATATGTATTGAGTGCAGTTGGCAACTGAAAAGAAACTTTGTGTTTCCAACAAGCTAGGTGAAGGACGGCTTTCAAAGAAACTTATCTCTCAGACCTGAGCATGTGTAGAGACGTTCGTTCATCTAGCACAAAGGAACGGGTTGCAGGAGAAACTGTTACTCTGGTTTCTCACTCTATTTCCTACTGCCGTTTTGAAGTTCCTGCAATTTTCACTGTAAAAACGAGTTGGAGCTTGTACCTCCCCATTTATATGTATGGAGTGGAGTTTGCAACTGAAAAGAAACTTGGTGTTCCCAACATGCTAGGAGAAGTACGGCTTTCACACACATTTATCTCTCAGAAATTATCATGTGGAAAGACGTTTGTTCATTTAGCACAAAGAGAACGGGTTGCAGGAGAAACTTTTTCTCTGGTTGCTCAGTCTGTTTCCTAGTGCCGGTTTGAAGATCCTGCAGTTTTCACTGTAAAACCGAGTTGAAGCTAATTCCTCCCCGTATATATGTATGGAGTGCAGTTGGTAACTGAAAAGAAACTTTGTGTTCGCAACAAGCTAGGTGAAGGACGGCTTTCACACACACTTATTTCTCAGAACTGAGCATGTGGAGAGACGTTCGTTCATCTAGCCCAAATGGAACGGGATGCACTAGGAACATTTACACTGGGTTCTCAGTCTGTTTCCTAGTGCCGGTTTGAAATTCTTGAGTTTTCACTGTAAAACTGAGTTGCAGCTAGTACCTCCCCATATATAAGAATGGAGTGGAGTTGGCAACTTAAAAGAAACTTTGTGTTCCCAACAAGCAAGGTGAAGGATGGCTTTCACACACACTTATCTCTCAGAACTGAGCATGTGGAAAGACGTTCGTTCATCTAGCACAAAGGGAACGATTTGCAGGAGAAACTTTTACTCTGGTTCTCAGTATGTTTCATAGAGCCGGTTTGAAGATCCTTCAGATTTCACTGTAAAACCGCGTTGGAGCTAGTTCCTCCCCATATATATATATGGAATGGAGTTGGCAACTGAAAAGAAACATTGTGTTCAAAAAAATCTAGGTGAAGAACGGCATTCACACACACTTATCCCTCAGAATTGATCATGTGGAGAGACGTTCGTTCATCTAGCACAAAGGGAACGTGTTACAAGAGAAACTTTTGCTCTGATTTCTCAGTCTTTTTCCTAGTGCTTGTTTGAAGATCCTGCAGTTTTCACTGTAAAACAGATTTGGAGATATTACCTCCCCATATATTGGTATGGAGTGGTGTTTGCAACTGAAAAGAAACTTTGTGTTCCCAACAAGCTAGGTGAAGTATGGTTTCACACACACTTATCTCTCAGAATTGAGCATGTTGAGAGACGTTCGTTCATCTAGCACTATGGGAACGGGTTGCAGGAGCAAATTTTACTCTGATTTCTCAGTCTGTTTCCTAGTGCCGGTTTGAGGTTCCTGCAGTTTTCACTGTAAAATCGAATTGGAGCTTGTACCTCCCCATATATATGTATGGAGTGGAGTTTGCATCTGTAAAAGAACTATGTGTTCCCAACAAGCTAGGTGAAGGACGGCATTCACACACAGTTATCTCTCAGAACTGAGCATGTGAAGAGACGTTCATTCATCTAGAACAAAGGGAACGGTTTGCAGGAGAAACTTTTACTCTGGGTTCTCTCTGTGTTTCCTTGTGCCCGTTTGAAGGTCCTGCAGTTTTCACTGTAAAACCGATTTGGAGCTAGTTTTACCCCATATATATGTATGGATATTAGTTGGCAACTTGAAAGAAACTTTGTGTTCCCAAAATGCTAGGTGAAGGACTGCTTTCACACACACTTATTTCTCAAAACTGAGCATTTGGAGAGAAGATCGTTCATCTAGCAAAAAAGGGAAATGTTTGAAGGAGAAACTTTACTCTGGTTTCTCAGTCTGTTTCCTAGTTCCGGTTTGAAGTTCCTGCAGTTTTCACTGTAAAACCGAGTTATAGCTAGTAAATTCCCATATATATGTATCGATTGCAGTTGGTAACTGAAAAGAAACTTTGTGTTCCCAACAAGGTAGGTGAAGTTCGGCTTTCACACACAATTATCTCTCAGAACTGAGCATGTGGAGAGACGTTCTTTCATCTAGCCCAAATGGAACGGGTTGAAGGTGAAACTTTTACTGTGGGTTCTCAGTGTGTTTCCTAGTGCCGGTTTGAAGTTCTTGCAGTTTTCACTATAAAACTGAGTTGGAGCTTGTTCCTCCCCATATATATGAATGGAGAGGAGTTGGCAACTTAAAAGAAACTTTTTATTCCCAACAAGCTAGGTGAAGGACGGCTTTCACACACACTTATCTCTCAGAACTGATCATGTTTAGAGACGTTCGTTCATCTAGCACAAAGGGAACGGGTTACAGGAGAAACTTTTGTTCTGGTTTCTCAGTCTTTTTCCTACTGCAGGTTTGAAGTTCCTGCAGTTTTCACTGTAAAACTGAGTTGTAGCTTATACCTCCGCATATATATGTATGGATTGGAGATGGCAACTTAAAAGAAACTTTGTGTTCCAAACAAGCTAGGTGAAGGATGGCTTTCACACACACTTATCTCTCAGAACTGAGCATGTGGAGAGACTTTCGTTCCTCTAGGACAAAGGGAACGGGTTGCAGGAGAAACTTTTACTCTGGTTTCAAAGTATGTTTCATAGAGCGTGTTTGAAGTTCCTTCAGATTTCACTGTATAACCGCGTTGGAGCTAGTTCCTCCCCATATATATGTATGGAATGTTGTTGGCAACTGAAAAGAAACATTGTGTTCCCAAAAAACTAGGTGAAGGACGGCATTCACACACACTTATCTCTCAGAACTGAGCATGTGTAGAGACGTTCGTTCATCTAGCACAAAGGAAAGGGTTGCAGGAGAAACTTTTACTCCGGTTTCTCAGTCTGTTTCCTACTGCCGGTTTGAAGTTCCTGCAGTTTTCACTGTAAAAAAGAGTTGGAGCTAATACCTCAACATATATATGTATGGAGTGGAGTTTGCAACTGAAAAGAAACTTTGTGTTCCCAACAAGCTAGTTGAAGGACGGTTTTCACACACACATATATCTCAGAACTGAGCATGTTGAGAGACGTTTGTTCATCTAGCACAAAGTATACGGGTTGAAAGTGAAACTTTTCTTTGGGTTCTCAGTCTGTTTCCTACTGCCGGTTTGAAGTTCCTGCAGTTTTCACTGTAAAAAATGTTTGGAATTAGTACCTCCCCATATATATGTATGGAGTGGATTTTGCAACTGGAATGAATCTTTGTGTTCCCAAAAAAGTAGGAGAAGGACGCTTTCACACACACTTATCTCTCAGAACTGAGCATGTGGAGAGACGTTCGTTCATCTAGCACATAGGGAAAAGTTTGCAGGAAAACTTTTACTTTGCTTTCTCAGTCTGTTTCCTAGAGCCGGTTTGATGTTCCTGCATTTATCACTGTAAAACCGAGTTGAAAGTAGTAACACCCCATATATATGTATTGAGTGGGGTTTGCAACTGAAAAGAAACTTTGTTTTCCCAACAAGCTAGGTGAACTAAGGCTTTAAAGACTCTTATCTCTCAGAAATGAGCATGTGGGAAACGTTCATTCATCTAGCACAAATGGAACGGTTTGCAGGAGAAACTGTTATTCTGGTTTCTCAGTCTGCTTCCTAGGGCCGGTTTAAAGTTCCTGCAGTTTTCACTGTAAAATCGGGTTGGAGCTTGTACCTCCCCATATATTTGTATGGAGTGGTGTTTGCATCTGTAAAAGAACTATGTGTTCCCAACAAGCTAGTTGAAGGACGGCATTCACACACAGTTATCTCTCAGAACTGAGGATGTGAAGAGACGTTCATTCATCTAGAACAAAGGGAACGGTTTGCAGGAGAATCTTTTACTCTGGGTTCTCTCTGTGTTTCCTTGTGCCGGTTTGAAGGTCCTGCAGTTTTCACTGTAAAACCGATTTGGAGCTAGTTTTACCCAATATATATGTATGGATATTAGTTGGCAACTTGAAAGAAACTTTGTGTTCCCAACATGCTAGGTGAAGGACTGCTTTCACACAAACTTATTTCTCAAAACTGAGCATTTGGAGAGAAGATCGTTCATCTAGCAAAAAAGGGAAATGGTTGAAGGAGAAACTTTACGCTGGTTTCTCAGTCCGTTTCCTAGTGCCGTCTTGAAGTTCCTGCAGTTTTCACTGTAAAACCGAGTTGGAGCTAGTAAATTCCCATATATATGTATCGATTGCAGTTGGTAACTGAAAAGAAACTTTGTGTTCCCAACAAGGTAGGTGAAGATCGTCTTTCACACACACTTATCTCTCAGACCTGAGCATGTGGAGAGACGTTCATTCATCTAGCCCAAAGGGAAAGGTTTGCCGGAGAAACTTTTACTCTGGTTCTCAGTCTGTTTCCTACTGCCGGTTTGAAGTTACTGTAGTTTTCACTGTAAAACCGAGTTGGAGCTTTTACCTCCCCATATATATTTATGGATTGGGGTTGGCAAATGAAAAGAAAGATTGTGTTGCCATCAAGCTAGGTGAAGTCAGGCTTTCACACACAATTATCTCTCAGAACTCATCATGTGGAGAGATGTTCGTTCATTTAGCACAAAGCGAACGGGTTGCAGGAGAAATTTTATTCTGGTTCTCAGTCTGTTTCCTATTGCCGGTTTGAAGATCCTGCAGTTTTCACTGTAAAACCGACTTGAAGCAAGTTCCTCACCGTATATATATATGGAATGGAGTTGCAACTGAAAAGAAACATTGGGTTCCCAAAAAGCTAGGTGAAGGATGGCATTCACACACACTTATCTCTCAGAACTGATCATGTGGTGAGACCTTCGTTCATCTAGCACAAAGGGAAGGGTTGCAGGAGAAACTTTTACTCTGGGTTCTCAGTCTGTTTCCTAGTGACAGTTTGAAGTTCCTGCATGTATCACTGTAAAACCGAGTTGGAGCTAGTACCTCACCATAGATATGTATGGAGTGGAGTTTGCAACTGAAAAGAAACTTTGTGTTCCCAACAAGCTGGTTGAAGGACGGCTTTCACACACACTTATCACTCAGATCTGAGCAACTGGAGAGACGTTCGTTCAAATAGCACAAATGGAACGTGTTGCAGGAGAAATTTTACTCTGGGTTCTCAGTCTGTTTCCTAGTGCCGGTTTGAAGTTCTTGCAGTTTTCACTGTAAAACGGATTTGGAAATAGTAACTCCCCATATATATGAATGGAGTGGAGTTGGCAACTGAAAAGAAACTTTGTTTCCCAAAAAGCTAGGTGAAGGACGGCTTTCACACCCAATTATATCTCAGAACTGAGCATGTGGAGAGACATTCGTTCTTCTAGCACCTAGGGACCGGGATGCAGGAAAAACTGTAACTCTGGTTTCTCAATCTGTTTCCTAGTGCCGGTTTGAATTTCTTGCAGTTTTCACTATAAAACTGAGTTGGAGATAGTACCTCCCCATATATATGAATGGAGTGGAGTTGGCAAATTAAAAGAATCTTTGTGTTCCCAACAAGCTAGGTGAAGGTCGGCTTACACACACTTATCTCTCAGAACTGAGCATGTGGAGAGACGTTCTTTCATCGAGCACAAAGGGAACGGGTTGCAGGAGAAACTTTTATTCTGGTTTCTCAGTATGTTTCATAGAGCCGGTTTGAAGTTCCTTCAGATTTCACTGTAAAATCGCGTTGGAGCTAGTTCCTCCCCATATATATGTATGGAATGGAGTTGGCAAATGAAAAGAAACATTGTGTTCAAAAAAGCTAGATGAAGGACGGCATTCACACACACTTATCTCTCAGAACTGATCATGTGGAGAGACGTTCGTTCATTTAGCACAAAGGGAACGGGTTACAGGAGAAACTTTTTCTCTGATTTCTCAGTATTTTTCCTAGTGCCGGTTTGAAGATCCTGCAGTTTTCACTGTAAAAATTATTTGGAGCTAATACCTCCCCATATATATGTATGGAGTGGAGTTTGCAACTGGAAAGAAACTTTGTGTTCCCAACAAGCTATTTGAAGGCGGCTTTCACACACACTTATCTCTCAGAAATGAGCATGTGGAGAGACGTTCGTTCATCTAGCACAATGTATACGGGTTGAAATAGAAACTTTTACTTTGGGTTCTCAGTCTGTTTCCTAGTGCCGGTTTGAATTTCCTACAGTTTTCCCTGTAAAACCGACTTGGAGCTACTACCTACAAATATATATGTATGGAGTGGAATATTCAACTTAAAAGAAACTGTGTACCCAACAAGCTAGGTGAAGGGCGGCTTTCACACACACTTATATCACAGAACTGAGTATGTGGAGAGACGTTCGTTCATCTAGCACAAAGGGAACGGGTTGCAGGAGAAACTTTTACTCTGGTTTCTCAGTATGTTTCGTAGTGCCTGTTTAAAGTTACTGCAGTTTTCACTGTATAACCGAGTTGGAGCTAGTTCCTCCCTGTATATATTTATGGAGTGCAGTTGGTAACTGAAAAGTATCTTAGTGTTCCCAACAAGCTATGTGAAGGACGGCTTTCACACACACTTATCTTTCAGAACTGAGCATGTGGAGAGACGTTCGTTCATCTAGCCCAAATGGAACGGGTTGCAGGAGGAAATTTTACTCTGGGTTCTGAGTCTGTTTCCTAGTACCGGTTTGAATTTCTTGCATTTTTCACTGTAAAACTGAGTTGGAGCTTGTACCTCCCCTTATATATGAATGGAGTTGGCAACTTAAAAGAAACTATGTGTTCCCAAAAAGCTAGATGAAGGACGGCTTTCACACACACTTATCTCTCAGATCTGAGCATGTGGAGAGACGTTCTTTCATCTAGCACAAAGGGAACGGGTTGCAGGAGAAACTTTTACTCTGGTTTCTCAGTATGTTTCATAGAGCCGGTTTGAAGTTCCTTCAGATTTCACTGTAAAACCGCGTTGGAGCTAGTTCCTCCCCATATATATTTATGGAATGGAGTTGGCAAATGAAAAGAAACATTGTGTTCAAAAAAGCTAGATGAAGGACGGCATTCACACACAATTATCTCTCTGAACTGATCATGTGGAGAGACGTTCGTTCATTTAGCACAAAGGGAACGGGTTACAGGAGAAACTATTTCTCTGATTTCTCAGTCTTTTTCCTAGTGCCGATTTGAAGATCCTGCAGTTTTCACTGTAAAACTGAGTTGGAGCTAGTTACTCCCCATATAAATGTATGGAGTGGATTTGGCAACTGAAAAGAAACTTTGTGTTCCCAACAAGCTAGGTGAAGGATGGCTTTCACACACACTTATCTCTCAGAACTGAGCATGTGGTGAGACTTTCGTTCATCTAGCACAAAGGGAACGGCTTGCAGGGGAAACTTTTACTCTGGTTTCAAAGTATGTTTCATAGAGCCGGTTTGAAGTTCCTTCCCATTTCACTGTATAACCGCGTTGGAGCTAGTTCCTCCCCATATATATGTATGGAATGGTGTTGGCAACTGAAAAGAAATATTGTGTTCCCAAAAAGCTTGGTGAACGACGGCTTTCACACACACTTATCTCTCAGAACTGAGCATGTGGAGAGACGTTCGTTGATCTAGCACAAAGTATACGGATTGAAAGAGAAACTTTTACTTTGGGTTCTCAGTCTGTTTCCTAGTGCCGGTTTGAATTTCCTACAGTTTTCCCTGTAAAACCGTGTTGGAGCTAGTACGTACAAATATATATGTATGGAGTGGAATTTTCAACTTAAAAGAAACTGTGTACCCAACAAGCTAGGTGAAGGGCGGCTTTCACACACACTTATCTCACAGAACTGAGCATGTGGAGAGACGTTCGTTCATCTAGCACAAAGGAACGGGTTGCAGGAGAAACTTTTACTCTGGTTTCTCAGAATTTTTCGTACTGCCGGTTTAAAATTACTGCAGTTTTCACTGTATAAACGAGTTGGAGCATGTACCTCCCCATATATATGTATGGAGTGGTGTTGGCAAGTGAAAAGAAACTTTTTGTTCCCAACAAGCTAGGTGCAGGTAGGCTTTCACAGACACATATCTCTCAGAACTAATCATGTGGAGAGACGTTCGTTCATCTAGCCCAAATGGAATGCGTTGCAGTAGGAACTTTTACTCTGGGTTCTCAGTCTGTTTCCTAGTGCCGGTTTGAAATTCTTGCAGTTTTCACTGTAAAACTGATTTTGAGCTAGTACTTCCCCGTATATATGAATGGAGTGGAGTTGGCAAATTAAAAGAATCTTTGTGTTCCCAAAAATCTAGGTGAAGGACGGCTTTCACACACACTTATCACTCAGAACTGAGCATCTGGAGAGACGTTCGTTCATCTAACACAAAGCGAACGTGTTGCATGAGAAACTTTCACTTTGGTTTCTCAATCTTTTTCCTAGTTCCGGTTAGACGTTTATGCACTTTTCACTGGAAAACCAGTTTGGAGCTTGTACCTCCCCATATATATGTATTGAGTGGAGTTGGCAACTGAAAAGTAACTTTATGTTCCCAAAAAGCTCTGTGAAGTACAGCTATCACACACACTTACCTCTCAGAACTGAGCATGTGGAGAGACGTTCGTTCATGTAGCACAAATGGAACGGCTTGCAGGGGAAACTTTTTCTCTGGGTTCTAATACTGTTTCCTAGTGCCGGTTTGAAGTTACTGAAGTTTTCACTGTAAAACCGAGTTGGAGCTTTTACCTCCCCATATATATTTATGGAGTGGGGTTGGCAAAAGAAAAGAAAGATTGTGTTGCCATCAAGCTAGGTGAAGTCAGGCTTTCACACACAATTATCTCTCAGAACTCATCATGTTGAGAGATGTTCGTTCATTTAGCACATAGAGAACTGGTTGCAGGAGAAGTTTTAATCTGGTTTCTCAGTCTGTTTCCTATTGCCGGTTTGAAGATCCTGCAGTTTTCACTGTAAAACCGAGTTGAAGCTAGTTCCTCCCCGTATATATGTATGAAATGGAGTTGCAACTGAAAAGAAACATTGGGTTCCCAAAAAGCTAGGTGAAGAATGGCATTCACACACACTTATCACTCAGAACTGAGCAAGTGGAGAGACGTTCATTCAAATAGCACAAATGGAACGTGTTGCAGGAGAAATTTTACTCTGGGTTCTCAGTCTGTTTCCTAGTGCCGGTTTCAAGTTCTTGCAGTTTTCACTGTAAAACGGATTTGGAACTAGTAACTCCCCATATATTTGTATGGAGTGTAGTTGGCAACTGAAAAGAAACTTTGTTTCCCAAAAAGATAGGTGAAGGACGGCTTTCACTCCCAATTATATCTCAGAACTGAGCATGTGGAGAGACATTCGTTCTTCTAGCACCTAGGGAACGGGATGCTGGAAAAACTGTAACTCTGGTTTCTCAATCTGTTTCCTAGTGCCGGTTTGAATTTCTTGCAGTTTTCACTATAAAACTGAGTTGGAGCTAGTACCTCCCCATATATATGAATGGAGGGGAGTTGGCAAATTAAAAGAAACTTTGTGTTCCCAACAAGCTAGGTGAAGTTCGGCTTTCACACACACTTATCTCTAAGAACTGATCATGTGGAGAGACGTTCGTTCATTTAGCACAAAGGGAACGGGTTACAGGAGAAACTATTGTTCTGGTTTCTCAGTCTTTTTCCTACTGCCGATTTGAAGATCCTGCAGTTTTCACTGTGAAACTGAGTTGGAGCTAGTACCTCCCCATATATATGAATAGAGTGGAGTTGGCAAATTAAAAGAAACTTTGTGTTCCCAACAAGCTAGGTGAAGGATGGCATTCACACACACTTATCTCTCAGAACTGAACTTGTGGAGAGACATTCGTTCATCTATCACAAAGGGAACGTGTTGCAGGAGAAACTTTTACTCTGGTTTCTCAGTATGTTTCATAGAGCTGGTTTGAAGTTCCTTCAGATTTCACTGTAAAACCGAGTTGAAGCTAGTACCTCCCCCTATATATGTATGGAGTGCAGTTGGCAACTGAAAAGGAACTTTGTGTTCGCCACAAGCTGGGTGAAGGATGGCTTTAACACACACTTATCTCTAAGAAGTGAGCATGTGGTGAGACGTTCGTTCATCTAGCACAAAGGAACGGATTGCAGGAGAAAGTTTTACTCTGTATTCTCAGACCGTTTCCTACTCCCGGTTTGAAGTTCCTGCAGTTTTCACTGTAAAAATGAGTTGGAGCTAGTATCTCCCCTTATATATGAATGGAGTTGGCAACTTAAAAGAAACTATGTGTTCCCAACAAGCTATTTGAAGGACGGCTTTCACACACACTTATCTCTCAGAAATGAGCATGTGGAGAGACGTTCGTTCATCTAGCACAAAGTATATGGGTTGAAAGAGAAACTTTTACTTCGGGTTCTCACTCTGTTTCCTAGTGCCGGTTTGAATTTCCTACATTTTTCCCTATAAAACCGACTTGGAACTAGTACCTACAAATATATATGTATGGAGTGGAATATTCAACTTAAAAGAAACTGTGTACCCAACAAGCTAGGTGAAGGGGGGCTTTCACACACACTTATCTCACAGAACTGAGCATGTGGAGAGACGTTCGTTCATCTAGCACAAAGGGAAAGGGTTGCAGGAGAAACTTTTACTCTGGTTTCTCAGTATGTTTCGTAGTGCCGGTTTAATGTTACTGCAGTTTTCACTGTATAACCGAGTTGGAGCTAGTTCCTCCCT
Source organism: Camelus dromedarius (assembly GCF_036321535.1). NCBI lineage: Eukaryota > Metazoa > Chordata > Mammalia > Artiodactyla > Camelidae > Camelus > Camelus dromedarius. Next base: position 10,068,459 of record NC_087470.1, on the reverse strand, counting down.
GTATATATTTATGGAATGCAGTTGGTAACTGAAAAGAATCTTAGTGTTCCCAACAAGCTAGGTGAAGGACGGCTTTCACACACAATTATCTCTCAGAACTGAGCATGTGGAGAGCCGTTCGTTCATCTAGCCCAAATGGAACGGGTTGCAGGAGGAACTTCTACTCTGGGTTCTCAGTCTGTTTCCTAGTACGGGTTTGAATTTCTTGCATTTTTCACTGTAAAACTGAGTTGGAGCTAGTATCTCCCCTTATATATGAATGGAGTTGGCATCTTAAAAGAAATTATGTGTTCCCAAAAAGCTAGATGAAGACGGCTTTCACACACACTTATCTCTCAGAACTGAGCATGTGGAGAGACGTTCTTTCATCTAGCACAAAGGGAACGGGTTGCAGGAGAAACTTTTACTCTGGTTTCTCAGTATGTTTCATAGAGCCGGTTTGAAGTTCCTTCAGATTTCACTGTAAAACTGCGTTGGAGCTAGTTCCTCCCCATATATATGTATGGAATGGGGTTGGCAAATGAAAAGAAACATTGTGTTCAAAATAGCTAGATGAAGGACGGCATTCACACACACTTATCTCTCAGAACTGATCATGTGGAGAGACGTTCGTTCATCTAGCACAAAGGGAACGGGTTACAGGAGAAATTTTTCTCTGATTTCTCAGTCTTTTTCCTTGTGCCGGTTGGAAGATCCTGCAGTTTTCACAGTAAAACTGAGTTGGAGCTAGTAACTCCCCATATAAATGTATGGAGTGGAGTTGGCAACTGAAAAGATACTTTGTGTTCCCAACAAGCTAGGTGAAGGATGGCTTTCTCACACACTTATCTCTCAGAACTGAGCATGTGGTGAGACTTTCGTTCATCTAGCACAAATGAAACGGGTTGCAGGAAAAACATTTACTTTGTGTTCTCAGTCTGTTTCCTAGTGCCGGTTTGAAGTTACTGCAGTTTTCACTGTAAAACCGAGTTGGAGCTTGTACCTCCCCATATATATGTATGGAGTGGAGTTGGCAACTGAAAAGAAACTTTGTGTTTGCAACAAGCTTGGTGAAGTAAGCTTTCACACACACCGATATCTCAGAACTGAGCATGTGGAGAGACATTCGTTCTTCTAGCACCAAGGAAATGGGATGCAAGAAAAATTGTTACTCTGGTTTCTCATTCTGTTTCTTAGTGTAGGTTTGAAATTCCTGCAGTTTTCACCCTAAAACAGAGTTGGGGTTAGTACGTCCCCATATATATGTATGGATTGGAGTTTGCAACTGAAAAGAAACTTTGTGTTCTCAACAAGTTAGGTGAAGACCGTTTTCCACACACATATCCCTCAGAACTGAGCATGGGGGGAGACGTTCATTCATCTAGCACAAAGGGAACGGGTTGCAGAAGAAACATTTACTCTGGGTTCTCAGTCTGTTTCCTAGTGCCGGTTTGAAGTTCCTGCAGTTTTCACTGTAAAACCGAGTTGGTGCTATTACCTCCCCATATATTTGTATGGAGTGGAGTTTGCAACTGAAAAGAATCTTTGTGTTCCCAACAAGCTAGGTGAAGGACGGGTTTCAGACACACTTATCTCTCAGAACTGAGCATGTGGAGAGACGTTCGTTCATCTAGCACAAAGTAAGGGTTGTATGGGTAACTGTTACTCTGAATTCTCAGTCTCTTTCCTAGTGCCGGTTTGAAGTTCCTGCAGTTTTCACTATAAAACCGAGTTGGACCTTGTACCTCCCCATATATATGTATGGAGTGGAGTTTGCAATTGAAAAGATTCTTGGTTTCCCAATAAGCTAGGTGAAGGACGGCTTTCACACACACTTTTCTCTCAGAACTGAGCATGTGGAGAGACGTTCGTTCATCTAGCACAAAGGGAATGCGTGGCAGGAGTAACTTTTACTCTGGTTTCTCAGTCTGTTTCCTAGTGCCGGTTTGAAGTTTCTGCAGTTTTCACTGTACAACCGTGTTGGACCTAGTACCTCCCCATACATAAGTATGGAGTGGAGTTTGCAACTAAAATGAAATTTGTGTTCCCAACAATCTAGGTGAAGGACGGCTTTCACACACCCATATCTCTCAGAACTGAGCATGTGGAGTGACGTTCGTTCTTTTAGCACAAATGGAACGGGTTGCAGGGAAACATTTACTCTGGTTTCTCAGTCTGTTTCCTAGTGGCGATTTGAAGTTCCTGCAGTTTTCAGTGTAAAGCCGAGTTGCAGCTAGTACCTCCCCATATATATGTATAGATTGGAGTTTGCAATTGAAAAGAATCTTGGTGTTCCCTACAAGTTATGTGAAGGACGGCTTTCACACACACTTTTCTCTCAGAACTGAGCATGTGGAGAGACGTTCGTTCATCTAGCACAAAGGGAATGCGTGGCAGGAGAAACTTTTACTCTGGTTTCTCAGTCTGTTTCTTGGTGCCGGTTTGAAGTTCCTGCATTTTTCACTGTAAAATGGAGTTGGACCTAGTACCTCCCATATATATGTACGGAGTGGAGTTTGTACCTGTAAAGGAACTATGTGTTCCCAACAAGCTGTGTGAAAATGGCTTTCACACACCCTTATCTCTCAGAAACTAGCATGTGGAGAGACGTTCGTTCTTCTAGCACAAATGGAACGGTTTGCAGGAGAAATTTTACTCTGGATTCTCAGTCTGTTTCCTAGTGCCGGTTTGAAGATCCTGCAGTTTTCACTGTAAAACCGAGTTGGAGATAGTACCCTCACATATATTTGTATGGAGTGGATTTTGCAACTGAAAAGAAACTTTGTGTTCCCAACAAGCTACGTGAAGGATGGCTTTCACACACACAAATCTCTCAGAACTGAGCATGATGAGAGATGTACGTCCCCAGTATAAAATGAACCGGTTGCAGGAAAATCTTTCCTCCGTTTCTCAGTCTGTTTTCTAGTGCCGGTTTGAATTTCCTGCAGTTTCAGCGTAAAACTGAGTTGGAGCTAGTACCTCCCCATATATATGTATGGAGTGGAGTTTGCCACTGAAAAGAATGTTTGTGTTCTCAACAAGCGAGGTGAAGGACGGCTTTTACACACAGTGATCTCTGAGAACAGAGTATGTGGAGACACGTTGTTTCATTTAGCACAAAGGGAACGGGTTGCATGGAAACATTTACTCAGGTTTCTCCTGCTTTTTCCTAGAGACGGATGGTTGTTCCTGCAGTTTTCACTGTAAAACCGAGTTGGAGCTAGTACTTCCCCATATATGTATGGAGTGGAGTTTGCAACTGAAAAGAAACTTTGTGTTCCCAACAAGCTAAGTGAAGTACGGCTTTCACACACACTTATCTCTCAGAACTGAGTATGTGGAGAGACGTTCGTTCATCTAGCACAAAGGGAACGGTTTGCATCTGAAACTGTTACTCTGGTTTCCAATTCATTTTCTTAGTGCGGGTTTGAATTTCCTGCAATTTTCATTGTAAAACCGAGTTGGACCTTGTATCCACCCATATATATGTATGGAGTAAAGATTGCAAATGAAAAGAAACTTTGTGTTTCAAACATGCTAGTTGAAGGAATTCTTTCACACATAATTATCTCTCAGAGCTGAGCTTATGGAGAGACGTTCGTTCATCTAGCACAAAGGGAACGGGTTGCAGAAGAAACATTTACTCTGGGTTCTCAGTCTGTTTCCTAGTGCCGGTTTGAAGTTCCTGCAGTTTTCACTGTAAAACCGAGTTGGTGCTCTTACCTCCCCATATATTTGTATGGTGTGGAGTTTGCAACTGAAAAGAATCTTTTTGTTCCCAACAAGCTAGGTGAAGGACGGCTTTCACACACACTTTTCTCTCAGAACTGAGCATGTGGAGAGAAGTTCGTTCATCTAGGACAAAGGGAATGCATGGCAGGAGAAATTATTACTCTGGGTTTCTCAGTCTGTTTCCTAGTGCCGGTTTGAATTTCCTGCATTTTTCACTGTAAAATGGAGTTGGACCTAGTACCTCCCATATATATGTACGGAGTGGAGTTTGTACCTGAAAAGGAACTTTGTGTTCCCAACAAGCTGTGTGAAAATGCCTTTCACGCACACTAATCTCTCAGAAACTAGCATGTGGAGAGACGTTCGTTCATCTAGCACAAATGGAACGGTTTGCAGGAGAAATTTTACTCTGGTTTCTCAGTCTGTTTCCTAGTGCCGGTTTGAAGATCCTGCAGTTTTCACTGTAAAACCGAGATGGAGATAGTACCCCCACATATATTTGTATGGAGTGGATTTTGCAACTGAAAAGAAACTTTGTGTTCCCAACAAGATACGTGAAGAATGGCTTTCACACACACTAATCTCTCAGAACTGAGCATGTGGAGAGACTTTCGTTCTCCTAGCACAATTGGAACAGGTTGGAGGAGAAACTTTTACTCTGGTTTCTCAGTCTGTTTCCTAGTTCCGGTATGAAGTTCCTGAAGTTTTCACTGTAAAACTGATTTGGAGCTAGTACATCCCCATATATATGTATGTAGTGGATTTTGCAACTGAAAAGATACTTTGTGTTCCCAACAAGCTAGGTGAAGTATGTTTTTCACACACACTTATCTCTCAGAACTGAGCATGATGAGAGATGTTCGTCCCCAGCATAAAAGGAACCGGTTGCAGGAAAATCTTTCCTCCGTTTCTCAGTCTGTTTCCTAGTGCCGGTTTGAAGTTCCTGCAGTTTTCAGCGTAAAACTGAGTTGGAGCTAGTACCTCCCCATATATATGTATGGAGTGGAGTTTGCCACTGAAAAGAATGTTTGTGTTCTCAACAAGCGAGGTGAAGGACGGCTTTTTCACACAGTTATCTCTGAGAACAGATTATGTAGAGACACGTTCTTTCATTTAGCACAAAAGGAACGGGTTGCATGGAAACATTTACTCAGGTATCTCCTGCTTTTTCCTAGAGACGGATGTTTGTTCCTGCAGTTTTCACTGTAAAACCGAGTTGGAGCTAGTACTTCCCCATATATGTATGGAGTGGAGTTTGCAACTGAAAAGAAACTTTGTGTTCCCAACAAGCTAAGTGAAGTAAGGCTTTCACACACACTTATCTCTCAGAACTGTGTATATGGAGAGACGTTCGTTCATCTAGCACAAAGGGAACGGTTTGCATCTGAAACTGTTACTCTGGTTTCCAATTCTTTTTCAAAGTGCGGGTTTGAATTTCCTGCAATTTTCATTGTAAAACCGAGTTGGACCTAGTAACCACCCATGTATATGTATGGAGTAAAGATTGCAACTGAAAAGAAACTTTGTGTTTCAAACATGCTAGTTGAAGGAAGTCTTTCACACATAATTATCTCTCAGAGCTGAGCATATGGAGAGACGTTCGTTCATCTAGCACAAAGGGAACGGGTTGCAGAAGAAACATTTACTCTGGGTTCTCAGTCTGTTTCCTAGTGCCGGTTTGAAGTTCCTGCAGTTTTCACTGTAAAACCGAGTTGGTGCTATTACCTCCCCATATATTGGTATGGAGTGGATTTTGCAACTGAAAAGAATCTTTGTGTTCCCAACAAGCTAGGTGAAGGACCAGTTTCAGACACACTTATCTCTCAGAACTGAGCATGTGGAGAGACGTTCGTTCATCTAGCACAATGTAAGGGTTGTATGGGTAACTGTTACTCTGATTTCTCAGTCTCTTTCCTAGTGCCGGTTTGAAGTTCCTGCAGTTTTCACTATAAAACCGAGTTGGACCTTGTACCTCCCCATATATATGTATGGAGTGGAGTTTGCAATTGAAAAGATTCTTGGTTTCCCAATAAGCTAGGTGAAGGACGGCTTTCACACACACTTTTCTCTCAGAACTGAGCATGTGGAGAGACGTTCGTTCATCTAGCACAAAGGGAATGCGTGGCAGGAGTAACTTTTACTCTGGTTTCTCAGTCTGTTTCCAAGTGCCGGTTTGAAGTTCATGCATTTTTCACTGTACAACCGTGTTGGACCTAGTACCTCCCCATACATAAGTATGGAGTGGAGTTTGCAACTAAAATGAAATTTGTGTTCCCAACAATCTAGGTGAAGGACGGCTTTCACACACCCATATCTCTCAGAACTGAGCATGTGGAGTGACGTTCGTTCTTTTAGCACAAATGGAACGGGTTGCAGGGAAACTTTTACTCTGGTTTCTCAGTCTGTTTCCTAGTGGCGATTTGAAGTTCCTGCAGTTTTCAGTGTAAAGCCGAGTTGCAGCTAGTACCTCCCCATATATATGTATAGATTGGAGTTTGCAATTGAAAAGAATCTTGGTGTTCCCTACAAGTTATGTGAAGGACGGCTTTCACACACACTTTTCTCTCAGAACTGAGCATGTGGAGAGACGTTCGTTCATCTAGCACAAAGGGAATGCGTGGCAGTAGAAACTTTTACTCTGGTTTCTCAGTCTGTTTCCTAGTGCCGGTTTGATGTTCCTGCATTTTTCACTGTAAAATGGAGTTGGACCTAGTACCTCTCATATATATGTACGGAGTGCAGTTTGTACATGAAAAGGAACTTTGTGTTCCCAACAAGCTGTGTGAAATTGGCTTTCACACACCCTTATCTCTCAGAAACTAGCATGTGGAGAGACGTTCGTTCTTCTAGCACAAATGGAACGGTTTGCAGGAGAAATTTTACTCTGGATTCTCAGTCTGTTTCCTAGTGCCGGTTTGAAGTTCCTGCAGTTTTCACTGTAAAACCGAGTTGGAGATAGTACCCCCACATATATTTGTATGGAGTGGATTTTGCAACTGAAATGAAACTTTGTGTTCCCAACAAGCTACGTGAAGGATGGCTTTCACACACACAAATCTCTCAGAACTGAGCATGATGAGAGATGTACGTCCCCAGTATAAAACGAACCGGTTGCAGGAAAATCTTTCCTCCGTTTCTCAGTCTGTTTTCTAGTGCCGGTTTGAAGTTCCTGCAGTTTCAGCGTAAAACTGAGTTGGAGCTAGTACCTCCCCATATATATGTATGGAGTGGAGTTTGCAACTGAAAAGAATGTTTGTGTTCTCAACAAGCGAGTTGAAGGACGGCTTTTACACACAGTGATCTCTGAGAACAGAGTATGTGGAGACACGTTGTTTCATTTAGCACAAAGGGAACGGGTTGCATGGAAACATTTACTCAGGTTTCTCCTGCTTTTTCCTAGAGACGGATGGTTGTTCCTGCAGTTTTCACTGTAAAACCGAGTTGGAGCTAGTACTTCCCCATATATGTATGGAGTGGAGTTTGCAACTGAAAAGAAACTTTGTGTTCCCAACAAGCTAAGTGAAGTACGGCTTTCACACACACTTATCTCTCAGAACTGAGTATGTGGAGAGACGTTCATTCATCTAGCACAAAGGGAACGGTTTGCATCTGAAACTGTTACTCTGGATTCCAATTCATTTTCTTAGTGCGGGTTTGAATTTCCTGCAATTTTCATTGTAAAACCGAGTTGGACCTAGTAACCACCCATATATATGTATGGAGTAAAGATTGCAACTGAAAAGAACCTTTGTGTTTCAAACATGATAGTTGAAGGAAGTCTTTCACACATAATTATCTCTCAGAGCTGAGCATATGGAGAGACGTTCGTTCATCTAGCACAAAGGGAACTGGTTGCAGAAGAAACATTTACTCTGGGTTCTCAGTCTGTTTCCTAGTGCCGGTTTGAAGTTCCTGCAGTTTTCACTGTAAAACCGAGTTGGTGCTCTTACCTCCCCATATATTTGTATGGAGTGGAGTTTGCTACTGAAAAGAATCTTTGTGTTCCCAACAAGCTAGGTGAAGGACGGCTTTCACACACACTTTTCTCTCAGAACTGAGCATGTGGAGAGACGTTCGTTCATCTAGGACAAAGGGAATGCATGGCAGGAGAAACTTTTACTCTGTTTTCTCAGTCTGTTTCCTAGTGCCTTTTTGAAGTTCCTGCATTTTTCACTGTAAAATGGAGTTGGACCTAGTAACTCCCATATATATGTACGGAGTGGGGTTTGTACGTGAAAAGGAACTTTGTGTTCCCAACAAGCTGTGTGAAAATGGCTTTCACACACCCTTATCTCTCAGAAACTATCATGTGGAGAGACGTTCGTTCTTCTAGCACAAATGGAACGGTTTGCAGGAGAAATTTTACTCTGGTTTCTCAGTCTGTTTCCTAGTGCCAGTTTGAAGATCCTGCAGTTTTCACTGTAAAAACGAATTGGGGATAGTACCCCCACATATATATGTATGGAGTGGATTTTGCAACTGAAAAGAAACATTGTGTTCCCAAAAAGCTACGTGAAGGATGGCTTTCACACACACTAATCTCTCAGAACTGAGCATGATGAGAGATGTTCGTCCCCAGCATAAAAGGAACCGGTTGCAGGAAAATCTTTCCTCCGTTTCTCAGTCTGTTTTCTAGTGCCGGTTTGAAGTTCCTGCAGTTTCAGCGTAAAACTGAGTTGGAGCTAGTACCTCCCCATATATATGTATGGAGTGGAACTTGCAACTGAAAAGAATGTTTGTGTTCTCAACAAGCGAGGTGAAGGACGGCTTTTACACACAGTTATCTCTGAGAACAGAGTATGTGGAGACACGTTCTTTCATTTAGCACAAAGGGAACGGTTTGCATGGAAACATTTACTCAGGTTTCTCCTGCTTTTTCCTAGAGACGGAAGGTTGTTCCTGCAGTTTTCACTGTAAAACCGAGTTGGAGCTAGTACTTCCCCATATATGTATGGAGTGGAGTTTGCAACTGAAAAGAAACTTTGTGTTCCCAAAAAGCTAGGTGAAGGACGGCTTTCACACACACTTTTCTCTCAGAACTGTGCATGTGGAGAGACGTTCGTTCATCTAGCACAAAGGGAATGCATGGCAGGAAAAACTTTTACTCTGGTTTCTCAGTCTCTTTCCTAGTGCCGGTTTGAAGTTCCTTCATTTTTCACTGTAAAATGGAGTTGGACCTAGTACCTCCCATATATATGTACGGAGTAGGGTTTGTACCTGAAAAGGAACTTTGTGTTCCCAACAAGCTGTGTGAAAATGGCTTTCACACACCCTTATCTCTCAGAAACTAGCATGTGGAGAGACGTTCGTTCTTCTAGCACAAATGGAACGGTTTGCAGGAGAAATTTTACTCTGGTTTCTCAGTCTGTTTCCTAGTGCCGGTTTGAAGATCCTGCAGTTTTCACTGTAAAACCGAGTTGGAGATAGTACCCACACATATATATGTATGGAGTGGATTTTGCAACTGAAAAGAAACTTTGTGTTCCCAACAAGATACGTGAAGGATGGCTTTCACACACACTAATCTCTCAGAACTGAGCATGTGGAGAGACTTTCGTTCTCCTAGCACAATTGGAACAGGTTGGAGGAGAAACTTTTACTCTGGTTTCTCAGTCTGTTTCCTAGTTCCGGTATAAAGTTCCTGAAGTTTTCACTGTAAAACTGATTTGGAGCTAGTACATCCCCATATATATGTATGTAGTGGATTTTGCAACTGAAAAGATACTTTGTGTTCCCAACAAGCTAGGTGAAGTATGTTTTTCACACACACTTATCTCTCAGAACTGAGCATGATGAGAGATGTTCGTCCCCAGCATAAAAGGAACCGGTTGCAGGAAAATCTTTCCTCCGTTTCTCAGTCTGTTTCCTAGTGCCAGTTTGAAGTTCCTGCAGTTTTCAGCGTAAAACTGAGTTGGAGCTAGTACCTCCCCATATATATGTATGGAGTGGAGTTTGCCACTGAAAAGAATGTTTGTGGTCTCAACAAGCGAGGTGAAGGACGGCTTTTTCACACAGTTATCTCTGAGAACAGATTATGTGGAGACACGTTCTTTCATTTAGCACAAAGGGAACGGTTTGCATGGAAACATTTACTCAGGTTTCTCCTGCTTTTTCCTAGAGACGGATGGTTGTTCCTGCAGTTTTCACTGTAAAACCGAGTTGGAGCTAGTACTTCCCCATATATGTATGGAGTGGAGTTTGCAACTGAAAAGAAACTTTGTGTTCCCAACAAGCTAAGTGAAGTACGGCTTTCACACACACTTATCTCTCAGAACTGAGTATGTGGAGAGACGTTCGTTCATCTAGCACAAAGGGAACGGTTTGCATCTGAAACTGTTACTCTGGTTTCCAATTCTTTTTCTTAGTGCGGGTTTGAATTTCCTGCAATTTTCATTGTAAAACCGAGTTGGACCTAGTAACCACCCATATATATGTATGGAGTAAAGATTGCAACTGAAAAGAAACTTTGTGTTTCAAACATGCTAGTTGAAGGAAGTCTTTCACACATAATTATCTCTCAGAGCTGAGCATATGGAGAGACGTTCGTTCATCTAGCACAAAGGGAACGGGTTGCAGAAGAAACATTTACTCTGGGTTCTCAGTCTGTTTCCTAGTGCCGGTTTGAAGTTCCTGCAGTTTTCACTATAAAACCGAGTTGGACCTTGTACCTCCCCATATATATGTATGGAGTGGAGTTTGCAATTGTAAAGATTCTTGGTTTCCCAATAAGCTAGGTGAAGGACGGCTTTCACACACACTTTTCTCTCAGAACTGAGCATGTGGAGAGACGTTCGTTCATCTAGCACAAAGGGAATGCGTGGCAGGAGTAACTTTTACTCTGGTTTCTCAGTCTGTTTCCTAGTGCCGGTTTGAATTTCCTGCATTTTTCACTGTAAAATGGAGTTGGAGCTAGTACTTCCCATATATATGTACGGATTGGAATTTGCACCTGAAAAGGAACTTTGTGTTCCCAACAAGCTGGGTGAAAGATGGCTTTCACAAACCCTTATCTCTCAGAACCTAGCATGTGGAGAGACGTTCGTACTTCTAGCACAAATGGAACGGGTTGCAGGAGAAATTTTACTCTGGTTTCTCAGTCTGTTTCCTAGTGCCGGTTTGAACTTCCTGCAGTTTTCAGTGTAAAGCCGAGTTGGAGCTAGTACCTCCCCATATATATGTATAGATTGGAGTTTGCAATTGAAAAGAATCTTGGTATTCCCTACAAGCTATGTGAAGGACGGCTTTCACACACACTTTTCTCTCAGAACTGAGCATGTGGAGAGACGTTCGTTCATCTAGCACAAAGGGAATGCGTGGCAGGAGAAACTTTTACTCTGGTTTCTCAGTCTGTTTCCTAGTGCCAGTTTGAAGTTCCTGCATTTTTCATTGTAAAATGGAGTTAGACCTAGTACCTCCCATATATACGTACGGATTGGAGTTTGCACCTGAAAAGGAACTTTGTGTTCCCAACAAGCTGGGTGAAAGATGGCTTTCACACACCCTTATATCTCAGAACCTAGCATGTGGAGAGACGTTCGTACTTCTAGCACAAATGGAACGGGTTGCAGGAGAAATTTTACTCTGGTTTCTCAGTCTGTTTCCTAGTGCCGGTTTGAAGTTCCTGCAGTTTTCAGTGTAAAGCCGAGTTGGAGATAGTACCTCCCCATATATATGTATAGATTGGGGTTTGCAATTGAAAAGAATCTTGGTATTCCCCACAAGCTATATGAAGGACGGCTTTCACACACACTTTTCTCTCAGAACTGAGCATGTGGAGAGACGTTCGTTCATCTAGCACAAAGGGAATGCGTGGCAGGAGAAACTTTTACTCTGGTTTCTCAGTCTGTTTCCTAGTGCCAGTTTGAAGTTCCTGCATTTTTCACTGTAAAATGGAGTGAGACCTGGTACCTCCCATATATATGTACGGATTGGAGTTTGCACCTGAAAAGGAACTTTGTGTTCCCAACAAGCTGGGTGAAAGATGGCTTTCACACACACTTATCTCTCAGAACCTAGCATGTGGAGAGACGTTCCTTCTTCTAGCACAATTGGAACGCGTTGCAGGAGAAATTTTACTCTGTTTTCTCAGTCTGTTTCCTAGTGCCGGTTTGAAGTTCCTGCAGTTTTCACTGTAAAACCGAGTTGGATCTAGAACCTCCCCATATATATGTATGGAGTGGAGTTTGCAACTGAAAAGAAACATTGTTATCCCAAAGAGCTAGGTTAAGTACGGCTTTCACACACACTTATCTCTCAGAACTGAGCATGTGGAGTGACGTTCGTTCTTTTAGCACAAATGGAACGGGTTGCAGGGAAACTTTTACTCTGGTTTCTCAGTCTGTTTCCTAGTGGCGATTTGAAGTTCCTGCAGTTTTCAGTGTAAAGCCGAGTTGCAGCTAGTACCTCCCCATATATATGTATAGATTGGAGTTTGCAATTGAAAAGAATCTAGGTGTTCCCTACAAGCTATGTGAAGGACGGCTTTCACACACACTTTTCTCTCAGAACTGAGCATGTGGAGAGACGTTCGTTCATCTAGCACAAAGGGAATGCGTGGCAGGAGAAACTTTTACTCTGGTTTCTCAGTCTGTTTCCTAGTGCCGGTTTGAAGTTCCTGCATTTTTCACTGTAAAATGGAGTTGGACCTAGTACCTCCCATATATATGTACGGAGTGGAGTTTTTACCTGAAAAGGAACTTTGTGTTCCCAACAAGCTGTGTGAAAATGGCTTTCACACACCCTTATCTCTCAGAAACTAGCATGTGGAGAGACGTTCGTTCTTCTAGCACAAATGGAACGGTTTGCAGGAGAAATTTTACTCTGGTTTCTCAGTCTGTTTCCTAGTGCCGGTTTGAAGATCCTGCAGTTTTCACTGTAAAACCGAGTTGGAGATAGTAACACAACATATATATGTATGGAGTGGATTTTGCAACTGAAAAGAAACTTTTTGTTCCCAACAAGCTACGTGAAGAATGGCTTTCACACACACTAATCTCTCAGAACGGAGCATGTGGAGAGACTTTCGTTCTCCTAGCACAATTGGAACAGGTTGGAGGAGAAACTTTTACTCTGGTTTCTCAGTCTGCTTCCTAGTGCCGGTTTGAAGTTCCTGCAGTTTTCACTGAAAAACCGTGTTGGAGTTAGTACCTACCCATATATATGAATGGAGTGGAGTTTGCAACTGAAAAGAAACTTTGTGATCCCAACAAGCTAGGTGAAGTGCGGCTTTAAATCACACTAATTTCTCTGAACTGAGCATGTGGACGGACGTTTGATTTTCTAGCACAAGTGGAACGGGATGCAGGAGAAGCTTTTACTCTGGTTTCTCAGTCTGTTTCCTAGTGCCGGTTTGAAGTTCCTGAAATTTTCACTGTAATACAGATTTGGAGCTAGTACATCCCCATATATATGTATGGAGTGGAGTTTGCAAGTGAAAAGGAACATTGTGTTCCCAAAAAGCAAGGTGAAGTACGGCTTTCGCACACACTTATCTCTCAGAACTGAGCATGTGGAGTGACGTTCGTTCTTTTAGCACAAATGGAACGGGTTGCCGGGAAACATTTTCTTTGGTTTCTCAGTCTGTTTCCTAGTGCTGGTTTTAAGTTCCTGCAGTTTTCAGTGTAAAACCGAGTTGGAGCTAGTACCTCCCCATATATATGTAAGGATTGGAGTATGCAACTGAAAAAAAACTTTGTGTTCCCAAAAAGGTATGTGAAGGACGGCTTTCACACACACTTATCTCTCAGGACAGGGCATTTGGAGAGATGTTCGTTCTTCTAGCACAAATGGAACGCGTTGCAGTGGTAAGTGTAACTCTGGTTTCTCAGTCTGTTTCCTAGAGCCGCTTTGAAGTTCCTGCAGTTTTCACTGTAAAAACGATTTGGACCAAGTACCTCCCCATATATATGTAAACAGTGGTGTTTGCAACTGAAAAGAAACTTTGTGTTCCCAACAAGCTAGTTGAAGGACGGCTTTCAGACACACTAATTTCTCAGAACTGAGCATGTGGAGGGACGTTCATTTTTCTAGCACAAATGGAATGGTTTGTAGGAGAAACTTTTACTCTGGTTTCTCAGTATGTTTCCTAGTGCTGGTTTGAAGTTCCTGAAGTTTTCTCTGTAAAACTGATTTGGAGCTAGTACAACCCCATATAAATGTATGTAGTGGATTTTTCAACTGAAAAGATACTTTGTGTTCCCAACAAGCTAGGTGAAGTATGTTTTTCACACACACTTATCTCTCAGAACTGAGCATGATGAGAGATGTTCGTCCCCAGCATAAAAGGAACCGGTTGCAGGAAAATCTTTCCTCCGTTTCTCAGTCTGTTTCCTAGTGCCGGTTTGAAGTTCCTGCAGTTTTCAGCGTAAAACTGAGTTGGAGCTAGTACCTCCCCATATATATGTATGGAGTGGAGTTTGCCACTGAAAAAAATGTTTGTGGTCTCAACAAGCGAGGTGAAGGACGGCTTTTACACACAGTTATCTCTGAGAACAGAGTATGTGGAGACACGTTCTTTCATTTAGCACAAAGGGAACGGGTTGCATGGAAACATTTACTCAGGTTTCTCCTGCTTTTTCCTAGAGACGGAAGGTTGTTCCTGCAGTTTTCACTGTAAAACCGAGTTGGAGCTAGTAATTCCCCATATATGTATGGAGTGGAGTTTGCAACTGAAAAGAAACTTTGTGTTCCCAACAAGCTAAGTGAAGTACGGCTTTCACACACACTTATCTCTCAGAACTGAGTATGTGGAGAGAAGTTCGTTCATCTAGCACAAAGGGAACGGTTTGCATCTGAAACTGTTACTCTGGTTTCCAATTCTTTTTCTTAGTGCGGGTTTGAATTTCCTGCAATTTTCATTGTAAAACCGAGTTGGACCTAGTAACCACCCATATATATGTATGGAGTAAAGATTGCAACTGAAAAGAAACTTTGTGTTTCAAACATGCTAGTTGAAAGAAGTCTTTCACACATAATAATCTCTCAGAGCTAAGCATATGGAGAGACGTTCGTTCATCTAGCACAAAGGGAACGGGTTGCAGAAGAAACATTTACTCTGGGTTCTCAGTCTGTTTCCTAGTGCCGGTTTGAATTTCCTGAATTTTTCACTGTAAAATGGAGTTGGAGCTCGTACCTCCCATATATATGTACGGAGTGGAATTTGCACCTGAAAAGGAACTTTGTGTTCCAAACAAGCTGGGTGAAAGATGGCTTTCACACACCCTTATCTCTCAGAACTTAGCATGTGGAGAGACGTTCGTACTTCTAGCACAAATGGAACGGGATGCAGGAGAAATTTTACTCTGGATTCTCAGTATGTTTCCTAGTGCCGGTTTGAAGTTCCTGCAGTTTACAGTGTAAAGCCGAGTTGGAGCTAGTACCTCCCCATATATATGTATAGATTGGAGTTTGCAATTGAAAAGAATCTTGGTATTCCCTACAAGCTATGTGAAGGACGGCTTTCACACACAATTTTCTCTCAGAAATGAGCATGTGGAGAGACGTTCGTTCATCTAGCACAAAGGGAATGCGTGGCAGGAGAAACTTTTACTCTGGTTTCTCAGTCTGTTTCCTAGTGCCGGTTTGAAGTTCCTGCATTTTTCACTGTAAAATGGAGTTGGACCTAGTACCTCCCATATATATGTACGGAGTGGAGTTTGCACCTGAAAAGGAACTTTGTGTTCCCAACAAGCTGGGTGAAAGGTGGCTTTCACACACCCTTATCTCTCAGAAACAAGCATGTGGAGAGACGTTCCTTCTTCTAGCACAAATGGAACGGGTTGCAGGAGAAATTTTCTCTGTTTTCTCAGTCTGTTTCCTAGTGCCGGTTTGAAGTTCCTGCAGTTTTCACTGTAAAACCGAGTTGGTGCTATTACCTCCCCATATATTTGTATGGAGTGGAGTTTGCAACTGAAAAGAATCTTTGTGTTCCCAACAAGCTAGGTGAAGGACGGGTTTCAGACACACATATCTCTCAGAACTGAGCATGTGGAGAGACGTACGTTCATCTAGCACAAAGTAAGGGTTGTATGGGTAACTGTTACTCAGATTTCTCAGTCTCTTTCCTAGTGCCGGTTTGAAGTTCCAGCTGTTTTCACTATAAAACCGAGCTGGACCTTGTACCTCCCCATATATATGTATGGAGTGGAGTTTGCAATTGAAAAGATTCTTGGTTTCCCAATAAGCTAGGTGAAGGACGGCTTTCACACACAATTTTCTCTCAGAACTGAGCATGTGGAGAGACGTTCGTTCATCTAGCACAAAGGGAATGCGTGGCAGGAGTAACTTTCACTCTGGTTTCTCAGTCTGTTTCCTAGTGCCGGTTTGAATTTCCTGCATTTTTCACTGTAAAATGGAGTTGGAGCTAGTACCTCCCATATATATGTACGGAGTGGAATTTGCACCTGAAAAGGAACTTTGTGTTCCCAACAAGCTGGGTGAAAGATGGCTTTCACACACCCTTATCTCTCAGAACTTAGCATGTGGAGAGACGTTCTTACTTCTAGCAAAAATGGAACGGGTTGCAGGAGAAAGTTTACTCTGGTTTCTCAGTCTGTTTCCTAGTGCCGGTTTGAAGTTCCTGCAGTTTTCATTGTAAAGCCGAGTTGGAGCTAGTACCTCCCCATATATATGTATAGATTGGAGTTTGCAATTGAAAAGAATCTTGGTTTCCCTACAAGCTATGTGAAGGACGGCTTTCACACACAATTTTCTCTCAGAACTGAGCATGTGGAGAGACGTTCGTTCATCTAGCACAAAGGGAATGCGTGGCAGGAGAAACTTTTACTCTGGTTTCTCAGTCTGTTTCCTAGTGCCGGTTTGAATTTCCTGCATTTTTCACTGTAAAATGGAGTTGGACCTAGTACCCCCCATATATATGTACGGAGTGGAGTTTGCACCTGAAAAGGAACTTTGTGTTCCCAACAAGCTGGGTGAAAGGTGACTTTCACACACCCTTATCTCTCAGAATCTAGCATGTGGAGAGACGTTCCTTCTTCTAGCACAAATGGAACGGGTTGCAGGAGAAATTTTACTCTGTTTTCTCAGTCTGTTTCCTAGTGCCGGTTTGAAGTTCCTGCAGTTTTCACTGTAAAACAGATTTGGATCTAGAACCTCCCCATATATATGTATGGAGTGGAGTTTGCAACTGAAAAGAAACATTGTGTTCCCAAAAAGCTAGGTTAAGTACTGCTTTCACACACACTTCTCTCTCAGAACTGAGCATGTGGAGTGACTTTCGTTCTTTTAGCACAAATGGAACGGGTTGCAGGGAAACTTTTACTCTGGTTTCTCAGTCTGTTTCCTAGTGGCGTTTTGAAGTTCCTGCAGTTTTCAGTGTAAAGCCGAGTTGCAGCTAGTACCTCCCCATATATATGTATAGATTGGAGTTTGCAATTGAAAAGAATCTTGGTGTTCCCTACAAGCTATGTGAAGGACGGCTTTCACACACACTTTTCTCTCAGAACTGAGCATGTGGAGAGACGTTCGTTCATCTAGCACAAAGGGAATGCGTGGCAGGAGAAACTTTTACTCTGGTTTCTCAGTCTGTATCCTAGTGCCGGTTTGAAGTTCCTGCATTTTTCACTGTAAAATGCAGTTGGACCTAGTACCTCCCATATATATGTACGGAGTGGAGTTTGTACCTGAAAAGGAACTTTGTGTTCCCAACAAGCTGTGTGAAAATGGCTTTCACACACCCTTATCTCTCAGAAACTAGCATGTGGAGAGACGTTCGTTCTTCTAGCACAAATGGAACGGTTTGCAGGAGAAATTTTACTCTGGTTTCTCAGTCTGTTTCCTAGTGCCGGTTTGAAGATCCTGCAGTTTTCACTGTAAAACCGAGTTGGAGATAGTACCTCCACATATATATGTATGGAGTGGATTTTGCAACTGAAAAGAAACTTTGAGTTCCCAACAAGCTACATGAAGGATGGCTTTCACACAGACTAATCACTCAGAACTCAGCATGTGGAGAGACTTTCGTTCTCCTAGCACAATTCGAACAGGGTGGAGGAGAAACTTTTACTCTGGTTTCTCAGTCTGTTTCCTAGTGCCGGTTTGAAGTTCCTGCAGTTTTCACTGTACAACCGTGTTGGATTTAGTACCTACCCTTATATATGAATGGAGTGGGGTTTGCAACTGAAAAGAAACTTTGTGATCCCAACAAGCTAGGTGAAGTGCGGCTTTCAAACACACTAATTTCTCAGAACTGAGCATGTGGACGGACGTTCGATTTTCTAGCACAAGTGGAACGGGTTGCAGGAGAAACTTTTACTCTGGTTTTCAGTCTGTTTCCTAGTGCCGGTTTGAAGTTCCTGAAATTTTCACAGTAATACAGATTTGGAGCTAGTACATCCCCATATATATGTATGGAGTGGAGTTTGCAAGTGAAAAGGATCATTGTGTTCCCAAAAAGCTAGGTGAAGTACGGCTTTCGCACACACTTATCTCTCAGAACTGAGCATGTGGAGTGAAGTTCGTTCTTTTAGCACAAATGGAACGGGTTGCAGGGAAACTTTTACTTTGGTTTCTCAGTCTGTTTCCTAGTGCTGGTTTGAAGTTCCTGCAGTTTTCAGTGTAAAACCGAGTTGGAGCTTGTACCTCCCCATATATATATAAGGATTGGGGTTTGCAACTGAAAAAAAACTTTGTGTTCCCAAAAAGGTATGTGAAGGACGGCTTTCACACACACTTATCTCTCAGGACAGAGCATTTGGAGAGATGTTCGTTCTTCTAGCACAAAGGGAACGCGTTGCAGTGGTAAGTGTATCTCTGGTTTCTCAGTCTGTTACCTAGGGCCGCTTTGAAGTTCCTGCAGTTTTCACAGTAAAAACGATTTGGACCAAGTACCACCCCATATATATTTATAGACTGGTGTTTGCAACTGAAAAGAAACTTTGTGTTCCCAACAAGCTAGGTGGAGGACGGCTTTCAGACACACTAATTTCTCAGAACTGAGCATGTGGAGGGACGTTCATTTTTCTAGCACAAATGGAATGGGTTGCAGGAGAAACTTTTACTGTGGTTTCTCAGTCTGTTTCCTAGTTCCGGTATGAAGTTCCTGAAGTTTTCACTGTAAAACCGATTTGGAGCTAGTACATCCCCATATATATGTATGTAGTGGATTTTGCAACTGAAAAGATACTTTGTGTTCCCAACAATCTAGGTGAAGTATGTTTTTCACACACACTTATCTCTCAGAACTGAGCATGATGAGAGATGTTCGTCCCCAGCATAAAAGGAACCGGTTGCAGGAGAATCTTTCCTCCGTTTCTCAGTCTGTTTCCTAGTGCCGGTTTGAAGTTCCTGCAGTTTTCAGCGTAAAACTGAGTTGGAGCTAGTACTGCCCCATATATATGTATGGAGTGGAGTTTGCCACTGAAAAGAATGTTTGTGTTCTCAACAAGCGAGGTGAAGGACGGCTTTTACACACAGTTATCTCTGAGAACAGAGTATGTGGAGACACGTTCTTTCATTTAGCACAAAGGGAACGGGTTGAATGGAAACCTTTACTCAGGTTTTTCCTGCTTTTTCCTAGAGACGGATGGTTGTTCCTGCAGTTTTCACTGTAAAACCGAGTTGGAGCTAGTACTTCCCCATATATGTATGGAGTGGAGTTTGCAACTGAAAAGAAACTTTGTGTTCCCAACAAGCTAAGTGAAGTACGGCTTTCACACACACTTATCTCTCAGAACTGAGTATGTGGAGAGACGTTCATTCTTCTAGCAAAAAATGGAACGGGTTGTTAGAGAATTTTTTACACTGTTTTCTCAGTCTGTTTCCTAGTGCCGGTTTGAAGTTCCTGCAGTTTTCACTGTAATACAGGGTTGGACCTAGTACCTCCCCATATATATTTATGGAGTGGAGTTTGCAACTGCAAAGATATTTTGTGTTCCCAACAAGCTAAGTGAAGTACAGCTTTCACACACACTTATCTCTCAGAACCGAGCATGTGGAGACAGGTTCTTTCATCTTGCACAAAGGGAACGGGTTGCATCTGAAACTGTTACTCTGGTTTCCAATTCTTTTTCTTAGTGTGAGATTGAATTTCCTGCAATTTTCATTGTAAAACCGAGTTGGACCTTGTAACCACCCATATATATGTATGGAGTAAAGATTGCAACTGAAAAGAAACTTTGTGTTTCAAACATGCTAGTTGAATGAAGTCTTTCACACATAATTATCTCTCAGAGATGAGCATATGGAGAGACGTTCGTTCATCTAGCACAAAGGGAACGGGTTGCAGAAGAAACTTTTTCTCTGGGTTCTCAGTCTATTTCCTAGTGCCGGTTTGAAGTTCCTGCAGTTTTCACTGTAAAACCGATTTGGTGCTATTACCTCCCCATATATTTGTATGGAGTGGAATTTGCAACTGAAAAGAATCTTTGTGTTCCCAACAAGCTAGGTGAAGGACGGGTTTCAGACACACATATCTCTCAGAACTGAGCATGTGGAGAGACGTACGTTCATCTAGCACAAAGTAAGGGTTGTATGGGTAACTGTTACTCTTATTTCTCAGTCTCTTTCCTAGTGCCGGTTTGAAGTTCCAGCTGTTTTCACTATAAAATCGAGCTGGACCTTGTACCTCCCCATATATATGTATGGAGTGGAGTTTGCAATTGAAAAGATTCTTGGTTTCCCAATAAGCTAGGTGAAGGACGGCTTTCACACACACTTTTCTCTCAGAACTGAGCATGTGGAGAGACGTTCGTTCATCTAGCACAAAGGGAATGCGTGGCAGGAGTAACTTTCACTCTGGTTTCTCAGTCTGTTTCCTAGTGCCGGTTTGAAGTTCCTGCAGTTTTCATTGTAAAGCCGAGTTGGAGCTAGTACCTCCCCAAATATATGTATAGATTGGAGTTTGCAATTGAAAAGAATCTTGGTATTCCCTACAAGCTATTTGAAGGACGGCTTTCACACACAATTTTCTCTCAGACCTGAGCATCTGGAGAGACGTTCGTTCATCTAGCACAAAGGGAATGCGTGGCAGGAGAAACTTTTACTCTGGTTTCTCAGTCTGTTTCCTAGTGCCGGTTTGAAGTTCCTGCATTTTTCACTGTAAAATGGAGTTGGACCTAGTACCCCCCATATATATGTACGGAGTGAAGTTTGCACCTGAAAAGGAACTTTGTGTTCCAAACAAGCTGGGTGAAAGGTGACATTCACACACCCTTATCTCTCAGAATCTAGCATGTGGAGAGACGTTCCTTCTTCTAGCACAAATGGAACGGGTTGCAGGAGAAATTTTACTCTGTTTTCTCAGTCTGTTTCCTAGTGCCGGTTTGAAGTTCCTGCAGTTTTCACTGTAAAACCGGGTTGGATCTAGAACCTCCCCATATATATGTATGGAGTGGAGTTTGCAACTGAAAAGAAACATTGTGTTCCCAAAAAGCTAGGTTAAGTACTGCTTTCACACACACTTCTCTCTCAGAACTGAGCATGTGGAGTGACTTTCGTTCTTTTAGCACAAATGGAACGGGTTGCAGGGAAACTTTTACTCTGGTTTCTCAGTCTGTTTCCTAGTGGCGTTTTGAAGTTCCTGCAGTTTTCAGTGTAAAGCCGAGTTGCAGCTAGTACCTCCCCATATATATGTATAGATTGGAGTTTGCAATTGAAAAGAATCTTGGTGTTCCCTACAAGCTATGTGAAGGACGGCTTTCACACACACTTTTCTCTCAGAACTGAGCATGTGGAGAGACGTTCGTTCATCTAGCACAAAGGGAATGCGTGGCAGGAGAAACTTTTACTCTGGTTTCTCAGTCTGTATCCTAGTGCCGGTTTGAAGTTCCTGCATTTTTCACTGTAAAATGCAGTTGGACCTAGTACCTCCCATATATATGTACGGAGTGCAGTTTGTACCTGAAAAGGAACTTTGTGTTCCCAACAAGCTGTGTGAAAATGGCTTTCACACACCCTTATCTCTCAGAAACTAGCATGTGGAGAGACGTTCGTTCTTCTAGCACAAATGGAACGGTTTGCAGGAGAAATTTTACTCTGGTTTCTCAGTCTGTTTCCTAGTGCCGGTTTGAAGATCCTGCAGTTTTCACTGTAAAACCGAGTTGGAGATAGTACCTCCACATATATATGTATGGAGTGGATTTTGCAACTGAAAAGAAACTTTGAGTTCCCAACAAGCTACATGAAGGATGGCTTTCACACAGACTAATCTCTCAGAACTCAGCATGTGGAGAGACTTTCGTTCTCCTAGCACAATTCAAACAGGGTGGAGGAGAAACTTTTACTCTGGTTTCTCAGTCTGTTTCCTAGTGCCGGTTTGAAGTTCCTGCAGTTTTCACTGAAAAACCGTGTTGGAGTTAGTACCTACCCATATATATGAATGGAGTGGAGTTTGCAACTGAAAAGAAACTTTGTGATCCCAACAAGCTAGGTGAAGTGCGGCTTTAAATCACACTAATTTCTCTGAACTGAGCATGTGGACGGACGTTCGATTTTCTAGCACAAGTGGAACGGGATGCAGGAGAAGCTTTTACTCTGGTTTCTCAGTCTGTTTCCTAGTGCCGGTTTGAAGTTCCTGAAATTTTCACTGTAATACAGATTTGGAGCTAGTACATCCCCATATATATGTATGGAGTGGAGTTTGCAAGTGAAAAGGAACATTGTGTTCCCAAAAAGCAAGGTGAAGTACGGCTTTCGCACACACTTATCTCTCAGAACTTAGCATGTGGAGTGACGTTCGTTCTTTTAGCACAAATGGAACGGGTTGCCGGGAAACATTTTCTTTGGTTTCTCAGTCTGTTTCCTAGTGCTGGTTTTAAGTTCCTGCAGTTTTCAGTGTAAAACCGAGTTGGAGCTAGTACCTCCCCATATATATGTAAGGATTGGAGTATGCAACTGAAAAAAAACTTTGTGTTCCCAAAAAGTTATGTGAAGGACGGCTTTCACACACACTTATCTCTCAGGACAGGGCATTTGGAGAGATGTTCGTTCTTCTAGCACAAATGGAACGCGTTGCAGTGGTAAGTGTAACTCTGGTTTCTCAGTCTGTTTCCTAGAGCCGCTTTGAAGTTCCTGCAGTTTTCACTGTAAAAACGATTTGGACCAAGTACCTCCCCATATATATGTAAACAGTGGTGTTTGCAACTGAAAAGAAACTTTGTGTTCCCAACAAGCTAGTTGAAGGACGGCTTTCACACACACTTATCTCTCAGAACTGAGTATGTGGAGAGAAGTTCGTTCATCTAGCACAAAGGGAACGGTTTGCATCTGAAACTGTTACTCTGGTTTCCAATTCTTTTTCTTAGTGCGGGTTTGAATTTCCTGCAATTTTCATTGTAAAACCGAGTTGGACCTAGTAACCACCCATATATATGTATGGAGTAAAGATTGCAACTGAAAAGAAACTTTGTGTTTCAAACATGCTAGTTGAAAGAAGTCTTTCACACATAATAATCTCTCAGAGCTGAGCATATGGAGAGACGTTCGTTCATCTAGCACAAAGGGAACGGGTTGCAGAAGAAACATTTACTCTGGGTTCTCAGTCTGTTTCCTAGTGCCGGTTTGAAGTTCCTGCAGTTTTCACTGTAAAACCGAGTTGGTGCTATTACCTCCCCATATATTTGTATGGAGTGGAGTTTGCAACTGAAAAGAATCTTTGTGTTCCCAACAAGCTAGTTGAAGGACGGGTTTCAGACACACATATCTCTCAGAACTGAGCATGTGGAGAGACGTTCGTTCATCTAGCACAAAGTAAAGATTGTATGGGTAACTGTTATTCTGATTTCTCAGTCTCTTTCCTAGTGCCGGTTTGAAGTTCCTGCAGTTTTCACTATAAAACCTGGTTGGACCTTGTACCTCCCCATATATATGTATGGAGTGGAGTTTGCAATTGAAAAGATTCTTGGTTTCCCAATAAGCTAGGTGAAGGACGGCTTTCACACACACTTTTCTCTCAGAACTGAGCATGTGGAGAGACGTTCGTTCATCTAGCACAAAGGGAATGCGTGGCAGGAGTAACTTTTACTCTGGTTTCTCAGTCTGTTTCCTAGTGCCGGTTTGAATTTCCTGCATTTTTCACTGTAAAATGGAGTTGGAGCTCGTACCTCCCATATATATGTACGGAGTGGAGTTTGCACCTGAAAAGGAACTTTGTGTTCCAAACAAGCTGGGTGAAAGATGGCTTTCACACACCCTTATCTCTCAGAACTTAGCATGTGGAGAGACGTTCGTACTTCTAGCACAAATGGAACGGGTTGCAGGAGAAATTTTACTCTGGATTCTCAGTCTGTTTCCTAGTGCCGGTTTGAAGTTCCTGCAGTTTTCAGTGTAAAGCCGAGTTGGAGCTAGTACCTCCCCATATATATGTATAGATTGGAGTTTGCAATTGAAAAGAATCTTGGTATTCCCTACAAGCTATGTGAAGGAAGGCATTCACACACAGTTTTCTCTCAGAACTGAGCATGTGGAGAGACGTTCGTTCATCTAGCACAAAGGGAATGCGTGGCAGGAGAAACTTTTACTCTGGTTTCTCAGTCTGTATCCTAGTGCCGGTTTGAAGTTCCTGCATTTTTCACTGTAAAATGCAGTTGGACCTAGTACCTCCCATATATATGTACGGAGTGCAGTTTGTACCTGAAAAGGAACTTTGTGTTCCCAACAAGCTGTGTGAAAATGGCTTTCACACACCATTATCTCTCAGAAACTAGCATGTGGAGAGACGTTCGTTCTTCTAGCACAAATGGAACGGTTTGCAGGAGAAATTTTACTCTGGTTTCTCAGTCTGTTTCCTAGTGCCGGTTTGAAGATCCTGCAGTTTTCACTGTAAAACCGAGTTGGAGATAGTACCTCCACATATATATGTATGGAGTGGATTTTGCAACTGAAAAGAAACTTTGAGTTCCCAACAAGCTACATGAAGGATGGCTTTCACACAGACTAATCTCTCAGAACTCAGCATGTGGAGAGACTTTCGTTCTCCTAGCACAATTCAAACAGGGTGGAGGAGAAACTTTTACTCTGGTTTCTCAGTCTGTTTCCTAGTGCCGGTTTGAAGTTCCTGCAGTTTTCACTGAAAAACCGTGTTGGAGTTAGTACCTACCCATATATATGAATGGAGTGGAGTTTGCAACTGAAAAGAAACTTTGTGATCCCAACAAGCTAGGTGAAGTGCGGCTTTAAATCACACTAATTTCTCTGAACTGAGCATGTGGACGGACGTTCGATTTTCTAGCACAAGTGGAACGGGATGCAGGAGAAGCTTTTACTCTGGTTTCTCAGTCTGTTTCCTAGTGCCGGTTTGAAGTTCCTGAAATTTTCACTGTAATACAGATTTGGAGCTAGTACATCCCCATATATATGTATGGAGTGGAGTTTGCAAGTGAAAAGGAACATTGTGTTCCCAAAAAGCAAGGTGAAGTACGGCTTTCGCACACACTTATCTCTCAGAACTTAGCATGTGGAGTGACGTTCGTTCTTTTAGCACAAATGGAACGGGTTGCCGGGAAACATTTTCTTTGGTTTCTCAGTCTGTTTCCTAGTGCTGGTTTTAAGTTCCTGCAGTTTTCAGTGTAAAACCGAGTTGGAGCTAGTACCTCCCCATATATATGTAAGGATTGGAGTATGCAACTGAAAAAAAACTTTGTGTTCCCAAAAAGTTATGTGAAGGACGGCTTTCACACACACTTATCTCTCAGGACAGGGCATTTGGAGAGATGTTCGTTCTTCTAGCACAAATGGAACGCGTTGCAGTGGTAAGTGTAACTCTGGTTTCTCAGTCTGTTTCCTAGAGCCGCTTTGAAGTTCCTGCAGTTTTCACTGTAAAAACGATTTGGACCAAGTACCTCCCCATATATATGTAAACAGTGGTGTTTGCAACTGAAAAGAAACTTTGTGTTCCCAACAAGCTAGTTGAAGGACGGCTTTCAGACACACTAATTTCTCAGAACTGAGCATGTGGAGGGACGTTCATTTTTCTAGCACAAATGGAATGGGTTGCAGGAGAAACTTTTACTCTGGTTTCTCAGTCTGTTTCCTAGTTCCGGTATGAAGTTCCTGAAGTTTTCACTGTAAAACCGATTTGGAGCTAGTACATCCCCATATATATGTATGTAGTGGATTTTGCAACTGAAAAGATACTTTGTGTTCCCAACAATCTAGGTGAAGTATGTTTTTCACACACACTTATCTCTCAGAACTGAGCATGATGAGAGATGTTCGTCCCCAGCATAAAAGGAACCGGTTGCAGGAGAATCTTTCCTCCGTTTCTCAGTCTGTTTCCTAGTGCCGGTTTGAAGTTCCTGCAGTTTTCAGCGTAAAACTGAGTTGGAGCTAGTACTGCCCCATATATATGTATGGAGTGGAGTTTGCCACTGAAAAGAATGTTTGTGTTCTCAACAAGCGAGGTGAAGGACGGCTTTTACACACAGTTATCTCTGAGAACAGAGTATGTGGAGACACGTTCTTTCATTTAGCACAAAGGGAACGGGTTGCATGGAAACCTTTACTCAGGTTTTTCCTGCTTTTTCCTAGAGACGGATGGTTGTTCCTGCAGTTTTCACTGTAAAACCGAGTTGGAGCTAGTACTTCCCCATATATGTATGGAGTGGAGTTTGCAACTGAAAAGAAACTTTGTGTTCCCAACAAGCTAAGTGAAGTACGGCTTTCACACACACTTATCTCTCAGAACTGAGTATGTGGAGAGACGTTCATTCTTCTAGCAAAAAATGGAACGGGTTGTAGGAGAATCTTTTACACTGTTTTCTCAGTCTGTTTCCTAGTGCCGGTTTGAAGTTCCTGCAGTTTTCACTGTAATACAGGGTTGGACCTAGTACCTCCCCATATATATTTATGGAGTGGAGTTTGCAACTGCAAAGAAACTTTGTGTTCCCAACAAGCTAAGTGAAGTACAGCTTTCACACACACTTATCTCTCAGAACCGAGCATGTGGAGACAGGTTCTTTCATCTTGCACAAAGGGAACGGGTTGCATCTGAAACTGTTACTCTGGTTTCCAATTCTTTTTCTTAGTGCGGGATTGAATTTCCTGCAATTTTCATTGTAAAACCGAGTTGGACCTTGTAACCACCCATATATACGTATGGAGTAAAGATTGCAACTGAAAAGAAACTTTGTGTTTCAAACATGCTAGTTGAATGAAGTCTTTCACACATAATTATCTCTCAGAGATGAGCATATGGAGAGACGTTCGTTCATCTAGCAAAAAGGGAACGGGTTGCAGAAGAAACTTTTACTCTGGGTTCTCAGTCTATTTCCTAGTGCCGGTTTGAAGTTCCTACAGTTTTCACTGTAAAACCGATTTGGTGCTATTACCACCCCATATATTTGTATGGAGTGGAATTTGCAACTGAAAAGAATCTTTGTGTTCCCAACAAGCTAGGTGAAGGACGGGTTTCAGACACACATATCTCTCAGAACTGAGCATGTGGAGAGACGTTCGTTCATCTAGCACAAAGTAAGGTTTGTGTGGTAACTCTTACTCTGGTTTCTCAGTCTTTTTCCTAGTGCCGGTTTGAAGTTCCTGCAGTTTTCACTATAAAACCGAGTTGGACCTTGTACCTCCCCATATATATGTATGGAGTGAAATTTGCAATTGAAAAGATTCTTGGTGTTCCCAATAAGCTTGTTGAAGGACGGCTTTCACACACAATTATCTCTCAGAACTGAGCATGTGGAGAGACGTTTGTTCATCTAGCACAAAGGGAATGCGTGGCAGGAGAATCTATTACTCTGGTTTCTCAGACTGTTTCCTAGTGCCGGTTTGAATTTCCTGCATTTTTCACTGTAAAATGGAGTTGGAGCTAGTACCTCCCATATATATGTACGGAGTGGAGTTTGCACCTGAAAAGGAACTTTTTGTTCCCAACAAGCTGGGTGAAAGATGGCTTTCACACACCCTTATCTCTCAGAACATAGCATGTGGAGAGACGTTCGTTTTTCTAGCACAAATGGAACGGGTTGCAGGAGAAATTTTACTCTGGTTTCTCAGTCTGTTTCCTAGTGCCGTTTTGAAGTTCCTGCAGTTTTCACTGTAAAACCGAGTTGGATCTAGAACCTCCCCATATATATGTATGGAGTGGAGTTTGCAACTGAAAAGAAACATTGTGTTCCCAAAAAGCTAGGTTAAGGACGGCTTCACACACACTTATCTCTCAGAACTGAGCATGTGGAGTGACGTTCGTTCTTTTAGCACAAATGGAACGGGTTGCAGGGAAACTTTTACTCTGGTTTCTCTGTCTGTTTCCTAGTGCCGGTTTGAAGTTCCTGCAGTTTTCAGTCTAAAACCGAGTTGGAGCTAGTACCTCCCCATATATATGTAAGGATTGGAGTTTGCAACTGAAAAGAAACTTTGTGTTCCCAACAAGCTAGTTGAAGGACGGCTTTCACACACACATATCCCTCAGAAATGAGCATGTGGAGAGATATTCGTTCATCCAGCACAAATGGAATGCGTTGTAGGAGAAACTTTTACTCTGGTTTCTCAGTCTGTTTCCTAGTGCCGGTTTGAATTTCCTGCATTTTTCACTGTAAAATGGATTTGGAAGTAGTACCACCGATATATATGTATGGAGTGGAGTTTGCAACTCAAAAGAAACTTTGTTTTCCCAACAAGCTAGGTGAAAGAAGGCTTTCTAACAGACTTATCTCTCAGAACTGAGCATTGGAAAGAGGTTCGTTCTTCTAGCAAAAAGGGAAAGTGTTGCTGGAGAAACTTTTACTCTGGATTCTCAGTCTGTTTCCTAGTGCCGGTATGATGTTCCTGCAGTTTTCATTGTAAAACCGAGTTGGAGCTAGTACCTCCCCATATATATATATGGAGTGGAGTTTGCAACTAAAAAAAAACTTTTTGTTCCCAACAAGTTATATGAAGGACGGCTTTCACACACACTTATCTCTCAGGACAGAGCATTTGGAGAGATGTTCGTTCTTCTAGCACAAAGGGAACGCGTTGCAATGGTAAGTGTAACTCTGGTTTCTCAGTCTGTTTCCTAGTGCCGCTTTGAAGTTCCTGCAGTTTTCACTGTAAAAACGATTTGGACCCAGTACCTCCCCATATATATGTATGGAGTGGTGTTTGCAACTGAAAAGAAACTTTGTGTTCCCAACGAGCTAGGTGAAGGACGGCTTTAAGACACACTAATTTCTCAGAACTGAGCATGTGGAGGGACGTTCATTTTTCTAGCACAAATTGAATGGGTTGCAGGAGAAATTTTTACTCTGGTTTCTCAGTCTGTTTCCTAGTTCCGGTATGAAGTTCCTGAAGTTTTCTCTGTAAAACCGATTTGGAGCTAGTACATCCCCATATATATGTATGTAGTGGATTTTGCATCTGAAAAGATGCTTTGTGTTCCCAACAAGCTGGGTGAAGTAAGTTTTTCACACACACTTATCTCTCAGAACTGAGCATGATGAGAGATGTTCGTTCTCTAGCATAAAGGAACCGGTTGCAGGAGAATCCTCCGTTTCTCAGTCTGTTTCCTTGTGCCGGTTTTAAGTTCCTGCAGTTTTCAGCGTAAAACTGAGTTGGAGCTAGTACCTCCCATATATATGTATGGATTCGAGTTTGCCCCTGAAAAGGAAATTTGTGCTCCCAACAAGCTTTGTGAAGGACAGCTTTCACACACCCTTATCTATCATAACCTAGCATGTGGAGAGACGTTCGTACTTCTAGCACTAATGGAACAGTTTTCAGGAGAAATTTTAGTCTGTTTTCTCAGTCTGCTTCCTAGTGCCGGTTTGAAGTTCCTGTATTTTTCACTGTAAAAGCGTGTTGGAGTTAGTACTTCCCCATATATATGTATGGAGTGGAGTTTGCAACTGAGAAGTAACTTTGTGTTCCCAACAAGCTAGGTGAATTACGCTTTCACACACACATATTTCTCAGAACTGAGCATGTGGAGAGACGTTCGTTATTCTAGCACAAAGCGAACTGTTTGCAGGAGAAACTTTTACTCTGATTTCTCAGTCTGTTTCCTAGTGCCGGTTTGAAGTTCCTGCAGTTTTCACTGTAAAACATATTTGGAGCTGGTACCTCCCCATATAAATGTATGGAGTGGAGTTTGCTACTGAAAAGTAACTTTTGGTTTCCAACAAGCTAGGTGAAGTACGGCTTTCACAGACACTAATCTCTCAGAACTGAGCATGTGGAGAGACTTTCTTTCATCTAGCACAAAGGGAATGCTTTGCAGGAGAAATTTTTACACTGGTTTCTCAGTCTGTTTCCTAGTGCCAGTTTGAATTTCCTGAAGTTTTCACTGTAATACCGATTTGGAGCTAGTACCTCTCCATATATATGTATGGAGTGGATTTTGCAACTGAAAAGAAACTTTGTGTTCCCAACAAGCTATGTGAAGTTCGTATTTCACACACAATTATCTCTTAGAACTCAGCATGTGGAGAGATGTTCGTTCATCTATCATAAACGTAACCGGATGCAGGAGAATATTTTACTGTGTTTCTCAGTCTGTTTCCTAGTGGCGGTTTGAATTTCCTACAGTTTTCTCCATAAAACAGAGTTGGAGCTTGTACATCCACATATATATGTATGGAGTGGAGTTTGCACCTGAAAAGGAACTTTGTGTTCCAAACAAGCTTGGTGAAGGCCGGCATTCACACACCCTTATCTCTCAGAACCTAGCATGTGGAGTGACGTTCGTTCTTCTAGCACAAATGGAACGGGTTGCAGGGGAAATTTTACTCTGGTTTCTCAGTCTGATTCCTAGTGCCGGTTTGAAGTTCCTGCAATTTTCTGTGTAAAACCGACTTGGATCTAGTACTTCCCCATATATATGTATGGAGTGGAGTTTGCAACTGAAAAGAAATTTTGTGTTCCCAACAAGCTATTTGAAGGATGGTTTTCACACACAATAATCTCTCAGAACTGAGCATGTGGAGAGACTTTCATTGTCCTAACACAAATGTAACAGTTTGGAGGAGAAATTTTTACTCTGGGTTCTCAGTCTGTTTTCTAGTGCCGGTTTGAAGTTCCTGCAGTTTTCACTGTAAAACCGATTTGGAGCTGGTACCTACCCATATATATTTATGGAGTGGAGTTTCCAACTGAAAAGAAACTTTGTGTTCCCAAGATGATAGTTGAAGGACGGCTTACACACACAATTATCTGTCAGATCTGAGCATGTGGAGAGACGTTCATTCAACTAGCACAATTGGAACCGGTTGAAGGGGAATCTTTTACTCTGATTCTCAGTGTGTTTCCTAGTGCCGGTTTAAAGTTCCTGCAGTTTTCACTGTAAAACTGAGTTGCAGCTAGTACCTCCCCAAACATATGTATGGAGTGGAGTTTGCAACTTAAAAGAAACTTTGTGTTCCCAACAAGCTATGTGAAGGACTGCTTTCACACACAATTATCTCTGAGAACAGAGAATGTGGAGAGACATTCATTCATCTAGCACAAAGTGAAAGGGTTGCAGGGGAATAAATTACTCTGGTTTCTCAGTCTGTTTCCTAGTGCCGATATGAATTTCCTGCAGTTTTCTCTGTAATACCGAGTTGGACCTAGTACCTCCCCATATATGTGTATGGATTGGAGTTTGCAACTGAAAAGAATGTTTGTGTTCTCAACAAGCGAGGTGAAGGATGGCTTTCACACACATTTATCTCTGAGAACTGAGTTTGTGGAGACACTTTCTTTCATTTAGCACAAAGGGAACGGGTTGCTTGGAAACATTTACTCTGGTTTCTCAGGCTTTTTCCTAGAGCCGTTTTGTTGTTCGGGCAGTTTTCACTGTAAAACCGAGTTGGAGCTTGTACTTCCCCATATAAGTATGGAGTGGATTTTGCAACTGAAAAGAAACTTTGTGTTCCCAACAAGCTAAGTGAAGTACGGCTTTTACACACACTTATCTCTCAGAACTGACCATGTGGAGACATGTTCTTTCATCTAGCTCAAATGGAACGTGTTGCATCTGAAACTGTTACACGGTTTTCCAATTCTTTTTCTTAGTGCGGTTTTGAATTTCCTGCAATTTTCATTGTAAAACAGAGTTGGACCTAGTAACCACCCATATATATGTATGGAGTAAAGATTGCAACTGAAAAGAATCTTTGTGTTTAAAACATGCTAGGTGAAGGAAGTATTTCACACATAATTATCTCTCAGAGCTGAGCATATGGAGAGACGTTCGTTCATCTAGCACAAAGGGAACGGGTTGCAGGAGAAACTATTACTCTGGGTTCTCAGTCTGTTTCCTAGTGCCGGTTTGAAGTTCCTGCAATTTTCACTGTAAAATCGAGTTGGTGCTATTACCTCCCCATATATTTGTATGGAGTGGAGTTTGCAACTGAAAAGAATCTTTGTGTTCCCAACAAGCTAGGTGAAGCACGGCTTTCAGACACACATATCTCTCAGAACTGAGCATGTGGAGAGACGTTCGTTCATCTAGCACAAAGTAAGGGTTGTATGGGTAACTGTTACTCTGATTTCTCAGTCTTTTTCCTAGTGACGGTTTGAATTTCCTGCAGTTTTCACTATAAAATCGAATTGGAGGTATTACCTCCCCATATATATGTATGGAGTGGAGTTTGCAACTTAAAAGAAACTTTGTGTTCCCAACAAGCTAGGTGAAGGACGGCTTTCACACACACATTTCTCTCAGGAATGAGCATGTGGACAGACTTTCGTTCTTCTTGCACAAAGGGAACGGGATGCAGGGGTAACTGTTACTCTGGTTTCTCAGTCTGTTTCCTAGTGCCGGTTTGAAGTTCCTGCATTTTCACTGTAAAACCGATTTGGAGCTAGAACGTCCCCATATATATGTAAGGAGTGGAGTTTGCAACTGAAAACAAAAACTGTGTTCCCAAAAAGCTAGGTGAAGTACGGCTTTCACACACACTTATCTCTCAGACCTGAGCATGTGGAGAGACGTTCGTTCATCTAGCACAAAGGGAACGTGTTGCAGGAGAAACTGTTTCTCTGGATTCTCAGTCTGTTTCCTAGTGGCGGTTTGAAGTTCCTGCATTTTTCACTGTAAAACCGAGTTGGAGATAGTAAACCCACATATTTATGTATGGAGTGGATTTTGCAACTGAAAAAATCTTTGTGATCCCAACAAGCTACTTGAAGAATGGCTTTCACACACATTAAACTCTCAGAACTGAGAATGTGGAGAGACTTTCGTTCTCCTAGCACAATTGTAACAGGTTGGAGGAGAAACTTTTACTCTGGTTTCTCAGTCTGTTTCCTAGTGCCGGTTTGAAGTTCCTGCAGTTTTCAGTGTAAAGCCTAGGTGGAGCTAGTACCTCCCCATATATATGTATAGATTGGAGTTTGCAATTGAAAAGAATCTTGGTGTTCCCTACAAGCTATGTGAAGGACGGCTTTCACACACACTTTTCTCTCAGAACTTAGCATGTGGAGAGACGTTCGTTCATCTAGCACAAAGGGAATGTGTGGCAGGAGAAACTTTTACTCTGGTTTCTCAGTCTGTTTCCTAGTGCCGGTTTGAAATTCCTGCATTTTTCACTGTAAAATGGAGTTGGTGCTAGTACTTCCCATATATATGTACGGAGTGGAGTTTGCACCTGAAAAGGAACTTTGTGTTCCCAACAAGCTCTGTGAAAATGGCTTTCACACACCCTTATCTCTCAGAAATTAGCATGTGGAGAGACGTTCGTTCAACTAGCACAAAGGTAACCAGTTGAAGGAGAATCTTTTACTCTGTTTCTCAGTGTGTTTCCTAGTGCCGGTTTGAAGTTCCTGCAGTTTTCACTGTAAAACCGAGTTGGAGCTAGTACCTCCCCATATATATGTATGGAATGGAGTTTGCAACTGAAAAGAAACATTGTGTTCCCAAAGAGCTAGGTGAAGGACGGGTTTCAGACACACATATCTCTCAGAACTGAGCATGTGGAGAGACGTACGTTCATCTAGCACAAAGTAAGGGTTGTATGGGTAACTGTTACTCTTATTTCTCAGTCTCTTTCCTAGTGCCGGTTTGAAGTTCCAGCTGTTTTCACTATAAAACCGAGCTGGACCTTGTACCTCCCCATATATATGTATGGAGTGGGGTTTGCAATTGAAAAGATTCTTGGTTTCCCAATAAGCTAGGTGAAGGACGGCTTTCACACACACTTTTCTCTCAGAACTGAGCATGTGGAGAGACGTTCGTTCATCTAGCACAAAGGGAATGCGTGGCAGGAGTAACTTTCACTCTGGTTTCTCAGTCTGTTTCCTAGTGCCGGTTTGAAGTTCCTGCAGTTTTCATTGTAAAGCCGAGTTGGAGCTAGTACCTCCCCAAATATATGTATAGATTGGAGTTTGCAATTGAAAAGAATCTTGGTATTCCCTACAAGCTATGTGAAGGACGGCTTTCACACACAAATTTCTCTCAGAACTGAGCATCTGGAGAGACGTTCGTTCATCTAGCACAAAGGGAATGCGTGGCAGGAGAAACTTTTACTCTGGTTTCTCAGTCTGTTTCCTAGTGCCGGTTTGAAGTTCCTGCATTTTTCACTGTAAAATGGAGTTGGACCTAGTACCCCCCATATATATGTACGGAGTGAAGTTTGCACCTGAAAAGGAACTTTGTGTTCCAAACAAGCTGGGTGAAAGGTGACATTCACACACCCTTATCTCTCAGAATCTAGCATGTGGAGAGACGTTCCTTCTTCTAGCACAAATGGAACGGGTTGCAGGAGAAATTTTACTCTGTTTTCTCAGTCTGTTTCCTAGTGCCGGTTTGAAGTTCCTGCAGTTTTCACTGTAAAACCGGGTTGGATCTAGAACCTCCCCATATATATGTATGGAGTGGAGTTTGCAACTGAAAAGAAACATTGTGTTCCCAAAAAGCTAAGTTAAGTACTGCTTTCACACACACTTCTCTCTCAGAACTGAGCATGTGGAGTGACTTTCGTTCTTTTAGCACAAATGGAACGGGTTGCAGGGAAACTTTTACTCTGGTTTCTCAGTCTGTTTCCTAGTGGCGTTTTGAAGTTCCTGCAGTTTTCAGTGTAAAGCCGAGTTGCAGCTAGTACCTCCCCATATATATGTATAGATTGGAGTTTGCAATTGAAAAGAATCTTGGTGTTCCCTACAAGCTATGTGAAGGACGGCTTTCACACACACTTTTCTCTCAGAACTGAGCATGTGGAGAGACGTTCGTTCATCTAGCACAAAGGGAATGCGTGGCAGGAGAAACTTTTACTCTGGTTTCTCAGTCTGTATCCTAGTGCCGGTTTGAAGTTCCTGCATTTTTCACTGTAAAATGCAGTTGGACCTAGTACCTCCCATATATATGTACGGAGTGGAGTTTGTACCTGAAAAGGAACTTTGTGTTCCCAACAAGCTGTGTGAAAATGGCTTTCACACACCCTTATCTCTCAGAAACTAGCATGTGGAGAGACGTTCGTTCTTCTAGCACAAATGGAACGGTTTGCAGGAGAAATTTTACTCTGGTTTCTCAGTCTGTTTCCTAGTGCCGGTTTGAAGATCCTGCAGTTTTCACTGTAAAACCGAGTTGGAGATAGTACCTCCACATATATATGTATGGAGTGGATTTTGCAACTGAAAAGAAACTTTGAGTTCCCAACAAGCTACATGAAGGATGGCTTTCACACAGACTAATCTCTCAGAACTCAGCATGTGGAGAGACTTTCGTTCTCCTAGCACAATTCAAACAGGGTGGAGGAGAAACTTTTACTCTGGTTTCTCAGTCTGTTTCCTAGTGCCGGTTTGAAGTTCCTGCAGTTTTCACTGAAAAACCGTGTTGGAGTTAGTACCTACCCATATATATGAATGGAGTGGAGTTTGCAACTGAAAAGAAACTTTGTGATCCCAACAAGCTAGGTGAAGTGCGGCTTTAAATCACACTAATTTCTCTGAACTGAGCATGTGGACGGACGTTCGATTTTCTAGCACAAGTGGAACGGGATGCAGGAGAAGCTTTTACTCTGGTTTCTCAGTCTGTTTCCTAGTGCCGGTTTGAAGTTCCTGAAATTTTCACTGTAATACAGATTTGGAGCTAGTACATCCCCATATATATGTATGGAGTGGAGTTTGCAAGTGAAAAGGAACATTGTGTTCCCAAAAAGCAAGGTGAAGTACGGCTTTCGCACACACTTATCTCTCAGAACTGAGCATGTGGAGTGACGTTCGTTCTTTTAGCACAAATGGAACGGGTTGCCGGGAAACATTTTCTTTGGTTTCTCAGTCTGTTTCCTAGTGCTGGTTTTAAGTTCCTGCAGTTTTCAGTGTAAAACCGAGTTGGAGCTAGTACCTCCCCATATATATGTAAGGATTGGAGTATGCAACTGAAAAAAAACTTTGTGTTCCCAAAAAGTTATGTGAAGGACGGCTTTCACACACACTTATCTCTCAGGACAGGGCATTTGGAGAGATGTTCGTTCTTCTAGCACAAATGGAACGCGTTGCAGTGGTAAGTGTAACTCTGGTTTCTCAGTCTGTTTCCTAGAGCCGCTTTGAAGTTCCTGCAGTTTTCACTGTAAAAACGATTTGGACCAAGTACCTCCCCATATATATGTAAACAGTGGTGTTTGCAACTGAAAAGAAACTTTGTGTTCCCAACAAGCTAGTTGAAGGACGGCTTTCAGACACACTAATTTCTCAGAACTGAGCATGTGGAGGGACGTTCATTTTTCTAGCACAAATGGAATGGTTTGTAGGAGAAACTTTTACTCTGGTTTCTCAGTATGTTTCCTAGTTCCAGTATGATGTTCCTGAAGTTTTCTCTGTAAAACTGATTTGGAGCTAGTACAACCCCATATAAATTTATGTAGTGGATTTTGCAACTGAAAAGATACTTTGTGTTCCCAACAAGCTAGGTGAAGTATGTTTTTCACACACACTTATCTCTCAGAACTGAGCATGATGAGAGATGTTCGTCCCCAGCATAAAAGGAACCAGTTGCAGGAAAATCTTTCCTCCGTTTCTCAGTCTGTTTCCTAGTGCCGGTTTGAAGTTCCTGCAGTTTTCAGCGTAAAACTGAGTTGGAGCTAGTACCTCCCCATATATATGTATGGAGTGGAGTTTGCCACTGAAAAGAATGTTTGTGTTCTCAACAAGCGAGGTGAAGGACGGCTTTTACACACAGTTATTTCTGAGAACAGAGTATGTGGAGACACGTTCTTTCATTTAGCACAAAGGGAACGGGTTGCATGGAAACATTTACTCAGGTTTCTCCTGCTTTTTCCTAGAGACGGAAGGTTGTTCCTGCAGTTTTCACTGTAAAACCGAGTTGGAGCTAGTAATTCCCCATATATGTATGGAGTGGAGATTGCAACTGAAAAGAAACTTTGTGTTCCCAACAAGCTAAGTGAAGTACGGCTTTCACACACACTTATCTCTCAGAACTGAGTATGTGGAGAGAAGTTCGTTCATCTAGCACAAAGGGAACGGTTTGCATCTGAAACTGTTACTCTGGTTTCCAATTCTTTTTCTTAGTGCGGGTTTGAATTTCCTGCAATTTTCATTGTAAAACCGAGTTGGACCTAGTAACCACCCATATATATGTATGGAGTAAAGATTGCAACTGAAAAGAAACTTTGTGTTTCAAACATGCTAGTTGAAAGAAGTCTTTCACACATAATAATCTCTCAGAGCTGAGCATATGGAGAGACGTTCGTTCATCTAGCACAAAGGGAACGGGTTGCAGAAGAAACATTTACTCTGGGTTCTCAGTCTGTTTCCTAGTGCCGGTTTGAAGTTCCTGCAGTTTTCACTGTAAAACCGAGTTGGTGCTATTACCTCCCCATATATTTGTATGGAGTGGAGTTTGCAACTGAAAAGAATCTTTGTGTTCCCAACAAGCTAGGTGAAGGACGGGTTTCAGACACACATATCTCTCAGAACTGAGCATGTGGAGAGACGTTCGTTCATCTAGCACAAAGTAAAGATTGTATGGGTAACTGTTACTCTGATTTCTCAGTCTCTTTCCTAGTGCCGGTTTGAAGTTCCTGCAGTTTTCACTATAAAACCTAGTTGGACCTTGTACCTCCCCATATATATGTATGGAGTGGAGTTTGCAATTGAAAAGATTCTTGGTTTCCCAATAAGCTAGGTGAAGGACGGCTTTCACACACACTTTTCTCTCAGAACTGAGCATGTGGAGAGACGTTCGTTCATCTAGCACAAAGGGAATGCGTGGCAGGAGTAACTTTTACTCTGGTTTCTCAGTCTGTTTCCTAGTGCCGGTTTGAATTTCCTGCATTTTTCACTGTAAAATGGAGTTGGAGCTCGTACCTCCCATATATATGTACGGAGTGGAGTTTGCACCTGAAAAGGAACTTTGTGTTCCAAACAAGCTGGGTGAAAGATGGCTTTCACACACCCTTATCTCTCAGAACTTAGCATGTGGAGAGACGTTCGTACTTCTAGCACAAATGGAACGGGTTGCAGGAGAAATTTTACTCTGGATTCTCAGTCTGTTTCCTAGTGCCGGTTTGAAGTTCCTGCAGTTTTCAGTGTAAAGCCGAGTTGGAGCTAGTACCTCCCCATATATATGTATAGATTGGAGTTTGCAATTGAAAAGAATCTTGGTATTCCCTACAAGCTATGTGAAGGAAGGCTTTCACACACAATTTTCTCTCAGAACTGAGCATGTGGAGAGACGTTCGTTCATCTAGCACAAAGGGAATGCGTGGCAGGAGAAACTTTTACTCTGGTTTCTCAGTCTGTATCCTAGTGCCGGTTTGAAGTTCCTGCATTTTTCACTGTAAAATGCAGTTGGACCTAGTACCTCCCATATA
Organism: Camelus dromedarius; assembly: GCF_036321535.1. Classification (NCBI taxonomy): domain Eukaryota; kingdom Metazoa; phylum Chordata; class Mammalia; order Artiodactyla; family Camelidae; genus Camelus; species Camelus dromedarius. The sequence goes on along the minus strand of NC_087470.1, from coordinate 10,030,057 downwards.
TATGTACGGAGTGCAGTTTGTACCTGAAAAGGAACTTTGTGTTCCCAACAAGCTGTGTGAAAATGGCTTTCACACACCCTTATCTCTCAGAAACTAGCATGTGGAGAGACGTTCGTTCTTCTAGCACAAATGGAACGGTTTGCAGGAGAAATTTTACTCTGGTTTCTCAGTCTGTTTCCTAGTGCCGGTTTGAAGATCCTGCAGTTTTCACTGTAAAACCGAGTTGGAGATAGTACCTCCACATATATATGTATGGAGTGGATTTTGCAACTGAAAAGAAACTTTGAGTTCCCAACAAGCTACATGAAGGATGGCTTTCACACAGACTAATCTCTCAGAACTCAGCATGTGGAGAGACTTTCGTTCTCCTAGCACAATTCAAACAGGGTGGAGGAGAAACTTTTACTCTGGTTTCTCAGTCTGTTTCCTAGTGCCGGTTTGAAGTTCCTGCAGTTTTCACTGAAAAACCGTGTTGGAGTTAGTACCTACCCATATATATGAATGGAGTGGAGTTTGCAACTGAAAAGAAACTTTGTGATCCCAACAAGCTAGGTGAAGTGCGGCTTTAAATCACACTAATTTCTCTGAACTGAGCATGTGGACGGACGTTCGATTTTCTAGCACAAGTGGAACGGGATGCAGGAGAAGCTTTTACTCTGGTTTCTCAGTCTGTTTCCTAGTGCCGGTTTGAAGTTCCTGAAATTTTCACTGTAATACAGATTTGGAGCTAGTACATCCCCATATATATGTATGGAGTGGAGTTTGCAAGTGAAAAGGAACATTGTGTTCCCAAAAAGCAAGGTGAAGTACGGCTTTCGCACACACTTATCTCTCAGAACTGAGCATGTGGAGTGACGTTCGTTCTTTTAGCACAAATGGAACGGGTTGCCGGGAAACATTTTCTTTGGTTTCTCAGTCTGTTTCCTAGTGCTGGTTTTAAGTTCCTGCAGTTTTCAGTGTAAAACCGAGTTGGAGCTAGTACCTCCCCATATATATGTAAGGATTGGAGTATGCAACTGAAAAAAAACTTTGTGTTCCCAAAAAGTTATGTGAAGGACGGCTTTCACACACACTTATCTCTCAGGACAGGGCATTTGGAGAGATGTTCGTTTTTCTAGCACAAATTGAATGCGTTGCAGTGGTAAGTGTAACTCTGGTTTCTCAGTCTGTTTCCTAGAGCCGCTTTGAAGTTCCTGCAGTTTTCACTGTAAAAACGATTTGGACCAAGTACCTCCCCATATATATGTAAACAGTGGTGTTTGCAACTGAAAAGAAACTTTGTGTTCCCAACAAGCTAGTTGAAGGACGGCTTTCAGACACACTAATTTCTCAGAACTGAGCATGTGGAGGGACGTTCATTTTTCTAGCACAAATGGAATGGTTTGTAGGAGAAACTTTTACTCTGGTTTCTCAGTATGTTTCCTAGTTCCAGTATGATGTTCCTGAAGTTTTCTCTGTAAAACTGATTTGGAGCTAGTACAACCCCATATAAATTTATGTAGAGGATTTTGCAACTGAAAAGATAATTTGTGTTCCCAACAAGCTAGGTGAAATATGTTTTTCACACACACTTATCTCTCAGAACTGAGCATGATGAGAGATGTTCGTCCCCAGCATAAAAGGAACCGGTTGCAGGAAAATCTTTCCTCCGTTTCTCAGTCTGTTTCCTAGTGCCGGTTTGAAGTTCCTGCAGTTTTCAGCGTAAAACTGAGTTGGAGCTAGTACCTCCCCATATATATGTATGGAGTGGAGTTTGCCACTGAAAAGAATGTTTGTGTTCTCAACAAGCGAGGTGAAGGACGGCTTTTACACACAGTTATCTCTGAGAACAGAGTATGTGGAGACACGTTCTTTCATTTAGCACAAAGGGAACGGGTTGCATGGAAACATTTACTCAAGTTTCTCCTGCTTTTTCCTAGAGACGGAAGGTTGTTCCTGCAGTTTTCACTGTAAAACCGAGTTGGAGCTAGTAATTCCCCATATATGTATGGAGTGGAGATTGCAACTGAAAAGAAACTTTGTGTTCCCAACAAGCTAAGTGAAGTACGGCTTTCACACACACTTATCTCTCAGAACTGAGTATGTGGAGAGAAGTTCGTTCATCTACCACAAAGGGAACGGTTTGCATCTGAAACTGTTACTCTGGTTTCCAATTCTTTTTCTTAGTGCGGGTTTGAATTTCCTGCAATTTTCATTGTAAAACCGAGTTGGACCTAGTAACCACCCATATATATGTATGGAGTAAAGATTGCTACTGAAAAGAATCTTTGTGTTTCAAACATGCTAGTTGAAAGAAGTCTCTCACACATAATAATCTCTCAGAGCTGAGCATATGGAGAGACGTTCGTTCATCTAGCACAAAGGGAACGGGTTGCAGAAGAAACATTTACTCTGGGTTCTCAGTCTGTTTCCTAGTGCCGGTTTGAAGTTCCTGCAGTTTTCACTGTAAAACCGAGTTGGTGCTATTACCTCCCCATATATTTGTATGGAGTGGAGTTTGCAACTGAAAAGAATCTTTGTGTTCCCAACAAGCTAGGTGAAGGACGGGTTTCAGACACACATATCTCTCAGAACTGAGCATGTGGAGAGACGTTCGTTCATCTAGCACAAAGTAAAGGTTGTATGGGTAACTGTTACTCTGATTTCTCAGTCTCTTTCCTAGTGCCGGTTTGAAGTTCCTGCAGTTTTCACTATAAAACCTAGTTGGACCTTGTACCTCCCCATATATATGTATGGAGTGGAGTTTGCAATTGAAAAGATTCTTGGTTTCCCAATAAGCTAGGTGAAGGACGGCTTTCACACACACTTTTCTCTCAGAAATGAGCATGTGGAGAGACGTTCGTTCATCTAGCACAAAGGGAATGCGTGGCAGGAGTAACTTTTACTCTGGTTTCTCAGTCTGTTTCCTAGTGCCGGTTTGAATTTCCTGCATTTTTCACTGTAAAATGGAGTTGGAGCTCGTACCTCCCGTATATATGTACGGAGTGGAGTTTGCACCTGAAAAGGAACTTTGTGTTCCAAACAAGCTGGGTGAAAGATGGCTTTCACACACCCTTATCTCTCAGAACTTAGCATGTGGAGAGACGTTCGTACTTCTAGCACAAATGGAACGGGTTGCAGGAGAAATTTTACTCTGGAATCTCAGTCTGTTTCCTAGTGCTGGTTTGAAGTTCCTGCAGTTTTCAGTGTAAAGCCGAGTTGGAGCTAGTACCTCCCCATATATATGTATAGATTGGAGTTTGCAATTGAAAAGAATCTTGGTATTCCCTACAAGCTATGTGAAGGAAGGCTTTCACACACAGATTTCTCTCAGAACTGAGCATGTGGAGAGACGTTCGTTCATCTAGCACAAAGGGAATGCGTGGCAGGAGAAACTTTTACTCTGGTTTCTCAGTCTGTTTCCTAGTGCCGGTTTGAAGTTCCTGCATTTTTCACTGTAAAATGGAGTTGGACCTAGTACCTCCCATATATATGTACGGAGTGGAGTTTGCACCTGAAAAGGAACTTTGTGTTCCCAACAAGCTGGGTGAAAGGTGGCTTTCACACACCCTTATCTCTCAGAAACTAGCATGTGGAGAGACGTTCCTTCTTCTAGCACAAATGGAACGGGTTGCAGGAGAAATTTTACTCTGTTTTCTCAGTCTGTTTCCTAGTGCCGGTTTGAAGTTCCTGCAGTTTTCACTGTAAAACCGAGTTGGTGCTATTACCTCCCCATATATTTGTATGGAGTGGAGTTTGCAACTGAAAAGAATCTTTGTGTTCCCAACAAGCTAGGTGAAGGTCGGGTTTCAGACACACATATCTCTCAGAACTGAGCATGTGGAGAGACGTACGTTCATCTAGCACAAAGTAAGGGTTGTATGGGTAACTGTTACTCTGATTTCTCAGTCTCTTTCCTAGTGCCGGTTTGAAGTTCCAGCTGTTTTCACTATAAAACCGAGCTGGACCTTGTACCTCCCCATATATATGTATGGAGTGGAGTTTGCAATTGAAAAGATTCTTGGTTTCCCAATAAGCTAGGTGAAGGACGGCTTTCACACACAATTTTCTCTCAGAACTGAGCATGTGGAGAGACGTTCGTTCATCTAGCACAAAGGGAATGCGTGGTAGGAGTAACTTTCACTCTGGTTTATCAGTCTGTTTCCTAGTGCCGGTTTGAATTTCCTGCATTTTTCACTGTAAAATGGAGTTGGAGCTAGTACCTCCCATATATATGTACGGAGTGGAATTTGCACCTGAAAAGGAACTTTGTGTTCCCAACAAGCTGGGTGAAAGATGGCTTTCACACACCCTTATCTCTCAGAACTTAGCATGTGGAGAGACGTTCTTACTTCTAGCAAAAATGGAACGGGTTGCAGGAGAAATTTTACTCTGGTTTCTCAGTCTGTTTCCTAGTGCCGGTTTGAAGTTCCTGCAGTTTTCATTGTAAAGCCGAGTTGGAGCTAGTACCTCCCCATATATATGTATAGATTGGAGTTTGCAATTGAAAAGAATCTTGGTATTCCCTACAAGCTATGTGAAGGACGGCTTTCACACACAATTTTCTCTCAGAACTGAGCATGTGGAGAGACGTTCGTTCATCTAGCACAAAGGGAATGCGTGGCAGGAGAAACTTTTACTCTGGTTTCTCAGTCTGTTTCCTAGTGCCGGTTTGAAGTTAGTGCATTTTTCACTGTAAAATGGAGTTGGACCTAGTACCCCCCATATATATGTACGGAGTGGAGTTTGCACCTGAAAAGGACCTTTGTGTTCCCAACAAGCTGGGTGAAAGGTGACATTCACACACCCTTATCTCTCAGAATCTAGCATGTGGAGAGACGTTCCTTCTTCTAGCACAAATGGAACGGGTTGCAGGAGAAATTTTACTCTGTTTTCTCAGTCTGTTTCCTAGTGCCGGTTTGAAGTTCCTGCAGTTTTCACTGTAAAGCAGATTTGGATCTAGAACCTCCCCATATATATGTATGGAGTGGAGTTTGCAACTGAAAAGAAACATTGTGTTCCCAAAAAGCTAGGTTAAGTACTGCTTTCACACACACTTCTCTCTCAGAACTGAGCATGTGGAGTGACTTTCGTTCTTTTAGCACAAATGGAAAGGGTTGCAGGGAAACTTTTACTCTGGTTTCTCAGTGTGTTTCCTAGTGGCGTTTTGAAGTTCCTGCAGTTTTCAGTGTAAAGCCGAGTTGCAGCTAGTACCTCCCCATATATATGTATAGATTGGAGTTTGCAATTGAAAAGAATCTTGGTGTTCCCTTCAAGCTATGTGAAGGACGGCTTTCACACACACTTTTCTCTCAGAACTGAGCATGTGGAGAGACGTTCGTTCATCTAGCACAAAGGGAATGCGTGGCAGGAGAAACTTTTACTCTGGTTTCTCAGTCTGTATCCTAGTGCCGGTTTGAAGTTCCTGCATTTTTCACTGTAAAATGCAGTTGGACCTAGTACCTCCCATATATATGTACGGAGTGGAGTTTGTACCTGAAAAGGAACTTTGTGTTCCCAACAAGCTGTGTGAAAATGGCTTTCACACACCCTTATCTCTCAGAAACTAGCATGTGGAGAGACGTTCGTTCTTCTAGCACAAATGGAACGGTTTGCAGGAGAAATTTTACTCTGGTTTCTCAGTCTGTTTCCTAGTGCCGGTTTGAAGATCCTGCAGTTTTCACTGTAAAACCGAGTTGGAGATAGTACCTCCACATATATATGTATGGAGTGGATTTTGCAACTGAAAAGAAACTTTGAGTTCCCAACAAGCTACATGAAGGATGGCTTTCACACAGACTAATCTCTCAGAACTCAGCATGTGGAGAGACTTTCGTTCTCCTAGCACAATTCGAACAGGGTGGAGGAGAAACTTTTACTCTGGTTTCTCAGTCTGTTTCCTAGTGCCGGTTTGAAGTTCCTGCAGTTTTCACTGTAAAACCGTGTTGGATTTAGTACCTACCCATATATATGAATGGAGTGGACTTTGCAACTGAAAAGAAACTTTGTGATCCCAACAAGCTAGGTGAAGTGCGGCTTTCAAACACACTAATTTCTCAGAACTGAGCATGTGGACGGACGTTCGATTTTCTAGCACAAGTGGAACGGGTTGCAGGAGAAACTTTTACTCTGGTTTTCAGTCTGTTTCCTAGTGCCGGTTTGAAGTTCCTGAAATTTTCACAGTAATACAGATTTGGAGCTAGTACATCCCCATATATATGTATGGAGTGGAGTTTGCAAGTGAAAAGGATCATTGTGTTCCCAAAAAGCTAGGTGAAGTACGGCTTTCGCACACACTTATCTCTCAGAACTGAGCATGTGGAGTGAAGTTCGTTCTTTTAGCACAAATGGAACGGGTTGCAGGGAAACTTTTACTTTGGTTTCTCAGTCGGTTTCCTAGTGCTGGTTTGAAGTTCCTGCAGTTTTCAGTGTAAAACCGAGTTGGAGCTTGTACCTCCCCATATATATATAAGGATTGGGGTTTGCAACTGAAAAAAAACTTTGTGTTCCCAAAAAGGTATGTGAAGGACGGCTTTCACACACACTTATCTCTCAGGACAGAGCATTTGGAGAGATGTTCGTTCTTCTAGCACAAAGGGAACGCGTTGCAGTGGTAAGTGTATCTCTGGTTTCTCAGTCTGTTACCTAGGGCCGCTTTGAAGTTCCTGCAGTTTTCACAGTAAAAACGATTTGGACCAAGTACCACCCCATATATATTTATAGACTGGTGTTTGCAACTGAAAAGAAACTTTGTGTTCCCAACAAGCTAGGTGGAGGACGGCTTTCAGACACACTAATTTCTCAGAACTGAGCATGTGGAGGGACGTTCATTTTTCTAGCACAAATGGAATGGGTTGCAGGAGAAACTTTTACTCTGGTTTCTCAGTCTGTTTCCTAGTTCCGGTATGAAGTTCCTGAAGTTTTCACTGTAAAACCGATTTGGAGCTAGTACATCCCCATATATATGTATGTAGTGGATTTTGCAACTGAAAAGATACTTTGTGTTCCCAACAATCTAGGTGAAGTATGTTTTTCACACACACTTATCTCTCAGAACTGAGCATGATGAGAGATGTTCGTCCCCAGCATAAAAGGAACCGGTTGCAGGAGAATCTTTCCTCCGTTTCTCAGTCTGTTTCCTAGTGCCGGTTTGAAGTTCCTGCAGTTTTCAGCGTAAAACTGAGTTGGAGCTAGTACTGCCCCATATATATGTATGGAGTGGAGTTTGCCACTGAAAAGAATGTTTGTGTTCTCAACAAGCGAGGTGAAGGACGGCTTTTACACACAGTTATCTCTGAGAACAGAGTATGTGGAGACACGTTCTTTCATTTAGCACAAAGGGAACGGGTTGCATGGAAACCTTTACTCAGGTTTTTCCTGCTTTTTCCTAGAGACGGATGGTTGTTCCTGCAGTTTTCACTGTAAAACCGAGTTGGAGCTAGTACTTCCCCATATATGTATGGAGTGGAGTTTGCAACTGAAAAGAAACTTTGTGTTCCCAACAAGCTAAGTGAAGTACGGCTTTCACACACACTTATCTCTCAGAACTGAGTATGTGGAGAGACGTTCATTCTTCTAGCAAAAAATGGAACGGGTTGTAGGAGAATCTTTTACACTGTTTTCTCAGTCTGTTTCCTAGTGCCGGTTTGAAGTTCCTGCAGTTTTCACTGTAATACAGGGTTGGACCTAGTACCTCCCCATATATATTTATGGAGTGGAGTTTGCAACTGCAAAGAAACTTTGTGTTCCCAACAAGCTAAGTGAAGTACAGCTTTCACACACACTTATCTCTCAGAACCGAGCATGTGGAGACAGGTTCTTTCATCTTGCACAAAGGGAACGGGTTGCATCTGAAACTGTTACTCTGGTTTCCAATTCTTTTTCTTAGTGCGGGATTGAATTTCCTGCAATTTTCATTGTAAAACCGAGTTGGACCTTGTAACCACCCATATATACGTATGGAGTAAAGATTGCAACTGAAAAGAAACTTTGTGTTTCAAACATGCTAGTTGAATGAAGTCTTTCACACATAATTATCTCTCAGAGATGAGCATATGGAGAGACGTTCGTTCATCTAGCAAAAAGGGAACGGGTTGCAGAAGAAACTTTTACTCTGGGTTCTCAGTCTATTTCCTAGTGCCGGTTTGAAGTTCCTACAGTTTTCACTGTAAAACCGATTTGGTGCTATTACCACCCCATATATTTGTATGGAGTGGAATTTGCAACTGAAAAGAATCTTTGTGTTCCCAACAAGCTAGGTGAAGGACGGGTTTCAGACACACATATCTCTCAGAACTGAGCATGTGGAGAGACGTTCGTTCATCTAGCACAAAGTAAGGTTTGTGTGGTAACTCTTACTCTGGTTTCTCAGTCTTTTTCCTAGTGCCGGTTTGATGTTCCTGCAGTTTTCACTATAAAACCGAGTTGGACCTTGTACCTCCCCATATATATGTATGGAGTGAAATTTGCAATTGAAAAGATTCTTGGTGTTCCCAATAAGCTTGTTGAAGGACGGCTTTCACACACAATTATCTCTCAGAACTGAGCATGTGGAGAGACGTTTGTTCATCTAGCACAAAGGGAATGCGTGGCAGGAGAATCTATTACTCTGGTTTCTCAGACTGTTTCCTAGTGCCGGTTTGAATTTCCTGCATTTTTCACTGTAAAATGGAGTTGGAGCTAGTACCTCCCATATATATGTACGGAGTGGAGTTTGCACCTGAAAAGGAACTTTTTGTTCCCAACAAGCTGGGTGAAAGATGGCTTTCACACACCCTTATCTCTCAGAACATAGCATGTGGAGAGACGTTCGTTTTTCTAGCACAAATGGAACGGGTTGCAGGAGAAATTTTACTCTGGTTTCTCAGTCTGTTTCCTAGTGCCGTTTTGAAGTTCCTGCAGTTTTCACTGTAAAACCGAGTTGGATCTAGAACCTCCCCATATATATGTATGGAGTGGAGTTTGCAACTGAAAAGAAACATTGTGTTCCCAAAAAGCTAGGTTAAGGACGGCTTCACACACACTTATCTCTCAGAACTGAGCATGTGGAGTGACGTTCGTTCTTTTAGCACAAATGGAACGGGTTGCAGGGAAACTTTTACTCTGGTTTCTCTGTCTGTTTCCTAGTGCCGGTTTGAAGTTCCTGCAGTTTTCAGTCTAAAACCGAGTTGGAGCTAGTACCTCCCCATATATATGTAAGGATTGGAGTTTGCAACTGAAAAGAAACTTTGTGTTCCCAACAAGCTAGTTGAAGGACGGCTTTCACACACACATATCCCTCAGAAATGAGCATGTGGAGAGATATTCGTTCATCCAGCACAAATGGAATGCGTTGTAGGAGAAACTTTTACTCTGGTTTCTCAGTCTGTTTCCTAGTGCCGGTTTGAATTTCCTGCATTTTTCACTGTAAAATGGATTTGGAAGTAGTACCACCGATATATATGTATGGAGTGGAGTTTGCAACTCAAAAGAAACTTTGTTTTCCCAACAAGCTAGGTGAAAGAAGGCTTTCTAACAGACTTATCTCTCAGAACTGAGCATTGGAAAGAGGTTCGTTCTTCTAGCAAAAAGGGAAAGTGTTGCTGGAGAAACTTTTACTCTGGATTCTCAGTCTGTTTCCTAGTGCCGGTATGATGTTCCTGCAGTTTTCATTGTAAAACCGAGTTGGAGCTAGTACCTCCCCATATATATATATGGAGTGGAGTTTGCAACTAAAAAAAAACTTTTTGTTCCCAACAAGGTATATGAAGGACGGCTTTCACACACACTTATCTCTCAGGACAGAGCATTTGGAGAGATGTTCGTTCTTCTAGCACAAAGGGAACGCGTTGCAATGGTAAGTGTAACTCTGGTTTCTCAGTCTGTTTCCTAGTGCCGCTTTGAAGTTCCTGCAGTTTTCACTGTAAAAACGATTTGGACCCAGTACCTCCCCATATATATGTATGGAGTGGTGTTTGCAACTGAAAAGAAACTTTGTGTTCCCAACGAGCTAGGTGAAGGACGGCTTTAAGACACACTAATTTCTCAGAACTGAGCATGTGGAGGGACGTTCATTTTTCTAGCACAAATTGAATGGGTTGCAGGAGAAATTTTTACTCTGGTTTCTCAGTCTGTTTCCTAGTTCCGGTATGAAGTTCCTGAAGTTTTCTCTGTAAAACCGATTTGGAGCTAGTACATCCCCATATATATGTATGTAGTGGATTTTGCATCTGAAAAGATGCTTTGTGTTCCCAACAAGCTGGGTGAAGTAAGTTTTTCACACACACTTATCTCTCAGAACTGAGCATGATGAGAGATGTTCGTTCTCTAGCATAAAGGAACCGGTTGCAGGAGAATCCTCCGTTTCTCAGTCTGTTTCCTTGTGCCGGTTTTAAGTTCCTGCAGTTTTCAGCGTAAAACTGAGTTGGAGCTAGTACCTCCCATATATATGTATGGATTCGAGTTTGCCCCTGAAAAGGAAATTTGTGCTCCCAACAAGCTTTGTGAAGGACAGCTTTCACACACCCTTATCTATCATAACCTAGCATGTGGAGAGACGTTCGTACTTCTAGCACTAATGGAACAGTTTACAGGAGAAATTTTAGTCTGTTTTCTCAGTCTGCTTCCTAGTGCCGGTTTGAAGTTCCTGTATTTTTCACTGTAAAAGCGTGTTGGAGTTAGTACTTCCCCATATATATGTATGGAGTGGAGTTTGCAACTGAGAAGTAACTTTGTGTTCCCAACAAGCTAGGTGAATTACGCTTTCACACACACATATTTCTCAGAACTGAGCATGTGGAGAGACGTTCGTTATTCTAGCACAAAGCGAACTGTTTGCAGGAGAAACTTTTACTCTGATTTCTCAGTCTGTTTCCTAGTGCCGGTTTGAAGTTCCTGCAGTTTTCACTGTAAAACATATTTGGAGCTGGTACCTCCCCATATAAATGTATGGAGTGGAGTTTGCTACTGAAAAGTAACTTTTGGTTTCCAACAAGCTAGGTGAAGTACGGCTTTCACAGACACTAATCTCTCAGAACTGAGCATGTGGAGAGACTTTCTTTCATCTAGCACAAAGGGAATGCTTTGCAGGAGAAATTTTTACACTGGTTTCTCAGTCTGTTTCCTAGTGCCAGTTTGAATTTCCTGAAGTTTTCACTGTAATACCGATTTGGAGCTAGTACCTCTCCATATATATGTATGGAGTGGATTTTGCAACTGAAAAGAAACTTTGTGTTCCCAACAAGCTATGTGAAGTTCGTATTTCACACACAATTATCTCTTAGAACTCAGCATGTGGAGAGATGTTCGTTCATCTATCATAAACGTAACCGGATGCAGGAGAATATTTTACTGTGTTTCTCAGTCTGTTTCCTAGTGGCGGTTTGAATTTCCTGCAGTTTTCACCATAAAACAGAGTTGGAGCTAGTACCTCCACATATATATGTATGGAGTGGAGTTTGCACCTGAAAAGGAACTTTGTGTTCCAAACAAGCTTGGTGAAGGCCGGCATTCACACACCCTTATCTCTCAGAACCTAGCATGTGGAGTGACGTTCGTTCTTCTAGCACAAATGGAACGGGTTGCAGGGGAAATTTTACTCTGGTTTCTCAGTCTGATTCCTAGTGCCGGTTTGAAGTTCCTGCAATTTTCTGTGTAAAACCGACTTGGATCTAGTACTTCCCCATATATATGTATGGAGTGGAGTTTGCAACTGAAAAGAAATTTTGTGTTCCCAACAAGCTATTTGAAGGATGGTTTTCACACACAATAATCTCTCAGAACTGAGCATGTGGAGAGACTTTCATTCTCCTAACACAAATGTAACAGTTTGGAGGAGAAATTTTTACTCTGGGTTCTCAGTCTGTTTTCTAGTGCCGGTTTGAAGTTCCTGCAGTTTTCACTGTAAAACCGATTTGGAGCTGGTACCTACCCATATATATTTATGGAGTGGAGTTTCCAACTGAAAAGAAACTTTGTGTTCCCAAGAAGATAGTTGAAGGACGGCTTACACACACAATTATCTGTCAGATCTGAGCATGTGGAGAGACGTTCATTCAACTAGCACAATTGGAACCGGTTGAAGGGGAATCTTTTACTCTGATTCTCAGTGTGTTTCCTAGTGCCGGTTTGAAGTTCCTGCAGTTTTCACTGTAAAACTGAGTTGCAGCTAGTACCTCCCCAAACATATGTATGGAGTGGAGTTTGCAACTTAAAAGAAACTTTGTGTTCCCAACAAGCTATGTGAAGGACGGCTTTCACACACAATTATCTCTGAGAACAGAGAATGTGGAGAGACATTCATTCATCTAGCACAAAGTGAAAGGGTTGCAGGGGAATAAATTACTCTGGTTTCTCAGTCTGTTTCCTAGTGCCGATATGAATTTCCTGCAGTTTTCTCTGTAATACCGAGTTGGACCTAGTACCTCCCCATATATGTGTATGGATTGGAGTTTGCAACTGAAAAGAATGTTTGTGTTCTCAACAAGCGAGGTGAAGGATGGCTTTCACACACATTTATCTCTGAGAACTGAGTTTGTGGAGACACTTTCTTTCATTTAGCACAAAGGGAACGGGTTGCTTGGAAACATTTACTCTGGTTTCTCAGGCTTTTTCCTAGAGCCGTTTTGTTGTTCGGGCAGTTTTCACTGTAAAACCGAGTTGGAGCTTGTACTTCCCCATATAAGTATGGAGTGGATTTTGCAACTGAAAAGAAACTTTGTGTTCCCAACAAGCTAAGTGAAGTACGGCTTTTACACACACTTATCTCTCAGAACTGACCATGTGGAGACATGTTCTTTCATCTAGCTCAAATGGAACGTGTTGCATCTGAAACTGTTACACGGTTTTCCAATTCTTTTTCTTAGTGCGGTTTTGAATTTCCTGCAATTTTCATTGTAAAACAGAGTTGGACCTAGTAACCACCCATATATATGTATGGAGTAAAGATTGCAACTGAAAAGAATCTTTGTGTTTAAAACATGCTAGGTGAAGGAAGTATTTCACACATAATTATCTCTCAGAGCTGAGCATATGGAGAGACGTTCGTTCATCTAGCACAAAGGGAACGGGTTGCAGGAGAAACTATTACTCTGGGTTCTCAGTCTGTTTCCTAGTGCCGGTTTGAAGTTCCTGCAATTTTCACTGTAAAATCGAGTTGGTGCTATTACCTCCCCATATATTTGTATGGAGTGGAGTTTGCAACTGAAAAGAATCTTTGTGTTCCCAACAAGCTAGGTGAAGCACGGCTTTCAGACACACATATCTCTCAGAACTGAGCATGTGGAGAGACGTTCGTTCATCTAGCACAAAGTAAGGGTTGTATGGGTAACTGTTACTCTGATTTCTCAGTCTTTTTCCTAGTGACGGTTTGAATTTCCTGCAGTTTTCACTATAAAATCGAATTGGAGGTATTACCTCCCCATATATATGTATGGAGTGGAGTTTGCAACTTAAAAGAAACTTTGTGTTCCCAACAAGCTAGGTGAAGGACGGCTTTCACACACACATTTCTCTCAGGAATGAGCATGTGGACAGACTTTCGTTCTTCTTGCACAAAGGGAACGGGATGCAGGGGTAACTGTTACTCTGGTTTCTCAGTCTGTTTCCTAGTGCCGGTTTGAAGTTCCTGCATTTTCACTGTAAAACCGATTTGGAGCTAGAACGTCCCCATATATATGTAAGGAGTGGAGTTTGCAACTGAAAACAAAAACTGTGTTCCCAAAAAGCTAGGTGAAGTACGGCTTTCACACACACTTATCTCTCAGACCTGAGCATGTGGAGAGACGTTCGTTCATCTAGAACAAAGGGAACGTGTTGCAGGAGAAACTGTTTCTCTGGATTCTCAGTCTGTTTCCTAGTGGCGGTTTGAAGTTCCTGCATTTTTCACTGTAAAACCGAGTTGGAGATAGTAAACCCACATATTTATGTATGGAGTGGATTTTGCAACTGAAAAAATCTTTGTGATCCCAACAAGCTACTTGAAGAATGGCTTTCACACACATTAAACTCTCAGAACTGAGAATGTGGAGAGACTTTCGTTCTCCTAGCACAATTGTAACAGGTTGGAGGAGAAACTTTTACTCTGGTTTCTCAGTCTGTTTCCTAGTGCCGGTTTGAAGTTCCTGCAGTTTTCAGTGTAAAGCCTAGTTGGAGCTAGTACCTCCCCATATATATGTATAGATTGGAGTTTGCAATTGAAAAGAATCTTGGTGTTCCCTACAAGCTATGTGAAGGACGGCTTTCACACACACTTTTCTCTCAGAACTTAGCATGTGGAGAGACGTTCGTTCATCTAGCACAAAGGGAATGTGTGGCAGGAGAAACTTTTACTCTGGTTTCTCAGTCTGTTTCCTAGTGCCGGTTTGAAATTCCTGCATTTTTCACTGTAAAATGGAGTTGGAGCTAGTACTTCCCATATATATGTACGGAGTGGAGTTTGCACCTGAAAAGGAACTTTGTGTTCCCAACAAGCTCTGTGAAAATGGCTTTCACACACCCTTATCTCTCAGAAATTAGCATGTGGAGAGACGTTCGTTCAACTAGCACAAAGGTAACCAGTTGAAGGAGAATCTTTTACTCTGTTTCTCAGTGTGTTTCCTAGTGCCGGTTTGAAGTTCCTGCAGTTTTCACTGTAAAACCGAGTTGGAGCTAGTACCTCCCCATATATATGTATGGAATGGAGTTTGCAACTGAAAAGAAACATTGTGTTCCCAAAGAGCTAGGTGAAGTACGGCTTTCACACACACTTATCTCTCACAACTGAGCATGTGGAGAGACGTTCGTTCTTTTATCACAAATGGAACGGGTTGCAGGAGAAACTTTTACTCTGGTTTCTCAGTCTTGCCCTAGTGCCGGTTTGATTTTCCTGCATTTTTCACTGTAAAATGGATTTGGAGCTAGTACCTCCCATATATATGTATGGAGTGCAGTTTGCAACTGGAAAGAAACTTTGTGTTCCCAACAAACTAGTTGAAGGAAGGCTTTCACACAGACTTATCTCTCACAATTGAGCATGTGGAGAGACGTTCGTTCTTCTGGCCGAAAGGAAACGTGTTGCAGGAGAAACTTTTACTCTGGATTCTCAGTCTGTTTCCTAGTGCTGGTTTGATGTTCCTGCAGTTTTCATTGTAAAACCGAGTTGGAGCTAGTACCTCCCCAAATATATGTATGGAGTGGAGTTTGCAACTGAAAAGAAACTTTGTGTTCCCAACAAGCTATGTGAAGGACGGCTTTCACACACATTATCTCTCAGAACTGAGAATGTGGAGAGATATTCGATCATCTAGCACAAAGAGAAAGGGTTGCAGGGGAATATTTTACTCTGGTTTCTCATTCTGCTTCCTAGTGCCGGTTTGATGTTCCTGCAATTTTCATTGTAAAATCGAGTTGGAGCTAGTACCTCCCCAAACATATGTATGGATTGGAGTTTGCAACTGAAAAAAACTTTGTTATCCCAACAAGCTAGGTGAAGGACGGTTTTCAAACACACTAATTTCTCAGAACTGAGCATGTGGAGGGACTTTCATTTTTCTAGCACAAATGGAATGGTTTGCAGGAGAAACTTTTACTCTGGTTTCTCAGTCTGTTTCCTAGTTCCAGTTTGAAGTTCCTGAAGTTTTCACTGTAAAACCGATTTCGAGCTAGTACATCCCCATATATATGTATGAAGTGGAGTTTGCAACTGAACAGAAACTTTGTGTTCCCAACAAGCTAGGTGAAGGAAGGCTTTCCCACAGACTGATCAATCAGAACTGAGTATGTGGGGAGAAGTTCGTTCATCTAGCAAAAAGGGAACGGGTTGCAGGAGAAACTTTAACTCTGGTTTCTCAGTCTGGTTCCTAGTGCCGGTTTGAAGTTCCTGCAGATTTCACTGTAAAACCGAGTTGGAGCTAGTACCTCCACATATATATGTATGAATTGGAGATAGAAACTTAGAAGAAACTTGGTGTTCTAAAAAGGTTATGTGAAGGACGTCTTTCACACACACTTATCTCTCAGAAAAGAGCATGTGGAGAGACTTTCGTTCATCTAGCACAAAGGGAACGGTTTGCAGGAGAAACTTTTACTCTGGTTTCTCAGTCTGTTTCCAAGAGCCGGCTTGATGTTCATGCATTATTCACTTTAAAACCGTTTTGGAGCTAGTAAATCCCCATATATATGTATGGAGTGGGGTTTGCAACTTAAAAGAAACTTTGTGTTCCCAACATACTAGGTGAAGGACGGCTTTCACATGCACATATCTCTCAGAACTGAGCATGAGGAGAGCCGTTCGTTCTTCTAGCTCAAAATGAACGGTATTTAGGGGTAATTGTTACACTGGTTTCTCAGTCTGTATCCTAGTGCCGGTTTGAAGTTCCTGCATTTATCACTGTAAAACCGATTTGGAGATAGTACTTCCCCATATATATGAATGGAGTGGAATTTGCAACTGAAAAGAAACTTTGTGTTCCCAACAAGCGAGGTGAAGGACGGCTTTCACACTCACTTTTCTCTCAGAACTGAGCATGTGGAGAGACTTTCGTTCATCTAGCACAAAGGGAACGGGTTGCAGGGGAAAATTTTACTCTGGTTTCTCAGTCTGTTTACAAGTGCCGGTTTGAAGTTCCTGCAGTTTTCACTGTAAAACCCAGTTGGGGCTAGTACCTCCCCATATATATGTATGGAGTGTATTTTGCAACTGAAAAGAAACTTTGTGTTCCCAACAAGCTAGGTGAAGGACTTCTTTCACACAAACTGATCTCTCAGAACCGAGCATGTCTAGAGACGTCCTTCCATCAAGCACAAAGGGAACGGGTTGCAGGAGTAACTTTTACTCTGGATTCTCAGTCTGTTTCCAATTGCCGGTTTGTAGTTCCTGCAGTTTTCACTGTAAAATCGAGTTGGAGCTAGTACTTCCCCATATATATGTATGGAGTGGAATTTGCAACTGAAAAGAAACTTTGTGTTCCCAACAAGCGAGGTGAAGGACGGCTTTCAAACACACTTATCTCTCAGAACTGAGCATGTCTAGAGACCTTCATTCATCTAGCACAAAGGGAACGGGTTGCAGGAGATACTTTTACTCTGGTTTCTCAGTCTGTTTCCTAGAGCCGGTTTGAATTTCCCGCATTCTTCACTGTAAAACGGAGTTGGAACTAGTACTCACCATGTATATGAATGGAGTAGAGGTTGCAACTGAAAAAAAACTTTGTATTCCCAACCAGCATGGTGAAGAAAGGCTTTCACACACAATTATCCTTCAGAAATGAGCATGTGGAGAGACGTTCTTTCTTCTAGAACAAAGGGAACGGGTTGCAGGAGAAACTTTTACTCTGGTTTCTCATTTTGTTTCCTAGATCCGGTTTGGTGTTCCTGCATTTTTCACTTTAAAACCGTTTTGGCGCTAGTAACTCCCCATAATTATGTATGGAGTGGAGTTTGCAACTGAAAAGAAACTTTGTGTTCCCAACTATCTATGTGAAGGACGGCTTTCACACACACTTATCTCTCAGAACTGAGCATGTGTAGAGACGTTCGTTCTTCTAGCACAAAGGGAACGGGTTGCAGGTGTAACTGTTACTCTGGTTTCTCAGTCTGTTTCCTAGTGCCTGTTTGAAGTTCCTGCAGTTTTCACTGTAAAACCGAGTTGGAACTAGTACCTCCCCATATATATGTATGAATTGGAGTTAGAAACTGAGAAGAATCTTGTTGTTCCCAACAAGCTATGTGAAAGGCGTCTTTCACACACACTTATCTCTCAGAAATGAGCATGTGGAGAGACGTTCGTTCTACTAGCACAAAGGGAACAGGATGCAATGAAACTTATACACTGGTTTCTCAGTCTGTTTCCTAGTGCCAGTTTTAAATTCCTGCAGATTTCACTGTAAAAACGATTTGGAGCAAGTAACTACCCTTATATATGTATGGACTGGAGTTTGCAACTGAAAAGAATCTTTGTGTTCCCTACAAGTTAGGTGAAGGACAGCTTTCACACACACTGATCTCTCAGAACTGAGTATGTAGAGAGACGTTCGTTCATCTAGCACAAAGGGAACCGTTTGCAGGAGTAACTTTTACTCTGGTTTTTCAGTCTGTTTCCTAGTGCCGGTTTGTAGTTCCTCCAATTTTCAGTGTAAAACAGATTTAGTGCTAGTACCTCCCCACATATATGTATGGAGTGTAGTTTGCCCCTGAAAAGAAACTTTGTGTTCCGAACAAGCTAGTTGAACAAGGCTTTCAGACAGACTTATCTCTCAGACCTGAGCATGTGGAGAGACGTTCGTTCATCTAGCAAATTTGAAACAGGTTGCAGGAGAAACTTGTACTCTGGTTTCTCAGGCTGTTTCCTAGTGCCGGTTTGAAGTTACAGCAGTTTTCATTTTAAAAGTGATTTGGAACTTGTACCTCCCCATATATATGTATGGAGTGGACTTTGCCACTGAAAAGAAACTTTGTGTTCCCAATAATCTAGTTGAAGGACGGCTTTCACTCACACTTATCTCTCAGAACTGAGCATGTGGAGAGACGTTCATTCATCTAGCACAAAGGGAACGGGTTGCAGGATAAACTTTTACTCTGGAATCTCAGGGAGTTTCCTAGTGCCGGTTTGAATTTCCTGCAGTTTACACTGTAAAACCGTATTGGAGCTAGTACCTTCCCATATATATGTATGGAGTGGAGTTTGCCACTGAAAAGAAACTATGTGTTCGTAATATGATAGTTGAAAGACTTCTTTCACACAAACTTATCTCTCAGAAAGGAGCATGTGGAGAGACGTTCGTTCATCTAGCACATAGGAATCGGTTAGCAGGAGAAACTTTTACTCTGGTTTCTCAGGATTTTTCCTAGTGACTGTTTGAATTTCCTGCTGTATTCACTGTAAAACCGGGTTGGAGCTAGTACCTCCATATATATGTATGGAGTGGAGTTTGCCACTGAAAAGAAACTTTGTGTTCCGAACAAGCTAGGTGAACAAGGCTTTCAGACAGACTTATCTCTCAGACATGAGCATGTGGAGAGACGTTCGTTCATCTAGCATATTGGAAACAGTTTGCAGGAGAAACTTGTACTCTGGTTTCTCAGTGTGTTTCCTAGTTCCGGTTTGAAGTTCCTGAAGTTTTCACTGTAAATCCGAGTTGGAGCTAGTTCTTCCCAATATATATATATGGAGTGGAGTTTTCAACTGAAAAGAAACTTTGTGTTACCAACAAGCGAGGTGAAGTACGGCTTTCACACCCACTTGTCTCTCAGAACTTATCATGTGGAGAGACTTTCGTTCATCTAGCACAAAAGTAACGGGTTACAGGGGAAACATTTACTCTGGTTACTCAGTCTGTTTCCTAGTGTGGGTTTGAAGTTCCTGCAATTTTCACTGTAAATCCGAGTTGGAACTTGTTCCTCCCCATATATATGTATGCAGAGGAGTTTGCAACTGAAAAGAATCTTTGTGTTCCCAACAAGCTAGTTGAAGACGGCTTTCACACACACTGATCTCTCAGAAATGAGCATGTGGAGAGACTTTCGTTCATCTAGCAGAAAGGGATCGGGTTGCAGGACAAACTTTTACTCTGGTTTCTCAGTCTGGTTCCTAGTGCCGGTTTGAAGTTCCTGCAGTTTTCACTGTAAAACCGAGTTGGAGCTAGTACCTCCCCATATATATGTATGGAATGCAGTTTGCAAATGGAAAGAAACTTTCTGTTCCCAACAAGCTATGTGAAAGGCGTCTTTCACACACACTTATCTCTCAGAAATGAGCATGTGGAGAGACGTTCGTTCTACTAGCACAAAGGGAACGGGATGCAGAGAAACTTATACACTGTTTTCTCAGTCTGTTTCCTAGTGCCAGTTTTAAATTCCTGCAGATTTCACTGTAAAAACGAGTTGGAGCAAGTAACTACCATTATATATGTATGGACTGGAGTTTGCAACTGAAAAGAATCTTTGTGTTCCCTACAAGTTAGGTGAAGGACAGCTTTCACACACACTGAACTCTCAGAACTGAGTATCTGGAGAGACGTTCGTTCATCTAGCACAAAGGGAAAGGTTTGCAGGAGTAACTTTTACTCTGGTTTCTCAGTCTGTTTCCTAGTGCCGGTTTGTAGTTCCTCCAATTTTCACTGTAAAACCAATTTAGTGCTAGTACCTCCCCATATAAATGTATGGAGTGTAGTTTGCCCCTGAAAAGAAACTTTGTGTTCCGAACAAGCTAGTTGAACAAGGCTTTCAGACAGACTTATCTCTCAGACCTGAGCATGTGGAGAGACGTTCGTTCATCTAGCAAATTTGAAACAGGTTGCAGGAGAAACTTGTACTCTGGTTTCTCAGTCTGTTTCCTAGTGCCGGTTTGAAGTTACTGCAGTTTTCAGTTTAAAAGTGATTTGGAACTTGTACCTCCCCATATATATGTATGGAGTGGACTTTGCAACTGAAAAGAAACTTTGTGTTCCCAATAATCTAGTTGAAGGACGGCTTTCACACACACTTATCTCTCAGAACTGAGCATGTGGAGAGACGTTCGTTCATCTAGCACAAAGGGAACTGGTTGCAGGATAAACTTTTACTCTGTAATCTCAGGCAGTTTCCTAGTGCCGGTTTGAATTTCCAGCAGTTTACACTGTAAAACCGTGTTGGAGCTAGTACCTTCCCATATATATGTATGGAGTGGAGTTTGCCACTAAAAGAATCTATGTGTTCGTAACATGATAGTTGAAAGACTTCTTTCACACAAACTTATCTCTCAGAAAGGAGCATGTGGAGAGACGTTCGTTCATGTAGCACAAAGAAATCGGGTAGCAGGAGAAACTTTTACTCTGGTTTCTGAGGATTTTTCCTAGTGACTGTTTGAATTTCCTGCTGTATTCACTGTAAAACCGAGTTGGAGCTAGTACCTCCATATATATATATGGTGTGGAGCTTGCCACTGAAAAGAAACTTTGTGTTCCGAACAAGCTAGGTGAACAAGGCTTTCAGACAGACTTATCTCTCAGACATGAGCATGTGGAGAGACGTACGTTCATCTAGCATATTGGAAACAGTTTGCAGGAGAAACTTGTACTCTGGTTTCTCAGTGTGTTTCCTAGTTCCGGTTTGAAGTTCCTGAATTTTCACTGTAAATCCGAGTTGGAGCTAGTACTTCCCAATATATATGTATGGATTGGAGTTTTCAACTGAAAAGAATCTTTGTGTTACCAACAAGCGAGGTGAAGTACGGCTTTCACACCCACTTATCTCTTAGAACTGATCATGTGGAGAGACTTTCGTTCATCTAGCACAAAGGAACGGGTTACAGGGGAAACATTTACTCTGGTTACTCAGTCTGTTTCCTAGTGTGGGTTTGAAGTTCCTGCAATTTTCACTGTAAATCCGAGTTGGAGCTTGTTCCTCCCCATATATATGTATGCAGAGGAGTTTGCAACTGAAAAGAATCTTTGTGTTCCCAACAAGCTAGTAGAAGACGGCTTTCACACACACTGATCTCTCAGAAATGAGCAAATGGGGAGACTTTCGTTCATCTAGCAGAAAGGGATCGGGTTGCAGGACAAACTTTTACTCTGCTTTCTCAGTCTGTTTCCTAGTGCAGGTTTGTAGTTCCTCCAGTTTTCACTGTAAAACCGAGTTGGTGCTAGTAAATACCCTTCTATATATATGGAGTGGAGTTAACAAATTAAAAGTAACTTTGTGTTCCCAACAAACTAGGTGAAGAACGGCTTTCACATGCACATATCTCTCAGAACTGTGCATGAGGAGAGCCGTTCGTTTTTCTAGCTCAAAGTGAACGGTTTGTAGGTGTAACTATTTCTCGGGCTTCTCAGTCTGTTTCCTAGTGCCGGTTTGAAATTCCTGCAGTTTTCGCTGTAAAACCGAGTTGGAGCTTGTACCCCCCCATATATTTGTATGGATTGGAGTTTGCAACTGAAAAGTATCTTTGTGTTCCCCACAAGCAATGTGAAGTACGGATTTCATTCACAATTATCTCTCAGAAATGAGCATGAGGAGAGACGTTCTTTCATCTAGCACAAAGGGAATGTTTTCAAGTAGAAACTGTTACTCTGGTTTCTCAGTCTGTTTCCTAGTGCCGGTTTGAAGTTCCTGAAGTTTTCACTGTAAAACCGTGTTGGTGCTAGTACATCCATATATATGGATGGATTGGAGTTGCAACTGATAAGATAATTTGTGTTCCCGACAAGCTAGTTGAAGGACGGCTTTCACACAAACTTATCTCTCAGAACTGAGCATGTGGAGAGACGTTCGTTCATTTAGCACAAAGAACGGTTTGTATTGGTAACTGTTGCTCTGGTTTCTCAGTCTGTTTCCTACTGCCGGTTTGAAGTTCCTGCAGTTTTCACAATAAAACCGAGTTGGAGCTTGTACCTCCCCATATATATGTATGGAGTGGAGTTTGCAACTGAAAAGAAACTTTGTGTTCCCTAGAAGTTAGGTGAAGAATGACTTTCACACACACTTATCTCTAGAACTGAGAATGTGGAGAGAGGTTCGTTCATCTAGCACAAAGGGAACGGGTTGCAGGAGAAATTTTTCTCTGGTTTCTCAGTCTTTTTCCTAGTGTCGATTTGAAGTTCCTTCAATTTTCCCTGTAAAACCGAGTTGGAGCTATTATCTCCCCATATATATGTATGGAAAGGAGTTTGCAACTGAAAAGAATCTTTGTGTTCCCCACAAGCTAGTTGAAGGACGGGTTTAACACACAAATATCTCTCAGAACTGAGCATGTGTAGAGAAGTTCGTTCATCTAGCACAATGGGAACGGGTTGCAGGTGAAAATTTTACTCTGGTTTCTCAGTCTGTTTCCTAGTGCTCTCTTGAAGTTCCTGCATTTTTCACTGTAAAACCGTGTTGGAGCTTGTACCTCCCCATATATATGTATGGATTGGAGTTTGCAACTGAAAAGAAACTTTGTGTTCCCAAAAAGCTAGTTGAAGAACGTCTTTCACACACATTTATCACTCAGAACTGAGCATGTGGAGAGACGTTCTTTCTTCTAGCACAAAGGGAACGGGTTGCAGGGGTAACAGTTTCTCTGGATTCTCAGTCTCTTTCTTAGTGCCTTTTTGAAGTTCCTGAATTTTTCACTGTAAAACCGAGTTGTAGCTACTAACTCCCCATATATATGTACGGAGTGGAGTTTGTAACTGAAAAGAAACTTTGTGTTCCGAACAACCTTCGTGAAGGGCGGCTTTCACCTACACATATCTCTCAGCACTGAGCATGTGGAGAGACTTTCGTTCTTCTTACACAAAGGGAACGGGTTGCAGGAGAATAATTTTCTCTGGTTACTCAGTCTGTTTCCTAGTTCCGGTTTGAAGTTCCTGCATTTTCCACTGTAAAACAGAGTTTGAGCTAGTAACCCCCCATATATATGTATGGTTTGGAGTTTGCAACTGAAAAGAATCTTTGTGTTCTCAACCAGCTAGTTGAAGGAAGGCTTTCACACACACTTATCTCTCAGAACTGAGCATGTCTGGAGACGTTCTTTCATCTAGCACAAAGGAACGGTTTGCAGGAGAAACTTTTGTTCTGGTTTCTCAGTCGGTTACCTGGAGCCGTTTAGAAGTTCCTCAAGTTTTCACTGTAAAACCGCGTTGGTGCTAGTAGCTCCACATATATATGTATGGGGTGGAAATTGCAAATGAAAAGAAACTTTATGTTCACAACAAGCTAGTTGAAGGACGGCTTTCACACACAATTATCTCTCAGAACTGAGCATGTGGAGAGACGTTCGTTCTTCTAGCACAAATAAAACGGGATGCAGGAGAAATTTTACTGTGGTTTCTCAGTGTGTTTCCCAGTTCCGGTTTGAAGTTCCTGCAGTTTTCACTGTAAAATTGATATGAAGATAGTACCTTACCATATATATGTATGGATTGGAATTAGAAACTGAAAAGAAAATTTGTGTTCCCAACAAACTATTTGAAGGCCGACTTTCCCATACACTTATCACTCAGAACTGAGCATGTGGAGATAATTTCGTTCATGTAGCACAAAGGGAATATTTTGCAGTAGAAACTTTTACTCTGGTTTCTCAGTTTGTTTCCAAGTGCCGCTTTGAAGTTCCTGCAGTTTTCACTGTAAAACCGATTTGGTGCTACAACCTCCACATATATATGTATAGACTGGAGTTTGCAACTGAAAAGAAAATTTGTGTTCCCAACAAGCTAGGTGAAGGACAGCATTCACACACACTTATCTCTCAGAACTGAGCATGTGGAGATACGTTCCTACAACTAGCAGAAAGAACGGCTTGTATGGGTAACTGTTACTCTGGTTTCTCTGTTTGTTTCATAGTGCCGGTTTGAAGTTCCTGCAGTTTTCGCTGTAAAACCGAGGTGGAGCTTGTACCCCCGCATATATTTGTATGAAGTGGAGTTTCCAACTGAAAAGTATCTTTGTGTTCCCAACAAGCAAGGTGAAGTACGGATTTCATTCACAATTATCTCTCAGAAATGAGCATGAGGAGAGACGTTCTTTCATCTAGCACAAAGGGAATGTTTTCAAGTAGAAACTGTTACTCTGGTTTCTCAGTCTGTTTCCTAGTGCCGGTTTGAAGTTCCTGAAGTTTTCCCTGTAAAACCGTGTTGGTGCTAGTATATCCATATATATGAATGGATTGGAGTTTGCAACTGATAAGATAATATGTGTTCCCGAAAAGCTAGTTGAAGGACGGCTTTCACACACACTTATCTCTCAGAACTGAGCAAGTGGAGTGACGTTCGTTCATCTAGCAGC
Organism: Camelus dromedarius; assembly: GCF_036321535.1. NCBI lineage: Eukaryota > Metazoa > Chordata > Mammalia > Artiodactyla > Camelidae > Camelus > Camelus dromedarius. The sequence goes on along the minus strand of NC_087470.1, from coordinate 10,005,379 downwards.
AAGGGAACGGGTTGCATGAGACACTTTTTCTCTGCTTTCTCAGTCTGTTTCCTAGTGCCGGTTTGAAGTTCCTTCAGTTTTCACTGTAAAACCGAGTTGGAGCTTCTACCTTCCTATATATATGTATGGAATGGAGTTTGCAACTGAAAAGAAACGTTGTGTTCCCAACAAGCTAGTTGAAGGACGGCTTTCACACACACTTATCTCTCAGGACTGAGCAATTGGAGAGACGTTCGTTCATCTAGCACAAAGAACGGGTTGTATTGGTAACTGTTACTCTGATTTTTCAGTCTGTTTCCTACTGCCGGTTTGAAGTTCCTGCAGTTTTCACAATAAAACCGAGTTGGAGCTTGTACCTCCCCATATATATGTATGGAGTGGAGTTTGCAACTGAAAAGAAACTTTGTGTTCACAAGAAGGTAGGTGAAGAATGACTTTCACACACACTTATCTCTAGAACTGAGAATGTGGAGAGACGTTCATTCAACTAGCACAAAGGGAACGGGTTGAAGGAGAAATGTTTACTCTGGTTTCTCAGTCTGTTTCCTAGTGTCGATTTGAAGTTCCTTCAGTTTTCCCTGTAAAACCGAGTTGGAGCTATTATCTCCCCATATATATGTATGGATAGGAGTTTGCAACTGAAAAGAATCTTTGTGTTCCCCACAAGCTAGTTGAAGGACGGGATTAACACACAAATATCTCTCAGAACTGAGCATGTGGAGAGAATTTCGTTCATCTAGCACAATGGGAACGGGTTGCAGGGGAAATTTTACTCTGGTTTCTCAGTCTGTTTCCTAGTGCTCTCTTGAAGTTCCTGCATTTTTCAATGTAAAACCGTGTTAGAGCTTGTACCTCCCCATATATATGTATGGATTGGAGTTTGGAACTGAAAAGAAACTTTGTGTTCCCAACAAGCTTGTTGAAGCACGGCTTTCAGACACAATTATCTCTCAGGAATGAGTATGTGGACAGACGTTCGTTCTTCTTCCACCAATGGAAAGGTTTGCAGGTGTAACTGTTACTCTGGATTCTCATTTTATTTCCTAGTTCCGGTTTGAATTTCCTGCAGTTTTCACAATAAAACCGAGTTGGAGCTTGTACATCCCAATATATATGTATGGAGTGGAGTTTGCAACTGAGAAGAATCTTTGTGTTCCCAACTAGCTAGTTGAAGTACGGCTTTCAGACACACATATCTCTCAGAACTGAGCATGTGGAGAGAAGTTCGTTCATCTAGCACAAAGGGAACGGGTTGCAGGAGAAACTTTTACTCTGCTTTCTCAGTCTGTTTCCTAGTGCTGTTTTGAAGTTTCTGCATTTTTCACCGTAAAACCGAGTTGGAGCTTGTACTACCCCATATATATGTATGGATTGGAATTTGCAACTGAAAAGAATCTTTGTGTTCCCAAAAAGCTAGTTGAAGTACGTCTTTCACACACATTTATCTCTCAGATGTGAGCATTTGGAGAGACGTTTGTTCATCTAGCACAAAGGGAACGGGTTGCAGGGGAAACTTTTACTCTGGATTCTCAGTCTGTTTCCTAGTGCCGGTTTGAAGTTCCTGAAATTTTCACTGTAAAACCGTGTTGGTGCTAGTACATCCTCATATATATGGATGGATTGGAGTTTGCAACTGATAAGATAATTTGTGTTCCGACAAGCTAGTTGAAGGATGGCTTTCACACACACTTATCTCTCAGAAATGAGCATGTGGAGATACGTTCTGTCATCTAGCACAAAGAACGGGTTGTATTGGTAACTGTTACTCTGGTTTCTCAGTCTGTTTCCTAGTGCCGGTTTGAAGTTCCTGCAGTTTTCACCTTAAAACCGAGTTGGAGCTACTACCTACCCATATATATGTATGGAGTGGAGTTTGCAACTGAAAAGAAACTTTGTGTTCCCAACATGCTAGGTTAAGGACAGCTTTCACACACACTTATCTCTCAGGAATGAGCATGTGGACAGACGTTCGTTCTTCTTCCACAAAGGGAACGGTTTGCAGGTGTAACTGTTACTCTGGATTCTCAGTTTGTTTCCTAGTTCCGGTTTGGAGTTCCTGCAGTTTTCACAATAAAACCGAGTTGGATCTTGTACCACCCCATATATATGTATGGAGTGGAGTTTGCAACTGAAAAGAGACTTTGTGTTCCCAAGTGGTAGGTGAAGAATTACTTTCACACACAATTACCTCTCAGAACTTAGAATGTGGAGAGACTTTCGTTCATCTAGCACAAAGTGAACAGGTTGCAGGAGAAACTTTTACTCTGGTTTCTCAGACTGTTTCCTAGTATCGATTTGAAGTTCCTGCAGTTTTCAATGTAAAATCGTGTTGGAGCTTTTATCTCCCCATATATATGTATGGATTGGAGTTTGCAACAGAAAAGAATCTTTTGTTCCCAACAAGCTAGTTGAAGTACGTCTTTCACACACATTTGTCTCTCAGACGTGAACATGTGGAGAGACGTTCGTTCATCTAGCACAAAAGGAACGGGTTGAAGGGGAAACATTTACTCTGGTTTCTCAGTCTGTTTCCTAGTGCCGGTTTGAAGTTCCTGAAGTTTTCACTGTAAAAACGTGTTGGTGCTTGTATATCCACATATATATGGATGGATTGGAGTTTGCAACTGATAAGATAATTTGTGTTCCCGACAAGCTATTTGAAGGACGGCTTTCACACACACTTATCTCTCAGAACTGAGCATGTGGACAGACGTTCATTTTTCTTCCACAAAGGGAACGGTTTGCAGGGGTAACATTTACTCTGGATTCTCAGTTTGTTTCCTTGTTCCGGTTTGAAGTTCCTGCAGTTTTCACAATAAAACCGAGTTGGAGCTTGTACCTCCCCATATATATGTATGGAGTGGAGTTTGCAACTGAAAGGAAACTTTGTGTTCCCAAGAAGGTAGGTGAAGAATTACTTTCACACACACTTATCTCTAGAACTGAGAATGTGGAGAGACGTTCGTTCATCTAGCACAAAGGGAACGGGTTGCTTGAGAAACTTTTACTCTGGTTTCTCAGACTGTTTCCTAGTGTCGATTTGAAGTTCCTGCAGTTTTCACTGTAAAACCGAGTTGGAGCTATTATCTCCTCATATATATGTATGGATAGGAGTTTGCACCTGAAAAGAATCTTTCTGTTCCCCACAAGCTAGTTGAAGGACGGCTTTCAGACACACATATCTCTCAGAACTGAGCATGTGGAGAGAAGTTCGTTCATCTAGCACAAAGGGAACGGGTTGCAGGAGAAACTTTTACCCTGCTTTCTCAGTCTGTTTCCTAGTGCTGGTTTGAAGTTCCTGCATTTTTCACTGTAAAACAGAGTTGGAGCTTGTACCTCCCCATATATATGTATGGATTGGAATTTGCAACTGAATAGAATCTTTGTGTTCCCAAAAAGCTAGTTGAAGTACGTCTTTCACACACATTTATCTCTCAGACTTGAGCATGTGGAGAGAAGTTCGTTCTTCTAGCCCAAATGGAACGGGTATTAGGGGAAACTTTTACTCTGGTTTCTCAGTCTGTTTCCTAGTGACGTTTAGAAATTCCTGCAGTATTCACTGTAAAACCGAGTAGAAGCTTGTACCCCCCCGTATATTTGTATGGAGTGGAGTTTGCTACTGAAAATTATCTTTGTTTTCCCAACAAGCTAGGTCAAGGACGGCATTCACACACACTTATCTCTCAGAACTGAGCATGTGGAGAGACGGTCGTTCATCTAGCCCAAAGATCGGGTTGTATGGGTAACTTTTACTCTGGTTTCTCAGTCTGTTTCCTAGTGCCGGTTTGAAGTTCCTGCAGTTTTCAATGTAAAACCGAGTTTGACCTAGTAACACCCCATATATTTGTATGGAGTGGAGTTTGCAACTGAAAAGAAACTTTGTGTTCCCAACATGCTAGGTGAATTACGGCTTTCACACACACATTTCTCTCAGAACTGAGCATGTGGAGAGACGTTCGTTCATCTAGCACAAAGGGAACAGTTTGCAGGAGAAAATTTACTCTGGTTTCTCAGTCTGTTTCCAAGTGCCGGTTTGAATTTACGGCATTATTCACTGTAAAACAGAGTTGGAGATTTTACCGTACCCATATATATGTATGGAGTGCAGTTTGCAACTGAAAAGAATCTTTTTGTTCCCAACAAGCTAGTTGAAGTACGGCTTTCACACACACATATCTCTCAGAAATGAGCATGTGGAGAAACGCTCATTCATCTAGCACAAATGGAACGGGTTGCAGGAGAAAATTTTACTCTGGTTTCTCAGTCTGTTTCCAAGTGCCTGTTTGAAGTTCCTGCATTTTTCACTGTAAAAACGTGTTGGAGCTTTTACCTCCCTTTAAATATGTATGTAGTGCAGTTTGCAACTGAAAAGAAACCTTGTGTTCCAAAGAAGCAAGTTGAAGGACTTTTTTCACACACACTTATCTCTCAGAACTGAGCATGTGGAGAGACGTTCGTTCATCTAGCACAAAGAGAACGGGTTACAGGGGTCACAGTTACTCTGCTTTCTCAATCTGTTTCCTAGTGCCGATTTGAAGTTCCTGCATTTTTCACTGTAAACACTATTTGGAGCTTGTACTTCCCCATATATATGTATGGAGTGGGGTATGCAAATGAAAATAAACTTTGTGTTCCCAACAAGCTTGTTGAAGGACTTCTTTTACACACATTTATCTCTCAGAACTGAACATGTGGAGAGACGTTCGTTCTTCTAGCAAAAATGGAACGGGTTACAGGAGGAACTTTTACTCTGGTTTCTCAGTCTGTTTCCTAGTGCCGGTTTGAAGTTCCTGCAATTTTCACTGTAAAACCGAGTTTGACCTAGTAACTCCCCATATATTTGTATGGATTGTAGTTTGCAACTGAAAAGAATATTTGTGTTCCCAACAAGATAGGTGAATGTCAGCTTTCACACACAATTATCTCTCAGATTTGAGCATGTGGAGAGACTTTCGTTCATCTAGCACAAAGAAAGGGTTGTATGGGTAACTGTTACTCTGGTTTCTCAGTCTATTTCCTAGTGCCCGTTTGAAGTTCCTGCAGTTTTCACTGTAAAACAGATTTGGACATAGAACCTCCCCATATATATTTATGGAGTGGAGGTTGCAACTGAAAATAATCTTTGTGTTCCCAACAAGCTAGATGAAGGACGGCTTTCACACACACTTATCTCTCAGAACTGAGCATGTGGAGAGACGTTCATTCATTCAGCACAAAGATCGGGTTGTATGGGTAACTTTTATTCTGGTTTCTCAGTTTGTTTCCTAGTGCCGGTTTGAAGTTCCTGCAGTTTTCACTGTAAAACCGAGTTGGAGCTTTTACCTCCCCTTATATATGTATGTAGTGCAGTTTGCAACTGAAAAGAATCTTTTTGTTCCCAACAAGCTAGTTGAAGTACGGCTTTCACACACACATATCACTCAGAACTGAGCATGTGAAGAGACGTTCGTTCATCTAGCACAAAGGTAACGGGTTGCAGGAGAAAGTTTTACTCTGGTTTCTCAGTCTGTTTCCAAGTGCCGCTATGAAGTTCCTGCAGTTTTCAATGTAAAACCGAGTTGGAGCTAGTACCTCCCCATATATATGTATGGAGTGGAGTTTGCAAATGAAAAGAAACATTGTGTTCCCAAAGAGCTAGGTGAAGTACGGCTTTCACACACACTTATCTCTCACAACTGAGCATGTGGAGAGACGTTCGTTCTTTTATCACAAATGGAACGGGTTGCAGGAGAAACTTTTACTCTGGTTTCTCAGTCTTGCCCTAGTGCCGGTTTGATTTTCCTGCATTTTTCACTGTAAAATGGATTTGGAGCTAGTACCTCCCATATATATGTATGGAGTGCAGTTTGCAACTGAAAAGTAACTTTGTGTTCCCAACAAACTAGTTGAAGGAAGGCTTTCACACAGACTTATCTCTCACAATTGAGCATGTGGAGAGACGTTCGTTCTTCTAGCAGAAAGGAAACGTGTTGCAGGAGAAACTTTTACTCTGGATTCTCAGTCTGTTTCCTAGTGCTGGTTTGATGTTCCTGCAGTTTTCATTGTAAAACCGAGTTGGAGCTAGTACCTCCCCAAATATATGTATGGAGTGGAGTTTGCAACTGAAAAGAAACTTTGTGTTCCCAACAAGCTATGTGAAGGACGGCTTTCACACACATTATCTCTCAGAACTGAGAATGTGGAGAGATATTCGATCATCTAGCACAAAGAGAAAGGGTTGCAGGGGAATATTTTACTCTGGTTTCTCAGTCTGCTTCCTAGTGCCGGTTTGATGTTCCTGCAATTTTCATTGTAAAATCGAGTTGGAGCTAGTACCTCCCCAAACATATGTATGGATTGGAGTTTGCAACTGAAAAGAAAATTTTAGATCCCAAAAAGCTAGGTGAAGGACGGTTTTCACACACAATTATCTCTCAGAAATGAGCATGTGGAGAGACGTTCGTTGATCTAGCACAAAGGTAATGGGTTGCAGGGGAATATTTTATTCTGGTTTCTCAGTCTGTTTCCTAGTGCCAGTTTGAAGTTCCTACAGTTTTCACTGTAAAGCCGAGTTGGGCTAGTACCTCCCCTTATATATGTATGGAGTGGAGTTTGCAACTGAAAAGAAACTTTGTGTTCCCAACAAGCTAGTTGAAGCACGGCTTTCACACACACTTATCTCTCAGAACTGAGCATGTCTAAAGACGTTCTTTCATCTAGCATAAAGGGAACGGGTTGCAGAGAAACTTATACTCTGTTTTCTCATTCTTTTTTCTTGTGCCGGTTTTAAGTTCCTGCAGTTTTCACTGTAAAACTGAGTTGGAGCTTGTACCTACCCATATATATGTATGGATTGGAATTTGCCACAGAAAAGAAACTTTGTGTTCCAAACTAGCTTGGTAAAGGACGGCTTTCACACACACTTATCTCTCAGAACTGAGCATGTGCAGAGACTTTCGTTTATCTAGCACAAAGGGAACAGGTTGCAGGAGAAATTGTTACTCTGGTTTCTCAGTCTAGTTCCTACTGCCGGGATGAAGTCCCTGCAGTTTTCACTGTAAAACCGAGTTGGAGCTACTACCTCCCCTTATATATGTATGGAGTGGAGTTTGCAACTGAAAAGACAGTTTGTGTTCCCAACAGTTTTGGTGAAGTACGGCTTTCACACACACTTATCTCTCAGAATTTAGCATGTGGAGAGACGTTCGTTCTTCCAGCACAAAGGGAACGGGTTGCATCGGAAACTGTTACTCTGGTTTCTCAGACTGTTTCCTAGTGCCCGTTTGAAGTTCCTGCATTTTTCACTGTAAAACCGAGTTGGAGCTAATACCTCCCCATATATATGTATGGAGGGGTGTTTGCAACTGAAAAGAAACTTTGTGTTCCAAACATGCTAGTTGAAGGACGGCTTTCACACATACATTTCTGTCAGAACTGAGCATGTGGAGAGACGTTCGTTCATCTAGCATAAAGGGAACGGTTTGCAGGAGAAACTTTTACTCTGGTTTCTCAGTCTGTTTCTTAGTGCCGGTTTGTAGTTCCTGCACTTTTCACTGTAAACCCGATTTGGTGCTAGAACCTCCCCATATATATGTATGGAGTGAAGTTTGCAACTGAAAAGAAACTTTGTGTTCCAAACATGCTAGGTGAAGTCGGCTTTCACACACACTTATCTATCAGAACTGAGCATGTGGACAGACGTTCGTTCTTCTTGCACAAAGGGAACGGGTTGCAGGGGTAACAGTTTCTCTGGATTCTCAGTCTCTTTCTTAGTGCCTTTTTGAAGTTCCTGCATTTTTCACTGTAAAACCGAGTTGTAGCTACTAACTCCCCATATATATGTATGGAGTGGAGTTTGTAACTGAAAAGAAACTTTGTGTTCCGAACAACCTTGGTGAAGGGCGGCTTTCACCTACACATATCTCTCAGCACTGAGCATGTGGAGAGACTTTCATTCTTCTTACACAAAGGGAACGGGTTGCAGGAGAAAAATTTCTCTGGTTTCTCAGTCTGTTTCCTAGTTCCGGTTTGAAGTTCCTGCAGTTTTCACTGTAAAACAGAGTTTGAGCTAGTAACCCCCCATATATATGTATGGTTTGGAGTTTGCAACTGAAAAGAATCTTTGTGTTCTCAACCAGGTAGGTGAAGGAAGGCTTTCACACACACTTATCTCTCAGAACTGAGCATGTCTGGAGACGTTCTTTCATCTAGCACAAAGGAACGGTTTGCAGGAGAAACTTTTATTCTGGTTTCTCAGTCGGTAACCTGGAGCCGTTTAGAAGTTCCTCAAGTTTTCACTGTAAAACCGCGTTGGTGCTAGTAGCTCCACATATATATGTATGGGGTGGAAATTGCAAATGAAAAGAAACTTTATGTTCACAACAAGCTAGTTGAAGGACGGCTTTCACACACAATTATCTCTCAGAACTGAGCATGTGGAGAGACGTTCGTTCTTCTAGCACAAATAAAACGGGATGCAGGAGAAATTTTACTGTGGTTTCTCAGTCTGTTTCCCAGTTCCGGTTTGAAGTTCCTGAAGTTTTCACTGTAAAACCGATATGAAGATAGTACCTTGCCATATATATGTATGGACTGGAATTTGAAACTGAAAAGAAAATTTGTGTTCCCAACAAACTATTTGAAGGCCGACTTTCACATACACTTATCCCTCAGAACTGAGCATGTGGAGATAATTACGTTCATCTAGCACAAAGGGAATGTGTTGCAGTAGAAACTTTTACTCTGGTTTCTCAGTCTGCTTCCTAGTGCCGCTTTGAAGTTCCTGCAGTTTTCACTGTAAAACCGATTTGGTGCTACTACCTCCACATATAAATATATGGACTGGAGTTTGCAACTGAAAAGAAAATTTGTGTTCCCAACAAGCTAGGTGAAGGACAGCATTCACACACACTTATCTCTCAGAACTGAGCATGTGGAGAGACGTTCCTACAACTAGCAGAAAGAACGGGCTGTATGGGTAACTGTTACTCTGGTTTCTCTGTTTGTTTCATAGTGCCGGTTTGAAGTTCCTGCAGTTTTCACTGTAAAACCGAGTTGGAGCTTGTACCCCCCCATATATTTGTATGGAGTGGAGTTTGCAACTGAAAAGTATCTTTGTGTTCCCAACAAGCAAGGTGAAGTAAGGATTTCATTCACAATTTTCTCTCAGAAATGAGCATGAGGAGAGACGTTCTTTCATCTAGCACAAAGGGAATGTTTTCAAGTAGAAACTGTTACTCTGGTTTCTCAGTCTGTTTCCTAGTGCCGGTTTGAAGTTCCTGAAGTTTTCACTGTAAAACCGTGTTGGTGCTAGTATATCCATATATATGAATGGATTGGAGTTTGCAACTGATAAGATAATTTGTGTTCCCGACAAGCTAGTTGAAGGACGGCTTTCACACAAACTTATCTCTCAGAACTGAGCATGTGGAGAGACGTTCGTTCATCTAGCACAAAGAACGGGTTGTATTGGTAACTGTTACTCTGGTTTCTCAGTCTGTTTCCTACTGCCGGTTTGAAGTTCCTGCAGTTTTCACAATAAAACCGAGTTGGAGCTTGTACCTCCCCATATATATGTATGGAGTGGAGTTTGCAACTGAAAAGAAACTTTGTGTTCACAAGAAGGTAGGTGAAGAATGACTTTCACACACACTTATCTCTAGAACTGAGAATGTGGAGAGACGTTCGTTCATCTAGCACAAAGGGAACGGGATGCAGGAGAAACTTTTACTCTGGTTTCTCAGTCTGTTTCCTAGTGCCGGTTTGAAGTCCCTGCCGTTCTCAACTTAAAACCGTGTTGGAGCTACTACCTACCCATATATATGTATGGAGTGGTGTTTGCAACTGAAAAGAAACTTTGTGTTCCCAACATGCTAGGTGAAGGACGGCTTTCACACACAATTATCTCTCAGGAATGAGCATGTGGACAGACGTTCGTTCTTCTTCCACCAATGGAAAGGTTTGCAGGGGTAACTGTTACTCTGGATTCTCAGTTTGTTTCCTAGTTCCGGTTTGAAGTTCCTGCAGTTTTCACAATTAAACCGAGTTGGAGCTTATAATTCCCCATATATATGTATGGAGTGGAGTTTGCAACTGAAAAGAATCTTTGTGTTCCCAACAAGCTAGTTGAAGTACGGCTTTCAGACACACATATCTCTCAGAACTGAGCATGTGGAGAGAAGTTCGTTCATCTAACAGAAAGGGAACGGGTTGCAGGAGAAACTCTTACTCTGCTTTCTCAGTCTGTTTCCTAGTGCTGGTTTGAAGTTCCTGCATTTTTCACTGTAAAACCGAGTTGGAGCTTGTACCTCCCCATATATATGTATGGATTGGAATTTGCAACTGAAAAGAATCTTTGTGTTCCCAAAAAGCTAGTTGAAGTACGTCATTCACACACATTTATCTCTCAGATTCGAGCATGTGGAGAGACGTTTGTTCATCTAGCACAAAGGGAACGGGTTGCAGGGGAAACCTTTACTCTGGATTCTCAGTCTGTTTCCTAGTGCCGGTTTGAAGTTCCTGAAGTTTTCACTGTAAAACCGTGTTGGTGCTAGTACATCCTCATATATATGGATGGATTGGAGTTTGCAACTGATAAGATAATTTGTGTTTCGTAAAGCTAGTTGAAGGATGGCTTTCACACACACTTATCTCTCAGAACTGAGCATGTGGAGAGACGTTCGTTCATCTAGCACAAAGAACGGGTTGTATTGGTAACTGTTACCCTGGTTTCTCAGTCTGTTTCCTACTGCCGGTTTGAAGTTCCTGCAGTTTTCAACTTAAAACCGAGTTGGAGCTATTACCTACCCATATATATGTATGGAGTGGAGTTTGCAACTGAAAAGAAACTTTGTGTTCCCAACATGCTAGGTGAAGGACGGCTTTCACACACAATTATCCCTCAGAAATGAGCATGTGGAGAGACGTTCGTTCTCCTAGCACAATTTAACAGGTTGAAGGTGAAATTTTTACTCTGGTTTCTCAGTCTGTTACCTAGTGCCGGTTTTAAGTTCCTCCAGTTTTCACTGTAAAACCGAGGAGAAGCTAGTACCTCCCCATATATATGTATGGATTGGAGTTTGCAACTTAAAAGAAACTTTGTGTTCACAACAAGGTAGGTGAAGGACGGCTTTCACACACATTTATCTCTCAGAACTTGGCTTGTGGAGAGACCTTCTTTCATCTATCACAAAGGGAATGGGTTGCAGGAGAAAAATTTAATATGGTTTCTCAGTCGTTTTCCTAGAGCAGGTATGAAGTTCCTGCAGTTTTCACTTTAAAATACTGTTGGAGCTAGTACCTCCCCATATATATGTATTGGGTGGAGTTTGCTACTGAAAAGAAACTTTGTGTTCCCAACATGGTAGGTGAAAGACGGCTTTCACACACACTTATCTCTCAGAACTGAACATGTGGTGAGACGTTCGTTCATGTAGCACAAAGGAACGGGTGGCTGGAGAAATTTGACTCTGGTTTCTCAGTCTGTTTCCTAGTGCCGGTTTGAAGTTCCTGCAGTTTTTACTGTAAAATAGAGTTGGAGCTAGTAACTCCTCACATATATGTATTGGGAGGAGTTTGCAACTGAAAAGAAACTTTGTGTTCCCAACATGGTAGGTGAAGGACGGCTTTCACACACACTTAGCTCTCAGAACTGAGCATGTGGTGAGAAGTTCTTTCATCTAGCACAAGGGGAACGGGTTGCAGGAGAAACTATTAATCTGGCTTCTCTGTCTGTTTCCTAGAGCCTGTTTGAAGTTCCTGCAGTTTTAAGTGTAAAACAGAGTTGGAGCTAGGACATCCCTATATATATGTATGGAGTGGAGTTTGCAACTGAATATAAACTTTGTGTTCCCAACAAGGTAGGTGAAGGACGGCTTTCTCACACACTTATCTCTCAGCATCTAACATGTGGAGAGACTTTCGTTTTCTAGAACAAATGGAACGGGTTGCTGGAGAAATTTTACTCTGGATTCTCAGTCTCTTTCCTAGTGCTGGTTTGAAATTCCTGCAGATTTCACTGTAAAACGGAGTTGGAGCTAGTACCTCCCCATATTTATGTATGGATTGCAGTTTGCAACTGAAAAGAAACTTTGTGTTCTGAACAAGCTAGTTGAAGGACGGATTTCACACACACTTATCCCTCAGAACTGAGTATGTGGAGAGACGTTCGTTCATCTAGCACAAAGAGAACCGGATGCAGGAAAAAATTTTACTCTCCTTTCTCAGTCTGTTTCCTAGTGCGGGTTTGAAGTTCCTGCAGTTTTCAATGTAAAACATAGTTGGAGCTAACCTCCCCATTTATATGTATGGAGTGGAGTTTGCAACTGAAAAGAAACTTTGTTTTCCCAACAAGCTAAGTGAAGGACGGCTTTCACACACAATAATCTCTCAGAACTAAGCATGTGGAGAGACGTTCTTTCATCTAGCACAAAGGGAACGGGTTGCAGGAGAAACTTTTACTCTGGATTCTCAGTCTGTTTCCTAGTGCCTTTTTGATGTTCCAGCAGTTTTCACTGTAAAACCGAGTTGGACCTAATTCCTCCCCATATATATTAATAGAGTGGAATTTGTAACTGAATAGAAAATTTGTGTTCCCAACAAGCTAGGTGAAGGACGGCTTTCACACACAATTATCTCTCAGAACTGAGCATGTGGAGAGACTTTCGTTCATCCAGCACAAAGGGAATGGTTTGCAGGAAAACTATTACTTGGTTTCTCAGTCTGTTTTCTTTTGCCGGTTTGAAGTTCCTGCTGTTTTCACTGTAAAACCGAGTTTGACCTTGTAACTGCCCATATATTTGTATGGAGTGGAGTTTGCAACTGAAAAGAATCTTTGTGTTACTACAAGCTAGTTGAAGGACGGCTTTAACACACACTTTTCTCTCAGAACTGAGCATGTGGAGAGACGTTCGTTCATCTAGCACAAAGGGAACGGTTTGCAGGTTTAACTATTACTCTGGTTTCTCAGTCTGTTTCCTAGTGCCGGTTTGAAGTTCCTGCAGTTTTCAATGTAAAACCGAGTTTGACCTAGTAAATCCCCATATATTTTTATGGAGTGGAGTTTGCAACTGAAAAGAATCTTTGTGTTCCAAAGAAGCTATTTGAAGGACGGCTTTCACACACACATATCTCTCAGAAATGAGCATGAGGAGAGACGATCTTTCATCTAGCACGAAGGGAACGGGTTACAGGAGAAACTTTTACTGTGGTTTCTCAGTCTGTTTACTAGTGCCTGTCTGAATTTCCTGCAGTTTTCACTGTAAAACAGAGTTGGAGCTATTACCAACCAATATATATGTATGGAGTGGAGTTTGCAAATGAAAAGAATCTTCCTGTTCCCAACAAGCTATGTTAAAAACGGCTTTCACACACACTTATCTCTCAGAACTGAGCATGAGGAGAGGCTTTCGTTCATCTAGCACAAAGGGAACGGGTTACAGGGGAAACATTTACTCTGGTTACTCAGTCTGTTTCCTAGTGTGGGTTTGAAGTTCCTGCAATTTTCACTGTAAATCCGAGTTGGGGCTTGTTCCTCCCCATATATATGTATGCAGAGGAATTTGCAACTGAAAAGAATCTTTGTGTTCCCAACAAGCTAGTTGAAGACGGCTTTCACACACACTGATCTCTCAGAAATGAGCATGTGGAGAGACTTTCGTTCATCTAGCAGAAAGGGATCGGGTTGCAGGACAAACTTTTACTCTGCTTTCTCAGTCTGTTTCCTAGTGCCGGTTTGTAGTTCCTCCAGTTTTCACTGTAAAACCGAGTTGGTGCTAGTAACTACCCTTATATATATATGGAGTGGAGTTAACAAATTAAAAGTAACTTTGTGTTCCCAACAAACTAGGTGAAGGACGGCTATCACATGCACATATCTCTCAGAACTGTGCATGAGGAGAGCCGTTCGTTTTTCTAGCTCAAATTGAACGGTTTGTAGGGGTAACTATTTCTCTGGTTTCTCAGTCTGTTTCCTAGTGCCGGTTTGAAATTCCTGCAGTTTTCGCTGTAAAACCGAGTTGGAGCTTGTACCCCCCCATATATTTGTATGGATTGGAGTTTGCAACTGAAAAGTATCTTTGTGTTCCCCACAAGCAAGTTGAAGTACGGATTTCATTCACAATTATCTCTCAGAAATGAGCATGAGGAGAGACGTTCTTTCATCTAGCACAAAGGGAATGTTTTCAAGTAGAAACTGTTACTCTGGTTTCTCAGTCTGTTTCCTAGTGCCGGTTTGAAGTTCCTGAAGTTTTCACTGTGAAACCGTGTTGGTGCTAGTACATCCATATATATGGATGGATTGGAGTTTGCAACTGATAAGATAATTTGTGTTCCCGACAAGATAGTTGAAGGACGGCTTTCACACAAACTTATCTCTCAGAACTGAGCATGTGGAGAGACGTTCGTTCATCTAGCACAAAGAACGGGTTGTATTGGTAACTGTTACTCTGGTTTCTCAGTCTGTTTCCTACTGCCGGTTTGAAGTTCCTGCAGTTTTCACAATAAAACCGAGTTGGAGCTTGTACCTCCCCATATATATGTATGGAGTGGAGTTTGCACCTGAAAAGAAACTTTGTGTTCCCAACATGCTAGGTGAAGGACGGCTTTCACACACAATTATCCATCAGAAATGAGCATGTGGAGAGACGTTCGTTCTCCTAGCACAATTTAACAGGTTGAAGGTGAAATTTTTACTCTGGTTTCTCAGTCTGTTACCTAGTGCCGGTTTTAAGTTCCTCCAGTTTTCACTGTAAAACCGAGGAGAAGCTAGTACCTCCCCATATATATGTATGGATTGGAGTTTGCAACTTAAAAGAAACTTTGTGTTCACAACAAGTTAGGTGAAAGACGGCTTTCACACACATTTATCTCTCAGAACTTAGCTTGTGGAGAGACCTTCTTTCATCTATCACAAAGGGAACGGGTTGCAGGAGAAAAATTTAATATGGTTTCTCAGTCGTTTTCCTAGAGCAAGTATGAAGTTCCTGCAGTTTTCACTTTAAAATACTGTTGGAGCTAGTAACTCCCCATATATATGTATTGGGTGGAGTTTGCTACTGAAAAGAAACTTTGTGTTCCCAACATGGTAGGTGAAAGACGGCTTTCACACACACTTATCTCTCAGAACTGAGCATGTGGTGAGACGTTCGTTCATGTAGCACAAAGGGAACGGGTGGCTGGAGAAATTTGACTCTGGTTTCTCAGTCTGTTTCCTAGTGCCGGTTTGAAGTTCCTGCAGTTTTTACTGTAAAATAGAGTTGGAGCTAGTAACTCCTCACATATATGTATTGGGAGGAGTTTGCAACTGAAAAGAAACTTTGTGTTCCCAACATGGTAGGTGAAGGACGGCTTTCACACACACTTAGCTCTCAGAACTGAGCATGTGGTGAGACGTTCTTTCATCTAGCACAAGGGGAACGGGTTGCAGGAGAAACTATTAATCTGGCTTCTCTGTCTGTTTCCTAGAGCCTGTTTGAAGTTCCTGCAGTTTTAAGTGTAAAACAGAGTTGGAGCTAGGACATCCCTATATATATGTATGGAGTGGAGTTTGCAACTGAAAATAAATTTTGTGTTCCCAACAAGGTAGTTGAAGGACGGCTTTCTCACACACTTATCTCTCAGCATCTAACATGTGGAGAGACTTTCGTTTTCTAGAACAAATGGAACGGGTTGCTGGAGAAATTTTACTCTGGTTTCTCAGTCTGTTTCGTAGTGCTGGTTTGAAATTCCTGCAGATTTCACTGTAAAACGGAGTTGGAGCTAGTACCTCCCCATATTTATGTATGGATTGCAGTTTGCAACTGAAAAGAAACTTTGTGTTCTGAACAAGCTAGTTGAAGGACGGATTTCACACACACTTATCCCTCAGAACTGAGTATGTGGAGAGACGTTCGTTCATCTAGCACAAAGAGAACCGGATGCAGGAGAAAATTTTACTCTCCTTTCTCAGTCTGTTTCCTAGTGCGGGTTTGAAGTTCCTGCAGTTTTCAATGTAAAACAGAGTTGGAGCTAACCTCCCCATGTATATGTATGGAGTGGAGTTTGCAACTGAAAAGAAACTTTGTTTTCCCAACAAGCTAGGTGAAGGACGGCTTTCACACACAATAATCTCTCAGAACTAAGCATGTGGAGAGACGTTCTTTCATCTAGCACAAAGGGAACGGGTTGCAGGAGAAACTTTTACTATGGATTCTCAGTCTGTTTCCTAGTGCCTTTTTGATGTTCCAGCAGTTTTCACTGTAAAACCGAGTTGGACCTAATTCCTCCCCATATATATAAATAGAATGGAGTTTGCAACTGAATAGAAACTTTGTGTTCCCAACAAGCTAGGTGAAGGACGGCTTTCACACACAATTATCTCTCAGAACTGAGCATGTGGAGAGACTTTCGTTCATCCAGCACAAAGAGAATGGTTTGCAGGAGAACTATTACTTGGTTTCTCAGTCTGTTTTCTTTGCCGGTTTGAAGTTCCTGCTGTTTTCACTGTAAAACCGAGTTTGACCTTGTAACTGCCCATATATTTGTATGGAGTGGAGTTTGCAACTGAAAAGAATCTTTGTGTTACTACAAGCTAGTTGAAGGACGGCTTTAACACACACTTTTCTCTCAGAACTGAGCATGTGGAGAGACGTTCGTTCATCTAGCACAAAGGGAACGGTTTGCAGGTTTAACTGTTACTCTGGTTTCTCAGTCTGTTTCCTAGTGCCGGTTTGAAGTTCCTGCAGTTTTCAATGTAAAACCGAGTTTGACCTAGTAAATCCCCATATATTTTTATGGAGTGGAGTTTGCAACTGAAAAGAATCTTTGTGTTCCCAAGAAGCTATTTGAAGGACGGCTTTCACACACACATATCTCTCAGAAATGAGCATGAGGAGAGACGATCTTTCATCTAGCACAAAGGGAACGGGTTACAGGAGAAACTTTTACTGTGGTTTCTCAGTCTGTTTACTAGTGCCTGTCTGAATTTCCTGCAGTTTTCACTGTAAAACAGAGTTGGAGCTATTACCTACCAATATATATGTATGGAGTGGAGTTTGCAAATGAAAAGAATCTTCCTGTTCCCAACAAGCTATGTTAAAAACGGCTTTCACACACACTTATCTCTCAGAACTGAGCATGAGGAGAGGCTTTCGTTCATCTAGCACAAAGGGAACGGGTTACAGGGGAAACATTTACTCTGGTTACTCAGTCTGTTTCCTAGTGTGGGTTTGAAGTTCCTGCAATTTTCACTGTAAATCCGAGTTGGAGCTTGTTCCTCCCCATATATATGTATGCAGAGGAATTTGCAACTGAAAAGAATTTTTGTGTTCCCAACAAGCTGGTTGAAGACGGCTTTCACACACAATTATCTCTCAGAACTGAGCATGTGGAGAGACTTTCGTTCATCCAGCACAAAGGGAATGGTTTGCAGGAGAACTATTACTTGGTTTCTCAGTCTGTTTTCTTTTGCCGGTTTGAAGTTCCTGCTGTTTTCACTGTAAAACCGAGTTTGACCTTGTAACTGCCCATATATTTGTATGGAGTGGAGTTTGCAACTGAAAAGAATCTTTGTGTTACTACAAGCTAG
This sequence comes from Camelus dromedarius, assembly GCF_036321535.1. NCBI lineage: Eukaryota > Metazoa > Chordata > Mammalia > Artiodactyla > Camelidae > Camelus > Camelus dromedarius. Next base: position 9,987,837 of record NC_087470.1, on the reverse strand, counting down.
TTGAAGGACGGCTTTAACACACACTTTTCTCTCAGAACTGAGCATGTGGAGAGACGTTCGTTCATCTAGCACAAAGGGAACGGTTTGCAGGTTTAACTGTTACTCTGGTTTCTCAGTCTGTTTCCTAGTGCCGGTTTGAAGTTCCTGCAGTTTTCAATGTAAAACCGAGTTTGACCTAGTAAATCCCCATATATTTTTATGGAGTGGAGTTTGCAACTGAAAAGAATCTTTGTGTTCCCAAGAAGCTATTTGAAGGACGGCTTTCACACACACATATCTCTCAGAAATGAGCATGAGGAGAGACGATCTTTCATCTAGCACAAAGGGAACGGGTTACAGGAGAAACTTTTACTGTGGTTTCTCAGTCTGTTTACTAGTGCCTGTCTGAATTTCCTGCAGTTTTCACTGTAAAACAGAGTTGGAGCTATTACCTACCAATATATATGTATGGAGTGGAGTTTGCAAATGAAAAGAATCTTCCTGTTCCCAACAAGCTATGTTAAAAACGGCTTTCACACACACTTATCTCTCAGAACTGAGCATGAGGAGAGGCTTTCGTTCATCTAGCAAAAAGGGAACGGGTTACAGGGGAAACATTTACTCTGGTTACTCAGTCTGTTTCCTAGTGTGGGTTTGAAGTTCCTGCAATTTTCACTGTAAATCCGTGTTGGAGCTTGTTCCTCCCCATATATATGTATGCAGAGGAATTTGCAACTGAAAAGAATCTTTGTGTTTCCAACAAGCTAGTTGAAGACGGCTTTCACACACACTGATCTCTCAGAAATGAGCATGTGGAGAGACTTTCGTTCATCTAGCAGAAAGGGATCGGGTTGCAGGACAAACTTTTACTCTGCTTTCTCAGTCTGTTTCCTAGTGCCGGTTTGTAGTTCCTCCAGTTTTCACTGTAAAACCGAGTTGGTGCTAGTAACTACCCTTATATATATATGGAGTGGAGTTAACAAATTAAAAGTAACTTTGTGTTCCCAACAAACTAGGTGAAGGACGGCTATCACATGCACATATCTCTCAGAACTGTGCATGAGGAGAGCCGTTCGTTTTTCTAGCTCAAATTGAACGGTTTGTAGGGGTAACTATTTCTCTGGTTTCTCAGTCTGTTTCCTAGTGCCGGTTTGAAATTCCTGCAGTTTTCGCTGTAAAACCGAGTTGGAGCTTGTACCCCCCCATATATTTGTATGGATTGGAGTTTGCAACTGAAAAGTATCTTTGTGTTCCCCACAAGCAAGTTGAAGTACGGATTTCATTCACAATTATCTCTCAGAAATGAGCATGAGGAGAGACGTTCTTTCATCTAGCACAAAGGGAATGTTTTCAAGTAGAAACTGTTACTCTGGTTTCTCAGTCTGTTTCCTAGTGCCGGTTTGAAGTTCCTGAAGTTTTCACTGTGAAACCGTGTTGGTGCTAGTACATCCATATATATGGATGGATTGGAGTTTGCAACTGATAAGATAATTTGTGTTCCCGACAAGATAGTTGAGGGACGGCTTTCACACAAACTTATCTCTCAGAACTGAGCATGTGGAGAGACGTTCGTTCATCTAGCACAAAGAACTGGTTGTATTGGTGACTGTTACTCTGGTTTCTCAGTCTGTTTCCTACTGCCGGTTTGAAGTTCCTGCAGTTTTCACAATAAAACCGAGTTGGAGCTTGTACCTCCCCATATATATGTATGGAGTGGAGTTTGCAACTGAAAAGAAACTTTGTGTTCCCAACATGCTAGGTGAAGGACGGCTTTCACACACAATTATCCCTCAGAAATGATCATGTGGAGAGACGTTCGTTCTCCTAGCACAATTTAACAGGTTGAAGGTGAAATTTTTACTCTGGTTTCTCAGTCTGTTACCTAGTGCCGGTTTTAAGTTCCTCCAGTTTTCACTGTAAAACCGAGGAGAAGCTAGTACCTCCCCATATATATGTATGGATTGGAGTTTGCAACTTAAAAGAAACTTTGTGTTCACAACAAGTTAGGTGAAGGACGGCTTTCACACACATTTATCTCTCAGAACTTAGCTTGTGGAGAGACCTTCTTTCATCTATCACAAAGGGAACGGGTTGCAGGAGAAAAATTTAATATGGTTTCTCAGTCGTTTTCCTAGAGCAGGTATGAAGTTCCTGCAGTTTTCACTTTAAAATACTGTTGGAGCTAGTACCTCCCCATATATATGTATTGGGTGGAGTTTGCTACTGAAAAGAAACTTTGTGTTCCCAACATGGTAGGTGAAAGACGGCTTTCACACACACTTATCTCTCAGAACTGAGCATGTGGTGAGACGTTCGTTCATGTAGCACAAAGGGAACGGGTGGCTGGAGGAATTTTACTCTGGTTTCTCAGTCTGTTTCCTAGTGCCGGTTTGAAGTTCCTGCAGTTTTTACTGTAAAATAGAGTTGGAGCTAGTAACTCCTCACATATATGTATTGGGAGGAGTTTGCAACTGAAAAGAAACTTTGTGTTCCCAACATGGTAGGTGAAGGACGGCTTTCACACACACTTAGCTCTCAGAACTGAGCATGTGGTGAGACGTTCTTTCATCTAGCACAAGGGGAACGGGTTGCAGGAGAAACTATTAATCTGGCTTCTCTGTCTGTTTCCTAGAGCCTGTTTGAAGTTCCTGCAGTTTTAAGTGTAAAACAGAGTTGGAGCTAGGACATCCCTATGTATATGTATGGAGTGGAGTTTGCAACTGAAAATAAACTTTGTGTTCCCAACAAGGTAGGTGAAGGACGGCTTTCTCACACACTTATCTCTCAGCATCTAACATGTGGAGAGACTTTCGTTTTCTAGAACAAATGGAACGGGTTGCTGGAGAAATTTTACTCTGGATTCTCAGTCTCTTTCCTAGTGCTGGTTTGAAATTCCTGCAGATTTCACTGTAAAACGGAGTTGGAGCTAGTACCTCCCCATATTTATGTATGGATTGCAGTTTGCAACTGAAAAGAAACTTTGTGTTCTGAACAAGCTAGTTGAAGGACGGATTTCACACACACTTATCCCTCAGAACAGAGTATGTGGAGAGACGTTCGTTCATCTAGCACAAAGAGAACCGGATGCAGGAGAAAATTTTACTCTCTTTCTCAGTCTGTTTCCTAGTGCGGGTTTGAAGTTCCTGCAGTTTTCAATGTAAAACAGAGTTGGAGCTAACCTCCCCATGTATATGTATGGAGTGGAGTTAGCAACTGAAAAGAAACTTTGTTTTCCCAACAAGCTAGGTGAAGGACGGCTTTCACACACAATAATCTCTCAGAACTAAGCATGTGGAGAGACGTTCTTTCATCTAGCACAAAGGGAATGGTTTGCAGGAGAACTATTACTTGGTTTCTCAGTCTGTTTTCTTTTGCCGGTTTGAAGTTCCTGCTGTTTTCACTGTAAAACCGAGTTTGACCTTGTAACTGCCCATATATTAGTATGGAGTGGAGTTTGCAACTGAAAAGAATCTTTGTGTTACTACAAGCTAGTTGAAGGACGGCTTTAACACACACTTATCTCTCAGAACTGAGCATGTGGAGAGACGTTCGTTCATCTAGCACAAAGGGAACGGTTTGCAGGTTTAACTGTTACTCTGGTTTCTCAGTCTGTTTCCTAGTGCCGGTTTGAAGTTCCTGCAGTTTTCAATGTAAAACCGAGTTTGACCTAGTAAATCCCCATATATTTTTATGGAGTGGAGTTTGCAACTGAAAAGAATCTTTGTGTTCCCAAGAAGCTATTTGAAGGACGGCTTTCACACACACATATCTCTCAGAAATGAGCATGAGGAGAGACGATCTTTCATCTAGCACAAAGGGAACGGGTTACAGGAGAAACTTTTACTGTGGTTTCTCAGTCTGTTTACTAGTGCCTGTCTGAATTTCCTGCAGTTTTCACTGTAAAACAGAGTTGGAGCTATTACCTACCAATATATATGTATGGAGTGGAGTTTGCAAATGAAAAGAATCTTCCTGTTCCCAACAAGCTATGTTAAAAACGGCTTTCACACACACTTATCTCTCAGAACTGAGCATGAGGAGAGGCTTTCGTTCATCTAGCACAAAGGGAACGGGTTACAGGGGAAACATTTACTCTGGTTACTCAGTCTGTTTCCTAGTGTGGGTTTGAAGTTCCTGCAATTTTCACTGTAAATCCGAGTTGGAGCTTGTTCCTCCCCATATATATGTATGCAGAGGAATTTGCAACTGAAAAGAATCTTTGTGTTCCCAACAAGCTAGTTGAAGACGGCTTTCACACACAATTATCTCTCAGAACTGAGCATGTGGAGAGACTTTCGTTCATCCAGCACAAAGGGAATGGTTTGCAGGAGAACTATTACTTGGTTTCTCAGTCTGATTTCTTTTGCCGGTTTGAAGTTCCTGCTGTTTTCACTGTAAAACCGAGTTTGACCTTGTAACTGCCCATATATTTGTATGGAGTGGAGTTTGCAACTGAAAAGAATCTTTGTGTTACTACAAGCTAGTTGAAGGACGGCTTTAACACACACTTTTCTCTCAGAACTGAGCATGTGGAGAGACGTTCGTTCATCTAGCACAAAGGGAACGGTTTGCAGGTTTAACTGTTACTCTGGTTTCTCAGTCTGTTTCCTAGTGCCGGTTTGAAGTTCCTGCAGTTTTCAATGTAAAACCGAGTTTGACCTAGTAAATCCCCATATATTTTTATGGAGTGGAGTTTGCAACTGAAAAGAATCTTTGTGTTCCCAAGAAGCTATTTGAAGGACGGCTTTCACACACACATATCTCTCAGAAATGAGCATGAGGAGAGACGATCTTTCATCTAGCACAAAGGGAACGGGTTACAGGAGAAACTTTTACTGTGGTTTCTCAGTCTGTTTACTAGTGCCTGTCTGAATTTCCTGCAGTTTTCACTGTAAAACAGAGTTGGAGCTATTACCTACCAATATATATGTATGGAGTGGAGTTTGCAAATGAAAAGAATCTTCCTGTTCCCAACAAGCTATGTTAAAAACGGCTTTCACACACACTTATCTCTCAGAACTGAGCATGAGGAGAGGCTTTCGTTCATCTAGCACAAAGGGAACGGGTTACAGGGGAAACATTTACTCTGGTTACTCAGTCTGTTTCCTAGTGTGGGTTTGAAGTTCCTGCAATTTTCACTGTAAATCCGTGTTGGAGCTTGTTCCTCCCCATATATATGTATGCAGAGGAATTTGCAACTGAAAAGAATCTTTGTGTTTCCAACAAGCTAGTTGAAGACGGCTTTCACACACACTGATCTCTCAGAAATGAGCATGTGGAGAGACTTTCGTTCATCTAGCAGAAAGGGATCGGGTTGCAGGACAAACTTTTACTCTGCTTTCTCAGTCTGTTTCCTAGTGCCGGTTTGTAGTTCCTCCAGTTTTCACTGTAAAACCGAGTTGGTGCTAGTAACTACCCTTATATATATATGGAGTGGAGTTAACAAATTAAAAGTAACTTTGTGTTCCCAACAAACTAGGTGAAGGACGGCTATCACATGCACATATCTCTCAGAACTGTGCATGAGGATAGCCGTTCGTTTTTCTAGCTCAAATTGAACGGTTTGTAGGGGTAACTATTTCTCTGGTTTCTCAGTCTGTTTCCTAGTGCCGGTTTGAAATTCCTGCAGTTTTCGCTGTAAAACCGAGTTGGAGCTTGTACCCCCCCATATATTTGTATGGATTGGAGTTTGCAACTGAAAAGTATCTTTGTGTTCCCCACAAGCAAGTTGAAGTACGGATTTCATTCACAATTATCTCTCAGAAATGAGCATGAGGAGAGACGTTCTTTCATCTAGCACAAAGATAATGTTTTCAAGTAGAAACTGTTACTCTGGTTTCTCAGTCGGTTTCCTAGTGCCGGTTTGAAGTTCCTGAAGTTTTCACTGTGAAACCGTGTTGGTGCTAGTACATCCATATATATGGATGGATTGGAGTTTGCAACTGATAAGATAATTTGTGTTCCCGACAAGATAGTTGAGGGACGGCTTTCACACAAACTTATCTCTCAGAACTGAGCATGTGGAGAGACGTTCGTTCATCTAGCACAAAGAACTGGTTGTATTGGTGACTGTTACTCTGGTTTCTCAGTCTGTTTCCTACTGCCGGTTTGAAGTTCCTGCAGTTTTCACAATAAAACCGAGTTGGAGCTTGTACCTCCCCATATATATGTATGGAGTGGAGTTTGCAACTGAAAAGAAACTTTGTGTTCCCAACATGCTAGGTGAAGGACGGCTTTCACACACAATTATCCCTCAGAAATGATCATGTGGAGAGACGTTCGTTCTCCTAGCACAATTTAACAGGTTGAAGGTGAAATTTTTACTCTGGTTTCTCAGTCTGTTACCTAGTGCCGGTTTTAAGTTCCTCCAGTTTTCACTGTAAAACCGAGGAGAAGCTAGTACCTCCCCATATATATGTATGGATTGGAGTTTGCAACTTAAAAGAAACTTTGTGTTCACAACAAGTTAGGTGAAGGACGGCTTTCACACACATTTATCTCTCAGAACTTAGCTTGTGGAGAGACCTTCTTTCATCTATCACAAAGGGAACGGGTTGCAGGAGAAAAATTTAATATGGTTTCTCAGTCGTTTTCCTAGAGCAGGTATGAAGTTCCTGCAGTTTTCACTTTAAAATACTGTTGGAGCTAGTACCTCCCCATATATATGTATTGGGTGGAGTTTGCTACTGAAAAGAAACTTTGTGTTCCCAACATGGTAGGTGAAAGACGGCTTTCACACACACTTATCTCTCAGAACTGAGCATGTGGTGAGACGTTCGTTCATGTAGCACAAAGGGAACGGGTGGCTGGAGGAATTTTACTCTGGTTTCTCAGTCTGTTTCCTAGTGCCGGTTTGAAGTTCCTGCAGTTTTTACTGTAAAATAGAGTTGGAGCTAGTAACTCCTCACATATATGTATTGGGAGGAGTTTGCAACTGAAAAGAAACTTTGTGTTCCCAACATGGTAGGTGAAAGACGGCTTTCACACACACTTATCTCTCAGAACTGAACATGTGGTGAGACGTTCGTTCATGTAGCACAAAGGGAACGGGTGGCTGGAGAAATTTGACTCTGGTTTCTCAGTCTGTTTCCTAGTGCCGGTTTGAAGTTCCTGCAGTTTTTACTGTAAAATAGAGTTGGAGCTAGTAACTCCTCACATATATGTATTGGGAGGAGTTTGCAACTGAAAAGAAACTTTGTGTTCCCAACATGGTAGGTGAAGGACGGCTTTCACACACACTTAGCTCTCAGAACTGAGCATGTGGTGAGAAGTTCTTTCATCTAGCACAAGGGGAACGGGTTGCAGGAGAAACTATTAATCTGGCTTCTCTGTCTGTTTCCTAGAGCCTGTTTGAAGTTCCTGCAGTTTTAAGTGTAAAACAGAGTTGGAGCTAGGACATCCCTATATATATGTATGGAGTGGAGTTTGCAACTGAATATAAACTTTGTGTTCCCAACAAGGTAGGTGAAGGACGGCTTTCTCACACACTTATCTCTCAGCATCTAACATGTGGAGAGACTTTCGTTTTCTAGAACAAATGGAACGGGTTGCTGGAGAAATTTTACTCTGGTTTCTCAGTCTCTTTCCTAGTGCTGGTTTGAAATTCCTGCAGATTTCACTGTAAAACGGAGTTGGAGCTAGTACCTCCCCATATTTATGTATGGATTGCAGTTTGCAACTGAAAAGAAACTTTGTGTTCTGAACAAGCTAGTTGAAGGACGGATTTCACACACACTTATCCCTCAGAACTGAGTATGTGGAGAGACGTTCGTTCATCTAGCACAAAGAGAACCGGATGCAGGAAAAAATTTTACTCTCCTTTCTCAGTCTGTTTCCTAGTGCGGGTTTGAAGTTCCTGCAGTTTTCAATGTAAAACATAGTTGGAGCTAACCTCCCCATTTATATGTATGGAGTGGAGTTTGCAACTGAAAAGAAACTTTGTTTTCCCAACAAGCTAAGTGAAGGACGGCTTTCACACACAATAATCTCTCAGAACTAAGCATGTGGAGAGACGTTCTTTCATCTAGCACAAAGGGAACGGGTTGCAGGAGAAACTTTTACTCTGGATTCTCAGTCTGTTTCCTAGTGCCTTTTTGATGTTCCAGCAGTTTTCACTGTAAAACCGAGTTGGACCTAATTCCTCCCCATATATATTAATAGAGTGGAGTTTGTAACTGAATAGAAAATTTGTGTTCCCAACAAGCTAGGTGAAGGACGGCTTTCACACACAATTATCTCTCAGAACTGAGCATGTGGAGAGACTTTCGTTCATCCAGCACAAAGGGAATGGTTTGCAGGAAAACTATTACTTGGTTTCTCAGTCTGTTTTCTTTTGCCGGTTTGAAGTTCCTGCTGTTTTCACTGTAAAACCGAGTTTGACCTTGTAACTGCCCATATATTTGTATGGAGTGGAGTTTGCAACTGAAAAGAATCTTTGTGTTACTACAAGCTAGTTGAAGGACGGCTTTAACACACACTTTTCTCTCAGAACTGAGCATGTGGAGAGACGTTCGTTCATCTAGCACAAAGGGAACGGTTTGCAGGTTTAACTATTACTCTGGTTTCTCAGTCTGTTTCCTAGTGCCGGTTTGAAGTTCCTGCAGTTTTCAATGTAAAACCGAGTTTGACCTAGTAAATCCCCATATATTTTTATGGAGTGGAGTTTGCAACTGAAAAGAATCTTTGTGTTCCAAAGAAGCTATTTGAAGGACGGCTTTCACACACACATATCTCTCAGAAATGAGCATGAGGAGAGACGATCTTTCATCTAGCACGAAGGGAACGGGTTACAGGAGAAACTTTTACTGTGGTTTCTCAGTCTGTTTACTAGTGCCTGTCTGAATTTCCTGCAGTTTTCACTGTAAAACAGAGTTGGAGCTATTACCAACCAATATATATGTATGGAGTGGAGTTTGCAAATGAAAAGAATCTTCCTGTTCCCAACAAGCTATGTTAAAAACGGCTTTCACACACACTTATCTCTCAGAACTGAGCATGAGGAGAGGCTTTCGTTCATCTAGCACAAAGGGAACGGGTTACAGGGGAAACATTTACTCTGGTTACTCAGTCTGTTTCCTAGTGTGGGTTTGAAGTTCCTGCAATTTTCACTGTAAATCCGAGTTGGGGCTTGTTCCTCCCCATATATATGTATGCAGAGGAATTTGCAACTGAAAAGAATCTTTGTGTTCCCAACAAGCTAGTTGAAGACGGCTTTCACACACACTGATCTCTCAGAAATGAGCATGTGGAGAGACTTTCGTTCATCTAGCAGAAAGGGATCGGGTTGCAGGACAAACTTTTACTCTGCTTTCTCAGTCTGTTTCCTAGTGCCGGTTTGTAGTTCCTCCAGTTTTCACTGTAAAACCGAGTTGGTGCTAGTAACTACCCTTATATATATATGGAGTGGAGTTAACAAATTAAAAGTAACTTTGTGTTCCCAACAAACTAGGTGAAGGACGGCTATCACATGCACATATCTCTCAGAACTGTGCATGAGGAGAGCCGTTCGTTTTTCTAGCTCAAATTGAACGGTTTGTAGGGGTAACTATTTCTCTGGTTTCTCAGTCTGTTTCCTAGTGCCGGTTTGAAATTCCTGCAGTTTTCGCTGTAAAACCGAGTTGGAGCTTGTACCCCCCCATATATTTGTATGGATTGGAGTTTGCAACTGAAAAGTATCTTTGTGTTCCCCACAAGCAAGTTGAAGTACGGATTTCATTCACAATTATCTCTCAGAAATGAGCATGAGGAGAGACGTTCTTTCATCTAGCACAAAGGGAATGTTTTCAAGTAGAAACTGTTACTCTGGTTTCTCAGTCTGTTTCCTAGTGCCGGTTTGAAGTTCCTGAAGTTTTCACTGTGAAACCGTGTTGGTGCTAGTACATCCATATATATGGATGGATTGGAGTTTGCAACTGATAAGATAATTTGTGTTCCCGACAAGATAGTTGAAGGACGGCTTTCACACAAACTTATCTCTCAGAACTGAGCATGTGGAGAGACGTTCGTTCATCTAGCACAAAGAACGGGTTGTATTGGTAACTGTTACTCTGGTTTCTCAGTCTGTTTCCTACTGCCGGTTTGAAGTTCCTGCAGTTTTCACAATAAAACCGAGTTGGAGCTTGTACCTCCCCATATATATGTATGGAGTGGAGTTTGCACCTGAAAAGAAACTTTGTGTTCCCAACATGCTAGGTGAAGGACGGCTTTCACACACAATTATCCATCAGAAATGAGCATGTGGAGAGACGTTCGTTCTCCTAGCACAATTTAACAGGTTGAAGGTGAAATTTTTACTCTGGTTTCTCAGTCTGTTACCTAGTGCCGGTTTTAATTTCCTCCAGTTTTCACTGTAAAACCGAGGAGAAGCTAGTACCTCCCCATATATATGTATGGATTGGAGTTTGCAACTTAAAAGAAACTTTGTGTTCACAACAAGTTAGGTGAAAGACGGCTTTCACACACATTTATCTCTCAGAACTTAGCTTGTGGAGAGACCTTCTTTCATCTATCACAAAGGGAACGGGTTGCAGGAGAAAAATTTAATATGGTTTCTCAGTCGTTTTCCTAGAGCAAGTATGAAGTTCCTGCAGTTTTCACTTTAAAATACTGTTGGAGCTAGTAACTCCCCATATATATGTATTGGGTGGAGTTTGCTACTGAAAAGAAACTTTGTGTTCCCAACATGGTAGGTGAAAGACGGCTTTCACACACACTTATCTCTCAGAACTGAGCATGTGGTGAGACGTTCGTTCATGTAGCACAAAGGGAACGGGTGGCTGGAGAAATTTGACTCTGGTTTCTCAGTCTGTTTCCTAGTGCCGGTTTGAAGTTCCTGCAGTTTTTACTGTAAAATAGAGTTGGAGCTAGTAACTCCTCACATATATGTATTGGGAGGAGTTTGCAACTGAAAAGAAACTTTGTGTTCCCAACATGGTAGGTGAAGGACGGCTTTCACACACACTTAGCTCTCAGAACTGAGCATGTGGTGAGACGTTCTTTCATCTAGCACAAGGGGAACGGGTTGCAGGAGAAACTATTAATCTGGCTTCTCTGTCTGTTTCCTAGAGCCTGTTTGAAGTTCCTGCAGTTTTAAGTGTAAAACAGAGTTGGAGCTAGGACATCCCTATATATATGTATGGAGTGGAGTTTGCAACTGAAAATAAATTTTGTGTTCCCAACAAGGTAGTTGAAGGACGGCTTTCTCACACACTTATCTCTCAGCATCTAACATGTGGAGAGACTTTCGTTTTCTAGAACAAATGGAACGGGTTGCTGGAGAAATTTTACTCTGGTTTCTCAGTCTGTTTCGTAGTGCTGGTTTGAAATTCCTGCAGATTTCACTGTAAAACGGAGTTGGAGCTAGTACCTCCCCATATTTATGTATGGATTGCAGTTTGCAACTGAAAAGAAACTTTGTGTTCTGAACAAGCTAGTTGAAGGACGGATTTCACACACACTTATCCCTCAGAACTGAGTATGTGGAGAGACGTTCGTTCATCTAGCACAAAGAGAACCGGATGCAGGAGAAAATTTTACTCTCCTTTCTCAGTCTGTTTCCTAGTGCGGGTTTGAAGTTCCTGCAGTTTTCAATGTAAAACAGAGTTGGAGCTAACCTCCCCATGTATATGTATGGAGTGGAGTTTGCAACTGAAAAGAAACTTTGTTTTCCCAACAAGCTAGGTGAAGGACGGCTTTCACACACAATAATCTCTCAGAACTAAGCATGTGGAGAGACGTTCTTTCATCTAGCACAAAGGGAACGGGTTGCAGGAGAAACTTTTACTATGGATTCTCAGTCTGTTTCCTAGTGCCTTTTTGATGTTCCAGCAGTTTTCACTGTAAAACCGAGTTGGACCTAATTCCTCCCCATATATATAAATAGAATGGAGTTTGCAACTGAATAGAAACTTTGTGTTCCCAACAAGCTAGGTGAAGGATGGCATTCACACACAATTATCTCTCAGAACTGAGCATGTGGAGAGACTTTCGTTCATCCAGCACAAAGAGAATGGTTTGCAGGAGAACTATTACTTGGTTTCTCAGTCTGTTTTCTTTGCCGGTTTGAAGTTCCTGCTGTTTTCACTGTAAAACCGAGTTTGACCTTGTAACTGCCCATATATTTGTATGGAGTGGAGTTTGCAACTGAAAAGAATCTTTGTGTTACTACAAGCTAGTTGAAGGACGGCTTTAACACACACTTTTCTCTCAGAACTGAGCATGTGGAGAGACGTTCGTTCATCTAGCACAAAGGGAACGGTTTGCAGGTTTAACTGTTACTCTGGTTTCTCAGTCTGTTTCCTAATGCCGGTTTGAAGTTCCTGCAGTTTTCAATGTAAAACCGAGTTTGACCTAGTAAATCCCCATATATTTTTATGGAGTGGAGTTTGCAACTGAAAAGAATCTTTGTGTTCCCAAGAAGCTATTTGAAGGACGGCTTTCACACACACATATCTCTCAGAAATGAGCATGAGGAGAGACGATCTTTCATCTAGCACAAAGGGAACGGGTTACAGGAGAAACTTTTACTGTGGTTTCTCAGTCTGTTTACTAGTGCCTGTCTGAATTTCCTGCAGTTTTCACTGTAAAACAGAGTTGGAGCTATTACCTACCAATATATATGTATGGAGTGGAGTTTGCAAATGAAAAGAATCTTCCTGTTCCCAACAAGCTATGTTAAAAACGGCTTTCACACACACTTATATCTCAGAACTGAGCATGAGGAGAGGCTTTCGTTCATCTAGCACAAAGGGAACGGGTTACAGGGGAAACATTTACTCTGGTTACTCAGTCTGTTTCCTAGTGTGGGTTTGAAGTTCCTGCAATTTTCACTGTAAATCCGAGTTGGAGCTTGTTCCTCCCCATATATATGTATGCAGAGGAATTTGCAACTGAAAAGAATTTTTGTGTTCCCAACAAGCTAGTTGAAGACGGCTTTCACACACAATTATCTCTCAGAACTGAGCATGTGGAGAGACTTTCGTTCATCCAGCACAAAGGGAATGGTTTGCAGGAGAACTATTACTTGGTTTCTCAGTCTGTTTTCTTTTGCCGGTTTGAAGTTCCTGCTGTTTTCACTGTAAAACCGAGTTTGACCTTGTAACTGCCCATATATTTGTATGGAGTGGAGTTTGCAACTGAAAAGAATCTTTGTGTTACTACAAGCTAGTTGAAGGACGGCTTTAACACACACTTTTCTCTCAGAACTGAGCATGTGGAGAGACGTTCGTTCATCTAGCACAAAGGGAACGGTTTGCAGGTTTAACTGTTACTCTGGTTTCTCAGTCTGTTTCCTAGTGCCGGTTTGAAATTCCTGCAGTTTTCAATGTAAAACCGAGTTTGACCTAGTAAATCCCCATATATTTTTATGGAGTGGAGTTTGCAACTGAAAAGAATCTTTGTGTTCCCAAGAAGCTATTTGAAGGACGGCTTTCACACACACATATCTCTCAGAAATGAGCATGAGGAGAGACGATCTTTCATCTAGCACAAAGGGAACGGGTTACAGGAGAAACTTTTACTGTGGTTTCTCAGTCTGTTTACTAGTGCCTGTCTGAATTTCCTGCAGTTTTCACTGTAAAACAGAGTTGGAGCTATTACCTACCAATATATATGTATGGAGTGGAGTTTGCAAATGAAAAGAATCTTCCTGTTCCCAACAAGCTATGTTAAAAACGGCTTTCACACACACTTATCTCTCAGAACTGAGCATGAGGAGAGGCTTTCGTTCATCTAGCACAAAGGGAACGGGTTACAGGGGAAACATTTACTCTGGTTACTCAGTCTGTTTCCTAGTGTGGGTTTGAAGTTCCTGCAATTTTCACTGTAAATCCGTGTTGGAGCTTGTTCCTCCCCATATATATGTATGCAGAGGAATTTGCAACTGAAAAGAATCTTTGTGTTTCCAACAAGCTAGTTGAAGACGGCTTTCACACACACTGATCTCTCAGAAATGAGCATGTGGAGAGACTTTCGTTCATCTAGCAGAAAGGGATCGGGTTGCAGGACAAACTTTTACTCTGCTTTCTCAGTCTGTTTCCTAGTGCCGGTTTGTAGTTCCTCCAGTTTTCACTGTAAAACCGAGTTGGTGCTAGTAACTACCCTTTTATATATATGGAGTGGAGTTAACAAATTAAAAGTAACTTTGTGTTCCCAACAAACTAGGTGAAGGACGGCTATCACATGCACATATCTCTCAGAACTGTGCATGAGGAGAGCCGTTCGTTTTTCTAGCTCAAATTGAACGGTTTGTAGGGGTAACTATTTCTCTGGTTTCTCAGTCTGTTTCCTAGTGCCGGTTTGAAATTCCTGCAGTTTTCGCTGTAAAACCGAGTTGGAGCTTGTACCCCCCCATATATTTGTATGGATTGGAGTTTGCAACTGAAAAGTATCTTTGTGTTCCCCACAAGCAAGTTGAAGTACGGATTTCATTCACAATTATCTCTCAGAAATGAGCATGAGGAGAGACGTTCTTTCATCTAGCACAAAGGGAATGTTTTCAAGTAGAAACTGTTACTCTGGTTTCTCAGTCTGTTTCCTAGTGCCGGTTTGAAGTTCCTGAAGTTTTCACTGTGAAACCGTGTTGGTGCTAGTACATCCATATATATGGATGGATTGGAGTTTGCAACTGATAAGATAATTTGTGTTCCCGACAAGATAGTTGAGGGACGGCTTTCACACAAACTTATCTCTCAGAACTGAGCATGTGGAGAGACGTTCGTTCATCTAGCACAAAGAACTGGTTGTATTGGTGACTGTTACTCTGGTTTCTCAGTCTGTTTCCTACTGCCGGTTTGAAGTTCCTGCAGTTTTCACAATAAAACCGAGTTGGAGCTTGTACCTCCCCATATATATGTATGGAGTGGAGTTTGCAACTGAAAAGAAACTTTGTGTTCCCAACATGCTAGGTGAAGGACGGCTTTCACACACAATTATCCCTCAGAAATGATCATGTGGAGAGACGTTCGTTCTCCTAGCACAATTTAACAGGTTGAAGGTGAAATTTTTACTCTGGTTTCTCAGTCTGTTACCTAGTGCCGGTTTTAAGTTCCTCCAGTTTTCACTGTAAAACCGAGGAGAAGCTAGTACCTCCCCATATATATGTATGGATTGGAGTTTGCAACTTAAAAGAAACTTTGTGTTCACAACAAGTTAGGTGAAGGACGGCTTTCACACACATTTATCTCTCAGAACTTAGCTTGTGGAGAGACCTTCTTTCATCTATCACAAAGGGAACGGGTTGCAGGAGAAAAATTTAATATGGTTTCTCAGTCGTTTTCCTAGAGCAGGTATGAAGTTCCTGCAGTTTTCACTTTAAAATACTGTTGGAGCTAGTACCTCCCCATATATATGTATTGGGTGGAGTTTGCTACTGAAAAGAAACTTTGTGTTCCCAACATGGTAGGTGAAAGACGGCTTTCACACACACTTATCTCTCAGAACTGAGCATGTGGTGAGACGTTCGTTCATGTAGCACAAAGGGAACGGGTGGCTGGAGAAATTTGACTCTGGTTTCTCAGTCTGTTTCCTAGTGCCGGTTTGAAGTTCCTGCAGTTTTTACTGTAAAATAGAGTTGGAGCTAGTAACTCCTCACATATATGTATTGGGAGGAGTTTGCAACTGAAAAGAAACTTTGTGTTCCCAACATGGTAGGTGAAGGACGGCTTTCACACACACTTAGCTCTCAGAACTGAGCATGTGGTGAGACGTTCTTTCATCTAGCACAAGGGGAACGGGTTGCAGGAGAAACTATTAATCTGGCTTCTCTGTCTGTTTCCTAGAGCCTGTTTGAAGTTCCTGCAGTTTTAAGTGTAAAACAGAGTTGGAGCTAGGACATCCCTATGTATATGTATGGAGTGGAGTTTGCAACTGAAAATAAACTTTGTGTTCCCAACAAGGTAGGTGAAGGACGGCTTTCTCACACACTTATCTCTCAGCATCTAACATGTGGAGAGACTTTCGTTTTCTAGAACAAATGGAACGGGTTGCTGGAGAAATTTTACTCTGGATTCTCAGTCTCTTTCCTAGTGCTGGTTTGAAATTCCTGCAGATTTCACTGTAAAACGGAGTTGGAGCTAGTACCTCCCCATATTTATGTATGGATTGCAGTTTGCAACTGAAAAGAAACTTTGTGTTCTGAACAAGCTAGTTGAAGGACGGATTTCACACACACTTATCCCTCAGAACAGAGTATGTGGAGAGACGTTCGTTCATCTAGCACAAAGAGAACCGGATGCAGGAGAAAATTTTACTCTCTTTCTCAGTCTGTTTCCTAGTGCGGGTTTGAAGTTCCTGCAGTTTTCAATGTAAAACAGAGTTGGAGCTAACCTCCCCATGTATATGTATGGAGTGGAGTTAGCAACTGAAAAGAAACTTTGTTTTCCCAACAAGCTAGGTGAAGGACGGCTTTCACACACAATAATCTCTCAGAACTAAGCATGTGGAGAGACGTTCTTTCATCTAGCACAAAGGGAATGGTTTGCAGGAGAACTATTACTTGGTTTCTCAGTCTGTTTTCTTTTGCCGGTTTGAAGTTCCTGCTGTTTTCACTGTAAAACCGAGTTTGACCTTGTAACTGCCCATATATTAGTATGGAGTGGAGTTTGCAACTGAAAAGAATCTTTGTGTTACTACAAGCTAGTTGAAGGACGGCTTTAACACACACTTATCTCTCAGAACTGAGCATGTGGAGAGACGTTCGTTCATCTAGCACAAAGGGAACGGTTTGCAGGTTTAACTGTTACTCTGGTTTCTCAGTCTGTTTCCTAGTGCCGGTTTGAAGTTCCTGCAGTTTTCAATGTAAAACCGAGTTTGACCTAGTAAATCCCCATATATTTTTATGGAGTGGAGTTTGCAACTGAAAAGAATCTTTGTGTTCCCAAGAAGCTATTTGAAGGACGGCTTTCACACACACATATCTCTCAGAAATGAGCATGAGGAGAGACGATCTTTCATCTAGCACAAAGGGAACGGGTTACAGGAGAAACTTTTACTGTGGTTTCTCAGTCTGTTTACTAGTGCCTGTCTGAATTTCCTGCAGTTTTCACTGTAAAACAGAGTTGGAGCTATTACCTACCAATATATATGTATGGAGTGGAGTTTGCAAATGAAAAGAATCTTCCTGTTCCCAACAAGCTATGTTAAAAACGGCTTTCACACACACTTATCTCTCAGAACTGAGCATGAGGAGAGGCTTTCGTTCATCTAGCACAAAGGGAACGGGTTACAGGGGAAACATTTACTCTGGTTACTCAGTCTGTTTCCTAGTGTGGGTTTGAAGTTCCTGCAATTTTCACTGTAAATCCGAGTTGGAGCTTGTTCCTCCCCATATATATGTATGCAGAGGAATTTGCAACTGAAAAGAATCTTTGTGTTCCCAACAAGCTAGTTGAAGACGGCTTTCACACACAATTATCTCTCAGAACTGAGCATGTGGAGAGACTTTCGTTCATCCAGCACAAAGGGAATGGTTTGCAGGAGAACTATTACTTGGTTTCTCAGTCTGTTTTCTTTTGCCGGTTTGAAGTTCCTGCTGTTTTCACTGTAAAACCGAGTTTGACCTTGTAACTGCCCATATATTTGTATGGAGTGGAGTTTGCAACTGAAAAGAATCTTTGTGTTACTACAAGCTAGTTGAAGGACGGCTTTAACACACACATATCTCTCAGAAATGAGCATGAGGAGAGACGATCTTTCATCTAGCACAAAGGGAATGGGTTACAGGAGAAACTTTTACTGTGGTTTCTCAGTCTGTTTACTAGTGCCTGTCTGAATTTCCTGCAGTTTTCACTGTAAAACAGAGTTGGAGCTATTACCTACCAATATATATGTATGGAGTGGAGTTTGCAAATGAAAAGAATCTTCCTGTTCCCAACAAGCTATGTTAAAAACGGCTTTCACACACACTTATCTCTCAGAACTGAGCATGAGGAGAGGCTTTCGTTCATCTAGCACAAAGGGAACGGGTTACAGGGGAAACATTTACTCTGGTTACTCAGTCTGTTTCCTAGTGTGGGTTTGAAGTTCCTGCAATTTTCACTGTAAATCCGAGTTGGAGCTTGTTCCTCCCCATATATATGTATGCAGAGGAATTTGCAACTGAAAAGAATCTTTGTGTTCCCAACAAGCTAGTTGAAGACGGCTTTCACACACAATTATCTCTCAGAACTGAGCATGTGGAGAGACTTTCGTTCATCCAGCACAAAGGGAATGGTTTGCAGGAGAACTATTACTTGGTTTCTCAGTCTGTTTTCTTTTGCCGGTTTGAAGTTCCTGCTGTTTTCACTGTAAAACCGAGTTTGACCTTGTAACTGCCCATATATTTGTATGGAGTGGAGTTTGCAACTGAAAAGAATCTTTGTGTTACTACAAGCTAGTTGAAGGACGGCTTTAACACACACTTTTCTCTCAGAACTGAGCATGTGGAGAGACGTTCGTTCATCTAGCACAAAGGGAACGGTTTGCAGGTTTAACTGTTACTCTGGTTTCTCAGTCTGTTTCCTAGTGCCGGTTTGAAGTTCCTGCAGTTTTCAATGTAAAACCGAGTTTGACCTAGTAAATCCCCATATATTTTTATGGAGTGGAGTTTGCAACTGAAAAGAATCTTTGTGTTCCCAAGAAGCTATTTGAAGGACGGCTTTCACACACACATATCTCTCAGAAATGAGCATGAGGAGAGACGATCTTTCATCTAGCACAAAGGGAACGGGTTACAGGAGAAACTTTTACTGTGGTTTCTCAGTCTGTTTACTAGTGCCTGTCTGAATTTCCTGCAGTTTTCACTGTAAAACAGAGTTGGAGCTATTACCTACCAATATATATGTATGGAGTGGAGTTTGCAAATGAAAAGAATCTTCCTGTTCCCAACAAGCTATGTTAAAAACGGCTTTCACACACACTTATCTCTCAGAACTGAGCATGAGGAGAGGCTTTCGTTCATCTAGCACAAAGGGAACGGGTTACAGGGGAAACATTTACTCTGGTTACTCAGTCTGTTTCCTAGTGTGGGTTTGAAGTTCCTGCAATTTTCACTGTAAATCCGTGTTGGAGCTTGTTCCTCCCCATATATATGTATGCAGAGGAATTTGCAACTGAAAAGAATCTTTGTGTTTCCAACAAGCTAGTTGAAGACGGCTTTCACACACACTGATCTCTCAGAAATGAGCATGTGGAGAGACTTTCGTTCATCTAGCAGAAAGGGATCGGGTTGCAGGACAAACTTTTACTCTGCTTTCTCAGTCTGTTTCCTAGTGCCGGTTTGTAGTTCCTCCAGTTTTCACTGTAAAACCGAGTTGGTGCTAGTAACTACCCTTATATATATATGGAGTGGAGTTAACAAATTAAAAGTAACTTTGTGTTCCCAACAAACTAGGTGAAGGACGGCTATCACATGCACATATCTCTCAGAACTGTGCATGAGGATAGCCGTTCGTTTTTCTAGCTCAAATTGAACGGTTTGTAGGGGTAACTATTTCTCTGGTTTCTCAGTCTGTTTCCTAGTGCCGGTTTGAAATTCCTGCAGTTTTCGCTGTAAAACCGAGTTGGAGCTTGTACCCCCCCATATATTTGTATGGATTGGAGTTTGCAACTGAAAAGTATCTTTGTGTTCCCCACAAGCAAGTTGAAGTACGGATTTCATTCACAATTATCTCTCAGAAATGAGCATGAGGAGAGACGTTCTTTCATCTAGCACAAAGGGAATGTTTTCAAGTAGAAACTGTTACTCTGGTTTCTCAGTCGGTTTCCTAGTGCCGGTTTGAAGTTCCTGAAGTTTTCACTGTGAAACCGTGTTGGTGCTAGTACATCCATATATATGGATGGATTGGAGTTTGCAACTGATAAGATAATTTGTGTTCCCGACAAGATAGTTGAGGGACGGCTTTCACACAAACTTATCTCTCAGAACTGAGCATGTGGAGAGACGTTCGTTCATCTAGCACAAAGAACTGGTTGTATTGGTGACTGTTACTCTGGTTTCTCAGTCTGTTTCCTACTGCCGGTTTGAAGTTCCTGCAGTTTTCACAATAAAACCGAGTTGGAGCTTGTACCTCCCCATATATATGTATGGAGTGGAGTTTGCAACTGAAAAGAAACTTTGTGTTCCCAACATGCTAGGTGAAGGACGGCTTTCACACACAATTATCCCTCAGAAATGATCATGTGGAGAGACGTTCGTTCTCCTAGCACAATTTAACAGGTTGAAGGTGAAATTTTTACTCTGGTTTCTCAGTCTGTTACCTAGTGCCGGTTTTAAGTTCCTCCAGTTTTCACTGTAAAACCGAGGAGAAGCTAGTACCTCCCCATATATATGTATGGATTGGAGTTTGCAACTTAAAAGAAACTTTGTGTTCACAACAAGTTAGGTGAAGGACGGCTTTCACACACATTTATCTCTCAGAACTTAGCTTGTGGAGAGACCTTCTTTCATCTATCACAAAGGGAACGGGTTGCAGGAGAAAAATTTAATATGGTTTCTCAGTCGTTTTCCTAGAGCAGGTATGAAGTTCCTGCAGTTTTCACTTTAAAATACTGTTGGAGCTAGTACCTCCCCATATATATGTATTGGGTGGAGTTTGCTACTGAAAAGAAACTTTGTGTTCCCAACATGGTAGGTGAAAGACGGCTTTCACACACACTTATCTCTCAGAACTGAGCATGTGGTGAGACGTTCGTTCATGTAGCACAAAGGGAACGGGTGGCTGGAGGAATTTTACTCTGGTTTCTCAGTCTGTTTCCTAGTGCCGGTTTGAAGTTCCTGCAGTTTTTACTGTAAAATAGAGTTGGAGCTAGTAACTCCTCACATATATGTATTGGGAGGAGTTTGCAACTGAAAAGAAACTTTGTGTTCCCAACATGGTAGGTGAAGGACGGCTTTCACACACACTTAGCTCTCAGAACTGAGCATGTGGTGAGACGTTCTTTCATCTAGCACAAGGGGAACGGGTTGCAGGAGAAACTATTAATCTGGCTTCTCTGTCTGTTTCCTAGAGCCTGTTTGAAGTTCCTGCAGTTTTAAGTGTAAAACAGAGTTGGAGCTAGGACATCCCTATGTATATGTATGGAGTGGAGTTTGCAACTGAAAATAAACTTTGTGTTCCCAACAAGGTAGGTGAAGGACGGCTTTCTCACACACTTATCTCTCAGCATCTAACATGTGGAGAGACTTTCGTTTTCTAGAACAAATGGAACGGGTTGCTGGAGAAATTATACTCTGGATTCTCAGTCTCTTTCCTAGTGCTGGTTTGAAATTCCTGCAGATTTCACTGTAAAACGGAGTTGGAGCTAGTACCTCCCCATATTTATGTATGGATTGCAGTTTGCAACTGAAAAGAAACTTTGTGTTCTGAACAAGCTAGTTGAAGGACGGATTTCACACACACTTATCCCTCAGAACAGAGTATGTGGAGAGACGTTCGTTCATCTAGCACAAAGAGAACCGGATGCAGGAGAAAATTTTACTCTCTTTCTCAGTCTGTTTCCTAGTGCGGGTTTGAAGTTCCTGCAGTTTTCAATGTAAAACAGAGTTGGAGCTAACCTCCCCATGTATATGTATGGAGTGGAGTTAGCAACTGAAAAGAAACTTTGTTTTCCCAACAAGCTAGGTGAAGGACGGCTTTCACACACAATAATCTCTCAGAACTAAGCATGTGGAGAGACGTTCTTTCATCTAGCACAAAGGGAACGGGTTGCAGGAGAAACTTTTACTCTGGATTCTCAGTCTGTTTCCTAGTGCCTTTTTGATGTTCCAGCAGTTTTCACTGTAAAACCGAGTTGGACCTAATTCCTCCCCATATATATTAATAGAGTGGAGTTTGCAACTGAATAGAAACTTTGTGTTCCCAACAAGCTAGGTGAAGGACGGCTTTCACACACAATTATCTCTCAGAACTGAGCATGTGGAGAGACTTTCGTTCATCCAGCACAAAGGGAATGGTTTGCAGGAGAACTATTACTTGGTTTCTCAGTCTGTTTTCTTTTGCCGGTTTGAAGTTCCTGCTGTTTTCACTGTAAAACCGAGTTTGACCTTGTAACTGCCCATATATTAGTATGGAGTGGAGTTTGCAACTGAAAAGAATCTTTGTGTTACTACAAGCTAGTTGAAGGACGGCTTTAACACACACTTATCTCTCAGAACTGAGCATGTGGAGAGACGTTCGTTCATCTAGCACAAAGGGAACGGTTTGCAGGTTTAACTGTTACTCTGGTTTCTCAGTCTGTGTCCTAGTGCCGGTTTGAAGTTCCTGCAGTTTTCAATGTAAAACCGAGTTTGACCTAGTAAATCCCCATATATTTTTATGGAGTGGAGTTTGCAACTGAAAAGAATCTTTGTGTTCCCAAGAAGCTATTTGAAGGACGGCTTTCACACACACATATCTCTCAGAAATGAGCATGAGGAGAGACGATCTTTCATCTAGCACAAAGGGAACGGGTTACAGGAGAAACTTTTACTGTGGTTTCTCAGTCTGTTTACTAGTGCCTGTCTGAATTTCCTGCAGTTTTCACTGTAAAACAGAGTTGGAGCTATTACCTACCAATATATATGTATGGAGTGGAGTTTGCAAATGTAAAGAATCTTCCTGTTCCCAACAAGCAATGTTAAAAACGGCTTTCACACACACTTATCTCTCAGAACTGAGCATGAGGAGAGGCTTTCGTTCATCTAGCACAAAGGGAACGGGTTACAGGGGAAACATTTACTCTGGTTACTCAGTCTGTTTCCTAGTGTGGGTTTGAAGTTCCTGCAATTTTCACTGTAAATCCGAGTTGGAGCTTGTTCCTCCGTATATATATGTATGCAGAGGAATTTGCAACTGAAAAGAATCTTTGTGTTCCCAACAAGCTAGTTGAAGACGGCTTTCACACACACTGATCTCTCAGAAATGAGCATGTGGAGAGACTTTCGTTCATCTAGCAGAAAGGGATCGGGTTGCAGGACAAACTTTTACTCTGCTTTCTCAGTCTGTTTCCTAGTGCCGGTTTGTAGTTCCTCCAGTTTTCACTGTAAAACCGTGTTGGTGCTAGTAACTACCCTTATATATATATGGAGTGGAGTTAACAAATTAAAAGTAACTTTGTGTTCCCAACAAACTAGGTGAAGGACGGCTATCACATGCACATATCTCTCAGAACTGTGCATGAGGAGAGCCGTTCGTTTTTCTAGCTCAAATTGAACGGTTTGTAGGGGTAACTATTTCTCTGGTTTCTCAGTCTGTTTCCTAGTGCCGGATTGAAATTCCTGCAGTTTTCGCTGTAAAACCGAGTTGGAGCTTTTACCCCCCCATATATTTGTATGGATTGGAGTTTGCAACTGAAAAGTATCTTTGTGTTCCCCACAAGCAAGTTGAAGTACGGATTTCATTCACAATTTTCTCTCAGAAATGAGCATGAGGAGAGACGTTCTTTCATCTAGCACAAAGGGAATGTTTTCAAGTAGAAACTGTTACTCTGGTTTCTCAGTCTGTTTCCTAGTGCCGGTTTGAAGTTCCTGAAGTTTTCACTGTGAAACCGTGTTGGTGCTAGTACATCCATATATATGGATGGATTGGAGTTTGCAACTGATAAGATAATTTGTGTTCCCGACAAGCTAGTTGAAGGACGGCTTTCACACAAAATTATCTCTCAGAACTGAGCATGTGGAGAGACGTTCGTTCATCTAGCACAAAGAACGGGTTGTATTGGTAACTGTTACTCTGGTTTCTCAGTCTGTTTCCTACTGCCGGTTTGAAGTTCCTGCAGTTTTCACAATAAAACCGAGTTGGAGCTTGTACCTCCCCATATATATGTATGGAGTGGAGTTTGCAACTGAAAAGAAACTTTGTGTTCCCTAGAAGGTAGGTGAAGAATGACTTCCACACACTTATCTCTAGAACTGAGAATGTGGAGAGAATTTCGTTCATCTAGCACAAAGGGAACGGGTTGCAGGAGCAATTTTTTCTCTGGTATCTCAGTCTGTTTCCTAGTGTCGATTTGAAGTTCCTTCAATTTTCCCTGTAAAACCGAGTTGGAGCTATTATCTCCCCATATATATATATGGATAGGAGTTTGCAACTGAAAAGTATCTTTGTGTTCCCCACAAGCTAGTTGAAGGATGGGTTTAACACACAAATATCTCTCAGAACTGAGCATGTGGAGAGAAGTTCGTTCATCTAGCACAATGGGAACGGGTTGCAGGAGAAACTTTTACTCTGCTTTCTCAGTCTGTTTCCTAGTGCTCTTTTGAATATCCTGCATTTTTCACTGTAAAACCGTGTTGGAGCTTGTACCTCCCCATATATATGTATGGATTGGAGTTTGCAACTGAAAAGAAACTTTGTGTTCCCAAAAAGCTAGTTGAAGAACGTCTTTCACACACATTTATCACTCAGAACTGAGCATGTGGAGAGACGTTCGTTCTTCTAGCACAAAGGAACAGGCTACAGGAGAAAATTTTACTCTGGATTCTCAGTATGTTTCCTAGTGCCGGTTTGAAGTTAATGCAGTTTTCAATATAAAATCGAATTGGAGATTGTACCTCCCCATATATATGTATGGAGTGGAGTTTGCAACTGAAAAGTAACTTTGTGTTCCCAACAAGCTAGTTGAAGCACGGCTTTCACACACACTTATCTCTCAGAACTGAGCATGTCTAAAGACGTTCTTTCATCTAGCATAAAGGGAACGGGTTGCAGAGAAACTTATACTCTGTTTTCTCATTCTTTTTTCTTGTGCCGGTTTTAAGTTCCTGCAGTTTTCACTGTAAAACTGAGTTGGAGCTTGTACCTACCCATATATATGTATGGATTGGAATTTGCCACAGAAAAGAAACTTTGTGTTCCAAACTAGCTTGGTAAAGGACGGCTTTCACACACACTTATCTCTCAGAACTGAGCATGTGGAGAGACTTTCGTTTATCTAGCACAAAGGGAACAGGTTGCAGGAGAAATTGTTACTCTGGTTTCTCAGTCTAGTTCCTACTGCCGGGATGAAGTCCCTGCAGTTTTCACTGTAAAACCGAGTTGGAGCTACTACCTCCCCTTATATATGTATGGAGTGGAGTTTGCAACTGAAAAGACAGTTTGTGTTCCCAACAGTTTTGGTGAAGTACGGCTTTCACACACACTTATCTCTCAGAACTTATCATGTGGAGAGACGTTCGTTCTTCCAGCACAAAGGGAACGGGTTGCATCGGAATCTGTTACTCTGGTTTCTCAGACTGTTTCCTAGTGCCCGTTTGAAGTTCCTGCATTTTTCACTGTAAAACCGAGTTGGAGCTAATACCTCCCCATATATATGTATGGAGGGGTGTTTGCAACTGAAAAGAAACTTTGTGTTCCAAACATGCTAGTTGAAGGACGGCTTTCACACATACATTTCTGTCAGAACTGAGCATGTGGAGAGACGTTCGTTCATCTAGCATAAAGGGAACGGTTTGCAGGAGGAACTTTTACTCTGGTTTCTCAGTCTGTTTCTTAGTGCCGGTTTGTATTTCCTGCACTTTTCACTGTAAACCCGAGTTGGTGCTAGAACCTCCCCATATATATGTATGGAGTGAAGTTTGCAACTGAAAAGAAACTTTGTGTTCCAAACATGCTAGGTGAAGTCGGCTTTCACACACACTTATCTATCAGAACTGAGCATGTGGACAGACGTTCGTTCTTCTTGCACAAAGGGAACGGGTTGCAGGGGTAACAGTTTCTCTGGATTCTCAGTCTCTTTCTTAGTGCCTTTTTGAAGTTCCTGCATTTTTCACTGTAAAACCGAGTTGTAGCTACTAACTCCCCATATATATGTATGGAGTGGAGTTTGTAACTGAAAAGAAACTTTGTTGTCCGAACAACCTTGGTGAAGGGCGGCTTTCACCTACACATATCTCTCAGCACTGAGCATGTGGAGAGACTTTCATTCTTCTTACACAAAGGGAACGGGTTGCAGGAGAAAAATTTTCTCTGGTTTCTCAGTCTGTTTCCTAGTTCCGGTTTGAAGTTCCTGCAGTTTTCACTGTAAAACAGAGTTTGAGCTAGTAACCCCTCATATATATGTATGGTTTGGAGTTTGCAACTGAAAAGAATCTTTGTGTTCTCAACCAGCTAGGTGAAGGAAGGCTTTCACACACACTTATCTCTCAGAACTGAGCATGTCTGGAGACGTTCTTTCATCTAGCACAAAGGAACGGTTTGCAGGAGAAACTTTTATTCTGGTTTCTCAGTCGGTAACCTGGAGCCGTTTAGAAGTTCCTCCAGTTTTCACTGTAAAACCGAGGAGAAGCTAGTACCTCCCCATATATATGTATGGAGTGGAGTTTCCAACTTAAAAGAAACTTTGTGTTCACAACAAGGTAGGTGAAGGACGGCTTTCACACACATTTATCTCTCAGAACTTAGCTTGTGGAGAGACCTTCTTTCATCTATCTCAAAGGGAACGGGTTGCAGGAGAAACATTTAATATGGTTTCTCAGTCGTTTTCCTAGAGCAGGTTTGAAGTTCCTGCAGTTTTCTCTTTAAAAGACTGTTGGAGCTAGTACCTCCCCATATATATGTATTGGGTGGAGTTTGCTACTGAAAAGAAACTTTGTGTTCCCAACATGGTAGGTGAAGGACAGCTTTCACACACACTTATCTCTCAGAACTGAGCATGTGGTGAGACGTTCGTTCATGTAGCACAAAGGGAACGGGTGGATGGAGAAATTTTACTCTGGTTTCTCAGTCTGTTTCCTAGTGCCGGTTTGAAGTTACTGCAGTTTTTACTGTAAAATAGAGTTGGAGCTAGTAACTCCCCACATATATGTATTGGGAGGAGTTTGCAACTGAAAAGAAACTTTGTGTTCCCAACATGGTAGGTGAAGGACGGCTTTCACACTCACTTAGCTCTCAGAACTGAGCATGCGGTGAGACGTTCTTTCATCTAGCACAAGGGGAACGGGTTGCAGGAGAAACTATTAATCTGGTTTCTCTGTCTGTTTCCTAGAGCCGGTTTGAAGTTCCTGCAGTTTTAATTGTAAAACAGAGTTGGAGCTTGGACCTCCCTATATATATGTATGGAGTGGAGTTTGCAACTGAAAATAAACTTTGTGTCCCAACAAGGTAGGTGAAGGACGGCTTTCTCACACACTTATCTCTCAGAACCTAACATGTGGAGAGACGTTCGTTCTTCTAGCACAAAGGGAACACTTTGCAGTGGTAACTGTTACTCTGGTTTCTCAGTCTGTTTCCTAGGGCAGGTTTGAATTTCCTGCAGTTTTCACTGTAAAACCGAGTTCGACCTAGTAACTACCCTTATATTTGTATGGAGTGGAGTTTGCTACTGAAAAGAAACTTTGTGTTCCCAACAATCTGGGTGAAAGACGGCTTTCACACACACTTATTTCTCAGAACCTAGCATGTGGAGAGTTGTTCATTCTCTAGTACAAAGGGAAAGGGTTGCAGGAGAAACTTTTACTCTGGTTTCTCAGTCTGTTTCCTAGTGCCGGTTTGAAGTTCCTGCAGTTTTCACTGTAAAACCGATTTGGAGCTATTACCTTTCCATATATATGTATGGAGTGGAGTTTGCAACTTTAAAGAAACTTTGTGTTCCCAACAAGCTAGGAGAAGTACGTCTTTCACACATATTTATCTCTCAGAACTGAGCATGTGGAGAGACGTTTGTTCTTCTATCACAAAGGGAACGGGTAACAAGAGAAACCATTTCTCTGGCTTCTCAGTCTGTTTCCTAGTACCGGGTTGAAGTTCCTGCAATTTTCACTGTAAAACCGAATTTGACCTAGTAACTCCCCATATATTTGTATGGAGTGGAGTTTGCTACTGAAAAGAATCTTTGTGTTCCCAACAAGCTAGGTGAAGGACGGCTTTCACACTCAATTATCTCTCAGAACTGAGCATGTGGAGAGACGTTCTTTCATCTATCACAAAGGGAATGTGCTGCAGTAGAAAATTTTACACCGGTTTCTCAGTCTGTTTCCTCGTGTCGGATTGAAGTTCCTGCAATTTTCACTGTAAAACCGAGTTGGTGCTAGTACCTCCACATATATATTGATGGATTGGGGTTTGCAACTGAAAAGAAAATTTGTGTTCCAAACAAGCTATGTGAAGGACGGCATTCACACACACTTATCTCTCAAAACTGAGCATCTGGAGAGACGTTCGTTCATCTAGAATACAGAACGGGTGGTAGGGGTAAGTGTTACTCTGGTTTCTCAGTCTGTTTCCTAGTGCCGGTTTGAAGTTCTTGCAGTTTACACGGTAAAACCGAGTTGGAGGTAGTACCCCCCCATATATATGTATGGAGTGGAATTTGAAACTGAAATTAAATTTGGGTTCCCAACTTGCTAGGTGAAGGACGTCTTTCAAACACACTTATCTCTCAGAAATGAGCATGTGCACAGACGTTCGTTCTGCTTGCACAATGGGAACGGGTTGCAGGGGTAACTGTTACTCTGGTTTCTCAGTCTGTTTCCTAGTGCCGGTTTGAATTTCCGGCAGTTTTCACTGTAAAACAGAGTTGGAGCTACTACCTCCCCATATATATGTATGGAGTGGAGTTTGCAACTGAAAGAATCTTTGTGTTACTACAAGCTAGTTGAAGGAGGGCTTTAACACACACTTTTCTCTCAGAACTGAGCATGTGGAGAGACGTTCGTTCATCTAGCACAAAGGGAACGATTTGCAGGTTTAACTGTTACTCTAGTTTCTCAGTCTGTTTCCTAGTGCCGATTTGCAGTTCCTGCAGTTTTCACTGTAAAACCGAGTTTGACCTAGTAACTCCCCATGTATTTTTATGGAGTGGAGTTTGCAACTGAAAAGAATCTTTGTGTTCCCAACAAGCTAGTTGAAGGACGGCTTTCACACACACTTTTCTCTCAGAACTGAGCATGTGGAGAGACGTTCGTTCATCTAGCACAAAGGGAACTGTTTGCAGGTTTAACTGTTACTCTAGTTTCTCAGTCTGTTTCCTAGTGCCGATTTGCAGTTCCTGCAGTTTTCACTGTAAAACCGAGTTTGACCTAGTAACTCCCCATATATTTTTATGGAGTGGAGTTTGCAAATGAAAAGAATCTTTGTGTTCCCAACAAGCTAGTTGAAGGACGGCTTTCACACACACATATCTCTCAGAAATGAGCATGAGGAGAGACGATCTTTCATCTAGCACAAAGGGAACGGGTTACAGGAGAAACTTTTACTGTGGTTTCTCAGTCTGTTTACTAGTGCCGGTCTGAATTTCCTGCAGTTTTCACTGTAAAACAGAGTTGGTGCTAGTACCTCCACATATATATTGATGGATTGGGGTTTGCAACTGAAAAGAAAATTTGTGTTCCAAACAAGCTATGTGAAGGACGGCATTCACACACACTTATCTCTCAAAACTGAGCATCTGGAGAGACGTTCGTTCATCTAGAATACAGAACGGGTGGTAGGGGTAAGTGTTACTCTGGTTTCTCAGTCTGTTTCCTAGTGCCGGTTTGAAGTTCTTGCAGTTTACACGGTAAAACCGAGTTGGAGGTAGTACCCCCCCATATATATGTATGGAGTGGAATTTGAAACTGAAATTAAATTTGGGTTCCCAACTTGCTAGGTGAAGGACGTCTTTCAAACACACTTATCTCTCAGAAATGAGCATGTGCACAGACGTTCGTTCTGCTTGCACAATGGGAACGGGTTGCAGGGGTAACTGTTACTCTGGTTTCTCAGTCTGTTTCCTAGTGCCGGTTTGAATTTCCGGCAGTTTTCACTGTAAAACAGAGTTGGAGCTACTACCTCCCCATATATATGTATGGAGTGGAGTTTGCAACTGAAAGAATCTTTGTGTTACTACAAGCTAGTTGAAGGAGGGCTTTAACACACACTTTTCTCTCAGAACTGAGCATGTGGAGAGACGTTCGTTCATCTAGCACAAAGGGAACGATTTGCAGGTTTAACTGTTACTCTAGTTTCTCAGTCTGTTTCCTAGTGCCGATTTGCAGTTCCTGCAGTTTTCACTATAAAACCGAGTTTGACCTAGTAACTCCCCATGTATTTTTATGGAGTGGAGTTTGCAACTGAAAAGAATCTTTGTGTTCCCAACAAGCTAGTTGAAGGACGGCTTTCACACACACTTTTCTCTCAGAACTGAGCATGTGGAGAGACGTTCGTTCATCTAGCACAAAGGGAACTGTTTGCAGGTTTAACTGTTACTCTAGTTTCTCAGTCTGTTTCCTAGTGCCGATTTGCAGTTCCTGCAGTTTTCACTGTAAAACCGAGTTTGATCTAGTAACTCCCCATATATTTTTATGGAGTGGAGTTTGCAAATGAAAAGAATCTTTGTGTTCCCAACAAGCTAGTTGAAGGACGGCTTTCACACACACATATCTCTCAGAAATGAGCATGAGGAGAGACGATCTTTCATCTAGCACAAAGGGAACGGGTTACAGGAGAAACTTTTACTGTGGTTTCTCAGTCTGTTTACTAGTGCCGGTCTGAATTTCCTGCAGTTTTCACTGTAAAACAGAGTTGGAGCTACTACCTCCCCTTATATATGTATGGAGTGGAGTTTGCAACTGAAAAGAATCTTCCTGTTCCCAAAAGCTATGTTAAAAACGGCTTTCACACACACTTATCTCTCAGAACTGAGCATGTGGAGAGGCGTTCGTTCTTCTAGCACAAAGGGAACGGGTTTTAGGAGAAACTTTTACGCTGATTTCTCAGTCTGTTTCCTAGTGCCGGTTTGAAGTTCCTGCAGTTTTCACTGTAAAACCGAGTTTGACCTAGTAACTGCCCATATATTTGTATGGAGTGGAGTTTGCAACTGAAAAGAATCTTTGTGTTACTACAAGCTACTTGAAGGACGGCTTTAACACACACTTTTCTCTCAGAACTGAGCATGTGGAGAGACGTTCGTTCATCTAGCACAAGGGGAAAGGTTTGCAGGTTTAACTGTGACTCTGGTTTCTCAGTCTGTTTCCTAGTGCCGGTCTGAATTTCCTGCAGTTTTCACTATAAAACAGAGTTGGAGCTACTACCTCCAAATATATATGTATGGAGTGGAGTTTGCAACTGAAAAGAATCTTCCTGTTCCCAACAAGCTTTGTTGGAAACGGCTTTCACACACACTTATCTCTCAGAACTGAGCATGTGGAGAGACGTTCGTTCATCTAGCACAAAGGGAACGGTTTGCAGGGTTAAGTGTTTCTCTGGTTTCTCAGTCTGTTTCCTAGTGCCGGTTTGAAGTTCCTGCAGTTTTCACTGTAAAACCGAGTTTGACCTAGTAACTCCCCATATATTTGTATGGAATGGAATTTTCAACTGAAAAGGATCTTTGTGTTCCCAACAAGCTAGGTGAAGGACGGCTTTCACACACACTTATCTCTCACAACTTAACATGTGGAGAGACTTTCTTTCATCTAGCACAAAAGGATTGTGTTGCAGTAGAAACTTTTACTCTGGATTCTCAGTCTGTTTCCTACTGGCGGTTTGAAGTTCCTGCATTTTTCACTGTAAAACCGAGTTGGAGCTTGTACCTCTCCATATATACGTGTGGATTGGAGTTTGCAACTGAAAAGAAACTTTGTGTTCCCAACAAGCTATGTGAAGTACGACATTCACACACACTTATCTCTCAGAACAGAGCATGTGGAGAGACTTTCGTTCATCTAGCACAAAGAACGGGTTGTAGGGGTATCTGTTACTCTGGTTTCTCAGTCTCTTTCCTAATGCCTTTTTGAATTTCCAGCAGTTTTCACTGTAAAACCGAGTTGGAGCTATTACCAACCCTTATATATGTATGGAGTGGAGTTTGCAATTGAAAATAAACTTTCTGTTCCCAACAAGCTAGTTGAAGGACGGCTTTCACACAAACATATCTCTCAGAACTGAGCATTTGGAGAGACGTTCGTTCATCTAGAACAAATGCAAAGAGTTGAAGGGGTAACTGTTATTCTGTTTTCTCAGTCTGTTTCCTATTTCCTGTTTGAAGTTCCTGCAGTTTTCACAGTAAAACCGAGTTTGAGCTAGTAACTACCCATATATTTGTATGGATTGGAGACTGCAACTGAAAAGAAACTTTGTGTTCCCAACAAGCTGGGTGAAGTACGGCTTTCACACACCCTTATCACTCAGAACCAAGCATTTGGAGAGAAGTTCGTTCTTCTAGCACAAATGGAACGGTTTTCAGGAGAAATTTTACTCTGGTTTCTCAGTCTGTTTCCTAGTGCCGGTTTGATGTTCCTGCAGTTTTCACTGTAAAATCGTGTTGGAGCTAGTACCTCCCCATATATATGTATGGAGTGGAGTTTGCAACTGAAAAGAAACTTTGTGTTCCCAACAAGCTAGTTGAAGGACGTCTTTCACACACATATTTATCTCTCAGAACTGAGCATGTGGAGAGAATTTTGTTCTTCTAGCAAAAAGGGAACGGGTAACAGGAGAAAATTTTCTCCGGTCTCTCAGTCTGTTTCCTGGTGCCGGTTTGAAGTTCCTGCAGTTTTCACTGTAAAACAGAGTTTGACCTAGTAACTACCCATATATTTGTATGGAGTGGAGTTTGCACCTGAAAAGAATCTTTGTGTTCCAAACAAGCTAGGTGAAGTATGGTTTTCACACACTTATCTCTCAGAACTGAGCATGTGGAGAGATGTTCGTTCATCTAGCACTAAACACGGGTTGTAGGGGTAACTGCTACTCTCTTTTCTCAGTCTGTTTCTTACTGCCGGTTTGAAGTTCCTGCAGTTTTCAATGTTAAAACATGTTGGAGCTAGTACCCCCCCATATATATGTATGGAGTGGAGTTTGCAACTGAAAAGAATCTTTGTGTTCCCAACATGCTAGGTGAAGGACGTTTTTCACACACACTTATCTCTGAGAACTGAGCATGTGGTGAGACGTTTGTTCATTTATCACAAAGGGAAACGGTTACAGGAGAATCTTTTACTCTGGTTTCTCAGTCTGTTTCTTAGCGCCGGTTAGATGTTCCTGCAGTTTTCACTGTAAAACCGAGTTGGAGCTACTAACTCCCCATATATATGTATGGAGTGATGTTTGCAACTGAAAAGAAACTTTGTGTTCCCAAAAAGCTAGTTGAAGTAAGGCTTTCACACACACTTATCTCTCAGAACTGAGCATGTGGACAGACATTCGTTCTTCTAGCACAAAGGGAACGCGTTGCAGTGGTAACTGTTATTCTTGTTTCTCAGTGTGTTTCCTAGTGCCGGTTTGAAGTTCCTGCAGTTTTCACTGTAAAACCGATTTGGATCTAGTACCTCCCATATATATGTATGGAGTGGAGTTTGCAACTGAAAAGAAACTTTGTTTTCCAAACAAGCTAGGTGAAGGACAGCTTTCACACACACTTATCTCTCAGATCTGAGCATGTGGAGAGACGTTCTTCATCTAGCACAAGGGGAAAGGGTTTCAGGAGAAACTTTTAATCTGGTTCTCATTCTGTTTCCTAGTGCCAGTTTGAAGTTCCTGCAGTTTTCACTGTAAAACCGAGTTGGAGATAGTACCTCCCTATATATATGTATGGAGTGGAGTTTTCACCTGAAAAGAAACTTTGTGTTCCCAACAAGGTAGGTGAAGGCGGCTTTCACACACAATAATCTCTCAGAACTGAGCATGTGGAGAGACGTTCGTTCATCTAGCACAAAGGATACGGATGCAGGAGAAACCTTTACTCTGGTTTCTCAGTCTGTTTCCTAGTGCCGGTTTGAAATTCCTGCAGTTTTCACTGTAAAAGCGAGTTGGAGCTAGTACCTCCCCATATATATGTATGGAGTGGAGTTTGCAACTGAAAAGAAACTTTGTGTTCCCAACAAGCTAGGTGAAGGACGGCTTTCACACACACTTATCTCTCAGAACTGAACATGTGGAGAGACATTCGTTCTTCTAGCACAAAAGGAATGCGTTGCAGGGGTAACTGTTACTGTTGTTTCTCAGTGTGTTTCCTAGTGCCGGTTTGAAGTTCCTGCAGCTTTCACCGTAAAACCGATTTGGAGCTAGTACCTCCCAATATATATGTATGGAGTATAGTTTGCAACTGAAAAGAAACTTTGTGTTCCCAACAAGCTAGGAGAAGGACGGCTTTCACACACAATTATCTCTCATAACTGAGCATGTGGTGAGACGTTCGTTCATCTAGCACAATGGGAAAAGATTACAGGAGAATCTTTTTCTCTGGTTTCTCAGTCTTTTTCTTTGTGCCGGTTAATATTTCCTACAGTTTTCATGGTAAAACCAAGTTGGAGCTAGTACCTCCCCATATATATGTATGGAGTGGTGTTTGCAACTGAAAAGAAACTTTGTGTTCCCAACAAGCTATGTGAAGTTCGGCTTTCACACATAAATATCCCTCAGAACTGAGCATGTGGAGAGACGATCGTTCTTCTAGCACAAAGGGAACGGTTTACAGGAGAAAGTTTTTCTCTGGTTTCACAGTTTGTTTCCTAGTGCCGGTTTGAAGTTCCTGCAGTTTTCACTGTAAAACCCAGTAGAAGCTAGTACCTCCCCATATATATATATGGAGTGGAGTTTGCAACTGAAAAGAATCTTTGTGTTCCCAACAAGCTAGGTGAAGGACGGCTTTCACACACAATTATCTCTCACAACTGAGCATGTGCTGAGACTTTCATTCATCTAGAACAAAGGGAAAAGATTACAGGAGAATCTTTTACTCTGTTTTCTCAGACTGTTTCTTTGTGCCGGTTAATATTTCCTGCAGCTTTCACTGTGAAACCAAGTTGGAGCTAGTACCTCCCCACATATATGTATGGAGTGGTGTTTGCAACTGAAAAGAAACTTTGTGTTCCCAACAAGTTAGGTGAAGTACGGCTTTCACACACAATTATCCCTCAGGAATGAGCATGTGGAGAGACGTTCGTTCTCCTAGCACAATTTAACAGGTTGAAGGTGAAATTTTTACTCTGGTTTCTCAGTCTGTTACCTAGTGCCGGTTTTAAGTTCCTCCAGTTTTCACTGTAAAACCGAGGAGAAGCTAGTACCTCCCCATATATTTGTATGGAGTGGAGTTTGCAACTTAAAAGAAACTTTGTGTTCACAACAAGGTAGGTGAAGCACGGCTTTCACACACATATATCTCTCAGAACTTAGCTTGTGGAGAGACTTTCTTTCATCTATCACAAAGGGAACGGGTTGCAGGAGAAACATTTAATATGGTTTCTCAGTCGTTTTCCTAGAGCAGGTATGAAGTTCCTGCATTTTTCACTTTAAAACACTGTTGGAGCTAGTAACTCCTCACATATATGTATTGGGAGGAGTTTGCAACTGAAAAGAAACTTTGTGTTCCCAACATGGTTGGTGAAGGACGGCTTCCACACACACTTAGCTCTCAGAACTGAGCTTGTGGTGAGACGTTCTTTCATCTAGCACAAGGGGAACGGTTTGCAGGAGAAACTATTACTCTGGTTTCTCTGTCTGTTTCCTAGAGCCTGTTTGAAGTTCCTGCAGTTTTAAGTGTAAAACAGAGTTGGAGCTAGGACATCCCTATATATATATATGGAGTGGAGTTTGCAACTGAAAATAAACTTTGTGTTCCCAACAAGGTAGGTGAAGGAAGGCTTTCTCACACACTTATCTCTCAGCATCTAACATGTGGAGAGACGTTCGTTTTCTAGAACAAATGGAACGGGTTGCTGGAGAAATTTTACTCTGGTTTCTCAGTCTGTTTCCTAGTGCTGGTTTGAAATTCCTGCAGATTTCACTGTAAAACGGAGTTGGAGCTAGTACCTCCCCATATTTATGTATGGATTGCAGTTTGCAACTGAAAAGAAACTTTGTGTTCTGAACAAGCTATTTGAAGGACGGATTTCACACACACTTTTCTCTCAGAACTTAGTATGTGGAGAGACGTTCGTTCATCTAGCACAAAGAGAACTGGATGCAGGAGAAAATTTTACTCTCCTTTCTCAGTCTGTTTCCTAGTGCGGGTTTGAAGTTCCTGCAGTTTTCAATGTAAAAGAGAGTTGGAGCTAACCTCCCCAAGTATATGTATGGAGTGGAGTTTGCAACTGAAAAGAAACTTTGTTTTCCCAACAAGCTAGGTGAAGGACGGCTTTCACACACAATAATCTCTCAGAACTAAGCATGTGGAGAGACGTTCTTTCATCTAGCACAAAGGGAACGGGTTGCAGGAGAAACTTATACTCTGGATTCTCAGTCTGTTTCCTAGTGCCATTTTGATGTTCCAGCAGTTTTCACTGTAAAACCGAGTTGGACCTAATTCCTCCCCATATATATTAATAGATTGGAGTTTGCAACTGAATAGAAACTTTGTGTTCCCAACAAGCTAGGTGAAGGACGGCTTTCACACACAATTATCTCTCAGATCTGAGCATGTGGAGAGACTTTCGTTCATCCAGCACAAAGGGAATGGTTTGCAGGAGAACTATTACTTGGTTTCTCAGTCTGTTTCCTTTTGCCGGTTTGAAGTTCCTGCTGTTTTCACTGTAAAAGCGAGTAGGAGCTAGTACCTCCCCATATATATGTATGGAGTGGAGTTTGCAACTGAAAAGAAACTTTGTGTTCCCAACAAGCGAGGTGAAGGACGGCTTTCACACACACTTATCACTCAGAACTGAACATGTGGAGAGACATTCGTTCTTCTAGCACAAAAGGAATGCGTTGCAGTTGTAACTTTTACTGTTGTTTCTCAGTGTGTTTCCTAGTGCCGGTTTGAGGTTCCTGCAGTTTTCACTGTAAAACCGATTTGGAGCTAGTACCTCCCAGTATATATGTATGGAGTATAGTTTGCAACTGAAAAGAAACTTTGTGTTCCCAACAAGCTAGGAGAAGGACGGCTTTCACACACAATTATCTCTCAGAACTGAGCATGTGTTGAGAAGTTCGTTCATCTAGCACAATGGGAAAAGATTACAGGAGAATCTTTTTCTCTGGTTTCTCAGTCTGTTTCTTTGTGCCGGTTAATATTTCCTACAGTTTTCATGGTAAAACAAAGTTGGAGCTAGTACCTCCCCATATATATGTATGGAGTGGTGTTTGCAACTTAAAAGAAACTTTGTGTTCCCAACAAGCTATGTGAAGTTCGGCTTTCACACACAAATATCCCTCAGAACTGAGCATGTGGAGAGACGTTCGTTCTTCTAGCACAAAGGGAACGGTTTACAGGAGAAAGTTTTTCTCTGGTTTCTCAGTTTGTTTCCTAGTGCCGGTTTGAAGTTCCTGCAGTTTTCACTGTAAAACCCAGTAGAAGCTAGTACCTCCCCATATATATATATGGAGTGGAGTTTGCAAATGAAAAGTATCTTTGTGTTCCCAACAAGCTAGGTGAAGGACGTTTTTCACACACAATTATCTCTCACAACTGAGCATAGCTGAGACGTTCATTCATCTAGCACAAAGGGAAAAGATTACAGGAGAAACTTTTACTCTGTTTTCTCAGACTGTTTCTTTGTGCCGGTTAATATTTCCTGCAGTTTTCACTGTGAAACCTAGTTGGAGCTAGTACCACCCCATATATATGTATAGAGTGGTGTTTGCAACTGAAAAGAAACTTTGTGTTCCCAACAAGTTAGGTGAAGTACGGCTTTCACACACAATTATCCCTCAGAAATGAGCATGTGGAGAGACGTTCGTTCTCCTAGCACAATTTAACAGGTTGAAGGTGAAATTTTTACCCTGGTTTCTCAGTCTGTTACTTAGTGCCGGTTTTAAATTCCTTCAGTT
The DNA here is from genome assembly GCF_036321535.1 of Camelus dromedarius. NCBI lineage: Eukaryota > Metazoa > Chordata > Mammalia > Artiodactyla > Camelidae > Camelus > Camelus dromedarius. Next base: position 9,950,224 of record NC_087470.1, on the reverse strand, counting down.
TTCACTGTAAAACCCAGTAGAAGCTAGTACCTCCCCATATATATATATGGAGTGGAGTTTGCAAATGAAAAGTATCTTTGTGTTCCCAACAAGCTAGGTGAAGGACGTTTTTCACACACAATTATCTCTCACAACTGAGCATAGCTGAGACGTTCATTCATCTAGCACAAAGGGAAAAGATTACAGGAGAAACTTTTACTCTGTTTTCTCAGACTGTTTCTTTGTGCCGGTTAATATTTCCTGCAGTTTTCACTGTGAAACCTAGTTGGAGCTAGTACCACCCCATATATATGTATAGAGTGGTGTTTGCAACTGAAAAGAAACTTTGTGTTCCCAACAAGTTAGGTGAAGTACGGCTTTCACACACAATTATCCCTCAGAAATGAGCATGTGGAGAGACGTTCGTTCTCCTAGCACAATTTAACAGGTTGAAGGTGAAATTTTTACCCTGGTTTCTCAGTCTGTTACTTAGTGCCGGTTTTAAGTTCCTTCAGTTTTCACTGTAAAACCGAGGAGAAGCTAGTACCTCCCCATATATATGTATGGAGTGGAGTTTGCAACTTAAAAGAAACTTTGTGTTCACAACAAGGTAGGAGAAGGACGGCTTTCACACACATTTATCTCTCAGAACTTAGCTTGTGGAGAGACCTTCTTTCATCTATCACAAAGGGAACGGGTTGCAGGAGAAACATTTAATATGGTTTCTCAGTCGTTTTCCTAGAGCAGGTTTGAAGTTCCTGCAGTTTTCACTTTAAAACACTGTTGGAGCTAGTACCTCCCCATATATATGTATTGGGTGGAGTTTGCTACTGAAAAGAAACTTTGTGTTCCCAACATGGTAGGTGAAGGACGGCTTTCACACACACTTATCTCTCAGAACTGAGCATGTGGTGAGACGTTCGTTCATGTAGCACAAAGGGAACGGGTGGCTGGAGGAATTTTACTCTGGTTTCTCAGTCTGTTTCCTAGAGCCAGTTTGAAGTTCCTGCCGTTTTAAGTGTAAAACAGAGTTGGAGCTAGGATCTCCCTATATATATGTATGGAGTGGAGTTTGCAACTGAAAATAAAATTTGTGTTCCCAACAAGGTAGGTGAAGGGCGGCTTTCTCACACACTTATCTCTCAGAATCTAACATGTGGAGAGACGTTCGTTTTCTAGAACAAATGGAACGGGTTGCTGGAGAAATTTTACTCTGGTTTCTCAGTCTGTTTTCTAGTGCTGGTTTGAAATTCCTGCAGTTTTCACTGTAAAACCGAGTTGGACCTAATTCTTTCCCATATATATTAATAGAGTGGAGTTTGCAACTGGAAAGAAACTTTGTGTTCCCAACAAGCTAGGTGAAGTTCGGCTTTCACACACAAATATCCCTCAGAACTGAGCATGTGGAGAGACGTTCGTTCATCTAGCAAAAAGGGAACTTGTTGCAGGAGAAACATTTACTCTCCTTTCTCAGTCTGTTTATTAGTGCGGATTTGAAGTTCCTGCAAATTTCACTGTAAAACGGAGTTGGAGCTAGTACCTCCCCATATTTATGTATGGATTGCAGTTTACAACTGAAAAGAAACTTTGTGTTCTAAACAAGCTAGTTGAAGGACGGATTTCACACACACTTATCTCTCAGAACTGAGTATGTGGAGAGACGTTCGTTCATCTAGCACAAAGTGAACCGGATGCAGGAGAAAATTTTACTCTCCTTTCTCAGTCTGTTTCCTAGTGCGGGTTTGAAGTTCCTGCAGTTTTCAATGTAAAACACAGTTGGACCTAACCTCCCCATGTATATGTAAGGAGTGGAGTTTGCAACTGAAAAGAAACTTTGTTTTCCCAACAAGCTAGGTGAAGGACGGCTTTCACACACAATAATCTCTCAGAACTAAGCATGTGGAGAGACGTTCTTTCATCTAGCACAAAGGGAACGGGTTGCAGGAGAAACTTTTACTCTGGTTTCTCAGTCTGTTTCCTAGTGCCATTTTGATGTTCCAGCAGTTTTCACTGTAAAACCGAGTTGGACCTAATTCCTCCCCATATATATTAATAGAGTGGAGTTTGCAACTGAATAGAAACTTTGTGATCCCTACAAGCTAGGTGAAGGACGGCTTTCACACACAATTATCTATCAGAACTGAGCATGTGGAGAGACTTTCGTTCATCCAGCACAAAGGGAATGGTTTGCAGGGGAACTATTACTTGGTTTCTCAGTCTGTTTCCTTTTGCCCGTTTGAAGTTCCTGCTGTTTTCACTGTAAAACCGAGTTTGACCTTGTAACTGCCCATATATTTGTATGGAGTGGAGTTTGCAACTGAAAAGAATCTTTGTGTTACTACAAGCTAGTTGAAGGACGGCTTTAACACACACTTTTCTCTCAGAACTGAGCATGTGGAGAGACGTTCGTTCATCTAGCACAAAGGGAACGGTTTGCAGGTTTAACTGTTACTCTGGTTTCTCTGTCTGTTTCCTAGTGCCGGTTTGAAGTTCCTGCAGTTTTCAATGTAAAACCGAGTTGGAACTTGTACATCTCCATATATATATGTGGATTGGAGTTTGCAACTGAATAGAAACTTTGTGTTCCCAACAAGCTAGGTGAAGGACGGCTTTCACACACACTTATCTCTCAGAACTGAGTATGTGGAGAGACGTTCATTCATCTAGCACAAAGGTAATGGGTGGCAGGAGAAATTTTACTCTGGTTTCTCAGTCTGTTTCCTAGTGCCGGTTTGAAGTTCCTGCAGTTTTCACTGTAAAATCGTGTTGGAGTTAGTACCTCCCCATATATATGTATGGAGTGGAGTTTGCACCTGAATAGAAACTTTGTGTTCCCAACAAGATAGGTGAAGGAGGCTTTCACACACAATAATCTCTCAGAACTGAGCATGTGGAGAGACGTTCGTTCATCTAGCACAAAGGATACGGATGCAGGAGAAACCTTTACTCTGGTTTCTCAGTCTGTTTCCTAGCGCCGGTTTGAAGTTCCTGCAGTTTTCACTGTAAAACCGAGTTTGACCTAGTAACTCCCCATATATTTTTATGGAGTGGAGTTTGCAACTCAAAAGAATCTTTGTGTTCCCAACAAGCTAGTTGAAGGACGGCTTTCACACACACATATCTCTCAGAAATGAGCATGAGGAGAGACGATCTTTCATCTAGCACAAAGGGAACGGGTTGCAGGAGAAACTTTTACTCTGGTTTCTCAGGCTATTTACTAGTGCCGGTCTGAATTTCCTGCCGTTTTCACTGTAAAACAGAATTGGAGCTACTACCTCACCATATATATGTATGGAGTGGAGTTTGCAACTGAAAAGGATCTTCCTGTTCCCAACAAGCTATGTTAAAAACGGCTTTCACACACACTTATCTCTCAGACCTGAGCATGTGGAGAATCGTTCGTTCTTCTAGCACAAAGGGAACGGGTGGCAGGAGACACTTTTACGCTGGTTTCTCAGTCTGTTTCCTAGTGCCGGTTTGAAGTTCCTGCAGTTTACACTGTAAAACCGAGTTTGACCTAGTAACTGACCATATATTTGTATGGAGTGGAGTTTGCAACTCAAAAGAATCTTTGTGTTACTACAAGCTAGTTGAAGGACGGCTTTAACACACACTTTTCTCTCAGAACTGAGCATGTGGAGAGACGTTCGTTCATCTAGCACAAAGGGAACTGTTTGCAGTGTTAAATGTTACTCTGGCTTCTCAGTCTGTTTCCTAGTGCCGGTCTGAATTTCCTGCAGTTTTCACTGTAAAACAGAGTTGGAGCTACTACCTCCCCATATATATGTATGTAGTGGAGTTTGCAACTGAAAAGAATCTTCCTGTTCCCAACAATCTATGTTAAAAACGGCTTTCACACACACTTATCTCTCAGAACAGAGCATGTGGAGAGACTTTCGTTCATCTAGCACAAAGAACGGATTGTAGGGGTATCTGTTACTCTGGTTTCTCAGTCTCTTTCCTAATGCCTTTTTGAAGTTCCAGCATTTTTCACTGTAAAACCGAGTTGGAGCTATTACAATCCCTTATATATGTATGGAGTGGAGTATGCAATTGAAAATAAACTTTGTGTTCCCAACAAGCTAGTTGAAGGACGGCTTTCAAACAAACATATCTCTCAGAACTGAGCATTTGGAGAGACGTTCGTTCATCTAAAACAAATGGAAAGATTTGCAGGGGTAACTGTTATTCTGCTTTCTCAGTCTGTTTCCTAGTTCCGGTTTGAAGTTCCTGCAGTTTTCACTGTAAAACCGAGTTTGAGCTAGTAACTACCCATATATTTGTATGGATTGGAGATTGCAACTGAAAAGAAACTTTGTGTTCCCAACAAGCTGTGTGAAGTACGGCTTTCACACACACTTATCTCTCAGACTAAGTATGTGGAGAGACGTTCGTTCATCTAGCACAAAGGGAATGGGAGGCAGGAGAAATTTTACTCTGGTTTCTCAGTCTTTTCCCTAGTGCCGGTTTGAAGTTCCTGCAGTTTTCACTGTAAAATCGTGTTGGAGCTAGTACCTCCCCATATATATGTATGGAGTGGAGTTTGCAACTGAAAAGAAATTTTCTGTTCCCAACAAGCTAGTTGAAGGACGTCTTTCACACACATATTTATCTCTCAGAACTGAGCATGTGGAGAGACGTTTGTTCTTCTAGCAAAAAGGGAACGGGTAATAGGAGAAAATTTTACTCCGGTTTCTCAGTCTGTGTCCTGCTGCCAGATTGAAGTTCCTGCAGTTTTCACTGAAAAACAGAGTTGGATCTAGTACCTCCCATATATATGTATGGGTTGGAGTTTGCAACTGAAAAGAAACTTTGTGTTCCAAACAAGCTAGGTGAAGGACGACTTTCACACACACTTATCTCTCAGATCTGAGCATGTGGAGAGACTTTCTTTCATCTAACACAAGGGGAAAGGGATTCAGGAGAAACTTTTAATCTGGTTTTCATTCTGTTTCCTAGTGCCAGTTTGAAGTTCCTGCAGTTTTCACTGTAAAACCGAGTAGGAGATAGTACCTCCCTATATATATGTATGGAGTGGAGATTGCACCTGAAAAGAAACTTTGTGTTCCCAACAAGCTTATTGAAGGACGGTTTTCACACACAATTATCTCTCAAAACTGAGCATGTGGAGAGACGTTCGTTCATCTAGCAGAAAGGGAATTGGTTGCAGGAAAAACTTTTACTCTGTTATCTCAGTCTGTTTCCTAGTGCCGGTTTGAATTTCCTGCAGTTTTCACTGTAAAACCGAGTTGGAGCTTGTACCTCCCTATATATATGTATGGAGTGGAGTTTGCAACTTAAAAGAAACTATGTTTTCCCAACATTCCTGGTGAAGTACGGCTTTCACACACACTTATCACTCAGATCTTAGCATGTGGGGAGACATTCGTTCATCTAGCACAAATGGAACGGGTTGCAGGACAAACATTTACTCTGGTTTCTCAGTCGTTTTCCTACTGCCGGTTTGAAGTTCCTGCAGTTTTCACTGTAAAACCGAGTTGGAGCTAGTACCTCCCCATATATATTTATGGAGTGGATTTTGCAACTGAAAAGAAACTCTGTGTTCCCAACAAGCTTGGTGAAATTTGGCTTTCACATACACTAATCTCTCAGAACATAGCATGTGGAGAGACGTTCGTTCATCTAGCACAAAGGGAACGGGATGCAGGAGAAACTATTACTCTGGTTTCTCAGTCTGTTTCCTACTGCCGGTTTGAAGTTCCTGCATTTTTCTCTGTAAAACAGAGTTGGAGCAAGTACCTCCCCATATTTATGTATGGATTGCTGTTTGCAACTGAAAAGAAAAGTTGTGTTCCGAACAAGCTAGTTGAAGGACGGATTTCACACACACATATCTCTCAGAACTGATCATATGGAGAGACGTTCGTTCATCTAGCACAAAGAGAACCGGTCGCAGGAGAAAATTTTACTCTCCTTCCTCAGTCTGTTTTTTAGTGCGGGTTTGAAGTTCCTGCAGTTTTCAATGTAAAACCGAGTTGGAGCTAACCTCCCCATGTATATGTATGGAGTGGAGATTGCAATTGAAAAGAAACTTTGTTTTCCCAAAAAGCTAGGGGAAGGACGGCTTTCACACACAATAATCTCTCAGAACTAAGCATGTGGAGAGACGTTCGTTCATCTAGCACAAAGGGAACGGGTTGCAGGAGAAACTTTTACTCTGGTTTCTCAGTCTGTTTCCCAGTGACGGTTTGAATTTCCTGCATTTTTCACTTTAAAACCGATTTGGAGCTAGTACCTCCCCATATATATTTATCGAGTGGATTATGCAACTGAAAAGAAACTCTGTGTTCCCAACAAGCTTGGTGAAGTTTGGCTTTCACACACACTAATCTCTCAGAACGTAGCATGTGGAGAGACGTTCGTTCATCTAGCACAAAGGGAACGGGATGCAGGAGAAACTCTTACTCTGGTTTCTCAGTCTGTTTCCTAGAGCCGGTTTGAAGTTCCTGCAGTTTTAAGTGTTAAACAGAGTTGGAGCTAGGGCCTCCCTTTATATATGTATGGAGTGGAGTTTGCAACAGAAAATAATCTTTGTGTTCCAAACATGGTAGGTGAAGGACGGCTTTCTCACACACTTATCTCTCAGAATCTAAAATGTGGAGAGACGTTCGTTTTCTAGAACAAATGGAACGGGTTGCTGGAGAAATTTTACTCTGGTTTCTCAGTCTGTTTCCTAGTGCTGGTTTGAAATACCTGCAGTTTTCACTGTAAAACCGAGTTGGACTTAATTCTTTCCCATATATATTAATAGAGTGGAGTTTGCAACTGGAAAGAAACTTTGTGTTCCCAACAAGCTAGGTGAAGTTCGGCTTTCATACACAAATATCCCTCAGATCTGAGCATGTGGAGAGACGTTCGTTCATCTAGCACAAAGGGAACTTGTTGTAGGAGAAACATTTACTCTCCTTCTCAGTCTGTTTACTAGTGCGGATTTGAAGTTCCTGCAGATTTCACTGTAAAACGGAGTTGGAGCTAGTACCTCCCCATATTTATGTATGGATTGCAGTTTGCAACTGAAAAGAAACTTTGTGTTCTGAACAAGCTAGTTGAAGGACGGATTTCACACACACTTATCTCTCAGAACTGAGTATGTGGAGAGACGTTCGTTCATCTAGCACAAAGAGAACCGGATGCAGGAGAAAATTTTACTCTCCTTTCTCAGTCTGTTTCCTAGTGCGGGTTTGAAGTTCCTGCAGTTTTCAATGTAAAACAGAGTTGGAGCTAACCTCCCCATGTATATGTATGGAGTGGAATTTGCAACTGAAAAGAAACCTTGTTTTCCCAACAAGCTAGGTGAAGGACGGCTTTCACACACAAAAATCTCTCAGAACTAAGCATGTGGAGAGACGTTCTTTCATCTAGCAAAAAGGGAACGGGTTGCAGGAGAAACTTTTACTCTGGTTTCTCAGTCTGTTTCCTAGTGCCTTTTTGATGTTCCAGCAGTTTTCACTGTAAAACCGAGTTGGACCTAATTCCTCCCCATATATATTAATAGAGTGGAGTCTGCAACTGAATAGAAACTTTGTGTTCCCAACAAGCTAGGTGAAGGACGGCTTTCACACACAATTATCTCTCAGAACTGAGCATGTGGAGAGACTTTCGTTCATCCAGCACAAAGGGAATGGTTTGCAGGAAAACTATTACTTGGTTTCTCAGTCTGTTTCCTAGTTCCAATTTGAAGTTCCTGCAGTTTTCACTGTAAAACAGAGTTTGAGCTAGTAACCCCCCTTATATATGTATGGATTGGAGTTTGCAACTGAAAAGAATCTTTGTGTTCTCAACCAGCTAGGTGAAGGAAGGCTTTCACACACACTTATCTCTCAGAACTGAGCATGTCTGGAGACGTTCTTTCATCTAGCACAAAGGAACGGTTTGCAGGAGAAACTTTTATTCTGGTTTCTCAGTCTGTTACCTGGAGCCCTTTAGAAGTTCCTCAAGTTTTCACTGTAAAACCGCGTTGGTGCTAGTAGCTCCACATATATATGTATGGGGTGGAAATTGCAAATGAAAAGAAACTTTATGTTCACAACAAGCTAGTTGAAGGACGGCTTTCACACACAATTATCTCTCAGAACTGAGCATGTGGAGAGACGTTCGTTCTTCTAGCACAAATAAAACGGGATGCAGGAGAAATTTTACTGTGGTTTCTCAGTCTGTTTCCCAGTTCCGGTTTGAAGTTCCTGCAGTTTTCACTGTAAAACCGATATGAAGATAGTACCTTACCATATATATGTATGGATTGGAATTTGAAACTGAAAAGAAAATTTGTGTTCCCAACAAACTATTTGAAGGCCGACTTTCACATACACTTATCCCTCAGAACTGAGCATGTGGAGATAATTTCGTTCATCTAGCACAAAGGGAATGTGTTGCAGTAGAAACTTTTACTCTGGTTTCTCAGTCTGTTTCCTAGTGCCGCTTTGAAGTTCCTGCAGTTTTCACTGTAAAACCGATTTGGTGCTACTACCTCCACATATATATGTATGGACTGGAGTTTGCAACTGAAAAGAAAATTTGTGTTCCCAACAAGCTAGGTGAAGGACAGCATTCACACACACTTATCTCTCAGAACTGAGCATGTGGAGAGACGTTCCTACAACTAGCAGAAAGAACGGGCTGTATGGGTAACTGTTACTCTGGTTTCTCTGTTTGTTTCATAGTGCCGGTATGAAGTTCCTGCAGTTTTCGCTGTAAAACCGAGTTGGAGCTTGTACCCCCCCATATATTTGTATGGAGTGGAGTTTGCAACTGAAAAGTATCTTTGTGTTCCCAACAAGCAAGGTGAAGTACGGATTTCATTCACAATTTTCTCTCAGAAATGAGCATGAGGAGAGACGTTCTTTCATCTAGCACAAAGGGAATGTTTTCAAGTAGAAACTGTTACTCTGGTTTCTCAGTCTGTTTCCTAGTGCCGGTTTGAAGTTCCTGAATTTTTCACTGTAAAACCGTGTTGGTGCTAGTATATCCATATATATGAATGGATTGGAGTTTGCAACTGATAAGATAATTTGTGTTCCCGACAAGCTAGTTGAAGGACGGCTTTCACACACACTTATCTCGCAGAACTGAGCATGTGGAGAGACGTTCGTTCATCTAGCACAAAGAACGGGTTGTATTGGTAACTGTTACTCAGGTTTCTCAGTCTGTTTCCTACTGCCGGTTTGAAGTTCCTGCAGTTTTCACAATAAAACCGAGTTGGAGCTTGTACCTCCCCATATATATGTATGGAGTGGAGTTTGGAACTGAAAAGAAATTTTGTGTTCCCAAAATCTAGTTGAAGAACGTCTTTCACACACATTTATCACTAAGAACTGAGCATGTGGAGAGACGTTCCTTCTTCTAGCACAAAGGAACAGGGTACTGGAAAAAGTTTTACTCAGGATTATCAGTATGTTTCCTAGTGCCGTTTTGAAGTTACTGCAGTTTTCACTATAAAACCGAATTGGAGATTGTACCTCCCCATATATATGTATGGAGTGGAGTTTGCAACTGAAAAGAAACTTTTTGTTCACAACAAGCTAGGTGAAGGATGGCTTACACACACAAATATTTCTCAGAACTGAGAATGTGGAGAGTCTTTCATTTATCTAGCACAAAGGGAACGGGTTGCAGGAGAAACTTTTACTCTTGTTTCTCAGTTTGTTTCCTAGTGTCCATTTGAAGTTCCTGCAGTTTTCACTGTAAAATCGAGTTGGAGCTATTATCTCTCCATATACATGTATGGATTGGAGTTTGCAACTGAAAGAATCTTTGTGTTCCCAACAAGCAAGTTGAAGGACGGCTTTCAGACACACATATCTCTCAGAACTGAGCATGTGGAGAGAAGTTCGTTCATCTAGCACAAATGGAACGGATTGCAGGAGAAACTTTTACCCTGCTTTCTCAGTCTGTTTCCTAGTGCTGGTTTGATGTTCCTGCATTTTTCACTGTAAAAAAGAATTGGAGCTTGTACCTCCCCATATATATGTATGGATTGGAATTTGCAACTGAAAAGAATCTTTGTGTTCCCAAAAAGCTAGTTGAAGTACGTCTTTCACACACATTTATCACTCAGAACTGAGCATGTGGAGAGACGTTCGTTCTTCTAGCACAAAGGAACAGTTTACAGGAGAAAATTTTACTCTGGATTCTCAGTATGTTTCCTAGTGCCGTTTTGAAGTTACTGCAGTTTTCACTATAAAACCGAATTGGAGATTTTACCTCCCCATGTATATGTATGGAGTGGAGTTTGCAACTGAAAAGAAACTTTGTGTTCACAACAACCTAGGTGAAGGATGGCTTTCACACACAATTATCTCTCAGAACTGAGAATGTGGAGAGACTTTCGTTCATCTAGCACAAAGTGAACAAGTTGCAGGAGAAACTTTTACTCTGGTTTCTCAGACTGTTTCCTAATGTCGATGTGAAGTTCCTGCAGTTTTCACTGTAAAATCGTGTTGGAGCTTTTATCTCCCCATATATATGTATGGATTGGAGTTTGCAACTGAAAAGAATCTTTGTGTTCCCAACAAGCTAGTTGAAGTACGGCTTTCAGACACACATATCACTCAGAACTGAGCATGTGGAGAGAAGTTCGTTCATCTAGCACAAATGGAACGGGTTGCAGGTGAAACTTTTACTCTGCTTTCTCACTCTGTTTCCTAGTGCTTGTTTGAATTTCCTGCATTTTTCACTGTAAAACAGAGTTGGAGCTTGTACCTCCCCATATATATGTATGGATTGGAATTTGCAACTGAAAAGAATCTTTGTGTTCCCAAAAAGCTAGTTGAAGTACGTCTTTCACACACATTTATCTCTCAGACGTGAGCATGTGGAGAGACGTTCGTTCATCTAGCACAAAGGGAACGGGTTGAAGGGGAAACATTTAATCTGGTTTCTCAGTCTGTTTCCTAGTGCCGGTTTGAAGTTCCTGAAGTTTTCACTGTAAAAACGTGTTGGTGCTTGTATATCCACATATATATGGATGGATTGGAGTTTGCATCTGATAAGATAATTTGTGTTCCCGACAAGCTATTTGAATGACGGCTTTCACACACACTTATCTCTCAGAACTTAGCATGTGGACAGACGTTCATTCTTCTTCCACAAAGGGAACGGTTTGCAGGGGTAACATTTACTCTGGATTCTCAGTTTGATTCCTTGTTCCCGTTTGAAGTTCCTGCAGTTTTCACAATAAAACCGAGTTGGAGCTTGTACCTACCCATATATATGTATGGAGTGGAGTTTGCAACTGAAAAGAAACTTTGTGTTCCCAAGAAGGTAGGTGAAGAATGACTTTCACACACACTTATCTCTAGAACTGAGAATGTGGAGAGACGTTCGTTCATCTAGCAAAAGGGAACGGGTTGCAGGAGAAACTTTTACTCTGGTTTCTCAGACTGTTTCCTAGTGTCGATTTGAAGTTCCTGCAGTTTTCACTGTAAAACCGAGTTGGAGCTATTATCTCCTCATATATATGTATGGATAGGATTTTGCAACTGAAAAGAATATTTGTGTTCCCCACAAGCTAGTTGAAGGACGGGTTTAACACACAAATATCTCTCAGAACTGAGCATGTGGAGAGAATTTCGTTCATCTAGCACAATGGTAACGGGTTGTAGGAAAAAAATTTACTCTGGTTTGCCAGTCTGTTTCCTAGTGCTCTTTTGAAGTTCCTGCATTTTTCACTGTAAAACCGTGTTGGAGCTTGTACCTCTCCATATATATGTATGGATTGGAGTTTGCAACTGAAAAGAAATATTCTGTTCCCAAAAAGCTAGTTGAAGAACGTCTTTCACACACATTTATCACTAAGAACTGAGCATGTGGAGAGACGTTCCTTCTTCTAGCACAAAGGAACAGGCTACTGGGGAAAATTTTACTCAGGATTATCAGTATGTTTCCTAGTGCCGTTTTGAATTTACTGCAGTTTTCACTATAAAACCGAATTGGAGATTGTACCTCCCCATATATATGTATGGAGTGGAGTTTGCAACTGAAAAGAAACTTTTTGTTCACAACAAGCTAGGTGAAGGTTGGCTTACACACACAAATATCTCTCAGAACTGAGAATGTGGAGAGACTTTCGTTTATCTAGCACAAAGGGAACGGGTTGCAGGAGAAACTTTTACTCTTGTTTCTCAGTTTGTTTCCTAGTGTCCATTTGAAGTTCCTGCAGTTTTCACTGTAAATCGAGTTGGAGCTATTATCTCTCCATATATATGTATGGATTGGAGTTTGCAACTGAAAGAATCTTTGTGTTCCCAACAAGCTAGTTGAAGGACGGCTTTCAGACACACATATCTCTCAGAATTGAGCATGTGGAGAGAAGTTCGTTCATCTAGCACAAAGGGAACGGGTTGCAGGAGAAACTTTTACCCTGCTTTCTCAGTCTATTTTCCTAGTGCCGTTTAGAAATTCCTGCAGTTTTCACTGTAAAACCGAGTAGGAGCTTGTACCACCCCGTATATTTGTATGGAGTGGAGTTTGCAACTGAAAAGTATCTATGTGTTCCCAACAAGCTAGGTGAAGGACGGCATTCACACACACTTATCTCTCAGAACTGAGCATGTGGAGAGACGTTCGTTCATCTAGCCCAAAGATCGGGTTGTATGGGTAACTTTTACTCTGGTTTCTCAGTCTGTTTCCTAGTGCCGGTTTGAAGTTCCTGCAGTTTTCACTGTAAAACCGATTTTGACCTAGTAACACCCCATATATTTTTATGGAGTGGAGTTTGCAACTGAAAAGAAACTTTGTGTTCCCAACATGCTAGGTGAAGTACGGCTTTCACACACACATTTCTCTCAGAACTGAGCATGTGGAGAGACATTCGTTCATCTAGCACAAAGGGAACAGTTTGCAGGAGAAAATTTACTCTGGTTTTTCAGTCTGTTTCCAAGTGCCGGTTTGAATTTACGGCATTATTCACTGTAAAACAGAGTTGGAGATTTTACCGTCCCCATATATATGTATGGAGTGCAGTTTGCAACTGAAAAGAATCTTTTTGTTCCCAACAAGCTAGTTGAAGTACGGCTTTCACACACACATATCTCTCAGAACTGAGCATGGGGTGAGACGTTCATTCATCTAGCACAAAGGGAACGGGTTGCAGGAGAAACTTTTACTCTGGTTTCTCAGTCTGTTTCCAAGTGCCTGTTTGAAGTTCCTGCATTTTTCACTGTAAAACCGTGTTGGAGCTTTTACCTCCCTTTATATATGTATGTAGTGCAGTTTGCAACTGAAAAGAAAACTTGTGTTCCAAAGAAGCAAGTTGAAGGACTTTTTTGACACACACTTATCTCTCAGAACTGAGCATGTGGAGAGACGTTCGTTCATCTAGCACAAAGAGAACGGGTTACAGGGGTCACAGTTACTCTGCTTTCTCAATCTGTTTCCTAGTGCCGGTTTGAAGTTCCTGCAATTTTCACTGTAAAACCGAGTTTGACCTAGTAACTGACCATATATTTGTATGGAGTGGAGTTTGCAACTCAAAAGAATCTTTGTGTTACTACAAGCTAGTTGAAGGACGGCTTTAACACACACTTTTCTCTCAGAGCTGAGCATGTGGAGAGACGTTCGTTCATCTAGCACAAAGGGAACTGTTTGCAGTGTTAAATGTTACTCTGGTTTCTCAGTCTGTTTCCTAGTGCCGGTCTGAATTTCCTGCAGTTTTCACTGTAAAACAGAGTTCGAGCTACTACCTCCCCATATATATGTATGTAGTGGAGTTTGCAACTGAAAAGAATCTTCCTGTTCCCAACAATCTATGTTAAAAACGGCTTTCACACACACTTATCTCTCAGAACAGAGCATGTGGAGAGACTTTCGTTCATCTAGCACAAAGAACGGATTGTAGGGGTATCTGTTACTCTGGTTTCTCAGTCTCTTTCCTAATGCCTTTTTGAAGTTCCAGCAGTTTTCACTGTAAAACCGAGATGGAGCTATTACAACCCCTTATATATGTATGGAGTGGAGTATGCAATTGAAAATAAACTTTGTTTTCCCAACAAGCTAGTTGAAGGACGGCTTTCACACAAACATATCTCTCAGAACTGAGCATTTGGAGAGACGTTCGTGCATCTAGAACAAATGGAAAGAGTTGCAGTGTTAACTGTTATTCTGCTTTCTCAGTCTGTTTCCTAGTTCCGGTTTGAAGTTCCTGCAGTTTTCACTGTAAAACCGAGTTTGAGCTAGTAACTACCCATATATTTGTATGGATTGGAGATTGCAACTGAAAAGAAACTTTGTGTTCCCAACAAGCTGAGTGAAGTACGGCTTTCACACACACTTATCTCTCAGAACTAAGTATGTGGAGAGACGTTCGTTCATCTAGCACAAAGGGAATGTGTGGCAGGAGAAATTTTACTCTGGTTTATCAGTCTGTTTCCTAGTGCCGGTTTGAAGTTCCTGCAGTTTTCACTGTAAAATCGTGTTGGAGCTAGTACCTCCCCATATATATGTATGGAGTGGAGTTTGCACCTGAAAAGAAACTTTGTGTTCCCAACAAGGTAGGTGAAGGCGGCTTTCACACACAATAATCTCTCAGAACTGAGCAATTGGAGAGACGTTCGTTCATCTGGCTCAAAGGAACTGGTTGCCGGAGAAACTAATACTCAGGTATCTCACTCAGTTTCCAAGTGCCGATTGGATGTTCCTGCACTTGTCACTGTAAATCCGAGTTGGAGATATTACCTACACATATATATGTATGGAGTGGAGTTTGCAACTGAAATAAACTTTGTGTTCCCAACAAGCTAATTGAAGGACGGTTTTCACACACAATTATCTCTCAAAACTGAGCATGTGGAGAGACGTTCGTTCATCTAGCACAAAGGGAATTGGTTGCAGGAAAAACTTTTACTCTGTTATCTCAGTCTGTTTCCTTGTGCCGGTTTGAAGTTCCTGCAGTTTTCACTGTAAAACCGTGTTGGAGCTTGTACCTCCCTATATATATGTATGGAGTGGAGTTTGCAACTGAAAAGAAACTCTGTGTTCCCAACAAGCTTGGTGAAATTTGGCTTTCACACACACTAATCTCTCAGAACCTAGCATGTGGAGAGACGTTCGTTCATCTAGCACAAAGGGAACGGAATGCAGGAGAAACTATTACTCTGGTTTCTCAGTCTGTTTCCTACTGCCGGTTTAGAAGTTCCTGCATTTTTCTCTGTCAAACAGAGTTGGAGCAAGTATCTCCCCATATTTATGTATGGATTGCTGTTTGCAACTGAAAAGAAAATTTGTGTTCCGAACAAGCTAGTTGAAGGACGGATTTCACACACAATTATCTCTCAGAACTGATCATATGGAGAGACGTTCGTTCATCTAGCACAAAGAGAACCGGTCGCAGGAGAAAATTTTACTCTCCTTCCTCATTCTGTTTTTTAGTGCGGGTTTGAAGTTCCTGCAGTTTTCACTGTAAAACTGCGTTGGTGCTAGTAGCTCCACATATATATGTATGGGGTGGAAATTGCAAATGAAAAGAAACTTTATGTTCACAACAAGCTAGTTGAAGGACGGCTTTCACACACAATTATCTCTCAGAACTGAGCATGTGGAGAGACGTTCGTTCTTCTAGCACAAATAAAACGGGATGCAGGAGAAATTTTACTGTTGTTTCTCAGTCTGTTTCCCAGTTCCGGTTTGAAGTTCCTGCAGTTTTCACTGTAAAACCGATATGAAGATAGTACCTTACCATATATATGTATGGATTGGAATTTGAAACTGAAAAGAAAATTTGTGTTCCCAACAAAGTATTTGAAGGCCGACTTTCACATACACTTATCCCTCAGAACTGAGCATGTGGAGATAATTTCGTTCATCTAGCACAAAGGGAATGTGTTGCAGTAGAAACTTTTACTCTGGTTTCTCAGTCTGTTTCCTAGTGCCGCTTTGAAGTTCCTGCAGTTTTCACTGTAAAACCGATTTGGTGCTACTACCTCCACATATATATGTATGGACTGGAGTTTGCAACTGAAAAGAAAATTTGTGTTCCCAACAAGCTAGGTGAAGGACAGCATTCACACACACTTATCTCTCAGAACTGAGCATGTGGAGAGACGTTCCTACAACTAGCAGAAAGAACGGGCTGTATGGGTAACTGTTACTCTGGTTTCTCTGTTTGTTTCATAGTGCCGGTTTGAAGTTCCTGCAGTTTTCGCTGTAAAACCGAGTTGGAGCTTGTACCTCCCCATATATTTGTATGGAGTGGAGTTTGCAACTGAAAAGTATCTTTGTGTTCCCAACAAGCAAGGTGAAGTACGGATTTCATTCACAATTTTCTCTCAGAAATGAGCATGAGGAGAGACGTTCTTTCATCTAGCACAAAGAACGGGTTGTATTGGTAACTGTTACTCTGGTTTCTCAGTCTGTTTCCTACTGCCGGTTAGAAGTTCCTGAAGTTTTCACTGTAAAACCGTGTTGGTGCTAGTATATCCATATATATGAATGGATTGGAGTTTGCAACTGATAAGATAATTTGTGTTCCCGACAAGCTAGTTGAAGGACGGCTTTCACACACACTTATCTCTCAGAACTGAGCATGTGGAGAGACGTTCGTTCATCTAGCACAAAGAACGGGTTGTATTGGTAACTGTTACTCTGGTTTCTCAGTCTGTTTCCTACTGCCGGTTTGAAGTTCCTGCAGTTTTCACAATAAAACCGAGTTGGAGCTTGTACCTCCCCATATATATGTATGGAGTGGAGTTTGCAACAGAAAAGAAACTTTGTGTTCACAAGAAGGTAGGTGAAGAATGACTTTCACACACACTTATCTCTAGAACTGAGAATGTGGAGAGACGTTCGTTCATCTAGCACAAAGGGAACGGGTAGAAGGAGAAATATTTACTCTGGTTTCTCAGTCTGTTTCCTAGTGTCGATTTGAATTTCGTTCAGTTTTCCCTGTAAAATCGAGTTGGAGCTATTATCTCCCCATATATATGTATGGATAGGAGTTTGCAACTGAAAAGAATCTTTGTGTTCCCCACAAGCTAGTTGAAGGACGAGTTTAACACACAAATATCTCTCAGAACTGAGCATGTGGAGAGAAGTTCGTTCATCTAGCACAATGGGAACGGGTTGCAGGAGAAATTTTACTCTGGTTTCTCAGTCTGTTTCCTAGTGCTCTCTTGAAGTTCCTGCATTTTTCACTGTAAAACCGTGTTGGAGCTTGTACCTCTCCATATATATGTATGGATTGGAGTTTGCAACTGAAAAGAATCTTTGTGTTCCCAACAAGGTAGTTGAAGGACGGCTTTCAGACACACATATCTCTCAGAAATGAACATGTGGAGAGAAGTTCGTTCATCTAGCACAAAGGGAACGTGTTGCAGGAGAAACTTTTACTCTGGTTTCTCAGTCTGTTTCCTAGTGCCCGTTTGAAGTTCCTGAAGTTTTCACTGTAAAACCGTGTTGGTGCTAATACATCCACATATATATGGATGGATTGGAGTTTGCAACTGATAAGATAATTTGTGTTCCCGACAAGCTATTTGAAGGACGGCTTTCACACACACTTATCTCTCAGAATTGAGCATGTGGAGAGACGTTCGTTCATCTAGCACAAAGAAAGGTTTGTATTGGTAACTTTTACTCTGGTTTCTCAGTCTGTTTCCTAGTGCCGGTTTGAAGTCCCTGCCGTTTTCAACTTAAAACCGTGTTGGAGCTACTACCTACCCATATATATGTATGGAGTGGAGTTTGCAACTGAAAAGAAACTTTGTGTTCCCAACATGCTAGGTGAAGGACGGCTTTCACACACTTATCTTTCAGGAATGAGCATGTGGACAGACGTTCGTTCTTCTTCCACCAATGGAAAGGTTTGCAGGGGTAACTGTTACTCTGGATTCTCAGTTTATTTCCTAGTTCCGGTTTGAAGTTCCTGCAGTTTTCACAATTAAACAGAGTTGGAGCTTGTACCTCCCCATATATATGTATGGAGTGGAGTTTGCAACTGAAAAGAATCTTTGTGTTCCCAACAAGCTAGTTGAAGTACGGCTTTCAGACACACATATCTCTCAGAACTGAGCATGTGGAGAGAAGTTCGTTCATCTAGCACAAATGGAACGGGTTGCAGGACAAACATTTACTCTGGTTTCTCAGTCGTTTTCCTACTGCCGGTTTGAAGTTCGTGCAGTTTTCACTGTAAAACTGAGTTGGAGCTACTACCTCCCCATATATATCTATGGAGTGGAGTTTGCTACTGAAAACAAAATTTGTGTTCCCAGCAAGCTAGTTGAAGGTCGGCTTTCAGACACACTTATCTCTCAGAACTGAGCATGTGGAGAGACGTTCGTTCTTTTAACACAAACGGAACGGGTTACAGGAGAAACTTTACTCTGGTTTCTCAGTCTGTTACTTAGTCCCGCTTTGAAGTTCCTGCAGTTTTCACTCTAAAACCGAGTTGGAGCTAGTACCTCCCCATATATATTTATGGAGTGGATTTTGCAACTGAAAAGAAACTCTGTGTTCCCAACAAGCTTGGAGAAATTTGGCTTTCACACACACTAATCTCTCAGAACCTAGCATGTGGAGAGACGTTCGTTCATCTAGCACAAAGGGAACGGGATGCAGGAGAAACTATTACTCTGGTTTCTCAGTCTGTTTCCTACTGCCGGTTTGAAGTTCCTGCATTTTTCTCTGTAAAACAGAGTTGGAGCAAGTATCTCCCCATATTTATGTATGGATTGCTGTTTGCAACTGAAAAGAAAATTGGTGTTCCGAACAAGCTAGTTGAAGGACGGATTTCACACACACATATCTCTCAGAACTGATCATATGGAGAGACGTTCGTTCATCTAGCACAAAGAGAACCGGTCGCAGGAGAAAATTTTACTCTCCTTCCTCAGTCTGTTTTTTAGTGCGGGTTTGAAGTTCCTGCAGTTTTCAAAGTTAAACCGAGTTGGAGCTAACCTCCCCATGTATATATATGGAGTGGAGATTGCAATTGAAAAGAAACTTTGTTTTCCCAACAAGCTAGGGGAAGGACGGCTTTCACACACAATAATCTCTCAGAACTAAGCATGTGGAGAGACGTTCGTTCATCTAGCAAAAGGGAACGGGTTGCAGGAGAAACTTTTACTCTGGTTTCTCAGTCTGTTTCCTAGTGACGGTTTGAATTTCCTGCATTTTTCACTTTAAAACCGATTTGGAGCTAGTACATCCCCATATATATTTATCGAGTGGATTATGCAACTGAAAAGAAACTCTGTGTTCCCAACAAGCTTGGTGAAGTTTGGCTTTCACACACACTAATCTCTCAGAACGTAGCATGTGGAGAGACGTTCGTTCATCTAGCACAAAGGGAACGGGATGCAGGAGAAACTATTACTCTGGTTTCTCAGTCTGTTTCCTAGAGCCGGTTTGAAGTTCCTGCAGTTTTCAATGTAAAACACAGTTGGAGCTAACCTCCCCATTTATATGTATGGAGTGGAGTTTGCAACTGAAAAGAAACATTGTTTTCCCAACAAGCTAGGTGAAGGACGGCTTTCACACACAATAATCTCTCAGAACTAAGCATGTGGGAGACGTTCTTTCATCTAGCACAAAGGGAACGGGTTGCAGGAGAAACTATTACTCTGGTTTCTCAGTCTGTTTCCTAGTGCCTTTTTGATGTTCCAGCAGTTTTCACTGTAAAACCGAGTTGGACCTAATTCCTCCCCATATATATTAATAGATTGGAGTTTGCAACTGAATAGAAACTTTGTGTTCCCAACAAGCTAGGTGAAGGACGGCTTTCACACACTATTATCTCTCAGAACTGAGCATGTGGAGAGACTTTCGTTCATCCAGCACAAAGGGAATGGTTTGCAGGAGAACTATTACTTGGTTTCTCAGTCTGTTTCCTAGTTCCGGTTTGAAGTTCCTGCAGTTTTCACTGTAAAACAGAGTTTGAGCTAGTAACCCCCCATATATATGTATGGTTTGGAGTTTGCAACTGAAAAGAATCTTTGTGTTCTCAACCAGCTAGGTGAAGGAAGGCTTTCACACACACTTATCTCTCAGAACTGAGCATGTCTGGAGACGTTCTTTCATCTAGCACAAAGGAACGGTTTGCAGGAGAAACTTTTATTCTGGTTTCTCAGTCTGTTACCTGGAGCCGTTTAGAAGTTCCTCAAGTTTTCACTGTAAAACCGCGTTGGTGCTAGTAGCTCCACATATATATGTATGGGGTGGAAATTGCAAATGAAAAGAAACTTTATGTTCACAACAAGCTAGTTGAAGGACGGCTTTCACACACAATTATCTCTCAGAACTGAGCATGTGGAGAGACGTTCGTTCTTCTAGCACAAATAAAACGGGATGCAGGAGAAATTTTACTGTGGTTTCTCAGTCTGTTTCCCAGTTCCGGTTTGAAGTTCCTGCAGTTTTCACTGTAAAACCGATATGAAGATAGTACCTTACCATATATATGTATGGATTGGAATTTGAAACTGAAAAGAAAATTTGTGTTCCCAACAAAGTATTTGAAGGCCGACTTTCACATACACTTATCCCTCAGAACTGAGCATGTGGAGATAATTTCGTTCATCTAGCACAAAGGGAATGTGTTGCAGTAGAAACTTTTACTCTGGTTTCTCAGTCTGTTTCCTAGTGCCGCTTTGAAGTTCCTGCAGTTTTCACTGTAAAACCGATTTGGTGCTACTACCTCCACATATATATGTATGGACTGGAGTTTGCAACTGAAAAGAAAATTTGTGTTCCCAACAAGCTAGGTGAAGGACAGCATTCACACACACTTATCTCTCAGAACTGAGCATGTGGAGAGACGTTCCTACAACTAGCAGAAAGAACGGGCTGTATGGGTAACTGTTACTCTGGTTTCTCTGTTTGTTTCATAGTGCCGGTTTGAAGTTCCTGCAGTTTTCGCTGTAAAACCGAGTTGGAGCTTGTACCCCCCCATATATTTGTATGGAGTGGAGTTTGCAACTGAAAAGTATCTTTGTGTTCCCAACAAGCAAGGTGAAGTACGGATTTCATTCACAGTTTTCTCTCAGAAATGAGCATGAGGAGAGACGTTCTTTCATCTAGCACAAAGGGAATGTTTTCAAGTAGAAACTGTTACTCTGTTTTCTCAGTCTGTTTCCTAGTGCCGGTTTGAAGTTCCTGAAGTTTTCACTGTAAAACCGTGTTGGTGCTAGTATATCCATATATATGAATGGATTGGAGTTTGCAACTGATAAGATAATTTGTGTTCCCGACAAGCTAGTTGAAGGACGGCTTTCACACACACTTATCTCTCAGAACTGAGTATGTGGAGAGACGTTCGTTCATCTAGCACAAAGAACGGGTTGTATTGGTAACTGTTACTCTGGTTTCTCAGTCTATTTCCTAGTGCGGGTTTGAAGTTCCTGCAGTTTTCAATGTAAAACACAGTTGGAGCTAACCTCCCAATGTATATGTATGGAGTGGAGTTTGCAACTGAAAAGAAACTTTGTTTTCCCAACAAGCTAGGTGAAGAACGGCTTTCACACACAATAATCTCTCAGAACTAAGCATGTGGAGAGACGTTCTTTCATCTAGCACAAAGGGAACGGGTTGCAGGAGAAACTATTACTCTGGTTTCTCAGTCTGTTTCCTAGTGCCTTTTTGATGTTCCAGCAGTTTTCACTGTAAAACCGAGTTGGACCTAATTCCTCCCCATATATATTAATAGATTGGAGTTTGCAACTGAATAGAAACTTTGTGTTCCCAACAAGCTAGGTGAAGGACGGCTTTCACACACTATTATCTCTCAGAACTGAGCATGTGGAGAGACTTTCGTTCATCCAGCACAAAGGGAATGGTTTGCAGGAGAACTATTACTTGGTTTCTCAGTCTGTTTCCTAGTTCCGGTTTGAAGTTCCTGCAGTTTTCACTGTAAAACAGAGTTTGAGCTAGTAACCCCCCATATATATGTATGGTTTGGAGTTTGCAACTGAAAAGAATCTTTGTGTTCTCAACCAGCTAGGTGAAGGAAGGCTTTCACACACACTTATCTCTCAGAACTGAGCATGTCTGGAGACGTTCTTTCATCTAGCACAAAGGAACGGTTTGCAGGAGAAACTTTTATTCTGGTTTCTCAGTCTGTTACCTGGAGCCGTTTAGAAGTTCCTCAAGTTTTCACTGTAAAACCGCGTTGGTGCTAGTAGCTCCACATATATATGTATGGGGTGGAAATTGCAAATGAAAAGAAACTTTATGTTCACAACAAGCTAGTTGAAGGACGGCTTTCACACACAATTATCTCTCAGAACTGAGCATGTGGAGAGACGTTCGTTCTTCTAGCACAAATAAAACGGGATGCAGGAGAAATTTTACTGTGGTTTCTCAGTCTGTTTCCCAGTTCCGGTTTGAAGTTCCTGCAGTTTTCACTGTAAAACCGATATGAAGATAGTACCTTACCATATATATGTATGGATTGGAATTTGAAACTGAAAAGAAAATTTGTGTTCCCAACAAACTATTTGAAGGCCGACTTTCACATACACTTATCCCTCAGAACTGAGCATGTGGAGATAATTTCGTTCATCTAGCACAAAGGGAATGTGTTGCAGTAGAAACTTTTACTCTGGTTTCTCAGTCTGTTTCCTAGTGCCGCTTTGAAGTTCCTGCAGTTTTCACTGTAAAACCGATTTGGTGCTACTACCTCCACATATATATGTATGGACTGGAGTTTGCAACTGAAAAGAAAATTTGTGTTCCCAACAAGCTAGGTGAAGGACAGCATTCACACACACTTATCTCTCAGAACTGAGCATGTGGAGAGACGTTCCTACAACTAGCAGAAAGAACGGGCTGTATGGGTAACTGTTACTCTGGTTTCTCTGTTTGTTTCATAGTGCCGGTTTGAAGTTCCTGCAGTTTTCGCTGTAAAACCGAGTTGGAGCTTGTACCCCCCCATATATTTGTATGGAGTGGAGTTTGCAACTGAAAAGTATCTTTGTGTTCCCAACAAGCAAGGTGAAGTACGGATTTCATTCACAGTTTTCTCTCAGAAATGAGCATGAGGAGAGACGTTCTTTCATCTAGCACAAAGGGAATGTTTTCAAGTAGAAACTGTTACTCTGTTTTCTCAGTCTGTTTCCTAGTGCCGGTTTGAAGTTCCTGAAGTTTTCACTGTAAAACCGTGTTGGTGCTAGTATATCCATATATATGAATGGATTGGAGTTTGCAACTGATAAGATAATTTGTGTTCCCGACAAGCTAGTTGAAGGACGGCTTTCACACACACTTATCTCTCAGAACTGAGTATGTGGAGAGACGTTCGTTCATCTAGCACAAAGAACGGGTTGTATTGGTAACTGTTACTCTGGTTTCTCAGTCTATTTCCTAGTGCGGGTTTGAAGTTCCTGCAGTTTTCAATGTAAAACACAGTTGGAGCTAACCTCCCAATGTATATGTATGGAGTGGAGTTTGCAACTGAAAAGAAACTTTGTTTTCCCAACAAGCTAGGTGAAGAACGGCTTTCACACACAATAATCTCTCAGAACTAAGCATGTGGAGAGACGTTCTTTCATCTAGCACAAAGGGAACGGGTTGCAGGAGAAACTATTACTCTGGTTTCTCAGTCTGTTTCCTAGTGCCTTTTTGATGTTCCAGCAGTTTTCACTGTAAAACCGAGTTGGACCTAATTCCTCCCCATATATATTAATAGATTGGAGTTTGCAACTGAATAGAAACTTTGTGTTCCCAACAAGCTAGGTGAAGGACGGCTTTCACACACTATTATCTCTCAGAACTGAGCATGTGGAGAGACTTTCGTTCATCCAGCACAAAGGGAATGGTTTGCAGGAGAACTATAACTTGGTTTCTCAGTCTGTTTCCTAGTTCCGGTTTGAAGTTCCTGCAGTTTTCACTGTAAAACAGAGTTTGAGCTAGTAACCCCCCATATATATGTATGGTTTGGAGTTTGCAACTGAAAAGAATCTTTGTGTTCTCAACCAGCTAGGTGAAGGAAAGCTTTCACACACACTTATCTCTCAGAACTGAGCATGTCTGGAGACGTTCTTTCATCTAGCACAAAGGAACGGTTTGCAGGAGAAACTTTTATTCTGGTTTCTCAGTCTGTTACCTGGAGCCGTTTAGAAGTTCCTCAAGTTTTCACTGTAAAACCGCGTTGGTGCTAGTAGCTCCACATATATATGTATGGGGTGGAAATTGCAAATGAAAAGAAACTTTATGTTCACAACAAGCTAGTTGAAGGACGGCTTTCACACACAATTATCTCTCAGAACTGAGCATGTGGAGAGACGTTCGTTCTTCTAGCACAAATAAAACGGGATGCAGGAGAAATTTTACTGTGGTTTCTCAGTCTGTTTCCCAGTTCCGGTTTGAAGTTCCTGCAGTTTTCACTGTAAAACCGATATGAAGATAGTACCTTACCATATATATGTATGGATTGGAATTTGAAACTGAAAAGAAAATTTGTGTTCCCAACAAAGTATTTGAAGGCCGACTTTCACATACACTTATCCCTCAGAACTGAGCATGTGGAGATAATTTCGTTCATCTAGCACAAAGGGAATGTGTTGCAGTAGAAACTTTTACTCTGGTTTCTCAGTCTGTTTCCTAGTGCCGCTTTGATGTTCCTGCAGTTTTCACTGTAAAACCGATTTGGTGCTACTACCTCCACATATATATGTATGGACTGGAGTTTGCAACTGAAAAGAAAATTTGTGTTCCCAACAAGCTAGGTGAAGGACAGCATTCACACACACTTATCTCTCAGAACTGAGCATGTGGAGAGACGTTCCTACAACTAGCAGAAAGAACGGGCTGTATGGGTAACTGTTACTCTGGTTTCTCTGTTTGTTTCATAGTGCCGGTTTGAAGTTCCTGCAGTTTTCGCTGTAAAACCGAGTTGGAGCTTGTACCCCCCCATATATTTGTATGGAGTGGAGTTTGCAACTGAAAAGTATCTTTGTGTTCCCAACAAGCAAGGTGAAGTAAGGATTTCATTCACAATTTTCTCTCAGAAATGAGCATGAGGAGAGACGTTTTTTCATCTAGCACAAAGGGAATGTTTTCAAGTAGAAACTGTTACTCTGGTTTCTCAGTCTGTTTCCTAGTGCCGGTTTGAAGTTCCTGAAGTTTTCACTGTAAAACCGTGTTGGTGCTAGTATATCCATATATATGAATGGATTGGAGTTTGCAACTGATAAGATAATTTGTGTTCCCGACAAGCTAGTTGAAGGACGGCTTTCACACACACTTATCTCTCAGAACTGAGCATGTGGAGAGACGTTCGTTCATCTAGCACAAAGAACGGGTTGTATTGGTAACTGTTACTCTGGTTTCTCAGTCTGTTTCCTACTGCCGGTTTGAAGTTCCTGCAGTTTTCACAATAAAACCGAGTTGGAGCTTGTACCTCCCCATATATATGTATGGAGTGGAGTTTGCAACTGAAAAGAAACTTTGTGTTCACAAGAAGGTAGGTGAAGAATGACTTTCACACACACTTATCTCTAGAACTGAGAATGTGGAGAGATGTTCGTTCATCTAGCACAAAGGGAACGGGTTGAAGGAGAAATATTTACTCTGGTTTCTCAGTCTGTTTCCTAGTGTCGATTTGAAGTTCCTTCAGTTTTCCCTGTAAAACCGAGTTGGAGCTATTATCTCCCCATATATATGTATGGATAGAAGTTTGCAACTGAAAAGAATCTTTGTGTTCCCAACAAGATAGTTGAAGGACGAGATTAACACACAAATATCTCTCAGAACTGAGCATGTGGAGAGAAGTTCGTTCATCTAGCACAATGGGAACGGGTTGCAGGAGAAATTTTACTCTGGTTTCTCAGTCTGTTTCCTAGTGCTCTCTTGAAGTTCCTGCATTTTTCACTGTAAAACCGTGTTGGAGCTTGTACCTCTCCATATATATGTATGGATTGGAGTTTGCAACTGAAAAGAATCTTTGTGTTCCCAACAAGGTAGTTGAAGGACGGCTTTCAGACACACATATCTCTCAGAAGTGAGCATGTGGAGAGAAGTTCGTTCATCTAGCACAAAGGGAACGGGTTGCAGGAGAAACTTTTACTCTGGTTTCTCAGTCTGTTTCCTAGTGCCCGGTTGAACTTCCTGAAGTTTTCACTGTAAAACCGTGTTGGTGCTAATACATCCACATATATATGGATGGATTGGAGTTTGCAACTGATAAGATAATTTGTGTTCCCGACAAGCTATTTGAAGGACGGCTTTCACACACACTTATCTCTCAGAATTGAGCATGTGGAGAGACGTTCGTTCATCTAGCACAAAGAAAGTTTTGTATTGGTAACTTTTACTCTGGTTTCTCAGTCTGTTTCCTAGTGCCGGTTTGAACTCCCTGCCGTTCTCAACTTAAAACCGTGTTTGAGCTACTACCTACCCATATATATGTATGGAGTGGAGTTTGCAACTGAAAAGAAACTTTGTGTTCCCAACATGCTAGGTGAAGGACGGCTTTCACACACACTTATCTCTCAGGAATGAGCATGTGGACAGACGTTCGTTCTTCTTCCACAAATGGAACGGTTTGCAGGGGTAACTGTTACTCTGGATTCTCAGTTTGTTTCCTAGTTCCGGTTTGAAGTTCCTGCAGTTTTCACAATTAAACAGAGTTGGAGCTTGTACCTCCCCATATATATGTATGGAGTGGAGTTTGCAACTGAAAAGAATCTTTGTGTTCCCAACAAGCTAGTTGAAGTACGGCTTTCAGACACACATATCTCTCAGAACTAAGCATGTGGAGAGAAGTTCGTTCATCTAGCACAAAGGGAACGGGTTGCAGGAGAAACTATTACTCTGCTTTCTCAGTCTGTTTCCTAGTGCTTGTTTGAAGTTCCTGCATTTTTCACTGTAAAACCGAGTTGGAGCTTGTACCTCCCCATATATATGTATGGATTGGAATTTGCAACTGAAAAGAATCTTTGTGTTCCCAAAAAGCTAGTTTAAGTACGTCTTTCACACACATTTATCTCTCAGATGTGAGCATGTTGAGAGACGTTTGTTCATCTAGCACAAAGGGAACGGGTTGCAGGGGAAACTTTTACTCTGGATTCTCAGTCTGTTTCCTAGTGCCGGTTTGAAGTTCCTGAAGTTTTCACTGTAAAACCGTGTTGGTGCTAGTACATCCTCATATATATGGATGGATTGGAGTTTGCAACTGATAAGATAATTTGTGTTCTGAAAAGCTAGTTGAAGGATGGCTTTCACACACACTTATCTCTCAGAACTGAGCATGTGGAGAGACGTTCGTTCATCTAGCACAAAGAACGGGTTGTATTGGTAACTGTTACACTGGTTTCTCAGTCTGTTTCCTAGTGCCGGTTTGAAGTTCCTGCAGTTTTCAACTTAAAACCGAGTTGGAGCTACTACCTACCCATATATATGTATGGAGTGGAGTTTGCAACTGAAAAGAAACTTTGTGTTCCCAACATGCTAGGTGAAGGATAGCTTTAACACACACTTATCTCGCAGGAATGAGCATGTGGACAGACGTTCGTTCTTCTTCCACAAATGGAACGGTTTGCAGGGGTAACTGTTACTCTGGATTCTCAGCTTGTTTCCTAGTTCCGGTTTGGAGTTCCTGCAGTTTTCATAATAAAACCGAGTTGGAGCTTGTACCTCCCCATATATATATATGGAGTGGAGTTTGCAACTGAAAACAGCCTATGTGTTCCCATGTGGTAGGTGAAGAATGACTTTCACACACACTTATCTCTAGAACTGAGAATGTGGAGAGACGTTCGTTCATCTAGCACAAAGGGAACGGGATGTAGGAGAAACTTTTACTCTGGTTTCACAGACTGTTTCCTAGTGTCGATTTGAAGTTCCTGCAGTTTTCACTGTAAAACCGAGTTGGAGCTATTATCTCCCCATATATATGTATGGATAAGATTTAGCAACTGAAAAGAATCTTTGTGTTCCCCACAAGCTAGTTGAAGGACGGGTTTTACACACAAATATCTCTCAGAACTGAGCATGTGGAGAGAAGTTCGTTCATCTAGCACAATGGGAACGGGTTGCAGGAGAAACTTTTACTCTGCTTTCTCAGTCTGTTTCCTAGTGCTCTTTTGAATTTCCTGCATTTTTCACTGTAAAACCGTGTTGGAGCTTGTACCTCTCCATATATATGTATTGATTGGAGTTTGCAACTGAAAAGAAATTTTGTGTTCCCAAAAAGCTAGTTGAAGAACGTCTTTCACACACATTTATCACTAAGAACTGAGCATGTGGAGAGACGTTCCTTCTTCTAGCACAAAGAACAGGCTGCTGGAGAAAATTTTACTCAGAATTATCAGTATGTTTCCTAGTGCCGTTTTGAAGTTACTGCAGATTTCACTATAAAACCGAATTTGAGAGTGTACCTTCCCATATATATGTATGGAGTGGAGTTTGCAACTGAAAAGAAACTTTTTGTTCACAACAAGAAGGTGAAGGATGGCTTACAAACACAAATATCTATCAGAACTGAGAATGTGGAGAGACTTTCGTTTATCTAGCACAAAGGGAACGGGTTGCAGGAGAAACTTTTACTCTTGTTTCTCAGTTTGTTTCCTAGTGTCCATTTGAAGTTCCTGCATTTTTCACTGTAAAATCGAGTTGGAGCTATTATCTCTCCATATATATGTATGGATTGGAGTTTGCAACTTAAAGAATCTTTGTGTTTCCAACAAGCTAGTTGAAGGACGGCTTTCAGACACACATATCTCTCAGAAAAGAGCATGTGGAGAGAAGTTCGTTCATCTAGCACAAAGGGAACGGGTTGCAGGAGAAACTTTTACCCTGCTTTCTCAGTCTGTTTCCTAGTGCTGGTTTGATGTTTCTGCATTTTCACTGTAAAAAAGAGTTGGAGCTTGTACCTCCACATATATATGTATGGATTGGAATTTGCAACTGAAAAGAATCTTTGTGTTCCCAAAAAGCTATTTGAATTACGTCTTTCACACACATTTATCTCTCAGACTTGAGCATGTGGAGAGACGTTCGTTCTTCTAGCCCACATGGATCGGGTATTAGGGGAAACTTTTACTCTGCTTTCTCAGTCTGTTTCCTAGTGCCGTTTAGAAATTCCTGCAGTTTTCACTGTAAAACCGAGTAGGAGCTTGTACCCCCCCGTATATTTGTATGGAGTGGAGTTTGCAACTGAAAAGTATCTTTGTGTTCCCAACAAGCTAGGTGAAGGACGGCATTCACACACACTTATCTCTCAGAACTGAGCATGTGGAGAGACGTTCGTTCATCTAGCACAAAGGGAACAGTTGGCAGGAGAAAATTTACTCTGGTTTTTCAGGCTGTTTCCAAGTGCCGGTTTGAATTTACGGTATTATTCACTGTAAAACAGATTTGGAGCTTTTACCGTCCCCATATATATGTATGGAGTGCAGTTTGCAACTGAAAAGAATCTTTTTGTTCCCAACAAGCTAGTTGAAGTACGGCTTTCACACACAAATATCTCTCAGAACTGAGCATGTGGAGAGACGTTCATTCATCTAGCACAAAGGGAACGGGTTGCAGGAGAAACTTTTACTCTGGTTTCTCTGTCTGTTTCCAAGTGCGTGTTTGAAGTTCCTGCATTTTTCACTGTAAAACCATGTTGGAGCTTTTACCTCCCTTTATATATGTATGTAGTGCAGTTTGCAACTGAAAAGAAACCTTGTGTTCCAAAGAATCAAGTTGAAGGACATTTTTCACACACACTTATCTCTCAGAACTGAGCATGTGGAGAGACGTTCGTTCATCTAGCACAAAGAGAACGGGTTACAGGGGTCACAGCTACTCTGCTTTCTCAATCTGTTTCCTAGTGCCGGTTTGAAGTTCCTGCATTTTTCACTGTAAACACAAGTTGGAGCTTGTACTTCCCCATATATATGTATGGAGTGGGGTATGCAAATGAAAATAACTTTGTGTTCCCAACAAGCTTGTTGAAGGACGTCTTTAAAACACATTTATCTCTCAGAACTGAACATGTGGAGAGACGTTCGTTCTTCTAGCAAAAATGGAACTGGTAACAGGAGAAACTTTTTCTCAGGTTTGTCAGTCTGTTTCCTAGTGCCGGTTTGAAGTTCCTGCAATTTTCACTGTAAAACCGAGTTTGACCTAGTAACACCCCATATATTTGTATGGATTGTAGTTTGCAACTGAAAAGAATATTTGTGTTCCCAACAAGATAGGTGAATGTCAGCATTCACACACAATTATCTCTCAGAAGTGAGCATGTGGAGAGACCTATGTTCATCTAGCACAAAAAAGGGTTGTATGGGTAAATGTTACTCTGGTTTCTCAGTCTATTTCCTAGTGCCCGTTTGAAGTTCCTGCAGTTTTCACTGTAAAAGAGATTTGGACATAGAACCTCCCCATATATATTTATGGAGTGGATGTTGCAACTGAAAATAAACTTTGTGTTCCCAACAAGCTAGATGAAGGACGGCTTTCACACACATTTATCTCTCAGAACTGAGCATGTGGGGAGACCTTCTTTCATCTAGCACAAAGGGAATGTGTTGCTGTAGAAACATTTACTCTGGTTTCTCAGTCTTTTTCCTAGTGTCGGTTGGAAGTTCCTGCAGTTTTCACTGTAAAACCCAGTTTGTGCTAGTACCTCCAAATATATATGGATGGACTGGAGTTTGCAACTGAAAATAAAATTTGTGTTACCAATAAGCTAGGTGAAGGACGGCATTCACACACACTTATCTCTCAGAACTGAGCATGTGGAGAGACGTTCGTTCATCCAGCACAAATATCGGGTTTTATGGGTAAATTTTACTCTGGTTTCTCAGTCTGTTTCCTAGTGCCGGTTTGAAGTTCATGCAGTTTTCACTGTAAAACCGAGTTGGAGCTTTTACCTCCCCTTATATATGTATGTAGTGCAGCTTGCAACTGAAAAGAATCTTTTTGTTCCCAACAAGCTAGTTGAAGTACGGCTTTCACACACACATATCACTCAGAACTGAGCATGTGGAGAGACGTTCGTTCATCTAGCACAAAGGGAACGGGCTGCAGGAGAAAGTTTTACTCTGGTTTCTCAGTCTGTTTCCAAGTGCCTTTTTGAAGTTCCTGCAGTTTTCACTGTAAAACCGAGTTCGAGCTTTTACCTCCCCTTATATATGTATGTAGTGCAGTTTGGAAATGAAAAGAAACCTTGTTTTCCAAAGAAGCAATTTGAAGGACTTCTTTCACACACACTTATCTCTCAGAACTGAGCATGTGGAGAGACGTTCGTTCATCTAGCACATAGGAACGGTTTGCAGGAGAAAATTTACTCTGGTTTCTCTGTCTGTTTCCAAGTGCAGGTTTGAATTTCCGGCATTATTCACTGTAAAACAGAGTTGGAGATTTTACCGCCCCATATATATGTATGGAGTGCAGTTTGCAACTGAAAAGATTCTTTTGGTTCCCAACAAGATAGTTGAAGTACGGCTTTCACACACACATATCTCTCAGAACTGAGCATGTGGAGAGAAGTTCGTTCATCTAGCACAAAGGGAACGGGTTGCAGGAGAAAGTTTTACTCTGGTATCTCAGTCTGTTTCCAAGTGCCGTTTTGAAGTTCCTGCAGTTTTCACTGTAAAACCGAGTTGGAGCTTTTACCGCCCCATATATATGTATGGAGTGCAGTTTGCAACTGAAAAGAATCTTTGTGTTCTCAACCAGCTAGGTGAAGGAAGGCTTTCACACACACTTATCTCTCAGAACTGAGCATGTCTGGAGACGTTCTTTCATCTAGCACAAAGGAACGGTTTGCAGGAGAAACTTTTATTCTGGTTTCTCAGTCTGTTACCTGGAGCCGTTTAGATGTTCCTCAAGTTTTCACTGTAAAACCGCGTTGGTGCTAGTAGCTCCACATATATATGTATGGGGTGGAAATTGCAAATGAAAAGAAACTTTATGTTCACAACAAGCTAGTTGAAGGACGGCTTTCACACACAATTATCTCTCAGAACTGAGCATGTGGAGAGACGTTCGTTCTTCTAGCACAAATAAAACGGGATGCAGGAGAAATTTTACTGTGGTTTCTCAGTCTGTTTCCCAGTTCCGGTTTGAAGTTCCTGCAGTTTTCACTGTAAAACCGATATGAAGATAGTACCTTACCATATATATGTATGGATTGGAATTTGAAACTGAAAAGAAAATTTGTGTTCCCAACAAACTATTTGAAGGCCGACTTTCACATACACTTATCCCTCAGAACTGAGCATGTGGAGATAATTTCGTTCATCTAGCACAAAGGGAATGTGTTGCAGTAGAAACTTTTACTCTGGTTTCTCAGTCTGTTTCCTAGTGCCGCTTTGAAGTTCCTGCAGTTTTCACTGTAAAACCGATTTGGTGCTACTACCTCCACATATATATGTATGGACTGGAGTTTGCAACTGAAAAGAAAATTTGTGTTCCCAACAAGCTAGGTGAAGGACAGCATTCACACACACTTATCTCTCAGAACTGAGCATGTGGAGAGACGTTCCTACAACTAGCAGAAAGAACGGGCTGTATGGGTAACTGTTACTCTGGTTTCTCTGTTTGTTTCATAGTGCCGGTTTGAAGTTCCTGCAGTTTTCGCTGTAAAACCGAGTTGGAGCTTGTACCCCCCCATATATTTGTATGGAGTGGAGTTTGCAACTGAAAAGTATCTTTGTGTTCCCAACAAGCAAGGTGAAGTAAGGATTTCATTCACAATTTTCACTCAGAAATGAGCATGAGGAGAGACGTTTTTTCATCTAGCACAAAGGGAATGTTTTCAAGTAGAAACTGTTACTCTGGTTTCTCAGTCTGTTTCCTAGTGCCGGTTTGAAGTTCCTGAAGTTTTCACTGTAAAACCGTGTTGGTGCTAGTATATCCATATATATGAATGGATTGGAGTTTGCAACTGATAAGATAATTTGTGTTTCCGACAAACTAGTTGAAGGACGGCTTTCACACACACTTATCTCTCAGAACTGAGCATGTGGAGAGACGTTCGTTCATCTAGCACAAAGAACGGGTTGTATTGGTAACTGTTACTCTGGTTTCTCAGTCTGTTTCCTACTGCCGGTTTGAAGTTCCTGCAGTTTTCACAATAAAACCGAGTTGGAGCTTGTACCTCCCCATATATATGTATGGAGTGGAGTTTGCAACTGAAAAGAAACTTTGTGTTCACAAGAAGGTAGGTGAAGAATGACTTTCACACACACTTATCTCTAGAACTGAGAATGTGGAGAGACGTTCGTTCATCTAGCACAAAGGGAACGGGTTGAAGGAGAAATATTTACTCTGGTTTCTCAGTCTGTTTCCTAGTGTCGATTTGAAGTTCCTTCAGTTTTCCCTGTAAAACCGAGTTGGAGCTATTATCTCCCCATATATATGTATGGATAGGAGTTTGCAACTGAAAAGAATCTTTGTGTTCCCAACAAGATAGTTGAAGGACGAGATTAACACACAAATATCTCTCAGAACTGAGCATGTGGAGAGATGTTCGTTCATCTAGCACAATGGGAACGGGTTGCAGGAGAAATTTTACTCTGGTTTCTCAGTCTGTTTCCTAGTGCTCTCTTGAAGTTCCTGCATTTTTCACTGTAAAACCGTGTTGGAGCTTGTACCTCTCCATATATATGTATGGATTGGAGTTTGCAACTGAAAAGAATCTTTGTGTTCCCAACAAGGTAGTTGAAGGACGGCTTTCAGACACACATATCTCTCAGAAGTGAGCATGTGGAGAGAAGTTCGTTCATCTAGCACAAAGGGAACGGGTTGCAGGAGAAACTTTTACTCTGGTTTCTCAGTCTGTTTCCTAGTGCCCGGTTGAACTTCCTGAAGTTTTCACTGTAAAACCGTGTTGGTGCTAATACATCCACATATATATGGATGGATTGGAGTTTGCAACTGATAAGATAATTTGTGTTCCCGACAAGCTATTTGAAGGACGGCTTTCACACACACTTATCTCTCAGAATTGAGCATGTGGAGAGACGTTCGTTCATCTAGCACAAAGAAAGTTTTGTATTGGTAACTTTTACTCTGGTTTCTCAGTCTGTTTCCTAGTGCCGGTTTGAACTCCCTGCCGTTCTCAACTTAAAACCGTGTTTGAGCTACTACCTACCCATATATATGTATGGAGTGGAGTTTGCAACTGAAAAGAAACTTTGTGTTCCCAACATGCTAGGTGAAGGACGGCTTTCACACACACTTATCTCTCAGGAATGAGCATGTGGACAGACGTTCGTTCTTCTTCCACCAATGGAAAGGTTTGCAGGGGTAACTGTTACTCTGGATTCTCAGTTTGTTTCCTAGTTCCGGTTTGAAGTTCCTGCAGTTTTCACAATTAAACAGAGTTGGAGCTTGTACCTCCCCATATATATGTATGGAGTGGGGTTTGCAACTGAATAGAATCTTTGTGTTCCCAACAAGCTAGTTGAAGTACGGCTTTCAGACACACATATCTCTCAGAACTAAGCATGTGGAGAGAAGTTCGTTCATCTAGCACAAAGGGAACGGGTTGCAGGAGAAACTATTACTCTGCTTTCTCAGTCTGTTTCCTAGTGCTTGTTTGAAGTTCCTGCATTTTTCACTGTAAAACCGAGTTGGAGCTTGTACCTCCCCATATATATGTATGGATTGGAATTTGCAACTGAAAAGAATCTTTGTGTTCCCAAAAAGCTAGTTTAAGTACGTCTTTCACACACATTTATCTCTCAGATGTGAGCATGTTGAGAGACGTTTGTTCATCTAGCACAAAGGGAACGGGTTGCAGGGGAAACTTTTACTCTGGATTCTCAGTCTGTTTCCTAGTGCCGGTTTGAAGTTCCTGAAGTTTTCACTGTAAAACCGTGTTGGTGCTAGTACATCCTCATATATATGAATGGATTGGAGTTTGCAACTGATAAGATAATTTGTGTTCCGAAAAGCTAGTTGAAGGATGGCTTTCACACACACTTATCTCTCAGAACTGAGCATGTGGAGAGACGTTCGTTCATCTAGCACAAAGAACGGGTTGTATTGGTAACTGTTACACTGGTTTCTCAGTCTGTTTCCTAGTGCCGGTTTGAAGTTCCTGCAGTTTTCAACTTAAAACCGAGTTGGAGCTTCTACCTACCCATATATATGTATGGAGTGGAGTTTGCAACTGAAAAGAAACTTTGTGTTCCCAACATGCTAGGTGAAGGACAGCTTTAACACACACTTATCTCGCAGGAATGAGCATGTGGACAGACGTTCGTTCTTCTTCCACAAATGGAACGGTTTGCAGGGGTAACTGTTACTCTGGATTCTCAGCTTGTTTCCTAGTTCCGGTTTGGAGTTCCTGCAGTTTTCATAATAAAACCGAGTTGGAGCTTGTACCTCCCCATATATATGTATGGAGTGGAGTTTGCAACTGAAAACAGACTATGTGTTCCCATGTGGTAGGTGAAGAATGACTTTCACACACACTTATCTCTAGAACTGAGAATGTGGAGAGACGTTCGTTCATCTAGCACAAAGGGAACGGGATGTAGGAGAAACTTTTACTCTGGTTTCACAGACTGTTTCCTAGTGTCGATTTGAAGTTCCTGCAGTTTTCACTGTAAAACCGAGTTGGAGCTATTATCTCCCCATATATATGTATGGATAAGATTTAGCAACTGAAAAGAATCTTTGTGTTCCCCACAAGCTAGTTGAAGGACGGGTTTTACACACAAATATCTCTCAGAACTGAGCATGTGGAGAGAAGTTCGTTCATCTAGCACAATGGGAACGGGTTGCAGGAGAAACTTTTACTCTGCTTTCTCAGTCTGTTTCCTAGTGCTCTTTTGAATTTCCTGCATTTTTCACTGTAAAACCGTGTTGGAGCTTGTACCTCTCCATATATATGTATGGATTGGAGTTTGCAACTGAAAAGAAATTTTGTGTTCCCAAAAAGCTAGTTGAAGAACGTCTTTCACACACATTTATCACTAAGAACTGAGCATGTGGAGAGACGTTCCTTCTTCTAGCACAAAGGAACAGGCTGCTGGAGAAAATTTTACTCAGAATTATCAGTATGTTTCCTAGTGCCGTTTTGAAGTTACTGCAGATTTCACTATAAAACCGAATTTGAGAGTGTACCTTCCCATATATATGTATGGAGTGGAGTTTGCAACTGAAAAGAAACTTTTTGTTCACAACAAGTAGGTGAAGGATGGCTTACAAACACAAATATCTCTCAGAACTGAGAATGTGGAGAGACTTTCGTTTATCTAGCACAAAGGGAACGGGTTGCAGGAGAAACTTTTACTCTTGTTTCTCAGTTTGTTTCCTAGTGTCCATTTGAAGTTCCTGCAGTTTTCACTGTAAAATCGAGTTGGAGCTATTATCTCTCCATATATATGTATGGATTGGAGTTTGCAACTTAAAGAATCTTTGTGTTCCCAACAAGCTAGTTGAAGGACGGCTTTCAGACAAACATATCTCTCAGAAATGAGCATGTGGAGAGAAGTTCGTTCATCTAGCACAAAGGGAACGGGTTGCAGGAGAAACTTTTACCCTGCTTTCTCAGTCTGTTTCCAAGTGCTGGTTTGATGTTTCTGCATTTTTCACTGTAAAAAAGAGTTGGAGCTTGTACCTCCACATATATATGTATGGATTGGAATTTGCAACTGAAAAGAATCTTTGTGTTCCCAAAAAGCTAGTTGAATTACGTCTTTCACACACATTTATCTCTCAGATTTGAGCATGTGGAGAGACGTTCGTTCTTCTAGCCCAAATGGATCGGGTATTAGGGGAAACTTTTACTCTGCATTCTCAGTCTGTTTCCTAGTGCCGTTTAGAAATTCCTGCAGTTTTCACTGTAAAACCGAGTAGGAGCTTGTACCCCCCCGTATATTTGTATGGAGTGGAGTTTGCAACTGAAAAGTATCTTTGTGTTCCCAACAAGCTAGGTGAAGGACGGCATTCACACACACTTATCTCTCAGAACTGAGCATGTGGAGAGACGTTCGTTCATCTAGCACAAAGGGAACAGTTGGCAGGAGAAAATTTACTCTGGTTTTTCAGGCTGTTTCCAACTGCCGGTTTGAATTTACGGTATTATTCACTGTAAAACAGATTTGGAGCTTTTACCGTCCCCATATATATGTATGGAGTGCAGTTTGCAAGTGAAAAGAATCTTTTTGTTCCCAACAAGCTAGTTGAAGTACGGCTTTCACACACAAATATCTCTCAGAACTGAGCATGTGGAGAGACGTTCATTCATCTAGCACAAAGGGAACGGGTTGCAGGAGAAACTTTTACTCTGGTTTCTCTGTCTGTTTCCAAGTGCCTGTTTGAAGTTCCTGCATTTTTCACTGTAAAACCATGTTGGAGCTTTTACCTCCCTTTATATATGTATGTAGTGCAGTTTGCAACTGAAAAGAAACCTTGTGTTCCAAAGAATCAAGTTGAAGGACATTTTTCACACACACTTATCTCTCAGAACTGAGCATGTGGAGAGACGTTCGTTCATCTAGCACAAAGAGAACGGGTTACAGGGGTCACAGCTACTCTGCTTTCTCAATCTGTTTCCTAGTGCCGGTTTGAAGTTCCTGCATTTTTCACTGTAAACACAAGTTGGAGCTTGTACTTCCCCATATATATGTATGGAGTGGGGTATGCAAATGAAAATAACTTTGTGTTCCCAACAAGCTTGTTGAAGGACGTCTTTAAAACACATTTATCTCTCAGAACTGAACATGTGGAGAGACGTTCGTTCTTCTAGCAAAAATGGAACTGGTAACAGGAGAAACTTTTTCTCAGGTTTGTCAGTCTGTTTCCTAGTGCCGGTTTGAAGTTCCTGCAATTTTCACTGTAAAACCGAGTTTGACCTAGTAACACCCCATATATTTGTATGGATTGTAGTTTGCAACTGAAAAGAATATTTGTGTTCCCAACAAGATAGGTGAATGTCAGCTTTCACACACAATTATCTCTCAGAACTGAGCATGTGGAGAGACCTTCGTTCATCTAGCACAAAAAAGGGTTGTATGGGTAAATGTTACTCTGGTTTCTCAGTCTATTTCCTAGTGCCCGTATGAAGTTCCTGCAGTTTTCACTGTAAAAGAGATTTGGACATAGAACCTCCCCATATATATTTATGGAGTGGATGTTGCAACTGAAAATAAACTTTGTGTTCCCAACAAGCTAGATGAAGGACGGCTTTCACACACATTTATCTCTCAGAACTGAGCATGTGGAGAGACCTTCTTTCATCTAGCACAAAGGGAATGTGTTGCTGTAGAAACATTTACTCTGGTTTCTCAGTCTTTTTCCTAGTGTCTGTTGGAAGTTCCTGCAGTTTTCACTGTAAAACCCAGTTTGTGCTAGAACCTCCACATATATATGGATGGACTGGAGTTTGCAACTGAAAATAAAATTTGTGTTACCAATAAGCTAGGTGAAGGATGGCATTCACACACACTTATCTCTCAGAACTGAGCATGTGGAGAGACGTTCGTTCATCCAGCACAAAGATCGGGTTTTATGGGTAAATTTTACTCTGGTTTCTCAGTCTGTTTCCTAGTGCCGGTTTGAAGTTCATGCAGTTTTCACTGTAAAACCGAGTTGGAGCTTTTACCTCCCCTTATATATGTATGTAGTGCAGCTTGCAACTGAAAAGAATCTTTTTGTTCCCAACAAGCTAGTTGAAGTACGGCTTTCACACACACATATCACTCATAACTGAACATGTGGAGAGACGTTCGTTCATCTAGCACAAAGGGAACGGGCTGCAGGAGAAAGTTTTACTCTGGTTTCTCAGTCTGTTTCCAAGTGCCTTTTTGAAGTTCCTGCAGTTTTCACTGTAAAACCGAGTTCGAGCTTTTACCTCCCCTTATATATGTATGTAGTGCAGTTTGGAACTGAAAAGAAACCTTGTTTTCCAAAGAAGCAATTTGAAGGACTTCTTTCACACACACTTATCTCTCAGAACTGAGCATGTGGAGAGACGTTCGTTCATCTAGCACATAGGAACGGTTTGCAGGAGAAAATTTACTCTGGTTTCTCTGTCTGTTTCCAAGTGCAGGTTTGAATTTCCGGCATTATTCACTGTAAAACAGAGTTGGAGCTTTTACCGCCCCATATATATGTATGGAGTGCAGTTTGCAACTGAAAAGAATCTTTTTGTTCCCAACAAGATAGTTGAAGTACGGCTTTCACACACACATATCTCTCAGAACTGAGCATGTGGAGAGAAGTTCGTTCATCTAGCACAAAGGGAACGGGTTGCAGGAGAAAGTTTTACTCTGGTATCTCAGTCTGTTTCCAAGTGCCGTTTTGAAGTTCCTGCAGTTTTCACTGTAAAACCGAGTTGGAGCTTTTACCTCCCCTTATATATGTATGTAGTGCAGTTTGCAACTGAAAAGAAACCTTGTGTTCCAAAGAAGCAAGTTGAAGGAGTTCTTTCACACACACTTATCTCTCAGAACTGAGCATGTGGAGAGACGTTTGTTCATCTAGCACAAAGGGAATGCGTGGCAGGTGAAACTTTTACTCTGGTTTCTCAGTCTGTTTCCTAGTGTCGGTTTGAAATTCCTGCATTTTTCACTGTAAATTGGAGTTGGAGCTAGTACTTCCCATATATATGTACGGAGTGGAGTTTGCACCTGAAAAGGAACTTTGTGTTCCCAACAAGCTCTGTGAAAATGGCTTTCAGACACCCTTATCTCTCAAAAATTAGCATGTGGAGAGACGTCCGTTCAACTAGCACAAAGGGAAACAGTTGAAGGAGAATCTTTTACTCTGTTTCTCAGTGTGTTTCCTAGTTCCGGTTTGAAGTTCCTGCAGTTTTCACTGTAAAACCGAGTTGAAGCTAGTTCCTCCCCATATATATGTATGGATTGGAGTTTGCAACTGAAAAGAAACATTGTGTTCCCAAAGAGCTAGGTGAAGTACGGCATTCACACACACTTATCTCTCACAACTGAGCATGTGGAGAGACGTTCGTTCTTTTATCACAAATGGAACGGGTTGCAGGAGAAACTTTTACTCTGGTTTCTCAGTCTTGCCCTAGTGCCGGTTTGATTTTCCTGCATTTTTCACTGTAAAATGTATTTGGAGCTAGTACCTCCCATATATATGTATGGAGTGCAGTTTGCAACTGAAAAGAAACTTTGTGTTCCCAACAAACTAGTTGAAGGAAAGCTTTCACACAGACTTATCTCTCACAATTAAGCATGTGGAGAGACGTTCGTTCTCCTAGCAGAAAGGAAACGTGTTGCAGGAGAAACTTTTACTCTGGATTCTCAGTCTGTTTCCTAGTGCTGGTTTGATGTTCCTGCAGTTTTCATTGTAAAATCGAGTTGGAGCTAGTACCTCCCCAAATATATGTATGGAGTGGAGTTTGCAACTGAAAAGAAACTTTGTGTTCCCAACTAGCTATGTGAAGGACGGCTTTCACACACATTATCTCTCAGAACTGAGAATGTGGAGAGATATTCGATCATCTAGCACAAAGAGAAAGGGTTGCAGGGGAATATTTTACTCTGGTTTCTCAGTCGGCTTCCTAGTGCCGGTTTGATGTTCCTGCAATTTTCATTGTAAAATCGAGTTGGAGCTAGTACCTCACCCAACATATGTATGGATTGGAGTTTGCAACTGAAAAGAAAATTTTAGATCCCAAAAAGCTAGGTGAAGGACGGTTTTCACACACAATTATCTCTCAGAAATGAGCATGTGGAGAGACGTTCGTTGATCTAGCACAAAGGTAATGGGTTGCAGGGGAATATTTTATTCTGGTTTCTCAGTCTGTTTCCTAGTGCCAGTTTGAAGTTCCTGCAGTTTTCACTGTAAAGCCGAGTTGGGCTAGTACCTCCCCTTATATATGTATGGAGTGGAGTTTGCAACTGAAAAAAACTTTGTGATCCCAACAAGCTAGGTGAAGGACGGTTTTCAAACACACTAATTTCTCAGAACTGAGCATGTGGAGGGACTTTCATTTTTCTAGCACAAATGGAATGGTTTGCAGGAGAAACTTTTACTCTGGTTTCTCAGTCTGTTTCCTAGTTCCGGTTTGAAGTTCCTGAAGTTTTCACCGTAAAACCGATTTCGAGCTATTACATCCCCATATATATGTATGAAGTGGACTTTGCACCTGAACAGAAACTTTGTGTTCCCAACAAGCTAGGTGAAGGAAGGCTTTCCCACACACTGATCCCTCAGAACTGAGTATGTGGAGAGACGTACGTTCATCTAGCAAAAATGGGAACGTGTTGCATGAGAAACTTTTACTCTGGTTTCTCAGTCTGGTTCCTAGTGCCGGTTTGAATTTCCTGCAGATTTCACTGTAAAACCGAGTTGGAGCTAGTACCTCCACATATATATGTATGAATTGGAGATAGAAAATAAGAAGAAACTTGGTGTTCTAAAAAGGTTATGTGAAGGACGTCTTTCACACACACTTATCTCTCAGAAAAGAGCATGTGGAGAGACTTTCGTTCATCTAGCACAAAGGGAACGGTTTGCAGGAGAAACTTTTTCTCTGGTTTTTCAGTCTGTTTCCAAGAGCCGGCTTGATGTTCCTGCATTTTTCACTTTAAAACCGTTTTGGAGCTAGTAAATCCCCATATATATGTATGGAGTTGGGTTTGCAACTTAAAAGAAACTTTGTGTTCCCAACATACTAGGTGAAGGACGGCTTTCACATGCACATATCTCTCAGAACTGAGCATGAGGATAGCCGTTCGTTCTTCTAGCTCAAAATGAACGGTTTGTAGGGGTAAATGTTACACTGGTTTCTCAGTCTGTATGCTAGTGCCGGTTTGAAGTTCCTGCATTTATCACTGTAAAACCGATTTGGAGATAGTACTTCCCCATATATATGAATGGAGTGGAATTTGCAACTGAAAAGAAACTTTGTGTTCTCAACAAGCGAGGTGAAGGACGGCTTTCACACTCATTTTCTCTCAGAACTGAGCATGTGGAGAGACTTTCGTTCATCTAGCACAAAGGGAACTGGTTGCAGGGGAAAATTTTACTCTGGTTTCTCAGTCTGTTTACAAGTGCCGGTTTGAAGTTCCTGCAGTTTTCACTT
Source organism: Camelus dromedarius (assembly GCF_036321535.1). Taxonomy (NCBI): domain Eukaryota; kingdom Metazoa; phylum Chordata; class Mammalia; order Artiodactyla; family Camelidae; genus Camelus; species Camelus dromedarius. The sequence continues at coordinate 9,908,301 of NC_087470.1, read as the reverse complement.
TAAAAACCCAGTTGGGGCTAGTACCTCCCCATATATATGTATGGAGTGGATTTTGCAACTGAAAAGAAACTTTGTGTTCCCAACAAGCTAGGTGAAGGACTTCTTTCACACACACTGATCTCTCAGAACTGAGCATGTCTAGAGACCTTCATTCATCTAGCACAAATGGAACGGGTTGCAGGAGAAACTTTTACTCTGGTTTCCCAGTCTGTTTCCTAGAGCCGGTTTGAATTGCCCGCATTTTTCACTGTAAAACGGAGTTGGAACTAGTACTCACCATGTATATGAATGGAGTAGAGGTTGCAACTGAAAAAAAACTTTGTATTCCCAACCAGCAAGGTGAAGAAAGGCTTTCACACACAATTATCCTTCAGAAATGAGCATGTGGAGAGACGTTCTTTCTTCTAGAACAAAGGGAACGGGTTGCAGGAGAAACTTTTACTCTGGTTTCTCAGTTTGTTTCCTAGATACGGTTAGATGTTCCTGCATTTTTCACTTTAAAACCGTTTTGGCGCTAGTAACTCCCCATAATTATGTATGGAGTGGAGTTTGCAACTGAAAAGAAACTTTGTGTTCCCAACAATCTATGTGTAGGACGGCTTTCACACACACTTATCTCTCAGAACTGAGCATGTGTAGAGACGTTCGTTCTTCTAGCACAAAGGGAACGGGTTGCAGGTGTAACTGTTACTCTGGTTTCTCAGTCTGTTTCCTAGTGCCTGTTTGAAGTTCCTGCAGTTTTCACTGTAAAACCGTGTTGGAGCTTTTACCTACCCATATATATGTATGGAGTGCAGTTTGCAAATGGAAAGAAACTTTCTGTTCCCAACAAGCTAGTTGAAGGACGGCTTTCACACACACTGATCCCTCAGATCTGAGTATGTGGAGAGGCGTTCGTTCATCTAGCACAAAGGGAACGGCTTGCAGGAGAAACATTTACTCTGGTTTCTCAGTCTGGTTCCTAGTGCCGGTTTGAAGTTCCTGTAGTTTTCACAGTAAAACCGAGTTGGAGCTAGTACCTCCCCATATATATGTATGAATTGGGGTTAGAAACTGAGAAGAATTTTGTTGTTCCCAACAAGCTATGTGAAAGGCGTCTTTCACACACACTTATCTCTCAGAAATGAGCATGTGGAGAGACGTTCGTTCTACTAGCACAAAGGGAACGGGATGCAGAGAAACTTATACACTGGTTTCTCAGTCTGTTTCCTAGTGCCAGTTTTAAATTCCTGCAGATTTCACTGTAAAAACGAGTTGGAGCAAGTAACTACCCTTATATATGTATGGACTGGAGTTTGCAACTGAATAGAATCTTTGTGTTCCCTACAAGTTATGTGAAGGACAGCTTTCACACACACTGATCTCTCAGAACTGAGTATGTGGACAGACGTTCGTTCTTCTTGCACAAAGGGAACGGGTTGCAGGGGTAACAGTTTCTCTGGATTCTCAGTCTCTTTCTTAGTGCCTTTTTGAAGTTCCTGCATTTTTCACTGTAAAACCGATTTGTAGCTACTAACTCCCCATATATATGTATGGAGTGGAGTTTGTAACTGAAAAGAAACTTTGTGTTCCGAACAACATTGGTGAAGGGCGGCCTTCACCTACACATATCTCTCAGCACTGAGCATGTGGAGAGAATTTCGTTCTTCTTACACGAAGGGAACGGGTTGCAGGAGAAAAATTTTCTCTGGTTTCTCAGTCTGTTTCCCAGTTCCGGTTTGATGTTCCTGCAGTTTTCACTCTAAAACCGATATGAAGATAGTACCTTACCATATATATGTATGGATTGGAATTTGAAACTGAAAAGAAAATTTGTGTTCCCAACAAACTATTTGAAGGCCGACTTTCACATACACTTATCCCTCAGAACTGAGCATGTGGAGATAATTTCGTTCATCTAGCACAAAGGGAATGTGTTGCAGTAGAAACTTTTACTCTGGTTTCTCAATCTGTTTCCTAGTGCCGCTTTGAAGTTCCTGCAGTTTTCACTGTAAAACCGATTTGGTGCTACTGCCTTCACATATAAATGTATGGACTGGAGTTTGCAACTGAAAAGAAAATTTGTGTTCCCAACAAGCTAGGTGAAGGACAGCATTCACACACACTTATCTCTCAGAACTGAGCATTTGGAGAGACGTTCCTACAACTAGCAGAAAGAACGGGTTGTATGGGTAACTGTTACTCTGGTTTCTCTGTTTGTTTCATAGTGCCGGTATGAAGTTCCTGCAGTTTTCGCTGTAAAACCGAGTTGGAGCTTGTACCCCCCCATATATTTGTATGGAGTGGAGTTTGCAACTGAAAAGTATCTTTGAGTTCCCAACAAGCAAGGTGAAGTACGGATTTCATTCACAATTATCTCTCAGAAATGAGCATGAGGAGAGACGTTCTTTCATCTAGCACAAAGGGAATGTTTTCAAGTAGAAACTGTTACTCTGGTTTCTCAGTCTGTTTCCTAGTGCCGGTTTGAAGTTCCTGAAGTTTTCACTGTAAAACCGTGTTGCTGCTAGTATATCCATATATATGAATGGATTGGAGTTTGCAACTGATAAGATAATTTATGTTCCCGTCAAGCTAGTTGAAGGACGGCTTTCACACACACTTATCTCTCAGAACTGAGCATGTGGAGAGACGTTCGTTCATCTAGCACAAAGAACGGGTTGTATTGGTAACTGTTACTCTGGTTTCTCAGTCTGTTTCCTACTGCCGGTTTGAAGTTCCTGCATTTTTCACAATAAAACCGAGTTGGAGCTTGTACCTCCCCATATATATGTATGGAGTGGAGTTTGCAACTGAAAAGAAACTTTGTGTTCACAAGAAGGTAGGTGAAGAATGACTTTCACACACACTTATCTCTAGAACTGAGAATGTGGAGAGACGTTCGTTCATCTAGCACAAAGGGAACGGGTTGAAGGAGAAATATTTACTCTGGTTTCTCAGTCTGTTTCCTAGTGTCGATTTGAAGTTCCTTCAGTTTTCCCTGTAAAACCGAGTTGGAGCTATTATCTCCCCATATATATGTATGGATAGGAGTTTGCAACTGAAAAGGATCTTTGTGTTCCCCACAAGCTAGTTGAAGGACGGGTTTAACACGCCAATATCTCTCAGAACTGAGCATGTGGAGAGAAGTTCGTTCATCTAGCACAATGGGAACGGGTTGCAGGAGAAATTTTACTCTGGTTTCTCAGTCTGTTTCCTAGTGCTCTCTTGAAGTTCCTGCATTTTTCACTGTAAAACCGTGTTGGAGCTTGTACCTCTCCATATATATGTATGGATTGGAGTTTGCTACTGAAAAGAATCTTTGTGTTCCCAACAAGCTAGTTGAAGGACGGGTTTCAGACACACATATCTCTCAGAAATGAGCATGTGGAGAGAAGTTCGTTCATCTAGCACAAAAGGAACGGGTTGCAGGAGAAATTTTTACTCTGGTTTCTCAGTCTGTTTCCTAGTGCCCGTTTGAAGTTCCTGAAGTTTTCACTGTAAAACCGTGTTGGTGCTAGTACATCCACATATATATGGATGGATTGGAGTTTGCAACTGATAAGATAATTTGTGTTCCCAACAAGCTATTTGAAGGACGGCTTTCACACACACTTATCTCTCAGAATTGAGCATGTGGAGAGACGTTCGTTCATCTAGCACAAAGAACGGTTTGTATTGGTAACTTTTACTCTGGTTTCTCAGTCTGTTTCCTTGTGCCGGTTTGAAGTCCCTGCCGTTCTCAACTTAAAACCGTGTTGGAGCTACTACCTACCCATATATATGTATGGAATGGAGTTTGCAACTGAAAAGAAACTTTGTGTTCCCAACATGCTAGGTGAAGGACGGCTTTCACACACACTTATCTCTCAGGAATGAGCATGTGGACAGACGTTCGTTCTTCTTCCACCAATGGAAAGGTTTGCAGGGGAAACTTTTACTCTGGATTCTCAGTCTGTTTCCTAGTGCCGGTTTGAAGTTCCTGAATTTTTCACTGTAAAACCGTGTTGGTGCTAGTACATCCTCATATATATGGATGGATTGGAGTTTGCAACTGATAAGATAATTTGTGTTCCGAAAAGCTATTTGAAGGACGGCTTTCACACACACTTATCTCTCAGAAATGAGCATGTGGAGAGACGTTCGTTCATCTAGCACAAAGAACGGGTTGTATTGGTAACTGTTACACTGGTTTCTCAGTCTGTTTCCTAGTGCCGGTTTGATTTTCCTGCAGTTTTCACCTTAAAACCGAGTTGGAGCTACTACCTTCTCATATATATGTATGGATTGGAGTTTGCAACTGAAAAGAAACTTTGTGTTCCCAACATGCTAGGTGAAGGACAGCTTTCACACACAATTATCTCTCAGGAATGAGCATGTGGACAGACGTTCGTTCTTCTTCCACAAAGGGAACGGTTTGCAGGGGTAACTGTTACTCTGGATTCTCAGTTTGTTTCCTAGTTCCGGTTTGGAGTTCCTGCAGTTTTCACAATAAAAACGATTTGGAGCTTGTACCTCCCCATATATATGTATGGAGTGGAGTTTGCAACTGAAAAGAATCTTTGTGTTCCCAAAAAGCTAGTGAAGTACGTCTTTCACACACATTTATCTCTCAGACGTGAGCATGTGGAGAGACGTTCGTTCATCTAGCACAAAGGGAACGGGTTGAAGGGGAAACATTTAATCTGGTTTCTCAGTCTGTTTCCTAGTGCCGGTTTGAAGTTCCTGAAGTTTTCACTGTAAAAACGTGTTGGTGCTTGTATATCCACATATATATGGATGGATTGGAGATTGCAACTGATAAGATAATTTGTGTTCCCGACAAGCTATTTGAAGGACGGCTTTCACACACACTTATCTCTCAGAACTGAGCATGTGGACAGACGTTCATTCTTTTTCCACAAAGGGAACGGTTTGCAGGGGTAACATTTACTCTGGATTCTCAGTTTGTTTCCTTGTTCCGGTTTGAAGTTCCTGCAGTTTTCACAATAAAACCGAGTTGGAGCTTGTACCTCCCCATATATATGTATGGAGTGGAGTTTGCAACTGAAAAGAAACTTTGTGTTCAAAACAAGCTATGTGAAGGACGGCTTTCACACACACTTATCTCTCAGAACTGAGCATGTGGAGAGACCATCTTTCATCTAGCACAAAGGGAATGTGTTGCTGTAGAAACATTTACTCTGGTTTCTCAGTCTTTTTCCTAGTGTCTGTTGGAAGTTCCTGCAGTTTTCACTGTAAAACCCAGTTTGTGCTAGTCCCTCTACATATATATGGATGGACTGGAGTTTGCAATTGAAAATAAAATTTGTGTTACCAATAAGCTAGGTGAAGGACGGCATTCACACACACTTATCTCTCAGAACTGAGCATGTGGAGAGACGTTCGTTCATCCAGCACAAAAATCGGGTTGTATGGGTAACTTTTACTCTGGTTTCTCAGTCTGTTTCCTAGTGCCGGTTTGAAGTTCCTGCAGTTTTCACTGTAAAACCGAGTTTGACCTAGTAACACCCCATATATTTGTATGGAGTGGAGTTTGCAACTGAAAAGAAACTTTGTGTTCCCAACATGCTAGGTGAAGTACGGCTTCACACACACATTTCTCTCAGAACTGAGCATGTGGAGAGACGATCATTCATCTAGCACAAAGGGAAGAGTTTGTAGGAGAAAATTTACTCTGGTTTCTCAGTCTGTTTCCAAGTGCCGGTTTGAATTTACGGCATTATTCACTGTAAACCGAGTTGGAGATTTTACCGTCCCCATATATATGTATGGAGTGCAGTTTGCAACTGAAAAGTATCTTTTTGTTCCCAACAAGCTAGTTGAAGTACGGCTTTCACACACACATATCTCTCAGAACTGAGCATGTGGAGTGACGTTCATTCATCTAGCACAAAGGGAACGGGTTGCAGGAGAAACTTTTACTCTTTTTTCTCAGTATGTTTCCAAGTGCCTGTTTGAAGTTCCTGCATTTTTCACTGTAAAACAGAGTTGGAGCTTTTACCTCCCTTTATATATGTATGTAGGGCAGTTTGCAACTGAAAAGAAACCTTGTGTTCCAAAGAAGCAAGTTGAAGGACTTTTTTCACACACACTTATCTCTCAGAACTGAGCATGTGGAGAGACGTTCGTTCATCTAGCACAAAGAGAACGGGATACAGGGGTCACAGTTACTCTGCTTTCTCAATCTGTTTCCAAGTGCCGGTTTGAAGTTCCTGCATTTTTCACTGTAAACACTAGTTGGAGCTTGTACTTCCCCATATATATGTATGGAGTGGGGTATGCAAATGAAAATAAACTTTGTGTTCCCAACAAGCTTGTTGAAGGACTTCTTTTACACACATTTATCTCTCAGAACTGAACATGTGGAGAGACGTTCGTTCTTCTAGCAAAAATGGAACGGGATACAGGACAAACTTTTACTCTGGTTTGTCAGTCTGTTTCCTAGTGCCGGTTTGAAGTTCCTGCAATTTTCACTGTAAAACCGAGTTTGACCTAGTAACTCCCCATATATTTTTATGGATTGTAGTTTGCAACTTAAAAGAATATTTGTGTTCCCAACAAGATAGGTGAATGTCAGTTTTCACACACAATTATCTCTCAGAACTGAGCATGTGGAGAGACCTTCGTTCATCTAGCACAAAGAAAGGGTTGTATGGGTAACTGTTACTCTGATTTCTCAGTCTATTTCCTAGTGCCCGTTTGAAGTTCCTGCAGTTTTCACTGTAAAACAGATTTGGACATAGATCCTCCCCATATATATTTATGGAGTGGAGGTTACAACTGAAAATAAACTTTGTGTTCCCAACAAGCTAGGTGAAGGACGGCTTTCACACACACTTATCTCTCAGAACTGAGCATGTGGAGAGACCATCTTTCATCTAGCACAAAGGGAATGTGTTGCTGTAGAAACATTTACTCTGGTTTCTCAGTCTTTTTCCTAGTGTCGGTTGGAAGTTCCTGCAGTTTTCACTGTAAAACCCAGTTTGTGCTAGTACCTCCACATATATATGGATGGACTGGAGTTTGCAACTGAAAATAAAATTTGTGTTACCAATAAGCTAGGTGAAGGACGGCATTCACACACACTTATCTCTCAGAACTGAGCATGTGGAGAGACGTTCGTTCATCCAGCACAAAGATCGGGTTGTATGGGTAACTTTTACTCTGGTTTCTCAGTCTGTTTCCTAGTGCCGGTTTGAAGTTCCTGCAGTTTTCACTGTAAAACCGAGTTTGACCTAGTAACTCCCCATATATTTTTATGGATTGTAGTTTGCAACTGAAAAGAATATTTGTGTTCCCAACAAGATAGGTGAATGTCAGCTTTCACACACAATTATCTCTCAGAACTGAGCATGTGGAGAGACCTTCGTTCATCTAGCACAAAGAAAGGGTTGTATGGGTAACTGTTACTCTGGTTTCTCAGTCTATTTCCTAGTGCCCGTTTGAAGTTCCTGCAGTTTTCACTGTAAAACAGATTTGGACATAGAACCTCCCCATATATATTTATGGAGTGGAGGTTGCAACTGAAAATAAACTTTGTGTTCCCAACAAGCTAGGTGAAGGACGGCTTTCACACACACTTATCTCTCAGAACTGAGCATGTGGAGAGAAGTTCGTTCATCTAGCACAAAGGGAACGGGTTGCAGGAGAAACTTTTTCCCTGCTTTCTCAGTCTGTTTCCTAGTGCTGGTTTGAAGTTCCTGCATTTTTCACTGTAAAACAGAGTTGGAACTTGTACCTCCCCATATATATGTATGGATTGGAATTTGCAACTGAATAGAATCTTTGTGTTCCCAAAAAGCTAGTTGAAGTACGTCTTTCACACACATTTATCTCTCAGACTTGAGCATGTGGAGAGACGTTCGTTCTTCTAGCCCAAATGGAACGGGTTTTAGGGGAAACTTTTACTCTGGTTTCTCAGTCTGTTTCCTAGTGCCGTTTAGAAATTCCTGCAGTTTTCACTGTAAAACCGAGTAGGAGCATGTACCCCCCCGTATAATTGTATGGAGTGGAGTTTGCAACTGAAAAGTATCTTTGTGTTCCCAACAAGCTAGGTGAAGGACGGCATTCACACACACTTATCTCTCAGAACTGAGCATGTGGAGAGCCGTTCGTTCATCTAGCCCAAAGATCGGGTTGTATGGGTAACTTTTACTGTGGTTTCTCAGTCTGTTTCCTAGTGCCGGTTTGAAGTTCCTGCCTTTTTCACTGTAAAACCGAGTTTGACCTAGTAACACCCCATATATTTGTATGGAGTGGAGTTTGCAACTGAAAAGAAACTTTGTGTTCCCAACATGCTAGGTGAAGTACGGCTTTCACACACACATTTCTCTCAGAACTGAGCATGTGGAGAGACGATCATTCATCTAGCACAAAGGGAACAGTTTGCAGGAGAATATTTACTCTGGTTTCTCAGTCTGTTTCCAAGTGCCGGTTTGAATTTACGGCATTATTCACTGTAAAACAGAGTTGGAGATTTTACCGTCCCCATATATATGTATGGAGTGCAGTTTGCAACTGAAAAGAATCTTTTTGTTCCCAACAAGCTAGTTGAAGTACGGCTTTCACACACACATATCTCTCAGAACTGAGCATGTGGAGTGACGTTCATTCATCTAGCACAAAGGGAACGGGTTGCAGGAGAAACTTTTACTCTGGTTTCTCAGTCTGTTTCCAAGTGCCTGTTTGATGTTCCTGCATTTTTCACTGTAAAACCGAGTTGGAGCTTTTACCTCCCTTTATATATGTATGTAGTGCAGTTTGCAACTGAAAATAAACCTTGTGTTCCAAAGAAGCAAGCTGAAGGTCTTTTTTCACACACACTTATCTCTCAGAACTGAGCATGTGGAGAGACGTTCGTTCATCTAGCACAAAGAGAACGGGTTACAGGGGTCACAGTTACTCTGCTTTCTCAATCTGTTTCCTAGTGCCGGTTTGAAGTTCCTGCATTTTTCACTGTAAACACTAGTTGGAGCTTGTACTTCCCCATATATATGTATGGAGTGGTGTATGCATATGAAAATAATCTTTGTGTTCCCAACAAGCTTGTTGAAGGACTTCTTTTACACACATTTATCTCTCAGAACTGAACATGTGGAGAGACGTTCGTTCTTCTAGCAAAAATGGAACGGGATACAGGAGAAACTTTTACTCTGGTTTGTCAGTCTGTTTCCTAGTGCCGGTTTGAAGTTCCTGCAATTTTCACTGTAAAACCGAGTTTGACCTAGTAACACCCCATATATTTTTATGGATTGTAGTTTGCAACTGAAAAGAATATTTGTGTTCCCAACAAGATAGGTGAATGTCAGCTTTCACACACAATTATCTCTCAGAACTGAGCATGTGGAGAGACCTTCGTTCATCTAGCACAAAGAAAGGGTTGTATGGGTAACTGTTACTCTGGTTTCTCAGTCTATTTCCTAGTGCCCGTTTGAAGTTCCTGCAGTTTTCACTGTAAAACAGATTTGGACATAGAACCTCCCCATATATATTTATGGAGTGGAGGTTGCAACTGAAAATAAACTTTGTGTTCCCAACAAGTTAGGTGAAGGACGGCTTTCACACACACTTATCTCTCAGAACTGAGCATGTGGAGAGACCTTCTTTCATCTAGCACAAAGGGAATGTGTTGCTGTAGAAACATTTACTCTGGTTTCTCAGTCTTTTTCCTAGTGTCGGTTGGAAGTTTCTGCAGTTTTCACTGTAAAACCCAGTTTGTGCTAGTACCTCCACATATATATGGATGGACTGGAGTTTGCAACTGAAAATAAAATTTGTGTTACCAATAAGCTAGGTGAAGGACGGCATTCACACACACTTATCTCTCAGCACTGAGCTTGTGGAGAGACGTTCGTTCATCCAGCACAAAAATCGGGTTGTGTGGGTAACTTTTACTCTGGTTTCTCAGTCTGTTTCCTAGTGCCGGTTTGAAGTTCCTGCAGTTTTCACTGTAAAACCGAGTTTGACCTAGTAACACCCCATATATTTGTATGGATTGTAGTTTGCAACTGAAAAGAATATTTGTGTTCCCAACAAGATATGTGAATGTCAGCTTTCACACACAATTATCTCTCAGAACTGAGCATGTGGAGAGACCTTCGTTCATCTAGCACAAAGAAAGGGTTGTATGGGTAACTGTTACTCTGGTTTCTCAGTCTATTTCCTAGTGCCCGTTTGAAGTTCCTGCAGTTTTCACTGTAAAACCGAGTTTGACCTAGTAACAACCCATATATTTGTATGGAGTGGAGTTTGCAACTGAAAATAAACTTTGTGTTCCCAACATGCTAGGTGAAGTACGGCTTTCACACACACATTTCTCTCAGAACTGAGCATGTGGAGAGACGATCATTCATCTAGCACAAAGGGAACAGTTTGCAGGAGAAAATTTACTCTGGTTTCTCAGTCTGTTTCCAAGTGCCGGTTTGAATTTACGGCATTATTCACTGTAAACCGATTTGGAGATTTTACCGTCCCCATATATATGTATGGAGTGCAGTTTGCAACTGAAAAGAATCTTTTTGTTCCCAACAAGCTAGTTGAAGTACGGCTTTCACACACACATATCTCTCAGAACTGAGCATGTGGAGTGACGTTCATTCATCTAGCACAAAGGGAACGGGTTGCAGGAGAAACTTTTACTCTGGTTTCTCAGTCTGTTTCCAAGTGCCTGTTTGAAGTTCCTGCATTTTTCACTGTAAAACCGAGTTGGAGCATTTACCTCCCTTTATAAATGTATGTAGGGCAGTTTGCATCTGAAAAGAAACCTTGTGTTCCAAAGAAGCAAGTTGAAGGACTTTTTTCACACACACTTATCTCTCAGAACTGAGCATGTGGATAGATGTTCGTTCATCTAGCACAAAGAGAACGGGATACAGGGGTCACAGTTACTCTGCTTTCTCAATCTGTTTCCTAGTGCCGGTTTGAAGTTCCTGCATTTTTCACTGTAAACACTAGTTGGAGCTTGTACTTCCCCATATATATGTATGGAGTGGGGTATGCAAATGAAAATAAACTTTGTGTTCCCAACAAGCTTGTTGAAGGACTTCTTTTACACACATTTATCTCTCAGAACTGAACATGTGGAGAGACGTTCGTTCTTCTAGCAAAAATGGAACGGGATACAGGACAAACTTTTACTCTGGTTTGTCAGTCTGTTTCCTAGTGCCGGTTTGAAGTTCCTGCAATTTTCACTGTAAAACCGAGTTTGACCTAGTAACTCCCCATATATTTGTATGGATTGTAGTTTGCAACTGAAAAGAATATTTGTGTTCCCAACAAGATAGGTGAATGTCAGCTTTCACACACAATTATCTCTCAGAACTGAGCATGTGGAGAGACCTTCGTTCATCTAGCACAAAGAAAGGGTTGTATGGGTAACTGTTACTCTGATTTCTCAGTCTATTTCCTAGTGCCCGTTTGAAGTTCCTGCAGTTTTCACTGTAAAACAGATTTGGACATAGATCCTCCCCATATATATTTATGGAGTGGAGGTTACAACTGAAAATAAACTTTGTGTTCCCAACAAGCTAGGTGAAGGACGGCTTTCACACACACTTATCTCTCAGAACTGAGCATGTGGAGAGACCATCTTTCATCTAGCACAAAGGGAATGTGTTGCTGTAGAAACATTTACTCTGGTTTCTCAGTCTTTTTCCTAGTGTCGGTTGGAAGTTCCTGCAGTTTTCACTGTAAAACCCAGTTTGTGCTAGTACCTCCACATATATATGGATGGACTGGAGTTTGCAACTGAAAATAAAATTTGTGTTACCAATAAGCTAGGTGAAGGACGGCATTCACACACACTTATCTCTCAGAACTGAGCATGTGGAGAGACGTTCGTTCATCCAGCACAAAGATCGGGTTGTATGGGTAACTTTTACTCTGGTTTCTCAGTCTGTTTCCTAGTGCCGGTTTGAAGTTCCTGCAGTTTTCAGTGTAAAACCGAGTTTGACCTAGTAACTCCCCATATATTTGTATGGATTGTAGTTTGCAACTGAAAAGAATATTTGTGTTCCCAACAAGATAGGTGAATGTCAGCTTTCACACACAATTATCTCTCAGAACTGAGCATGTGGATAGACCTTCGTTCAACTAGCACAAAGAAAGGGTTGTATGGGTAACTGTTACTCTGGTTTCTCAGTCTATTTCCTAGTGCCCGTTTGAAGTTCCTGCAGTTTTCACTGTAAAACAGATTTGGACATAGAACCTCCCCATATATATTTATGGAGTGGAGGTTGCAACTGAAAATAAACTTTGTGTTCCCAACAAGCTAGGTGAAGGACGGCTTTCACACACACTTATCTCTCAGAACTGAGCATGTGGAGAGAAGTTCGTTCATCTAGCACAAAGGGAACGGGTTGCAGGAGAAATTTTTTCCCTGCTTTCTCAGTCTGTTTCCTAGTGCTGGTTTGAAGTTCCTGCATTTTTCACTGTAAAACAGAGTTGGAACTTTTACCTCCCCATATATATGTATGGATTGGAATTTGCAACTGAATAGAATCTTTGTGTTCCCAAAAAGCTAGTTGAAGTACGTCTTTCACACACATTTATCTCTCAGACTTGAGCATGTGGAGAGACTTTCGTTCTTCTATCCCAAATGGAACGGGTATTAGGGGAAACTTTTACTCTGGTTTCTCTGTCTGTTTCCTAGTGCCGTTTAGAAATTCCTGCAGTTTTCACTGTAAAACCGAGTAGGAGCTTGTACCCCCCGTATAATTGTATGGAGTGGAGTTTGCAACTGAAAAGTATCTTTGTGTTCCCAACAAGCTAGGTGAAGGACGGCATTCACACACACTTTGTCTCTCAGAACTGAGCATGTGGAGAGCCGTTCGTTCATCTAGCCGAAAGATCGGGTTGTATGGGTAACTTTTACTGTGGTTTCTCAGTCTGTTTCCTAGTGCCGGTTTGAAGTTCCTGCCTTTTTCACTGTAAAACCGAGTTTGACCTAGTAACACCCCATATATTTGTATGGAGTGGAGTTTGCAACTGAAAAGAAACTTTGTGTTCCCAACATGCTAGGTGAAGTACGGCTTTCACACACACATTTCTCTCAGAACTGCGCATGTGGAGAGACGATCATTCATCTAGCACAAAGGGAACAGTTTGCAGGAGAATATTTACTCTGGTTTCTCAGTCTGTTTCCAAGTGCCGGTTTGAATTTACGGCATTATTCACTGTAAAACAGAGTTGGAGATTTTACCGTCCCCATATATATGTATGGAGTGCAGTTTGCAACTGAAAAGAATCTTTTTGTTCCCAACAAGCTAGTTGAAGTACGGCTTTCACACACACATATCTCTCAGAACTGAGCATGTGGAGTGACGTTCATTCATCTAGCACAAAGGGAACGGGTTGCAGGAGAAACTTTTACTCTGGTTTCTCAGTCTGTTTCCAAGTGCCTGTTTGAAGTTCCTGCATTTTTCACTGTAAAACAGAGTTGGAGCTTTTACCTCCCTTTATATATGTATGTAGGGCAGTTTGCAACTGAAAAGAAACCTTGTGTTCCAAAGAAGCAAGTTGAAGGACTTTTTTCACACACACTTATCTCTCAGAACTGAGCATGTGGAGAGACGTTCGTTCATCTAGCACAAAGAGAACGGGTTACAGGGGTCACAGTTACTCTGCTTTCTCAATCTGTTTCCTAGTGCCGGTTTGAAGTTCCTGCATTTTTCACTGTAAACACTAGTTGGAGCTTGTACTTCCCCATATATATGTATGGAGTGGGGTATGCAAATGAAAATAAACTTTGTGTTCCCAAAAAGCTTGTTGAAGGACTTCTTTTACACACATTTATCTCTCAGAACTGAACATGTGGAGAGACGTTCGTTCTTCTAGCAAAAATGGAACGGGATACAGGAGAAACTTTTACTCTGGTTTGTCAGTCTGTTTCCTAGTGCCGGTTTGAAGTTCCTGCAATTTTCACTGTAAAACCGAGTTTGACCTAGTAACTCCCCATATATTTGTATGGATTGTAGTTTGCAACTGAAAAGAATATTTGTGTTCCCAACAAGATAGGTGAATATCAGCTTTCACACACAATTATCTCTCAGAACTGAGCATGTGGAGAGACCTTCGTTCATCTAGCACAAAGAAAGGGTTGTATGGGTAACTGTTACTCTGATTTCTCAGTTTATTTCCTAGTGCCCGTTTGAAGTTCCTGCAGTTTTCACTGTAAAACAGATTTGGACATAGATCCTCCCCATATATATTTATGGAGTGGAGGTTACAACTGAAAATAAACTTTGTGTTCCCAACAAGCTAGGTGAAGGACGGCTTTCACACACTCTTATCTCTCAGAACTGAGCATGTGGAGAGACCATCTTTCATCTAGCAAAAAGGGAATGTGTTGCTGTAGAAATATTTACTCTGGTTTCTCAGTCTTTTTCCTAGTGTCGGTTGGAAGTTCCTGCAGTTTTCACTGTAAAACCCAGTTTGTGCTAGTACCTCCACATATATATGGATGGACTGGAGTTTGCAACTGAAAATAAAATTTGTGTTACCAATAAGCTAGGTGAAGGACGGCATTCACACACACTTATCTCTCAGAACTGAGCATGTGGAGAGACGTTCGTTCATCCAGCACAAAAATCGGGTTGTATTGGTAACTTCTACTCTGGTTTCTCAGTCTGTTTCCTAGTGCCGGTTTGAAGTTCCTGCAGTTTTCACTGTAAAACAGAGTTTGACCTAGTAACTCCCCATATATTTGTATGGTTTGTAGTTTGCAACTGAAAAGAATATTTGTGTTCCCAACAAGATAGGTGAATGTCAGCTTTCACACACAATTATCTCTCAGAACTGAGCATGTGGAGAGACCTTCGTTCATCTAGCACAAAGAAAGGGTTGTATGGGTAACTGTTACTCTGGTTTCTCAGTCTATTTCCTAGTGCCCGTTTGAAGTTCCTGCAGTTTTCACTGTAAAACAGATTTGGACATAGAACCTCCCCATATATATTTATGGAGTGGAGGTTGCAACTGAAAATAAACTTTGTGTTCCCAACAAGCTAGGTGAAGGACGGCTTTCACACACACTTATCTCTCAGAACTGAGCATGTGGAGAGACCTACTTTCATCTAGCACAAAAGAATGTGTTGCTGTAGAAACATTTACTCTGGTTTCTCAGTCTTTTTCCTAGTGTCGGTTGGAAGTTTCTGCAGTTTTCACTGTAAAACCCAGTTTGTGCTAGTACCTCCACATATATATGGATGGACTGGAGTTTGCAACTGAAAATAAAATTTGTGTTACCAATAAGCTAGGTGAATGACGGCATTCACACACACTTATCTCTCAGAACTGAGCATGTGGAGAGACGTTCGTTCATCCAGCACAAAAATCGGGTTGTATGGGTAACTTTTACTCTGGTTTCTCAGTCTGTTTCCTAGTGCCGGTTTGAAGTTCCTGCAGTTTTCACTGTAAAACCGAGTTTGACCTAGTAACACCCCATATATTTGTATGGAGTGGAGTTTGCAACTGAAAAGAAACTTTGTGTTCCCAACATGCTAGGTGAAGTACGGCTTTCACACACACATTTCTCTCAGAACTGAGCATGTGGAGAGACGATCATTCATCTAGCACAAAGGGAACAGTTTGCAGGAGAAAATTTACTCTGGTTTCTCAGTCTGTTTCCAAGTGCCGGTTTGAATTTACGGCATTATTCACTGTAAAACAGAGTTGGAGATTTTACCGTCCCCATATATATGTATGGAGTGCAGTTTGCAACTGAAAAGAATCTTTTTGTTCCCAACAAGCTAGTTGAAGTACGGCTTTCACACACACATATCTCAGAACTGAGCATGTGGAGTGACGTTCATTCATCTAGCACAAAGGGAACGGGTTGCAGGAGAAACTTTTACTCTGGTTTCTCAGTCTGTTTCCAAGTGCCTGTTTGAAGTTCCTGCATTTTTCACTGTAAAACAGAGTTGGAGCTTTTACCTCCCTTTATATATGTATGTAGGGCAGTTTGCAACTGAAAAGAAACCTTGTGTTCCAAAGAAGCAAGTTGAAGGACATTTTTCACACACACTTATCTCTCAGAACTGAGCATGTGGAGAGACTTTCGTTCATCTAGCACAAAGAGAACGGGTTACAGGGGTCACAGTTACTCTGCTTTCTCAATCTGTTTCCTAGTGCCGGTTTGAAGTTCCTGCATTTTTCACTGTAAACACTAGTTGGAGCTTGTACTTCCCCATATATATGTATGGAGTGGGGTATGCAAATGAAAATAAACTTTGTGTTCCCAACAAGCTTGTTGAAGGACTTCTTTTAAACACATTTATCTCTCAGAACTGAACATGTGGAGAGACGTTCGTTCTTCTAGCAAAAATGGAACGGGATACAGGACAAACTTTTACTCTGGTTTGTCAGTCTGTTTCCTAGTGCCGGTTTGAAGTTCCTGCAATTTTCACTGTAAAACCGAGTTTGACCTAGTAACTCCCCATATATTTGTATGGATTGTAGTTTGCAACTGAAAAGAATATTTGTGTTCCCAACAAGATAGGTGAATGTCAGCTTTCACACACAATTATCTCTCAGAACTGAGCATGTGGAGAGACCTTCGTTCATCTAGCACAAAGAAAGGGTTGTATGGGTAACTGTTACTCTGATTTCTCAGTCTATTTCCTAGTGCCCGTTTGAAGTTCCTGCAGTTTTCACTGTAAAACAGATTTGGACATAGAACCTCCCCATATATATTTATGGAGTGGAGGTTACAACTGAAAGTAAACTTGGTGTTCCCAACAAGCTGGGTGAAGGACGGCTTTCACACACACTTATCTCTCAGAACTGAGCATGTGGAGAGACCATCTTTCATCTAGCACAAAGGGAATGTGTTGCTGTAGAAACATTTACTCTGGTTTCTCAGTCTTTTTCCTAGTGTCGGTTGGAAGTTCCTGCAGTTTTCACTGTAAATCCCAGTTTGTGCTAGTACCTCCACATATATATGGATGGACTGGAGTTTGCAACTGAAAATAAAATTTGTGTTACCAATAAGCTAGGTGAAGGACGGCATTCACACACACTTTTCTCTCAGAACTGAGCATGTGGAGAGACGTTCGTTCATCCAGCACAAAGATCGGGTTGTATGGGTAACTTTTACTCTGGTTTCTCAGTCTGTTTCCTAGTGCCGGTTTGAAGTTCCCGCAGTTTTCACTGTAAAACCGAGTTTGACCTGGTAACACCCCATATATTTGTATGGAGTGGAGTTTGCAACTGAAAAGAAACTTTGTGTTCCCAACATGCTAGTTGAAGTACGGCTTTCACACACACATATCACTCAGAACAGAGCATGTGGAGAGACGTTCGTTCATCAAGCACAAAGGGAACGGGTTGCAGGAGAAAGATTTACTCTGGTTACTCAGTCTGTTTCCAAGTGCCTTTTTGAAGTTCCTGCAATTTTCACTGTAAAACCGACTTGGAGCTTTTACCTCCCCTTATATATGTATGTAGTGCAGTTTGCAACTGAAAAGAAACCTTGTGTTCCAAAGAAGCAAGTTGAAGGAATTCTTTCACACACACTTATCTCTCAGAACTGAGCATGTGGAGAGACGTTCGTTCATCTAGCACAAAGGAACGGTTTGCAGGAAAAAATTTACTCTGGTTTCTCTGTCTGTTTCCAAGTGCAGGTTTGAATTTCCGGCATTATTCACTGTAAACCGAGTTGGAACTTTTACCGCCCCATATATATGTATGGAGTGCAGTTTGCAACTGAAAAGAATCTTTTTGTTCCCAACAAGCTAGTTGAAGTACGGCTTTCACACACACATATCTCTCAGAACTGAGCATGTGGAGAGACGTTCGTTCATCTAGCACAAAGGGAACGGGTTGCAGGAGAAAGTTTTTCTCTGGTTTCTCAGTCTGTTTCCAAGTGCCGTTTTGAAGTTCCTGCAGTTTTCACTGTAAAACCGAGTTGGAGATTTTACCTCCCCTTATATATGTATGTAGTGCAGTTTGCAACTGAAAAGAAACCTTGTGTTCCAAAGAAGCAAGTTGAAGGACTTCTTTCACACACACTTATCTCTCAGAACTGAGCATGTGGAGAGACGTTCGTTCATCTAGCACAAAGAGAATGGGTTGCAGGCGTTACAGTTACTCTGCTTTCTCAATCTGTTTCCTAGTGCCGGTTTGAAGTTCCTGCATTTTTCACTGTAAACAATAGTTGGAGCTTGTAACTCCCCATATATATGTATGGAGTGGGGTATGCAAATGAAAATAAACTTTGTGTTCCCAACAAGCTAGTTGAAGGACGTCTTTTACACACATTTATCTCTCAGAACTGAACATGTGGAGAGACCTTCGTTCTTCTAGCAATAATGGAACGGGTTACAGGAGAAACTTTTACTCTGGTTTCTCAGTCTGTTTCCTAGAGCCCGTTTGAAGTTCCTGCAGTTTTCACTGTAAAACAGATTTGGACATAGAACCTCCCCATATATATGTATGGATTGGAGGTTGCAACTGAAAAGAATCTTTGTGTTCCCAACAAGCTATTTGAAGGACGGCTTTCACACACAATTATCTCTCAGAACTGAGCATGTAGAGAGACGTTCATTCATCTAGCACAAAGGGAATGCACTGAAGGAGAATCTTTTACTCTGTTTTCTCAGTCTGTTTCCTAGTGCCTGTTTGATTTTCCTGCGTTTTTCACTGTAAAAACGAGATGGAGCTTTTACCTCCCTTTATATATGTATGTATGCAGTTTGCAACTGAAAAGAAACCTTGTGTTCCAAAGAAGCAAGTTGAAGGAATTCTTTCACACACACTTATCTCTCAGAACTGAGCATGTGGATAGACGTTCGTTCATCTAGAACAAAGAGAACGGGTTGCAGGGGTTACAGTTACTCTGCTTTCTCAATCTGTTTCCTAGTGCCGGTTTGAAGTTCCTGCATTTTTCACTGTAAACACTAGTTGGAGCTTGTAACTCCCCATATATATGTATGGAGTGGGGTATGCAAATGAAAATAAACTTTGTGTTCCCAACAAGCAAGGTGAAGGACGTCTTTTACACACATTTATCTCTCAGAACTGAACATGTGGAGAGACGTTCGTTCTTCTAGCAAAAATGGAACGGGTTACAAGAGAAAGTTTTACTCTGGTTTCTCAGTCTGTTTCCTAGTGCCGGTTTGAAGTTCCTGCAGTTTTCACTGTAAAACCGTGTTTGACCTTGTAACTCCCCATATATTTGTATGGAGTGTAGTTTGCAACTGAAAAGAATATTTGTGTTCCCAACAAGATAGATGAATGTCAGCTTTCACACACAATTATCTCTCAGAACTGAGCATGTGGAGAGACCTTCGTTCATCTAGCACAAAAAAGGGTTGTATGGGTAACTGTTACTCTGGTTTCTCAGTCTGTTTCCTTGTGCCGGTTTGAATTTCCTGCAGTTTTCACTGTAAAACCGTGTTGGAGCTAGTAACTCCTCATTTATATGTATTGACTGGGGTTTGAAACTGAAAAGAAACTTTGTGTTCCCAACAAGCTTGGTGAAGTACGGCTTTCACACACACTCATCTCTCACAGCTGAGAATGTGGAGAGACTTTCATTCATCTAGCACAAAGGAACGGTTTGCAGGAGAAAATTTACTCTGGTTTCTCTGTCTGTTTCCAAGTGCAGGTTTGAATTTCCGGCATTATTCACTGTAAAACAGAGTTGGAGCTTTTACCGCCCCATATATATATATGGAGAGCAGTTTGCAACTGAAAAGAATCTTTTTGTTCCCAACAAGCTAGTTGAAGTACGGCTTTCACACACACATATCTCTCAGAACTGAGCATCTGGAGAGACGTTCGTTCATCTAGCACAAAGGGAACGGGTTGCAGGAGAAAGTTTTACTCTGGTTTCTCAGTCTGTTTCCAAGTGCCGTTTTGAAGTTCCTGCAGTTTTCACTGTAAAACCGAATTTGACCTAGTAACTCCCCATATATAATTGTATGGAATGGAGTTTGCAACTGAAAAGGATCTTTGTGTTCCCAACAAGCTAGTTGAAGGACGGCTTTCACACTCAATTATCTCTCAGAACTGAGCATGTGGACAGACATTCTTTCATCTATCACAAAGGGAATGTGTTGAAGTAGAAACTTTTACACCGGTTTCTCAGTCTGTTTCCTCGTGTCGGATAGAAGTTCCTGCAATTTTCACTGTAAAAATGAGTTGGTGATAGTACCTCCACGTATATATTGATGGATTGGGGTTTGCAACTGAAAAGAAAATTTGTGTTCCCAAGAAGCTATGTGAAGGACGGCGTTCACACACACTTATCTCTCAGAACTGAGTATCTGGAGAGACGTTCGTTCATCTAGAATACAGAACGGGTTGTAGTGGTAAGTGTTACTCTGGTTTCTCACTCTGTTTCCTAGTGCCGGTTTGAAGTTCCTGCAGTTTACACGGTGAAACCGAGTTGGAGCTATTACCCCCCATATATATGTATGGAGTTGAATTTGAAACTGAAATAAACTTTGTGTTCCCAACATGCTAGGTGAAGGACGTCTTTCAAACACACTTATCTCTCAGAAATGAGCATGTGGACAGACGTTCGTTCTGCTTGCACAATGGGAACGGGTTGCAGGTGTAACTGTTACTCTGGTTTCTCAGTCTGTTTCCTAGTGCCGGTTTGAAATTCCTGCAGTTTTCACTGTAAAACAGAGTTGGAGATACTACCTCCCCATATAAATGTATGGAGTGGAGTTTGCAACTGAAAAGAATCTTTGTGTTACTACAAGCTAGTTGAAGGACGGCTTTAACACACACTTTTCTCTCAGAAATGAGCATGTGGAGAGACGTTCGTTCATCTAGCACAAAGGGAACGTTTTGCAGGTTTAACTGTTACTCTGGTTTCTCAGTCTGTTTCCTAGTGCCGGTTTGAAGTTCCTGCAGTTTTCACTGTAAAACCGAGTTTGACCTAGTAACCCCCATATATTTTTATGGAGTGGAGTTTGCAACTGAAAAGAATCTTTGTGTTCCCAACAAGCTAGTTGAAGGACGGCTTTCACACACACATATCTCTCAGAAATGAGCATGAGGAGAGACGATCTTTCATCTAGTACAAAGGGAACGGGTTACAGGAGAAACTTTTACTGTGGTTTCTCAGTCTGTTTACTAGTGCCGGTCTGAATTTCCTGCAGTTTTCACTGTAAAACAGAGTTGGAGGTACTACCTCCCCATATATATGTACGGAGTGGAGTTTGCAACTGAAAAGAATCTTCCTTTTCCCAACAAGCTATGTTTAAAATGGCTTTCACACACACTTATCTCTCAGAACTGAGCATGTGGAGAGGCGTTCGTTCTTCTAGCACAAAGTAAACGGGTTATAGGAGAAACTTTTACGCTGGTTTCTCAGTCTGTTTCCTAGTGCCGGTTTGAAGTTCCTGCAGTTTTCACTGTAAAACCGAGTTTGACCTAGTAACTGCCCATATATTTGTATGGAGTGGTGTTTTCAACTGAAAAGAATCTTTGTGTTACTACAAGCTAGTTGAAGGATGGCTTTAACACACATTCCTCTCAGAACTGAGCATGTGGAGTGACGTTCATTCATCTAGCACTTTTGGAACGGTTTGCAGTGTTAAATGTTACTCTGGTTTCTCAGTCTGTTTCCTAGTGCCGGTCTGAATTTCCTGCAGTTTTCACTGTAAAACAGAGTTGGAGCTACTACCTCCCAATATATATGTATGGAGTGGAGTTTGCAACTAAGAAGAATCTCCCTGTTCCCAACAAGCTATGTTAAAAACGGCTTTCACACACACTTATCTCTCAGAACTGATCATGTGGAGAGACGTTCGTTCACCTAGCACAAAGGGAACGGTTTGCAAAGTTAAGTGTTACTCTGGTTTCTCAGTCTGTTTCCTAGTGCCGGTTTGAAGTTCCTGCAGTTTTCACTGTAAAACCGGGTTTGACCTAGTAACTCCCCATATATTTGTATGGAGTGGAATTTTCAACTGAAAAGGATCTTTGTGTTCCCAACAAGCTAGGTGAAGGACGGCTTTCACACACACTTATCTCTCACAACTGAGCATGAGGAGAGAAGTTCTTTCATCTAGCACAAAGGGATTGTGTTGCAGTAGAATCTTTTACTCTGGATTCTCAGTCTGTTTCCTAGTGGTGGTTTGACGTTCCTGCATTTTTCACTGTAAAACCGAGTTGGAGCTTGTACCTCTCCATATATATGTGTGGATTGGAGTTTGCAACTGAAAAGAAACTTTGTGTTCCCAACAAGCTATTTGAAGGACGGCTTTCACACAAACATATCTCTCAGAACTGAGCATTTGGAGAGACGTTCGTTCATCTAGATCAAATGGAAAGAGTTGCAGGGTAACTCTTATTCTGCTTTCTCAGTCTGTTTAATTGTTCCGGTTTGAAGTTCCTGCAGTTTTCACTGTAAAACCGAGTTTGGGCTAGTAACTACCCATATATTTGTATGGATTGGAGATTGCAACTGAAAAGAAATTTTGTGTTCCCAAAAAGCTGGGTGAAGTACGGCTTTCACACACACTTATCACTCAGAACCAAGCATTTGGAGAGAAGTTCGTTCTTCTAGCACAAATGGAACGGTTTTCAGGCGAAATTTTACTCTGGTTTCTCAGTCTGTTTCCTAGTGACTGTTTGATGTTCCTGCAGTTTTAACTGTAAAATCGTGTTGGAGCTAGTACCTCCCCATATATATGTATGGAGTGGAGATTGCAACTGAAAAGAAACTTTGTGTTCCCAACAAGCTAGTTGAAGGACGTCTTTCACACACATATTTATCTCTCAGAACTGAGCATGTGGAGAGAATTTTGTTCTTCTAGCAAAAAGGGAACGGGTAACAGGAGAAAATTTTCTCCGGTTTCTCAGTCTGTTTCCTGGTGCCGGTTTGAAGTTCCTGCAGTTTTCACTATAAAACAGAGTTTGACTTAGTAAATACCCATATATTTGTATGGAGTGGAGTTTGCAACTGAAAAGAATCTTTGTGTTCAAAACAAGCTAGGTGAAGTATGGATTTCACACACTTATCTATCAGATCTGAGCATGTGGACAGATGTTCGTTCATCTAGCACTAAGAACGGGTTGTAGGGGTAACTGTTACTCTCGTTTCTCAGTCTGTTTCTTAGTGCCGGTTTGAAGTTCCTGCAGTTTTCAATGTAAAAAATAGTTGGATCTAGTACTTCCCATATATATGTATGGAGTGGACTTTGCAACTGAAAAGAAACTTTGTGTTCCAAACAAGCTAGGTGAAGGACGGCTTTCACACACACATATCTCTCAGATCTGAGCATGTGGAGAAATGTTCTTTCATCTAGCACAAGGGGAAAGGGTTTCAGGAGAAACTTTTAATCTGGTTTCTCATTCTGTTTCCTAGTGCCAGTTTGAAGTTCCTACAGTTTTCACTGTAAAACCGAGTTGGAGATAGTACCTCCCTCTATATATATATGGAGTGGAGTTTTCACCTGAAAAGAAACTTTGTGTTCCCATCAAGGTAGGTGAAGGCGGCTTTCACACACAATAATCTCTAAGAACTGAGCATGTGGAGAGACGTTCGTTCATCTAGCACAAAGGATACAGATGCAGGAGAAACCTTTACTCTGGTTTCTCAGTCTGTTTCCTAGTGCCGGTTTGAAGTTCCTGCAATTTTCACTGTAAAACCGAGGTGGAGCTAGTAACTACCCATATATATGTATGGAGTGGAGTTTGCAACTGAAAAGAACTTTGTGTTCCGAACAAGCTAGGTTAAGGACGGCTTTCACAGACAATTATCTCTCAGAACTGAGCATGTGGAGAGACGTTCGTTCATCTAGAACAAAGTGAACGGTTTGCAGGTTTACTGTTACTCTGGATTCTCAGTCTCTTTCCTAATGCCTGTTTGAAGTTCCTGCAGTTTTCACTGTAAAACCGAGTTGGAGCTAGTACCTCCATATATATATGTATGGAGTGGAGTTTGCAACTGAAAAGAAACTTTGTGTTCCCAACAAGCTTGGTGAAGGACGGCTTTCACACACACTTATCTCTCAGAACTGAACATGTGGAGAGACATTCGTTCTTCTAGCAGAAAAGGAATGCGTTGCTGTGGTAACTGTTACTGTTGTTTCTCAGTGTGTTTCCTAGTGCCGGTTTGAAGTTCCTGCAGTTTTCACCGTAAAACCGATTTGGAGCTAGTACCTCCCAATAAATATGTATGGAGTATAGTTTGCAACTGAAAAGAAACTTTGTGTTCCCAACAAGCTATGAGAAAGACGGCTTTCACACAATATTATCTCTCAGAACTGAGCATGTGGTGAGACGTTCGTTCTTCTAGCACAAAGGGAACGGTTTACAGGAGAAAGTTTTTCTCTGGTTTCTCAGTTTGTTTCCTAGTGAAGGTTTGAAGTTCCTGCAGTTTTCACTGTAAAATCCAGTAGAAGCTAGTACCTCCCCATATATATATATGGAGTGGAGTTTGCAACTGAAAAGAATCTTTGTGTTCCCAACAAGTTATGAGAAGGACGGCTTTCACACACAATTATCTCTCAGAACTGAGCATGTGCTGAGACGTTCGTTCATCTAGCACAAAGGGAAAAGATTACAGGAGAATCTTTTACTCTGGTTTCTCAGTCTGTTTCTTTGTGCCGGTTAATATTTACTACAGTTTTCATGGTAAAACCAAGTTGGAGCTAGTACCTCCCCATATATATGTATGGAGTTGTGTTTGCAACTGAAAAGAAACTTTGTGTTCCCAACAAGCTATGTGAAGTTCGGCTTTCACACACAAATATCCCTCAGAACTGAGCATGCGGAGAGACGTTCGTTCTTCTAGCACAAAAGGAACGGTTTACAGGAGAAAGTTTTTCTCTGGTTTCTCAGTTTGTTTCCTAGTGCCGGTTTGAAGTTCCTGCAGTTTTCTCTTTAAAACACTGTTGGAGCTAGTACCTCCCCATATATATGTATTGGGTGGAGTTTGCTACTGAAAAGAAACTTAGTGTTCCCAACATGGTAGGTGAAGGACAGCTTTCACACACACTTATCTCTCAGAACTGAGCATGTGGTGAGACATTCGTTCATGTAGCACAAAGGGAACGGGTGGATGGAGAAATTTTACTCTGGTTTCTCAGTCTGTTCCTAGTGCCGGTTTGAAGTTCCTGCAGTTTTTACTGTAAAATAGAGTTGGAGCTAGTAACTCCCCACATATATGTATTGGGAGGAGTTTGCAACTGAAAAGAAACTTTGTGTTCCCAACATGGTAGGTGAAGGACGGCTTTCACACACACTTAGCTCTCACAACTGAGCATGTGGTGAGACGTTCTTTCATCTAGCACAAGGGGAACGGGTTGCAGGAGAAACTATTAATCTGGTTTCTCTGTCTGTTTCCTAGAGCCTGTTTGAAGTTCCTGCAGTTTTAAGTGTAAAACATAGTTGGAGCTAGGACCTACCTATATATATATATGGAGTGGAGATTGCAACTGAAAATAAACTTTGAGTTCCCAACAAGATAGGTGAAGGACGGCTTTCTCACACACTTATCTCTCAGAACCTAACATGTGGAGAGACGTTCGTTCTTCTAGCACAAAGGGAACACTTTGCAGTGGTAACTGTTACTCTGGTTTCTCAGTCTGTTTCCTAGTGCAGGTTTGAATTTCCTGCAGTTTTCATTGTAAAACCGAGTTCGACCTAGTAACTACCCTTATATTTGTATGGAGTGTAGTTTGCTACTGAAAAGAAACTTTGTGTTCCCAACAAGCTGGGTGAAAGACGGCTTTCACACACACTTATTTCTCAGAACCTAGCATGTGGAGAGTTGTTCATTCTCTAGTACAAAGGGAACGGGTTGCAGGAGAAACTTTTACTCTGGTTTCTCAGTCTGTTTCCTAGTGCTGGTTTGAAGTTCCTGCAGATTTCACTGTAAAACCGATTTGGAGCTATTACCTTTCCATATATATGTATGGAGTGGAGTTTGCAACTTAAAAGAAACTTTGTGTTCCCAACAAGCTAGGAGAAGGACGTCTTTCACACATATTTATCTCTCAGAACTGAGCATGCGGAGAGACGTTTGTTCTTCTAGCACAAAGGGAACGGGTAACAAGGGAAACCTTTACTCTGGCTTCTCAGTCTGTTTCCTAGTACCGGGTTAAAGTTCCTGCAATTTTCACTGTAAAACCGAATTTGACCTAGTAACTCCCCATATATTTGTATGGAGTGGAGATTGCAACTGAAAAGAATCTTTGTCTTCCCAACAAGCTAGGTGAAAGACGGCTTTCACACTCAATTATCTCTCAGAACTGAGCATGTGGAGAGACGTTCTTTCATCTATCACAAAGGGAATGTGTTGCAGTAGAAACTTTTACACCGGTTTCTCAGTCTGTTTCCTCGTGTCGGATTGAAGTTCCTGCAATTTTCACTGTAAAACCGAGTTGGTGCTAGTACCTCCACATATATATTGATGGATTGGGGTTTGCAACTGAAAAGAAAATTTGTGTTCCCAACAAGCTATATGAAGTACGGCATTCACACACACTTATGTCTCAGAACTGAGCATCTGGAGAGACGTTCGTTCATCTAGAATACAGAACGGGTGGTAGGGGTAAGTGTTACTCTGGTTTCTCAGTCTGTTTCCTAGTGCCGGTTTGAAGTTCCTGCAGTTTCACGGTAAAACCGAGTTGGAGGTAGTACCCCCCCATATATATGTATGGAGTGGAATTTGAAACTGAAATAAACTTTGTTTTCCCAACATGCTAGGTGAAGGACGTCTTTCAAACACAATTATCTCTCAGAAATGAGCATGTGCACAGACGTTCGTTCTGCTTGCACAATGGGAACGGGTTGCAGGGTTAACTGTTACTCTGGTTTCTCAGTCTGTTTCCTAGTGCCGGTTTGAATTTCCTGCAGTTTTCACTGTAAAACAGAGTTGGAGCTACTACCTCCCCATATATATGTATGGAGTGGAGTTTGCAACTGAAAGAATCTTTGTGTTACTACAAGCTACTAGAAGGACGGCTTTAACACACACTTTTCTCTCAGAACTGAGCATGTGGAGAGACGTTCGTTTATCTAGCACAAAGGGAACGGTTTGCAGGTTTAACTGTTACTCTAGTTTCTCAGTCTGTTTCCTAGTGCCGATTTGAAGTTCCTGCAGTTTTCACTGTAAAACCGCGTTTGACCTAGTAACTCCCCATATATTTTTATGGAGTGGAGTTTGCAACTGAAAAGAATCTTTGTGTTCCCAACAAGCTAGGTGAAGGACGGCTTCCACACACAATTTTCTCTCAGAACTGATCATGTGGAGAGACGTTCTTTCATCTATCACAAAGGGAATGTGTTGCAGTAGAAACTTTTACACCGGTTTCTCAGTCTGTTTCCTCGTGTCGGATTGAAGTTCCTGCAATTTTCACTGTAAAACCGAGTTGGTGCTAGTACCTCCACATATATATTGCTGGATTGGGGTTTGCAACTGAAAAGAAAATTTTTGTTCCCAACAAGCTATGTGAAGGCGGCATTCACACACACTTATCTCTCAGAACTGAGCATCTGGAGAGACGTTCGTTCATCTAGAATACAGAACGGGTGTTAGCGGTAAGTGTTACTCTGGTTTCTCAGTCTGTTTCCCAGTGCCGGTTTGAAGTTCCTGCAGTTTACACGGTAAAACCGAGTTGGAGGTAGTACCCCCCATATATATGTATGGAGTGGAATTTGAAACTGAAATAAACTTTGTGTTCCCAACATGCTAGGTGAAGGACGTCTTTCAAACACACTTATCTCTCAGAAATGAGCATGTGGACAGACGTTCGTTCAGCTTGCACAATGGGAACGGGTTGCAGGGGTAACTGTTACTCTGGATTCTCAGTCTGTTTCCTAGTGCCGGTTTGAATTTCCTGCAGTTTTCACTGTAAAACAGAGTTGGAGCTACTACCTCCCCATATATATGTATGGAGTGGAGTTAGCAACTGAAAGAATCTTTGTGTTACTACAAGCTAGTTGAAGGACGGCTTTAACACACACTTTTCTCTCAGAACTGAGCATGTGGAGAGACGTTCGTTCATCTAGCACAAAGGGAACGGTTTGCAGGTTTAACTGTTACTCTAGATTCTCAGTCTGTTTCCTAGTGCCGTTTTGAAGTTCCTGCAGTTTTCACTGTAAAACCGAGTTTGACCTAGTAACTCCCCATATATTTTTATGGAGTGGAGTTTGCAACTGAAAAGAATCTTTGTGTTCCCAACAAGCTAGTTGAAGGACGGCTTTCACACACACTTTTCTCTCAGAACTGAGCATGTGGAGAGACGTGCGTTCATCTAGCACAAAGGGAACTGTTTGCAGGTTTAACTGTTACTCTGGTTTCTCAGTCTGTTTCCTAGTGCCGGTCTGAATTTCCTGAAGTTTTCACTGTAAAACAGAGTTGGAGCTACTACCTCCCAATATATATGTATGGAGTGGTTTTTGCAACTGAAAAGTATCTTCCTGTTCCCAACAAGCTATGTTAGAAATGGCTTTCACACACACTTATCTCTCAGAACTGAGCATTTGGAGAGACGTTCGTTCATCTAGCACAAAGGGAATGTTTTGCAGGTTTAAGTGTTACTCTGGTTTCTCAGTCTGTTTCCTAGTGCCGGTTTGAAGTTCCTGCAGTTTTCACTGTAAAACCGAGTTTGACCTAGTAACTCCCCATATATTTGTATGGAGTGGAATTTTCAACTGAAAAGGATCTTTGTGTTCCCAACAAGCTAGGTGAAGGACGGCTTTCACACACACTTATCTCTCACAACTTAGCATATGGAGAGACGTTCTTTCATCTAGCACAAAGGGATTGTGTTGCAGTAGATCCTTTTACTCTGGATTCTCAGTCTGTTTCCTACTGGCGGTTTGAAGTTCCTGCATTTTTCACTGTAAAATCGAGTTGGAGCTTGTACCTCTCCATATATATGTGTGGATTGGAGTTTGCAACTGAAAAGAAACTTTGTGTTCCCTACAAGCTATGTGAAGTACGACATTCACACACACTTATCTCAGAACAGAGCATGTGGAGAGACTTTCGTTCATTTAGCACAAAGAACGGGTTTTAGGGGTATCTGTTACTCTGGTTTCTCAGTCTCTTTCCTAATGCCTTTTTGAATTTCCAGCAGTTTTCACTGTAAAACCGAGTTGGAGCTTTTACCTCCCTTTATATATGTATGTAGTGCAGTTTGCAACTGAAAAGAAACCTTGTGTTCCAAAGAAGCAAGTTGAAGGACTTTTTTCACACACACTTATCTCTCAGAACTGAGCATGTGGAGAGACGTTCGTTCATCTAGCACAAATGAACGGTTTGCAGGAGAAAATTTACTCTGGTTTCTCTGTCTGTTTCCAAGTGCAGGTTTGAATTTCCGGCATTATTCACTGTAAAACAGAGTTGGAGATTTTACCGCCCCATATATATGTATGGAGTGCAGTTTGCAACTGAAAAGAAAATTTGTGTTCCCAACAAGCTAGTTGAAGGACGGCTTTCACACAAACATATCTCTCAGAACTGAGCATTTGGAGAGATGTTCGTTCATCTAGATCAAATGGAAAGAGTTGCAGGGGTAACTGTTATTCTGCTTTCTCAGTCTGTTTCCTAGTTCCGGTTTGAATTTCCTGCAGTTTTCACTGTAAAACCGAGTTTTAGCTAGAAACTACCCATATATTTGTATGGATTGGAGATTGCAACTTAAAAGAAACTTTGTGTTCCCAAAAAGCTGGGTGAAGTACGGCTTTCACACACACTTATCACTCAGAACCAAGCATTTGGAGAGAAGTTCGTTCTTTTAGCACAAATGGAACGGTTTTTAGGAGAAATTTTACTCTGGTTTCTCAGTCTGTTTCCTAGTGCCGGTTTGATGTTCCTGCAGTTTTCACTGTAAAATCGTGTTGGAGCTAGTACCTCCCCATATATATGTATGGAGTGGAGTTTGCAACTGAAAAGAAACTTTGTGTTCCCAACAAGCTAGTTGAAGGACGTCTTTCACACACATATTTATCTCTCAGAACTGAGCATGTGGAGAGAATTTTGTTCTTCTAGCAAAAAGGGAACGGGCAACAGGAGAAAATTTTCTCCGGTTTCTCAGTCTGTTTCCTGGTGCCGGTTTGAAGTTCCTGCAGTTTTCACTGTAAAACAGAGTTTGACCTAGTAAATACCCATATATTTGTATGGAGTGGAGTTTGCAACTGAAAAGAATCTTTGTGTTCCCAACAAGCTAGATGAAGTATGGGTTTCACACACTTATCTCTCAGAACTGAGCATGTGGAGAGATGTTCGTTCATCTAGCACTAAGAACGGGTTGTAGGGGTAACTGTTACTCTCGTTTCTCAGTCTGTTTCTTAGTGCCGGTTTGAAGATCCTGCAGTTTCAATGTAAAATAGAGTTGGAGCTAGTACCAACCCATATATATGTATGGAGTGGAGTTTGCAACTGAAAAGAATCTTTGTGTTCCCAACATGCTAGGTGAAGGACGTTTTTCACACACACTTATCTCTGAGAACTGAGCATGTGGTGAGACGTTTGTTCATTTATCACAAAGGGAAACGGTTACAGGAGAAGCTTTTACTCTGGTTTCTCAGTCTGTTTCTTAGCGCCGGTTAGATATTCCTGCAGTTTTCACTGTAAAACCGAGTTGGAGCTAGTATCTCCCCATATATATGTATGGAGTGATGTTTGCAACTGAAAAGAAACTTTGTGTTCCCAAAAAGCTAGTTGAAGTAAGGCTTTCACAAACACTTATCTCTCAGAACTGAACATGTGGAGAGACGTTCGTTCGTCTTGCACAAAGGGAACGGGTTGCATTAGAAACTTTTACTCTGGTTTCCATTCTGTTTCCTAGGGCCGGAATGAAGTTCCTGCAGTTTTCACTGTAAAACCGAGGTGGATCTACTACCTCCCATATATATGTATGGAGTGGAGATTGCAACTGAAAAGAAACTTTGTGTTCCAAACAAGCTAGGTGAAAGACGGCTTTCACACACACTTATCTCTCAGAACTGAGCATGAGGAGAGACGTTCGTTCATCTAGCACAAAGGGAAATGGTTGCAGGAAAATCTTTTACTCTGGTTTTTCAGTCTTTTCCCTAATGTCGTTTTGAAGTTCCTGCAGTTTTCATTGTAAAACCGAGTTGGAGCTACTACCTCCCCATATATATATATGGATTGGGGTTTGCATCTGAAAAGAAATTTTGTGTTCCCAACAAGCTAGGTGAAGGACGGCTTTCACACACACTTATCTCTCAGAACTGAGAATGTGGACAGACATTCGTTCTTCATGCACAAAGGGAACGCGTTGCAGTGGTAACTGTTATTCTTGTTTCTCAGTGAGTTTCCTAGTGCCGGTTTGAAGTTCCTGCAGTTTTCACTGTAAAACCGAGTTGGATCTAGTACCTCCCATATATATGTATGGAGTGGAGTTTGCAACTGAAAAGAAACTTTGTGTTCCAAACAAGCTAGGTGAAGGACGGCTTTCACACACACTTATCTCTCAGATCTGAGCATGTGGAGAAATGTTCTTTCATCTAGCACAAGGGGAAAGGGTTTCAGGGGAAACTTTTAATCTGGTTTCTCATTCTGTTTCCTAGTGCCAGTTTGAAGTTCCTGCAGTTTTCACTGTAAAACCGATTTGGAGTTAGTACCTCCCTATATATATGTATGGAGTGGAGTTTTCACCTCAAAAGAAACATTGTGTTCCCAACAAGGTAGGTGAAGGCGGCTTTCACACACAATAATCTCTCAGAACTGAGCATGTTGAGAGACGTTCGTTCATCTAGCACAAAGGATACGGATGCAGGAGAAACCTTTACTCTGGTTTCTCAGTCTGTTTCCTAGTGCCGGTTTGAAGTTCCTGCAATTTTCACCGTAAAACCGATTTGGTGCTAGTACCTCCCAATATATATGTATGGAGTATAGTTTGCAACTGAAAAGAAACTTTGTGTTCCCAACAAGCTAGATGAAGTATGGGTTTCACACACTTATCTCTCAGAACTGAGCATGTGGAGAGATGTTCGTTCATCTAGCACTAAGAACGGGTTGTAGGGGTAACTGTTACTCTCGTTTCTCAGTCTGTTTCTTAGTGCCGGTTTGAAGATCCTGCAGTTTCAATGTAAAATAGAGTTGGAGCTAGTACCAACCCATATATATGTATGGAGTGGAGTTTGCAACTGAAAAGAATCTTTGTGTTCCCAACATGCTAGGTGAAGGACGTTTTTCACACACACTTATCTCTGAGAACTGAGCATGTGGTGAGACGTTTGTTCATTTATCACAAAGGGAAACGGTTACAGGAGAAGCTTTTACTCTGGTTTCTCAGTCTGTTTCTTAGCGCCGGTTAGATATTCCTGCAGTTTTCACTGTAAAACCGAGTTGGAGCTAGTATCTCCCCATATATATGTATGGAGTGATGTTTGCAACTGAAAAGAAACTTTGTGTTCCCAAAAAGCTAGTTGAAGTAAGGCTTTCACAAACACTTATCTCTCAGAACTGAACATGTGGAGAGACGTTCGTTCGTCTTGCACAAAGGGAACGGGTTGCATTAGAAACTTTTACTCTGGTTTCCATTCTGTTTCCTAGGGCCGGAATGAAGTTCCTGCAGTTTTCACTGTAAAACCGAGGTGGATCTACTACCTCCCATATATATGTATGGAGTGGAGATTGCAACTGAAAAGAAACTTTGTGTTCCAAACAAGCTAGGTGAAAGACGGCTTTCACACACACTTATCTCTCAGAACTGAGCATGAGGAGAGACGTTCGTTCATCTAGCACAAAGGGAAATGGTTGCAGGAAAATCTTTTACTCTGGTTTTTCAGTCTTTTCCCTAATGTCGTTTTGAAGTTCCTGCAGTTTTCATTGTAAAACCGAGTTGGAGCTACTACCTCCCCATATATATATATGGATTGGGGTTTGCATCTGAAAAGAAATTTTGTGTTCCCAACAAGCTAGGTGAAGGACGGCTTTCACACACACTTATCTCTCAGAACTGAGAATGTGGACAGACATTCGTTCTTCATGCACAAAGGGAACGCGTTGCAGTGGTAACTGTTATTCTTGTTTCTCAGTGAGTTTCCTAGTGCCGGTTTGAAGTTCCTGCAGTTTTCACTGTAAAACCGAGTTGGATCTAGTACCTCCCATATATATGTATGGAGTGGAGTTTGCAACTGAAAA
Source organism: Camelus dromedarius (assembly GCF_036321535.1). NCBI lineage: Eukaryota > Metazoa > Chordata > Mammalia > Artiodactyla > Camelidae > Camelus > Camelus dromedarius. Next base: position 9,875,243 of record NC_087470.1, on the reverse strand, counting down.
GAAACTTTGTGTTCCAAACAAGCTAGGTGAAGGACGGCTTTCACACACACTTATCTCTCAGATCTGAGCATGTGGAGAAATGTTCTTTCATCTAGCACAAGGGGAAAGGGTTTCAGGGGAAACTTTTAATCTGGTTTCTCATTCTGTTTCCTAGTGCCAGTTTGAAGTTCCTGCAGTTTTCACTGTAAAACCGATTTGGAGTTAGTACCTCCCTATATATATGTATGGAGTGGAGTTTTCACCTCAAAAGAAACATTGTGTTCCCAACAAGGTAGGTGAAGGCGGCTTTCACACACAATAATCTCTCAGAACTGAGCATGTTGAGAGACGTTCGTTCATCTAGCACAAAGGATACGGATGCAGGAGAAACCTTTACTCTGGTTTCTCAGTCTGTTTCCTAGTGCCGGTTTGAAGTTCCTGCAATTTTCACCGTAAAACCGATTTGGTGCTAGTACCTCCCAATATATATGTATGGAGTATAGTTTGCAACTGAAAAGAAACTTTGTGTTCCCAACAAGCTAGATGAAGTATGGGTTTCACACACTTATCTCTCAGAACTGAGCATGTGGAGAGATGTTCGTTCATCTAGCACTAAGAACGGGTTGTAGGGGTAACTGTTACTCTCGTTTCTCAGTCTGTTTCTTAGTGCCGGTTTGAAGATCCTGCAGTTTCAATGTAAAATAGAGTTGGAGCTAGTACCAACCCATATATATGTATGGAGTGGAGTTTGCAACTGAAAAGAATCTTTGTGTTCCCAACATGCTAGGTGAAGGACGTTTTTCACACACACTTATCTCTGAGAACTGAGCATGTGGTGAGACGTTTGTTCATTTATCACAAAGGGAAACGGTTACAGGAGAAGCTTTTACTCTGGTTTCTCAGTCTGTTTCTTAGCGCCGGTTAGATATTCCTGCAGTTTTCACTGTAAAACCGAGTTGGAGCTAGTATCTCCCCATATATATGTATGGAGTGATGTTTGCAACTGAAAAGAAACTTTGTGTTCCCAAAAAGCTAGTTGAAGTAAGGCTTTCACAAACACTTATCTCTCAGAACTGAACATGTGGAGAGACGTTCGTTCGTCTTGCACAAAGGGAACGGGTTGCATTAGAAACTTTTACTCTGGTTTCCATTCTGTTTCCTAGGGCCGGAATGAAGTTCCTGCAGTTTTCACTGTAAAACCGAGGTGGATCTACTACCTCCCATATATATGTATGGAGTGGAGATTGCAACTGAAAAGAAACTTTGTGTTCCAAACAAGCTAGGTGAAAGACGGCTTTCACACACACTTATCTCTCAGAACTGAGCATGAGGAGAGACGTTCGTTCATCTAGCACAAAGGGAAATGGTTGCAGGAAAATCTTTTACTCTGGTTTTTCAGTCTTTTCCCTAATGTCGTTTTGAAGTTCCTGCAGTTTTCATTGTAAAACCGAGTTGGAGCTACTACCTCCCCATATATATATATGGATTGGGGTTTGCATCTGAAAAGAAATTTTGTGTTCCCAACAAGCTAGGTGAAGGACGGCTTTCACACACACTTATCTCTCAGAACTGAGAATGTGGACAGACATTCGTTCTTCATGCACAAAGGGAACGCGTTGCAGTGGTAACTGTTATTCTTGTTTCTCAGTGAGTTTCCTAGTGCCGGTTTGAAGTTCCTGCAGTTTTCACTGTAAAACCGAGTTGGATCTAGTACCTCCCATATATATGTATGGAGTGGAGTTTGCAACTGAAAAGAAACTTTGTGTTCCAAACAAGCTAGGTGAAGGACGGCTTTCACACACACTTATCTCTCAGATCTGAGCATGTGGAGAAATGTTCTTTCATCTAGCACAAGGGGAAAGGGTTTCAGGGGAAACTTTTAATCTGGTTTCTCATTCTGTTTCCTAGTGCCAGTTTGAAGTTCCTGCAGTTTTCACTGTAAAACCGATTTGGAGTTAGTACCTCCCTATATATATGTATGGAGTGGAGTTTTCACCTCAAAAGAAACATTGTGTTCCCAACAAGGTAGGTGAAGGCGGCTTTCACACACAATAATCTCTCAGAACTGAGCATGTTGAGAGACGTTCGTTCATCTAGCACAAAGGATACGGATGCAGGAGAAACCTTTACTCTGGTTTCTCAGTCTGTTTCCTAGTGCCGGTTTGAAGTTCCTGCAATTTTCACCGTAAAACCGATTTGGTGCTAGTACCTCCCAATATATATGTATGGAGTATAGTTTGCAACTGAAAAGAAACTTTGTGTTCCCAACAAGCTAGATGAAGTATGGGTTTCACACACTTATCTCTCAGAACTGAGCATGTGGAGAGATGTTCGTTCATCTAGCACTAAGAACGGGTTGTAGGGGTAACTGTTACTCTCGTTTCTCAGTCTGTTTCTTAGTGCCGGTTTGAAGATCCTGCAGTTTCAATGTAAAATAGAGTTGGAGCTAGTACCAACCCATATATATGTATGGAGTGGAGTTTGCAACTGAAAAGAATCTTTGTGTTCCCAACATGCTAGGTGAAGGACGTTTTTCACACACACTTATCTCTGAGAACTGAGCATGTGGTGAGACGTTTGTTCATTTATCACAAAGGGAAACGGTTACAGGAGAAGCTTTTACTCTGGTTTCTCAGTCTGTTTCTTAGCGCCGGTTAGATATTCCTGCAGTTTTCACTGTAAAACCGAGTTGGAGCTAGTATCTCCCCATATATATGTATGGAGTGATGTTTGCAACTGAAAAGAAACTTTGTGTTCCCAAAAAGCTAGTTGAAGTAAGGCTTTCACAAACACTTATCTCTCAGAACTGAACATGTGGAGAGACGTTCGTTCGTCTTGCACAAAGGGAACGGGTTGCATTAGAAACTTTTACTCTGGTTTCCATTCTGTTTCCTAGGGCCGGAATGAAGTTCCTGCAGTTTTCACTGTAAAACCGAGGTGGATCTACTACCTCCCATATATATGTATGGAGTGGAGATTGCAACTGAAAAGAAACTTTGTGTTCCAAACAAGCTAGGTGAAAGACGGCTTTCACACACACTTATCTCTCAGAACTGAGCATGAGGAGAGACGTTCGTTCATCTAGCACAAAGGGAAATGGTTGCAGGAAAATCTTTTACTCTGGTTTTTCAGTCTTTTCCCTAATGTCGTTTTGAAGTTCCTGCAGTTTTCATTGTAAAACCGAGTTGGAGCTACTACCTCCCCATATATATATATGGATTGGGGTTTGCATCTGAAAAGAAATTTTGTGTTCCCAACAAGCTAGGTGAAGGACGGCTTTCACACACACTTATCTCTCAGAACTGAGAATGTGGACAGACATTCGTTCTTCATGCACAAAGGGAACGCGTTGCAGTGGTAACTGTTATTCTTGTTTCTCAGTGAGTTTCCTAGTGCCGGTTTGAAGTTCCTGCAGTTTTCACTGTAAAACCGAGTTGGATCTAGTACCTCCCATATATATGTATGGAGTGGAGTTTGCAACTGAAAAGAAACTTTGTGTTCCAAACAAGCTAGGTGAAGGACGGCTTTCACACACACTTATCTCTCAGATCTGAGCATGTGGAGAAATGTTCTTTCATCTAGCACAAGGGGAAAGGGTTTCAGGGGAAACTTTTAATCTGGTTTCTCATTCTGTTTCCTAGTGCCAGTTTGAAGTTCCTGCAGTTTTCACTGTAAAACCGATTTGGAGTTAGTACCTCCCTATATATATGTATGGAGTGGAGTTTTCACCTCAAAAGAAACATTGTGTTCCCAACAAGGTAGGTGAAGGCGGCTTTCACACACAATAATCTCTCAGAACTGAGCATGTTGAGAGACGTTCGTTCATCTAGCACAAAGGATACGGATGCAGGAGAAACCTTTACTCTGGTTTCTCAGTCTGTTTCCTAGTGCCGGTTTGAAGTTCCTGCAATTTTCACCGTAAAACCGATTTGGTGCTAGTACCTCCCAATATATATGTATGGAGTATAGTTTGCAACTGAAAAGAAACTTTGTGTTCCCAACAAGCTATGAGAAAGACGGCTTTCACACACAATTATCTCTCAGTACTGAGCATGTGGAGAGACGTTCGTTCATCTAGAACAAAGTGAACGGGTTGCAGGTTTACTGTTACTCTGGTTTCTCAGTCTCTTTCCTAGTGCCTGTTTGAAGTTCCTGCAGTTTTCACCGTAAAACCGATTTGGAGCTAGTACCTCCCAATATATATGTATGGAGTATAGTTTGCAACTGAAAAGAAACTTTGTGTTCCAAACAAGCTATGAGAAAGACGGCTTTCACACACAATTATCTCTCAGAACTGAGCATGTGGTGAGACTTTCGTTCATATAGCACAATGGGAAAAGATTACAGGAGAATCTTTTACTCTGGTTTCTCAGTCTGTTTCTTTGTGCCGGTTAATATTTACTACAGTTTTCATGGTAAAACCAAGTTGGAGCTAGTACCTCCCCATATATATGTATGGAGTTGTGTTTGCAACTGAAAAGAAACTTTGTGTTCCCAACAAGCTATGTGAAGTTCGGCTTTCACACACAAATATCCCTCAGAACTGAGCATGCGGAGAGACGTTCGTTCTTCTAGTACAAAAGGAACGGTTTACAGGAGAAAGTTTTTCTCTGGTTTCTCAGTTTGTTTCCTAGTGCCGGTTTGAAGTTCCTGCAGTTTTCTCTTTAAAACACTGTTGGAGCTAGTACCTCCCCATATATATGTATTGGGTGGAGTTTGCTACTGAAAAGAAACTTAGTGTTCCCAACATGGTAGGTGAAGGACAGCTTTCACACACACTTATCTCTCAGAACTGAGCATGTGGTGAGACATTCGTTCATGTAGCACAAAGGGAACGGGTGGATGGAGAAATTTTACTCTGGTTTCTCAGTCTGTTCCTAGTGCCGGTTTGAAGTTCCTGCAGTTTTTACTGTAAAATAGAGTTGGAGCTAGTAACTCCCCACATATATGTATTGGGAGGAGTTTGCAACTGAAAAGAAACTTTGTGTTCCCAACATGGTAGGTGAAGGACGGCTTTCACACACACTTAGCTCTCACAACTGAGCATGTGGTGAGACGTTCTTTCATCTAGCACAAGGGGAATGGGTTGCAGGAGAAACTATTAATCTGGTTTCTCTGTCTGTTTCCTAGAGCCTGTTTGAAGTTCCTGCAGTTTTAAGTGTAAAACATAGTTGGAGCTAGGACCTACCTATATATATATATGGAGTGGAGATTGCAACTGAAAATAAACTTTGAGTTCCCAACAAGATAGGTGAAGGACGGCTTTCTCACACACTTATCTCTCAGAACCTAACATGTGGAGAGACGTTCGTTCTTCTAGCACAAAGGGAACACTTTGCAGTGGTAACTGTTACTCTGGTTTCTCAGTCTGTTTCCTAGTGCAGGTTTGAATTTCCTGCAGTTTTCATTGTAAAACCGAGTTCGACCTAGTAACTACCCTTATAATTGTATGGAGTGTAGTTTGCTACTGAAAAGAAACTTTGTGTTCCCAACAAGCTGGGTGAAAGACGGCTTTCACACACACTTATTTCTCAGAACCTAGCATGTGGAGAGTTGTTCATTCTCTAGTACAAAGGGAACGGGTTGCAGGAGAAACTTTTACTCTGGTTTCTCAGTCTGTTTCCTAGTGCTGGTTTGAAGTTCCTGCAGTTTTCACTGTAAAACCGATTTGGAGCTATTACCTTTCCATATATATGTATGGAGTGGAGTTTGCAACTTAAAAGAAACTTTGTGTTCCCAACAAGCTAGGAGAAGGACGTCTTTCACACATATTTGTCTCTCAGAACTGAGCATGCGGAGAGACGTTTGTTCTTCTAGCACAAAGGGAACGGGTAACAAGAGAAACCTTTACTCTGGCTTCTCAGTCTGTTTCCTAGTACCGGGTTAAAGTTCCTGCAATTTTCACTGTAAAACCGAGTTTGACCTAGTAACTCCCCATATATTTTTATGGATTGTAGTTTGCAACTGAAAAGAATATTTGTGTTCCCAACAAGATAGGTGAATGTCAGTTTTCACACACAATTATCTCTCAGAACTGAGCATGTGGAGAGACCTTCGTTCATCTAGCACAAAGAAAGGGTTGTATGGGTAACTGTTACTCTGATTTCTCAGTCTATTTCCTAGTGCCCGTTTGAAGTTCCTGCAGTTTTCACTGTAAAACAGATTTGGACATAGATCCTCCCCATATATATTTATGGAGTGGAGGTTACAACTGAAAATAAACTTTGTGTTCCCAACAAGCTAGGTGAAGGACGGCTTTCACACACACTTATCTCTCAGAACTGAGCATGTGGAGAGACCATCTTTCATCTAGCACAAAGGGAATGTGTTGCTGTAGAAACATTTACTCTGGTTTCTCAGTCTTTTTCCTAGTGTCGGTTGGAAGTTCCTGCAGTTTTCACTGTAAAACCCAGTTTGTGCTAGTACCTCCACATATATATGGATGGACTGGAGTTTGCAACTGAAAATAAAATTTGTGTTACCAATAAGCTAGGTGAAGGACGGCATTCACACACACTTATCTCTCAGAACTGAGCATGTGGAGAGACGTTCGTTCATCCAGCACAAAGATCGGGTTGTATGGGTAACTTTTACTCTGGTTTCTCAGTCTGTTTCCTAGTGCCGGTTTGAAGTTCCTGCAGTTTTCACTGTAAAACCGAGTTTGACCTAGTAACTCCCCATATATTTGTATGGATTGTAGTTTGCAACTGAAAAGAATATTTGTGTTCCCAACAAGATAGGTGAATGTCAGCTTTCACACACAATTATCTCTCAGAACTGAGCATGTGGAGAGACCTTCGTTCATCTAGCACAAAGAAAGGGTTGTATGGGTAACTGTTACTCTGGTTTCTCAGTCTATTTCCTAGTGCCCGTTTGAAGTTCCTGCAGTTTTCACTGTAAAACAGATTTGGACATAGAACCTCCCCATATATATTTATGGAGTGGAGGTTGCAACTGAAAATAAACTTTGTGTTCCCAACAAGCTAGGTGAAGGACGGCTTTCACACACACTTATCTCTCAGAACTGAGCATGTGGAGAGAAGTTCGTTCATCTAGCACAAAGGGAACGGGTTGCAGGAGAAACTTTTTCCCTGCTTTCTCAGTCTGTTTCCTAGTGCTGGTTTGAAGTTCCTGCATTTTTCACTGTAAAACAGAGTTGGAACTTGTACCTCCCCATATATATGTATGGATTGGAATTTGGAACTGAATAGAATCTTTGTGTTCCCAAAAAGCTAGTTGAAGTACGTCTTTCACACACATTTATCTCTCAGACTTGAGCATGTGGAGAGACGTTCGTTCTTCTAGCCCAAATGGAACGGGTTTTAGGGGAAACTTTTACTCTGGTTTCTCTGTCTGTTTCCTAGTGCCGTTTAGAAATTCCTGCAGTTTTCACTGTAAAACCGAGTAGGAGCATGTACCCCCCCGTATAATTGTATGGAGTGGAGTTTGCAACTGAAAAGTATCTTTGTGTTCCCAACAAGCTAGGTGAAGGACGGCATTCACACACACTTATCTCTCAGAACTGAGCATGTGGAGAGCCGTTCGTTCATCTAGCCCAAAGATCGGGTTGTATGGGTAACTTTTACTGTGGTTTCTCAGTCTGTTTCCTAGTGCCGGTTTGAAGTTCCTGCCTTTTTCACTGTAAAACCGAGTTTGACCTAGTAACACCCCATATATTTGTATGGAGTGGAGTTTGCAACTGAAAAGAAACTTTGTGTTCCCAACATGCTAGGTGAAGTACGGCTTTCACACACACATTTCTCTCAGAACTGAGCATGTGGAGAGACGATCATTCATCTAGCACAAAGGGAACAGTTTGCAGGAGAATATTTACTCTGGTTTCTCAGTCTGTTTCCAAGTGCCGGTTTGAATTTACGGCATTATTCACTGTAAAACAGAGTTGGAGATTTTACCGTCCCCATATATATGTATGGAGTGCAGTTTGCAACTGAAAAGAATCTTTTTGTTCCCAACAAGCTAGTTGAAGTACGGCTTTCACACACACATATCTCTCAGAACTGAGCATGTGGAGTGACGTTCATTCATCTAGCACAAAGGGAACGGGTTGCAGGAGAAACTTTTACTCTGGTTTCTCAGTCTGTTTCCAAGTGCCTGTTTGATGTTCCTGCATTTTTCACTGTAAAACCGAGTTGGAGCTTTTACCTCCCTTTATATATGTATGTAGTGCAGTTTGCAACTGAAAATAAACCTTGTGTTCCAAAGAAGCAAGTTGAAGGACTTTTTTCACACACACTTATCTCTCAGAACTGAGCATGTGGAGAGACGTTCGTTCATCTAGCACAAAGAGAACGGGTTACAGGGGTCACAGTTACTCTGCTTTCTCAATCTGTTTCCTAGTGCCGGTTTGAAGTTCCTGCATTTTTCACTGTAAACACTAGTTGGAGCTTGTACTTCCCCATATATATGTATGGAGTGGTGTATGCATATGAAAATAATCTTTGTGTTCCCAACAAGCTTGTTGAAGGACTTCTTTTACACACATTTATCTCTCAGAACTGAACATGTGGAGAGACGTTCGTTCTTCTAGCAAAAATGGAACGGGATACAGGAGAAACTTTTACTCTGGTTTGTCAGTCTGTTTCCTAGTGCCGGTTTGAAGTTCCTGCAATTTTCACTGTAAAACCGAGTTTGACCTAGTAACACCCCATATATTTTTATGGATTGTAGTTTGCAACTGAAAAGAATATTTGTGTTCCCAACAAGATAGGTGAATGTCAGCTTTCACACACAATTATCTCTCAGAACTGAGCATGTGGAGAGACCTTCGTTCATCTAGCACAAAGAAAGGGTTGTATGGGTAACTGTTACTCTGGTTTCTCAGTCTATTTCCTAGTGCCCGTTTGAAGTTCCTGCAGTTTTCACTGTAAAACAGATTTGGACATAGAACCTCCCCATATATATTTATGGAGTGGAGGTTGCAACTGAAAATAAACTTTGTGTTCCCAACAAGCTAGGTGAAGGACGGCTTTCACACACACTTATCTCTCAGAACTGAGCATGTGGAGAGACCTTCTTTCATCTAGCACAAAGGGAATGTGTTGCTGTAGAAACATTTACTCTGGTTTCTCAGTCTTTTTCCTAGTGTCGGTTGGAAGTTTCTGCAGTTTTCACTGTAAAACCCAGTTTGTGCTAGTACCTCCACATATATATGGATGGACTGGAGTTTGCAACTGAAAATAAAATTTGTGTTACCAATAAGCTAGGTGAAGGACGGCATTCACACACACTTATCTCTCAGCACTGAGCTTGTGGAGAGACGTTCGTTCATCCAGCACAAAAATCGGGTTGTGTGGGTAACTTTTACTCTGGTTTCTCAGTCTGTTTCCTAGTGCCGGTTTGAAGTTCCTGCAGTTTTCACTGTAAAACCGAGTTTGACCTAGTAACACCCCATATATTTGTATGGATTGTAGTTTGCAACTGAAAAGAATATTTGTGTTCCCAACAAGATATGTGAATGTCAGCTTTCACACACAATTATCTCTCAGAACTGAGCATGTGGAGAGACCTTCGTTCATCTAGCACAAAGAAAGGGTTGTATGGGTAACTGTTACTCTGGTTTCTCAGTCTATTTCCTAGTGCCCGTTTGAAGTTCCTGCAGTTTTCACTGTAAAACCGAGTTTGACCTAGTAACACCCCATATATTTGTATGGAGTGGAGTTTGCAACTGAAAATAAACTTTGTGTTCCCAACATGCTAGGTGAAGTACGGCTTTCACACACACATTTCTCTCAGAACTGAGCATGTGGAGAGACGATCATTCATCTAGCACAAAGGGAACAGTTTGCAGGAGAAAATTTACTCTGGTTTCTCAGTCTGTTTCCAAGTGCCGGTTTGAATTTACGGCATTATTCACTGTAAACCGATTTGGAGATTTTACCGTCCCCATATATATGTATGGAGTGCAGTTTGCAACTGAAAAGAATCTTTTTGTTCCCAACAAGCTAGTTGAAGTACGGCTTTCACACACACATATCTCTCAGAACTGAGCATGTGGAGTGACGTTCATTCATCTAGCACAAAGGGAACGGGTTGCAGGAGAAACTTTTACTCTGGTTTCTCAGTCTGTTTCCAAGTGCCTGTTTGAAGTTCCTGCATTTTTCACTGTAAAACCGAGTTGGAGCATTTACCTCCCTTTATAAATGTATGTAGGGCAGTTTGCATCTGAAAAGAAACCTTGTGTTCCAAAGAAGCAAGTTGAAGGACTTTTTTCACACACACTTATCTCTCAGAACTGAGCATGTGGATAGACGTTCGTTCAACTAGCACAAAGAAAGGGTTGTATGGGTAACTGTTACTCTGGTTTCTCAGTCTATTTCCTAGTGCCCGTTTGAAGTTCCTGCAGTTTTCACTGTAAAACAGATTTGGACATAGAACCTCCCCATATATATTTATGGAGTGGAGGTTGCAACTGAAAATAAACTTTGTGTTCCCAACAAGCTAGGTGAAGGACGGCTTTCACACACACTTATCTCTCAGAACTGAGCATGTGGAGAGAAGTTCGTTCATCTAGCACAAAGGGAACGGGTTGTAGGAGAAATTTTTTCCCTGCTTTCTCAGTCTGTTTCCTAGTGCTGGTTTGAAGTTCCTGCATTTTTCACTGTAAAACAGAGTTGGAACTTTTACCTCCCCATATATATGTATGGATTGGAATTTGCAACTGAATAGAATCTTTGTGTTCCCAAAAAGCTAGTTGAAGTACGTCTTTCACACACATTTATCTCTCAGACTTGAGCATGTGGAGAGACTTTCGTTCTTCTATCCCAAATGGAACGGGTATTAGGGGAAACTTTTACTCTGGTTTCTCTGTCTGTTTCCTAGTGCCGTTTAGAAATTCCTGCAGTTTTCACTGTAAAACCGAGTAGGAGCTTGTACCCCCCCGTATAATTGTATGGAGTGGAGTTTGCAACTGAAAAGTATCTTTGTGTTCCCAACAAGCTAGGTGAAGGACGGCATTCACACACACTTATCTCTCAGAACTGAGCATGTGGAGAGCCGTTCGTTCATCTAGCCCAAAGATCGGGTTGTATGGGTAACTTTTACTGTGGTTTCTCAGTCTGTTTCCTAGTGCCGGTTTGAAGTTCCTGCCTTTTTCACTGTAAAACCGAGTTTGACCTAGTAACACCCCATATATTTGTATGGAGTGGAGTTTGCAACTGAAAAGAAACTTTGTGTTCCCAACATGCTAGGTGAAGTACGGCTTTCACACACACATTTCTCTCAGAACTGCGCATGTGGAGAGACGATCATTCATCTAGCACAAAGGGAACAGTTTGCAGGAGAATATTTACTCTGGTTTCTCAGTCTGTTTCCAAGTGCCGGTTTGAATTTACGGCATTATTCACTGTAAAACAGAGTTGGAGATTTTACCGTCCCCATATATATGTATGGAGTGCAGTTTGCAACTGAAAAGAATCTTTTTGTTCCCAACAAGCTAGTTGAAGTACGGCTTTCACACACACATATCTCTCAGAACTGAGCATGTGGAGAGACGTTCGTTCATCTAGCACAAAGGGAACGGGTTGCAGGAGAAAGTTTTTCTCTGGTTTCTCAGTCTGTTTCCAAGTGCCGTTTTGAAGTTCCTGCAGTTTTCACTGTAAAACCGAGTTGGAGATTTTACCTCCCCTTATATATGTATGTAGTGCAGTTTGCAACTGAAAAGAAACCTTGTGTTCCAAAGAAGCAAGTTGAAGGACTTCTTTCACACACACTTATCTCTCAGAACTGAGCATGTGGAGAGACGTTCGTTCATCTAGCACCAAGAGAATGGGTTGCAGGCGTTACAGTTACTCTGCTTTCTCAATCTGTTTCCTAGTGCCGGTTTGAAGTTCCTGCATTTTTCACTGTAAACAATAGTTGGAGCTTGTAACTCCCCATATATATGTATGGAGTGGGGTATGCAAATGAAAATAAACTTTGTGTTCCCAACAAGCTAGTTGAAGGACGTCTTTTACACACATTTATCTCTCAGAACTGAACATGTGGAGAGACCTTCGTTCTTCTAGCAAAAATGGAACGGGTTACAGGAGAAACTTTTACTCTGGTTTCTCAGTCTGTTTCCTAGAGCCCGTTTGAAGTTCCTGCAGTTTTCACTGTAAAACAGATTTGGACATAGAACCTCCCCATATATATGTATGGATTGGAGGTTGCAACTGAAAAGAATCTTTGTGTTCCCAACAAGCTATTTGAAGGACGGCTTTCACACACAATTATCTCTCAGAACTGAGCATGTAGAGAGACGTTCATTCATCTAGCACAAAGGGAATGCACTGAAGGAGAATCTTTTACTCTGTTTTCTCAGTCTGTTTCCTAGTGCCTGTTTGATTTTCCTGCGTTTTTCACTGTAAAAACGAGATGGAGCTTTTACCTCCCTTTATATATGTATGTATGCAGTTTGCAACTGAAAAGAAACCTTGTGTTCCAAAGAAGCAAGTTGAAGGAATTCTTTCACACACACTTATCTCTCAGAACTGAGCATGTGGATAGACGTTCGTTCATCTAGAACAAAGAGAACGGGTTGCAGGGGTTACAGTTACTCTGCTTTCTCAATCTGTTTCCTAGTGCCGGTTTGAAGTTCCTGCATTTTTCACTGTAAACACTAGTTGGAGCTTGTAACTCCCCATATATATGTATGGAGTGGGGTATGCAAATGAAAATAAACTTTGTGTTCCCAACAAGCAAGGTGAAGGACGTCTTTTACACACATTTATCTCTCAGAACTGAACATGTGGAGAGACGTTCGTTCTTCTAGCAAAAATGGAACGGGTTACAAGAGAAAGTTTTACTCTGGTTTCTCAGTCTGTTTCCTAGTGCCGGTTTGAAGTTCCTGCAGTTTTCACTGTAAAACCGTGTTTGACCTTGTAACTCCCCATATATTTGTATGGAGTGTAGTTTGCAACTGAAAAGAATATTTGTGTTCCCAACAAGATAGATGAATGTCAGCTTTCACACACAATTATCTCTCAGAACTGAGCATGTGGAGAGACCTTCGTTCATCTAGCACAAAAAAGGGTTGTATGGGTAACTGTTACTCTGGTTTCTCAGTCTGTTTCCTTGTGCCGGTTTGAATTTCCTGCAGTTTTCACTGTAAAACCGTGTTGGAGCTAGTAACTCCTCATTTATATGTATTGACTGGGGTTTGAAACTGAAAAGAAACTTTGTGTTCCCAACAAGCTTGGTGAAGTACGGCTTTCACACACACTCATCTCTCACAGCTGAGAATGTGGAGAGACTTTCATTCATCTAGCACAAAGGAACGGTTTGCAGGAGAAAATTTACTCTGGTTTCTCTGTCTGTTTCCAAGTGCAGGTTTGAATTTCCGGCATTATTCACTGTAAAACAGAGTTGGAGCTTTTACCGCCCCATATATATATATGGAGAGCAGTTTGCAACTGAAAAGAATCTTTTTGTTCCCAACAAGCTAGTTGAAGTACGGCTTTCACACACACATATCTCTCAGAACTGAGCATCTGGAGAGACGTTCGTTCATCTAGCACAAAGGGAACGGGTTGCAGGAGAAAGTTTTACTCTGGTTTCTCAGTCTGTTTCCAAGTGCCGTTTTGAAGTTCCTGCAGTTTTCACTGTAAAACCGAATTTGACCTAGTAACTCCCCATATATAATTGTATGGAATGGAGTTTGCAACTGAAAAGGATCTTTGTGTTCCCAACAAGCTAGTTGAAGGACGGCTTTCACACTCAATTATCTCTCAGAACTGAGCATGTGGACAGACATTCTTTCATCTATCACAAAGGGAATGTGTTGAAGTAGAAACTTTTACACCGGTTTCTCAGTCTGTTTCCTCGTGTCGGATAGAAGTTCCTGCAATTTTCACTGTAAAAATGAGTTGGTGATAGTACCTCCACGTATATATTGATGGATTGGGGTTTGCAACTGAAAAGAAAATTTGTGTTCCCAAGAAGCTATGTGAAGGACGGCGTTCACACACACTTATCTCTCAGAACTGAGTATCTGGAGAGACGTTCGTTCATCTAGAATACAGAACGGGTTGTAGTGGTAAGTGTTACTCTGGTTTCTCACTCTGTTTCCTAGTGCCGGTTTGAAGTTCCTGCAGTTTACACGGTGAAACCGAGTTGGAGCTATTACCCCCCATATATATGTATGGAGTTGAATTTGAAACTGAAATAAACTTTGTGTTCCCAACATGCTAGGTGAAGGACGTCTTTCAAACACACTTATCTCTCAGAAATGAGCATGTGGACAGACGTTCGTTCTGCTTGCACAATGGGAACGGGTTGCAGGTGTAACTGTTACTCTGGTTTCTCAGTCTGTTTCCTAGTGCCGGTTTGAAATTCCTGCAGTTTTCACTGTAAAACAGAGTTGGAGATACTACCTCCCCATATAAATGTATGGAGTGGAGTTTGCAACTGAAAAGAATCTTTGTGTTACTACAAGCTAGTTGAAGGACGGCTTTAACACACACTTTTCTCTCAGAAATGAGCATGTGGAGAGACGTTCGTTCATCTAGCACAAAGGGAACGTTTTGCAGGTTTAACTGTTACTCTGGTTTCTCAGTCTGTTTCCTAGTGCCGGTTTGAAGTTCCTGCAGTTTTCACTGTAAAACCGAGTTTGACCTAGTAACCCCCATATATTTTTATGGAGTGGAGTTTGCAACTGAAAAGAATCTTTGTGTTCCCAACAAGCTAGTTGAAGGACGGCTTTCACACACACATATCTCTCAGAAATGAGCATGAGGAGAGACGATCTTTCATCTAGTACAAAGGGAACGGGTTACAGGAGAAACTTTTACTGTGGTTTCTCAGTCTGTTTACTAGTGCCGGTCTGAATTTCCTGCAGTTTTCACTGTAAAACAGAGTTGGAGGTACTACCTCCCCATATATATGTACGGAGTGGAGTTTGCAACTGAAAAGAATCTTCCTTTTCCCAACAAGCTATGTTTAAAATGGCTTTCACACACACTTATCTCTCAGAACTGAGCATGTGGAGAGGCGTTCGTTCTTCTAGCACAAAGTAAACGGGTTATAGGAGAAACTTTTACGCTGGTTTCTCAGTCTGTTTCCTAGTGCCGGTTTGAAGTTCCTGCAGTTTTCACTGTAAAACCGAGTTTGACCTAGTAACTGCCCATATATTTGTATGGAGTGGTGTTTTCAACTGAAAAGAATCTTTGTGTTACTACAAGCTAGTTGAAGGATGGCTTTAACACACATTCCTCTCAGAACTGAGCATGTGGAGTGACGTTCATTCATCTAGCACTTTTGGAACGGTTTGCAGTGTTAAATGTTACTCTGGTTTCTCAGTCTGTTTCCTAGTGCCGGTCTGAATTTCCTGCAGTTTTCACTGTAAAACAGAGTTGGAGCTACTACCTCCCAATATATATGTATGGAGTGGAGTTTGCAACTAAGAAGAATCTCCCTGTTCCCAACAAGCTATGTTAAAAACGGCTTTCACACACACTTATCTCTCAGAACTGATCATGTGGAGAGACGTTCGTTCACCTAGCACAAAGGGAACGGTTTGCAAAGTTAAGTGTTACTCTGGTTTCTCAGTCTGTTTCCTAGTGCCGGTTTGAAGTTCCTGCAGTTTTCACTGTAAAACCGGGTTTGACCTAGTAACTCCCCATATATTTGTATGGAGTGGAATTTTCAACTGAAAAGGATCTTTGTGTTCCCAACAAGCTAGGTGAAGGACGGCTTTCACACACACTTATCTCTCACAACTGAGCATGAGGAGAGAAGTTCTTTCATCTAGCACAAAGGGATTGTGTTGCAGTAGAATCTTTTACTCTGGATTCTCAGTCTGTTTCCTAGTGGTGGTTTGACGTTCCTGCATTTTTCACTGTAAAACCGAGTTGGAGCTTGTACCTCTCCATATATATGTGTGGATTGGAGTTTGCAACTGAAAAGAAACTTTGTGTTCCCAACAAGCTATTTGAAGGACGGCTTTCACACAAACATATCTCTCAGAACTGAGCATTTGGAGAGACGTTCGTTCATCTAGATCAAATGGAAAGAGTTGCAGGGGTAACTCTTATTCTGCTTTCTCAGTCTGTTTAATTGTTCCGGTTTGAAGTTCCTGCAGTTTTCACTGTAAAACCGAGTTTGGGCTAGTAACTACCCATATATTTGTATGGATTGGAGATTGCAACTGAAAAGAAATTTTGTGTTCCCAAAAAGCTGGGTGAAGTACGGCTTTCACACACACTTATCACTCAGAACCAAGCATTTGGAGAGAAGTTCGTTCTTCTAGCACAAATGGAACGGTTTTCAGGCGAAATTTTACTCTGGTTTCTCAGTCTGTTTCCTAGTGACGGTTTGATGTTCCTGCAGTTTTAACTGTAAAACCGTGTTGGAGCTAGTAACTCCTCATTTATATGTATTGACTGGGGTTTGAAACTGAAAAGAAACTTTGTGTTCCCAACAAGCTTGGTGAAGTACGGCTTTCACACACACTCATCTCTCACAGCTGAGAATGTGGAGAGACTTTCATTCATCTAGCACAAAGGAACGGTTTGCAGGAGAAAATTTACTCTGGTTTCTCTGTCTGTTTCCAAGTGCAGGTTTGAATTTCCGGCATTATTCACTGTAAAACAGAGTTGGAGCTTTTACCGCCCCATATATATATATGGAGAGCAGTTTGCAACTGAAAAGAATCTTTTTGTTCCCAACAAGCTAGTTGAAGTACGGCTTTCACACACACATATCTCTCAGAACTGAGCATCTGGAGAGACGTTCGTTCATCTAGCACAAAGGGAACGGGTTGCAGGAGAAAGTTTTACTCTGGTTTCTCAGTCTGTTTCCAAGTGCCGTTTTGAAGTTCCTGCAGTTTTCACTGTAAAACCGAATTTGACCTAGTAACTCCCCATATATAATTGTATGGAATGGAGTTTGCAACTGAAAAGGATCTTTGTGTTCCCAACAAGCTAGTTGAAGGACGGCTTTCACACTCAATTATCTCTCAGAACTGAGCATGTGGACAGACATTCTTTCATCTATCACAAAGGGAATGTGTTGAAGTAGAAACTTTTACACCGGTTTCTCAGTCTGTTTCCTCGTGTCGGATAGAAGTTCCTGCAATTTTCACTGTAAAAATGAGTTGGTGATAGTACCTCCACGTATATATTGATGGATTGGGGTTTGCAACTGAAAAGAAAATTTGTGTTCCCAAGAAGCTATGTGAAGGACGGCGTTCACACACACTTATCTCTCAGAACTGAGTATCTGGAGAGACGTTCGTTCATCTAGAATACAGAACGGGTTGTAGTGGTAAGTGTTACTCTGGTTTCTCACTCTGTTTCCTAGTGCCGGTTTGAAGTTCCTGCAGTTTACACGGTGAAACCGAGTTGGAGCTATTACCCCCCATATATATGTATGGAGTTGAATTTGAAACTGAAATAAACTTTGTGTTCCCAACATGCTAGGTGAAGGACGTCTTTCAAACACACTTATCTCTCAGAAATGAGCATGTGGACAGACGTTCGTTCTGCTTGCACAATGGGAACGGGTTGCAGGTGTAACTGTTACTCTGGTTTCTCAGTCTGTTTCCTAGTGCCGGTTTGAAATTCCTGCAGTTTTCACTGTAAAACAGAGTTGGAGATACTACCTCCCCATATAAATGTATGGAGTGGAGTTTGCAACTGAAAAGAAACTTTGTGTTACTACAAGCTAGTTGAAGGACGGCTTTAACACACACTTTTCTCTCAGAAATGAGCATGTGGAGAGACGTTCGTTCATCTAGCACAAAGGGAACGTTTTGCAGGTTTAACTGTTACTCTGGTTTCTCAGTCTGTTTCCTAGTGCCGGTTTGAAGTTCCTGCAGTTTTCACTGTAAAACCGAGTTTGACCTAGTAACCCCCATATATTTTTATGGAGTGGAGTTTGCAACTGAAAAGAATCTTTGTGTTCCCAACAAGCTAGTTGAAGGACGGCTTTCACACACACATATCTCTCAGAAATGAGCATGAGGAGAGACGATCTTTCATCTAGTACAAAGGGAACGGGTTACAGGAGAAACTTTTACTGTGGTTTCTCAGTCTGTTTACTAGTGCCGGTCTGAATTTCCTGCAGTTTTCACTGTAAAACAGAGTTGGAGGTACTACCTCCCCATATATATGTACGGAGTGGAGTTTGCAACTGAAAAGAATCTTCCTTTTCCCAACAAGCTATGTTTAAAATGGCTTTCACACACACTTATCTCTCAGAACTGAGCATGTGGAGAGGCGTTCGTTCTTCTAGCACAAAGTAAACGGGTTATAGGAGAAACTTTTACGCTGGTTTCTCAGTCTGTTTCCTAGTGCCGGTTTGAAGTTCCTGCAGTTTTCACTGTAAAACCGAGTTTGACCTAGTAACTGCCCATATATTTGTATGGAGTGGTGTTTTCAACTGAAAAGAATCTTTGTGTTACTACAAGCTAGTTGAAGGATGGCTTTAACACACATTCCTCTCAGAACTGAGCATGTGGAGTGACGTTCATTCATCTAGCACTTTTGGAACGGTTTGCAGTGTTAAATGTTACTCTGGTTTCTCAGTCTGTTTCCTAGTGCCGGTCTGAATTTCCTGCAGTTTTCACTGTAAAACAGAGTTGGAGCTACTACCTCCCAATATATATGTATGGAGTGGAGTTTGCAACTAAGAAGAATCTCCCTGTTCCCAACAAGCTATGTTAAAAACGGCTTTCACACACACTTATCTCTCAGAACTGATCATGTGGAGAGACGTTCGTTCACCTAGCACAAAGGGAACGGTTTGCAAAGTTAAGTGTTACTCTGGTTTCTCAGTCTGTTTCCTAGTGCCGGTTTGAAGTTCCTGCAGTTTTCACTGTAAAACCGGGTTTGACCTAGTAACTCCCCATATATTTGTATGGAGTGGAATTTTCAACTGAAAAGGATCTTTGTGTTCCCAACAAGCTAGGTGAAGGACGGCTTTCACACACACTTATCTCTCACAACTGAGCATGAGGAGAGAAGTTCTTTCATCTAGCACAAAGGGATTGTGTTGCAGTAGAATCTTTTACTCTGGATTCTCAGTCTGTTTCCTAGTGGTGGTTTGACGTTCCTGCATTTTTCACTGTAAAACCGAGTTGGAGCTTGTACCTCTCCATATATATGTGTGGATTGGAGTTTGCAACTGAAAAGAAACTTTGTGTTCCCAACAAGCTATTTGAAGGACGGCTTTCACACAAACATATCTCTCAGAACTGAGCATTTGGAGAGACGTTCGTTCATCTAGATCAAATGGAAAGAGTTGCAGGGGTAACTCTTATTCTGCTTTCTCAGTCTGTTTAATTGTTCCGGTTTGAAGTTCCTGCAGTTTTCACTGTAAAACCGAGTTTGGGCTAGTAACTACCCATATATTTGTATGGATTGGAGATTGCAACTGAAAAGAAATTTTGTGTTCCCAAAAAGCTGGGTGAAGTACGGCTTTCACACACACTTATCACTCAGAACCAAGCATTTGGAGAGAAGTTCGTTCTTCTAGCACAAATGGAACGGTTTTCAGGCGAAATTTTACTCTGGTTTCTCAGTCTGTTTCCTAGTGACGGTTTGATGTTCCTGCAGTTTTAACTGTAAAATCGTGTTGGAGCTAGTACCTCCCCATATATATGTATGGAGTGGAGATTGCAACTGAAAAGAAACTTTGTGTTCCCAACAAGCTAGTTGAAGGACGTCTTTCACACACATATTTATCTCTCAGAACTGAGCATGTGGAGAGAATTTTGTTCTTCTAGCAAAAAGGGAACGGGTAACAGGAGAAAATTTTCTCCGGTTTCTCAGTCTGTTTCCTGGTGCCGGTTTGAAGTTCCTGCAGTTTTCACTATAAAACAGAGTTTGACTTAGTAAATACCCATATATTTGTATGGAGTGGAGTTTGCAACTGAAAAGAATCTTTGTGTTCAAAACAAGCTAGGTGAAGTATGGATTTCACACACTTATCTATCAGATCTGAGCATGTGGACAGATGTTCGTTCATCTAGCACTAAGAACGGGTTGTAGGGGTAACTGTTACTCTCGTTTCTCAGTCTGTTTCTTAGTGCCGGTTTGAAGTTCCTGCAGTTTTCAATGTAAAAAATAGTTGGATCTAGTACTTCCCATATATATGTATGGAGTGGACTTTGCAACTGAAAAGAAACTTTGTGTTCCAAACAAGCTAGGTGAAGGACGGCTTTCACACACACATATCTCTCAGATCTGAGCATGTGGAGAAATGTTCTTTCATCTAGCACAAGGGGAAAGGGTTTCAGGAGAAACTTTTAATCTGGTTTCTCATTCTGTTTCCTAGTGCCAGTTTGAAGTTCCTACAGTTTTCACTGTAAAACCGAGTTGGAGATAGTACCTCCCTCTATATATATATGGAGTGGAGTTTTCACCTGAAAAGAAACTTTGTGTTCCCATCAAGGTAGGTGAAGGCGGCTTTCACACACAATAATCTCTAAGAACTGAGCATGTGGAGAGACGTTCGTTCATCTAGCACAAAGGATACAGATGCAGGAGAAACCTTTACTCTGGTTTCTCAGTCTGTTTCCTAGTGCCGGTTTGAAGTTCCTGCAATTTTCACTGTAAAACCGAGGTGGAGCTAGTAACTACCCATATATATGTATGGAGTGGAGTTTGCAACTGAAAAGAACTTTGTGTTCCGAACAAGCTAGGTTAAGGACGGCTTTCACAGACAATTATCTCTCAGAACTGAGCATGTGGAGAGACGTTCGTTCATCTAGAACAAAGTGAACGGTTTGCAGGTTTACTGTTACTCTGGATTCTCAGTCTCTTTCCTAGTGCCTGTTTGAAGTTCCTGCAGTTTTCACTGTAAAACCGAGTTGGAGCTAGTACCTCCATATATATATGTATGGAGTGGAGTTTGCAACTGAAAAGAAACTTTGTGTTCCCAACAAGCTTGGTGAAGGACGGCTTTCACACACACTTATCTCTCAGAACTGAACATGTGGAGAGACATTCGTTCTTCTAGCAGAAAAGGAATGCGTTGCTGTGGTAACTGTTACTGTTGTTTCTCAGTGTGTTTCCTAGTGCCGGTTTGAAGTTCCTGCAGTTTTCACCGTAAAACAGATTTGGAGCTAGTACCTCCCAATAAATATGTATGGAGTATAGTTTGCAACTGAAAAGAAACTTTGTGTTCCCAACAAGCTATGAGAAAGACGGCTTTCACACAATATTATCTCTCAGAACTGAGCATGTGGTGAGACGTTCGTTCTTCTAGCACAAAGGGAACGGTTTAAAGGAGAAAGTTTTTCTCTGGTTTCTCAGTTTGTTTCCTAGTGAAGGTTTGAAGTTCCTGCAGTTTTCACTGTAAAATCCAGTAGAAGCTAGTACCTCCCCATATATATATATGGAGTGGAGTTTGCAACTGAAAAGAATCTTTGTGTTCCCAACAAGTTATGAGAAGGACGGCTTTCACACACAATTATCTCTCAGAACTGAGCATGTGCTGAGACGTTCGTTCATCTAGCACAAAGGGAAAAGATTACAGGAGAATCTTTTACTCTGGTTTCTCAGTCTGTTTCTTTGTGCCGGTTAATATTTACTACAGTTTTCATGGTAAAACCAAGTTGGAGCTAGTACCTCCCCATATATATGTATGGAGTTGTGTTTGCAACTGAAAAGAAACTTTGTGTTCCCAACAAGCTATGTGAAGTTCGGCTTTCACACACAAATATCCCTCAGAACTGAGCATGCGGAGAGACGTTCGTTCTTCTAGCACAAAAGGAACGGTTTACAGGAGAAAGTTTTTCTCTGGTTTCTCAGTTTGTTTCCTAGTGCCGGTTTGAAGTTCCTGCAGTTTTCTCTTTAAAACACTGTTGGAGCTAGTACCTCCCCATATATATGTATTGGGTGGAGTTTGCTACTGAAAAGAAACTTAGTGTTCCCAACATGGTAGGTGAAGGACAGCTTTCACACACACTTATCTCTCAGAACTGAGCATGTGGTGAGACATTCGTTCATGTAGCACAAAGGGAACGGGTGGATGGAGAAATTTTACTCTGGTTTCTCAGTCTGTTCCTAGTGCCGGTTTGAAGTTCCTGCAGTTTTTACTGTAAAATAGAGTTGGAGCTAGTAACTCCCCACATATATGTATTGGGAGGAGTTTGCAACTGAAAAGAAACTTTGTGTTCCCAACATGGTAGGTGAAGGACGGCTTTCACACACACTTAGCTCTCACAACTGAGCATGTGGTGAGACGTTCTTTCATCTAGCACAAGGGGAATGGGTTGCAGGAGAAACTATTAATCTGGTTTCTCTGTCTGTTTCCTAGAGCCTGTTTGAAGTTCCTGCAGTTTTAAGTGTAAAACATAGTTGGAGCTAGGACCTACCTATATATATATATGGAGTGGAGATTGCAACTGAAAATAAACTTTGAGTTCCCAACAAGATAGGTGAAGGACGGCTTTCTCACACACTTATCTCTCAGAACCTAACATGTGGAGAGACGTTCGTTCTTCTAGCACAAAGGGAACACTTTGCAGTGGTAACTGTTACTCTGGTTTCTCAGTCTGTTTCCTAGTGCAGGTTTGAATTTCCTGCAGTTTTCATTGTAAAACCGAGTTCGACCTAGTAACTACCCTTATATTTGTATGGAGTGTAGTTTGCTACTGAAAAGAAACTTTGTGTTCCCAACAAGCTGGGTGAAAGACGGCTTTCACACACACTTATTTCTCAGAACCTAGCATGTGGAGAGTTGTTCATTCTCTAGTACAAAGGGAACGGGTTGCAGGAGAAACTTTTACTCTGGTTTCTCAGTCTGTTTCCTAGTGCTGGTTTGAAGTTCCTGCAGATTTCACTGTAAAACCGATTTGGAGCTATTACCTTTCCATATATATGTATGGAGTGGAGTTTGCAACTTAAAAGAAACTTTGTGTTCCCAACAAGCTAGGAGAAGGACGTCTTTCACACATATTTATCTCTCAGAACTGAGCATGCGGAGAGACGTTTGTTCTTCTAGCACAAAGGGAACGGGTAACAAGGGAAACCTTTACTCTGGCTTCTCAGTCTGTTTCCTAGTACCGGGTTAAAGTTCCTGCAATTTTCACTGTAAAACCGAATTTGACCTAGTAACTCCCCATATATTTGTATGGAGTGGAGATTGCAACTGAAAAGAATCTTTGTCTTCCCAACAAGCTAGGTGAAGGACGGCTTTCACACTCAATTATCTCTCAGAACTGAGCATGTGGAGAGACGTTCTTTCATCTATCACAAAGGGAATGTGTTGCAGTAGAAACTTTTACACCGGTTTCTCAGTCTGTTTCCTCGTGTCGGATTGAAGTTCCTGCAATTTTCACTGTAAAACCGAGTTGGTGCTAGTACCTCCACATATATATTGATGGATTGGGGTTTGCAACTGAAAAGAAAATTTGTGTTCCCAACAAGCTATATGAAGTACGGCATTCACACACACTTATGTCTCAGAACTGAGCATCTGGAGAGACGTTCGTTCACCTAGAATACAGAACGGGTGGTAGGGGTAAGTGTTACTCTGGTTTCTCAGTCTGTTTCCTAGTGCCGGTTTGAAGTTCCTGCAGTTTCACGGTAAAACCGAGTTGGAGGTAGTACCCCCCCATATATATGTATGGAGTGGAATTTGAAACTGAAATAAACTTTGTTTTCCCAACATGCTAGGTGAAGGACGTCTTTCAAACACACTTATCTCTCAGAAATGAGCATGTGGACAGACGTTCGTTCAGCTTGCACAATGGGAACGGGTTGCAGGGGTAACTGTTACTCTGGATTCTCAGTCTGTTTCCTAGTGCCGGTTTGAATTTCCTGCAGTTTTCACTGTAAAACAGAGTTGGAGCTACTACCTCCCCATATATATGTATGGAGTGGAGTTTGCAACTGAAAGAATCTTTGTGTTACTACAAGCTAGTTGAAGGACGGCTTTAACACACACTTTTCTCTCAGAACTGAGCATGTGGAGAGACGTTCGTTCATCTAGCACAAAGGGAACGGTTTGCAGGTTTAACTGTTACTCTAGATTCTCAGTCTGTTTCCTAGTGCCGTTTTGAAGTTCCTGCAGTTTTCACTGTAAAACCGAGTTTGACCTAGTAACTCCCCATATATTTTTATGGAGTGGAGTTTGCAACTGAAAAGAATCTTTGTGTTCCCAACAAGCTAGTTGAAGGACGGCTTTCACACACACTTTTCTCTCAGAACTGAGCATGTGGAGAGACGTGCGTTCATCTAGCACAAAGGGAACTGTTTGCAGGTTTAACTGTTACTCTGGTTTCTCAGTCTGTTTCCTAGTGCCGGTCTGAATTTCCTGAAGTTTTCACTGTAAAACAGAGTTGGAGCTACTACCTCCCAATATATATGTATGGAGTGGATTTTGCAACTGAAAAGTATCTTCCTGTTCCCAACAAGCTATGTTAGAAATGGCTTTCACACACACTTATCTCTCAGAACTGAGCATTTGGAGAGACGTTCGTTCATCTAGCACAAAGGGAATGTTTTGCAGGTTTAAGTGTTACTCTGGTTTCTCAGTCTGTTTCCTAGTGCCGGTTTGAAGTTCCTGCAGTTTTCACTGTAAAACCGAGTTTGACCTAGTAACTCCCCATATATTTGTATGGAGTGGAATTTTCAACTGAAAAGGATCTTTGTGTTCCCAACAAGCTAGGTGAAGGACGGCTTTCACACACACTTATCTCTCACAACTTAGCATATGGAGAGACGTTCTTTCATCTAGCACAAAGGGATTGTGTTGCAGTAGAACCTTTTACTCTGGATTCTCAGTCTGTTTCCTACTGGCGGTTTGAAGTTCCTGCATTTTTCACTGTAAAATCGAGTTGGAGCTTGTACCTCTCCATATATATGTGTGGATTGGAGTTTGCAACTGAAAAGAAACTTTGTGTTCCCTACAAGCTATGTGAAGTACGACATTCACACACACTTATCTCAGAACAGAGCATGTGGAGAGACTTTCGTTCATTTAGCACAAAGAACGGGTTTTAGGGGTATCTGTTACTCTGGTTTCTCAGTCTCTTTCCTAATGCCTTTTTGAATTTCCAGCAGTTTTCACTGTAAAACCGAGTTGGAGCTTTTACCTCCCTTTATATATGTATGTAGTGCAGTTTGCAACTGAAAAGAAACCTTGTGTTCCAAAGAAGCAAGTTGAAGGACTTTTTTCACACACACTTATCTCTCAGAACTGAGCATGTGGAGAGACGTTCGTTCATCTAGCACAAATGAACGGTTTGCAGGAGAAAATTTACTCTGGTTTCTCTGTCTGTTTCCAAGTGCAGGTTTGAATTTCCGGCATTATTCACTGTAAAACAGAGTTGGAGATTTTACCGCCCCATATATATGTATGGAGTGCAGTTTGCAACTGAAAAGAAAATTTGTGTTCCCAACAAGCTAGTTGAAGGACGGCTTTCACACAAACATATCTCTCAGAACTGAGCATTTGGAGAGATGTTCGTTCATCTAGATCAAATGGAAAGAGTTGCAGGGGTAACTGTTATTCTGCTTTCTCAGTCTGTTTCCTAGTTCCGGTTTGAATTTCCTGCAGTTTTCACTGTAAAACCGAGTTTTAGCTAGAAACTACCCATATATTTGTATGGATTGGAGATTGCAACTGAAAAGAAACTTTGTGTTCCCAAAAAGCTGGGTGAAGTACGGCTTTCACACACACTTATCACTCAGAACCAAGCATTTGGAGAGAAGTTCGTTCTTTTAGCACAAATGGAACGGTTTTTAGGAGAAATTTTACTCTGGTTTCTCAGTCTGTTTCCTAGTGCCGGTTTGATGTTCCTGCAGTTTTCACTGTAAAATCGTGTTGGAGCTAGTACCTCCCCATATATATGTATGGAGTGGAGTTTGCAACTGAAAAGAAACTTTGTGTTCCCAACAAGCTAGTTGAAGGACGTCTTTCACACACATATTTATCTCTCAGAACTGAGCATGTGGAGAGAATTTTGTTCTTCTAGCAAAAAGGGAACGGGCAACAGGAGAAAATTTTCTCCGGTTTCTCAGTCTGTTTCCTGGTGCCGGTTTGAAGTTCCTGCAGTTTTCACTGTAAAACAGAGTTTGACCTAGTAAATACCCATATATTTGTATGGAGTGGAGTTTGCAACTGAAAAGAATCTTTGTGTTCCCAACAAGCTAGATGAAGTATGGGTTTCACACACTTATCTCTCAGAACTGAGCATGTGGAGAGATGTTCGTTCATCTAGCACTAAGAACGGGTTGTAGGGGTAACTGTTACTCTCGTTTCTCAGTCTGTTTCTTAGTGCCGGTTTGAAGATCCTGCAGTTTCAATGTAAAATAGAGTTGGAGCTAGTACCAACCCATATATATGTATGGAGTGGAGTTTGCAACTGAAAAGAATCTTTGTGTTCCCAACATGCTAGGTGAAGGACGTTTTTCACACACACTTATCTCTGAGAACTGAGCATGTGGTGAGACGTTTGTTCATTTATCACAAAGGGAAACGGTTATAGGAGAAGCTTTTACTCTGGTTTCTCAGTCTGTTTCTTAGCGCCGGTTAGATATTCCTGCAGTTTTCACTGTAAAACCGAGTTGGAGCTAGTATCTCCCCATATATATGTATGGAGTGATGTTTGCAACTGAAAAGAAACTTTGTGTTCCCAAAAAGCTAGTTGAAGTAAGGCTTTCACAAACACTTATCTCTCAGAACTGAACATGTGGAGAGACGTTCGTTCGTCTTGCACAAAGGGAACGGGTTGCATTAGAAACTTTTACTCTGGTTTCCATTCTGTTTCCTAGGGCCGGAATGAAGTTCCTGCAGTTTTCACTGTAAAACCGAGGTGGATCTACTACCTCCCATATATATGTATGGAGTGGAGATTGCAACTGAAAAGAAACTTTGTGTTCCAAACAAGCTAGGTGAAAGACGGCTTTCACACACACTTATCTCTCAGAACTGAGCATGAGGAGAGACGTTCGTTCATCTAGCACAAAGGGAAATGGTTGCAGGAAAAACTTTTACTCTGGTTTTTCAGTCTTTTCCCTAATGTCGTTTTGAAGTTCCTGCAGTTTTCATTGTAAAACCGAGTTGGAGCTACTACCTCCCCATATATATATATGGATTGGGGTTTGCATCTGAAAAGAAATTTTGTGTTCCCAACAAGCTAGGTGAAGGACGGCTTTCACACACACTTATCTCTCAGAACTGAGAATGTGGACAGACATTCGTTCTTCATGCACAAAGGGAACGCGTTGCAGTGGTAACTGTTATTCTTGTTTCTCAGTGAGTTTCCTAGTGCCGGTTTGAAGTTCCTGCAGTTTTCACTGTAAAACCGAGTTGGATCTAGTACCTCCCATATATATGTATGGAGTGGAGTTTGCAACTGAAAAGAAACTTTGTGTTCCAAACAAGCTAGGTGAAGGACGGCTTTCACACACACTTATCTCTCAGATCTGAGCATGTGGAGAAATGTTCTTTCATCTAGCACAAGGGGAAAGGGTTTCAGGGGAAACTTTTAATCTGGTTTCTCATTCTGTTTCCTAGTGCCAGTTTGAAGTTCCTGCAGTTTTCACTGTAAAACCGATTTGGAGTTAGTACCTCCCTATATATATGTATGTAGTGGAGTTTTCACCTCAAAAGAAACATTGTGTTCCCAACAAGGTAGGTGAAGGCGGCTTTCACACACAATAATCTCTCAGAACTGAGCATGTTGAGAGACGTTCGTTCATCTAGCACAAAGGATACGGATGCAGGAGAAACCTTTACTCTGGTTTCTCAGTCTGTTTCCTAGTGCCGGTTTGAAGTTCCTGCAATTTTCACCGTAAAACCGATTTGGTGCTAGTACCTCCCAATATATATGTATGGAGTATAGTTTGCAACTGAAAAGAAACTTTGTGTTCCCAACAAGCTATGAGAAAGACGGCTTTCACACACAATTATCTCTCAGTACTGAGCATGTGGAGAGACGTTCGTTCATCTAGAACAAAGTGAACGGGTTGCAGGTTTACTGTTACTCTGGTTTCTCAGTCTCTTTCCTAGTGCCTGTTTGAAGTTCCTGCAGTTTTCACCGTAAAACCGATTTGGAGCTAGTACCTCCCAATATATATGTATGGAGTATAGTTTGCAACTGAAAAGAAACTTTGTGTTCCAAACAAGCTATGAGAAAGACGGCTTTCACACACAATTATCTCTCAGAACTGAGCATGTGGTGAGACTTTCGTTCATATAGCACAATGGGAAAAGATTACAGGAGAATCTTTTACTCTGGTTTCTCAGTCTGTTTCTTTGTGCCGGTTAATATTTACTACAGTTTTCATGGTAAAACCAAGTTGGAGCTAGTACCTCCCCATATATATGTATGGAGTTGTGTTTGCAACTGAAAAGAAACTTTGTGTTCCCAACAAGCTATGTGAAGTTCGGCTTTCACACACAAATATCCCTCAGAACTGAGCATGCGGAGAGACGTTCGTTCTTCTAGCACAAAAGGAACGGTTTACAGGAGAAAGTTTTTCTCTGGTTTCTCAGTTTGTTTCCTAGTGCCGGTTTGAAGTTCCTGCAGTTTTCTCTTTAAAACACTGTTGGAGCTAGTACCTCCCCATATATATGTATTGGGTGGAGTTTGCTACTGAAAAGAAACTTAGTGTTCCCAACATGGTAGGTGAAGGACAGCTTTCACACACACTTATCTCTCAGAACTGAGCATGTGGTGAGACATTCGTTCATGTAGCACAAAGGGAACGGGTGGATGGAGAAATTTTACTCTGGTTTCTCAGTCTGTTCCTAGTGCCGGTTTGAAGTTCCTGCAGTTTTTACTGTAAAATAGAGTTGGAGCTAGTAACTCCCCACATATATGTATTGGGAGGAGTTTGCAACTGAAAAGAAACTTTGTGTTCCCAACATGGTAGGTGAAGGACGGCTTTCACACACACTTAGCTCTCACAACTGAGCATGTGGTGAGACGTTCTTTCATCTAGCACAAGGGGAATGGGTTGCAGGAGAAACTATTAATCTGGTTTCTCTGTCTGTTTCCTAGAGCCTGTTTGAAGTTCCTGCAGTTTTAAGTGTAAAACATAGTTGGAGCTAGGACCTACCTATATATATATATGGAGTGGAGATTGCAACTGAAAATAAACTTTGAGTTCCCAACAAGATAGGTGAAGGACGGCTTTCTCACACACTTATCTCTCAGAACCTAACATGTGGAGAGACGTTCGTTCTTCTAGCACAAAGGGAACACTTTGCAGTGGTAACTGTTACTCTGGTTTCTCAGTCTGTTTCCTAGTGCAGGTTTGAATTTCCTGCAGTTTTCATTGTAAAACCGAGTTCGACCTAGTAACTACCCTTATAATTGTATGGAGTGTAGTTTGCTACTGAAAAGAAACTTTGTGTTCCCAACAAGCTGGGTGAAAGACGGCTTTCACACACACTTATTTCTCAGAACCTAGCATGTGGAGAGTTGTTCATTCTCTAGTACAAAGGGAACGGGTTGCAGGAGAAACTTTTACTCTGGTTTCTCAGTCTGTTTCCTAGTGCTGGTTTGAAGTTCCTGCAGTTTTCACTGTAAAACCGATTTGGAGCTATTACCTTTCCATATATATGTATGGAGTGGAGTTTGCAACTTAAAAGAAACTTTGTGTTCCCAACAAGCTAGGAGAAGGACGTCTTTCACACATATTTGTCTCTCAGAACTGAGCATGCGGAGAGACGTTTGTTCTTCTAGCACAAAGGGAACGGGTAACAAGAGAAACCTTTACTCTGGCTTCTCAGTCTGTTTCCTAGTACCGGGTTAAATTTCCTGCAATTTTCACTGTAAAACCGAATTTGACCTAGTAACTCCCCATATATTTGTATGGAGTGGAGATTGCAACTGAAAATAATCTTTGTCTTCCCAACAAGCTAGGTGAAGGACGGCTTTCATTCACAATTTTCTCTCAGAAATGAGCATGAGGAGAGACGTTCTTTCATCTATCACAAAGGGAATGTGTTGCAGTAGAAACTTTTACACCGGTTTCTCAGTCTGTTTCCTCGTGTCGGATTGAAGTTCCTGCAATTTTCACTGTAAAACCGAGTTGGTGCTAGTACCTCCACATATATATTGATGGATTGGGGTTTGCAACTGAAAAGAAAATTTGTGTTCCCAACAAGCTATATGAAGTACGGCATTCACACACACTTATGTCTCAGAACTGAGCATCTGGAGAGACGTTCGTTCATCTAGAATACAGAACGGGTGGTAGGGGTAAGTGTTACTCTGGTTTCTCAGTCTGTTTCCTAGTGCCGGTTTGAAGTTCCTGCAGTTTCACGGTAAAACCGAGTTGGAGGTAGAACCCCCCCATATATATGTATGGAGTGGAATTTGAAACTGAAATAAACTTTGTTTTCTCAACATGCTAGGTGAAGGACGTCTTTCAAACACAATTATCTCTCAGAAATGAGCATGTGCACAGACGTTCGTTCTGCTTGCACAATGGTAACGGGTTGCAGGGGTAACTGTTACTCTGGTTTCTCAGTCTGTTTCCTAGTGCCGGTTTGAATTTCCTGCAGTTTTCACTGTAAAACAGAGTTGGAGCTACTACCTCCCCATATATATGTATGGAGTGGAGTTTACAACTGAAAGAATCTTTGTGTTACTACAAGCTAGTTGAAGGACGGCTTTAACACACACTTTTCTCTCAGAACTGAGCATGTGGAGAGACGTGCGTTCATCTAGCACAAAGGGAACTGTTTGCAGGTTTAACTGTTACTCTGGTTTCTCAGTCTGTTTCCTAGTGCCGGTCTGAATTTCCTGAAGTTTTCACTGTAAAACAGAGTTGGAGCTACTACCTCCCAATATATATGTATGGAGTGGATTTTGCAACTGAAAAGTATCTTCCTGTTCCCAACAAGCTATGTTAGAAATGGCTTTCACACACACTTATCTCTCAGAACTGAGCATTTGGAGAGACGTTCGTTCATCTAGCACAAAGGGAATGTTTTGCAGGTTTAAGTGTTACTCTGGTTTCTCAGTCTGTTTCCTAGTGCCGGTTTGAAGTTCCTGCAGTTTTCACTGTAAAACCGAGTTTGACCTAGTAACTCCCCATATATTTGTATGGAGTGGAATTTTCAACTGAAAAGGATCTTTGTGTTCCCAACAAGCTAGGTGAAGGACGGCTTTCACACACACTTATCTCTCACAACTTAGCATATGGAGAGACGTTCTTTCATCTAGCACAAAGGGATTGTGTTGCAGTAGAACCTTTTACTCTGGATTCTCAGTCTGTTTCCTAGTGGCGGTTTGAAGTTCCTGCATTTTTCACTGTAAAATCGAGTTGGAGCTTGTACCTCTCCATATATATGTGTGGATTGGAGTTTGCAACTGAAAAGAAAATTTGTGTTCCCAACAAGCTATGTGAAGTACGACATTCACACACACTTATCTCTCAGAACAGAGCATGTGGAGAGACTTTCGTTCATCTAGCACAAAGAACGGGTTTTAGGGGTATCTGTTACTCTGGTTTCTCAGTCTCTTTCCTAATGCCTTTTTGAATTTCCAGCAGTTTTCACTGTAAAACCGAGTTGGAGCTTTTACCTCCCTTTATATATGTATGTAGTGCAGTTTGCAACTGAAAAGAAACCTTGTGTTCCAAAGAAGCAAGTTGAAGGACTTTTTTCACACACACTTATCTCTCAGAACTGAGCATGTGGAGAGACGTTCGTTCATCTAGCACAAAGAGAACGGGTTACAGGCGTCACAGTTACTCTGCTTTCTCAATCTGTTTCCTAGTGCCGGTTTGAAGTTCCTGCATTTTTCAC
This sequence comes from Camelus dromedarius, assembly GCF_036321535.1. Taxonomy (NCBI): domain Eukaryota; kingdom Metazoa; phylum Chordata; class Mammalia; order Artiodactyla; family Camelidae; genus Camelus; species Camelus dromedarius. The sequence goes on along the minus strand of NC_087470.1, from coordinate 9,843,551 downwards.
TGTAAACACTAGTTGGAGCTTGTACTTCCCCATATATATGTATGGAGTGGGGTATGCAAATGAAAATAAACTTTGTGTTCCCAACAAGCTTGTTGAAGGACTTCTTTTACACACATTTATCTCTCAGAAATGAACATGTGGAGAGACGTTCGTTCTTCTAGCAAAAATGGAACGGGATACAGGAGAAACTTTTACTCTGGTTTGTCAGTCTGTTTCCTAGTGCCGGTTTGAAGTTCCTGCAATTTTCACTGTAAAACAGAGTTTGACCTAGTAACTCCCCATATATTTGTATGGATTGTAGTTTGCAACTGAAAAGAATATTTGTGTTCCCAACAAGATAGGTGAATATCAGCTTTCACACACAATTATCTCTCAGAACTGAGCATGTGGAGAGACCTTCGTTCATCTAGCACAAAGAAAGGGTTGTATGGGTAACTGTTACTCTGGTTTCTCAGTCTATTTCCTAGTGCCCGTATGAAGTTCCTGCAGTTTTCACTGTAAAACAGATTTGGACATAGAACCTCCCCATATATATTTATGGAGTGGAGGTTGCAACTGAAAATAAACTTTGTGTTCCCAACAAGCTAGGTGAAGGACGGCTTTCACACACACTTATCTCTCAGAACTGAGCATGTGGAGAAACCTTCTTTCATCTAGCACAAAGGGAATGTGTTGCTGTAGAAACATTTACTCTGGTTTCTCAGTCTTTTTCCTAGTGTCGGTTGGAAGTTCCTGCAGTTTTCACTGTAAAACCCAGTTTGTGCTAGTACCTCCACATATATATGGATGGACTGGAGTTTGCAACTGAAAATAAAATTAGTGTTACCAATAAGCTAGGTGAAGGACGGCATTCACACACACTTATCTCTCAGAACTGAGCATGTGGAGAGACGTTCGTTCATCCAGCACAAAGATCGGATTGTATGGGTAACTTTTACTCTGGTTTCTCAGTCTATTTCCTAGTGCCGGTTTGAAGTTCCTGAAGTTTTCACTGTAAAACCGAGTTTGACCTAGTAACACCCCTTATATTTGTATGGAGTGGAGTTTGCAACTGAAAAGAAACTTTGTGTTCCCAACATGCTAGTTGAAGTACGGCTTTCACACACACATATCACTCAGAACTGAGCATGTGGAGAGACGTTCGTTCATTTAGCACAAAGGGAACGGTTTGCAGGAGAAAGATTTACTCTGGTTTCTCAGTCTGTTTCCAAGTGCCTTTTTGAAGTTCCTGCAGTTTTCACTGTAAAATCGAGTTGGAGCTTTAACCTCCCCTTATATATGTATGTAGTGCAGTTTGCAACTGAAAAGAAACCTTGTGTTCCAAAGAAGCAAGTTGAAGGACTTCTTTCACACACACTTATTTCTCAGAACTGAGCATGTGGAGAGACGTTCGTTCATCTAGCACAAAGGAACAGTTTGCAGGAGAAAATTTACTCTGGTTTCTCTGTCTGTTTCCAAGTGCAGGTTTGAATTTCCGGCATTATTCACTGTAAAACAGAGTTGGAGCTTTTACCGCCCCATATATATGTATGGAGTGCAGTTTGCATCTGAAAAGTATCTTTTTGTTCCCAACAATCTAGTTGAAGTACGGCTTTCACACACACATATCTCTCAGAACTGAGCATGTGCAGAGACTTTCGTTCATCTAGCACAAAGGGAACGGGTTGCAGGAGAAAGTTTTTCTCTGGTTTCTCAGTCTGTTTCCAAGTGCCGTTTTGAAGTTCCTGCAGTTTTCACTGTAAAACCGAGTTGGAGCTTTTACCTCCCCTTATATATGTATGTAGTGCAGTTTGCAACTGAAAAGAAACCTTGTGTTCCAAAGAAGCAAGTTGATGGACTTCTTTCACACAGACTTATCTCTCAGAACTGAGCATGTGGAGAGACGTTCGTTCATCTAGCACAAAGAGAACGGGTTGCAGGCGTTACAGTTACTCTGCTTTCTCAATCTGTTTCCTAGTGCCGGTTTGAAGTTCCTGCATTTTTCACTGTAAACACTAGTTGGAGCTTGTAACTCCCCATATATATGTATGGAGTGGGGTATGCAAATGAAAATAAACTTTGTGTTCCCAACAAGCTAGGTGAAGGACGTCTTTTACACACATTTATCTCTCAGAACTGAACATGTGGAGAGACCTTCGTTCTTCTAGCAAAAATGGAACGGGTTACAGGAGAAACTTTTACTCTGGTTTCTCAGTCTGTTTCCTAGTGCCCGTTTGAAGTTCCTGCAGTTTTCACTGTAAAACAGATTTGGACATAGAACCTTCCCATATATATGTATGGATTGGAGGTTGCAACTGAAAAGAAACTTTGTGTTCCCAACAAGCTAGTTGAAGGACGGCTTTCACACACACTTATCTCTCAGAACTGAGCATGTAGAGTGACGTTCATTCATCTAGCACAAAGGGAATGCGCTGAAGGAGAATCTTTTACTCTGTTTTCTCAGTCTGTTTCCTAGTGCCTGTTTGATGTTCCTGCGTTTTTCACTGTAAAACCGAGATGGAGCTTTTACCTCCCTTTATATATGTATGTATTGCAGTTTGCAACTGAAAAGAAACCTTGTATTCCAAAGAAGCAAGTTGAAGGAATTCTTTCACACACATTTATCTCTCAGAACTGAACATGTGGAGAGACGTTCGTTCTTCTAGCAAAAATGGAACGGGTTACAGGAGAAAGTTTTACTCTTGTTTCTCAGTCTGTTTCCTAGTGCCGGTTTGAAGTTCCTGCAGTTTTCACTGTAAAACCGAGTTTGACCTAGTAACTCCCCATATATTTGTATGGAGTGTAGTTTGCAACTGAAAAGAATATTTGTGTTCCCAACAAGATAGATGAATGTCAGCTTTCACACACAATTTTCTCTCAGAACTGAGCATGTGGAGAGACCTTCGTTCATCTAGCACAAAAAAGGGTTGTATGTGTAACTGTTACTCTGTTTTCTCAGTCTGTTTCCTAGTGCCGGTTTGAAGTTCCTGCAGTTTTCACTGTAAACCCGAGTTGGAGCTAGCATCTCCCCGTATATATGTATGGAGTGGAGTTTGTAAATGAAAAGAAACTTTCTGGTCCCAACAAGCTTGTTGAAGGACGGCTTTCACACACACTCATCTCTCACAGCTGAGAATGTGGAGAGACTTTCATTCATCTAGCACAAATGAACGGTTTGCAGGAGAAAATTTACTCTGGTTTCTCTGTCTGTTTCCAAGTGCAGGTTTGAATTTCCGGCATTATTCACTGTAAAACAGAGTTGGAGATTTTACCGCCCCATATATATGTATGGAGTGCAGTTTGCAACTGAAAAGAATCTTTTTGTTCCCAACAAGCTAGTTGAAGTACGGCTTTCACACACACATATCTCTCAGAACTGAGCATGTGGAGAGACGTTCGTTCATCTAGCACAAAGGGAACGGGTTGCAGGAGAAAGTTTTACTCTGGTTTCTCAGTCTGCTTCCAAGTGCCGTTTTGAAGTTCCTGCAGTTTTCACTGTAAAACCGAGTTGGAGCTTTTACCTCCCCTTATATATGTATGTAGTGCAGTTTGCAACTGAAAAGAAACCTTGTATTCCAAAGAAGCAAGTTGAAGGACTTCTTTCACACACACTTATCTCTCACAGCTGAGAATGTGGAGAGACTTTCATTCATCTAGCACCAAGGGAACGGGTTACTGGAGAAACTTTTACTGTGGTTTCTCAAACTGTTTCCTAGTGCCATTTTGAAGTTCCTATATTTTTCACTGTAAAACCGATTTGGAGCTAGTACTTCCCCATATATATGAATGGAGTGGAATTTGCAACTGAAAAGAAACTTTGTGTTCCCAACAATCGAGGTTAAGGACGGCTTTCACACTCAGTTATCTCTCAGAACTGAGCATGTGTAGAGACGTTCTTTCATCTAGCATAAAGGGAACAGTTTGCAGAGAAACTTATACTCTGGTTTCTCATTCTTTTTCCTAGTGCCGGATTTAAGTTCCTGCATTTTTCATTGTAAAACCGATTTGGAGCTAGTACCACCCCATATATATGTATTAGCTGGAGTTTGCAACTGAAAAGAAAGTATGTGGTCCCAACACGTTGGTGAAAGACGTCTTTCACACACACTTATCTCTTAGTAATGAGCATGTGGAGAGACGTTCATTCATCTAGCACAAAGGAAACGGGTTGCAGGTAAACTTTTACTCTGGTTTCTCAGTATGTTTCCTAATGACGGTTGGAAGTCCCTGCAGTTTTCCCTGTAAAACCGAGTTGGAGCTACTACCTGCCGTTATATATGTAAGGAGTGGATTTTGCAACTGAAAAGAACTTTGTTTTCCAAACATGCTAGGTGAAGTATGGCATTCACACATACTTTTCTCTCAGAACTGAGCATGTGGAGAGACTTTCGTTCATCTAGCATAAAGGGAACGGTTTGCAGGGGAAACTTTTACTCTGGTTTCTCAGTCTGTTTCCTAGTGCCGGTTTGTAGTTCCTGCACTTTTCACTGTAAACACGAGTTGGTGCTAGTACCTCCCCATATATATGTATGGAGTGAAGTTTGCAACTGAAAGAAACTTTGTGTTCCAAACATGTTGTGTGAATTCGTCTTACACACACTTATGTCTCAGAACTGAGCATGTGGGGAGACGTTCGTTCTTCTTGCACAAAGGGAACGGGTTGCAGGGGTAACTGTTACTCTGGATTCTCAGTCTCTTTCTTAGTGCCTTTTTGAAGTTCCTGCAGTTTTCACTGTAAAACAGACTTGGAGCTTGTACCTCCCTATATATATGTATCGAGGGGAGTTTGCAACTGAAAAGAAAATTTGTGTTCCCAACAAACTTGGTGAAGTTCGGCTTTCACCCACACATATCTCTCAGAACAGAGCATGTGGAGAGACTTTCATTCTTCTTACACAAAGTGAACGGGTTGCAGGAGAATTTTTTCTCTGGTTTCTCAGTCTGTTTCCTAGTTCCGGTGTGAAGTTCCTGCAGTTTTCACTGTAAAAAAGAGTTGGAGCTAGTAACCCCCCATATATATGTATGGAGTGGAGTTTGCAACTGAAAAGAATCTTTGTGTTCCCAACAAGCTATTTGAAGGACGGCTTTCACACACACATATCCCTCGGAACTGAGCATGTGGAGAGACGTTCGCTCATCTAGCACAATTTGAACGGGTTGCTATGTAACTCTTACTCTGCTTTCTCAGTCTGTTTCCTAGTGCCGGTTTGAAGTTCCTGCATTTTTCACTGTAAAACCGAGATGGAGGTTGTACCTCCCCATATATGTGTATGGAGTGGTGTTTGCTACTGAAAAGAAACTTTGTGTTCCCAACAAGCTATGTTAAGGACGTCTTTCACACATATTTATTTTTCAGAAATGAGCATGTGGAGAGAAGTTCGTTCTTCTAGCACAAAGAACGGGTTAAAGGTGAAACTTTTACTCTGGTTTCTCAGTCTGTTTCCTAGTGCCGGTTTGAAGTTCCTGCAGTTTTCACTGTAAAACCGTGTTGGTGCTAGTACCTCCACATATATATATATGGAATGGAGGTTGCAACTGAAAAGAAAATTTGTGTTACCAACAAGCTAGATGATGGACGGCATTCACACACATTTATCTCTCACAACTGAGCATGTAGAGAAACGTTCATTCATCTAGCACAAAGAACTGGTTTTAGGGGTAACTGTTACTCTGCTTTCTCAGTCTGTTTCCTAGTGCCGGCTGGAAGTTCCTGCATTTTTCACTGTAAAATCGAGTTGGAGATTGTACCTCCCCATATATATGTATGCAGTGGAGTTTGCAACTGAAAAGAAACTTTTTGTTCCCAACAAGCTAGGTGACGAATGGCTTTCACACACATTTATCTCTCAGATCTGAGCATGTGGAGATACGTTCGTTCTTCTAGCACAAAAGGAACAGGTTACAGTTGAAATTTTACTCTGGTTTCTCAGTCTGTTTCCTATTGCCGGTTTGAAGTTCCTTCAGTTTTCACTGTAAAAGCGAGTTGGAGCTAGTTCCTCCCCGTATATTTGTATGGAGTGGAGTTTGTAACTGAAAAGAATCTTTGTGTTCCCAACAAGCTAGTTGAAGGACGGCTTTCACACACACATATGTCTCAGAACTGAGCATGTGGAGAGACGTTCTTTCATCTAACACAAAGGGAACGGGTTGCAGGACAAACTTTTACTGTGGTTTCTCAGTGTGTTTCCTAGTGCCGGTTTGATGTTCCTGCAGTTTTCACTGTAAAACAGAGTTTGACATAGTAACACCCCATATATTTGTATGGAGTGGAGTTTGCAACTGAAAAGAATCTTTGTGTTCCCCACAAGCTAGGTGAAGGACGGCTTTCACACACACATATCTCTCAGAACTGAGCATGTGGAAAGACGTTCGTTCATCTAGCACAAAAGGAACGGTTTGCAGTGGTAACTGTCACTCTGGATTCTCAGTCTGTTTCCTAGTGCTGGTTTGAAGTTCCTGCAGTTTTCACTGTAAAACCGAGTTGGAACTTATATCTCCACCATATATATATATGGAGTGTAGTTGGCAACTGAAAAGAATCTTTGTGTTCCCAACAAGCCTGTTGAAGGACGGATTTGACACACACATATCTCTCAGAACTGAGCATGTGGAGAGACGTTCGTTCTACTAGCACAAAGGGAAAACTTTGCAGTGGTAACTGTTACTCTGGTTTCTCAGTCTGTTTCCTAGTGCAGGTTTGAATTTCCTGCAGTTTTCACTGTAAAACCGAGTTCGACCTAGTAACTACCCTTATATTTGTATGGAGTGGAGTTTGCTACTGAAAAGAAACTTTGTGTTCCCAACAAGCTGGGTGAAAGACGGCTTTCACACACACTTATTTCTCAGAACCTAGCATGTGGAGAGTTGTTCATTCTTCTAGTACAAAGGGAACGGGTTGCAGGAGAAACTTTTACTCTGGTTTCTCATTCTGTTTCCTAGTGCCGGTTTGTAGTTCCTGCAGTTTTCACTGTAAAACCGATTTGGAGCTATTACCATTCCATATATATGTATGGAGTGGAGTTTGCAACTTAAAAGAAATTTTGTGTTCCCAACAAGCTAGGTGAAGGACGTCTTTCACACATACTTATCTCTCAGAAATGAGCAGGTGGAGAGAAGTTTGTTCTTCTAGCACAAAGGGAACGGGTAACAAGAGAAACCTTTACTCTGTTTTCTCAGTCTGTTTCCTAGTACCGGGTTAAAGTTCCTGCAGTTTTCAATGTAAAACCGAATTTGACCTAGTAACTCCCCATATATAATTGTATGGAATGGAGTTTGCAACTGAAAAAAATTTTTGTGTTCCCAACAAGCTAGTTGAAGGACGGCTTTCACACTCAAATATCTCTCAGAACTGAGCATGTGGACAGACGTACTTTCATCTATCACAAAGGGAATGTGTTGCAGTAGAAACTTTTACACCGGTTTCTCAGTCTGTTTCCTCGTGTCAGATAGAAGTTCCTGCAATTTTCACTGTAAAAATGAGTTGGTGCTAGTACCTCCACATATATATTTATGGATTGGGGTTTGCAACTGAAAAGAAAATTTGTGTTCCCAACAAGCTATGTGAAGGACGGCGTTCACACACACTTATCTCTCTGAACTGAGCATCTGGAGAGACGTTCGTTCATCTAGAATACAGAACGGGTTGTAGGGGAAAGTGTTACTCTGGTTTCTCACTCTGTTTCCTAGTGCCGGTTTGAATTTCCTGCAGTTTTCACTGTAAAACAGAGTTGGAGCTACTACCTCCCCATATATATGTATGGAGTGGGGTTTGCAACTGAAAAGAATCTTCCTGTTCCCAACAAGCTATGTTTAAAATGGCTTTCACACACACTTATCTCTCAGAACTGAGCATGTGGAGAGGCGTTCGTTCTTCTAGCACAAAGGGAACGGGTTATAGGAGAAACTTTTACGCTGGTTTCTCAGTCTGTTTCCTAGTGCCGGTTTGAAGTTCCTGCAGTTTTCACTGTAAAACCGAGTTTGACCTAGTAACTGCCCATATATTTGTATGGAGTGGAGTTTTCAACTGAAAAGAATCTTTGTGTTACTACAAGCTAGTTGAAGGACGGCTTTAACACACACATTTCTCTCAGAACTGAGCATGTGGAGAGACGTTCATTCATCTAGCATTTTTGGAACGGTTTGCAGTGTTAAATGTTACTCTGGTTTCTCAGTCTGTTTCCTAGTGCCGATCTGAATTTCCTGCAGTTTTCACTGTAAAACAGAGTTGGAGCTACTACCTCCCAATATATATGTATGGAGTGGAGTTTGCAACTAAGAAGAATCTTACTGTTCCCAACAAGCTATGTTAAAAACGGCTTTCACACACACTTATCTCTCAGAACTGACCATGTGGAGAGACGTTCGTTCACCTAGCACAAATGGAACGGTTTGCAGGGTTAAGTGTTACTCTGGTTTCTCAGTCTGTTTCCTAGTGCCGGTTTGAAGTTCCTGCAGTTTTCACTGTAAAACCGAGTTTGACCTAGTAACTACCCATATATTTGTATGGAGTGGAATTTTCAACTGTAAAGGATCTTTGTGTTCCCAACAAGCTAGTTGAAGAACGGCTTTCACACACACTTATCTCTCACAACTGAGCATGAGGAGAGACTTTCTTTCATCTAGCACAAAGGGATTGTGTTGCAGTAGAACATTTTGCTCTGGATTCTCAGTCTGTTTCCTAGTGGTGGTTTGAAGTTCCTGCATTTATCACTGTAAAACCGAGTTGGAGCTTGTACCTCTCCATATATATGTGTGGATTGGAGTTTGCAACTGAAAAGAAAATTTGTGTTCCCAACAAGCTAGTTGAAGGACGGCTTTCACACAAACATATCCCTCAGAACTGAGCATTTGGAGAGACGTTCGTTCATCTAGATCAAATGGAAAGAGTTGCAGGGGTAACTGTTATTCTGCTTTCTCAGTCTGTTTCCTAGTTCCGGTTTGAATTTCCTGCAGTTTTCACTGTAAAACCGAGTTTGAGCTAGTAACTACCCATATATTTGTATGGATTGGAGATTGCAACTGAAAAGAAACTTTGTGTTCCCAAAAAGTTGGGTGAAGTACGGCTTTCACACACACTTATCACTCAGAACCAAGCATTTGGAGAGAAGTTCGTTCTTTTAGCACAAATGGAACGGTTTTTAGGAGAAATTTTACTCTGGTTTCTCAGTCTTTTTCCTAGTGCCGGTTTGATGTTCCTGCAGTTTTCACTGTAAAATCGTGTTGGAGCTAGTACCTCCCCATATATATGTATGGAGTGGAGTTTGCAACTGAAAAGAAACTTTGTGTTCCCAACAAGCTAGTTGAAGGACGTCTTTCACACACATATTTATCTCTCAGAACTGAGCATGTGGAGAGAATTTTGTTCTTCTAGCAAAAAGGGAACGGGCAACAGGAGAAAATTTTCTCCGGTTTCTCAGTCTGTTTCCTGGTGCCGGTTTGAAGTTCCTGCAGTTTTCACTGTAAAACAGAGTTTGACCTTGTAAATACCCGTATATTTGTATGGAGTGGAGTTTGCAACTGAAAAGAATCTTTGTGTTCCCAACAAGCTAGATGAAGTATGGGTTTCACACACTTATCTCTCAGAACTGAGCATGTGGAGAGATGTTCGTTCATCTAGCACTAAGAACGGGTTGTAGGGGTAACTGTTACTCTCGTTTCTCAGTCTGTTTCTTAGTGCCGGTTTGAAGATCCTGCAGTTTTCAATGTAAAATAGAGTTGGAGCTAGTACCACCCCATATATATGTATGGAGTGGAGTTTGCAACTGAAAAGAATCTTTGTGTTCCCAACATGCTAGGTGAAGGACGTTTTTCACACACACTTATCTCTGAGAACTGAGCATGTGGTGAGACGTTTGTTCATTTATCACAAAGGGAAACGGTTACAGGAGAAGCTTTTACTCTGGTTTCTCAGTCTGTTTCTTAGCGCCGGTTAGATATTCCTGCAGTTTTCACTGTAAAACCGAGTTGGAGCTAGTATCTCCCCATATATATGTATGGAGTGATGTTTGCAACTGAAAAGAAACTTTGCGTTCCCAAAAAGCTAGTTGAAGTAAGGCTTTCACAAACACTTATCTCTCAGAACTGAGCATGTGGAGAGACGTTCGTTCGTCTTGCACAAAAGGAACGGGTTGCAGGAGAAACTTTTACTCTGGTTTCTCATTCTGTTTCCTAGGGCCGGAATGAAGTTCCTGCAGTTTTCACTGTAAAACCGAGGTGGATCTACTACCTCCCATATATATGTATGGAGTGGAGTTTGCAACTGAAAAGAAACTTTGTGTTCCAAACAAGCTAGGTGAAAGACGGCTTTCACACACACTTATCTCTCAGAACTGAGCATGAGGAGAGACGTTCGTTCATCTAGCACAAAGGGAAATGGTTGCAGGAAAAACGTTTACTCTGGTTTTTCAGTCTTTTCCCTAATGTCGTTTTGAAGTTCCTGCAGTTTTCATTGTAAAACCGAGTTGGAGCTACTACCTCCCCATATATATATATGGATTGGGGTTTGCATCTGAAAAGAAATTTTGTGTTCCCAACAAGCTAGGTGAAGGACGGCTTTCACACACACTTATCTCTCAGAACTGAGAATGTGGACAGACATTCGTTCTTCATGCACAAAGGGAACGCGTTGCAGTGGTAACTGTTATTCTTGTTTCTCAGTGAGTTTCCTAGTGCCGGTTTGAAGTTCCTGCAGTTTTCACTGTAAAACCGAGTTGGATCTAGTACCTCCCATATATATGTATGGAGTGGAGTTTGCAACTGAAAAGAAACTTTGTATTCCAAACAAGCTAGGTGAAGGACGGCATTCACACACACTTATCTCTCAGATCTGAGCATGTGGAGAAATGTTCTTTCATCTAGCACAAGGGGAAAGGGTTTCAGGGGAAACTTTTAATCTGGTTTCTCATTCTGTTTCCTAGTGCCAGTTTGAAGTTCCTGCAGTTTTCACTGTAAAACCGATTTGGATATAGTACCTCCCTATATATATGTATGGAGTGGAGTTTTCACCTCAAAAGAAACATTGTGTTCCCAACAAGGTAGGTGAAGGCGGCTTTCACACACAATAATCTCTCAGAACTGAGCATGTTGAGAGACGTTCGTTCATCTAGCACAAAGGATACGGATGCAGAAGAAACCTTTACTCTGGTTTCTCAGTCTGTTTCCTAGTGCCGGTTTGAAGTTCCTGCAATTTTCACTGTAAAACCGAGGTGGAGCTAGTAACTACCCATATATATGTATGGAGTGGAGTTTGCAACTGAAAAGAACTTTGTGTTCCGAACAATCTAGGTGAAGGACGGCTTTCACAGACAATTATCTCTCAGAACTGAGCATGTGGAGAGACGTTCGTTCATCTAGAACAAAGTGAACGGGTTGCAGGTTTACTGTTACTCTGGTTTCTCAGTCTCTTTCCTAGTGCCTGTTTGAAGTTCCTGCATTTTTCACCGTAAAACCGATTTGGTGCTAGTACCTCCCAATATATATGTATGGAGTATAGTTTGCAACTGAAAAGAAACTTTGTGTTCCCAACAAGCTATGAGAAAGACGGCTTTCACACACAATTATCTCTCAGAACTGAGCATGTGGAGAGACGTTCGTTCATCTAGAACAAAGTGAACGGGTTGCAGGTTTACTGTTACTCTAGTTTCTCAGTCTCTTTCCTAGTGCCTGTTTGAAGTTCCTGCAGTTTTCACCGTAAAACCGATTTGGAGCTAGTACCTCCCAATTTATATGTATGGAGTATAGTTTGCAACTGAAAAGAAACTTTGTGTTCCCAACAAGCTATGAGAAAGACGGCTTTCACACACAATTATCTCTCAGAAATGAGCATGTGGTGAGACTTTCGTTCATATAGCACAATGGGAAAAGATTACAGGAGAATCTTTTACTCTGGTTTCTCAGTCTGTTTCTTTGTGCCGGTTAATATTTCCTACAGTTTTCATGGTAAAACCAAGTTGGAGCTAGTACCTCCCCATATATATGTATGGAGTTGTGTTTGCAACTGAAAAGAAACTTTGTGTTCCCAACAAGCTATGTGAAGTTCGGCTTTCACACACAAATATCCCTCAGAACTGAGCATGCGGAGAGACGTTCGTTCTTCTAGCACAAAAGGAACGGTTTACAGGAGAAAGTTTTTCTCTGGTTTCTCAGTTTGTTTCCTAGTGCCGGTTTGAAGTTCCTGCAGTTTTCACTGTAAAACCCAGTAGAAGCTAGTACCTCCCCATATATATATATGGAGTGGAGTTTGCAACTGAAAAGAATCTTTGTGTTCCCAACAAGTTATGTGAAGGACGGCTTTCACACGCAATTATCTCTCACAACTGAGCATGTTCTGAGACGTTCGTTATCTAGCACAAAGGGAAAAGATTACAGTAGAATCTTTTACTCGGTTTTCTCAGACTGTTTCTTTGTGCCGGTTAATATTTCCTGCAGTTTTCACTGTGAAACCAATTTGGAGCTAGTACCTCCCCATATATATGTATGGAGTGGTGTTTGCAACTGAAAAGAAACTTTGTGTTCCCAACAAGTTAAGTGAAGTACGGCTTTCACACACAATTATCCCTCAGAAATGAGCATGTGGAGAGACGTTCGTTCTCCTAGCACAATTTAACAGGTTGAAGGTGAAATTTTTACTCTGGTTTCTCAGTCTGTTACCTAGTGCCAGTTTTAAGTTCCTCCAGTTTTCACTGTAAATCCGAGGAGAAGCTAGTACCTCCCCATATATATGTATGGAGTGGATTTTGCAACTTAAAAGAAACTTTGTGTTCACAACAAGGTAGGTGAAGGACGGCTTCCACACACATTTATCTCTCAGAACTTAGCTTGTGGAGAGACCTTCTTTCATCTATCACAAAGGGAACGGGTTGCAGGAGAAACATTTAATATGGTTTCTCAGTCGTTTTCCTAGAGCAGGTTTGAAGTTCCTGCAGTTTTCTCTTTAAAACACTGTTGGAGCTAGTACCTCCCCATATATATGTATTGGGTGGAGTTTGCTACTGAAAAGAAACTTTGTGTTCCCAACATGGTAGGTGAAGGAAAGCTTTCACACACACTTATCTCTCAGAACTGAGCATGTGGTGAGACGTTCGTTCATGTAGCACAAAGGGAACGGGTGGCTGGAGAAATTTTACTCTGGTTTCTCAGTCTGTTTCCTAGTGCCAGTTTGAAGTTCCTGCAGTTTTTACTGTAAAATAGAGTTGGAGCTAGTAACTCCCCACATATATGTATTGGGAGGAATTTGCAACTGAAAAGAAACTTTGTGTTCCCAACATGGTAGGTGAAGGACGGCTTTCACACACACTTAGCTCTCAGAACTGGGCATGTGGTGAGACGTTCTTTCATCTAGCACAAGGGGAACGGGTTGCAGGAGAAACTATTAATCTGGTTTCTCTGTCTGTTTCCTAGAGCCGGTTTGAAGTACCTGCAGTTTTAAGTGTAAAACATAGTTGGAGCTAGGACCTCCCTATATATATATATGGAGTGGAGTTTGCAACTGAAAATAAACTTTGTTTTCCCAACAAGGTAGGTGAAGGACGGCTTTCTCACACACTTGTCTCTCAGAACCTAACATGTGGAGAGACGTTCGTTCTTCTAGCACAAAGGGAACACTTTGCAGTTGTAACTGTTACTCTGGTTTCTCAGTCTGTTTCCTAGTGCAGGTTTGAATTTCCTGCAGTTTTCACTGTAAAACCGAGTTCGACCTAGTAACTACCCTTATATTTGTATGGAGTGGAGTTTGCTACTGAAAAGAAACTTTGTGTTCCCTACAAGCTGGGTGAAAGGCGGCTTTCACACACACTTATTTCTCAGAACCTAGCATGTGGAGAGTTGTTCATTCTCTAGTACAAAGGGAACAGGTTGCAGGATAAAATTTTACTCTGGTTTCTCAGTCTGTTTCCTAGTACCGGGTGGAAGTTCCTGCAGTTTTCACTGTAAAACCGAATTTGTCCTAGTAACTCCCCATATATTTGTATGGAGTGGAGTTTGCAACTGAAAAGAATCTTTGCGTTCCCAACAAGCTGGGGGAAGAATGGCTTTCACACTCAATTATCTCTCAGAACTGAGCATGTGGAGAGACGTTCTTTCATCTATCACAAAGGGAATGTGTTGCAGTAGAAACTTTTACACCGGTTTCTCAGTCTGTTTCCTCGTGTCAGATAGAAGTTCCTGCAATTTTCACTGTAAAAATGAGTTGGTGCTAGTACCTCCACATATATATTTATGGATTGGGGTTTGCAACTGAAAAGAAAATTTGTGTTCCCAACAAGCTATGTGAAGGACGGCGTTCACACACACTTATCTCTCTGAACTGAGCATCTGGAGAGACGTTCGTTCATCTAGAATACAGAACGGGTTGTAGGGGAAAGTGTTACTCTGGTTTCTCACTCTGTTTCCTAGTGCCGGTTTGAATTTCCTGCAGTTTTCACTGTAAAACAGAGTTGGAGCTACTACCTCCCCATATATATGTATGGAGTGGGGTTTGCAACTGAAAAGAATCTTCCTGTTCCCAACAAGCTATGTTTAAAATGGCTTTCACACACACTTATCTCTCAGAACTGAGCATGTGGAGAGGCGTTCGTTCTTCTAGCACAAAGGGAACGGGTTATAGGAGAAACTTTTACGCTGGTTTCTCAGTCTGTTTCCTAGTGCCGGTTTGAAGTTCCTGCAGTTTTCACTGTAAAACCGAGTTTGACCTAGTAACTGCCCATATATTTGTATGGAGTGGAGTTTTCAACTGAAAAGAATCTTTGTGTTACTACAAGCTAGTTGAAGGACGGCTTTAACACACACATTTCTCTCAGAACTGAGCATGTGGAGAGACGTTCATTCATCTAGCATTTTTGGAACGGTTTGCAGTGTTAAATGTTACTCTGGTTTCTCAGTCTGTTTCCTAGTGCCGATCTGAATTTCCTGCAGTTTTCACTGTAAAACAGAGTTGGAGCTACTACCTCCCAATATATATGTATGGAGTGGAGTTTGCAACTAAGAAGAATCTTACTGTTCCCAACAAGCTATGTTAAAAACGGCTTTCACACACACTTATCTCTCAGAACTGACCATGTGGAGAGACGTTCGTTCACCTAGCACAAATGGAACGGTTTGCAGGGTTAAGTGTTACTCTGGTTTCTCAGTCTGTTTCCTAGTGCCGGTTTGAAGTTCCTGCAGTTTTCACTGTAAAACCGAGTTTGACCTAGTAACTACCCATATATTTGTATGGAGTGGAATTTTCAACTGTAAAGGATCTTTGTGTTCCCAACAAGCTAGTTGAAGAACGGCTTTCACACACACTTATCTCTCACAACTGAGCATGAGGAGAGACTTTCTTTCATCTAGCACAAAGGGATTGTGTTGCAGTAGAACATTTTACTCTGGATTCTCAGTCTGTTTCCTAGTGGTGGTTTGAAGTTCCTGCATTTATCACTGTAAAACCGAGTTGGAGCTTGTACCTCTCCATATATATGTGTGGATTGGAGTTTGCAACTGAAAAGAAAATTTGTGTTCCCAACAAGCTAGTTGAAGGACGGCTTTCACACAAACATATCCCTCAGAACTGAGCATTTGGAGAGACGTTCGTTCATCTAGATCAAATGGAAAGAGTTGCAGGGGTAACTGTTATTCTGCTTTCTCAGTCTGTTTCCTAGTTCCGGTTTGAATTTCCTGCAGTTTTCACTGTAAAACCGAGTTTGAGCTAGTAACTACCCATATATTTGTATGGATTGGAGATTGCAACTGAAAAGAAACTTTGTGTTCCCAAAAAGTTGGGTGAAGTACGGCTGTCACACACACTTATCACTCAGAACCAAGCATTTGGAGAGAAGTTCGTTCTTTTAGCACAAATGGAACGGTTTTTAGGAGAAATTTTACTCTGGTTTCTCAGTCTTTTTCCTAGTGCCGGTTTGATGTTCCTGCAGTTTTCACTGTAAAATCGTGTTGGAGCTAGTACCTCCCCATATATATGTATGGAGTGGAGTTTGCAACTGAAAAGAAACTTTGTGTTCCCAACAAGCTAGTTGAAGGACGTCTTTCACACACATATTTATCTCTCAGAACTGAGCATGTGGAGAGAATTTTGTTCTTCTAGCAAAAAGGGAACGGGCAACAGGAGAAAATTTTCTCCGGTTTCTCAGTCTGTTTCCTGGTGCCGGTTTGAAGTTCCTGCAGTTTTCACTGTAAAACAGAGTTTGACCTTGTAAATACCCGTATATTTGTATGGAGTGGAGTTTGCAACTGAAAAGAATCTTTGTGTTCCCAACAAGCTAGATGAAGTATGGGTTTCACACACTTATCTCTCAGAACTGAGTATGTGGAGAGATGTTCGTTCATCTAGCACTAAGAACGGGTTGTAGGGGTAACTGTTACTCTCGTTTCTCAGTCTGTTTCTTAGTGCCGGTTTGAAGATCCTGCAGTTTTCAATGTAAAATAGAGTTGGAGCTAGTACCACCCCATATATATGTATGGAGTGGAGTTTGCAACTGAAAAGAATCTTTGTGTTCCCAACATGCTAGGTGAAGGACGTTTTTCACACACACTTATCTCTGAGAACTGAGCATGTGGTGAGACGTTTGTTCATTTATCACAAAGGGAAACGGTTACAGGAGAAGCTTTTACTCTGGTTTCTCAGTCTGTTTCTTAGCGCCGGTTAGATATTCCTGCAGTTTTCACTGTAAAACCGAGTTGGAGCTAGTATCTCCCCATATATATGTATGGAGTGATGTTTGCAACTGAAAAGAAACTTTGCGTTCCCAAAAAGCTAGTTGAAGTAAGGCTTTCACAAACACTTATCTCTCAGAACTGAGCATGTGGAGAGACGTTCGTTCGTCTTGCACAAAAGGAACGGGTTGCAGGAGAAACTTTTACTCTGGTTTCTCATTCTGTTTCCTAGGGCCGGAATGAAGTTCCTGCAGTTTTCACTGTAAAACCGAGGTGGATCTACTACCTCCCATATATATGTATGGAGTGGAGTTTGCAAATGAAAAGAAACTTTGTGTTCCAAACAAGCTAGGTGAAAGACGGCTTTCACACACACTTATCTCTCAGAACTGAGCATGAGGAGAGACGTTCGTTCATCTAGCACAAAGGGAAATGGTTGCAGGAAAAACGTTTACTCTGGTTTTTCAGTCTTTTCCCTAATGTCGTTTTGAAGTTCCTGCAGTTTTCATTGTAAAACCGAGTTGGAGCTACTACCTCCCCATATATATATATGGATTGGGGTTTGCATCTGAAAAGAAATTTTGTGTTCCCAACAAGCTAGGTGAAGGACGGCTTTCACACACACTTATCTCTCAGAACTGAGAATGTGGACAGACATTCGTTCTTCATGCACAAAGGGAACGCGTTGCAGTGGTAACTGTTATTCTTGTTTCTCAGTGAGTTTCCTAGTGCCGGTTTGAAGTTCCTGCAGTTTTCACTGTAAAACCGAGTTGGATCTAGTACCTCCCATATATATGTATGGAGTGGAGTTTGCAACTGAAAAGAAACTTTGTATTCCAAACAAGCTAGGTGAAGGACGGCATTCACACACACTTATCTCTCAGATCTGAGCATGTGGAGAAATGTTCTTTCATCTAGCACAAGGGGAAAGGGTTTCAGGGGAAACTTTTAATCTGGTTTCTCATTCTGTTTCCTAGTGCCAGTTTGAAGTTCCTGCAGTTTTCACTGTAAAACCGATTTGGTGCAAGTACCTCCCAATATATATGTATGGAGTATAGTTTGCAACTGAAAAGAAACTTTGTGTTCCCAACAAGGTAGGTGAAGGCGGCTTTCACACACAATAATCTCTCAGAACTGAGCATGTTGAGAGACGTTCGTTCATCTAGCACAAAGGATACGGATGCAGAAGAAACCTTTACTCTGGTTTCTCAGTCTGTTTCCTAGTGCCGGTTTGAAGTTCCTGCAATTTTCACTGTAAAACCGAGGTGGAGCTAGTAACTACCCATATATATGTATGGAGTGGAGTTTGCAACTGAAAAGAACTTTGTGTTCCGAACAATCTAGGTGAAGGACGGCTTTCACAGACAATTATCTCTCAGAACTGAGCATGTGGAGAGACGTTCGTTCATCTAGAACAAAGTGAACGGGTTGCAGGTTTACTGTTACTCTGGTTTCTCAGTCTCTTTCCTAGTGCCTGTTTGAAGTTCCTGCATTTTTCACCGTAAAACCGATTTGGTGCAAGTACCTCCCAATATATATGTATGGAGTATAGTTTGCAACTGAAAAGAAACTTTGTGTTCCCAACAAGCTATGAGAAAGACGGCTTTCACACACAATTATCTCTCAGAACTGAGCATGTGGAGAGACGTTCGTTCATCTAGAACAAAGTGAACGGGTTGCAGGTTTACTGTTACTCTGGTTTCTCAGTCTCTTTCCTAGTGCCTGTTTGAAGTTCCTGCAGTTTTCACCGTAAAACCGATTTGGAGCTAGTACCTCCCAATATATATGTATGGAGTATAGTTTGCAACTGAAAAGAAACTTTGTGTTCCCAACAAGCTATGAGAAAGAAGGCTTTCACACACAATTATCTCTCAGAAATGAGCATGTGGTGAGACTTTCGTTCATATAGCACAATGGGAAAAGATTACAGGAGAATCTTTTACTCTGGTTTCTCAGTCTGTTTCTTTGTGCCGGTTAATATTTCCTACAGTTTTCATGGTAAAACCAAGTTGGAGCTAGTACCTCCCCATATATATGTATGGAGTTGTGTTTGCAACTGAAAAGAAACTTTGTGTTCCCAACAAGCTATGTGAAGTTCGGCTTTCACACACAAATATCCCTCAGAACTGAGCATGCGGAGAGACGTTCGTTCTTCTAGCACAAAAGGAACGGTTTACAGGAGAAAGTTTTTCTCTGGTTTCTCAGTTTGTTTCCTAGTGCCGGTTTGAAGTTCCTGCAGTTTTCACTGTAAAACCCAGTAGAAGCTAGTACCTCCCCATATATATATATGGAGTGGAGTTTGCAACTGAAAAGAATCTTTGTGTTCCCAACAAGTTATGTGAAGGACGGCTTTCACACGCAATTATCTCTCACAACTGAGCATGTTCTGAGACGTTCGTTATCTAGCACAAAGGGAAAAAATTACAGTAGAATCTTTTACTCGGTTTTCTCAGACTGTTTCTTTGTGCCGGTTAATATTTCCTGCAGTTTTCACTGTGAAACCAATTTGGAGCTAGTACCTCCCCATATATATGTATGGAGTGGTGTTTGCAACTGAAAAGAAACTTTGTGTTCCCAACAAGTTAAGTGAAGTACGGCTTTCACACACAATTATCCCTCAGAAATGAGCATGTGGAGAGACGTTCGTTCTCCTAGCACAATTTAACAGGTTGAAGGTGAAATTTTTACTCTGGTTTCTCAGTCTGTTACCTAGTGCCAGTTTTAAGTTCCTCCAGTTTTCACTGTAAATCCGAGGAGAAGCTAGTACCTCCCCATATATATGTATGGAGTGGATTTTGCAACTTAAAAGAAACTTTGTGTTCACAACAAGGTAGGTGAAGGACGGCTTCCACACACATTTATCTCTCAGAACTTAGCTTGTGGAGAGACCTTCTTTCATCTATCACAAAGGGAACGGGTTGCAGGAGAAACATTTAATATGGTTTCTCAGTCGTTTTCCTAGAGCAGGTTTGAAGTTCCTGCAGTTTTCTCTTTAAAACACTGTTGGAGCTAGTACCTCCCCATATATATGTATTGGGTGGAGTTTGCTACTGAAAAGAAACTTTGTGTTCCCAACATGGTAGGTGAAGGAAAGCTTTCACACACACTTATCTCTCAGAACTGAGCATGTGGTGAGACGTTCGTTCATGTAGCACAAAGGGAACGGGTGGCTGGAGAAATTTTACTCTGGTTTCTCAGTCTGTTTCCTAGTGCCAGTTTGAAGTTCCTGCAGTTTTTACTGTAAAATAGAGTTGGAGCTAGTAACTCCCCACATATATGTATTGGGAGGAATTTGCAACTGAAAAGAAACTTTGTGTTCCCAACATGGTAGGTGAAGGACGGCTTTCACACACACTTAGCTCTCAGAACTGGGCATGTGGTGAGACGTTCTTTCATCTAGCACAAGGGGAACGGGTTGCAGGAGAAACTATTAATCTGGTTTCTCTGTCTGTTTCCTAGAGCCGGTTTGAAGTACCTGCAGTTTTAAGTGTAAAACATAGTTGGAGCTAGGACCTACCTATATATATATATGGAGTGGAGTTTGCAACTGAAAATAAACTTTGTTTTCCCAACAAGGTAGGTGAAGGACGGCTTTCTCACACACTTGTCTCTCAGAACCTAACATGTGGAGAGACGTTCGTTCTTCTAGCACAAAGGGAACACTTTGCAGTTGTAACTGTTACTCTGGTTTCTCAGTCTGTTTCCTAGTGCAGGTTTGAATTTCCTGCAGTTTTCACTGTAAAACCGAGTTCGACCTAGTAACTACCCTTATATTTGTATGGAGTGGAGTTTGCTACTGAAAAGAAACTTTGTGTTCCCTACAAGCTGGGTGAAAGGCGGCTTTCACACACACTTATTTCTCAGAACCTAGCATGTGGAGAGTTGTTCATTCTCTAGTACAAAGGGAACAGGTTGCAGGATAAAATTTTACTCTGGTTTCTCAGTCTGTTTCCTAGTACCGGGTTGAAGTTCCTGCAGTTTTCACTGTAAAACCGAATTTGTCCTAGTAACTCCCCATATATTTGTATGGAGTGGAGTTTGCAACTGAAAAGAATCTTTGCGTTCCCAACAAGCTGGGGGAAGAATGGCTTTCACACTCAATTATCTCTCAGAACTGAGCATGTGGAGAGACGTTCTTTCATCTATCACAAAGGGAATGTGTTGCAGTAGAAATTTTACACCGGTTTCTCAGTCTGTTTCCTCGTGTCGGATTGAAGTTCCTGCAATTTTCACTGTAAAACCGAGTTGGTGCTAGTACCTCCACATATATATTGATAGATTGGGGTTTGCAACTGAAAAGAAAATTTGTGTTCCCAACAAGCTATGTGAAGGACGGCATTCACACACACTTATCTCTCAGAACTGAGCATCTGGAGAGACGTTCGTTCATCTAGAATACAGAACGGGAGGTAGGGGTAAGTGTTACTCTGGTTTCTCAGTCTGTTTCCTAGTGCCGGTTTGAAGTTCCTGCAGTTTACTCGGTAAAACCGAGTTGGAGGTAGTATACCCCCATATATATGTATGGAGTGGAATTTGAAATTGAAATAAACTTTGTGTTCCCAACATGCTAGGTGAAGGACGTCTTTCAAACACACTTATCTCTCAGAAATGAGCATGTGCACAGACGTTCGTTCTGCTTGCACAATGGGAACGGGTTGCAGGGGTAACTGTTACTCTGGTTTCTCAGTCTGTTTCCTAGTGCCGGTTTGAATTTCCTGCAGTTTTCACTGTAAAACAGAGTTGGAGCTACAACCTCCCCATATATATGTATGGAGTGGAATTTGCAACTGAAAGAATCTTTGTGTTACTACAAGCTAGTTGAAGGACGGCTTTAACACACACTTTTCTCTCAGAACTGAGCATGTGGAGAGACGTTCGTTCATCTAGCACAAAGGGAACGGTTTGCAGGTTTAACTGTTACTCTAGTTTCTCAGTCTGTTTCCTAGTGCCGATTTGACGTTCCTGCAGTTTTCACTGTAAAACCGTGTTTGACCTAGTAACTCCCCATATATTTTTATGGAGTGGAGTTTGCAACTGAAAAGAATCTTTGTTTTCCCAACAAGCTAGTTGAAGGACGGCTTTCACACACACATATCTCTCAGAAATGAGCATGAGGAGAGACGATCTTTCATCTAGCACAAAGGGAACGGGATACAGGAGAAACTTTTACTGTGGTTTCTCAGTCTGTTTACTAGTGCCGGTCTGAATTTCCTGCAGTTTTCACTGTAAAACAGAGTTGGAGCTACTACCTCCCCATATATATATTTGGAGTGGAGTTTGCAACTGAAAAGAATCTTCCTGTTCCCAACAAGCTATGTTAAAAACGGCTTTCACACACACATATCTCTCAGAAATAAGCATGAGGAGAGACGATCTTTCATCTAGCAAAAAGGGAACGGTTAACAGGAGAAAATTTTCTCCGGTTTCTCAGTCTGTTTCCTGGTGCCGGTTTGAAGTTCCTGCAGTTTTCACTGTAAAACAGAGTTTGACCTAGTAACTGCCCATATATTTGTATGGAGTGGAGTTTGCAACTGAAAAGAATCTTTGTGTTACTACAAGCTAGTTGAAGGACGGCTTTAACACACACTTATCTCTCACAACTGAGCATGTGGAGAGACGTTCTTTCATCTAGCACAAAGGGATTGTGTTGCAGTAGAACCTTTTACTCTGGATTCTCAGTCTGTTTCCTAGTGGCGGGTTGAAGTTCCTGCAGTTTTCACTGTAAAACCGAATTTGTCCTAGTAACTCCCCATATATTTGTATGGAGTGGAGTTTGCAACTGAAAAGAATCTTTGCGTTCCCAACAAGCTGGGGGAAGAATGGCTTTCACACTCAATTATCTCTCAGAACTGAGCATGTGGAGAGACGTTCTTTCATCTATCACAAAGGGAATGTGTTGCAGTAGAAATTTTACACCGGTTTCTCAGTCTGTTTCCTCGTGTCGGATTGAAGTTCCTGCAATTTTCACTGTAAAACCGAGTTGGTGCTAGTACCTCCACATATATATTGATGGATTGGGGTTTGCAACTGAAAAGAAAATTTGTGTTCCCAACAAGCTATGTGAAGGACGGCATTCACACACACTTATCTCTCAGAACTGAGCATCTGGAGAGACGTTCGTTCATCTAGAATACAGAACGGGAGGTAGGGGTAAGTGTTACTCTGGTTTCTCAGTCTGTTTCCTAGTGCCGGTTTGAAGTTCCTGCAGTTTACTCGGTAAAACCGAGTTGGAGGTAGTATACCCCCATATATATGTATGGAGTGGAATTTGAAATTGAAATAAACTTTGTGTTCCCAACATGCTAGGTGAAGGACGTCTTTCAAACACACTTATCTCTCAGAAATGAGCATGTGCACAGACGTTCGTTCTGCTTGCACAATGGGAACGGGTTGCAGGGGTAACTGTTACTCTGGTTTCTCAGTCTGTTTCCTAGTGCCGGTTTGAAGTTCCTGCAGTTTTCACTGTAAAACAGAGTTGGAGCTACAACCTCCCCATATATATGTATGGAGTGGAATTTGCAACTGAAAGAATCTTTGTGTTACTACAAGCTAGTTGAAGGACGGCTTTAACACACACTTTTCTCTCAGAACTGAGCATGTGGAGAGACGTTCGTTCATCTAGCACAAAGGGAACGGTTTGCAGGTTTAACTGTTACTCTAGTTTCTCAGTCTGTTTCCTAGTGCCGATTTGACGTTCCTGCAGTTTTCACTGTAAAACCGTGTTTGACCTAGTAACTCCCCATATATTTTTATGGAGTGGAGTTTGCAACTGAAAAGAATCTTTGTTTTCCCAACAAGCTAGTTGAAGGACGGCTTTCACACACACATATCTCTCAGAAATGAGCATGAGGAGAGACGATCTTTCATCTAGCACAAAGGGAACGGGATACAGGAGAAACTTTTACTGTGGTTTCTCAGTCTGTTTACTAGTGCCGGTCTGAATTTCCTGCAGTTTTCACTGTAAAACAGAGTTGGAGCTACTACCTCCCCATATATATATTTGGAGTGGAGTTTGCAACTGAAAAGAATCTTCCTGTTCCCAACAAGCTATGTTAAAAACGGCTTTCACACACACATATCTCTCAGAAATAAGCATGAGGAGAGACGATCTTTCATCTAGCAAAAAGGGAACGGTTAACAGGAGAAAATTTTCTCCGGTTTCTCAGTCTGTTTCCTGGTGCCGGTTTGAAGTTCCTGCAGTTTTCACTGTAAAACAGAGTTTGACCTAGTAACTGCCCATATATTTGTATGGAGTGGAGTTTGCAACTGAAAAGAATCTTTGTGTTACTACAAGCTAGTTGAAGGACGGCTTTAACACACACTTATCTCTCACAACTGAGCATGTGGAGAGACGTTCTTTCATCTAGCACAAAGGGATTGTGTTGCAGTAGAACCTTTTACTCTGGATTCTCAGTCTGTTTCCTAGTGGCGGTTTGAAGTTCCTGCATTTTTCACTGTAAAACCGAGTTGGAGCTTGTACCTCTCCATATATATGTGTGGATTGGAGTTTGAAACTGAAAAGAAAATTTGTGTTCCCAACAAGCTATGTGAAGTACGACATTCACACACACTTATCTCTCAGAACAGAGCATGTGGAGAGACTTCGTTCATCTAGCACAAAGAACGGGTTGTAGGGGTATCTGTTATTCTGGTTTCTCAGTCTCTTTCCTAATGCCTTTTTGAATTTCCAGCAGTTTTCACTGTAAAACCGAGTTGGAGCTATTACCACCCCTTATATATGTATGGAGTGGAGTTTGCAATTGAAAATAAACTCTGTGTTCCCAACAAGCTAGTTGAAGGACGGCTTTCACACAAACATATCTCGCAGAACTGAGCATTTGGAGAGAAGTTCGTTCATCTAGAACAAATGGAAAGAGTTGCAGAGGTAATTGTTATTCTGTTTTCTCACTCTGTTTCCTATTTCCGGTTTGAAGTTCCTGCAGTTTTCACAGTAAACCGAGTTTGAGCTAGTAACTACCCATATATTTGTATGGATTGGAGATTGCAACTGAAAAGAAAATTTGTGTTCCCAACAAGCTGGGTGAAGTACGGCTTTCACACACACTTATCACTTAGAACCAAGCATTTGGAGAGAAGTTCGTTCTTCTAGCACAAATGGAACGGTTTTCAGGAGAAATTTTACTCTGGTGTCTCAGTCTGTTTCCTATTGTCGGTTTGATGTTCCTCCAGTTTTCACAGTAAAATCGTGTTGGAGCTAGTACCTCCCCATATATATGTATGGAGTGGAGTTTGCAACTGAAAAGAAACTTTGTGTTCCCAACAAGCTAGTTGAAGGGCGTCTTTCACACACATAATTATCTCTCAGAACTGAGCATGTGGAGAGAATTTTGTTCTTCTAGCAAAAAGGGAACGGGTAACAGGAGAAAATTTTCTCCGGTTTCTCAGTCTGTTTCCTGGTGCCGGTTTGAAGTTCCTGCAGTTTTCACTGTAAAACAGAGTTTGACCTAGTAAATACCCATATATTTGTATGGAGTGGAGTTTGCACCTGAAAAGAATCTTTGTGTTCCCAACAAGCTAGGTGAAGTATGGATTTCACACACTTATCTCTCAGAACTGAGCATGTGGAGAGATATTCGTTCATCTAGCACTAAGAACGGGTTGTAGGGGTAACTGTTACTCTCGTTTCTCAGTCTGTTTCTTAGTGCCGGTTTGAAGTTCCTGCAGTTTTCAATGTAAAAAAGAGTTGGAGCTAGTACCTCCCCATATATATGTATGGAGTGGAGTTTGCAACTGAAAAGAATCTTTGTGTTCCCAACATGCTAGGTGAAGGACGTTTTTCACACACACTTATCTCTCAGAACTGAGCATGTGGAGAGACGTTCGTTCGTCTAGCACAAAGGGAACGGGTTGCAGGAGAAACTTTTACTCTGGTTTCTCATTCTGTTTCCTAGGCCCGGAATGAAGTTCCTGCAGTTTTCACTGTAAAACCGAGGTGGATCTAGTACTTCCCATATATATTTATGAAGTGGAGTTTGCAACTGGAAAGAAACTTTGTGTTCCAAACAAGCTAGGTGAAGGACGGCTTTCACACACATTTATCTCTCAGAACTGAGCATGAGGAGAGAAGTTCGTTCATCTAGCACAAAGGGAAATGGTTGCAGGAAAAACTTTTACTCTGGTTTCTCAGTCTTTTTCCTAATGTCGTTTTGAAGTTCCTGCTGTTTTCATTGTAAAACCGAGTTGGAGCTACTACCTCCCCATATATATATATGGATTGGGGTTGGCACCTAAAAAGAAATTTTGTGTTCCCAACAAGCTAGGTGAAGGACGGCTTTCACACACACTTATCTCTCCGAACTGAGCATGTGGACAGACATTCGTTCTTCTAGCACAAAGGGAATGCGTTGCAGTGGTAACTGTTATTCTTGTTTCTCAGTGTGTTTCTTAGTGCCGGTTTGAAGTTCCTGCAGTTTTCACTGTAAAACCGAGTTGGATCTAGTACCTCCCATATATATGTATGGAGTGGAGTTTGCAACTGAAAAGAAACTTTGTGTTCCAAACAAGCTAGGTGAAGGACAGCTTTCACACACACTTATCTCTCAGATCTGAGCATATGGAGAGACTTTCTTTCATCTAGCACAAGGGGAAAGGGTTTCAGGAGAAACTTTTAATCTGGTTTCTCATTCTGTTTCCTAGTGCCAGTTTGAAGTTCCTGCAGTTTTCACTGTAAACCGAGTTGGAGATAATACCTCCCTATATATATGTATGGAGTGGAGTTTTAACCTGAAAAGAAACTTTGTGTTCCCAACAAGGTAGGTGAAGGCGGCTTTCACACACAATAATCTCTCAGAACTGAGCATGTGGAGAGACGTTCGTTCATCTAGAACAAAGTGAACGGGTTGCAGGTTTACTGTTACTCTGGTTTCTCAGTCTCTTTCCTAGTGCCTGTTTGAAGTTCCTGCAGTTTTCACCGTAAAACCGATTTGGAGCTAGTACCTCCCAATATATACGTATGGAGTATAGTTTGCAACTGAAAAGAAACTTTGTGTTCCCAACAAGCTAGGAGAAGGACGGCTTTCACCAACAATTATCTCTCAGAACTGAGCATGTGGTGAGACGTTCGTTCATCTAGCACAATGGGAAAAGATTACAGGAGAATCTTTTTCTCTGGTTTCTCAGTCTGTTTCTTTGTGCCGGTTAATATTTCCTACAGTTTTCATGGTAAAACAAATTGGAGCTAGTACCTCGCCATATATATGTATGGAGTGGTGTTTGCAATTGAAAAGAAACTTTGTGTTCCCAACAAGCTATGTGAAGTTCGGCTTTCACACATAAATATCCCTCAGAACTGAGCATGTGGAGAGACGTTCGTTCTTCTAGCACAAAGGGAACGGTTTACAGGAGAAAGTTTTTCTCTGGTTTCTCAGTTTGTTTCCTAGTGCCGGTTTGAAGTTCCTGCAGTTTTCACTGTAAAACCCAGTAGAAGCTAGTACCTCCCCATATATATATATGGAGTGGAGTTTGCAACTGAAAAGAATCTTTGTGTTCCCAACAAGCTAGGTGAAGGACGGCTTTCACACACAATTATCTCTCACAACTGAGCATGTGCTGAGACGTTCATTCATCTAGCCCAAAGGGAAAAGATAACAGGAGAATCTTTTACTCTGTTTTCTCAGACTGTTTCTTTGTGCCGGTTAATATTTCCTGCAGTTTTCACTGTGAAACCAAGTTGGAGCTAGTACCTCCCCATATATATGTATGGAGTGGTGTTTGCAACTGAAAAGAAACTTTGTGTTCCCAACAAGTTAGGTGAAGTACGGCTTTCACACACAATTATCCCTCAGAAATGAGCATGTGGAGAGACGTTCGTTCTCCTAGCACAATTTAACAGGTTGAAGGTGAAATTTTTACTCTGGTTTCTCAGTCTGTTACCTAGTGCCGGTTTTAAGTTCCTCCAGTTTTCACTGTAAAACCGAGGAGAAGCTAGTACCTCCCCATATATATGTATGGAGTGGAGTTTGCAACTTAAAAGAAACTTTGTGTTCACAACAAGGTAGGTGAAGGACGGCTTTCAAACACATTTATCTCTCAGAACTTAGCTTGTGGAGAGACCTTCTTTCATCTATCACAAAGGGAACGGGTTGCAGGAGAAACATTTAATATGGTTTCTCATTCGTTTTCCTAGAGCAGGTATGAAGTTCCTGCAGTTTTCACTTTAAAACACTGTTGGAGCTAGTACCTCCCCATATATATGTATTGGGTGGAGTTTGCTACTGAAAAGAAACTTTGTGTTCCCAACATGGTAGGTGAAGGACGGCTTTCACACACACTTATCTCTCAGAACTGAGCATGTGGTGAGACGTTCGTTCATGTAGCACAAAGGGAACGGGTGGCTGGAGGAATTTTACTCTGGTTTCTCAGTCTGTTTCCTAGTGCCGGTTTGAAGTTCCTGCAGTTTTTACTGTAAAATAGAGTTGGAGCTAGTAACTCCTCACATATATGTATTGGGAGGAGTTTGCAACTGAAAAGAACCTTTGTGTTCCCAACATGGTAGGTGAAGGACGGCTTTCACACACACTTAGCTCTCAGAAATTAGCATGTGGTGAGACGTTCGTTCATCTAGCACAAGGGGAACGGGTTGCAGGAGAAACTATTATTCTGGTTTCTCTGTCTGTTTCCTAGAGCCGGTTTGAAGTTCCTGCAATTTTAAGTGTAAAACAGAGTTGGAGCTAGGACCTCCCTATATATATGTATGGAGTGGAGTTTGCAACTGAAAATAAACTATGTGTTCCCAACAATGTAGGTGAAGGACGGCTTTCTCACACACTTATCTCTCAGAATCTTACATGTGGAGAGACATTCGTTTTCTAGAACAAATGGAACGGGTTGCTGGAGAAATTTTACTCTGGTTTCTCAGTCTGTTTCCTAGTGCTGGTTTGAAATTCCTGCACTTTTCACTGTAAAACCGAGTTGGACCTAATTCTTTCCCATATATACTAATAGAGTGGAGTTTGCAACTGGAAAGAAACTTTGTGTTCCCAACAAGCTAGGTGAAGTTCGGCTTTCACACACAAATATCCCTCAGAACTGAGCATGTGGAGAGACGTTCGTTCATCTAGCACAAAGGGAAAGTGTTGCAGGAGAAACATTTACTCTCCTTTCTCAGTCTGTTTACTAGTGCGGATTTGAAGTTCCTGCAGATTTCACTGTAAAACGGAGTTGGAGCTAGTACCTCCCCATATTTATGTATGGATTGCTGTTTGCATCTGAAAAGAAACTTTGTGTTCTGAACAAGCTAGTTGAAGGAATGATTTCACACACACTTATCTCTCAGAACTGAGTATGTGGAGAGACGTTCGTTCATCTAGCACAAAGAGAACCGGATGCAGGAGAAAATTTTACTCTCCTTTCTCAGTCTGTTTCCTAGTGCGGTTTTGAAGTTCCTGCAGTTTTCAATGTAAAACAGAGTTGGAGCTAACTTCCCCATGTATATGTATGGAGTGGAGTTTGCAACTGAAAAGAAACTTTGTTTTCCCAACAAGCTAGGTGAAGGTCGGCTTTCACACACAATAATCTCTCAGAACTAAGCATGTGGAGAGACGTTCTTTCATCTAGCACAAAGGGAACGGGTTGCAGGAGAAACTTTTACTCTGGTTTCTCAGTCTGTTTCCTAGTGCCTTTTTGATGTTCCAGCAGTTTTCACTGTAAAACCGAGTTGGACCTAATTCCTCCCTATATATATTAATAGAGTGGAGTTTGCAACTGAATAAAAACATTGTGTTCCCAACAAGCTAGGTGAAGGACGGCTTTCACACACAATTATCTCTCAGAACTGAGCATGTGGAGAGACTTTCGTTCATCCAGCACAAAGGGAATGGTTTGCAGGAGAACTATTACTTGGTTTCTCAGTCTGTTTCCTTTTGCCGGTTTGAAGTTCCTGCTGTTTTCACTGTAAAACCGACTTTGACCTAGTAACTGCTCATATATTTGTATGGAGTGGTGTTTGCAACTGAAAAGAATCTTTGGGTTACTACAAGCTAGTTGAAGGACGGCATTAACACACACTTTTCTCTCAGAACTGAGCATGTGGAGAGACGTTCGTTCATCTAGCACAAAGGATACGGATGCAGGAGAAACCCTTACTCTGGTTTCTCAGTCTGTTTCCTAGTGGCGGTTTGAAGTTCCTGCAATTTTCACTGTAAAACCGAGGTGGAGCTAGTAACTACCCATATATATGTATGGAGTGGAGTTTGCAACTGAAAAGAACTTTGTGTTCCGAACAAGCTAGGTGAAGGACGGCTTTCACAGACAATTATCTCTCAGAACTGAGCATTTGGAGAGACGTTCGTTCATCTAGAACAAAGTGAACGGGTTGCAGGTTTACTGTTACTCTGGTTTCTCAGTCTCTTTCCTAGTGCCTGTTTGAAGTTCCTGCAGTTTTCACTGTAAAAGCGAGTTGGATCTGGTACCTCCCCATATATATTTATGAAGTGGAGTTTGCAACTGAAAAGAAACTTTATGTTCCCAACAAGCTAGATGAAGGACGGCTTTCACACACACTTATCACTCAGAACTGAACATGTGGAGAGACATTCGTTCTTCTAGCACAAAAGGAATGCGTTGCAGTGGTAACTGTTACTGTTGTTTCTCAGTGTGTTTCCTAGTGCCGGTTTGAAGTTCCTGCAGTTTTCACCGTAAAACCGATTTGGAGCTAGTACCTCCCAATATATATGTATGGAGTATAGTTTGCAACTGAAAAGAAACTTTGTGTTCCCAACAAGCTAGGAGAAGGACGGCTTTCACACACAGTTATCTCTCAGAACTGAGCATGTGGTGAGACGTTCGTTCATCCAGCACAATGGGAAAAGATTACAGGAGAATCTTTTTCTCTGCTTTCTCAGTCTGTTTCTTTGTGCCGGTTAATATTTCCTACAGTTTTCATGGTAAAACCAAGTTGGAGCTAGTACCTCACCATATATATGTATGGAGTGGTGTTTGCAACTTAAAAGAAACTTTGTGTTCCCAACAAGCTATGTGAAGTTCGATTTCACACACAAATATCCCTCAGAACTGAGCATGTGGAGAGACGTTCGTTCTTCTAGCACAAAGGGAACGGTTTACAGGAGAAAGTTTTTCTATGGTTTCTCAGTTTGTTTCCTAGTGCCGGTTTGAAGTTCCTGCAGTTTTCACTGTAAAACCGTGTTTGACCTTGTAACTGCCCATATATTTGTATGGAGTGGAGTTTGCAACTGAAAAGAATCTTTGTGTTACTACAAGCTAGTTGAAGGACGGCTTTAACACACACTTTCCTCTCAGAACTGAGCATGTGGAGAGACGTTCGTTCATCTAGCACAAAGGGAACGGTTTGCAGGTTTAACTGTTACTCTGGTTTCTCAGTCTGTTTCCTAGTGCCGGTTTGAAGTTCCTGCAGTTTTCAATGTAAAACCGAGTTTGACCTAGTAAATCCCCATATATTTTTATGGAGTGTAGTTTACAACTGAAAAGAATCTTAGTATTCCCAAGAAGCTAGTTGAAGGACGGCTTCCACACACACATATCTCTCAGAAATGAGCATGAGGAGAGACGATCTTTCATCTAACACAAAGGGAACGGGTTACAATAGAAACTTTTACTGTGGTTTCTCAGTCTGTTTATTAGTGCCTGTCTGAATTTCCTGCAGTTTTCACTGTAAAACAGAGATGGAGCTACTACCTACCAATATATATGTATGGAATGGAGTTTGCAACTGAAAAGAATCTTCCTGTTCCCAACAAGCTATGTTAAAAACGGCTTTCACACACACTTATCTCTCAGAACTGAGCATGTGGAGAGGCGTTCGTTCTTCTAGCACAAAGGGAACGGGTTACAGGAGAAACTTTTACGCTGGTTTCTCAGTCTGTTTCCTAGTGCCTGTTTGAAGTTCCTGCAGTTTTCACTGTAAAACCGAGTTTGACCTAGTAACTGCCCACATATTTGTATGGAGTGGAGTTTGCAACTGAAAAGTGTCTTTGTGTTACTACAAGCTAGTTGAAGGACGGCTTTAACACACACTTTTCTCTCAGAACTGAGCATGTGGAGAGACGTTCGTTCATCTAGCACAAAGGGAACGGGTTGCAGTGTTAAATGTTACTCTGGTTTCTCAGTCTGTTTCCTAGTGGCGGTTTGAAGTTCCTGCATTTTTCACTGTAAAACCGAGTTGGAGCTTGTACCTCTCCATATATATATGTGGATTGGAGTTGGCAACTGAAAAGAAACTTTGTGTTACCAACAAGCTTGGTGAAGTACGACATTCACACACACTTATCTCTCAGAACAGAGCATGTGGAGAGGCTTTCGTTCATCTAGCACAAAGAACGGGTTGTAGGGGTATCTGTTACTCTGGTTTCTCAGTCTCTTTCCTAATGATTTTTTGAATTTCCAGCAGTTTTCACTGTAAAATCGAGTTGGAGCTATTACCACCCCTTATATATGTATGGAGTGGAGTTTGCAATTGAAAATAAACTTTGTGTTCCCAACAAGCTAGTTGAAGGACGGCTTTCACACAAACATATCTCTCAGAACTGAGAATTTGGAGAGACGTTCGTTCATCTAGAACAAATGGAAAGAGTTGCAGGGGTAACTGTTATTCTGCTTTCTCAGTCTGTTTCCTAGTTCCGGTTTGAATATCCTGCAGTTTTCACTGTAAAACCGAGTTTGAGCTAGTAACTACCCATATATTTGTATGCATTGGAGATTGCAACTGAAAAGAAACTTTGTGTTCCCAACAAGCTGGGTGAAGTACGGCTTTCACACACACTTATCTCTCAGAACTGAGTATGTGGGGAGACGTTCATTCATCTAGCACAAAGGGAATGGGTGGCAGGAGAAATTTTACTCTGGTTTCTCAGTCTGTTTCCTAGTTCCGGTTTGAAGTTCCTGCAGTTTTCACTGTAAAATCGTGTTGGAGCAAGTACCTCCCCATATATATGTATGGAGTGGAGTTTGCACCTGAATAGAAACTTTGTGTTCCCAACAAGATAGGTGAAGGCGGCTTTCACACACAATAATCTCTCAGAACTGAGCAAGTGGAGAGACGTTCGTTCATCTGGCTCAAAGGGAACTGGTTGCCGGAGAAACTAATACTCAGGTATCTCACTCAGTTTCCTAGTGCCGGTTGGATGTTCCTGCACTTGTCACTGTAAATCCGAGTTGGAGCTAGTACCTACCCATATATATGTATGGAGTGTAGTTTGCAACTGAAAAGAACCTTTGTGTTCCCAACAAGCTAATTGAAGGACGGTTTTCACACACACTTATCTCTCAGAACTTAGCATGTGGAGAGTCTTTCGTTCATCTAGCACAAAAGGAACGGTTTCAGGACAAACATTTACTCTGGTTTCTCAGTCGTTTTCCTACTGCCGGTTTGAAGTTCCTGCAGTTTTCACTGTAAAACTGAGTTGGAGCTAGTACCTCCCCATATATATCTATGGAGTGGAGTTTGCTACTGAAAACAAAATTTGGGTTCCCATCAAGCTAGTTGAAGGTCGGCTTTCACACACACTTATCTCTCAGAACTGAGCATGTGGAGAGACGTTCGTTCTTTTAACACAAAGGGAACGGGTTACAGGAGAAACTTTACTCTGGTTTCTCAGTCTGTTACTTAGTCCCTGTTTGAAGTTCCTGCAGTTTTCACTGTAAAACCGAGTTGGAGCTAACCTCCCCATGTATATGTATGGAGTGGAGTTTGCAACTGAAAAGAAACTTTGTTTTCCCAACAAGCTAGGGGAAGGACGGCTTTCACACACATTTATCTCTCAGAACTGAGCATGAGGAGAGAAGTTCGTTCATCTAGCACAAAGGGAAATGGTTGCAGGAAAAACATTTACTCTGGTTTCTCAGTCTTTTTCCTAATGTCGTTTTGAAGTTCCTGCAGTTTTCATTGTAAAACCGAGTTGGAGCTACTACCTCCCCATATATATATATGGATTGGGGTTGGCATCTAAAAAGAAATTTTGTGTTCCCAACAAGCTACGTGAAGGACGGCTTTAACACACACTTATCTCTCCGAACTGAGCATGTGGACAGACATTCGTTCTTCTAGCACATAGGGAACGCGTTGCAGTGGTAACTTTTATTCTTGTTTCTCAGTGTGTTTCTTAGTGCCGGTTTGAAGTTCCTGCAGTTTTCACTGTAAAACCGAGTTGGATCTTGTACCTCCCATATATATGTATGGAGTGGAGTTTGCAACTGAAAAGAACTTTGTGTTCCGAACAAGCTAGGTGAAGGACGGCTTTCACAGACAATTATCTCTCAGAACTGAGCATTTGGAGAGACGTTCGTTCATCTAGAACAAAGTGAACGGGTTGCAGTTTTACTGTTACTCTGGTTTCTCAGTCTCTTTCCTAGTGCCTGTTTGAAGTTCCTGCAGTTTTCACTGTAAAAGCGAGTTGGAGCTAGTACCTCCCCATATATATGTATGGAGTGGAGTTTGCAACTGAAAAGAAACTTTGTGTTCCCAACAAGCTAGGTGAAGGACAGCTTTCACACACACTTATCTCTCAGAACTGAACATGTGGAGAGACATTCGTTCTTCTAGCACAAAAGGAATGCGTTGCAGTGGTAACTGTTACTGTTGTTTCTCAGTGTGTTTCCTAATGCCGGTTTGAAGTTCCTGCAGTTTTCACCGTAAAACTGATTTGGAGCTAGTACCTCCCAATATATACGTATGGAGTATAGTTTGCAACTGAAAAGAAACTTTGTGTTCCCAACAAGCTAGGAGAAGGACGGCTTTCACCAACAATTATCTCTCAGAACTGAGCATGTGGTGAGACGTTCGTTCATCTAGCACAATGGGAAAAGATTACAGGAGAAACTTTTTCTCTGGTTTCTCAGTCTGTTTCTATGTGCCGGTTAATATTTCCTACAGTTTTCATGGTAAAACAAATTGGAGCTAGTACCTCGCCATATATATGTATGGAGTGGTGTTTGCAATTGAATAGAAACTTTGTGTTCCCAACAAGCTATGTGAAGTTCGGCTTTCACACATAAATATCCCTCAGAACTGAGCATGTGGAGAGACGTTCGTTCTTCTAGCACAAAGGGAACGGTTTACAGGAGAAAGTTTTTCTCTGGTTTCTGTTTGTTTCCTAGTGCCGGTTTGAAGTTCCTGCAGTTTTCACTATAAAACCCAGTAGAAGCTAGTACCTCCCCATATATATATATGGAGTGGAGTTTGCAACTGAAAAGAATCTTTGTGTTCCCAACAAGCTAGGTGAAGGACGGCTTTCACACACAATTATCTCTCACAACTGAGCATGTGCTGAGACGTTCATTCATCTAGCCCAAAGGGAAAAGATAACAGGAGAAACTTTTACTCTGTTTTCTCAGACTGTTTCTTTGTGCCGGTTAATATTTCCTGCAGTTTTCACTGTGAAACCAAGTTGGAGCTAGTACCTCCCCATATATATGTATGGAGTGGTGTTTGCAACTGAAAAGAAACTTTGTGTTCCCAACAAGTTAGGTGAAGTACGGCTTTCACACACAATTATCCCTCAGAAATGAGCATGTGGAGAGACGTTCGTTCTCCTAGCACAATTTAACAGGTTGAAGGTGAAATTTTTACTCTGGTTTCTCAGTCTGTTACCTAGTGCCGGTTTTAAGTTCCTCCAGTTTTCACTGTAAAACCGAGGAGATGCTAGTACCTCCCCATATATATGTATGGAGTGGAGTTTGCAACTTAAAAGAAACTTTGTGTTCACAACAAGGTAGGTGAAGGACGGCTTTCAAACACATTTATCTCTCAGAACTTAGCTTGTGGAGAGACCTTCTTTCATCTATCACAAAGGGAACGGGTTGCAGGAGAAACATTTAATATGGTTTCTCATTCGTTTTCCTAGAGCAGGTATGAAGTTCCTGCAGTTTTCACTTTAAAACACTGTTGGAGCTAGTACCTCCCCATATATATGTATTGGGTGGAGTTTGCTACTGAAAAGAAACTTTGTGTTCCCAACATGGTAGGTGAAGGACGGCTTTCACACACACTTATCTCTCAGAACTGAGCATGTGGTGAGACGTTCGTTCATGTAGCACAAAGGGAACGGGTGGCTGGAGGAATTTTACTCTGGTTTCTCAGTCTGTTTCCTAGTGCCGGTTTGAAGTTCCTGCAGTTTTTACTGTAAAATAGATTTCGAGCTAGTAACTCCTCACATATATGTATTGGGAGGAGTTTGCAACTGAAAAGAACCTTTGTGTTCCCAACATGGTAGGTGAAGGACGGCTTTCACACACACTTAGCTCTCAGAAATTAGCATGTGGTGAGACGTTCGTTCATCTAGCACAAGGGGAACGGGTTGCAGGAGAAACTATTAATCTGGTTTCTCTGTCTGTTTCCTAGAGCCGGTTTGAAGTTCCTGCAATTTTAAGTGTAAAACAGAGTTGGAGCTAGGACCTCCCTATATATATGTATGGAGTGGAGTTTGCAACTGAAAATAAACTTTGTGTTCCCAACAAGGTAGGTGAAGGACGGCTTTCTCACACACTTATCTCTCAGAATCTAACATGTGGAGAGACATTCGTTTTCTAGAACAAATGGAACGGGTTGCTGGAGAAATTTTACTCTGGTTTCTCAGTCTGTTTCCTAGTGCTGGTTTGAAATTCCTGCAGTTTTCACTGTAAAACCGAGTTGGACCTAATTCTTTCCCATATATAATAATAGAGTGGAGTTTGCAACTGTAAAGAAACTTTGTGTTCCCAACAAGCTAGGTGAAGTTCGGCTTTCACACACAAATATCCCTCAGAACTGAGCATGTGGAGAGACGTTCGTTCATCTAGCACAAAGGGAAAGTGTTGCAGGAGAAACATTTACTCTCCTTTCTCAGTCTGTTTACTAGTGCGGATTTGAAGTTCCTGCAGATTTCACTGTAAAACGGAGTTGGAGCTAGTACCTCCCCATATTTATGTATGGATTGCTGTTTGCATCTGAAAAGAAACTTAGTGTTCTGAACAAGCTAGTTGAAGGACGGATTTCACACACACTTATCTCTCAGAACTGAGTATGTGGAGAGACGTTCGTTCATCTAGCACAAAGAGAACCGGATGCAGGAGAAAATTTTACTCTCCTTTCTCAGTCTGTTTCCTAGTGCGGTTTTGAAGTTCCTGCAGTTTTCAATGTAAAACAGAGTTGGAGCTAACTTCCCCATGTATATGTATGGAGTGGAGTTTGCAACTGAAAAGAAACTTTGTTTTCCCAACAAGCTAGGTGAAGGTCGGCTTTCACACACAATAATCTCTCAGAACTAAGCATGTGGAGAGACGTTCTTTCATCTAGCACAAAGGGAACGGGTTGCAGGAGAAACTTTTACTCTGGTTTCTCAGTCTGTTTCCTAGTGCCTTTTTGATGTTCCAGCAGTTTTCACTGTAAAACCGAGTTGGACCTAATTCCTCCCTATATATATTAATAGAGTGGAGTTTGCAACTGAATAAAAACTTTGTGTTCCCAACAAGCTAGGTGAAGGACGGCTTTCACACACAATTATCTCTCAGAACTGAGCATGTGGAGAGACTTTCGTTCATCCAGCACAAAGGGAATGGTTTGCAGGAGAACTATTACTTGGTTTCTCAGTCTGTTTCCTTTTGCCGGTTTGAAGTTCCTGCTGTTTTCACTGTAAAACCGAGTTTGACCTAGTAACTGCCCATATATTTGTATGGAGTGGAGTTTGCAACTGAAAAGAATCTTTTTGTTACTACAAGGTAGTTGAAGGACGGCATTAACACACACTTTTCTCTCAGAACTGAGCATGTGGAGAGACGTTCGTTCATCTAGCACAAAGGATACGGATGCAGGAGAAACCCTTACTCTGGTTTCTCAGTCTGTTTCCTAGTGGCGGTTTGAAGTTCCTGCAATTTTCACTGTAAAACCGAGGTGGAGCTAGTAACTACCCATATATATGTATGGAGTGGAGTTTGCAACTGAAAAGAACTTTGTGTTCCGAACAAGCTAGGTGAAGGACGGCTTTCACAGACAATTATCTCTCAGAACTGAGCATTTGGAGAGACGTTCGTTCATCTAGAACAAAGTGAACGGGTTGCAGGTTTACTGTTACTCTGGTTTCTCAGTCTCTTTCCTAGTGCCTGTTTGAAGTTCCTGCAGTTTTCACTGTAAAAGCGAGTTGGAGCTGGTACCTCCCCATATATATATATGAAGTGGAGTTTGCAACTGAAAAGAAACTTTGTGTTCCCAACAAGCTAGATGAAGGACGGCTTTCACACACACTTATCACTCAGAACTGAACATGTGGAGAGACATTCGTTCTTCTAGAACAAAAGGAATGCGTTGCAGTGGTAACTGTTACTGTTGTTTCTCAGTGTGTTTCCTAGTGCCGGTTTGAAGTTCCTGCAGATTTCACCGTAAAACCGATTTGGAGCTAGTACCTCCCAATATATATGTATGGAGTATAGTTTGCAACTGAAAAGAAACTTTGTGTTCCCAACAAGCTAGGAGAAGGACGGCTTTCACACACAGTTATCTCTCAGAACTGAGCATGTGGTGAGACGTTCGTTCATCAAGCACAATGGGAAAAGTTTACAGGAGAATCTTTTTCTCTGCTTTCTCAGTCTGTTTCTTTGTGCCGGTTAATATTTCCTACAGTTTTCATGGTAAAACCAAGTTGGAGCTAGTACCTCCCCATATATATGTATGGAGTGGTGTTTGCAACTTAAAAGAAACTTTGTGTTCCCAACAAGCTATGTGAAGTTCGATTTCACACACAAATATCCCTC
Organism: Camelus dromedarius; assembly: GCF_036321535.1. Classification (NCBI taxonomy): domain Eukaryota; kingdom Metazoa; phylum Chordata; class Mammalia; order Artiodactyla; family Camelidae; genus Camelus; species Camelus dromedarius. The sequence goes on along the minus strand of NC_087470.1, from coordinate 9,805,211 downwards.
AGAACTGAGCATGTGGAGAGACGTTCGTTCTTCTAGCACAAAGGGAACGGTTTACAGGAGAAAGTTTTTCTATGGTTTCTCAGTTTGTTTCCTAGTGCCGGTTTGAAGTTCCTGCAGTTTTCACTGTAAAACCGTGTTTGACCTTGTAACTGCCCATATATTTGTATGGAGTGGAGTTTGCAACTGAAAAGAATCTTTGTGTTACTACAAGCTAGTTGAAGGACGGCTTTAACACACACTTTCCTCTCAGAACTGAGCATGTGGAGAGACGTTCGTTCATCTAGCACAAAGGGAACGGTTTGCAGGTTTAACTGTTACTCTGGTTTCTCAGTCTGTTTCCTAGTGCCGGTTTGAAGTTCCTGCAGTTTTCAATGTAAAACCGAGTTTGACCTAGTAAATCCCCATATATTTTTATGGAGTGTAGTTTACAACTGAAAAGAATCTTAGTATTCCCAAGAAGCTAGTTGAAGGACGGCTTCCACACACACATATCTCTCAGAAATGAGCATGAGGAGAGACGATCTTTCATCTAACACAAAGGGAACGGGTTACAATAGAAACTTTTACTGTGGTTTCTCAGTCTGTTTATTAGTGCCTGTCTGAATTTCCTGCAGTTTTCACTGTAAAACAGAGATGGAGCTACTACCTACCAATATATATGTATGGAATGGAGTTTGCAACTGAAAAGAATCTTCCTGTTCCCAACAAGCTATGTTAAAAACGGCTTTCACACACACTTATCTCTCAGAACTGAGCATGTGGAGAGGCGTTCGTTCTTCTAGCACAAAGGGAACGGGTTACAGGAGAAACTTTTACGCTGGTTTCTCAGTCTGTTTCCTAGTGCCGGTTTGAAGTTCCTGCAGTTTTCACTGTAAAACCGAGTTTGACCTAGTAACTGCCCATATATTTGTATGGAGTGGAGTTTGCAACTGAAAAGTGTCTTTGTGTTACTACAAGCTAGTTGAAGGACGGCTTTAACACACACTTTTCTCTCAGAACTGAGCATGTGGAGAGACGTTCGTTCATCTAGCACAAAGGGAACGGGTTGCAGTGTTAAATGTTACTCTGGTTTCTCAGTCTGTTTCCTAGTGGCGGTTTGAAGTTCCTGCATTTTTCACTGTAAAACCGAGTTGGAGCTTGTACCTCTCCATATATATATGTGGATTGGAGTTGGCAACTGAAAAGAAACTTTGTGTTACCAACAAGCTTGGTGAAGTACGACATTCACACACACTTATCTCTCAGAACAGAGCATGTGGAGAGACTTTCGTTCATCTAGCACAAAGAACGGGTTGTAGGGGTATCTGTTACTCTGGTTTCTCAGTCTCTTTCCTAATGATTTTTTGAATTTCCAGCAGTTTTCACTGTAAAATCGAGTTGGAGCTATTACCACCCCTTATATATGTATGGAGTGGAGTTTGCAATTGAAAATAAACTTTGTGTTCCCAACAAGCTAGTTGAAGGACGGCTTTCACACAAACATATCTCTCAGAACTGAGAATTTGGAGAGACGTTCGTTCATCTAGAACAAATGGAAAGAGTTGCAGGGGTAACTGTTATTCTGCTTTCTCAGTCTGTTTCCTAGTTCCGGTTTGAATTTCCTGCAGTTTTCACTGTAAAACCGAGTTTGAGCTAGTAACTACCCATATATTTGTATGCATTGGAGATTGCAACTGAAAAGAAACTTTGTGTTCCCAACAAGCTGGGTGAAGTACGGCTTTCACACACACTTATCTCTCAGAACTGAGTATGTGGAGTGACGTTCATTCATCTAGCACAAAGGGAATGGGTGGCAGGAGAAATTTTACTCTGGTTTCTCAGTCTGTTTCCTAGTTCCGGTTTGAAGTTCCTGCAGTTTTCACTGTAAAATCGTGTTGGAGCAAGTACCTCCCCATATATATGTATGGAGTGGAGTTTGCACCTGAATAGAAACTTTGTGTTCCCAACAAGATAGGTGAAGGACGGCTTTCACACACAATTATCTCTCAGATCTGAGCATGTGGAGAGACGTTCGTTCATCCAGCACAAAGGGAACGGGTTGCAGGAGAACTATTACTTGGTTTCTCAGTCTGTTTCTTTTTGCCGGTTTGAAGATACTGCAGTTTTCTCTGTAAATCTTAGTTGGGGCTCGTACCTCCATATATATATGTTTGGAGTGGAGTTTGCAACTGAAAATAAACTTTGTGTTCCCAACAAGCTAGGTGAAGGACGGATTTGACTCACACTTATCTCTCAGAACTGAGCTTGTGGAGAGACATTCGTTCATCTAGCACAAAGGGAACGGGTGGCTGGAGAAACTTTTACTCTAGTTTCTCAAACTGTTTCCTAGTTCCGGTAGGAAGTTCCTGCAGTTTTCACTATAAAACCGAGTTTGAGCTAGAACCTCCCCATATATATGTATGGATTGGAGATTTCAACTGAAAAGAAACTTTGTGTTCCCAACAAGGTAGGTGAATGACGGCATTCACACACACTTATCTCTCAGAACTGAGCATGTGGAGAGACGTTCGTTCATCCAGCACAAGGGGAACGGGTTGCAGGAGATACTATTTATCTGGTTTCTCTGTCTGTTTCCTAGAGCCGATATGAAGTTCCTGCAGTTTTCAGTGTACAACAGAGTTGGAGCTATGACCTCCCCATATATATGTATTGGGTGGAGTTTGCTACTGAAAAGAAACTTTGTGTTCCCAACATGGTAGGTGAAGGACGGCTTTCACTCACACTTATCTCTCAGAACATAACATGTGGAGAGACGTTCGTTCGTCTATCAGAAAGGGAAAAGATTACAGGAGAATCTTTTACTCTGGTTTCTCAGTCTGTTTCTTTGTGCCGGTTAATATTTCCTGCAGTTTTCACTGTAAAACCGAGTTGGAGCTAGTACCTCCCCATATATATCTATGGAGTGGTGTTTGCAACTGAAAAGTAACTTTGTGTTCCCAAAAAATAGTTGAAGGATGGCATTCACACACACTTATCTCTCAGAACTGAGCATGTGGAGAGACGTTCGTTCATCTAGCACAAAGGGAACCGGTTGCAGGAGAAACTTTTACTCTGGTTTCAAAATCTATTTCCGAGTGCCGGTGAGAAGTTCCAGCAGTTTTCACTGTAAAACCGAGTTGGATTTAGTACATCCCATATATATGTATGGAGTGGAGTTTGCAACTGAAAAGAAACTTTGTGTTCCAAACAAGCTAGTTGAAGGACGGCTTTCACACACACATATCTCTCAGTACTGAGCATGAGGAGAGACTTTCGTTCACCTAGCACAATATGAAATGTTTACAGGAGAAGCTTTTACTCTGGTTTCTCAGTCTGTTTCTTAGCACCGGTTAGAAGTTCCTGCAGTTTTCACTGTAAAACCGATTTGGAGCTATTACCTCCCCATATATAAGTATGGAGTGGAGTTTGCAACTGAAAAGAAACTTTGTGTTCCCAACAACCTCGGTGAAAGACGGCTTTCACACACATTTATCTCTCAGAAATTAGCTTGGGGAAAGACGTTCTTTCATCTAGCACAAAGGGAACGGGTTGCAGGAGAAACTTTTAATATGGTTTCTCAGTCGTTTTCCTAGAGCAGGTTTGAAGTTCCTGCAGTTTTCACTGTAAAACCAAGTTGGAGCTAGTACCTCCCCATATATATGTATGGAGTTGTGTTTGCAACTGAAAAGAATTTTGTGTTCTCAAAAAATATTTGATGGAAAGCATTCACACACACTTATCTCTCAGAACTGAGCAATTGGAGAGACGTTCGTTCATCTGGCACAAAGGGAACTGGTTGCCGGAGAAACTAATACTCAGGTTTCTCAGTCAGTTTCCTAGTGCTGGTTGGATATTCCTGCACTTTTCACTGTAAATGGGAGTTGGAGCTAGTACCTCCCCATATATATGTATGGAGTGGAGTTTGCAACTGAAAAGAAACTTTGTGTTCCCAACAAGCTAATTGAAGGACGGTTTTCACACACAATTATCTCTCAGAACTGAGCATGAGGAGAGACCTTCATTCATCTAGCACAAAAGGAACGCGTTGCAGAAGAAACACTTAGTCTGGTTTTTCAGTCTGTTTCTTAGTGCCAGTTTGAAGTTCCTGCAGTCTTCACTGTAAAACCGAGTTGGAGGTAGTACAATCCCATATATATGTATGGAGTGGAGTTTGCAACTGAAAAGAACTTTGTGTTCCGAACAAGCTAGGTGAAGGACGGCTTTCACAGACAATTATCTCTCAGAACTGAGCATTTGGAGAGACGTTCGTTCATCTAGAACAAAGTGAACGGGTTGCAGGTTTACTGTTACTCTGGTTTCTCAGTCTCTTTCCTAGTGCCTGTTTGAAGTTCCTGCAGTTTTCACTGTAAAAGCGAGTTGGAGCTGGTACCTCCCCATATATATATATGAAGTGGAGTTTGCAACTGAAAAGAAACTTTGTGTTCCCAACAAGCTAGATGAAGGACGGCTTTCACACACACTTATCACTCAGAACTGAACATGTGGAGAGACATTCGTTCTTCTAGAACAAAAGGAATGCGTTGCAGTGGTAACTGTTACTGTTGTTTCTCAGTGTGTTTCCTAGTGCCGGTTTGAAGTTCCTGCAGATTTCACCGTAAAACCGATTTGGAGCTAGTACCTCCCAATATATATGTATGGAGTATAGTTTGCAACTGAAAAGAAACTTTGTGTTCCCAACAAGCTAGGAGAAGGACGGCTTTCACACACAGTTATCTCTCAGAACTGAGCATGTGGTGAGACGTTCGTTCATCAAGCACAATGGGAAAAGATTACAGGAGAATCTTTTTCTCTGCTTTCTCAGTCTGTTTCTTTGTGCCGGTTAATATTTCCTACAGTTTTCATGGTAAAACCAAGTTGGAGCTAGTACCTCCCCATATATATGTATGGAGTGGTGTTTGCAACTTAAAAGAAACTTTGTGTTCCCAACAAGCTATGTGAAGTTCGATTTCACACACAAATATCCCTCAGAACTGAGCATGTGGAGAGACGTTCGTTCTTCTAGCACAAAGGGAACGGTTTACAGGAGAAAGTTTTTCTATGGTTTCTCAGTTTGTTTCCTAGTGCCGGTTTGAAGTTCCTGCAGTTTTCACTGTAAAACCGTGTTTGACCTTGTAACTGCCCATATATTTGTATGGAGTGGAGTTTGCAACTGAAAAGAATCTTTGTGTTACTACAAGCTAGTTGAAGGACGGCTTTAACACACACTTTCCTCTCAGAACTGAGCATGTGGAGAGACGTTCGTTCATCTAGCACAAAGGGAACGGTTTGCAGGTTTAACTGTTACTCTGGTTTCTCAGTCTGTTTCCTAGTGCCGGTTTGAAGTTCCTGCAGTTTTCAATGTAAAACCGAGTTTGACCTAGTAAATCCCCATATATTTTTATGGAGTGTAGTTTACAACTGAAAAGAATCTTAGTATTCCCAAGAAGCTAGTTGAAGGACGGCTTCCACACACACATATCTCTCAGAAATGAGCATGAGGAGAGACGATCTTTCATCTAACACAAAGGGAACGGGTTACAATAGAAACTTTTACTGTGGTTTCTCAGTCTGTTTATTAGTGCCTGTCTGAATTTCCTGCAGTTTTCACTGTAAAACAGAGATGGAGCTACTACCTACCTATATATATGTATGGAATGGAGTTTGCAACTGAAAAGAATCTTCCTGTTCCCAACAAGCTATGTTAAAAACGGCTTTCACACACACTTATCTCTCAGAACTGAGCATGTGGAGAGGCGTTCGTTCTTCTAGCACAAAGGGAACGGGTTACAGGAGAAACTTTTACGCTGGTTTCTCAGTCTGTTTCCTAGTGCCGGTTTGAAGTTCCTGCAGTTTTCACTGTAAAACCGAGTTTGACCTAGTAACTGCCCATATATTTGTATGGAGTGGAGTTTGCAACTGAAAAGTGTCTTTGTGTTACTACAAGCTAGTTGAAGGACGGCTTTAACACACACTTTTCTCTCAGAACTGAGCATGTGGAGAGACGTTCGTTCATCTAGCACAAAGGGAACGGGTTGCAGTGTTAAATGTTACTCTGGTTTCTCAGTCTGTTTCCTAGTGGCGGTTTGAAGTTCCTGCATTTTTCACTGTAAAACCGAGTTGGAGCTTGTACCTCTCCATATATATATGTGGATTGGAGTTGGCAACTGAAAAGAAACTTTGTGTTACCAACAAGCTTGGTGAAGTACGACATTCACACACACTTATCTCTCAGAACAGAGCATGTGGAGAGACTTTCGTTCATCTAGCACAAAGAACGGGTTGTAGGGGTATCTGTTACTCTGGTTTCTCAGTCTCTTTCCTAATGATTTTTTGAATTTCCAGCAGTTTTCACTGTAAAATCGAGTTGGAGCTATTACCACCCCTTATATATGTATGGAGTGGAGTTTGCAATTGAAAATAAACTTTGTGTTCCCAACAAGCTAGTTGAAGGACGGCTTTCACACAAACATATCTCTCAGAACTGAGAATTTGGAGAGACGTTCGTTCATCTAGAACAAATGGAAAGAGTTGCAGGGGTAACTGTTATTCTGCTTTCTCAGTCTGTTTCCTAGTTCCGGTTTGAATTTCCTGCAGTTTTCACTGTAAAACCGAGTTTGAGCTAGTAACTACCCATATATTTGTATGCATTGGAGATTGCAACTGAAAAGAAACTTTGTGTTCCCAACAAGCTGGGTGAAGTACGGCTTTCACACACACTTATCTCTCAGAACTGAGTATGTGGAGTGACGTTCATTCATCTAGCACAAAGGGAATGGGTGGCAGGAGAAATTTTACTCTGGTTTCTCAGTCTGTTTCCTAGTTCCGGTTTGAAGTTCCTGCAGTTTTCACTGTAAAATCGTGTTGGAGCAAGTACCTCCCCATATATATGTATGGAGTGGAGTTTGCACCTGAATAGAAACTTTGTGTTCCCAACAAGATAGGTGAAGGCGGCTTTCACACACAATAATCTCTCAGAACTGAGCATGTGGAGAGACGTTCGTTCATCTGGCTCAAAGGGAACTGGTTGCCGGAGAAACTAATAATCAGGTATCTCACTCAGTTTCCTAGTGCCGGTTGGATGTTCCTGCACTTGTCACTGTAAATCCGAGTTGGAGCTAGTACCTACCCATATATATGTATGGAGTGGAGTTTGCAACTGAAAAGAAACTTTGTGTTCCCAACAAGCTAGGTGAAGGACGGCTTTCACACACAATTATCTCTCAGATCTGAGCATGTGGAGAGACGTTCGTTCATCCAGCACAAAGGGAACGGTTTGCAGGAGAACTATTACTTGGTTTCTCAGTCTGTTTCCTTTTGCCGGTTTGAAGATACTGCAGTTTTCTCTGTAAATCTTAGTTGGGGCTCGTACCTCCATATATATATGTTTGGAGTGGAGTTTGCAACTGAAAATAAACTTTGTGTTCCCAACAAGCTAGGTGAAGGACGGATTTGACTCACACTTATCTCTCAGAACTGAGCTTGTGGAGAGACATTCGTTCATCTAGCACAAAGGGAACGGGTGGCTGGAGAAACTTTTACTCTAGTTTCTCAAACTGTTTCCTAGTTCCGGTAGGAAGTTCCTGCAGTTTTCACTATAAAACCGAGTTTGAGCTAGAACCTCCCCATATATATGTATGGATTGGAGATTTCAACTGAAAAGAAACTTTGTGTTCCCAACAAGGTAGGTGAAGGACGGCATTCACACACACTTATCTCTCAGAACTGAGCATGTGGAGAGACGTTCGTTCATCCAGCACAAGGGGAACGGGTTGCAGGAGATACTATTAATCTGGTTTCTCTGTCTGTTTCCTAGAGCCGATATGAAGTTCCTGCAGTTTTCAGTGTACAACAGAGTTGGAGCTATGACCTCCCCATATATATGTATTGGGTGGAGTTTGCTACTGAAAAGAAACTTTGTGTTCCCAACATGGTAGGTGAAGGACGGCTTTCACTCACACTTATCTCTCAGAACATAACATGTGGAGAGACGTTCGTTCGTCTATCACAAAGGGAAAAGATTACAGGAGAATCTTTTACTCTGGTTTCTCAGTCTGTTTCTTTGTGCCGGTTAATATTTCCTGCAGTTTTCACTGTAAAACCGAATTGGAGCTAGTACCTCCCCATATATATCTATGGAGTGGTGTTTGCAACTGAAAAGTAACTTTGTGTTCCCAAAAAATAGTTGAAGGATGGCATTCACACACACTTAGCTCTCAAAACTGAGCATGTGGAGAGACGTTCGTTCATCTAGCACAAAGGGAACCGGTTGCAGGAGAAACTTTTACTCTGGTTTCAAAATCTATTTCCGAGTGCCGGTGAGAAGTTCCAGCAGTTTTCACTGTAAAACCGAGTTGGATTTAGTACATCCCATATATATGTATGGAGTGGAGTTTGCAACTGAAAAGAAACTTTGTGTTCCAAACAAGCTAGTTGAAGGACGGCTTTCACACACACATATCTCTCAGTACTGAGCATGAGGAGAGACTTTCGTTCACCTAGCACAATATGAAATGTTTACAGGAGAAGCTTTTACTCTGGTTTCTCAGTCTGTTTCTTAGCACCGGTTAGAAGTTCCTGCAGTTTTCACTGTAAAACCGATTTGGAGCTATTACCTCCCCATATATAAGTATGGAGTGGAGTTTGCAACTGAAAAGAAACTTTGTGTTCCCAACAAGCTAATTGAAGGACGGTTTTCACACACAATTATCTCTCAGAACTGAGCATGAGGAGAGACCTTCATTCATCTAGCACAAAGGGAACGCGTTGCAGAAGAAACACTTAGTCTGGTTTTTCAGTCTGTTTCTTAGTGCCAGTTTGAAGTTCCTGCAGTCTTCACTGTAAAACCGAGTTGGAGGTAGTACAATCCCATATATATGTATGGAGTGGAGTTTGCAACTGAAAAGAACTTTGTGTTCCGAACAAGCTAGGTGAAGGACGGCTTTCACAGACAATTATCTCTCAGAACTGAGCATTTGGAGAGACGTTCGTTCATCTAGAACAAAGTGAACGGGTTGCAGGTTTACTGTTACTCTGGTTTCTCAGTCTCTTTCCTAGTGCCTGTTTGAAGTTCCTGCAGTTTTCACTGTAAAAGCGAGTTGGAGCTGGTACCTCCCCATATATATATATGAAGTGGAGTTTGCAACTGAAAAGAAACTTTGTGTTCCCAACAAGCTAGATGAAGGACGGCTTTCACACACACTTATCACTCAGAACTGAACATGTGGAGAGACATTCGTTCTTCTAGAACAAAAGGAATGCGTTGCAGTGGTAACTGTTACTGTTGTTTCTCAGTGTGTTTCCTAGTGCCGGTTTGAATTTCCTGCAGATTTCACCGTAAAACCGATTTGGAGCTAGTACCTCCCAATATATATGTATGGAGTATAGTTTGCAACTGAAAAGAAACTTTGTGTTCCCAACAAGCTAGGAGAAGGACGGCTTTCACACACAGTTATCTCTCAGAACTGAGCATGTGGTGAGACGTTCGTTCATCAAGCACAATGGGAAAAGATTACAGGAGAATCTTTTTCTCTGCTTTCTCAGTCTGTTTCTTTGTGCCGGTTAATATTTCCTACAGTTTTCATGGTAAAACCAAGTTGGAGCTAGTACCTCCCCATATATATGTATGGAGTGGTGTTTGCAACTTAAAAGAAACTTTGTGTTCCCAACAAGCTATGTGAAGTTCGATTTCACACACAAATATCCCTCAGAACTGAGCATGTGGAGAGACGTTCGTTCTTCTAGCACAAAGGGAACGGTTTACAGGAGAAAGTTTTTCTATGGTTTCTCAGTTTGTTTCCTAGTGCCGGTTTGAAGTTCCTGCAGTTTTCACTGTAAAACCGTGTTTGACCTTGTAACTGCCCATATATTTGTATGGAGTGGAGTTTGCAACTGAAAAGAATCTTTGTGTTACTACAAGCTAGTTGAAGGACGGCTTTAACACACACTTTCCTCTCAGAACTGAGCATGTGGAGAGACGTTCGTTCATCTAGCACAAAGGGAACGGTTTGCAGGTTTAACTGTTACTCTGGTTTCTCAGTCTGTTTCCTAGTGCCGGTTTGAAGTTCCTGCAGTTTTCAATGTAAAACCGAGTTTGACCTAGTAAATCCCCATATATTTTTATGGAGTGTAGTTTACAACTGAAAAGAATCTTAGTATTCCCAAGAAGCTAGTTGAAGGACGGCTTCCACACACACATATCTCTCAGAAATGAGCATGAGGAGAGACGATCTTTCATCTAACACAAAGGGAACGGGTTACAATAGAAACTTTTACTGTGGTTTCTCAGTCTGTTTATTAGTGCCTGTCTGAATTTCCTGCAGTTTTCACTGTAAAACAGAGATGGAGCTACTACCTACCTATATATATGTATGGAATGGAGTTTGCAACTGAAAAGAATCTTCCTGTTCCCAACAAGCTATGTTAAAAACGGCTTTCACACACACTTATCTCTCAGAACTGAGCATGTGGAGAGGCGTTCGTTCTTCTAGCACAAAGGGAACGGGTTACAGGAGAAACTTTTACGCTGGTTTCTCAGTCTGTTTCCTAGTGCCGGTTTGAAGTTCCTGCAGTTTTCACTGTAAAACCGAGTTTGACCTAGTAACTGCCCATATATTTGTATGGAGTGGAGTTTGCAACTGAAAAGTGTCTTTGTGTTACTACAAGCTAGTTGAAGGACGGCTTTAACACACACTTTTCTCTCAGAACTGAGCATGTGGAGAGACGTTCGTTCATCTAGCACAAAGGGAACGGGTTGCAGTGTTAAATGTTACTCTGGTTTCTCAGTCTGTTTCCTAGTGGCGGTTTGAAGTTCCTGCATTTTTCACTGTAAAACCGAGTTGGAGCTTGTACCTCTCCATATATATATGTGGATTGGAGTTGGCAACTGAAAAGAAACTTTGTGTTACCAACAAGCTTGGTGAAGTACGACATTCACACACACTTATCTCTCAGAACAGAGCATGTGGAGAGACTTTCGTTCATCTAGCACAAAGAACGGGTTGTAGGGGTATCTGTTACTCTGGTTTCTCAGTCTCTTTCCTAATGATTTTTTGAATTTCCAGCAGTTTTCACTGTAAAATCGAGTTGGAGCTATTACCACCCCTTATATATGTATGGAGTGGAGTTTGCAATTGAAAATAAACTTTGTGTTCCCAACAAGCTAGTTGAAGGACGGCTTTCACACAAACATATCTCTCAGAACTGAGAATTTGGAGAGACGTTCGTTCATCTAGAACAAATGGAAAGAGTTGCAGGGGTAACTGTTATTCTGCTTTCTCAGTCTGTTTCCTAGTTCCGGTTTGAATTTCCTGCAGTTTTCACTGTAAAACCGAGTTTGAGCTAGTAACTACCCATATATTTGTATGCATTGGAGATTGCAACTGAAAAGAAACTTTGTGTTCCCAACAAGCTGGGTGAAGTACGGCTTTCACACACACTTATCTCTCAGAACTGAGTATGTGGAGTGACGTTCATTCATCTAGCACAAAGGGAATGGGTGGCAGGAGAAATTTTACTCTGGTTTCTCAGTCTGTTTCCTAGTTCCGGTTTGAAGTTCCTGCAGTTTTCACTGTAAAATCGTGTTGGAGCAAGTACCTCCCCATATATATGTATGGAGTGGAGTTTGCACCTGAATAGAAACTTTGTGTTCCCAACAAGATAGGTGAAGGCGGCTTTCACACACAATAATCTCTCAGAACTGAGCATGTGGAGAGACGTTCGTTCATCTGGCTCAAAGGGAACTGGTTGCCGGAGAAACTAATAATCAGGTATCTCACTCAGTTTCCTAGTGCCGGTTGGATGTTCCTGCACTTGTCACTGTAAATCCGAGTTGGAGCTAGTACCTACCCATATATATGTATGGAGTGGAGTTTGCAACTGAAAAGAAACTTTGTGTTCCCAACAAGCTAGGTGAAGGACGGCTTTCACACACAATTATCTCTCAGATCTGAGCATGTGGAGAGACGTTCGTTCATCCAGCACAAAGGGAACGGTTTGCAGGAGAACTATTACTTGGTTTCTCAGTCTGTTTCCTTTTGCCGGTTTGAAGATACTGCAGTTTTCTCTGTAAATCTTAGTTGGGGCTCGTACCTCCATATATATATGTTTGGAGTGGAGTTTGCAACTGAAAATAAACTTTGTGTTCCCAACAAGCTAGGTGAAGGACGGATTTGACTCACACTTATCTCTCAGAACTGAGCTTGTGGAGAGACATTCGTTCATCTAGCACAAAGGGAACGGGTGGCTGGAGAAACTTTTACTCTAGTTTCTCAAACTGTTTCCTAGTTCCGGTAGGAAGTTCCTGCAGTTTTCACTATAAAACCGAGTTTGAGCTAGAACCTCCCCATATATATGTATGGATTGGAGATTTCAACTGAAAAGAAACTTTGTGTTCCCAACAAGGTAGGTGAAGGACGGCATTCACACACACTTATCTCTCAGAACTGAGCATGTGGAGAGACGTTCGTTCATCCAGCACAAGGGGAACGGGTTGCAGGAGATACTATTAATCTGGTTTCTCTGTCTGTTTCCTAGAGCCGATATGAAGTTCCTGCAGTTTTCAGTGTACAACAGAGTTGGAGCTATGACCTCCCCATATATATGTATTGGGTGGAGTTTGCTACTGAAAAGAAACTTTGTGTTCCCAACATGGTAGGTGAAGGACGGCTTTCACTCACACTTATCTCTCAGAACATAACATGTGGAGAGACGTTCGTTCGTCTATCACAAAGGGAAAAGATTACAGGAGAATCTTTTACTCTGGTTTCTCAGTCTGTTTCTTTGTGCCGGTTAATATTTCCTGCAGTTTTCACTGTAAAACCGAGTTGGAGCTGGTACCTCCCCATATATATCTATGGAGTGGTGTTTGCAACTGAAAAGTAACTTTGTGTTCCCAAAAAATAGTTGAAGGATGGCATTCACACACACTTAGCTCTCAAAACTGAGCATGTGGAGAGACGTTCGTTCATCTAGCACAAAGGGAACCGGTTGCAGGAGAAACTTTTACTCTGGTTTCAAAATCTATTTCCGAGTGCCGGTGAGAAGTTCCAGCAGTTTTCACTGTAAAACCGAGTTGGATTTAGTACATCCCATATATATGTATGGAGTGGAGTTTGCAACTGAAAAGAAACTTTGTGTTCCAAACAAGCTAGTTGAAGGACGGCTTTCACACACACATATCTCTCAGTACTGAGCATGAGGAGAGACTTTCGTTCACCTAGCACAATATGAAATGTTTACAGGAGAAGCTTTTACTCTGGTTTCTCAGTCTGTTTCTTAGCACCGGTTAGAAGTTCCTGCAGTTTTCACTGTAAAACCGATTTGGAGCTATTACCTCCCCATATATAAGTATGGAGTGGAGTTTGCAACTGAAAAGAAACTTTGTGTTCCCAACAACCTCGGTGAAAGACGGCTTTCACACACATTTATCTCTCAGAAATTAGCTTGGGGAAAGACGTTCTTTCATCTAGCACAAAGGGAACGGGTTGCAGGAGAAACTTTTAATATGGTTTCTCAGTCGTTTTCCTAGAGCAGGTTTGAAGTTCCTGCAGTTTTCACTGTAAAACCAAGTTGGAGCTAGTACCTCCCCATATATATGTATGGAGTTGTGTTTGCAACTGAAAAGAATTTTGTGTTCTCAAAAAATATTTGATGGAAAGCATTCACACACACTTATCTCTCAGAACTGAGCAATTGGAGAGACGTTCGTTCATCTGGCACAAAGGGAACTGGTTGCCGGAGAAACTAATACTCAGGTTTCTCAGTCAGTTTCCTAGTGCTGGTTGGATATTCCTGCACTTTTCACTGTAATTGGGAGTTGGAGCTAGTACCTCCCCATATATATGTATGGAGTGGAGTTTGCAACTGAAAAGAAACTTTGTGTTCCCAACAAACTAATTGAAGGACGGTTTTCACACACAATTATCTCTCAGAACTGAGCATGAGGAGAGACCTTCATTCATCTAGCACAAAGGGAACGCGTTGCAGAAGAAACACTTAGTCTTGTTTTTCAGTCTGTTTCTTAGTGCCAGTTTGAAGTTCCTGCAGTCTTCACTGTAAAACCGAGTTGGAGGTAGTACAATCCCATATATATGTATGGAGTGGAGTTTGCAACTGAAAAGAAACTTTGTGTTCCCAACAATCTAAATGTAGGGCGATTTTCACACACAAATTTTTCTCAGAACTGAGCATGTGAAGAGACGTTCGTTCATCTAGCACAAATGGAATGGGTTGCAGGACAAATATTTTCTCTGGTTTCTCAGTCGGTTTTCTACTGCCGGTTTAAGTTCCTGCAGTTTTCACTGTAAAACTGAGTTGGAGCTTGTATCTCCCCATATATATGTATGGAGTGGAGTTTGCAACTTAAAAGAAACTATTTGTTCCCAAAAAGCTGGGTGAAGGTCGGCTTTCACACACACCTATTTCTCAGAAATGAGCCTGTGGGAGACGTTCATTCTTCTAGCAAAAAGAGAACGGGATGCAGGAGAAACTTTTACTCTGATATCTCAGTCTGTTTCCTAGTGCCGGTTTGAAGTTCCTGCATTTTTCACTGTAAAACAGAGTTGGAGCTTGTACCACCCCCTATATATCTATGGAGTGGATTTTGCTACTGAAAACAAAATTTGTGTTCCCAACAAGCTAGTTGAAGGACGGCTTTCACACACACTTATCTCTCAGAACTGAGCATGTGGAGAAACGTTCGTTCTTCTAACACAAAGGGAACGGGTTGCAGGAGAAACTTTTACTCTCCTTTCTCAGTCTGTTTCCTAGTGCATTTTTGATGTTCCAGCAGTTTTCACTGTAAAACCGAGTTGGACCTAATTTTCCCCATATATATTAATAGAGTGGAGTTTGCAACTGAATAGAAACTTTGTGTTCCCAAAAAGCTAGGTGAAGGACGGCTTTCACACACAATTATGTCTCAGAACTGAGCATGTGGAGAGACGTTCGTTCATCCAGCACAAATGGAACACCTTGCAGGAGAACTATTACTTGGTTTCTCAGTCTGTTTCATTTTGCCGGTTTGAAGTTCCTGCAGTTTTCTCTGTAAAACCGAGTTGGGGCTAGTACCTCCATATATATATGTATGGAGTGGAGTTTGCAACTGAAAAGAAACTTTGTGTTCCCAACAAGCTAGGTGAACGACGGCTTTTACTCACAAATATCTCTCAGAACTGAGCATGTGGAGAGATGTTCGTTCATCTATCACAAATGGAACGTGATGCAGGAGAAAACTTTACTCTGGTATATCAGTCTTTTTCCTAGTGCCGGTTTGAAGTTCCTGCAGTTTTCACAGTAAAACAGAGTTGGAGCCAGTACTTCCTCATATATATGTATGGATTGGAGTTTGCAACTGAAAAGCAACTTTGTTTCCCAACAAGATAGGTGAAGGACGGCTTACACACACAATTATCTCTCAGAACTGAGCATGTGGAGAGACGTTGTTTCTCAAGCACAAAGGGAACGGGTTGCAGGAGAAACTTTTACTCTGGTTTCTTAGACTGTTTTCTAGTGCTGGGTTGAAGTTACTCCAGTTTTCACTGTAAAACCGAGTTGGAGCTAGAACCTCCCCATATATATGTATGGAGTGGAGTTTGCAACTGTATAGAAACTTAGTGTTCCCAGCAAGCTAGGTGTAGGACGGCTTTCACACACATTTATCTCTCAGAACTGAGCATGTGGAGAGACGTTCGTTCATCTAGCACAAAGGGAACGGTTTGAAGGGGAAAATTTTACTCTGGTTTCTCAGTCTGTTTCCTAGTGCCGGTTTGAAGTTCCTGCGGTATTCATTGTAAAACCGAGTTTGAACTTGAATCTCCCCATATATATATAAGGAGTGATGTTGGCAACTGAAAAGTAACTTTGTGATCCCAACAAGCTAGGTGAAGGCGGCTTTCACAAACACTTATCTCTCAGAACTGAGCATGTGTGGAGACGTTCGTTCTACTACCACAAATGGAAAGGGTTGCAAGAGAAACTTTTACTCTGGTTTCTCAGTCTGTTTCCTAGTGCCGGTGTGAAGTTCCTGCAGTTTTCACTGTAAAACCGAGTTGGACCTAATCCTTTCCCATATATATTATAAGAGTGGAGATTGCCACTGTAAAGAAACTTTGTGTTCCCAACAAGCTAGGTGAAGGACGGCTTTCACACACACTTATCTCTCAGAACTGAGCATGTGGAGAGACTTTCGTTCTTCTAACACAAAGGGAACGCGTTGCAGAAGAAACTCTTACTCTGGTTTTTCAGTCTGTTTCTTACTGCCAGTTTGAAGTTCCTGCAGTTTTCACTGTAAAACCGAGTTGGAGCTTGTACAATCCCATATATATGTATGGAGTGGAGTTTGCAAATTAAAAGAAACTTTGTGTTCCCAACAAGCTAAATGAAGGGCGATTTTCACACACACAAATTTCTCAGAACTGAGCATGTGGAGAGACGTTCGTTCATCTAGTACAAAGGGAACGGTTTGCAGGTTTAACTGTTACTCTGGTTTCTCAGTCTGTTTCCTAGTGCCGGTTTGAATTTCCTGCAGTTTTCAATGTAAAACCGAGTTTGACCTAGTAAATCCCCATATATTTTTATGGAGTGGAGTTTGCAATTGAAAAGTATCTTAGTGTTCCCAAGAAGCTAGTTGAAGGACGGCTTTCACACACACATATCTCTCAGAAATGAGCATGAGGAGAGACGATCTTTCATCTAGCAAAAAGAGAACGGGTTACAGGAGAAACTTTTACTGTGGTTTCTCAGTCTGTTTACTAGTGCCGGTTTGAAGTTCCTGCAGTTTTCACTGTAAAACCGAGTTTGACATAGTAACTGCCCATATATTTGTATGGAGTGGAGTTAGCAACTGAAAAGAGTCTTTGTGTTACTACAAGCTAGTTGAAGGACGGCTTTAACACACACTTTTCTCTCAGAACTGAGCATGTGGAGAGACGTTCGTTCATCTAGCACAAAGGGAACGGGTTGCAGTGTTAAATGTTACTCTGGTTTCTCAGTCTGTTTCCTAGTGCCGGTCTGAATTTCCTGCAGTTTTCACTGTAAAACAGAGTTGGAGCTACTACCTCCCCATATATATTTAAGGAGTGGAGTTTGCAACTGGAAAGAATCTTCCTGTTCCCAACAATCTATGTTAAAAACGGCTTTCACACACAATTATCTCTCACAACTGAGCATGTGGAGAGACGTTCTTTCATCTAGCACAAAGGGATTGTGTTGCAGTAGAACCTTTTACTCTGGATTCTCAGTCTGTTTCCTTGTGGCGGTTTGAAGTTCCTGCATTTTTCACTGTAAAACAGAGTTGGAGCTTGTACGTCTCCATATATATATGTGGATTGGAGTTTGCAACTGAAAAGAAACTTTGTGTTCCCAACAATCTTGGTGAACTACGACATTCACACACACTTATCTCTCAGAACAGAGCATGTGGAGAGACGTTCGTTCATCTAGCACAAAGAACGGGTTGTAGGGGTATCTGTTACTCTGGTTTCTCAGTCTCTTTCCTAGTGCCTTTTTGATGTTCCAGCAGTTTTCACTGTTAAACCGAGTTGGAAATAATTCCTCCCCATATATATTAATAGAGTGGAGTTTGCAACTGAATAGAAACTTTGTGTTCCCAACAAGCTAGGTGAACGACGGCTTTTACTCACAAATATCTCTCAGAACTGAGCATGTGGAGAGATGTTCGTTCATCTATCACAAATGGAACGTGATGCAGGAGAAAACTTTACTCTGGTATATCAGTCTTTTTCCTAGTGCCGGTTTGAAATTCCTGCAGTTTTCACTGTAAAACAGAGTTGGAGCCAGTACTTCCTCATATATATGTATGGATTGGAGTTTGCAACTGAAAAGCAACTTTGTGTTCCCAACAAGCTAGGTGAAGGACGGATTTGACTCACACTTATCTCTCAGAACTGAGCTTGTGGAGAGACGTTCGTTCATCTAGCACAAAGGGAAAGGGTGGCTGGAGAAACTTTTACTCTAGTTTCTCAAACTGTTTCCTAGTTCCGGTAGGAAGTTCCTGCAGTTTTCACTGTAAAACCGAGTTTGAGCTAGAACCTCCCCATATATATGTATGGATTGGAGATTTCAACTGAAAAGAAACTTTGTGTTCCCAACAAGGTAGGTGAAGGACGGCATTCACACACACTTATCTCTCAGAACTGAGCATGTGGAGAGACGTTCGTTCATCCAGCACAAGGGGAACGGGTTGCAGGAGATACTATTAATCTGGTTTCTCTGTCTGTTTCCTAGAGCCGATTTGAAGTTCCTGCAGTTTTCAGTGTAAAACAGAGTTGGAGCTATGACCTCCCCATATATATGTATTGGGTGGAGTTTGCTACTGAAAAGAAACTTTGTGTTCCCAACATGGTAGGTGAAGGACGGCTTTCACACACACTTATCTCTCAGAACATAACATGTGGAGAGACGTTCGTTCGTCTATCACAAAGGGAAAAGATTACAGGAGAATCTTTTACTCTGGTTTCTCAGTCTGTTTCTTTGTGCCGGTTAATATTTCCTGCAGTTTTCACTGTAAAACCGAGTTGGAGCTAGTACCTCCCCATATATATCTATGGAGTGGTGTTTGCAACTGAAAAGTAACTTTGTGTTCCCAAATAATAGTTGAAAAATGGCATTCACACACACTTATCTCTCAGAAATGAGCATGTGGAGAGACGTTCGTTCGTCTAGCACAAAGGGAAATGGTTGCAGGAGAAACTTTTACTCTGGTTTCTCAATCTATTTCCGAGTGCCGGTGAGAAGTTCCTGCAGTTTTCACTGTAAAACCGAGTTGGATCTAGTACCTCCCATATATATGTATGGAGTGGAGTTTGCAACTGAAAAGAAACTTTGTGTTCCAAACAAGCAAGTTGAAGGACGGCTTTCACACACACAGATCTCTCAGTACTGAGCATGAGGAGAGACTTTCGTTCACCTAGCACAATTTGAAATGTTTACAGGAGAAGTTTTACTCTGGTTTCTCAGTCTGTTTCTTAGCACCGGTTAGAAGTTCCTGCAGTTTTCACTGTAAAACTGATTTGGAGCTCTTACCTCCCCATATATAAGTATGGAGTGGAGTTTGCAACTGAAAAGAAACTTTGTGTTCCCAACAACCTAGGTGAAAGACGGCTTTCACTCACATTTATCTCTCAGAAATTAGCTTGGGGAAAGACGTTCTTTCATCTAGCACAAAGGGAACGGGTTGCAGGAGAAACTTTTAATATGGTTTCTCAGTCGTTTTCCTAGAGCAGGTTTGAAGTTCCTGCAGTTTTCACTGTAAAACCAAGTTGGAGCTATTACCTCCCCATATATATGTATGGAGTTGTGTTTGCAACTGAAAAGAAACTTTGTGTTCCCAAAAAATATTTGATGGAAAGCATTCACACACACTTATCTCTCAGAACTGAGCAATTGGAGAGACGTTCGTTCATCTGGCACAAATGGAACTGGTTGCCGGAGAAACTAATACTCAGGTTTCTCAGACAGTTTCCTAGTGCTGGTTGGATGTTCCTGCACTTTTCACTGTAAATGCGAGTTGGAGCTTGTACCTCCCCATATATATGTATGGAGTGGAGTTTGCAACTGAAAAGAAACTTTGTGTTCCCAACAAGCTAATTGAAGGACGGTTTTCACACACAATTATCTCTCAGAACTGAGCATGAGGAGAGACCTTCATTCATCTAGCACAAAGGGAACGCATTGCAGAAGAAACTCTTAGTCTGGTTTTTCAGTCTGTTTCTTAGTGCCAGTTTGATGTTCCTGCAGTCTTCACTGTAAAACCGAGTTGGAGGTAGTACAATCCCATATATATGTATGGAGTGGAGTTTGCAACTGAAAAGAAACTTTGTGTTCCCAACAAGCTAAATGAAGGGCGATTTTCACACACAAATTTTTCTCAGAACTGAGCATGTGGAGAGACGTTCGTTCATCTAGCAGAAAGGGAATTGGTTGCAGGAAAAACATTTACTCTGGTTTCTATGTCTGTTTCCTAGTGCCAGTTTGAAGTTCCTGCAGTTTTGACTGTAAAACCAAGTTGGAGCTTGTACCTCCCTATATATATGTATGGAGTGGAGTTTGCAACTGAAAAGAAACTATGTGTTCCCTACATTCTAGGTGAAGTACGGCTTTCACACACACTTATCACTCAGATCTTAGCATGTGGGGAGACGTTCGTTCATCTAGCACAAATGGAATGGGTTGCAGGACAAATATTTTCTCTGGTTTCTCAGTCGGTTTTCTACTGCCGGTTTAAGTTCCTGCAGTTTTCACTGTAAAACTGAGTTGGAGCTTGTATCTCCCCATATATATGTATGGAGTGGAGTTTGCAACTTAAAAGAAACTATTTGTTCCCAAAAAGCTGGGTGAAGGTCGGCTTTCACACACACCTATTTCTCAGAAATGAGCCTGTGGGAGACGTTCATTCTTCTAGCAAAAAGAGAACGGGATGCAGGAGAAACTTTTACTCTGGTATCTCAGTCTGTTTCCTAGTGCCGGTTTGAAGTTCCTGCATTTTTCACTGTAAAACAGAGTTGGAGCTTGTACCACCCCCTATATATCTATGGAGTGGATTTTGCTACTGAAAACAAAATTTGTGTTCCCAACAAGCTAGTTGAAGGACGGCTTTCACACACACTTATCTCTCAGAACTGAGCATGTGGAGAAACGTTCGTTCTTCTAACACAAAGGGAACGGGTTGCAGGAGAAACTTTTACTCTCCTTTCTCAGTCTGTTTCCTAGTGCCTTTTTGATGTTCCAGCAGTTTTCACTGTAAAACCGAGTTGGACCTAATTTTCCCCATATATATTAATAGAGTGGAGTTTGCAACTGAATAGAAACTTTGTGTTCCCAAAAAGCTAGGTGAAGGACGGCTTTCACACACAATTATGTCTCAGAACTGAGCATGTGGAGAGACGTTCGTTCATCCAGCACAAATGGAACACCTTGCAGGAGAACTATTACTTGGTTTCTCAGTCTGTTTCATTTTGCCGGTTTGAAGTTCCTGCAGTTTTCTCTGTAAAACCGAGTTGGGGCTAGTACCTCTTTATATATATGTATGAAGTGGAGTTTGCAACTGAAAAGAAACTTTGTGTTCCCAACAAGCTAGGTGAACGACGGCTTTTACTCACAAATATCTCTCAGAACTGAGCATGTGGAGAGATGTTCGTTCATCTATCACAAATGGAACGTGATGCAGGAGAAAACTTTACTCTGGTATATCAGTCTTTTTCCTAGTGCCGGTTTGAAATTCCTGCAGTTTTCACTGTAAAACAGAGTTGGAGAAAGTACTTCCTCATATATATGTATGGATTGGAGTTTGCAACTGAAAAGCAACTTTGTGTTCCCAACAAGCTAGGTGAAGGACGGATTTGACTCACACTTATCTCTCAGAACTGAGCTTGTGGAGAGACGTTCGTTCATCTAGCACAAAGGGAACGGGTGGCTGGAGAAACTTTTACTCTATTTTCTCAAACTGTTTCCTAGTTCCGGTAGGAAGTTCCTGCAGTTTTCACTGTAAAACCGAGTTTGAGCTAGAACCTCCCCATATATATGTATGGATTGGAGATTTCAACTGAAAAGAAACTTTGTGTTCCCAACAAGGTAGGTGAAGGACGGCATTCACACACACTTATCTCTCAGAACTGAGCGTGTCGAGAGACGTTCGTTCATCCAGCACAAGGGGAACGGGTTGCAGGAGATACTATTAATCTGGTTTCTCTGTCTGTTTCCTAGAGCCGATTTGAAGTTCCTGCAATTTTCAGTGTAAAACAGAGTTGGAGCTATGACCTCCCCATATATATGTATTGGGTGGAGTTTGCTACTGAAAAGAAACTTTGTGTTCCCAACATGGTAGGTGAAGGACGGCTTTCACACACACTTATCTCTCAGAACATAACATGTGGAGAGACGTTCGTTCGTCTATCACAAAGGGAAAAGATTACAGGAGAATCTTTTACTTTGGTTTCTCAGTCTGTTTCTTTGTGCCGGTTAATATTTCCTGCAGTTTTCACTGTAAAACCGAGTTGGAGCTAGTACCTCCCCATATATATCTATGGAGTGGTGTTTGCAACTGAAAAGTAACTTTGTGTTCCCAAAAAATAGTTGAAAATTGGCATTCACACACACTTATCTCTCAGAAATGAGCATGTGGAGAGACGTTCGTTCGTCTAGCACAAAGGGAAATGGTTGCAGGAGAAACTTTTACTCTGGTTTCTCAATCTCTTTCCGAGTGCCGATGAGAAGTTCCTGCAGTTTTCACTGTAAAACCGAGTTGGATCTAGTACCTCCCATATATATGTATGGAGTGGAGTTTGCAACTGAAAAGAAACTTTGTGTTCCAAACAAGCAAGTTGAAGGACGGCTTTCACACACACAGATCTCTCAGTACTGAGCATGAGGAGAGACTTTCGTTCACCTAGCACAATTTGAAATGTTTACAGGAGAAGTTTTACTCTGGTTTCTCAGTCTGTTTCTTAGCACCGGTTAGAAGTTCCTGCAGTTTTCACTGTAAAACTGATTTGGAGCTCTTACCTCCCCATATATAAGTATGGAGTGGAGTTTGCAACTGAAAAGAACCTTTGTGTTCCCAACAACCTAGGTGAAAGACGGCTTTCACTCACATTTATCTCTCAGAAATTAGCTTGGGGAAAGACGTTCTTTCATCTAGCACAAAGGGAACGGGTTGCAGGAGAAACTTTTAATATGGTTTCTCAGTCGTTTTCCTAGAGCAGGTTTGAAGTTCCTGCAGTTTTCACTGTAAAACCAAGTTGGAGCTAGTACCTCCCCATATATATGTATGGAGTTGTGTTTGCAACTGAAAAGAAACTTTGTGTTCCCAAAAAATATTTGATGGAAAGCATTCACACACACTTATCTCTCAGAACTGAGCAATTGGAGAGACGTTCGTTCATCTGGCACAAATGGAACTGGTTGCCGGAGAAACTAATACTCAGGTTTCTCAGTCAGTTTCCTAGTGCTGGTTGGATGTTCCTGCACTTTTCACTGTAAATGCGAGTTGGAGCTTGTACCTCCCCATATATATGTATGGAGTGGAGTTTGCAACTGAAAAGAAACTTTGTGTTCCCAACAAGCTAATTGAAGGACGGTTTTCACACACAATTATCTCTCAGAACTGAGCATGAGGAGAGACCTTCATTCATCTAGCACAAAGGGAACGCATTGCAGAAGAAACTCTTAGTCTGGTTTTTCAGTCTGTTTCTTAGTGCCAGTTTGAAGTTCCTGCAGTCTTCACTGTAAAGCCGAGTTGGAGGTAGTACAATCCCATATATATGTATGGAGTGGAGTTTGCAACTGAAAAGAAACTTTGTGTTCCCAACAAGCTAAATGAAGGGCGATTTTCACACACAAATTTTTCTCAGAACTGAGCATGTGGAGAGACGTTCGTTCATCTAGCAGAAAGGGAATTGGTTGCAGGAAAAACATTTACTCTGGTTTCTATGTCTGTTTCCTAGTGCCAGTTTGAAGTTCCTGCAGTTTTGACTGTAAAACCAAGTTGGAGCTTGTACCTCCCTATATATATGTATGGAGTGGAGTTTGCAACTGAAAAGAAACTATGTGTTCCCTACATTCTAGGTGAAGTACGGCTTTCACACACACTTATCACTCAGATCTTAGCATGTGGGGAGACGTTCGTTCATCTAGCACAAATGGAATGGGTTGCAGGACAAATATTTTCTCTGGTTTCTCAGTCGGTTTTCTACTGCCGGTTTAAGTTCCTGCAGTTTTCACTGTAAAACTGAGTTGGAGCTTGTATCTCCCCATATATATGTATGGAGTGGAGTTTGCAACTTAAAAGAAACTATTTGTTCCCAAAAAGCTGGGTGAAGGTCGGCTTTCACACACACCTATTTCTCAGAAATGAGCCTGTGGGAGACGTTCATTCTTCTAGCAAAAAGAGAACGGGATGCAGGAGAAACTTTTACTCTGGTATCTCAGTCTGTTTCCTAGTGCCGGTTTGAAGTTCCTGCATTTTTCACTGTAAAACAGAGTTGGAGCTTGTACCACCCCCTATATATCTATGGAGTGGATTTTGCTACTGAAAACAAAATTTGTGTTCCCAACAAGCTAGTTGAAGGACGGCTTTCACACACACTTATCTCTCAGAACTGAGCATGTGGAGAAACGTTCGTTCTTCTAACACAAAGGGAACGGGTTGCAGGAGAAACTTTTACTCTCCTTTCTCAGTCTGTTTCCTAGTGCCTTTTTGATGTTCCAGCAGTTTTCACTGTAAAACCGAGTTGGACCTAATTTTCCCCATATATATTAATAGAGTGGAGTTTGCAACTGAATAGAAACTTTGTGTTCCCAAAAAGCTAGGTGAAGGACGGCTTTCACACACAATTATGTCTCAGAACTGAGCATGTGGAGAGACGTTCGTTCATCCAGCACAAATGGAACACCTTGCAGGAGAACTATTACTTGGTTTCTCAGTCTGTTTCATTTTGCCGGTTTGAAGTTCCTGCAGTTTTCTCTGTAAAACCGAGTTGGGGCTAGTACCTCCATATATATATGTATGGAGTGGAGTTTGCAACTGAAAAGAAACTTTGTGTTCCCAACAAGCTAGGTGAACGACGGCTTTTACTCACAAATATCTCTCAGAACTGAGCATGTGGAGAGACGTTCGTTCATCTAGCACAAAGGGAACGGTTTGAAGGGGAAAATTTTACTCTGGTTTCTCAGTCTGTTTCCTAGTGCCGGTTTGAAGTTCCTGCGGTATTCATTGTAAAACCGAGTTTGAGCTTGAATCTCCCCATATATATATAAGGAGTGATGTTGGCAACTGAAAAGAAACTTTGTGATCCCAACAAGCTAGGTGAAGGCGGCTTTCACAAACACTTATCTCTCAGAACTGAGCATGTGTGGAGACGTTCGTTCTACTACCACAAATGGAAAGGGTTGCAAGAGAAACTTTTACTCTGGTTTCTCAGTCTGTTTCCTAGTGCCGGTGTGAAGTTCCTGCAGTTTTCACTGTAAAACCGAGTTGGACCTAATTCTTTCCCATATATATTATAAGAGTGGAGATTGCCACTGTAAAGAAACTTTGTGTTCCCAACAAGCTAGGTGAAGGACGGCTTTCACACACACTTATCTCTCAGAACTGAGCATGTGGAGAGACTTTCGTTCTTCTAACACAAAGGGAACGCGTTGCAGAAGAAACTCTTACTCTGGTTTTTCAGTCTGTTTCTTACTGCCAGTTTGAAGTTCCTGCAGTTTTCACTGTAAAACCGAGTTGGAGCTTGTACAATCCCATATATATGTATGGAGTGGAGTTTGCAAATTAAAAGAAACTTTGTGTTCCCAACAAGCCAAATGAAGGGCGATTTTCACACACACAAATTTCTCAGAACTGAGCATGTGGAGAGACGTTCGTTCATCTAGTACAAAGGGAACGGTTTGCAGGTTTAACTGTTACTCTGGTTTCTCAGTCTGTTTCCTAGTGCCGGTTTGAATTTCCTGCAGTTTTCAATGTAAAACCGAGTTTGACCTAGTAAATCCCCATATATTTTTATGGAGTGGAGTTTGCAATTGAAAAGTATCTTAGTGTTCCCAAGAAGCTAGTTGAAGGACGGCTTTCACACACACATATCTCTCAGAAATGAGCATGAGGAGAGACGATCTTTCATCTAGCACAAAGGGAACGGGTTACAGGAGAAACTTTTACTGTGGTTTCTCAGTCTGTTTACTAGTGCCTGTCTGAATTTCCTGCAATTTTCACGGTAAAACAGAGTTGGAGCTACTACCTACCAATATATATGTATGGAGTGGAGTTTGCAACTGAAAAGAATCTTCCTGTTCCCAACAAGCTATGTTAAAAAAGGCTTTCACACACACTTATCTCTCAGAACTGAGCATGTGGGGAGGCGTTCGTTCTTCTAGCACAAAGGGAACGGGTTACAGGAAAAACTTTTACGCTGGTTTCTCAGTCTGTTTCCTAGTGCCGGTTTGAAGTTCCTGCATTTTTCACTGTAAAACCGAGTTGGAGCTTGTACCTCTCCATATATATATGTGGATTGGAGTTTGCAACTGAAAAGAAACTTTGTGTTCCCAACATGGTAGGTGAAGGACGGCTTTCACACACACTTATCTCTCAGAACAGAGCATGTGGAGAGACGTTCGTTCATCTAGCACAAAGAACGGGTTGTAGGGGTATCTGTTACTCTGGTTTCTCAGTCTCTTTCCTAGTGCCTTTTTGATGTTCCAGCAGTTTTCACTGTAAAACCGAGTTGGAAATAATTCCTCCCCATATATATTAATAGAGTGGAGTTTGCAACTGAATAGAAACTTTGTGTTCCCAACAAGCTAGGTGAAGGACGGCTTTCACACACAATTATCTCTCAGAACTGAGCATGTGGAGAGACGTTCGTTCATCCAGCACAAAGGGAACGGGTTGCAGGAGAACTATTACTTGGTTTCTCAGTCTGTTTCCTTTTGCCGGTTTGAAGTTCCTGCAGTTTTCTCTGTAAAACTGATTTGGGGCTATTACCTCCATATATATATGTATGGACTGGAGTTTGCAACTGAAAAGAAACTTTGTGTTCCCAACAAGATAGGTGAAGGAAGGATTTGACTCACACTTATCTCTCAGAACTGAGCTTGTGGAGAGACGTTCGTTCATCTAGCACAAAGGGAACGGGTGGCTGGGGAAACTTTTACTCTAGTTTCTCAAACTGTTTCCTAGTTCCGGTAGGAAGTTCCTGGTGTTTTCACTGTAAAACCGAGTTTGAGCTAGAACCTCCCCATATATATGTATGGATTGGAGATTTCAACTGAAAAGAAACTTTGTGTTCCCAACAAGGTAGGTGAAGGACGGCATTCACACACACTTATCTCTCAGAACTGAGCATGTGGAGAGACGTTCGTTCATCCAGCACAAGGGGAACGGGTTGCAGGAGATACTATTAATCTGGTTTCTCTGTCTGTTTCCTAGAGCCGATTTGAAGTTCCTGCAGTTTTCAGTGTAAAACAGAGTTGGAGCTATGACCTCCCCATATATATGTATTGGGTGGAGTTTGCTACTGAAAAGAAACTTTGTGTTCCCAACATGGTAGGTGAAGGACGGCTTTCACACACACTTATCTCTCAGAACATAACATGTGGAGAGACGTTCGTTCGTCTATCACAAAGGGAAAAGATTACAGGAGAATCTTTTACTCTGGTTTCTCAGTCTGTTTCTTTGTGCCGGTTAATATTTCCTGCAGTTTTCACTGTAAAACCGAGTTGGAGCTAGTACCTCCCCATATATATCTATGGAGTGGTGTTTGCAATTGAAAAGTAACTTTGTGTTCCCAAAAAATAGTTGAAATTTGGCATTCACACACACTTATCTCTCAGAAATGAGCATGTGGAGAGACGTTCGTTCGTCTAGCACAAAGGGAAATGGTTGCAGGAGAAACTTTTACTCTGGTTTCTCAATCTATTTCCGAGTGCCGGTGAGAAGTTCCTGCAGTTTTCACTGTAAAACCGAGTTGGATCTAGTACCTCCCATATATATGTATGGAGTGGAGTTTGCAACTGAAAAGAAACTTTGTGTTCCAAACAAGCAAGTTGAAGGACGGCTTTCACACACACAGATCTCTCAGTACTGAGCATGAGGAGAGACTTTCGTTCACCTAGCACAATTTGAAATGTTTACAGGAGAAGTTTTACTCTGGTTTCTCAGTCTGTTTCTTAGCACCGGTTAGAAGTTCCTGCAGTTTTCACTGTAAAACTGATTTGGAGCTCTTACCTCCCCATATATAAGTATGGAGTGGAGTTTGCAACTGAAAAGAACCTTTGTGTTCCCAACAACCTAGGTGAAAGACGGCTTTCACTCACATTTATCTCTCAGAAATTAGCTTGGGGAAAGACGTTCTTTCATCTAGCACAAAGGGAACGGGTTGCAGGAGAAACTTTTAATATGGTTTCTCAGTCGTTTTCCTAGAGCAGGTTTGAAGTTCCTGCAGTTTTCACTGTAAAACCAAGTTGGAGCTAGTACCTCCCCATATATATGTATGGAGTTGTGTTTGCAACTGAAAAGAAACTTTGTGTTCCCAAAAAATATTTGATGGAAAGCATTCACACACACTTATCTCTCAGAACTGAGCAATTGGAGAGACGTTCGTTCATCTGGCACAAATGGAACTGGTTGCCGGAGAAACTAATACTCAGGTTTCTCAGTCAGTTTCCTAGTGCTGGTTGGATGTTCCTGCACTTTTCACTGTAAATGCGAGTTGGAGCTTGTACCTCCCCATATATATGTATGGAGTGGAGTTTGCAACTGAAAAGAAACTTTGTGTTCCCAACAAGCTAATTGAAGGACGGTTTTCACACACAATTATCTCTCAGAACTGAGCATGAGGAGAGACCTTCATTCATCTAGCACAAAGGGAACGCATTGCAGAAGAAACTCTTAGTCTGGTTTTTCAGTCTGTTTCTTAGTGCCAGTTTGAAGTTCCTGCAGTCTTCACTGTAAAACCGAGTTGGAGGTAGTACAATCCCATATATATGTATGGAGTGGAGTTTGCAACTGAAAAGAAACTTTGTGTTCCCAACAAGCTAAATGAAGGGCGATTTTCACACACAAATTTTTCTCAGAACTGAGCATGTGGAGAGACGTTCGTTCATCTAGCAGAAAGGGAATTGGTTGCAGGAAAAACATTTACTCTGGTTTCTATGTCTGTTTCCTAGTGCCAGTTTGAAGTTCCTGCAGTTTTGACTGTAAAACCAAGTTGGAGCTTGTACCTCCCTATATATATGTATGGAGTGGAGTTTGCAACTGAAAAGAAACTATGTGTTCCCTACATTCTAGGTGAAGTACGGCTTTCACACACACTTATCACTCAGATCTTATCATGTGGGGAGACGTTCGTTCATCTAGCACAAATGGAATGGGTTGCAGGACAAATATTTTCTCTGGTTTCTCAGTCGGTTTTCTACTGCCGGTTTAAGTTCCTGCAGTTTTCACTGTAAAACTGAGTTGGAGCTTGTATCTCCCCATATATATGTATGGAGTGGAGTTTGCAACTTAAAAGAAACTATTTGTTCCCAAAAAGCTGGGTGAAGGTCGGCTTTCACACACACCTATTTCTCAGAAATGAGCCTGTGGGAGACGTTCATTCTTCTAGCAAAAAGAGAACGGGATGCAGGAGAAACTTTTACTCTGGTATCTCAGTCTGTTTCCTAGTGCCGGTTTGAAGTTCCTGCATTTTTCACTGTAAAACAGAGTTGGAGCTTGTACCACCCCCTATATATCTATGGAGTGGATTTTGCTACTGAAAACAAAATTTGTGTTCCCAACAAGCTAGTTGAAGGACGGCTTTCACACACACTTATCTCTCAGAACTGAGCATGTGGAGAAACGTTCGTTCTTCTAACACAAAGGGAACGGGTTGCAGGAGAAACTTTTACTCTCCTTTCTCAGTCTGTTTCCTAGTGCCTTTTTGATGTTCCAGCAGTTTTCACTGTAAAACCGAGTTGGACCTAATTTTCCCCATATATATTAATAGAGTGGAGTTTGCAACTGAATAGAAACTTTGTGTTCCCAAAAAGCTAGGTGAAGGACGGCTTTCACACACAATTATGTCTCAGAACTGAGCATGTGGAGAGACGTTCGTTCATCCAGCACAAATGGAACACCTTGCAGGAGAACTATTACTTGGTTTCTCAGTCTGTTTCATTTTGCCGGTTTGAAGTTCCTGCAGTTTTCTCTGTAAAACCGAGTTGGGGCTAGTACCTCCATATATATATGTATGGAGTGGAGTTTGCAACTGAAAAGAAACTTTGTGTTCCCAACAAGCTAGGTGAACGACGGCTTTTACTCACAAATATCTCTCAGAACTGAGCATGTGGAGAGACGTTCGTTCATCTAGCACAAAGGGAACGGTTTGAAGGGGAAAATTTTACTCTGGTTTCTCAGTCTGTTTCCTAGTGCCGGTTTGAAGTTCCTGCGGTATTCATTGTAAAACCGAGTTTGAGCTTGAATCTCCCCATATATATATAAGGAGTGATGTTGGCAACTGAAAAGAAACTTTGTGATCCCAACAAGCTAGGTGAAGGCGGCTTTCACAAACACTTATCTCTCAGAACTGAGCATGTGTGGAGACGTTCGTTCTACTACCACAAATGGAAAGGGTTGCAAGAGAAACTTTTACTCTGGTTTCTCAGTCTGTTTCCTAGTGCCGGTGTGAAGTTCCTGCAGTTTTCACTGTAAAACCGAGTTGGACCTAATTCTTTCCCATATATATTATAAGAGTGGAGATTGCCACTGTAAAGAAACTTTGTGTTCCCAACAAGCTAGGTGAAGGACGGCTTTCACACACACTTATCTCTCAGAACTGAGCATGTGGAGAGACTTTCGTTCTTCTAACACAAAGGGAACGCGTTGCAGAAGAAACTCTTACTCTGGTTTTTCAGTCTGTTTCTTACTGCCAGTTTGAAGTTCCTGCAGTTTTCACTGTAAAACCGAGTTGGAGCTTGTACAATCCCATATATATGTATGGAGTGGAGTTTGCAAATTAAAAGAAACTTTGTGTTCCCAACAAGCCAAATGAAGGGCGATTTTCACACACACAAATTTCTCAGAACTGAGCATGTGGAGAGACGTTCGTTCATCTAGTACAAAGGGAACGGTTTGCAGGTTTAACTGTTACTCTGGTTTCTCAGTCTGTTTCCTAGTGCCGGTTTGAATTTCCTGCAGTTTTCAATGTAAAACCGAGTTTGACCTAGTAAATCCCCATATATTTTTATGGAGTGGAGTTTGCAATTGAAAAGTATCTTAGTGTTCCCAAGAAGCTAGTTGAAGGACGGCTTTCACACACACATATCTCTCAGAAATGAGCATGAGGAGAGACGATCTTTCATCTAGCACAAAGGGAACGGGTTACAGGAGAAACTTTTACTGTGGTTTCTCAGTCTGTTTACTAGTGCCTGTCTGAATTTCCTGCAATTTTCACGGTAAAACAGAGTTGGAGCTACTACCTACCAATATATATGTATGGAGTGGAGTTTGCAACTGAAAAGAATCTTCCTGTTCCCAACAAGCTATGTTAAAAAAGGCTTTCACACACACATCTCTCAGAACTGAGCATGTGGGGAGGCGTTCGTTCTTCTAGCACAAAGGGAACGGGTTACAGGAAAAACTTTTACGCTGGTTTCTCAGTCTGTTTCCTAGTGCCGGTTTGAAGTTCCTGCATTTTTCACTGTAAAACCGAGTTGGAGCTTGTACCTCTCCATATATATATGTGGATTGGAGTTTGCAACTGAAAAGAAACTTTGTGTTCCCAACATGGTAGGTGAAGGACGGCTTTCACACACACTTATCTCTCAGAACAGAGCATGTGGAGAGACGTTCGTTCATCTAGCACAAAGAACGGGTTGTAGGGGTATCTGTTACTCTGGTTTCTCAGTCTCTTTCCTAGTGCCTTTTTGATGTTCCAGCAGTTTTCACTGTAAAACCGAGTTGGAAATAATTCCTCCCCATATATATTAATAGAGTGGAGTTTGCAACTGAATAGAAACTTTGTGTTCCCAACAAGCTAGGTGAAGGACGGCTTTCACACACAATTATCTCTCAGAACTGAGCATGTGGAGAGACGTTCGTTCATCCAGCACAAAGGGAACGGGTTGCAGGAGAACTATTACTTGGTTTCTCAGTCTGTTTCCTTTTGCCGGTTTGAAGTTCCTGCAGTTTTCTCTGTAAAACTGATTTGGGGCTATTACCTCCATATATATATGTATGGACTGGAGTTTGCAACTGAAAAGAAACTTTGTGTTCCCAACAAGATAGGTGAAGGAAGGATTTGACTCACACTTATCTCTCAGAACTGAGCTTGTGGAGAGACGTTCGTTCATCTAGCACAAAGGGAACGGGTGGCTGGGGAAACTTTTACTCTAGTTTCTCAAACTGTTTCCTAGTTCCGGTAGGAAGTTCCTGGTGTTTTCACTGTAAAACCGAGTTTGAGCTAGAACCTCCCCATATATATGTATGGATTGGAGATTTCAACTGAAAAGAAACTTTGTGTTCCCAACAAGGTAGGTGAAGGACGGCATTCACACACACTTATCTCTCAGAACTGAGCATGTGGAGAGACGTTCGTTCATCCAGCACAAGGGGAACGGGTTGCAGGAGATACTATTAATCTGGTTTCTCTGTCTGTTTCCTAGAGCCGATTTGAAGTTCCTGCAGTTTTCAGTGTAAAACAGAGTTGGAGCTATGACCTCCCCATATATATGTATTGGGTGGAGTTTGCTACTGAAAAGAAACTTTGTGTTCCCAACATGGTAGGTGAAGGACGGCTTTCACACACACTTATCTCTCAGAACATAACATGTGGAGAGACGTTCGTTCGTCTATCACAAAGGGAAAAGATTACAGGAGAATCTTTTACTCTGGTTTCTCAGTCTGTTTCTTTGTGCCGGTTAATATTTCCTGCAGTTTTCACTGTAAAACCGAGTTGGAGCTAGTACCTCCCCATATATATCTATGGAGTGGTGTTTGCAATTGAAAAGTAACTTTGTGTTCCCAAAAAATAGTTGAAATTTGGCATTCACACACACTTATCTCTCAGAAATGAGCATGTGGAGAGACGTTCGTTCGTCTAGCACAAAGGGAAATGGTTGCAGGAGAAACTTTTACTCTGGTTTCTCAATCTATTTCCGAGTGCCGGTGAGAAGTTCCTGCAGTTTTCACTGTAAAACCGAGTTGGATCTAGTACCTCCCATATATATGTATGGAGTGGAGTTTGCAACTGAAAAGAAACTTTGTGTTCCAAACAAGCAAGTTGAAGGACGGCTTTCACACACACAGATCTCTCAGTACTGAGCATGAGGAGAGACTTTCGTTCACCTAGCACAATTTGAAATGTTTACAGGAGAAGTTTTACTCTGGTTTCTCAGTCTGTTTCTTAGCACCGGTTAGAAGTTCCTGCAGTTTTCACTGTAAAACTGATTTGGAGCTCTTACCTCCCCATATATAAGTATGGAGTGGAGTTTGCAACTGAAAAGAACCTTTGTGTTCCCAACAACCTAGGTGAAAGACGGCTTTCACTCACATTTATCTCTCAGAAATTAGCTTGGGGAAAGACGTTCTTTCATCTAGCACAAAGGGAACGGGTTGCAGGAGAAACTTTTAATATGGTTTCTCAGTCGTTTTCCTAGAGCAGGTTTGAAGTTCCTGCAGTTTTCACTGTAAAACCAAGTTGGAGCTAGTACCTCCCCATATATATGTATGGAGTTGTGTTTGCAACTGAAAAGAAACTTTGTGTTCCCAAAAAATATTTGATGGAAAGCATTCACACACACTTATCTCTCAGAACTGAGCAATTGGAGAGACGTTCGTTCATCTGGCACAAATGGAACTGGTTGCCGGAGAAACTAATACTCAGGTTTCTCAGTCAGTTTCCTAGTGCTGGTTGGATGTTCCTGCACTTTTCACTGTAAATGCGAGTTGGAGCTTGTACCTCCCCATATATATGTATGGAGTGGAGTTTGCAACTGAAAAGAAACTTTGTGTTCCCAACAAGCTAATTGAAGGACGGTTTTCACACACAATTATCTCTCAGAACTGAGCATGAGGAGAGACCTTCATTCATCTAGCACAAAGGGAACGCATTGCAGAAGAAACTCTTAGTCTGGTTTTTCAGTCTGTTTCTTAGTGCCAGTTTGAAGTTCCTGCAGTCTTCACTGTAAAACCGAGTTGGAGGTAGTACAATCCCATATATATGTATGGAGTGGAGTTTGCAACTGAAAAGAAACTTTGTGTTCCCAACAAGCTAAATGAAGGGCGATTTTCACACACAAATTTTTCTCAGAACTGAGCATGTGGAGAGACGTTCGTTCATCTAGCAGAAAGGGAATTGGTTGCAGGAAAAACATTTACTCTGGTTTCTATGTCTGTTTCCTAGTGCCAGTTTGAAGTTCCTGCAGTTTTGACTGTAAAACCAAGTTGGAGCTTGTACCTCCCTATATATATGTATGGAGTGGAGTTTGCAACTGAAAAGAAACTATGTGTTCCCTACATTCTAGGTGAAGTACGGCTTTCACACACACTTATCACTCAGATCTTAGCATGTGGGGAGACGTTCGTTCATCTAGCACAAATGGAATGGGTTGCAGGACAAATATTTTCTCTGGTTTCTCAGTCGGTTTTCTACTGCCGGTTTAAGTTCCTGCAGTTTTCACTGTAAAACTGAGTTGGAGCTTGTATCTCCCCATATATATGTATGGAGTGGAGTTTGCAACTTAAAAGAAACTATTTGTTCCCAAAAAGCTGGGTGAAGGTCGGCTTTCACACACACCTATTTCTCAGAAATGAGCCTGTGGGAGACGTTCATTCTTCTAGCAAAAAGAGAACGGGATGCAGGAGAAACTTTTACTCTGGTATCTCAGTCTGTTTCCTAGTGCCGGTTTGAAGTTCCTGCATTTTTCACTGTAAAACAGAGTTGGAGCTTGTACCACCCCCTATATATCTATGGAGTGGATTTTGCTACTGAAAACAAAATTTGTGTTCCCAACAAGCTAGTTGAAGGACGGCTTTCACACACACTTATCTCTCAGAACTGAGCATGTGGAGAAACGTTCGTTCTTCTAACACAAAGGGAACGGGTTGCAGGAGAAACTTTTACTCTCCTTTCTCAGTCTGTTTCCTAGTGCCTTTTTGATGTTCCAGCAGTTTTCACTGTAAAACCGAGTTGGACCTAATTTTCCCCATATATATTAATAGAGTGGAGTTTGCAACTGAATAGAAACTTTGTGTTCCCAAAAAGCTAGGTGAAGGACGGCTTTCACACACAATTATGTCTCAGAACTGAGCATGTGGAGAGACGTTCGTTCATCCAGCACAAATGGAACACCTTGCAGGAGAACTATTACTTGGTTTCTCAGTCTGTTTCATTTTGCCGGTTTGAAGTTCCTGCAGTTTTCTCTGTAAAACCGAGTTGGGGCTAGTACCTCCATATATATATGTATGGAGTGGAGTTTGCAACTGAAAAGAAACTTTGTGTTCCCAACAAGCTAGGTGAACGACGGCTTTTACTCACAAATATCTCTCAGAACTGAGCATGTGGAGAGACGTTCGTTCATCTAGCACAAAGGGAACGGTTTGAAGGGGAAAATTTTACTCTGGTTTCTCAGTCTGTTTCCTAGTGCCGGTTTGAAGTTCCTGCGGTATTCATTGTAAAACCGAGTTTGAGCTTGAATCTCCCCATATATATATAAGGAGTGATGTTGGCAACTGAAAAGAAACTTTGTGATCCCAACAAGCTAGGTGAAGGCGGCTTTCACAAACACTTATCTCTCAGAACTGAGCATGTGTGGAGACGTTCGTTCTACTACCACAAATGGAAAGGGTTGCAAGAGAAACTTTTACTCTGGTTTCTCAGTCTGTTTCCTAGTGCCGGTGTGAAGTTCCTGCAGTTTTCACTGTAAAACCGAGTTGGACCTAATTCTTTCCCATATATATTATAAGAGTGGAGATTGCCACTGTAAAGAAACTTTGTGTTCCCAACAAGCTAGGTGAAGGACGGCTTTCACACACACTTATCTCTCAGAACTGAGCATGTGGAGAGACTTTCGTTCTTCTAACACAAAGGGAACGCGTTGCAGAAGAAACTCTTACTCTGGTTTTTCAGTCTGTTTCTTACTGCCAGTTTGAAGTTCCTGCAGTTTTCACTGTAAAACCGAGTTGGAGCTTGTACAATCCCATATATATGTATGGAGTGGAGTTTGCAAATTAAAAGAAACTTTGTGTTCCCAACAAGCCAAATGAAGGGCGATTTTCACACACACAAATTTCTCAGAACTGAGCATGTGGAGAGACGTTCGTTCATCTAGTACAAAGGGAACGGTTTGCAGGTTTAACTGTTAC
The DNA here is from genome assembly GCF_036321535.1 of Camelus dromedarius. Classification (NCBI taxonomy): domain Eukaryota; kingdom Metazoa; phylum Chordata; class Mammalia; order Artiodactyla; family Camelidae; genus Camelus; species Camelus dromedarius. The sequence goes on along the minus strand of NC_087470.1, from coordinate 9,769,384 downwards.
TCTGGTTTCTCAGTCTGTTTCCTAGTGCCGGTTTGAATTTCCTGCAGTTTTCAATGTAAAACCGAGTTTGACCTAGTAAATCCCCATATATTTTTATGGAGTGGAGTTTGCAATTGAAAAGTATCTTAGTGTTCCCAAGAAGCTAGTTGAAGGACGGCTTTCACACACACATATCTCTCAGAAATGAGCATGAGGAGAGACGATCTTTCATCTAGCACAAAGGGAACGGGTTACAGGAGAAACTTTTACTGTGGTTTCTCAGTCTGTTTACTAGTGCCTGTCTGAATTTCCTGCAATTTTCACGGTAAAACAGAGTTGGAGCTACTACCTACCAATATATATGTATGGAGTGGAGTTTGCAACTGAAAAGAATCTTCCTGTTCCCAACAAGCTATGTTAAAAAAGGCTTTCACACACACTTATCTCTCAGAACTGAGCATGTGGGGAGGCGTTCGTTCTTCTAGCACAAAGGGAACGGGTTACAGGAAAAACTTTTACGCTGGTTTCTCAGTCTGTTTCCTAGTGCCGGTTTGAAGTTCCTGCATTTTTCACTGTAAAACCGAGTTGGAGCTTGTACCTCTCCATATATATATGTGGATTGGAGTTTGCAACTGAAAAGAAACTTTGTGTTCCCAACATGGTAGGTGAAGGACGGCTTTCACACACACTTATCTCTCAGAACAGAGCATGTGGAGAGACGTTCGTTCATCTAGCACAAAGAACGGGTTGTAGGGGTATCTGTTACTCTGGTTTCTCAGTCTCTTTCCTAGTGCCTTTTTGATGTTCCAGCAGTTTTCACTGTAAAACCGAGTTGGAAATAATTCCTCCCCATATATATTAATAGAGTGGAGTTTGCAACTGAATAGAAACTTTGTGTTCCCAACAAGCTAGGTGAAGGACGGCTTTCACACACAATTATCTCTCAGAACTGAGCATGTGGAGAGACGTTCGTTCATCCAGCACAAAGGGAACGGGTTGCAGGAGAACTATTACTTGGTTTCTCAGTCTGTTTCCTTTTGCCGGTTTGAAGTTCCTGCAGTTTTCTCTGTAAAACTGATTTGGGGCTATTACCTCCATATATATATGTATGGACTGGAGTTTGCAACTGAAAAGAAACTTTGTGTTCCCAACAAGATAGGTGAAGGAAGGATTTGACTCACACTTATCTCTCAGAACTGAGCTTGTGGAGAGACGTTCGTTCATCTAGCACAAAGGGAACGGGTGGCTGGGGAAACTTTTACTCTAGTTTCTCAAACTGTTTCCTAGTTCCGGTAGGAAGTTCCTGGTGTTTTCACTGTAAAACCGAGTTTGAGCTAGAACCTCCCCATATATATGTATGGATTGGAGATTTCAACTGAAAAGAAACTTTGTGTTCCCAACAAGGTAGGTGAAGGACGGCATTCACACACACTTATCTCTCAGAACTGAGCATGTGGAGAGACGTTCGTTCATCCAGCACAAGGGGAACGGGTTGCAGGAGATACTATTAATCTGGTTTCTCTGTCTGTTTCCTAGAGCCGATTTGAAGTTCCTGCAGTTTTCAGTGTAAAACAGAGTTGGAGCTATGACCTCCCCATATATATGTATTGGGTGGAGTTTGCTACTGAAAAGAAACTTTGTGTTCCCAACATGGTAGGTGAAGGACGGCTTTCACACACACTTATCTCTCAGAACATAACATGTGGAGAGACGTTCGTTCGTCTATCACAAAGGGAAAAGATTACAGGAGAATCTTTTACTCTGGTTTCTCAGTCTGTTTCTTTGTGCCGGTTAATATTTCCTGCAGTTTTCACTGTAAAACCGAGTTGGAGCTAGTACCTCCCCATATATATCTATGGAGTGGTGTTTGCAATTGAAAAGTAACTTTGTGTTCCCAAAAAATAGTTGAAAGTTGGCATTCACACACACTTATCTCTCAGAAATGAGCATGTGGAGAGACGTTCGTTCGTCTAGCACAAAGGGAAATGTTTGCAGGAGAAACTTTTACTCTGGTTTCTCAATCTATTTCCGAGTGCCGGTGAGAAGTTCCTGCAGTTTTCACTGTAAAACCGAGTTGGATCTAGTACCTCCCATATATATGTATGGAGTGGAGTTTGCAACTGAAAAGAAACTTTGTGTTCCAAACAAGCAAGTTGAAGGACGGCTTTCACACACACAGATCTCTCAGTACTGAGCATGAGGAGAGACTTTCGTTCACCTAGCACAATTTGAAATGTTTACAGGAGAAGTTTTACTCTGGTTTCTCAGTCTGTTTCTTAGCACCGGTTAGAAGTTCCTGCAGTTTTCACTGTAAAACTGATTTGGAGCTCTTACCTCCCCATATATAAGTATGGAGTGGAGTTTGCAACTGAAAAGAAACTTTGTGTTCCCAACAACCTAGGTGAAAGACGGCTTTCACTCACATTTATCTCTCAGAAATTAGCTTGGGGAAAGACGTTCTTTCATCTAGCACAAAGGGAACGGGTTGCAGGAGAAACTTTTAATATGGTTTCTCAGTCGTTTTCCTAGAGCAGGTTTGAAGTTCCTGCAGTTTTCACTGTAAAACCAAGTTGGAGCTAGTACCTCCCCATATATATGTATGGAGTTGTGTTTGCAACTGAAAAGAAACTTTGTGTTCCCAAAAAATATTTGATGGAAAGCATTCACACACACTTATCTCTCAGAACTGAGCAATTGGAGAGACGTTCGTTCATCTGGCACAAATGGAACTGGTTGCCGGAGAAACTAATACTCAGGTTTCTCAGTCAGTTTCCTAGTGCTGGTTGGATGTTCCTGCACTTTTCACTGTAAATGCGAGTTGGAGCTTGTACCTCCCCATATATATGTATGGAGTGGAGTTTGCAACTGAAAAGAAACTTTGTGTTCCCAACAAGCTAATTGAAGGACGGTTTTCACACACAATTATCTCTCAGAACTGAGCATGAGGAGAGACCTTCATTCATCTAGCACAAAGGGAACGCATTGCAGAAGAAACTCTTAGTCTGGTTTTTCAGTCTGTTTCTTAGTGCCAGTTTGAAGTTCCTGCAGTCTTCACTGTAAAACCGAGTTGGAGGTAGTACAATCCCATATATATGTATGGAGTGGAGTTTGCAACTGAAAAGAAACTTTGTGTTCCCAACAAGCTAAATGAAGGGCGATTTTCACACACAAATTTTTCTCAGAACTGAGCATGTGGAGAGACGTTCGTTCATCTAGCAGAAAGGGAATTGGTTGCAGGAAAAACATTTACTCTGGTTTCTATGTCTGTTTCCTAGTGCCAGTTTGAAGTTCCTGCAGTTTTGACTGTAAAACCAAGTTGGAGCTTGTACCTCCCTATATATATGTATGGAGTGGAGTTTGCAACTGAAAAGAAACTATGTGTTCCCTACATTCTAGGTGAAGTACGGCTTTCACACACACTTATCACTCAGATCTTAGCATGTGGGGAGACGTTCGTTCATCTAGCACAAATGGAATGGGTTGCAGGACAAATATTTTCTCTGGTTTCTCAGTCGGTTTTCTACTGCCGGTTTAAGTTCCTGCAGTTTTCACTGTAAAACTGAGTTGGAGCTTGTATCTCCCCATATATATGTATGGAGTGGAGTTTGCAACTTAAAAGAAACTATTTGTTCCCAAAAAGCTGGGTGAAGGTCGGCTTTCACACACACCTATTTCTCAGAAATGAGCCTGTGGGAGACGTTCATTCTTCTAGCAAAAAGAGAACGGGATGCAGGAGAAACTTTTACTCTGGTATCTCAGTCTGTTTCCTAGTGCCGGTTTGAAGTTCCTGCATTTTTCACTGTAAAACAGAGTTGGAGCTTGTACCACCCCCTATATATCTATGGAGTGGATTTTGCTACTGAAAACAAAATTTGTGTTCCCAACAAGCTAGTTGAAGGACGGCTTTCACACACACTTATCTCTCAGAACTGAGCATGTGGAGAAACGTTCGTTCTTCTAACACAAAGGGAACGGGTTGCAGGAGAAACTTTTACTCTCCTTTCTCAGTCTGTTTCCTAGTGCCTTTTTGATGTTCCAGCAGTTTTCACTGTAAAACCGAGTTGGACCTAATTTTCCCCATATATATTAATAGAGTGGAGTTTGCAACTGAATAGAAACTTTGTGTTCCCAAAAAGCTAGGTGAAGGACGGCTTTCACACACAATTATGTCTCAGAACTGAGCATGTGGAGAGACGTTCGTTCATCCAGCACAAATGGAACACCTTGCAGGAGAACTATTACTTGGTTTCTCAGTCTGTTTCATTTTGCCGGTTTGAAGTTCCTGCAGTTTTCTCTGTAAAACCGAGTTGGGGCTAGTACCTCTTTATATATATGTATGAAGTGGAGTTTGCAACTGAAAAGAAACTTTGTGTTCCCAACAAGCTAGGTGAACGACGGCTTTTACTCACAAATATCTCTCAGAACTGAGCATGTGGAGAGATGTTCGTTCATCTATCACAAATGGAACGTGATGCAGGAGAAAACTTTACTCTGGTATATCAGTCTTTTTCCTAGTGCCGGTTTGAAATTCCTGCAGTTTTCACTGTAAAACAGAGTTGGAGAAAGTACTTCCTCATATATATGTATGGATTGGAGTTTGCAACTGAAAAGCAACTTTGTGTTCCCAACAAGCTAGGTGAAGGACGGATTTGACTCACACTTATCTCTCAGAACTGAGCTTGTGGAGAGACGTTCGTTCATCTAGCACAAAGGGAACGGGTGGCTGGAGAAACTTTTACTCTATTTTCTCAAACTGTTTCCTAGTTCCGGTAGGAAGTTCCTGCAGTTTTCACTGTAAAACCGAGTTTGAGCTAGAACCTCCCCATATATATGTATGGATTGGAGATTTCAACTGAAAAGAAACTTTGTGTTCCCAACAAGGTAGGTGAAGGACGGCATTCACACACACTTATCTCTCAGAACTGAGCGTGTCGAGAGACGTTCGTTCATCCAGCACAAGGGGAACGGGTTGCAGGAGATACTATTAATCTGGTTTCTCTGTCTGTTTCCTAGAGCCGATTTGAAGTTCCTGCAATTTTCAGTGTAAAACAGAGTTGGAGCTATGACCTCCCCATATATATGTATTGGGTGGAGTTTGCTACTGAAAAGAAACTTTGTGTTCCCAACATGGTAGGTGAAGGACGGCTTTCACACACACTTATCTCTCAGAACATAACATGTGGAGAGACGTTCGTTCGTCTATCACAAAGGGAAAAGATTACAGGAGAATCTTTTACTTTGGTTTCTCAGTCTGTTTCTTTGTGCCGGTTAATATTTCCTGCAGTTTTCACTGTAAAACCGAGTTGGAGCTAGTACCTCCCCATATATATCTATGGAGTGGTGTTTGCAACTGAAAAGTAACTTTGTGTTCCCAAAAAATAGTTGAAAATTGGCATTCACACACACTTATCTCTCAGAAATGAGCATGTGGAGAGACGTTCGTTCGTCTAGCACAAAGGGAAATGGTTGCAGGAGAAACTTTTACTCTGGTTTCTCAATCTATTTCCGAGTGCCGGTGAGAAGTTCCTGCAGTTTTCACTGTAAAACCGAGTTGGATCTAGTACCTCCCATATATATGTATGGAGTGGAGTTTGCAACTGAAAAGAAACTTTGTGTTCCAAACAAGCAAGTTGAAGGACGGCTTTCACACACACAGATCTCTCAGTACTGAGCATGAGGAGAGACTTTCGTTCACCTAGCACAATTTGAAATGTTTACAGGAGAAGTTTTACTCTACAGTCGAGCGCTGCGTCTTAGCACCGGTTAGAAGTTCCTGCAGTTTTCACTGTAAAACTGATTTGGAGCTCTTACCTCCCCATATATAAGTATGGAGTGGAGTTTGCAACTGAAAAGAACCTTTGTGTTCCCAACAACCTAGGTGAAAGACGGCTTTCACTCACATTTATCTCTCAGAAATTAGCTTGGGGAAAGACGTTCTTTCATCTAGCACAAAGGGAACGGGTTGCAGGAGAAACTTTTAATATGGTTTCTCAGTCGTTTTCCTAGAGCAGGTTTGAAGTTCCTGCAGTTTTCACTGTAAAACCAAGTTGGAGCTAGTACCTCCCCATATATATGTATGGAGTTGTGTTTGCAACTGAAAAGAAACTTTGTGTTCCCAAAAAATATTTGATGGAAAGCATTCACACACACTTATCTCTCAGAACTGAGCAATTGGAGAGACGTTCGTTCATCTGGCACAAATGGAACTGGTTGCCGGAGAAACTAATACTCAGGTTTCTCAGTCAGTTTCCTAGTGCTGGTTGGATGTTCCTGCACTTTTCACTGTAAATGCGAGTTGGAGCTTGTACCTCCCCATATATATGTATGGAGTGGAGTTTGCAACTGAAAAGAAACTTTGTGTTCCCAACAAGCTAATTGAAGGACGGTTTTCACACACAATTATCTCTCAGAACTGAGCATGAGGAGAGACCTTCATTCATCTAGCACAAAGGGAACGCATTGCAGAAGAAACTCTTAGTCTGGTTTTTCAGTCTGTTTCTTAGTGCCAGTTTGAAGTTCCTGCAGTCTTCACTGTAAAGCCGAGTTGGAGGTAGTACAATCCCATATATAATGTATGGAGTGGAGTTTGCAACTGAAAAGAAACTTTGTGTTCCCAACAAGCTAAATGAAGGGCGATTTTCACACACAAATTTTTCTCAGAACTGAGCATGTGGAGAGACGTTCGTTCATCTAGCAGAAAGGGAATTGGTTGCAGGAAAAACATTTACTCTGGTTTCTATGTCTGTTTCCTAGTGCCAGTTTGAAGTTCCTGCAGTTTTGACTGTAAAACAAGTTGGAGCTTGTACCTCCCTATATATATGTATGGAGTGGAGTTTGCAACTGAAAAGAAACTATGTGTTCCCTACATTCTAGGTGAAGTACGGCTTTCACACACACTTATCACTCAGATCTTAGCATGTGGGGAGACGTTCGTTCATCTAGCACAAATGGAATGGGTTGCAGGACAAATATTTTCTCTGGTTTCTCAGTCGGTTTTCTACTGCCGGTTTAAGTTCCTGCAGTTTTCACTGTAAAACTGAGTTGGAGCTTGTATCTCCCCATATATATGTATGGAGTGGAGTTTGCAACTTAAAAGAAACTATTTGTTCCCAAAAAGCTGGGTGAAGGTCGGCTTTCACACACACCTATTTCTCAGAAATGAGCCTGTGGGAGACGTTCATTCTTCTAGCAAAAAGAGAACGGGATGCAGGAGAAACTTTTACTCTGGTATCTCAGTCTGTTTCCTAGTGCCGGTTTGAAGTTCCTGCATTTTTCACTGTAAAACAGAGTTGGAGCTTGTACACCCCCTATATATCTATGGAGTGGATTTTGCTACTGAAAACAAAATTTGTGTTCCCAACAAGCTAGTTGAAGGACGGCTTTCACACACACTTATCTCTCAGAACTGAGCATGTGGAGAAACGTTCGTTCTTCTAACACAAAGGGAACGGGTTGCAGGAGAAACTTTTACTCTCCTTTCTCAGTCTGTTTCCTAGTGCCTTTTTGATGTTCCAGCAGTTTTCACTGTAAAACCGAGTTGGACCTAATTTTCCCCATATATATTAATAGAGTGGAGTTTGCAACTGAATAGAAACTTTGTGTTCCCAAAAAGCTAGGTGAAGGACGGCTTTCACACACAATTATCTCTCAGAACTGAGCATGTGGAGAGACGTTCGTTCATCCAGCACAAATGGAACACCTTGTCAGGAGAACTATTACTTGGTTTCTCAGTCTGTTTCATTTTGCCGGTTTGAAGTTCCTGCAGTTTTCTCTGTAAAACCGAGTTGGGGCTAGTACCTCCATATATATATGTATGGAGTGGAGTTTGCAACTGAAAAGAAACTTTGTGTTCCCAACAAGCTAGGTGAACGACGGCTTTTACTCACAAATATCTCTCAGAACTGAGCATGTGGAGAGACGTTCGTTCATCTAGCACAAAGGGAACGGTTTGAAGGGGAAAATTTTACTCTGGTTTCTCAGTCTGTTTCCTAGTGCCGGTTTGAAGTTCCTGCGGTATTCATTGTAAAACCGAGTTTGAGCTTGAATCTCCCCATATATATATAAGGAGTGATGTTGGCAACTGAAAAGAAACTTTGTGATCCCAACAAGCTAGGTGAAGGCGGCTTTCACAAACACTTATCTCTCAGAACTGAGCATGTGTGGAGACGTTCGTTCTACTACCACAAATGGAAAGGGTTGCAAGAGAAACTTTTACTCTGGTTTCTCAGTCTGTTTCCTAGTGCCGGTGTGAAGTTCCTGCAGTTTTCACTGTAAAACCGAGTTGGACCTAATTCTTTCCCATATATATTATAAGAGTGGAGATTGCCACTGTAAAGAAACTTTGTGTTCCCAACAAGCTAGGTGAAGGACGGCTTTCACACACACTTATCTCTCAGAACTGAGCATGTGGAGAGACTTTCGTTCTTCTAACACAAAGGAACGCGTTGCAGAAGAAACTCTTACTCTGGTTTTTCAGTCTGTTTCTTACTGCCAGTTTGAAGTTCCTGCAGTTTTCACTGTAAAACCGAGTTGGAGCTTGTACAATCCCATATATATGTATGGAGTGGAGTTTGCAAATTAAAAGAAACTTTGTGTTCCCAACAAGCCAAATGAAGGGCGATTTTCACACACACAAATTTCTCAGAACTGAGCATGTGGAGAGACGTTCGTTCATCTAGTACAAAGGGAACGGTTTGCAGGTTTAACTGTTACTCTGGTTTCTCAGTCTGTTTCCTAGTGCCGGTTTGAATTTCCTGCAGTTTTCAATGTAAAACCGAGTTTGACCTAGTAAATCCCCATATATTTTTATGGAGTGGAGTTTGCAATTGAAAAGTATCTTAGTGTTCCCAAGAAGCTAGTTGAAGGACGGCTTTCACACACACATATCTCTCAGAAATGAGCATGAGGAGAGACGATCTTTCATCTAGCACAAAGGGAACGGGTTACAGGAGAAACTTTTACTGTGGTTTCTCAGTCTGTTTACTAGTGCCTGTCTGAATTTCCTGCAATTTTCACGGTAAAACAGAGTTGGAGCTACTACCTACCAATATATATGTATGGAGTGGAGTTTGCAACTGAAAAGAATCTTCCTGTTCCCAACAAGCTATGTTAAAAAAGGCTTTCACACACACTTATCTCTCAGAACTGAGCATGTGGGGAGGCGTTCGTTCTTCTAGCACAAAGGGAACGGGTTACAGGAAAAACTTTTACGCTGGTTTCTCAGTCTGTTTCCTAGTGCCGGTTTGAAGTTCCTGCATTTTTCACTGTAAAACCGAGTTGGAGCTTGTACCTCTCCATATATATATGTGGATTGGAGTTTGCAACTGAAAAGAAACTTTGTGTTCCCAACATGGTAGGTGAAGGACGGCTTTCACACACACTTATCTCTCAGAACAGAGCATGTGGAGAGACGTTCGTTCATCTAGCACAAAGAACGGGTTGTAGGGGTATCTGTTACTCTGGTTTCTCAGTCTCTTCCTAGTGCCTTTTTGATGTTCCAGCAGTTTTCACTGTAAAACCGAGTTGGAAATAATTCCTCCCCATATATATTAATAGAGTGGAGTTTGCAACTGAATAGAAACTTTGTGTTCCCAACAAGCTAGGTGAAGGACGGCTTTCACACACAATTATCTCTCAGAACTGAGCATGTGGAGAGACGTTCGTTCATCCAGCACAAAGGGAACGGGTTGCAGGAGAACTATTACTTGGTTTCTCAGTCTGTTTCCTTTTGCCGGTTTGAAGTTCCTGCAGTTTTCTCTGTAAAACTGATTTGGGGCTATTACCTCCATATATATATGTATGGACTGGAGTTTGCAACTGAAAAGAAACTTTGTGTTCCCAACAAGATAGGTGAAGGAAGGATTTGACTCACACTTATCTCTCAGAACTGAGCTTGTGGAGAGACGTTCGTTCATCTAGCACAAAGGGAACGGGTGGCTGGGGAAACTTTTACTCTAGTTTCTCAAACTGTTTCCTAGTTCCGGTAGGAAGTTCCTGGTGTTTTCACTGTAAAACCGAGTTTGAGCTAGAACCTCCCCATATATATGTATGGATTGGAGATTTCAACTGAAAAGAAACTTTGTGTTCCCAACAAGGTAGGTGAAGGACGGCATTCACACACACTTATCTCTCAGAACTGAGCATGTGGAGAGACGTTCGTTCATCCAGCACAAGGGGAACGGGTTGCAGGAGATACTATTAATCTGGTTTCTCTGTCTGTTTCCTAGAGCCGATTTGAAGTTCCTGCAGTTTTCAGTGTAAAACAGAGTTGGAGCTATGACCTCCCCATATATATGTATTGGGTGGAGTTTGCTACTGAAAAGAAACTTTGTGTTCCCAACATGGTAGGTGAAGGACGGCTTTCACACACACTTATCTCTCAGAACATAACATGTGGAGAGACGTTCGTTCGTCTATCACAAAGGGAAAAGATTACAGGAGAATCTTTTACTCTGGTTTCTCAGTCTGTTTCTTTGTGCCGGTTAATATTTCCTGCAGTTTTCACTGTAAAACCGAGTTGGAGCTAGTACCTCCCCATATATATCTATGGAGTGGTGTTTGCAATTGAAAAGTAACTTTGTGTTCCCAAAAAATAGTTGAAAGTTGGCATTCACACACACTTATCTCTCAGAAATGAGCATGTGGAGAGACGTTCGTTCGTCTAGCACAAAGGGAAATGTTTGCAGGAGAAACTTTTACTCTGGTTTCTCAATCTATTTCCGAGTGCCGGTGAGAAGTTCCTGCAGTTTTCACTGTAAAACCGAGTTGGATCTAGTACCTCCCATATATATGTATGGAGTGGAGTTTGCAACTGAAAAGAAACTTTGTGTTCCAAACAAGCAAGTTGAAGGACGGCTTTCACACACACAGATCTCTCAGTACTGAGCATGAGGAGAGACTTTCGTTCACCTAGCACAATTTGAAATGTTTACAGGAGAAGTTTTACTCTGGTTTCTCAGTCTGTTTCTTAGCACCGGTTAGAAGTTCCTGCAGTTTTCACTGTAAAACTGATTTGGAGCTCTTACCTCCCCATATATAAGTATGGAGTGGAGTTTGCAACTGAAAAGAACCTTTGTGTTCCCAACAACCTAGGTGAAAGACGGCTTTCACTCACATTTATCTCTCAGAAATTAGCTTGGGGAAAGACGTTCTTTCATCTAGCACAAAGGGAACGGGTTGCAGGAGAAACTTTTAATATGGTTTCTCAGTCGTTTTCCTAGAGCAGGTTTGAAGTTCCTGCAGTTTTCACTGTAAAACCAAGTTGGAGCTAGTACCTCCCCATATATATGTATGGAGTTGTGTTTGCAACTGAAAAGAAACTTTGTGTTCCCAAAAAATATTTGATGGAAAGCATTCACACACACTTATCTCTCAGAACTGAGCAATTGGAGAGACGTTCGTTCATCTGGCACAAATGGAACTGGTTGCCGGAGAAACTAATACTCAGGTTTCTCAGTCAGTTTCCTAGTGCTGGTTGGATGTTCCTGCACTTTTCACTGTAAATGCGAGTTGGAGCTTGTACCTCCCCATATATATGTATGGAGTGGAGTTTGCAACTGAAAAGAAACTTTGTGTTCCCAACAAGCTAATTGAAGGACGGTTTTCACACACAATTATCTCTCAGAACTGAGCATGAGGAGAGACCTTCATTCATCTAGCACAAAGGGAACGCATTGCAGAAGAAACTCTTAGTCTGGTTTTTCAGTCTGTTTCTTAGTGCCAGTTTGAAGTTCCTGCAGTCTTCACTGTAAAACCGAGTTGGAGGTAGTACAATCCCATATATATGTATGGAGTGGAGTTTGCAACTGAAAAGAAACTTTGTGTTCCCAACAAGCTAAATGAAGGGCGATTTTCACACACAAATTTTTCTCAGAACTGAGCATGTGGAGAGACGTTCGTTCATCTAGCAGAAAGGGAATTGGTTGCAGGAAAAACATTTACTCTGGTTTCTATGTCTGTTTCCTAGTGCCAGTTTGAAGTTCCTGCAGTTTTGACTGTAAAACCAAGTTGGAGCTTGTACCTCCCTATATATATGTATGGAGTGGAGTTTGCAACTGAAAAGAAACTATGTGTTCCCTACATTCTAGGTGAAGTACGGCTTTCACACACACTTATCACTCAGATCTTATCATGTGGGGAGACGTTCGTTCATCTAGCACAAATGGAATGGGTTGCAGGACAAATATTTTCTCTGGTTTCTCAGTCGGTTTTCTACTGCCGGTTTAAGTTCCTGCAGTTTTCACTGTAAAACTGAGTTGGAGCTTGTATCTCCCCATATATATGTATGGAGTGGAGTTTGCAACTTAAAAGAAACTATTTGTTCCCAAAAAGCTGGGTGAAGGTCGGCTTTCACACACACCTATTTCTCAGAAATGAGCCTGTGGGAGACGTTCATTCTTCTAGCAAAAAGAGAACGGGATGCAGGAGAAACTTTTACTCTGGTATCTCAGTCTGTTTCCTAGTGCCGGTTTGAAGTTCCTGCATTTTTCACTGTAAAACAGAGTTGGAGCTTGTACCACCCCCTATATATCTATGGAGTGGATTTTGCTACTGAAAACAAAATTTGTGTTCCCAACAAGCTAGTTGAAGGACGGCTTTCACACACACTTATCTCTCAGAACTGAGCATGTGGAGAAACGTTCGTTCTTCTAACACAAAGGGAACGGGTTGCAGGAGAAACTTTTACTCTCCTTTCTCAGTCTGTTTCCTAGTGCCTTTTTGATGTTCCAGCAGTTTTCACTGTAAAACCGAGTTGGACCTAATTTTCCCCATATATATTAATAGAGTGGAGTTTGCAACTGAATAGAAACTTTGTGTTCCCAAAAAGCTAGGTGAAGGACGGCTTTCACACACAATTATGTCTCAGAACTGAGCATGTGGAGAGACGTTCGTTCATCCAGCACAAATGGAACACCTTGCAGGAGAACTATTACTTGGTTTCTCAGTCTGTTTCATTTTGCCGGTTTGAAGTTCCTGCAGTTTTCTCTGTAAAACCGAGTTGGGGCTAGTACCTCCATATATATATGTATGGAGTGGAGTTTGCAACTGAAAAGAAACTTTGTGTTCCCAACAAGCTAGGTGAACGACGGCTTTTACTCACAAATATCTCTCAGAACTGAGCATGTGGAGAGACGTTCGTTCATCTAGCACAAAGGGAACGGTTTGAAGGGGAAAATTTTACTCTGGTTTCTCAGTCTGTTTCCTAGTGCCGGTTTGAAGTTCCTGCGGTATTCATTGTAAAACCGAGTTTGAGCTTGAATCTCCCCATATATATATAAGGAGTGATGTTGGCAACTGAAAAGAAACTTTGTGATCCCAACAAGCTAGGTGAAGGCGGCTTTCACAAACACTTATCTCTCAGAACTGAGCATGTGTGGAGACGTTCGTTCTACTACCACAAATGGAAAGGGTTGCAAGAGAAACTTTTACTCTGGTTTCTCAGTCTGTTTCCTAGTGCCGGTGTGAAGTTCCTGCAGTTTTCACTGTAAAACCGAGTTGGACCTAATTCTTTCCCATATATATTATAAGAGTGGAGATTGCCACTGTAAAGAAACTTTGTGTTCCCAACAAGCTAGGTGAAGGACGGCTTTCACACACACTTATCTCTCAGAACTGAGCATGTGGAGAGACTTTCGTTCTTCTAACACAAAGGGAACGCGTTGCAGAAGAAACTCTTACTCTGGTTTTTCAGTCTGTTTCTTACTGCCAGTTTGAAGTTCCTGCAGTTTTCACTGTAAAACCGAGTTGGAGCTTGTACAATCCCATATATATGTATGGAGTGGAGTTTGCAAATTAAAAGAAACTTTGTGTTCCCAACAAGCCAAATGAAGGGCGATTTTCACACACACAAATTTCTCAGAACTGAGCATGTGGAGAGACGTTCGTTCATCTAGTACAAAGGGAACGGTTTGCAGGTTTAACTGTTACTCTGGTTTCTCAGTCTGTTTCCTAGTGCCGGTTTGAATTTCCTGCAGTTTTCAATGTAAAACCGAGTTTGACCTAGTAAATCCCCATATATTTTTATGGAGTGGAGTTTGCAATTGAAAAGTATCTTAGTGTTCCCAAGAAGCTAGTTGAAGGACGGCTTTCACACACACATATCTCTCAGAAATGAGCATGAGGAGAGACGATCTTTCATCTAGCACAAAGGGAACGGGTTACAGGAGAAACTTTTACTGTGGTTTCTCAGTCTGTTTACTAGTGCCTGTCTGAATTTCCTGCAATTTTCACGGTAAAACAGAGTTGGAGCTACTACCTACCAATATATATGTATGGAGTGGAGTTTGCAACTGAAAAGAATCTTCCTGTTCCCAACAAGCTATGTTAAAAAAGGCTTTCACACACACTTATCTCTCAGAACTGAGCATGTGGGGAGGCGTTCGTTCTTCTAGCACAAAGGGAACGGGTTACAGGAAAAACTTTTACGCTGGTTTCTCAGTCTGTTTCCTAGTGCCGGTTTGAAGTTCCTGCATTTTTCACTGTAAAACCGAGTTGGAGCTTGTACCTCTCCATATATATATGTGGATTGGAGTTTGCAACTGAAAAGAAACTTTGTGTTCCCAACATGGTAGGTGAAGGACGGCTTTCACACACACTTATCTCTCAGAACAGAGCATGTGGAGAGACGTTCGTTCATCTAGCACAAAGAACGGGTTGTAGGGGTATCTGTTACTCTGGTTTCTCAGTCTCTTTCCTAGTGCCTTTTTGATGTTCCAGCAGTTTTCACTGTAAAACCGAGTTGGAAATAATTCCTCCCCATATATATTAATAGAGTGGAGTTTGCAACTGAATAGAAACTTTGTGTTCCCAACAAGCTAGGTGAAGGACGGCTTTCACACACAATTATCTCTCAGAACTGAGCATGTGGAGAGACGTTCGTTCATCCAGCACAAAGGGAACGGGTTGCAGGAGAACTATTACTTGGTTTCTCAGTCTGTTTCCTTTTGCCGGTTTGAAGTTCCTGCAGTTTTCTCTGTAAAACTGATTTGGGGCTATTACCTCCATATATATATGTATGGACTGGAGTTTGCAACTGAAAAGAAACTTTGTGTTCCCAACAAGATAGGTGAAGGAAGGATTTGACTCACACTTATCTCTCAGAACTGAGCTTGTGGAGAGACGTTCGTTCATCTAGCACAAAGGGAACGGGTGGCTGGGGAAACTTTTACTCTAGTTTCTCAAACTGTTTCCTAGTTCCGGTAGGAAGTTCCTGGTGTTTTCACTGTAAAACCGAGTTTGAGCTAGAACCTCCCCATATATATGTATGGATTGGAGATTTCAACTGAAAAGAAACTTTGTGTTCCCAACAAGGTAGGTGAAGGACGGCATTCACACACACTTATCTCTCAGAACTGAGCATGTGGAGAGACGTTCGTTCATCCAGCACAAGGGGAACGGGTTGCAGGAGATACTATTAATCTGGTTTCTCTGTCTGTTTCCTAGAGCCGATTTGAAGTTCCTGCAGTTTTCAGTGTAAAACAGAGTTGGAGCTATGACCTCCCCATATATATGTATTGGGTGGAGTTTGCTACTGAAAAGAAACTTTGTGTTCCCAACATGGTAGGTGAAGGACGGCTTTCACACACACTTATCTCTCAGAACATAACATGTGGAGAGACGTTCGTTCGTCTATCACAAAGGGAAAAGATTACAGGAGAATCTTTTACTCTGGTTTCTCAGTCTGTTTCTTTGTGCCGGTTAATATTTCCTGCAGTTTTCACTGTAAAACCGAGTTGGAGCTAGTACCTCCCCATATATATCTATGGAGTGGTGTTTGCAATTGAAAAGTAACTTTGTGTTCCCAAAAAATAGTTGAAAGTTGGCATTCACACACACTTATCTCTCAGAAATGAGCATGTGGAGAGACGTTCGTTCGTCTAGCACAAAGGGAAATGTTTGCAGGAGAAACTTTTACTCTGGTTTCTCAATCTATTTCCGAGTGCCGGTGAGAAGTTCCTGCAGTTTTCACTGTAAAACCGAGTTGGATCTAGTACCTCCCATATATATGTATGGAGTGGAGTTTGCAACTGAAAAGAAACTTTGTGTTCCAAACAAGCAAGTTGAAGGACGGCTTTCACACACACAGATCTCTCAGTACTGAGCATGAGGAGAGACTTTCGTTCACCTAGCACAATTTGAAATGTTTACAGGAGAAGTTTTACTCTGGTTTCTCAGTCTGTTTCTTAGCACCGGTTAGAAGTTCCTGCAGTTTTCACTGTAAAACTGATTTGGAGCTCTTACCTCCCCATATATAAGTATGGAGTGGAGTTTGCAACTGAAAAGAAACTTTGTGTTCCCAACAACCTAGGTGAAAGACGGCTTTCACTCACATTTATCTCTCAGAAATTAGCTTGGGGAAAGACGTTCTTTCATCTAGCACAAAGGGAACGGGTTGCAGGAGAAACTTTTAATATGGTTTCTCAGTCGTTTTCCTAGAGCAGGTTTGAAGTTCCTGCAGTTTTCACTGTAAAACCAAGTTGGAGCTAGTACCTCCCCATATATATGTATGGAGTTGTGTTTGCAACTGAAAAGAAACTTTGTGTTCCCAAAAAATATTTGATGGAAAGCATTCACACACACTTATCTCTCAGAACTGAGCAATTGGAGAGACGTTCGTTCATCTGGCACAAATGGAACTGGTTGCCGGAGAAACTAATACTCAGGTTTCTCAGTCAGTTTCCTAGTGCTGGTTGGATGTTCCTGCACTTTTCACTGTAAATGCGAGTTGGAGCTTGTACCTCCCCATATATATGTATGGAGTGGAGTTTGCAACTGAAAAGAAACTTTGTGTTCCCAACAAGCTAATTGAAGGACGGTTTTCACACACAATTATCTCTCAGAACTGAGCATGAGGAGAGACCTTCATTCATCTAGCACAAAGGGAACGCATTGCAGAAGAAACTCTTAGTCTGGTTTTTCAGTCTGTTTCTTAGTGCCAGTTTGAAGTTCCTGCAGTCTTCACTGTAAAACCGAGTTGGAGGTAGTACAATCCCATATATATGTATGGAGTGGAGTTTGCAACTGAAAAGAAACTTTGTGTTCCCAACAAGCTAAATGAAGGGCGATTTTCACACACAAATTTTTCTCAGAACTGAGCATGTGGAGAGACGTTCGTTCATCTAGCAGAAAGGGAATTGGTTGCAGGAAAAACATTTACTCTGGTTTCTATGTCTGTTTCCTAGTGCCAGTTTGAAGTTCCTGCAGTTTTGACTGTAAAACCAAGTTGGAGCTTGTACCTCCCTATATATATGTATGGAGTGGAGTTTGCAACTGAAAAGAAACTATGTGTTCCCTACATTCTAGGTGAAGTACGGCTTTCACACACACTTATCACTCAGATCTTAGCATGTGGGGAGACGTTCGTTCATCTAGCACAAATGGAATGGGTTGCAGGACAAATATTTTCTCTGGTTTCTCAGTCGGTTTTCTACTGCCGGTTTAAGTTCCTGCAGTTTTCACTGTAAAACTGAGTTGGAGCTTGTATCTCCCCATATATATGTATGGAGTGGAGTTTGCAACTTAAAAGAAACTATTTGTTCCCAAAAAGCTGGGTGAAGGTCGGCTTTCACACACACCTATTTCTCAGAAATGAGCCTGTGGGAGACGTTCATTCTTCTAGCAAAAAGAGAACGGGATGCCGGAGAAACTTTTACTCTGGTATCTCAGTCTGTTTCCTAGTGCCGGTTTGAAGTTCCTGCATTTTTCACTGTAAAACAGAGTTGGAGCTTGTACCACCCCCTATATATCTATGGAGTGGATTTTGCTACTGAAAACAAAATTTGTGTTCCCAACAAGCTAGTTGAAGGACGGCTTTCACACACACTTATCTCTCAGAACTGAGCATGTGGAGAAACGTTCGTTCTTCTAACACAAAGGGAACGGGTTGCAGGAGAAACTTTTACTCTCCTTTCTCAGTCTGTTTCCTAGTGCCTTTTTGATGTTCCAGCAGTTTTCACTGTAAAACCGAGTTGGACCTAATTTTCCCCATATATATTAATAGAGTGGAGTTTGCAACTGAATAGAAACTTTGTGTTCCCAAAAAGCTAGGTGAAGGACGGCTTTCACACACAATTATGTCTCAGAACTGAGCATGTGGAGAGACGTTCGTTCATCCAGCACAAATGGAACACCTTGCAGGAGAACTATTACTTGGTTTCTCAGTCTGTTTCATTTTGCCGGTTTGAAGTTCCTGCAGTTTTCTCTGTAAAACCGAGTTGGGGCTAGTACCTCCATATATATATGTATGGAGTGGAGTTTGCAACTGAAAAGAAACTTTGTGTTCCCAACAAGCTAGGTGAACGACGGCTTTTACTCACAAATATCTCTCAGAACTGAGCATGTGGAGAGATGTTCGTTCATCTATCACAAATGGAACGTGATGCAGGAGAAAACTTTACTCTGGTATATCAGTCTTTTTCCTAGTGCCGGTTTGAAGTTCCTGCAGTTTTCACAGTAAAACAGAGTTGGAGCCAGTACTTCCTCATATATATGTATGGATTGGAGTTTGCAACTGAAAAGCAACTTTGTTTCCCAACAAGATAGGTGAAGGACGGCTTTCACACACAATTATCTCTCAGAACTGAGCATGTGGAGAGACGTTGTTTCTCAAGCACAAAGGGAACGGGTTGCAGGAGAAACTTTTACTCTGGTTTCTTAGACTGTTTTCTAGTGCTGGGTTGAAGTTACTCCAGTTTTCACTGTAAAACCGAGTTGGAGCTAGAACCTCCCCATATATATGTATGGAGTGGAGTTTGCAACTGTATAGAAACTTAGTGTTCCCAGCAAGCTAGGTGTAGGACGGCTTTCACACACATTTATCTCTCAGAACTGAGCATGTGGAGAGACGTTCGTTCATCTAGCACAAAGGGAACGGTTTGAAGGGGAAAATTTTACTCTGGTTTCTCAGTCTGTTTCCTAGTGCCGGTTTGAATTTCCTGCGGTATTCATTGTAAAACCGAGTTTGAACTTGAATCTCCCCATATATATATAAGGAGTGATGTTGGCAACTGAAAAGTAACTTTGTGATCCCAACAAGCTAGGTGAAGGCGGCTTTCACAAACACTTATCTCTCAGAACTGAGCATGTGTGGAGACGTTCGTTCTACTACCACAAATGGAAAGGGTTGCAAGAGAAACTTTTACTCTGGTTTCTCAGTCTGTTTCCTAGTGCCGGTGTGAAGTTCCTGCAGTTTTCACTGTAAAACCGAGTTGGACCTAATCCTTTCCCATATATATTATGAGTGGAGATTGCCACTGTAAAGAAACTTTGTGTTCCCAACAAGCTAGGTGAAGGACGGCTTTCACACACACTTATCTCTCAGAACTGAGCATGTGGAGAGACTTTCGTTCTTCTAACACAAAGGGAACGCGTTGCAGAAGAAACTCTTACTCTGGTTTTTCAGTCTGTTTCTTACTGCCAGTTTGAAGTTCCTGCAATTTTCACTGTAAAACCGAGTTGGAGCTTGTACAATCCCATATATATGTATGGAGTGGAGTTTGCAAATTAAAAGAAACTTTGTGTTCCCAACAAGCTAAATGAAGGGCGATTTTCACACACACAAATTTCTCAGAACTGAGCATGTGGAGAGACGTTCGTTCATCTAGTACAAAGGGAACGGTTTGCAGGTTTAACTGTTACTCTGGTTTCTCAGTCTGTTTCCTAGTGCCGGTTTGAATTTCCTGCAGTTTTCAATGTAAAACCGAGTTTGACCTAGTAAATCCCCATATATTTTTATGGAGTGGAGTTTGCAATTGAAAAGTATCTTAGTGTTCCCAAGAAGCTAGTTGAAGGACGGCTTTCACACACACATATCTCTCAGAAATGAGCATGAGGAGAGACGATCTTTCATCTAGCAAAAAGAGAACGGGTTACAGGAGAAACTTTTACTGTGGTTTCTCAGTCTGTTTACTAGTGCCGGTTTGAAGTTCCTGCAGTTTTCACTGTAAAACCGAGTTTGACATAGTAACTGCCCATATATTTGTATGGAGTGGAGTTAGCAACTGAAAAGAGTCTTTGTGTTACTACAAGCTAGTTGAAGGACGGCTTTAACACACACTTTTCTCTCAGAACTGAGCATGTGGAGAGACGTTCGTTCATCTAGCACAAAGGGAACGGGTTGCAGTGTTAAATGTTACTCTGGTTTCTCAGTCTGTTTCCTAGTGCCGGTCTGAATTTCCTGCAGTTTTCACTGTAAAACAGAGTTGGAGCTACTACCTCCCCAGATATATTTAAGGAGTGGAGTTTGCAACTGGAAAGAATCTTCCTGTTCCCAACAATCTATGTTAAAAACGGCTTTCACACACAATTATCTCTCACAACTGAGCATGTGGAGAGACGTTCTTTCATCTAGCACAAAGGGATTGTGTTGCAGTAGAACCTTTTACTCTGGATTCTCAGTCTGTTTCCTTGTGGCGGTTTGAAGTTCCTGCATTTTTCACTGTAAAACAGAGTTGGAGCTTGTACCTCTCCATATATATATGTGGATTGGAGTTTGCAACTGAAAAGAAACATTGTGTTCCCAACAATCTTGGTGAACTACGACATTCACACACACTTATCTCTCAGAACAGAGCATGTGGAGAGACGTTCGTTCATCTAGCACAAAGAACGGGTTGTAGGGGTATCTGTTACTCTGGTTTCTCAGTCTCTTTCCTAGTGCCTTTTTGATGTTCCAGCAGTTTTCACTGTAAAACCGAGTTGGAAATAATTCCTCCCCATATATATTAATAGAGTGGAGTTTGCAACTGAATAGAAACTTTGTGTTCCCAACAAGCTAGGTGAACGACGGCTTTTACTCACAAATATCTCTCAGAACTGAGCATGTGGAGAGATGTTCGTTCATCTATCACAAATGGAACGTGATGCAGGAGAAAACTTTACTCTGGTATATCAGTCTTTTTCCTAGTGCCGGTTTGAAATTCCTGCAGTTTTCACTGTAAAACAGAGTTGGAGCCAGTACTTCCTCATATATATGTATGGATTGGAGTTTGCAACTGAAAAGCAACTTTGTGTTCCCAACAAGCTAGGTGAAGGACGGATTTGACTCACACTTATCTCTCAGAACTGAGCTTGTGGAGAGACGTTCGTTCATCTAGCACAAAGGGAAAGGGTGGCTGGAGAAACTTTTACTCTAGTTTCTCAAACTGTTTCCTAGTTCCGGTAGGAAGTTCCTGCAGTTTTCACTGTAAAACCGAGTTTGAGCTAGAACCTCCCCATATATATGTATGGATTGGAGATTTCAACTGAAAAGAAACTTTGTGTTCCCAACAAGGTAGGTGAAGGACGGCATTCACACACACTTATCTCTCAGAACTGAGCATGTGGAGAGACGTTCGTTCATCCAGCACAAGGGGAACGGGTTGCAGGAGATACTATTAATCTGGTTTCTCTGTCTGTTTCCTAGAGCCGATTTGAAGTTCCTGCAGTTTTCAGTGTAAAACAGAGTTGGAGCTATGACCTCCCCATATATATGTATTGGGTGGAGTTTGCTACTGAAAAGAAACTTTGTGTTCCCAACATGGTAGGTGAAGGACGGCTTTCACACACACTTATCTCTCAGAACATAACATGTGGAGAGACGTTCGTTCGTCTATCACAAAGGGAAAAGATTACAGGAGAATCTTTTACTCTGGTTTCTCAGTCTGTTTCTTTGTGCCGGTTAATATTTCCTGCAGTTTTCACTGTAAAACTGAGTTGGAGCTAGTACCTCCCCATATATATCTATGGAGTGGTGTTTGCAACTGAAAAGTAACTTTGTGTTCCCAAATAATAGTTGAAAAATGGCATTCACACACACTTATCTCTCAGAAATGAGCATGTGGAGAGACGTTCGTTCGTCTAGCACAAAGGGAAATGGTTGCAGGAGAAACTTTTACTCTGGTTTCTCAATCTATTTCCGAGTGCCGGTGAGAAGTTCCTGCAGTTTTCACTGTAAAACCGAGTTGGATCTAGTACCTCCCATATATATGTATGGAGTGGAGTTTGCAACTGAAAAGAAACTTTGTGTTCCAAACAAGCAAGTTGAAGGACGGCTTTCACACACACAGATCTCTCAGTACTGAGCATGAGGAGAGACTTTCGTTCACCTAGCACAATTTGAAATGTTTACAGGAGAAGTTTTACTCTGGTTTCTCAGTCTGTTTCTTAGCACCGGTTAGAAGTTCCTGCAGTTTTCACTGTAAAACTGATTTGGAGCTCTTACCTCCCCATATATAAGTATGGAGTGGAGTTTGCAACTGAAAAGAAACTTTGTGTTCCCAACAACCTAGGTGAAAGACGGCTTTCACTCACATTTATCTCTCAGAAATTAGCTTGGGGAAAGACGTTCTTTCATCTAGCACAAAGGGAACGGGTTGCAGGAGAAACTTTTAATATGGTTTCTCAGTCGTTTTCCTAGAGCAGGTTTGAAGTTCCTGCAGTTTTCACTGTAAAACCAAGTTGGAGCTATTACCTCCCCATATATATGTATGGAGTTGTGTTTGCAACTGAAAAGAAACTTTGTGTTCCCAAAAAATATTTGATGGAAAGCATTCACACACACTTATCTCTCAGAACTGAGCAATTGGAGAGACGTTCGTTCATCTGGCACAAATGGAACTGGTTGCCGGAGAAACTAATACTCAGGTTTCTCAGACAGTTTCCTAGTGCTGGTTGGATGTTCCTGCACTTTTCACTGTAAATGCGAGTTGGAGCTTGTACCTCCCCATATATATGTATGGAGTGGAGTTTGCAACTGAAAAGAAACTTTGTGTTCCCAACAAGCTAATTGAAGGACGGTTTTCACACACAATTATCTCTCAGAACTGAGCATGAGGAGAGACCTTCATTCATCTAGCACAAAGGGAACGCATTGCAGAAGAAACTCTTAGTCTGGTTTTTCAGTCTGTTTCTTAGTGCCAGTTTGATGTTCCTGCAGTCTTCACTGTAAAACCGAGTTGGAGGTAGTACAATCCCATATATATGTATGGAGTGGAGTTTGCAACTGAAAAGAAACTTTGTGTTCCCAACAAGCTAAATGAAGGGCGATTTTCACACACAAATTTTTCTCAGAACTGAGCATGTGGAGAGACGTTCGTTCATCTAGCAGAAAGGGAATTGGTTGCAGGAAAAACATTTACTCTGGTTTCTATGTCTGTTTCCTAGTGCCAGTTTGAAGTTCCTGCAGTTTTGACTGTAAAACCAAGTTGGAGCTTGTACCTCCCTATATATATGTATGGAGTGGAGTTTGCAACTGAAAAGAAACTATGTGTTCCCTACATTCTAGGTGAAGTACGGCTTTCACACACACTTATCACTCAGATCTTAGCATGTGGGGAGACGTTCGTTCATCTAGCACAAATGGAATGGGTTGCAGGACAAATATTTTCTCTGGTTTCTCAGTCGGTTTTCTACTGCCGGTTTAAGTTCCTGCAGTTTTCACTGTAAAACTGAGTTGGAGCTTGTATCTCCCCATATATATGTATGGAGTGGAGTTTGCAACTTAAAAGAAACTATTTGTTCCCAAAAAGCTGGGTGAAGGTCGGCTTTCACACACACCTATTTCTCAGAAATGAGCCTGTGGGAGACGTTCATTCTTCTAGCAAAAAGAGAACGGGATGCAGGAGAAACTTTTACTCTGGTATCTCAGTCTGTTTCCTAGTGCCGGTTTGAAGTTCCTGCATTTTTCACTGTAAAACAGAGTTGGAGCTTGTACCACCCCCTATATATCTATGGAGTGGATTTTGCTACTGAAAACAAAATTTGTGTTCCCAACAAGCTAGTTGAAGGACGGCTTTCACACACACTTATCTCTCAGAACTGAGCATGTGGAGAAACGTTCGTTCTTCTAACACAAAGGGAACGGGTTGCAGGAGAAACTTTTACTCTCCTTTCTCAGTCTGTTTCCTAGTGCCTTTTTGATGTTCCAGCAGTTTTCACTGTAAAACCGAGTTGGACCTAATTTTCCCCATATATATTAATAGAGTGGAGTTTGCAACTGAATAGAAACTTTGTGTTCCCAAAAAGCTAGGTGAAGGACGGCTTTCACACACAATTATGTCTCAGAACTGAGCATGTGGAGAGACGTTCGTTCATCCAGCACAAATGGAACACCTTGCAGGAGAACTATTACTTGGTTTCTCAGTCTGTTTCATTTTGCCGGTTTGAAGTTCCTGCAGTTTTCTCTGTAAAACCGAGTTGGGGCTAGTACCTCTTTATATATATGTATGAAGTGGAGTTTGCAACTGAAAAGAAACTTTGTGTTCCCAACAAGCTAGGTGAACGACGGCTTTTACTCACAAATATCTCTCAGAACTG
The DNA here is from genome assembly GCF_036321535.1 of Camelus dromedarius. NCBI lineage: Eukaryota > Metazoa > Chordata > Mammalia > Artiodactyla > Camelidae > Camelus > Camelus dromedarius. The sequence goes on along the minus strand of NC_087470.1, from coordinate 9,745,114 downwards.
AGCATGTGGAGAGATGTTCGTTCATCTATCACAAATGGAACGTGATGCAGGAGAAAACTTTACTCTGGTATATCAGTCTTTTTCCTAGTGCCGGTTTGAAATTCCTGCAGTTTTCACTGTAAAACAGAGTTGGAGAAAGTACTTCCTCATATATATGTATGGATTGGAGTTTGCAACTGAAAAGCAACTTTGTGTTCCCAACAAGCTAGGTGAAGGACGGATTTGACTCACACTTATCTCTCAGAACTGAGCTTGTGGAGAGACGTTCGTTCATCTAGCACAAAGGGAACGGGTGGCTGGAGAAACTTTTACTCTATTTTCTCAAACTGTTTCCTAGTTCCGGTAGGAAGTTCCTGCAGTTTTCACTGTAAAACCGAGTTTGAGCTAGAACCTCCCCATATATATGTATGGATTGGAGATTTCAACTGAAAAGAAACTTTGTGTTCCCAACAAGGTAGGTGAAGGACGGCATTCACACACACTTATCTCTCAGAACTGAGCGTGTCGAGAGACGTTCGTTCATCCAGCACAAGGGGAACGGGTTGCAGGAGATACTATTAATCTGGTTTCTCTGTCTGTTTCCTAGAGCCGATTTGAAGTTCCTGCAATTTTCAGTGTAAAACAGAGTTGGAGCTATGACCTCCCCATATATATGTATTGGGTGGAGTTTGCTACTGAAAAGAAACTTTGTGTTCCCAACATGGTAGGTGAAGGACGGCTTTCACACACACTTATCTCTCAGAACATAACATGTGGAGAGACGTTCGTTCGTCTATCACAAAGGGAAAAGATTACAGGAGAATCTTTTACTTTGGTTTCTCAGTCTGTTTCTTTGTGCCGGTTAATATTTCCTGCAGTTTTCACTGTAAAACCGAGTTGGAGCTAGTACCTCCCCATATATATCTATGGAGTGGTGTTTGCAACTGAAAAGTAACTTTGTGTTCCCAAAAAATAGTTGAAAATTGGCATTCACACACACTTATCTCTCAGAAATGAGCATGTGGAGAGACGTTCGTTCGTCTAGCACAAAGGGAAATGGTTGCAGGAGAAACTTTTACTCTGGTTTCTCAATCTATTTCCGAGTGCCGGTGAGAAGTTCCTGCAGTTTTCACTGTAAAACCGAGTTGGATCTAGTACCTCCCATATATATGTATGGAGTGGAGTTTGCAACTGAAAAGAAACTTTGTGTTCCAAACAAGCAAGTTGAAGGACGGCTTTCACACACACAGATCTCTCAGTACTGAGCATGAGGAGAGACTTTCGTTCACCTAGCACAATTTGAAATGTTTACAGGAGAAGTTTTACTCTGGTTTCTCAGTCTGTTTCTTAGCACCGGTTAGAAGTTCCTGCAGTTTTCACTGTAAAACTGATTTGGAGCTCTTACCTCCCCATATATAAGTATGGAGTGGAGTTTGCAACTGAAAAGAACCTTTGTGTTCCCAACAACCTAGGTGAAAGACGGCTTTCACTCACATTTATCTCTCAGAAATTAGCTTGGGGAAAGACGTTCTTTCATCTAGCACAAAGGGAACGGGTTGCAGGAGAAACTTTTAATATGGTTTCTCAGTCGTTTTCCTAGAGCAGGTTTGAAGTTCCTGCAGTTTTCACTGTAAAACCAAGTTGGAGCTAGTACCTCCCCATATATATGTATGGAGTTGTGTTTGCAACTGAAAAGAAACTTTGTGTTCCCAAAAAATATTTGATGGAAAGCATTCACACACACTTATCTCTCAGAACTGAGCAATTGGAGAGACGTTCGTTCATCTGGCACAAATGGAACTGGTTGCCGGAGAAACTAATACTCAGGTTTCTCAGTCAGTTTCCTAGTGCTGGTTGGATGTTCCTGCACTTTTCACTGTAAATGCGAGTTGGAGCTTGTACCTCCCCATATATATGTATGGAGTGGAGTTTGCAACTGAAAAGAAACTTTGTGTTCCCAACAAGCTAATTGAAGGACGGTTTTCACACACAATTATCTCTCAGAACTGAGCATGAGGAGAGACCTTCATTCATCTAGCACAAAGGGAACGCATTGCAGAAGAAACTCTTAGTCTGGTTTTTCAGTCTGTTTCTTAGTGCCAGTTTGAAGTTCCTGCAGTCTTCACTGTAAAGCCGAGTTGGAGGTAGTACAATCCCATATATATGTATGGAGTGGAGTTTGCAACTGAAAAGAAACTTTGTGTTCCCAACAAGCTAAATGAAGGGCGATTTTCACACACAAATTTTTCTCAGAACTGAGCATGTGGAGAGACGTTCGTTCATCTAGCAGAAAGGGAATTGGTTGCAGGAAAAACATTTACTCTGGTTTCTATGTCTGTTTCCTAGTGCCAGTTTGAAGTTCCTGCAGTTTTGACTGTAAAACCAAGTTGGAGCTTGTACCTCCCTATATATATGTATGGAGTGGAGTTTGCAACTGAAAAGAAACTATGTGTTCCCTACATTCTAGGTGAAGTACGGCTTTCACACACACTTATCACTCAGATCTTATCATGTGGGGAGACGTTCGTTCATCTAGCACAAATGGAATGGGTTGCAGGACAAATATTTTCTCTGGTTTCTCAGTCGGTTTTCTACTGCCGGTTTAAGTTCCTGCAGTTTTCACTGTAAAACTGAGTTGGAGCTTGTATCTCCCCATATATATGTATGGAGTGGAGTTTGCAACTTAAAAGAAACTATTTGTTCCCAAAAAGCTGGGTGAAGGTCGGCTTTCACACACACCTATTTCTCAGAAATGAGCCTGTGGGAGACGTTCATTCTTCTAGCAAAAAGAGAACGGGATGCAGGAGAAACTTTTACTCTGGTATCTCAGTCTGTTTCCTAGTGCCGGTTTGAAGTTCCTGCATTTTTCACTGTAAAACAGAGTTGGAGCTTGTACCACCCCCTATATATCTATGGAGTGGATTTTGCTACTGAAAACAAAATTTGTGTTCCCAACAAGCTAGTTGAAGGACGGCTTTCACACACACTTATCTCTCAGAACTGAGCATGTGGAGAAACGTTCGTTCTTCTAACACAAAGGGAACGGGTTGCAGGAGAAACTTTTACTCTCCTTTCTCAGTCTGTTTCCTAGTGCCTTTTTGATGTTCCAGCAGTTTTCACTGTAAAACCGAGTTGGACCTAATTTTCCCCATATATATTAATAGAGTGGAGTTTGCAACTGAATAGAAACTTTGTGTTCCCAAAAAGCTAGGTGAAGGACGGCTTTCACACACAATTATCTCTCAGAACTGAGCATGTGGAGAGACGTTCGTTCATCCAGCACAAATGGAACACCTTGCAGGAGAACTATTACTTGGTTTCTCAGTCTGTTTCATTTTGCCGGTTTGAAGTTCCTGCAGTTTTCTCTGTAAAACCGAGTTGGGGCTAGTACCTCCATATATATATGTATGGAGTGGAGTTTGCAACTGAAAAGAAACTTTGTGTTCCCAACAAGCTAGGTGAACGACGGCTTTTACTCACAAATATCTCTCAGAACTGAGCATGTGGAGAGACGTTCGTTCATCTAGCACAAAGGGAACGGTTTGAAGGGGAAAATTTTACTCTGGTTTCTCAGTCTGTTTCCTAGTGCCGGTTTGAAGTTCCTGCGGTATTCATTGTAAAACCGAGTTTGAGCTTGAATCTCCCCATATATATATAAGGAGTGATGTTGGCAACTGAAAAGAAACTTTGTGATCCCAACAAGCTAGGTGAAGGCGGCTTTCACAAACACTTATCTCTCAGAACTGAGCATGTGTGGAGACGTTCGTTCTACTACCACAAATGGAAAGGGTTGCAAGAGAAACTTTTACTCTGGTTTCTCAGTCTGTTTCCTAGTGCCGGTGTGAAGTTCCTGCAGTTTTCACTGTAAAACCGAGTTGGACCTAATTCTTTCCCATATATATTATAAGAGTGGAGATTGCCACTGTAAAGAAACTTTGTGTTCCCAACAAGCTAGGTGAAGGACGGCTTTCACACACACTTATCTCTCAGAACTGAGCATGTGGAGAGACTTTCGTTCTTCTAACACAAAGGGAACGCGTTGCAGAAGAAACTCTTACTCTGGTTTTTCAGTCTGTTTCTTACTGCCAGTTTGAAGTTCCTGCAGTTTTCACTGTAAAACCGAGTTGGAGCTTGTACAATCCCATATATATGTATGGAGTGGAGTTTGCAAATTAAAAGAAACTTTGTGTTCCCAACAAGCCAAATGAAGGGCGATTTTCACACACACAAATTTCTCAGAACTGAGCATGTGGAGAGACGTTCGTTCATCTAGTACAAAGGGAACGGTTTGCAGGTTTAACTGTTACTCTGGTTTCTCAGTCTGTTTCCTAGTGCCGGTTTGAATTTCCTGCAGTTTTCAATGTAAAACCGAGTTTGACCTAGTAAATCCCCATATATTTTTATGGAGTGGAGTTTGCAATTGAAAAGTATCTTAGTGTTCCCAAGAAGCTAGTTGAAGGACGGCTTTCACACACACATATCTCTCAGAAATGAGCATGAGGAGAGACGATCTTTCATCTAGCACAAAGGGAACGGGTTACAGGAGAAACTTTTACTGTGGTTTCTCAGTCTGTTTACTAGTGCCTGTCTGAATTTCCTGCAATTTTCACGGTAAAACAGAGTTGGAGCTACTACCTACCAATATATATGTATGGAGTGGAGTTTGCAACTGAAAAGAATCTTCCTGTTCCCAACAAGCTATGTTAAAAAAGGCTTTCACACACACTTATCTCTCAGAACTGAGCATGTGGGGAGGCGTTCGTTCTTCTAGCACAAAGGGAACGGGTTACAGGAAAAACTTTTACGCTGGTTTCTCAGTCTGTTTCCTAGTGCCGGTTTGAAGTTCCTGCATTTTTCACTGTAAAACCGAGTTGGAGCTTGTACCTCTCCATATATATATGTGGATTGGAGTTTGCAACTGAAAAGAAACTTTGTGTTCCCAACATGGTAGGTGAAGGACGGCTTTCACACACACTTATCTCTCAGAACAGAGCATGTGGAGAGACGTTCGTTCATCTAGCACAAAGAACGGGTTGTAGGGGTATCTGTTACTCTGGTTTCTCAGTCTCTTTCCTAGTGCCTTTTTGATGTTCCAGCAGTTTTCACTGTAAAACCGAGTTGGAAATAATTCCTCCCCATATATATTAATAGAGTGGAGTTTGCAACTGAATAGAAACTTTGTGTTCCCAACAAGCTAGGTGAAGGACGGCTTTCACACACAATTATCTCTCAGAACTGAGCATGTGGAGAGACGTTCGTTCATCCAGCACAAAGGGAACGGGTTGCAGGAGAACTATTACTTGGTTTCTCAGTCTGTTTCCTTTTGCCGGTTTGAAGTTCCTGCAGTTTTCTCTGTAAAACTGATTTGGGGCTATTACCTCCATATATATATGTATGGACTGGAGTTTGCAACTGAAAAGAAACTTTGTGTTCCCAACAAGATAGGTGAAGGAAGGATTTGACTCACACTTATCTCTCAGAACTGAGCTTGTGGAGAGACGTTCGTTCATCTAGCACAAAGGGAACGGGTGGCTGGGGAAACTTTTACTCTAGTTTCTCAAACTGTTTCCTAGTTCCGGTAGGAAGTTCCTGGTGTTTTCACTGTAAAACCGAGTTTGAGCTAGAACCTCCCCATATATATGTATGGATTGGAGATTTCAACTGAAAAGAAACTTTGTGTTCCCAACAAGGTAGGTGAAGGACGGCATTCACACACACTTATCTCTCAGAACTGAGCATGTGGAGAGACGTTCGTTCATCCAGCACAAGGGGAACGGGTTGCAGGAGATACTATTAATCTGGTTTCTCTGTCTGTTTCCTAGAGCCGATTTGAAGTTCCTGCAGTTTTCAGTGTAAAACAGAGTTGGAGCTATGACCTCCCCATATATATGTATTGGGTGGAGTTTGCTACTGAAAAGAAACTTTGTGTTCCCAACATGGTAGGTGAAGGACGGCTTTCACACACACTTATCTCTCAGAACATAACATGTGGAGAGACGTTCGTTCGTCTATCACAAAGGGAAAAGATTACAGGAGAATCTTTTACTCTGGTTTCTCAGTCTGTTTCTTTGTGCCGGTTAATATTTCCTGCAGTTTTCACTGTAAAACCGAGTTGGAGCTAGTACCTCCCCATATATATCTATGGAGTGGTGTTTGCAATTGAAAAGTAACTTTGTGTTCCCAAAAAATAGTTGAAAGTTGGCATTCACACACACTTATCTCTCAGAAATGAGCATGTGGAGAGACGTTCGTTCGTCTAGCACAAAGGGAAATGGTTGCAGGAGAAACTTTTACTCTGGTTTCTCAATCTATTTCCGAGTGCCGGTGAGAAGTTCCTGCAGTTTTCACTGTAAAACCGAGTTGGATCTAGTACCTCCCATATATATGTATGGAGTGGAGTTTGCAACTGAAAAGAAACTTTGTGTTCCAAACAAGCAAGTTGAAGGACGGCTTTCACACACACAGATCTCTCAGTACTGAGCATGAGGAGAGACTTTCGTTCACCTAGCACAATTTGAAATGTTTACAGGAGAAGTTTTACTCTGGTTTCTCAGTCTGTTTCTTAGCACCGGTTAGAAGTTCCTGCAGTTTTCACTGTAAAACTGATTTGGAGCTCTTACCTCCCCATATATAAGTATGGAGTGGAGTTTGCAACTGAAAAGAACCTTTGTGTTCCCAACAACCTAGGTGAAAGACGGCTTTCACTCACATTTATCTCTCAGAAATTAGCTTGGGGAAAGACGTTCTTTCATCTAGCACAAAGGGAACGGGTTGCAGGAGAAACTTTTAATATGGTTTCTCAGTCGTTTTCCTAGAGCAGGTTTGAAGTTCCTGCAGTTTTCACTGTAAAACCAAGTTGGAGCTAGTACCTCCCCATATATATGTATGGAGTTGTGTTTGCAACTGAAAAGAAACTTTGTGTTCCCAAAAAATATTTGATGGAAAGCATTCACACACACTTATCTCTCAGAACTGAGCAATTGGAGAGACGTTCGTTCATCTGGCACAAATGGAACTGGTTGCCGGAGAAACTAATACTCAGGTTTCTCAGTCAGTTTCCTAGTGCTGGTTGGATGTTCCTGCACTTTTCACTGTAAATGCGAGTTGGAGCTTGTACCTCCCCATATATATGTATGGAGTGGAGTTTGCAACTGAAAAGAAACTTTGTGTTCCCAACAAGCTAATTGAAGGACGGTTTTCACACACAATTATCTCTCAGAACTGAGCATGAGGAGAGACCTTCATTCATCTAGCACAAAGGGAACGCATTGCAGAAGAAACTCTTAGTCTGGTTTTTCAGTCTGTTTCTTAGTGCCAGTTTGAAGTTCCTGCAGTCTTCACTGTAAAACCGAGTTGGAGGTAGTACAATCCCATATATATGTATGGAGTGGAGTTTGCAACTGAAAAGAAACTTTGTGTTCCCAACAAGCTAAATGAAGGGCGATTTTCACACACAAATTTTTCTCAGAACTGAGCATGTGGAGAGACGTTCGTTCATCTAGCAGAAAGGGAATTGGTTGCAGGAAAAACATTTACTCTGGTTTCTATGTCTGTTTCCTAGTGCCAGTTTGAAGTTCCTGCAGTTTTGACTGTAAAACCAAGTTGGAGCTTGTACCTCCCTATATATATGTATGGAGTGGAGTTTGCAACTGAAAAGAAACTATGTGTTCCCTACATTCTAGGTGAAGTACGGCTTTCACACACACTTATCACTCAGATCTTATCATGTGGGGAGACGTTCGTTCATCTAGCACAAATGGAATGGGTTGCAGGACAAATATTTTCTCTGGTTTCTCAGTCGGTTTTCTACTGCCGGTTTAAGTTCCTGCAGTTTTCACTGTAAAACTGAGTTGGAGCTTGTATCTCCCCATATATATGTATGGAGTGGAGTTTGCAACTTAAAAGAAACTATTTGTTCCCAAAAAGCTGGGTGAAGGTCGGCTTTCACACACACCTATTTCTCAGAAATGAGCCTGTGGGAGACGTTCATTCTTCTAGCAAAAAGAGAACGGGATGCAGGAGAAACTTTTACTCTGGTATCTCAGTCTGTTTCCTAGTGCCGGTTTGAAGTTCCTGCATTTTTCACTGTAAAACAGAGTTGGAGCTTGTACCACCCCCTATATATCTATGGAGTGGATTTTGCTACTGAAAACAAAATTTGTGTTCCCAACAAGCTAGTTGAAGGACGGCTTTCACACACACTTATCTCTCAGAACTGAGCATGTGGAGAAACGTTCGTTCTTCTAACACAAAGGGAACGGGTTGCAGGAGAAACTTTTACTCTCCTTTCTCAGTCTGTTTCCTAGTGCCTTTTTGATGTTCCAGCAGTTTTCACTGTAAAACCGAGTTGGACCTAATTTTCCCCATATATATTAATAGAGTGGAGTTTGCAACTGAATAGAAACTTTGTGTTCCCAAAAAGCTAGGTGAAGGACGGCTTTCACACACAATTATGTCTCAGAACTGAGCATGTGGAGAGACGTTCGTTCATCCAGCACAAATGGAACACCTTGCAGGAGAACTATTACTTGGTTTCTCAGTCTGTTTCATTTTGCCGGTTTGAAGTTCCTGCAGTTTTCTCTGTAAAACCGAGTTGGGGCTAGTACCTCCATATATATATGTATGGAGTGGAGTTTGCAACTGAAAAGAAACTTTGTGTTCCCAACAAGCTAGGTGAACGACGGCTTTTACTCACAAATATCTCTCAGAACTGAGCATGTGGAGAGACGTTCGTTCATCTAGCACAAAGGGAACGGTTTGAAGGGGAAAATTTTACTCTGGTTTCTCAGTCTGTTTCCTAGTGCCGGTTTGAAGTTCCTGCGGTATTCATTGTAAAACCGAGTTTGAGCTTGAATCTCCCCATATATATATAAGGAGTGATGTTGGCAACTGAAAAGAAACTTTGTGATCCCAACAAGCTAGGTGAAGGCGGCTTTCACAAACACTTATCTCTCAGAACTGAGCATGTGTGGAGACGTTCGTTCTACTACCACAAATGGAAAGGGTTGCAAGAGAAACTTTTACTCTGGTTTCTCAGTCTGTTTCCTAGTGCCGGTGTGAAGTTCCTGCAGTTTTCACTGTAAAACCGAGTTGGACCTAATTCTTTCCCATATATATTATAAGAGTGGAGATTGCCACTGTAAAGAAACTTTGTGTTCCCAACAAGCTAGGTGAAGGACGGCTTTCACACACACTTATCTCTCAGAACTGAGCATGTGGAGAGACTTTCGTTCTTCTAACACAAAGGGAACGCGTTGCAGAAGAAACTCTTACTCTGGTTTTTCAGTCTGTTTCTTACTGCCAGTTTGAAGTTCCTGCAGTTTTCACTGTAAAACCGAGTTGGAGCTTGTACAATCCCATATATATGTATGGAGTGGAGTTTGCAAATTAAAAGAAACTTTGTGTTCCCAACAAGCCAAATGAAGGGCGATTTTCACACACACAAATTTCTCAGAACTGAGCATGTGGAGAGACGTTCGTTCATCTAGTACAAAGGGAACGGTTTGCAGGTTTAACTGTTACTCTGGTTTCTCAGTCTGTTTCCTAGTGCCGGTTTGAATTTCCTGCAGTTTTCAATGTAAAACCGAGTTTGACCTAGTAAATCCCCATATATTTTTATGGAGTGGAGTTTGCAATTGAAAAGTATCTTAGTGTTCCCAAGAAGCTAGTTGAAGGACGGCTTTCACACACACATATCTCTCAGAAATGAGCATGAGGAGAGACGATCTTTCATCTAGCACAAAGGGAACGGGTTACAGGAGAAACATTTACTGTGGTTTCTCAGTCTGTTTACTAGTGCCTGTCTGAATTTCCTGCAATTTTCACGGTAAAACAGAGTTGGAGCTACTACCTACCAATATATATGTATGGAGTGGAGTTTGCAACTGAAAAGAATCTTCCTGTTCCCAACAAGCTATGTTAAAAAAGGCTTTCACACACACTTATCTCTCAGAACTGAGCATGTGGGGAGGCGTTCGTTCTTCTAGCACAAAGGGAACGGGTTACAGGAAAAACTTTTACGCTGGTTTCTCAGTCTGTTTCCTAGTGCCGGTTTGAAGTTCCTGCATTTTTCACTGTAAAACCGAGTTGGAGCTTGTACCTCTCCATATATATATGTGGATTGGAGTTTGCAACTGAAAAGAAACTTTGTGTTCCCAACATGGTAGGTGAAGGACGGCTTTCACACACACTTATCTCTCAGAACAGAGCATGTGGAGAGACGTTCGTTCATCTAGCACAAAGAACGGGTTGTAGGGGTATCTGTTACTCTGGTTTCTCAGTCTCTTTCCTAGTGCCTTTTTGATGTTCCAGCAGTTTTCACTGTAAAACCGAGTTGGAAATAATTCCTCCCCATATATATTAATAGAGTGGAGTTTGCAACTGAATAGAAACTTTGTGTTCCCAACAAGCTAGGTGAAGGACGGCTTTCACACACAATTATCTCTCAGAACTGAGCATGTGGAGAGACGTTCGTTCATCCAGCACAAAGGGAACGGGTTGCAGGAGAACTATTACTTGGTTTCTCAGTCTGTTTCCTTTTGCCGGTTTGAAGTTCCTGCAGTTTTCTCTGTAAAACTGATTTGGGGCTATTACCTCCATATATATATGTATGGACTGGAGTTTGCAACTGAAAAGAAACTTTGTGTTCCCAACAAGATAGGTGAAGGAAGGATTTGACTCACACTTATCTCTCAGAACTGAGCTTGTGGAGAGACGTTCGTTCATCTAGCACAAAGGGAACGGGTGGCTGGGGAAACTTTTACTCTAGTTTCTCAAACTGTTTCCTAGTTCCGGTAGGAAGTTCCTGGTGTTTTCACTGTAAAACCGAGTTTGAGCTAGAACCTCCCCATATATATGTATGGATTGGAGATTTCAACTGAAAAGAAACTTTGTGTTCCCAACAAGGTAGGTGAAGGACGGCATTCACACACACTTATCTCTCAGAACTGAGCATGTGGAGAGACGTTCGTTCATCCAGCACAAGGGGAACGGGTTGCAGGAGATACTATTAATCTGGTTTCTCTGTCTGTTTCCTAGAGCCGATTTGAAGTTCCTGCAGTTTTCAGTGTAAAACAGAGTTGGAGCTATGACCTCCCCATATATATGTATTGGGTGGAGTTTGCTACTGAAAAGAAACTTTGTGTTCCCAACATGGTAGGTGAAGGACGGCTTTCACACACACTTATCTCTCAGAACATAACATGTGGAGAGACGTTCGTTCGTCTATCACAAAGGGAAAAGATTACAGGAGAATCTTTTACTCTGGTTTCTCAGTCTGTTTCTTTGTGCCGGTTAATATTTCCTGCAGTTTTCACTGTAAAACCGAGTTGGAGCTAGTACCTCCCCATATATATCTATGGAGTGGTGTTTGCAATTGAAAAGTAACTTTGTGTTCCCAAAAAATAGTTGAAAGTTGGCATTCACACACACTTATCTCTCAGAAATGAGCATGTGGAGAGACGTTCGTTCGTCTAGCACAAAGGGAAATGGTTGCAGGAGAAACTTTTACTCTGGTTTCTCAATCTATTTCCGAGTGCCGGTGAGAAGTTCCTGCAGTTTTCACTGTAAAACCGAGTTGGATCTAGTACCTCCCATATATATGTATGGAGTGGAGTTTGCAACTGAAAAGAAACTTTGTGTTCCAAACAAGCAAGTTGAAGGACGGCTTTCACACACACAGATCTCTCAGTACTGAGCATGAGGAGAGACTTTCGTTCACCTAGCACAATTTGAAATGTTTACAGGAGAAGTTTTACTCTGGTTTCTCAGTCTGTTTCTTAGCACCGGTTAGAAGTTCCTGCAGTTTTCACTGTAAAACTGATTTGGAGCTCTTACCTCCCCATATATAAGTATGGAGTGGAGTTTGCAACTGAAAAGAACCTTTGTGTTCCCAACAACCTAGGTGAAAGACGGCTTTCACTCACATTTATCTCTCAGAAATTAGCTTGGGGAAAGACGTTCTTTCATCTAGCACAAAGGGAACGGGTTGCAGGAGAAACTTTTAATATGGTTTCTCAGTCGTTTTCCTAGAGCAGGTTTGAAGTTCCTGCAGTTTTCACTGTAAAACCAAGTTGGAGCTAGTACCTCCCCATATATATGTATGGAGTTGTGTTTGCAACTGAAAAGAAACTTTGTGTTCCCAAAAAATATTTGATGGAAAGCATTCACACACACTTATCTCTCAGAACTGAGCAATTGGAGAGACGTTCGTTCATCTGGCACAAATGGAACTGGTTGCCGGAGAAACTAATACTCAGGTTTCTCAGTCAGTTTCCTAGTGCTGGTTGGATGTTCCTGCACTTTTCACTGTAAATGCGAGTTGGAGCTTGTACCTCCCCATATATATGTATGGAGTGGAGTTTGCAACTGAAAAGAAACTTTGTGTTCCCAACAAGCTAATTGAAGGACGGTTTTCACACACAATTATCTCTCAGAACTGAGCATGAGGAGAGACCTTCATTCATCTAGCACAAAGGGAACGCATTGCAGAAGAAACTCTTAGTCTGGTTTTTCAGTCTGTTTCTTAGTGCCAGTTTGAAGTTCCTGCAGTCTTCACTGTAAAACCGAGTTGGAGGTAGTACAATCCCATATATATGTATGGAGTGGAGTTTGCAACTGAAAAGAAACTTTGTGTTCCCAACAAGCTAAATGAAGGGCGATTTTCACACACAAATTTTTCTCAGAACTGAGCATGTGGAGAGACGTTCGTTCATCTAGCAGAAAGGGAATTGGTTGCAGGAAAAACATTTACTCTGGTTTCTATGTCTGTTTCCTAGTGCCAGTTTGAAGTTCCTGCAGTTTTGACTGTAAAACCAAGTTGGAGCTTGTACCTCCCTATATATATGTATGGAGTGGAGTTTGCAACTGAAAAGAAACTATGTGTTCCCTACATTCTAGGTGAAGTACGGCTTTCACACACACTTATCACTCAGATCTTATCATGTGGGGAGACGTTCGTTCATCTAGCACAAATGGAATGGGTTGCAGGACAAATATTTTCTCTGGTTTCTCAGTCGGTTTTCTACTGCCGGTTTAAGTTCCTGCAGTTTTCACTGTAAAACTGAGTTGGAGCTTGTATCTCCCCATATATATGTATGGAGTGGAGTTTGCAACTTAAAAGAAACTATTTGTTCCCAAAAAGCTGGGTGAAGGTCGGCTTTCACACACACCTATTTCTCAGAAATGAGCCTGTGGGAGACGTTCATTCTTCTAGCAAAAAGAGAACGGGATGCAGGAGAAACTTTTACTCTGGTATCTCAGTCTGTTTCCTAGTGCCGGTTTGAAGTTCCTGCATTTTTCACTGTAAAACAGAGTTGGAGCTTGTACCACCCCCTATATATCTATGGAGTGGATTTTGCTACTGAAAACAAAATTTGTGTTCCCAACAAGCTAGTTGAAGGACGGCTTTCACACACACTTATCTCTCAGAACTGAGCATGTGGAGAAACGTTCGTTCTTCTAACACAAAGGGAACGGGTTGCAGGAGAAACTTTTACTCTCCTTTCTCAGTCTGTTTCCTAGTGCCTTTTTGATGTTCCAGCAGTTTTCACTGTAAAACCGAGTTGGACCTAATTTTCCCCATATATATTAATAGAGTGGAGTTTGCAACTGAATAGAAACTTTGTGTTCCCAAAAAGCTAGGTGAAGGACGGCTTTCACACACAATTATGTCTCAGAACTGAGCATGTGGAGAGACGTTCGTTCATCCAGCACAAATGGAACACCTTGCAGGAGAACTATTACTTGGTTTCTCAGTCTGTTTCATTTTGCCGGTTTGAAGTTCCTGCAGTTTTCTCTGTAAAACCGAGTTGGGGCTAGTACCTCCATATATATATGTATGGAGTGGAGTTTGCAACTGAAAAGAAACTTTGTGTTCCCAACAAGCTAGGTGAACGACGGCTTTTACTCACAAATATCTCTCAGAACTGAGCATGTGGAGAGACGTTCGTTCATCTAGCACAAAGGGAACGGTTTGAAGGGGAAAATTTTACTCTGGTTTCTCAGTCTGTTTCCTAGTGCCGGTTTGAAGTTCCTGCGGTATTCATTGTAAAACCGAGTTTGAGCTTGAATCTCCCCATATATATATAAGGAGTGATGTTGGCAACTGAAAAGAAACTTTGTGATCCCAACAAGCTAGGTGAAGGCGGCTTTCACAAACACTTATCTCTCAGAACTGAGCATGTGTGGAGACGTTCGTTCTACTACCACAAATGGAAAGGGTTGCAAGAGAAACTTTTACTCTGGTTTCTCAGTCTGTTTCCTAGTGCCGGTGTGAAGTTCCTGCAGTTTTCACTGTAAAACCGAGTTGGACCTAATTCTTTCCCATATATATTATAAGAGTGGAGATTGCCACTGTAAAGAAACTTTGTGTTCCCAACAAGCTAGGTGAAGGACGGCTTTCACACACACTTATCTCTCAGAACTGAGCATGTGGAGAGACTTTCGTTCTTCTAACACAAAGGGAACGCGTTGCAGAAGAAACTCTTACTCTGGTTTTTCAGTCTGTTTCTTACTGCCAGTTTGAAGTTCCTGCAGTTTTCACTGTAAAACCGAGTTGGAGCTTGTACAATCCCATATATATGTATGGAGTGGAGTTTGCAAATTAAAAGAAACTTTGTGTTCCCAACAAGCCAAATGAAGGGCGATTTTCACACACACAAATTTCTCAGAACTGAGCATGTGGAGAGACGTTCGTTCATCTAGTACAAAGGGAACGGTTTGCAGGTTTAACTGTTACTCTGGTTTCTCAGTCTGTTTCCTAGTGCCGGTTTGAATTTCCTGCAGTTTTCAATGTAAAACCGAGTTTGACCTAGTAAATCCCCATATATTTTTATGGAGTGGAGTTTGCAATTGAAAAGTATCTTAGTGTTCCCAAGAAGCTAGTTGAAGGACGGCTTTCACACACACATATCTCTCAGAAATGAGCATGAGGAGAGACGATCTTTCATCTAGCACAAAGGGAACGGGTTACAGGAGAAACATTTACTGTGGTTTCTCAGTCTGTTTACTAGTGCCTGTCTGAATTTCCTGCAATTTTCACGGTAAAACAGAGTTGGAGCTACTACCTACCAATATATATGTATGGAGTGGAGTTTGCAACTGAAAAGAATCTTCCTGTTCCCAACAAGCTATGTTAAAAAAGGCTTTCACACACACTTATCTCTCAGAACTGAGCATGTGGGGAGGCGTTCGTTCTTCTAGCACAAAGGGAACGGGTTACAGGAAAAACTTTTACGCTGGTTTCTCAGTCTGTTTCCTAGTGCCGGTTTGAAGTTCCTGCATTTTTCACTGTAAAACCGAGTTGGAGCTTGTACCTCTCCATATATATATGTGGATTGGAGTTTGCAACTGAAAAGAAACTTTGTGTTCCCAACATGGTAGGTGAAGGACGGCTTTCACACACACTTATCTCTCAGAACAGAGCATGTGGAGAGACGTTCGTTCATCTAGCACAAAGAACGGGTTGTAGGGGTATCTGTTACTCTGGTTTCTCAGTCTCTTTCCTAGTGCCTTTTTGATGTTCCAGCAGTTTTCACTGTAAAACCGAGTTGGAAATAATTCCTCCCCATATATATTAATAGAGTGGAGTTTGCAACTGAATAGAAACTTTGTGTTCCCAACAAGCTAGGTGAAGGACGGCTTTCACACACAATTATCTCTCAGAACTGAGCATGTGGAGAGACGTTCGTTCATCCAGCACAAAGGGAACGGGTTGCAGGAGAACTATTACTTGGTTTCTCAGTCTGTTTCCTTTTGCCGGTTTGAAGTTCCTGCAGTTTTCTCTGTAAAACTGATTTGGGGCTATTACCTCCATATATATATGTATGGACTGGAGTTTGCAACTGAAAAGAAACTTTGTGTTCCCAACAAGATAGGTGAAGGAAGGATTTGACTCACACTTATCTCTCAGAACTGAGCTTGTGGAGAGACGTTCGTTCATCTAGCACAAAGGGAACGGGTGGCTGGGGAAACTTTTACTCTAGTTTCTCAAACTGTTTCCTAGTTCCGGTAGGAAGTTCCTGGTGTTTTCACTGTAAAACCGAGTTTGAGCTAGAACCTCCCCATATATATGTATGGATTGGAGATTTCAACTGAAAAGAAACTTTGTGTTCCCAACAAGGTAGGTGAAGGACGGCATTCACACACACTTATCTCTCAGAACTGAGCATGTGGAGAGACGTTCGTTCATCCAGCACAAGGGGAACGGGTTGCAGGAGATACTATTAATCTGGTTTCTCTGTCTGTTTCCTAGAGCCGATTTGAAGTTCCTGCAGTTTTCAGTGTAAAACAGAGTTGGAGCTATGACCTCCCCATATATATGTATTGGGTGGAGTTTGCTACTGAAAAGAAACTTTGTGTTCCCAACATGGTAGGTGAAGGACGGCTTTCACACACACTTATCTCTCAGAACATAACATGTGGAGAGACGTTCGTTCGTCTATCACAAAGGGAAAAGATTACAGGAGAATCTTTTACTCTGGTTTCTCAGTCTGTTTCTTTGTGCCGGTTAATATTTCCTGCAGTTTTCACTGTAAAACCGAGTTGGAGCTAGTACCTCCCCATATATATCTATGGAGTGGTGTTTGCAATTGAAAAGTAACTTTGTGTTCCCAAAAAATAGTTGAAAGTTGGCATTCACACACACTTATCTCTCAGAAATGAGCATGTGGAGAGACGTTCGTTCGTCTAGCACAAAGGGAAATGGTTGCAGGAGAAACTTTTACTCTGGTTTCTCAATCTATTTCCGAGTGCCGGTGAGAAGTTCCTGCAGTTTTCACTGTAAAACCGAGTTGGATCTAGTACCTCCCATATATATGTATGGAGTGGAGTTTGCAACTGAAAAGAAACTTTGTGTTCCAAACAAGCAAGTTGAAGGACGGCTTTCACACACACAGATCTCTCAGTACTGAGCATGAGGAGAGACTTTCGTTCACCTAGCACAATTTGAAATGTTTACAGGAGAAGTTTTACTCTGGTTTCTCAGTCTGTTTCTTAGCACCGGTTAGAAGTTCCTGCAGTTTTCACTGTAAAACTGATTTGGAGCTCTTACCTCCCCATATATAAGTATGGAGTGGAGTTTGCAACTGAAAAGAAACTTTGTGTTCCCAACAACCTAGGTGAAAGACGGCTTTCACTCACATTTATCTCTCAGAAATTAGCTTGGGGAAAGACGTTCTTTCATCTAGCACAAAGGGAACGGGTTGCAGGAGAAACTTTTAATATGGTTTCTCAGTCGTTTTCCTAGAGCAGGTTTGAAGTTCCTGCAGTTTTCACTGTAAAACCAAGTTGGAGCTAGTACCTCCCCATATATATGTATGGAGTTGTGTTTGCAACTGAAAAGAAACTTTGTGTTCCCAAAAAATATTTGATGGAAAGCATTCACACACACTTATCTCTCAGAACTGAGCAATTGGAGAGACGTTCGTTCATCTGGCACAAATGGAACTGGTTGCCGGAGAAACTAATACTCAGGTTTCTCAGTCAGTTTCCTAGTGCTGGTTGGATGTTCCTGCACTTTTCACTGTAAATGCGAGTTGGAGCTTGTACCTCCCCATATATATGTATGGAGTGGAGTTTGCAACTGAAAAGAAACTTTGTGTTCCCAACAAGCTAATTGAAGGACGGTTTTCACACACAATTATCTCTCAGAACTGAGCATGAGGAGAGACCTTCATTCATCTAGCACAAAGGGAACGCATTGCAGAAGAAACTCTTAGTCTGGTTTTTCAGTCTGTTTCTTAGTGCCAGTTTGAAGTTCCTGCAGTCTTCACTGTAAAACCGAGTTGGAGGTAGTACAATCCCATATATATGTATGGAGTGGAGTTTGCAACTGAAAAGAAACTTTGTGTTCCCAACAAGCTAAATGAAGGGCGATTTTCACACACAAATTTTTCTCAGAACTGAGCATGTGGAGAGACGTTCGTTCATCTAGCAGAAAGGGAATTGGTTGCAGGAAAAACATTTACTCTGGTTTCTATGTCTGTTTCCTAGTGCCAGTTTGAAGTTCCTGCAGTTTTGACTGTAAAACCAAGTTGGAGCTTGTACCTCCCTATATATATGTATGGAGTGGAGTTTGCAACTGAAAAGAAACTATGTGTTCCCTACATTCTAGGTGAAGTACGGCTTTCACACACACTTATCACTCAGATCTTAGCATGTGGGGAGACGTTCGTTCATCTAGCACAAATGGAATGGGTTGCAGGACAAATATTTTCTCTGGTTTCTCAGTCGGTTTTCTACTGCCGGTTTAAGTTCCTGCAGTTTTCACTGTAAAACTGAGTTGGAGCTTGTATCTCCCCATATATATGTATGGAGTGGAGTTTGCAACTTAAAAGAAACTATTTGTTCCCAAAAAGCTGGGTGAAGGTCGGCTTTCACACACACCTATTTCTCAGAAATGAGCCTGTGGGAGACGTTCATTCTTCTAGCAAAAAGAGAACGGGATGCAGGAGAAACTTTTACTCTGGTATCTCAGTCTGTTTCCTAGTGCCGGTTTGAAGTTCCTGCATTTTTCACTGTAAAACAGAGTTGGAGCTTGTACCACCCCCTATATATCTATGGAGTGGATTTTGCTACTGAAAACAAAATTTGTGTTCCCAACAAGCTAGTTGAAGGACGGCTTTCACACACACTTATCTCTCAGAACTGAGCATGTGGAGAAACGTTCGTTCTTCTAACACAAAGGGAACGGGTTGCAGGAGAAACTTTTACTCTCCTTTCTCAGTCTGTTTCCTAGTGCCTTTTTGATGTTCCAGCAGTTTTCACTGTAAAACCGAGTTGGACCTAATTTTCCCCATATATATTAATAGAGTGGAGTTTGCAACTGAATAGAAACTTTGTGTTCCCAAAAAGCTAGGTGAAGGACGGCTTTCACACACAATTATGTCTCAGAACTGAGCATGTGGAGAGACGTTCGTTCATCCAGCACAAATGGAACACCTTGCAGGAGAACTATTACTTGGTTTCTCAGTCTGTTTCATTTTGCCGGTTTGAAGTTCCTGCAGTTTTCTCTGTAAAACCGAGTTGGGGCTAGTACCTCCATATATATATGTATGGAGTGGAGTTTGCAACTGAAAAGAAACTTTGTGTTCCCAACAAGCTAGGTGAACGACGGCTTTTACTCACAAATATCTCTCAGAACTGAGCATGTGGAGAGATGTTCGTTCATCTATCACAAATGGAACGTGATGCAGGAGAAAACTTTACTCTGGTATATCAGTCTTTTTCCTAGTGCCGGTTTGAAATTCCTGCAGTTTTCACAGTAAAACAGAGTTGGAGCCAGTACTTCCTCATATATATGTATGGATTGGAGTTTGCAACTGAAAAGCAACTTTGTTTTCCCAACAAGATAGGTGAAGGACGGCTTTCACACACAATTATCTCTCAGAACTGAGCATGTGGAGAGACGTTCTTTCTCAAGCACAAAGGAAACGGGTTGCAGGAGAAACTTTTACTCTGGTTTCTTAGACTGTTTTCTAGTGCTGGGTTGAAATTACTGCAGTTTTCACTGTAAAACCGAGTTGGAGCTAGAACCCCCCCATATATATGTATGGAGTGGAGTTTGCAACTGTAAAGAAACTTAGTGTTCCCAGCAAGCTAGGTGTAGGACGGCTTTCACACACATTAATCTCTCAGAACTGAGCATGTGGAGAGACGTTCGTTCAACTAGCACAAAGGGAACGGTTTGAAGGGGAAAATTTTACTCTGGTTTCTCAGTCTGTTTCCTAGTGCCGGTTTGAAGTTCCTGCGGTATTCACTGTAAAACCGAGTTTGAGCTTGAATCTCCCCATATATATATAAGGAGTGATGTTGGCAACTGAAAAGAAACTTTGTGTTCCCAACAAGCTAGGTGAAGGCGGCTTTCACAAACACTTATCTCTCAGAACTGAGCATGTGTGGAGACGTTCGTTCTACTACCACAAATGGAAAGGGTTGCAGGAGAAACTTTTACTCTGGTTTCTCAGTCTGTTTCCTAGTGCCGGTTTGAAGTTCCTGCAGTTTTCTCTGTAAAACCGAGTTGGACCTAATTCTTTCCCATATATATTATAAGAGTGGAGATTGCCACTGTAAAGAAACTTTGTGTTCCCAACAAGCTAGGTGAAGGACGGCTTTCACACACACTTATCTCTCAGAACTGAGCATGTGGAGAGACTTTCATTCTTCTAACACAAAGGGAACGCGTTGAAGAAGAAATTCTTACTCTGGTTTTTCAGTCTGTTTCTTACTGCCAGTTTGAAGTTCCTGCAGTTTTCACTGTAAAACCGAGTTGGAGCTTGTACCATCCCATATATATGTATGGAGTGGAGTTTTCAACTTAAAAGAAACTTTGTGTTCCCAACAAGGTAAATGAAGGGCGATTTTCACACATACAATTTTCTCAGAACTGAGCATGTGGAGAGACGTTCGTTCATCTAGCACAAAGGGAATTGTTTGCTGGAAAAACTTTTACTCTGGGTTCTCAGTCTGTTTCCTAGTGCCGGTTTGAAGTTCCTGCAGTTTTCACTGTAAAACCAAGTTGGAGCTTGTACCTCCCTATATATATGTATGGATTGGAGTTTGCAACTGAAAAGAAGCTATGTTTTCCCAACATGCTAGGTGAAGGACGGCTTTCACACACACTTATCTCTCAGATCTTAGCATGTGGAGAGACGTTCGTTCATCTAGCACAAATGGAACGGGTGGCAGGACATTTACTCTGGTTTCTCAGTCTGTTTCCTTCTGCCGGTTTGATGTTCCTGCAGTTTTCACTGTAAAACTGAGTTGGAGCTTGTACCTCCCCATATATATGTAGGGATTGGATATTGCAACTGAAAAGAAACTTTGTGTTCCCAACAAGCCAGGCGAAGGACGGCTTTCACACAATTATCTCTCAAAAATTAGCATGTGGAGAGACGTTCGTTCTTCTAGCACTAAAGGAAAGGGTTGCAGGAGAAACATTTACTCTGGTTTCTCAGTCTGTTACTTAGTGCCGGTTTGAAGTTCCTGCAGTTTTCACTGTAAAACCGAGTTGGATCTAGTACCTCCCCATATATATGTATGGAGTGTAATTTGCAACTGAAAAGAAACTGTGTTCCCAACAAGCTTGGTGAAGTTTGGCTTTCACACACAATTTTCTCTCAGAACTGAGCATCTGGAGAGACGTTCGTTCATCTAGCACAAATGGAACGGGTGGCAGGAGAAACTTTAACTCTGGGTTCTCAGTCTGTTTCCTAGTGCCGGTTTGAAGTTCCTGCAGTTTTCACTGTAAAAACGAGTTGGAGGTAGTACCTCCCCATATATAAGTATGGAGTGGAGTTTGCAACTGAAAAGCAACTTTGTGTTCCCAACAAGCTAGGTGAAGTGCGGCTTTCACACACACTTATCTCTCAGAATTGAGCAAGTGGAGAGACTTTCGTTCATCTAGCAAAAGGGAACGGGTTGCAGGAGAAACTTTAACTCTGAATTCTCAGTCTGTTTCCTAGTTCCGGTTGGATGTTCCTGCATATTTCACTGTAAAACCTCGTTGGAGCTTGTACCTCCCCATATCTATGTATGGAGTGGAGTTTGCAACTGAAAAGAAACTTTGTGTTCCCAACAAGATAGGTGAAGTACGGCTTTCACACACACTTATCTCTCAAAAATGAGCATGTGGAGAGACGTTCGTTCTTCTAGCACAAAGGGAACGGGTTGCAGGACAAACATTTACTCTGGTTTCTCAGTCTGTTTCCTAATGCCGGTTTGAAATTTCGGCAGTTTTCACTGTAAAACTGAGTTGGAGCTAGTACCTCCCCATATATATGTATGGATTGGAGATTGCAACTGAAAAGAAACTTTGTGTTCCCAACAAGCTAGGTGAAGGACGGCTTTGACTCACAAATATCTCTCAGAACTGAGCATGTGGAGAGACGTTCATTCATCTAGCAAAAAGGGAACGGGTTGCCGGAGAAACTTTTACTCTGTTCTCTCAGTCTGTTCCCTAGTGCCGGTTTGAAGTTCCTGCAGTTTTCACTGTAAAACCGAGTTGGAGCTAGTACCTCCCCATATATATGTATGGACTGGAGTTTGCAAGTGAAAAGAAACTTTGTTTTCCCAACATGCTAGTTGAAGGACGTCTTTCACACACACTTATCTCTCAGAACTTAGCATGTGGTGAGACGTTCGTTCATCTAGCACAAATGGAACGTGTGGCAGGACAAACATTTACTCTGGTTTCTCATTCTGTTTTCTAATGCCGGTTTGAAGTTCCTGCAGTTTTCACTGTAAAACTGAGTTGGAGCTAGTACCTCCCCATATATATGTATGGATTGGAGATTGCAACTGAAAAGAAACTTTGTGTTCCCAACAAGCTAGGTGAAGGACGGCTTGACTCACAAATATCTCTCAGAACTGAGCATGTGGAGAGATGTTCGTTCATCTATCACAAATGGAACGTGATGCAGGAGAAAACTTTACTCTGGTATCTCAGTCTTTTTCCTAGTGCTGGTTTGAAGTTCCTGCAGTTTTCACAGTAAAACAGAGTTGGAGCTAGTACTTCCTCATATATATGTATGGATTGGAGTTTGCAACTGAAAAGCAACTTTGTTTTCCCAACAAGATAGGTGAAGGACGGCTTTCACACACAATTATCTCTCAGAACTGAGCATGTGGAGAGACGTTCTTTCTCAAGCACAAAGGAAACGGGTGGCAGGAGAAACTTTAACTCTGGGTTCTCAGTCTGTTTCCTAATGCCGGTTTCAAGTTCCTGCGGTTTTCACTGTAAAAACGAGTTGGAGGTAGTACCTCCCCATATATAAGTATGGAGTGGAGTTTGCAACTGAAAAGCAACTTTGTGTTCCCAACAAGCTAGGTGAAGTGCGGCTTTCACACACACTTATCTCTCAGAATTGAGCAAGTGGAGAGACTTTCGTTCATCTAGCAAAAGGGAACGGGTTGCAGGAGAAACTTTAACTCTGAATTCTCAGTCTGTTTCCTAGTTCCGGTTGGATGTTCCTGCATATTTCACTGTAAAACCTCGTTGGAGCTTGTACCTCCCCATATCTATGTATGGAGTGGAGTTTGCAACTGAAAAGAAACTTTGTGTTCCCAACAAGATAGGTGAAGTACGGCTTTCACACACACTTATCTCTCAAAAATGAGCATGTGGAGAGACGTTCGTTCTTCTAGCACAAAGGGAACGGGTTGCAGGACAAACTTTTACTCTGGTTTCTCAGTAGGATTCCTAGGGCCGGTTTGAAGTCCCTGCAAATTTCACTGTAAAACGGAGATGGAGATAGTACCTCCCAATATATAAGTATGGAGTGGAGTTTGCAACTGAAAATAAACTTTGTGTTCCCAACAAGCTAGGTTAAGGACGGCTTTCACACACACTTATTTCTCAGAACTGAGCATGTGGAGAGACGTTCATTCATCTAGCAAAAAGGGAACGGGTTGCAGGAGAAACTTTTACTCTGTTCTCTCAGTCTGTTCCCTAGTGCCGGTTTGAAGTTCCTGCAGTTTTCACAGTAAAACAGAGTTGGAGCTAGTACTTCCTCATATATATGTATGGATTGGAGTTTGCAACTGAAAAGCAACTTTGTTTTCCCAACAAGATAGGTGAAGGACGGCTTTCACACACATTTATCTCTCAGAACTGAGCATGTGGAGAGACGTTCGTTCAACTAGCACAAAGGGAACGGTTTGAAGGGGAAAATTTTACTCTGGTTTCTCAGTCTGTTTCCTAGTGCCGGTTTGAAGTTCCTGCGGTATTCACTGTAAAACCGAGTTTGAGCTTGAATCTCCCCATATATATATAAGGAGTGATGTTGGCAACTGAAAAGAAACTTTGTGTTCCCAACAAGCTAGGTGAAGGCGGCTTTCACAAACACTTATCTCTCAGAACTGAGCATGTGTGGAGACGTTCGTTCTACTACCACAAATGGAAAGGGTTGCAGGAGAAACTTTTACTCTGGTTTCTCAGTCTGTTTCCTAGTGCCGGTTTGAAGTTCCTGCAGTTTTCACTGTAAAACCGAGTTGGACCTAATTCTTTCCCATATATATTATAAGAGTGGAGATTGCCACTGTAAAGAAACTTTGTGTTCCCAACAAGCTAGGTGAAGGACGGCTTTCACACACACTTATCTCTCAGAACTGAGCATGTGGAGAGACTTTCATTCTTCTAACACAAAGGGAACGCGTTGCAGAAGAAACTCTTACTCTGGTTTTTCAGTCTGTTTCTTACTGCCAGTTTGAAGTTCCTGCAGTTTTCACTGTAAAACCGAGTTGGAGCTTGTACCATCCCATATATATGTATGGAGTGGAGTTTTCAACTTAAAAGAAACTTTGTGTTCCCAACAAGGTAAATGAAGGGCGATTTTCACACATACAATTTTCTCAGAACTGAGCATGTGGAGAGACGTTCGTTCATCTAGCACAAAGGGAATTGTTTGCTGGAAAAACTTTTACTCTGGGTTCTCAGTCTGTTTCCTAGTGCTGGTTTGAAGTTCCTGCAGTTTTCACTGTAAAACCAAGTTGGAGCTTGTACCTCCCTATATATATGTATGGATTGGAGTTTGCAACTGAACAGAAGCTATGTTTACCCAACATGCTAGGTGAAGGACGGCTTTCACACACACTTATCTCTCAGATCTTAGCATGTGGAGAGACGTTCGTTCATCTAGCACAAATGGAACGGGTGGCAGGACATTTACTCTGGTTTCTCAGTCTGTTTCCTTCTGCCGGTTTGAAGTTCCTGCAGTTTTCACTGTAAAACTGAGTTGGAGCTTGTACCTCCCCATATATATGTAGGGATTGGAGATTGCAACTGAAAAGAAACTTTGTGTTCCCAACAAGCCAGGCGAAGGACGGCTTTCACACACTTATCTCTCAAAAATTAGCATGTGGAGAGACGTTCGTTCTTCTAGCACTAAGGGAAAGGGTTGCAGGAGAAACATTTACTCTGGTTTCTCAGTCTGTTACTTAGTGCCGGTTTGAAGTTCCTGCAGTTTTCACTGTAAAACCGAGTTGGAGCTAGTACCTCCCCATATATATGTATGGAGTGTAATTTGCAACTGAAAAGAAACTGTGTTCCCAACAAGCTTGGTGAAGTTTGGCTTTCACACACAATTTTCTCTCAGAACTGAGCATGTGGAGAGACGTTCGTTCATCTAGCACAAATGGAACGGGTGGCAGGAGAAACTTTAACTCTGGGTTCTCAGTCTGTTTCCTAATGCCGGTTTCATGTTCCTGCGGTTTTCACTGTAAAAACGAGTTGGAGGTAGTACCTCCCCATATATAAGTATGGAGTGGAGTTTGCAACTGAAAAGCAACTTTGTGTTCCCAACAAGCTAGGTGAAGTGCGGCTTTCACACACACTTATCTCTCAGAATTGAGCAAGTGGAGAGACTTTCGTTCATCTAGCAAAAGGGAACGGGTTGCAGGAGAAACTTTAACTCTGAATTCTCAGTCTGTTTCCTAGTTCCGGTTGGATGTTCCTGCATATTTCACTGTAAAACCTCGTTGGAGCTTGTACCTCCCCATATCTATGTATGGAGTGGAGTTTGCAACTGAAAAGAAACTTTGTGTTCCCAACAAGATAGGTGAAGTACGGCTTTCACACACACTTATCTCTCAAAAATGAGCATGTGGAGAGACGTTCGTTCTTCTAGCACAAAGGGAACGGGTTGCAGGACAAATTTTTACTCTGGTTTCTCAGAAGGATTCCTAGGGCCGGTTTGAAGTCCCTGCAAATTTCACTGTAAAACGGAGATGGAGATAGTACCTCCCAATATATAAGTATGGAGTGGAGTTTGCAACTGAAAATAAACATTGTGTTCCCAGCAAGCTAGTTTAAGGACGGCTTTCACACACACTTATTTCTCAGAACTGAGCATGTGGAGAGACGTTCATTCATCTAGCAAAAAGGGAACGGGTTGCAGGAGAAACTTTTACTCTGTTCTCTCAGTCTGTTCCCTAGTGCCGGTTTGAAGTTCCTGCAGTTTTCACAGTAAAACAGAGTTGGAGCTAGTACTTCCTCATATATATTTATGGATTGGAGTTTGCAACTGAAACGCAACTTTGTTTTCCCAACAAGATAGGTGAAGGACGGCTTTCACACACATTTATCTCTCAGAACTGAGCATGTGGAGAGACGTTCGTTCAACTAGCACAAAGGGAACGGTTTGAAGGGGAAAATTTTACTCTGGTTTCTCAGTCTGTTTCCTAGTGCCGGTTTGAAGTTCCTGCGGTATTCACTGTAAAACCGAGTTTGAGCTTGAATCTCCCCATATATATATAAGGAGTGATGTTGGCAACTGAAAAGAAACTTTGTGTTCCCAACAAGCTAGGTGAAGGCGGCTTTCACAAACACTTATCTCTCAGAACTGAGCATGTGTGGAGACGTTCGTTCTACTACCACAAATGGAAAGGGTTGCAGGAGAAACTTTTACTCTGGTTTCTCAGTCTGTTTCCTAGTGCCGGTTTGAAGTTCCTGCAGTTTTCACTGTAAAACCGAGTTGGAACTAATTCTTTCCCATATATATTATAAGAGTGGAGATTGCCACTCTAAAGAAACTTTGTGTTCCCAACAAGCTAGGTGAAGGACGGCTTTCACACACACTTATCTCTCAGAACTGAGCATGTGGAGAGACTTTCATTCTTCTAACACAAAGGGAACGCGTTGCAGAAGAAACTCTTACTCTGGTTTTTCAGTCTGTTTCTTACTGCCAGATTGAAGTTCCTGCAGTTTTCACTGTAAAACCGAGTTGGAGCTTGTACCATCCCATATATATGTATGGAGTGCAGTTGGCAACTGAAAAGAAACTTTGTGTTCCCAACAAGCTAGGTGAAGGTGGCTTTCACAAACACTTATCTCTCAGAACTGAGCATGTGTGGAGACGTTCGTTCATCTATCACAAATGGAACATGATGCAGGGGAAAATTTTTCTCTGGTATCTCAGTCCTTTTCCTAGTGCCGGTTTGATGTTCCTGCAGTTTTCACTGTAAAACCGAGTTGGAGCTAGAATTTCCTCATATATATGTATGGATTGGAGTTTGCAACTGAAAAGCAAATTTGTCTTCCCAACAAGATAGGTGAAGGACGGCTTTCACACACAATTATCTCTCAGAACTGAGCATGTGGAGAGACGTTCTTTCTCAAGCACAAAGGGAACGGGTTGCAGGATAAACTTTTACTCTGGTTTCTTAGACTGTTTTCTAGTGCTGGGTTGAAGTTACTGCAGTTTTCACTGTAAAACCGAGTTGAAGCTAGAACCTCCCCATATATATGTATGGAGTGGAGTTTGCAACTGAAAAGAAACTTAGTGTTCCCAGCAAGCTATGTGTAGGACGGCTTTCACACACATTTATCTCTCAGAACTGAGCATGTGTGGAGACGTTCGTTCTACTACAACAAATGGAAAGGGTTGCAAGATAAACTTTTACTCTGGTTTCTCAGTCTGTTTCCTAGTGCCGGTTTGAAGTTCCTTCAGTTTTCACTGTAAAACCGAGTTGGACCTAATACTTTCCCATATATATTATAAGAGTGGAGTTTGCAACTGAAAAGAAACTTCGTGTTCCCAACAAGCTAGGTGAAGGACGGCTTTCACACATAATTATCTCTCAGAAATGAGCATGTGGAGAGACGTTCATTCATCTTGCACAAAGGGAAAGTGTTGCAGGAGAAACATTTATTCTCTTTCTCAGTCTGTTTCCTAGTGCGGGTTTGAAGTTCCTGCAGATTTCACTGTAAAACGGAGTTGGAGCTAGTACCTCCCCATATTTATGTGTGGATTGCAGTTTGAACTGAATAGAAACAATGTATTCCGAACAAGCTAGTTGAATGTCGGATTTCACACACACTTATCACTCAGAACTGATCATATGGAGAGACGTTCGTTCATCTAGCACAAAGAGAACGGGTTACAGGAGAAAATTTTACTCTCTTCTCAGTCTGTTTCCTAGTGCCGGTTTCAAGTTCCTGCAGTTTTCACTGTAAAAAGGAGTTGGAGCTAACGAACAAATGTATATGTATGGAGTGGAGTTGGCAACTGAAAAGAAACTTTGTTTTCCCAACAAGCTAGGTGAAGGACGGCTTTCACACACACTTATCTCTCAGATCTGAGCATGTGGAGAGAAGTCCGTTCATCTAGCACAAAGGGAACGGGTTGCAGGAGAAATTTTACTCTGGGTTCTTAGTCTGTTTCCTAGTGCCGGTTTGAAGTTCCTGCAGTTTTCACTGTAAAACGGAGTTGGAGCCTGTACCTCCCATTATATATGTATGGAGAGGACTTTGCATCCAAAAAGAAACTTTGTTCTCCCAACAAGATTGGTGAAGGCGACTTTCACACACATTTATCTCTCAGAACTGAGCATGTGGAGAGACGTTCGTTCATCTGGCACAAATGGAACTGGTTGCAGGAGAAACTTATACTCTGTTCTCTCAGTCTGTTCCCTAGTGCCGGTTTGAAGTTCTTGCAGTTTTCACTGTAAAACAGACTTGGAGCTAATACTACCACATATATATGTATGGAGTGGAGTTTGCAACTGAAAAGAATCTTTGTGTTCCCAACATGCTAGTTGAAGTACGGCTTTCACACACACTTATCACTCAGATCTTAGCATGTGGAGAGACGTTCGTTCTTCTAGCACAAAGGGAACGGGTTGCAGGAGAAACATTTACTCTGGTTTCTCTGTCTGTTTCCTACGGCCGGTTTGAAGTTCCTGCAGTTTTCACTGTAAAACGGAGTTGGAGCTTGTACCTCCCCATATATATGTATGGAGTGGAGTTTGCAACTGAAAAGTAACTTTGTGTTCCCAACAAGCAAGGTGAAGTACGGCTTTCACAACACTTATTTCTCAGAAATGAGCATGTGGGAGACGTTCATTCTTCTAGCACAAATGGAACGGGATTCAGGAGAAACTTTTACTCTGGTATCTCAGTCTGTTTCCTAGTGCCGGTTTGAAGTTCCTGAAGTTTTCAATGTAAAACAGAGTTGGATATTGTAACACCCCCTATATATCTATGGAGTGGAGTTTGCAAATGAAAAGAAACTTTGTGTTCCCAACAAGCTAGTTGAAGGACGGCTTTCACACACACTTATCTCTCAGAACTGAGCATGTGGAGAGACGTTCGTTCTTCTAACAGAAAGGGAACGGGTTGCAGGAGAAACTTTACTCTGGTTTCTCAGTCTGTTTCTTAGTGCCGGTTTGAAGTTCCTGCAGTTTTCACTGTAAAAAAAGTTGGAGTTAGTACCTCCCCATATATATGTATGGAGTGTATTTTGCAACTGAAAAGAAACTTTGTGTTCCCAAGAAGCTTGGTGAAGTTTGGCTTTCGCACACAATTTTCTCTCAGAACTGAGCATGTGGAGAGACGTTCGTTCATCTAGCACAAATGGAACGGGTGGCAGGAGAAACTTTAACTGTGGTTTCTCAGTCTGTTTCCTAGTTCAAGTTGGATGTTCCTGCATATTTCACTGTAAAACCGTTTTGGAGCTAGTACCTTCCCATATCTATGTATGGAGTGGAGTTTGCAACTGAAAAGAAACTTTGTGTTCCCAACAAGCTAGTTGAAGGACGTCTTTCACATTCAAATATCTCTCAGAACTGAGCAATTGGAGAGACATTCGTTCATCTGGCACAAAGGGAACTGGTTGCAGGGGAAACTTTTATTCTGGTTTCTGTCTGTTAACAAGTGCCTGTTTGAAGTACCTGCAGTTTTCACGGTAAAACCGTGTTGGAGCTTGAATCTCCCCATAACTATGTATGGAGTGGAGTTTGCAACTTAAAAGAAACTTTGTGTTCCCAACAAGGTAGGTGAAGGACGACTTTCACACACACTTATCTCTCAGAACTGAGCATGTGGAGAGACGTTCGTTCATCTGGCACGAAGGGAACTGTTTGCAGGAGATACTATTACTCTGGTTTCTCACTCTGTTTCCTAGTCCCGGTTTTAAGTTCCTGCAGTTTTCACTGTAAAACGGTGTTGGTGCTAGTACCTCCCCATATCTATGTATGGATTTTAGTTTGCAACTGAAAAGAAACTTTGTGTTCCCAACAAGCTAGGTTAAGTTCGGCTTTCACACACACATATCTCTCAGAACTGAGCAATTGGAGATACGTTCTTTATTCTAGCACAAATAAATGGTTTGCAGGAGAAAGTTATACTCTGGTTTCTCAGTCTGTTTCCTAGTCCCGGTTTGAAGTTCCTGCTGTTTTCACTTTAAAACCGACATGGAGCTAGTACCTCCCATTATATAATTATGGAGAGGAGTTTGCAATCCAAAAGAAACTTTGTTTTCCCAACAAGGCATTTGAAGGACGGCTTTCAATCACACAAATCTCTCACAACTGAGCATGTGGAGAGAATTTCGTTCATCTAGCACAAAGGGAACGGGTGGTAGAGGAAAATCTTACTCTGGTTTCTCAGTCTGTTTCCTAGTGCCGGTTTGAAGCTCTTGCAGTTTTCACTGTAAAACCGAGTTGGAGCTAGTACCTCTGAAATTATATGTATGGAGTGGCGTATGCAACTGAAAAGAAACTTTGCGTTCCCAAGAAGCTAGGTTAAGGACGGCTTTCACACACAGTTATCTCTCAGATCTTAACATGTGGAGAGACGTTCGTTCATCTAGCACAAATGGAACGGGTGGCAGGACAAACATTTACTCTGGTTTCTCAGTCTGTTTCCTACTGCCGGTTTGAGGTTCCTGCAGTTTTCATTGTAAAACTGAGTTGGAGCTTGTACCTCCCCATATATATGTATGGATTGGAGATTGCAAGTGAAAAGAAACATTGTGTTCCCAACATGCTAGGTGAAGGACGGCTTCCACACACACTTATCTCTCAAAAATTAGCATGTGGAGAGACGTTCGTTCTTCTAGCACAAAGGGAACGGGTTGCAGGAGAAACTTTTACTCTGGTTTCTCAGTCTGTTTCCTACGGCCGGTTTGAAGTTCCTACAGATTTCACTGTAAAACGGAGTTGGAGCTTGAACCTCCCCATATATATGTATGGAGTGGAGTTTGCAACTGAAAAGAAACTTTGTGTTCCCAACAAGCTAGGTGAAGGACGGCTTTCACACACACTTATTTCTCAGAAATGAGCATGTGGGAGACGTTCATTCTTCTAGCACAAATGGAACGGTATGCAGGAGAAACTTTTACTCTGGTATCTCAGTCTGTTTCCTAGTGCCGGTTTGAAGTTCCTGAAGATTTCAATGTAAAACAGATTTGGATCTGGTACCACCGCCTATATATATATGGAGTGGAGTTTGCAACTGAAAAGAAACTTTGTGTTCCCCACAAGCTAGGTGAAGGATGCCGTTCACACACATTTATATCTCAGAACTGAGCATGTGTAGAGACGTTCGTTCATCTAGCACAAATGCAACGGGTTGCAGGAGAAACTTTTAGTCTGGTTTCTCAATCCGTTTCCTAGTGCCAGTTTGAAGTTCCTGCAGTTTTCACTGTATAATCCGTATTGGAGCTTGTAACTCCATATATATGTTTATGGATTGGAGTTTTCAACTGAAAAGAAACTTTGTGTTCCCAACAATAAAGGTGATTTACGGCTTTCACACACACTTATCTCTCAGAACTGAGCATGTGGAGAGTCTTTCGTTCATCTAGCACTAAAGGATCGGGTTGCAGGAGAATCTTTTACTCTGGTTTATCAGTCTGTTTCCTAGTGCCGGTTTGAAGTTAGTGCAGGTAACACTGTTAAACCGAGTTGGAGCAGTACCTCCCCTTATATATGTATGGAGAGGACTTTGCATCCAAAAAGAAACTTTGTTCTCCCAACAAGATAGGAGAAGGCGGCTTTCACACACACTTATATCTCAGAACTGAGCATGTGGATAGACATTCTTTCATCTAGCACAAAAGAGTGGTTTGCAGGGGAACATTTTACTCTGGTTTCTCAGTCTTTTTCCTAGTGCCAGTTTGAAGTTCCTGCCGTTTCACTGTAAAACCGAGTTGGAGCTAGTACCTCCACATATATATTTATGGATTGGAGTTTACAACTGAAAAGAAACTTTGTGTTCCCAACAAGCTAGGTGAAGGACGGCTTTCAAAGACACTTATCTCTCAGAACTGAGCATGTGGAGAGACGTTCTTTCATCTAGCACAAAGGGAACGGGTCACAGGAGAAATTTTACTCTGGTTTCTCAGTCCGTTTCCTAGTGCCGTTTTGATGTTCCTGCAGTTTTCACTGTGAAACCTTGTTGGAGCTTGTACCTCGACTTATATATTTATGGAGTGGGGTTTGCAACTGAAAAGAAATTTGTGATCCCAACAATCTAGGTGAAGTACGGATTTCACACACACTTATCTCTCAGAACTGAGCATGTGGAGAGACTTTCTTTCATCTAGCACAAAGGGAAAGGTTTGCAAAAGAAACTTTTACTCTTGTTTCTCATTCTGTTTCCCAGTGCCGGTTTGAAGTTCCTGTAATTTTCACTTTAAAACAGAGTTGGAGCTAACACCTCCCCTATATATGTATCGAATGGAGTTTGCAACTGTAAAGATACTTTGTGTTCCCAACAAGGTGGATGAAGGACGGCTTTCACACACACTTTTCTCTGATAACTGAGCTTGTGGAGAGACGTTTGTCCTCTTGAAAAAAGGGAACAAGTTGCAGGAAAACTGTTACTCTGTTTTCTCATTCTGTTTCAAAGTGCCATTTGGATCTTCCTGCCTTTTTCAGTGTAAAAAAGTGTTGGAGCTAGTACCTCCCCATATATATGTATGGATTGGAGTTTGCAACTGAAAAGAAACTTTGTGTTCCCTACAAGCTAGGAGAAGGACAGCTTTCACACACCCCTATCTCTCAGAAATGTGCATGTGGAGAGACGTTCTTTATTCTAGCACAAAGGAAACGGTTTGCAGGAGAAAATTATACTCTGGTTTCTCAGTCTGTTTCCTAGTGCCGGTTTGAATTTCCTGCAGTTTTCACTGTAAAACAGAGTTGGAGCTAGTACCTCCCCATATATATGTATGGAGTGGAGTTAGCAACTGAAAAGTAACTTTGTGTTCCCAACAAGCTAGGTGAAGGATGGCTTTCACACGCACTTAACTCTCAGAACCAAGCAAGTGAAGAGACGTTCGTTCATCTAGCAAAAATGGAACGGGTTGCTGGAGTAACTTTTACCCTGGTTTCTCAGTCTGTTTCCTAGTGCCGGTTTGAAGTTCCTGCAGATTTCACTGTAAACCGAGTTGGAGCTTGTACCTCCCCATATATATGTATGGAGTGGAGTTTGCAACTGAAAAGAAACTTTGTGATCACAACAAGCTAGGTGAAGGACGGCTTTCACACACAATTATCTCTCAGAACTGAGCATGTGGAGAGACTTTCGTTCATGTAGCACGAATGGAACGGGTCACAGGTGCAACTTTTACTCTGGTTTCTCAGTCTGTTTCCTAGTGCCGGTTTGAAATTCCTGCAGTTTTCACTGTAAAACCGAGTTGGAGCTAGTACCTCCCCATGTATATGTATGGAGTGGATTTTGCAACTGAAAACAAACTTTGTGTTCCCAAGAAGCTAGGTGAAGAATGGATTTCACACACACGTATCTCTCAGAACTGAGCATGTGGGGAGACGTTCGTTCATCTAGCACAAATTGATCTGTTTGCAGGAGAAACTTTTACTCTGCTTTCTCAGTCTGTTTTGTAGTGCCGGTTTGAAGTTCCTGCAGTTTTCACTGTAAAATCGAGTAGGACCCAGTACCTACCCATATATATGTATGGAGTGGAGTTTGCAACTGAAAAGAAACTATGTGTTCCCAACAAGCTAGTTGTAGGAAGGCTTTCACACACAATTATCTCTCAGAACTGAGCATGTAGGGACAAGTTCTTTCCTCTAGCACAAAGGGATCGGGTCAAAGGGAAAACTTTTACTCTGGTTTCTCATTCTGTTTCCTAGTGCCGGTTTGAAGTTCCTGCAGTTTTCACTGTAAAACCGAGTTGGAGCTTGTACTTCCACATATATATTTATGGAGTGGAGTTTGCAATTGAAAAGAAAATTTGTGTTCCCTACAAGCGAGGTGAAGGGCGTCTTTCAAACACACTTATCACTCAGAACTGAGTATGTGGAGAGACTTTCGTTCTTCTAACACAAAGGGAATGGGTTACAGGAGAAAATTATACACTGGTTTCTCAGTCTGATTTTAGTGCCCATTTGAAGTTCCTGCAGTTTTCACTGTAAAACCGATTTGGAGCTAGTACCACCCATATATATGTATCGAGTGGAATTTTCAACTGAATAGATACTTTGTTTTCCCAAGAAGCTAGGTGAAGGACGGCTTTCACACACACTTATCTCTCAGAACTGAGCATGTGGGGACAAGTTCTTTCCTCTAGCACAAAGGGAACGGGATGCAGGAGAAAATTTTACTCTGGATTCTGAGTCTGTTTCCTACTGCTGGTTTGAAGTTCCTGCAGTTTTCACTGTAAAACGTAGTTGGAGCTTGTACCTACTCATATATATGTATGGAGTGGAGATTGCAACTGAAAAGAAACTTTGTGTTCCCAGCAAGCTAGTTGAAAGACGGCTTTCACACACACTTATCTCTCAGAACTGAGCATGTGGAGAGACGTTCGTTCATCTAACACAAAGAGAAAGGGTGGCAGGGAACATTCTTACTCTGGTTTCTCAGTCTGTTTCCTAGTGCCAGTTTGAAGTTCCTGCAGTTTTCACTGTAAAACCGAGTTGGAGCTAGTACCTCCCCATATATATGTATGGAGTGGAGTTTGCCACTCAAAAGAAACTTGGTGTTCCCAACAAGCTAGTTGAAAGGCGGCTTTCACACACACTTATCTCTCAGAACTGAGCATGTGGAGAGTCGTTCGTTCATCTAGCCCAAAAGAAACGGTTGCAGGAGAATCTTTTAATCTGGTTTCTCAGTCTGTTTCCTAGTTCCAGTTTTAAGTTCCTGCCGTTTCACTGTAAAACCGTGTTGGAGCTAGTACTTCCCATAATATATGTATGGAGTGGAGATTGCAACTGGAAATAAACTTTGTGTTACCAAGAAGCTATGTGAAGGACGGAATTCACACACACTTATCTCTCAGAAATCTTCATGTGAAGAGGCTTTCGTTCTTCTAACAGAATGGGAACGGTTTGCAGGAGAAACTTTTACTCTGGTATCTCATTCTGTTTCCTATAGCCGGTTTGAATTTCCTGTAGATTTCACTGTAAAACAGTGTTGGAGCTAGTACCTCTCCATATATATGTATGGAGTGCAAATTTCAACTGAAAAGAAACTATGTGTTCCCAACAAGCTAGGAGAAGGACGGCTTTAACACACACTTATCTCTCAGAACTGAGCATGTGGAGAGACGTTCGTTCATCTAGCTCAAATGGAAAGGTTGGCAGGGAAAACTCTTACTCTGATTTCTCAGTCTGTTTCCTAGTTCCGGTTTGAAGTTCCTGCAGTTTTCACTGTTAAACCGAGTTGGAACAGTACCTCCCCTTATATATGTATGGAGAGGGGTTTGCATCCAAAAAGAAACTTTGTTCTCCCAACAAGATATTTGAAGGCGGCTTTCACACACATTTATCTATCAGAACTGAGCATGATGAGAGACGTTCGTTCTTCTAGCACAAAGGGAACGGGTTGCAGGAGAAACTTTTACTCTAGATTCTCCTTCTCTTTCCTAATGCCGGTTTGAATTTCCGGTAGTTTTCACTGTAAAACGGTGTTGGAGCTAGTACCTACCCATATATATGTATGGAGTGGAGTTTGCAACTGGAAAGAAACTTTGTGTTCCAAAGAATCTAGGTTAACGACGGCTTTCATACACACTTATATCTCAGAACTGAGCATGTGGAGAGATTTTCGTTCATCTAGCACAAAGGGAATGGTTGGCAGGAGAATCTCTTACTCTGGATTCTCAGTCTGTTACCTAGTGCCGGATTTAAGTTCCTGCAGTTTTCACTGTAAAACCGAGTTGGAGCTAGAAGCCCCCTATATATATGTGTGAAGTGGAGTTTGCAACTAATAAGGAACTTTGTGTTCCCAAGAAGCTAGGTTAAGAACGGTTTCACACACACTTATCTCTGAGAACTGAGCATGTGGAGAGTCTTTCGTTCATCTAGCACAAAGGGAAATGGTGGCAGGAAAAACGCTTACTCTGGTTTCTCAGTCTGTTTCCTAGTGCCGGTTTGAAGTTCCTGCAGTTTTCACTATAAAACCGTGTTGGAGCTAGTTCCTCCCCATATATATTTTTGAAGTGGAGTTTGCAACTGGAAAGAAACTTTGTGTTCCAAAGAATCTAGGTTAACGACGGCTTTCATACACAATTATATCTCAAAACTGAGCATGTGGAGAGATTTTCGTTCATCTAGCACAAAGGGAACGGTTGGCAGTAGAATCTCTTACTCTGGTTTCTCAGTCTGTTTCCTAGTGCCGGTTTGATGTTCCTGCAATTTTCACTATAAAATCGTGTTGGTGTTACTACTTCCCCATATATATGTATGCAGTGTAGTTTGCAACTGGAAAGAACCTTTTTTTCCCAACAAGCTAGGTGAAGGACGGCTTTCACACACACTTATCTCTCAGAACTGAGCATGTGGAGAGACGTTTGTTCATCTAGCACAAAGGGAACGGGTAACAGGGGAAACTTTTACTCTGGTTTCTTAGTCTGTTTCCTAGTGCCAGTTTGAAGTTCCTGCAGTTTTCACTGTAAAACCGAGTTGGAGCTTGTACTTCCAAATATATATTTATGGAGTGGAGTTTGCAACTGAAATGAAACTTAGTGTTCCCAAAAAGCTAGGTGAAGGGCGTCTTTCAAACACACTTATCTCTCAGAACTGAGTATGTGGAGAGACTTTCGTTCTTCTAACACAAAGGGAATGGGTTGCAGGGGAAAATTATACTCTGTTTTCTCAGTCTGTTTCTTAGTGCCCGTTTGAAGTTCCTGCAGTTTTCACTGTAAAACCGATTTGGAGCTAGTACCTCCCCATATATATGTATGGAGTGGAATTTGCAACTGAAAAGATACTTTGATTTCCCAAGAAGCTAGGTGAAGGGCGGCATTCACACAAAATTATCTCTCAGAACCTAGCATGTGGATAGATTTTCGTTCTTCTAACACAAAGGGAATGGGTTGCAGGAGAAAATTTTACTCTGGTTTCTCAGTCTGTTTCTTAGTGCCCGTTTGAAGTTCTTGCAGTTTTCACTGTAAAACCGATTTGGAGTTAGTACCTCCCCATATATATGTATGGGGTGGAATTTGCAACTGAAAAGATACTTTGTTTTCCAGGAAGCTAGGTGTAGTACGGCTTTCACACACACTCATCTCTCAGAACTGAGCATCTGGGAAGACTTTCTTTCTTTTAGCACAAATGGAACGAGTTGTAGGAGAAACTTTTACTGTGGATTCTGAGTCTTTTTCCTACTGCTGGTTTGAAGTTCCTGCAGTTTTCACTGTAAAACTGTGTTGGAGCTAGTACCTACTCATATATATGTATGGAGTGGATATTGCAACTGAAAAGAAACTTTGTGTTCCCAACAAGCTAGTTGAAAGACGGCTTTCACACACACTTATCTCTCAGAACTGAGCATGTGGAGAGACGTTCGTTCATCTAGCACAAAGGGAAAGGGTGGCAGGAAAAACTCTTACTCTGGTTTCTCAGTCTGTTTCCTAGTGCCGGTTTGAACTTCCTGCAGTTTTCACTGTAAAACAGAGTTGGAGCTTGTACCTCCCCATATATATATGGAATTGAGTTTGCAACTGTATAGAAACTTTGTGTTCCCAAGAAGCTAGGTGAAGAACGGCTTTCATACACACTCATCTCTCAGAACTGAGCATGTGGAGGAACGTTCGTTCTTCTAGCACAAATGGAACTGGTTGCTGGAGAAATTTTACTCTGGATTCTCAGTCTGTTACCTAGTGCCGGATTGAAATTCCTGCAGTTTTCACTGTAAAACCTAGTTGGAGCTAGAAGCCCCCTATATATATGTGTGAAGTGGAGTTTGCAACTAATAAGGAACTTTGTGTTCCCAAGAAGCTAGGTTAAGGACGGCTTTCACACACACTTATCTCTCAGAACTGAGCATGTGGAGAGTCGTTCGTTCATCTAGCACAAAGGGAAAGGTTGGCAAGAAAAACTCTTACTCTGGTTTCTAAGTCGGTTTCCTAGTGCCGGTTTGAAGTTCCTGCAGTTTTCACTGTAAAAACGAGTTGGAGCTAGTAACTCCCCATATATATTTATGGAGTGGAGTTTGCTTCTCAAAAGAAACTTTGCGTTCCCAACAAGCTAAGTGAAGGAAGCTTTAAACACACACTTATCTCTCAGAACTGAGCATGTGGAGAGTCGTTCGTTCATCTAGCACAAAGGGAACGGGTGGCAGGAGAATCTCTTACTCTGTTTTCTCAGTCCGTTTCGTAGTGCCAGTTTGATGTGCCTGCAATTTTCACTATAAAATCATGTTGGAGCTAGTACCTCCCCATATATATGTATGGATTGGAGTTTGCAACTGGAAAGAAACTTTTTTCCCCAAAAAATTAGGTGAAGGACGGCTTTCACACACACTTATCTCTCAGACCTGAGCATGTGGAGAGACGTTCGTTCTTCTAACACAAAGGGAATGGGTTGCAGGAGAAAATTTTACTCTGGTTTTTCATTCTGTTTCGTAGTGCCCGTTAGAAGTTCCTGCAGTTTTCACTGTAAAACCGATTTGGAGTTAGTACCTCCCCATATATATGTATGGAGTGGAATTTGCAACTGAAAAGATTCTTTGTTTTCCAGGAAGCTAGGTGAAGTAAGGCTTTCACACACACTTATCTCTCAGAACTGAGCATGTGGGGAGACGTTCTTTCTTCTAGTACAAATGGAACGAGTTTCAGGAGAAACTTTTACTCTGGATTCTGGGTCTCTTTCCTACTGCTGGTTTGAAGTTCCTGCAGTTTTCACTGTAAAACTGAGTTGGAGCTAGTACCTACTCATATATATATATGGAGTGGAGATTGCAACTGAAAAGAAACTTTGTGTTCCCAAGAATCTAGGTTAAGGACGGCTTTCACACACACTTATCTCTCAGAACTGAGCATGTGGAGAGAGATTTGTTCATCTAGCACAAAGTGAACGGGTGGCAGGAGAATCTCTTACTCTGTTTTCTCAGTCTGTTTCCTAGTGCCGGTTGATGTGCCTGCAATTTTCAGTATAAAATCCTTTTGGAGCTATTACCTCCCCATATATATGTATGAAGTGGAGTTTGCAACTGACAAGAAACTTTGTGTTCCCAACAAGCTATGTGAAGAACGTCTTTCACACACATATATTTCTCAGAAGTAATCATGTGGAGAAAACTTCGTTCATCTAGCACAAAGGGAACGGCTTGCAGGAGAAACTTTTATTCTGGATTCTCAGTCTGTTTCCTAGTGCCAGTTTGAAGTTCCTGCAGTTTTCACTGTAAAACCGAGTTGGAGCTATTACCTACCCATATATATGTATAGAGTGGAGTTGGCAACTGAAAAGAAACTTTGTGTTCCCAACAACGTAGTTGAAGTACGGCTTTCACACACACTTATCTCTCAGAACTGAGCATGTGGCGAGACGTTCGTTCATCTAGCACAAAATGAACGGGTGGAAGGAGAAACTTTTACTCCTGTTTCTCAGTCTTTTTCCTAGTGCCGGTTTTAAGTTCCTGCAGTTTTCAATGTAAAACAGTGTTGGAGCTAGTACCACCCCATATATATTTATGGAGTGGTGTTTGCAACTGTAAAGAAACTTTGTGTTCCCAACAAGCTGGATGAAGTTCGGCTTTCACACACACATATCTCTCAGAACTGAGCATGTGGAGAGAAGTTCGTTCATCTAGCACAAAGGGAACGGGTTGCTGGAGAAACGATTACTCTGGTTTCCCATTCTGTTTCCTAGTGCCTGTTTGAAGTTCCTGCAGATTTCACTGTAAAACCGGGTTGGAGATAGTACCTCCCCATATATTTTTATGGAGTGAAGTTTGCTACTGAAAAGATACTTTGTGTTCCCAACAAGCTAAGTGAAAGACGGTTTCACACACACTTAACTCTCAAAACTGAGCATGTGGAGAGAAGTTCGTTCATCTAGCACAAACGGAATGGGTTGCAGGAGTAAATTTTACTCTGGTTTCTCAGTCTGTTTCCTAGTGCCGGTTTGAAGGTCCTGCAGTTTTCACTTTTAAACCGAGTTGGAGCAGTACCTCCCCTTATATATGTATGGAGAGGACTTTTCATCCTAAAAGAAACATTCTTCTCCCAACAAGATAGGTGAAGGTGGCTTTCACACACAATTATCTCTCAGAACTGATTATGTGGAGAGACGTTCGTTCATCTAGCTCAAAGGGAACGTTTTCAGGAGAAACTTTTACTCTGGTTTCTCAGTCTGTTTCCTAGTGCCGTTTTGAATTTCCAGCAGTTTTCACTGTAAAGCCGAGTTGGAGCTAGTACTTACCCATATATATTTATGGTGTGAAGTTTGCAACAGAAAAGGAACTTTGTGTTCCCAACAAGCTAGGTTAAGGACGGCTTTCACACACACTTATCTCTCAGAATTGAGCATGTGGAGAGACGTTCGTTCATTTAGCAAAAAGGGAACGTGTTGTAGGGGAAAATATTACTCTGGATTCTCAGTCTGTTTCTTAGTGTCAGTTTGAAGTTCCTGCAGCTTTCACTGTAAAATCGTGTTGGAGCTTGTACCTCCCCATATATATGTATGGAGTGGAGTTTGCAACTGAAAATAAACTTGTGTTCCCAAAAATCTAGGTGAAGGATGGCTTTCAAACACACTTATCTCTCAGAACTGAGCATGTGGAGAGACGTTCGTTCATCTAGCACTAAGGGAACGGTTTGCAGGTGAATATTTTACTCTGGTTTCTAAGTCTGTTTCCATGTGACGGTTGGAAGTTCCTGTTGTTTTAACTGTAAACCGAGTTCGTGCTTCTACCTCCCCATATATATGTATGGATTGGAGTTTGCAACTAAAAATAAACTTGTGTTTCCTAAAAGCTAGGTGAAGGACGGATTTCACACACAGATATCTCTCAGAACTGAGCATGCGGAGAGACGTTCGTTCAACTAGAACAAAAGGAACGGGTTGCAGGTTAATCTATTACTCTGGTTTCTCAGTTGTTTCCTAGTGGCGGTTTGAATTTAATGCAGTTTTCACTGAAAAACAGTGTTGGATATAGTACCTTCCGATATATTTTTATGGAGTGAATTTTGCTACTGAAAAGATACTTTGTGTTCCCAACAAGCTTAGTGAAAAAAGGTTTCACACACAATTATCTCTCAAAAATGAGCATGTGGAGAGACGTTCGTTCATTTAGCACAAACGGAATGGTTTGCAGGAGAAAATTTTACTCTGCTTTCTCAGTCTGTTTCCTAGTGACGGTAGGAAGATCCTGCAGTTTTCACTTTAAAACCGAGTTGGAGCTAGTACATCCCCGTATATATGTATGGAATGGATTTTGCAACTGGAAAGAAACTTTGTGTTCCCAACAGGCAAGGTGAAGGACGGCTTTCACACACACTTATCTCTCAGAATTGAGCATGTGGAGAGACGTTCTTTCATCTCGCACAAAAGGAACGGGTTGAAGGAGAAACATTTACTCCTGATTCTCAGTTTTTTTCCTAATGCCAGATTTAAGTTCCTGCAGTTTTCACTGTAAAACCGAGTTGGAGCTATTATTTCCCCATATATATGTATGGAGTGGAGTTTGCAAGTGAAAAGAAACTTTGTATTCCCAACAAGCTAGGTGAGGTACGGCTTTCACACACAATTATGTCTCAGAACTGAGCTTATGGAGAGACGTTCGTTCATCTAGCCAAAAGGAACGGTTTGCAGGAGAAACTTTTACTCTGAATCCTCAGTCTGTTAAATAATGCCGGTTTTAAGTTACTGCTGATTTCACTGTAAAACCGATTTGGAACTAGAACTCCCCATATATATTTATGGAATGGGGTGTGCAACTGAAAAGAAACTTTGTGTTCCCAACAAGCTAGATGAAGGATGGCTTTCACACACACATATCTCTCAGAACTGAGCATGTGGAGAGACGTTCGTTCATCTAGCACAAATGGAACGGTTTGCAGCAGAAACTTTTAATCTGGTTTCTAAGTCTGTTTCCAAGTGCCGGTTTGAAGTTCCTGCAGTTTTCACTGTAAACCGAGTTTGTGCTTCTACCTCCCGAAATATATGTATGGACTGGTGTTTGCAACTGAAAATAAACTTGTGTTCCCAAAAAGCTAGGTGAAGGACGTCTTTCACACACACATATCTCTCAGAACTCAGCATGTGGAGAGACGTTCGTTCATCTAGCACAAAAGGAACGTGTTGCAGGAGAAACTTTTACACTCCTTTCTCAGTCTTTTTCCTAGTGCCGGTTTGAAGTTCCTGCAGTTTTCACTGTAAAACAGTTTTGGAGCTTACCTCCCCATTTATATTTATGTAGTGTAGTTTGCATCTGAAAAGAAACTTTTATTCCCAACAAGCTAGGTGAAGACGTCTTTCACACACACTTATCTCTCAGAACTGAGCATGTGGAGAGACGTTCGTTCATCTAGCAAAAGGAATCGGGTTGCAGGAGAAACTTTTACTCTCAATTCTCAGTCTGTTAAATAATGTCTGTTTTAAGTTACTGCAATTTTCACTGTAAAACCGAGTTGGAGCTAGTACCTCCCTGTATATATTTATGGATTGTAGTTTGCAACTGAAAATAAACTTGTGTTCCCAAAAAGCTAGGTGAAATGCGGCTTTCACACACACATATCTCGCAGAACTGAGCATGCGGAGAGACGTTCGTTCATCTAGCACAAAAGGAACGTGTTGCAAGAGAAACTTTTACTCTGGTTTATCCGTCTGTTTCCTAGTGTCGGTATGAATTTAATGCAGTTTTCACTGTAAAAGAGAGTTGGAGCTAGAACCTCCACATATATTTTTATGGAGTGAAGTTTGCTACTGAAAAGATTCTTTGTGTTCCCAACAAGCTAAGTGAAAGACGGTTTCACACACACATATCTCTCAAAACTTAGCATGTGGAGAGACGTTCGTTCATTTGGCACAAACGGAATGGTTTGCAGGAGAAAATTTTACTCTGCTTTCTCAGTCTGTTTCCTAGTGCCGGTTTGAATTTCCTGCAGCTTTCACTGTAAAACCGAGTTGGAGCTAGTACCTCCCCATATATATGTACGGAGCGGTGTTGGCAACTGAAAAGAAACTTTGTGTTCCCAACAAGCTAGGTGAAGGACGGTTTCTCACACACTTAACTCTCAGAACTGAGCATGTGGAGAGACGATCGTTCATCCAGCACAAAGGGAACGGGTTGCAGGAGAAACTTTTACTCTGGTTTCTCATTCTGTTTCCTAGTGCCGGTTTGAAGATCGTGCAATTTTCACTTTAAAACCGAGTTGGAGCTAGTAAATCCCCATATATATGTATGGAAAGGATTTTGCAAC
Organism: Camelus dromedarius; assembly: GCF_036321535.1. NCBI lineage: Eukaryota > Metazoa > Chordata > Mammalia > Artiodactyla > Camelidae > Camelus > Camelus dromedarius. The sequence continues at coordinate 9,701,750 of NC_087470.1, read as the reverse complement.
TGGAAAGAAACTTTGTGTTCCCAACAAGCAAGGTGAAGGACGGCTTTCACACACACTTATCTCTCAGAACCGAGCATGTGGAAAGACGTTCGTTCACCTAGCATAAAAGGAACGGGTTGAAGGAGAAACTTTTACTCCTGTTTCTCAGTCTTTTTCCTAGTGCCGGATTTAAGTTCCTGCAGTTTTCACTGTAAAACAGATTTGGACATAGTACTTCCCCTTATATATGTATGGAGAGGAGTTTGCAACTGAAAAGAAAGTTTGTGTTCCCAACAAGCTAGATGAAGGACGGCTTTCACACACAATTATCTCTCAGAACTGAGCATGTGGAGAGACTTTCGTTCATGTAGCACAAAGGGAACGGGTCACAGTTGCAACTTTTACTCTGGTTTCTCAGTCTGTTTCCTAGTGCCGGTTTGAAATTCCTACAGTTTTCACTGTAAAACCGAGTTGGAGCTAGTACTGCCCCATGTATATGTATGGAGTGGATTTTGCAACTGAAAACAAACTTTGTGTTCCCAAGAAGCTAGGTGAAGAATGGATTTCACAAACACGTATCTCTCAGAACTGAGCATGCGGAGAGAGGTTCGTTCTTCTAGCACAAATGGAACGGGTTGCAGGAGAAACTTTTTCTCTGGTTTCTCATTTTGTTTCCTAGTGCCGGTATCAAGTTCCTGTAGTTTTCAATGTAAAACCGTGTTGGTGTAGGTACCTCCCCAAATATATGTATGGAGTGGAGTTTGCCACTGAAAAGAAACTATGTGTTCCCAACAAGCTAGGTGAAGGACGGCTTTCACACACACTTGTCTCTCAGAAATCTGCATGTGGACAGACTTTCGTTCATCTAGCACAAAGGGATCTGTTTGCAGGAGAAACTTTTACTCTGCTTTCTCAGTCTGTTTTGTAGTGCCGGTTTGAATTTCCTGCAGTTTTCTCTGTAAAACCGAGTAGGACCCAGTACCTCCCCATATATATGTATGGAGTGTGGTTTGCAACTGAAAAGAAACTATGTGTTCCCAACAAGCTAGTTGTAGGAAGGCTTTCACACACAATTATCTCTCAGAACTGAGCATGTAGGGACAATTTCTTTCCTCTAGCACAAAGGGAACGGGTCAAAGGGGAATCTTTTACTCTGGTTTCTCATTCTGTTTCCTAGTGCAGGTTTGAAGTTCCTGCAGTTTTCACTGAAAAACCGAGTTGGAGCTTGTACTTCCACATATATATTTATGGAGTGGAGTTTGCAATTGAGAAGAAAATTTGTGTTCCCAGCAAGCGAGGTGAAGGGCGTCTTTCAAACACACTTATCTCTCAGAACTGAGCATGTGGAGAGACGTTCGTTCATCTAGCACAAAGAGAAAGGGTGGCAGGGAAAATTCTTACTCTGGTTTCTCAGTCTGTTTCCTAGTGCCAGTTTGAAGTTCCTGCAATTTTCACTGTAAAACCGAGTTGCAGCTTGTACCTCCCCATATATATGTATGGAGTGGAGTTTGCCACTCAAAAGAAACTTTGTGTTCCCAACAAGCTAGGTGAAGGACGGCTTTCACACACACTTATCTCTCAGAACTGAGCATGTGGAGAGTCGTTCGTTCATCTAGCACAAAAGAAACGGTTGCAGGGAAATCTTTTAATCTGGTTTCTCAGTCTGTTTCCTAGTGCCAGTTTTAAGTTCCTGCCGTTTCACTGTAAAACCGTGTTGGAGCTAGTACTTCCCATAATATATATATGGAGTGGAGATTGCAACTGAAAATAAACTTTGTGTTCCCAAGAAGCTAGGTGAAGGACGGCTTTCACACACACTTATCTCTCAGAACTTAGCATGTGGAGAGTCTTTCGTTCATCTAGCACAAAAGGAACAGGTTGCAGGAGAATCTTATACTCTGGTTTCTCAGTCTGTTTCCTAGTGCATGTTTTAAGTTCCTGCAGTTTTCACTGTTAAATCGAGTTGGAACTGTACCTCCCCTTATATATGTATGGAGAGGATTTTGCATCCAAAAAGAAACTTTGTTCTCCCAACAAGATAGTTGAAGGCGGCTTTCACACACACTTATATCTCAGAACTGAGCATGTGGAGAGACGTTCTTTCATCTAGCACAAAGGGAACGGGTCACAGGAGAAATTTTACTCTGGTTTCTCAGTCCGTTTCCTAGTGCCGTTTTGATGTTCCTGCAGTTTTCACTGTAAAATCTTGTTGGAGCTTGTACCTCGACTTATATATTTATGGAGTGGGGTTTGCAACTGAAAAGAAACTTTGTGATCCCAACAATCTAGGTGAAGTACGGATTTCACACACACTTATCTCTCAGAACTGAGCATGTGGAGAGACGTTCGTTCATGTAGCACAAAGGGAATGGGTTGCAGGAGAAACTTTTACTCTGGTTTCTCAGTCTGTTTCCTTGTGCCGGTTTGATGTTCCTGCAGTTTTCATTGTAAAACGCTTTTGGTGCTAGTACTTCCCCATATATATGTATGGAGTGTAGTTTGCAACTGAAAATAATCTTTGTGTTCCCAACAATCTAGGTGAAGCACGGCTTTCACTCACACTTATCACTCAGAACTTAGCTTGTGGAGAGACGTTCGTTCATGTAGCACAAAGGGAATGGGTTGCAGGAGAAACTTTTACTCTGGTTTCTCAGTCTGTTTCCTTGTGCCGGTTTGAAGTTCCTGCAGTTTTCACTGTAAAACCGAGTTGGAGCTAGTACCTCCCCTTATATATGTATGGATTGGTGATTGCAACCAAAAAGAATCTTTGTGTTCCCAACAAGCTAGGTGAAGGACGGCTTTCACACACAATTATCTCTCGGAACTGGGCATGTGGAGAGACGTTCTTTCATCTAGCACAAAGGGAACGGGTTGCAGGAGAAACTTTTATTCTGGTTTCTCAGTCTGTATACCAGTGCCGGTTTGAAGTTCCTGCAGTTTTCACTGTAAAACCGAGTTGGAGCTAGTACCTACCCATATATATGTGTGGATTTGAGTTGGCAACTGAAAAGAAAGTTTGTTTTCCCAACAAGCTAGTTGAAGTACGGCTTTCACACACACTTATCTCTCAGAACTGAGCATGTGGAGAGACGTTCGTTCATCTAGCACAAAATTAACGGGTGGAAGGAGAAACTTTTACTCCTGTTTCTCAGTCTTTTTCCTATTGTTGGTTTTAAGTTCCTGCACTTTTCACTGTAAAACAAAGTTGGAGCTAGTGCCTCCCCATATATATTTATGGAGTGGTGTTTGCAACTGAAAAGAAACTTTGTGTTCCCAACAAGCTAGCTGAAGGACGGCTTTCACACACACATATCTCTCAGAACTGAGCATGTGGAGAGACGTTCGTTCAACTTTCACAAAGGAATGGTTTGCAGGAGTAAATTTTACTCTGCTTTCTCAGTCTGTTTCCTAGTGCCGGTTTGAATTTCCTGCAGTTTTCAATGTAAAACCGAGTTGGAGCTTTTACCTCCCCATATATGTGTATGGATTGAAGTTGGCAACTGAAAAGAAACTTTGTGTTCCCAACAAGCTAGGTGAAGGACGGCTTTCACACACACTTATCTCTCAGAACTGAGCATGTGGAGAGACGATCGTTCATCTAGCACAAAGGGAACGGGTTGCAGGAAAAACTTTTTCTCTGGTTTTTCCATCTGTTTCCTAGTGCCGGTTTGAAGTTCCTGCAGTTTTCACTGTAAAATCGAGAAGGAGCTTATATCTCCGCATATATATGTATGGAGTGTAGTTTGCAAATGAAAAGAAACATTTTCTTCCCAACAATCAATTTGAAGGACGGCTTTCACACACACTTATCTCTCAGAACTGGGCATGTGGAGAGACGTTCTTTCATCTAGCAAAAAGGGAACTGGTTGCAAGAGAAAATTTTACTCTTGATTCTCTGTCTTTTTCCTAGTGACGGGTTGAAGTTCCTGCAGTTTTCAATGTAAAACAGAGTTGGAGCTAGTACCACACCATATATATGTATGGAATGAAGTTTACAACTGAAAAGATACTTTGTGTTCCTAACAAGCTTGGTGAAGGACGGCTTTCACACTCACTTATCTCTAAGAACTGAGCATGTGGAGGGACGTTTGTTCATCTAGCACAAAGTTAACGGGTTGCATGTGAAACCTTTACTCTGGTTTCTCAGTCTGTTTCCTAGTGCCGGTTTGTAGTTACTGCAGTTTTCACTGTAAAACCTTGTTGGGGCTGTACCTCCACATATATATATAAGAAGTGGAGTTTGCACCTGAAAAGAAACTTTGTGTTCCAAACAAGCTAGTAGAAGACGGTTTTCACACACACTTATCTCTCATAACTGAGCATGTGGAGAGACGTTCGTTAAACTACCACAAAGGGAAATGGTTGCAGGGGAAACTTTTACTCTGGTTTCTCAGTCTATTTCCTAGTGCGGGTTTTAATTTCTTGCAGTTTTCACTTTAAAACCGATTTGGAGCTACTACTTCCCCAAATATATGTATGGAGTGGAATTTGCAACTGAAAAGAACTTTGTTTTCCCAACAATCTATGTGAAAGACGGCTTTCACACACAATTCTCTCTCATAACTGAGCATGTGGAGAGACATTCGTTCATGTAGCACAAAGGGAACTGTTTGCAGGAGAAACTTTTACTCTGGTTTCTCAGTCTGTTTCCTTGTGCCGGTTTGATGTTCCTGCAGTTTTCATTGTAAAACGCTTTTGGTGCTAATACTTCCCTATATATATGTATGGAGTGTAGTTTGCAACTGAAAATAATCTTTGTGTTCCCAACAATCTAGGTGAAGCACGGCTTTCACTCACACTTATCTCTCAGAACTTAGCTTGTGGGGAGATGTTCGTTCATCTAGCACAAAGGGAATGGGTTGCAGGAGAAACTTTTACTCTGGTTTCTCAGTCTGTTTCCTTGTGCCGGTTTGAAGTTCCTGTAGTTTTCACTGTAAAACCGAGTTGGAGCTGGTACCATCCCATATATATGTATGGATTGGAGTTTGCAACTGAAAAGAAACTTTTTGTTCCCAACAAGCTAGGTGTAGTACGGCTTTCACACACACTTATCTCTCAGAATTTAGCATGTGGAGAGATGTTCGTTCAACTAGCACAAATGGAACGGGTTGCAGGAGAAACTTTTACTCTGGTTTCTCAGTCTGTTTCCTAGTGCCGGTTTGAAGTTCCTTCAGTTTTCACTTAAAATACTTTTGGAGCTAGTACTTCCCTATGTATATGTATGGAGTGTAATTTGCAACTGAAAAGAAACTTTGTGTTCCCAACATGCTAGGTGAAAGACGGCTTTAACACACAATTCCCTCTGAAAAGTGAGCATGTGTAGAGACGTTCGTTCATGTAGAACAAAGAGAACGGTTTGCATTTGAAACTTTTACTATGGTTTCTCAGTCTGTTTCCTAGTGCTGGTTTGATGTTCCTGCAGTTTTCACTTAAATTACTTTTGGAGGTATTACTTCCCCATATATATGAATGGAGTGTAGTTTGCAACTTAAAAGAAACTTTGTGTTCCCAACAAGCTAGGTGAAGGACGGCTTTCACACACACTTATCTCTCAGAACTGAGCATGTGGAGAGACTTTCTTTCATCTAGCACAAAGGGAACGGGTTGCAGGAGAAACTTTTACTCTGGTTTCTCAGTCTTTTTCCTAGTGCCGGATTTAAGTTCCTGCAGTTTTCACTGTAAAACAGATTTGGACATAGTACTTCCTCTTATATATGTAAGGAGAGGAGTTTGCAACTGAAAAGAAAGTTTGTGTTCCCAACAAGCTAGATGAAGGACGGCTTTCACACACAATTATCTCTCAGAACTGAGCATGTGGAGAGACTTTCGTTCATGTAGCACAAAGGGAACGGGTCACAGTTGCAACTTTTACTCTGGTTTCTCAGTCTGTTTCCTAGTGCCGGTTTGAAATTCCTACAGTTTTCACTGTAAAACCGAGTTGGAGCTAGTACTTCCCCATGTATATGTATGGAGTGGATTTTGCAACTGAAAACAAACTTTGTGTTCCCAAGAAGCTAGGTGAAGAATGGATTTCACAAACACGTATCTCTCAGAACTGAGCATGCGGAGAGAGGTTCGTTCTTCTAGCACAAATGGAACGGGTTGCAGGAGAAACTTTTTCTCTGGTTTCTCATTTTGTTTCCTAGTGCCGGTATCAAGTTCCTGTAGTTTTCAATGTAAAACCGTGTTGGTGTAGGTACCTCCCCAAATATATGTATGGAGTGGAGTTTGCCACTGAAAAGAAACTATGTGTTCCCAAGAAGCTAGGTGAAGGACGGCTTTCACACACACTTGTCTCTCAGAAATCTGCATGTGGACAGACTTTCGTTCATCTAGCACAAAGGGATCTGTTTGCAGGAGAAACTTTTACTCTGCTTTCTCAGTCTGTTTTGTAGTGCCGGTTTGAATTTCCTGCAGTTTTCTCTGTAAAACCGAGTAGGACCCAGTACCTCCCCATATATATGTATGGAGTGTGGTTTGCAACTGAAAAGAAACTATGTGTTCCCAACAAGCTAGTTGTAGGAAGGCTTTCACACACAATTATCTCTCAGAACTGAGCATGTAGGGACAATTTCTTTCCTCTAGCACAAAGGGAACGGGTCAAAGGGGAATCTTTTACTCTGGTTTCTCATTCTGTTTCCTAGTGCCGGTTTGAAGTTCCTGCAGTTTTCACTGTAAAACCGAGTTGGAGCTGGTACCACCCCACATATATGTATGGAATGGAATTTGCAACTGAAAAGAATCTTTGTGTTCCCAACAATCTAGGTGAACGATGGCTTTCACACACAATTATCTCTCAGAACTGAGCATGTGTAGAGACGTTCGTTCATCTAGCACAAATGGAACGGATTGCAGGAGAAACTTTTACTCTTTTTTCTCAGTCTGTTTCCTTGTGCAGGTTTGAAGTTCTTGCATTATTCACTGTAAAACCGAGGTGGAGCTAGTAGCTCCCCATATATATGTATGGGGTGTATTTTACACCTTAAAGGAACCTTTGTGTTCCCAACAAGCTTGATGAAGTACGTCTTTCACACACACTTATCTCTCAGAACTTAGCATGTGGAGAGACTTTCTTTCATATTTCTTCATGTGGTGGGACGTTCTTTTATCCCGTTAATATGTAGAGTGTATTTTAATAACACCTTCTCTGATTTCTCTGTTAGGATTCAACGGTCGGTTTTCATGTAAATCTTGTTTGCTCTTTAAAATGCTTTTGCAGTTGTGCTTGCCCTGGGATATGTAAGTAATGTTTTTTCTCTAGACCAGTAGATCTTGTTTTCCAAGAAGTTATGTGAAGGACTTCTCCAACACACATACTGATGTGGAAATTCACCATGTGCTGAGACGTTCTATCATCCAGTATTTAAGTTAAGTAATACAGTATCACTTACTCTGTTTTCTCTGTTTGTTTCTCAAAACCGGTTTCCAAGAAAAATTTTTTGCACTGGAAAACCGATTTGGTCCTAATACATAGCCATATGTATGAAAGCAGTGTAGTTTCCCCTGGCCAAAATCTCTGGTTTCCCAACAAGCCAGTGGAAACGTGGCTTCCATACGCATACAGACCTAAAAATTTAGCATGTATAGAGGCATTATGTCATCCAGTATAAAATACAAGGGGACTTCTAGAGACACATTCTCTGATTTCTCAGAATGTTTCCTGATGCCGGTTTCAAAGTTAAAGCCGTTTCCTGTGGATAACCGTTTTGGAGATTGTGCCTCCCTTTACATATATATTTAGTGTAGATGCTCTAAGACAGAAGCTCTGTGTACCCAAAAATCTAGTTTTACAACAGCTTCCACACAGATTGAGATGTCAGAAGTGATCATGTGGAGAGGCTTTGTTACATCCGTCATAAAAGGTAGAGTGGCATGTAGAAACACTTACTGTCTTTTCTCAGCATGATACTTAAAGCCGGTCTCTAGTAAAATCGGTTTGCAATGGAAAAGCACGCTGGAGTTTTTGCCTCCCCTTTGATATGTAACTAGCCTATTTCCCCGTGGCCAGAAACTCTGGGTTTCCAAAAACCTAAGTGAAGGAGGCTGCAACACATATTCCGTTCCCAAAATGGTACATGTGGGGACACATTCCTTTATTTAACGTAAACAGCAAGGCTACACCTCAAGCACTTACCATGATTTCTCAGCATGATTTCTAGAGTAGGTTTAAAGCTAAAAGCATTTTTCTCTCAAAAACCTTATTAGAGCTTGTTCCTTCTCTTATATTTATAGGTCGTGCAGTGCCCCTAACACCAAAATTCTGTGTTCCAACAGGGTTGGTGAAGGATGATTTGCAAACACATTCAGTTTTCTCTCCTCCTCACTCTTCTGCTAAGGGAACCATGCAGGTTGTCTATTCTGGAAGCCAAGGAAAGTTTTTTCATTTAGGATCAGCCTTGGAGAAAACAGACCTGCTTCTGCTTCTGCTTCTTTTCCCTGCTAGATTTCCTCTTGATGCATTTCCAGATCCTCACGAGTGAGTTCCTGTAACCAAGAAATTATTTCAAAGAAAATGAGCAGGTTTCCGTAAGGCCGCTACTTCTTTTATATTCTTGCTTTTTAATACCTCATTTCCATCTCTTTATCTCCAGGTATCTTATTTCTATGTTCTTTGGTTGGGGCTGAAGTCTAATCAGCAATAGTGTAGAAATTATTGCTTGATATTACTGATCTATTTCCTTTCCATGGATATTTGAATTATCATTGGATTTTAGGGAAGATACTTTCTTTAAAAAAATTCTGGTAAGTATCTTGTGGGTGATTCTGATTCTCTTTGTCTAGAATTATAATGCTTAATTTCTGAATAAGTGATGCTTTCATAGAGCTCAAAATTCCAAAGGTTTGAGCTCCACCACTGTCCCGAAGCCTTTCAAACTTTTCCTTGGGGGCACTCAGAATTGCGTGTGTCTCTGTGTGTGTGTGTGTGTGTGTGTGTGTGTGTGTGTGTGTCCTTCTGGACTTAGTTTAGCCTGAAATGAGCAAAAGGAAGTACCCCTCTTTTTACACAAACAGCAGACGACTTTCAAAATTTATAACTTTTAAAAATATATGAACTGTAATGTTGTAGAATTTTACAAGAGGCAGTGACCTTCAGAGCTGTCAATAATGGAGGCAGAACAGTTGGAAGGACAGCAGGTGCTCGTGCTCAGTGGCTGAAGTCACAGAACATCCACGGCCACCTCTGGTTAATCTTATAGAGTTGGTGCTGTCTGCAGGCATTCAGGGCTGTGCCCCCCTCCCCACCAAATATATATATTAGGAAAACTGGTGAGCCTCAGTATGAGAAACAATAAAGTATTAGAATGGGAAATTGAGTATATTGTTTTTAAAAAAAAATTAGCATCCAGGTAGTTTAATTTCAGCTCCTAATAGACTGATGTGATGACATTGACATGGATGCGTAAACACCTGTAAGATCAAGGGACAGGACCGGAGACTCTGAAGCAGCAATCACCACACACAACCTTCACTGCTGTCCTTGACAACCTTATTGAATTACTTGATTTAAAATAGACTATAGATGTTAAACATCATCATTTTGAGAAAGCAGATCTTTTGAAATCTTATATATTAATGTAACTGAATTGGATAAAGAAATGCTAAATGTGTAATAAAGTATCCAAAGAGGTAACGATTACTGTAAACACCACAAATTGAAGAGGACCACAGCATAATGTGCATATATAGTTTAATGATCTGGAAGAATCACTCACCATTGTATTCAAGACATCTAGAGATGATGTTAAATGTGGTTGTCCTTGGATAGATTTTTGTGAATGTTAGAATGAAATCAGGGTCAAGCACACAAGTTTAGTTTAAAAGCAAAAGGTGAAACAGACTTCTTTTCAAAAAGCTATTGTGTCTGGTTAGAAATCATCGAACCCATGGGTCAAGGGAAGGAAAAAAAACCTAGTGACCACGTGACTGTTTCAGGAGCTGGTAGTAAAATGAAAGTTGACAATAGTGTAAATTAGATATGATATTGATGTCCAACTGACCCAATGATTTTTAGTCCATGTGTAAAAAATATATCAAAGAATAAATACTGATTTATGTGTTCTCAGCTCTGTTGCCCCCCTTCAAGCCTGCATTCTGGTTGGGAAAATAAGAACTTCTACTGCAGGGAGGAGGATTTTCAAAAAAGGAGTGTCCCCCAACCCAGAAAATAAAGAAAAAGTAGACGACCACTGTAGAGACACAGGGAGATCTGTTGAGCCAGATGACACTTGCTTTACTATCAATTAGTTGGAGGCACAGCTTTTTGATGAGTTGGGTAACGTATTGCTGCCTTTCTCAAGGTATTGCCCACGGCTCTTGAGAAGCGATGAAGTGGGGCCAAGGAATTAGCCTCCGAACGCCCTTTGCCATGGATGTTGTCTCTATTTTCCACTTTTAAGCTTTAGCTTAGACAAGTTGCCGTGGCTTGCCAAGTGAGCTACAGACAGTAAGTACATCTTGAAGCACACGGCTCTTTCCTCCTCACTGCAGCAGGGAACCTCTGCATTGGAGCATCCTGAGATGTCATTGGTGGTCATTTTTCATGTTAGGAATCAGTAAGGATGCTATGTCCACATGGATGAGGAGGGTAAGGTTTCAGTCTCTAAAGTGTAATAATGGGTTTACCTTTTCACTTAAAGAGTCTCACATCAACAAATGCGGGTCTGTTCTGGACCAAGAAGAAACAAGTGTTTCAAAAATAACAGCTTGAAAGGTCAGTGGGACATGCCAGGCATCTTCTTCATGTCTTCAAGTTCGGGTATCAAACATGGGTTTCCTATCCTGAGTGATACTGACAATTTGTCATGCTCTGTGCCTCATGTATACCAAAGGCTTTCCTAGATAAAATGTCTAGAAATGGTATCATTCTTGATATCTGTTAAACAGGGGAAGATGAAGGAATTAAATTTAGTCCCTAATGTGCATTGATTTTTTTAAAGACATCAATTTTATAGAAACTTTTGAAGAATTAAAGTGACAGAAAATTGCAAAGCACCTTCTCCTTCTGGTAGAAAACTATTCTGTTTTCGTTTTTTGAAGAATGTGACATAGAATCAGTACTAATATTGTTTGTATTGTACTTAGTGTTTACAGAGTGATTCACAGATATTCTCCTATTTCATCTGTGCAATGACCTCTGGAAGATAAGATTTCCTAGTTATGCTTTTTAATGTCTGTTTCCTAACTCTGTCTAAAAGCAGATTGATTGAGCTCCATTTTCTCAATTTAGAAGGCTGGACTGATTAATTGTGTCAGAACATTCCAGGAGGCAGAGGAAAGGAAGAGACAGGGGTTCTACACGATGGAAGCTGCTCCTGAAATGATTTGACCAGCAGCCTTATCCATTTATCCCAAGGCTGGAAAGAAAAGACAACCCAAGGCAAGGAAAACAGGGAGCCCACGAGACTCCAACCTTGGCACGTAGAGTCAAGGCTGTCCTCCTGTGCCTTGGAGAAGAGGATGCTTTGTGTCTCTGTTCTATAATCTCTGTTTTGCTTTTTCTCCACAGTGTCTTGTTTTACTAGCATATGCTGAAACTTGATTTACATTTCATAGCATTAAAACAAAAATCAGGAACTCTTTATCATTTATTAACAATTTGGTAAATAGTTTTTGGTGAATCTTTAACTTTATTATTAGGACTTACTGTGGCAATGTACAACACCTACTTCCCCAGAAAACAGCAGCAGCTTACACATGCTAAACTTGTATTTCCCTCTTACATAAAGAAGTCAAGCAATCGGTACCACAGGGCTGGTTTGCATGAAGGTCCCAGGGTCAGAGAACCAGATGCCTCTTATTTTCAGCCCGTCAACTTGATGGCCCAAAGTGTCTGCCTGAGGGTCAAAAATCAGGCCCACATTCCAGGCAGCAGAAAGGAGGGAAGAAAGGTGCTTCAGTTCCCTTTTAGGTTGGTTCTGTAAAGTCCCAGGTAGCTTTCCTGCTTTTACCTTGCTTTAGACAGAGGGCTGAGAGACAGCTTGCTATGAGGTAACCTCAGCTCAAGACCAGCCATCTCCCTCGAGGGGAGGGGAGGGAGGGGGCAGGGAGGCACTGCTCATCCTGCACATGGTGTAAGACACCACGATGAGATGCCGGGGGCCTCTGCAATCCATCCATTGCTTTGGGCTGCACTGATCGGTTGGTAACGGTTGAGATTTTCCCGTTGAAGTGCGTGTATGCTTGAACAATTGCTCGGTTCATTTAAACTAGTGGCTACCAGAGCACGTTGGAGAACACATTTGTTCTCACCTTCTAGCCAGTGACTCTCCCGCCATGTTTCTGTCCTACTGTTCATTTCCACCTTATTTTCCAAGACTCCCGGAGGAAATGTAAGCAGCCTGATGCTCAAATGCTTTTCTGTGTGATTCCCCCCTTGTTCTTTGAAGGAAAAACAAATTGCCTAGAGAACAGTGGACGAAATGCCAACCCTCCATTTCTTTAAGGGTCTGAGATTTGGTGTTAGGAAATAGAAGAAATTTCCAGAAACACCCTTAAGAAACATTATTTCTTTCAAATGTGATTTGGAACAACAAAGGACAATATATTTTATAGCACAGCTTTTAAGACAAATGAATTGGCAGTAAGTTCGCATAATGAAACTTCCAACGTCTTTATATTTCTCCTGGAATTTCCATGGTTCTTGGTGTAAATTTTTAATACTTAATACCAGCTTTCTATTCTTTCTCTTCCTGTAGTTGTAGAGTTAACTTGAAAATAGCTTGTTGTGTCACTGAGAAAGCCTCCTGGTCAGCCTTCTAGTTAAACAGCTTGTGTGCATTTCGGTGGCAGGTGTGCTAAATAGTAGTTTTCAGGCACTTGAGGGATGCCCATCACACAGCACTGCGGGAGCCTATTTCTCACCCACGACAAGGTGAGACCCTCCTTTCCTCCGCTGCCTCACCCAGGCCCCTGCATTCTGGTTCTTTCTCACCACCCATTTTCATAAAGTTCAGCCCTGCACCAGCAGAGCAAGTCTTGGTTTCTCAAAGACCAGGAACTTAGTTCAAGGTTTTCTGTTAAAGGACAGTGTATAAAATCAGGCAAATTGATATGTCTTTTGAGGCCTCAGGATCTCTGCATTTAAAACAAGAACTTGAGTTACAATACTATTCTCTTCCACTTTTGAAATTCTAAAGCTCCACACAATAGCTTTTTTAATTGCTAAAATTTTTTTCTAGACTATATTTTTCGAAGATTCACAAATATCTGTTAATTTATATTTAAAGATGTTATATTTAAGAAATGGAATAATTATTTACATTTAAATAGGAATTTAAGTCAAGAAATATTTGATACTGAATGTTTACTCTGAGTTCAAGTATGTAAGCTTAATTTTTGTGGTACTGTCAATAAACCACAAAACGTGAGAGTTGTTGGTTAAAGTTTATCTGGGGCAAAATAAGGACCAGAGCCCAGGTGACAGCATCTCAGAGAGCTCGGAGGAACTGCTCTGAAGAGGAGGGGGAGCTCAGAATTATATAAGATTTCAGTGAAGGGGGACGTGCGGTCCAATACAAGTTTAGGCAGAGGCTGCTGCTAGTCAAGAAGCAGGTGTCTCTGTTAATGATTTTAGCGCTTTTCTAGATAGGAGGGTATGTAAGAATTTGGGCACATAAAATTTCCTGAAAATGTCTAACTATCTGAAGACTCTTCTGCCCATTTTCCCAGAGCACAGAACGCCCCATTCCTGATCTCCACACTTAACTACTTTCAGAGGGTGTTGAAAGTCAGCAGCTGCAGTGGCTCATGACTTAACCAAATCAGAGGCAGATGACAAGTGCCAATTTTTAGTTGACAATATGTATATATTGTAGGAAAAAATGTTACTTTCCAACCCTACCCGTGTTCTAGTTTTAGTTAGAGATCAACGGATAACTGTGTTCGATGACTTAGGTCAGACGAGGGGGCGACGGTGTCGTCTCGTGAGCCGGCCAGTGCTCTATGTCAGCCTCCTTGATCACATTCAATTTTCTTTCTCTTCAAACAGTATGCTTCTGATTTTGTGAAGTTTGGAGCCTGTCCTGAGCACATGGGGTCTGGAGGTGGCCCTGTTCCTGTGGTCTTTGTTTATTCTGTGAATTATGGTGTGAATCTTTATGTGCCCAAGCTTCATCATAATTTCAAACTTAAAGGATTTAAATATGGGAGATGGATGCCACGTTCTGGGAATAGATTTTCAGGATAACAGCCAGGATTCGTAAAAAGTAGGGAGAATGGATACAGCCTTCAAAAAAGAAATGCTATTTTACAATTTCTTGTAGACAAATTAAAGTGCTTGTTGGGATTCTATCAGGAATGTTTAATTGGGAGACTTGCCTCCCATTTTCATGAAACAAAATAATTTTATTATTTGTTTAGTGCCTACTGTCTGGCAATGAAGTAGCCCCTTTGCATACAGTTTTATCATTTAATCTCTACAAAGAGTCCCAGGAGAACACATGTGTCACCGGTGAGGGAACCAAGGTCATCCAGGGTATGTGGCTGGAAGGCAGATGGGCTGGAGGGCTTACCCTCCTTCAGGCTGAGACAGAGACACCAAGGTTTATTGACAAGCATGTTGCAGAATGGCTTACTTAATACTTTGCTTCCTTGATGAAGTGGATCTCTTGAAATTGTTTATGTCTGGCTTATATTCCCCTCTCTCCTCTGCCTCAGGACTTCTCGTAAGTAGAATGAATTCAGCCTGAACTGATTCAGGAAAATCAGAAAATATAAAATTAGCTCACACAAATGTCTGATTAGTCCTTGTAATTCAGTAATTCCTAAAACTCCTAGAAATGCAAGGAAGGTGTGTTACCTCGGGGACTGAGTGCATTTGAAGAGTGAGAAATTTAGTGTGATCTGGTAAAGGCACAGGCTCTATAGACAAAGATCCGGGTTTGGATCCTGGCTCCACCAAGTACTGGAAACATGACCACACATAGCCTCAGTTTCTTCATGTGTTAAATGGGCTGATGGAGCTCACCTCTAAGCAGTCAGGTCAAAATAAGATGGTACGAGTGACTCTCAGGCAGAATGCTTGGCAAAGTGCTAGTTGCTCTTGCTGCTTTATAATGTCTTAGGTAATTCCATTGTCCATTGGCTTGCAAATATCTCCTCATTTGATTTAAGAAATATAGCATGCCTTAAGAATTTTAAAATAAGGAATGAAGATTTACTGGTTAATGCTGGGTGTATTTTTATAGGTCATTTATTAAAAACAAGTAGTTCTCTAAACAGAATTTATTCAGTGTGCCTAGAATATGATTCAGTTAAAAATGATTTTCCTTTAAATTCTTTTCAGAAATTTTCTGTGATATTTTTATCGATTAGTAGTTGAAGTTTTCTGAGGAGGGGTTACATTTTGAAAAGATTATTCTAGTAACAATTGATATATTAAATAAATGATTCATATCCCTGGACAGCGTAAAGCCCTGTTTTTTTTTTTAAATATATATAATTTTGGGGCTTAGTTCTATGTCATTTTATTGGGCAGAAGTATTTCCCATTTCCATTTTACAGGCAGAGAAGAGTCATACGATACTCATTACACAAGAGCAGCAGAGGCTGATTAATTTGGGCAGAGGAGGAAACGTGTGTGGAGAAAAAATCCTTATTCTCAAACTGGACACATTCTGCAGTGCTGTGCAGCTGGAACGGTTTTGAATTTGCTTCTGGGCTGTCCTAGGTTTCGGCCCATGTGCCTGGAAAGGTCACTCGGGCAAACATGCTAATTTAAGAAGTTTGTCATTCTAAATGCTCTTAAGAGGATTAAACAAAGTCCACAGCAAATAAATGAACATGTTTGGAATGTTTTCCACCCTCATGTAATTTCCAGAAAACAGACATGATTCACTTGCTAAACCAAACACACAGGTATATTAATGAGCCTGGTTCACATGACTGGACAGCACGGAGGGAGCCTCATCTATTGGCGTGGGTTCTGCTGCAGGAACCGCACCTGAAGGTTTAATTAGAATTTATTTCCAGCGAGTGCTGCTCCAGCCTTTTTCTCCCCAATGTAAGAAAGCGCCCTCCTTGCCTGGCCATTAGTCTGCAGAACCCCGCGGCTCACACACTCCCCTGCTCATCAGGATGCTGATGGAGCCAGCTTGCTTAGACACACTTAGCTACACTCGCAGCGGGGATCATCAGTCTCTTCTGTGTGTTCACCTCCACGTGCAGGGGAGAAAATCGAGTTTTGCTGGAGACAAACGCTAATTGACCACCAGTTGTTTCAGAGGGACTGTGATGTTGAAAACTGGAGTCCCTTTCATTTTTATATGTTGGATGCAGACAAACTGCACGGCGACACCCCCACTGTAAGTACACCTACCAGGGAGGGGGTCGGAATTTTGATCTGCACGTATTCAGATCCTGGCACTGGTCAGCTTACAGTGTTCTCGCTGGGTTTGGGAGACTGTTTCCGTAGTGACTTATTTGGTTTCCAATAAATTTGCACAGCCGTCTCCTTCAGTCGAGTTCTGATGAGTTCAGTTGGGAGGGGCATGTGAAATTGGGGCGGGCAGAGGGGTGCAATGAAGACTAGACACCATCTGGTTACCTCTCATTTTTTATGGGCCCCAAAATGCTTGTCTTGTTTTCTTTTCTCCTCCATCTACCCCTTCAGGTCAGGGAGTCGTCTTCAAGAATTTCATCCTAAAATATAAAGTAATGAAGAAGGCAGTGTGTCTCTTTGGTTGATTTCATTTGACTTGGGTTCATTGTTAAAGATTTTCCAGTGAGGAGTTTGTGAGCTTTTAAAAGCTGGAAGTGCAGCACAACCAAGGAGAGAAAGTCAGAGAAACGAGTCAGCGGCCCCTGTGAGGTCTGCAGGACGAAGGCAGGAAGTGGGGCGGAGGCAGCACCGTGGCCCCCCCTGTATCCCTGAGGCCAACGTGGGCATGAAAAGCCAGCTTCTCTTTTCGCCATGTGTTCTACCAGGTCTCCAACTAAAGGAATGTGAGGAGATTTGGAGAGGCCTTACCTTTTACCCTGTTGTCAAACATCTTTAATGCTGACTCTATTTATTCAAGATGACACAGAGATCACCTGCAGAGCTTGAGGGAGCGGTGCTTGCTTCCTGACTTGCCCGCCCCAGGCTCACTCATCAGACTCCTGATTCTTGCAGGCACTGCAGTGCCCGTGGGGGGCGCTCTGCTCCTGGGGGGTCTCTGCTCCTGTGGGGGGAGCTCTGCTCCTGGAGGAGCTGGGCACTGGAGTGCTCACATTGGAGCCGGTCGCACAAGCGCTGATCCCTCACCACGTGATGAGCCCTTTGTGTAAGTAGTAGAGGTGGGAAACAGAGTCTTCCTGTGTCTACGGAGTTCTCCAGTAAAGCCAACTTGGAGGAAAGAAAGAAAATACCTACTGTTCCATGACTGTGTCCTAAGGGTTTAAAGCTCACTGCAGGGCACACGTGAGATCTCATCCAGTAAATATTCTGCGGTCTTGACTCTGACATGTCATGAATTTGGCATTCTCATAATGTTATTTCTCTTAAAATATGTCTAAGCAATCATTTTTGTGTGATGGTTATGTGTGCGTAATGGTCCTGAAGAAACTGTTGTGGATGGAAGTGTGGGCATCAGTGGTACCAGAATGGCTGGTGGCCCTGGGGGCTGCCCGAGCTCCACACCATTTGTTACCAGCAGTCTTTCAGGTCGCATCTTATTCCAGAGCTCACCGGGGCTCCCATCTCTCACTACGTGTCTTGAGAGAATATTTGTTCAGAGGGTAGGGGACAGGGTGCTTCCAAGTCTGGGTTCTGGGGTTCCCTGTCTAAAGGTGGCACTGGACAAATCCTTTATTCATGGGGTAATTAAGCCACACAGTCTCGTGGTTAATTTGGCCTCCCTGTCCTTCTTCATGTTAGGAGCTGGAGGGCTTGGGTAAGGCCCCCAAACCTGTTTTTGGTAAGCTTTCAGCCCTACCACACAACCTGGGTTGTCCCGTTTCAGTCACATGACTTTGATTTTTGCAGGTAGGTGTGACTCCTGGACAGTGCCTGGAACTTCCAGGTTTCCCCTGCAGTAGGAACACTGAAGAAATTTCAACCCGTAAGTTGTGTTTGGGGGCCTCGAGGACAAGTATGGACCCACAGAAAGATATCTGGATGGGTGGCGATCAGGCCCGAGTCTTGGAAGGACAGAGATTCCATTATTGTTGTAACAGTGAACTTAAGGGAGGAATTCGGGAAGGTCTGATGCAATTGAGGTTAAAAATATTATCTGGCTTTTATTGTTAGCAGTAGTGGTTTTTAAACCTTAGACCCATTCCCGCTTTTTATAAGAAATATTTTGCAACTTTTCTTTTTTGGTGCCCGGAATTGAACATCATGGAAAGTGTAACCTAAGTATAAATATGATAAACAAATAGACAGGTAGATGGAAAAATGGGGTACCTAAATTCTTATATTATGGGGTATTTTATATTTATGCTAATTAGTGACCTCTCAGGACAAAAGGCACATACAAAGGGAGTCACTTCTAATAAACTGTTTTTCCAAGCCTTACCTAACTGGGAAACAAGTGGCTTCAGAATGTTAGAGCACCTCCCAGGTCCCCGGGGAAATCTCCTTGTCAGAGTTACACTTGCTGATGGTGTCCTGTGCCAAGTGCAAGCAGATGCGGTTCGGAAGCTGCCCGGAGGCTGACTCCGGGGATTCCTTCTCTGTCGCAGCTGTGAGGGAGCCTTGTCTTTCCTGACCACAACCACAGAGGCGATTTTGAATCTCTGAAAACTGCCATACCAGTATATATCACAACACCCACAAGATATGCTGAATAAAGTAGAAAACTTTAAGTGCCTCCTTTAGGATAGAAATAGGATATAAAATAAATCATGATTTAAAAAATTCTAGTGCCAGAATAAGTGCTACATTACACTGGCTGCATTATTAGGTTAGACAACTTCATTACTGCTTTCCATACCACATTTTCTAGTTAGATTTTATTTATCTTTTTTTCCCTAAAGAAAAAAATCATATGATGCATTCTTGTGTCAGAGGTGACAAGAAGAGAGCAAGTGTAAAACCGGAAATCGTGATGCTGGTCAGTCTAATATCAGCTCCGTCACTGCACAGATCATCTTAACTCATTTTACTGCAATTTTTGCAATTACCTTCTCACTTGGAAAATCCCCTGTGTCAGTTAGATTTGCTAGTAAAACAATTTTTTTTTCTTACTTAGTGCATCAGTGATGTTTTCAAGATGGTAAAAAATTTTGCCCATGGCATTTAAACATTTGCTTCTTCTCGTAATTCATGGTTCACGGTCTTGTATTTGTCACAACTGGAGAACTGTGTTTTCTGTGTGCAAATTCTCATTGCTTTGGTGACGCAGGGACACTTGTCCTTACTGGATGGAGTATGATAGTAGTTGTTTGAATTCTCTCTCTAAATCTGGAGTCCTGTGTTATGATCCCTGTTAACTTAAAAAATATGAATATTGTTATTTACCTAAATAGATAACATCACACCAGTGATGTATATCAAATTGGTCCAACTAGGAATTCCAATATTAAATGAGACAGTAATTTCACAACTCACTATTCCAAAAATTTGGATTGATGGTTCAATTATACCAGGGACATTACCTGTTGTAATTGAATCAATCATTGCTTTCTTCAATAAAAGTTTCCATTCCATCTGCTCTATTGTTTTATTGTCCTTCTGTGTTTTGTTTGCTTTCTTTCCCAAATATATATGATTTTGGATTTTGTCATTGAAAATCCTTGCTGGTTTTGCTACCTCATGCTGCAGAGAAAGCCTTGTGACTGTTTTATAGTCACTGATTTCATGGTTGTATGAGTGCTTAATGCCACCTTGCAGGGATGTGGAGACCTAACGAAGTGTGTGCATAAAAGGCTTAGTCTACATTGAGTGCAGGTTTAGTGTGAGCAGCTCATATCATCAGTATCATAGTTAATCCATTACAATCATCCACTGTTAATCAGTGTTATCATTCAAACGTCTCCAGGAGAGGAAATGTAGTATTCTAAATGCAAATCTTTGCCACTCTTTTAGTCAATTCAACACCTTTAAAGCTTTACTGTAATAGGACTGTGTGCCTGGTATCCTTACTTTTACTTCTCCTGACCCAGGACGCGGTCTCCATGGCTGATGATCCATGAGACACTGGATTCTTGGTCCCATGGCTCTGTGTGTTCTGGGACATCTGGGGACTTCAGCACTGTTTTAGGGGCTTTGGGTCCCACCTCTTCATAGCATTGCTGAGATGAGATCTGTGGGTTCACCCTCATTGTTGAGTGTATGGTGCATTTTTTCTAGAACCAACACACGCCACCATGGCAGCACTGCTTTGAGCACGTGCTGGGGCAGCGTGTGCTTGTCAGTTCTTGGGTTTAAATTTTCTGTTCAAATTTCTAAAATGGGGTATATTGACAGATACACTCCATGTAAACAGAAGCTCTGTGGGGTTTTCAGCAACTTCTAAGAGCATAAATATTCCTGAAGCAGCTAATCTTCCTCCCAACAAGTGAGGAGCAAGCCGGCAAGTCCTGGGTGCCTGTGGCGGCCAAGCTGTGCAGCCCAGGCTGCTCACCGAGGAACAAGGAGAAAATTTTAAAAACCTACTTCCATGCTGTCTTACACAGAATCCCAGAAATGAACGTTTTAATATTTAAAGAGGGGTGATTAGTTTTTTTATATATTATTTTATTTTTTTCCTTTTTCAGTATTATTAGGTATAATTATTACAGTTCAACTCCACATACACATTGGATGTAAATACATGTATAGAGTATACTGCATTTTTTTAGTTTACATATATGTACTAATTATTGTTTCTAAGAACAGATTAGAGTTTCAGATTTTTAAACTTACATAGTTACCAGAGGAATAAAGCCAACTACAAAAGAATAATAAACAGAATATGGTAATCCAATCACAAAGGACAGTCATATGTGCTTAAGCATATTCAAGAAATCAAAATAATAATTAGTTCATTTGTGGTCTTATTATTATTGCTATTAATTTTAGATTCCTCATAAATGAAGTCATATGGCATTTTTCTTTCTCTTTCCACCCCACTTCACTTAGAATGACAGTCTTCAGGTCCATCCATGTTGCTGCAAATTGCATCTTTTATGGCTGAGTATTATTCCATTGTAGATATGTATCACCATGTCTTTATCCAGTCATGTGCTGATGGACATTTGTGTTGTTTCCATGTTCCTTGTTCTATGTCCCTTCTGGCAACAATTACTGATTTTAAATATTTTCCACCTTAAAATCCTTCCTGAAGGAGATGTGGTAACAGGAATCAAAAACAGTTACAGCACAGGGTTGTGTGTGATGGGCCCTAGGGCTTGGTAGGAAGGTTGGCAGAAAGGATTTCAGATTCTGATCAAATGATTCCTCCTATTGTAGCCCTGCTGACCGCCTCTCTCACGGCCTGCCCTACTAGTCTGACCAGTCCCTTCTGTGAATCCCACTCTATTGTGCACAAATTTTTTCCAATTGGTGTCATCCCGCAGGGACCTTAGGTGAGGCACCTAAGCTCCTGTGTTGGTTTCTCCCATCAGCCCTTAACTTCCTTGGGAGCCAGGACTGTCTCATTGCCCCAAGGATTCCTAATGCCTAGTGAGATGCCTGATACAGCTGGTACTTAACGAGCACATAAGTCAAATGGAAAAACCTGATCAAAGAAATGGCCCTCATTTTTCAGACATGCCTACATGAGTACATAGGGTAAAATGACATGTTTTCTTGAATTTGCTGTCAAATACTTCAACAAAGGACAAGTAAAAGAACAAAGGTCTGAATAAAGGAAATATGAAAATGTTTGTGAATTCCTTAATCTGGGTGATGGGCTTATTGTACTATATTAATTGATGTATACTTAAGTTATTTTATAATTTTCTTATCATTAGCTGAATAGCAAGTATTAATACGTATTAATTGAAATCCTTTGAGCCGACCAAATTTACCCCACACAAAATCCTTAATTTCCTAGTAGTGTGTCTTACAGAAATCTTTTCCCATAAAGACAGGAAAAAAGGGAAAGACAGATCCGTGCAGTATTTCCACATTGTCAAAAGACCAAAGACCGACACAAAGAAGAGATTCTAAAAAAGATAAAGAGGCTGAAATCAATGTCCTGAAAACCTAGCCAAGATTTCTAAATGTCCCAACTTAACTAACCTCAGCACTGCCACATCAAGAATGGGAAAAGTAGAACCTTGAGGATTTTTTTAAAATAAATAAATAATGATCCAGTTCCTACCACAGGCAATTATGGTAAGAGTGAGTATAAGTTCTAACACCAACTAGTGTACAAATTATAATTTATACTTGATTCAAACTGTTTCTTCTATAAAATCTGAATCTTTTTATTCTTAAGACAGATTTGTGGCATATGACCTAGTGATAAAATTTTCAACTCGCTTGTATTCAAAAAGTTCAACAATGTGAGAGTTTATTACAACAACTATTGCTTTTTGGGAAACCCATGTGCCTTGTCACTCTCTTCCATAAGATTTCCTGTGGAAAATTCAATCCCTCATTCAGGAAGGGGCTGAGCAAACAGTCTTATGGGAAACCTTCATACACTGCAACACAAGAAAATGAAAATGACAGTGAGCAGCCCGTGAAGCCGGCAGACACACACAGCTCACGGCTGTGTTCCCGCCACGACTTTCTGTAACCAGCAGGGAAAATGTGCATTTCAAGAAATAGACATAAACACTTTTCAGGACCTGAGCACATATTTTCCCTTTCAGGGTTTAGTGGGCTTCCATTTAATTCTATGAGAAGTGTTTAAAACAACAGAACAACAGCTGAGATATGGTTTAAAGTAACATTTGTCTTAGTGAAAATAAAGCCAGCTGATAGTTATCATTTTTACTTTATTTGATCTCACTCTCCTACTTTACTTCCCCAACCTCCTCCACAAAATGATGGTGAACATCCCCCTCCTGGGTCAGAAGGCTAAGTAGAAATTACCAATCACATGGAGGTGTGCTTTGTTGTTTTATTTTTCAAAACAAACATGTTTCATTCATGTGATTTAAAATTAAGATCAAGAAACAATCTCTATTCAATGAATGGTAGCCAACACATGTCGTCATAGCTGCTCATCAAATTTGGCCCCACATTACACACATTTACATGGACATGTGACATGTGCTGTCATGGGACATGGTGAGTGGGGACAGGGTCTCTGCTCTCACAGGGCACACAGCCTGGTGGGGGAGGCAGTGTTCAATCATTGCCTTTTTTTTAATGTACTTACAAATTATGGGAAATGTTATTTAAAAAGAACAAAGTGAGTC
Source organism: Camelus dromedarius (assembly GCF_036321535.1). NCBI lineage: Eukaryota > Metazoa > Chordata > Mammalia > Artiodactyla > Camelidae > Camelus > Camelus dromedarius. The sequence goes on along the minus strand of NC_087470.1, from coordinate 9,678,497 downwards.
AATGAAAGTGAAAAATTCAAGGACAGTATTTAGGCTGAGGGAAGACAGGGAACCTCTTTGAAGAGCTGACACTCCACTGAGACCCAAAGGACAACTCCGGTGCTGCAGGTGAAGGGCAGGGACACATTGATAAAGGGCTGATATCCAAAATACACCAAAATCTCTTTAAACTCAACAAGAAGAATGAATAACCTACTTAAAAAATGAGCAAAATGCCTCAACACACACCTCATCATAGAAGGAAACTAGATGCCAAAGAAGTCTATGGAAACATGCTCCACAGCATCTGTCATCAAGGGGCTGCAGACTGAAACAGCGAGGTACCACTGCACACCTGTCAGAACTGCCAAAACTCAGAACACTGACAGCACCAAATGCTGGTGAGGATGTGGAGCGACAGGAATTCTCTTGCATTGCTGGTGGGAATGAAAAATGGCCCAGATACTTTGGAAGACGGTCTGGCAATTTTTTACAAAACTAAACGTACTCCTACCATATGATCTGGCAACTGTGCTCCTTGGTGTTTACTGAACAAAATGGAAACTTACGTCCACACACAAATCTGCATACAGATGTTAATAGCAGCTTTATTCATAATCACCAGAACTCAGAAACAACTAAGCTGTTCTTCAGTAGGTGAATGGATAAATAAACTGTGGTCCAGGCAGAAAATGGACTATTTATGGTGTTAAAATGAAATGAGTTATCAAGGCATGGAAAGACATGGAGGAACCTTAAATGCATATTACTAAGTGAAAGAAGCCAATCTGGGAAGGTTCTGCAACTGTCTGATTCCAATTGTATGGTGTTCTGGGAAAGGCAAAACCACAGAGACTAAAAGATCAGTTGCTGTCAGAGGCTAGAGGGGAAGGAGTAATGAATGAGGTGCAGCACGGAGCATTTTTAGGGTCACTAAGACAGACTACTCTGTATGATGCTGTGATGGTAGAAACGTGTCATTGTACATCTGTCCAAACCCACAGAGTGCACACCACCAAGTGTAAATCCTAGTGTCAAGTATGGGCTCTGGGTGATGATGACGTGTCAGTGCAGGTTCACCCATTGTCGCAAATGCACGCTCAGGTGCAGGCCTCAATAGTGAGGAGGCTGTGGGGACAAACTGCAGTTCATACACCCAATCCAGCCAGAGCCACTGCTGTGAATAAAGCTCTGTGGGTGTGTGGAATGTCCGGCTGCTCTGGCGTCTGAACAGCAGAGCTGAGCAGCTGCACCAGAGATCAGGAGGTTTGCAGACCCTGAAATACTTACTCCCAAGCCCTTGACAGAAAAAGTCTGCTGATCCCTGTTCTAAATGAATCAGAATTCACCCTGATGAGACAGGACAGCAGGGCCCAAACCAGGCATGGTTAATGGGACTGAAGCAATGTTTTAGTTCCAACACCTTTGCTGAAGTCCTGCAGATCCAGCGACAGGCTGTAGCCAGGAAGCGTCTGCAGAAGGGGTCGGTAGCAGGCCTTCCTGCCAGGCTTTGGGATGCCGGGGGCCGCGCGCTGCACGGGGGCCACCCGCTTGAAGAAGGCGGACTTGCGGTGGAAGCCGATCAACTCATAGAGCTCGGAGAGGATGCTGCACGGCTGAATTCTCTCCTAGGAATGCTGAAGCACAGGGAGAAAAGCAACAAGCATCTGAACGAAACATGTAATTGAAAAAAGACACGTAAAAATGGTTTTCCCATAAAACAGAGACCTGAAGACACAGGAAGGAAGAGGAAGGCTTACTTCGTGCACTGATGGGACCGGATGCAGAAATGCAGGGAAGCAGCACTGTGCATTTGCTCCAGACCCCCTTCGGCCCCACCTCTCCACGTTCATCCTGTCGTTTTACTAGAAAGGCCTGTATTCCCTGAAACAGAGGACTCTGCTCCCTACACATGAGACGCAGAGAAAGGAAGGAGCAAAAGAAAGGGAAAGTAAAGGAACAACGTTTCATCTAGACCCTAGTATTTGGGCGGGACTTTCACCAAACACACATCTTCTCAAAGCACAGAGCACACAGTGAGAGGCTGACAGAGTGACTGCGACTTCTGCTCCTTAAGCACCAGCTACCTGCCAGCCCACGCTGCGCCCCTTACTGAATCATTACAATCATCTCAGAAACTATTACTACCAAGGCTCACAGGCAAGGAAATCTGAAACTCGGGGAGGAATTATTATCATCCTGGACAATGTCCCACGACCCAGAATTGTCAGAGCCTCCACAGACTCTGGACTAAAATGTTCCACTTCACCACGGGCCCTGAGCCTCAGGCTGAGGCCACATCAGGTCAGCACGGGCCCAGAGCACGAGTCTGTGGGACAGGGAATGGTCCCACTCGAAGTGCCAGGCCAAGGCCCTCAGGAACCTAGGTAATGAAACCAAATCCCCAAACTCATTTCCAACCCACTGCCCTGTCCGGGAGGACTGCTTGGCACATCTGTGCTGTCACCTGTGCACAGGCTGTGCAAGGGGCCCAGACAGTGACGTGATGTCCCAGTGGAAGTGGCTCGGAGACCGCTTCATCACAGGACAGGCTCTCCCGGCTTCCAACGTTAACTCTCCGTGCCATTTCCAACTGGAAAGTAAGTTTAGACTTGTTTTCCTCTCCTAGAAACAGAGAGTGGTAATATCAGCAGGAAACTCAAGTCTGAGGAAGAGTCTCCTGGCCATCTGGAAGGATAGGCCAGGGAGGGAACAGAGACAGGGATCAGAAAGACCCGTGTTCCAGTCCAAAGTCTGCACATCACTCGCTTTGACAGTTTGCTTATTAATACAGGTGAAAAAATCTAATTATGATTGTTGGGAAAACTAATTGAAATAACGTATGCCACTAGCATACATCTAAAATCCTTCATGAGTGTCCCAGAAATGGAAGTGATCGTGGTTAGTTACTGTCTGCCAAGTCTTGGGTGCTAAGCCCACATCAGCCAGCCAGAGATGTGCCAGAGAATGCCTCACCAGCTAGCAGCCTTCTCCAACTTGGAAACTCACAGTGTCTGAAGAACAGGCAGTGGTGGATGCTTTGGGACACTCTGGAGGTAGCACTCCAGTGATGACTTTAAAAAGCTGGGGAGAATTTAGGGGACCATACAGTACAAATACAGAAAACACATTCCATGTCTGACCACATTCATCTCTAGCCATGATGATTCAGAGAGGAAATACATATTCAAACGTACACCATTTTCCCACATAAGTGCATCAAAACAATTTGGAAAGAATGTAACTTTCTTCTCTAGATCACACAGCGGGGATTACAAGGTTTGTACTGAGAGCCCTAATTGTAAAACATCTGCTAACATAACTGGGTCCACTATCAGTCCATTCAAAGAGAAGGATGGAAAAGAAAAATGCCAAGCTAATATGCTCCACTCTTTGGTGGGTTACAATGTCACAATGGAGACGGACAGGTCATCAAGGAACCACCCTGCCGTGATCACGGAGCCGGGCAACGGGGTGTGCGGCAAGATGTATGACGCAGCCACAGCTGTGCCTGCGATTCTAGGCAGGTATCCAAAGTCACCTCGACATGGCGTCCAATGCTTGTTCCCACGTCCTCATCACCTGAGATGTATTTAAGAGAAATGAAAACTAATAAACGTAAAATACCTTTGGTGGGCACACTGTCCAAAGAGCAAAGTCACAGTTTGACAACTGGCCATCCCGGTTCCCTGGGATTCATTCTTGGAGAACCTTAAAAACCACTCCTCTGTCCTCAAGAAGTGCTGCATATTTGTCCTATCTTTGGCTCAGGGAGACAGCACGTTCACGTGAACTTCAATGTCTGCACAGATTTGACTGTCTTTCTCCAGGTTCATTTGTCCATTCTGAAGAGGCCTGAGTTAAGTCCATCCTCTGTAAGATCAATTCCCTCCAGTGAAAACTCATCGAGCCTGCAATTAAAAGCCAACTGAACAGGACTGTCCTCAGCTAAAAATGTCACCCACCCTTCACTGCTTTCTTAATTTCCTTTCCTGGCTAATTGCAACAGACTAAAACCTCCCTCCACCCAGCTCCCCAACTATGTCAAACAGAAAGTAAGGTCCATATAAGAAGAGACAACTCCATAGTCACCTCTGGATTCCTAGCATATACTAATGTCAATATGATTATGGCTTCTTTCCTTTAAAACCTTTCTGGTTATTTAAATGAGACCTTGGAAGAGAGCTGTTTGGGTCTAGTATCTTGATCCAGAAGACTCAGGAGGCCTTTTTTGGAATGGCTGTTCACTGATTCATTCAAAACACAACTTCTCATTCTGGGAGGAGCTGTGATTTTCTGCCAGGAGATTGTGGTCACTCTCATGCCAGAACAGCTTTAAACTAAATCCTTACTTTGGATTTGTTATTTTACCCTGCTTCCCAAAAAATTGACTTTTCTTAATTTCTTGCCTTGAGGAATGATATTATTCTTTCTTTCTAATTCACCCTTTATTAAACAGGATTCTCAGGACGTGCTTGGCCTTACATAGGATGAGCCATCCAACTCCCAGTGTGAGAGGCCTGGGGCTCACCTCCCGCCCTCCTGCCAGGGCAACTAACACTCAGTTCAGGAGCCAACCGGCACCCCAGGGCTTCTAAGGCTCACGTATCTCCCAGAATCCCTGCTTTCTGGTTGGACTTAGATTCTGAGGATTTCCCCTCACTTTCTTGAAAATTAGCTGTGCAGCTTGAAAGATGAGGAAGGAAGGATTTATTTCTTAATCAGCATTTTAAGGAACTTGTGTAATGAACGTTTTCACGAGTTTCTAGAACCCTCCATTGCCGAGACAGAAAACACAATAGATATTTTCTAAATTTAGGTATCATGTGCATTGTTTCTTTGCTTTTGTTTTCTTAACTACTAACACACATATTTTAATTAAAAAAAAATAAGGCCCGAAATAGGATAGAACATTGAAGGGGCAAACAAAATTTAAGGGCAAAGAAAGAAAAATGATAAATACTCTACAAAGTTAATATAATACATACACTATGGATCAGATCAGCAATTCTCTGTAACAGCTAATTGAAACATGACCATGAGGTAAAACGTCTCTCCTGTCAGGAGATGACCAACAGATAATAGAATTAAAACAACAAATTAAAATTCTAAGTCTGGAGAGGTATAGAAGGCTACCAGCTAAATGTGTCTTCTTCTGGAAAAGAGGGAGGCTCACCAGCTCTTTACTGTGGAGCCTGAGCCTAGGGGAGGGTGGTGAAGAACCGCCCTGTAAGTACCGAATTAACAAAGTGGGTGATGAATAAAGAGACGTGAGCTTTGATGACAGAGATGATACAAATATTCACTTGTCCTGTAAAGTATGTCTTCACGTTCAGTCATCAATACCTCAACATCCTCAGGGATTGAGATTATAGGAAAATGCACAGCCCGGGCCCAGACCTCCTCTGTGAGCTCGTGACACTGCACTTAGATGTCTCAAGGGCAACTCCAACTCCACCTGCAAAGAGCTGACTTCACGGATCTCCTCCCATAGCCGTCCTGCCCAGGGCCCCTGGTTGGGAGGGAAGGTCTCTCTGCCCCTCCCAGCTCAGGCCCATCACTCACAGATGTGACTGGACCCCTCCTTCAGGGCCCAGATTTCCTCAGTCACCGAGCCCCACCACCCACACCTGACCTACCAGGTACTCACAGGCACTCCCTCAGCACTGACTCTGGGCTGGGGACCATGCTGCACACTGTGTGCATGTTATCTCACTGGATCTCCACAACAGTCCTGGGAATTGGGTACATCACTGCTTCAATTTATTAGATAAATTGTTTCACTTCCTTGAGTGTGTCATCCAAAGTGACACGGCTACTAAGCCACAAACATGGGACTGAAAACCACTTGAAAATTGAACACTGCTATACCTCACAGCCACCCTACTCTGATTAGTCACATCACTTTCTGCCGAGCCTATTGAATGTTTGCAAGCATTCTACAAACACAAAAGTGATCTACGAGAGCACCCCACTCCCCTACTTAAAATCTGTCAATGACGGTCCACTGCCCTTAGGAGAAAGCCTCACCAAGCCTGAGCACAGCCCAACGGCCCGGCATCCTCGTTCCCTGCGCGGCCGCGCCGCCTCACCCACCTTGCAGCACTACACGTGCCGTGTCCAGGACTGGGATGTTGACTCCGTACAACACGGGGCTCGTCTCACTCGAACAATGATCACCCTCTTCAGTGGTCATCCTCTTCAATGTTGACTCTCAGAAAAATGTTTTCTCAGGATGAATCAATATCTTTTTCCTTATAACTTCCAGTCATTGATAATGAGCTCCCCCAAAAAGAGAGAAGACTTAACCCTCAGTCTCCTTATCTGTAAAGTGGAAATAACAAGGAAATATGTGAGGTTTTCAGAGAAATAAAATTCATGTGAGTCTGAGGGACAATTCCCAAAATACAGTAAGCACACAATATGGGCTTAATTAGTATTAATAAGAATATGTTGCATTCCAGCAACCTTAAATCAATGTTTTATGGCTTTGTCCAACAGACTACTGACAAACAGTTGGACGAACCCCTTTGAGCAGATCAGCACAAGCGTATTGGGAGAGGTAATTGCTGCCTCCAGTTACAGCTCAAACTCTTACATGTTGTTTGAGCATTTAGTTGTCGTTATTGAATAAAGACATGTGTTCTTTAGTCAAAGCTCCTGAAACATAAATCTTCAAAGATAGATACAAATCAGGTTTCAAGTACAACATTCTCACTAGAAATTATTTGAAAATGATAGTCTTAGCTCCTCTGTACATCAAAAGGGCATGTTCTTAATGTATCTGACTATATACACTGAAAGGATTGTTTAAAAGAAATTAAGATGAAGCCATCCTAAATTAGCTCTCAGTATCATCTGCACAAAGCCCCACCCAAGGGTCTCATTTCTCACTTCCACATAGGTGTTGAGGTAGTTTAACCTGGGTCTTGGTTTCTTATAACTCAGGGGAGGGAAGAGTTGTGGATAGATTTATGTAGCAAATATAAACCTAGTGTATTTGATGTGTAGGAATCCTAGAAATAAACAAATTGATATATAGTCCCACCCTTAAGAAGCTCAGCCTTTCCATTTACAACAGCATTAAAAATAAAATGGGAGATACATTTAACAAAAATTTACAAGATTTGTACATTGAAGAATTTGAAGTATCACTGAAAAAATTTTAGAAGATCTACATATATGGAAGACATCACATGTTCATGAAATGGTAGACAATATTGTTAAAAATGTTAAGACTCCCCAAAGTGATCTACAAATTCAGTGGAATCGCTATCAAAATTCCAGCTGACTTCTTTGCGAAAATTGAAAAACTGATCCCAAAATTCATATGGAAGTGCTAGGGGCCCAGGACAGCCAAAGCAATCTTGAAGAAGCAGAGCAAAGTGGGAGGACTCACTTTAAATGTTACTACAAATCTATAGTACTGAAGTCATTATGGTACTGTCATAAGTTTGGATACATAAATCTATGAGACACAGTAAAAATTCCAGGGGGGAAACTTACATTTACAGTCAGTTTTCAACAAGGGTGCCAACAACACTCCATTGAAAGAATAATCTATTCAATGAATGGTGCAGGGAAAGCTGGGTATCTGCAGGCAAAAGAATGAATTTAGAATCTGAAACCCCCTATTGTATATAACAAATAAAAATTAATTGAAAATGGATCACAGACAGAAACGTAAAATCTAAACCTATAAAGTTTCTAAAAGAAGACATAGTATAAATCTTTGTGGTCCTAGGATAGGTTATGGTTTCCTAGATACAATACCAAGAGCAGAAGTGATAAAAAAAAAAACCAGATAAACTGGACTTCATCAAAATTAAAACCACTTGTTACAAAAGATATCATCAAGAAAGTGAAATGAAAGGGGAAGTGGGTAGCTCAAGTGATAGAGTGCATGCTTGGCAAAAAATAAATAAATAAATAAAATAAATGAATAAATCTAATTACCTCCCCTATAAAGAAATTGTCTTAATGTTTAAAAAAAGTAAAGTGGAATGACAATCTGCAGAATAGTAGAAAAAATTTGCAAAGCATATATCTAATAACAGACTAGTATCCAGGATATAAAACGAATGCTTACAACTGACCAATACAAAGAAAATCGACCCAATTTTTAAATTTACCAAGGAATTAAATAGATACACAAATGGCCAATAAGCATATGAAAAGATTCTCAGCATCACTAGTCAAATCAAAATCAAAATGAGATCTCATTTTACACCCACTAGGATGGTTATAATCAAAACACGGACAATAACAAATGTCAGTCAGGAGGCAGAGGAAACGGAACCCTCAATATGCAGCCATTGGAAAGGGGCAATGGTGCAGCTTCTTTGGAAAAGTCTGGTGTTTCCTCAAAAGTTTAGTGTTATCATATGGCTCAGCAATTCTACTCCTACATATAGGGTCATCCCTCAGTATCCTCGGGGGATTGGTTTCAGGAACCCACCACCCTGGATTCCATAATCCAAGGATGTTCGAGTCCCTTTACAACCAGCCATCTGGATCCATGAAGTGGAAACTACAGCTATGGCGGGCCAACTGTGCAGCCAACAGAATGAAAACATATTCTCACAAAAGCTTGCACATCAATATTCATGGCAGTATCATTCAGAGTAGCCAAAGGTTACAAACAATATCCATCCATCAATGAATGGGTAAAAAAATTATCAAGAATAGTCCCAAAAAATTTTGGAAATTGAATCTTTGACAAAGGAGGTGAGAACATACAATGGAGTAAAGACAGCCTCTTCAGAAAATGCTGTAGGGAAAACTGGACAGCTGCATGCAAATCAATGAAGTTAGACTACTCCCTCACAGCACACACAAAAATAAATTCAAAATGGCTTAAAGACTTAAACATGTAGACAAGACAATACAAACCTCTTAGAAGAAAACGTAGGCAAAACATCTGACATGCATCTCAGCAATGTTCTCCTAGAGCAGTCTACTCAAGCAATAGAAATACAAGCAAAAATATACAAGTGGGGTCTAATTAAACTTACAAGCTTTTGCACAGCAAAGGAAACAGTAAGCAAAACAAAAAGACAACCTATGGAATGGGAGAAAATATTTACAATAAATAAGACTGTCAAGGGGTTAATTCCCAGAATATATAAACAGCTTTTACACTTGATAAGAAAGAAAAATAAACAATTCAATCCAAAAATGGGCAGAAGTGCTAAAGAAACTTTTCTCCAATGAAAACATGCAAATGGCCAATAGGCACATGAAAAAATGCTCAATATCATTATCAGAGAAATGCAAATCAAAACTACAATCAAGTATCACTTCACACCAGTCAGAATAGCCATCATTCAGAAGTTCACAAACAATAAATGCTGGAGAGGCTGTGGAGAAAATGGAACCCTCCTACACTGTGGTGGGAATGCAGTTTGGTGGAGCCATTGTGGAAAACAGTATGAAGATTCACCAAAAGACAAAAAATTGACTTCCCCTATGACCCAGCAATCACACTCCTGGGCATATATCCAGAAGTAACCCTAATTCAAAAAGACACTTTCCCCCAAATGTTCACAGCACCACTATTTACAATAGCCAAGACATGGAAACAACCTAAATGTCCACTGACAGATGACTGGATAAAGAGGTTGCAGTATATTTATACCATAGACTACTACTCAGGCATAAAAAATAATAAAATAATGCCATTTGCTGTAACATGAATGGAACTGGAGAATGTCATTCTAAGAGAAGTAAGCCAGAAAGAGAAAGAAAAATACCATATGAGATAGCTCATATGTGGAATCTTAAAAAAAAAAAAAAAAAAGAAAGAGAAACTTATCTACAGAGCAGAAACAGACACAGAGACATAGAAACCAAACTATGATTACCAGAGGGGAGACGGTGTGGGAAGGGATAAATTGCGAGTTCAAGGTTTGCAGATACTGATTTTGTATAGAATAAACAGCAAGTTTATACTGTATAGTACAGGGAAATATGTTTAATATCTTATAGTAACTTATGTTGAAAAAGAATATGAAAATGAATACATGTATATTCCTATATAACTGAAGTGTTGTGCTGTAAACAAGAAACTGATGCAACATTATAAACTGACTAGACTTCAATGAAACTATTTTTAAATAGACCAAAAACAAAAAAAAAAAAAAGAAAAAAGATATTATTAAACCAAAAAATAAATTACTGTTTCAGGCTACAACATGGATGAACCTTAAAAAAGTATGCTGAAATAAGCCAGACACAAAAGGACAAATACTGCCCTTTTAGGTGAAGTGTATCTAAGTGTTCATTGTACTACTCCTGTAAATTTTCCGGAAGTTTGAAGTCTATCAAATTAAAAATAAAGTGTATTATTCATTAAAAACATAAAACGATTCCTCACAGGAGGGCTTTAAATAATAAATGAAGAAATGCATGTAAATCTCCTGGAACAACACTTTGCAAGTCCACAGACAGTCACTGCTGTCACTGCCACTCAGAAGTTGGTACCAGCGCTGATGAGAGCTGCCTCCACTCGCTGCCCTGTAGACAGGAGTGAGGGCCTTGGCTCTGACAGGCAGGGTGACCTGGAACCTGAGTCAGACACAGCCACGCCCCAGACTCTGTGTTACCCAACTTTCTTATACAAACTGCTACATGTAACGTAAACACGCTAGAGGGATGTATCTTACAACACAGGCAATACAGACAATGATTTACAATAACTATAAATGGAGCAACTATTGTACACCTGAAACATATCATATTGTAAATCAGTTATACCTTTAGAAAAAATTAAAAAATAATGTAAAAATGTTATAACTTTAATATCAGTCCGGTTTTTAAGTAATTACTAAACAGCTTAGAATGTATAAAAGCATTTAAGTGTGATATTTATTTACATATTTATTTACTTTCAGCCTCCTGCTAAAAGAGAATTTAAACAATTTTTTAAACACAGCTTAACAACCATAACAACAAAAAGACAAAAGTGAGAGTGAAAAGAAAATGGAGATTCAATAATTAAATGAAACCAGGGGGAGGTAAAGTCATAAAAATGGATGCCATGAAGTCAGGGTAAGTGTTAAAGGCCAATTAGAAATTCAGCTGTAACATTTTTGGCAGCTAAAGCAAAAAGAAAAAGATGAAGGGGCGGGTGGTAGAGCTCAGTGTTAGAGCATGTGTATATCATACACGGGGTCTGGGTTCAAGCCCCAGGGCCTCCACTAACAGATAAATACACCTAATTACCTACCCCCCCAAAAAGAGCCCCAAAGAAAAGAAAAAGAGAATTTTTTCCCTAAAAAAACCTGATATTAAATTTAGACTAAATACTTAAAAAAAAAAAAAGAAAAATAGAAACAAATGAGTGACACAAGCGATAATGCCCATGAGATAAATCTGCGGTGGCTGCTGGCAGGTCCCCATGTCCCACGTGGGAAAATCTGAAACATCTTTCACACCACCCAGAGTCATCCTCAGCCTACCCCACCCCTCCTCCTGTTAAATGCAGGAGCACAGCCAGGGCCCGGCCTTTGCTCTCTCTGTGTCATCACAGTGAGACAGGATGGAAGGGAGCAGAGCACAGCCATTCAAGGAATGCCACAGCAATTAATATCAAAATGGTGAAGGATTCAACCCCCAATAGGCCTTGAGGCTCAGGATGAAGAGATTTAAGTTCTAGCAGATCTTGAGCTTCATTATACACCCATTGTAATAGTAAAATGGTGAATAACACGCCCCCAGGCACCATGGCAGTCCCAAGGCTAGCCACAAAAGGTCAAATTGTGGGAAATGGCCAACTGCCTGGGAATTCCAGCCCCTTGCCCTTAGGCTGGTCCTTCTAATTATTAGCATATGAAACCACCAAGCACATGAATACAAGCAACACAGCACAGCCTAGCGGTCACACCTCTCTCTCCCTCTTCAGAGAAGGCCCACACTCTGTGGAGTGTGTACCTACTTTTAATAGGAGCATCAAACCCCCACACATCGTGGACTTTCTCTTGCCTTTCAATGAATCTCTCTGAATAAATCTACCTTTACTCAACAGTGGCTTGCGCTTGAATACTTTCCTGCATGAAGCCAAGTACCCACATCTGGCGGGGCACATCCAAGAGGCTCAACCAAAGCCTGGGACACAGCCCTTCTCATGCCCCACTTATTTTTTCTTGTATAAACAGGACTGGGTTGTGAAGGGAGCTCTAAGGCCCCGGCTAAAGGACAGAAGCAGCCCCCAGGGCTCGAATTGGCGGGCAGCCTCTCCCCCAGCAGGGGCCCTGGGGTCGGCCTGTTTCTCTGTGTTTCTTTGTTGTGCTGACTCCCCAGCCATAGAGCGTTCTCCCTAGGCCTGTCCCCACAAAACCCTTCTCTCCAAAATACAAACACATCATGTCACAGTCCTCTTGTTCAACCAGGAAATGTTCAGCCCACTATTTCCTTCCCCAGTAAAGTACCTAACTGTCCTCCCTCCCATCCCACCAATTCTTTCTTTGTGACAAATCTGCACTCCCCACCCACCATTCTGAACGCAGGTGCCTTGCTGGCTGGGACCCAGATGTTTCAGTCTTACACAGCCTGCATCCTTTCACTTTCCCCTTTCTACCTTAAAAAGCCTTTCCTGAGTCTCCCAACCATCTGATTCTGAACTTCCCAAATTGCTGAGTTTACGGTCACTATGTGCATACATCCCAGGTTTTGACTAGGTTTCCTTCACAAGATCCTCATTAAGGAGCTGCATCAAGAAGTTTAAAGAGGCTATTCTTACATCTGAGTGGAGGAGCCTGCATAAAATTTAAATGGCTTTGAATAGACTGTTAACCAGGGACAGAGAGGTCGCAGGTCCTAGTCAACAGTGTCATGAGGCAAAATGTTCTTCAAAGGCTCAGAGTGGCTTCTGAACACGGAGTCGGCAGGGAGGAGGTGACAGGCAGTGAGTGGGGTGTGTGACAGAGCTTACGCTCCCCCAGCTGGGGAAGAATTGATTTTTTTTCTAGTTTTCCAAAAAATTTCTTACTACCCTTTCCTCCTATTGTCACATACCATTTCCTACGAATTAAGAAAATCAATATCAGTCATTTGGGCCACTTGGGAGAAGCTACACGATGCCATTCACAGGGCTGGGGCATGACAGCCACGCCAGCCTAGGTTGAAAGACCAGTGGGGGTATTTCCAAGGTGATCACGGGCATGCAGCAAACTCCCCAGCATCAATGACCTCATCTCAAAGGTGGGGCCTATAAAACTACCAAGCAAACTGCGTGATGATTATGGCCGACAACTGTTTACTAGGTAAGTGCCCATGACAGCTGCCGCTTAATGGGGAATGAGTATGACCAACGAGGCCCAGTCTACCTGGTCACACGCGCCCTGCCTTCCTGCCTTGGTGCAGCAGCAGAGTTTGTTTAGCTGAGATGAACGCCCCCAGAGCAGCCCCGATGGGAAAGATCCCAGCGCTGCAAGGTGAGGCCTGTTCCTTTCCTTCTCAGAGATGATCACAGTTTGCAGTCATCTGTTTTTATGTTTATCCCTTTTGTAACTGCCTCCCCTCTGGAGTTTTGCTCAAGCAGCACAGGGCCAGGTATGTCTTGCTCCCTGCTGGATATTCTGGGCTGGGAGACAGCCGACCACACATCTGGCTCAGGTGCTGAAAGGAGAGGGCAGAAGGCCCAGGGGCCCATGCTGAACTGAGGCCCCTGCACCCAAAATTATGGTCTGACTTTGGGCAAATTACACAGTCTTCTTTACCCTGAGATTCCTCATCTGTCCATGAAAATAACTGCCCATGGCACACAGATTTACCGAGATTACAGGAAATAACCAAATTCACAACCTATTCAAGGGGCTACCAGTGCATCCTCAACAGACAAATGCTGCCTTTACGGCTCTGACACACGCGAAGCGGGACGTCCACACACAGTGAACACTGCTAAGTGCCAGTGTGTTAAGTGCTTCATGTATGCTATAATATTCTTTGCAACTTACAACAATCCCAGGAAGAAACGAATATTATCATGCAAATTTCAGAGATTCACCAACAGGTTAGGAGAGGTTACATTCTAGTCCAAGTCCCCATGGTGGTGAAATGGTGATTTAAACCTGAATCTGGACCCAGGCCTGGACTCCATCTCTCTCCCATCCACCTGATCACTTGCCTATGAAATCCACCTGTCCAATACACAAGTTTGCAGCCGGCCAGCTCTTGAATGCAATGTTTGCCACCGTTTCTCAATGTTCATTAATTACCATAAACTGTTCTCAGAAACCACTACAGAAAAGAAAGGTGGGCTTACGTCCCTGCCCGCAAAGAAAAGGAATTCTGCCTTCTCCTGTAATGTGCAGAACACCTTCCCTACACCACCAAATCCTTTTGTATGCTTCCTCCATGTTTATGTTAGCACACGGCTTATTAAATTAGAAGGTACCTGAAGTAATTCCATCTCGGTTGCTTTCCAAGTTTGCAGATTATCCATAATCATTCTGTGACCGAAAATACTACAGTGTGAATGAAAATACTGCAACCATGTCAGTAAAAAAAGAATGCTGAAACCAAGCCATCAGCGGCTGCCAACACACCCCAGCGAGGACAGGCCTGCAGCCCTGCCTCTACAGCCACTGACAATGGTGCCCTCTGAGCAGACTCAGAATAAGAAAGGACACGATACTTGCCCTAGATAGCTAGGTGCTTGTCTAAAGAATGAATTCAGTGAGTCAAAATATTTACTTCCTCCCATACATGGAAAAGCACTAAATTCTTGAACTTGAGATACCTGGCTTTCTTTAGATAACAAGCAATCTTTTATTTTCCAACTACCTGGTCTTTGTTTTAAAGCTCCTATATATCCTAGCTCATCCTCAACCTCTTGGGAACAGTCACTCCGAGCGATCTGAGAGGCTGTCATCCCGGCTCGAGTCCTCCCACCAAATAAAACATAACTCTTAACTTTTAGGCTGCACATGTATTTCAGTCAAAAGTTTTGGACACCAGGAAGGGACCCAGAGCAGACTTCTCTCCAGCTGAACTCTCCGAGTTACCAGAGCCTTGGTACCAGCATTGGCACTTTGTGCCCATCTGCCTCCTCGGGGAATCCAAATGAACTTGGGTGAGTCTCTCCTGGTTCTCTGATCTCCCATATTGGTTGATGATCCTGAGTTTTATTTGGTGGTGTATCCAGGTACCTGGCCCTCCAGTTGAAAGAGACTGGAGGGAATTACCCACCCAGTGGAGACATACTGGGTGGGGCCTGGTTGAAAGATAACAGGAAACACCCACCTTGAGGAGACGTCTGAAGTGGGGCTGGTGGAAACATACCAGGAAAATACTCACCCAGTGAAAACTTCCTGAGTGGGTCCAAGTTGAAAGACACTGGGTTCAGGACTGAGTGGTTAGGTAAGGGGCTGGTCTAATGTCCTCAATTTGGTTACCTCCATTAAATTTTTCGGAATAAAAGTAAAACTCTTATGAGGAAACTTTCAACTCCAAAAATGGGACCCTTCTCCTGGCTGGAAACAGCTTTCTTGGGTGACGGAGAAACTTTCAGGAATGGTAGAGGCAAAGACTTCATGCCATAGTGTTGTCCCTGCAGGAAATCTTACCAGCAATTTTATTCTGAGAACCCGACCTTACAATGGGGAATAGAACTTACAAAAAAAATTAAAACAAAATAAAAACACAGAACAGAAAAAAAAAGAAATGACAGATTGCCAGCCTCCAACTAATACACTAGCCAGGTTTATATACGTACAAATCTTACAACATTAATTAGGAATTAGAAAAAAAAAACTCACCCTGAAAGTAACTAACCAGGCCTGATAAAATATTTTTTGGAATTCTGAACTTATAAGAACAAATTCCTCTTTAGGGGGAACTTGGATTTCTCTTCCTGTGTCCTTGAAATGTAAACGTTTTATCTTTCTCTGGGTGTTTTATGTGTGTGTATGTATGTATATATGTGTTTCTTTTTTTTTAAACGACACCTTGTACTCTGACATACAAAAGGTACAAGTATTGTGTACATATTGTGGCCACGCAAATAAATTGGGATTCTCAAAAATCCTTTGATTGTACCAATTTTCAGATATTTTGCCATCTTAACCGTTGTTGCATCAGCCTGGACCACAAAGGCTTTTAGCTTTTGGAAAGTAAACTTTTGAATTTTATTTAAGCAACACCCCCACTCTCATGTGGAAAAGCCTCTTCATCTTATTGGTTTAAAATCACTATATATATATATATATATATATATATATATATAAATTGATGGCCATATGATGGATCCTTTAATTTGGGAAAACTTTTAAATTGGTGAAAGTTGAAAGAGCTCTCATTATAAACAGCCGTTTTATTGGTACCTATTAAAATCAAGTTTAAAGGTAGAAAAATATATCTAATGGTTAACCTAAGAAATTAGTTTAAAAAAAAAAAAAAACTGGTTTGAAAACCTACATTTGTGTTTTTCCTTTCCGATCAATGGTTTTAGAGATGCTAATAAGTACTTAGAATAATTAATGTTAATTAGGCTGAATAACTGGAAAAAGGATTGTAAAAATGTCAAAAAAAAAAAAAAAAGATAATGGACTTATCCCAAATGGATAAATATTTTTATATGGTTATTTTGAATGAGATAAATAAAATGGACATTTTTGGATTTAGATACAAGGTTTTGATACTACACTATGTAAAGTAAAAAAAAAAAAAAGGCCAAAGAGATCACCTACTGCCCCCCAACATTAAAGTTCAAACAAGTCCGCTTTAGCAGTTTAAAATATATGTATTTATAGAGCTAAAAAAAAATACATATTTATAGACTGAAATACTTGATCAATGATTGGGACAACAGACCTATTAATCAAATTGAAAACTGAGAAGGGCCTAAGCTCTTTGGCTGAAACTTGGGAATCCCAGAGACTTTTCTATATAATTAGATACAATGCACACACACACACACACAAAAAGCTTCTGACACTCCTTCAAGAAATAGGAATTACTGATTAAACCTAATAAATATAAAAATTAAAGGTAAAAGATTTAATAAAATTGAGATAAAAGTTTGTAAAATTGGTATATTAAATGGGCTTTATATAAAACTTTTGCTTAATTATATTGTGGGATAGATATATTTCAATGGAAAAACGCTTCCCCTTCTTGGTATTATAAGGCTGGGCACATATCTGTCCCTTAGAAAATATTAATTGAACAAAGTAAAGGAAACCAATAGAGTTTCGTGAGCCTTCCAATATAACGTAAAATTAAAAACTAATATTCAGTGGCTAATAGACAATAAAATAAGAGGTTTACCCTGGGTTTAACTTATAACTCAAGGAAAAGAGACCTCACTAAATACCTTATGCAAGCTTTGGAAGACATGCTAAAGTAAATCTTTAAGTTTTAAAACATGGAATTCTTTGTTTACATCTCTTCTCACTGATACAAAAAAGCCAATTAAGGAGATACAATTGGACCTGCGTGACAGAGCAGTTCTCTGGGGAACTGGAAGCGTCTGTCTTTGTCTTGCAGATCAGAAATATAAATGCAGCAAACAGTGACCTAGGACTGAGCCTAATTAGCTCAACGAGATAATACTTAAGGCCAAGAAATTTTTGGCATTTTAGAACTCATAACTCTGACGCGTCCTTCAGCATTTGTCAAGAAATCTTAAATGTCGGTTTCATAAATAGTAAGCATTAGTGATTTGAGCAAGCAAATTCAGCTTACTCCAACTATTATTATACCTATCTTATAAGTAAGTTTTAAAGTGAACCTATGAGATCTCTAGCTTTTGTCTGTTTATAAGCCTGCGTACACATTATAGATGTGAGATATTTCTACAGCTGAAAAAAAAAAATCAAAGTCAAAGATCTCTGCTTAATTGATGTAAAAAAAAATAAGAGCTTACAAACTAAGTATTTTTAAAATAAAAACTGACCAAATTGACTTTCAGCGTCACGTGAACTGGAAAATATTCAATATTAAGTTAACACTTGGTATTGTTTAGTTTAAGTATGTTCTAATTAATATAGACATGTTTAAAGTCATCAATATTAAGTACAATACCTTCAGTGTACCTAGTTTTAATGAAAGTCAAATAAGATCCTGTTATATCTGTTGCAGAATTGTCAAGAAAAAAAACTAGTAATGTGGTGTAGTAAAATTTTAAGTAAATTAAATGCAAATGAGATGAGAGCTTTGGGTAAATTTTTAAAATATATTTTTAAAATGTATGGTTAAGATACTCTCTAAATGTTTGGTATCTTTAAATTCTAGAGTTGTGCTAAATTAAGTTAAATGATAGGATTTTATTAAATAGCTATGACACTTTCAGATAAAATAAGATTGAAATATGAATTATTTAACATTTAACTTACCCTTACAGAGAAACTAAAGGTGTTTAGAAATATTAATAAATGGTTGATGCTACCGTGAAATAATCTCTATTATTAAGGTTATAATCTCAGTATCCTAGGAAAGTAAGATAAATGTGTAAAGGAAGATATATGAATGTAATTATATTTTGTTAATAAAAAATAGTGACTTTCTTCTGAAGCTGGTTACTTCTGAATGGAAGAGAAAATAAAGGACACACTAATGTGAGTATAGAAAGCTGTGGAACGCTTGTGGAAGAGGAACCCTGAGGAAAGAGTTCTGTACGTTGTCAGAATTGTCTAAGTTTAGAATCAACTTGGGTAAAGTAAATGAATCTTAGAAGTAATCTGGTACAAGACTAGATTTGGTTTTCTCTCTGTTAAGAGGATAAAATTGTCTTGAAATGTTAATCCACCTTCAGTAACAAATTGTAAAGTTTCTTATACCACATAACTGACCTGTTCTGCTTTTACCTTTAACGTATTTTCTTGTTAATGAAAAAGAACTACTTTACAGTGATCTATATGTTTATCTGACCAAGTGTTCTGAAAACTAACAAGCTCCCCAAATATCAATTTCTATTAAAGTTCTTTTAATCTCCAGTTAAGTTTGGGATGCTACAGAGGGCCCCTGAAACATCCCAAAGAGAGATTTTAAACTAGTAAGTTTCATTTGGCATGTTAAATAACATGGTATTGTAAAATGAATAATAGATCTTCCTAGGTTATATTGTATGAGAAAATATTATTAATATAGATATTCTAGAAATTATATGGATTCCCTAAAATTCTGGTATATATGAAATGTTACCAGTCATAATTCTAGTTATAGTGACCAGCTTTCTTTATCGATTATAGTGTAACGTTGTTTAACCATGCTTTTAAATCACTTGTCATTTATATACAGTTAATTGTTTCCTTCTGATGATTTTGCAAATTGCTTTCTCTTCAAGGAGATTTATTGATTTCAAATAAATTTCAAATTATAGCACTGAACTAAACTGGGTAAGAAATTTTAAAGGTCTAATGAAAACTCTGAGTAAAAGAATTAGTTACATGGGACTGAGTAAACTGGTGAATATGGTTATAATTTTTGATTTTGTCTGAAATATTACTGGCTTTTAACCTGTTTCCCAGACATAAAGAAACTCTTCTCCTTAAGCTAGTTATGATTCACAGAAATTTGATACATTATACTTATGTATGCAGACTTGGAACAGTTATCTTTTTTCTCTATCTGATCCCTCAAGAGACTAAAAACTCTAAGGTCCCCAGTGGCTCTATCAGACAAATGAGGAAGATCATCTCCTAACAGATATAGCAATCTCAAAGTATTTTAAGGATTTTAAAGAGAAAAGAATTTACCTAAATCTGTAAGGCAGAAATCCATGACAAGCCCTTGACAAGGCATTCTGGGCCTAAGAAAACCTTATTAACATTCTACCCTGAGAGTCCTTATTAAAAGTTCCAACACAGCCAATTTAAAAAAAGCCTATATAATCAAATAATCAGACTTAGCTTGTAAATAAATTAATCTTGATTTGACTATATTTGAGAAAACTGAAGGTAACTTTAGAGAGAAAAAAAGATTATATTTTAGTGGATATTAATTTCTAGTTTTGTTGATTGAGGTCTATATTTACTTAGACATTTCCCAGATCATTCCTTGCTGTTATGTCACATTGCTGTAAAGTTTAATTGAATTATGAAAAGAATACTCTAGGTTTGTTTCTGAGGCTCAGTAATCTATCCTTGGTAAAGTTCCAATGCCCCATGACCAGCAGCCAGGGGATTATACATACTGGAACAGGCATGACTTAAAAAACTGTCTCCAACCTGAATGGAAGGACCCTTTATCAGGTACTCTTAACTAGACCATACACACCAAAGCTGAAGGAAACGGACTTTCAGATTCATTTCCTATCAGAAACAGCCCCTGCAGTGCACTGGCCTATAGAGCACTGCTCACCTTAAAACAATGCCCAAATGGAGAATAATCTACCAGGTCAGGATGAGAAGAAGACAACATCTGAAGAAGACTGCAGACCCAAGACACAGAACCAGGCCTGTATGCCAATTACTTTGATAATTTCTCCTACCTTTGATTATGAACTACTCCAACTGCTAAGTTTATGGTAAATTACCTATATCTAGTACTTCTGTGTTACCTTGGTGGGTTTCCCTACTCCAAGGCTCTAAGTAGATAGCCCTCAGAAACGTTATTCTAAAAAGAAATTATAGTTCTGTTTAGGCCACTATTGATCTTACAAGGTGGGAGACCTCACCTGGCCAATTAATACCTGCTCTGACCCTGACCATACATATGAAATTTCTCATAAGATCACTCAAACTCAATCAGGAACACAAGGAAAATTTTAACCCAAAAATATAACTTCTCGACTATTAAATTCTTACTCATGACTTTATAAAAGTTACTAGCTGAATTAGTTATATCCTGTCTATATAATAAAATTGTTGTCTGTTACATTTCCCAATGTGTAACTAGGTCTACAAAATTGATGACGGCTAAACATCTTGAGGGAATTGATAAAATATATAACTCTGTGTAAAATAATTGTAATAGTGTGATTCTAGTTATGGTAATGAGCAACGAAGGGTAAACAATTCCTGGATCATAATAGACTAGTAAGACAGGCGATCCAGAGAACTTTTAGTATCAACAGGGTCTGATAAAAAACTAACACCTTGAATGGCAGCTCAGAAGATACTTCACCTGAACTAGGAATGAGCCATCCTAGCACCGTGGGACAAAATTGGTCATGAAACGTCTCTCAAATTATTGGTCGAATTTAGGACAAAGGGTTAGCACTGTGAATGAAAGTATTACAATGTGAAAGAAAATACTGCAACTATGTCAGTAAACAAAGAATCCTGAAGCCAAGCCATCAGCAGCCACTGCCACACCCCAGCGAGGACAGGCCTGCAGCCCAGCCTCTCAGCCAATCATATTGGTGGCCTCTGAGCAGACACAGAATAAGAAAGGACAGGATACTTGACCTAGATAGCTAGGTGCTTGTTAAAGTATGAATTCAGTGAGTCCAAATGTTTGCTTCCTCCCATACGTAGAAAACCACTAAATACTTGAACTTGAGATACCTGGCTTTCTTTAGATAACAAGCAATCTTTTATTGTTCCAACTACCTGGTCTTTGTTGTAAAGCTCCTGTATACCCTAGCTCTTCCCATACCTCTTGGGAGCAGTTCCTCAGAGTGATCTGAGAGGCTGTCATCACAGCTCGAGTCCTCCCGCCAAATGAAACACAACTCTTAATTTTAGGCTGAACATGTATTTCAATCAAGTCCCAGAACAGACACAATTCATCACTTCTTTAATGGAATACACTGGATCAGGAACCAAAAGCGTTTTCTAGTCCTGAAAAACTACTGGTTCCTCTTTCTTCCTGTCATTATACAGTCCCACCAGAACTCATTACTTTGCTGTCTGCTCATCTGGTAACTAAACTCAGAGAAGAGTCAACTCAGCAGACTGCCCTACTGGGGAGAACAGCCGGCAAAAGCACTGTGGGTTGCCTGCCCTCCCGCACGCTCTGCTGACCCCTAGTGTCCTCCGTGGAGACCAGGGCAACAGAGATGTTCCCAACAGCTGCAAAGTCCCACACGTTAAGAAAATCATTTTATTGTATACGATATGTTACGTATATACCCATCTCTGAAAACAGCTTTGCCAGAAGCCCAAATCTTCAACATTAATCTGCAAAGGCAAATCCGGTCCCTAAGTGAAAACAAGTCTTAAGACTATGCAAAGGCCTCCAAAGTTCTCTCCACGACCATCAACCAAACTGCCTGCAGGTCTGCAGCTGCAGGCGGCAACATGTCTGCTTTTAAAGCAAACCCATCCTGCCCTCGGGTGCTACAATGTCCCTCTACGCCCTCCCATCTCAGGGTAAGAGCAGCCGCTGCAGAACCTCACAGGGCAGCACTGACAGGACTGGACACAGAGGATCAGAGCTAAACTAAGCCTTCTGATGACACGAGCTTGTCACTGTGTCACTTTACAGATGAAGATATATATAGAGAGAACTGGGGTGATCTTGCTCAAAGTCACACAGCTAATAAGTGGCAAAGTCTATAACTCTGCTCCTCCCTCCAGCGTGACGCCCCAGCTGGGACGCCCACAGGGTTCTCTCGTGCCTGCCTTACCAGTCCTTTCCAGTCACTCATAACCCACCACAGGGTCTGAACCTAGCC
This sequence comes from Camelus dromedarius, assembly GCF_036321535.1. Taxonomy (NCBI): domain Eukaryota; kingdom Metazoa; phylum Chordata; class Mammalia; order Artiodactyla; family Camelidae; genus Camelus; species Camelus dromedarius. Next base: position 9,655,957 of record NC_087470.1, on the reverse strand, counting down.
TGACATTTCAGCTCTTTTACCTCCAGTCTCTCAGGAACAAGGCTGCTCGGGCCACTGTATGACTTCCGGCTTCCCAAACCCTCCGTGCTCAGGGTGGTCTTGCCTGTGCATCCAGCACCCTGCTCAGAGGCTCTTCCTCCCCTGCAGGAGGACGTTTCCACTCTCCACAGGGACACCCCCTCAGGGAAGCCCTCTTCTCGCCCTCAGCACAGCAGGTGTCCCAGGCCACATCCCGAGCTGCCCCATTAGGACTGCGGGTGCCCAGATTTGCTAGTCAGACCAGCAGCCTCAGAGCCAGGCATTATGCCCGTGTCTCCCTGCAAACCTACTGCCTGCCTCACTGTCCCCAGCCAGCAGGTCACCTGGAAGTCACAGCAAGTGCCCCACCCAATCCAGAAGTCTCTTCATTTGCCAGCACCGCTGAAGACAGGCTTCCAACCTTTAGTCAGTTTTGCACAAAAAGGCACCTTCCACTGTGAACCGGGGGGGGGGTTTGCTTATGCTACCCACCATTACTGGAAATGTCAAGGGAAACCAAAAGACCTTTTCTCAACACTTTTTTGATGACACCCTCCCACCCACAATACTCAAAAGCTCAAGAGAATTGGGTCCACGTGATTTTGTTTCCCATACGCTAAGTGGCTCAAAACACTGCGGGATTCTTTCTCTTTTGAGAGTGTTTGTACTGAGTTTATCGGCTTTAATCACTTTTTGTGTCTCCCTTCAGTGTCCCTAGCAGTTGCCACTTCTTACTCCCTTCAGCAGACTCCCTCCCAACATCTAGTCTAGGAAATCAGCTGTGACGAGGGGCCCGGGGGCAGTCACAGAAGATGCAACTAAGGCACAGAGAGGCGACATAGTTTGCCCAAGGTGATCAGCTTCAACCCCCAACAGTGTGTTTCACGTCCCTCTGTTTAACTCTTATGCTAAGCAAGTTAACTTCTTGTAGATTATAGTTATAAACAGATGAGGTATCAAAATATATACAAGGACACACATCAACTCTAAGATGTTCATTAAATACACTATTTTGTTTCTATTTATTTTATTTCTGTTAAAAAAATTAAGAACCTCTGCAGTCAATATAGCAAAATGTTACAGGGCTTTAAATCCAGAATATAGAGGTGTTAAGTGTGTCATTGTTCACACTTATTTGTATGTTCACAAGACAAAATGATTTGAAAGTCTCTCTCCCCTCACCCTACTCACTACTGGCTCTCACCAGAGCTTCCAGACCACACATCTAACAGCCTTTCACTTTACCCACAGCTGAACTCATCAGATTTTCCCCAGAACTCCCTCTGCAGGTTTCCCTCATCAGAGCACAGCAGGACTATCATTTACCTCATTAGTCCACCCAGAAACCTGGGCCTTACTCCATTCTAAATTCACAGACAGCATTCATCCTTTCCTTTTTATCATCTAAACATGTCTTTAATCTGTTCGCTTTTACCCAGTGACCATCTCAACGCTCAAGTGGAAGCCACCAACACTGCCCACCTGGAATCACGAGTCTCCCAAGTGGCCCCACAGCCGCTCTCCCCTACTTGAGACAAATGGAATTGTGTCAGTCCCTCACTTTTAGGACTTTTTTCAAACCCACTTTTCTTAGAAGAAACTCCAAGTTCTTCACCTGGTGAAGGTCTTTGCCATCAAACTGTCAGCTCAGGGAGGGCAGGACACGCCCTCTCCCCTTAGCCCCACCCTCTGGCAGAGCATCAGCATGGGAGGAACTGCTGAGCTACACCAGCCTGTATTCTAAACCTGGTCTTGTGTTCTTAGCAAACTGCTTCACTTATGCATACATATCCAAGGTAGATTAGAAAGATTTTAGATGTTAAGCTAGAATATTGATTTGGGGATTTTGCACTAGCTACCTGCAAGTACAAGTTCTAATGATTCTGTCTTCTAAAAACCACACCCAGATTTAAGTAGTACTTGTGGAATGCCTTCGGAGTAAAAGGGACATTTACTTTTACAGACTTTATATTTTATAACATGAACAACCCCCACAGGGTCACAAATGGAACTGCCTCACAAGTGACAGAAGACAGTTGAGAGGCATATAGCAACAGGTCACATAGATGGTTAAGAGCAACGTTGATTCTCCAACCCCCGAAAAAATTCCTCAATGAACAGAAAACTCTCAATTTTGAAAGTAAAATACTATCATATAAAGAAATAAAATAAATAATCCTCTTCATCAGGGTTTCAATATCTGTCTCCAGAATTTTTAGCAGGCTATACTGAATCCTAGCACAGGAAAATCAGATAGACTAGTGGTGAGTAAGTTCCAGGGAAACGGCAGCAATTCCTCCACATTTAAAAGGACATACACTCACCTGTCAAGGTGAATGTAAACCGCATTCTGGAGAAATTCGGAAGCTCCCAGGCTCCACTTCTGGATGGCAAGTACACGGACAGCTTCGAAGCATGCTTCTAACTGAGTCATCAGCATTCTTACACTGCAGGGGGGAACGGAGGCCCTCAGTCATGAGCAGAGATGTTACTGTCGTGTCTCACAGCCCGTGTCTCAGGGACTCAGTGCCCTGCAGCAACCCGGTCCCAGGCGAGGACCCGCAGCATGTCCCACCCAAGCATGAGGTGCACTGTGCTTGAGAAAGCCCATCCCCGATGGGGCAAGAGGTGCTGGTGAGGTTGTGTGAACCTATAAATGCCCACAGAAATACACCTACATACAATCAAGTGATACAATTAAGAGTAGCAGGCTATTTAACAAAATTTCAATTGTGAGTGTAAATTTTACCATTCCTTTCCACTTGTCCCCTGCACTCTGAGACAGGCTTAGGCTCTCTCATACCTGCAGCTCTGATGCAATCGTTGTGAAGTCATTTTACTTTGCTGCAAGTGTCTTCGCTCCCCGTGTCGCTGTGACTGTCGTCTCTTAACAGAGTCAGATGTCTTCCTGGATCTCTCCCTGAGTTCCTTGCTCCTGCTTCTCAGATCCTAAGATAAAGGGCAAGTGAAGACACATGACTATAAAAGGCACTGTGGACTTGACTAAAGCCTTCAGTGACCCCTAGGTGAGTGCTGCCCATCCCTTACCTTCTATTCTCAAGGTTCTGCCCAGGGTGACATCCAGACAGTATAGCGTCCTGGGCCAATTAAATGCTCTGTGTCTTGGGCGCGGGGACAGGTGCAGGAGCTGGTTCCGGAGCCGGGCACCTCCCCACCTCTGCTCATCTCTCTCCCGAAGCCCTGCTTCCAAGCCCCCAGGCTCCCTAATCTTCTGTCCTTCTCTTCTACTTTACTCCAAGCCCTTTTCCTCTTCCTTTATTCCCTACTTATCCCCAGCTGGAGTGATTTTTCAATCACAGTATCTGAAAAAATTTCCTGCAGCTGAAAGAGGTCTCCAGAGGTCAATGCCATTATGCTCGTTCTTGAAGAGAGCCCCAGGTTAGGGAGACCCTCACCAACACTCAAAGGGCATCAGACATGTTGCAGGGTCGACCACCCCCAACAAGAGTTTGCTGTGACCCCAAGGCACGCACAGCATCCCTGATCACAAAAATGTAGTTGGCTCATTTATCCGTTATTGAGAAGAAAAATTAAAAATTGTTCATGTTCCTTACTAAAATTATTTATGAGGTGGAAAAAGGTATTGTAATACAAAAGAAAAATTTGACTTCATTTTAGATGTGTTCCTTTGGCTTTAAACCTGTGCCCTGTTTTCTAGGCTCAGACATGCTAGCTCCGCACCTTTTGTAAAAGAAAGTTGCCTTTAGCCTGAAATATCCAGGAGGGCCTATTCTGCGGGCTCTGATCTTTAAGGATGTTAGCTCTTCTACACTTATGTAGAGATGGCAAGTTGCAAAATAGAGAATAACCTGTTTTTTTTTTTTTTTTGGAGGTTTTAAAGGGTCACCATGATTTGACCCACATGGACAGCTGCTAGAACAAAGGATTCCAAGGAAATCAATTCGAACAGCAAGAAGTTTGCAACAACCAACCACACCCCCGCCCCTTTTTAGTATAAAAGGAGACTGAATTCTGATTTGGGGAAGAGTGTTCTCCAGGATATCAGTATGCCATCTTCTGGGTCTGCCAGCTTTTCAAATAAAGTCACTATTCCTTGCTCTAACACCTCATCTCCCGATTTACTGGCCTGTCATTCAGCAAGCAGAACTAGTTTTGACGTGGTAACTAAATGACTTCATTGGAGGTAGTATGTCTCCACTGTTTCCTCATTTACAATATGTCACAACCTGTCAATTTTATATGCTGTTTAGCAACACAACCAAAAAACCTAATATAGGGAATGGATTCTACGGAAATAAAATTATTTCTACTCCTTCAAAACTTTTTTTCTTTTCTATTTTATTTGTTTTGCTTATTGAAACGAAAATAAAAGTCAAATCTATTTATTTCATGTATTTTTGTTATAGCTGCATATTTTAAATACTAAAAAGATATTTAAATTGCAATAAAAAATAGTTCATATATTAGTGTAAAGATATATAAACAATCAATGTGGATTAGGAAAGGTATGGATATTTACTAAAAATACACTGCACATCCAGTCTTTTACAAGCATATCCTGGAATATAAGCTCTATGATCCAGGGGTCCACCACCCACATTCTCACTGCCGAGATTCTTAGTAATCAACTACCAAGGCACCAACATAGAACCACACGATCAGTATTTTAGGTATAAATGAGGGAATTAGCTCATTCAATTCTATAAAAAAAAAACCTTAAAATAATTACTGAACTTATTTACAGACAAAGAAAATTGGACATAAAGAAGTACAGTTTCTTCCCCAAGGTCACAAAGCTAATAACTGGTAAACGCAAGATTTGAACTCATCTGCCTGATTCTAAAAACTATGTGGAAATCCCATTTGACTATGGAGGGTCCAGCAGCAGAGCCTATCACCATATCTATGTACAGATCTAGCCTTAGACAGTCTGAGACAGCACCCCATTCCTATGGAACACGAGGGCAAGTGATATCAATAAGGATTTTATATTCAGTAGTTTCTTAGGCCTCATTTATATAAAGTGTCAGCAGGTCAGCAGAAAAACTCTGGGAAATATGAGTGGATCCAGAGCTTTTTGCTGATTAGAAACTCAGTCTACCAGGACAGAGTGACCTTCCCATGAGAGGCCACATGGACATAAACTAAAGGCAGGTGAGCAATGAAAACTAGCAAGACCCTGGAACTCAAGCAAGAAGGACCCCTGCCATCCCTTGCTCAGTTGCCTCTTCGCCCACGTGGACACGATGGCAGAATTAACAGGTTCTTGTCCAAGTTACAACATCATGGATTCTCACACATAAAAAGTTACGGCCCTATGCTCTTAAGTACCTTCCAACTCAAATATGCTGAAACCAATACCTCAGCAGAATGTCTATATCTCCACTTCCTCTCTTCTATTAGGAGAATATTTCTATGGCAACAAAGCAGAAATCCAATTAAAAACACCATGCAAGAAGCCGGGAGAAAATCTGCATAAGAGACTTTGTTCTCACGCTCAGTGAATGGAAACACAGAAAAAGTGTTCCTTATCCCTCAGCAAGTTGGAGGTAGCCTGATTGTGTGTGTGTGTGTGTGTGTGTGTGTGTGTGTGTGTAAATCAAATACAATGAATTCTGGGATATTTACAGATTTTTTTATCTTACTGTCATTTCATGAGGATGAGACAACCTTTAAATTAATTTGAATCTAGTGTTCTGAAAGAGTCTCAGGGTCTTTTGGTGGAGGAGGGGAAAGGGGAAAGGAAAGGAGGAAAGAAGTAAATGAAGCAAAGGGGTACGAATACTGCTAGGGAAAGGCAAGACATTAATTTTGTTCTTAATTACATCACACACAAATTATGGACTGGCTTTCCCCCATGTCTTGTCAAGCACTGAGTTGCAGAAGAAAGGTGACAGCCCATTTCTTACTGAGCTTGTGATTGTACGTGGCATCTTATAGACAAAAATCATTTACCCTGATCAAACACTCTAGCAGCAGGCCGTAATTCTTCTGTTTTGAGAGACAAGAAAACAGGTGTTCAAAGAGGATATATAAGTTGACAAAAGTCAGAGGACCAGTAAAAAGAGAGGATGAATTCAAACTCAGATCTGAATGCAGAGTCTGATCTTCCCACTCCCAGGCCTGGAAAATCCTTAACACACTGGCTCCCCAGCTCCCCTGCAGTGTTCCAGGCACCAAGGATTTCCCATAGTGATGGTCTCCAGTTCTCACAGACACAGCACTCTGTGCAGCCAATAGCCTCCATCGGACCTTGATCTTCTACCTGCCACGCCCAACATGCTTCACCATAAAGGCAGGAAAGCTGGCTTTCAAGTACATAAAAGCCATCCCTGTTCTAAACTGGTCCCTTCTGCAGCTTCTCCAGCCTAAAGGGAGCCATGAAACTGCTCAGAGTTTGTACATGAGCAACACTACCTCTCTCCATCTGTCTCCCCAAATATACTACTTAGCTATGACCATTTTGATAATCTTGGAAACAAATTTTGAAAAACAGAAAAGAAAGGATTCTGGAACAAGTACTTAATACTTACAAGTTTAAATGAAATTTACAAAATGAGTATTTACAAACCGAATCTGCCTTCCTAGGTGTCAGTTTTAACAGTTAAAAAATATAATAGCAAAAAATTCTCACTTACAGAATTAACAAAGATATCAACAATAATCTGGAATAAACTCAAAATTAAAGCCCCTGTTCTACATGGAGAAAACTACTGGACTGTACTGAGGAGTAAAGTAAGAGGTGTGAATGTAGAGACATCAACATATTGCATGGAGGAAAGCAGATTTGTAAAGATGTTAGTTCTAAAGATAATTCAAAACTTACTAAAAAATCCCATGAAAAACATTATCTGTTATTTTTAAATACAACAAAGTATTTTAGAATTCTTCAGGAATAATAAAGTCATAATACTAGCCAAGAAAATTTGGGATGGAAGAAAAGAAACAAAAAATTACACTTTCAGTTATTAAATAAATTTTTACAATATGTAAGATATAGCACTGGAGTAAGAAAGTAAAATTGACAGAAATAAACCATAAGCTCAAAAAGAGACTCTAGTGTGCATAAGTATTTTGTACAGGTGGGATTTCAAATCAAAGAGCCAAGTATGAATTCAATAATTGTCCTGGGACAATCAGAGAATCACCTGGAAAGAACAAATTCTATTCCTGTGCTAATGACCACAAGAAAAATTAGAGAGAGTGATGTAAATATTAAAATACTAATAACAACAAATGCAACTCTTTGCTCATATTAATTCAACTTCTCCTCACTATAACAAGTACTATTATCATCTCCATCTTAGAGATTAAAAAAACTTACAGAAGAGATTTATATCATTATAAGAAAGTATTTCTAAGGATACTACCAAAGATAAAACCCAAAAGGAAGACATTTACAAACTTAAGAATATTTTGGGCCACAACGAAAATAAAAAAAAAAAACTACTGAACAAAATGAAAGGCAAGAAATGACAAGAAAAATCTCTGTGGTACATGTTGATGAAGACAAGTGGTTAATGTTCATAACATACAAAGAGCTGTCACAAAGCAAGAAGAAGCTCCCTCACTTAAATGTGTGCAAAAGATAAAAGGGATCATTCACTTTTAAAAAGTCAGATGGCCAATGAGTTAAAAATGCTCAATACCTCACTGGTCATCAAATGCAAACTAAAACAATGAAAAAGCACTTTTGCCCATCATATTGGCAAATATTTATAAAAGATATTCTAGCTAGTGTCCATCTGTGAAAGAACAAACTGTGAGCAACTTTTTGGAGGATGACATGTCAATGGATATGTAAACTCTGAAAAACGTGTGTACACAAAGGCTCAACTCAACTTCTAGGAATCGTTTCATTTAGAAAAAAATCAGTTCAAAAAGATGTACTCATCAGAGCATTTACACAGCACTGTTTAAAATGGTGGGATGAAAAGCTGAAGTGAAATCATATCCAGCGATAGAGAATTGGTTACATAAGTTATTCTACAGCTTTTCATTCCCCACTGGAGAAGCAATTTCTAGAGTCACTTGAAAGGAGCCTGTGATGAATGTAAATGTCACATCCAGGGACTAAATTTCCAGAAGCCTTAACTAAAGGAATACTCATACAAGATCACAGGTATGTTTGTATAAGAGGGATGCCAGTCAAACATCCTTTCTGAAAGTGGAAACTGGAGAAAACTTAAGGGTCCAACATCAAGAAAATGATGCGGTAAATCATGGCGAGATGTGGGCTCTGAAGGTGCCGGCGATTCGGCATGGTCCAGGGCCTTGTCCACAGCACTCTCCCACCAAAGGTGTCCTTGCACAAGAGACCACACCTGCACATCAGGAGACCCCTCCACTCTATCCGAAAGGACCGGGTGAGTCTGGAGTGGGAGGACGTCTATGATATACCCCTGAGTGAATAAAGCGAGCTGCAGAACACATATAGTATGGTCTTATTTTTCAATAAAGCATATATACACACACATATACATAGATTTCTCATATATGTGTATGTATGTATTTATGAGTATATATATTTATGTCATAGGCATAAAGGTCATTAAATATATACACCACATTGTCAACAGCTTTTACACTCAGGAAATAAGGGGAAGGGATGTAGGGGCCTTTCGGTACCACCACAGTTCTCTTTTCAGTATTTCAGTTAAGTATACTTGAATTTAAATGTTTATTTAAGTCCAAAGTAAAATGGACGATGCCTCCACAAGACAGAATGCTATACTGGTCATTAAAAATCATGCCAGGGGAGATAGAATATTGCAGAAAAACATGTAATAAACCGAATGGAAAATGGAGGTCTCCACACAGTAAACAGGCACAGAGTGATCACTGGTTTTTATGACAGAGGTGATACACACTGATGAAAAGAACAGAAAATAGATGTTAAAGTGTTAATTACTGTCTCTGAGTAGTGGGACAAGGATACCCTCTTTTGCCCCTTTTTTCAGACTTATTATATTAAATACACATTATTTTTCATCTGAAAAAAGCATTTTTAGATGTCTAGTACCATGCATTGGAGAAAATACATGAGTACTTACAGAAACAAATAACTAGGATACACCGCAGCAGCGTCACACAATGTAGAACGGGCTATCCTGAATAACAACGTGCAGTTACATAAGGACCCACAAAGTGAGAGCACCTGATGTAACAGGGTGCGGCCCCCTTCTATTTGTCAGTTGTCTCTTCAGGTCTGAGGCAGTTCTGAGCACGGCCATTGTCAGTGCTGGTGTCTGGATGGATGCCACTGGAGGTGAGGGCACCCGCAAGCAGAGATGAAGAACAGAAATCATCCTCTGCTTTTTCTGTCTTGTTTCTTTGTTACTGTAAAAGAGAGGCGTAAATAAGATAATGTAAATCTTCCCTGCTGAAATTTAAGTAATGAAACCGTTTTTAAACTCTTCACACCTTATATTCTGCCTATAACTGTCTTTACAACAAAGCATCATATTTATTAAATGTTAATTAACTCAATTAACTCCCTGTTGAAACCTATTAATGAACATGAAATGCACTACGTGAAAGCACCACGCCTGCAGTGACTACCTCAGCTGTCTTGACAGCAGTGCAGTCAGCCCCCACCATCCCGTGGCCCTGAGCTCCTGATGCTGGTAAGAGAGCACGCTGCCGCCTCAGATGGAGAGGAACTGTGAAAGCATTTTGTGAATTCTACAGCACTGACAAAACATGACTGACAAATCCCAGGCTCCTTGGAGGCTGTCATTTTCTATTTCTGCCCAACACCCGTCAATGAGCAGAACCACCCCATTCCGAGCCATGGGAGTCACGTGGGAAGAAGTTTTGGAGAAATTTCCATGTATAGAATGTAACTATACATAGAACTCTGACAAAAGAAAAGATGAAATACTCTGATTTTGGAAGACACTCAAAATATTCTCCCAAGATTTAGGAGCTGGAAAGTCTTGGCTTCTCTTCATCCACTTATTTATTTCACATCCAGGGAGAATCTCCCACAAACCCTGTTTCCCTGTATCTGCTGGGAGCCTCAGGCACACTCTTGCTGTCGATCTTATAAGTCACAGCAATCTTATATGTCTTATATGTCTCACGCCTGCAACCCTCACACAAGCTCGCCAACTAGACACAATGTGTGTACTTGGCCCCATTTTCTCACCTGTTTATTTGGTATCTGTTCTTCTGTAAGCTGCCTGAAGTGCTTATTGGAACATGTCAGAAGAATTAGTGGGTAGATAAATGGACAGATGGACAGGTGAGAGATGGGCAGACAGACAGAGAGACTGCAAGAAAAGGGGAACAAAGAAAATTTCCTATGCAAAACCCTCTTCTAGTCAGGGAAGAAAACTGCCACGGAGAAGTGTGAAGAGGCAGGTAGCTTAGGATAGTTTTCTGGATTCCATGTAAATTCACACCAAGAGGTGAGAGGGTAGAACTATAAATAATAAAAGAAAAAAGCATGCATGCTTGAAAAATATATCTACAATATGTACTTTCTAAAGAACAGATTCAAATCAGCAAGGCCCAATAACACAATTTTTGGGTATTTAGAGAAGTGAGAATCCCACATCCAAACCACAAGACATCCTTTTGGTGCACTGAGAGTCTACACGGGATGGTCATAAAGCTGTCTCCGCAAATCCATTCTATCCTGCACTTACGAGGAACGAACAGCTGTGCTCGGGCTGCCCACGTGTGTCATTTACACCCCACAGCACCTCTACGGGGGAGGGACGCCTAGCGAGCCCCGTCTCTGAAGGACAGGAAACAAGTATGGGAGAGGCTAAGCCGACCTACCAGTTCTCCATCTCACAGGACTGGTCACTCCAGAGCAGGGCTCGATCTCAGACCCATGCTTGTAACCACAGTACTACCGTGCTTTATGTGCTTTTTGTGTGTATAATACATTTGTTTCTGGCATGAAAATATATTTAATAAATTTTCGGTTGTCTTGTCTATCTCATTAGCTCACAATCAATCTTTATACTGTTGAACTGTACTATTTCAAAAAGAGTACAAAGGAAAGAACAGGGGTCAGAACGAAGTGGGGCTGCATTCTTTATCTGGTACCTCATCTCATCCAAGTCCCCAACCAGGGAGAAGGAGCAAAGGTTTTCATCTTTTAAAGAGAGGGCTCCAGTGATGATGACTAACACAATTCCAAAACCAAGGCTGGGGGAAGGGCACAGGCAGCAACCAGAGCAGTATCAACTGAAGGAAGGAGAAAAGAGTTCACGGGAAGGCTCAGGGGGTCAGCCTGATTTAATTTCAATCGATAAAAGAATACCACAGTCTGAAAATACTAGCATGCAATGGATTTGCTGTTTCTTGACATCTAGCAATTTTCCACAGCCCACATGTAACATTATCATGTACCAGTGAAAGGAAGAGTGTACAGACAGGGAAAATAAATGCCACAGGCAGGCTGAAAACCAGACTGGATGAAAGGAAGAGAAAGGGCATAGTTAAGAAGAGGGAAAAGCCTGGGAAAAAGACATCATCAGAAGGACTCTCAAGCATCATCCAAAAATCATATAATCATTCATTCAAGAGAGGGTTACTGAGGTCCTATTTTGTGCAAGATTTTACACAGGGCAAAGAAAGAGCACAGCGTACATGGTGGCAGCAATTGGCAGGGCTCAAATACATTTCTGATCCTGGTAATTTGCACACTTTTACTCAGTATAAAGGCAAAGAAAAAAAGTAAAATTATACTCTGTAAACACAATGCATTGTTGAAAAAAATTAAAGAAGTCCTAAATACCTGGACAGACACACAACGCACATTCCTGGATCAGAAGACAGCGCTCTTGGAGTGGCAGTGCCCCCCAGAGCGATCCATACATACAACGTGGTTTTGATTACAATCCCAGCAGGCTCCTCTGCAGAAACTGACTAGCTGCTACTACAATTCATATGGGAATTTGAGGGTCTCAGTAACCAAAACGTACATGAAAAAGAAGAACATGAGAGGACTTGTAATTCTCAATTTCAAACCTTACAACTGTCTCTCCAAGTGATATTAGAGGCAATTTTTAAGTTATTATTGTGTTTATCCTTATTTTCCAAATTGTCTAAAATGAGTATATCTTTTACAATAAGAAAAATAAAAAGTAAGGTATCTTTTAAAACATGCACACTGATTCATTCATTGGGAAAAAAATATTTTAACTATAAAGTGGTAAACAAATATCTAGTGAAAAAGGACTACTTAAAAACAAGAGTGCATTTACATTTTTCATAAATTGAAATCTGAAAAGCAGAAACACATCAAGATTCTAGGGAGACCGATGCAACATATTAATATTTATTTCCAAAATTCTAATTTAACAATGAAAACTCAAGAAAGGTAAAATCGTGCTTGACAGCCAACTGCAAACACATGGAGAGCAAAGGCCTAGAAATCACAGTTCCTTTAACTCTGCTACTACCTCAGTAGGAGAGGAAATTCCTCACTGAGAGGACAGTGGAATCCCATGCATAAGACAGGATACACAGTAAAAACTGCACTAGAATCAGGGGTGATTTTCTTAGAAGAACTCTAAGGCTACAACATTGTTAAAAAACTATAAAAGTTTGACAGACAGATTAAAACACAGTCATATATATTATACAGAAACATATGAAGTCTGCTCCCATGTTGCATAGAAATACAAACATATTTGTTCATTTATGGGCACTGATTACTTTATCCCAGGTAGAATATTTCAACTAAAACAAATAATCAATAATACACTACTCTTGTCAAATCTAGTTGATAAGTTACTCTGCTCTGTAACCATAATGTGTCTAAGATAGTTCTAAAATTAGTGAAAAAGATTTTTTATGGTTCCCTGAACTCTTCTGAAAATTCCAAGCTAAATTTTAAAATAGATCAGAGCAGTATTTCTATATGATCTTTTCCCTCGTGAAATGAACAACACAGTCTGTTGTCAAAATTCTGTCCTTACAATGGTTCACGAGCACCGTATCCTAACAAAACTGCTGGACAGCAAGGCACTATCCAGACAATGTGACCAAACCAATGAAACACAAGGAAGACAGTGACCCTATTCTGGAGGGCTTATATATGTGTCAACACAGGGGTTTTTATTTGATTGGTTTGATTGGGTAGCAAAATAAAATCACTCAAGTACTTTCTTCTTTGAGCATTCTGTAAGTAATGACTGTTTTTAGTGTCATGAGCAGGAAAGAGTTAAGCATGACTTGATTAGGTCAACTAGCAACAATCATCAATGGAGAGTGAGTAATAAAGAGGTTAACTGATAGCAATGCTTCTGCCTACATGAGACCTAAAATAAACCTACACTGATCTCTGCAAGGAAAATGAGGAGATGAGGTCCCCAATGAGAAAACAAACTAACAAGATATCAAAAACGGAAAGAGTTTTTCATTAACGATTTCAGGAAGGAGTGGAGCATGTTGGTGAAAAGCACAAATGTTGGGAACAAACATGAGGGTCTGAACTCCCACAGCACTGGGTAGCTGTGACACTGATATGTCAGTGAAATTTTCTGCATCTCAGTCTCCTGACCATAGACTGGGGACAACAACAGCACCCGTCTCCTAGAACTGTCCTAAATTAAGTTATTTTATATATAAAAATTTAAATAAAATACCTCAGATTTTAAATATTACCCCAAAAGTACAAGGAACAAAGAAAACAGGGATAAATTGGAGTTCATCAAAAGTGAAAACTTTTCTTCAAAGTACACCATCCAGAAAGTGAAAAAACAACACACAGGAGAAAATTTTTTCAAATCATTTATCTGATTAGGAATTTGTATCTCAAAAAAAAAAAAAAAAACAACAAAAACAAAGCAAACAAACAAAAAAAAACTCCTACAACAATACAAAGGCAACTCAATTAAAAATTGAATAATTGGTCTGAAAAGGTATTTTTCAAGGAAAATATACAAATGGCAAATAAGCACAAAGAAACGATGTTCAATATCATTAGCTGTAATTGAAATCAAGTCAAAACCACTAGGAGAAACTGCTTCACACTCACTACAATAGGATATACTCAAAAAGAGAGTAACAAACAGTAATGAGGTCACAGGGGAAGTGGAGATCCCAGCCTTTGCTGGTGAGGACTTAACACAGCGAGGCCACTTTGGAAAACAGCCTGGCAGGTCCTCAGAGTGTTAAACATTTGGTTCATGAATGACCCAGCCTTTCTGCTCTCTGGGTACACACGTAAGAGAACTGAAAACAAGTGTCCACATAAAAACTCCTACAGGAATGTTCACGGCGCCATTATTCATCACAGACAAAAAGCAGAAACAAACAAAATGTCTATCACCTGATGAATGGGTAAACAGTGGGGCCCAGTCATACAGTGGAATATTATTCAGCAATAGCAAAGCATAGAGTACTGACCCAGGCAACAACGTGGACAAACATTGAAAACGTTACTCAGTGTGAAAGAAATCAGTCATAATAGACGGTTTCATTTACATGAAATGACTCAATTTACATAAAATGTCCAGCACATGCAAATCCTCATAGGGAGAAGAGTGGCTCCTTGGGGCTTGGTGAGGATGGGGAAGATGTGAATAACTGCTTATGTATACGGGGTTTCATGTTGGGGGATGAAAATATTCTAAGATTGACTGGAATGCACAATTATGGGCATAGAGTAAAAAACACTGTACATTTTAATGGGTGAACTGTATTAAAACTGTTAAGAACAAAAGAACCTAGGGCCAGTACCTTCTCATAGTAAATGCAAATTGCTAACTTTTATTACAGGAAGAAGAAACTACCCTCAGCATGAAAGCAGGAGATCTTCAAATGTGGGTAAACTGAAATTGGACAAGAGCATTTCACTTGAAACACTTGCTGAGTGTACACAAAATATTCAGAAATAGGAAAATCAGTTTGACATCACGAGGAAGCATTCTGCTTCAAATGAAGATCAAGGATTCGGCAAGCCCAGCTGCTAAAAATGACCAGAGAAGAAACCTGGTTCTTAAAACAAGCACCAGAGCCAACAAGGAAATGGTGGAGATAAAAGCAGGAGGCCGACAATCTGGAACAGTTAGCTACAAGTAATTTCTCCAATAAAAATTCAAAAATAAAATGAAAGTGATGCAATGCTGTATTGACCTCACGTGAATGGGCTTCCCCCGGTGCATGACAGTTCTGTAACAACGAATGAGAGACTCAGGAGAATCAGCATGGTTCCTGGGAGCCCCAAGTGACTGCCCACCAGCACGCCGACCACCATCACATCTGCCAGGGTTGAATTGCAGAGAAGAGACCAACTTCTGAAAGGCACAGGAAATGTTGACCAGGGAAGAAAAGGCTGTGGTCAGTCCTGGGACAGAGGCCCTGTGAGCAGAGGCCAGAAGGCTGCAGGTGAACTGGAGTTGCCCTGGGGCACGAAGGGGCCACAAGGAAGCAGATCTCAATTCTCTCCTCTCTCTCCCTCGGGTAGGAGAGATAAACCTGCATCCTTCTCACCTGGAAATGTGGGTTCTGGCTGGCAGAATTCTTACAGACACGGAATGATTATTCAAGACTGGAAAAAGTCCAGCAATCGATAGGGAGTAGGGAGCCAACTCCACGAGCCTATCAAATGCTCCCATATTTATTGTGTATAATCAAAGAAATAGTCATTAAAAGTTGTGTGATAGTAAGCAGGAATTTGGGGAAAGTGGATGAGACAGAGATTATAGAATCTACCATGAGTACAAAGTCTTTGTGTATCTTTAGGGAAGTCATGGGGTGAGGGGAACAAAATACATTCTTTAGATATGTGAATTACAAAGCAGACCACCAGACCAGCCAGGTCCTTGTTTTGGGGATAACAGACTATCTAACAGCACACAAGCCCAGCTTTTATAGCTGAGGTCCTGGGTCCTTGCTTTGCAATGAGCAGAGTGCTATCTAAAACCTCAACTACGCAAGCAAATTATTGTCTCTACTTTTTAAGGCAAGGAGACAGGAGTGAGGATGCACAGGCGCTTGCTTGCAAAGCAGTTACTAAGCATAGTTTTTCTTCTTAAAGTTGACAGGCTTCCTGGGTCTGCTATAATTTGTTAACCTAATCAAGGGCTCCCACATGGAACCATTATGGAGAATACCCTGGGATGACAAATCCTGGTTTTGGGTCTTTTCCTGCCAGCTTCAGCCACTCTAGAAGGGTCTATGCACATCCCTGAATAACGATCCCACAGAACCACCCACACTCTTAACTCCTGGTGCTTGAAACTTAATTTTAGCTCTACAGAACTTAACTTAGAAAAGTTTCAGAAATAAAAGATATTATATACATTTTATAGCTCATCATAGGACTGATTTTTCTGATTGCTCTAAGCTGCTTCTACTTGGTAAAGCACCTAACTCAGCCGGTGAATTCAATACTTTCCATTGGGCATAACAAGCCAGTTTGACCTCGCTAACTTCAATTGGTCAAATACCGATACACTTAATTGATTTTATTGTTCATCAATTTCAGCCGGGAGGAGAGGGAGTGTTACACTGTTCCTCAGCCCACCCTCAACTCTTTTCTCATCAGCAACTCAGGCCTCCTGAAAACAAAAAAAAAGCATTTGTTTCCCTTCTCCTACACTTTCCAGAAACCCAACAGGAAACATCAGCCAGAAGAAAGAATTCAACACAAATGTTAAAACAAAAATCTATAAACCTGAAGTATCTCCATCTCCGAATCATGATACACAATGCCATAAGAGTAAGTGTGTTCAGGCACAAAGCATGCGTCACCCTAACCACCTGATTTATATTCTTCAAAGGAAGGACGGTTTTCGTATTTTTTATTATCACTCTTTGTTATTGTTTCTGATTAAGCAAAAAAATAGTTTATGAAATTATTTAGCACTGCAATAACAGATTATTGTTGTATCAATTACAGAAGGCATTCAGAGGGGATAGGAAAACCCACCTCTGTAAAAAATTCAAAAAATCTTCCCCTGTTAAGAACACGTATACAAAATGCAACAGGGAATTCAAATTCTTGTGGAGAGGAGCAAAAGCCGCAGAACTAAAGCAAAGTAATACTATGAGTCAATTCAAAATTCACTGGACAAACATGATCAATGCATTCAATGAATTTTAAAGGCACACTGCAAGCCATTCACTTAATGATATGCAGGATAGAGGAAGAATTTCCCTCTTTAACACACAGCAGAAATCAATATGGTGCCCCACCAAACAAAGACCAAAGAACAATCACGTTTTTAACAGTTCTGGTAAATCAGCATGTTCTAAAGATGAAAATCCAAAAATTTTAAACATTCATTCTCACCACAATGAAACAAGCACTTAAAAAAAACAAAAAAACCCAAAGAAACTAAGCGCATAGATCATGTACATAGATCAATGAGAATTTCTTTTGCCGCTAGAAGAAAGAACAGGCTATAGCCTTTTCCTTGAAAAATAAAACTACTTTTAAAGATAAATGTTAAAACACATTTCATCATTCATGTTGCCTTCAAAAATCTGAGGCACTTGTATCTGATTAGAAAAGCAGTTCTGAGTAATAGTATGTTACAATTCAGTGCCAGTTTGCTTTAGAAGAAAAGAGAAAAGAAAAGCGACTGTTTCTCATATCCTGCACAAAGTGTGAAGTGCCTCCCTGCCTCTTTCTCCTCCCGTTTTCTAAGCTCATGCTCCCAACCCTTCTGAAACAAGTATGACAACCTCTTATTCCCACCAATATGCAAAATGAAAAAAGAAAATCAATTTATTTGTGTAAATATATGCCTATACCTTGAACTGGAAGAGAAAGGTATCAGAAGTCCATATGGAACTTATTTCTACATTCCTGAAATCACACACACAAACGTTCACACAGACACAGACACATACCCCCTGGATTACTGGGCACTTCACAAGTTTAGGAATTCCAACTTCTAGAAGATAACTTTGTAGTTAGTTTAAAATACAAAACTGCCAGCTTTTAAAAGTCTTGATCATCTGCTAAACCATCCAAATATCAAAGAGACTCAATTAGCCTTCTCTGTAGAATGTAATTTCTCATGATGGCAAAATAGACCCTAGGAAGTACTGGATCCAAGTCTCGTGTTTATCACTTGCTATGATCGTTTTAAAGCACATTAACAGATTCAGAAATGTATGTCCCAACAGCATTTATTCTTATTTAAATAGTATACGTGTTCAATTGCCTATACAGACTATGTCCCATGATGGTGTTTAAGAGCTATTTTGTGTATTGCAATATGTATTTTTAAGTGCAGACAAGGAGAGTGGGTATTACTCAGTTGTACTGCACCTGCTTAGCATGCACAATGTCCTGGCTTCAGTCCCCAGTACCTCCAAAAAAATAAATAAAAATAAGGGCATATTTAAAAATAAGAATAAAGTTATAAAAAAATACAGACTAAAAACCACTGCAATCTAGGAACCACAATTACAATAAAAAAACAAGTGTTTCTATCAAATATTGACTATATGCCAATCACAGAGACAACCACAAATCACACCTGATAACCATCACGTGTGATTCTCAGCAACACTACTAAGTAGACACGGATGAGAATCCCGGCACTGCGGATGAGGAGACGAAGCTCGGAGGAGCCAGGGACGCTGACCGTCCTGCTCCCCGTGACACCACGTCTGGCCAGGGCAACCACTGATGGAGCTGCACTGAGGGGACACCAAGCTGCATGGAACCTTGGGGAACTGGGGAGTCCCAGAAAACACAAAAATTGTTCAGTGAAAAACCAGCTCAAATATATTTCACTGTGCCACATCCTTTAAACAGGGAATATGACTGAGAACTTTTTGATGCCTCTGAGTCCTTTCTGCCATCATCAATATTTGCCCTCTCAGAGCGACCAGTGATGAACTGGACCCCATATGAAGTGCACTCAGATGGAAGATCATTTGAAGCTGTTTAATGAAGTTTGTAGGACTCTGTCCATGCCTCACACAGGCGGTCATCCACCACTTCTCCCCGGTGTGGATGTACCACCTGAAATCACTCCTTTCTGCTTTTTAAAATCCCTTCATCTACTCCAGACTTTTCAACAGCAAAGAAGCAGCTCAACCAGACAGTGGACAGCTTCTCAACAAATGGACTTGAACAGCCCATCGGACTACCTGGAAGCCCTTTTCTTCTATTAAACCCACTTTGAGGTAGTTCATCATTTTCTGATTGTTGGACTTGGCCTCAGACTGGCCTTCTCAGAAAGCTTCCAGCCTCACATCCGGGGATGGGATAGGACCCTGATATTGGGGTAAAAAAGTGCGGAAGGCGGACATCTTCCAGTCAGGTCTGCACTTGTAGAAGTGCCACAACGTGCTCAAAAATTATGCAGTCAACACCCCTGGGCTCCCATGGACTGATTTCACATTAACGAAATGCATGAGACACTGATGCAAGAAAACCAGAAACTTAACTTATTAATGTAACAGAAGACGTGAAACTATGAACCAGACTGCAATATCAGAGTTCAACCATGAGTACATTTTCTCCTCAACGCCCCAATCACGGGCAGGCAGTCACATGGCAAGCATGGACAGAAATAGAGCAGGAAGGGTTTCTAGATTAACTCAATGGACTAAATTTCTGTTATATGAACAGATCTACTGCCTGGAAAACAACCCTAATCACGGTGCACCCTTCGTGGACAGTGGCCGAGACACGACTGTGAGCACCTGTGTGACTCTCCTTTCCCTGTCCTTTCTGGGCTAACGGATTCACAGACGTACAGAGATCAAGGCATGCAGATACATCTAAATCCCCAAAGCCCGTCTCTGTGAGCCTCAAAACCAGACAGCCAGGGTTTAAATACCAGCTCTGCCACTTACTAGTTCTGTGACCTTGGCCAACTTAACCTCTGTGTGCCTCAATTTCCACACTGTAAAGCTGGGATAAAAATCAAACTTTTCTTACTCGCTTGTTGAGAATATTGAAGGATACATTTCTGTAAAATGCTCAGAAAAGAATGTAGCACATTTTTGGTGCTCAACAAATGTCAATTTAATATTACAGTGGTTTACAAGTCTCCCTTCTAATCATCTTCTGTGTTTCCTGGCTAGTCTAAGTCCCAAAGAAAATCCTTATTTCTCCTTTTATAAACTCTTGGGGTGCACCCTTCTGTTCCATCCCACCACGTCTTTAAACTGAGGGAGGGGATGCCTCCTCCCCACTCCTCTGGGACATGGAGAGGGCATCTCCCTTCACACCCCTGACCCATTGCCCACAGCTGGCCCTCCTCACACTAACAGAGTGAGGTGTGTTTCCAGGGAGACAAGCAGGGCATGTGAAACCCTTCCTTTCCCTCCAGGGTTGGCCACCCTTGGGAAGCACCCGGGATGCTCAGCTCCATGGCAGGACATCCCTGTGCATGATGGGGCAGATCATCTCAAGGGAAGGCTCGCTGTGGCACAGAGATACCTGTGACAGGGTAAGTCTCTACATCTGGGACACAGTATCACGGCACTCATTTACCCACAGCCCTGAAGTTCATGGAGAACATGGCTTCATCAGTAACAAAGAGGACATTTAACGCCTGCCTACTCTTTTGTGTCATCTCTCAGTTGGCTGCTGGAGACAACATGTGTATAAGTATTGGATCCCCTTAAGCCCCAACATATATGAAGTAACAAAAAAATTCTGTGGCTTAACATTGTTTCAGGGCCACTGTGTAACAGTTCTGACTCTGCTGATGCTAAATTATGTGTATAGGAACTATGGAACCTCCTCAAATATGTTTCATCATAAAACCAGCTTTTCTTATTTTCCTGTTTCTTAATAGTTGCCAAATACCGTCAAATGATGGCTTCACACAAAACAGCAGCAAAAGTTTAAGAGCCCTCTTGACATACCCACTGTGGTAAACACTTTACATAACTTCTAATTCTCACAATTCTACAAAGCAGATACGAGCATCCCCATCTCACAGACAAGGGAAAAACTCAGAACGAACTGACTCAGGCTCACGTGGCTCAGTGGCAGCATGTGCAGACAAACCCAAGTCAAAACATTACACCCCTAATATGTACCAAATCATCTCCCACCAATAAGCACACAGCGGCGGGGTCAATACTCAGGGAACTCAATACACTTTTCACCTTTAAGGTGCTCCAGAGGCCGCTTCTAGCTGTTTTATAAAATTCCGTCTCACTGGTTTCTAACACTGGAAGAAAAGTCCGATTTTGCCATTGTTTGCACAGCAAGTCTGAAAAGTTCACAGCGAGATGACAGAATAAAACTAAGATATAAGCAGAATAATTTTTCCAGGTAGACAGACACAATGGACATTGTGGTATTCTGAAGCATTAAGCAAAGAAATCAAAATAAAATCACGTTGTTTAAGCCTTCTTTTAAAAACAGGAAAATTAAGACTGTAAGAAGGTGCAACAGTGCCACCTATGGCTAAAAAGACCTTCCAGGTTGCCGGGAAACATGCAACACAAAAATTGCCTGTAGGATGAGAAATGAGAATCAGGTAACTAAAAGCTTGTGTACCACATAATGCACTTTGCTTCAGGGGAAGGGAGGGGTATTCAGTATTTAATCTGATATTGCTAATAGTCCTGAATATAAACAAAAGACATAGGCTCATGGAAACTCATCTTAGAAGAGGGAAGAATACAGTCCAGCCACTTCATTTTACAGGAGGGGAGACTGAGACCTGGGATCTATCCTCCTGTCAATCCGGAGCAAAGTTCCCCTAGGCCTCATGTCTTGAACTGTAGCAAAAACCAACAGATCTGTACTAGGCCTATATTCATAAAAGTCACGTCTGTATTTATCCAAAAGGAGATAATCTAATTATCTTGCAAAATACTTCTCAAAGAACCAGAAATCATACAAGTTTGTTGAAATACAAAAACATTTATTTAAATAGTGAAACAGCATGAGCTTTATTCTCTCTATTAAAAAGTGACACGTCAAATCAATGTTTTGATACATTAAACCTGTTAAGATTGCAGGAAAAAAAAGTCAAAATTTTCTTTAATCACAATAGTTAGAAGCTTACTCCCTGAAAATGATCAATGTGGATTTTTCTACATTTAATGGATCTGTTCAGAATCAGACGAATTTAAATGTCTGAGGGGATGGTTACACGGCAACATGAATTCTGAGTTGTAACAATACATATTCTGAGTAAGTAATCTTCAAGGTCGTCTTCTTAAGGCAATTTAACTAGTCCCTGTCTCATTAGAATGATACAGATTCCGTTAAAACTTCATACTGCACACAAAAAAAGAATCCTTGTTACTTTAAACCATATTCATATATATCATATATAAACATATTGAATATGCATCAGAAATAAGCCACCTTCTTTAGTATTCAGAGTTGATCCTTCTAAACTATCTGGCGTTGTGACAGCATATTTTTATTAAGCACATCTTGGGTGCTTTATATACAAGGCGTCTAACTCTCACAGTCAGACAACTTAAACCATATTACTCAAATTTCACAAATGAGGAAAAGTACTTAAGTCATGAAAACAAATTACATATTCATCATCAGGAAAGAAAAGAGTAAAGATTTTAGTTACAATATTCACTGACAATCTTTTCTTCAATACTAAGACTACATAAAACCAATTCAGTCTTGTAAGTATTTCTGTCAATAAGGGCCACTAGAGAAAAATATGTAACATCATAAGCAATGGTTGGACTTTCAAAGCCCACTTCTCTTTTGCAATATATTTACTTTTAACGTTTTGTTTTAATGCTTACAGAGCAATAAAATTAAAAAAATACTAAATTTTAAAGTCATTACCTGAGAATAAAACATTTGTGAAAATGTACAATTTTAATTTATGCCACTCTGTCTCACATTCTCAATGGTGTCTCTCCTTTCAAGGCCTCATCAGGTTGAGATGACTAAAATCGGCCATTTATGGACTTAGAGGTGTTCGGGAAACCACTCAACGGGAGGCTGATTAGAGGAGCAATTAAAAATGCATCCTGTGCAGCCTGGGTTCCAGAACAGAGGTAGCCACCACCAGCTGCATGTGATTTGGGACAAGCTGCTAAATCTGAAATTCCCTCAGCTGCAAAAAAGGAGACACTGATACCTACCCTCAAACACCTGCTATGAAGTAAAACATGAGGAAAGCATTTTAGCCTTAGGTAAGTATCCACTCACAGCGAGTTTGGTCATTATGATGATGAGGATGGCTGTTAATAAATTAAGCTAGACCAAAAAGTAGAAATCACCATAAAGGAGAAACATTTTAAGTCAATGAGCATTTCCTTTTGGATGGATTGCAGAATATTCTATTGATTTTTTTAATAAACCAAGTTTTGTCCATTAATTATAGATTTACAGGTTCATGGACAAGTCTCCAGAAAAAGAATTAGAGGCCTCTAACCTCTTAATATTAAGAAAGTAAAGTTTAAATAAAACAGGGGGGAGATTATACCTCATTTGGGAGAGTATGTGCTTAGCATGCATGAGGCCCTCAGTTCAGTCCCCAGAAACTTCATTTGAAAAATTTTTTTTAAGAAATGGAGAATTAAAGCAAAATGATGGAGGAATACAGAATTTTTTTAGAGACTCAACTCAGATTTAAGATGGGGAAAAAAACATCCATTTCTCAGAGGAATTCTTGAGAACTATGTAAACTGGATCTGAGATGTCTAGTCTTTTAACATTATTCAAGAATTCATATTACCAAGTCTTAAAACTACCTGATAACCCACAGTGGTGATAGTGATCATAACAGCTGCCAACATGGATCGAGTTCCGGCTAGGACTGCTCTGTTCTGACATCTCTGCCCCTGAGGCCTCACCAGGCTGAGAGCACTAAATTCGGTCATTCATGAGCATCACCTGTAAGTCCTATATTTGTGCTTCTCACTCCCCCCTCCCCAGCCCCTCTGAGGGAAGCATTGTTATCATGTTCTCCACCCACAGATAAGGCCACTGAGGCACTGAGACTAAACCTGTTCCAGGTCACATCGGCATTAAAGGACATCTGTATTTCTGCTGTTTTGCTTTTGACAAAGGAATCTGAGATATCAATTCAAGAGAGACTTTTAAATAATAAAGTCTGTCTGGTCTTCGCCTCAAAGAGCAGATACTATAAATTCCTGATGTAGGATGAGGCTGCCACCACAAACTGACTCAGCTTGAAATTAATATCAAAGGTGAAGCAGAGGATACACGTAAATATTCACGAGTGTCAACTCCGCTCACGGGTCTGGGCCCTTCACTGCCTGAACGGGGGTGAAATCCCCACCCGTGTCTGGGAGGGAAGCGCGGCTCTTCCAGGTCTCACCCAGGCTTCACGGGTTAATTCCCCCCACAGACGGTCCTCAACGATTAAAAAGCTCTCAAGATTTTTACACCATGCAAAACTGAAAGACATTTCTGCAGATGGAGCAATTTCTCAGGCTTAAACCTTTTTTGCCTACACTTAGCAAAGGGGAAAATAGAAAAATGACTCTGCAAAGTCTCTGAGCCTCACCACTCACAGGAGTAGAAAGGCCACAGCAGAAGATACCTCTTCACATTGCAGGATGAGGCCAAAATAAAGCAGCCCCAACAACAGGAACTCCCAGAGACAGCACTGAGCAGTCTTCTGCACACTCACGGCTGTGCAGCCCTCACCACCATCTATCTCCAGAACACTCCATCATCCCAAAAGAAACCCCCTGTCCACTAGTAGTCACACCCCATCTCCACTCCACCCAGCCCCTTGCAACCATCACCTGCTGTCTGCTTCTGCATGTGCCTATTCTGGGCATTTCAGATCACTGAAATCAACAATATGTGGCCGTTTGTGTCTGGTTCCTTTCACTTAACATGCTGTTATCAAGGCTCGTCCATTTTGAAGTGGTATCAGCATCACTCTCTGTTTTTTGTTTTTTTTTTTTTGAAAACTTTAAAGTTTATTAGAAGGTGGTAAGTACTATCAAAAAGAGTAGAGTGGAGCATAAGGTATTGGATTTCAAAGGAAAAGGGCAGGTTGAGCAGTCAGGGTGGACTTCCCAGAACAGGTGGACTTTTTCATCTTCCCCTTTATTTTTTTTTTTATTCACTCTTACGTCTGAATAATGTTCCACTACATGGAGA
The DNA here is from genome assembly GCF_036321535.1 of Camelus dromedarius. Classification (NCBI taxonomy): domain Eukaryota; kingdom Metazoa; phylum Chordata; class Mammalia; order Artiodactyla; family Camelidae; genus Camelus; species Camelus dromedarius. The sequence goes on along the minus strand of NC_087470.1, from coordinate 9,630,933 downwards.
TACTACATTCTGTTCATCCATTCAGTAGCTATTTATGGACGAGGTCCAGAAGAATGAGTGTAAGAGGTGACTAGCAGGGATGGCTTTAAACAAAGGGCAAGATGTGCTTTAAAAAAAAAAGCCACCAAACAGAGGCACAAGGAAATTCAGTGAGTTTCTGAGCAAAGTGCATGCTTGCTTTGGCAGGATTACCGTGCAGGGCTGAGGTGGATATTGGCAGGAATCACGGGGAGGGAGTCACTTGAGAAGACTCTCCACTGCAAGCAGCTCAGACAATTCTCATCCCTCATCCTCTATTGTTAGAGCCATGTTTCTTGGTTTCTCTTATTTCAAGTAATAGCACTTTAACTACACATCTGATCATCTGCATCAGATCACCTTACCTCCAAGCCACAGAAAATCATTCACTGACCGGAGCAGCTCCAGGACATATCGGTGATGGATCAGGGAGTACTGCAGCATCCCTGCCTACAGGCACAAACCCCACATGTGCCCTGGTGATGTCCGGAAAATAAAATGCATGGAAATATCTCACTGCTGGTACACGACTTCTGACCCTAAATTTCCCCAAAATCATGCTGGCAAAGCATTACACAATGCTCTCACTACAAAAAAAAAAAAAAAAAAAAAAAGGCTAAAAAGGCAAATTTAGTCTCTTCCATTGAAAACCAGCAACCATCAATGCCAGTATCTGAGCTGGAATGCTCCTGACTTCAAAAACCACTGCGCAGTTACTTTTGAATCGTGAAAGGCCCATATGTATTCCACGTAGATTATATTACAGTAGGATTTTTCATTTCAAAATTTCCAGTTGCAACGTTAGCACAAGAAAGTTTATGTTTCAGATTTTAAAAAAATCAAGTATCTTCCACTTTCTTAATGTTGATCCTATTATTATTTTATAAAGGGAGCTATGCTTCATATTATAAACCAACTGTTTGGTTTCTGCAAACAAGAGCTTTATGACCTCACTATTTCAGAGCAAACTTTAATGATGCTTTGAGAGGTAGGGCCTGGGGCACTCCCTAACAGCTCTTTAAATACTGACAAGGATGTGCTATTAAGTAATGCAAAGGCTATAAGTCCACATTAACTCAGAAACCAAAGAAACTACATCAAAGCCTTACTTTATCATTTTTATATATTCCTATTCTTTTGAATATTAATGTTCTTAAAAGATATGATTTTCTTTGAGACAGATAACAGCTGTATTAAATTTCCTCTCACCAAGAACGCAATTTTTATCAAGAATAAAACCCCTATGGAAATCCAAAAGATGGGATATTTCTACCGAAGTGTACATGCAGATCTGAACACAAACATAAATCCTACCAGATCTCAAGCAAACGAGCTCAACAAAGTCCTGGGCTACACTGGAACTTAGCTCTTCTGTTCCAAATGTTGGCTGAGCTAAGATCATCACACAAGGCAGGGAAGGAGAGAAGAGGAAAGTCCACCTGGTGGCCTCCATCTGTTTTCTTCCAGCCAAAAGCGCTGCTATGGCGGCCCCGCTAACAAGCCCTCCCCATAAGAAAATCCGTCATCCACACTGCCGCTGCCGTCCCCAAGCAGCCCCGACGCCCCTCTCCCACGGGTCACCTCCCAGCCTGTGAATGGTCTTCAAATGACCCCCCAGTTGGTGGCACCTTCCCCCTCTTCCCCGCTACACACATGCACAACCACTCAGAACAAGGGCAGCCTTCCCAAAGCACAAATTTGATTACATCACCCCCACTTCAAACCCTTCAGAGGCTCCCTGGTGGAGTTCTAGCCCCACCCCTGACACTGCTCGCCCAGCCTCACCTCAGTACCCAGGTCCCCAGTGACCTCAGGGGCCCCCTGACCTGCTCCTACTTCCCACTTGCCTCCAGGCTCATTTTGACTGTTTCTCAAGGAAGCCTTCCCTCCCCCCAACCTCCGCACTTTGTGTCTCAGCTCCTAGAACATTATAGGCTAAGTCAACTTCTGACACTGCTAAGCTCACAAGAAGCAAATACATTTTGCTTACTAATGTGGGTCCACTCTCTCTCCCCTAGACACTCAGAAGTGCTCGTGTTATGAATAAATGAATGACGGGGTGGGACTCAAAGGGACAGACATAACTGCTCTCGCCCATCCCGACCCTTCTTTCTGTAGAATATCAGAAGCAAAACCAGAAGTACCTTTTCTGAGGGTCACTTCTTGCTGACACCCTTCATTGCCTCCTGTGTCAGTTCTAGTAAAACCCAATCTCATCCAAAGCCCTCCACCCAAGGCCATCTCCAGTGTCTTCCCCAGCAGGGCATTCTCCACCCTGGACCACACAAGGCACACTCCCCGAGTTTCCACCCCACAAGCCTCCAGGCCTCTGCCCGGGCTGCTCCTGCCACGTGAGCCATCCTCTTGATGCCTTCTCCTGGCTGACACTTACTATGTCCTCACAACTGAACGTAGAGCCCATTTCTTCCAGGAAGTCCCCTCTGATAATGTCCTTTAGGTCTTGACAGGGGTCCCTCTACATCAGCACTGCATGGAGACCAACTGGGTGTTTGCCTGCTCCTTTGAGACCACGACCACTTGGGGGCCATGTGTGAAGGTGTGAGAGATTACAAGAGGGGTGGGAGAAGCAAAAAGCAAAAATCACAGCCCAAGTCCCAAATTCAAGGTTTCTTTCTCAGAAAAAAAGAATAAAATATTTCACACGTATGCAATATGGTTACTATTTTTGTGGCTTGTGGACAACAAGAGCTTGGTGTTCTAGTCCAAAACCCCGGTTACATGTAAAGAAATGTATATATTCATATCCAAAAGAAACCAGAGCTGCTCAACAACAGTTTGCAGTTAGAATTGAAAGGAACTTTGATAAAGGCAATCTCTCTCTCTCTCTTCTTTCTTTTCTAGCATCACATAATTTTAGAAGTATTTGCGTGACTAAGAGATGGCTACAGCCCGTGATTCTGCACTGGATTGTTTGGGGCCGAGGAAGCCCAGATTACATGCACTGTGTAAATGCAATCATACCAACACAAAGACAGCGCCCTGGTGGTGGAGCTGATGTTCCAAAGCAGGCAGCCTTATGCTGTAAGAGAACTCTAAATAGAAAGTAAGAAATGCAATGTTCTGTACTCAATTTCATTCTCTATATGGGCCATGAACTGATAGTATATCTTGTCTAATGAAACCCAAAAATAAATTGTCAACGTCGATTTTCTTCATCTGACCGTTTTATGCTAACTTTTTATATATGAAAACCTCACTCCATACGGAAAGCTCAGGCCTACACTGCAGCACAGTTACATCCCACGGAAGAAACTCTATCAAGGGAGAACTAGAGAGTTTCCCTTCAGAAGCTGCTAAGTCTGGTTTTGCACCTGTACGTCATTTGCAACCACGTCATCGTCAAAGGAGTAAGACCTTACCTCTGTGGGGCGAAAAGCACTGCGGTGCTTCCGAACCATCAAAGAACACTGAGATTTGTGAAACAGTCCTTAGGCACATAAGTTGCACTTTTTCTGAAAGGCTCCAAAACTGACCCACTTCACCATTCCACATACAACAGGGAGGTACCGGAATTAGTAGAGAAAACATGCCCTTGAAATCTGACAAGGCCCTGCTTGAATCTTGCTACAGCATTTACTAGCCGCAAAACAGACCAATTCCTTAACCCCTCTGAGAAGGCTTCCCAATCTGCAAAATGGGGCTGCCACCACCCACCTGGGAGGCATGGATGTGAATGCAACACGTAAGTAGGGCGGCCAACTGGTACCTGACACGGGGCCTGGCTAGTTTCCCTCCGCTGCCCTCCTCCCCCTTCAAACTTGCTCTGTTCCCCCCGGTAAGGGTCAAGCCCCCGGAACAGACTGCCTGATTCTTCTGTGTGTCCCCGGATACATGACTTACACTTAGGAGGCCAGAAAAAGAACTGTCTCCTCCCCAGTCACCATCAATGTTCTTAAGAGTCTGAAAATTTTTAACACTATTTTGCATGGAGACTATTCCAGAACTGTCCAAGCACCATTCTCCAGGTTGGCTCCTCATCCAGCGCCCATCCCTTCTCACCTCAGATCCTCTGTCTGATTGCCTTCTGTACATGGGAAAGCGAGTCCAGTAGGGTGGGAACTTCCTAGGCCTCCCTCTCTCCCTCACAGGTGGGTGTGACTACCTTCTCCCCACTCCAACTCTAGCTTCTGAGGAGACTCCCCTCCCGGACCCTGGACCCTGCAGCCTCTGCATCGTCCCAAGATGCGCTCACGTGGCCACAACCTTCCCTTCAGATTTCTTCCTGGGTGGCCCTCCCCATCCCCCCGCCCCTTAAGGATAAATGGCATTGCTCTGAAAATCGCAAACGCTGCCGCTGACTGACACACCAAACCAGCATGGTCTGGGCTTTCCCCCAACTGAGGCACAGCCCTGCCCCCCCCTCAGCCTCAGTCTGCACCTCTCGAGATGAGCTCATCTGCCTACACGGCTGTGAACACCAGCTAAGAATGACGACTCCCAACGGGTATCTCTAGTCCGGCACCTTCACCTGAGCCCCAGGCTCATAAGCCAGAGTGCGTCTTTGAAGTCCTAACTTGGATGACAAATGGCATCTTAAAAATGCCTCATGTCCACCATTTACTCTGGAATTCGATTTCTGGAGGTACCTCCCAGGCTCCCCATTTCAGTAACAGCCCCAGCACCCACCTATGTGTTTGAGGTCACATTAAATTTCCCCTGTTCCCTCCCCCTATCCCTGCCCTGGAATCTGTCTTGTCATTTCCATCGCTAAGCCCATCTCAAGTCTGGTTCTGCAGGGACCACAGCCGGAACCCCACAAGCTCACAACATGGTGCAGTGAGTCACAATCTTCTGAAGGGTGCTCCCTGGAAGGGGAGGCATCTCCTGGCACAGGTCACCTCAGTAGGCACTGGATTCTCACAAAGGAGGCCCAGGAGAAGGGACTCAAGGTTCTCCCATGGTCTGAACTTTGAAGGGCCCGAGGTCTGTGGAAGCTCCTAATTAGCAGACACACTTGCCAGTGAGCATATGAGGATGGAGGAACCCAGGCAAGGCTGTTCTCACTCCGACCCCTGGGCTCTCAGGAGCCACGGGAATGGCCTGTGTCCAGGGCACAGCCCAGCCATCACAGATCCCAGCCTAAATTTGCCAACCCGGGCAGCCTAGACTCCTTCTACTTGCGACACTTTCATCTGTTCTGTTCACCCCGAGAATGTGATGGACACTTTCAGAAAGTCTGGCCTGTCTCAAGCGAGACCAAGTCAGTGAAAAACACAGTGTCGACATTTGGACCAGAGCATGAAAGGAGAAACAAGGCCTCATGGCCAGCATGACGGTGGTGGCCAAACACTTCCCTTGGGTGAGATGAACCACCATGTGTGTGAGAATCCAAGGTCCTAGGTCGGTCAAAGCTTCTTCCTACACAGCTGACTTAGGTGTTGGAGACTCACTCGGCAAACTAATGACACGGCCGTCAGTGGTGGACATCAGCTGCAACAGACACGGTGTCAGCTATTTACTGCCAACATGTGTTAAAAGTAAAGGCAGGTGCAGGGAGGCCTGTACGGCTGCTGAGGCAAACCACAGACCTGGCTCTGCATGCCCACTGGCTGAAGCAGAGAGGAAGCCACGGTCCCCTTTAGCGAACCCTGTGTCCACCAGATCCAGGTGAGCCAGCTACTTAGGAGAAGGCCATGTTGTCCTGATACTCAGAAAAAACAGCCTTGTAAAGGGAACAAAAGAGTGGCATGGATTTTAGACCCGCTTCTGCCCCTTTATGAAGGCAAAGTAAAGTAAACTGCACTGGGAAGTTGAATGCAAAAAAAAAAAAAAAGAAACAAAACGGTGACTGCTTACTCCAACAGCTGCTCACCCACGAGCCGGCCACTTCCTCACCAGTGACCGCTGGCCAGGCAGCGCCATCACGCACGCCACAGAGCGACAGCCAGGAACTGCGTGCCGAGCACGTTTTTGGAAAATAGGAATCGAGCAAGATGCTGCAGACTTTGACTTTACAAGTTTAAATACTCCATGAAAATAATCCATCAGCAGCCGCCTAAATCAATTCCCATCTCACTTCTTCAAAACAATCAAACAAATTTAATAAGGGTGCATTTGTCACCAAATATAAGGAGGACCAAACAGGTTCCTCAAAGCAAGGATTTTAACAGATATCAAACACCAGTGGGTGATGTGCTAACAAAGCAAACATTGCAAAAATTAGAAAATAAAAATATGACTAGGTTAATACATGGATCAAGGCAGCTGTTAAGTTTTTGCTTTTTAAAGCGATGGAGACAGCACGGAGGGCGATCCAGCTATTTCTAATGCAGGGTGTGCACAGCCCACATTTTCAGACGCAACAACATACTCAAAGGGCAGTACAAGAGAAAAAGGAATAAAGAAAAAGGAAAAGAGGAACAAGCGAAAATTAGAAACACACAAGAACAAAAATGAATGTGACAGCCTGTACAAGAATTTACTTGAGTGTGTGAGGCCAGGGACGCAGGGACAGTGAGACCCATCCTCACCTCCCGCTCCAGGGAAGGTAGGGGCCTGTGTGGAGCAGTGCTGCTGGGGAACACCAATGTGGTCAGAGCCCCAAACCAAAACTCCACCTACATGCGTCTAGACAGCTTTTGAGCTACAAATTGTGGTCACATTTCAGGCTGTTTTACTCACTCCCACCAAGAGTAACAGGAGAGGATTAGGCTCTGCTCCTGCACCAAAGCATTGTTTTATAAATTAATGACTGTAGAATAGTAAAAGGAACAATGGAGTAAAAGTGACTGGAGAAGAACGTGCTTGACCCGAGCTCACTGACCGCGTTATCTCACTGACGTTCAGATGCTGGCTGGGTGCTTTTTGTACCAAAACAGACAGACCCACCAGGAGGGAGGTTTAATGCGCTGCTGTATTTTGATGCCGAGAACCATGCCTGGTACACGAGGTTCTGGGTAAACTATGGTGACAGTGTCAAACACTATGGGCTAAGCACACATCCAACTATTCTGCCAAATCCCAAGGACAGACTTGAAAAGGCAAAAACAAGCTGGCATTCTCTGGTGGGTCTACAGACTCAGAGCCAAGCAGTTGCTGAGCAAAAATGTCACCAGTGCCTCCTATGACAAAAGAGGAGGCACTGGCCACGGGGATTGGGCAGGGCTCCAGGCTTCCACTGCTCATGCAGCAGTCTGTCCAGGGGGAGAAGTTGGTCCCTGCTTACGTTGCACCGATGCATCTACCTGGACTAATGCCTGGGGGCTCAGCAGGTGACAGGTGAGGTGAACGGAGCCAGTCTGGGAGAAGCCCGGTGCTGGCAGCTGTGCCTTCAGCAGTGCCCAGGCTCCTAAAACTGCCACCTCATCTCCAAGGAGCAGAAGGGGAGTGCAGACATGTAGATAGAAGGGCCCTGTGAGGACAAGTACAGATCATGGCCTCGACATTACTTGCCTCTTCCTTAATCCATAGAAGAATATCCGGGGAGGAACTGAAAATTCATCCAGAGTTCGCCAGGCACACATGCAGGTGGGACTCGGGTCCAGTGTTCTTCTCACTCACAGGGCTGGTCTAGACTTTCTTTTTATCAATTCTCTGGCACCTTCTCCTCAAACTGACCAACAACCAGAAATTAGGATCTGATCTTAGGTAAGTCCAAGTATCACAGATCACCGCCTCCACAGCGGCCCCAGCTGCACGTGCTAGGAGCTCCAACCGTCACCTGTGAGACCGTGATGAGCGCTCTCCAGACTCAAGGCCCAAGGCCGTAGGCTGGGGAGACACAGATTCCCTCACTCTCTGCAGCAAAGGGGTCCACCTCTCTGCAAAGACATCTCAACCTCTCCTGCCTGAGGGACAGCATGATGGACACACGGGGAAACAGAGCAGAAGGTGGGGAGTAGGCAGCCCAGAAGAGCTCGTCTGCACTTTCGAGGCAAAGTGAGGCCTTTGACATAATCACAGGGACAAAGTGAATATGAACCTTTCCCTGCTCTGTCCCAAACTCCGAGAGAAGGAGTTCTTTCGGAAGTCCCTGGCTGTGTTTCTGATGTCCTAACCTGGCATGGTGACTCTCTGGCATGAATGGAGGGCCTGAGCCGTGCGGGTGCTGCGCCTAGGAGTCAGGAGACACCGTCTCCACCCCCAGCTCAACCGGAGCCTCATTCTGCATCTTGGGATTCAGCATCTCATCTATAAGCAAAGGGATGAGACTGTCCCAGAACAGGCTGCCCATCAGTAATGAAATGAGATCCATGTAAAGAAAGTTTCCCAGTTGCCACATTTAAAAAGTAAACAAAGAACTAAACAAACAAACAAAAACAAAAACTAGAAACTGATTTTAAGAACAGATCTTACTTATTCTACTGTATGTAAAATACTATCATTTTGACATGTAATCAATATAGAAAGTAACAAGATAGTTTACATTCTTTTTCCTAGACAAGTCTCAGCATCTGATGTGCATTTGACCTACAGCACATCTCAGCTCAGACCAGCCTCCTCCCCAGAGCTCCTAGCATCAGTGGCTGTGGCTAATCTATTGGACAGCAACTCCAAGGGTCCCACCAGGGTTCCTGTCTGAAAAGTGGGAGGCAGTGTCCACACTAACCCTAAAAGGATCTCTCTGAAACAAAGGCGGATTCACTTTTAAATGTCTGTAAACCAGCGGGCTGCACCTCCCTCCACCCTTGGCTACTAGACAGCCATCTTCCTTGCTGATCCCTTTCTGGATGTAGGGAAGCAACCTGGCACAGAACCAGGGCGGACGGGCCACCAGGTAAATTACCTTCAGTCTGTCTTCAGTCCCATGAAGTCCTCCTTCTCAAACAGGATGCAGAGGAGCGGGATCTTGTCCCCAGAGTTGTTGGGGGCCCCATCCAGCCACTTAGACTTGAGCAAGATGTAGAGTGACACAGTGAAGCCCTCGATCCTCTTCACCACACTGCAGTCCTTGTAGATTGAACGCCACGTCGGTGCGTGTCTGCTCGGCTACCTCCCCATGCAGCACAAAGACAAAGAGCTGAGAGTCATAGAGCGAGGTGCCATACAGCTCCTCTGCATGTGGAGCTTCTTGAAGCCTTGGCCGAGAGGCAGTCGTTAATGGTGACAAGGCCCACGACCTTGCGGTTGGTCTGGAGTTCGCTCCACCCATTCTCCGGCGCATAGTGGTGCCTGTAGTAGATACAGAGTGCCCACTGGGAGCCGCAGGGAATGATCCGGCTCACCAAGGAGATTTGCTTATAAATGCAAAAGAAATTCTCCTCTGAGATGATCCCAATGGCTTGGACAACCACGGGGAGCGTCTTGTAGTCCTCAGCACTCTGAACGTAGTCAGGGATGCTCATGTTACAGGCCCTGCCGAGAGGGGAGAGGAGATTGAGGTACATAATGTGCTGCGGGCTGCGGGCGCCTCTGGGTTGCGGTGACCTGGTGTGTACTATCCAGAAGGCAAGGGAAGTCCAAGCAAAGCCGGGGGTAGAGTTTGTCCTCAGAGCCTGCACATGGCTACCGTAGCTCGGATCACATTATTCAGCTTTTGGTCTAGGCTTCCGGGCCCTGCAGAGAAGGATCATTTATTGTTTACTGTACCAAGCACCTAGCCAGACCCTTATGCATAGTCAGTCCTCAAAACTGCTGAATAAAGAAATGAACAAAGGAACTGCCTTCCCTAACCCGCTTCAGCAGAATATAAACAAAAGAACCACAGTGGGATCAAAACATCTGGATTTCAACTCCAATTTATTTGAACTCCTAAGCTGCAGAATAATGGATAAGAAAACTTGCCTTGGGTAGGAGGGTACAGTTCAGTGGTGAGCACATGCTTATCAAGTATGAGGTCCTGGGTTCAATCCCCAGTACCTCATTTTAAAAAATGAAACAAATAAATAAATCTAATTACTCTCCTCAAAAAATATTTTTTAATTCAAAATTCAAAAAACACCTTGCAATTGACACAACATTGTAAACTTGAGTATACTTCAATTAAAAAAAAAAAATCCTTGCCTTACAAGAATATATCTGGATTATGGATATGTAAAATGTAAAATGCCTAGGGTACCACCTGCATAAAAAACGGGAACTGTACAAATTTACTATCCCTCATTTATAAGCTATATTTCCTTTGGGGGGTTTATAACTTCGCAGAGCTAATTTTCTCAGATTAAAAAAGGAAATATTACCTGATTATCAGTACTGCTGAAGAATCAGATGACCCTATGAAAGCATCTGACCCACTGAGGTTACTCAATAAAATTTTGTTGAATGAATGAATAAACAAGCAAAGTGAATGCTGCTGCCTGCCACAGACCATCATAATGGTACTGCCTGGAAATTCCAAGCCCACATTCCACCCGACTCTACATTAACCATGTGGGTGACCTGGGTATGCCTGTGTGCTTCTCTAAGACCCAGGTTAATCATGAATAGAAATGAGGGCAATAACACAAACCTCAAAGTGTTAGTGAGTCAGTAATGAATTGTACCCCAACTTTGCAAGGTAGAACCATTAAGTAAAATTGGGCAAAAGTCCATAGGCCCTCTCCATATAATCTCTTACGACTACATGGGAATCTACATTACATCTTAAAATAAAAAGTCTAATTTTTTAAAGAGGCTATTGAGGTTAAATGAGCTCACTGTCTCAAATAAGGAACACACAGTACAAATAGGACAATGCCCAGCCCATGAGATACACTCAGTTAAATTTCCCACTGAACAAACTTGTCCCTCCAACTTAAGAGCACGAGGATGGGTCCTCGTGGCCAGAGGACACTGCACCTGAAACTAACAAAGCTAATGTTCCCCACTTCCAACAGCCCCTGTCACCACCCTAGGTCTAATTTGTATTCGTAATATTTTTCTTTTTATTAAATAGAAACCCCCAATTGCATAGCCTTCAGGTCACAAAAACTGACCACAGAGATCATGATGGCAGCCTTTCTTGGTGAAACAATAAAATGAAAAGCCATTTCCACAAGGCCTCTGTGTAAATATACTAGGGAACTTCATCCTGGACTGAGAGGAAGAGGACTGGGGAGGAGGGGGCAATCTGAGGCACACAGAACCATGGGCCACCTGTCCCATGATGGACTTTAGACTCAACCCTCACTTCCCAGAAACTTCAAAATACACACAGACAGATTGCTATGGACAAGATTTTTTTTTTTTTTCGAAGAAATCCCTGACTCCCTAGCAGGTCTTGTTTCTACCGAGACACAAATGGTTTATGTGTATAATGTTTCACAAAAGCCTTAAAATATTATCACCCCAACTTGACACATTAGGAAACTGAGGGAGAGAGGTTTATCACATAGTGCAAGATTAGAGAGAGGCCACGTCAGTCACTGTATTTAAACCCAAGCCCCTGCTCCAGTGCTCACACTAGAAAGTGTGACATACTGACCCTTTCCTTCTTTCTCCTTGCAATAAATCACTGAAGAGTCTTTTCTGTGCCACGTGGAATCACAATCACATCAATTTTCCACAAAGAGCTATGTCACTCCTTGGAGGACTTATCAAAATCTAAAGAGCTGGGATGGGAGGAGAGATTTGCATTTTCTGTTTCTCAAAGGAAACATGGCTTAAAAAGAAACTGAAAAGGACTTATCTAGTCTAAACCCTCATTGTGCAGAGAAGGAAATGGAGGCTCAGAAGAGATGAGGAAAGGGCCTTATGAACAGATATTGCCTCAGCGCAGCACCAAACCTTCCCTCGGCACTTCTGGGGGAGGATCTGGGAGGCCCAGGAGAATGAGTGTTAGAAAAAGGAAAGAGAAGAAGCATACAAGTCCCTGTGTCTACAACACCATACCATGAAGTTCCACCAAATTACCCAGTATGGGTGCAGCCAATATTAAGGTGGGCTAAACAGATTATAGAAACCTGGAATTCTCAACCTTAGTGGAAATTCCAACATTTAATATGCTTTTTTCCCAGTTTAAGCATCAGCACAGTGGGCGCTTCATACCAGGGACAACACTAGGCCTGGAGTTGTCCCAAATACAGATCTCTATTACCATGTGTGCATACCACATAGATGCCCACCAGAAGAAAAACGCCCACAGATAAGATGGAATTACTGAAACTGAAAGCAGCCAACCAGCATATATTACTAGGAAAAACGGTGCTGCCAGAAATGGATTCATGGACATAGAAAGCAACCTGTGTTTAGCAGGCAGGAAAGGGGGAATTAACAGATACACATTAATAAATATAAAATAAATGACAAGGATCTACTATATAGCACAGGGAACTATATTTAATTTCTTGTAATGAGTTCTACTAAAAACAATCTAAAACATATGTATATACATATGAATATGTTTATAACTGAATCTCTGTTGTACACCTGAAACTAACATTGAAAATTGACTACACTTCAATGAAAATAATTTAAAAAATAAGTAAAAATAAAAGCAACGCCATTAAGAAAAAAATAGAAGAAAACTCTAATCCCCTTAGCTGTAGGTGGTGGAGAATTCTGGTTGCAAGCACCAAGTCCACTGGATCACTCCAGCACTGACTGAACTCTTTCTCACCATCAGAGAGTTACTTGGCTTCACTGAGGTTACTTTTCTCTCCTGTGAAAGGCAACAGTTGCAACTAATGATGTATAGAATCTCATCATTCACAAGCCCCAAAATTAGTGAGGACTTCCCATGGGCCAGGCTCTGGACAGATGAAAAGATAGGGTCCCAGATTTATTCATGCGTAGAAGTTTAAGCCAAAAAGACATTAATTCTTCCTGTTTTGATAGACAGATTCAATGCAATTCTGATTAGAATACCAACCAGATATTTCATGGAATGTAACAAGTTAATTTATGGTCAGGAACAGCCAAGAAACTTCTTTAGAACCACCACTGGGGAGGGGTAGTTAGGTCATTCATTTCCACTGTTCTTTCTGAAGTGATGAAAACGTTCTGGAATAATAATGGTTGCACCACTGTGAATATGCTAAACGCTGCTGAATTGTACCATTTAAATGGATGGACTTCACAGTGTGTGAAGAATATCACAATAAATCTGTTATATGAAAAAATATTTCTTGACAATTATTTTTCACTCTATACAACTAGCCTGCCCCACAATTTAAGAAAAAGAAAAAAACAAAACAAACCAAACTGTGCCAGGAGCTCTTTAGGACTGCAATGTCCCTAGGTCTTCAATGCCTCTGGTGGTGCTGTTCCTGTTAACACATACTAGCTGGGCTGGACTAGTTAGGGACTGTAACTGTATTCCTAAAATCAGTGGTCACATATTTCACTCTGGGAGAGGGAAGGAAGGAGGATGTCACAGCCTCATGCCTTCAGTTCATTTTTAACTGAACCAAGTCCGGCTTTCAACACTGTAATCCCTCTCACTATAAAAACACGTGACATCAACAAGCACCGCCATCATAACTGAAAGTGTTCAAGGTACTTACCTGGGGCAGAAACACTGAGGGAGGAGAAGGAAGTTCGCTCAGCACTGGCACTCCCTTTTCCTGACTCCACCAGGAGAATCTGGGCTTTACAGCTGGAGACTCTCAGCCCGGGGAGCAGCACCCACGCTGCTGAGCTTGTCCTCAGGGAGCGGGAAAGGGAGAGGAGGGGAGCCCCGGGGTCGCGGGGCAGGGAAAGCGGTGGTGTGTGGACCCAGGCTGCAGCCCCGCTCGGAGGACAGACCCAGCCCCAGCTGCTCGCTACGGTCCGGGTCGGCAGACCCTGCCGGCCCGGGACACAGCCCTCCCAGGGGCAGGGACGGGCCGGCGGCCGAGGAGAGGAAGCCCGGGAGGAGAGGACTCGCAAGCGGGAGAGGGGAAGGGGACGCCAGCCGCGGACTGAGGGGAGCACGGCTGGGGTGAGAGGCGGCAGTTGCACACCTGGCCCTGGGCAGCTGTGGCCGGGGCGCCAGGGCAGGTGGCGCGGTCAGAGGGGCCTGGTCCAAGGAATTCAGCTGAACACACGCTGACTCGCCCCCTCGTGTGCTGTGAAACGCGGACCGCCCTTCCGCAGCCGCCTGACCACTTTCCCGGGAGACCCCAAATTGCACTTCCACAGCCAGAGGCCCAGGCTTCTGGAAGGAGCCAAAGCCTACAGGGAGACAGAGTTGAGAAGCCTTTGAGGCCGATCCCCGGCTTGGAGCTGGGGCTTCCAACCCGGCGGTCCAGCTGGCACCGACTGCGCATGTGCAGAAGGGCCAGGGATCCTCTTGGTTCTGAGAGAAAAGCTGGGGCAGCAATGGAGGAAGAAGATGGGAGAAGGAGGGGAGGAGGGGAAAAGTGGAGTGAGACAGATGGACAGGAGGTGCAGAGAGAAGGGAGGGATCTGGAGAGGGGAGGGGAGTAGCGGAGATGGGGAGAAAAAGCTTTACCTCTGGGGGCACCCCTAAGGAGGAGGCAGTCCTGCCTCTGTACCCTTCTCTAACCCTTCAAGGCCCGCAGCTCAAGTTTTACCTCCCTGGTCCAGACCTCCAGCCAAGGCCTCTGCAGAACCCCTACGGGGATCACACCCATTGCCCCCATGCAGAGCTGGGTTTCCTGTTGCTCTGGGAACCAAGAACCCGAAGGTGTTGTCTCTCAGAACTACCTTGGGAAGGGTACATATTCCCCTTTTACACGCTGGGAAACAGGCAGGCACGATCTCTGCCTTAGCTCCACTGTCCCAGGTGTTGGGCTGGTGGGGAGCGGGGTGGTACAAGATCAGAGCCCCAGACAGAGCAGACTGCCTGAGTGATGGTGCATAGTCCCCATCCCTCCTGGGTAATCCACGCCCCACCCTAGTGGAACCATCAAGGGCTCACAGCAGTTCCCTGGGTGTGGGAGAGCTGTCCTCAGTTCCAGTGCCCAGCTTGCTAGGTAGATAGGAGTGTTACCGAGTCCAAATTCATTCTCCTCAGTGCAGGACAGGCCAATAAGTTCGGAGACCAGGTGTTGGGACATGGAATAGCAAATTTCTGTAGACCTAGATGACAAACAAATGTCCTGGAAAACCATCTCCCCAAGTCAGAATTCAGACTCCTTTCCTACGTGCTTGGTTGTAGCAAACTTCTTGGTGTAGGAATTCTTTGTTCTTAGAATCCTTTGTTCTTGCAGCTATCTGCCTGGGTCAAATCTCTGTAAAACTCCAGCAAAACAAACGTTATTTTCTATTCTGCAACTTGTAATCTTTTTATGAATGAAAAAGTGTTAAATATCCTTAAAGGGCAGAGCCTTCAGAATAGGCTCTCCTGTATAGTTCAGGCTCTAGGCAACATTTTTATACAAGCAAGATGAAGCCTAGGAGGCAGAGCACAGGGTTAAAATCAAAGGAAAAGATCTAGTATGGAGTCAGATTTGTTCTTTTCTATTACCGGGGAAGAAGCCACTTCACTATTTACATCACTTTAAGTTAAATATAACTAAAACCTTAAAGGAATTTACATACATAGGTGGGAATGTGCATAGCATATCTGGAAAAGCACACAAAGATTAGTAAACAGTGGCATCTCCAGGGAGGGCTGGAAGAACAGAGGATGAGGGAAAACTTCTTTCACTTGTGTATATTTGTGCTCTGTTTGAATTTTTTTAACCACATGCATGTATTTCTTTTTCAGTAAAAAAAAATTGTAATGGAGCAAAGGAGTAACTAGCACAGCAAATAAAGCAGCCATGGAATCACTGAGCCATCACTTTTGATTTAAGCCAGGAACCATTTATTGACTCTCTCCTATGTGCCCAGTGCTGTTTTAAGTATTCCATTATTATTATTATTATTATTATTATTATTATTATTATTATTATTATTATTATTATTATTATTATTATTATTAAATTATTTTATAAAATTATAACATGCTATCCCTCACTCCTGCCCTTGGTTGGTGGAAAACCCACTGAGTTTTTATTGAGTTGTTTTCCAAGGTGTAGGGGTGAGTTATAAACAGAACACAATTTCAGGGCAAAAAAGTCAGAGTGATTTCCAGCAAGCCAGATATCTCTGAAGGGTTTGTAATAGAGGCGCCCAGAGGCTGAGAGAGAAAGCCTCCAGGACCCTATAAAAAGCTGCCCAAACTGCCTTCTCCATGGTACTACTGAAGTAGGAAAGAACAAATCTGACTCCATATTAGATCTGTTCCTTTGACTTTAACAAAGCCAAGTTAATAAGCTCCAGTCTTTTCATGGGTTATGATGTCACAGAGGAGACGGACAGGTCAACAAGGAACCACTCTGCCGTGATCACGGAGCCAGGGAACAGGAAGGGCGGCAAGACGTATGATGCATCCTCAGCTGTGCCCGTGCTTCTAGACAGGTACCCAAAGTCACCTCGACAAGGTGTCAAATGCTTGTGCCCACGACCTCATCACCTGACATGTATTAAAGAGAAATGGAAACCTATAAAAGTCCAATACACTTGGTGGGTACACCGTCCAAAGAAAAAAGTCACAGTTTGACAACTGGCCCTCACCGTTCCCTGGGATTCATTCTTTTAGAACCTTAAAAACCACTCCTCTTTCCTCAAGGAGTGCTGCATATTTATCCTAGTTTTGGCTCAGGGACGGTGCTCATTCAAGTGAACTTCAATGTCTGCACAGATTTGACTGTCTTTGTCCAGGTTCACTTGTCCATTCTAAAGAGGCCTGAGCTAAGTCCATCCACCATAAGATCTATTCCCTCCAGTGAAAACTCATCGAGCCTGCAATTAAAAGACAACTGAACAAGACTCTCCTCAGCTAAAAAGTTCACCCACTCTTCACTGATTTCTTAATCTCCTTTCCTAGCTAATTGCAACAGACTAACAACTCCCACCACCAAGCTCCCCGACTATGTCAGTTTGTCTCCCCAAAGAGAAAGTAAGGTCCATAAAAGAGGAGACAACTCCATAGTCACTTCTGAATTCCTAGCATATAGTAATGTCAATAAATAGAACTATGATTATGGCTTCTTTCCTTTAAAACCTTTCTGGTTATTTGAATGAGACCTTGGAAGAGAGGTGTTTGCGGTCCAGTATCTTGATCCACAAGACTCTGGAGGCCTTTTTCGGAATGGCTGCTCACTGATTTATTCAAACCACAGCTTCTCATTCCAGGAGTAGCTGTGCTTCTCTGCCAGGAGTTTGTGGTCACTCTCATGCCAGAACAGCTTTAAACTATATCCTTACTTTGGACTTGTTATTTTTCCCCTCTTCCAACAAAATTGACTTTCCTTACTGTCTTGTCTTGAGGAATATTTTTTCCTAGTTCACCCTATAGTAAACCATGCTTCTCGGGTTCTGCTTGGCCTTACTTAAGATCAGCCACTCAACTCCCATTGTGAGAGCCTTGGGACTCAAATCCTGCCCCCCTGTCAGGGCATTTGAAACCCAGCTCAGGAGCTAAATGGCCCCCCAAGTGCTTCTAAGGCTTGCTTACTTCCCAGAATCCCTTTCTTGTTTGTCTTGGATTCTGAGTATTTCCCCTCACTTTCTTGACAATTAGCTGTGCAGCTTGAAAGATGAGGAAGGAAGGTTTTATTTCTTAATCAGCATTTTAAGGAACTTATGTAATGAAGGTTTTAACGAGTTTCTATATCACTCCATTGCCGAGATTAGGAAACACACTAGATATTTTCTAAATTTAGGTATCACGTGCATTTTTTCTTTGCTTTTCTTTTCTTAACTAACAGATACTGTTTAATTAAAAAAAATAAGGCCCCAAATAGGATAGATCCTTGAAATGGCATACAAAATTAAAGGGCAAAGACAGAAAAATGAGAAATACTCTACAAAGTTAATAAAACACATATATTATGGATCAGATCAGCAACTCTCAGTAACAGCTAATTGAAACATTACCATGAGGTAAAACTTCTCTCCTGTCAGGAGATGGCCAACAGAAAATTGAATTAATACAACAAACTAATATTCTACGTCTGGCGAGGTTCAGAAGGCTACCAGCAAATTGTGTCTTCTTCTAGGAAAGAGGGAGGCTCACCAGCCCTTTACTGTGGTGCCAGAGCCCAGGGGAGGGCGGTGAAGAACCGCCCTGTAAGTACCCAATTAGCAAAGAGGGTGATGAATAAAGACACGTGAGCTTTGATGACAGAGATGATACTGCTATTCACTTGTCCTGTAAAGTATGACTTCACGTTCAGTGATCAATACCTCGGCGTCCTCAGGGATTGAGATTATAGGAAAATGCACAGCCTGAGCCCAGACCTCCTCTTTGAGCTCGTGACATTGCATTTAGATGTCTCATGGGCACCTCCAACTCCACCTGCAAAGAGTAGACTTCACGGATTTCCTCCCATAGCCGTCCTGCACAGGGCCACTGGTTAGGGGGCAAGGTCTCTCTGCCTCTCCCAGATCGGGCTCATCACTCACAGATGTGACTGGACCCATCCTTCAGGGCCCAGATTTCCTCAGTCACCGAGCCCCACCACCCACACCTGTCCAACCAGGTATTCACTGGCACTCCCTCAGCACTGGCTCTGTGCTGGGGACCACGCTGCACATTGCACACACGTAATCTCACTGGATCTCCACAGCAGTCCTGGGAAGTCGGTACGTCACTGCTTTAATTGATTAGATAAATTGTTTCACTTCCTTGAGTGCATCATCCAAAGTGACACATCTACTGAGCCACAAACATGGGACTGAAAACCACTTGAAAATTGAACACTGCTACACCTCGCAGCCACCCTACTCTGACTCACCACATCACCTCCTGCCGAGCCTTCTAAATGTTTCCAACCATTCTAAAATACAAAAGTGATCTATGAGAGCACCCTTCGCCCCTACTTAAAATCTGTCAATGTCGGTCCACTGCCCTTAAGGGAAAGCCCCACCAGGCCTGAGCACAGCCCAATGGCACGGCATCCTCATTCCCTGCGCAGCCACGCCGCCTCACCCACAACACAGCTCTACACTGGCCGTGTCTAGGACAGGGATGCTGACTCCATACAACCTGGGGATCGTCTCACTCGAACAATGATCACCTTCTTCAGTGGTCACCCTCTTCATTGCTGACTCTCAAAAAAATGTTTTTTCAGGATGAATCAATATCTTTTTCCTCACAAATTCCAGTCATTGATAATGAGCTCCCCCCAAAAGAGAGAAGACCTAATTCTCAGTCTCCTTATCTGTAAAGTGAGAATAACAAGGAAATTTGTGAGGTTTTAAGAGAAATAATATTCATGTGAGGCTGAGGGAGAATTCCACCATACAGTAAGCGCTCAATATGTGCTTACTTAATATTAATAAGAATATATTCCATTCCAGCAAACTTAAATCAATGTTTTATGGCTTTGTCCAACAGACTACAGACAAACTGTTGGATGAAACCCTTTGAGCAGATCAGCACAAGCGTACAGGGAGAGGTAAGTGCTGACTCCATTTACAGCTGCAGCCAACCAGCACTATGGGGCGGGGGCAGTTTGCTCAAACTCTTACATGTTGCTTGAGCATTTAGTTGTCGTTATTGAATAAAGACATGTGTTCTTTAGTCAAAGCTCCTGAAACATAAATCTTCAAAGATTGATGCAAATTAGATTTCAAGTACAACACTCTCACTAGAAATTATTTGAAAATGATAATCTTAGCTCCTCTGCACATCAAAAGGGCATGTTCTTAATGTATCTGACTAAATACACCGAAAGGGTTGTTTAAAAGTAATTAAGATAAAGCCATACTGAATAAGCTGTCAGTATCATCTGCACAAAGCCCCACCCAAGGGTCTCATTTCTCACTTCCACATAAGTGTTCAGGTAGCCTAACTTAGGTCTTGGTTTCTTATAACACGGGGGTGGTAAAAGATGTGGATAGATTTATGTAGCAAATTTAAACCTAGGGTATTTGCTGTGTAGGAATCCTAGAAATAAACAAATTGATATATAGTCCCAGCCTTAAGAAGCTTAGCCTTTCCATTTACAACAGCATTAAAAATAAAATGAGAGATACATTTAACAAAAATTTACAAGATTTGTACATTGAATATTTTAAAATATCACCGAAGAAATCTTTAAAAATTTACATATATGGAAGGCATCCCATGTTCATGGAATGGTAGACAATATTGTTAAAAATGTTAAGACTCCCCAAAGTGACCTACAATTTCAGTGGAATCGCTATCAAAATTCCAGCTGACTTCTTTGCAAAAATTGAAAAACTGATACCAAAATTCATATGGAATTGCAAGGGGCCCAGGACAGACAAAACAATCTTGAAAAAGAAGAACAAAGTTGGAGGACTCACTTTAAAGTTTACTAAAAATCTATAGTACTCAAGTCAGTATAGTGCTGGCATAAGTTTGGATAAATAAATCAATGAGACACAATAAAACCCAGAGGGGAAAATCTTACATTTACAGTCAGTTTTCCACAAGAGTGCCAACAACACTCCATTGAAAGAATAGTCTATTCAACAAATGGTGCAGAGATAGCTGGGTATCTGCAGGCAAAAGAATGAATCTGGAATCTGGACCCCCATATTGTATATAACAAATAAAAATAATTCAAAATGGATCACTGACAGAAACATAATAACTAAACCTATAAACTTTCTAAAAGAAGACGCAGTATAAATCTTTGTGGTCCTAGGATAGGTTTTGGTTTCCTAGATACAATACCAAGAGCAGAAGTGACAGAAGATAAAGGCAGATAAACTGGACTTCATCAAAATTAAAACCTTTTTCTTACAAAGGACATCATCAAGAAAGTGAAATTACAGGGGAAGGTTGTTTCTAAGGGATAGAGTGCGTGCTTAGCAAGAAAAATAAAATAAATCAATACGTCTAATTACCTCCCCTATAAAGAAATTGTTTTAATGTTTAAGATAACTAAAGTGAAATGACAATCTGCAGAAAAGGAGAAAATTTTGCAAAGCATATATCTAATAAGAGACTAGTATCCAGGATATATAACAAATGCTTAGAACTGAACAAGACAAAGATAATCGACCCAATTTTTAAATTTGCCAAGGATTTAAATAGATACACAAATGTCCAATAAGCATATGAAAAGATGCTCAGCATCACTATCCAAATCAATATCAAAATGCGATCTCATTTTACACCCAATAGGATGGTTATAATCAAACATGGACAATAACAAGTGTCGTTCAGGAGGAAGAGATACCTTATATGTGGCCATTGGAAAGGGACAATTGTGCAGCTTCTTTGCAGAAGTCAGGTGTTTCCTGAAAAGGTTAGAGTTATATGGCTCAGCAATTCCCCTCCTACATATTGAGCCATCCCTCAGTATCCTTGGGGGGTTGATTTCTGGAACCCCCACCCTGGATACCATAATCCAAGGATGTTCGAGTCTCTTTACAATCAGCCATCTGGATCCATGAAGTGGAAACTACACATAAGGTGGGCCAACTCTACAGCCAAAGAATGAAAATATATTCTCAGAAAAACTTGTACATCAATATTCATAGTAGTCAAAAGTTACAAACAATATCCATCCATCAATGAACGGATAAACAAAATTACCAAGCATAGTCCCACAAAGTTTTGGTCTTTGAATCTTTGACAAAGGAGGTGAGAACATACAATAGAATAAAGATAGCCTCTTCAGCAAATGGTGTAGGGAAAACTGGACAGCTGCATGTAAATCAATGAAGTTAGACTACTCCCTCACAGCATACACAAAAATAAATTCAAAATGGCTTAAAGACTTAAATATGTAGACAAGACGCTATAAACCTCTTAGACGAAAAGATAGGCAAATCATCTGACATACATCTCAGCAATGTTCTCCTAGAGCAGTCTACTCAAGCAATAGAAATACAAGCAAATATATGTAAGTGGGATCTAATTAAACTTACAAGCTTTTGAACAGCAAAGGAAACAGTAAGCAAAATCAAAAGACAACCTATGGAATGGAAGAAAATATTTTCAATGTATGAAACTGACAAGGGATTAATTCCCAGAATATGTAAACACCTTTTACACTTGATAAGAAAGAAAAACAAACAATTCAATCCAGAAATTGGCAGAAGACCTAAACAAAGATTTCTCCAATGAAGACATACAAATGGCCAATAAGCACATGAAAAAATGCTCAATATCATTATCAGAGAAATGCAAATCAAAACTGCAATCAAGTATCACCTCTCACCAGTCAGAATAGCCATCATTCAGAAGTTCACAAACAATAAATGCTGGAGAGGCTGTGGAGAATAGGGAACGCTCCTACAGTGTGGTGAGAAAGCAGTTTGGTGGAGCCATTGTGGAAAACAGTATAGAGGTTCCTCAATAGACAAAAAATTTACCTCCCATATGACCCAGCAATCCCACTCCTGGGTTTATATCCAGAAGGAACCCTAATTCAAAAAGACACCTACACCCCAATGTTCAGAGCAGCACTATTTACAATAGCAAGACATGGAAATAACCTAAATGTCCACTGACAGATGACTGGATAAAGAGGTTGTAGTATACTTGTACATTAGACTACTGTTTATCCATAAAAAAATAATAAATTAATGCCATTTGCAGCAGCATGAATGGACTTAGAGAATGACATTCTAAGTGAAGTAAGCCAGAAAGAGAAAGAAAAATACCATATGAGATCGCCCACATGTGGAATCTAAAAAAAAATAAAACAACCAACAAACAAAAAGATAAACTTTTTTACAGAACAGAAACAGACACAGAGACAGAAACCAAACTATGGTTACCAGAGGGGAGAGGGTATGGGAAGGAAAAATTGGGAGTTCAAGATTTGCAGATACCGACTATGTATAGAATAAACAGCAAATTTAAAGTGTATAGCACAGGAAAATATATTTAATATCTTATAGTAACTTATGTTTAAAAAGAATATGAAAATGAATACAGGTATGTTCCTATATAACTGAAGTGTGTTGTACACAAGAAACAGATGCAGCATTATAAACTGACTAGACTTCAATTAAAATATGTTTAAATAGACCAAAAACGAACAAAAAGAAAAAGGATATTACCAAACCAAAAGAATAAAATACTGATTCAGGCTACAACATGGATGAACCTTCAAACTTTATGCTAAAATAAGCCAGACACAAAAGGGCTAATTGTGCCCTTTTAGGTAAACTGTATCTAAGCATTTATTATACTATTTCTGTAAATTTTCTGGAGATTTGAATTCTATCAAAATCAAAATAAAATATATTATTCATTAAAAACTTAAAACAATTCCTCACAGGAGGGCTTTAATTATTAAATGCAGGAATGCATGTAAAGCTTCTGGAACAACAATTTGCATGTCCACAGACAGTCACTGCCACTCAGGGGGTGGTGCCAGCGCTGATGAGACCTGCCTCCACTCGCTGCCCTGCAGGCAGGAGTGAGGGCCTGGGCTCTGACAGGCAGGGTGAGCGTGAACCTGGGTCAGACAAAGCCACGCCCCAGACTCTGTGATAACCAACTTTCTTATACAAACTGTTCCATGTAACATAAACACGCTACAGGGATGTATCTTACAACACAGGGGATATAGCCAATGTTTTACAAAAACTATAAAAGGATCATGACATTAAAAATTGTGCATCTATTTAACACCCTGGAACTTATATCATATTGTAAATCAGCTATACCTTTATAAAAAATTTAAAAAGTGATTTTAAAATGTTATCCCTTTAATATTCCATTCGGTTTTTAAGTAACTACTAAACAGCTTAGAATGTATAAAAGCATTTAAGTGTGATAAATATGTTTACATATATATTTACTTTCAACTTCCTGCTAAAAGAGAATTTAAACAATTTTTTAAACACAGCTTAACAACCATAACAACAGAAAGACAAAAGTGAGAGTGAAGAGAAAATGGAAATTCAATACTTAAATGAAACCAGGGGGAGGTAAAGTCATAAAAATGGATGCCATGAAGTCAGGGTAAGTGTTAAAGGCCGACTAGAAATTCAGCTGTAAGATTCCTGGCAGCTAAAGTAAAAAGAAAAAGATGATGAGGTGGTGGTAGAGCTCAGTGGTAGAGCGAGTGCTTAGCATGCACGGGGTTCTGGGGTCAAGCCCCAGGGCCTCCACTAACAGATAAATACACCTAATTGCCTAACCCCCAAAAAGAGCCCCAAAGAAAAGGAAAAGAGAAATTTCTTTATGAAAGAAATCTGATATTAAATTTCAATTAAATACTTAAAAAAAAATAGAAAAAGATGAGTGACACAAGCGATAATGCCCGTGAGATAAATCTGTGGTGGTTGCTGGCAAGTCCCCATGTCCCACGTGGGAAAATCAGAAACATCCTTCACACCATTCAGAGTCATCCTCAGCCCACAACACCCCTCCACCTGTTAAATGCAGGAGCACAGGCAGGGCCTGTCCTTTGCTCTCTCTGTGTCATCACAGTGAGACAGGATGGAAGGGAGCAGAGCACAGCCATTCAAGGAAAGCCACAGCAATTAACATCAAAATGGTGAAGCATTCAACCCCCAATAAGCCTTGAGGCTCAGGATGAAGAGATTTAACTTCTAGCAGAACTTGAGCATCATTATACACCCATTGTAATAGTAACATGGTGAATAACACACCCCCAGGCACCATGGCAGTCCCAAGGCTAGCCACAAAAGTCAAATGGTGGGAAATGGCCAACTCCCTGGGAATTCCAAACCCTTGCCCTTAGGCAGGTCCTTCTACTTATTAGCATATGAAACCACCAAGCCCATGAAAACCAGCAACACAGCGCCACCTCGCGAGCACACCTCCCTCTTCGGAGAAGGCTCACACACTGTCTATGGTGTGTGTACCTACTTTTTTTTTTAGTTAGCATTAAAGACTTTTATTTCAAAATACAGATGTTTTCTAAGCATTACAGCAAAATTCAGCAACGCTTTATTTACGCTTTAGCCCTAGTTCTAACAGATTTCATACTCAAAAAAAAAAAAAAAAGAAAGAAAGAGAGAAAGAAGAAATTGAAAAAAATAAAAAACCCTGCCATATTTGAAAGAATTAAGTTCAACTATGGTCAACTTTCAAGTAAAAATGCATTTCACACAAAATAGAGAAAATGCTCAGAAAGGGTTTTATATCTGAAACCATCCCTTGAAAACTTCCTCACATGCTTTTTTCTTTTTTTAACATTTTTTATTGATTTATAATCATTTCACAATGTTGTGTCAAATTCCAGTATTCAGCACAATTTTTCAGTCACACATGCACATATTAACACTCATTGTCACACTTGTTTCTCTGTTAGTTACCATAAAGCTTTGTGTAAATTTCCCTGTGCTGAACAGTATAATCTTGTTTATCTATTCTACAATTTTGATATCCCAGTACCTACTTTTAATCTGAGCATCAAACCCCAAAACCTCGTGGTGTTTCTCTTGTCTTTCAATGTATCTATCTGAATAAATCTACCTTTACTCAACACTGGCTTGCTTTTGAAATCTTTCCTGCATGAAACCAAGGACCCAAATCTGGCGGGGCACATTCCAGGGGCCCAACCAAAGCCTGAGGCACAGCCGTTCTCATGCCCCATGTTTTTTTTGTATCAACAGGACTGGATTTTGAAGGGAGCTCTGAGGCCCCAGCTAAGGGACAGAAGCAGCCCCCAGGGCTTGAATTGGCGGGAAGCCCCTCCCCCAGCAGGGGCCTGGGGTCTGCTCAGTTCTCTGTGGTTCTCTGTTGTGCTGACTCCACAGCCAGACAGAGTTCTCCCTAGGCCTATCTCCACAAAACCCTTCTCTCCAAAATACAAGCACATCATGTCACAGTCCTCTTGTTCAACCAGGAAATGTTCAGCCCACATTTTCCTTCCCCAGTAAAAACCTAACTGTCCTCCCTCCGATCCCACCACTTCTTTCTTTGTGAGAACTCTGCACTCCCCACACACCATCCTGAACGCAGGTGCCTTGCTGGCTGGGACCGAGATGTTTCAGTCTCACACAGCCTGCGTCCTTCCACTTTACCCTTGCTACCTTAAAAAAGTCTTTCCTGAGTCTCCCACCCATCTGGTTCTGAACTTCAAAAAGTGCTGAGGTTACAGTCACTATGTGCGTACATCCCTGGTTTTGGCTAGGTTTCCTTCGCAAGATCTTCATTAAGGAGCTGCATCAAGACGTTTAAAGAGGCTAGTCTTACATTTGAGCAGATGAGCCTGCATAAAATTTAAATGGCTTTGAAGAGAGAGTTAACCAGGGACAGAGAGGTCGCAGGTCCTTGTCAACAGTGTCATGAGGCAAAATGTTCTTCAAAGGCTCAGAGTGGCTTCTGAACACAGAGTCGGCAGGGAGGAGGTGCCAGGCAGTGAGTGGGGTGTGTGACAGAGCTTACGCTCCCCCAGCTGGGGAAGAATTGAATTTTTTTCTAGTTTTCCAAAAAATTTCTTACTACCCTTTTCTCCTATTATCACATACCATTTCCTACGAATTAAGAAAATCAATATCAGTCATTTGGGCCACTTGGGAGAAGCTACACGATGCCATTCACAGGGCTGGGACATGACAGCCACGCCAGCCTAGGTTGAAAGACCAGTGGGGGTATTTCCAAGGTGATCACGGGCATGCAGCAAACTCCCCAGCTTCAATGACCTCATCTCAAAGGTGGGGCCTATAAAACTACCAAGCAAAGTGCGTGATGATTATGGCCGACAACTGTTTACTAGGTAAGTGCCCATGACAGCTGCCGCTTAATGGGGAATGAGTATGACCAACGAGGCCCAGTCTACCTGGTCACACGTGCCCTGCCTTCCTGCCTTGGTGCAGCAGCAGAGCTTGTTTAGCTGAAATGAACGCCCCCAGAGCAGCCCCGACGGGAAAGATCCCAGCTCTGCAAGGCGAGGCCTGTTCCTTTCCTTCTCAGAGATGATCACAGTTTGCAGTCATCTGTTTTTATGTTTATCCCTTTTGTAACTTCCTCCCCTCTGGAGTTTTGCTCAAGCAGCACAGGGCCAGGTGTGTCTTGCTGCCTGATGGATATTCTGTGCTGGGTGACAGTCGACCCCACATCTGGCTCTGGTGCTTAACGAAGAGGGTAGAAGGCCCAGGGTCCCATGCCAAATCGAGGCCCCTGCACCCAAAATTATGGTCTGACTTAGGGCAAATTACACAGTCTACTTTACCCTGAGATTCCTCATCTGTCCATGAAAATAACTGCCCATGGCACACAGAGTTACAAGGATTAATAGAAATCACCAAATTCACAACGTATTCAAGGGGCAACCAATGCGCCCTCAACAGACACATGCTGCCTTTATGGCTCTGACACACACCAAGCGGGGCTGCCACACACAGTGAACGCTGCTAAGTGCCAGTGTGTTAAGTGCTTCATGTGTGCTCTAATACTCTTTACAACTTACAACAATCCCAGGAACAATCGAATATGATCATGCGCATTTCACAGAATCACCAACAGGTTAAGAGAGGTTACATTCTATTCCAAGGCCCTATGGTGAGGAAATGGCGATTGAAACCTGAATCTGGGCCCAGAATTGGGCTCCATCTCTCTCCCATCCACCTGACCACTTGCCTATGTAATCCACCTGTCCAATACACAATTTCCAGCTGACCAGCTCTTAAATGCATTGTGTTCCAACTTTCGTCAATGTTGGTTAATTACCATAAATTGTTCTCAGAAACCACTACAGAAGAGAAAGGTGGAATCACGTCCCTGCCCACAAAGGAGAGGAATTCTGCCTTGCCTTCTCCTGTAATGTGCAGAAAGCCTTCCCTACACCACCAAATCCTTTTGTATCCTTCCTCCATGTTTATGTTTGCACATGGCTTATTAAAATAGAAGGTACCTGCAGTAATTCCATCTCGGTTGCTTTCCAAGTTTGCAGATTATCTATCCATAGTCAGTCTGTGAAAGAATTTATGACAATGTGAATGAAAATACTGCAACCATGTCAGTAAACAAAGAAAGCTGAAACCAAGTCATCAGCGGCTGCCAACACACCCCAGCAAGGACAGGCCTGCAGCCCAGCCTCTGCAGCCACTCACAATCATGCCCTCTGAGCAGACTCAGAATAAGAAAGGACAGGATACTGGCCCTAGGTAGCTGGGCGCTTGTCTAAAGAATGAATTCAGTGAGTCAAAATGTTTGCTTCTTCCCATACATAGAAAAGCACTAAATTCTTGAACTTGAGATACCTGGCTTTCTTTAGATAACAAGCAATCTTTTATTGTTCCAACTACCTGGTCTTTGATGTAAAGCTCCTATATAACCTAGTTCCTCCCCAACCTCTTCTGAGCAGTCCCTCAGAGCGATCTGAGAGGCTGTCATCCCAGCTCAAGTCCTCCTGCCAAATAAATCATAACTCAGCTTTTAGGCTGCACATGTATTTCAGTCAACAGTTTTGGAAACCATGAAGGGACCCAGAGCAGACTTCTCTCCACCTGAACTCTCCAAGGAACCGGGGCCTTTGTACCAGCAGTGGCCCTTTGTGCCCATCCGCCTCCTCGGGGAGTCCAGATGAATTTGGGTGAGTCTCTCCTGGTTCTAGGATCTCCCATATTGGTTGATGATCCTGAGTTTTATTTCGTGGTGTATCCAGGTACCTGGCCCTCCAGTTGAAAGTTACTGGGGGAGAATTACCCACCCAGTGGAGACATGCTGGGTGGGGCCTGGTTGAAAGATAACAGGAAACACCCACCTTGAGGAGGTGTCCGAAGTGGGGCTGGTGGAAACATACCAGGAAAATACTCACCCAGTGGAGACGTTCCAAGTTGGTCCAAGTTGAAAGACACTGGGTTCAGGACTGAGTGGTTAGGTAGGAGGCTGGTCTAATATTTTCCTCAATTTGGTTACCTCTACTGAATTTTTCAGGATAAAAGTAAAACTCTTATGAGGAACCTTTCAACTCCAAAAATGGGACCCTCCTCCTGGCTGGTAACAGCTTTCTCCAGTGACAGAGAAACTTGCAGGATTGTTAGAGGCAAATACTTCATGCCATAGAGTTGTCCCTGCGGGAAAACTTACTAGCAATTTTATTTTGAGAACCCGACCTTAGAATGGGAAATAGAACTTTCAAAAAAAAAAAAAAAAAAAGAAAAGAAAAGAAAAGAAAAAGAAATGACAGATTGCCAGCCTCCAACTAATACCACAGCCAGGTTTATATACGTACAAAACTTACAATATTAATTGCAAAAAAATACAAAAAAGAAAACCTCACTCTGAAAGTAACTAACCAGGACTGTTAAAAACATTTTTAGGAATTCTGAACTTATAAAACAAAATCCCCTTTAGGGGGAACTTGGATTTTTTTTTCCTATGTCCTTGAAATGAGAACGTTTTATCTTTCTCCGGGTATTTTGTTTTTGTGTACGTATATATATGTGTGTTTCCTTTTTTTTTAAAGGGAACCTTGGACTCTGCCATACAAAGGTAGAAATATTGTGTACATATGGTGGCCACACAAATAAATTGGGATTCTCAACAATCCTTTGATTGTACCAATTTTCAGATATTTTGCCATCTTAACCTTAGTTTCATCAGCATGTACCACAAAGGCCTTTAGCTTTTGGAGAGTAAACTTTTGAATTCAATTAGGCAACATGCCCACTCTCATGTGGAAAAGCCTCTTCATCTTATTGGTTTAAAATCACGATATATATATATATATATAAATTGATGACCATATGTTGGATCCTTTAATTTGGAAAAACTTTTAAATTGGTGAAAGTTGAAAAAGCTCTCATTATAAACATCTGTTTTATTGGTACCTATTAAAATCAAGTTTAAAGTCGAAAAATATATCTAATATTTAACCTAAGAACTTAGTTAAAAAAAAAAAACTGGTTTCAAAAGCTACATTTGTATTTTTCCTTTCTGATCAATGGTTTTAGACATGCTAATAAAAACTTAGAATAATTAATGTTAATTAGGTTGAATAACTGGAAAAAGGATTGTAAAGATGTAGGAAAAAAAAACATAAGGGGCTTATCCCAAATGGATAAATATTTTTATATGGTCATTTTGAATGAGATAAATAAAATGGACATTTTTGCATTTACATACAAGGTTTTGATACTACACTACGTAAAGTTAAAAAAAAAAGAGCCAAAGATATCATCTACTACGCCCAACATTAAAGTTCAAACAAGTCCGTTTTATTTACCACAGTTTAAAGTATATGTATTTATAGGGCTAAATATATATATATATAAAAATATATAGACTGAAATATTTGATCAATGATTGGGACAACAGACCAATTAATGAAATTAAAATTGAGAAGGGCCTAAGCTCTTTGGCTTGAAACTTTGGGATCCCAGAGACTTTTCTATAAAATTAGATACAATGCAGGAAAAAAAAAAAAAGACTTTTGGCACTCCTTCTAGAAATAAGAATTATTGATTAAACACAATAAATATAAAAATTAAAGGTATAAGATTTAATAAAATTGAGATAAAAGTTTGTAAAATTGGTATATTAAATGGGCTTTGTATAAAAATTTTGCTTATTTATGTTGTGGGATAGATATTTTTCAATGGAAAAACGCTTCCTCTTCTTGGTATTATAAGGCTGGGCACGTATCTGTCCCTCAGAAAATATTAATTGAACACAGTAAAGGAAACCAATACAGTTACATGAGCCATCCAATATAACGTAAAACTAAAAACTAATATTCAGTAGCTAATAAAAAATATAATAAGAGGTTTACCCTTGGTTTAACTTATAACTCAAGGAAAAGAGACCTTACTAAATGCCTTATGCAAGCTTTCAAAGGCAAGATAAAGTAAACCTTAACGTTTTAAACATGGAATTCTTTGTTTACAGCTCTTCTCACTGATACAAAGAAGCAAATTAAGGAGATACAATTGGGCCTGCATGACAGAGCAGTTCTCTGGGGAACTGGAAGCGTGTGTCTTTGTCTTGCAGATCAGAAATATAAACACAGCAAATAGTGACCTAGGACTGAGCCTAATTAGCTCAAGGAGATAAAACTTAAGGTCAAAGAAATTTGTGGCATTTTAGAACTCAGAACCCTGACGGGTCCTTAAGACTTTGTCAAGAAATCTTAAATGTCTGTTTCATAAATAGTAAGCCTTAGTGATTTGAGCAAGCAAACTCAGTTTACTCCAACTATTATTATACTTGTCTCATAAGTAAGTTTTAAAGTGAAGCTATGAAATCTCTAGCTTTTTTCTGTTTATAAGCCTGCATACACATTGTAGATGTGAGATAATTCTACAGCTGAAAAAAAAAATCAAAGTCAAAGAGCTCTGCTTAATTGACGTAAAAAATAATAGCTTACAAGTTAAGTAGTTTTAAAATAAAAACTGACAAAATTGACCTTCAGCTTCACGTGAACTGGATAATATTCAATATTAAGATAATATTTGATATTGTTTAGTTTAAGTATGTTCTAATTAATATAGACATCTTTAAAGTCACCAATATTAACTATAATACTTTTACCCTACCTAGGTTTAATGTAAGTCAAATAAGATCCTGTTATATCTGGTGCAGATTTGTTAAAAAAAAATAATAATAATGTGGTGTGGTAAAATTTAATAAATTAAATGCAAATGAGATGAGAGTTTTGGGTAAATTTTTAAAACATATTTTTAAAATGTATGTTTAAGATAATCTCTAAATGTTTGATATCTTTAAATTCTAGAGTTGTGCTACATTAAGTTAAATGATAGGATTTTATTAAATAGCTATGCCATTTTAAGATAAAATAAGATTGAAATATGAATTACTTAACATTTAACTTCCTCTTACAGAGAAAATAAAGGTGTTTAGAAATATTAATAAATGGTTGGTACCACCATGAAATAGTCTCTATTATTAAGGGAATGATCTCAGTATCCTAGGAAAGTAAGATAAATGTGTAAAGGAAGATATAAGAATGGAATTATATTTTGTTAATGAAAAATAGTGACTTTCTCCTGAAGCTGGTTACTTCTGAATGGAACAGAAAATTAGGAACAAACTAATATGAGAATAGAAATCTGTGGAAGGCTTGTGGAAGAGGAACCCTGAAGAAAGGGATTTGTACATGGTCGGAATTGGCTAAGTTTAGAATAAACTTGGGCAAAGTAAATGAATCTTAGACGTAAACTGGTACAAGAATAGATTTGGTTATATCTCTGTTAAGAGGATAAAATTGTCTTGAAATGTTAATCCACCTTCAGTAACAAATTGTAGTTTCTTATACCACTTACCTGATCTGTTCTGCCTTTACCTTTGACGTATTTTCTTAATGAGTAAGTACTACTTTACAGTGATCTATATGTTTACGTGACCAAGTGTTCTGAAACCTTTTAACAAGCTCCCCAAATATCAATTTTTATTAAAGTTCTTTTAATCTCCAGTTAAGTTTGGGATGCTACAGAGGGCCCCTGAAACATCCCAAAGAGAGATTTTAAACTAGTAAATTTATTTGGCATGTTAAATACATGGTATTGCCAAATGAATAATAAATCTTCTAAGGTTATATTGTATGAGAAAACATTATTAATATAGATACTCTAGAAATTCTATGGACTCCCTAAAATTCTGGCATATCTAAAATGTTACCAGTCATATTTCTGGTTATAGTGACCAGGTTTTTTTATGGATTATAGTGTAACGGTGTTTAACCATGCTTTTAAATATTTTGTCATTTATAGACAGTTAATTCTTTTCTTCTAATGATTTTGCAAAATGCTTTCTCTTCAAGGAGATTTACTGGTTTCTAATAAATTTCAAACTATAGCACTGAACTAAACTCGATAAGAAATTTTAAATGTCTAATGAAAACTGATTAAAAAATTAGTTACATAGGACTGAGTAAACTGGTGAATATGGTAATACTTTTTGATTTTGTCTGAAATACTACTGGCTTTTAACCTGTTTCCCAGACATAAAGAAACTCTTCTCCTTAACTAGTTAAGATTCACAGAAATTTAATAAATTTTACCTATGAAAGCAGACTTGGAACAGTTATCTTTTCACTCTATCTGATCCCTCAAGAGACTAAAATCTCTTAGGTCCCAGTGGCTCTATCAGACAAATGAGGAAGATCATCTCCTAACAGATATAGAAATCTCAAGGTATTTTAAGGATTTTAAAGAGAAAAGAATTTACCTAAATCTGTAAGGCAGAAACCGATGACAAGCCCTTGATGTGGCTTTCCTGGCCTTAGAAAACCTTATTAACATTCTATCCTGAGAATCTTTATTAAAAGTTCCAACACAGCCAATTTAAAAAAGCCTATATGATCAAATAATCAGACTTAATTTGTAAACAAATTAATCTTGATTTGGCTATATTTGAGAAAAATGAGGGTAACTTTAGAGAGAAAAAAGATTATATTTTAGTGGATATTAAATTCTAGTTTTGTTAATTGAGGTCTATATTTACTAAGACATTTCCTAGATCATTCCTTGCTGTTATGTCACATTGCTGTAAAGTTTAATTGAATTATGAAAAGAATACTCTAGGTTTGTTTCTGAAGCTCAGTAATCTATCCTTGGGTAAAGTTCCAATGCCCCATGACCTGCAGCCAGGGCATTATACATACTGGAACAGGCATGACTTAAAGAACTGACTCCAACCTGAGTGGAAGGACCCTTTATCAGGTACTCTTAACTAGACCGTACATACCAAAGCTGAAGGAAACGGACTTTCGGATTCATTTCCTATCAGAAACATCCCCTGAAGTGCACTGGCCTATAGAGCACCGCTCACTTTAAAACAATGCCCAAATAAAGAAAAATCTACCCAGGCCAGGATAAGAAGAAGACGACATCTGAGGTAAGACAGCTGACCCAAGACACCGAACAAGGCCTGTATGCCAATTATTTTGATAATTTCTGCTACCTTTGATTCTGAAGTACTCCAATTGTTAACTTTATGGTAAATTACCTATGTCTAGTACTTCTGTGTTACCTTGGTGGGTTTCCCTACTCCAAGGCACAAACTAGATAGCCCTCAGGAACGTTATTCAAAAAAGAAATTATAGTTCTGTTTAGGCCACTGTTGATCTTGCAAGGTGGGAGACCTCACCTGGCCAATTAATACCTGCTCTGACCCTGACCATAAATATGAAATTTCTCATAAGATCACTCAAACTCAATCAGAAACACAAGGAAAATTTTAACCAAAAACTATAACTTCTCGACTATTAAATTCTTACTCATGACTTTATTAACGTTACTAGCTGAATTACTTATATCCTGTCTATATAATAAAATTGTTGTCTGTTACATTTCTCAATGTGTAACGAGGCCTACAAGATTGATGATGGCTAAACATCTTGAAGGAATAGATAAAATTTATAACTCTGCGTAAAATAATTGTAATAGTGTGATTCTAGGTATGGGAATGCACAACGATGGGTAAACATTTCCTGGATCATAATAGACTAGTAAGAGAGGTGATCCAGAGAACTTTTAGTATCAACAAGGCCTGATAAAAAAACTAACACCTTGAATGGCAGATCAGAAGATTCTTCAACTGAACTAGGAATGAGCAATCCTAGCACCGTGGGACAAAATTGGTCATGAACTGTCTCTCAAAATATTGGTCGAATTTAGGACCAAGGGGGAGCACTGTGAATGAAAATACTACAGTGTGAAAGAAAATACTGCAACCATGTCAGTAAACAAAGAATGCTGAAACCAAGACATCAGCGGCTGCTGCCAAACCCCACCGAGTAAATGCCTGCAACCCAGCCTCTCAGCCACTCACAGTGGTGCCCTCTAAGCGGACTCAGAATAAGAAATGACAGGATACTGGCCCTAGATAGCTAGGTGCTTTTTAAAGTATGAATTCAATGACCCAAATGTTTGCTTCCTCCCATACATAGAAAACCACTAAATACTTGAACTTGTGATACCTGGCTTTCTTTAGATAACAAGCAATATTTTATTGTTCCAACTACCTGGTCTTTGTTGTAAAGCTCCTATATATCCTAGCTCCTACCCTACCCCTTTGGATCAGTCCCTCAGAGTGATCTGATGCTGTCATCCTTGCTCGAGTCCTCCCGCCAAATGAAACACAACTCTTAATTTTAGGCTGAACGTTTATTTCAATCAAGTCCCAGAATAGACACAACTCATCACTTCTGTAATGGAACACACTGGATCAGGAACCAAAAGCGTGTTCTAGTCCGGAAAAACTACTGGTACCTCTTTCTTCCTGTCATTATACAATCCCACCAGAAATCATTACTTTGCTGTCTGCTCATCTGGCAACCAAACTCAGAGAAGAGTCAACTCAGCAGACTGCCCTACTGGGGAGAATAGCCAGCAAAAGCACTGCGGGTTGCCTGCCCTCCCGCACGCTCTGCTGACCCCTAATATCCTCCGTGGAGACCAGGCCAAACAGCTGCAAAGTCCCACACTTTAAGAAAATCATTTTATTTTATATGATATATTACGTATATACCCATCTCTAAAAAAGTTTTGCCAGAAGCCCAAATCTTCAACATTAATCTGCAAAGGCAAATCTGTTCGCCAAGTGAAAACAAGTCTTAAGACAACGCTAAGGCCTCCAAAGTTCTCTCCACGACCATCAACAAAACTGCCTGCAGGTCTGCTGCTGCATGCGGCAACATGTCTGCTATTAAAACAACCCCTTCCTGCCCTCGGGTGCTACAATGCCCATCTACGCCCTCCCATCTCAGGGTAAAAGCAGCCACTGCAGAACCTTGCAGGGCAGCACTGACAGGACTGGACACAGAGGATCAGAGCTAAACTAAGCCTTCTGATGACACGAGCTTGTCACCCTGTCACTTTACAGATGAATATTATATATAGAGACAGGTGGGGTGATATTGCTCAAAGTCACACAGCTAATAAGTGGCAAAGTCTATAACTCTGCTCCTCCCTCTGGCGTGACACCCCAGCTGGGACTGCCACAAGGTTGCCTCATGCCTGACGGACCAGTCCTTTCGTGTCCCTCATAACCCACCAGAGTGTCGGAACCTAGCCTGCGTTTTCAGCATCTTTTCCCTCCAGTCTCTCAGGAACAAGGCTGCTCGGGCCACTGTATGAATTCCGGCTTCCCAAACCCTCCGTGCTCAGGCTGGTCTTGCCTGTGCATCCGGCCCCCTGCTCAGAGGCTCTTCCTCCACTGCAGGAGGACGTTTCCACTCTCCGCAGGGACACCCCCTCAGGGTAGCCCTCTTCTCGCACTCAGCACGGCAGATGTCCCAGGCCACACCCCTAGCTGCCCCATTAGGACTGCGGGTGCCCAGGTCTGCTAATCAGACCAGCAGCCCCAAGCCAGGGATTATGCCCAGGTCACCCTGCAAACCTACTGCCCGTCTCACAGCCCCCAGGCAGCAGCTCACCTGGAAGTCGCAGCAAGTGCCCCACCCAATCCAGAAGTCTCTTCAATTGCCAGCACCACTGATGACTGCTTTCCAACCTTTGGTCAGTTATGCACAAAACAGCAGCTTCCACTGTGAAGCGGTGGGTTTTAGCTTCTGCTCCCCATCGTTACTGGAAACATCAAGGGAAACCAAAAGGCCTTTTCTCAACTGTTTTCTGATGACACCCTCCTACCCACAATACTCACATTCTCAAGAGAATTGGGTCCACGTGATTTTGTTTTCCTTACGCTAAGTGGCTCAAAACACTGTGGGATTCTTTCTCTTTTGAGGGTATTTGCTCTCAGTTTATCGGCTTTAATCTGCTTTTGTCTCTCTCTTCAGTGTCCCTAGCAGTTGCCACTTCTTACTCCCTTCAGCAGCCTCCCTCCCAACATCTAGTCTAGGAAATCAGCTGTGACGAGGGGCCCGGGGGCAGTCACAGAAGATGCAACTAAGGCACAGAGAGGCGACATAGTTTGCCCAAGGTGATCAGCTTCAACCCCCAACAGTGTGTTTCACGTCCCTCTGTTTAACTCTTATGCTAAGCAAGTTAACTTCTTATAAATTATAGTTATAAACAGATGAGGTATCAAAATATATACAAGGACACACATCAACTCTAAGATGTTCATTAAATCCACTATTTTGTTTCTATTTATTTTATTTCTATTAAAAAAATTTAGGAACCTCTGCAGTCAATATAGCAAAATGTTACAGGGCTTTAAATCCAGAATATAGAGGTGTTAAGTGTGTCATTGCTCACACTTATTTGTATGTTCACAAGACAAAATGATTTGAAAGTCTCTCTCCCCTCACCCTACTCACTACTGGCTCTCACCCGAGCTCCCAGACCACACATCTAACAGCCTTTCACTTTACCCACAGCTGAACTCATCAGATTTTCCCCAGAACTCCCTCTGCAGATTTCCCTCATCACAGCACAGCAGGACTATCATTTGCCTCATGAATCCACCCAGAAACCTGGGCCATACTCCATCCTACCTTCACAGACATCATTCATCCTTTCCTTTTTACCATCTAAACATGTATTCAATCTCTTCGCTTTTACCCACTGACCATCCCACTGATCAAGTGGAAGCCACCAACACTGCCCACCTGGACTCACGAGTCTCCCAAGTGGCCCTACAGCCACTCTCCCCTACTTGAGACAAATGGGATTGTGTCACTCCTGCGCTTTTAGGACTCTTTTCAAACCCACTGTCCTTAGAAGAAACTCCCAGCTCTTCACCTGGTGAAGGTCTTTGCCATCAAACTGTCAGCTCAGGGTGGGCAGGACACGCCCTCTCCCCTTGGGCACGCCCTCTGGCAGAGCTTCAGCTTGGGAGGACTTGCTGAGCTACAGCAGCCTTTATTGTAAACCTGGTCTTGTGTTCTTAGCAAACTGCTTCACTTACCCATAGAAATCCAATGTAGATTACAAAGATTTTAGATGTTGAGCTAGACTATTGATTTGGGGATTTTGCACTAGCAACCTGCAAGTACATGTTCTAATGATTGTGTTTCTAAAAACCACACCCAGATTTAAGTAGTACTTGTGGAATGTCTTCGGAGTAAAAGGGACTTTTATTTTACAGACTTTATGTTGTATAACATGAATAACCCGGACAGGGTCACAAGTGGAACTGCCTCACAAGTGACAGAAGGCATGTGAGAGGCATATAGCAACAGGTCACAAAGATGGTAAGAGCAAAGTTGTTTCTCCAACCCCCGACAAAATTCCTCAATGAACAGAAAACTCTGAATTTTGAAAGTAAAATACTATCATATAAAGAAATAAAATAAATAATCCTCTTCATCAGGGTTTCAAGATCTGACTCCAGAATTTTTAGCAGGCCGTACTGAATCCTAGCACAGGAAAATCAGATGGACTTGTGGTGTGTAAGTTCCAGGGAAACGGCAGTAATTCCTCCACTTGTAAAATGACATACACTCACCTATCGAATGTGAACGTAAACCGCATTCTGGAGAAATTCGGAAGCTTCCAGGCTCCGCTTCTGGATGGCAAGGACACTGACAGCTTGGATGCATGCTTCTAACTGAGTCATCGGCATTCTTACACTGCAGGGGGAAAAGGAGGCCCTCAGTCAATAGCAGAGATTTTCCTGTCATGCCTCCCAGGCCGTGCCTCTGGGACTCAGTGCCCTGCAGCATCCCGGCCCCAGGTGAGTACCCGCAGCATGTCCCACCCAAGCAGGAGGGGCACTGTGCTTGAGAAAGCCCATCCCCGATGGGGGCAAGAGGGGCTGGTGGGGATGTTTAAACCTATAAACGCTCAAAGAAATACACCTACAGATAATCAATTGATACAATTAACAGGAGCAGGCTATTTAATAAAATTTCAATTGGGAGTGGAAATTTTACCATTTCATTTCGCTTGTCCCCTGCACTCTGAGACAGGCTTAGGCTCTCTCACACCTGCAGCTCTTATGCAATAGTTGTGAGGTTATTTTAATTTGCTGCAAGTGTCTTCGCTCCCCATGTCGCTGTGACTGTCGTCTCTTAACACTGTCAGATATCTTCCTGGATCTCTCCCTGAGTTCCTTGCTCCTGCTTCTCAGATCCTGAGGTAAAGGGCAAGTGAAGACACATGACTAGAAAAGGCAGTACGGACTTGACCAATGCCTTCAGTGTCCCCTAGGTGAGAGCTTCCGACGACTTACCTTCTATTCTCAAGGTTCTGCCCAGGGTGACATCCAGACAGGATAGTGTCCTGGGTCAAATAAATGCTGTGTGGCTTGGGCGCACGGACAGGTGCAGGAGCTGTTTCTGGAGCCGGGCACCTCCCCACCTCTGCTCCTCTCTCTCCCGAGGCCGCGCTGCCAAGCCCCCAGGCTCCCTGATCTTCTGTCCTTCTCTTCTACTTTACTCCAAGCCCTTTTCCTCTTCCTTTATTCCCTACTTATCCCCAGCTGGAGTGATTTTTCAATCACAGTATCTGAAAAAATTTCCTGCAGCTGAAAAAGTGGTCTCCAGAGGTCAATGCCCATATGCTCGTTCTTGAAGAGAGCCCCAGGTTAGGGAGACCCTCACCAACACTCACAGGGCATCAGACATGTTGCAGGGTTGACCACCCCCAACAAGAGTTTGCTGTGACCACAAGGCACGCACAGCATCCCTGCTCACAAAAATGTAGTTGGCTCATTTATCCGTTATTAAGAAGCAAAAATTAAAAATTGTTCATGTTTCTTACTAAAATTATTTATGAGGTGGAAAAAGGAATTGTAATAGAAAAGAACTAATTTGACTTCATGTTAGATGTGTTCCTTTGGCTTTAAACCTGTGCCCTGTTTTCTAGGCTCAGACTTGCTATCTCTGCACCTTTTGTAAAAGAAAGTTGCCTTTATCCTGAAATATGCAGGAGGGCCTATTCTGCGGGCTCTGATCTTTAAGGATTTTAGCTCTTCTACACTTATATAGAGATGGCAAGTTGCAAAATAGAAAATAACCTGGTTTTTTTTTTTTTGGAGGTTTTAAAGGGTCACCATTATTTGACCCACATGGACAGCTGCAAGAACAAAGGATTCCAAGGAAAACAATTCATACAGCAAGAAGTTTGCAACAACCAACCACACCCCCGCCCCTTTTTAGTATAAAAGGAGACTGAATTCTGACTTGGGGAAGAGGGTTCTCCAGGATATCAGTATGCCATTTTCTGGGTTTGCCATGTTTTCAAATAAGGTCACTATTCCTTGCTCTAACACCTCATCTCCCGATTTACTGGCCTGTAATTCAGCAAGCAGAACTAGTTGGGACGTGGTAACAAAATGACTTCATTGGAGGTAGTATGTCTCCACTGTTTCCTCATTTCCAGTATGTCACAACCTATCAATTTTATATGGTGTTTAACAACACAAACAAAACACCTAACAGAGGGAATTGATTCAACGGAAATAAAATTATTTCTACACCTTCAAAACTTTTTTCTTTTCTATTTTATTTGTTTTGCTTATTGAAAAGAAAATAGAAGTCAAATCTATTTATTTCATCTATTTTTCTTACAGATGTGTATTTTAAATACTAAAAAGATATATAAACTGCAATAAAAATTGTTCATGTATTAGTGTAAAGATATATAAACAATCAATGTGGATAAGGAAAGCTATGGATATTTACTAAAAATCCACTGCACATCCAGTCTTTTACAAGCATATCCTGGAATATAAGCTCTATGATCCAGGGGTCCACCACCCACAATCTCACTGCCGAGTCCTTAGTAATCAACTACCAAGGCACCAACATAGAACCACGCGATCAGTATTTTAGGTATAAATGAGGGAATTAGCTCATTC
Source organism: Camelus dromedarius (assembly GCF_036321535.1). Lineage (NCBI taxonomy): Eukaryota > Metazoa > Chordata > Mammalia > Artiodactyla > Camelidae > Camelus > Camelus dromedarius. The sequence continues at coordinate 9,590,462 of NC_087470.1, read as the reverse complement.
AATTCTATAAAAAAAAACCTTAAAATAATTACTGAACTTACTTACAGACAAAGAAAATTGGACACAAAAAAGTACAGTTTCTTCCCCAAGGTCACAAAGCTAATAACTGGTAAACGCAAGATTTGAACTCATCTGCCCGTTTCTAAAAACTAGGTGGAAATCACATTTGACTGTGGAGGGATCAGCAGCACAGCCTATCACCATATCTATGTACAGATCTAGCCTTAGATAGCCTGAGACAGCACCCAATACCTATGGAACTCGAGGTCAAGTGATATCAATAAAGATTTTATATTCAGTAGTTTCTTAGGTCTCATTTATATAAAGTGTCAGCAGGTCAGCAGAAAAACTCTGGGAAATATGAGTGGATCCAGAGCTTTTTGCTGATTAGAAACTCAGTCTACCAGGACAGAGTGACCTTCCTATGAGAGGCCACATGGACATAAACTAAAGGCAGGTGAGCAATGAAAACTAACAAGAGCCTGGAACTCAAGCAAGAAGGATCCCTGCCATCCCCTGCCCAGTTGCCTCTTCGCCCGCGTGGACACGATGGCAGAAGACACAGGTTCTTGTCCAAGTTACAACATCATGGATTCTCACCAATAAAAAGTTACATCTCTATGCTCTTAAGTACTTTCCAACTCAAATATGATGAAACGTATATCTCAGCAGAATGTCTATATCTCCACTTCCTCTCTTCTATTAGGAGAATATTTCTATGGCAACAAAGCAGAAATCCAATTAAAAACACCATGCCAGAAGCCGGGTGAAAGTCTGCATAAGAGACTTTGTTCTCACGCTCAGTGAATGAAAACACAGAAAAAGTGTTCCTTCTCCCTCAGCAAGTGGGAGGTAGCTTGATTGTGTGTGTGTGTGCACGCGTATGTGTGTGTGTGTGTGTGTGTGTGTGTGTAATTCAAATACAATGAAATCTGGGATATTTACAGATTTTTTTATCTTACTGTCATTTCATGAGGATGAGACAACCTTTAAATTAATTTGAATCTAGTGTTCTGAGAGAGTCTCAGGGTCTTTTGGTGGAGGAGGGGAAAGGGGAAAGGAAAAGAGGAAAGAAGTAAATGAAGCAAAGGAGCACGAATACTGCTAGGGAAAGGCAAGACATTAATTTTGTTCTTAATTACATCATACACAAATTAGGGACTGGCTTTCCCCCATGTCTTGTCATGCACTGAGTTGCAGAAGATGAGGTGACAGCCCATTTCTTACTGAGATTCTGATTGTATGTGGCATCTTATAGACACAAATCATTTACCCTGATCAAACACTCTAGCAGCAGGCCGTAATTCTCCTGTTTTGAGAGACAAGAAAACAGGTGTTCAAAGAGGGTATATAAGTTGACAAAAGTCAGAGGACCAGTAAACAAGAGAGGATGAATTCAAACTCAGTTCTGAATGCAGAGTCTGATCTTCCCACTCCCAGGCCTGGAAAATCCTTAACACACAGGCTCCCCAGCTCCCCTGCAGTGTTCCTGGCACCAAGGATTTCCCATAGCGATGGTCTCCAGTTCTCACAGACACAGCGCTTGTGCAGCCCATGACCTTCGGACCTTGTTCATCTACCTGCCACGACCAGCAGGCTTCACCATAAAGGCAGGAAAGCTGGCTTTCAAGTGCATACACAGCCACCCCTGTCTATCCTGGGCTCTTCTGCAGCTTCTCCAGCCTAAAGGCATCCATGAAACTGCTCAGAGTTTGTACATGAGCCACACTACCTCTCTCCATCTGTCTCCCCACCTATACTACTTAGCTATGACCAGTTTGATAATCTTGGAAACAAATTTTGAAAAACAGAAAAGAAAGGATTCTGGAACAAGCACTTAATACTTACAATTTTAAATGACAAGTTACAAAGTGAGTATTAACAAACCGAATCTGCCTTCCTAGGTGTCAGTTTTAACAGTTAAAAAATATAATAGCAAAAATTCTCACTTACAAAATTAACAAAGACATCAACAATAATCTGGAATAAACTCAAAATTAAAGCCCCTGTTCTACATGGAGAAAACTACTGGACTGTACTGAGGAGTAAAGTAAGAGGTGTGAATGTAGAGACATCAACATATTGCATGGAGGAAAGCAGTTTTGTAAAGATGTAAGTTCTCCTAAAGATAATTCAAAACTTACTAAAAAATCCCATGAAAACCCTTATCTGTTATTTTTAAATACAACAAAGTATTTTAGAATTCTTCAGGAATAATAAAGTCATAATACTAGCCAAGAAAATTTGGGATAGAAAAAGAATAAAAAAAAATCACACTTTCAGATATTAAATAAATTTTTACAATATGTAAGATATAGCGCTTGAGTAAGAAAGTAAAATAGACAGAAATAAACCATGAGCTCAAAAAGAGACTCTAGTGTGCATAAGTATTTTGTACAGGTGGGATTTCAAATCAAATAGCAAATTATGAATTCAATAATTGTCCCGGGACAATCAGAGAATCATCTGGAAAGAACAAATTCTATTCCTGTGCTAATGGCCACAAGAAAAATTAGAGAGAGTGATGTAAATATTAAAATACTAATAACAACAAATGCAACCCTTTGCTCATATTAATTCAACTTCTCCTCACTATAACAAGTACTATTATCATCTCCATCTTAGAGATTAAAAAAACTTACAGAAGAGATTTATATCATTATAAGAAAGTATTTCTAAGGATACTACCAAAGATAAAACCCAAAAGGAAGACATTTACAAACTTAAGAATATTTTTGGCCACATCGAAAATAAAAAAAAAAAACTACTGAACAAAATGAAAGGCAAGAAATGACAAGAAAAATCTCTGTGGTACACGTTGATGAAGACAAGTGGTTAATGTTCATAACATACAAAGAGCTGTCACAAAGCAACAAGAAGCTCCATCAATTAAATGTGTGCAAAGGATAAAAGGGATCATTCACTTTTAAAAAGTCAGATGGCTAATGAGTTAAAAATGTTCAATACCTCACTGGTCATCAAATGCAAACTAAAACAATGAAAAAGCACTTTTGCCCATCATATTGGCAAATATTTATAAAAGATATTCTAGCTAGTGTCCATCTGTGAAAGAACAAACTGTGAGCGACTTTTTGGAGGATGACATGTCAATGGATATGTAAACTCTGAAAAACGTGTGTACACAAAGACTCAACTCAACTTCTAGGAATCGTTTCATTTAGAAAAAAATCAGTTCAAAAAGATGTACTCATCAGAGAATTTACACAGCACTGTTTAAAATGGTGGGATGAAAAGCTGATGTGAAATCATATCCAGCGATAGAGAATTGGTTACATAAGTTATTCTACAGCTTTTCATTCCCCACTGGAGAAGCAATTTCTAGAGTCACTTGAAAGGAGCCTGTGATGAATGTAAATGTCACATCCAGGGACTAAATTTCCAGAAGCCTTAACTAAAGGAATACTCATACAAGATCACAGGTATGTTTGTATAAGAGGGATGCCAGTCAAACATCCTTTCTGAAAGTGGAAACTGGAGAAAACTTAAGGGTCCAACATCAAGAAAATGATGCGGTAAATCATGGCGAGATGTGGGCTCTGAAGGTGCCGGCGATTCGGCATGGTCCAGGGCCTTGTCCACAGCACTCTCCCACCAAAGGTGTCCTTGCACAAGAGACCACACCTGCACATCAGGAGACCCCTCCACTCTATCCGAAAGGACCGGGTGAGTCTGGAGTGGGAGGACGTCTATGATATACCCCTGAGTGAATAAAGCGATCTGCAGAACACATATAGTATGGTCTTATTTTTCAATAAAGCATATATACACACACATATACATAGATTTCTCATATATGTGTATGTATGTAGATTTGTATGTATTTATGGATATATATATATATCATAGGCATAAAGGTCATGAAATATATACACCACATTGTCAACAGCTTTTACACTCAGGAAATAAGGGGAAGGGATATAGGGGCCTTTCGTTACCACCACAGTTCTCTTTTCAGTATTTCAGTTAAGTATACTTGAATTTAAAAGTTTATTTAAGTCCAAAGTAAAATGGACGATGCCTCCACAAGACAGAATGCTATACTGGTCATTAAAAATCATGCCAGGGGAGATAGAATATTGCAGAAAAACATGTAATAATCCGAATGGAAAATGGAGGTCTCCACATAGTAAACAGGCACAGAGTGATCACTGGTTTTTATGACAGAGGTGATACACACTGACGAAAAGAACAGAAAATAAATTTTAAAGTGTTAATTACTGTCTCTGAGTAGTGGAATCAGGATAGCCTCTTTTGCCCCTTTTTTCAGACTTATTATATTAAATACACATTATTTTTCATCTGAAAAAAGCATTTTTAGATGTCTAGTACCATGCATTGGAGAAAATACACGAGTACTTACACAAACAAATAACTAGGATACACCGCAGCACCGTCACACTATTTAGAACGGGCGATCCTGAATAACAACGTGCAGTTACATATGGACCCACAAAGTGAGAACACCTGCTGGAGCAGAGTGTGGCCCCCTTCTATTTGTCATTTGTGTCTTCAGGGTGGAGGCAGTTCTGAGCAGGGCCATTGTCAGTGCTGGTGTCTGGATGGATGCCACTGGAGGTGAGGGTACCTGCAAGCCGAGAGGAAGAACAGAAATCATCCTCTGACTTTTCTGTCTTGTTCCTTTTTTACTGTAAAAGAGAGGCATAAGTAAGATAAACTGTGTATCTTCCCTACTGAGATTTCTGTAATGAAACCGTTTTTAAAGTCTTCACAGCTTATATTCTGCCTATAACTGACTTTACAAGAAAGCATCATATTTATTAAATGTTAATTAACTCAATTAACTCCCTGTTGAAACCTTCTATTAAAGAACATGAAATGCACTACGTGAAATCACCACGCCTGCAGTGACTACCTCAACTGTCTTGACGGCAGTGCAGTCAGCCCGCACCATCCCGTGGCCCTAATCTCCTGATGCTGGTAAGAGAGCACGCTGCCGCCTCAGATGGAGAGGAACTGTGAAAGCATTTTGTGAAATCTACAGCACTGACAAAACATGACTGACAAATCCCTGGCTCCTTTGAGGCTGTCATTTTCTATTTCTGCCCAACACCCGTCAATGAGCAGAACCACCCCATTCCGAGCCATGGGAGTCACGTCGGAAGAAGTTTTGTAGAAATTTCCATGTATAGAATGTAACCAACTATACATAGAACTCTGACAAAAGAAAAGATGAAATACTCTGATTTTGGAAGACACTCAAAATATTCTCCCAATACTTAGGAGCTGGAAAGGCTTGGCTTCTCTTCATCCACTTATTAATTTCACATCCAGGGAGAATCTCCCACAAACCCTGTTTCCCTGTGTCTGCTGGGAGCCTCAGGCACACTCTTGCTGTCGTTCTTATAAGTCACAGCAATCTTATAAGTCTTACATGTCTCACGCCTGCAAACCTCACACAAGCTCGCCAACTAGACACAATGTCTGTACTTGGCCCCATTTTCTCACCTGTTTATTTGGTATCTGTTCTTCTGTAAGATGCCTAATATGCTTCTTGGAACAAGTCAGAAGAGTGAGTGGGTAGATAAATGAAGAGATGGACAAGTGAGAGATGGGCAGACAAACAGAGAGACTCCAAGAAAAGGGGAAAGAAAATTTCCTATGCAAAACCCTCTTCTAGTCAGGGAAGAAAACCACCACGGAGAAGAGTGAAGAGGCAGGTAGCTTAGGACAGTTTCCTGGATTCCATGTAAATTCACACCAAGAGGTGAGAGGGTAGAACTTTAAATAATAAAAAAAAAGCATGCATGCTTGAAAAATATATCTACAATATGTACTTTCTAAAGAATAGATTCAAATCAGCAAGGCCCAATAACAAAATTTTTGGGTATTTAGAGAAGTGAGAATCCCACATCCAAACCACAAGACATCCCTTTGGCGCACTGAGAGTCTACACGTGGGGGTCGTATAGCCATCACTGCAAAAGCTATGCTAACCTGCACTTAAGAGGAACGAACTGCTGTGCTTGTGCTGCCCACGTACGTCGTTTACACCCCACAGCACCTCTACAGGGGAGGGACGCCTAGCGAGCCCGTCTTTGCAGGAGAGGAAACAAGCCTGGGAGAGGCTAAGCCTACCTACCAGTTCTCTATCTCACAGGACTGGTCACTCCAGAGCAGGACTCGATCTCAGACCCATATTTGTAACCACAGTACTACCATGCTTTATGTGTTTTTTGTGTGTATAATACATTTGTTTCTGGCATGAAAATATATTTAATAAATTTTCGGTTGTCTTGTCTATCTCATTAGCTCACAATCAATATTTATACTGTTGAACTGTACTCTTTCAATAAGAGTACAACGGAAAGAGCAGGGGTCAGAACGATGTGGGGCTGCATTCTTTATCTGGTACCTCATCTCATCCAAGTCCCCAACCAGGGAGAAGGAGCAAAGGTTTTCATCTTTTAAAGAGAGGGCTCCAGTGATGATGACTAACACAATTCCAAAACCAAGGCTGGGGGAAGGGCACAGGCAGCAACCAGATCAGTATCACCGGTAGGAAGGCAAAAAGAGCTCACTGGAGGACTCAGGGTGTGTGCCTGATTTAATTTCAATCGATAAAAGAATACCACAGTCTAAAAATACTAGCATGCAATGGATTTGCTGTTTCTTGACATCTAGCATGTTTCCACAGCCCACATGTAACATTATCTTGAACCAGTGAAAGGAAGAGTCTACAGACAGGGAAAATCAATGCCACAGGCAGGCTGAAACCCAGCCTGGATGAAATGAAGAGAAAGGGCATAGTAAGAAGCAGGGAAAGCCTGGGAAAAAGACATCATTACAAGGACTCTCAAGCATCATCCAACAATCATATAATCATTCATTCAAGAGAGGGTTACTGAGGTCCTATTTTGTGCAAGATTTTACACAGGGCAAAGAAAGAGTGCAGCGTACATGGTGGCAACTCGTGTCGGGGCTCAAATACACTTTTGATCCCGGTAACTTGCACACTTTTACTCGGTATAAAGGCAAAGAAAAAAAGGAAAATAATACTCTGTAAACACAATGCATTTTTGAAAAAAATTAAAGAAGTCCTAAATACCTGGACAGACACACCGCGCACATTCATGGATCAGAAGACAGCGCTCTTGGAATGGCAGTGCTCCCCAGAGCGATCTGTATATTCAATGTGGTCTCGATTACAATCCCAGGAGTCTCCTCTGCAGAAACTGACTTGCAGCTGCTACAATTCATATCGGAATTCGAGGGTCTCTGCAACCAAAACGTATTTGAAAAAGAACACCTTGAGAGGACTTGTAATTCTCAATTTCAAACCTTACAACTGTATCTCCAAGTTATATTAGAGGCAATTTTTAAGTTATTATTGTGTTTATCCTTATTTTCCAAATTCTCTACAATGAATATATCTTTTACAATAAGAAAAATAAAAGGTAAGGTATCTTTTAAAACATGCACAATGATTCATTCATTGGGAAAAAAACTATTTTAACTATAATGAGTTATAAATATATCTAGTGAAAAAGGACTACATAAAAACAAGAGTGCATTTACATTTTTCATAAATTGAAATCTGAAAAGCACAAACACATCAAGTTTCTAGGGAGACCGATGCAACATATTAACATTTATTTCCAAAATTCTAATTTAACAATGAAAACTCAAGAAAGGGATAATCGTGATTGACAGCCAACTGCAAACACATGGAGAGCAAAGGCCTAGAAATCACAGTTCTTTTAACTCTGCTACTACCTCAGTAGGGGAGGAAATTCCTCACTGAGAGGACAGTGAAATCCCATGCATAAGACAGGATACACATTACAAACTGCACTAGAATCGGGGGTGATTTTCTTAGAAGGATTCTAAAGTTACAAAATTGCTGAAAAACTATAAAAACACTGACAGACAGATTAAAACACACAGTCATAAATATTATATAGAAACATATGAAGTCTGCTCCCATGTTGCATAGAAATACAAACATATTTGTTCATTTATGGGCACTGATTACTTTATCCCAGGTAGAATATTTCAACTAAAACAAATAATCAATAATACACTCCTCTTGTCAAATCTAGTTGATAAGTTACTCTGCTCTGTAACCATAATGTGTCTAAGATAGTTCTAAAATTAGTGAAAAAGATCTTTGTATGGTTCCCTGAACTCTTCTCAAAATTCCAAGCTTAATTTTAAAATAGATCAGAGCAGTATTTCTATATGATCTTTTCCCTCTTGAAATGAACAACACAGTCTGTTGTCAAAATTCTGTCCTTACCATGATTCACGAGCACCGTATCCTAATAAAACTGCTGGACAGCAAGGCACTATCAAGACAATGTGACCAAACCAGTGAAACACATGGAAGACAGTGACCCTATTCTGGAGGGCTTATATATGTGTCAACACAGGGGTTTTTATTTGATTGGTTTGATTGGGTAGCAAAATAAAATCACTCAAGTACTTTCTTCTTTGAGCATTCTGTAAGTCATGACTGTTTTTAGTGTGATGAGCAGGAAAGACTTAAGCATGAATTGATTAGCTCAACTAGCAACAATCATCACTGGAGAGTGATTAATAAAGAAGTTAACTGATAGCAATGCTTCTGCCTACATGAGACCTAAAATAAACCTACACAGGCCTCTGCAAGGAAAATGAGGAGATGAGGTCCCCAATGAGAAAACAAACAAGAAATCAAAAACGGAAAGACTTTTTCATTAACGATTCCAGGAAGGAGTGGAGCATGTTGGTGAAGAGCACAGATGCTGCTGACAAACATGTCGGTCTGAACTCCCACAGCACTGGGTAGCTGTGACACTGATATGTCAGTGAAATTTTCTGCATCTCAGTCTCCTGTCCATAGACTGGGGACAACAAGAGCACCGGTCTCCTAGAACAGTCCTAAATTAAGTTATTTTATATATAAAATTTTAAATAAAATACCTCAGATATTAAATATTACCCCAAAAGCACAAGGAGCAAAGAAAAGAGAGATAAATTGGAGTTCATCAAAAGTGAAAACTTTTCTTCAAAGGACACCATCCAGAAAGTGAAAAACAACACACAGGAGAAAATTTTTTCAAATCATTTATCTGATTAGGAATTTGTATCTCCAAATAAAAAAAAAAAAAAAAAAGAACTCCTAGAACTAGACAATACAAAGGCAACTCAATTAAAAATTGAATAATGGATCTGAAAAGTTAATTTTCAAGGAAAATATACAAATGGTCAATGAGCACAAAGAAACGATGTTCAATATCATTAGCTGTAATTGAAATCAAGTCAAAACCACTAGGAGAAACTGCTTCACACTCACTACAATAGGATATACTCAAAAAGAGAGTAACAAGCACTAATGAGGTCACAGAGGAAGCGGAGATGGCAGCCCTTGCTGGTGAGGACGTAACACAGTGTGGCCACTTTGGAAAACAGCCTGGCAGGTCCTCAGAGAGTTAAACATTTGGTTTCTGAATGACCAAGCAATTCTGCTTTCTGGGCACACACGTAAGAGAACTGAAAACAAGTGTCCACATAAAAATTCCTACAGGAATCTTCACGGCGCCATTATTCATCACAGCCAAAATGCAGAAACAAATCAAATGCCTATCACCTGGTGAATGGGTTAACAGTGGGGCCCAGAAATACAGTGGAATATTATTCAGCAATGGCAAAGCATAGATTACTGACCCAGGCCACAACGTGGACAAACATTGAAAATGTTACTCAGTGTGAAAGTAGTCAGTCACAATAGACGGTTTCATTTTTATGAAATGAATCGATTTACATAAAATGTCTAGCACAGGCAAATCCTCATAGAGAGAAGAGTGGCTCCTTGGGGCTGGGGGAGGATGGGGAAGATGTGAATAACTGCATATGTATACGGGGCTTCCTGTTGGGGGATGGAAATGTTCTAAGATTGACTGGAATGCAGAATTCTGGGCATACAGTAAAAACCGCTGTATATTTTAGTGTGTGAATTGAATTAAAACCGTTAAGGACAAAAGCACCTCGGACCAGTACCTTCCCATACTAAATGGAGATTGCTAAATTTTATTACAGGAAGAAGAAACTGCCCTCAGCACAAAAGCAGGAGATCAGCAAATGTGAGTTAACCAAAATTGGACAAGAGCATTTCACTTGAAACAGTTGCTGAGTGTACACGAAATATTCAGAAATAGGAAAATCAGTTGGACATCACGAGGAAGCATTCTGCTTCAAATGAAGATCAAAGATTCGGCAAGCCCAGCTGCTAAAAATGACCAGAGAAGAAACCTGGTTCTTACAACAAGCACCAGAGCCAACCAGGAAATGGTGATGAGGAAAGCAGGCAGCCGAAACTCTGGAAGAGTTAGCTACAAATAATTTCTCCACTGAAAATTCAAAAATAAAATGAAAGTGATGCAATGCTGTATTGTCCTCACGTGAATAGGCTTCCTCCGGTGCTCGACAGTTCTTTAACCCCGAATGAGACATTCAGGAGAATCAGCATGGCTCCTGGGAGCCCCAAGTGACTGCCCACCAGCACGCCGACCACCATCACATCTGCAAGGGTTGAATTGCAGAGAAGAGACCAACTTCTGAAAGGCACAGGAAATGTTGACCAGGGAAGAAAAGGCTGTGGTCAGTCCTGGGACAGAGGCCCTGTGAGCAGAGGCCAGAAGGCTGCAGGTGAACTGGAGTGGCCCTGGGGCACGAAGGGGCCACAAGGAAGCAGATCTCAATACTTTACTCGCTCTCCCTCGGGTAGGAGAGATAAACCTGCATCCTTCTCACCTGGAAATGTGGGTTCTGGCTGGCAGAAATCTTACAGACATGGAATGATTATTCAAGACTGTGGAGAAAATCCAGAAATCGATAGGGAGTAGGGAGCCAACTCCACGAGCCTCTCAAATGCTCCCATATTTATTGTGTATAATCAAAGAAATAGTCATTAACAGTTGTGTGATAGTAAGAAGGAACTTGGGGAAAGTCTGGATGAGACAGAGATTGTAGAATCCACCATGAGTACAAAGTCTTATTGTATCTTTAGGGAAGTCATCGGGTGAGGGGAACAAAATACTTTCTTTAGATATGTGAATTACAAAGCAGACCACCAGACCAGCCAGGTCCTTGTTTTTTGGATTACAGTCTATCTAACAGAACACAAGCCCAGCTTTTATAGCTGAGGTCCTGGGTCCTTGCTTTGCAATGAGCAGAGTGCTATCTAAAACCTCAACTATGCAAGCAAAGCATTGTTTCTGCTTTTTAAGGCAAGGAGACAGGAGTGAGTTTGCACAGGCCCCTGCTTGCAAAACAGTTACTAAGCATATTTTTTCTTCCTAAAGTTGACAGGCGGCCTGGGTCTGCTATAATTTGTTAACCAAATCATGGGCTCCCACATGGAACCATTATGGAGAATACCCTGGGATGACAAATCCTGGTTTTGGGTCTTTTCCTGCCAGCTTCAGCCACTCTAGAAGGGCCTAGGCACATCCCTGAATAACGATCCCACAGAACCACCCACACTCTTAACTCCTGGTGCTTGAAACTTAATTTTAGCTGTACACAACTTAACTTAAAGAAGTTTCAGAAATAAAAGATATTATATACATTTTATAGCTCATCATAGGACTGATTTTTCTGATTGCTCTAAGCTGCTTCTACTTGGTAAAGCACCTAACTCTGTAGGTGAAATCAATACCTTCCTTTGGGCAAAACTAGCCTGTTTGGGTTCGCTAACGTATATTGGTCAAATACCGATACACTTAATTGATTTCACTGTTCATCAATTTCAGCTGGGAAGGGAGGGAGTGTCACTATGTTCCTCAGCCCACCCTCAACTCTTTTCTCATCAGCAACTCAGGCCTCCTGAAAATAAAAAAAAGCGTTTGTTTCCCTTCTCCTACACTTTCCAGAAACCCAACAGGAAACATCAGCCAGAAGAAAGAATTCATCACAAATGTTAAAACAAAAATCTATAAACCTGAAGTATCTCCATCTCTGAATCATGGTACACAATGACATGAGAGAAAGTGTGTCAGGCAGAAAGCATGCGTCAGCCTAACCACCTGATTTATATTCTTCAAAGGAAGGACGGTTTTCGTATTTTTTATTATCACACTTTGTCATTCTTTCTGATTAAGCCAAAAAATAGTTTATGAATTTATTTAGCACTGCAATAACAGATTATTGTTGTATCAATTACAGAAGGCATTCAGAGGGGATAGGAAATCCCACTTCTGTAAAAAATTCAATATATCTTCCCCTGTTAAGAACACGTATACAAAATGCAACAGGGAATTCAAATTCTTGTGGAGAGGAGCAACAGCCACAGAACTAAAGCAAAGTAATACTATGAGTCAAGTCAAAATTCACTGGACAAACATGCTCAATGCATTCAACGAATTTTAAAGGCACACTACAAACCATTCACTTAATGATCTGAAGGCTAGAGGAAAATTTTCCCTCTTTAACATACAACTGTAATCAATACGGTGCCCCACCAAACAACGACCAAAGAACAATCATTTTTTTAACAGCTCTGATAAATCAGCATGTTCTAAACATCAAAATCCAAAAATTTGAAACATTCATTCACACCACAATGAAACAAGCACTTAAAAAAAAAAAAAACCCAAAGAAACTAAGCACATAGATCGTGTAGACAGATCAATGAGAATTTCTTGTGCCGCTCGAAGAACAGGCTATAGCCTTTTACTTGAAAAATAAAACTACTTTTAAAGATAGATGTTAAAACACATTTCATCATTCATGTTGCCTTGAAAAATCTGAGGCACTTGTATCTGATTAGAAAAGCAATTCTGAGTAATAGAATGTTACTATTCACTGCCAGTTTGCTTTAGAAGAAAAGAGAAAAGAAAAGCTACTGTTTCTCATATCCTGCACAAAGTGTGAAGTGCCTCCCTGCCTCTTTCTCCTCCCGTTTTCTAAGCTCATGCTCCCCAACCCTTCTGAAACAAGTATGACAACCTCTTATTCCCACCAATATGCAAAATGAAAAAAGAAAATCAATTTATTTGTGTAAATATATGCCTATACCTTGAACTGGAGGAGAAAGGTATCAGAAGTCCATATGGAACTTATTTCTACATTCCTGAAATCACACACACAAACGTTCACACAGACACAGACACAAACCCCCTGGATTACTGGGCACTTCACAAGTTTAGGAATTCCAACTTCTAGAAGATAACTTTGTAGTTAGTTTAAAATACAAAACTGTCAGCTTTTAAAAGCCTTGATAATCTGCTAAACCATCCAAATATCAAAGAGACTCAATAAGCCTTCTCTGTAGAATGTAATTTCTCATGATGGCAAAATAGACCCTAGGAAGTACTGGATCCAAGTCTTGTGTTTATCACTAGCTATGATCGTTTTAAAGCACATTAGCAGATTCAGAATGGTATGTCTCAACAGCATTTATTCTTATTTAAATAGTATACGTGTTCAATTCCCTATAGAGACTAGGTCCCATGATGGTGTTTAAGAGCTATTTTGTGTATTGCAATATGTATTTTTAAGTGCAGACAAGGAGGGTGGGTATTACTCAGTTGTAGAGCACCTGCTTAGCATGCACAATGTCCTGGCTTCAGTCCCCAGTACATCCAAAAAATAAGGGTATATTTAAAATTAAGAATAAAGTTATAAAAAAATAGAGACTAAAAACCACTGCAACCTAGGAGCCACAATTACAATAAAAAAACAAGTGTTTCTATAAAATATTGACTATATGCCAATCACAGAGACTACCACAAATCACACCTGACAACCATCATGTGTGATTCTCAGCAACCCTACTTAGTAGACACGGATGAGAAACCCGGCACTCTGGATGAGGAGACGTAGCTAGGAGGAGCCGGGGACGCTGACCGTCCTGCTCCCCGTGACACCGCGTCAGCCCAGGGCAAGCGCTGAGAGAGCTGCAATGAGGGGACACCCAGCTGCATGGAACCTTGGGGAACTGGGGAGTCACAGAAAGCACTAAAAATTATTTTGATGAAAAACCAGCTCAAATATATTACACTGTGCCACATCCTTTAAACAGGGAACATGACTGAGACCTATTTGATGCCTCCGTGTCCTTTCTGTCATCATCAATTATTTGCCCTCTCAGAGCGACCAGTGATGAACTGGACCCCATATGAAGTGCACTAAGATGGCAGAGCTTTTAAAGCTGTTTTATGAAGTTTGTAAGACTCTGTCTATGCCTCACACAGGCGGTCATCCATCACTTCTCCCCGGTGTGGACGTACCACCTGAAATCACTCCTTTCTGCTTTTTGAAATCCCTTCATTTAATCCAGACATTTCAACAGCAAAGAAGCAGCTCAACCACAGACATTGGACAGCTTTTCACCAAATGGACTACAACAGCCCATCGGACTACCTGGAAGCCCTTTTCTTCTATTAAACCCACTTCCGGGTACTTCATCATTTTCTGGTTAGTGGACTTGGCCTCTGACTGGCCTACTCAGAGAGCTCCCAGCCTCACATCCGGGGGTGGGAGAGGACCCTGCTGTTTGGAGAAATCAGTGAGGAAGATGGACATCCTCCAGTCAGGTCTGCATGGGTAGAAGTGCGACAATGTGCTCAGAAATTATACCGTCAACACCCCTGTGCTCCCATGGACTGGTTTCACATTAACCAAACTCATGACACACTGATGCGAGAAAACCAGAAACTTCTTAATGTAACAGAAGAAGTGAAACTGTAAACGAGACTGAAATATCAGAGTTCAACCATGAGTACATTTTCTCCTCCACGGCCCAATCACGGGCAGGCAGTCACATGGCAACCATGGACAGAAGCAGAGCAGGGAGGGTTTCTAGATTAAATCAATGGACTAAATTTCTGTTATACGAACAGATCTACTGCCTAGAAAATTATTAAATCTAATCACGGTGCACTATCCGTGGACAGTGTCTGAGACATGACTGTGAGCACCTGTGTAACTCTCCTTTCCCTGTCCTATCTGGGCTAACTGATGCACAGTGGTACAGAGATCCAGGGATGCAGATACCTCTAAACACCCAAAGCCCATCCCTGGGAGCCTGGAAACCAGACAGCCAGGGTTTAAATATCAGCTCTGCCACTTACTAGTTCTGTGACTTTGGCCAACTTACTTACCCTCTCCATGCCGAAATTTCCACACTGTAAAACTGGGATAACAATCAAACTTTTCTTACTCGCTTGTTGAGAAGATTGAAACATTCATTTCTGTAAAACTCTCAGAAAAGGATGTAGCACATTTTTGGTGTTCAACAAATGTCAACTAAATATTAAAGTGATTTACAAGTTTCCCTTCTAATCATCTTATGTGTTTCCTGGCTAGTCTAAGTCCCAAAGAAAATCCTTATTTCTCCTTTTATAAACTCTTGGGGAGCACCCTCCTGTTCCATCCCACCACGTCTTTAAACTGAGGGAGGGGATGCCTCCTCCCAACTCCTCTGGGCCATGGAGAGTGCTTCTCCCTTCATAACCCTGGCCGCTGGTGCACAGATATCCCTCGTCACACTAACAGAGTGAGGTGTGATTCCGAGGACACAAGCAGGGCATGTGAAACCCTTCCTTTCCCTCCAGTGTTGACACCATTGGGAAGCACCTGGGATGCTCAGCTCCATGGCAGGACAGCCCTGTGCATGAAAGGGCAGGTCCTCTCAAGGGAAGGCTCGCTGTGAAACAGAGCTACCTGGGACTGGGTGAGTCTCTAATTCTGGGAGACAGTATCATGACACGCATTTTCCCAGAGGCTGAAGTTCATGGAGTACATGGCTTCATCATTAACAAAGAAGACATTTATCACCTGCCTACTCTTTTGAGTCATCTCTCAGTTGGCTGCTGGAGACAACATGCATATAAGTATTGGATCCCCTTAGGCCCCAACATATATGAAGTAACAAAAAATTCTGTGGCTTAACGTTGGTTCAGGGTGACTGTGTAACAGTTCTGACTCTGCTGATGCTTAATTATGGGTATAGGAACTATGGAACCTCCTCAAATATCTTTCATCATAAAATCAGCTTTTCTTGTTTTCCTGTTTCTTAGTAATTGCCAAAGACTGTAAAATGATGGCTTCACACCAAACAGCAGCTAAAGTTTATGAGCCCTCTTGACATACCCACTGTGGTAAACACTTTACATAATTACTAATTCTCAGAATTGTACAAAGCAGATACGAGCGTCCCCATCTCACAGACGAGGGAAATCTCAGAACGAACTGACTTAGGCTCACGTGGCTCAGTGGCAGCGTGTGCATGCAAACACAAGTCAAAACACTACACCCCTTCGTTTATGTACCAAATCTCCTCCCACCAATTAATACACAGCAGCGGGGTCAATACTCAGGGAACTCAGTACACTTTTCAGCTTTAAGGTTCTCCAGAGGCCGCTACTAGCTGTTTTAAAAATTCCCGGCTCACTGGCTTCTAACACTGGAAGGAAAGTCCTGTTTTGTCATTGTTTACACAGCAAGTCTGAGATGTTCACAGCGAGATGACAGAATAAAACTAATATATAAGCAGAATAATTTTTCCAGGTAGACAGACATAATGGACATTGTGGTATTCTGAAGCATTAAGCAAAGAAATCAAAATAAAATAACGTTGTTTAAGCCTTCTTTTACAAACAGGAAAATTAAGACTGTAAGAAGGTGCAACAGTGCCACCTATGGCTAAAAAGTCCTTCCAGGTTGCCAGGAAACATGCAACACAATAAAATGCCTGTACTATCAGAAACGAGAATCAGGTAACTAAAAGCTACTGTAGCACATACTGCACTTTGCTTCGGGGGAAGGGAGGGGTACTCAGTATTTGATATTGCTAATACTCCTGAATATAAACAAAAGACACAGGCCCATGGAAACTCATCTTAGAAGAGGAAAGAATCCAGTCCAGTCACTTCATTTTACCGGAGGGGAGACTGAGACATGGGATCTGTCCTCCTCGCAATCGGCAGCAAAGCTCTCCTAGGCCTCATGTCTTCCAATGCAGCAAAAGCCAACAGATCTGAACTAGGCCTATATTCATAAAAGTCACGTCTGTATTTTCCAACAGTAGGTTATCTAAGTATCTTGCAACATACTTCTCAAAGAGCCAGGAAATCATACAAGTTTGTTGAAATACAAAAACATTTATTTACATAGTGAAACAGCATGAGCTTTATTCTCTCTATTAAAAAAGTAACATGTCAAATCAATGTTTTGGTATTTTAAACCTGTTAAGAGTGCAGGAAAAAAGATCAAAATTTTCTTTAATCAAAAAGGACAGAAGCTTATTCCCTGAAAATGATCAATGTGGATTTTTCTAAACTTAATGAATCTGGTCAGAATCCCACGAATTTAAATGTCTGAGTGGATGGTTACACTGCAACATGAAATCTGAGTTGTAACAATACACATTCTGTGTAAATAATCTTCAAGGTCATCTGCTTAAGGCAATTTAACTAGTCCCTGTCTCACTAGAATGATACAGATTTCATTAAAACTTCATAGTGCACTAAAAAAAAATGAATCCTCGTTACTTTAAGACATATTCATATATATCATATATATACATATTAAATACGCATCAGTAATAAGCCACACTCTTTAGTATTCATACTTGATCCTTCTAAAATATCTGTCATTTTGACAGCACGTTTTTGCTAAGCACCTCTTGGGTTCTTTGTATACAAGGCTACTAACTCTCACAGTGAGAAAATTTAAACGATATTACTCAAATTTCACAATACAGGAAATGTACTTAAGCCATGAAAACAACTTATACATTCATCATCAGGAAAGAAAAGAATAAAGATTTTACTTAAAATATTCACTGACAATCTTTTCTTCCATATTAAGAGTACATAAAACCAATTCAGTCTTTGTAAGTATTTCTGTCAATAAGGGCCACTAGAGAAAAACAAGTAACATCATTAGCAGTGGTTGGACTTTCAAAGCCCACTTCTCTTTTGCACAATAATTATTTTTAATGTTTTGTTTTTAGTCCTTACAGAGCATTAAAATAAATAAAAATTAACTTTTTATGTCACTACCTGAGAATTAAACATTTGTGAAAATGTACAATTTTAATTTATGCCACTCTGTCTCACATTCTCACTGGTGTCTCTCTTTTGAAGGCCTCATCAGGCTGAGATCACTAAAATCGGCCATTTATGGAGTCACAGGTGTTCGGGTAACCACTCAACGGGAAGCTGATTAGAGGAGCAATTAAGAATGCATCCTGTGCAGCCTGGGTTCCAGCACAGAGCCTGCCAGCGCCAGCTGTGTGAGATTTGGGACAAGCTGCCCCATATCTCAATCCCCCAGCTGCAAAAAAGGAGACACTGAAACCTACCCTCAGACACCGGCTATGAAGTAAAACATGAGGAAAGCATTTTAGCCTTAGGTAGGTGTCCACTCAGAGCGCGTTTGCTCATTATGATGATGAGGATATCTGTTAATAAATTGAGCTAGACCAAAAAGGAGAAATCACCTTAAAGGAGAAACATTTTAACTCAATGAGCATTTCCTTTCGGATGGATTGCAGAATATTCTATTGTTTTGTTTTAATAAACTAAGTTTTGTCCATTAGTTAGATTTACAGGTTCATGGACAAGTCTCCAGAAAAAGAATTAGAGGCCTCAAACCTCTGAATACTAAGAAAGTAAATTTTAAAAAAATCAGGGGGGAGATTATACCTCATTTGGGAGAGTATGTGCTTAGCTTGCATGAGGCCCTCAGTTCAGTCCCCACTAACTACACTTAAAAACTATTTTTTAAGAAATGGAGAATTAAATCAAAAAGATGGAGGAATGCAGAATTTTTTGAGAGACTCATCTCAGATTTAAGATGGGGAAAAAACCATCCATTTCTCAGAGGAAATCTTGAGAACTATGTAAACTGGAACTGAGATGTCTAGTCTTCTAACATTATTCATGAATTCATATTACCAAGTCTTAAAACTACCTGATAACCCACAGTGGTGATAGTGATCATAACAGCTACCAACACGGATCAAGCTCCGGCTAGGACTCTGTTCTGACATCTCTGCCCCTGAGGCTTCACCAGGCTGAGAGCACTAAATTCGGTCATTTATGAGCATCTCTTGTAAGTCCTCCCTTTTGCTTCTCACTCTCCTCTCTCCAGCCCCTCTGAGGGAAGCACTGTTATCATCTTCCCCAACCGCAGATAAGGCCACTGAGGCACAGAGACTAAACCCTTTCCAGGTCACATTGGCATTAAAGGACGTCTGTATTTCTGCTGTTTTGCTTTTGACAAAGGAATCTGAGATATCAATTGAAGTGAGACTGTTAAATAATCAAGTCTGTCTGGTCTTCACCTCAAAGAGCAGATACTGTAAATTCCTGATGTACGATGAGGCTGCCGCCACAAACTGACTCAGCTTGAAATTAATATCCAAGATGAAGCAGTGGATACACGTAAATATTCACGAATGTCAACTCCATTCAGGGGTCTGGGCCCTTCACTGCCTGAACGGGGGTTAAAACTCCACCCTTGTCAGGGAGGGAAGCGCGGCTCTTCCAGGTCTCACCCAGGCTTCACGGGTTAACTCCCCCCACAGTCTGTCCTCAACAATGAAAAAGCTGTCAATATTTTTACACCATGCAAAACTGAAAGACATTTCTGCAGATGGAGCACTTTCTCAGGCTTAAACCTATTTTGCGTACACTCAGCGAGGGGAAAATAAGAAACATGACTCTGCAAAGTCTCGGAGTCTTACCACTCACACGAGTAGAAAGGCCTCAGCACAAGATGACTCTTCACATTGCAGGGTGAGAAGAAAATAAAGCCGCCCCAACCACAGGCACTCCCAGAGACAGAGATCAGCAGTTTTATGTGCACTCAGGGCTGTGCAGCCCTCATCGCCATCCACTTCCAGAACACTTCATCACCCCAAAAGAACCGCCCTGTCACTAACAGTCCCTCCCTAACCCCCCTCCACCCAGCCCCTTGCAACCATCACCTGCTCTCTGCCTCTGCATGTGCCTATTCTGGGCATTTCAGATCACTGAATCAACAATATGTGGCCGTTTGTGTCTGGTTCCTTTCACTTAACATGCTGTTATAAAGGCTTGTCCATGTTGAAGGGGTATCAGCATCTCTCTCTTTTTATTTTTTTTTTTGAAAAAGTTAAAGTTTTTTAGAAGGTGGTAAGTACTATCAAAAAGAGTAGAGTGGAGCATATGGGGTTGGGTTTCAAAGGGAAAAGGGAGGGTTGAGAAGTCAGGGTGGACTTCCTAGAACAGGTGGCCTTTTTCATTTTCCTTTTATTTATTTTTTTATTCACTCTTACGTGTGAATAATGTTCCACTACATGGAGATACTACATACTGTTGATGCATTCAGCAGCTCTGTATGGACGAAGTCCAGAAGGATGAGTGTAAGAGGTGACTAGCAGGGATGGCATTTAAGCAAAGGGCAAGATGTGCTTTCAAAAAAAACCAACAAACAGAGGCGCAAGGAAATTCAGTGCGTTTCTGAGCAAAGTGCATGCTTGCTTCGGCAGGACTACTGTGCAGGGCTGGGGCGGACATTGGCAGGAATCACAGCGAGGCAGTCACCTGAGAATACTCCCCACTGCAAACAACTCAGCCAGTTCTCCTCCCTCATCCTCTATTGTTAGAGCCATGTTTCTTGGTTTCTCTTATTTCAAGTAATAGCACTTTAACTACATATCTTATCATCTGCATCAGACCACTTTACCTCCAAGGCACAGAAAATCATTCACTGACCGGAGCAGCTCCAGGACATAAAGGTGATGGATTAGGGAGTCCTGCAGCATCCCAGCCTGCATGCACAAACCCCACATGTGCCCTGGTGATGTCCGGAAAATAAAATGCATGGAAATATCTCACTGCTGGTACACGACATCTGCCCTCAAATTGCCCCAAAATCATGCTGGCAAAGCACTACTCAACCCTCTCACTACAAAAAAAAAAAAAAAAAAAAAAAAAAGCTAAGAAGGCAAATTTAGGCTCTTCCATTGAAAACCAGCAACCATCACTGCCAGTATCTGAGCTGGAATGCCCCTGACTTCAAAAACCACTGCACAGTTACTTTTCAAATGTGAAACTCATATATGTATTCCAAATAGGTGTTATTACAGTAGGATTTTTCTTTTCAAAACTTCCAGTTGCAACATTAGCACAAGAAAGTTTATGTTTCAGCTTTAAAAAAATCAATTATCTTCCACTTTCTTAATTTTGAACCTATTATTATTTTATAAATGGAGCTATGCTGCATAGTATAAACCAACTGTTTGATTTCTGCAAACAAGACCTTTATGACCTCACTATTTCAGAGCAAACTTAAATGATGTTTTGAGAGGTCGGGCCTGGGGCGCTCACTAACAGCTCTTTAAATACTGACAAGTATGTGCTATTAAGTAATGCAAAGGCTTTAACTCCACATAAGCTCAGAAACGAAAGAAACTACACCAAAGCCTAACTTTATCATTTTTATATATTCCTATTCTTTTGAATATTAATGTTCTTAAAAGATATGATTTTTTTTTGAGAAAGACAACAGTTGTATTAAATTTCCTCTCTCCAAGACAGTAATCTTTATCAAGAATAAGTACCCCTATGGAAATCGAAATGACGGGACGTTTCTAGCTAAGTGAATATGCAGATCTGAACACAAATCTAAATCCTATCAGATCTCACTCGAACGAGTACAACAAAGACATGGGCTACCTTGGAACTTAGCTCTTCTGTTCCAAAAGTTGGTTGAGCTAAGATCATCACACAAGGCAGGGAAGCAGAGAAGAGGAAAGTCTACCTGGTGGCCTCCATCTGTTTTCTTCCAGCCAAAAGTCGCCTCTAGGGCGGCCCCGATAACAAGCCCTCCTCAGAAGGAAATCTGGCATCCACACTGCCCCTGCCAACCCCAAGCAGCCCCGACGCCCCTCTCCCAGCCTGTGAATGGTCTTCCAGTGGCCCCCCAGTTGGTGGCACCCTCCCCCTCTTCCCCGCTACACACACACACACACACACAGAGCCACGGCAGCCTTCCCAAATCACAAATTTAATTATATCACCTCACTTCAAACCCTTCAGAGGCTCCCTGGTGGAATTCTAGCCCCACCCACGACACTGCTCACCCAGCCTCACCTCAGTAGAGGTCCCCAGTGACCTCAGGGGCCTCCTACTTCCCACTTGCCTCCAGGTTCATTTTGACTGTTTCCCAAGGAAGCCTTCCCTCCCTCCAACCTCCGCAACTTGTTCCTCTGTTCCTAGAACATTCTAGGCTAAGTCAACTTCTGACACTGCTAAGCTCACAAGAAGCAAATACATTTTTCTTACTAATGTGGGTCCACCCTCTCTCCCCTAGACACACAGAAGTTCTCGTGTTATGAATAAATGAATGACGGGGTGGGTCTCAAAGGAACAGACAGACCTGCTCTCGCCCGATCAGACCCTTCTGGCTGTAGAATATCAGAAGCAAAACCAGAAGTACCTTTCCTGATGGACACTTCCTGCTGACACCCTTCACTGCCTCCAGTGTCTGTTCAAGTAAAACCCAAACTCTTCCAAAGCCCTTCACCCCAGGCTCTCTCCAGTGTCCTCCCCAGCAGGGGAACACTCCACCATGGACCACACATGGCACTCTTCCCGGGTCCCCACCCCACAAGCCTCCAGGCCTCTGCTCGGACAGCCTCTGACACCTGAGCCAGACTCCTGACTCCTTCTCCTGGCTGACTCTTACTCTGTCCTCACGAATGAATGTAGAGCCCATTTCTTCCAGGAAGTCCTCTCTGATAATGGCCTTTAGGTCTTGGCTGGGCTCCCTCTACATCAGCACTTCATGGAGACTAACTGGGTGTTTGCCTGCTCCTTTGAGACCACGACCTCTTGGGGGCCATGTGGGAAGGAGTGAGAGATTACAAGAGGGGTGGGGGAAGCAAAAATCACAGCCCAAGTCCCAAATTCAAGGATTCTTTCTCAGAAAAAAGTATAAACTATTTCACACGTGTGCAATTTGGCTACTATTTTTGTGGCTTGTGGATAGCAAGAGCTTGGTGTTCCAAAACCCAGGTTACATGCAAAGAAATGTATATATTCATATCCAAAGGAAACCAGAGCTGCTCAACAACAGTTTGCAGTTAGAATTGAAAGGAACTTTGATAAAGGCCATCTCTCTCTCTCTCTCTTCTTTCTTTTCTGGCATCATATAATTTTAGAAGTATTTGCGTGACTAAGAGATGGCTGCAGCCCGTGATTCTGCACTGGAGAGTTTGGGCTGAGGAAGCCCAGATTACATTCACTGCGTAAATGCAATCAGAACACAGTGATAGGTGCTGTGGTGGTGGAGCTGATGTTCCAAAGCAGGCAGCCTTATGCTGTAAGAGAACTCTAAATAGAAAGTAAGAAATGCAATGTTCTGTACTCAATTTCATTTGGTATATGGGCCATGAACTGATAGAATATCTTGGCTAATGTAACCCAAAAATAAATTGTCAACTTCGGTTTTCTTCATCTGACCGTTTTATGCTAACTTTGGATATCAAACCCTCACTCCATATGGAAAGCTGCAGCCGGTTACATCCTGCAGAAGAAAGCCGATCAAGGGAGAACTAGAGGGTTTCCCTTCAAAAGCTGCTAAGTCTGGTTTTGCACATGTTCGTCATTTGCAACCACGTCATCGTCAAAGGAGTAACACCTTACATCTGTGGGGCGAAAAGCACTGCGGTGCTTCCGAACCATCAAAGAACACTGAGATTTGTGAAACAGTCCTGAGTCACTTAAATCACACTTTTTCTGAAAGGCTCCAAAACTGACCCACTTCACCATTCCATGTACAAAAGGGAGGTACCTGAATTAGTAGAGAAAACATGCCCTTGAAGTCTGACAAGGCCCTGCTTGTCAAATCCTGCTACAGCATTTACTAGCCGCTAAACGGACCAATTCCTTAACCCCTCTGAGAAGGCTTCCCAATCTGCAAAAGGGGGCTGCCACCATCCCCCTGGGAGGCATGGGTGGGAATGCAACACGCAAGTAGGACTGCTGACTGGTAACTGACACGGGGCCTGGCTAGTTTCCCTCCGCTGCCCTTCTCCCCCTTTAAACTTGTACTGTTGCCCCTGGTAAGGATCAAACCCCCGGAACAGACTGCCCGAATCTTCTGTGGATCCCTGGATACGTGTATTACACTTAGGAAGCCAGAAAAAGAACTGTCTCCTCCCCAGTCACTATCAATGTTCTTAAGAGTCTGGGTATTTTTAACTCTATTTTTCAGGGAGACTATTCCAGAACTTTCCAAGCACCATTCTCCAGGATGGCTCTCCTCCCAGCGCCCATCCCTTCTCACCTCAGATCCTCTGTCTGATTGCCTTCTGTTCATTGGAAAGTGAGTCCAGTAGGGTGGGGACTCCCAAGGACTCCCTCCCTCCCTCACAGGTGAGTGTGACTACTTTCTCCCCACTCCCCACTCCCCACTCCAACTCCAGCTTCTAAGAAGTCTACCCTCCCGGGCCCTGCAGACTCTGCATCTTCCCAAGACACACATGTGGCCACGACCCTCCCTTCAGGTTTCTTCCTTCCTGGCCCTGCCCAAACCCCGGCCCTTTAAGGATAAATGGCATGAGTCTGAAAATCGCAAAAGCTGCTCACTGACACACCAAAGCTGCATTGTCTGGGCTTTCCTCCAACCGAGGCTCAGCCCTGCCCCCCCTCAGCCTCAGTCTGCTGCTCTCGAGATGATTTAATTCACATGCAAGGCTGTGAACACCAGCTAAGAATGACGATTCCCAACCTGTATCTCTAGTCCGGCCCCTTCACCTGAGCCCCAGTCTCATAGACCCGAGTGCCTCTTTGAAGTCCAAACGTGGATGACAAATGGCATCTTAAAAATGACTCATGTCCACCATTTACACTGGAATTCGATTCCTGGCAGGTACCTCCCAGACTCCCCATTTTAGTAACAGCCCCAGGACCCACCTATGTGTTTGAGGTCACATTCAATTTCCCCTGTTCCCTCCCACCAGCCCTGCCCTGGAATGAGTCCTGTTATTTCCGTTGCTAAGCCCATCTCAAGTCTGGTTCTGCAGGGACCACGGCCGGAACCCCACAAGCTCACAGCATGGTGCACTGAGTCACAGTCCTCTGAAGGGTGCTCCCTGGAAGGGGAGGCATCTCCTGGCACAGGTCACCACAGAAGTCAATGAATTCTCACAAAGGAGGCCCAGGAGAAGTGACTCAAGGTTCTCCCGTGGTCTGAGCTTTGAAGGGCCCGAGGTCTGGGGGAGCTCCTAATTAGCAGACACACTTGCCAGTGAGCAGATGAGGATGGAGGAACCCAGGCAAGGCTGTTCTCACTCTGACCCCTGGGCTCTAGGGAGCCACGGGAATGGCCTGTGTCCAGGGCACAGCCCACCCATCACAGATCACAGCCTGCATTTGCCAACCCGGACAGCCTAGACTCCTTATACTTGCGATATTTACTTCTGATCTGTTCCCCACCCAGAATGTGATGGACTCATTCAGATATTCTGGCCTGTCTCAAGCGAGACAAATTCAGTGAAAAATGATGTCCACATTTGGACCAGAGCTTGAAAGGAGAAACAAGGCCTCATGGTCAGCATGATGGTGGTGGCCAAATCCTTCCACCGGGTGAGATGAACCACGGTGGGTGTGAGAATCCAAGGTCCTAGGTCGGCCAAAGCATCTTCCTTCACGGCTGACTGGGGTGTTGGAAACTCACTACCGCAAACTAACGACATGGCCGACAGTGGTGGACGTCAGCTGCAACAGACACGGAGTCAGCTATTTACTACCAACATGTGTTAAAAGTAAAGGCCAGTGCAGGGAGGCCTGCACGGCTGCTGAGGCAAACTACAGACCCGGCTCTGAATGCCCACTGGCTGAAGCAGAGAGGAAGCTACAGTCCCCTTTAGTGGTACCTGTGTCCACCAGATCCAGGTGAGCCAGCTACTTAGGAGAAGGCCATGTTGTCCTGATATTCAGAAAAACCAGCCTCGTAAAGGGAAAAAAATAGTGGCATGGATTTTAGACCCACTTCTGCCCCTTTATGAAGACAAAGTAAAGTAAATGGCATGGGGAAGTACAATGCAAAAAAAAAATTAAATAACAAAACGGTGACTGCTTCCTCCAACAGCGTCCCCTGCAGCTGCTCAACCCCGAGACTGCCACTTCCTCACCAGTGACCGCCGGCCAGGAAGCGCCATCACGCACGTCACACAGCGACAGCCAGGAACCGTGTGCCGAGCACTTTTGTGTAAAAGCAGGAATCGAGCAAGATGCTGCAGAATTTGACTTTACAAGTTTAAATACTCCATGAAAAGAATCCCTCAGCAGCCGCCTAAATCAATTCGCATCTCACTTCTTCAAAACAATCAAACAAATTTAATAAGGGCACATTTGTCACCAAATATAAGGAGGACCAAACTGGTTCCTCAAAGCAAGGATTTTAAGAGGTATCAAACACCAGTGGGTGATGTGCTAACAGAGCAAATATTCCAAAAATTTAGAAAATAGAGAGATGACTAGGATAATACATGGATCAAGGCAGCTGTTAAGTTTTTGCTTTTTAAAGCGATGGAGACAGCACGGAGGGCAAACTGGCTATTTCCAAAGCAGGGTGTGCACAGCCCACATTTTCAGATGCAACAACATGCTCACAGGGCAGTACAAGAGAAAAAGGAATAAAGAAAAAGGAAAAGAGGAACAAGAGAAAATTAGAAACACACAAGAACAAAAATGATTTTGACAGCACGTACAAGAATTTACGTGATTGTATGAGGCCCACCCTCACCTCGTGCTCCAGGGAAGGCAGGGGCCTGAGGAGAGCAGCACTGCCGGGGGACCCCCAACGTGGTCAGCGCCCCTAACCAAAACTCCACCTACATGTGTCTAGGCAGGTTTTAAGCTACAAATTGTGGTAGCATTTCAGGCTGGACTGTTTTACGCACTTCCACCAAGAGTAGCAGGAGAGAATTAGGCTCTGCTCCTGCACCAAAGCATTGTTTAAAAAATTAATGACTGTGGAATAGTAAAAGCAACAATGGAGTAAAAGTGACTGGAGGAGAACGTGCTTGACCCGAGTTCACTGGCCGCGTTATCTCACTGACGTTAAGATGCTGGCTGAGCCCTTACGGTACCAAAACAGAAAGACCCACCAGGAGGGAGGTTTAATGCGCTGCTGTATTTTGATACCGAGAGCCATGCCTGCTACACGAGGTTCTGGGTAAACAGTGGTGACAGTGTCAACTGCTATGGGCTAAGCACGCATCCAGCTACTCCGCCAAATCCCAAGGGCAGACTTCAAAAGGCAAAAACAAGCTGGCATTCTCTGGTGGGTCTGCAGACTCAGAGCCAAGCAGTTGCTGAGCAAACATGTCACCAGTGCCTCCTGTGACAAAAGTGTAGGCACTGGCCAGGGGGCTGGGGCAGGGCTCCAGGCTTCCACTGCTCACCCACCAGTCTGTCCAGGGGGAGAACGTGGTCCCTGCTTATGTTGCACCAATGCACCTACCTTGACTAACTCCTGGGGGCTCAGCAGGAGGTGACATGTGAGGTGAACCGAGCCAGCCTCGGTGTAGCACAGTGCTGGCAGCTATGTCCTCAGCAGTGCCCAGGCTCCTAAACCTGCCACCTCATCTCCAAGGAGCAGAAGGGGAGTGCAGGCATGTAGATCACAGGGCCCTGTGAGGACAAGAACAGATCATGGCCACGACATGCCTTGCCCCTTCCTTGAGCCATAGAGATATGTCCGGGAGGAACAGAAAATTCATCCAGAGCCCGCTAGGCACCTCACGCAGGTGGGACTCGTGTCCCCTTGACTATCACTCACAGGGCTGTTCTGGATATTCTTTTTATCAATTCTCTGGCATCTTCTCCAACAGACCAACAACCAGAAAGTAGGATCTCATCTTACGTAAGTTCAAGAATCACAGAGCACCGCCTCCACAGCGGGCCCGGAAGCACATGCCAGGTCCTCCGACCGTCACCTGTGGGACCGCCATGAGCGCTCTCCAGACTCAAGGCCCGAGGCCGTAGGCCGGGGGCACACAGCTTCCCTCACTCTCCCCAGCAAAGGGGGACCACCTCTCGGCAAAGATATCTCACCCTCTTCTGCACGAGGGACAGCATGATATATACACTGGGAAACAGAGCAGAAGGTGGGGGAGGGTAGGCAGCCCAGAATAGCTCGTCTGTAATTCCGAGGCAAAGTGGGGCCGTTGACTTAATCACAGGGACAAAATGAAAATGAACATTTCCCTGCTTTTTCCCATACTCCGTGATACGCCTTTCCCTGCATAAGGAGTTCATTCGGAGGTCCTTGGCGGTGTTTTTGATGTCCAAACATGGCATGGTGGCTGTCGGGCAGGAAGAGAGGGCCTGAGCCAAACAGGTGCTGGGCCTGGGAGGCAGGAGACACCGGCTCCAGGCCAGCTCAACCAGCGCCTTGTTCTGCCTCTCGGGATTCAGCATCTCATGTATAAGCAAAGGGATGAGACTGTCCCAGGACAGGCTGCCCAACAGAAATGAAATGAGAGCCATGTAAGGAAAATTTCCCAGTTGCCACATTTAAAACGGTAAACAAACAAACTAACCAACAAACAAAAAACAAATACTAGAAATTGATTTTAAGAGCAGATCTTACTTAATCTACTGTATGTAAAATACTATCATTTTGACATGTAATCAATATAGGAAGTAACAAGATAGTTTATATTCTTTTACTAGACAAGACTCAACGTCTCATGTGCATTTGAACTACAGCACATCTCAGCTCAGACCAGCCTCCTCCCCAGTGCTCCTAGCATCAGTGGCTGTGGCTACTCTATTGGACAGCAACTCCAGGGGTCACACCAGGGTCCTGGCTGAAAAGCGGGAGTAAGTGTCCACAATAACCCTAAAAGGATCTCTTTGAAACAAAGGCGGATTCACTTTTAAATGTCTGTAAGCCGGCGGGCTGAAACCTCCTTCCACCCTTGGCTACAAGAGAGTCCTCTTCCTTGCTGATCCCTTTCTGGATGTATGGAAGAAACCAGGCACACAGCCAGGGTGGACTGGCCTCCAGGTAAACTTACGTGCTGTCTGTGTCCAGTCCCATGAAGTCCTCCTCCTCAAACGGCATGCAGAGGAGTGGGATCTTGTCCCCAGACTTGTCGGGGGCCCCATCCAGCCACTTGGACTTGAGCAAGAAGAAGAGTGACTCAGTGAAGTCCTCGATCCTCTTCTCCACCACCCTGCAGTCCTCGTAGATTGAAGGCCACGTCTGTGCTCGGCTGCTCGGCTACCTCCCCATGCAGCACAAAGACAAAAAACTGAGAGTCATGAAGCGTGGTGCCATACAGCTCCTCTGAACGTGGAGCTTCTCGAAGGCCTTGGCCGAGAGGCAGTCGTTAATAGTGACAAGGCCCACGACCTTGCGGTGGGTCTGGAAGTTACTCCACCCATTCTCGGGTGCATAGTGGTGACTGTAGTGCATACAGAGTGCCCAATGCGAGCCGCACGGATGATCTGGCTCACCAAGGAGATTCGCTTATAGATGCAAAAGAAATTCTCCTCTGAGATGATCCTCAGGGGTTAGACCACCACTGGAAGAGTCTCATAGTCCTCAGCACACTACACGTAGTCAGGGATGCTCATGTTGCAGGCCCTGCCAAGAGGGGAGAGGAGATCGAGGTACATACAGTGCTGTGGGCTGCAGGCCCATCTGGGATGCGGTGACCTGGTGTGTACCAGCCAGAAGGCAAGGGAAGCCAAAATAAATCCGGGGTTACAGATTGTCCTTCAGTGTCTGCACATGGCTACCGTAGCTCGGATCACATTACCCAGCTTTTGGTCTAGGCTTCCTGCCCCTGCAGAGAAGGGTCATTTCTTGTTTTCTTTTCCCAAGCACCTAGCAAAGCCCTGATGCAAAGTCACTGCTCAAAAATGCTGAATAAAGAAACGAACAAAGGAACTGCTTTCCCCAACCCCCTTCAGCAGAATATAAAGAAAAGAACCACAGTGGGATCAAAACATCTGGATTTCAACTCCAATTTATTTGAACTCATAAGCTGCAGAATAATGGATAAGAAAACTTGCCTTGGGGAGGAGGGTACAGTTCAGTGGTAGGGCACGTGCTTATCATGTACGAGGTCCTGGGTTCAAACCCCAGTACCTCATTTTAATAAATGAAACAAATAAATAAACCTAATTACCCTCCTCAAAAAATACTTTTTAATTCAAAATTCAAAAAACACCTTGCAATTCACACAACATTGTAAACTTGACTATAATTCAATTAAAAAAAAATCCTTGCCTTACAAGAATATATCTGGATAACAGAAGTTTGCAAATGTAAAATGCCTAGGGTACCACCTGCATAAAAAGGGGTGACTGTACAAACTTACTATTGCTCCTTTATGAGCTATATTTCCTTTTGGGGGGTTATAACTTTTCAGAGCTAATTTTTCTCTGATTAAAAAAAAGTAAGTATTACCTGATTCTCAGTACTGCTGAAGAATCAGGTAACCCTATGAAAGCATCTGACCCACAGAGGTACTCAATAAATGTTTGTTGAATGAATGAATAAACAAGCAAAGTGAATGCTGCTCCCTGCCACAGACCATCATAATGGTACTGCCTGGAAATCCCAAGCCCAAGTTCCACCTGTCTCTACACGAACCATGTGGGTGAACTGGGCAGGCCTGTGTGATTCTCTAAGCCCCAGGTTAATCATGAATAGAAATGAGGGCAATAACACAAACCTCAAATTGTTTGTGAGTCAGTAATGAATTGTATCCCAAATTTGCAAGATGGAATCATTAAGGAAAACTGGGCAAAGGGTTCATAGGCCCCCTCCATATTATCTCTTACAACTACATGGGAATCTACATTACATCTCAAAATAAAATGTCTAATTGTTTAAAGAGGCTATTGAGGTTAAATGAGATCACTGTCTCAAATAAGGAACACACAGTACAAATAGGACAATGCCCAGCACATGAGATACACTCAGTTAACATTCCCACTGAACCCACTGGTCCCTCCAACTTCAGAGCAAGAGGATGAGTCCTCGTGGCAAGAGGCCAATGCACCTGAAGCTAACAAAGCTAATGGTGCCCACTTACCAGAGCCCCTGTCACCACCATTGTTCTAATTTTCTATTTGTAATTTTTTTCTTTTTATGAAATAGAAACTCCCAAATGCATAGGCTTCACCTGACCAGACATCATGATGGCAGCCCTTCAAAACCTGACCACAGATATCATGAAGGCAGCCCTTCTTGGTGAAACAATAAAATGAAAAGCCATTTCCACAAGACCTCTGTGTAAATTTACTAGGGAACTTCATCCTGGACTGAGGATGAGGACTGGGGAAGAGGGGGCAATCTGGGGCACACAGACCCATGGGCCACCTGTCCCACGATGGACTTTAGACTCAACCCTCACCCTCCAGGAAATTCAAAATACACACCGACAGAGTGCTATGGACAAGATTTTTTTTTTTTTAAACAAATTCCTGAAACACTAGCAGGTCTTGATTCTACTGAGACACAAATGGATTGTGTGTATAATGTTTCACAAAAGCCCTAAAATATTATCACCCCAACTTGACACATCAAGAAACTGAGGTAGAGAAGTTTATCACATTGTACAAGATTAAAGAGAGGACACGACAGACACCATATTTAAATCCAAGCGCCTGCTCCAGTGCTCACACTAGAAAGTGTGACATACTGCCGCTGTCCTGCCCTCTCCCTGCAATAAATCTCTGAAGAGTCTTTTCTGTGCCACCTGGAATCACAATCACATCAATTTTCCACAAACAGCAATGTCACTCCTTGGAGGACGTATCAAAATCTAAAGGGTTGGGATGGGAGGAGAGATTTGCATTTTCTGTTTCTCAAAGGAAATATGGCTTTAAAAGAAACTGAAAATCACTTATCTAGTCTAAGCCCTCATTGTGCAGAGAAAGAAACGGAGGGTCAGAATAGATGAGGAAAGGTCCTCATTAATAAATATTGCCTCAGCGCAGCACCAAGCCAGCCCTGGGAACTTCTAGGGGAGGATCTGGGAGGCCCAGGAGAATGAGTGTTAGAAAACAGAAAGAGAAGAAGCATAAAAGACCCTGTCTCTACACCACCATACCATGAAATTCCACCAAATTACCCATTATGGGTGCAGCCAATATTAAGGTGGGCTAAACAGGTTATAGAAACCTGGAAGTCTCAACCATAGTGGAAATTCCAACATTTACTATGTTGTTTTCCCAGTTCAAGCATCAACTCAGTGGGCACTCTGTACCAGGGAGTACACGAGGCCTGGAGTTCTCCCAAATACAGATCTCTATTACCATGTGTGCAAACCACATAAAGGCCACCAGAAGAAAAGCGCCCACAGATAAGATGGAATTACTGAAGCTGAAAGCAGCCAAAGAGCATATATTACTAGGAAAAACGGTGCTGCTAGAAATGGACTCATGGACATAGAAAGCAAACTGTGGTTAGCAGCCAGGAAAGGGGGGATTAACAGATGCACATTAATAAATATAAAATAAATGACAAGGACCTACTATATAGCACAGGGAACTATATTCAATTTCTTGTAATGACTTGTACTAAAAACAATCTAAAACTTATGTATATATATATGCATATGTTTATAACTGAATTTCTGCTGTACACCTGAAACTATCATTGTAAATTGACTACACTTCTATAAAAAATAATTTTAAAAAATAAGTAAAAATAAAAGCAACGCCATTAAGAAAAAATAAAAGAATACTGTAATCCCCTTAGCTGTAGGTGCTGGAGAATTCTGGTTGCAAGCACCAAGTCCACTGGATCACTCCAGCACTGGCTGTCACTCTTTCTGACCATCAGAGAGTCACTTGGCTTCACTGAGGTTACTTTTCTCTCCTGTGAAAGGCAACAGTAGCAACTAACGATGTATAGAATCTCATCATTCACAAGCCCAAAAATTAGTGAGGACTTCCCATGGGCCAGGCTCTGGAGAGATGGAAAGATACGGTTCCAGATATATTCATGTTTAGAAGAAATTTATGCCATAAAGACATTAATTCTTCCTGTTTTGATAGACAAATGCATTGCAATTCTGATTAGAATTCCTACCAGATTTTTCATGGAATGTAACAAGTTAATTTATGGTCAGGAATAGCCAAGAACCTTCTTTAGAACCACCACTGGAGAGGGGTGGATAGGTCACTCATTTCCTCTGGTCTTTCTGATGTGATGAAACGTTCTGGAATAATAATTGTTGCACAACTGTGAATATGCTAAAAGCTGCTGAATTGTACCATATAAATGGATGGACTTCATGGTGTGTGAACAATATCACAATAAAGCTGTTATATGAAAAAATATTTCTTGAAAATTATTTTTCCCTCTATACTACTAGTCTGCCCTACAATTTAAGAAAAACAAAAAACCAAAACAAACCAAACTGTGCCAGGAGCTCTTTAGGACTGCAATATCCCTGGGTCTCCAACTCCCCTGGTGGTGCTGTTCCTGTTAACATACCCTAGCTGGGCTGGTCTAGTTAGGGACGGTAACTATCTTTTTAAAATCGACGGTCACACGTTTCACCCTGGGAGAGGGAAGGAAGGAGGATGTCACAGCCTCATAGCTTCAGCACATTTTTAACTGAACCAAGCCCTGCTTTCAACACTGTAATCCCTCGCACTATAAAAAAAGTGACATAAACAAGCACCGCCATCATAACACCTGAAAGTGTTCAAGATACTTACCTGCGGCAGAAACACTGAGGGAGGAGATTGAAGCTCGCTCAACACTGAGGATCCCTTTTCCCGACTCCACTAGGAGAAGCTGGGCGTTACAGCCGGGGGCTCTCAGCCGGGGGAGCAGTGCCCACGCCACTGAGCTGGTCCTGAGGGAGCGGGAAAGGGAGAGGAGGGCAGCCCCGGGGTCGTGGGGCAGGGAAAGCGGGGGGATGGGGAAGCGGGCTGCAGCCCCGCTCGGAGTCCAGCCCCAGTCCCAGCCGCCCGCCCGGGACACAGCCCGCCCAGGTGTGGGGACTGCCCGGCGGCCGAGGAGAGGAAGCCCGGGAGGAGAGGACTCGCGGGCGGGAGAGAGGAATGGGACGCCACCCGCGGACTGAGTGGTGGCCGGCTGGGTGAGAGGCAGAAGGTGCACACCTGGCCCTGGTCAGGTTTGGCCGGGGCCCCGGGGAAGGTGGCGCGGGCAGAGGGGTCTGGCCAGAGCAATTCAGCTGAACACAGGCTGACTGGCGCCCTGGGGGCTGTGACATGCCGACCGCCCTCCCGCAGTCGCCTGACCCCTTTCCCGGGAAACCCCACGTTGCACTTCCACAGCCGGTGGCCCCGGCCCCGGGCAGGAGCCAAAGGCCTACCGGGCGACAGAGCTGAGAAGGTTTTGGGGCCGATTCCTGGCTCGGAGCTGGAGCTTCCAACTCGGGGTCCAGCTGGCACTGACTGCCCATGCGCAGGAGTGCCAGCGATCCTCTGGGTTCTGTGAGGGAAGGTGGGGCAGCGAGGGAGGGAGAAGATGGGAGGGGGAGGAGAGGAGGGGGAGGGGAGGAGGGGAAAAGTGGAGGGAGACAGATGGACAGGAAGAGCAGAGAAAAGGGAGGGATCTGGAGAGGGGAGGGGAGTAGCGGAGATGGGGAGAAAAAGCTTTACCTCTGGGGTCACCCCGAAGGAGGCGGCAGTCCTGCCTCTGTACCATTCTGTAACCCTTCAAGGCCCGCAGCTCACGTTTTACCTCTCTGATCCAGCCCTCCTTCCGATGCTTCTGCAGAACCCCTACGGGTATCACACCCATTGCCCCACACGGAGCTTGGTTTTCTGTTGCTCTGGGAACCAAGCACCCGCAGGTGTTGTCGCTCAGAACTACCTTGGGAAGGGTACATATTCCCCTTTTACACGCTGGGAAACAGGCAGGCACGATCTCTGCCTTAGCTCCACTGTCCCAGGTGTTGGGCTGGCGGGGAGCGGGGTGGTACAAGATCAGAGCCCCAGACAGAGCAGACTGCCTGAGTGTTGGTGCATAGTCCCCATCCCTCCTGGGTAAACCACACCCCATCCTAGTGGAACCATAAAGGGCTCACAGTAGTTCCCTGGGTGTGGGAGAGCTATCCTCATGTGAAGGAAAAGCCAAGCTGGGCTAACAAGCTAAGTCACAAATCTAAGTGTGATAAGTGTCGGTTTACTGATCTAAATTCTGCTGGGCTAACTCATAAATCTGAAGTTTAGTGTCAGTTTACTGGGCTAACAAGTAACTCGTAAATCCAAGCTCAACAATTGTCAGTAACCTGAACTATTACAAGTTGATAAGCTCTAGTGTACTGATTCCTTGCTTTTTGTTGTTTGAGCCTTATTGGCTAATACCCCCTTACTTGTAATTAACCCTTTAAAACCACATGTGCACGTCTCGGGGTGCTCATAACTTCGGAGCAGAAACCACTCTGAGCCCGCCGGAATAATAAATCTGAGTACACCAACACTCCGAGTGGTGCTTGTTTCTTGGCTGGCCTGTTGTTTCCATAACACTCAGTTCCAGTGCTCAGCTTGCTACGTAGATAAGAGTGTTACCAAATCCAAATTCATTCTCCTCAGTGCAGGACAGGCCAATAAGTTGGGAGACCAGGTGTTGGGGCATGGAATAGCAAGTTTCTGTAGACCTAGATGGCAAACTAATGTCCTGGAAAACCATCTCCCCAAGTCAGAATTCAGGCTCCTTTCCTACATGCTTGGTTGTTGCAATCTTCTTGGTGTAGGAATTCCTTATCTTTATAATCCTTTGTTCTTGCAGCTATCTGCCTGGGTCAGATCACTGTAAACCTCCAACAAAACAAACGTTATTTTCTATTCTGCAATTTGTTATCTTTTTATGAATGAAAAAGTGTTAAATATCCTTAAAGGTCAGAGCCTTCAGAATAGGCTCTCCTATATATTTCAGGCTCTAGGCAACATTGTTTTACAAGCAAGATGAAGCCTAGGAGACAGAGCATAGGGTTAAAGTCAAAGGAACAGATCTAATATGGAGTCAGATTTGTTCTGTTCTATTACCCAGGCAGAAGCCACTTGAGGATTTAAATCCCTTTAAGTTAAAAATAACTAAAACTTTAAAGGAATTTACATACATAGGTGGGAATGTGCATAGCCTATCTGGAAAATCACACAAAGATTAGTAAACAGTGGCATCTCCAGGGAGGGCTGAAAGAAGAGAGCATGAGAGAAAACTTCTTTCACTTGTGTATTTTTGTGCTCTGTTTGAATTATTTAAAAAAATTTGCATGTATTTCTTTTTCAGTTAAAAATATGTGTAATCAAGCAAAGGAGTAATTAGCTCAGCAAATACAGCAGCCATGGAATCACTGAGTCATCACTTTTGATTTAAGCCAGGAAGCATTTATTGACTCTCTCCAATGTGCCCAGTGGTGTTTTAAGACTTCTTTTATTATTTTTATTAATTATTATTATTATTATTATTATTAATATTATTACTGTTATTGTTATTCTATGAAATAATAACAAGGTATCCCTCACCCCTGCCCATGGCTGGTGGAAAACCAACTGAGTTTTTAATTGAGTTGTTTTCCAAGGAGTAGAGATGAGTTATAATCAGAGCACATCTTCAGGGCAAAACAGTCGGAGTGGTTTTCCAGCACGCCAGAGAGCTATGAAGGGTTTTCAATAGAGGCGCCCAGAGGCTGAGAGAGAAAGCCTCCAGGACCCTACCAAAAGCTGCCCAAACTGCCTTCTCCATGGTACTACTGAAATAGGAAAAAACAAATCTGACTCCATATTTGATCTGTTCCTTTGACTTTAACAAAGCCAAGTCAATACGCTCTGGTCTTTTCATGGGTTATGATGTCACAGAGGAGACGGACAGGTCACCAAGGGACCACTCGGCCGTGATCACGGAGCCGGGGAGCGGGATGGGCGGCAAGATGTATGACGCAGCCGTAGCTGTGCCCGTGCTTCTAGGCAGGTACCCAAAGTCACCTCGACAAGTTGTCAAACACTTGTGCCCACGTCCTCATCACCTGACATGTATTAAAGAGAAATGAAAACCTATAAAATTCCAATATACTTGGTGGGTACACCGTCGAAAAAGTAAAGTCACAGTTTGACAACTGGCCATCTCGGTTCCCTGGGATTAATTCTTGGAGAACCTTAAAAACCACTCCTCTGTCCTCAAGAAGTGCTGCATATTTGTCCTATCTTTGGCTCAGGGTTAGAGCACATTCAAGTGAACTTCAATGTCTGCACAGTTTTGGCTGTCTTTGTCCAGGTTCACTTGTCCATTCTAAAGAGGCATGAGCTAAGTCCACCCTCCATAAGATCTATTCCCTCCAGTGACAGCTCATTGAGCCTGCAATTAAAAGCCAACTGAACAAGACTGTCTGTCCTCAGCTAAAAAGTTCACCCACCCTTCACTGCTTTCTTAATCTCCTCTCCTGGCTAATTGCAACAGACTAACACCCCCCTCCACCAAGCTCCCCGACTATGTCAGTTTGTCTCCCCAAAGAGAAAGTAAGGTCCATAAAAGAGGAGACAACTCCATAGTCACTTCTGAATTCCTAGCATATAGTAATGTCAATAAATAGAACTATGATTATGGCTTCTTTCCTTTAAAACCTTTCTGGTTATTTGAATGAGACCTTGGAAGAGAGGTGTTTGCGGTCCAGTATCTTGATCCACAAGACTCTGGAGGCCTTTTACGGAATGGCTGCTCACTGATTTATTCAAACCACAGCTTCTCATTCCAGGAGTAGCTGTGCTTCTCTGCCAGGAGTTTGTGGTCACTCTCATGCCAGAACAGCTTTAAACTATATCCTTACTTTGGATTTGTTATTTTTCCCCTCTTCCAACAAAATTGACTTTCCTTACTGTCTTGTCTTGAGGAATTTTTTTTCCTAGTTCACCCTATAGTAAACCATGCTTCTCGGGTTCTGCTTGGCCTTACATATGATCAGTCATCCAACTCCCAGTGTGAGAGGCCTCGGGCTCACCTCCTGCCCTCCTGCCAGGGCAACTGAAACTCAGTACAGGAGCCAACAGGCACCCCAGGGCTTCTAAGGCTCACGTATCTCCCAGAATCCCTGCTTTCTGGTTTGTCTTGGCTTCTGAGGATTTCCCCTCACTTTCTTGACAATTAGCTGTGCAGCTTGAAAGATGAGGAAGGAAGGTTTTATTTCTTAATTAGCATTTTAAGAAACTTGTGTAATGAAAGTTTTCACGAGTTTCTACAACACTCCATTGCCGAGACAGAAAACACACTAGATATTTTCTAAGTTTAGCTATCATGTGTATTTTTTCTTTCATTCTCTTAACTACAACAGACATTTTTATATTAAAAACAATAAGGCCCCAAATAGGATAGAGACTTGAAGGGGAATACAAAATTAAAAGGCAAAGACAGAAAAATGATAAATACTCTACAAGGTTAATATAATACTTACACTATGGATCAGATCAGCAATTCTCAGTAACAGCTAATTGAAATATGACCATGATGTAAAACGTCTCTCCTGTCAGGAGATGGCTAACAGAAAATAGAATTAAAACAACAAACTAAAATTCTAAGTCTGGCGAGGTACAGAAGGCTACCAGCTAAATGTGTCTTCTTCTGGAAAGGAGGGAGGCTCACCAGCTCTTTACTGTGGAGCCTGAGCCCAGGGGAGGGCGGTGAAGTGAGCTCTGTAAGTACCCAAATAGCAAAGTGAGTGATGAATAAAGAGACGTGAGCTTTGATGAAAGAGATGATACTACTATTCACTTGTCCTGTAAAGTATGTCTTCACGTTCAGTGATCAATATCTCAGCATCCTCAGGGATTAAGATTATAGGAAAATTCACAGCCCGGGCCCAGACCTAACCTTTGAGCTTGTGACACTGCACTTAGATGTCTCAAGGGCAACTCCAACTCCACCTACAAAGAGCTGACTTCACGGTTCTCCTCCCATAGCCGTCCTGCCCAGGGCCCCTGGTCGGGGAGCAAGGTCTCCCTGCCTCTCCCAGCTCAGGCCCATCACTCACAGATGTGACTGGACCCCTCCTTAAGGCCTCAGATTTCATCAGTTACCGAGGCCCACCACCCACACTTGTCCTACCAGATACTCACTGGCACTCACGCAGCACTGACTCTGTGCTGGGGACCACGCTGCACACTGCGAACACGTTATCTCACTGGATCTCCACAGCAGTCCTTGGAGGTCGGTACATCACTGCTTTAATTGATTAGATAAATTGTTTCACTTCCTTGAGTGAATCATCCAAAGTGACACGGCTACTGAGCCACAAACATGGGACTGAAAAACACTTGAAAATTCTACACTCCTACACCTGGCAACCACCCTACTCTGACTCATCACATCACCTCCTGCTGAGCCTTCTAAATGTTTCTAACCATTCTACAAGACAAAAGTGATCTACAAGAGCACCCCACTCCCCTACTTAAAATCTGTCAATGACAGTCCACTGCCCTTAGGAGAAAGCCCCCCCCGGGCCTGAGCACAGCCCAATGGCCCAGCATCCGCGTTCCCTGCGTGGCCACGCCGCCTCACCCACCATGCAGCACTACACTGGCTGTGCCCAGGACAAGGATGCTGACTCCGTACAACCCGGGGCTCATCTCAATCAAACAATGATCACCTTCTTCAGTGTTCACCCTCTTCACTGCTGACTCTCAGAAAAA
Source organism: Camelus dromedarius (assembly GCF_036321535.1). Classification (NCBI taxonomy): domain Eukaryota; kingdom Metazoa; phylum Chordata; class Mammalia; order Artiodactyla; family Camelidae; genus Camelus; species Camelus dromedarius. The sequence continues at coordinate 9,550,810 of NC_087470.1, read as the reverse complement.
TGTTTTCTCAGGGTGAATCAATATCTTTTTCCTTACAACTTCCCATCATTGATAATGAGCTCCACCCAAAAGAAAGAAGACCTAATTCTCAGTCTCCTTATCTGTAAAGTGAGAATAACAAGGAAATATGTGAGGTTTTAAGTGAAATAATATTCATGTGAGGCTGAGGGACAATTCCCAACATACAGTAAGAACTCAATATGTGCTTACTTAATATTAATAAGAATATATTGCATTCCAGCAATCTTAACTCAGTGTTTTATGGCTTTGTCCAACAGACTACAGATAAATTGTTGGACGAACCCCTTTGAGCAGATCAGCCCAAGCGTGCAGGGAAAGGTAAGCGCTGACTCCAGTTACAGCTGCAGCCACCCAGCACTACGGGGCGGGGGCAGTTTGTTCAAACTCTTACATGTTGCTTGAGCATTTAGTTGTCATTAATGAATAAAGACATGTGTTCTTTAGTCAAAGCTCCTGAAACATAAATCTTCAAAGACTGATGCAAATTAGATTTCAAGTACAACACTCTCACTAGAAATTATTTGAAAATGATAGTCTTAGCTCCTCTGCACATCAAAAGGCATGATCTTAATGTATCTGACAACACCGAAAGTGTTGTTTAAAAGAAATTAAGATGAAGCCATCCTAAGTAAGCTCTCAGTATCATCTGCACAAAGCCCCACATAAATGTCTCATTTCTCACTTCCACATAGTTTTTCAGGTAGCTTAACCTGGGTCTTGGTTTCTTGTAACAAGGGGGTGGTAAGAGTTGTGGATAGATTTATGTAGCAAATATAAACCTAGGGGATTTGCTGTGTAGGAATCCTAGAAATAAACAAATTGATATATAGTCCTACCCTCAAGAAGCTCAGCCTTTCCATTTACAACAGCATTAAAAATAAAATGAGAGATACATTTAACAAAAATTTACAATATTTGTACATTGAACATTTTGAAGTATCACGGAATTAAAGTTTAAAAGATCTACATATATGGAAGACATCCCATGTTCATGGAATGGTAGACAATATTGTTTAAAATGTAAAGACTCCCCAAAGTGACCTACAAATTCAGTGGAATCGCTATCAAAATTCCAGCTGACTTCTTTGCAAAAATTGAAAAACTGATACCAAAATTCATATGGAAGTGCAAGGGGCCCAGGACAGACAAAACAATCTTGAAAAAGCAGAGAAAATTTGGAGGACTCACTTTAAAGTGTACTAAAAAGCTATAGTACTAAGTCATTATGGTACTGACATAAGTTTTGATAAATAAATCTATGAGACACAATAAAAATCCAGGGGGAAATATCTTACATTTACAGTCAGTTTTCCACAAGAGTGCCAACAACACTCCATTGAAAGAATAGTCTATTCAACAAATGGTGCAGGGACACCTGGGTATCTGCAGGCAAAAGAATGAATGTGGAATCTGGATCTCCATATTTTATATAACAAATAAAAATTAATTCAAAATGGATCACAGACAGAAATGTAAAAACTAAACTTATAAACTTTCTAAAAGAAGACACAGTATAAATATTTGTGGCCCTAGGATAGGCTTTGGTTTCCTAGATACAATACGAAGAGCACAAGTGATAGAAGAAAAAAGCAGATAAACTGGACTTCATCAAAATTAAAACCTTTTTGTTATAAAGGACATCATCAAGAAAGTGAAATGACAGGGGAATCGGGTATCTCATGTGATAGAGTGCGTGCTTAGCAAGAAAAATAAAATAAGTCAATACATCTAATTACCTCCCCTATAAACTGTTTTAATGTTTAAAAAACTAAAGTGAAAGGACAATCTGCAGAATAGGGGAAAAATTTTGCAAAGCGTGTATCTAATAAGAGACTAGTATTCAGGATATATAACAAATGCTTACAACTGAACAATACAAAGAAAATCGACCCAATTTTTAAATTTGCCAAGGATTTAAATAAATACACAAATGGCCAATAAGCATATGAAAAGATGCTCATCATCACTAGCCAAATCAAAATCAAAATGATATCTCATTTTACACCCACTAGGATGGTTATAATCAAAACATGGACAATAACAAGTGTTGTTCAGGAGGAAGAGATACCTTATATGCGGCCAGTGGAAAGGGACAATGGTGCAGCTTCTTTGCAGAAGTCTGGTGTTTCCTCAAATGGTTAGAGTTATATGGCTCAGCAATTCCACTCCTACATGTAGAGTCATCCCTCAGTATCCTCGGGGGGTTGGTTTCAGGAACCCCCCACCCTCGATTCCATAATCCAGGGATGTTCGAGTCTCTTTACAATCAGCCATCTGGATCCAAGAAGTGGAAACTACAGATATGGCGGGCCAACTGTACAGCCAACCGAATGAAAACGTATTCTCACAAAATCTTGCACATCAATATTCATAGCAGTATCATTCAGAGTAGCCAAAGGTTACAAACAATATCCATCCATCAATGAACGGATAAACAAAATTACCAAGAATAGTCCCACAAACTTTTGGTCATTGAATCTTTGACAAAGAGGTGAGAACATACAATGGAGTAAAGACAGCCTCTTCAGCAAATGGTGTAGGGAAAACTGGACAGCTGCATGTAAATGAATGAAGTTAGACTACTCCCTCACAGCATACACAAAAATGAATTCAAAATGTCTTAAAGACTTAAACATTAGTCAAGACACTATAAACTTCTTAGAAGAAAACATAGACAAAACATCTGACTTACATCTCAACAATGTTTTCCTAGAGCAATCTAGTCAAGCAATAGAAATACAAGCAAAAATATACAAGTGGGATCTAATTAAACTTACAAGCTTTAGCACAGAAAAGGAAACAAAAAGCAAAACAAAAAGACAATCTATGGAATGGGAGAAAATAGTTGCAATGAATGAAACTGACAAGGGCTTAATTCCCAGAATATGTAAACAGCTTTTACACTTCATAAGAAAGAAAAACAAACAATTCAATTCAAAAATGGGCAGAAGTCCTAAAGAAACATTTCTCCAATGAAGACATACAAATGGCCAATAGGCACATGAAAAAATGCTCAATATCATTATCAGAGAAATGCAAATCAAAACTGCAATCAAGTATCACCTCTTACCAGTCAGAATAGCCATCATTCAGAAGTTCACAAACAATAAATGCTGGAGAGGCTGTGGAGAATATGGAACCCTCCTACACTGTGGAGGGAATGCAGTTTGGTGGAGCCAATGTGGAAAACAGTACAGAGGTTCCTCAAAAGACAAAAAATTGACCTCCCATATGACCCAGCAATCCCACTCCTGGGCATATATCCAGAAGGATCCGTAATTCAAAAAGACACCTACACCCCAATGTTCACAACAGCACTATTTACAATAGCAAGACATGGAAACATCCTAAATGTCCACTGACAGATGACTGGATAAAGAGGTTTTAGTATATTTGTACAATAGAGTACTATTCACCCATAAAAAAAAAATAAAATAATATCATTTGTAGCAACATCAATGGATCTGGAGAATGTCATTCTAAGTGAAGTAACCCAGAAAGAGAAAGAAAAATAACATATGAGATCACTCACATGTGGAATCAAAAAAAAAAAAAAAGAAAAAACAAACAAAAAGATAAAATTATCTATAGTACAGAAACAGACACAGAGACATAGAAACCAAACTATGGTTACCAGAGGGAAGAGGGTGTGGGAAGGAATAAATTGGGAGTTCAAGATTTGAAGATACTCAGTATGTATAGAATAAACAGCAAGTTTATACTCTATAGTACAGGAGAATATATTTAATATCTTATAGTAACTTATGTTGAAAAAGAATATGAAAATGAATACAGGTATCTTTCTATATAAATGAAGGGTTGTGCTGTACACAAGAAACTGATCCAACATTATAAACTGACTAGAATTCAATGAAAATATTTTTAAATAGACAAAAAACAAAAAAAAGAAAAAGGATATTATCAAACCAAAAGAATAATGTACTGATTGACGCTACAACATGGATGAACCTTGAAAGTTTATACTAAAATAAGCCAGACACAAAAGAGCAAATAGTTCCCTTTTAGGTGAACTGTATCTAACCGTTTATTGTACTATTCCAGTACATTTTCTGGAGGTTTGAAGTCTATCAAAATCAAAATAAAATGTATTATTCATTAAAAACATAAAATGATTCCTCACAGGAGGGTTTTAATTATTAAATGCAGAAATGAATGTAAAACTCCTGGAACAACAGTTTGCACGTCCACAGAAAGTCACTGCTGTCACTGCCACTCAGAGGGTGGTGCCAGCGCTGATGAAAGCTGCCTCCACTAGCCGCCCTGAAGACAGGAGTGAGGGCCTGGGCTCTGACAGGCAGGGTGAGCGTGAACCTGTGTCAGACACAGCGGCGCCCCAGACTCTGTGTTACCCAACTTTCTTATACAAACTGTAACATGTTATGTAAACACGCTACAGGGATGTGTCTTACAACACAGGGAATATAGCCAATGTTTTACAATAACTATAAATGGAGCATAACAATAAAAATTGTGCAACTATTGTACACCTGAAACTTATATCATATTGTAAATCAGCTCTACCTTTATAAAAAATTTAAAAATAATTTAAAAATTTTATCACTTTAGTATTCAATTCGGTTTTTAAGTAACTACTAAACAGCTTAGAATGTATAAAATATTAAATTGTGATAAGTTTGTTTACATAGTTATTTACTTTCAGCCTTCTGCTAAAAGAGAAATTAAACAATTTTTTAAACACAACTTAACAACCATAACAACAAAAAGACAAAATTGAGAGTGAAGAGAAAATGGAGATTCAATACTTAAACGAAACCAGGGGGAGGTAAAGTCATAAAAATGGATGCCATGAAGTCAGGGTAAGTGTTAAAGGCCGACTAGAAATTCAGCTGTAAGATTCTTGGCAGCTAAAGCAAAAAGAAAAAGATGATGGGGCGGGTGGTAGAGCTCAGTGGTAGAGCGTGTACTTAGCGTGCATGGGGTCCTGGGTTCAAGCGCCAGGGCCTCTACTAACAAATAAATACACCAAATTACCTACCCCTCAAAAGAGCCCCAAAGAAAAGAAAAAGAAAAATTTCTTTCCTAAAAAATCCTGATATTAAATTTAGATTAAATACTTGAAAAAAAAAAAAAGAAAAATAGAAATAAATGAGTGACACAAGCGATAATGCCTATGAGATAAATCTGCGGTGGCTGCTGGCACGTCCCCATGTCCCACGTGGGAAAATCTGAAACATCATTCACACCACTCAGAGTCATCCTCAGCCCACACCACCCCTCCCCCTGTTAAATGCAGGAGCACAGGCAGGGCCAGCCTTTGCTCTCTCTGTGTCAACACAGTGAGACAGGATGGAAGGGGGCAGAGCACAGCCATTCAATGAAGGCCACAGCAATTAACATCAATATGGTGAAGGATTCAACCCCCAGTAGGCCTTGAGGCTCAGGATGAAGAGATTTAACTTCTAGCTGATCTTGAGCTTCATTATACATCCGTTGTAATAGTAACATGGCGAATAACACGCCCAAGGCACCATGGCCATCCCAAGGCTAGCCACAAAATGTCAAAGGGTGGGAAATGGCCAACTCCCTGGGAATCCCAGCCCCTTGCCCTTAGGCTACTCATTCTACTTACTAGCATATGAAACAACCAAGCCCATGAAAACAAGCAACACAGGGCCACCTCGCGGTCACTCCTCTCTCTCTCCCTTTTTGGAGAAGGCCCACACTCTGTGGATTGTGTACTTACTTTTAATCTGAGCATCAAATCCCCACACCTTGTGGCGTTTCTCTTGCCTTTCTATGTATCTCTCTGAATAAATCTACGTTTACTCAACACTGGCTTGCTCTTGAATTCTTTCCTGCATGAAGCCAAGGACCATCATCTGGCGGGGCACATCCCAGGGTTTCAACCAAAGCCTGGGACACAGCCCTTCTCATGCCCCAAGTATTTTTTCTTGTATCAACAGGACTGGGTTGTGAAGGGAGCTCTGAGGCCCCAGCTAAGGGACAGAAGCAGCCCCCAGGGCTTGAATTGGCGGGAAGCCCCTCCCCCAGCAGGGGCCTGGGGTCTGCTCAGTTCTCTGTGGTTCTCTGTTGTGCTGACTCCACAGCCAGACAGAGTTCTCCCTAGGCCTATCTCCACAAAACCCTTCTCTCCAAAATACAAGCACATCATGTCACAGTCCTCTTGTTCAACCAGGAAATGTTCAGCCCACATTTTCCTTCCCCAGTAAAAACCTAACTGTCCTCCCTCCGATCCCACCACTTCTTTCTTTGTGAGAACTCTGCACTCCCCACACACCATCCTGAACGCAGGTGCCTTGCTGGCTGGGACCGAGATGTTTCAGTCTCACACAGCCTGCGTCCTTCCACTTTACCCTTGCTACCTTAAAAAAGTCTTTCCTGAGTCTCCCACCCATCTGGTTCTGAACTTCAAAAAGTGCTGAGGTTACAGTCACTATGTGCGTACATCCCTGGTTTTGGCTAGGTTTCCTTCGCAAGATCTTCATTAAGGAGCTGCATCAAGACGTTTAAAGAGGCTAGTCTTACATTTGAGCAGATGAGCCTGCATAAAATTTAAATGGCTTTGAAGAGAGAGTTAACCAGGGACAGAGAGGTCGCAGGTCCTTGTCAACAGTGTCATGAGGCAAAATGTTCTTCAAAGGCTCAGAGTGGCTTCTGAACACAGAGTCGGCAGGGAGGAGGTGCCAGGCAGTGAGTGGGGTGTGTGACAGAGCTTACGCTCCCCCAGCTGGGGAAGAATTGAATTTTTTTCTAGTTTTCCAAAAAATTTCTTACTACCCTTTTCTCCTATTATCACATACCATTTCCTACGAATTAAGAAAATCAATATCAGTCATTTGGGCCACTTGGGAGAAGCTACACGATGCCATTCACAGGGCTGGGACATGACAGCCACGCCAGCCTAGGTTGAAAGACCAGTGGGGGTATTTCCAAGGTGATCACGGGCATGCAGCAAACTCCCCAGCTTCAATGACCTCATCTCAAAGGTGGGGCCTATAAAACTACCAAGCAAAGTGCGTGATGATTATGGCCGACAACTGTTTACTAGGTAAGTGCCCATGACAGCTGCCGCTTAATGGGGAATGAGTATGACCAACGAGGCCCAGTCTACCTGGTCACACGTGCCCTGCCTTCCTGCCTTGGTGCAGCAGCAGAGCTTGTTTAGCTGAAATGAACGCCCCCAGAGCAGCCCCGACGGGAAAGATCCCAGCTCTGCAAGGCGAGGCCTGTTCCTTTCCTTCTCAGAGCTGATCACAGTTTGCAGTCATCTGTTTTTATGTTTATCCCTTTTGTAACTTCCTCCCCTCTGGAGTTTTGCTCAAGCAGCACAGGGCCAGGTGTGTCTTGCTGCCTGATGGATATTCTGTGCTGGGTGACAGTCGACCCCACATCTGGCTCTGGTGCTTAACGAAGAGGGTAGAAGGCCCAGGGTCCCATGCCAAATCGAGGCCCCTGCACCCAAAATTATGGTCTGACTTAGGGCAAATTACACAGTCTACTTTACCCTGAGATTCCTCATCTGTCCATGAAAATAACTGCCCATGGCACACAGAGTTACAAGGATTAATAGAAATCACCAAATTCACAACGTATTCAAGGGGCAACCAATGCGCCCTCAACAGACACATGCTGCCTTTATGGCTCTGACACACACCAAGCGGGGCTGCCACACACAGTGAACGCTGCTAAGTGCCAGTGTGTTAAGTGCTTCATGTGTGCTCTAATACTCTTTACAACTTACAACAATCCCAGGAACAATCGAATATGATCATGCGCATTTCACAGAATCACCAACAGGTTAAGAGAGGTTACATTCTATTCCAAGGCCCTATGGTGAGGAAATGGCGATTGAAACCTGAATCTGGGCCCAGAATTGGGCTCCATCTCTCTCCCATCCACCTGACCACTTGCCTATGTAATCCACCTGTCCAATACACAATTTCCAGCTGACCAGCTCTTAAATGCATTGTGTTCCAACTTTCGTCAATGTTGGTTAATTACCATAAATTGTTCTCAGAAACCACTACAGAAGAGAAAGGTGGAATCACGTCCCTGCCCACAAAGGAGAGGAATTCTGCCTTGCCTTCTCCTGTAATGTGCAGAAAGCCTTCCCTACACCACCAAATCCTTTTGTATCCTTCCTCCATGTTTATGTTTGCACATGGCTTATTAAAATAGAAGGTACCTGCAGTAATTCCATCTCGGTTGCTTTCCAAGTTTGCAGATTATCTATCCATAGTCAGTCTGTGAAAGAATTTATGACAATGTGAATGAAAATACTGCAACCATGTCAGTAAACAAAGAAAGCTGAAACCAAGTCATCAGCGGCTGCCAACACACCCCAGCAAGGACAGGCCTGCAGCCCAGCCTCTGCAGCCACTCACAATCATGCCCTCTGAGCAGACTCAGAATAAGAAAGGACAGGATACTGGCCCTAGGTAGCTGGGCGCTTGTCTAAAGAATGAATTCAGTGAGTCAAAATGTTTGCTTCTTCCCATAAATAGAAAAGCACTAAATTCTTGAACTTGAGATACCTGGCTTTCTTTAGATAACAAGCAATCTTTTATTGTTCCAACTACCTGGTCTTTGATGTAAAGCTCCTATATAACCTAGTTCCTCCCCAACCTCTTCTGAGCAGTCCCTCAGAGCGATCTGAGAGGCTGTCATCCCAGCTCAAGTCCTCCTGCCAAATAAATCATAACTCAGCTTTTAGGCTGCACATGTATTTCAGTCAACAGTTTTGGAAACCATGAAGGGACCCAGAGCAGACTTCTCTCCACCTGAACTCTCCAAGGAACCGGGGCCTTTGTACCAGCAGTGGCCCTTTGTGCCCATCCGCCTCCTCGGGGAGTCCAGATGAATTTGGGTGAGTCTCTCCTGGTTCTAGGATCTCCCATATTGGTTGATGATCCTGAGTTTTATTTCGTGGTGTATCCAGGTACCTGGCCCTCCAGTTGAAAGTTACTGGGGGAGAATTACCCACCCAGTGGAGACATGCTGGGTGGGGCCTGGTTGAATGATAACAGGAAACACCCACCTTGAGGAGGTGTCCGAAGTGGGGCTGGTGGAAACATTCCAGGAAAATACTCACCCAGTGGAGACGTCCTGAGTGGGTCTAAGTTGAAAGACTCTGGGTTCAGGACTGAGTGGTTAGGTAAGAGGCTGGTCTAATATTTTCCTCAATTTGGTTACCTCCATTGAATTTTTCGGGATAAAAGTAAAACTCTTATGAGGAACCTTTCAACTCCAAAAATGGGACCGTCCTCCTGGCTGATAACAGCTTTCTCGGATGACAGAGAAACTTGCAGGAATGTTAGAGGCAAAGATTTCATGCCATAGAGTTGTCCCTGTGGGAAATCTTATCAGCAATTTTATTCTGAGAACCTGACCTTACAGTGGGGAATAGAACTTTCAAAAAAAAAAAAAAAAAACAGAAAAGGAAAGAAAAAGAAATAACAGATTGCCATCCTCCAACTATTACCCCAGCCAGGTTTATATACGTAAAATACTTTCAATATTATTTAGGAATTAGAAAAAATATATTTCACTCTGAAAGTAAATAACCAGGCCTGATAAAAACTTTTTTTGGAATTCTGAACTTATAAAAACAAAATCCCCTTTAGGGGGAAATTGGATTTCTCTTCCTGTGTCCTTGAATTGTAAACGTTTTATCTTTCTCTGAGTGTTTTATGTGTGTGTATGTATGTATATATTTGTTTCCTTTTTTTAAAGGAATATTTGGACTCTGTCATGCAAAAGGTACAAGTATTGTGTACATATGGTGGCCACGCAAATAAATTTGTATTCTCAACAATCCTTTTATAATACTAATTTTCAGACATTTTGCCATCTTAATCTTTGTTGCATCAGCCTGGACCACAAAGGCATTTACCTTTTGGAGAGTAAACTTTTGAATTTTATTTAGGCAACACCCCCAATCTCATGTGAAAAGCCTCTTCATCTTATTGGTTTAAAATCACTATATATATATATATATATATATATATATATATATATATATATATATATATATATATATATATATAAATTGATGGCCATATGATGGATCCTATAATTTGGAAAAACTTTTAAATTGGTGAAAGTTGAAAGAGCTCTCATTATAAACAGCTGTTTTATTGGTACCTATTAAAATCAAGTTTAAAGGTAGAAAAATATATTTAATTGTTAACCTAAGAACTTAGTTAAAAAAAAAAACTGATTTGAAAAGCTACATTTGTGTTTTTCCTTTCTGATCAATGGTTTTAGATATGCTAATAAAAACTTAGAATAATTAATGTTAATTAGGCTGAATAACTGGAAAAAGGATTGTAAAAATGTCAGAAAAAAAAAGATAAGGGGCTTATCCCAAATGGATAAATATTTTTATATGTTTATTTTGAATGAGATAAATAAAATGGACATTTTTGGATTTAGATACAAGGTTTTGATACTACACTACATAAAGTTAAAAAAAAAAGGGCCAAAGAGATCACCTACTGCCCCCGAACATTAAAGTTCAAACAAGTCCATTTTATTTACCACAGTTTAAAATATATGTATTTATAGGGCTAAAAAAGAAATATATATAGAGAGAGACTGAAATACTTGATCAATGATTGGGACAACAGACCAAATAATCAAATTAAAAACTGAGAAGGGCCTAAGCTCTTTGGCTCAAACTTGGGGATCCTAGAGACTTTTCTATAAAATTAGATAAAATGCACAAACACACACACACACACAAAAAGGCTTCTGGCACTCCTTCTAGAATTAAGAATTACTGATTAAACCTAATAAATATAAAAATTAAAGGTATAAGATTTAATAAAATTGAGGTAAAAGTTTGTAAAATTGGTATATTTAAATGGGCTTTATATAAGCCTTCTGCTTAATTATGTTGTGGGATACATATGTTTCAGTGGAAAAACGCCTCCCTTCTTGGTTTAATAAGGCTGGGCCCATATTTGTTCCTCAGAAAATATTAATTGTACAAAGTAAAGGAAACCAATAGAGTTACATGAGCCGTCCAGTATAACATAAAACTAAAAACTAATATTCAGTGGCTAATAAAAAAATATAATAAGAGGTTTACCCTGGGTCTAACTTATAACTCAAGGAAAAGAGACCTTATTAAGTTCCTTACGCAAGCTTTGGAAAACATGATAAATTAAACCTTAAAGTTTTAAAACAAGGAATTCTTTGTTTACAGCTCTTCTCACTGATACAAAAAAGCCAATTAATGAGATACAATTTGGCCTGGGTGACAGAGCAGTTCTCTGGGGAACTGGAAGCGTGTGTCATTGTCTTGCAGATCAGAAATGTAAATACAGCAAACAGTGACCTAGGACTGAGCCTAATTAGCTCAAGGAGATAAAACTTAAGGCCAAGAAATTTTTGGCATTTTAGAACTCAGAACTCTGACCGGTCCTTCAGACTTTGTCAAGAAATCTTAAATGTCTGTTTCATAAATAGTAAGCCTTAGTGATTTGAGCAAGCAAATTCAGCTTACTCCAGCTATTATTATACCTATCTAATAAGTAAGTTTTAAAGTGAAGCTATGAGATCTCTAGCTTTTGTCTGTTTATAAGCCTGCATACACATTATAGATGTGAGATATTTCTACAGCTGAAAAAAAAAAAATCAAAGTCAAAGAGCTCTGCTTAATTGACGTAAAAATAAGAGCTTACAATTTAAGTATTTTTAAAATAAAAACTGACCAAATTGAATTTCAGCTTCACGTGAACTGGAAAATATTCAATATTAAGATAATATTTGATATTGTTTAGTTTAAGTGTGTTCTAATTAATATAGACATCTTTAAAGTCATCAATATTAAGTATAATACCTTTACTGTACCTAGGTTTAATGAAAGTCAAATAAGATCCTGTTATATCTGTTGCAGATTTGTCAGGAAAAAAATAATATTAATATGGCGTGGTAAAATTTTAAGTAAATTAAATGCAAATGAGATGAGAGCTTTGGGTATATTTTTAAAATATATTTTTAAAATGTATGCTTAAGATAATCTCTAAAATGTTTAGTATCTTTAAATTCTAGAGTTGTGCTAAATTAAGTTAACTGATAGGATTTTATTAAATAGCTATGCCATTTTCAGATAAAATAAGATTGAAACATGAATTACTTAACAATTAACTTCTTCTTACAGAGAAACTAAAGGTGTTTAGAAATATTAATAAATGGTTGGTGCCACCCTGAAATAGTCTCTATTATTAAGGCAATGATCTAAGTATCCTAGGAAAGTAAGATAAATGTGTAAAGGAAGATATAAGAATGGAATTATATTTTGTTAATAAAAAATAGTGACTTTCTCCTGAAGCTGGCTACTTCTGAATGGAAGAGAAAATAAGGGACACACTAATATAAGTATAGAAAGCTGTGGAAGGCTTGTGGAAGAGGAAACCTGAGGAAAGAGTTTTGTACGTGGTCGGAACTGGCTAAGTTTAGAATGAACTTGGGCAAAGAAAATTAATCTTAGAAGCAAGCTGGTACAAGAATAGATTTGGTTTTCTCACTGTTAAGAGGGCATAATTTTCTTAAAATGTTAATCCACTTTCAGTAACAAATTGTAAAGCTTTTATACCACTTAACTGATCTGTTCTGCCTTTACCTTTGACGTATTTTCTTGTTAAAGAATAAGTACTTATTTACAGTGATCTATATGTTTACGTGACCAAGTGTTCTGAAAACTTTTAACAAGCTCCCCAAATATCAATTTCTAATTAAAGTTCTTTTAATCTCCAGTTAAGTTTGGGATGCTACAGAGGGCCCCTGAAACATCTCAAAGAGAGATTTTAAACTAGTAAGTTTCATTTTGCATGTTAAATAACATGGTATTGTCAAATGAATAGTAAATCTTCCTAGGATATACTGCATGAGAAAGTACTATTAATATAGATATTCTAGAAATTATATGGACTACCTAAAATTCTGGTATATCTGAAATGTTACCAGTCATAATTCTGGTTGTAGTGACCAGGTTTCTTTATTGATTATAGTGTAATGGTTTTTAACCATGCTTTTAAATCTATTGTCATTTATAGACAGTTAATTGTTTTCTTCTAATGAGTTTGCAAAATGCTTTCTCTTCAAGGAGATTTACTGATTTCTAATAAATTTCAAAATATAGCACTGAAGTAAACTGGGTAAGAAATTTTAAAGTTCTAATGAAAACTCTCATTAAATGAATTAGTTACATGGGACTGAGTAAACTGGTGAATATGGTTATACTTTTTGATTTTGTCTGAAATACTACTGGCTTTTAACCTGTTTCCCAGACGTAAAGAAATTATTCTGCTTTAGCTAGTTATGATTTACAGAAATTTGATAAATTATACCTATGTAATCCGACTTGGAACAGTTATCTTTTCTATCTGATCCCTCAAGAGACTAAAAACTATTAGGTCCCCAGTGGCTCTATCAGACAAATTAGGAAGATCATCTCCTAACAGATATAAAAATCTCAAGGTATTTTAAGGATTTTAAAGAGAAAAGAATTTACCTAAATCTGTAAGGCAGAAACCCATGACAAGCCCTTGACGTGGCTTTCCTGGCCTTCAGAAACCTTATTAACATTCTACCCTGAGACTCCTTATTAAAAGTTCCAACACAGCCAATTTAAAAAAGCCTATATGATCAAATAATCAGACTTAATTTGTAAACAAATTAATCTTGATTTGGCTATATTTGAGAAAAATGAGGGTAACTTTACAGAGAAAAAGGATTATATTTTAGTGGATATTTAATTCTAGTTTTGTTAATTGAGGTCTATGTTTAATAAGACATTTCCCAGATCATTCCTTGCTGTTATGTCACATTGCTGTAAAGTTTAATTGAATTATGAAAAGGATACTCTAGGTTTGTTTCTGAAGCTCAGTAATCTATCCTTGGGTAAAGTTCCAATGCCCCAAGACCTGCAGCCAGGGGATTATACATACTGGAACAGGCATGACTTAAAGAACTGTCTCCAAGCTGAATGGAAGGACCCTCTACCAGGTACTCTTAACTAGACCATACACACAAAAGCTGAAGGAAACAGATTTTCCAATTAATTTCCTATCAGAAACAGACCCTACAGTGCCCTGACCTATAGAGCACTGCTCATCTTAAAACAATGCCCAAATGGAGAAAAAGCTACCCAGGCCAGGATGAGAAGAAGACGACATCTGAGGTAAGACAGCTGACCCAAGACACCGGACCAGGCCTGTATATGAATTACTTTGATAATTTCCCCTACCTTTGATTATGAACTACTCCAATTGTTAAGTTTTTGGTAAATTACCTATGTCTAGTACTTCTGTGTTACCTTGGTGGGATTCCCTACTCCAAGGCACAAACTAGATAGCCCTCAGGAACTTTATTCTAAAAAGAAAATTATAGTTCTGTTTAGCCCACTGTTGATCTTACAAGGTGGGAGACCTCACCTGGCCAATTAATACCTGCTCTGACCCTGACCATAAATATGAAATTTCTCATAAGATCACTCAAACTCAATCAGAAACACAAGCAAAATTTTAACCAAAAAATATAACTTCTTGAATATTAAATTCTTACTCATGACTTTATAAACATTACTAGGTGAATTACTTATATCCTGTCTATATAATAAAATTGTTGTCTGTTACATTTCCCAATGTGTAACTAGGCATAAAAGATTGATGGTGGCAAACATCTAGAAGAAATAGATCAAATTTATAACCCTGCATAAAATAATTGTAATAGTGTGATTCTAGGTATGGGAATGCACAATGAAGGGTAAACATTTCCTGGATCATAATAGACTAGTAAAACAGGCGATCCAGAGAAAGTTTAGTATCAACAGGGCCTGATAGAAAAACTAACACCTTGAAAGACAGCTCAGAAGATTCTTCACCTGAACTAGGAATGAGCAATCCTAGCACCGTGGGACAAAATAGGTCATGAAATGTCTCTCAAAATATTGGTCGAATTTAGGACCAAGGGGTAGTACTGTGAATGAAAGTACTACAATGTGAATGAAAATACTGCAACCATGTCAGTAAACAAAGAATGCTGAAACCAAGTCATCAGCGGCTGCTGCCACTCCCCAGCGAGGACATGCCTGCAGCCCAACCTCTCAGCCAATCACAGTGGTGCCCTCTGAGCTGACTCAGAATAAGAAACGACAGGATACTGGCCCTAGATAGCTAGGTGCTTGCTAAAGTATGAATTCAATGACACAAATGTTTGCTTCCTCCCATACATAGAAAACCACTAAATACTTGAACTTGAGATACCTGGCTTTCTTTAGATAACAAGCAATCTTTTATTGTTCCAACTACCTGGTCTTTGTTGTAAAGCTCCTATATATCCTAGCTCCTACCCTACCTCTTGGGAGCAGTCCCTCAGAGTGATCTGAGAGGCTGTCATCTCGGCTCGAGCCCTCCTGCCAAATAAAACATAACTCTTAAATTTTAGGCTGAACGTTTATTTCAATCAAATCCCAGAATAGACAAAACTCACCAATTCTGTAATGGAACACACTGGATCAGGAACCAAAAGCGTGTTCTAGTCTCGAAAAACTATGGGTTCCTCTTTCTTCCTGTCATTATACAATCCCATCAGAACTCATTACTTTGCTGTCTGCTCATCTGGCAACCAAACTCAGAGAAGAGTCAACTCAGCAGACTGCCCTACTGGGGAGAACACCCCTCAGCAGCACTGCGGGCTGCTTGCCCTCCCGCACGCTCTGCTGACCCCTAGTGTCCTCCATGGAGACCAGGCCAACATAGCTGTTCCCAAAAGCTGCAAAGTCCCACACGTTAAATAAATCATTTTAATTTATATGATATGTTACGTATATACCCATCTCTGAAAACAGCTTTGCTAGAAGCCCAAATCTTCAATATTAATCTGCAAAGGTAAATCTTGTCCCCAAGTGAAAACAAGTCTTAAGACAATGCTAAGGCCTCCAAAGTCCTCTCCATGACCGTCAACCAAACTGACTGCAGGTCTGCAGCTGCAGGAGGCTACATGTCTGTTTAAAGCAACCCCTTCCTGCCCTCGGGTGCTACAATGTCCATCTAAGCCCTCCCATTTCAGGGTAAGAGCAGCCGCTGCAGAACCTTGCAGGGCAGCACTGACAGGACTGGACACAGAGGATCAGAGCTAAACTAAGCCTTCTGATGACACGAGCTTGTCACTGTGTCACTTTACAGATGAAGATTATATAAAGAGAGAGGTGGGGTGATATTGCTCAAAGTCACACAGCTAATAAGTGGCAAAGTCTATAACTCTGCTCCTCCCTCCGGCATGACGCCCCAGCTGGGACGGCCACAAGGTGCTCTCGTGCCTGCCTGAGCAGTCCTTTCCTGTCACTCATAACCCACAACAGTGTCGGACCCTAGCCTGCGTTTTCAGCATCTTTTCCCTCCAGTCTCTCAGGAACAAGGCTGTTTGGGCCACTGTATGAATTCCGGCTTCCCAAACCCTCCGTGCTCAGGCTGGTCTTGCCTGTGCATCCAGCACCCTGCTCAGAGTCACTTCCTCCCCTGCAGGAGGACGTTTCCACTCTCCGCAGGGACACCCCCTCAGGGAAGCCCTCTTCTCGCCCTCAGCACAGCAGGTGTCCCAGGCCACATCCCGAGCTGCCCCATTAGGACTGCCTGTGCCCAGGCCTGCTAGTCAGACCAGCAGCCTCAGAGCCAGGGATTATGCCCGAATCACCCTGCAAACCTACTGCCAGTCTCACAGCCCCCAGCCAGCAGCTCACCTGGAAGTCACAGCAAGTGCCCCACCCAATCCAGAAGTCTCTTCATTTGCCAGCACCGCTGATGACTGGTTTCCAACCTTTGGTCAGTTATGCACAAAACAGCAGCTTGCACTGTGAAGCGGTGGGTTTTAGCTTCTGCTCCCCATCCTTACTGGAAACATCAAGGGAAACCAAAAGGCCTTTTCTCAACTGTTTTCTGATGACACCCTCCTACCCACAATACTCACATTCTCAAGAGAATTGGGTCCACGTGCTTTTGTTTTCCTTACGCTAAGTGGTTCAAAACACTGCGGGATTCTTTCTCTTTTGAGGGTATTTGCACTCAGTTTATCAGCTTTAATCTGCTTTTGTCTCTCTCTTCAGTGTCCCTAGCAGTTGCCACTTCTTACTCCCTTCAGCAGCCTCCCTCCCAACATCTAGTCTAGGAAATCAGCTGTGACGAGGGGCCCGGGGGCAGTCACAGAAGATGCAACTAAGGCACAGAGAGGCGACATAGTTTGCCCAAGGTGATCAGCTTCAACCCCCAACAGTGTGTGTCACGTCCCTCTGTTTAACTCTTATGCTAAACAAGCTAACTTTTTGTAGATTATAGGTATAAACAGATGAGGTATCAAAATATATACAAGGACACACATCAACTCTAAGATGTTCATTAAATACACTATTTTGTTTCTATTTATTTTATTTCTATTAAAAAAATTAAAAATCTCTGCAGTCAATATAGCAAAATGTTACAGGGCTTTAAATCCAGAATATAGAGGTGCTAAGTCTGTCATTACTCATACTTATTTGTATGTTCACAAGACAAAATGATTTGAAAGTCTCTCTCCCCTCACCCTACTCACTACGGGCTCTCACCAGAGCTCCCAGAACACACATCTAACAGCCTTTCACTTTACCCACAGCTGAATTCATCAGTTTTCCCCCAGAGCTCCCTCTGCAGCTTTCCCTCCTCAGAGCACAGTGGGACCATCATTTACCTCATTAATGCACACAGAAACCTGGGCCTTACTCCATACTACATTCACAGATATCATTCATCCTTTCCTGTTACCATCTAAACATGCTTTCAATCTGTTCGCTTTTACCCACTGACCGTCCCACCACTCAAAATGAAGCCACCAACACTGCCCACCTGGACTCACGGGTCTCCCAAGTGGCCCCACAGCCACTTTCCCCTACTTGAGACAAATGGGATTGTGTCACTCCCGCGGTTTTAGGCCTCTTTTAAAACCCACTGTCCTTAGAAGAAACTCCCAGTTCTTCACCTGGTGAAGATCTTTGTCATCAAACTGTCAGCTCAGGGTGGGCAGGACACGCCCTCTCTGGTCAGCCCCACCCTCTGGCAGAGCTTCAGCTTGGGAGGACCTGCTGAGCTACACCAGGCTGTATTGTAAACCTGGTCTTGTGTTCTTAGCAAACTGCTTCACTTGTCCATATAAATCCAAGGTAGATTAGAAAGATTTTAGATGTTGAGCTAGACTATTGATTTGGGGATTTTGCACTAGCAACCTGCAAGTACATGTTCTAATGATTCTGTCTTCTAAAAACCACACCCAGATTTAAGTAGTACTTGTGGAATGTCTTCAGAGTAAAAGGGACTGTACTTTTATAGACTTTGTTTTATAACATGAACAACCCGGACAGGGTCACAAATGGAACTGCCTCACAAGTGACAGAAGACAGGTGAGAGGCATATAGCAACAGGTCACATAGATGGTAAGAGCAACGTTGATTCTCCAACCCCCGAAAAAATTCCTCAAGGAACAGAAAACTGAATTTTGAAAGTAAAATACTATCATATAAAGAAATAAGATAAATAGTCCTCTTCATCAGGGTTTCAAGATCTGACTCCAGAATTTTTAGCAGGCTATACTGAATCCTAGCACAGAAAAATCAGATGGAATAGTGGTAAGTAAGTTTCAGAAAAACTGCAGTAATTCCTCCACTTGTAAGTGGACATACACTCACCTATCGAAGGTGAAAGTATACGGCATTCTGGAGAAATTCGGAAGCTCCCAGGCTCCGCTTCTGGATGACAAGGACACCGACAGCTTCGAAGCATGCTTCTAACTCAGTCACCTGCATCCTTACACTGCAGGGGGAAACAGAGGCTCTCAGTCATGAGCAGAGATGTTCCTGTCATGTTTCACAGCCCGTGACTCGGGGACTCAGTGCCCTGCAGCAGCCCGGCCCCAGGCGAGGACATGCAGCGTGGTCCCCCAAAGCAGGAGGTGCACTGTGCTTGAGAAAGCCCATCCCCGAGGGGGGCAAGAGGGGCTGGTGGGTTTGTGTGAACCTATAAATGCTCACAGAAATACACCTGCCTACATTCAAGTGATACAATTAAGAGTAGCAGGCTATTTAACAAAATTTCAATTGTCAGTGGAAATTTTACCATTCCTTTCCGCTTGTCCCCTGCACTCTGAGACAGGCTTAGGCTCTCTCACACCTGCAGCTCTGATGCAATAGTTGTAAAGTCATTTTACTTTGCTGCAAGTGTCCTCGCTCCCCGTGTCGCTGTGAATGTCCTCCCTAACACACTCAGATGTCTTCCTGGATCTCTCCCTGAGTTCCTTGCTCCTGTTCCTCAGATCCTAAGATAAAGGACAAGTGAAGACACATGACCAGAAAAGGCACCGTGGACTTGAACAAAGTCCTCTGTGACCCCCTAACTGAGCACTGCCCACACCTTAATTTTGATTCTCAAAGTTCTGCCTAGGGTGATGCCCAGACAGCAGAGTCCTGGGTAATTAAATGCTGTGTGGCTTGGGCAAGGGGACAGGTGCAGGAGCTGGTTCTGGAACTGGGCCCCTCCTCACCCCTGCTTCTCTCTCTCCGGAGGCCCCGCTGCCAAGCCCCCAGGCTCCCTGATCTTCTGTCCTTCTCTTCTACTCTACTCCAAGCCCCTTTCCTCTTCCTTTATTCCCTAATTTTCCCCAGCTGGAGTGATTTTTCAATCACAGAATCTGAAAAAATTTCCTGGACCTGAAAAAGAGGTCTCCAGAAGTCAATGCCCATATGCTGGTTCCTGAAGAGAGCCCCTGATTAGGGGGACCCTCACCAACACTCACGGGGCATCAGGCATGTTGCAGGGTCGACCACCCACAACAAGTATTTGCTGTGACCCCAAGGCACGCACAGCATCCCTGATCACAAAAATGTATTTGGACCACTTATCAGTTATTAAGAAGCAAAAATAAAAAAAAATTGCCCATGTTTCTTACTAAAATTATTTATGAGGTGGGAAAATTAATTGTAATAGAATAGAACAAATTTGACTCCATATTAGATGTGTTCCTTTGGCTTTAAACCTCTGCCCTGTTTTCTAGGCTCAGACTTGCTATCTCTGGACCTTTTGTAAAAGAAAGTTGCCTTTAGGCTGAAATATCCGGGAGAGACTATTCTCCGGGCTCTGATCTTTAAGGATGTTAGCTCTTCTGCACTTATATATAGATGGCAAGTTTTAAAACAGAGAATAAACTTTGTTTATTTTTGGAGGTTTTACAGGGGCACCATGATTTGACCCACATGGACAGCTGTAAGAACAAAGGACTCCAAGGACAAACAATTCATACAGAAAGAAGTTTGCAACAATCAACCACACCCCTGCCCCTTTTTAGTATAAAAGGAGACTGAATTCTGACTTGGGGAAGAGGGTTCTCCAGGATATCAGTATGCTATCTTCTGAGTCTGCCAGCTTTTCAAATAAAGTCACTATTCTTTGCTCCAACACCTCATCTCCTGATTTATTGGCCTGTTATGCAGCAAGCAGAATGAGTTTGGACTTGGTAACAAAAAGACTGCATTGGTGGTAGTATGTCTCCATTGTTTCCTCATTTCCAATATGTCACAACCTATCAATTTTAACAACACAACCTATAAACCTATGTTAGGGAATTGATTCTACGGAAACAAAGTTATTTCTACTCCTTCAAACCTTTTTTTCTTTTCTATTTTATTTTGTTTTGCTTATTGAAAAGAAAATAAAAGTGAAATCATTTTATTTCACGTATTTTTGTTACAACTACATATTTTAAATTCTACAGAAATATTTAAATTGCATTATAAAATTGTTCATATATTAATATAAAGGTATATACACAATCAATGCGGATTAGGAAAGGAATGGATATTTACTAAATATCCACTGCACATCCAGTCTTTTACAAGCATACCCTGGAATATAAACTCTAGAATCCAGGGGTCCCCCACCCACTTTCTCTCTGTCGAGTGCCTTAGTAATCAACAACCAAGGCACCATCATAGAGCCATGCGATCTGTATTTTAGGTATAAATGAGGAAATTATCTCATTCAATTCTAAAATAAAAACCTTAAAATAAATACTGAACTTATTTACAAACAAATAAAATTGGACACAAATAAGTACAGTTCCTTCCCCAAGCTAATAACTGGTAAAGGCAAGTTTGAGCTCATCTGCCTGATTCTAAACACCAAGGTGGAAAACACATTTGATTGTGGAGGGTCCAGCAGCAAAGCCTATCACCCTATCTTTATTCAGATCTAGCCTTAGACAGCATGAGACAGCACCCCATTCCTATGGAACTCGAGGGCTAATGATAACACAGAGGATTTTATATCCAGTAATTTCTTAGGTCTCATTTATATAAAGTGTCAGCAGGTCAGCGAAAAAACTCTAGGAAATATGAGTGGGTCCAGAGCTTTTTGCTGATTAGTAACTTTATTTATCAGAACAGAGTGACCTTCCCATGAGAGGCCACATGGACATAAACTAAAGGAAGGTGAGCAATGAAAACTAGCAAGACCCTGGAACTCAAGCAAGAAGGATCACTGCCATCCCCCACCAAGTTGCCTCTTCACCTGTGTGGACACGATGGCAGATGATCCAGGTTCTTGTCCAAGTTACAACATCATGGATTCTCAACCATAAACAGTTACGACTCTATGCTGTCTTAAGTCCTTCCCAACTCAAATATGATGACACCAATATCTCAGCAGAATGTCTATGTCTCCACTTCCTCTCTTCTGTTAGGAGAATAATTCTATGGCCACAAAGCAGAAATCCAACTAAAAACACCATGCATGAAGCCAGGTGAAAGTCTGCGTAAGACACTTTGCTCCATGGTCAGTGAATGAAAACTCAGAATAAGTGGTTCTCCTTCCTCAGTAAGTGGGAGGTAGCCTGATTTTGTGTGTGTGTGTGTGTGTGCGTGCGTGTGTGTGTGTAAATCAAATACAATGAATTCTGGGATGTGTACAGTTTTTTTATGTTACTGTCAATTCATGAGGATGAGACAACCTTTAAAGTAATTTGAATCTAGTGTTCTGAGATATTCTTAGGCTCTTTTGGTGGAGGAGGGGAAAAGGGAAATGAAAGGAGGAAAGAAGTAAATGAAGCAAAGGAGTAAGAATACTGCTAGTGAAAGGCAAGACATCAATTTTGTTCCTACTTGCATCACACACAAATTAGGGACTGGCTTTCCCCCAATGTCTTGTCGAACACTGAGTTGCAGAAGAATAGGCAACAGCCCATTTCTCACTGAACTTGTGACAGTACGTGGCATCTTATAGACACAAATCATTTACCCTGATCAAACACTCTAGCAGCAGACCATAATTCTCCTATTTTGAGACACAAGAAAACAGGAGTTCAAAGCAGGTATATAACTTGACAAAAGTCAGAGAACCAGTAAACAAGAGAGGATGAATTCAAACTCAGATCTGAATGCAGAGTCTGCTCTTCTCACTCCCAGGACTGGAAAATCCTTAACACACAGGCTTCCCAGCTCCCCTGCAGTTTTCCTGGCACCAAGGATTTCCCATGGTGATGGTCTCCAGTTCTCAAAGTCACAGCACTCTGTGCAGCCAATGGCCTCCATTGGACCTTGATCATCTACCTGTCATGTCCAACAGGCTTCTCCATAAAGGCAGGAATGCTGGCTTTCAAGTGAATAAAAAGCCATCCCTGGTCTTACCTGGGCTCTTAGGAGGCCTCTCCAGCCCAAAGACAGCCATGAAACTGCTCAGAGTTTGTACATGAGCCACACTACCTCTCTCCATCAGTCTCCCCAAATATACTACTTAGCTATGACCATTTTGATAATCTTGGAAACAAATTTTGAAAAACAGAAAAGAAAGGATTCTGGAACAAGTATTTAATACTTACAATTTTAAATGACAAGTTACAAAGTGAGTATTTACAAACCGAATCTGCCTTCCTAGGTGTCAGTTTAAAGAGTTAAAAATATAATAGCAAAAAATTCTCACTTACAAAATTAACTAAAACATAAACAGTAATCTGGGCTAAACTCAAAAATAATGCCCATGTTCTACATGGAGAAAACTACAGGACTGTACTGAGGGGTAAATAAGAGATGTGAATGTAGAGACATCAACATATTGCATGGAGGAAAGCAGTTTTGTAAAGATGAATGTTCTGCTAAAGATAATTCAAAACTTACTAAAAAATCCTATGAAAACCCTTATCTGTTTTTTTTTTTAACTTGAACAAAGTATTTTAGAATTCTTCAGGAATAATAAAGTCATAATACTAGCCAAGAAAAATTGGGATGGAAGAAAAGAATCAAAAAAAAAAATCACACTGTCAGATATTAAATAAATTTTTACAATATGTAATATATAGCGCTTGAGTAAGAAATTAAGATTGACAGAAATAAAGCATGAGCTCAAAAAGAGACTCTGGTGTATATAAGTATTTTGTACATGTGGGATTTCAAATCAAAGAGCAAAGTATGAATTCAATAATTGTCCTGGGACAATCAGAGAATCACCTGGAAAGAACAAATTATATTCCTGTCATAATGACCACAAGAAAAATTACAGATATTGATGTAAATGTTAAAAAGTACTAATAACAGCAAATACAACTCTTTGCTCATATTAATTCAACTTCCTCTCACTATAACAAGTACTACTATCATCTCCATCTTAGAGATTAAAAAACCTACAGAAGAGATTTGTACCATTATAAGAAAGTATTTCTAAAATAATACCAAAAATAAAACCCAAAAAGAAGACATTTACTATCTTAAATATATTTTGGGCCACAACAAAAGTAAACCTACTGAACAAAATGAAAGGCAAGAAATGACAAGATAAAGCTGTGTGATACATGTTGATGAAGTCAAGGGGTTAATGTTCATAACATACAAAGAGCTGTCACAATGCAACAAGAAGCTCCCTCACATAAATGTTTGCGAAGGACAAAAGGGATCATTCACTTTTTAAAAGTCAGATGGCTAATAAGTGAAAAATGCTGAATACCTCACTGGTCATCAAATGCAAACTAAAACAATGAAAAAGCACTTTTGCTCATCATGTTGGCAAATATTTTTAAAAGTTATTCTAGCTAGTGTCCATCTGTGAGAGAACAAACTGTGAGCAACGTGTTTGGAGGATGACATGTCAATGGATATGTAAACTCTGAAAAACGTGTGTACACACAGACTCAACTCCACTTCTAGGAAGCGTTTCGTTTAGAAAAAAATCAGTTCAAAAAGATGTACTCATCAGGATATTTTCACAGCACTGTTTACAATGGTGGGATGAAAAGCTGAAGTGAAATCAAATCCAGTGATAGAGAAATGTTTACATAAGTAATTCTACATCTTTTCATTCCCCACTGGAGAAGCAATTTCTAGAGTCACTTGAAAACAGCCTGTGATGAAGGTAAATGTCACATCCAGGGACTAAATTTCCAGAAGCCTTAAATAAAGGAATACTCATACGAGATCACAGGAATATTTACAGAAGAAGGATGCCAGTCAAACATCTTTTCTGACAGTGGAAAATGGAGAAAACTCAAGTATCCACCATCAAGACGACGAAGCGGTAAAACACGGCGAGCTGTGTGCTCTGATGGGGCCGGCGTTTCGGAGTGGTCCAATTCCTTGTCTACAGCACTCTCCCAACAAAGTTGTCCTTGCACAAGAGAACACACCTGCACATCAGGGGACCCCTCCACTCTATCTGAAAGGACCGGATGATTATGGAGTGGGAGGACGTCTATGATATACCCCTGAGTGAATAAAGCGATCTGCATAAAACATATATTATGGCCTTATTTTTCAATAAAGCATATATACACACACATATACATAGACTTCTCATGTACGTGTATGTATGTATGGGTATACATATATATGTCATAGGCATAAATGTCATGAAATATATACACCACATTGTCAACAGTTTCGCCCTCAGGAAAAAAGGGGAAGGGATGGAGGGGCCTTTAAGTACCACCACAGTTCTCTTTTCAGTATTTCAGTTAAGTATACTTGGAATTTAAAAGTTTATTTAAGTCCGAAGTAAAATGGACGATGCCTCCACAAGACAGAATGCTATACTGGTCATTAAAAATCATGCCAGGGGAATTAGAATATTGTAGAAAAACATATAAAAAGCAGAATGGAAAATGGAGGTCTCCACAAAGTAAACAGGCACAGAGTGCTCACTGGTTTTTATGAGAGAGTTGATACACACTGATGTAAAGAACAGAAAATAGATGTTAAAGTGTTAATTATTATCTCTGAGTAGTGGGATCAGGATAACCTCTTTTGCCCCTTTTTTCAGACTTATTATATTAAATACACATTATTTTTCATCTGAAAAAAAGCATTTTAAGATGTGTAGTACCTCACATTGGAGAAAATACACGAGTACATATAGAAACAAGTAACTAGGAGACACCGCAGTAGCGCCACACAATGTAGAACGGGTGATCCTGATTAACACCGCACAGTTACATAAGGACCCACTAAGTGAGAGCACCTGCTGTAACAGGGCATGGCCCCCTTCTATTTGTCAGTTGTGTCTTCAGGGCTGAGGCAGTTCTGAGCACGGCCAGTGTCAGTGCTGGTGTCTGGATGGATGTCACTGGAGGTGAGGGCACCTGCAAGCCGAGAGGAAGAACAAAAATCATCGTATGCTTTTTCTGTCTTATTTGTTACTTTAAAAGAGAGGCATAAATAAGGTAAACTGTGAATCTTCCCTACTGAAATTTCAGTAATGAAACCGTTCTTAAAATCTTCACAGCTTATATTCTGCTTATAACTGTCTTTTCAACAAAGCATCATATTTATTAAATGTTAATTAACTCAATTAACTCCCTGTTGAAACCTTCTATTAAAGAACATGAAATGCCGTATGTAAAAGCACCACGCCTGCAGTGACTACCTTAGATGTCTTGAAGGCAGTGCAGTCAGCACTCACCATCCCGTGGCACTGAGCTCCTGATGCTGCTAAGAGAGCACACTGCTGCCTCAGATGGAGAGAAACGGTGAAAACATTGTCTGAAATCTACAGCACTGACAAAACATAACTGACAAATCCCAGGCTCCTTGGAGGCTGTCATTTTCTGTTTCTGTCCAAACACCGTCAATGAGCAGAACCACCCCATTCCTGAGCCATGGGACTCATGTGGGAAGGAGTTTTGTAGAAATTTCCAGGTTTAGAATGTAACCAAAAATATGTAGAACTCTGACAAAATAAAAGATGAAATACACTGATTTTGGAAGACACTCAAAATATTCTCCTAAGCCTTAGGAGCTGGAAAGGCTGGGCTTCTCCTAAACCACTTATTTATTTCACAGCCAGTGAGCATCTCCCACAAACACTGTTTCCCTGTGTCTGCTGGGAGCCTCAGGCACACTCTTGTTGTCGATCTTATAAGTCACAGGGCAGAGGCGTGTGTCTCACGCCTGCAACCGTCACACAGGCTCACTTCCTAGCCTCCCTGTATGAACTTGGCCCCATTTTCTCACCTGTTTATTTGGTATCTGTTCTTCTGTAAGCTGCCTGAAGTGCTTATTGGAACATGTCAGAAGAATTAGTGGGTAGATAAATGGACAGATGGACAGGTGAGAGATGGGCAGACAGACAGAGAGACTGCAAGAAAAGGGGAACAAAGAAAATTTCCTATGCAAAACCCTCTTCTAGTCAGGGAAGAAAGCCACCACGGAGTAGTGTGAAGAGGCAGGTACCTTAGGGCTGTTTCCTGGATTCCATGAAAAGTCACACCAAGAGATGAGAGGGTAGAACTATAAATAATAAAAGAAAAAAAGCATGCATGCTTGAAAAAATATATCTACGATATGTACTTTCTAAAGAATAGATTTAAATCAGCAGGGCCCAATAACACAATCCTTGGGTATTTACAGAAGTGAGAATCCCATATCCAAACCACAAGTCTTCCCTTTAGAGCACTGAGAGTCTACACGGTGCGGCCATAAAGCTGTCTCCACAAATCCATTCTATCCTGGACTTACGAGGAACGAGCAGCTGTGCTCGGGCTGCCCACGCGCGCCATTTACACCCACAGCACCTCTAAGGGGGAGGACGCCTAGCGAGCCCGTCTTTGCAGGACAGGAAACAAGTCCGGGAGAGGCTAAGCTGACCTAACATTTCTCCATCTCACAGGACTGATCACTCCAGAACAGGACTCGAACACGGACCCACGTTTGTAACCACGGTACTAACGTGCTCTGTGTGCTTTTTGTGTGTATAATACATTTTTTTCTGGCATGAAAGGATATTTAATAAATGTTCGGTTGTCTTGTCTATCTCATTAGCTCACAATCAATCTTTATACTGTTGAATTGTACTCTTTTCCCCTGGAGAAAGGAATGGAAAGAGCGGGGGTCAGAATGAGTTGGGACTCCATTCTTTATCTGGTACCTCATCTCATCCAAGTCCCCAATGAGGGAGAAGGAGCAAATGTTGTCTTCAACTTTTAAAGAGAGTGCTCCACTGATGGTGACATACTCAATTCCAAAACCAAGGCTGGGGGCAGGGACATGCAGCAACCAGAGCAGTATCACCTGTAGGAAAGCGGAAAAAGCTCATGGGAGGGCTCAGGGGGTCAGCCTGATTTAATTTCAATCGATAAAAGAATAACACACTCTAAAAATACTAGCATGCAATGGATTTGCTCTTTCTTGTCATTTAGCAAGTTTCCACAGCCCACATGTAACATTATCGTGAACCAGTGAAAAGAAGAGTCTACAGACAGGGAAAATCAATGCCACAGGCAGGCTGAAAACCAGGCTGGAGGAAAGGAAGGGAAAGGGCATCGTTATGAATAGGGGAAAGGCTGGGAAAAAGACATCGTCACAAGGACTCTCAAGCATCATTCAACAATCATATTATCATTCATTCAAGAGAGAGTTACTGAGGTCCTATTTTGTGCAAGATTGTACAGAGGGCAAAGCAAGAGTGCAGCGTCCATGGTGGCAGCAAGTGGCGGGGCTCAAAGAAACTTCTGATCCCGGTACCTGGCACACTTGTCCTCAGTGTAAAGGCAAAAAAAAAAAAGTAAAATAATGCTCTGTAAACTCAAAGCATTGTTGAAAAAAATTAAAGAAGACCTAAATACATGGACAGACACACCACGCACATTCCTGGATCAGAAGACAGTGCTCTTGGAATGGCAGTGCTCCCCAGAGCGATCCATACATACAACTTGGTCTCGATCACAATCCCAGCCAGCTCCACCTCAGAAACTGACTAGCTGCTGCTACAATTCATATGGGAATTCAAGGGTCTCAGTAACCAAAATGTGCTTGAAAAAGAACAACATGAGAGAACTTGTAACTCTCAATTTCAAACCTTACAACTGTATCTCCAGGTGAGGTTAGAGGCCATTTTTAAGTTATTATTGTGTTTATCCTTATTTTCTAAATTCTCTACAATGAAAATAACTGTTACAATAAGAAAAATAAACAGTAAGGTATCTTTTAAAACATACACACCGATTCATTCATTGGGAAAGTAATATTTTAACTATAAAGTGGTAAACAAATATCTAGTGAAAAAGGACTACTTAAAACAAGAGTACATTCACATTTTTCATAAATTTAAAACTGAAAAGTACAAACACATCAAGTTTCCAGGGAGACCGATGCAACATATTAATAGTTATTTTCAAAAATTCTAATTGAACAATGAAAACTCAAGAAAGGGAATATCGTGATTGACAGCCAACTGCAAACACATGGAGAGCAAAGGCCTAGAAATCACAGTTCCTTTAACTCTGCTACTAACTTAATAGGAGAGGAAATTCCTCACTGAGGGAAGAGTGGAATCCCATGCATAAGACAGGATACACAGTACACACTGCACTAGAATCGGGGGTGATTTTCTTAGAAGAATTCTAAGGTTATAACATTGCTGAAAAACTATAAAAACACTGACAGACAGATTAAAACACACAGTCATATATATTACATAGAAACATATAAAGTCTGCTCCCATGTTGCATAGAAATACAAACATATTTGTTCAATTATGGGCACTGATTACTTTATCCCAGGTAGAATATTTCAACTAAAACAAATAATCAATAATACACTACTCTTGTCAAATCTAGTTGATAAGTTACTCTGCTATGTAAAAATAATGTGATTAAGATAGTTATAAAATTAGTGAAAAATATCTTTGTATGCTTTCTTGAACTCTTCTCAAAAGCCAAGCTTAATTTTAAAATAGATCTGAGCAGTATTTCTATATTAACTTTTCCCTCGTGAAATGAACAACACAGTCTGTTGTCAAACTTCTGTCCTTACAATGATTCACGAGCACTGTATCCTAACATAACTGCTGGACAACAAGGCACTATCCAGACACTGTGACAAAACAAATGAAACACAAGGATGACAGTGACCCTATTATGGAGGGCTTATAATCTGTTCTAACACTGGGGTTTTTATTTGATTAGTTTGATTGGTTAGAAAAATAAAATCACTCAAGTACTTTCTTCTTTGAGCATTCTGTAAGTAATAACTCTGTTTTTAGTGTGATGAGCAGGAAAGACTTAAGCATGACTTGATTAGGTCAACTAGCAACAATCATCAATGGAGAGTGAGTAATAAAGAAGTAAACTGATAGCAATTCTTTTTCCTACATGAGACCTAAAATAAACCTACACTGATCTCTGCAAGGAAAATGAGGAGTTGAGTTCCCCAATGAGAAAACAAACAAGAAATCAAAAAAGGAAAGACTTTTTCCATAACGATTCCAGGAAGGAGTGGAGCATGTTGGTGAAGAGCACAGATGCTTGGGACAAACATAAGGGTCTGAACTCCCACAGCACTGGGTAGCTGTGACACTGATATGTCAGTGAAATTTTCTGCATCTCAGTCTCCTATCCATAGACTGGGGACAACAACAGCACCTGTCTCCTAGAACGGTCCTAAGAATTAAATTATTTTATATATAAAAGTTTAAATAAAATACCTCAGATTATAAATATTACCCCAAAACACAAGGAACAAAGAAAACAGTGATAAATTGGAATTCATCAAAATGTAAAACTTTTCTTCAAAGGACACCATCCAGAAAGTGAAAAAACAACAGACAGGAGAAAATTTTTTCAAATCATTTATCTGATTAGGAATTTTTGTCTTCAAATAAAAAAAAATTCCTATAACTCAACAATAAAAAGGGAACTCAATTAAAAAGTGAATAAAGGATTTGAAAATGTATTTTTCAAAGAAAATATACAAATGGCCAATAAGCACAATCAAACGATGTTCAATATCATTAGCTGTAAGGGAAATCAAGTCAAAACCCCTAGGAGAAACCGCTTCACACTCACTACAATAGGTTATAATAAAAAAAAAGAATAACAAGCACTAATGAGGACACAGAGGAAGCGGAGCTCGCAGCCCTTGCTGGTGAGGACGTAACGCTGTGTGGCCACTTTGGAAAACAGCCTGACAGGTCCTCAGAGGTTTGAACGTTTGGTTTATGAATGACACAGCCTTTCTGCTCTCTGGGCACACACGTAGGAGAACTGAAAACAAATGTCCACATAAAAACTCCTACAGGAATATTCACGGCGCCATTACTCATCACAGCCAAAAAGCAGAAACAACACAAATGACTATCACCTAATGAATGAGTAAAGAGTGGGGCCCAGCCATACAGTGGAATATTATTCAGCAATAGCAAAGCATAGAGTACTGACCCAGGCAACAACGTGGACAAACATTTAAAACGTTACTCAGTGTGAAAGAAGTCAGTCACAAGAGACGGTTCCATTTACATGAAATGTCTCGTTTTACATGAAATGTCCAACACAGGCAAATCCACAGAGAGAGAACAGTGGCTGCCTGGGGCTGGGGGAGGATGGGGAAGATGGGAATAACTGCTTGTGCATATGGGGCTTCCTGTTGGGGGGGAAGAAAATGTTCTAAGATTGAATGGGATGCACAATTCTGGGCATAGAGTAAAAACCGCTGTAAATTTTATTGGTTGAATTGTATTAAAACTGTTAAGGACAAAAGCACCTAGCACCAGTACTTTGAAATAGTAGATACAAATTGCTAACTTTTATTACAGGAAGAAGAAACTTCCCTCAGCATGAAAGCAGGAGATCATCAAATGTGGGTAAACTGAAACTGGACAAGAGCATTTCACTTGAAACAGTTGCTGAGTGTACACAAAATATTCAGAAATAGGAAAATCAGCTTGACATCACGAAGAAACATTCTGCTTCAAATGCAGATCAAGGATTTAGCAAGCCCAGCTGCTAGAAATGACCAGAGAAGATACCTTGTTCTAAGAACTAGCACCAGAGCCAACAAGGAAATGGTGGTGAGGAAAGCAGGCGGCCGAAAATCTGGAACAGTTTGCTACAAATAATTTCTCCACTGAAAATTCAAAAATAAAATGAAAGTGACGCAATGCTGTGCTGGCCTCACGTGAATAGGCTTCCTCCGGTGCTCGACAGTTCTGTAACCCCGAATGAGAGACTCATGAGAATCAGCATGGTTCCTGGCAGTCCCCAAGTGACTGCCCACCAGCACACTGACCACCATCACTTCTGCAAGGGTTGTATTGCAGAGAAGAGACCAACTTCTAAAAGACACAGGAAATGTTGACAAGGGAAGAAAAGGCTGCAGTCAGTCATGGGACAGAGGCCCTCTGAGCAGAGGCCAGAAGGCTGCAGGTGAACTGGAGTTGCCCTGGGGCAGGAAGAGACCACAAGGAAGCAGATCTCAATTCTCTACTCTCTCTCCCTCTGGTAGGAGAGATAAACCTGCATCCTTCTCACCTGGATCTGTGGGTTCTGGCTTGTAGAATTCTTACCTACAGTAAATGATTACTCAAGACTCTGTGGAAAAAGCCCAGAAATTGATAGGGAGTAGGGAGCCAACTCCACGAGCCTATCAAATGCTCCCATATTTATTGTGTATAATCAAAGGAAAATGTCATTAACAGTTGTGTGATAGTAAGCAGGAACTTGGGGAAAGAAGGGATGAGAAAGAGATTGTAGAATCCACCATGAGTACAAAGTCTTAGTGTATCTTTAGGGAAGTCATGGGGTGAGGGGAATAAGATACATTCTTTAGATATGTGAATTACAATGCAGACCACCAGACCAGCTAAGTCCTTGTTTTGGGGATAATAGACTATCTAACTGCACACAAGCCCAGCGTTTATAGCTGAGGGCCTGGGTCATTGCTTTGCAATGAGCAGAGTGCTACCTAATACCTCAACTACGCAAGCAAAGCATTGTCTCTGCTTTTTAAGGCAAGGAGACAGGAGTGAGGATGCACAGGCGCTTGCTTGCAAAGCAGTTACTAAGCTTTTTTTTCTCCTTAAAGTTGACAGGCGGCTGGGATCTCTTAAAATTTTTTAACCCAATCATGGGCTCCCACATGGAACCATTATGGAGGACACCCTTGGATGACAAATCCTGGCTCTGGGCCTTTTCCTGCCAGCTTCAGCCACTCTAGCAGGGTCTAGGCAGATCCCTGAATAACGATCCTACACAACCACCCACACTCTTAACTCCTGGTGCTTGAAACTTGATTTTAGCTCTACACAACTTAACGTAGAAAAGTTTCAGAAATAAAAGTTATTATATTCATTTTATATCTCATCATAGGACTGATTTTTCTGATTGCTCTAAGCTGCTTCATGGTAAAGCAACTAATTCTGCAGGTGAATTCAGTACTTTCTTTGGGGATAACTAGCCAGTTTGGTCTCGCTGAATTCTTTTGGTCAAATATCGATACACTTAATTGATTTCATTGTTCATCAGTTTCAGCTGTGGGTAGAGGGAGTGTCACTTTGTTCCTCAGCCCACACTCAACTCATTATCATCAGCAACTCAGGCCTCCAGAAAACAAAAAAAAAGCATTTGTTTCCCTTCTACACTTTCAACAAACCCAACAGGATACATCAGCCTGGAGAAAGAATTCAACACAAATGTTTAAACAAAAATCTATAAAACTGAAGCAACTCCATCTACGAATCATGATACACAATGACATGAGAGTAAAGCATGGGTGAGCCTGACCACCTGATTTCTATTCTTCAAAGGAAGGAAGGTTTTCCTATATTTTATTATCACTCTCTCACTGTTTCTAATTAAGCCAAAAACTAGTGTATGAAATAACTAAGCACTGCAATTACAGATTTTTGTTGTATCAATTACAGAAGGCATTCAGAGGGGTTAGGAAAACCCACCTCTGTAAAAAATTCAAAATATCTTCCCCTGTTAAGAACACTTATACAAAATGCAATAGATAATTCAAACTCTTCTGGAGAGGAGCAAAAGCCACAGAAACAAAGCAAAGTCATTACTATGAGTCAATCCAAAATTCACTGGACAATCATGTTCAAAGCATTCAAGGAAATTTAAAGGCACACTGCAAACCATTCACTTAATGATCTGCAGGCTAGAGGAAGAATTTCTGTCTTTAACAGACAACAGTAATCAATAGGGTGCCCCACCAAACAAGGACCAAAGAACAATCAGGTTTTTAACACTTCTGATAAATCAGCATGTTCTAAAGATCAAAATCCAGAAATTTTAAACATTCATTCACACCACAATGAAACACGCACTTAAAAAAAAACAAAAAACCCAAAGAAACTAAGCACATAGATCATGTACCTGGATCAATGAGAACTTCATGTACCGCTGGAAGAAAGAACAGCTCTAGCCTTTTCCTTGAAAAATAAAACTACTTTTAAAGATAAATGCTAAAACACATTTCATCATTCATGTTGCCTTGAGAAATCTGAGGCACTTGTATCTGATCAGAAAAGCAATTCTGAGTAATAGTATGTTATGATTCAGTGCCAGTTTGCTTTAGAATAAAAGAGAAAAGAAAAGCTACTGTTTCTCATATCCTGCACAGAGTGTGAAGTGCCTCCCTGCCTCTTTCTCCTCCCATTTTCTAAGCTCATGCTCCCCAACCCTTCTGAAACAAGTATGGCAACCTCTTATTCCCATCAATATGCCAAATGACAAAAGAATATCAATTTATTTGTGTAAATATATGCCTACAGCTTAAACTAGAGGAGAAATATATCAGAAGTCTATATGGAACTTCTTTCTACCTTCCTGAAATCACACACACAAACGTTCACAGAGACACAGACATATTCCCCCTGGATTACTGGACACTTCACAAGCTTAGGACTTCCAACTTCTAGAAGATAAATTTGTAGTTAGTTTAAAATACAAAACTGTCAGTTTTGAAAGCCTTGATCATCTGCTAAACCATCCAATTATCAAAGAGACCCTATCAATTAGAGTTCTCTGTGGAATGTAATTTCCCATGATGGCAAAACAGACCCTAAGAAGTACTGTATCCAAGTCTCGTGTTTATCACTAGCTATGATCGTTTTTAAGCACATTAACAGATTCAGAAAGGTTTGTCCCAACAACATTTATTCTTATTGATATAGTATACATGTTCAAATGCCTATACATAGACTAGGTCCCATGATGGTGTTTAAGAGCTCTTTTGTGTATTGCAATATTTATTTTTAAGTGCAGACAAGGAGGGTGGGTGTTACTCAGTTGTAGACCACCTGTTTAGCATGCAAAATGTCCTGGCTTCAGTCCCCAGTACCTCCAAACAAATAAATAAAAATAAGTGCATATTTAAAAATGAGTAAAGTTATAAAAAAATGCAGACTAAAAACCACTGCAATCTAGAAGCCACAATTGGAATAAAAAAACAAGAGTTTCTATCAAATATTGACTATATGCCAATCACAGAGACAACCACAAATCACACCTGACAACCATCACATGTGATTCTCAACAACCCTACTAAGTAGACACGCATGAGAATCCCGGCACTGCGGATGAGGAGACGGAGCTAGGAGGAGTCGGGGACGCTGACCGTCCTGCTCCCCGTGACAACGCGTCAGCCCAGGGCAACCGCTGACTGAGCTGCACTGAGGGGACACCCAGCTGCATGGAACCTTGGGGAACTGGGGAGTCCCAGAAAACACTAAAAATTTTTCAGTGGAAAACCAGCTGAAATATATTACACCATGCTACATTCTTTAAAACGGGAACGTGACTGAAACCTTTTTGTTGCCTCCGTGTCCTTTCTGCCGTCATAAATTATTTGCCCTCTCAGGGTGACCAGTGATGAACTGGACCCCATATGAAGTGCACTCAGATGGCAAAGCTTTTAAAGCTGTTTTATTAAGTTTGTAAGACTCTGTCTATGCCTCACACAGGCGGTCATCCATCACTTCTCCCCAGTGTGGATATACCACCTGAAATCATTCCTTTCTGCTTTTTAAAATCCCTTCATCTAATCCAGAATTTTCAACAGCAAAGAAGCAGCTCAACCACAGACAGTGGACACCTTTTCACTAAATTACTCGAACAGCACGTCGGACTACCTGGAAGCCCTTTAATACTATTAAACCCACTTCCAGGTACTTCATCATTTTCTGATTGGTGGACTTGGCCTCTGACTGGCCTACTCAGAGAGCTCCCAGCCTCACATCCGGGGGTGGGAGAGGGCCCTGCTGTTGGGGTAAATCAGTGTGGAAGGCGTACATCCTCCAGGCAGGTCTGCACAGCTAGAAGTGCCACAACGTGCTAAGAAATTATACCATCATTAACCCTGGGCTCCCATGGACTGGTTTCACATTAACCAAACTCATGAGACACTGATGCAAGAAAACCAGAAATTTAACTTATTAATGTAACAGAAGGCCTGAAACTATGAACCAGACTGCAATATCAGAGTTCAACCATGAGTACATGTTCTCCTCAATGGCCCAATCACGAGCAGGCAGTCACATTGCAAGCGTGGACAGAAGCAGAGCAGGAAGGGTTTCTAGATTAATTCAATGGACTAAATTTCTGTTATACCAACAGATCTACCTCCTGGAAAACAATTAACGCTAATCACGGTGCACTCTTCATGGACAGTGGCCGAGACACGACTGTGAGCACCTGTGTGACTCTCCTTTCCCTGTCGTTTCTGGGCTAACTGATGCAGAGATGTACAGAAATCCAGGGATGCAGATACATCTAAACAGCCAAAGCCCATTTTCGGAGCCTCAAAGCCAGACAGCCAGTGTTTAAGTACCAGCTCTGCCACTTACTAGTTCTGTGACCTTGGCCAACTTACTCTCTGTGTGCCTCAATTTCCACACGGTAAAACTGGGATAACAATCAAACTTTCCTTACTCGCTTGTTGAGAAGATTGAAGGATGCATTTCTGTAAAACGCTCAGAAAAGAATGTAGCATATTTTTGGTGCTCAACAAATGTCAACTTAATATTACAGTGGTTTACAAGTCTCCTTTCTAATCATCTCCTGTGTTTCCTGGCTAGACTAATTCCCAAAGGAAATCCTTATTTCTCCTTTTATAAACTCTTGGGGTGCACCCTTCTGTTCCATCCCACCACCTGTTTAAACTGAAGGAGGGGATGCCTCCTCCCAACTCCTCTGGGCCATGGAGAGTGCTTCTCCCTTCACACCAATGACCCCTGGTCCACAGCTAGCCCTCCTCACACTAACAGAGTGAGGTGTGTTTCCAGGGAGACAAGCAGGGCATGTGAAACCCTTCCTTTGCCTGCAGTGTTGCCCACCATTTGGAAGCACCTGAGGTGCTCAGCTCCATGGAAGGACATCCCTGTGCATGATGGGGCAGATCCTCTCAAGGGAAGGCTCGCTGTGCCCCAGAGATATCTGGGACAGGGTAAGTCTCTATTTCTGGGACACAGTATCACGACACTCATTTACCCACAGCCCTGAAGTTCATGGAGAACATGGCTTCATCAGTAACAAAGAGGACATTTAACGCCTGCCTACTCTTTTGTGTCATCTCTCAGTTGGCTGCTGGAGACAACATGTGTATAAGTATTGGATCCTCTTAGGCCCCAACATATATGAAGTAACAAAGAATTCTGTGGCTTAACATTGTTTCAGGGTGACTGTGTAACAGTTCTGACTCTGCTGATGCTAAATTATGGGTATAGGAATTATGGAACCTCCTCAAATATCTTTCATCATAAAACCAGCTTTTCTTATTTTCCTGTTTCTTAGTAATTGCCAAAGACCATCAAATGATGGCTTCACACAAAACAGCAGCTAAAGTTTATAAGCCCTCTTGACATACCCACTGTGGTAAACACTTTACATAACTTCTAATTCTCACAATTCTACAAAGCAGATACGAGCGTCCCCATCTCACGGACGAGGGAAAAACTCAGAACGAACTGACTCAGGCTCACATGGCTCAGTGGCAGCACATGCACGCAAACCCAAGTCAAAAAACTACACCCCTTTGTATATGTACCAAATCATCTCCCACCAATTAACACACATCGGCGGGGTCAATACTCAGGGAACTCAACACACCTTTTAGCTTTAATCTGCTCCAGAGGCCTCTTCTTGCTCTTTTATAAAATCCCGGCCCACTGATTTTTAACACTGGAAGAAATGTCCGATTTTCCCATTGTTTGCACAGCAAGTCTGAAATGTTCACAGCGAGATGAGAGAATAAAACTAAGATAAAAGCAGAATAATTTTTCCAGGTAGACAGAAACAATGGACATTGTGGTATTCTGAAGCATTAAGCAAAGAAATCAAAATAAAATCACGTTGTTTAAGCCTTCTTTTAAAAACAGGAAAATTAAGACTCTAAGAAGGTGCAACAGCGCCACCTACGGCTAAAAAGACCTTCCAGGTTCCCGGGAAACATGCAACACAAAAATTGCCTGTAGGATCAGAAAGGAAAATCAGGTAACTAAAAGCTACTGTAGCACATACTGCACTTTGCTTCGGGGGAAGGGAGGGGTATTCAGTATTTAATCTGATATTGCTAATAGTCCTGAATATAAACAAAAGACGCAGGCTCATGGAAACATCTTAGAAGAGGAAAGAATCCAGTCCAGCCACTTCATTTTACAGGAGGGGAGACTGAGACCTGGGATATGTCCTCCTGGCAATCCGCAGCAAAGTTCTCCTAAGCCTCATGTCTTGCACTGTAGCAAAAACCAACAAATCTGTACTAGGCCTATATTCATAAAAGTCACGTCTGTATTTTTCCAACCGTAGGTTATCTAAGTATCTTGCAAAATACTTCTCAAAGAGCCAGGAATTCATACAAGTTTGTTGAAATACAAAAACAATTATTTACATAGTAAAACAGCCTGAGCTTTATTCTCTCTATTAAAAAAGTGACATGTCAAATCAAAATTTTGATATTTTAAAACCTGTTAAGAGTGCAGAAAAAATATCAAAATTTTCTTTAATCACAAATGAGAGAAGCTTATTCCCTGAAAACGATCAATGTGGATTTTTCTAAACTTAATGGTTCTGGTCAGAATCCCACGAATTTAAAAGTCTGAGTGGATGTTTACACGGCAACATGAATTCTGAACTTTAACACTACACATTCTGTGTAAATAATCTTCAAGTTCGTCTGCTTAAGGCAATTTAATTATTCCCTGTCTCACAAGAATGATACAGATTTCATTAAAACTTCATACTGTACTAAAAAAAAAATAAACTGAATCCTTGTTATTTTAAGCCATATTCATATATATCATATATATACATACTGAATATGCATCAGAAATAAGCTACACTGTTAGTATTCAGAGTTGATACTTCTAAAGTATCAGTCATTGTGACAGCACATTTTTATTAAGCACCTCTATGGTGCTTTGTATACAAGGCGTCTAACTCTCACAGTCAGACAAGGTAAACGATATTACTCAAATTTCACAAATGATGAAATATACTTAAGCCATGAAAACAACTAACATATTCATCATCAGGAAAGAAAAGAGTAAGGATATTACTTACAATACTCACTGACAATCTTTTCTTCCATACTAAGACTACACAAAACCAATTCAGTGTTTGTAAATTATTCAGTCAATAAGCGCCCCTAGAGAAAAACAGTAACATTAGCAATGGTTGGATTTTCAAAGCCCACTTCTCTTTTGCACAATAATTATTTTAAATGATTTGTTTTTAGTGCTTACAAAGCACTAAAATAAAAAAAAAAATTACCTTTTTAAGTCATTACCTGAGAATAAAACATTTGTGAAAATGTACAATTTTAATTTATGCCACTCTGTCTCACATTCTCACTGGTGTCTCTCCTTTGAAGACCTCATCAGGCTGAGATTGCTAAAATCGGTCATTTATGGAATCAGAGGAGTTCGGGAAACCACTCAATGGGAGGCTGATTAGAGGAGCAATTGAGATTGCATCCTGTGCAGCCTGGATTCCAGCACCGAGCTAGACACCACCAGCTGTGTGTGATTTGGGACAAGCTGGCCCATCTCTCAATCACTCAGCTGCAAAAAAGTAGACACTGATACCTACCCTCAAACACCTGCTATGAAGTAAAACATGAGGAAAGCATTTTAGCCTTAGGTAAGTGTCCACTCACAGAGAGTTTGGTCACTATGATGATGAGGATGGCTGTTAATAAATTAAGCTAGACCAAAAAGAAGAAATCACCATAAAGGAGAAACATTTTAAGTCAATGAGCATTTCCTTTTGGATGGATTGCAGAATATTCTATTGATGTTTTTAATAAACCAAGTTTTGTCCATTAATTATAGATTTACATGTTCACGGACAAGTCTCCAGAAAAAGAATTAGAGGCCTCTAACCTCTGAATATTAAGAAAGTAAAGTTTAAAAAAACAGGGGGGAGATTATACCTCATTTGGGAGAGTACGTACTTAGCATGCATGAGGCCCTCAGTTCAGTCCCCAGTAACTTCATTTAAATTTTTTTTTAAGAAATGGAGAATTAAAGCAAAATGATGGAGGAATACAGAATTTCTTTAGAGACTCAACTCAGATTTAAAATGGGGAAAAAAACATCCACTTCTCAGAGGAATTCTTGAGAACTATGTAAACTGGGTCTGAGATGTCTAGTCTTTTAACATTATTCAGGAATTCATATTACCAAGTCTTAAAACTACCTGATAACCCACAGTGATAGTGATCGTAACAGCTGCCAACACGGATCGAGTTCCGGCTAGGAGTGCTCTGTTCTGACATCTCTGCCCCTGAGGCCTCACCAGGCTGAGAGCACTAAATTCGGTCATTCATGAGCATCACGTGTAAGTCCTACGTTTGTGCTTCTCACTCCCCCCTCCCCAGCCCCTCTGAGGGAAGCATTGTTATCATGTTCTCCACCCACAGATAAGGCCACTGATGCACGGAGACTAAACCCGTTCCAGGTCACATCGGCATTAAAGGACATCTGTATTTCTGCTGTTTTGCTTTTGACAAAGGAATCTGAGATATCAATTCAAGAGAGACTGTTAAATAATAAAGTCTGGTCTTCGCCTCAAAGAGCAGATGCTATAAATTCCTGATGTAGGATGAGGCTGCTGCCACAAACAGACTCAGCTTGAAATTAATATCCAAGATGAAGCAGCGGATACACGTAAATATTCACGAGTGTCAACTCCGCTCACGGGTCTGGGCCCTTCACTGCCTGAACGGGGGTGAAGTCCCCACCCGTGTCAGGGAGGGAAGCGCGGCTCTTCCAGGTCTCACCCAGGCTTCATGGGTTAACTCCCCCCACAGACTGTCCTCAACGATTAAAAAGCTCTCAAGATTTTTACACCATGCAAAACTAAAGGACATTTCTGCAGATGGAGCACTTTCTCAGGCTTAAACCTTTTTTGCCTACACCTAGCAAAGGGGAAAAAAGAAACATGACTCTACAAAGTCTCTGAGCCTCACCACTCTCAGGAGTAGAAAGGCCACAGCAGAAGATGCCTCTTCACATTGCAGGATGAGGCCAAAATAAAGCGGCCGCAACAACAGGCACTCCCAGAGACAGCGCTCATCAGTCATCTGCACACTCAAGGTTGTGTAGCCCTCACCACCATCTATTTCCAGAACACTTCATCACTCCAGAAGAGCACCCTTGTCACTAGCAGTCACTCCCTAACCCCCCTCCACCCAGCCCTTTGCAACCATCACCTGCTCTCTGCCTCTGCATGTGCCTTTTCTGGGCCTTTCAGATCACTGAAATCAACAATATGTGGCCGTTTGTGTCTGGTTCCTTTCACTAAACATGCTGTTATCAAGGCTCGTAGATGTTGAAGTGGTATCAGCATCTCCCTCTTTTTTGTTTTTTTTTTGGAAAACGTTAAAGTTTATTAGAAGTTGGTAAGTACTGTCAAAAAGAGTATAGTGGAATATAAGGTATTGGGTTTCAAAGGTAAAAGGTAGGGTTGAGCAGACAGGGTGGACTTCCCAGAGAAGGAGGCCTTTTTCATCTTCCCTTTTATTTTTATTTTTTCTTTTTTTTTCACTCTTACGTCTGAATAATGTTCCATTACATGGAGATACTATATTCTGTTCATCCATTCAGCAGCTATGTATGGACGAGGTCCAGAAGAATGAGTGTAAAAGGTGACTAACAGGGATGGCATTTAAACAAAGGGCAAGAATTGCCTTAAAAAAAAAAGCCAACCAATGGAGGCACAAGGAAATTCACTGCGTTTCTGAGCAAAGTGCATGCTTGCTTCGGCAGGATTACCGTTCAGGGCTGGGGTGGATATTGGCAGGAATCACGGGGAGGGAGTCCCTTGAGAAGACTCTCCACTGCAAGCATCTCAGACAATTCTCCTCCCTCATCCTGTGTTTTTAGAGCCATGTTTCTTGGTTTCTCTTATTTCAAGTAATAGCACTTTAACTATACATCTGATCATCTGCATCAGACCACCTTACATCCAAGCCACAGAAAATCATTCACTGACCGGAGCAGCTCCAGAACATAACGATGATGGATCAGGGAGTACTGCAGCATCCCAGCCTGCAGGTATAAGCACCACATGTGCCCTGTTGATGTCAAGAAAGTAAAATTCATGGAAACATCTCACTGCTGGTGCATGACATCTGCCCCCAAATTGCCCCAAAATCATGCTGGCAAAGAACTACTCAACCCGCTCACTACAAAAAAAAAAAAAAAATGCTAAGAAGG
Organism: Camelus dromedarius; assembly: GCF_036321535.1. NCBI lineage: Eukaryota > Metazoa > Chordata > Mammalia > Artiodactyla > Camelidae > Camelus > Camelus dromedarius. The sequence continues at coordinate 9,508,790 of NC_087470.1, read as the reverse complement.
CAAATTTGGGCTCTTCCATTGAAAACCAGCAACCATCACTGCCAGTATCTGATGTGGAATGCTCCTGACTTCAAAAACCACTGCGCAGTTACTTTTCAAACGTGAAAGTCATATATGTATTCCACGTAGATGATATTACAGAAGGATTTTTCTTTTCAAAATTTCCAATTGCAACATTAGAACAAGAAAGTTTTTGTTTCAGCTTTAAAAAAAATCAAGTATCTTCCACTTTCTTAATGTTAATCCTATTTTTATTTTATAAAGGGAGCTATGATGCATATTATATACCAACAGTTTAGCTTCTGCAAACAAGAACTGTATGACTTCACTATTTCAGAGCAAACTTTAACGATGCTTTGAGAGGTGGGGCCTGTGGCGCTCACTAACAGCTCTTTAAATACTGACAAGGATGTGCTATTAATTAATGCAAAGGCTCTAATTCCACATTAACTCAGAAACCAAAGAAACTACCCCAAAACCTTACTTTATCATTTTTAAATATTCCGATTCTTTTGAATATTAAATTTCTTAAAAGATATGATTTCTTTTTGAGAAAAACAACAGCTGTATTAAATTTCCTCTCACCAAGAAAGCAATCTTTATCAAGAATAAAAACCCCTATTGAAATCCAAAAGACGGGACGTTTCTAGCTAAGTGAACATGCAGATCTGAACACAAACTTATGTCCTATCAGATCTCACTCGAACGAGCGCAACAAAGTACTGGGCTACCCTAGAACTTACCTCTTCTGTTCCAAATGTTGGCTGAGCTAAGATCATCAGGCAAGGCAGGGAAGGAGAGAAGAGGAAAGTCCACCTGGTGGCCTCCATCTGTTTTCTTCCAGCCACAAGGTGCCGCTTGGGCGGCCCCGCTAACAAGCCCTCCCCAAAAGGAAATCCAGCATCCACACTGCCCCTGCCGTCCCCAAGCAACCCCAACGTCCCTCTCTCACGGGTCACCTCCCAGCCTGTGAATGGTCTTCTAATGCCCCCCCAGTTGGGGGCACCCTCCCCCTCTTCCCCGCTACACACACACACACACACACACACATAGCCAGGGCAGCCTTCCCAAAGCACAAATTTGATTACATCAACCCCCAATTCAAACCCTTCAGAGGCTCCCTGGTAGAGTTCTAGCCCCACCCCTGACCCTGACCCTGACCCTGGTCACCAAGCCTCACCTCAGTACCGTGGTCCTCAGTGACCTCAGGGGACCCCTGAATTGCTCCTACTTCCCACTTGCCTCCAGGCTCATCTTGACTGTTTCTCAAGGAAGCCTTCCCTCCCTCCAACCTCTGCACTTTGTTCCTCTATTCCTAGAACATTCTAGGCCATCAACTTCTGACACTGCTAAGCTCCCAAGAAGCTAATAAATTTTGCTTATTAATGTGGGTCCACTCTCCCCTAGACACTCAGAAGTGCGCATGTTATGAATAAATGAATGACGGGATGGGTCTCAAAGGGAGAGACTTACCTGCTCTCGCCCATCCCGGTCCTTCTTTCTGTAGAATATCAGAAGCAAAACCAGAAATACCTTTCCTGAGAGTCACTTCCTGCTGACACCCTTCACTGCCTCCTGGGTCAGTTTTAGTAAAACCCAAGCTCCTCCAAAGCCTCCTCCCAGGTCCTCTCCAGTGTCCTCCCCAGTAGGGGCACCATCCACCCTGGACCACAGAGGGCACTTTCCCCGGGTCCCCACCCCACAAGCCTCCATGTCTCTTCCCGGGCTGCACCTGCCACCTGAGCCACCTTCTTGACTCCTTCTCCTGGCTGACTCTTACTCTGTCCTCAGAAATGAATGTAGATCCAATTTCTTCCAGGAAGTCCGCTCTGATAATGTCCTTTAGTTCTTGGCTGGGCTTCCTCTAGAGCAGCACTGCATGGCGAACAAATGGTGTTTGTCCACCCACTCCTTTGAGACCATGACATCTTGGAGGCCACATGGGAAATAGGAGTGAGATGACAAGAGGGTAGGGAAGAGCTAAAAGCAAAATCAGAGCCCAAGTTCCAAATTTAAGGATACTTTCTCAGAAAAAAAGAAATATTTCATACGTGTGTCATTTGGCTACAATTTTTGTGGCTCATGGAAAACAAGAGCTTGGTGTTCTAGTCCAAAAACCAAGTTACATGCAAAGAAATGTATATATTCATATATAAAGCAAGCCAGAACTGCTCAACAACAGTTTGCAGTTTAATTCCAAAGGAACTTTGATAAAGGCAATCTCTCTCTCCTTTTTTTTTTTTTTTTTTTTTTGGAATCATATAGTTTCAGAAGTATTTGTATAACTAAGTGATTGCTGCAGCCCATGATTCTGCACTGGAGTGTTTGGGGTTGAGGAAGCCCAGATTACATGCACTGTGTAAATGCAATCACACCAATACACTGACAGGCGCCCTAGTGGCTGAGCTGAATTTTCAAAGCAGACAACCTTACAATGGAACACAGTTCTAAGTAGAAAGTAAGAAATGCAATGTTCTGTACTCAATTTCATACGTTATATGGGCCATTAACCGATAGTGCATCTTGTCTAATGAAACCCAAAAATAAATTGCCAGCGTTGATTTTCTCCATCTGATCATTTTATGTTAACATTGGTTATCAAACCCTCAATCCATACGGAAAACTCAGGCTTACGCTGCAGCAGAGTTACATCCCGCAGAAGACAGTGGATCAAGGAAGAACTGGAGAGTTTCCCTTCAGAAGCTGCTAAGTCTGGTTTTGCACCTGTATGTCATTTGCAACCACGTCATCGTCAAAGGAGTAAGACCTTACATCGGTAGGGCGTAAAGCACTGCGTTGCTTCCGAACAATCAAAGAACACTGAGATTTGTGAAACAGTCCTGAGGCACTTAAATCGCACTTTTTCTGAAAGGCTCCAAAACTGACCCACTTCACCATTCCAGGTACAACAGGGAGGTACCGGAATTAGTAGATAAAACATGCCCTTTAAGTCTGACAAGGCCCAGCTTGAATCCTGCTACAGCATTTACTAGCCGCTAAATGGACCGTTACCTTAACCCCTCTGAGAAGTCTTGCCAATCCTCAAAAGGGGGCTGCCACCGCCCACCTGGGAGGGATGGATGTGAATGGAATACGCAATTAGGGCGGCCGACTGGTACCTGACACGAGGCCTGGCTAGTTTCCCTCCGCTGCCCTTCTCCCCCTTTAAACTTGCACTGTTGCCTCTGGTAAGCATCAAGCCCCCGCAAAAGACTGCCCGATTCTTCTGTGTATCCCTGTATACATGACTTACCCTTAGGAGGGCAGAAAAACTGCCTCCTCCTCAGTTACTGTCAATATTCTTTAGAGTCTGTGTTTTTTTAACTCTATTTTGCAGGAAGACTATTCCAGAACTGTCCAAGCACCATTCTCCAGGTTGGCTCCCCTCACAGCACGCATCACTTTTCATCTCAGATCCTCTGATTGCCTTCTGTTCATGGGAAAGAGAGTCCGGTAGGGTGGGGACTCCCTAGGACTCCTTCCCACCGTCACAAGTAAGTGTGACTACCTTCTCCCCACTCCAACTCCAGCTTCTGAGTAGTCTCCCCTCCCGGACCCTGCAGCCTCTGCATCTTCCCAAGATGCACATCTGGCCACGACCCTCCCTTTAGATTTCATCCTGGCTGGCCCTGCCCACCACCCGGCCTTTTAAGGATAAATGCCATTGCTCTGAAAATCCCAAATGCCACTGACTGACACACCAAAGCTGCATTGTCTGGGCTTTCCTCCAACCGAGGCTCAGCCCTGCCCCCCCCTCAGCCTCAGTCTGCACCTCTTGAGAAGAGCTAACCCACATGTAAGGCTGTGAACTCCAGCTAAGAAAGACAAATCCCAACGTGTATCTCTAGTCCGGCACCTTCACTTGAGCCCCAGGCTCATAGACCCGAGTGCCTCTTTGAAGTCCTAACTTGGATGACAAATGGCATCTTAAAAATGCCTCATGTCCACCATTTACTCTGGAATTTGATTCCTGGCAGGTACCTCCCAGGCTCCCAATTTAACTAACAGAACCATCACCCACCTAGGTGTTTGAGGTCACATTCAATATCCCCTGTTCCCTCCCACCACCCCTGCCCTGGAATCAGTCCTGTTATTTCCATCACTAAGCCCATCTCAAGTCTGGTTCTGCAGGGACCACGGCCGGAACCCCACAAGCTCACAGCATGATGCAGTGAGTCACAGTCCTCCGAATGGTGCTCCCTGGAGTAGGAGGCATCTCCTGCCTCTGGTCACCTCAGAAGGCACTGGATTCTCACACAGAAGGCCCAGGAGAAGGGACTCAAGGTTCGTCCATGGTCTGAGCTTTGAAGGGCCCGAGGTCTGGGGGAGCTCCTAATTAGCAGACACACCTGCCAGTGAGCAGAAGAGAATGGAGGAACCCAGGCAAGGCTGTTCTCACTCTGACCCCTGGGCTCTCAGGAGCCACGGGAAAGGCCTGTGTCCAGGGCACAGCCCAGCCATCACAGATCCCAGCCTGCATTTGCCAACCCGGACAGCCTAGACTCCTTCTATATGTGACACTTACTTCTGTTCTGTTCCCCAACCAGAATGTGATGGACTCTTTCATAAATTCTGGCCTGTCTCAAGCGAGACCAAGTCAGTGAAAAACGCAGTGTCGACATTTGGGCCAGAGCATGAAAGGAGAAACAAAGCCTCATGGTCAGCCTGATGGTGGTGGCCAAACCCTTCCCCCAGGTGAGATGAACCATGGTAGGGGTGAGAATACAAGGTTTGGTCTGCCAAAGCATCTTCCTTCACGGCTGACTAGGGTATTGGAGTCTCACTACCGAAAAGTAACAACACGGCCGTCAGTGGTGGACATCAGCTGCAACAGACACGGAGTCAGCCATTTACTGCCAACGTGGGTTAAAAGTAAAGGCCAGTGCAGGGAGGCCTGCACGGCTGCTGAGGCAAACCACAGACCCGGCTCTGAATGCCCACTGGATGAAGCAGAGTGGAACATATGGTCCCCTTTAGCGGTCCCTGTGTCCACCAGATCCAGGTGAGCCAGCCTCTTCGGAGAAGGCCATGTTGTCCTGATACTCAGAAAAACCAGCCTCGTACAGGGAACAAAAGAGTGGCATGGATTTTGGACCCGATACTGCCCCTTTATGAAGGCAAAGTAAAGTAAATGGCATAGGGGAATTTGAATGCAAAAAAAAAAAAGTGACTGCTTCCTCCAACAGCGTACCCTGCAGCTGCTCACCCCCGAGCCTGCCACTTCCTCACCAGTGACCGCCAGGCAGGAAGGGCTATCACGCACGTGACACAGCGACAGCCAGGAACCACGTGCTGAGCAATTTTGTGTAAAAGCAAATATCGAGCAAGGTGCTGCAGACTTTGACTTTAGAAGTTTAAATACTCCATGAAAAGAATCCTTCAGCAGTCGCCTAAATCAATTCCCATCTCACTTCTTCAAAACAAACAAACAAATTTAATAAGGGCGCATTTGTCACCAAATATGAGGAGGACCAAACAGGTTCCTCAAAGCAAGGATTTTAACAGGTATCAAACACCAGTGGGTTATGTGCTAACAAAGCAAATATTCCAAAAAATTAGAAAATTAAAAGATGTCTAGGATAATACATGGATCAAGGCAGCTGTTAAGTTTTTGCTTTTTAAAGCGATGGAGACAGCACGGAGGGCGATCCAGCTATTTCTAATGCAGGGTGTGCACAGCCCACCTTATCAGATGCAACAACATACTCAAAGGGCAGTACAAGGGAAAAAGGAAAAAAGAAAAAGGAAAAGAGGAACAAGCGAAAATTAGAAACACACAAGAACAAAAATGAATGTGACAGCCTGTACAAAAATTTACGTGAGTGTGTGAGGCCAGGGACGCAGGGAAAGTGAGACCCATCCTCACCTCCTGCTCCAGGGAAGGCAGGGGCCTGTGTGGAGCAGTGCTGCCGGGCAACACCAACGTGGTCAGAGCCCCAAACCAAAACTCCACCTACATGCGCCTAGACAGCTTTTGAGCTACAAACTGTGGTCACATTTCAGGCTGGACAGTTTTACTCACTCCCACCAAGAGTAGCAGGAGAGGATTAGGCTCTGCTCCTGCACCAAAGCATTGTTTTATAAATTAATGACTGTAGAATAGTAAAAGGAACAATGGAGTAAAAGTGACTGGAGAAGAACGTGCTTGACCCGAGCTCACTGGCCGCATTATATCACTGACGTTCAGATGCTGGCTGGGTGCTTTTTGTACCAAAACAGACAGACCCACCAGGAGGGAGGTTTAATGCGCTGCTGTATTTTGATGCCGAGAACCATGCCTGGTACACGAGATTCTGGGTAAAGAATGGTGACAGTGTCAACCGCTATGGGCTAAGCACACATCCATCTACTCTGCCAAATCCCAAGGACATACTTGAAAAGGCAAAAATAAGCTGGCATTCTCTGGTGGGTCTGCAGACTCAGAGCCAAGCAGTTGCTGAGCAAAAATGTCACCAGTGCCTCCTATGACAAAAGAGGAAGCACTGGCCACGGGGCTGGGTCATGGATCCAGGCTTCCACTGCTCACGCAGCAGTCTGTCCAGGGGGAGAAGTTGGTCCCTGCTTACGTTGCACCGATGCACCTACCTGGACTAACGCCTGGGGGCTCAGCAGGAGGTGACAGGTGAGGTGAATGGAGCCAGTCTGGGAGAAGCCCGGTGCTGGCAGCTGTGCCTTCAGCAGTGCCCAGGCTCCTAAACCTGCCACCTCATCTCCAAGGAGCAGAAGGGGAGTGCGGACATGTAGATCGAAGGGCCCTGTGAGGACAAGTACAGATCATTGCCACAACATGCCTTGCCCCTTCCTTAAGCCATAGAGTAATATCCGGGGAGGAACTGAAAATTCATTCAGAGTTCGCCAGGTATCCACACGCAGGTGGGACTCGGGTCCCCTGTGCCTCTCACTCACAGGGCTGGTCTGGACATTCTTTTTTTCAATTCTCTGGCACCTTCTCCTCCAACTGACCAACAACCAGAAAGTAGGATCTGATCTTGGGTAAGTTCAAGAATCACAGAGCACCGCCTCCACAGCAGACCCGGCTGCACGTGCTAGGTTCTCCGACCTTCACCTGTGAGACCGCCATGAGCACTCTCCAGACACAATGCCCGAGGCCATAGGCCGGGGGTACACAACTTCCCTCACTCTCCCCAGCAAAGGGGGACCACCTCTCGGCAAAGGCATCTCAACCTCTTCTGCCCGAGGGACAGCACAATGGACACACGGGGAAACAGAGCAGAAAGTGTGTGGGGGGGTTAGGCAGCCCAGAAGGGCTCGTCTGCAATTTCGAGGCAAAGTGAAGCCTTTGACCTAATCAGAGGGACAAAGTGAGGCCTTTGACCTAATCACAGGGACAAAGTGAGGATGAACCCTTCCCTGCTCTGTCCCATACTCTGTGACACGCCTTTTACTGTGTAAGGAGTTCATTCGGAAATCCCTGGCGGTGTTTCTGATGACCTAACCTGGCATGGTGGCTGTCGGGCATGAAGAGAGGGCCTGAGCCGTGCAGGTGCTGGGCCTAGGAGTCAGGAGACACCGGCTCCACCCCCAGCTCAACCAGAGCCTCTTTCTGCATCTCGGGATTCAGCATCTCTTATCTAAGCAAAGGGATGAGACTGTCCCAGGACAGGCTGCCCAACAGAAATGAAATGAGATCCATGTAAAGAAAGTTTCCCAGTTGCCACATTTAAAAAGTAAACAAAGAAACAAACAAAAAACAAATACTAGAAAGTGATTTTAAGAACAGATCTTACTTATTCTACTGTACGTAAAATACTATCAATTTGACATGTAATCAATATAGAAAGTAACAAGGTAGATTACATTCCTTTTATTAGATGTTTCAGCATCTGATGTACATTTGAGCTACAGCACATGTCAGCTCAGACCAGCCTCCTCCCCAGCGCTCCTAGCATCAGAGGCTGTGGCTACTCTATTGGACAGCAACTCCAGTGGTCCCACCAGGGGTCCTGGCTGAAAAGCTGGAGTAAGTGTCCACAATATCTCTAAAAAGATCTCTCTGAAACAAAGGCGGATTCACTTTTAAATGTCTGTAAACCAGCGGGCTGCACCTCCATCCACTCTTGGCTACAAGACAGCCCTCTTCCTTGATGATCCCTTCCTGGATATAGGGAAGCAATCTGGCACACAGCGAAGGCGGCCGGGCCTCCAGGTAGACTTACCTGCTGTCTGTGTCCAATCCCATGAAGTCCTCCTTCTCAAACAAGGTGCAGAGGAGGGGGATCTTATCCCCAGACTTATTGGGGGCCCTATCTAGCCACTTGGACTTGAGCATGATGAAGAGTGACACAGTGAAGTCCTCGATACTCTTCTCCACCAGCCTGCAGTCCTTGTAGATTGAAGGCCACATCGGTGCGCTTCTGCTCGGCTACGTCCCCATGCAGCACAAAGAGTTGAGAGTCATTAACGATGTGTCATACAGCTCCTCGGCACGTCTAGCTTCTCGAAGGCCTTGGCCGAGAGGCATTCGGCAATGGTGACAAGGCCCATTACCTTGCTGTGGGTCTGGAAGATTCCCCACCCATTATCGGGTGCATAGTGGTGCCTGTAGTGGATACAGAGTGCCCAATGGGAGCCGCAGGGGCTGATCTGGCTCACCAAGGAGATTCGCTTATAGATGCAAAAGAAATTCTCCTCTGAGATGATCCCAATGGCTTGGACCACCACGGGGAGAATCTGGTCGTTCTCAGCGCACTGCACGTAGTCAGGGATGCTCATGTTGCAGCCCCTGCCGAGAGGGGAGAGGAGATCGATATACTTACTCTGCTGTGGGCTGTGGGCCCCTCTGGGTTGCGGTGACCTGGTGTGCACCAGCCAGAAGGCAAGGGAAGCCCAAACAAAGACGGGGGTACAGTTTGTCCTCAGTGTCTGCACATGGCTACTGTAGGTCGGATCACATTACCCAGCTTTTGGTCTAGGCTTCCTGCCCCTGCAGAGCAGGGTCATTTCTTGTTTTCTGTTCCAAGCACCTAGCCAAACCCTGATGCAAAGACAGTGCTCAAAACTGCTGAATAAAGAAATGAACAAAGGAACTGCTTTCCACACCCCTTTAAGCAGAATATAAAGAAAAGAACCACAGTGGGATCAAAACATCTGGATTTCAACTCCAATTTATTTGAACTCATAAGCTGCAGAATAATGGATAAGAAAACTTGCCTTGGGGAGGAGGGTACAGTTCAGTGGTAGAGCACATGCTTATCATGTACGAGGTCTTGTGTTTAATCCCCAGTACCTCATTTTAAATAATGAAACAAATAAAAAAAAACCTAATTACCCTCCTCAAAAAATATTTTTTAATTCAAAATTCAAAAAACAGCTTGCAATTGACACAACATTGTAAACTTGACTATACTTCAATTAAAAAAAAAAAATCCTTGCCTTACAAGACATTATCTGGATTACGTAAGTTTGCAAATGTTAAATGCCTAGGTTACAACCTGCATAAAAAGGGGGGACTGTACAAATTTACTATCCCTCCTTTATCAGCTATATTACCTTTCGGGGGGTTATAACCTCTCATTGCTAATTTTCTCAGATTAAAAAACAGAAAACATTACCTGATTTTCAGTACTGCTGAAGAATCTGATAACCCTATTAAAGCATCTGACACACAGAGGTTATTCAATAAATGTTTGTTGAATGAATGAATAAACAAGCAAAGAGAATGCTGCTCCCTGCCACAGACCATCATAATGGTACTGCCTGGAAATCGCAAGCCCACGTTCACCCGACTCTACACTAACCATGTGGGTGACCTGGGCAGGCCTGTGTGCTTCTCTAAGCCCCAGTTTAATCATGAATAGAAATGAAGGCAATAACACAAACCTCAAAGGGTTAGTGAGTCAGTAATGAATTGTACCCTAATTTTGCAAGATTGAACCGTTAAGGAAAATTGGGCAAATTGTCCATAGGCCCTCTCCATATTATCTCTTACAACTACATGGGAATCTAAGTTACATCACAAAATTAAAAGTCTAACTTTTAAAGAGGCTATTGAGGTTAAATGATCTCACTGTCTCAAATAAGGAACACACAGCACAAATAGGAAAATCCCTAGACCATGAGATACACTCAGTTAAATTTCCCACTGAACCCACTGGTCCCTCCAACTTAAGAGCACGAGGATGGGTCCTCGTGGCCAGAGGCCACTGCTCCTGAAGCTAACAAAGCTAATGGCCCCCACTTCCAAGAGCCCTTGTCACCACCCTAGGTCTAAGTTTGTATTTGTAATTTTTTTTTCTTTTTATTAAATAGAAACCCCCAATTGCATAGCCTTCAGGTCAGCAAAACCTGACCACAGAGATCATGATGGCAGACCTTCTGGGTGAAACAATAAAATGAAAAGCCATTTCCATAAGAACTCTGTATAAATCTACTAGGGAACTTCATCCTGGACTGAGAGGAAGAGGACTGGGGAGGAGGGGGCAATCTGGGGCACAGAGGACCATGGGCCACCTGTCCCATGATGGACTTTAGTTTCAACACTCACCCTCCAGGAACTTCAAAATACACACCGACAGAGTGCTATAGACAAGATTTTTTTTTTTAAAGAAATCACTGACTCCCTAGCAGCTCTTGTTTCTACCGAGACACAAATGGATTATGTGTATAATGTTTCACAAAAACCCTAAAATACTATCACCCCAACTTCATACATGAAGAAACTGAGGGAGAGAGGTTTATCACATTGTGCAAGATTAGAGAGAGGCCACATCAGACACCGTATTTAAACCCAATCCCCTGCTCATTGCTCACACTAGAAAGTGTGACATACTGCTCCTTTCCTGCCCTTTCCCTGCAATAAATCTCTGAAGAGTCTTTTCTGTGCCACCTGGAATCACAATCACATCAGCTTTCCACAAAGAGCTATGTCACTCCTTGGAGGACATATCAAAATCTAAAGGGTTGGAATGGGAGGAGAGATTTGCATTTTCTGTTTCTCAAAGGAAACATGGCTTTAAAAGAAACTGAAAAGGACTTATCTAGTCTACGGTCTCATTGTGCAGAGAAGGAAACGGAGGCTCAGAAGAGATGAGGAAAGGGCCTTATTAACAAATATTGCCTGAATGTGGCACCAAGCCAGCCCTGGGCACTGTTGTGGGAGGATCTGGGAGGCCCAGGAGAATGAGAGAAGAAGCATACAAAGCCCTGTCTCTACATCACCATACCATGAAATTCCACCAAATTACCCAGTATGGGTGCAGCCAATATTAAGGTTGGCTAGAGAGGTTATAGAAACCTGGAATTCTCAAACATAGTGGAAATACCAACATTTATTTTGCTTTTTTCCCAGTTCAAGCATCAGCTCAGTGGGCGCTCTCTACCAGGGACTACACGAGGCCTGGAGTTCTCCGAAAAACAGATCTCTATTACCACGTGTGCAAACCACATACAGGTCCACCAGAAGAAAAACGCCCACAGATAAGATGGAATTACTGAAACTGAAAGCAGCCAAGCAGCATATATTAACTAGGAAAAATGGTGCTGCTAGAAATGGACCCATGGGCATAGAAACAAACTGTGGTTAGCAGGCAGGAAAAGGGGGATTAACAGATACACATTAATAAATATAAAATAAATGACAAGGACCTGCTATATAGCACAGGGAACTATATTCAAGTTCTTATAATGAGTTGTACTAAAAACAATCTAAAACGTATGTATATACATATGCATATGTTTATAACTGAATTTCTGCTGTACAAGTGAAACTAACATTTTAAGTTAACTACACTTCAATAAAAAATAATTAGAAAAATAAAAGCAAGTCTTTAAAAAAATAAAAGAACACTGTAATCCCCGTAGCTGAAGGTGGTGGAGAATTCTTGCTGCATGCAGCAAGTCCACTGTATCACTCCAGCACTGACTGTCACCCTTTCTGACCATCAGAGAGTCACTTGGCTTCACTGAGGTTACTTTTCTCTTCTGTGAAAGGCTACATTTGCAACTAACAATGTATAGAATCTCATCATTCACAAGCCCAAAAATTAGTGAGGACTTCCCATGGGCCAGGCTCTGGACAGATGAAAAAATAGGGTCTCAAATATATTCATGGTTAGAAGAAGTTTATGCCATAAAGACATTAATTCTTCCTGTTTAGATAGACAGATTCAATGCAATTCTGATTAGAATTCCTACCAGATATTTCATGGAATGTAGCAAGTTAATTTATGGTCAGGAACAGCCAAGAAACTTCTTTAGAACCACCACTGGGTAAGGGTGAATAGGTCATTGATTTCCACTGTTCTTTCTGAAGTGACGAAAACGTTCCGGAATAATAATGGTTTCAGCACTGTGAATATGCAAAAAGTTGCTGAATTGTACCATTTAAATGGATGGACTTCATGGTGTGTGAACAAAATCACAATAAAGCTGTTATATGAAAAATAATTTCTTGACAATTATTTTCCCCTCTATACAACTAGTCTGCTGCACAATTTAAGAAAAAGAAAAAACCAAAACAAACCAAACTGTGCCAGGAGCTCTTTAGGACTGCAATGTCCCTAGGTCTCCAACGCCTCTGGTGGTGCTGTTCCTGTTAACACACACAAGCTGGGCTGGGCTAGTTAGGGACTGTAACTATCTTTCTAAAATTGACGGTCACACGTTTCACCCTGGGAGAGGGAAGCCTGGAGGATGTCACATACTCATACCTTCAGCTCATTTTTAACTGAACCAAGTCCTGCTTTCAACACTGTAATCCCTCGCAATATAAAAACACGTGACATCATCAAGCACCGCCATCATGACACCTGAAAGTGTTCAAGGAACTTACCTGGGGCAGAAACACTGAGGGAGGTGACGGAAGCTCCCTCAGCACTGACGCTCCCTTTTGCAGACTTCACCAGAACAAGCTGGGCTTTACGGCCGGAAGCTCTCAGCCCGGGGAGCAGCACCCACACAACTGAGCTGGTCCTGATGGAGCGGGAAAGGGAGAGGAGGGCAGCCCAGGGGTCACGGGGCAGGGAAAGTGGGGGATTGGGGACGCGGGCTGCAGCTCCGCTCGGAGGCCAGCCCCAGCCCCAGCTTCCCCATCCGGGTCCACAGACCCCGCCCGCCCGGGACACAGCCCGCCCAGGGACGGGGACAGGCAGGCGGCCGAGGAGAGGAAGCCCGGGAGGAGAGGACTCGCGGGAGGGAGAGGGGAAGGGGACTCCAGCCGCAGACTGAGGGGAGACCGGCTGGGGCGAGAGGCGGCAGGTGCACACCTGGCCCTGGACAGGTGTGGCAGGGGCGCCGGGCAGGTGTCGCGGGCTGAGGGGCCTGGCCCGAGCAATATAGCTGAACACACGCTGACTCATGCCCTCACGGGCTGTGACACGTGGACCGCCCTCCCGCAGCCGCCTGAACATTTCCCGTGAGCCCCCCACCTTGCACTTCCACAGCCGGAGGCCCCGGCCCCGGGGCAGGAGCTAAAGGCTTACCGGGCGACAGAGCTGAGAAGACTTTGGGGCCGATCCCCGGCTCGGAGCTGCAGCTTCCAACCCGCTGTCCACCTGGCACTGACTGCGCATGCGCAGGAGGGCCAGCGATCCTCTGGTTTCTGTGAGAGAAGCTGCGGAATTGAGGGAGGGAGAAGATGGGAGGAGGAGAGGAGGAGGGGAAAAGTGGAGGGAGATAGATGGACAGGAGGTGCAGAGAGAAGGGAGGGATCTAGAAAGGGGAGGGGAGTAGCAGAGATGGAGAGAAAAAGGTTTACCTCTGGGGGCAGCCTGAAACAGAAGTCAGTCCTTCCTCTGTACCCTTCTCTAACACTTCAAGGCCCGCAGCTCAAATTTTCCCTCCCTGGTCCAGCCCTCCAGCCAAGGCCTCTGCAGAACCCCTACGGGATCACACCCGTTGCCCCCACGCGGAGCTGGGTTTCCTGTTGCTCTGGGAACCAAGCACCCGAAGGTGTTGTCGCTCAGAACTACCTTGGGAAGAGTACATATTCCCCTTTTACACGCTGGGAAACAGGCAGGCACGATCTCTGTCTTAGCTCCACTGTTCCAGGTTTTGGGCTGGTGGGGAGCGGGAGGTACATAATCAGAGCCCCAGACAGAGCAGACTGCCTCAGTGTTGGTGCATAGTCCCCATCCCTCCTGAGTAAACCACACCCCACCCTAGTGGAACCATCAAGGGCTCACAGTAGGTCCCTGGGTGTGGGAGAGCTGTCCTCAGATCCAGTGCCCAGCTTGCTAGGTAGATAGGAGTGTTACTGAGTCCAAATTCATTCTCCTCAGTGCAGGACAGGCCAATAAGTTCAGAGACCAGGTGTTGGGGCATGGATTAGCAAGTTTCTGTAGACCTTGATGGCAAACAAATGTCCTGGAAAACCATCTCCCCAAGTCAGAATTCAGGCTCCTTTCCTACATGCTTGGTTGTAGCAAACTTCTTGGTGTAGGAATTCTTTTTTGTTAGAATCCTTTGTTCTTGCAGCTATCTGCCTGAGTCAAATCTCTGTAAACCTCCAGCAAAACAAACGTTATTTTCTTTTCTGCAACTTGTTATCTTTATATGAATGGAAAAGTGTTAAATATCCTTAAAGGTCAGAGCCTTCAGGATAGGCTTTCCTGTATATTTCAGGATCTAGGCAACACTGTTTCACAAGCAAGATGAAGCCTAGGAGACAATGCACAGGGTTAAATTCAAAGGAAAAAATCTAGTATGGAGTCAGATTTGTTCTTTTCTATTACCCGGGCAGAAGGCACTTGAGGATTTAAACCCCTTTAAGTTAAAAATAAGTAAAAGTTTAAAGGAATTTACATACATAGGTGGAAATGTGCACAGCCTATCTGGAAAAGCACACAAAGGATAATAAACAGTGGCATCTCCAGAGAGGGCTGAAAGAACAGAGGGTGAGGGAAAACTTCTTTCACTTGTGTATTTTTGTGCTCTGTTTGAATTTTTTTAACCATATGCATGTATTTCTTTTTCAGTTAAAAATATTGTAATGGAGCAAAGGAGTAACAATCTCAGCAAATAGAGCAGCCATAGAATCACTAAGCCATCACTTTTAATTTAAGCCAGGAAATATTTATTGACTCTCTCCTATGTGCCCAGTGCTGTTTTAATAATTCTTTTATTATTTTTATTATTATTTTAATTTTAATTTTAATTTTATAAAATAATTACATGCTATCCCTCACCCCTGCCCAACGCTGGTGGAAAACCGAGTTTTTCTTGAGTTGTTTTCCAAGAAGTAGAGATGAGTTATAAACAGAACGCATCTTCCGGGCAAAACAGTCGGAGTGGTTTTCCAGCAGGCCAGACAGCTATGAAGGGTTTGCAACAGAGGCGCCCAGAAGCTGAGAGAGAAAGCCTCCAGGACCCTACAAAAAGCTGCCCAATGTGCCTTCTCCATGGCACTACTGAAATAGGAAAGAACAAATCTGACTCCATGTTAGATCTGTTCTTTTTAGTTTAACCCTGTGCCCTGTTTCCTAGGTTTAGTCTTGTTGGTTCTACACCTTTTGTAATACAATGTTGCCTACAGCCTGAAATATACAGGAGACCCTATTCTCAAGGCTCTGACTTTAAAGGATATTAACACTTTTCCATTCATATAAAGATAACATGTTACAGAATAGAAAATAACATTTGTTTGTTGTAGGTTTACACGGATCTGACCCAGGCGAAGAGCTGCAAGAACAAAAGACTCTAACAACAAAGAATTCATAAACCAAGTTTGCAACAACCAAGCATTCCTGCTTCCCCTTTTTAATATAAAAAGAGCCTGAATTCTGACTTTGGGGAATGGTTTTCCAGGACATTAGACTTCCATCTTCTCAGCTGGGTTTCCAAATTAAAGTCGCTATTTCTTGCCCCAAAACCTGGTCTCCCGATTTATTGGCCTGTAATGCATGAGCAGAACAAGTCTGGACTTGGAAACACAAACATACATTGAAAGTACCCATTTGGTATATTAAATGACCTGCTTCCACTCGTCTTCCTGACGTTTTCTTCTCTTGACAACTCCTGCTATGTTTATGAAAACCCTGTCATGTGGACACAATTGCATCTCTAGCCACTACCTTTCCAGGTAAGAACTGATGCCAAGAAGTCAATGGAAGTTGCTAGAATGTATTACCTGGCCAGAAAAGCGCAGATGTTGTTACTGGCTTATGTTCAGGAGAAGGCTGGGACACCTGACAAGATGTCATAAGTACGGATAGACAGCTGGGCACCAAAGGAGAAGCTTCTAAGCCTCCATGAGGGACTTGTTGGATAGGAAGGAAAAGTCCCAACCTATAGCTCTGATCTCACCACTAGCTTCCTGGGCGAGGCTGGACAAGTCACTTAAATTCTCTAGGCCCTTGCTGTCCACCATGGGAGCCACCAGGCACATTCAGGATTATGAAGTTTTTCTGTAGCCAGACAGAATTATAAATACACATTTTATTGCAAAGGTACAGCAAGAATAATATTTAAAAACGTTATTGTTTATCTTGCCCTAACGAGTTATTTTTGTATGTCTAGCTTTCTGTGGTTTGCAATGCCTGCGACTAATGTTTCCCTTACAGTGAGTTATTTTGAAATTATAAGTTACTGGACACAGTACCCTCATATCACACTTGAAAAAAATTGATCCACATAAGCAAAGTGATCTGACTTAGTAGTTATGAGCAGGGGCTCTGGGGTCAGCCTGCCTGAGTATAAATTCTCACTCTGCCTCCAGGGGGTTCTGTGTGAATCTTGGAAAAATTATTGTTGTTGTTGTTGTTGTTGTTTTGTTGTTGTTGTTGTTGTTGTTGTTGTCATTTGTGCCTCTTTTTCCTTCCCTTTTAAATAGCGAGGAATATGTAGACTCTATCTCGTACCGTGTTGCCAGGATTAAATGAGTAAACGTCTGTGCTGCCCACTTCCCTGGGTTTCAGCATTCTCCAGGCAATCAGTGTCAAACTCAGAGGCATTCTCCACTGTCTTCGTCAGTCTGGGATGCTGTAACAAATTACCATGGGTCGGGTGGCTTAAATAACCAGCATATTCCTTAAGTTTTGGAGGCTGAGGTCAATGTATCTGGGAGAGGATAGCCTTCATGGCTCAAAGATGGCTGTCTTCCCACTATCTTCATGGGCCAGAGAGCAAAGAGAAGCAAACTATCTGGGGCCCTTTATAAGGGCACTAATCCCATTCATGAGGGCTCTACACTCATGACCTCATTTTATCCTACTAATCACCTCCCAAAGGCCCCACCTCCCAATACCATTACCCTGGGAGATGGGGTTTTGACATATGGATTTTGAGGGTATGCAAACATTCAGTCCACACATCGGCTAACTCTCCCCAACATGCAATCATCAAACCTGTAGCTAATTTCAAAGTAATGTTTATATCTCTCTGCCCATTTCCATTCCTGCATCCACTAACACTGAAGCACTGTTATATTTTATTCCTTATTTTTCTGCTAGAGATTTAATTGATTCCTCTACTCCAATGCTCTCCTCACACCAAACAGTCCTATTAACAGCCCTGCCAGGTAGGTCTTCCTTAAAACACCTTCCCACTGCACCTGGTTGTTTTTAGGTGTAAATGTCAGAATCCTCTCCACACCCCAGCCTAGAACTTTAATCCCTTACACTACCGCTCACTATGTTATTTTTTTATTACCACTGTAACAAACTTCCATAAGCTTAACAGCTTAAACCAGCACAGATATTTCACCTTATGGCTGTGGAGGTCAGAGATCCAACACAGTTCTCATTGAGCTAAATTCAAGTTGCCAGCAGGGTTCCTTCCTTCTAGAGGATCTAGAAGAGAATGTTTCCTTGTTTTTGTTTTTATTTTTCCAGTTTCCAGAGGTCACCCAACTTCCTTAGCTTGTGTCCCACGACTTCCTCCATTTTCATGGCCAGCAGCCTTTCTGAACACTGCTCCATGGCCACACCTCCCTCTGATTTTAAACTCAGCTGGTCTATGTCCTCCATTTTAAGGACCCCTGTAATTACATTGGGCCCACCTGGACAATCCAGGCTACTCACCCTATTGTCCCATCTCAGGATCCCCTTCTCCCCTCCCATTCAGACATTATGTATGTGGCTGTGACACTCACCTTGTGTGACATTTCCTCCCATGAGCAATTTAAGGTTCAAGGCACTTATGAATGACTTTTTGTTTTTCTTCCTTAGTCTTTCTACCTTCAGTATGTGTGGTGAGATTATATGAATCCTTTTTATTTGTGGGCCTCCACTAAACTTTAATAATGTATCATGGGTTTAAAAGGCTAATAGAGAATTTAGAATACAGAAATCCTCTAAGATATTTCTCCTAATATAACTGTCATCCCTTTTGCCATGTACAGAAACATGTCACTGTTGGCTAACCTGTGGTGGGGGAGGAACATGATTCTGCCACCACACTCCCCTCATTCACACCAATTTGATGATCGGCTAACCAAGGATCTATGCTCCCCGCTTCGCTCACTCCCTCCTCCTTTCCACTGACTTTCCTGTTCCCACTGCTTCCTTCATTCACCACATCAGGATTTCATGATCACATTCTTCTCTAAATAAAATGGATATCTTGCATCTAATGTCTGATAACTGTTCTTATTGTATATGCACACACTGACCTACACATAACCCCACCCATCTGTTTATTTTCCTAGAATCTTCCAGAGGAATCAGTTCCATGATGATGATGATGATGATACTGACAGTGATGACAGGGGCCTCTCAAGGATTCTGACAAAGAGGGAATCAACAAAGGGAGGGAATCATTGCAAAATTGCCCCAGAAACAGGCTTAAAAGTAAATAACTGCTAAAGTGTTTAATGAAATTGGCTAATATTTAACTATTTTTAAAACTTTGTAACATTGAATTTAAAATTTTAATGGGAATTTTCATTCACCCCTAACCAAGATTCAACTCTAGGACCAAAATCTAAGGATCTCTATCTTCTAACAAATTGTCCACTAGCCTTTTAAACACGTGATCCTTTAAAAAGGGTAAGTGCTGGGCTGAAAATAAGCAGGATTCATATAATCTCACCAGACACAGTGAATGTGGAAAGACCAAGAAAAAGAAAAAGCCATTCATAATGTCTTGAAACTTACATTGCACACAGGAGAAAATGTTAGCCACGGTGAGTGTCACACCAACATGACGCCTGAGTGGGATGGGGAAGCTGATCTTCCTCATCAGACATTTATGCTGATTTGTTAGATGCCAACACAGTTTCCTCATTGGATTTGCTTCTAATAAGTATGGAAGAGTTTAGGCTCTACCAAGAGCAGACTAAACATTTTCCCCTGCTGTCAGGTCACTGGACTGAATGTCCCTGCAAGAAGGATACGATTATGTTTCATAGGGAAGTCTTCCTGAGAAGTAATAGGCTTTTCGAGGGCAGAACTGCAGGTTCGGGCATGGAGGGCTGGAGGAGGCCTAGAGGGGACACTGGAAAAACAGCAGGAGTGAGTTCAGATACTGCTGCTCAGGTTGCCAAAGTCAGCAGTGCTATCTCTAAGGATATGTCATTCTCCCAAAAGTTCCATGAGTGAAGGAGCCTGTGAACACTAAGCAGGTTTTTAAGACACAGTAGCACAAAATTTGCATCACAACCCAATTACAGTATGTTTTCATATTTGGAAAATAATTAGCCCATTGTTCTTTGAAACTGCAGCAGTAGTAATAGAAATAAAAAAGACTGAGCCGTCTTGGAGTCAACAATCAATAAACAATTTTAAATCTGCAGGATTCCTTGG
Source organism: Camelus dromedarius (assembly GCF_036321535.1). NCBI lineage: Eukaryota > Metazoa > Chordata > Mammalia > Artiodactyla > Camelidae > Camelus > Camelus dromedarius. The sequence continues at coordinate 9,489,093 of NC_087470.1, read as the reverse complement.
CAATATGCAAGCAATGAGCTAGATGTGTGCTGCAGATACCTCTTACTGCAGGGCTCACTCCTGCAAAGCATAGAACTACTTTTCTCAGCAGACAGAGGGAACCAAGTCAAGATTCCTAATCTTGAGAGATTTACTATATGGCAGGAAAGATCAGACAAGTGAATAAAGCCAAATATGAATAAATGTAATCAAATATTATGAAATGTGAATGGAGCACAGATGAAAGAGAAATTACTTTCACCTGGGATCTAGAGAGACATCTTCAGAAAATGTGGCTTTGGAGATGGCCAAAGACATGGGTGGAATTTTGGCAGAAGAGGATGTAAGGAATTTAAAAACTGATTCTAAAATTCATATAAAAATGCAAAGGATCCCAAATATCCAAAACAACTTTGAACAAGAAAAACAAATTTGGAAGACTTACACTATCTGATTTTCAGACTTTTTTTATAAAGCTACAGTAATCAGAAAGTATGGTGTTGGTGTAAAACAGGGAAATAGAATAATGGAACAGAATAGAAAGTTCAGAACTAAATGAACACTTATATAGACAATTGATTCTCAAAAGGATGCAGTGGAGAAAAGGATCTTTTCTACAAGTAGTGCTGGAATTGTTAGATAGTGATATGCAAAAAAAAAAAAATGAACTTTGATCCACACCTCAGAATATATACAAAAATTAACTCAAAATGGATCATAGATCTTAATAGGAAATCTAAAACTATAAAACAGCTAGGAGAAAAAGCATAGGCTTAAGCTTTATGATCTTGGGTTTGGCAAATATTTCTTTGCTATGACACTAAAAGTATAATCTATTTTAAAAAAAGTAACTGATCGAGTGAACTTTACAAAATTGAAGACTCTTCAAAGCTCTTCTAAACACTGCAAAGCAAATGAAAAGACAAGCCATAGACAGAAGCTATTTGCAAATCATATATCTGGTAAAGGTGTCTCTTTGTGTCTGATCCAGAATAAAAAGTTTTCAAAACTCAATAATAATGCAAACACCTGAATGAATGAATGAGGCCAGAAAACACACTTCAGTAAAGATATCCAGATGGAGAATAAGCATATGAAAAGATGCTGATTATAGATGCCATTAGTCATTAGAGAAATGCTTTTAAAACCACAGTGAGATAGTAGTACACATACATACTAGAATGTATACGATTAGAAAGACCGACCTTACAAAGTGCTGGCAAGGAAATAGAGCAGCCAGAACTGATACACACCACGAGGAATTTACAATAGCACAACCATTTTGGAAAACTGTTTAACAGTTTCTTTAAAAATGGTAAACACCAATCTGCCATATAAGCCATACATTCCTCATCTGATGCTTTAGAAAATAAAAGCATATGTCCATACAAAGACTTGTAACCAAATATTCACTGCAATATTATTTATAATAGCTCAAGTTGTAAACAACCCATGCATCCATCAAGAAGTAAATGAAGAAACAAAGAATGGTCTATCCAAACACTGCTCACAATAAACTATTCAGGAAATCTCAGCACTAAGCAATACTCTGCTATAAGAAAAATAAGCTATTAATACAGGAACACAGATGACTCTGAAAATAATTACACTGAATGAAAGAAGTCAGACAACATAGAGTAGATACTGCATGAATCCATTCATACAACGATCTTGAAAATGCAAACCAGTATGTTGTGATAGAAAGCAGATCAATGGTTTCCAGGGGAATAGATAGGGAGGGAGGGAGGGACAACAAAATGCAGGAGAAGAGTTTTGTGGGTGATGGGTATTTTCACTGTCTTGAATGTGGTCATGGTTTCTTGGGGATACACTTATGTCAAAATGTATTAAGTTGTACACTTTAAATGTGTGAAAATTATTTTGCCAAGTATACCTCAAAGCTGTCTTAAGAAAAAAGGCACTTCTGTCCTGACACAACTCAGGGCCTGATTGGAGTGAGATGATCAGTCCCTCACCCTGTCTGCCTAACGGGAAGGTAGAAAACCTCTTACAGAAGATAAGATATGAATTTTTCATTTACAATGTCTGCCATGTAATAAAGAATTTCTAGACATGCAACATGTCAAGACTATATGATGGATAAAATGAGAAAAAGAAATATTAGACAAAGGATGCAAACCCCAGGTGATGTAGGCATCAGAGTTACCAATAAAGGCTATAAAATACTTTTAATACATTCAAGAAAATAAGGAAATGATGGGAGAATATAAAACAGGGTCAAGACTTTCACCAGAGAAATATAGTGGAATGTATTTTTAAGAAAAATCAAACAGATACTCTTAGAACTGAAGCTTTCAGCTCTGGAAACAGGTAAACAGAGCTAATTAGGATCCCTTTTAAGTAAAACTTTCAATAATGCCGGATAAAATACAACAACAAAAGTAACACAGAGCTAACTATGGAGAGAGAAGTTCCCAGGTGACAATACAAAGAGGACATTTAACGCCAAAATGGTAATCTTGTGAGCTGATGCCACCTCACCCTGGAGGGAAGGGGTTTTCATCTGCACATAAATAGGGATACAATGTCCATTTAGGAAACAGGGTCCATACCAGATGTAGAAGAGTCTTCCTTTATAGAAACCTCTGCATAAGACGTATTGGAAGACTTGCCTCTTCACTGAAAGGGAGACTCAAAATTCTCCACATGTGCACACAGGAAAGGGGTGAAACAACCAGTTCTCTAGGGAAAAACAAAGTCTCCCTTAAAAAAATCTAATCTCCACACCCCTGCTTTATATGAATGTGGAATCCAAATTGATACTCCACTTAAGATTCCGGAATTCCCAAACCGAAAAATATAATAATTCATGGTTGATCATATCACTTGGAGCCTTAGGATAAGCAACACAAAATTGTTCTCTAGGGAAACTTTAAAAACCAGGATGTAAGGGACAATCATAGGAAAAAGTTGTACTCACTATAGAGAATCTCCCACATCTCTACACACACACAGACACACAACTAAAAACAGAAGGAAATGAGTGCCACAGGGAAGAAAGAGCTAACCGTAAAACACAGGATGATTAATATTCCAGAGCCTAAAATTATGAAACAATCTAAGAGAGAGCATAAAATAAGTATGACTGAATCATTAAAAGATAAAATGAATCTTATATAACATAATGAACAATCAGGACATCATGAAAAAGAAAACAGATCAATTTTTTAAAGAACTAAACAGAACTTATGGAAACAAAATACAGATATCATTTGGTATATAAAATTCAATGTATGGGTTAAGTAACATTTTAATCTTCAATATCTAGGGTGTTCATTAAAATTCAACAGTAATCTCTAAAGTAATTGTTTAAAAAGAGAATAAAAATAAAGAAGTCAAAATGAAGAATGCAAAATAGGCCGTTCACTATTCTAAGTTCTTCATCTATTTTATCACTTAATCCTCACATTCTTTGAGGTGGATAGTACTTTTTGTATATGAAGAAAGTGAATCTCAGAGGGATTACATATCCTGGTTACATGGTTAGCGAGGGAGGGAACCAAGCCCGGATAGGCTGTCTCTAGATGCCATGCTCTTAACAGTGACTGCAAGGTATATAACAGGCAGGAGAAAAGCAGAGCAAAGCAAATAGAATTCACAAAACAAGATGCCAGAAATAAAACATCATCACTAATCACAATGTATTTAGATGAAATAAATAATGAGTTAAAAGATTTACAGATTTCATTTGTTTACCTGAGACAAAGCAGAATTAAAACTTAAAACTGGTTGAAAGCTTAGAAGAACAACAGAAAGAAGTCAAAAGTTAGAGCCAGAAAAAGAGACACATGAGAAATACTAATCAATGGAAAGGGAATCACTCAAGCCTCCCTCAGGTTCATAGGTACCTGAAACCCACCTTGGCCTGACACTTACCAGCTCTGTGCCTGAGCGAAACTCTCAGTCCCCCGGAATCTTCGTTCACTCACCTGTGAATGTAAGGAACGATCCCTCCTTCCATCCGGCCAATTTGTATTGACTGCTGTGCCACAGGTACAGGTCAAGCCACCTGAGGTCCGTCAGTGAACAAATAAGGATCCTTGTCCCTGTAGGACTGAGGAGGAGCAGAACATAAACTACAGTCGTGACAGTCATGTGAAATATATGGTATTCTAGAAGGTGATAGAAATAATATGATCAGGGAGAGGGGGTTTCTGGGGCAGAGACAAGGGGAAGGCAGTTTCCAGGTTAAAATGAGATGGCCAGAGCTGGGCTCACTGAGGACCTTGAGAACAGGGTGCTAGTTGCTGAGCTCCCTCTAACACAGCACCGCACACTGGGTGACGTGAACCACAGAGGCTCACTGTCTCACAGACCTGGGGGCGGGGAGTCAACAGGCAGGGTGTCAGCAGGGCAGGCTCCTCCTGAGGGCTGGGAGGGAGAGGCTGGTCCAGGCCTCTCTCCTTGGCTTGGAGACGACCATCTTCTCTCCACATCTCATCACGTCATCTCCCATGTACACTTGTCTCTGTGTCCACATTGCCCCTTTTTATCTGGACACAAGTCATACTGGATTAGGGCCCACCCTAATGACCTCTTCTTAACCAATGACATCTGCAACAACCCTATTTCCAAATGGGGTCATGTTCTCTAGTCCTGGGGTTTAGGACTTCAGCATATGAGTTGGACAGAGACCGGCCAGGGCAACAGGCCTGTGGGTGCATGTCTGATATCCCCAAGGGACAGCAGGGAGGCCAGTGTGGCTGGAGCGGAGTGAGCCAGGGAGAAAACCGGAGATGAGCTCAGCTTGGGGAGGGGGAGGAAAGCTGTAAGGTCACCATAAGGACTCTCGCTTCTTCACTGAGTGAAATGAGAAGCCATTGCAGGATTTTGAGCAGAGAAGATCACACCCAGGGTCTCAATCATGCCTGACTTAGGTGATGAGGATGAAAATATTTAGGCTTTTGAGCTGATAATAGTTAGACTACATGTTGGACTTTGAGTTGATGGTGTAGTAAATGAGACTCTGGATGGTGTTGGGATGAGGTGGATGCATTTTGCATGTGGGATGGACAAGAACCAGTGGGGCCAAAGGGAAGAACTCGGTAGAATAATGGCCCCCATTATGTCCACGGTCTGATCCCTAGAACCTAGGAATGTCACTGTGCATGGCAAAAGGGACTCTGCAGGTGTGACTGTCAAGGACCTTGGGATGGCAGATCACTGTGGGAAAGCAAACGTCATCACGGAGGTCCTTAGAGGAGAGAGGCAGATTGGTCAGAGACAGAGATGTGATGTGGCAGCAGAAGTCACAGTGACACAGGGCCCTGGGCCAAGGAGTGTGAGCACCTCTGCAAGCTGGGAAAGGTAGTAAGATGAATCCCTCCCAAGAGCCTCAGTGTGGAACGTACCCTTGGCCACACGTTGGTTTTAGCCCACTGACATTGACTTTGCATTTCTGCACCTTAGAACAGTGAGACAATGGATGTGTGTTACTTTAAGCCACTGAGTCTGTGGTCCTTTGTTACAACAGCAATAGGAAAAGATCTCAGGAACCAACATGACCATGAACCCCAGGCTGCCTGCTGTGCCGGCAGGAAGTCCTTTGTCTCTGATCCTGGGGGAGTGTCCTGTATTCTGGCAGCATCCACAGACTACCTCATGCTAACCTGGCAGCTTGCAGGGGGTCAAATCTTAACCCTGCACAGTTCTTGATATTTAGTTAATAAAAAAGATGGTGTCATCATGGGTATTTTTCCATCTTTTAAATACACTTCAGTCTTCTAATTGAAAGACTGTGTAAATAGTTTTCAATCTTAATAATAAATAACTGTGGTTTTATTTGGTTACTTAAATTATGAATAATAATATTCACATTAGTAAAAGTTATTAAAATCAACATTTTTCAATGAAAATATCAAATTTCTTTTTGCATGAACATGTATTAACTACAAGAAATGTTCCATGCTTTCTTCTACGGTTTAGAGTTAGAGTCTTAAAGAATAATATTTTCCTCAAAAGATATTATGGCGAGGGGATTTCTTTTGGTGGTACAGTTCCTACATAAAATCTGGTGCATGGCTCAGGCCACTGGGAATCTAGAGATGATAGAAATAAGGAGGCATTATAAACACAGAACAATTTTTAAAGGAATTAAACAACTGGATGTGTGAAAACAAAGAATCTGAGAATATTCTAGTGAAATAAATGTATTTTTCAGCTTAAGCAAGACACTGGGTGAATAAATCTAAAATGAAAAAACCACCCAGAGATCAGCAGTGAGTCATGCATGCAGTGTGACTGATCAAAACCAAGTTGTTTCCAAACCAGTGTGCAGGCTTGATGCCTTCATGAATCAAGTCTGTGTGGCACCAGGCCATCTCGAATACATGTTGATGAGGTATTTATAAGCCCTTCACCATCCCAGCACAAAGCCCACACATGAGCCCCAAGACCATCACCTACACATCTGCAAAACACACAGCATGGTGAATAGCACTTTTCTTGTTCAGTAGCCGGTGGCAGGGCACTGTGAGCAGACAGAGATACAGGGACACAGAGACACAGAGGCACCACCCCTCACTCAGCTGATAACCTTCCGTGCATTCCTGGGGACAGGATTGTCATAAAATGCACCATGGATTGATCTTCCTCCTAGGAAAGGAACGGTAGTTCTGTCCTCAGGTTGGAGCAAGGGTGGCTGGGGTATCTCAGAAGAGCTGTTTCAGCACAACCAATAGAAATGATGGCCACCGTGACCACAAGAGACGTCCCCTGCCATCTCGGTAGGCACTTGGGCTCCTGACAAAAGCTGGGCTCAGTAAAGGGTTGAGTAGAAGGCACAGGCCTGAGGGATGCCCCAGCAAGAGACAGGAGGTAGGGCCTGGTTTATACTGCTCTGGGTGTATCACAGCCTCATCCGAATAAGAAATCAGAAATTTGAGAAACAGCAGAGCTGGGATGGATCACCTACTCCAGACTCCTCTCCTTACAGTTAAAAGGGTGGCAGCCCTGAGAGGCAAAGCAACGTGCTAAAGGCAGAGCATGGATGTGGCAGCGCCAGATGAAATGCACCGTGCCAATCCCCATTCAAGGCCGCTAACATTGAGTATGGGCCAAGGTTTCCAACTAGGAGAATGAGACAGTGTAAATACTTTGTTCCCCCCAAAACCCCAAATGTTTTTTAAAGGCACAAAACTCACCTTAACTAGCTCTCTTCTGAGGGGGCTCTCTTCTGTCTCCGTCTTTCTGTCTGTCTCCATTTCTCTCTCTCAGACACAAACACATACAATTTTGTGAAAGGGGAATTCCTGCCATACAAAGACAAACTTCACATCTTCAGAAAGACACTTGACAAAGCACGTTTCTCAATTCAAGTCTATGTGTGAGGTCTGAGCAACTGGCTTATCTTCTAGAACAATTGGTGGTTCCAAAATCAGGAGATCATCTTCCCCAAAGGAAGAGTTCTGGTCCGTGTTGATGAAGTTGGGGATGTCACATTTCATGAGCCCGTTCAGCTCCTCCTCTGGCCACCTGCTGCATCTGATGTCTTCCTGGAGCCAAATATCACTGTCAAGGGCTATGGTTGGGATACCAGTTTTGGCCTTGTACAAGCGGTCTACTTCATTGACATAGCAGTGAAAGAGGGACCTAGATTCGTCATTGCCCTGTCAGAGAACACCTTGGGCACCAGCGGTCTTCCAAAGTCTGACACAAAGCTTTTCAGTCTGAATCTCTTCTCGGGAGACTCTGCATTGCTATAAAGAAAACCAAAATAAAAGATCGCTCACACTTTAGCTCAGTGACCTGAAGACTCATAGTTTTTGCCATCTACTGAGTGCAAGTCCCTGCACAGAGTATGCTGACAAGCACTGGAAGTGAGAGACATCATTTCTGAACACATACAATTAAACCCAAGGCAAAAGTCTCAAGTGAGGGACCTTGGACCATCCTGAAAAGACATCGTTCCCTGAGAATCCTCAGTATTGCTGAATCGCACACCAGTGTTTCTCATTGGGACACTCAGATCATCTTCATCAGAATTAGTTAAAGTGCTTCTTAAAATGCAGAATTCTGGGGTGCAGACCCTCAGCGTCTCCAGAGGTAGGGACCTGTAGTCTGTATTTTTAGAGCAGCCAAGATCACTGAACACGCTCAGGTTTAGCACAGCGGTCTACATCAGGTCACCTGAGCATCGACAATGCTGTCTCACATGGTGGGCGTGTTGCCATGTGTGTCAGGGTTCTGTCCTATCCACGAGACTCCCCTGATTCTCAGAACTGACAGTGCTGCCCCATTGGGCAAGAAATACCACCATTTCACAATGCATACGCAGGGCGCCCGACTGACAGATACAATCAGTGATGGGAGAGGGGACAAAACTCATGTTCCTGATCCCTTGTTTCACTTACAATGGGACAAATGATCAATTCAAGTGTAATAAATCAGTGAATGAGTGAATAACATGACTCTCGTTAGTCCCATGAGTGCCTGGAATAGTGAGCCTGGGCACACTGAGAACCATAACAGCCCATCTACTTAATTGCCATCCTTCCCAGATTTGTGTAAAGGTTACTTCCACCCAGGCAGTGACTCCTGAAGGGCAAGAATCATGTCTGAACACACTCTCAAATCCAGAACAGAACCTGACAACAATTAGGCTCTGGAGTCTGTGTTTAGCGAGTGTGGAATCTCAGTGATTCCAGCTCTTAGACCTTGCCTTCCCATCCCACCCCTCACGATATGGCCCTTATGACCAGTTCTCCCGGGGCTGGGGCCACGGAACTCATTTACAGGACTGGAAGAATCTGATCATGTAAACCACCCAACAGAATATCATCAAGAGTCACCTGCATTTCAGGGATCAGTAATCCCAGAAGCTTTGCAGTTCAGGCAGCTGAGGGATTTTTATATCAGCTCTGTCTTCTACTGTGACTGCCTGGGTGACATCAGACAAGGAATTCTCAAAAGCCTGAGCTTTTCCTTTCAGGAATAATCTACTTAACAAATCTCATTGACCATTTAACAAATGTGATGTGAAGATCAATGATTTACACAGGAGTACAACATTCATTAGGTCGTGGATTTTGAATCCGAGAAAAATCATTTGAGAAAGATTGACAGAATGTAGCTTTAATGCAAATTTAAGTATTCTTACCTTTCAGCAAATCATCTTCTTCCCCTACTTATCACTTCATCCAAGTTTAAAAGATGTTTGAGAACAGGGATGATTGTGCCAGGAATCTGTGACCCAATAACCTAAAATGTCACCTAGGAAAAAAAGGGGAGTAACACATTTTTAAAAAGTATGGTGAGGACAGCAGCGCCACCCCCCAACTCCACACTAAGGAGCTCTGAGTAATAGCTTTCCTGCCTGCCTTGGGCATCAGCTGATGTGAAAACCCACCTAGAAACCACACTGTCCAGCAGCTTTTCCGTAACACAGGCTACACTTTCTCAGAATTAAGAATTGGGTCCAGTAACCCCTTCGCTGAAGAATAAAGACAAAGGAGAACAAGAGAGTTCTGCCCCTCCCCAGGGGAGAGCCCAGACCTTGGGCTGCATGCACTGCGCCCACCTCCCAGGAGAAGGAAAAACTGGAGAAGGACGTCCTGCAAAACTAGGGCAGCAAAGGTAGAGATGGGAACAAATAGACCAGCTGGCCTGGGACAGCCCCCTCCGTCGCTGCCTTGGCAGCTGCCTCTGTTCCCTCAGCACATCCTGCCCACCTCAGGTGGCTAAGCTGTCAGGGAAACTGTGCTTTAAGACCTGGGGCAACAGAGGCTGCCCCCAGGCCAAGCTGCTGGGGAGATGGGAGCTAAACCACCAGCTCCGAAGCGGCAGGCTCCATACCTTCGACATCACCCCGCCACCCCCGCACCTTAACGCACCCCCGGGCAATATGACCCTGAGAAATGTGACCTGGGAACGAGGGGCGGCAGAGGCCACCCCCATGTCAGGCCTCCAGAGAGATGGGAGATTATCCTCCAGCTCAAAATAGGCAGCACCCCTCTCCTCCCCACCCCCTGATCTCACCGCGCCCACCTCCTAGGAGCAACCTGACCTGGTGTGGTGTGTCAGACGATCATGGGCGGGAGAGGCCGTCCCCAGGCCAGGTCAGGGGAAAGGAGAAGAAGTGGCCCCATTAGGCAGCTGCGACGGCTGGCTGACCCTGCCCCTCGACCTCATCGCGTCCGCCTCCCAGGAGCAAGCTGACCTGGAGACGGGCATCCGGCTTCTTGGGCAGCAGAAGACACCCCCAGGATTGGCCGCGGGGAAGAGGGGAGCAAATTGACAAGCTCCGCGATGCAGGTCCTCTACATCCGCCTTCGCCACCCTCGCACCTTAAAGGCAGCGCCCAGGGCGACCCTTCCCAGCAGGCTGAATGGGACAGGTGTGTCTGGTGATCTGGGGCAGGAGAGACGACTCCCACACCAGGCCATCAGGGAGATGGGAGCCAATCCACCAACTCCCCAAGGCATCCCCATCCCCCCGCATCAGCCACCGCTCCTGCCCCCTGACCTCACGGTGGCCGCCTCTAGGGAGCAGGCTGACCTGGAGATGGACGTCCGGTGAACTTGGGGCAACAGTGACCGCCCCTAGAGCAAACCATGAGGGGAAATGGGAGCAAATGGACCAGCTTCATGGGAAAACACGCCGCTGCTGCCACCACACCCAACGTACCACGCCCGCCTCCCAGGGTCAGGCCAACTAGGATACACGTGTCCCGTAAGCCAGGGCAAGAGAGACCGCCCCCAGGACAAGCCGCGGGGAAGATGGGAGCAAATGGGCCCGCTTCCCCGCTGCAGGCCCCCGACCCCCGCCACCCCTGCACCCTGATTACCCTGCCTCCTGCCCCCAGTTAGCTAAGTGGGACAGGGGTGTCCCGGGACCTGGGGCAACAGAGGCCGTCTGCAGGCCATGCGGTGCAGACATGGAGCTAATACACAAGCTCCCCCGGGGCAGCCTCCCTATCCCCGCAGCCACCACCTTCCAAGCCCCCTGACTGCACTGCACCCATCTCCCAGGAGCAAGCTCACCTGGAGACCGGGGTCCCGCCTCTAGGGCAGCGGAGGCTGCCCCCAGGCTCCGCCGTGGGGGAGAGCGGAGCGAATTGACCAGCTCCCCCGCGGCAGCCCCCTACCCCCGTGGTCCCCACACCTTAACGGCACCGCCTCCACTCCCCACTCAGCAAACTGAGTGGGACAGGTGTGTGCGGCGATCTGGGGCAGCAGAGGCTGCACCCAGGCCCGGCAGCCGGGAGAAGGCAGCTATTCCACCAGTTCGCCAGGGGCAGCCCCGCTCCGCCCCCTTGCCGCTGCCAACGCCTGCTGACCTAACCGCCCCACCTCCCAGGAGCAAGCTTAATTGGAGTCCAACATCTGGCGAATCTCCGGCGGCCAAGGCCCCCCCAGGCCAGGCTGCAGGGAAGAGAAGTAATCGACCGGCTTGCCCGGGCAGCCTCCCACACGCCGCAGCCGCAGCCCCCGCCGCCCCAAACCATTGCACTAGCCTCCCGGGGTCAGGCTGACTGCGAGGATGTGCACTTGCCTGAGCACCTCCCTGCACCCCTACATTCCCTGTACCTCTGCACCCCTGACACTCTCTGCACTGCCTGCACCCCCACATCCCCTGAACTGCCTTCACCCTCCACAGCCCCTGCACCCCTGCCACCACTTACACCTTTGCACTGCGTACACTCCTGCACCCCTGTATGTCCCACACACCACCTCTTGGGCCTGTGGCAGTGTCTCTGCTGTTAGACCAATGCACAGGAACTCACATATTTGCCAGTATATGATGCATCAGTGGACGTCTGGGGTTGGCTGCAGGAAGGTACATGTTCCCGGTCTCTAGCCTGGGCCACTACGGTGATCTCTGTGAGGTCACCCAGGACGGGCTCAGAGATGCTGTTCTCTGGGAAGAGAGGAGTAGAAACCGGTCTTGAGGACAGAGCTGTGCTCACCAGGCCGTCCACGCTTCATGTTTTACACAGGGCTTCGGAGAAGTGAAATGGATCCGGCCAAGTAAGACCTGCCTGCTGTGCGCCCACCTCAGTCCTGGGCTCTGAGGCAGACCGACTGGCTCCCACCATCAGGACACAGTTTGGGCACCTGAATGGTCCCTTGGAGGCATCCTATCACTTCTCAGGAAGAAGTCCGGCTGCTTCCTCCCTATGGCCCTCCCTCCCACTGTGCTGGCCTCAGGAAGGTTCCTTATTTGGGGAAGAAGGCAGCCCACCCCCTACCCCACCCCTCACCTTTCTCTAACCCAGGCTGGTGCTTTCTCTGCCCTTCAGAGTCTGGAAAGCCATTTCTCTTCAGGTATGTCCCTTCTGAGATGGACTTGCTTCCACTCAATTCTAGGCGAGGATGCACCATGGAATGCACTGGGTAAGAGAACCAAAATAAATAGTTTCTTCTGTGAGGTTTTCTGTTTATCTACTGGGATGAGCTGTGTGTAGTTTGCTACATCTATTCGTGCGAGAGGCTAAAGCTGCCTGTGTGTCCTTGTTTTCATCCGCCTGCTGTCTTTGGGTTTTTCCTAGAACACTCCTGAGACATTTACTTCTTTTAGTTTTATTCCTGTTATTACACAGGGGCCCTACTGTCATGGAGGTAAGGTGTTGGGGGAGCAGGACAGAGCAGGGCATCTGTAGTCCTGTGATTAGTTCTCATTGAGCTTGTGCCCTGAGCTGTGACCTCCACAAGTGTGTCTTTCCCCCCACCCCAATTTGGGTGAGACAGAAGGGATTTCCCTTCTCCCAGGTTGGTTAGGCTCTGGTAAAATAATTTCTCATTAAAAAAAAAAAAAAAAAAAACTTCCCCAAATGAAACAGAATGTTTTGGGTGTATTTCAATAGAGTTATTTTCTTCTTTCCAGGCAGGAAGCATGAGGAGTTATCCTCTGAGGCCTTCATTCTGAGAACAGGACACGGTCCTGGAGGTAAAATGCATGAAAAAGAGCAGGGGGCCCCTCTGACTGGCCCCCTGGAGTTGTCACACTCAGACTTCCCCACGCTGAGACTCCCACTGGCCTCAGGGACCTGTTAAATCTGCCTGCTGTTACAAAAGCGGGTTCTGACCTGGGAGCTGTGACTCTCCAAGCCTGCCTGGCTGCCTCTCTGGGTTGGGAGCAGATTTTCCCCTAATTTTTCTGGGATCTAAGAAGTATAGTGGGATTGCAGCTCCCTCAGCCCTGGTGTTGTTTTCAGGACAGAAGGAGCAATTTCTGAGCTCCACACGTGCTGGAACAGAGGCTGGAATCCTCCCCTCCTCTGCCTCTGTGCAATAAGTAGCTGTGATTCTAGTCGAGTTTCTGAAGATGTGGATTTAAACACACACATCCCAGCCCCTACAGGAGCACACAGTCCCATAAATCCCCCCAGGTTCCACTGGTAACTACGGAGCCGATGGGGACACGGGTTTCGGGACCACAGAGGCCTGACTGCACGACTTGCTCCGTGGCCTATTAACGTGGTTGCTCTGGGCCTTGTCTGAAGTGGCTTGCTTACCGCACCTGGTACATGGGAAACACAAAATAAGTACTAGAACCTTCACTTTTTCTCCCTCCAGGGCCTTCAAACATAGAAAGTTTAAGTGAACTCAGACGGCCTAGTCACCGCAATAAGGTCCGTCCAGCCTGGCTCTCCTGAGTGATGGGCACTGACTTGCACCTTAACTCGGAACAGTAGGGGAACTGCCTTCCTCTAACTGGGCGTCTCCCCACACCAGGCATTCCCTCAGCTGAGACGGAGCCAACTCCCCAACTGAGGTGTGTGCTGGTGGCTTCAGTGTGACCTGGCCCTGCCGGGACATGAACCTGCAGTGAGGTGGAGGGTCAGGAGGAGTGGGGTCCCTGCTGGGGCAGCAGGCGGCCAGGTAGCACCCTGCGCAGCCTGGTGCCTTGGGCTTCCCAAAATCTCCTACGGCCCCCGGGTAGGCTCTGGTCTGGGCCACTCCATGCACCCTCCCAGTATCTTTTCATTAAGTCCCTTTTTTGCTTTTATCAGCCAGAGGTGGCTTCTGTTGCTTGTTCAGTGAAACAGTGCATCAGGAAACCAGACTATTTCTAAGATCAGTAAAATACCAACTTCGGTCAGCTCGCCGGGCAGACCTTGCAGCACAAATTCCCGCACAGGGCTGTGCAAATGCTTTACGTGAAGGGTCCTCATCATCTGTCTTCAGAGATGCAGAAGCTGGTGGTTCAGGTAAAACCTCAGGGATTTAGGAATCCAAAGCTGGTTGGTTTCAAAAACTAACGGGTCGGACCAGACCCCTAAGCTGTGGTCAGAAGCCTGGCTCAATGTCACGCAGACTCAGCCCTCTAAGTGTCCGGTGGGGCCGGTTCTGTTCCCTTTACAGGTTCTCGTTAGGGAGTCACTGTAGCCCCTTACACTCAGCAGGGAATCCAGCCCTCTTAGCCCCCACCCTGAGTGTTCCATGACACAAATCTTGGGAGTGTTTAATTTTCATCTTTGTTTAGGAGGATGGAGGTGGGGCAAGAGGAGAGATAAATTCACACTTAGTGACACCAAGTCACAGCCAGTACCTCCTCCTCGGAGAGCTATGTGCTCCCACAGTGGTGGCTGGGGGGCTGGGCAGAGCCCCTCCTCTGGTCACAGAGGGACTCACTCCTCTGACTGCAACTGATGGGTTGGACAACCAATCCAGAGGGGACAGAGCATCTTTCCCGGTAATTTGGAACTGACACACAGAAATTAATTTCACTCATCTGGGGATTGGGAGGAGGGTGGGAATCAAATGAAACCAGAGCAGGAGAGAAAGTTACAAGTGAATGAGAGAGAGACAGAGAGACTGAGCTTGTGAGAGCAAATAGTGGGAAGGAAGGAAAACAATGAGGGGACAGAGGAATTCCAGCTCCTGGCTGTCTAGTGTGTCCCAGCCCATCAACGAACCTGCGGGATGGTTAACATCATTCCAGGTTTGCAGATTAGGAAACAGGCTGAAAGAGACGGGGGTTGGCTTCGGGTACACAGTTAATTTAAGTGCCACTGGACCCCTCACTTCCCACTGCCTGAAGGCACCATGATCCTCACAGGGACCCTGCTGTGCTGACAGCCCAGCACCCTGATCAAAGGGACCCTGCGGGAGTGGGAACCTCTCTGAGTGTGGAAAGTTCCCTGCACTGAGATACCATGCATCAGCCGGCTCCCGCTCACCCCAGGTTAACGTCTCCCCAGCTTTGTAGTCCCCCGACCCGCTTCCCTCCCTGCCAGGCACCCCCATCCTTACCATCGAGTGTACTGCAGGAATTCAGGCACAGGGATGCCCAAAGCAACACGAGCCCACCGGCTGTACAAACAGCAGACTCCCAGCTCCACCTGGGCTCTATGGGGATAGTAGGTGTCCTCACCTTTCATGTATCTAAGGCAATCTGTTTCTTCAGCTGAAGGCTACAGAGAAAAATAAAAGTTCAAAAACATTGTTCAGTGAGGAATTCCTCCAAGGACCTGACTCCAGAGTCTACAACCAAGTGTGCTGGCCGCTCCTGCCCCCGGACTTGGGATGAAGGTGGATTATTGATCAGCACAATCGCCGGTGGCCCAGCTCCTGAGCTTGGCTGCCCAGAGGGGGCTGGGGGAATGGGTAAGGCCAGGGCACTCAGGAAGAGCACAGAGGCCCTGTCCTCACACCTCCGCACTTGTAAACCGTTCCCCAAATCTCAAGGCATTGGACAGAGTGCAGCCACCACAATAATGAGATGCTCCCATCACTTCACTCACTCCTGTAGGTTCACTTACGTGCTGAGCATCCACTGGGTCACAGGACATGACACACAGAATGGCCGATGGGACAGGCTTGGTACTTCCCCCTGGATCCTGTTCAATCTGATGGAAGAATGATCACTCATAAAAGGTTTCTCAAAAGGATACATAGACAGAAGGCAAATTGCAGAGTGAATCAAATTTTAAAATATAAATGAAGATCCCCCAGTCTCCCCACCTAAGGTTAACAGCATAAAGAAAATAGATCTTGCCTTTGATCACCAAGGAAGTTGTCACTCACTCTCAGGAGGAAAGGAGAGTTATTCTTTCAGCAGGACACAGAAGTGCTCCATCGGATTGGACCAGGACCTCTGCATTCATTCAGCAAATCTGTATAAGCTCCTACTACACATGGGAATCTAGTAACTTTACCCGTTCCCAAGGGTCTTGGGCTTTATTAGTCAACAAAATAGACACGACTCCCCATCACTGGGGGCTCAGAATTTTAGCAGAGGAAACAGGCAGCATGTTGGGGGTAGCAAGAGCTTGGGGAAAAATAAGAGTGATATGAGCAAACTCAGGTGATGGTGGTGGGGTGGGAGGCAGGCAGGAGGGAATAAGGCTATCCTGGCAGATCTCACGGAGTAATGAACTTGAAGCAGAATAGATCCGGAGGAAGAAGGAAGAGCCGGAACCAGAGGCCCCCAGAGTGATGGGGAGAGTGTAGGCGGAGAGGCAGAGCATGCCCGGTCCTGGAAGACTTTGGGACGACTTTGGTTCCTAATGGAATGGTGACCCTTTTAGTGAGTTTTGATGGGATGGGTGATGTCCAATTTATGCTTTTGTTTTGGTTTTTTTGGGGGGGAGGGTAATTTATTTATTTTAGTGAAGGTGCTGTGGTTTGAACCCAGGATCTCATGCATGCTAAGCATGCGCACTATCACTGAGCTACACCCACCCCCTCAATGTATGCTTTTATAGGCTCCCTCTGACTCTGTGTGGATGAGATTGTAGAAAAGCAAAGATGGAAGAAGTAGGCTATTTGGTGTCCAAGAAGGGGCTGAAGGTGGCTTCTAGGAGGGTGGGGAACAGGGAGTAGGTGGTTAATGAAGACAGAGTAGCCAGAATTTTCTAACAAGCTGGATTTGCTGTGTGTGTGTGTGTGTGTGTAAGAGAAAGAGAGAGAAAGAACATGGTTCCAACATCTGGACCTGGAAAATGGGATGGATGTCCTCTCCATCCACAGGGGATGGGATAAGATGGGGCTGAGCAGGTGGAAAGGGGCTGGAATCAGCTCAGTTCTTCAATGTCATGGTTAAGGAGTCTATTAAATATTGCCACAGAAATGCCTAATAAGTAGAGGAGTTTGGGTTTTTTTTTTCTTTCTTATTAACATTAAAAATATAATTTAAATGTATTGATTTTATTATGTGAATGAATTTGGAATTTTATTTCATGCCAAGGTATATGTTATAATAGCCAAATGGAAATATATATCAGAAAAGGGGAGAAATGAGGGCTTTCACATAAACTGACTGTCCATAACGTAGGTAAAATTTCAATAAAACCAGTCTTCATGCAAAAACTTTATCTTAGTGTTACATAAAATTAAATGAAAAAGGACTATGTTGATGTATCATTATTTCATGTTACATAACAGCCCCAAACAAACACACTGTTTAAATATGAGGCTTGTAGAAATACTATTCACTTTATTGACATAAATACATAAATACAGAAAGGTTCTAAGGTAGAATAAGCATCTTAGTGGAAATAATAGAGATCTGAATATTTTACATGATATGTATGGACTGATTCAAAATTTGGAAAAGTAATTTACACAGTAGAACATATGTATGAATGTGAAAGCAAGATGAATGAAAGAAAAAGAATATGAGTATCAGGGAGAGAGTTCCAAATGGAAAGGGCAAATCAGGGAGTTTGGACAAATCGAGAAATTGATGGCATGTCAATTTCCAAGTCTGGTTGCTTCCGCCAAAGGTATAGCAGAGAGATAGAGGAGAGACCCAGGACCCAACTCCGGGGCACGTTCGCAGTAAATGTTTGGAAAAAAGAGGAGACGTTGGCAAAAGACCAGCCAGTGGATCGAAAGCAGAGCAAAAGGCTGGAGGCCAAGTAAAGCAGGAACACGGGGGAGGAGGGATGGAAGAGCTGGGTCAAATGCTGCCAAAGGGCCATGCATGATGAAGACTAAAAACTGACCACTATATTTAGCAATGTGGGGTCACTGATGGCCTTGACAGAGAAGTTTCCATAGAGCGATGGATCAGGGGAAAAGCCAGAGTGGGTGCAAAAGGGGATGGCTCAAGAGAATATGTAGACAGTGAGTTTAAACTACTCATTAAAGATTTGCTGCAAAGACATGGGGTGGCAATTGGTGGGGGCCAATTAGGGTCAATGAGTGCTGTTTGTTTCTTTTAAAAGGATGGACTTTTATATACTGATGGGAGCCAACTAGCAGGAGAACAAAATAGATGAGGTAGTAACAGAGAGGATGGATGTGGGAGAGACAGCCCGGAGAAAACTGGATGGATGGGCCCCCTGGCGACTTTTGGATGATCTGGCTTTCGATGTCACATGTAATAAGAGGTGGGGAAGCGAGAGTGAGGTCACAGACATCAGAAAGCGAGCGGATGTGCTAGGAGTTGCTGGTTAAAATTCTCTCTGTTGGCTTCAGTTTGCTTGGTCAAAGTAGAAAAGTAAACTTACCAGCTGAGGAACGAGGAGGAAGAGTTACTGAAGTAATGAGCAGAAGATACGAAAGAGCCTTCTGGGACAATGGGACAGTGAAAAGAGCAGAGGGAGATGGGGGGAGTGTGCTCTCAGAAAGTTACATTTTATCTTTGAGGTCCCCAATTGTTGGATGTGTGATTGTCCTTCCTGCTGTCTATGAAATAAAAATTGAGTATGGTTCAGGGAAAATGTTATTTCATTCTAAGAGGCTGCCTGTTTCTCAGGAATGGTCATCTTAAACTGCACACATTACAAAAATGTTGAAAAGAAGAACTTGTGTACCCAATGACCCACTATTTTCTATAAATTTGGTTGCTATTTAGTTCCCCTATCAATACCACAGAATCAATACTGCCTAGGATGGAGATACATCGATGCTTAAATGGAAATGAAATCTGTATCTTTTTCCTAAACTCCATGGCTTCCTTAACATCCCATTCCCCTTGGAATTTAGTGGTGTCTGGTATAAGAATTGAGAAACAGTTTGAGAAAATCCTGGCTCAGAATTACACAGCACAACCTCAGTTCAGTATACAGCCGTAAAAATGTTTAGAAGCAAAACTCCATAACTACTCTTAAAGAATTTTGCAAACCTGGGCCTGCCCAGATGTTTCCAAACTGGAAAGGTACTCCAATCACTTGACCGGTACGGGAACCAGAGGCTGGTCAGCCTTTTCTGTAAAAGCCAGACAGTAAATATTTTCAGTTTTGCAGATCATTTTGTTGTAACCATGCAGGTCTGCAATAAGAAAGCGAAGAGCACTGGGAGACAGGAAACAAATGGGCATGCCCACACCCACCCTTCCACTCAGGGCAGCTTCTCTGTGGTGGGGAGCTTTGCCACAATGACTTGTTTCTTTGTTTCCATTGGTTTCTTTGTTTCCACCTTACTGCTCAAGCTCAGAACTTCAAGTGAGCATGGTCCTTCAGCATCCATGCAGAGAGAAGGCTGAGTGGGGGTGGGGACCCCACCTGACAGAGGAGAGATGGCTTGTCACCATGACATGAGACAATCACAACTTCCGGGATGAAAGGGAACAAAGATAAGGGAGGGGAACAGCAGTGGGACCCCTGGGTCACCTGCCAGGCTTGCTCTCCCTCCACGGCCACCCTGGGGTCCTGGGTGGTGTTGGAACTCAGCTACAGTGGTTAGGCTGAGGTGACTCAGGATAAACGACCCTCTGTCTCCACACCGGATTCCAAACGCAGCCTCAATTAGTCTACCCTCTGAGTTTCTGGAACTCAGCTGGAAGAATACATGATCAGGCCAGACCCAGAGCCCAAGCCAAACACGACAGGGGTCACGTGGGGTTGTAACCCCATGCTCAGTGGTAGGGGACGCCTTGCAAATCTGCAGAAATCCCTGTTCTGCCTCATTCCTGGGGGAAACCCCAGATCTCCTTCTGCTCTGTCTGTTCTTCTCTTGATGCTATTGTCCTGGATGGATGCAGAGTCCTTGAACCTGGCCCTCCAAACGTACATAAGCAGCCTGTTCAATAAAACAAATTATGCCCTTTTTCACATTTCCCAGTTTTTTGATTCCAGAAATTTTGCAGGACTCATTCTCACAGTCTCCTGTGCCCCCACCACTTGGTGGCCCACTGCTCATGGAAACACGATTTCCACAACTGCACCCTGCCTCCCAGCTGGTCAGAGGGGAGTGACCCACAAAGACACAGGTGTTTGTGAGGATCCTGTCCCCCAGCAGAAAGCCTACTCCTGGAGCCACGGACAGGGATCTGGCATCCTGAGCCGCTCAGCACTAATTCAAAGCCTAAACTGGGGGCCCCGAACATTGCTGAATGACTTTCTGAGTCACCTGGGCTGGAGGGGCCTGATTTTTCTTTCCAGGAATGGATGTAGCACAGCCTCCATTTTCAGGGCTGACATTCATGATGGATCTAGTTCCCCCAACTGCACCCCAGGAAGGAGAGGCCTTTCCATCCCACTGGTTAGAAACCCAGCCCAGGGGAGTTCTGAAGCACCGCATCGCTGTCAGGTCCAGCATCCCTGCAGAGTGGCCCCTGCCCCTGAATGAGCCCCTTCCCTGGGCCTTCCCTGCCCCGACATGACCACACCCCAGGTGGTGCTGGGGAAGGCAGGGAGTGCAGTGAGGGGTGGGGGGAGCAGAGCCCCTTGCTCTGGAGTGAGGGTTCTTGGGGAGACCACAGAGCAAGGCACACACCACCCCCACCCTATACCCCAAACTCTTAGCCCCGCCAACACAGGGGTCGCTCTGCGCCCTCTCACCGTGGCTCTCCTGTGAGTCTGCACCGAACCCGGCATCTGGCATCCCAGCCATACCTCCCCTCTTATGACAGATCCCTTCTTCTTGGAAACTGCCTAGCAGCGCGTATTCAAGGCCGGCAGCGGGCCTGGCGGATCTGCACTTCAGGTGCCCTACCTGGCCAGCCGTGCGTGCCTGGGCTCAGTCCTCTATCTTGCCCACCGGTAGCCTGGGTCCATGTCCGGTGCAAGCGGAGGCCACGGAGCCCAGGCTGATCCCCACACAGGGACAGGCGAGGGTGCACCCGCCCCGCTGCCCCGCTGCCCCGCTGCCCCGCCCACTGGTGGCAGCACCGCCCCAGCCTCCGGCCGGCGCCACCTGCAGGTCAGGACTTCCGCGCGGCCCCGTCCGCCACGGCCCCGCCCAGCTGCCCCATAAGCCTCCCCCTACCCGCGTCCTGGCCGCGCCCTGGCTCCCATTGGCTCCGCAAGTTCTGCCCTCGCACATCTAGACTCGGGAAGACACACGACACAAGCGCTAGGGGAGGGCCCCGCGGCGTTGCCATGGTTACAGGCGCCGCGCTCCGCGCGGGCCGGCGTGTGCTTCTGGGGCGGGGAGCGGGCTCCGGAAGTGTGCAGCTGCCCGGGACCGTGGCGGTGCTTGCTGCTGGGGATGGCGGCTTGCTCGGCCGGGCGACTAGTTCTGGCCTGGTCAGTAGGCGGCCGACATCCTGTCTGGGGCGGCGTCTCACAGATGGTAAACGTACGTCCGCGCCGTCGGCGGGGCCGGTGGACTTGAGCCGGGGTGGGATCGGGGTTGGGGTTGTGGCCGGGTAGTGCTGTGGTGCCGGGGAGCGTGTTGGGGCGGGGCGGGGCAGGGCTGGGGCACAGACTCAAGCTTTCCTCCCCCTCAGGCCCTGGGGCTGGGGCCGCGTGTCTGGGTCGCCCTTGGTGGCCGCGGCCTCCCAGAACCCACCGGGACGGGCAGGCGGAGGACCCCTCTTAGATGAAGCGGGTCCTTACCCGGGTTTTGAAGAGCCCCAGAGTCAGATGTTGGAATGGGGTGGTTTATCAGCCTTGTTTATCTGCAGGGAAATTTCAGTTCCATCCAGATGTTGGTTCCTTCAGTCAACCTCAGGAATAAGACACAAGGGTCAGTGCCGATAAGTAGTTATCTAGGGCTTGACTCAAAATAAACTATGCGGGGTGTAGGGATAGTACATGGGACCCTCTCTCTTGAAGTTAGCAGTCTTCTGGGATTAGAGGCCCCAGCTGAGGATTACATCCTCATCTGCAGTAATGGAGGTTGTGAGAAACACACAGAGAAGGGAGGGGTGTTTTGGCGGTAACTCATTACAGAATCCAGGACCCTTGCCTGGCTCTTGTGTAGAAGAGTCTCGCCTTGAATAGGGCAGCAGTTATCAAAGTGTATCCAAGGCCCCTGAGGTGCAAGACCATTTTCATAGAAACGCCGGGATGTCACCTGCCTTTTGCACACTCTTGCTTTCCCGAGTTCCTGTGGAGTTTTCCAGGGAAAACCTGGCCTGTGATATCACAAAACAGGGAAAGCAGAGGCAGATAGGAGAATTCGGCTCTCACCAGTCCAAAAGAGATTTGCAGAAATTAAAATCACTGCTCTTCTTCTCACTAATGATTTTTGTTTTGAAAAATAGAATTATATTTTAAGAGTATTAATGGTAACATACAGTAGATTGTTAATATTTTTAAGTGAATTCATACACTTTTTCTAACTTCTTATTTAACTTCTAACACAGGAAATATTGATAGATTTAACTCACATAAATAGCAGCCTTTTGGAGTTCTCAGTAATTGTTAAGAGTGTATAGGGTTCTGTAGAACAAGAAGTTTGAGAACCCCTGGAGAACGGGTGCTCAGGTGCTAGTCAGGTGCTTAGTGGTGTTAGACGGATGCCAAGATGTCTTCTGCAACTGCTCCCGGACTTGAAGTAATTGGCCACATGGAGATGGGTAGGCAGTGCCTCCACTTTACAAACCAGAAGCTGCTGAATGTGTCTGAATTGTAGGCCATGGGCTGTGCAGGGATTCCCGTTGTATCTGTTCTATCAAAGCCGGGATTCCTGTGCAGAGGCCTGGCCCTGAAGACCCGCCCTCCTTTGCTCCCTGCCAGGTACCTTCTGTGTGACTTCAACCCTCCAGAGGGCTTCAGCCTCCGTAGGAACGTCTGCATCCACATTGCCTTCCTCCTGAAGACCCTGCTGAAGATGGAGGAGCCGGTACTGGTGCTATCCCCTTGGGGCCACCCCTACAACTGGCAGAGCCCTGACATCAACCAGGTCTGGATTCCCTAGTACGACTCCTTTGACCTCCCAAGTCTCAACAGAAACATCCCTGACATTGAGTACGAGCAGTTCATTGCAGGTGAGGTGGTCATTTAACTGGGGCCAGGTGGTCGTTGTTCTGGTTCCGATCTGAACAACGGGCTTGTCGGTCTGCTTAGGGGCCCTGTTCATGTTTCCCACACTGTAGGTGAATTTGGTTTTTCCATAGTTTTTTCGGGAAAACAATTTGAAGTGTATGAGCTCTATGTCCGCTCACCTCTGAAAACCCTGGCCTCCTCGTGAGATGGAGCAGTGACAAGGAGGCCACTGCCACAGAGGCCTTGTCCCAGAAGTACTCACTCCCTGTGCTGTTTTGTTAGTTTCACGTATACAACATAGTGATTCAGTTGTAAATATACATAGTCTATTCTTTTTCAGGTTCTTTTCCATTATAGGTTGCAAGATACTGAATACTGTTCCCTGTGTTCTACAGTGAATCCTTGTCGTTTGTCTGTTTTACATATAGTAATTTGTATCTGTTAATCCCAAACTCCTAAGTTTGTTTTATAAGTCTGTGAGTCTGTTTTTGTTTTATAAATAAGTTCATTTGTATCATTTTTTTAAAATTCCACATATAAATGATATCATAAGATACTTGTCTTTGTCTGACTTATTTCACTTAGTGAGATAATCTCCAGTTCCATCCAAGTTGTTGTAAATGGCTTTATTTCCTTCTTTGTTATGACTGAGTAATATTCTGTTATATCTAAATACCACATCTTTATCCAGTCATCTGTCAGTGGACGTTTAGTTTGCTTCTATGTCTTGGCCATTGTAAAGAGAGCTCTTGTGAACATTGGGGTGAAGGTATCTTTTGGAATGAAGGTTCCCTCTGGATATATGCCCAGGAGAGGGATTGCTGTATTTCGTGATAAGTTTTTTTTTTTTTTTTTTTTTTTTGTCTTTTGAGGACTCTCCATACTGTTTTCCACAGTGGCTGCACCAAACTACATTCCCACCAACGATGTAGGAGGGTTTCCTTTTCTCCACAGCCTCTCCGGCATTTATGGTTTGTGGACTTTTGAATGATGGCCATTCTGACTGGTGTGAGATGATAATATTGTAGTTTTGAGCTGCATTTCTCTGATAATTGAGCGATATTGAGCATTTTTTTATATGCCTATTGGCCATTTGTGTGTCTTCATTGGAGAATTGCTTGTTTAGTTGTTCTGCCCACTTTTGGATTTGGTTGTTTATTTTTTTCTTATTAAGTTGTATGAACGATTTATATAGTCTAGAAATTAAGCCATGGTCAGTCTCATCTTTTGCAAATATTTTCTCCCATTCCATAGGTTGTCTTTTTGTTTTACTTATGGTTTCTATTGCTGTGCAAAAGTTTATAAGTTTAATTAGGTCTCATTTGTTTATTTTGGCTTTTATTTCTGTTGCTTGGGTTGCTTAGATTGCCCTAGGAAACCATTGCTGAGATGTATGTCAAATAATGTTTTGCCTATGTTTTCTTGTGAGAAGTTTATAGTGTCTTGTCTAATATTTAAGTCTTTAAGCCATTTTGAGTTTGTTTCTTTTTGGTTTTTTTGCGACTGTATTGTATGCTTTTGATTTGTGGTTACCTTATTCTTCAAATATATCAACCCATTACTATATCTATTTTCTTTAGACTGATAATCACGTAGGCTCCAACACATCCTAAGAATAATGAAGAAAAAAAAGAAAGAAAAAAATCTATATTTTCTTGCTCCCCTTTCCCATTTTTTTTTATTTTGATGTCCTTTTTCATTTTTACATTTTTATGTTTATTCTCTTATAACTCGTTATTGCATTTCCAACTATGGTTTTCCTGTTTCTATAGCACCCTGCTTCCTTTCTGTTTAAAATAGAACATTGTAATGTCTCTGTTAGATTCAATATTGCTGAGTTATCTCCCCTCCCCCTCCCTCTTCCCACCCCAGGCCTCTGAATACTAAGTCCAGGAAAGCTAAGTCCATTCTAACCTTCATCGGTTCTGGGAAAGCAATCTTCAGAGTGGGAAAAAACATTGAAAAATAATATTCTGTCAGTTGCTTTCTACCCTAGTCCAGAGATGAGAAACATCTGAAGGTGGAGGAAAAAAGTTGGAGGTGGTGAACACAAAGTCTTTTCTCCTTTTGCTACTGAAGAAATTGCTTTTGTAATTAGCGATGGTGCCCTTTAAATTGGTGAGATCGAGATTCCACAGCTTCAGCACCTGTGAATAACCAGCCGGGAGAAAGCTCTCTAGGGCCCCTGCAGTGGGAAAGGCAGCCCCTCTGAGCACCTGTAGTTCTGTATTCTTCCTGCCTCCACACGGGTTCGCTAGGCACCGTGCAGGACGGGGAGACCCCTGCTGTGTGGTGAGCCACAGGATCCCACACTTGAAGGACATAATGTAGAGTAGTGGGGCAGTCATATAAACAGAGGATGGTTGAGATCCAGGATAGTGTCCTGGAGTCCAGCAGGCGAGGCTGGTGGGGCAGATGGGGCCCTGGGGCATGGGCAGACCTTGAGGGATCTGAAGCAAAGATAGGAACCAAGAGACTGGATTCCTGTGGGGGTACGGCGCCCCCTGGAGGCTGTGGGGCAGCTCAGTGAGC
Source organism: Camelus dromedarius (assembly GCF_036321535.1). Lineage (NCBI taxonomy): Eukaryota > Metazoa > Chordata > Mammalia > Artiodactyla > Camelidae > Camelus > Camelus dromedarius. Next base: position 9,463,517 of record NC_087470.1, on the reverse strand, counting down.
CCAGGGGGAGCGGGCACTTCCCCAAAGCTGGGTTGACAGGTCACAACCAACTGGGGACCGAGAGGCACTGAGACACTTTTAACTTTTTGTCCCTCTTCCTGGAAAAGAAACTGCTGCCTGTTAAATAGCCTGTGTCATTAGTGAGAATTAAAGACATGAAGCAAGATTGCCTCAAAAGTCATCCATTGTGTAGTTGTTAATAAGTGTCAAATGCAAACTTGAATAGATGAAATGAAGCATTCATCAGAGGATTTGAAAATCCTTTAAAGTAAAAATTCTTGCTGCCTTTGTTCTTCATTTCAGGGTTCACTTGGTGATAATAATAGTAACCAAAGCAATAGCAAACCCTTACAGAACTCTGTCCTGCTGTTCCATGAACGCTGTGTTCATGACAACCCAATGAGTTCGCACCACTATGAGTTCCACTTTAAAGGTAAGGTCATTCATTAATCACATGGCTAATAAATGGCAGAGCTGGGACTTGAACCCAAGCTGTCTGGCCCCAGAGCCCTCTCTCAGCCCCTTCACTGCAGCTCATCACTTGGCATGCCCAACACAGGCCAGCATTTAAGAGCAGCGTGGCCTTGGCCAAGGCTGCTTCACCACTTGGTCTCTGATTCCTCATCTGTAGAATGGGGGTGTGGGCAGTGAACTCTGTGAGCTCAGTGATCACTTCCTCTGGCTCTGCTATTCTACTGTTTTGAGTTAGTTTGGTAAGTATCTGAGCCCCTACATGGCCCACACATGGGCTGGCGCTTTGCTAGGCTCTGGGTTACGGAGAAAAGTAAGATCAGCCTGCTTCTCTGAGGAGCCTGTGTCCCTCCACGGGAAGCAGCTGTGACGCCCAGGCTCCATCGCTGGCGGTCGGGGACTGGGCAGGAAAGTCTGATAAGAGAAGATGGAGACAGAGCCCCTCCAGGAACAGTGGTGGCCACACAGCCCTCAGGAGCGGGAGCGTCTGTCCAGGCTGCTGAGAGGGGGGTCCTCATGAGGCCAGTGGCCCCCCCAACCTAAGCCCTTAGGACAAAGATCCAGCCATACCTTCAGTGTCACCATAGAGCCAGTCCATCCTCATCACTGTGACCCTGTGCTCCTTTGTCCTGGGGCCTCTCTTCCCCCTACACCCAGAAGACTCTTCAACCTCTCTTCTCTGAGTGCCCCCTCACTTCACCCGTGGTCCCTGCTTCCTCGATAAACCATCTCTGGAGTTGACACTTTGCCCCCTCACAACCCCAGTTTGACCAGGAGCCTGGGTTGGCCTCCTTGTGCTCACTTTCCACCTTCAGATGATTGCTCCTCCCCTCGTGGGAGCACCTGGAAAGCCCAGATCCTTTCCTAGCAGTGCCTGTCACCCTGGCCTCCCTGCTCATCTGCCTCAGTCAGGAGCACCTGGACCACCAGCTCTGTATTGCCTCGCCTCCTACCATCAAGACGTCAATGTTCATACTCCCTCCTCCACCCAGTGTGGTCATTTTAGGGTCTTCTTCTCCGTCAGCCTGAGCCAGCCACCCCCAATTCACCCTACCCCCGGGCTCATACCTGGGCGTGTCTCCACCCAAGTTCCATGCTCTCTCCATTACGTGCCCACCTCTAGCCGTCCAGCTGCTTCTCCACCAGCCTCCCTGGCCCTCCTTCACCCTCACTGGGGCATCATGCACTGACTCTGCTTTCCTGCCTGTCCACGTTCCTCTTACTTCCACTTCCCCACCTTCCAGCTCTGCATCCACAGTCAGCACTCTCTTTGTGACAGACAAAACCCCCTTGAGCCTTGACCTTTTCAGTTCCTCACCAGGCCGACTTCCATCTCGGTTCACCCAGCTCTACTTGTTCTGAGCCTGCAGGCAGCAGGCTCTCCCAGCACAGGTTTCTAAGACTGCAAACCAATGCCCACCATGTTGCCGCTGCCAGGCAATCCTCCAGGATTTCTCTAGTGACCACATTTCCCCACTTATCACTCAGTGGTGTTAACATTCTCTGCTCTCTGCACACCTCGAAGCTTCCCTCTGTCTCTTCCCTGACTCCCATCAGATGGCCTTGCCTCCTGCTTCAGAGAGAATGACATGTTACTGGAAAGGAACTCACTCATCTGCAACAAATCTGCTCACCTCACCTTTTATCTGTCTCTCTCCCACCTGGACGCTAGCTGTAGTTGTTCTTAATTTAGTGAGTTTAGTTGACATATATACACAGTTAAAAGCATAGCACACTATAGGCCACATTCTAGGGCTTACTTTTTCAATTTAACATAGAGTGTGTGATTCATCCATTTCATTGCATGTACCTGCAGTTCATTTGTTTTAACTGATCTTAAATATTGTGTGTGTGAAAATAACACAAGGGAAGTGTAAGCCAGGATTCAGGATGGTGGTTATTTCCTATGAGAAGAGGCCAAGAGCAGGATAGGGAAAGAGGACACAGTATGTCACTGTCAATATTCCTGTTATGATGCTGGGTGATATGTTAATAACTGTGTCTTATAATATTAATTTTAATACATAAATACCTCTGACAGGCACCTACAATGAGAATGTGTCATGAACCAAGACATACAATGGGTAATATTACATCATTATTGTTATGTAATCTTGTTATATTATATATTAATCATAATCTTACATTATTTGTTATGGGTTATATATTACATAGATACATGAATTATATATTATGTATATAAACACCTACATATATATATATTATATACTATCTGCTAATAAATAAACAGAACAAATTAGGCTAGTATATCTTCTATTATGTATTATTTAATAAATAATAACATACTATATCCTGTTATATGACATGGCACATAATCTTTAATAAAATAATAAATCTGTCAATATATATTGGTAATTAATAAAATTAAAAAAAAAAAGCCCGCAGATTTTAACACCGACACCGCTCCAGCTGTCACTGTCTTTTCTCTTCCCTTTCATGGTCGAGGTCCTCACTGTGCTATCCGTTCCCCCTTTCATCTCCTTATCCTGAACCTTCCTCCTCCTCCCATCCCATGCTGGCTTCTGCCCTGTGGTCCCTCTAGTCCCCAGCGGCCTCAGGGGCACTGATTTGTGGTCACGGTCTCAGGCCCCAGCTCACCTGCCTGTCCACTGCCTCTGCCACCGCTGGTGGGGGCGGGGCAGGGGTCAGAGTGCACCTCTTGTCCTGGAAGAGAACACAGCACAGACTCAGTGACCATCAGCAGGTGTGGCCGGGACCTGCAGGACTGGGGGTAGAGCCAGACTGTCCTCATCCAGACCGGGGGCACTTGGAGTGTGCAGAAGCCCCATCCTCACTGCCCCTGAAGTGAGGAAAACACCCTCAGGTGAGTTAAAGTGCTTATGACCTAGGTCTGTTGGCTGGAAAGGACAAACGGGCCCCTAAGGGGAGGGCAGTTGATGTTCCAGGCCCCACGAAAGCCCTAAGGGCTGGCGGGGAACTAGGTTGGATGCTCCACTGGACCCAGTTCCCCCTCGGGGGTGGGGCCTTCTGGAACAAGCAGAAAGCCCTCGGTCTCTTGGGGGAATGGGGCAGTGTGGGAGCATCCCTGCAGTGAGTTAAATGAAGTCAGGGCCTGTGGGATCCGTTTGTATGGCCACATCGAGACTCAGCAGAAGCCACAGCAGGAGTGGATTCCTGTCTCTCCAGCTGTCATCCTCGTGTCTGAGTGCCAGGCTTCAGACACGATCCCCTGGGGCGCTAGGCCAGTTATAGACAGAGGCGGCTCGGGGAGGCTCAAGAGGGCGGTACTGGCCTTCCTGCCAACACAATTACACGAAGATCAAACAATCCATCGATGAGAAGAAAATAAGAACCATGGTCACATCTGGACCCCAAGCTTAGACTTATTGCATGGGTGACATTTATCAACAATCCAGCGAGGTTCTGGCCAGAGTCAGAGGCCAGGGCAGCAAGCCGGGAGTGACAGTGAGGAGCATCATTGTGCAGAGGCTGGACTGGGGGTCTGCAGGCTCCTCCCAGGAGAAGCCTCAGTGTTTGGGAGGTGGCTAATATGACTCCTTCGTGTCACCAGCAAGTGATGCCACCTGTGGAAAATCAGCTGTAATCCTGAGATGGGTCAGCCCTGGGTGATGTGATAAAGGCTCCTACAAGAGGGGGCCCCAGATGGACAGTGAACCAACCAACAGGCTGATGAGATTCCCACCTGTGTTTATCGTGCTTTCGTAGCCAAGAATGAGGAGAGAGTTGCATGGCTCACCATGAATATTTTAACAACTTGAGAGGGTTCCATGTCTCACTGCATTTAAGTGTCACCTGGAGGAATTCAGGCAGTGTTTAGACCCAGTGGAGAGTAACGGCCTCTCGGTTCCTCGTCAACCTGGCAAGCCCACCAGCCCTCTATGGCCAGACCTTGGCAAGTGCCTTCCCTTGTTCTAACATAATCCTTTCCACCCACGCCTGTGGTAAGCTTTTGTTTTTTTTTAATTAGTGGGAATGAAGATACATTACAGCCTCCTCAGAACTTTCCTTAGGGCTTCTGCCCTTAGATCCCGGCAAGGGGGCCCACTGCCCTGGGTCCTGCACTACAGAGGGTCCCTCTGGCCCTGACACTTATTGTGGCCACGCCCTCCATGGGGTGGAGTCAGCAGGGCCAAGGGGACACGGTCATTGGCTCCATCCCGTGCTCTAGAAACCCAGGACCCCAAATGCCCTGCCTCAGCAGCCCCTGACCCATTTCTAGTGCCTGCACCGGCTCTCCCCGGAATTCAGATTCCCAGGACTCACAGAGAGGCCAAAGGGCAGCTGTTTGCATAGAGGGTATGAGCAGAGCCCGGATGTGAGTTCTGAGTGTCCCCCTGTGCACATCCAAGGCCCCTTGTGACAAGGGATGGACCCAGCATTGGGAAGAAAATGGTCAGGCTAGTGGTCAGAGACTGGGAATCAGCTCTCCCCACACACTCACTTTCTTTGCAGGACTCCCCTGAGTCTGGGAATTCTAAATTTGAACCTGGCCTTCCCCATTATAATGAATGTATATTTGTAAAGGCAGGAGTTTAGAACCTACTACATTTCACATGTTTACATGTATAGGATGTGAGCTCCCAGGTATGCTCTGGCCCCACACTTCCAAAGGTCCAGAGCAGTTATGTTGGCTCTACTGAGACTGTAAGTGGTAAATACCGTCTCCAGAGAGGAGGGGCTCCTGCTTCACGCTCCAAAGTCAGGATCTTCTGAGTGGATAAAACAATGGACACTGAGACCCTCAATTGTAAATTGATTTAGAATAACGCCAAAGGTGTCTATGACGTGTGTGTGCACACGCGCGCACCTGGGGACGTGTGTGGTACATGACTGAGAGTGTGAGTGTGGCTGTGCACGCCCGCGCCTGGGGTTGTGTGTGGTTGTGTGTATGGTACGTGTGTGTGTGGTACATGAGTCCATGTATGTGTGAGTGTAGGGATGTATGTGGAGCAGAGCCAGTGTGTCTGCACGTGTGCTTGTGTGTACGTGCATGCATTAGTTTTAACAGTAGAAGCTGTCCTTTAGAATTCTGAAGTAGTAAAATTTTTATGATATCCTTTGCTGTATAATTCAAAATTAAAATAATGTTCAATCACCAAATTTAGTCCCCCTCAGATTCTGGTTTTTTTCCATATTGATTATGTCTTCATTTTACTGATGAGGAAACTGTAGCTTAGAGATGTTAACTGACTCAACCAAGGGCATGGAGCTCACGAGCCCAGGACCAGGACGCAGTCCAAGCCGCGCTGCTCCAGAGGCCTGGAGCCCTGCTCACGGTCAAGCGTGGCCTCTTGGAGGGGGAACAGATTCTGATGGGCTGTGGCCAGCATGCAGGCTGCCCAAGCCGGGGACTCGGGAAGCCGGGCAGATAGTACCAGACAGCAGACAAGAGTGAAGGGCTGCTCAGAAGTCAGATAGGTTCCTAGGTCTTGGATGAGGAAGGAGGCTCACTGCTCATCCTTGATCCCTCTGCTGGTGGCTAAAAGGGACAAAGGCCCACGAGAGCACTTCTGGGAGCTGCCTGCCAAAACCTGGAAAAGGACTGCTCAGGACTGGCTCTGCAGTAGGAGCAGAGGAAGGAAATGTCGCCTCCTGGTGGACATCCTTGGTGATGACTGTAGGAGGCCTAGCAGCCTTGGTATAGAGGTGGCAGGACAGGGTCCTAGTGGATGATCGTTTTCACGTGTCTTAAAAATCATTGCTTCATATATTTTATCCATTTTGTGGTTTATTTTAGGGTGGTAAATATGGTCTCTGTTACTCCATATTACCTGGATTGATTAATTTTTTTATTGTTAATTTTCTCTTCAGTGATTTGGAAGCTATATTGCCTCTTAATGAAAATTCTCTCTAAATTTTTATAAATCATCTCTAAGTTCATAACTTTATATGCAATTGGACCAGTATTCCTATAAGAGTCTCAAAAATGAAATAATCTATTAACTCCTGTTCCTCAATAATGATAAATTTAGCATATTTTACCTCTCTGCTGTTCCAAATTATGTGTGTGTTTGTGTGTTTGTGTGCTCCAGTTACTACTTTTTAGACAGTTGCTTTAAGTTTGTTACATTAACAGAGAAAACATAGGTATAAACATCTTGGTTTTCATTGCTCACTACCACTATTTAATCCCATGTCTTTCCCACTTTTGAGTTATTTACTTATCGGGATTTCCCAATCAACTGGACACATGATTGACTAATGTTTTTCGAGCGGTGTACTTGGAACCCTTACATATCTATTTGCATATTTATGTTCTCCTCATCAACAGCTCTCAGTGTGTTGTTGATGGCCCAAGCCTTGTTATAAAATAAGGCATTGTTTTTCATCACCAAAAAACAAAAAAAGTTTTCTTGATTTAAAGTGCTGTCTTTTTATGACTGGCTAGTCTTGTCTGCTGGATAGAGATTTCCTTAACCTTCCTCCTTCTTTTCGCCATAACTCGGATTCATTGAGATGCATGTTTTTACCATTTCTCAGATGGGCTTCCACTTTGACTTCCACTTTAAACCATCACCCCACTCTTTTTCTCCATGCTTACTCCTGAAAAAGTGAGCTCTCTATCAGATTAAAGTTGGTTCCCATCAGAGATGTGTGGCTCCCTGTCCAAAGGTCCAAAGGAAGGGAAAAGGAAAGATTCCTGTTTCTGGTGGTTATATTTTGTCAGGTTAGAGATCTAGTTATCCGTGTGGCTGCGGTGGAATGTGCAATATCTTGGCTCAGAGTTTCCTTTTTCTGGCTTACTAGGGGAGCCGCATTAGCTGGGGTCACGGCGCTGTGGCTGTTGTCAGGATCCCGGGGCTGAGGCAGCCCCTCTCCCTCCTTGTTATTTTGATCTTCCAAACTGGGTCCCAGCTATGCGAACCCTGCACCTGGCGGCCAGGATCGCCCCCAACACGACGCGTCCCCAGTTCCTCGGCGTCCCTCACTGCTATCAGCTAGCTCCAGTAAGAGTACGAGATGCCTTCCACGGCGGTCCTTCCTCCTTCCTCTCCAGGCAGGCCCTCCTTTCCCACTAGTTGGCTCTAAGCCTTCTCTCTTGCGCTAAATATGCTGACGGAATTCCTCAGGGTTTCCAGCAGGTAGATGGTGCTCTTCTATGTTTGGACCCCTTCAGTGCTTGCAGTGGAAATTTAGGCTGTGGGAAGGAGGAGCTTGGGGGTTCTCTGTATTTAGGGGCTCCCTATCCAGCAGATTCAACTAACTGTGGATTGAAAATATTCGGGAAAACAGAAAGTTTCAAAAAGCAACACTTGAATTTGCCACACACTGGCAACTGCTTACATAGCATTCATGTTTTACTAGATACCATGAGTAATCTGGAGATACTTTACACAGGAGGACACAGCGAAAGAGAAAGTGACAACAAACATATGTGTATATTCATGTATAACTGAAAACTTATGCTGTATGCTGGAATTTGATACAACTTTGTAAAATGACTATAACTCAATAAAAAATGTTTGTATATATAAAAAAAAGTAGATGGGAGTATGTACATGAGTTCCATGCAAGTCCTATGTCATTTTATACAAGAGGCGTCAGCATCCATGGATGTTGACGTCAGGGGGGAGTCCTGGAACCAGTGTCCCATGGTTACCAAGGGATGACTGGAAGTGCAGGCTCCTTATCCCAGCCTGTCAGGTCCCCACGTGGTCTGAATGCTGCCTGTACCCCACTCTCACAGTCACTCTCCTCCAGCCCTGCCAGACTGGCCTCTGATTCTTGAACAGGCCACACTCACTGCACCTCATGTCTGGCCCCTAGAAATACCCGTTACTTTCTAAGCATGGCTCTGCTTTAGTAAAACGGGCTGCATTGTCACTAGAGAAGACAGGGTGGAGGCTCCTTTAAAACTGAAAATGGACTTAACTCATGATCCAGCCTTTCCACTCCCAGGCATATGTCAGGAGAAAACTCTAATTCAAAAAGTCACATGCACCTCAATGCTCACAGCAGCACTATTTATAATAGCCAGGACATGGCAACAACCCAAGTGTCCATCGACAGCTGACTGGATAAAGATGTAGTAGTATATTTATACAAAGGTATACTACTCAGCCATTAAAAAGAATAAAATAATGCCATTTGCAGCAACATGGATGGACATAGAGATAGTCATTCTAAGTGAAGTAAGCCAGAAAAAGAGAAAAATGCCATATGATATCACTTATATGTGGAATCAAAAAAGACACAAATGAACTTAACTACAAAAGAGAAACAGACCCACAGACATAGAGAAACAAACTTACGGTTACCAGGGAGAGAAGGGGATGGGAAGGGATAAATATGGGAATTGGAAAAGTGTCCCTCTTGGGGAGTTATGGAAATGTTAGCTATCTTGATTGTGGTGATGGTTTTCTGGGTGTAGACATCTATCAAATTCATCAAATAGTACATGTGAAATATGTGTAATTTACTATACAGGAATCATACCACAATAAAGGTGCCTGTAAAAAAAAAAAAAAGATTGGCGGCATTGTGTCCTACGTTTTTATGTGTCTTTAGTGAGTGGGTCTTCAAGTTTCTGGTCTGCCATATTTTCTGAACCACAAGTGCCCTCCTACCCTTTTCTTTGATAAAATGTCAGTGGGTGGCATTTATTCCCGTGGCTTCAACTTCTCTCTGTCCACTGATTAACTGTCAAATCTTTTCCAGCAAGGACATCTCAGTTCAGTCCCAGAAATATACTTATAATTGACAAGTAGACATTCCCACTTGATTAGCCCATAATAATCTCAAGCTCTGTGTGTTTGAATTTACACTCGCTCAAAAGTAGGTTTACTTCTTCAAACAATGGCATCACTATCCCATCTGTTTTCCGTGCCATACATCTGGGAGTTTTCCTTTACTTTTCCACTCCGTCACCCCCTTCTGTACTAAAATTCTATTCCTTAATATCCCCCAACTAAGTCCCCGCCCCTCACTCCCCACTGCATTAATTCCCACCCCTTGCTAGTCACCCCAGTGCTGTTCTTTAGAGTGAACAATCCACTTTTCTCACTTTTAATGGCTAATCTGTGTCACTCTCCTCCTTAAAACCCCAAAGAATTCCCCGCTGCGTATGTGAGGAAGTCCACGCTCCCTGATTTAACGTCACACCTTCTCATCACCTACTTGTTGCTTTTTTTCAGCCTCAGCTTCCGTTAGTTCCTCACAGCCTCTAGCCTCACTGACCTTCCTTCCCTAATTGCAAAGTGCTCTTAGACACGACCAGGCATCTGCACGAGACACGCAAGCTGCTGAGTATCCCGTCCCCACCACGGACTCTCCTGGACTAGAGATTTGCTGGAATCCTTCAGATGTCAGTGCAGAAAGGATTTCCTCTCTGACACCTTCCCTACCTTCTAGAACCCTGCCCCAGTCAGTGCAAAAGCCCCTCTGAACATACAGTAAACATGATGCCAAGTGACTCTTACCACATTGTTTTGAAAACCTATTTAAATTTGTCTCTTCCACGACACACTGTGATCTCCTTGAGGGATGGGGGGCTGTGTGGTATTTGTCTAGACAGCTAATGTCTGGCACAGACCCCGGGCCATCGGAAACAGTCTGCTGACTCATCAAGAAGAATTGTCATCTTTGCGACGTAAGAAAGACTACATGATCTCTGATCTTACACCATCCGGCAAGGGTCAAAATAATTTCACATAGAGCTACAAAGGAAAAATATGTGTATTCTTTTCCTCTTTGTGAGCCCAAGATCATAGGCATCCTGGAACGGAGGTGTCACTCTAAGCTGACTGTCCCCTAGGCTGTCACATCCAACTTCAACATATTTTTTAGAAGTTGTAGGGATACGTGTACATCACCCCATCTTAGAGTAAACGGCGCTTCATCCTGACCAGTTTAATGTCCATATGAAAATCAGAAATCTTCCCAGCTGAAGCCTGAGGAAATATTTCCCGTCTCTCCTTCCAGTCTGTCTGCCATCTTCATCCCACATCCACACTGCTCACCTGCGTCAGACCACCTTCCATCTATAAACATTTTCAGTGGGACACTTGGATGAGAACTAATTACAGCAGTAATGAAAATGGTCCCATGAACATAGGCTCTGCACAACAAGGATGCTTTGACCGGAGGCCTCAGCTGTGGCCTGCAGGGTCTGTTCACGTTTTCTGCCTGGCTTCCCTGCAGACGTTGTGCAGAAAATCAAGCCTGCAGTTAAAGTCATAGAAGGCCCAAGAAATCCAGAAAATAGAGTTAGAGTCATCTCCTTGGGAATATTTTTGAAAACAATCCACTAATATGAAGAAGAGGTTTAAGAGGTTCATTTCAGAGCAGATGATGTCCAACTGCAGGTGGGTCAGTTTTGTCATTGTTGCTCGCTAGTTGGCTTTCTGCTGCTTCTAACACGTCTCTGTTTAGAGAAGTGGCCTGAGTCTACCCTCAGAGCAGAAAGGTGAGCTGGGCCTGGTGACAGCCTAGCTCCTCTGCTGTGTAGTACCCCACTGAGAATGAAGGGATGGCCCAGGGCTTCCTCTGACACTCTCACACAGTTATAACTCTCTGAAGGGAAAATGGAGTAAAAAATTCTTAATTCAGTATGGTATTGTCAAAGTATAAAAATAATTGTCTTTGGAGGGGAGGGTATAGTTCAAGGGGTAGAGTACATGCTGGGTTCAATTCCCAGTACCTCAATGTAAAAAAATAATAAGGAAAATTCTGTTTTAAAAAAGAAAAAGAACAAAGAAGAAAAGAGATCTCAAACAATCCAACTTTAAAAGAAAAAAACCATTTTTTACATAGTAATCAGCTTAGTCTTTTGCTAGATTAGGAGTTTGGGATTAACAGATACACACTACAATGAATAAAATAAATAACCAACTCCCAGGTCATTAATAACCTATTTCAACCTGAATCCTTTCTCTTTTTTCCCCTAAGCAACCCGTGGAAACTACTGAAATTCTCAGCTTATAAAAAAATTCATTTAAAGGTGGTAAGAAAGTTACTGGTTAAAACAGTTATTTGTGGTTCCATGAATATAAGTCTAGTAAGAAAGATAGATAATAAGCCAGTGAGCAAATAAATATATTATGTACTGCCAGGTGCTAATAATTGACACAAAGAAACATAAAACTTATTAGGAGAGAAAATGATTGAATAAGAAATATGTGCATGCTATTTTAAATAATGTGGTCAGATAAGTCCTCTCTGAGGGTAAAATAATTTGAACAAAGTCCTGAATGAAGCAAAAGAATAAGCCACGTAGGTAACAGACAAGAAAAGCCTCCCAGGCCGGGAGAAGTCTAAGTACGAGACTTGGAGTTACAAACACAGCTGTCCCAGTGGGGACCATCTGGGCGGTGAAGATGGGCTGAAGCAGAACAGTGAGACCTGAGGCTGCAGAGACAGGTGAGGGACCGGATCACACAGGGCCTTGGTAGGGACTTCGGATATCCTTCTGAATACAACGGAAAATCACGAGAGTATTTTGCAAAGCAGAACAACTTGATCTGATTCATAATTTAATAAGACCGCTGTGGGTAACATATGGGGAATAAGCAATGGAAGCAGGGCAAGGTAAGCTGATGGGAAGGCACTGGGAAGAGTGCTGCTGACCTGGAGAAAGACACCGAGGTTGGGCTGGAATGATGGCGGGAGACGGGCTGAAATAGGGACAAAATTTGACAGTAACGGTCACAGGCCTTAATGCTCGAGTTGGACACAGACACAGAGTGGTTCAGGGTGATGGGTAAGTGATATTTGGGGCTGAGCCACAGTTTTTGTGCAGAGACCTGACAGGAGAATAAAGTGGGGACGTTGACGTCGGTAAGAAGGGTTGGTGGGTGTTGAATTCTCTCTAGAGCCGCGTCTCTGTTTCTCTGTAGATGAAGTCAGCAGAGCAGGGATGGGTGTTCCTACTTCTGCAGAGAATTGCGTGTCTTCCTCATTGACAAATTCGAGAGGCCGAACTGCCCATCCAATTGCAACATCTTGAATCTGCTTCTTTCTATCCAGGAGGAGATTTCCAACTAAGATGCCTATCAAAAATTCCCGTGTTCACAGTTAGACATGTGTGCCTTTGGAATGATCTCAGAGATGCCTCCACAGAGGCTCGGTGTGCTCTCTTTCCCTCAGAGCACACAGTTCCCTTCAGTCCACTGGGTCTCAGCAGAGAAGTTTTCACAAGTAGCCCCTCTCAGGCCCTGGGGACAAACCTCCCACTTGGCCGAGCTCTGAAATTGAGCACGAGTTCCGGGCAAAGGGCCTTCTCCAGGGCGCCATCTGGCAGATTACATGAGGACAGTGTACAAAAGAGTGGGAGGGTTGATGGTATAAATGGATTTAATTTTTGCTCTGAATCTGATTCTGTCCTTCCGTTTTATTAAGGAAGTGTTCTTAGATCAGACATGATTCTCCTTTTTTGTTTCTATTTGATCATCCAAGAGGTTTAGATAGGGTATTTGTTTTAGGGTAAGAATCTTAAAAAAAAAAAAAAACTTGCAAATAGCGTCTTGTTAGGCATTTGGACAAGACAACCAGTAAATTCTCCCAGCAGTATTGAACCCCCTTGTTCCTCCAGGGGGTCTCCAAAGGTATACATGTTCCAAATCTGGCCCAAAACCAATGAGCTTTTCTTTTTTTTAAATCACTTCACCATGGACAAAAGATATCACTAAAGAAGGTGAGAAAAGGGCAGGTCCCCAACATCCAGAGTCCCTCCCAAAGAGCCCACAAAAGTAAAGAGGAGATGAACGAGAGAAACGGTTTATTTATACACACGCAGGAGCCAACAAGAAAAGTAACTACCATGTTAAATGGTGAACGTTAAAGGCTTTGTTATCAACCTAACTTAATAGGGCAAAGGGAGAGGAGAGAATTGGCTTCCCTGACAGGTTTTCTTCTACATCTTTTGAATCTCAGGTATCTTCAGCTAAAGTGCTTTTGTATTAACCGTGGGTTCCATCTGACTTTCCATTCCTCGAAATTTGTTATTCTTTTTCAAGATTCACTTATGTATTCTGAGCCCCTGGATTTTCCACGTGAATTTTATATTGATTGTCAGTTCCTGCAAAACACCACCTGGGATTTGGATAGGCATACTTTGAATCCTTAGATCTATTCGTGGACTACTGTCATCTTAGTAGAATGAAGCCTTCTGCTCCATGAATATGGGATTATTCTCTGTGAATGAAGGTCTTAATTTCTCTTGACAGAATCTCTCATCTACTGTAGTCTTCAGTGTCCAAGTCTGGTACTTCTTCCTCACCTCTTTTGGATTCTGATTCAGAAGAGACACGACCTCCTGGAGAACCTCTACTGCCACGGAGCTGACATGGAACTGAGTCCTGAGAAGGCTTTAAATTCTTTTAAAAATAGGATTAATGTACTTTAATTTCTCCATAGATGAGCAATGAATGGGTCACATTAACATAGGATTTTATTCCTTTTAGAATTAATAGAGTAATACAGACACAGTATGAAAAATTGAAATATTGCCTAAAAGAGAAGAGATTTGTAATTCCCACCCACAGAGGTGACTGTCATGAATGATTTGGTGCTTATGTCTCAGTCTCTGTGTCTCTCAGTATGTCTTTCTCCATCTCTGTCTCTCACACACTCACAATCAGATCAGTTTACATCTATACTGATTTCACACATATGTGGTCGTGCAGATGGGACCCTGGGTGCAGACAGTGGGTCTGTATACTTCCACCCTGAGGCCTCCCGTGACATTGGGTTGAGACCAGGCACCCACTTTTCCAACTGCACAGCATTCATTCATCCACATGAACCAGAACGAGTGGACCCCATCCCCTCTCCATCAACATTAGTGTTGCTTTAATCCCGACTGTTGCAACCAGTGCTGTAATGAACACCCTTGAAAAGGCATCTTTGAATAAGTGTGTAAGGATTTTAGTGGGATGAACTCTAAGGATCAGAACTTCTGGGGAAGAGATGCGTCTGTGGCCCTTTGATGCGTCCTGCACCCTGTTCTCCTGAAGAGGAGTGTCCCTTCACTCTTCCCTCCAGGGGATCTGCTGGAGCCTCTGCCTGCTTACATTGTCACCAGGGCTGGTTGTCACCTGACTAAAGACCCGCCAGTGTGATGGTGACCGGTGCTGTCTCTGCAGTGTTTCCGTCTGCCTGTGTTCTCACCTGAGAGGTCAAGCATCTCTAACACACACTGGCCACCTGCACTGCCTCTCATTAGAACTGCCAATGTCTGTTCTGTTTCTGTTTAGAACAATGGGTTTCGAAAGATTTTTGGACTACAGGGATGGGAAACTTTCTCCAAACTTGAGTTATGAGGAATGCTTTTTCCAGGTTGTGGTTTGTCTTTCAAGCATTTTTTCTGGGCTTTTTCTAATTTTTTTGATTTGTTTGGCTTTGTTTTTGCCACAGGAAGAGCTAAGCATCTCCCTTCTGTATTCTGGCTGTGGTGCCACAGGGGGAACAGCAGTTTCTACCGTGAGATTATGCACAGAGTTACTAAAAGGGCTTCATTTTGTACATCACATCTTTAATCCTCCTGTATATCCCCTTAAAATAATAAAAATGCTGTTTCAAGTGAAGACAGAAAAACCAGCAACCCCAGCTGAAAACATGTGGAAAGGCACAAAAAGCCAACTATCATAAAGTTTCATTGAAAGGGAACACCCAGCAGAGTTAAAGACACGCAGAGAGAAAGAGGACTTGGGGTTGTCAGGGGCTGGGCGAGGAGGGAGGGGAGTGCGCTCTCTGGATCCATGGTTTCACTTTGAGGAAAGAAATAGTGTGAAACTAGATGTTAGTGATGGTCGCACAACATTGTGAATGCCCATAATGCTCATGAATTGCACAATTTAAAAGGGGAAATGTCTGTATTTTATTACATGAAACTCTAAAAAGAAAAATAAAGGATGCCATAAATGATGTGAAACAAACAAAGTAAACTAAAGAAAACCAAACAAAAACATCTCCAGCGGAAGGGACGGCAAGTTTGGGGGGGGGCTAACGGTGGGATTTTGGAGAAGAAGGTGTGGGTGGGTGCAGAGGGTGCTCTGCCTCAGGGGGTGGTGATTCCTGAACTGGTTCTCCGTTGCCCAGCAATCCAGGTGCAGATGCAGGTTCAGGAGGAGCTGCAGGAGCGGCAGGAGGGAGCTCGGGGTCTCCTGCTGGATCCAGATCATCCTTTTTTTGGTCTCTGACATCTTCCCCTGCCCCTGCCTCCTCTGTTACTATTGGATGTGGAGAGAGTTTTAAGTCTTGTGGAAGAGATTATGCTGTGAGAGGAAAAATTTATCCACCTGCCTCCTTATCCATATGCCTCTTGAAAGACAGAAACCTTCCCAGACCTTTCCAGAGAGCTCCCAACCAGAAAGTGCCCACAGGATGTGTTCTGTGACTGAATTTTTCCAGACAGGTGGTATGAGGCCATTCTTTGCTCTGGTCCCAACAGTAGCTTTTGGGGACACCTCCCTGTGTGGCCCAGCCCTCACCCCTCCCTCACCTACACACATGCACCAGCCCCACCTTTCTGACCTTCGGGCTCTGCTTCGGGGGCCCCTGGTCCTCCACCTGACTTGCAGCGAGTTGGGCATGGTGCTCCAGGTCAGAGCCGGGTGTGCTGAGCTACCCGTCAGCCCCGGGCAGGTCCCTGGGGAGAGCCCTGGGTGATGTCTGGGTCGGTGGCTTGCCCCACTGATTACTGGGCCATGGTGGTGGGGACCCCTCATTATCCAGACCCACCTGGAGCCTGCGCTGGCCCTCAGAAGAGTGGCACACCAGCCCTTCACTTGGGGAGGGGGCATTGGTGTTCTTATTCATCAGCTTCTGTTCAGTATGTGGTATCTGGCTCTGCAATGACAGTGACCAGCAGCTGACCCTGCCTGGAAGTCTCAGAGCCCTGCCCAGCCAGGAACATTCCTGATTCTGTCCACTCGAACCTCTGCTGCCAGATCAGACCGTGACTTTGTTCAGCTCAGACACCCGGGAGGGAAAAGACATACCCAGACAGCATGGGCTCCATCTCGGGCAGCAGGAAATTTCCCCGGCTCTCCACATCCCAGCCAGCCAGCTTTGACCTGGGCTGTGGATGTGACCGGGCCCCCAGGCCTCTGACCTGCTCTTGCTTGAGGCAGAAACCCATCCCCAACATGACTGCTCCACCTCCACCAGCCAGGAAAGGGCCGTGGTTCTACCTAGGTGGGATCTGAGGGGTGGCCTGGCCTGGGCGGGCCTGCCCTGGGCCTCCCTGTGTTACCTTTGGGTCTCTCTGGCCAAAAGGCCAGAGGCGCCTTGGGTGAGACCTGACCCAGTGCCGGCAGCGTTGGTACAGCCCCTCGCTGTGGGCTTTCCGGGGGCTGCGGCCTCGGGATATTGGGATGCAGCAGAATATGTCTCTGTCTCCAACCAGGTGAGCTGAGTAGGGACTTCTCTACAGAGTGGGTGCCTGGTGACTTCGGTTCCAAGTTCTGTTGTGCTCTATTGCCAGGGAAGTGAGGTCACTAACTGGGGTCCACTTATCCAAGCTTCCTCCTGACACAAAGCTCCCCAAGGGCCTTTCTGGGCTGCCGATCTCTCATTTCTCACTTCTTGCCATGTTCACACACAGTGACACCAACTCAGCCTCCCCCATAGCCCTGGGGAGGCCTGGATGCATCCAGTGCCGCAGCTCTGAGGACACAGCTGGGTTCAGACCTGGCTCTCCCCACTCAGCAGTGCTGTCACCCTGGACAAGCCACGTGCCTCTCAGGGTCTCCCCAATCCCCCATCGGCACAGTGGGGATCATTCTGGCCCCTGCTTCCTAGAGAAGCCATCCTGTGTCTAGACCTAGAAACACCTACTGCATCTGTCACCCCCACGGGCTGGCATCACAGGGAGCTTGTGCACAAACTCAGCAAAGGAAGGACCCCACAGAGGGCTGGCGGAGCACAGAGCACATGCCAAACCGGCCGGGGTCTGCCCTGGGGTCTGGAGAAAGTCACTTTCCTTGCTACTTGCTTCCAAGCTCCCAGTCATGAGACTGAAATTAAATACAACTCTGACATCGTCCGCTCTGGCATGCAACCTCCTAGGTCATTCTGTCATGTTGACATACAGGTCCAGTGTCTCATCTCGGCCTCTGTGGTGGGCTGCGCCACAGTGTCTTCCTATTTTTTGCCTTCTGTTCCCTCGCAATTGTGTGATCCCCACACCCTCCCCTGGAGGGTGGATGGACTTTGGGACCAGGTTCTGACATGTAGACTGACTTGTGAAAATGTGCGTGAGTTCCACTCATTACCAGCTCCAGTGTTCCTCCTCTCTGTCTCTGTCTCTCAGTGCCTCTCTCTCTGTCTTGTCTCTCTCTCTGTTTCTCTGTCTCCCCTTGCTTTTCTGGGTTTCAGTCTGTCTGTCTCTTTTCCTGTATGTATGTGTGTATATATTTATGTGTGTATGTGTGTATTTATGTGTGTGTATTGTTCGGGCCCAGGGCAGGTCAATTCTGAAAATCCCTTGATGGCATATTGATTATTTTGGATTCATGTTACTGAAGAAAAATTATCTTTGAAAATTGTGCAAGAATGTTGGTGGGGTCTGCTCTAAGGACCAGCACTGCTGGGGAAGGGATGCACCTGTGGCACTTTGATGTGTCCTGCCCCTTGTTCTGCCGGAGAGGAGCGTCCCTTCACTCTTCCCTCCAGGGGGCCTCCTGGGGCCTCTGCCTGCTCACGTTGTCACCAGGGCTGGTTGTCACCGGGCTAAAGACTTGCCAGTGTGATGGTGGTCAATGCTGTCTCTGCAGTCTGTCTGTCTGCCTATGTCCTCACCTGAGAGGTCGAGCATCTCTAGCAGACACTGGCCACCTGCACTGCCTCTTGTTGGAACTGCCTGTGTGTGTTTTGTTTCTTTTCAGAACACTAGGCTTCAAGAGGTTTTTGGACCACAGGGATGTGAAGCTTTTCTCCGACCTTTGGTCATGAGGAAAGGTTTTTCCAGGCTGTGGTTTGTCTTTCCATCTGTCTTTCTTGGCCTTTGTTTTCTGTTTTTGTTTGGTTTCATTTTGTCACAAGAAGAGCTAAGCATCTCCCTTCTGGCTCTGGTTTCACACTTAGAACAGCAGTGCCTAGCCCGAGATTATGCCAGAGTTACTAAAAGGGCTTCATTTGGTACGTCTCATCTTTAATTCAGCTGGTTTTCCTCTCAAAATACAAAAATGCTAATTAACGTAAAAACAAACAAAAATTCACCCGTCCCTACTTAAGATATGTGGGCAGACAAAAAAAAAAAAAAGCCACCTTTTATATGATTTCATTGATAGGGAACCTCCAGGATAGGTAAAGACATAGAGAGAGAAAGGGGATTAGGGCTTGTCATGGGCTGGGGGAGGTAGGATGTGGGGTGCGCTTTATATACAAGCTTTTACTTTGAGGAAGGAAATAGTCTGAAACCAGTGGTGTTGGTCTCACAGCATTGTGAATGCACTTAATGCTCCTGAAAACTGCACAATTTAAAATGGGAAAAGGCTAAACTTTATTCTTATAAACTTAAAACAAAAATAGAATATAATATAATAGAAAAGAAAAATATCTGACTCCATAGAAGATCTGTTCTTTTGGCTTTAAACCTGTGCCCTCTTTTCTAGGCTTAATCTTACTAGCTCTGCACATTTTGTAAAACAATGTTGCCTTTAGCCTGAAATATACAGGAGAGCCTATTTTCAAGGCTCTGATCTTTAAGGATATTAACACTTTTGCACTTATATAAAGACAACATGTTGCAGATTAGAAAATAACTTTTGTTTTGTTAGAGGTTTTACAGAGGCACTATGACCTGGTCTACATAGACGGCTGCAGACCAAGATAATGGCAGACTAATATCTTGGAGAACCATCTTCCCCAAGTCAGACTTCAGGCTCCTTTTCTACCAAAAAGGGGAGGGGCTGTGGTTGGTTGTTGCAAACTTGTTGGTGTAGGATTTCTTTGTTCTTGGAAACCTTTGCAGCTGTCCACATGGGTCAGATCATGGTGCTCCTGTAAAACCTGCAACAAAAGAAAGTTTTTCTATTCTGCAACTTGTTACCTTTATAGGAGTGCAAAAGTGTTAATATCCTTAAATGTCAGAGTTTTGAGAATAGGCTCTCCTGTTTGTTTCAGGCTAAAGGCAACATTGTTTTACAAAAGGAGCAGAGCTAGCTGGACTAAACCTAGAAAACACAGCAGAGGGTTAAAGGAAAATGAACAGATCCAATATGGAGTCAGATTTGTTCTCTATTACAGTGACTTTTGGTGAGAGCTAAGATGATGATTCCTGGGTGGGTCCTCCACTGTCCCAGGCTGGAATTCAGGCAGGATCACTGCCAGATTCCCCATGACTTTGGACATGATATCCAGCAGAGAAAGTGACAATTATTGGATTAAAATTACCTGTCAAAATCCCTTCAATTGCCTGTAAACTATACCACAACAGGGGATGTCTCATTCACCAGTCAACTACCAGTCTCCCCTGATGCAAGGGACCAGCGTCGTGGCGGGATCCATGGTGGCCTGGCCAGTGCACCTTCCTACTTTGCTCTCCAGCCTTGGCTTCCTAACTTTGATGCTTTGAAAGCTCCCGTCCCTCTTCCCTCTGGCCTGGTGTGAATGAACAAGATCCCTGCACCCACCTGGGCTGAGCCCAGGCCACGCACACAGCCCCATGCACAAAGCCCACCATCTGCTACCCCTGGGCTCAAGTGGACCCTATGAACTCCCCCACCCCAAAGGTCTGCGTGCCCAGTGCCTCCGCCCTAGGGGTCCAGATCACCATCAGGACAATCAACCACCCAAGGCCCATAGGCCAGTGGCTGGCAGCCTGGGATCACACTGACCCATCGGGTCAGATGAGACACAGGGTGCGGGGATCAGGGTGCCAGGGCGGGAATTGGAACCGCTTTCAGCCCAGCCTGCCTCACCCTGTAGCCTCAGACATTAACTATGAAGGTGCACACTAGGCTGGATCCCCCGCTGGTGGCAGTAGTCATCATTAATGGAGCCCGGATTTCCCCACCCCAACCACAGGGTGAGGGGTGAGGGAGTGATTTCAGGGTAGGGGTGCACTCAGAGTGAAGGGGATCCCATGGTGAGGGGGCATAGGTTGAGGAGTGTGGGGCCACTCAGATTGGAACTGACCTGGCTGAGAGGTGAGGGGGATAGTTTCAGGATGTTGGGGGTCCTGTGGTGAGGCATGAGGGTGTAGGGGCCATAGGTTAGGACCTAGCAGGACGGAGTGTCAGGGCACGGACCTCGGTGTGAGGAAAAGAAGCCCTGTCTTCAAGGTCTGGTGGGAGACTGGGCCTGGCCAGGGGTGGGAGGGTAGTAACAGGGAGGGGAAGGTGAGCAGGGGAAGTGAGGCTGGCGGGGTGTGGCCTGGCCCAGGGCAGTCTTGGTTCTAGTTCAGTGCCAGGACCCAGTCGGTGGCGGGGTGAAGGCTCTGGGGATGGAGACCCGGCGGGACGAGCAGGAGGGGCCCCACCTAGCTCCTCCCGGCCCCAGTGGCAAGGTCCGGTAAAGCAGGAGACCCACCCGGGCAGTTTGCGCTGCGGGCGGGAGGAGGAGGGGCGCGCACGTGCAGACAGGCAGACGCGCGATGCCGGAACCCGCCCAGAAAGCGTGGAAGCTGGCGGCAGCCGGTTGCTCCTGGACCAGCTCCTGGAAGAGGAACACGGCCTGGGGTCTGGGCCGCCGCTTGCCCTTGGTTCAGCTGCCGCTGCCGGGCAGTTAAGGGGGCGCTGGTGGGGGCGCGCTGCTTGAAGCCGGCGGGTGACGCCTGGGCTGTGTGGCTGAGGAGGCGCCCAGGGAGGGGTGCGGAGGTGAAGTCCCGGCCGCGTGTCCCGTTAGAACACTGAGGCGGGTCCCAGCTGCCGCTGTGGTTCGTGGTAACCCCGCTGTTAGTAGTTCCTGAACCCCGCGTTTTTGCCGCAGCTTATACCCGGGTTTAGGAGAGCAGGTACAGCCCCAGGAGGTGGGAGGGCACCGGACGGCTCCGGAGCATCTCTGACTGGCCCTCAGACCATGGCCTGCTCCCAGGAGGCGGGTGTGGTGCGGGCGCGGGGCCTCGGATGGAATGGGGGCTGCCCCATGTGAGCCCCTGGGTTTGCTCGCATCTTCCCCGCGGCCTGACCTTGGGGGCGGCCTCTAAATCCCCGGGTTCTTGTGACTCAGGTTACAGGTCAGGCTGCCCCTGGGAGGTGGGCGCAGTGCGATCAGTGTGCTGGGATGGCTGCAGCAACCTGCGGGAAATGGTCGCAAACCCCGCAATTTCACAGGGCAGCCCCAGTCCCGCCATCGCAGCCGCTGTCATTCCCTGACAGCACAGCACCCGCCTTCCAGGAGCAGGCTGACCTGTAACCTGAGTTCCACGAATCTGGGGCAGCAAAGGCCAAGCTCAGGCCATGTGCTGGGGAGTTTGAAGCAAATCCACGGGCTCCCATGGGCAGACCCCATAACACGCCACTGCCTTCGACCACACCACGCCCTCCTACCAGAAGCAGGCTGACCTGCGGACCATGCCTGGAGCAGCAGAAGCAAAGCCCTGGACAGGCCGTGGGGGAGATGGGGGCAAGTCGACAAGCTTGCCAGGTCGCTGCCCATCTCCCTGCCGCTGCCCCAGGTTCGTCGATCACTTGTTTTCAAGTCAGTGGGTTCCTGAGAGTCAGGCGTGGTGCAGTCAGGAGGCGGGGTCTGCGGGGAGGGGTGCTGCCCCAAGGGGATCAGTTGGGCTTGCTCCCATCTCCCCCAGGGCCAGACCTGGGGACGGCCTCTGCTGCCCCAGGTTCGCAGGACGCATGTCATGTCAGCCTGTCCCTGGGAGGAGTGCTCAGTGCACTCGGGGCAGCCTCAGTGGCTGACAAGGATTTTGGAAGTGGGCTCTAGCCCAGCATAACGAACTCTCCTTTCTTCTCTTGCTTCATCAGTTGGTGGCTGTATAGGCTTTTTCATTATAGGTTATTGCTGGATAATGAACATAGGTTTCTGTGCTATACAGAAGAAACTTTATTTAAAATCTATTTTTATATATAGTGGCTAACATTTGTAAATCTCAGACTCCCAAATATATCCCTTGCCTTCCCCTTTCCCTGGTAACCTTAAGATTGTTTACTAAGTCTGCAAGTCTGTTTCTGTTTTGTAGATGAGTTCACAGTGTCTTTTTCTCTCTTTTTTTAGATTGCACATATGAGTGATATCATTTGGTATTTTTCTGTTTCTGGCTGCTTTCACTTAGAATGACGATCTCTAGCTCCATCCATGTTGCTGCAAATGGTTTTATTTTGTCCTATTCATGGTAGAGTAATATTCCAGTCTATAAATATGCCACAACTTCTTTATCCAGTCATCTGTTGCTACATTTAGCTTGCCTCCATGTCTCGGCTATTGTATACAGTGATGCTATGAATACTGGGGTGCAGGTATCTTTTCACATTGGAGTTCTTTCCAGTTATATACCCAGATGTGGGATTGCTGGGTCATAGGGTAAGTATACTTTTACTTTTTTGAGGGATTTCCATGCTTTCCATAATGACTACACCAAACTGGATTCCCACCAGCAATGTAAGAGGGTACCCTTCCCTCTACAGCCTCTCTAGCATTTATCATTCATGAACTTCTGAGCAATGGCCATTCTGACTGTTGTGAGCTGATACCTCATTGTAGTTTTGATTTGAATCTCTCTGTTTGTTAGTGATATCGAGCATTTTTTCATGTGCCTATTGGCCATTTGTGTCTTCATTGGAGAAATGCTTGTTTATGTCTTCTGCCTATTTTTGGAATGAGTTGTTTTTTTTTTTTTGTTTTTAAGTTGTATGAGCTGTTTATATATTCTGAAAATTAAGGCTTTTTGTTAGTCGTATCATTTCCAAATATTTTCTCCCATTCGTAGGTTGTTGTTTCCTTTTGTTTTACTTATGGTTGCCTTTGCTGTGAAGAAATTTATGAGTTTAATTACATCTCTTTTGTTTTTTTTTCTCTTATTTCCATTGCCTGGGTAGATTGCCCTAGGAGAATGTTGCTAAGATTTATGTCAGATAATGTTTTGCGCATGTTTTCTTTTAGGAGATTTATCATGTCTTGTCCATCTGCATCTTAAGACTGTACTCTAGATCTGTGCTTCAGTTTTGAATTTTGAGCTTCTTAGAGAACACCTACTCATAGCTCATATGTCAGATTCAACATGTCTAAAGCTGATTTCATAATCTTTTTTCTTGCAGCGTCACCACTTATTCAGTGGGCTAATCATTCTTCTGATCTTGAATACCCAAAGGCTTGGAATGGTCTTTGATTTATATTTCTCTCACCACCCTCCACATATTCTCGGCTTCTGGAACTGTATGTTTTTGGTTTCAAATGTCTATTCTGAGTGCTGATACTCTGTTGAAGAGCTTTCATCCCTGATACATGAATTTTTCCTTCTGCTGAATTCTTGGATATTCTCCCCCCTTTCCGTCAACCTACAGTTTTGACCTTCCAACATCTAGAGTCAAGACAAAGACTTACCACAACCAGATCTCAGCCAGGTAGTCTCGCCCCTCCATCATTTTGGACTTACTTTGTTTGTTCAAATCATTATGTGACTTAGCCTCCTAGGGTAACCTGTGCCTTATTAAAAACCAGGAGTCACCAGCCTTTTCCTATCCAGTCCTCAGTTAAAACAGCTTAGAATTGCCCTGAGAACTAGTTGGAGCCCCATCCCCTTCATAGAGTCTTCCCTATTTACTCCAAATACTTCTAGCTCCTCTTTGTATTCCTGCACTGTTCATGATCGGTAACCTGTAATCTAGGCTTTGAGTGCTGCCTTGGTACCATTCCCGGGTGGTTTGCAATGTGTCTCCTCACTTAACTGGTAACTGGAGAAGACTCCCTTGTTCAGCCTCCTTTATACCCTCACCCTGCTTAGCACCGGTCAATAGCAGGCATCCAGGCAGTGCTAACCTACTTTATTTATTCGCAGGTGTGGTGGTGTGGAGTATAGCTAATAACTATTAATTCAGTGTTGCAATTAAAAAAGAAAGCCAAGAAAATACATAAAACTTTATCTCCATGTTCAGTTTAGCACTTTACCTCAACAGTTTTCTTAACTCTGTGTTTACATTCACATAGTGTTCAGTGCTTGTACAGTTCCCTGAGGCAAGCAGGTGAGATGTCACTATGCTTGACTTTCACGTTACATTTCATATTGGATATATTTGTGGAATGACAAAACCTTCTTTTATAAGTAAACAGCCGGACGCCCAGAGAGACTAACAGCCTAACCCAGGGTCACCTGGTTAGTGTTTGGCACAGGCCAGGACCGCGGTTCACATCTTCCAGCTGTTCCTCTTCCAGTGCCTTTTCATTCCAGTGCTGGGAAATGTAGCCCCATCAGCCAAACGGCCAAGTCACATTGCTGCCCCTTTACCTGCCAGTGATGGCAGTGCTACAAAAAGTGGCAAAGGAAAGGTCAGAAGTAGGAGTGATAAAAGACATGGAAGTGCTGGAAATGGATCCTCAGCCTCCACCTCCCTATTTGAGCGCCACACAAGTGTCCCACTCTGACACTGACGTTCATTGATTATAACACAGTCTTTAAAATCAGACTGATCTTTTGTAGGACATGCTTTTATCCTGGTCCCTTTCCTGCTAGTAGTCACCGTCATGGGCAGAAAGTGCCTGACTGCTCTGTTTGTCACGTAGGTGGGAGGGGATGTGGGAGAGGGAGCGGGCTGAACTGAAGCCGAGCTTTTTACAGCTCTGTTGTTCTAGGACCAGAGCAGTTCCACTCCTGCTTTCATCACCTCTACACCTCTGAGTCCCAGCCACCCACTCCTGCCTGCTTCCCCACATGCCACGTCCTGGGGGAGGACAGGGTGGTTGGCAATGCCCCCTCCGTCCTCTGCTCTGGGAGGTTCAGGAGTCTGCTTTAACTTTTGAGCTGTTTTGGTAATTGGGCTTTTCCAGCTTTTCTAGACATCTCCTTTCCAGCTCTGATAAATTGGAGATGTAACTTAACCATACAAGTACTATACTAATGCATTCAGTGGCATTAATGTGATGTTGTCTTTAAGGTGTTCTGTGATTGGATAGGAGGTTTTTAACACAGAATGCTTCACATCCAATTCTAAAGGCCTACAGGATGCAGGTATACTTCAAGTTCTTACATGGCTGTAAGACAGACATGGACATTATTTGATAATATGACCATATGTTCATAGATTACGGTTAGTCCACCGGCTCTGTATCTAATAAAAGTTTAAATTCCAAACGTTTGAAGAAAATTTGTGGACCATGTCTTTTTGCCTGTAACTAGTTGCAAAAACTGAAATCACGACTCTACCACAAGCCACAGTGTTTCCCAGTAGAGAAAGCCCTCTACTTTTACAACCTCTAAGTAATGCGGTGCTTCTTTGGGTGAGATGAGGGATGCCAGAGTATTTTGTTGGGGCACTAGAGTGGCATGACAAGTATTCTGGGACTGGTTACAGTTGAATCTCTGCTTCCTATATCCTGGACTGATTACAGAGGCAATGTTAGTGCGGTAACCAGCTTCTGAATGCAAGTGTAGCTAGGAAGACAACAGAGAAAATAGAAGGGATATAAAGTAATGGAGGGACTTCAGAGCAGTACAAATGGTGACTTTGACACCACCAGCTGCTGACTTGAACTTGGCAGGAATTTGTGAGAAATGGTGGGTGTCACTGCAAGCAAGAGAGTCCTGCAGCTTTTTGGGTGAACAGGCAAAGGGGAGAGCAGATATGGTGACCACCCGGGGGCTGAGTATTTGTGTCCTGAGTGTGAAAACGTCTGGTCTCTTGTTCAATTTTGCAGCCACAACTTCAAATGACTCAGGGCATTATTTCCACCAGAAAACCATAAAAACATAAACAACCTCTGTTTCCCAAAGTGTTTGTTCTCGATCTGAGATGATTGTCCTGTGGTGGGAGGTAAGTGGGCGATGGGGCCTATTACATCACCCCCCTTTCACTAAAAGTCTACCTTGCTGCTTTTCACCCCACTGCTAGAGGTGCTGCCATTCTGTTACACCTAGACGTATAAGACGGGCTTGCCTGAATCCTCACGTGAAGAGGGATAGTTATGTGCAGTTTTAAATAATTGCTTGGGTCATGTGGTCCTTTTTTCCCTCCATTGGAAATCACTATTCCAGAGCAAATAGTATGAATCTATATTAAATATATTGTTTGTAAGATGTCTTCAAAACTTTTGCAGTAGGTTTAAATATTTGCTTGGTGATGGCCTCTTGATTGTTTGAAGTAGGCAACCCTCACTAGGGGCTTTGTTGGCTTCCTTAGAGTTCCCTTACTGGCAGTAGAGTGTTCGTAGGCAGAGTTAGACAGTTACTTGGGCTGAGAAGCCGAATTTGCCTGCAGTTGGGAATTGGCAGAAGAGTCAGTTATGGAAGGAAGGCTTTAGGATTATCTGGTAGCAGAGTTGTGGGATCCAATTCCTGGGAAACCTCAGCTGTTGTAGAGTATGTTCTGTAACAATAGGCTATTGGATAATTTTAACACTTGTTATGGGATGTAGAGTTGGGGAAAGACTTAAAAGTGAAAGAACCTTAAAAAAGAATCTCCCAATATTTTAAAGAAGACAGTTCTCAGAATGAGAGCTTTTCTGGAAAAGACTAGTTATTCACTTCACAGGGGAAGCAGGGAGCAGGTGTAACTGCAATTACGGTAACTTAAAAGGTAAACCTCACCCTCCCACTTAGCTGTTTCCTGGTGTACGTTCATATTCCACATCTGTAGTTTTAGACATGATGTGTCATTTTCTGGTACTGCATTCTGCTTCTGAGTGAGAGACTGACACAAAGTCACATAGCAATTGAAAAATTGCACAAAAGTCTTTATTGTTAAAAATGTAGATATGTGGCAGGGTGCTACATTTGCAAATGACTTTCAGTACAGAGAACACTTAAAAGAATGCAGTGTTATTTCTTTTTTTATTCCTTTAAGCCTTTGAATAGAAGGTTTTCTTTGCAGAGTTTCTGGAGTACATCAGAACAAGCAGGAACTAAAAATAGCTTTAAGAAAGCACCAGTATAGATGTTGCTTATAGTATGGTATCTGTCTAAAAGTTAATTCTTTAAAGCAGGAAGTTGTAACTCTCAATTTCTTAAGCAAATATAAACATTCTTGACTCTTAATGACATTCTTTGTGGGGTGAAGCCGCTTTTGCTTCCATTCTGAGCATTGAAAGGCCTTCTACGATACTTCTACCAGTCCTCAATATTTTATTTTCCCTCTGTTGTGAACTTGTTATTAAACTTGAAGCAGATATAAATATCATTAACTTGCTACATATGTAGATATTCAGTGTTACATAGTCAGAAATTTTGTGTACATCACACGTATCTACATAATTCCCCACTTTCCAACTGTGTTCCTGATGAAAGGATGGTGGGAAATGGCATTATGGGGATATGTCTTACAGTACACAGTGTTTCCCCTGTTCCCTCTACCAGATCTGGATGTTCTTTCATCTTTCGGCTTCTAGAATTTCTAGCTCTTTTTCTTAAGACAGGTTTAACTCATCCCCCTGCTCACACACACATGCGTATATACACACACAAACACACACACACACACACATTCTGCCGTAGGGAGTAGCGTGCACCATCCCATTCTCCGACTCAAGCTCTGGACCCACCCACTGGAGGCAGTGTCTTGCACGAATTCATTTGTAAGTTCCTTTTTAAAACTCGAGTGGTCTGGAAATAGGACTGATATCCACACCTAGTAGGCAGGCTCTCAAGGATAACTTCTATGGTTAATGCCAGGTTATCTTAATGTTTGAGTACCTGGGTTTCATGTCTTCCTCTGCCAACTGTGTGTCCCATGATCCCCACATTTCTGTCTCCCGCTAGATTTTTTCTCTCCAACTCTGGACTCTTACAATCTTCTGCTGATTTGACATCTTCACTTGGAACTCTGATATTTTAAAACCAACATGTGTAAAAACTGAGCTTTTGGTCCTCCTACCCCCCACACTGTTTCTTTCTGCAGCCTCCCCCATTCAGTTAGTGGAAACTTAATCCTTCCAGCTGCTTGGGTCAAAAATCTTGGAGTTATTCTGACTTTCACTGACATACCACATGAATTCTGTCAATAGATCTGGTTTAACACTGCCTTTAAAACATATCCAGAACCCAGCCACTTCTCACCATGGCTCCTGCCTCCACTGCTACTTCCCTGCCCTGAGCCACTGTCCTCTCCTCCTGCACAGCCCTTCTCAGAGGCTTCCCTCCTTTCATCTCTGACCCATTTCGACTATTCTCACTCGGCAGTCAAGTGAGACTTGAAAACCTATGTCAGATTGTGTCGTCCTTCTGCAGTGCCTCCCCATTTCACTCCAGGTAAAAGCCACAGTCCTTACAACGTCCTCCAAGGCCATACAGGATCTGCACTGACCCTTCTCCGCAGCTCCAGCCATGCCCCCATTCTGGAACATGCGACGTGCACACTGGCCTTGGTGATGGTTATTCCGTCCACCTGGGACTTCTCACCTCCTAGTCCTAGTTCTAACCTCAGTCCTCAGTGTGGCCTGCTCTGGTATATAATACAACATCACCCTCATCCCATACCCTCAACTCTCTTTACCTTGCCATTTTCACTTTTTTCCATGGTTCCTCTTTCCTAGCATGCCACCTCCTCTGCTGCTCTGTTGTGTGAATTGTCATCTCCAACCCCCACCCCAGCTAGACTCCAACCAAGCTCCGTGAGGACAGGACTTTTGTTTTCTTTATTTATCCATTCCAAGTGCCTAGACTAGTCCTGGGTACATAGTAGGCAGTAAAAAATTATTTGCTGAATAGATTAAAATACTATTTTAAAAATGAATCATCCTTTCAGGAAAGGGTGAGGAAAGGAAGCTGCATGAAGGAAAATGGTGCAGTAAATAATGATATTTGCCTCTTGTTCTTTGTGTGATATATATATGTGTTTTAGTCTTAATTTGGTATCCCAGGTTCTTAATTTAATAGCTGTATTAAGTTGTAATTTACAGTCCATAAAATTCACACATTATAATTGTACAAGTCAGCCATTTTAGCTATTTCTAGAGTTGTGCAACTGTGTCTTCAAAAAGTCCCCTTTTGTCCATCCATATGCAGTTCGCCCACCCCCCGGTGGCACCCTGATTTTATTATTTTTTTTTGTTTTTTTGGCAATCACATCTCAAAAGAATTATTTACACAGCAGTACTAATATAGCTTTGTGCTTTTAGAAATGACACACTTAAATATGAAATCAACGGTCATTGCTGAATGTAGGTAGCAGTATCAGACATCGGTGAGAAGAATGGACTTGAGTGTCAAACTGGCTGCAGTCTTACCCAGCTCCACCATTTACCAAGTTATCCAAATTATTTTCTGCCTCAAGCTCTTTATCTGTTATATGGGGGTAATAATAGCAGCTTACAGAGTTGTTGTGAGGATTAAGCAAACAGGGAAACAAAATTTAGTACAGTGGCCAGCTTATGTTATTACCTAAGAAATAGCCTTGCAGGTAGAGAGCAAAATTCAAATCAGTTTCTAAAGTATGTGTAAAATATGATTCAGTTCCTGCCTGGTTTGTAAACACGTATGCCTACTGCAGAATGTAAAAGCAGACTAATTTCCAACAGAAAAGATCATTTCTCAGCATTTCTTTCAAAGGTAATTGCAAAATCATTTTTACTAAATTTTCTGTGCCCATCTCTGACAGAGCTTTGACACCAGGGAGGTAATTATCTATTTTTTTGTTAAAATCATGCTGACCATCAGAAAGTGTTCTGAATTGTATTTTAGACTTTATGTTCAGAAATACTGTGAGACATCTTCTAAATTAATGGGGGGAGGGGCATTCATTGTAGCTCTTCAAGCCTGATAAGCCTGGATTAAATTATCTTTTTTTAACTCTTCATTAAAGTAATTAATTAATTTTTTGCAGGGGGTTGGTAATTAAGTTTTTATTTAGTTATTTTATTTTTAGAAGAAGTACTGGGGATTGAACCCAGGCCCTTGTGCATGCTAAGAATATGATCTTTCACTTGAGCTATACCATCCCCCCTAAATTATCTTTAATAAGTCCTTTTTCTCTGTTTTGTTATTTTCTTTTATGTACAGATGTACAAAGCAGGGTCATCGGAAGCCTCTCAATTCCAAACATGATAATAGTGAAAAACATTGCGCAGTGACAGTGAATCCTTGGCATATGAAGAAAGATTGTAAAGTCCTGAATGAATTAAGAAGGTATTGTTACATTAACATACATGTAACCATGGCTTTCTTACCTTTATTTTTCAGTTTATAATGAAGATACTCCCCACCCGTCAAGGTTGCTTTGTTTCATATAGGGAATATCTAAAGCCTTTCCTGCAAGTTTTTTAAATAAGTAAGAGCAGGTAATTTACCAGAAGTGGGAATGGTGTAATCTGCTCTGTCTAGTATGGTAGCCACCAGCCACATGTGGCTATTGTGAATTGAGATGTTCTATAAGTGGAAAATACATAATAGATTTTCAAGACTTCGTACAGCAAAAATAATGTAAAATATTTATTAATAAGTTTTAAAAGTGTTAATCACACTTTTGAAATGATAGTATATCGGATATATTGGGATAAATATAATTATTACTGGAATTAATTTCACTTGTTCCTTTTTATTTTCTAAATGGGATTACTGGAAAATTGTGACTTGCACTATGTTTCGGTTGACAGTGCTGGCTTCTAAATTATTGCAAATAATATGAAAAGAAAACTTTGATTAAAAATTTTGTAATTGAGTAGTTGATTTACATCATATTAGTTTCAGGTGTACAACACAGAGGCTCAACATTTTTATAGATTATATTCCATTTAAAATCACCATAAAATAATGGCTATATTTCACTGTGCTGTATGATACAGCCCTGTAACCTATCCATTTTATACATAGTACTTTTTACCTCTCAATCCTCTACCCCCTTCCTGCCTCCCCTCTCCTCCTTCTCCCCATTGGTAACCAACAGTCTGTTCTGTGTACCTCTGAGTCTATTTCTGTTTTATTATTGTCGTTAATTTGTTTTATTTTTTAGATATACGTATAAGTTAATACATAGAATATTTTTTTCTTTCCCTGACTTATTTCACTTAGCATAATACCCTGTAGATCCATCCATGTTATTGCAAATGGCATTATTTTATTTTTTATGGCTGAGCAGTATTCCATTGTGTGTGTGTGTTCATGTGTATATATGTGTGTGTATATATGTATATATGTATATATACATATATATATATAATATACCACACCTTCTTTATCCAGTCATCTGTCATTGAACATTTGGGTTGTTTCAGTGTCTTGGCTATTGTAAATAGTGCTGCTGTGAACATTGGGGTGCATGTGTCTTTTTGAATTATATTTTTCTCCAGACATATACCCATGAATGGGATTGCTGGATCACATGGAAGTCTATTTTTAGTTTTTTAAGGAACCTCTATACTGTCCCCCATAGTGGCTGCACCAATTTACATTCCCACCAACCGAGTAGGAGGGTTCCTTTTTCTCTTAAAAGGTCAAAAATTCTCTACGTTTATATACTTTCCTTACAGTTTAGGACACAATTTGGCAAAAGCCAGATAGAATTTAATAGCAGTAAATACAGTATTTTTTTTAAAATGGCCATGCATTATGGATAGATTTTTTGATGAGTTTGTTCCCTATTTTTGTAGATGCAGAAGTTTTTATAGCTTCACAGGCATTTCAGTCTTGCAGAGAGGAAAATGTCTTTACATTTTGCTGAACTTGTCCGGGTGGCTTTATCTAATTTGGTCCAGGCCTACAGAGGTGAATACACATCCAAACCTAAACCATTGAATGTCTGCAAGATTTTAAGAGTCTAGAATGTCAGATCTGGACTATAACTCTGGTGAATGACATCAGTGAGTTGACTCAAGAAAACTCTCTTTGAGTGCAAAACCTTTCATAAGCCAAAAATGGCTTTGAAATTGTGGCAAAGCCAGAGACTTTTGTGCACCACATATGGCCACAAACCCATGGGGACAGCACAGGCCTTCTGGAGTGCCAAGGGAATTCCATGTGAGGAGTCCAGCACTCACAGTAATCCAACAAGTCCCTGCCAGCCAGAGCACATTCATTGCTACTGTGCTGTTTTGAGCAAATGTCTTTTCATCAGGTTCAAAGTGGTTTGTTGTTTTTTTTTTTTTTGCATAAAAAAAATCAAACAATTTGTTCCCTTGGTGAAAGTAAAAGCCTAAAATTTTCTGATTTCCTTTGACAGAGAAAACATGAGCCTAGGAATCTAACTTCATCTGTAATGGTCTGCAGCTGGGAGCAACCAAATCAGTGTCAGTCCCTTTGCAGCCATTGGCTGGGAGCCTGCATGTTACCTGGAATGGTATTTGAAATATGTCACCCTAGCCATTCCTTCGCTGTGGGCTGGGAGGCGAGTCAGTCAGAATCTGCATTATGGAATGCATGTTTCAGATCCAAAGCTAGGAGATCTTTTTTAATAGCCAGAGAATTTAGTCATAAATATATCTATTAATGTATTCATGCAAGAACCTTTTAAAAGATTTTTTATTATAACAATTTACCCCCAAAATTGAAAATGAAAGAACTGTGGAATTAAAAATCATCTGTACCTTAATTATATATAAAGAATCTTAAAATCCTTCTAAACTATTTTTTGTTCAAATGAAGATATTTTTCCCTTCCAAAGAGGAAAATTATTATTTCACATTTTTTTGCTTTTTCCTTTTATTATATATTCCATATCAATAAACATAATTTTTTAAAATCCCTTTAATGGCTGTTTAACACTATATTGAACAGATATGTAAATAGTCCTGGTTTCAGAAATTTAAAAAATTGACATTACAATACCACTGCAAAGAATATTTTGGTGTTTCTATTTTTAGTTACTAATTTGGACTAAAAATTAACGTTTGCTTTTCTTAATCTAAAACATTGGTTATTTTATGAATGAACTGTAAGGATTTTAAATAACTTTTCAGTAATTTCAACAAAGAAATTATCTTTAAGGCAAAAAACTGTGATGGTTTGCAAATTTATTTTTATTATATCTTCACTTTTACCAGTGTCATATGTGTGTGTGTTTGCACAAGTGCTTTAACTACCACCAACGTAAGAAAAATCTGTGTACTTAAAATGTGAAAATAGTTAGTTTCCTGGTTTGTGTTTTCATTCTCCCAATATAGGTTTTGGATGACAAGCTTGTATTTGCAAAATACACACCCTGTGGGAGGTGCTCTGTACATAGGCTGAGATACTGCACATAAAATTGCCTCTGAAGCACAATGATCTGAAAACCCGGTACTCAGCCTTTGATAATTTCAGCTGTTTTATGAAAGTCCTTCATGTGGATGAAAGTATCATCAAGCCGGAGCAAGAGTTTTTCATTGCCCTATTTGAGAAGAGCTGTGTGAATGACTTATATATTCAGGATAGAGATACATTCTTCAATCCAGCCACCAGAAGCCACATTGTAAGTCTAAACCAAGTTTAGCTGCTGTCTTGGGGGTGATATAAAACCTGCTGTTGAATTATCAGTGATTTGGTTTGGTTGGTTTGGTTTGGTTTCTAAAAGCTGCCCATAAAAAGGAAAAAAGGGAAAGAAAAGAAATATGCCAACAGATTCCTGTTAGAATAGTAAACAGTGGCTGGCTAATTACCCTGTATAAACCACACACTCTCTTAGAAACTTTTTAGGTTTACTTCATCCTTTCTCAGATCAAGTATCAAGTAAGGACAGTGTTAAAGAAAATTCTGGATTAACAGGCTTGTGAGCTCCGGGATCTGCAAGGCAGCTTTCCCTCCCCGTGGTGTAAGTCAAATGGCAGAAATGAAATAAAGCACCTCATGTATCCTCCAGTGTTAACAGGAAAAGGCTAATCTTCTTGACCTTGTTTCTTCCTGGGTAAAATGAAGATAATATATCAGGAGGCAAAAAGCTCATTTAGGGCAAGAACCATGTTGTCTTGTTCACTGCTGAATCCCAGGCACCGGGAAGGCTGAGTTTAACGAGTGAGTGAATGAATGAACTGTAGTTCCCCAGAGTTACCATGTGGGGCAGTGCGGATTAGCAGCTAAGAATATAGACTCGAGAGGGAAGGGTACAACTCAAGTGATGGGGCACATGCTTAGCACGCATAAACTCCTGGGTTCAGCCCCCAACACCTCCTCTAAAATAGACAAATTACCCTAATTCCCTCCCCACCCCCCCACCAGAATTACCTTATTATCTCCCCGCCACCAAAAAAAAAAAAAAAAAAAAAAAGAGAAGTGGCCAAGAGCGTAAACTCAGGCTGGAACACCTGTGCTTGTTTCTCGCTGTCGACCTTGTAAAAGTCACTTAGCCTCTTTGTTTATCAAGTTCCTCATCAATAAAATGGGGATAATAATAGTATCCACCTTGTAGAGTTGCTATGGGGATTAATGAATTTGTGTCAATATTAGAACAGACCTGGCTAATAGTAAGCACTATGCATCTGTCAGCTCTCTTCATAATTACTGACAGATGTTATTATCAACCAAAGAAGTATTAGTTCTTTGTAAGGGAAATACATGTTAGACCATTTCATTTATCATCTTCTGTAATTCAGGCTTTTTCCTTCTGAAATACCATTTTCTGTCTGTGCACTAGAAAGCCACAGGGCTTTCCAAATTTCATCTGTCTGGGTTCTTGTCATGATGGCAATACTGCAGAGTGTTGACATTTTTTAGGGACTCCGTCTGAGATGATAGCAACCCCTCAAATTCAGGAGCACATCTCTAAGTGATAACATCTCACATGAAATGAAGTTTATAAAATGTAACAGCTTCCGACGTTTAATGATGCCATAAATGCAAGGATGTTCTATTTAAGCTCTTTAAATAAATCCTGTCATTGAAATAAATGAAATACTATATTATAGCGCTCTATGAATTTGTTATCTTTGCTATCCATTTATCTGACTCTCTAAGACCAAAGAAAGCAAAGACTGAGATTAATCATTACTACTGTGTGGTACACGTATTTGTGGATGAAGACAATACTGAAATGCACTGTTTAAGATATTAAAATGGACACTAAACAGCTGCTTGATGCACATGCATGAACAGAACAGGGAGCTGGGTGCAGGGAGCAGACACTGAGCTTCCTGGATCAGAGACCCAGCATAGCAGTCCAGCCCAGCCGTCCACAAGGTTTATATTTATGTCCCAGCAAAATTAGCAGTGAGGGACTGAAATGGACTTTGGGGACACTTGCAAAAAGCTGTCATGATTATTATTGTGGGACACCAGGATTCTACAGTGTTTAGTTGGCATCTGTGCACAACCAGTTCTTTTCCACTAAAGCCTGTTGTACCTGCTGGTCCCACATCCAGGCTGAGGAATCATCTCATGTGGTGTTTGGGAGGGAGGTAAGTGGAGTCAGGACCCATGTTAAGGCTGGGTGGGCGATAATCTTGTTCTAGTACAGGAGAAAGGAAAGTAGGTCAGGTGGGAAAGAGAATGACTTCATTTAAATTTTGTTTCTTGAGTAAGCTAAATATATAACATCATGCCAAGTTTCTTTTTTAAACAAGTTCTTCATTATATTCCATGTGCTGTCACTGAATAACTACTGAATTGTGGGGACAAAAAAGCCTGGGTTTTAGAATTGACCCTGCCCTTAACCTGCCAGGGTCCAAGTTCCTCTGGGTGTCCAAGGAGGGGGCTGGACCATCAGGTGTCCCTCCACTGCAGCAGTTTGGGCACTTGGGTGGCCTAGTTTTTTTGCTGTGGAAGACTGGCCCGGTTGTAGGACATTAAGCATCTGCAAGGCTCTCACCAGATACCCACGGTTGTCCCAGGAGTGTAACATCCAAGCGTTCCTTTCCACCCATGTTTGCAAATGACCCTCAAGGGGTTAGTATTAACCCTGGGTGAGAACTATGAAAAATTATATGGTACCTCCATCCCTCCTGGCAAGGGAGGGCCCCTTATTTACAAATGACCACTAAGTGTTAGCACCACATTTTATCAACAGAACTTGTGAACACGTGGTGACAGTGATGCTCACCTGTTTGCTTTTGCTTCCCAGTGCAACTTCAGCCTCCGTCAGAGGACCTCAGCTGCCCCAGCGAACAGGGCCTTCTGTACAGGGAATGGGCTCCTCCTCGAAGCATAGACAAGAAGCAGCCCTTAGATCTCCTCAGGTGAGCTGCTGTGGAGAGCACTCCAGTGGGAAGGGCTAAGGGTTGCTCTCATGGCATCTGAGTGTGACAGTCCTCCAAGAGTGTTACCAACCAGGAAGCTCACAGGAGCTCTGAGCTTTGTTGCCCCAAGTTTTTACTGGAGGCTTTATAACAAAGACATGATTTACTGGGTCACTACCGACATGGCTAACCCAAACCATAACTGTAACTGAAACCTTTCCTTAGCCCTAACCGTTGAGCCCCTTCCTCTCCTGGTGGTCAGTCACTTGTCACAAAGCTCAAAGCGCCACTCCTCTAATCACATGGTTGGTGTCTCTGTCTGGCCAGTCCCCATTCTGAGTCATCTCATGAACACAAGCCATTCAAGGGTCCACCATGAACAGCAAAGACACTCCTATCTTGGGAAATTTCAAGGCTTTAGTGGTTGCCATCCAGGAACAGGGACCAAAGACCTACCAAATTCTTCATTAAACAGGAGTAAATGTTAGATTTCACTTAAATTATAAAATAAGAGAGAAATTCTCACTGCTTTGCTGTATCTGCTGTTCGACACCGTTTCACTACACCACGTGACTGTAATGTCGCCCTCAGCATGTGTCTTCTCAGAGCACCAGAGCCGGCTGCTTCCCGGGAGCTTATGCAGTTTGGGCAAGGCTGTTGGGGGGAGGGAGGCCAAGGACAACCAAGGAAACAAAAATCATCAGGCGAATAAGGAAACAATGTCAGATTGAAATGAAGGAAATAACAGTTTTGAGATGGGAGACTTGAGAGGAAGTGAGTCAAGGAAGCTATCTTTGAGTAGGTTACATGTGAGCTGAGATGGTGATAAGGAGGCTGGACTTTGAGGATCTGGGAGAAGTCACCCCAGGAATAGAGGCAGCTTGTCCATTGGCCCCGAGGCACAAATGTGCTCAGCAGGTTTGAGGAGATACTGGAGCCAGCGCTGGTGAGAGTGATGAGACTTGAGGTTTAGAAGGGCATCAGGAGCCCAGAAAGGAGTGTAGATTCTACGCGCAGTGAGAAGCAGTCATGATTGTTTAAGGACTAAGGTAATTTTCTCTCACTCATATTTTGCAAAGATAATGTGGAGAATGAATTGCAGGGACCCAGGAAGCAGGGAGGCCGGGTAGGAGGCTCTTGGAGTGGGCCAGATGAGAGACGGTGGGAGCCAGGGAGGAATGCGTTTGGGGAGTGGGGCTGACAGGATGCAGTTATGGGCTGGCTGTGGATGGTGAGGAGAAGAGGAGGGTCAAGGTAGCTGCAGGTCGGCCTGGAGCCAGGTGCCTGTTCTTTCTAATCTCAGCGCCCCATGCAGGTGCCCACCTACTTGGGCAAACCTCTTAACCTTCAAAGTGAGGGTTTTAAAACACGGAAGTCTTCTTGTATTTTTCACATATTATGGAAAGATTCAAACATGTACAGAAGTAGAGAGAACAGCACAGTGAACCTGTCTGTATCAGTCACCCAGCTCCAGAATTATAAACTCAGAGTCACTGTTGTTGCATCTTTCATCGCCACCTCCTCCCCTCCCCCACTACGGGATCATTTTGAAGGCAATCCTACATAGCTTAACCTTTCATTAGTGAAATGACATGGTCTCTTTCAAATACAAATGGAATATTCCTTTTTTATTTTGGGTTACAAAGTAATTCCCTGATTGTCACAAAAATACACTTTTAAGTAGTTTTGGGGTTGAAATCAGGATCCAGACTAGGTTCAGACATTTCTGCTAGCATATCTCTCAACTGGGTTCTAATCTATAATTTTCCTGTTTCTCATTTTCCTTTGAAATTGCTGAGGGGTTTCTCTATTTCCTGACTGGCTGATTTCATTCTCTCCTGTGGTGTAAGACTTGTTTCTCCATCCTATGTATTTGCTTTAACTAAGTGATTTGATCCTCCCCTAAAAGCTTGATCTGATTGAGGTTCAACTTTGTGCAAGAATACTTGTTATGTGAAGTTTTGTACTCCTAGCATAAGGTACATAATGTCCAGTTGACTCTCTTTTTTGTGATGACAGCAGCCAATAATGATTGTCACCTGGGATCATTATTTCATAAGGGATTTTATTTAATGTGGTCATACCCTAATTTCCTCCCTCAATTATCAGCAGGATCACAGACATGAAGAGGCACTTTCTCATTAACCCGGGTTATCCTGTAGAACACAGTTTTAAAAGAGGATGTTTGTACATATGTAAACATTTAAAGTTGATACATTTTTCTTTTCTTTTTAATTTTTTTTTTAATGAGGGTACTGAAGATCGAACCTAGGACCTTATGCATGCTGAGCACATACGCTGCCACTGAGTGTATCCCATCTCCCTTAAGATTTATATTTATATGATACTTTCATTGTGTTACTTTTGTTTTCTTATACAGTATTTGATGGCAGGGCAATGGGTTTGATGGCTCTTTAATCATTCTTTATGGGCTTTTGGGGTTTGTGAGTGTTTTTGTAAAGAAAATAATTTTCCCACTATTTTAAGTATGTTTTGCTAAGGAAAATATGTTGATCTTTTCCCTGCTCCTGGTCCATGTGTTCCCTTTGTTGCTTCCCACTAGTGGCCCCTTGAGCTCTGTGACAAGTCTAGAATGTCGTTAATCCTGATTGAAAGAGATCTGAAGAGATTTATTCAAGGAGATGAAATTTGTAAACAATGTATTGGGAAGTATTGAGAAAGTTATTCATTAGGGGAAGGCCTGGGGTTGAATTGTTAAGTGCACAGAAATCTAAGCTATGAACCACCAAGACAATTATTAACTCCAGGAAAAACAAAGTAGGGAAGAAAAAAGTAAGCCTAGCAGACAACTTGCTACAGCTGTGAACAGTCTGTACAGAGTCCTAATAACGTAAAGTAAGGATACTGAGCTGGTCAAAATTATAATGTAATTGTATCAAAAGGTTGGAAGAATGAAGTTTTGGGATGTAGATGAGATGGGGATTGAAAGAGAGCTTAATCCTCATTTTCCAAAATAGAAAGTTAAATAGGTGTTACATAAATCTGAAAAAGTCAGTAGGCTGTGTTACATGGATATTAGTCAGAGAAAGGGAGTAATTATTCCAAGAGTCAGCAGTAGGAGCTGAACTGGTTGCTTCTGGCCAGGAAATGGGGCGGTTGTTGGGAACTACTCCTTTTTACAATCGGTGTTTGAGAACTGTTTGACTCTTTAATGAATGTGTGGTATAACTTTGATAAAAAGAAATCAAAGCTGAATTTTGAAAAATTGATGTTAAGAATTGGGGTGTTTTTGACAGAGAGATATAAGAATCAGACAAAATACATTTGAAGGGATCCTCATTATTCCTAGCCTTTCAGCAAGGATTAGGAAGCAGACATCTGTTTAAGTTTCAAAAATTCTTTCTGACACTTTTACCGACCCGTAACATTTGGAAGTAATGAACTCCCCGTCACTGTAAAAATCCAGGCAGAGGCTGCCTGACCAGCTCTCTAACTGTAGCAGGGATTGTTTACCATTGGCCAGTTAGAACAGGCAACATCTAACATTCTTTCAGTTTTGAATGTGGCATTTTCAGGATGGAAAGTTGATAAGAATGTATTACAAAAAGCTTATCAAGAAAGAATCCAAGACTTCTCAAACCCATTGCCAGGGTTTTCTCTGCCAGACACCATCCTGAGCCTGCCATCCGTGAGCCAGGCCACAAAGCCCAGTCACATGAGAATGAACACACTTTGTCCCTCCTATCTGATTTGGCATAGGGCTCAGCACTGTTCCCCATGGAATGGTAAACGCCCAGGTCTCTGACGATGAAGCTGATCTCACAGCAGCCCTGTGAGCGCTGGTCAAGCCCAAGGGGGTACCTGTGTGAAGTTTCCCAGGACTCCAGGCTGTTCTCAGAGCTGAGTCCCCCCTAGGCTAAGCCCTCGGAGCTCAGCTCAGCTCCAGACTGAGCCGGAAGCCTCAGAGAGAACTCAGAGCTGAGGAAATCCACAGGTTTTTCCCAGCACTGCCGAGTCAGCAGTGAGCCAGTTGAGGGAAGTATCAGGAACAGCAAGACACACCTGAGCTGCCGTCTCATTGTTCCGCCTCATCCCTAAACCCTCTGTGCCTGCCTGTCTGTGTCTGTCTCCCTTTCAGGACCAGCCTGGCACCGCTTCATGCCCTGCTTCCTTTCTTCTAATCTTGCCTCCCTGGCCTGTTCCATCTGCTCCAGATTAACTGAGAAACATTGAAGAGTTTTTAAAACCTAGGAACAACAGACGTGCTAGATACAAAGAATACAGGGCAGTATCTTCCTCAGTCACATCCCTCCTGCCCTCTCCCATTCCCACAATGAGTTTTATAAATATTTTGTCAGAGAGACATTGCACTCCCAGTTGTTATCATTATCAGCCATTTCCTTATTATCTGTGGTTTACGATGCATTTGCTCCAGGGACCTTCCCGAGATAAGGCAGGAGCAGATGACTGAGCCAGTTGTTGACGTCCACTTGTGTCAAGCCTGTTAAGAATGATATTTGGGGGGAATTGTTGAATGTGCCAGACTGTCCAGTGAGTGGTGATGATCCCCTGCATCTGCTCCGGAGTCGGCCTCGTCCCCTCCTTTGCTCTGTTCTCATTTATCTCTCTTCAGCAGGTGAACCAGTGATCTGTACTTCTATGATGCATAAAATACTTCTTATTTCACGGTAGATTTCAGGGGCTGCTATGAAAACGCATATGTTTTAAGTGTGAATTGAGCCAGAGGTTTAAACTTAAAGCCCCCTTGA
Organism: Camelus dromedarius; assembly: GCF_036321535.1. Lineage (NCBI taxonomy): Eukaryota > Metazoa > Chordata > Mammalia > Artiodactyla > Camelidae > Camelus > Camelus dromedarius. The sequence goes on along the minus strand of NC_087470.1, from coordinate 9,422,196 downwards.
TTTAGAATCAGAAATTAATATGGTGGAGGGAGGGTATAGCTCAGTGGTAGAGTTCATGCCTAGCATGCATGAGGTCCTGGGTTCAATCCGCAATGCCTCCAATTAAAAAACAAATAAATAAACCTAATTATGCCCCCCCAAAAAAACAAAGAAAAAAGGGATTAACACGAGGATGAAGCTACAGAGTGATTATGTGTGTCTTCTGAAACTACCTTCTGTCTTTCTGCAGGAAATTCTGTGCAGAGAAGGTCTGAATCTAATTTGCTTGGCTGAGTTATTACACTCAGATCGTCCTACTGGCAGCAGTCATGGGGGTGACTTGCTTTCTGTAGGGATATTTTAATCAAAATAACTGTACCTGGAGGTAACTTTATTCCTTGTTACCGTGCTTACTTAACTTAGAATGACATTCTCCAGGAGCATCCATGTTGCTGCAAATGGCCCTATATTGTCAGTTTTTATGGCCAAGTAGTATTCCATTGTATAAATATACCACTTCTTTAGCCAGTCATCCGTTGATGGACATTTAGACTGTCTCCATGTCTTGGCTATTGTAAATAATGCTGCTCTGAATATTGGGGTGCAGGTGTCATCCTGAAGTAGGGTTCCTTCAGGATATTTGCCCAGGAGTGGGATTCCTGGGTCATATGGCAAGTCTATTCCTAGTCTTTTGAGGAAATTCAATACTGTTTTCCACAGTGACTGCACTAAACTGCATTCCCACCAGAAGTGTAGGAGGTTCCCCTTTCTCCACAGCCTCTCTAGCGTTTGTCATTTGTGGATTTTTGAATGATGGCCATTCTGATTGGTTTGAGGTGATACCTCATTGTAGTTTTGATTTGCATTTCTCTGATAATTAGTGATATTGAGCATTTTTTCATGTGCCCATTGATGATTTGTATGTCTTCCTTGGAGAATTGCTTTTCTAGGTCTCCTGCCCATTTTTGGATTGGGTTATTTGGTTGTTTCTTATTAAGTCATATGAGCTGCTTATATATTCTGGAGATCAAGCCTTTGTCAGTTTCATTTGCAAAAATGTTCTCCCATTCTGTAGGTTGTCTTTTTGTTTTACTTATGGTGTCCTTCGCTTTGTAGAAGCTGGTAAGTTTCATTAGGTCCCATTTGTTTATTCTTGCTTTTATTTCTATTGCTTGGGTAGACTGCCCTAGGGGAACATTTCTGAGATGTATGTCAGATATTTTGCCTGTATTTTCTTCTAGGAGGTTTATTGTATTTTGTCTTATGTTTATCTTGCTGAAGAGACTGTATTTATTCCATTGTATATTCTTGCCTCCTTTGTCGAAGATTAGTTGACCAAAAGTTTGTGAGTTCATTTCTGGGCTCTCTATTCTGTTCCATTGGTCTATATGTCTGTTTTTGTACCAATACCATGCTGTCTTGATGACTGTAACTCTATAGTATTGTCTGAAGTCTGGGAGAGTTATTCCTCCAGCCTCTTTCTTTTTTTCTTCAGTAATGCCCTGGAAATTCTATGTCTTTGATGGTTCCATATAAATTTTATTGTGATTTGTTCTAGTTCTATGAAATATGTCTGGGGTAATTTGAAAGGGATTGCATTATATCTGTAGATTGCCTTGGGCAGTGTGACCATTTTAACAATATTGATTCTTGCAATTCAACAGCATGGTATACCTTTCCATTTTTTAAAGTCTTTTTTAATTTCCTTCAACAATGGTTTATAGTTTTCTGTGTATAATTCTTTCATCTCTGTGGTTAGATTTATTCCTAGATATTTTATTACTTTGGGTGCTATTTTAAAGGGGATTGTTTCTTTACTTTGTTTTACTGTTGATTCATCATTACTGTAAAGAAATGAAAATGATTTTGAACATTAATCTTGTAACCTGCTACCTTGCTAAATTCTTCGATCAGCTCTAGGAGTTTTGGTGTGTATCTTTTAGGGTTTTCTATATATAGTGTCGTGTCATTTGCATATAGTGACACTTTTACCTCTTCTTTTCCAATTTAGACAACTTTTACTTCTCTTACTTGCCTGATTGCGGTGGCCAGCGCTTCCAAGACGATGTTGAATAGGAGTGGTGATAGTGGGCATCCTTGTCTTGTCCCAGATTTTAGTGGAAAGCTTTTGAGGTTTTCACCGTTGAGTGCTATACTGGCTGTAGGTTTGTCATATATAGCTTTTATGATGTTGAGATACATTCCCTCAATACCCACTTTGGTGAGAATTTTTATCATAAATGGGTGTTGAATTTTATCAAAAGCTTTTATGCATCTATTGAGATGAGCATATGGTTTTAGTCCTTTCTCTTGTCAATGTGAAGTATTACATTGATTGATTTGCATATGTTGAACCACACTTGTGTCCCTGAGATGAACCCCATTTGAGCATGATGTATAATCTTTTTTATGTGCTGTAGGATTCTATTTGCTAGTATTTTGGTAAGGACTTTTTTGCATCTGTTTTCATCAGTGATATTCGTCTGTAATTCTCTTTATTGGTGGTGTCTTTGCTTGGTTTTGGTATCAGGGTGATGGTGGCATCATAGAATGAGTTTGGGAATATTCCTTCTTTTCAATCTTCTGGAAGAGTTTGAGAAGGACTGGTATGAGTTCTTCTTTGTATGTGTGGTAAAATTCCCTGGTGAAGCTGTCCAGTCCTGGACTTTTATTTGTAGGGAAGTTTTTTTATTTTTAATTCAATTTCATTCCTAGTGATCGGTTTGTTCAAGTGGTCAGTTTCTTCTTGATTCAGTCTTAGTGGATTGTATGTTTCCAGAAACGTCCATCTCCTCTAGGTTATCCATTTTTTTCCATGTAGTTTTTCATGATATTCTCATATGATATTCTGTATTTCTATGTTATTTGTTGTAATTTCTCCATTTTCCTTTCTTATTTTGCAAATTTGTGCTCTTTTTTATTCTTTGTGAGTTTTCCCAGAGGTTTGTTGATTTTATTTACTCTTTCAAAAAAATTGCTTTTGGTGTGATTGTTTATTTTCTCTATTTCTTTTTAATCTTTATTTTATTTATTTCCTCCCTGATCTTTATTATTTTCTTCCTTTTGCTGACTTTTGGGTGTTTTTGCTCTTCTGTTTCTAGTTCTTTTAACTGGTGGGTTAGATTGTTTATTTGATATTGTTCTTCTTTTTTGAGTAAGGCCTGTATCACCCTAAACTTTCCTCTTAGCACTGCTTTTGCTGTGTCCCATAAGTTTTGTGTGGTTATGTTTTCATTTTCATTTGTCTCAAGGTATTCCTTAATTTCAACTTTGATTTCATCATTGACCCATTGTTTTTTTTAATAGCATATAGTTTAATCTCTATGTTTTCCTTTTTTTCTCCTTTGTTTCTCTGAAGTTGATTTCTAGTTTCAATGACATTGTGGTCAGTAAAGATGCTAGAGATAATTTCTATTTTCTTAAAATTGTTGGGACTTTTTTTGTGACCAAGTACATGATCAATCCTAGAAAATGTTCCACGTGCAATTGAAAAGAATGTATACCCTATTTTGGGTGTTTGTAATGCTCTGAAAATCTCCACTAAATCTAATTTTTCTATTGTATCATTTAATTTCTCTGTTGCCTTATTTATTTTCTGTCTGGAAGGTCTGTCTAGTGATGTTAATGTGGTGTGAATATTTCTGACAATGATTGTATTCCCATCAATTTCCCCCTTTTTCTCTGTTAATACTTGTTTTATGCACTTAGGTGCTCATGTTGGATGCATATATATTAATGATTGTAATGTCCTCATCTTGTATTGCTCCTTTAATCATTATAAAATGTCTTTATTTATCTTTCTTCATGGGCCTTGTTTTAAAGTCTATTTTGTCTGAAATCAGAACTGCTACACCTGCTTTTTTGGAATTTCCATTTGCATGGAGTTTCCTTTTCCGTCCATTCACTCTCAATCTATATGTGTCCTTCTCCCTAAAGTGTGTCTCTTGTATGCAGTGTATTGAAGTTTCTTGCTTTATTATCCAGTCTGCCACTCTGTCTTTTGACTGGAGCATTTAGTCCATTAACATTTACAGTAATTAATGATAGATGAGTGTTTATTGCTATTTTGAACATATTTTTGCAGTTGATTTGGTATTTCTTCTTCCTTTCTTCTTCCTTTTGTGGTATGGTAATTTTCCTTTGTATTATCTTGGATTGTATTTAGTTTTTGTGACTCACTTGTAAGTTTTTGTCTTGTAGTTACACTTTTTTGTAAGTCTGTTAACCAATTACTGTAACTGTGTGTACTAAACAGATAGTAATGTAACCTCAAACCCATCCTACCAAGAACAAAAAAATTTAAAAAACAGAAGAAGAAAGAAAATAATACTCTATATTTTCTTGCTTCCCTCTCCCACTCAATGATTTATATGTCTTCTTTTACAATTTCATGTTTATTCTATTTGTAATTCGTGGTAGTTATCACCTTTCCACTTATGAGTTCTCATTTCTGTAGCATCGTGCATCTTTTCTATTTAGAATAGACCTTTCAATATTTCGTTTAGCATGGGTTTAGTGTTGCTAAAGTCTTTTAGTTTTTGCTTCTCTGTGAAATTCTTTATCTTACCTATTCTAAAGGATAGCTTTGCTGGAGAAAGTAACCTAGGCTGCATCTTCTTTTTCATTCAGGACTTTGAATATATCTTGCCACTCCCTTCTGGCCTGTAGTGTTTCTGTAGAGAAATCAGCTGAGAGCCTTCTCTTGTAACTCACTCTTTGTTTTTCTCTTGCTGCATTTAGGATCATTTCTTTATCCTTCAGTCTGGCCATCTTGATTATGCTATGTCTTGGTGTGGGTCTCTTTGGGCTCTTCCGGTTTGGGAACCTTTGAGCCTCCTGTACTTCGGTGTCTGATTCCTCCTTTAGGTTTGGGAAGTTTTCAGTCATGATTTCTTTAAATACCTTTTCCATCCCCTTTGTTCTTTCTTCCCCTTCTGGAACCCCAATTATACATAGATTGGCATGCTTTATATTATCCCATAGGTTCCTTATATTGTTTTCTTTCTTTTTTATTTGTTTTTCTCTCAGCTGTTCTGATTGGGTGCTTTCTGTTGTCCTGTATTCTAGGTCACTTATTCATTCCTCTGCATTATCTAGCCTGCTTTGTACAGCCTTTAGTTCTGACCTCATTTCAGCCAATGAATTTACCAATTCTACTTGGCTCTTCTTTATAGCTTCTATTTTGTTTTTGACATATTTTATGTCTCTAAACACTATCTCTTTTAGTTCCTTCAGTAATTTGATCACTTCTTTTTTGAAATATTGATCTAGTAGGCCATCAATGTCTATTTCATTGATCGTTCTTTCAGGGGATTTCTCTTGCACTTTTAATTGGGAGTACTGCCTCTGCTTCTTCATAATGCTTATAACTCTGGCACTGTGGCTTAAGGAGTATCAGTTATCTATTGTGATCCTTAAAGGAGTTTATTTATCTATCTAAAGTCTTTGTGGGAATAAAACTTAAAAACGAGAGAGAGAGAGAGAATTTTAAAAGAATGGAGGAAAAGAAAGTTTGAAAAAAGTGTATAATCAATAATAGAAGAGCAAGTTGAAGCAGATTAGGAATCGAGTTGAGGTGTCTTTTAAAAACCTTAATAAAAAGAAGAAAAAAATCAAAACACAATATTTGAAACCTGTGAATAAACAATAACAGATCAAAACCAAGAGAATTAAAAATGAAATAAGAACTGTAAACATATAGAACTGTTTAAAAAGTAAAGATTAAAAAGGTAATAGAAAACAAAACAGACATAACAAGATTTAAAAAACAAAGATATGTTCTCCTAGAGACTGTGCACTCTTAATGGTTTTATTGAGAGGTCTTTGTGTCTTCACCCTGTTTCACGAACTCAGCTTGCTCTGTTGGCCCCCTCGTCTGTGCTGCTCACAGTGTCCGTCGGCAAGAAGATCATGCTCCTCCAACACTGGGTCAGGTGCTGCTCTCCTTCACGGTGGCCTGGTGGGTCACTCCCACTCCAGATGCTGCAGTCAGTGCTGTGCCAGTTGCTCCATAGGTGGGCTCAACTTCAAGAATAACAGCTATATGGAGATATAATTCATGTACCATAAAATGCAGCCTTTGAAAGTGTGCATTAGGGTTTTAAGAACATTTCAGGGTTGTGTAGCCATCACTCCCAAAAGGAACCAGTACCCTTTAGTAAGTCACTCCCTAACCTTCCTTTCCCTTAGCCCCCAGTAGCCAACACTCTACTTTCTGCCTCTACGGATATGCCTGTTCTGGGCATTTCATATAAGTAGAACCATACAGTATTCTGCCTTTTTTGATTGTCGTCTTTCATTTAGTGTGACATTGTCAAGGCTCATCCATGGTGTAGCATATTTCGGTACCCAAATTCCTTTTTGTGTTCAGATAATATGCCATTGTTATAAGTACACCACATTTCTTATCCATCCATCAGTTGATGATGAATAATTCTGCTGTAAATGCTCATGGACAAGTTTCTGTGTGAACACATATTTTCAGTTCTCTTGAGGATATATCAAAAATGGAATTGCTGGGATGTATTCTACTTTTAACATTTTCAGGAATTGCTAAAGTAGCTTTTAAAGTGACTGCACCATTTTATATTTCCAGTAGTAATGTATGAGGAGTCCAGTTTCTCCACATCCTCATCAACACTTTATTACCGGGTTTATAGATACATATTTATATATCATATATCATATATATTTGTCATCCTAGTTGGTATGAAGTGGCATGTCATTGTGCTTTTGATCTCTGTTTCCCTAATGCCTACTGATGTTGAACATCTTTTTATGTGCTTATTTCCCATTCGTATGTCTTCTTTGGAGAAACATCTATTCAAATTCTTTGCCCATTTTAATTGTATTTGTCTTTGTATTGTCACGTTTTAAGTCCTCTTTGTCTATTCTGGAAAAAAGTCCCTTATCAGGGAAAATATTGGAAATATTTTCACCCATTCTGTGGATTGTCTTCTTACTTTCTTGATGAAGTCCTTTGAAGCACAGAAATTTTTAATTTTACTGAATTCCAGTTTACTTGATTTTTTTCTTTTGTTGTTTGTGCTTTTAGTGTCATATATTAGAAGTATTTGTAATCCAAAGTCCTGAAGATTTTCTCATTGTTCATTTTCTAAAAGGTTTATAGTTTCATGTCTGTGATTTGTCTTGAGTTAAATTTCATAAATGGTGTTAAGATAAAAGTTCAGTTTTCTTTCTTTCCAGGTGTATGTTCAGGTGTCACAGCATCATTTTTGTAAAGATTACTTTTTCCCCATTGGATTGTCATGGCACCTTGTCAAAAATTAACTGGCTACATGTAAGAGTTTGTTTATGGACTCTCAGTTCTTTTCTCTCAATCTATTTGTCTGTCCTTTATGCAAGTACCGCACTGTATGAATTACACTTTTGTTAGTGAGTTTTGAATTTGGAAACTTCAAAACTTTGTTCTTTTTCAAGATTGTTTTGACTATTCTGGGTATCTTGCATTTCCATATTAGTTTTAGTATCAGCTTGTTCATTTCTGTCAAAAAGCCAGAGTTGCATTGAATCTATAGGTCATTTTGAGGACAATTGCCATCCTAACAATAATAAAGCTTCTGATCCATGAACACAGAGGAGCTTTCCATTTATTTTAGGTCATTTTTAAATTCTATCAGTAGTATTTTAGTTTTCAATATACAAGTTTCAGACATTTTTCTCAGTATTCCACATATTTTTCTTAATATTCCTAAGTATTTTATTCTTTTTGATGCTATTGCTAATGAAAATGTTTCCTTCTTTTTATTTTTTGATTATTCACTGCTGTTGTATAGAAATATAATTACTTTTTTATATACTGATTTATGTCTTATAATTTTGGTCAGACTGGATTATTAATTCTAATAGGTTTTTTTTTCTCTCTCTCTTTTTTCTTTGTGGATTCCTTGGGATTTCAATATATAATATCATGTCATCTGGAATCGAAATAGTTTTATTTCTTTCTTTCTAAACTAGAGGCTTTATTTTCTTTGTCTGGTTGCTTTGACTAGAACCTGTAGTACAATGTTGATTTTGGGAGGAATTAATTCAGTCTTTCACCATTATGTATGTTCTTTGCTGCAGGATTTTCATAGATGTTGTCTGTCAAGTTGAGGAAGTTCTCTTCTATTCCTAGTTTTTATCCATTATTCTATTAATATGGCACATTACATGAATTGACTTTTGTATGTTGAACTGCCTTTGCATACCTGGATACATCCCACTTAATTGTGGTCTATTTTATATGTTACTGGATTGGATTCGCTTGTATTCTCTTGAGGATTTTTGCATTTATATTCATAAGAGATACTCTTTAGTTTTCTTGTGATGCCTTTGTCTGTTTTTGGTATCAGTGTGATACTAGTCTCATTGAATGAATTGGGAAGTGTGCTCACCTCTTTATTTTCAGACGAATTTGTGAAGCATTTTATTTTTTGTTTGTTTTTGTTTTTGTTTTTTCTTTAAGTAGTTGATGGAATTCACCAGCAAAGCCATTCGGGCCTAGCATTTCCTTGTGGGAATGTTTTGGATTACAATTTCAGACACTACTTATTGTAGGTTTATTTGAGTTTTCTAGTTCTCCTTGAGTTAGCTTCATTCATTTATGTGCTTCTAGGAATTTATCAATTTCATCTAGATTATCTCATTTATTGGCTATATAATTATTCTTGTTATTCCCTTATATTCCTTGTTATTTTTGTAAGGGAAGTAGTGACATCCTTCCTTTCATTTCTCATTTTAGTAATTTGAATCTTCTCTCTTTTTTTCTTCAGTACTAGGTAAAAATTTCTCAATTTTGTTGATCTTTTCAAAGAACCAACTTTTCTTTTTGTTGATTATTCTGTTGTTCATCTATTCTCTATTCCATTTATTTCTGCCTTTAGTATTTTGATTAGAATGTTTAATTCATTTACATTAATGTAATTTCTTATCAGGTTGAACTTACATCTGTTATCTGCTTTCTATATGTCTTTTACTTTTCCCATTCCTCTATTACTACACTTTTTTGGACAAAGTAGGCATTTTCAAGTGTGCCATTTTAATTTGTTGTTTATCTTTTTCTTCTCCTCCTCCTCTTCCTCTTCCTCCTCCTCCTTCTCCATTGCCCTGGAGATTATAATTAACATCTTTTTTTAAAGCAATCTAGTTCACATGAATGCCAACTTAATTTCAATAGTACACAAAAAATTTGCTTTGGTATCAGTCTTTTCCCTCCCCCTCCTCATGCTATCACTGTCATACAAATTACACCTTTATGCATTTATAAGTGCATCTACACAGTTTCATATGTATTGTTTTATGCAGTTGTCTTTTACATCAATTAGAAGAAAACACTTACATGTAATACTCTATTTACACTGTTTTATTTTTTTACTCATGTAGTTACCTCTGTTAGTACTCATTATTTTTCAGGTGAGTGTCCTTTCATTTACAGCTGCTGGACTATCCTTAATATTTCTTTTAGAACAGGCCTGTTAGCAATGGATTCTTTCAGATTTTGTTTTTGTAGGAGTGTCTTAATTTCTCCTTTACCTTTTTTGAAGAATCATTTTGCTGGCTATAAAATACTTGGTGACAGTCTTTTCCTTTTATCACTTTGACAACACCATCACACTGCTTCTGGCCTCCATGGTTTTTGATGAGAAATCAACTGTCTTACTGAGGAGCCTTTGTATATGTTGAGCCACTTTTCTCTTTCTGCTGTCAAGATTCTTTGTTCTTGTCTTTTGACACACTGAGTCTGATGTGCAGATTTTAGATGTCTCTATGTTTATACCATATGGAGTTTGTTGAGCTGCTGGGATGTACAAATTAATGTTTTCATCAAATTTGGGAAGTTTTCAGCCATTATTTCTTTATATATTTTTTCTACCCCTTTTTTTTCTCTCCTTCCTTCTGGCACTCCCAATATGTGTGTATAGGTATTGTTGATGGTGTCCCACCTATCTCTGACACAGTGTTCATTATTTTTTCATTCCTTTTTCTTTCTGTTCCAAAGACTGGATAATCTCACTAGTTTTAAGTTAACTGACTTTTTCTTCAAAAAGTTCATATCTACAGAGAAACCTCTTATTGAAGTTTCCATTTTAGTCATTATATTTGTATCACTAGAATTTCTAGTTGGTTTTTAATATAAATTTTAACTATTGATATTCTCTGTACAATGAGATGTTCACATAATTTAATTATTTAGGCATGGTTTCTGTTAGCTCTTTGAACATATGTGTAATTGCTTATTTATGTCTTTGTCTAGTAAGTCCAGTGTCTGGGTTTCCACAGGGAGTTTCTATTGACTACTTTTCCCCCTGTGTTATGGCCAAACTTTTCTGTTTCTTTGTACATCTTCTAATTTTCTGTTGAAAACTGGACATTTAAAATAATAAAATGTGGCTCATCTGAAAGCCAGAGTTTCTTCTTTTCCAGGGCTTATCGTTGTTTCCATTGTCATTGCTGCTGCAGCTATTTATTTAGTTACTTTCCTGAACAAATTCTTTAAAGTCTGTATTCTTTATCATGCATGGTCATGAGATCAGTGTGTGTGCAGAAAGCCTAGTTGTCATCACTGTAATAAATGGACAGTGATTTCTTTCAATGCCTGGAGCCAATCGTTTGAGCTGTTGTCAGGTGGCTGTGTGTCTGTGTGCTGAGGGAGGCCCTCAGAACCGGCAGGCAGTCTGCAGCTCTTCCGTAGCCTTTAGTTCTTGCTTAGGCAGAACCTCAAGTTCAGCCAGAGTTGAAGGCTTAAGATTTTCTCAGACCTTTCCTTGCCATGTGCCACATATGTGTACGGCCTTCTACAGTTCACGGAAGTTTTTGGAGCTTTTTAACCCTACCTCCACCCCCAGAACGTCTCATTACTTAATTTTGCCTTCGAAGTTTCCTAGTCAGCATGTAGTTAGCCTCTACTGGTACCACTGCCTCAGGCAGTTGTAATGTTAAATACTCACTGCTGATTGTTTTCCACAAACACTCTGGGGACAGGCTGTTTGCACAGCATGGGTTTGAGATAGATCAAATACTGACAGCTCTCTGGGGACGGATTTTTTAGGTAACTTCATATCACATCTGCTCCTACCTTGATTGTGAGACTGTTGCTTTTAAAGGCCACCATTTAGGTGAGGATACGGGGATGGGGGTACATCAAGTTACAATGCCACAAGACTCACTATCTTTATGGAGATTTTGCTGTTTTGTTTTTTCTCAAATAAACACTCCCCGGATTGCTGGAAGCCTTGGTTTAATTTCCAGAGTTCTGCAGAGGTTAATTTTGACAAATTTTGCCATTGTCATTGTTTCATAGAGGAGTAAGTTTTCTAACATATTTACTCAGATATTCTAGAAGTGTATCCCATTTGCATTTGTTTTTAACTGAGTTACTTGCAAGACTAACTAATTCTACAGCTCCAGCCCCATTCAGATAAGAGTCCATCTGCATGGCTTCTCCTAAAGGGAGCAGTGTGCAACCTGTTGTCAGTTTGTTGTTTTCCTTATTAAAGTGTAGGGGTTTTTAAAAATATGCTCAGGAATAGCCTTTTGTCACTTTTACATGTTACAAAACTTCCACTAGTCTGTGGCTATTTTTTTCCCTCTCTTTTCGTTGCTTTAATGAAGTTCCCACATTTAAGGATTTTCAGTATAGCAGTATGTGGATGATGTTCACACAGATGAGACATTTAACTACTGTCTAAACCTCACTCTTTGCTCTGATTCACTGTCTAGAACATCTGAACACATCTACTGAACCCCGTGTACCAATGGATGCTGACAGCCCTAATTAAAAAAATGTTTTTTAAGTAAAGCAAAAATATTAAATTTGACACTGGAAAAGACAAATCTCATATTTCCTAGCTGATCTTGCTTTCTGTGATCATTAGCTACATCATGTTTATAGAGCCAACAGGCATATTGAGCTACTGATTTTATTTCATCTGATTTTAGAATGCAGAACACATTTCAGGCCCACTTATAGCTCCATATGTGTAGCTTTAAGGATATGTACATATGATGATGTCTTTATTTTAAGTATCTTATTTTATTTTAAGTACCTACTCCTGTGAACCTCATTAAAGAAAGCTTCGAAATGCAGAACTGAAATTTTTCATACCACCATCATCCCGTAGCATCTCTTTTGCACTTAGATGTTTTGTGGCAGAGTATTTTTCTGCTCCCTAGAAATGATCAATGTTGAAGTGGAAAAAGTAACCCTCCTCTAATAAATATAGTTCAAATCACACACTTATCTGAAAAATGGCCACCATTTTAGTCCACACCAATCCATCTACTCATACTGACTCAGAGTCCTCAACACAGTCAATCCACCACTGAAGTCACGGTCCTCAGCACACGTTCTATCCCCTCCCCATTCCTTGTTGTTTCTGATCTACTTTTGTCCAACGCATCCTGCCAGTCTCTTCCCAGCCTGACTGCAGTTTTTAATTTTTACCTTTGAGTTCCAGGCTGCGCCTAGTGATTACCAGAGAAATGCCAGACACCTGGTTCATCAGGAGGGGTGGGGAGGATTTCAGGAAGTTGTTACCCTAACTCAATTGCAGATCAGTGAGTGGCTGTTGTGACCATTCCTTCTAGATCTCTGCCATGCCGGCTGCATCCACTTCAGTAAAATAACGTTGCTCCTCCAAACACCTCTGCCTCCATTCATTGGGTTTCTGCTTTCAGTGACACTCAGATGCTGCTGCTGGGCATTATATATATACATATATATATATATGTATATATATAATTTTAATTGAAGTATAGTCAGTTACAATGTGTCAATTTCTGATGTACAGCACAATGTTCCAGTCATTCATATACACACGTATATATATGAATTCCTTTACATATTCTTTTTCATTAAAGGTTATTACAAGATATTAAATATAGTTCCCTGTGCTATACAGAAGAAATTTATTTTTTTAGCTATTTTTATATATAGTAGATAATATTTGCAAATCTCAATCTCTGATGGGCATTTTTAAAGCTACATCTAGAACGCTTGCTGCAGAAGAGTCTGAGAAATATATTTTCAACCTCATGGCCTTTTGGTTAGGAAGTTGGAATAAAGGCTGAGCTGGCTCACCTAACTTGTCTGCATTTGTGAGTAAAGAGGTCTGAAATTTCAAGGCCCAGTGAAATGTCCCAGCCCTTCAGTAGCAAACTCTGAAAGCAACCAAAATGCTCCCATCTACCAGAGCATGACTTGTCCTTAGACACTGCTGGACATAACCACCAACGCTGTCTAAGGCATCGTCTTCATCTGGTGCACACTTTCTTTAGATGTGTAATATCCTGATTAACAGGACAAGCTGGTTTGGATTCCCAAGGTCACAGGCAGCCTTCTGCCTGACTTTGGTGTATATATGTTCATTGAAGAGTCCTCTCTCAGATCAGCTAGAGCTGCCTGGTGTGTGGTTTGCCAGAAAAAGTGGGTGCAGTGCTCCCCACCAGAGTCCTACAAGTTGTTTTATTGCAGGAAGAGAGAGAGCAAAAGAGACAGAACAGGAAGTTCTTTTCCAGCCTCAAACACAGTCACTCCCGCCCAGGGCTCTTGCTCTGGGACACACAGCAGTGCAGGTCAGCAGCGACGTGGCCCCGGTGTACTCCAAAACATGGTGTGGTTGTACTGGGCTATCTGTGTCTTTCATGGACCCTGCAACGTTCTCGGCTTTGTGAAATGGGGAACTAAGGAACTCCCACCCATGCCTGTAGCTCTCAGGGTTTGCACCCTTATGAGTTTCGAGGATTTGCTGCTAATTCATTCTTTTTCACCAGGTCATTTGTCGGTTACACGGCAGTCCTGTGACTTCCTTATCAGAACTGCTCCTTAAGTTCGGGAATTAGTGAAAAATGCCATTTTACCCTGTAAGATCATGTTCAGGGAGGAGGAGGAAGACACCACAGATCAGAATTGCTATTTTGCTTTTTTTTGTTGTTGTTTTCATAAGCCGTCTCCTGTTGTCAAATAGACACTGAGCAAATGAATGACTGTTACACTCCCATTTGAAGTATGAGGAAAATGACACTCATGGAGAGGAGACAAATTTCCTGAGGTTCCAAAGACAAAAAGGGATGAGCACAGAATAAGATCCCTGCAAATTTCTGGGCTATCATCAGCCTTTAGGTCAGTGACAGAGTGCCGTGTGTAGTAGTAAAGTTGTAGCGTGCTTTTAGAAGGGTGCAGATGTTCTTGTTTTTGTTGATACAATGACACTGTTTTGTCTGGGACTCTGAAAAAGAGAAATGGGTTAGAAAATTTTAGTTTCACATCCTTGGTCCTTCCTCAACCTCACAGATATGGACCTTTCCATCTGTAGCAGGATTAAGACAGCCCCAGCCTTCCCGTCTCATGAGATCAGTCCTCATTCATTTCATCCCTGCCCACCTGTAGGTGATAAAGCACAGCATGATTTTCCTGCCCTGCTTCACTGATTCTTGTGAAATTAGGTGTTTGAAGAGAGAAACTCATGAAAGGAAGCTGCTTTTTTTAATATAAAGTGCAGTAATTTTCTTAGCAGAGAAGGAAATAGAGGATTTTCTTCATTGAAAAACAATAGAGATTTCAAGACCATCTGTATTTCTGATGCATAGATGAAAATGACAAAATCTAGAGGGATTACAGAAACACAAGGAAGATACCAAAAGTGCCTTTAAAGAGATTTTCTAAGACTGGGCTTGTAAAGAGACTGTTAGTTGACATCTACCCTCTTCTCACCCATAGTCCCTCTCCTTACGTTGGAAAGGGCCAGCGTTTCCCCTGTGTGCAGTCCTGGTGCTTCAAGTGAGTTGTGGGGCAGGGCGGTGCACATGGGGCTGCCTTCAGTTTGTCCATCGTAAGTAACCCCTGGCAGTTAGAGGGCAAGTGTGTTGCAACCTCATGAACCAGCCGCCATGCTCTCCGGGGTGTGTGCCCATCTCAGCTCATCCCGGCTCAGGTGAAGGCAGAGCAGAGAGTGGTGGCAAGAGGTCAGCCATGAGTAGCAGGGAGCACCTGGAGTCAGCTGGGACCCAAGTGGCTAGGAGTTGCAGGTGGAATTTCCAGGACTTCCCACAGCTCATTCATACAGCTAACACTTCTCCAGGACCTGTGATGTGGTGGTGCTTCTGTTGCGAACAGAACCAAATCCCTGTCCTCATGAAGGTAACATTCTAGTGGACGTGAGAAATGATACACACAGAAGCAGATCCAGGTCAGGACACATGAGTGCTGTCTATTTTGGAGTGCACAAGGTGAGATCCTTTGGGAAGGAATGTATGATACAGGAAAATGTGGGGGAGGGGATGGCCGGATCCCAGGTCTTATTTGGGTCCTTGGGATGCACCTCGCCAAGTGTAGGCCCTTGGTTTCCACAGGATAAAATTGAAGAGAGAGCCACAGTTCGGTAAATTTAGATTTATTCAGAGAGATATATACTCCATAGACAGAGTGGGCTGTTTCAGAAGGCAAGAGAAAGGCCATGAGGTGTGGGGGTTGGGTGCTCCAGTTTAAAGTAAAAGTAGATACACACTCCACAGACAGAGCGTGGGCTGTCTCCCTCAGCAGAGAGAGCAGCCACGAGGTGTGGGGTTGTTAGTTTTTATGCACTCAGTATCTTCATATGCTAATAAGTGGGAGGAATATTCCAACAGCTTTGGGGAACGTGTTGGGATTCCCAGAAATTGGGCCAGAACTCACCCTTTGACATTTTATGTTCAGCCTTGAACCTGTCCTGGCACCTGTGGGAGTGCCATCTAGCATCCTGCTGTATTTCGGTGAGTGTGTATTGAAGACCAAACTCTACTGGTAGTTGACTTTTCCACCGTCTTGGTGCTAATGGCTGTGCCATTCCTTTAATGGCTGTGCCCGGTCCCCATCCCTCCTGTCTCATGAAGGAGCTCTGGATTGATTGCACAATTGCAGAGCAGGGGACAGAGTGGAAAGTACTTCATAAGTGGAAGTAGGAAGGCAGAGTTGGCAGTAGAATTCTCAAATCAATTATAAAGTAAGGGTCTTCTGTTTGCTGGGGTTACCTGGTATCCCATTAGGGAGCTGTGAACCTTGGGGACTTCAGTGAGTGGGTGGCTCACTGTGTATACAGTGTTGCTTCTTAGGTGGCCCGAGGACAGTTGGCTTATTGGTGACCCATTCACTCAAGCAGGGGTCTCTTTGGGGACTTTCTGCACTTGAGGCTAACATGGGTCACATGGGGGGCAGGACCGGCCAGTCAAAGCTTGGTCCACAGTCACCTAGTGCTCTCAAGGCTTTCATCCCATGGATGTATCACCTCCCCCTGGATGGGGACAAGGGCACAAGTGGTGGGGCAGCTTCTCAGTGGTGGATGCATTGCTCTCTGGACTAAACACTCAACAGCATGAACCCCTGGTGTTGGCCACAGCCTTGGCTAGATGAGGCTGCTGGGTAGCTGAGCTCATGAGATGTAGGTGCCATTCTTCCATTCTCATCAAGAGCTCTTCTTTTGAAGGTTCTGGTCAGAGAGGCACAAATACTCCCTAGCCCATTAAAAAAGAACAGTCTCTTTCACTCGGGGAAGGGCACACAGAAGGGGAACAGATCATCCCGAGAGCAGGAGAGGCCAAATCCGTCCTGCCATCAGGGGTCTGACAGACGAGCCAGCTCCGTTCCTCTTACTAGTTGTTTACTTGGAGGATCTGGGGTATTTGGGTGACCTGCAATTGTCAGGAAATAGTACATGAGGGCTTTGTAGATTTTCTGGTCCGGTGTTAACTCACACCATTGTAGCTGTCATGCAAGAAAACAAAACTTGGTGGACAACAGGCCATGGCCTCTGCTCCCTGGTGGAGCCAGGAGATTACAATGTTAAGTACAACTGCAGGGGCATCATATCTACGTTAAGAGCCCAGATGGCCTTACATATCTCTCATGCTGGATGTCTAAGTTGCAGAGGGAAACTGGATTCCATCCAGCTGTCTGCCAAGAAGGAGACCAGAAGTGGCCTACCCTGCCAACTGTGAGCTCTTTGCCTCCATTGACAGCAGCATCTATAGCAAAAAGCTGGGCTGCCACCTGCGTTTCCGTGTAAACATCCGAGTAGCCACAGCAATGGCCTCGTGAGGGTTGGTGTGCCCAAGGAAGCGGTGTGTGGGACGGAGGGAGGAGTGCCGGGGTCAGACACAGGGCGGGCAGGCAGGCAGTGATGACATCTCTGCAGAGCAGACACCATGGAACCCAGCCAAATGGAGGTGGGTTTTGGAGCAGGGAGCTTGGTCAGTGCCGTGTTGTTCGTAAGAAGATCCTGGGCTCTGGATCCAAGAAGTCATTGGCTTGATTCCTGACCCCAACCCTCATCTTGGGCAAATGTTTGAAGCTTTCTGTGCCTTTGTTTCTTGGTGTCCCAAATGGGGAAAATAGTAGCAATTACCTCTGAGAGTCAGGAGGGCCTTTATAGTTGTCATTTCATTATGCTCACAGCAGCCTATGAGCACGGTTCTAGGTCCCCCAGTTTACACGTGGCAGACGGGTAACCTTTTAATCAGTAATCAGGCAGCTAAGAATGGTCAGAACCAGCATTTGAATTTGATTCCTGTGTCCAGATTATTTCTATTCTAACCCAGTATTACAGGAAAACTCGTAAACTCAGAAGAAACACTGCTGGGAAGTGGGTGCTTGAAACATGTTTGTCATTGGGGAGTGTTGAGTTCACGTTCCTCACAGCCTGTCTGAGGCTCCCTGTGTCTCCGGCTGTCCCTGGTGGGGTCTGCAGCACTCTGGGCAGCTTCTCCTTGATCTCTACCCCAAGGCTCTCTGCTCTCTACAGGTTGATTCTCAAACATGACTGCTCAGTAGAGCTAATATCTAAAAACAAAAAAAGATGGGGAGGGTACGGCTCAGTGGTAGAGCACGTGCTTAGCATGCAAGAGGTCCTGGGTTCAATTCCCAGTACCTCCATTAAAATAAATAAAGCTAACTACCCCCCAAAAAAGGAAAGAAGTATTTAAAAAACAATAAAGAGTACAAAGGCCCCACTCCAGGCTGGGGTGCACTATGTCTTAAAGGCTCCCAGATGCTTCCCATGTGCAGAAGGGTGAAAGTTACCCCTCTACAACTCTTCTCATGAGTTTGTCCACTCACACCCATTAGCCTCTTTAAACAGGAAAACTACTTGGCTCAGCCTAGAACTTTCTCCTGATTTCTAGACTTTTATTTGCCTACTGGACATCTCTCCTGGGGCCCACAGTCACCCAGCCAGAACTGAATCAGTTGTCTCCTTTCACGACTTGCCCCTCTTCCTGCCCTTCTTATTTCAGGGAATGGCACTATAATTTAGGACACTGCCAAAACCAGAAAGCTGACAGGCATCTTTGACCTCTTCCTGCCCTTCCATCACACCTGTGGCCAATCCGTCCACCTAGTGAAATGTTTTCTACTCTCTCCTCATGGAGGGGCCTCAGCAGGCCTTCACATGAACCTGCCAATAGGTCTCCCTGCCTCTAACTTGTCTCCTTCTAGATCATTTTGCATGTCTCCTCTACCTTGGAGGCACACAGAGTCCTGTGTGATGTGCACCTGTGATCTCTCCACCTGGTTGCCTCACCTACCTCCCACACCCTGTGCTCACTTCTAGACTATTTGCAGTTCCTGGAAGTGACCTGGCTCTATTTTGTCTCCCTCCTTTGCATGTGCAGCTCCCCAGGGAGAAATGGCCTTAAAATTATACCTTCACCTGATCACTTCTAGGGCATCTCAGAACTCACCACAGTGGTTCCCTCCTCAGGGAGAGCCTTGGCTACAGTTCTGGCTCTCTGCCCAGAGCACCCACTGCTGACTGTTATCCAAGCCCTCTTAACACGCCTCCTCAGCCATCATTTCACGACCAGTCCTGTGCACCTAGGAGCTCCCGGAAGCAGGGACTGTGTCTTTTTTCTCTTTATTCTCAGAGTATGGTAGAGACTCAGGTATAATGGTGGAGGGAACAGTGGTTATTCTGGAATTTCTCTAGAGTTGGGGCCTAGGGTTAACAGCCTGGTTGGAAGAAAGGCTTAGGGGATTTACCCTGAAGCCACATTTTCAATTAACATTTCATGTTGTTTTTGTCTACTATTTGAGGTTACGAGTCTTAAACAGAATAACGATTTCTAAAAGTTAGTTTACCGAAGATTGAGGAAAATGGCAGTTTTCCATATTTAAGAATATTATTTTAATTTTGTGTGACTGGGGTGGTGGAAAATAGAAATGCAGGGGCTACTAAAGCATTCTCATCCCATTCCCCACACTCAAGTCCTTCTGACAGAAGAGACAGGGATGTGAGGAGAAGGCTTGGAGGGTGGACCGTGCACTTCTTTTAAATTATGACAGTTACTTGTGCTTTTTTAACTTTCTTTTTTAATGGAGGTACTGGGGCTTGAACCCAGGACCTTGTATATGCTTAGCACGTGCTCTACCACTGAGCTATACCCACCCTTCCCCCAGATATTTGTGTTTTTAGTGGGCATAATGTGCTGGTAGCAGGTATTTTAGCATCAGACACAGTAACCTGCCTCTGACCATCATGTTAATACCTTTCCCCTGAGCTAGAGAGCTACATAGTCTGTTTTCACAAGTTCAATAAATTATCTACATTTTCTTTTTTCTTAAAAAAAAGGCATTAACTCATGTTTCTCTTTACTATCGCCTATAAATAAAATGTGATTTTATTAACCGTTTACCAAAGTGTTAAGGGTAATAAGTATTAAGTACAGATTTCTGAAGCATCAGTCATCACTGAAGATCCACGTTCTGCTGTTCTCTCTCTCTGTTAGTCACCTTACTTCTGGAGATCTGGAAGCGTCCCCAGGAGGAACTTGGGTAAGAATGGGACACGGTTGAGCAGGAAGAACAAGTCCGGCCAGAATAGGAGGTGTGGTGTCCCCACGTGGAGACAGATAAAATTACCCAGGAAAAGCGGGCGCTGTTTAGATGCACTTTAGTCTGTTTACTTCTGGGCTTGTCAGCCTTGGCTGCATGTTGGAATCACCAGGGGACCTTAAAAAATGTTGCTGCCTGGATTCCATCACTGCAAACTCTGATGGTACTTAGTGGCCTGGGGTGCATTCTGGCATAGGGAAGTTTTTAAAGTTCCTCTGGTTATTCTAATGTGCATCCAAGTTGTAGGAGCCCTGCCTGGAATGGTGGACACAGAAGAGAAGTGTGGTCCTTCATTCATAGTAACAGTAAAAAGGGGGAAAAAAAAACGTCTGGTATAAGTGTATAAGAAGAGAGGCATTGACTTGTATCCTTTCATAACACCAATAAATAAATGCAAAATATAAATTAGCTGCTATGACATAGATGTAGGAGGAAAGACACATTGGTTTTTATAGTTGACTCCCATTTTTTCACATGTGCCTTCATTATTGCCGCCTCCTTTTCATTGTAGACTAGGTGCCCCTTTGTCTTTAACTAAGTCCCGGTCACTGCTTCCCCTTCCTGTTGGGATGTGCACAAAGCAGCATGGCTCTCATCCTAAAGTCAGAGAAAGTGTAGAAGAAGCAGGGAAACATTTGTTGAGGTGCCATCAGTGTTTGAGCAGTGTTTGAGCTAGGCATTTTACATACTTGGAAATGTAAATTTATTGCTGCCACTCCTGCTGCAAAATTAAAAAATAAAACTATGTATCTTTATATCAACTTTCCAGAGCTATGAAAAGATGATTTTTTGAGTCATCTGTATTATTGCTTCTTTCCATCAGCTGAGATAATTTAGAGCTGATGGTACTTGCAGCCAGCAGCAGCAGGACAGTAGGTTGTGAGCATGAATAACTCTTGGAAAGAAAATGCTTTTACTAGGAGCATCTGAAAATGTCTCCAACTATAGATTAAATAAATTGAATCACAGATCTACAGAATGTTGGCACTGAAAAGTTCTGGAGGGAACAGGTAAAACTCCTCTTTTTATAAATGGAAAAAAATGAGGTTCAGCTACCAATAGAAAGTGACATTTGTCTTTTCCAATGTAATAAGCTTCTAATAATCCCCATTATGAATATTTCCCATTGTTTACAACTGAAGATGGGGGTCAAAGCATATGTTGGTAAAAGGCTGTACATTCAGAGTTGAAAGCTGAAACTTAGACAAAATTAGATGTTCATAATGCTTTTGAGTCCTGAAAAACAAAAACGTATCATATTGGCAGCATACAAAAAATACTGAAGAAAAGTTTTTTGGTCATTTAAACTGCCAATTTTAAATTTAAAATTGACAGCTAATAAGTTTAAATTTTCATTAGAACATGCTTGTTGAAAAATTGAAGATGGAAACTCATTTCACTTTATCGTTCTTCCTTATTTAAAAAATTGCCTAATTTTTTGTTTAGTTTTTTAATTGAAGCATTTTACTTTACTTGTGAAAGTATGCTCCATTGTTTAGAGAGGCCAGCATTGTGGTAGTGAGAGCTTGGGAATGAAGTTGCCTAAATTCACATTTGAACACAGCAGCTTGCTTCCTGAGTGATCTTGGACAACTTAACTTCTCTGTGCCATAGTTTCCTATAAAATAAGAATAAGAGAGTTGCTTCTTCATGACTGTGGCAAGGACGGGTTGAAGTAATGTACAGAATCTACTTGGAAGACTTCCTGGCACAGAAGAAGGGCCATGTACTTAGGGACAGCTATTATTATACTATATCTGCTTTTATAATCCAGGTAAATCTTGATTCTTACTGATTTCATCTCTTAAAATAATTCGAAATATAAACTCTAAAATGGAAACTCTAAAACTTCATAGTTGTAGCTAATTAACACACAAAGCTCAACCAAGAAACACACAGTGGAGACCAGGTAGCTGCCGACACCTGTGAAACATTCTGTCCTACATGGACTCTATGCTGTCACTAGAGTCACTTCTGAAATCTAAGGCAAGCTCAGGAGTAGAGCTTTAAAGCTTGGCCTCGTCAGGTACCCAGACCCCCAAGCTCAGACCATGGCAGGGAAACATTTTGCTGTTCACGTATGCATTTTCAAAAAAATAGTATTAAAATGAACACTGTACGTATTTTGTTGTTTGTTTGACATCGTTAACAGAAAAGAAAAGAAAAGAAAAAAACAGGAAAAAAACCCCATGTAATTACAAATAATGAGGCTATGTCTGAAAATTATTTTTTTTTTAATTATGTTTAGGATTTATTGACCAGTTAGGAGAAAAGTCATTTCATTAGTGTAATCCCTTGATTGACTTAACTTGTTTTTTTAATTAGGAAGAAGAACGTTTTCCATTTACCACCTGGGGAAAGTGTATACATATAACCCTTTGTGCAAGTGCTCTTTTTCTGGGTAAGAACCTGCCACAGACTTTTTAAAATCTAATGTGAAATCCTGAGAAAACTGAAAGTCAAGCTGGGAACTATGAAGTCTCATAGAGAAAACTTTTTCCAGAGAACATCTGAGCCAATGCAGGGTGCCACTCTGGAGGTTCCACTGTCTCTTCTGCTCACAGTGCCTCCCCCAATTCTTTTCACCTCATTTGTTCAAATCAGATCAGTGGTTTAGGATTCTCCATGGTCTGATTAAGAGACCAGATGGAGGCATTAATATTTCTAAAATTTTCCAAGAGTAACAACCAAGGTAAAATGTCTAAGAATAACCTAAGAAAAGGATAGTAGGAACTATCAAAAAATAAAAGTAAAAACTACTGAAAGACATAAAAGATGCTTTAATCACATGATTCTAGATTAAAAGATCATATCTCCAAAATATCAGAAGTTATAAAGTTGATTTGGGGTTTACTGTGAATAAAATCATATTAGTAATATAATAATTAATAAGATAATGAGACTTTTACTAGTTCAAGAATAGCCAGAGTAGAAAATAGGACAGGAAGTCCAGATATGGGCTCTGATATCAATAATAATTTAATATAAGAGATGGAAGGCATTACAAATCAGGGAGATAAATAAAGGTTATTCAGTGAATGGAACACTTGTTAGCTAGTTGGGGGGAAAAGAAAAGATTGAAATCATACAGTGAACCACATATTGTGATAAATTCCAGAAACATTTAAAAAGTAACACAATTAGAAAAAAACTAGAAATAAATATGGATGTTTACACAACCTCTAGATGAACAGTAACTTTCTGAGGAAAGTATACAAAGATTTCCATGCATCAGAAGCATCCTAATTTTAAACAAAACACCAGAGGATGTTATTTGTTTACAAATCTGACAAGGGGCTAATTCCTTCAATACATAGAGAGTTCAGATCACTTCAAAGGTAACATCAAAAAATCTCAGGAGCGTAGAAGGCAGAGAAAATGAACACACATTCACAAAGGAAAAATAGATGTCACACTCCAATGGTAATTCACTCAGTGCACATCAAAATGAAGTAGTTTTCCACCTCTCAAGTGACACAGCTCTGTTTATGAGGATGAAATGCCAGTGATCACCAATCCCATGCCTAGGTTACTGGATATTTTTTGTGAAGTATGGTTGATTTACAATGCTGTGTTAATTTCTGGTGTACTCCACAAGCCTTCTTAGAAAGCAGTCTGGCAGTTGATATCAAGAGTCAAAAATATTCATATGCTTTAATCCACTAATTCAGCTTTGAAAAACTTTTAATCAGGAAGTATTTCAAAATGGCAGGGAAAAATCAGTATGGATGCAAGTCACAGACATACTTTTATATGTATATATATATATATAAAATCTCAGCCAAAATATTCTTCCAACCCTTCACAAAGTAGAATAGTACGCAGCCATGAAAAAGTGTGCCCATGAAAATATTTTATGACAAGTCAAAGTGTTATGCTTACGATAGGCTTGAGAATAAATTTAATATATAAAATGATTTTTAATATACAAACAATGTACACTTCTGAAGGAATTATGTCTATAGGTAGAAGCATTTTTCTATTTTATTTTTTATTCATTTTCAGAGTTGGAGTCTTTCATTGTAGGTGACAAAATCAATTTCCAATGTGTTTAAACAACACCCAAAAAATGGGGATGCATGGGATTTATTGGTTTCTGTAAATGAAAACCTCAGATCTGAGGTCTGGCTTCAGTCAAGGAGAGATACTATAGCCCAGATGATGTCAAGGGCTGGTCTTGTCCTATCTTCATTCTGTGTCCAATGATGTCTCAGCATGCTGCTTCTAGGCACTCAGCATCCCAGATCATCCATCCAAACCAAGAAAGGTCTCTTTTGGCAGCTTCCTCTCTTGATAGAGGAAGCTTATCATTCACATGGGCACAAGCACGTATCTCCTCACATAATAGTGGCTCTTACTGGGTTATTTGCCAATTCTCCAATCATGTGCGAGACCAATACAATGAGGGGTATTATTTGTCTTAAACCAACTGAGATCTACTTCTGGTGGTTCAGAAAGAGTGGGTTAATTGACCTTAAATCACAGGACTAAAAACAAAAGGGAGGTTATTTATCCTAAAGCAAATTCTGGGTCCTCTTCTAAGACTGGGGACAGATCCAGGACAACAGTTCTGTCCACTACTGAGTACTTTCAAATTTTCTTTAATGAGCAAATGTTAAAGTTATGATCAGAAAAGATGATAAATAAGAAGAAGCTTGAGGAAGGAGAATGGAAAGCTTTCCTGTTTCATAAGAAATATTGAACCCATTAAGTGCTTGGAAGAAAAATGGAAATGTGTCAAGTTTGTAAAAGTTCTGAAATGAATTACAATTGATTTCACAGACTATGTAGGAGACAGTGCTCTACAGTTAGTGTGTCTCTGGGCTCTTTGAGTGTTTCAATTCTTTCACTTAATAGTTGTTTCATTTGGGGCAAATTGCATCATCTCCATGTGGCTCTATTTCATCATCTGTAAAAGAGATATAATATTACCTTCCCAACAGGGTGATTGTGAGGATTTAGAAAAATAGATGTGTGCTGAAGCAATAGTAAGCATTTAAAGAATCTTAACTATTAAGATTACTTAATACATAATTAAAAAATTATTATGCAGACTTTTTAAAAATGCATAGTATTTAAATGGCCTATATGTGCTGTACAAGAGAGGAAGGCTTAATATACCTTCTATAATACATTTTTCTCAGCCTTAAGTAATTTTCACATTTAATCACACACACACCAAAAAGTTATTCCTTTCACAATCATGAAGACTTACTGTGAAGAAAAGGATGATGAAAGAGAGTAGAGGAGAAAATAAAATGCTTTCTCTACAAACTGATGGCTTAAAAACTAAGAAAAACACCTTTTTAAGACTTTGGTCATCATATTCATAGCTAATAATTAGGTAGAGTTTTTCACATGCCTGTGATTAATGTTCTAATTGTTTTCACAATTAGTAAATAATTGACTCATCACAATAGTCCTATAAATTGCTATTATTATCCCCCCATTATATGGGTGAGGAGATTGAAGCCCCTAGAAGTTAAGAAATTTGCACAAGGCCCCACAGCTAGCATCGGAGCTGGGATCCAGATACAGGAGTGTGGCTCCAGGAGGGGCTTGTAAACACTCCCTCTGCTCTCCCCTGCAGGTGCAAGCCAGCCTCCCGCTGTTACTGTAAATAACATGATGTGGTTCACTTAGTCTTGATATTCACATTCTTTGTAGCTTTCTCTCTGGGGCAGCCATCAGGAGCGGCCAGGGACACTGAGTACATGCTTCTGGACTATGACCAAGAAGGTAGATGGAAGGAAAACAGTTTAAAAATGGGACCTTTAATGTGCATTCTTCAGTGGGCAGAAAAATACCTGCCTAGTGAGGAACTGAAGCCCTACCAGCCACGTGCAAATTATGCTTCAGACACTCCCTTTGCCTTTGGGTCCACACAGTCAGAACTACAATGGATCAGGGACATGAATCTTGTGCAAATGCAGGGAGTAGGAATACCTGCCATTTTAAGATCTCAAGGAGTATGAAAAGCATGTGAAGCTTTCATCAGCAGAGACCTGCTGTCACTTCCACTATTTCCCTCAGGGCATGTCCACAGCTTCACTGGTCCTATTCAGAATGAAGATGACAGCTAGCACCTGCTGACCCCTGAATCAGTGATAGGTTCTCCCTTGAAAGGAAGCATATACCTTTCATGGGTTACAACTAGTTCATAACCTAAGTAATTCTATAGATGTAGAAGGGATACTTTCATTGGTTCTGCTATCACAGACTTGTCTCCAAAAGAACATGCCACCAGTTACTCCATTTTCAGCCATTTAAAGATATACTTAACAGGCTTCCTTCTTTAGTGCAGTTTTAGGTTTACAGAAAAATTCACAGAAAGTGGAGTTCCCATATATTCCTTATGCCCTGCACACAGCTGCTCCTGCTGTCAGCATGTTACATTAGTGGATGCACTCATTCTTTTTGACATCCTTCATTCCTCCTCCCCTAAAATTTAACATGCCTGATATTCACGTCTCTTGTGGCATTTACATGCGATTTACATCACTTCTCACGTTTATGTGAGGTTTAGAGCACGTGCATGTTGTCTGTTTAAGCGTGGATTGGGGGCAAGTTTTCTGTGTAAAAATACGATCATTAGTGAGCCTTATGCTGCTGGGTTTTTGGGTTGTCAGGTCCTGTTGACCATTGCTTCAGTTATTGGGATCATTGTCTACGGACTTTCAGTGTTCATTGTATTTTCAGCAGAACTTCCCAAGAACTTGAATGGAAGAGACCCAATCCAGAAGTACCTGACTGTGCAGGTGGGCCACGCCCATCACTGCTTCCCTCATCAGTTTTATCATCATCGTGACCCTGAACGCCATATATGAGAAAGTGGCAATCAAGATGACTGAGTCTGTTAAGCTCCTTCTGCAGCTGAGGTCATTTCTACACCAGTTTTAGAACCAGGTCAAATCAGAGACTTTATCTTTTAGGCACTTCAATTCCAGTACATTACAGTCTTTAGAAAACTTCAAGTGTAAACGTATTTTCTCTAGCCTATATGAGAAGTGAATTAGCTGCAGCTTTGCATTAGTAAAAGGGACAAAGAAAGCTTTAGAATGTCCAAGCTCTGTGTAAATATGTCAGTGCTTAATAATAATTTCAATTACATTAGATCATGTACCCTATTGTTGAAAGTAAATAGTCTCTGTATTGCAAATAAGTGGAAGAGGGTCGTGGTTCCAGTGGCAGATTTGCTTGTGCATTACTGAGAGGACAAGTAATCACACTGTTATTTGTCCTCCCCCCATGCTGTTCCTGTTAGTGTAGCTCCATTCTCATCAGCTGTGGCTTCTATAACAAATGTTTCTTCTCTCTGGCTTGTATCCCAGCCAGCGGCTTAGTGGCCCAAGTTAAGTGCTTCCCACACGCTGCATGTGGCTGGGTCGTTCTCCCAGTTGTCTGCTCAGTGGTCATCTTCTGAAAACACTAAGACCAATTCAAATTCTGAACTAGGAGGATGTTTTATGTTCCCCAAATGCTTCTAGCAATTTGCCCCGTATTTTGTTTGTTTTCTTCAATAGTCCTACCTTCCTGCCGTTCAGGGAGACAAGAGAATTTCATTTAGCAGGATGTTTAGAAGTAGCTTTCTTTCAACTTACACCTGACAGAGGACAGTTCTTGCCCATTGGATACTGTTGTGCTTATAAATTTTAAGGAACGGGTGACTTTTTTTTTTTTTTTGCCTTGTGTGATATTGCATTCATAGTGGGAGAAACTCTTACAACAGTGTGTACAGTTGGAATTAACATAGTAGCTATGTTAAGGAATTCAAAACAGCTTATATGAAAAAAGTGTGAATTGTGTATATATATATATACATATTTTGCATGTTAATTCATGTGTCTGTGGCTTTGATTAGGGTCTCAAAGCCGTTCACAGTTTTACAGACTTAACTTTTCTTTATTCTAGCTGCAGAGATCCCAAGGCAGACTGACTGTGGGAACAACCTAGCCATGAAGGTGTTCTTCTTCCAGTTTGTCAACTACTACTCCTCGTGTTTCTACATCACATTCTTTAAGGTCAGATTTGTGTCTTATCCTGGAGATCTGGTGTATTGGCTGTGAAAATACAGAAATGAAGACGTGTGAATACAGCTTTGTGTTCTGACAGTCTAACCTGTTTCAGGTTTTCTCTTAGTTGCCCAATGAAGTGTGTCTTTACTCTCTGTTCCTTAGATTTTTTTAAGCATAAAATAATGACTTTATTTCATGTTAGAGCTATCTAAAATTTAAATGAGATTTTCTTTCTAATATTCCAGTGTGACCCTGGTGGCTGTCTCCTTGAACTGATGACGCAGCTGACAATAAACATGGGATGACAGTCCATCTGGAATAACATACAAGAGGTGTTACTTCTGTGAGTACTAAGTCATGTGATCTTGGGGTGAGAACGGCCCACCCATTCAAGTCATTTTCCTGCATGCCCATCTCTAAAACAGGGGAGACTCTGCTTATTAAAGCTCTCCAGATAAGATGATCCAGCCAACAGTGTAAACATACCTCCTGTTTAATAATTATGTTTAAATACCTTCCTTTTTATGTTTAAGTTAAATCCTCAAGTGCTATAGTTTCTGCTTATTAGCCCATCACTGGGGACTGACTGATCAGAGCACTTTGAGAGATGGCCCTTTTTGAGGCCGTGAACTATGTTTTCCCACAACTTCCCGCAACTTTCTCCTCCTTTTATACATGCATTTAAAAATCCATAACAGGAATTTGTTGAGTGCCTAGTATGTGTTAGTCACTGTATTAAATGTTTTACATATATGTGTGTGTGCATGTTTGTGTGTGTACAATTTAATCACCCAAACAATCCTTATTCTTATCTTCCTTTTCAAATGAAGATCCTGTGGCTTAAAGAGGGTAAATTATTTGCCCAAGTTCTCATTGCCAATAAGAGACCACTGTGGGACTCAGATGTAAGACCCTATCTCATGGAATCCATGTTCTTCTAAGAACAGAGACCCTCTTGGGGTCCTAAGGCACAGGGTTACATAATGTTTTAAGAGACACTTGTCTAAAATAATAACTACAGAGGTTTTGACTTCCTTTTCTCTTCCTAAAAATGAGAAAAGCAGATGTTAGCAAAGGTCACACTGTCCTTTGGATTTTCACGTAAGCCCAATCCCATATCAAAGTGGACAGTCCAGTGTTATCTGCAATTTCTGAACATTTCAAGGAGCTTAGTGTATTCGCTTTCTGTTGCTGTTGTAACAAGTATCCCCAAATGACATGGTAGTAGGAAGAAAAAAGAAATAGTCTCCACTAAACAACACAAATTTAACCTTGTGCGTTTCTTGAACGCAGGAGCCTGCTGAAGTCAAAATATTGGCACGGCTGTTTCTGAAGGCCTCAGGGGAAACTGTATCTTTGACTTTTCTGGCTTCCAGAGGCCACCTACGTCTCTTGGCCTGTGACCTCTTTTCCTTCTCTCAAGGTCAGCATGGTTGTGTGCCTCTGACTCTGATCCTGTGGTCACATCTCCTCTCCTCTCTCCCCTCTTCTGTCTCCCTCTTCCTCCTTTAACGACCCTGGTGATTACAATGTGCCCACCTGTATAATCCAGCTCATCTCTCTTAGAGTAGGCTGGTTAGCAACTTTAACCGCATCTGCAACCATAGGCCCCCTTTGCCAGGGAATCTGACCTCTTCCTATTTTCTGGGGATGAGGACATAGACATATTGGGGGGAACATTTTTCTGCCCACCACACTAAGCTTTTTAAGATAATTTCTGGCTTTGAGTTTCTGTCTTCATGAAACTGTTGATCTCTCTTCTGTCTTGCCTTCCACAAAAGCATTCTGCTCCTGGCCAACCTAACTGCATTGCTCACCCTCTCTGTGGTGTCCCCCAAAACCAATTACACAAGCAGGTCTTACTGTTGTTTGGAGCATGGAGAAGAAACTCAAACAACTTGAATTTTGAAATAAAAAACCTCCATCATTTTAAAATCTTCCATGCCACTATAAAAAAAAATTATTTTTTTAACTTCATTTTTTAATTTTTAAACTATTTTAAACTATGAAACTTTTTTTAAACTTTACTTTTTTTCTTATCATCCTTCATTGTAAGCTCCAGAAACCTGCTATTCTGCCCACCGCATCCAAGTTCCCTTTCACTGTTTCTCCTCCCTTCCCTAACCTTCCTTCACTCTCCCTTATTACCAATTTTCTGTCCATTCTCTTTATAGGGCAGTTAAATTATTTTTTCTTTCCTTCTTTCTGTTTTTGCAGAGTGAACACCTTTGGGTGTCAGTGTGTCCTTCCACATTTCTTCACAAGGTCTTCATCTTTCAGCTTCAGGATGGATTACTGTGGTCTGACTCTAAACAAAGGCATTTCCCTTGTCCCCCAGCTCACCACGCCCCTCAAAAAAAGATTCTGATCTTCGCTGTGAAATGAATCCTTTTTTTCCCTACTGTGCAGTAGACAACTCTTACCCTGAGCTCACAGTCAGATTTTTCCAGAGGAGTAAAAGTAGCTCATGTGCAAATAATACTACTTTTCTCTGTGAAAAGAAATAGATCAGATAGAGGAAATACTTAACCCAGATTACTCAAAAGCATTTCCTGAAGGAAATAGGTAAATTATTTAACAATAAATTTTGTTGAATCTGGTTATCAGTGAGCTATTTTTACCAATCAAGAAGGATATATTTCCTAAATTGGTTCTGAGCAATTCATGTGAAATGAAACTTGCTCACATGAACTAGTTTAAAGTAAAGGATGCATTATAGTATCTGTGGTCTGTTTATACCTTCGCTTAAGTAAGCACATTGTTGTAGGTTCCAGTGAGCTGAACTTTGCCTACATGTATTTCTAGTCTGGGCTAAAATATTTAGGGAATATATTTTGAATTATGTTTCCCTTTTTTGAAAACCAGGAATTCTGAATTGTAGCCAATTTCGAGGGTGGCTTGTGTTTTCCTCACTGCCTCTTCTCTTTGTATAAGGTGCCAGTTTCCTTCTTAATTTTTCATATAAAATCCTAACATACCAAAGATCTATCAATTACTCTTGCTGCACCAATACTATACCCATCCTCAAAAATACATAGGAAGGGAAAAGAAAACTTATCAAAGTTAGTGACTATTTTCATGCTATTTAAATATGTCTAAAGGAACATAATGAAATGAATTTTACCATATCTCACCTGCCTCCACCCCCCAATCCCATGTGGGTTTCTTGAGTAGGATTCTGGGAGCAAATGAAGAAGGACAGTGATGCCGTGATCCAGGCTCCCTCTGGGGTCTCCCCAGCACTTGGATCGGCACCTGGTATAAAGTAGGTCTCAGTCCGAGCCAGCTGAGTGAGTGAGTGACTCACAGGCATCGAATGCGTAACATCAGTGAATTAACAGCATTCTTTGTAGGACTCAGAGAATAAGCTGAGTGCCCTATGGCCTTCCCAGCCTCACATACTATTTTGATGTTGGGGTCATTTCTGGGAATGTTATTCTGTACTTGACAAAAGTCTAGTACAATTCCAGGGTTAAGTAACTTGCCCTAGGGAAATTTTATGATAAAATATTAAGAAAAATGGTTAAATGCCCAACATGACATAGTATTGTCCTTTGGTGTTTAGATAATGTATGGCTGTAATTTTCTTACTTTATATGCTTTCTACATTTTCCACCGTGTGTACACACTTCTATATAATAAGAAAAAACAAATGTTTAAAAGAGAAAATCTCTCTTCTCCAGATATGATTTGGTTAGAGGATGAGTCAGATAGATATAATAAGAGAATCTTAAATACATGTGTCCATAATTCACTCTTTAAATCCAGGAACAGGAAACTCAGGAATGAAATAGATTAAGAGAATCAAAGATACTTGTATTCAAGATTAGCAAGTAGGAGTGTCCTCAAAAGAAATGGTGATTATCTATAATTCAGGGATTAAATGTGATAATGAACGTACAAAGACAACATGAAGTAGAAAATGCCACGTGGGAAGCACTGAGTAAAGGGCAATTTACCATGATTATGCCAATATGTGTGGTCAATTCCCAAGCAAATGATCGTGTAACCCCTGCTAGAGGGAGAAAGCTTCCAGCCTTGGCTGGAGAGTGGGGAGGATCCAGTGTCTGTATTTTTTAGAATGTCTACAGGTGCTTCTCATGTGCAAATTGGTATCCCTGCATGAGAACCATAAACCAACAGAAAACCCAAAAGACCGAGGACAATGATGGGTAGACGACAGCCCAAGCTTTTCTGCCACAGATGAGTGGCTCCACTCAGGAAGACTGATCAAGAGGCTCAGAGCCTTAGCTAAGGACAAGCAAGTCGGGACTGCTAATACGACCTAATGCCATCGACGGGGGAGGGCAGTTCAGCACAAGAAGGGAGCACCAGGTGAGTTAACATGGAAGTTACTTCCTGGATCCAAACCGTGATGGATTTTGGTCCCGGAGGGTTAAAGCCCTGGTTCCGTGGGGCATGGACCGGATTCCATAAGAGGCTGAGACAGGAATTATGAGGCAGAGAAAAATTCCCCAGGAGACTCCCGAGTCTGGGTGCCAGGAAGTGTGATGGACGAGCGCGGTCCCAGCTCCACCCGCACCGCAGGGCTCCGAGTGGCTGTGGAGCTGCGCGTTCCCGGCCGGACCTCAGACCTGACTGCAGCGCTCTGGGCTGCGGCCTGGGGAGCAGCGTCAGGAGCAGGCTGTCCCCGTCATTCTCATAAGTGCTGCAGTGACCCCCACCCCTGTGGCCACGGCGTTCCCAAGCCAAGGGTCTAAGTGACATCAACCTTATTTACATGTGACCACAGCATGTTAGCCTGTGTTGCTCAAAAAGAAGATCCCATATGGGGTTTTGATGTGTTAGGGGGGTTGCTAATACCTGGCCTGCTTTGTATAGTTTCATCCTGACAGCAGCCTGGGCAGTGGAAGTTTCATCTCCCAATTTTATTTCAACTTTTTTTGTTGAAAGTATAGTTGGTGTACAATATTGTGTTAATTCTTGATGTACAGCAGTATAGTGATTCATATATACATACATATATATATATATATATATATATATATATATATATATATATATATATATATTCCTTGTCATATACTTTTCCACTATAGGCTATTAAAAGTTATTGAATGTAGTTCCCTGTGCTATACAGTAGGACCTTGTTGTTTGAAACAAAAATTACTAAACAAAGTAACAAAGGAAGCAGACTAAAACTAGCCATGTATACAGCACAGTTGAGTTTATCTCAGGATTTAAATGTGGTTTTGATCTCCAGGATCTCTTTATCAACTTATCATATGTAAAGTGCCTGTGGAACACTTCTCAGAAAAATGTTTAAAAATCATAAGATTTAGAGAATAAAGAAGGAAGATAATTATACTGAAAAGCAGATATCAAAATATAGAAATGGGCATTTGTGATACAGTATTATCTGAATTATTGGAAGGACGTGTTGAATAAGAGGATCCAGTGGTGGGTCTACTAACCACAACATTCTGCCACAGCAGTGAGTGTAAATCAACTTCTGAGATCTGCAACAATTGCATTTTGAATGTAAATAAAGT
This sequence comes from Camelus dromedarius, assembly GCF_036321535.1. Lineage (NCBI taxonomy): Eukaryota > Metazoa > Chordata > Mammalia > Artiodactyla > Camelidae > Camelus > Camelus dromedarius. Next base: position 9,388,828 of record NC_087470.1, on the reverse strand, counting down.
TAAATAACAAATAAGCCATGAAGTGTGGATTCAGATTCAGGGGTATCTCGAGTCCATATCCTCACCCCTTCCCAGAGCTCCCTGCTCTTCCCCTAATGTCATTGAAAGAAGTGGGGAAAGTTTGTGAAGCGAAGGGCATGTTCCATTGCAAAGAAATCTCGTAGCAAACCTGGGAGCATGGCCAGGGAAAGGTTAATGCTGAGATCAGAGGCAGTGGGAATCCTAGCAGGGGCAGCTCTTTACAAGTCACATCATATACTCTGTGTGTGTCCACGTGTGTGTGCATACAGATGTGTGGGCATGTATGATGTATACACCTGCCTTTCATGTGAAGCCGCCTCACTGTCCAAATTTGAAATCCATCCAAACGTGCAGTGCAGTCAGCCGAAGCTCCGCCAGATGCTAAGTTGTCTGTTGTTGCTCTGTCTCTTCTGCTGAGCTCCACGAGTAAGCCACACGCCAGCTGTTGTTTCAGGGACAATAGCTCTGTAGGCTACAGGTCCATGCCTTGTTTCACTGCCAACTCCGAATTCCTTTCAGGACAAATTGCCATTTGAAAAAGGGGGAAGCATTCAGTTGGCCCACAAGCCTCTGAGTGAGGAAAAAAGATAACCTTAGAGACAGCTCTGTGGGACAGCATCCAGGAGGGGGCAGAGCACTGGGCTGTGAGTCGAGGCTGTGTTTCTTTCAAGCTCTGCACTGACTTAGAGGCGGCATGTCACTTCTTTGGCCCTTGATTTCTTCAGCTTAAATTAGTGTCTTGGACCTGTTTGATCTAACGTTAGAGTATCACTTTCCTGCTCGGTGACCCTCCATGGCTCCGCAATTCCTTCAGAGGGAAAAATGCCCACATCCTCACTGCAGTCCCTTAGGCTCCACCCCCAAAACCACCACTTATTTCCTATTCACTCTGGCCTACACCAGCCTCCATGCTGTCTGTCCAGCGTGAGGGACCTCCAGGCCTGTGATCACCGTTCCCTCTGCCCCTCCTCTGCCTGGCCCTTCCCTCCATCTTTGCCTTATTCAAAGGTCACGGCCCCATCCCCACTCCTCCCTCCCACACATTCCTCGCCCTCCTTTATTTTCCCTGCAGCACTTACCACCAGCTCACAGACCCTGTATTTCTTTCTTTTACTTATTTTCTCTGACGATTTTCAGACTGGAAAGGCCATGGTGGATAATAGCAGAGAAATGGGGGGAAAAAGACAAATGAGGGAAGGTATCTTCTAAAAGCTAAAATGCCCACTGAAAAGGAGTTAGGAGATAAAGTAGCAGTCGTTACAATTTTAGTAAACCCAAGGTATGTATTCAGGACTAGTTTTCACAATATTTGGGGGTAGGGAGGCAGCAATAATAAGAAATGTATCCTGAAAACAAGAAAGTAAATTCTTGGGAAGATGATGTGTCCAGCTTGAAATGTCAACAATACTTTTATGACCTTGGTCTGATAATATCCTGCCTTATAATTTGATCTGTTTGGCAGCTGGGTCATGAATCTAATGGTGCCACAGTTTTGGGAGCAGAACAGACCACCCCATGATGGGAACGGGACAACCATCTGTATCCCATGGGCAATCTGGGGTTATTTTATGAATACCTTGAAATGAGCAAGTCATCAGTGGAGATTTCGGTGCTGTCGGCTATACTAGAATATGCTTGGGGTCTCAGAAGCATCGGTTACCGAGCCAAACAATGACCTATCATACCGAAACAGAGCCCGCTTTTCTCCATTTGATGCAATTATGCAGTCAGGCTTTCAAACAGGGTGCCTGTGTGTATCTTTATCAATGTTTATGTTGTACAAAGCTGAAGATTTACTGCCAAGGAATGAAATGGAATACTCATTCAGGTACGTCTCCACCATTGATTCTCAGATCCTTCTGGTCGTGTCGTCTAAGGATGAACTCAGAACCGTTACTAGATGTGAGTCAGCTAGGGCTGCAGCCCGTGTGGCACAGCTGTTGGCTGATCTCCTTCTAAACAGAGTCATGTGAGCCCTCCAGCCTGTGCAGAAAGCCCGCAAGAGCGTCCTGCCTCATGGCAGCAAGGGTCACAGGGTCACCCCTTCCACATCTCACACCTGCCTTTGACGTTGTTCCTATTTCTTCTGGCTGATGGTTTCTGCCTGGTTCCTTGAGTGACCTAGCACATCACTGGCTTGAATTCAGGATGAATTTGCTGATCTGGGGTGTTGGTTGAGCACAGGTCCCCTCCTTCTCCAATGTCTTTGTCCATTTCTGTACATTTGCTTGGGCTCTGTTTCTCTTTGGTTGAACTTGGTTTTGAGCTCTCGGTTGCCTTTAAATGGTTGCATCTCAAAATAGATTTCCATGGGAAACATCAACTTTTCTATTATGCATGCAGCACTTTTATCTACCAGAAGGCTGATGATGTGCACGTTTTGTTTCTAAGCCCTTTCAGCTCACCACTGCCTTAAATTAGTTGTTTTTTTTTTAAGCTTAGGAGACAGGAAAAGATTTTGGTCAATAGGCTTTGCATTTATGCATGCATGTTCATGTCTGCAAAGGCACCCCTTTGTGCTTCCTGTTTATAAGTCTACAGATAGAGGGAGGTTTTTTTTTTTCCTAAATTACATTCTATATATAAAATAATTGCTGTTAAAAATATATGTTATACATGGAAACGCATCTGGTTCCCTCGGTGAGTGAAAGGTCATCTTGTGGCATCTTCAGTCAGTTATGCTTTGTGACCTGGTGTCTGATTTGAGTTTCATCTTTGCTTTTGTTGTGTTTCATGACCGGTTTCCTTAACGGGTGCAGCTGCAGTCCCTGGTGTAGAAGTTATGTTCATTTATTCTGCTTATTTTCAAAAGGACTATAAGCTAATGACCTACTATTCCAAAATGAGTCATAATTGCAAATATGTCTTATTGGGGCTATTATCATCATTAATAATAACAACAACATTCTGGGGACAGCATATCATTTGGTAATTTAACACACATGGAAAAAGCCTTGGAAAAAAGTTATTGTTCTAGTTAAGTCAAATAAAGGTCATTGAAAGGAAAAGTTGTACAATTTCGGGAGAAATTGATAGGACTTTTAGAACTTTATAGTCTCATTAAAATACCAAATAATTCAGCCTCCCCCTACCCTGCAAAACAGGATGGAATAACAGCTATTCTAGAGAGATTTTTCAGATTTATTCATTTTCCTATTATCTAAATAATCCCTAACGAATTAGAAAATTCAATCCATTTCTGAGAGTAGGCAGTCTGTTATTCTGTATTCAACACTGGAGTGAAACTTATTTTGTGTTCTTTTCGTTCATGGGAGATAGAATTTCCAAGTGCTTTTTGAATTATTTTTGTTCCTGTAAAATAAAATGCCTTTGGTGGTGATCCACTGACCTCAGTTTCCTCCTCCCAGTTTTCCCCATGATCATTAATGACACCCCACCTGCCTTTTTAGTTATGCCTCTTAGCTGCTGAAGGGGAACAGCTTCTGACAGATGACCCTGGAGCCCTCCACCCGTGCTTCGTTATGCCTCGCACCCAGCCACCAACCCTATTCTCCTTCGCCTGAAGTACCTTTCTCTGCTTTTCTGCCTGGAAGGACTCTTGCCAAGCCTTGGCAGGAAACCCTCCACTTTTTAGAGATTTTCTGCTCTCCTCTCTAGGCATGAATTGCAGTTGATTCTTGTCTTGATGGTGCGTGATTGTGTCCATGTCCATTGTGCTCCCCGGCTGGACTGATCCTGTCGGAGGCAGTAGTCAGGCTTTTCACCTTCCCGTCCATGTCTGGAGCACCACAGCCTGGACCCTGGTTCTCATACGTGTTTAAGTGACTTGAGCTTGGAGTTTCAACACATTCACATACAACTGCTAGATGAGTTGGCGGTAACATTGCCCCCAAGGCCCCCACAAGGTTCTATATGGCATATGTTTTTTTCTGAGTGAAATTTCTCTTTTATTTCTTTTAGTGAATTCCCCACTGTCCTTTGAGATTATTAGAGTAACCCTGAGTTGTTAACCACAATAGCTCTCCCCCCACCAGCGAGTGATCCTGCTGTCTGAGAACTCAGACATGGGACATAAGAGAAATGATCTATCAGTCTTAAAATCTGGAAGCCATAGATACCGTTTTGTACTTAGAGCACCCACAGCACGAACACCAGTCTCTCAAGAATTTGGCACTGCCTTCCCAGAGGGCGGGTGCCGTAAGTGAAAAGCAGTGAGTGATGAAGTGAGAGCTCTTCGTCTCTGGTACTGCCTCTTCCACCCTTGCTGTGTTAACTTGATCTTCCCTTCATATATTATATCCTCCATTTAATTTACTGCATTTAATATCAGTTGTTCTTCAACATCTCCTTGCACCCGCCCCCTTCATTCCCTCTCTCTCCAGTGCAATCCCACCCACGCTGCTCCTGTGCTCTACAGGACCAGGTCTGACTCCCCCACGCCCTCACCTCTGTTCTGTCTGCCCACCACCTGCATGACATTTCCTTAACTCCGCAAAATGAACTCCCCAAAATGGCAGCTGAGTAACTGGGGGGGATTGTAGACCTTTTATCTCTTTACTGATTCATTCGTTTATCCATCCAACAAACACTGAGCACCTGCTATGCCAAACACTGTATCAACTGCTGGGGAGACGAAGACAGGTAAAACTTGGTGTCTGCACTCCGCAGGCCAGGCGAGACTTGGCGAGTAGTTGATGAATTGCTCAGCAGGTGAACACACATTGGACTTCCTAGAGCTGGAAATATTTGAACTGAATCTTGAAAGGAGAAAGGAAGTTAGCTCTCTAATATGTGGTAGAGGGAGTGGACACTTCATGCAGAGAGGTAGAGACATATAAGAGCACATGGCATGAAGCAGCTTGGCCAGACTGAAGAACAAGTAGGGCTAGAACAAAGGATCCATAGGTGGGAATATCAGGTGCACAAGGCCTCTGTCACGATGGGCCTTGTGTGCTTAGACTTGAATGTATCCTTAAAGAAACAGGGATATATTGGAATATTTGTAAGCAAGAGAATTGCATAATATTTATGTTGAAGAAGATCTGGTTATTCTGGCAGCAGAATGGAAGATACTATTTTTGGGGGGAGGCCCATATTTTGGGGGGAAAGGATATTTTGGGGACCACCCCAGGTAACCCAGACAACAAGTGGTACAGACCATAGAAATATCAAGATAAAAATTCCTGAAGAAGGATATTTTGCTTATGAAGGCACTTTAATTGCATACCTTTCTGTGACTTGTAATAACTTCATAGACCCTCTGAATGTGCTGCACTCACCTTCCCAGACTCAAGGGAGCTTGCTCACTTGCCTGTTTTCAGTGTATTTCCTCCAACGTTCTCTATGCATAGCTTTCCCAAAGTTACATTTCTTATTTACATTTAACTTGTTAGATACATCCACAATATTCTTTTTTTAATCCTCAATTACAAATCATCTTCCAAGATTATATTATTTCAACACTGAGAGTGAATAATATGCTTCAAGATTCCCAGGTTTATCACCAGCAAATAACTATGGTTGGTTAAAGATTTTTAAGTATGTTATTCCTACTAAGGGTATATACATGAAAGAAACAGGTTGTAATTATTCTTCTTCCCAGAGATTTTATATTTGTCTTTTGTTTGGATTCTTTCACTGTTGAACATTATTATTACCATGAATGTCTTTTCTCTTTGGGATTTAGTTCACCATTTGCCTCTCTTTACAGGATAAAAGAATATATGTTGTCCTTCCATCCATCCACCACTCCATGAAGTGTGTCCATTACTTCAACAGGTATGCAGTTTGGGTTACCACCTTATTTGTGGTCTCTTTTCCAGTGGCCCCTCTGTTGGCTCTGGGGAACAATATATTGGAAATCAGAGTGGATACGTGGAAACTTGACTAACCAGTATAGCTGCATGGTGCCAGAAAAAGCCCAGAACATCGCAGCGGGGCAGCCAACCATGCAAGGAACAGCAATTCTGGCTGTGGTGACCAATGTGAGTAAAAAGGCTTCACGGGCTGAAGACCTTGAAAAGTCCAAAAATGCATTGGCGTTGCTTCCTAAGGAACCCAGTGTTGGGTACTGTTTAATATGAGAGGGAGTTGCTAACACTATCATTATTATAAACAATGTAGTTGTTGTAACTGTATTTGTTATTATTTTTAATATATTTTCTTTATAATTATTATTTGTGACTTACAAGGGCTCTTACAGAGGCAGTTGTTAAGAAGCGTGGCCATTGTACTTTTGCTGAAGTGTTAATTCAGTAGAAGCATGGTAATAGCATTAATAAGTACCCACCCTTTTGATCCTCACATGACTATAAATGTCACCCAGCAGTGCTTGTATAATGGAGATAGAAATCTACCCTTTTAAGAGTTTGTAGAACCTAAAATAAGAGCAGTCATTCCACCGTATTTTACCATATATTCCACACTATCAGTTTAAAGTAGGAACTACCTGATGAAGCCATATAAACACTTTGTGCCTCCCCAGTCATTCATTACCTTCCTGGTCCCCTGGGGCAGAGGTTCTTCCAGAAGGTTGTCCCATCTCTCCTCCCCACCCCACTCGGCCTTTGCTACCCACTGTTGGTCATTAGCTAAGCATCCTCATTCCCTGCATGTGTCTGAGCTGTGAGGGAACAGAACTCAGCTGTTTACAAACTGTATTGACTATGATCAGTCTGAACAGTCTCTCTCCTTCCCTGCCCCCATCCCCACAGGGCAACAGGGGGCTCACAACCACAGCGATTCCCATGCCAGCCCATCAGGGCACCTTCTTCCCTAGAAATATTCTTACAACCAGGGCTGCTTCCTCCCTCACTTCACTGCCAGTTTCACTCCCAGGTTACAGTCCCCAACAAAAGGCTATCCCAGTTTGAATTTCTTAACCAAGTCACATTGACCCTGAGTACCTGGCATTTTCCTATGAGCACTCATAGAGACAGAACAGGGCCTGGCAGTGGCTGCTGGCCAGGTTCCTGGGTGAGGGGACTTGCTGGGTCCTTCAGGTTCTGCAGTCTGGCCCGAGCTTAGCTCCCAGCACGGCGTCTTCCCATCTGCATGATTTCGGGCCAGGCTTCAACAGTTCAGAGCTTCATTTTATTATCTGCAAACAGAATAATTCCATGCTGCATATTTTAAGACTGTTATGTACCACAAAGGGTGCTTAGGGAATTCAGTGAGTCAATACATGGAAGTCACACAGCCTGGTCCTCAGGGAATGTTAGTTATCTTCATTATGAACCATCGATAAAATTGGCTGCACAGACTTGCCCAGGTATCAAAGCTGCAGGCACAAGAATTTGACAATGTGTCACTGTCTGGATCATAGTCACAATTTTACACAGTAAAACAAGCTACCTGGGACCACCCAGCTGTCAGCCCACCCGACTCCCCACCCCAAGAACCCTCAATTTATCTGATTTCCTTCTACCCCTACTTTTTGGAGAAAGTTGGCAAATCACACACAGTCAATGACTGCTAGGTTATGTCCATTCCCATCCACTCAAATTGCCCCATTTTCAGTATCCACTGTGCTGCAAAACATAGACTAATGTTCAGAAATATGACAGCAAGGCCTTTCCCTTTCCACAGTCAGAGAAGTATGAATCTGTCATGTTTAATAAGTCATATGACACTAAGCAAGGCAAGAAAACAGGCTCCTGTGCTTTAAGGAAATTTTTAGCAACGATGTTTAAAACTAAAAGTGTTTTTGTTTGACCTTCAGCTAACCAGAAAATTCAGTTGACTCCTATTACCCATTACTCAGGTGTCCTGGTTTGAGAGTATTAGGCACTTTTTCCTCATCTCCCCAGCATGACTTTGCTCATCAGCACAGATGGAGTGTCTCCAAGGCTGCTCCGTGTGCATGGGCATGTGCGTGCACACATGTGCACCCACTGATTGGTGCCACTGATTCATATCCAGGAGTTGTTCTGTCTTATAACTCAGGCATTGCTTTATTATACCCTAGAAAACTGCTTTTAGATCATTGATTGAACTATAGACCATCCTCTTGCCCACATTAGGAAGTGACATCTTCCAAGACACAGGTCCTGTGTGCTTGCATATATGTATAAGTAAGAATTAAATATGTATGTCATCCCCTCACATAGTTAATTTGTGCCTTCACAATTGAATGTGCACAGTAAAGGCTAACTTCCCATAACAAGAGAACTTTTAGGAAGAAAGAAGAAGGAATTAGCCACCAGGGAGAAGACAGGACATCAAGCAGGAGTTTGGTATAAAATCATTTATTCTAAAGCTGCTCTGGCTCAATAAATAAGTGGAATTGACATTGTTGTATCATGCCAGAGCATCTGCTATTGAAGACCGATTTTAACTTACTTTGATATAAGTGGAAAATTGTGTCAGAACAGCATGGGAAATGAAGCACATTGCATCTATCTGTACTCCTGAAGTGTTTCTCAGAGCTGCTCAGTTTTGAGAAAAACTATCTTGTCAGGAGACAACAGACTTCTTTTCATTGTTGGAATTTTTGTAGTTTCCAGAAGCACATCTGCAGGTGATTCTGTAAAAGTCTAGAGTTGACTTAAATAGCAGAAAATTTTAGCCTATTGAAATCTAGGAGAAGTGAAATATTTTTGCCTACCACCACCACCACAACCACCACCACCAGACAAGCACGTGAACACCCAGAGAGATTTCACATCAGAGGGGATGACAAAGCTGGTTCTATTACCGAGGCCAAACTTGTTCTGCTCACCGCACAACAGTGATACATAAATAAATCAGGAGACAAGGTTTTGGGGCAAGGAATAGTAACTTTATTCAGAAAGCTGGCAGACCAAGAAGATGGGGGACTAATGTCCTGGAGAACCATCTTGCCCAAGTCAGAATTCAGGCTCCTTTTAAACTAAAAAGGGGAGGGGGTGTGGTTGGTTGTGCAGACTTTTTGCTGCAGGCATTCTTTGTACTTGCAGCCATCCATGTGGGTCAGGCTATGGTGTCCCTGTAAACCTCCAACAAAACAAAGGTTATTCTCTATTTTGCAACTTGCCATCTCTGCATAAGTGCAGAAGTGCTAACATCCTTAAAGGTCAGAGACCCGAGAATATGCTCTCCTGTAGCCTTCAGGCTAAAGGCAACGTTGTTTTACAAAAGGGGCAGAGCCATCAAGATTAAGCCTGGAAAACAGGACACAGTGCTTAAAAGTAAATGAACAGATCCAATATGGCGTCAGATTTGTTCTCCTCTATTACAGTTCCAGCTGGGGAAGTTTTGAAATAAAAAATCCCCTTAGCTGTTTTTCTTGCTTTGCCTGAGATTTCGTTTGTTGGCTTGTGGTCTCACGGTGTCTAAACTGTGTATTCAGATGAATACTATTAAAATCATATGGTGCAGAAAACATACCTGTTCTGCTTCAAAAAATGACTGAAATATCTAGCTTTGTTTATTCCCATAGAATTTGGATTGAATCTATTCTCGACTTTCTTCTTCCTTCAAACCAGTTTTTTACTGGAGGGTTTAAAGCCCAAATTAAAGAATTTTGGAGAAAACTCATATAATTCATAAGAGCTTTACTTCTGAATTTAAGACTGACCCATATTTATACTTTTAATCAAGGAACACACTAAACTTTGTTAGTCAATCATTTATGACGTTTTTAACTTTGTCCATGTAATCTTTTGGAAGTTGAGAGGCTTAGACACTTGATCTAACAAAGCAGGTATCATTGCTTGACTCTGTGAATGGAACAATCCCAGTATAGCTTCCTGCTAGTGTATTTTATTAAAAATAATAAAGAATTCTTGTTCTCTAATAAAGCAAAAGACAAAAGCAATACTGAGTGTTTCAAATAAATCAGACTATGGGTTGACTTATCTAAACAAGTCAAGATAGTATAGGGAAAAAAGTATGAATTTGAAGGAAAATATATTTTATGCAATTAATATTCTATTTTTAAGAAGCAAATGATAAAAATTTTTTAATCATTTATCTACAAAGGAGTTATATAATGCCAACTTATTTTCATAAGTGTTACATATACAAAAGGTCTATCTAAATCTACATTATTAAAGATTAAATTATACCAAATAGATCTCCAAGGTTGATTGATTTTCATGATATTTCTAATTTTTGAAAATATAACTTACATATAACATATCCAAGCAACTCTTGAGTTACCCACAGTGACCTAGTATACAGTTAACCTTACTGTACTTAAAAAATGTAATAGGCAAGGATCAGACCCTTGCTTTTGAACTGCCACTGGACTCCTGGATATTCCCTTAGGTTAAAGACCAAAAGCAAAGTAACTATTCTACTTTAAAGCAGTTGCTCAAAGATTTTAAGACATTCAATATCTATATCCAGTTTACAGGAAAGAATTAAGTTTTGTGAATCTTAAAAAAAAAAAAATCTACTGCTGAAAATGAAGTTCTGTCATTTCTGTTGACCATAACTATAAAGGCTGTAAATTAATGCTCCCCTTACTGTTTTCCTCCCAGCATAGGCCATGATCACCGCTTTCACACCAGGCACAATATCCTGCCTGGTGTATTACTGGTCCTTCTTCGTCCCACCCTAGGGGTCCACCTGCATGACACCATGGAGGGACACATCAACAAAACCCTCTGCTAGTTCAGCATCATGGACTTCAAAAGCAGAAGCAAGGAACATCCATACATTAGGCTTCATAACCATACCTCATGCAGGTAAATTCTGTTTACAGGTGTTTAAAAATGCATTTCATCATTTATAGGATGTTTATTGTAATATAATTCTGTTTGGTATCACAGCTGCCAGAAGTGTTTTTTTTTTTTTTTCCTAGTTTTCTTTTCAATTAAACTTAAAAAAGGAAAAGATATAAAAGTTAATAGAGACTAGGGTTAGAATCTTCAAACCAAACCATAAAGCAACATTTTATAATGAGAGTTTCAAGTGGGTACAGTGAGATGGATCCAGGAGAAAACTCTATTTTTTTTTTTCTGTTTTATATCTGAGTGCTTTACTTTGTGTTAAAAATGTTTCTTTTTTTCTTCTTTTTCTCTTTTTAAATTTTTTATTGAGTAATAGTCGTTTTACAATGTTGTGTCAAATTCCAGTGTAGAACACAATTTTCTCAGTTATACATGAACATACGTATATTCATTTTCACTTTTTTTTTTCACCATGCAGGAGAAAACTCTCATATGTTAGAAATGAAGAAACTCTTAAGAGTTCCAAAAAGTAAGATAATTCAGTTGATATGAGTAATGTGTTATTTAAGCACACCCTGATGATCCTGAATGATGACAAACTAGCACAGTCACTTAACAAAGCAACACAAAGACAATGTAACCTGGTAACCACTAGTTTGTTCTCTATAAGCCTGTTTCTTTTTTGTTATATTCACCAGTTTATAATTTGTTGTATTTTTTAGATTCCACATACAAGTGATATCATACAGTATTTGTCTTTGTCTGACTTATTTCACCAAGCATAATACCCTGCAAGTCAATCCATGTTGTTGTAAATGGCAAATTTTCATTTTTTATGCCTGATTAGTATTCCATTGTATGTATGTGTGTGTGTATATTTGTATATATATATATATAGATATACACCAAGGATCATATGGTAGTTCCATTTTTAGCTTTTTGAGGAACCTCCATACTGTTTTCTACAGTGGCTACACCAATTTACATTCTCACCAACAGCATATGAGGGATTCCTTTTCTCCATATCCCTGCCAACATTTGTTATTTGTGTTCTTTTAGATGACCATTCTGACAGGTGTGAGGTGATGCCTCATTGTGGGTTTGATTTGCATTTCTCTGATTATTAGTGATGTTGAGCATCTTTTCATGTGCTTGTTGTCCATCTGTATGTCTTATTTGGCAAAATGTCTATTCAGGTCTCCTGCCTATTTTTCACTTGAGTTTTTATGCAAATATAGTTTATAATGATATATGTAGCAGACATTAAAGCTCCTAAATATATGAAGCAAACATTGACACAATTGAAGGGAGAAGTAGACAGCTCTACAATAATAGTAGGAGACAACAATAACACACTTTCAATAACAGGTAGAACAAGACAGATGGTCAATTAGGAAATAGGGGGCTTGAACAACATTACAGATCAGTTGAACTTAAGAGATATATATAGAAAACTCCACTTCACAACAGCAAAACACATTTTTCTCTAGTACATATGGAATATTCTCCAGGTTACACTATATGTCAGGCCACAAAAATGTCTCAATAAATTTAAAAAGATTGAAATCATGCAAATAATCTTTTAAATCAAAATGGAATGAAACTAGATATCAATAGCAGAAAAAAAAAAACCCAGGAAGATACACTAATGTGAGGAATTAACACCCTTAAACAACCCATGAGCCAGAGAAAGAATCATAAGAAAATTTAGGAAAACTGAGTCAAATGAAAATGAAAACCTAGCATATAAAACTTAGGGATTCTGTAAAAGTAGTACTAAGAAGGAAATTTATACCTGCAAATGCTTATATTAAAAAAAGAAAGATTCCCAACTCAACAATTCACACATTAAAGAACTAAAAAAGAAAAAACTAAATGCAAAACTAGTGGCAGGAAGTTAATAAAGATTCAAGCAGAGATATTCAAAATGAGAAAAGAAAAGCTACAGAGAAAAATCAATAAAACTAAGAGTTGCTTTATTTAACACATAAACAAAATTGACAAATGTTTTGCTAGATTGACTATGGAAAAAAGAGACAGACTCAAATAACTAAAATCATAAATGAAAGAAGGGATATTACAATAAATTTTACAGAAATAAAAAGTATTATTAGAGCATTATGAAAAATTGTACACCAACAAATAGCATATCTCAGATGAAATGGACAAATTCCTAGAATCACAAAACCTACCAAGACTGAACCATAAAGAAATAGAAAATCTAAACATCCAAAATTGGTTAGGAGATTGAATCAGTCATCAAAATCTTTCAACAAATAAAAGCTCAGGAGCAGAAGACTTCACTTGTGAGGTCTACCAAACATTTACAGAAGAATTAACACTAATTCTCCCCCAAACTCTTCCAAAAAATTGAAGAGGAGGGAACATTTCCAGATTCATTTTATGTTGTCAGCATTACACTGATACCAAATCCTGACAAGGACACTATAAAAATTGCAGACCAATATCCCTGATGAAAATTCTCAAGAAAATATCAGCAGACAGAATTTAACAGCACATTTAAGTATTATACACTGTGAACAAGTGGAATTTATTATTGGAATGCAAGAATGGTTCAACATACAAATATTAATCAATTTAATATACCACAGTAGCAGAATAAAGGTGAAGGGAACCCATGATCATCTCAATTTATGCAGAAAGAGCATTTGACATAATTTAACAACTTTTAATGATGTAAACCCTCAACAAACTAGGAATAAAAGATAACTACCTCAACATAATAAATGCTACATATGAAAAGCTCACAGCTAACATACTCAGTGGTGAAGCTGAGAGCTTTCCCTCTAAGAAAGGTTAATAAAAAGACTAAATTCTTCACAAGGAAATTCACAAAATACCGTTATATAGAATAATATTCAAGATTCTCTATATCTTCTTTACAGACCAAAAAAACCACCCCCAAAACAAAAAGCTTACACCAGGAAAATAATGATAAGTGTCCCTGGTTGAGGACAACAATGAACAGGAGACTAAATTAGACAGGTGACTAGATTGTATAGTAGGAAATATTTAGAACCATTACATAAGATTTATATTTGTCAATAGACACATAAGTTAATGGAACAGAATAGAAAAGCCAGAAATAGCCCCCACCCAAGAACAGACAACTGATTTTTGACAAATATACAAAAAGCAATTTTTGAAAAGTCTTTTCAAACAATGGTACTGGGACAATTGGATATGCATAGAAAAAAGTGAACCTTGACCTAAGTCTTACACCTTAAGCAAAAATTAACTCAAAATGAATCATAGACCTTCATGTAAAACATAAACTACAAAACTTTTAGGTGATTTCATAGGAGAAAACATGGGGAGCTGATGCTGAGTGGTGACTTCTTAGACTTGACACCAAAAGCATGACCTATAAAGGAAAAGAAATCAGCATATTGGACTTCATCAAAATGAAATTTTTTTTGCTATATGAAAGAGCCTGTTGAGAGGATAAAAAGACAAGCTAGAGCAAGGGAGAAAATATTTGATAACCACACATCTGACCAAGGATTCATCTCTTAAGTTCATATCAAAACTCCAAAGTCAAATAAAGAAATAAATACAATTCAATTCAAAAAATGGGCAAAAGGCATTAAAAGGCATTTCACTAATGATATAGGATTGGAAAACACACAGATTTAAAGATAGGTTATATTAGTAGCCATTTATGGAGGAAGTGAGCTTTAAGCCTGACCTCAGATAGAATTTCATAAATTAATAGGAGTGTAAAACATAAGCTCAAAGATCCCAATGGATCCCAATAATGTTCTTTCATCTACCATTTTCTTTTAAAGTTTAAATTTTTCTGCAATAAACTAGCATTATATCTAGTATAGTTCTGTTATATATATGTACATAGTTTATATATTTTTTCAGATATTTAGGAATACTTGAACAGTATTTCATTTTATTTGAAGTTATTTACTTAGAAAATTTTACATATGGTAATGGTTTTTAAATGTCTTATGTTTTAGAGATAAACAAATACTAAAGTATTGACTAATAAAATATTATGCCTTTTATAAATAACCCAGTGAGGGATGGAAGAAAGTGTGTGGGAGTGTGGATGAAGCAAGACTGTGGAAAAATTGAAAGAGTTCAAGTTGGCTGAAAGGTATATATTGGCTCATTATAATATTCTAATTTCCACAACTTTGAAATTTTCTACAATAAAGATTAAACTAAATTAAAATATATGTACATGCATATTTCTATGTGAATAGGAAAATAAAATCTGAAAAGATACATGTCAAAATGTTACCCATGGTTATCTCTTGCATGTAAAATTGGAGAGAAGGAAAGAGAATTTTCTATTTTAACTTTACAGATGTTGAGATTTGCACAATGAACATATTTTTAAATTAGATACAATGACAGTGAAATTCATGATTGCTATTTATAATTAATCCCTTTAATCAGTGGATTATACATTATAGAAAGTTTGCAAGTGTGTAAAACTTTAAGAAGGCTCAAATATTGCTAGAAATGTACAGAAAGAGAAACACATAAAACATATTGATGAAGCTAAACTCGAACTTCTTGTCCACAATGTGATCCAGATATTATGATTCTTTTTTAAAAGAAAATAAAATAATCCAAATGCACTGGCTTATCCACCAGATATACATTTTTTTTAAGGCATAACAACAGAGTTGGGAAAATTACATAGTGGAAATATTCAACAATGATCCAGAAGAATGAATTTACCTTGGGCTCAGTTCCTGAAATTTGAGTCTTTGAAAATACACTTAATTATATTCATAACCACTAGGGCTCAGTGTCTTCTTTAAAATGTGAAATTAATGATGCACTTTTTAGAAAACAAGAAGATCACAAAACTTATTCTAACTTGGCGCTAGGTAGATAAGAAACTGTCTTTGGGACAGTCTCTGGTCTTATCTAAAACAAAATGCCAGGGAAGTTTGTGAAAGATAGGGATGGGTCCCCATTAAGACACTTCTTTTATTTACTCCTGAGATGACTGAGAAGAATGTTGTTTGTAAATTAAAAACAAAACAATACTGCCCCTAGGGATGGATTTATATTTTCAGTCATTATTCGATTTTTTTTTCAAATGGAGGGACTGGGAATTGAACCTGGGACCTCATGCATGCTAAGCACGTGCTGAATCACTGAGCTATGTCCCCCAGCCTGAACGGATGCACTTAGAATATTGATGTTCAAAGTGATCACTGATATAGCTGGGTTAATATCTATCCATTACAGCCCACATTTTCTTGCTCCAGCACTGGTTCCTGTGGCAGTTTCTGCTGATGAGTCTCTGCTCTAGTGAGCCATGTCTCCCTATATTTCCCTGTATGTCTCTCCAAACTTGGAGGTAGCAGCTTGCCATGTGTCCTCTCTTTTCTTATGGATCCTAGAAGAGTTGCTGATTTTTAAATCCATTAAACTTTTTACTTATTGTTAGAATGAAGTAGTTACTTCCAGTCTCCTGGCATGTGGAACTAGAAACTGGAAATCTTTCTTAAGTTTTTGAACAAAGAAATATGGAAAAAGGTCCAAGTCTGTGGGAGTCAACTGAGCAAATAAGTTACAGAATTCAGCTGAGGCGGCTGTGCTGGTCAGTGTGGGAGAGAAGTCACAACAGGAGGAGAGGAGGGTGATTGGTTAGAGGGATGGTGAGGCTCCCTGCGACCACCAAGACACTAGATTTCCAGCTCTTTTGGCCAGGCAGTTTTATGCAGGAGTCAAGCAGATCAGCAGCCCTGCACAGAAATATTTTGTTGACAGAACTATTCGAATTGGATGAGAATAGTTTGCCTGTCAATAAGTATTGAGATAAAAGATACTACTGAATGCAGAGCAATGTTCTAAGGTTGGAAGTAAAGAGTGGCACAAGAAGGAGAGATGCTAAGGTTTTCAATAAAATCATAGGTCCACAGATGAGAGTTGAAAAATGTGCATTTTGGGAGCCTAAGAGTTTTGGACATGAATCAAGCCAATTTACCCAATCATTAAATTCAGAGGTTTCTTTCTTTCTTTTCTTTTTTTTTTTCTTTTTTTAAGTAGTCTAAGTTACCTCTAAGTTTACCTCCAGGTTTACTTCAATAAACTTGATGTGTCTTTCACAAAAGTGACTATAGCTCACTTGTTTGGTGTATGTTTGTGTGTCTAAAATATCACTTTGAATTTACTTTTCTACTTCATTGAGTGCCTGTATGTGCTGGATTCTCTGTGCTAAAGATACAATGGAAAATAATCCAATTTCCAATTTCCAGAATACAAATTCTCATCACTCTGTAAGTAAGTAAGAAGAGTAGGAACATACTAACATTGGAAAGATTTTGTCCCATGGAATACTAGCTGCAGATACAGCGTGGTTCTTGATTTATTTATTTATACACTGTTTTTCCTGACCAATATTTTTATTCCACTTCTTTATGGTCCTAAGTTGCCTAATTAGTCTAATTTTATGCCAGCTACTTGAGAGTGAATCTAGAAGTGGAAGGTAAAGCAGACAGTCACAAACTAGCTTCTAGGTAAACATATTGCCCACTGGAGATTTTTCTTGTAAGAACCTTAGGGTATTCACAAGCCAAGTCACCTAGGGTATTCAAAGAATAAGGTGATAGTCCAGTGACATTAATAAGTAGCCACTGCATGCAATCTGTTAGGTCTTAGGAATTAAGTAATACAGTCACTCTTCTTCTTTTGCCATAAATATCAAGAGGAAACTTGACAAGTTTATAAAAAGTAAGTTTTTTACATCTTTAAGAGAATAAGGTATTACATGGGAGATATATCAAGGAATTATGTATTTAAAGTTTCACAGAAAGGTGATACATGAGATAATGTTACTGAATTCCTCTACAGTAAATGGTGCTGGTCTTATGGATTTCAGAAAGGAAATATTTATGTGAATTAGGCTGGAAAAAGACACTCCCTAGAAACACTTACCCTGGTTTCTCAGCATGCTTCCTAGAGCCGGTTTCAAGTTAAAAGCAGTTTGTGCTGGAAAACCGATTTGGAGCAATTTACTCCACTTTTATTACAGGTAGACCATTACCCCTAACCCAGAAACTCTGTGTTCCCAACAAGGTAGGTGAAGGGTGGCTTACACACATATTCAGATCCCAGAATGTGACAGGTGGAGAAGCGTTCATTGAGCTAGCACAAAGAGCAAGGATACTTCTTGAAATACTAACCCTGATTTTTCAACATATTTCCTAGAGCAGCTTTTAAGGTAAAGGCTTTTGCACTGGAAAACCGAGTTGGAGCGATTGCCTCCCCTTACGTATATAGGTAGGCCAGTGCCACTAACCGAAAAACTCTGTGCTACAAACAAAATAGGTGAACAATGGCTTCCACACACATTCGGATCCCAGAACGGAACATGTGCAGAAGTGATCAATTATCTAGAAGAAAGGGCAATGGTAAATCTATAAACACTTATTCTGATTTCTCAGTATGTTTCCTAGTGTGGTTTCAACATAAAGGCAGTTTTCACTGGAATATCAAGTTGTAGGGAGTGCCTCTCTCTCTATTTATATAGGAGTGACCTATACCCAGAAACTCTGTGTTACCAGCAACATAAGGGTAGGATGCGTTCCACACACATTTGAATCCCAGAATGGAACTTGTGGAGAAGTGTTCATTCATCTAGCACAATGGGCAAGGGTACATCTAGAAACACGTACTCTGATATCTCAGCATGTTTCCTAGAGCCAGTTTAAAGGTAAAGGCAATTTGCATTAAAAAACTGAGTTGGAGCAAGTGGGTCCCCTAATATATATAGGTAGGCCAGTGTCCCTAACCCACAAACTCTGTGTTCCCAGCAAGGTAGGTGAAAGAGGGCTTCCACACACATTCGGATCCCAGAATGGAAAATATGGAGAAGCTTTCATTCACCTAGCACAAAGGGCAGTGTACATCTATCAACACTTACCCTGATTTCTCAGCATGTTTCATAGAGCCAGTTTCAAGGTAAAGATAAAATGCTTTGGAAAACTGAGCTGTAGTGAGAGCCTCCCCTAATATATATATTGGTAGGCCAGGACCCCCAACCCAGAAACTCCATGTTCCTAACATTGTATGTGAAGGATGGCTTATACACACATTCAGATCCCAGAATTGAACATGTGCAGAAGCGTTCATTCATTTAGCACAAAGAGCAAGGGTACATCTAGGAACACGAACCCTCATATCACAACATGTTACCTAGAGCCGGTTTCAAGGTAAAAGATGTTTGCTCTGGAAAACTGATTTGGAGAGATTGCCTCCTATTATATGTATAGATAGGCAAGTTCCTGTAATCCATAATCTCTGTGTTCCCAACAAGGAAGGGGAAGGACTGCTTGCTTACACATTCGAATTCCAGAATGGAACATTTGGAGAAGCATTCATTCATCTAGCATAATGGGCAAGGGTGCATTTAGAAACACTTATTCTGATTTTTCAACATGTTTCTTAGAGCAGGTTTAAGGTAAAGGCAGTTTTCACTGGAAAACCAAGTTGTGGCCAGTGCCTGAACTTACATACAGTTAGGCAAGTGCCCCTAACCCAGAAACTCTGTGTTCCCAACAATGTAGTTGAAGGATGGTTGCTACACACATTCAGATCCCAGAATTGAACATGTGAAAAAGCTTTCATTCTTCTAGCACAAAGAGCAGGGATACATCTAGAAAGAATTACCCTGATTACTCAGCATGTTTCCTACTGCTGGTTTCAAGGAAAAGGCAGTTTGTGCTAATAAAACATGTTGGAGTGAGTACATCCCCTAATATAGGTAGGCCAGTTCCCCTAAACCAGAAACTCTGTGTTTGGAACAAGGTAGGTAAATGATGGTTTCCACACACATTAGGATCACAGAATGGAACATCTGCTGAAGCATTCTTTCATCTAGCAGAGTGGGCAAGGGTACACATGGAAATACTTTCCCTGATTTCTCAGCATGTTTCATCGAGCTTGTTTCAAGTTAGAGGCTGTTTGTGCTGGAAAACTGAGTTGGAGTGAGTGCCTCCCCTTATATATATGTAGGTAGCCCAGTGCCCTTAACACAGAAACTCTGTGTTCTGAACAAGGTAGGTGAAAGAAGCTGTCACACCCATTCACGTCCAGAATGGACCATGTGTAGAATTCATTTATGTAGAAGAAAGGGCAATGGTACTTCAGAAATACTTACCAAGATTTCTCAGCATGTTTTCTTGCATCAGTTTCAACTTAAAGGCAGTTTATGCTAAAAAACCGAGTTGGAGAGAGTGCCTCCCATTATATATATATAGGTAGGCCAGTGCCACTAACCCAGAAACACTGTTCTACCAACAAAGTAGGAGAAGGACAACTTCCACAGTCTGTCAGTCCAAGAATTGAACATTGGAGAAGAGTTCATTCATTTAGTACAAATGGCAAGGGCACATCTAGAAACAGCGTGATTTTTAAGCATTTTTCCTAGAGTCAGCTTCAAGGTAAAGGCAGTTTGTGCTGGAAAACCAAGTTTGAGTGGGTGCCTTCCCTTATATATATAGGTGGGCTAGTGCCTCTAACCCAAAATTCTGTGTTCCCAACAAGGTAGGTGTAGGGCAGATTCAACAAACATTCTGATCCCACAATGGAACATGTGGAAAAGCATTCATTCATCTAGCACAAAGGGCAAAGATACATCTAGAAACACCCTGATTTCTCAGCATGTTTCCTGCAACCAGTTGCAAGGTGAAGCCAGTTTGTGATGGAAAAGCGATTTGGAGCAGGTGTCTTTCCTTATGTATATAGGTAGGGCACTGACCCTAACCCAGAAACTCTGTGTTCCCAACAAGGTAGGTGAAGGGTGGCTTATACACACACTCAGACTTAGAATGGAACATTTGGAAAAGCATTCACTCATATAGCACAATGCACAATGGTACATTTAGAAACACTTAGCCTGATTTCTAAGCATGTTTCCTAGAGCCGGTTTCAAGGTAAAGGCAGTTTGCTCTGGAAAACTGAGTTGGAGCGAGTGCCTCCCCTTTTATATAGCTAGGCCAGTGCTCGTAACAAACAAACTCTGTTATCTGAACAAAGTAGGTGAGGATGGCTTGCACACACACTCAGATCTTATAATGGAAAGTGTGGAGAAACATTCATTTATTTAGCACAAAGAGAAAGTGTACATCTAGAAACAATTACCCTGATTTCTCAGCATGTTTCCTATAGTCAGTTTCAAGGTAAAGGCAGTTTGTGCTAATAAATGACTTGGAGCGAGGATCTCCCCTAATATATATAGGTAGGCCAGTGACTCTAACCCAGTAACTCTGTGTTCACAACAAGGTTTGTGAAGGTTGGCTTACACAAACATTCGGATCCCAGAATGGAACATGATGAGAAGCGTTCTCTAATCTAGCTCAAAGGGGAAAGATATATCTTGAAATACATACCCTCTTTTCTCAGAATGTTTCTTTGAGCCGGTTTCAATGTAAAAGCAGTTTGTGCTGTAAATCGAGTTGGATCGAGAGCCTTCCCTTATATATACAGGTTGGCCAGTGCCCCTATCCCAGAAACTCTGTGTTAACAAGGTAGGTGAAGGACTGCTTCCAAACACATTTGGATCCCAGAATGGATAATGTGAAGAAGTGTTCAATCATCTAACACAAAGGGTAATATACATCTAGCAACACATACCCTGATTTCTCTGCATGTTTGCTAGAGCTGGTTTCAAGGTAAAGGCTGTTTGTGCTAGAAAACCGAGTTGGAGCTAGTGCCTCCTCTTATATATATAGAAGTAAGCCAGTGCCACTAATCCAGAAACTCTGTATTCCCAACAGGGTAGTTGATGGACAGCTTCCACACATATTTGGATCCCAGAATGGAACATCTGAGGAAGCGTTCCTTAATCAAGCAGAAAGGGCAATTTAGAAACATTTACCCTGTTTTCTCAGCATGTTTCCTAGAGCCGGTTTCAAGGTAAAGGCAGTTTGCTCCAGAAAACCGAGTTGGGGCCAGTGCCTCAACTTATATATATAGGTAGGCCAGTGCCACTTACCCAGAAACTCTGTTGCCATCAAGGTAGATGAAGGACGGCTTCCACACACATTCAGATCCCAGAATAGCTAATGTGCAGAAGCGTTCATTCATCTAGCACAAAGGGTAATGTAAACCTAGCAACACTTACCCTGATTTCTCAGCATGTTTCCTAGAGCCGGTTTCAAGGTAAAGGCAGAATGCTTTGGAAAACCAAGTTGGAATGAGTGCCTCCCCATATATATATATAAACAGGCCAGTGCCACTAACCCAGAAACTCTGTATTCCCAACAAGGTAGTGGAAGGTAGGCTTCCACAGACATTCGGATCCTAGAAAGGAACATGTGCAGAAGGGTTCCTTAATCAACAGAATGGTCAGTGTTATATCTAGAAACCCTTACCCTGTTTTGTCAGCATGTTTCCTCATGCCGGTTTCAAGGTAAAGGCAGTTTGCTCTGAAAAACCGAGTTGGGGCCAGTGCCTCAACTTATATATACAGGTAGCTCAGTGCCCCTAACCCAGAAACTGTGTTTCCAACAAGGTAGATGAAGGATGGCTTCCACACACATTCAGATCCAAGAATGGAATATGTGCAAAAGCTTTCATTCATCTAGCACAAAGGACAAGTTTACATCTTGAAATACTTACCCTGATTTCTCAGCATGTTTTCTACATCCTGTTTCAAGGTAACAAAAGTTTGCACTAAAAAACTGAGTTGGAGCAAGTGCCTTCACTTATATATATAGGTAGGTAGTGCCCCTAACCTAGAAACTCTTTGTTCCCAACAAGGTAAGTGAAGGACCATTTCCACACACATTTGGATCCCAGAATGGAACATATGCAGAAACGTTCATTGATTTAGCACAAAAAGCTAGAGTACATCTAGGAACACTTATCCTAATTTGTAAGCAAGTTTTCTAGACCCGCTCTCAAGGTAAAAGCACTTTGTGCTGGAAAACCTAGGTGGAGTGAGTACCTCCCCTTATATATATAGGTAGCCCAGTGCCCCTAACCTAGAAACTCCGTGTTCCCAACAAGGTAGGAGAAGGACGGCTTTCACACATTCAAATTCCTGAATGGAACAAGTGGATAAGCATTCATTCATCTAGCACAAGGGGCAAGTGAAACCCTTATCCTGATTGCTCAGCATGATTCCTGGAACAGGTTTCATGGTAAAGGCATTTTATGCTGGAAATCTTACTTGGAGCAATTGCTTCCCTTTATGTATACAGGTAGGCCAATGACCCTAACCTAGAAACTCCATGTTCCCAACCAAGTATGTGAAGGACTGTCTCCACACACATTCGGAACCCAGAAAGTAACATGTGGAGAAGCTTTCATTCATCTAGCCCAAAGCACGTGGGTACATCTAGAAACAATTACCTTGATTTCTCAGCAAGTTTCCTAGACCCGCTTTCAAAATAAAGCCAGATTGCTCTGTAAAACCGAGTTTGAGTGAGTGCCTCCCCTTATATGTAAAGGTAGGCCAGTGCCACTAACCCAAAAATTCCATGTTTCCAACAATGTACATGAAGGATGGCTTCCACACAAACTCGGATCCCAGAATGAAACATCTGGAAAAGCATTCATTCATCTAGCACAAAGGTAAATGGTACATATAGAAACACACTGATTTCTCAGCATGTATCATGGAGCCGCTTTCAAGGTAAAGGAAGTTTGCACAGCAAAACTGATTTGGAGTGAGTGCCACCCCTAATATATATAGGAAGGACCATGCCCCTAAGCCAGGAACTCTGTGTTCCCAACAAGGCAGGTGAAGATTGGCTTACACACATATTCGGATCCCAAAATGGAACACGTGGAGAAGCATTTATTGATCTAGGACAAAGGTCAAAGATACATCTAGAAACACTTACCCTGATTTCTCAATATATTTTCTATGACAGGTTTCATGGTAAAGGCATTTTGTGCTGGAAAATCGAGTTGGAGTGAGTCCTCTCCTTAAATATATATAGGTAGGCCAGTGTCCCTAACCCAGTAACTCTGTTCCTCACAAGGTAGGTGAAGACCTGCTTGCACATACATTTGGATCATATAGTGAAATATGTGGAGAAGCGTACATTCACCTAGAACAAAGATCAAGGGTATATCTAGAAACATTTACCCTGATTTCTCAGTATGTTTCCTAAAGACAGTTTCAAGATAAAGATAGCTTGTGCTTAAAAACCGAGTTGGAAAGAGGGCCTCCCCTTATATATATAGTTTTATAGGGCCCCTAATCCAGAAAGTTTGTGTTCCCAACAAAGTAGTTGAAGAAGAGCTTCCACACACATTCAGATTCCAGAATGGAATATGTGGAGAAGCGTACTTTCATATAACACAAATGGCCAGAGTACATCTAGACACAGTAATCTTGATTTCAGAGCATGGATCCTAGAGCCTGTTCAAGGTAAAGGAGTTTTGCAATGGAAAACCTAGTTGGAGAGAGTACCTCCCCATAGATATGTAAGTAGCATAGATCCCCTAAGCCAGAAACTCTGTTACCAACAAGCTAGCTGAAGGACGGCTTCCACGCACATTCAGATCTCAGAAGTGAGCATGTGGAGAGGCATTCATTCGTCCAGCATAAAGGGCCTGGTTGCATCTAGAAACACTGTCTCTGACTTCTCAGCATGTTTCCAAGAGCCGGTTTCCAAGTAAATGCAGTTTGTTCTAGAAAACTGAGTTGGAGCAAGGGCCTCCCCATAGATATGTAAGTAGCGTAGGTCCCCTAAGTCAGAAAGTCTCTGTTCCCAACAAGCTAGCTGAAGGACTGCTTCCACACATATTCAGATCGCAGAAGTGAGCATGTGGAGAGGCGTTCATTCATCCAGCATGAAGGGGCTGAGTACATGTAGAAACACTGTCTTTGATTTCTCAGCGTGTTTCCTAGAGCCAGTTTCCAAGTAATGGCAGTTTGGCGTGGAAAACCACAGAGAGGCGAGAGCCTCTCCATACATATCTAAGTAGCATAGTTCCTCTAAGTCAGAAACTCTGTGTTCCCAACAAGCCAACTGAAGTATGGCTTCCACACACATTCAGAACTCAGAAGTGACCATGTGTACAGGCGTTCTTTTATCCAGCATAAAGGGCTGCTGGAAATCTACAAACACTGACTCAATTCTCAGTAGGTTTCCTAGAGCCAGTTTCCAAGTAAAGGCAGTTTGCACTGGAAAACCAAGTTGAAGGGACTTCCTCCCCATAGATATATAAGTAGCATAGTTCCACTAAGCCAGAACTCTATGTTCCCAACAAGCTAGCTGAAGGACAGCTTCCACACAGATTCACATCTGAGAAGTGAGCACGTGGAGAGACATTCATTCAGCCAGTAAAAACGACCTGGGTACATCTAAAAACACTTACACTGATTTCTTAGTATGCTTTCTAGAGCCGGTTTCCAAGTAAAGGCAGTTTGTGTGGAAAACCATGGGTTGGAGTGAGTGCCTTCACATAGATATATAACTAACGTAGATCTCCAAAGCCAGAAACTCTGTGTTCTCAAAAATCTAGCTGAAGGACGACTTCCATACACATTCAGACCTCAGAAGTGAGCATGTGGAGAGGAGTGTATACATCCAGCATAAAAGGCTTGGGTACATACAGAAACATCTACTTTGATTTTTCAGCATGTTTCCTAGAGCCAGTTTCCAAGGGAGTTTGCGCCAGAAAATGGAGTTGGAGTGAGTGCCTCTGCATTGAATTGTAAGTAGCGTTGTTCCTCTTAGTCAGAAACTCTGTATTCCCAGCAAGCTAGCTGAAGGACAGCTTGCACACACATTCAGATCTCAGAAGTGAGCATGTGGAGAGGCATGCATTCATCAAGCATAAAGGGTGTGGGCACACCTAGAAACACTGACTCTGATTTCTCAGCATGCTTCCTAGAGCCGGTTTCGAACTAAAGGCAGTTTGTGCTGGAAAACCGAGTTGGAACAAGTGCCTCTCCATAGATATGTAGGTAGCATACTTCCTCTAAGCCAGAAAATCTATGTTCCCAACAAGCTAGCTGAAGGATGGCTTCAACACACATTCAGAACTCAGAAGCATGTGGAGATCCGTTCATTCATCCAGCATAAAGGGCCTGGGTACATCTAGAAACACTGACTCTGATATCTCAGCATGTTTCCCAGAGCCAGATTTCAAATAAATTCAGTTTGCACTGGAAAACCAAGTTGGAGCGAGTGCCTCACCTTACACATGTAAGTAGCGAGTACCCTTCACCACAAACTCTGTGTTTCCAACACGCTACATGCATGATGGTTTCCACACACATTAAGGTCTCAGATGTATGTGGACAGGTGTTCTTTCATCCATCATAAAGGGAATGGTTACACATAGGAACACTTACACTGAATTCTCAGCATAGTCCCTAGAGCCACTTTTGAAATAAAGGCAGTTTGCACAGGAAAACCCAGTTGGAGTGAATGCCTCCCCATAGACATGTAAGTAGCGTAGTACCCTCACCACGAAACTCTGTGTTCCCAACATGTTACATGAATTACGGCTTCCACACACATTCAGATCTCAAATGCAAGCATGTGGAGAGCCATTCTTTCATCCAGCATAAAGGGCATGGTTACCCCAAAGAACACTTACTTTAATTTCTCAGCATGGTTCCTAGAGCCAATTGCGGCATAAAGGCAGCTTGCACTGGAATACCCAGTTGGAGTGAGTGCTGCCCCAAAGAAATGTAATTTTCATATTACTCCTCTCCATGAAACTCTGTTCCCAACACGCTACATGCATGATGGCTTCGATACAATTCAGATCTAAGATGTCAGCATGCAGAGAACTGTTATTTTCATCCAGAATAAATGGCTTGTTTATACCTAGGAACACTTACACTGATATCTCAGCATGTTTCCTAGAGCCACTTTCAAATAAAGGAAGTTTTAACTGGTATGCCCAGTTAGAGGGAGTGCTTCCTCCAGGACTTGTAAGTTACATAGTACCCATTGCCACGAAATTCTGTGTACCCAATACGCCACATGCATGACTAATTAGACAAACATTCAGATCTAAGATGTGATCATATGGAGAGCCGTTCTTTCATCCAGAATAAATGGCATGGTTATACGAAGGAACACTTAGTATTGTTTCTCAGCATGTTTCCCAGAGCCAGTTTTGAAATAAAGGTAGTTTGTGCTGGAATACCCAGTTGGAGGGAGTGCTTCCCCATAGACAAGTAAGCTACATTGTTTCCCTCACAATGAAACTCTGTTTTCCCAACATGCTACATGCATGACAGCTTCCATACCCATTCAGATCTGAGATGTGAGCATGTGGAGAGTCGTTCTTTCATCCAGTACAAAGAGCATGGTTAAACCTAGGAACTCTTACACTGATTTCTCAGCATGGTTCCTAGAGTCAGCTTTGAAATTAAGGCACTTTGTCCTAGAATACATAGTTGGAGCGAGTGCTTCCCCATAGACATGTATATTACACAGAACCACACACCATGAAAATCTGTGTTCCCAACAGGCCTCATTCATGACAGCTTTGACAGAGATTCAGATCTGAGATGTGAGCATTTGGAAAGCTGTTCTTCCATCCAGCATAAAGGGCATGGTTACACCTAGGAACTCTTACTCTGATTTCTCAGCATGGTTCCTAGAGTCAGTTATGAAATTAAGGCACTTTGTGCTGAAATACACAGTTGGAACAACTGCTTCGCCATAGACATCTAATTTTGATACTACCCCTCTCCACAAAATTCTGTTCCCAACATGCTACATGCATGATGGCTTCGACACACATTCAGATCTGAGATGTGAGCATGTTGAGAGCTGTTCTTTCATCCAGCATAAAGCCATGGTTAAAACTAGGAACACTTGCTCTGATTTCTCAGCATTTTTCCTAGAGCCACTTTCAAAATAAAGGCAGTTTGTGCTGGAATACCAAGTTAGAGGGAGTGCTTCCACAAGGACATGTAATAGTACCCCTCACCACGAAACCCTGTGTACCCAACACACCACATGCATGATGGCACCGACACACATTCAGATCCCAGATGTGAGCATGTGGAGAGCTGTTTTCTCATCCAGCATAAATGGTATGTTTATACCTAGGAATACTTATGCTGATTTCTCAGCATGGTTCCTAGAGCCACTTTTGGAATAAAGGCAGTTAGCACTGGAATACCCAGTTGGAGGGAGTGCTTTCCCATGAACATGTTAGTTCCACAGTTACCCTCAACATGAAACAGTGTGTTCCCACATGTTACGTGCATGACGGTTTCGACACACATTCAGATCTGAGATGTAAGTATGTGGATAGACGAATTTCCATCCAGCGTAAAGGAGATGGTTTTACCTAGGAACACTTTGATTTCTTAGCATGGTTCCTAGAGCCAGGTTTGAAATAAAGGCAGTTTGTGCTGGAAAAGCCAGTTGGAGTGAGTCTCTCCTCATAAACATGTAAGTAGCATAGTACCCTCACCACCAAACTCTGTTCCCATCACACCACATGCACGACAGCTTCAACATTCAGATGTGAGATGTTGTCACATGGAAAGCCGTTCTTCCATCCATCATAAAAAGCATGCTTACACCTAGGAACACT
This sequence comes from Camelus dromedarius, assembly GCF_036321535.1. Lineage (NCBI taxonomy): Eukaryota > Metazoa > Chordata > Mammalia > Artiodactyla > Camelidae > Camelus > Camelus dromedarius. The sequence goes on along the minus strand of NC_087470.1, from coordinate 9,360,662 downwards.
TATACAGATTTCTCAGCATGGTTCCTAGAGTCAGTTTCAAAATACAGGGAGTTTCTGCTGGAAAACCCAGTTGGAAGTGTGCCTCCCCATAGACATATAAGTAGCTTAGTTCCCCTCACCATGAAACTCTGTGTTCCCATCAAACAACATGCATGACTGCTTCCACACACATTTAGATCTGAGATGTGAGTATGTGGAGAGGCATTCTTTCATCCATCATAAAGTGTAATGTTACATCTAGGACTACTTACTCTGATTTCCCAACATGGTTCCTTGACTCAGTTTCCAAATAAAGGCAGTTTGTGCTGGAAAACCCAGTTGAAGCCTGTGCCTCCCCATAGACATGGAAGTAGCATAGTTCACCTCACAATGAAACTGTGTTCCCAACACACTACGTGCATGATGGCTTCCACACACATTAAGATCTCAGCTGTGAGCATGTGGAGAGGCGTTCTTTCATCCATCATATAGGGCTTGCTTACATCTAGGAACCCTTACTCTGATTTCTCAGCATGATTCCTTGAGCCAGTTTTGAAATAAATGCAGTTTGTGCTTGAAAACCCAGTTGGTTTAGTGCCTCCCCATAGACATGGAAGTAACGTAGTTCCCCTCACCACGAAACTTTGTGTTCCCAACAGGCTACATGCATGACGGCTTCCACACACATTCATATCTCAGATGTGGTCACGTGGAGAGGCATTCTTTTATACATCATAAAGAGCTTGGTTTCACCTAGGGACACTTACTCTGATTTCTCAGCATGGTTCCTAGGTCCAGTTTCAAAATAAAGGCAGTTTGCGCTGGAAAACCCAGTTGGAGCGAGTGCCTCCCCATAGACATGTAATGGCAACCCAGAGTTTCCGGGTTAGGAGAAATACGCTACTTACATATATGTGTGGAAGCACTCATTCCAGTCCCGTTTTCCCAAGCAAAGTGCCTTTCCCGTCAAATGGGTTCTAGAAAACATGCTGAGAAATCAGATTAAGTTTTTCTATATGTACACATGCCATTATAAAAGATGAAAGAACGCCTCTCCACATGCTGCATTCTGGGATCCAAATGTGTGTGGAAACTCTCCCAGCTAGATTGTTAACAACACAAAGTTTCTTGGTAAGGGGCACTACGCTACTTTCATATCTATGAGGATGCAGTTGCTCCAGCTTGCTTTTCCAGTGCAACGTGCCTTTCCCATAAAACCAGCTCTAGGTAATATGGTGAGGTGTCAGAATAATTGTTTCTAGATATACTCAGGTTCTTTATGCTAGATGAAAGAATGCCTCTCCACATGCTGCATTCTGGGATCTGAATGTGCGTGCAGGCTGTCCTTCACTAACTTTTTGGTAACAGAGAGTTTCTGGGTCAGGGATCTTCTTTATTGATATATCTATGGGGAGGCACTGGCTCTAGGTCAGTTCTCCAGAGCAAAGTGCCTTTCCTTTGAAACCGGCTCTAGGAAACATGCTGAGAAATCAGAGTAAGTGTTTCTAGATGTACCCATACCCTTTATTCTAGATGAAAGATTGCTATCCACATGCCTCATTCTTGGATACGAATGTGTGTGGAAGCTGTCCTTCAGCTATCTTGTTGGCAATTAAGAGTTTCTGATTTTGCGAATCTACTTTATTTGCATATCTATGTGGAGGCACTGGCCAAAACATGGTTTTCCAGTGCAAAGTGCATTTCTCTTAAAACCGGCTCTAGGAAACTGGTTGAGATAACAAGAGTAAGTGTTTCTATATATACCCAAGATACTTTATGCTAAAAGTAAGAACACCTCTCCACATGCTCCATTCTGGGATACAAATGTGTGTGGAATCTTTCCTTCAGCTAAATTGTCGGCAACACTGAATTTCTGGGTTAGGGGAAATACGCTTCTTACATATCTATGGGAAGGCTCTCGCTCCAGCTCCATTTTCCAGTGCAAAGTGATTTTCCCTTGAAAAGGCTCTAGGAAACATGCTGAGGAATTAGACTAAGTGTTTCTTGATGTACTCATGCCCTTTTTGCTAGATGAAAGAATGCCACTCCACATAAACCATTCTGGGATCCAAATGCGTGTCAAAATTTTTCATCAGCTAGCTTGTTGGCAATGCAGAATTCCTGCATTAGGGGAACTAGGCTACTTACATATCTACCATAGTCACTAGCTCCAGCTTGTTTCTTCAGCACAAAGTGCCTTTCCACTGAAACCAGCTCTAGGAAACATGTTATCAGTGTAAGTGTTTCTAGATGTACCCATGCCTTTTATGTTAGTAGAAAGGACGCCTCTCCACATGCTCCATTCTGAGATCCAAATGTGTGTGGAAGCCTTCCATCAGCTAGCTTGTTGGCAACACAGAGTTTCTGGGCTAGAGGAACTTCGGTATTTACGTATCTATGGGGAGGCATTCACTCTAGCTTCGTTTTCCAGTGCAAAGTGCCTTTCCATTTCAACCGGCTCTAGGAAAGATGGTGAGAAATCAGAGTATGTGTTTCTAGATGTACCCATGCCCTTTATGGTGGAAGAAAGAATGCCTCTCCACGTGCTCCATTCTTTGACCTGAATGTGTGTGGAAGCCGTCCTTCGGCTAACTTGTTGGCAACACAGAGCTTCTGGGTTAGGGGAACTTTGATACTTATATATCTATTAGGTGGCAGATGCTCCAGCTATATTTTCCAGCATAAAGGGCCTCTCCCTTGAAACTGGCTCTAGGAAACTTGCTGAGAAATCAAAGTAACTGCTTCTAGATGTACCCATGCCCCTTATGCTTGATGAAAGAACACCTATCCACATGCTCCATTCTGGGATCCAAATGTGTGTGGATGCCGTCCTTGAGCTAGATTGTTGGCAACAGAATTTCTGCATTGGGGTAATATTCTACTTTCATATCTACGTGGAGGCACTGGCTCCAGCTCAGTTTCCCAGTGCAAAGGGCCTTTCCCTTGAAATCGGCTTTAGGAAACATGCTGATAATTAAGAGTAAGTGTTTCTTGATGTACCAATGTCCCTTATGCTAGATGAAAGAACGCCTCTCCACTTGTTCCATTCTGGGATCCAAATGTTTGTGGAAGCCATCCTTCAGCCAGATTTATGGCAACACAGAGTTTCCGGGTTGGTGGAACTACGCTACTTAGCTATCTATGGGGAGGCTCTGGCTCCAGGTTGGTTTTCCAGCCCAAAGTGCCTTTCCTTTGAATCTGGCTCTAGGAAACAGGCTGATAAATCAGAGTAATTGTTTATAGATGTACCCATGACCCTACTGCTAGATAAAAGAATGCCTCTCCACGTGTTCCATTCTTGGAACAGAATGTGTGTGGAAGCCATCTTTCAGCTAGCTTGTTGGCAACACAGAGCTTCTGGGTAAGGAGAACTTCGCTACTTACATATCTATGGGGAGGCACTCGCTCCAACTCAGTTTTGCAGTGCAAATCGCCTTTACTTGGAAACCAGTTCTAGGAAATATGTTGAGAAATCAGAGTCAGTGTTTCTGGATGTACTCAGGCCCTTTATGCTGCATTAATAAATGCCTCTCCACATTCTCACTTCTGAGATCTGAAGGTGTGTGGAAGCCATCCTTCAGCTGGCTTGTTGGGAATGCAGAGTTTGTGGGTTAGGGGAAGTACACTACTTATATATATATGGGGAGGCACTCGTTTCAACTTGGTTTTCCAGCGCAAACTGCCTTTACTTGGAAACCAGATCTAGGAAACATGCTGAGAAATCAGAGTCACTCTTTCTAGTTGTACCCAGGCCATTTATGCTGGATGAATGAACGCCTCTCCACATGCTCACTTCTGAGATCTGAATGTGTGTGGAAACAGTCCTTTAGCTAGCTTGTTCAGAACATGTGATTTGAATCCTTTGTTCAATCTCATCTGCTTTTATAGCCACGTTTTAGGACTCTTTATTGCCGCAAACAGTGGGTTCATGTGTCTGTGAAACTTCCTTCTCTTGATTGGTTCCTATGTAGTCATTCTGTACTCCCTAAGTACAAATAGCTTGGAGCCAAGATGCAAAGCCCTCTCTACCTTTGTCTCCCACATCACAGCAGTTGTCTTCTTTTTTGTGCCCTGCATATTTGTGTATCTGAGACCTGCAGCTACTCTGCCTATTGATAAAGCAGTTGCTGTGTTCTACACGATGATAACTCCAATGTTAAATCCCTTAATCTATACCTTGAGAAATGGCCAGATGTAAAATGCCACTAGGAAATTATGTAGTAGGAAAGTAATTTCAGGTTATCAATAAAATGTGTGTGGAGTCCAATGTTCACTCAACTGATGAAAAGATCAAAAGGATGTTACTGGGGATTTCAGCAAAGAATACCTATGAGATAAAGACAAAAATTAACCACTACAAATCATTGATTCTGCATGGAGGGGATAAGAAATGGATGCAAGAAAAGGGAGAAACACCTAGCCCAGGACTAAACTTTGCTTGAAACATTCTAGTAGATTGGGGCTTAATATTACTTGTTTCTTTAATGTACATTGATTAGTAAGCTTTCATTGTAATAAAATAAAATAAAAACATCTTGTTATTGAACAATAATCTTTATAACAATCCAAAGTAGGCACTGCTATTATCTACATTTTGCAGGTCAGGAAACAAACACAAGGGGGAAAGTTCCAGAACAGAAATATTAAAGAACCAGTAACCAGAATCTAACCGACCTCTCAGACCATGTTCTTATGTCACTGTCATACACTGCCAGACAATATGATAGAAAGGTAGTGCAATTATACAATTTACCATTTATTGAGACAGGACTGTGCTAGAATATATAATATATGTATGTATATGTTATATAATTAATTGTATGTATTATTATTATACTATTATATACAAATTAGTTTATTACACATAACTAAATTCTAAAATTTTGTATTAATAACTTTGCCCATTTTAATATATTATAGTTGACAGTCATGTGTTGACTGTAACCACTTTAGGAGTATAAATGCAATGGACCATTTAACCTCCAAGGGGTAGTAAAGCATATTACACCACATTTCCAAATTTCTTTGTAGCATTCAGAATCATTTTCTATCACTTGTTTCACCATCTTATGCTGATAACCCATCAGAAAAAGTAGTGATTCAAGTAAAATAATATTTTAATACCAGGCATAAATTTCAATTTATAACATAAGTAAATAGTCGTACTCCATAAAGTACTTACCTACTTGATAATAGTAGTTTCTACAAGTAGCACAATGTTTGGTTCACAAAAAATGCTGAATTAACAAAGGCAGATATAATGCATGATGAACAAATTTAATAAAATACATTCTAAGTAAGACAGAGAAAGAAAAATACCATATGATATCACTCATATATGGAATCTTAAAAAAAGAAAAAAGACACAAATGAACTTATTTACAAAACAGAAACAGACTACAGATACAGAAAACAAACTTAGGGTTACCAGTGGAGGAAAGGCAGTGAGAAGGGATAAATTGGGAGTTCAAGATTTGCAGATACTAATAAATACATAAAAAATAAACAGTTAAGTTTCTACTAAGAGCAAGGAACTATATTCAATATCTTACAGTAACTTATAATGAAAAAGAATAAGATAACAAATATATATATATATGTATATGTATGATTGAAATATTATGCTGTACACCAGAAATTGACACATTGTATACTGATGAGACCTCAATTTAAAAAAAATACAGAGCAAAAAATTACTGCTGGAGACTAGGACACTTTTTCTACCTTTATCTTTTTCAGACTCTAAGAAGTATTCTAGCTATATTTCTTTGAGAAACCACAATTTGTTTCACCTCCTGCTTAAAGTATGAATAAGATAGAAATTGAAACTGAGGATGTCATCATATGAACAAATTGGTTGCCTTGATATTCTCCCTGCTCTTAGCCAGATTTCTTCATTTTATGAATGTGAATAGGATTCTAAGCAAAAAATGGTGTTTGTAATCTTCATTTTCTATGTGGGAACCATGGTGGGAAATTTGCTTATTACTGTGACCAGCAAGTCCAGCTGGACACTTGGGATTCCTCATGTACTTCTTCCTATTTTGTCTTTGATTGATACCTGCTTTTCAACTTCCTCAGACCCCAAACTAATTGTGGATGACATCTGCAAAGAAAATCATGTCCTACAATGAGTGCATGACTTAAGTCTTTTCACTGCATTTATTTGGCATCATGTAGGTCTTTGTTCTCTTCCTCATGGCCATGGATCACTATTTAGCCATCTGCAAGCCCTTGTGTTACCCAGGTATCATGAGCTTCCAGGTCTGCATCATCCTGATTGTTCTTATATGGATAGGGTCTTTTACACATTCCATGACTCAGATTAACCTGGTCTTGAGATTACCTTTTTGTGGGCCCAATTTGATTGATGAATTCTGTGATATGCAGCCCTTGTAGAAACTTGCAGGCATGGATATTTATGTGATGAAACTGTTGGTGGTGTTTAATAGTGGGGTCATTTGCACAAGCAACTTTGTAATTCTGATAATTTAATACACAGTTATCTTGCATTTAGTGCAAAACCACAGTGCAGAAGGGAGGATAAAAGCTCTCTCCACTTGCACGTCCCACATCACTGTAGTTGTCTTATTTTTGGTCCATGTACATTTATATATATCCACTCCCCCAACCACATTCCCCACAGGAAAGATGGTGGGAATATTTTATACTATTGCAACATCCTTTCTCATTCACTCATCTACACGCTAAGGAATGCAGAAGTGAAAAATGCCATGAGAAAGTTATAGCATATCAAAATTTCATCAGAAAACAAAAGATGAATTGAAACATAGTTTGACTGAATCTGTACAGATATCAAACATGAGGGTGTCTGATTATTGTGGGAAGGACATATAATCATTTTTGATTGTGAGTTGTTATCTTTTTGAGTCTACATGCAAAATGAATGACAAGTCTTCTTATAGTTACTTTTTTCCTTTTTTTAAAAAAATTTTATGGAGTTATAGTCAGTTTATAATGTTGTGTAAGTCTTCTTATACTTTAAATGGCCCAAACTTACCAATTCAAACTGTGTCTCCAGTCAAAGTTTATTCAAATAAATTCAGAAAAATGGCATTACATTTTCTTATTATCAATTCTTTTTTCCTTCTGGGACATTACAAAGTTCAGTGTCAAACTGGTGTCACAAAATTGGCATGTCATGCATATGTAGAGTCATATATATAAAAAAGAATGGACATACCATGATTTGGTCATAAATTCATTTAACTATACCTCCATTACACCACATGCACACACACACAATACAGTGGTTTATGATTATTTGCATTCCAGAGAAATGAATGAATGAAGGTAAGATATATAGAAGAAAATAAAATAAGCTAATCTGTTATTGTATATATAAAACTAAAATAATAGAGTAGGAAGAAGTCATAAAGGTAAAGAAAACCTAGGAGTTTATGTGGTTCAAAGTACTTGAAATCAAATTAAAACTGGGAGCATTACATGATTTTTTAAAAATATCTGGGACACAATGTCCATCCAATGTATAATTTTGCAGTTATCACTTATGTTCCAAAGTGATTTACCTAAAAGAGAAACTATGAATTCTAAATATCTTTTCATTTTAGGAAGAAGTAGAGTACCTGATATGTGTCAAGTGCTTTTTTGTTATCATGCTTTCAACTCAAAAAAAAAAAAAGTACAAAGTTAGGTACATCTATTGAAAGTATACAGATTAAAACTCCAAAGTCCAGAGAAGTAAATGAATCTTTGAGGTTATTTTGCTAAGTACCAAAGCAAGGTTTTAAACCACTTCCATATGTCTTCCAAGTCAGTAATATACACCTCTACTCGACTTTATCCCATAATTCAAACATCTGCAAAATGGCCTAAAACACAGGAAACTTTAAGAATTGATGCAGTGATCACAAATATCACAGGAATTGATGCAGTGATCACTGTCCTTGTTTTAGCTTCAAGATGGGTAGCAGAACATAAAGATTAAGAATATGAGCTCTAGACTCAGACTGGATGGATCCAAATCCTGGCTCTGCAACCTTGTAGCCCTGTAACATCAGGAAATACAGATGAAATTTTGGCCCTCAATTTTTCTGTGCAAATTAGAAATGAAAATAATCCATATTTCATTGGCTTGTCATGAGGTTAAAAATGATGGCACACATAAAGAACGTTGAATAAATGAGACAACATAGCATGTGCTATGTATTTTCATTAGAAAATTCATTTTCATGAATATTTACTGAAATTTGTATTTATAATAACAGCCATCTTATATATACATACTAACAGTACTTTTCTTATGTTGAGGTATGTGCTTTCTACACCCAATATTCTAAGTGGTTTTTTTCTTTTCATGAAAGGATGTTGTATTTTGTCAAATGTCTTTTCTGCATTTATTGATCTGATAACATCATTTTTATATTTTATTATATAAATGTGGTATATCACATTTAGGAAGTCAAGAATGCTTACTTGGGAAATTAATGTCTCTTCAATATATGGTATTGGGAAAACTGGATAACCACAGGCAGAAAAATAAATTTGCCTCCACCCAACCCACACTACTCACAAATATTAACTCAAAATAGACCAGACATTTAAACATAAGGCAAATCACCATAAACTCCTAGAAGTGAACATAGGAAAGAGGCCCCTGGACATTGGTCCTGAGAATGATTTTTTTGGATATATTAAAACACAAGCAGCAAAAGTGAAAATAAACAATTGGGAATATATCCACTAAAAAGCTTATGCACAGCAAGAGAAACAATAAAAAGAATGAAAAGAAAACCTATAAATTGGGAGAAAATATTTACAAACCATGTATCTGATAAGAGGTTTGTATCCAAAATATATAAAGACAGAAACTCAATAACAAACAAACAAACCAATTAAAGACTGAGCAGAGGACCTGAAAAGATATTTCTTCCAAGGAAGGCATCAAAATGGCCAACATGCAGGTAAAACAGATGTTCAACCTCAATAATCAGGAAAATGCAAATTAAAATAAGATTCCACCTCACACCTGTTAGAACGTCTACCTTCAAGAAGACAAGCAGTAACAGGTGTTGGTGAAGATACAGAGAAAAGGGAGCCCCGTCCATGTGCACTGTTGGTGGGAATGTAAGTGGATGCAGCCACTTTTAAAAATAGTATGTAGTTTCCTCAAGAAATTAAAACTTCAACTGCAATATGATACAGTTATCAAGTTCAGGGTGTATATCCAAGGAAATTAAATGAATATCTGCACTGCCATGTTGATTACAGCACTGTTCAAAATAGTCAAGATATGGAAACAACCTAAGTATCAGCCAATGGATTAAAAAATGTGATATATACATATATATATATATGTAATATATAATATATATAATCTTGCATCATATGGTATATTTGTCACACCTAATTCATTGATGTCAACACATTTGTACATGAAATACATTAAAAGTATTTAAAAAGTATTGTATTAAAAGTAAAAAATATAAATTTCAACTAATAATTGTTTTTCTTCTCCAGAATCTATCCAGGATACCACATTACTTTTAGTTATCATATTTCCTTCAGCTGCTCCAAACGGTGACAGTTTCTCTGACTTTTCTCATCTTTGATGATCTTGACAGTTTTGAGAAATACTAATCATACATTTTATACAGAAATCTTACATTGGGGCTTGATATTTTATTCAAGATCACACCTGGGTTATAGGTTATTGGGAGAAAAACTGCAGGGGTAAATCACTCTTTTCACCACACATCAGTAGCTACATACTCTCAGTGTGACTTACCACCACTGATGCTAACCTTGATCACCTGGCTGAGACAGTGTTTGTCATGTTTCTCCTCCATAGTTACTTTTTCCCCACATTCCACACTCTACCTTTTAGAAATTAGTAACTATGTACCATCCATAAAAAAAGAGATGACTCTTTGAGAGCAGAGTATCTACATAATTATTAGGAATTATTTTTGATGTGAGATTTGTCTATACTCCCCTATCATTTAGTTATTTATTCAATTATTTATGTCATTATTAACTCATGGACTTTTATACTGTGAGTTACAGTTCAATTCATTGTTACTTATTTTGCTGCTGAATTATCTTTCTATCTTTGTCCACTGGAGGTACATTCACTCAGCTCCTGTGTCACACTTGCATATTCTCATCACTGTTTGTGTCTTTTCATTATTCCTTACTGTCTAGCACTACAAGATGCTCCATGTCATCTTGTCCATTCACTACCCCAGACCTAGAATCAGCCATTTCTTTAAGAGGTCCTAGTTTATTTTATTGGAGGACAGTATTAGGAAACAAGACCTGGGTACTAGAAGACAATTGTTTTTGATTCTAGTCAAAAGATGTCATTTATGGCACAAATGAACATCTTTGACTGCAAGCATAGTCCACCTTTATTTTTTCATAATCTAATAACGTATAATAAATGTTAAGTTCTTTATAACATCTGTTTTTCAATTGGAATGGGAGGCACACTTTAGGGAATGACTTTCCCCAGACTCCTATATTTTGCATCAGTCATACTTAAATAGTCCTTCAGGGAATACAAAAGGGAAGCTTTTTTTTTTTTTCAGTCAAAATCTCGTGTGAGAGTGGATTTCAGAAAGTGTGCAATGAATCTGGGATCAACTCAGATTGGCATGCAGGTCAGAAGCTAAGCCCCTTTGTGAGATCATAGAGATCCTGGGTCCCAGTGAACATCCTAACTTCTACATAAGCTCTTATCATAACTGGTAAGTTTTCTAAGGCACTTGCAGACGTGTAGTTTTAGGGAACCTAAAAGTGTTTTACAATCTCGAATGAGCAGATGGGAATAAAAAGGTGCACACAGCACCTGATGGAAATAGGCACTACTACTGGTAGACGTGGTGTGAGAGATAACCAAATAGAAATATTGCTACTTGAGCGTTTCAGGAAATGCTCCACGAATATGATGATTTTGCAGTATATATAGCAGAACACAATTCTCCTTTATCAATGGGTAACTGAGTACAGAATGGTGTCAAACATGATTGAATTGTATCTATGGGAAATTCTCTTAATTCATTCATGCAACAAATATTTACTATTAAACACCTACTTTTTTGTAAAATCTTAAATTTGGCAGTAAAGAGATAAAACTCTCTTTCCTTGTGTTACTTCATTCTAAGTTATGCCATTCTTACATTATCATTCATATACATATAAGTTAGTTAAATATACAAGTGTGTCAGTGTCCATCTGTATCTGGATACAGATAGATATATGGATAAATATAAAGACAATTACGGCATAATAGTTGTTAGAAACTGCAAACTAGTTTTCATTTCTGATTGCTGAAGAGTTGTGAAAAACACGTATTTTGAAAACTTTTTGAAATTTGTTGAGCTGACTCACAATCTCTCATTCAAATTCCTAGATCTTAATATTGCTCTAAGAATTTCACTATCCCTACTGCCTACATTAGAAGATAGCTGTTGTAGTAATATGCAAATATAAACAAATTATTTACTAAGATAAAGTTTTTAAAAGTTTTATTTTTAATGCAGCATAATTATGACATGTATTAAAATATTACCAAAGGGAATATTTTAAAAGGTGGGTCATCCCCCAACTTTGATACCAAGATGCAATTTTCCCATTCAGAGACCACAAATTTCATGCTATTTTGGTGCGCTCCTAAAAGTAATTTATATGAATGTATCTATATGTGATCTACATTATTCTGCTGTTGATACAAATATTACCATCCTAAGCACACAGTTTTGAACTCTTCCACTTTACAGTGTATTTTAGAAACTGTTGCATATATATCTGCTTCATTTTGGTTGATGATTGATTCAACGATGAGTTGGTCCCTGATTTATTTAGCTCACTTCTGATAGGCACTGAAGTTGTTTCCTATCTTTTGCTACCACAAAAGCGGCTGCAGTGATTACCTTTGTGCCTGTGAATGAGGTTATCTATAGCAAATAGAATCACTAGACCTATGACTGTATACAGTTGTAATATCATCAATGTTGGAAATCACTTCATAAAGACTGCTCCCACTTAAATATCTAGCAAAAAAGTCTTGAGATTTTTTCCACATCATTTTCAGCACTATTTAAAAGACTCTTATTAGAGGATCATTTTGCTAGTTCAATGTGTAGAAAGATATCTGTTTGGGATTTAAATATGAACTTATTTAACTAGAATGAAGTTGAGCATATTTTCATATGCTTAATTATTTTTAATAATGTTTCTTTTGAAATTAGTTATTTTGCTTTAATTCACGTGTGCTGTGTTTTAAAAGACTGATCTCTGAAATTCACTTATATTTGAGGAAATTATGCTTTTTTCTGGTATTTATGCCATAAATATATTTTACCAGTTTGACACTTATGCTATGCTCTTAACTGCACTATTATTTGGAAAATACTTGTGATGAAGTACATAAAAATATTTGCCCATCATTTGGTATATATGAATAAATAATAATTTCTTTCCTTTTTCCATCTTCTCTTACTGAAGTCAGGGTTTGGGACACTCAAGAATATAGATCCAAACAATTCTATTGAAGTTTCTATAACTTGGGGCATCCTGAGCTAATTTTCCATATTTTCTGGTGCTTAACAGGAATAAAAGTTGAAATACTATTCAGATGTATGACAAATGTTCTCGCTCTATTCATCTTTGTGCCGTAGCATCTCCTTTTAAGAAAATGTTGACAGACTCAGAAAAATAATGAATAAGGGGAAGAATTTAACTTTGAACAAAACAGTATGATTTTAAAAGTACAAAGTTTAATGATAAAAGCTGAATTTGTAACAGTAAACAACTGGAAATGTTTGAGAGGTAAAGTAAAAAGAAATCAGCTTAGTCAAAGGCAAAAGATTAAAGTAAATTGCAAGATGTGCTGAACCAACTGAGTGTTCATTGCTAAAACTATGTTTCTCTTCCGTTCACTTACTTCTCCCTCTCGCCCCCTCCACCCACTTGTGTGTGTGTGTGTGTGTGTGTGTGTGTGTGTGTGTGTGTGTGTGTGTGTGTGTATGTGTGTGTGTATCTTCAGGTTTAATTAAGGAAGCTTAATTAACTATCAAATATTAAAACATAATTCTTTGAATGTTCAGAATATTTACTAGAAGTTATTTTATAAATGGCCTAGCAGGTTCAAGTAATGCGAAAGCATATTAGGGTAAGTCATGCATAAATTTTCCCTTTTTTTGCAACATGTTATCTTACTAGGTCTTTGCTGAAAACTGGGAAAAAAAATTCTGCCCAGGAAATTATCCACATGCCAAATCCCCTAAAGTCATATTTATTATACCTGAAGAATCATTTATTTTCTCATTATTTAAATGTATCACTGTTTCCATAAGCAATCAGTTAAGTAGACAGAATAAATGTCATGATTTTCATTTTATTCAGGAATAAACAACATGGAAAGTAAGTGATTACCCACTGGAAAGTGGCAGTTCCATGAATGAGCACATGCATTTGACCTCCAACTATAGTATTCATGTCTTAATTTTTTTTCCTTTGCAGATTTATTACTTTTAATCTGTACTTTCTCACTTTGATTGAAACAATGCAGCCAAATAACAGTGTAACTGAGTTCATAATCTTAGGATTGACACCAGATCCTATGAGGCAGAAAATGGTGTCTGTAATCTTCTTCATTTTCTATGTGGGAACCTTGGTGGGGAATTTGTTTATTATCATGACCATCAAGTCCAGCCGGATACTTGGGAGCCCCACGTACTTCTTCCTATTTTATTTGTCCTTGGCTGATAACTGCTTTTCAACTTCCACAGCCCCCGGACTAATTGTGGATGGCCTGTCTGCCAAAAAAAGTCATATCTTACAATGAGTGCATGACCCAAGGATTTGCACTACATTTCTTTGGCTGCATGGAGATCTTTGTTCTCATCCTCGTGGCTGTTGACTGTTACGTGGCCATCTGCAAACCCTTGCGTTACCCAACTATCATGAGCCGCCAGGTCTGCATTATCCTGATCACTCTTGCATGGATAGGGTCTTTTATACATTCCATGGCTCAGATTGTCTTGGCCTTGAGACTGCCCTTCTGTGGACCCAATCTGATTGATCGCTATTGCTGTGACTTGCAGCCTTTGTTGAAACTTGCCTGCATGGACACCTATGTGATCAATCTGCTGTTGGCAACTAACAGTGGGGCCATTTGCTCCAGCAGTTTTGTAATTCTGATGACCTCTTACATTATTATTCTGCATTCCCTGCAAAACCACAGTGCAGAAGCGAGGAAGAAAGCTCTCTCCAATTGCACTTTCCACATCATTGCAGTCATCTTATTCTTTGGTCCACGTATATTTATGTATACACACCACCCCAACCACTTTCCCCATGGACAAGATGGTGGCAGTATTTTATACTATCGGAACACCCTTTCTCAATTCAATCATCTACACACTGAGGAATGCAGAAGTGAAAAACGCCATGAGAAAGTTATGGCATGTCAAAATCACATCAGAAAGCAAAAGATGAATTGAGGGCTTGTTTAATTAGTTATTAAGTCATAGTTTGGCTGAATCTGTACAGATAAAAAAACATAATAGTGTATCTCATCACTCCTCCATACAATCTTTTACACTGCACCAGATTTTCTTACTTCTTTTTGTACCTCTGACCTCAGATTAGTAGCTTCCCTCACATTTTCAGCCTGACTCTTGCATTGCCTGAGAGTTCTGGCATGACTGGTTGTAAAATACAACTCACAACACGGTCTACACTATGCTTGATAAGAAAAAATACATTTATATAATCACAACCTTGCAAACACATGATCATCCTCAAAGAAAATGTAGCTAGTACTCTATAATTTGCAATCCCCACTATCATGCATTTCAAATTAGGTCTCTTGTTTTCTCTTGAATATTTCCAGAGCAAGAAAATTAACTTTATGTATCAATCAACTTCATTATGACATCATTTTATTTTTGAAATATTTAATATTATTGAATCAAATGCTATTTTATATATAATGGCATTTTAAAATAATTTTCTTATTGTTTCCTTTGGTTATTAAGATAACTGAGACTATACATATATGTATATACTTATGTATCTATAAACATAGTGTTACAAACACCTTGAGATCTTTATGTGACTGATATGACACAAATTATAGAACACTAGCCACACTTTATTTATGGATGATCATACATCTGAAAATAAGCTACAATAATAGAAGTTTATAACTCAATGAGGCTAAAAAGTAAAATAATTTATGTCAACTAAAAAAACTTAAAAATATAGGGAACATGCAACATATTTTCTGAAACTGAAGTACAGAAAGGTAGAACATGGTATGAAGAAAAAAGTGTATTATATTATTTTATTTAAAGTTGGGTTATATCGGTTAAATATAAGAAAGCACACAAGGCATTCTGGAAATACTCACTGTGCTTGTCTCTAGTTAGTGGACTTAGAAAAGACCCATTTCTGCAGCAAGAAGCTGCTTTCTATTTTTTAACATTTTTTATTGATAATCTTTTTACAATGTTGTGTCAAATTCCAGTGTTCAGTACAATTTTTCATTCATTCATGGACAAATACACACTCATTGTCACATTTTTTTCTCTGTGAGTTATCATAACATTTTGTGTATATTTCCCTGTGCTATACAGTGTAATCTTCTTTATCTATTCTACAATTTTGAAATCCCAGTCTATCCCTTCCCACCCTCCACCCCCCTGGCAACCACAAGTCTGTATTCTCTGTCTATGAGTCTATTTTTTTCCTGTATTTATGCCTTGTTTTTGTTTGTTTTTGTTTTTGTTTTTTAGATTCCACATATGAGCGATCTCATATGGTATTTTTCTTTCTCTTTCTGGCTTACTTCACTTAGAATGACATTCTCCAGGAGCATTCATGTTGCTGCAAATGCCATTATGTGGTCAGTTTTTATGGCTGAGTAGTATTCCATTGTATAAATATACCACTACTTCTTTATCCAGTCACCTGTTGATGGACATTTAGGCTGTTTCCATGTTTTGGCTATTGTAAACAATGCTTCTATGAACATTGGGGTGCAGGTGTCATCCTGAAGTAGGGTTCCTTCTGGATACAAGCCCAGGAGTGAGATTCCTGGGTCATATGGTAAGTCTATTCCTAGTCTTTTGAGGAATCTCCACACTGTTTTCCATAGTGGCTGCCCCAAACTGCATTCCCACCAGCAGTGTAGGAGGGTTCCCCTTTCTCCACAGCCTCTCCAGCATTTGTCATTTGTGGATTTTTGAATGATGGCCATTCTGACTGGTGTGAGGTGATACCTCATTGTAGTTTTGATTTGCATTTCTCTGATAATTAGTGATATTGAGCATTTTTTTCATGTACTTTTTGATCATTTGTATGTCTTCCTTAGAGAATTGCTTGTTTAGGTCTTCTGCCCAATTTTGGAATGGGTTGTTTATTTTTTTCTTATTGAGTCAAATGAGCTGCTTATATATTATGGAGATCAAGCCTTTGTCAGTTTCATTTGCAAAAATTTTCTCCCATTCCGTAGGTTTTCTTCTTCTATTATTTCTGGTTTCCTTTGCTGTGTAGAAGCTTGTAACTTTCACTAGGTCCCATTTGTTTATTTTTGCTTTTATTTCTTCTAGAAAATTGAAATGTATGTCAGATAATGTTTTGCCTATGTTTTCCTCTAGGAGGTTTATTGTATCTTGTCTTATGTTTAAGTCTTTGATCCATTTTGACTTGATTTTTGTATATGGTGTAAGGGAGTGTTCTAGCTTCATTGCTTTACATGCTGCTGTCCAGTTTTCCCAACACCATTTGCTGAAGAGATTGTCTTTATTCCATTGTATATCCTTGCCTCCTTTGTTGAAGATGAGTTGACCAGAAGTTTGTGGGCTCATTTCTGGGCTCTCTATTCTGTTCCATTGGTCTATATGTCTGTTTTTGTACCAATACCATGCTGTCTTGATGATCGTAGCTCTAAAGTATTATCTGAAGTCTGGGGGAGTTATTCCTCCAGCCTCTTTCTTTCTCTTCAGTAATGCTTTGGCAATTCTAGGTCTTTGATGGTTCCATATAAATTTTATTATGATTTGTTCTAGTTCTGTGAAATATGTCCTGGGTAATTGGATAGGGATTGCATTAAATCTGTAGATTGCCATGGGCAGTGTGACCATTTTAACAATATTGATTCTTCCAATCCAAGAGCATGGGATATATTTCCATTTTTTAAAGTCTTCTTTAATTTCCTTCATCAATGGTTTATAGTTTTCTGTGTATAATTCTTTCACCTCATTGGTTAGATTTACTCCCAGATGTTTTATTACTTTGGGTGCTATTTTAAAGGGGATTGTTTCTTTACTTTCTTTTTCTGTTGATTCATCATTAGTGTAAAGAAATGCAACTGATTTTTGAATGTTAATTTTGTAACCTGCTACCTTACTGAATTCTTCAATCAGTTCTAGTAGCTTTTTTGTGGACCTTTTAGGGTTTTCTATATATAGTAACATGTCATCAGCATATAGTGACACTTTTACCTCTTCTTTTCCAATTTGGATCCCTTTTATTTCTTTCTCTTGCCTGATTGCTGTGGCTAGGACTTCCAGGACTATGTTGAATAGGAGTGGTGATAGTTATAGTAATGGGCTAATAGATTTACAAAAAAAAGGTAACCATAAGCCAAAAACTTACAAGGGATTCACAAAAATTAAATAAAACCCATGATAATACAAAGGAAAATAACAAACCACAAAAGGAAAAAGAAAGGAACAAAGCGGATATACCAATTCAACTGCAAAGATAAGTTCAAAATGACAATAAACACACATCTATCATTAATTACTCTAAATGTTAATAGACTAAATGCTCCAGTCAAAAGACATAGAGTGGCATACTGGTTAATAAAGGAAGAACCTTCAATATGCTGCATACAAGAGACCCACTTTAGGGAGAAGGACACATGTAGATTGAGAGTGAAAGGATGGAAAAGGATATTCCATGCAAATGGAAAAGCCAAAAAAGCAGGTGTTGCAGTACTGATTTCAGAAAAAATAGACTTTAAAACAAAGGCCATAAAGAAAGATAAAGAAGGAAATTTTATAATGATATTACACTCATTAATATATATGCACCCAATATAGGAGCACTAAGTACATACAAGAATTACTAACAGAGATAAAGGGGGATATTGATGGGAATACAATCATAATTGGAGATTTTAACATGGCATTAACATCTCTAGAAAGATCTTCCAGGTAGAAGATAAACAAGGCAACAGAGAAATTAAATAATACAATAGAAAAACTAGATTTGGTGGATATTTTCAGAGCATTACAACCCCCCCAAAAAAAGAGAGTTGATTCTTTGAAAAGTCAGACAAATCAACAGACCCTTAAAGAGATTAACAAATTTAAAAAGAAAAATCAAATCAGATAAAAAAAAAAAAGGAAGAAGAGATGTTACAGCCAATGCCACAGAAATTTAAAAAAAAAAGATCACGAGGCTACTGTGAACAACTACTAACCAGTAAATAATCCAGAAGAAGTGTCTAATTCTCTAGATGATAGCAACTTACCGAAACTAAATAAAGAAGAAATAAGAAGACTGAACAAAACAATAACAATTGGACATTGAATTTGTGAATCAATTGAATTAGTGAATCAAAACCTTTCAACAGAGAAAAGCCCAGAACTAGATAGCTTCACAGGTGAATTCTACCAAACACTTAAAGAAGAATTAATACAACTCTTCCAAAAATAGAGGAAACAATTGCAAACTCTTCTTTATGAGGCCAATATCACCCTGTTTCCAAAGGCAGACAAAGGCATCATAAGAAAGGAAAATTACAGACCTATATCCCTGGTGAAAGTAGGCACAAAATCCTAAACAAATCACTAGCTAGCTGAAAGACACAGCACACTGAGAGTATACCCCATGACCGATTGGAACTAATCCCTGGAATGTAAGATTGGTTCATCACAGGCCAATTAATTAGTGTGTTACAGCACGTTAACAGAATAGAAGTTAAAGACTTCATTATCATCTAAACAGATGTAGCAATAATAATTGATAGTATTCAACATTAACTTTATGATAACAATTCTCACCAAAATAGGAATAGTAAGAACTGAACTTGCTACAGTGAAGGTCATAAATTAAAAGCCCATAGCTCACATCATACTCAATGGTGAAAAACTAAGAGATTTTCTTCCAAGATCAGGAATAAGGCCAAGGTTCCCATATTCACTACTTTCATTCAATATAGTACTATAAGTCCAAACCAGAGCAATTAGACAAGAAATAAAAGGCTTCCTAACCACCAAAGGAGAAAAAAATTACACCTGCTTACAGATGACATGATCTCATATGTAGAAAATCCAAAACACTCTACAAGAAACAATTATTGGAACTACTAAAGAATACAACAATTTGTATATTTAAAATCAATATAAAAAATAATAATTGCTTTGATATACACTGACAGCAAATTTTCTGAAAATGAAGTTAAGAAAACAATCCCTTTACAATAGCATGGAAATAACACTTAAAAAATAAACCTGTCAAACGGTAAAATATTACACTGAAAACAGCAAGTCATTAATGAAAATAGTTTATGAAATAAAATAAAAAATGAAATAAAAAGACAAAATAAATAGGCACATGTGTTCATACTTTGGAAGACTTACTATTGTTAAAATGCCTGTGCTATCCAAACTGATCTGCAGAGTTAATGCACTCCCTATCAACATTCCGATGCCATTTTTCATAGAAATTAAAAAAACCCTAAAAATCATATGAAACTACCAATATCCCCAGTTGGCCAATGCTGCATTGAGGAAAAAATAAAAATAGAGCTATCATGTTTCCTGATTTCAAAATTTATTAAAAAGCTACAACAATTAAAGCAGTATGATAGAGGCATAAAAACAAATGCACAAACCAATGGCACACAATAGATACCCAAAAACCCAAGCATACACCATAAACAGCTCTTTGACAAGTAAGCTAAGAATACACACTGGGGAAAGGAGAATCTCTTTAACAAATACACTGAGAAACTGGATAAGGAAATCATATGAAAGAAATTGTATCCTTATGTTACACCATATACAAAATCAATTCAAAGTGGATTAAAGACTCCAATGTAGGAACTGGAACCACAAAACTCCCTGAGGAAAAGAGAGGTGAAAACCTTCATGACATTAGGCTTGGCAGTAATTTCTGGAAAAGACACAAAAGCAAAAGGAACAAAGTCAAATTTAGGCAAGTGAGGTGTCACTAACCATCATAAAGGAAACCACAAGCCCGGCGGAAAATCAGCCTACAGGATGGGGGACACTATTTGTAAATCACATACCCAATAACAGATTAAAACTGAAAATATACCAAAAAAATCCCACAACTCAACAGCAAAGAATTAACAAATGAATTAATAAATGAACAGAGAACTTGAATAGACTATTCTCCAAAGAAGACACAAAAAACTGCCAACTGGTATATGAATACATAGTCAACATAATTAATTGTCAGGGAAATGCAATCCAAACTACAATGAAATATCACCTCACTTGGAGTAGTATGGATGTATCAAAATAACAAAGATCAAGTGTTGGCACACATGTCAAAAAACCAGAACCCTTGTACACTGCTGGTGGCAATGTAAAATAATACAACATTAAGAAAAACAGTATGGTGGTTCCTCCAAAAATTGAAAAATAATATTAGCATATGATTCAACTTTCCATCTCTGGGTCTGTATACACAATTGCATTGATATCGGGAATGCAAAGAGTTAGCTATATTCTTATCTTTATTGTGGCATTATTTACAATACTCAGCATATGAAAACAACACAAGGCCTATTTTATGAAAGCTAGTCAATAAATATTTGATGAAAACAATTATTTCAATAAGTTATTTCCTTTAATATGTCTTTTTACTAACATAAAAATAAATTTGAAAAATATAAGATATATATTCAGTTTGCAAAAATAGCTTGATATACATATTAATCATCAGACCAGTTGCTATTCATCTATGGTTCCTTGGTGGGGGATGTCTCAGGTTTTAGACATCATAGTGCCATCTCTGGATTGTACCTGCACAAAAAATATTGGAACTAGGAAGACAAAGATATAAAGGCCTGAAAAGTTTTTTCCTAATGCAGGGGTGCATAACTTAGGGCCCTGGGTGGGAGCATAATAGTTTCTTGGTGTTCTATTTTCTCCTCTACCAGTGATATAATTTTTTCTTCTTCCTATTCTCCACCTCTCTCTTTTTCCTTTTTCCCTGATACTTTTTTTTTCAGACAGAGGAAAATAGTAACTAATGTAATAGTAATTACAAACAAAATCTTTGCATCTGGTTCCTGAGTATGAGATGGATTAACTTGCTATTCTTATAGGCTAACTGGACAAACAGAAGTTGAGTTATTATATCTGGGATGAAGCTGACTAGGGAGAAACTTTGGGGAATTAACTTTCTATTATGCTAGTACCTTACAGCATTAAGTCTTAAAATATTCCCTTTGGAATGCAAAAAGGAATCTGTTTTTTTTCCCCAGTGTTCTGTATGTAAGCTAATAACAAAAAAGGATAGGCAGACTTGATGCTAATTCAGAGAGTCTTCTAACAGTAAGTAATAGATTATTTTCATCTTTATATTTTTTTTTATTTTGGCTATATGAAATTGGGGCATATTTTTCTACTTACCATGCACTATGGATAGGAGATCCCAGTAAATTAATGATACTAATGTGGATTATAGTCAGCATAATGCTAAAAAAGTGAGATAAATATTACCTTTTATGCGGTTACAGGAAATATTTAAGTTAAAAGATTTTACTGAGCATCTACACTGTACAAGGCATTGGGTCGGAACTGTGGAGAATAACATCTGAATAGCACATAGTTTTTTGACATACTTATTCCAAAAAAGAAGCTAAAAGAAGCATACACATTCTTGTTATAAACAACAATACAGACTGCTATAAGAAAAGTTACAGAGAAAGACTTTAGAGAGCAGAGGTGTGAATTTAATTTCTCATAGGCAATAACTGAAAGCCATCCAGAGGACATTTCTTAGAAGTGTGGTTCTCAATTTCCTGGAAGGTTGAATCAACTAGATATGGAAAGGCATTTCAGGAAGAAAGAAGAAGGCAAGCTGAGTTTGGATACTCTGCACCTATTTATTTTTAATCCCTGGCTACAACATTACTTCCATCATGGAGACCCCACCTAATACACATGCTAATCTTTACCTGCTCACATGGCATCATGAACACACCCTGGTTACACAAAGACTTCCACATGGTTCACTTGAGAACTACAGTCTTCCTTTTCTTGATTGTGAAGTACTGCAGATTACAAAATAGGTTAATAACCCCTTTCAAAATACAATGTGCATCCCTGAAATGTACTTGAGGGCACAGGAAATGTTTTTCAAATAAATTACTTAATACTAAAGTAGTCTGAATTATTTGGAACATCAATACATAAAAATGGGCTTTATGGCTGCAGATTTGGGTGGAGACATTTAATGTATTTTTGAACCCACTGATTAAATATTTGATAAGGACACACAATTATTAATGAGCCAATATGACCATATGTGTTTATAATTCTTAATTTACCTTAAATCTGAAAGTCCAAAATTAAAAAAAAAAAGTAAGTTTGTCCTGGAAAGTGATAGTAAATTAGACTTGATAACATACAAACCAAAACTGTACACTCAATGCAGTGGCCAACATCATGAAATACTGAAGTGACACAGACTTTTACATCAAATTGCTTCCAATGCCTGGCATATTTTCAAGTGTCAATACTTTATAATACATCACTCTTTTAAATTAATAAATGAAAGGATCTCATTGTAATGATTAATAAGACTCAGTTTCCTTATAGATTAGGATTATGCAAATATCTAGAGATTTTATTTTTTAATACTTGGAAACCCAAACTGAAAAATTCACTAGATGTTTGCTCAAGAGTTTTTGTTTGTTTGCAGAAATGAAGGATATTTCATCTCTGTTGAAGGGAAGACAATTCACCACAGGAGAGGAAAACATATTGAAGGGAAACCTTGTGCCCATGTGATCAATCATAATCTGTGCTCTGGCTGCTTACAACTTTCAAGACAATGTACTGAAGACTAGATGGCATTTAGGAGAAGTACAATGGAATAAGTAAGTCTTTCAGCTTATATTTAAATGCATTACATTTCAGTTTATATTTTTACTTGTATATAGCACCACTGCCAGCATCATTCTCACAAGAAAGAACTAAAGAAAAAGTTTGTTTGTTGGAATAACCCCATGATAATATTTCTTTCCAAATGTGAGAGGGGAAAAAAAGCCTTCATTGAAAGAAATTATCATTATTTGAATAATTATTTGCCAGGACAAAAACAAATTAAATGAAGAAGTCAGTTACTATCTTCTATGATTCTTTTTGAAACCTACATTGCCCTCCCTTTTCTGACTTTCTGCTCTGTTCTGTGTATGTGGGGTTTTCAAATACTTGAATATTACAAACTCTCCTGGGAATATAACCATGATCAGGTCCTATACCAACTGCTGAGTGACATCTTCCCCCCCCCCCAAAAAACCAGCCCAGATCTAACATTCTTAAGTAAAACCTTGAATTTAGAAAACATGAACTATTTATTAATAAATAAGTGAAGTTCCTTTCATTTAGAAATGTAACAAAGAAATCTGAGTACTCTAAAATGTGCTTTTCACATTGGAGAAAGAAAAAATAGTAATGGGCACTTTTGAGACATTAAATAACTGAGAACATTCATTCTGTTCATCACATATGTCAAGGACTAAATATAAACATGCTTGAAGTTTGCAACAGATTATTTAAAGGCAACATTTCATTTTACAGACTGGAGAATCTTGCAGAGAGTTTGTGCTGAATGTATGAGTATATATATTTATATGAAATTATATAAATTTATAAATAAAATACTTTTTATAAATATGTATAACAAATATGAGAAGTAGAAATGCATGGGCAAATATGATATTCTTTAAGATGTTAAGTGTGCTGTATGACTTTATATTTATATCATAAACAACCAAGGGCAGTCAAATATATCTGTAATTATGAGTAATACACAATGTCAAACATGCAAATCAAAGCCATATTAAATATGGCCAAAAATAACAAAGGAAGTAACAAAATGGAGTCCATATATTAACTATATACTCATAAATTTAGTCAGAATCACATCAAATCTATCAAGGTATTATATTTGAAGAATTTTATAGGAAAGTTTAACATTCACAAGCTTATATGAGACTCATAATGATCCTATGAAGTCATCATTGCAAATTGAAAACAAAATGTTATTACTAAGAAACCAACATATAATATACATTATTAGGAAACTCCAGCTGGAACATCCCTGATAAGCAGTACTTATTTTTACTTAAAATATTCCATAATATCAAATAACACACCATATATTAATTTCTTTACTTTTTCAGATAATCCATTTTACACTCATCCCATCTTCTCATTCATGAAATCATGAAGTTGAAGAATAATGTGACTGAGTTTACTCTGCTTGGGATGACCCAGAATCCTGGAAGGAAGAAAATAGTATTTGTCACTTTCTTGCTTTTATGTCTGGGGACACTGTTGGGTAACTTTCTGATTATTACTACTATCAAGACCAGCCAGGCACTTGGGAGTCCAATGTACCTCTTCCTTTTCCACTTATCCTTATCTGATACCTTTCTCTCTACTTCAACAGCCCCTAGAGTGAATGTGGATGCCCTTTTGAAGAAGACCACAATCTCTTTCAGTGAGTGCATGATTCAAGACTTTTCATCCCATTTCTTTGGCTGCCTGGAGATCTTCATTCTTATCCTCATGGCTGTTGACTGCTATGTGGCTGTCTGTAAGCCCCTTCACTACATGACCAACATGAGCCATTGAGTCTGTGATGGGCTGATGGCCCTGGCCTGGGTGGGGGCCTGTGTGCATTCTTCAGCTCAGGTTTTTCTGTCCTTAAGTTTGCCTTTCTGTGGTCCCAATGTGATCATTATTTTTGTGACCTGCAGCCTTTGTTAAAGTTTGCCTGTACAGACACCTATGTGAACAACCTACTCCTGGTGTCCAACATTGGGGCCATATGCACAGGGAGCTTTTTTGTGCTGATGG
This sequence comes from Camelus dromedarius, assembly GCF_036321535.1. Lineage (NCBI taxonomy): Eukaryota > Metazoa > Chordata > Mammalia > Artiodactyla > Camelidae > Camelus > Camelus dromedarius. The sequence goes on along the minus strand of NC_087470.1, from coordinate 9,335,556 downwards.
TCTCCTATGTTGTTATCCTGCATTCTCTGAGAAACCACAGTGCTGACGGGAGGAGAAAAGCCCTCTCCACCTGCATCTCCCACATCATCATGGTCATCCTGTTCTTTGGTCCTTATATATTTATATACACATGCCCTGCAACCACCTTCCCCATGGATAAGATGATAGCTGTGTTTTATACAATTGGGGCACCTTTTCTTAACCCTTTGATTTATACACTAAGGAATGCAGAAGCAAAAAATGCCATGAGGATGTTATGGAGAAAGAAGTTGATCTCAGATGACAAAAGATAAATGGAAGCTTCATAGTTTAGATTGATCTAGAAGAAGCCCCTAGAGAATATTATCTCTTATTGTGGCATTAATGTAATCCTGTCATAGGGCATTAGCATTAGTTTAATTCAGGAAAATAAGCATAGTAAACACATACACTGATTAGTGTTCAGTCAGTGTTACGTACAAGATGAGACAGCACCAGCTGTAAACATGTATACAGGGTCCATTGCCACAGATGTTTTCCACTGCTTTGTTTCTGCCTCTGTTGCCTGCCTAATATTACAGTGCTATTGATTTAATATTTTCCATGCCCTCCTTCATTCTAACTTCTGGTCTCCTCTGTGTATAGTTATACATTTAAATGCTCATATCCACAGCCTGGCAGACTTTCCCTCTTTTAAATGGTTTTATTAAATATTTTAGTCACATCTGCCTCATCATAGACCTTCAACTTGGTGGCTCTTCCTGACTCAGCAGAAAGCACTAGATTCAAATAATACAGAATTGTAATGTTATAAAGAATAGTAAGAATAGTATAAAATCTAGATAGTCTCCCTTTCATTTCTTGGTGTTATACTTTGAATTCCTACCATGTGTTTACTGAGATCCTTCTAACAGCTACAGAATATGGAGATAAAAGTCCACCTTTGAAGAACTTCTTTGACCATAGGAAGGCTTTGACTACTGAGTTTATACTTATAATGATATTCCTTTGGAAAAATGTATGTTTCTAATTTGATTCCTTCTAAATTTAGGAGGTATATATTTTCTCTTGAATTATACAAATGTTAGTATTTTGTTTCAATGTTGATTTATTGTAACTGTAAAACTGATGGCCCAAATTAAGGGTGATATGTTGATATGGTCCAGAAGTAGAGACTGTAAGCAGTTGACATTGATGAATATTAACATATTGATAGATTAAAACAAATAATGAAATAGAGGAGGATCTTATGCTTTGAAACAGTAATATTTATATGATGAATATGAATTATAAACTCCATTCAGCAGTCACATTTCTTGGTATTTACCAAAAGAAGTTGAAATCTTATGTCCACATAAAAATCTGCACTCACATTTATAACAGCTTTATTCTTAATTTCTGAAACTTAGAAATAATCAAGATATCCTTTAGTGGGTGAATAGATAAACTGGTATATCCATATGAATATTATTCAGTGCTAAAAAGAAATGAGCTATCAAGCCATAAAAAAACATGATGAAAACTTAGACGCATGTTATTAAGTCAAAGAAGCCAATCTGAAAAGGTTACATATGGTATGATTGCAATTATGTAACATTCTGCAAACGACAAAACTATGGAGACAGCAGAAAGTTCAGTTTTTGCCAAGAGTTAAAGTGGAAGGAAGAATCAGTAGGTGGAGAACAAAGGACTTCTAGAACCATGAAACTACTCTGTGTGGTACTGCAATGGTGGATGCATGCCATTATATATTTGTCTGTATCTGTATGACATACGACTCCAAGAGTGAACTCTAATGTAAACTCTGGACTTCCAGTGATAATGAAGTGCCAGGGTAGCTTTATCAATTGAACAAATGTACCACTCCTGTGGGACATTAACAATGGAGAAGGCAATGCATGAGTGGGACAGGGGGTACATGGGATACCTCTATAACTTCTGTTAAATTTTGCTGTGAACCTAAAATTGCTCTAAAAATATAAAGTTTTAAAAAATGTCAATAGAGAAGATAAAATTTAATACTAAACAAAAATCATCTACTCAGCTTAAAAGAACACAGGAAAGAAAGAAAATAAGTCATAAAGGGGACAAAGAAAATGTAAACTGCAATAAGATGATTTTAAATCCAAAAATTTTAACAATTGCATTAAATGAAAATACATGACATTAAAAGACAGGAGTTGTCAGACTAGATATAATAGGATAATCTTCAGCAAAGAAAAGTAGTGGACTAATGATAACACATCAACATGATTACTCTCAGAAACAGACTATATAAATTAGTAAGTGCTGTGATTCAATTTGTATGCAGTTCTAGAACAGGCAAAACTGAACAGTGACACACACAAGAGCTGTGGTTGCATCTTGGGGGATTGACTGAATATCGGGATGGCAGAACTTTCAGGGTTAGTGAAAGTATTCTGGATCTTGAATTTGTTGATGGTTACATGAATATATGAATTTATCAATATTGATGAATATAAATATCAATCATATGCTTAAAATCTCTGTATTACATTGTATGTAAAATCTATCCCAGAAAAAGTAATACAAAATAAAATTACTATCTCTAAGTCCCAATAAAAATGTTTATCAAATCTAGTGATCATTTCTATAGAAAAAAAAAACAGAACAGCAAGTGTCATTAAGAATTTCATTCCCATGAATAAAATATGTATAGCTATGTTTAAATTGGTACATGATAACAACTTTTAATAGTTACACTGGACTTCATCAAAATGAAAAATTTTGTGCTGAAATTTGTGCTATCAACAAAGTAAAAAGCCATCCCACAGTTTTGGAGAAAATAACTGCAAATCATATACCTAATAAGGAACTTGTCTCCAGACTATATAAAGAATTCCTACCACTTAATAATAAAAAGATGATAACCTGATCAAAAATTTGGCAAAATATATGAATAAACATATGTCCACAGAATACATACAAATGGCCAAAACTACATTAAAAGATGTCAACATCTTTACTCATTAGGAAATGTAAATGTAAGCCATAATGAGATACTACCTTGTACCCACTAGGATGTCTAGAATAAAAAATTACAATCATAAGTGTTGGTGAAGATGTAAAGAAAGTGGAGTTTTCTATATTGCTGGGGGTAATGTAAAATGATGCAGTCACTTTGGAAAAAGGTTTGGCAGCTTCTCAAATGGATAAAAATATAATGACCAATGACCCTCCATGTCCACTTTACCCAAGAGATATTTACCCAAGAGAAAGGAAAGTATCTATTCACAAAAATACCTGCACATCAATGTTCATAGCAACATTGTTCATAATAGCCAAAATGGAGAAACAATCCATACATCAACCAACCGATGAACGGATAAAAGTCATATCCATACAATGAAATCTTACTTGTGATAAAAAGGAAAGAAGTACTGATTCTTAACACAACAGGGATGAAACTTTAGGAACATTATGCTAAGTGGAAAAAGTAGGTGATTCCTTTTACACGAAATGTCCAGAAAAGAAAATCTATATAGATTGTTTGGTTAAGGTTGCTGATGACGGTGGTGTAAAGGAAAAATGAGTGACTGCTAATGGGTAGGGACTTTCTTTTTGGGGTGACAATAATGTTGCAAAATTAAATAATGTTGATGTATACTAAAATACCATTAAATATTATACTTTAAATGAGTGAATTACATAGTATGTAAATTATATACCAATAAAGCTGTTAAAAATAAATGCTAAATCTAGTGATCATTTCTACAGAATAAAAGACCATATAGAAGCTATCATAAAAATTTCCTTCCCACAAATTGATTCTATTAAAATCAATACATGAGTGACTTTTAATTCCTAATTATCATGATTAAGATTTCAAATAATCAACATTATGCTATATAATTTATACAATTCATACAGAAAGATTCAGAAATTTTATTATTGGAAAACAAATAGCATGTAGCATGAGAAAAGGCCACTTGTTTCTAATCTGGAAATAGTGGCCTGTGAGCAACACCATGGACATCTGCTTCAGCAGCCAAGTGCAGAGCACAGTGGTGCCCAGTGGGAACAAAGGTCCTACATGCTGCTGGAGTCCCATTGACTGAGGTGCCTCAGGGTGTAAAAACCTGAGATCTTGAACCTTCCACTTCTCTGAGCCTTTGGGCTGAGAGAGTCATTCCCTTACCCATGCTCCAAAATAATAGTGTCCCTTTGACTGGAGAATACACAAGAAATTCACCTGAAACAGGATCCTCAAAAGATTGATGTTTGCTTTTCAAAATTAGATGGCATAATCTTCATTATCTCCAGACCAATAAATGACTCAAAGATCAGCATAATGCAAAGGAAGCTCTGAATGTGAAAGGAAATAACCTGCATCCCAAAAGTATTTGCAGGACTACACAAATATGAACTTGTGTGAGCTGGGAGAACATTTTGGAGGAATGAACCTTGAAAGTGTTAGATCTGAGTGCTAGGAAGAGCTTAATTCTGGTAAGGACACTCTGAGTTTTGAGTGGGAACTTGGGGCTCAGCACTTTGGCAATAGCCTTTGGCAGGCATATCCTTGGAGTCTGGACAAGCTTGTGTGTTATAACAAATTCCTGGAGGTAGATAAGTTTCCTGGGAGAGAGGAGAGACTGACAAGGAATCAATCTGCCTGAGGAACTATGTGTTGGGAAAAGGGGACTACTCAAACTTCTTGAGAAATACTGGATATAATATCTGATCCATCACTGTTACAAGAAGACCTAAAATACTATTACAATCTTCCAATTAAAGTAAAAGCTTATAAAGGCCACGTTGTAAATTAAGTTTTGGTGCAAGTCTGCCTCAGAGAAGGTTTGATGTGTCAATGAATATATCCTGTAATTATTTCCCTATTCTTCAAATATATCATTGGAATATATGGATACTTAGCACCTGGAAAAAACTTCATGTTGATTACTTTCCAATAAGCGCCCCTATATCACAGATAAAATAGAAAATCAGAAGCAAATCATTTTAAAAGGAATTTCAAAGATAAAAGCAATCATAAAAGATATGAAGTATTCAAATTTCCCATAATAATGCTATTTAATTAATTGGTCTGATTCATGCAAAAAAAAAAAAGATGGATTATAGCATGTAACTATGGACTACTATAATCTCACTTAGGAAGGATCCCCAATGGAAACTTCAATGCAAAATATATTAACTTTACTATATTAAGTTTCAGAGTCTCTAGCAATTGGTCTGTAGCCCTTCTTCAAGCCCACACTGGCTGTTGCCCTCCAATGTCAACAGGTCAGCACAGGAATCTGGACTAACCATCCATGGAGACTCTCAACTCCAGACCCCACTGAGGGCTACTAAGGCAAGAAAACCAGGACCCAATTAGTGTGCCATACGTAAACAAGAAGGACACTGAGATGAAGCCCTTACCACTCCCAAAAGCGTACAGAAATAGAAAATCCCATCCACTATCCTTGAAGGCAGAAAGTCCAAACAGATAAAAGAATGAGAGAGCCAGGGGAGTCCTGAGCTGGCACTCCAGTTGCCCCCTCAGGAGCACCGGCTAACATTGGACATAGGGAAAAGCCTGTCAAATTTAGTCAACATCAGTGCCACTTAGCCAGTTCTGAGCACCAGATCTGGCAAAGTCAGTCACAAGAGTTGTAAAATCATAGGGGTATTAGGGAAGGCCCAAGAACAGGCATTCATAGACCCATTAGAACATAAGTTGGATGAACACTTGCTCGCCCACCCACCCACTCCTTCCTGCATGCCCCAGAATGCCCTATACCCCTGCTAGGAAGAGATGTCTTATATAAATTGGGGGCTACTATCCTCCTAATAAGAAACAAACTGGAGACTGGCATCCCCTTAGATGAAGGGCACAAGATGATAATGTTAATGGTTGAGGAAAAACTTCCTTGGAGTAAACCTCAAGATTTGGGCCCAGAGATGAGTGGACTGAGCTGTGGGAGCCAGTCCAGTGATAGCATGCCTAAAACTGGACATACATGGCCCAATGGAAAACAGTACCCTCTCCATAGGGAAGAATTTGTGGGGCATTGTCCCTGTGATGCAAGACCTAATTGGCCAGGACCTTAGTAGATCACGACAATCAGTGTGTAATACCACCACTGTCCCCATAAAGAAACCCAATGGGGAATACTGACTGGGACAAGACCTCAGGACAGTCACTGAAGCCACCGAGTATATACATCCAGTAGTCCCTAATCCCTATACCCTGCTGGCCTCTCTACAGTCCACATGGACCTGTATTCTGCATTAGATTTAAAAGATGCCTCCTTCTGTATTCTGTTAGCCTCAGAGTCACAAGAAATGTTTGTTTTAGAGTGTCAGAACCTGAACATGCACAAAAATAACACTGCTGGCCAGTTCTACCCCAAGACTGCAAAAATTTCCCCACAATTTTAGGGCAAACTTTAGCTAAAGACCTCAAATATCTACATGTGGAGTTGGGAACCCCTCTCCAGTATGTAGATGACATTCTGATCCCAAGTCCAATATAACTGGTTAGCTGAGATCATGGTAAACCTTGGCATGAAAAGCATAATCAGTCAGATAATTGAGACATGCCCTACCTGCACAATACACAACCCCAGCACCAGACCCCCAAGAGTCCTCCCCAGATAAGGCCCATTCAGACCAGGGGGACACATCATGGAGAAGATTGTCAGATTGACTTTACTGTCATGCTAGTACTGAGCAATGTCAGGTATCTCTTGGTGTCTTGGTGCTAATAGACTCATTTTCTGGATAGATAGAAGCATCGCCCTCCAAAAAAAATAAATAAATAAATAACTGAAATGACAGCTGAAGTCGCTCAGGTGTTACTATAAGAAATAATCCTCAGGCTTGGGCTCCTGGGATCCATACAAAGTGATAATGGTCCAGCATGTGTGCCTCAAGTGATGAAGGGATAACCGGTACCCTAGGCATAAACTAGATCTTGCTCTCAGCCTAGAGATGCCATTCACCCTGGAAAATAGACAGAACCAATCAGGCCTTGAAACTAGCCTTAGCCAAGCTACGTCAGCAAAACCAAGGAAATTGGATTGTGTCTTCCAATTGCCTGACTGTGCGTGGGTTAGCCCCAAGGAATAAGTTAAAATTAAAGGCATTTGAAATCATATATAGTAGACCCATTCCCCAAGCCTGTAAAGAAGAGACACCTTAAGCCCCTTGAAATGACACAACTCAAGTTTGCTCTCCAGGCAGGAGAAACCAGAAAAGCCCTCACGGGATATGATGAGCAAGTGCTGCGCAAATAACCTGGCCCTGCACCCCCTCCAGCCAGGAGACTGGGGGCACCTAAACACCTGGAAGACAAGCCTGCAGAATCAGCTCACTCTTAAGTGGAACAAACTCCACTAGGGCATCCTAGCCACCCATTCTGCCCAAAGCTGCAAGGGGTCACTCCATGAGGACATCACACTGGAGTGAGGATGGCCCCTGAGTACCAACCTCCAGAGAGACAACCTGGGGCAGCAGACCCCGTGACTATGCGTGTGACCGTCTCTCTCACAGGAAGCTTCTCTTCTGAAAAACAACAAAAGTGTGACCAGGGAGGGTCAGGCCCCGGCAGCGAGCCGCAACGACAGGGCACACTCGCCTACAGGCAGAAGGCCTAGACGCTTTCACGTCCCCGTGCATCTGAAAGTGCCCGGTGTCCTTTGCCTCCTGAAGCTTAGACAAACACGGGCTGCTCAGTTAACACGAACAATTAGGCTGAAGTCTGGTGACGACCAACCATATATCATAGGCAGCTGGGGGGAGTTCCCCTCCACCGCCTGGGGTCATGATGATGCCCCAAATCACCAGGAAGCAGTCACAGGAGATGAACCTGTGCCCCACCCCGACCCTAACACCCCACAAGAATGAGGAGCAGGACAAAGGAGGGATCTGTCATCGGCAAAGCCCAGTAACGGCCCATTAACGATTCCCGGGAAGCAAAAATAGAATCTGGGTAATAAAATAAAGTCTAACCTTTCTTTTCCTTTGTGCCATGTCTGGTTCCACTTGTTCCTGCGGTGTTGCATGCAGAGGTCTCCACCCGGCACCTCAGAGCAGGGGTCCTGGTGTGAAACTGCTGCCCCGGCTCCTCAGCCCGGCGGGCAGCGCCCAGGAGCGCCGAGCATGACGCTGCAATTCAAGATGGCGCCGCGGGCCGTGTGCAGAGATGCTGCGCCGGGCCATGCGGTCTGGAGCCTCGAACTGCGCAGCTGCAGAGGCCCTGCGATGGCTCCGCCCCCTGCCCGCCCCGCTGACGAGAACCCCGCCCTCAGCCTGTCCGTCTTGCAGCGCTTATGCGCTAGAATACCGGCTCACTCCTCTGTCCTTTAAGCAAAGACTAAAGCTTTTCTTTGCTTCTTAACTGAACCCAGTCTCAGTCTACTGCCTTGAACAACAGGGGCAGGAGGACACTCAGAGCCTGATTCAAAGGCTCGGTAGCAATATCACATTTAACATTTTAACCACAGGAGTAGAATGTGGTAAAGGTGATGTGCAAATCCTGAAGCTTGCCTTGAGAGGCCCGAAAGACTTAGCTTTTGTAAAACAACCACTGTCCTGAAACAACCCTGGGCTTATGGAGCTCAATACATGCTGCTGGAAAACAGAGAGATAACTCAGGTACCTAAGATAATTGCCAGTGAATGAGGCTGTCTTGGAGGCATCTGCTCCATCCAAACTATCAGAGCGTGACCAGGTAAAACCAATAGAAGAACCACCCAGCTGAATCCAACCCAAACTGCAGAACCATAATCGAATAAAGGGTTTTTATTTTAAGCCTATAAGTTTTGGTTTTGTAATTTGAAACTACTAATTTTTGATTAAATTCTGTGGTTTTAAGCCACTAATGTTTTGGCTTAGTGATGTTTGCCAACACATAGCAATAGATACCTTACATACACAAGGCAGAAAGCGGAAGATAAACACGAAAGTTTCACGGGACATACATAGAGTTCTGAGGAGACCTGTGGTCTGAGAGATAGAGTCTTCCTCCATAAAAAAGAAATGTGTTCCACTGTAATTGACTGTTCTTCAATAAATAAAAATTTAATTTAATTTAAATTTAAACAAATGTATTCTATCCAATCTCTTACCCCTAAGAAAGAGACAGAGAATTTCATGGGTGTTTAAATTTGGAGATAACAGCCTGTATGTTGGGGTGCTACTCTAAATCATGGAGGATTGATGTGTGGGGACTGGATACAATTTTCAGCAGAATCTGCTGGCATGGACCAAGCAAGAGAGAGTTGAGTCACTTTTGGATGAAGCAAATTATCACTTGCAAAGTTAAGAAACAGAGAGCTAATAGCTGAGTGTGAGAGAGATCAAGCTGAAGTGGTTGGAGGAGTAAGATGATGACTATCAGTTACAGCTCTGAGAACAGCTGCCGCAGTGGGGAACACGGCTTGATTTTCTCACCCCAAGTAAGTCCCCTGAAGTAATTAGAAATGAACACCTTACTTTTTCTGTTTTCTTTTTTTTTTTTAAATTGAGCTATAATCGGTTTACAATGTTGTGTCAATTTCTGGTGCACAGCATAATTTTTCAGTTATACATGAATATATATATATTCATTTTCATGTTCTTTTTCCCTGTAAGCTATCACAAGATCTTGTATATATTTCCTGTGCTACACAGTATAAACTTGTTTATCTATTCTATATATACCTGTCAATATCTACCAATCTTGAACTCCCAGTCTTTCTCTTCCCACCTCCCCCCTGGCAACTACAAGTTTGTATTCTATGTCTGTGAGTCTGTTTCTGTTTGACCACCTTCTTGAAGAAGTTTGTCTTGTACTTCTGATCTCTCTCCTTTCATAGAAAAAGGTGATGTATTTTACTCTCCCACAATATCCTGTATCATTAGAAAATATAAACAGATATACATGGTACAAGGGTGAACTGTACTGGACTTCATCTTTGCATCACCCATTTTCCTGGACTTGCCTTGCTTGTAGCTAGAGATTCCCTAGCAGTGGCCTTCACTTCACCCATGACATTGAGAGACCACAGGTGAAAAGACCTTTGGAAACTATTCTCCATCTTCATGTCTCTTATGGTCATGACCTGACAGGACCTGGGCTCACACCTATGTGGACACTTCTGGAATCCTCCTCAGAGATTCCTTGTTGCTTCAGAGGTGGTAGCTACTGCATGACATGATCGGAGCCTAAATATGCTCAGTGTTTTCGCATCAAACTCCCTCCTGCTCTGAATGCCCCTGGTGCTGTTTGGACTCTGTCCTTTCCTACAACTGCAGGAAATGTCCAGTGACATGGCCAGAGACTGCAGAGAAATTGGCCCACTGTGAGGTGAGTTTTGGCCAGTGGGAAAGGGGTGTTAATGAATATATTGTTGCCTTTCCTAGCTATTTACAAATTGTTTGGAAAATAAACATATAGCCTCTATTAAAAGGTCCAGCGAGATCAAGAAATCAACTGTAGTAGGCAGCTCATAAGTGCCCTCAGAAAGTATGAAACAGTAATATTATTTTCCTTTTTGGACATTGTACTAAAAAGGAAGAAGGAGGTGAGACGAAAGTAGGAAGTAGAAAGAAAGTAAAGCAAGAATGAGGGGAAAGGAAAGGGTAGAATTAGGAAAGGAATAAGAAAAAATATTAATCGTCAAAAGTCAACCTTAATGGTTTGAAGTCAAACAGTAAAAGAATGAAATTCTGCACTATGATCCATTCCAGGTATAGGTTGAAAGTGAAATTTTTCCCATCAGTTTCTCCAGAAATCTGCAGAGATTCAATTAAAAATAAAAACAGTGAACCCCTATAGTACTGTTGAATCCACTATTTTCCAATCAAAAGGAATTTCAAAAGAGTAGAACAATTCAAAATAAAAAAATACCTTCAAAAATAATTTTAATTCATATGTTATATTAAATATCAACTAATTTATATTAAATACATGTAAATATATATGCACATTATTCCAATAAACAAGAAAAACAATGATAAGACAATTACATATCTCTGTTTGCTGCAATGCTTTGGATTAGTGCTATGGTTCTAAATGCAAAGATTAATTGGTTTTTAAATATAGCAAGTTAAAGTTTTTTATTTTTTTTAACAAGTTGAAAAGACATCTAGAAATTAAAGCTCATTTTTAATTCTCTGAAGTGGCCCTGATTATGGAGGGAGACTTTGGGGGAAAGGCTTCCCCCAGGGTCCTTGACATTTTGTAGCATTCTCTTTAAAATGACCTCATAAGAAGAATAGAAAACAGTATTTGTTGCCAAAGGCACTGTGAAATGGCAGATTTCACTTGGTGAGAGACAGACCAGGAACAAGATATGACTTCTACTAACTTTTGAGTTTTTAGGGGCAATGACACTCTGAAATTAATTATTTACAAAGAGATTCTTAAGGCATCACTCTTAACTTTATTTTGGACAGTTGCACCCAAATTATCTCAGGAGAGGTAGGAAAAGAAAGCAAAACTAGGGTCGTGGACAATACTGGTGAGTTTTTATTCTTCTAAAACTAATATTAAAGTTTTGTGGAAAGGGTAATTTAATCAAATTTATATATTTTGAATGCTTGTAACATAATTGCAAGATACTAAGAAATAAGGAGAGAATAAAAGGTTTAAGTTGATGAAGTGCATTCATACAAGATGATGAGATAGGACACTTAGGATTATGAGTAAGAAAATGCCAATAATTTTAAAAGAAAGTGAGATGTTACCATGTTTGAAATGCTCAGGAAATGGAGGAAGGAATTCTTTGAGACACGTCTTAATTCAGGGAAAAAGAAGTGTTCCTCTTGAATCTTAGTGTATAGACGTTGGAGGTGCAATTGCCAGGCTTGTGTTTAAATGCTCAGTTTCTCCTGGATGCGAACCTGGTAACATAATTCACCATTGTCAAAAACTGCTATGTCTTGAGCTCTCTTAAATTGAAGGGTTCTCTCAGTGGAGAATAGTTTTGTTTTTTGCTTTTGATCCAAAGCCAAAGGAGGATGAGCATGTAAAAGCAGGGAGATGTATTTGAGTGTGAATTTGAATTATTATTATTGCCACTGCTATTAGCACCATTATTATTATTGTTGTTAGAACAGGCAGATAGCTAGATATGAGCAGAGAAAGGGGAACACAGACCAAAAGGCAGAAATTGGACAGAAAAAAGGGCCACAGGCCAAATGCTGGAAACCACACATCATGTAAGCACCAGGGGTCCCTGGGCAGAGAAAGAAAAGCAGGAACCTCTAGGTTGATAAGTGGTCACACCTTTGAGGGTGATAAGTGTCCCAGAGGCCAATGAAGAAAGGTAGGAAAAGGTAGGAATCTCCAGTGTCTGAATGTGCCCTTTTGCTCATTATGCCCTCATTTCAATAAAATTAGCCTTGCAGATTAGAACTATCATCATGCACAGAAGCCATGACACTTCCAATCCAGACTAAATAAGGACAAAAATCCCTCCTCTCTTCAGTAAAGTGAAGTTGGGATGAAAATCTGGGAATATGACCTCGGCCCTTTCCTTCCTAATGAAGGGGGCATATTCTGCCCATTCATTTTTACATTCTAGGCAACCAACTTGCCAAAGAATCTCAGGGTAGCCACTCACCTGAGCCTGCCCACTCTCCCCTTGATAAATTATCTCTTCCCTTAACAAATTCTCACTGTGTTTTTTTTACTACATCTTGTCTCAGAATTCTTTCTAGGATGCAAGAAGAACCTGGAACACCGGTTACATCCACCAGCAGCATTATCATTATTTTGTACTGTATAAGAGAAGGCACACCGGTAACGATCATTCCAACAAGTCTAATACGCAGATCTAGTTTCCCAAAAGCTGGGAATGCCAGGCACCACATCGCTGCAAAGGGCAGCTGAGAGCACAGAGCCCATTAGGAACTGTAAGCTCTGAACGTGAGAGATTGCTGGGGGATGTGTCCTTAGGCGGACAGAATTCCTGATAATATCAAAGACACCGTGCCATCCTATGCAACCCTAGAACTAAAGGAGTCATTTACATCTTTGGCTTGATTTGAAGAATAACTTGTGAGCCCCTTTAATCAAAACTATTCCGCAGTCCCCTCTCCACACATTCATTTCAGCGACCTCACTAGAGTGTCTGAATTTCCTCCACTGAAGAGTCACCCATTAAATTTGAATATGAAGTGGTGGTGAGGTTAAGTGCAGAATCATTTTTTCCTTTGTCTTTTTATTTATTCATTTATTTTAGCTAACAGACAAATATTTAAATTACCAAGACAAAGCAAATCCTCGGGAATCCTCAAACACTGAGTTTAAGGTGAGATCTCCCTTCCTTTCCTTTCAAATCAAACAAGGTTTGATGTGTCTCCAGCAGTTTCTTCTGTCACTTTATCTTCTTTTGCCTCTGCCTCCTTTTCAGGGTTTCATGGCTATTCCAAGATGAAAGAACTGATTTAATTTCATAATAGAAATAACGGTCAATATTACAGATGAGAGTGAAATTAAGACTTTCTCATTTTGCAAATGGGATAACAGATGCTCCATGAAACTAAATGATTTATCTTAGAGTTACAGCACCAACATCTCAGAATCAGATTTGTATCATCTTGGTTCTCTTTTTACTACAACACACCACTCTTTTATTTTTTAACATTTTTTTTATTAATAGTCATTTTACAATGTTGTGTCAAATTACAACACAATACTCTTGAATGTGAGAGATTGACATTAAATAGGGGACTGAAAATTCATGTACACAAAGATCAGAGTTTAATAAGAAGGAAGACCTGCAATGTCACCCAATCTTAACTACCTGAGTGCTCATGGCAATATTCAGAAGGGAAATGTGGGCTTATGTTTTCATTTCCATGTCAAAAATAAGATGAACATTTTCAAAATATAAATGTTACCATATCCCCAAATTCAAAAGGTGATTCAAATTTAGGTTACATGCCTTGGACAGATTAGAAGAAAGCAATTTGTTAGAAACAGATGAAAGAACCTTCATGGAAGATGAGGGAGGTGAAACACTTGGTTAGATGTGTGACTTAAAGGATTTGTTTTGTTTCTCTGGACTTCGATGTAAATGAATGGACTATCATATTGAAATAAGATGATCAGAATTTGTGCATTTCAATTTCTTTAGGTATACATGCCAATTAGTAGTAAGTACACATTTATCTATTTTTAACTATTCCAATTATTCATTTGTTTTGAGTTAGAAATAAATATTGTTGGTCCTTCTTATGTTTTTTTTTTTTTTCCAGGTAATTTAAGTGCCTTTTGGGAACTTTGCCTGCCAGACTAATTCCATGGAAAAAATAAACAATGTAACTGAATTTGTTTTCTGGGTTCTTTCTCAGAACCCAGAGGTTGAAGAAGTTTGTTTCGTGGTGTTTTCTTTCTTCTAGACTGTCATTCTTCTGGGAAACCTCCTCATCATATTGACAGTTTATGTGGGACATCTTTTCAATTCTCCTATGTATTTCTTTCTCAACTACTTGTCTTTTGTGGACATTTGTTATTCTTCAGTCACAGCTCCAAAGATGATCGTTGACCTATTAGCCAAGAGCAAAATTATCTCCTACGTGGGGTGCATGTTGCAACTCTTTGGGGGACATGTCTTTGGTTGCACTGAGATCTTCATCCTTACTGTGATGGCCTATGATCGTTATGTGGCTATCTGTAAACCTTTACACTATATGACCATCATGGACCAGGACAGATGCAATAAAATGTTGCTGGGGAGCTGGATAGGTGGGTTCATACACTCCATTATCCAAGTGGCTCTGGTAGTTCAACTACCCTTTTGTGGACCCAATGAGATTGATCACTACTTTTGTGATGTTCACCCTCTGCTGAAACTTGCCTGCACAGACACATATGTGGTTGGTGTTGCTGTTACAGCCAATAGTGATACCATCACTCTGGGGAGCTTTGTCATCTTGTTAATCTCCTTTACTGTCATCCTGGTGTCCCTGAGAAACCAGTCAGCTGAAGGCAGGCACAAAACTCTCTCTACCTGTGGCTCCCACATCGCCGTGGTCATCATCTTTTTTGGTCCCTGTACTTTCATGTATGTGCACCCTGATACTACCTTTTCAGAAGATAAGATGGTGGCTGTGTTTTACACCATTATCACCCCCATGTTAAATCCCCTGATTTATACATTGAGAAATGCAGAAGTAAAAAGTCCAATGAAAAAACTGTGGAGCAGGAGGGTTTTATGGGAGGCTAATGCTAAATAGAAGTAGAAATTCAAGGTGGATGATCTTAAATTTTCCATTCTGCACAGTGAAAACAATAACAACTTCACAGGGTTGTTTTTTTTTCTTTAAGGAACAGATGAGAGAATAAAACATTCTACAGAAGTATGTTATGATTTATCATTATTATTGTTGTTCTAATTCTTCATAATCAGATGATTTTCTGAAATATCTAGGACAAAGAAATCTTATTAAACTTGGATTTCAGGATGATCATACTCAGCATGACAATTTCCTCCTTGCCCTTTTTCCCTTTTTTCATTTTCTTTAAAGAATGAGAGTCTACTGTGAATTACCTAAGGCTGTTTTATGGTGTTTAGAACTGTGAGCACTCGATACAAGTAGTTTGTATGAATGAAAGTATACAGAAACAGTGGCAAGGATCTGAGCTAAGGCATCCTGATGTAAGTTCTCCAAAACAGTGAAAACAGCCTCATCTGGTTGGAATGGGGAGACAGGGAAGGTATGTACAGAATCTCAAAGAGATGAAACACAGGCTTAGAAAACAAAAGGCCTGTTCTCATCCTCTGGGCTTGGGGAAAAGTTCTTGCTTTTTCTACAACTCATTTTCTTTACCAGAATGATAACTAAATTGGAAAAACAAATACCTCTAAGATCCCCATTTTCACTGTAGCATCCCATTAATGTGCTTCTGCTGACTGACTCTCACCTTTAGTTGCCGTCTGTAGCTAGCACTCTTTATGTATGTAAAGCACTAACAAGAAAAGCTGGAGAAACTAAATAAAAAACAAAGACACCTTTGATGAATACATGATTGTGTCTCAATCAACAGGGTCAATTTGCTGAAATTTCCTCCATATTTCCTCCAATATTTGAACCAGCCAGCTTCACTGAAAATAGTGAGCCATTTATCACTGCTCGGCTAACATAACCTGATTTCCAGCTGTGGATCCACATTTACTCTGGAGAAATAAACATGCATTTCTTAAGTGAAATTGTAACAGAGGAGAACAAATCCTATTTCATATTGAATCTATTCCTTTAGCTCTAACATTTGTGCTCTGTTCCCTGTGCTTAGTCATGCTGTCCACACCTTTTGTAAAAGACTGTTGCCTATACCCTGAAATACAGAGGATAGCCCATTTTCAAGGCTCTGGTCTTTAAAGGTATAATACTTTTCCATTCATATAGAAATAAGTTGCAAACATTTGTCTTACTGGAGGTTCATAGGAAGATTGTGACTAGACCTACCAGGACAGCTGGAAGAACAAAGGATTCCAGCACCAAGAAGTCTGCAACAACCAGCCACACCCACCCCTTTTTTAGTACAAGTTTGATAAGATGGTTCTTTGGGATACTAGTCCACTATCTTCTCAATCTGCTGAATTTCCAAATAAAGCCACTATTCCATAACCCAACAACTCATCTCTCAATCTATTGGTTTGTCATACAGCAAGTAGTATGGGCTTGAATTCAGTAACAAACTGAAACTCACCCTGATGACACAATCCTCCTTCACTTCACCCAACCTGAGCTTTATTTTTCCACAGCAATAAACACATCACTGACTATCTCTCTGCTATTGTTTCATTCATTGTTTTACAAGTATGATTATTCAAGTTATTTCCCATACCTGGGTATGTGTTTACAGTTGTGGGGGGTGTGTGTGCAGCACAAACATATTATGTCAAGGACTATGCATCGTTAGTGCTTTAAAGAGTAATCTCTGATGTTGGAGTACTCACAGAATAAAAGGTAAGAAAGATCAAAAGGCAGCAAGACATCTGGACTAGAAGATATAGTTAAGAAACCCTTGCCCCAGACCACAGGGATCCGTGTGTATTATCCTCAACTTGGACATATACTCACTGGATCTCTATGAACTTCTCTTTGCTCAACTTAAAGAGGTGATTAGGTTCTCAAATTTATCTGATCATTGAAATCATCATGAGAGGTTTTTGAACCAATAACGGCATCTATTCAAAGAGTTTCTGATTCAGTCGGCCAGTGTTAAAGGGTATAAAAAAATCAGTATCTTTAACAATCTCCTCTGGAAATTTTTAAACAGGCAGTGGTGCATCTAAGATCTTAGATTTGGAAACACTGGGACTAGGTGATACTGGATGTTCTTTGAGCACAAGGGGTTTATGAACAATGAAACCCAAAGAGCCCTAACTTCAGATGTATATTCCCATCCGTTCTCCTATAACTTGAACTGAACTTAAGAAACTGTGGAATAAATAAATGTTATCTATTTGATAAGTTTTGTCCAAGATACTCTTTCCTTTGTGTCTCTCCACTAAAGCCTTAACTATTAAGGAATAGTAGTAATATTGATGGTCTCACGTCCCTAGCAAGGTAAAAGGTGACAGATTCAATACTCTCAAAGACCAAGAAACAGAACATATAAAATAGTATTCAAGTTTCTAACAGTGACTTTATAAACTTACTCCTGTTCAGAAAACTTCCTCAGAGTCAATTCTAATCAGAAGAGCTCAGAGAGTCTGCTCTTCGTTCCTTGGAGAGAGGTGGCCAAGAATCACGGCAACTCAGACTCTCCCCAGTTTCACTAGGGGTGACTCTTGTCAAGAAGATCACCGAGACTTGATCCGTGGATAGCACGATCAAGCTGTAGACATGGGGGTCCTGAGGCACCTTCTTGATACTTTGGTGACTCCAGCCTCCAGGTCTCAGGTGATCCTAGATGACATCAGAAGTCTCTTCCAATCCATAAGGCTTGAGGATTCTTGTATAAATTAAAGAAACACCTCAATGTACCAAAAGTGATTTTAGCTTATGCTTTCCAGTTGGTTATACCTGTGTCTTAGTCTAATCTCCCTTATTTCTCCCTAATATGAGGTCCTGCCTGAGTGGAAATGAGACAGATTTGCATAGTATGCATGATGGAAGAAAACATCAAAATATACTATCAGCATGAGGAACAGTGAGGACTGACAAAAGGCATCCCAAAACACCCATCTCTTTAGCTATGTGCCTTCTCAAATTCATGGCCTTTCACATACTGGGAGATTTTCCAAATTGCACATTTACAAAGACTGTCAGTTTGCTTACTCATGAAGACTTTTAAAAAGAGATGATAATTATAATCATAGAATTACATTTATGGGATTGAACAAATGTTCATTATCCATTTTGAAACTTCTAATTACCACCAATAAAGTACTGAGTATTAATTAGAACAACTTCTGGAAGTATAGTGTGAGTATTATTTGTTGGGAGATAGTTGGTGGGGCCAGTGATGTGAGTTGGTAAGAAGAATTTATCAGAAAGGGAGGTGTTTAAGAGCAAGGAAAAGGTTTAATTGTTATGTTCCTATAGGCAGCAGCGGGTCATACAGGCAAGAGGTGCCTGCGTGTCCTCCAGGAGGAATGTGCAGATTCTTTTATTGGGGAAGGGGTTGTGAACATAAAGAAGTAGGGGAACAGCCTTCTGATTGGCTGTAATTGAGGTGAGGGACTGTGTTACACAGGAGGATAGTAGATTTACAACTCCAGTAAAATGGAGACACGGGCTGACAAATGAAGGTAGTGGAATTTATGATTCTGATAAGGCGGAGACATGAACTGTGACAGGTCAGCCTGAGCTACGGTGAGGCTAGTCATTTCCCATTTCCCAGCTGTTAACTGTGCTAAACAGCAGTCAGAAATTTACCTCCCAAAGAGGAGCAGGACGATGCCTAAGGGCCAGAAGCTGGTGGGGGTGGGGGGAGTCAAAGGGCCTCAGCAGGCATCAGTTGGCACCTCAGTCTTATTACATTCTATTGAATTATTTTAGAAGAGTGATTTGTTAATGTAAAAAAAATTAAAGTATAAAACACTTGTAAAATTTTTGGCATTTTTAAAAATTATTGAGTGGAAACCTCAAAACTATGGAAGTTTTTAGGGCCACTCTGTGAGAGATGTTGCAGTCAGGGTATCTGTTTCCTAAAGGAGGTCACAATTGCCAGACCATGCTGCCTTTACAATTTGCCCTGACAAGAGTTCTCTGATGCCCATCTGTCAGGGTTATGAAGGGCAGAACATTCCAGAATGTCAGTCACAAGTTCCAGAGTGTCAGAGCTGGAAGGGATCTGGAGATCATCAGATCCACTCCCCTTGTACACAGTCTCAGAAAATTAAAGTGACAGAAATTGGTAACCAAGCAGGATCTTGTGGGGCCTTCCCAGGACAGGGCCCTCCCCCATATCCTCTGCTGTAGCTCAGCTCTGAAGAACCCAGGTAATAGTATCTCCTATAGATTTCCTGAGTTTTTCAGGTGCTAAAAACCACCACCAAAGGGGAGAAGTTAACTACCTGATGATCATGAGCATGCAGCCCCAGACCTTCTGGCACCTAGGGGTTGATAGTGTTGACAGCCCTGTTACTTCAACATCAACCAATCAGAGAACTATGCATGAGCTAATCATATACCCTGCACCCCTCCTCCCTTACCTGGCCTTTAATATGCTTTATTGAAACCTTTGGGGAGTTCAAAGTTTTCTTGGGCATAAGCCACTTCATTCTCCTTTCTTGGCCCTGCAATAAACTTTCTCTGCTCCAAACTCCAATGTTTCAGTTTCTTTAGTCTCATGGTGCATCAGGCACTTGAACTTGCCTGAGGGGTCATCTGTCTTCATGGCTTGCAGCTTTTGATGACAGCACACCACCTATCTGCACCTAAAAGATTTGTCAACGTTACAGATTCTGTGATTAGAGCCCAGTCCAGCAAAGGGTGCAAACACCAGAGGCTTAATCTCCCTTGAGAGAGTTTATCCCATCACCACACTTTCCTCATGGCATTCCTCATGTCTGTGTTTCTCAGGGTGTAGATAAGAGGGTTGAACATGGGGGCAGTCATAGTGTAAAACAAGGCAAAAATCTTGTCATTACTGACAGAAGCAGCCATGGGGACATAGGTGAAGATGAGGGGCAAGAATAAAGTGAACACAACAGTGATATGTGAGCCATAGGTGGAGACGGATTTGCGGAAGCCCTCAGAGGAGCAGGTCCACAGGATGATGATGTAAGAGATTACCAAGGCAACAAAGGTTAAAATGGACAGCACCCCTGTGGTGGTGATGATTGCAATTACCAACAGACTAATGTCGGTACAGGCCAGCTTCAGCAAGGGGAATATGCCACAAAAATAGTGGTCTATCTGACTGGGGCCACAGAACAGAAGCTGGATAATAATCAATACTTGCATGATGGAATGGACAAAGGCGCCGACAGCAGATGCCATTATGAGGCCATAGCACACCTGTCTGTTCATGATGACCATGTACTGAAGTGGTCTGCAGATGGCTGTGTAGTGTTCATAGGTCATGGCCACCAAGATGAAGATCTCAGTGGCACCAAAGAAGTGAGCATAAAACATGTGGGCCATGCAGCTGTTGTAGGAGATGGTCTTCTGCTGGGCCAGTAAGTCAGTGATCAGCTTGGGGGCCATGGTGGAGGTAAAGCAGACATCCGTGAAGGACAAGTAGCTGAGGAAAAAGTACATGGGCTGCTCTCTGAGGCGGCTTCCCCTGATGGTGAGAAGAATGAGCAGATTTCCAGAGAACATCGCAATATAGCAAAGTGAGGACAACACACAGCAGGTGACCTTCACATTGTCATCACTGAAAAGCCCCCAGGAGGATGAATTTTGTGATGTTTTTATGTCCCATTGCTTCTGTGGGTGTAAGCATTTAGAGGGGGATGTTAGTATATCTGAAACATGCAACTTTTTGAAATGATTTATTTTAAAAGTCATTCATTTTTTCAGTAAATACATATTGATTGTTTCATATGAAACAATCACTATAATCAGCACTGAGGGTACAACAGTGTACAAAATACACACAAACTCTACCCATAAGTAAAGTTCATTAGAGCAGACACGCAGAGACGCCAACAGCACAAATAATTAACTCACTGTAATTACGATAAATTCCAAAGTCTCGCACTTACCAAGATCAGCAGGATGAGTATTTAAAAGATGAAACACTCAAAGTTTTGGGAGTCAATTTGGGGATGCAATTTCAGTATTGTCCCTTAAGGGTGATGTTTGAATCTCTGGTATATATGAAACAGCACTGACGTGATCGGTTCTTCAAGGGCAAGAAGGACCCTATAAGTCTTAGCCCTTCCCAGTCACTAAATCTGTGCTAAATCCTGAAAGCTCAGTCATGTCATTAGACTTCGTGATGTCATAATTTTAAATATTGATCCTCTGGATGATAATTTCAGATAATGCATTAAGAGACTTTTCCCTGAACATTTAAAAATCAAGGAAGAGATAAAGCAAGAATCAGAATTTTGGGGAAAAGGTAGCCCCATTGTATGGTCTTCTGGCATATTTATGGCTTCCTGAAATCAACCTTATTCCCCAGGTCATTTTCCAGTCTAACCCAGGAGATCTCATCATTCTTGCCCTTCAGTCACACTTTCTGACACATCCTTTTATGACGTCACCCTTGGAGGGGCAGATTGCATATGAAGATTCTTTTTCACTCAATCTCTTTCCATCACCTTGTATCTCTTTGAATTGAATCACTTTTCTTCCCAGTCTCATTATACTTCATGGGAACAAATCCTTGAATATTTTAGTTAAAAAGGAAATATTTCTTTGGTGCAAAATATAACACAAATCCCTTACTTCCTTTCTGCAACCTGATCTAAAATGTATCAAAAAACTACTAAATTCAGTTTTATATAAAAGATAAAACCTACACATTGAGAGCATTTGTCAGTCTGTTTATGAGCAGTTATAATAGTAATTGAACACTGAACTTTACTCCAACTGACTTTTTAAAAAGTCAATTTTTCCTAAATTAATCAATGTACTCAATAATTAAAACAAAAGTTCTAACAAAGTTTTTCATGAAATTTGATAATCTGATTCCAAAATTCAGAAAGAGTTAATATTCAAAGTAGTTAACCTAACTTATTAAAAGAAAGAACAAAAGGTACCTCCAAATCCCAAATTTCCAATTTACCCATCACCATTCACTGTTTCCTCCCTGGCAAATATGAGTCTGTTTCTATTTTTAAATAAGTTAATTTGTGTCATTGTTTTTTTTTAGATTCCACATAAAAGTGATATCATATTGTACTTTTCTTTCTCTTTTTGGCTTACTTTGCTTAGGAGAAAATTGAGAGTTCATGATTGGCAGATACTAACTACCATATATAAAATAGATAAGCAACAAGATCCTACTGTACAGTGCAGGGAATTATATTCAATATCTTCTAATAGCCTATAATGAAAATAATATGAAAAAGTATATATATATATATGTATAACTGAATCACTATGCTGTACACCAGAAATTAACACATTATAAATCAACTATACTTCAGTTAAAAAAAAGATACAGAAAATAATATATATTTTTAAAAAAGCACAAAAAGAATACACCTACCTTTCAAGGCTTAAGTACATTATATAACAATGGCAATTAAGCTGTTGGGAAAGACAGATCACTAGACTTGAACACAGTCAATATATAAACATATTTTATATATGTTTTTTCATATATATATGAATTTATTCTAAGTTTAATTTGAACTTTTAAATTGATGTGAAATAATAGACTTTTCAGTAACTAGTGTTAGGACTTTGAATTTCCCTCTATAGGAAAAAAATATCTCACAAGGCTCAAAAAGTTGTATTCCAGATGGTTGGAAGATACAAATGTATCAAACAAAACTAGAAAAAATATTTGAGAATTAATCAGAAATGATTTTTACTTTAGGATAGGGACTTTTTTTTTAAGCAAAGCACTAAATCAAATTCATGAAGAAAAATATAATACATTTACCTTTTCTGTATGACAATATCCCATATGGACAAAGTATTTCAAAAAGTAACAAAATGAGAGCAAATATAAATCCTACAAATCAAAAACATAAAGATGAGTAACTCAATTTCTAAAAGAACATAACCTTTTTTTCTAGGCAACATATGGAGAGGAAGTTACCATTAGCCAATAGGATATAGATAAAAATAGTCAATCTCATAAAAATCAGAGAAATTCAGATTAAACAATGAGATACTATCCTCACTCATCAATTTTGTAAAAATAAAATTAAAAAACCTCTCCATATAACATTTTGATAAGTGACCCAGTGGAATCTTCCCACAGAGCATGCAGAAGGTTATTTATTGCAGAATTGTTCCAATTTAGAAAATGGAAATAATCTAACTACCTCCAAATACAATGAAAATAAGGTGTGGTATGTTCTTATAATGAAAAACTAGGCAGAAATTTTAATGTTTGATCCATGTGGCACATCTACTATGATATGAATCACTAAGATATTTTTTAAATGGAAAATATAATAAAATGCACAGTATGAGGATTTGTATGTTAAAAAAAAAATCACACCCACTGAATACCATGTAGTTTCTATGAGACCCTCTGTGTTTGTAAAGTAATAGGAAAACATGTGGAAGGAAAGAGTCACTTCTCAGAAATAAAGTGATGATCAAAGGGGATATAGTGGTGTACAGTATCTTGATTTCTTTACTAAAGACAGTGTATATCAGTTATTACTTGCATACTTAAAGTTAATTTCCCCCTGCAGGAAACTATATTTAATACATTGTAAAATCCTATAGTGAAAAAGACTATGAATAGGAATATGTTTATATGTATGTACAACTGAATCACTATGATATGCAGCAGAATTTAACACGACATTGTGAATTGACTATACTTCAGTAAAAGTTCATTTTAAAGCTCATTGTTTGGTAACATGGTTTAAGAATACAATACATAATAAATGAAATTAAAATAATATATAAACCACAATTCTTTACTGGAATTCAGGAAACACATATAACTTGTTTCTCATTAGGTTCATCATTTCCTCAATTACTTTAGTAAATATAGACATGGATGTTATTCTGCAATCATTATATGCCATCAATTGTCATTAAAAAAATGTAAACAGACTAATGCATTTCTATCACCCTCACTCTGCTCCACAAGGAGATAGTCGGTATAAAGAAGCAGGAAACACATTTGTATATGGATCTATATTTATACTAATATCTGTATCTCTTCTTACACATATCTGGATTTGGTTTTCATATCAGCATTAAAAAGTCTAGTTATACTTTGGTAATTCTAATAGGATTTAAATAATTTCCAAGATCATTTGTTAAACCTAATAGCTATTATTATTGAAGACTCTGATTTCTCATGGCTCCTTGTTTTGCTGAACTAACACTGATTCTTATTACAAGTTGTAATGGAAGGAAACAATGCATTTGTAAGAGAAGAATTAGGGTGTGCTACATGAAAGATATCTGATATGTGATGGGCTCAACTGAAAAGACATCATAGTTAAAGCTGCTAATTAACTGAAAACATCAGCTCTACTACAAGTTCATTTGAAAAATCTAGGCTGGAGAGCATCCTAAAAGAGACAGTTAAGAGACTAATGTCCATCCTGCCTTACCATAATCTCTAAAAAGGAATTTTTAAAAAATGAAAAAAATAAAATAAAACCCAAACTAAACTCTGATTTTCAGGGTCTTCTTGGTTTCCTTAATCACACAGAAATGTTTCTTAGAAAACAAGACTAACTAATCTTTAACTCCTAAAATAAATTAGCAATTGTCTCCACTAGGGAGGCAAGTTATTATGTTAAGTGAGGGTACTTGAGTTAGACTAAATGAATTCTAATGTGTGGCCCACTTCTTAACAGTTGAATAATATTAGACAAATTGCATATTCTCTGAGCCTTGTTTTTTTTTTATGAAAATAGTAATAATACTAGCACCTACCACATGGGATTCTTGTGGGAAACCAATTAAAATATCCATATAAAATATTTCAGTATTGATATGTACATCTGATACTTTGCAAGAATTAACTGAATACTGACTCATTATCATAAAAGGACTAATACTCTATAAGTGTTTCACCATTTATAAGACAAGGGGAGCTCAGGGAATAAATTTTCTTCAATGAGTTTAACATGCCATTGAATATAGATTTCTAATGAAGTTACAAAATATTTTGACCACTGGCCACTACTGAAAGTCCCAACTACCAGGACAAGGGTTAGGTAACAGGATTTCTCACTTCACGGATGGAAGAACTAAAATCAAGGTAAATTTTTCTTCATGAAGACCACCAGAATCCTACAAAAGATAATCTGTCTTGTACAATTAGGAAAAATTGAATCAAACACTTCAAGAAGTTAATAATTTTATCCATATGTTTCACGTAGGTCATTTTATAGTTTTCTTAATTTCTTTCAATTTTAATAATATATGCATGATGTACCTTTGTTAAAGAAATAGTCATTAATTATATAATTTGCACTTCTCCAGCTGTAGCCTCATAAATTTCCCTCTGAACTACCTCTATTCATTTCAAATATCAGGGATTATTGCAAAATATTACAGAGCTGTGACAGAGGAAGCCAGGGAATAGAGTTTCAAGTCCTGATCTGAAACTCCCTGATTGTGTGATTTAGGAAAATGTCCCTCACATTTGATGAGTATCTATTTCCTGTTAAGAAAATGAGGAATCATAATTTTCATGCATTATTTTTCAGCTGCAAGGAGCTATTTTTTTAAATCAAGTGATTTACTAAATCATTTATCAATTCATTTTCATCAGCTTTATCATCTTTACTTATTTCTTATCTTATTTAATTGTTTAATAGTTTTCAAATATATATGGTTTTTTCTCATTGATTTTTCAATCCAAAATAGACTGCAGCACATTTCAAAATCCTCTAAACCTCCTGTCCTAGTGTCTAACAGTCCTAAGTTTGATACCACAATTTCAGGGTAGCATTCTTGCCATCTATCTGCTGTTACAGCAAACTTTAAGTTGTTTTGTGAACTAATGTCAAATTGTGACATGACACAATTTATATGCTTAGAAGCCTTTAAGGGTTGTAAAAGAAATAGTTATCAAGCAGATATATATTTTTAGAAATACATTTTTATGGAAAATTAATTTCCTAGGAAAAAAAGCAGGTAAGGATAGGTTATTCTACAGCTAGTCAAAGAGATGACTCTCTGCAGATGTACACCTGCAAAAGTAAAAATGGAAGAAAGAAAGAAAAGATGGAAAAAGGAAAAGAAAAAATGAAAACTCACATATATAGTATCAGCCAATTCCAATCAATATTTGAAGGGAGATCCTTGTCTTCTTGAACTCATGACAACATGTTAAAAAAAAGTATATATATATATATATTTGATTTAGAATATATATATATTCTAAATCAAAATAACAGATGCATCTCTTAGGGGAAAAAAAACAATGGAAGAGTATCATGCTTTGTATCTAGCTTTCAAATTATATTTAAAATAATAATATTTTAAAAACCACTTTCATGAATATTCAGAATAGGAATGAGGCTTACATCACAAAACTGCAGGGAAAATGTCAAATGCATATGGGCCTTTCTCTCTTCTTTTTTCCCTTCAGTACAATAATGTGCAGCAAGGTCGGCTCCCTAAATGCATAGGGTCTGGTGGCTCCTGGAGAATCTGCACTGAAAGAGGCAGGAAGCGTATTTAAAGGCACTGGAGGAACCTGTGAGCAACCTCAATGGCAAGCCTTATGATAATTCTTGGATACTGAAAATAAAAATTAACCCTGGTGATTTTAATTTGCTACTGCTTTGGCTTTTCAAGTGTGCTTTTAAGAATATATTATGTTAGATTGCTTCAAATGTATACTGTTAAATAACAATTATGGGTTTTTATACTCAGTAACCAAAAAGTTTTAAATTTAGTCTTATTACTTTCTACACAGGGAATAAACCCTAAAACATTCATTATATTTATTAAGAGTCTTCCTCTGTGTCCATTACCAAAGGCTAATTATTTATTAATGTTGAAGTTATTGAGATTTTTTCATAACAATTACTGGAATAAAGTAGAAACAGTAGAATTAATAGCTTTATTTTAACAATGGGCCTGGAGCTCTGAGTAACAACCAGTCAGTTGGGTTAGTTGACCTTTTCAAGGGCAAGCATAAGAATAAGCAATCTGTTAGCCTAAGTGCAGCCATTTATCAATTCTCCTTCACTTACACCACAAGACCCTCTCTCTAAATAAGGTCACATTCTGAGGTACTACGGATTAGGACTACAGTACATTATTTTCTTGGGGGAAACAATTCAGCTCATAATGACATCCAACTTCAAGTCAAGGGTGAGTGCTTTGTGTCAAAAACTCTTCACTCACCAGACAACATTTTAAGTGTAAAGGTTTCTTTTAAAAAAATATGTGTAATATTAGACAACATTATTTAAAGTTAATTAATTTTTATTTAAGGAATTTCATGTGTTGTGATTTTTTTCTCCAGTGCCCATCAAGTTCCTCCAAAGTCTGAGTCAAAATTTATCTTCAAGATAACACTTTTGAAAAGAACCTATACTTTTCTTTTATTTGAATATATCAGACATATAACATTGTGCAAATTTAAGATGTACAACATCTTGATTTGATCCAGTTAAATATTGTAATATGATTGCTATTTGAAAAAAATAAGAACTTACAAGCTGTATTGAGAACAATTTATATCAGTGAATGGAAGTTATATTTATTCTGCAATGCACGTGGAGAAGGGTTTTAAAAACACCTGTAATAAAGAGGTTTCTGACAATGTTAAAGTAAATAAATAAATAATTAGTTGTCATATCAGTCAGCCCACAGTTCTTTTAGTTGGGCTTCTTTTATTTCCCTGAATATAGATATACTGATGACATACTTCAAAAGTTTCCCCCGCCCTAAAAACATTGAGATCTAATTTCTTCAAACAATTTACTTTAGGGACCTCTAACTATGAATTAAGTTCATATCATATTCACTCCTAAGCTATCATACCTAAGAGTAGTACAGATTTTTAAGATATTGTCAACTCCTAAGATCAAAATAATAAATCATAATTTAGCACCTCTGTCTTGTAGGTCTTTTTGCTTTCTTTCCCCAGAGATCTAGTGCTTAGTTTTGTGAGTGAAGCTAACCACATCCTTACTCTGTGAGGCATTCCCCATGGTGTGAGTCTACAGAAAACAGTACTTTCTTTTTTGGAGCTTCCTCCCACTTACCCCTGGTTAGCTGTTTGGAAGCAATATAGAATGATGGAGGAAGTTTATGCACAGAATAAATAGCATTGCATGACAATTCTTTTAAATGAGGTGATAACATGGTATCTAGGCTAAGGGAGACTGTTCTTTCCTGTCTTTCAAGGAAGAGGAAGCGACTTATGACAACCAAGACAATGCAAGATAATTTTTGAGTTTGTGATTCTTATTCTTCTTCACACAAACGTGTATTTTAAACCTCAGAGTTCCACTCTTTCTCTATCAGAACACTGACTTAAACAAAAACATCATGGTGAGGTTGTACACTCCGTCATCTTTCAGCTTCTATAATCTTTATTATATAATCCTGGATAGAAATTTCATCATAATCTCTGTCTACAAGAGATATGGTGACAGTGACCATGGGAGCTCTATATTCAAAGCATGTCCAGAAGGTGTATTAAATAGAGTGTGTCTGGGGAGGTACCTAAGTTGTATCCAGTATACACCATTTTCATATTTTCCTTGTCTTTTCAAGAATTATTTATTTGGTGGGAGAGGCAATTAGGTTATGTATGTACATATGTATATATGTATTAATGTAGGTACTGAGGATTGAACCCAGGACCTTGTGCATGCCAGGTACACACTATACTACTGAGCTATCCTCTCCCTACTTCCTTGTCTTGATAGAAGACTTCAACTAAAACTCCACCAATGGGAATCTACTGCTATGTAAGCCTTGCAAGGGCAGAATCAAACTGTAGAATCTGTGATCAGTGATAAATTGTTTGAGATGGATTAGCCTTGAAATTTACAGAATCTGAAAAAAACAGATGATGCACATGTGTCCCTAGAGTTCATTCCCTTCCCACATGAAGAAATAGATAACCTTTT
This sequence comes from Camelus dromedarius, assembly GCF_036321535.1. Lineage (NCBI taxonomy): Eukaryota > Metazoa > Chordata > Mammalia > Artiodactyla > Camelidae > Camelus > Camelus dromedarius. Next base: position 9,306,463 of record NC_087470.1, on the reverse strand, counting down.
TCTCAAGCTAAAATTTTCTAAAGTTCTTGGTACAATAAAATTAATACAAATTTAGTCATCTTAATAAAATTTAATTATTTATAAATAGAAATAGAAGTTACAAATAAACAAAAATATTCATATTGAATTTTCTAACTGGATAAAAATACAATTAAGAAAATAAACTGAAGTGAGAAAGATTCTTAGGGATCATATAATTAGAGATTTCAGTGTTGATGGATGGTGACAAAAAGCGATATCCGTTCCCTTGCATAAATTTTCATCCCAATATCTGTCTTTCTTGACTTATTCTTTTTTTCTGGACTGTATTAAAAGACAATAATTTATGTCTGTGATGTAACTATCTTCCAAAGTCTAAAAACCCTCTTCTGAGTTATAACACTCTCTTTAATTTATGTTCAAATACCTAACCATCAGCTACATATACTCCTTACTTCTAGCTCACATAAATATACCTACCTTAGTCCAGAACATCTATGCTACAATCATAATAACCTAATACTATAAAAAAAAATTATAATGGTGTAATTCAAGAGAAAATTTAATATTTCCTACAAATCTGAAGGGATTATTTTAAGAGCAAAATCTAGTTTTTAGAAAAATAAAATTAATATGAAGTCTACCTCAACTGTCAGAAACTTCCTAAGGAAAAAAGACTCCTACAAAGTGGTGAAATTTTTCATCATATCCTATAACTGTTCTAGAAGAATCTAGGTAAACAAGATAAGAATTTGAAGTATAACCCCCCCCAAAGAATGGGTATTACCAAGATTATACATATCGTCCCTTAAAACATGAAGATTTTACAATTATTTGAACCTAGTGCTGCCTGCTGAGTTAAGAAAGACAACTAAGTTGAAGGCCCATGATCAGGCATGAGACCACAGGTTCCAGTAAATAAGCTGTTAGGGAGGAAAACCTGTCAGGCTGTGGCTATGAGCTTATAGAAGTGTAACTCTAAACAGAGAACACTGGAAGTCAATACAAAGAAGCACATGGAAAATTGATCAAAACCACCGTGCTATCAGTCAGGATAGAGAGGCAGAGAATATAGAAGAGAACATCAAAGGCAGTGTGTCTTACAGGACTGTTTCTTCCTAGTGCTGTGTCTTCTTCTACATAAAACTGACCCAACACTAACCAGCATATGAGTTTACATTGCCTTTTTCCTAAAGAAACTAATTCTCATGCCTCTAGTTAGGGTTATAGTAACTCTACAATAAGAAGATATTCTCTAAGGCTTTCTTTTAGAACAATCAAAACTATGGAAGAAAAGTTTGAAACTTCTATTCATCTTTTGTCATCTGAGATCACCTTTTTGCTCCACAATTTCCTCATGGCATTTTTCACTTCTGCATTTCTCAGAGTATATATCAGAGGGTTGATCAAAGGTGTTCCAAGTGTATAAAACACAGCTCTCATCTTATCCACGGAGAAGGTGGTTGCAGGGCGTGTGTATATAAACATACAAGGACCAGAGAACAGGATGACCATGATGATGTGGGAGATGCAGGTGGAGAGGGCTTTTCTCCTCCCGTCAGCACTGTGGCTTCTCAGAGAATGCAGGATAACAACATAGGAGGCCATCAGCACAACAAAGCTCCCTTGGCATATGGCCCACTGTTGGACACCAGGAGTAGGTTGGTCACATAGGTGTCTGTACAGGCAAACTTTAACAAAGGCTGCAGGTCACAAAAATAATGATCAATCACATTGGGACCACAGAAAGGCAAACTCAAGGACAGAAAATCTGAGCTGAAGAATGAACACAGGCCCCCACCCAGGCCAGGGCCATCAGCCCACCACAGACTCAATGGCTCATGTTGGTCATGTAGTGAAGGGGCTTACAGACAGCCACATAGCAGTCAACGGCCATGAGGATAAGGATGAAGATCTCCAGGTAGCCAAAGAAATGGGATGAAAAGACTTGGACTATATACATTCATTGAAAGAGATAGTGGCCTTCTTCAAAAGGGCATCCACATTCACTCTAGGGGCTGTTGAAGTAGAAAGGCATCAGATAAGGATAAGTGGAAAAGGAAGAGGTACACTGGACTCCCAAGTGCCTGGCTGGTCTTGATAGTAGTAATAATCAGAAAGTTACCCAACAGTGTCCCCAGACATAAAAGCAAGAAAGTGACAAATACGATTTTCTTTCTAACGGGATCCTGGGTCAACCCAAGCAGAATGAACTCAGTCACATTATTATTCAGCTGCATGATTTCATGAGTGAGGAGATGGGATGACTGTGAAATGGATTATCTGCAAAATAATAATAATTAATAATAATAATAATAATAATAATAATAATAATAAATAATTCATGATGTGATAATGATTTTACAGAATATTTTAAGCAAAATAAGTATTCCTCATCATGGACAATTTAATTGTAGTTTCTTAATAAGTCACTTCAATCCCTTGCTCCTTAATTTGTAATGACCACATCATAGGGGCTTTATGAGTCTCAAATGAGCTTGTGAGTGTTGCATTTCCTACAGCACTTTTCAAATACAACTCTTTGTGGCTTTTACATGATTCTGGTTAATTTTGCTAATTCAATGAATGTAAAATTAATTTGGCTCAATTTTTTTTAACTTTATTACTTTTCCACATTCAATATTCTAGGAACCATATTTGGATGTTGTATCAGTTGGCATTTTGGATATATCTGGCTGCCTTTGGAAGTTCATAATCTAAATGTAAAATCACAGCCCACTCCCATCCCATAAAAAATGTCTTCTTTATAGAGATATTTACATCATATATTTGATACACTTATTTATAGAAATGTATATTCTTATAAATATATATATGTCCCACTTCATTGTACACTCCTTCCCAGATATGACAGCTTAAAAGAGGAAGTACTAAAAATCTCTAAATAAAACACAAGTTACTTTTAAACACCCTTATGATATTTTAATATTTGACACACACTCGTGTAAGGAAGTGAATGTTTCTCAGTAGTTGATAATTACTAAAATATCCCCATTTTTATTTTTCTTTCTCCAATTTCTGAAAAGCATCCTCTAAAAGATGCAAAGTTTTACAGGTTACATATAAATTAAAGGTAGGTATTATCACTTGAAAGTTCATACATTCACAATTCAAGTGTTTAGCTTAAGCATTTTAGATCTGAAGTTGTTAAGGTAGATGACACCAGGCAGTTTGTGTAGGACCAGATCATGTTCATAATGTCATGTAGTGTTTGTTTTATCCAGATACCTGAAATCTCCACATACTTGTAACAGAGCAGAGTCAGAGAAGAAAGGAGATATAGTTTTAGGTCAGAAGGATAGTGGATGGTCAGTAACTGACATTTCAATTTGTTTTCTGTCCTGGAAAAATCAATGATTATGATTATCCAACTTTAAAACTTCACTTCATTCAATGAAGATTTTTAATTTATTTTTTTCTTTTTTCAGATTTGAAAGGGATATTATCATTGGCTTCACTTCCAAGAACAAAATATTTCCCCTAGGTATTTCTTGTCATGATGATGTTGAAAACAATTCAAATAAAAATATAAATGGAATGTGACAAATTTAAATATAATTTGGAATACTTACCCCATTGTGTTTCACCTCAATCCCATCCATACCTTCATTGCATTGTCTTGAAAGTTGTAAGTGGTCAAAGCACAGACTATGATAGGCCAAATAGACACAAAATATACCTTTTTTTTTTTCCTCTCACTTGGTAAATTTTCTTCCCTTCAGCAAAGTTGAAATATATCTTATGATCTTCCAAATCAAAAATACTCCCAGGAAAGTGTCTGAAGATGTTTTTTACTTTATAATTCCCAATTTAAAAAAAAAATCTCTTTGGACCTTGTAATCTTTGGTAAAGATCTTAAATTTTCAGGGAACTTAGTATCTTAGTACAATAAGCTCATTCTTTTCTTATTCATTTGAGTCATCCATCATGTAGTACTTGTACTTGTGAAAATACGGCCTGTGTTTGTGGTCATCCTTTTGTATGGCTTTTGGTTTGCATGTTACCAATCCCTTTAGACTGTCCATTTCTAGGACAACCTTATTTATAGATTAGGACATATATTTTTAAGATAAATTAAGAATCTTAAATGCATGCAGTTTCACTAACTTGTTAGTAACTGTGAATTTTCATCAAATATTCAATCAACAGCTTAATCAATAGTCTCCATTGTTCCTAAAGTGTAGTTTTATTTCTAGCTACTTTTAACTGTTTCAAAACTTCAGAATCCAACTGCTAAGAAATCTTCTGACAGCCTCCAGTGATTGATTTGTAATAAAGGAAATTCTCTCTTCTGTTCTTCAGTGTCTTGTTTTATTGCATTTCTTATATTATTACATACTATGCCTAAGTTCAATTGTGTGGGCTTTCCTTACCTTCTTTCTTAAAAGGAGAATTTTTGAAAACCACCTACTCTCAGGATATTATTCTCTTCAGTTCCAAACCTGATGGTCTGTGCAATGTAAGTGCTTTGGAAGTGTTTTTAAATTGAACTTTCTTAGTTACTCATAATAATTATCTGCTTGTTTTGGCACTATTCTGAATATAAAATACATTTACATTATTAATCTACTTTGATCATCCACATATTATGTATGGTGAACAGACAAACATGCCCACAATTTATAAATCCAGGGAAAAAAAAATGTGATAAATTTTAAATAACTTACCAAAACAGCTCTACAACATGGAGTAGAAGATCCTGTACTTTGCACAGCACCACATAGTGATGTAAGATTTGGGACTCTGACACACACAAGAATGCTCATCTTGAGTATTTAACACTTTTTACTGTATCCTAGACCCTTGAAGAATGCAAGAAGCACCCTGGCATTTTTTTCCCATCCTCTTCATATTTATACATGTTTTTGTGCATGCCTCTGTGTATGACCATATATCCATTTTTTTTCAGCTTTTCCAGAAGTATATTAACAACTTTCACCAGTTCCTCAAAGGAATCTGACACAAAAAACCTATGTTGCAATGATCTGGACACAAAGCAGCCCTGGTAAAATGGCACATCTGCTAGTAATTACTATATTTATCTCAGCTTTTCCAACAAGGCTAGCCAGCTTTACAATGGCTAAGTTTGTCAAGATAATAATGAAGAGATAAGATGTTGAGTTGGGAGCCAACAGAGAAGAGCTGAAAGGAAACCACACAGAACAGCTGATGGGCAGATGAGGGTGGACTACAGGCTGTTAGGTGGGCCCTATACCCTAAAAACCTGTCTTATTACAAAAGCCACAGTGAGAAGCATTGCTGACCCTAGGACTCTCTTAAACTAGCCAACCCTCCCTGATTGGATTACTCCACATTTCTATCTTTGGGAGAATCCCTATACTCATTTTATTTCTACCAAAAAAAAGTACCTTTCTCTGTGGGAAGGTTAACAGATTGTCCCAAAATTCTTTATCCCCCAAAAGTCCACATTAAAGAATGATAAAAACTCCACCTCCACGTATATCACACACTACCTCTCAGCTTCATTATTTAGTTCTGAGCCACCGCATTGTTGTTTTCTCTGAACTTTCAATCAAGAGTAGTTATTCAGCTTTTCAAACTAAATCTCAGATATGTGTCAACTGTAAATTATATTGTAAAATAGCATTTTAGAAACATGCAAAAAGTAACAATTTTAATCTGTGATATACAGCAGTCTATTTAAAGCTGTCTCTTGTATATAGAAAAGCTGGCGTTCTCCAGAAGGGAAGTCAAAGTCTACTTTTTCCTATTTTTCTTCCTTAAAGAGAGTAGGAGCAATATAGTCACACCACAAACAGAAATATATGTTGAAATGATGTTAGATTATTCTCTAATGTTGCCTCTTTCAGTGCAAAGAGGTAAGCATTCTGCCACTCACCTGCTAGAACACTCTACATTGGTATCAAATCTTTCTATCCCTTTCTGAAAGCAATTTTCCCAAAGAATACTGAAAATTCTGCACTCTAAAGGGAATGTTTTAAGACAGAGTGATGTAAGACATTAGCATCCTAGAAAGTAGTATTCCCTGAAGTTTCCCTACCTTTGCTAATCAGAAACAACCCAGATGTTGTAATACAATTTTTGGTTTGTCCACTCAGCCTGTAGAAAAGCAAGTTGGCCATCCTTGCATTCAGGAACTGAATACAGACAACCTTTTGGAGGTGTCAGGTCCCTCAGGCTGTCCAAAGTCATCACAGGAAAAGAGGAAAATACAAATGGAAGGCAGAGAGGATGACAGAGAACAGGAAGAAGGTAAAATCCTCTCTCTGGAGAAAGGAGAAGTGGATCACCAGGAAGCCTCTCTGCTCCCACCTGGCACCCTAGATGCCCCTCTGTGCTTTATGAGACAAACCTCACCTCACCAGCTCTTGTAATTTAACTGCAAGTACATTCCAGGGAAGGCATCATGGTGCCTGAGACCAGATGTTCTATTCTGTGCTATAACCATCCCTCACCAAGAAACCACAGGTCTGTATTAAGTGGTCTGACATTAAAATGTCTACTGAATATTGAGTAGATAGCTCATTTTTTTCTAATTTATTTTCATTTGTTTTGCTAATTAATGTTAGTAAAAAAGACCTTCATTAAGATATACAACTTACTGATTTAGTTTACTCCACTGAGTATTGATTGAATACAATTTATATCCTAGGCTTTTTGCTTATCACTTTACATAAGTTATATTTTTAATTTACATAATTATTCCATGAGGTATGTATTAACAATGCCATTTCACATGAAAGAAAACTACAACTCAAGGAAGTCAAGCAGCTTGTCCAGTTTGCCAATTTAGTAAGTTCAATATGGTTATCTGTACTAAGGACTCTTTTTTTTTTTTTTTCTAATTTAGCCTCTATCCACATATTTTCCTGACACCAGCTCAAATCAAAAACCAGGTTGTTCTAGAAACTGGTGGTAAGAAGAGAAATTTTTAATGGCTGGCAATATTATCTCAGGTTGAAAAGTTTAGAATTAATAATAAGACAATGAGGCCAGGTCGAAATTCAGGTAGTCTTGGAATATACAAATGAAGATGTTCAGTAGGCCATTGGATTTTGTTTTTAAATATGAATTTCAAGTTAGCACTATAGAGCTAGATTTGGGGATCATTATTTGCGAGTAGTAGTTTAAATCATGGGATCAGGTGAGGTCATCCAAATAAAACAGGTGGAGAGTTTGGCACCAACAAAATGTAGAGTTACATCAACATTTAAATAATCCCTGAAGACTCTTAAGAAGCATATTCAAAGAATCATGAATAAATCACAAAAGGACAGGGATCTGGAACCCAAAGGATTAGACTTTTAGGAAGAAGTGAGTGAATTTCTGCACAAGAGGGCCTCATGAGCACTAGTGTCTAAAATTCATATACATGCAAATCCTGATCAAAATGATCAATTACTGAAAAATTAAAAATAGGAATCTTTTATATAAGGATGAAAAACCAGGACAAAATTCCTATTTTGTTCCTCAAACTCTTAGCATATTATGTAGACTGTAAATATTCACCTAGAGTAGGAATTATGACTTTTTCCCCCACCATACCTACTATAGTACTTATGAAAAACTGTTTAGATTATCAATTGTTTACCTGATAACTTATGAATCCATAAAACAGGTTGAATGAAATTTTAAAAATTTGTTTGACACAACATTGTAAAATGATCATACTCAATAAAAAAAAGAAAAAAAAATTTGAGTAACAGCATATAATTACTTTTTCTGAAAAATTACCTTTGTCATGGCAAATGAGATTCTTTCTGAGCTACACTAAGTCTACTGATTTAGGACAGCAGGTAGAAGCGAGGTCAGGCCTTGGGACACAACACATACTCCTCCAGGAGTCTCTTTCACTGGTGTGCCTCAACAGCACTTAGAATCAGCAGAAATAGGACATTGAATCCCACCAAACATCAGATGGGACTTTGAAAATGTCATGCTGTTCCCATAATAAAGTATGACATTTTTCATGATGTAGTGTGGAATGTAGCATCAATAAGGAAGATGCATTCAATCCTTGCAGGACATTTGCTATTTTGCTAAAAAAAAAAAAATCTAAATACTTCTGCAGACATATCCTGCCTGCTTCATAAGAATATTAAAGATGAATTGTAAAAACTGTCTTAGTGGGCTCTGGTTGTTTTTTTGCCTGACAGGAGTCCAGTTTTCCTTCTTTGAGTTACTGAACCCTGATTTTCCACTGAGAATCTATAAACTCTCCATTTTCAGTGTATAGAAGTAAGAGTAGTGAGTGCTTCTCCCGAGGCTGGGACTATGACTGCTGCATGGTTGATGAGAAGGTGTTTCCCCAGGTTGTAATGATGGATCAGGAACGTATTAACAAATGAGATGCAAACTAAATACTTTGGACTATTGAGGAAGTTTTTTTTTTTTTATTTCCTAATAATTTCTCAAAGTATAGACTCAGAACTCCTGCCTAATCTTACTACAAATGGACAGAGCCTGATTGAAAATGGAGTCAACAAAAAAATAAGTAGAGCCAACACACAGAAGAAACCCATTCTGATAGTAAATTTTCAACTAGAGAATTCAACCATTTCCAAACTATTTTACCATCTTTTATTTTACTCATTTTATATTATTGCTTTTTTACATTTATGTAAATAATAAAGAAATCCCAGTAAACTTGCTAACATCTTAAGAATGAAAATATTACTAATAATTAAATCTATTTTAATCCCTTTCCTCTCTACCCCCACCTCACCCTAAAAGTAAGTGATATCTTGAATTTATCTTAAAATGTATATATATATATTCCCCCTGGCTTTGAATTTTAAAGAACTTAGCATCTTATATGCAAACTTCTAGAAGTGGCTTTATTTTTTCATTCAACACTATCTTACTAAGTTTTTCATTGGTTATTGAATATAGTTGTAGATTCCTTTTCACTGCTATGTTATACTCCATTGTGTGGTTATTTCAAAATGTGTTTATCTGTTATCCAACCAGTGGATATTTGACTACTATGAACAGTAAGTATGAACATTTTTAAACATGTCTTTAATGAGTGTAACTGATAGCTTGCAGGATGGGTTGCAGGTTGCATTACTAAACTTTGCAAAATAATATTATTTCAACAAGGGGCCCAGGAGATACAATAAATTATGTGCCAGAGAACAGTACTGGAATATTTGTGAGTAGATCTAATAACCTTCACAGGAGTAGCAAAGAGTTAAGTGAAAGAATGTTCTATTTTTTTGTCATTTTAATTAAGACCATGGATAAAATTATAATATGCAAAGCAACCTGAGTTCATATTTTTTTAATGTCAGTTTAAAAATGTCAATTCTTAGGCACTTTAAACTTGTTATATTTGTATTACAAGATTCTGAACCCCAAAATAAACCAGTGTCCTGTGTAGGGAAGAGAGTTTCTTTGTGGTGGAAAGGCTTCCCCTTATTTATTAAATATTACTAAAATATGTGGTCTGTAAATTTAGATTTGAGGTATATGGTTTTGCTTCAATTAATGAGAAGCATATTTACAAAAACATTTCCAACTACTTCTACATACCTACATTGATTAAAGATGACTTGCAGAGTTTGGGGGAGGCATTGCAATGAAAGATCTTAGTGATATAAATTTATACTGATAGCATGATATTATAAATTTCTCTGACCCCTAGAATATGGTCTGAGCTCAGAAGCCTAGCCAAGTAGAATAAGATCTTCTGTTAGAAAAATGATGATGAGATGTATCATCTTTACTCTCCCATTTATTTGTAAAAGAGCTCTATTTATTAGATGAATTTACAGGACCTTGGGTCCTAAGTGGACCTCATAACTTTTAATGGAAAACCCTGTCTACAAGTACTATAACCTGTAAGAAATTTGTAATGTTGGTTGAAGAACTCAAAAAGATGTCCTAATTAAAGACAGGTTTATCTTTATTCTATTTCATAATTTAAAAATGCAATATGAAGTGATGGTCTGGAGATGGGTAATGGAACACTGAGGATTTTAAGAGCAGTGATACTATAATGATGGATGTACATCATTATACATTTGTCTAAACTCATGGAAGGTATAACATCAAGAAAGACCCTGAAGGGAAACTATGGACTTTGGGAAATTATTATGTGTACATATAAGTTTATGAACTGGAACAAATGTACCACGCTGGTGGGGGAAGTTGATAATGGATAAGGCTAAGCATGTATGGGGGGAGGGGGCATATGGGATATGTCTACCTTCCTCTCAATTTTCCTGTGAACCTAAAACTGCTCTATAAAATAAAATCTTTAAGAAAAATTAATCCAATATGATTTATTTGCTGATGCATAGACTTCTGTATGCAAATGCCAAGTGTTTTTCTAGGGTGTAATTTCTTGGGGTCATGAGCTACACTGAGGCAATGACTATGATATATTCTTTTAGTCAATATTACTTACAGATGCCTTGAAACTCCAGCCCCTGCCTTTGGCTAATAAAGCAGGCCAGGAAAAAGTGCATTCCCTGAGGCATGTGGCAGACTGGTCATTCTCTCCTTCTAACCTGGTCTCATGGTCTCCAAGGCTGATGCAACATTATAATTATTCAGAATGCTTGGTGCCAAACCACTTCCACACTAATGGGCTCTTTTGTTTATGAACTCTCCAGTGATAACTTATTTTAGCAACCAGTGGTTTCTTGGTAAGAAGCTTCAGAGATGAACACTACTATTGAACTTCTGAAAATGGCTCCCACTATCAAGTCCCAATTCCCCCAACATAATGAAAGATTCTCTCAAGAGATTACATCACCTTGAATGATATCTCTGTCTCCCGTGCCCTGACCAGTCAAGAACTGTGACTGAGGACTCTTTCCTTTTTCCCCATCTGTGAGTTCATGCCAACTCTCTGCTTTTACACAAAGCATCTTTGTAAGATCACTCTTCACCCTCTCCCTGTCACTCAGAGCATGGGCACAGTACCACCATCACATTCAAGACTGGGTGTCCCTTTGAACTCACCATCATTTATATATATAACACATTAGGTTACCTTTTTAATGTGTAGACAATTGTTTCTCAAATTTGAATATCTTGCAGAAAACTTTTAAGTAGGGATGCTCTGAAGTTCAGCTTCAGCCTTGGTCTTCAGCCAACATTATTTATCAGCTTGAACTCGAGCATTTGAAAGGCTGAAATTGAAATGCCTACATCAGTGTCATTTGTGACATCTCTGCCTTTCAGGGATATGACTGCATAGATTACTTCCACGTCCAATCTACATAATGGCATAATCACAGATTAGTCACAGCATTCAGATTTATTATTAACATATAAATATTTACTCTAAAATATTGGTGAACATTCTAGGTGTGACTTGGAGAGAACATGTTATTTGTTTTGTATTTTTTTCACTTTTGTTTTCTTTGGATGTGAAACATTAAACAAGTTGGCATTCTTATAATACCAATTATTATAATATTAACCTCATCTCCAAAACATGAACACAGACATGACAAACACAGCTACAACTGACAGTTCATCACTTGAGAGACAAGCACAAAAAAGATCACAAAGCAAAAATGACTTTGCACAACTTTTTTCTTTCTTCATTTTTTCAAACCTAACACCTCATTGATAAAAAAAATGGAATCTTATTATTTTTCTTGCCACAAACTAAGTAATAAAATTATCTGATAAGTCTTCCACAGTTCTGTAAATTTGGTGTGTGTGTGTGCATGCACACACACCTGCAAAATCCCTTAAAGTATATGAAATTTCTCTTTAAAAACTTTTACTTGTTGTTCACTTTGGTCATTTTTATAGAGTGATGACCATTGGAGGGATTTTGGGGAATTCCTTTAATGACACATTGAATAAAGTTACTAGAATAAGGGCAGGAAGTAGGAAAAGAAGAAAGAAATACAATGGTTCAGGTTAAAAATACAGTCTTTAGAGGAGAGGAAAATGAGCTTTTCATGGAACCACCAGGGGATGCTGGATGCTTTAGCTTCTACTACTAGTGCCCATAAATATTTACAAAATGATCCTCCTACATTTCAGCAAGAACTGACCTAGAGTTCCCAAATACTAGAATATGACTGAAGAACAATTGCCAAGATTTCTAGTCTTGCTTTGTGTTATCAGAGAAGGCTGCTAGCACACCGGAGTCAGTAGAGAAGTCACTGTAACATCAGTGGTGCATGGTAAAGAGAACTCATTAGTGGTGTATGGTAAACATGTACAGTAAACATCACTTATCATGGGTGATCATCTGGAATCAGTTCTATGGGGATCCAGGCCTCTGGGAACATGGAATCAGAGCCTCCCCCAACATCCCATAATTAGATAGTAAGAATCCATAATGAAATGTGTTCTTAGATTGGAGTTGACTTTGATTAGATTTGGAATCTTCATTAGTTTGCTCTTGTTTATTTTGGTTTTGGCTTTGGCAAACTCTAACCTCAGGGCCCGCAGTTTCTTGGAATGGAAGCAAATGCCATTCAGGATACATTTGGGCACTTCTGCTCTCAACCCAGTTGTCAAAGCCTGGACAAAAACCATGCCCATAGTTTGTCTATTTATTTTTCAATATGAACAAACTGGCATGGTTAAAAAGTATCTTATTACTTATTTTACTGGGGGACTGGTTAACATGCAGGTGAACTTGTGGAGAGCTGAGATGGTCAGGATGTTGGGTATCTTCAGGATGTCAGGCAAGATTAGTGATCTGAGAGGAAATAATTCCAGGAACTCACACAGGACCTGGACTAGTTTGGGCTTCGTACCCATAAGAATATAAAACTTCACAATTGAAAATACAGCAATAGAAACTATCCAAAATGAAAAACAAAGGAAAAGAAAACTGAAAAACAAGGACACAGAATATTAGTTAGCTATGAAAATTTTTCAAACTGCCTAGCATATGAGTAATTGAAATCCTCAAAAAAAATAGAACAAGAAAAGCAACAGAAAAATATTTTAAAAAATAATAGCCACATTTTTTCCAAATTTAATAAAAATTATGTAAGTCCACAGATCCAATAATCCAATAAACCTCGAGCACAAAAAATCTTGGAGAAAGTTATAATAAAAAATGCATTATAATACATTGGTCAAAAGCAGTGATAAAGAGAAAATGTTAATAGCAACCAAAGAGGGGGAAAAAAAACTTTATGTACAGTTTATGCCCAGAAGAATAAAGATAAAACTTACAGTAGACTTCTCACCAGAAATAATATAAGTCAAAAGACAGCGGAAAAACATCTTTGAAGTATTCAAACAAAAACTTGTCCACCTAAAATTCAATACTTATCAAAAATAGTTTTCAAAACAAAGGTGAAGTAAGGACTTTCAGATACTCAGAAGCCAGGCAGTTCATCAAAACCCAACTGCAGTACAGGGAAGGTTAAGGACGTCCTCCAGTCAGAAGAGAACACCAGATGGGAATCCAGGTCTGCTGAAAGCAACGAAAGCCCCCAAAGCGGTAAGTGTGTAAACACAAGTGATGAGATTTCTGTCAGAAAAAAGTCAACATTAACTCAATTTTTCTTCCTGCAAAATGTAATTTTTGTCTCAAATAAGTTTCCATTTAATGCTATTCTATCCATGTTCCCAATATTGAAACCCCAAATTTAAATAGCCCCTCTATATAGCCACAATTACCCTCCTAAATCCCCTGAAAGTTAAATGTGCTGGTCCCTATAAAACAGCCCCAAATCAGGCTAAAGTTTGAGTGTATCGTAATTTTTAAAGCCTCATGGAATATGAGAAATGTATCCAACAATACCCTCATATTTAAAGAATGGGGCATTTCTACACTGAAATAATCCCACTTCGTCAGATATCTGTCACTCTATAACCGTTCTGCCCTGTGAGGTTTGAAATGTCATCAAAAGGCAGAAGCTAAATGAGCCAGCCCTGCACTCCTGGAATTGTAACATGTTCTAGGTGGAAAATGAAACTGTGAGAGAAAAGTGACTTTAACAATTTATCCCATGAAAACTAATTTGAGCCACATTTGCAACTATAGGTAACACAAAGTAGAAGAAACTTCCTATTATAGGAAGAGTTAACTATAAATATTTGGGATAAAATCAGGAATAGATGATGCTCTAGAGACTATTTCCAGGGCAGTTGGAGCAGCTTTCTGCCAGATTCAATATGTTTTGAAATCTGTTTGGAGAACTTGCCAAATACACCATTTACAGAATTCTTAACTGAAGCACAACACTTTTCAGATCTCTCAGAGGAAAACAGAAACAAAGACTCTTAACCTGGAGGGAAAAGGAAAAGCGTATTTCTAAAGAGTTGACAATACTTTTTTTTTTTTTTTGAAGTGGGGAACTTGTCACATCTGTGGACCAATAAGCTAAGCTGATGCAATGATAAATATGAAGTCCTTTATCAGATAAATATCAATCCCCAGGAAGATCTTCTAAACAGGTAGAGAACATGCCAAACAACCCTATCCCTGCACAGATTAAGGGCAAACCCATTCATGATAATTTCTGTAGCTCCAACACCCCTTTGGTTAACTTGGCCCTTAAGCTATCTTCCCACAAGTTGGCACCCAAGTCAAATAGTAGGCTAAGCCCAGCTCCTTCAAACTTCACCTAGAAATTTTGTAGATTTGTCTTCAGAAAACGCTAATGGACTGTGTGAATTTTCAACCTACAATTGTGCTTCATCCTGTGGTCCCATTACTTTGGGACCACACTAACCAATCCCTCTTAAAATCGTGACCTAGATCTCAACTGAGACTTTGATGCTATTAGACCATCACACTGCATTTCCACCATCCATTTACACTCTCATTGTTCTAAAGTGAATAAAGGGCTATTAGGACTGTTAGTGATACAGGACCATATCTGCTAGAGGAATATTTCCACGTTTTCCTCTCTCTTTAAAATCCCAATACTTTATTCTCTTTCCTCTATCCCAAACCAATGACATCACTTTCTACTTCAGAGATACCTTGAAACAATTAGTCTTTAAATATAGCCCTGTGTGAAAAGCTGATTTTTTTCCTGTGAACAGCTGTAGTCTGCATTTTAAACTTGTATTTAGCAGTTTGTACTGGTTCTCTCGAGCTCCATTCCACCTACCTTCACTTTGGAATGCATTGGGATGCTAAAAGCCATGCTGCCGGCATGCCCTAGAGCTTGGTCTCTGGATGAGAATTAGATTCCTCCCATTGTATGCGCACCTAAGGGATTTGTAAGGTGATAACTGCAGAGACCGTCTTCTTTCAGCTTTTGGCAACAGACCCATGAACGAGACCTGGAGAAAATTAGTAATATATGTATACCCAGTGTTTCACAGCTGCTAAGTAACAGTTAAAGTGTTTCAATTCATATCTTTTAACTTCATTTAGTTCAGTGGCCTGTAGACTAAAATAGAGCTTTTTATGTTGTTGTGTAAATATCTGTAGGTATTTTGTTAATCCAACTTCAGTGGCATCTTCAGTATTACAAATAATTTGACCAGAGAGTTAGAAAATTATGACAAAATTGTTGTAGTACTTCATCATCCATAACTTTTGGCAATTGTGTTTCTCCATGAAAATGCTATATTCTTGGCTACTCTTCATCATCTGCTAGTCATCTCCTACCTGGGAGATGGAAATACAACCAAAGGCAAGTCAAGGGTCAGCAGTGGAGAGGTATTAAAAAACTACCATTTAACCCAGAGCGTAAGCAAGTATGTAAATAATATCAAACTGAAAAATGGGAGTCTGATAGAAATGTATCAAGAGCTTAGTGCGGGAGGAGTTAAAATAATCATGAATGAGACACCAATGTAAAAAACTGGCAACAGCAAATCAGGAGGTAATAGGACTCTAGGATGTAACAGAAGTCAGTATGACTACCTCAAGGTAGAGAATCTTGATAGGTTAGGAATTCTTTCAAGGAACCAAGTCTCACTTTCTACTTATGTCATGCAATTGCTCAAGGATACCAGTCATTATCCAATAACTAGTGTAGCTTTAGAAAGAAATTTTCCAAAGCTTGAAAAAGAACAATGCGTGTTAAGAAGCATATGGCTCTGTTGGACGAGACCATGTGTGGCCATTCCATAATTAAAATACAGATCACGGTGCAGAAATAAATAAATAAGTGGTTAATTCTGTGATCTAGATTTCTGCTTGTGGAGAGGCATGTTGATCTGGTCTCAGTTATGGGTGATTTTCTTTCTCCTGGGAGCACCATATTAAAGTAGGAAGGTGGAAATTCACTGGATTAAGGATTAGCACCTCTGTCAGTGGGGAATCAACCACAAGGGGGCTGATTAGAATGATGCCAGCCTGTGCCTTGTCACAGCTGCTGGAACAGTCACTCTGACCTCTTACAGCCCAGGTTCATCACCCAATGGAAAACATTACATTTATAATGAAACTTCTAAGAAGCTGAAAGAATACTATTTCTATTTGATCTAAGAATACACTCAATTAGGATTCAAGAAGGGACTCGAAATGTTACATAAACAACAGTCCAGCCAAGAAACAAGCACCATACAGAGGGTTGGAGTACTCAGATTTATTACACCAGCGGGTTTAGAGGGGCTTCTGCTCCGAAGCTCTGAGCCCCTCCAAGATGTGCACATGAGGTTTTATAGGGTTAATTACAAGTATAGGGCTATTAGCCAATAAGGCTCAAACAACAAAAAGCAAGGAACCAGTACACTGAAGCTTATCAATTCAGAGCAGATCACGTTACTGACACTTGTTGAGCTTGGATTTACGAGTTAGCCTGTTAGCCCAGTAAACTGACACTAAACTTCAGATTTACAAGTTAGCCAGGCAGAACTTGGATCAGTAAACTGACTCTTATCACACTTAGATTTGTGACTTAGCTCGTTAGCCCAGCTGGGCTTTTCCTTCACTAAATTATTATGGTAAGCACTGTACTTGGATGTCTTTTAGCAATTATCCGTGATTGGAGAGTGGAAATCCTTTGATAAATCAGAAAGGTTATTTCTTCATTAAGATTATAAATACTTAAGACTTCTGTTTTCAATCTCTCTTTGAAATCAATGAAAATCCTACCTCTACAAATTTGACCAGAAAGAAATAATTGGATAACCTTTACTTCATTTACATTCGATATATCATTATATAGGGCAGCTTGCCACCCTCATGAGGAAAACCAAGCTGGAATAGTTTTTCCTGGCTCTTGGACTCTCTAATGTTACTTTACATGAATGAATATTGAGTTTGGTAAGATCTTAGGTTAGACTTGAGATGACTTTGGAATCTTTATTTGCCACAATCTGTCATTTTTAACCAACTGTTAAAACTAAGCTCTAGGAATCATTTTGTTATTTGGTGAAGTATTTAATTATCAGATGACCTTTATCCCAATTTCACTTCCCTATCTTTCTATCTATCTATCTCAAGCTCTGTTTCTCTCTTTCCCTATCTCCTTCTCTCCCTCTCTCCCTCCCTCTTCTGCCCTCATTTTATGCCTCCACTTTCTCCCTATGAGTTTACATCTGTTTCCCACTCTCTATTTGTTTTCTTCCTCTTCTTTTTCCTACATCCCAAGACTTTTCTCTCTTTTCTTTCTTACTATTGATCTCTAATCTCTGGTTAAGAAAATAAAACAAAACAGAAAAACTAAAGTATTACTTTTTCTACAATGTATTATATTTAGTCAGTAATAATGTTAACTTGATGGCTTTAAGGATGGGTTGAAATTTTACATTTCTCTATGTATCAAAACATAAGTACTAAATTTAGTTGTAAGTAGATCTACCTATAAGAATGATGGTAGTGACAGCGACAATGATGATGATGGTGGCAGTGGTGATGACAGCGATGATAATGTTGGTTTCATGACATTAACCAGGGAAGTAACTTAGGAGCATCCTGGCAAACACTAATAAGTTACTGTGGACCTTAAATTTTTTTTTAAATTACAAAATTATTGCCATTTTCATTCTGAAAAATTCTATTTGAGTTAGCTGCACTCTATTAACTAGTCCTTAGGTTTACAAAAGAAGAAAAGTACTGGGAAGATATTTGTGTGAAGGAGTTGTTTTGAAGCCTTTCAGTGATAAATCTAGTTATTGAGTTAGAATGCTCACAGAGTTCTATAGGATACAGGTCCATTAATTACACGTAAAATTGACAATCCAGATGCAAGCACTAGGACCATCCAGCTGCTCAAGTGGTCACTGGAGAAAGTATACATGTATTTATATATACAGTATTTGTGTGTATATATAGATAGTGTCCGTCTGTCTGTCTGTCTATCTATCTATCTATCTATCTATCTATCTATCTATCTATCTATAATCTCAAGCAGAAATGAGAAAGCCAAGCCACAGAGTTCAATTTCAGAGTTCCTGGAATCCAAATCCAAGTTACACCATTCACTAACTCTATGACCTCAAGGAAGTGACACTTTCTATGATTAGCTAGTTACCACAGTTGTTACTTTGAAATGGGTATACTGATGAATCAAAAACAAAAATTGTCACTCTCTTTTATCTATGAAACTAATTTAAATGTTGTTGAATAACTTTTCTGAATTATTTTTGACTATACAATGCATTCTTATAAGGTTATAAAGATAAAAGAAAAATACTATAAAATACAACTACAATTTAAAATAAGAAATACTCTACTTCAACTGAAAAAATAAGTAACTGTGAAATTTAAAAAAGTAATAATAAACAGCAAAAAATAAAGAGTGGATATAAAAAAGAAAGACAATAATTTATAGAAAGAACAAAGTCTCTGATATAATAATGGTGAGGAAAACATTTTGAGAGGAGAATTTACCAATACCTGTTCAAGGTAAAGTGTTCATAGTCTTTGATTCTGCAATTCCATTGTAAAAAAAATTACCTTACAAAAACTTATACAGATAGATAGACACACTAACATGAAATGATTGTCACTACAGCATTGTTAAAATAGCAGAAATTGAAATAAAATAAATCTTCATGAACTGACATGGAGTGGTGTCCATGGTAACTTTTTTTTGTTAAAATGTACAGTGTATATGTGTACCTGTTGTAAAATTTTATTATTAAATTGCATACATAAATATACAAATTCAATATTTATAGATACAAATATACAGCTGAAAGAATAAATTACAGAGGCAAAATAATCACATAGCTTGAAAGTGGTCCAGAATCAAAACTAGAGCTTGTGTATGTGAGTCAAGGCCCTTACTCTCCGGCCTTCACTGCACAGTGTCTCTCAGCCCCACCGCTGGGCCTTTGCCCATGTTCTCTCTGCTAGGAATAGCCCTAGTCCTCCTTTCTCTTAGACAAGATCTAGCTTTAAAACACTGTTTATTTAATAGTTTCTTGATTTACTTATTTACTTTACAATGATTTCCTTTGTAATTATTTAAAATTTACCAGCTCTGCCCTTATTTAAGGAAATGGATTACTTCTGGAAAATTTTCAAAATATTTGTCTACTCAAGTAATGAGGGCAAAGTGAAGGAAGCAGACTATAAAATAAAAGAAAAGCATTCGTCATAACTGCTCCTGTCTTTTCTTGAACAGCCTTTGAAAAAGTAACTCCTTGCTGACCAGTGTGAAAGGACTTATCAGGAGTGCAGCTGATGCTGAGATTCAACACTGGACTGAAGCTCCAGGCACTGTTTCATTCTTGGTTTTGGCTAAAGAAGAGATTATCCAAAAACAGTCAGTAAATGGCATCATTATGCCCGGTTGACAGAGAAACAGCAACTAGACTGTGATAACAGACCTGTTTTCAAACCTGGAGAAGAGGGGGCACCAGTATTACCAGTGCCCTTCAGCTCCTTTCAGTTTCCTGCTAGTCGATAAGATGTCTTGGGTTGTATTGATCCCACTGCATCCTTACTAATTTATGAAGGACTCTGAGAAATATGAAAGGAGTGGCAATCCTTAAACATGCCTCTATAGAAATAAGAGAAACATGAAATCAACATGAAGCAGTCATACACAGAAAAAAAGTTTCAGGAGTAAGTGGAACAAATATTCAGGCTGGTGAGGGTGCAGGCACTGGGGGGAAAGGCATCATCTGGGAAGCCCAGCGATGGATTGGTTGGTAGAAAGGAGTGGACAGAGGCAGTAAGGAAGACTAGAACTTACAGACATAAGGATATGGTCAGGAAAAACATATGTAGGCTGCTTTCCAGAGTTTTCTCATATGCATTCCCTTCTTTGACCTTCTCAGCAGCTCTGTGAGGCAGGAGGTAGGTCCTAGGGAGCCTGAAAGCACAGTAGTTAGTGCTGTATGCTTTGGAATTAATCACATGCCTGCCAAGAAACTTTGGGGGTGCCATACATCTTCTCTAAGGCTCAGTAGCTGCTTCAGAAAATCCACACAATAATAATACTTATATCATTTGGCTGTTTGAGGTAATTAAATGAGGAAGAAAAAAAAAAAACCTGTGTAGATTCTTCTCAAACAATAAGCAATGCATACATATTATCTATGGTTTCTCTTTGACTAATTGCACTGCTGCAGGAATTGAGGACTGGGGAGGCTGAGATTATGTACTAAGCCTGCCAGTGGCCTGGCTGTGATTTAGGGGTATGTTTGTTCTATCTGTATCCAGTGATGTTCCCTGGACACAGAAAGGCAGATGTGAAAAGAAGTGATGAGACTGGCAGGAAGTGAGTGGGATGACAGTGAAATAAATAAAGTAAGGAAAACAGAAATAAAGTTGAATAATTAAGGGATGGGGTTCTGGAGAGAAATGTTGAATGTCAGGTAGGAATCACTGTAAGTTCCAAGCAGATGGGGCATGAGTTAATACTTAGAGCCCTGGCTTCCTTTTTTTTTTTTTTTTTTTAGCATGAAATGAATCACCTCTTTAAGGAAATCTTACCCAGAGGCATAAATAATGAATGTAATTAAGAGTTGAATGTTTGTGTATGAAGAGAACAGAGTTCCTCTGTTGCTACTCAGCTAGGGAACCATCCTTACATGCAAGTGAGGAAACTAATAGACTAGGTTAGTGACATGATTTGGGATAAGACCCACTTCTCCCTTCCTGACTCCTGAGCCAGTGTTCCTTATGATGCACAAAGGCTTTTCTAAGAATAATCTCAGTTCTCGAGCTGGGACGGAGAGGAGGAGGTTAAGTAACATGAATAAAATTTTACTCCCATAGTCTACTGTGGACACTCTGCATTTTGTGTATGGGGTGGAGGTGGTGGTGGGGTTGTTGAATAGCATGGCTGACCTCTCATCACTCAGAGTGATACAGTCCAAAGATCAATGTAAAGCTACGCTATTTGCAAAATTCCTGAGATGAGGCAGCCCACCTCTGCTTAGAAATCTCACAAATAGAAAGTATGTTTTCATTGTAACTTTTTTCTAGGTTGCCATAGTAACTATCCTGAAACCCCACATAATCTTTTCTCTCTTCCAGGGGCAGAAAATAGCAGTTAAGCATTTGAGCTTTGTGATCAAAATGCCAGCTCTGTAGCACACTAGTTGTATAATCTTATGAAAGAGAGTTAACTTGCCAAGACCTCGATTGTTCTTTAAAATCGGTATAGTACCAGTGCCCACTTCATATGGTACCATGAAGTTTAAATGAGGTAATACCTGCATCATACTCGACACTGCTTGGCAGCACAGTTAGTGAGTCTAATTATTGAATTGTTGTCACTACTGTGTTCCAGAGTCCTTTGCTCCATGTAGGGAACAGAGAAACTGAAAGGAATGACCTGGACTGATTCAGGTTTGAGTCAATTACATTGTGACCTGGGTCTTTGCTAAATCATCATACTTTGTAATTTTCATCAATGGACACTTTATTAGTCAGAAATGATATTATCATTGGTTTTCAATGTATTTTGATCATTTCATGTTTAGGAGCATAGCACAAAATTATGAAAAATTGTCACATTGCTTGGAAAAGAACCCAGAAGAATAATCCACTTCATGTTTATTGAAGATAAAACAGGATAATATATTGTAACATACTTAGCATGGAGATTGGTAAATGATAAACTCACAGTGTAATTACTAGAGAAGCAATACTGATGTTTGAAGGCACTGATTCTAGAGTCAGAAAATGTGGTTCACTTTCCAGCCTCACTACCCACTAGCTATGCAGCCCTTATCAAGTTTCCTGAACTCTCTGAGAAGCAGTTGCCTCATCTGTAAAAGAGTCAGTCTTAGGGTTATTCTAGTGCCTGGAGCAAAGTAGGTGCTTTAAAATGTTGGCTATAAATGATAACAATAAAAGGAGGAAAAATGTATTTCACATGGAAGCACCATTTAAAGAGAGAGAAGAAAAGGCCTGGGGAGATCCTAGCATTAGTGAACTAGCTCTCTTTTAAGCTCTTTATTTAGCATGTTATTAAAGGACAAATGCTTAGATGGTGAATAAATGAAGAAGAAGAAAAAGAAGAAGAAGGAGGAGGAGGAGGGGGAGGAGGAAGGGGAGGAGGAAGAGAAGGAGAAGGAAAAGAAGAAGAAGAAGAAAACATAAATTCCCCGAGATCCTGGAAATACATGAAGCCAAATAATCACTAATTATAAATGGTATGCTGCTTTTTCAGGTTTATAACTCTCAACTGGGGCTTATATCATCATCTGATACATGGAAAATCAAAACAATGTGACTGAATTCATCCTTTTGGGCATTACAAAGAATCCAGAGCTGAGGAAAATACTCTCTGCTGTGTTTCTAATCATGTATGTGTTCACCGTCTTGGGAAACCTCCTCATTGTGGTAACCATGGTCACAGATCAGAGTCTGAGGTCCCCTATGTATTTTTTTCTTACCTCCTTGTCCCTCATGGATGCCACCTTCTCTTCTGTCATTGCCCCCAAGATGATTGTGGACTCCCTCTCTGAGAGCACTACCATCTCTCTCAAAGGCTGCATGACCCAGCTCTTTGCAGAGCACTTCTTTGGTGGAGTGGGATCATCCTTCTCATTGCCATGGCCTATGAACTCTACGTGGCCATCTGTAAGCTGCTGCACTACATGACCATCATGAAGTCTGGTGTGCTGCCTCTTGCTGGAAGGGGCCTGGCTGGAGGGATTTTTCCATGCAGTTATACAGCTTCTCTTCATCTTTCAAGTATCCTTCTGTGGCCCCAATGTCATAGACCACTTTATGTGTGATTTGTTTCCATTGTTGAAACTGGCCTGCATGGATGCCCACATCCTGAGCCTTTTGGTCATCCTCAAAAGTGGGGTGATGTGTGTGGCCATCTTCCTTATCCTCATCACTTCCTATGTGGTCATCCTCTGCTCCCTGAAGTCCTGCAGCTCTGAAGGGTGAAGCAAAGCTCTTTCCACCTGTGGTTCCCACCTCATGGTGGTCGTCATGTCCTTTGTGCCATGCATTTTCTTGTATGTGAGGCCTGTGGCCACCTACCCCATAGACAAGGCAATGGTTGTATCCAATTCCATCATCACACCCACGTTAAATCCCTTGATCTACACCCTGAAGAATGCAGAGGTGAAAAATGCCATGAGAAAACTGTGGATGAAACAAGGAAATCCTTCGGTTGGCAAGTGATCACATGCTGAGCAAATCACGTATTTCCTGTAAGAAGAAGTCATTCTTTTTGAAAGATGTAAAAAGTAAAACTATTCTCCACCAACAGCCAGAGGGATCTCTTAAAAATATAAATGTGATTTATGATTTAGGGTGTTTAAAATGGAAGGATTATGGTACTCTACTGCTTCACATCCTTCCTTGGCCTCCCATTGCCCTTAGAACCTCCTGACTTGTCCTAGAATCTCCTAGTTAATCTCTCTGCTACCTGTAATTCTCCAACCACATCTTGAGTGCTTCCCCCACCCCTCACCATGTACCAGAAATGTTGGGTTTTTTCCGTCTGCCCTTAGAGCTGATAAAGCCTTTTCTCACCTCAGGGCTGTTGCTTCTCTCTCTGAAAACAAGTCATCATCTACTCAAGTGGTTGTTTGTCTCTAGCTTCTGGTCCCAGGTTAAGAGATTGACATTCCCTCAGAGAGCATCCCGCCATGAGTCAAGTCAATGATTCTTCTACTCTTACCATTACTCTCTATGTCTACATCTTCTTTGTCTCCTTAGTAACAATGACCAAAAGTTATTTGTGTATAATTATCATTGGATTTTTTTAATTTCTATCTCTGTCTAGATTGGACAACTACAAAAGAGGAAATTTTATTTATGCATGGCATTTGTTTTAGTTTTCAATAAATACCTGTTGAATGATTATAGAATACAAGAAGCCAAATAACCAAATTCAAATAGCCAAATTCAAGTGGTTATGTGGGAAAAAAGAAGGCAATCAATAAAATGAAAAATAAACAAAGGAAAACCAAAAGGCAGAAACTGGCCATAAGTACAGAGTTTGTGGAAATGGAAGGCTGTGTTTATTTCATGGAACATACTTCATATTGGATAGTCAGAGAAGGATTCTATTAGCAGGTAATGTTTCAGCTGACTTTGAACTCTGTTGAGGTTCTCTTAGGAAATGTTATGAAATATATTAATTAATAAGCTTAATACTGATGAGCACCAATAATTGACAAAACATGATCAAAATGAAACAGCCATATGAGGATCAGTGGGATGAAGACTCTAGAGAGAAAAGACTCTAATGCAAGAAATACCATGGCATTTCCAAGGAACTATGAAATACCAGAATGGATGGGACACAATGATCCAGGCATGACGTGGCAAGGAGCAAGATCAGAAATGTACACAGGGCTTAGATCCTGTAATGCTGATATTTGTAGTCCTCCTTGAGCCCCCAGAGACCATGAATGTTGTTGTCTCTTAAAAATGACCCAAAGACAAAAATGTTTTAGGAACACAGGATAACTCTAACTTTTGTGCTATAGAGGAGATGGGAAACATGGTGTGAAAAGCTTTTGTAGTTCGCTTCTAGTTGCCCTTTAAATTTCAATTATAGAAGAAACTTCACAATACACTTAAAAATACTTCAAAGTAAAGATTCATTTTAGTCCTAAATTTCTTTATTTCTTTTCCACCATAAAGACTAAATTCATGTTAGTGTAATGACTTGAGTCTTTAGAAAACCCTTAGGATGACCTTTATTATAATTACATAATGAAAATATGAGGAAGAACCTTGGGGTGAGGTCCTTGACTTTATATTTGTTTAATATGTGAAGTAATAAGTTCAGAAAGTTTAATGAATGAAATTGATGCCAGCAGAGTACTATATTTTAATTGTATTGTATACAATTTTCTTATATATAGACCTAAATATACCACAGACAATTGTGTTTCACTTGAAAGACACTAAGACTGAGTTTTTAAGACCTAGATTGCAAGTTTGTAGCTGAAACTTTTGAAAAGAAGGTGCATTTCATTGTAATAGTCCCTGACACACTATATGGGGTAAGCGTGTGTAAGTAAATTAGTAAAGGCAAGTAAGTTACTGAAACCTCTCTGGCTTCAATGTGCTTCAGTGTAAAATGTTCATATTAATAATGGAACAACAGGCTTAATATGTGGATGAAACAACTGAGGTGGATATGCCTGATAGATACTAAGTTGTTCATTTAGCGTAAAAATGTGTATCAGACCTACAGATCAATAGCTTTGGAACCTAACTATATGCATTTTTTGTTGAATTTGGATGAAAAAAAGTTTACCCTTCTTGTTTCAAATGGCTCCACAAGTATTTACACTGAAAAAAAATCTTTATATTCATGACAAATTGTGAGCCATAGGGATAGTTAGGAAAGAATATGGAAACAAATACATTTATGGATATGTATGACTGAAACATTATACTGAACACCAGAAACTGAACCACTGTAAACTAACTATACTTCAATATAAAAAGAGTAACTTCAAAATTTCTGGCTACTTTTGTGCCAAGAAAAGAATTAGAGATGGATTTTGAATTATTCTTTCCTCCATTTGTGTATGTTTCTCTTTTTGGTTTTGTAAATTCATTAAGAAGGGATAAAAAAATCAGATGTGATTCTTTCAAGCAACTGTCCCTTCCCTGTGTGTCTGTATAAGAATTTTTATCCCTTATTGGTTTTGCCAAAGGCTAAGCAAAAACAAGAGTTCTTAGATGAAGGTCCTATGGAAAAGCTAATTTCATCCAAGTAACATACACTAAGAATTTGGTAACATAACAGGAAGATTCTGGAGAAAAAAAGCATATGCTACAATCATTACTAAGGGTTGATGATTGTTCTCTCCATGGGCTATTAAGAAGCTATGACCATGAATATTGAAGACTTGGTAAAGTACAAGTTATCAGAATAAATGCCTACCCATTACTAAATAGTCAAGAAATGCTAGTTCCTAGGCCTTTTTTGTCAGTGATCTGCAAACTTCCTTAATTTTTCTTTTTCACAATTTTCAACAGGTATAACCCTCCCTATGTAAATCATTACTTCTTTGGCATCATGAACAGCCTAAGTTACTCTCTACTTCAACAAACTCCTCATGGTATTTTTCACTTCTGTGTTTCTCACTGTGTAAATGATGGGATTTAACATGGGAGTAAGGACTGAATAGAACACACTCACCAACTTGTCTACCAGGTATGTGTCCACAGGACGCGTGTAGGTGAAAATACAAGGGACAAAATAGAGCACCACTGCTGCAAAGTGGGAGCCTCATGTAGAGAGTGCCTTGTGCCGTCCTTCAGAGCCGTGGGATTTCAGGGAGCTCAGGATGACTATGTAGGAGATGCGTAGCATGAAAAAAATCAGTAAGCACATGCCCCCACTGTTGGCTGCCACCGCCACTCCAAGCCTGTAGGTGTCGCTGCAGGCAAGTTTCAACAGTGAGAAGAACTCACACATGAAGTGATCAATGACATTGGGACCACAGAAGGTCAAGTCATCTGCAGAAAGAATCTGCAGAGTAGCATGCACAATCTCCCCAGTCCTGGCCACCACAACCAGGAGCTGGCAGAGCCTCTGTCGCATGATGGTCGTGTAGTGCAGAGGCATGCCGATGGCCACATAGCGATCATAGGCCATGACAACCAGTATGATGACTTCTGAGCCTCCCAGGAAGTGTTCCAAAAAGAACTGGGTCAGGCAGCCACCCCAGGAGATGATTTTCCTCTGGTGCAGCAGGTCAATGAGCATTTTGGGGGTTGTGACAGAAGTGAGGGAGGCATCTAAGACAAACAATTGAAAAATTAATACAAGGGAGTTGAAAGTGTGGGGCTGAGGGAGATGGTAATGACAATGAGCAGATTGGCCAGCAGGGTAAATAGGAAAGTAAACAGAAAGACGGTGAAGACTATTTTCTGCAAGTGTGGGTCTTGTCTGAGTCCCAAGAGAACAAATTCAGTCACATTGTTGGGAGGCGTAAGGAGATCCATTCAGCAAGTAACACCTTCCTGGAACCTGACTTACCTAGAAAAGAAATAAGGAAAGATATTCATTAATCATGAAAAGATCATGGTCTGAATACCTTGGTGCAAAAACAGAGCAGTCACTGTACCTGTGGAGCATGGCCCTGACACTCCTGCCTCGGTGCTTGTTTCAGTTCTCTCTTACATCCTCCGTGATGTTTCCTTCTCTTCAGACACCTCATACCTGTCACCTGTAAAACCTCTATAGGGCAACAATTGATGGGAAATTTACTGAGAAAAACCTGGGCTGTCCTCGTGAGATCTGGATTCTCTTTCTGGTTCCAACTCCATGCTACTCTGGTATGTCAGCTCTGTGTCCCATGATCCCGAGCCCTCCTCTGCGTCTGTGAGGTTACAAACTGTAAATCTCAGATGGGTCTGTAAGCTGAGAGGTGCTGAACACAGGTAAGATGTATTCCACCTTTCATGAGAATTTACATTTGAACCCTCAGCTCTAACTGGAAAGAAAGACAGTGGCAGTGAATATCTACCATAAGCAGGCCATTTAGGGAAGTGTATATGTTGTTGTTGACATACCCTCCCTGGGTACCTCCCATAATACATATACTATTCATGTGAGTCTTGTCACTCAGCCGACCGCAGTGCCTGGCCCACTGCCTGCAGTTCCTGAAACCTATTAGGTGATTAGTAAGTGCTTAGAGAATCGCCATTCTCCATGGGTAAGAATGCGACTGCTTCCCAGACCACAGACCTACCAGGAATTAAAGTGTGTTTGTCCCCTGCTCTGTTTATCATTGTTTATCTTCTCTATGAGAAACATAAATAAAAATCTGAAAAGAAGCTGTATTCCAGTTTAATAGTTTCTAACACATTTATAGGGTAAATATGAAAATAAGAATCATCTCTAGTTAAGAGTAAGTTACTGGATCATTTTACTCTCAAGATAATTATAGTGTTTTTTAACTGATAATTCTTATTCTTCAAAATTCTGTTCCACACACAATTTAATATTGGCATATTCAGTGAATTTACAGCCTTTGTAGACTTGGAAAAAAAAAAACAAACTCTTGCATAGGTGTTCAGTACACAGGATCTGTCACACAAAGGGAATCCCAATTTTCAAAATTCTAAAAATAATAAAAAAATGAAATAGTCTGCTAGATACAACAGAGAGATAGAAAATATACATATATGTGTAAAAACACGCACAACACAGACATGTAAAATCTATTACTTACTGTAAATACCTACTACAAGTTCACTCATTCAACACATATTTCCTAGACATATATTAATGTATGTTTGTTCACACAATCATGAAAAGTATTCCTCTTAAATGCCAATGATGCCTGAAATTTCACTACCAAACAGCAGCAACTCATCCCTCCATGATGTGAGTGACCTTCCCACCCCTTTATGTTTCTGCGACAGGCATTCACATTCCTCCGTCTCCCACCTTCCCGCAGCATCCATCATCCATCATTCCTGGTTACAGGACACGGCATTACTAATACAATGAGGAAATTTGGGGACAAAGTTTTCCCAAAGAAGGGGGAAAACATAAACATAATAAAATGTATTTGACCAAAAATATCTTTTCCTTTGAATGATACATTTTTAAAGCTTTATTTTTTTAATTATCCAAAATGAAAACCTTACACATATCTGGAAACAAAGTGCAGCAGCTGCAGTACATGCCCTTGTTGTGATGTGGGATCCCTCAGCAGAGAGGAAACAAGAGGAGTGTGCATAGAGTAAGAATTAGACATAATTAATAAAAGTGATTTAGGAATACCTAGGAAGAAAAGAAAATTATTTTTTCCTTTTTCCTTTGGCTCCACAGAACTCTTTCTAGGAATAAGCCCTAAAGGAAAATATTTTTAGAAGAGAAATGTCATTATTTATAGACATGATCAACACTATTTTTAAGAGCTGTGAAAAATTTAGAAACTACATGGAATGTTCAATATTGGAGGGTTGGATGATTAAAATATAGTGCATCTCCTTGATTCATTTGTACTTTTTAACAGAGGTGTTTAAATCTTGTGTTGTATCATAGGAAAATTCTTACATTGTTTTCTTAAGTAAGGAAAATTTGGGATGTGAATTTGAATTATATAATAATTCTAACTAATTTAATTCTAATTATATTATTATCATAACTTAAATATCTCTCACTGAGAAAAAATATTTTATTTATAAATTGATGTTAGTGTAATTGAGTCTTTCTTGATGTTTTCATGCTGAAGAGAGATTGAAATCATAGATTGGTGAAGATGAGGGGTGATCATAAAACTTGTAAGATCCATTTAATCTTGAAAGCCTATGATTAAATGATATCCTGGGGGAAAAACAGAAACAAAAACAAAAACAAAAAAAACCTTACCTATGAAGTTGTCTGACATAGTTCTATGGCCAGGGCGCCAGGCAGCTGTTAGCTCACCAAGAAAGAAGTAAAATTGTAAGATTAAAAATGCCACATAGCTCAGCTATAATACGTGTCTTTGCTGATTTGTAAGCAGGACCTTTGGATAAGGCATTTCTCTTGAAACCTAAAAGTGCTACCACATTTTCTGCTTGTAGCCCAGTTCTGTGAAGTTTTTATCTGTGGCTAATTGGACCTCAGGGGTACTTCACCACCATTAGTAGATCTTGCCAACAACCTAATTATTGCATTTAACTGAATTTCAGAGAACTCTTAGAGCATTCATGTTATTTTTGAACTCCTCCTTAAACCTGCATGAAAGCAAAACACTATGACAAGAGAAAAACATCATCAGTTTGAACACTTTTGAATTTAGGCATTTGATGACAAATGAGCATAATTTGGAGTCCAAATATTGACTATTGTATAAACTAATCATTTAGGTAGGTAACTATCTGAATTTAAAATTTTTCAGGATAGTATTTCATTTTAGTTGATCTACCATTCATTCTAATCATAATTTTTAAATATTGTTTTCAGATGTACAAGTGATAATTATGAACACTATTATAATTATGGCACTTTCGACCTGGTAAAGTTTACAGTAGTTTTTTAAAGTGGTCATATCTTGTGTTAATGCTGGAATTAGATTAACATGATAATGGTGAAAATAATTCAATTTTTCAATTATATTTGGAGATGGTAAAATGCAATTTTGTCATTTAATCTCACGATAGACCTATGGAAACTGAAAAAATTGGCAATAATATTCACAATTTATAACAAGAAAATATAAGACATTGAATAAGAAAACCATTTGGCAATGGGAAATAAGAAACCAGACCACTAAACCCTGGGCCAGGATTCTTATCTTTAAATTATTGCTTTACAGTGAAATTGTCCTGATGTTGTTAAGCTGCCACCAACAGTAAGATCTATTACAATTACCTACTAAAATAAATAAATTTGAATATTTGAAACTATTTTGTAAATAAATTCAACCAATTCAATGCAGGAATATTCCTATATAGAACTACACTCACTCAACATGTTAAAATATGCTTTTTTTAATAAGAAGGAAAATAAATTGTGCATAGCTCTGGATTGGGTCTAGAGGATGTGGTCACTATCATCAGGATGTGCCATGAAGGAAAAGAGTTTAAGAAAACTGAAGCCACATGACTAAACTTAGTTTGACTAGGCACTTTAATAGTGTAATGCTGTAATAATATGTGTAATGATAGATGTCAAAGACTGAATGAGGATGTGAAATGACCTAAAGAACTATAAGGAATATGGATTTTGTGGAAGTGTCAGTGTGAAAATGTTTTTCTACTTGAACTAGTGTTTTAATTCTGGAATGAAAACTAGAATCAGACCAGAGAATTGGCATGTACAGACTCATCATTCCCAACCTCATAAAAGCTTGACATCTGTGGGTTCATCACCAGTTGTGGGTTCTGGCCAGCAGAAGTCCCTCCGAGATGGAATGAATTACTCAAGACTCTGTGGAAAATTCAAGAGAGCAAGAGAGAGTTGGGAGCCAACTCCAGAGCTTCTCAAATCTCTCATATTTATTGAGTACAGTCAAAGGAGGAATGCAGGAATTTAGGGAAGGACAGGGTGGGATCACAATGAGTACAAAGGCTTTGTTTATTGTTGGTGTTTGGCTCAAGGTCAGAAGACACTTTTTGGTGAATCATGTTCACGTTGAGCCTTTCAGCTTATCAGGGTGGAACGTATGAGAATCATCAGCTGCTTGACAACTTGGACTCAGGTGGCTGTGCCTGTCTTAGGTTGCCCCCCTCAGGGGATCTTACCTGGCATTGGCTACCCAGCCTTCTCACCTCTGAGTCTGCAGCTTTTTATAACTTGTTTTCCATTCCAGCCCAAGGCTGTTTTGGGGATAGAAGACTAACAGCAGGCATGCCCAGAGTTTATAGCCGGGGGCCTGGGTCATTTCTAAAGCCTCAAGGCAGTTACTAAGCACATGTTTAAGGAGATAAGTGGCTGGGATCTGTTACAATTTGTTAACCCAATCATGGGCTCCCTCAGACATCCATTCACAGTGACAGATTAAGTGACCTTCCAGCCTCTACTTAAATAGCTACAGTTTGGGGCACAGAGATTGCTTTAGAACCCCAACCCCTGTCTAGTCTAGCTCTCCAAGCCCTAGAGAAGCACGACATGGAAGAAGAGCAGAGTTCAGTGTAAAGCAAGTGAGGATTGTCTCTGAAAATCATTTTTCAAAAGAGGAGTTCCTGGAGCTGTACCAGGAAAGTCTGTATCCAGAATACAAATCCAAGGCCAGAGTTGTTTAAAGCCCTGGAGAGTCACAGGGTTTCAAACTTGAAAGGTAAATCAGAAAGAAAGCAGAAGAAATTATATAGAGATCTTATCACAGTTGATCAGAAACTAGGTGAGGTATGGTTTAATGTCCAACAGGTTCAGGGAATAATTTCACAAAAAACAAATAAATACCCGACAAAGTGTTTTGACAGCAGGTTCATGCATTTCACTAGGTATAAAAAAGCATGTTCTTAAAATAAGGAAACACTTCTAAGAGCAGAGCTCCTGTTGTCTTAGTCCAATCCAGAGACAACTGTACCCAAAAGGACATCTGCAAGACTGTTCACAAGCAAGAGAAAAGCTTTGGGAAGCAGACTGCGGTGTCATAACTCTTCCAGTTTTACTTCTAATTTAAGTAGAAGCAAATATGACAACACTTATTGCAATAAATATATTGGCTCGGGCAGGTCACAGAACTTGGAAACACCTTCCAATTTACCTAAGTTAAGTACTTCTAGAAATTGGGGAAGCTGTTCCAGATTGTGGGAGAAGATAATGGCTTAGTGTGAAATAAAATGAGCATCTGCTGATCCTAAAGCTAGTGCTCCTACACTCCATCACGTTTTTATTCATAGTCTACTTGCTAAATATTGTTACATCAAAGAGTCCATTGATGTTTTCAATAAAACATATGGTATCCATGAAGTGGAAGGCTGAATCCTTTTGTCAAGAGAGAAAACTATAAACACATCTCTATGGCATATACACACACACGTATTTTGGTAGCAAACTTCATTTTTGAAAAGAGACAAACTAATTCACAATAGAGTCTAATAACTTAGGTAAGTTATCTGAGAAATACTTTTTTGATCAACTGTGCATTAAATATTCCTTTTTTTTTATATCTATCATAAACACCCTCCTAAAGCAGTTTTCAAAAATGATTCTAGATTCAAAGAAACAAATGTAAAGCCAAAATTGTTTTACAAATATATTTTACTATCTGCTCTTGAAAAACATCTGCATTTAATTGCTACTAATAATAGCTAATATAATATAGTGCAACTTCCTATGGTATATAATCAAAAATATATTTATATACCAAAATGTAATCAAATTCTAGCCCTCCAAAATTCTGTATAATGAAAAGATCCCAGGATGGGGAGTAAGAGTGTTTGGGCTCAAAGATGACTTTCATGTTCTATGATCTAGTAATTTAACTTTTCTGATCTTGCTTTTTTTTTTTTGGAAAATAAGAACACTAAATTTTAACTTTATAATGCTGTTGTGACAATTTGATTACACTTTAAATTTTTCATGTCAGTCTTAGTACAGTAAAATCAATTTTTGTAATCCCTGACAACTTTTACCAAACAAAATAAGAAATCCAATATAATTTTAAATATTGGGTATGTCAGGTGTGTGCCAAGGGAACATTGGCAAATATGTTTTTTTCTATAATATATTCCACATCATCCTTGATACCAACAAGCCTCACAGCTTTCTGAGTAACAACTGCTTATATACACAGGCACATTATACAGTTCTATAATTAAAAAGGAAAGTTTTCAGTCACTGTAAAACAAGAGAGGTTCTAATAAAATGCTGCATTATTTCTGTTACATGTGGTTGGAAAATAAGAAAATTGAGACAAGGAGAAGTCAAGCCTTGCATCACAGGACATACAGTTAATAAGGGGCAGACCTGAAGATATAATTCATGACAGTCTGACCTCAAGTCTTGATCTTGATCTTGGCCCCACATTACCTCCCACATAAAAACTTACCAAATAATTAGCCAGATATTTCTCTAACATTTATCCTTCAACAAAGGCTTTCAGAAGACTATTTCTCATCTTAATTTGTGGAGGCATTGAATAACGGTTTCAAAATATACTTGGGAATTTGTAAGATGGCATCTTCTTCCTCTGAGAATTTCTCATCTCCTCTCTCAGGAGAATTAAGAATTGTATAGTAATTTTATTTACTTTGCTAAGTCAGTTAATAACATATAACTTTGTCCATTTCTAATCTTCCCTAAATTTGCTATTTAAAAAAGTATTATGTGAATATGGAGTGGATGTGGAGGACAGGGAACACTCCTGTGCTGTTAGTGGGAATGTAGTTTATTGCAGCCATTATGGAAAACAGTATGGAGATTCCTATATAACTTAAACTAGACAACTGTATGATTCAACAATCCCACTCCTAAGCATATATCTGGAAGAAACTAATTTGAAAAGATACATGCACCCTGATGTTCATAGCAGCACTATTTACAATAGCCAAGACATGGCAGCAATCTAAGTGTCCATCAACAGATGACTGGATAAAGAGATTATGATATATTTATATAATGGAATACTACTTAGCCATAAAGATACCATTTGCAGTGAAATGGATGGACCAGAATATTACCTTTCTAAGTGAAGTAAGCCTGAAAGACAAAGAAAAATAACATCCGATATCACTTATATGTGAAATATTAAAAAAAGACACTAATGGACTTACTTACAGAACAGAAACAGACTCACAGACGTGAAAAACAAACAGGGTTACCAGGGTGACAGGGGTTGGGAAGGTGTATTGGGAGTTCAAGATTTGCAGATAATAGCTATTATATATAAAATATATAAACAACAATTCTATACTGCATAGTCCATGGAAATATATTCAATATCTTGTAGTACTCTATAATGAAAAAGAATATGTGTTTGTATATGTATGACATAAACATTATGCTGTACACCAGAAATTGATGCAATATTGTAAACTGGCTATACTTCAAAAATTTTAAAAATTAAAAAAAATTAAAAATCATGTGACAAGCTCTTCTTGACTTCTCTTTCATATTTAATCTCAGAGTAACCCTATGAGATGTATACATTATTCCAAGTTTGTTCCAAGCTGTTAGCTAGTATAAGGTAAGAGCTGAAATCTCTAGAAGTGTTGGGTATGGTTCACCATAAGCAGAATAATATTCCTGGATTTCATACTATATTATAAATGAGCTCTCTAAAAATTTGCATACATGGAGGCCAGAATTTGATCTACAAATAAACAAACATGCAATAAAATCATAGGCATTGAGAATTGAAAGGGCTATTAGAAAGTATCTAATTCATTATTTTTCTTTTACATAGAAAAACCTGACACCCAGGGAAGGAAAGGAACATATCCAAAATTGCACATTCTGATGCTGTCAGATTAAAAATAAGAATTCAGGTTTTCTTATATTCCAACCTGTTTAATCTTTTCTCTACACGGAATAGCTGATATTCTTACTTGTTACATTCAAACAAAAGTAATTCAAACAAAAGACATTGTTACATTTGCCCAATTGATCTCTGTAATTACTTTAATAAGCCTCATTGTTTCCCAAGTGAGATGTGCCTGGGGAAATGAAGATGTTGAGAGGTCATAAACAAATACGTCTTTGACTCTATCCTATAGGATTTCTCATATAAAGGAAAATCACACAAAGAAACGATATTTTTAAAAGAGATTTTTCTTTAAAAAGAACAGGATTGTTTTTAAGCTCCCATTTCCCAATTTAGTATGTCTCTCCATTTTATCCTTAAACCAAACAAGTAAATTATGTGGGAACATGATAAGATGTTATTTCCTGTATATATCAGATTTCTTTGTCAGCACAAGAATGTGGTGCTGCTTTTTCTTTACTATTTGGAAAGGGAGATTAGTTCCAAATACTTCTACCCAGTCCTTTATATTGAAATAAATTTACTCATGCATCAGGGACACAATATGGAAATTTATGCCTTCTGTAGAATACCCATAGTCCACTAGATATGCAGAACTCACCCATTGAGAGAGCTTTGGGCCAATATTCTCATCTTGTAAAGCAATTAATAAATAGAAATTCAATTAAATAGAGTTGGGAGACCATGAGGGGGAACTCTTCTGCTCTGCAACATAGCAGAGACTAACAAAAGAAGAAAGATTCTTCTTTCCTGACAAGGGCTCAGCCAATGAAAAGTCATGGGCCCTTTACTTACTATAGCCCTCCCAAATCCCTTTACCCCTTTATGAAAACATTCTCTTTTCCTTGTCATGGATAGAACTGTACATTGTTCAACATGGTTACAGGTCTCTAATTGCAGTTCTTGCTGGTGCCAAACAAGCCCATTTGTTTTTTCAGAAAAAAAAATCTGATAATCTGTATGTTTCAGATAAACAAACATCAGTTGGCTTTCTGACCAGTGGACCATAGTGGCATTCTTCCACCCAGAAGTGAGTGTTAGCTTAGAATCTATCTCAAGTAATCTCCAGAAAGATTTAAGTATTTCTATTTGCCCAGAGCACAATTACCCCAGTAAATGGTCTCACCTCCCTCAGAGAAAGATTAGGTTGAAGATCCACATCACCTATTTGTGGTGCTATCACAGAGTTCCCATTCAAAATTACCTGATGTAGCCTTCATTTAAAAAAACAAAAACAAACAAAAAGACCCTCTGATTTGGAAATTATCCACATCCGGTGATTGGATGAGGAGCCATGATTTTTCTGAATTGAATCTGTTTACTCAATTCAGACCACTGTTCACCAAATTTAGATTATATTTGATCACCATCATCATCATCATCATATTACTTGGCTTGGGTTTTCACAGCAAAATACTTCAGATTGGATAGCTTAAACTATGGACATTTATTTTCTCACCGTTGTGGAAGCTGGACATCCAAGATCAAGGTGCCTGCAGGGTGGGGTTCTGGTGAGAACTTTCTTCCCAATTTAAAAATGGCCACCTTCTCTCTCCTCTATCCTCATGTTGGAGGAGAATTAATAAAATGGCTGCACTTAGGCTAACAGATTGCTTATTCTTATACTTGCCCTTAACACAGTCAACTAACTGGACTGACCGGTTTCTACTCACAGCTCAAGGCCCATTGTTAAAGTAAAGCCATTAATTTTACTGTTTCTACTTTATTCCAGTAATCAAAAGTAATAATCATGCTAAGTCTCTGAGTCATTCACCAGGGAGAAAGTCACGGGACTGTAACCTTACAAAATAGCCTGAATTCCCAAGAAGACCACACCTTGGGTGCTTATAAAATAAAGAGATGGAAAGAGTGACAACTACTAGCCTCTATAGAACTGGTCACCTGGAGACACCATGATGCCACTCTAAGTCTTATGAGAAGAAAATAATTCTGTTGATTGTTGTTTTGTTTAAGCTA
This sequence comes from Camelus dromedarius, assembly GCF_036321535.1. NCBI lineage: Eukaryota > Metazoa > Chordata > Mammalia > Artiodactyla > Camelidae > Camelus > Camelus dromedarius. The sequence continues at coordinate 9,269,329 of NC_087470.1, read as the reverse complement.
TGGCTGTGTAATCACCCTGTTCACAGTTTTGAAGGCACTAGCCTGCTGTGAACTCCCTTTGCCTGGCAAATCAATAAAGCTGTCTCTTCTCTTCTAAGCCCTAAGAATGAGACAAAAAGGGGTCAGGGCACAGCCATTCAAGGAATGTTACAGCAATTAACATCAAAATGGTGAAAGATTCAACCCCCAGTAGGCCCTGAGGCTCAAGATGGTGGGTGATTTGACTTCTAGCAGACCTTGAGCCTCATTATATGCTCACTGTAACATATTAACTTGGTGAGTAACATGCCCACAGGTGCCATGGAAGCCCCAAGGCTAGCCACAAAAGGTCTCAGAGTGGGAAATGGCCAACTTCCTGGGAATCCCAGCCCCTTCCCCAGACTAGTTAGACTGCTCCTTCCACTTATTAGCATATGAAGCCACTGAGACAATAAAAACTGGCAACATGGTTCCTCACAACCACCACATCTCTCTCCTCTCTCTCTCTCTCTGTTCAGAGACAGCCCACACTCAGTCTATGGAGTGTGTACCTACTGTTAATTTGAGCAGCCAACACCCACACTTTGTGGCCTTTCTTTTGCCTTAAAATTTACCTCTGAATAAATCTACCTTTACTCAACTGTGGCTCACTCTTGAATTCTTTCTTGTGAAAAGCCAAGGACTCACACTTGGTGGGGCACATCCCAGGGGCTCAGCTGAAGCCTGGGACATGGCCCTCCTCATGCCCCACATCCATCTTTCCTGCATCAAGACCACATCTTTGAGTTTCAATTAGGCTCATCATGGATGGGGGCCAATTTTTCTGCAACAACATGGCCTTTCCTCTAAGCAAACATCAGAGAGCAAGCTCTGGTGTACTTTTCATTTCTTATCAGAACACCAGTTCCATTGGATTAGAAGCTCACTCTTACTATCTCAAAGAGTACAGCTATTCCAGTCCCTGCTGCTCAAGGCTTTCCAGCCTGCATGACAGGTATGAGTGAAGAAACTTTTTAGATGACTTCTGTCTTAGCCAATTTCTAACAGCAAACTTATGGGAGTAGCTAAGACTTGAACTCCCAAATGAACTGATCAAATTCCTGACCCACTGAAACCATCTGAAATAAAGTGAATGTTGGTGTTTTAAATCACTAAATTTTGAGGTGATTTTTTTTTTATATGGCAATGGTATCTGTAACACTGCTGTAATTTAGATGTTGTAGTACTGGCTCATGGTAGATACACTAAATGAACAAAATAGAAAGCTAAGAAATAGAATAATAGATACATAGATCTTTATATATGAAAGAAGTAGTGGCATTGCAGGCTAATTGGTAACAGAATTGTTCAATAAATGTACTGGGGAAAAGTACATATCCTTATAAGAAAGCAACATATACACCCATCTCATACCATACCTAAAAATATATATCCTTTGTGGTTGAAAGATGTAAATATAAAAAAAGTAAAATATTTAAAGAAAATTATTTATCTCAGAGCAGGGAAGGAATTTGAGAAGTGCATGCAGAGATATTTCACCCTGAGTCCAGCTTCCTCATCACTACGTACAGCACAGGTGGTGAAACCTTGATCCCAATCATGCTCTCTTTAATGAGCATCTTCAAATCCAACAGTTAGCTCCTTAAAATCTGACCGTTTTTGAAGTATTAGATTTCTTTCTAATTAAAAGACCTAGAGTACTTTTTATTTCCTTCACTGAAGAATAGATAAAACTTTATTGTTGGTATCAATTCAAAACATCTCAAACATACGGAGGCATTAGTATTGCTAAGCACACTGAGTGATTTCAGTTATAAATTGAGAAAAAAAATAAAAAGAAGGCATATTTTGGACCTGAGTGTCTAAGTTGTGAGTTGCATTTTGACAGGAAGCTTGTAATGCCAGAGCCTTAAAACCGATCTTTGTAATGCAGTATTTGTTCCCCAAAGCCACCATAGAGGTATTGTAAACAGAGAAGATACTTTCAATTCATCACTTAAGTCAAGAACTCATAGTTTATGGAGAATCAGAAAAGCATTCATTATGTAAATCAAAATAATCTGTATCCCTGATGTTAAATATTTATTGCATTAAACAAAAAGCTCTAAACCCAGATAGTTTAATTTAATGAAGCCAGACTCTAAAGATATAGATGATTTGAGTGACTTAAATATATATTCAACTACTGGGGAGGCCACTTGAGCTAGATTCACAGCAAGGGGTTGAAAAATTTAATTCTTAGTCAAAAACTTGATCAGTAAAGAAAATCAACCACACCCTACCATTACAGCATAAATTTCACAAAGTTCATGTCTTGTGGATTTATCCTTTGCTATGAACATGTGCTGTGAAATTTTAAATTAATTAATTTGACTGAGACATTTATTTTTATTGTTAGATTAATGTTTTTAAAACAATCTAAATTTTTAATTTCAAATTTCACCCTCTCAGACTAAAAGAAACAAGTTCTTTTAGGTCGTGTTTCTCTATACCAGAATGGTACCATACCCCACAAACAAGAACTTGAAATAAAACCAAAAAATTGTTGTAGGTAAGGAATCTTCATACACTATGAATACATATATAAGAAATTAAACCTATGCAATTCTCTTGGTCTTAAGGACTATAAAATATTCCACTTACAAAAAGATTAATTTGTATAGCTGTTTCAGAACAAATAGGCTAAATAACCCAAAGGAAATGATGTTTTAAATGCAATCACGTGTAGTTTAAAGTATTCCATGATTCTGTAAAAGAATGAATATCATGTCCTACATGAGGGATACAGCCCTTTTCCACCTAAAGTCAGATTTTTACTCCAAAGTTTCTTCATGGCATTTTTCATTTCTGCATTTCTCAAGGTATAGATTAAGGGGTTCAACATGGGAGTTATAAAAGTTACAACTACCATCATGGATTTGTCAATGGGAAAGTTGACATTAGGCCTTGCATACAGAAAGATACAGGGAACAAAGAATAAAATGACCACCGTCATATGTGATGCACAAGTGTGGAAGGCTTTGTGATTTCCTCCCACACCATGCACCTTAAGGGAGTGTAATATGACCCCATAGGAGAGTGAAGAAGACAACAGTGCAGATTGCCCCTCCATTAGCTATCATGGAGAGTCCAATGAGGTGGGTGTTGGTGCAAGCAAGTTTCAATAAGGGGTACATATCACACAGGAAATTGTCAATGACATTGGGGCCACAGAAAGGGAGCTGATAAATGAAGAGAAATTGAACCAATGAGTGCAGAAAGCCTCCAGTCGAGGCCAGCAGCAGCATGAGAACACATACCCGCTGATTCATGATGACCAAATAATGAAGAGGCTTACAGATGGCTATGTATCGGTCATAGGCCATCACCACCAGGAGAATGACTTCAACACCAGCAAACAGATGATCTATAAAGACTTGAGTCATACAAGCCTGGAAAGAAATAGTCTTTTTCTCATGAAGCAAGTCGGTGATCATTTTGGGAGCAATGGCAGTAGAATAGACAGTATCTATAAATGATAAATAAGCCAGAAAAAAGTACATGGGGGAACCCAGGGACCGGCTGGCCATGATGGTCACCATGATAAGCAGATTGCCCACTATGGTCATGAGGTAGATGAGTAAGAAGGGGACAAATAGAACTTTTTGCATCTCAGGGTTCTGTGTGAGCCCCAGCAGGACAAATTCAGTCACATTGTTCCTATTTTCCATGGTGATCCAAAGGTGTTGATCAAGTGTCAGAGTCTGCAAACAAAAGGGCCAACAATGACTTAGAGAGGATTGCAAGCTTTCTGTCAAAACTGTGATATCTTACTGCACAGTGTTTTATCCACGAGGGTTCACACAATGAGATTTTGGAATCTCCTCCCACAAGCACTCCATTCAATATCACAAATTCCTTGCTTCAACTACAGTGATGAGATGTCAGTATTCTAACTGGGAGGCATACCTGAGAGGTGGCATACCACACAATAAGAAAGCTGCTTTTTCCACAATCTCTCTCACAAAGATGACACTTTTGCCTTGATATACCATTTCTATTTTTCCTGAACACATTTTGGCTTCTGAGGCCCACCGTGAAAACAATCTCATCTCTAATAACTGATTTATATATTTATGTAAAGTAATGCTTAGTCATGGAGCATAAAACTATTGGCTTACATTTAGATAACTATCTCTTTGAATTACTGTGAGCTACAAAGATCAAGAATTAAGTCACCCACAGTGTGAAAGAACCAGGCTCATCACGAGTATTCATTAGAAGCTTGTTAAACTCTGTTTAAATAAACTGAACTTCAAAACTCATTAGAGAACAACTGAACAGAGATAATGTCTAAAATTCTTCCCAGTAAAGTACAATGAAAGTAATGTTTTATTTAAAGATGCACCCCCAACAAACACAAACTAAAATGACACTTATCACAATGTTATTAGAGAAAATTGGACAGTATAAACCGAAGTGATTGATACTACATTGACATTTTTCCTACTTTCCAAATTGTTCAGAATCAATTGTCGCTAAGCATAGCTTAATTAAAAATGCCAAAATAAAATTTGAGACATAGTTGTGGTATAGGAGAAAGAATTCTATACCAAAATCAAGAAATATATTATTTGATTTGGCTCAGTCATCTTGGAAAAATCATGTCTCAATTCATTCTTACTGAAAAGGTGATTATCTTCCCAGATGTGTTTCTGAATTCTTTTCATAGAAGCCTTTATCTCAAACTGGATTCTAACACTTCCACTGGTAGACTCTCTTTATATTAATCAGGGTGAATTAGTGTGCATTAAAGGTTATTTGATTATTAAAGTAATGAGTAAACTAGATTAGTTATTTTGTTCATATTGTAAGTTCTTGGTTATCTGAGTCTGTGTGGAACTTAGGACACTCATACTCACTTGAGGAAACTCAGTCGTCTATTGGGCATTTCTGATATGATCCAGGTCCAGTTTTACATGTAATGTGGATAATTTCATTTTGGCAGGACTATCTCAAATGTGCTCCATTCCAGTGTCTACATTTATAGACTGCCATTTGTGAATGGCAGGGTTTTTTTCTATTCTTTGTGCCTCTCATGAACCAATTTGTACTCAGACATCAGCAGGAGAATAAAAGTATAGAGGAGAGAAGTTAAGAGATGACAGAAGAAAGGCAGCTAGAAAATGTCAAAGACTATCAGCTGAATAAAATATGCTTTGAAATTTGTATGTGGTTTTGTTTAGAGGCATTGAGTGAGTTATTTAGAAGTAAAGGAATTTTGAATTTCCTGAGCTGTCAATCTGGAGGTGGATTGGAGTGTTAACTCAGCATCAGCACCAGGACTTGCCTCTCAGAACCTTTAGACTTCCAGAGTAAAGGAAAATGAGAAAATCAAAACCTGAACTTTCAGATGCATGAGTAGACAAAACCAGCTGCCTAAAGGAATTCCATCTTCTGAACTCCAGCATTTCATTGCATAATATATAATTCAGTGTCCCCGAGCACAATGAGGATGCTACATCCACATTTGTAATGGAAAATAAATACACTTCACAGGAGTTGTCTGAGGATTCAAGAGGTAACTTCTAATAGGAGAGTCTAAGTCCTTGACCTATGGAGCACTTACAACTCATGTGTCTCTAACTGCTTTTCCACTGTCACCGGTTGGGTCTATTGGGTCAATAACCATACCTTATCAATAATTGTATCTCTAGGATCTATGAATGTGCCTTATGCATTTTAAGTGATCAATAAATATTTGACTGTTAAAATGTTCTTATGAACATGATTACTATTCTAAACTGTTCAAAACTAATTAATTTGACTTAGAGTAATAAAAATTTCTATACTTTATCAATATTGCACTTTATTAAGACTAAATAGACCTGTCTCAAACATTTATGAGACTCTTCAAATTTCTTAACATATTCAATGGGAACAAATAAAATCTTTAAAGAATGCTCAAAAATCTAAGTCTATGATAACTATCCCACCAAGATAAATAAAATAAGATAAACTAAGTAGGTCTACACTGTGTCAAATTCAGCAACATAAGATGGAAAACAAATGGTATGAAAGATATAAAATACTGGGAAAAAAACTCAATTAGAAGGACATTGAAAATTACAGACCCTGAAATATTGTTTCAGTCTAGATCCATTTGAAACATATGATAACAATTCATGCCTAGATGTGTTCCTATTTAACTTTCTATATAGTTATTTCCCATGGGACCAATAGCTTTTTCTTAATGATTGAGCACTGTCTAAAAAATGATGTAGCAAAAATTTTGAGGTCCTATTAAACACCTAACCAGCTCATCATACTTTTTAAAAAGAAAAAAAAAATTTAAATGTGGGAGCCCATGATTGGGTTAACAAATTGTAACAGATCCCAGCCACTTATCTCCTTAAAGAAAATGTGCTTAGCAACTGCCTTGAGGTTTTAGAAATGACCCAGGCCCCTGGCTATAAACAATGGGTGTGCCTGCTGTTAGTCTTCTATCCCCAAAACAGCCTTGGGCTGGAATGGAAAACAAGTTATAAAAAGCTGCAGACTCAGAGGTGAGAAGGCTGGGTAGCCAATGCCAGGTAAGATCCCCTGAGGGGGCAACCTAAGACAGGCACAGCCACCTGAGTCCAAGTTGTCAAGCAGCTGATGATTCTCATATGTTCCACCCTGATAAGCTGAAAGGCTCAACGTGAACATGATTCACCAAAAAGTGTCTTCTGACCTTGAGCCAAACACCAACAATAAACAAAGCCTTTGTACTCATTGTGATCCCACCCTGTCCTTCCCTAAATTCCTGCTTTCCTCCTTTGTACTCAATAAATATTGCCCTCTCACTCTCTTGACTTTTCCAGAGTCTTGAGTAATTCATTCAGTCTCAGTGGCCCTTCTGCCGGCCAGAACCCACAACTGGTGATGAACCCACATTTAAATACCACATTTTCCAAATCAATTTCTTCATAATAAAGGAAAAGTACTCTTTCTAAAACCTGAATGTGGCTGAAGAGACTTTGGGGACAAATGGAGAATAATAATTATCAGAGACAGCTCACTGCCTGTCTTATACATAGTCTTTGTTGGTTTTGTTTGGTTTTGTTTTATCACTTTGCAGGGGGGCCCTGGGTGACTGCAGTGTGCTTTATGAGAACTTGGGCTCTAAATTATGGTTTGGAATTTGAGCCTCAGAATCCGTACTCACTAACTGTGAGAGCCGGATAAAGTGATCAACATCATCTGTATAATGAGACTTAAAAAAGCATCTAACAGAATGGTTTGAAGGGTTCAATAAGATAACGCAAATAAAACTCTCCAAAAATTATTGGACAAATAATAAATGTTAAGTAAGTTAAAATATGACTTAACTAGTATTTGTTTCCCCACGTAATTTCAGTGTCTCATCTCTACATTAGTTTTATGTAAGTTTTCCCCCAAATCCACTCTTTTGTCTAGTTATCCAAAGGATCATTCCCCAAGTGATGGATGGATTGACTGTGTCATTACCGTATGCAATTCTGGAAACTGTCTTCTTTTCATTGTTTACATTAATGTGTGGAAATTGCCCTGTCTGTCTTTCTCCAAATCACATTCTCTTTGAAATGTATCATTAAAACTAATCTTAATCTGAGGGATCTTTCCATAAATTAAGAGGTCAACTGAGTGCATAATGTGATGTGTTCTTTTTCATTTACAGTATTTTTAAGGCCCTCAAAATGAGAAAATATCCATGTCATATACCCACGGACAAATAGATATTGGCATTTTATTTGAGTCTGTAAATCTTGTATCTAAAAATATACATGAATTCTGTTTCCACAGATACTAAAATTCATTTTCCAATAATGGATAAGTATAGGTCATAGGTCAATGAATCTAAAAAGTAAGTAAATGTTTCTGAACTCGAGTTTTCACATTGTAAGTTTTGAGTTTCCCTTTGTAATGAGACTGTTAGTTTACATATTAAAAAATGTTATTGAGAGTTTATACACAAAAGAATAGGAAGTAGAGACTCTAACTGATATTTTTATAACAATGTTCATAGCAGAATTATTCACAATAGCCAAAAGGTGGAAACAACCCAAATGTCCAACAACTAATGAATGTATAAACAAATTGTGGTAGATGTCAGCCTTAAATAGAAATGAAATTCTGAGATATGCTACAACATGGATGAAGCTTGAAGAGGTTATTATAAGTGCAATAAGCCAGACAGAAAAAGACAAATATTTTATGATCTCCCTTTTCTGAGGTACCTAGAAGGGTCATGTTCTAAGATACAGAGAGTACAGCAGTGGTTCCCGGCGACTGGAGGGATGAGGAGATGGACAGTTACTGTCTAATGGGTACAGAGTTTCAGTTTGAGATGATGGTAAAGTTCTGGAGATGGAGAATGTGATGGGTACACAAAAATGTGTTATGTATAGTTTACCACATTAAAAATTATCAATAAATAAAATCTCTACAGAGAACCAGAACATTTAAAGATATCATGCATAAGGTAACAATTTATAAAGAGCTATATTGTTTCCATTATTTTAAATATATTAAAATATAAAATAGTTGTTGAAGTCTCTACACTGTATAATGAAATCTAAAATAAATTATTGTGAAGACTATATAAGTGGCAGGTTATGTTGTTATGTTGTGTTTTGCTCTGTGAATTCTGAAATGCATAGCTCAGTATGCATGTAAAGAACTCTAATACAAAACATTGGAGAAAATTATTATCATTGTTCTTATTCCAATAATATTTTACAAAATGGAGAAAATGCATGCATTATATTATTCCTGGAGCTTCTGGTATAAAATGTTTGAGGTCATATGATAAAACTTACTTCTTAAGAAATATACATCATTAATTTCAAGTAAGTCTCTTTTCCCCATTCTTATAGCAGGAAAGAGTTTTTGTAAATATGTTACCTGGGTTTTCTATTTCCTCTTCAGTCCCTTGTTCCAAATACAGACTTCCCCACTTCTGTCTTTGGTCCTTGAAGATGAAAGTTTAGTTCTATGAAGATAAGTCAGAATTTCCACCACATCAAACCTGGTATGACTGCAGAGAGATCAGGATACACTTAATCATTTTGTCACATAAGCATACATCTCTTGACCATGACCATGTTCTTCAACTTTGATAAACATTTTGCAGTTTAGATTATAGAATTATTCAGAGTTGGCTTCAGGAATATGCAATTGATATGGATGGTAAGTCATTGAATTTGAAAGCTGTCACTGGAAATATATTTCCAGATCAAATTTAAAACTTTATAATGATGTTTAACTGACCAAATTAATTGAATAAAGCTTTGAAAATAGTGTTAGTCTATTCTACAATTTTGAAATAGCACAGGGAAATATACACAAAATGTTATGATAACTCACAGAGAAAAAAATGTGACAATGAGTGTGTATATGTCCATGAATGACTGAAAAATTGTGCTGAACACTGGAATTTGACACAACATTGTAAAATGATTATAAATCAATAAAAAATGTTAAAAAAATATATGTATGAAACTTAAAAAAAGAAAAAAGAAAATAGTGTTAGTCAATAATACAGAAAGCTGGATAATTTTTTAAAATGGGCTTTATTTTGGATTTTTCAAAAGCATTTATATGAATATTTTAATATGATTCTCATCTACTAAGATTATCTCTTTATTATCTACTAAGCTTCTCTCTTACATCTTGACAGTGACATAAATACCCAAGGAGAAATCTTCCCCCAGTTAATTGAAGATGTGTTTGGGAACTTAATCAACAATGAACAATAAATTACTTCAGAGTTGTCAAAACAGTTTGTCCCCAAGGCTGCTCATTCAACATTAAACTCACCAAGGAATCATGCTCTAGAGAACTGAGATCTTCCATAAGTGCCTTCCAATGCATTGTATATTTTCAGAGGCTTCTCCTGCCAATCACATTAGGGGAATTAACTAGAAAAATATCATTCTAACACCAAAGAGTGAGTCACTTATTAATAGCAAATACATAAGCTTGCTTGAACAAGAATCCTTTATTTTCAGTTACTCAGTGAAATCTTCAAATCCAAGGTGTTACTGGAGTGAATTAAAAAGATGGTCTTTGTGTATAGCAGATGTACTTAGTGAGATTATCCATAAGTGATTTATTAAATGTTTCAATTTAACTCAGATAACATCCACATACAAAATTCCAACTCAGAACTTCTGTCCAAGAGAAAAGAATCTCTCTTAAAAAGAAATGCAAAAATAGATAAAGACTCATAATTTGAAAGAGACAATTATAAATTAATATAAGGAATACATAAACTAAATCCAGAGGTCTTTAACATAGCTATTGCAGCTCCTTAAATCTGAATCTCTGTACACATAGTCTAATACAACTTACAACAGGCACATAAGATCACACATAACTCACACATGCAGCATAACAAAGAATACACAAGATTCAAAATAATCCTAAAGAAGCAAGATTTAAATTCCATTAGAGAGATCTCTGGAGCTTATGATCCAAGCCTGAGAGGAGAGTGAAGGAAACTGAAAAAAACTATAGAGAAAAAAAGAGAGAAGTAACAATTCCAAGGAAGATAGAGTACAGCCATAATCACATGAAAAAGAGTAAATCACACTAATTTTATTTTATTTATTTTATTTTATTTTATTTTTATTGAAGTATACTCAGTTTATAATATTGTGTAAATTTCTGGTGTACAGCATAATGTCTCAGTCATACATATATGTACACATAGTTGTATTCACATATTTTCTCATTCTCGGTTACTATAAGATATTGAGTATAGTTCCCTGTACTATACAGAAGAAACCTGTTTTTCATCTATTTTTATGTTCAGTAGTTAGTATCTGCAAATCTCGAACCCTCAATTTATTCCTTCCCACCCTCATTTCCCCTTTGTAACTATTAGTTTCTTTTCTATGTTTGAGATTCTGTTTCTCTTGTAAGTAAGTTCATTTGTGTCATTTTTTCTTTTAGATGACACATATGAATAATATAATATGTTATTTTTCTTTCTCTTTTGGGCTTACTTCACTTAGAATGACAATCACCAGTTCAATCCTTGTTGCTGCAAAATGGCATTATTTTACTTTTTTTTTTTTTTTAAATCACTGAGTACTATTTCATTGTACAAATACACCACAACTTCTTTATCTAGTTTTCTGTTGATGGGCTTTTAGATTTTTCCATTCTTGGCTATTGTAAATACTGCTGCTATGAATACTGGGGTGTGTGTATCTTTTTCAATTAGAGCTCCCTCTGGATCTATGCTCGAGTGGGATTGATAGATCATATGACAAGCTGGTTTTTATTTTTTTTTAGCAGTCTCCATATTGTTTACCATAATGGCTGCACCAAACTACACTCACAACAACAGTATAGGAGGGTTCCCTTCTCCCCACACCTCTCCAGCATTTATTGTTTGTGGGCTCTTTAATGATGACCATTCTGACTGATGTGAGATGATAACTCATTGTTTTGATTTGCATTTCTCTGATAATTAGCAATATTGAGCATTTTTTATATGCCTATTGGCCATTTGTATGTCTTAATTGGTGAATTGCTTGTTTAGATCTTCTCATGGTAGGATAGGCTTGTTTGTTTGTCATTTAGTCATATTAACTGTAATATATCCTGAAAATTAAACCTTTGTCAGTTGCATCACTGTAAATATTTTCTCCCATTCCATAGGTTTTTATATTGTTTTGCCTATGGTTTCCCCTGCTCTGAAAGATTATGAGTTTAATTAATTAGGCCCCATTTGTTTATTTTTGCTGGTCCTGGAATTTTATTTGCAGGGAGGTTTTTTTACCGCTGGTTCTATTTCACTTTTAGTGATTAGTCTGTTCAAATGATCTATTTCTTCTAGATTCAGTTTTGGTGGACTGTATGTTTCTAGAAACTTGCCCATTTCTCCTAGGTTTTCCAACTTGTTTCCATATACATTTTCATAGTATTCCCTTATTTTTTTATTTTTTATATTTCTGTGGTGTTGATTGTGATTTTCCATTTTCATTTTTTATTTTGTTTATTTGTACCCTCTCTCTTTTCTTCTTGGTGAGACTGGCCAGAGGTTTGTTTATTTTGTTTGCACTTTCAAAAAACCAATTCTTGATTTGATTGATTTTTTCTTTTTTTTAATCTCTTTTTTTATTTATTTCCTCCCTGATTTTTATTATTTCTTTCCTTCTGCTGACTTTAGGTTTTGTTTGTTCTTCTTTCTTTATTCTTTTAGGTGGAACAATCTTTTGAGAAAGGCCTCTAGCTCTATGAACTTCCTTCTTAGGAGTGCTTTTGTTGCATCCTATAGATTCTGTGTGATTGTGTTTTCATTGTCATTTGTCCTAAGGTATTTTTAAATTTATTCTTTGATTTTATCATTGACTCATTGGTTTTGTAGAAGCATGTTGTTTAGTCTCCATGCAGTCATTTTTTTTTCTTATTTTTCTTTCTGTGGTTGATTTCTAATTTTATGTCATTGAAGTCCTCATAAAAAGGGAATGTTGATGAAGATGCAGAAAATTTAGAATGCTTGTACATTGTTAACAGGACTATGAATTGATGCTACTATTATGGAAAATAATACAGACATCCCTAACATAAATTTTATAAAGAACTAACATATGATCCATCAATCCCCCTTCTGGGTACATGTAGAAAGGAAATAATATCAATATCTTGAAGAAATACTTACACTCCCACATAAATTGAAGCATTTTTCACAATAGCCAAGTTATGAAAACAACCTAAGTGTCTTTCAACAACTAAATGGGCAAAAAAAAAATGGGATATATATACAAATGGAATATTATTCAGTCACAAAAGGAAAGAAATTCTGCCTTTGGAAATATGAATGAACATGGAGGACATTAAGTGCAATAAACCAGATACAGAAAGATGAAAATTGTATTACCTCACTTACTTGTGCAATCTAAAACAGTCAAGCTCATGGAAGCAGATAGTAAGCAGAATGTGGATTCCCAGGGGCTGGAGGGTGGGATAACAAAAAGGACTTTCTGCTCCTTTGGATCCTGTGTGAGGCCCAGGAGGATGAAGTAAGTTACATTGTTCCTTGGTTCCATCTAGTCTGTACAGGAGGTGATTTCACATATCAGAAGCATTTTACCTACAAAACAAGGCAGATAACTTTTAAATGTATTCATTGCAGTTTTATATTTTATTTATCCATTCCGTTAAAACAGTATGTATGAAGTATTTATTTGTGCCCAATGTATCATAGATATTGTGATTACCAAGTTGGATAAGGCATAGTTCCCTCTCTGTGATATGATATATTATCAGGAATCAAACAGCTTCAGATCCACATAATGAATAGCATCATTAATATTTACAGAAAGCTAAGAGTCAAAGAGTAGGAATGTATTAGTCAAACTAAAGTTAAAGAAGGCTTCTCTAAAAATGTAATTCCTTAGCTAAGCTTCTAAGAGAAAGTGAAAAGACAAGAAAAGATGGGAAGGAAATTCCATGAAGGTATACCATTTGTAAGTCCCAAAAATGTAATACTTGACACCCACATAAGCTAATTTACACATCCCAGTGTAGGTAGATCAAAATATGAATAGATGGCCAGTGCCCTGAACTGTCTCAGAACTACCCAAACTTCTTTCTTACTGTCTTAGGTGGACATTCCCCCTTTTCCTGATGATTCATTGCTGAAGCCGTCCAGTTTTGTACCACCAGCCTCTGTCTCTACATGTATAAGCAGCATGTGCAATTTTGGTCATCTCCAGCTGGGTATAAATTTAATATATATAAAACATCATTTAAAATGTCCACAATAACCAATGTGTTTCCCACCTCATGAAATGGTACCACCTTCAAAGTAATTGTTCAGATAAAAAGTTCTCACAGTATCGTTTGATTCTTTGTTGCTTTCATATTAATTATTAATACTTTGAATACTTCCTGTTGTCCCTACTTTCAAAATACATCACAAATTGGGTCATTTCCTACCTCCCCCCACTTCTTTTTTTGCCCATTGTAATCACCTCTTGCCAAGTCTCTCCACTTTTATTCTGGCCTCTATGAATCTGTTCTCCTTAGGTAGTCCAAAGTTTGCTCCTTAAATTTTGTTCTGATTGTATCACCCAACTGCTCTAAACACTTCTAGTGGATTCCAGTCATGTACTCAGAATTTTATGTGTCACATTTAACGTTGAGTCATAAGAACTGTATTCACCTTTTTATAGCTGAAAAAAATGAGGCTCAGACCATCTCATTAATTTCCCCAAGGTCACACATTTTTACATGATAAAACTAGAATTGGAACCTAGGTTCAATTTATCTCAAAATGATTTATTTCTTACATAATGAAGTCACACAATTGTGAATCCTGGTTCCCACTATGTACTATTATTCTCACCTTGTGGAGGCTTGTTCCATAATCTAAAGGATGACTTTTTAAATTACTCATAACCTGGAATTCTGTTTTCATCTGATTTGACAGCAGAGGTCAAGAGACTGCATTATTACTTGAGGATATATCCTATTTCATTCTGCTATGTTTATTTATTGTATGGAGTCTCCTGAATATTCAGAAGATATTTTATTTTCACTGCAGATTCTTTAAAAGAAATACCATGGTAACTACAAAAAACAAAGGTTTATCATGTTTGGATAATGTATCAAAAAGGTCAGCAAATCCTATATTTACATAGGAAGATTGTAACCAGCCATTTTCTGAGGGAAATATATCTCAAGTAACTTCATTTCCTAAACTTCAAAATAGAAAAATATCATTTAATTTTTTAATCCTTCTCATCTATCTTGTTAGTGTGGCCAGATTAGTTGATTTGAGAGTTTGAGATGCATTCTGTTTCTTTCTTTTTGTTGTGATTTGCTTGAAGCCTATAAAAGATCTCCTGAAAAATTATATCAGTTCTTAAATGATAGTATCTCTGTTCCCACTCGGGGCTAGATCACTGGACATTTTATTCCTTCTAAACTCATTTGTTGTTAAGCCTTAGAATTGGAAAGTTTCCAAAACCGATTGTCACTTAATTAAATTCACTGGGATTTTCCACTACATTTTAAAAATTCATCAGTATGTAAAGAGGCTACCAAACCTCATTGCAGAATTAGGGTAAAAAAGATGTCACATAAAGAAAAAAGAAAAACAGCTTTATAACTGCTTTCAAACTATTGCGAATCAAGAATAAAATAACAGCCAAATCATCTTGTTTCAGGGATGATTGATTCCTCAAGTGTTTCCCCATTTGCCATAGCAAGCTTATCATACTTTTTATTTAATATTCGATTTGTGCTGACTTGACATTTATTAAATTCATGAAAATGTTATCACCATTTCAGATATGATATCTAATACTGTGTCTAATTATTATTTATTTTAATGCTGAAGCCAACTATGTGATACAAGGAACTGTGTTATATTTGAGGAGACAGCAATCATTAAAAGAAGGGAAAAAAAATCAGATGAAAGTTTCTTCCAACATGGATCTTATATTCTTATAATAGAGTCAGACAACAAAAAAGGAGATGATTTAATATATTAGGAGGTTAGAGGACCATTCCAGCACTAAGAATGCTTACAAGGTCAGCCAGCTTTCATCATGTTCCTCTCTGCAGACACAGAGAAATTATGTATGAGGCTTCCTAGAGATAGATTAATTAATTATTATTTAATTAACATATTGATTTATAAATATACTTATAAAACTAACATGTATATTAACTTAATACTCTATGTGAGTTAAGGAGTTCTATTACAATTTAAAAGACTCTAATAATAAAGTGTTCACAATAATTAATATTTCTGAGCATTTAGTTATCTAAGAGTTTATATAGATTCTTTTATTTGATCTAGAAAATATCTCCACCATTTCCCATTTAACAAAACTTGAGGAAGTTGTGTTTTGCCAAAGTTTACATTAAAATGGGAAAGTTAAGATTTGATCTCAGAAGAATCTTCCTCAAAAAGACTATGCTCTTTAACATTATACCATACTTGAACTGGTCACCCAATGCTCAAAAATGTACGTGAAATTTGTAATAATGTAAAATCCCCACCAATAAAGCAAAACTGTGAAAATGAGTTCCTTAAAGTGAATAGCTAGTTAAGATAATAACAAAAATGAGTTTTTATTACTGAATCTAAGTTTATACTGCTCACCACACAACAGGCCAACACACTGAGACACAAGTTGTTAGGGCAAGGAATAGTGACTTTATCTGGGGAGCCAGCAGACCAAAGATAGGGTGGACTAGTGTCCCAAAGAACCATCTTGCCTGGGTTTGGATGCTAGTTTCCTTACAGAACAGAAAGGGTAAGTGAGACAGTAAAATATAAAAAGTGAAAGGTGTTGCAAATATTTGCTGGTTCTGGCCAGACTCCAGAGGGTGTGTGTGTGAATGTCCTGTGGTCAGTCACAGGTGGGCCTGGTCGGGATGTTTCCTTGAGCTCAACAGAGCTATTTTAGGTTAATGCTAAGGCACGGGAGACCGGTTCTCAGAGAGGGGCCATTCATTATGTATACTTTAAGCTACAGGTGACCCCCCTTTGGTGATTAACTTGTAGCAAAAGCAATAGGGCACAAAGGTGAAAGTAAGAGAAGCAGACCCACTGTGAAGTAATAGCAGTTCCTCCCGATCACAGGTGCGTCCAGTTTAGTGTCTCTGTGTAACAAAGTGCAAGTGTGAGGAAACTGAGAATTAATCACTTCTATATAGATTCGTATGTAATAGCCTTCAGAAGGCTAAGTGGTGCAATGCAAACTCGCAACACAGACATAAACACATGCATGTGTGACAACATGCTGGTATTTGCAAACGTTATGAGTCAAGTCTCAGAACAGAGTGACTGCACCTGGAAGACTGAGAGACAATTGTTTGGGATGTGAAGGAGGTTTTATTCTACACTCTTTCATTTCCATGGATTCTATTTTTAATATTTATTATCGTCTATCATCCAAATTTTATTTTAAAACTAAAATATTACATTAAAATTTCACAAGTAAGGCAAATGAAGTAAAGACAATAGTCCATACAGCATTAAATATTTTAACTAATATAATAAATAGAATGATGATTAAACTCAAGATTCTGACAAAAATGAAACTAAGAATGAGAATGTAATAAAACTAAATGCAGAAATTCATTAAAATTAGTGTAACTCTATAAAAATATCATTGACTAATTCATTAGATATTATTTATTGATTCCCTATTTAATGCATTCCACCCCTCTCCACCCCGCTAGGTGCAGTAATCAACCAGATACTATAGGATGTACATTCTAACATGGAAACCATCATTGTTTTTGAACATATAATTCAATCTTTAATTTAATTATCAGAAATCCTTTAGAGAAAAAGAAAATTTGCATTAGATTTACGAAGACTTTTACCTTCCAAGGAGATTGGCCCTAATGCTAAATTAGTTTCTTTGTGATGGATAATTCCCTTATTCAATACTTGATCTGCCTTTTTTCCCTCCAGAGCTTCTTCATAGCATTAGTCATCTCAGAATTTCATAGACTATTGATTAAATGGTTCAGCATAGGGGTGATGACTGTTAAAAACATGCTTAATGATTTATCAATGGGGAAAGTCTTAGCAGGTCTCACATACATGAAAATACAGGGAACAAAGCAGCAGACAACCACAGTGATGTGGGAACCACAGGTCTGGAGGGCTTTCCACCTCCCTTCCTGACTCAGGTTCTTTTGAGAGTGCAAGATGACTCCATAAGAGATGAGTAAGAGCAGAAACACAGTAGTGCTGATCAGTCCTCCATTGGCCACCACTAAGATGCCAATGCCATAGGTGTCAGTGCAGATGAGTTTCAATAAGGGGTACATGTCACATGTAAAGTGATCAATGACATTATGACCACAGAACGGGAGCCAATAAATAGTGCCAAGTTCAATTACTGAGTGCAGAAAACCTCCACCCAGGACACCACTGGCAGCACAACACACACCTTTTGCCTCATGATAACCAAATAATGCAAGGGTTTACAGATGGCCACATAGCAGACATAAGCCATCACCAATAGAATAACAATCTCTGATCCACCAAAAATATGCTCTTTAAACAGCTGAGATTTGTAATCTTCAAAGTATATGGTGTTTTCCCCAAAGAACAAGTCTGAAAGCAATCTGGAGGAAACAGAAGAGGAATAAGCCATGTCCATAAATGATAAGCTCACAAGAAAAATGTACATTGGTGAGTTCAGGGTCTTACTGACAGTTATTGTCATGACAATGAGCACATTGCCCATAATGTCAAAATGCAGAAGAGCAAGAAAATAGCAAAAAGGACTCTGCTCCTTGAGATGGTGTGTGAGGCACAAGAGGATGAAATAAGTTACATTGTTCCTTGCTTCCATCTAGTCTGTACAGGAGCTGACTTCACAAATTAGAAGCATTTTATCTACAAATCAAGGCAGAAAACTTTTAAATGCATTACAAGTTTTATCTTTCATTTATCCATTCAATTAAAACAATGTGTATGAAGTATCTATTTGTGCCCAATGTGTTATAGTGCAGGGGTCTACAGATGGTCACATAGGGTCATAGGCCATGACCACAAGGAGGATGATCTCTGAAGTTCCCATGAAATGTTGAGTAAAGAGCTGTGTCATATAGCCACTGAGAAGGAGACAGCTTTTGAATCAGAGAGCAAATTACCTAATGCTTTAGGGATTATGAAAGAGGAATAGCATGCATCTATCAAAGACAAGAAAGTCAGGATGAAATACATGAGAGGGTCCAAAGTTGAGCACAGATTATAGCAACCTCAGTGAGCAGGTTGCCCATGACAATGACAATTAGGTGATAACAACAAAAAAAGGATTTTCTGTATCTGAGGATTCCGCTAATTCCCATTAGAATGAATTCAGTCATATTCATCCTGTCTTCTTTCACTTCAATGCTGGACATGAATGCAGAGTTGGGGCATTAACGTGTAAAGACAATATTTTCAGTAGCAACGTGACTAAAACTTAATATATTGGGTTTTCAAGTAATCCAAAGCTGCTTGATAATACAAACTATTTTTTCCATAGTGTGCTAGAGGATAAGCAACATGACAAAAAAAGAGTGAACAACTGAGGCTGTTTAATTCAGCTTCTTACAAAGAAGCTTAAATCCTTCTTCAGTGCCTTCTGACAGCTTGTCCCTGGGCCTTTGCTGGAGGACCTTTAGGCACAGGGAGCTCACAATATAATAAATCTGACTGCTTCTCAGCCAATAAGAAATGCTAAAAACTCTTCCTTAACTACTAAAATGTTTGTACAACTATTGACTCTGGTTCTGCACACAGTTGATACACAAATTGAGTCTAATTCACCCACCCCTTCCATTTAAAAGCCACTTAAATAAGTCTAAGGAATATAGGCCTGTCTCCCCAGCACTTGGTTCAGTGTCTGACTCACACTGCTGTTCAATAAAATTAAGTGAATAAACAAGTTGGAAGATGTTCAATTCCCTCTGGTTTTTTTTTTCTTTTTTTCAAGCTAACTCTAAAACATAGCATTTACTCTCTTACCTCCCCCAAAAACAAACAAATAAAATAACTGAATAAACAGTTAGAATGTTAAAAATGATCTTTCTTTCACCCACTGAGATCTCTCACTCTCTCCATCATGAGCAGCACTCTTTCCTGATCTACTTTAACCAGTGCCCTTTCCTTCTGGCCAAGGGGTAGTATGAGCTGAATATTTCAGGGAAGGTGAGAAGAAAAGAGGCATGTCATTGTATTTATTGTTCTGGTTCCCTGTAGTGGTTAGTCAATAGCTGGGTGCCTTCCACTGAGGAAGGGCTCCCTTGGATGGACCTTCTGGGTTCCTGTGATCTATCTCTGAAGCCCTATTGTGTTCATGTCTTCCTACTGTTACTAACCCTGGGGTCTTTATCATCCCCTGTTAGTTTCCCTCAACTCAACCCATACCTTGACAAGTAAATATAATCAACTCATTTTAATCTCTCATTTTGAGTATGCTATTTCTTGTTAAAACTCCAGTGGATGCTGAAATTTTGTGGTTATTCCTTTGTAAAAATGTAAATATGAAAATAGTTTTCTCTTTATGTACATTTATTTTGTTCATGAGGCATCTGTAATTCCTTTGATGTATAGATGATAAATAAATGAAATTTTGTTTGGAGAAAATATTGCAAAAGGCAGAAATGCAACACACTCACAGAAAAACACTGTGTGTTATCTATAGCATTCCTTTGGAGTCATGAGTCTATGGGATTTATACCTTTTACTGACTTTAAGCTGCTTGAGGTTGTAGAAAACTGACAATAATGCAAGTAGTTTTAGTCCATAGAAATAGAGTGAGAGAGACTGACGTTGACAGAGAGAGTTCTGGAGAACTAAAGGGGATCCCTTTCAGCTAAGCATTAGAGTACTGACCAGCGCATGCATTTCAAGAAACTCCCTGAGGCTGGGGAAAGTTTTAACCAGATGGACTACTGAGAACAGTGCTTGGTCCTCACACTGGACCCAGAATAATGCACATTCTTACCAGCTGGAAAAGCTCTTAGGGCCCCAGGCCAGGGCACTGAGTTGAACACTTAGGAAGATTTAGCATCAGTCGTGGGACATAATTACCCCTGGACTGAGTGAATCTCAAGGCCTCCTCAGAAACCACATAAGCAAGGAAAAATAAAAATAAAAAAAAAAGCATCCAATAGAATGAAACTAAATACTAAATACTGTGTTCAGGGTTTTGTATCTTTGTTAATGTGAAGTATTAATCTAATTCTTTTCTTTGCCATACTTTGTTCATTCTAGTATAAGGGTTTTGCTGGGCGCATAAAATGCATTAGGAATTCTATTAATTCCTCCCATCTGTGAAAGTATTTATGTAGACTGGTGCTATTTCTTTATTAGTGGGTCTATAGAATTCATTGATTCAAACTATGTGGAAATGAAATTTTGTTTTGGGAATGATAGGATTCTAAAGAATTCATTTATTTAGGTATTAAGTTATTCTAGCTTTTAATTATTTTTCCTTGTGTGTTTAGAAACTTGTCTGTTTATAGCAGTGGTCCATTTTCCCTTAGTTGGTGAGTACACCATCATAAATCTGTTCATCATATCATTTTATTCTTTTTAAGATCTGCAGTATCTGCAGTGATGACCCTCCCTTCACTGTTAATTCTAATAATTTGTTCTTTTTTCTTAATCTGTTTTCTAGGATCTTATCAATTATATCAAATATTCAAAGAAACAAATTCCTGGTTTTAAATATTTTCTCTATTTTCACTTAATTTCTATTTATGATTTCTGTCTTCTATTTGCTATTTCCTTTCTACAATATCCTCTGGGTTTCATTTTTCTTATCTTTTTCTAGCTTCTTGAGACAGAAGCTCAGTTCATTCCTTGTAACATTTCTTGATTTCCAACACTTGCATTTAAGGTATACATTCCTCTCTAAGCACTCCTTTAGCTACACCCAGTGGATTTATATATAATAATATACATGACATATAGCCTTTTATACATATACATATACTTCATAAGTATGTTTCATATATCTTTTAGAGAAATTTGTATCATTATCCTTGTGTTGAAAATATGCCTTTCAGAAAGTTCACAGTTAATTTAGATTTCTAATGCTTACTTTGTAATTAATTGAAAAATGATATATTTTAGTTATTGATTTCTAATTGAATTACATTATTGTAAAATATATATATATATATGTGTATATATATGTATATATATATGAGTATATATATACACATACACACTCTATATGATTTAAGTTATTTGAAAGGTATTATGATTGTGTCATGGCCTAGTGAATAGTCTCCTTTGGTGAATGCCCCATGAGCACTTGGAGATGAGTAGAATAGCCCCACAAATGTTTTCTTTCCCTATTTCCAAACTAACATAGATTCTATCAACTTGCCTGTCTGAAAATATGTGACCAAGTATGTGATAAAATGTATCTGCATTTGAAATGAGTTTTAAGTGTCTTGTTCTGAAATTAGCACTCATAATATTTTGGAAATGAGTTCAGATGTCATCTTCAAAGACAAAGCTTAAACAGATTTTCCTATTTTTAAGGTCATGATTTAAACAGATTTTTACATATTCCATTGCTGCCTAGACTGAACTTTTCCCTTTTGGTGACATGACCTCAAGTTTGTTTTTGTTTGATTGTTGGTTTATCTTTTTATGCCCTTCCTTAGGGAGCATTGTCCTGTAAGTCCTGTTCTATGTGGTGATTATCCTGATGGCACCCCTGGAGAACAAAGAGTCTACCATCAAAATTATGATTAAGGTCCCAATGAATTTAATTAGACAAGAATCACCCTTGGAGATGCACCAGGTGAATGACTCCATAACATGTTCATGAGTTCAAATGTAGATAAAGGGTTTATGGACCTTTGTTCTTTCCTGCAGGAAAGACATTCATGAACTGAAATGATTGACCCCAAACATAATATAAGTATGTATACATAATCATTCTCCATCTTTCAGGAAACCCAGAGTTCAGCAATGCTGTGTCAAGGCAGGACAGTATAACTGATTGAGACTAAAAAGACTGCAAATGCTGTTTCACTATTTCACTTTTATTGGTATAAGTCACCAATAAAATTGTTTCTATGTAAAGAATTCATGACACAATTTACAGTTTTGTCACCAATCAAAATGTTGAATTAACATTAGTTGGTTATTCGGACAAATCCTGCCAACAATGACTATTTCAGTTCTGTGTTCAGACTCAAGATTCAGAGTTCTTTTGTAATGGGCCATTGATACTCATTTTGAAAATCCCAATTATCTGAAAAGGAATATTTTTCTGAATGACTGAGATGAGATAGATTTCCTGCCAGCACGGAATGAGTTGGTCACATGGAAACAGTTCAAGGTCCAGTGATGGTATATGTATCTTGCTTTCTGTGTTCTGAGAGATGACATCAGTGGGTGAAGGACAAAAGAGAAGGCAGAGAATCCAGAATGTGGATTGAATGGCTGTCTCCTTGTGTAGGTAATCCAGGGAGGGTGTTTATACACAAGATTCTGAACTAAGCTTTACATTTTGCCAGAGTACAATGGTGGTATGAGAGTTCGGTCTTTTAAAGGTTCTCCTTTGTGATTTTCATAATCAGCCATGTTATTAATCCTTTATGATCACTAAAGTGTATGGAGATTGATTCTATTCTATAATACTCTTCCTGAATATTTTCATATTACCCTCTCTAACAGAAAGAGACCTTCTTTAACATAAAGTAGCCTTAGAAACTAATTTCAAGTGTAACTAATTTGGGATATTTTCATAAGGAGATATTTATAAATATGATGATAGTCTCAATCAATATGTTTTCTAAACATTGTTTGTTAATCTGTTAAAAATTAAAAGATGATGTAGCATCTGTAGACCTTGAGTGGCTTTCAAGGACACAAAGTAATACTGTAGTAAGTAAGCCATTACTTCAGTTCCCACTTTTCTGTTCCCAGCCTCAGTGAACTAACATGTTTGTGGGCCATTTAGATGTATTCTTCCTTTAACAGTTTGTTTGTATTTTTATTTATTTTATATTTTATTTTTATTTTATGCATAAGTTGTTTTGACATTTTTGTCTATTTTAGACATTAACTCTGTGTAGATCCTGTACAATGTGAATCTTTCTCCAAACTGCCTTTGTCTATTTACATTGTAGTATCTTTTCCTAAGACCTTAAAAACTTTTTTGAAATTGTTAAATATATCTCTTTGGGATTTAAATGATTGGTTAAGAAGTTTCTTCAAACCCTAGGTTAGAAAAGTTCACTTCCTTAATGCTGGAAATTAAAATAAAGTAAATCTTTCTTTTCTTTTCTATTAGAACTTCAATCAATTTTTATTTTTGTATAACGTATTACCTATATATACAATTTAATTAGCTTCCAGATGGAAAGCTAATTGTGCCAACTCATTTACTGAATAATATGTTCTTGTCCCACATATATCTCTTAATTACTTGCTGCTCCATTAGACTAAAAGCTTTTTGAGGTTAGGGATAATGTTTTCATCAGCCTTTACTATAATCACTGAAAGTACTGGAACATAATAAACCATACTGTCTATTCCTTGATTGAATAAACAAAATATCTAAGACTTCAGGAAGCCCCTAGAAACAATTATATTAACAGAATTTTTTGCCCTGAACACTGAAATAAAACATACAGAAGACTCTATGGAACAAAGGAGGAATGTGACTGAGTTTGTCCTCTTGGGGCTCACTCGGAGCCCCCAGGGTCAGAAAATATTATTTGTTGTGTTCTTGCTTATGTACATTGTGACAATGGTGGGCAACCTACTCATTGTTGTGACTGTGGTGGTCAGTCCAACCCTGGGTTCCCCTAGGTACTTCTTTCTTGGCTACTTATCATTTATGGATGCTCTTTATTCTGCTACAGTCACCCCAAGTATGATTGTAGATTTACTCTGTGAGAACAAAACTATTTCATTCCAAGATTGCATGATCCAGCTTTTTACAGGGCACTTATTTGGTTGTGCTATTTGTCTCCTGGTGGCCATGGCTTACGACCGCTACGTGGCCATCTGCAAACCTTTGCATTATTCAGCAATCATGAATAAGCAAGTGTGTGTACGGCTGCCACTGTTGACCTGTGTTGGTGGGTTTTTACATGCTGTAGCTCATCCTCTGTTTGTTTATAACCTTCCCTTCTGTGGTCCCAGTGTCATTGACCACTTTGGCTGTGACATGTACCCCTTGTTAAAACTTGCCTGCTCTGACACCTACATTATTGGCCTCACTGTGGTTGCCAGTGATGGGGCAATGTGTATGGTCTTCTTTATGCTCTTACTCATCTCCTATGGGGTCATCCTGCACTCCCTGAAGAATCTTAGTCAGGAAGGGAGGTGCAAAGCCTTGTCCACCTGTGGCTCTCACATTACTGTGGTGGTCCTCTTCTTTGTCCCCTGTATCTTTATGTATGTGAGACCTCCTTCTACCTTACCCATCGATAAGTCCTTGACTGTGTTTTACACCATTATCACCCCTATGTTGAACCCTCTAATCTATACTCTGAGAAATGGAGAGATAAAACATGCCATGAAAAAGCTCTGGACCAGAAAAAGGAAATGAGACAGGAGGTAAATGTTATCACTTATTTTCAATGACAAATTGCTATTTTCAGGAAAGCCATGTGTGACTATTTACCTGTAGTAGGTGTTTCCTCAGGTTTAATAACTTGGACATGTTAAAAAACATTTATTACATGAATACTTCCAATGATCTAAATATACTTTTAAGATTTTCAGAATTTTCTAGTTCAAATATATATATGTGTATGTGTGTGTATATATATATAATTTGAAATACATTTTTAAGATTATCACCATTTCTTAGGGAAATATGTACAATTTTTGGATGTAAAGTATCTCTCTTGTGAATATAGATTTATATTCTATAGATGAGTTAACCTACAGTTTATATCACAAATTTATTTTAGTTAGGGGAAGATTTTCTCCTGTTTCTCTGTTAAATGATGTAATCTTTCTCAGAATTAATGATGCATTACAGTTTTAAAAAAATAATAGAAGACATATGACATAAACATTTCATTCACTCCTCCCCACACAAAGACAGCCCATGTTAATATTGAAAGCATGTAGTTGCAAGATACTTTAAATCAATTAATTAGCTTGTATTGCTTAGAATATTAACATCAAAGAGTATAGTTTCAGTGTTGTAATAGAAATCATAAGGAAGCTAAGTTTATAGAAATAATGTGAATTACCAAGATTTATATGCAGAAAAATAACCAACTTTTACTTCTTTTCCTAATTAGGTAATCATATTATCTCCTCAAGTGGAGCAGCTTTGTTTGGAGCCATATTTTCATAGATATGATTCATTAACCTTCCCAAATAGTTTAAAATATCTGATCATACCTCTGTTATTTTTCAATATCACCATCTCCTTTTTTGCTTATATGTTTCATAAACTCTGTAGAGATCCAGGTCTTCCTTTTTGTGTAAATTTAGCATTCACCATAATCCATGAGCTTAAAACATGCATTTTAGAACCTGACACCAGACATTTTGGATGATATCATTTTTAAGAAAGATGGTGACAATATATGCCCTTCTTATCTCTCATGCTAATGAAATACAATTTCCTAGGTAATAAAGAGGCCAGAATATATTGTTTTCTTTGATAGACATCATTCATAAAATCCTCTCCATCTGTGAATGAAGCTTGAAGCAAAATATTACCTGCCTCTAAATCATCAGAAATATGTGGTCAACATGTCTCCCAGTCCCAACTTGTTCTGCTCACCACATGACAGGCCAGTAAATTGGGAGGCCTGGTGTTGGCACCAGGATAACAATTGTTTTTGGAAATCCAGCAGGCTGAGTAGATGAAGAACTAAAGTCTTAGAGAATCATCTTACCGAAATCACAATTCAGGCTCCTTTTATACTAAGAAGGGGATAAAGGGGAGAGGGCGTGGCTGAGTGTTACAGACTTCTTGGTGTTGAAATACTTTGTTCTTGAAGCTGTCCAGGTAGATCAGTTATGATGTCTCTGTAAACCTCCAATGAGACAAATGTTATTCTCTATTCTGCAACAGATTATCTATATGTGAATGGAAAAGTGTTACATGCTTAAATGTCAGAGTCTTGAGAATACACTATCTTGTATATTTCAGGCTGTAGGCAACATTCATCTACAAAACATGCAGAACCAGCATGACTAGGCACAGGATACAGAGCAAAAGTTTAAAGCAAAAGGAACAAATCTAGCATGGAGTCAGATTTGTTCTTCCCTATTACAAAAAAACTCTATTATTCTGCCTCCATTATTTAGTCTGGATTCATGATGGGCCAAGTCTTTAGAGCAATGGGTGTGTTTCACCAGTAAATGACACTGTATGAAAAAACCTCATATTCTGATATTATCCCTACTACAGAGAAAGTTCTTATATTATCTCAAAGTCTTCACAAATACAATACAATGCACAAAATACTACCAAGCATTTGAATTTGTCAGATCTTATATAATTTGTTCCTCCCCTTTTGGATGCTGCTATAGACTGAGGATTTGTGTCCCTCTTCAAAATTATAAATTAAATCCTTTATAATGTACTGGTATTTGGAGTAGGGCTCTTTGAGAAATGATTAGATCATGGAAGTGGGGTCCTCATGAATGGGATTAATGCCTTTATAAAGAGACCCCAAGAGCTTACATGACCTTTCTGCCATGTGAGGACTCAACAAATAAATGGCTGCCTATGAACTAGGGAGGGGACCTTCCAGATATGGAATCTGCCAGCACCTTAATCTTTGACTCCTGCACCTACAAACCTGTGAAAAATAAATGTTTAGTGTTTAAGATACCCAGTGTATGATATTCTGTATTAGCAGCTCAAATGGACCAAGACAGACATTTAGTTAATTTTCAAATTTGTGTAGTCATTTCAAGGGATGAGATAAGAGTGTTTGTTAATTTTCTCTGTTGGTCTAAATCTCCCAGAAGTCAAAGAAAGTTACTTACCTTTGTGCTCTCTGTTTCTTACACAACATATGGCACATGGAATTTACTCTATACTTTGTCCATAACTTCAATTCTTGATCTATTGGAGTGTGATTTTTTCTGATAAATTTTGATGAAATCTTTCTATGTTAAATTGTAAATATATGTATGTGTGTATATATAAATATATGTAAATGTATATATATGTTTATGTATGCTACAAATATTCACTCTTCCTTGAAATTTCCTACAAATATTTTTATTTTAGAATTATGAGTGTCCCTATATACATGTGTTATTTAATATTCTTTTACTTTTGATTATTCTATCACTTGGAAAATCCACATACTTCCAAATGTTTTATTAATTTTAATCTTTATTTAAATGACAGCTTTTCAATTTTATTTTTTTTCCCACCTAAAATGCATTTTTGTTTATGATGGGGAAACATCTAAGCCCAAACAGGGAAAATAATCTGCCAACATAATTATTGATTTTGGTAATAATATGAAAATTTTCCATTTAGTACATCAGATTTTACACCATCAAGAAGATTCAAATTTGGGGCACTTTCTCCTTTTTCTCCCACTTTTTCCCTTCCTCACCTAAAATTTAGGGTAATTTTGAAATGTTTGAAATCTTCTCATAAAAATATATTTTGAATATCAGGACTCTATATATTTATTTTGAGGAAAATGACATGTTTTAATATTTTATTTTCCCATTCCAAGTAAGACATATATTGTTAAAGATTTATTGATGTCTAAGTAAAAATTTGTAATCATCACTGTAGAGTGTAAATAAATCTTACATTATAATTCTTTATTTAAAAAGAAGACTCTCCTATTTACATTTGATTCACATTTTCAATGAGCTAATCAGAAGGGGCTTAATGATTTTTCCTGTTCTGAACTACAGGACAATTCTCAAAGCCAAGGACATATTGTTAGTGGATACAAAGGCCCTCAAGTTGGTAAGCCCACCAGGTTGAGAAAGAATTCTCAGCAGAGGCAAAGGGTCAAAGTGAAAAGCTGCTTCATTGCTCAGAGAGGAAAGGGAGAAAAAAAAAAACCAATCAAGTCAGGAGCAGTCATCCAGGTAGACTGTTGAGACTTCATCCCCCAAACGGGTCACAGGGTCTTTTTATGAAAGGCTTCGCCATCATAATCTTCATTCCAGTGGTGCCAATCTGCTTCTATTATAGACTCTTTCCTCCCATGGACCTCAGCCCTGAAGCAGAAACTTCAGTGGAAAAAGAGAACAAAGAAAGAGATACCAGGATGTGTCCTTGGGACTGACACAGCAGTTGTGGGACATGAGTGTCTTGTTGTGTGGCTGTGTGCTTGAGATCAAGGAGTCAGCTGTGGGATAAGAGAAAAAGTCCTGTTTTGCAACAGCCTGGCACTTCCTTCCCCTTGCTGATAGCCAGCTAGTGTCAGTAAGCCTGTCTATTTACCTCTCTCAAAATGTCTATATTCAAACATTCATAGGCCTCTATCCAAATCTACACAAGCATGTATCCCACCACACACTCAGATCTGACCCAAACTCATGTAAATCCCTATGACCACATGTATGTCTACATTCAATGAAATTCAGGTCTACATCCAACTGCACATATGTGCCTCTGTGTGAACACACTGGGTTGGTATAGGATGGCACATGGGTCAATATTTGATTAGCAACATGAATGCATTTGTATATGTACATGCCTATGTATTTGATGTGATCACACACAGGACTGCATCTGTCTACACACAGGGCTGTTTCTTGCCATATACAGGTGTATGTTTGATGACACACAGGCTTATATCTGTCAACACACAGCGCTATCTTGCCATCTGCTTATCTGTATCTGACTGCAGATGAATTTGGTTAGGATTTGACTGAACAATTCTTTTGCTCCTTGTGGCATGTGCTTAGGTCACACTCTGGTATTCATCTTTTGCCTGACACTTAAGGAAGGTCCAAGATTATTTCAACTGTATGAATGGTCCCTTGGCAGGGATGACTACAAGACTAGACTGTATTGAGTCTCTTTCTTATACATGTAGATGTAGGGTAATATAGACAATGTCTGCCCAGTGAGGTAGTCAGACATGTAAAATGGCAGCTTAGGGCTCCCAGAGAGAGGAGGTAAAGTTGATCAGCTCAGTTAAGCCAATCCCATCATAACATCAGCTTGAAGTCCAGGATATCAAGTTTTAAATTCAGATTAATATTTATATTCAAGGGAACAATGAAGGAACGAAAAGGTAACTTAGTGATTGAGAGAAATTCATATGTCTCATAATGAGTTAATATCTAAAATATATAAGGAATTTCTACAACAAAATTGTGACAACAAAAAAATGATTTAAAATTGAGCAAAGCACCTGAATAGATATTTTTCCATACAAGAATACAAATGGCCAATAAGAATATGAGAATAATATGCTCAACATCACTAATCAACAGGAAAATGGAAGTCAGAGCCATTCTGACACGTTACCTCACACTTGTCAGGATGGCTCTATTTGACATGGAGCAGATATTTTGGTGAGGATATACAGAGAATGGAACTCTACTGTTCTTTGGTGGGAATATAAATTTGTTCAGACACCATGAAGAACATTATGGAGATTTCTCAAAATATTAACGATAAATCTAATGTATGATTCAGCAATCCTATGTGTATGTGCATATCCTATGTATATTTCATAGCCAGGATATGAAACCAGGAATCTGAAGAGATAGCTGTACTCTCATTTTCATTGCAACATTAATTATAAAATGAAACAATGACAGAAATAAATGTATTTCTACCACCTCTGAATATAATTAAAGAGTGAAATTATTTTCATCATTATCTTGTTAATCTAATTCCAGAATTCACACAAGATACAACCACTTTGAAAAAGTACCATAAACTTTACCTGATGTGAAGTGTCAATATTATAATAGGGTTAATAATTATCACTTAATGTACTTCAGAAAATAATAGTTAAAATTTCTGATTTGCCTAACAGGTAGATTGATAATAAAATCATATAATAAAAAACTTTAAATCAGAGAGTTACCCACCTACATGAGTAATTTATATAATAGCAAATATTCAGACATAATATTAAGCTCATTTGTTTCAAATACCTAAATTCATAAATGGTCAACCTATTATTTTTCTGTCATAATATTTTGTCTTCATGTAGATTTAAGAAGAGTTCAAAATAAAAATGAATGCTATAATTTTCCCTCTGAAGTTCAGTTCAGTTTCATGAAATAGTTGGGTTGTTGGAAGATCTAATGGAGGTGAAATACCCCTGGGGTTCAATCAGCCACAGCTAACAAACTTCTTCAGATTGACCTACAAACAGGAAACATGGTAGCACGTCTGAAATTAAAGAGAAAGACCTTATCCAAATGTACTATTTATAAGTCAGCAAAGACAATTATTGTAGCTGAGCTATTCGGCAACTTTAATCTTACAACTTCAGTGCTTTCTTGGAGGACTAACAGCTGCCTTTTGCCATGGCCATGGAGCTCTATGTCAGACAAGGTCATAGGTAAGATTCCCCGCCCCCTCCCAGGAAATCACATCATCATAGACTGTCAGGGTTAAAAGGCAAATTGTAGAGTCAGCCCTCATCCTCCCCAGTCTAAGATTCCAGTCCCTCTTCAGCAGGCAAAACTTCAAGAAAGATCGACTCAACTACAACATCGTCAACTTAGAAGTGAAAATATTTGGGGCCTTTTTTGTTATTGATATATATTTCAATTAGAAGAATAAGATAATTAGTTAGAATCAAATGAGATCAACTATATAACAAATTTTCATACAAAATGTTCCCCACTTAGTAATAATCAGACTTTTCTAATGATACTGCATCATTTTTAAAAACACTGTTAAAAACCACACATGAATCAAAGAGATGCACTATGTTTTAATGATCAATTTCCCCAATGTGGAACATTTCATGTAGTTTCTAAATTTTCCACAACTCTTAATAATTGTGTTGAACATATTTGTAAATAAAGACTTTTAGCTTTTAAAAATAGTTTTTTAGAGTTTAATCCTAGAATGAGTACTGTGGAGCTAATGAAAAAAGAAAAAGTAATTTTTATTTCTTTATAGTTATTTCTAAAACACTTTTTAAATATAATTTTTAAATATAATTCTTACCTTATGTACAATCTTCTCTTTTCTGGTCTGTTGGGAGTCAACCACAGAACAGAGGAATGCAATGAAGCTGCCGCACTTTGTTTTCACATATGTGAAGTTTTTCATATTGCATAATTAAAAAATAATGCTTTTTATTCATTTATCTTTGAAAGGAAAAGACTTTTTTTGCACAATACATTGTATTATATTTATGTTTTTTATTTTCTTTGGGAAATTTCTGTCCCCAAATTTCCCCATTCTATTCGAAATGCAGTGTCCTATAACCAGGAATGATGGATGATGGATACTATGGGAAGATGGGAGAAGAAGGCATGAGAATGCCTGTGGCAGAAACATAAAGGGGTGGGAAGGTCACTCATATCATGGAGGGATGGATTGCTGTTGTTTGGTAATAAAATGTCAGGGAAGGTATTACTAAAGGCATTTCACTGAGACAATTTTAAACAATATTCTGTGAACACACACATACATTAATATACACAGTCAGTGTCCATAAATATGTGTTGAATGACTGAACTTGTAAAGGTACTTATAGTAACAGATTTTTGTGTTTGTGTTTTGTGTGTTAATATATATTTATGTCTATAGTACATTACCTCTCTATCTTATTTAGCAAATTATTTCTCTTTATTCTCCATATAAAATTTTTGATTTTAGAACTTTGACAATAAGATTTTCATTTGCTTGATAGGTCCTAGTGTACTGAACACTTATACAGAATTTTTTTTTAATCCGGGTCTACTGAAGCTATAAGTTTATTGAACATGACTCTGATAAATTGTCTGTGATACAGAATTTTGAAGAATAGAAAATATCAATTAACAATCATATATTTTGAAA
The DNA here is from genome assembly GCF_036321535.1 of Camelus dromedarius. Lineage (NCBI taxonomy): Eukaryota > Metazoa > Chordata > Mammalia > Artiodactyla > Camelidae > Camelus > Camelus dromedarius. The sequence goes on along the minus strand of NC_087470.1, from coordinate 9,236,888 downwards.
GCAAAGTGGCCCAATAATACATTCATTCTTAGAGACACTTAATATTTTCATATTACCCCATAATCTGTGCCAGAAAGTATTAACCTAGAAGGCAACTTCCTTTCAAATATTTATTAATGTTTTTTGATAAGCTAGAGAGAGATGGTAAACAGAGCAGAAGGATGAGAACATTTGAATTCCTGGTTCATTTATGGCCTGGGGAAGCAGGTGTATACTCATCCATGGAGAATGGCAATTCACCAAGCACTTACCCATCACCTAACAGGTTTCAGGCAGTGCAAACATTATGCCAGGCACTGTGGTAGGTGCACTGAGGAAACACACCTGAATAGCTTATGTGTTCTGGTAGATACCAGGGACAGCATGTTGACAACTACTTATATGCATTTCCCTAAACTGCCTGCTTATGGGAGATAAGCATTCATGGTGTCTTTCTTTCCACAGTTAGAGCTGAGGGTTCAGATGTGAATTCTTATGTAAAAGGGAATAACCCTTACCTGTGTGCAGCACCTCTCAGCTTACAAGATCTACCTGAGAATAACAGTCTGTAACCTCACAGACACAGAGTAGGGCTCAGAACCATGGGACAGAGAGATGATTTAGAAGAGTCACATGGAGTTAGATCAGAAGGAGAATTCAGATCTCACATAGGTGGTCCAGTGTTCTCTCAGTAAATTAACCTTTAAATGTTACCCTATAGATGTTTTACAAGTGACAGGTACTAGGTGTCTGAAGAGATGGAAACATCAAGGAGAAAGTAAGAGAGAAGTGAAACAAGCACCAAGGCAGTAGTGTCAGGGACACGTTCCACTGGTACAGTGACTGCTCTGTTTTTTTGTTTAGAGATATACAGGCCATGATCCTTTCATGATTGATGGGCAATATTTCATAAATTTTGTAGGTAATTCAGGTCCCAGGAAGGTGTTACTTGTTGAATGGACCTCCTCAAATCTCCCAACAATGTGATTGGATTTGTTCTCCAGGGATGCACGCAGGACCCACACTTGCAAAAAATACTCTTCATTGTCTTTTTGGTCATTTTCCTATTTACCATGTTGGTCAATCTGCTCATGGTCATCACCATCTCCCTCAGCCCTGTACTTTCAGCTCCCATGTACTTCTTTCTCCCCTACTTGTCCTTCATAGATGTCCTCTTCAGCTCTGTCACAACTCCTAAAATGCTTATTGACCTACTGTACCAGAGGGGAGCCATCTCCTGGGGTGGCTGCATGACTTAGCTCTTTTTGGAGCATTTCCTGGGAGCATCAGAAGTCATAGCCCTCATTGTCACGGCTTATGACCACTATGTGGCCATCTGCAAGCCTCTGCACTACACAACTATCAAGCGACAGGGGCTCTGCCAGTTCCTGGTGGTGGTGGCCTGGCTTGGGGGGATCCTACACGCTACTGTGCAGACTGTTTTTGCATTTGACTTGACCTTCTGTGGTCCCAATGTCATTGACCACTTCAGGTGTGATTTCTTCTCACTGTTAAAACTGGCCTGCAGTGACTCCTACAGGCTTGGAGTGGTGGTGGCAGCCAACAGTGGGGGCATGTGCTTACTGATTTTTTTCATGCTACTCATCTCCTACATAGTCATCCTGAGCTCCCTGAAGTCCCACGGCTCTGAAGGACGGCACAAGGCACTCTCTACTTGCAGCTCCCACTTTACAGTAGTGGTGCTCTCTTTTGTCCCTTGTATATTCACCTACAAATGTCCTGTGGCCACTTATCCTGTGGACAAGTTTATGGGCATATTCTATGCAATATTCACTGCCATGTTAAATCCTATCATTTACACAGTGGGAAACATTGAGGTGAAAATGTCATGAGGAGTTTGTTGAAGAGGAGAGTAACTTAGGCTGTTCATGATGACAAGAAATTGATGATTTATATACACGTGAGGGTTATACATGTTGTAAATTGTGCAGTAAAGCGAAGAAATTTTGCAGATCATTGACAGAAAAAAAAGGTCTATAAACTAGTGTTTGTCAATTTTTTAACATTGGCTAGTCATTTTTAAGATGTTTTGATAATTTGTAATATACTTTACCAAGGCTTCAATGTTCAGAATTAAAGCTTCAGAATAGCCAATGAAGAGAATAACCATCAACCCCTAGTATGATGAATATAGAGTATGTTTTTCTCTAGAGTCTTCATTCTACTTTACAAAATTCTTCAGGTATATTACTTGGATGGAGTTCGCCTTTCCTCAGGAATTTAATCTCAGAAATCTTTCTATTTTTGCTTAGCCTGTGGTGACCAATTAAGGGATAGAAATTCTTATTCTCATTCTTAGATATGTGATGAAAGGACATTTGCATGAAGGAATCACTGCTTATTTGTATGTGTGTGTATGCTATGAATTTGCCAAAAGTAAAAAGGGAGATACTTTCAAAAGAAGGAAAAGATAATTCACAATCTATCCCCAATTCTTTTTTGGCAAAAAAAAAAAAAAAACAAGCCAGAAATTTTGAAATTACTTTTAGTTTGCTCCTTTTTTCTTAAATATCCTGTGGCACCCAGTTTTCATGAATATAAAGGAAATGTTTTATTTTTACATAGCAAGACTAGAGGAACCAATTGAAACATAGATAATCATTTTTTTTACCAAAATTCAACAGAATAGCCTATGGTTAGGTTCCAAAAGTAATGAACTATGAGTCTGATACACATATCATACTGCTTTATTTCTTTCTTGGAAGGCATTAAATTAACACTTTATGACTCTATCAGGCAGAGTCACATCCACAAACTCAACTGGTCATTCCATGATCAGCATCTCCATTTTACAGGGAAGTAAATTGAACCCAAGAGAGGTTTACTAATTTACTTGCCTCACATCATGCATGGCTACCCCATATAGTGTGTCAGGGTCTGTTACACTGAAATGCATCTTTCTTTCACAAATGTCAGCTATGAAATTCCAACACAGGTCTTTAAAACTCAATCTTACTCTCAACTGGAACACAACTGTCTGTGGTATGTTTAGGTCTACAGATTAAAAAATTATATGGAATCTTAATAAAACAACTTTGTCCTTCAAGAAGATGGTGTCAGATTTGCTGTAGCCTTGTCTCATGTGTAGCTGTCCATTTCAGCACTACACATTTCTTTTCCTCTTTTTGTAAGTTTGAGCTATGGCATTTCACTTTTACAAAAGACCAACATTAGTATGGCGACAGATTTCTTCTATTAAAGAAGAATCACCTTCAGATTTATTTTGTGTATTGAAAACAAGTACTAAAGTACTTATGTTGGTCTTTATAAAAAAAAAGTGCCTAAAGTGAACTTTCAGAAAGTGGGGTAACTGCACTTCTCTATGTGCGTGGAGAATACCAGCCCATTCTGTTTTATTACACAACTCTTTATAAAACAAAGCTTCTCTGACTGCACCACTCTTGCACATGGAGTTCTCACAGATGTCCCTTTCTCAAACTCAATGGTCAAATGGAGCTATTTCTTCCATAATTTGACCATAAAGTAAATCCAGAGCATGGTACTGGGGTGATTGTGTTTACTAAGGTGGGCATGACTGTCTCCAATTCATAAGAAACAGAACCTTTTCCGAGCACCTTGTCTATTTAAATGGTCATATTTGCAATTGCTGGTGAGTATTAAATATTTCAGCATAATCTAAACTAAATGATGTGTGGTACACTTTGTCTTATGATTATTAGATAGAAGATGAGAGTAATCCAAGGCTACGGATAGAAAAAGTATTGATTAAATGTTATTTCTATTCTAAGGCCAAATGGAGGATTTGAAGGGGAAACTAAGGCCAGTGACTGTGTCTTAGGGGCTATCCCAAGGGCTCAGTGGAGGGGTGAGAGGATGAATTAGGCACAAATTATAAACTGTCAGCAGCAAACTGGGAAGGTGCAAGAACTGGAGGAGGAAATATAAGGCAGTCTGGTGGTCTCAGTGGATAAAGTCTCACTGGTTAGTGAGTAAGGTTAATGCTTGTTAAGATATTCCTTTGCACTCGTCATCAGTAGTCTCTCTTGAGGACAGAGTATCACCTGATTATTTCTGATATTTAAAATAACATATAAAGGATATATTAATGATGTAAATTAATGACATAAATAATGTTTGGCTCTGGTGTGTAAAAAATATGTTGGTTTTATCTGGATTTTTAATTCAGTGAAATTATTAAGAAATTAGCACGGGAAATGAGATAACTGTTGTTAAAGGCCAACCATGAAGCATAGATTTTGAGAAGTTCTTTATATATTTTAACTTTCTTAATGTAGCAACATGTATTATTAGAGAGGATTTTACTCCATTTCATAAAAGAAGAAAATGAGACTCAATAGCCTTAAGCCATAATATGTTGTCTTTAGACTCTGCCTATCTATTCTTCCCACTCCATTCTCCTTGTTTTAATGATGTGAAAATACCAAAACATAGATCTGAACATTGGCCACATTGTGGAGACTGTCATTGAGGCATTCTTATTTTTTGGGTGGTGGAGTGACTTCTCTTTAGGTCTTTGCCAATTGCCTTTTCCTAAGTTACTCATTTAGCAAGCATATTATGGTTATGAAAACATGATGGAGAGTAAGAACACCATCTTCAGCATCAAGAGATATGGGTTTTATTACACATTATGCCATCTTTTTTTTTTTTTCGATAACCTTAAACAGCCTCCCCTATTTGTACAAGTAGTTTGGGTAAGTTGGAAGGTGTTTCCACGTTGTGTGATTTTGCCTGAACCAATATGTTTATTGCCATAAATATAGTTATTTTTGTTTCTACTTCAATTGGAGGTAAAATTGGAAGAGTTATGAGACCACAGTCCACCTCCCAAAACTTTTCTGTTTCTGGTAAACAACTTCAGAGATGTTCTTCTGTGATAAAATTGTCTCTGGATTGGACTAACACAGCATGAACTCTGCTCTTGTGTGCTTTGTTATATTGAGAACATGTTCCTCTACTTAGTGAAATGTCATCAAAACACTTTGGCAGATATCTTGTTTTTGTGAAATTAGTCCCTGAACCTATCAAGGTTAATCCATTCCTCACCTAATTTCTGATCAACTGTGGTAAAATCTATATAAACTTTCTTCTGCTTTCTTTCTGATTTACTCTTCAAGTTTGAGAATCTGTGATGCTGTCTCTTCAGAGTTTACAACACTCTGGCCTTGGATTTGTATTCTGGGTACAGACTTTCCTGGTTTAGCTCCAGGAACTCCTTTTTTGAAAAATTATTTTCCTGGACAGTGTTCACTGCTTTAAACCTATCTCTGTTCTCCTTCCAAGCCTTGCTTCTCTAGGGCTTGGGGAGATACACTAGACAGGGGTTGGGTTTCTAAAGCAATCTCTCTGCCCAAAACTGTAGCTATTTAAGTAGAGGATGGAAGGACACTTAATGGGCCATTGCAAATGGATGTCAAGCTTTTATGAGGTTGGAATGATGATTGTCTGTACCTGCTAATTCTTTAATCTGACTCTGGCTTTCATTCCAGAGTTGAAAGAAAAATTCAAGTTGAAAGACATTCTCATGATGACACTTCAGGAAAATCCATACTCCCCATAGTTTTATAGATGGTTTCAGACCCTCATTCATATAATCTTCAGCATCTAACATTACAAATATTATTTTTGGCACTATAATATTAAAGTGTCTAGTCAAACCAGGTTTACTAATGTGGTTTCAGTTTTCTTAAACTCTTTCCCTTGGTGACACATGCTGCTCACAGTGACCACATTCTTTGGAGCCAATCCAGAGTTATGTACAATTTTTTTTCTTATTATTAATTCAAGCATATTGGAACATGGTGATTTAGTGTGGTTCTGTATAGGAATATCCATAAGTTGAATTGGACTGAATCTATTTTTAAAATAATTTCAAATATCAATTTTGTTTATTTTAGTAGATAATTGTAATAGGCCTTACAATTGGTGGCAGCATAAGAGTATCAGGACACTTGAGTCACAAAAGTATAAATGAAACATAAGAATCCTGGCCCAGAATTTAGTGGCCTGGCTTCTTATTTCCCCACCACAAATGGTGCTCATTTTCCTGTAAACTTGCTGTAAATTGTGAGTATTGATGCTTATTTTTTTTCTATTCCATAGGAATATTATGAGATTAAATTTAAATAATTGAAATAAATGCATTCCACCATCTCTGAATGTAATTGAAGGATGCAATTATTTTCATCATTGTCATTACCATATCATCTCAATTGCAGAATGAGACAAGATCCAACTACTTTGAAAATTGCTGTGAACTTTATTAGGCATAAAGTGCTAATATTATAATAAGGTTCATAATTGTCACTTAATGTACATCTGAAAACAATATTTAAAGCTGTGATTAGCGTTAATTGTAGATCAATTGAAATATAGAATACATTCATGAAAATGTTTAAATCAGATAGTTAACCACCCAAATTTTTAATTCATACAATAGGCAAGAGTCAACCTCCATATTATACACATTTGTTATCAAATACTTAAACTCAGAAATGGTAAACTTATTTTTTTATCATACTGTTTTGTCTTCATGTAGACTTAAAGAGGAGTTCAAAATTAAAGACGAATGCTACAATAATTCTATTGTGAAGTTCTCATGTTGCTGACAAGACCTCCTAATGATGGTGAAAGACCCCTGAGGTCCAATCAGCCACAGCTAAGAAACTTCACCAAACTGGCCTGCAAACAGGATATGTGGTAGCACTTTTAAGGCTCAAGAGAAATAATTTATCTAAAGGTAAATCAGCAAAGACTGATTGTAACTGAGCTAGTTGGCATTTTTCATCTTACTACTTTATTTCTTTCTTGGTGAACTAACGGCTACCTGGGACCCTGGCCATGGAGCTATGTTAGACAACTTCATAGGTAAGATCTCCTTTTCCCCAAGAAACCACATAATCATAGATTTTCAAGTTTAAATGAATCTTACAAATTATATAATCACTGTCATCCTCATCAATCTGAGATTTTAACCCCTCTTCAACTTGCAAAACATCAAGAAAGATCGACCCATCTACAATACCACCAACTTTGAACAAAAAATATTTGGATTTACTTTCTCAGTGATATGTATTTAAATTAGTTATAGGAATAATATAGTTAGAATTAAATTAGTTATAATAATTATATACTGCAAATTTGCATCATTTTTTCCTACTTAATAATACAATGTAAGTATATCCTATGATATTACACAATTTTTAAAACACTTCTGTTAAAAACTACACATCAATCAAAGAGATGCACTATATTTTAATTATCCATCTTTCCAATGTTGAACAGTCCATGTAGTTTCTAAATTTTCCACAGGTTTTAATAATTGTGTTGAATACATTTATAAATAATTATTTTTATGTTTTAAGAATATTTTTGTTTAGGGTTTATTTCTAGAAAGCGTATTGTGGAGCCAAAGATAAAAGAAAAAATTAATTTTTATTTCTTTAGTTATTTCTAAACTGATTTTATTAATTATGTCTAATTCTTACTATATGTATAATATACTCTCTTCTGACCTATAGGATAAGTCAACCAGAGAATAAGGGAATGCAATGAAGCTGATGCACTTTGTTTTCACATATGGATACATTTTCCAGCTTGAGAAATTAAAAAATAAAGCTCTTTTAAAAAGGCAAATGAACTCATATATAAAACAGAAACTGACTCACAGACATAGAATACAGACTTGTGGTTGCTGGGGGAGGGGTGGGAAGGGATAAACTAAGAGTTTGAGATTCACAGATACTGACTGGCATATACAAAATAGATAAACAACTTTATACTGTATAGTGCAGGGAAATATATTCAATATCTTGTAGTAGGTCATGGTGAATAAGAATATGAAAATGAATACATGTTTATTCGTGTATGACTGAAGAATTTTGCTATACACCAGAAATTGACACAACATTGTAAACTAGCTATAACTCAATTAAAAAAATAAATTGAAAATTAAATATCTTTGTAATGAAAAGACATATTTTAGGCAGAATACATCTTATTTTGTTTATGTTTCCTCTTTTCTTTGGGAAATTTATGTCCCTAAATGTCCTCATTCTATTAGTAATGCAGTGTCCTGTAACCAGGAATGATGGAAGATGGATGCTGTGGAAAGATGGGAGAAGTAGGCATGAGAATGCCTGTAGCAGAAACATAAAGGGGTGGGAAGGTCACTCACATCATGGAGGGATGGGTTGCTGCTGTTTGGTAATGAAATTTCAGTCACTAAGGACATTTAACAAGGACACTTCTCATGACTGTGTAAAACAACATGCATTAATATATATAGTAAATATCCAATAAATATTTTTTGAATGAGTGAATTTGACATAGGCATTTAGAGTAATAGATTTTGCATGTGTCAGGATTATGTGTGTATGTGTGTAAATATCTAGTGCATTACCTACCTCTCCACCTTATCTAGCAGATTATTTCTTTTTGTTCTCCACATTAAATTTTTATTTTTAGAATTTTGAAAATAGGGATTTTTTTCCTTGATAGATCCTTGTGTGTTGAACACCTATGCAAGAGTTTTTCTTTTTAAATCAAAAATATGAAAGCTCAAAATTTACCAAATATGACTATGTTAAATTATATGTGGAACAAATTTTGAAGAATAAAAACTATTGATTTGCAAACACTATAATTACCTAGAAAGTAAAATGATCCACTAATATATTCTTTCTTAGAGGCAATTAATATTTCATATTTACCCTATAAGTGTAATTGAAAATGTTAAACTGGAATACAGATTACTTTCAAATGTTTATTTATGTTTCTCATAAAGTAGAGAGTGTGATAAACAGAGCAGGAGGACGAGAACACTTGAATTCATTGTAGGTTTATGGTCTGGGGAAGCAGGTGTATTATTACCCATGGAGAGTGACAATTCACCAAGCTTCACTCATAACCTAGTGAGTTTCAGGCAGTGCAGACATTATTCCAGGCACTGTGGTAGGTGCAGTGAATACCTTATATGTTCTGGTAGGTACCAAGGAGAGTGAGTTGCCAATGACATAATACATTTCCCAAAAGTACCTGCTTATGGTAGATATTTATTGATGATATCTTTCTTTCCACAGTTAAAGTGAGGATTCAAATATAAATTCTCATGGAAGAGGAAATACCTCTTACGTGTGTGCAGCAGCTTTCAGGTTACAATATACACCTGAGAATTACAATTTGCAAGCCCACAGACACAGAGGAGGAATCAAAACCATGGAACACAGAGATGACTTAGCAGAGTCACATGGAGCTGGAACAAGAAAGAGAATCCAGATATTGTGTAGACAGCCTAGGATTTTCTCAGTAAATTACTGACCAAATGTTGCCCTATAGATGTTTTACAGGTGACAGGTACGAGGTGTCTGAAGAGATGGGAACATCATGGAGGAGGTAAGAGAGAACTGAAACAAGCACTGAGGCAGGAGTGTCAGGGACATGATCCACAGGTACAGTGACTGCTTTTTCTTTTACCAAAAATTTCAGATCACAATTCTTTCATGATTAATAAGTATCATTCCCTATTCTTTTAGATAATTGAGTCCCCAGGAAGGTGTAACTTGCTGAATGGATCTCCTCATGCCTTCCAACAACGTGACTGAGTTTGTTCTCTTGGGAATCAAGCAGAATCCACACTTGCAGAAAATACTGTTTATTGTCTTTTTGCTCATTTTCTTATTTACAGTGTTGGCCAATCTGCTCATGGTCATCACCATCTCCCTCAGCCCTGCACTTTCAGCTCCCATGTACTTCTTTCTTCCCTACTTGTCCTGCATTGATGTCCTCTTCAGCTCTGTCACAACTCCTAAAATGCTTATTGACCTACTGTACCAGAGGAGAACCATCTCCTGGGGTGGCTGCATGACTCAGCTTTTTGTGGAACATTTCCTAGGAGGATCAGAGATCATCATCCTGGTTGTCATGGCCTATGACCACTACATGGCCATCTGCAAGCCTCTTCAGTACATGACCATCATGCAACAATGGCTCTGCCAGTTCCTGGTGGTGGTGGCCTGGCTTGGGGGGATCCTACATGCCACTGTGCAGTTTGTTTTTGCATTTGACTTGACCTTCTGTGGTCCCAATGTCATTGACCACTTCAGGTGTGATTTCTTCTCACTGTTGAAACTTGCCTGCAGCGACACCTACAGGCTTGGGGTGGTAGTGACTGCTAACAGTGGGGGCATGTTCTTACTCATTTTTTTATGCTACTCATCTCCTACATAGTCATCCTGAGCTCCCTGAAATCCCACGGCTCTGAAGGATGGCACAAGGCCCTCTCAACATGTGGCTCCCAATTTACAGTTATGATACTCTTTTTTGTCCCTTGTATATTCACCTATGCACGTCCTGTGGCCACCTATCCTGTGGACAAGTTGGTAACTATGTTCTTTGCAATATTCACTCCTATGTTAAATGCTATCATTTACACAGTGAGAAACATTGAGGTGAAAAATGCCATGAGGAGTTTGTTGAAGAGGAGAGTAACTTAGGCTGTTCATGATGCCAAGAAACTCATGATTTATATACATGGGAGGGTTATACATGTTGTAAATTGTGAAAAAAATAAGAAATTTTGCAGTCACTGACAGAAAAAAATGGCTCAGAGACTAAATTTTGTTGAGTATTTTATTTTGATGAGACATTTATTAGGCATTTTGATGAGTTGTAATGCACTTTACCAAAGTTTTAATGTTCATGTTCATAGCTTCAGAATAACCAATGGTAAAGACAACAATAAACTGCTAGTTTGATTGTAGAGTATGTTTTAGTCCAGAGTCTTACTGCTACTTTGCCAAATTTTTCATATACGTTTGTTGGATGAAATTGGCTTTTCCATAGCACCTTCATCTCAGAACTCTTGTTTTTTGTTATTCTTGGCAAAGTAAGTAAGGGATAGAAATTCTTAGATAGGTACGTGGGGAAGAGACAGTTGTTTGAAGGAGTCACTGCTGATTTTTTCCCCTTGCACTATGCATTTACCAAAAGCAAAAAGGGAGACCTCACAAAAGGAGGAAAGAATAATTCAAAATCTCTCTCTCCTTTCTATCTTTTCATAGCACAACAAATAAACCAGAAATTACAGATTCCTATTAATTTGGTTTTAAATTCTTAAGCATCCCTATGGCTCACAATTTTTCTTGACTATAAAGAAAATGTTTACTTTTGTGATATTAAGACTTCAGGAGCCATGTGAAACAAAAAGTGTAAACTTACTTTCATTCAATTAAACAAAAAGGTATATATTTTGGTTTCAAAGCTATTAGTCTATAGGTCTGATACATACTTTTACACTAAATGAACACCTTATTATCTATCAGACATCTTCACTTCAGTTGATTCATCCATGCACTAAACTGGTAATTCCATTATTAGTGTCCCGTTTTACAGAGAAGCAAATTGAAGCCAAGAGAATTTTACTAATTACTTGCATCACATCACACATGCTTACCCTATAAATTGTGCCTGAAACTATTACACTGAAATGCACCTTCCTTTCAAAGGTTTTAGCTACAAAATTCCAGTTAGGTCTTTAAAACTCAGTCTTACTTTCAATGAATCACAATTGTATCTGGTATGTTTCTGTTTATAGATAAGAAAAGTTATATATATATTAAAAGTCTTAATGATTCACTTTGACCTTCCAGAAAATGTTGTCAAACTTGTTGTAGCCTTGTCTCATCTGTAGGTATTCATTTCAGCACTACAAGTTTTTCCTCTTTTTGAAATTTTGACTTATGTCACTTCACTTTTACAAAAGATCAACATTAATATGGTAACAAAAAGTTTTAAAGCAAACAACCCCTACTGATTTCTTTCAGTCAGTGGAAACAAGTCCTAATGTTGGCCTTCATTAAAGCAAAGTGGCTCAAGTGAACTTTTGGAAGGTGAGGGATACCTGCAACTCTCCTCTATACATGTGGAGAATATTAGATCATTCCGTATTATTACATAACTCTTTATAAATTAGACTTTCTCTGATTGCAACACTCCAACTCATGTTATTTCTCACAAATGTACCTTCACAAACTTGCTGGTCAAATGGAGCTACTTCTTTCCATAATTTGACAATACAATAAAGCCAGAGCATGGTACTGGGGCAACTGTGTTTACTAAAATGTGCATGGCTGTCTCAAATTCATAAGAAACAGAACATTTTCTCCAAAATCTAAGCCTGGAAGATGATATAGTCATCATTTCATCTATAAAATGATCAAGTTTACAATTGCTGGTGGGAACTAACCATTTCAACAGAATCTAGACTAAATGACATGTAGTTCATTTTGTCTTATGACTCTTAGGTAGGAGATGAGAGTAATCCAGGTGTAAGGATAGGTAAAGTATTGAGTAACAGTCATTTTTATTCTAGGACCAAACAGAGGAATTGAAGAGGGAAACTAAGGCCAATGATTGTGTCTTAGAGGCTATAACAAGGGCTCACTGAAGGGGAGCAAGGGGGCTGAGATTACTGAGGCAAAATTATACATTGTCAAAAGCAAACTTGGAAGATACAAGAACTGAAGGACAAAATGTAAGACTTTCTGGAGTTCTCAGTTGTTTAAGTCTTGCTAATTTGTGAGTAAGTTTAAGCCCTGTTAAGATGTTTCTTTACACTCACCATCAAAAATCTCTCCTGAGGACAAACTGCTATCTGATTATTTCCAATTCTTTAAAGAAAAAACCTAGAAGGAAGTAAGTATGTTTCTTCTGAAATTAATGACATGAGTATTGTTTGGATATGTTGTCCCATTCTGTTAGCATTTATTACTGGGAAAATGGCTCCATGGCCAGTTCAGCTTAGGAAATTTTGACTTATTGAACCAAAAAAGACTGTTCAGTGCCTATAATGGAAGAGAATTGTAGGAGCTGGGTATACAAGGTAAAATTATACAAACAGGGTTGTATTTTGTGTGGAAAGTAAATTCCAGTAGGGAGTAGATGGGTAATAATCAGGTAAACAAAAAAAGAAAAAACAAAAATATAATTTTGCTAGTAATGGATTTGATAAATGAGAAGCCTTGGGTATAGATTTGTGTAGTTGAAGCACCACAGAATTTCAGTTGGGTCAAAATTTAAATAAGCACATTAAACCCCTTCTATTTTTTTAAATGTTTGTTTTTTAAAACGTGCATTTGACGGGAGTGCTATTTCTCCCAAGTAGGTAAAAATTGTTTGGGGGGGTATGAATATTTTTTTACTGTGTATGTATTTATATATAATACACAGATATAAATAAATCATAAAAATAAGTTGTACATTTGTAGCATTACTATTTTAGAGGGTGAAGTGACTAAGGGTCTAAATGCCAAAAAAAAGCACCTTTGTGGGGCAATAGTGGAAAAACAGTTGAGGAATATTGCCTTGAACCTTGTCTGAATAATTACATTAGCATATGGGGTAACTAAGAATCTTAGTAAGGGCAATCTAAACAAAGAGGTTGGCCAGTCACCTGTGAGGATCATATTCAGTAAAACTGGAAGAGTCTTCCTTCGCCAGGGACTTCCCAGAGTGTACGGTCAAATATATTAATGACCCAGTTGTAATCTATGAAAGGTATTATTAAGTGTACGGTATTGGTACTTTTACTTTTAAAGGTAGAAATGAATGAAGGCTATAACCCCAAATATTTCTAAGTTGAAAACAAACCATTTGATAATACTAATTCTTTTGCAGTGAGAAAAGATTTAGTTATTTTTCTGGCTAAGAAACATTTTAAAATCCTTTATTATGGCAACTGTCCTGCAGTTAGATGTGACACAATTTTAATAATAGCCTTGAGAGATGTAGACAGCACCAGATTGGGTGACAGAAAAATTCAGTTCTGGTACCAGCTAGGTGGCCAAAAACAAGTCCTACTGACATTTTCATTTGTTAATACAGGGAGATGGATCATCGTGTGGCCATTCTTCTATTGAAAAAGAGAGTTTAGTTGTGGAAAAAATAAGTGAACTTTTAATACCTTGATCTGGCTTTGAGCTGGTAGAGCATTGGGTTGGCATGTCTCCAGTGAAGCTCTGCCCCTGGGAGAAGTGGATCATCACAGGGACAGATGGACATTCACTGGTATGATGATTAGTGCCTCGGTCAGCAGAGACACAGCCTCAGAGGGATGCAGGTGAAATGATGCAAGTCTGCACATGTTGAAATCCTGTGTCATTTGAAAATTCTTCAAAAATAGTAGAAATCCTGGTTCTGTCAAAATAACTTCCCACTAAGTATTTAGATGATTTGTTTCCAGTGTAAGTCCCGATTTACTCACTTCAGTGTTAGGAATTGCTAAGTTGAAATGCTAATGTATTATGAGTCCTACCTTTTTTGTACATAAAACTTTGTATGAGTACATCCTTGATGAGGTGAGGCCTTTGGTTACCCTGACTTGATTCTAGAAAATTTACTTTTACAATCTCTGCCTCACACTTACAGGGACCATGAGGTGGCTGGTTTTAGAGGTCACAGAGACCACATTAGACTGAGTTGTGGAGGTGATTTTAGAAATGTTTTGAGTATTAAACATGATATTATTAATTTGAAGTACTATTTTGAAATCACTGAAATAATTGAATCACTTCTATACATGCACAACTATATTTTAAATGTGCTACTAGATCACCTGTTTTTTCTGTATAAACAAATTTTAGCCTCAAGATGGAGAGCTTTGAGCTATCGACAGTCTTTAGCTTAATTTACATTCCTCTTGGTTGGCATTATGGAAATTTAAGTGTTTACCTTTTGGACTCTATCCAGATTATGAGATTAGTAAATAAGTGTTTGTTTATGTTTCAGAGATGATATGTTAGGAAAAGGAGGAACAGGAGTAGCCGGAATGTATAGGACACTTCAAGACAGATTTTATGTTTCCCACTTTTTCAGCAATTTTCTCTGTATATGTATTATATAAGTAATATATATAATAATAATATATGTAGTATATATTTCTGTGTTCCTCTGGTACCAACTTCCTTTAACTTTATTCTTTCACTAATCAGTTTTGGAAAGACTTTCTGTTTTGGTAAGTATATATTTATTATAATTATTTAATGAAACTAATACATTGAACTAAATATATATGTGCATGCATATATGTATATACATGTAAGTCAGTGCTATGGGTGATGCATTAGGTTGCTCCGGAATTAAGCTTGTTCCCTTTGGAAGCATTCCAAGACAGAATTAATTTTTATATCTACAAATGCATATTAATTTTTTTCCAGGGAAAGTTCTACTGTAGATAATTCCATGTCTATTCATCTTTCAAGGAAATCACAGTGAGTTAGGAAGACTAACTGACTGAAATAAGCCTGCAAAGCCCTGCACTAGAGACAGTCTTAGTGATGCACATGCTCAGTGCACAGGCCTTGTGAGCAGCAAAAGGCCCTACTGCTCCTTAAAAATGACAACACAGGGACACTCCCTAAATACACTGCTGTCACCCTCCTGCTATCCAGGATGTTACTGAATAAATCATCTAGCTCCATAAGAAATTTAGACACAAGAAACACAATCAACTCTAAAGTTGTCTCCTTGGATTCAAATCCAGTATTTATTACTTGCTAACTGTATATTCTTAAGCACATTAATTATTTTGCTTCATCTCAGCCATACTGTATGTCTCATCATAGCTAATTGTGAAGATGAAGTGAGAAAACATGTATAAAATATTAGAAAAATTTCTAATACATAAGATATACTAAATAATATATTATTGTTGTTAGTTTGAGTTAGACACTTAGATATGTGTATAGATTATATATCTCTATATAGATATTTCATTGCATTTAATTTAGCTTTATCTGGAGGCCAACATTCATTTTTTATCTCACAGTGAAATTCTGTGAATGAATGATTAAATGAATGTAAATTAAAATGATTTAAATTTTTACCTCATTTTTAAAAAAAGTATATATTCAATGTTGATAATATTTAGTGTCTGTAAGGCTGTGGGGAAAATTACTCTTTAATACACAATTTATGGGAATGAAAGATGCTTCAGGATGTTGAGAGCAGTGTTACAGGATCTACCAAATTTAAATCTATGCATATTTGTTTTGTTTGGTGATGACATAGATTTCTCCAACAGAAATATTCAAACAAGCAAGTAGTGATTTCTGTAAGTTATGTTCATTGTAACCCTGTGTATAAGGCAAACTATTAGAATAAATTTTGAGCAAACATGGACTTATTAAAGGAATCATGTGGTAACCATAAAATGGAATGATATGTAGCAATTAAAACGAAGGAAAAATCATAAGTACTGACAAATAGTGCCCATACAAAGTGCAACTAGAATTTCAAATGCATTTGTATATACTTATGTACTTTGACATAGAGTAAAACACATACATGACTGCGTATATACCTACATACAAATGCATCTCTAAGGAGCATTTACTAAGTTGTTAATAAAGGGTTGAATGAGAATGAGCACTTATGGTTGGGAGAGGTTCTTGGACTTTAAATTTCTGTCACTCTATCTACCTATATAAACTATGTTCCTTGGGTCCATTTTAAATTTACTTTAAATTTTTATAAAAGTATATTATTTTTATTTGAACTATTCTACTTTTTGTTAAAATTGTGTTTTAGAGAACAAGTTTGGAAGAATTTTCTTTTAAAGTCAGTTTAAAAACCTATATGTTGCCAAGTGTGGAGGAGTCATTGGACTGATATCCTGCTGGCCATGGAGCATTTAATGCAAACATATGTAAACACATGGTCCATAGGCAAGGGACCTGTTTTAAAATAGTTTGTGGTCTGTATCATCCTCCTCTTGCTGGGAAAAGAAATAAGGAAGCTGGTCTAAGCATTTTATGTTTAGAAAATCACTTATTCTTTACAACAAAATTGCACAATAGGTGTCTTTTTTTTTTAATTTTACAGAGAATAAAAGTGAGGCACAGAGAGGTTGTCTGACTTATTATAAGTACTCAGAACACAGAAGTAACTCTAATGTGAAAATTCAAAAATTTACACAGATTTCTTTAGGATTATAGCTCTTACTACCCATCCCTAACTGAACTCCAGTCTGGCTGGGTGCATCTACTCAAGACACTTCATACCCGGGATTAATGGGGGGGTGGGAATGGGACTAAGTTTTATGAGAAACACAAAATGTGCCAGGCCATTATACTACTTAATAAACATTTAAACGAATATAAGTTCACATTCTTATTACATTTTACTGTTTATAAGGTTGAATATTAAAATTTAAGCTATAATTCTAGGAACTTAATGTTTAATACCACAACACTGAAAAGCAACTGAGATTTAGGGGAATAAATAACTTCTGGTTAATTATATCCCTGGAAGGTCCATAATGAAACCCAGGTTTTCTGATGTCAAAAGTCCCTGAATTTTGACTCTACACCGTGTTTCCCCTTCTTTCTTCATGCCTTTTTTGTATGGTTGTCCTTCTTGTTCAGTTTCTAAATTTACAAATTTCTAATATTCTCAATGCTCGTGTCAAGGATTAGCTCACTTCATCTTTTTTGAAGTTTGTAGATCATACTGATATTTTCCCTTCTGGAACTTATTTTGTACGTGCATTGTTTCAGGAGTGCTCATGCAGTCTTGTCTCCCTCTTTATGGAGAAGGCATTGCCTTGAATCTTTTGCATTAATATACATGCTATGAAACAGAAATATATACAGTCTAGGTAATAATTAGACAATTGATGAAATGTAATTCCTCACTTCTTTATATGAGCACTCTTTTGAGCAATGGCATTTCACAGGAACACTGGAAGGAAACAGACAACATCACAAAGAGGATTTGAAGGCAGTGATTCAACATTCAGCTGGGAGTCCAGGTATGGCCCAGCTCTTGGTTTTGGCTAAAACATGTCTAGGGATAAAAATGGTAAAGATGGAAGATGCAAAATGGGATTCTGAGCCTCACTGTCAGAGGAATGGCAGCCAGGCTCTGAGAACCGTACTCGGTTCTGGAGACATAAGCTAGCACCAGTTTGCTTGGGTGCCATGGCTCAGTGAAATTTTCTTTAAATGAATTCAATTTCATGGATTTATATAAATTTAATTAAATAATTGGTATGCACACAGCACACCATTCAAAATTTTGTGGATAGAGAATCAATTATCTATCCCTAAACATCCACATAAGGAGTTAAAACTGATATGTCCTTGAAAATACCCTGATTTTTTGAGAATATGTCCTTTTTCTTCCCATAGGGCTATTAACTTTTTTTCTTTTTTTTTAATTTCTTGGCCTGGATATGGGAGAGGTTGGAGTTAATCTAAACTGCAGATTTTCAAAGTGTCCTGGAAAATATATCCTTTGTTTAATAAGAGAAATGAGTCTAAGAATGGGTCTTTGAGTGTTGAGAAGTTTCTTAGAGAACCTGTAGTTTACATCCCCATTTAAAGCAATGATCTCAACTACATTCTCATCAAGGGACAGACAGCCTCTGCTTAAGTATCCCAAGCAAAGAGAACTTTGCTACTGAACCAGTTCTTTTACCACATCATTTGACTTTAATATCACTTGTATTTAGCCAGTTGAGGCTATTGTTCACTATTCATTGGTATAGTGTAACACTTAGAATTTGTGATTCAAAATGAGATTACCTGGATTTGTAATCTCCACATATTTCAGAAGAGAAGCATAATGTGTCTGAGCTTTTTTGTCCTCATCCTCAAGGTAAAATTTGTGACAGTACCCATCCCATGTGTGATAAAAAGATGTAATAATGCAAATAGCAGACCAAGCAACTTGCTGGTACATAGGGAGTACAAAATAGATGAGTCATGTTTTATTGCTTTTTTCACTATTATTTAGAATCCTTTGTTTCATCTGGGTGTGGCTCTACACACACAAAAAAAAATGGAATAAATGATTGACACTGATTCAAGCTTATCTGCAAGGATGGTGTTGGACAAGTTGGATCTGGGTCTTCCTGGAGCAGAGAAAGAGATTTAAGGTATTTTTTTTCAATTTTGCATATCTGGAAAATAATTAGAATCTTGAAAACTTAGTTAAAGGTTATAACTTGTAGTTTCAGGATTGGATTATATTTATAAATAAAACATGGTCTTTATTGTAGAATTATCATTGGATTTCTCACTGAATTTTATTATATAACTATTGAATGAAATAAGCACAGGAAGCATATATTTATCTCAGTGGAATGTTGTGATATTGAAGTTATTAAATGATCAGTATCTATTCCACACCAAGCACTCATCATAAAAGAAGCAATATCACTTGTTATTGGTGTTGATTTTGATTCAGGAAAAGCTGGACTTGAACTTGGCTTCAATATTTACTACCTGTGGGTATGTGGTTTCATTTTTTTCATGACTTTTTGACTCAGTGTCATCTCTAAAATGAAGAAACTGTCTCACAGAATATTCCATTGCTTGGTACAGAGTAGGGATTTATTGAATATTCACAGTAATAATAATATTCCAATTTTAGGAGAAGAAATATAGATGGAAAGAGTACAGTTCTTAATAAGTGAAGAGTCCTTGGGCTACAACCTATCTGTCTTGTAAGATCTTCAATGAGCATATTTTAGGTGATTGATAATTATATGAAATACATAAATGAAATAAGATGAATTTTTCCAAGTTCTTGGTTATTAGGTGTGTCTAGTGATAATTAAGGTCAGATCGTTAGCTTGGGGTTCTTGAAAGACAGTGTCTGAGAGAAGGGCTTGAGTGTAGGTGGTTCATTTTGGAAAACAGAAGGGAGGTAGTGAATGGGGGAGAGTGAAACAGGGAAGGAAAGATAGTGAATCTAAGATTGTAGTAAGTTGCTTACCATTTATCCACTGGCTCCTCCTACTAAAGATCTAGGATTTCCTTGAGATATATTAATTATTCATATTATCAGGTATGTGTTTGAACCAGAGTGATGAAGAATGGTCTTCTAAATGTCTCAAGCAACAAGTGTCAGGAAGGATAGCTAGATATACACTGGAGATAGAAGATTTTGGATGGATTAGTAGGATCAAGCTGGTCTCAGGATATAATTTTTATCAGCTGGTTGCTGAATTGGTGTCCAGGTAAAAAGATAGGACATGAGGGTATGAGACAGAGTGCAAAAGAATGTCCAAAACTTTCAGTTATACCTAATTAAAAATAACATTCTTTGTAGATTTTCCAGCTCAGACTGATAAGTTTACGTCAGTCCACAGTAAATGGAGAATCCCAACAACGTGACTGAATTCCTCCTTTTGGGCATTACAAAGAATCCAGAGCTGAGGAAAATACTCTCTTCTGTGTTTCTAATCATGTATGTGTCCCATCTTGGGAAACCTCCTCATTGTGGTAACCGTGGTCACAGATCAGAGTCTGAGATCACCTATGTATTTTTTCCTTTCCTCCTTGTTCCTCATGGATGCCACCTAATCTTCTGTCATTGCCCCCAAGATGATTGTGGACTCCCTCTCTGAGAGCACTGTCATCTCCCTCAAAGGCTGCATGACCCAGCTCTTTGCAGAGCACTTCTTTGGTGGAGTGGGAATCATCCTTCTCATTGCCATGGCCTATGACCACTACGTGGCCATCTGTAAGCTGCTGCACTACATGATCATCATGAGGCCTCGGGTGTGCTGCCTGTTGCTGGGAGGGGCCTTGCTGGTGGGATTTTTCCATGCAGTTATACAGCTTCTCTTCATGTATCAAATCCCCTTCTGTGGCCCCAATGTTATAGACAACTTTATGTGTGATTTGTTTCCATTGTTGAAACTGGCCTGCATGGACACCCACATCCTGGGCCTCTTAGTCATCCTCAAAAATGGGGTGATGTGTGTGTCCATCTTTCTTATCCTCATCGCCTCCTATGTGGTCGCCCTTTGCTCCCTAAAGACCTGCAGCTCTGAAGGACGGCGTAAAGCTCTCTCCACCTGTGGCTCCCACCTCATGGTGGTCGTCTTGTTCTTTGTGCCATGCATTTTCTTGTACATGAGACCTGTGGTCACCTACCCCGTAGACAAGGCAATGGCTGTGTCCTTTACCATTGTTGCACCTACGTTAAATCCATTGATCTACACCTTGAGGAACACAGAGGTGAAAAATGCCACGAGGAAACTGTGGATGAAGGAAGGGACCTTGTGTAGTCATTAACTTATAAGCTAGAACCAATCTTTTCTGAAGGACAATGAGATGTTACCCTCCCCATCCCAATTTATTCCAATCCTTTGAGGAGACAGCAGCCAATGGCAGGTTTTAATCATGCGAGTCAGGTTAAGATCATGTTACTGCCCACATCTCCAGTACATTTCTCTGTCTCTGTCTCTCTCCTTTTTTAACCTGCTTTTTCAATAATTCAAGCATTTCTCAGTTCTAGATTTTGTTTTTCTTATGCAGCTTACTGCTGGACTGCTCTTTTCCAGAGTTTTCACTTGCCTGTCCAAATCTCATTTTTTCCACTTTCAGTTGAACTTCAACCTTCTTAGATGAATCTTTCCTGATGACTTTCTCTAGCTCCCCCCAGTAATTCTCTTCATCTGGTTTTATCCTGAATATCAACAATCACAAACTAACCTAAGTTATTTGCTGCTTTCATTTTCTCTGTTTTCCCCACAAGGTGGTAATCCCTGTGAGGTCAGGGGTTATGTTTATTTGTTCATGCTAGGGTAGAATATTGCTGTTCTCCTAGTAGGTGCTTAATAAATAGTATTGAATGGATATAAATTTAAAAGTAGCTTAGCTTAGGGAGTAGACAAGATAGCAGAGCAGAATGATGCTCTTAGCTAACCTTCTCTCATGAATACTCCAAGAGAGACATCCAGGGACCCAACCATTTACTCAGAACACCTGCTGAACTTTGACAGAACATCACCTATTTCAAAAGACAAAATTTGTCACAAGTCTGGCAGGATAAAAAAAGAAGAACCAGGAAATTAGTGCACAACCTGTACCATGAGGAGGAAGAAGCAAAGGAGAAAAAGCACTCTTATGCTGGGACTCCCCATCTCCAATGGAGAGGTCAGCAGGGACACAGGGGTAACCTCTGAGGCTTGAATCTGTGCACAGCAGCCCTAAGTGAAACTGGAACAAAGGGCCCCTGTGACCCCCAACCCTCGATGCCAGCTGGCAGGTGTGGGCTGGGACAGGCTGTCTGAGAAAGAGGAGTGGGGCTGACTGCACAGAGGCAGCCTGTGCAGAGGCAGCCTCAGGTGCTGTGGCCTGGAGGGTATACAGAACAGAATAGTGTGTGTCACCCATTAAAAATAAAAGAAGAAACAAAGCAAGTAACACTACTGGTGTACATTTTGGGGAGAAGCCGGGTGCGATGCAGCTGGCTCATAGCTTTGTCTCCGCAGACCTGCAGCAGCATTGCTGGCACGTTCTTGGGAGAAGAGATGCAGGGCTCATCCCAGGCCAGTGTATCCACTGGTGTGCGGCTCCCAGGCTGAGGTGGGATTGAAACTTGAATCTGTACCCAGGGGCTTCTCAGCTTCATAGACAGGAATGAGATTTGTTTACAACCCCAGGCAGAGGGGACCCCTTTGCTCTGCAGGTGCTTTTGTGGACCCGAGCCTCTAAGACAAATGAGCAAAGAGTGGAGTTCTGGCATGCCGTTGGGGAAAAGGCTGGTGTGGCCATTTGCTGTGAGCCCACTACATCTGCAGATGTGGCACTTGGGACAGAATTGACCTAGTGGCCCAACCTGAGGATGGCTGGAATGAGAGAGCAGGGGCTGTGCATTGGGGTGAGTGTAGGGGTGATGTTTGGTGCTGGGGGCAGCACTGACACAGTAGCACTAACATGCAGTCACTGAGGGCTGGGGGCACTACCAGTGCAGGACTCTAAGACTAGCAAGGTGCTGGAGCTGGTGCTGACCTGACAGAGCACCATGATCCAGGTGTGCCACCCAGAAGTCAGCAAAACTGCACTTGTAGCACTGAGAGCAGAGAACCTGGGGGACACTAGAGCAGAGCACTGACATTCCCGTGGCCAAAGCAGGGACAAAGGCAGAGTCAACAAAGAGTACTTAAAGCACTCAAACCCCACCAGCTATGCACCACAGCTCAGAAACAGGTCTGGAAGCCTCCATTCCACCAAAAGGGGGAAAGATCTGGCCCCTGTCAGAGCCATGAGAACCACAGAACAAAAAGGAGGCCCCACTCAATAAGCAGGGAAGGTTCTGGTCACCACAACACTGCCCACATCTACAATCAAGGGAATAACAGCCAACACACATGGAAGAAAGACATGGCAACCATCCATAGTAAAAACAAACCTCATTACAAAATTATTAGGTGTGCAGGCTACACAAGAATGCATCCTCCTTTAAAAAAACATTCTTTCATACACAAATCAATCAATGTGGTACACTATATCCACAAAAGAAAAGACAAAAGCCACATGATCATCTCATCTCAATAGATGCAGAAAAAGCATTTGATAAAATTCAACACCCATTTATGATTTAAAAAAGAAAAAAACTTACCAAAGTGGGTATAGAGGGACCATATTTCAACATAATAAAAGCTGTTTATAACAAACCTACAGCCAGCATACTTAATGGTGAAAAACTGAAAGCCTTCTCACTAAAATCTGAAACAAGACAAGGATGCCCACTCTCACCACTTCTATTCAACATAGTCTTGAAAGTCCTAGTCACAGTAATCAGGCAAGAAAAATAAATAAAAGGAATTCAAATTATAAGAGAAGAGATAAAATTGTCACTGTATGTGGATGGTATGATACTATATGTAGAAAACTCTAAAGGCTCCACAAAAAAACTATGAGACCTGATAAAATAATTTGGCAATACAGCAGGATGCAAGATTAACACACAATAATGAATTGTATTTCTTCACACAAACAATGAATTAGCAGGAAAAGAAAGTAAAGAAACAATTCCTTTTAAAATTGCATTCAATCAATAAAATATTTAGGAATAAATATGACCAAGGAGGTGAAAGACTTATAAGAGGAGAAATACAAAACATAGATTAAGGAAATTAAAGTTGACTTAAAAAAATGGAAAGATATCCCATGCTCTTGGATTGGAAAATCAATATCATTAAAATGGCCATACTGTCCAAGGCAATCTACAGATTTAATGCAATACCTATCAAATTACCCAGGGCATTTTTCACAGAACTGGAACAAACCTAAAATTTATATGGAATCACAAAAGACCCAGAATTGACAAAGCAACATTGAAGAGAAAGAATGAAGCTGGAATAACTCTACCAGACTCCAGACAATACTACAGAGCCACAGTAACCAAAACAGCATGACATTGTCAGAAAAAATGACCTATGGATCAATGGAACAGAATAGAGAGTCCAGAAATAAACCCACAGACCTATGGTCAATTAATATTTGACAAAGGAGACAAGAATATACAATGGAGAAGACAGTCTCTTTAGCAAGTTGTGTTGGGAAAACTAGATAGCAGCATGTAAATCAATGAAGTTAGAACACTCCCTCACACCATACACAAAACTAAAATCAAAATGGCTTAAAGACTTAAATATAAGACAAGACACGATAAATTTCCTAAAAGAAAACATAGGCAAAACATACTCTGACATAAATCTTAGCAATGTTCTCCTAGGCCAGTCTACCCAGGCAATAGAAATAAGAGCAAAAATAAACAAAAGGGACTTATACATTTATAAGCTTTTGCACAGCAAAAGAAACCATGAGCAAAACAAAATGACAACCTATGGAATGAGAGAAAATATTTGCAAATTATGCGACTGTCAAAGGCTTAATTTTCAGAATATGTAAATAGCTCATACCACTTAATAAAAAAAAAAAATTCAAAAAAGGGCAGAAGACGTAAACAAGCAGTTCTCCAGTGAAGAAGTACAAATGTCTGAGAGGCACATGGAACATGCTCACTATCGCTACTTATCAGAGAAATGCAAATCAAAACTGCAACAAACTATCACCTCACACCAGTCAGGATGGCCTTCTGAAGCATCACAAAGTAACTGAAAGTCAAAAGAACTTTAATTAGATTTTGACACAAAGTTTGTCAACAACATCTGAAAGTTTCAAAACACTTAGTCAAATAGGGTCGTAGGTCACTGTGAATATGCATTCACTTAACGAAGTGACAAAAGATTTCAAAAGCAAACGCAGACCACTCAGAGGCAAGGAAGTTCACACAATCTGTTATTCAAAAGCAGGATTTAAGTCAATTTAATCTGTCGACAGAGAGGAACCAAATCTAGCACCTGTACCAGCCTACTTTTAATTTAATAATCCAATCACCTAATTGAATTTAATCTAATTTCAGCCTGAAGAGGCACAAAATTCCTTTTTCAAATCTCCCTTTCTACAAACATTTCATAAATATCTATAGCCATTATTAGTGTCTCCCTTATGTCTCCATCCAGAAAAACAAAACAAAACAAAACAAAGCAAAAAACTAGTTTTTGAATTAAGGTATACTTTTTTTGACAAAAATGGATGTACATGTGTGTGTGTGTGTGTGTGTGTGTGTGTATGTGTATATATATATGTGTGTGTGTGTGTGTATATATATATATGTATATATATATAAGGGTATATATAGTGTTTTCTTTATCCATTCATTAGTGGACATTTTGGTTGTTTCCATGTCTTACTCATTATAAATAATGCTGCAGTAAACTTGAGAGTAGAGATAACTTGGCAGATCCCTGTTTTCATATTGTTGGGTATATTTACAGACATGAGACTGTTGAACCATATGGTATTTTTATTTTTAATGTTTTTGAAAAGCTCCATTTTGTTCTGCATAGTTGCTGAACAAATTTATATTCACACAGAAGTATAGTAGGGTTCCATTTTCACTACACCCTCACCAAAATGTATTGTCTGCTATGTATCTCATATAGACATCCTAATGAGTGTAAGATGATACCTCAGTTTAATTTTGATTTTCATTTCCCTGTTGATGAGTGATGTTGAGCAACTTCTCATGTCCATATTGGCCATTTGTATGAAAAGTACCTATTTGTTTAAAAAATATCTATTCAAATTCTTTGCCCACTTTTATTATTTATTTTTGATGTTATTTAGTTGTAGTTCTTTATATATTTTAAATATTAACTTACTATGAAACATATGATTTGCAAATATTTTCTCCCATCCCATAGGTTACTTTTTCATCTTGTTGACTGTTTTCTTCAATGTGTAGAAACAGTGAGGATTTAGAGCTTGAGATCCCGGACTTCAATCTGATGTTATGATGGGATGAGACTTAAGATACCTGACAGCTTTTTCCTCTTCCCTCTTGGAGCCCTAAGCTGCCCTTTTACAAGTCTGACAACCACACTGGACAGACATTGTACATTGTCTTATATCACATGGAGAAGGAAAAAGACCCAGAAGAACCCAGTCTTGTAGCAATCCCTGCCAAGGAACCATTCATATAAGTGAAATCATCTTTGACCCTTCTTACAAGCCCAGCAATCAGCTGAATGCCAGAGAGTGACCTCAGTCCATGCCACATGGGACAGAAGAATTGTTTAGTCAAGTTCTGCCTAAATTCATATACTGTCAGATACAGACCAGTGAAAGGCAAAATAGCTCTATGTGTGGACAGATGCAGGCCTGTGTGTGAGCACATCAAATACATATACTTGTACATAAACAAATGCTTTCAGATAGGTAGTCAGATACTGATCTATGTGCCATCATATATACACCTATGTGTCTTCACATTTAGACACACACACACAATTGTATAAAGACCTACGTATTATTGAAAATCTATGTACAAGTGTCCATAGAGATTCTCATGAGGTCTGATATAGATCTGAGCTGTGGTGTAATACATACCTGTGTATTTGTTGATACAGGCCTAAGATTGTTTCAAAATAGACACATGCCTGAGACTTTGAGAACTGTGCTGTATTTCATGCTAGAAAAAGACACAAAGACCTTTCTGGCCAGATCATTGAAAATATGAATCAAATGTAAATAAGAGGGGCCTCTTTTTAAATAAGAAAAACATACAGCAGGATTCATGTATACTCTGTGAAGATGATTATAAATTTTTATTGAGACATCAATCAATCATTCACAATGTGTGTTTTTTTTTTCCTCCTGGATAGAAACACAAAATAGTAAATTGTAGTTCTTAAAGTAAACATGTAGTGTTATGATATTCTAAATACATTTTATGGGGAGTCTTCAAACTTCACAAAATGACCCTAAAGTTTTGGAGAAGGTGGAGAAGATGAGGAGAATGGCCCCCCAAGATGAGTACTTTTTTTTATTGAGTTATAGTCATTTTACAATGTTGTGTCAAATTCCAGTGTAGAGCACAATTTTTCAGTTATATATGAACATTGTCACATTTCATTGTCACTTTTTTTTGCTGTGAGCCACCACAAGATCTTGTATATAATTCCTTGTGCTATACAGTATAATCTTATTTATCTATTCTATATATGCCTGTCAATATCTACAAATTTTGAAATCCCAGTCTGTTCCTTCACACCCCCCACCCCCTTGGTAACCACAAGTTTGTATTATATGTCTATGAGTCTGTTTCTGTTTAGTATTTATGTTATTATTATTTTTAATTCCACATATGAGTGATCTCATATGGTATTTTTCTTTCTCTTTCTGGCTTACTTCACTTAGAATGACTTTCTCCAGGAACACCCATGTTGCTGCAAATGGCATTATGTTGTCAGTTTTTATGGCTGAATAGTATTCCATTGTATAAATATACCACATCTTCTTTATCCAGTCATCTGTTGATGGACGTTTAGGCTGTTTCCATGTCTTGGCTATTGGAAATAGGGCTGCTATGAACATTTGGGAAGGCTTGATCTCCAGAATATATAAGCATCTCATACGACTTATAAGAAAGAAACAAACAACCCAATTCAAAAATGGGCAGAAGACCTAAACAAGCAATTCTCCAAGGAAGACATACAAATGATCAATAGGCACAAGAAAAAAATGTTCTATATCACTAATTATCAGAGAAATGCAAATCAAAACTACTATGAGGTATCACCTCACACCAGCCAGAATGGCCATCATTCCAAAATTCATAAATGACAAATGCTGGAGAGGCTGTGGAGAAAAGGGAACCCTCCTACACTGCTGGTGGAAATGCAGTTTAGTGCAGCCACTGTAGAAAACAGTATGGACATTCCAAAAAAGACTAGGAATAGAATTACCATATAACCCAGGAATCCTGCTCCTGGATGTATATCCAGAAGGAACCTTACTTCAAAATGAGTACCCTTGACAGTGTAAAACTTGATGTACTAAATAGAAAACTTTAAAATTGATACTGAAATGAATAATTATGATGGAAGTTTATTATGCCATTTTAACTTAATTATTTCCTTATCACAAACAAAAATATATTATAGGTGGGTTAAAAAATAAAATATTTTCAAAGGTTGTATATATTTTTGAAAAAAGATTAAAATTGATAAAATCATTAGGTTATGAAATTTACTAAGAATGATGTGATAGAAAAAAATCAAAAAGTAAAAGAATGTTAAAATAATATCTTTATATAGAACATTCATAAATATAGCATAAAAGACACAATAATTATAAATATTTGTAGTAAATGTCAAAGAAGAGTAAATATTTGTAGCAATATTTTATATATATATATCTTTAATGTAGAGTGTGTTAATCAAAATTTATCTGAAAAAATTACTCACTTCACTAGATCAAGGTTTCAACTAATTGACAAAGTCTATAGACTAGATTCTGGGTCCCCTGTATTGTTCAAGAAACAGAGAACACAAAGACAATTAAGAAAATTTACCTGAGTTCAGGGAAATTATAGACCAATGAACAGACACAATTAATAAAGACTTCTATCTCATCAATTGAAATAACTACAAACATTTGAAAATTAACTAAATGTCTGACTTAGTCCATTTGGTTACTAACAAAGAAAACTTTAGACTGGGTGGTTTAAACAATAAACAGTTATTTTTCACAGGTTTAGGGATTCAAAAGTCCAAGATTAAGGTGCCAGAAGATTGCATATCTGGTTAGGTCCCTTCCCTGTTGATAGACAGTGGCCGTTTTGCAGTGTCTTCACATGGAAGAAGGGTCAAGTGAGTTCTTGGGATCTCTTTAAAAGGAAATTTATCTCAATGATGAGGACTCCATCTTCATGACCTAATCAATTCCTAATGGTCCCATCTCTAAATATCACCACATTATAAAGTATTTAACTTCTGATTTTGGAGAGGGACACAATTCTCACTCCATAGCAACATCTAAAAGTGAAAGAATGAATTACATAAAATCTGATCAACTCAAATGTTTGAAATTTTTGGAGGATAGTATTGTAGCTGAAAAAACTTTGAGATGATATACAAAATCTCCACTTAACAAGTATAAAAGTCAGGATATAAGATTTCTCATACATTGTGACTTACTAATAAAAACCATCCATTGCCCCAAAGACTTAGCCCCTCATAAATCAAGACTAAAAATTGGAAGCAGAATAGCAAGCTTTCTTGACCACATTCTATTGACCATTTAGAGGCAGATAATGTTTTATTTCAACACTGATTCAGAGAGAGAGACTATTTTATGAATATGTCTTCAAAAAACCCAATATATTTTGGCCTCTTTATTACCTAGTAAGCAGTATTTCATTAATAAGAGAGATAAGACAGTATATATAGTCAACATCTTCCTTAACAATAGCACCCATAATATCTGGTATCAAGTTCTGTAGTTTGTGCTTGGAGCACATGGATCATGGTTTATACTAAATTTACAGATGAAAGGAAGAGTTTGCATCTCTATAGATGGCTATGAAACACTGTAAGCAAAAGAGCAGTTGGGGAGATTGAAAAGGAGCAGATGTGTTCCCAAACATTCTAAACTATCTGGGAAGATTAATGATTGATCTTAATGAAAATATACATCTGGACAAATCTGCTCCACTTGAAGAGAAAATATGATTATACAATTGGGAAAAGAAGTAAGATTTGTTTATTTTTCTGCATATACACCTTGTTCATTCAGATAATTTTTATTAACATAGCCACCTTATGAGTAGTATTACAACCAAAACATCATGTTTCTTCAATATTAACTTGCTAAGAAATATAAGCAAAATAATACATGCAAAGTGTCCTGCAGACTCAAAAATAATACACGTACCTCAATATTAACATAAGTTGTCTTTAGGGAAATAGAGTGAATAAATTTTTATGTTGTATCGCTATTCTTTTGAAAGCTATAATGAGTCCTATGAATTATGAGAAAGATTACATTATCTAAGAGTAACAAGAGAAAATCTTCCACTAACTAAAATAAATTTATAGTATTAAATATAGCTTAACATCATATAGTACATAAATCTATGTTCTCAATGGAGACATTTACACCCAAATGTATACATAGTTTCCTAAGAAACTGAAAATCTTAAAAAATGTATTTCAAACTATATACACATATGTATTGAACTATCAAATCATGCAAATCTTAAGAGTATATTTTGATCATTGGAAGTATTCACAAAATAAATGTTTTTCATCACGTCCAAGTTACTAAACCTGAGAAGTTTACTGCAGTTCAGTAATTACATATATGTTTCCTGGAAAGAAAAAGTCTTTGAAAATAGATGATATATATATCTTTGCTGCTTCATGTACTTTTTCTGGTCCAGAGCTTTTTCATGGCACTTTTCATCTCTCCATTTCTCAGAGTATAGATTAGAGGGTTCAACATAGGGGTGATAATGGTGTAAAACACAGTCAAGGATTTATCAATGGGTAAGGTAGAAGGAGGTCTCACATACAGAAAGATACAAGGGACAAAGAAGAGGACCACCACAGTAATGTGGGAGCCACAGGTGGACAAGGCTTTGTGCCTCCCTTCTGCACTAACATTCTTTAGGGAGTGCAGGATGACCCCATAGGAGATGAGTAAGAGCATAAAGATGACCGTACACATTGCCCCATTATTGGCAACCACAGTGAGGCCAATAATGTAGGTGTCAGTGCAGGCAAGTTTTAACAAGGGGTACATGTCACAGCCAAAGTGGTCAATGACATTGGGACCACAGAAGGGAAGGTTGTAAACAAAGAGAAGTTGAACTACAGCATGTAAAAACCCACCAACACAGGCCAACAGCAGCAACAGTACACACACTCGCTGATTCATGATTGTGGAATAATGCAAAGGTTTGCAGATGGCCACATAGCGGTCATAAGCCATGATCACCAGGAGTAAAATCTCAGCACCACCAAATAAGTGTTCCATAAAAAGCTGAGCCATGCAGGCTTGGAATGAAATGGTTTTCTTCTTACTGAGTAAGTGAATAATCATATTTGGGGTGATTGTGTTAGAATAAAGAACATCCATATATGATAAATAGCCAAGAAAGAAATACATAGGGGAATCCAGGGTTGGACTGACCACCACAGTCACAACAATGAGTAGGTTGCCCACCATTGTCACAATGTACATTAGCAAGAACACAACAAATAATATTTTCTGAACCTGAGGGCTCCGAGTGAGCCCCAAGAGGACAAACTCAGTCACATTCCTCCTTTGTTCCAAAGAGTCTTCTGTATGTCTTATTTCAGAGTTCAGAACAAAGCTACCTACAAATATAATTCTTACTAGTGACTTTCTGAAGTCTTAAGATAATTTGTTTATTCTTTCCACATATAAGCAATATGGTTTATGTTCCATACTTTCAAGTATTATCATGTAAGGCTGATTAAAACCTCATCACTAACCTGAAAAATCTTTCAGACTAATGGAGAGGCAAGTAATTAAGAGACATATGGGGGAAAGAACACATTATTAATAACTGATTTGTCATAATTTGCTTTCTATTTGGAGGGTAATATAGTTGTACATATAGCTAATGCCTTATACAAAAAATTTAAATGGGTTAAATTTTAATAAAAGATTAAAGCAAGGTTTACTTTGTTTTACTCTTCACATATTAAGGAGATAACTCTTTCATTTCTATGGGTGGGAGAGTCTTCTTTACCAATCATTGAAATTCCTAAGAGGTATATTTAACAATTTCAAAAAAATTAAGTATTTAGTAAATTTAGATAGCACAATATAAATACATGAAAGCAGTCTGGAGAAAGATTTACATTGTAGAAGATTTACATAGAGGTAATATCTAAAATAGACAAAGATCTCTAAGCAATTAACAAATGAAAATATAAATTAAATATAAAAGAAATTTAAAATATATTTTAAAAATTAAGGGAAGAGTGTATCTCAATGGCCAACAAACATATGTTAGTACACTGAAGCTCAACTGGGAACAGAAAAGTGAGAATTGAAGGAAAAGCTTGCTTGCTACAGTATCACTTCATGTTCTTGAAAGCCATTCAATCGAGGTCTACAGATGCTACATCATCTTTTAATTTTTAACAGATTAATAAGCAATGTGTAGAGAACATATTAACTCAGAATATCAGCAGATTTACAAATATCTGCCCATGAAAATATCTCCAATTAATTACAGTTGAAATTATTCCTTAAGACTAGTTTATGTTAGAGAAGGTCAGTTTATCCCAGATCATTGTAACTCAAAAATATCCAAAAAGAGCATGACAGGATAGACTCAACCTCCACATATCTTTGTAAATCAGAGGAACACTAGCATGGCTGATTGTGAGAATGACAAAAGAGAGCTTCTGAAAGAGTGAATTCTCACACCACCAATGTACTCTTCCAAAATGTAAAGCCTAGTTCAGAATCTTGTGTATAAATACCTGTCCTGGGTTATCTGCACAAGAAGACAGCGTTTCAACTCACATTCTGTGCTCTTCTGTCTTCTCCCTTGCTCTTCACTCACTGACGCCATCTCTAAGAACACAACGAACAAGATACATGCAGCATTAGTAAGCAATTCATAGAGAAAGAATAAAGTCATTTTAAACACGTAAATAGGTGCCCAAATAGATGGCATTTTTGCAATAAATATGAACATCAACATTTTAAATACATATAACAATTGAGTTAATTTCACTTCTAGGAACTCATACTAAAAAATTTCAAAACATTGCTTTTGTAGAATTACCTAACATCAAAAAAGACTGGGGAAAATATAAAGAGGACCACATACATCAATTTCAGTGCTGCTTTATGAAGAATTTAATCAGTATGAAGAAACTAGGATGAGTTTCATCTGTATAAACTGGCACATAAAGACCTACAGGGGGTTGAGTGAAAAAAATAAAATTTATACACTGAAACATAAATATACACACATATATGAAAAATGGTTAATTTGAAAATATTATTTCTTCAAGAATCTTAGAAAAAAATTATAGTGATTGTATCTGAAAGGACTGGAAGAAACTGGTTTGGGATAGGTTGGAGGTTTATTCAACACTATTCCATTTTGCATAAATTTTATTATTAAAACATAATTCTCCATCATAGTTATAATTTTCATTTAAAAACAAAATATTACACTAAAAATTTCATGTATAAGGCAAATAAAATGGAATAAAGATTGTCTATGCAACAGTAAATATTTAATATAATATATAGAATGAAGATTATAAAAATAAGAATCTGACTAAAAATAAAATGAACTAATAGATACTAGTAAGAGTAAATGCAGAAATTAATTAACAATTGCTATATATAAAATAGATAAGAAGAAATGTTCCACTATATAACACAGGAAACTATATTCAAAACTTTGCAATTGCTTATAATAAAAAAAATGAAAAGGAATATCTATATGTACAACTGAATCATTATGCTGTACACCAGAAATTGACACAGCATTGTAAATAAACTATGCATCAATACAAAAATTTAATTTTTAAAAAGGTAAAAAAATTAACAATTGGTGTAACTCGATAAAAATTTCATTAATTCATTAAAAATTACTTATTGATGCCTTACTATAATTGCATCCTACTTTTCTAGATACAGTGATGAAACATTATACAGTTTACATTCTATTAAGGAATTGTTATTAATAGCATGAACATACAATTTATTCTTCAAGAATAATTATCCTAAATCATTTGAAAAAATAAATTTTGCATCAGATTTATGAAGTTTTTTACATTCCAAACAGATAGGACCTAATGCTAAATTACCAACTTCATGACGGATACAGCAATTATTTAATACTTGATCTGCCTGCATTTTTCCACCAAAGCTTCTTCATAGCATTAGTCATCTCAGAATTTCTTGGACTGTAGGTTAATGGGTTCAGCATGGAGGTGATGACTGTATAAAACACTCTTAATGATTTGTCAATTGGGAAGGTCTTAGCAGGTCTTGCATACATGAAAATACAAGGGACAAAGAAGCAGACAACCACAGTGATGTGGGAAACACAGGTCTGGAGGGCTTTCTGCCTCCCTTCCTGACTCAGGTTCTTTAGAGAGTGCAAGATGACTCCATAGGAGATGAGTAAGAGCAGAAACACAGTAGTGCAGATCAGTCCTCCATTGGCCACCACTAAGATGCCAATGACATAGGTGTCACTGCTGACCAGTTTCAATAAGTGGTACATATCACATGAAAAG
Source organism: Camelus dromedarius (assembly GCF_036321535.1). Taxonomy (NCBI): domain Eukaryota; kingdom Metazoa; phylum Chordata; class Mammalia; order Artiodactyla; family Camelidae; genus Camelus; species Camelus dromedarius. The sequence continues at coordinate 9,202,456 of NC_087470.1, read as the reverse complement.
TGATCAATGACATTGGGGCCACAGAATGGGAGCCCATAAATAGTGCCAAGTTGAATGACCGAGTGCAGAAATCCTCCAACCCAGGACACCAGCAGCAGCACAACACACACCCTTTGCCTCATGATAACCAAATAATGCAGGGGCTTACAGATGGCCACATAGCGATCATAGGCCATCACCAACAGAAAGAAGACCTCTGATCCACTGAAAATATGCTCTATAAGTGGATAAGTCATGCAAGATTCAAAGGGTATGGCATTTTCCTCAAAGAACAAGTCTGAAAGCAATCGGGGAAATAGAAGAGGAATAAGCCATGTCCACAAATGATAAGCTAGCAAGAAAAAAGTACATCGGTGTGTTCAGGGTTTTGCTTACTGTTATTGTCACAAAAATGAGCAGGTTTCCCAACAAGGTCAAAATGTAGAAGAGCAAGAACATAACAAAAAGGACTTTCTGCTCCTTTGGATTCTGTGTGAGGCCAAGGAGGATGAAATAAGTTACATTGTTCCTTGGTTCCATCTAGTCTGTATAGGTGCTGAGGTCACATTATTAGAAGCAATTTACCTACAAAACAGGTGGAAAATCTTTAAATGCATTATACAATTAATCTATTTTACCCATTCAATTAAAACTACATGTATGGAGTATCTATTCATGTCCAATGTGTCATAGACATTGTAATTACCAAGTTCAATGAGGCAACATTTGCAATCCTCAGTGATGTAATATATGACAAGGGATCAGACACTTCCAGACTCATGTAATAAGTTTCACTGTAAGGATATTCACACACAGCTAAGGGTCATGGAGTGGGAATGTGTCAGTCAAACTAGAATCAGAGAAGGCTTCCCAGAGGAGGCAATGTTTATCTGAGTTTTAAAGAAATAGTGAAAGAACAAGAAAAGAGGGGAAGAGGATTTCATGAACAGGTCCATAATTTATAAAGTCACAAAGTGTAATATTGAGACCCACTTAAACTAATTTACATATACAGGGCGAGGAACTCAAACTATGAACAGAAGTTCACTGTCCTAGATTGGCTCAGAACTCACTGAGGCCTATCTCATGTGGCCTTTAGTTGGCTATTTCTCCTTTTCCTGAACAATAAATGCTGAAGCAGTCAAATTTGGGTCTCCAGCCTTTACTTTTACACTAGCTTTCCAATTTTTACATGTGGTGTCTCCGATTTTGGACATGCACAGTTGGATATCAATTTAGTAAATATAACACAAAATTTAAAATTTTCCACAACACTAAAGGTGTTCCCCATTTCATGAAATGGTACCACGTTCAATGTAATTGCTCAGACAGAAAATCTCACAGTATTATTCACTCCCTTATTGCTCTCATACGACAAATTGATAACTTAAAAAAAATGCTACTGTCTTTACTTGGAAAGTGTATCACAAATTTGATTATTCCCTTTCCCCCATTTCCTTCTTGGCTCACTGCAATAGCCTCCTGCCAAGTCGCTACACTTTTATCTGGACTTCAATAATTTGTTCTCCTAAAGAAGCCCAAATGATTTTCTTTAAATCTTGTTCTGATTATATCACTCAAGTGCTCAAAACTCCCACAGTGGATTGAAATCTTTCACTTACATTTTAATATATCACATTTAATATTCACATTAATGAGAAGAGTAATTCCCATTTTTATTTGAAGAAGTAAGTCTCAGAACATCTCATTAATTTCCCCAATGTCACACATTGTTCAGTGATTAAACTAGAATTGGATTCTAAGTTTGACTTATTTCAAAAATATTTAATTTTTACATGATAAAGACAGTGATATAATGGTGAGCCTGGTGGCCAATACTGGTAGTCTTACCTTGTGGAGGCTTGTTCACAGTCTGGAGGATGACTTAAGTTACTCTCAAAGACTTGGAATTCCTCTTTCATTCAATACAGCCACAGAGGGGAGATAATTAGAGAGCTGTATATATTTTCCTTCATTCAGCTGTCTGTTCATTTCCTATATAGTCTCCTCTGGTTATTCAGAAACTACTATTATTTGAACTGTAGATAATTTTAAAGAAATTCCACAGTGTGCATAAAGAAACAAATATTCACCATGTTGGGATAATTTATTAAAAAGACAAGTAAGTTCATGTTTACATAAGAAGATAGCAACTAGCCATTTCCCAGGGAAATTTATGTCGAGGAACTTCTTTCTCTACTAAATTCAAAATAGAAAAACACCATTCAGTTGTTTAGTCCTACTCATTCGATCATGTCAGTGTGGCCAGATTAGTCAGTTTGAGATTTCTAGACATTGTGGGGCTGCTTTTATTTTATTTTTTGCATTGCTTTAAGTCTAACCAAGGTCATCCTGAAATATATATATCAGTTATTAAAAGGATGTCACCTCTTTTCCCCCTTGGGGTCAAATCACTGGACTTTTTCTCCCATGTAGCTGCATTTATCATTGTCTTAGAACTGGAATGTGTCCAGGACTGATTCTTGCTTAATTAAATTCACTGGGATTTCCCACTACATTTCAAAAGTACATCTGTGTGTAAAGATACTGCTAAACCACATCACACAATTAGGATCAAAAAGATGGAAAATGAAGAAAATAATCCACTAGAGAATCATGTTGAGACTAATGCAAGTAAAAACAAAATATCAGCCCAATCATTTTGATTCAATGAAGATTAATTTATCATATATTTTCACAATAGCCACAGCAAGTTTTTCTTTCTTTTTATTTAGTACTCGATCTATTCTGCCTTATTGTTTGGTTAAATGTATAAAAACTTTAATCATCAAATCAGATATAGTTACTAATTATTTATACAATTTTTTAAATAAAATATTTAGGGTACTTATTTTCATACACAAGCTGTGCTATGGGTGAGAACACAAAATTAATAACACAGGAAAATAAACTTATATAAAAGTTCCTATCTACCTGGATTTTATATTCTTATTCTGTAGCCAGACAATAATGAAAGAGAAAATTTAATAATATATTTGTAGTCCAATGCCATTCTTATAAGACAGCAAATTAAGCGTTTTTTTTTTTTTTTTTTTTTTTTTTGGTTTGTTTGTTTTAAATTAAGCATTGTTATAGAGAAAAAAGGAAGAAACTTACTGTGGCAAATGTAATCAGAAAATACCTTTCTTAAAAAGTGATGTTTAAGCTGAGATGAAAAGAACAGGAAGTGACTACCAGTGGAAGCACTCTTACAGACAGTAATATTAAATAAAGATTAAACAAAATTATCTCATTTCAGAGATGACCGGCTCTACACATAGAAAACACTAAAATTTTAATAGGAATTTTTATTGCAATACTATGTTGCAAAGGAGCAATGAGAGTCTTGTCTTGCTCCTGATCTTAATGTAGACACTTTCAAACTTGAATGTTGAGTGTGATGTGTGGTGTGGTTCTGTCATGTATGACACTAGTTGTGTTGAGGTACTTTCCTTCTATACCCAATTTAATGAGACTTTTTATCATGAAATGATGTTGAATTTTTATATTATCAAGAAACAACATGAAGAGAAAATTAAAAAAACAATTCCATTTGCAACAGTATTAATAAGAATAAAATTCCTGAGTAAATGTAAGCAAGGCGATGAAAGTCTTGAACACTGAAAGATGCAAAATGTTGCTGAAAGACAATAAAGAAGACACATGTAAATAGAAAGACATTTATGGGCTAGAATTTTAATATTGTTAAGATGTCAATGCTACCTAAATTGATTTACAGATTCAGTGCAACCTTTATCAAAATACCGAAAAATTTCTTTGCAGAAAAAGAAAAATCCATCCTAAAATTCATTTTTTTTTTCTATTTTGGTTGCTATAGCTAGGACAACTTATACTATGCTGAATAGAAGTGGTGAGAGTGGGCATCCTTGTCTTGTTCCAGATATTAGTGGGAAGGCTTTCAAATTTTTACCAATGAGTATTATGCTGGCTGTGGGTTTGTCATGAACAGTTTTTATTATATTGAAATGTGTTCCCTCTCTGCCACTTTAGCAGGATTATTTTTATCATAAATGAGTACTGAATATATCAAAAGCATTTTTCTGCAACTATTGAGAAAATTATTTATTTTTGTCCATTCACCTGTCTATGTGGTCTTCCACACTGATTGATTTGCATATGTTGAGCCATCTTGTGTCCCTGGGATGAATCTAATTTGATCATAGTGTGCAATTTTTTTTATGTGTTGTTGGATTCTGTTTGCTAATATTTAGATGAGAATTTTTGCATCTATATTTATCAAAGAGAGTGGCCTGTAATTTTCATTATTGGCAGTGTCTTTGTCTGGCTTTGATATCAGAGTGATGATGGTGTCATAGATTGGCTTTGGGTGTGTCCCCTGCTTTTCAGCCCTTTGGAAGAGTTTGGAAAGGTTCAGTATAAGTCCCTCTTCCTATGCTTGGTAGATTTCCTCAGTGAAGCCATCTGGTCCTGGACTTTTATTTGCAGGGAACTTTTTTATTTTTAATTCTATATCACTTCTACTGGTTGGTCTGTTCACATTATCTATTTTTACATTTGTTTATTTTATTTTTTATTTGAAGTACCATTAGTTACAATGTGTCAGTTTCTATGAGTGTTCAAATAAAGACATATTATCTGTGACTTTTGGGACTATGCTATAACTCAGAATGTCAGCAAAAGACACTAAACTTTTCTTGAAATCACTAAAAATGTTAACCAAATCTACATCAGAGGGTCCTCTGTTTAAATTAAAAAAAAGGCAAATTTTACTTACGCTCTATGGAAATGATTACAAATTTTTTGAAACATCAATCAATTCTTCACAATATATGTCTGAATGCAGAATGAAAATGAGATATTAAAATATCATTTTCCTCTAAACAAAAATGTAGAGTTATGACATTCTAAATATATTTTATGGGAAGTTTTCAAACTTTGAAAAATAACCGAAAAATTTATCATAAAATGCAAAAATTTAGAAATGGTAAGAACCTTCTGAAGAAGTATTTAGGGGAGTAATATCCTTAATAGGTATAAATGCACATTAAAATTCCTTGACCGCTGAAGTATGTTAGTGGTGATATTTCAAATGGAGCCTTTGGGAAATGATTAGATAATGGGAGCAGAGCCCTAGTGAGTGAAAGTAATATCCTTATAAAAAAGCAATGTTGGTAAAGATTTAGAAACTTTGGACCCTTGTACACTCTTGGTTGGAATATAAATTAATGCAACAACTATGGAAAATAGTATAGTCATTGAAATAGGAAAATTCTTTCTAAGCAAGACAAAATCCAAAGAAAATATTGAAAGATTTAATTATGTAAATGCAAAATTATTTCTACTTGTTCAAAAACATTCTGCACAGTATAAATATATCAAAAACTAATCACAAGCTGGAAAAACAATAACTCCACATATATAGTAAATGGGATAAATTCCTTAGTGTTTAATTAAATCATAAAATCAGTATGGGAAATATTAGCAATCTAATAAAACAAATGAAATTCATTAATAAGTAATTGATGAAAAAGAAATACATATCACCTTAAACACATCAATGTATGTCCAAATTCTAATTATATTTATTTATTTATAATTAAAGTATACAAGTGAAATACAGTTTCTTTAATGAGATTGTCAAATACCACAAAGTTTACCAAGCACTGGTTTCTGAGAATCTCATCAAATGTGGAATTTCCAGAATGAAAGGAATAGTGAGTTTAGCACAGGATTGTGGATGGTATTTTGACAATAACTATGAACACCAACATTATAAATACATAAACCAGTTGACTCAAAAATTTCCCTTCCAGGACTCATACTTCAAAAATTTCAAAAACACTGCATTGTACAATTATTTATCCTAGAAAAAGATGGGAAAAACCTGAAGAGGACTGGGCATTTAAATTTGAGTGTATCTTTATAAGGAAGTTAAATAGTATGACGGAAGTTAAATAGTATGAGTTAGATCTATATAAGACCAGTCACAAAGATCTTCAGGAGCAGTAGTAGTAAAATGCAAAATTTATACACAAGGACATAAACACGCTCATGTAAGAAAGTATGCTTATATTTGTAAGATTACTACTTGAAAACTCTCTAGAACAGAGTAGTGACTGCAACTGGGAGAACTAGGAGACAACGCCACGGGATGGAGAAGAGTTCTGTTCTACAGTATTTCAGTTTGCATGGGTTCTACTTCTAATATTTATTATTATCCATCATACTTCCAAGTTTATTTGAAAAATTAAAATACTATACTAAAAATTTCAAATGTAAAGCAAATGAAATTGAACAAATAGTCTATATAGCATGAAGTATTTTAAATAGAACAATAAAAAATGAAGATAAAAGGTAAGACTCTGATGTAAAATAAAACTAACTGTGAAAAAGTTACAAAGTAAATAAGGAATTAATTTAAAATTAATGTAACTATAAACATTCCATTAATTAATTAATTACATATTGATTATAGATTCCCTATTGTAAATGCACCCCACCTTTCTAGGTTTTGTGATAAACCAGACATTATACAGTTTATATTCTAGCAGGAAAATTGTCATTGATCGCATGAACACACAGTTCATGTTTTAATATAATTTTTGCAATTCCTTTAGAGAAAAGGAAATTTCCACCAGATTTATGAAGACTTTTACATTCAGGAAGATTGGTCCTAAGGTTAAATGAGTTTCATCATGATTGACAAAGAACTTACTTAATACTATATCTGCTTTTTTTTCTCCAGAGTTTCTTCATAGCATTAGTCATCTCAGAATTTCTTAGACTGTAGATTAATGGATTCAGCATGGGGGTTATGATTGTATAAAACAGTCAATGATTTGTCAAGGGGGAAGGTCTTAGCAGGTCTTACATATATGAAAATACATGGAACAAAGTAAAAGACAATTACAGTGATGTGGGAACCACAGGTCTAGAGGGCTTTCCGTCTCCCGTCCTGACTCAGGTTCTTTAGAGAGTGCAAGATGACTCCATAGGAGATGAGTAAGAGCAGAAACACAGTAGTGCAGATCAGTCCTCCATTGGCCACCACTAAGATGCCAATGACATAGGTGTCACTGCTGACCAGTTTCAATAAGGGGTACATATCACATGAAAAGTGATCAACGACATTGGGCCATAGAATGGGAGCCCATAAATAGTGCCAAGTTGAATGACCGAGTGCAGAAATCCTCCAACCCAGGACACCAGCAGCAGCACAACACACACCCTTTGCCTCATGATAACCAAATAATGCAGGGGCTTACAGATGACCACATAGTGGACATAGGCCATCACCAAGAGATGGAAGACCTCTGATCCACCAAAAATATGCTCTATAAACAGAAAAGCCATGCAAGATTCAAAGGATATGGTATTTTCCTCAAAGACCAAGTCTGAAAGCAATCTTGGGGAAACAGAAGAGGAATAAGCCATGTCCATAAATGATAAGCTAGCAAGAAAAAAGTACATTGGTGAGTTCAAGGTCTTATTGATAGTTATAGCCACAACAGTTAGAAGGTTGCCCCCCATGGTCAAAATGTAGAAGAGCAAAAACATAACAAAAAGGACTTTCTGCTCCTTTGGATCCTGTGTGAGGCCCAAGAGGATGAAATAAGTTACATTGCTCCTAGGTTGCATGTAGTCTGTACAGGAGCTGAGTTCACATATTAGAAGCAGTTTACCTATAAAACAAGGGGGAAATTTATTAAATGCTTTTTAAACTTTGTCTTTTATTTATCCATTCAATTAAAAGTATGCGTGTAGAGAATGTATTTGGGTCCAATGCATCACTCACATTATGATTACCAAGTTGAATAGTAGTAGGTCCCTACACTCAGTGGTATGACAAATAATGAGAGATCAGAAAATTCCAGACCCATGTAATAAGTGTCATTATAAGGATACTCACACACAGCTAAGAGTCACAGTGTAGGAATATATCAGTCAAACTGGAATCAAAGAAGTCTTCCTAGAGGAAGTAATACTTCAATTGAGTTTTAAAGGAAAAGTAAAAGAATGACAAAAGATGGGAAAGTAATTGCATGAAAAAGTACAACATTTATAATTGTAAAGATATGGGGTTGGGTATAACTGAAGTGGTAGAGCACATGATTTAGAATGCATAAGGTCCTGGGTTTAATACCCAGTTCCACCTTTAAAAATAAATTAAAAAAAATAAATAGACCTAATTACCACCCCCAATAACAACAAAGAATAATCACAAAGATATAATATTGAGACCCATTTAAACTAATTTATATATTCAATGTGAGTAGATCAAAGTATCAGTAGAAGGTCACTGTCCTGGATTCTCTCAGAACTCACTGAGACTTCTTTCTTGGGGTCTTTGGTTGGATATTTCTCCCTTTCTTGAACAAAAAAAAATGTTAAAGCAGTCAAATTTGTGTCTCTAGTCCCTCTCTCTACCCAAGTTTTAACATTTCTATAAGAAACACCTCTATTTTGACATTTAAAGTTGGATATCAACTTACTAAATACAACATAAATTTTAAATTTTCCACAATTAAAAAGTTGTTTCACATTTCATTAAATGACACCACCTTCAATGTATTTGCTCAGACAAAAATCTTAAAGGATTCTTCACTCTCTTTTTGCTCTCATATTATTCATTGATAACTTTATCAAATTATGTGATCTCTATTTTCAAACTATATCATAAATTTGTCCATTCCTTACCCCTCATTTCCTTCTTGGTCCACTGCAGTAGCCTCCTGTCATGTCTGTCCACTTCAATTCTGTCCTCCAACAGTTTTTTCTCCTGAATCAGCTCAAATTATACTCTTCAAATCTTGTTCTGATTATATCAATCAACTGCTCAAAACTCTCACAGTTGATCCCAATCACGCTCTCACAATTTAATGCATCACAATTAGTATTTACAGGAACAAGTACTGTAATCACCATTTTACAGTTGATATAATGAGGGTCATACTATCTCATTAATTTTTCCAAATGCACACATTTTTAAGTGATAAAACTAGAATTAGTACCTACATTTGATTTATTGCAAAATGATTTATGTCTTACATACTAAAGAAAGTCACACAAGTGTGACTCCTGTTTCCCACTATTTACTGTTAGTCTTACTTGTGGAAGCTTGTTTACAATCTGAAGGAAGACTTTTTAAATCACTTATAAATCCTGGAATTCTTCTTTCATCCAATATGACAAAGGAGGTGTGAAAGGCTGTACTATTACTTGAGGATAGGTTTGATTTCATTCAGCTGTCTGTTCATTTCCTCCATGGATTCTTCTGGTTATTCATAAGAATGTTTTTATTTGCACTATAGAGTGTTTTAAAAAAAATTCCACAGAGCACACAAAGACAACAGTTTACCACGTTAGAATAATTTATCAAATAGACAAGTGAATCCTGTGTTTATATATAAAGATAGCAAGTGCCATTTTCCAGGGAAAGTTGTCTTCAGTTACCTCTTTTCCCATTAACTCCAAGATAGAAAAATAACATTCAATTGTTTAGCCCTTCTCACTCTCCCATGTTGGTACAGCCAGACTACTTGACTGGAGATTTTGAGAGACTTCCTTGTGTTGCTATTGTTGTTGCCTTTTAATGCATTGTTTTAAGTCTAACAAAGAACCTCCTAAAATTTTTATATCAGTTCTTAAAAGGGTATAATCTATCTTCCCAAAAGAGGTAAAGAACAATGGACATTTTATCTCTGTTAGTTATATCCATCATTAAGTCTTAGATCAGAATGTGTCCAAGATTGATTCTTGCTTAATTAAATTCACTGGGACTTTCTATTAAACTTTAAAATTACATCTGTTATATAAAGATCCTAGTAAACCACATCGCAGAATTAAGGTAAAAAAGATGTAACCTGGAGGGAAAAAAAACAGCTTTATAGTCATTTTCTGACTATTGCTAGACAAGAATAAATATCAGTCCAATCATTTTGCTTCAGTGAATATTAATTTATCATGTATATTCCCACTTGCCACAACAAGCTTTTCTTTCTTTTTTATTTAGTACTCAATTTATTCTGCCTTGACATTTGGCAGAATAAAAATTTATCAATTCAAGTACAATAACTAATTATTTATCCAATTATTAATTGTATCTTTTTTTAATATTTAGGGTACCAATGTCAGTACAAAACTGTGCCGTGAGTGAGGACAAAACAATGAATGAAATGGAAAAAGTTTCATATAAAAGATTCTTCCCTCATGGATCTTATATTCTTGTAACAGAGTTAGCCAATAAAGAAGGAGGCAATTTAATAAAGCAGTTGTAGTCTTATGCACTACTTCTAAGGCAAGAAATAAGGTACTGTAGCTGAAATAAGGGGGGGAATTCTACTACGGATAATGTAATCATAGAAGTCCCTTCCTGAAAGGTGATGTTCAAGCTGAGATTCAAAAGATAGGAAATGGCTACCACTGTTACAGACAGTAAAAATAAATTAAGTAATATTGCCTCCCATCAACAGGGTCCATGTCTAGAATAATGTAAATATTTAACAGGAAGGATGGATGGCAAAGCAATCTGGAGGGGTGGTATGTGGATGGATCACTAGGAACTGACCAAATGCAAAAAGGTCTGTTCATCATATAAAGTTTCTATCAGAGAAAATCTCAGAAATCTGGTTGACAATGTGACCTGTCTTGTGGACATCAGTCAGCCTCTTCAGCCACTTTGGTGGTCACCATAACAGAGATGAGTGATCTACACAGGCTGAGTGAGCAACAGGATCTACATGTCACCAGTCATGGTCTGGCTACTGTCACAGCTGAACGTCCAAAATTCCATTAATAAATTGCATCACTGACTCCCCCATAGGGCAAAATACTCTAGGGCAATCAGTCAAAAACCTTACTCCATTAAAACTCCTCAACCTGGAAGAGACAGATTCTTATCATCATATATTTTGAATGTGTATATGTGTGTGTGTGTGTGTGTGTGTGTGTGTGTTTGTGTGTGTGTGTGTGTGTATCCCTTCTATCTCCAGTACTTCAGCTTGCTTTATTATTCATGGAGCATAATCTGTGATTCATTGCCCTGGTACTCCACTGATTATTATCTCTAACCAGGACACACATTTTGTACTAAATAAAGTAAAACAAATCACTCACCAACATAGAATTCACAGCTGTGACCATATTACTCATCACCTGGAAGCATTAACTGAATGGAATATTGGCATGGTTTACTGAAGGCTGAGATTTGGTGCCACCTGGGAGACTGTGCCCCAAAACTTTAGAATACACTCCTAGATGTTTAACATAAAGTATGTGCTTAGTAAACTTTAGTCATCTTATACTTCAGGCCATCAACCAACTCTGAAGCTTCCATAATTTTGAAGTTTGCAGTTATGCTAGTCAATCAATAAATATCCTTAAATCTCAAAACAATTTCGATTGATTTTTCTATTATTTAGAACCAAAAGTATCCTAATAGAAATATCCTTATTTTAAATGTATGTGTGAAACCAGGTTATTTTATAAGTTCTTTTAATCATTTATATTGTAGCTATTTTTGAATCAGTACCACATGATTTTAATTGTAACATTACAATCTGTGTTAACATCTAGAATTGCTCATAATCCTTTCAAAACTTAATTGCAAATTGCATGTCTTTATGTTGCCATACGAAATTTACTATCAAAAGAAGGTCAGGCATAGTTTACTTTTATGTGGAAAGGAGTGAAATATACAATTATCATTTTTTCCTCAAAGATATACTTATTCAAGTATTTTAACTCATTACTGTATCTACTTGCTTTAGACTGGTCGTCATATAAGTTCAAACACTTTCTAAAAAAAAAATCCACATTTTCTTACTCACATCCCCCATATTTTATGATTTTGATGTGCTGTTTTACATCTTCGTGTTTATTCATTTGCATTGTAGCTATCATTGCATTTCCATTTGTGTTTTCTGTTTTCTGTAGATCTTGGGTTTTTTTCTATTTAGAAAAGGCCTTTCAATATTTATTTTAGGATAGGCTTAGTATTGCTGTATTCTTTTAGTTTCTACTTGACTGAGAAATTCTTTATTTCTCCATCTATTCTAAATGATAATCTTGCTGGGTAAAATATCCTAGGTTGCAGTTTTTCAGTGTGGAGATTCCTCAAAAGACTAGGAATAGACTTACCATATGATCCAGGAATCCCGCTCCTGGGCTTATATCCAGAAGGAACCCTACTTCAGGATGACACCTACACCCCAATGTTCATAGCAGCACTATTTACCATAGCCAAGACATGGAAACAGCCTAAATGCCCATCAACAGATGACTGGGTAAAGAAGATGTGGTATATTTATACAATGGAATACTACTCAGCCATAAAAACCGACAACATAACGCCATTTGCAGCAACATGGATGCTCCTGGAGAATGTTATTCTAAGTGAAGTAAGCCAGAAATAGAAAGAAAAATATCATATGAGATAGCTCGTATGTGGAATCTAAAAAACAAAAACAAAACAAAACAAAAAAGCATAAATACAAAACAGAAAAAGACTCATAGACATAGAATCCCTTTCAGGTTTTTGAGTATATCTTGTTTCCTTCTGGTCTGCAAATTTTTCATAAAGAAATCTGCCAATAGTCTTACTGGAGTTCCCTTGTAACCAACTCTTTGTTTTTCTCTTGCTGCCTTTAGAATCTTCTCTTTATCTTTAATTTTTATTTTAACTATAATACATTTTGATGTAGGTCTGTTTGGGTTCGTCTTGTTCCCTGTACTTGGATATCTGTTTCCTTCTGTAGGTTTGGGAAGTTTTCAGTCATAATTTCTCTAAATACATTTTGACCACCTTTTCTCTTACTTCTCCTTCTAGGACCCCTATGATGCATAGATTGGCAAGCTTTATATTATCCCATAGATCTCTTATATTGCTTTCATTAGTTTTCATTTGATTTTCTCTCTGCTGTTCTGATTGGGTGATTTCCATTATCCTGTCTTCTAAATCACTTATTCATCCTTCTGCATTATTTAGTCTGCTACTGATTGCCTTTAACTTGGCTTTTATTCCAGCAATTGAGTTTTCTGTATTTAATTGGCTCCTCCTTATAGTTCCTATTTCCTTTTTGCAATATTCTGCATTTCTGTTCATAGGCTCTCTCATTTCCTTTGGTGCTTTTATCAACTCTTTTTTGAATTCAGTATCTAGTAGACTGTCAAGGTCTATTATATTGTCTGTTCTTTCAGGGACTTCTCTTGTTCTTTTAATTTGGAGCAGTTCCTCTGTTTCTTCATTTTACTTACATTTCTCTGACTCTGTGAATTTAGGAGTAAGAGTTATCTACTGTGATCTTGAAGGGCTATTTTTATGTGGGAGCATCCCCGTGTTGCATGTGTACACCTAATATTTTTATTGCAAGGGCTGTTTTTAGTATGGATGCCTGCTACATCTTTTCTTTGTGTGTGCTATTATCCCCATGATAGGGAGTGTAGTTGGTGTCATGGTGACCAGAGTCTGCACTAGATGTTAAGCAGGCTTCCTCTTTGCTCTGTGGTTGTCACAGACCTGTTGGGGGGCCACATCTGTTCCCCAATTTTGGGGGTAGAAGCCCCCAGATGCTTTTCTGAGGTATGGTGTAAAGCAGGTGGGGCTAGAGTGCTTCTTCTAGGGGAGGAGCTGTTGAGTTTTCCTCCACAGGAGCTGTCTACCAGGAAGTGCACTCTGGTGTCACCTGTCACCTGTTGTGTGGGTGTACATATGCAAATCCATTCACATCAGTAGTCAAACACTGATCCATACTTTGTCAGATGCAGACCCATGAGGTTGGATACAGATCTAAATGCATGGTGAAATACATACTTATGTATTGTTGGATACAGGCCTATGAATATTTGGATAAGACATACACCCTGTGGCTTTGGGAATTGTACTGTGTTTCATGCCAGCAAGATAGTAAGCCCTTTAGGACAAGTTCACTGAAAATGTGAATCAAATGTAAATAAGAATGTTTAAAAGAAAACCAAAAAGCAGGATTTATGTATACTCCAGAGAGATTATTTTTATTGAGACATCAATCAGTCCTTCATAATACATGTCTTTTTCTGGATGGGAAAACAAGATATTAAACATGGCATTTTCCTCAAAATAAATATTTAGATTAATGACATCCTAAATATATATTTTATGGGAAATTTTCAAACTTGGCAAAATTAACTTAAAGTGTATCAGGAAAAACAAATATTTAGGAATTGTAAGAAGCTTTAGAAAAAATGAGTACGGGAACAAACCCCTACTAGGTATAAATACACATTAAAATTCCTTAATCACTGTAATATGTTACTGGTGGAGGAATATAACAAAGAAGAAAGCAGAGAAGAAAAGAAAGGAGGGGCATGAGGAGGAGAAACAGCCAGAAATTGGATCCTCTAGATGGTGTAAAACCTGACATATTAAATTAAAATTTCCATAGTATTACTAAAATTAATAATTGTATTTGCAGATTATTTTACTTGTTTAGGGAAAAGAGGCTTAGCTATTTTTTCACATCAAAAAAATCTAAAATGTGTTAAAAATTGCATTTAAAATGTTTTTTTAAAAAGATTAAAATTTATAAAATCACTGGAAGGAAATGGAATTTTCCAAAACTGATGTGATAGACAAATTTGAAAAGCAAAAAATATTAAAATATAACATCTTTATATAAAAACACTCATAATTATAACATAAAAACATAACAATATAAATATAAATTCGTAACAAATATATGTATAGTTAATCAAAATTTATCAGTAAAAATTCTCATCCCAATAATTCAAGAACTCAAGGACACATATAATTGACAAAGTTGAGGGGTGAATTCTATGTCTCATACATTGTGCAAGGAACAGAGAACACAAATACAATTAAGTAATTTTCCTGACTTCAGAGATCTTATACACCAATGAACAAAGAAAATTAACAAAGATTCTTATCTCATCACTTGAAATAACTATGCAAATTTAAAAATTAACTACATTTCTGTCTTGGCCATTTGGGCTCCTATTACAGAACACCATGGACATGGTGGCTTAAACAGTAAACAATAATCTTTCACAATTCTAGAGCCTCAGAAGTCAGACATTAAGATGCCAGCAGATTCCACTTATGGTGAGGATCCACTTCCTAGTACTCAGACACCATCTGCTGTGCCCTCATACGGCAGATGTGTCAAGAGATGCTGGGATATCTTTTATAAGGGCATGAATCCCACTTATGTGGGATCCATCTTCCTAAATTAATCATAGCTCAAAGGGACCACCTCCAAATACCACCACATTATAAAGGATTTAACTTAGGAATTTGAAGGGTGATGCAAACTTTCAGTTTACAGCAACAACCAGAAGTAGAGGAATGAATTATATAAATTCTGATCAACTCAAATATTTGATATTATTTGGTCAATATTGCTATTTTTTTATAAGAATTTGGTATATTAAATCTTCATGTAATATAAAAAGCAGGACATAAAGTTTCTCATACAGTGTGATTCATCAGTGAAAAGAAATGATTGCTCCAAAGCCTTAGCTCTTGATGAATCCAGGCTAAGTAAGGGAGGCAGAATAGTAAGTTCTTTGACCACATACTTCTGGTATTTGATAATGATAATATTTTGTTTCAAGTCTGATTCAGAAAGAGAGAGAATGTTATGAATGATGTCTTTTACGTAAAACAATAAATTCTGAACTCTTTACTACCAAGTAAACTACCTTTCATTAACAAGAGAGATAAGAATGGCATATATTGTCAGCATCTTTCTTAACAATGATGATCAAGATATCATGTGTCAAGTTTTTTAGTTTATGGATTATGGATTATGCTACATTCATACATGAAAGGCAGAGCCTGTGTATTTACAGAAGGCTATGAAACACTTTAAACAAAAAAGCAATAGGACTATTGAAAAAGAGCAAAGGTGTAAACAGACATCCTAAAGTATCTGGGAAGATTAATGGATCATCTTTATGAAATATAACTCCATACAAATCTGCTTCACTTGAGAAGATAATGTGATTGCCCAATTGGAAAAATAAGTATGATTTGGTTATTTTTCTGTATATATATTTTGTTCATTCAGATAGTTTTTATATACCTAGTTTCCTTATGATTAATATTACAACTCTGAAACATCATTATCCTTCAACATTAACATAAACATTAAGAATAAAATAATGTATGTAAAGTATCTTGCAGCTACAAAAATTAAGATACATACTTCAAATATTAATATGGGCTATCTACAGGAAGAATAAACCAAGTTTTTATGTCTTATTTTTATTTAATTTTTCTGAAATCTGTATCAAGTCCCATAATTCTGAAAGATTATATTATTTAGAAGAGAAACATGAGAATATCTTCCACTAACTAAAATAAATTTAAAGTCTTAAAATAGCTCAATTCATCATATAGCACATAAATCTATAATCTCAATAATCATTATATACCCCAAAGCTAAATATATTTTCCTAAGAAATTGTGAAAATCTAAAACTAAATACATTTTCCTAAGGATTGTGAAAATCCTAAAAATATATTTAAAAACAAAATGCATACTTTGAACTAGCAAATTATGAAAATCTTAAAAGTATATTTTGATCATTGGAAGTATTCACATAATAAATGGTTTCATCTTGCCCAAGTTATCAAATCTGAGGAGAAATTTACTGCAATTAAAGAATCACACATGGCTTACCTGGAAAGAGCAATTCTTCATTGAAAATAGGTGATCTATTTTGCCTTCTTTTCTTTTTCTGGTCCAGAGCTTTTTCATTGCATTTTGCATCTCTCCATTTCTCAGAGTATAGATTAGAGGGTTCAACATAGGAGTGATTATGGTGCAAAAAAAATTCAAGGATTTATCAATGGGTAAGGTAGAAGGAGGTCTCACATACATAAAAATACAGGGGACAAAGTGGACCACCACAGTAATGTGGGAGCCACAGGTAGATAAGGCTTTGCACCTCCCTTCCAGACTCAGAGTCTTCAGGGAGTGCAGGATGACCCCATAGGAGATGAGTAAGAGCATAAAGATGACCATACACATTGCCCCATCACTGGCAACCACAGTGAGGCCAATAATGTAGGTCCAGTGCAGGCAAGTTTTAAAAAAAGGCACATGTCACAGAGGAAGTGATCAATGACATTGGGGCCACAGAAGGGAAGGTTGTATACAAAGAGAAGTTGACCTACAGCATGTAAAAACCCACCAACCCAAGTCAACAGCAGCAGCAGAGCACACACTTCCTTATTCATGATTGTTAAATAATGCAAAGGTTTGCAGATGGCCACGTAGCGGTCATAAGCCATGATCACCAGGAGCAAAATCTCAGCACCACCAAATAAGTGCCCTATAAAAAACTGAGTCATGCAGCCTTGGAATGAAATGGTTTTCTTCTCACTGAGTAAGTCTATAATCATATTTGGGGTGACTGTAGTAGAATAAACAGCATCCATAAATGATAAATAGCCAAGAAAGAAGTACCTAGGGGAATTCAGGATTGGACTGACCACCACAGTTATAGCAATGAGTAGGTTGCCCACCATTGTCACCATGTAGATGAACAAGAACACAACAAATAATATTTTCTGACCCTGGAGGCTCTGAGTGAGTCCCAAGTGGACAAAATAAGTTACATTGTTCCTTGATTTCATCTAGTCTGTACAGGAGCTGACTTCACATATTTGAAGTGATTTACCTACAAAACAATAGGGAAAACACTCAAATGCATTACAAATTTAACCTTTAATTTATCCATTCAATTAAAATAAATTGTATGGAGTATATATTTGAGTCCAATGTGTCAAAGATATTGTGAATACCAAACTGAATAAGGCATAGTTCCCTGACTTCAGGGATATATTAAAGACTAGGTATCAGAACACCCCAGACTCATGTAATAATTAGCATTATAAGTATATTCACACAAGCTAAGGTTCCTGGCGTAGGAATGTGTCAGTCAAACTGGAATCAGAGAAGACTTCCTGGAAAAAGCAATGCTTAGCTCAGTTCTAAAGAAAAAGCAAAGAACAAGAAAAGATGGGATGGGAATTCCAAGAAAAGGTACACCATTTATAAAGTCACAAAGGTGTAATATTGAGTCCCATTTAAGCTAATTTACATACTTAGTGTGAGTAGATCAAACTGTGAATAGAAGTTCACTGCCCTGAACAGTCTCAGAACTGAGACTTCTTTCTGAGGGTCTTTCCTCCAGTTTTGTATCTCCAGCCCCTATCTCTACCCTTAATTTTAACACTTCTCTGAAGAACATCTCAATTTTGGACATCTCCAGTTGGATGTCAGTTTAGTATTTATAAAATAATACTTTAAATTTCCATAATAAATAAGGTGTTTCCCATCTCATTAAATGGTACCACGTCCATTATAATTGCTCAGTCAATTAATTTCATAGTGTTATTCACCCTGTTATTGGTCATATTACTCATTCATTCTTTTGACAGATCTGGTTGTCTCTAGTTTCAAAATATGTCACAAATTAGATCATTTGCTATCTCCCATCTTCTTCCTGGCCCACAGCTAAAGCCTCCTGTCAAGTCTGCAATTTTATTCTGGCTTCCAACAATTTGTTCTCCTGAAACAGCTCAAATGATTCTCTTTAAATCTTATTCTGATTATATCACTCAATTGCTCACATCTCCTACAATGGTTTCCAATCATGCACTCACAATTTAACGTACCACATCTAACATTTACATTAACAAGAACAGTAATCTTCATTTCATATTTGAAGACAACAAGGCTCAGAACATCTCATGAATTTCCCCAAGGTCACCCATTTTTAGGTCAAACTAGAAATGGGATCTAAGTTTGATTTATTTCAAAATGATTTACTTTCTTACATAATAAATATACACAATTGTGTAGACTGGTTTCTACTATTTACTTTTAGTCTTACCTTGTGGAACCTTGTTCACTACCTGAAGGGAGACTTTTTAACTCATTCATAGATATCTGGGATTCTTCTTTCATCTAATATCACAGCAGAGGGTGAAAGGCTGCATTATTTCTTGAGGAGATGTTTGATTTTATTTAGCTCTCTGTCCATTTTCTCCTTGGAGTTTTCTGATGATTCAGAAGACATTTTTTACTTGCAATGTGAATTGTTTAAAAGAAATTCCAAGTAGCACACACAGACAATCCTCCCCCCAATTACCTTGTTAGGATAATGTTACAAAAAGGAAAGCAAATCTATGTTTACATAGGAAGATAGCAACTAGCCATTTCCCAGGGAAATTTATTTCAAGTCAGGTCTTTTCCTACAAGCTTCAAATTAGAAAAATACCATTCAATTGTTTAGCCCTTCTCATTTTACTATGTCAGTATGGCCAGACCAGTTGACTTGAGATTCTGTGAGACATTCTTACACTGGTTTTTTGTCTGCTTTTTTTCCCCTTTTTTTATGCATTGCTTTAAGTCTAGCAAATGACCTCCTAAAATTTTTGTATCCATTCTTAAAAGGATGTCATCTTTTCACCCTGATAGGAAAAAAAATTAACTTCATTACCTCTTTGAATAGCTGTTTTGTGTCAGTCTCAGTCTATGGAGAATAATGCTGTTAACTAGGAATCCCTGGCCACACTTATCTGAGCTTACCACTTGTGGGGAGCCCCCATAGAGGTTTTCCCAACCAGAACCAATGTTGTCACTGGATGGAATCTTGTGCTTTTTATGACAAGTGACACCCAGCAGGGAACTTTGGAAAAACAAGGTTTATTCCTCAGTGGTCATGAAGAGTACACTGCATGCCTGAAGTCACACAGGGATGCCACAGGTTCAGAGAGAGAGAGAGAAGAGAACCTGGGGTTCTGCCCTCACTGAGGTCAAGGGTGGAATGCCTACATCTTCTTGGGGTCTCTCTCTATTAGTTAATTTAAAACATAAGAGAAGGACTAAATCATAGGAAGGGGAAAGCAAGGTCACTCAAATGGTCAATTATAGGTCACCCAGGGCTTTGTAAAAGGGGAACTTCATGGACAAAATGCCTGGATCAGTATCTAATTATGCCAATGTATTTATTAAGATGAGTATCTTTGAAATGAATGGCTGGACAATCAAAAGCTTAATGTCAGGTGCTTACATTACACTCCAGAAAGCTGCCAGGTTCTTACACCACAAGACCCTATCTCTAAATAAAGGTCACATTTGGAGGTACTGTGAATTGACTCCAACACATTTTTTTTTTCTTAAGGGGAACAATTCAACTCATAACAACATCAAATTTCAAGTCATGGGTGAATGTCTCCTGTTAAAAACCTTTTCTTTCTCCAAATGTGTTATATATATATATAGTGTAAAAGTTTCCTCTTTAAATTTTATGTAACATGAGGCAACAGTAACTGATTTGCCAACAAAGTGGATGGCAGAAATTAGTAATAAATTGTTAAATTTGGATAATAAACATGAAAAAGAAAAATACAAACCAGAACAATATATAAATAAATAAGGTAAACTAGAGAAACAATAAGATCTGGCTCACAAGCCTCAAAAGAGCAGAAATATCAATGCAGACAGCAGACATGAGGAACAGGCTTGGGCTTCCACAAATATGACTGTACTTAATGGTCTGTCACTCTATGAGACATTGGTTTAAAACAATATAGATCTTTGCTCTGTGCTCAGTCTGCCTATTCCATACAAGGTCCCATTGGAAGAGGATAATATTGTCCACACTGAGATGAGAACATTTTGCCTTTTCTATCAATCCAATTTTATTTAAACTGTGACAGAATTAGCAATTGGTGTCTTCTGCTCTTTACCACCTCAAGTCAGAGTTTGTTGCACCATAACTTTCTCATGGCAGTTTTGACTTCTGCATTCCTCAGAGTATAAATCAGAGGGTTGAGCAAAGGTGTCCCAATCGTGTGAATCACAGCCACCATCTTGTCCACTGGAAATACAGTTAGAGGGTGAATGTATGTGAATATACACGGTACAAAGAATACAATGATAACAATAATGTGGGAGGTTCAGGCGGAGAGGGCTTTTCTTCTTCCTTCTGCACTCTGAGTACTCAGAGAATGTAAGAAGAAAACATAGGAGATATGCAGCATTATGAAACTCACCATGCATATGGACCCACTGTTAAACACAATGAGTGGATTGATGACATAAATATCCATGCAGGCAAGTTCCAGTAAAGGCTGCATATCACAGAAATAGTGATTGGTAACATTGGGACCTCAGAAGGATAATTTCAGAGCCAAGAGGATCTGTGTTGAAGAATGGATGCAAGACCCCACCCAGGTCAGATTCACCAATGCACCACAGACACGCTGGATCATGATGGTTGTGTATCTCAGGGGCTTAATAATGGCCACATAATGATCAAAGGACATGAGAATTAGCACCAAGATCTCCATGCACCCAAAGAAGTGACCTGCAAAGATCTGGGTCAGGCATTCATTGTAGATGACTTTCTTCTCACATACAGAATCTACAATCAACCTAGGAGCAGTGGTTGTTGACAAACAGGCATCAGCAAAGGATAAACAGGAAAGGAAGAAGTACATGGGCTCCCACGTGTCTGACTACATCTTATGTTCATCACAATAAGGAAGTTTGCCAACAGAGTTGCAAGGTATAGAAGCAAGAAGATCACACGTACTACTTTCTCCTTTAGAACATCCTGTGTTAACCCATACAGAATGAACTCATTAATGCTCCTATTCATAATGTTGCTTTTATGGTGAATGTAGGACAGACACAGCTGAGAAATGGTTCACCTGCAAAGAAAATTGGGGAAATGGTGACTTGGCAATACCAGTGTATTTGGACTCAAAATCACAACTTTCAGGTTTCTAATTCCATCAACACCTAGAACTCAGTGTTTCTCAAAGTTGCCCATACATTATACTCACTTGGGAAGCTTTTTTAATTTTTTAATGCTGATGTTTATGCTTTAAGCATGGACATTGATTCAAGGTCTTTCTAGGGGGACTAAGTTTCTTTTTTTTTTTTTTTTTTTTTTTTTTGGTGGGGGAAAGCCCTTAAGTGATTATTCTCTCTGCCAAGTTCTGAGCACCAGTGACTTTGCTTTATGATCTCGATCAGGTCACTTTAATGTCTTGAAGCTCTTTCTTCATATGACAGAGATTCTAAAGATATTTTATTAAGCATATGCATATGTTAGCTTATGTGCATGCACATAATGTGTATGCATCTCAATTACTGAAAAACAATACTCATATATAATTTAGAAATAATGCTTCTGGAGATTCTCTCTTGACCAAGACTATTTTTTGATTTGGACACCAGTTTGCACAATTATTCCTGACCTCTTCAGTATCTTTCTTGGGTTATGCTTTAAGAAAAAATTATTTCTCCAATTTTAGACTTGCAGTGGCCATAGTTTGACTGTCATTGCCAGTTAGGGTACATGAGAGTTATATCTCACAAAGGTTAGAGTTCCAGTGAATAATTAGGAAACTCTGGCCAGATTAATCCCACTAATAAAATCCAAATTTGAAGCTATATATGATTTTGTTAGGATCAGAATACTTTAAGAATGTAAGTCAGATTTAATTTTGTGAGAAAAGGAATGAAGCAAAAAGAATGAGAAAAAATAGGCAGAGAACAATGGGTTTATTTTCTATTCAATTATCTATATTGATATAATTATAAAAAGTTTTAACATCAAAAATCAGGTTTAAAACCTACAACACTATATCTTCCATCATCTAAACTGTTCAGAAAAAGAAGATGGGGTTTAATGATAATTTTATTCTACCCAGTAGAATTAATTTTCATAGGTGGAACTAACAAACTACAAAATTTCAGCTACACTAAACCATCCACAGATAGCCGAATTATTGGTACAGCCCTCCCTAACCTCTGTACTCACTCTGATATCAATTTTAACTGCATGTATTCTTATACAAGATGCCATGTTCTGTTCACATTTTTCCTAGATGATTTCATGGTCTTTCCTTTCTTGACAGCCATGTTCTTTAAATGCTGGGGCTCTAACAGAGGTTGCTCAGGGCCTCTCAAACCACAGGCCCTGGGCCATGTCTTGGGGCTATAACCTTGGAAACTTTGCCTCCCCACTATTCCCATTGCCCACTGCTTCCTTCCCATTCATTTTGACAATGATACTATTCTAGTATCATTATGAAAATAATGCAAATTCCTGTTTCAATTTTGAAGTATATATAAGATTCAAAACTCTTAAAATTAGTAGTAGAATTGCCATTATAATGTTTTGTAATTTTATGACAATATTTAATTAAGATATTATCCCATTCTAATTAACCTCCCTGTTAAGCTCCTTAAATCTACTGCATTTTTAGTCCAGGGTTAGTATTTACTTCAGCACTGATTTATTCTTTATCTGTCTATTTAAGCATATTCTTTTCCCTGTTAATCTAAGAAATATGTTCTCTTCATATATCAGATCCTTTTCTCTCCCTTCAATATTGCTCAGCCAATTTCCCTAAATGTCTCAACTTTTATACTCTTTCTATTTCTGGAATTTTGAAAAAAATAACTTTTCAGTGTTCCCAGCTGAGTCCTTCCTGATGGATGCCTGGGCCTTATTTCCATCTGCTGTCTTAGTGATTTAGCTCATTTTAAGAGAGAGACAAATCCACGATCAATGGCCCTAAAGCACTTCAGAACTTCACCCAATTAAATACTCTTGAACAATCCTGGCAGAAATATAGTTCTATTTATGACATTGTTGACTGAAATAAAATCCCACAATGTGAGAATTGTGGGTTCTTTTATTTGGGGCAAAATGAGGATTCTAGCCCAGGAGACAGCATCCCAGAAAGCTCTGAGAAACTGCTTCAAAGAGTCAGGGGGATACTCAGTACCATATTTTTCAGTGAAGGGGGCACATGCTGCCAAGCACACACTTAGGCAGAGGCTTTCTCCTCATCATGAGGAACAAATGTCACTGGTAATGACTTTAGTGCTTTTCTAGATATGAGAAAAGGCAAGAAGTTGGACATATAAAATCTTCTTCTGAAAATATCTAACTATCTGAAGGCCCATTCAGCCAGTTTTCCTTGAACACAGAATGCCTCATTCCTGACCTCCATCCTGAACTCCTTTCAGGGTGTGTTGGAGGTTCATTGGCTGCAGTGGCTCCTGATTTAATCAAAACAAAATTAGATGACAAGTGCCAATGTAATCCAATACTCGTAAAGGCAGATGGCAAGTGCCAATTTTTATTTAGCAACATTAAATGCACTTAGAGAAAATTAAGTAGATGAATTTAAAATAAGAAGGCTATACTCTGCGATTTGAGTAAAACATCCTTACCCTTCATGCCCTAGGCCATTCCTTAGTGTTTCGTTGCAGGAACATTAAATGCTACGTTACGTATTAATAGTGCTGTGAGTGGTAAACAGCACTTGCATTACTTTGCTCCTACATCAGTATTATTTACGTAGCCTCAGAATAATCCCACTTTTTAATCTAAATCACCAGGAAAAGGGACAATGTTAGAGGATGAATGATAAATGTATGCTATGAAAGAATAAATAAAACTATTGACTCAGCTCTGACAAAAATATTCACTTGTTGCATTTCACAATTATTTGGATTGAAGTTGGAGAAGATAAACTGAAGGTAGGTCTAACTCCATTAGACTTGCAGTAACAAGGAGCCCTGGCCTCCAAAGTAAGTTTGCATTCAAATGGCTGTTATTTATTGAGCATTTAAAATGTGTCAAATGCTGTCCAATCAAAGCCACATTATTATTTTGTTTCTAAATCATTTGAGGTTATTAGTATATAATTCCCATTAAGAATGAAGATTCTGAGGCCAAAAAATGGTTATATAACTAGCCCAGTGTACACAGTTTCATGATAGACCCTAGCTTGCCTTAAACTTGGCAGCCTGCATCAAGACACCCATACTTCTAGTACTACATCCCAATTTAAAACCCTCTTGGAATATGCACAAATGCAAATGATAAATCTCACCATGTCTCCATTCCTTGAAAATTCTGATAATGACAATCTTCTATTCTCTATGGGGGAAAGCCCATCTGCTAGAACTATGGTTCCAAGTCTCACGTCTACTTCTAAGAATGAGGACAGGCAGCTCTGGCTGATGAGATAAAGAATTTTCCCCACTGCTTCTCAAGCACTGTCTTCAACATGGTCTCAAGCTAAACATAAATAAAGAAGCAGAAGTTTCCTCATTGACTTCCAAATGGTCGTGTTCAGATTTCCCTGAAAGGTCATAATCCTGCAGAACCACCTCTCAGTTCCCCTCAGGGTTTATAAATTTCCCATCATTACAATTTTCCAAGACACAGTTATCTGTGGTCTGACCTATTCAAGTGTTTGCAAAATGTTTATGTCCCCAACCAATTAGATATTTCTTTCTTTCTTTCTTTCTTTCTTTCTTTCTTTCTTTCTTTCTTTCTTTCTTTCTTTCTTTCTTTCTTTCTTTCTTTCTTTCTTTCTTTCTTTCTTTCTTTCTTTCTTTCTTTCTTTCTTTCTTTCTTTCTTTCTTTTTTATCTTCTCCTGGGCTTCTATTTGAAGATGCTTTTATTTCCCATCATGTTCAGAAATAGAAAACTGTGTAAACTGGGTCAGAATATAGTGTCTCTGCAGAATTGGGGTGAAATGCTCTTATACTTATAAAATGCAAAAGATGAGTTCTGGGATGAGATACACCATCAATCCACACAAATATATGCTGTTTGGTGACTAGAGGAGAAATTCGTTCTTATTCCAGAATAACAAAATTTATACATACATGTACAAAAATGCTTACATTAATCCAAGTTGTTCTTTTCTTCTTTCAGTACCTGAACTTAATATGCCATGACTTTTAAAAATAAAAGCACAATTTCTAGAGATTAAACAAACTTAACCCTCTCCATTTTTTTTTTTTTAAAGAATGACAGGCCTGTTTTCTCTGATGGAATGTAGCACTGGGATTGAAGACTGATGGAAAACCTGGACTTAGTCTATGAGGCCTTTCAGAGAGAGTCTATGCCAAGGAGTTTGCTGTTCTATACATTCTTGAATCCTACCTATTTTTATGTGTATTCACACCCCACAGAAAAAAACCAGTATTGAACTGATTCATTAGAAAAGTAAAAGTCCATGAGTGCCTAGAATTCACTAGACTATTGTATTCAGGGACAAATGTTATTTTATTTTAATTAAAATTTTAGGTGTTTTTCCTGACATGGAAGAACCATCTGACATGGACTGCACTCCTGGAGGGGATGATAGTTTGCTGTTTTACATCATAACTAATGATGCTGCATAATTTATGGGACTGCCCATGAATACTGCCTTCCAGTTACTTTCTCAGTAATATTTCTTTATTAATGAGCACAAGTACAAACCTGAGGACCACAGTCTGAAGGAAAATATGAACAATAATTCATTCCCCAGTCATGTTAAATTAATGACTTGGAATTTTAGGAGTATATAGAATTATCCTCCAGCCATGACTTCCCTTGAACTCTTAATACCACAATGGCTGCATTTCTGGAAAGTGATAGATTTCACCACTGACCACAGCCCTGTCATCCACACACCACCACCAGCAGGCAGAGCAAATGGAAAACCTGAATGCAGGCAAAGAAAAGTGCTCCCATTCATGCTAATGATACTCCTCATCACACATGGTTTAGAAACAACACAAGAGAGCACAATTCCACCACATCCGTGGAGGCGAGAGAGGAACAATCCTCATTGAGAACAAATGCTTTCAAAGCCTTGCAAGATTTAAGTACAGCCACATCTGAAGACCTGACTGACACATGGCACAGAGCTTGTAGAAGGGCTGGGGTGACCTACTTGGGTATCTGCAGGAGAGATGCACAGGATGTAAGATGTCTGCATCTACTACTGTAGGTGGTGACAATGCAGTCAGACCTCAGATAAGTGACAGCTAAGAAGGGCCCAGACATCTGGCCCAAGCCAAAGGTCAATAGAGGACCATTTATAACCCAGATCGTTGAATGTGCCCTGTGTCACCCAAAAGCAGCATGTAAACACCAATCTAGTAATCAGCTTAGTACAATATTATGAAAGAAATAATGAACCAGCTCATAGAAGACATTTACTTCCTAGACGGCCCTCCTGGAACTAAGGTCCTGGCCACAGGGCCAGAGATAACCTCACAGAGGCAGATCCAGTAACCAGGGGTATCTGGTGGACCCCAGGTGAGGGATAGAACACCAAAGAGCACCTGGAGGGGAAAGCAGGGATGAGGCCCAGGCAGTCTAATCCTGGCTGGAGTGCCCCACTAGAAGGCACTTCCCAGTCCCTGACACTGAAAGAGAACTTAGAAAATTTCTCAGAAGACACTTCAAGATGTAGAGATAAGAAGAGTGTCTCTGCTTGTCCAGGTCCAAGGTCAGAACTAACTAACATATTAGTTATTTCCATTTACCACTATGAAGTGAGTTAGTCATACAGATGTCTGGGAGAAAGTGTGCTATGTAGGGAGAACAGCCTACGTAAAGGCACAACAGCAACAACACACCTCACCAGTAAGAGGCACAGAATGGTGCCAGAGCCGTCAGTAAGGAGTGGAATAAAAGAGAAACAATTTTTACTAATTGTAGGGGTTTTGACTTTTACCCTGGGTTACATGGAGACTGTTTGCTGAGTACTGAATAGAGGTGTGATGTGATCCGACTTATGAGTTTAAAAGATAATTGTGAGTGTTCTATTGAGGATAGAGTATTATTTGGCAGAGGATGCTAAAATAGAGCAAAGAGAGTAGGTTTGAGGCAATTGCAAGGATTCAGGGAAAGAAGATAGTAATTTGGTGCAGGTCTAAAAGTGATTAGAAGTGATTGAATTTGGGATATATATTGAAGGATAAGCAAAAAGATTTCCTAATATACTGGATGTGGGATGAAGAGGAGAGACCAAATGTACCATCAGCTAAGACAGAGAATGTTGTGAGTGGAGTAGGTTTGGGGATGAGGGAAGAACCAAGACACAGACTTAGTTAAGAAATCTATTAGTCATTCAGGAGGAAATAACATGGAGGAAGATCGATTTCCAGGTCTCAACCTCAAGAAAAAATTCTGAGCTGGAGGTAATAATTGGGGAATCATGTCATCTGAAGAAAGTGTGTCAAGGAAGATTGGGTGAAATGTTGCTGATGGATTCTTTACCATGAGAAGTGAACAATAACAAGTATATTTAGTGATGCAGAGGTCATTGGTGACATTGAAAAGAGCATTTTCAGTGTTAGTAATTGAAGTGTGACTGAATAGGGTTAAAGAGAGTGGAAGGAAAGAAATGGGAGACAAACATGATAGAACCTCCTGATTTTTGTTACAAAGAAGAGAGGGTGAAATGAAGTCATAGAAGATAAAGGGAATGGAACCAGGAAAGATTTTATTTTAAGAATGAGTGAGGTAACAGATTGCTTTTTGCTGATGTAAAATGATTCAGAGAAATGGCAAATATAGATGAAATAAGAGACATAGAAGAGATTTTTGACCAATACCTTCATGAGGGTTCTGACCAGCAGAAGACCCACTGAGACAGAATGAATTACCCGAGCCTCTGTGGAAAGTCATGAGAGCAAGAGGGAGTCAGGGACCAACTCCACAAACCTCTCAAATGCTCCCACATTTATTGTGTACAATCAAAGGAAAAATCACTAACAGTTGTGTGATGGAATGCAGGAATTTAGGGAAAGACAGGATGAGATGGAGTTTGTAGAAATCACAATGAGTACAAAGGTTTAGTTTATCTTTAGGGAAGTCACAGGGAGAGGGGAACAAGGTATATTCTTTAGGTATGTTAATTAAAAAGCAGACCACCAGGCCAGCCAGTTCCTTGTCTTGGGCATAACAGACTATCTAAACATCAGGCACACCCAACATTTATAGTTTGAGGGCCTGGGTCATTGCTTTGCAATGAGCACAGTGCTATCTAACACCTCAACTATGCAAGCAAGGGATTGCCCCTGCTTTTTATGACAAGGAGACAGGAGTGCGATGCACAGACACCTGCTAACAAAGCAGTTACTAAAGCACATTTGTTCTTCCTAAAGGTGACAAGTGGCTGGGCTCTGTTGCAATTTGTTAACCAAGTCATGGGCTCCCACATATTCATGTAAAATATAAGGAGATGAGGTCCAGTGTATATGAGGTTGGTTGCCTTTGGATTGGAGTACAGAAAATGCATGTATAAGACTCAGGAGGGAGGTAGCATATAACTGAATGGGTGCTGCCAAATTGGTAAATAAAAATTCTCTCTTCTGTTAGCTAGTCCTCAGTGATATAGGAAGCAAGTTCATCCAATGTTTTCCAGTAAGTTTGAAGTTTGTAACTGATCTTTAGACCTGTCTCTCCCTCAAATTAAAAGATATATTCCTTTATACATCACACATGCATTCTCATATTGTGATGTCTTTGTATCATGAATAGTATTGGCTAATTAATTAATTTAATTGAATAAGTTCAATTCTGATATAGAGATCATATAAATTACAATCTAATATTAGCAAAAGCAAGTTCCTATAAAAAAGAGGTAAGATCAAGATTTATTTTAAATGTCGGAGTGTTAGGGAAATGACAAGCCAGCCAAGAAACAAGCACCACTCGGAGGGTTGGAGTACAGATGTATTACACTGGCGGACTCAGAGGGGCTTCTGCTCTGAAACTCTGAGCACCTCCAAGACGTGCACATGAGGTTTTATAGGGTAAAGTACAAGCTTGGGGTATTCGGCCAATAGGCATGGAACAGCTTTAGCAGCATCATTATCACAAAAGTGGAGGCAGGGAGGCAGCAAACCAACATTCCAAAGCCAGATACATCTCTTTGAAAATCCAGATGGCTAGCAAAAAAAAAAAAACATGAACAGCAAACCAACACTAATTAACTTAGATTTATGAGTTAGTCCAGCAGAACTCAGATCAGTATTCCGATACTTAGATGTGTGAGTTATCCTGCCATCCCAGCCCAGCTTTTCCTTCACATTCCTAGACTTGTGAGTTATCTTGTTAGCCCAGCCTGGCTTTTCCTTCACACTTTCATATGTGGACTGGAAATGAATTTTATATTTAAAAATTAAAACAGAGACTGCATCAGGTACTTAAAAAAATGTCCTAGGCCTTCTAAAATAATGGCTTATCTTCTGGCTTAATTCAGCCACAGAATCTCACCTAACCCCCCTCCTACTGTAAGAGGGAAGAACAAATCTGACTCCTTGCTAGACCTGTTTCTTTGGCTCTAACCCTGTGCTCTGTTTCCCGTGCTGAGTCATGCTGATTGTGCACCTTTTGTAAAAGAATGTTGCCTACAGCCTGAAATATAAAGGTGAGCCCATTCTCAAGGCACTGACTTTTAAGGGTATAATTCTTTCCCATTTATATAAATAAAAAGTTGCAGAGTTGAAAATAACATTGGTCTTGTTGGAGGTCTTCAGGGACACCATGACCTGACCTATGTGGGCAGCTGCATGAACGAAGGATTCTGACACCAAGAAGTTTGCAACAATCAACCATACTCTCTCCCCTTTTTAGTATAAAAGAAGCCTGAATTCTGACTTGGGTAAGATGGTTCTCCAGGACATTAGTCGGCCTTCTTCTCTGTCTGCTGGCTTTCCAAATAAGTTGTAATTCCTTGCCCTAACACTTTGTCTCCCAACTTATTGTCCTGTTGAGCAGTGAGCAGAATGATTTTGGGACCTAGTAACACTACCACCTGCCCCATCAGCTTTTACTTTAGGGATTTAGGAAATTTGCATTTAGGAAGAAAAATGTAATTATTTTTAGAATAAGCAATAAAGGATGATTCTTATTTAGATGTCTATGTAATGGAAGAGTGTGAAATACTGCTACCAGAATCCATCATAATTCATTTTAAAGCCACCCCCCCTCAAATTTTCTATCCACAGACACATAACTAGACTGGAAGAATCAAATTCAAGAGATAGGTGGTTGGATTCACTACAAGGTAGCCTTTTAAGAAGCAGTAGTTTTAATTTTCTTGTATGACTTTTTTGCAATCCAAAGAAGTAAAGGATTAAAATTGTTTTCTATCTAGTCTTGCTCTACTACATTAAAGCCCACTGACATCCCACTTTGCTTGTGTGTGTGTGTGTGTGTGTGTGTGTGTGTGTGTGTGTATGTGTGTGTGTTTGACAATTAGTTCCAAATAATAGGTTCTTTTGAAAAGCTTCCCTTGCTGAGGTGTGGAGCAGGCATCACTACCAATTCTATTGCAGTTTTTTTTTTTTTTTTATTTTCAGAGATTGTAGATTTCTGTTCTTTCTCTATACTTGCCCATTTTTCCTTCTATTCTTTTTAACAATCAGGAAATCAAATGCCTTAAGGGAGCCATTAAGTTATTGAGAGTTTCTTAAATCCCTCAAGAAGCACAGAGGAACTTTTAATAATATATTTAATATATCTTTGGATCACAAGATTAACTCCAGGGACTGTATTTCCATTTGAACGAAGGGAGATATATAACTGAACTTTTTAACAAAATCTATCTTCTAACATGATTGTTTTTGATCATCTTTCTCTTGCTTTCACAGCTTGGAGTCTGTGGCTTTGGTTCTCACATTTAAATAAGTTTGAATTTCAATCTTGCTACTCAGTAACTACTATTATTTACCCAATATATGTATCACTGAAAATATCAGTCAATTCACTATTCTTGTGTGATTTGGGTTTGTTTGTTTTGGTTGGGAAATAGAGAAAAATAAGCTATGAGGATCAGTGTTGATGAGGTTCATAAATGAACTAAGGTGTTGACTATTTTTTTCTTCCACTGGTAAGTAAAATTCACTTATTTAAATATCCAGTCTACATACATTCTGCTAATCAGTTAAAAATAACCAAAAAAAAAAAAAAAAAACGAAGAAAAAAAGGTTCAGATTTTAATGTGATGAAGACTTCAAGTTATAGGGGAGGGAGAAATTTGTAACTTGACTGTTATTCCCACCTTTTGTCTTACACTTCAGTCTCTTTTTCTATATTAGCATCAAAATTGTTATGCAACTTCTATTGGAGTAATGAAAAATCAGTGTTTAAATTCAATCTGGAATATTTCCTAAAGGATGAATTGCAATCTAAATCATGACTCTGTATTCCCATGGGGATGTTTCATCTGTCACTCTAGATACTCTAGATGTAGCATAGATGTTTCCTTATTTCATATTAATCCAGTAATCTTGCAATGTTATTCTTATTCTAAGTTTTATCTCTGTACACAAGGAATAGCATCTCCTAAGTGAAAAGGATGATTAAGACACCAAAAATATATATATATATATCATCCTATATTCTGCAGAGGTAAAGTCACTAGTATCCTAAATTGTTTAAAATATTTATTTTGAAAATAAATATTAAAAAATAGTTCAATTTTACAGGCAAAATGAGGTCACAATCAATAAATATGCTTGGCTTAAGTGGAAAAGGTATTGTATATTCTAAGAAAGGAGTTGCAATGTCAAGGAAAACAAAGTATTACAAAGCAGTAGCTGAATGGTTTGTAGGCTTGTTTTACTTTATAAGCTTGCTTTACTTTTTGTCAGAAAAAGCTAAAGACTCTTTTTCCTGAGTCTCCTGAGTAAGGTATTTCTATTGGATATCAAAGGCCAATTATAAGTTACTGTTCACCATTTTCATATTCCAGCTCAGAGCTCCCTCTCCCCACATGCCTAATGAGCACTCTTTTCAGGAGCTATTGCCTCTGGCTATTTTTGGAGAATGACTCCAGAATTTATTCATATTGGGGACATGCCTTTCTTCATAACCCAGTTTAAAAAAAAATGTGGAGTGTGAACTTAACATGAAGTCATTAAGTGGGAAAACTCAAGTTTAAATGTCACAATACCATTTATTCTTATATATTGTTATAGTTGACATTGGCTACTATGAGATCCCAAGGAAGATGTTTCAAAGAGAGCTTCAATGGTACCACAGATTAAATTTTCAACTTCAGTCATTTATGCTTTATAAACTAGATTTTACATATTTTAGAATGAAATTCACTTAAGGTTTTGAATGTCTTCTGAATTCATCCCTAACTGAGACCTTAATGTTTTCTTTCTTCATGCATGGAATTTCCCAATGGAGCAGGCAAATAAACAGTGCTTAAAGAGACTAGAAAATTTTAGTTAAAATTTTATAATTTTATTCTTAAAATAAGTAGAGCAGAGAAGTCAACAACTCAAGTCACTAGTTAGGGATTCCAGATAGTCTTGATAATGCCACATGGTTACTTCTCAATTTATTCCAATCTCCTTATTGTTAAAAAGTCCCAAGAAAAGTAAGCACATGGCTGATGTTAATTTCACACTGGTGACCAAATTTATCCTCTTGGGACTGACAGATCGTGCTGACATGAAAGTGGTCCTCTTCCTGTTGTTCCTGCTCACCTACACCATCTCCTTGGTGGGGAACCTAGGCATGCTCTTTCTCATCCAGATAACTCCCAAACTCCAGACACCCATGTATCATTTCCTTAGCTGCCTATCACTTGTTGATGCCTGCTATTCATCAGTCTTTGCACCCAAAATGTTGATGAACTTCTTCGTTGAACGGGAGACGATTTCATTCTCTGTGTGCATTGTGCAATATTTTCTATTCGTGTCACTCCTGACCATGGAGGGCTTCTGCTGGCAGCTATGGCTTATGACCACTACATGGCCATTGTGAACCCTTTATTTTATACGGTGGCTATGACAAAAATGGTCTATGTCGCTCTAGTAATTGGATCGTGTGTAGGTTTAATCAACTCATTGACACACATGCTTGGTTTGCTGAAACTGTCTTTCTGTGGGCCCAATGTCATCAGGCACTTCTTCTGTGACCTTCCCCCACTGTTGAAGCTGTCATGTTCTGACACATCCGTGAATGAGCTGTTGCTTCTAATCTTCTCTGGAGTTATTGCCATGACCACTTTCCTGACTGTGATGATCTCCTATGTCTTCATCGTCGCTGACATCCTGAGAATCCACTCAGCAGCAGGAAGACACAAAGCCTTCTGCACATGTGCTTCACATCTTACAACTGTTACCTTGTTTTATGGCTCTATAAGTTTCAGTTACATTCAGCCAAGCTCCCAATACTCCTTAGAACAAGAAAATGTGGTATCTGTGTTTTATACTCTGGTGATCCCTATGTTAAACCCATTGATTTATAGCCTAAGAAATAAAGAAGTGAAGGATGCTGTGAAAAGAGTTAAAGAAATGAAATATATTCCTTGTTAATTTCATACCATACGTGCTCTAAAATAATAGACAGACAAGTGCCTTGGATAATGAAATTTATATGAATTTACTAAAACTATGAATCCAAAGAGCTCTTAGAGTTTATTTAATTGGAAACTTCTGCTTTACAATGGAAGAAAAAGGCCTGGAATAATGTCATAGTTGGCTGGTTACTGTGTAAACTAACCTAATAAACCATCCTAAATCTAGGTTAGTTATTTCTGGACAGTTGTTAACATTTTCATTCCTGTATGTGGGTAGAAATGAGTATATACACACAGATATATAGACACACAAACACACACAGAGATACAAACATAATATTCATAAATAGCAAAATATCTCTTAACAGGTTTTCTCTCGAGCATAGAAAAAAGCAAAATACTTTAAAAGCAGAAAGTACTAGTTTTTGAATTATCGAGTAAAACTGGTAGATACATGCTCCAAGAATTAGCCTTGATTATTTATATTCAGGTATTCTACAAAATAAAAGACGTGCTCAAAAATAGAGGGAGGACTTGGTTTTGACACCTTTCCACTCACAGAGGTTATCCTAAACCATTTCTCCTTTCCTGCCCTTGGTGTCCATTACTACACATGAAACTGAGCAAGATGGAATGCCACAGCTTTATTACCATTTCCCATGGAAGAGCCACTAATTCTCAGAGAAAACTTACGCTGAAGAACTTTTCTTCATATTTAGGAAGGACGCCTCCAAGTTAATCAGAGAATATTCACTAATCAGACTCAATTCTCCTTTTCCTTTAAGTCTCTTCCAACATCTTCTTTAGACATTAAATGAAAAACTTCCCTGAAGGTCATCTAGGTAGGAGACAACTGCTGCTCTGTATTCTAAGCAGGGAAAGCATGTGAGGTCAATTGTTTCCCAGTGATTCAAATTATATGTACAGGGACATAATGATAAAATTAGAACCCTAAATACTGATTGCTTCATAATGATCTCTTTTCCCCA
Source organism: Camelus dromedarius (assembly GCF_036321535.1). Classification (NCBI taxonomy): domain Eukaryota; kingdom Metazoa; phylum Chordata; class Mammalia; order Artiodactyla; family Camelidae; genus Camelus; species Camelus dromedarius. Next base: position 9,167,347 of record NC_087470.1, on the reverse strand, counting down.
AATTGCTGCAAAGTATCCTGCCTGGAAAATAAAAACAGTATTGTAAAGAATACTTGTATTTACAAATAAAATTATATTTAATTTTTGGAGTCTGTTCTAAATACTGACATAAATAGTGGCAGTTTGGCTAAGCAGTGCAGAGACAGCTGGATGCTCTATATTATTAACTCATGTTTTTACAAGGCAGTGAGCCTGGATTAATCTGTATTTTTTCTTCTCAGTGACAGCCAAAATCACATAAATGAATGGTTCCAGTGTCTGTGAAGTTAGGAAATTGAAATGCTTATTGTATTAGACATTCATGAAAAGAAATTCATATGAAAGTTTACTTTCCAGAATAAAACAATCATACCACCACCACCACCAAGGACAGCATATAACATTTATATATACAGTCCTTCACAATTTTCCAAAATCATTTAATATATTATTTAAAACTGGGTGCTACAAGTCTGCATTTATGTATGAGGCATTGATGTAAATGTATTTGTATGTAAGTCTTCATTTTCAGAATAAGATAAAAATAAAATAATAACAATAATTTTACATAATTCATCACAACTTTTTGGGAGCATTAAGTGTCTTATATCTGAGAGTATGAAACACAAGAAATATTATAGGGGCAAAAGAATTGAAACTCAGAAAAATAAATTGAGCTGTTTACAATTTTTAATAAATTCTATTACAATATACACCCTATAGGAGAAGGGGGTGGCCTCCCAGCATGCAGACAAAAGAACACAGTTTACTAAGTATGAGTGTGTGTGTGTAGGGGGTGTTACTTTATGGAAAAGAAAGATTTTTGTTTCTTTCTAGTACTGACCTTCAACTAACCCTAACAAACAACTACTATACTATAAAACAGGGACTTGATGCTTAAATGAGAAAAAACATTCCGGTCCTAGAATTCTGAGGCAAATGGAGGGTGCGTGTGCAGACGTGTAGAACGTAGATTGGAAAATGAGTAATGTACCATTAATATGAAATGTATAAATATTAAAATTTATAAATTTTAACTTTAATACACCATTAAAATGAAATATTCTGAAAGGAAGTGAAATTGATTTTAGCAGGTTCCAAATGTCCTTAAATGGCAGATATAATTAGTCAATAGCAAATGAACAGTTGACAAGGAAAAAGAAATACTCTTGCTAATAAAACTCCTTCTAACATCCCCTGTGTGTTTGTCTGTTTTCAGTATTGCTTCATTTTAAAATTACTGCAGATTTTCCCCACCTTTTCTCATGCTGTGTGTATTGGTTTGGTGCACTTGACTCATCTTAGGGACTTAGTCTTACAAGAGAATATCCCGTCCCCCTCTTTTAAGTTTAGCCTACCATTTCACTCTACAGCTACCTCCTTTTTATTTCCCAGTCTATCCCCCAAATATCAACCTACTCAGTATTTCTAAAATTTATTTTTATGTTCAGCCGCTATTGTGACAAAAGTGTTGAACCTGATATTTATTTTAGTGTCCTAACTGACTGAATTACCCCAATATTAAAAGGCAATCCAGTGTATAAAAACACACACAGACCTGAGTTCTGCTTAGTCATTGCTCCCCCTTCTTTTGAGCTCTCTCAGATGTAAATGTGTGTGTTTTCCATGTTCATATCAGTAACAATGTATTTATAGAAGAACATGGCCCCCAACAGCGGGAGCTTAGTGCTCTTTAAAACCAGTATTATAAACATATATAAAGCCAATGTACATATTATTAAGTTCTGTAAATCATAACTATAGACACCAGTGGAGTTCATTTTTTAATAATTCATTTTTTCCTTGTAGAGACTCATCTAAGTGAGATAAGACACATGTGACAATTTTCTCTAAAACAGAGAAAAGGCCATTTACGTGAATTGCTATCATTTGACAAGATCATGCTGGGACATTACTCTCCCAGGACTCTAGCTGTTTGTTGAGACCAGGTGCTGACAGGACCCCTGTGGATGGCATCCCCCAAATGCCCTAAGCCAAATATAAGCACAAGTCAGGAAACCAATAGGAGTGACCAGGATTCCTCTCAACACCAGGTAGGGATTGCATTCGTGTGCTCTAACAAAGGAGTTATAAATGCCTTTCCCTGTATTCAAACAGAGCAACTCTCAATAGACACTGTGAATGAAATGTGAAGATAATCGTCTCCTCGAATCCGTCCCAGTTACTGAGATAATTGAAACCCAGTTAGACCATGACCAGGTCAACCGGCTTGCTTGAGGTCATTAGAGGGCTTATTCCGTATTTCCTCAGGTAGCTGTGTTTATAGCGTCACATACTTGTGCCAGTTACAGGAGGGAATTTACTTACAGAAATTCATTGAGATTGACTATTGCAAACTGTTGAATTGTGTTAAATCTGAGGAAAAGAGCAGCCATTTATTTGGTCCTGTTAGCAGAGCTAAATTTTAGACTCAAAGACTAATTTATTCTGCATAACTGACTTTACAGTGAAAGGAAGTCCAGATGAAATGTACCAGTTATAAAATGAAAATTAAAGAGAAATACAAAATCAGTGAAATAAGAAGAAATTCATCATCAAAGTAACAAATTGGTTTGTTTAAAAACAAAGTCAAGGCAAAGCTAATTCATCAAAATTAACCAAAAAAGCAAAAATCCAAATAATCACTTTAGTCAAAGGCATCTGTCCAGTAGGTCAGCAGAGTCCAGTCTGTTTTCCTTATTTGTTTTACTTTGAACAGACAGCAAACATTTGAGAGTACCCATGGTGAGCCACCCTGTTTCCACATATTTTCTTATTTAAGTCTTACAACTACTGCTTGAGAAAGGTTTAGACATGAATCTAATAGTTAGGCTAGGAAACCAAGAGTTAGACTTGCAATCACAGCTCAACGTGGTATAAAGTGACTAGCCATTCTTTTTATATCTTCTATATCCAGTGTGAGAAAAATTAGACTCGGGATGGTCTCCTAGCCAACGGACATAAAGTTATCTGACACCATGATATGCAGAATTGTCATCAAATAGCTTTCTTTGTATAACACTGATAATAAAGGTTAGAAATCCAAGCCCACACACTCTGTATTCAATATCAAGGAAATATTATTCCCAAAGCACAGATTATGGAACATCATCTTCATTAATATTTAGTGAAGATAGATCTGATTGTCAAATTAATATGAAATGTGTTCTGTATTTATTTATCTTATTGGAACTTGCAAAGCACAGTCAAATATTATGCATTTCTATAAGTCCTGCAGTAAAGAAAGCTTTCCTTAAAAGTTATTTAGCCAAGTGTTTCCCAAATATATTAGATATCAGAATGTTGCTTCTCACATAGTTTGGGTGATAAGATAAAAGCTAAAATAAAATTGATTTAATGATTTAACTTTTCCTGGATAAAACCCCAGATTCATATGTGAGCTAATGTGCCAAAATCACATGCATTGTCCTTGAAGTTAAAGTTTAGACTTAAAATCTTTTTTTCTTTGTGTGTGTGTGTGTGGGGCAGTAATTTGGTTTATTTATTTATTTACATCGATAGAGGTTTTGGGAATTGACCCCAGGCCTTCATGCATGCTAAGCACTCATTCTACCACTGAGCTACATCCACCCCATCTAGAGTTGAGATTTCTTGACTGTAGGGGTTCAAATACGTGTTTGACTCAATCTTAAGGCAGAAAAATCTGCTGTGGTCTAATTTAGGCCATTTGGTAATAAATGCTATAAGAAATCCAACCGTGGAATGATAAATATCTTTTGGCATAACAAAGAATGACTTCCTGGAATAACTGAGTTTTAACGAATAAGTGACATCATATTGAGAGAAAATGTTTTAAGTTGTTTCATTCAGTCTGGACACACCTAATTCTCATTTTCCATTTCTATGGATAATGATCAATTGTATTAGATGACATTATATACACATATATGTATATTCTGCCCGCTTGTTATTTATATTGTTTAACATGTCATGTGTATTTTAGTCTAAGTTAAAAAGATGTCATAGAGAATAATTTTGCCAGATGCCCCAAGAATTTACCTGTTAAACGTTGAGTTTTTTGTTCTTTGTTAAGGGATCTTCTTCCTTAAAACATGAGGTCCTTGTCTTGTGTTCTGGAATCTGAGACGTACTGTTATCCAACATCCACCTCTGAACTGTATCTGTTGAACTAAGATCACTATTACAGCTTTTCACGTGGAGTTTACTTTCTCCAGGGGTTCTTATGTGGAACCTACTACCAGTTCACAGCCCCTGGTGAGACTTTGATCCAAATACGGTTCTGAATCAGGCTAACTTTCATACTTGCAAGAAATGAATTGACTATGGATTATTATTATTAACCAAAACCATGCAGTTTTCTAAAGATGCTGGTAGAACAAATTCATGTTCAATCTGCACCTTTTACTTATTTTCTGTTTCCTCTCATTTTCTGTAGACCCATCAGAAAGGAGCCACATAAATGGCTAACAGAAATGTCGATGAGATAACTGAGTTCATCCACCTGGGGCTGACCAATGACCCTGAACTGAATATGTCCTATTTGTGCTGTTTCTCTTGATTTATCTCATCACTGTGTTGGGCAACGTTTGGCTGATTGCAGTCATCCTGGCTAGTGCCCAGCTCCATTCTCCCAAGTAATTTTTCCTCAGCCAGTTGGCTTTCTTGGATTTCTGCTATTCCTTGGTCTTTATCCCTAAGATGCTGATGAACTACATAGCAGGACAGAGAGCCATCTCCTTTTGCAGTTGCCCCCTTCAGTATTCCTTTGTCAGCATGCTCTTGACCACAGAATACTTCTTTCTGGCTGCAATGGCATTTGCCGCCCCCTTCATTACAAAGGTCTCATGACCCCTACACTCTGCATCCAACTGGTGACTGCGTCCTACCTAGTAGGTTGCACCTACTCACTCACCCATTTGAGTGGCTTGCTCAGTCTGTCCTTCTGTGGTCCCAATGTCATCAACCATTATTTTTGTGATATCCCACTGCTGTTCCAACTTTCCTGTTCTGATACCCAGTACAATGAGGCTTTGTTTACAGTCCTTTCTGGGACCGTGTCAGTGGCTACCTTTCTGATGATGGTTAGTTCCTATCTGAGCATCCTTCTCACTGTCCTGAAGATAGTCTTTGAGGGGCAGATACAAAGCCTTCTCCACGTGTGCCTCCCACCTAATGGTAGTGACTCTCTTCTACGGGAAAGTGATGTTTACTTATCTGGGGACCAGCTCTAGCTACCCACAGGATAGAGCCAAAATCCTGTCTGTGTTCTATACCCTTTTGCCACCAATATTAAATCTCCTGATATACAGTATAAGAAACACAGAGGCCAAAGAAGCAATAAAAAGAATTATTATGCAAAAAAATTTGCTCAATGACTATAAAATTTCAAGAAAAAAATTTAAGAAATATTGATTGATGCTACACGTTTTTAGGTTTACTAATTAAGGGCCTGTGAATTAAACTGATAGCTCAGTGGTAGAGCACATGCTTAGCATGCATGAGGTTCTGGGTTCAATCCCCAGTACAGCCATTAAAAATAAATAAATAAATATATTTAATTAAAAAAGATAAACTGACAAAAGGCAGCTTGACAGGAGAATAGACAAAGTGCATTCATATGTATATGAGTGCACCAAAAAAAGTGGCTAGCTCAAAAATTAGAGATGAAGTTTATCTCCCAACAATATAGGAAAGAGAGAAGGAGACATGGCTTCTATGGGAAAAACAAATGGGTTTCTAAGGGAGCAAATGAGAGACAGGAAATTCTGTGACATCATTTGTTTATGCAGGAGCAAGTGGTCTTTTCTGACTTCCTCTTCAAGACAAAGCAGTCCAGGGAGAGAGGATTTATGGCAGCTTCATTCTCAGAAGTTCTGCCTTTAGTCAGATAAAGGAGGCTCAGAGAAAACATCTCTCTGCATCGACTGAATCCCAAGTGGCTCCAGTTTAAAATAATTTTGTGCCATTGCATAATTTAGATTCTTTCGATTCCTCAATTATTACTTTGAATCTCTACTAACTTCTTAGGTAATAAATTGACACCATCTTCTACAGTTTGGTTAGTTACAGAATATGATTTTCAGTTTTAATTAGATATAGAAGAACCAGTAGGTGACAATCACCCAAACACACATACAGAAACACACACGTACACACACACACATGTGCATACAGATACTTCAAAAAGAATCAGTTACAGAGAGTGAAATCAGTTTTCCCTCTTTACAGATCTAGAAGAGCTGACCCATTTTACAGATGAGGAAACAAGTGATCAAGGGAGTTAAAAGCTTACCCGAGATCAGACAGCATCCAACATTTGAGAAGTAGCGTTCAAACACACATATATTTGTGTACTTGTCCACAGGCCTTCTCCCATTTTACACAAGGAAACACAATTTTCTGCATGCATTTTGTTTGCCATATTTACCTGGAACTTTCAAAATTTGAATATTTTACTTTAAAAATAATGCCACAGGCACAGAAGTGTTTATTTTTATGACAATTCTATTTCTCCCTGTTGTTTAACAGAAATACCAAAATAGCAATGCAGAGGTTTTCTGTTATATCAGTGTATATTGGAATTCACACACACACACACACAAAATCAGCCTTTAGGAAATTTCCATTAAATAGTACAGCCACTTGAAAATGCTGAAAGTTTTTTTTTAAACAAAATGACTCTTAGATTCCCACATTGCTATGTTCATATTATAGTCCCACTTACTCAGACATGCATCAGAAACTCGGTCCTGCACCACTGTCATCACTACAGTTGTTAAGAGAGAGAACACAGTCTTTGCTGGTGACACCTTTGTAATGCTTAGTGAACAACAGTTTCAAATTTGTGGAAAGAATGCTGATATTAATCAAATGGAATAACCCATAGTGCCTAGCAATAAATCTTATCTGTCAAACTCTGTAAGTCTGTGGGCTTTTCTTTTTTTTTTTCTTATTACTTGACAATTAAACTTATGTCAATATGTATCAAAGTATTTTAAAGCAAATTGTATTTCATTGTTTCTATGTGGCCTATATTTTCTTCCATAATAATCCCATTGTTAAATATTCTTATTGCATATCACCACAACTGCCATGCATTTTCAAAAAAATAAGTAATCACTGTTAATGTTAAACCAAGATTTCAAAAGCAAAACTATTACTTAATGAGAGATTCGTTAGGATGTGGAAAGTGCTGAATGATGTCTCATAATCACAAACTAAAGTTCTAATGTACACTGGGCCAGCCAAAATATCCACCTCCTGGGTTGTACACTTCAGGTTTTAATGTCTTACAAAGTAATTTATAGCAAAATGATAAAGTCTGTGTGTAAAACTTATTCATTTTTCTACTTGTTTTCATCCTGATAGTTGTCTAATAATTGAATTCTTTGATGAAATGCATATTTTTTATCTTGACACTTTACTAAATTACTTTCCAAAATATTTATATAAAACTTAATGACTTCATCAATGTCATTATCTTTATTTAAAAATTTATAATATAATAATAACAGGGATCCTTTGAGAAGTGGCACTTTCTAGAGCATAGTCCAGGAAAATATATCATAAACCTGGAGCCCACTGCACTGTCAGGATGTAAGAAGTGGAGATGAATCAAACAAACAAAGAGCAGAGCACGTGGGAGTTAATTCAATGACGGTTCCATTAGCAAAGCTAGAATGAATTGAGCAGCAATGGAAGTGATGGGGGTATTGGATAATAACCCCCCAAAACAAACTAATTATCAAAGAGTATATACTGCTATAAACAAATAAATAAAGATGACTCTTCCTTACAGACTCATTTCAATTAAAATATGTTGAAAGACTAAGGGAAATGGAAATTTACTATGAAAACACCACCATAATTGTTAGAGGCAATATGTTGATAGATGCCAACAAGTATAAACAAAATATTTACATAATCTAAATTGTCTTCCATATTTATATAATTTATGTAAATTACATAGGAAAGAAAATTAAGTAAAATTTATTAATATTCTGTATACATGTTAGTTTATATAAATCATGTAGTAAAGAATCATAACTTCAGGGTGGGAAGGGATAGACTGGGAGTTCAAAATTTGTAGATACTGACAGGCATATGCAGAATAGACAAACAAGATTATACTGTATAGCACAGGGATGTATATACAAGATCTTGTGGTAGCTTATGGCAAAAAAAATGTGACAATGAATATATGTATGTTCATGTATAACTGAAAAATTGTGCTCTACACTAGAATTTGACATGACATTGTAAAATGACTAACTCAATAAAAAAAGTTTAAAAAAAAGAATCATAACTTTACAGTAAAGAAGTCTGGCAGGCACTATTTTATAATTCTTTTCTGTCAGGTGGGAGGTAATCAAATTTGTTTATTTATTTTCACAGGAGGCACTGGAGGTTGAACCCAGGGCCTCATGCATGCTAGGCAGATGCTCTATCACTCAAGCTATAGCCTCCCGTTTGCACTTGCAGACAGTACTTTAAGTGATCAAGTTTAACATTACTAGTAATACTACTTAACATCCTGTATCCTCTAATTTTATGAAAAGGACATGCATATCACCTCACTGGTACCTTTTTCTCATAATGATTAACTTCAAGTTAATCATAAGAAAACATCTGGCAAACTTAAATCGAGAGACATCGGTAAAACACTTGACCAGTTATCTTGAAAAGTGTCAGTCATGAAAGAACAGGAAAGAAAATGGGAAAGTCACAGATAGAAACACTTAAAGAGACATGACACTAATTGCAGTGTGATATTCTGGATTGGATCCTGGAAGAGAAAAAAGGACGCTGGGGGAAAGCTGGTGAAATTGAATAAAATGTGTAGTTTTGTTAACATTATTGTATCAGTGTGAACTTCTTTGTGTTAATGACTATGTAAGATGTTAACATTCATGAAACTGAGTAAAGAGCATGTTGAAACTCTGGAAGTTGAAAAAAATTAACTAAAAAGTTAAATATAGCTGGTTAACAACTAGAACTTAAAATGGGTTTATAAGAAATATGAATTGAATTAAGTAAGCATTTACTACATGCCCATTAATCCTATAGAGCAGTCAACTCTAGCCCTAATATCAGGTATACACTGGTAGGTATGAACCTATTAACTCAACAAATATCAGATTATTAAAGAACTGAGACAAATTTTGAATCTTGAATCTTGAAAGAAGCAATCAACCTTAAGTAGCCTGAAAGTAGAGACAATATTCTCATCTTTGCAGTCCCACACAAATCATAGTATCTGTCATTTAATAGTGCTTAAAGTATATGGAAAGAATAAGTAAGAAATGGATGGAAATTTGAGATTACAGGTATATTATTCAGTATTTTCAAAGTTTTCTTTTCTCAAGACACATACTAGAGGGTAAAAAGAGTACTAATCATTTCTTTTGTCCTAATATCTAAATATGTTGATCACCAGTAAGTGATATGGCCCATTTATAATAGATTTTATTCTTTTTCTTTAAATCTCTAATGTGTCAAGTAGGATTAGAGATGCATGGTTTTCCTCCCCAATGAAGAGTCTGTCTTGTCTCAACATATGATTTATCATAGTAAATATCTTCTAAAAAAGAAGTAAAATAAGAGAATATAATGATAACAGTAGAACAGTCACTTAATTAGGCAAGTCTGTGAGATCCTTTTAAGCTAGTGTCTGAAAATAGTCCATGGACCTGAGGCATTCTGAAAAAGTTACTTTTTTGGATCAATCTCAGACCTACCAATTCAGTCATTATAGGGGTGTGGCTTAGGAAATTGCTTAAAAACAACAACAACAACAATAACAACAACAAAAACAACAACAACAAATGAAATAATAATGTAATTAAATTTTTTCAAAGTACTGACCTATCAGCTGAACATGAAACTGAGAGCATGACCTTTAATTTTACTTTAGGGGTTTTTTTTGCTTATTTTCCTAGATGACATATATATTCTCAGCCTATTTTGTGTGTATGCACCATTAAGCACAGTCAGTTAAAAATCACAGAATGCCTGTTTTAAAAATAAATACATACATGACAGATTGACATAGGTGGTAACATAATCTCAACGTATACTAACACTATTAAATCAGTAGCTGGAAATGCTCACTGCTTTACCTGAGAGACCAGCAAAACCCCAGGCAGGAGCAATGGTTATCTGATATTCTCTAATGTCATGTATTTCACATATATTTCATAATGCTTTAAAAAAGATGTTTGAGATATATATATATACACACACATACATAAATCAAAACAAAGATAATTTTTAAAACTACATTAATTACATTACTCAGTATGTCTATAGTCATTTAAACTAAATACACACAGCTGAGGAACATTTACTTCTGAACTTTTCCACTGGAGATGCATTCTAGGAAAATTAAAAACAAACCTTGGGGCACAATTAAAATACAACCCTCAAGAGATCAACAATGCTAATTGACCAATTTCTTTATCATATAACTTTGCAAGTTTAAAAAGAGATGCTGGTATACTAGATTTCAGAAGACAATCCTTTTTTTAAATGGGACTGCTTTAGAAATACACTAAGAACAAAATTAATCCTGAATACAAATCTAAGTTTGACCTAAAAAAAAATAGATTTTAATTCTCAAGAAGACACACAAAAATAAACAATTATTTTGTTAATTCTGTTATTTTTATCCTATCAATGGAAGATAATACATGCATTATCCAGAACTGTCATCAAAACTATCCACATTTTTCCATAAAATTCCTAATACCAATAGGGGTGCATTATATAGGAAACAGAGCCCTGTGCTAACAGCAGCAGCAACAGCAAACACAACAGACACAAGCCATTATACTGAGAATTCATGGGATTCAGATTTATAGAGGAGAGAGATCTAGCCATATGCCAAAAACTAATGGTGGATTTTGCAAAGGTTGCAAAATGTTTTCTCTTCTTATTGTCTGAACATAAACCTGAAAATAGATGGAAGAGAGCTGAGAGAGAAGGGGTTTTCTGTTTGATGACTCAATACCAGGTAAGTCTAATTTTATCATTCTTTTCTTTGTTGTGTGTGTGCATGTGTGAGTGTGTGTGTGTTTCTTACACTGAGAAACATTTTCTTTTTACATGCCTGCATCTCCAGTAAGCTTTAAGAATAATGCCAGGCAAGACAAAATGTCTTCATGGACTAAATGCTACTTAAAGGAATGAATGGATAAACAAATAGGAGCGTTGTGAACGTGGGAGACCCTAAATGATTAAGTATACTTAACCAAGCAGAGTGCTAAATGTCTCAAATGAACTTGCAGTAATATCATGCTAGTTTCAGTTTTATTTATCACATACTTGTGTCAATTGAGTTGGGCAAATAAGTTCTCTAATTTCTAGTGAAATCACCTTATGTTTTAATTGTTTTAAATATAACAAATCATATTCCTTTTACCATTTGTAGGCTTTTTATTTTTGAAAATTGCTATTTGGCAATGAATTAGATATTACCTGAAGTTGTAGATAACCAGGTGCTTCATGCTGGAAACAAACATGGTCACTAACCACACACATCAAACAATCTGGCTATGTGACAGGGTAATTTCCTCGTTTGGTAGTAGCGAACCAACAGAAAGAAAGGACATGTGGTAGAAAAAAGTATACCGAAGTTTAGCATTAACGTATAAAAAAGCAAAAAATTGCTTTCCTGTTTTATCTGTGTGTAAGCTTTATATGCTTTATGTATTTATAAAATATATTTTATAAATCATATAAAAATTTGTATATGTATTTTATAAAATTTAAGAAAGCTTTATTGATTCCAAGGAAATATTTGTTGTGCCCATCTAAGATATTATTAAGCTCTTATAATAACCCTGAAAAGTGTCATTAAGAAGACTGACACACAAAGATATCATTGAATTCACAAATCACAGAGCCTCCTTTCCTAAACAACTTTATATTTTCTGAGAATACCTTACAACTAATCCAGTAGGTAAATTTCCAAGTATACGGTTTGGGGCCCAGAGATACAGTAGGGTTGAAGATGGTATATTTCAGGAGGAATCCTTCAAATGTCACACTCCATAAATATCTTTGAGTGCAATGAGTTCCACAGGATTGTGAACTTGGAATTTTTTTTTTTAATCAGCATGTCAATTCTCTTAAAAAGAAAGAAAATTATATATAAATTTTCAATTAAATTAAAGTCATTAAATATTTGCTCCCCACCTGTCACTCTTTCATTATGGGAGTCTAAGTCAATGCTGGTTATCTTTAGGGTTGAATCCTTCTCTAACTTCTATCACTGTTACTCAGCAGGTAAGTCAAAGGCCTAGGCTGATAAAAGTGGCTGGGAACAATTTCACGGAGGTGACTTTCTTCATTCTCTCTGAATTTGCAAATCACCCTGAACTGCAAGTCAGCCTTTTCTGGATATTTCTCTTTATATACCTATTCACTGTATGGGGGAACCTAGGGCTAATTATGTTAATCGGAATTGACTCTCAGCTTCACACTCCTATGTACTTTTTCCTTAGCAATTTAGCACACATAGGCATATTTTATTCCTCTACTGTAATCCCCAAGGCACTGGTGAATTTCCAGTCAAAACAGAAAACCATCTCCTTCATTGGCTGCTTTGTTCAAATGAACTTTTTTGTGGGTTTGGTGTGTAGCGAGTGTTTTCTTCTGGGGTCAATGGCCTATGACCGCTATGTGGCAATCTGCAATCCCTTACTGTATTCAGTGGTTATGTCCCAGAAAGTGTGCAGCTGGTTGGGAGTCATGCCATATACAATAGGCTTCGCAAATTCTCTGATATCCATCTGCATGATAAGCAATTTGGCATTCTGTAATGCCAGCATCAACCATTTTTTCTGTGACACCACAGCTCTTTGGCCCTGTAGTGTGGAGATGCCTTCAGCACAGAAATGGTGATCTTTGTTTTAGCTGGTTTCACCCTTCTCAGTTCCCTCTTCATTATCACCATCACTTACACGCCCATCATCTCAGCCATCCTCAAGATCCAGTCTGCGGTAGGCAGGCAGAAAGCCTTTTCCACCTGTGCGTCCCACCTCCTGGGTGTGGCCGTCTTCTATGGGTCCCTGATTTTCACATATCTGCAGCCCAATAACACATCATCCTTGACCCAGGCACAGGTGGCATCCATGTTCTATACCATGGTCATCCCAATGCTGAATCCGCTCATCTATAGTCTGAGGAACAAAGACGTAAAAAAGGCTCTCCTGAGAGTCATACATAGAAAACTTTTTAAATGACAAATTTCTGCTTGTTGCAATTAAAGAAAAGTTGGATGGTTTCAGGCATTCAATTGCTACAACAATTAGGAAAAGACTAGAGTAAGTCCAAAGGCATAACACAAACTGAATAATAACTTAGAATCATGACATAAAGGAGGTGAATTATCATTTTATTTGTTTATATGGAATACTGAATCTCTGTCTTAGGAGTTCATTTCAATACATAAATTATTCAGACATAGACATGCACAAACAAGTAAGGAAAGCAGGGACTGAGTCCCTCCCTGCACATTCTTGCGTGAGCATGCCATCACACCACACACGTTAAACAGCAATTATACTGACTGTCCATATGGTTTGACGTTCTGTTTTCTCAGCCATCATCAAGCTGAGTGTAGAAAATGAGTAGTAGATTGAGACGATGACTCTTAAATATCGTTAACAAGAAATGATGGCTGATGGCCTAAGAGCAAAGGAAAGGGTACAGAGTTAACAAAAGCAAATGTAATTCCAGGGTTGGAGGGGGTAGTGGTTGAAGTCATTTCAGTGAGGTGTAAATACTAGTGATGACAAGCGACACTGGGTAGTACAGAGAAATCTCCAGGTAATGTGGGTTCCTCTTGTCCTAACAGTTAAAATTTTGATCATTTATCTTGATCATGATCCTTGATTACATAGAAAATTATGGGTCTATGAAGCGGAGTATGGTCTTCATCAAAAACAGCAGAGTTCTACTTCATAGCAACAATAATGTACCTTCCTAAGTTCAAAGACTTGACAAACTTAAATGTGTGTGTGTGTCTGTGTGTGTGTATAAATGAAGCACTAACTGTAACAAAATTCCTGAAGCGTTTTGGAGGTATCGATGGAGACTCTCATTTCTTCAAATCAGGCAGAAAAAGCTTCATTAAGTCTATAGTATTAGAAGGAGGAATGGGATTTTGTTTTATTTTTCTTTGAAAAGAGACTTCAACATAAATCCCATTTAATGGATTTATGGAAAAGATGTAACCCTCAGGACTGCTTTCCTGTGCATGAATCATTGAGTCATAACCAGAGGAGCTGGGCAATCACATTTTAAAATGTATGTTGGAAGTGTCAGATAGTTAGACAAGTGGGGGCACCAGGCAGATGGGTGGGGGAGAGGGAGGACGGTCTGGAAAATGACATTATGCCCACATGCAGCTTAAAGGGGGTTTATTTTTTCTAAATGAGCGCCAGCAAGAAACCGGGTAGGATTCGACAGCCCCGACTGCGTAGTAGTGGAAAAGACTTGACCAGACATGATCCAATGCTCACTGTATTCTAATTAACACTGCTGTTTGCCACCTCCTATGGGGTGTGTGCACCATGGGTAAGGATGTGCACAAAGGGGCCAAACAGGACTAAGCACTCCAGGGGTAAAAGCTGTCAATCAATCAAAAGGCCACCTCTGAGCGAGGGCATAAGGGAAAGTGCTGACAAAAACGAGCACTTTTCCTCCCTTGGGGCAGCCCACCTACCATCCTTGGGGGTGCACTTTTCCTTTTCTAAATAAATCTTTTAAAATCTCTTGCTACACAATGCACCATCTCCCAACTGTAAACTTATGTTTTGAGTATGATGAGAACTGGGGTCTGTACTTTTTGTGGTAACATAAGGAACTGAAGATTAATTTGATGAGCTGCTTTTAAAAGAAAATGTGTGTGCTTATAATAGTTCTTTTTTTTTCCATGATTGAGAGAACTGTCCTTCACTCTTTGAGAGAAGTTTGTTTATTCGACTTGGGCTCCACAACAAAATGTGTAGCAAATGTACCACATATGAAATATGTAAGTAAATATTTTCTTTCCTTTTGGAGCATGGTGACAGATCCATGAAGGTCAGGAATTCCATCTGACTCAGTTTAGTCAGTCTAGTAAGCGTGCAGTGCCTTTGTAATGTTCCTGTCAACCATCTGTGTTCCTTAAGATTGTGTTCCATTTCATCACCTTTCACCACCTTTTTCTATGAAAATAAAGAAAAAAGTAAAATTGTTTCTTAACTTGTTTTATTTTTAAGAACCTTTGCAGATATTCCTGAAGAAACAAATTCCTCCATGAAAATAAAACAAGACTGGCTTTTTGATAGCAGGTAGAGTCAGACTTACTCTTGTGCCATTACACAAAAATTAGAGGTCCATTCAGAAATGAATTTCAGATTATTATCTGAGAATTGGAGAAAGCAGTGTAAAATAACTTAGGGCTTTGCACAGGATATTTGCCTTTTCAAAATATGGGGGAAGGGGATGGTAGAAAAACTATCTAAAAATAGCTAAAGAAAGTAAATAAGAAAGAAAAAATACATCTCAGAAAAAGAAAGTATAGAAATATCGGTATTATAAAATATAAATATATTAGAGAAAAAATAAATAATTTTATATTTATAAAATATAAATATATATCTTTATAATTAAATAATATATAATATATACATTATATATCTATAAAAATAAAATATATTTATAAAGTGTAACAAATTCCTCTAAAAAAACAAATATTATCAGAGTGAATCAACATATAAACTCCAGGATATTATAGTTTTTACACAAATTTTACCATAATAAAGTGATGCAAAACATTAGGATAAAGTATTTCCATCAAACTTTTTTATTACACTTGTTGGTTTACCACTTCTTCCAGATATCTGTATAATTTTCTACTTCACTTCTTTCAGTGTGACCTGATCACTGAAGATTTCTTTGAAGAAATGTATTTTTAGAAGGAAAAATCCAACTGTCTCCGTGCATCCTCTCCACTTGTTTTTCTCCACAGCACTTACCACCACTGACATACAAATACTGCTCCTGTCACCCCCCTCTCATCATAAAATAACACTCTTACTAGATAGTCCTTTCTGTCCCTCAAATTCTGTGGACTGTTCCCTGCACAGGGCCTTGGCATGGATGATCCCCTATCCGAACCTCTTTCCTACAATGAACCTGCATGACCAACTCTTCCCTCCTTCAAATCTTTGCTTAAATTCCAACTTTTTAAATTTCAGCCTATCTTGATTATATTATTTCTGATTGTTTCCTCATGCCCTTATTCCAGAACCCCCATCCTCTAAGCTGTTTTACATTGTATTTATTTTTATTGTACTTTTTACCCTCTAACATATCACAAAATTTTGTATTTTGTTTGTTTGTTTGTTTATTTGTTTCAACCTAGCTTAGAATTTGTAATCTATAACACTATAATGGATAAGGCCAGACTTCATATCAACATTTGACTTTTTTCCCCAGCATCTATGAATCATTTATACTAATGGTTTCAATTAATCCATCAATTTCAATAAATTTACAAAATTTAACTGAAAGGACTTACATTTTCTGACTGCAATGCAATACAATTTAAAATTGTTATTTAAAGGTTAAAAATATAGATCTTTCAGCTTGAAAATTAAGAACAAATTTTTTTAAGTCTTGAATTGTCTTAGTCAAGTAGGAAAATTTAAAATTTATCTTAAATTACCTATATACTATATGACAATGATAATAATTAATATCTCTACATATAAATTAAAATTAAAGTAACACTCAGATGAATAATGCAGATATTAAATTCCTGTATTACTAAACAGGTATCAAAAGAAAATGAAACAAGTAAGTATTAACAGGTGCTAGAGAAAAAACATAATTCAGTATGAAGGGGAGCAGAATTTTCTGTGCCAAACTATGCCTCTTTGCCATAAAGGTTATCTTGAGCTGGTTATTTTCAAGAAGCAATAGACACAGGAGAAGCTCTGAAAATTAAATAGAAATTATGTTTTTATAAGAGACATTTACATTTAAAAAAGATATCTCTATTTGTAAGGATGTCTCTGTACCAGGAAGAGAAAGATGCTTAAATCTCTAGAAACTCTTATCAATGAAGAAGGCAGGAAATTGAATATGCATTAACAAACACACTCTTGTTTCCAATGCTTTTCCTGGTTCCTATTCTTCCTGCCAATATCTTCTTGTGTCTTTAAGTGAAGATGGTACTTAAGGTGGTGGGCTGGACCATTTGGGGACGATGTTCCTCAGTTGTCCTGGGTGTGTCCCATGTTTACAAATGGTATACATGTTATTAAATTTCCATTTGTTTTTCTCCTCTTATTTGGTTTTTTATTACAGAAAGTGGGTCTCAGCTAAAAACCTAGAAGGGTAGAAGGAAAATTATTTGTTGTCCCCCACAAATCTAATAAAGTAAGGGAAAAAGTGATAAAACAGGTAACCATTAGTTAATTAGAAAGCAAAAAGGTAATTTAATAACACTTAACCAAAAAAGTAAGAAGAATCATTCTTTCATGTGTCAAAGGAAAAAGAAAATGAAAATAACTAGAATAACCCAGGAAAGAAAGAAAGAAAAAAACATATATATATATATATATATGCATAGTTAAAGCTGTAATGAGCTAGGGCATTAAACTATATCATCATTAAATTAAAAAAGATTTAAAATCTCTGATCAGACTTTCATTTCTGTAATGACACAATAAATGGTATAAGAATAGCCTGAAATCATCAACAAGACTAAACATGGACAAAATTACTTCAAAATTGGGAAAATATTAAGCAAGAAAAACTTGCTCCTGGTAATTTTGCAATTACCATGGTTATTGAGGTGGCATTTACATTGGAAATTACCATTAGTCTCTCTTTTGGCTTGACTTCCAAAGTTACCTAGTGTCAAATAGGTTTATGCTGGCCTCTTAATCTCCAAGTAAGCCTGTGTTGATGAAAAATTAATCAGTCAATCTAATAAATAGTTGGAAAATTTTATTCAAGACAAATTGAGGATTATAACTTGGGAACAACCTCTCAGAAACTTCCAAGAACTGTTCCACCCAATAGAAGTCAAAGGACAGTAATAGAAATTTTTGAAACAGAGGACTGTACATTAAATAACGTATTATTGACAGTTTATACAACCCAGATGTCAGCATACAAACCGAGTAGTGGGTCATGGGTCACCATGGCCCCTAATAAGAGCAAGGAGGAATGTTATGTTTTAAGGAGTTTTCTTATTGACACTAGGAGATTATTGCTCTTTATGGTTGAGCAGGTATTTCTGCTGTTGGGGGAAGTTTGGCTGAAGCACTTTGCAGACACAAAATGCACAGTGAGGGGAGAGAGGAGGCCAAAGGCAGAGAACATTTTTTGTGTTTAAATTTGTCTTGCCTTCTCATAAAATATGAATATTATTTGACACATGTTTGAGCAGCACTAACTTTTGATGAGTAAAATTGCCCTTCCAAAGTTCATCAAAGATACAATATATGCAAAATTACCTCCTTTATCCATACCAACTAATTATCTCCTGAAATTCAGGAGTTTGAGCAGACTTTCCTGTAAGAGTCATCTTTAAATCTACATGAAACTTGATTTTATTATCATGAATTAATGAAAGATTCAAAAGGCTATTTTAATCTGATTCTCAGTCTAACCCTTTTTAGAGCCTTCTTTTGTTTCCTCATCTTGGATAAGTAATATTCAATAAAATCATTGACATCTGATGAACATTTATAGAGGGAAATTAGTCATAGGATATCAATCAATGCATAATACATGAAATTATGGGTCTAATGAATGACTAATATAACACTGGTCATAGTATATTATGAAATTTTAGTTATAAAATTAGGATGGGTACTGAATATACAGGCTCATAATATTTATGCAAATCTAGAGGTATACAAATAAACATTCTATAAATGAAAAAAGTAATTGGGAAAAATTTATCAAAATGTTACAGCAGTTTTGAATGTTTTCTTACCATTCTTTGAATTTTGTTATAGTCTAATTTTGTTTTTATGAATATATTTACTCATTTAATAGCATCACACATTAAAATATAAAATTTCCTTATGAAAAATGTATCTTTCCATCCCTGATGGCTTCAGTCATAGGATAATTATTTCTCTAGAAATAGTTTCTCTACTGCCCCAGACATAAATTTAGAGCATCACAAAGGAAGCCCAAACCATTGGGCTCTTCATTGTGTGGCTTCTAAGGGAAAAGAATACTAGCTTCTCAAAACCCAGCAGAACTGCAGGTAATCCTCAAACTTTTGTCCTTGGAATCCTGCCAAGCAGTCTTCCTTGAAAATTGGTCCACAGGGAAGACCAAATGTTGCATTATCATCAGTCCCCAATATATGAGGTACCCTGGCATCATCAGGGTGAGAGGCCAGCCATACTCTGCTCTGCTCACATGCACAGTGGATCGTTGATATTCTTTTGAGACATAACTTCCTGGCAAATTTTACATTTGATCAGGACCTGAACAAAATTTCTAGGTGGATTTCTTTTTTACCCCAGAATAAAACAAAATGAATGCACTAAAATTTAAAAAGAACTTATCCAAACAAATACTATATTACAGAAATTTTCAACTTAAATGGTTTTCACATTTTATTTGTGAGAAAAATTTGAGGTTGACATGTTTCTAGACAGATAATATTGGAAGACGATACTTTTTCACAAACATTGGCTCACAGTGAGTATTGTTCTCGAAATTAGAAGGTTTTAGTCAGGATAAAATAAAATGGGGACATAACCAGAAGAGCATGTGTACGTACAGAATATAGATCTTAGCCTGCAGTAACCCCAGGATTCATGGAATCAGAGATATAGAATTGATGGAATCATGGTTTACAAGTAATGTGCATATTTTCAGAAAAAAAATTGTTTTGAAGGGTCAAGCTTTGAAAATATTATATGTTTTGAAAATTAATACTAATATGGGATCCAAAATTTTAATGCACCTTACTAGAGTCTTCTAGGGTTGAAATTTGTCATCTTGTGTTAAATAAAATTGGAAACAAAAGGACAATACATGATGCATTAAAACTATTTTTCTATCTTTGTTTATTATGTACCTAGAATTTATCCATCAGGTTTTCTGAAATTAATTGTAAATAGGAACATAGTATTATGAGCATGCTCTCTGGAGTTAATCGATCTTGTTAGAATTCCAGAGTCAATATTGAATAACTGACTCGGAATAAGTTACCTATATTCTCTTTGCCTTTTTCTCACCTAAAAAATGTGGCTACATGTACTACCTATGATATAATAATTTTATGGAGATTAAATGCATTAATAACAGGAAGCATATAGAATAGTATCAGGGTTATTGTAATTAACCACTATATTAACTTTTATTATATTTTATCCAAATTTCAGTTTATACCTATTCCTATATTTCTCAATCAAATTAAGGATTTTCTCTCCATACTCTGTACACTATATTATTATCACTTTATATTAACACTGAACTAATACAAATGTCATGGCATTCATATAAACCCAAATCTTTTTGAAGTACTTACTGTTAAGTATTAGCTTTGATTTCTCAACAGTTTATAGCATTTGAACACTATGGGTCAAAGGAATAACACGCAAGTGTCCAGCTTCATCCTTCGGGGGCTGACAGATTCTGCAGGGATCCGGCTGGCCCTCTTCACGCTGTTTCTCCTGATATACCTGATCACCATGGTGGGGAATGCGGGGATGATACTGATAATCCGCCTGGATCTCCAGATTCACACCCCCATGTATTTTTTCCTCAGTCACCTCTCATTCCTTGACCTCAGTTACTCAACTGTCATCACCCCTAAAACCTTAGAGAACTTACTGACCTCCGCCAAGTCTATTTCACGGATGAACTGCTTCACCCAGTTGTACTTCTTTGTCTTCCTGGGTGCTGCTGAATGTTTCCTTCTCTCCTCAATGGCCTATGATCGCTATGTAGCCATCTGCAACCCTCTGCATTACCCCATAGTTATGTCCCTGAGACGCTGCTGCTTCCTAATCCTTGGGTCCTATTTGATTGGCTTTCTGGACTCCTTTGTCAATGTCCTTTGCATAAGCAGATTGCATTTCTGTGAATCCAATATAATCCAGCACTTCTTCTGTGACACATTCCCAATCTTAGCCCTGTCCTGCACTGACACACATGACATCAAAATCATGATATTCATTGTCGCTGGCACCACCCTAATGGTGTCTCTTATCACAATATCTGTGTCCTATGTGTTCATCCTGTCTACTGTCCTGAAAACTAATTCCACCTCCGGAAAGCAAAAAGCCTTTTCTACCTGTGGCTCACATCTCCTGGGAGTCACCATCTTTTATGGCACTATGATTTTCACTTATTTGAAACCAAGTAAATCTTACTCCTTGGGAAAGGATCAGGTGGCTTCTGTTTTTTATACCATTGTGATCCCCATGCTGAATCCATTCATTTATAGTCTTAGGAACAAAGAAGTAAAACATGCTTTATGTAGAGTCACTCAGAAGAGAGAGGGATCCAGGCAATTAAAATAACAGTGATGCTAAACTTTTAAATTCATCTATTTTTTCTTGCTTACAGTGTATTTCCTTGCTCTCTTTCCAGAGACAGTAGAATCCTTTTTTTTTTTTTTCTTTTTCCTTCTGTTGTGCTATCTTTCATTTGACCATTTATGATCTGGGAATTACCAGGAATATGCCTTTAGAAATTCACATAGTAATTGGAAACTATGAAATGTTAAATCTCTGGTTTAAATACTTGTTTTTAAGGGCAACTGACTTGCAAAATGAAACAAAATACAGTTGTCATCTTTTAACCTGTATCATACAAATTCCCATGCATACTCCAACTTCAGAGAATTTCACTTTGGAAATAAGCTCCATTGGAGGAACAATGATAACAGTTTTATAGATTATTTCATATTTTATGGAGAAGCAATATAGCAGAGTGATTATGAGCATTTGCTTTGGAAGCAAACACTCCAGAATTCAGACTCTATATCTGCTGTCCTTTTAGCTGCATAACTCTTTAATAAATCACTGAATCTTTTCAGTCTCAAGTGTCTTCAAACACATGACATAAGTAACAATTCCACATCCATATAGTTAATATAAATATTATATCAGATAATGGATATAACACATTTAAGGCGGTACTAATAAATGCTGGCCATCATAATCGGAACACTCACTTTCCTGAGTATTTTTAATGTACATGAGCTTTTTTGTAAAGAACACTTCTTTCTGTTTTATAAATTAGTTTCGATTGATTTGAAGAACAAAAATACAAAAGGCAAAGGAAAAACTGAGCGCTTCACAATTTTGAACTTAGAATGGTATATGTTACCATTGGAGAAAATTTGAAAAATATTGAAAAATTTAAAATACTGGAAATGTCCTAACAGTTATTAACAGCTTTGTATATGTTCTTCTAGATGGATAGTTACATATGTACATGTATATATTAAATACTTAAGCAATATTTCTGTTATTTCCTATGTAGTTTTTTGAAGCTTTCTGTGTACAGTTACGAGTTTAACCATTGATTATTCCTTTGTCATTGAGACCTAAGATGAATGTGTTCTTTGCACATGAGAAAAATTCAGACTGTTACTTTGCAATGCTTTGGACATGACATGTTTGAAATTCATCACGTTAAAAATCTGCATGCAGTGGTGGCTACCTGAAAGCATTTAAAAAGCTAACCTTTGTGTGATTCATCTGCAAGCTTCAGTAAACTGCTTCTTTGTTGAAAATCTGTGTATGATTTTTAAAAAAATCATTACCTTTCTCCTGATTTCTGTAGGTTTGTTATAATCATTAAAGTAAATATTGAATTAAATGTTTGACTCATTTCTTTTAAATCTTTTAACAAAGATAAATTGTAAAGCTATGAATTTACTATGAATTCAAGTTTTGTGGCAACTCAAAAACTTTAGTCAGATAATCTTCTAAAATTTCCATTATTTTTAAATTTTTCTTCTACATAATCTAGAATTGGAAATTTCATGTTTTTTGCTATTTAAAGGCTATTTAAGAACATATTTTTCTGTTTTCCAAGTATTAGATTTTTTGAGTGTGAATTTTGGTAACTATATAGATTGCTTTTACTAAAAAATGATTGTAACAATTTTATTTTTTGAAATTTATATTGTTTATAAAATTATAGTTGATAATTTTTCTTAAATATTTGTTAAATATTAAAAATAAGATGTAAAAGTGCAAATTTTTAGGAGTTAATTTTTAAAAAATTTTTACAAATTCAAAACTGTCAACTAATTTATTCAAGTCTTTTAAATATAAATTATTTTCCTTTACTTAATTTATTTTAAATATTTCTTCATCTAATATGAATGCCATTTAAAACTATTATGACTTATTTTTGCTCTGATATCCATGCTGTCTAGCCTCTATATTTACAGCTAACACTATTTGCTTTGTCTTGTAATTGTCTAAATTATGCTTCTTTGGCTCCTCTCTCAACTTCTGTAAGCATTATGTTGTTTCATACGTTTACAGACCCTTTTCATTTTCCTAGTCTTTTTTATAAACTATGCTTTTACTTTGCTTTCAATTATTTCTATGATTAGGAAATGTATCCCGTTGTTTTGTGTTGGCAAATATGGTCTACAGATTCTATGATTTTGTGGACTACACTTAAGTAGAGAAAATTACAATTAAATTCAACTAAATTCTAATTAAATTAAGACTACCCTATCCTCTTTACAATTCAGTTTAGAAACCATGGTTACTATACCATTACAAAGGTGTAATACAATCTATGGGCAATAAGAAAGATTTGGACTATTTGCATTTGCCCTGAACATTCCTTGTTACATTAGTGCATATCATAGTTTATGTAAAATGTAGCCTGAAGCAACGTACAACATAATACTCTTTTTCATGGTGCCATGCCAAAATGCTATTTAATAAAAATATGATCAAGAAAATAAGACAAGAATAGAGCATGTCAGAAACATAAATATCTGTATTTGCCTCAAAAAAAAAATGGATAGATATAATGGTGATAACATACTTTGCTAGGCTCTTCCTATGTGCCAGACAACGTTCAAAGGGCTTTAGAGATAAAATTAACATGGTTTATCTTCACAAGATAGCTTGCAGGTAGGTACCAGCAATATCTAAATGTTAGTCATATGTAAAGGGAAGCCACCTTTGTACTCATTTAGGCAAAGACACACAAATAATCCTGAAATTGTCTCACATATCTCACATCCAATCTATCAGTGTATAATGTTGATTCAAAATACAGAATATATTTGCACATAACATATCTCTAAAATAAGACTTTCCAGATAGTTTTTTTAAAGGTAAATATATTAAAAATTGTTTCAGAAAGTTAAAAATAAATGTATGGGCAAATGTGCATTTAGGTAATACAAATGAAAACAAAACATTGGTTGTCATTTTAATGTCAAAAATGCAGATTGCAGGAAAGATTAAAATAAATAGAAAAGGATACTTTGTATTGAAGGACTTCAATTCATAATGAAAACTTAGAGGTAAGTGTCATCTTTGCAAATAGTCATGTAGCAACAAATATTCTAAAACAGGAAACTTCTCACAGAGGAAATGAAAAGACAAAAATACATGGAATCATACCAATATTAGGAAAGCCTAATACACAGCAGTTAAAATTTTTTAATCAAGAAAACATTGAAGAGGACTTAAAAACTTAAAGCACTCATTAAATGTGATTATTTTATTGAAATTAATAGATAGATATTAAGCATTGACCATAAATAAGAGGGATTTCAGTTTCTTTTCCAGTGTACTTGCAGTATGTATAAAAACTGCCATAATTAGTGAAAACAATATTCTGAATTCAGAATATTTAAAAATTTTATTCTGTCTAGAAATGAATGACAAATAAAAACATTTTCAGTTACAAATAAGTATTTCAGTTAGGCATTAAAAGATAAGTTACTAAACCACTCCCAAATGAAAGACAAATAAGAAAAATACCAGATAGATTTATAGCAAAAATATGACATATTTAAAAAATGAGGGACGTCACTGACATAGTGTTCCTTGGAAACTCCATATCCAATACAGAAGACTAGAAAAGAAGAGCAAAATAGACTAATGAAAAGAAGAGGAAAATATTTTAAGGAAATAATAAACCAGAAAATCTAAACAATAACTAACATTGACACAAAAAATGCTGTCTCTATTTTACAAGTTTCCCTGAGTTGAATTAAGAAAAAAATGGTTTCACATTTTTTAACCTGTAATATTCATTCATTAAGGGAATATTTATGAGGAACAGTATGTATTAGACATTGTTCTAGACTCTGGAAAATAGATTAGACAACAAATCAAATAGAAATTAAACTGCATATTATGCAAAATAATTAAAAATGCAATGATGCATTTAATAAACAAGGAATGTGAGGAGATATAAAGCAGATAAACTGTCATATAAGATCTTCACTAAGAAGAGAGATTTAAAGGAAAGGATCATGTGAATAGCAGTGGGGAGAGCTTTCCAAATAGGAAAAAGAAATGCAGAAAAATTGGGGAGGATTTGTTTCATTAAGAAATGCTCTGTTTATACTGTCAAGTTGTTCTTAAACTTAGTAATCCCAGTTTAGGGAAATATATGTAAGTTGTATTCTATGTTCTAAGACTGGAATCAAAAGGATTTTCACAAAACACAAATAATAATAATGGAGAAATGAAAAAGAAAGAAACAAAAAAGAAAGAAAGGAAGGGAAGGAGGAAGAAATTAAGGAAAAAATGATCATTGAAGGGCACATATCCTTGCAATAAAAATGAGGCCTGCTGGCAGCAGAAGTAAAAGTGAGCGTAGTAGGGATGCTTTCTGTATGTTGGTCCTTAAGCCTGGGCGATGAGGAGTGGTGGCATCTGCAAAGACATCACAGAGGGGTAAGGGTGAAAGGGAAAGAGAGCAAAACTGAGTCTGGACCACACCTGTAGGGAAACCCAGAAAGATGTAGAGGAGCTTAGTTCAGAAAGAGCCAAATCCAAGGGCCAGATGTACCTTACCCTGTAAATTGTGCTTGGTTTGTCATTCTTGAGTTTAAGTATAATCTTGATAAATCCTAATGCCTAGCCTCTGTATTCTGTGAAAAATTATACAATGAGTTTAATGTACATGCTCTGGATGAACATATAAAAACAAGAGAAAGTTACCCTCACAAACATCGGGTAGTGAAACTAGGAACTGGAACACATATCCGTGATCCCTGACTCCCTGGCTGGGATTAGACTGATGTCCATGCGTGGATCTAAGGATGGAGAAAAGTGCTTTAAACTGGAGTCCAAATCAGTGATTCCACGGAAAGTGGTACAGGGGTATGCCAGCTGTAGGTTTGCTATCAATTGGGTGGTATTTGCTCAAGCTTGTCAGATATAATCATAAAGTTACTTGCAATTGCAACTTGGAATCCTATCCAACTTAACTTGCATTGAGATGAAAGTTAATACTATACATTTTAAAGAAAAGAGAACATTCTTATGTGACTGTGTGTGTGTAGATAAACAGAGGATATATGCCAGCATTCATGTGTTCAAATTCTAATCCTCGTACCACAGAATGTGACTGTGTTTGGAGATAAGTTCTTTGTGATGGTAATTAAGTGAAAATGAAACCTTTAGGGTGGACTCTAATGCAATAGACTCACAGAGAGAAAAGAATACGTGAAGACACAGGGCGAGGGAGACTGCAATTGATGATACAAAGGCCAAGACTGCAGAAGGCAAATCTGGCTTCACCCTGAACTCAGACTTGTGGACTCTAGACTAGTGAGAAATAAATTTCAGTTGTTTAAGCCACTAGCCTGCCATGCTTTGCTGTGTCAGCACTCATACTATTGTGCTGATGCAGTCAGTATCTACCTATCTGTACCCGTCTGTCTATGTGTCTGTGTATCTGAGTGAATCAAGTAAGAAGCAAATGGAAGACTCACTTTTCCTGCCTGTGTGGAAAGTGCACAGGTGGAGGTTTGACTATGATCTTTATTTAAAGATGTCTAAAAAGAATGGGGAGATTACTACACTAAAATAATTTTATCATAACTTCTTGATATGGAGACAAAGACCATCATTCTTCATTTGTTTCAATTTACTGGTTAATTTGAAAAATATGCTTTATTAATTATCCAATGTTTCCCAAACACTCTCTTCATGGCCTCTTTGACATCTTTGTTCCTTGAACTATAAATGATTGGATTCAGCATGGGAATCACGATGCTATAAAATACAGACACTATCAAGTCATGGTCCAAGGCATAGCTAGAACTCGGTCTCACGTACATGAAGAGGATGGTTCCATGGTAAATAGACACTGCAGTTAGGTGACAGCCGCACATAGAGAAGGCTTTCCTTCTCCCTTCGACAGAATGCATCCTCAGAATGGCCAGCAGAATGAAGCCATAGGAGATCAGGACAATCAGGATAGTGACTATCTCAATAGAGCCCACGAAGTAGAAGAGTAGAAGCTGGTTTGTGTGTGTCAGAGCAAGAAAGAGCGAGGAGGGATGTCACAAAAGACGTGTTTAATTTCATTGGACACACAGAAGGACAGGCTAACTGTGTCCGCTGTGTGCACAGAAGCATTCACAATGCCACCAACATAGGAAGCAGTGATGAGTGGCACATAGACTCTGGGCACCATGCTCATTGAATAAAGGAGGGGCTTGTAGATTGCTACGTAGTGATCATATGCCATTGCGGCCAAGAGGAAGCATTCTGTGGTCCCTAAAGTAACAATGAGAAACAACTGGGCTGCACATTCAAAGAATGTAATGGCTTTATTTTTTGACATAAAATCTACTAACATATTTGGGGTAATTACTGAGGAAAGGCTGGCATCCACATATGATAACAGACTCAGAAAATAGTACATGGGGTTGTGCAGCCAGGAAGCCTTGGTGATCAACACAACTAGTCCTAATTTTCCCATCAGATTAAACAGGTAGATCACTAAAACCGGGAAAATAGGAAGATCTGCAGGTCAGGCTTGTCTGTGAAGCCCTTCAGTACAGAGTCACTTCAGTGACATTCTGCATGGTGACCCCTCATGAAACAAACTTGAAGGTATTCATAAAATTATAATTCATAGTGCTATGACAAGAGTGAGCAATATTGTGACTTAAGAAATGTGAACCGTATTCTCATATTTATTTCTTGGAAATGCATAACTTCCCAGCAGCAGTTCTAGAGACAGTGATAAGACGGTGGGCCGAAGGTTGACACCATTCACTGTGGAATCAGATGGAAGACTTGGGATTTAACTAACTGGTTCAATTCCTGTCATTTCTAAAAACTATCAAGTCAAATGATTAATTTTCTACTGAATTCTATTAGCTTTTTTCCTATGAAGTCACACTGAAACACAAAGTTTACAGCTAAAGAAAGATTTCTTATATAATTATTACATTAATATTTATCTCAAAAGCAGAATACATATAAATGTGCAAAGTGTATTAATAAATTTAAATATTTAAAATGAGTTTACATGTAGAACGGGCTGAATAAGATTTGTTTGGTAGACTAATTGCCAACTGAATTGTAGTATTTTATGAGTTAATCTCTGTAAAAACATTTACAGCTCGATTAGATTTTTCTGAAAAGAACTAATTAATTTTTTTCTGAGAATTGAATTGATTGCTATGATTGAATAATTTGGTCTTTTGTTTTGGGGAATCTAAATTCTCAATAATAGATACTTTTTCTTCTCTCAAATTCTGTGGTGAAATAGGAGAATTATAATAAAAATAAGAAACATTTTTTTCTCTCATAGCATAACATTTGATTATATATCACTGATTTTTTTTATACAGGGAAATGACAGGTAGGTAACTATTATTTAAAAGTAACAGTTAAATAAACTTATAGATATTAGTCATTTAAAAATATAACTACAACAAAAACAATCTTTGCACCTAGACATAAAACTTAATATTTAAGAGTTTAAAAAAAACTTAGCAGGAAATGAAAGTTAGAAA
The DNA here is from genome assembly GCF_036321535.1 of Camelus dromedarius. Classification (NCBI taxonomy): domain Eukaryota; kingdom Metazoa; phylum Chordata; class Mammalia; order Artiodactyla; family Camelidae; genus Camelus; species Camelus dromedarius. The sequence continues at coordinate 9,138,372 of NC_087470.1, read as the reverse complement.
AAGTCTTCCCTGTGTTGTCCCATGGTTGATCAAATGAGGACTCTCAGTGTTACCTGAACACGAATTCAGAGTTCTGTTATTCACCTGTAATTATAACACTAGTTGGAGGATAGATTTTATTTAAGTCATTTATTTCTTATAAATCTACCCTTCAAAAAATCTGAGTCAGCCTTCAGGGTACCTAGTGTACTGCAAATAATCTGCACATTATTTAAATTCATCCAGTTGCAATTCATTCAGATGCATCCCATTTTGAGAGAAAGAGCCATCTTGATTAGAAAAAGTGGTAGAAGGAGACGAATGTGCATACCAATAACCTTCTGGAAGACAAAGCCAAGATCACCCAGAAAGAATGTCAACATATGACTTTAATGCAAGGTGGAATAGTCCAAATGCCTTGGGCTCAGTATTGAAACACTAAGTTCAAAAAGGAGGAGAGAAATTATAACTGCTAGTTATTGAACTGTAGGAAAGGGGCTTTGCACACGTTGCTCTAGTTCACCTTTGCAGAAACACTGCCAGCTGAGAAGTGCCGGCCAAGGTTGAGTCCCGATCTCCCCCAGGGTATATGTGCTTTTCACCACTTCTTCCCACCTCTTACTACATCCTGGCTTCATTCTGGATCTGATCTTCCCCCTCTCATCCCCTCACCCCCACTGAAATAAAATAAAACATGATCTTTGATGCATTCGGATATTTTCAAACCCTTAAGACAAGAGAAGCACTATGACACAAGTAGTAGTGGCTTCCGCATTACGTAACTAACAAAACAAGCATAAAAAAATTACTGATTATTTTTCTCACGTCAAAACATAAGCCCCCAGATAGGTGAGTAGGTCAAATGTTTTCTTGGCTTCTGTTGATAAGTTTCCCATTTTACTTTGACTTGGACTGTCTTCTTCCAGAAGGAAAATAAAAACTTAAACTCACTACTTCTACAAACATGAAACAGTATTGTCCATTTTGCTTTTGTTTTGTTCCAAGAAGTATTGTTTTTCAATTTTTAGACCGACACTGCGTGAATTACATTGTGATGAATGCGTTCTATTCACCAGTAGAAACGGCAACAACAGAAAGCCTTGGTACTAGGGATTTTATAACGTAATTAATTTTGATAATTTAGATCCCAACTCCTGAAATATTCTGCAGATGATCTGAAAATTTCTCTTACCTGTGGAACAGAAAATGCAATCATCAGTACATTGTGAATATGGTTCCTTCAGATTCTTATATTCAGTTACTTAACTGTTGGTAAACCCACAGGAGATGCCCCAAGGGGAATATCCTTCAATTATCTTCTGGTTCAAAACAGCAACACGATGATTTACTCAATTATAAAAAAAGTAAGTGGTTCTAAAATAATGTACTACATGTTGATATGAATAAAATGAATAACGTTTTCAATGTCTGGTTTAAAATGATGCCTTCAAAAAATATATACATTGTCTAACCCTATATAGGAAACCTTAAGATGTGAGACATATTCTTATACCATAGCCCTGACACTGGGTTAGCACTAATTTCTCTGAGAACCAATGCTTTCATCCTGGCAATGTAAGCCATTTTACATTGCAACAAGTAAGTAAATATGGTAAACTATAGTAATGTAAAACCACAATACTTATTTTGCAGAATCTAGCAGATGGATTTATAGTCAATAAAATTCATTACACATTTACTCTGTTCAAATTACAAAGTGCTTGGTTAAAAACAGTAAAGTATAAATTTTGAGCTTATTATAAGTTTATTATTCAAGGTAATAAGAAAAGTAAAAAGAAAAAAAAGCCATGGAAATGTGGAGGAGACGTCAAAAGTTTAAAGCTCTGTAGGATTTTGTAAGCCACGTAATCCATGAATCTTAAATATTAACCTATTTGGAAACTATTACATAGATTATCTATAGATTGTTCAGATTAAATAAATCTATGCAGAATAAATTTTAAAGTATCTAATATACACATACAATAAAACACACACAATCATACATACCCACACAAACACGCACCTAGGACCAAAATAGAGAAAATTAACATTGGTTAACAAGGGAGATCCAGTAGAACTTATATTTTTCTTCAGTTTGCCACATGATCTCAACCATTCACAGTCACAAAGGGACTGTGAGAGACTGATACAGTTATTATTGTATTATTTAATTATATTTTTTGGTGGTAGTGGGGAGACAATTAGATTTATTTACTTTTAGAGGAGATACTGGGGATAGAACCCAGGACCTCATAAATGCTAGGCATGTGCTCCACCACTTGAGCTATACCCTCCCCCTGTTCCTGTTCATTGCTGAATAGTATTCCACTGTAAAGATGTACCATGTTTCACTTATCCATTCAATAGTTGATGGGCATTTGGGTTATTTCAAGGTTTAGAATATAGTGAATAGGGATGCTAGAAATATTGGCATACAGGTCTTGGTGTAGACACGTTTTCTTTTATCCTGGGTAAATCAGACTGAGTGAGATTGCTGGGTGAGCTGCACCATTTTGCTTTCCTCCTAGCAGTGGATGGATGAGAGCTCCAGATGTGCTCCATCACTGTGAGAACTTTGTATGCTTACCTACTATTATATTTTAAAAATTCTAGTCATTCTGATAGATACTAAGGGATCACATTGTGGTTTTAAAATCGTATTTCTCTAATCACAAATGTTGTTGAACATTATTTTTTATAGACTTAGTTGCTACCAGTGTCTAGTGAAGTGTATATTCAAATGTATGCCCATATTTTAATTGTTTATCTTTCCTTTTGTTTTCATATTATTGAATTTTTAAAGTACTTTGTATATTATGTACAATAAATTCATATTCTTATTCAATATTCATATTCTTTATTGAATAGCTATTCAGTCTGTGGTTTGTTAATTTTCTCAACAAGGTCTTTCACAAAACAAACTTTAAATGTAATAAAGTATAATTTATCACTTTTCTCCTAGGGTTCATGAATTTTGTGTTTTATACAAAAGTTTGTGACTAACCCACAATCACAAAAATGTTGTCCTAATTTTTTTCTTAAAAATGATATTGTATTAGGGTTTTACATTAAGGTCTAAGATTTATTTTGAGACAACTTTTATATATGATGCAAAGAATGAGTCATGTCTGTTTTTTTGTGACATAAGGCTATTCTATACATTCATATCATTAGAAAAATACTGTTCTTCCTCTGTATATTTTCCTTAGCAATTGCATCAAGAATCAATTGACTGCACAGTGTGAATCTATTGCTGAAGATTATTCCATTGATCTACATACTCCTTGATGTATTAGTTTTGTGGCAAATCTTGAAATTAGATTATATAAATCTTACTTTACTCTTCTTTTTAAAAATTCCCTTTGCTTTTTAAAATAAATTGTAGAATTACCTTGTCAATTTGTTTAAAAAAATAGCTTGTTTAATTTTAATTAGAGTTGCATTGAACATATGGATCATTTGGGAATGCATCTAATAAACAGATCTTTTTTTGATAATTGTATGTATATCAGTATCATCTTTCATATTTCCTTTATTTCCTTCTTTTCTTCTTTCCTTCTTTCTTTCTTTTAAAAATCAGATTCCATTCCCTATCTATTAATTTAGTATCTCTGAGTGTAAGGCTTAAGCATTTATGTATTTTTCACAATTTTTTGAAGAATTTCTTTAAGTACATAGCCTAGCACTAGTTTATAAATTAGTATAAAGGGTTCCCAAGATGACACAAGATGCTACACAACTCAAATTTGACCTTCATCTTTGTTAGATCTCTAAGATTCTAATGTTCTATTATGTAGAATTTTACAGTTATTCACACACTGTCCTATTTTTGTTGTCAATGTTTCATATTGCTTTATTTATATCTTACCCTCTCTATTAATTACCCAATGAGTTTTAGAATATCTTTCATACTACTTACAAGTGTACCATTCTCCTTTTCACCATTTGAAAAACCAAAATCCTTCTGCTCCTTTTTGGTCCCAGAAGGGAATTAGTGTGTTTTCACCTTGGGGCATCCCTGTAGACTTCAAGAAGAGCTTGAGAACCTGATATAAGAGTTCAGATGTTCAGAAGGCATAGTGTGGCTTCATGAAATGAGTAGCTCCATTTCTACAGGTAAGAAGAAAGCTTTTCCATAATTTACAAAATACACCAGAAATTATAATCTTGTATCTCAAACTACATGATATGCTTTAGTATTTAAATTTGAGATAGAAATGTTTAGTTAACTCAGAGTGGAATAAAAGTTGAGTGAAAGAAGGCCAGGGGACATAACTAGGAAAGACTCCTTACGTATTTAGGTCAATAGATTTGTAAGTTAGAAATTTTATTTAATTTCTTTGATGGAAGATAACTTAAGGTAAATAGAGGGAGTGAGAATAAGAGGCTTTATTTCAAAAGTAGGAAAATTAGTGAATGGAGAGAAAATTTTCTGTCAGTCAACCACTGGGTATATGACATTTGGGAATCATTTTTGTCTCTCATGGAGGGATATACAAATTTTTAATTTATTTTATTTATTTCACTGAGAGTAGCAAGAAGGAAGTCAGTTACAGAGAGAAACCATGGCATCACAGGAGGCAGGGAAGGATGGTGAAAAGTACATGCATTGTGAGGAAGACCTTGGGCTGAAACTTGATTCTGGGATGTTTTAGCTGTGACAATTGCTATAAAAGGGAAATGAAGGAATGTATGCAAAAGTCCATTCCTGTGGCCTGTGCTCAGCACATGGTTGTTATTACTTTTCCTCTTTTGCAAACTTAGTGTTTCAATGTTGATTCTAAGATATTTGGATTTTTCTGTCTTCCATTAAATTATATTTTTGAAGAAGCCTTATATTAATTTTAAAAGTTGATCATAGATTATTGAATTCTTCAAGAGTTATTGTCACTTCCTTTTCATAATTCTAAATCCTTTCAATATATTCTAATATTGACTTAGTTGTACCTAGTATAACTTTCATTTTTGCCTGTAGCAGAAATGCCTCTTTAAAGAGGAATTTAGCTGAAGTATTTAACTTGGTAGTCTTTCACTCTCTTTTTGAGCCAAGTCAATTTAAGCTCACTGTAATGTAGAAAATACAATTGTGGTGAGCTGTGTGTGTATTTTTTAGTATCAACAGAATACACAATCATAACACTTCTTTATTCTCTAAGGAATAATCCAGAGACATAAAGAGTGAATAGAGTAAAAAAAATATGATCAAAATGTGATTCATTGGATTTATCCTGAGAGAATAATGTTTTGGTGTGTATTAATAATCACAAATCACATATGTTACATGAAGGTAAAGAATGAAATATCTGATTTGAAAATGAATATATGTATGTTCCTATATGACTGAAGTATTATGGTATACACCAGAAACTGACACAACATTATAAATTGACTGTACTTCAATAAAAATATATTTTAAAAAAGAATGAAATATCTGGATTAAGGTTCTTGCCACTTCTATTCAATGATTAGTTATAACACTAATTTTGTGATCCAATATTTTCTAATGCTTTAAAAATGCATGCATTTAGTGACAAAGTTCAATTATAGGGCAGTCTTAAATTTATAACACAAAACTGACATATTCAAAGGAAATTGCTTTGTATCTTCATTGCTTTACACATTTAATTAGTCTGCCTGGATGCATCTGTTTTTTTCCCCTTGGTCATTTAAATATATTGGTACTTTAAAGTGGGTAAACTTTGGAGAGCAAGTCTAACACCACACGTGGCTTTTAATCATGAACCTGGCTTATGAACACGTCCTTTCAGATTCTAAATTCTGTTATTTACCTTGAACAAGGAATATCATTGAACTAATGTCAAGAATTGTATCAGGGCTAGCCTTCTTATGATTCCTCCTCACATTTAAAAAAGTAGTTATTTCAACATTGTGGCCTAAATATTAATGTTCTCATTCTATAGGTGACCAGATTATAGCAAATCATTTTTTACAATTACTGAAAGGTCTGGAATGCTGATATTCTGTTCTAATTATCTATACACTGATATACTATCTCATGAGTTTCAATGTCAGAAGGAAATTATTTTTTAGCAAATCACTTGGAGTTTTAATGGGCTTTAATATGAAGACAGCTAACAGAATGCAGTGGTCAATTAACCAGCTGACCTGATGGTTTAGAAATGGCATGAATTCAATCAGCAAGTGAACACTCATGTATTTCCATTTGATTCTGCAGTCAGGGGCACAAACACTTGACCCACCACCTTGTCACTTTCTCCTGACTTGCACCTGGGAAATTATACATCCCTGAAATTAATATGAGGACATGTCTCGTATTCCCCTGAGTCACCATACTGAGTCACAGTGTTGTTTATTCCTTTGTAGCAAAAGAATTGTGGGAAACACTGAATGTTGAAGTAATTATGGGTGATGAATGCATATATCCAACAATTAATAAACTTAAATCCAGATATTTGAGTGAGGGCAGTAAAAATAATTTAAAAATAAAGCAGGTGAATTGTACATAAAGAATGTTTCTTTTATAAGGAAATCAAAAATACCTTGAATACTTAACAAAGACCAGTGGCATCATTTCCTGTTCTCAGATGCTTTGGGAATAACCAAGGAATTGCATCAAGTTCCCAGAGGAGTATCTCAAAGGGGACAGACACATAAATTCTTCTGGCTGCAGTCAGACTAGTAATCACATTGGGGAACAAAGAGGCATTCCTTGTTTTAGGTGAGTAGATGGCACTGATTATCCTAATTACTAGATTAGCTCCAATGACAATTCTTGACCCCTGTCTTCAATTTTAAATTACAGGTATGGGTTTTAGTCACCAATGCCAGTCTCAGTACTCTGTACCATGAATATTAATACACTTTTTTCATAACTGTGTTTTCTAGATAAATGATATATTTTGACAATTATTGGTGTTCTTTGAAGGTAATAAGGGACCTCATTTCTATGTTATTATTTCTGTATTTATACTAGGATTCTAGATCATAGGCCTTCTGAAGAGGGAATTAGCATTTCCTGAAAGCTCTTGAACGTTGTCTAAGCAAAGATGCTGACTGAGGTTTTGATTCTAAGTGTCAATGCCTCGATATTATAGTTTCTGATCAGGCTTTCAGTTATTCAGTAACACAATGTTATCATTATCTCTTATTGTCATGTATCCATAGAGTTTCATTTGTGTTCTACATATTTATGGCCTTTTTTTTTTTTCTTTTAGCTAATACCCTATAATTGTCAGATTGCAAATTTCCCCAAAAGAAGATTCTGAGGCCAGGAGTTGGGTATATAAAGTTAACTTGGTAGATGATTCTAGGAAGCAAAAATGAGAGAAACAGGAAGTGTGAGACCGAGAAGGGAGAAAGCTAATAAAGTGTGCATTAAAGAATAGATTACTGCTATAAGCAACTAAGTTTCAATCACTTAAGATTTATTGCAGTGCCCTTCAGATTTCTTTTAGGAATTACTCAAAAGAAGGCTAGAAAGGCTTGGACAATTATCCACTGATTCCTGTCCCTTATTGGTTGGTTATTACTCCTGAACACATTAAATCTCAGGCACTTCCAAAGTGCCTAGCCTGTGGTCTGAGCAAGATGTCAAGATATTATGCCTTCAGGAAAAGAGGTCATGGGACATGGACTTCTACCAGCACACCAGAAAATATTCTAGCATGGCTGCAAGCCAAGTCATGGGTGACCCAAAATGACAAGGGATGAGAGACAGGTATGTCTGCTACAGTGATATTTGCAACTGTAAGTTGATGGCAAAGCCAAAATAATACAAAATAGATTTTTGACTTGGGCTAATATCTCCACCACACCACCATGAAAGGATGTCTTTGCCCTACTAGCTTTACATAAATTTATTTTTGTATGAATGGTGAGGCTAAAGGCTTGGGAGTATAGCCTATATATTGACAGTGGGGGCAAAACTGAGTCTAAAATCAATGGCATTAAGTGGTCAAGGAAGATCGGGCTTTGGAAGAATCATCAATCTAGTGCATGCATTGCACTCTTAGTACTGGTGAACTCGCCACTCCTTAGCCACTTCATAATCTAGCGCACGATACTGCCTTGCCTTGCTCATAACGTACTTACATGAATTAAGGCACATTTTCTTCCTGATCTCTTTTTTGTATTAAAAATTGTGCATATCACAAGTGAGTAGGAAAAAATATGTTTTGAAGGATGGAAAGAGGAGAGCAGGAGACCTTCCCATATCTCTCCAAAGGTCCGTTACTTGGCACAGATAAAACACCAACTGTTACTTAGCTCTTAGAATTTGACCCACGCATTTTAGAATTTAGCATTATTCTACATGATTATAATGAAGAAATATAGTTTTTAAAAAATCTTCAAGGATAATGATAAGCCACATAATAGCAGTTTAGGGGATGACACTGAGTATAATACTGAACATCTTAAGTTACAAAAATTTGGTGTTTTCTAACTAGGACTTGCTAAGCAGCACAGTTGGTCAAATTCCAAAGTTGTAATTAGAAAAGGTTTACATTGATTTTATATCCTTCACTAACACCGCCTAATTGTAGTTAGTGGTCCTTTATTGAGAAAATGCAAACTCTTTTACACAATAGGGAGTGAAAACATATATAAGGAAGGACTTGTAGCCTTATTAGCTGGGTTGGATGAGAGAAGTATGGTGTCTTTAAATACTATATGTACATATTTTTAAAGATGCTAATTCAGTCAAAGATTGGTGAGCCTGACATACTTTTAGAGCTGTTCAAGATTCTTCTTTCTTTTATCCTTTCTGGTTCTTTCTCTCCTTCCTTTGTGTGGGAATACAGTATTCTCAGTTTGACCAAACATGTATCTCAGTTGAGGCTATTTGCAAAGTTTTCTAGAAAGCTTAGTTGAGATTGGGTGTTTGCATTTGCATAAGAGGATGTCCGTGGGCTTCAGTTCCATCCCCCAAGTCCTGGTGCAACTCTGAAGTGTGTGCTTCCATCTGAAAAGAGTCAGTCTTGTTGCTCAGCCTCCTTGTTTCTTTCCAGTTAGTGCTTGGGTGGGGATGTTGAGGGAAGGATCAGATAAAAACATCAGCTCAGCTCAGTTTCAGAAGAACTCCAAGGATTTGTAAAAATGGCAAATGTTTGGATGAAGAGGTTTGCCATTATGAACAAGCCGTGGTGGAAACTTCCTTTCTTTGGGTATAGTTTTTTGTAGCTAAAGGCATTAGACTTTGTCATTTTCCTTGTTTGTTTGCTGCTAATGAATGCTTATTTTTCCTTTTTGTGTCTGTGAAAGTAACTTGTATGAGGCAGATTTAATCTTCCAAATTAATATTGAATTCACTTCTTCTGTCTTGTTTCTCAATAAAGTTTTGTCTCCTTTTACAAGTAGTTGTTTATTTTTTATAAATATTTTATCAAAGTTATGAAATTCCCCTCTTATTCTTAATTTTATTGTTTTTATTTATTCTAAACAGTGTTATTTGTTTTTTTAACATTTTTTATTGAGTTATATTCATTTTACAATGTTGTGTCAAATTCCAGTGTAGAGCAAAATTTTTCAGTTTTATGTGAACATACATATATTCATTGTCACATGTTTTTCACTGTGAGCTGCCACAAAATCTTGTATGTATTTCCCTGTGCTATACAGTATAGTCTTGTCCTGTCTATGTAAATTTAAATAAAATTCAAATACTTCAAATGAATCATGCAATATCTAGTTCCTCTTGTTCCCTATGACATCTTTATTTTTCATCCTTATCCTTCATGCAGTGATATCCTTTGCCATTTGATGAGGCATTTGAGAGAGAATTCTCTGCTTCACAGAGATGTTTCTTTCTGTTGGATAAGTATATCCTAGTAGTTTACTAGATGGTTTTAATTTTTACTTGTCTTAAAATGTTCTAGAAAAATATAACAACTACAATATTAAATCCATCATTTCAGAGATATTGGGCTAAGGTCAAAGCAAATGTGGGCATATTTATCCGTTGTTCTTTCCCAGATTGAATCAATTACAGATGCAGGGTTTACTTGGTATGCAATATAGGAAAAGCTCAGAAACTTCAAAAATCGGCACACATTTGCTGAAGTTTCAGATCCACATTTCTTGAAGAAATAAGTCATTTATGTGCAGTACAGTGGGCATATTGGGGACTACTGAAAATTTGCTAAATTATTTTCTATCATTATAAACATCACTAAACAATATTTAAAACTCATAAAAGCATGGTTGAATGAGAGTAAAATTTAAAAAATCAAATGGATAGTGGAATGAAAATACCATTTGTCTATGTGGAGTTATAATGAAGAGAAGTGAATCAAAGTCTATTAAATTAGTTTAATAGCATTTTTTTGGAGACTGGGGCTAAATTGCAAGGTCAGGAAGCAAAGGGTTATTACTTTTTATTATAATTCTTTCTAAAATTGATACATTGTAACCAATTATGTGCCGTTTAAATGAAAAAAAATTTTTGAAAAAATGTAACAATTCCCACTCTGATCGAACTTCTCTGATGACATTGTTGACAGAGCTGTAAAGGAAATGTATGTACCTTGAAGTGATAACCAGTACATGACACACAAAAATAAGATGGCTGCTTTAGATCTTAGGTTGTAACGGTCTCTAAATTTGGTTCCAGGTTCAATGAGGGAGGTGAGTCTTGTTTTAAATCACTCTGTCTAAAATAATGGGATCTGTCTTACACAGAATGACTGTGAATACTAAACTTTTCACAGATGATGTCTTCTGAAACCCAGTGTCCCTTCTAATGGTTCTTCCCACAGTTAATTTCCTCCATGGCCTGGATGGACAGACACAATCAAATGGAGCTGAAAGAATTCATTCTCTTGGGAATCACAGACCACCCTGAGCTCCAGGCTCCATTACTTGGGCTCTTTCTCATCATCTACATGATCTCAGTGGTGGGCAACTTGGGCATGGTCATCCCCACCAAGGTGGACTCCAGGCTCCAGACACCCATGTACTTCTTCTTTCTCAGACACCTGGCTTTCATTGAGTTTGGTTATTCAACAACTGTGGGGCCCAAAATGTTTGTAAGTTTTATAAGTGACCAAAACACAATCCCCTGTAATTAGTGTGCCACACAGCTGGATTTCTTCATCTTGTTCATCATCAGTGAGCTTTTCATCCTGTCAGCAATGGCCTATGACCATTCTGTGGCCATCTGTAACCCTCTGCTCTACAGTGTAGTTATGTCCCAAAGCATGTGCTGGGTGCTGGTTAGAGTCCCCTAACTTTACAGTGCCTCTGTGTCTCTGATAACCACCATAAAGATATTTACTTTATCATTCTGTGGCTATGTCATTAGTCACTTCTACTGTGACAGTCTTCTCTTGTTAAGTTTGCTGTGCTCAAGCACCCGAGAAATTGAGTTGTTCATACTGATCTGTTCAGTGTTTCATTTGGTTTCATCTCTTCTGATTGTCCTTGTGTCCTACATACTGATCCTTAAGGCCATCCTCAGGATAAACTCTGCAGAAGGCAGGTGCAAAGCCTTCTCCACCTGTGGGTCTCACCTGACAGTGGTAGTTGTGTTATATGTGACTCTCTCCTTCATGTACATGCAGCCCAAGTCCAGTCATTCCTTCAATTCTGATAAAATAGCCTCTGTGTTTTTCACTTTGGTAATTCCCATGCTGAATCCTATGATCTACAGTTTGAGGAACAGAGAGGTCAAAGGTGCCCTGTGTAGGATGTGGAAAAATCTGTGCAAATTCCCTATATAAAGTTTAATAGGCAATGCATATAAAACAAATTAGACTATAGACAACTGTTTATTACATGTGATTAACTGTTAGAAAGCAGTAATGGGTGAAAGGAATGCAAACTAGAAACATGTCTCTCATTTTCAACTTATAGATATTCAAGTATTGATCAACTTTGATTTGTCCTCAACTTTTAGGGCAAGACTGAAGTCCACATCCCTGTTCTCACGTTGCCAAATATTTATGTTGAAATTGAAGGGAAGTCTTTTTCACTGCATCTACCATTAAATAATCTTGTTTTCAAAGGTATGCTTGTGTCTTTTAATAAAATATTTCATGTGTGTGTGTATCACACAATATTTAAATACTAGTGCCTGTCATACTGGCATACTGACACATGGAAGATGACAGTGACTGTTCTGTGTGCTGGACATGTATACAGCAATAAAAAAATGCATTAAAAATATTGGCCTTCATGATGCTCTAACTCTGTCTCCTTTGTGGTTGCTGACACCTCAGATTTCTGTTAAATTATATGTAAACATGTATATGCTCAGGGAAGCAAAAATAAAAGTGTAACTGTTTTCAAGTAGCATAATTGTGTTAATTAAAAATCCAAAAGAATTTTCAAGCTAAAAAATTAGAAATAAAAGGTGAATTTTGCAAAATTGGTGGATACAAGTTCTGCATACCAAAAGTTCATTATGTTTCTATATACTAGAATGAAACAGGTAAAAATAAAATTTTAAACAATCCATCACACTTGAAAAAAAATCTGAAAAATACTCAAAGAAAAATCTAATGAGTGATTTGTGTGACATTATGGCTACAAATTATGGAAACATTATTGAGTTATTAAAGAAGACACAAATGCAGCAATATACTGTGCCAATTGGCTAGAGGAAATAAATGTGATGAAGTCAGTTCTCCCTAAATTTTCTTATAGATTTAATGCAATAACAAAATTCTTTTTTTAAATTTTAAAATAAAAGAATCTCTGTTTACTCTTGGTTCCTGAAATGGTCCATCTGATTCCATTTTTATAATAATATAATTATAGGATGTATAATTTTTTTAAGCATCTCTACATGTCAGAAGTTTCTATGCTTTATGTCATTTGAAGCTCACAACCAACTACCAAGGCACATATTTGCAGAGGGCATGTAAGAGATTAAACAGTGATTATACCTTGTATCATGAGGCTATGTAGTGAAATTTGAATCCAGATTTAAGTCCAAAAAATGGTCCTCCTTTAACACACATGACCTAGCAACAATTCAATCCTAGTGTCTACTCTATGCTAAGTGGAGAGAAACAATTGAATCCTTCCCAGAAGCTAAGCTTGAGGGACAATCAGAATTTCCTCATAGATATGTTCCCACCCTGTTCTGTGACCAAAGCAGTTACTTAAGCAGTAAAACCTTCCACTGGTCAATGTCAGTTTCACATCCTAGGACTTGGCCCTGGCCAGTGGGAAAGGAAGGCCCCTGCTTCTAATTATTCAAATTTGATCTCTGAGGAAACATGTCCAGAGACCCCCCCAGGAAACCCATAATCTTCTCTGGGTGACCTAAGGTTGGGGGACCAATTCCTGCAGGGGACATTTGTTCATCCACACCCAGGGGCAACCCTGTCTTCCAACAAGACATCTTTTACTCTGAAGGTTTAAAACACTAATGAAGCCATTGGGCCTTTTTCCCTCTCCCTGCCAAGAATAGGATCAGGTATGGACAACAAATTCCAATCCCTCACCCTCTGCCCTTCTCAGAGTAACCAGTAAACATGCAGACATGTGTCCTAAGGTGCATGCACTCAATTCCCTGAGGGATGGGACCCCTCCAATCTCCAGGCTCTCCTGGACCTAAGTCATTGAAAAATTCCATTTAAAAAAAAATTACTGAAGCTGGTATTAAAATTAATATGGAAATGCAAAGATCCAGGATAACCAGAGCAATATGTTAGAAGAAGAAAGAATCCAGAGGACTTCCATTCACAGATATCAATTCTTTTAATAAAGCTAGATTATTTTAAAAATTATGTCATCGTGCATGTATAGACAGACAGACCAATAAAATAAGTGAAAATCAAGTCTAAAGTAGAGGGGGGAGGGGAAGGGATGGGGAGAAAAATGAATGAATATGATATTAAGTGAAAGACCCTAGGTTCTCCAAAAGTTACACTGGTATATACAAATGGAAAAAATATTGACCTTTACTCAAAAGTACAGACATTTTATATGTTACATTTTTTTTCTTGGAATATGTGATACAGTTAAAGGATACAGCATATAAGCAAAAATGTGAGGTTGATTTCACACTTGGAAATCAATCTATGTAATTAATTTTGCTATAAGTTAAAAGAGAAGCTATAAAATAGGTTTACAATAAAATTAAACACCCATTTGTAATAAACTGTCTAGCAAAGTAAAATAGAAGAAAACAATTTTATGAACAGTATCTACAAAATTTCTACACATAGGGAGAGAATGAATAGTTAGAGCACAGAGAATTTTTAGGGCAGTGAAAATGCTCTGTATGATATAATTATGGATGCATGTCATTACATTAAAAAAAAAAAACTATATAAAACTTCTAACGTAATACTGTAACATTGAAAATTGTGTCCTGAAATTGGTCCCAGGATCAGGATACCCAGTCTCACCATTAATATTTAGTATGTATTGAACATAGTAGTTGGTTCTTGATAATAAAGGGAAAAAAATGAGATATTAAAACAGAAAATCACATACTGCCAATTTTTTCTAAATTTGGTATATGTTATGATTAACTATATAGTGAAAAACCCATGCATAATTTATTAAAAATGGTAAGTGAATTTAACAAAATTACTGGATACAAAAAGAACTTAGAAAAATCAACTTTATATATGGTACCAACTACAAATTAGAAAATAAAATTTGAGGAAATTTTTAAAAATGACAAAACCATAAAAAATGAAACCTAATTTAGGAATGAATATAACAAAAAATATTTAAGCCCTCAGCAATTGTAGGTATAAAAAATTTAACAATGCATTTAATAGAGATAAATCAATGTAAACTGATAACACATTTGTCCATGGAATGGAGGACTTATTATTGTAACAAAGTTTACAATCTTTAGATTGATTTATAGGTTCAGTATAATCCCAACATAAATCCTTTCTCCCTCCCTTGCCCCAGCTTCCTTTCTTTTCCCGCTTTTCCTTCCTTCCTTCCTTTCTTCCCTTCTTTTTTCTTCCTTTTAGAACCTCGGAAGCTTATTGTAAAATTTATTCAGGAAGGCAAAACACCACAAATAGCAAAGATAATCTTGAGGAAAGAGAATAAAGTTGCAGAAGCTACATGACCAGATACTATGACCTGTTATAAAGCTTTAATAATTAAAGAAACACTTTCCTGAGGACAGACAGACTGAGCTATGGAATGACTCCAGAAACAGATCCACACATTTATTGTTACCTGACTTAAAACAGAGGTATCACTATTTTCCAAAAGAGAAAGGTCTTTTCAATAAATGCTATTAGGTAATTTGTATATTTATTTTGAGAAAAATATAAAAGAACCTGAGCACCTACCCATACCCTATACAGAATCAGTCCTACCTAGATAAATGTGAAAGGTAAACAATAAACATTTTAGAGGAAAACAGTGAGAAATCTTTGTGATATTGGAATATGTACAAATTTTAAAACAGAACACACAAAGCAATAACTATATAAAATTTTTAAAAATTAATTGAACTGTTTTAAGAAATTCTATTCATCAAAAGTAATAATGTGGAAAGGGAAACTCTCATTGGGAGAGGATATTTTTATTAGATGTACAGAATCAAACACGTATATCTCAGAGTGGGCCCATATGTAAAAGATAAAAATAACTCTTACAAATCAATAAATATTTGGCATGAAATACTACAAAAAGATGACACAATACATGAACAAGCACGTCTCAAAAGAAAATATCTAAATGACCATTAAACTTGTGAACACGTTTTTAATTTCATTCAGGATAGGATAATGCAAACTGAAACCACAGTGACACACGTACACTTCACCCCAAAGGGCTAGAAACAAAATAATGGAAAACATCAAACCCTGACAAGGATGCTGAGCGATCATAACTATTTTCACTGCTGGTATGAATGCACCTTGATATAATTACTCTGGAAATACATTTGGCAGTATTTGCTGCTCTGAATAAGAGTATCCCATGACTCAGCAATTTCAGTGTAAGTAATGCAGCCAAATAGAAATAACATTTACGACTAAGTCAATCTAGATTGAATATTGATGTTGATAAAAGTAATGTAGGAGTAGCTGTCTTTGGGGGGGGTTGTTTTGTATTTTATCTGTGAGTGCTTCATTTCTGTTTTATTCACTAGTTTGTTTTATTTTTTTAGATTCTACATATAAATGATACCATACAATATTTGTCTTTCTCTGTCTGACTTATTTCACTTAGCATAATACCCCCCAAGTCCATCCATGGACTTGTTGCAAATGGAAAAATTTTATTTTTAATGGCTAAGTATTATTCCATTGTGTATATATATATCCATTTTTATCCATTCATCTGTGGATGGAAATGCAAGTTGCTTCCATATCTTGGCTATTCCATAATATTGTTATGAAGATCAGAGTGCATGTATCTTTGCAAATTAGTGTTTTAATTTTTTTCAGATATATACCTAGAAGTGGAATTCCTGGATCATATGGTAGTTCTATTTTAAAAAGTTATTTATGAAGTATGCTTTTGTTAATATGTACATTACACTTCAGGAATAAGTTTAAAACACCACAAATAAGGGGAAAGGAGCTACACATATATATTGTTTCCCCTTGTGAATTTTTAAAACAATACAAGAACTGTTCAAATATTTCTCCATTATGTCAGCAGCCATAAAGTCATCAAAGCCATTGCATTAATAGGAGAAAATGAAAGGCTGCAAGAGAAACTAAAATGCCTGTCTTACAGACACAGTGGTGTGATTCCAGATCTCTGAGCTGCAGCAGAAAAGACTTAACCTAAGAGAAGCTGCGGAAAGGTATCTACCAAAACTTTATTTGTATAGGAATATAAAGATACTCTGTATAATTTCCAGATATCCCATTGACTTTGTTTAAAACTTAAAATGCTTCAGGTGTAATTAACAAATTATATCTTTTCTCCTCTGTGAGAGTCTCAAAGGAGCAAAGAAACCCATATATTCTTCTCTGGGCCAGTACCATGTTGTAAACATCTTTATTATGATTTTTGATGGAAGTTAGGCATTTACTTTGATATGGTAAGTTTGTAATCTTTGGTAAAGAAATATCTCTAAAAATGGACCTAGCATTATTAAGAAACTAACAAGACCTTGAGATTTTTATAATTATTTTCTTTCACTTGGATCCTTAATCAAGAGGTCAAATATGATATTGTCATTTTTAGTTAGTGGGTTTGTTTCAGCATTTCAGATATGCCATGTGTTTCCCAAATTTACCAATATCATTGAAAGGATCAATGTCATTTGAAAGTTACTATTTTTGTTGTTGAAGGGAAGGCCAAAGTAAAATATTAAAGCATCCATCACACCATAATGTCTGATTAGTATTTGAAATGCCATCATATTGTCCCTTGAATGACTAAATGCACATCTAAAGGAGATTGGAACTAAGATTAAAATCTATACAAATACAGATTTAAGCAAAAAACAGTCCTTTCAAAATTATAAAAGAGGAATGTGTATTTTGCCTAAAATTATGGTGTCTTTACCATTCTTTTTTTAGTAGTTCTTAGTAAAACTCCCTTTATTCCTTCTCAAAAATTACTTTGGTGTTTAAATATATCGATTTAGATATATATTTTTGATCTCTCATTGTAGAATACATTTACTGTCACTTATTTTAGTGTTGAATGTGTATTTGGTGCACAGGGCAGGGATGGAAATTATTTAACCTCTCTAATCTCTCTCCTCAGCATAGCTTTACAGTGATGGTCCAATGCTAAGCCTTGCCTGTTGTATTTTGTACATGTTTCAAGAATCTTGAGAGAAAAAAAGATTTAAAGGTTCAGAACCAGACCATCTTCACTAATCATGTAAAATAATATAAGTAGAATTTTTTTTTTCATTTAGTGCTTTACACAGAACTCTAAGGATGGTGAGAAAAATATTTCACAATTTTCTCACATACAAGGAGACTGGTACTTATTAGCATGGATTTAGAAAAGAACACACTTCCTAACCTCATTTATCCAACCAGTTGAGATTTGTACATAAAAATTTATATAATTTTATATCCACTGAAATTTGTCCCCAAACGGATTGTCTCTTGTTAATTAATTCAGTGTTCCTGAACAAGCCACAATAACCTGCTTTCTGTCTCTGTGGATTTGTCTGTTCTGGGTATTTCACAGGATGCATATGTGCAATATGTAGCTTTTTATACTTGGCTTCTTTCACTTAGCACAGTGCTTCAAAGGCTCATGGATGGTGCAGCATGTATCAGTATCTCTTCCCTTTTATGGCTCATTCATATTACATTGTATGGATATATCATATTTACTCATTACTAGATGGACACCTATGTGGTTTCTACCTTTTGACTATTATGAAAAATGTTGCAATGAACATTTATGTACATGATTTTGTAGGAGCACGTGTGGTTTTCAGAACTTTGAGGCACATATCCAGGAGTGGAATTGCTGGGTCACAGTGGCAAATCTATGGTTAATTTATAGAGTGCCAAATTATTTTCATAGTGGCTACACCATTTTACATTCCTCAAAACAATGGGTAAAGGTTCTAATCTCTCCACACCCTTGTCAGCATTTGCAATTTTTTTTTTAAATAGCCATGGTGGGAGGGGTGGTATGAAGTGATATTTCATTGTGGCTTTGATTTGCACTTCCCTAATGACTAATAGTGTTGGATATCTTTTCATGTGCTTATTGTCCATTTGTGTATCTTCTGTGACAAATTTCTATTTAAGGTCTTTGCCTGTTTTCAAATTTGGGTCATTAAGTCTTTTGGTTGTTGAGTTATAGAAATCCTTTCTATACTCTGTATACTAGATTCTCATCAAATATATGATTTGCAATTTTTTTCAATTGTGTGTGTCACATTTTTAATTCTTTGAGAATGTCCTATGCTGCACAAAGTTTTGTTTTGTTTTGTTTTGTTTTAATTTTGATTAAGTCCAATGTATCTATGTTTACTTCTGCTGTTTGTGTTTTTGGTGTCATGTCTAAGAAACCTGTCAACAGCTTAGCTGAGCAGGGGGAGAGAGAGAATTAAGGTGCCATGTGTTGGGCTAGCCAATTAAACCAGCAAGCCATAAATAAAAGATGTAAGACTTAAATCACTTATTACAATGATAATCTCAGATATATCTCATGAAAGTTAACAATTATTTTGATATTCATTTCCAGTATGTTTCCCAAATGGCTTGGATGCACAAATGCACTTTGACAGTGTTGAATGAATTCATCCTAATAGGATCACGGACCTCCCTGATCTGCAGGCTCCATTGTTTGGACTCTTCCTCATTGTATACATGGTCTCAGTGGTGGGTAATCTGGGCTTGATCATCCTCACCAAGATAGACTTCAAGGCTACAAACACCCATGTATTTTTTCCTCAGACACCTGGCTTTCACTGATCTTGGCTATTCAACAGCTGTGGGGCCCAAAATGCTAGTCGACTTGGCTGTAGATGAGCATGCAATCTCTCATAACTGGTGTGCCCAGCTGACTGTCTTTGGTGTGTTTATCATCAGTGAACGTTTCATTCTGTCTGCAATGGCCTATGACCACTATGTGGCCATCTGTAACCCCCTGCTCTACACAGTCATCATGTCCCAAAGATTATGTCAGGCACTTGTAGCAATCTTCTATCTCTACGGTGTCTTTTTGTCTTTGCTGACCATCATAAAAATTTTTACTTCATTGTTTTGTGGCTATAATGTCATTAGGCAGTTCTACTGCGACTCTCAGCCACTGATATCTTTGCTCTGCACAGAGACATGAAGATTAAGTCGATAATTCTGATCCTTTCAGCTTTTAATTTGATTTCATCCCTCCTGGTAGTCCTTGTGCCCTATAGTTTGATCCTGGTCACCATCCTCAAGATGAACTCTGCAGAAGGCAGGCACAAATCTTTCTTCACCTGTGGGTCTCACCTGACAGTGATAGTCATATTCTACAGTACTCTATTCTTTATGTATGTGAAGTCCAAATCCAGTGATTCATTTGATGCTGATAAAATGGCCTCTTTATTTTATACTTTAGTAATACCCATGCTAAATCCTATGATCTACAGTTTGAGGAACAAAGAGGTGAAAACTGCCTGACTTAGAACCTGGAGAATGTGTGCAATTATTCTACTTAAAATTCACTGTAGGATATGCTAACAGTAAATTATATATTCATCTATGTATACTATAACCGGCATTGTTTTAGCTCCGTAATGTTACCTCTATGGGATAAACAAAAATCAATGTATGATAAGCATATAAATAAAGAAAATGATTTATTATTTTCAAACCAAAGTATATCACAGGTGACTAATTCCTGCTCATACTTCAGATATCTACCCATATCTAGTTTCCAGTCCAAATGACGTGTCATTCCTACATGTTCTCACACGTAGCCTGTTTACTATATAAAGAATAGATGTATGAAATTATCATATATTATTGACTACAATGAAGAAAGTAACAAAAAAAAAGTCACAACATGGATTTGTGACAAATAAAGTGACCTAAAATGCAACAAAACAATTTACAGCAAAATAACACAGTAAAATATGCACAGAAAATATTACATTTTTGCAGACCACATTGATCATGCTGGGTATATATCAAGCATAGTAGAATATGTGTCAAGTTAGACAAGAAGAGTTGGAGTGAATATTGGACATAATGGAAGAATAAGAAATACTGAAATATAACACAGGCAAATGTAATGAAAGAGAAGACCTAAAGAGATCATGACAATACAATATAAAATGAGAATGGGAAGTGTAAGTAACTAATTTATCTCTCTATCTTCAAAAAGAAAAAAAAAGAAATTAATGAAAAAATAATTGAAGGAAATCACACTTCATACACATAATGCATTATTACTTTGAGTTCATTCAATCATTTAAATAATGTGATAGGACATTGTTTAAAATGTCTCAATTATCACCCATTTGTGGAGACCATTGTAGATGGGAGGAATATTGACAAGGTTGTTGTATAGATAAAATAAAGAAATCCATTTGCCTGTGGGATTGTATTTGTAAAGATACTCAGAGAAACAGATTCAAAAGAAGATTCATACATATATATATGTATACATAGAGAGAGATCAGGGGACCTCAGCATTTACTCTTTAGGACATTCAGCTAATTAGATGAAGCACACCTCTATTCAGGAGGATAACTGGCTATACTAAAATTCTATTGATTTAAATGTTAACAAAATCTTTAAAAAAAAAATCTTCACAATGACGTCTAGACTGATGTTTGACCAAATGACTGGGCACCACAGCCTGGCCAAAGGGATGCAGAAATTAACTATCAAAGCAGAAAAAACAGAAAGTTAATAAAGAGTAAAAAGTAGGAATGCAATCTAAATCACCTACTGGTAAAAACAAATTGTTCTGTACTATTAATAAATCCACCCTTTCCTTTGTAATCTATTATGATTTCAGTGCTTCAGGGACAATCAAGAAAGTGCTTGGCATTCCCTGAGGGAGGGTCTCATGGGGTGAAAAAGAACCCATAAATTGATCTCACTACGTGTGTCATGAAACACGTGGGGAAGCCAAGGCAGAGGTCTCGTCACAGGTAAACAGGTAGTACATTCCATATTGGTGCCATATTTTACCAATATCCAGACAGCTTGGTGACTTGCAGTAGAGTGCTTATTCTATGACAAAGCACAGTAAAACATAAGGATGTCTGATTCACTTCCGTGTGCACCCTGCCTTTGATAATGCATGGAGCAGAACAGGACGGCTTCCCTTTTCCTTCAGATTGATGTACAAATATTTTCACAAAGGCTAATGAGCATCTTTGAAATGTCAGTGCCGTATTGTTTATGTAATATTTAAGTTTTATATACATACTTAGTCATATGAAGAAGAAAGTTCAAAACTGAGGGACAAGAAAGCCTAACTAAAGAGTCAGGAATAAAAAAATTAAAATCATGGCAGAATTAAGAAGCCACAGGTGGTCAGTTTCTAGTTTGATGTCCTGTCAAATCCTTAGTCAATTAGTGACTCTAGGCACTTCTTATTCCTTTCTCAAAAATATTGTATATTTAATG
This sequence comes from Camelus dromedarius, assembly GCF_036321535.1. Classification (NCBI taxonomy): domain Eukaryota; kingdom Metazoa; phylum Chordata; class Mammalia; order Artiodactyla; family Camelidae; genus Camelus; species Camelus dromedarius. The sequence goes on along the minus strand of NC_087470.1, from coordinate 9,116,419 downwards.
AATATTGAAATCAATGTATAAGTGTGAATTTTTCTGATCTCTTGTTTAGCACAAAGGGAGTTTCCACCTTGCACTGAGATGTGAAAAGCAACTTTCGGAAGCTAGGAGATTTTGAGTGCCCAGGGTTACAGTGATGGTATAATGTTCAGTTTCCAGTGCAATCAGACAGAAAGCACATAAAATTTTCTCAAAGAATATAGCTTTAAAAATAATAATCAGGTAATCAACACAGATAGTAAACTATGAAAAGTTAATTTGATACCTTCCATACAACTCTGTTGCTGGTAAGGAAAAGTTCTTCAACCCTCCCTTATCTTACAGAAAACTCAGCACTTATCAATGTGCTTTGTTTCTGTAGCCTTTCATCATAACATGGATATACCACAAATAGTGAATTATATTCAACAATGCAAATGTACAGCTCAGTAACATACACACATAGTAAAACATATGCATGCAAAACATTCCATCGTTGCAGAATGTATGGCTTATATGAAGCACGTTGGAGTATATGTCAAGGTAGACAAGAGAAATTTGATAGGGTATTGGGCATGATGGGAAAACAAGGAATATTGGAATGTAATGAATACAGACATAATGAAAAAGTCCTAAACAGACAGATGATGATGATTCAGTATGGACTTAAAATGAGAAACAGAAGTAACTAATTCCTCTCCCTAGAGTTAAAAAAGAAACATCTTACATCTACACAACTTATTATTATTTTTAGCTCATTTACATTTTTTAACTCATGCAGTAGGACAGTGATTAAGCACATTTCACATCACCTAATTCAGAGGACCATTGCAGTCACAGGGGAATGCTGACAGGCCTCTGATGGATAGAATCTAATATTCCAGATGCCTGTATGGCTGTATTAAAGTACACCAGAGAAGTGGAATATATATGGGGGCAGAGAGAGAGAGATTTTAAGATTATACGATGTGGTTGTGGGGCCTGGCAGATAGCAAGAGTGGATGCTGAGCAAAAGTGTGGGAAACTGAGGCAGAATGTCTTTCTGGCAATCTGGAAGCAGAATTCCTTTTTCTTTAGGGGTTCTAAGTCTTTACTCTTGATAGAAAAGGACCCATCCACATTCTGGAGGGAAGTTGGCTGTACTCAAAATCTACTGCTTTTAAAGTTAATCACATCTGAAAAATATCCCCATAGCTACATCTAGACTGATGTTTGGCCAAACAACTGGGCAGCATAGTCTAACTACATGGACAGAAAATAAATAAACATCAGAGTCAGGAAGAAAAGAAAATCAATCAGGAGTAAAAGGTAGAAATGTAACACACATACAATAATATACCTAACTCACTGGTGTGTAAAACTGTTCTGGACTACTGATAAACACACTCTCCCTTGCCCTCTGTTGTGATTTCAGTGCTTCAGGGACAATCAAAAATTGCTTGGGGTCTCCTCAGGGAGAGTCTCAGAGGGTGAAAAGAATGAATAAATTGATCTCACTATGCACCTTATGAAGCACATTGGGAAGCCACGTCAGAGGTTCCATTACAGGTAAACAGTATATTTCATGTGGCATCATATTGTACCTGTATTTTAATAGTTTGGGTGACATTTGCAAGATAACATTTTTATTCACTGACAGAGCACAGCAAAATATGAGGACTTCTATTTCCATGTACATCCTACTATTAATAATGCCTGAGCAGAACAGGACTTCCCCCCTTTCCTTCAGATTAATGTTCAAATATTTTCACAAATGCTAATGAGCATCTTTGAAATGTCAGTGTCATGTTGTTAATTTAATATTTATAGTCTATATAAATAATCATCTGAATAAGAAAGGACAAAACTGTGGGTCAAGAAAGGCTAACTAAAGAGCCAGGAATAAATAACAAAAATTATGGCAGAAATATGAAGCTGCAGGTGTTCAGTTTCCTGTTTGATGTCTTTCTAAATCTTTAGTTAGTTGGTAACTGTGGCTCTTCTTATTTTTGTCTCAAAATATTTTAATAATTAATATGAAATTAAAACAATCTATAAATGTGATATTTTTCCTGAAATTTTGACGAACAAAATGAGTACTTCCATCTTACATTGATATGAAAAATAACTTTTGGTGTTCAGAAAACTTTTAAGTATCCAGTTTTAAGGTGATGGTCCAATATACAGCATGTTCGGTTTCCAGTGGAATTTGAAGGAAACACATTCAATTTTCTCAAAAGATACATAGCCTTAAAAAGAATAATCAGATAATCAACACAGGTCATAAAGTATGAAAATGCAATTTGATGCTGTCCATAGATGTCTAAAAATGGTGCAAGTAATGGTAACGTTCCTTATTTTACTGGAAAATCAGCATTTAATATAATTTTTCTTTAGTTTTCCATCATTGTACTCAAACAAGATTTATATTGCTTCTTATTTCTTTGATTTAAATATTTTTAAGAGAAGTTCAGTATTTCTGACATGAAGAGGTAAGCACATGGGGATAGGATATCAGACACTCACAACCTTATAAGCCATGTTTTATTTGAGAAAAATGTGGGTTTTCTGTAAACGTATAGGTATAGATATATAACTGAATGCTGTTAATGCTGTGTTTTTCTATTGTCTTTCTTATAGCTCACTAAAAGACACCGGACACATATTTTCCTTGTAACCAGAATCAATTCCCTTTTTCTTTTTCCTTCTTCCTTTTTTTCCTTCTTTCTTTTTCTTTTTCTTTCCTTTCTCTTTCTTTTGAAACGCTGATAGTCAATTTTTTAAACCACTAATCACTTTACTCTACCCTGCCATCCTCCTTCTATTCTTGTATTTTTTTAATTAGCAGCTTATTAGGGATATTCATATACTTTTTTACCATTTTTTTAAAAAATTAGTCTATATCTGTATTTATATCTATCTGTACCTGTCTATGTAAGTGTTTGTAAATCTTGGCCTTACTGACATTTTGGTTTTGATAAAACTTTGTTGTCATGTGTGGGGGTCTAGTCCTAATGTAGCAAGACAAATGGCAGCATCACTAGATTCCAACCATCAGATGCCAGTAGCTCCCCCTTTCACTCACTCTACTTGTGGCAACCAAAATGCCTCAAGAGATTACCAGATGTTCTTTGGGCTACAAATCATCCCCAATTGTAAAAACACTGATCTATTTCTGTCTCCAACCCTATCTCTATTATCAATGGCAATCTATCTATCTATCTATCTATCTATCTATCTATCTATACATCATCATTGTTATATATGTTTATTGTGGCAGGCCAGTTTATTTTAAAATTCCAGAATTGGAAATTTGGATTTATCATATTTGTTCTAGCTCTGCATCCTAAAACACTACCAGCTGATACCACATGACAGCTATTGACTGTGCTGATGTCTTTATCCAGAGTAGGCTTTCTGATAAAACTGGATGGAAAAACACAATGGAACAGTGCTGAGTGAATTCATTCTCATGGGCATCACAGACTGCCCTGAGCTGCAGGCTCCGTTATTTGGGCTCTTCCTCGTCATCTACATGATCTCAGTGGTGGGCAACTTGGGCATGGTCATCCTCACCAAGGTGGACTCCAGGCTACAGACACCCATGTACTTCTTCCTCAAACATCTGTCTCTCACTGATCTGGGCTATTCAACAACTGTGGGACCCAAAATGTTAGTAAGTTTTGCTGTGGATGAAAATACAATCTCCTATTATTTTTGTGCCACACAAGGAGCTTTCTACATTATGTTCATCATTAGTGAATTTTTCATTCTGTCAGCAATGTCCTATGACCGTTATGTGGCCATCTGTAACCCTCTGCTCTACACAGTCATCATATCACAAAGGGTGTGTCAGGTGCTGGTGGCAGTCCCCTATCTCTATAGCACATTTGTGTCTCTTCTAGTCACCGTAAAGGTATTTACCTTCTGTGGCTACAATGTTGTCAGTCATTTCTACTGTGACTGTCTTGCCTTGTTATCTTTGCTCTGCTCAGATACGCAGGATATTGAATTGATTATTATGATTTTCTCAGTGTTTAATTTGATTTCATTGCTTCTGGTGGTTCTTGTGTCTTACCTGTGTATCCTTGTAGCCATTCTCAGGATGAACTCCACTGGGGGTCGGCACAAGGCTTGGTCTACCTGTGGATCCCACCTGACAGTGGCGACAGTCTTCTGTGGGACTTTACTCTTTATGTATTTGCAGCCCAAGTCCAGACATTCCTTTGACACTGACAAAGTGACTTCTATATTCTATACTCTCAGTATCCCCATGTTGAATCCCTTGTTCTATAGCTTGAGGAACAAAGATGTAAAATATACTGTCCATAAGATATGGAAAAAAATATGCAATATCTTTTCTTAAATTCATTTTAATGTTCCTCTGAATTAGGCTATGAACATTATGAAGCATTGTTTTGTGCCCTCTCAGAGGGGAAAGCAAGGATAAATGAGATCAACATATATTTAGAGATTGTCTTCTATGCAACAGCCGTACTTCTAAGTGCTCTAAATACATTAGTTAATGAGCAATAAATATCTTTTCCTTCTTTGATGGAAGAAATGTATCATAAACATAATAATTAGGTAACTTATTGCTACAGTATAATGGGTTAGGGAGTCCCATTATATGGGTTAGACTATAGCCACAGGCAAAGAGTGTGGGTATGATTCACAGGAGGGAAAAACATTAGCTGGTACACACAGGGAGTTAAAGTGACTTGTGTTATTCTCAAGTATTAGAATAAAAGTTCCAGTGCCTGCATATTAGTGTGTATGTATGTTTGCTTTCCTGTAAGCACACACTTTCTGCTTAGCCTTCATTCGTTTCTATAGGATGGGTTAAAACACACTTGATGTTAGTTTCAAGGAGGCTCAGTGTATTGTGTTAATTTGAAGTCATCTGAATTTGCTCAAATGTCTCCTTCCCACAAGGGGATCTTTGTGTTCTGCTCTTGTCTCATCAGTACCATTACTTTCACATATGAGCCTTAAATAGTCGATTTACTCAACATACTTGGCATTTTGGCAACCCAGATCAACACAGCAGCTAAGTTTGTCTAAATCAGTCCATTTGTCTATAAAAAATGGATATACCAATTGAGTTCTGTTTCTTGTGGTTTGCCATAGAAGCTTCCTGGGTTTTTACTTTTTGTTTTTCTTATCAACTGATCTTGATTCCTAACCACTTGCTTTTGTTTAATGGATTGTTACCTTTTTTTTTTAAAGCTTTCTGAAAAATAAGAATAATTCTTGTTATGTTCCAGTTGTTTTTCTCTTCTTGTGTATGAGGTCTCCTCTGGGATAAATTGGGGTGTTGCCTCTCTTTAATTTGGCTGCCTTTCCACAAATTTGGTTTGAATGAGGGTCACTATGTTTTGATTAAGATTCTTTATTTGACTACATCAGTTTGATGACCCTACTTGGAAGAAGCAAAATGAGATGATTTCATGATTTGGATGATACTATATTTCTAGTGAATGTGTAGTGTAATATGCAGTCATTTATAAAGTTGTCATGTCTTTTGGACATGCTTCCTACATGACCCTTATTACATTCTCTTATTTTTTGTTCATTTTATTACTTTTTAACATTCAGTAGACTTATTTACATCATAGAGATAATGAACTGTTTTCTGAGTTCATCATCATGGAATAAAATTATCAGTGAAGCCAATCAAATTTGAATAAAAACAATTCACAAGGTTATATAGTGAGTGAGGTAAATATTATTGGCATCTTTACAGTTTATTTCTAATTATAAAGAAATATATATATATATATACCTAAGTATGAGCTATGCATACATAAACAGTTAAAAAATATCTTTCCTAGATTATTTATCTTGTACACAAATACAGTACAATGTTAAAATATATGGATATGAAAATACAAACTTGAATAAACACAGCCCAATATCTCACTTCTAAAATTAATAATGAGGTATCTTTGATTATCCCTCAGATTATAAAACAAAAAGAAAAAAAGTATTAAGATTTACATATTTTGAAACTATATTTCATTCATTCAAAAATGAGTCTTTATTTCATTACCAAGTAGATACACAACTTATATCAGAAAATATTATATTTTCTATAGAATATTAAATGTAAAAATCAGGAACTGGTGCATAACATAAAAAGTCACTCAGCCTCATTATTCAGTAAATAATTTTCATTTAAATTTCAATGAGATAACACTATATTCAACTAGAATATCTAGTTGTCTGTGTGTGGAGAAACTACAAATTTCATACATTATTGATAGAAAGCAAAATGGTATATAAATATTTTAAACCATTTGATTTAAGATTCACTACCTTAAAAATTAAACATGACTCTAACATAATATTTAGCTATTCGACTGGCCCGTATTTACCCACAAGATATGAAAGCACATTTTATTACAAACACATGTATGCAAATGTCTGTATAAGCTTTCTTTATAGCAGTCAGACACTGGAAACAATCTAAAAATTGATCCACTTGAGAGTGGGATATCCAAGCAAGTGAATACCACATAGCTATAAAAAGTAGTAAATTATTGATACACTGAAAATATGGATGGCTCTCAAAATTATTATGCAAAGGAAAGGATGCTGACTTAAAATAGTAAATAATCTAAAATTAAATTACAAAAAAATCTAAAAAGCACGCATCTGTAGTTGTACAAAGCAGATCAAATAAGAAATCTCAGAATGTACAAAAAAAAAAAAGGCATAAAAGGCATACATCTTGGAAAAGAAGAAGTAAGATGATCTGTAACTGCAAACAACATGCTGTTGAATAGAAAATCTCAAGGAATTCTCCCCACAAAGTGAGTTCAGCAAGATGTTAATTCACATATGTATACAAATAACATGCAGAAATCAAAATAAATATATATATACTTGCATATACATGTACCACTTACAATCACACAAGTATAATGAAATAGTAAGAAACTCAGAAAATGTGCAGGATATGTATGCAGAAAAGTATGCTGATTAAATAAATCAAAGATCTGAATGTACTGTAAGATATACTGAGTTTGTATATTAGTAGAATATTTCCAGGAGGGGAAGAAAAATTGGAGTAGGAATTGCACAGAATGGAATAAATGAAATGCTGCAACATGCAATTAAGGAAAAAACATATCAAAAGAGAATTTGTAACTAGTCAAAGATGGCAACACACTATGAATTGAAGAAAAATAAGTAACGAATGCCTGCTTCAGAGGGAAGGAAAACAACAAAAACAACTAAAATCAAGGAGATAACAGGTCACATTTCCCTAATGCATCATTTTTACTCTATTTAAATTTTTCAAAGAATGTAATAGGACGGAGTTTGACACTTCTCCACCGTGTTACCCACTTGAGGAGACCTCTGTGGGTTCGGGCGCTCTTGATAATCTGGTCCTAAACATCTAACCATTTACTCAAGAGTCCTGTGTGGCACAAATGGAAAGTTAACTAAGAGTGAAAAATAGGAATTAAACAAATAATAAACTTACTCACTGGTGAATACAAGTTGTTCTTGACAATTTTTGAACCACTGCCAGGCATTTTGCTGTGCTGTCCTATGCTTTAGGGATAATCAACAAATTGCTTGGCATTTCCTCAGGGAGAGTCTCAAAAGGTGAACAAAATATATAAATTGTTCTCAATATGTCATGTTAAGAAACACATATGGGAGTCAAGACAGAGGCTTTATTAAAGGTAAAAATGATAGCATATTTCATATGGGACCGTATGTTACCGATATCCGCACTGTCTCAGTGATGTTTTGCAAAGTTCCACTCTAATTCCACGGCAAAGCCAAAGAGAAATGTGACCATTTCTGATTCAGTCCTGTTTTCTTTCTAACAACAATAATGCTCTCAAACAAGAATAGGAACTCTTTCTTTTTTTCTTCTTAATTGTTGAATACTGTCACATGGGTAGAGAGGCTTAATGCTCATATGCCTCTTTGAATCACTATCCTATTGTTTGTAAAATATTTCTTTTAAGTGATAGGGAAAGGGTACAGCTCAGTGGTAGAGTGCATGCACAAGGTCCCGGGTTCAATCCCCAGCACCTCCATCAAAAAAGAGAGGCATGAAATTTTTATAATTGCCAAAATTAAGAAACCGCAGGTATTCAGTCTCTCATTCTGATGTCCTTCCAAATACTTTTTTAGTGATGCTGGACTGTTTTTGTGATCCTTGCAAAGGTAACTTCACTTTTAATGGTCATTTAAATAACCATAGAAAGATAATTCTCACTTGATAACTTGATGAGGAAAAAAGAGGTTGCCCCCTCACACTGAGGTGGGAAAAGCTTTTTTGGGACACTAGGAGCCTTTTAAGTACCCAGTTTTATGATAATGGTGCAATGTTCAGCATATGATCCATTTTCTAGTGAGACCTGACAGAAACCAGATATAATTCTCTCAAAGAGTATAGCTTCAAAAAAATAAAAACTGAAAATTCAACAGATATACTAAACTGTGAAAGAACAATTTGGTTTTTTCCATCAAACTCCAAAGCCAGTGTGGGAAAATGATCTTATCTTCCCTTACCTTATGGGAAAATTGGTACTTACCACGTGCTGTTTGCTTTTTTAGCCTTCCATGATAGTAAAGAGAAACAATATGAAGGAAGCCAAAAAGAAAAAAAAAGCAAAAACCAAGATTTATCCTCCTCTTTATTGAGTTTAATATTTCTCTAATAATACAGTCTACTGATGCACATTTCCAGGTTTCTAATATAAAAAAGGTATGTGCTTCAAGGCAGTGTAGAATAGCAGGAGGTCACAAATTTAGAAGCAACATTTTCAGTAATTTAGCATAAATTGCATGTAATTACCTTTATATTTAATGTGGTGAAATTCTATGTTTTTGTCTGCATAGAGTGCACTCAGAGACTCTTTTTATTTTATTTAAAAAGAATAATTTCTATTCCTTAAAAAAAGAGAGAAAATAAAAAACAAACAATAACAACAAAAACCCAGGAGCCCTGATGGCTGAAAGTTTTAAACCAAAAATCTTACTTTATCTTACTTTAACATGTGATTCACCTCCTACTCTGCTATATAATTTTTTATCTGTGGGTTTTTAGGGTATTTTAGATACATTTCATGCCATTATATACATGGTTACCTGCCTTCTGTGCTTTATCATAGTTTGAAAGAGTCCCTGTGGGCTTAATGTGCAGAAGGATTTCAAATCACATATAGGAATCCATGTATGTCTCATCTTTGGTGCATTTTATCTTGTCTCTATGGTATCATGCATCATCATGATTTTAAACATTTTTTTTCTTTAAAGTATTGTATCCCATAATCCAAAGGGAATTTTTACAGAAGTTCACTATGTAAAACCACTGCTAGTGAACTCTTTTCCTCCCAGTTGGCCCAATTTCTTCAGAGTTCCCTAGTTTCTTGCATGACATAGTGCTTCTGATTTGTTACATACAAGGTAGTATATTTCAATCTTAATGAAAATGCTGCAAGGGGAAAAATATTTTAAGCAAATTTATATCAAAATAACTTGCATTAAAATGCTGGTAAAATGGATTAAAATTAGAAGATAAGCGATCCCAACTCAATTGTTCAAGTTTAGTCGTGAAATAGGGGTAGGGTAGGGACTGGGGTAAGTTGCATTTGTTACAGCCTACCAATTCCACACTACCCATCACTATAGCCCTGCCAAAGACCTTGCAGTCCAGAGAATGAATTTAGATATAAAACCTTTTCCAGGAGAGTTACTATCACTACTAAAAAAGAAAAAAAAGAAACTATGTACTTGATATTTGAGAAATATTTTCAGGTAACAGAGACTCATTGAACCATGGAATCTTTATCCTTCCCAACAACCCTGCAAAATACTTTGCTTTATATAGGAGAATAAACAGTTTTAGATAATTTACATTATTTGCCCCAATTAACCCTTTGTCTATACCACACATAAAGGTACTGCAGAAATTGTATTTACACACACACATTTCCCAGTATGTTTCACCATATAAACAAAAATAATCCCCACTGTGACCCATTACACTTTCCTTATTCATACACTTATCTGTAACTGCCAAGGGCGCTAACTCTTCAGCCAGTACCACCTGAAGGTATCAGATCTTTCATAGGACTATGTTTTGAGTAGTGGGTTAAATGAACTTTTGGAATTTGTGGTTTGAAATTTTTATTATATAATTGGCATATGTATTATGTTCTATTATTGATACATTTTATAAATGTCATTATGTGATTGTACCATATAAGTAGTAAAAGGAAAATTTTAAAGAATAGTTAAATAACTGCCCGTATATTTAATACCTGAAGCTTTAACATTGTTTTATTGTGTTTTCCTTTTTGCTTTGTTATCCATATTTATGTAACTCTCTCTGTCTAGATATCTATATGCATACCATCAGGGTTTCTCAACCTTGATACTATTGTGACCACTGGCTGAATATTGTTACAGTTTGGATAGTGGCTACTGTAAAATACTGAACAGCTTAACTGGACTCAAACCATTAGATATTATCTGAGGAGTAAAATCACTCCAGTAGAGAACCACTGATGTATTTCCATATTTTTTTCGATCTCTAGATTTTGATGTCCAGTAGATGAATTTATTTTCAAATATTCTAACCTGGAACATTTAAATGTATCATATTCACACTAGCTTTGCATACTAACACATCTCCAAGAAGATAATTCACCAAATCTATTGACTATGCTGATGTCTCTATTCGGAATATGTTCTCTACTAAGTCTGGATGGAAAAGTACAATCAAACAGTGCTGAGCGAATTCATTCTCACGGGAATCACAGACTGCTCTGAGCTGCAGGCTCCGTTATTTGGGCTCTTCCTCGTCATCTATGTGATCTCAGTGGTGGGCAGCTTGGGCGTGGTCATCCTCACCAAAGTGGACTCCGGGCTACAGACACCCATGTACTTCCTTCTCAGACACCTGGCTTTTACTGATTTGGGTTATTCAACTACCATAGGACCCAAAATGTTGGTAAATTTTGTTGCAGATCAAAATAAAATCTATTATTTTTGTGCTACACAACTAGCTTTCTTTCTTGAGTTCATCATTAGTGAACTTTTCATTCTGTCAGCAATGTCCTATGACCGCTATGTGGCCATCTGTAACCTTCTGCTCTACACATTCATCATGTCACAAAGGGCGTGTCAGGTGCTGGTGGCAGTCCCCTATCTCTATTGCACATTTGTTTCTCTTCTAGTCACCACAAAGATATTTAATTTATCCTTCTCTGGCTACAATGTCATTAAGCATTTCTACTGTGACAGTCTTCCTTTGATATCTTTGCTCTGTTCAAACACTCGTGAAATTGAACTGATTATTCTGATCTTAGCAGGTTTTAACTTGATTTTCTCCCTTCTGATAGTTCTCATGTCTTACCTGCGCATTCTTGAATCCGTTCTCAAGAAGAACTCTGCTGAAGGTAGGCGGAAACCTTTCTCTACCTGTGGGTCCCACCTGACAGTGGTCACAGTGTTCTACAGGACTTTGACATTTATGTATGTGCAACCAGAGTCCAGTCATTCCTTTGACACTGACAAAGTGGCTTCCATATTTTACACCCTCGTCATCCCCATGTTAAATCCCTTGATCTATAGCCTGAAGAACAAAGATGTGAAATGTGCCCTACAAAGGATGTGGAAAAAACTATGCAATGTTTTCTCTTAAAGTTTACATACAATATGAGTCCTACAAACCGGTTATGGACCTTAAATTTTGCTCTGTTTGCCTCCAAAAGAAATAGTGAGCATAAATGAGTTCAACACATATTTATAGATTGTCTTACATATGCCAGGTATTTCTAATTATTGTAAATAAATTAATGAACAAAAGAGTAAAAATATTTGACTATCTTGAGTGGGAACTATCAATTACATACATAAGTAAAGTAAATGTTATAACACAGTAGGATGTGTTAGGTGGATATAGACCAGAAAAAAGCTGTCAATGATTCTGGTATTTTTCTCATCTATTAGAATAAAATTGTAGAGTGTGTGTCTGTACTTCTAAGTCCTTTCTTTTCCTTCTGTTTTAGCCTTCACACTCTTCCTTGTTATGTTTTATCTGTGTATTTGATGACTTGAAGTACTCTGTCATATTAGTTTAATCAAATATCCTTATTTTAAACATTGGGATTCCACTTTTTTACTCATCAATTCCTTCACTTCTGTATATGAGTCTAATAGGTTCACCAAACATCTGTAGGTTCTGTTTGGTGTATAATTTTTGTCTCAACCAGTCCATTTGGTTGATATCAGAAGATATTCCAATTAAGATAAATTTTTTGGTCCCTCATAAGCTCCCAGATTTGTAAATTTTATTCCCCCAAGTCGTTGTTCTTTTTTTATAACTGGCAGTTTGGTTTAGGAGACTGTAATATATTCCTGTCTTTTTGACAAAAAAAAAGTAATTATCCATGTTTAAAATTTATATTCCAGTTGTTTCTGTATCCTTGTTAAAATAGAAATCCACAGCAAAGTGAAGACAAGACAAAATCTGAGTAGATCTATAATAAATTGAAGGAGGGCAAAAATTACTATTAAGTTCTCAGGACATGCATGCTGATAAGGAAACAAGGGAGTTTCCATTTTAAGAAATACCCCTAAAGATTTGTAGGAGGAATTCGGTAAGGCACAATACAAGAGATAAATGTTCTTTCCCAAAAAAGAGAAGTCTGTGAGGGAAATAATCATTCTCCAACACCTTCTGCTTCTCAGACTTTGAAGAAGCTTTTTATGTAAGCTTCAGCCACTTGAGAAATTAATTTAAGGACAAAAGAATATATTGACTCTAATACTATTCACTACTTAAAGAATGAAAGCCATAAAGCATGACATGTGATCACTTTTTTTAAAAAATTAAGCTCTGTTGAGCTAGAATTTGTTAAATGATCCATTACATGCATGGTGACAGTACTCCTAAATGATACAGTGGGGAAAGGCTGAGTGTCATGTGCAGGTGCAAAGTTTGGGTACTACGGTATTTTAGGGTGTAGCATTCATATAGACCAAGAAAAACACCTTCCCAAAGAGGTACCACATATTGAGTGTTGCCCTGACTCATGGAAACACCCAAAGGTTGCCCAGCACAGTGACTGGACAGATGAAAGGAACATACAACTCAGAAATATTTACCAACATCATGGAAAGAAGCTTCACTGATAAACCTACACTATGTGTCATTGAAAGAGTGCCTGAAAATGGGAGAGAGAAACAATACTAATTGAGAAGCTTGAATATGAAAATTAGATGGTATTATCTTTAGAATAAGAAATTCATTAGGTATTTAATGACTCACAACAGCCATCATATTCTCAAGTGTCAAACTGCATCTGCGTATGGTTTCTTCATTGGAGAAAGGTGCCACTGGGAAAGAAGGAGAGTGTGGGAAATAACAAATCAGTACCACAAATATCCCAGGGTCCCCTGGGAAAAGAGCAACCGCTGGAGAGCTGACCGTGATGCTATCAAGAAGCGAGCTCTCAAAGTCCTGGAACGGGAGGGGTTCTATTCTAATTTCTAGCATATGTGAGTGGAAATATGAGGGGCATGCCCTTCACAAGCACACGTGGTGCTTCTCCATTTCCTACTATTTCATATTTGAACAGAAGTTTACATTGTATTTACAGGCAATCTTACCTTCCTTAGCTTCTTGATGATAAGGATTAAAATATTTTGTATGAAATCCTGACAAACTTGTGTGTTTTGCATAGTAATGCATATCCAGTTATGGGAAGCCTTGACTTCTATCAGTTTGTGTTCACATAAAACAAAAAAAATAAATATTATCCACTATAGGAAGCCTTGAATCATACGCCATCGAACACGCACCACTAATAATCTCTGGTGTGACATAATGCCTTGGGGTGCATGATTAAAATTAAGTCACTCCTTTCTGCAAATACTCAGTGGCAACAACACTTTCAGTGGCTAGGCTGACTGGCCACAACAGTCTAAGAGAGGCTCGAGGCCCTTGAGGGCCAGACTTCTCATGCCAGCTCCATCCGAAGGGTTTTCCTTGAGGTTCACCATCATAGGAAGAGCATGTCTACCCAGAAAGAGGCAGAGACCAGAGAGAGATCTCTCATCCAGGAAACATGGCTGTGTTGCACAGTCTGCTTGTAAAGCTGATGAGGAAATGTGCAATTGTCCTGCGACTGTCACAAACCTGATGGAATAAAATGTGCACAGCAAGCCCTCAGGAGGGAGGGACTGGCTGACGTGTCATTTGCAGGGCAGTCTGACTTACAGGTCAGACTTAGGCTTTCACACTGGTGACTGGAAACCCAAGCTGGTGGGACCTGGCCTTCGCTGCTGGGTTGTAATGGTGTCCACAAACTAGACAGAGACTGAGGTCTATTGAAAGTTGTCTCCACTGACTCTCCTGGTCTAGAAATGTATGATCTTGGAAAAGAGGGTACTTTGGCTTGGAAAATCTGTTAAAGTGACATGGTAATATTAATTGACATGTGATTTGCTGAGTGTGCTGCAACCATATGGTACAGCAGAGGCTCCGTAACTTCCCTTGATAACCTGAATGAAAATAAAACTTATGAAAAAAGTGATCACAAGGAACACATTATGTGAGGTTGACCTAAAAGCCTCATAACATAAAAACAATTGGTGGTCGCATTGTTAGAGAAATTAGTACTTTAGCTTTGGATAAGTTACATATATAGTAGCTTTGTGTCCAGAAAAAAACTGTAGGAAGGTAAAAAAGAATTGAGAGATACAGGGCAGAGGGAAAGAAATGTTATAAAACATATGAGGGGCTGTAGTTATGGGTAATATGTTTTTGTTTACAAAATCCCAACTTGACATTGGATAATTTGGGCTCTATTAAATGGTCAGCATTCTAACTTGTACAGAAAACATTATAGAAATTGATGTAATAAACATTTCAAAAAATATCTAAGGAATATGTAGCAAATAACAAAAGTCAAAGTTAAAATACTGGAAGAAATTCCTTAACAGTTAGTTTGTGTAATTATTTCTAGTCCACGGGACACCTAATGCTCTATTTGATAGAGCTCACTTCCAGAATTAACTCAAGGAATTTGTGGGGACTATATGGAAAAATAGATAAGTAAAAATATGCTTCCAAAAATGATGCATGGAAGTCCAGTTGACATGATTGTATGCTGCATGGACCATATGAGGAGGCTATGTTACTAACAAGGATGAAAAACTTGAGAGGTCCTATAGCCGGTGGCTTCCTTGAGCTGAGATTTTCCTGCATACAGCTTAGTTTCTGGTGCCCAAGTTTGTTTCAAACAGAAAAGTCCTGGGGCAATGGAGGCTGAAATCAGGGGTCATTGGATCTCTGCTGTGGGGTTATCCATGCTGTTCTGTCTGTCCTGTAAAGCCTCTTAAAATTAAATAATTTTTTTTTATAGAGGTATAGTCAGTTTGCAATGTTCTGTCAATTTCTGGTGTGCAGCACAATTCTTCAGTCGTACATGAATATATGTATATTCATTTTCACATTATTTTTCATCATAAACTACCATAAGATTAAAATTAAATAAATTTGATACTGACATCCCTCCCCTGCAAATATCAAAAGTGTAACGGAAATATTATGAACAAACTTTTGTCCATGAATTTGAGACCATACAGGCAAATTCCTTGAAAGACTCAAAGTATAAAACACACTAAATTGTAATAGAGAAATTTTAGAGCTAGATATATTTTTAAAAATTGAATTAATAGAAAAACCTCCTAAGAAAACCAGAGGCTAAATGATGGTATCATTGACAAATTCTACTAATATTTAATGAAAAAAAAATCTCACACTTTCTTCTTCCAAGAAGTAGGAGAAAAGAGGTCACTTTCCAGCAAAATTTTTGACGTCAGTATAACTGAGACACCAAAACAAGACAAAGACAATACAAGAAAATAATAACACAGCTTGCTAATCTGTAAACTCAAGATCATAGTCATAAAAAATCTTCAATAAAATATTAGTAAGTTTAATCCAATATATAGAATTAATAATAAATGATGACCAAAATAAGGTTTATTTTAGGAATGTAAGCTTAGTTCAACATTTAAATATCAATAATGTAGTTAATCATATCAACAGAATAAAGAAAAAAATATGGTTTCTCTCAGTTGATGCAGAAAAAGTGTTTGATGAAATTCAGTGTGCATTTACAGTAAAAAATAAAATTAAATCTCAACAATCTGGAAATAGATAAGGACTCCCTGCAAAATGATACAGGACATCTACAGTAAAACTTACATGAACAGCACACTTAACTATGAAAACATAAATATTTTCCTACTAAAACTGGAGAAAGACAAGACTGTTTTATCTCACAACTATTAAAGACCGTAATGGAGATCCCAGCCTGTGGAATAAGGTGAGGAAAAGAATAAAAAGACATACTGATTTGAAACTGATCAGTGAAATTGCCTCTATTTGTAGTTGGCATGATTGTTTACATAGAAAATGAAACTGTAAAAGTTACTAGAACTAATCACTCAGTACAGTAAAGCCACAGTATGCAAAGCCAACATACAGAATTCTTCTGCATTTCTGAATATATGTAATAAACAATTGGAAATTTTAAAAATTATACAAATTAATACAATAAAACCAAAATACATGATTTTATTATAAATCTGACAGAATATGATCAAGCTCTACCTGTTGAACACAGCAAAACTGATGAAACAAACTGAAGATGTGTAAATGGAGAATTATATTTTGCTCATGGATTGGAAGCCACAGTATTTTTAAGATGTGAAACATCTATTCATTAAGTGGGAGAAATCTAGAAGCTGATTCCAAACTATAAATGGAAGGACAAAGAAATTAGAATAGGCCAAAGAATTTTAAAAATAAAAAAGGACAAAGTTAG
The DNA here is from genome assembly GCF_036321535.1 of Camelus dromedarius. Classification (NCBI taxonomy): domain Eukaryota; kingdom Metazoa; phylum Chordata; class Mammalia; order Artiodactyla; family Camelidae; genus Camelus; species Camelus dromedarius. The sequence continues at coordinate 9,099,590 of NC_087470.1, read as the reverse complement.
AGGACTCACTTGTTCTATTTTTATTTGTTGTGTGTCTACTATACACTTAAAGAAAGGCAAAATGAGAGCTACTTATTCAAAACAGAACAAAAAATAGCAATGTTAAATAATCACAAAAATAGAAACACAATTCAAAACTTCTAAAGAGACTGGGCGAATTGATGTTTTGTTACCTGGGGGTTGAATTTCATATATAATTTTACTATACTTAACATCATGATTTCTGTAAAGCTATGTCTTCAAAACATAACAAGACACCTTTATTGTTTTCCTCACCTAGGAAATTCCAAGGATGTTAGGAACAATGTACAAAAATGGAGGATGAAGATCGATCAAATATGTATTTTTTATCATAATGTCACAATCACTCTTTAGACCATTTAAAACACAAATCAGTGAAGGCAGATTTCAGCTATAGACATTATATCTATACTGTTAGAAAATTGAAAACCAATTATTTTTCTTAGTAAGTACTTTATTTTTATGTCTTCAAAAAATTATTTTTCTTAGTAAGTACTTTATTTTTATGTCTTCAAATGCAAGTATTATTATACAATTATTTTCTCTAAACAACCAAAAATATAAATGTAATACTCTACTGTGTACTGACTCAGAAATTCACAACCCAGGATACCAGAAGAAGACTTATGTGATAGACTATGGTTTTCCTCATGCAGCTGTATGGTTACACAGCTTTCTCCTATTGGCTGTCTCCCCGTATGGCAAATAAGTGTATAGAATGAAATTATCTGTGCAGTCCTTAGAAGCTTTAACATTCATGGAAGTCTTTGAAGTGAGAACCAACTGGTACAGTATTATAGGGTTAACAGTGATTTCAAATTATCAGAGGGAATATTTCATTTCTATGGCTCTTCTCACAGCATCCTTTACCTCTTTGTTTCTCAGACTGTAAATCAGGGGGTTTAACATGGGAATCACTAGTGTGTAGAACACAGAAACCATCTTCTCCTGTTCTACAGAATACTGGGAGCTGGGCTGAATGTAACTAAAGCTTAAGGTACCATAGAATATGGTCACAGCAGTCAGGTGAGAGGCACAGGTGGAGAAGGCTTTCTGTGTGCCTGCTGCTGAGTGGATCCTCAGGATAGCAACAGCAATGAACATGTAGGAAATGATCACAGTCAAGAAGGTGGCCATGGCAATGACTCCAGAGAAGATTGAGAGCATCAGCTCATTCATGGAGGTATCAGAACAAGACAGCTTTAGGAGTGATGGAATATCACAGAAGAAGTGGTTGACAACATTCAGCCTACATAAGGACAGTTTCCCCAAACTTATTGTGTGTATTAACAAGTTAATTATTCCACAAATCCATGACCCAGCGACCAGCCCTGCACATTTCCTCTTAGGCATGGCTATAGTATAAAGCAAAGGATTCACAATGGCTACGTAACGGTCGTACGCCATCACCGACAGCAAGAAACCTTCTGTGGTAACAAAGATCCCAAAACATAAATGCTGTGCCATGCAAGCAGAGAAAGAGATGGTTCCCTTCACAACCATGAGGTTGGTCAGCATCTTGGGTGCTATGGCAGATGAGTAGCAGGCATCCACAAATGAAAGGCAGCTGAGGAAACAGTACATGGGAGTGTGGAGCTTGGGTGTGATGTAGATTAACAAGATCATGCCCAGATTCCCCACCAAAGTAACAGCATAAATCACCAGGAACAACACAAAAAGCACAACTTTCAGTTCAGCCCAGTCTGTCAGTCCTAAAAGAATAAATTTAGTGACAACTGTAAAATTCTCTTCAGCCATTGGTTAATTCTTTATCTTGACCTCTGAGGTGAAAAATACATGCAGGTTAGAATGGACACAGGAGAATCTGGTATTTATTATTAAAAGATAATAGAAACACTATAGGCTTCTGTCCTTGGAGCTTGATTAGATTGCTTTGATTTGTGTGTGTGTTACTTATAGTTCTATTCTGTAAGAAAATGATGAAAATGCATTTTGCCTCTCACAAATTTAATTCTGTCTCTAAAGTGCCTGCCTCTATAAGAAAATGACATCTGGCATGAGGGACATTGATGACAAGTGAAAAGAATTTTCAAAATTTAATTTAAGCCTTCTATAAATCTCCTCATTTTTAGGTATAAAAGAAGTGCATTACAAGAAGATCTCAAATCAGCTCTAGTATTACACATGTAACTAGTCCACAAAAGCACTATGATATAAGCAGAGATAGGCAAAGATTATGAGATGGGGTCCTGACCACCAAAGATGATGTCATGATCCTCTTAAAAGTGTCTAAATCTCTGGCCCCTTCTGATGCCTCCTTATCAGCACCATGGAAGGAGATCACCAGTGGACTCACTCAACCACGAGACTTGGAGCACAGAGAGCTACGTCTTGCCTGCTTGGAGCAGTTAGAGGACATCACAAATTACATGCTGATTTTTGGCTTATGCACATTATGCTTATATGCTTATGTATCTGTTGTTGTATAAGTTTCTATAAAATGTCATGCTTAACATTTTCTATATTTAATTATTTAATATTATCAATTATAGTTATGCATATATAAATGTATGTATGTATATACCCACATACACACATGCATAGATAAGATAAAATGTAGCATGTGGATAACCACAATTACCTATTGGTCTGGAATACTCTTTCTTATCCTTTATATAATTATATATAAACTGTCATGGTTTTCTAAATCCAGTTTCCATTCATTACTTTTTGTTACTTAGGCTTTTTATTCTAATATATCCTGCTTTTTAAAGAAAATACATATATCCAAAATAAAATAGAGCTCACCCATATTCTGTATTTAGTCAAGATTATTTATATTTTTAGGAATAAAGATATAAACACAATGATAAAATTTGGTTTATCTACATCAATTCTACTGATTTATTTTAATTAATATACTTAAATGTATTTTTAGGAATAAAGATATAAACACAATGATAAAATTTGGTTTATCTATGTCAATTCTATTGATTTACTTTAATTCATATACTTCAGTTGCCACAAAAGGAAAGTGGTTAGCATTAGCCCAAACTGCGATTAAAAGATGTTTCTGTCATTTATTGATTTATTGACTTTGGTAAAGTCATTTATCTTCTCTCGGACAGAATATAATTACACCTACATCACACAATTTCTCATACAGTTCTTAGACACTACAAAAATTTACTTACCAAAATGTATGAGTTCTTTCAGCAATAATATTAAATCTAGGTATTTCAAAACCAAATATAGCATTAGTCCATGACATCTGAATTATCCAAAACACTAGCTAGTAACTTTATGTGAATATTTAAATAGAATTTGATGAAATTTCTGCTCTTTGAATTAATCCCAATTCAAGTGTTCAATAGCCATTTGCAGCTAGTAGCCACTGTACTGAATGGCACTAATTATAGAACATTCCCATCACTGCAGGAATATGTATGTTGGTTAGAATGCTCCCCTAGTTCTCTGACTTATCTTTTTAGAGTACCAATTAAATAAAATTTTCTCAAAGAAGGATTATATATTGTGAATAGTGTTCATTGAAAGAATAATTAAGGATATGGGATTTCCAGACAGAATTTAGAAATTAAACTATATTACTTGTTCAGGGATGCCTATCTCCTGCAAAACTTAAGGTGGTATTGTGAACAGAACTGAATGACAGAGGTGGCATAGAGAGAATGGAATTGGATTCAATATTCTAAACATTCATGATTCTATCTGATTTAAAACAAACTTTCGGATAATAAGGACATTTTAAAAAGAAAAGAAAAAGATCAGTTTTTATAAAATAAGTTTAACTTACCAAAAGAAAATATTTTAAAATTTCAGCTCTAGAAAAGTCATGTCCTTTTCCATGTTTCCTTACTTTTAATAAAAACAATATATTCACAGTATGTAACTGAAGACACCTCCAGGTAAAAGGGTTGAAGGTAAATCTGTACTATTAATATACAACAAGCAGAACAATGAACCAACAAATGAAGTCTTAGCGTATTGTTTTTCCCTCTAAGAGGACAAATTTGGATAGAAGGGAGAACTGTATACACATATACATTTTACATCAGCCTCTAATAAGCTCTTACAGCTTAAATGTTACAAAGCAATGCATGAAACCTTGGGAGACCTTGCTCTTAAGGGACTTTACATTTTCCCATGACTCATAAATCTCTCTGAAGTGTGTAATTAACTAAAATGCTATAAAGAATTTAAGAAAACATCAAGCTAGGGGGAGGGGATTCTTGAATTCAGTAACATATAATAGGAACAATAATTGAGAAGAATTTGCCCCATAGAACAGAAAATGACCTAAGCGATAAATTGTTAGACATTGCTAGGTTTGTTACAAATTTTGTCTTTATGCAGATGTCCAAGATAAGACATGGTTACTTTTAAAGACTCTTTAAAAACAACACGCACACACAACATGCACAAACACAAGTTCTGATGGTTAGGTCGCCTATCTCTAATTTCAGTTTACTGTGTAGAATAAGTTGGAAAGAATACTTCTAGAAATGTGTAAATTCAAGGCTTTCATTCATCAAACCAATATTTACTGAAGGATGCCACACTCTAGGCATCATGTTACACACCAGAGACAAGGGGGTTACCAGAATGATCAAATCTTTGTTTTTAGAAAGATTGAATAATAAATATACTCCCAAAGACACTTAGATTATCTAGATATCTGTTATTAAAACAGGAAATTGGCTTTTATGACTCATAGGGAAAACATGGATCATCACTATAGGGAAAAATGGGAAGGATGCTCAAGTTAGACTGGTAGGGAAACTGAGGGGTTTTATCAGTCTTGGTACCTGGAATGTTGAATTTTAATAAATCTGCTGCTGAAAACAACTGGAAAATTAGAGGAAGGCATGTAACAGAAGTTTTCATATATTTGATGTCTGTCAGCACAAAACCAGGACCTGTGAGAGAAGGGACATGATTACTGGTCCCCGACATGGAGTGATGGTGGGTACATGGGGAACACAATAATCATGTCGAGATAAAGACACAAAATCAGATCAGGAAGGGATGAGGTGCCTGGAACACGTGGAACTGGGTCCTTGAGTGGAGACACCCAAGCTGACGAAGTGATCGCATATCAACGTGAGATGCTGGTTGATTTCTAAACTGCACCTACCTATTAAGGTGAGATTCTGTAACGCTAGATCAAGAACAGCTACTAGGGAAAAAGAAGCCACCAGGGATCTGCATGATGAAAACCACCAGTTCACACAGGGTTGGGACACATTCACTCCTGTCAGAGCTTAGTCAGGAATCTCACTGAATCTCTAGGGCTTTCAGAAGACAGCAGAAGAGAGAACTGACCCCAGAGGAAAGGATGCACTGTACTCCACTCTAACAAAGCTCCATATTAGCTCACAAAAGGATTAAGCAGACTTGCAAGTAAATAAATTTCCTGCCAAAACAAAGTTCAACACTGTTTGAAGAAAAATTTAAAATTCTGGACTCAACTGAAAAATGTCCACAATGTCCAACATCCAAAGAAACATTTACATGCATGTTGAAGAAGCAGGAGAACGTTATGCACAACCATGGACATTATGAAACATTAAGAAATGTTAACATTATGGAAAATAAGTCATCATATCTGGACCCAGGAAAACCAGAGATGATAGAATTGGCAGAAAGAACTTTAAAACAGTAATAAACATTTCTAAGAATTTGAAGGCAACATGAACATTAAAAAGAGAAGAATCATGATAGAAAACCAAATTGAGTTACTAGGGCAGAATATCATATCAGATATGAATATTTTATTGTGTATTTGTTAAAGGCAGAATATACATTACAGACATAAATTAGTGAATTTGAACATAAGAGAATAGAAATTATCCACACTTAAGTACCAAGAGATTAAATAGAAAGCATTAAAAGTGTAGACACTTGAAAGACCTAAAAATAATACATACAGGAAAAAAAAAGATAAGAATGAACACAGACTTTGTGACAAAAATAGTGGGAAGCAGAAGAAAATTGAGCAACCTCTTAAAACACTGGAAAAATATCAGACAATAATTCTATATCAGGCAAAAACATAATTTAGAATCTCAAAGAGATATACATTTTCCTTATTTGTTTCTGGTAATGACCAAGTAAGCTTTGCTAAGACATGCCACCTCACAGTTAAAAATCTAGTATCTTAGAAAATACAGAACAAAACAAACCTGAAAGCATTGGAGACAGAAAATCAGGCAGATTCTGAAAGGCATTAGATATGAATGGAACAAGAGATTTTCTCATTTTACAAATTCTATTTTGAGAAAGGCCTTGATCTGCTCCAAAAGGGAACCTTCTATATAACACACTGCCTTTCTGAGCTAAGGAATGGAAAGCCAGAATGGGGACAAACACAGTCAAAGGAAAATAAAGGATGCATTCCAGGAAGGGGAAAGCCAGGGAATGTTAGATTCATACTCTGTGTGCCAAGTTAACCGACCCTGAGCCATGAAAGTGTGGAGCAGGTTACAGAATGCCAGACAGAGCTAAAGATACGAAATAATATTTGTATTACCACCCAGGAGACAGGGTTTGTAGTTTGAGTCAAAGCATGTTAATTTTCTGATAAAATATGAAAGAAAATGAGCAAATAAAATCAACCCTCTTAAGAAGGATATAACAATCTTCAGACATTTTTGTAGCATGATACTACAATGTCCAAGATAGATTCCAAAATTCCTTGACATGCAAATGTACAAGGAAATGAAAGCAACCTTTAAAGTGATGACAGGGAGTGGTTCTTGGTTCTGCTACCTTCTCAGTCATCAGAGTCTGTGCACCGTGGGCTGGGGTTTCACTAACTTTATGGCCTCTCCTACCTACTCCATCCCCTTACCCACATCTGTTTGTATATGTGGAGCTCTCAGATGGGAGAGAGTTTTCTGTTTCCCCCCAGTGGTAGCACAGCTCTGCTTTGTATCACTGCAGGATCCTGGGCCAAACAACTGAAGCAATAAAACCTCTAGAAGAAAATCTGAAAAGGCAGTTTTGTCCAGCACACATATAAAATCCCCCCCCAAAAAAATGATTAACAAACAATCAAATTAAAATGGGCAAAAGTTTAGATACTTTAAAAGAAGCTACATGAATGGCCCACAGATACAAAGAAAAGTGTTCATCATATTTAGTTATCAAGTAAATGAAAATTAAAATCACAATGAAATAATTTCCTCAGATTTCCATTTCAAAGTAAAAATAATTTACATCAAATATTGGGATGGAGAAAATGGGAATCTTATATATATATATTTATTGTTAATGTAAAATGCTATAATAAGTTTGGAAAGCTTGAAGTTTTCTACAAACTTAAATATACATTTACCTTATGATCCAAAAATTTCACTTCAATCTAACAAAGAGAAATTAACCCACCTGTCCATAAATAAAGTTATATAGGAATGCTTATAGTAGACTTTTTCATAATAAACCAAAACTCAAATATCCATCAATAGCAGAATAAAGAATTGTGGCATATGCACAAAGTGGACTGTGTATCCATAAGAACACAACAGAGATGAAATTCAACATCATTATACTGAATGAAAGAAACCAGATTGAAGGTATGTATTGTGTGATTCTACTTACATGAAATTCAGAAATGGGAAAAATTAGTTTAGGGATAGAAACCAGAGCTGCAGTTGCTAGAGGTGGGACAGTATTATTTGGGGAGTCAAGAGATAAGGAAAATTTCCTCATGATGGGTGTGGTCTAGATGTAGGAAATATAAAGAATCAGGGAAATGTCTTTGTGTTGAAAATGCTCTATATCTTGATTTAGGTATTAGGAACAAATAAAATACTCTTCAAAATGTATCCATCTTCAGCTGTATGTGAATTTCCCTCAATTCTTGTACACATGGAAGTTATAGAGAAAGACGGCATGAGTGAAATGTTATGAGAAGGAAAGTAGCATCTTATATTAGATTTTATTCTTAATGAGATTGTACTGAACGTTACCCAAGAGTGGTGGGATTTCAGCTCAAGAAACACTACAGTTGAGGCAATCATTAGAGTAACACATGGCATTACAACAATCGTTTTGGGTTTACTATATGAAAGGATAAGGAAGGTATAGCATTCATTTAAAGTTGAGGTTTTAATTTCTTTATATATCTTTAACCCAGTGCCTACTACATAGTTTTAACTGAATAATAAATTCAAAGAAAAAATCTTACATGATGATGATAATGTCATGTAAAATGTATCATGAGTTTTGAATTGTTCCAGTTTTACTAGGATAAAGCTGATGTCAAAGTATTTTCCATTGTTACTTTAATCATCGACTCTGTATGGGAGTGAGTGCATTTATGTAGGTCTCCATGAATGTACAGATCATTTATCTTATTTTGTTCCTTTCCTTAAATTGCCCCTTACATTTTTTCTCTAGGGAATATGTAGGATGTCCTGGATAATTAGTAAGCACCACAGGCAATTAAAAAAAAGAAACACTGAGATAATTTGGGTTTAATCATCTGAATAAATTATATGCTATTTCCTCAGGCATCATCACAGAGATAGAGGAAAGGCATTTACTCTCCCTACCCAGAGAAAAAGTGAATGTAAATTTGGAGAAGAAAAGCCAATTCTTCATTAAAGGTGAGTAGAGAGGAATGTCGATTTTGATTATCACCTGGGCTTTGGTAATTTAGCATGGTTTCTGGCTGCTGACCATTGACACTCTTGTGGTCAGTGACAGCTGATATTTCACACCACAAAAGTTCGTTATCTCTCTTTTTGACTGGAGTAGTACAGTATTGTTAGGACTTTAAATCCTATGAATTTACTAGATACCATGCATCCATTTGATTTCTGAATGTTGAAAGTGCATTTGGATATTGCAAGTGAAGAAGTTGGAAATATCTGAAAAAATCATTACTGATCTCATGTATTAGAATCTATTAAGGTTAGGATTTCTAGATAAAATACAGGGTGCCCAGTCACATCTGAATTTCAGATTAAAACTTTATTTCTTAGTATATGTCCTATATAATATTTGACAAATATAGTTTTATATAAACACATCCAATGCATTGTTTGAAAAATAATATGTTGCAATATGCACTATATTATAATATTTTATAAAATTTTGCAATATTTTTAAATGAACATAATTTGAATATAAGGATATAAGTCCTTATATATAAGGTAACCTCCCATGCATGAACATATAGATTTTTTTAGTTGTCTGCTTGTTTTCCCTACTGGTTGCTAACCCTTTGGTTAATTTTATTTTCAGAACAGGCTTTAAAAACTGAGTTAGTAGGCTGGCAAATAAATAGAATTATTTAAGAGTTATGGAGAAAGCCCTGAGCCCCAAATAATTCCAAACTGCTATCACCAGGTCTGAGAATGGAAAAGCAGTCATCCTTCTGCATACTTTTTGCATCCTGCCTGCCCTAATGGTTAGGCCTAAATGGAAGTATATAAAATGCTGCATCAACATGTCCAAACATGACCAGAGATATCCTTTCCCAAATAAGAAGAATGGGCAAGGTATTAATATCACTTTAATGTCCTGATGGCAATGCTTTTCCATAAATGCCCAGAAATGAGATTGCTGGATCATACGGGGAATTGCTAATCAACAGATTTGAAATTTCAATTATGAAAGATGAACAGTATCAGAGATCTGTTGTACAACATTGTGTATAGTTAGCAATACTGTATTGTTCACTTAGTACACTCTCTTACTAGAATGGGCAGCTCAAAGAATCAAGACATCTTCAGAGGGAAGTAGTAACCGACACTGAAGATGGAGACAAACTCAACAAACACTAGAATCATTCTCAGCAACACTGAAAACTTCAGAGTAGTAAGATCAGGACTGGAATTTTGAATTCCTTTGCTTAACTCAGTGTGTCTCTCATTCTGTAGGAAAACCTTAACAGAAGGTCCTGAAACACTTGACTGTTATTTGTAAAATGGTAAAAAGCAACAAACAAACAAACAAAAAAACCTGTAAGTAGAATGGGATTCAATGGAGAAACAACAGACAGAATCACCTAGGAAAAAGAGACAGATCTGGCTCATCCCCAAGTAATTTAGATAAACAGCTTGTTCCCAGAATAGAACTATCGCCAGCGGTATCTACAGAGAAAGTCGCCTAGTGTGGTGGGGGAAACTCAGGCAGTGCGTGGAGATCAGTGTTCACGCTGCGTACCATTGTATCTGCATAGCCCAGCAAATATCTGTTTACCAAATATTTGCTTTACCATCTTCATGTGAATTGCCTCCCTCCCCTTTGAAATCCCAAACCACTGCCCCCAACACCCTCTTTTGCCTTTAGTTGAAGATGGTATTTAAGGTGAGGACTTAGGTCATTTGGGTGAGTTACTCAAGTTTCCTGGGTCTCTCTCATGTATACACGTTATATAAATTTTATTTGATTTTCTCCTGTTAATCTGACTCACAACAATTTAATTCTTAGACCAGCCAAAAGAACTTAGAAGGGTAGAGGAAAATTTCTTCCCCCCTGACAGCTCTGATGAAATAAAAATTTATATTCTAAGGTAAATCAAAGAACTTTAACCATAAAAATTTTCCTCTGCCCTTTAACCTCCTCTCCCCTCTGCTGTGCGTTGTGTGTCTGCATTATGCACCAAACCTCCCCCCCCATCAGCAGAAATACCCATCAGCTCAACCGCAAAGAGCAACATTCTGTCAGTAAGATAACTCCTTAGGAGAGAGCTTTCCTTTTTAATCTTGTAAGGGACCACAACGACCCATGCCCCCCTACTCACCTTCTATGGGTAGAGCTGGATTGTGTAAACTGTCAATAATACGTCACTTAATGCACAGCCCTCTGTTTCAAAAACTTATGTAACTATGTTTTGACCTTTAATAGGTGGACAGTTCTCAGAGCTTTCTGAGAGGCTGTTCTTGGATTAAAATCCTCAATTTCATTAGAATAAAATCCTCCATTTCTTTCTTAGTTTGACTGATTAATTTTTCTTCAACAACTCCCAGAAATTTCACCTGATAGGAAGGAGTTTCTGCCTTGGCCCATTTGGACTGGGCAGGCTAGAGCCAAGCATTCTATTACATTGTAGTAATTCTATCCTGCATTTTGCCTGATTGAGCATGTTGAACTCCAATGACTCCTCCAACTGAAAATCATGCTTACAGAGTTCCAGGTTTTCATGGAGAAGAAACTGAATGTGAAAGGAAGGGAATCCAGGTGGATTAAGATAAAGCAGGTTCATTATCTTCAACCAGAGTGGTTCCACTTAGTTTTACTGACTTCCTACATAAATTTTATAAAATGCAGAGGGTGACACTATCACTGAAATATTTTAAAATTCCAGTGTTATGCTCTTTATATACACTTTTGTACAATTTGAGAGCACTGCAAGAATTCTCAGACAAAAATGGAAGTGTATGAAAGAAAAATTGGGATATGATTGTGTAGATGAAATGAAGTCTAACATTTCTCTGTTAACACCAATATGGATTTTTCTAAATCAATAGACATGTTCCAAATATTTCTGACTCTTTAGAGTCTCATATGTCATAACAGAGCATGTGTTTCATTTGACTACCCTTTCTTGGGAAGTAAAAGTTTCTGTCATTTATTTTAGTTTCAAAATCAGATGTGGAAATTATTTTTCTATGTCCTATTACTAAGAAAACATCCATTATGTCTTTGTTCAGGTGACACTAAATGAAACTAATAACAACCCCTCTGCTTTTTCCCAGAAAAGCTAACTGGACTAAACAGGCCAGCAGAATCTATCATCGTTGACTGAATTCATTCTGATGGGAGTCACAAGGCAGCCTGAACTGCAGGTCCCCCTTTTTGGGGTCTTCCTCATCATCTACACAGTCACAGTGGTGGGCAATCTGGGCATGATTATCTTGACCCAAGTGGACTCTCATTTACACACACCTATGGGTTTTTTTTTAATCAAACATCTGGCTTTCATTGTTCTTGGTAATTCTACTGTCATTTGTCCCAAGATGCTGGTAAGTTTTATTGTGGATCAAAATACCATATCCTATTATGCATGTGTCACACAGTTGGCTTTCTTTCTTATGTTCTTTATCAGTGAAATTTTTATCCTGTCACCCATGGCCTATGACCGCTATTTGGCCTTCTGTCACCCTCTGTGCTACAATGTCATCATGTCCCGGAGAATTCGTCATGTGCTGGTGGGCATCCTACTATCCTACATACTGATTCTGATACCCATATTTCGAATGCATTCTGCAGAGGGCAGGAAAAAAGCTTTCCCTACATGTGGTTCACATCTGACGGTAGTGGTTGTGTTCTATGGGTCTCTGCTCTTTATGTACATGGAGCCTAACTCTGCTCACTCCTTCCATACTGATAAAATGGCTTCAGTGTTTTACACTTTAGTGATCCTGGTGCTTAACCCCTTCATCTACAGCTTAAGGAACAAAGAAGTAAAAAACACCTTTTATAGAATCTTTAAGAATTAATGCAAACTTTGTATCTAATATCCAATATGGAATATTGTTTTAATAAACTATGATAAAAGCAAATGTTACTTGATAATATTTCTAATAAATATAAATGCATTCTTTTTGGCTCCAGATCAAAGGCTAATTAAAATGCACAGACAAATGCATTGTTTTGCTTTTATTCAGCCAAATGAATCTTCATATTTTAGATCTCAATTAAATGTCACTCTTTCCCCAACATCCCAACATTCCTTGCTGTTGATTCAATGTTTCATTTAATGATTCCACAGAATCCCCCATCTCTGCCAACAGAAACAATTATTAAACTCTATGTCAGCAAACTGTTTGTTTCTGTCAGGTTTTTTTTTTTTTTCTTTATGGCAGGTATCTTTTCAATCATGTTTTCATTGTATTTTCTGCACAAAACATCAGTGTAAACAGTAATCCTCTTAAAGACAGCAGATAATTGGATCATGATTTTTTAAATTCATTCTACTAGTCTCTGCCTTTGGAGACTTTAATCCATTTACATTTAAAGTAACAATATTACAAGGTTTCTTTGAGTTTCTTACTGAACATTAATTTGGGCATGCCTACAGTGAAAGTCCACAAATCTATTAAAAAAGAATAATCACAGAATTATAAGCTGAATAATTCCAGAGATGACAAAGCCCAGGAAGACATTAGAGTTACAAAAAGCCAGAAAGCAGAATCTTTGTTCAGCACCTGGGCATCCAGTATAGAGGATCTCACAGGTAAAATCTACTGTAGGCTTCTACTCATACAATTTGAAAACAAGTCCTAAACAGAGCCACCAAATCCCTGTTTAAAATGTTTAACATTCTTTTAAGAAGACAGAAAAAAATACAACACTTATTAACATAAAAATTCACAATATTTAGCATTCAATCCCAAATACTAGACATATGTGAAAGCAGGAACATGTGATCTCATCCAGGAGATGATTAAAATAGATTCTTAAGTGACAGTGATGATAGAATTATTCGGCAAGGACTTAAAATTTATTATAAATATGTTCAACATACTGAATAACTTAATTAAAACACTAACCTTTTGAGGAGGCAAAAAAAAGTTTAAAAATAACCTAATGGGACTTCAGAAGATGAAAATAGAGTACTAGATGTAAACTAATATTTGCTGAATAAGAGTAATAGCAGATTATACAGTGAAAAATAAACAATAACTGCTCTTAAACACATCACAATAGAGGTTACCTAAAATAAAGCCAGGGAGAAATAAAAATACTGAATAAATACCATGAAAATAGTCTTAGTGATCTGTAGAAAAATAACAAGCTACATACTGTACATTTAAGTGTAGATCCAAGAGAGAAGAAGACATTACATGGTGCAGCAAAACCACTGGAAGAATGTTGGACAGAATTAAAAAAAAAAGAAACCCTATAACCCAAGGTATAATAAGCTAAAATAATTCTAAGCAGGATAAACAGAAAGGAAATTATACCAAATCACATCACATAAAATGTCTGAAAACCAATGATAAAGAGAAATCCTTAGAATTCAACCTGTAATTGTCAACCTATAGGTTGACATAAGGATTATATGTCCATCAAAAATATTCTTGGTTAATGGACACTGTATTATCAAATATTGCATAATCTTTTTCTACAAAGTCATTTGTTCATTTGCTCATGCATTTTGTGTGCATGTGTGTGTGATACACCTAATATGCATATTATATTGTGTAACTGAGATGCTGACAATGTTATACTTATGTTTTTCAGTGTTTAGTGATGTATAATTTACTTCATTAGACCCAGGCATGAAATATTTTTTATTTTTCCTAATAGAACATTTGGAGAATAATAAATGGGTATACAAGGCACCCACCCTCAGGTAATTATGTACTTTTTTTTTTTATCCTTGAACCAGATCAAAACTTTAACAAAATGAGTCTTAAGCGGATAGAAAAACACTTAAAAACATTCTGCAACAGACAATGAGGATTAAAACAGTAGAAAGTCAAAGCAGATTCTTCAGTAAGGTGAGTAGAAACACTGGTCTTCAATGACTTCTCAGGACATACAGCTTAAACTCAATCATCTCCGTAGACCTTGAAGGGTGTTAAGTTCTGCAAAACTGTTTCTCCCCTCGCAATGTACTTTCCGGTCATCAGTAGGACTCATGTGCAGGACAGATCTGTTATATCACCTCTGATACTCTGTTCTGTGCATTTAGATCATCTCAGTTTTTCAAAGAAACTTAATGCTTCAGTTATCTATCTTAACAAGAATCTTTTTCTATCCTAATTCAACTGGTGTCCCTCCTGTCCCATTTTCCTTTCCTCTGTGCTTAGGGTGACCTTAATAAAGCAGAAGAATGTCTCTGGGTTTATGAGGATATATTCTGAAGACAGAATAACTTTTATTAATACCACTTATTACCTGAGTAACATTAGCTATTTCACTTCCTGTGCCCCAGTTTCCTTGACACTCAGATGGATTATACTAATACAGTTGACCTTCAAACAACATGGGTTTGAACTGCACAATCCACTTACACGCAAATTTTTTTTTTCAGTACGTATGCTACTATGTTTATCAGTGATGGTTTGTTGAATTTGCAGATGCAGAATCCCCTGTGGATGTGGAAGGTGGCCTTTAAGGTTTAAGCATTTGCAGATGTTGGTATCTGCAGCAGGTCCTGGAATCAATCCCCTGTGAAAACAGACAGCTGACTGTACAGTTTATTTCCTAGAGTGATTGTGTGGATCATATGATTTAATATATGTGAAGTGCTTGGGTAAATGCCTGGCATTTAATGAGTTTTCTATCAGTGCTTGATATTCATTTGTATTCTTCTTTCCAGTGGATCTCTTTACATCAATTTCCATAATCCATCAGCATTAATAAATAATCAAAGTGGCAAGACCTCTTTATGCAGAAGAGGGATGTGTGATTGGAAAACCATTCGAGGTGACTCAATAGTCAGAAACAACTGACGTTGCAAATGAGGACAAAGATACTAATAACAAAACTCTGAAACTAAAATACTACAGCATTGGATCTTGTGTTGGGAAAACAAGCTGGGCTAGAGTCAGTGAGAAGTACTGAAATCTGTACTCAGTACTCAGAGGTTTTTCTGATCACCGTCTAACTTGTCACTCCAAACGTTTAGAAAGTCTTTTTGTGTCTTGCAACTTTAAACAGATAAGATGATTGTTAATAATATAAGGTTTATGGTTTGGGTGTAGATTTTTTTCTTTTAAAAATTACTTGGAAATTTTTAAAACCTGAAATATAATAAGTCACTTGATATAGTTCAAAAGACTTGGGTAAAAAGAAGGAGGCCATAGTAGCCATCTCAAAAAAATATCTTCAAAATGTCTTGCCCCCTTATAACATGCTTTACCAAAGTTTTAATGAATCTGTGTTTCATGTTGGTCTCAGCCTATTGGTAGTGATTCTATCAACTAGGAATGCCTGTGGGCACTCAAGTGCCCCTTACTATTTGTAGTGGGCCCCCACAGACATTTCCCCAACCAGAGCTAGTGTGTAGTGGCTGGACCATCCCTTGTGCATTTTATTACAATTGCAGGATGCACCTAAGCAACAATTTTCAGGGAACTTTTGAAAAACAAGATTTATTGCACACATTCTGGAGGGTACATGGCATACTCAGGGCCAGGCAGAGAGGCTGCGGAGAGAGAAAGAGAGAGAGAGAATACCATGAGTTCTAGCTTGATTGTGGTCAAGGGTGGGTCACCTAGATTCACTTTTTAATGGTGCATTTAAACATGAGTAGGAATTAAAATGCAGGAAGGGAAAAGCAGGTTCAATCAAGCAGTCAGTTACCTACATCATCTAGGGTTTTCTAAAAGAGAAGTTAACAGACAGGGCAGGCTGGCTACCTGATTGTGTAGCTGGACATATATTTATTTGAGGTGGATGTCTTTGAAATGGACTGACTCAGCAATCAAAATCTTAATGTCAGGAACTTACATTACAATCAAAAATGCTAATCATTAGGCCCTTTCACTGCAGTGTGAATGTAGATGTGTACAGTTTTGACCTGATGGGAAGAGGAATCTTTATTTACAATTTGAGACAAAGAAAAATGACTGTATCTCATGCACCATGTATGAAATTCTCTTAGAAGATAGCATCTCAAGTATAATCAATATTGATTTTACACACAGGTTACCAGGATGAACCATATGGAGAAACATAACCATACTGCAGTATCCAAAGTGACAGAATTTATTCTCCTGGGGCTCACTGACAGCCCAGGGCTGCAGGTGCCTCTTTTTGGAATCTTCCTAGTCATATACTTGGTCACAGTGATGGGCAATCTGGGCATGGTTATATTGACCCATTTGGACTCCAAGCTACATACTCCCACGTACTTTTTCCTTAGACATTTGTCGATTACTGATCTTGGTTACTCCACTGTCATTGGCCCCAAAATGATGGTCAACTTTGTGGTGCACAAAAATACAGTTTCCTACTATTCGTGTGCCACCCAGCTAGCCTTCTTTGAGGTTTTCATCATCACTGAACTGTTCATCCTATCAGCAATGGCCTATGATTGCTACATCGCCATCTGCAAGGCTCTTCTCTACAGGGTCATCATGGCAGAGAAAGTGTGTTGGGGGCTGGTACTTACTGCCTATCTCCATGGCACATTTGTGTCACTATTTCTCACCATTAAGTTATTTCAGTTGTCCTGTGATTCTAACATCATCAAGTACTTTTACTGTGACTGCTCTGCTCCGACACACATGAGTTACAATTGATCATTTTGATCTTTTCAGGGTGCAATTTGCTCTCTTCCCTCTTGATTGTTCTTGTGATTACATGTTTATTCTTGTGACCATTCTCAGAATGAGCTCAACGGGGGGAAGATACAAAGCCTTCTCCACTTGCAGTTCCCATCTGACAGTGGTGGTCGTGTTCTATGGGACATTATTGTTTATTAACCTGCAACCCAAATCCAGCCACGCTTTTGCTATTGATAAAACGGCCTCTGTGTTTTACACCCTAGTGATTCCTATGCTGAATCCATTGATCTATAGCCTGAGGAACAAAGAAATAAAAGATGCTCTGAAGAGAACCTTAACTGATCGATGCAAAAATCCCCATTAATATCTTAATATTCAGTTACAAAGGTAGGTCCAACAATTGTTTAATATCCTGTCACTCTGATTATAGCATCAAAAAGTGGGAATGTTTTACGAGATTGTTTTTCTCTTTTTCTGAATAAAACACTTTCTCTTAAAACTCCTTGTACTCTTTTCCACTTCAATTGAATAAATATTGCAGCCAGATAATTTTCAAGGTCATATTGGAACTTAAATTATTTAGACATAAGGCAGATTATGCCAAATTTTTGCTCAAATTTTGACTTGCAGAAGTGAAAGAAAAAGCCTTAAATAGTCAACATGGAGTACCATTAACCAGAAAATTAGTAATGTGTATGTTATAGCAGTCACTGTAAATTAAATATAAAGAAAATTAGACCATGAAAAGTGTGTGGGTCAGACAAGAGGCAAGAAAGTAATGAAATCTCTGATTATGACACAACATGAACGAGCTGCTTCAAGAATCTGAGCTGAAGAAGAAACAAAGCATGAACTTCAGAATGGAATTTTCAATCTGATTGCATTCATATGCTTTAATCTCAAGGATGGAATGAGCATTTGGGAAGTTGGTTTTTTTTGTTTTTTTTTTAATTAAGAACCATGAGAAAAATTTTGGCTAACTCTGGGTCTCCCATAGACCATCAAACTATAGCTAACTTTGGTTTATAGCCTCCCAACAAACAAGTTAAAATTGGCAAACACAAGAAAAGTAAGTTATCTGGTCATTTACTAAAATGACATCAATCTTTTGAAAATCTTTAGCAGCCATAACTAAGATTAGAGATGACTGACACACTCTAGGGTTAATTGCACTTTTATCACGTCCATTTTGTCTTCTTCATGGGTTTGTATATACACAGAGCCAATATTTTGAATGGACTCTGCTAACAACACTTTATTCCAATTGTTTACTTACGCAGCAAATAAACGGATTCCATACATCTTAGTGTTCTCTTTGTTGTTTGAGATGGACTTTTTAAAGTTTTTAAAATATATACACTACCCCAGTCATGCTTGCTTCAATCTGTGTCAGCATTTAAAGAGAAAATTGTGGGGAAGTAAATCAAAATATGAACTAGGGTCTCTTTATCCCAGATCTATGCATTTTGTTAATTTTGCCCCTTTTTTAATATACTGTGGTTTACTTTATTGAGAGTTCATCTTAAGTGTTCTCACCACAAAAGAAAATAAAATATCTATGTGAGGTAATGGATATGTTAATTAGCTAATTATAATAATCACATCACCTTTATATACATATATCAGAATATCACACTGTACACTGGAAATATATACAAATTTTATTTATCAATTATAATCTCTATAAAGCTGGAAAATATTTTTAAAATTTAAATAGAAAAGAAATAAAACATAAATTAAGCAAAATAAAAGAAATACAAAATTGCATTCTCCAAAAATATCAATTTTGTTTACCATGGTAGTTTTCAATCCTGTCCCTAAGCGTATTTACTGTTATAAATAAATTTTATTTTCTAGAGTAATATTTTATATTGTACTGCAAATACTTTTTTGGTCACATTTATTTCTTTACCAAATTACAGCATTTCCATTACTTTTTACAATCTACAAATACAGTTAATTAATATTAATAGCATTCTGCAGTATCATTCATACAGAAAGAACTTTTAGAAAATCCTAATACATTATATTCCCTACAACTTACTTTTCTAACTTGAGAATTCATTGTTGGCATTTTTCTTGGCCAATAAAGATTAATTTTTGTTTTTTTCATTTTTAACACCAGCATACAACAGTGGAACCCAGATTAATTACTTTGTATTTGACCTTTCTTTAACTGATGGACACTTGGTTGTTTGCAGGTTTTTATTTCTTTTGCCACTACTAAAAATGTTGTAATAAATAGCTTTGTGCTTATAACATGATATATGCTTGCTTTTATTTCTAAAATAAATTCATAAGGGTTCTTCCACATTCTATGTGTTGCTGGGTAAATGATTTACAAATTTGCATAATAATTTGAAATAAAAAAATAAAGCACTAAGAAAAAGTATTATGCACTGAGATTGTTCTTCCACGATTTAAAAAAAATTCAAGAAGGGATACTAATATTTACTAACATATCGTTTTCATTGTGTGATGATAAAATTGCAAAGTGGCAATAATAGGTGAGTAACAGCAGCTATTATATATTGTAGATACAGTGTGAATGGTTCTAAAATGTTCCCTTCTTTTTAAACTTCACTAAGGTCACAATCTTAATTACCACAAAGCACATATTTCATCATAATTATAATGATGAATAGTTTAGAAATAATGCTTCCAACCTATGTAAAAGTCCCTTAGCATCTGTCCACTCACACCTCTTCCTCAGGTAGAACCTCTCATGTTCTTATGTTTATATTCACCACATATGTAATTAATGGCTTGATGCAGCAAAAGCTTTTAGTTAGGAAATTGGAATATATTTATATTAATTTTGAAATGGCAATAATTGTAAGGCCCTATTGACTCAATTGCATTCACTCAACCCCTAGTTATTTCTAAAAGTCCTTGTGATTGGTTTCCTGACTCTGGAATGATTTCTTCAATTCCTATCTAATTATTCCTCTATTAAGACAGCAAAGTATACTCTTTCTTGAAGGAACTTTCTCAAACACTTCAAGTTTCCCACATGTAACAGGAAACCATTCTGACTTCAAGGTGTTGGGAAGAGACGTCTCCAAAAGGAAAAATTATCTCTTTTTAATATTTTATCCTCACCCTCTGAGTGACTCATCCCTTAAGTTAACTCTACAGTATTTAGACCAAAGTATACCTTTCAATAAGACTTAATTTTAAGTTCAAAATCAATTTTAATATTAAAATAATTTAATAACTGCTACTAAATGTGACCACTCTCGAAGTGAGCGGGCAAGTCTGGACCTATGCTCAAGGCGTAAAGTCAAGGTCGGTCATGTCCGGCTTTATGTCTGTTTCCATTTAGCAGAGAGAAGACCCAGAACAGCTGAAACAATTTCAAGGAAGAACAAAGTGAAAAAACTTACATGCCAATTTCAAGACTATAAATTTATAATAATCAAAGTAGAGAAATATATGATAGAAATAGATACAAAGAGGAATGGAACAGAGTACAGAGTCCAAAAGATGTGCACATGTGTGTATTCAATTGATTATCAGCCAAGAAACAAAGTAAGTCAGTGGGCTCCAAGATACACACAAATGTCCTCTATAAGTTAATGACTAAAAGACAACCTAAAAAAATGGGGGAAGGGACCTGAAAAAAACACTTCACAGAAGAGATATGAATAGTAAGTAAACACATTCAAAAAGGTTTAACATCCTTAGTCATCAGAGAAATGAAGTTACAGTAACACTGAAATACTATTTGTCCACCAACTAGTGTGGGTAAAGTGAAAAATACTAGATTATCAAGTACAAAGCATCATATTGGTAACTAGGTTCAGCTCCTAGCTTAATAAATTTCCAAACCATATACATATGTTCAGCATTCCTCCATACTAAGAATACTCGTGAAGATTTTTATAGATTTTAATAATTTGTATTACTTCTGCAGAACAGATTTCAAGGAGCCATTTTCTGTCCACTGGAGATGTGCATGTTTTCAAGTGTTTTGAAACCTAGAGCAGGGTGTCCAGAATAAATACGCCCCTCAGTTCATGATGCCTTATCACTTTTAGGCCAGGCGAAGCCCCTCTTTTATTTACTTATTTTTCATTCCAATTTGTTCTGGGCTAAATTGTGTCCCACCAGAATTCATATGTTGAAGACTAAGTATCTCAGAATGTAAGTGTATTTGGGGGCAAGGCCTTTAAAGGAGTAATTAGTTCACATGGGTTGTCAAAGTGAGCCCTAATCCAATAATGATTGATCATTTATCTGAAAGCCAGGCAGACAGGCCTCGCAGAAGATCCCAAATGTGCTAGCCTCTTGATCCAGGACTTCTAGAATCCAGAACTGAGGAAATATATTTCTGTTGTTTAAGCCACCAAGTCTGTGGTGTTTGGTTATGGCAGTCCAAGAAAACGAATACATTTCTCATCTTTATTTATTTATTCAGTCCTGCTACCTCCATGAGGTAACCATTCCAGTGTATTCAAGGTGAATCTGTTTTCTTGTGTTCTTGCAAAGTATACACCACTGTTCCATGTGCATGCATGTATACCCTATATAAATGGCATTTCACTGTATACTTCAACTTCCAGCTTTAAATTTAAGGCCTACAGGGGAAAATCTTATCACAAAAAAATAAGTATTGTTGCAAAGAGGATTTAAGCACCAAAGAAGAGAATTCCTTCAGGCCAGTTTTCTTCCTACATAATTCTGTTAGTCTTTAAGCACACAAGAATGTGTATCTAAAACAGTTAGTCTTTTAAAAATATATTTGTGTGACTGGAAATTTATAGACATGACACAAAGGCTTTATTTTTAAATATTGTTTTGATTCCTCTCTAGGAGTTATCTTCTGCCTTTTCTTACCTGAAATATAATCATAAAGAAAATATTAAAATAATATTTTTATCACTGAGGATTATTTTTAGGAGGACACATCCTCCTTTTTTGGGGGGGTGGAGGGAGTGGTAATTAGGTTTATTTATTTAATTTCATGGAGGTGCTGGGGATTGAACCCAGGACCTCTTGCACACTAAGCATGCGCTCTACCACTGAGCTCTACCCTCTCCCGACATCGTCCTTTTAACATCCACTCTATCCCATTTCTTAAAATAATAACTGTATGGATTTTGTGTCTTTGAAGTAAAAGTGGGAAAAAACCCACTAGAGATAGTGGCGTAATACAAATATAATTTATAGATGGAGTTTGTTACAATTTCACCATTAGCCCAATGGTCTCTCGCTTTTCAATATTGCATTTTTGCAATAACAAATCTCTGATTGCAAATGAGTTACCTCTACAAATACACATTAATCTGATGTCATGGAGTTGAGCTTCCTTCAGTAATGTAGGTGACTGACACAAAATAAGACTGCAGGGGTGTCTGGTTGAACTACTACAGGGAGATCTTGTTAAGGAGCCAATCCCAAAAGACATCTTCCCAAAGGATGCAGAAGGCAATTTGTGGATGCTAGAGTGTCCAGTGCTTCAGAGTTGGGCTCTCAGTGGTTTATGAGGACCCATCAACCTTCACTGCCACAGAAATTTTAAGAAGTTAAGCAGATTTTCCATTAGAGGTGGGTAGAAAATATTTATTTTATTTCTGTATAAATAACATTTAAAAGATCCAAAACTATACCTTAAACTGAGCCACTTCACTTTCATTTTGGAAGACAATGGGCATTATGAATGATCAAGTAATATGCTACTTAAAGTAAAGCTTATTTCCAAGATTTATAACATTTTTGGAGACAACACATCATTAAATATCATCCAGCTATTTATGTTTCAAAATTAGAATTGGCGTCCTTAGGTCTTCTGTATTTAAATAAATTATATCACTACTGAAACAATAGATTTTTGCTCACTGAGATTATTTATATCAGTTTTATTTCTATAATATTAGCTAAAATGAAAAAAAGTGTGTTTCACAAAAATAACCTGTGAAAGAAAACTGGGTACACAATTGCCCAAAATTTACATGATGTTCCTTTTTGAGAATATAACTATATATCACAAATTTTCTCACCAGGTTTCCTAAAGCAACTGCTTAAATTGTTCTAAAAATTTTGCTCATAACTTCTATCCTGTTCCAATCATTTAATTCATTATTTTCATAATAGAAATAGTTATTTTTTTAAAATGGAAAGCTGATCATATTATTCACTTACCTTAAAATTTACCAATGCCTTGCATTTCACTTAGAATAAAATTCAAATATTTATTGTGACCCACATCATCTGATTCTACTAATTCTGCATTTCCTCATTATTATTCCAGTCACACTGGCATCCATTAAATTCCTTCTCAAAAGCAAACAAGCAAGAAAAAACTCCAAAACTTAGTTACTTTTTACCCCAGAGCAGCATCTTCAAGAAATACACTCGTGCCTGGAATCCTGGAATGTTCGCCCTGTGGTTTATTCAGTAGTAGGTTCCTTTCTGTCCTTTAGGTTTCAGTTCAAATGTCACCTCTCAGAAAGGTCTTCTCTCAATATCCTGTTTGAAATAGATCTCCCAGGTTATCCTCATGCATATTTATGTGTAATTTACTGACTGTGCTTCCTGCAGTCTACAATTATCTTGTCCCTATGTTTTGTTACAGCCCTTTGTCTCTTTCTTATTATTGGAATTGTAGATCCAGAGGTGAGGGACAAGTAATTTAACTGAATCTTGAACATTCCTTGTCATGAGTAGGAAAGAAATGAATAAGAGCATGATTCAAAGAAATTAAGGGGAAGAATGATGTTTGGAGTCAGAAGCAAATGAATAACAAATGCTCAGTAATGTTAGGAGTTATTGTGGTCTTTATTGCTTCAATTCTTTTTATATTGTTGCTTCATTCCCTTTCCTCACTGGAGAACAGTTTTCCTTTTTTTTTAAATTGTATTCTTTTTCAAGAGATAAAACATTTCAAAAAGTCTTACAGTTCAGGCATTTATGATATATATCTTTTTTCAAACCTATTTCTTGAGGTATGATGAATGTGATTGACATGCAAAATGCTGTACCTCTTTAATGTACACAACTTGATGAATTTCTTGGCCACCTGAAGTCAAGTCTCATATACACATTCCTTTTCTTATTAAAATTGCCACCAACCAATCTGGGATGACCTGCCTCTTTCTTTGGTCTCTCCTTTCCCTTCTTATATAGGTGGTTTTAGATTTCACCCAAGAAGCTCTCAAGTTTGCAAACCAATACCAAGTTTTCTTCATGCTGCTTGTCAAGCACTGCACTCTGAAAACTACTACCTCAAAAGACCTCTTTAACATATTTGTATGCAGCTCCTGGTGCATTTCCCCTCTTAAGAGGCAATGCTTACATCTCTTTTTTGGAGAACTGCTTCAGGTTAACTGAAGCGGTAATTCCTGCATGCCAGGGAGAAGTTACTGGAAATTTACATACCATGGAGGACAGCCCTTTGTCAATGACTGACACGTGTGCAGAAGTATACAGTGGACCCTCAAACAATGCAGGTTTAAACTACATGGGTTCACTTACACATGGATATTTTCCAATGGTAAATACAGCAGTACTACAAGGTCTGTGGTTGGTTGAATTGGGGAATGCAGAGGAACTGCTGATATGGAGGACTGACTCTAAGTTATGCACAGATTAACTCATGCATTTATGGTTTAGGAGTTGTATAAGAGTCAGCTATAAATACTCAGTCTCCTTTACTCACTCAGAGAAATTCTGAAGTTTAACTTACCATTTTCCCAGAAATCTTCCATGGAATCTGACCAAAATTTCTATCATGGGATGTTTACACTATACTATTCCTTGGCTTACTTCTTTTTTTAGGTCCCACCTCTCATCCCAATAACTATTTTGGGTACAATTCCTAATAAATCACAGTTACACAAAGCATTGACTCAGTGTCTCCTTTTGAGTGAACTCAACTTGGTATTATAATTTCTATACACTACATTATTTGTGTAATTTTCCAGCAAGCAATGTCATTTTGACAATAAACATATTTTGAAACATTAAAATTGCTTGGCATTTATCAACCTTTCTTAGCCATCTGAATCTTACTTGAGTACTTTCAGCATCTCTTCCTACCACAAAATTGGCTTAGAAGTTTAAAACACAAAACTTGGAAAATAAAAGTCTGAAGAATTCTTTAGAATATATAATCAGACCTAGTTTGTTCTTAATCACAAAATTCTGAGTCCTTTTTCTGAGGGAGAAGGAAGACAAATGAATAGATGTAGATGTTGGGAGGTATGGACTTGACTTATGATAGAACCACTAGCTGAATTACTTTTGGAAATTTACTGTTTCCCTTTTAAGGTGTGTATTTTCTCATTGGTAGAATAATGGGATTGTATTAGGTATATGGCTTTAATTTTTTTACAGAATTATTTTGCTCAAAAATGAATTCTTAATGTTAATAACAATAAACAATAAAAGCTACATTTACTCTGGTAGAATGAGGTGATAGACACAAATCTCTGTCCAGTTGTTGTTCTTAACACATTTTCTACACAAATTACTTCAGATGACTCAGAAACCACTTGAGTCCTTCCCAGAAAACCAGCTTATTTTTAAAGCACTGTCTGGAAATGGTGGGATTCAATATGATATATGATCCCATGCTGCTCAGTAATTTTCTGGTTTTCAATTTCTCATAAGCATCCTAGGAATTCTACTTTGCCAAGGGAAATCCCTCTCACCAGTTGTTACTCCTGAACCATGACTAAATCTCCTCCATTCCTTATAACATTCATGTCCATTTTATCAGCAATTGTAAATTTTATTAAGTGCAGTATCACTCATGAGGATCTAAAGTCCACTATGGACTGAAAATTGTAAAATCTTAGATTAAAAAAATAAATTTTGTCTCTTGGAAAATTTGAGATCTGGATGGCCAACACTGGTTAGAAAATGTTATTCTTTTCAAACTGTTAAGGATAAATTTTCTTTAATAATGCTGCTAGGGAAAACATGAAATTGTGAAAATTGCTGTGAGGTTCTGATTAAAAATATGTTATTGAAATGAGGTTAATTTTGAAGACATGTTTGGGGATCTAAAATTTCTATGATCCCCATTTGTCATAATTATTGTCATAATTTATTCCCAATACAAAGAAGTTTCTAAATAACTATATTAACACATTTAGTTTATTTATAAAGGCTCAATTCCCAGGTTCTTACCAATCACTCTCTGGTGACAACTCAAAAAGGAATGTGAAATAAATGAGCCCCAGTGGTACTTTCTCACTGGAGATGCAATGAAAACTTCTTTCAACTTTTCCTGGGCTTTCAAATAAAGATCTGCTGGGTGGGGGTTTAGGGAGACTCCCAAACTTTCTTTATACAAGTGAAAAACACAATGTTGAGGAGTGTTTCCCAGGGAAGAATTGAAGAGAACACTGTGCATATATACATATCCACATCCATATTCATGTAATATGCATATGTGTGTATGTATATATACATGTATATAAGTGTATATATATATATATGTATATAAGTGTATATATAAGGATAAATCTGAATTTATTCTGATATCACTCTTACCCTAATCCAGGGCCACAGGATTCACTCTAGCTTCAATTGCGTACTTATCTGTAAAGTTCCTCCCCGACAGTGAGAAACCTGGATCCACTTAAAAGATGTTTAATTATTTGTTCAAACTTAACATATATGTAGAGTAATTCAAGAATTAACTTGAACTCTCCCAGGAAAGAAATTTACAAACTAGAACGTAAAGTTTGTATTCAGTTTCTTTTGCCTATAATTTTACACTTTCTAATCAAAACACCATTTTCCAAATTATTTAGGTCAGTAAATCCCCCAACTTGAGTGTAGTTATGTCATACATTGATAACAGAATTAAATACATTTGCCATAGTGTGGCCGGCATTCTGCCAGCCACTGGCATTGGCTAACAATCTAATTAACTTTTTATTAATTTGCATAGAAAATTTGCCCCTGCAGTATTCAGTTCTATGAATTTTATGACAAAAGTGCATAGAGTCAAGTAACTTAGGTAACATGCAGAACAGTTACTTCATCTTAAAAACTCCCTGAACGCATCTCCCAGTCAAGAACTGTCCCCTCCCCAAAGCTCTGATCAACTGAATTGGACTCTTTCTCCTGAAGTTCAAGAAATGAGAAGATAAAACATTCTCTGGGAAAAGCCTTTGATGATATATAAAAAACTCATGTTGAAATAACATTATAAAAACACAATTCTAACAAATTTTGGTTAATAACTCCTCTATGTTGTCATTCAAATTCAAACTAATTTATTTGTATGCATGAGTTTATATAGAAGATTTTTAGTTAATTTTCCAACATCCCTATACCAAGTACAAATCATGCCATTTTATAACAAGACATAAAAAAACCAGGGCATTTTTCCATCTGTATTAAGTATGTTTGCCCATTTAAAACAACATTAAGTACTGTGTATTCACAGAATAATTACTTATCTTAAGCATAATTCATGCTAGTACACATATCCTGATTTACACTGACAAATTGTGATCATGCCAAGCTGTGCGATGTGAAGATCTGCTGCTTCTTCCTGTTCAGTGAACCGCATGTGTTAATGCATCATGTACAGTGTCACACACTAACACACTGACCCTCCCATTGCCATTATATTAAAGCCCAGTGCCACATAGAAAACTACACAGTAAATTGTATATTCAAAGTCAGTATATGAAGCAGATAAGTCCCCTCCTGTTTCCTCACAAACCATATTCACTACCGTTTGCTTATCCATCATCAAATCCGCAATCCCTAAGGATGCAAACTTCCCCTTGCTTTGGACCCCAGGGTTTGCATCAAATGCCTTACTGATCCTCTCACTTATGTGTTTAATTCACCACATATAAGTTAATTTGTGTTTTTCACCTTCTCTCTATTTGAAATCTCTCAGAGATATATCTGAAGTATCTAGTGCACCTTCAATTAAATGCTGGACCTCCTCAATTACTAAGACAACAGAAAATGTACTATATTGGAAAAAGAAAAATAATTCCATAATTCCTTTCCTCCCCCTCCCCCCACCAACCCAATAAAACACTTTTCAGTACTGAGGATTATTTTGTTTCTTTAAAGATGCTGTTTTTGTTAGTTTGAACTGCCATAACAAAATACTATTTTAAAAAACTGGGAGGCTTTTACCAACAGGAATTTATTTTCTCATGGTTCTGGAGGCAGGAAAGTTGAAGATCAAAATTCTGGACAATCTGGTTATTTGTAGACGCTCTCTTCCTGGATTGTAGATGGCTGCTACCTGACTGTGTGATCATGTGACCTCTTCTGTGTGAGTGCGTGTGGTGGGGGTGGGGGATAGGAGGGGAGTGTAGAATGAGAGAGAGATAGAGGGAACACTAGTGTTTTTCCTTATAAGGACACTAATTCCATCATGAAGGTCCCATTCTCATGACCTCATCTAACCCTGACCTCCTCTGGGAGGTACCCGAAGGCAATCTGCAAACACAATCACAATGGAGGGGAGGGCTTCAACCTGTGAATTTCAGGAGGATACAGTTGAGTTCATAGCAGATGCATTGTTTCTTAATAAGTTTTAAAATAATATTCTTCCTGAACACCCTTGCTGTGGACACAGATTGGCTAAGAATCAATCTGGAAGACTGCTCTTTAGAGTAGGTCACCAAGGAAATTAGGAATAAAGGATAGAGATAACCTGAAAGAGGAAATTAATATTTCATGAGCATTTCAAAGAGTAAGCCAAAGAGGGTCATGTCTCAACATGTTCAGAAATAGATCCTTGGAAGAGTTAGATATTTAGTTCTTTGAAAGATATGCTGTTGGAAAGATTCTTATCTTTTTTATGGATAGATTTAAATCCTGTTTTTGAGCAAAAACATTATGAACAATTATGACAGCAATCAGTAAATGATAGCAGCTCAAAAATGAGGGGATGCTAGGGTGGTTCCTCAAACAAGAGAGCAATGCTAATTGATCTCCAGCAGGCTGTGGGCTCCCTCTGGGGTGTGGTCTGTAACTTTCCTGATGATCTTACATCAGACCCTCAGTAAGATCCCTTGGGGTAGGTCATTGATAAAACCCTGCAGTTCACTGCTGCACAAACCCACTTGGAGAAGAAATAGGAACACCTTCTACCCAGGTAGTTTTAAAGGTTGTTTTTAAAAATTGTGACAAAAATCTGAATTTTTAAAATCAACTAGAATAGAATAGATTTTAAAATAAAGCTTTTTGGGTGACATTTTAGAAACGAGGGTAAAGAGTGTTTCTTCTAATTTTATTTCAGCTGTATAGGTAGGTGATATTATATGATACACATTTTATTTGTTTGGAGTAAAAATTTGAGATCTCTAAAATAGAGTCTATTCAATCATTTGGACAAGTCAGGCACTTAATTGATTATATTGTAAACTATGTCTAAACTGTTTTCATTTTTGCAAAAGCTAGTCATTTTACCCAGAATGAGAGGTGAGCACCTTATAATTGTCATCACTACATCCCTTAATATATTTGAAATAACTAAAGAACATTAATTATGAGCAGGAGAAATAAATTGAAATTTTATTACCAAAATTAACCTTTAATTCCCCATTGCCAAGCATCTAGAAGGGGCTACATTAGGAAATGAATCAAAAAGTCATGGTTTCTACCCATGGAGTCTACAGTCTCTCCAAAAAACAAATATGGAAACAGATGGAAACCACAAGTGATGTGCAAATAATTTATGCATAAAATGTTTCCAGAATGCAAAAATGAAAACTGGTAGGTAACAGCGCATGGGAATTGGAATTTAGGGAGATCTTTACAGGAACGGTGGGATTTTGATAGGCCTTGAAGGATAAATAGGAGTTTTTCCTCCAACCTTTCATTCACCACTCACCTGGTAGAGATGAGCACAGGAAAAAGAACATATGAAACAGGGATGCATGTACAGTCTTCTTATTGTAACTGAGGACCACAAAACAATTATTCTAAACAGATCAATGTGTGTTGGCTGTGGCAGAAGAGAAAAGATGTAAATGGAAGTTGAAGATAAAATATCACAGGTTAGATGCTAAAAGATCATATATAATATACTTTCAAATACATTTGCATTCATTTGCGTGTGCCATCTTTAAGATAAGATAAAAGGGCATATTGTAGTTCTTATAGCTGCTGAACAGGGGAGTCTTAGCTGGTATTTTGGGCCTTGTAAGCCAAATTTCTAATCAAACAGTTGCTTGATTATTTCAAAATGGAATTTATATATTGTGGGACCACTAACTAAGCTTTTAAATACTCCCATGACCTACTCATCTCACGTAATGAACAATAGCATCAGAGATTGTCCTCTTCCCATAGAAAGTTGTAGACACTTGCACAAAGACACAGCTAAAAATTATTTTTGATTTTGACGTCCATGCTTTATGAAGAACATCTACCTTCTCCCGATGTATCCTTACATCTGTTTCCTGACGTAAGAAAATGTATCAGGTAGGCTATATATTCCTTTGTTAATATATTCTTTGTTGAGACTATATTTGAAGAGCTAAAAATAAAAATGAGACACTCTTCTATGTCTTTAATTTAACATATATATTGCATATAAATCCTTAACTACAGATGTCTGCATCCAACAGATAAGGACTGGCTGTGTCTTGTTGTGTAATTTCCATGTTCTAGTATCTTACCCTGACCAGTAAGTACTGCCTACCTCGCTACCAGTGAATTTTAAAAGTGATTACTCTGACTTCACCCTACATCTACCTTTTACTAGATCAGGGGAGCAATTTTAACATAATATTTTCTATTTTAAAATCTACTCATGTAGGCAATGTGCAGACACATTATTTTATCTTAATGTTTGCATTTTTTAGATATAAAATAGCACCATTTACAGATTAAGAAACTGAGGAACAAAGGAATTTTTGACATGCTAAAATTACTGTGACTAGAGGGTGATGGAGCCATTTAAATATAGGTCTCCCAATTTTATTCTTGGTTCTTTCCACTGTATCCCACCTGGTACACATATCAATGAAATGATAGTTTTCAATAGTTACCTGTCATTCAAAAAGCAAGTGTTCATTACAGAAATTCCATAGTATTTTCTTCTCATAAATACAACAGTATAAGTGAGCTCAAATGGAAATTTTACATTTATTTTCCAAGGAGTGTGCCTCTGTTATTTCTTTCAGTAAACAAACCAAGAAATCCTGAGTAATTTCACTAAGAAACACACTCACTAGTACATAACATCACCATGATTCAAACTCTAATCTCATATTTTTAATGGCATGCCCTACTGCTGTTTGATATAAAAGATCATTATCAACATGATAAAATAAATGCTTCTAATGTAGCATGAGTAGAAAAGAATCAGAATGCATGGGCTGATGATTCTGCAAGTCTAATTTCTAGCATGTGCAGAGCAATTTGTTTTCTTAAAACTGTTTTTAAATTTTTGTGTGGAGAAAGAGAGATAAATATGACATGAGACATTATGGGATATACTAACAAGAAAATGTATAGCAATAAACAAAACTCATTTATAATTATCTTATTCTGTCCTAAATTGAAGCTTGTATTGATTTTTATATTTCAATTATGAAGAACAGACAAAAAGGATAGGTAAAATGAATGAAGATTATCCATTTCAAATGTCAACTTAAAAAAGAGAGAGAAACTGAGGTAAGCTTAAAGTTGTACAAAATGGGTTGGTTTGGGAATAGTTTGAGCTGTAATTTGGGAAACATAAAACTCTAGCAAGCTACAAACAAATCCATTGAGGGTTTAGGGTAGGCTGCATTTATGGAGTGGGTATAAACAAGGGGGAGTTCAATCAGAGTCAGTTAAAACAAACATATCTGGGTGCATTCTCCAAAAAACTTAAATTTAAATTTAATTAAAAACAAACAAACAAACAAAAAAAAAAAAAAACAGAGACCATCCTTGATATGTTCATGGCAAACTTCTACCAGTTACTATTCACTCACTTTGCTCTGGCTGTTTCTGAGTTTTTCACAAGTCCAAGAAGCAAGTTTATGGGCTCAAGGATGAGGAGAGATTCTTAGATAAATTTTGGTGTTTGGTACATCAGGCATTTACAAGAAATCAGCCTGTAACTCCCCACCAGTCCTTACCTTCTGTTTGCCTGAGGGCATATGTGTAAGATTTTTCCACTTTCTATCCTCCAGTTTCATTTTAGATTGAAATTCTTTCACAAAAATAGTACAGTAAAAACATGAAAATTAATATAAAAACAATCCAAATCTGTATGTTTTTAGTTTGGAGCCATGTACATTTATATAATTTTATTAGAAAGTAAATATCACTTTTATTTTAACTAAGCAAAATGTTTTTAAAATTTGAAGGTTTTCATTGAATTTGATCAGTTCAGTTGATGCTTTACATAGAAAGATGTCTGTGAAACATTGTATTAACAAACGCTTGGCGAAATCTAGGCAATGTACCAACAGAATAAATCGGGAGTATTGAGAACTTAATAGTAGGTGGGTTGCTGCCTCAGAAAAACACGTTTGAATCCCAGCTGTGCTAGAGACTGGCTGTCTGAGCATACTCCAGGTGCATAATCTCTCAGAGTTCTTTCTCCATCTGTAGAATGGGCATATAAGGAACAAAGTAAATAAACAGCTTGCAAAGCATGCGATAGCATCTTTTGTAAAGTTACCTATTTCCAGCATTTGCATTAACAACATTATGAAGAATCTGTAGTAATGTATGGTGACTTCTTTGCAATAAGTAATGGTATACAACAGATGAATATAGCATTGAAGCAATGTGGAGTTTGCATCACACGGGCAAGTCTGGGTAATATCACTG
This sequence comes from Camelus dromedarius, assembly GCF_036321535.1. Lineage (NCBI taxonomy): Eukaryota > Metazoa > Chordata > Mammalia > Artiodactyla > Camelidae > Camelus > Camelus dromedarius. The sequence goes on along the minus strand of NC_087470.1, from coordinate 9,066,624 downwards.
CAGAAGATTCAATTTCTTTTATATTCTCAATGTTAGGATTTAAAAAAAAATAGTTCAAAATTTTGAAAAATTGATGGTAAAATTTAAATAATATAAAGTCAAGAGCTTTGAAAAGAGAGCCAGTGTGGACTGAATCATATCCCATGGCTCTTAACTTTAAATACAATTGACTTTGGGGAAAGAAATGTGCCTTTCCTACAAAAGATTTCTTTTCGACCTTTGTCCCATCCCCAGGCTTCAAGGATACCAATAATTTTAATATTAGCATTTTCCTGTTAACAATTAAATGGCTTTAAAGGATATTACAATTTAAATTTTATTTAATTAAGCTAGATTTATTTTCTCCTCTCTTCATCCAGACATACTGAAGATGCATGACCCAGATCAACCACACGCAGGTGACAGAGTTCATTCTCGTGGGCCTCACGGATCATCAGGAGGTGAAGATTCCCCTCTTTGTTCTGCTCTTATCCATCTACCTCTTCACAGTAGTAGGCAACCTGGGTCTGATCCTGGTCATTAGAATGGATGAAAGACTCAACACACCAATGTACTTCTTCCTTAGCAACCTGGCTTTTGTTGATTTCTGTTATGCTTCTGTCATCACACCCAAGATGCTTGAGAACTTCTTGTACCAACAGAAAGTGATCACCTTCAATGCATGTGCTGCTCAATTAGGCTGTTTCCTGGCTTGCATGACAGCTGAGTGTTTGCTCCTGGCTTCCATGGCCTATGACCTCTATGTGGCCATTTGTAACACTCTCCTCTAAACAGTTGTGATGTCCCCAAGAATCTGCATCCAGCTTGTGGCTGCCCCCTACAGCTACAGCTTCCTTGTCACCCTGTTCCATAACATCCTCACCTTTCGCTTCTCCTATTGCCACTCCAATATCTGTAACCATTTCTACTGTGATGACATGCCTCTCCTCAGGCTGATGTACACAGGCACTCATGCCAAGCAGCTGTGGATCTTTGTGCTGGTATCAAGTTCATTTCCTCCCTTCTGATTGTCTTTGTCTCCTACTTGTACATCATCTCTGCCATCCTGAGGATGTGCTCAGCTGAGGGGAGATGCAAGGCTTTCTCCATGTGTAGCTCCCACATGCTGGCAGTCACCATATTCTACGGGTCCCTCATCTTCATGTACTTACAGCCAAGCTCTCACCATTCCCTGGACACAGACAAGATGGCCTTTGTCTTCTACACGGTGATCATTCCCATGCTGAACCCTTTAATCTACAGCCTTAGGAACAAGGAGGTGAAGGATGCCTTGAAAAAAGTGATCATCAGTAGAAACCAGGCTTTTATGTTCATGAAGTTAAGAAAGTGACTTGAATAAATAAAAATGGAATTTCCTTCACTTTTTTTCTCTTAAAAAAATTAGAATGCTTCCTCCTAATATGTGATTTCTATGAATCTGTTCACTGTACAAAATTTTCTATAGATTTTTACTTAGAATGAGATTTCAGACATAAGAGTAACCATAAGAAGTTATGCCCATTCTCTTACTTTTCAAATGAAAATGCATTTAAAATAATTAATTATCTGGTCCATAGGAATTTATGCCAATTTTCCTGTTTCTCAAATGAAGAATTGCATGAAAAGCAATATATGTTTATATAACTAGTATAGGACAAAAGTTCAGCCTCTCCACCCATCCAACATCCCCAGTTCAGAATTCTTCAGCTGTATTAACAATATCCCATGTGAAAACCAAAGACGCATAGCTCAAATAATTTTTCCTGATTTGCTAGTTTCTACAAAAAATATGACATTATAAAATTGTTCCATATTGATATATTTAACAAATTCTCTTTATTCAAGAGAACAGTATTATATCCTAACCTTTTCAATTTCACTCATTTAACGTGACCTAAAGTCTGGTTTGGTCTCTAAAGACTGATTCTCAAGTGAATTGCTCTTTTTTTTTTAAAGCCCATGAGACCTCATTATATTTTTTCCAACTGTTTAAAAGTTAATAATAATAATAACATAATTCAATGCAATTCAAGATAGAATCCCAGAGGTATCATACATTCTAAATAAACACACTCAGAATAATTGAAACATCATAGATCATCTTGCCAGTAGCAAGGATTATATGCAGTTATACTGGGCAGACCTTGGGTAAGTTGGTCATTACTGGGAAAGGAATAGCTTCTTGGAACACAGTGAACCCATTAGGCAATGCATCCTCATGAGAAGAACGTGCACCGTGTAGTCCAAGGATGGTGCTGTACAAGGTGTGGGCTCTCACAAGTTTAGTTACCGATTAAATAAGGACAATGTTACAGAATTTGGAGACTTTTAAACTCTTAAACAACATACAAAAGGTAATAATAAATGGCAGGTGCATGCCTATCATCTCCCTTTCTTCTCTGAGTCTAAAGACCTCAGTTCTTGTCCCAACTCTACTAATAAACTTGAGGGAGCAACTTATAAATGGGGGTTATCCTACACAACTGATAACTGTGATATAGACAGGTAGATAGACAGATAGAGATGGGTATGTATGCATTTCAAATAAGTGTAATAATTTCATAATTTTCAGTTACACAGAAAACAGTTTTGAGTTTGCAACTCATGCATATCATTTTAACACATATGTGTATTAATACATATATGCCATTTGAATGCTTAATGACAAAGACTAGAAAGCTGCTACTAACAGCTAGAGGGGGAAATTTAATACATATTTTCATTGCTCACAGAACACAGGGCTAGCGTAATCCACAGTTCTCAAACATTAACTTTTTCATTGTTTATTTAAACACATTTGCCTGCTATTGGACCATTGCAGTGGCTCCCAGTTTTCTCACAAAGCCCCTGCAGCAGGATTTGAGTCTGTCGTCTAGATACTGGCTGCCTGCCATTACTGTCCTTGACCTCCTGTCTCAGCAGGCTGGAACAATCACTGCAACACAGCTCCTCTAGGAGAGGGCCTAGATTGCTTGGCATCTAAAAGCCTGCTGGGTCTGACATTTCCCTGGTCAAAAAAAGATCTCTGGCAATTTTTTTCAGTTCTGTATACCTTAGTTTCTTCATCAGTAAGAAGGTGAAAATAATATCAACTGCTAGTTTTATTGTCATAAGATCAAAAAAGACGATGGAGAAAAACATTTAAGAGTAAAAGATTTTTGAATTAATAGTTTTCAGATTCCCTACTCCTTATTTGAATATGGTAAACATTTAGAAATCTATCTACAGCAAAATTTAAGAATTTCAGGTTAAAACTGAAGATATGCTACAAAACTATTAATATAAAAGAAAAACTTTGTCATGATTTTCACCTGAAATGTGATGATTTTGTTAATTGATTTTGTCCTTTTTGAGAAAGACTGCTTTCAATTAGCCAAGTAGTTCAAATTTCTTAACCTATGAATCTACCTAAGAAACATATCACAATGAGACATTTCCCCCCAAGAGGTGAGATTATGAAGTTCATTTTAGTGGTAAATAATTCAGAATACTTCAAATATCCATATGGACACCAGATAAGCACAAGTTATAGCAATAACAATATGAAAACTTAAGTTGTCAGTATTCATACATATGGAATGCAAGATGGAAATATACATATGACACTGACATCAAGTGTGTGGACACAGAGCACAGCACAGACTGTGAAGACTGATTAAGAGGAATAGGAAGGAAGGAAGGACCACAGTATCACCTCATAGATAGAACAACAGGTAACATTTGACACATACAATATGAGCATTTTTCTGTTTGCACACATATCTCTAGGTCATTACATGTGATGTGATATACAGGAATTATTTATCGCTATAGAACCTGTTTAGCATGCTGCTTTTAAAACTTGATTATATCATGAACACTTTTCAATATCAATAAATGTACACCTATTTCAGATTTTAAAGTTACCATTTACTATTTTACTGAAGAGCCACTTAAGATCTAAACAACTATTAGAATATATCTAGACAACTTCCTTTTTTGGAGTAAGTAAAAACAGAACAATTCAGACACTTGCATACTTTCATGACTTTCCTAATTTCCTAGAGTTAAAGTCATTATATCAAGTGGCAGGACTATTTTAAACAGTTTTGATGCTTACTCTTACACTGCCCTCCAGAAAGATGAAGACAATTATGCCTCTGTTGGATGTGTAAGCCCATGTCACATTCCCATGCCTTTACCAACAGTGGGTATCATCTATCATTTAATTTGATCATTCTGATGGACACATTATTAGCTAGTCATTTCATGTTTAATTAAATTTTCTCCTTTGTAATTAATAAGTATATTGGGAAAAGACACTTATTATATATATATATATAGTGTAGGGAAAGACATCATTAATTTAAAGTGCTGGTCTAGCATACAGTATAATCACATGTATATGTATACTCTACCAAAATTATTTTGTGTTATTTTGCTTATAATACCACTGACTTTTATTTAACTATACCAGTGCAGTGAGTAAAAAGTTGAGGTGTTATAAATGAGGTGAAAGAAAGAGCAGAAAATTATGGTCATTAAAAAAATTAATTTTAGATATTTAGCATTTGATCTATTGCCATTTAAATAATTTTTTCAAATAGAGCCATGGGAGTGGGACTTGCAAGTGGAGTGATGGCAGGGTCCCCAATCCTAAGGTCAAGAATTTAAGAAGATATATTGTTATTTTTTTAAATTGAAGTGTAGTTGATTTACAATACTGTGTTAATTTCTGTTGTGCAGCATAGTGATTCAGTCATATACATATGTATGTGTGTATATATATATATATGTATTTTTTTTCAGATTCTTTTCCATCATAGTTTATTCCAAGGTTTTGAATATTTCCCTGTGCTATACAGTAGGACCTTGTTTTATCTGTTTTTACATAGTAGTTAGTATCTTTTAACCCCAAACTCCTAATTTATCTCCCCACTCTCCTTCCCTTCCCCATAACCACAAGTTTGTTTTCTATGTCTATGAGTCTGTCTCTGTTTTGTAAATAAGTTCATTTGCCTCATTTTTTAAGATTCCACATATAAGTTGTATCATATGCTATTTGTCTTTCTCTGACTTACTTCATTTAATGTGATAATCTCTAGGTCCATCCATGTTGTTTTGAATGATATTATTTCATTCTTTTTTAACAGCTGAGTAGCATTCCATTGTATATACATATACCACATTTTCTTTATCCAGTCATCTGTCAATGGACATTTAGTTTGCTTCCATGTCTTGACTTGGCCCTTGTAAATAATGTTGCTATGAACACTTGGATGCATGCATACCTTTGAACTTGAGTTTTCCTCACATATATGCCCAGAGGTGGGATTGCTGGATCATATGGTAAGTCTATTTTTAGTTTTTTAAGAAATCTGCATACTGTTGTCCATAGTGGCTGCACCAATCTACATTCCCACCAACAGTGTCCACAGTCTCTCCAACATTTATTGTTTGTGGACACTGTAATAATGGCCATTCTGACAGATGTGAAGTGATACCTTATTATAGATTTGTTTTGCATTTCTCTGATAATTAAAGATATTGAGCATCTTTTCACAGGCCTATTAGCCATCTGTATGTCTTCATTGCTGAAATGTCTGTTTAGGTCTTCTGCCCATTTTTTGATTGGGTTGTTTGTTTTATTGTTGTTGTATGAACTGTTTTTACATTCTGGAAATTAAGCCCTTGTCAGTCACATTCTTTGCAACTATTGTCTTTTCTTTTTGTTTATGGTTTCTTTCTCTGTGAAAAAGCTTGTAAGTTTAATTAGGTCCCACTTGTTGATTTTTGCTTTTATTTCCATTGTCAGAGATAATGTGAAGATTCTCCTCTGAACACATTCATCATAAGATCATGGTGGGTCAGAACCAGCTTCTAATATTTACTTGATCATTGCCAAGGGAGACAGGAATAAACAGAATGTGTACTCTAGGGAGTTTTATTGTAAAAATATTTTAAAATCTGTACCATGGCAAAAGGCAATTATTCAACAGTGTCTGACTTTATCCCCTTGGGACTCACAGATAATCCAGAGCTTCAAGCCATTTTCTTTGGTGTATTCCTAGTAATCTATTTAGCTTGTGTCGTGGGTAACCTTGGGTTGTTTGTGCTAATACAAGTCAGTCCTCAGCTTCACATGCCCATGTATTTTTTTTTCTCAGCCATCTGGCTTTTGTTGATTTTTTTTTACATCCTCTGTCACTCCCATCACCTTGGCAAATTTCCTACGTGATGTTAAAAGCATAACATCTTATGCATGCGCCCTTCAGGTGTGCTGTTTCATCACATTTGTAGTTTGTGAGCAGTATTTGCTCTCAATCGTGGCATATGATAGGTATGTGGCCATCTGCAGCCCTTTACTCTATGTCATTCTCATGCCTAAAAACTCTGTAACCGAATCATCACTAGCACGTATGTTTCTGGGTTCAGTGTGGATCTCATACAGACAGTGGCAACATTCCAGTTGTCTTTTTGTGGCTCCTATATGGTCAACCACTTCTACTGTGATGATGTGCCCCTGGTTGCTCTGGCCTGTTCTGACACTCAGGTCAAAGAGCTGATGTTGTTTGTCATTGCTGTGTTCAATATGCTCTGCTCTCTACTGGTCGTGATCATCTCCTATGTCTTCATCCTCCTTGCCATCCTGAGGATACATTCTACTGAAGGAAGACAGAAAGCCTTTTCCACCTGTGCTTCCCACCTGACCTCCATCACCATATTTTATGGGACAATCATTTTTATGTACCTACTGCCCAAGTCAAGCCATTCTCTGAACACAGATAAGTTTGCTTTGGTGTTTTATGTGGTGGTGATTCCCATGTTGAACCCATTGTTCTATAGCTTGAGGAATCAGGAAGTAAAAAGTACACTGAAAAGAATTACATAGAAGTTGTGTTTGGCTGTCAAGTAACTGAAAAATCATTGGACAGGGAGGCATCAGAAGACTTGTAATTGTGGCTCATTTAGAGTCACCATGCTGATAAATGAACCAACTTCCTCACTTCCAGTGCTCAGATCCACTCAGAATATGTCTCACCCACTGTTTCATTCTTAGTGATTTCCACATGAAACACATTTTGTAAATTTTGAGTTACTGAATTATAAAAGGGAAGAGAAAAAAAAAAAAGAGAGAGTGAGAAAGAGAGAGATCTTAATCCTGTTTGACCACAACACCCTCTTCCTCATTAAAGAAGCAGTATTGGAAAAGAGAGGCTTTATCTGTATTCCATGTCATCTATTGAGAAATCTGTGTTGTACTGAAATGGTAAATCAACATCTGGTATTTTATGTTTAAGCATGCTGCACAGGTAATCTTGAAAGCATGTTGAAGCTCAAGAGCAGGGATATTTGGTTTTAACACTCTAGACAATCTTCCTAGCATTCCACTTCCTGCTACAAGGGTAGCCTGACATTGAACACTTGGTGACAGTTTTTGCTGTGTCAGTTTAGTTCATTGGAGCCATTTCACACCATTTTAAGTCATCGCCTGTTCTATATAAGTGTGTGATTAGGAACGTGGATCTTCATACACACAGTTTGGCTAACAATTTTAGCTTTTCCCAGTAATAGCTGTTATCTTGGGTAAATTATTTCACAGTTCTGTTTCTTAGCTTTTTCATCAGCAAAAGCAGGTAATAATTCCCTTTGTCTTGGACTAATTGTGAAGGTTAAATAATCCTACAAATATAAAAGGCATCACACAGCTCCTAGCAAAGAGCAAGCACTTCGTATATGTTGACTCACACCTAATGAGCAATATTAATTATTTATAGCATTGTTATTGTGTCAATGATCTCTTTTATTTGGTAGTAGTCTTTTTTTTTTTAGAAACAGTTGACAATATTAAATGCTTTATTTTAGAATCAACAAAATGAAAATATAAAAGCTAACAAGTTATTTTATTGTAATCTTTAAAGCAATTTAATTCTTTTTAATTTCTTTTTGTGTGTGTTTATAAACATATGTTTAATGTATTTTTATTGAAGTATAGTCAGTTTACAATGTTGTGTCAATTTCTGGTGTATAGCACAACACTTCAGTCATACATGAACATACACATATTTGTTTTCATATTCTTTTTCACCATAAGTTACTACAAGATATTGTATGTAGTTCCCTGTGTTATACAGTATAAACTTGTTGTTTATCTATTTATGAACATATTTAAAACTGAATTTTTGAGCCCTTCATTTCTGCTATTAAAATAAGCATATTTTTTTCTTGAAAAAAAATTAAGCTGCTTTTGTTACATTTAGTAAAAATTGCCTTAATAAATGATGCATTTATTTAGCTTCAAACTTTTCAAAGTAAAAATAAAGCTACCATCTACTGAATGTCTTTCTGTGTGTCTGGTGCTGAATGAAATGCTTTAAATGGACAGTCTCAGTTAATTTTTATAACAACCTACTGAGACAGATATTTTAAAAATGAAGAGATCCAAAACAATTTATGTAATTTATTAATGAACATGTAGCTAAAAACTAGGGAAAAAAACACAAGATTTGAGTTTAATTTTGTTAAATCTCAGTTTTAACAAAGTAAGTGAAGAGATGATGAAGGTGGGGAGACTCTGCCGCATACATTGTCACCTTTTCCCTTTACTTTCTTCTCCAGAGTCCAGTACAATATGAAGGGCCCATTTGTTGTGCCATATTCAGGCTCACATACCTTTCAAATTATTTTCTAATTGAAAGATTAACTTAAACCTAGTTTTTGGATGACATCTTGTGAATCACCCATTTTTTCTTAGTTTTTAAAATTGTGTAAAGATGTGGAAACATCGATTCAATTAGTGTTTAAGTATTGCTGTTATAAATATTATGAAGGAAAAAGATAAAATGAAGCTCCAGAAAAATGGTGTTCCTCAGTGAGGCATTAAGATTCTGTAGGTCTGAATTTCTTTACCTGTAAGAGATACTGGCTATACTATGCCTGTGGGCCCTGTACGTGATATGTGATAGGATGTGTGTGGATAGCTATCTATATAAATATACACTCACAAGACACAGTATGGTAAATAGAAGCACCGTGTTTCTCTGTCAAAACTGTTTTAAAAAGTTGAGAATTCATTCAATTCACAAGATTTGAAAAGCACCTCATGGCAGCATAAATGAGTTATTTACAAAATAATCTCAGAAGAAGAACTAATCCCCTTGTACTGCAGACTTCAAACAGCATTTTATATAGTGACTGTAACTGTCAGCATCTCCTTCTAAAATGGTAAAATAATAGATAATACTAAATCACTAATTTAACTATTTGTATGAAGTGTCAAAATAATTAAAGCATGTCAAATCACTAATATTTTCATATCATGACCCTATAAGGGTGATTTAATAAATGACATTATAAACAAAGTTTATTTCTATTTGAACAATATGCAAATGCATCAATTATTTATTTTAAAACACAGTTTCTTATAAAACATGTTCTTCCACTTATATTTTAAAAAATCCAATAATGACATTTTTAAGTCCAGATAATCTATAATACTCGTAGTGGTTAAGAAAACGAAATTCAGAAAGACTTGCAATTGCATTTAGAATTTTCATATTACTAATTATGTGACCTTACACAATTTATGAAAAATTGAAGCCCAGAGGTAAAATCTTACCCAACTCTGAGATTTGTTTTATTGCGATACGTAACACTACTTGATTCAGTGCCCAGCAGGTAGTAGAAACCTAATCAGGCTTTCCCTTGTTACTTAAAGAAGTAAATTTTTAAGAGCTCGATGAATTATTTTTTAATTATGCATAACAAACACTTATATAGCAAACAATTACATAGCATTTATTATCACAGGATATTGTTATAAATGTTTTATAAATATTAATCTCTTTAGTCTTTAAAACCAAACAATGAGTTGGGTCTTATTTATTTTCCAAAAATGGAAAGAGAGTCACAGAGTTCAGGTTCATTGCCCAAAGCTGCACAGTCAGAAAAAGAAGAAGACAGAATTCAAGTTTAGGCGGTCTTGGTTCCAGAGTCCTCAGTTCTAACAAAGACACAATGATGCCCTTGCTTGTGATACATGTATGTATATTTGAGACCATGTTTGTGTTTCTATTCAAACAAAATTTCACTGGTCTCTAAAGGCTATGGTGGCCTGAACAGGACTTGGAATCAAACTGACTTTCTAGAATTGGCCAGGGACCTGGTAGAGAATGTTAAAGCCACATTTCCAGTTGATTGGGAAAGAATTACAAGAAATGTCAGAAAGAGAAAGCTTGATTCATTTACCTTCTTGTATTTAATAAGCTATTATTACTACTATTTTCTTAATTTTAACATCTTTACAGTTTCACAGCCTTTCTCCAAGGCTTTCTTGGAGGGTCTCTCACTTCTTTGTTTCTTAGGCTGTAGATTAGGGGGTTCAACATGGGGGTCACCACCATTTAGAATACGGATGCCATGTTGTCTGTGTCCAGGGAGTGGCTGGATCTGGGCTGTAGGTACATGAAGATCAGCATGCCATAAAAAACAATGACAGCCACCACGTGGGAGCCACAGGTAGAAATGGCCTTGTGTCGCCCCTGGGTAGAGTGAATCTTCAGGATGGCAGCAGTGATAAAGGTATAGGAGGTGAGGACAATGGAAGAAGAGCAGATCATATCAAAGCCAGCAAAGGCAAAGATCAGAACTTCCCTCACATGTGTGTCTGAGCAGGACAGAGCCAAGAGAGGGAGGTCATCACAGTAGAAATGGTTAATAGCATTGGGGCCACAGTAAGTTAGGTGGAAGGTGATAATGGTATGGAAGAGGGTGACCAGAAAGCTGTATACATATGGAACTGCCACTAGTTGAATGCAGACCCTCTTTGATATCAGTGTGGAGTAATGCAGGGGTCTACAGATGGCCACATAACGATCATAGGCCATGGAGGCTAAAAGGAAACACTCCATGATCATGAAGGTGAGAAAACAGCATAGTTGCATTGCACAAGCGTGGAAAGAAATCATGTTGTGTTCCACAACAAAATTCACCATCATCTTGGGAGTGATAGCAGAGGAGTAACAAAGGTCAACAAAGGCCAAGTGACTGAGGAAGTAGTATGTCGCTGTCTGGAGCTGAGCATCAATCCTGATCAAGGATATCAACCCAAGGTTGCCCAGCACTGTGACCAGGTAGATGACTGAAAACCCACAAAGCATGGGGCCTGAAGCTCTGGCCGGTCTGTAATTCCACTGAGAATGAATTCAGTGACATGAGTGACATTAACTTCCGCCATTGAGTCTGATGAAGGCTGCAGATTTCGCTATAAGATGAAGAACAGGAATGGCATTTTTTATGGCCTGTGGCAGTGTTGGGGGAGGTGGTCACTAGCATCTTCTAGCCTTGAATTGTGTTACCTTGTGGGCAAAAAGTACACCTTAGCTCTCCAATGACATGCCATTCTTGCCCCAGGGAAAGAGTTCTTCGCTCTCAGAATACACCTCTTAAGCATTATTTTGTTTTGTGATTTTAGAAACTATGGGAAAATGTTGGTTAAACTTAAATATTATCTGAAAGAAAGCACTTGAGACAGCTACCAGTAATATTTCAGTGGTTTTGGTGCCCCTAAGTTTTGTATGCACACATAAATATGGCAGCACAGCATAAAAATACAAAATTTATAAATAAAAGCAAATTTATATTCCCCTGTTTTTCATTTTTGTGCACGTTCCAAAAGTTTTAAAAATTTTCAAAGTGATCTGAGACCGACTCACTTTCCTGCATCCCTTCCCTTACAGAGTAAGGACTGGATGCTGTAGAAGCTAAAAGGAAATTAACAAGAGCTATGGGAAAACACGCAATTTTATCTGCATAAAAATTAAGGAGACATGTTTTTCTTTCCAATTCAAAATTAACCACACTTTGAAGTTTGTTGCCCAAAGAGTTAACATTAAGTAGTTTATTAGATAACTTATTCTAAACTGCATGTAGATAAACCCCTTTCCCCATAAATATGTGTCAATATATTTCAAGGGCTTGTGATACCCAAAGACTTGTTCTAGTAGATTTCACTTTTAGCAACGTATCCTAAAGAACAGCCAGTTGTAATCAAACTTCTATGGAAACATATACAGGTGGGTAGAGTTCTTGATGGACACTTCTGAAAAATTGCAATTATTTTTATTTCTGCCAACTCTGAAAAAAAAAAAGGACTAATCTCATTAAGCCCAACGTTAGTCTATTTGAAATTTATTTTTGCCCCTGACTTTATTTTCCCACCAAGTGGAACCATAATATGTTAACAAAGAAAAGAGCCTTGAAACATCATCACGTCAAACTCCTTCGTATTTTAATTTTATTTATTGCTACTATAAGTATTTATCTGTTGCTACTGAGGACTGCCCTTATCAGATACTCTAATTTGTGCAATACATGAATTAACTTACTTTTACTGAGAGTATGATGAAATTCTATCCCATCATTCGTGATTAACAATTGGAAAAAACCCAGGCTTAGAGCTATGGTCCCAGAGATCACATGGTATAGTATGGGGGTGATCAGATTTGTCTGACTGCAAAGCCCATATTCCTAAACATCAAACTATGCTGCCCAGTGTGCAACCATCCTGGCAGATACACCCATTTGTCTATAGTATAAACCTAACATTTCAAGCTTAGAGAAGACAAACATAACACCTGTAGTTTCTTAAAGATTGCTAAGCTTTCCATGTACTTTGCCAAGGTAAAACTGCAGAAGCCTGAGTGTCTAAAAAGTTATTATATCATGCTGTCCCTCCTGCTAAAAACTGTTTCTTTCATGAATACTCTGAATTAAGGGTTCTCTTACAGGTCTTGCACGTACTCAACGTGTTCTCACAAAGTCTTTTATATCAATTCCAGCTGTGAAGACATGGTTTGACTGCTATTTGAGAATAATGAAAAGGCTACCATAAAATGGAAAAGTTAAGCAGACAACCCTCGCTGAAAAATGGGGTCAGAGGAAGAGGTTGATTTATATTTATCATAATATTTTACTTAAAATAACAAAGGCCACCTGTGCATTAGTTTCTTTTGCTTTCTATTTTATGTAATTTCAGGATTTTTTGTGGTTGCAACATACATGTCAAATCAGCTGAGTGAGAAAATAAATGCACCAACGAGAACATTAGCTCTGGTAGGTACTTACTATTAAGGGGGATATTTAAGCAGCAAATGAAGCAAACAAAAATGAAGTTTATATATAATGGAGTTGCATGTTAAGCTGGAGTTTGGATTCTAAATTTAAAAAACTTAAAAATTACATGGAAACAGTTACCTATGAAAACCTTTAAAATGCTTATAGAGTGCAGCATTTATGATTTTGCACCTACTCGATGACTTTCTAGATTATTTTATTAATTCCTCTATTTTTTAAAAGTAATGTTTCTTCATAGCCTCCAGTTAGTTTCTGCAGATTGCTCTGGAGCAGTTATCACCCCAAAGCCTCACCATTTATTCAGTCATTTCCACACTCTGTCGATTTTGAGGGACATCCTTGAAGTATTGACACCTTTGATGTCAAAGTATTTTTAATGAGCATGATGTTTCTTGCTCGTTGTATCTTTCCCTAAGTGAGTTTTGCCTCAAATTTTATGGCACGTTGAAACCACCTATAAAGTTGTCAAGATCCTAATATCCAGGCACCCCTCTGCCAATTTAATCAAAACATCTGGGTAACATTCAGGTTTCAGTGTATTTAAAGCTACCTGGTCGGTTCTAATGATAGCCATGTTTGAGAATCAGTAGTCAAAAGAAAAAACTCAGCGGTTGTGTGAATGAAAAATACTGCAAACCATGTCAGTAAACAGAGAATGCTGAAGCCATCAAGTCATCAGTGACTGCCACCACCCCCCAGTGGGGACAGGCCTGCAGCACAGCCTCTGCAGCCACTCACAATGGTGCCCTCTAAGCGGACTCAGAATAAGAAAGGAGAGGATACTGGCCCTAGATAGCTAGGTGCTTGTCAAAGGAATGAATTCAGTGAGCCCAAATGTTTGCTTCCTCCCATACATAGAAAAGTGCTAAATTCTTTAACCTGAGATGCCTGGTTTTCTTTAGTTAACAGCCAATCTTTTAAGGTTCCAACTCCCTGGTCTTTGTTGTAAAGCTCCTATATATCCTAGACCCCCCCACCTCTTCAGAGTGGTCCCTCAGGGCTGCATCCTCAGAATTGTCCACCAAATAAAACATAACTCTCAACTTTTAGGTTGTGCATTTATTTCAGTCCACAGTTTGAATGGCAGACATAACTCACACATACTTCCAAAGTTACTTGTTTCTCTTAGTTTTGTTTGCCCAACCTATGATTGAATGAGTTCATCATGCCAGTCAAATTCAACTTAGAATATGCCTATTTTTTTCATATGAAAAGTCTCACCAAGGATTAGGAGGACAAGAGCAGTTTTAAGAAGATAAATTTTCAAATCCAAGTCTATCCCTTCTAGATAAACAAGATTATATTGTATAACACAGGGAAATATACACCAAAATTTTATGGTAGCTCACAGAGAAAAAAATGTGACAATGAGTGTGTATACGTCCATGTATGACTGAAAAATTGTGCTGAACACTGGAATTTGACACAACATTGTAAAATTATTATAAATCAATAAAAAATGTTAAAAAAAAGATTAATTTTCAGTACCTCCGCTTCCCATGCCTGTCTCTTTGTGAAAATGATTTGCCTGAGAGCACCTATGGTTTTGGTCCTTTTGTATCTCGCTTTTTCAAAGCCCAGACTTCTCCTAGTTTACAAATGAAAACATTTCTCATTCATCTGAAATCTTATATGATTCCTTGCTCCAAGGTATAAAACTATTCAGAGTTCTAAACAGTTTAGGAAAACACTCCCATCTAATTAATAAAACAAATTTCAAACAAAAGTTAAATTTATGTTTAATGATTAATCATCAAAATTGGAAGTTTATTGGCAATTTTAATCAGTTTATTCTAAAATAATTTTAATTTTAATGCAAACAGAAATATTTTAGTATTATAATACATAGAATCTATAGTAACTTATGGTTACAAGAATACAATTCCAATCAGTGTGTGTATGTGTGTGAGTTTATCTGAATTTTAAAGAAGTAAAATAAGAAATAAGGTAAAATAACCAAAGAAATAGTTTCAGTAGTAAAAATAAGTTACTTTTGCACAGAAATGGCTTGCACAAATAGAGTTCAACTATAAGACAGAAAAAAAAAAAAGGTCATTGAGAAACTTCCTCTTTCTTATTCTCTGCTCTATTAATCAAGAAATTTCCTAATTTGCTTACTACCTAGTGATACCATGTCCTGCTCGGTGTTCTGTCAGGGTCTACAGCAGCTTTTCCAAGCCAAGCATCCTTCATTCTACAGCTACATGGAGCTTGATCTCTGTACCAGAGCTTACTGCCCAGCCTGCAGAGGCATTGTGCACCACCAGTGCACTGCAGATGTGCAGCCCTGGTGACTTCAACCATCAGATGCTCCCTCCATGTATCCCAAAACACATGCAAATAACATGACATGGCATAGGAAAAGGCTGGGATGCACTGGTTTGAGTCTGATTTTTTAGAGTGCAATTTGAGGCCAAAAACCTATTCTGAAAAGCAATATTAGAGAAATGAAATACCAAGTTCTATTTTACATTAAAAATAAGAGTAAGCATACAGTCTTGACTTAAAGATTTTACTTAAGAAGGGACTTTTTACCTTATGTTTGGTGTTTCCAAAGACCAAAAATGGACTTAGAAAGCACTGTTACCTACACCTAAGTATACAGCCATTCTTGGCCACTCATTCCCATGAGAAAACTTTAGACAGGAAATCTCACTTACGTTCTTATTTCTAATCCATCCACCTAGAAGAGGAACTGTTCTCTTCTGTGGGTGCCACTGCAGAAGGGAGGGTACTTCTAATTGATTAACTCAGTACAAAGCCATTTAATGTGTCTGTGTGTGTGTGTGTGTGTGTAAAAGAGAGAGAGAGATAAGACAGAGTGAAGGGAGGAAGATATTTGAAGATTGATGCAGTATTTTAAGTACAACCAGATGTCCTTTACAAAGAACTGAAAAGGAGAGGGTATGAAAGTAAGAAATGCAACTGGGATGTTAGAGGCATTATCTGTAAAAGCAGACTGGTTCAATTAAATACCACAGCTCACCAAGGAGAGGTGTCTCTAACGGGAAGCCAGCTTGTCGGTGGAGGGTTGGCGATTCACTCCGTGTGCAAACTCCGTATGACTCACTGCTTAGCCAGATCCTGGCTCCCAGAGAGCTCATTCTGAAGTTGTTTGGGTAATTTATTAGTTCCTAGATCCCTCTGAGCCTAAACTTGAACTTCTAGAGATACCTGAAAGTGGTAATATTCCTTTCCCTGTTTTTCTCGAATTAAGATGAGTTGGACAAATTATATTGGGAATTAAAAAGTTACCTGTATCCTTGAAGGAACTATACTTCAAGTATACCAATCAATCTCCAGGAAAGTTAAAGAAGGCTATACTACAGGCTTAAAAAAAGAACAGTAAACTTTGGTTCATTTGAATAAGAAAATCAAATTATGTGAAAGGATAAGACCAGCATTAAATTTTGGATAACTGAACTTATGAGAATGTGGGCAACATCCATATTTGGTTTTTTGTCTCAATTTCCTCAACTGTAAAATCAAGTAAAAATGATGCATCTTTTATGTTTTTGTGAATATTAGATGAATTAATGTATGCAAATATCCCAGCAAACTCTATGATAAGTACTTAGTATTCAAAAGGTATTTGCTTAAAAAGTAAGACAAATCAGAATAATAAATAAAATGAAGATACTCCAAGAACTTACTTGAAAACAAGAGCTACTTCTACCACAGTGTCAGAGTCTCTCTTGGTGAATCTACACAATAAGGGAAATGCATTATTATTAATGGTGAAATCCAGTTTTTTCCACAATTTTCAAACTAGAAAACCATTTTCTAACCAATTTCAGAATGTGTGTGTGTGTGTGTGTGTGTGTGTGCGTGTGTGTGTGTGTGTGTAAAACCACTACTCAGAGCAGTAGCCAAAATTCTTTTTTTTCATTTTTTTTTTTTTAGTGGGGCAGGGGAGGTAATTAGGGTTATTCATTTATTTATTTTTTTAATGGAAGTAATGGGGATCAAACCTGGGACTTCATGCATACTAAGCATGTGCTGTACCACTGAGCTGTACCCACCCCCTCTAGTAGCCCAAATTCTTGAAGAAATCTTTCAGTTGTCCCAATTTCTTGTACATGTTTGTTCTTTCCATCCAGCTTTTCCCTACATCCCTGAAGCCATTCCTTTCTAGCCTGAGTCTCACATTATTAATAAATATAGTAAACATTTTTCCAGTCTTAGTTGGATCTCTTCTGAAAGTTGAAAATGTGTACATTATCTCACTTCCTGTCATTTATACCACAATTTCCTTGTTTTGTTTCTTTTTTTAATTGTATGAAGAACACTTAGCATGCTAAGTTATGAAGCACACAGCACAGTAGTGTTAACTAGATACAGAGTGTTGCACACCAGGTTCTAGAGCTACTTGTCTTACAAACTGACACTTTCTTTTGACACTTTTTTTCCATTAAACAACTCTTATTCAGCCCTCCTCCCAGTCCCTGGCAACCACCATCCGGCTCTGTTTCTATGACTGACTATTTCAGATTCGTCACAGAAGTAGAATAACGCACCATTTGTCCCTCTAGGACTGGCCTATATCACCCATCATAATATCCCCAGGTTCCGCTCCGAAGCTCTGAGCCCACCAGCATAATATATCTGAGTACTCCAACCCTCCGAGTGGTGCTTGTTTCTTGGCTGGCCTGTCATTTCCATAACAAAGACACTAAAGGAATAGAATTGTTGGCTTAGAAATGATATTGTAATACATTGCCGCTTTTCTTTTAGATTTTATTCAAATTAGCCCAGTGTTTGCTAAAATAACAAAATAATAACCTTCATTGTCACCCTATATAAATTACTGAAGTTAAAATTATGACTCTGTTGGAGTCTGTGCCCTCAGGTAGCTCATAGCTGAGTGAGAGGAGAGACATATGGAACACGCAGATTACAACATAGTGTGAAAAATGTAACTGACACAAGGAAGTCGCAGAGGATACTGAGAAATGGTCCAACATCCCCCTGTGGCTTGGGGGTCAGGTAAAGAGAAGATTAAGTTAATTTGGAAAAATAAAACTCTACCACAAGGTTATCTTTTGTTCTTGTAGTGAGAGGATGAGAAGGAATGAGACATTTACGCAGAATGGAAAAGCTGTGGAAAAGCATTTCAGTGACACAGAAAGTGCAAGCACAGTTAGGGAAGGAGAGACACTTTGTGGCAGGTGGGAGGGGGAAAAGCAGGGGAGTCAGGAAGACAGTCAGGGCCCTGGACACAGAGCACTGTCCTTCATATTAATGAGTTTGGACTGAATCCTATAGGAGGCAGAAACAATGGGAATGTCTTATCTACAAGATTGCTACAGTCAGATACCTGTCAAAGAACTCCCTTAAACAAGATAGTGGCTTAACACTGTGTAATGACATGCAGTGAATTGGAAAGAGACTGATACACAGATAAATTAATTAAAAAATGAAATCCAGAATGAAAAAATTACATGTTACAGATGATATGCATGTATCTTTAAAGTAAGAGAATTTAGAGATGTACTTATGTAGTTTACTATTCCCTGGGTTAGGTTGCTGGCTTGATAAGAGATTCATAGTTAAAGTGAAATTTTCCTTGAGAAGTGAAAAATAATTTATTTGGTTGAGATATATAAAATAATGTAATGATAAATGCATATTTATATATGTATGTGTTAGAGCAGGCAGCTAGCTAGATATGAGCAGAGAAACAGGGACACAGACCAAATGGCAGGAATTGGGCAGAAAGGAGGGGCACAGGCCAAATGCAGGAAACCATACATCATGTAAGCAGCAGGGATCCTTGGGCAGAGAAAGAAAAGCAGGAATCTTGGGGCTGATAAGGGATCATGCTTTTTGGGGTGACAAGTGGCTTGGAGAAGAACAAAAAATGGTGAGAAAAGGCAGGAATTTCTAGTGTCTGAATGTAACATTTTGCTCATTATGCCCTCATTTCAATAAAATTAGTTTTGCAGATCAGAAGTATGCATCATGCACCAACGCCATGACACTTCTGATCCAGACTAAATAAGGACAAAAATCCCTCCTCCCTTTGGGAAGGTGGAGTTGGGATGATAATCAGGGAATACGACCCCAAACCCTTCCCTCCCCAGTGAATATTCCACCCATTTATTTTTACACCTCATGTAACTAACTTGCCAAAGAAACTCCGGGCAGCCACTCCCCTGAGCCTGCCTGCTCTCCCCTTAGAGTGTACTATCCATCCTTTAATAAGTCCTCACTTTGCCTTTTTTAACCTGTAAGTCTTGTCTCTGAATTCTTTCTGGGACAGGACAAGAACCTGGAACACCGGTTGCATCTATCGGCAACATATGTATGTATTTATCTATCTACCTACCTAAAGCGATATTCATACTATTACTACGAATAAGAGAAGTATCCAAGATTTTTATTATACATACTAAAAGGGACACTATAATAACACATTCTGGAGAATTTTAGGGTTAGATTAATTTTGAACTATATATCCATTCTGCAGCTCCACCTTGAATCTTGATTCTAGCTAACACGTTCATCAGTTGTGACTTGAGGCAAATTATTTAAATTCTCTGGGCTTCCCTTATCTGAAATGGGGGGACATTTTTCAACATTATAATGTTTGTGAGGAATCGTGATGTGCTGTATGAAGAACTTTTTGATGCCTGGCCTGGAACTTAATAAACACCTAATGAACTTCAGTCACTGTTGTCACGATTGTCATCATGATCATTCTACTCCTTATCATCAAGCACTGTCAGGTTGCAGTTTGCAAAGTAATGTAATATCTATTAAATGTTTTCTCCTCAAACTTGCCTTGTGCTGTAAGTAGTATTTTTATTTCTTAATTGAGGCTCAGGGTTTATGACTTTCCCAAGTGCACATGGGGACAGAGTAGACAAGCCTAAGTGAAAACTCAGATCCTGCTCCAAATCTTCTCTTCCCACTGCTTTCTTGTCTCCCAGAGGAAAGAGATTCTAGGCTGAGGAAACTGCTGCCCCTGAGGAATCAGATGATGATTTCAACACATTCAAACTACACGGCATGGTCGTTAGTTAATCTGGGGTTGAAACTTCCCATTTGTCGAGATTGGTTTCTGTTAATATGTCCCCATGAAAAAGCCAAGAAATGCATTGTAATAAGGCCCCTTGAAACTGATTAGCAAGTAAATTCACTTTTAGCAATTCACAGTAGGGAATTCTGTTGGCAATGAAGAACTTTCTAATAAGACCCAGAGAGACTTTCATCATTAACATGAAAGCAATGACTGACTTCAATTTCTCTTTACATAATAATCAGCAATTATTTAATTAAAATCAACAGGAGAATTACAATTGCTACAAAAAAATGGCATTTTTCTTAATTTTCCCACATATTCTGAACTTTTGCAGCCTGACTAGAAATGGAAATGCTAACCTAAGTTTTTCCACATTATACAGCATGAGTGAGCAATAGACACTTGGGAATTTCCAAATTCTGTGGAGAGACACTGCATATTGACCAATTCTCCAAAATTTGGAAATTTAATCATATATTAAAAATTTTCAAATTTGATGTCAAACTAGTACTTTTTTCACAGTTAAGGTTTTTGATGTATGTTATGGGCGGAAGGCCCTGCTAGAATGCATGAAAGGATACTGATGGGTTTAATCCTTCCCTGAACAAAGAAATCCAAAATAGTCTGAAAGGCAAAGGTCTACTCAAATGGAAATAAGATTGCAAAAGCAAATGTGAAATACATCTACAGGCAATATAAGACAGCATATACCACGTGTGCACAGTTTGGATGGAGGTGATGGTCTGTGAGCTGTAATAAGTGGGCAAAGGGTTGGCTTCTGCATACCTTCGGAATATAAATTATAAAGTGAACTATGATATAGTGCTTATTACTCTGGTTTGATCATTTTCTAAAGAAATGAACAGGACACAAAAAATCTTATCACAATCAAAACATATTAAAAGATAACAAATTCAGTCACTCCATGAAAAATGAATAAAATAAACTTGCTGGAAGGAATAAGTCAAATTTACAGCTTAAAAGTCTCAGGGAAATAACTGCATATATATGTGTGTGTGTGTGTGTGTGTGTGTGTGTGTGTGTGTTTCAATAAAAACTAAAGGAATGTGAATGAAGACACAAGCAGATGACCATTCATGTGGAGCCATACACTCCTTTGCCATTAAGTAAGAAAGACTGAAACTAGGGAAGTAGGAATTAAGTGCCAAAAATTGGGTGAAGAAAATAAAATGCTCTATGTAAATTGATTTAGGAATTAAAAGGAAAAAAGAACTAAATAGAAATCTCTTTTTAGACACTTGATCTGTAGTTCCTGTCGCAAACTGGGGATTTAATATATTATTGTTGAGCAATAAATAAATCTCTCAGAAAGTTTTTGGCAATTTGACTCCCAATTATGCCAAGCTCGTTATTTTTTTAAAAGGACGTTTCTTCTTTTGCTAATATGTGTTTAATTATTGCTAAAATATAAATTTTATCAATGATTAATATATAGTTTACTAATGATGAAATATACATAAAAGAGAAAACACCATTTTTAGAGAATAAGCTTGGAAAAGTAAAAACTGTATGGATAATTGTTACTGTTACTGCAGAAAAATATGGAAATGCTTACAGCTCTGCAAGAAATTGAGCTGTGTCCCCCCAACATTTTGATGTCAAGGTGATGAGGAGGAGCAAACAATTAACCTGAGAAGGAACGTGCAGGAAGAAAACCAGGAGGCGGGGAATTTGAGTGGAGAAGGTTAACCAAGGAATGGTGACCTATGGCAAATACCACTGTTAGGCTGAGTAACACAACCTTGGTAAGGGGACTTTCCACTGAATAATGGAAGGAAACGGCTTACTGGAATGATCTCAAGAAAGGTCGGAGGACCTGATTTGCAGGCAACATGGAAACACACACAACTCTGCTAGGATCAGTGCTGGAAAAAAAAGATAATTTAGCAATAAGCAAGTTATTTTAAAATAGACACATTCTTTTATTCATTTCTATTTTTTTAATATTTATCCTAAAAATATTGGATCATTCTAAACCAATTTTGACTAAGATAATTTATCATAGCATTATTATTTTCCTAATTAGAAAAAAAAAACCCAAGATTTTAATATAGATAAATTAGAGTCATGCTTTGGGAAGAATCTTGAATGTTATGTAAAATCCCAATATACCATCTGCCCTTCATATTTGTGGGTCCTGAATTTGTGATACATCCAAGATCCATGGTTGGTGAATCCGCTGATGTGGAACCCCTGGATTGAAGGTCCGACTGCCCTATGCAATTGTGAATAAGGGACTTCAGCATCCACCGGTTTGGGCAATGATGCACTGGGGGAAGGAAGAGGTGTCCTGGACCAAGTCCCCATAGAAATGAATTGCTGGAAAAAAATTCATTATAAGCAGTAAATTGTCAAATACTCTGAACACAATTTAATAAAATACAAAAAAAAAAAAAAAGAAAAATGAAAAATGAATTGTCCCCAAACTTAAAGAGCAGTTACCTCTAGAGATTTTTTTTCATATATTTCTGTAAATCAAATTTTGTAAACAGCTAACACAAATCTTGAGCAACATACGGTTAGGGGCACCAACCCCTCCAGATGGAAAATCTGCCTACAAGTTTACAGCAGAGTTGCACCTGCAGCTCCACACCTGCAGAGCCACCTGACCTCAGGAGGTGTAGTACTGGAGTAGTATTTATTGGAAAAAATCTCCTATGAGTGGATCCACGCTGTTCACACCTGCGTTGTTCAGGTTTCAACTGTACTTTCTTTTTATCCTAGAAAAATGCATGTATATATATATATTTTAACAAAATAAATGATATATAAAAATGCCCCATACCTATCAATACTAATACTCCAAGGTTTTTTTAAATTTATACAGAAATTGGTTGATTTTATTGAATCAGAATCCCTTTGGCTGAGAAGATCACAGGGAATGGAAGGGATAAATGAAAACAAATTATGACAATACATTAAAAGTGGTTGTAATATTTGAATTGCTTGCCATTTGTTTTTGCTTTACTTTGTTTTGTCTATAACAATTGAACTGGACATACATAACCAAGGACTAGTGATTTCATGCTGACATTATTCTAGTTTCAAACATAACTTAAAGTTACCTTTGTTTTTACCAGCTAATCTTCATCTAATTGGAACTTTCTAATCATGGTTGTACACTGGAGGCTGCACAGTTGCACTCGTGCACTCACATTGGGGGAACACTAGGAATTAACTCTCAAAAGAATCGAAACTGCATTATATAAAGACCTGGGGTACTCATTCACATATCCCGAGTATCTGAGAGAGTCCTTGGAAAGGAGACCCCTGGGGAAACATTCAGGGGAAGATTTCTTCCACATGCTGGTAGGTTAAAAAGTGCTGCTGTTGGTCATTACCATAGCACCTTATTTCCAGGTCATCCACAATCTTCCCCCATTTAAACAAAGGAGATGGCCCTGGCTAGTTCAGCTCCAACTAGATGAAGCTGGTGTCTCTTCTCAAGAATGAAACACCTTTCTTAACCCTCCCCAAATGAAATATCTTCTTCAACTGCTGCCTAAGACTTGCGTGTCCTTTAGAAGAAGAAAACCCATTTTATCTGTTGATAAAAAGTCACAAGTCAAATCCTCTAATGAAGAGCCTTTGTGTGTGGGGGAGTTGTCTTTCTCTCAGGGGGAAATGTTGATTCTTTAAGAAACATCTATCAGAGACATTCATGGGTCAATTTGAAATTGATGAGCATGTCTGGGTTTTGCAAGTTTTTTCTTTAATTACAAAGAAGAAAAATTTAAAAATAAGCCTAATTCCAATGTATGCACAAAGAAAAGTAACTCAATACCAACACTTCCACTAATTACCCCTAAAACATCTGAAACTATATTTATCGTTGAAGACCGAGAGTGGGACCAGAGTCAATATGTTGCCATGGATGGCAGTGAGCACATGGCAACCAAATCAATGTTTTCTCATTTCTTCTTCTAGTCTATTCCCAGAATAGTGAGCTATAGCACTGTAGCTGTGTTAGGATGCCAGTTCAGGAAAACAAGCCAGTTCAAACACACCTCTCACAAGGTAGGTTTTGACTTCGCTAAGTGGAAAATAAATGGATGGAGGGAAATTTTGTTTTCATGTCAGGTTTTAAATATGCACTAATATGTAACTATGCATATGTGTGTATATATGCATATATCTGTAAGTATATGTGTGTGTTTGTGTATATATGTATGTGCATGTTTGTGTATGTATGCATATATATTTTTTGTTTCTTGTTTTTAGAAAGCACATTAGGTACAAGTAATAGTATTAAGATGATTCAATAGAGAGAGAGGAAAGAAATTTAAAGGGATAATTTTCTGACCACTCTCACTGAACTGTTAGAAAAGTTTCCCTTTGGACAAAATGTTTGAGGAGAAAACAGGAATTATTTTTTCTACTTTGTACACCTTTTTAATTTGATAAGGATGATAATTTTTTACTTTATTACATTACTCTTGAAATTAGAGTTAGCTATTTATCTTCCTTTAGAAGTTGAAAGAAGCATCTAATTCACAGTGACACATCATGCAAGTAGAACAGCATAAGGCAGGAGTCTCACTTCCTCACATTTTCTATTTCTCTCATCAAAGAGATTACCACCTTTTAAAAGGAGGAATGTAGTTATAATCACTGAAAACTTAACAGAGATTGTAGAAAACATTCTTGATTATAAATGTCATAAATAGTTAAAATGCAACATGGCACAACATTTTAATTTTGATAACTATACTTTAAAAAACAAATTAAAATATCTACTCAAAAAGGCAATAAATTACTACATTAAGGTTCTGCTCTACCAAGAAGAAGATATGGGAGCAGGAAATAAAAAAATGGTTTCTTTTCTTTATTCAATATAATTGAAAATAGTCTGAATCTAAAATATTAAATATCTTTTCAAACATATGGCTCATTTTTTCATCTTTACTCTGCAGACTTTAATTGGTTTATTTTTATGAGCACTCAAATTTTGACCTCATAAAATTATGAACAGCCAGAGAGGAGAGTTTCAAATGGGATGTGTTTATTTGTTCTGATATTCTACCACAATGAACAATAATTTCTGAAGCTAAAACACACAAGAGTTGATGTCTGGTGACAATTTCTTATGCCTAGCGATTTTTTGGTCTTTAACTAATCTTTCTTCAGCAATTGAATGATTGGAACAAATGACTGAAAGGAACAGCACCAGGGTGATGGAATTCATTCTTTTGGCTCTTCAATCCGTAGAGAGATTGAACTCATTCTCTTCCTGCTCATTTTAGTGGTATATTCTCTATCTCTGGTAGGAAACCTTGGGGTGATTTCACTAATCCAATTGGATTCTCGACTTCACACACCCATGTATTTTTTCTCAGTAATCTGGCCTTTGTAGACCTTTGCTACTCTTCATCAATAGCCCCCAAGTTCCTGCAGACCCTCCTGACCAGACACAGGTCCATATCTTTCTATGCATGTGCCACACAGCTGGGCTTTTTCCTGAACTTCTTGATCTTGGAGATGTTCCTTCCTGCAGTAATTTCTTATGACCACTATGTCACCATCTGCAATCCTCTTCTCTACACGGTGGTCATGTCCCCAAATGTGTCTATGCAGCTAGTAAGGGGCCCCGTCTTATATAGCTTTTCTGTTGCTTTGCTCCACACAGTTGTTACTTTCCAACTGATCTACTGTGGCCCCAATGTCATCAATCATTTCTACTGTGATGATGTCCCATTGATGGCCCTTGCCTGCTCAGACACCAGCCTCAAGGAGATCTTGATTTTCATCTTTGCTGGATTAAGTATGATCAGTTCTTTGACCACCGTCCTTATTTCTTACTTACACATTGTGACTGCCATCCTGAGAATCCAGTCGACAGAAGGGAGGTGCAAAGCATTCTCTACTTGTGGCTCTCATCTGACCACTGTGACTATATTCTATGGGACTCTGATCTTTATGTATCTGCAGCCCAAATCAAACCATTCCCTTGACAGGGACAAAATGGCCTCCGTGTTCTACACAAAAGTCATTCCTATGCTCAGCCCCATGATCTACAGCTTGAGGAACCAAGAAGTAAAGAATGCCTTGGGAAAAGCCATTGACACATGCTATGTCCTGCCTCTAATAAACTTTAAAAAGTGACTTGCAACAAAGCCTGACTTGGAACAATGCCACCTGCAGATAGACATGTTGTTTTTCTAATCTTTTGATGAAGTACTTTTTTTTTTTTACCATTCTTTATATGAGTAAAATGATTTTGTACATGAGGTCTAGTTTGCATGTAATCAATAGATGAAATTTTTAAAAGAGTAGAATTTATATTTTTAACAAATTGCTACTCTTAGGGTATGTGACACTGATAGCTTTGACCTGACTAGCTTCTATTCAACTGATAATAAGGTTTAATCAGTCTTTTCAAAATTGTTCCTGTTTTGTATATCGTGGAAGACAGAGAAAGGGGCAAGGATGGTGATGAAGTAAGTTTCTTATCCATCCCCATGTCATTCCATACGAGAGCCTCCTCCTCCAATGTTCCCTGTCTGCGACCCATCATTCCTCTCTCTGCTGCTGACCCCCACATTCACTACTGGCCACTCCCTGAAATTGCATGATTAGCACATCCTTTGAAAGAAAGTCATTTTTCACCATGTAGACCTGGGAACCAGGATTAGCCTTTGGAAAGCATATTCACTTTTATTACTCTATCAAAACAAAAATGCAGATCTATCCCTACATTCCCTAAGCAAAGCTGTGCTTTCTAAAGGTTTTTTTAAAGTTTTAGGGGTATGAGAAAATTACAGTGGGTTGGGGGACAGGAAGGGGTAGCTTAAAACCAAGAGATAAATATGGTGGCTATTAGATGTCAAGAATATAATTCCATGTTCAGGTAATATAAAGAGACATAATCCAAAACCCACTTAAACATTCAACTGGGATATAATAGATTATATTTTCACTCATAAATTCAAATGTTCATGTCTACCATGTGCATGATATTGGGAGTCATTCTTGGAGAGCAAAAAACAAACAAAGAGAATATTTCCTGCCTCACAGTGTTGGACACTCTGGGAGAAGAGGCAGGCTAGCAACAGACCAGTTTAGAGTGGCAGGTGGCAGGTTTGATAAGGAAAAGAACTTACAGATGAGGCTTGTCTTGGATGTAGATCTCTGCATTTGTCTGCTAGAATCTTCAACATGTATAAAGAAGCTTTAACTGGATTCATTTTCACATACCATCCAGATGGTTTCAACAACACCTGCATCCTCTTACTTTGGGAACAGTGGGCAGAACATACATTCAAAGGAGAAGGGAGTGGGTAAGGAGCCACCAAATTGCCAGGGTTTATCTTGTGAGTCACTTAGCAGAAAAATCCTTTCAATGGCCTCCTCTAGGAATAAGACAACTAGAAAGTGAATGGATTCAAAATAAGTCAGCCTGCTGAAATATAATATTATGCCACCATGACATACATACCATGATAGATGTTAGAATGAATCTGGCAAACCAGGAAATACATTTTGTTCATTTGATAATGCAGTTGTGAACAATAAACAATGAACAAAGTGAACAAGCAACGAACAAATGAAGTTCATTATCAAATGAATGAAGTGAAGCTATGCCAATGATGTATGTGCTAGGATTATGTGTGAGCCCTCTGCTACCATGAACTGATTTCTTTTTCCATTCTCTCTGTCAGTTCTGCTTTCATCCCATGAAGGCTCATGATTCTAACCCAGGCATGACCAGGAATCAAAATCTGCCTGCATTCAAGCTATGGCATCTCAGTAAACTAGAAAAAAAACTCATTCTTGGAATTGTGCTTTTGAGTTCAAACCTGAGTATTACCACTTCTAGTTGGATGATGCTGAAAGCATCTCTGACTTTCATTAACCAGGCTCCTCAAAACCATGTGTCAGTGATGGGAAACAGATGCCTAAACATTATTAATTTCTGAGTGAGTGTTGCTTATAAAGATCAGGCATTCAAAGATGATTCTGTCCTAGAGTCACAGTTAATTGAACAATTCTCTTTTGATATGTGTGTGTGTATATATATATATATATATATATATATATGACTAAAATTAACATAAAAAAACAGTATGGCAACAGAGATTTTCACAGATGACTTACCAGATTTTTGCCCCACTTAAATGACTTAATAGTCTTGGAAATTGCAGAAACAATAGAGCTCTGAAAAAATTAAAGAGAGGGTTGTTTAAAAACCCTGTGGGAAGTAGTGTCTGATACAAAGCTAGTACCCTGAGAAGTTGCTGAATTAAGCAAATACATATATACCACAGTATATATAATATACATATATTGTACTCTATACTATGTATAGAGTAACTAGGTATGTCAGTTTATCTCTCTATCTGTCTGTCTATCTAACTATCAGCCTGTCTATCTATCTATCTTTATATGGTAGTGTGTGTGCTTTTGTGTGTGTGTGTGTGTATGTGTGTGTGTGTGTGTGTGTGATGGTAGTGACTAGCCATGTGTTTGTGTTTTCTGACTTTTAGTTAATGTTATGCTTTATTATTTTTCATATATTGGCACATTTATTATTTGCTTAATATATTTTAATTGACTCACTAACTTATTTAAATAAACCTGAAAACTAAACTTTCTGTAACCATTGCAAAGGAGAAAAATCCATGCCAAAATCTTCATGAAGTAACAAGAATTCTGAATACTGAAAAAGTTAAAACAACACAATCTCTGGGTGCTATGTGAAATTATTTCTTGTGCTGTATTTTGGGAAATACTGGCAAGAGAAATTGTAGAAGTTAATCAAAAGCCTATGATATCCACCTTAGCTTGCTATTCCAAGTTAGGTTAGGACAGGGTTCATGGTTAAATTTAGAATTTAGATTTCTGTGAAGACATCAATATTGTTATATTAAATTATGTATCTTAAAAATTAGTTTTACATCCTCCTTAACCAACACCAACTCTATCACTAAATCAACAATGAGGTGTTCTAAGTGGATACAAACAGTACAGATTCTGAAGAAAGGCAGAATTACAATTATGCCTTTCAGGCTCTAAATTAATTCCTTTGGGGGCAGAGGCATCATACCAAAAAATGAATCTTGGAAGTCATGGCTGTCAATTGCCAAGGGCAAGAACTCAAATAAGGAAAGCACCTTTGTTGTTGCTGTGTTTGTTTTGCCTGTTCTGTAATCCCAAAAGCATAGTATTGAACAGTGAAGAGACTATCACAGAGTTTATACAGAAACCTGGAAAGTAGAAGAGGTCTCCTAATGACACAGGAGCCGTTTTCCTGGCAGCAAGCAGTAAGGGCCCAACCTGTGCCTGGTGATGTGAGTGAGATGTAAAGGTTAGTGACTCTTTGGAAAGGAATCTGCTGCCCCTTCCTCTCGGTAGCACAGTGGATTCAGGTGAGGTTGCTGCAAAATCACACAGTTGCCAAAAGAAAGCTCAGAGGGGTTTGAAGAGCTCCCGGGGCAGCAAGGTTGATAGCTTACCTCCCCAAGGTAGAGCCTGGTTTACTGAAACAAAAAGCCTAATAGAAAAACCAGAGTCCCAGCATTGCAGCAAATTGGTGAAGGAATACATTTATTTTATCAGGACACAATTCAACTCATTCCAAATAAGAAGAGCTAAAGATGTGTTGTCTAAAACATCTGATGGAAGCTCACCCGGTCCACACCTACAAACACTGCACAGAGGAGGTGGCTGAGATTCCCTGAGCCTGTGAAAGAGACTTGTAAGTGCCTGCAAAGACTAGTGAGGAGAAGCCACCTAGAAGCTGGGGCCAAAGGGATTCAAGACCAACTAAATGGACAGCTGGAGGTAATGACAGGTCCAAGGACTCACCAGGTAGTTAGGAAAAGGGGATACAACCTATCATCTAAGACCAGAGGTTGATTTTTCCCTCCTTCTGGCTAAGACAGAGAACCAGGTTCCCTCTTTGCTCAGTATACTCAGTGTCAGAACAGACGTTTTCTGAGGAGACATTCATCCTCAAGGCAACATTTACCCTGGGAAGTGGTCAGATGCAGAGGCCAGGTGCTAAGGACCATGTTTCTGGAAAGAATTATAAGAACAACTTCAGCGCTATAGCCACACTCTGTAAGGAGCAAACTCCTAAAATGCAGTGACTTAGTGAGATAGGATTTGATTCCTTTCTTAGGGGACAGTGTGAGTTATGGGGTTTGGGTTAGGCAATTAGACCCTCCATAAGTGGCTTTCTTTTCTCAGTCTACAGCAACCATTTCAGTGGCAACATTTTCAAGAAGGAAGAGAAAGGAAAAAGTCCACATCTAGTGGCTTTGACTTGAGGAAATGACCTTGGGTTTTAGGCATATCTTTCTACTGACAGCTCATTGCCAAAACATTTGTAACAACGTTAGCTACCTGGCTAATAGAAATGAGGGCAACTGTGGTTAACAGCTGGAGGGCTAGTGTTTTATTTCTAAAAGTAAAAATAAAATAGTGGACCTTAAGGAATATTTCTGCCATAAGGATCAGAGAAAATATGGTCTTAGAATGCCAGGCTATAGTGCCAATCTCTGTGAAAGCAAAAGTTTCTTGAGTGGTCTTACTTTGACACCACATTGACATGAACTCTTTAGAACCAAATTTGGGTGGTTTAACAACATAAAAAAGAAATCCACTTTGTTAATATAATTTCCAATAGCAATTAATGGTAATTTTTCTTCCTACTCAGAACCTAAATTTGTGAAAAATAACATCCCTCCTCCCATCAGCTACCTTTTCTCAGATCCAATTGGAAGGAAAGTGGCTTATGGTTAATTAGTAAATTAGCCTGAGCAACCATACTTTCTGTGCTTCAATTAGTCTATCCTCCCAGTGGTGTTTCCAAAACCATATGTTACTTCTCAGAGTCTTCCTGCACATTTTTCACTGTGCACTCCTTTTAATTCAATTAGCCCTGTGTAGAATCAGGGTAAGTAAACAGGGCTTCTTTAGTCCCAAGAATAAACTCAATCATCAGAAATTACTTCTACTTCCCATTCACCTTTATGCTGATGAGAGTCATTAAGGGCAGAAAAGTCTGTATTCTTCCTGTAGCAAGAATGAATGTAGATTAAGTGGGTACCAATCTGTATAAATGGAACAGTGAGATTTTAAGAACTTTTAACTGGGTCCTGGTGGATACCATTTTGAGCTGTATTGACCATAGTTTAATGCATACCCAGTGCAATGGCTTTTAGTTGAACAGGGCTTCTTATCTGGTTGATCCACTGTAAGCCCTGAAAGCTTGACTTAAGCTGCTAAAACAGAACCAAAGAATGTAACATTCATGAGAAGAAATTGGAACCAAACAATAGTTTCAAATCATATCAACCAAAGGTTTAATAGAATGAAGGCTATGACCAAAGGTTAGATTTTTAAATATCAGAAAGCTCATATTGGTTCATTTTTTTTTATTATGATGAAGACAGGAAAGTCTTATGTCATAAATATATCACACTTTAAAAC
The DNA here is from genome assembly GCF_036321535.1 of Camelus dromedarius. Classification (NCBI taxonomy): domain Eukaryota; kingdom Metazoa; phylum Chordata; class Mammalia; order Artiodactyla; family Camelidae; genus Camelus; species Camelus dromedarius. The sequence goes on along the minus strand of NC_087470.1, from coordinate 9,035,054 downwards.
CAAGAAAACTAACCAGAATCCATGCTAAGGAGTAGAATCAGGGTAAGTAAACAGATTGTTTGACACACAAAATGTGTTGATAATTATCAAGCTATACATACCGAGAACAAAACTTAGGACTGTGTTACAACACTAGTTGAAGATTCTGAATACAACTTTGTTATCTAAAGTCTGTGTGTGTATGAACATTATCAAAAAGTTATTTGGTAAATCAGGGTCCATCAGCATTCTGTAATCAGGGAATAAAGATGAATTCCTATTATTTTCCTCATGAAATTATATATTTCTTATGAAATTTGAGTAAAGAAAACATTGTAGAAATCATGTTCAACTCTAACAAAGATATCTCCAAAACACCATGTATTTATCTCAACTTATTTATGAGTCCTCCAGTGACTGCACAATTTTAAACACACCATGAATGTGTAATATGTCAGTTTGAATAATATAGTTGCATATGCGGAGTAGCAATCTTGGTACTTAGAGGCCATTCATGGGGTAAAAGCCTCACTGGGTTAGAATGGAGCTCAGTATATGTAAGAGTTGCCTTTAGACAGTCTCTATTGAGCTAGGAACTTTCATGACTACACACTTATCACAAGTAGCAACATACTCAGAAATATCTATTGCAGTTTCACTGCCCCAAGTTTGCCTTGATGATTGCTTTGTTGACTGCCTCTTTCACATCTTTGTTTCTCAAACTGTAGATCATAGGATTCAGCATGGGAATCACTGTGGTATAAAACACAGCTACCATTTTCCCCTGCTCCACAGGCTCTTCAGTGGGCCTCCTGAGATACATAAATATGAGAGTCCCATAAAACATGGTAACAGCCGTCAAGTGGGACCCGCAGGTGGAGAATGCCTTCTTCCTCCCGTCAGCAGAGTGCATGCATATCATAGCTATTACGATGAGGATATAGGAGATGAGGACCACTGAGGGGGAATATGTGAAGTTAATCCCAGCAATAACTATCATGGTGTATTCTTTGATGTGGACCCCACCACAGGCAATCTTGATGAGAGGAGGGTCAGCACAATAGAAGTGGTTATTTTCAAAATTTCCACAGAAGTACAAGCCATATGTCCACAGGGTGCATATCAGGCTAACAGAGAATCCATAGACATAAGGCACAGAGATGAGCCAAACACAGACAGTCCTGGACATTTTACTGCCATAAAGCAGAGTGTTGCAGATGGCCATGTGGCAATCAAAGGCCATCACAGCCAAGATATATACCTCCACATGGACAAAGGTGATGAAAAAGTAACACTGCACCAGACACCCCATGTAGGAGATGGTTTTTGTCTCTGATAATAAGTTTTCCAGCATTTGGGGAGTAACATTGGAAGAGAACCACACATCCACAAAAGACGGGTGACTTAAGAAAAAGTACATAGGGGTCTGAAGCTGGGGACTGATGCTGATCAAAATAATCATACCAATGTTCCCTAACAGAGTGATCATGTAAACTACTAGGAACACCCCAAATAGGAGAACCTAAAGCTCCTGACGACTGGTCAACCCCAGAAGAATAAACTCTCTCACATCTGTGAAACTTGGCATTGCCTTCATGGAGACCCAGCCTGTACTGTCTGTGGGAGAAAGAAAAAAAATGGATTTGTTTTATTCTTGGAAGTCTTGAGTCACGTGCATCTGTATTCTAATTCAAATAATTGAAAAAATTAATGTATATTTCACACAGTGTCCCATAAAAGAATATCTAGGTACAATTATTTCCTTTAGTAGGTCTTATAGGTAATGACCATCAATATTTATATCAGTTTCTTAGTCCTAAAGTAGACAATTGCATTCATATATTACTAGAACTATATATTTATATTTGGTAAATTATTACCATAATGTTAACATCCCAGGGCTCAGATAAGACTAAAGCCAGACTGAGAGTTGTCAGAGAATGACTAAATCCATTCCAATATATTGCTTTTTAGAAAAAAGCTGGAGACTCATCAGTATTAAGTGTTCACTCAGGTCAGCTAGCCACTTAGTACTCACAGGCAAGTCAGTAGAGTGGATCCTCTGAAACTCCACTGAATGCTATCTTCCAGTATGATAGCTGGCTCTCAATGTCAGTAAAAATACCAACACACATGTGACATTAACTGACCTATTTTCACATGCTTTGGACAGTAGCCTCTTATTTATATAATCTTATGGGACAGTGGTCTTATACGCTGGTATTATAACCTAGGTATTGACATATTAGTCCTACGTTATGCCAGTATATGATACCACATGCTTTCGACATTTGAAATTCCTAATCACATTTTAGTTTGTTTAGCCTTACATTATACTTGCTTGATGACTGCTACTAGCAGGGTAAGGTGAGAGGTATTTAAAAGCATAGGCTCTACTACCTTTTGTTATCTTAAAAAAAAAATGTAAACTACAGGTGGTTAAATCACATAGCACTCAACATCAGAATTATGTGAATAGATAAGTACCTAGACAAATGCCATGAGGTAAAATTGAGGTGACACATTTTAATAATTATTGTCTCTCATTTCAGATTCCACTGGTTTTCAGGAACAATCAATTCTATGCCTATTTATATTCAAATTTAATGTCACCACAAGGAAAATGTTCCCAAGAAATCTTTCTCCTTTTAATACATTTCCCCTGTTGACTTCTCTAAGAAATAAAAATTTGCTGTGAGTCCTTAAGGCTGCATCTGTATAATTACCATCATCTTGGGAATTTAAGCTCTCCATATTAATTGTGTTTGAAGGGGATGTTACTGACATATAAATGGGTCTTTGCTTGTAATTGCTTAGGTTAATTCATTTTACAAACATCAAAGCCAGTTATATGTCAGATATATTTGTTACATCTAGAAGTATTCTAAATTCTGGAAATAGGAGGTTAAACAAGATATACAGGATTCTGGCCTGCATCATAATTTATTCTCACTGAAAAGAAGTAAAGGATAAATATACAAGTGAGATACTTCAGGGATTGGAGCCACAGTGACAAATACACTGTTTGCCAATGGGATCAGAAATAAGGAGATGCAGGATGCAGACAGGGTGATAGAAGATCTCTTTGAAAATATGATTCTTTTACTTAGTGAGAAGAAGCCAGCCATGTAGAAATACAGGGAAGAAGAGAATGAAAATGAAAAAGGAACTCTTAGCTTGCCATGTTGAAAAAGAGTGTTTCTAGAGCCATTCGTTTAACATTAAACAGTGTGTAAATTCTATGATTATATTCACAATCCCCTCCAATCCATAGCAGAGGACATTTAGGAAGTTAATTAGTCTTTATGAACTATTTTTCCATCTCTGATTATTCACATGGGGATGAAATACATCATGTATAAAGTAAATTGGGCACATAAGATAGGAGGCACTGAAGTTTCATGTCTGATCTGGCTTCCCCCTTACTGTAGATTTCCATGATTGTAGATCATCTGGCTTCTCTTAAGTGTGGAAATACTCAGCCAAATGAGAGATGCAGACTCCGGTAAGGAAGCAGAGTTAAGGCTGGGGATTTTCCTGTGTGAAAACTCCTGACCCTGCTCGATGAGCCCATAGTTCTCTGACCAACAGAGTCTGACTGGGTTAATGGTACTACTAAGCATAAAATATATTTAACAAAAGCATCAAGGCATCTAAGAAACATAGACTAAAACTGCTTCTCCAGTTTTGCTTCCTGCGTGATGTATGTAGTTTTCTTCCTCTACACATAATCGTTAGCTCTGTGATAGTAGCGTTTGTCTCATTCATCTTGGAAATCTTTAAACTGCCCGGCTTAGCTGTTAAATATAACTGATACTCAGCAATATTCACATTTCAGATTTTTTAAAGTGTCCTGATCTCTAGATCAGCTTTATGTAATGCATTACAGTATTCCAATATTATTAAAGCCTCTAGCAAAGATTGTTTTAGTGGCAACTGTCTCAGCTTTAAAATATGAGTAAGAATAGCTAATTTTTGTTGAGTGCTTACTAAACCTTTTGCATGTAAAGTTCCGATGGACCAGGTTCTATTCACATAGTCAATCTAAAACTGTGGAAACTGAAGCGCTGAAAGGCTAAGAAGGTCTCCCTGGATCAGACATCTGCTAACTGGTCAGAATGAGATGCAAACCAATTAATTCGACTTTCGTGCTGTATCCTTAATAATCTTATATTGCTGCCTCTTTGATAACCTATTCCAATATTCTATTTCTTTACATTTAAATTTTCAGTTTGAGTATCCTCCAAAAAAGAAGAATATTATCCTTTGAAGAGTTCATTCTTGATGAACCAGAAGAGCTTTGCATGACCCTAGAGCAGGCTGAACTACAGAGTAAATGGACCACTGCTTCACGCTACCACTCAAGGTTAGGCGATCCCGGAGTCCTAGGATCAGACGGTCAAGTGACTTCTGGGATAGAGCCAATTTATTATATAAGTGTGCATCATCTATTAAACAATTAAAAATATAGCATGTGTAACATATGAGTTTTAAAAATGAATTTTAATAATGTTTTTGGAATTTCTCATGAAGAGGAACAGTGAAGGTATAATTACTGCTCTAATCATTTCCACTGACACAAAACCTTCAACTCCATCCACATTTATTTTAAAACACAATGTGAAAATCAATGGTCATTGTAGAGAAGAGGTAAAAGGATAAATAATGCAGGATAATTTTTTTGTTAATCCCCATTGTAGCTAGATCACACATATGAAGTTTTAAAGAACTGTGGATACAAATAAGACTATTTCCCTGTAATATATTTCCACACAATAAAACCCTGTGATAACCAATATGTCTACAAATGAGGTTTTAGTCTACTCTTCAAAACAAGAATAAAAATTAAAAGATGTGACTGCATTAATCTGTATTGTAAAGAGTGTAAAATTTGCAGACCTACCTTCAGCAGTGAGAAAACCAAATGATAATGACTCACTATTTATAATAAAACCTTAAACACTGATAGGACTGAGAGCATCTCCCCAAGGAACTACCCAGGTAATTACGAAAGAAGTGATACTTAAAATTCTAGAAACATCTCAGGGGTAAGAGAAGTTAAGGATTGTTAATCAGAAGACTACTTTTTATGGTTCTAAAATTAAGAAATCAAAATTCTTAATATAATGGTTTAATCTCTCCCACCTTCACATGGGTTCTGCTCCCTTCCATTCACACCTGGCAATTATGCACCTAAGAAAAACAGTCGTGGTTTGCATTATAAGCTTTTGGTCAGTCGTTTTCATGTCTGTTATGCTACATTTCTAGTAAGCATCATCTCTCAGGAGAGACCATCACAGCAATGCTTGCCCTACGCATCTCATGAATGTTAGACACATGGCAGATGCCTCAAAGACCATTTGGAAACATCTGCAGAGAATGAGTAAAAGTAGAGGTCATTTTTGAAGAAGTTGATTATAGTAGAACAACTTGTCTCACTTAATTGAGGCTCTTCTGGGAGTCAGTAGAGCATTGACTTTGATGTCAGAAGGATCAGGAATCAAACCTTCTTAACTCTGAACTTTAATTATGTGTCATGGGTGAGTAACAATTCTCAGCTTCAGTTCTCATCTGCAGAATGTGAGACTACTATCTCCTAGGCTGGGGCGGGGATCTCAGATAACATAGGGCTAACTCTCAGGACAATGTCTGTCTTGTACAAAGCTCTCAAAGACTTGAAATTCTTTTTGCATTTTCTCTTATAAACAGTTCACAAGTATGAAGTTGCCACCTCTGTAGGACTGTGGTCAATATCATTGTTATGTTGAAGGATAAAAATATGCATACATAAAATAACTCCGAGGTTAAGTTTTTCTACCAAGTTTAGGTAGCTAACAGGTTAAAGAAACAGAATGCCAATGTGGATCATTCATAAACTCTAAACTATATACTACCCCAAGTTCATCTGCAAAATAATGCTCAGGCAAAGTTTTCTTCTGCATTCTTTATCCCTGAGTACCCACAACTCCTAAGTTCCTTCTCACTCATTATGAAGACAGTGCATCTGGTGAACTCTTTGTCACCATGCTATTATAATGTAGAATGCACTCTCTCAAGTAAATGTACATTTAAAAAGAAGAAAGTGTGTGTGTGTGTGTGTGTGTGTGTGTGTGTGTGTGTGTGTGTGTGTGTGTTGGAGAGAGCAAAATACAGAGAGAGTGACAGAGAAAGATAAATACACTTTATGTTGGAAATGCTGAAATGTAATGATGTTGATAGATGTAGAAATGAATGTAACATTAAGGTGTAGTTTTATAAGTATTTTACAAAACTATCCTGAATTTTCAGCAAATGGCAAAATTGCTTTATATTCTGCTCAAGAATCCAAACTCATGGAAATTATGAGCCAGAAAAGATCTCGGAGCCAGACACTAGAACCTAAAAGTTAACTGGATGAATAACAAGAAATGATTAGATCAAGGTCACCCACAAATTTATTTGAAATCTGGAAACTCAAACCAGGAACATGATTGAGCCATTTACCTTGCTGTCATCATTCTTCATGTAACACTAAACCAACACTCCAGAAAGTAAGTAGAGAAAGCAGTTCGCTTTTGAAGAAAAAGATGTAACAAAGATCATCCAAATCCATTTGCTCACAGGTATTAAAATGCTTTAAAACCATATTTTAAAATTTGTTAGTAATCAGCAACTAATTTGGTATGCCAAGTTTTCCAATAAATGGTGAATTAATGGTTTTACTGCCAAAAGAAATTACATTTAACTCACTTAAAAGTAACAATAAGTAAATAAAATCTTAAATTCTTTTAGGGGTTTAAGTTTTGCAACTCTAAGCAAAGTAATATTATTATAATTTAATCTGAATAAGCAATTTATTTACATGCAAATAGCTTTAAAGTTTTGACCATGATGTATGTGCTTGTATGTGGAAATGAGTTCATATGCATCACTGGTTTCCCTTAAGGAAAATAAAATCTCAAAAATGGCCACAAAAGAATGTTTGTTCTCATACTGCACCAATCTCATTTATATTTATATCTTTGCAGATCAATTTGTGATTACTTAAATGCATCATTTAAATGTGTGATTGAACTTTCAGTAGCTATGTATTTTCTAAATCAAAAGAGAAGATTATTTATTATTCATTTATTTATTTTTATTAGAGGACACAGACACTTTATGGAAGTTCAAGTTGTAAGGTTGTTGCCTCATGCTTATACTTGCCTAAATGAGGTGCAAGAGAGAACCAGATTATATTAATATATTATATCAGTACATGTCAATGTTAATGACAGATAGACACCCCCAATATTTTATTTCTTTCAAATACAAACTTATTTTAAAGTACTTATGTACCGTACCTAAGTCACAAATGTGCAAAATATTCCGCATGAATATCAATTTAATTCTTTAAGTGAAAACTGTGCTTTCAAAATGAAACATCTAAATCCATTTGCTCACAGGTATTAAAATGCTTTAAAACCATATTTTAAACAAGGGCTTTCCAAAATATACAAGCAGCCAGTACAACTCAATAACAAAAAAACACAACCCAATCTAAAAATGAGCAGAAGACCTAAATGAGCATTTCTCCAATGAAAACATACAAATGGCTAATAGGCATATGAAAAAAATGCTCAATATCACTAACTATCAAAGAAATGCAAATCAAAACTATAATGAGGCATCACCTCACACCAGTCAGAATGTCTATCATTAAAGAGTCCACAAATGATAAATGCTGGAGTGGCTGTGGAGAGAAGGAAATCTTCCTACAGTGTTGGTGGAAATGTAGCCTGGTGCACCCATTATGGAAAACAGTATGATCATTCCTTGAAAAACTAAAATTAGACTTACCATATGATCCAGCAATCCCACTCCTGGGTACATATCCAAATGAAACTCTAATTAAAAAAGGTGTATGCTCAACAGTGTTCATAGCAGCACTATATACAATAGCCAAGTGATGGAAACAATCTGAATGTCCATCAACAGATGATTGAATATAGAAGATGTTCTCTCTCTGTCTCTCTCTCTCTCCCTCTCTCTCTCTCTATATATATACACACATACATATGTATATATAAATATATCACACATGTACAATAGAATACTACTCAGCCATATAAAAGGATAAAATAATGCCATTTACACCAACATAGATGGACCTGGAGAACATCATAATACATGAAGTAACCTAGAAAGAGAAAGAAGAATACCATATGATATCACTTATATGTGAAATTTTTAAAAATGACACAAATAGATTTATTTAAAAACCAGCAACAGACTTACAGACATAAAAAACAAACTATGGTTATCAGGAGGGTGGGAAGGTGAAGAGATGTCGGGAGACCAAGATTCGCAGATACTAATTACTATGTATAAAATAGATAAACAATAAAGTCCTACTGAATAGCACAGGGAACTATATTCAATATTATGTAATAGTCTATAATAAAAAAATATGAAAAAGAATAATATATATAAATAGCTGAATCACTATGTCATGCATTAGAAATTAACACATTGCAAACCACCTTTTCTTCAATAAAAATTTTAAAAAGACATAAAATAGGAAAGAAAAAAATACCAGTGACTTATTGTGAAATAACAGTCAATTTAAGCATTTAAAAGTAACAACATATATCCTGCGTCAATGCCTATGTTAGGTGCAAGAAGGGACCATAATAGTTCTTCTAAACTCAGAATTGAAAGAGTGGGCTTTTAAAATACTGAAAGCCCATAAAAAAATACTTCCAGTTACAAAATAATCTACTATTGTGTGGAAGGAAAAATGATAAATGAAATTATCAGCATGGTTTCATGCATTATAGAACCAGGGAGTCTTGTTTACAATGTGCTTCTTTTGTCCTTACACCGTTCTTCCCTATTGAATTGTATAGTATCTTTGTCTGTTCATTGAAAACAAAAATAACAAATTTCCTCAAAATTATCCAAGAGAAACGGTTAATTTCTTCCCCTTTTACTGAGCCATGGGTCTCATCAGACATTTAAACTTTCTATTTTATTTAGTTAAAAATGTTCTGAAGATCACTTTGCTCATGGCCTCCTTCACATCTTTGTTCCTGAGGCTGTAGATCATGGGATTCAACATGGGAATCACTGTGGTGTAAAACACAGCCACCATTTTCCCCTGCTCCACGGACTCCTCGGTGGGATGTCTGAAATACATGAAAATAAGAGTTCCATAAAATATGACAACCGCTGTCCAAATGGGAGCCACAGGTGGAAAAGGCCTTCCACCTCCCATCTGCTGAGTGCATCCGCAGAATGGCAATGAGAATAAATAGGTAAGATATGATCACTACAGTTAGAGAATAAGTGAAGTTAATGCCTGCAAGTATGATCATCGAATATTCCTTAACAAAGGTCCCAGCACAGGCCATCTTGATGAGAGCTGGGTCTGCACAGTAGAAGTGGTTGATCTCAATTTTCCCACAGAAGTACAAGCCATGCATCCATAACGTTGCTGCCAGACTATTCAGAAAGCCATATATGTAAGGGAAAGAAATCAGTCACATACAGACAAGCCTTGATATTTTACTGCCATAGGGCAGAGGGTTGCCAATTGCCATGTACTTGTCAAAGGCCATCACAGCGAGAATAAAAATCTCTACGCGGACAAGAGCTATAATGAAGAAACACTGTACCAAGCAACCAGCGTAAGAAATAGTTTTTGTCTCTGATAACAGGTTTTCCAACATTTTAGGGGTGACATTGGAAGAAAACCACACATCCACAAATGACAGATGACTTAGAAAAAAGTACATGGGGCTGCTGAGCTGTGGACTGACCTTAATTAACATGAACATGCCGATATCACCCACCACGGTGATGATGTAGACCACCATGAAAATGATGAGGAAGACGACTTGCCATTCCTGATGACTGGTGAGTCCCAAGAGAATAAATTCTGTCACATCAGTGAAATTGAGCATTTTCTCAGTTCTGGGTCAATATTAGCTACAAATCCCTGTGATAACTACAAGGAAATAAATTTCAAAATCACATAGTAACCATGTATTAATTTACATTTTTATCCATGCCTTTTTTCATTTTTTTCTTTATTAAACATCTATGACTGCATTTTGCTACTCTTTTCAGCAAATCATTTCTGAGCACTTGCTAATGTAACGTGCTCTTGGAAGGCTACCTGGTTGGATAAATACAGAGCCCCACTTACATAACAGGTGTACAAAATGTGATTGAAACACGCTAGTACTTGATAGTGAATTTGCCAAATTTCCAAGACCACTTCTTTAACATCCCTTGTTTCCAACACTGGCTTGTTTGGTATTTTCATATTTTGAAGATATTTTGGAGGGCTATAGTTCTCTTTTTATCATCACTCAAAATTACTATTTTATCTGTTTCATTATAGGCATATTCTCCATGATTAGAGAAGGAAGTCACTTAATCAAATAATTCACCAGCCCTAAATGTCAAATAAAATTTATTTTTAATCTAACCTCATCCTTGGACTCATTTAAAGAGGGATGAACTGATCACAGCAATCATCAAAATAAAGGTGTAAGCCATTTATACACATTCCTACATTGTGCACAGTACCTGGACACGGACTCTTGGCATCTCTAACGTGTAATTGTAATCTACTAGACATCATCCGCTCTTACATTCTGGAAAGTCAAATAGAAGTAAGACAAGGAGATCAATGTCTATTCAGAGTGGTGTTGATGTCAATGGTCTTTCTAAAACCATGGTGTACTCTTATAGAATTATGCTGGAGGCAGAAAATGGGGACTGTTTGCCTTTTCTTTGGTGATCAATGGAGTTCTTCCTGGATATAAGTTGTATCATAGGAACATTTTTCTAAAACAATATTTCCAAAATTATTTTCCTATAGAAACACTAGTGCTGTGTATGCTGTTAATAGGTATTGTGGAGAAAAATCCACAAGGGTTCATTCATCAGATAATGAGAAATCTTTGTATCTTCTGCAAACTCTTAGAGACACATGACTTATCTAGTAAAGGTAAACTGTGAGAAGCTGTGTGGGAAAGAATTCTATTATACTTAGTCTAGCTGGCATTTACTTAGCTTAAAAATGAAGGAGAGGAGAGAGAATAATAAAGCAAAAAGAGAGACACAGAGAGAGAGTTCCTCAAAATTAGCAAACATCGAAGATCTTTGGAACACAGGGAGTAATTCTATCAAAAAAGATTCCTGAGAGAGCTTTGCAACAGGGCAATAAGCTTGTTGGATTTGGGACTGTGCCATGCTCTCCAAGGGCTAAATGTCATTTGATTATTCCCCAAACCCTTGTTTTTACCTCCAGGATTATACTTTGTGCAACTACCCTCTGATGCGTATCCAAAGTTATCTTAGGGTTATGACCAAGAAAGATCACAGCAGGTAAGAAGATGACCTCATTGCCAGAGTGAAAATAAATAGACTCTTATTCACGAAGGTAATCCACTGCCTTCTACTCACCCCTTTTGGAAAGAAAAGGTTTTCATGAGGAAGGAGAATGCTACGAACCCAAGTAAATTAGACTGACAAATGACTCCTGGGTCTTAGGCTAATTAGTAAAAAATTGAAGCATTAACTCATGGCTTAAAAATATTAGGAATAATAAGAGTTAAAATTGGAAAAGATAAAATCTTTTGTTTTGTGATGTAAAGAATACCATTCTTTCTGTATAATTTTGGTTTCTTCTCCCCATCCACCCAACTCCCCATCCCAAGGCCTCATGTCACCTTTATGGAACTCATTCTCCCCTCGAAGAGTTTTCGATGGTCAATTTGACGTGACCATTTGGGTTTAAGAATACGTAGTTAGACACAGACACATTAAAGCTTAGAGAACACATGTGATCACTTTGGATAGTAGTTTGGCATCAATCTATGCCTAAAGCAGAGTTTCCTTAAAATTATATTAAAGATTAAGTCAAGCGCTTGTTTTGCTATTGCTCAGCTTATGATTCATAGTATGTGTATTAATAAATTTACTAAAATTATTTATCTACCAATTTATCATTCATGTTATAAAACTTATATTATCTCCTTAAAGGAATATATTTATGAGTCTTTAGGAAATAAAAGGTGACTTCACATCACGAGGTGGAAAGTAGTAATATGGAAGTATTTTTTTGTTTTGGGGCGTTTTTTTATTCCAAAGTTTCTCAGATATGCTCAGTAACCACGTGTGGCACTTATAAAGCTAAAAAAATGGAAACTAATGCAAACAAAATTATAAACCAGTTGCGTTACGACAGGCGATTGAGTGAATATGGTGATGGTGTGGTTTTCTCTTGACAGTGTGGAGCAAGGGCGTCACAACCTGCTTCTGTATTCATATATATCGCCTGTGACAACCCAGATCTTCACATCTTTTTATTTTTTGAACTTCCGTGGAATCATTCTGACATAGAGATAAATTATTTTTTAACTATTTTGTTAAATATTGATGCCTACTCAAATTAAAACCTTGTTGTTCAACTTTGTTTTTAACCCTCAAAAAACTGTTGTCATAGGTTTGGGAAAAAAGAAAAAACAGGTAATACCAAGTAGGAAAACAAGTTGATAAAATATTCTCCCTCTCTGCTGGTTGTACGCTTTTGTAGTGTGTTGCTACGTGCTCAGCTTTAGAGCGGGGCCTAGGAAGTCTGGAAAGGAGAGCAAACGTATTATGAGTACAGTCAGCACTCTTGCAGGTTCCACAACCTCGAATAGAAAATATATATTTTCTTAATCCAGAAAGTTCCAAATGCCAAAACTTGAATTTGCCAGGCTATGGCAACTATTTACATAACATTTGCATCGCATTGTGTGTTAGACATCATCTAGACATGATTTAAAGTATATGAGAGGGTGTGCATCAGTTATATGCAAAAACTACACCTTTCTATAGAAGGGACTTGATCATCTGCAGATTTCGGTAACCTGGGAGGCAGCAGGGGTCCTGGAACGCACCCCTCTCAGATACTGACGCAGGACTGTATCTGTCCTGAACGTGCTGTAGGATCATATCGAGCTGCCTGTGAACACGTTCAGTCCATGGGAACAGGAACAGGAAAAACAGATCACAGATCTATCTGTAAACTGCCCAAACTATGCTAATTCATTTGTAAAAATGTAAAAAATAATATATTAACTTTTGAAATAGAATTCCCTAAACAAGAAAAAATGGATTTTTTAAGATTCACAGGTTCATAGACAAAGAGAAATTAATGGAAGATCTGCTTAAGACAGCATCACAAAAGACAGGAGAAATACAAAGATGAAGGAGAGAGTCTGTGCCTGGAACAGGGTGACAAGCCTTTCCACAGATCGCAATGATGCTGAGTCAGCAGAGTGTGGCTGGGCTGCCCATGGTTTTTGCATTCTTGCATTTATCAAAGATTAGCAATAGAGGAATTCTTGTTTGAAAACCAGATCTAATTACAGGCAACCAAGGATGCCTGAGAAAAAAAAAGAAGATATAAAAAAGTGGTGTTGTTAGTACTTTGCAAAAATTAAATCCATGCAAACTTGCGTGGTGATTAGCCAGATGATACAGAGTGATGGTGAGCTCACAGCAAAGTGGAATGATCAGCTCTGATCTTAGTGGGTGTGAGGTCTGGGGAAGAATGGAGGGTCTGGGAAACTGAGAAGCACTTACAGGATTTTCCTCGCCATCTCCAGGCAAAGCAGATGTACCCAAACAGCCATGTTGCAGCATTTTGTATTTCAAATTAAGTTACCCATGAATGTGGATTCTTTCTCCTTCAGGTTCAGGCATGAGAAATTATTAAGTATTCCATTCTGTTGCTTTGTCAGACATTGGCTGAATTCTGGCTCCATGACTTATTTAAGAACTTGGACAGGATTACTCTTGTTTTGTTTATAGTTTCACTATACTAATATGATGTAACAATAATAACAGTATTAATTTCTTTGTGTGTTTGTGAATATGAAAAGATTTATTACACACTAACACATAATAAATATTCAAGGCACAATTATTATTAAAGATTAAATGCACTCCTGGAAACTGTAGCTTCCATTAATAGTTTGCAATAATCAAATAATCAAATCTCTATAGAAAATTTCTTTCTGTTTCTCTCTCTGACACACACAAATACAAATCTACACACAGATAACATTTATGAATTAATTCATGTTAATTCATGTTAATTTTAGTGATAAGGAATAAATGTAAATAAAATTCAAGATGCAACCTTCATTTTCCAGTTCCAGATCGATGCATTTGTGTACCAACCTCAGAATGAAGAGAAGTGTTCCCAGAAAGGATGCAGAATTGAACAGTGGAGGCTGTAGAAGAGATGGCAAACAACATGAACCAGGCAAAAGAGAAACTGGAAGGACACAGAAGTTTTCCTTAAATGTTTACATTAGAAAAAAGAAGCAATTAAGAGGCTTTCACCAGAAATGATCCTGGGGAAAGTGCATCTCCAGAGGAACACATACTGATGAGATTTGTGGTTTTTATTTTATTTTATTTTTGTTACAATTTGCACAATTTTATTTTTCCCCAAACTCAAACTCAAGTTATTTTGAAGGTGTCCTGGGATCAAATGACATGATTTGCTTTGAGTTTGCATCACACTAAACCTGGTGATGGTGTCACTTATCCTGCATAAGCCAGTCCCATGTTCTGTACTTCACGATCTGTGTGACTCCACTTTTCCAGTGAAAGATGAAACAAGTATGAGTCCCTGAAACTAAAATTTTGACCTAGCACACAACTGCGTGGCTCAGCTCTAAACTACCTGCAGAGGTTTTTTGCTCAGTTATCATCTCAAAGAAATCTACCTTTATTCCCATGACTAAATTAGAAGCACTCTTTTGCTCCTTTATATCACGATATTTTTTCCAGATTTCACCATAACATATCTAACATACTATATGATTTATTTATATATTATGCTAATTGTTTACACTATGTCTCACACTCCTAGACTCATGAGATCAAGAATTTCTTTTTCTGTTTTGCTCATTGATAACAAATAACTAAAACAGTGTCTGGTACATAATAGGCACTCAGCTAATATTTGTTAGATGAATGAGTCATTAATTAATTAAAGAACAGAATAGAATGATGGGGAATGAACTAAAAGAAATAGAAACAAGTTGATGTATAATATTACTGGCATTTAAAATTATCAGGGATAAGAAGATTATTAAAAAAAAACAAGTGGCAATTGATATTTTATGAAAATTAGTATTAGTTTCTTGCTTCAGACCACATGCAAAAAAGAAATTCTAAATCGTTTAAATTAAGCATAAATATGCTAATATATGTATCCATTGCATGAGCTGTTATGTGAATGGTTATACAGTTTATTTATTTATTTAAAACATTTTATTTTTATATTTTATTTAATTGTTATTATATTTTAAATTGTTTTATTTTGGCAGTGAGGGGGTGGTAATTAAGTTTACTTACTTTTTTTAGAGGAGATACTAGGGATTGAACCCAGAAACTCATGTATGCTAAGCACGTGCTCTACCACTTGAGCTGTATCCTCCCCCCATACAGTTTGTTTATAATTGTTAAAATAACACAGCTGGCCATAACAAGCTTTAAAATCTCTTGGTTTTCAAGTGGACTAAGTTTTACAATCTGTGGTCAGGAGAGAGCTAAGTAGAGAAAGTAGTTCTGTTGTGGGTGAAGTAGGCCGTTTGGAGTTATACACTAAATGTAGTGGGCAGGGAAATAATGCAGTACGAGACTGTGTATAATACAACGTAAAGTGTAATAAATGACATCATTATGTTGGTTAATTCATGTTACAACTAGTCTGATCCTTTGGAAAATTCCTAAGTAGCAACTCCTGCAAAGTCCTGATCAGGTTGACAACTCTGAAACGCACGCCTCCACACAAACACACACACACACGTACAAACAGAAATATCCATACATGTACATGTGGATGGATGTGTAACAGGTATATATACATGTATATACACATATATAATGCATGCATGATTTTGCTTTATTTGTGAAAATCCTGCTTTATTTTTTAAATTTCTTGACAAAATATTGTTAAATAAAAGAAAATGAACAGGACTTCAATCTTGACAAGAAATGTTATAGATTTTGTGCATTTACAATCAAAATCAGCAATTTGTGCCTCAAATTGTTCTCATCTTTTAAGTAAAAGTATTTTGAAACAGAGGCAACAATATCATTAAAAAAAAAAAAACACAATTCAGGGCATCTGTTATATTGATGATGTGTTAATTTTAAAAACAGATATAAAATGAATGACAAGTTACAAATGCATGTGTTAGAACCAATGAGGGTTCAGCTGCTTTCTACTACCACCAAACCCCAAAACACTTCAATAATAAAGGAAAAAAAAAAAAGTAAATATATATCTACAATTTCCCCAATAGATTTATGGAAATACAATCCAAAACTAACCAATGAGATTGTGTTATTACCTTCTGATAGTCATTATAAGGTAAGATACAAATAGGATTTAAATACATATGTTTACATATAAATGAGGCTTATTTAATTAATTAGCATACATTTGAAAAGGTAAACTCATATAGCATACAGTTAAATTCATTAGCATTTCTTACATGGAGCTTATAACATATTCTGCAGAAATTATTCCACTGTCAGGGCTGTTGTCTACAATTATACCAATGACTACCAGTGAAATAATAGTCAATTTCAGTATTTAAAAATAACAACATACATCATGAACCACCACCTCATTTAGATGCAAGAACGGACCATTATGGTTCTTCTAAAAACAGAATTGAAAGAGTGGACTTGTAAAATACTGAAAAGCCATAACAAACGCTTCCAGCTACAAAATGACCTGTCGAATTTGACACTGTGTGGGAAAGGATGCTGTTGTCAGCATGCTTTCATATTGTCATGTGTTATAGACCCAGGGAGTCCTGTTTACAATGTGCTGCTTTTATCCTTACACCTTATTTCTTATTCAATTGTGTAGTATCTTTGTCTGTTCATTGAAAACAAAAATAACAATTTTTCTCAACATTATCCAAGAGAAATGGTTAATTCTAACCTTTATATTGAACCATGGGCCTCATCATACATTTTAAGTTTCTATTTTATTTCATTAAGTATGTCCTACTGATCACTTTGCTCATGGCCTCCTTCACATCTTTGTTCCTGAGGTTGTAGATCATGGGATTCAACATGGAAACCACCGTGGTATAAAACACAGCCACAACTTTCCCCTGCTCCACGGACTCTTCAGTCGGACTTCTGAGGTACCTGAAGAAGAGAGTTCCATAAAATATGGTGACAGCTGTCAAATGAGATCCACACGTGGAGAAGGCTTTCTTTCTTCCTTCTGCTGAGAGCATTCTTAGGATGGCAATAAGGAAAATATGTAGGAGATGATAATGACTAGCAAAGAGTAAGAGAAGTTGAGACCCGCCATTGTGCACCTTCTTTAATGAAGTTTCCTGCTAAGGCCATCTTGATGAGGGCTGGGTCTGCACAGTAGAAGTGGTTGATCTCAGTGTTCCCACAGAAGTACAAGCCATGGGTCCACAATGTGGAGATGCAACTAATAAAGAAGCCATATACATAAGGGAAAGAGATCAGTCAAATACAGACAATCCTTGACATTCTGCTGCCATAGAGCAGAAGGTTGCCAATTGCCATGTACCTGTCAAAGGCCATCACAGTGAGGATGAAGACTTCTACATGGATGAAGGCAATGAAGAAGAAACACTGCACTATACAACCAGGGTAGGAAATAGTTTTGGTCTCAGACACCAAATTTTCCAACATTTTGGGAGTGACATTAGAGGAGAACCACACATCTGCAAAAGACAAGTGACTGAGGAAAAAATACATGGGGCTGTTGAGCTGGGGACTGACCCTGATGAGTATGATCATACCAACATTCCCAACCAGGGTGACAATGTAGACCAGTAAGAAGACCACAAAGAACAGGAGCTGTAAATCAGGACGACTAGTTAGTCCCAAGAGAATAAATTCTGTCACGTCAGTAAAATTGAGCATTTTCTTGAATATGATCCAGGCAGAGATGCACTTTGTCTAATAAAATAAACAGAAATAAAAAATACACATCTCAAATATAGTCATTCTTCATTTGTATTTTATCTTTCTGATCCATTCTCTTTCAATTCCTCTGCAAGTTTTCTTTTTATCTCTCCTCTCCTGTCCCCATGTCTTTACTTAGCAGTATTTCTTTCCCTTATGCACATATATATACATAAGTTTTCTTTTACAGAGCAACTGGCAGAATAATATAAAATTATAGAATATAATGACATAACTTATTGCATCTAGTTTTACTTGTTTATATAGAAAAAGTTTAGAGGAAGAATTTTTGTTCTTGCTCTCTCTTGGAAAGGGAAAGAATTTTTATTAATGGCCCCAATTTTTAGGAAGTGCATACATTTTTTTATTCACTAGATTTATAGAGTTAGAAGGTCTATAAAATATGTAAGAAATTTATTCAAAGTCATAGGCAAAGAAATGCTGATCCATAATCAGAAAGTTAAGTGATACCTCCATTTCTTAACCTTGAAAGCTTGAGAAGTTTTTTATTTTAAAAAATGACTTAATAACACTGTATAAAATGGTTTAAAATAAAACAACTATCTTTATTGGAAAAAAAGAAAAGAAAAAAACCTCTTAAAGAATTACATTGATTTGGTGATTTTTTTTTTTAATTTGGAAAATCAACATAAGAAAATGAATCCTTGCCAGCCATTGTCCATGTTGCAAATAAGCCTAAAAGAAATAAATTGAAGCATCACCTCCATTTTTTAAAACTCTTCTCCTCCCTTGAGTCTTGAAGCATTAACACATTCTATAGCAGTCTCTTCCTTTTTTCTTAGAACTTTGAATAAATTAGGAACAACAGAATACTAAATGAAGGACTGTATTATTATTCAATAATTATTTACAATTTAATGAAATTTTTTAAATGTACCAGAAAGTGAAGGAAATTTTTTGAGGGTTTAGAGAGGAAGTTTCTTTTTTTTACTTTTGACTGTATCAGATTAAGATGGCCGATCTGTCTGGATTCTGTATCCTTCTAGCACATTCTGATATGCTAGTTTAAATATTTTGAGCTCATTTACCAGCAGTAAGATTTTACTTATGGTCCATTTATTTATGAGCCATGGGAGTGCACAGCTGATGGTTCTTCATGAAAATATCCTGTATTTGCCATCAAAGTACAAGTTAGAAAAACATCATCATCACTTTTATATTTATTTATTCATCCATTCATTCATGTAGTAAACAACTTCCAGAAAAATCACTGGTTCTTCTCTTATCTATAATAAGCTGTTATGACCAACCTGTTTCTTGCCTATTTCTTTTCCTACCCATTGTTAGTTGAGATCTGTCTTTCCTTTTTCATCCCCTAGAATTTGTCTCTATCTTAGCTTCCTTGTTATATCTGTCCCTCCCACTACTTATCTCTTGGTTGAAATTTACATGATAGATATCAGATGCCGATTGGAAAAATGAGATGATTTTCATCCTCCCCTGGAATGTTGGTAGTGACTAAAGTAAAGTAAAAAGACCTATACTCTAGGTTGCCTCTGCCAAAATGCCAAATACAAAGAGGTGTTACCTCATCTAACCATGAACTGGTAAAGGAGGGAAATAGAGAATGCTGTCAAATCTATTCAAATATCCTTTGTGCTGCAGGGAGATCTGCATGATTCTTTTTGCCTCTTCTTCCAAATAATTAGCCATTTCCCACATATTTAGGTAAGAAATCTGTTTATACTCCCAGCCTCCTCTATACGCTCTATACAGGCATTATAAAGAAACATTTTCTACAACGTTATTGATTTATTTGATGATTAATAAACCTTATATATGTAATGAGAATTTTTTAAACTGTTTTTTCACTTTTATAGCAAATGTCATCAAGAAACATAAGCAAAAGGAAAATGGTATCAGGCTTTAAGCACTTAGTGAGAAGTGTATCAGTGTGTAAGTCAAGCTACATGAGCCGAGTCTTCAGCTCCAAGGAGGCCTTCAATTTTAGTAGCCACTGAATGACAAATCTGCACAGGGGAGCAGAATGAGATTCAAACAGTTGGCCCTGTAATGAAATCCATCTATGTCTGCTACCAGTTCAGTCTGTGGTGGGAGAAATGTGACATAAGCAGCTGCCACCCAATTTAGCCAGAAATTTCCCGGTCTAGGAATGTTAAGTTTTGACTGAGGGAAACATCTCAGTCCTGGGCAAACCAAGATAATTGGCCACCCTAAGAAATGCTGGGCCCGTGATTTACAACTGCCCGAGTCTTACAGGCTTCCTCAGGGAGCTAGTTGTAACAGGGCAGAGAATGCTAGAATATCACATGCAAGGAGAAGATGTTTCCTCAGGTTACCCCCATGTGAAACCCCAACCACTAGTCTGTAGAAGGTAGAAAGAGGAAAAGATGGTCTGGATTCTAAGGAGCACAGGATCATTTATGAATGTTTTGAGGTCCAGTGTGCTTCTTTATCAAGAACTGTGTTTGAACACATGTTACTGGTATCTTATATGTATTAGTATATATAAAAGTTTAATTTCATGACTTTATGTTTGTATATGGGGAAGAGAGAGAAGCAGAGACAGAAAGACAGAGAGGGAGAGACTGAGACCAGCACTTGCACTAAAGAGAAAATGTCTTTAGCAGAGAAAACAGAAACGCAAAGGTTTGATTGCCAAGTAGTGACCATTTATGGGGGGAACTCTCATTGTTATGTAGTATGGTGTACACTTTTGCCACTGAATGACTGCATTTCTTGGACAAGAGCATCGAACCAGAGCCCCCAACCACAGCTGACCACCACTGCCACAGTGGGGCCTTTCTAATTACACCTCCTAACAACCCTTCCAGAACATGCTCTTCCTATGGAGAATTACAAGGGCAACCTAGAGGGCTCACACTCCGGACTGACTTTATGAAAATACACAGACTCTACCTGTGCATGAACCTACCTGTACATGAAGAAAAAATGTTCTTGGGAACATCTCATCTGGTGTCACCACTGCATGATTCAGAAGGCTTTGTAAGAGCTGGATTTCCCACTGTGGGGCTTTCTCACTGGAGAATATGGACAGAAAGCTGCAGAGATAATTAAAATGCTACAGATGGCATCACCTGTAATGGAAAATGAAACTCAAGAGCAAAATAACTCTCAGCAGAATTAGAGTTTTTTAAATTAGTTAATTAATTAAAAGGCTAAAAGGACTTGAGGTTTTGCTTTTTGTCCTCTTTTTATTACAGTGTTTTCTCTGTATCCTGATGACTGTGCTGCATTTGTTGGTGGGAGTGGTTCTTAGTTTCCCATGTGATAATAAACATGTTGATATTGCATCAGCCACAACATATATTTCAAATAATCTGTACTTAGCACAATTCTTTGTATTAATGAAGAACATTCCTCCCATTTTTCAGTAAGAAAGAATTGTAAGCAATGAGAGAATAAAAAAGGATGTCATATACACATGTAATGAGCCTCAGATGAGCTTCTCCTTGTCTGAAAGAATTAATGAACTTCTCTAAAACCCAACTTAATTCTTGCATTAGGGGTGACCAGTTTTTATTGCTGTTGTTTATATTTTGTTCTATTTCTTAACACTGTAAAAAAATTCCCCATACCACCCTGAATGTGTCCAATCTTGTCTTAATAAATTATTTTAATTGATAGAAGATGATCTACAATAGCTATCCTTCTCATGTCTATAGTTTCTACCCATTTTGAAGAGAAAATAAATTAATGTACTTGAGGAATATAATTTTAATTTTTACTGACTTATAATTGCAAATGCCATGGGTATAATTTTTAGCCCACAGTCTCTATATTGTAAGCTGTGCAGCTTTATTCCTCTAATTGAGCTTAATTCATATTTTAAGGCTCCATTTTCCAAAGTGGAAGACAGTCTACCCCCAAAGCATTGGAAAACACAGCATTCTTAACCTTGGTGTCATTGTCTTTAGACAGTGACATGCATTTATTTGTTTATTTATTTATTTATCTATTTACTATGTGCCTGAAATCCAGGGAAAAAAATAATAATAGTACCTGCTCTCATGGACCTCATATTCTATTTTTATACTGCCATTCTTACTGGATGCTTTCTCCATATTAGGAACTCTGCAAACTCTTAATTTTTTAATTTTATGTGCTTTTTGTTCCTTTGAGAAACAGGAAACACTTTGGAGCTACCACACTCTGCTGGAGCACAGAAGCCCTTGGGAGACTGAGACCCTCCCTCTCCAGCCAGACACATGCGACAATCACTGTTTGGGGGATTTGTTGCTTGTGGTTCAATGAGAAAAAAGAACACAGGCCACCCTTGTACTTGAATTCTAAAAATCTAATGGAATAAGTGTGATGTCTCCCCTCTATTCCCAAATCTAACACAAAGAAATTGGATTAAGGTCATAGATGTCTCTGTTTCTCAGGCAAACATAGCCTGAAAACTTCAAGCTTACTTTTTGTCTCTCCCCTTTCTCCAAAGATAAGTTACTATTATAGATGTTAAAAACTCAGCTTTCACATTTATTATTTATTTCTGAGTCCCCCTTTCCCTGCCTCTTATGTATATAATATATAATTACATAATATTAGCTAATATTAACTGAATAAGCTTTTTAACAATAATAATTGAGAAGCAAGACCATTTGGACCACCTGTCAGTCAACACATTTTTAATAAATGCTCACAAACCCTGATGACCACATTCTATTTCCTCATGATCATAACAATCACAGTATTGATAAATTGAGTTTCTATTGGCAAAATTGTTTTTAAGCAAAAGACTCACTTGTTGAACTAATGCTTAGATTTTACTAACATTAACTTAAGAAGACAGTGATAATCATTATACATGAACTGCTGCTTAGTGTGTTCTTACATCTTTTATGAAACAGGTCGAGATTTGAAGGGAAACACCACAGGGTTGCCCAGTACTTGGACTACTGGACACATTCCTCCACTGGGCACTCCTTCTCTCACCCCATAGTAATTCAGCCTGTGACCCCAAAAACGTATGTTTCTGGATCTAATATTTGAGGTTTTTCAGACCAGCCAAGTAACCTGATTCTAACTCTTTCTTGTTTATTGGGTTTCTGTAGGGCAGAGGATTGCAGAGGGCCACATAGCAGTTGTACACCATGACGGCCAGCATGTAGTGCTCTGTAAGGACCACAGCCATGACGATACAGCACTGCACCAGACAGCCTGCATATGAGATAGTCTACCTCTCTGATAAGAAATTCTCTGACATTTTGGGAGTGACATTTGTGGAGAAACACAGATCTAGAACAGACAAACTTGAGAGGAAAAAGAACATGGGCATGTGAAGTCGAGCATCAGTTCTGATTAAGACAATCATGCCCAGGTTTCCTATCACAATGACTATGTAAACTGCAAGGAACAATACAAAGAAAGCAACCTGCAACAGCTTGCCAGACCCAAGAGAATAAATTCTGTCACTTCAGTTTGGTTTCTTCTGAACATGTCTTTGTCATATGTGAGGCATTGGTTGATTATCTAAGGAGAGATATAAAATATTTTTAAATCACTGAAACTGTGGTTAAAAATTGTGCCATGCTGGAAGTGAGGGGTATAGTTCAGTGGTAGACCTTATCCTGGGTTCAAACCCCAGTACCTCCTTTAAAGGGGAAAAAAACTGTACCAGGATAAATATTGTAAAAATAAGCAAAAGATTTTAGTTATGGTATCTCAGTAGTGTTTCCATAATTAGACATCAATACATATGCCATACAGCAAGTCTAAAAGCTTTTCAACAAATGATCTGCATTCAGGTTGTGTTTGCAATCACACTATGCCAGTAAGCTGGGGACTGAGGACAAAATTAAAAATTTAAGTATCTCATTACTTAGGGAAATTTAAAAAAAAAATCTAGATAAGTTATATGTCAAAGAAATATCATAATCTAAATTTGGAAATGCTTGGAATTCTGTCTACATGCTTTCATATATACATATAGATACATAGGTTAGAAAAGACATTGATGATAACACAGGTAAAGTTCATTCTGAACACTGACGAACGGAATCCCATGAAGACAAAGTGAGTTTTTCATCAAACCTTCATTTCATATTTCCCAGTTCAGTCATCTACTGATGCATTATGTCTTCCACCAAGTCCAGCTCATTTTCTGGAACCCAACAAGAGATTGTATTTGTTATTGTGGTTGACGGTGATGACAGTGGTGGTGGCAATGTGTTGGTGGTCATGGTGAAGAAGAGTTCAAAACTGAGAGAGGACAGAGGTATCTATGTATATATTGGATAACCAACTATTTTTTGTTTGTTTTTTGTTTTTAAAAATTTTTATTTGTTTATATATATTTTGGGGATGGGGAGGTAATTTTGTTTGTTTGTTTGTTTTAATGGAAGTACTGGGAACTGAACCCAGGACCCCGTGCATGCTAAGCACCTCCTCTACCACTGAGCTATTACCTTCCCCCAGATAACCAACTATTAATACAAGAATAATGAACATATTAAAAGTGGGAACACACTGAAAGTGTTGCTCTAAGGTCAGAGAAATGAGTCATCTGAGAATTAAAAGTTGTCAGCAAAAATATACTTAACACAAAGTTCAATGCTTTTTAATCTTTAGAATACAAATATGAAAATAACATCCTCCCTGTAGAGGAGTTTGCACTTTGAAAGGATGCCTATGATATGTAAATAAATAGTAATAGCTGTAGATGATTAATTTCCAGAAGAAAAACACATGGAATGTGACAGGTAGGAGAGATTGATAACTCCCCATGACAATAACAGCACCTGATAGAAAATAATCAACAAGTACACGTAAATACATGAATGACTAGCTAGCATACTCTAATAACTAAATAACTAATCCCATTCCTGAGGGCTATGCCTTTGATGTAATCACCAGCCAAGTCCCCAGCATCTAGCACCGCCACACTGGAGGTTAGGTTGTAGCATGTGAATGTTGGCGGGACACAAATATTCAGTCTACAGCATGATTTCCACTCAAGCTGCTGAAGGTAGTGAGCACAGCAGTAGCTCTTTTATTACCACTGCTGCATAGTATCCATTGTATGACTGTACTTAATTTATATATTCTTCTTATTTTTGAGAACTATTTAGAATGCACCCAGGTGCAGCTATTACAAAATATATTTTTGCAAATATCTCTGTATGTCCACATTCATGCATTTCTGCCTGGTAGAACTCTGGGTAGAGTTGCTGGTTTGCAGGATATGCATATATTGTGCTCAAACTGATATTGAGTTTTACAAACTGAGAAAAGTTTTACAAACTGGTTCTATCAATTACTTTCTGACCAGCACTATGTAAGTAGTCCTGTTGCTACACAGTCTCTCCAATTCTTAATATTGGAGGGTTTTTTTTAATCTTTTTTTTTTCCCTATGCTGGGTGGTATGTGTAGGTACAGATAGCTTGTAGTTATAATTTGCATTTTCCTGATCACGAGTGAAGTTGAGCACATCGTGACATGTGACTTGGTTCTTTAAATGTGTTTTGTTGAGAACTGTTCATAATTTGCTGTACTTTTTGTCCTGCACTCTTATGGGCTGATTCAGTAGTATTAAAACATACTACCATAAATTAGAGTTCGAACACATCATAATTTCCTGCTCCACCTGTTACTTCCTGTATAACCTGTGGCAAGTCATTTAATGACTCTGTTTCAGGTTTTCTGAGTTTAATATTGAGACAGTAACATCACATGTCTCAGTTGTTCTGATGACTATTGACAAAACATCTGTAAATATCTGGGAAAAAGTCTGTAAAGAGCTTTGAATATCATTCTGCACATAGTCAACACTATAAATGTGTTATCTACTGACCATCTTTCTCCCAAATTTTGGCTAGATAGATTCCATGTTTAATCTTTCATTAATACTATTTGGTAGATTAACACCCACACTAACCTTAATAAATCTAAAGATACCCAATGTTTTTACTATCCTAAAAATACAAAGATTAAAGAAAAAAAACTTAGCTACCATCACTTCCTCCTTCTTGATAATCTACTGTTTTCCAGGAAGTCAGTTATATCTTTTTGAACCCACAAATTATATGGTATTATTGCTCTATGTCATCTGTATTTATATGTGTGTGTGTGTGCATGTGTGTGTGTATAGTCACCTATTTTTTCTCCTTCTTGGAAGCTGGTTTTCCTGACAAACCCAGTTTTTCCTCAATTCTAAATTGTCAGTTTCCTTTGAAGTTCTGGTTGTACATTGCAATCTATAGTCTCATAGTTTTAAATTTAACCTTTATTGCTTTCAACTAGTAAGTGTATTTTTGCCATAATTTGCATCAAGTAATGCAAATATCTGAAGTTGAGAGTATCCACCTATGTTTTTCCTTATTTTTCTGAAACTTTGCAGGAACAGGAGCTTTCTCTATGGAAATTCTTGGAGGTCTGAGTGGCTGAGAGTTCACTCCTTTGACATGTGTTTGTGTATGTCTGTGCCAGTCCCATGCAGTGTTTCCTAAACAAGGAGCCCTTCAATTTTTTTTTTTTCGAGCTTAGGATCTGACAGATCATGAAAGCAGTGTAAATCTAAACCTCAAATTGACAAAATAATTCAATTATTGTTTTAAATTTTCAGATGGGATTATTTTTAACGTCTCCATCAGTCAAAGCCTAAACAGACTACTTTGGTTTTGTTGTTGTTCTCGTGGACTCTGCTGGTGCAGAGATGGGAGCCCTTCAACAGCCCCAGCACCATGAGGGGTCTCTGTTCTCACCACTCACCTTGTGTGCACCTCATCGCTGGCTTCTCATCTTCCCTGCAGCTGATTATCCTTAAAGCTCCAATCACCTTCAAGGGATCTGTTTGCATCAGTACCCAGAAAACCCACACCTACAAGACTGGAAGAGCTGGTACTGGATTTGACTCTCTGTGGTCAGTCTAACATTTGAGCTGCAAGGTTTTTGTCTTTATAGGAAAAATAATTTCTGTTCACATGGTTCCCATTGAAAATAAATATCATCTACTCTTCATATTCTGTGCAATCGAGTGGGGGTAAGGAAAAGGACCAGGGAATTTACAAAGTGCTCTGCAAATGTGAGGTGACATTTTATTATAACTATGTTGCACACATCATGGGTTGATATACTAGTATTAGACACATGTTCAATGCATTATCAAGTAACTGTATATCTCTTCATTCAGACTTATAAGAAATACGATTTGACCAATTAATATTTTTTCTTTGTTTTTCTTCATGAGTTCAAAGAGAATAGGCAGGAATATATCATGGCAAGATAAGCATGCTTCCCAGGGGAAAAAGGCTATGGTGTATTTCAGGCCAGAGTTGAGTTTAATGGAAGGAGGGCCAAGAATTAAGCTGCAGATGAGTTAAATGAGATGAGACTTGTGTTGTAGACTGGATGAGTTTGCTGGGGCTCAGAGAAGGGCACCCCAAGATGAACCACAGTTGCATACTGGTTACTTTGAAATAAAGTTACTTGAGAAACAGGTAGTGAAAAAAATTTATTTAAAAAAATTCTGACCCTCCTCTTTTCCTCAAATGTGGGAAATAAATCTCCCACATAAAGGTATCTTCCATAGCAGGAGGATAGAGAGCATCTTTGTCAGCACAGTAAGGGAATCCAGGCCTCAGAAAGCTGTCTAACAAACCTCGTGACTTCTTCATTACTTCAGTACCCCAGCACAAGCGCCTTGGTCTTGTTATATCTTCACAAATAATGGTGTCTTGTCTAAAAATGGTATGTAAACAGCTTGCTTTGGTCACTTTGAGTGTCTCTTTTTTTATGACAACACTTTGCATATGAATTAAATTGTTTCATTATATTTATCTTTCTTGTGTCCATTTAATTATTAGACTAGTCAAAAGAACTCAAATGAGGTAGGGGGGAAATTTTCCCCACCCTGAAATTTCAAGTGCAATGCTGGTTTTCAGCTGTAAGGAAGGCACGTTTATTTAGTAAAGTTGTACAAAAGTGTTTTTTTTTTTTAAGTTATTGGCTACATGTTAAAGTGAATAATCCCCATTAAGAGACAGCTAAAACTGTATGATTAAACCTTCCAAAGATAAAATACAATTCTAGCTTTAATATTTTTTTTCCCAGAGGGTAAATTGAATTTCTTACTGGCAATGATCCATCAATGTACAGGTCTTTACTTTTGGGTCTCAACAAGAAAAGTTTTCCTGGAGAATTCAAAATTCTTAACAGTTGACATTAATACTCAGATTCCTTTTAGTTAAATTTTCTCTATGGAAATTTCCCCCAGCCTTTCAAGAAAAGGATATGGATTTGGACAAATTATTTTTGTATTAAGATCTAAGAGAAGGTCATAAGACATATAAAATAAAAGTGTTTAACTAAAATTAGCGCCCAAATTTATTTAGAAAGCAGTTTCCTGCTGAACAGTTCTCTGATCAGAGCCTCTTTCACATCCTTGTTTCTCAGACTGTAGATCACGGGATTCAACATGGGGATCACAGTGGTATAAAACACGGCCACCATTTTCCCCTGTGCCACGGATTCCTTCGAGGGTGGTCTGAGGTACATGAAGAAAAGAGCTGCATAGAATATGGTGACAGCTGTCAGGTGAAAGCCACAGGTAGAGAAAGCTTTGCACCTTCCTTCTGAGGAACGAATCCTCAGGATAGCAGGGAAAATATAAAGGTAGGAAACCAGGATGATGAGGAGAGAAAAGGAAAGGTTACATCCAGCCACAGCAAACATTGATGTTTCTTTGTTGTAGGTGTCAGAACAAGCCAGCTTAATCAGTGGAGGGTCAGCACAGTAGAAGTGATTAATTTCATTGGGGCCACAGAAGACGAGGCTGTAGGTCCACATGGTCTCCATCAGATCAGTGAGTGCCCCATACACATAAGGCACTGTGATGAGGGAAGCACACATGCTCCTGGACATTTTGCTGCCATAAAGCAGAGGGTTGCAGATGGCCATGTACCGATCCAAGGCCATCACAGCCAGGATGTAGATCTCCACGTGGACCAGGGCAATAAAGAAGTAACACTGCACCAGACAAGCAGAATAGGATATGGTTTTCCTCTCTGATAAGAAGATCTCCAGCATCTTTGGAGTCACATTGGAAGAGAAGCACAGATCCACGAAGGACAAGTGGCTCAGGAAAAAGTACATGGGCGTGTGGAGCCGCACGTGGACCCGGATGAGGACGATCATGCCAAGATTTCCTGCCACCGTGGTCATGTAAATGGCCAGAAACAGCACAAAGAAGAGAATCTGCAATTCGAGGTGACTGGTCAGTCCCAAAAGAATGAACTCAGTCATTGA
Source organism: Camelus dromedarius (assembly GCF_036321535.1). Taxonomy (NCBI): domain Eukaryota; kingdom Metazoa; phylum Chordata; class Mammalia; order Artiodactyla; family Camelidae; genus Camelus; species Camelus dromedarius. Next base: position 9,005,815 of record NC_087470.1, on the reverse strand, counting down.
AGTGAAGTTTCTTCTCATAATTTTTTTCAATGGAAAATGAGAACTTTGGATCAACACAGGATTTTTTTAAGTGGCAAAAAATATCACAGAATCTTAGAACATTATTTTTTTTCTCTGAATTTTTTGCTTTCATTTTCTATGACTTGTCTTTGTCCTAAGAGACCCCAGACATAGTGGTTTGATTAAAACTAGATCTAATTAAACACTAGCAAATAAGCTCAAACTGATGCTGGGTGTCTGTCATTCAACTACTTCAATTGTTTTTCTTTGTTAATTTTTCTGTTATTTCTCTTTGTCTATTTATCTTTTTGGTTTTTGTCACTACATTTCTTACTCATTTCCACTTCTACTCTGTCTGTTCTCCACATTTTGCTTAAGCTTACAACAAATTTCTCATCCCAGATTTAGCACTCAGTGCCAATAAACAAATGGACAGTCACCACTTATCTAATTGAATTTACCAGATAACTTAATTAGCAGTCAAGAATATTATACCAAAAGTTCTTTCTCTGATAACAATTATTTCTTCCAGGACATGACAGTTGAAATCATTTATTTTGTTTGTAATAAGGCACTAAGTGATAAATTAAAATATATACCTTAATTCACCTCTGTAAGATGTGAAATCTTCATATTCCTATTTTACAATGACTAGGTGCTAATTGGGGGAAAAAATAAAAGAAAAGATAAATCTTTGAAAAGCTGAACAGTTGCAAACCTTTTATCATGAATGGGAACCAATATAATGTACAGGAAAACTTTCAAAAGCCTTTTTAACATTTTTCTAGTTAATTCAATAAACTTTGACAAAGTTACTTTTTCAGTTGCAGGACCTGAATTAGACCATAGAAATTCCTTAGTCCAGCATGTTGCTTTCACTGTGAGAACAGATTGAAGCGTCATGTGACAGGACAGACCCACAGGCTTGGATTTGAGCAGAGTCTAAACTAGAAGCAGTACCTCCCCCATACCTGTATGAGTTTCGATCCTTGGATCCAGAGTTGGTTTTTATGGGGCAGCAGTTAAGAAACAAAGCAAAACCAAAGTAAACAAGGCAGACAACCACAACAACTTCCCTTTTCTTTGGTTATTCTCAAACTAGATTTGCTACCACCCAACAGTAGGTCCCAGACAAGAGAAGGTAACTAAAGAGAAATGTGCAATTTGTATCTGTCCCTTTATAATGCAGGTTTGCCCTCCTCTTCCACTTGTCTGCCTACCACTGGCTGCAATAGGGGTGGAGTGCTAAGCCATCCCAGATCATCCGGATGGGATGGTGGAAAAAGCAGAATGAAACTCCTAAAATCATGGCATGTCTGAACTTCAGAATTTCATGTAAATGAGAATTGAACTTCTAACTTGTTTAAGTTATTTTCTTTCACTCTAGTAGGAATTGAAACTATTACCCAACTAATGCAATCAGTGCTCAAGACTCCCACAAGTCTGACTGCTATACAAGCTAAATCTACATCAAGTGATAATTGTTAGTTAAAATTTAATTAATCCCTCAGAGTTTACACTCAAGGACCATGCTACAACTCACTTAAAAGCTGTGATGACAATGCTTAGGTAGCCCAGAAGTTAGCCTCTTGAGATCTTTCAAAATTGCCTTCAACCTCTTTTCTATCCATTCCATGCCATTTAGACATCCAAAATGTACACACACACACACACACACACACTGCAGTTCTATGGAACACAGGTGAAAGATAATACTTGTTACAAAAAGAATAAAAAAATAAAATTTAAACATTAGACGTTTATTCTCTAAATTCCCCTCTGCACCCTAACATGGGATTTTTCCCCTGGCTGCTTTATAGTATTTGATCCCGTATTTAATCCCCAGCTTCATAACACATCACCAGTTTCTCTTATTTTTCCTCCCTCCTGTTTCTTATCTCTCTCTCTTATTCCCTGGAACCACCTCAAGGACTGCCTATTTCCTCTTCATATTATTCTAAGCAGTTCACCTCTTGCTCCAGTGTGTGTGCTTGGTTTTCCCTGCAGAATATCTCGCTATCTGTTTCTCATCTCCCAGCAGAGGACACTGAGCCATCACATCTTACCCTCTTGTGTGTTTATATCCTATTCTTCAATCTTGCCTTCTTTACAAATGGTCTCCCAACGTATCTTGGTGCTTTCCAAAATTTAAAAAATATATATTTTGTAGTGAAATATTTCTGATCACCTTAATACTGATATTCACCTCATAAAATCAACACATAAGTCTTGGAACTGGCAAGATTTCATCTGAAAAATCACAACTGTGCTGCACATAAGCTCTGTAATTGTGCAGACAACTTACCTCTGTAAGTCTCAGTGTTCTTGGAAATGTTGTCCCAGGGGTTTTCTTTGAGGATTTGAAAAGTTAGAATGTGTGTAAATATCTGACCATGTGTGAGGCAAAAAAAGCCACATGGAATTTTTAGTTTCTACCTTTCCTTTGTTTAGTATTTAGAAGAAATAAAAATTCTCAAAGTATGAGCATTAGCACTTCCCATATAATTAACTCTAACCTTTCTATGTAGTTTTTTAACTACCTCTAACCATGCATTTATTCCTAGCAAATAAGAAATTGTATAAATACACTAGTTAAGCTAGTTCCTAACACACACAAAATGGACAGCCCTCCTTATAAAGATGTAAGGAAAACAATGGGCCTTCAAAAATTACAAATGAAGGAAATGGTTGCTTGTATTTATAAGGTTGATTCCTTTTCCCGATGGCATTTTGGAAAAAAAAGTCAGGATGAAGGAACCAATTCTGCCAATTAACAGTTCCTTGAAGATAGCTTTTCTTTTTTTTTTCCCCTGAGAAGTTAGTGGAACTCAGCTCCTGCTCAGCAGTTTGGGAGACAAGGGTGATTCATGACCATACACTTCAGGACCTTGATAATCAGAAACTGCACAACACTAAATCTGTAAAGAAATTGGGTGCTAAAATAGCAATAAAGAAGTAAGAACAAATAGATAAGTGAATAATTTATTATTTTTTCTAATACCAATCCCTCGATGGAAGGAAAAAGTTAGACATCTTGGAGAGAACTAAAAACGGTCTGCGAAGGAGACTGTTATTTACTTGATTAACAATGGTGGCCATTTATGCAGTCACTGTCTACCTCAGTTAAAAGAAAGCACTGCTCTTCACAGAATTCTTGTCTCTCATGTTGAACATGTTAAAACATGTTGAAAAATGAAAAAGTTATATGCCCCTCATGGTGCTACTCAGGTTAGAGAGTATTGATGGTTCCTATCTACACCAAATTAAGTCTATGTTGACAAAGCTCTCCCTTCACTCCTCGTGTGATCCAGTTTACTATTGAGCCTCACCTCTTCTGGATTTTTTGTCTGTAATTGGTGTCCCAGGCACAACCAAGCTATTCTCCTTCCATCAGTTGCCTCTTTCTTTAGAAAATGCTTTTGCACCCAACCTCTACCTTTTAAAATTCTACACAACTTCCAAAGCCCAGCTCCATAGTTATCTCCTCTGGAAGATCTACCTTACAAGCCTTAGCCAGAATTATTTTTTTCTTCCTCTGTGCTCACAAAACAATTTTTTAAAATACATTAACTCTTTCTCTTACCCTAGCAAGTCTCATGGTAAAATAGTTGTGAGTTTTTTCAATGAATAAACATCACTTTCATAGGCAGTATGCATATATTTAATCATTCTTAAAACCTACAGTGTCTTGCTTTTGATAAACTTTAATGACTTTGTTTTAAGCTGAGTTAAATTAATATATGACCACAAGCACATTAAGATATTTCTATTGACTGAGGTGTGAAATAAGAGGAAACTTGTCCTCAATATAGTCTTGCCCAGGTGAAACAGGCTGCCATTAAGTTCATTAAATAGAGTAAGTCTTCCAGGAAAAAATCCACTTTATTCTAATAGATCTCCCAATCCAAGACCATCAAAATAATATAAATTTTAAATATATTGCAATTCCCAAATCAATGGCTACCTTCACATGCATTCTGATTTGCTAAAATCAGGAAAATTCATTCCACAATTGAATTACCATTGGACATCTATTTGTAGACTGCAAGACAGATAAGATTTATAAACTGAGGAATTAAGGCTTCAGAACCAAAGATTTGCAGTTAGTCAATAACATAGCTATTATTCTTGACTCTCACTTGAAAATTCTTTGAAAATTCATAAGATTTTATTCTGTTATTTAAATAAGGAATCACTTCCTATCAAGAAAGACAAATAAAAACATCATGTTTATAATACTTCATACATAAAAACATGATCAAATATGAACCTTTCAAATTTTTCATATAGTGATTCTTTATGCTTCTGGAAAAAAAAAAGATCTATGTAGTAATTCAACTTTGGATTTCTTCATATTTTCAAATGTTGCAGTTCTTTTTCTACTTATTTTTCAGTTTTAAAGAAGAGTGACAAACATATAAGAAAGATAGTATTTTAATTTTGCTATTGATTCTTTCCAGGAGGCATCATTACCTAGCCATGTTTATAAGATTCAAAAGCAGAGAGGTTTCTCTGGCTTACAGAGATTTAAAGTATTGAAAATGTGTTTTAAAAATGCTAATTTGAGGCTCCTGTATACTTCTAGGCATATACTATAGTTCCAATATGGTCTCTGGTAAATAAAGATTTTATTTGGTCTGAGTAGCTACAAAGTGGCAAGCCGCCATAATGATGTTCCACGTTGCCAGCTCTGGAGATAACAACTCTGACGGTAAACAAGTCTATACAGAACCACTTATGCAGGCAACGGTGGCCATATCAATGCACCACGTTTTGGATTCAAAGCTATAACTACATGAATTGCAGGTAATTATGTAGATTTCATTATCACAGAGGGCAACGGGAACAAAATACTGAGTTAACAGGAATGTGATCACGTCATACAGTTCAGGTAAGTTGGAGAAGGAAATGACCTTCTTAAATAAAAAGTTAACCAAAATGTGTGAGGTTGGCAGCTTGGCAAAGAGACAACATGAGGGTGTGAGCCCCAGAGTTAGGCTTAATATTTCCACAATAAAGATACTACAAATAAACAGAAATAAGACAAAGACGACAAGCTGCAAAATTGGACAACTGGTCAACCACAGGAAATTAAACTTCACTCTTGTCTGACTTATTCTGAACATTTCCAGATGAATTCTTCTGTTTAAAGAAATAAAAATAGATTTATTATGCATGAATAAAATATACACTTTTAAGATTCCATCAGTGTGTTTCAAGTTTTCTAGTTCCCATCACTTTGTAAGTCATATCACAATCTCCACTTTGTAAAAATTGTCTATACTTCTATCTAGCTATCTATCATCTCTCTATTTTTTAGGGAGCACAGACTATTGTACAAGACTAAGCAATAGAGAAATAATTGCTTTCAAGCATTACATCTGACCTTACAGCATTTACTACTGCACGGGGAACACAGATTTTTAGTTAAATAACCAAACTTTTAAGGGTATTATATCTTAAAAATGTTAAATGTAACAGTGGAGAAATACAGAAATCTGTGAGAGGAAAATGAGTCTCAAATAGGTGAAGTGATTTTTTAGCTAATAATAGCAATGAGTTAGCTTTTACTGAGGGAAAACTAAGTAACAGTCACTGTCCTAAGTATTTTAGGTATTAAACCATTTCTTCCACACAGCTTCCCTATATAGACATATTATAGAGGAGAAAACTGAGGCAGAGAGAGGTTGACTAACCTCCTCAGGAAATCTGATTCCAGAGTTCACGCTTTTAACTATTAATTTAGCTGATAAATGATGGAGTCAGGATCTGATTATAAAGCTCACTTTATTCAACAAGCAAAATTTGCTATTAGATTATAAAACAGGAGGTTTTCTTACAATGTATTGTATCATTCAGGGTGCATGCAGCTAGCAAATACCTGATCAACAGCATTTTTGGAAGACAGAATAGGATAGTTTTATTCATGACATGGTTTTTCCCCTTCAAAAAATACAGTGAATAAGGATGGTATTATAAGAAAAATAATCAGTAACCTTTGAAACCAGATATATTTGGCCTTCCTTTCTAAGCTACATGATTTTAGGTTAATAATTAACCCGTAGTCTCTGTAGGCTCATTTTTAAAAGAGAAACTATAATATTGAGATAATACTATTGGTGACCACGTTAAGTGAGACAACATGTATTAAAACAGTGCTTGATCTTTGGGAAATATTAATTCTTTCTCTCTCCTTCATGTATGCATGTATGAGTGTGAAATGTAAACATTCTTCAGATGTCCACTATTCAATATAAAATATATGATATATGAATAAAAATGTTAGACTTATAGCATTACTGTTCCCTGAAATATTCAATTATTTTTTAAATATACATAGATCAGTTTTCATTAGAAAAACTACCAATTAGAGTCATGATCTTTCAGATAGGTGGAAAGAAAAATATAAACTATCATATCATAACTATTGTTCCTTAGAAAAGTTTAGTAAATATTCTGTTTTTAAATTCTTCCATTATCACATTTCTTAGTTTGTTCAATAAATGCAGAATCCAAAAGATTTACCTTTAAAAAGAGAAGAGCAAGGATGTAAGAGATGTTTTTAACATTCTTCATGAAATACTTTATCATTAATAAGGGAATTTTCTAATTTTGGGGTATAAACCCAGGGTCTACTGAAATAATTCATTAATAGAAAAGGTACTTCATGAGCATATGCGTATTCTATGGCCAGCACAGCATAGTAGGAACTGAAAAACAGACTGTCTAATGCCAGCCACTCAATTCATGAAAGTACTTAGTGAAAAACCTCTTTTACCTGAGACTTGTGTGTGTGTGTGCAAAACCATGGGCTTCATGTTGCTAGTGTCGGTCATAAGTGCCAGTGACATGGGGCACTTGTATTTCTGAGCAGTACTGCTGGCTTGTAACTAATATGCTTCGAGTCACTTATTGGTCCATTCAAAAAAAGTTTTCTTATATATGTAAAAATGGAGGCACTTTGTTTACTTTCAAAATGGACATTCATTTATGTTTTTTTAACACTACAATCATTAGGGAAACTTTATTTGGTGTCAAGCCAAGCTAGGTGGTAAAGATAGATACATGGACCTTGAGTTAACATTTGAAATAATTTTACACAACTTTATATGAGTGTGTGCTTAAAAGCAGTATATCTCCAGATATTTCTTTAAGTAGAATCTGACAAACTATTAATTGAATGTTAAAAGTTACAAGAATAGCTACCTATTTGTGTTTGAACAAAATTTGAAGACAACCTGACTTTCAAAATAAATTTATTTAAATAACAAGCTCTAGCAGTAGAAAGGTGGAAATAATTGTATGGGATAATATAGAGTCAATGAATATGAGAATGTTATTCTGCAGGAAGTGCTGAGCAAAAATAAGCTCTAAGAGACAAAGGATGCTTTGAAATACAACTGAGAAAAATATGTCAGTTGGGAGACATTACAGTTCTGTGTCCTTTCCTTTTCCTTTGAATGTAACATCTGACACTTGTTTGGGTCAGATCCTGCCTGGTCTGGCATAACATTGTGCTGGGAAATATGCATATGTTGGAGCAGGTGCACAAAAGGTGAGCAAATTCTTGCCTTGTACATTCATAAGATGATCTTTAATTTACTCAAAATGAATTGATTCCTCTAGAGCATCAGCCCTTTCATTTTCTTATACTCTAGCACTTAGCAAATTGTATTGATTTTTATCTTTGCAGTTTCATAAAACTATACAATCCTAGTGCTCCTTGAAGTGTCCTTGGTACTTGGAGCAGGACTTGACTCATTACAGGTAATTGGCAAACATTCATCAACTTTGCCTATGCTATGTAGCTTCAAAGTCACCTGAAATGTTAACATCTTAAAAAAATCAACTTGTATGTGCATCCTTTAGCATTAAAATACTTCTAGATAAGTAATAATTAATTCTAAAATTGGATTCATGATAACTAGTTGTGACAAAAAACAATTGTGGGTAAAATCTGAACTATGGGATAAATAGAAAATATCCATCACATCCTGGAAAATAGTTTAAAAGGCAGGGATGAAAGAAGGCATGAAAAGCTTAGTCTTTAGGAGACTGGAATGTTATTGATAAACTCTAGAGAAGCCAAAATTCCTTCTGAGGCAAGACCTAAATCTTTGTACCTGCCATTCTCTGCCTGCTTCAAGAGTTAATATCTGAAAAATAAATTATTTGAAGATTCTTGTTTCCTGTTAGGACTTAAAGAGGAACACATCTTATTGAAAATTACTGTCACAGGTAGAGGGAAATAAATGGATGTCAGTCATGGACACAAGGGTGTTATCCTAAGTTCTGTCTCCCAGAGGTGATGGCAGGTCAACAGCAGCTGTGGCCACATCCTCTAAACCATTAAATCAAAGCCTCTACATAGTAAATGATACAGAATTAAAACCACTAAAAGTTAGCTCATGATAGTCAACATGTGTATTAACAATTTTGTGTATATAGGTATATGTATACGGCCATACCATACATTGGTTTGTGGATATACAGAAACTTCCTGGAAATATAAGGAATTCTTAATAGGAATTTTGAGACGTGACAATAGAAGATCAGGGTAAGGCAGAGAAAAGGAAATATTTTACTCTTTCACCGTATATTCTTCTAGAGATTGAATGTTTTACTATGAGAATGTATAAATTTTATAATGTAAAATTAACCTATAAAGTTATAAATACCAAAGTATGTAAAGAAAGAGAAGTGATCCCCCATATCGACACGTATAATGCCCAGTCTTTTACACACAATGCACTCACACGTCACGTGTAAAACTGTAAGTCTTCTATACCTATGTCTTTACTGTTTTGTTGCTAGAATATAGATTTTCATCATGGATTTAAAATTGACTTTTCTGTAAATGCAGTTAAAGTTGTATCCAGTTCTCATAAATATCTTTTATTTAATATTTAAAGAAAGATGCACTGTAATTTTACTTCTAAAGTACGTTTCTTCTGATCAATTTCCAGAAAGCCTGTTTCACATCCTTGTTCCTCAGACTATAAATGATGGGGTTCAACATAGGGCTTACAAAAGTGTAGAAAACAGCAATGATCTTGGACTGCTTGGACTGACTTGCCCGTGGGAGGTCTAACATACATGCAGAACAGGGTCCCATACAACACAGTCACTGCCACCAGATGGGACCCACAGGTGGAAAAAGCTTTGTGCTTACCTTCAGCAGAACACATATTCAGGATGGCAATAAGAATGAAGATGTAGGAGATGAGGATTATGAGAAGGGAGTTGGAGAGCTTAGATCCTGCCACCACAAACATGGAGGTCTCCTTAATGAACGTGTCAGAACAGGAGAGCCGGATAAGGGGTGGGTCAGTACAATAAAAATGATTAATGATATTGGAGCCACAGAAGGTCAAGTGATGTGTCCACATGGTCTCCATCAGTCCACTAAGGAACCCATAGACATATGGACCAGCAATCAGGCAAATACAGACCCCTTTGGACATCTTGCTGCTATAAAGCAAAGGTTACAGATGGCCATGTACCTATCATAAGCCATTACAGCTAACATGTAATACTCAGTAATAACCATGGCAATGAAAAAATAGCACCGGACTTGACAAGCAGTATAGGAAATGTTTTTTTTCTCTAATAAGAAGTTCATCAACATCTTGAGAGTCACATTAGTGGAACAGCACAAATCCGAGCAGGACAGACTGGCAAGAAACAAGTACATAGGGGTGAGGAGGCGAGAATCTATCCTGATCAGGACCAGCATCCCAAGGTTCCCCAAAACAGTGATCAAGTAGATCACCAGGAACAACACAAAAAGAATGGGCTGAAGATCTGGACAATCCGTTAATCCCAAGAGAACAAATTCAGTCACTAAGCTGGAATTTCTTCTGACCATTTTCTTAGGTGCCAGCATTGTTCACTTAGATGAATTAAAATAAATTAAGAAGTGAATGAGAAGTCCATCATACACTTCTTCTCTCTCTCATTCTCTCTCTTTTTCTTCTACTCTCAACTACCATCACACATGGCAATTAGACAGAGTCAGGAGCTGTAGGAAGTAGGACTTTTAAGAAGGTCATAGCCTGTAACATCTAGGTGTATAATGTGCGGATGATTCCCAAAGAGGATGGTTCCTGTGACTCCAACTTGTTGGAGAAGGAGGGAATTATGACCTAAAGTTTATTTAAAATCGATTGAACCACTAACTGCCACCTATGATTTACTACAAAATTATGGGCTTTATCATTGATCCCAGGAACATTTTGAGACAAAACAGTGATGTGATAGAAAACACTTTTGCAGATCTTAACAGTGCCTGCATATTTAGAAGTCTGACCTTTGAGAATCGCACTCATTACTTGCTGTATTAGAGAGCTCAAATTATAGAGATTTGAAGAAAATTCTGCAGGACCTATTTTACTACTATATCCAAAAAATACAGGAGATTGTGGTATTCTTATGTGAAAAGACCAAAGATAAATAATCCAGATTTGGAAATAACAAAGTCCTGTATGAATTACTTATGAAGGAATTTTCACTCAGAAGAGTTTGTGTGAATAAAGCAAGAGAAACTTGGATAGAGGAAAAGGGAAGTGGCCAAACTTAGACCACAGTTTTCTTCACTTATTAATTAATTTATTTATTTTTCGTTTATCCCAGAAAATGTTTAAGGAGTTTACAGCATACAAAAACAGCTGGCAAATTTGAGCTGTAGGTGGAACACAAATTTGACTCTAAATTTTCTGACAGCCCATATAAATGGTTCAACCATCTTTGTTACAGACTTATAATGCCCAGAAGTTATAAAAAGAAATGAATTGGGGGAGGGTATAGCTCAGGTAGTAGAGCGCATGCTTAGCATGCATTAGGTTCTGGGTTCAAGCCCCAGTACTTCCTCTAAGAATAAACAAATAAATGTAATTACCTCAACCCACCCCACCCCCCCAAAAAAGAAAAAAAAAACTAATCGAGAGAGAGAATTATCCTTAGTATAGAGTTTAGGTGACATTAATTATAATGAAAGGATTACACTTTCAGATAAAATTATCATTCCAGATAATATCGATTATAATGAAAGAATAGACTGAGAAATTCTTGTGCCAGGAGTCTGGAGAATATATTTTCATTATGGATCCTCAGTGGGTTCATGTGTTATTTTATAAGTTATACAATAAATAAGATAAGTATCACAACTGGAATGCCTATGGGAACCAATTAGAGATTAAGTGTGTAAAGTGGGTTGGGTATAAGAGTGAACTGAAGGAAACTAGAGGGCTGTTCCAGACTAAAGGGTCAGCAGGCACAAAGGCCAGTTGACTTTTACCTGTATGGTAATGTTGGCCCTGTGTTCCAAGAACTTACACATCCAATTTTAAATAGATATCAGAATTCATTATTATTATTTTTATGTGAAACTTATCAAATATAGTGTTGGCAAATAATTCAAGTTTTAAACCTATCCTTAACCAGAGCATAACAAAAGAAATCTGTAGGCTTGATCCACTGAGGTTCAAATAACAATTCACCAATTATATTTTCAATATCTAAGCTATTCCTAGATATTGAACCAAGTACCCTCAGAAGTTACCTACTTTGATCTTGTAATATTTTTATGATCTTGTATGAGTTTGTCATTATAATATGATAATCTTTGTACATAAAGAACAGTCAACACTATGTGTGTGCAAATCACTTTGCAAGGGAATTAAAAATAACTGGTAACAGTGCTTGACTTGAAAGATCAGGTTGGTGTCTTCATGGTGAAGGAGATATATGAAGAGAAAACTAAAGTTAGAAGTAATTAGTTCAATAACAAGATTTGAACACAGTAATTAATTGTGCTCTGGAATTAGGATATGGATCACAGAATGATAACATTTAACTAGGGCTTGAAGGATAATGAAGACTTTTCTAGAAGGACAACTGTAAGAAGGACTTTTAGATAGGATAAAGGGTTCATGAGAGGCAGAAAGCTTTCAAGAGAAATTGACAATATCCCGTATTAATGTAGGGTTGATCTGTTGTGTCAACTAAAACATTTTAAAATGGCAAGTAGCCAAACAAATTGACAGTCCCCATAACAGGCCAAGAAATGTGAATACTCCTGATAGCTACAAGGTGGCATATTTTTGAATTATTTTGGATTGTATGTGTTTATGTGTGTTACATTCATGTTAAGGTGATGCATTTGAACAAAAATTCCCTGTTAATTTGAAAAAGAAGTAATTTGCAGCTTAAATCTACAGCTTTGGCCTTTGGGAGGAAAGTACAATAATTAGAGGACTGGGATATATAAAAGACAGAAATGCTCTTTCCAGAGCACTTTCACCAGAACGATGAGTCCATTTGGAAAACATACACTTCGTATATGCAAATCTTCCATTTTAATGGCTTAAAGACACTTACCTAATCTTTAAATTTATACAACTATGCCGTAAATATTAGCACTTGTTTGGTCATCATATTACATTTAACAACTAATACAGGCAAAAATAAAGATGATAAAATATAAAAGAATTTAATCTGCCTGTTTCCTATCCTTTCTTTTATATAAATTCAGCAACCACACTCTACAATTTAAGAAGAAAAGACTGTGTTTTGTTAATAGTACTTCTTCTCATTTACACAGGCACTTCAGTTTTACAGCACAATTACACTACTCTGCTTTATTTTACCTTTAGAAGAATCCTGCAATTGATATAAAGCAAGTACAATTAGGAATGGGGAAAATGGGTACAAATAAATGTGAAGCTTGCTGTCACCTAAGTTTTTAGATGAGTTATTTTCAAAACTGTTTAGCAAAACAAATGGACATTAGGCAACAAAATAGATCTATGGTAAAAAAAAAAAAAAAAACAAGTTTGGAAAATACTTAGTTTTGGGGAAATAAAGAGCAAGAGAGAGAGAAAATATTTTTTTTGTTGTTGTTGTTGCAGGAAATCTCAGAGCCATTTATATGTCCATGTAACTGGGAAACTACAGAGCAGGGTAAGAATATGCAGCCTTTCCCAAGCTTCCTCATTCAATGAGTCTGGAGAATCTTAAGTGTTCTCTTTAGGTTAAGAATCCCTAATTCTACACTGAGCACCAGACATTATTAGAATTCTTACAGCTCGCCAGCTGAGCAAAATACGAGGAAGGTATATTATGTACTACATCTTGGAATTGCACTCTCAAAAAAATCCTTGGGAAAAAATACAGAACATGGAAGAACCCCACAAATATAGAGGGAATAGAAAGAAGCAGGAAAGATCTAAGAACTCTGAAGGAATTAGCACACAGTGTGACATCAGAGCTCTGTACGTAAGTCACAGGTAGACACAAAACGTTTCTACCCTCAAAAACATGATCTATACAGCTGAATCTCACGTGCTAGTTCTTCTTTGCTCATTATATTGCACCAAACAAAATGGTTGCTTCTTAAGTTTCTATTTGAGACAAGGCACATGGTAAATTAACCTAAATGTAGATATGCCTTAAGACAAGCTCTAAATATTTTAAACATTCTCATAAAATTTGCACACATTTTAATCTTTCTGCTTTTAAATTAGTACATAGGGGAAGCTCTTTTAAAAAAAAATCATGCCTCTCTAAAATTCTCCTCCCCCCCCTTTTTTTAGCTCTATCTTGTCATCCATGACCCAGTTCCCAAGACCACTCTAATTAAGTTTCTTGCCTGGTTCATATTTTAAAGGCCCAAAGTACCTGGAAAACATGATTCTCAATATCTCAATAAAAATCTTTGAGATCTGAAATGTGCATATGACAAATACAGCTGGCAAATTTTAAATATTTTTGAGAAATTTCAATGGTAAATTCAAGCTAGTTACATTAGAACAAAAGTCTTCCCCCCACTCCACTGAAAATAAGTTATCTGAATGATTTTGGAATACTTAAAAGAAATTCAACTGAAGATTATGCTGTTGAAGAGTGGGTGCTGCTGGGATGTGTCAGAGGCTCATGTTTAATGGCTGTGGGGATGTCTTTGATAGCTCCCTACTTAATTTTGACTGCACCCAATGTGCCTTTGTAGTTAGAAATATTGTTTATTTATTTGATACTTATGCAGTAAGTATCAAAATTTTATTTCCATAACTCTTTCATCTTCTAAATCCTTTTCCAGCATACAATACTGAATAATTCATATTAAATTACTGGAGAGGTTGCTGAATCCACTTTAAAATAGCCATGAATATTCTGATCTCTGTAAAAGAAATATCACACACAAAAAATTAATTAAACTTTAGGGAGGTAGGGAACCAGATACTCTTCTAAAAGGTTTTTTCTTATGACATTAGTGTCCAATTTGAAAGCTCTGGGTCATTAGTAGTCAGTGTAGGTAGCAATGAGATTTTTAAAGTCTGTGTTCTTTATTTCAAGAAATATAACTGAAATAAAACTCCACATTAGTTTAAATTCACTCACCAATATCAAATTGCTTTCTTTTGGATTGGAATTAAAATAAATAACTAGGCAAAAAAGAAAACATAGGTTTGTTTATGCTAATGAATCTGATTCCCAAAGATATTGATACTCACAGATGTTAATTTTTTTATTATGTAAAGATGCAAGGAAAAAAGCATTAATCATAATTTATTTGGAATCACTGAGCGAAAAACTGGAGGTGCCATTTATGGTAAATTTGTCAACATGGTCAATATTTGGTGAAAATTTGGAGTTCCAAGAATTTCCTCTTCTCCTCCTCAAAAAAATCAATCACTGATAGTGCAAAGCTCACCTTTACAAGTGTCACTGGTAACAGAAATGCTACTCATTTAAATATTTGTTGAGGAAAATTTTCCCTCTTCAGGGTTCAATTGACATGCATATGTCTGATGTAGCAGAATAACAATGAAATGCTGTCACATTCACTAGCTATCGCACATGCATAGGGCCACCATTTTGTAGCCCCATAAAATGGACTGAGTGGGAGAATAGGAGATATTGAACCCAAGAAAGGGATCACAGAAAATATAAGTAAGGGTTATTGAAGTTTGGTTGCAGTCTAGAAACTACCTCAATTTGCCATTAAGACATAGATCAGTCTGCAAGAATAGCTGGGCAAATAGTGATATTTTAAGGTAGGCAATGAAGAAAATGGTAGCTAAGTCATGTGGTTGGTGGAGCCATGCATCTCAAGCGAATATAAACTTCCCGGGAAGCATCACCTTCCTTGTCTACTCTACCGTAATGAGCTCCAGCACCTTCCTCCTACCTCTCCATTCCAACATCTCATAAACATAAGGGCAAGATACATTGACTGATTACAAACCGTGAACCTAATTTAGATCATGCTGCATATTGTGGCTTCATACTAGTCAATGGTAGTAAAAACTAGTAAAAACTCTTGTGCTTTTCCGTTTAGAAAACAGTATTTTTATCTTGTTGTTAGGGATTTTCCTCTGTGGACTTCAGAGTCCTCATCTATTCAATATCAGACTTTGATTAAATAATTTTTAAATTTCCATTATTTATTGCATTTATTTATGTAGTTACAAATCCTAACCTCATTACTAGTCATGTATCGCTTAGTTAATATGTAAATTTTCCCCCTAAGTCTCTCTCCTCAATAATTTAAAGAGAGATTTATAAAGTTCTATGGTTTTTTTTTTGCTAGGATGAGTATAATTCCTGCTTCAGTTTGTCTGTTTCTGATTTGAATTATTCCACAAATATTTTTTGAGAAGAACTGTTCTTTCAACAGTATTATTCTAAAAAAGTTTAAAAGATTGTCAAGTGCTTACTGTAATATGGTTATTCAATGTGTGTTGAATTATTGAATGGATGGAAAGAATGCTATTTGTAAAGGAAAATGATTGGTGTAAAGACATGATTCCAATAAAATGTTATATTTTCTAGTGACCAATCTAAATAAGCAATACATAAAGACTAATTTTAACTGGCTAAGAAATTAAGCTCACATTCAAAGCTGCTTTTGTTGTCACTAGACTCCTACTGATGAAGACCCAGAAGTGAAACAAGAAGAGAAAATGCAAGAACAGAAGTCAGAATTTTCATCTCTACCTGACCCAAGGAAAGATTCTCTCAGAGACACTAGTGGTCCAAGTGATGAATTGTTAAGAATAATTTATACCCACCTTGTAATTGGGAGCTTTTACCCCTAAAGCATTTTCAACACACTCTGAGGAAATAATTATAACATTGCTGTAAGAGAAAACTCCAGGGAAAAGAGTGATTATGCGGAGTCATACTCATTGGAGTCTTGGGATTTGCACAGCAGGATTGCATCAGTTTGTAATCATTTTGAGCTGACTGCTTTGGGTAATCAGGAGTTTATTCTCATGGAATTTCTGCATCATGGATCACTACTTATTCTAATCAGATCAATAGAATAATTAATAAAGATATAAAATGATTACATAATTCATAGACATGGATGTTTCTATGATATCTTCCCTGTCTGAAACGTGTTTTGTAAATGCCTTCTACAAAACTACTTCTGCATGAATGTTTGCTAAAAATACTTTCATATCTAGAATAAAGTGGTTAAATGATAAAACCCGGCGAGTAAAATCATTTGGACATGATATCATAATGAATTGTAGTAAAGTGAGTTTAAGGAATTGGGCCCAAGTGTTGGAAAGTAATATTTTATGGAAAATCTGGTAAGCATGTAATTTAGCAATATTTTATTTAGTTGAACTCACATGAAAATACACAGGCTAAAAGTAAAAACAGCATGTCTATGTTTTCTTCCTATTTATGAAGTATTCAATTATCCTCTGATCCAAGAGGTACAAAGATAAAAATGATATAATCATATGCTTAAATAGTTATTAGTGTAATTGTGAAGGCAAAAGACATGTGAATCCTTCCATGATGTTTTGAATCAAAGCTTTTACCATGATCTACCTCTAGATTTTTTTCTCACCCTCGTCTGTCTGCTTAGCCGTTATTGGGCTTGTGAGAACCTCTTTCAGACTCAGGCCATTCCCACAGCTCTTGTCACTACCTTGAATACTGTTTCTCCCGGACTTCCTCAACTTCTTGCCTACCTATCATTTAAATGACTTAAAGGTCAATTTCTCTACCCAAATGAAACCTGCTCACCACCACAATTATTCCAGCTTATCTTACCTTGTTGTTTCTTTATGACATTCCTTACAATCTTACTGTAAATATAGTACTTTATTTTTTTCACTTAAGATTTGTTTTCTTTTCCAGACTATTAATTCCAAGAGGATAGCAGACTGCGATTTCATGTTCACTATATACACAGCATTCAGTACAGTAATGGGAAAATGCTAAGTTGCCCATAAATATTTACTAAGGAAATGTATTGAAAAAATAGAGCAAGATTTCACCCACCAGTGTGTTTTGTTTTTGTTCACATGATGTTTTCAAACTGACAAATTTTGTGTGAATTACAGTATTATGAATTTTTTTTTTTAAATCAAACTAATCTGACTCCCCATGGCTTGCATTCTGGTGTGGAAATACATGACTAAAGCTAAGCAGCAGCTTCTTCCATTAAAAGGTAAATGCACCATGGTTTGTCAAGAGCTGCTAAACTACTTATTGTGATCTTCTAACCCTCATGCCAACTTCACAACTTTATTTCATTTTTTGGCCACAATATTGAACATAGTGTGAGATTCACTAAACATTTTAGTTACAAAGTAGAATAGGAACACAATGGAGAAAATGATTACTTCTACTCACAAAAGTCTAACAATGTAACTTATAGGTGATGGCTTCATATCCACAGTTCTTTGATCAAGTGAGGAAGACAGAACAATGCTTCTTTCATGAGGGTAGAAAGTCATGATTTTCAACTGTCATAATAATATCTGTTCTGTGTGAGTTTATGTCAATTTGGTGGAAGAATTGTCTTTGGCCCTTGAAATCACATTGTCATTAGCCTGGTACTTTAGACAGCCTGATACTTAATGAAACAACCCAGATTATAATAACAGGTGGATGGGTAAATGATTATGGTGTATCTTAAAAATGTAATCCTATTCAAAAGATATAAACATTCCAACGTCCATAGCAGCACTATTTACAATAGCCAAGACGTAGAAGCAACTTGACTGTCCATTGACAGATGACTGGATAAGGAAGATGTGGTATATGTATACAATGGAATGCTACTCAGCCATAAAAAGGATAAAATAATGCAGTTTGCAGCAACATGGATTGACTTGCAGATATATCATTCTGAATGAAGCCAGAAAAGGAAATAAAAATACCATGTTATATCACTTATATGTGGAATCTAAAAAAAATATGAGACAAATCACTTGTTAACAGAACATAACAGACTTAAACACATGGACAACAAACTTGTGGTTACCAAGGGCTAAAGAGGGGTGGATGGATAAATTGGGAGTTTGGGATTTGCAGACACAACTACTATATATAAAATAGATAAACAACAAGGTCCTACTGTAGAGCACAGGGAACTATAATCAATACCTTGTAATAGCCTATCATGAAAAAGAGTATGAAGAGGAATATATATATATAATGTGTGTGTTTGTATATATATACATACACACAGACACACACACACGCACATATATATATAAAATTGAATCACTATGCTGTTACACCAGAAATTAACACAATGTACTTCAATTTTTTTTTAAAAAATGTAATTTTATTCAATAACAGAAAATATGTCAAATTACTGGTCCAACCAACAACTGGATAATTCCCAAAAAATTTTGTTAAGTATAAGAACCTACATAAAAATGGCTAGGCATATTTTGATTTCATTTATATTAATTATAGTTAGTAAAGCAGATCTGTGGTTAACAAGGGCTGGATATGCAAGGAAAAAACGGTCCACAAAGAAATAAAAAGGAAATTTGGGGAGTGATGAAAAGTTTTATATCTCAATTGTGTGGTAGTCATATGGGCGCACACATTTGTCAAAACACATTGAACTGTGCTTATAGTGAATACACTTTATTGCATGAAAATTACAGATTAATAAAATAAAGCTTCAAAAATCCTATAATGTTTTGTATTATTACCGACCAAATGAAGTTAAATCAGTTGCATAAAGGACACATATCAAATTTTAGAAAAAAATATTCAAATTCATTTGTGCCATATTATAATTATACACCTTCTCCACAGGGAGTAGGTTTTTTTGTGAAGAAATGGATGTATAAATTAATAGAATGAAAAATAAAAACCATATGATCATCTCAACAGATGCAGGAAAAGCACTTGACAAAATTCAACATTCTTTCAAGATAGAACTCTCCACAAATTGAGTATAGAAAGAATATATCTCAATAAAGACCATTCATGGCAAGTCCACAGTTAACATCATTCTCAATTCAAATGTTGAAAACTTTTCCTCTAAGATCAGAAGTAAGACAAAGGTACCCACAATCCCACTCTTATTCAGCATAGTACTAGAAGTCTGAACTAGAGCAATTAGGAAAGAAAAAAGAGCATCCAATATCAGAAAGGAAAATATAAAATTGTCTCTGTTTGCAGATATGACTTTATATATAGAAAACCCTAAAGAGTCCACCCCAAAACTATCAGGACTAATAAAAAAATTTATTTTTTTATTGCAGGATACAAAAGCAACATGTAAAAATCAGTTACATTTCTATATACTTACTAACAATGAACTATTTAAGAAAGAAAGAAAGGAAACAACCTCACAATAGCGGCAAAAACAATAAAACACTTAGAAATAAATTTAATATGTCAAAAGGTTGTATACTGAAAACAACAAGCCATTGAAGAAAATAGTTGAAGATGACATAAACAGAAAGATACCTCATGTTCATGGACTGGAATAGTTAAAACTGTTAAAATGTTCATACTACTCAAAGCCATCTATGGATTTAATTCAATCCCTATAAAACTCCAATGGCATTTTTTTCAGAAACAGAATAAACAGCCCTAAGATTCATATGGAACTACAAGAGACCCTGAATAGTCAAAGGGATATGCAGAAAGAACAAAGCCAAAGGCATCACACTTCCTGGTTCCCTGATTTCAAATTCTTTCACAAAGCTGTAGTAATGAGAACAGTATGGGACAGACATTTAAAAATGTACACATTGACCAATGAGCTGGAAGCCCGAAATAAACCCCTACATATGTGGTCAATTAATTTATGAAAAGGGAGCCAAAAATATTCAATGAGGAAAGGCTAGTGTCTTCAATGAATGGTGTTGGGAACACTGGACAACCACATGCAAGAGAATTAAACTGAACTCCTGTCATACATCATTCCCCAAAATTAATCTGAAATGGATTAAGGACTTAAACATAAGATGTGCAATGATAAAATACCTAGAAGGAAACATAGTGGAAATACTCTTTGAATTTTTGGTCTTGGTGATGGTGTTTTGTGTATGACAACAAAAGACAGGCAACAACAACATAATTAGACACATGAGACTACATTCAACTTAAAGCTTTTGCACAAGAAGAGAAACAATCAGCAAAATGAAAATGAAACCTATGGTTTGGGGAGAAAATATTTGCAAATTTTTTTAACCAAAGTATTTGTAAACCATGTATAATTAAGAAGCAATCACATATATTCACAAAACTAAAACTGAAACCCATGAAATTGAATTTAAAAAGTAAATAATTTAATTTTTTAAAAAATAAGCAAAGGACCTGAATAAATATTTTTCCAAAAGAAGACATACAAATGGCCAACGAGTAGATGAAAATGTTCTCAAAATCACCAGTCAAGAGATGAATGGAAATTAAAATCACAGTTAGATATACATTTACATTGTCAGAATGGCTGGTATCAAACAGACAAGTGATAACTAGTACTGGAAAGAATGTGGAGAAAAGGGAACTCATTACTGATGGAAATGCAGATTGGTATAGTCACTACGAAAAACAATACAGAGATGTCTTTAAAATTCAAAAATAGAACTACCGTATGCTTCAGTAAATGCATTTCTGGACTAGAAGTATATCCAGAGGAAATAAAATCATGACCTATAAGAGGATTTTGCTCCATGTTCATTGCAACATTATTCATCACAGCCAAGACATGGACACAACCTAAGGGCCAATCAATAAATTAATATATAAAGATGATATCATACACACACACACACACACACACACACACACAACATCAGAACATTATTCAGCCTAAAAATAAAAGTAAATTGCTATCTGCTACCACATGAAAGATCCTTGAGGTCATTATGTTAAGTGAAATAAGTCAGACAAATGGAAAGGAAAACACTGTATGATCTCACATTTATGCTGGTCCACGGACAAAACATTGAGGGGAAAGAGCCTAGACTAATAAGTGCAGCTCATTTTCTCTCAGACCCAAGGACATCTGAGACATATCCATAAAGAATATGAAAACTCATCATAAAATGCAAAGATATTTAGCCAAGAATTTAGAGTTTATGGTTTATTGGAAACTGAAGGCGTTGCCGCCTTAGTGACCATATTTTATCTGAGGACTCTCTTCAATGCTCGTTTTATGTCTTTGTTCTGCAGACTGTAGATCAGTGGGTTGAGAACTGGGCTTACAAAGGTGTAGAAGACAGCTATTATTTTGGATTCCTCAACAGTCTTCTCTGATGGTGGTCTTGCATACATGCAGGAGAGAGTCCCATAAAATGGGTTACAGCCAGCATGTGGGAACCAAAGGTGGAGAATGCCTTGTGCCTTCCCTCTGCTGACTTGATCTTGAGAATGGCAGCAATGATGAAGGCATAAGACACCAGGATGATGGTGAAGAATTTGGAGAGGTTGAAGCCAGCTGATATGAGCATGGCAAGCTCTTTGACATAAGTGTCAGAACAAGAAAGCTTGATGAGTGGCGGGTCAGCACAGTAGAAGTGGTTGACGTTATTGGTCTACAGAAGTTCAAGTGGAAGGTCTGGATGGCCTGGAACAGCCCATCTGAGAAACCACAGGCATAAGGGAATGTGGCCAAGCAAAGGCAGACACGCATGGACATCTTCATACTGTAGTGCAGAGGGCTGCATATATATAGCCACTTAGCAGTCATAGGCCATTGCTGCCAGCAAGTAAAAGTCAGTGAGGAGTAGTGCTATGAAAAGGTAACACTGTGCAAAGCAGCCAGCAAAGGTGGTGGTTTTCCTCTCTGACAACAGGTTAGTCAGCATCTGGGGGGTTGCATTCAACGTGGAGCACAAGTCCACAAAGGCCAGGTTAGTGAGGAAGAAGTACATGGGCGTGTGCAGGCGAGGGTCCAGTCTGATTACCAGCACCATGCCCAGGTTGCCTAGGAGGGTGACAAGGTAAACAACCAGATACAGCACAAAGAGCAGAGGCTGGAGCTCTGGGCAATCCATGAGCCCCAGGAGAATGAATTGTGTTATCACACTGTCATTGGTGATGGGCAATCTCTGAGCCTGTGCCTGCACCTGGAACAAATGCAATGAAAGCAGACGTGAAGGTGCAAATCGCAGTACTGACTATTGAAATGATTTTCCTCTCCGCCTCCAGATACTATCCCAAATAAATACTGCCGTAACCTGATGTCATACTTCTGCTGAATCATTATTTCCATTTTCTCTATACTGCACTACTATTATATTTACCCTAGGTTCACCTGTATGAATGGCTGTACCTACTGATAAGTATACTTATGCCTAAGCCATTGTCTAAGCTGTCTATATACCGAAATACTATTGTATTTCTCTCTCTTACCTGCAGGCTGTACCTATAGATAACCATAATTATACCTACAGCTCTACCTATCTATACATCAAAGCTGCATATCCCCTACCTCCCTGCACTGTTTTCTCCCTATAAGGCTCAATTTAAAAGCCAGTCCTTTCTGAGAATGTCTCAGCCCATTCCTGTCGTATATGAGTATAAATTAATCCCTCTCTACTATTTGCTTCATGCACACCCTACATACTCTATTTTGAGCGCATTATATCCCCATAATGTATCCTCTTTCTACTCATATATTATTTCTTCAGTGTCTGGGACAAAGTCTAGTTCATTATTGTACTGTGACTTCTAGGCATATATTTATATACTGAATTGTAAAAAGGAAAAGAAAAAAAAAACAGTATGAGCATGAAAGAATGAATTATTTGAAAACTTGCACTCATCTCTGTATCCCTACAGAGCTTTTTGTGACGTCAGATCCTTAGAAGAGCTAAGGATTTTTTTAACTTTAGTGTACAAAGCTTTTATTTGAGAAGCTTTTTAATCAAGCAAATTGACAGAAAGTTGGTTTCAGAAAGTGTCACGTGGGATACTGGAATCTTCACGTTTAACAATTATCCAGGAGACTCTAATGAAGATGCTCCTAGAATCACACTTTAAAAAGGCACAGTCAAATATGTCAAATAAATGAATAAAGAATTATCAAATCAAATGAATTCTCAGGCAGTATTTTGAGAACAGTCTACAGTAAAGACATAATATGTTGATAAAGAAAAGAAGTAACTTTGGTGCGGTTAGTATTTAAGTTGTTGATCACAATTGTATTTATCCAGCGGTATTACAGTCCTGATGGATTTTTATCTCACATTCACCACTTAACTATCCTGAGTCCTCTCCTCCTTTCTCCCCAGATGCTTTTGTTTTTGTCTGTTCACTTTTGGTTAATTTTTCAAAACCTACACAATTCTTGTTTCATTTCTATGTTACTTTATTATAAGTTTTAGAAAGGTAGTGACAAGTTATTTTGCACCTATATCTCCTTCACCAAGAACATTATGTGCTTAGTTAATATTTGCTGAATATGCTAATAATAGTTACTGATAACATACAGTGATCCTTAACCAAGATTCATGTCATTTTTCTCATTTGCAAATGGACATAATATCTGTCCTGTCTCCTTCTCACGTCTTTGTGGATGTCAGACTAGATATTCATAAGACAAGTATTTCTTGGTACTCAGCATATTGTGTGATTAGGCACTTCAGTTACAAAATGAACAAAACCTTCAAAAACCCCTGCCTTTGTGGCACCCAGATTCTAGTGAACAGACTGTGCTGTAAGTAAGTCCATAGTGGTTCAAATGGAATTTGGAAGACAGGAAGTTCACATTTTAATAATAATACCAACAAAATTCATGAAAAGTTGACTCTTTTAGCAACAAATTGAAGGAGAACGAAAGCAAGCAACAAGGCTCTTTTAAGAAGGGTGTTCTAGGAGGAATAAACAACAGAACTACTACTGAGCTGTCACCCCCACTCCTGGGCATATGTCCAGAAAAATACCAAAAGCAATAATTTGAAAAGATACATGCACCCCAATGCTCATAGCAGCACTGTTTACTGTTGACAAGGTATGGAAACAATCTAAGTGTCCATCTGCAGGTGAATGAATAAAGAAGATACAACGTATATGCAAATGGAATATTACTCAGCCATAAAAAAGAATGAAAATTTCCCATTTGTGGCAACATGGATGGACTTGGAGAGCATTATGCTAAGTGAAATAAGTCAAAAAGAGAAAGACAAATACTGTATGATATCACCTCTATGTGGAATCTAAAAAATACAACAAACTAGTGAATAAAACAAAAAAGCAGACACAGATATAGAGAACAAACTAGTGGTTACCAGTGGGGAGAGGGAAAGGGGGAGAGGCAAGTTGGGGTAGAGGAAAAGGGTTGTTATGGGATTATACAAAATTATGTGTGAAACTTTTGAAAACTGTAAAGCACTACAGAATTTAAAGAATCTTTCATTCAATAAAAATTACAGTAAAATACATATAACATGAAATTTATATAAAAAAGAAAATATGAAGACACCATACGTGACCTTTCTTTGAAACTTGTACACATGGGTACAGAGTTCACACAGAGCAGCACAGAAGGTCATAAGTGAGGTGTTTCCTAAAACACAGATGTTTCACTT
This sequence comes from Camelus dromedarius, assembly GCF_036321535.1. Taxonomy (NCBI): domain Eukaryota; kingdom Metazoa; phylum Chordata; class Mammalia; order Artiodactyla; family Camelidae; genus Camelus; species Camelus dromedarius. Next base: position 8,981,003 of record NC_087470.1, on the reverse strand, counting down.
CATTGAGAATCTGATCCATCTCTACCTATCAGTTTCCTGCCAAAATGTCACAACCTCCACTGGAGAACAGGAGTTGGTGGTTAGTTGCAGCTTCTCTGCAAGAAGTGTCAGCAAGAAATACTCTGAGAAAAAAGGGTATCTATTTGTATGACAGCAGCAAGGTGGCTCAAGAGAGTCCTCATACTCTTCAGCACCCAGAGAGAGAGAGGTGGCGGTTACCAGGACAGAACATAATGGAAAGACAAAGATCAGGATGCTGGAATTCCAAAGTTATAAAGACACAGCAGGAAACTGGACTTGAGGTTTCACTTGCAGAAGGTCTCATTTATTATATGTCACTTAATGATTGCCTGTCGGATCTGAAATATCTTTAACTCACAAGCTCAGAAATTTATGTGGGATACAGACGTAACCAACTGAAGTAGAGCAGTAGTGCTGATAAGTGGAAAGAGGTTTAAAAAATAGGATTATAAAGAGTACGTGTTTACAGAGAAGGAAAATCACAGCTGGTCTGGCTGCCTGAGTCAGGCCAGAGGAAAGATTTGAACATCTTCTGCAGGTGGCTATTAGATTCCTGTGCTCTGAGGATAAGAAGTCTTATATTTAGGATCAGCTCTGTCTTATGCATGAAGACATGTCCTTATAATTGTGTGGGGTGAACAGAGTGTTTGCCTTTCTTGGTTCTTTTGCTCTAGCAATGGGTCTGTAAAATGTTGTCCAGAAAGATCAATAGAATTTCAATAAGTTTTTTGTCCAGGAAATTAGTTGCAGTTCAAACTCTGATACTGAAAACAGAAAGGGTTGCTTGTATATATTTTGAGCAAACAAGGTACAAATATGTGGGCATCAGTTTGAGACTTTAATACAATCTCCTCTTGACTGAAAATAAAGTAGAAACACAAAGACTTACTTCTGGTTCTGATAAGCATCTATTTTCTCAAACTGTGATTGAGGGAGTTCACTAATGCCTCTGTAAGCCCACAAAGGCAACCATATTTCTAGCAGGATATGGGAGGCAGGGGCCTGCCCTTAAAGCAGATCTCAGAAGGACTGAAGAGCTGCAGGAATGAGTGTGGCATTGGGAGTCACTTTTTTCAGAATTAATTGGAACACTTGGGGATCAGAAAGCAAATTGCAAGTCTCAGTCATATTCTCCATAATTTCAAATTACTGTTTTACCCTAAGACTTTTATGGGAACCACACGAAGAATTTCAACTTGAAATTCTGATGATCGTCTGAGTTTTTATGTTCCTCTTTTATACTGAAACTGTCTCCTCTCCAAAATCCAGAGCTCTTATCAGAGTTCTCCTTGATGGGCATTGCTGTCTGGAACAGGATCAGGCATAAGCAGAAACAGACAAGGTAATTGGCAAACACCTTTTATGCAGGTAATTTAGATGATTTCTCAAAAGAAAAAACAAAAACTAACAGATAGGGACTTATTCTGAAGTCTTAGCTAAAGAAGTAGAAGCGCCACTCCAGGAACAGTGATGTCTAACTCACCCTGCCACGTGGCTGTCGAGTGGGGGGTGGGATTTGAATGCCTACTTTCACATACCAAGTTGACTTCTTTTTCTATTGTAGGTAGCTGCCATCCCTCAACCTGAAGTCACAGTTTGTCTTCCTTTTCTTCACATTTTTTGAAATATTCCCTTAGCTTTCCCTTCATCAGTGCTTTCCTTATTCTCATCAGATTTAACTTGGTCCTGGCATGAATTGAAGGGATCACATTGAAGTCTTCTCAAAAGATCCTTTCTCTGCCTCCCCAGAACTAGGTTTGACCTTCATCCCCCATGCTGTGGTACCACTCTGCCCCATCCTTGGGTAACACCCTGTGTTTTATTTACCTGCTGATAATTCTGTAGCCAGCATTAGATTGCAAACCCTTATGAACAAAGACTGTAACCTCGACTGCAAGTACAGGCTGCGGAGATAACAGCTGTTCAATGAATATTGCTGAACGGTTTAGGGAGTGTGCATGTTTAATTCAGTGAATGTACAGTAAATCTTGGGTGTTTCTTCCCAAGTAACTTTGCTTCTTATTGAATGTATAACCTCAGCCCTCAAAAGTGAAGCTCTGCAGAGAGATGATGTGGGATGAGTGAATAAGTTAAAAAAAGAGGAAAGAAAACAAACTGGAGTAACTAGTGATAGGTACGAGGCACTGAATACTTAGTCTGTGCCAGGCATTAGCCTTATTGCCTCACAAGACTGAGCTCACTATTCCTCACAAACATCGTGGGTTGTTAGTATTATTATCTTCATTTTACAGATGGGAAACCGAGGCCAGTAGAGGTGAATCAACTTTCACTTGTATATAGAGCTAGTAAGTTGAGAGGCTGGGATTCAAACTGGCTGATATGTAATCTTCCAAATCATCTTGCTTAGGAAAGACATGTGACAAGCTCACACAATAGTACACAGTCTCTGGGTACAGGGGCATTCATTCATTCATCCATATAGTTAAATATTTAGGGAAAACCTTCTATTTGCCACCATATGGTCAACACAGAGGGTGTAAGAGAAAGCCAAAAGGTGATTTGTGTCCTTAAAGTGCTTCTGCTTTATGATGGGAGGGACGAGGCATGAAAGGTCTACAGTCAGGTTTCAGATTATTATGAATTAGTGAAAACCATGTTGGGAAGGCAAGAGAATAGAGCTTGCACTGCTCAAAGAACTATACTGTAAAGGGCATAGTGATTATTAACTTAATAGATATTTATTGAGAGCCATTTATATTCTAGGCTTGGGGATAAATGCTGACCTTAAATTAGTGAGCAAAACTAGAATGGACCTGGCCCTCATGAAGCTGACAATTCTCCGGCAATATAACCATGAATTGATCATACAGATAATGTTAAATTACAGTTGGGAAAAGTTCTATAAATCAAAGTTATATGGTACTGTGAGAATGTATATTAAGAGGATAAGACGTTGAGAGATCAGCCAGGTAGGCACTGAAAATGCAAGAGGAGATCTATAACTAAATCCCAACAAAGACAAAAACTGAAGCTGAAAATTAGCAAATTAAAAAAAGCCAATATGTTACTTACAGAGAAATAACCAATCATCTGGCAGGGCAACCATCTGTACAACCAAACTAAAAGAAGCCAGAAAATGAAACATTTTTCAATACTGAATGCAAGTATCTGTCTGTCTACATTCATACCTAAATAAATTCTTCTTTGAGAATGAAAGTTAAGACAGGAAATTCTCAGACAAGTGAAAACAGAGAAACTTTCACTGAAAGAATTGATTAAGGGCATTCATCTCACAGAAGAAAACGAAATCATGAATGAAGGGTAAAAATCCTGAAAGGGTAGAAATCATGAAAGAACAGTGAGATGCTTTGAAAAAGGTCACTAAAGTTAAATGAACATTGATACTGAATAAATATTAAACACAATTATAATTGTTATCATATGTAAAATATATACTAATATTTAATATTCATCATTAAATAATTTATTATTCTATGCCTGCAAATGAAAGCATATGTTAGAAGCAGGATGTAGCCAGACTTAAACAGTCTAAGTTTCTTTTATTGCAAAGTAGACTTACTGATCAATGGAGACTTAGTTAATTCAAGTAGGTATATTAAAACTTAAGGGAATTATTAAAAATAGAACATGGAATGTGTAATAATCAAAGAAGAATTAAAAAGAAAAAGAATTTAGAAAATACAATTGAATCCTTAGTCAGTAAAGGGAAAGGCAGAGGGAAAATTTTTTTAAAGCACAAAATAACCTGTTAGAAAGAATCCCAAAGTATCAATATTCACAATAAAATAAGAAACTCGGTGATTAAAAAGACTCAGGGCTTGAAAATAAGAGTATTGTGATAAGTGAAAAAGTCAGACAAAGACAAACACTGTATGTTATCACTTATCTGTGGAATCCATAATATGAAACAAAACTAGTGATTATAACAAAAAAGAAACAGACTCACAGATACAGAGAACAAACTAGTGGTTACCAGTGGGGAAAGGGAAGGGCAAAGGGCCAAGATGGGGTAGGAAATTAAGAGATGCAAATGACTGTATATAAAGTAAATACCTTATGAGGGTATATGTACAGCACAGGGAATGCAGCCAATATATTATAATAACTATAAATGGAAGATAACCTTTAAAAATTGTAAGTCACTGTACTATAAATCCAGAACTCTATAATATCTAAATCAGCTATACTTCAATATGAAAAAGGGAGAAATACACACAATAGGTGTTAAGTAACTAAAAATGATTTAAAAAATACTGCTTATGGTAAATGCACATCAGACAGAACAGGCTTTTAGAGTGTAAGTATCAGAGATGGGATGAAAACTATAAATAGTAAAAGGAATATTATGAGTTTATTACTTGACATGGTCTAATTTTAACCTCAAGGTTTACAAAGAAAAATTGCAAAAAGAAATAAAGTCCACAAACATCTCTCTCAGTTGTATGTATGAAACAAATGCTTGGAGGGATAAGACCTGGAAAAAGCAGAAAATTCAACTAGATTGACTACTAGACCCCTGCTCTGCTCAGCTCCCATCTTTTATGAGAGATTTTCAGCACCAGAGGCTTCCCTGCCTTCTGTGCCTGAGGAGGAGACACCAAAGAATGCGGTGGGGCCCATGACTGGAGAGGTGCGCAGTATATGGAACAAAAGCAGCTTTGAATGAAGACTTGACAGTGATCAGATATGCTTGAATGAGCGGTCTTTATGGCATTTTCTATTTTGGGGTCCATGCTGGTAATAGTTTATGATGAAAAAAATGAAACCACAAAACCAGTTTCACTACAGGGATATATATTGTTTAAAAAAATTAAAAGAAATAATAAAAAAAAATTGAAGGAAATCAGGCATTTCCATCAAAAAGCTTTATGAATGAGGATTCTATTGGGCCAGTGCTAACATGGAAAGATAGTTCTTAGAGTAATGACCTGAGATCCCTAAAGATCTTCATTGATAAATAATTTGAACAGAAGGAGAACCCAACCAAATAATCAAACAAAAACCTCTCATGCTACGGTTAACAAGTTTCTGGAAAATAGTTTGGAAGTCATTAAACCCCCCAAATTCTAACAAATTGTCATTGCTGTAGCATCATCTTTCACTTATGTCTTTTATAACTTTGTACCTGTATGACTACTGTGGATAAAATTATCTGTCCTTTATTGACTATTGAATTTTAGAGCAATAACAATGCTATCTAGTCTTGTCTTTGACTTTCTATGTGTGTGTGTTTTTTTTAAATAGAATGAGGCAATGCTGTGAACACAAGCTAATACTTTGACACTTTCTTCCAAGTCTCACAGGCAAATTACAGGAGACAAAAACAAACTCCATGACAGATAGTGATTTGTTATTTTAAATGCTCACTAATTGGTAGAGAACATTGATATGTTACATACCTGTGACCAAATGTCTATGCTACTGGGCAAACAATTTCTTTTGAATCACTTTCCTTACTGTGTTTTTAACATCTTTGTTTCAAAAACTATAGATCAAAGGATTTAACATGGGACTCACAAAAGTATAAAAGACAGCTACAATTTCCCCCTGTTCTACAGATGCCTCAGAAGGGGGCCTCAGATGCATGCAGAACAGTGTCCCATAAAAGATAGTGACAGTAGTCAGATGGGACCCGCAGGTGGAGAAGGCCTTGTGCCTCCCCTCTGCTGAGTGGATGCGCAGGATGGCTGAGAAGATGAAGATGTAGGAGATGAGGATGATGGTGAAAGAACAGGTGAGATTGGCACCAGCCACCACGAACATGGCAGTCTCTTTGACGTAAGTGTCTGAGCAGGCCAGGACCATGAGAGGTGGGTCTGCACAGTAAAAGTGGGTGATTGCATTGGGTCCACAGAAGGAGAGGCAGAGCAGCAGGATGTCTGTGCCAGACCCTTTGCAAACCCATAAATATAATTAGCAGCAACAAGAGAGAGGCAGACACGTCAGGACACTTTACTTCCATATGACAAGGGTTTGCAGATGGCCACGTAGCGGCCATAAGCCATCACTGCGAACATGTAATAATCTGTGATCACCAGGGCAATGAAAAGGTGGAACTGTATAAAGCAACCTAGCAAGGAAATGGTTCTTCTCTTGGACAAGAGATTAAGCAGCATCTGAGGAGTGACACTGGTGGCGTAACAGAGATCTACAAAGGAGAGGTGACTGACGAAGAAGTACATCGGAGTGTGAAGTTTTGAGTCAGTTCTGATTAAGAAAATGACGCTCACATTGCTGATTACCGTGATGAGGTAGATGACTAGGAACCCTGCCAAAAGGACAGGCTGCAGCTCCGCCCAGTCTGTCCGTCCCAGGAGAATAAACTCAGTCCCCACAGTGTAGTTTGTCCTTACCATTATGCTTGCTTAACTTCAAATGAGGTCTAAAGTAAAGGAAATAAAAATGCATTTGTCTCTGGTCATTTTTCCATTACCCACATCATGTCGTCGGATACTTAATCCTCTCTCCAACTTGTAAAAGCTGTAACACAAGGAAATAGCATAGCAAGTATGAGATTGATGTTTCAGGTACCTAAACTAATAGAGTTCCCTTGTGTATAGGCAGTCACACTTCCAAATCCTGTTTTGAAAGTTTTTCATACTTGAAAAGCTTGTATTCTTTCCTGATTTAGTTTTCATAAATTGTTTACTTATACTTCCCTTAAACATTACTTTTCCTTGAAATTAGGATCCTTTGTTTCCTATTATACCTTTTTTATTATATTATATTATTATATTACAGTGTTAATTTCTGGTGTACAGCATAGTGATCCCATTATACATATGTATTTATTTACATTCTTTTTTTGTATTGTTTTTCCCTATAGGCTATTACAAGGTATTGATTATAGTTCCCTGTACTATCAGTATGCCTTTTGATGTGGTATCAAAGCATCAGTCACATGTTTTCACAGCTACATGGACTCAAGGAGGTGGCACTGATAAATGACACGGATCCTTCTGGAACTGGACTCTGTCCACCAGCCCTTCTAAACTCAAGATCATTTTCAGGACGATCCCTCACCCCGCAATGCATGACCACTTCCCCTGCTCTTGTCTGTATCAAATGGCCCACATATCACCAAAGCTTAAGACTCAGCTCAGGATATCTGAGCCTTTGTAAAATATAGCCAGTTATTGGGGGCACGAGTGTGTTCATGGGGCATGAAAGTAAATCCGTGCTCTTTGTGTAGAAACAGATAAGCATGCCGCACATGAACCATATGCCTGTGGCACGTAACACCACGCATGACAGTGATAGTAAATATTCAAGCTGGGAGATGTTAGGGGAAAAATAAAATATTAAAAGACACCCTGGATGGGGAGGAGACAATCATCAGAAGAATAGCAGAATTTAGATTAAGGTGTTTGATAATTCATCAGAATATGTTTCAGGCCATAATTTTATTTTTGTTCATTAAAATATTTATTTCTGGGGTGTAAAGTATATTTTAACAATGACTAACCCTACCTGTGAAAGAAGAGTGATTCCCAGTGACAGCGTGGCTGGGAAGGACCAGAGGACTTTATAGCAGAATCGTCATAGAGGGACCAGCTCCCTGTGGTGCAATTATTTCCAGCAGACAGTCATTCAGTCTATAGACAACCACCACTGTTTTACTCTTTTTAAATTATAACCTGATTGAGAACATGATTTTTTTTGCCACTCCCCAGTATCATCAAGACATCAAATCTCCTGAAACTGAAGCAATGGATTCATTATTTATTTTAATTTATGCCTGAGTGCCTCGATATTTGGAGACTTTTCTTGGGGGAAATATTAAGTTATCTTGCTTACAAAGGATAAAATAGAGCATGGTGTGCGGAGTAAGTTTGGGGTCTAGAAAACTGTTGGAGATCAATCAAGTATTGTTGAACTTGGACTGGTTATTTCCTGATTTTATTTTATTTTTAATAGGTATTATACTGCACAGCAATGGAGTCATTGTGGGTATTCAGATAATATAAATGTGCTAGTGATTCCTCCTTTGTCAGCATGCCCCACCCAGACCCGCTGTCTTGTTTCCAGCTGATTTTTGCCAGTGGGAGAAACCAGCAGCATGTCAGAGGTGGGAGGAAGAGAAGAGTAGCCAAACTGCCCTTTCCTTTTCTCCCAGTTTCACAGCGAAGGCACTGGAGTAGCTGCATCCTTCCAAGCAATCTCCTGCTGGGGTGTGTGTTGAGAAGAAGGTGGCCAGGGCTCTTCCTGGTTCTGGTCCTCCCTGGACTCCAGACAGTTGTCCCTGCCTGGACCACATCAGGGCTACGATGGAAATTGCCTTCTGCAATCAGCCTCCAGATGCTTAAGTCTTTGACTGATTTCTTTAACATTTCTTTCACTGATTCTCTGTCTTTTCCTTAAATTCCCTTCAGTTAAACCATCTGAGTAGCATTTTGTTTTATTCCATGTCCCTTATTCAGGTGAGAGTGGTACATGGTAATTATTCAATAAATATTACATTGGAAGTTGGAGCAGTAATAGTCATTATTGTAATAATTACTCCTCTTGTTAAAGTTTGAGATATCCCTGGCTTCATCATTGTTGGATGTTAAAGGGGTCATTGAATCACCCTCCTTCTGGCTCCTGATTTGGTGGAACACTACACAGGGGAGTCAGATATTAATATTACTGGCATCGCCACAGGTAAAGTCGGTTTCAGAACGTGGCTTAGACATGCTTTCCTGCCCCTCTCCTCTGGATGGAAGTCACCTGGGCACAGCAGAGCTGTGAGACAACTCTTGTTCCCTCCTTCCCTTTCCAGAGCCACGACACATCAGCACATCTGACTGAGATGAGACACACGTGTCAGTCACATAGAGAAGAGGATGTCTTGTACTGACAGCCAGGCAGCTGCAGATGATGCTTTTCATCATCTCACCAATCTCCACTCACCCTACCACAGCAAGCCTGTGGGGGTCGATGGAGAGAAATCAGAAATGTCCTTCAGTCTCTTTTCCTCCAAAGTCATTTAAAAACCTCTGCCTCAATCCTTGTTATTGCAGTTGGCACCCCCGTTCACCTGTGTACATCCCAGAAGTCTCCGTCATCCTTGATTTCCTCCTCCCACTCCCTCCCACAGCCAGATATCACCTCCTTGACTTTTTAAATGCCTTAAGAGTCAAATTTTCCCACATGAGGAAGAAGGAGAAGGATGGGGAGGAGGAGGAGAAGATGGAAGATTACGAGGTGGAGGAGGAGAAGAGAAGAAGGAAGGAATTCCTGCAATTAAAAGTAACCTTAGAGGAGTTTGCAACATTCCTTTGACAGTTATTGGGAGATCACCTTTCTTAAAAGCCAATCAACTTTTATTAATTCATTTCTTAAATAAAAATTTCAACTTTAAGGAAGTGCCATGATCTGGAATTGAAAGATGCAAGAAAAGTAAGTAACGGCTCTGCCCACTTTTTATCTCATCCACTGCCAGCACACTGTCAGCCTACTACCAGTCCTCTGTGCCTAGATGTATAGAAATCATAATATATTTTATAATATATATTATATAATGCATACATTTGTATATAAGTATATGTCTATGTAATGAATATATGTATATATATTCCTAAATTTTGAGAAATCTGAAACATAACTTACTATTAAACATCTAAACCCCTATGGTTTGGAGTGATTTCAGAGCCAGCCCAGAAATACATAAGACAGCAGTATTTGATTTGAAACCTAGCTCTGTGTTCTAGGAAAAATTGATTTAATTTCTCTGATATTCAGGTCTTTAATCTGTAAGAAATACTTTACAATATCTGTATCACAAGGACATTGCAAATGTTCAATAAACTTTGTCTTTCCTTGGCAATGAATGCGTACAACCATTTCTCAGTACTTAGCATACTCATGGCTGCTATCTGATAAGCACTCAGCAGAGGATACCAGCTGTCATGCTAACAGGGTTGCAAATATATGTGCTCCACTGCCAGACAGGGTAAAGAAAATGTGAAAATGTAGCTTGAAAATCTCTGGAAGTGCTCTCCTCTTCCACAGGAGTCCAATCCAGCTGAGCAGAGAGATGGTAAAACAAGTTTTTAGTGTGTGTTTTTTATTAGTGAATCAACTATAAAACCAATTAGTTCTATTTGTTCAACCTGAATTTAGGAAAATCCAGAGATAATGGAGACTACCAAGGGCATGTATCCAAGATTATAAGGCTGAAGATGACTGTAAAAACATCTGCAAAACCATCTCAACATGTCAACTATCATAAGATTAGTGAGCAAATTTGAATTTCTGTAATGAACCCAACATGTCACTTTAATGAGGAAACATAATTTCTTAACTACTTGTTGAAACATAATTTCTTCTAACCAACATATTTAATGAAGGATTTGGCAGTGGCCTATATTTAGGCCCAAGTGTTATAAACTATGAATAAATTATAATATTATAGAAGAACTTTCATCCATTTCAAGTTCTTTATTTTACTATTCTGAAAATAGTTTTTGTCCAGTAGGTTTGTTGAAACATGGCTTTGTTTTTTCCCTAACCTGCAAGATCTTTGCCCAAGAGCTTTTGTTTCTTCCTTGCAATTTTATGGGAACTAGTGTATAAAAATTATATATATTTCACTCATCTTTTCAGAAAAAAATGTTAATGGCCCAATATCTAATTATATTACCTGGGGCCTTACGTCAATGTGTAATTACATACATGAACTTGTGAAGTGTGGTTTTCTTTTAAAGAGCAGCTTTGGGCTTAGTCAATAATTTAAATAAACTCTTTTGGTGGATCCTTCCCTTCAAGGCAATGGCCAGCCCTTCATACTCTCATCTTTTTTTCCCTCATATGACTGAGGAGGCCTCCCAGCACTGGAAAGGGAGGCTTTGATCTGCACTCATTACCTTCCTGCTTCTCTCTGGTCTGTCTTGGTCTCTGACATGGATGGTTACTGTATGCTCTGCTGCTGGCCACCAGGACCAGTGCAATTTGGGGTCACTATTCCCTCTGGGCTGGACAGGGCCTGCTGACCCTCCCTGCTGACACTCCCTGCTAACCCAGCTGCATCTTGGCTCTTAAGGGAATTACAGACCCTGCTTAGGTCTGCTCTGTCTACATCATGAGTCCTGGCCTAGAACATCTGCTGTGGGTTCTCAGCTTCACTGGTGCACCTGTCCCAGTCATCCCATTTAGCTATTTGCCTATTCCTCTATTAGGAAGATGTGGAATTTTGGAAACCTGGGTGCTGTTTATGTCCCATGAAAATGAGAAACTGTCGGAGCATTAACCCAAGTCCAAGTGTGGATGAACTGCTGTGTGAATCCAAGGTTTACTCCGCTGTGGCCGCCCACCAGACTGACTCAGGGCCACGCCTCCAGCAAGTAGTGTGGGACAACCAGGCTCAGAGAGCTCTCCTAAGGCCTTAAATCATTTTTTAAAATGGATTATTAGTATGCCTATGCCCAAAGGCAAGACTTACTGCTGTTTATTTTTTTCTGTAATAATCTACATTTTTTTATGTGAGTAGTGAATGGTAGATGGAGTTAAAGAGAGGAAGATTGGCTTAATCATACAGAAGTTATAATATTATTGCATTATTTTTCTTATTTATAGTAGGATTATTATACATCTGGTCAGAAATACTAGGACTTGACTCTAATTTCAAGCACTAATGTAGATAAGGACTAAAGAAAAATACTGTGTGAGTTAATATATATCAGGAGTGATGAATTAAAATATCTTTGGATAAGTGGTCTATGCTAATGTCTACTTGAATTAATTTCATTTAAACTGATCTTTCAGTTGGATCTGAGGGTCTAAAAACTGATTCCCTGTGTTTTAATTCACAAGATGAAATGTTCTTAGATTACTCACAAAAATGGGATAATGTACTGTTTACATGAAAGTCCATGAATTCACAACTTTCTGCCTAGCATCATTATTTTTTTATTCAGTAACTCTTCTTTAAAGATTAAATATGCACTCAAAGTGTTTACAGATTGCTACTGGGGATAGCAGATGAAATTGGTGTTAATTTTGTCCTTAGACAATTACTGTCCTTAAAAGAATAGAAAAGTTAAGAAGGAGGCATGGACCACAAGAGAGGTAGAGACAACAGTGGGCACTAGGAAGAGGGAAACATTATCCCAGCTGAGGATAAGGTACGCACACACATGGCAGAGACCTTTCAGTATAAAGGGAGGAATAGCTTTTTATCTGCCCAAGAACTACTTTCAGTATCAAAATCAGTAGGATGTGTTTTTGCATTTTCTAAAAGACACTATGTACATCTAATGATTAACCCATAAATTAAGATCTGCTTCATTAAGATGTAACTTTCATCAGCACCTCTGGAGGGAGTTCTAATGACGTTCCATGGGTGATTTCTTGATGAATCCTTCAGGGCCGGATCCCATTCAGATATAAACCCCCCTATTTGGGGACCTTCATGGAGGCCAAGAAACCACTGTTCTCCACAGGTAAGTCTGAATGTTCTGAAAATCAAGAACTCATAAGAAATACTGCTTGTTTTCTTACTGTTTCTTCTTTGGAACACAAAATGGAATTAGTAGTGACTATAAGATTGCCAGATTGAGACCAAACAGGAGGCAAAGTCCAGACTCCTTCTGCCAAAGACAGCAGGTGACTTGTGATGTATCAGGAGGTCAGGCAGGCCTTACCACCACTCCAGACCTTAGTTACAGATGCATTTTCCAACACAGCTAAGATGAAAAGCAAGCTTAGATGTGGAGCTTTAGCTAATTCAAGGAATTTTAAAGATATATTTCTCTTTTAACTTGTTTTCCTTCCCCAAGCCTATAACCTAAAAATTTGCTACAAGAAAATATACTCCCACTCCATATGCCTTTAATGATTTCAGACACTTATTTTTAAGAGAAAAATTTAAAGGGATTTGGATGAGTGTAAGGCTAAAGATGAGAAGAAAAAAATATGTGAACACCTTTCCTTCCTCATCTGGAAAGGCTTCTGTTAGGTTTTTTCAATTCAGTATTACATTGAAAAGTGGTAGCATTGCTCCCTCCGTAATAATCAAAGCAGATTTACATTGCCTTGTGTAGTAACTCAGTCTCCACTGGTATCATCAGGGAAGTAAGAAATCTACATACCAGGAAAAGTCAGGTGACGTGAGTGGAAAAGTGTACATTACTCATTCCATCCATTCATTCAACTAATGGATCCTACTCATTGACCACGATTCAGGCATTTGCCCAAATTCTGGGGATATGGCCCAAAGAAATTCCCTAAAATTCTAAACATAGGAAGGCTGACAAAACACCAAACTAAACTTATTTATGTAAGTAAATAATAACTTCAGAAGTGATCAATGGTAGAAAAGATAGATCATAGTTCATGGTAAAAAAGCTATGTGAAATGGAGTCACTTAGACAAGTGGTCAAGCCAGCCTTTCAGAGGAGGCGTCATTAGAAGAGAAACCTAAATGAAGCGATGGAATGAGTCACTTACAGGTCTGAGGGGAGAACATTTTAGGCAGAGGGACCAGTGTGTGCACAGGCCTTGAGGCAGGAATGTGCTCAGCATGTTTAAGGAACGACCAGAAGGTCACTGTGGCAGGAAAAAAAGGACTGAAGGGAAAGTGGTGGAAGTGTTTGGAGTGATGGAAGAGATCACGTAAGTCCTTGTGGATCCTGGTATGAAGTGAAGATTTTAGCCCAAGTGTGATGGAACGTTAGCCAAACACTTTAGGTCACTAACAGGATGTGATTTATGTTTATAACAAGATCAGTGGCTCGTGTTGGAGGATAGAAAGTTTCCAACTGGAAGGAGAAAATCATTAACAGTAGCTTTGGCAAGAGATAATTTCATCTTAGACCTGACTGGTAGTGGAGGAGATGCTGAGAAGCTGCTCTAAGATTCAATAGGCAATGTGCTGAAGTAGAGCAGAGATTTCCTGCTAGTTTAGATGGAAGGTGTGACGTCAAAGGTATGAGGTTAACTGAAATAGGAATATTAAATATACAATACAATGAATATTAAACATATAATACAAAATAAATTGGGATTTTGTGGGACACAAAGAGATTAGTGAAATCATAAGGAGTACTGGGGGAAGAAAAATGCAGACTATCAATTGGTTTGAAACAAAGGTGACATGATGAAGAGAAATTCAAAGGACCCAAGAGGTTGATTGCTGTTGGAGAATAAGTAAGAAATCAGGAAGAAACTGAATCTGAATAAATATACAATGAGGCTCTCAAGGAGTATATGCCACTCCAGTTACAGCAGGTGTGCCTGCACTGGCAATGATAGAACCAATCTCCAGAAAGCCAGTCACCCCCTCCACTCCCACCCTGATGGAGCACTGATGTCATGGTCAGACACGGGCAGCAGTTACGTTTGAGCATCCGAGGTTCTGATTCCAAAGATGGACATGAAAGGGCCAACTCAGGTTCAGACGTGTTGGTGGGTGTTGCAAAGCAGCCAGCACAGGTGGTACATGGACTTCAAAGGTAAGGTGGGTGTTGCAAAGCAGCCAGCACAGGTGGTACATGGACTTCAAAGTATGTTTATCAAATATATTGTCCCGTTTAAGCAGCACCACCGACCGCGGGAGGCACCTGCTGAAATTCCTCCATCTCTGAAGGAGGTAACAACTTATTGAAACCTCTCTTTTCAAAACCAGTTTTTTGGGGTCTGATTCATTTTTATCTATTCTTGAATTGCACACAATTCATTTCTCTTTTTTACACATGACAAAGCATTCTTCTCTTAAAAGAAAATATGAAAATGAAGCTATTTCCCTGGCGCAATGGCCCCGAGGCCACCGAGTTTTTTCTGCTGGGACTGACCACTCACCGAGACCTGCAGCCCGTCTTCTGTGTGGTCTTCCTCCTGAGTTACCTCTCACACTGGCCGGGAGCCTTGGGATGATTTTATTAATCAGATTCGCTCCCAGCTGCAAACCCCCACGTGCTTTTTCCTCACCCACTTAGCGTGCGTAGATGTGTTTTATTCTACGAATGTCTCTCCTCAGATGCTTGCGCTCTTCTTATCTGAGAAGAAGGCCATTTCCTACGTGGAGTGTCTGGCCCAATGTTTTGTTTTTGTGACCCTGCTCCTTACTGAGTATTACATGCCTGGTGCCATGGCCTATGACAAGTACGTGGCCATCTGCAGTCCCCTACATTACAACAGCAGAATGTCCAGGCCACTCTGCATCTGCCTGGTCACCCTACCCTACTTCTGGGGGTCCATGGTGGCCACAATGCAGGTGATACTGACCTCTCACTTGTCCTTTTGTGGATCCAACATCATCAACCATTTCTAATGTGTGGACCCAGCCCTCTTAATGTTGACGTGTTCTAACACTTATGTAAAGCAAACCGCCCTGTTTGTGTCCGCCGGGATTAACCTCACAGGTTCCCTTCTCATAATCCTCATCCCCCATGTTTTTGTTTTCATCACCATCACGAGGATCCGTTCCAGTGAAGGGCAGGGCAAAGCCTTCTCCACCTGTGGCTCCCACCTGACAGCTGTCTCTATGTTCTATGAGTCCCTGTTCTGCATGTATCTGAGACCAGCAAATGAGCAATCTGTTGAACAAGGGAAAATTGTCTCAGTGTTTTGTATTTTTGTGAGTCCCATGCTGAATCCATTTATCTACAGCCTGAGAAACAAGGATGTGAAACAGGCTTTGAGAAGGGTATTTAGAGAAGCCTTGGTACGATGGGGAAAAGCTCTATCTTACCAGTTTCCCAATAAAAGAAGAAAGAATCCCTCAAAACAATCCAAAAGTATCCCTTGTTGGTTCTGCCAACATTGGGATGCAACCCTCTGGAACAGCAGTCATAGTTTATATGCACGCAGGGCTTGGGGTCGAGTGAGAGTCTATGGAAACAGAATGGCAAAGCTGAGTGGAAATGACGGTGGGCAGGAATCACGACAGCAGAAGTCAGTTGTCTACGATTCAGCCGGTTCATGGTTTTAGCATCACTCAGGAACTCATTTCCACTTGGTTAGTTAGCAGAGAAGTTCTCCCTTTCACTTCCTAGATCACCAGCATGGAGCATCCCTAAGCTGCTCTCACCAGCAAAGTGATGTGCATTGTAGTAAATTTCCTCAAGAACCTGGTTTTCTTCCCTGGTACAACTTATGTATATTCCTTAAAGAAATCTGATTATCTTCTCAGAAAAATCTCATTTCTCTAATTTTCTGTGTTTGCTCTGAATAAATCTTTGATGAATTTTTATGTCTACTTTGCTTGAATGGAGACCCATATATGTTTATTCTTTCAATCAAAAACCTGATGTTTTACATTTTAATGACCCAATGATTCATTTCATTTCCTTTAAATAAAACACCCTTATTAATATGAGATACCCATTCCTGATTTAGAATTTTCATTTCTTAAATAAGATATTTATATAATCTTGTCCCTACAATATTAACAATTGTTTGTGCCACAGTTTTACACATCTCTTTTCAGGTCACATCTCGCCACAAACAATTTTAAAATAACATCTAGTTTAATATGCATGAAATTTGGTTTTAGTGTTTTGCAACTAAATTGTAGCATAAGCATATTTCAGGCTGCTTGATACTCTTTGGAACTGACCTTTATTTAAAAGCATAATGTAACAACACTGACATGACATATATAGTTCACCACCTCCTTTTAATAATTAGGGAGTTTTTACTTTTGCCTCTTTAGGAAAATCTTTACACCTGTAATTTATTGCTTCTGATCAGTTATTATATTAAGATAGATTTCCACCATTTTATTCATTGTTGCTTTATATTTCTCTCATTTTGAATTCAGTGATATAAGAAAGCAACACCAGCCAATGAACACTTTAGTTTCCCCACATCCTTAATGGCCTTGGGAGTCTCATTTGATTGTGTGCATGTGTGAATATTGTAGATATAAATGCAATGCAGAAAGCATTCATGCATCAAATACAATTTGTTGGAACTCAACTTTTACTTATTTTACTTTTTCTCAATTTCATAGTGTGCTAGCTACAATGACAGTGATATTTAATCTCAAGAAGAAAAGAGCCTTTATCCAGAGGAAATTTCTCTTGAGAAGTAAACTTCTGAATGAAACAAAAATTGGGGTTCCAGATTAAAACATTGTAGGTAGAGAAATTGACAGTCAGTGGCCCTCATCACTCACTCCTAACAGACACATAAGGATAGCTCTGATTACCTCTGAAGATCTCAGCCTATCCTGAAGAACAATATATTTAAAGGGAAAAATAATAGAAGCTTGATTTAGAAGGACCCTGAGTGGCCATCCAGTTCAACAATTTTACAGAACATATTTGAGTCCCTGCTTTTTTTTCCTATTTTCATATTCCAATTCTAACATTAATAAATAAATATTCTTTAATTTTATATCTTGGGATATGGATAGTTTGTTGGTTGTTTTTTCTTTTTAAATTTCTTTTTATCCCCTTTTATTAGTGGGGGAGGTAAGTAGATTATTTATTCATTTATTTTAATGGAGGTATTGGAGATTGAACCCAGACCTAGTGCATGCTATGCATGCACTCTACCACTGAGCTTTACTTTCTCCCCCTCGATGAGTTTGGATATATGTACTTTTTGTTTTTGTGCTTATAAAGCAATAATTGTTTATCATGGGAAATGGGTGCATAAGACATAAAGAACAAGTTTTAATTTTTGCTTAACCCTAGTATTTTATAAACTATCATAATGTATATATTGAAGTACCCTTCTTTTTCATAAAAATACATATAAAATGATTTGTCCTTTTTTAAATTGGGAACTTCTTTGTTTTAATGTCTGTATACATTCTAGTGCAAAACATGTCACATAATATTTAAACTCTCCTCTAAGATCACAGCCAGCACAACCTTCCGGGGGTTCTAGTTACATACAGCAGGACTCAGTTCTATTTGCATATGTCTGTGCTTAATTGTGTATTAAATGTAGGCAGGCCTCACTTTGAATATGCTGTGGTCACAGAGTTCCATGCAAAGCAAAGACACATTTCCAGGTTCCACCAGATTCATTTATAGGAGATCACGGAGAGTGAGATCTGCCTGCATTAATATGTCAGTGGTTCCCTTTTTCTCAACTATAAAACTGACATTATGATGAAAATCTTCACCTAAGTTTCTTACTATTCCTTCAGCACATGCTGAAAAGTAGACTGAGTAAAAGTGTTCATTTCTAAGGCTCCTAAAAACATAATGTTAAATTAATTTCTAGAAAAAAATGTATTACTATTTTTCCTGACATCATCAATGTACAAAAAAGTGCCAGTCTTTCAACTCTCTTAAATATAATACACAAAACAGTATTTAATTCATATTTTTATTGCCAAGAGTTTTACTCACTAATTTTAACATTTTAAAATTTTTATCAATTTTCTATTCATAGCCTTCAACATGTTGTTATTTGAATGATTTCTATGAACTTATATTTTGGTACTGTCTCCACTCTGTTTTATTTGAAGTAAAACCTTTTGTCAACTTGTTGGGTGCTGCTTAATTTTAAATTGTTTTATGATCAAATTCAAGTGACTTCTATTGTGAATTTCTTGCACTGCTATTAAGCTGAGAGACATCCTTTCACATTGCAGAAATATTTCAGTTATTTCAGTTTTGATCAACACGGAATTTTTTCAGTGACTGACTCACAGTTGAGGGTATGCATGGCATGTCAGTTCTTTAGAGGGGCAGTGGTTGGCAAAAGGAAATTCCAGTAGGAATAGGAGTCTGTATTTAGATATCTTTGTTGGAAAACTATGTTACATTATGGACACCGGGATGGTGCAAAAATATGTTTTTAGAAATGTTGATAATTAAACAGCATTAATGTCCCTAGGTTACATGATTTCCTCCTCATTTATAGGCCACGACCTTTCTGGCAAAAAAAAATTAAGTCACCTGTACATTTCATCCCTAAGCTGCCCTCCCTGAAGCCCCCATTCCATACATCTGCTCTTTGTATCTGGGGACTGAACTATAGCGATACTACTATTTTAATTTTTGAAAATTTTTATTGACATGTAGTTAATTTACAATGTTAGTTTCAGGTCTACAGCAAAGTGATTCAGTTATGCATGTACATTTTCTTTTCAGATGTTCTTCCATTATATGTTATTATAAGAAATTGAATACAGTTCCCTGTGCTATGCAGTAGGTCTATAGCAATATTACAAATAATAAAATATGTTTGAACATTTTCCAGTAATTTACAGTAAATATTTATCATGTGTATGGTGATATTCAATTGTTTGTTTTTATGTATATGTATGCATATAGCTCATAAATTGAACCACTATATACATAATTTCTGGGTTGAAAATATTGGATAGCTAGCAATATCTGCTTTGTATTCTCCTGAGATAAATTTGAAAGGGAAAAATAATGAATATGGAATTTCTCTACTAGGAATTAAAGTGTGTTTTAAATCCACATAAATTACAAGAATTTAACTTAAAATACTTATAGATTGGTCAAAGAAGAAATAAAAAGATTCATTCATTGTACAGAGAAGATAAAATCACAAATTGTGGGAAAATAAAGCATTGCTTAACAAACAGCAGTGGGAAATGGGTTAAAATGTGAGAAAAATTTTATATGTAATATTACAACATACAACAACATTGTATCTCAAATATTCAAGATACTTCTGTAAAATATGGCTGTGAAAATATTTAACTAATGTATGTCCTTTACTGGTTAAATATATATATATATTGAATTCTTCTGTTCCATTTTAAAAATTCCTTTCCTAAGAATTTCAGTTGAGACAACAGAGAAGCTAATAATCTTAACTACTATTTTCTAACATTAATAAAATTACAATGAATGAATGTAACAAAGCAGAGGGATTCTGAAGGCAAATTAGTGGCTACCAATGGGGAAAGGACAGGGGAAGGAGCAAGACAGGGCTATGAGATCAGAGGTACAAACTACTATGCATAAAATAAATAAGTTGCAGGAAAATATTGTACAGCACAAGAAGTATAGTGGAGATTTTACTATCACTTTCTTTTTTTTCTTTTTTTTTTTAAATTAAAGTATATTCAAATTACAATGTGTCAATCTCTGGTGTACAGCATAATGTCCCAGTCATACATATACATACATATATTCGTTTTCATATTCTTTTTCACTAAAAGTTATTACAAGATGTTGACTATAGTTTCCTAATCTGTAAAGAAGAAACTTGTTTTTTTATCTATTTTTATACATAGTAGTTAATATTTACAAATCTCAAACTCCCAAATTTATCCTCTCCCATCCTCTTTTCCCCCAGTAAACATAAGATTGTTTACTATGTCTATTTCCATTTTGTATACTACTCAGCCATAAAAAAAAGAATAAAATAACGCCATTTGAAGCAACATGGATGGACCTGGAGATCATCATTTTAAGTGAAGTAAGCCAGAAAGAGAAAGAAAATACCGTATCATATCACTCGTATCTGTAATTTAAAAAAAGAAAAAGGAGACACTAATGAACTCATATACAATAACTTTAAATGGATTATAATCTGTAAAAACATTGAATCACTATGTTGTACACCTGAAACTAATATAATACTGTAAATCAATTATACTTCAATTAAAAAAAAAAGGAAAAAGGTACAGTGAAATGTTTACTCTCAAACATTACTAGTTATAAGTGTACATGGCTGATGCCTTCTGGAGAAAAATTTACCCACAGAAAAATTTAGCACTTAAGTCAGCATTTCCACATTTAGGAATCTATCCTAAAGGAAAAATCAGAAGGATATATACATAGAAATATGAGACAATCATAAAAACAAACAGGATAAATATGATAGAATAATGGTTTCTGAAATAAACAAATAAAAAATACATCAAATGCAGAGAGAAGCTCTCTTTTAATAAGAGATTACAAATAAATTGTGCTTTTATTCAAAATTGAAACTACATTTTGTTCCAAAATTGAAATAGCTTTCAGTATTTTCAATTTTATTTTCTACAACTGATATGTAATATTTTTATAGTTAAGTTTAAGTATGATTTGATATTTTGTATTACACTACATTAAAAATTATGTTCACTAAAAATTTAGTCTGTATGAAAAAACAAACATTATACTATCAAGTAAAAATCAATATTCAAACTTATATGGCATAATATTCCAACTGTGTCTTATTAATTATAAGAGTATATAAATGTATCAATTTATTGAAAAAATATAACAAATACATACAGGAATTTTCCTTTGGTTTGGGACATATCATTGGTAAGTGCTACTTTCTCACATCTGTCCCCATATTTATTTATCTATAGTGAAAGTATTCAATAGAATCAGCCTTATTCAATCAACTGAGACTTAAGAATGAAATTCAATTTTCTAAAACTGCAGGTCATCTGGATGATTTTTTGGAAATTAATTTGAACACATTACAGTAAATTTAGACATTGGTTCATATAAGCACTTAGTACTGTGGTCTTAGTTAAAAACAGGGTGCACGATATTAGAATACAAACATTTAAAGCAGTTTAAAAAACGTTAAATCAGTTTTTCAATATACAATCATCTGGTTGACCACTAATATACGTACAATGTGAATGATTCACATATCTCTTTATATACACTTCTATACTATTGATTTTCTCAATTGAAAATTTGAGAATGACTACAATAATCTTATCTAGAAAATAATGTTTCATAGATAGATTTATAAACCAAAGTAAACATTGGGTGTTCTCTTCCAGAGAGATGGGTAGACATTTATTCATCTGTATATTGTTTCAAGGCAATTTTTCTATCTACAGGTCAATTGATAGAGTCTATTAACTCTTGATAAAGTAGACCTGAGTAAGAGCTACTACATGAAAAGTACAACTAGAATGCCATTGAACTTTTTGATGACTGAATTGGATCCATATCCCTGGAAACTCATGGAGACATTGACAATTTATTTTCAATATTGAGGAGCATAACCCAGTATTTACAAATGGACAAAAAGTTTCTCAGGATATCTATGCTGTGAGTTGGGGAAAAATTAAATTAAAGTTTAAAGCATTGGGAGATCCATATATTTAAAATTTCCCCAAGATGAATCCAGAGATTAATTGGGCACTGGAGCCATTGTTCTATATCACAGGTTGAAGAAGAAATTAGCTCATAACATTTCTAAAAAATGAAGTGTAAAACTTAATCACTCAGTTTAGAACCTCATGGTAGTTCTGCAGACCATTAAATTCAAATGAGATGAATTTCTAATGTTACCATCAGAATGAGTTAATTATAATATTTACACTCAAATACGTAAAGACATTAAATTGTTATATGGAATTACTGAATATTACTCAATTTATTTTCAGAGGTTCTCCATTAAAGAAACTATATTTTCATTTCAACGTTAAAGTTTGTATTAAAATAATTTGTCTTGAAGGTATTAATTTTGAGGAGATTTTATGAAGACAAATTATGACTATAAAGGACTAGGTTTTCTTTTGGAGGGAATCACTATGTTCTTACAGATACTTAGTAATTACAAACAGATGGCTAAAGTACAATTCTGTGAAAGGGATTTCCCTTAACCATTTGCTTCATGGCACAGATCACATGCTTATTCCGTAAACTGTAGATCAACGGGTTCAGCATTGGACTCAAAAAAGTATAGAAGACTGCAATTATTTTGGACTGTTCTACAGACTCCTCAGATGGGACCTTAAGTATATGCAAAAAAGGGTTCCATAAAATATAGTGACTGTTATCAGGTGGGAACCACAAGTAGAAAAGGCTTTGTGCCTGCCTTCTGTAAAGCTGATCCTCAGGATGCTGGCCATGATGAAAATGTAGGACAGGAGAATGATGAGGAGAGAGCTGCAGAGGGTAAAACCAGCAACTGCAAACATTGCCATCTTCTTGACTTGGGTGTCAGAGCAGGTCAGCATCATGAGAGGAGGGTCAGCACAGTAGAAATGGTTGATTTCACGGGAGCCTCAGAAGGACAGGTAGAAAGTCAGCAGTGCCTGAGAGACCACATGAAGGAAGCCACAAGAGTAATGGACAGTGACTAGAGAGAGGCAGATGCTTTTGGACATCCTGCTGCTGTAATGTAAAGGGCTGCCAATGGCGACATAGCAATCCAATGCCATTGAAGCAAGGATATAAAGCTCTGTGATCACCAGGGCAATGAAGAGCAGACACTGTGTGAAGCATCCAGCATAGGAGATGGTCTTCTGGTCTGAGAGGAAATTGTACAGCATATTTGGAGTGATGTTGGATGAATAGCAAATGTCTACAAAGGACAGGTGGCTGAGGAAGAAGTACATGGGAGTTTGGATGTGGGCGTTGGTCCTGATCAGCAACATCATGCCCAGATTCCCTGCCAGCATGACTAGGTAGATCACCAGAAACACCCCAAACAGGATCTTCTCTAACACTGGGTTGTCTGTGAGTCCCAGGAGAATGACTTCTGTCACCAGAGTGTGGTTTGGGGAAGACATTTTCTTGTCCCTTGAAAAACTGAATTGACAAAAAAGATGAAGAATTCTGTCTAACCCAGACTCTGCATTTATTCCATTCTTGTATCATTTACTTTTGATCTATTTATCTCTGGGGAAATTACTCTTCTCAACTAATGCATCAGAATGTTTCCATAATTATTTTCACTTTACATCTCTATGTTAATTCTCTCTATATATCTCACACACTTCCAAACTCTTTCTGTCTTAATTGTGTGTATGTGTGTGTGTGTGTGTGTGTTTGTGTGTGTACAATTTTTACCTGTCTTCTTGAAGAGCTTCATATTTGGTATTTTTTCAAATTTTGTGAAAAAGAAAGCCAAAGGAATAAAAATGAGATATGAAAAGCAGCAGATTATTTGCATCATTCAAGTGGACAAATGAAGGGAGCTGAATTTCTAGGTTCCCTCCAGCTTTGATAGACTAGTGTTTCAGATACAAAATAGAAGACACACTAAGTACAGCATTTTCACTTGAAACTCATATTTGTCTGGCTTAATTGCATTCACAGGATGTTGACTTAGTAAATTTATCTCTTGCTATATGGCTAAGAAGGTACAGAATGAAGAATTGTTCTCTCTGCTTGGTAAATTCACCCACTCATTATTTATGTACACTGCAAATATTGATTTTTTTTCTGTTCTAATTTCCGAGGTTACAGCAGTGAAGAAATTCCTCAGCCTCATAAGCATATATTGTAGGGGAAGGAATAGATACTAAACACACAGCCAAGGATTCACAACAGAATTTCAGTTAGAAGAAAATATTATGAAGAAAAATAAAGGTGGGGTGCTTTCAGATGGCCATTCAGCAAAGTTCTCTCTGAGAAGGCAGAAATGGAACAGTAAATAAACAATTCAAGTATCTGAAGAAAAATGTGGAAGTTTTCTTTGTCCCCATTTTTTGCAACTAACATATAAAAGAAATTTGTTTAGGGACGCACATTAGGATAATGTTTAAACATGGACTTAGATCGCAGCTGGATCCACTGTCTCCGGTTTGTTAGTTTTTTGGGGTTTTTTTTGAAGAAAATAAGGTATAACTGGAAAAAAATGTGCATTAATAATTTCACCCTAAGGCTATTTTATTTAGTTTTCACATATACATCAAAAGAGCCTGCCAAAGCTGACTTACTATATTTTCTAAAAACAAGGTGGGAAGATTTATAATACATTTCTTAGGAACATTCCGTAGAGTATTTTTACAATAAATTTAAAAAGCCAATTAAAGTAGTTTATATTTCTCAAGGATATAACCTTTGATGTATTGAGGCATCAGATTCTTCTTTGAAGCCAAAATCTCTGCCAAACATCTGTGTATTCTGTTCAGTATTAGTGCCTGAGATCTTTAACACAGATTGAGAAATCAGCCATCAGTTTTATGGAATATGGGAGGAGGAGAATGTGGGTAGATAACTTTTATATTTTTAGTATATGAAAATGAGAGTATCCTCATCAGAAGGCTTCAGTGTTTCTCCATAAACACTGAGGTAAAGTCATCTAATAAGAGTGAAAAGTAAGAACATAAAAGAGATGCAAGATTTGAGGAGCAGAGTGTGAGGAACAGAAAAGTGAGCCATGGGAGGAAGGAAGTCAGGGGGAAGGCTCATTTGGAGGGTGGCATCATGGGCTTATCCTGGAATCAATCTGCCCTAATGAGTTGATTTCATCAATACTCTAGGAAACAAAGATGGGTCTGAGTATCAAGATCATTCATAAAATTGATGATTCATAAAGCTGGTGATTTAGGAGGAGGTTTCAAAGTGGAATGAAGATTATTTGGACAGTATCAATTCCTTAGCACTGTGTTTGTTAGAGAATAAGGAATCAAGAGATGACCATGCTAGTCTGTATCTTCCAAGTCACTGTTAATTCCAGTCAACACAGTCACAGGAAGTAAAAGTGTGCTCTCACCAAGACAAGAGAGGCATCTTTAATTATGTTAGATCTCCAAATGATGGGTTACACTGTGAGAAAGCAGCAAGTGAGATAAATCTGTATAGCAATACAAAAATGCAGATTGTTACCAATGTATCACATTAGAGAAAATTTGAGCAGTACCATGTATTTTTTAAATTGAGATGGAAAGACTTCTGTATCTCAACTTTGATGTGCTCTTTCCTGATTCTTTGCAAAAATAAAATAATACAATTTAAAGAATAAAATCTATTGCTTAAAGATTCCCATGAAATAACAGTTTTTTGTTTGATTTTAGAGCTCATTATAGGATTGTAAAGTGCATGATTCCTGTTCCCTTAACGTGGAGAGTCCTTGTTTTACAAAAACATAGTTGAAGGTTTGGTCCATCTTTAAGTAGAATGTCAGCTTTTAGTTTGAAGGAAAATTTTGCCTAAAGTACTTATGTATGTGTTTTATGATATACTTTAAAATATAATAGCATTACAATAATCATAACATTTACAAAAGCTTTTTAGAACAAGAGATAGGACTACTCGACAGTAACTGAATGGGTAGCCGAAAGGTAGTGTATTTGCTATTTCAGATCTGGAAGGGCAAAGTATCAATATTTTTCAGTATGCGATCCCTTGATCAGAAACCCACAACAAGAATTTGATGCTTTTTTTTTATATATCATGATGAATAAGATTAGAGGGCACAGACTTTACCTAGATGTATGATCCTAACTCAAAAAAAGAGTTTTATGCATTCTTATTTTATTTTATAGAAAGCCTTCAGATGATTGTGTTTAAATTATACTTGAAGACATGAATTCCTTCCTTAATATCACTCTGCTTCAATTGCAATGACTAATTGATGTGTGTCTGCTAAAAGAACACTTAATGACTTTAGCTACACAAATGTCACAGCAGCCTTATAGTTGGAAACATCCCACTGCCATTGTAAATTTGTTACTTGTGTTTTTGTGATTATTTAATTGGCTATATTTTTTGAGTTATAGCAGATTAAACATTGTACTGGAAGTTCTAATCTATATAATAAAGTTGCACTGATTGGAAAGGAGAAAACAAAATCATGTTATTCACAGGTCACATGAGAGCTTACATAGAGTCTCCTTTTAAAATATGCAAAAGAAATATTAACTAGACTTATTGTGCTGACCATTTTGCAATATATACTAACATCAAATCATGTTATACATCCGAATATTTTTTAATATGCAAAAGTAAAATTAAGAGTATGTTTCGGAAGGTCATATGACTATAAGATCAATATACATAGATTATTTACATTATTATGTAGAAACCAACCACAACTGGAAAAAATTAATAACTCTTATAATAACAACAAAAGCATAAACCACTTAAAATGAATATTAAAAACCTGGAAGAGTTATGTACTTAACTATAAAACACTGCAGAGATAAATTAAAGAAGACCTAAATAATGGAGAAATATATTTCATGGTTTGGAGTATTTAATATTTTTAAGTTGCCATTTTTTCCAAAATTGATCAATAGTTTTAATGCCAGTCCAGTCTACATTTCAATTGGCTTATTTTTTAATGGATAAACTGATTGTAAAATATATAGAGGTATAAAAGAGATTTATATTCACCAAAGCAATTATGAGAGAGAAGAAACATTATTAAATAATTCACACTATCTAATTTTAAGAGTTAACAAGAAACTACAGTACTCAAAACAATGTGCAGATCCAAAGATAACAAACAGATTAATGATACAGAATAGAAAATCCAGAAATATGTCCACTCATATATAGTGAATGGATTTTAGAACAAAAGTACAAATGTATTTCAATGGGGAATATTATTGGAAAAATTGATATCTATATATAAAAATTGACTTCAATCCCTATATCACACCATAATAAAATATTTCTATATTAATTTGATGTGAATCATAAGACTAAATGTAAATACTAAGTCTACAAGTCCTCTTGGGAAAGGAAAAATAGAAGAAAGTCTTTATAATCATGAGGTAATCAAAAATTTCTTAGGAAGGACAGAAAAAGCATTAATTGCAACACAGAAAATATTGTGAAACAAAAAATTACTACTATAATTGCTTCAGAGCACCACAAACTGTTCCCATATAAGTAAAATTAATCAATATTGTGTGTGCTCTGACTTCTACACTAACCAGTATTCCCCATCTCCTTCCCTCTACTAGGGCTTCCCATTTCTTGAGAAACAATATTGGAATTAAGTTAGTTAATAACCCTACAATAACACCAGACCCAGAAGATCTAGCCAAAGTAATTAATGAGGATGACTACACTAAAAAACAGATTTTCAATGTAGATGAAATATCCTTATATTGGAAGATATCAGCTAGAACTTTTGTGGTTAGAGAGAAGTCTCTGTCTTAAAAGTGTCAAATGACAGTATACACAAGATCTTATGGTAGCTTACAGAGAAAAAAATGTGACAATGAATATATATATGTTCATGTATAACTGAAAAATTGTGCTCTACACTGGAATTTGACACAAATTGTAAAATGATTATAAATCAATAAAAAATGTTAAAAAAAACCAAAAAGTGTCAAATGACATGCTGACTTCCTTGTTAGAGATTAATATAGCTCGTGACTTAAAATTGAAGTCAATGCTTATTCACCATTCCAAAAGTTGTAGGGCCCTTAAGAAGTACACAAAATCTACTCTACCTGTGCTCTATAAATGAAACAATAAAGCCTGGAGGGCAGCACATCTCTTTACAGTGTGGTTTCTGACTATTTTAAGCCCATTTCTGTGATCTACTGTTCAGAGAAAAAACTTTTTTTTCAAAATATGATTACTTAGCAATGTTGCACCTGGTCACTCAAGAACTCTGATGGAGATGTACAACAAGATTAATGTGTTTTTAATGCCTGCTAACACAATGTCCATTCTGCCAAGGAGTCATTTTGACTTTCATGTCTTACTGTTTAAGAAACACATTTTGTAAGGTTATGGCTGCCATCGATAGTGATTCCTCTGATGGATCTGGGCAAAGGAAACTGAAAATCTTCTGGAAAGGATTCTCCATTCTGGAGGCCATTAAGAACATTTGTGATTCTTGGGAAGATGTCAAAATATCAACACTAGCAGGAGTTTGGAAAACATGGATCCCAACCATCAAGGGATCCACAAGTCTGAGGGGTTCAAGAATGTAGTGGGGGAGTAACTGCAGATGTGGTGGGAACAGCAAGAGAACTGGAATTAGAAGTAGAGCCTGAAAGTGGGAATGAGTTGTTACAACTTTATGATCAGAATTTAACGGATGAGGAGCTGCTTCTCATGGATGAGCAAAGCAAGTTGTTTCTTGAGATAAAATCTACTCTTGGTAAAGATGCTGTGAAGACTGTTGAAATGAGAGCAAAGAATTTAGAATATTATGTGAACTTAGTTGAAACAGCAGTGGCAGAGTTTTTGAGGACTGACTACAATTTTGAAGGAAGCTCTACTGTGGATAAAATGCTATGGAACAGGATTGCATGCTACAGAGAAATTGTTTGTGTAAGGAAGGATCAAATGATGTGACAAACTCCATTGTTGTCTCATTTTAAGAAATTACCACCTAATATTCAGCAGCTGCTGTCCTTATCAGTCAGCAGTCATCTACATGGAGGCAATATTTTCCTCCAGCAATAAAATATTATGACTCGCTGAAGGCTCAGATGATGGTTCGCAGTTTTTCCAAATAAAGTATTTTTAACTAAGGTATGTACATTTTTTTAAAGACATAATGCTATTGCACACCTAATAGACTATAGTATAAACGTAACTCTTAAACATGCATTGGGAAACCACAAAAAAATGTGATTTGTTTTATTGTGATATTCACTTTATTGGAGTAGTCTTGAACCAAACTCACAATATCTCTGAGGTATGCCAGTACTGGGTTTTATACCTCTGAACAGGGAGTTGAAATGGGATATTTGGTTATTTTCAAGCATATAGGCTCTGTGGAATAAGTGAGATTTATGCAGAGTGACCATATTCCCCAGGATGCCTGGGACATTTGGTCCAACTCTGCTATCAGAAAAAAGCCTTTCTGGGGGATGTCACAGCTCAGGGATAGAGTGCCTGCCCAGCATGCACGAGGTCTTGGTTCAATCCCCAGTACCTCCAGAGATTAAAAAATTAATAAATAAGCCTAATTACCTCCCCCAAAAAATAAAAAAGAAAAGAAAAATTTAAAAAAGCCTCAGTACATAATGAAATGGACCCAGGGTGAATGGAAGAGGACTGATCATTTCTAAGTTACCTCCGAGCCCTAAAATCCCATGCTTTGATGATTCTAAGTACAGAAGCAAAAAGAGGTTGTTTTAAAAATTTTACCTAAGGAAATTTTGACTTCCTTGTTTCTCAGACTATAGATGAGAGGATTTAACATGGGGATGACCACTGTATGAAACACAGACACCACTTTGTCTTGGTCCATCACATAGCTGGAGCTGGGGCACAGATACATGAACAGGATTGTGCCAAAAAAGATGGTGACCACCATCAAGTGGGAAGCACAGGTGGAGAAGGCTTTGTACTGCCCGTTCACTGAATGGATCCTCAAGATGGTCATGAGGATGTAGAGATAAGAAATGAGAATAGTCAGGAGGCAGCTCAGTTCATTAAAACTGGCAAAAGAAAAATGAGAACTTCATGGACACGTGTGTCAGAACAAGAGAGTTTCAGGATGGGTGGAATGTCACAGAAAAAGTGGTTGATGACATTTGAGTGGCAGAAAGACAGTTGGGAGGTAAGGCCAGTGTGAATGGCAGCATTTATAAAGCCTGCAAAATATGTGGCCAACACCAGCATGACATTAAGATGGGGGACATAGTGACTGTGTAAAGAAAGGGCTTGCAGATGGCCACATAATGGTCATAGGCCACCACAGTCAACAGGAAGCCCTCAATGCCAGCAAAGGAACCAAAAAAGAAGAACTGAGTGGCACATTCATTGAATGAAATGACTAAGTTGTCGGTCCAGAAATTTACTAGCATATTAGGGGCAATGACAGAAGAATAACAGAAGTCAACAAGGGACAGATTGCTGAGGAAAAAGTACATGGGCATGTGGAGATGCAAGTCAATCTTGATTAACAGGATCATGCCGAGATTTCCAAAAACAGTGATCATATAGATGACTAGAAATACCATAAAAAGGAGACACTGTAAGTCTAGATGATTACTGAATCCCCAGAGAATAAATTCAGTCACTGTTGAATGGTTGCTTATACTTTTGTCTCCAAAAGGGTGAGTCATTTGCTGAGATAAGAAACCAAGGAAATAAATTACACAAAAATATCAGGGAAATCAAACAACTTGTTCTTTGCTGTAGGTAAGATTATTTCCAAGATGTCCTAAGAACATGAAAAAACCTTTTCTTTTTTTACTGCCAAACAACAACAACAACAACAAAACAATGTAACTAAACAGTAAAATAACTTATTTTATTTAAAAATGAATATTTATGCTCGTGTGTGTGTGAAGGCTTTGATAGTATATTTTTCTATATCCTAACCTACCCCTCAAATTTTATCTCCTCCCTCCTTGATCATACTACCTTCACTATCTGTCGTCCAATTCCTCTGCATTCCTCTTGCAATTAAATGTGTGATACAGTTGAATAGACTTGCTGTATCCAGTTCTGCTTTTCCTGTTTTCTCCTAAGCCCACTTTAATCAGGCTTTCATCCCATCACTCCACAGAAACTGATCTCTTCAAAGTCATCGGGGGTCTTTATGTTGCCAAATCCAGTGGTCAGTTCTCAGCCATCGTTTTGATCTATCCATAACATTGGGCAGAGGTGATGGCTAACTACATCTTGAAAAAGTTCCCTCTCTTATCTTCCAGGACACCAGACTCTGAGTGTCCCTCTTACGATATGGTTGTTCCTTCTCAGTCTTCATTTATTCCTCTTCTTCTCTCTGACCCTTAAGGTTAGACTCACTCAGAACTCACATCATGACCCTCTTCTCTTTCCTGCTTACACTCTACCTTGGTGATCTTACTCAGTATCATGACTTTAAATTCTGTCTACATACTTACAACTCCTGAATGTACATATTCAACCCTGACCTCTTTTCCAAACTCAACTTACAATTCAGTTGCTTACTTGTGTCTCCACATTAATTTATTGAATAGTGGCTCAACATGACCCAGATCTGATTTACTCATGACCTTCTTTAATATATTCCAAATATAGCATTCCCTGCCTCAAGTCAGTGACAGCTCTCTACTCATATTTGTTCAGACAAAATTAAATATAAACAAATTAATACTAGAGAAATCATTCTTTTTTCTTTCTCACACACTCCATAACCAGTCTCTAAGGTAATTATATTGTCTCTACCTTCAAGAAATCTATATCAAGAATCCAACTGCCTCCTACCACCTCCATTCCTATTGTGAAGGCTCAAGCCAACATCATCTTCCACCTACATAACTACAACAGTCCTTTGACTGATCTTTCTATCCCTAAACTTGGCTAAAATGTTATCCGGTAAAATATCACTTTTAAAAATTTACAGCCATTTTATAAAGCCCTACTGTATGCATACATATACAAATATAAATTTTATATGTAACAAACACATAAAGTGACATAAATGGAATATTAGCCTGTATGATATATATGATCCTATATGTATGTGTATGTGTATACATATGTGTTTGGGTGTATGTAGATAAAGGCTGAATATTGCAGTCATTTTCTCAATGGGTGCATAAAAAGCATAAAGTAATTTGCTCTTACATGCACACATGCCAGGTACTTTGTCACTCTCCCTGCACAAA
The DNA here is from genome assembly GCF_036321535.1 of Camelus dromedarius. Classification (NCBI taxonomy): domain Eukaryota; kingdom Metazoa; phylum Chordata; class Mammalia; order Artiodactyla; family Camelidae; genus Camelus; species Camelus dromedarius. The sequence goes on along the minus strand of NC_087470.1, from coordinate 8,948,866 downwards.
ATTAAATTTCCCTGCTTTATACACATACACAAACACACACCACATATACATATATTCACACACATATGCTTGTATACATATAATTATATGTATGTGTATGCACATGTTGAATATTTGAAAAAATTATCATCTGTTATTAGTCATTCTAAATTTCTCTCTTCTAAAAAAATCCACGTTAGTTCAGTTGATACTATTAAATTCAGTGTTTCAAACATACTGCAATTAAAGATATTTAATCTTAATTACTTGAATGTTTTTTGAGTCCTCCTGGAAACTTTCTATACCTCAACACTTTGAAGTAAATTAAATCATCTTACCTTTTGTCCTTAAAAAATATTCCCTGGAAGTAGTGGTGTCTATTAGTTTAGTTTAGTTTAGTTTAATTTTATTTTTTGGGTTTTGGAGGAATACAAGTTTTCTTCTTTACAATGTGAAGTTCACAGCTTTGATGAAAATGGAAGTGGCATCACAAATTCAGCTGTGGTAGAGTTAAGGCATAGTTAATTAATTAACTATGAGCAGAAAGAGTAGAAACAATGCTGATTCTGAATCTGAGGCAGAGGGTCAGCCTATTAAGTTTGTGACAATGCTCTTGAGATTTAATCATCTCTACAAAACACTAAAAAATCTGAAGCTTGAAATGTGCTAATTCAAAATTAAGACATTCATTTATTTTTCACTCCGATAATTGAACTACATTCTCCCCAATGAACCATTTATACCCTGGGGAGTTACTTAGGCATTGAGAGAAACACAAAATCTCTTTTATATTCTTGAGCCTCCATTGTGCACAACATTAAATTAAATGGTACAGGATTGATTAGATCCTGCCTCTAAATTTCAGAATTGCGCTTAAAATAAAATGTCTACTCCTTTCTATTAGAATATAATTCACATCGCACTCATTAATTCATTCAACAAATATTTAGTGAATTTGTTTTATGTAGCAGAAGCATCCTTGGTACTGATAGAGGAACCAACAAAGTCAATCTTGTTTATTTCTTCATGCAGTTTTCAGTCTGCGGTGGGGGGAAAACAGCTATTACAAAGTGATATAAAAAAATAAAGTCCAAGTCCTATTTATCAGCTTTCTTTATTATTCCTTTCGTAAACCAAAGAGAGTCTTGCCTCAGGGCCTTTGTATTCACTGTAATTTTACGTGTAAGGCTCTTCCACAGACATTCATGTGATAATCACTCTACTCAGGCCTTGCTCAAATGTCATTTCCACAGCAAGCTCATCTCTGACACAGCCAGTCCCTATTCTCTTGCCTGCTTTAACTTCTTTAAAGCACCACTCATATCCATGTCACACACACACACACAAACACACACACACACACACAAATGACTATGCACATGTGCACACAAATTAAGTACAGACAATGATGTCTTCCTCATTTGAATACAAGTTTCATGAAATGAGAAACTTTGTTTTCTCACCTGTGTATCTTCAGTTTGCATTACATGCTGGTTTTTCCACTAATACTTTTGTTGTTGTTGTTGTTGTTGAGGGGGAGTGGGGAGGAGGCTGGATCAAGGTGGCAGAGTAGGAAGATGCTGAGCTCACACCCTTCCACAGACACACCAAAACTACAACCACAGCAAAACACCTGTCTCTGAGAACGACCTGAAGACAAACAGAGCAGATTGTCTACGACTAAGGATATGGAGAAAAGGCCACATGGAGATGGGTGGGAGCAACAGAGACATGGTCTGGTCAGAACCCACACTCTGGTGTGGAGACCCAGAAGCAGGAGGGACATCACAACCTCAAAGGTCCAGTCTGAGGGGTGAGGGGTCTGGGACCTACATCTGGCTCCCCAGCCTGGGGGACCTGCACTAGGAAGATGAGCCCCCATAACATCTGTCTTTGAAAACCAGCGGGGGTGAGTTCTGGGAGAGCCAGAGGACTGTGGGAAACTGAAACTTCACTCTTGAAGGGCTTGCAACAAACTCACTACTGAGTCCCAGTACAGAGGCAGCAGCTTGAAAAGTGTTGGAGCCACATGAGAAGAAGATCCATTGATTGATTTTACAATATGTGCCAGAGGGGCAGGGATCTAGTGAAACCTTCCCTAGTAATGAAAGTGCTAGTGGGCACCTACTTTTTTTCTCTCCCTCCACCTAGCTGGCCCAGTGCTGGCAGGACTGTTTCTGTCACTGTCCATCAACCTAACCAACATCATACACCCTTCCCCAGCATTCTCCTGAGGACCAGCTCACTCAAGCCTTCTACCATGGACAGGTTCTCCAAACCAGCTTCTTTTCCACCCCAGCTGGCAGGCAGCCCCATCCAGTATTAGCACCCTTCTTGGCTCCCACCCTGTCTCACCCACAGGTAACCCCAGCCAGCACTGGCTCCCACCCAAAGATCAGCAATAGACAGTGGAATACTGAGGGTTTTTTCTAACTGCACCAAGTAGCTTAAGCGGAGGACACGGAGAAGTTAACGATTAAGTTTAACTGATTGGGATTCAATCAGATGCATACATGAAGAAAATGTAGAACCATGGAATGGAAAGTGATTGAGAATGAATCATTATATAATGGACCATGGAATCTCAGATGGGCAATCAGTGAAATGTGGATATAGGAATACTGATGAATAATGACAAAATATCACCTTTTTCTTTTTTAGATTGGTGAATAAGAAGCAGTTAAAGGATAGATATTATATTGGATGAGTTAGAATAAAAGGGAGCAGGGAGGAAGGTGCCAGCCATGATAGCTTTGAATGTCTTTGAGAGAAACCATGGTTAGTAGTTGACAGAGGAAGTTGTAGGGAGACCAGAGAACTGTTATGGGTGGATAGGATGAGTTTTCTCTTCCTTTGTGGTCTCTCAGAAGCTTTTCAGGGATGAGGTGGTCTAACCTGGAGCATGTGGCACACTAGTGTTCTCTGTTCTTGTCTTCCGTAGATAGTGGGGTGGACAGAAATAGGAAATAGACATTTACCTGATTCCAAATCATTATTTAGTCCTTCTTCAGTATGCCATACTATCAAAGAAGTATTTTTTTCCCATTGCTCTAAGATTGACAGCCCCCAGCCTTATAATAATAAGCTATAGGTAGATAAGTTAATTTGGTAAATGTTTATTGAAAACTATCTAAACTTTGACAAGGCTAGACATAAAATTTTAAATTACTTTAACTTTGAGATTACTACCCTCAAAATATTCCAATTCACAAAGTCAGTAAAATATTCCCCTGCTATTGGTGTGGTATCCATGTTGCTATAAGACCCGATAACACTCTTTCTTGTGTATTGTTTGGTACTCCTGACATTCATGTGAGGGGAATAGTGTCACTATTTATAATGCATGCTGTGATACAGTGTCCAGATTTGCCTTTCAGGGTTGAAGTATTTATTTCCCCAGCTTCTAAGTGTATTGGCAACTGATATCTCACAGCTGAGTTCCACTCTTGGAATAATCTTTGCTGCATGGAATTGTCATGCCCAAGACTATACCCCCTTCCAGTAGGGGACCCATATCCAAAACTGGTCATTGTGGCATTACAAATACCTGGCCCTTTTTTCACAATTTGGAATATATCTAAAGGATCATCTCAACCCCAGGGTTCTATGTGGAATTGGCTAGGTCCCCTGTTGTGACTTCATCACAATTCAACTTCTACCCAGCCCTGGTTCTTCTACTCCCTTACACATACCATTCCTGGGAACACTCTCCAGTCAACTTCCTGCATGCAAGTATCTGTCTCACAGTCTGTTTGCCCAGGTCCCAATCAAAGACACCAATATTTGTAAATAATAAAACTGAGAGTGAAAAAAGCTAAATATTGGCATTGAGACTTAGACCCAGGTCAGCCAATTCCAAGTATTGATACTTTACCAGACACCACGTCCCCCACTATGTTGATTCATCCTATAAGCCCATGAATACACATTTAAGACACCAAGAGATTAAGAAGCATACCTCACTTTAAACAATCTGCCTTAACACAGAAAAACAGCTTAAGCAATCTGACAATACAATTAATACAAAAACATATTTTCTTCTTCGTAACAGGGTGATGTGTAATATGGCTTTACAGTATCTGTTTCTGTAAGATCTTCTGTAGGGCCCCTTTCACATCCTTATTTTTCAAACTGTAGATTAGAGGATTTAGCATAGGGATCGCTACTGTATAAAAGACAGAGACAATCTTGTCCTGCTCCATTGAGTAGCTAGATGTAGGGTGCAAGTACATGAAGATAATTGTCCAAAAGAATATGGTGACAGCCATGAGGTGAGAGGCAAAGGTGAAGAAGGCTTTGTGCCTACCCTCTAATGAGGGCATCCTCAAGATGGCAATGAGGATTCACAGGTAGGAAACAAGGACAATTGCAACACAACTGATGACATTAAAACTGGAGAAAGCCATGGTCACGATGCCATTGATGTGGGTGTCAGAGCAAGAGAGTTTGAGCAGGGGTGGAGAGTCACAGTAAAAATGGTTGATCTTATTGGAGCCACAAAAGGATAATCTAAAAGTTATTCTCGTGTGTATGGCTGCATTCCCAAAGCCTGCTAGGAATGAGGTAGTCACTAGCAAGGAGCAGATTCTCCCAGACATGAGAACTGGATACAGCAGAGGGTTCTAAATGGCTGCATAGCGGTCATATGCCATCATGGCTAACAGGAAGCATTCAATCCCCAAGAAGGAGCCAAAGAAGTAAAACTGGGCAGCACACCCATTAAAAGAAATGGCCTTATTTTCAGACACGAGGTTCACCAGCATCTTAGGAGTAACAGAAGAAGAGTAAGAGACATCAACAAAGGAGAGGCTGCTGAGAAAGAAGTACGTGGGGGTGTGGAGACAGGGATCAATCTTAATTAGCAGAATCATCCCCAAATTACCCACCATGGTTGCCGTGTAGATGAACAGAAACAATCCAAAGAGGACAATTTGTAGATCTGGATTGTCTGAGAGTCCTAAGAGGATAAATTCTGTCACTTCTGTTTGATTCTCACCTTGGATCTCTTTCATATGCCTGATCATCTGAGCTGCAGCAAGAGAGAAGATGGAACATGGCATTTGGTCAGATGGATACATGACAGAGCTATAAACATCATTTTACTGGTATGTACACATGCAAATTCTAACAGAAGAGAGCAAAGTGAAAAACTTACTATGAAGTGTGTTGGACTTGATGCCAAGTCAAAAGACATGAAAAGACAGTTGAGTTCTAGGTTTGTTGCACACTAAGAAATGACCTTGACACGAGTGACTTAATATCCATTAACCAAGGTCACTTCTGGCATTAACTATTTATTGGGAAATTGCAGGAACTTATCCTTTAGATGCATCATTATTTATGATAAATAAATTAAGTGATATATTAATATACCATTTAGACACAACTTGTAGAAAAAAAAGATCAAAATGAATTCAGGCCACTGATTATTCCTCCACAGTACTAATGGAGTGTATATAAAATATTGAAAGTTAGTAAAATTAATAAACATCACTAAACAATAATAAGTCACTAAACTAAATAATAATAATAATAAAAAAGAAGTTTGAACTTCCTGGGCCTGGGAGAAATTTTAAAAACTGAAGGCCAAGCCAGGAGACAGTTCCCATACAGCTAGCATGTTTCTGACCCTACCCTAATTTCCCAGTATCAGCATTTACAGAAAAAAAAAAAAAAGTTAAATAAATATTGAGCATTTTGGATAGTTGCCTTCAATATCTAGAGAGTCAAGTTGTAAGAATGAGTAGACATCCCAGATGAAAGTAATAGATCAGATACAGCAATGAAAACTCCTATGTAACACCCAGATTCACAGAATTACCACAGAACCAGAACACATCACCACCAGCAAGTGGAATATTCCACTGTATTCAGTCTGGGGAATAATTTTACACTAGGTCATCTAAGTGGAACTAAAATTCACCCCTTGCAGAGTGTAATGAAGTGAAATCATGGACTAAAGAAAAAAGAAAGATACAAGGAAAAAGAAAGAATGAAAGAAAGAAAGGATGGAGGGGGGAGGGGAAAAAAGGAAGGAAGGAAGGAAGGAAGGAAGGAAGGAAGGAAGGAAGGAAGGAAGGAAGGGAAATCAAAATAGATGTCCAGCTTAGATCTCTCAAGAAAAAGTTTAGGCAACAGCTCCAGGGGAATTCTTCTCCATTTCCAGCCTAACTCCCTAACTCAATGACCTCAAATTATTAAACAGTAGATAAAATGGTACTAATCTAGCTGTCAAATTATAGCTTAAAGTATTAAATCATTTATCATTTACAGCAGGAAGTTATTTGATACTGTCTCAAATTTAAATGTGGGGTCAAAGTAACCCACTACGTGCGCTAACATGGGAGCTAAAGGATCTACTGAGCACAGTTGGAGAGAAGGCTCACAGACATTGCCACACATAGAAGTGCCTATCTGCGCTCTGCTCCAACTGCTTCCCCTTTGGGTAGGGGCTAAGTGCCCTCACCAGCAACAGAACCTGGCATGTTTGTACAGTATTACAGTACTTTTCAAAGTGTCATTGCACTCATTATCGAATCTAGGCCTCACCACAGACCAGTGAGGGGGATACGCATGAGTCCAGGAGTGTTAATAAGATGAGCTACCATAACATTTTGAACCCTGGGTGTCTTGATGCCACATTATTTGTTCCCCAACACTACCTTGCCTCCCTTCAGATTTCCCTGGACAGAGGTGCAGCCTAGTCCTCTTCCTTGGAATATTCTTGCTGTTTGAATTTCAAAGAAGAGCAGAAAGAATTAGAAAGAAGGAATAGATCTTTTTCTCTCATCTTCAACCAGAAAATTTCCCTTTGAGTACCTTTCTCTCAGAAATAGTAAAAAGAATAAAATGCCCCAGACATTGTGTGTGTGTGCTAGACACACAAAGAAAGGCAATGATGGGTAACAATAACAAGTACTGAACTGTGCTGAGCATTTCCCATGTTCCGTAATCACCGTGTTAAGTATTCTTCCTGCACTGTTTTATTTAAATCCTATGAGATAAGCAGTGTTGTAGTCCTCTTTGTGCACATGGGAGATGGGAGGCACAAAAGATTGGTGACCTTTGCCCAAAGTCCCAGAGATCACCTACAGATGTATAGCCAGCCAATGCAACACTTGAGGTAATTTATAAGGACCCCATCAGTGATGGATGTGAGCACTAACGTACAGAGCAATGGATATTGTAATTCTCAGAACCTTATTGATGCGCTAGAACACACTTAGTTACATTGGGAGAAATCCGTATACCTCCTGAAGAGAAAATACAGTTACAGTGGTTGAAAACTGTCTTTCTCAGAACTCACATTCATTAGATAGTATTTTTAGCAAAATACCACTTGTTTTACATCTAGTGCTGTGGATTACATGCTTCCATCTTTCCTCTATGCTAGCAAATGCATTTCCTGTTTCCTCTGAAACATTCCCCTTCACCAGCCTGAGACTTTGCAGTCAACCCTCTAGTCCAGAGATCCTTCATCTGGGTTGTCAATTTCTAGGAGTTTGTGAAAATATTAGTGAGATTTCCTGAGAATTGCTGGTGTTTAAAAAGGTCTTGAAATCATATTATTTATTGATCCTTATAATCTTCCTAATGACTAATAAAACTTTATTACTAAAAATGGACAGAGTATTTAACATACTGTCTTAGCCATTCTGTACTCTTGGAACTTTGGGTCTATGGGTAGATTGCAGAAATTAACAGGATATTAAATTTTTCCTCATGTCAGTAAATTACATGGACAGAACTTTTTATATCTTCTTCTTACCTTTGATCCTTTTGCTTGTTCTTGTCTAAGGCTTAAATTCATCAAAAAAAAAAAAAAGAAGAAAAAAGAAAAACAAATGTTCTTCTTAGAGGAGGCAGTCACTCTAATTCTCCCAGGTTAAGCAGCAGGCAGAGTTGGAATGGACTTTAGACATCACTTGTTAAAGAGATAAGAAAACTGAAATGCTTTATACCTTCCCTGTCATAAGAGAGTCATGCCTGCATTCAGCAGAGATGGAGTCTTTTCTCCTTCACTTTTTCTTACAGTGTCCCAATCTGTTATGTTACAATAAAACACAATTCAAAATACAGAAAACATTGCTGTGGTACAGCTGTGATACTGTTTGCAGTTATTTCCAGTTGCAGAGGCTCTAGACCAGAGTCTGGAGTGGGCATCCTGACTTATTTTAAGTAGGAGGCACTTCTTGTTCTTTGGTCTCTGGGGACTTCAACCCTCACATCACCTCATTTTAATCTACTTGCTTTTGTTTCCCTCTGAAACTAAGGAAAGCACATGTCCTTTCCATATTTCTCTCCTTTACCCTCAGGACACCTGGGCCCAGTGAAAAAATGAATTTTCAGTCCTTTATTCCAAACAATTATTCAAAGTTCTTTTTCTGTCTCTTCTGATAGTTGGTGGCCTGGTCCCCTTAGATGCATTGGAAGAATCCAAAGCAGAGCAGGTTTGCTCAGCCGTTGTTCTTGCCTTCTCTAAGGACTTCGAGTACAGATGAGAAGTTGTGCTGCCTGAATCACAGTGAGGGGAAAACTGGAGGGGATGCAGGGGCATAGCAAGGACAAGGACAGACTTGGTCTTCAGTCCTGGCTCCGTGCCTCTCTGGTTCTGTGTCTTTAGATAGATAGTGCACTAAATCTCTTTGTGCCTTAGGTTCTTTATTTCTGTGTGAGAGTACTGATACCTGCTTCACAGGGTGACTCCGTAGGTAAATCAAAGAACATGCATTGTTGCATCACATGAATATAGACAGGTGTTAATAAATAAGACTTCCCTCCACCCTGACTCTCCTCCTAACTGTCCAGAGTAAGAAAGAGTCGTCAGCCCATGAAGTTGAGATGGATACTTACAAGCTTTCCTATTGCCTAGATATATCTTCCATACAAGAGGTACAGGGTCTGAGACAAATTGATCATCATCTGATGAGCATTTGCATTATCTGCACCGCTTTGAGAAGACACTCTGACTTGTCTCTCAGTACAGTGTAATCAGTTTGCACTAAATGCTGGGGGACACAAAAGCTTAAAGGATGTGTTGCTTTGTCTCTAGCAATTCAGACAATATTCACATTATTTTAACTCTTAACCGCTCACTTTTTTTTTTTTTTTTTTGGTATTTTGGAGGGAAAACATAGTAAGCTCTTCTCAACACAGAGTCTGAAGCAAGATTGGCAAATAGTGAATTTTATTTAATAAGCAAATAAATACCCTTCCTCAATTAAGAGTGAATTAGTTGTTATATAGGAACAAACTGATATTATTCTTGTTATAGCCATGAGGCCCCTGAAAAAAAAGAAACAAATTGGGGTGGGCCTTGATTTACTGGTGCAAAGTATGTAAGGATGCTTATAATTAAAACAGTGTATTACTGATAAATCAATTTTACAGAATTGGTGAAAGAACAAGGGAACAGAATAGAAAAATACAGATACAGATCCAATAAAATGAAATGAAAACCCAATATATGATAATAGCATCTCAAAACTGTGGGGAAAGGAAACTTTTTAACAACAATTGTTGATAGCCTTATAGAAAAAGAGAAAACTTGGTATTTTCCACTTACTAGACCCTGTAAAATTTCAATGAGTTATAATTATAAAAATTTAAAAACATTAAACAACACAAGCACTAGGAGAAAATATGGTGCAGTCCTTTGTTAATGGAAGCATAATTTAAAATTACATGACAGTTATTTTTCATTTTATCTTGTCAAATACACCAATTTTTAAATTTAATTGCATCTGAACTTTGAATATAAATAGGAATCAAAATCCAGAAATAGTAAAATTGAAAATTGGTAAATCTGACAAAATAAAGGAAAAGAAGGAAAAGAAAGGAGGTGTGGAAGGAGGGGAGGAGGGAAGGAAGGAGGAAAGGAGAGAAAGAGAATGAGAAAGGGAAGGAGGGAGGAAGGAAGAAAGTAAAGAATGGAAATTATTGCATGGTAAGGAATTTCTTAACATAATCAAAAGAAAAATGATAAATTGGGGAAAATTCACACCTTGTATACTAGACAGACAGAAGATGTCTCCAATATATAAAGAATATCTAAAAATTAATAAATAAAAGAATCTGTGAATAAATCCAAAATACAGAAGAGATATGCCCTGGGAAAATATGGATACAAGACATGAACAAATATTTCAAAAGTAGAAATGGAAATGGCTCTTAAATATGTGAAAGTATTTTCAACCTTTCTATCAGCCAGGATCCAGACATGAAACAGAAAAACCACACAGTAATTATATCAGTAAAATTTAATATAAAGATTTATTACCTGGTAACAGGGAATTAACTAACATTGAGTGATCAAGAAAAGTCTAAATTATACAGGAAGAATAGACACAAAGGGCAGCCACTACCTCTGGGGCTGAGGCAGCACACAAAGCTGGGATCAAATTTGGAAGAAGCCCCCAATCTCCAAGGCTCTTTTTGACATAGTTATGCTGGGTATGCCTATAACTCTATATATGGCCAAGACATTCTCTGGCCAGGTCTACTAAACAAGAAACCACTCACTAGTATTCCACTGAAACTCACTGGTCAGCCATACCCTGAGGTTCCAGCAAGACTTGCTGGAAAGCCACCTCTATGGTACTAATGAAACTTGATGGGAAACTACTTGCAGGAGTGTTGGTCAACCTTGATGAATGGTGCACACCACTGAGTATTCCATATGCCGCTGGCTACCACACATCATCCAGCCACAGGAAAGAACACATCAGTATGAAAAAGAGAGCCTTTTCCTCCAGCAGAGTTCCTCCAGCATTCTCTACTGACTAGCATAGTACTGTCCAGCTGGAGAAGGGGAAATGTTCATAGTATGAGGTCCAGTATCAACAAAGCAAAGCAGAGATGGATGGTTTTGGAGCTGAGAGACAAAAAATATTATGCTGGCATGATATTATTCCTAATAAGAAAAAAATATAAATATGACTACCCTCAGAGAATATTTGCCAACTTTTTTTTAATTGAAGTATAGTGGATTTACAATGTTGTGTTAATTTCTGGTGTATAGCATAGTGATTCAGTTATATATATATATATTCCTTTTCATTATAGACTATTACAAGGCATTGAATATAGTTTCCTGTACTATACAGTAGGACCTTGTTATCTATTTTAGTTAATAACTGCAAATTCCAAACTCCCAATTTATCCTTCCCCACCCCCTTCCTCCCCATAACCATGTTTGTTTTCTATGTCTGTGAGTCTGTTTCTGTTTTATAAATAAGTTCATTTGTCTCATTTTTTAAAGTCCACATATAAATGCTATCATATAGCATTTGTCTTTCTCTGCCTGACTTACTTCACTTAGTATGATAATCTCTAGGCTTATCCACATTGCCGCAAAATGGCATTATTTCATTTTTTATGGCTGAATAATTTTCCACTGTGGAAAAATATTCTATTTTTATCACTGGGTAATATCCCAATATTTCACATTTTCTTTATCCAGTTATCTGTCAATGGAGATTTAGGTTGCTTCCATGACTTGGCTGTTGTAAAAAGTGCTGATGTGAAAATTAGGGTGCATGTACCTTTATAAAAATTTGAGTTTTCTCCAAATACATGCCCTAGAGTGGGATTGCTAGATCATAGGGTAATTCTATTTTTTTTAGCTTTTAAGGAAAGTCTGTACTATTTTCCATAATGACTACAACAAACGACATCCCCACCAACAATGTAGGAGGGTTTCCTTGTTTCCACACCCCCTCCAGCATTTATCATTTGTGGACTTTTTAATGATGGCCATTCTGACTGATGTGAGGTGATACCTCATTGAAGTTTTGATCTGCATTTCTCTGTTAATTAGCAATATGGAGCAGTTTTTCATGTGCTTATCGGCAATTTGTATGTCTTAACTGGAGAAATGATTATTTAGGTCTTCTGCCCATTTTTGGAATGGGTTATTTGGGTTTTTTTTTTTTTCTTGTTGTTGTTATTAAGTTGTATGAGCTGTTTGTATATTCTGGAAATTAAGCCCTTGTCAGTTGCATCATTTGCAAATACTTTCTCCTATTCCATAGGCTGTCTTTTCCTTTCATTTATAATCTCCTTTGCTATGCAAAAGTTTATAAGCTTGATTAGGTACCACTTGTTTAGTTTTGCTTTTATCTCTATTGCCTTGGTAGGCTGACCAGGAGAACACTGCTGTGATTATATAAGAGAACGTTTTGCCTGTATTCCTTTCTAGGAGGTTTATGGTGTCTTGTCTTATGTTGAAGTCTTTAAGCCATTTTGAGTCTATTTTTTGCCAATTCTTAGATTGGCAAATATAGATAGTGAACTAGAGAGAGAACAGACAGATAAATTTAGATGAGAAATAAATACAAACATTTGGCAACAAACTTTATGGAAGACTGTGGGGAAATGGGCACTCACATACACTGCCAGGGGAAAACTATAATATTAGCAAAGTTGCACATTAAATTTCCCTTTGACCTAACAATCCCACTTCTAGGAGCCCACTCACGTGATGTGCTGGTAAAAGTAGGAAAAAGCATATGCACTAGGCTATTTATTGTTGCATTATTTTCTTCCAATAGCAAAAGATCAGAACCAACTCAAATGTCTATCAACAGGATGCTTGATAATTAGGCAATGGTACAGCCACACAATGGGTTACTACGAAGCTGGAGATATGAGAGAATATCTATTTTAAATCAAGTTTGACTTGAAAACAAATTTTATTAATAAGAAAGTATGTAAATGTTATTAGAAATTAATTTTTCATCATAAAATGAGATTTGAGAATAAAATTAAAGAAGCTAGATTAGAAAACAAGATTCAACTATATACTGTCTAAAAGATTTCCTTAAGGACGCACACAGGCTAAATGTGAATAAATGGAAAAGTATTACAAAGATTTTTTATTAGCTTCTTTGATTTTATTTTTAATGTTTTCTTTTTGGATAAAAATTTATCTCAGGTCAAAAAGAATTTCCAAATTAAGTGGCTTTTTAAAAAATTGTGTAAGAAGTAAGATTCTTAAAACCACTAATTTCCCTTTTTCTTTATACAATGGAGAGCTGAAACAAATTTATATGCCATCTCTTGAAATTAAAAAAGAATTAAAGCATGTAATCATGTTTTTGACATTTGAATCTTATCTTTCTTTCCTCCTGTTTTCTTTGTGAATATATACCAGGGGTAAAAAAAATGGAATTTTCTGGAAAGCTGCCTTAGATCTCTTCCTGGGTAGGAGTCTTTGCCTTATGAGTGGCAGTCTTCTTGCCCTTCTTATCAAAGGAGACGCAGCATGAGCACCGTACTCAGACAGAAGAGTGTTTTCATTCTGAAACCATTAATGCTAAGTTGTGTGTCCTGGAAAAGTTAAACAATTCTCACTCATTCACTTAACCTATAAACCAATGAGTCATTCACTTCATCTGAAGCCAGAGGCAATACTGTTATCATCAGAAGACTCAGTTGATCACATGTGGAAAGTACCCCAAAAAGTCTCTGGTGAATAAGTGTTCCTTAAAAAAAATAGTAAATTAGTTTCATGGAGTCCCACTCATTCCTTTTCCTGCCCACCAAATCAGCCTCTCAAAAAAGATCAATCTCACTAGTTTTTGTTATGTGAAGTTTCAGTCCCTCATGACAGATTCTCTCAGGTTAAAACAGAATTTAACTTAAATGTCCATCAACAGATGACTGGATGAAGAAGTTGTGGTATATTTATACAATGGTATACCGCTCAGCCATAAAAAATGATAAAATATTGCCATTTGCAGCAACATGGATGGACCTGGAGAGTGTCATTCTAAGTGAAGTAAGCCAGAAATAGAAAGAAAAATACCATATGATATCACTCATATGTGGACTCTAAAATATATATATATATATATATATATATATATATATATATATATATATATATATACACACACACATATATATGTATAAACTATGAACTCATCTACAAAACAGAAATAGACTTGCAGACATAGTAAACAATCTTATGGTTACTGGGGAAAAGGGGTGGGAGGGGATAAATTGGGGAGTTTGAGATTTACATATGTTAGCCACTATATATAAAAATAGATTTTTAAAAAGTTTCTTCTGTATAACACAGGGAACTATGCTCAATATCTTGTAATAAACTTTAATGAAAAAAATATGAAAACAAATGTATGTACGTATATGCATGACTGGGACATTGTGCTGTACACCAGAAATTGATGCATTGTAATTGACTGTATTTCAATTAAAAAAATATAGTTTAAATATGGCTACTCTATATAACATGGGAAGTATCATCATACTCTGAAAAAACTTCAGGCATCAGCAACCAGACCTTTCTAAATTGCCACCAAAATCACACCATGAAGGCAGCTTTGGGCTTGTGAAAATAATGCATGCAGCACTCATTACTGACTCCACCATCACAACTAGAAGGGAGAAAAGAATTCCCTTCTTTTACCATTAAAATTGAAGAAAATGAGAGTGAAATTCCTTAGGGGATGACAATTCATCAAATCCTTGAGTCTCCTGTGAGTGCAGAAGTCATTGCATCACATTTTCTCTGGGGATGATTTGTGACTATGAAGTTTAAATGCCTCCCACAAACAGAAGCAAAGGTGGGATGGGCAAGTGGGTCAGAGACAACTACTAGAGTGATTGACTGTCTTTGGATTCTTCTCAGAATATTTGTTCAGCACAGCACATTAAGAGAAGAGGAGACATTCGACCTCTCCCTAAAGGTGAAAAACAAAATCAGTATTTGGGCCAGAAAGAGAAAGAAACATGATCTTCTGGCAGTGGAGCATTATTCTACCCAGTGCTCATTTGGGCATGGATTTCCCTGGCACCAGGCTCATACCATCTTAAAATTTCAAAAACAGTCGTTGACCATGGGTTTGGCTTTTGGGTGTCTCATTATAAGTCAGAATTCAAAAATTGCTAGAATTGGAAATTATTATAGAGTGTTCATTGCCCCATTCATTTCACAGACAAGGAAGCTTCATCTCACATAGCAGTTCATCAAGTTGGAACAACTAATTTGTAGGAAAAATGGTACTATAATCAGGATTCCACACTCTTCTAACCCCAGTATTATTCTCATATAAACATGCAAAAGCAGATAATATGTAGAAATCTAAAATATATTTGCCTATGTTTGCTTCTGTAAGACAATGCTTTTGCTGGTCTTTCTAAAATATTAGAGTTTATTATTAACCATGGAATATGTTTCTTTACTCACTGACCATTTCCTCAAGAGTCAGATCAGTTGAACTTTAGTTACATGAGACTAAAAAGAAAAATACAGACATTTTCTTTTCTCTTCTTTTGTCTTAGCCAGCTTTGATTTTGAATTTTATAGCCTCATCACTACTTGTTTTATTATTCAATGGAAATGCTATAGAATTAAGGTCATACCTTTCCTGAAGGTTAAGACAGTCCATGATATATCACATTTATGAAATAAGCATTGAATCTTTTTATTTCAGGGAGTCATGAGTACACACTCATCTAATGAATTAAATCACCTTCACTTACACACAACTGCCAAACGTATTAGGCACTTAACACAAGTTACTAAATTCACACCATATGTATATATGTGTTCATGTGTGTGTATATATTGATAATAAATATGTATATATAATATAACCATTTTGCATAAAGTTATTAATCTCATTTAACAAATGAAAAAACCAAGACTCCAAGAAGGTAAGTAGTGTGCTAGAAATTAATAGCAGAAAGTAGCAAAACCTGGATTTGTCTGTTCACTATGAGAAAACAAGCTGGGTACTTTATGATTGGTGAAGCACCTTCTCACACCCTTCCTCACTTAACTGGAATATTGAATCTACAAGGGAGGAAAGAATGGTTTTTGAATCACATTTTCCAATTGAGTGGAATTGCTCAGCCCTGGATCAGTCCTAACTCCCCAGGCTGTGTTCTTACCAGGCATCTCACCCTCCTCTAACTGCTACAGCCAGGGATCACCCTTGTATTTTGAATCTTGATGTCTAGGTCTATTTCCTCATTTATGAAATTATGAATCTGGACTAAAGGAATACTTCCAGTGTCAACAACAGGATTATTTTCCTTCTTGCTAAAGTGGAAGCACAAGTTGAGAGGGGAAGGACTATGGTAGATCCTTTTTATATTTTTCATGGTGAGTTATTTTTATATTCCTATGTGAAGCAGTTGGATGGTGGGGATGAACACAGTGCTATAGATGAAATTGGCAGGTTCTGGTTCCACTGCTGGTTCTGCAACTAACTCACTGTGTGACTTCATGAGTTATCTCAGCCCAAGTTCTTGTTTCCTCATTAATATAACCTATGAAATAATGTATGCAATCACATGTGGTAAGAATGAGCTGAAATGAAGTTGAGATAGGTAGTTTGTTCTTTTCTAACAGTTTTATTGCGGTATACCTGATGTACAATACATAGTTTATATTTAAAGTATAAAATTTAATATATTTTAATACATATATATGCCCATGAAACCATCATCATAATCAACATAGTAAGCTAATCCACCTTCCCTCAAAGTTTCCTAATGCCCCTTGGTAGTCTCTCCTTCCTGCTCCTTTTCCCACACACCTGTACCCTGGCAGTCACTGATCTATTTGTCACTATTGACTAGCATGCGGTTTCTAGACTTTTAGAAATGAAATCATATAAGGTACTCCTGTTTTGAGTTTCATCCCTTGTGTTGCAAGTATCAACTGTCAAGAGGTTTCCAAAGTGTTTGCACTATTTTACATTCCCACCAACAAGGATGAAATTTTCAGTCCTTCCATTTCCTTGTCAACGTTCAGGATGACCCACATGTTTTTAATTTTAACCATTCTAACAAACGTGTAGGAATATCTCAGTTAGCAATAACCATTCTAATAAAAGTGTAGCAATAAATTTAATTTGTGTGCTCCTAATATGAATGATTAGAGCATTTTCATACATTTATTAGTCATTCATACATCTTCTTTGGTGGAGGGTCTGTTTAAACATTTGGCCCATTCTTTTGGGGTTATTTTCTTATTATTAAATTTAAAATTTTTCCTATATTGTGGGTACAAGTTCTTTATGAGAACTGTATTTTTTCAAATAATTTTCCCAAGTTTTGTTTTTTCATTCTCTGTTTCCTAATTGACCTAAGGTATGATGGAATGATGCACACATTCACAATATATTAAAAAAGAATTGAATAGGGATAAATATAAGTACTTTACAAATTATAAACTTTCAGACAAATGTATGGTTTTGATTATCCACTTTTAGAGCAGCTTCTCTGTTGCAGGTGCTTGTGTTCTGTGCAGAAACTTAAGGATGGGGGCACCACTATCAATCATCCCAGGATTTAAGATAGCCACGCCCCCATGAAAGATGCATTATACTACTCTGCTTTCTTGTCTTAAGCAGTAAGCCAATTAGAGAAGACACAGCATGACTTCTTCTTTCAGGTTTAGGTAGAGGATGCTACTTATTTCTAACTTACTCCATGTTTGGGTTTGGTTTGATTGGGTTTGGTTTGGTTTTGCCCACTTCCTTCTTAGAATTCTTCAATGGACCAGATATCCCTCCAATCAAAGAGAAAAGAAGTTTACCAAATCCATGCTTCTCTTGCCCACAGAGTTGGATAACACTTTCTCTATTTCTCCTGAGACAGGGACCCTTGAGTCTTAACCCCAAACTGAGCTGTGCAATGATCTGTTGGCTAGGCAGTAAGATTGTCCAAAGACACAGCTGTGTCTTCACCCTGATTATGCTTCAGGCCAAACTTCTGGGTGTTTCTAAAGATCAGGGAAACCAGAGATTAATTCTGTGTCCATGCATAAAAGGCAAGGCAGAAAAAAGGACAGACACAAAAATAAAGATATATCAACTCCATCAAATCACACATTCACAGAAGACAATGAAGTGAAGCAGAGTCTATACTCAGACAGACCCAGCTCAGCTGTTTATTGGCTGTTGACTGTGCTAAAGTTACTTAGTATCTAGCCTTGTTCATTTCAGATATAAGATGGAGATAATGCTGGCATTTACTTAATAGATTTATAGTGAGGATGAAATTATATAATGTGTGAAAGCACTAAAAATTCTGGCATATAGTTCACATTCAGTTAATTCCTGGTTTTTTAAAAATTATTATTATTCACTACTCTTTGTAATATTTCTCACCCTCTGCTCCAAGTATTTCTCTTTCTGTGTGTGTGTGAATATGTGTGTGAGTGATATGTTACATGTTAAGACCCCTGTGTCTTTCCTTTTTTATGTGTGCCTATCTGCAGTGAGAGTTAATGTTTATCCATTATCTGCTTTGTTTTAGAAAGAAGAAAGAAGACACTCAAAACTGTTATTCTTTACTAATTAATTATAGAGATAATTGCACAGATCAGGTCAAACATTTGGTCCCATGTGATAAATGACAACAGGGCACCAATTTCTTCAGAGAAATTGCTTATTTGACTGGATTGCTGGAGAAGACAAATGACCATCACTCTTATCAAAGTCATTTGAGTTACCCTATGGGTCACAGAATCTAATTACTGGGAAGCTTTTTAAGAGTCACCCCGAATGATAAAGCAAACCGAGGCACACATAAAATTGGAAAGATGGATAAAGAAAACCACTCACACGTGACTGAGTTTATCTTTATGGGCATCACTCAAGACCCTCAGCTGCAGATCATCTTCTTTGTGGTCTTCCTCTTGGTCCACCTGGTCAAAGTAGTGGGGAATGTTGGTATGATTACCCTGATCATAACAGACACTCAGCTTCACACACCCATGTGCTTCGTCCTCTGCAACCTCTCCTTTATCAACCCGGGCTGCTCCTCAGCCATTGCCCCCAGGACGCTGGCTGACTTCCTACCAAAGCACAGAATCATCTCCTTCTCCAGCTGTGCCACCCCGTTAGCTTTCTTTCTAGGTTTTGTGGATGCTGAGTGTTATGTCCTGGCTGCCATGGCCTATTACCGTTTCGTGGCCATCTGTCAACCCGTCCACTACAGCACTTTCATGTCCAAGCGAGTCTGCTTGGCTCTTCATGCTGGGTTCCTACCTGGCTGGTCTGGTGAGTTTAGTCACCCACACTTCCCTCACCTTCAGTTTGAGTTACTGTGGTTCCAGTATCATCAACCGCTTCTGCAAAATCCCACCTCTTGTAGCCCTCTCTTGCTCAGACACCTACATCAGCGAGATCTTGCTTTTCAGTCTGTGTGGCTTCATTGAATTCAGCACCGTCCTCATCACCTTCATCTCCTATGCCTTCATCCTCATCGCCATCATCAGAATGCGCTCCGCTGAAGGAGACCTGTGGGTCTCACCTCACTGGCATCACACTTTTTTATGGCACAGTCATGTTCATGTACCTGAGGCCAACATCCAGCTACTTCCTGGATCAAGACAAGTGGGCCTCTGTGTTCTACACTGTTATCATCCCCATGTTGAATCCTTTGATCTACAGTTTATGAAACAAGGATGTGAAAGCTGCTTTCAAAAAACTAATTAGAAAAAAACCTCAATAAAACAAAAAAGGGGAAAATCTGTTATTGCCACATGTAAAAAATAGTGGTAGATAGGTGGTGGCAGAAGGTGGAAAATGCAAATAACTTTCCAATAAACACTACTCAATGTACCAGCTACCTGCTTCATCAACCTTATTTTTTTTTTAACTGAGGTAGAGTTGATTTATCATATTGCATAATTTTTAAGTATACTGCATAGTGATTCAAAAATTTTAAAGGTTATACTTCATTTATAGTTATTATAAAATGTTGGCTATATTCCTTGTGTTGTGCAATATGTCCTTATAGCTTCTTACTCTGCTTTGTTACATTCATTAGTTGTATTTTTAGATTCCACATATAAGTGATATCATACAGTCTTTGCCTTTCTCTGTCTGACTTATTTCACTAAGCATAACACCCTGCAAGTCAATCTTAAATTCTGGAGGGTTTTCAGGAAACTTTAACTCTATGGTGTGAAGAAAATATAAATTAGTATTTCTGAAAGTCATGCTGAGCAAGATGTATTAGTTAAGTTTTATTTTTAAATTAAAATTGGCTCACGTGTTGATAAGAAATGGAGACAAGACTTGAAAAGGGCATTAGGTAGCTAATCACTCTAAAGCATATTTGTTTTCAGGGTCATGAGGAATGACAGACACAAATGTTGAAAAGATATTTACTATGAAAGGGAGTCAGAGAAAATTTAATTAAACACTTGGGAATGGGGCTGGTGTGAGTGGTGACTTAATGTATCCCAGAATCCTATCACTCATGTATTCAGCAAAAATTTACAAATGCTAGATTTGTGCCTCCAGAGGACACAAACTTAAGACACACCTGTGCCAACGACAGGAATTCGATGTGCTTCCAGTTACTCTGTTATCTCTCAGAAGCTGCTGCCACCAATACAATCAGGAGACATGCAAAGCCCAAGAATAACAGCTGAGATTAGGCTCTGCTAACTAAGTGTGTGAGTATTGACAGCATCCTTTTTTTTCTGTCCTCAGTTTTCCCTTATGTCAGGTGGTTGGTTCCACCTAATAATCACTGGACCCTTTGGTCTATTCAAAAGGGGTGGGCATCTCATTTTTGTCCACCTCGCATACTGACCTCCTCCCAGCCCTCAGGGAAGCCCTAGGATTCTAGGACTGTGGAACTTTTTGTAAGAAAGATATAGTTTAGATCCATCCCTAAGGCTAATTTTAGCAAGACTGTAATGTCTACAGGACTGATTGTCCTGATCAATCCCCAATCTCCCCTATGCCTTTCTCTCCCCCTCTTCTAATCTCAATTAAACCCTAGCCTTTTCTATGGCAGCTAAGCATCTTCATGCTTTCCACCATCATCCCCAGGCCCTTCTCAAAGCATAGTTTTGTTAACCCTGATGTATCAATGACAACAGAGGAGGACATAACTCCTCTTTGCATGGTCTCAAGGCTATAAATCTTGAATTAAAAAACAGGACTGCCAGGTATCAGCAGCAGGTAAAGGCAGCAGACTGAGATCTGAGGAGAGCTAAGGTTTTCTCAGATGTGCTGAAAGTCCATCACACCATCTGTTTCAAATACTGACATTTAATAATGTTTTTGTCTCAGCCTTTCCTCTCGTGCAGTATAGTCAAGGGTCAGGGAAATGCAGTGGCTGCCCTGAAGTATAAGAGCAACCTCATTCATCATGAAAGGTACTAAAGAGTTTTAGAGATAAAAGACTCAGGATTCACCACACTTTCTAGTGGGTGTCATTATATATGAGTTGAAATTGACCTGGTTCAAAATCACTCAGTCATATTATGAATTCCTAAAAACATCCCTGATGTCACATTATGGAGAAAGTAAAGGGCTTAATAGACAGGTGTGGAGTGGGCAGTCCTGAAATAGTCCAGAGATTTAGTCTTCAGGTTTTCAGGTTTTTTAAAAATATAATCCAATGTGTAAATCTATATGCTGTGTGAAAAACAAAAAATTAGGGTAGGACTTTCCTTTTTCATTAACTACAAGCCAAGTAGTCTATGTCCTAATTGAAAGGGCAGTTGCCTCAGGATAAGGAAGATCTTTGAATCCCACTTCTGTATCTCTACTCACTGACCTCGTTGCTAAAGGACTATTTTTTTTTCCTTAATTTATTGTTGTATCCAGTCAATAAACAAAACACTTTAAATCTGTTTAGGTTCTTACCACAATCATTAGATATAGGTATTATTCTCATTTTAAAGATGATAAAACTGACATAGAAAAGTTAACAACAAACTTGTCAAAGTTAAGTAGTAAAACCAAAAACTGACCCAGGGGCTGCACTCTCCACTCTGACTTATGACAAAACTCAGGCTTTGGACTATTTAGAAAGAAGCCCTCACTCAGATTCTGCTCTCTCTTTCTGTAGGACCTTGGGCAAGTTACTTAATCTCTATAAGCCTAAATTTCATCTTACAAATGGGAATAACTTACTTTTTAACATTTTTCAAATGATATGCTGTAATCCTTGTAAAGAATCTGTCACATAAGAGACATTTAATAAACAGTAGCTCCTTCTATTTTTCCTTCATTTACATCTTAACTATCTGTCATCTTGGGTCAATGTGTTGTCATAAAATGAGGAAGCTTTTTTTTCCCCATGTAATTGGTTTTAGAAGCACAAATATCAACTTAAAATGACAAGAGAAAAATGGATGGAAGTTGGATCACGTTAGTCTTTGTCCCAGTCCTGCCAGTAATCATGTCGGATAAGTCCCATAATGTCTCTGTACTTTAATCTATTCATCAATGAAATAAGGGCTATTATTTACACCTCATCTGTCCTTTTGGTTTGCTCAAATAAGCGGTAAATAAATGTCTGATGTTTGAAAAGGCCTGAATTCTCCTTTATACATTAAAAACTTTAGCCAGTACTAAAAACATAGCAAAAGTAGACATTTCAATCATACTATCTATAAATAGACTGCAAAAATCTTATGAACTGCTGTTTTCTCTAATCAGAAATGAGTTGGTAACTACTGTACTAGGAGTTATAAAAGGCAAAAATTAGTGCAGATGTGGTTAAGATGGAAGGGATCAGAATGAGAAAAACCTGAAATTAAATTCTGCTTCTTCCACACTCAAGAAAAATCTCAGGTGACATTTTTTTAAACAATCTGTGTTTAAGACTTAAGACTTGGTGTGTAGATGTGTAGATGTAGATGTAGATATCGATGCATATATAGATGTTCTGACTTTACTGAGTTGACATGCATAGGGAGATAAATTAAATGCAAATATCCTGTATTACAGGAAAACAAATCAATAAATACAAGAAGAGAACTGCAGACAAACTGCTGTGGGCAGTCTCACCTGAAAGGCAGCACCTCCTCTTGGGAGATCAGGGAACTTTATGGAGGAGGGGGCATGTGAGTTGTTTTTGAAGAAAGATCCAGAAATTAAACAGGAAAGCAAACCAATAGGGAATGCCAGAAGGAAGAAACATAGTGAAGAAAGGTACAGAGGCTGGAAACCATGGGACTGTTCCATGGGGCATTTTGGCCAGCTGTCCAGTGGGAAAGTTTGATGGTGAAGCTGGAATGCAGCTCAAGATCTGGCACCAATTTAAGGACAAGGGAATTTGTAACTTGGGGAGGAGGGAGTTTATCACTCATGAATTCTGGAGACAATTCCTCTTTGCTCCCTGAAGTCCTTTCACATATCCATCCACAGAAAGACCTTTGGAGAAACCAGTGTAGCAACACAGCCTTTAGGTGGGTAAATCCAAGTAGACATTGGCTACTTCAGATAGGTTTAGTGGCATAAGATTGTGTGCTTTTCTTAATAAAACTTGAATAAAACTCTTACCTTTAGCCATAATTACGTGTGGTCTTCTCCCAGGGGAGGAATGTAAGCTGAAGTCTCTCCCTTCAATTTCTGCCATAGAGAGGCTACCTGGAATAATTAGGGTCTAAGATTCCTTGTCCTATTCCACAGTTACCCCTATTCCCTAACACAGAAGCTATAAAATTGCCAAAGTCCTTTGCTTGGCACTCCAAGTCCTCTTCCTTAAACACTGCATGGTATTATTTCTCCCTGATCTCTTTGTGCAACAAATCCTCCTATAAAACTATTTCTTGAATGGTCTTGACATTTTTCTACCTCTGTATTTTTACCAGTTCTCTCCTCTTTCTCCTCCCTGCTTCCCTGATTATCCCAACTCCATGTCTCAGAACATCCAAACTTGGCTCTTCCTTCAAGGACCAGCTAAATACTACTCCTCCAGTTGCCCTCTTTCTCTGACCTACTGGGCTGGTAAAAAAAACTTACTCTTCTGAACAGCAAAATCATTTCATTTGTAACTTTCTTGTGATTGTGTGTGGATGTTATAGTTATGCACATACACGTGTAAATGCCTAAAATGCAGACACTGTGTGAGATGTACCTGGGTGTCCCTCTCACAACAATGAACACTTAAAGAATGTTTATGAAAAGAAAGGAGTGAGATGAAATGTTTGGTGTCTAGATTGCTTCAAATAACCAGACACCAAAAATGTGCAACCAGTGAGGGGCTTTGGAAGCTTGTGTGTTGGTATCTGTGTGTTTAGCTCTGTTAGGGCAAAGTTAGTGAGAATAATGAGCCTTGTTCTGGAGACTGGAATGGGAGCCCATGATGAAATCAACACCATGAATGCCATCCATAGATGACATCTGAAATTCTACATTTTCAGCTTCATCTTAGTCATTTCCTTCCACACCCCACCTCCCAGAAGTTCAAGTTATGTGGAACTCAAGTACACCTTAAACTTCCTCCCTTTGCATACTTTTGCTTATATGAGTCTATGCTTCAAACACCACTAAACCACCTAGAAAACACGTTCTTCTGCTTTATGTCACAAATCAACCATCACTTCTTCTAGAAATCATTCCTGAACTCACTTTCCAGGTTTTCCCATCTGTAAAATGATACCAGTAATGCCTACAACATGGGGTTTCTGTGAGAACTAAGCAACAGAGTGTTACCATGGCCAATGGCCCCCTTGCTTAGGAGTTTTTGCTCATTGTCCTGGGATAAGTATCAACAGTGCTACATTTCACTCTCAAAAGTGCTCTAATCCAGATATTAAAATATGAGAAAATCCTAAGGCATGTATTCAAGCGCTTTGGGGCTTAATTAATGGCAGCTGTCCTTTGGGCTAGATTCACACGTAAATCCGCTATAACATTAAAACATATGCCCCTTATGAGTATGATAACTCACTTCTGCTGAGCCCTAGTCCAGTGTTCTGTAAAACAGGGAAGTGTGCAACATGGTAGAAAGTGGCAGGCACAACTTGAACTGGGGAAGTGATTAGGGAAGCTTTGTAAGTGTCTGGCCCATGGCCGTGTTCAGTCTGATGTTTTGATTAGTCAGGACTTAGACGGTGTTGTGCTGTGAAGCACTTGATGGAAGACTCACATGGCCTGTGACTGTGGTGAGCTGATTCACAGCAAGTTCAAATAGCCTAAAAAGGCACTATTATAGGAATAAATGAAGACAAGAGGTAAAACAGATGATAGCAAAGAAGCAGTTCAGCTTTCAGATTATGCTGGAAGAATGGTACTAATGAGAAATAATTAGCTTCACTGGGACTTCCTTCCTTTTCAATATTTTACAATCCTCATACTTACTAACTGGAATGCTGAATTAGTGTTTTTCACTTTAAAGGGAAAGACACCCATTAGAAAAGCTGGTAACATAATGTATGGTTGTAGTGTTTTTCATATCCTCTATACCTACAATGATGAGATTACAACGTTTCAATATTGCATTATTGTCCTTAAAATTAATCAGCCATGTCCAAAAAGTGAAAGCAACTTCTGAAGAAATTCTGACAGGTTTATAATATATAAACTTTATCATCAATTCATAATAACTCTATTCTAGAGAGGATAGAGATGTCTAGATAAAGATAGATGATTGATTGCTTGCTTTTTACATTTTAAGTCAATTCTAAACCAGTGATGTCTACATTACTTATTTCATTAAGGAGACTTCATTTATGTATTTGCAGATTGTATACAACCTTTGTATGCAGTTAGAAGAAATGGTGGCATTTAATTGTTGGATATCTGCAAAAGGGGAAATATACTTTTTATTTTATCTAAATCATGAAATAAACAAGTGAGAAAATTTTAGGAATTGCTTATGTCTAATGTAATAATTTAGTCAAAGGCCATATTTAAGCTTATTAAGTAGACTAATATGAAGTTATATTTTGCTATTCTCTTAATTTGAAGAATAACTCTTTACTAAAGGTACCACTGGTTGAAAAGCTTCAAAACAGAGGAAATATTTCTTTCCACCCATTTGTGACACATAAATGTATATCTGTCTCCCACACAGCATCCAGGAAAACCTCTCAAAAACATAAGTGGTATCATACCACCCTTCTTTATAACACTTACACTTTGCTGAGAGTACATCCCTGGTCCTGACCATAAGCAGCTTTGTCCTGCATGGTCCGTCTCCTGTCTGCCTCTCCAGCCACATCTCCTGTTTCTCAAGAGTTTCCTTTATTCCCTCAAATGAACAAACCATCTCACAGTTCCAGTCTTTGTCCACAACCATGCTCCAAACAGAAGCTCTTCTCGATCTGACTCCTACCTCTCCTTCCTTTGTGTGCAGCTTCCTCAGAGAAGATCATCCTTCCTATTATTGTATGTCACCACACCTTGATAATCATGTCCCTTAATCCATTTATCACAATTTGTCAATGGAAGTGTGTATAGTATATGTATATTACAAATATCTATATATGAAGGAGTTATTTCTATTTTATTTAAAGTTCTATTCTATAGCCCTTAAACAATGTGTAGTGAATGAATTAGTTAATCTATTAATACTTGACCAAATCTTCCACTTCTGATCATTGCTATCCCCTGTCCATACAATCAGCCTAAGACCACCAGGAATAAGCCTACAGTCACATAAAATCAGATTTATTGATCCATTGCAAAGAAAAATACCACATACTAGGATTTGGGGGGAAGGGTGGAGTTAAGATAAAATTTAAATGAAGCAACATTTTGAGAGATTCATTGCAAAGCAGGGCTATATATAAAGGGGTCAAAATTAGGTTTAAACCACAAAGTAGATGCAGGGTCCTGTCTCCTTGGAAACTACAAAACTAAGATCGATGCAGAATGTTGCAACCAAAGACCCTTATGTGAAGTTCTGCACCTGAGTTGAATGTTGAGAATGCTTCTCCCCGCCAAAGTGTTTTACATCCTTCAGGCAGGAGTAAGATGTTTCTTCTTACTGATATAATTTGAAGCAATTAATTTCAGAGAGTCTGTGATTTTAGAGAACCAAGATTTCTCAAGGAGTGAGAAATTAGTAGTCACTCAATAAAGGATGTTGTTCTGAAAGTTATGGTTTGCCCTTAGGGGAGACATGTTTCTTGTTGAGTCTGCAGCTGGAACCAAGTGTCTTTGATGAATGATAGGGCAGATGCTAACTGTCCCAGCTATTTTATATTCTATCATTTCATATTGGAAAGTCCATTATCTTAGGTTAACAGTTAACCTCAGTGTCACACTAAGAGCTGTCATGTCCTCTGTTTCACAACAGCTCTCCTTAAAGCTCCTTTTACATCTTGGTTCCTTAGACTGTAGATCAAGGGTTTGAGCATGGGTGTGACCACAGTATAGAACACCGCAATGATCTTGCCCCCAGCCCTGGAGGACTTTGACTGGGGTCTCGTGTACATGAAGATGGCAGTTCCATAGAATAAGGCCACCACTGTCAGATGAGAAGCACAGGTGGATAGTGCCTTGTGCCTTCCAGAGGCTGATCGCATCCTGAGGACTGATAGAAGGATTCTGGCATAGGAAACAACAATGAGGAGGAAAGGAATGAAGACAATGATGACACTGAAGATAAAGACAACCATCTCAGTAACTGAGGTGTCAGTGCAAGCCAACCTCAGGATGGAAGGAACTTCACAAAAAAAGTGATTCAGGACATCGGGCCCACAGTAGGGCAAACTCAAAGTGAGGATGTTGATGACCATGGAACTCAGGAAACTACTGGACCAAGAAATGGCTGCCAACTGGATGCAGGTGCTCTGGCCCATAATGAGAGTATAATGAAGGGGATGACAAATAGCTACATATCTGTCATAAGCCATGACACCAAGAAGAACACACTCAGTCATCCCAAAGGAGAGGGAGAAGAACATCTGAGTAGCACAGCTGGAGAAGTGGATGGTCCTTTTCCCCACCATGTTGGAAAGCATTTGTGGGACATTGGTGGATGTATAGCAGATGTCCAGAAAGGATAAATTAGTGAGGAAGAAGTACATGGGGGTTTGGAGAAATGGTTCTATCTGGATAATAATGATAATAATAACATTCCCCACCACCGTTAACAAATAGAAGAACAGTAACATAATAAAAAGAATGAGCCTTATCGTTGGCTGAGATGAGAGCCCCAGTAACACAAATTCAGTCACAGTGAAGTTTGTTTTTATCAGATTCATTTGTTGGTCACCTCCCTCTCATAGAACCATTCACTCACCTAAAGAAAAAAAATCAACTGCCCTATACGTCACAGTGCTGAAAATTCAAGATAAAAATAAGATAGCGAGGAGATTATATCATGAGTATCTGAGTTGTACTACAAGCAGAAAGCTTTCTCTCTGCTATTGAAGGGATATTCCAAAAGAATATTCAAACTCAAACACTGATTAAATTAAACAGATATTCTAGTCTTTACTCTGAGGGGAGGCCCTCTTGGCTGCTCATAATCTTTTCAAATCATATGCATTCTTCAAAGCCTTGCTCACGCTCACCTATTCAGAAAGATCTGATTATGTCTTTGTTCTACACCCAACACAGAACAACTCAAGTAAAAGCCAAAAAAGACACTGTTTGATGTGCTGTTCACGAACCTAAAAATAAAGGCCAGAACATCGGCTTGCACTTCTGTATCACCCTGATGCAACTTTCTACTTTCTAGTGTTTAGACATCCTGAAGCCCTAAGAACAAAGACTGTGGACACCAACAACAAAACCCATGAAAGGTCACCCTAACTGCCAATTCTTCCAGCTTCACCACTTCCATGCAATGGGGGTCTTTGATGGGTTTATTATATTTACAATAAGAATAATGATGGAACCATTTTTTGAGGATTAAATTGAATAGTGTGTATAAAGAATTTAAGGCAATGCTTACACATAGGAAACAACCCACAAATAACAACTATTATTATAGCCCTAGTAACACACAGTATTCCTACCCTTAGCCAGAATTCACTTCTTTGATAAAAACCAATTCAGAGAAAAAAGATTATTAAAAAAGATCCAGACAAGTTACCAGGTCTAGTCACTGAGCACGTCTTAGCCCCCGCCTTGTGACTGCTTATTGAGTTTAGGGGCAGAGTTAACGTGTTTGGTTAACTGGCTTTCAGCAGATGAAAGCAGGACGTTAGAAGGACATGGGGTGAGGAAGAGTCCTGGAGGCAGGCAGAGCTGTAAGGGCAAAATGAAGCTGCTGATCTTTCATCCATTCATTTGTCCATTCTTTTTTCTTTCTTTCTTCTTTTTATAAACTATATTTTTGGTAATCTAGTATGTACCATATGCTGAGCCTGTTCTATTAAACACAACAGACATTTTGATACTCTCATAAAACCTCACAGTCCAGTGGGAAGCTGAGATGAAGGAAGCATTCTGATTCCTGAAGGAACAGGGACTCATGAAGAAGACATTTGAAGAACCAAGTAGATGCAGGTCATGAAAAAGACTACTTCATGCAAAGCATCATTTTTCAAATACTATTAATTTGCATATAATATATTTTAGACAGCTTCCTTATCTTTTGACTTAAACAGGGATTTTTGAATCAAATAAATCATGAACTGGTAAACTAAGTGATCTAAAATATGAAGTCCAGGAGTAAAGGAGGAATGAGCCTGGAGACAGGAGAGAGGAGTTAAGTCACAGTCCTGTTTACACCAAGGGTAGGAAGGAAGGGTGGTTACAGAACTCCCTTCCAGGCCCTCCAAACAATGGTTAGAAAGTCCTGCTGAAAATAAACTGTTTCAGTAATGTTTAGGGGTGATTATGATGACAGCAAAGGACATCCACAGTGAGTTTCTGAGTTGACAACAAGGCGGCACACCATCAGATCATGGGACTAGTGGGGAAGCACGCAGAATCTGGAGAGCTGAAATCACATGCCTAGTTCCACCACATGCCAGCTGGGAGGCTTTCCTTGCACAAGTCACATGGCCAGTCTGTGCTTAATTTTCTTTATCTGCAGGAAAGGGGCAAGAGTGACATCCTCATACGCAGAGTTGATGGTCGAGGTAAATGAGGTAATACATGTAAATCCCAATAACCTAAAAATAAAGATCCCCTTCATTAGTGGATCTTTGTTACATGTGCAGAACAGGAATTATTGGCACTCCTCATCCCCTTCCCAGGCCAATGATGGAGACACTAAGACTTTAAGACAGTAAACAACTTGTCCAAAATCACTTGAAAAATTTCTGAATATATATGC
Organism: Camelus dromedarius; assembly: GCF_036321535.1. Lineage (NCBI taxonomy): Eukaryota > Metazoa > Chordata > Mammalia > Artiodactyla > Camelidae > Camelus > Camelus dromedarius. Next base: position 8,918,911 of record NC_087470.1, on the reverse strand, counting down.
AAGCACCCACAATAAACATGTATATAATATATCTATATTTATATCTATAGTAGTAAAACCAGGACAAAAATAAAGTCTTGGTTCCAGAGGCATGCATGCTTATGTAGAATTTGTTCCCATGAAGGAACATAAATATATTGGTTCAACATTTAAACACTCTGTAGTTTGATGACTCAATCAAAAAGATAGTCTCATGGTTTCTTCAAATGCACAGTTTCCTCAAAGAGCATTTTTAGCCACTTTACAGCTGAAACTCCTCAAAGCCAGCTTGACTCTATTCAATTGTCAGTTTTTCAGGATATAAATGTTTTTGTTTCTATAAGAACACACAGAACTTCATCTCCCTCATAAAGACAAGAGGAATAAAGACACATTTGTAAATAAATATAATGCCCATAGTACAAAGCAAACCCACCAAATTAAATATGGGTTTGCAGAAGCCCTGGATGTTTTGTAATTACCAGTAGATTCTATATAATCATCTCAATCAAACAGGAATCACTGAGTAAACTGTACACCCTCCATTTCACTTCACAAGATGAAAGCCACTGTTGCCACATGCCTTCTTGTCTGTCTGGAAAACTCCTAATGAATATTTTACATACTAAGCATGCATGACATCCTCTTTGAAACTCTCCCTCATTTAACTCACCCAGAGTTAATCAGAGTCTCCTCTGCTGAACCACTTCCATCCTTTAACATACTCCATTGTTGCACATGTGGGTGTATGTGTATGTGAATAAAAATGTATTAGCCGATCTTGCCAATTGACTTTGGGTTTCTAGGGATCCTGTAGGTCTTATTTATATTTTTTGCATTCCTTAGTACATAGTAAGCACTCTGGACAATGACAATCAGAATATAATTCTGACTCCATCATTTCTCTGCTGGGTCAGTTTGTAAGTTTCCAAACTTCTCTAAGCCTCATTTTCTCACATGTGAAATGGGAACTCTATTAATCCACAGAATTATCTTGAGGATTACATTAGAAAGTACATCTAGTAATTTACCACAGTATCTGACACATAGTGAAAATATTATAGTAACAATATTACATAAATGTCACATTATGCAGTTTGCTAGAAATATACTTGTGCTCTAAGAGCAGAGGAATATTAGACACAATCACATCAGCAGTACTTGATGTATCACTGCAGAGGTGTTCAGAGCCTGCACAAACTCACACACTCCATATGCGTGTTTAGTATTGCCAAAGTTTGTGATTTCATTGGTTATCAGCTCATCAATCAATGAAACTTACTGTTAAAAAAATCAACGTAAGAACTAAGAAGTTTAAGGACTAAGAGTAAAGAGAGCATAGGGATGATTCTGCTCCCTCCCTTACTAAGGAAGAATAATTGGTAAGACTACCAGGAAGACCCTAAATATTTTTCTAATGAATCCACCTCTGAGTTATGAAAATATGCTAGAAAAGGGATGACCATTTGAAGAAAAATACCACTTACAGTGTTTATAAATTGCCAATGTTCATAGAAGCACTGTTTATAATAGCCAAGACATGGAAACAACCTGAATGTCCATCAACAGATGACTGGATAAAGAAGCTGTAGTATAGTTATATAATGGAATAAACTCAGCCATAAAAAAACAAAAATAAAATAATATCATTTGCAGCAACATAGACGGATCTGGAAATTGTCATTCTAAGTGAAGTAAGCCAGAAAGAGAAAGAAAAAATATCATATAATATCACTTATATGTGGAATTAAAAAAAAAAAAGCCAAACTTATTTACAAAACAGAAACAGATTCACAGACATAGAAAACAAACTTATGTTTACCAGATGGGACGAGGGTGGGAAAGGATAAATTAGGAGTTTGAGATTTGCAGATGTTAACTAATATATATATAAAATATAAACAACAATTTTATATTGTGTAAAACAGGGAACTATAGTCAATATCTTGTAGTAACTTCTGGTGAAAAAGTATATGAAAATGAATATATGTACGTTCATGTATGACTGAAGCATTGTTCTGTACACCAGAAATTGACACAATATTATAAACTGACTATATTTAAATAAAAAAAATTAAATTGCACCGTAGATGATAATGTACCACTTACTGTGAATTAGTTTCACAAATCCTCTTGAACAAAAGATTGGGATCTGGTTTTAACAGCACATGGGAGAGAAAGAGGAAACTATGACAGCAGGGGCTCCTGGAAGGCCCTGCTCTAAGAGAGGCCAACAATGCCATGTAGCAAAACATAATAAAAGTTAATCAATTCTGATGCTTAGTAGAGACAATAAAATCATCTTTCCACCCTCTCATCCCAAGAAAAAACCTTTCTCTGTGGAAAGGAAAAAAAAAAAAGTCACTAAAAGAAATCAAATGCTACCTATTATAATTCTCTATTACATGACAAAGGTGTGTAAATACTTTGCTGGTAGTAAATCACATCTTTACAATGACTGCAATGTATTTATATCCGTTTTAAATATGAGAAAATTGAAGATCCTAGAGATTATACACCTGTCTCAAAGTCAGGACACATGGCAAAGCCATAATTTCTACTTGAGTTGAACTTTTTCCAAAATGTTCTTTAGTTAAATAACTGATAGTTTTATTTTACTATTGCTGTTGTTTTTGTAATATTTTAGTAAGCAATTGTAATCATAGGCACAAGAGATAAAAAATACCCTAATGTCATAATGATGTGTAGAAATAATCTGTTTCATACCTGTCTTTACCATAGTCATGCAAAAAAAGCCCATGAAAGACAGAATAGACATGATATCCACATGCAAAAAATATATAATTTCATAGAGATACAAATAAATCTTCTCCTATAATAACCACAAATGAGATACTGCTATAATACAACTCAGCCCTTTTATAGATTAAAAAGAGAGTTAATGAATGCATACACAGTAAAATCCCTAAGTCACCTGAGTTTCCTCATTTTAGGATGTTAGGCTGAATTTTAGATTGCTGAGGGACAATGTCCCAGACCAGTAATTAAAATGTAATGAGTTGTTCTGAGGGATTCCTGGCTGATGTGGGTGTTACTTGCTCCCTCTCTTCTCCCTCCCGAGTGTGAACCTTCGCCATGATTAAACCATGCCTTCCAAGTGACCTCAGTGTTCTCATCCTGGAATGTAGAGATGTTTATGATCCTTGTATATATTCAATTGTCCACATAGCAAATTCAAACTCTAGGGTCTCTTCTCCCCAATCACAGCAAACTCTGGAACCATCTTCAACTGCATAGCTAGAAAACACAAACTTTTTATAAGGAAACAGTAAGGCCAGAAGGGGCACTACCAGTTTGGTGAGCTCATACATATCATGTCACTTTCATAAGCCTCGGTTTATTCATTTTTCAAATGGGTGTTAAAGTATCTAGACCACTGCATTGCGCCCCTGTCGTGGAGCTCAAGGGAAGAAAAGGAGGAAGAAAGGAAGGGAATAAAAAGCAAAAGGTTAATATTAATTAAGTCTTTTCAATGTACAAAGAGGCAGCTGAGTCAAATAATGCATCCAAATGACAGTGTAACTTAATCTCAATATTCTAAAATCCTGGATGCAGTGGAGTTGGTTGCTATCCCTTATTTATTTAATATCAATGCCCAGGACTTATTCTGAGTTAGAATCTCTGCAGACAGAACTCAGATATATGTATTTTCCCAAAGCTCCCCAGGGGAGCCCTTGAAACCTTATTTTCCCAATATTTCTACTGGAAAAGGACACAATTGTGGATTTAGACAAACCTAAGACCCAAATCTGTATTCTTTTAAGGAGTTCCATGTTGTTACTTCCATTTTTTCCCTACCTTATTCCAACTTTTAAGAACTGTTGTGTGAAAACAATCTAAAATTTACAACCTCCACCAAAGCCTTTTTGGAACATCCAGTTCCACTTTGCCTTCTTCACGAAGCTGAGGACTCCAGGACTGGATCCCCACTGGGTGTCATCCCCCTGAGGCTGCACTGTAGTAGGAGCTGCTCAGTGGGCAAAGGAGAAACAGCACATGGCAGACATGGCATCCTGTAAGAGACGCTTTCTCACATGAGTCTCACAACTCCGGGAAACAAAGGGGGCTCCGCTAGGATGAGATCTGATAGGAGCAGATCACTTGGCCTGTTCTGTGTCATTCATAAATCATGTGAAAAGCACATAAACACTGGTGAGATTGCCTTAAACTAAGAAAACATCTGCACGTCTCAGACTACCCTTCTTCTGTGTTAAACGGAGACGACCCATTGCACTCCATGAGGTGCTGCAAGTGCAAATTTGGGTCCTTAATCTGTATCCCTAACACTACTCACCTAAAAGAATAAAACATTCTTGGAGGACAGCTCAATCCATGTTTTTAGAGTGAGAGGACAAATAGTATGTGCCTAAATATTCTGTTGTGTCTAGAAAACATGGATGCTTCTACAAATGATAGAGTCAGAAACAAAAGAAACTAACTTCAAGAGTCTCATGCTGGTGACCTTGTGACGTCCTGGAGATATATATATATATATTATTAATTAATATATATATTAATCATGATAATAACCAAAATAATATTTTCAGTTATAATATATTGAACCAAAAAAAAAAAAAAAAGCCAAGGATGTCTAGGATTCTCAAAAAATGAAAAATGTACACAGACAACATAAGAAAGGTAAATATAGTAGATCATTTCATTTTGATTGCATTTTTAAACATTTTTTATTGAGTTATAATCATTTTACAATGTTGTGTCAAATTCCAGTGTAGAGCACAATTTTTCAATTATACATGAACATACATATATTCATTGTCACATTTTCTTTTCACTGTGAGCTACCACAAGATCTTGTATATATTTCCCTGTTGACTGCATTTTAAAAGTGTGTTTTGACTAAATATATAGTGCAAAGAAACAGAAACTCAAATAAATATAGATACATTAATTTTTTGGCATAAGCAGCAAATCATAAATATAAAGACCCATTTTCCAAGCAGTTCCAGTAAAATTGGAAGCTCTACAAAAAACAAGAACAGTCAACACTGACAAATGCTACTACTAATAATAATCAGTAACGGTTGTCACACAGAAGAGCCAAGTTGAGACAAAGTTATTAGATAATAGTTGCTAAATGAAAGCTAATTATGCGGACTCAATTTCTGATATAATAGATGAAGATGGAATACACTTATTAATTAATTAGAATAATTAATAAATTATTAGAATAAAGTTCTACAATTATAATAAAGTTATTACAAGATTAAATTATTCATGAGTAATTCTCATGTATTAAATTAATACAAAATAGTAACATAAAACAGGTTTCTTAATGTTGGCTGAGAAATAAAAAACAATTTTAGTGGGAGAAATCATTATTAAAAAAAGCAAAATTTTGTTTACAGTGGTGGATATAAAAGTCAGATAGACTTTATAATTTTATTTAAAAAAATTTAACCATTTGATATATTGCTCCTGTTTTATTTACTTTAGGAAGGCTGTTTGATTTTCCAAATAAGAAATCACTGCTAGCCTGTGAAGATTTTTACTCGTTTTTATCTTGTAAGTTTACCTCAACTACAGGGAAGGTCCAAATAATATTACTAAAACACAAAAAGATTACAAATAAGCATATAAATATTCTTAGTAAACCACAACAGTAAATAGAGGCATAATGAAGAAATTAATTAAGCCTATGGTACTGATGTTATCCACATGTTTTGCCATCATTTCATCAGGGATATTTTTCTCTTCAGTCAGTATTAAACAGTTCAAAAGAATCAGTCAGACTGAATGCTTAATTGTAGTTCTTGAGGACACACAGTGAATTCCTGAATCTCACATGGGTGCACCTGTGTTGATAACCTTGGTTTGAATAATCCTTATATTTCATTCTCCTTGGTTTACCACTTTTAGAAGCCAATCGCATGCTTTCTAGATTCTTACTAATAGAGATTAATGAAATCTCATAACATTTTTTAGTGTGTATTTCCTCTAAGAGCAAGTATTTGATTTCATCATCTGGGCTAAGCAATACCCAGCTTTCACTACAGAGGCAATGTGGAGGGGTGAGGGTGGGTGCTGAGGAGAATCACGTGAGTTCATAAGGCAACTCCCTGAGTACAGTCATTAGAAGAGTTTTGTACAGAGAAAATCTGACTCTCTGAGGTGGGGGAAGCTAGGAACTGCCTCTTCAGGCAAAGATTTTTGTTTTTAGCTCCATTCTTGTCTGCCTCATGTCCCTAACCCGTTATTTTATGACCTCAATTCTTCCCTCCATCAGTTCCTTTCCCTTACCATAAACCATGTGGTGATGTTTGGAGTTTGATTGGTATTGCTTGTCTGCAGTCCTTATAATCAAGCCCTGGCTTGGACCTCAATCATATCTTTCCTAAGGGACCTAAGGAGATGAGAAACTCCTTCAAACCTACTGCTGAGGCTTTCCAAGTGCCCTTTCATGTTCGCAGAAGGATAGTCACAGTTTTCAATTCAGAAGACCCCGTAATTTCTACAACCAGTATTATGGTCACCATCAGTGCTACAACGAACTCATCTTTCAGTGATTGCTCTCCAGTTGCAGACATGCTATGACGTTACTAATGATCATTTAAATTATCATGATTCTACCACTTGCCAGGGCTCCCCAGTGTCCCATTTCTCTGGCAAGTGATATATTTGCTCATTCTTTAAATGTGCGAGCAAACTAATCCCAGAGACCCAGCTTAAAGGTTTGATTCCAGGGCTACAGCTAATGCTAATTATGTCACCAGTCAGAGGCCAAATGGCCCACTCAAATCGGGCAATCTGAGAATTTAATAAAGGGAATATCTATAAATATGTGAACAGAATATGGGAAAATGACAAAGGATAGACTCATTCTTTGACACAACATCATACTACATCTAGGCCTGAAGGGAGAAGGGGAAACAGCAGTTACCAGAGCCCAGAGAGAGAAGGAGAGTCTGCAGTGAGAGAGACCAGATAAAAGCCGGGACGGTGGTCTAGGGATTAATGGGGCCATCACCACCTGTGCAGGACAGAGTCTGGAAATAAGTTTTCCAAACCCAGCGTTTTCTCTCATTTTCGTTCTCTCTCCATTGTCCATCTTAAGTAATACAGTTCATTTGGGTTGGTTTCCTGGAAACCAGAGAACAGGTTGGCAAAGGATGGCAGCTTATCTAGAAGGACAAATGGAAGATATCTAAGCACCTCACAGATATATTGATACCTATGTGTTTTTTAATATTCATTTATACATAGTGAACACATGCCTTCTATATACATATTTGGATTCAGCAAATCTCAATACAGAATGTGAAGGAAAATTATGGTTGAATATATCTGTCACTGGGGAAATCTCAGTCTCCAAACAAAACCTGTCTGTCTTATTAAGTAAGATTGACCTGACTTTGTCAATGCATAGTTTTGCTTTAATTGCCTTTTTGCCATTCCCCCAAGCTACAAAACCATGAGGAATTCCAAGAATGTAAAACCCTTGGGATCGACTGTTATCAAAGATTCTGGAACTCACCGATTTAAATATTAGAATGTCGGGATGAGGTCTTGCTACAAAGCCTGGTAAGTTGTGTGATTCAGATTTACTGTTGGCACAGAAATCTTTGTTTTACTCCCACAAAAACTCAACAGTCATTTCCATTCTGTTATGACAGGAGCCTCAAAGCTTCCTTTTTATACCTCACAATCATTCTATGGCAGTTTCTGAAACTGAGTAAAAAGGGAGACTGGGCTTTCCCAACTATTTGTGGTGAGAAATGACAACTTACATTAAGGGGAGGAATGAAAAATAAAACTATAATTGACACAAAAAATGCAAAAAACAATTGCCATTGAGAACTATTTACCACAGGAATAAGCTTTTGTGACTAACACAAGAGACCTAGGGGACAGCAAACTAAAGAAAGCCATCTACACTCAGGCTCAAAATAATGAAAAGTCCAATTAAAAAAAAAAATTTATCCCAGGGGGATAGGAAGACAAAAGATGCATTTAAAATGAATGTTGGACAGCAGCTTAGCATTACTGCCAAGTGGTCATAGCCTTCCAGTTGAGACTGACTGGGAGAGAACTCCTTTCTTAAGGTAAAACTTTTAACCTGTGACTTAGCATCCATGTTTAAGCCTAAAGGGAAACACGGTGAAAATGTGTGCACTGTTTCATTTGTGTGTGTTTTTGTTGTGGACTTGAGCATTTTCAGCTGAGATCCACAGAATTCAGGATTAGGGCCTGATGCTTAAGAAATCAAGGGTTATTTTTCCCTTTCTCTTCAAGATGTGACTAACAGCAAAAATACCTAAAAGGAAGGAGGATTTAAGTCATGGAAAGGGAAAGGCTTAGGAGGGATTTGCTGTGGGAGAAAGAACATAGAACGTGGAGTCAGAGGCACCTTGTCTCAGACTCAGCCATGCCACTGATTTGGTTTATAATCGCTGGTGGCCACTTCGAGTCTCTAGGAGGGTGCCTCTTTCTTCATCGCCTAATCCTGACGTTGGCAGGAATGGAGTAGAGTGTCTAAGCACTCATTAATCAGCCTTGCTCTGCACATGCTGATGCCCACAGTGGTAGCTGCCTCCCTAACGCCACCAAGATTTTAGCCACAGCCCCTGACACTTCAAGCATCTTAATGTTGGTCCAGGTGAAGACGTTGCCTTTGAGGATTTTGTGAATGTGGCATGAAAATACCTCTGAAGTCTCATCTAACGTCATGCCAACAAATACGCTGCATACTCCTGATGGATCTGATGGACTTTGACAGTTCCTCCAGCCTCCATTCCATTTCCAGTTTCAGTGCCTTGGCGGCTGTGCCTTTTGGCAGAAACATCTTCCTCCGACGTGGTAACTGTCCATGCATCTTCAAACTCATAAACATGTTTCTCCCTCCTGTGAAAAATGTCTCATCACACACACAACACTTCCTTCTTTGCCCCTAGCAAGCTCTCCATCCTGGCCTGCCTCTCACTATCTGGTACAACAGGTAGTTCCACCATAACTTGTTGTGTTTGTTTACAAAGATGTGGTGCCTCCCAATAAACTCCACCTTCTTAAGGCCATGCCCCATACTTCAGTTCTATCACTTTCCACAGTACCTGGCAGAGTATCTGGAACAGAGTAAATGCTGGATAACTAGGACGATCTGGGGACAGATGATTAGCACAGAAATAGCTTTAATCTTCCCTGTACGAGTCTTACATTTTGTGACTTTGAACAATGCATGTAGAATCATTTCTATGTCTCATATAGCCCACATCTAAAATGGGCATAATGATCATATTTATTTCACAAGATTACTGTGAAAGTTAAAATGCAATGACTTTTAAGCACTCAGTGTGGTGTCTGATGCATACTGAGTACTCAATAAATATTACTTATATAAATAATGGAGAAACTTGACAAGTTGCTTTTAAGGACATTAGCCAATATGACAGGCTTCTTGCCATTTAAAAGTTGGGCAATGAGTTGAGGAAGAGTGAGGCCGGATATGCTTGGTGCAGAGCCTGTGTTTATAAACGCTCGGGGTAAGTGCAGTCCGCTTTTGAAGCACTATTATCTCAGCTGAATGGAGACTCAAGCATTAAGTCTCTGAGGCACATTTGGTGTAAGGGGAAGACTATGAATTTTTTAATCAGATCACCTTGGGTTCAAACCCTGACTGCACTTCCCTGGGCAAGTTAATTAACTGACCTGATCTATTTCCTTGTCTGAAGTAGAAACGGCAATTCATTCTCCATAGGTGTTTGACAACTAAATAAAGACCCCAGGAAGATGTTTTACAAAAAGTAGTTTCTCAAATGTAGTAATTAGCATCATCAATTTTTTAACGCATTCTCTTCATTGGCACTGAGGTTAACACACTTTTTGGTTAGTTGCCTTTCAGAGACTTTCCAAGCTATGAAACCCTGAGGTGCTTAAAGATCAAATACACTGGGGAACTTGAATAAAGATAAGTCATCCGGACCCATGGTGTCCTCCTTTGTTGGCTGTGACTACGACAACTGCCGGTAAGTGTTCCGGTCCTGGGAGAGGTGAACAGAATGTTTCTGTACTTATAGACAGGACTGGCGGTAAATGGAAGAGACACAGGACTCTGACGGAAGATCATTTGGAAGCCATGAGTAAGTGTTTATCTGATGCTACATGTGTGAGGTGCTTACCTGTGACAGCATGAGTCTCTCAGAATTATCCTACCGGTTTTTAGTTAGGGTGTTGTAACCAAAAAGAGAAGGACCCACGGAGCCCACAAACAACTGTTACTCTAATGTCAGATATTAAGGGAGGTGACTTAGTGGTTAAGCGCCAGGTCCCTGGAGTAAGACAACACCACTTACTAATTGTGTAATGACTAACTACTCATGAAAACTCAGTTTGGGCCTCTGTAAAATTATTTCTGTTAATCCTTAAATATACCCATGATGGACAAATAAAATAATGGGAATAAATAAACTAATGCCTATGAAACATTGAGCTCAGTACTTGACTCAGAGTAAAGTATTCAAAATGCTCAGATATTATTTTTATGTGTGATAACATTCTAGCACAAATGCGAGAATCATAAAACAAATGGAAACAGAAGTTATTAAGTTTAAGGTTCGGTACAAGAGTTTTCAACTTTTTCTCACAGGAAACCCCTTTTAGTTCTCCTGGGTCCGTGTTTTCAAAGACTGCTCCATCGCCAAACTATTCTCAGTTTGTATTGACGTTACTCAACTTAGAATAAACAGCCCACAAAACGTCATAGTAAATGTACAAATTTAAATGAGATAAACACTGAGCTGATACACATTTTGCATCAAAAGCAGGTGGGAAAGATGATATTCTACTGAAGGGGAAAGAGAATACATTGAATTAACAAGAAATATGTAATACTAGAGAGTGAGCAGCACTAGGGAGAGTAATAAAGTAGAAGGGGGTATAAGAACTTCAGGGAAGTGGAGTGCACCATGGTGATCAGGGAACACCTGGAAAGGGGTAATGCGAGTGGCAACTGACCCCTGAGAAAAGGGAGGGGATTCTCTATAAAGACACCGAGGAAGGGCATTCTATCCACAGGGAAGTGTAACTGTCAAGGGCTCTGAGTGAAACCAGTTTATTCTAGGAGTTGAAAGGAGGGCAGCATTGCTACTAGGGTGAAGCGGAGTGAACTGTGAAGGAGAGAACAGGAGGGGCTGGGAGCAGAAAGCTAAGAAGCTTGTACATCTCTGTAAGGATTTGGACTTTTACTCTGAATAAACTGTGAAGTCATTGGAGTGTTTGAAGAAGAAGACTAACGTGATCTAACAGGTGTTCTCACAGGATCACTCTGGCAGTCTTGTTGAGAGACTCAGCAGGGTAAGGACGGAAGTGGGGAGGAAACGGGAAGACCATCACGAAGCTCTGCAGTGATGCAGATGTGAGATAACAGTGGTTCAGTGCAGGGCTGAACCACCGGAGCTGGGAAAGTGGGTCAGGTTCTGGGTATATTTTGAAGGTAGAATCAAGAAGTCACTGATTAGTCAACTACAGAGCAAAAGACAAACAAGGGTCAAAAATATCCACTGATTATCCTTAAACTGACACGATGCCACTTACTACAGTGGAGAAGTCTGAGAGCAAAGCAGTCTAGGATGGACTATTGGAAACTAACTTTTTCCTGACCTTCCCAGTGGACATCGTGTAAGAGATGTTAAGCAAGAATTTGGATCCATGAATCTGGAGTTCAGAGAAGAGGCATGGTCAGGAAGAAACAGATAGACACACACACACACACACACAAAGCAGGGGGAGGACCTCACATGTGAACAGCACTTAAAGTCATTAGACTAGATGGTCCACCAGAGTGACTGTGGATGGAAAAGAGGAGAGATTCAAGGGTTGATTCCGGGGCATTCCAAAATTCAAAGCTAGAGGCCATAACAACAAAGCTACTGGAAAACAAGTAGCTTTAGAAGTAGAAGAAAACCCGGGCAGGTCTGATGACCTGGAAACCAAGTGAAGAGAGTGTTTCTAGCAGGAAGAATGGATAAAGCACGTCAAAAACTGCTGGTAGATCAAGTCATATGAGAACCAAAGCACCAACACTGAATTCAGCTGTGTGTGATTTTGAACCCACACAGGGACCTTTAGAATAGAAGTGGTAGCAAAGGCCTCAGAGGGACAGTCTGATAGAGTCCTACATTTTACTCAGAAGTAGGTTATAGTAACACTAATACTGAGTCTTGGACAAACAGTGTTTTTATAAGTTCAAGATGGCGAGCATACACATCACTGTCATATTCACTGAAAATTTTGTTTATTTAGCTACAAAACAACTTTGGTTGGTGGGAAGTCAGTGTGACTGGAACTGTTCCTTCAATGCATGGATGCACAGACACTAGATGTATTCCTGTCTATCCACTTCAAGAGCACAGCTGGAGTCTACGTGCAGGGAATCCTGAAGAAAGTGAGCACATTTCTATGTCATTGGATGGAATGCCGAGTCTTGTGGTCATATCCTAAGATATGTAATTTTTTGCCTAATTGTTATTAATATAAAAATTCTTGATAAAAACATTATAGTGCATTAAAAGTTTTAAATAACTTGTAAGTTAATTCTCCTATAATGCTTACGTACTACATATGAATTGCTTACATCTAAAGTTGACTATTTACATACAAATAAAAATAGATTTTAAAAAAGTTTATTCTGTATAGCACAGGTAACTATATTCAATATCTTGTAATCATCTTTAATGAAAACTGTGAAAATGAATATATGTATGTATATGCATGACTTGGGCATTATGCTGTACACTGGAAATTGACACATTGTAACTGACTGCTTCAATAAATATTTTTAATAAAATAAAATAAAACTGGCTATTTAGATTATTGTCAAATATATTTTTATTGATAGAATAAGGAAAAAATAGTTAATCCTTTGCCTTTTATAATCCCATCTTTGTATATTATTTTCCTGCATACATTTCCTCCACCAAATTGTATACATTCACTTTATATTCTTATAATCTGAGTATTCTCTTATCCCTATAATTATTATTATGACAAGAATTTATAGGGATTCAGGGTGTCACAATATGCAGAAGTGCTAAAAGAAAAATGCTTGATTTTTTACAAAATACATTAAAAATAGGTGATGTTCAGAGTTCCAGATACAAACAAGTAACACTTTAAGCTAAGAAATCACACATTTAGCAGTAAAGTATACTGGCATGATGAAGAAGGCTAAAATACAAGAAAATAGAAATTATAAGTACATCCTTCCTTTATTTGAACAATCATTCCTAAGGTGGAGGGGGGAACATTAACCAACTTCAGACTTTTGGAATTGCATATCTAAAGTCATTAAACAAGTGAGCCATCAGACTGAGGTGGCTCTTATTTATATCTTGATAATGATTGTAAGCAAAATAAAACATTAAGCCAGAGTTAAGGACCTTGAATCCCAGAAAATGAAACTTAAGAAGCACCAATCACAAAGAGCCAGCTAGGGTTTCCCAAACTTGTCAACCACTTAATCTATAGCCAATCAAATGATTGTTTTGCTTTGATCTGTGTCTTTTCTGTAAAAATATCTCTCCTAGCTTTTCTCCTGGGGTACTCAGAATTAATTTGATAGCTGCCTGATTCAAATAGGTGTTGGCTCAAATAAACTATTGAAACATTAATGTACCTAAATTTATCATTTAACAATATATATAATTGTAAAGTCTAAGTGGTTTATTACAAAATGAAAATGCTTTCTAAAATGAAAAATTACACTGTAGGTCATAGATTATTTCACATATTTTCTATGTATACAGGACAGTGATTTAAACTGAATTCTCATTTTTTCTCTTCTTAGGCGAGATTCCAATAACCATGGAGAGAAGCAATGACACAGTGACTGAGTTCATCCTGCTGGGCTTCACAACAGACCCTGTGATGCAGCTGGTCCTCTTTGTGGTGTTCATTGGTGTCTACTTTGTGACCCTGGTGGGAAACATGATCCTCATGGTGTTGATCTGTAATGACTCAAGGCTGCACACACCCATGTACTTTTTCTTTGGGAATCTGTCTTTCCTGGATCTCTGGTATTCGTCTGTCTACACTCCAAAGATCCTGGTGACCTGCATCTCTGAAGACAACAGCATCTCCTTTGCTGGCTGTGCAGCTCAGTTCTTCTTCTCTGCTGGGCTGGCGTACAGTGAGTGTTACCTGTTGGCTGCCATGGCTTATGACCATTATGTGGCCATCTCAAAGCCACTGCTTTACTCTCAGGCCATGCCCATTAGGCTGTGTGCATTCTTGGTAGCAGCCTCATACCTCGGTGGCTTTATTAACTCTTCCATCATTACCAAAAGAACTTTTACCATGAACTTCTGTAATGACAACATCATTGATGAATTTTTTTTGTGATCTGCTTCCCCTGGTGAAGCTGGCTTGTGGCAGGAAGGATGGCTACCAGGCTGTGCTGTACTTTGTCCTGGCCTCCAATGTCATCACACCTTCTGTGCTCATACTGGCTTCCTACCTCTTCATCATCACCACCATCTTGAAGATCCACTCCACCCCGGGTCAGCTCAAAGCCTTCTCCACCTGCTCCTCCCACCTGGCCTCTGTCACCTTGTACTATGGCTCCATTCTCTACATCTATGCTCGTCCACGATTGAGCTGTTCTTTGGACAGGGACAAAATAGTTTCTACATTTTACACTGTGTTGTTTCCCATGTTGAATCCCATGATCTATAGCCTGAGGAATAAGGATGTGAAAGAGGCTCTGAATAAACTCCTCAAATAAATCAAGATTCTTTCCTTTTAGGAGATCCAGAGACAATATTTGGTCAGGTTATTATATTTTAAGAAGAGCTGCCATTTTGTTCTATTAGGAGCAAGAATTCTTACAATGCCAGTTAAAGAATTTGCACCCTTAATGCATGACAATTCAAGAGAATTAAAAAGAGAAAATCAGGGCAATTTAGGAGATAAAATTTAGGTATAAAATATAAGAATTTGTTTTGAATTTCATAGTACTCTAAATTAAAAACAACCAAAAAAACTTAAAATCAAACCCTCTTCTCTACCTTCATAAAGTGACAGAATAGCCCTCTCTTTAGCATGAGAGCATTTCTGACTGACTGGTATATATAGAATAGTATCCAATAGAAATAGGAGAATGCTGAATTAAGTTTTAATATTTTTATATGACTATTAACTACTTAAAATCATCACTTTCCATTCCCACAACAGAACTTCTAAAGCATTTTTACATGTAAGTTTTTTCCCCAGAGGATTTAGCACAAAAGCTCAGAGACACCCATCAAATATCCATAAAACTATAATCAGCAAGCTTAATATCTCCAATCTACATGTCTCTTAAATATGTTCCTCAATAAGGAAAAATTGGTCAAGTTCCCATGGACACGATATTTGTGAATCACTGTATAACTCCCTGTGCTTCTCTTTTATTTTATAGGAGTGAATCTACAAGGACTTCTACTTTCAAATTGTGACATTCATAACATCAAGATTACAAGAATAAAATTACAATAATATAAAATAAGTATAGTGAGGTTGAACAACTTAAGAAATAAGTCTATGAGTACACATTACTCAGAAGAAAAATTTATAGATGGATTTTATACACGTAGTGGTCAAATAGAAGAGGAAACATGATGAGATGCATATAATTTTGATTTTTAAAAGTGAGACAATGTTAATGTAATTTATATCAACAAAAAGTGAAGAATGCCCTTTTTCTATTTGTATAAAAAGTAACAGTAACAACAAAAACATTCAAGAAAGTGAAATTTAAGCAAGTATTCCCCCAAATTGTAGGAGATCCTCTCAGAGCAGGAAAAACTAATCAGCACTGGCCATGATACATATTAATCTGAAATTAAACCCACGGTGTATAATCCCTAGTAGTTGTAACACATAGTAACCCAATAGGGACATGGCCCAATGGTGTAATTGGAAGATGCTTGGTTTAGACAATGTTTTAAAAAGAAAGCTATTAATGCCAACTTAGATTCTCATTTTCTAAAATCCCTTTCTCTATTTCCCACTAATAATAATGAAATTCCTATAAACTATATTCTTTTTAAGTGGTTAACAGATCTAACTGCTGTAGTACAGTGACAGAAAATCAGTTATGTGATGTTGGTTAACTGAAAGTAGAAAATTCATCATTCTGGAGGGAAACATTAGTTACAAAAGGTAAAAGTGATGTAATAGACCTATTCTTGAACATCCTAGTATTACAAATTCTGATATTTAACTACAAAAAAGGATATTCAACTACTGATGAAAGTTTTCTTTTCTAAAATAATTTCATTCTTTTAAGACGAACAACAAAGTCCTATTCTCAAAAAATTATCAATATACCCAGATACCATAAGTTTCACTGGTTTAAGCATATAATCATAATATTTTGTGTATTGACAAGTGATGTTAACTCCAAAATCAAGTCTAACATTACCAGGACCCTAGTTAGAAGGTAAAGTACAGCTGATGATAATCTTAGGAAGACATGAAAATACACAGTAATAATAAAACTATATTTCACATGGCACTGAAGTTTTAGAAAATGCTTTAGAATATGTTTAAATGTGGGATCAGTAGTAAGTTTTTAAAGTGTTGTTGGCTACGTTTCATATGTAGTTTATAGTTATGAAACATTCTGAAGACTCTTTCATATTAATTTAAAATTATAGTAGAAATTCTTAAAGGCATTTTATCAAATCACAAATGAAGTTAAAGTGTTAGAGTAGCTTCTAACTATGTCTTTCAGTATATGAGTATTAACAAATATTTTTAAGTACCTATGTTTATGAGCATTCTCCATGCAAAAAATGCCTCAGATTTACATGTTTTATTTTTAAAAACAAACACATGGTGATCCTTCACAGCATAGATGATGCCAGTGGGTACTTCCTACTAGTGGGACTTATGGTATCTCCAAAATTATACTATAGGGTTTTTCTATTCACATTCAGTCTTGTTTCTAGGAAAAAATAAGGAAAAAGAAGTGCAGTAACAGGGTCTGTACGGCTGAAATGTACAAAACTAACTACTATCATAAATTCTACTGCCATCGTAACAAAACAAATCTCTCTCTCTACCTCCCTTCTTGCATGGCTCTAGTCCCTTCACACTTTCTCAGCACCTCAGTTGAATGAGAATTACCCAGTAAGTTGTCCAAATTATGTTATTGTTAGAACTGGGTCTTTGATTATCTTGTTTTTATTTGTTTGTGGTACTTTTCCTTTGACAGAGAAGGCTAAGGGGATGCTAGGAAATGTGCTGCTGAATCCCCTGGGTTCCAGCCATGATACTTCTTGATCTCATTTTATAGCCTCCAATAATTTTTCTCTGGTGATTGGCATCAATAGCCCTGCCCAGTAGAGTGACCCCTATCAGTTCAATGCAGGAGGAGCCCAGCATGACCAGGGTACTTCTTGGATTCCAACTGGTCAGAGCACCTGAGGGTGTTTTGCTGGAGCATCATTCCGTCCTTGTGCACATAAGCTTCCAAATATACTGAGTGTGTGGTTATGGGCAGGGAAATTAAATTCCTATTGGGATATTTCATATAACAGTAAAAGAGACTGTGTTAGATGGATTCCTTTGGATCAGACACCAAAGTGGAATTACATATGCATGAATAAATATTCAGGAAAATAACTGACTGTGTAAGAGAAAATGGAGAGGGAGCCAGAAGAAAAGAATGAATGCCACCAACATGACGCAAGTCTGGCTGCAAGTGAAGAAGAGATGGAAAGAAGGATGGGCAAAAACATCCTGGGTCATTGTTCAGACTATAGTCAGTTCAGCAGCATCACTGGAAGGTCCTTGAGGTAAAATCAGTGATCAAGCGCGTCCACTGTCTAACACAATGGTCCTGCACTTGTATGCCTGCTGTACTCAGTCATTAGCTGGGAGGACCATGTGGGAGGCGTGACCTTGATACAAATTGGGGGGATGTATATCAGAGGTCAGCAGCTAGGTCCTTTGGACAATTACACTGTCTGTACCTGGATCTTTGGAAGGCTTATTTTCCTGGTCACTACAGGGGCCATTCCCATCTCATCTCTTGGGGTTATAAGGATAAACATTCTCAATAAGGGAAAATGAATGATACATTTGCTGCTCTTTTTAAGCTTGTAGTATGCTTAGCAGACACCTCCATAACCATGACTGAACTTTCATGTGGCCACTCCATTATTGCATCGGGGCAGTTACCTCTAAATAATGATGTAAATAGTAAAACCAATTATTTCTGCAAATCAGGGGGGGATTGTTACCATTCCTCTGCCATCCAATGTATTTCTTGGTACAGGTAATGCTTGGTGGATACCATGGTCATGAAAAAGGTGTTATGTAAGTCTACATCTGTTGGTGCTGGCAGGAAAAATAACTGGCAAGAAAATGAGTATGTAAAGCAGATAAGTCCCCCAATAGTGATTATTGCAAGGAGGAAATTCATTACCTCTGCAATTCTGAATAGCCGGAAGTTGTCTAACCCAATCACTGTGCTACCCAAATGGTTCAGCAATCTCCCAGAATGTGAAGGCATCTCAAGTACATAGCGGTGGCCTCTGCCATTTGCATTTTGAACACCTAACAGCAGTGCTAGACAAGTTTGCCTTAGTGAGAAGACAGTGTTGTTGAACCCATTCCAGCTGCTACGGCCACTCTGTACAATGGCCCATTGGACATGAACTGGGGTGTGTGGGGAAAGAGGATGACTGACATTCACAGAGCATGTCACTTCAGCCACCTGATTAGCAAGAGCCTTCTATGTATGCATTTGTGACTAGAATCGAGTACATTGTGGACATAAGGGATTTAAGACATCTTCCAGTCTATGACTTTGAAGTTTCAATAAAATGTGGCAGTCTCTCAACCTCCTTTACAAACTTAGTGACCTCAGAATGCATTCTTTATCCCTCAAAGGCTGCAACTGTTTAACCCTAATGTGAGTTAGTTCCATTGTACAGTTTTGAGGGACACAAACTTGTTTTAACTCCAAGATGAATCCCTCCATTTTATTTCCCAAAACAAAAGTTATTATTCCTACAGCCTTTCTTTAACTTGCTTACCTGTAAACCTTGTTCACTCATGATCTCCACTTTGAAGACCATCAATCCTTTCCCCTCAGACAAAGAGATGAGTTAAAATTGATGAATTGGGACAACCAAACTTGCATCTTCAAATTTAATGAAGGCACTGATGTTTGCACTTCTCCCCAAGGATGCAATACTGCATTTTGCTTACCGTTGTGGCAGAGGATGCCTAAGGGGAGCAATTACAAGGGCTTCTTCTAGAACATTCCAACAATAATAACCCTAATTCCAAGTGCCAGGAACAGGGAACTAAAATGAGGATGCTATTTTATTCTGTGACATCTGTACCCAATATGATGTCTGGGTCTGGGTAAATAATGATCACCTGTAAATCTGGTCCCATTGCACCTACTGAGAGATGAACACCAGCCAAAAGTACCTTTCAAGTTACTTCCACTAGTCCCACCGGCAAGTGTGCAACTCTGGTGTTTTTCCATCTCTGGAGAGTACTGTCAGTTCAGAGTCAGTATCAGCTAAGCTACAGAAGAAGGTCTGGGTACTTCCATTTTCCCAAAATAGGATTACCTTTATGTATGGCTGCAAGCCATTCACAAGAAGGCTTGGAGGAATACACTGTATCAAAGGCTGAGTTTCAGGGTCCTTCCTAAAAGGAACCTGGACTCACCATCAGTCTATGGTTTCCATGGCTATAAACTAGCTTAGGTCAGAGAATTATAGAAGAGGCTGCATTTCCCTATTAGAACATCTTAAGCTAGTTTTTGCACAAGTGAAAATGAAATGTGGTTTTTTTTTTCTTTACATAAAAATATCACCTTAGTTGGTTTCGCATCTACTGCATTCTTCAGGAAGCACCCAGTCCAAGAGACATTTCCACAAATGTCTGATCAATAAAATACTTGGTTACTATTTAGAGTTAGTGATATGTTGGGTAATTGCTCCCATCCAGGTTCAGAGAGTTATATACTGCAACATGGCTCTCTGGCTGCCTGTTTGTTTTCTCAGTTGAACAGTCCAGGTTTAAATTTCAGCAGAAAACAACTCCCCACATGTTCCTTAAAATCTCTATTTCATGTATCTTCACCAAAGAAAACTGACTTCTCAGTGCCCTCCCTCCACCTGTCCTTCATGTCATGATGCCCTTGGTGATTATTTTAGTAAATTTAATGCCATTGGATACCACAGGTTACCACCGTCCCATGTACCAAATGATGGGTTTATATTTTGAATCTTCAAACATATGAATAATTTAATACCATTTGAATTTTATCTCTTGGGACTAAGATCAGTATCAGTTATAAACCTGGCAGGTAGCAAATGGCCACTTATACTGGTTAATTTGGGGAGGGTTAAATAAAGGGTTAATTACAAAGGAATGTGAGTGGTTTGGGGAATTCCTGGTATAGTATGATAACTCTAGAACAAATAACTTCCGACAGCAGTTACCTCCTCAGTTCCTGAAGGTGCATGAAGAGGGAGAGTTTATGTGAACTGGAGAGAGAACCTTGGAATGGGTCACCTGGCAGGACATGTGGTCGAGGTCCAGAGATGTGGCATCTCTGCAAGATAGGAGACTAGGGAAAACCACTCTGACCTCACTGTCTTCCCTGCCTGTGACAAACATGGGCTAAACACACTAAGTAGACAGAGAGCAAAGATACCTGAGAGGCAGTTAATACAGCTGAGCATCCTGGAGCAGAAAGTAGGTTAAGAGGGTAGAGAATGGATTTGGAAAAACACATGAAAGGTATTCAGCATGTACCAAAAATATCAGTATCACTGAATATTTGTGCTTTAATATGTAGATAATGCATATGAATATATATCGCATACATGACATATATGCACATTTATGCTTAGTCTAATTTCCATACAATTCAAAAGACAATGAGAATGGAAATTCTGACTGATTACATTTCACCAGGGAATTGCAGTCTAAGAAAAATCTCCAATACTAAATGATACCAGTTTGTCAACATGCAATTTTATTTAATTGTTTTTTTCATTATTTCCCAAGGTTATGAAATCCTAAGGGGTTGCAGGACTACATTGCTGGAGGTCTACAAACTGATATAAAAGATTCTGGACAGGCAGACTTGATCTCTGTTGAATTCAAATGGTGATGGTGTTGCTGAGAATTTTAGGTGAGTTGTCTAATACAGATGTTATAGGTAGATGGAAATTTTTACATATTTCTCACAATCAGCCCTAAGGTAATTTACATATTGACATACAATAAGGGCTAAAGAAAGGGGCCCTTTTCAAATATCTTCATTAACTTCCTTGCAGTTTCTGAAACTGCTGAGGGTCACAAGAAGTAGTATTTCTCTCTACTAGAGACAAACAAAAAGAGCAATTAATATTACAGAGAAAGACAAATGGGAAAATATAAATGCACAAGCAAGCAAACAAGGAAGCAACTATCTGGACCACTTACAAAAGATACAGCATTGTCCTCATCCCAAAAGCAACACAAGCAGCAGGAAGAAGTAGCAGAGATTACTAGATATTATTCCTCTAAAGTCCAAAAGATATCAAAAAAAGGTTAAATTTCTTTCAGTTTGATGTTTTTTATGAAAGCACAAAGACATAAGGTGCCTTTGAGATTTCCAGACAAGAGAAACTTATCTCTAAATACAAAAAAAAAATTGGTTGTATTAATTTTGGAAGGAAACTGCATTATTTAGCTTAAAACAGAAAAGCACAACCTTAGGAAGAATAAGGTGTTAGCTAGTTTGCAAACACAGCCAAATTACCACAGCGTTCTGATTCTGATTAACACAAAACTCACCTTCAAGTCAGTTTCTACCCAAGGAAATGTATGTCCCACCTTGTTTGTGTTGGCCTTAAAATTCAAAGTAGATCTTTATATAGCTCTTATTTTTCATTGCAAACATTACTGAACACTTGTTTACATTTTTTTTTACTCCTTGAGTCTTTACAACATTGCAGGCAGGACTCTTGTGATGAAGAAGAATAAGGATACAACAGATGTTTATTTCAGCATTTCACATGCTTGATCTACAGACAACCTGCAGTACAAGCCCTTGGGCTGCTTTAATGAAAGCTGGTTCCTGGACTCCACCCCTAGCCTGTTGAATTAGGAACTCTGGGATGGGCCAGGTGAGTGTTTTATGCACTGAATTTGAGAAACTCTTGTTCCTTGAGAGTCAATGATGTCCAAGCACTGTGCTTAGTCCTTCTTTGAGTTATCTCCTTCACAAAAACCTTAAGATGAGAGATTTTCTCCTCTTCTTACATGTAAAGAAATTGAGCCTTTACGATGTTGACTAGTGATAAAGAGTTGAATCCTTGTTAATTGCCTGAAAATCAACTATTTTCCCATCATACCCCAGTTCTCTAGTTTGAGTAGTCAGCTCTCATTTTTAAGGCATAATACCTATTTATTATGACATATGAGGTAAATCTGTTCTGACATTAAAAACACCTTCTACACAGACCTCCTACAGTTTGGCAAACAAATATTTGGTAAGGCTATTTTGTAGGCAGATTTCTTTGTTTCTTCCTATTCCTTTCTGCAAGGAACACAACTCCTAGTGATTACTCATGACAGAAAATGCATGTGAGATATCAAACAATTCCACTGGTGGTTTAAGGATAAAATGGCATCATTAGAAATCACCCAGAAAATTGATACTATTGATTTGTTTCTCTTTCAACTCATTCATTCATTTTTTTAATCATTTGTTCATTAAATATGTTTATGTGTCTATTATGTGCCAGGTAATATCTAGGCACTGGGCATATAGTAATGAACAAAGCAAACAAAAATTCCTACTTTCATGGAGTTTCCTTCCTAGTGGGATCCAGACTCTGCATCACCCGAATGACACAGTAAACCCTTAAAAAATGTAAATGAGGCAATACATCCTCAGGGGTAACCTTACTAGGGAGGGATATTGCCCAGTTATCTTTTTATTCCTTCATAAAATTCCTAGAAGAATATTATGAAGACTTAAAAAGCAAAATACAAAGCTTTGGGGTGAAGTTTTTATCAGGATGATAACATCCTTTGAGAAACATTTTTAATCGTGTGGTTGAATATCTGACTTTCATAAAGGTCAGGGATGCTACTGATGATTTAATATGTACCAGACAAGGATGAAAATGTTTTGCATCCATATGACAGTCCCATCCAAAGAAAAATGTCCCACCCAAAATATCCAATGTCTTGATGGATATGTATGCATTGAAAAAAAGATCTTTACAATTAAGTGAGTTTGAAACCTACTCCACTTTACAAATAAATGCAAAGTATATTTTGCCAGACTTTCCTAGGAATTCAAAATTGAGGGAAGATTGTCATTTGTTTTGTTTGGAGCTTTATCAAGAATAGTTCACCTTGTCAGAAAGATTACCAATATAAATGCAACTCTTGATATTTGAGTCACTAATACAGTCACAAAATTCTACATTTGTGTGTATCCATTTCACTAAGTATTCTAGTATTTACATATTTAAATTTACATTATTTTACAATAAGTCCTATAATTATTACCATATAATACTTGTATAATGAACTATCATTCTTTTTATCACCTTTACATTAGACTTAGAATATTTTACATACACATGCATACATATGCTTGAGGGAGATAATTGTGATGTTGTGATTTACAAGAGAAATAAATTTGTTGGTCATTCAAATGACCAAAATGCATTTCTCATATATATTTGGCCTTTCACCAGGGTTCCTGGCTCAGGGCTCCCCAAACTTTGAAATTTTCTAAGCTTTCACAGTGATAAAGATGTCTTTTGTCATGTGAGTGAGGTGACTTGTGGAAATCACCTAACATTAGGAGTGATCGCCAATAGCACCAACCATGTAATTACAGAATTAAAACTTTCAGTCCAACCATGGACTCCATGGGAGAAAGGCTGAAGCCTATTTATGTGGCTGATACTGCAATGGGTCTCAAAATGTTATATGTGAACTTGCATCAAAATCACTGGGCTACTTAGGATAGAGGAAGATTCTTGGGACTCTGACCTACTAAAGTTGATTGTCTAAAGAATAAGGCTCAGAGAGCTGGAAATTTAGTGGTATGTCAGGTGGAAAGAGGACAGAGTGTGGAGTCAGAGGGACTGAGTTTTAGATTATCCATGCCCACTGATTTGCTTCATAACATGTAGTGGTCAGTCTTTAGAAGGGTCTTTTTCCTAATTTTTGATACTAAATATGCATACATTCATTAATCAGGCTTGCTGTGCACATAATGATTTGAGCAGTGGTAGTTGCCACCCTAACACCACCAAGCTTTTTGCCACAAACCCTGGCATTTCAAGCATTTTAATACTTGTTCAGGTGAAGGCACTGTCTTTGAGAATTTTTTGAGTGTAGCATAAAAAACCCTCTGCAGTCCATCTAACTTCTTTCTAACAGATACACTCTCTATACTCAGATGGATCTGACAGCTTTTCTGACAAACCATCCATTCCATTTCCTGCTTCTGTATCTAAATAGTTGCAGTTTCTTTTCCTTTGCCAGAAACGCCTTCCTCCCACATGACAACAGTCCATACATCTTCAAGCTCACATCCATGACTCTCCCTTCTGTGTGAAACCTCTCATCACACACACACAACACTTCCTTCTTTGCCCCTAGGAAGCTCTCCATTCTGGCCCTCCTCCCACTGTCAGTAACAATAGTTCTATCACAACCTACTGTACTTATTTGTTTATAAAGGCTTGGTTTCTCCCAATAAACTACATTTTTTGAAGTCAAGCCCCAGACCTTTGTTCTATCACTTTCCATAGTATTTGACAGAGCACCTGGGGTATAGCAAATGCTAGAGAGGTATGCAGGCATTGGGACAAATGATGAGTGCTGAGAGAACTGGTCCTGAATCTTGGCTCTACAAGTCTCAAATTTTGTGACCTTGCATACAATCATTTCTATGTCTCATACAGCTCAACTGTAAAATGAGAATAATAATCATATTTATGTCAAAAGATTATTGTAAAGGTTAAAATGAGTTGAGTCTTTTAAAGCCATCAGTGGAATGTTTGATACAGACTAAGGTCTCAGTAAATTTTATTATGATATATGACACCTTTCTTATCATTTAAAAATTGGATAATGAGCTGAGGAAAAGTGATACTGGATATGTTTGTTGCCAGAGTTATCTGTATAGACACTAAGGATAACAGAAGGCCACTTTTAAAACATTGGAGTCATAGTTGAATTGATACTCAAAGATAAGTCTCCCAGAAGTACGCTTGGTGTAGGGGAAAAACTGAATTTTCTAATCAGATTGTCATGTGTTTAAATCCTCACGGCACTCACTAAGTTTACCTGGGCAAGTTAATTAATTGCTCTTAATCTTTTTTTTCTTGTCTATCATAGAAAACTCCAATACATACTCCATAGAGTTGTTTGACAATTTTAAAAAAGTTCCAAGGAAAGTGTTCTGCAAAGAACAGTTTCTCAAAATACAGTAATTAATATCATTACTTTTTCACTCATTCTCTTCTTTTACATTGAGCAAGAATCTCGTAAATAATGTCAACGCACTTTTTGGTGACTTGCTTTTTCAGAGTCTTTCAAAGCTCTGAACCCTTGTGGTGTTTAAAGTATCAAATACACTGGGAGCTAAAGCAGTTATAAATTACCTGGATCCGTGATGTGGTCCTCTGTTGGCTGTGACTGTGAGTTGCAGGTAAATGTCCAGGTTTCGGGGGTGGTGAGCAGAATGTTTCTATATTCATAATCAGGATTGGCCGTAAATGTAAAATTCAAATGACTCTGCCAGAAGATGATTTGAAAGCTACTTGGAAACATGTATCTGATGCCACATGTAAGAACCACTCACTTAGGACAGCATCTGATTCGCTCAGCATTATCCTATTTGTTTTGAGTTAAGGTATCATAACCAGAAGGAAAAGGACCTACGGAGTCCACAACCAACTGTCACCCTAATATCAGATATTAAAGAAGGTAACTTAGTGGTTAAGTACCAGGTTTCTGGAGTAAGACGGCATCACTTACTACCTGTGTAATTACTAGCTACTCAGTAAAACTTGATATGGACACCGGTCAAATTGCTGATATGTTGTGGGAATAAGTAAAATAATGCATATGACTCATTGTAGAGTAGTTTATCAGGTCTTTCTGTTGGAAACATTCTCTCCTTCTGATAAATCAAATCAGATGAGAAGCCAAAGGGGATTATGGATTTAGCTATGTGCGGTCATTGACCTTTGATGAGGATGTCTTTAGTAGAGCAGTAGTACCAAAAGTCTAAGTGGAATAATCATATATTGATCAGTATTTTACTCAGGAAAGAATTAATTTATTAGAATGGCATTTATTAACAATAATATTGATAGTCTTTTATGAACTAAGTGTTTTTTTAGATTCCAAGGTGATGGGGATACAAATAATCATATTCTTTGTTTTTCATTTAGTTACAAAAATAGTTAGGTTGATGGGAGTTAGTGTGGACAGAGTTGTCCTTTGAGTGTTAAATAGATGTACAGTTTGATATATTCCTGTCTATCCATTAAAATAGAATGGTTATAGTTATATGTGCAGAAAATCCTGAAGAAAGTGAGAGTTCCATGTTACTAAACACAACACTACATCTAGTGTCTTATTCTAAGACATCTATTTTTGCTTAATTGTTATTATTAAAGGAAAAAACTCCTTAATACTAAAAAATTATAAAAGCAATAAAATTTAAAATAATGTAAATGTTTCCAGTACAGTATTATTTATATAGTATATATGAATCACTTACATTTAAAATTGACCCTTTATCATTTTTTATTGTAGGACATGTATTAAAAAGTTTATCCTATACATACTTTTTCCCAAAATTGTGTATATATTCTCTTTTTTACTTATAATTTCATAAGTATTTTCCTCTATGTGTAGATACTACTATGAGATATAAATTTATAATGACTGTATGGTGTTCTACTATATGGGCACACTAAAAGAAAAATATTTCATTATTTTAAAAAATATATTAAAAGTAGGTAAAGTTCAGTACTTCAGATACAAACAAGTAACAATTTAAGCTAAGAAGTCACACATTTAATGAAACAGCAAACTGTCATTATGAAAGGGACCAAAGTACAAGAAAATAAGTGTCCATCTTTCCTTTAGTTGAACAATTGTTCTTCACTGGAAAAAATAATTAACCAACTTCAGAAATATGGAATTGAATATTTTTAAAGTCATTAAACAAGGAAATCATCAGACTTAGATATCTTTTTTACCTTGGCAGCCTGTGTAAGCCAACCAAACCCAAAGGCAGGCCCAATTCACTTGAATCTGAGAAAATGAAACTTAAGAACAGCCAATCACAAGCAGCAAACTAGGTTTTCCTAATGTTGCAGACACTTAAACTATGGCCAATCAAACATTTTCCTTGTTTTGCCTCCACATCTACTCCATAAATATCTCTGCCCTATCTCCTGTCTGTAGAAAAACTTCTAACCACATTTGGTTTAGAGCTGCCTGATTTAAATTGATGTTTATTCAGAGAAACACTTGAAAATTATAATGTGCCTAAGTTTATCTTTTAACAATATATAGTTGTAAAGTCTGAGTGGTTTTGTGGCAAAATGAAAACTCTTTCTAAAATGAGCATTTACATTGCTGGATCCTAGACTTCAAGAATTGGAAGTAATACAATGCTGTATATTTTGGTATATTTTCTATTTGGGAGACTCAGTGATTCAGGCTCATTTTCTCTTCTCCTAGGTGAGATTCCCTGTGGCCATGGAGAGAAGCAATCACACAGTGAATTCATCCTGCTGGGCTTCACAACAGACCCTGTGATGCAGCTGGTCCTCTTCATCATGTTTGTTGGTGTCTACTCTGTGACTGTGTTAGGAAACACCACCCTCATGGTGTTGATCTGTAATGACTCAAGGCTGCACACACCCATGTATATTTTCATTGGGAATCTGTCTTTTCTAGATCTCTGGCATTCCTCTGTCTACACTCCAAAGATCCTCATGACCTGCATCTCTGAAGACAAGAGCATCTCCTTTGCTGGCTGTGCAGCTCAGTTCTTCTTCTCTGCTGGGCTGGCATACAGTGAGTGTTACCTGTTGGCTGCCATGGCTTATGACCACTATGTGGCCATCTCAAAGCCACTGCTTTACTCTCAGGCCATGCCCATTAGGCTGTGTGCATTTTTGGTAGCAGCCTCATACCTTGGTGGCTTTATTAACTCTTCCATCATTACCAAAGGAACTTTTGCCTTGAACTTTTGTAGTAACAATATTATTGATGACTTTTTCTGTGATATCCCACCACTTGTGAAGCTGGCTTGTGGCAGGAAGGATGGCTACCAGGCTGTGCTGTACTTTGTCCTGGCCTCCAATGTCATCACACCCACTGCAGTCATACTCGCTTCCTACCTCTTCATCATAACCACCATCTTGAAGATCCACTCCACCCCGGGTCAGCTCAAATCCTGCTCCACCTGCTCCTCCCACCTGGCCTCTGTCACCTTGTACTATGGCTCCATTCTCCACATCTATGCTCGTCCACGATTGAGCTGTTCTTTGGACAGGGACAAAATGCTTTCTATATTTTACACTGTGGTGTTTCCCATGTTGAATCCCATGATCTATAGCCTGAAGAATAAGGATGTGAAAGAGGCTCTGAATAAACTCTTCAAATAAATGAAGATCCAGTCCTTTTAATGAGATGCAAAGACAATTTTTCATCAGGTAATTATATTTCAAGAAGTGCAGCCATGACGTTCCATCATGATCAAGAATTCTCACCATGACTGTTAAAGAATTTGCACCCTTGATACCTGGCCATTCAAGACACCTAAGGGAGAAAGTTAAGGCAATTTGGAGGATAAAATTTAAGTATAGAAATATAAGGATTTTAATTAAATTTCATGTTACTCTAGACTAGACACAAAGAACTTGAAACCAAAACCTACTTTCTATCTTACTACAGTGAGAAAACAGCACACTCCTTTAGCATATGAAGGTTTTTGACTGGCTGGTAATATTTAGATAGTTTTTCCTAGAAACAGAAAAAGAATGCTGAATTAAATTTTCAGTTTTTTCTATGAATATTAAGTAGTGGAAATCATCAGTTTCCATACCCATAACTAAATTTCTTAAGCATTTTATATAATTTTTCCCCTAGAATCATTAAGACAAAGATCCAGAGTCATCCATGAAATAATCAGTACAACTAGACTTAGCAAGCATGACCTCTTCAATCTACATCTCTTACCCATGTTGCTCAATTAAGGGAAAAAATCAGTCAAGTTCCCATAGATATGATTTTTGTGAATCACTGTGTAACCCACTGGGCTATTCTTTTATTTTATAGTAGCGAATCTACATAGACTTCTTCCAAATTGTGACTTTTTGAGCATCAAAACACAATCATTTTAATAAATAATAATAATAACTACAATGAGGTGAAAGAACTTGAGAAATAAAAGTCTACGTGTGCACATTATTCTAAAGAGAAAAATTTTATAGGGAATATGTAAAGGGAGTGATTAGGCAAGTGAGGAAATATGATGAGATGCATACAATTTTGATTTTTAAAACTGAAACAATGTTAATGTAATGCATTTCAATAATCCTGAAAATGTCCTTATTTCTATAGGTATAAGCAGTTTTAAAAATGCAAGAAAGTAAAATGTCAGCAAGTAGTTCCCCAAAATGTAGCAACTCCACTCAGAGCAGGAAAGACTAATCAGCACAGGCAGGGATATATATTAAACTGAAATTTAAATCCAACATATATCATCACTACTTGTTGTAACACGAAGTAATCCAACAGAAGCTAGGCCCAACAGTATAACCCTGAGATGCTTGATTTAGACAACGTTCTGAAACCAAAAGCTATTTATGCAGACTCTCATTTTCTAAAAGATATCTATTACCTACTAATAATAAAAAACTTTCTATAAAATATATTCTAACTACATCATTCTATGGGGAAGTGTCAGTAACAAAAAGTTACGTTGGTGTAAAAAACCTATTCTTGAAACATCCTAGCATTGTAAATCTTGATATTTAACTACAATGAAGATACTCAAACTACTTGTCAAGATCTCCTACTTAAATCCTTTCAAAAGGACAAACCAAGTCCCGTTCTCCAAATAATTTTAAATATACCCAGATATGGTAAATTTCATTGACCTAAGTGTATAGCCGTAGTATTTTGTATATGAAAAAGTAATCTCAACTCCAAAACCAAGTCTAAATAGCATTACCAGATCCCAGTAAGATGATAAGATACGGATAATGATGATCCTAGGAAGACATTAAAAAAAATGAGAAAGTAATAAAACTTTAATTAAATATATGGCATTAGTGTTTTAGAGAATGTTTTATAATATGTTTAAGTGTAAATTTGGCAGTCAGCTTTTTTTACTGACTGTTGGGAATGTTGCATGTGCAGCTTATGGTTGTAAAGCATTCAAAAGAATCTTCAACATTAATTTGAAATTACAGCATATATTTCTAAGAGACTTTTATTACTCAAATTACAAATGAAGTTCGAAGTCTTAAATGAAAGTAGTTTCTAATCTGTGTCTTTTAGATATATGAGCTTTAATAAACATTTTTGTAAGTACAAATGTTTGTGAGTATACTTCAGCATGCAAAAATTTCCTTGGATTTCCATGTGCTATTTTAAAAAATTGATACTTATGGTCTTTCACAGCAAGTGATGGCCAGTAGATATTTCTGGAGAGCAGGACTTTTGGTATCCCCAAAATCACACTATATAGGGTTTTTTAAATTCACATTCAGAGTTGTATCTGGTGAAAAAAAAAAGGAGGTGGGCAATAGGATCCATATGGCTAAAATTTACTTTAACTTCCCATTGTAATAATTACAAAGCAAACCTCCCTCTTTACCTCCCTTCTTGCATGGCTGTGGTCCCTTCACGTTTTCTCAGCCCCTCAGTTGAATGAAAGTTATCTGGTAAGTTGTCCAAATTATCTTACTGTTAGAACTGGGTCTTTGATTGTCTTGTTTTTATTTGTTTGTGGTACTTTTCCTTTGACAGAGAAGGCTAAGGAGATGCTAGGAAATGCACTACTAAATCCCCTGGGTTCCAGCCATGATACTTCTTGATCGTATTTTACAGCCTCCAATAATTTTTCTCTGGTGACTGGCATCAATCACCCTGCCCAGCAGAGTGGCCCCTATCAGTTCAATGCAGGAGGAGCCCAGCACAACCAGGGTACTTCCTGGATTCCAAAGGGTCAGAGCACCTGAGGGTGTTTTTCTGGGGAAGCATTCCGTCATTGTTCACTCATGACCTCCCCTTTGAAGACCCTCAATTCTTTTCCCTCAGACAAAGAGAGGAGTTCAATGTGAGGGACTGAGATCCCTAACCTGGCATCTTCAAGTTTTGATGAAAGCACTAATATCAGCACTTGCCCCCAGGGAGGCTACACTGCATTTTGTATACTGCCTTAGCTGAGGAGATCTAGGGGAAGCAATTACAGGAATTTCTACTTGAACTCCCAACAACGGTAATCCTCATTCCATGGGTCAGGGACAGGGAGCTAAAATGAGGGTTTGGTTGTATTGTATGTAGCTGTACCCAATATGATGTCTGGGTCTGGGTAAAAATAATCGTCTACATATCTGTTCTGACTGGGCTCAATGAGAGATGCATGCAAGCCAAAACTATCTTTAAATTATTTTACAAGACCCACTGTTAA
The DNA here is from genome assembly GCF_036321535.1 of Camelus dromedarius. Classification (NCBI taxonomy): domain Eukaryota; kingdom Metazoa; phylum Chordata; class Mammalia; order Artiodactyla; family Camelidae; genus Camelus; species Camelus dromedarius. The sequence goes on along the minus strand of NC_087470.1, from coordinate 8,887,197 downwards.
GTGTGTACCCCTGATGTTTTTCCATCACTGGAGATTAGTGTTAATTCAGAGTCAATATCCAATAACCCACAGAAGATCTAGATATTTACCTTTTCCCCATATAAGATTACTCTCATAAATGGTAGCTAGCCATTCACAAGAAGCCTTGGAATAAGATGTATAGTGTACACATTGGCTAAGTTTCAAGATTCTTCCTCAAAGGATCCATGTTTCCCCATTGGTTCAAGTTTTCAGTGGCTGTAAACTAGCTCAGCCTGGAGAATTATCAAGGAGTGGCATTTCCCTACTGGACCATCTTGAGCTAGTTTTTATCCAAGTAAAGACAGATATTTTTTCCTTACAAGAAAAATATCACCTTTGTTGTTTTCTTAGCTACTTCATTCCATAAGAATCACCTAATCCATGAGACATTGCCATGAGTATCTGAACAACAAAATATTTGGTTATGATCTAGGGTTTGTGGCACATTGGGAAATTGCTCCCTTCTTGTCTCTGGAAGTTAAATATTGCAATACGGCTTTCTGCCTGCCTGTTTCTTTTCTTCCGTTGGATAGTCCAGATTTAAATTTCAACAAAAGCCAACTTACCAAAAGATATGTATAATTTCTATTTGTATCCCAAGAAATAGTGTACTAACCCTAGAACTAATAACTTCGGAGAGTGTTACTTCTCTATTCTTGATTGTGTAAGAACAGAGTGAGGTTATACGCTCTGGAGAGAGAGCTTGGAAATGGGTCACTTGGCAGGAGCTATGGTCTAGGTCCAGGGATGCAGACATCTGTGGTATCTTTGCAAACAAAGAGGACAGAGAAAAGTCACTCTGACCTCACTTACTTCCTCGCTAGTGACAACCACTGGTTAAACCCATTAAGCAGAGAGAGCACAAAGGAACCTACTGATACAGTTGACAGCTGATCATCCTGAAGCAAAGAGCAGGTTAAAAGTGTAGAGAATGGATTTGGAAAGACAAAAGAAAGGTATTCAACAGATAATAAAGATATCAGCATTACTGAATGTATATGCTTTAATATGCAAATATATGCATATAAATGTATAGTATACACAAGCGTGTGCACATATGTTTATTTTGCCTTCTACATAACTAGAGAGAATGGCAATGGAAATTGTGACATTACATTTCACCAGGGAATTGTAGTCTCAAAAAATACATATTTCCCATCATTGAATAATACCCACTTTGTTAACATGCAATATTATTTAATTGTCCTGTTAGTTATTAACAAAGCCTAGGAAAGCCTAAGGGGCAGCAGGAAGTACAATCCTCGGGATTCAGAAACTGGCATAAAAGATTCTGGGACAGGCAGATTTGAACCCTGTTGAGGTGATGATGTTGCTGATAATTTTAGGTAAGTTGACCAATTCAGATGCTACCGTTAGATGGAAAATGTTACCTGTTCCTCACAACCTGTCTTAAGATCATTCACATACTAAGATACAATATGTTCTAATGAAAGGGCATCTTTTGAAATATCTTCACCATCTTCCTACTGAAGTTTCTGAAACTTCTGGGAGTTCACAAGAAGAAGTAGCACTTTTCATTATTAGAGACAAAAATATCCATTAATACTACAGAAAAAGACAAGGGATGAAAGAAAAATAATAATAATGACATAATTACACCAGAAAAACAACAAGCAAGCTACTATCAGGAACCACTTACAAAAGAAGCAGCATTGTTAATATCTCAAGGGCAACTGAGGTAACTAGATGAAGCAGCAGTGATTACTAGAGGTTATTTTTCTAAAGGCCAAAAGACATTCAAAAAAATTCAAATTTCTTTCAGTTTAATATTCTTTAAGATAGCACAAAGGCATATGGCATTTTTGAGAAGAATTCCAGCTAAGAGAAGCTTCTCTCAAAATATAAAAGGTTATATTTTAATCGTTTTGAAAGAAAAGTGCATTGTTTAATTTGACACAGAAATATATCCTTAGTTAGGAAGCAGAACACGTCAGCTAGTTAGCAAACACAGCTGGATTGTCACAGTGTTCTGGCTCTGGTTAACAAACACAGAACTCAGTTCTTTGAGTCAGTCCCTGCCCAGGGAAATGTGTGCCCCATCTTCTCCTGTGTTGGTGTCAGAATTCAAAGTAGCTCTGTCTGTAGCTTCCCTTTTAAAATGTGAACATGTGACACATCTTTGCATTTGTTAACTCTTTGAGTCTTCACAACATTCAAATGGAGGCAGGACTCCTGATATGAAGAAAAACAAGGAAACAACTGATATTTATTCCAGCATCTCTCAGACTTGATCCGCAGACAAGCCCTCAGGCTGCTTCAGTGGAAGCTGGTTCCTGGGCCCCACCACCAGCCTGCTGAGTTAGGAGCTCTGGGCTGGGCCAGGTGAATGCCATGGGCATGACATTTGAGAACCACTGGTTACCTGAGTGTCTATGATGTGCCAGGCACTGTACTTAGTCCTCCCTTGAGTTATCTCAGTAACAACACACTGTAGGAGGGATAAGTTATCCTTGCATCTCATAGAAAGAAATTGAGCCTTTACAATGTTGACTAGTGATGGAGAAGTGGAATCCTTGTTAATTGCCTGAAAGTCAATTTTTTTTCATGGTATCCAAGCTGTCTCTGGTTTAAACAGTCAGCTCTGATTTCTAGACCAGGCTTCCTATATCCATCTTGGCATATAATGACAGAAAGTCTGTTGCTGACCTGAAAAGCTTCTCTTACACTGTTGATTGAAATAAAAAAAGCACAATGTGAGAGCTGTGAGTTTCAGTTTTATTTGGGGACTTAGGACTATTGCCTGAGAGACACAAGGGACACCCTCTTAGATGCCTCTGAGGAACTGCTCTGAAGACGCCAGAGGGGAGGTCAGCATATACGTGGTTTTAGAGGCATCGTGCAATCAAGCACACAGCTTGGTAGAAGGTTGCTGCTGGTCACAAGACCCAGACATCTTAGTGATCTTAGTGCTTCTCTTCCTAAGGGAAGATGCAGGAAATTGCATTCATAGAATTTCCTCCTGGAAATATCTATTTGAAGGCCTGTCCTGACAGTTTTCCCAGAGCACAGTGTCTCATTCCTCATCTCCAGCCTGAACTCTTTTCAGGGTGTGTTGAAGGTCGGCAAATTCAGTAGCTAATGACTTAACCCCCGTAGGGCCAGATGGTGACATTCTTTAGCTGACAACACAGACTCAGTCCATTTGGACAAATATTTGGTAAGGATATTTTGTAGGCAGATTTCTTTGTTTCTCCCTATTCCTTTCTGCAGGCAACACAACTGGCCAAGGGTTACTCGTACCAGAAAATACATAGAAGATTTCAAACAATTCTGTTGATAGTCAAAGGATAAAATGACATCATTAGAAGCCACCCAGAAAATTGATACTATGGACTTGTTTCTCTTGCAACTCATTCATTCATTCACTCATTCATTCATTAAATATGTATGTGTGTCTACTATATGCCTGGTAATATTCTAGTTACCAGGTGTACAGCAATGAACAAAACAGAAAAAAATTTCTACTGTCTTAGAGTTTGTTTCCTAGTGGGCTCACATCTCTGCATGACCCCAGAGACCCAGTAGACTCATGAAAAGGTGAACTGGGCACAATATCATCGCAAGTAATCTTACCCCTCAGGGATATTCTCCAGCTGTCTTTTTAGTCCTTCACATAACTCCTAGATAAAATGTTTCTCTGAGTTCTGGGAGTTCCTCTGGGAATTTAATCAAACTCAAGTTGGGGGCTCCTGGAAACCTCTGATTTATAGAAGGTTGTTCAGAAGTACAGGTAACAACCTGGGCTTGCAACTGATATCTGAAGTTGGGAGAAGGAGCAGTCTTGTGGGACTGAGCCCTTTTCCTGTAAAATCCAATGCTATCTCAGGGTAGATAATGTCAGAATTGTGTTGAATTCTTGGACACCAGCAGGGTGTCCAAGAGTATTGTTTGTTTTATGTGTGGAAGAACAACTGCCAAATGGGATTTTGGGTCTCAGAGGACCAAAATGTTATATTAACTATAAATTTCATTTTAGCACCATAAAAAAAAAAAACATTAAAAAATGTTTGTTGTAAAGTGGAAGTTTTTGAATGTGATAGAACTGAGAACTACCACTACAGATGGGATCAAACTGGGATGTGTCCTTTGTAGAATTGTACATGGCTAGTTATAAAAACAGGAAAACAGTGCTAAATCCTAGGCTTTTAGACCCCAAAAGAGCTTACAATTACTTTTTTTTTTTTTTTACTTGCCATAACCAGATGGATAATTTGCAGGTCTCCACTGTGACAGTTCACTCTAATGCTCAGTTTGATTCTCTCTCTGGGATTTATGATAAATGTGCCAAAGGATCCTGCAGAATAACTGAGGGGAGAATTTCCTCTATGATTGTGGAGGAAAACTGTGTAGGGGAGGCAAAATTTTACTTTAGGGTCTGGGCCTGAAAATTAGACTGACATAAGACAAATTAACAGGAGAAAAGCATACACATTTATTAAGTATAAGTTTTATATCACAGGGAAGCCCTCATGAAGAAATAAAGACCCAAAGAAGTGGCAAAATCTAAATGATTTCCACAAGTTGAACAAAGAGAAGCAATTGTGAAACAGTGACTAAGAATATATGTGTAGGCAAAAGGAATGTAAGAATTGTTGCAAAAGGAAGGACAGAGCTGGAGGGCTCAGACATCTCAATTTAAAAACTTACTACAAGCTACAGGAATTAAAACAGTGAGGCACTGGCATAAAGGCAGACACAGAGATCAGAGGAATAGAATAGAGAGTCCAGGAAAAAAAAAATGCTACAATTGTGGTTTTGGTAGGTAGGATAACGTCTTCCAAAACATTCATATTCTAATCCCTGGAACATGTGAATATATTTGGTTACAAAGGAAGTGGAAAGTAAGGTTGCTAATCAAGTGACTTTAAAATAGATTATACTGGATTATAGGCTGGACCTAACATAATCACAAGGATCCTTAAACATTGAAAACAGAGGCAGAAGGAGTCAGGGGGGATGTGATTGTTAAAGAATGGTCATAGAGACACAATGGTGCTGACTTTGAAGATGGAGGAGAGGGATCATGAGCCATGGAATGTGGGCAGCGTCTAGAGGCTGAAAGAGGCAAGGAAAGGGTTTTCCCTGAGAGTCTCCCAGAAGGAACACAGCCCTGCCGACACCTTGATTTCAGCCCTGTCGGAACCATGTTGAGCCCACCTTCTAACCCTAACAAACTATAAGATAATATATTCGTATTGTTCTAAACCACTAAGTATGAAGTAACTTGTTACAGGGACAACAGGAAACTGAAACAATAATCAACTGATTTTTGACAAGGGTGCCAAGATAATTCAGTTGGGAAAGAATAATCTTTTCAACAATTGGTGTTGGAACAACTAGATATTTACACTCAAAACAGTGAAGTTGGTTCCCAGTCTCACACCATATACAGAAAACAACTCAAAATGGGTCATAGGTCTACATTTAAGAACTAAAACTATAAAAATCTTAGAACAAAAAGAGCAAATCTTTGTGACTATGGGTTTAGGCTATTGGGCTAGATTATTTCTTAGATAAGACACCAAAAACAAGCAAGGAAAAAATACATAAATTGGACCTTATCAGATTTAAAACCCTTTGTTCATGAAAGTACATCACCAAGAAAGTGAAAAGATAATCCAAAGTGGGAGATAATATTTGCGAGTCATATTGCTGATAAGAGACTTGTATCCAGAATATATAAGAACTCTTACAATTGAACAATAAAAAGACAAAAAACCTAATTAAAAATGGGCCAAAGATTTGAATAGATATTATTCCAAAGAAGAAAAACAAATGGCTGATAAGCACATGAAAAAATGATCAACATTACTAGTCATTAGGAAAATGTAAATAAAAATCACAGTATTATAACACTTCAGAAACACTAGCATTGCTAACATTACAAAGGCAGACAACTTGTTTTGGTGAAAATAAGAAAAAATTAGAACCCTCACACCATGCTGGTGGGATTGAAAAACGGTGCAGCTAATGTGAAAGACAGTCTGGCAGTTCTTAAAAATGTTAAATATAGATTTACTGTGTGACTATGCAATTCTGCTCCTAGATTTCTACTCAAAATTTCTTCATAGCAGCATTGTTCATAATTGCCAAAAGGAAAAAATTAAGTATCTGTCAACTGATGAATGGGTAAACAAAATATAGTTTATCTATATAAAGGAATATTGCTAGGCAATAAAAAAGAATAAAATAATGATACATGCTACAACATGGAAGAAAAAGAAAAAAAGAATTATTTTAACAAGGTCTCTTTGTGCAGAATTCTTTTGGTCTCAACTTCCTGTCTTTGATAATAAGAATGTTTCTTTTCTCCTGGTATTGGGAGGGTGGCTCTCACATGAGAGTTTTTACTCTTGTTTTAAGGAATTAAAGGGGAGATCAAACTGTACTTGGGTATCTACTGTTTTTTTTTTTAATGCCATTAGTTTAAAATAATTCTTATGCCAAATTGGCATATTGGGATGATATATTCTACCACCCTTCATCTGTCACTACCTTCTAAACAACAGGTCCTTTCCCACATCTCACAGGCTTTGAATTACTTGTCCATTTGTAGCTGGGAAATGGGAAACAGATTTTTTCCCTCAGTGGTTGAATTTAATTAGCTCCACTCCCAGTTCCTCTTCACTTCATGAGCCAGTTTAATTTTCTAAATATCATCTAGCATTAACTAAAAATATTTCTATACTTTTTTGTTTATGTATTATGTATCTCTCCCTTCTAAATGAAGACTCCATAAGGGTCAACCTTATCAACCTCACTGCTGTATTTCAATGCCTAGACAGCACCAAGGGCTCAAGAAATATTTTCTTAATACAAGAATAAATGGCCAAACAGCATTAAGGCTTCCTAATACTAAATTCATTTTAAAGACATAAATATGTTGTGGCTCAGAAAGTTTCCATCACTTGCCCAACCCAGCCAAGATTCCTGCTCAGATCTTCCTTACTCCAATAACCATGGCCTTGACCATATCTCACAGATTTGTAACAGAGAATGACCTCCTTTGGTACTGGTTGCCGTAAACATCTCACTCTTTCATTTGTAGGTGAGGTCTCCTTAAAGCATGGAGAGAAGCAATCACACGGTCACTGAGTTCATCCTGGTGGGCTTCATGACAGACCCTGTGATGCAGCTGGTCCTCTTTGTGATGTTCCTTGGTGTCTACTCTGTGACCCTGGTAGGAAATACCACTCTCACGGTGTTGATCTGTAATGACTCAAGGCTGTACACACCCATGTACTTTTTCATTGGGAATCTGTCTTTACTGGATCTCTGGTATTCCTCTGTCTACACCCCAAAGATCCTTATGACCTGCATCTCTGAAGACAGGAGCATCTCCTTTCCTGGCTGTGCAGCTCAGTTCTTCTTCTCTGCTGAGCTCGGGTACAGTGAGTGTTACCTATTGGCTGCCATGGCTTATGACCACTATGTGGCCATCTCCAACCACCTGCTGTATGCTCAGGCCATACCAAGGAGATGGTGCATCTGCTTGGTTATCTACTCCTACACTGGAGGTTTTGTCAATGCAATAATACACACCAGCAACACACTCAATTTGAGTTTTTGTGGTGACAATGTTGTTATGACTTTTTCTGTGATGTCCCACCCCTGGTGAAGTTGGCATGTGATGTGAAGGAGACCTACCAGGATGTGCTGTACTTTCTCCTGGCCTCCAATGTCATCACACCAGCTCTGCTCATCCTGGCCTCCTGCCTCTTCATCATCGCTGCCATCCCGAGGATCCACTCTCCCCAGGGCCACTTTAAAGCCTTCTCCACCTGTTCCTCCCACTGGCCTCTGTCACCTTGTACTGTGGCTCCACTCTCTACATCTACTCTCACCCAGCTAGTCCCTCGAGAGGGACAAATTGGTGCCCACATTTTACACTGTGCTGTTCCCCATGCTGAACCCCATGCTCTACAGTCTGAGGAATAAAGACGTGAAAGAAGCTCTGAAGAAACCCTTCAAGGTAACATAATGTGAAGTCTAAATTACATACATTTCTCAAATCAGTGCTCAGTGCAAGTAAATTGCTTCAGGAGAGGCATATGGAGAGGCATTAATAAAACATTTGTTTATCTAGTCAAAGAAATCCAGTGAAAAATATTTTCTTTTGTTGCATTGCTTTGTTTTACTTTAATGATCATGCTATAATCTATTCTACAAAAGATGGATTCAATGTAGTATTAGTGTATTTTTCAAAGAACAACATCAAGGTTTAATGTGATATAGAATATTATGTATTGCTTCTGGAATCCCAAATGGTTGAATGTTAATTTACTATCTCCCCTGAGATAGATCCAATTTTTTCCACCTACTTAATGAGGTATTAAGGAAATGTGAAGAAAATATTAAATTGATTCTTGAGATTTGTGGAATATACCCCAGATCCTTCTTGTTCAGTACCCACAGAGTGTCTGTGGTAATGGAAAAGAAAGGAATGTGAAGAATATTGTGATGGAAAAAGAGAGGGCAGTGGCGTGTTATTTAAAAGTCTGCTAAGATTCAAAGTCAAACTATGTGCACAAAACCCTACCAATTCCTCTTTTCTCTTTCTAAAACCTCTCACAGATAATCCAGCTGATAATTTGTATGAAAATCGAGTACTGCCAAGAAGCAAAATACAACACTGTAGAACATCAAACAGCTCGGTATTTTGGATTTAAAATAGTTTAATCACAACAAAATAATAATAAATAATTAAAAATGGTTTGATCACAATGTTTCATCTTTTAAGTATAACCTATTGTATTTACTTGAAATGTTGCAACATTTACAAACATGTTTATAAGCCAGTAATGTAGAAAGTGCAATGAGAGCATGCTGCCAAAAGATAACCTTCATCTCTGGCAACTTCTGGTCTGTGTTGCTTTCCAGAAGGCCTCCTTGACATCTTTGTTTCTCAGGCTACAGATGAGAGGGTTGAGCAGTGGGTTGACCACAGTGTAGAACAGGGCAGCCACTTTGCCTTTCCCCAGGGAGTAGGTGGAACTTGGCCTTGAATACATGAAGAGCAAGGATCCATAGACGAGCATGACCAAGATGAGGTGTGACACACAGGTGGAGAAGGCTTTGCGCCTTCCTGAGGCTGTGTGGATCCTCAGAATAGCCAGGAGGATGTTGAAATAGGAAATCAGGATGGCAAGAATGTTGGAGAGGACAGTGAAGCCCACCACTCCCAGGATGACCTTTTCATAGACCTGGGTGTCTGTACAAGACATTTTCACCAATGGTGGTGCATCACAGAAGTGGTCGATGATATTTTTGCCACAGAACCTCAGTCAAAATGTGTTGGTGGCATGGGTGATGGCATTCAAGAAGCCTCGTGTGTAGGAGCCAGCAATGAGTCTGGTACAGAGAGAGCTGGACATAGTGCTTGAGTAGAGTAATGGGTTACAGATGGCCGAGTGGCGGTCGTAGGCCACAGCCACTAGGAGATGGCACTCACTGTAAGTCGCAACACAGGAAAAGAACAGCTGGGCTCCACACCCAGCCAGGGAAATGTGCTTATCTTCTGAGACACAGATGGCCAGGATTTGGGAGTATGCACAAAAGTGTACCAGAAATCCAAAAAAGACAGATTGCCAATGAAAAAATACATAAGTGTGTGCAGGCGGGAGTCGACGTGGATCAAGATAACTAGGGTCATGTTCCCTGACAAGGTGGTCAGGTAGAGCACCAGGAATATTCCAAATAGAATCAGCTGCCACTAGGGGTCTGAAGAGAGACCAGTAAGATGAACTCAGTCAGGACAGTGTGATTTCCTATTTCCATGTCCACAGAGGGGAAAGTCTGATAACGGTCATGAGGAAAAAAAAAAAATTAGTGATTTTTGTTTTGAAAGAATTAAAAGTATATGGATCAAGTCAACAGTTCATGAACTCCTTACTGTCTAGATAAAATGGTAAAAAATTCAGTCTGTGACTTGGAAATACCACTGGAATGGGAGTTGGGATCTGATTTTGAAATTAGGGCTTTTACTTACTAATTGTTTCATGCAGGGCAAGTCCCTTAGTCTCATCCAGCAGGTGAGAAAAATGATGAGCTATGACAGGTGGTCTGATGGAGTTAAGGAGACATAAAGGAAAGCATCCAGCCAAATGCCAGGCCCACGGTGAGAACCCAGCATGTGAGTGTCCCGTGTGTGTCAGTGAGTGTTTATGTGTCAGGCACATGCTGGTCGCTTTACAAATGCCAGTTCATTGTGCTACTCCTGCCACTGTTAATACAAACAGACTAGTACAAACATGACTCACTGTGCTCAGAGTATCCTCAGTTCTATACTTAACCACTTAATTCTTTCCACAATGTATATGGTAAGTATTATTATAATCCTCACACAATTTAAGAAACATTTCCAAGGTCCCAGAACTAGTCAACAGCAGCTGATATTTGAACCTCAAATTTTCTTTATGAAAAGTATGTGCTTTCAGCTTTTAAGCCACTTGCCTCTCTTATTAGTAAATATAGTTTCTCTTGTTCCCCAATTAAGGCAATCCTATAATCCTCTGACAACCTGAATTTCTTCACCTATGAAAATAGATTTTTTTTAAAAGTGTTTTTATTCCATGTTTTTCTCTAGTTAACGTGAGATTTATATACATATATATATACACACACACACATACATATATGTATATATGGTTTAAACATTTTTTGATACAGTAGGTGGTGAATAGTAGGAAGAACCAAATTTTTGGTGTTAAAGATATATTGAGAAACCATGAATCCTTCAAAGTTTGTATCTTGAACTTGCATGGCTCTCAGAGAGAAGCTAAGAGAAGGTATCTAATGTCAAACACTATAGAATTAGTGCTAATGCCCCAGTGACCAGCTTACTTCCCCCCAGGCAGAGATGCAGTGAGAGCAAACTAAAATTAAGAAGATTGTGCTTTACTTAAATGTTAAAACACTTATCTTTGAGCTAAGCCAGAAACAGTGTTATGACTAGAATGCAAATCCAAGTTTCCTACTTCAAGTTCTATTGTTTTCACTTGTTACTTTGTGAGATATCTCTCAGAGATTGGGTATCCTAACCTTTCAAATGTAGCTAATAGGTTCAGAGAGGATGTGACTTGACTGATGACACTGTGGTTAAAGAGGACCATTCCGTTTCTTTACAGTATCTAATGGATCACGTCTCATGAACACACAAAGCACAGATGCTCTAGTCATACATCCAAGGTTCTAGAAAGTGGCTTTAACTTAAACCTCTACAAATCTCTTCCTCACCACTTGTTTTCACCTACTAGAACTTCCACCAAACTACATCACTCACATGATTGATTCCCACACATCCCAGGAGCTCCCCAGTTACAGTACTATGTTGTTATTTATTTGTACAACTTCCTTCTGAATATGCTCAAGCTTGAGTAGAATTATCTTGGCAGGAATTTTTGGTTATTAAATTGGTAGCAGATAAAATGGTGGGTCATGGACATCACCTCAATGGTTACTGTAAACTATTTCTGCTATGTTATCACTTGTCTAAGGAATTTTTTAAAAATCTGGAACTTCTGAAGCTCATTTTTAATACAATATAATTTGGGGTGGGAACCTAAAATATCTGGACAGAGCCAATTACTACTGTAGTAGTAGTAGTAGTAGACTACTGACTTAGACAAATAACTGAAAAAAAATTAATGTTCTGGGTTTATGTGCATATATATCTAAGCTTAAAGTCTTCTCAGAAGAAAAGATGTATAAATTTGATCTGAAAAATGAACACAATACAGCCCATTGTTGGGGGGAATGAGAAGGGAGAGCACATCCATGAGAAGGAAAAACATGTATCAGATCCCTTACATGAGAGAGTCTGGAGAGTTGAAGATGCTGACAGGGGCTAAATAAAGATGGCAAGGAAAGAGGAACCACGATGAGCCATAGAGTTATCAGCTCACAAAATTCACTGGAATCCAGATTAGGGATTTTGGCCTTAAAACCAGCACAAAGAGTAGTCATCACCATTATGAGAAAGGGACACAAGCTGGTTAACATTTTCAAGGTTTACTCTTGCCTCAGATCATAGAATGGATTAAAAGAGAGGAAAATTGGTGGGAATATAGTTTGGTGCAGCCATTATGGAAAACAGCATGGAGATTTCTCCAAAAACTATAAATAGATTTACCATATGATCCAGCAATCCCACTTCTGTGTGTATATCCAGAGTGAACTCTAATTAGAAAAGACACATGCACCCCAAAGTTCACAGCAGCACTAGTCACAATAACCAAGATATGGAAGCAGCCTAAGTGTCCATCAGCAGATGACTGGGTAAAGAATTTGTGGTATATTTACATAGTGGAATACTACTCAGCCATAAAAAATGAAATCATGCCATTTGCAGCAACATGGATGGACCTGGAGATCATCATTCTAAGTGAAGTAAGCCAGAAAGAGAAAGAAAAATACCATATGATATCACTTATATGTGGAACCTTAAAAAAAAAAGACACAAATGAATTTATTTACTAAACAGAAACAGACTCACAGACATAATAAACAAACTTATGGTTACTAGGGGGATGGGGTGGGGAGGGATAAATTGGGAATTTGGGATTTGTAGATACTAACTACTATATATGACTACTATATATAAAATAGATAAACAACAAGTTCCTACTGTATAGCACTGGGCACTATATTCAGTATCTTGTTGTAACTTATAATGAAAAAGAATATGAAAATGAATATATGTATGTATATGTATGATTGAAACATTATGCTATACACCAGAGATTGACACAACATTGTAAATTGACTATACTTCCACTAAATTTTTTAAAATTAAAAAAATAGCTAAATTAAGAAAAAAATAAAAGAGAAGAAAAATCCCCTCTTACATACAAAACTTCTCTGAAATCCTTCATCTCCATGACCTGTTGAGGCCAGTTTCTGATAAAGGTAGGACAGATGTACTCAAACTCATTAAATTACTAGGGATTATGTAAACTGGGAGCTTATCCTGATAAACAAGACTCAAAGATTCTCAATCTCAATTTCTCTTCTAACCAGGAATGTGTATTTACACAGTAATTTAATGTTATACTAGAAAAATATTAAAGACAAGATCCCTTCAAAGGATTGGTTGGTAATGAAAGCATCCCCTGTGTATTTTGGTAAGAAAACTACAAGAAACTACAAAATCTTGAAAAGAGTGGATAAATAAAATTGATATGCCTTAGAACATTCTATTAAAAGCCTGAATCGTAGTCACCATTCTGACTTCTGTGTGAAACATAACTGTATCACAAATTAATCATATTATATTTGGTACCAAACCTCTAATATGGAAAAGAAGAAGTGATAAATTAACCACAAACCAATGATCTACATGATACATACTTCTTAAGTGACTGCAATTCTTCACTGATTTCATGATATAAGGGGTAGATCTGTTATGCTACCTTTCAATCTGGGATGGCCTTGTGACTTGCTTTGGCCAACAGTTGACAACATAGGCAGCACCATGAAGATGCCAGGCCTCAATCTCAAGAGACACTGAAAGCTTCTCTTCTCACTTTTGGAATTCTGCTACCACGATGTAAGTAAGCCTCGGTTCACTTGCTGAATAATGACACTTATGGCTGCATCCTTTTTGGGACCCCAGCAGACAGCAAGCTGGACCTGTGACATGAGAGTAGGGCCATTCCATTCTTTGTAATCCAGCCTTCACCGACCTTATGGCTAAACACAGACATAGCAGCAAGCCCAGCTGAGAGCAGACGGGGCTGCACTAGGCAGCCTTGCAGGGCTGACGGGGCTGGGATAAGCAGCCTCCCATGACTGCATAATTGAAAAGGCACCTGAGTTCAAATCCTGATTCTGTTCCTTGGTAGCTCTGTCACCTTGGGAAAGTCCTTAACAGCCCCCAACCCACATTTCTTCACCTTTAAAAAAGGTAAGAGAACTATCAGAGCTATGGATGTAACATGCTTGGGCTTGTGTGTCACCAGAAAGTATACCTAACTTATAGTAGCTATTTTTATTCTGAGAAAAATGAATTACATCTGATTTACTTTTAAAATCTGAGCTCAAGAAAAAACAAAACAAAACAAAAGGCCAAGTTTCCACCAAGAGACAGTTTAAGCCAAAATAGCAGTGTCCTTCATAATCTTTCTGCAATCCTGAAAGGTTTTTTGTTTTTGGTTTTTTTGTTTTTGTTTTTGTTTTTTTTTTTTTTTGCTCACCTACTCACATGCATTTCACAAGGAATTGACAGGCTTGGAAGTGCAAATTCGATCTGCCTTGGACTGAGGAGTCCTGTGATAGGGACAGAGCTAATCACCTGTGTGTTTTCTTTCCTTTTTTTTTTTTTATTGAAGTGTAGTTGCTTTACAGTATTGGTTAGTTTCAGGTGTACAGCATAGAGATTCAGTTACTTTTTCTGATTAGATTCCATTGTAGGTTGTTACAAGATAATTTCCTGTGCTATACAGTAAACCCTTATTGCTTATCTATTAGAAGTATGGATTAACAGCTACAAACCTGTATGCTTTTAAGAGTGCCACCTGTCTTCCCTGGAACACAGTCTTACCCACATGCCAAAGTGATTGATCCCTTTCCAGCATCCACCTTCTATGACTTCAATTTGTTAAAGCCTCTTAGAGAATCTATCATAAATATAAGAATAGATAACCTCACCTACAACAATACAGTGTGTGGAAGAGATTAATGACCCTCATACATGCATGCATCTTTGGAGACATCAGACATCTTGGTTGAAGTTAGAGAGGAAGTGTATCTTATTTTAACACCACGATTTGCATTGTCATCCTTGTTTCCATAAAAATCAATCATGTGAGCTGTGTACATACCTTAACCTCTTTACCAGGAAAATCATTAATTGCTCTGAAACTTTTCTACTGCTGGATCTCTTTGAAAACCTCACAAAAGCAATACATCTTCCCCCCAACATCCAAAACTGCACATAGGCTTAAGCACACAAAATTTTAGATGGTTCAACAAATCCCCAAAATTCTATCCATAATTTCTGTGGTTATGATTTGCAATTAAAATTTCTACCACTATAAGACACCCAAGTTAAATTCTATAACTATAAGAGATAAGTAATAAATACTTCTAACTTGACACATTTACATCTGAACTGTTAATCTTCAGTCCCCCAAACTGATCTATCTGCTCATTTCTCATATTAAGTAAGAAATTTTACTCTTCTTGTTTCTCAAGCCACTAACTGGGAATCAATCAACTCTCTTTTTCTCCCACCTTCTCTTCAACCTTCCAAAAAACCCTGGTGCCCTTACCTTCAGAACATATCCTGAATCTTAGCACTTTTCATCATCTCCACTGATACAACTGTGGTCCAAACTACTACCATTTTTGCCAAGAACATTGCAAAATCCTTCTAGCTGGTTTGTACGCTCATTCCTCTGTAGTCTATTTTCAATATAATAGTCCATGCAGTCCTTTACAAACACACAAACAAAAAGTAAGTCATGTCACTTCTGCTCTTAAAACAACCCTACAAATCTATCAATTTATTCTAAGTTAAAGTTAAATTCCATACAGTGGCCTCAAGTTCCTCTATGAGCAAACCCTCTATTACCTACAATTCCTTATCTCCTAAGACTCCCCCATCCTTCAGTCTCTTCAAGCCTTGCTGACTTTCTGTTTATCAAAAACAGCAGCCCTGCCCCAGCATCAAAGATATTTGAACTGTCTTTTCCCCTGAGACACTCTTCCCCAGATATTTGCCAGTTTCACACTCTCAGCTCTCGCAAGTCCCAACCAAATGTCATTTTCTGACATTTCTGCCCACTCTCATCACCCTATTTTAAATTCCATATCCTCTTCCCACCAACCATCTGCATCTTTATTATTCTGCTCAGACCCTGCTCTGTTTTCCCCAAGACCTACAGTAATCTTCTAACTCTTGTTTATTAAGTTGTATATTATTTTTCCCCACTAGAATGCATTAACCACGGACCAAAAAGATTGCTTTGCTGACTGCTGAACACCAAAGTATAAAACTGTTCCTAACATCCAATTGGCATTTAATTAATATTTCTAAAGTTAGTTAATGGTTAATTACTTTTATCACTTGAGGCTCGTTTTCCCCGAAGTATCATCTACTTCTATCCTAGCTCCAACTGTTCAGGACAAACCTTCCTTCAAGTGGTCACCCTGGGTCAGTGTATGACATTGCCAACACACTAATAAGAAGGGAGAGTAAATAACAGAGAGGACTCATAACCACTAAGATGGGAAGATGGGCTAAAATAATTCTTGAATTTGAAATGAATTGGAATTAAAAAGTGAATAAAATAAATGACAAAGAAGATGTCAGAGCCAGTCATGCTAAAGCATGCCATATAGAATGACGTCTCAAGTCATGTGTCCCCTTCAGAAATGCTGTTCCTTGCTCCCTCCACTGGAGCACTTAAAATTCTAGGGGAGAGTGTGTCCCTCTAGTACCAGAAAATCAGCACCAAGAAGTGAATATGACACACTAGCAGCTTGGACAGCTCAGAGGACCAGAACCACTAGTCAAAAAGCACGTCACCATTTTTGTCCTCTTGTTTTCTCCACTGTGTAAGGAAGTACATGATGTCCTAGGGTTAACTACCGGACTGAGTTTGAATTCTAGGTGAGGGTTATATATATCATTAATGGAATTCTTATTAGAAGACTGTGTGTGTGTGTGTGTGTGTGTGTGTGTGTGTGTGTGTGTGTTTGGTATAAGAACAACCCTTTGAGAGCCAGGCCAGATTCTGTCTGAGGTCACAACTCAGATCACAGAGAAGCCAAACCACTTAGCTGCCCCTGAGCCCAGCTGCTTACCTTGGTCAGGAAGGACACTCCAGGAAGTGACACCCTATGCCCCCTCTTCTGATGTCTTGGCCTGCTCTGTTGGACCCAATATATGTATTTCCTCAGCAGCCCTTGGGGACCCCTCCCACAGAATAGCCCAGAAACAGACACCTCAGTCTCCAAAGACACAATTAAAGTTCATTTGGAGTATGGGGATAATATAGTAATTAGGATATAATGAAATGAGGAGTATTTCATTAAAAGTGGACTCACAACATGGACCTAAGTCACAGTGTAATCATATATGTAGTCACATGTATCTGACAATAGAAACTCCAAATTGTGCTAATTAGACTTTTCTAGGGATTATCTGGGGAGCCGTACGGTTTTCCCTGCCATATGTGCCTCTGTCTGTCCAGGCCATGCTGCCCTGTCTCACTTTTCAGGAAACCCCTATCAACCTTTGGTGCAACAGCCTCCGTTGTAACCCTCCAAAATCCTCATGTCAAAGCCCTACCCTCCAGTGGCCTGGGAGGTGACTGCATCTGGGGACAGAGCCTTTACAAAGGTAACTGGCTTAAAATGAGGTGGTTAGGATAAGCCCTAGTCCCATCTGAGTGGTGTCTTTACAAAAACAAAGATCAGAAACTTGGACACACAGAGAAATACCAGGGATTCTTGTGCACAGAAAAAAGACCCTGTGAGGATCAAACCAGTAGGTGGCTGTGTGAGTGCAGCGGGGAGAGGCGTCAAAACAGATTGGCCCTGATGGCCCCTCATCCTGGCCTTTTAGCCTCCAGAACTGTGAGGAGTAGAGTTCCTCTGTTTATGACACCAGCCTGCGGCGTTTTGTTATGGCAGCCTTAGCAAAATGATGTACAGCTTATCAGCATCAGGGCCTGTTTATGTTGGTAAACTCCACATTTTATATGTATAAAGACTACTGGAATTAGGAAATGTGATCCATCAAAATAAAGCATCCTTTAATTTTTCATTAAGTCATACATAAACTGAACAAAGAAATCCAAACATTCATGTGACCTTGTATCAATGATTGGTTTAGCTCATAGAGAGTTTCACTCTGAATTCTCTCTTTGATGTAAAGCTTTTTGAAGTCTGTCTCTCTGCTCATCTGTCTCTATCTATATGTCCATTTCTGCCTGTTTCATACAGCAGTTCTTTTGCCCTTGGTTCTTTTAATTCTTGGTGAAAATATTCTTTTATTGGAATCCTTCAGTGACTCTAAATAAAGATGTTTGTTCTTTCCTATGTACATTGTCAAGGAAATCTTTGTATCATAGCAAGCAAAAATATGAAGATAAGAAAAGAAAAAATAAGTGTATTTTGCAGGGCATTTTAGAGTAGGTAGTTTACTTATGACCTCATAAGTACCTCTCCCTCCTAATGAATAACTACATGCCTCTGGAGCCAGAAGCCCTGGGTTTGCTTCTTGTCTTCTCACCCATGAGTTGCTTGACTAGAAGCAAGCCATTTCATCCACCTAAACATGACAGTGAGTCCATAACTAGAATCAGTATTCCATATAAGAGATTGAAATATTATACTCACAAGCAGCTTACAAACTGTCAAGTAATATTAAAAACTGGAAAAAAAAAACCTTTCAACTTTCCCAGAATCCCAGTAGTACTACAGACTGTTCCCAGCTAGCATGCATAGCAGTTTTCCAGCAGTTGCTTATTTTATTTATTTCTGAGACCACAGGCTCTTATCAATGACATAAAGAATATCCTAAAAAAAATAATAATAATAATAATAATAATAACAATAGTACAGCCTTAGTTTACCAAAGCCTTTGTTTGAGAAACTCAGCTCTATCTATCATTTCCCTCAGGGCATCTTTAATGTCTTTATTTCCTAAGCTACAGATTGAGGGATTCAACATGGGAATCACCACCGTGTAGAACACTGACACTGCTTGATCCCTTTCCAGGGCATAGCTAGTACTTGGCTGGGAGTAAATGAAGAGAATGGAACCATAGTACAAGGTGACAGCTGTCAGGTTGAGAGCCACAGATGGAGAAGGCCTTGAGGCAGCCTTGGGTGGGGTGGATCTTCAGGATGGCAGCAATGATGAAGAGACAGCAGGCCAGGATGAGCACAGAGGGAGTGATGACATTGGAGGCAAGTATAAAATAGAGCACCGCCTGGTAACTCTCCTCCACATCACAAGCCAACTTGACAAGTGGAGGCAAATCACAGAAAAAATATCATCAATGAGGTTGTCCCCACAGAAGCTCAGGGTAAATGTTTCACTGGTTATGATGGCTGAGTTCAGAAAGCCACCAAAGTATGAAGCTGCAATGAGACTGGCACATAACTGTGGGGACATCTCCTGGGAATAAAGCAAGGGGTTGGAGATGGCCACATAGTGGTCATAAGCCATGGCGGCCAACAGATAACACTCACTGTAGGTGAGACCAGCTGAGAAGAAGAACTGAGCTGCACAGCCAGCAAAGGAGATGCTTTTGTCATCAGAAATGCAGGTTACCAGGATTTTGGGGGCATAGACAGAAGCATAACAGAGATCCAGGAATGAAAGGTTTCCAATGAAGAAATACATGGGCATATGGAGCTGAGAATCAGCACAGATCAGATAAATCAGGGTGATATTCCCTAAGAGACTGAAGATGTAAATGATGAGGAAGATGCCAAAGAGAACTCTCTGTAACCAGGGATCTGTCGTGAACCCTAAAAGCATGAACTCCTTCACTGTGGTGGTTTCTCTCATCCATTGATTTTGGGTCTCTTTGGTTCCTTCCTGTGAAAAGATTAGTTAACATGTCATGATTTAAGATACAGCTATGTCAGTTCCCCATCATCTGCCATTGTAGATCACTGAAGAACTCAACTGCTGCAAACACATTTTTCATTATAGGACATGTTTATACTGAGCTGGGTGTCATTTTTGTCAGATAACTGAGGATTATTCTATGCTGTCTTGAAAGATATAGTCATTATGCACAGAACATTGTATGTGTCAAGCATGTATTTTTAATCTAATTGTCCTCCTTTTGAGAGATGGTGACTTGTTCATCTTCTCTTCTGTTTGCACTTAGGGTGATTGGGGACCATGTGGAAGATATCAAAAAGGGACTTTGTTTCCTCTTCACATCCTTGAATCTTTTGTCTTTACTAGAGAATTACATGGAGAAGCATACTTTTATTATTCTAAACATATTCTGGAATATCCTTGGAAGTACATTTACTATAATTTTCTTGAAGACAACACTTATATTTTATTCAATATTTTCTCCACAAAGTCAAGAAGACAGCTATACATAAAGTCAAAAAAAATGTGTAACTTGATAATAGATTTTCTTAGATTATAGGAATTTGAGACCATAGCCACCAGTATGACACTCAAATGTATGCTGAAAGGAAGCAAAAATATTAATCCATGGATAATTGTGTTCAAAATGTTGTTGAATTGCCAATAGAATCAGAGGTTTAAAATAAAATAAAATAAAATGGCCAAACTGAATGATTTAGGGGAATATGGTAGGCTGTATATGATCCATAAAGATATTTAAGTTCTTTTTTTAAATTGAAGTACAATTGATTTAAAATGTTATATTAATTTAAGATGTACAACATAGTGATTCAGTATTTTTAAAGTTTATACTCTATTAAAAGTTATGACAAGACATTTGCTATAATTCTCTGCTGTATAATATATCCTTGTTGATAATCTATTTTATATATAGTAGTTTTTGTCTCAATCTCATAACCCTAATTTACCCCTCCTCTTTCCTTTTCCCTGTTGGTAACCACCAGCTTGTTTCCTGTACCTGTGAGTCTATCTCTGTTTTGCATTATATTTACTTGCATTATTTTTTTAAATTCCACATATAAGTGATCTCATACAGTATTTGTATCTCTCTGTCCGACTTAGTTCACTAAGCATAATATTCTCTAGGTCCATCTACATTGCTGCAAATGGCAGAATTTCATTCTTTTTTATGGTTGAGTAGTAGTCCATTGTGTGTGTGTGTGTGTGTGTACGTGCACACACGTGCATGCAAGCATGTGTATACATCTTTTATCGATTCATCTGTTGATGGGCACTTAGGGTGTTTCCACATCATGACTAAACAATGCTGCTATGAACACTGGGGTGCACGTATTTTTCAAGTCCATATTTTCCTAATTCCTGGAATCTAGGGCTGTTACTTAATGGAGAGAGTTATTAAGTTAAAAAATAAGAGTTTTGAGATAAGAATATTATCAGGGTGAGCCCTGAATACAGCTGTAAATGTCCCTGTAAGCAGGAGGGAAGAGGGAGTTCTGACTTCAGACGCCAGAGAAGGAAGCAGTGTGACCACAGACATGGAGACTCGGTGACACAACCACGAGGAATGCCAGCCCCCACAGAAAGCTTGAGAGGGAAGAGGAGGGTTCTCCTGTAGAGCCTCTGGGTAGAGTGGGATCCTGCCAACACCTTGGTTTTAGCCCCTGATACTGAGTTCTGACTTCCAGAACTGTGAGGGAATAAATTTTTGTTGCTTTAAGCCACCAAGTTTATGGCAGTTTGTTAATACAGGATATATGGAATTCAACCTCTAACCGTCTTCCTTCCTTCAAAATTAGAAGCAGGAGACTGGACTGTTGCCTGCAATGGAGGAAGTACCATCTCTGCTTGTCTATGTCACAACCCACAGGGACCGTCCGGCCACCCAGCACAATCAAAAAAGGAGTAAATTACAATTGTCAGGGTTTTGAATATAATATTTCTGCTATTAGATCCAAGGCTTTCAAAATCTCTTATGATTGGGGAGAAAGAAAATATTCTTTTTACGTGATAGACTTAAAAGTAAGCTAGAAAAATAAAGGATTGTTCTCTTGGAACTTATCTGTTTGATGGATGGAATCTATAACTTTTAGCTTTAAAATAAATGTCAATGCTACATTTATTATCAAAGTAGAAATGATTCATAATAAGCAAAAGAAGACTGGAATAAGTAATGTTTCAAACCTTAGACTTTCAAGGCTGTCAGGGGCTAAGACCTTTTTTAATGAAGCACATTCTTAGAGGCAGCTTAAGATCAGGAGTCAATAGACCCAAGTTCTCATCTGAGTCAGATGCTGTCAATTTTAAATAAAATTATAACCTCTAAAACTTTATTTTCTTACCTACCTTGCTTAGTTCAATGAGACTTTTATGAGATCACCAATGTGATTATGCACTTTGAAAACTGGAAGTTAAAACTACATATTGCATTCTCTATAACTTCATGATTTCTTCATCTCTGTAACCTATCATTCAGCTCTATATACTTTACCTTCCAATGATTTTCAACTAAATCGATGCTACATCTCCCTAGTTTCATGTGGTCTTATGCAGAATCTCCCTCTTCTTTAATGCATGGCTTTTGTGCAAGCTGGGAAAATGCTGAGCTCACTTGCAGAACTGCAATTGGGAATGTAAGCTGCAAAAGATATTTTTTACCTAATCTGTCTCATTTTCCTCTACAGGTATTAAAACATGAAATAGACATACATGTGAATGTCTACATGTGTGGCATCTCTATCAATGCTTTTACAAATAAAAAAGGGTTGAAGATGTCTTAATGCAAGACACAGGGCATAGATAAATAGCGTAAATTTTAAAAAATGGAAAAAGAAAAACAAGCTCCAAACATAGTGTTAAGGCAAGGATAAAACTTACTGATCACCATCAGGTCCTACCCACTGCTCTGTGCAAGCCACAAATCTGCCTCGAAACTTTCTAGCAGCCCATGTACACAATTAGTAGCATTCAAAAGGCAAGCAAATCGACCAAAAGGTTGCTGTTCTTGATACCAACTTTGAAATCATTTCTTCCAAGGATCCTTGTAAAGAGAATGATCAAAATGTAATGAATAATATAATATATTCAATGGTAGTCTTATATATGTAGACACCAAAAAAAGAGGTTTTTTGAGCTACCTTTACTTGCCATTCATTCACAGATTTAAAGCTGGCTGCATGCCTTGTTAGATTCAAGAGACACTCAGAGATCCTCTCCCCACAGAAGATCTCTCCTCTTCATCTCTGAAACATCTCCCTTCATCAGGAGAACTTTTTAAGAGGTAGATGCTACTAGGAGTGGTCATCCAAAAGGATCTGATGTCTTAGTGATCTCTCAATCCTCTCCAGGCTTGAAGGACCTGCTGTCTGTGTCATTCTGTTTGATACTTTAATCAGATACTTCTTGAGTTATATATTAAGCATAATAGTACAGTATGACCCCAAGGACATAGCTATATATAAAATCTATCTATATCTATATTTTATATGCAAATCTTAGGTGTTAAAAAGTGACCTGTATAGACAGAAATACAACTGCAGAGATATATTATATACTGAAATAGATACAGATACTTAAATATATGCAAATAGAGACATAGAGATAAATAGATATAGATTAGTGGAGATACAATTGTACTCCTTCTCTTAAAGAGCCCTATCCCACTCATTTCTTAACACAGAAAAAGAAATATTTCAAAGTCATGAAAATATTGACCCATACCAACATTTCCACACTCTGACCAACCCTTAAGGACGAATAAGTTTGCGGCAAGATAACAGGAGGGGAAACAGTGGGCCACGCAGAGAGCTACACGTAACTACAGAGGGTTTGTGAGACTGAAAACATCTATCAAGTACACATCTAATTGTCTGTTTCACTGAAAAGGAGGATAAGAACGGAACAAAATACATTTGGAGACATTTCAGCTTTCTCCATCAAATATAATCACAGGAGAGAAAACCTTATTGTATTTCATGAAGTAGAATTATGTTATGGTTGGGTTATACTAAAAAATGTTTTGGTTTTGTCCATATGGTGATTTATTGGCCTTTTACACCAGGTTAATTATTAACGTAGTACTTACCTCATGAACATAAACAGTTATTTTATTTGAATTTCAACTCAAGTTCAGATTTTCACACAGTACCTTAGAATAAAAAGTGCCTTCTAAAAGAACCACAAAAATCCTATTTCCAAAGGCAACAATACTGGGAGAAAATATAAACCTGAGCATCCCGCTGGGATATGCTGCTAAAAGCAAAGATCTCCATGAGCTACTCTGGTGCCAAGTGACCAGTTATAATGCTTAGTTACCTTTCTGGAATGAAGTAGAGACAGATCATTCATCATGAATATAATTGGTCCAATTAACCTGTAAAGTCCTTTGGCTTTGAGTTTCATTCATGCATTTGTGATAAAAGAGAATTCGGCAGAAGGGAATAACCCACAGAATATCAGCACACAAGAGACGCTCAGGAATTATTTGCAGCCCATAAGGATAATGATAGTGATAATGATAAAGACCACACCACATCTCTCTCTGCTTCTAGGTCCAAAGACAGTCCTATCCAAGCAGGACCCAGGTGGAGAGCAAAAGGGCTGCCCTGGGAGGGCACGTGCACACACCTGAGGTGCAGTGGGACTGTGCAAAATTTCACTGCAAGGTCTGGGAAGTTTGCCAGGAAGGCAGACTAAGGAAGTTGAATAAAGATGGATAAACCAGGAAATAATAGCAACAGAAGTCCAC
Organism: Camelus dromedarius; assembly: GCF_036321535.1. NCBI lineage: Eukaryota > Metazoa > Chordata > Mammalia > Artiodactyla > Camelidae > Camelus > Camelus dromedarius. Next base: position 8,862,823 of record NC_087470.1, on the reverse strand, counting down.
AGTCAATACAGCTGAGATGCAAGACCGTCCTTTACACACTGTAAAGGAAGGAGTCTAAAGCTTGGGGAGGCAGGAATGGTGATGTAGTTTAAGTGTGTGCAACCTATTCAATCATCAGCTAAAACTGTGATTCTCAAAACTTTTGACCTAAGCCACCCTTTACACTCTTAAAAAAATTACTGAGGACCCCAAAGAGATGTTGTTTATGTAGGTTTTATCAATCAATATTTACCATTTCAGATATAAAAATAAGAAATGTTTTATTAATTAATTAAAAATAAAGAATATACCCATTTGCATATTAACATAAAATAGATTAATAAATACAGATAACTATATTCCCATACCAAGAAAAAAATGGTGAGCAGAGTTTTATATTTTTAATTATATTATATTATAATTATATTATATTTATAAATGTCTGGCTTTAACAAGACAGCTGAATTCATATATATGTTTTCAATTCAGTGTACAGTTGATCCTAGAACAACACAGATGTTAGGGATACCCACCCTCCCTGGAGTCAAAAATCCACATGTAATTTATAGTCAGCCCTCCATATACATGGCACCTTTGTATCTGCAGTTTCGTGTTGTGGATTCAAACAGGGGACTGGATTGTAGCATTTACTATTGAAAACAACCCACATAGAAGTGGACCCACACAGTTCAAACACCTGCTGTTCAAGGGTCAACTGTCTCAATGTACGTTGTTTGGGTTGAAGCATATGAAGAAAATTAAGTCTTAAACACACAGGCAATTAGAAAAGGGGAGGATATTTAAATTGTCTCCAGACAATTGTGATACTCTTTTCTGACACTATAACAAAACCCAAATAGTATTAAGTTAACTTCAATGTAAAATATACAGCCAGTATCTGTAAAATCACAGGCTCTGATGAAAATACTGAGCGTATGGACTCCATGAAAGTGTAAGACCACCCCACCCCCCGCAGCAAGTTCCCTAATCTGCACTCTGAGAACCTGTCATGAAATAAGCACAGGAAATGTGTGAGAGATGTAATTATAGATTTATGTAAAATGTACAGTGAGAAGAAAGTGAGAGAGTCAGCATCAGATTTATAAGGGAAATAAAAGTGCAATAGTCTGACAAGGTTTGTATAAAGGAAGAGAGATTAATTTGTGTTGAAACATCATAAACACTGATTGACTAGTAAGCTATTGCTTCTCAGCTTCAAGCCCACTCCCATACTGCGCTTCAGGATGCTTTGACTGGGACACTGCAAACCACAAGGCAGAGGGAGGCTGGAGGCCTGGAGAGGAGGAACAGACTTGCTCCTTTCTGCTTTCACTTTCCGTTCCATCAGTGTCACCCTAGAGATTTCTTCACCCCAGTATAGCAATGTTGTTCCTGCAGTAGCATTTGACACCAGCTTGCAGTCTTTCCAACACCTTGTTACAGCACCTCAAAGACAAATGCCTCAAATATATGGGACTCAAGATCATGTGGCAGGTGAGGAGTGGAGGGCCCCTGAACCTCCCTGAAGAGCTACAATTTCTCTGAGGTAGGTGTTTTAGCTTTTCAGGCTCTTCAAATTTTTTAAGTTTTAATAATCTCAACTTTTCCCCCTTTTTTTGCCCCAGCCCTACATGCTGTAGCTGCTTCCTAAAGTTGCTACTTCTTTCATACTCAAGTTTTCTTCTTGGTCTTTTCAGTGCTTCAGCCATTCGGATAGCAATTCTTTTCATTTAAATTTTCTCTGTCAATATAATTGCTGGGGTTTCTGTCTCCTGGTAAGACCCTCACTGATACAAATTTTTTTTTAACAAGAAAACCATAAATGCAAAGACTTGGAAGTATGCAAAAAATTAACTCATGAATGAATGAATTATAATACATTGAATCCTTGTAATACATGAGTCCTTTTCCTCAAAACCCTTAAAGTTTATCGGAGAGAAGACTTGTTTCAAAACCTGCTCTATTTTGTTAAATTTCTTAGCACATTCTGTCTTTTATTCCCCTGATTGGCTCCCACACAAATTAAGTCCAGAAAGCCCTAACTTGAGGCAGGCATGGTCATAACAATTCCTAATCTCATTTATCCTCCCTGGAATCCCATATCTACCACTATCTCCATGTACAGGTAGGACACTGGTTTAGGAAGCTTAGATCAGTTACCTGAGGCACCCAGATGGCAGGAGCTGGAACTGGGGATTTAAATTAGGCCCTCTGTCTGCAGACACTCTGAATAAAGGAAAACAAAATCTTCCTTGGAGATTGCTTTCATCATTGCAATAACAGTTTGTAATAAAATATGAAAAATTTTAAAATGGAACTACATTGACTTTCACGCCCCCAACTAAGAGGGATGCTGCTGGCAGGCTGATCCAATACCCCACTTCACACACACCAGACAGACTATTCACATGAAGACAGCAGGTCTTGTCTGATTTTCCCCCAGAGGTTTATCTCGGGTTTACCAGTTTTCAGTTCCTGTAACCCTTCCTGAACCTGCCGCAATGCATTATCTCGAAAACGTCAGCCCCATCTGGCTGCCACCCTTCCGTGTTTAGACTCCTGTGCCATCAGTGGACTTCTGGCCACTGGTTCCTCCTGCTTTCCGTCCTGCCTCCACACAGCTGCTCTGATGATTCTCCAATAACTTATACCATATTTTTACTCTAGTATCTTAAGACCTATCCTATTGTTTCCCCATTTTCTACAAAATTGAAACAGTTCTGTACATGGGTGAGCTTAAGCTGTGGGCCTGTTTTAATTCAAGTTATTTCAGGGGCCATAAGGATAGACACAAGTGTGGGTGCATAAATGTAAATTTACACACAGAACCAAGGAGCTTCCTTGGGCAGCGCTCAGCCTGGGGAAAAAGGAGTCCAGTTGTGCAGACTTCATCCAGGAGCATGGGGGCAGAGGTTATTTGTGGAACACTGTGGACTAAGTTGTTATTCAGCCATCAAAGAGAAGGAAACCTTTCTATTTGTGAAAACATGGACAAACCTGGAGGACACGTTGCTGAGTATTCTGAGGCAGAAAGAAAAATACTGCAGGAACTCAACTATGTGTTAAGTCAAAAAAGTCAAACTCCTAGAAGAGTAGGATGGTAGTTGCTGTGGCTGGGCAGTGAAAGAAATGGGGAAATGTTGGTCTAAGGGTACAAACTTTCAGTTTTAAGATTAAGTTCTGGGGGTATAACCTACAATGTGATGACTGTAATAAATAATACTGTATTGTACACTTGAAATCATCTAAGTGCTCTTACAAAAAATTATGGTAAATACATGAAGTGATGTATGTGCTAATTAGCTTAATAATCACAATCATTTCACAATGCATATTGAAGTATCATGTCGTACATCTTAAATATATAAAATGTTTTGTTTGTAAATTTCAAAAGCATTGCCTTTTGATGGAGTATGCAAGGATTCATATCTGAACCTTGGAAAGAAAAGGAAGAAATGATAGTATGTCGGTCAAAGTGCTGTATCTTAGAGTCTCTGTAAAATCTACAAATCACTCCTGCACCGTGACTTCAAGTCTTTCATCACTACAGGTGGGATAGGAGAGCACTAAATACAATTAGTGACACTGTGCACGAATGATATGTTTACAGATTTTACTTTTCTATATAATTATTTATGTCCACATGTGCACAGTCAAAAAGTACATTCCAACTGCATCCTAGCAAGGAAAGACACTTTCCTTGGAGAACTTTTCCACCTTGTGGTGTGTAAGAATAACGCCACGTGCAGAGTATCTGTACAAGAGGCACCTTCCACCAACCAGGCTCTGCCGCTCCAAATACTCACAGAATCCAAGTCCTTCCAAGTGTCCATGACCAAGAACCCCAATCTCGTAGCCCTTATCATGCTGAACAATTTACATGTATTTGCAGCTGTCTGTTTCCCTGCCTCTTCCCTAAACTTCAACCCCCAAGAAAGCTGGGTCCAAATTTACCTTTGCTCACCAGTGCGTTATACCCCTGCCCTATCCCGGCCCCCTGCACAGCACCCAGCATGGGAGCACGTGATAAATTCATGCTGAGTGAGTGAGTTAGTTAATATGCTGAAACATATTCATCTCTGAGTTATTGTTTAAGTTAAAAAAAAAACAATGCCACAGTGTGTACAGTATCTTCCCATCTGCCAGGGTGTGCAAAGATATATCCATACATATTCCTATAAATGGATACAAATCCTCTGAGAGGAAACACAGAACTGTTTATACTGACCCATGTCAGACAGGGAAGCAGGAGGTCTGGGCTGCAACCGTCACTTCTTATCATGTGCTCATTTGCATAACTTATTGGAATATTTACCGTGTGTATATTATTTTTAATGTAAATGCATAAACAATAAATAGTATAGTGACTGCTGAATGTAGACAACAAATTACTTGTACTTTTTTATGATGTGAAAGGGAGAAACTAAACCTCCACATCCTTCTTTTCTTTTTTTACCTGTATATAGTTAAGGTGTATAACATGATGCGTGGTATACATATACACAGTGAGATAATTATTACATTCCAGCTGATGAACATATCCATCTCCTCACATTATTATCATTTTTGGGGTATGGTGAGAACACCTGAGATCCACTCTCTTCGCAAATTTCCAGTATAATATGAAGCAACTATTGACTAGAGTCACCATGCCGTATGTTCAATTTCTAAAATTTATTCATCCTTACACAACTGAAACCTTGCACCCTCTGACATCCCCCTATTTCCCCCATATCTCTGCCCCCAGTAACCTCTGTCCTACCCTCCACCCATATGGATTTGACCTTTTTAGATTTCACATGTAAGTGAGATCATACAATATTTGTCTAAGTCTGGCTTATTTCACTTAAGATAATATTCTCCAGATTCATCCACATTATTGCAAAACACAAGATCTCCCTCATTTTTAAAGCAAATTATATAGGCATAGATAAATAGATATAATCACAATTTCTTTACCCATTTATCCATCAAGGACATTTAGATTATTCAAGGTATTGCTTTTATTTTCTTTGGCTGTGTACTGAGGAGTGGGATTGCTGGATCACATGGTAGCTCTGTTTTAGAGGAAGCCCTATACTCTTCCATAATGCCTGCAACAATTTACATTTCCATCAAAAGTGCACAGGGTTTGCTTTTATCCACACTTAGACTACACTTGTCTTTTGTCATTTTGGTAATAGTCATCCCAACAGGTTTGAGGTGATATCTCACTGTGGGTTTAATTTGCATTTTCCTGATGACTAGTGATGCTGAGCATATTTTTATACACCTATTGGTCATTTGTATGTCTTCTTTGGGAAAAAATGTCTATTCAAGTCTTCTGTCCATTTTTCAGTCAGGTTATTTGGTTTTTTTGTTGTTATTGTTATTTACTTGTTTTTTTTAATATTAATATATTTGAGTTCCTTATCGATTTTGAATATTAACTCCTTATCAGATCTATGATTTGCAAATATTTTCTCCCAACACATAAGCTGTCTTTACATAATGTTGATTGTCTTCTTTGCTGTGCAGAAGCATCTTAATTTGCTATAGTCCATTTTAGCTTTTGTTTTCTGGGCTTCGGTGCCATATTCAAAAAACCATTGCCAACACCAGTGTCAAGGATCTTTCCCCTACATTTTCTTCTAGTTTTTACAGTTTCAAGTCTTACATTTAAATCTTTAATTGATTTTGAGTTGATTAGTACATATGCTGTAAGACCAGGGTCCCCCATCTCTCTTTTGCATAAGGACACATGCCTTTTTATTGCAAACTTCTCATTTTTATCTTAAACCTTAGCACTGTAATGTCTATTTGGACATATGTCATCATTTCAGGACCCCCCTCCAAGCTAGTTTAAGGTTTGCTCTGTCACATGTTTGCTCTACTTAGTGTGTGTATGTGTGTGCATAGTATGTATGTGTGTATATATATGTCTGCACATGCCTTGCATTGGCTAAACTACATTTTCTGCATTTTTTTAACTTTTGAGTCAGAAGCATCTGACCAATAAGTATAAATGTTATATATATCATTATGAAAATAATATTGCTGTGAGGTAATAAGCCATATGTGAATGTTGTATTCAGCTTTAGGGTTTGCATTTAATTTTAAAGTGTTCACCTCCTTTCACATTTATTTACACTATATTCCTATTTACTAAGTGGGGAGGGGGCTTTTTTATATAGCATTTCATTGTTAATAAGTCAATACCTGTTCTGTTTCTGGGACGTTCTTTTTGTGAATTTTTTTTTAATTTGAAAGACATATATATTACCTATATTAAAAAAATAAAATATATTTGCATAGCTATATCCACTAAGAATATTATATCAATCAAATATATTACAGAGGAAAGATTCATTTAAAAAATTTGGGTAGAAAAGAGAACAATGTAAAGGTAATAGAGAACAAGTGTCATTATGTCATTATTCCCCTGAGTGCTCAAAACTATTTTCTTCTCTTTATTGGCTTCATCAGAAAGCACCAGGAAGCACTGACTTTCTTTTCAAAAATTCTTCTTAAATGCTCTATCATAAATTTCTAAAATTCCACAAAGACATGATTATCTTTTTTTTAAATAGAAGTTCCTTTGGGAATAGTCATGAGTTAATCATAAAACCTTTCATATTCCCTTTCAGTGTGATTAGCTATTTGAGTTTTCCTTCCTTCTTTCTTTCCTCTCTTGTTTTATGAAAAGGTACCAGGTACCCTACAAGGAATGATTGCTCTAAATATCAGGAGGACCAGGTTCTTAACCAGACTGAGCTTCCAGCTAACCCCATGACTCTGAGCAGATCTATTCTTTACTTCTTAGCAGATCATCTCTAAGGTAGTTTTCACTTCTAACATTTCTGTGACTCAAAAAAACAAACAAACAAACAAACTCTATACATGAGTTTGGAACCTGAGCATTCAGTAGTTAACTCTTCAGAGAAATAATTAGAGCAAAAAGCTGAAGTAAAATATGCCAGTGCGAGACTAAGGCTGCAAGACCCAACATTTTTACTGATCTTTCTAACAAGATGCCTTGGGCATTATTAAGACTGATTGGGTGCTCAGAGATGGGCAATTACTAAACTTGAAAGAAATCATTTGCCTCACTCCTAAACAAGTTTCAGAGGATCTAATTAATGAAGACACTTCAAAGTAAGAAAACTTCTTGGGTGATAATTGCTGTTCAGCATCAAAGTTAGCTCCTGGGGCCTGATACAAGTCAGACAACAAAGCACTGGCCCTGGGGATAGGCAATGCCTTTGTAAATTGATGCAAGGCAGGAAGGCGGCTTTCTAACAGTATCAGCTCATTGATAGCTATCCTGGCTTCTTGGATTAGATCTTTTGCCCTAGAAAACAAACAAAAGAAAACTTCATTCCAATTTAGAAAAAAGCGGCAAACCCAGAAGATTAAATTAATTGGTAAAAATCAGAAGATGGAGACAAGGCTGTAATTCAAAATCTTCCTACGTTGAAGAACATGTGTCTTGATCTGAAAGGGCTATATATTTTATTTTCTCCATTACATGACATTTCAGAAAAGGCAAAAAAGCAGACAGAGAAAAATATCAGTGATTGCCAGGGGTTCAGAGGACAATGGATATGCTGAGCAGGTGAAGCACAAGAGATGTTACCATGGAAAATTAGGTAAAGGATACATGTGATCTCTCTGTATTATTTCTTACTGTTGCATGTGAGTCTACAATTATCTCAAAATAAAAAAGCTTAATTAAAACAGAACAAAACAAAGTAACGTGTGTCTAAATTGGAATACCAGCTCTTGATCTCAAGCAAGTTATTTAAACCTCTTCAGCTTCAGTTTCTTCAACTGTAGCAACAGGTTAAATAATGGTGCCTGCAATGAAGAATTAAAGGAGGCTGTGCGTATAGTGTGCCTGTGTCACAGTAAGAACTCAGTTAACATTCATCATCATTTTATTGTTTAATCATCACTTTTATTCTCACTCAGGCTGTTGTACTAGTTCCTCCCAGGTCCGCTCCCCTCTACCCACTCTTCATCCCTGACCATCCTACACAAAGCCACCTCTCCGACTGGGTAGACCTGCATGTTAGAAATGTTGACCTCTTCCTGGAAAAGGAAGAATGTCCCAATTCCCCAAACTAATTAGACCGTAATCTGACTCCATCCTTTTTGCCTTTCACATGCCACACTTTACGTCACAGTTCCTATAATCCCAGTGACCCCTTACTTGTCATCATTATGCCCTTCCATGTGCCATTCCTTCCACCTGGTACGCTCCTCACCTTTGCCGGATGTCCACATCCTACTGTCACTGCCAATCTCAAGGGTCACCTCCTCCACTATGGTTAGTCACCGCCTAGTCTGATATGAAGTTCCCTTGTTTCCTTCCTTCCCTCCTTACTTCCTTTAAGTCGTCATCACTGTTTCCTTCTTATGACACTTACATTCCATCATGAATTTTAGTTGTACATTAGCTGCGCTTTATTGGGGTGGGAATTTACTAAGGATACAGACTATTTTTTTTTTGGTTATTTTTATTAATAGTAAAAGCAAATGCCAACAAATCATAAAGTATTTTAGCCTTCATAAATTATCCTTAGTTTGTTCCTCAGAAATGGCTGTAATTCTGTTCTATAAATGAGAAAATGAGGCCTTCCTAGGAGCGAGGTAGCTTCTGGAGATCACAGATAAAATGAGTGACAAAGTTAAGTCTTAAACTGTACTCTGTGACTTCCTATGCAGTCATCTTCCCAAACCAGTATTTTCTTAATCTTATGTGTACAAGGTCAAGGGTCCTGTATCAGTGTTGTCAATGGTCTTATGCCCTCAGGCTTCCCACATAAACACATATCTGCCAGGGTATTAGTTGGATCTCAATTTTACAAAATTATGCAAAAATTATAGGCATTTAACTTTCCCAATCCTCTCCTCTCTCCCCACTTTCTGCTCCTTCCCTCTCTGCAAACACAGTGTTTCCCACCAGAGGATCCACAGGCCCAGAACCTCCTAAGAGCCTTTAGAAGAACCTCATCATGACACTGGGGCCTCAAGTTTAAAACCAGGTAAATCAAAATGTGGAGCAGAGTAGTGAATGTATCTTTTACACGAGGAAATGATAATAAATTAAATATCTGAAGCCTGTACTCTGGCAAGACAACATTTAAAACAGTGTTATTGACTGATAATGAGTAATAAATAGATTAGCCAGGCTTCTTCTCAAATTCCAGCCTAAACCAAAACTAAATAAAAGGAGAGTTACTACCCATGAAAAGGACAGTGGTGAATTAAGTAGACATTCTGAAGAGAATTTCAGGGTCCTTTTTAAGTAGATATTATTAAAACACTCTCAGTCTAGAAAGCTTAAACAATAATGAAACAGAGAGAAAAAGTTTTAAAGTCATATATGATCTCATTATATGAATAAAACTGCTACTAATTTAGATGGCTCATTTTTTTAATCTTTCTTCCTTGTTTAGTGTTTTGAAAACAGGTATATAACATTTTATTTTTACTTCTTATTTAACCAGGTAACAAATAATACTTTCATGGTTTTGTAGACACTTGTTTGAGAACTAGTAATAGCTAAATCATATTTCTTTATAAAGGACATAATGCTCTAGTTCACTGGGCTTAAATGTTCAACAGAGGGAAATAACTATTTTAGTAGTTCATTGTCCCGTCTGTCACTCGGAGCATCTGGGCCTGCAACTTTTACTTTCAAGGATGAAAGTCATAAAAAGACATTTTCAAATCATTATGAAGTTCCCTTTTTTTTTTTTTTTTTTACAAAAAATAGAGACTTGGATACTTCTTTAAGGCAGAGTATATTCCCTTAGTCTACATAAATCCTGTCAGGTTTTTTTAATCATCATAAAATATGTACAACATAAAATTTATCATTTTAACCATTCAGGTGTATAATTCGGTGATTCGGTGACATTAAGTAAATTCACACTGCCCCACAATCACCACCACCATCCATCTCCAGAATTATTTTTTCACCATCCCAAACCGAAACGCTGCATCTGTCATCAATAACTCCATAATATCCCTTCCCCCACCCCGGTGACCACAGCTCTACTTGCTGTCTGTATGAACTTGACTACTCTTAGAACCTCTTCTAAGTGGAATCATACAGTATTTGTCCTGGCTTATTTCACTTAGCTTAATGTCTTAAACTCCATCCATGGTGTAGCATGTGTCAGAATTGCATTCCTTTTAAGGTTGAATCATATTCCATTGTATGGATATACATTTGATTATCCATTTTTTTGTCAATGGGTATTTGGGTTGTTTCCACATTTTAGACTACAGTGAATAGTATTGTTATCGGTATCAGTCACCTTTTTAGACATGCAAAGACAAAGCAAGGATTTTCTGCTGAGATAAAGATGAATATGATCACATAAATATTAGTCATTTATAAACATTCATTCAAAAAATAGTCTTAAGCAACTACTCTGTAGCATAGGAATGATAGTGAACAAAAAGAGCTTTTCAATAGATGTACCATTTTCATTATAATGAGAAATCTCAGCATTGCATTTGTCAAAAAGAGAAAACGAACAGCTTTAACATCATGTCTTTCAATTTAATGTCAGTTCTTTAAATATTTGTGATGTAAAAATTAAATTTTAAATTATTACTAAAAATTATTCTTCATGCTGTACACCAGAAGTTAACACAACATTGGAACTATACTATAATTCAATTTAAAAAAAAATTAATTATTCCTCAGACATTGTGCACAGTCATTTCAACCAAAAACTTAAGGTAAAACTGTTGGAAGCAAACTCAAGTTTTCCATTCAAAATTTTGGAAAAAATTATTTATAGCTTTTATATAAATTCAAAACATATTCCCATCATTTTGTATATTATTATTATATATTTTAAAATAATAAAATATCTGAACAAGTCCTCTCCCACTGTCTTCAGGGTGCTGAAGAGTTACCATATTTCTTTCTTGTACTGTGACATGGACTATGTTGAGCACGGCCATGATTAATTTTATATGTTAATATGGCTGAAACACAGTGTCCACATATGTGGTCAAACATTATTCTGGATGCTTCTATGAGGGGGTTTTTGGATAAGATTAACATTTAAGTGAACTTGGAGTAAAATTAATCATACTCCATAATGTGGGTAGGACTCATCCAATAAGGTGAAGGCTTGAATAGAATAAAAGACTGATCTTTCCTGAGCAAGAGGGAAACCTGCCACAGATGGCTTCTTTCAGATTTGAACTACAGCATTGGATCTTCCTGGGTCTTTAGCCTGATGGTCAGACTTGAACTGTCTCATGGACTCTTCCCTGCACCTCCAGTCTGCTGTCCACACTGCAGCTCTTCCAGCATCTCGAGTTAATTCCTTAAAGTAAATCTCACTCTACCTTTACACCCACCTCATATTGGTTCTGTTTCTCTAGAGGACCCTGACAAACACAAACATCAGTGCTAATAGCAAACAGCTAGTGCTCATTACCTACCAAGGCACCATTCTGGTCGTTTTACAAAAATAACTATGCAGCTATGGTTATCATCATCCCCACTCTATATATGTGGTTATAGAAGCTCAGAGAGGTTAAGTAACTTGCTCAGGTTCACACAGCTAGTAGGTGCCACAGACAAATTATGAACCCATGTTTGGCTATTATCTAATATTGAATATACTGCCTCTCTAGAGCTAAATGAGAATAGCACTTTTCAAACTGCAATTGAAGCCCTATTAATGGAAATATTCATAAAATCACTTTAGTCGGTCATGACCAACATTGTTTAAATGAACAGAATGGAATAAAGCAAGAGTCATCAGAGTTTTTCTATAAAGGGCTATTAGTAAATATTTTAGGACTTGCTGGCATGCTGTCTCTGTGACAACACTCAACTCTGCTCTTGTTTCCCCAAAGCAGCCATGGGCAAGCGTAAATCAGTGGCTCTGGTTTACACATTTCTGTCCCACAAATGACATCCAGATACATTTTTGTTGTAATGACCAGGGTGGAGGAAGCTATAGGTGTCTAAAACCTAGAGGCTAGGTTGTGATTAAACATCTTACAATGCAAAGAATGGTTCCCAAAGCCAGTTGTCCAGCCCAAAATGTCAATAATGGTGCTGCTGAGAAACTCTAACGTAAAGATGGCTTTCTTCTAATAGAACTTTATTTATGGACACCCAGATTTGAACTCCAAATAATTTTCTTAGGTGATTATTCTGCTTTTGATTTCCATTTAAAAATGTAAAAACCATTCTTAGCTTGCACGCTGTACACACGCAGGTGGCGGGCTGGATTTGTCCCACCAGCCATAGTCTGCCAGTCCCTGAATGGTTTTCAGCACAGTTTTACATCTTGTCAAAGCAAAGAACATTAAACATGACAAGAGTACATTCCATCAAGATTTCAAAAAAGGCAGATCAGTTCATACACAGTGAATCAGTAAGGCCTTGGCGCCTGGAAAGGGAGTCTTATCATCGAAGGAGTTCCAGCATTGGTGTCCCAGGATGGGAGGCATTTCATGTTTATGCTTAAAAACCAGGAGGTTTTTACTCCTGGCCAGTGCACCCTTTTCTTTTATGGTTAACACAAATGTACAATGTATGTCTAACAGGCCACAAAGCAAGCTGTTCCAATTAGCATAAAGTTTAAGTTAAATCATGTATAAGTCAGAATGACTTCTCCAAACCTCAGTATATGAAAATTTATTCCATCAGAATATAATCTATAAAAATATCATTGTGCTGTACATCCAAAACTAATATAATACTGTAAGTCCACTATACTGAATAAAAAGTAATTTGAAAAATATTCCTTCCTCATGCCTTTCTCTTTTCAATTTCTAAGAAACAAAGAAAAATTTAGAAGACATGAGTAAAGAATATTGGCAAATCTTCTCTTTGTCACTCCTCAAAGTGCAATTAATTCTACCTCAAGTGGAAGGAAATATCTGTATCTCAACCACATCTTCCCTTTCCCTATGAGACAATGGTTTTCAAACTGTGACCTGGAACAGTATTTCCACTGCGTGCATGTTACTAAGAGTTCTTCACAAAAGGCTCTACTTCCAAACAAGTTTGGGAAACACTAACTTCATCAAATATAAACAAGTTTATTTAGTGTCAGATGTCTATGAACATTCTGTATGAGTCACCAAGGGGTGGGGTGGTGAAGTGTTTAAGATGCAGTCTTCCTCAATTTATTTCATTATGATCTTTCTCTATGTCTATTAATTACTCACAGAGTTGGGGGGCATGCTACCTTGGGAAGATTCACTAGTCCATGTGGTATCTTCTGCTCCCTCTGTCCCAAGCACACAAAAGGCCAAAGAATGAAGAAGACTGACATATGACAGTCATTGATTACTGATTATTGATTATCAATGTGTATCACAGGCATGACATTGCCTGTGATAAAGGCACTGGCTACAGTGGAGACCTGCCTAAGAATCAGGGTAGCCCCCACAGCTCACTGGTTTCCTTAGAGGACACAATCCCCATAACGGATCAGCAGTTACCAACTCACTTGGCAGGCTGGGTTTCATTAAAGTCTATTTGGAGTATGTGACAGTGTCACAAGAAGCCGTCTGTGCTCCAAAGTAAGTAAGTCAATAAAACAGGAGCAGTAGACACGCAGATGTGGGTCTCTAGGCTACAATGTCTGAAGGCAGCACGAGGCAATACAAGATCAATACAAATCCATGCATGCAGTGATTGTTATGATGCAGGCAGTGCGTAAAGTGCTTAATAATGCATTGCCTTCTGCAGTGTTTCAGAGAATCTCATCCCAAATGTGGCTCTATCATGGTATGTTGATCTTTGTTTCAAAAGAGCCTTTTATTGAACATCTTATTCTGAAACACTCCCATTATCCAAAAAGTAAATAAAACAAAATAAAAAATGCTTCTCAGAAACAATACTATAGGATAAATATTGTCCTTGGTTTACATGCAGAAAAACCACTTAAAAGCACACAGATAATTCATGAGGGTTCCCATATTCCTATTCTCATCCCCTCCTCCAAGATACAGCAGAGAAGAGGGTTTTCATGCCTCTCTAGGTCTCACTGCTTTCCCTACAAGCTGAGAGCACTATAAATTGTGGGACACAAACAGTACTTAAAACCCAGTGCAGAGAGAGAAAAATATCTTATGATATCTCTTATATTTGGAATCTTAAAAAAAAAAAAAAGCCAAACTTGTTTACAAAATAGAAACAAACTCACAGACATAGAAAACAAATTCATGTTACCAGAGGGGAAGGGGTGGCGGGGGATAAATTAAGAGTTTGAGATTTGCAGATACTAACTAATATTTACAAAATAGATAAACAAGAATTTCATACTGCATAGCACCGGGAACCATATTCAATATCTTGTAGTAACTTATGGTGGAAAAGAATTTGAAAACGAATATAAGTATGTTCCTAAATGGCTGAAGTACTGTGCTGTACACCAGAAATTGACCCAACATGGTAAACTGACTGTACTTCAATAAAAATTTAAAAAAAGAAACCCAGTGCAGAATTATAGGATAAATTAACTAAGCTATTATTTCTGACAGTTTCATTATTTATACAAAGCAAACATAAAGACCTTTATTCTGAAAACATTACCACAGAAATACAAAAAATAACTGTGATTATGTACATTTTCTCAGTCAATGGAAATCTCACAGTATTGAAAATTTGTAAGGTATTTGTAAAGTACTGGTAATGAAGCATCAGGTAATATTACAGAAACCAACTTTTTTTTTTTTTACATGCAGCAATGTTTAGGGACTGTCACAGGTGGGAAATAAATGCTTTAGTTAGTGTCAACATGGTAAAATAGCCTCTATTTATTGAGAATTTATTATAACAAGGCACATAACTACGCTTCTGCCATTTACTATCTGATTTAAATTATAACAGGATGCTCAGATACTGTCTTGGAGTTTTTAGCAGAGGCCCCTGAATCATGGACAAAATACTCTGTGGCTGAACTTGCTGAATTTTCACACAGAGCATGTGGATGCCCCTCCCTAAGGCTGTGGGAACATCTCACCCTGGAGCCTCCAGGGTTGGCAGATCAGATCATTCACCTCTGATCTCTCTAACCCTAGGGAAGAGGAAGCTGTGGAGAGGAGGCAAAGACAATTCAGGGAGGATTTCTTTGGAGAGAATCGTCAATAGGCTACTCTTTTCCCATTACAAGTCAGGGGACAGAGCCTGCCCTTCCAGACTTTGGAAGGACCAGAAGTGCCTGCAGTCCCCGTGAGTCAGATATGGGCCTCATGGAAGAGGGAACATTCTGGGTCATCTTAAAAAGGGACTCCCTCAAGTCAACCTTCTGGAGGGGTGGGATAATCACAGCCCAGAGTCAAGGTCAGAAGCCAGAGAGCTGCAGGACTGTCCAGACAGAGGAGGACCTGGCTTCACAGAGGACTACAGGGCTGAATTCGGGGGTCACAGGTAGTTGGGTGAGGGGCACTCTGGCTCTGAGGAACCCACCAAAGCATCCTCCAAGAGAAAGAGCCAGTAATTGGGCATCTGTCATTAAAGGATGCTGACACCAGATCCCAACTAGTCCCATCAACTTTCCCTGCTCTCTGGCCCCTCTTCCTTCCACCCTGGCCTTTGATCCAGGACTGGCCACACACAACAGTGAGAGTGGGAAAGGAGGTGCCATGATGAACCGAGAGTTGGATTTGCCCCCTTTCACCACTCAGGCTCCAGAGCCCAGGTTGAAGGAAGGACAATGTTTCAATATGGAAAAGGGTGTGTCATTGGACATTACAGTGGACTTGACATTTTGATACCTGGAAAAGGAAATCATTTGTTTCTTCTGAGTGCAAGGAAAACTCTTGGATCTGTCTGTGTTGTCAGGGAGTGGTAGGAAGGGCTGGAATAGCACAGCAGCATTTTGAAGGGGCAATAATGAAAGTGAGTAAGGCTGCCTCCTGCTTCTCTCCTGTGAACATCAGCTCCTTTACAAGACTAGTCACAGAGCTTCGGTAGCTTTGGCAATCCTCTCCCTGGCTTATCGGCTGGGTTAAAAGACAGCCCTAAACAATCAGGACCTACTGTCAGGCACAGGGAACTAGATTCAACTTCTTTTAAGGACCTGTAATGGAAAAGAATCTGAAATGTATGTATATGTGTGTGTGTGTGTGTGTGTGTGTATAAGTTTATGTATAACAGAATCACTTCACTGTATACCTGAAACTAACACTGTAAATCAATTTCATTTCAATAAAAACTAAAACTAAAAAAAAAAAAAAAAGACAACCCTAAAATCATAAAAGTCAAGTGAGAGATCTAGGGTTCTCAATCCAGGATTAGAACGTGGGTGACTTCTACAAAATTCCAGCTCTTTCCTGCTCAATACTGCCTCCACTCCCCTTCCCATTACCACATTGCAAACTCCTAGAAAGGAAGAAATATTGAGGAATCTGAAACACTGTGCACTTACCCTATAACACCTTGGTTTGAAAATGTTGCTGTTTCCACTAAGTGGTTTTTGCCTAAGTTGTTGTTTTTATTTTTATGTATCTGGTAGGTTGGTTACTTTTCCCAACTTTGGAGAAGTTGCCATTTGTAGGAGCTTGTCCCATATGTGTCCCAGCAGAGCACACTACTCTCATCACCAGGGCTCTATGCCCTAGGGGTCCCCTCCACGAGGGCTGTGAGGGTCTGTCTGTTGTGGTGGGATGACTGCGGGGGCAGCCTTGTAGGATTGGTTGACCCCTAGTCCTGTTAGTTACCAAATCACTGGTTGGTGGAACACGGTCAGGAGGTGGTTGACTGTGGAATCCTTGGGGGCCCAGGGGATAGTGCTGGGTTACTGGTGGTTGGAGTCAGGGTCAAGGAGACCCCAGGGCTGTTGCCCACCCACTGGTAGTCCTGCACTCATGGCAGCCTACTGGAGGGCAGAGCTGGGTCTTGGGGTCTGGTTGCAGGGCCCAGGGGTCCCAGAGCTGATGTTGGATCCCTGGTGGGTGGGGTCGGTTCCTTACACAGTTGGATGCAGGGGTCCAAGTGTCTTGAAGCTTGTGTTAGCCTTCTAGTGGGTGGGCCAGCGCCCAGCTGGTCCCTGGGCAGGGTCTGGCCTGCTAGTGTGTGGCCTGGGTCCACAGGCTGTGAAGCTACAGTTTTCTCACAGCTGATGTCTGCCCAATGGTGGGTGAAGCTGGGCCCTAGGCTAGAGCAGGCTCACTGGTAAATGGGGCCAGCCCAGCCAGTCTCAGGGCAGGGTCATTCACTGAGTAGATTTTATGAGGAGACAGCAAGATATGTTTACAGTTTATGAAGTAATTCCACATGCCTTCTCTAGTTTAATCTTTACAGTGGTCTTATGATAAGGTAGACATTATCAGTACTTCCATTTATCTTGTTATGGGCTTGAGGGATACCCCAAAAGGGTGATGAACATTAGTACATCTTAGACCTGCTATCCTATAACCTCTGAGGACATTTCTATAGCATGACACTGCAATGTCATCTACAAATGCTGATGAATTTCCTCAGGTAAACACTGTCTTTTTTGGTCCCTTCATCCCAAAGTGAAAAGGCACAGCCAGACCAAGAGAGGTAAGATAGAAGTGGCACCCTTCCTGGGTCTCTGAGAGGATGGGGAGACCCTGGCAGGGTGACCACTCTCACCGCTCAGTGGTGGTCCATCACTGCACTCAGACCTGAAGGCTGCCCAGCACTCAACACACACAGGATTCAAAACCATCCAATTGAGCTGCATGGATGCAGTTCCTCGTGATGCTACAAATGTAATGACCTTACTAAGAACAGGCAGATCTAGACTGTGAGCCTACCTCCAACCACGGCATTTCCCTGTACATTCCTGACTGGGGAAGGACTTCATTGTCAGGGTTCAGAAGGCGCTGTCCTATGTACAACCGAGCCCCAAACCAGAGATGCTTAGTTAATCCTCTAAACGTCTACCAGAACATTGAATCCTGAGAAAATACAGTCTTACCCCGTTCGATCAGAAGCCCTTTCAGGTATGAAATGTATCAGAGATAAACACTAGGGCCTTTATTACTGTAAACAGGGCCCATCTGTCGGAGTTGAACACAGGTCCATCTTCAGTTCCTGACACACACATAGTCCTTTGTCTCAAGGCCTTCCCCCAAGCTGGTGTGTATAGCCAAGAGCTTCATTTCATTTATGAGTTTAAACATAAAGCCCCACATCATTTTTTTGTACAGATGCCTATTGAAGGGAGCTAGATGTGCATGTAAAACCCAGCACAAAAATTTTTAAATTCCCATTTTTGGGAACTGGAGTACTTGTCAAGGAGTCAGCAGAAAAAAAAATGTGTTAGTGGGATGATTTAAACAATTAGTAACTGATATTAAATAATAACATTGTTTTGAAAATAATTGGACTGTGAGGTGTCTGAGAGAAACAAAATTAAGTGGGTGTGGGTTTGAACGGTAATAGAAGATCACATGCACGGTTTAATGAATCCACATTGAGTGACCAGATGAGTGAATAACTGGATGGATGAATGGGTGAAGGGGTGCCACCAGGCCCCCACTTTCAGGTGGCCTGGAATCTTTAGGAATCTACACAATTGGTCTGTTCTCTTTGATTCCGCCCCCAGTGTCCTTTGGAGATAAGAATCTAGGCCCTACAGAACTTCCTCTTTGTGACCATCCTGTGGATAGCACCTTTGACCTCCTTGTTCCTCAAGCTGTAGATAAGTGGGTTCAACATGGGGATGACTGCAGTGTAAAACACCGACACCACTTCATTGAGATCCAGGGAGAAACTTGCACTAGGCCGCAAGCAAATGAAGACAAGATTACCGTACAGGATGGAGACGGCCATCAGGTGAGACGAGCAGGTGGAAAAGGCTTTGTGCCTCCCCTCAGCAGAGTGGATCTTCAGGATGGCGATGAGGATGCAGACATAGGAGACCAGGATGGTCAGACCGCTGAAGACTCCCATGGCTCCCACCACCACAAAGACGACTAACTTGTTGAGCCTGGTGTCAGTGCACATGAGGGAAAGCAGGGGGGACATATCACAGAATAAATGATTGATGACACTGGAGGCCACAAAAAGGGAGGTGAAATGCATTTGTTGTGTGCATCATAGTGTTCACGAACCCAATTGCATAGGGACCAGCCACCAGCTGGATAAAGAGTCTCTGGGACATGGCAACTGAATACAATAATGGGTTGCAGATGGTGACATAGTGGTCGTAGGCCATGGACACCAGGTTCTTTGTGGTGGACACTCTGCCACCACAAAGAACCCAAAGAACCACTGCTGCAAAGCACAGCCCAGGAAGGAGATGGCTTTCCTCTTCGCAAAGAAGTCAGCGAGCATCTTGGGGCTCACGGCTAAGGAGAAGCACATGTCCACAAAGGACAGGTGGCTGAGGAAAAAGCACACGGGCATGTGAAGGCGGGCATCGATCTGTATCAGAACAACCGTCCCCAAGTTTCCGGTTAGGTCGATGACGTAGAAACTCAGAAAAAGCAGGAAGAGAAGCACCTGCAGTTGGGGTTGTAATTCAAACCTCTGAAAATGAACTCAGTGACCCACGTGTAGTTTTCACTGGCCATGACCGATGCTGGTTTCCATCACGGAAAGCAGGCGCATCACAACAGATTGGGCTGAAGTACTTTCAAAAGGAGGACACAGGAGAGCATTGGAGAGGATATGACTTAGCTACACACTATGGCTAAGGAAATACAGGCAAGATAGAAGCCAGCACAAAAGATCAGACCTGAAGCTACAATATTTTAAGACTCTATAGAACCCTGTCAACATATGGATGAGAAAACATCAGCCTAGAAGCTCGAGTCCGTAACTAACCGATAGCAGAGATAGTTCCAGAATAAACACCCAGTGACTGCAGCTTCAGTGATTTCACCAGGTGGACGCACACCTGGTGAAGGGATGCAGGAGAGTGGAAATGAGGCAAGCTGGAGAAGAAGGAGCAGCCACTCCGTTTCAGGCTGAATGCTGTGCACTTGGTGATGATACAACCAAAGGCTAAGTGTATGTTCTCCAGTGGCCCGGGAACCTACCTGTCTGACCCTGGGAACCCTGACTTTTCTTCATCTGTGGGGCAGGATTAATAATAGTAACAACTATGTTGTAAATTGTTGTGAGGATTAAATGAGATAATGCATGCAAATCATGTAGCAGTGTCTTATTAAGAACCGAGATAAGTGCAGAATAATTGTACATATTTTTGCCTTATGTAGTCCCTTTAATAACCCTGAAAACTAAATATCATTTCACCTTATTTTTTAATGCTATCTTTGATTTTTAATTTTATTATTTTTTAATTTATTTTACTTTGACGGGGGAGGTAATTAAGTTTATTAATTAATTAATTTCTTTATTTTTTATTTATTTCTTTAACGGAGTACTGAGGATTGAGCCCAGGACCTCGTGCATGCTGAGCACACACTCTACCACTGAGCTTTACCCTCCCCCCATTATTTCACTTTACGTAAGAGGAAGACTGAAGATCAAGGAGTGCTCATAATGCTAGCAAATGGCAGAAATGGGCTTAGAACATGTATTGGTCAAAACAGACTGTGCCCTTTCCTTTTGCACACTGTGGAAGTGTTTCCTGTGTCTTCACAGATCCTGTCATCTCAAAGAGGTTCAAAATTCATTGCAGTATGAGTACAGGCAATGCATTTTTGGCTTCCTATTCCTGGTGTTAGGTTCTAGCCAATAGTCATTGGTAGGAAGGCCACTGGATAATAGACTGTCAAGCTTAATATCCCTTTTATGGAAACAGTATAGGGAACAAGCCAGGAAAAGAGCCTAACTTATACCACCTCTATATCATCCATATGTCCTTTTTCACCCACTATAAGGGTAACCTTGGTTACGTCAGCTGATCTCTTTGAACCTGAGTTGCTTCATTCATTCAGTGTGGCTAAAACCCTTGATCTCCCAGAATTCTCATCCACTTAGAATGAGAGGGTCGATGAGTGCTCAGAAAACTTCTTAAACTTTACTTTTAACTTTTTTTTTTTTACTAGCCCATGAACATTGGAATTCAACAGCAGCCTTATGCTAGACAGTTCCCTTCACTTCTCTAACTTGAAATTGATCATTTGACTTTAGCAAGGCCTCCTCTGAGGGCAACTACTACAGCTAATATGCCATCCTTCACTCCAGGGGAATTAAAGAAAAAGATGGATTAGCCAGTCACACTGTCCACCCATCACACGCAGCTCTTGCTCAAGTCTCTTCAAGAGTCTGACAACTCCTCCAGGATCAGTCACTATTGTCAGTGCTACTTCTCATTCTTCCACTTGACAACTGTCCAGAGGTCCTCAACGCTTCCTTGTCAGTCTTGATTCCTAAGCCTGCCCAAGCCTTCCATGCACATTTTAATGTCTCGGTTTTTCTTTGTCGCTTGGTGCTTAGGATAGAATGCAGTGCTCCATACGGGGTGGGGGACACAATCAGATCTCAGGTCTGGAGCCCGAGGATAATATCAGCACAGCCCATGACAGCCTTGTCTGAGCAAGGACATCACCCGGTGGTTTATACCGGGCTGTGAGCTGAATTCAGTGCTGCCTTCCCCCCAACCTGCTACTGCAGTGTCCCTGTCCCATTTCATACTTACTGATTATACTTTGACCCAGTTGCAGAACCTAAACCTATTTCCCCATGTCATCCCTCCTGAGACCTTCCTCAGTCATCAAACAATGGTGAGGATCATGTCGATCATGGCCAGGAACCACATATATCACTTATTTCGATCCCAATTTCTTTTATGTTCTCCTAGCTTGCTAAACGTCAGACAGAAAGAAGAACAGATAATGATGCAGAAGGTCGCAACTTACGCTGTAAAGGGCTCCCTCTTCTTTAAAGATGGCACGAAGAACTAAAGCAAAAGCGAGCCAGTTTCCCAGGTTTCATCTTCCCTTAACGTGGCTACCTCCACACACACAAAAACGGGTCAGAATTTTCAACAGTCATTTAATTTTATTCTGTATTTTCTTTCAAAAAGAAAACATGGAAGACTCCACTGTAACACATATTCAGCATCTTCATCAATTAGCTAAAAGCCCCCTGAACTAGTTGCATCATTTTGTCTTTCTTGTTGTTATGGAAGATGCTCGCTCCCCAAAGTGTACCATATCCTGAGGATGAGCTGCTAAGGGAAAGCCCAATTAAAGTTTTGCTTCATAGCATAAGGAAGTCCCATGAGATCTATTTTCTGGTGATTTTATGTTTGTTTCTGCCTGGATATAGGCTCTCCATTTTCTCTAGTTCCAAGCTAAGCAAGGAGACTCTATGGAATCCTTTGTAAATGAAAGCAGCAGAGTCGATGGTGTCACTAGAGGACATAGCTTTCCACGTCCTTCTTTCTTGTGCATTAATGGTTTGGGAACAAGGGCAAAGAATGCAGAAAATGGGCTTTCCTCAAATACAGCATTCACCACACATTGCCAAAGAAGTTCAACTTCCTGAGACTTTGCCCAAACCACAAAAAGAGTTTTAGATGCATCAGGTAGTCTGTCAATTTCATTTGCTTAAAAAAATTTCACCTGAAGCTCACTGCTCTGTTTCCACATCCAGTGCACCGTTATCATCTTGGGATGTCCTTTAAACATAATTCTTTATGTGTGCATCATGGGTAAAAACATGCATAGAAGAGATGGGTGTGTCTGTGCCTGAGCAAGAGGAATGCATGCTGTCAGTCAGCCTGAGCGCTCAGAGAAGGTAAGCCATCAGTAATCGATCATGAAAAACGCCCCTAAGCCAGGACATAAAAACAGGAAACACAAAGGAGTGGCACCATTTTTTTCCTCTCTTGCATTGGCCCACTCCGAATTCTCGGGGTGCATCAAGCTCTTTATCTCCTGTTAGAAATTCATTATTTGGGGGGAGTGAATAAGAACCAAGGTAAATTTTATTCCCCTACTTCTGCTAACAGAGGGACCAGGCAAGGATTAACTTAAATTCCAGGGCTCACAGCTGGAAACTCAGATGTTTCAGATCATTTAGACTGATTAACCACATTGGCAGAAATGACACTTGGCAGCAGACAATAGGCGAGTCATCTGTGGCAGGAAATCTGTTTAGTGAAGGCATTGGAGCATTTACACTGCTTAGTCTTTTATTATCTTAATACTGGCCACTGCTTCTCAAAATGTTTATCTATATTTATACAGGTGCCACCCAGATGAAAATGTAAGTACTTTTTTCTTGTACCATGGGAGAGAATTACAGCAGACACCCAGGGATTTATGGAAATACAGTTTAAGAAATAAGAACTTAACCAATAAAGTGCTATGAAAAGTATTACTCAAATGGGAATTGTCAGAGTGAGGAATGTCAGGGAAAAGAAACCACAGATTGAATGAAGTGACTCCCGTTGACAATTTATATAGAAAATTTCCATTGACAAATTACCGGATTTTTATAAGGATTTTTTTCAAATTTACATTTCATTGAAAAAATAGATTATTGATGTACATAAAACATTTCATTAGTAAATATACTGAGAAAAATTCCAAAAGTGGTAAGTGAGGCACAAAGGTCCAGGCATACTGACCTACTAAGTGAAAGACACTGTAGAACAGTAAGAGTTAGAACCAGGTGATACTGGGACCTAAGCGGAAGACTGAATAAAACAGGTAGCAGTAAGATGTCATACATATGACAAGGGAGACAGTGGATGAAGGGGCTTGAGAACAAAGCAGGATTTATCTGACGTCTGTGCCTGCCATTTCCTGTGAGGCTTCAGGAAGTCACTGACCTTTTAGGACCCTCAGTTTTCCTTGTCTCTTGAATGAGGACAATTCCTACCTTACAGAGTTATCTTAAAATCATCTTTACAGGACTTACAACATCACTTGCTACTTAAGAATTTTACATCACCTTTTCTTAAAGAGTGTTTTAACAGTTCAACTGACAGTAGCATTTTACAATTACCATTATTATTAATATTCAAGTATTATTTCATGAAGAAAAAAGTGATTACTCTTTAGGTATTTTAAAATTCCTGTGTAATTAGGTTAAAATACAAGTATGCAAAACCATAAAACATAAAAATAAATATTTGCCAAACACTCCAATCTATGGTCAATATGTATTTAAAGATGAAAATCGTAATAAAAATTTAAAAATACATAATTTTATTTTTTAAAGTTGCAAAGGATACACTAGAAAATATTTGTAGCTAATGTTAGAAAGTCTGTTATTATCATTATGGTGATGTAAGGAATTATAAGAATGTTGATGGAGTAAAAATCTCTGAACCATGTGTTTCCAGAACAAGAGTGCCATAATTCTGTTATGTATAATAAGAAAATCATTTTCCTCCTTTATGCTTTAGTTTCACAAAATAAGAAAATGAAAATCAGAATGTTAGAAGAGATGAGGGATTTTAAATTTTTATGTGCCATGAACTTTAAAGAAACTGTAAGACATTTCTTTTCTTGTACAGAGGTCCAAACACACAAAACTTGTATACAATTTCACAGCCCTTCAAAATCAGCTCTTAGACTTTCAAAAGCTTTTTTCCAAGCCTACTATGTTCACAATTCTTTTGATTACAAAAAGAAACGTTAGTGGACAATTTCTGTGTGATTGACACGCTGATGCTGCCACCTAGTGGCACAGTTTAACAACATCTTAAAAAGGAATGACATCAGTCATTGCACAATAAATGGTGTATACTCTTTATTTGAACAAGTCTATACTCACAGAGACCGTGTTAATAGGAGATGAATAAAGAGCAGAAGGGGGGCAGCTAATTAAGAATGTGAAATAGTGCATCTCATGGTGCTGAAAGTATAACAAACTTTAACAAACTTTGACCCTTATGTTCAAAAATAATACTAAATATTTAAAACTAGGTTTTTAAGAATTTAGAGAATAAGGTCATTTTGAGGGGACCTTTATTAACATGAAATTGGAGCAGGACTAATACCAGCCTTAAAAGTTAATGATGTTTTTCATTAAAATATCTACAAACAATAAATGCTGGAAAGGGTTTGGAGAAGAGGGAACCCTCCTACACTGTTGGTGGGAATGTAAATTGGTGTAACCATTATGGAAAACAGTATGGAGGTTCCTTAAAAAAATAAAAATAGACTTACTGTATGATCCAGCTATCCCACTCCTGGGCATATACCCAGAGAAAACTAATTCTGAAAGACACATGCCTCCCAACATTCACAGCTATTTACAACAGCCAAGATATGGAAACAATCTAGATGTTCATCGACAGATGACTGGATAAAAATGTGGTGTGTATCTACAATGTAGTATTACTCAGCCATAAAAAGCAATGAAATAACACATTTGCAGCACCATGGATGGCCTTAGCAATCACCATTCTAAGTGAAGGGAGTCAGACAGAGAAAGACAAATGTCATATGATGTCGCTTACATTTGAAAGCTTAAAAAAAGATACAAATTTTATTTACAAACCAAAAATAGACACACAAACATAGAAAACAAACTGTGGTCACTGGGGGGAAAAGCAGGGGGAGGGATAGATTAGGAGTTTGGGATTAACATATACACATTACTATATATGAAAAACAACAAGAACCTACTGTCTATATAGCACAGGGAACCATATTCAATTTCTTGTAATGAGCATAATAGAATAGAAACTGAATATATATATATATATATATATATATATATATATATATATATATGTATAACTGAATTGCTTTGCTGTATACCTGAAACTAACATTGTAAATTGGCTACACTTTAATAAAAAGAATAAAAAAAATGATGCTTTATCACATTCCCTCTAAAATGACCTCAGGTGGATTTAACAAACTTCTAGTGAATAACATCTTCAGTGTCACATATTGTCCTAGATCCCGATGATAAATAAGTAGTGTTTACCCAGGACATGTGATAAGGGAGGATTCTTCTCTTTCTAGGCTACTAAAATTTTATCAAATTAATCAGGAGCAGATGGTATCCTATGCCTTCCTAAAATTTATAAGTATGATCATATGGAATTGTTATTAACCTAAAAATATCAAGAAGAAGAATAGAAATATCAGTCACAATCTCTTGGATGCTTATCTATAAAGTCTTACCTAATTTTATATTAATACAGTGCCCTACATAATGTTATCCCCATCTCACAGATGATTACAAGAAATTTTTTGCTTAAAGTATCTGTAATGTTAGATATTGATTCTTACTTTGAATTTTGCAATATTGCATAACCTAAACATAATTGTGACATTCCCATTTAAATTCACTCTCCTTCTCTCTCCCTCTCTCTCTCACACACACACACACAAGCGCTCACACACACAAACACACACACACACACCCCTAAGCATATTAAAAATAAATTTTTTTCATAGTCTTCTCATGTTGGTAGGGGATAGGAAAGTGTGAAAATGGTCTCTTTCTTGTTCCAGAACATCTTCTTTAAACCTTTCTCTCTCTTTCCTCAAAGTTCCATTTCAAATATGTTTATCTGCCTGACCAGATCTCCTGTTTCCATTCTTTGGCAACAGAATCACTCTTTATCATAGAAAACTTGTCCATCCCATACCTGGTGGGGCTGTCAATCATGAGACCCCACCTTCCCCAAACCACAGAGGTAAGCACTTGGTCCAGTAGGGGAATTCAGTGAGGGATCCCCAACACTCTGGACACAGCCACCAGATCAGTAAGCAAGAACTGAGCCAAACTCATAGCATTGGTTTCTCTTGAAGGGTGTCAAATGGAGAGGGAGAAAATGAGTAGAAACATTTTCTCCCCTATCTTTTGAATTTCATTATCTTTTAATGCACTAAACCTAACAATCAAGCCAAGAGTCAACCAAAGTGCAGTGTGGATGCTCCGTTCCCACCCTCTGTCTCCATTTGTGTCCGTTTGAGTTAGGATTTCCTATTCCTATGACAGAAAACTCAAAATAACAGTAACTGTTAAAAAATATTTAAAGGGATTTATTTTCTCTGTCATAAAATATATCTAGAGGTAGCCAACATAGGGCTGATATGGCTGATATACAATATCAGGAACACCAAAGTTTCTTCATGGTCCAAGATGACTGCTTAATGTCCAGCCATTAAAGCTGCTTTCCGGGTCACACACTATAGCTTGTCCTAGTAGAGTCTCCAGACATTGTGAGATGAATAATATCTAAGACTCTGTGACCCACATTGGCGCTCTCATCACTTCAGCTCCCCAGGGCTGTAAGGGTCAATCATTATGGGAGGAGGATGCTGGACTGTGACTTGGATCAATTATGGAGCTGAGACCCAGAGTGGCCACTGGATAACCATAAATGAATTCCCTAGTATTACCATTATGTAACTGTCCTTCTCCCAGATTACTTCAGAGGTATCCAGCATCACTCACTCATCCCAGGGGTGTGTGGGGCTACAAAGCTCCCTGTGGGCCCCAGGATCAACCAGAGCTTCCTGGATCCCAAAAACGCAGGTGTAGTAGGATTTGGGTCTTTTATTTTTAATGTTGCATATTTTTCCTAGTCCAAAATCATAGATCAGAATTGTGAGTGTATATCATAGCATCAAAGTTAGATACTAGAATTTCAACCGCCAAAAAAGAAATATTCACTGGGTGTTGAGGCAGGGAGACAGAAGGAAGTGCTCTAGAACCTTTCTTGGGTGCAGATCCAATAATAAGGTTTGAGGACATGTCTGGGGTTCAAAGTCAGGATGAAGTGCAGTCTCCTGGAAGCAGAATTTGACTTGCTGAGCATGGGGTTTGAACTTCGACTCTTTCCCTGGGAAAGGAGGGAACAACCTGGCACCCAGATGACAAAAACAAATCCTGACAGGCAGCCACGCCTCTGCCCAGCTACTGAGAAGCACTGCTAAGTGGCCTAGAAGCACAGGAACATTCCCAATCCATTTCATTTGCATAGCTCTTTTTTTTTTTTTCCATTTCCTGGACATGAACTTAGATGTTAGCAGAAAAAAAAGTCTTCTTTATAGTTACTCCTTTTGGTGATAGGACTTCCATGTTAGAGACCTCACTCTTTTAGAGAAAGCCAGGAAAACGGGAAAGACTAAGTCATAGACAGAGAAGTGATTCCCATTCAGCATAGAGATCATTTATGACAAAAGCAAGAGTGGAGGGCTGTGCCCTCCAGCAGCTCAGTGGAGTCTCACAATGGCAGCAAAGAAGCAGAGACTATCCAGATGGTTAGACCACTGATGTGTGTGATCACTCCAGGACAATCAAAGAGCAACAATCTGGATGCTGGGAACCCTAGATGAAGGGTTCACTTTACTACTTTATTATTCTATATGTGTAAAAATTCTATAATAAGAATGTTTTAAAGTACAAATATGCTTCATGAGGTGCCAGAATATTTGATGGTGAATAGTCGGGAGATGTTTCATAAATGACAATGGAGAGTAGCTGGAAATCAACAGGGGTCATGAAGTATGGTGGTGTTCATGAACGCAACAGCATAAACCCTGCCCACCACCCTGACACAGCATCTGTGTCACATGGCAAGGAAACACAGCTCTGGCTTCTAGAAGATATGTATATACCACGGGTGATAAGAGGAGCCCCTTACCAGCCACAAGAATCTAAAGAACCTCTGCTCTAAGGCACAGATCAAAACACTGATAATTTACCTTCCAGCAAGAGAAAGAGATGTCACTTTATTTCAGTACTAGCAGCAAACACATATACATCTGAAACTGTTCACCCTCCATCTAATTAACTGCTTCCACAAAAAATATTATAGATTAAATGGAGGAAAGTTTTCAGCTAGCATCTGGATCCTTTTAATTGCATCCTATTGGCACTATTTCTGTCTCTCTGGTTATGTGGCAAGGGACTGGTCCCTTCTGTCTGAGACAGTTGCTTCACTGAAACTATGATTAGCACCGGCCTGTAAACCATCTCCACATCTTGGTATCCAGTTCCCTGCATAGCTTGCTCACTTCCGAACCCAATTCACTCCATGCCCACTCCCTGTAATGCACTGTGTTTATAATAACTGCAATATTCAAAGCAAGTTCAACTAACCCTGGAGTGAGGAAGACTGATTGTGACAGTCATCTCATCAACACTGCCTAAGAGAGCACTTGCTTATCCAGAAACTCCATTAAGAAAGTTATTTGGACAGAAGTCTACACCCTAGTTTTTCACTACTGTATCACTACTCAAATTTTCCCACTGTTTTTTTTTTTTCTTTTCAGATGTAGCTCTTGTTATTAAATAGTGATAAATTTTACATTTTTAGATCATGCACAACTATCAAGGCAAAAATTCTGGCAGAATCTAGTTTGTACCCAAAAGATGCTTTTCAAAAATCACTAATCTTCCTTGAAATGATTATAATACCTCTTGAATTCTTCAAAATATCTTCAGAGTCAGGGCAGGGGAGAAAGGTGTTAAATGTTTTTAACTTCATTCTATTGTATTGTTTTTTTTTAATTTGGAAACAACAACAACAAAAAAGACTAACATGAAAATAAGATATACATTTTATCCATTTTAGTTTACCTCTAACTTCTCAACACCTATTGTCTCTGAGTTTTTAGAATTTTTCTCATTTTCTCATTCACTTTTTTGCACCTTATTTCTAATTTCTGTTGTAAGCTATCTTTTATTTAAAAGAACTAGGAAAAACTGAACATCAATTAGTGAAGTTATAATTAGAACAACTAAACTCAAATAGGCAGAGAGGCATCTGTAAATTATTAAGAGGACTCATCACTTGGTGGAAGAATAAGAGTATAAGATTTTTTTTTTTTTTTTTTGGTTAATGTTGTTCTTCATTTGCTTGTCTACATTTTCTTTTCCTTTCCTGTAATGTTCATGACACTGTATTTTTAGAAAGCAAGAATAAATCAAATAGGCATAAAAGATATGAAAAAGAATATGATACGGGGGATTCATTTAGTTAAAAAATCATTTGTAAGCTAAGTAACTACTCTGTTTACTCTTTTCAATTCCATATTTAGAAATAGGGAACATACATGCTGTTTCAAAAACTCTCACCCAATGTGGACATTTACATTGGTCCAACTAGTGCAAGAATGTTAGTAGCTAGGTGGTCCCCACAGTTTTAGATTTTATCCTATTTCCAGTAATGAAGGTGTCTGAGGAAGCAGAAGTGCTCTGAGTCCATGGGTGACTGGGGATTTTTATCATTTGTAGGGACATAATGAAATGGAGCTTTTAAAAGTTACCAAAATAAAAATCATAGAGAAGAATGGAAGTATGACATCCCACTAAATTCTGCAAATTCTTTGACCCCTTTGGATGATGACAGGTAATCTAGCCATGTCTGAAAAGAAGCTTTTCTCTTCTCTCTTCTGTATTTTAGATGGAAGTCTATCTTCTGATGCAAAACTTCCTTCTGGTGATGGTCCTACACATGGCAGCTTTCACTTCTTTATTTCTCAAGCTGTAGATGAGAGGATTCAACATGGGGATGACTGCTGTGTAGAATATGGACACCACTTTATCGAGGTCCAGAGAGAAAACTGCCCCCGGCCTCACATAGATAGAGAAGAGAGCCCCGTACAAAATGGAAATGGCCATGAGATGGGAAGAGCACATGGAGAAGGCTTTGCGCCTCCCAGCAGCAGAGCGGACCCTCAGGATGGCAAGGAGGATGTAAAAATAGGAGATGACAATGGTCAGGCTACTGACCACGAGGACAGCTCCAGCCACAATGAAAACTAACAACTTATTGATCCGGGTGTCCGCACACAGGAGAGAAAGCAGAGGGGACAAGTCACAGAAGAAATGATTGATTACGTGGGAGCGACAAAAGGGAAGACGAAAAGCAGCTGTTGTGTGAGTCATGGTGTTCAGAAAACCCGCAGCGTAGGGTCCCGCCACCAGCTGGATGCAGAGCCTCTGGGACATGGTAACGGAACACAGCAGCGGGTTACAGATGGCCACGTAGCGGTCATAGGCCATGGACGCCAGGAGAAGGCACTCGATGGCCACAAAGAACCCAGAGAACCACTGCTGCAAGGCACAGCCCAGGAAGGAGATGGCTTTCCGCTCAGCGAAGAAGTCGGCGAGCATCTTGGGGCCCACCACTGACGAGAAGCAGGTGTCCACAAAGGACAGGTGACTGAGAAAGACGTACATCGGTGTGTGGAGGCGGGAATCGAGCCGGATGAGGATAATCATGCCCAAGTTTCCTGTCACAGTAACGAGGTAAAAGAGTAGGAAGAGCAAGAAAAGGAAGACTTGCTGCCGAGGGTGGTACTTCAAGCCTATGAAAATGAGCTCTGTCATCTTTGCAGAGTTCTCAGCAGCCATCAGTGGGTTTTGGTCTCTAGAGTTAGAAAAAGAGAATTGGTAGCTAATACAACTTTAAATTTCTTGAAAGCATAACGTGATACACAAGAAAAGAAATTACAGATTTTTGATTTAGGAACACTGGTGTTAAAAAAAAAAAAAAAAAAAGCCTAAATAAAGTGCTGGCAAATCAACTACATTACAGTTCTAAAGGGCAATAAGGCCTAAATGTTTTAAAGAGAAAGTTAAAGTTTAACTAAGAATTTGGTCTACATTAGAAAACCTATAAAACTATTCACCATATTTACATATTAAGAAAAGCATTAGTATTATTTCAATACAATTTTTATAAGAATTTGATTAAATGTGGCTCTCAAAAAAAAAAAATAAACTTTTCAATATGGACCAAAAAAAGGAAACTATTTAACATAGTAAGAAAGAACCTTCCTAAAGCTTTCAGAGGAAGCATGTGTAGAGGAAAACATGAGAAACATTCACATTATAGCCAGAAACTATATAAAGATGCTCACAATTCATACTATTGAACAATATATTGGAGATTGCAGCCAAAACACTTAAATATAAGAAGGAAAGATGTAAGAATGTAGAAAAAAGAGAAGAAAATACAGTCAGTGTTTGCAGGCAAAATAGTCACCCACATAGAAATGAATGAGTCAACTAATAAGATTTTTCTAAGAAAAAAATTGAAGAGTTCAACAAATAGTTTAGAAGATCAATGTAAAAAACTCAATAACAATCACTTATGAGTTATAATGAAAAAACTCATATTCATCAACTCAAATTGATCAACTAACCATAAAATAAGCCTAACAAGGAATATTCCAAATTTGTATGAAGAAAAGTACAAACTGTGGAACTTTACTGAAGCAAAGGAAGAAATACCTAAATCAGTGGGGAAAAAAAATGTGTTTTACATATTTCTTATGTATAAAATGGAAACAGATTCAATTATAAAGATTCATTTCCTCCTGAGAAAGTAAAAATTAACTCAGACTCAGGGAGTAAGGACTTGTGTGGCCATCCTTCAGGCAGGAATAGCAGACACAGATAAGTCAGCTGTGAGGAGAACAGGACACAGTACTTCTCCTGCAGATAACACTGCAGCTGCCAGCATCTAACAACACTTTCTCTGAGTGACAACCGCCTTGTCACTCAATGAGAAAATTTATTTTCTAAAAGTATAGGCTAGCTAAAAACGTTCATTGTTAATTATACCAGCAAGATGAAACATGCCACTCTGACCAGGAAGATCTAAGTAAGTCACTTTGACATGGCTAAGGAGTCTCAATTTCCCGCACAGGCACAGAGCTCCACAGGAGGGACTTCTGGACACCACATTCCACATCCATCCGCACTTTGTAGTTTCTAGGGAAACAGGACCCTGTGTCTGCACTGTGGGCGTGTTGTGATATTGCCCCCTTAACATACAGCCTGCTTTGTTTTGAGTTTACCAAAAGTTTTCTTGATTTAAATTTCATGTAAACTCCACCCTTTTAAAAAATCCCACAATAACTTTATTTCCTCTTTGCTCAGTGAGAGACCCATGGTGCTTCTGGTGTGTGATCATCTCATTGGAATGGCTCAATAAAGCTGGCTTGGTCTAACTACAGACTTGTTCCTGGTTGTCTTAGGATGACTGATCAAGGACACTCACCAAACTATGTGGCTAATTTAATGCAATTTCAACCAACATCTAAATATAATTTTTAATGAAACAATGTGCTTTAAAAATTTATGGAACAAAATGTATTTAAAAATAGCCAATATAGTTTCTAAAAAGAAAAATAAAGATATTCAATGCAGATTTAAAGCTATCATAATTAAAAGAGTAAAGTGTTTTTACTAGAACAAAGAGATGAATAGAAAAGGACAGGAAACCTTTAGAAAAACCGCAGGCAGACCTAGGCATGTATGTCAACTGACTATGAATAAATGTTTTATTCCAAGTCAGGAAAGCCAAGATTCAACAAGTCAATACTCATAAAAAAGTGTTAAAATAGTTGAATGGCCATTTGAGAAAATAAATACTGTTAAAATTCTACCCCACATCACTTAAACTAAAAAAATCTTAACTATAAATGTATTATAGGAAAATAGTGAAGAATAGTGTTATGATTTATTTTTAATGGTCTTCTTAAACAGAACATAAAAACCACATGAAGAACATGTTGTAAATTTTACTACATCACAATTTTAAATGAATGTATGCCAACATGCATTCTAAGTATCAAGACACACAGATTGGGAAAAAATATTGAACCATATATTACAAAGGATTAAAATCAGAGCACACAAAGAACTACCATTAATCATCAATTAAAATAGTAAATACTCACTGTAATGATAGGCAAAAGATATAATGCATGCCACAAGACAGGACACACAAAGTCCCAATAAGAATTAAAAAAAAAAAAAAAAGCTTAATTTCACAAATGATCATAGAAGCCAAATTGAAAAAAAAAAACAACTCATACTATTTTCGTCTGTCAAATTGACAAAATAAATAAATTTAAGAATATAAAACACGGATGAGACAGTCAGAAAAAAATGGCAATCACTCATACTGCAGGGTGGGGCTTCTGGATGGCAATTTTTCACTATTTTGACATTTTTTTGAAAAAGCAAGTACCTAATGACTCACAAATTCCCTTACGTAATATCTACCCCAAGGAAACACAATGGGAAAAGAAGGATGTCTACTTCGTCATTGTTTAAAATGATAAAAAAAAAAAAAAAAACCAAACTGGAATCCGCATAAATATTGTCCACAAAAGCAACAGCAAAATAAACCTTGGTACAGTCATTCTATGGAATACTGTGCAGAAGTTTAAAAAATAGGTAATTTTATATATGCAAACATGGTTATTTTTCCAAGATATGTAAAGAAGAAGCAAGTTACAGAATGATCTCTGCAGTGTGGTTTTAGGAACAAGTTTTAAACCTTAATATGTTCATTAATTACAATTATTTAAATGTGTGCAAATAGAATAAAATAAAAGAGTCTGTAAGGATATACACCAAATTTGCAATCATAATTTCTGAGCACAGAGGGGCCATGAACTGGTATATGATGGGTAATCAAAGGTGACTCCATGTGCACGCAAATTTGATACAAGGAGATTTTGGTACAAGGAGAAAGTATATGCACATTACCTTTATATTTAAAAGTAATCGAAAACAAAACCAAAAAGTGTAGTAATCTAAAACAAACCCCTAAGGTATTCCAGCAATTTTAAAGAGAGAGAAGGAAAGAAAACAGGTACAATCAATTTGGGATGAGAAATGTGTGAAGCCTAGGAGGTAGAAAGTGAGAAAGTGAGAAACAATTACAAGCTATGCATCTGGAGTTCTTGATTTCTAAAATTCTAACAAGCTGAGAGAACTCCAAATTCACATTTTATAAATAAGAAAACTGAGTTCCCAAGATATCTGAGCCAAGACCAGAGAGATGGTGGCCAATGCACCATCATTTACCAGCACACTGTGCTAAAGCCCATAGTTGGCTTCATGATACAACACAATTGAGGTTGCAATGAATATGGAACAAGGAACAAGTATTTATAGAATATTCAAGTCTTACCAGACTCTGCTCCAAGTGCTTTGCAAACCTCAGCCCACTTGATTTCCACCCAAACCTGGATAAGAAACACTTTGTTATCCCCATTTTACAGAGCAGGCGGTAGAGGTTATAAGTGCAGAAGGTGGAGCCTAAAGTCTGAGAGCGAGGATCTCATAGAATTATCTGAGATTAAGACACCGCCCTGGCTGACTACAGTCTATCCTTTCAATGTTGTCACTCTCCCAAGAGGGAACCTAGACCTCCCGATGTCCCAACCCAATTCTGCATGTTCTTCATGGGATACGGAATCATCAGTCACTGTCCAAGTGCAGATTTAATGCTGAAGGGTCTGTTGATTACAAAGAAAGCAATGAGGTCTCAGAGAAATAGAGTCCAAGCTTACTCAAGCACAGGGGCTCTCAAACATCTGCAAACTGTGCTCTTGTTGATAGTTTTTCCATTAACCTCCCCATTCTGTGCTGTGAGCATGATGCCCATAAGCCAGTGCAATACTGCATCCAGATGGCACCACACCTCAGGGTTTGGGGGGATGGTGGCTGTGCCCAGCCTCTCTCCTACTCAGGGCACAGTTGTTGCAAAAAAATGTGTTATAGCTCAGGTGTTACAGCTCAGTTGTGACAGCAACCTGGATCCGGGCGAGAGACCAAGCAGCATTCAGAGAGTTGGAGAACTCAGGTTTATTAGGCCAGCATGACCAAAGGAATTAACACTTAGAGCTCTGGACTCCCTTTGTAGGTTTACACAGGCCTTTTATAGGCTGCCAGTTTTACACTTTGCAACGTCGTATGCAAATAAAGTACAGCAGAAGTTGACCAACCAGGAACAAGCTTTGTAGAAATACACCAATCAGGAGTGAGCTCCATGCAAATGAAGTATTACAAATGGACGAATCAGAAGTTAGGGAAGTGGACCAATCAGAAGTGAGAGTAATAACCAATCAGGAGTGAGAGTAATAACCAATCAGAAGTGAGCTCAGGGAACCAATAGAATTCTAGGTGTAAGTTAGCCGCTTTAGAGGCAAAAAGTGAGGTAAAACCTCTGAGCCAGGGAACCAGACTGTGCTGGGAGGAGAGCAGCGGCCCTGCCTAGGGGTCCTGCCAGTCTTTCTATGGAGCTTCCTGCCTCACAGTCACTGGGTCCTTAAGAGGAATTTCACTTGACTGTAACCTCTTTGTGCATTTTACAGGATTTCACATTACTTCTTAGACTGTGTGCAACATTCTAACCAGATACGTGTCTATATACCAAATAAACACATTTTAAATGTCACACATTTTTATTTTCCCATAAATCCATTTAACTCATTTTAAACTTCTTGAAGATAAACAGAGAAGCAGAAATGATAATAATAAAAAGAAAGTCTAAACTTACATTTCAACGAATTCTTTCTTCTTTAGAGAATTAAAATTAAAATGGAGTACAAATTGCATTCTTTTTCAGCATGCATTTCATCTCCCCACCTCCCCTTGCCCCACCCTGCACCCCCATGCTCTGCACAGAGAAGTCAGACTTTCTAGGAGCCACTTGGTTTTATTCTTAGTTTTCTTCCCAAGAAACTAATATGATTCCACTCGGAAACAAACAATCTTCTCGTGGTTTAAAGTTTCCAGAAGTAGTTACATCATTTTTTGTCCTGGGAGAATTTATGTCCCTAAAGTATGCCATACCTTGGGGATTTTATTGCTAAGAAGGATGTAAATTAAAATGTTCTTGCTTTCTTTAAACACTTTTAAAAATCCACTGGGATCACTGTAATTCTTTAGATAAATGCCTTATTTCTTACCTCCTTCTTAAACTATTTAAAGAGTAAACTTTAGTGCAATGATGTAATAATGTCTGCATTTTCCCCACAAGAAGTACCACAAAATTTCTGGAACTGCTCAACTAAAGTACATTATAATAGAGGATCCACCACAAGGGTGCCTTATTTGACATTATAATTGTTTATCTTTTTCCCAACACGGACAGGAAAATCACAGAATCAGAATGTATGAAGAATTTCTATTCTATTCATGCAGGTTTTTTTCCTGAGAAACTGAAAGAGGTTTCACTGACAAAGGCAAGCCTGATGCTACATTTTTAAGCTTCTATTGATGAATAACAGAGAGAAAAATGTACAAATCTTAAGTGTACTACTCAGTGATTACTACGAAGTGAACACAAACATGCAACCACCACCTACATCAAGAAATACACCATCTCCACCATCCACATCATGTCTGTGAAATTCATCCCTGGTTGAATAAATCTCTAGTTCATATATTGCATTGCTGTTAGTGTTCTAAGATATTGATATTTCACAAATGATTTATCCATTTCTGTGTGGTTGGACATTTGAGTTGCTCTCAGTTTTTACATTTTGGGAATTTTTCTCCAAAGATCATCCAGTGAACACCATGCCCTTTGGTGTTCATGAGCACACATATCTCTTGGGAAGATACCTGACAGTAAAATTTCCTTGTTATACGGTACATATATATACATATTGACTGATAATTCAAGGAATTTTCCAAAACCTATTATTTACACTCCCATTAGTAGTGCTTGAGTGTCAGTATTTGTCATTTTAGCCATCTCGGTGAGTGTGGAGTGGTATCTCATTGTGCCTTTAACCACCATTTCCCTGATTTCTAGCGAGATTGAGCAACCTATTGCAATATTTATAGGACATTTACATAACCACTTTTATGAACTGCCTGTTCAAGTGTCTTGCTCACATTTTTTGACTGGATTGCCTGTCTTTTTTAAAAGATAATACTTATCCTTATATTCCAGGTATATCAACTATATGCATTGTAAATACATTTCCCTTGCTGTGGTTTACATGTTTATGCTCTTCAGTGTAAGCCTAAGTTCTCAACTTTAATGTGATTCGAGAATCAATATTATCTTTCATGTTTAGTATGTTTGTACCTTATTATTATTTTTTTAATTTGCAACCACCTGTAATGAGATATTCTCCAATATTATCTTCTGGATGCTTTAATTCCTTGCCTTTCATATCTTGATCTCCAAATCTTCTGGAGATGATCTTAGTGTGTATTGTGAGATGGCTGTAAATTCCACTTTTTTCCCATGCAGACATCCAATGGATCCAACATCATTTTTTAAAATCATTTTTTCTGTTCCCAGTATCAGCTTTGTCTTAAGTGAATATTATTGAGAAAATGAGGATGCTAATTATACAGGAAGAAACCTGCTGTCAAACCAATTTACTCAGAGTATATCAGTATTTTCATTTGAATGAAATAAAATGAGCAGAAACTTTATCAGAATCAATTTGCAAATACTGTCTTCCCAAAGTACACTGCACGATAAAGCAGAAGTTATTATCTTTGACAGCTTTACTTCATTGTATTATTTTATTTTGGCAAGGAAAGGAGATAATTAGGTTTATTTGCTTTTAACAGAGGTACTGGGGATTGAACCCAAGACCTCATGCATGCTAAGCATGTCTTTTAAAGAAAGCCTTCAGAGATGACAGTGTGGATCTCATTGAGTCTTAACTTACAATGATACAAAAACATGGTTTATCCCCCTCATTTCTTGGATGTGTTGTTATGTTCCAGTAAATAAAACACAGAAATATGGTTGAAAGAATATTGTATGTGGAAAAAATAAAAATGTGAGACCAAATTATGAGGTCATGGGCAATCTATTGATTCTTCATGGCTGTTTGGCTCATTGTCTGTAAAAATAGAATTAATATCCTGCCTATGACACAAAAATCAATAAATAACAATAGTAATAAGTAACACTTTATTAAAGAACTGGAATGTATTCTACACTTCACATGCACAAATCATGGCAAAACCCCAGGAAGTTACTATTATGAGCAAAAAGTATAGGGGATGTAAAATACCTTGGTAAAACACCTCCTCTAAACATGAAAGTAGTAGTAGAGAGTCTATGGTTGCATGATTCCTGAATAATTCATTCTTTTTCAATTTTATTGATATACAATTGACATACAATATTGTGTTAGCCCAAGGTGTATGACATGATGACTCAGTATTTATATATATTGCAACATGATTACCCTAATAAGTTTATCAATTCCCTAACAGAGTTATAAATTTTGTTTCTTGTGATGAGAACTATTAAGATCTACTCTCTCAGCAACTTGCAAATATACAATGCAGTATTGTTAACTATAGTCACCACTGTATGTTACAGCCCCAGACATATTTATCCTATAAGTGGAAGTTTTTACGTTTTGACCATAGTATACTTTTTAACAGTTTGTGTTTAATGAGTCAAGGCCAAGATCACAGACAATGAGAGAGCTCAACATAGTATAAGCAAAACAGAAGTACTTTTAAGTCACTGGATATGATGATAACATTTATTCAGGATTTAACAAAGAACCTCTCATATCCTAGTCATAAATTTTTGGGTGTATATGAGTAACAATGCTTTTTTAAAGTCTTGGGATTCAGTAATCTACTTATCTGAGTTTAATGTTCTAAAGTTCATTTCTGCTGAATAAGAAATAAGAAAAACAAAATGAGAAAATTGTAACCTAAAGACATTGTGTGACTTATCGATGACACAGAGTAATAAAGTGTGAATCTCAACACACAATTTGCAGTTTTTCCATCGTACATATATATTAGCTCTCACTCTGTAGTACAAATGATGTTCTAATGTATTTACCTTCTCAACCTATAATACAAACGATGTCATAATTCACTTACTCAAAAGAAATTTCTTCCTTTCAAATGTCCTTCTGAATGAATCCTTGACCTCTTTGTTTCTTAGGCTGTAGGTAAGTGGGTTTAACATGGGAATCACAGCTGTGCAGAACACAGAAACCACTTTGTTAATATTCAGGGAGAAACTAGAGCTCCAACGTACATAGACAAAGAAGAGTGTCCCCTAAAGGATGGAGACGGGTGTCAAGTGTGAACAGCAGGAGGAAAAGGCTTTCCACCTCCCATCAGCAGAACGGAGCCTCAGGATGGCGATGCCAATGTAAACATAGGAGACCAAGGTGATCACACTGCTGAGTACTCCTGGAGCTCCAGCCAAGATGAAAAGTAAACATTTACTGACCTGTGTGCCTGCACATGCCAGGGAGAGAACAGGAAGGTCACAGAATAAGTGATTGATGATATTCAGACCACAGTTAGGCAGGTGAAAGGTGAAAGTTATGTGGATCATGGTGCTTTTAAGACCCAAGGCAGCATAAGGCCCTACCACCAGCTGCACACAGACTTGCTGGGACACGAGTGTGCACAACAAGGACTTACAGATGGCCAAATACTGATCATATGCCATGGAAGCCAGGAGGAAACACTCAGTCACTACAGACCAAAAAGCCAGATCTGGGCAACACAACCAAAGAAAGAGAAGACTTTTTTCTCCACAAGGATGTCAGTCAACATTTTGGGACCAATGACAGAAGAGGAGCAGAGATCTACAAAGGACAAGTGGCTGAGAAATAAGTATATTCGGGTGTGGAGCCGAGAATCCATCCAAATGAGAGTCATTATCCCCATGTTTCCCAGAAGAGTGACAAGGTAAACCAAGAGAAATACCACAAAAAGAAGAAGCTGGTGCTGGAAGTGATTTGTTAAGCCCACAAATACAAACTCAATCACCAAAGTGTGATTTCCATTATCCACTTCTCTGATCTAATCTGTAATGAGAAAGAGAGAGATTTTTCTTTTGAATCAATTCATAATTGGGCTTCTTATTTTTAAAAATAAATACAACTTCTATATTTTTACATTTCATAGAGTAGACTGACAGATGACACTCCTGCCTCCGACCTCTTGGTGGTCATCATAACTACCTGATACTGAGTAAGTTGCTGAACCTCACTGGGCTTTTCAGCTTCTTCTTGATCAAAACAGAATTTTTGAAGGGAATCAGATTTTTTAGGTGTAGGAGCTCCCTTTGGAGATTACCCAAGGCAAGTCCAGGCTATTAACTGTGTTCAAAAGCCCCTGCTTTTGAATGGAGGACATTTTAAGACATATTTCATAGATAAGGTATTATGTGAATTTGATGAATTCAGGCTGATAGCTCTCACTCTCACCTTGGGTGATGGGTGTTAAGAATGTATCTTCCTTGTCAATTCCTTTAGATTCTAGAAAAATAGTGTTGTATCTAAAGGATAACTTCTGAAGCCTAAGAATGAGTGCAAGCTCAGACAAAAGAAGCTGGTTTTTGAACAGGATTCAAAGGCCACAGCAGTGTCTACTCTGTGATGCCTTCTCCAAAACATCTCTTGGTGTATCCTTTTCATCCTTAAGATACTATTTTTCTTTCCCAGCTTCTGATAATACTCCATTGGTTACAACACTGAATCAGTATTTAAGAACCAGTCTCTTACTATGGACTAAAAACTTCAATGGAGTTTGACGAGATTAATCAGTGTATATACTAACAATATGAGGAATGTAGGTGTTTTGGAGAATAATGACTGAGAATTTCCTCAAATTAATGTTAGACACCAAACCACAGATCCAGGAAGCTCAGAGAACACTAAGGAGGATAAATGCCAAAAACAAACAAACAACTATACCTAAGCATAAAAATTTCAAAATACAAAAAAAATCAAAGATAAAGAAAAAAAATCCTGAAGGAAGCCAGAAGCAAAAACAAAAAACAAAAAACAAAATCTCTCGAGAAACCATATCTCATTTAAATTGATGCCCTCCTCCTAGGCACCAATAATGTAAATCAGGGGATTTCAGTGCCTGGAGGCATTCATTGATGTAGAATTTCTCTGCTCCTCATATTGGGACCCACCCTTTCATTCCAAAATATGGAGAACCACTTACAGACCTATGAGATGAACAAAAAAATGTAACTCCAAGTGAATTTCCATCATGCCTAAGATGAAGAATCAGCTGGGAACATTTCTCACTAAAAAAACAAAGCAAAACCAAAAACATTATCCTAATATGCACCATGTTACACTTATAAAGTCTGAAGGAAAAGAATGTGATGCTGCAGTATTGACAGGGTAATTAATCCTCCGAGTGGAAGCCACGCTTAAGCAGTGCATGAAAAACAAGCAGAGTTATCCATGTAACCATGGTACAAGGAGTATTCTACACAGAAAAAACATCAGGGCATCAGAACAGCAGTAACTAGAGCTTCAGAGGACAGTTGGTTTTGCATATATTTGCACATATTTGCATATATTTAGAGAAGGAACTCAGAGCTATTGAGGAAATTTATAATTACCACTTGCTTCCTACCGTTCTTCTCCCAATCCCCTTTCAATGGATGTTAAATCACAAATGCTTAAGGAACAATTAAAAAGATAGAAAACACTTTGAGCATCATACTAGGAAGTGACCATCTCAAAAGGTGACGTGGTTTGAGACACGTTACATAGTGAAGACCCAGAATAGAGGCACTTTAAGGCAAAATTTGACTGGGAAAGAAACTTGCATCCTTCTAGATAAAAATAGGAAAAATACCTTTTCCCTTTGTCACACCTATGCCCAAGTTTTAACAATTCTTAGTAAAATGGTGCTGGAAAATTTTACAGGACTGACAATTAGCAATGTTAGTTTTATATAGATACATTTAAGGTAATATTTACTGTTCCTTTCAAATCTCACCACACTTGCATTGTGTCACTTTTAGGACTCTGTTATCATTTCAAAGGTTTTAATAAAGAGAAAGCATACCACTATGTATAGAAGTTATAGACTATGGGGGTGGAGGAAAATGCCTATCTTTAGAGGGAAAAAGTGAGAGACTGAAGCACAGAGTGGCTGAGAACCTCTCCATTTTACTTAGGTTTTGAACCATATTTCAGTCACCAATGTTCAGAAGTGTTTCATGAAGTCAGAGAATGGTGGAATGTAGAAGCAGCCTTAAGAGAAGGCTACTTGAATCCATCCACCTCAATTTATCTATTTACTGATAAATTTATTCATTCAGTTTTGACACAGACTGCGGCTTTTCAAAAGTGAATCTTAATTACAAAGGTAGAAGTATTTGTTATAAAACAAGTTCAACAACCCAGGTGAGGATGGAGCACCACCCCACCCTCCTGCTTCCCATGGGCATGCCACTGAAGTAACAAGTGTTCACAGTTAGGTCTGTAGGCTTCCACACTTCTCTCCATCATCTTGTATAGTGTGCATGCCAATATATTCTACACAGTAGGTAGACTCTGCCCCCACATTATTTTTACTAAGTGTAGTCATTTCTGCAGATTTTACTTTGACTTGGGATTTTTTTTCCATTCACCTACGATAGTATCAGGGAGTTTCTTCCAAACAAAAGCACGGATATCTAAATCATTCTTTTTATAATTAGCTGCACAATGACTCATAGGAAGAAGATTTGCTTCTCCTAATCATACAAAATCAGACTGTTTCCTTTTATCACCCCTACAAATGATGCTGCAACATTTGTGTCTGTTATTTATATTTCTATAGCATAAACTTCTGAATGTAAGATAGCTAGGTCAAAAATCAAGTGCATTTTACTAGAAATCTTCAAATTAGTTTCTGAAAATGTACCCACTATAGCTAAGTGTAGAATATCCAAATGGTGATCTTACCAGCATTGTAAACTAATTAGCTTAATGTTCACCAATCTGATAGATGGAAAAACAAAAACAAAACAAAAACAAAACAGATTGCATTTTCATTTCACTTACTTAAGCAACTGATAAGTTGAGCAATTTTTATATATATTTATGCTTTTGGCCATTTGTATTTCCAGTTATGTCATTGCCCATTCATTTGTTGGTTCATTTCTCTACTGTGTTTCATATATATGTATGTACATGTTCCAACACCTTCCTGTTGGGACACTAACTCATTGTGAGTCACTTGTTCTACAGCTGTTCTCTCACTTTCCATAGTTCAGCTTTTATCAAGGTCTATCAAACCTTTAAGGATGGACTTTGTTGATCTTTCTCTTACAATGTTTGCTTTTCTGGGCTGGAATAAAATGTCTTCTCACCTGTAAGAAGATATAAATGTTCTCGTGGACTTTATTCTGGCATCTCT
This sequence comes from Camelus dromedarius, assembly GCF_036321535.1. Lineage (NCBI taxonomy): Eukaryota > Metazoa > Chordata > Mammalia > Artiodactyla > Camelidae > Camelus > Camelus dromedarius. Next base: position 8,819,065 of record NC_087470.1, on the reverse strand, counting down.
TACATTTCTCCTTTCAACACGTATGTAAAATGTTTTATATTCCCCAACATTTTGCAAAGGAGAAGACTGAAGAAGAACAATATAAACAATATGTCTAGTATATGAATGACCTTGAAACTAGCAGACCCAGGAACTAAGGGGAATGTCTCATTCTCAGTACTGTCTTCTCTTGACCACACATGACTGAATTAACAAGGGTGGTGCAGCACAATTAGAATTCTATTTTATGTATTAAAAATTCTTTTTTCCTTTCAAACTTCCTACTGAATGCATCTTTCACCTCTTTGATCCTCAAGCTGTAGATGAGTGGGTTCAACATGGGGACTACCACAATATAAAACAGAGAAATCACTTTATTCATATCTATGGAGGAACTTGAGCTAGGTCAGACATAAATAAAGAAAAGAGTCCCATAGAGGACAGAGACAGCTGCCAGGTGAGAAGAACAAGTAGAGAAGGCTTTTCTCCTCCCATCAGCAGTCTGGATCCTCAGCACGGCAACCAGGATGCAAACATAGGAGACCATGATGATCAGGCCACTGAGAACTCCTATGGCTCCCGTGAAGATGAAAAGCACCAACTTATTGATCCAGGTGTCTGCACACACTAGGGAAAGCAGTGGTGAAATATCACAGAAAAAGTGATTGACGATATTTGGACCACAGAAGGGTAAGCAAAATGTGTGAATTGTGTGCATCATGGTGCTTAGAAGACCCACAGCATAAGGGCCCAGAACCAGCTGCACACAGACCCTCTGGGACATAATGAGGGTGTACAGCAAGGGTTTGTAGATGGCCACATACCGATCATACGCCATGGAAGCCAAGAGCAAACACTCAGTTTCCACAAAAAGACCAAAGAACCACATCTGTGCAGCACAACCCATGAAAGAGCTGCCTTTTTATCTACAAAGATATCACACAGCATCTTGGGGGCAATGGAAGAAGAGGAAAATGTGTCTACAAAGGACAAGTGGCTAAGAAAGAAGTACATAGGTGTGTGGAGTCTGGGATCGATCCATATGAGAGTGACCATCCCCAAATTACTCCCCAAGGTGACAAGACAGACAAAAAGAAAACTAACAAAGAGGACAATCTGCAGGTGGAGATGATCTGTGAGGCCCAAGAAAAGGAATTCAGTCACTGCTGTCTGTTACAAGAAGAAAAAAAGATATTTTGAAAAAACTATCATTAAGAGTTACAAATATTATTTTCAGCCAATAAAAGATTGTCTAAAACACCCCCATAAGAGACAATTATTGAAGTACTTTGGGCTGTAGTAAATAATATTCCTACATACTAAGTCAGGCAGTTTGTGCAAAGATCCTGTGTAACTTGGGCAATTCACCCATGATCTCTGCTGTCTCCCACAAACAGTCCAATTCTATTATCGAAAATTCCTTCAGGTTGTAAGTTTCTATGTGAACTGCTCCCCAAGTCTCATCTTACTGTATGATGGGATTAAAATAAAAAAAAAAAAAACCAGCTGGAAGACCTTACTGGGAATACTGTAAAGCCAATGAGATATTCAGATCCTAACATATGACATCTGGGAAAGACTAACCAGGGGAGTTCCTCATCTTACCAAATGATCAGCACCTTTCTAATGTTATTAGGACACAATTCACATAAATGTTTTTCAGTCTATTCCCTACTCCCAATTGTAAAAATAAGAGGAAAGGACAATATACACAAATGACGAAGAGGTTACTCATGTAAAATGATATGATGCCACAGAGGGAATGGGGAGGCTGTGCCTGTAAGATCAAGTGACCTGGCAAATGTTGGACAGCAACACATCATGGAAATTGTGTACAAAACTGAGCATCTTTTGCCCCCAAATCATGTGGATTTACTTTATGTGATTACCCATATTTCATATAAACTACTTCTGGGCACTTATCCTGAAATCTGCCAGGCAATATCAATTATAGTAATGATACATAAAATACCAAATGCATAAAACTTTACTCAGGGAACACATTCAAAATATGTTACTTTCTGATTCAGTCAAGGAAAAAAAAAAAGCTGTTTTAAATTCCTAAGAGAAGATCACTAGGTAGATAATTTATATGAAAAAATATGATTTAAATAACATTTATTATCACTTTTTAAGTACAACAAAATTAATGTCTTTTCAAGTACAACAAAAGCAATGTACTACTTTGAATCATCTAGTAATTATATGTGGAACTCAATAAATCATAAAAATGATGACTATATCTTTTTGATTTAGGATTATTTATCAGTATCATGACTATTTGCTTAATGCTCTGTGGAGTACATTTTTAGCAGTCAGCAGTCACAAAAACAATTCTAGGCTTAGATTAGGAGCATTCTCCATTGCATGAATGTTTTTATGTCCATCCAAATATGTCAGTATAGGTGTGTGGAGGTAGGGGCTGAACAGACTCCTCATGTTGGTCCAAACACTGTTTACTCATTGTCTATCAATTTATTTCTCTACCTACTTATTTACTTATGAATTTTTTTAGAATTTATGTCTTTTTGAGTCTTCTATACAGCAAGGTGGATGGCCCCTATGCCACTTTATAGCTAACATTCTGTGACCTTAGAATTCCATATGGACATTGCATTATCTGTGTCATAAAAAAGTAAACAAATCAATTCAGGAAAGACACAAAAAACAGTTGCTCAGTCTCATAAAGATGTGAACAAAATGCCAGGATGCTCTCTTTAGAGAATCTGGGCTGGGGAGGACGATGTTCTATTCTCAAAGTTCAGACTCATCCTGATGTTTCTCCACCATATTTCAAAAACTGCATAGTATCCAAAATGCAATGTACACACTACTTTAAGGATATCCTGCATGGAGCTCCTTGAAGTGCTTCAAGGGAAATAATCACTATCTAGAAACAAGGATGGAAATTTCAACTTCCCTCATGATGGCAAACTTTTCTAAGAGGCATGGTTTTCTAGGCACTTGGTGAAGAAGACAAATCCCTCATCTTGAACATCCAGGAGTAAAGAGATACTCTTTGACCTGCACATTGATTCACATGCTGCCCAGAATAAGGGACTTTTTCTTTGGCGTTTTCAAAAATTTAGAGCCCAGTCCACAAAGGACTAAAACCTCAAGGGTTTACACTTGAACGGACAAAATTAACATGATCTCAGTGACATTTGGACCAAGTGTTATTTCTTAATTGTATCTTTCCTGAGTGAGAAGATTCAAAAAAAAACAACGTGGGTTCTCTCCCACTTTGGGGTTCTCCTTTGCCAAAAGTGAGCTCTCTGTCAGTGGAGAGTGATGCTTTGAACCCCCAGCACCAGCTGGGATGTACATTCTTGCCCAAATTCTGGAGCCTCATTTCCTGGGTGTAAATCTAAATCTCATCACTCACTGGCTATGTCACTTTGAGCAAGGTTTTAAATTTTCTACGCCTCACTCTTAATCTCTTAAATCAAGAAAAATGATTACTAACTCACAAATACGTTAGAAGGATTAAATAATGTAAAGTATTTAAAGTATTTTTTTAAAAGAGTGTCCAGCACAGAATCATTGTTCATTAGTCACTTAGTATTATAAGGGACTGTGCTAGAGCACAGTTGAGGAGAAAGTATTATAAGAATAAAACATCAGTTCAAGGTAGCATTTTCTTATCTCCAGGCAAAAATAAAAAACAGTCACTTTCAAAGGATTTCAAAGGAAAGACAGGTCACTATAAGTTGAAACAGATGACAATGTCAAAGAAAGGATTATTCTGAAAAGAGATTTTAGACAAACTAAAGTTAAGTGGAAAGGCATTCCGGGAAGTGCTAATGAGATGAACAGAAGCAAGGAAGCAGAAATTAAGTCAGACAGTTTTTTGGGAGAGAAGAGTCACAAGAGAGAGAAGAAAGTGTAGAGTCTGATGACAGAGGGTGAACTGTCTCAGTCACCGGCTCCTCTGGGAACCTAATTGTTTATCCCATCAAGAAGATCTGATAACTCATTCTGTCAACCCCCATAACACTTCATTGATAGCTCATTTTTAACTCCTATTAAGTATTTACCTCAAAAGTCTATCAATAATTGATGTTGTGTATGTATTTGTTGAATTAGTGAGAAACTAACCCATGAAACCTATAGATAGATAGGTATAATTCATAATGGCTCACACTCAGCAGTTAAAATTGTGCTGTATACATTCGGACTAAAGATGTCAGGAAAAACTGTTTCTACTTGTTATTCTCCTTAATCATTTAAAAGCAAAATTATAAAACAACAAAAACAGATTTAAACAAAAGAAAATGATACATCATTAAATATACCAAGAAAAAAGAATATTAAAAATAACAGGAAGAAGCGTTCTATTAATCAAAAAAGTTATCCAAAATTTTTTATTACATTTTTAAAAATTAAAATGTGTTCCATGAAATGGAAATGTTGAAAAAAGTGATAGCACAGTTATATCAGATGACAGGAAGCAAGCAATTGAGTCCAGTAAAGGAAAGAATATCAGAATTCTCAGTTACGTGGAACAGAACAAAAAGGGAGTGAACACACCACTTAAAATGATCATGAAACACATCTGAGAAATTAAAATATAAAATTTAAATATAAACTACAAGTTCTAAATGTTTGGAAAGAAAATAACACAGACAAAGGAAGGAAGATCTAGCATAGAAATAATTGGTATCTCTGAGGAAGTGAGATGCAATATTCATTTACAGTTTTGTCAAAAGTCTATGTTAACTCTCCTGCCCTCCATAGTATATTCTGTAGATGAATAAAAGCTCCCCTTTCCTACCTCCAATGCCATTCCCAATGAAATAGTCACTGCCACAGCCGCTATATATACTTTGTAATTTTCCTGATGATGATTTATGCTTACATGAACATATGTACATCTTATTCATGATGTAGATTTTGCCCTTTTTCATAATGATCAGTGCTACACATTGAACTTCAACCTGATATTTTTTTCCTCAACTAACAGTAGACTGGATACAAGAGTTCTCTTCAATTCAATCCATCAATATTTATTCAGCCTTTATTTTCTGCAGAACATTTCACTGGGGGAAAAAAAGTATACTTTTCTCCAATGATGGTTATTCAAGTTATTTCTTTTATTTTTCTTTGCTGCTGAAATATAGGGACCCGTAGGCTTAGGCATTTATATTTGTGTAGTCTAGATTTCTAATGGAGGGATTTCCAGGTTGAATGCCATAGAAATTTATCATTTTAAGTGGAAACTATCAAATTTCTCTGTGGAAATAGAGCAATTCTTCCCATCAGCAGGAAATAATCAGTGTGTATAGCCAAATAAGTACCTCACCATCATTGAAACTATAGATGTTTCATCTGCATTGAAAGGCACTGCATTTGCATTTTAATTTTATTCCATTTACCTGATCAATCATGATATTGAACTTTTTCTCCATACCCTTTTGCAATTTGCATCCCCTTTTTTGTGAACTGCCTCTTCCTTTGTCTGCTTCTTTACTGACTATTTCCCATTTTGATTGTGAATTTTAGACTGATCATTGAATATTAGGGATATCATCTCATTGTTTGGCACATATGCATACATATTTCCTTTTGTTTTATTATTTGCCTTTAATATTGTCTGTGGTACTTTAAATTTTCTATTATAACTTTTAGTTTTCATGTATGGATTAAACAGTATTTACACATCCAACACTGGACAAATATTCAGATAAGTTTTCTTCTAGTCTATTTTCACTTTTATATTCTCAATCCATCATTACATTATTTGGAAACCCCTTTCATTTCACAGAGAACAAGACTGGGCAGAAAAGTATTTAAAAACTACTCTGTTTTTCAAGTCATTGTGAACTGGGAGAGCCAGGACTCACACGCAGCCTCTAATCCTGTCTAGTGTTCTTTTTACTATGTATTCTGTACCAACAGGTATGGTAAAGCACAAGTAGAGTTCTACTTTGCCTACCTATTAGAGAACTTTTCCTTTCAAACTTTCTACTGAATGCATTTTTCACCTCCTTGTTCCTCAAGCTGTAGATGAGGGGGTTCAACATGGGGACTACCACAACATAAAACAGAGAAATTAATTTATTGATATTTAGAGAGGAACTTGAACTAGGTCAGACACAGGTGAAGAAAAGAGTCACACATAGGATGGAGACAACTGCCAGGTGAGAAGAATAAGTAGAGAAGGCTTTCCTCCTCCCATTAGCAGTCTGGATCCTCAGCACAGCCACCAGGATGCAAACATAGGAGACCATGATGATCAGGCCACTGAGAACTCCTATGGCTCCCACGAAGATGAAAAGCACCAACTTATTGATCCAGGTGTCTGCACACGCTAGGGAAAGCAATGGTGAAATATCACAGAAAAAGTGATTGGTGATATCTGGACCACAGAAGGGTAAGCAAAACATGTGAATTGTGTGTGTCATGGTGCTTGGAAGACCCACAGCATAAGGGCCCAGAACCAGCTGCACACAGACCCTCCGGGACATAATGAGGGTGTACAGCAAGGGCTTGCAGATGGCCAAATATCAATCATACACCATGGAAGCCAAGAGCAAACACTCAGTTTCCACAAAAAGTCCAAAGAACCACATCTGTGCAGCACAACCCATGAAAGAGATGCCTTTTTATTTACAAAGATATCACACAGCATCTTGGGGGCAATGGAAGAAGAGGAAAATGTGTCTACAAAGGACAAGTGGCTGAGAAAGAAGTACATAGGTGTGTGGAGTCTGGGATCGATCCATATGAGAGTGATCATGCCCAAGTTGCCCCCCAGGGTGATAAGCCAGACAAAGAAAAAAATGACAAAGAGGACAATCTGCAGGTGGAGATGATCTGTGAGGCCCAAGAAAAGGAATTCAATCACTGCTGTCTGATTCTTATCTTCCATTGGTCATCTGTAATTTGTTAATAAGAAAGAGCAATATTTTATTATTTTAAAATGTATCATTAAGAGTAACAAATATTTTAATTCAATAACAGAATATCTTAAACAGACTTGTTACAGAAAAGTATTGAAATAATGTCAAACTGGAAGATAATATTCCTAGATACTAGGTCAGGACAGTTGATGCAAAGATACTGTGTCAACTTGGATATTCACCCTTGACCTCTGCTCTCTCCCATCAAGAGTCCAACTCTATTATCTAAAACTCCTTCAAGTTCTAAGCTTGTACATGAACTGTTCCCCAAGTTTCATCTTACTGTATGATGGGATTAAAAAAAAAAAAAAAACAGCTGGAAGACCTTACTAAGAATACTGTAAAACTAATGATATTCAGATCCTAACACATGACATCTGGTAAAGACTAAGCAGGGGAGTTCTTGATCTTACAGAATGATCAGTACCATTGTAATACTGTTAAGACACAATTCACATGTGTGTTTTTCAGTCTGTTCCCTACTCCCAGTTGTAAAAACATGTGGAAATGATAATACATACAAATGACAGAGGTTACTCATATAAAATGATATGATGCCACAGGGGGAATGGGGAGGCTGTGCCTGTAAGATGAAGTGATCTGGTAAATGCTGGACAGCAACATGTCATGGAAGTTGTGTACAAAACTAAGCACCCTTTGCACCAAAATCACATGGAATTACTTTATGTGATTGCCCATATTTCATATAAACTACTTTTAGGGCACTTATCCTGAAATCTGTCAGGCAATGTCAATTATAGTAATAATATATGTAAAATGTCAAATGCATAACAGTTTATGCAGAGAACACATTCAAGAATATGTTATTTCTGACTCACTAGCAAGGAAGAAAAAAAATCAACTGTTTTAAGTTCCTAAGGGAAGATCACTATGTAGGATATTTTTTGTGAAAAAAACACTTTCAAACAACATTTATTACCACTGAAATTGTCTTCTTTCAGTAAAATAGAAGCAATATATTACTCTTAAGTCAGACAAAGACAAGTATCTTATGGTATCCCTTATATTTGGAGTCTGAAAAATGATACAAATTAACATTTATAAGACAGAAATAAACTCACAGGTACAGAAAACAAACTGATAGTTACCAAAGGGGGAAATGGGAGGAGGAATTAAATTAGGAATTTGGGATCAACAGATACACACTACTGTCTATAAAAGGGATAAGCCACAAGGATCTGCCATACAGCACAGGGCACTGTATTCAATACCTTGCAATTACCTATAATAGAAAGGATCTGTAAAAGGAGAACATATATGTAACTGAATCACATTGCTGTACACCTGAAACACTGTAAATAACTATACTTCAATTTAAAAAATTTAAATCAATATACCACTCTTGAATTATATAGTAATTATATGTGGAGCTCAGTCTATGAAAAAATAGTGAATATATCTATTTGATTTATGATATTTATCATTATCACGATCATTTGCTTAGTGCTACATGGAGTATATTTTAAGCACAAAGAAAATTCTAGGCTTAGATATGAAGCCTTATCCATTGCAAGAATGTTTTCCTTTTTATCCATCCAAATATGCCAGTATAGTTGTGTGGAGGTAGGGGGTTGTACAGACTGCTTCTGGTCTTTTGTTAAACCACTATTTATTTATTTAAATGTAAGTCATTTTCAGTCTTCTATTTTTAAAAATGCAGGATTGTCTCTATGTTACTTTCATAGCTAACATTCTTTGACCTTAGAATTCTTTATGGACATCACAGTATCCCCATTTCAAAAAGAAATAAACAAGAAAGTCAATTCAGAAAATAATCACCGAAAATACCAGTTACTTACTCTCATAAGGATGTGAACAAAATGCCAGTCTGCTGTCTTTAGAGAACCTGGGCTGGGGAGGGGGATATTACATTCCTAAAGTGTAAACTCATCCTTCTGCTTCTCCATCACATTTCAAAAACTTCAGTATCCAAAATGCAATGTCCTCACTTCTCTAAGGATATCCTTTGTGTATCTCCATTAATTGCTTCAAGGGAAATAACCATTTTCTAGAAATAAGGATGGAATTTTCAACTTCCCTCATAGTGGCAAACTTTTTTAAGAATATTTCTTAGATTTTCTAGGTATTTGGCTAAGAAGGCAAATCCCTCATCTTGAACATCTTGGCAGTAAAGAGATACTCTCTGACCTGCACATTGATTCACATGTTGTACAGAATAAGGGAATTTTTCTTTTGGAGTTTTCAAAGATTTAGAGCCAGGTCCCCAAAGAACTAAAAGCTCAAGAGCTTATCCCTAGAGGGACAAAGTTAACATGGTCTCAGTGGCATTTGGACCAAGTGTTATTTACCAACTGTATCTTTCCTCAAAGAGAAGACTGCTAAGAAAACGACATGGTTTTTCCCACTTTAGGATCCTCCACCATCAAAAGAGAGCTCTCTTTCCTATGGGTGGGGAGTGATGCATTGAGAACTCAGCACCAACTGGGAGGACGTAGTTTGCTGCCTAGTTTCTGGATCCACATTGCCTGCAAACCTTAATTTCATCACTTATTGGCTGTATCACTTTGAGCAAATTTTTATATCTCTCTGTGCCTCATTCTTTTTATCTCCAAAATTAGACAGTATCTGATAAAAAAGAAAACATCAATTCAAAGTAGCATTTTCTTATCTCAAGGCAAAAAAATGAAAAAAAGTCACCGGACTCCTAAAGTACGACAGATGACTGTCAGCTTGAATATATGAGGAAATGTTCAAAGAAGAAAAGGTCTAAAAAGATAAGTTTAATTTGGATAAGCTGAAGTTAGGGGAAAGGCATTCCAGGCAGTGCTAATAAGATGAACAGAAGCAAGGAAGTTAAGTCAAGGCAGTTGTTTGGGAGAGGAGGGTCACAAGAGAGAGAAGAAATGTAGAGTCTGGTGACAGAGGGTGAACTGTCTCAGTCACCAGCTTCTCTGAGAACCTAATTGTTTATCCAATCAAGAAGATCTGATAACTCATTCTGTCAACCCCCATAATACTTCATTGCTAGCTCATTTTTAACCCCTATTAAGTATCTATCTCAAAAGTTCATTAATAATTGGTGTTGTGTACGTATTTGTTGAATTAGTGGAAAGCAAATCCACAAAACCTGTGTAATTCATAATGGTTCATATTTAGTAGATAAAATTATGCTATCTACTTTTGATTAAAGATGTCAGGAAAAAAGTATTTATACCTGTTATTTGTCTTAAAACCACTTAAAAGCAATGAGAAAACAACAAAAACAGATTTTTTAAAATGGCACTTCATTAAATCTACAAAAAAATGAAATACGGAAAATAACAGGAAGAAGTATTCCATTAACAAAACTATAGGCAGGTAACATGCTACTATGCACAGAAAACACTAAAGACTCCACATGAAAAATAAAATACTTAGGAACAAACCTGACCAAGGAGGTAAAAGACTTATAAGAAGAGAACTATAAAATATTAAGAAAATTAAAGATGATTTAAAGAAATGGGAAGATATCCCATGCTCTTGACTGGAAGAATTAATATTGTTGAAATGGCCATACTACCCAAGGCAACATGCAGATTCAGTGCAATTCCTATAACATTACCAATGACATTTTTCACAGAACAGGAACAAAAATTTTTTTTAATTTGTATGGAAACACAAAAGACCCAAATAGCCAAAACAATCTAGAGAAAGAAGACCAGAGCTGGAGGAATCACATGCCCTGACTTAAAACTATACTGCAAAGCTACAGTAATCAAAACAGTATCTAACTGGCACAAAAACAGACATATAGCTCAATGGAACAGAAGTCCAGAAATAAAACGATGCACTTACAGTTAATTAATCTACAACAAAGGAAAGAAGAATATATGATGGAGAAAAGACAGTCTCTTCAATAAGTGGTGCTGGGAAAACCGGACAGCTACCTATAAAAGAATGAAATTAGAACATTATCTAATGCCATATACAAACACTCAAAGTGGGTTAAAGACCTAAATGTAAGAAAGACCGGATACTATAAAACTGCTAGAGGAAAACACAGGCAGAAGAGCTGCCAGCAAATCAATAAAACTAGAACACTCTCTCACACCATACACACACACACACACACAAAAACTCAAAATGGCTTAAAGACTGAACAAGAGACAAGACTAAATTTATAAGACTTTTCACAGCAAAGGAGACCATAAACAAAATGAAAATACAATTTACAGAATGGAAGAAAATACTTACAAATGATGCGACTGACAAGGCCTTAATTTCCAGAATATACAAAGAGCTCATACAACACAATAACCAAGAGACAAACAACACAATCAAAATTCAGCAGAAGATCTAAATAGACATTTCTGCAGTGAAGACATACAAATGGCCAACAAGCACATGAAAAAATGTTCAGTATCACTAATTATCAGAGAAATGCAAATCAAAACTACCGTGAGGCATCACCTCACACAGGTCAGAATGGTCATCATTAAAAAAATCCACAAATGAGAAACTGGAGAGGGTGTGGAGAAAGGGGACCCTCCTACCCTGTTGGTGGGAATGTAGTTTGATGCAGCTGTTATGGTAAACAGTATGGAGATTCCTTAAAAAACTGAAAATAGATTTATCCTATGTCCAGCAATCCCACTCCTGGGCATACATCTCAGGGAACTCTAATTTGAAAAGACACCTGCACCCCAATGGTCATAGCAGCACTATTTACAATAGCCAAGACATGGAAGCAACCTAAATGTCCATCAACCGATGACTGGATAAAAAGTTGTGTGTATATGTATACACACAAACACAAACATATACAACAGAATACTATCAGTCATTAAAAAAGAAGAAATAATGGTATTTGCACCAATAGGGATGAGACTAGAGATCATCATACTAAGTGAAGTAAGCTAGAAAGAGAAAGAAAAATACCATATATCATTTTTATGGGACATCTTTAAAAACAGTACACAAATGAGGTTATTTACAAGACAGAGACAGACTCACAGACATAGAAAACAAATTTATGGTCACCAGGGTGGAAAAAGGAGGGGAGGATGGAGACATAAACTGGGAGTTTAGGGTTTGCAGAGACCACTATACACATATTAGACCAGCAACAAGGTCCTACTGTACAGCACAAGGAACTCTACACAACATCTTATAACAGCACATAATGAAAACGAATATGAAAAGGAATATATATATGCATAACAGAATCACTATTGTACACAAGAAATGAACACACATTATAAATTGACAGTACTTCAATTTAAAAAAATTTTAAATATCTTCTTAAGAATGTTTGGAGTAGATGGGAAACAATGTTTATTTACATTTGGTATTATGTACTTTAAGTTTTGTACTACGTGCAATCATACTTTGTAAGTATAAAAAAACCACTGAAAATTATGTTGAAAGGAATACTTAATCAGATGAAGAGTTAGATATTCATATTATTTATTAACTGAAAAAAAACAGAGTAAAAAATAATATGCATAGTTTTATGATCTGACTAAGAAATTACTTCCAAATCTAATATTTACTCATGTCTTCACCTCTAAACCTAAAAATTTTACTTTCTTCCTATAGTTTTATCAAAAATAAATGTAACATGTAAGCAACCGGACATAAAGCAAGAAGTTTACTTTTCTGGAAAGTGCAGATGCATTTCAACTGGTATGATGCAGGTGTCGGTAGACTCAGAGGTCCTAGCTTGCAGACCTTCTAATTCTTGATGTCCCATGTCACATCACCATCTTTAATTCTTTGCTATGTAATCCCTTTTGTGTCCAGTATCTACTCCCTGGTACACAGCCAAGTAGCAGTTATGAAGCTGGCGCCAGTGACATGATAAATGAAACTAGACTGTATCCTAATATTTCCAGCTGTTTATTTGAGGCATATTTGTAGTTTCTCCTAAATTGGGGCAAAATTTAAAATGGGCCTTTATGACTTACTGGGCACTCCTGCCACATCTTTAGAATGATTCTACATTTTTTAGCCAGCAAGAAGGTTTCAAAGTCACATCTGAGATAAATTTCAGGCACTACAGAAAGTGTAGGACACGCTCTGCTTCCCACTTTTACACTGGTTAGCATGGCAGACTCCGTTTGTGCCCCACCCTTACCATTTCCATACAAACCAGCCAAATTCACTGCCACCACCTGCATTTCTTTATTTCAGGATTTGTGTTTCTTCTACTTCTCCACCACCACCAAGCCAGATGTGCCAAAAAAATGAACATTCCCCAAGGGCAGATTTCAACTAAAGACTGATACAAGGAAATAAGGAAGATGAGGCAAAAATTAATAAAGAACAGACAAAAAGAAAACAAAAAGCAAGACAACAGATTTAAGCCCAAGCATACCAATTATCACTCTATAAATGCTCTAAATAGCCCAATTAAATACTTTTTACTGTGAATAAAGCAAGCTCAACAATATGACTCCCAACAGAATCCTACTTTAAATATGAATGTAAAAAGCCAAACAGAGAAAGACAAGTACTGCATGATTTCTCTTATATATTGAACCTAAAAGTAAACAAACAAACAAACATAATACCAAAACAGGAACAGACTCACAGATACAGAGAACAAACTCATGGTTCTAAATAGGTGGTACATGCTTCTGGTTATAAAATAAATAAATGATGGGGCTGTAAAGCACAGCATTGGGAATACAGTCACTATAACACTGTAACTTTGTATGGCGACAGATGGTAACTTGAAATAGTGTGGTCATCATCTAGTAATGCATTTAAATGTCAAATCACTATGTCGTCTACCTGAAACTCATGTAATATCGTAGGTTAATTACCCTTCAACAACAACAAAAAAGAATCCACTGAATCAGCCTTCAAAAGCTGGTCAATGACAAGAAATGACCAACAGATGGCAGTACATCCACATACAAAGAGGTCAGTGGAACTAATTTCCAGGCTCTTCAAACGTTTTTCCTCTCCCTGTTCAAAAACAACAGAATATCCAAACTCGAGTATCAGTATCCTGACCACACCACAGTGTCTCCTGTGCCTGTATAAGCTCCAGAGATCCCTAGTTAGGAACTCTGCTACCAACTCAAAACAGAATTTCTCAAAACGGTTTGTTCCTGAAATCCTTATAGTTAATTAATTGATTTGCCAAAAGCAAAAACCACTTTTTAAGAAATTAAGGAGCATCACTGCATCTGAGATTTAGCTATTAATAATTTAATAATTCATGTTCAATTAATGGAGTCATTAAATTAAGAATTTATTCCTAGTATTTATCAAGTGAAAAAAAATTACTTTATGTCCACAGCTCTTCCTCTCCAAAAATTATTTTTTTTAATAAAAAGAATTGTCCATTATGAGAATAAAACTGTGAGTGGGAAATAATTGAGAACAACAACAAAAAAATCCAAAGTCACTTTTGAAAGATCTGTCCTGTTTCATTGGACAAAAATAAGATTAAATTATTGCCTTTCTAAAGACAGAGTACATCCATTAGAAGAGATTTGCCAGTAATGCAAGCACAAAAAAAAAAAAAAAAAAGGAAAGAAAGAAAGAAAAGAAGAAAGAAACCACTCTAAAAAGAGAGGCTAAGGGTGAAATTTCCTATCCACATGTATTATATGGGGTAAGAAACTGGAATATCATTCTTATGGCAGCTCAACCAGATGTCACTGAATATTCGAATTTTAGCCACAACTCCCTTACTCATTTCCATATCCACCAAGCAAGTTTCAAAGTGGGGTATGGCACCCCCCACACACATATGTAGATATTCTCCAGGGAATCCGAATGAATGAGGCCGTGCAGGTTCTGCTGTCCATGGAAACCACACACCTGGTGCTGCAATCATAAGAACTCTGCTTTAGTTCTGTGGAGGCTTTCAGGTATCATCCATTGGTTCAAGTCAGAACCCATCAATCCAATTACCCTTGACATCAAGATTCTGTACTTGACAACCTAACTAGGTCCTGGACTAGAACTGTCCAAAGTAAATATTTTTGTAAAATCTTTGGGTAATCGCTCAGCTTCCTCTCATGACACTTCACATCCATGGACAATGTTCTAACACTCACAAATCTGCTTCGGTGAATGTTCAGCTTACTTACACACACACATTTGTCCTGCAGAGATGGAAAGAAATGGTCACCTGACCTCATCCTAGGCTTAATGGTGGCCAGTAACCTGCCATGTAGTCTCTTTCCCAGTCATATGGGCAATCAGACGGTTGGATGATATGAACCGGTAAAGCTGATTCCAACGGGAAGCAAATTTGGTGTAATATACTTTTAGGCCAAACAAATTGACCTCCAAAAATCTGTTAAATCACACTTTTTTCCCAATTCAAAGGTGACTTGTTACGCCTCCATGCCACACCTTCTTTCTTTCATTTGTCAAGACAGTGAAAGTTGATTATTACACTGATTTCACACAAAGCACTTGCCCTTCTAGTCAAGTGTATTTGGGTAATTGATTTGTCCGTGGTCACATGAAGTATTTAGCTGAAGGGCATTCCAGAGATTACAGAATTCAACTTCTTACTTTACAAATAAGGAAATACAGGTCTCACACAAGCAATGTGACTCATGATCATGTAACCATTGGGTGGCAAGGTTCCAGGCTGACTGTAGGGGACATTGGTGTCATGTTAAATGACCTCACTAAAAATAATATTGATATTTTATTGAGGGTAGAATTAACCCCAACTTAAACTAGATGAAAGTTCACTGACCTTTCCAGCTTCCAAAGTGGATCCATGGTCACAATAATCTGTGTGGCATCATTTTAAGTCTTTGTGAAAGCCCCCACTTAGGAATATATACAAACACCTGATCACCTGACTCACCTACAGTCTGGCAATGTTTGATATGCATGATTTCAACAGCATCACTTTGTAAGCTTAAGGTTTTATCACTTGATAGATTCGGAATGCAAACACACCTGGGAGATACGTTACCAGCCAGTCAACACTCAGTAACTCTTCAAAATGAAAGAACTCTTTTCTTCTAAACAGCTATTTCTTAATTCATTGATTTATTTGATCATGCATTTAATAAGTACCTATTTCTATAAGATACTTGCCAAGAGTTGGTGGAATTTATGCAAATGAAAAAGAAAGGACTGCTGTCTTCAGATTTCACAGTCTAGCCAGGGAAAGGGGGATTTAATAGTATGTGGTGTGTCATAGAATCTAGGTTTACAACCTTCTCTTCTCAGCTCCACAGCCTAGGCAAAGCATTTAGCCATAGCCTATTTGCAAATATAAAATAAAGCTCAGAAGTGGTATGAATATAGCCTTGGGGGGAAAAAAAGAGTGGAGGATGAACTCCCCTTTCCAGGGAGCTGGGCCCAGAGATTAGATGCCCTGTGAGCAGCTCATCACACAGAAGGCGGGGACCAGACAGAAGCAGCATAGGGCAAAGAGGTCAGAGACAGGACACGGGAGAGGAAAAGGAAACTCTTCCAAAGCAGAAAGCTGAGTGGCTCCTGGAAGTTGTAAGGGCCAGAAAATGAGAGGACAGAAGGAGAATATGTACTTTGAATTTGAATTTGATAGGCTGTCACTAAATGTGAAAAAGCCAGCTCCTTTCTTTGAAGAACCGACAATTTTTTTTTTCAAAAGCAAGATGTTCACAAAAGATTTATGAATGCCTATTAACATATGAGAAAGATGTTAAAAACAAATCTACATTAAAATAAAAAGGCATCATTGATCTATTAAAGTGGCAAATGTAGCAGGCAGGATACTCACAAAGAAGCCACTGTCCCCACCCCAATTCCAGCCCTAAGAGGTTCACTACTCCAACTAAAAGTTTCTGCTGCATGAATTTGTGGTTAACCTGCAGCCTCCATCGTCCCAGTTAGAAATGACCTGCCAGTGATGCTCCTGGTACAAGTATAGACCCCAAGTGCTTAACATGAAGTTCACCTTTACATCATCAATATGGGAATGATGGAGATTTATAGAACTAAAAGACCCTTTGCTATTTGGGGGTTTGTGAGGATGAACACAGCATATTTTAAGGTTTGTGGCCTTCAGACAAATCCTCCCCCCACCAGAGGTGTCGAGGTCCTCAGGAAATCAATTCAGCCTCACCGCATACAGCCCACCTGCTACAGTCTTACATCACACTGTCTGCATGAGGGTCCTCATGAGAGCCTAGCCATCTGCTTGTACTCCATGCAGCTTTGTTGTTTTGTGTTCATTGTGAACACTGTAACTCATGTAAAGGGATGGACTTTATTTTTTGGGGGGAGGTCACTGATTTTTTAAAATGTCCCTATTACAGCCATTATGGAAAACAGTATGGACAGTCCTTAAACTAAAAATAGACTTACCATATGATCCAGCCATCCCACTCTTGGACATGTATCTGGAGGAGATGCTACTTTAAAAAGATATATGCACCCCAATGTTCATAGCAGCACTATTTATAACAGCCAAGACATGGAAGCAACCTAAATGTCCATTGACAGATGACTGGATAAAGAAGATGTGGCATATATATATAAAGGAATTCTACTTAGCCATAAAAAAAATAAAATAGTTCCATTTGCAGCAACATGGATGGACCTGGAGATTGTCATACTAAATGGAGTAAGCCAGAAAGAGAAAACTATCACATGATATCACTTATATGTGGAATCTAAAAAAATGACACAAATGAACTTATTTACAAGACAGAAACAGACTCACATACATAGAAAACAAACTTATGGTTACTGGGAGGAGGCGGGGTGTGGAAGGATAAATTGGGAGTCCAGGATTTGTAGATATAAACTCATATATATGAAATAGACAAACAAGGTCCTGCAGTATAGCATAAGGAACTGTATTCAATACTTTGTAATAGCTTGTAATGAAAAATAATATGAAAAGGAATAGATATGTATAACTGAACCACTCTGCGGTACACCAGAAACTAACACAACATTGTAAAATGACTATACTTCAACTTTTTTAAATTTTAAAAATTAAAGGATGAAAGAAAAAATTTTAATGTCCCTATAAAGAAAGCCAATTTCTAATGTTGGAGATAAAAGTGAAGACTCCGAGAAAGTAATAGTTCTCAGACTGAAAGCAAAAGGTTTGCTTGAACGTGGAAGTGGAGTATCAAGTTTGGTAATGAGTCCAAGGTGAATGAGTCCAAGTACGCTCTAGACAGAAATAGAAGAATTTAACAGGACTATTTCAGTACGTGTTCTCACCCGTGAAAAACATCACTCACCATATGAGAGAGACAACAGTAGCGAAAGCTGAGCAGGTGGTTGACTTGCCATGAGAAGATAAACACAGGAAACAAAAGCCTCTTGGTGAGAATGTACTGCAGGACAAAGCCAGGAACATGCAAATACACATTCTTAAGTCATAAGTGGTAAAGGAGCTGGTGAACCTGGTCAAACAAGGTTTACCATCAAGTAAATGTTGGTGGAAGAATTTTAAGAATTGTTTTCTCCTTGTTTAAAGTAATTTAATTGAAGAAAGAACATTGGTTTTGGGTTTTTTTTTCCCCCTAAACTTAAAAGCTGAAAAGGCTCTTTGTGGGGAAGGATGGACCAGGATAAATGCTCAACACACAAAACATACATGTATTAGATGAAAATGCTTTGGCACACAAAGATACCCAAGTTAAAATGAGCTTCTGGGTTTAGCAGGTTAACACTGACTGACTGACTCATCTTCGGGGCAGAGGGGGACAATGCTGCAGACTTTATTATTAAGCTGGATTTGTTCCACCATCAAGAAAACCCCTGGCACTGAAAGATAACAATGAGAACTTACCACAGGTGTGTTGGCTGTAACAAAAAAAAAAAAAAAAAGAAAGAAAAAGAAAAAGAAGCTTGGATAATGCCATGTAGAATAAATTTTAGAAATATATTTTTAGTAACTTTATAGATATTCTAGTCACATATTTATACAATTATTAATGTCCAAATGAACCAAACCCCGAATGAAAAAGAACACAAAGTTCTCAGAAAATGAAATATAAATGCAGCCCTAACACATATGAAAGGTACTCATCCCTCTCATGAAAGGAAAAATGCAGATTAAGACTGTACAGAAATATTTCTCACCTATGTGACTGGCAAAAATTCAGAAGTGTACCACTATGCCAGCTGCTGGGGATGCCGCAGAGGAGCAGGTACTGACTTACACTGCTGGCGAGTATGCAGGAGGTTTCAGTATCTAAGGAGTGCAACTTTGTAATAGTTATCAAATTTATAAATGCCATTACTCTTTAACTTTTCTACTCTTGGGACTTTCTCTGATAGATATTTCTGCATGTGCATAAAATTACTTTTGTTGGTTATTTGCTGAAGTACTGTTTGTGATAGAAAGTATTAGAAACTACCCAAGTGTCCATCAGTGTGGGACTAATGGAATATAGTGCAATAAAAAATGAATGAAGAAGCTTTCTGTGTATTGATCTGGAAAGATGCCCAGTATGTATCAATTAAAGCGAAATGAAGATCTAACAGCAAACTATGTTATGTTTATATAAGAAAGAGATGAGTGGGGGACCAGCAAATACATTCATGGCTATTTTTATATTAAAGAGACTCTGCATAGAGACTCAAGAAAAGTAAAAGAAGTTGTTACAAATATGAGGCTTTAGCAAATTCAAGAAGGAGTCGATAGGACTAGAGGTAGGAATGAGGTCTGGAATAAGGTGCGTGGTATTGATTTATGACCTGTATGAATATATACTCTATAAAATAAATAAAACAAAGTCTAAGAGTCACTTAAATTTTTCAGTAAGTGTTTATTACACTTTATGATGGAAAATATGAGGGACATAATGTGGAAATTCTTTTGCAGAGATCTTTGATCTTTAAGTGGTGATAGTCCCTGGATGGATTTTAAGGTGCCTGTGAAACCTTGAAATGAATATAAAGTGTTGGCTCTCTTTGCCTATGTGCATATTTCTAGAGGAACTGTTCATAGCTTGTATCATATTATTCAAAGGACCCCAGGACCCAAAACATTGTGATAAGACATGAATTTGAGAAGCCATAAAAGTCTCTAGACATTCTTCCTGAATATTAAGATGTTGTGTGACTTGATGGTTATGAATATAAGTTCTGCATCCAAGAGAGCTGGGCTCTCCATCAAACGTTCCCACTTGCTAGTTGTGTATCTTGGGCACTTTATTTAAACTTTCAACCCTCAATTTTCTTATCTGCAATAGAAAGAAAACAGCACAGCTACTCCATATGATATGGTGAGGATTGACTTAAATAATGCATGTGAAGGGCTCAGCAAAATGCCAGACACATAATAAGAGCTTGAGAATATCACCTTTTAAAATCACTGAACTAACTGCTAGTACTGTGATTCCTTAGGAAGCTCTGGAAGGGCTCAGAATATGCGTGGAGTTTTGGACACATTGAGCCTGAGGTGCCTGCGGGATACCAAGGTGGTGACATCGAGCAGAAAGTTGGATTTAAAGGTCTAGGGTGCTGGGGAAGAGCTCTGCTGTGTTACCGAGTTTTTGTTTCTGTCCACGCTCACTCCTGTGGTGCTCGCATCTCATCTCACTGTTGTATGTGGATGACTCCCAAATTTAATGTCCAGGGGACCTCCTCCCTAACACAGACTCCAAATACCTACTCAACAAACATTCTAGGATATTGTATAGGCATCTCAAAATTAATGTGTCCCAAAACAGACCCTTGATCTTCCCCTCTTAACCCAATCCACCTACAGCCTTTGACACATTAATTTATAGTATTTCCATTTTTCTGGTGACTCAACCCAAAACTTTTGAAGTCATCCCAATTTTCCTTCTTCTCATCCACCCCACCTCAAATCCATTCATCAGTACTACTGGTTCTTCTACAAAATACTACATCCACATTCAATTATCTCTTACTCTTTTCTTTGCCACCACTCTGGTCCAAGCTGCTAATAACTCTTTTGCTGGGATTATTGTGACCTGTCCTAACTGGTTTTCCTGCCTCCACCTCTCCTCCTAGAGAAGTGGGGTAGAGTCTCAGCACAGTGATCCAGTGATTCTCTAAGAAATCAGACCACGTCACTCTCCTCAAGATCCCGGTGGCTTCCATCTCACCTGACATACAACCAGAAGCCCTTTCCATGATCACGACCCTAACCCTTCATCTCTCTAACCTCATTTTCCATCTGTATTCTCCTGACTCATTACTTTCCAGCCCGATGGACCTCCTTCCTATTTCTTCACCATATACTTAAAACAGCCCTACCTTCTACCTGAAATTCTCTTCCAGATCTCCACGAGGCTCACTTTTTCACTTCCTTCAAGTTTTTGTTCAAATGTCATCTCCTCAGTGAATTGTCTTCTGACCAAAGCAACTTAAAACACAACTCCCCCACATCCTCCTTTACTGCTTTATTTTTTCCAGTTAACATAGTTATTTCATTTCATTTAGTTATTTTATTATCTGACACCCATAATGAATATAAGTGTCATGAAGTTGGATATTTTGATTTTTTCCCTCCTAACTCCCAATGCCCATCCCATTGATTTTTTCCCAGTGCCTAGAATAGTGCCAGCACATCATAGACACTCAATATATATACATTTTTATTTAAATTACTCTAATTTCTCATAGTGCGTTCACCCAACCTCTGAATTTGCAAAGCATTTTCCTCGGGTAGGTCAAGAGACTTTGAGATTCATTAACTCTGGGTCAAAACCAGATGTCCCTTCCCAACCAATATCCAGCCACTACCTAGGAGCCAAAGGCCCTCACTGCTTGCCTAACTCAGAGAGACCACCTCACCAATACAGGGAACATTCTGAGAAGCTATGTGGTAGGCAGAGAGGTTTTACAATCCTTTTTGCAGATTTGAGCCCACTGACCTGAGGCCTCCTTCAGATGACTTCTTAGGATGCTAATAGAGTCCTCCAAGGAGAACTGGCTGCTCCCCCTAAATCCCTTGACTAAGCAGAATTTTCATCATTTCTCCTTCAGCACAAGCTAGTCTGGGAAGAGATGTGTTATGGTGGGATGGTGAGTAGAGGGTGTGCTCTTAGCCCTGACACTTCAAACAGTCTGAGGTCCATTTTGCTTTGAACACTTAGGGATACAGACCCTATCTATGGACTGAATCAGTCAGTACCCAGTGCCTTCCAGGCTCTCTGCACTTCTCGTAACCTAGGCCATCATCACCAACGAGACCAGATTTAAGCCCTGAAAACCGAAGATCACAGCACCCTGCCTGGGCTGAGAGAGAATGAGCCAGGAGACTGCTAGCTGAGGAAGGTGGCAGGATGAGAAACAGAGAGGTTAGGAAGGTTCCCATGGAGACCAGAGAAGCCAGAAGACAGTACAACTTCCCAGACCTGAAGCCGAGACTCCTCCCATCTCATTCTCCAGAAAGTCTTCTACAGTCCCTCCCCCAACCCTCCAGAGGCCGACCTGGAGAGGAGCAGGGAGAACAGGCACCTGAAAAGACAGGACTCTTACACATGATCATTTAACTGCATTCAACAGATGAACTCAGCACCATGGCTCCTGCTACTGAGAAGCATATGGACCCACAAGAGCAGATCCACTAAAAAAGAAAATCACTTATAGAAAAAAATGTTGCAATACAGATAATTTGCAGATCTAAGCACAATATAAGTGGGTTTCCCCCTGCTACATTTGTCATGGGCAATCCAACCCCGCAGCCTGGATTTGCCAAGAGGATCCTGATGAATCCTCTGTAGGGGTCTTCTTGCCAGGCCAACCTCTCAAATCCCAGGGCACAGCACATTACCTTAGCCACCATTCATTCATTCATTCATTCACTCATATTTCTTTTGAACACCACAAAAAAATGAGGACAGGTAAGGCAGAGCAACAAGAGTCAGTTGAGACAGAAGAGCTGGTGCCAGCAGATACCTGCTCTGTGACTTGGAGCAATCTCTTAAATTCTCTGAGTACAGTTTCCTGATCTGTAAGATAAGCATTATAGGCCCAACTTTGAACTACTGTCATTTGTATTAAATGAAATAATAAAAACAGAAGATATTGGTGCATTTCAGAGTGCTCTGTAAATGAAAGGTGCTATTATTTACAGATACCAAAAAATAACCACCAGTTGATTGCCCACTCTATGCTACTGGAGGATGCAATTTTGCACAAGACACATTCCCTGTCTTGAGCTTTTACCAGCATAAGGCAGTAACACCACAGGTTTGCCTGGTTTATCCTGTGGATCCTGCTCTGGCTTATCAGACATCAGTTTACTTCACGCTGGGAAAGAAGGTTCACACTGAGGAAGACCACAAGGTTTGAGTCAGTCTCTGACCTTGAAATGAGTCACTTGATCATCTACAATTCCCTGAGCCAGGAAAGCAGCACCTGCACAAAACTCTATTTCCTCGCACACCAGGTAGACAAGAAATATAACAGGCACTCACACACACTCACACGGGGGAACTGAAATGGATCTCACAGAAAGCGTATACCCCTCCAGACTCACATCTTGGATATCTCTGTTAAGCTCTTAAGTGCGAAGCAGAATCTTTCAAGATTCCTTTGCATAATGTTTGTAATATTATACATGACTCTCCCAGCTTGTGCACCTCATTAATTCAGTCTCTATACGTGTAGTGGGAAATTGAAGTCATCGGCCAAATAATAAACACCTGAAAATTTGCTACTGAAGGGCCTGGAATTAGCCAGATAAGCTGGTGACATCAGGGAAAGTGATTGGAAAATAACACATCTCTCCACCTCACTTTGCTAAAACTATACACCCACAGGTATATATGTGCATATAATGTTATAGAAGATGACATTATAACAGACATTTTAAATTTAGCATGAAGGCAAGCCTCTCACAGGTCCCACTGTGCTTGGACATGGGGAAAGGGAGTCCAGAGGAAGAAACACGTGGATTGGAGTGAACTTAATTTATACCACCGCACACACACTGTGTTCAGGTCCTTACTCCCTGATGCCACTCTAAATATTTCTCTAGAAAATCAGAAAACCAGGGTTTAAAAAAAAAACTATTTGCACTAAGAAAATTTAAAAATATATAATTTTTTCCTCTTCTGCTTCCCCAAGGTGAAATCAAGTTCAAAGATACTACTTTTCCTAAGGAGAAAATAAAAAAAGGAAGAAAAAAACAGATACTAACCTTTTTCTCCAGAGACTTTGCAGCAGGAGAAGATAATTAGGCTCCATCTCTGATAAGATATGCAAATGAATTATGAGCAATTATCTGACACCAAGGCACACGCAGCTGCTGGGCGGCCTCCACTCTGAGCCTACATTTTCAAGAGGGCTAGGTCGTTGGTTTCCATCTGTAGTGGAGCAAACCACAGGGAGATTGTAATGAGGCTGGAGTTGTAACGGACATCAGAAGTCTAATTAAATGTGAAAGGTTGACCTAGGGAGCAGAAGAGTGGCCTTTGTTTCCTAAAGGCTTTTCATTTTATTTAATTCTTACTCCAAATGCTACCTCAATGAGGTAAGTCTCCCTGTTAAGGTTAAACAAATAAATATGTGCTTCCAGTCTAGTATTTGGGTCATTAACATGGGGAGATAATGCCATGATAAATACATAGCCCAAGACAAAAGGAGCTAAAACCAGCTGAGCCTCTTCTATGCATCTTTCCTTGAGTACATTCATTCATTTGGAAACTGTGTCTCAGACATGAGGCATGTCTCTGGGTCCTTGAGATTCAGCTGTGATAGAAGCATGCAATGCCCTCTTCCCCTGGGGTTTATAATGAAGGGGACACAAAATGCCAAATAAACAAGGAAGTTATAAAAACTTAGAGAAAGTTCAGCTAGTGGTAAGAAGTTATAAGGAAAACAAATAAAGAAATAGGCTTGATATGTTATAAAGGAATCTTTCTTCAATTTCTGACCCCTCCTCTATGGGCTGGCTCTAAACTGGAGGAGTGGTGCACAACACAGTGATTCAACACTTCTGTACATTTTGAAATGATCACCATGGTATGTCTACTTACCTTCTGTTGCCACCCAAAGAATCACATTATTATTGACTCTATTCCCCACATTATGCAAGTCATGTCACAGATCATTTGTTTTGTAACTGGAAGTCTGTACCTCAGTCTCCTTCACCTATTTCCCTCCTCCCCTCACCCTCCTCCCCTTGGGCAATGGCCTGTGCCCTGTATCCATGACTCTGTTTCTGTTTAGTTATGTTTGTTCATTTGTTTTGTTCTTTAGGTTCCACACATAAGTAAAATCATACAATATTTGTCCTTCTCTGTCTGACTTATTTCACTTCACACAGCATCCTCTAGATCTACCCACATTGTAGCAAATGGCAAGATTTCATTCCTTTCTATGGCTGAGTAATATTCCATTTTATGTATATATATTATGTATATATATACATATATATACATAATCCATTCATCTATCTATTGATGGGTAGGTAGGTTGCTTCTATATCTTGGCTATTGGAAATTGGCATGCATGTATCTTTTTTGAATTAGTGTTTTTGTTTTCTTTGGATATATACCTAGGAGTAGAATTGCTGGTTCATGTGGTAGTTCTAATTTTTATTTTTTGAGGAACCTTCATACTACTTTCCATAGAGGTCAGATATTGAAGAAAGGTTCCTTTATAAACTACAATGAGGTATCACCTCGCACCAGTCAGAATGGCCGTCATTCAAAAATCCACAAATGACAAATGCTGGAGAGGCTGTGGAGAAAGGGGAACACTCCTATACTGCTGGTGGGAATGCAGTTTGGTGCAGCCACTATGGAAAACAGTGTGGAGATTCCTCAAAAGACTAGGAATAGACTTACCATATGACCCAGGAATCCCACTCCTGGGCTTGTATCCAGAAGGAAATCTACTTCAGGATGACACCTGCACCCCAATGTTCATAGCAGCAATATTTACAATAGCCAAAACATGGAAACAGCCTAAATGTCCATCAACAGGTGACTGGATAAAGAAGATGTGGTATATTTATACAATGGAATACTACTCAGCCATAAAAACTGACAACAGAATGCCATTTGTAGCAACATGGATGCTCCTGGAGAATGTCATTCTAAGTGAAGTAAGCCAGAAAGAGAAAGAAAAATACCATATGAGATCGCTCATATGTGGAATCTAAAAAACAAAAACAAAAACAAACAAACAAACAAAAACAAAGTGTAAATAAAGGACAGAAATAGACTCATAGACAGAGAATACAGACTTGTGGTTACCAGGGGGGTGGAGGGTGGGAAGGGATAGACTGGGATTTCAAAATTGTAGAATAGACTACACTGTATAGCACAGGGAAATATACACAAAATGTTATGATAACTCACAGAGAAAAAAATGTGACAATGAGTGTGTATATGTCCATGAATAACTGAAAAATTGTGCTGTACACTGGAATTTGACACAACATTGTAAAATGATTATAAATCAATAAAAAATGTTAAAAAAAAAATACCTAAACACTCTGCCCAAACTGAAGGGGGAAGATGAAGTGTCATTAGGATGTGGTTTGACAATAAACTGGCATCCAATAAAATGAGTCATAGCAGGATGACACTGTGCCAAAAACAGACAAAGCTTCCCCTATGAAACCAGCTGCAACCACAGCCAAACTCTACTCCAGCCACTTTCCAGCTGTGTGGCCCTGAGCAGGTTCCTATCTATTCTGAATCTCACCTGCAAAACGAGGCAAAAGGTCAAGTTAAGGCTGCTTGAGAAATTGCAATGAACATTTTGGAAGCTAGTAGTTATGCAGTAAAAAGTAAAAACAGCTACAAGAATCAGAAAATCACCTGCCGTGCTGAACGTACAGGCATGAGACTGCCTCTTGTGGCAGCAAACACTTCTTAGAAAACTGGGATTTGGGTCTTTCTCTTGTCACCTGAGGAGCTTGTTAGAACTTCAGAAAGCACCTTTAGCCCTTCATGAGAATTATTTTTTTAGCAGACTCTGCAATTATCATCAGCTCTAAAGATGATGCAAATGATACGAGTGTAAACAGCACATCAAAAAAAAAAAAAGTGCAACTGGAATTAAAGACCTAAGGACATTTCTAATTAGGGTGAGAAAGAACAATCAGGGACAATGCTGAAGTGAGTCACAAGGCCTGTCACTGTTAAGATGATACGGGAGCTGGGGGGTTATTGTAAGGGGGCCTTCCACCCACCCACCCTGCCCCTCTGTCACAGAGAACCTATGATAGAGCAGACAGTGAATATCTCTGGGTCTTAGTTATCCACTGAGCCATTCATTCACTCTGTAATCAAACACTGAGTACTAGTCGGTGCCAGGTTGAAAACTGCCTAAATGAAAAAAGGCATGATCCCTGCCTTCAAACAACTGATGGTCTAGTGGAGGAAAGAGACAACAATGGTGACAACAACACAAACGTGATGCAACAAGAGCGCCAATCACACTGTGCCCGAGGGACAGTGGGAACGCAAAGGAGTTTCAGCTTTATCAAGGTGCAGCTTAAAAAATGAGTTTTGAAGAATGAACAGGAGCCACCTTGAAAGACAAGGTGGTGCGTACAAGCGAAGGCAGAGTCCTCTCTGTGACTCCACATGCAGTCTGGTACAGGAGTGTGGGACATGCAGAAGGGGAGGAAGTGGTAAACCATGGTGACCATGGTGAGCAGCGATCACTCACCCTCCCTTTCCTGTGTCTCATTTGAGAATGCCTAGTAGGATGTTTGGCACATGTGTGCTCAGGTTTATTATGAAACCTCATGTTATTTGTAGACTTAATCTCCATAAATGATGGAGTAGAATGAAGTTCACTTTGTCTATGGTCAGGGAAGAAGACTGAAAACTTCTCAGAGCGAGGAAATCAAACATGGCTTCTTTTTATCTAAGAGCTGGAAGGGACCTCAGATACTATCCGATGCAGTGATTCTTAACTAAGCTGTGAAAAATTCTGTTTTCATTCAAATGCTTATAAATACATGTATACATATGGATGACCACCTTATTATCTAGTTCTACCATGCAATTGTGGTACTCAAGTTTTGTGCTTGTGGTTTTGAACATCTTGACTCCAAATAATCAGGCAAAGTGATAACTTCTGATTTCTAATTCATACTCTTTGGGATCCCAGAGGCCTTGAGTTTTAGAACAACTCAACTTTAATGCCATCTCTCAGTGGGACATGAGGATTACCCAGAAGAGGGAAATGGCTTTGTAATGTATCCAGCTAGTCAGAAATGGGGACTAGAATCCCAGATGCCTGAATCAATGGTTGCTTTATCACAGTTTAGTCACCATCCCTCTGAATAGGCAGCCACTGGTCCCATGACTTTCAGGATCTCTAAGCACAGACCCAAGATCATAATTCACAATGACATAGTTTACCTTCATGGTCAGAGTTTCAGCTTCCTGTTTACCTCAAACTAAGTCTGTGCCGTATCTCTCTGAAAAGCAAGCAAAAAGGGTCAGGATAAATGACTCCAACTTGGGATGTTAAAAATAGTTTTTTAAAAATCCGCATTCTCTGACCTTGTCATATTACTGATTCATGACTTCACACATAGTGGAGGGATTTGTCTTACCTTCTGATGAGATGGTATCATGAAACCTCTGACCTGAAAGTTAAGTGTTAGTTTTTCATTCATTGAAGGGAGGTGGCAACTGCTTTCCTACTAGGAAGATTTAAAAACAGAGCAAGCAGTTTGTGCTATGCTTTACATACATTTGATACTTAATCAGTGAAAGGCAAATTAATGCTACCTAAAACACAAATTTAATGCAATAAAAAGTCTAACTAGAACTGGGAGACGGGTGAATCACAGGGTATGGGAATTCATGAAACCCTAAAAAAGTCACCTGGGGAATTTTTGGAAAATGCAGAATGTAGAACCCCAACTCAGACTAACTGAATCATAATTTCCACAGGCTGATACCCAGAACACAATGTTTAGAAAAGCTCTCCAGGTAACTCATGATTATCTAATCCACCCAAATTTACTTCTGCAATATTTTTCAAAGCAAAAGCTTCTAAGTTAAATGATGGAGTCACCTATGGCAATCAATTATAACACTACATGAGATATAAGAACTTCCAGAATCGAGGTAATACCGTCCCTTCCCTGCCTTGAGGTGTTCCATCTTCTCAGGACCCTGCTTATTTATTCATTGAACAAATAATTATTAAATGCCCACTCTGCTAGACCTGAAGACATAATAGTGAACAGAATATAAATGGCCATTTTCTCATGGAATCTGTAGATCTCAGTCACTGGGGTACTACTACAAGAGTTCCATCCAGGAAGTCTTCCTGAATTTATAAACTTGACTCTTTTTCCCAGGTATTTCCTTACTTTTCCCACTGGCTACAGACAAGCCTTTGGGCTTCCCAGTCTAAATGGTGGAAAGCTACCATTGTCAACAGCTCTTAAATTTACATGTCCTCTGTTCAAGATAATAGCCAATTCCAAAAGAAGTTCACTGGCTCAGCTAGGGCTGAGTAGCTCTCCTGAATCAGCCACTGTGCTTAGAGGTGAGGGATCACATTACAGAGACACGGTTGCTCAAGTGGGACTACATCATCAGAGGTCAGGGCCATCCCATTACAAAGAGATGATGGACAGATAATTTGACACACTTCAACAACATTTTTCTGAGGGCAATGCATGCACTTGAGCTCATGAGTGCTTGGCCATTCATTTGGGCTGCTTACTGTTTGAATTCTGGCTCTGCTCAGATAATTAAGTTATTATAGTCATTCTTTCATTACCCACTCATAAAACATTTATTAGGCATTGATGTGGTCCTGGTCCCGAGGATAAGAAGAAGAAAGAAGCACAGTGATCACAGTTTACTAACGGGAGGCAAACATTTAGACGAATAATAATAACTTAGTGTAATAGCAAAATGTACCAAGTTCCAAGAAAACACAAAAAAGTTAGAGAAATCATCACATATTTCTTTAAATGGGTCTTAATGCATACCCAGGAATTTTCCAGGCTAGGTAAAGTGAGGAGGCTCTCAAACAAATCATATGACAAAAACAAAGGTAAGATCTGCACAGGAGAAGGAAGCTTCACGGTAGCACAGTGACGTGTAGCTATGGCTAGAAGATTAGTCATGGTATAAGTGACTTCCCAGCCCTACTACTTATGAGCTGTGCAAATACGGGAAAGTTATGAAAGCGCTCAGTACTTGTCTCACAGGATTGTTGTGAGGATTAACTTTTCCAATGCATGCGAAGTGTCTGGAAGAGGGCTGGCACATATTGGGTAATTAATAAATGTCTTATTATTGTTACCATTATTATCATCATTATTTCAAACAAATGTGCTGCTTCTGGGTGTGTTTATTTCACTTGTCAGAGGAGAGCCCATTTTTTTTACTGTCATACCAGAGATCGTGATTTGGACTTGGCCCAGGGTGCAAAGGATTAAGTTCAAAGATTACATGTATTAGGTTGCTGACAAAGTCATGGTGGCCCTCACAGGATCTGCAGAGGAAATCTCACCCCCCACAAAGCCATATGCTGCTTCTGCAGAGCTGTATACTCCCATCCTGAGGTTCTAAGTCTACTTTATTTTATAAAAGACTTTCATTGCTATTCTGTCATTCAACTAGACTCCAAACTCATTCTTTCAGAATAAGGTTCCAAAGCAAGAGCCAATCTTGGAGACCACAGCGCCACACCACAGGGTCAGCTAAATTTCAACTTTAGATGTAAAAAGTAAAAAATTCATAGGACTTTAGCTAAAGGGATGAGACCAATGTCCCCTTAGGTTTGGGTAAGAATTACAGAATTCTCTCTATTCTTCCCACTTCCCTCTGAGTCTGCAATCATTTACCAAACATAAGGACAGTGACATTTTGAACCAGAAAATCCATCCCAGAGTCACTACTTTTGCTGATTTTAATCACATTTTCTCCTGATGTGGCCAAGGACTCCAACCTTTTCAGGTTTGCTTCTTCTGTACAGATAATCTCTTCCTGCTAAAATCTGCCAGTCACTGTACAGGTGGTTGGAAATGCAGATATACAAGTTGTGGTCTTTGCCTCTTAGTTAAGTGTCCTTGTATGACAGCAAAGTCAGATGATTAAAATAGACACAACACAACACAGTAAGAACCAGCACAAGGCTGGCACAAAATAGACGTTAAAAAAGCATATGTTCAACTGAATTAAGTTTACTTACCCTAAGCCATATGAAACTTATGATAGTGACCGACTTGGCATCCAAAAAATGACAATTACATATGATTCAACTTAATGTGGGTTCTGATGGGATTAAGCATTGGGTATTGTAGGAGTACAGGGAAATGGTTACATGGACCAAGGACATGCCTTTTTAAAATTGAACTTTTTTATAGATCAGAGAAAATCTTGAAGAATAAATTCAGCTGCACAATCTCTCCATTTCCACTGCCACTTCTGTAACACCATCCATCATCACTTCCTACCTGGATTACTAGAAGAGCTTCTAACTGGTTTCTCCATTTTCATTCTTCTCTAATTTCTTTCTACACAGTCTCCAGATGAATGATCTCTGAAAATCTCAGATCAGATCATGTTTCTCAGCTACTTAAAACTTTTCACTGGTGACCAGTTGTACCCTAAATAAAATCCAAATTCCATCAAGGTAGCATGATCTTGTGTCTGTTACCTCTTTTACTCTCTGACTCTCTGACCACTATCTGACCCTCACTCAAAGACTCTAGGCACATTAGCCTTCATCTTCAGTTCCTCTAAAATGCTTTCTATTATATCTAGTGCCCTCAGAAGAAGATTTTTCATTTAAAGAATAATGAAAAAGTTATATAAGAGATCAGAACAAGATGGCCGAGTAGGAAGATCCTCACCTCCTCCCATGGACACAACTACACATAGAGAAACTACCCTGAGAATGACTTGAAGACTAGCAGAAAAGGTTTTCCACAACTAAATATAAAAAGAAAAAGCCACACTGAGATGGGTAGGAGGGGTGGAGATGCAGTCTGGCTGGGACCCACAGTTCTGGTGCTGTGGCCCACAGGCAGGAGGGATGTCAGAGCCTCAGAGTTCCTCTGTGGGGAGCAAGGGTGCCAAACCTCACACCGGGCACTCCAGCCTGGGAAAGCTGCACCAGGAAGATAGCCTTCATAATGTCTGGCTTTGAAAACTAGTGGGGCTTACATCTGGGGAAAATAGAGGACTGAAGGAAACTGAGAATCTGCTTTTAAAGGGTGCACACAAAAACTCACTCACTTCAAGTCCCAGTGCAGAGGCAGCAGTTTGAAAAGCAAGTGGGTCATATGTAAAAAAACTAATTTTAGGTTATGTGTCTGAAAAGCAGAGATCTGTTGGAACTTCCTCTGTGTACAGAGTAACTGCCAGGCACAAGTTTGGGTTTTGGTTGTTCATTTTTGGCTCACCCTCTACCTAACAGGCCTCGTGCTGGCAGCACCATTTCTCAATCTTCCCATCTAACTTATGAGCACTGCTTGCACCACCCTGGGTTCACCTAAGGACCCAACCCAGATGGCACTCATACAAAGCAGCCATCCCACCCCACAAAGCTTGGTGGGCACCCTCGGCTGACACTGGAGCCCCTCCAAAGCAGCCCCTTCTGTCCCACCAGTCCTGGTGGATGCCCTTAGCCAGCACTGGAACCCCTCTAATGCAGGCTCCTGAGCCCCACCAGTGCTGGCAGGCACTCTTGGCTGGCACCAGTGCACCCCTAAAGTAGCACTTGCCTTGGGGACTGGCCACACACACAAAAACAGTCAATAGAGTTGCTGCCAGGCCTTACAGTCATTCACACAGGGGGCCAGTCACACACACCAGCATGTCTATAGCTCCAATCAAAAGACACAGTGGAGCTGAATGGATAAAAAAACAAGACCCATGTATATGTTACTTCCAAGAGACTCATTTTAGATCTAAAGACACACATAGACTGAAACTGGGGATGGGAAAAGACATTACATGCAAATCTAAATGAAATCCGGGTAGCACTACTTATACCAGACAAACACGTTTAAAATAAAGGGTGTAGCAGGAGACAATGAAGAGCATTACATAATGAAAAGGGGATCAACCCAACAAAAAATAGAACACTTGTAATTATGTATGCACCCAACGTTGGAGCAACCAAACACACAAAGCAAACATTAACAGACATAAAGGGAGAAACTGACATTAACACAGTGATAATAGGGGATTTTAACACCCCACTTACATCAATGAACAGATCATGAAGACAGGAAATCAATTTAAAAAAAATCACTGGTTAAAGGACACATTTTATCAGATGGAATATATAGATATAGATATAGATGTAGATATAGATATATAAAGATATAGCTATATATATATAAAGACCATTACATTCAAAAACAGCATAATACATATACTTTTCAAGTACGTATGGAATATTCTCCAGGATAGATCACATGTTAGGCCACAAAATAAGCTTCAGTGAATTTAAGAAAACTGAATTTATATCAAGCATCTTTTCTGATCACAATCCAATAAGACTAGAAATCAACTACAAGGGAAAAAAAAACTGCAAAAAACACAAACACATGGAGGATAAACAATATGCTACTAAGCAACCAATCACTAAAGAAATCAAAGAAGAGCTCAAGAAATACCTTGAGACAAATAAAAATGGAAACAAAAAGTTCCAAAATCTATGGCTGCAGCAGAGGCAGTTCCAAAAGGAAAGTTTATAGATACAAGCCTACCTAAGAGAACAGGAAAAATCTTAAATGAACAACTTAACCTTATACCTAAAGAGCGAACAAAACCAAAATTAGTAGAAGGAAGGAAATATTAAAGATCAGAGTGGAAATAAATGAAACAGGCATTTAAATAGTAGACAAGATCAAGGAAACTAATAGCTGGATATTTGAAAAATAAGCAAAATTGACAAACCTTTAGCAAGACTCATCAAGAAAAGAAAAAAAAAAAGAGAGAGAGAGAGAGAGAGTAGCCAAATAAAATCAGAAAAGAAAGAGGAAAAGTTACAATTGACACTACAGAAATATAAAGAATCAGAAGAGATTACTACAAACAATTTTACAATGATAAATGGATGACCTAGAAGAAACTGGTAAGTTCCTAGAAACATACAGTCTCCCGAGTGAATCAGGAAGAAACAGAATATCTGAACAGACTGATTACCAGTAATTAAATTGAGTTAGTAATCAAAAAACTCCCCAAAAACAAAAGTACAGGACCAGATGACCTCACAGATAAATTCAAACATTTAAAGAAGAGTTAATACCTATCTTTAAAATATTCAAAAAAATTGAACCAACTGACACTTACCACTGTACTAGATGATGAAGAGCAGAGACCACACCTTATTACATGAGAATAAGAACATATGGATTCTGCCAGAAATGACAACTAGCAACTGGCAGGCAGCTGGGCCCTTGATAAATCTTGTTGAATGAAGCACGGATCTCCAAAGGTGGCCTTCTATGAACATAACACTGTGTTGTGGACATGAAGGGAAATGCACCTAGTCCCTGCCCTTGGGAGACACATCATCTTGTGAGGGAGATGGTCATTCAAAGATCTAAACATACTACAGATAGAAAGGAAAGAAACAAGCATGTGCAGTTGGAACAGAAAGAGGCATTTAACTCTAACAACTGGGGAAGGTTTTATCAAAAATTAACATCAATGTTAATTCCAAGATTTTATACATTCATTTTTTTTCTTGAAAAGCCAACTTGCTCTATTCCTTGAAAATTGACTTTTGGAAATAAGAAAGGAGACAAATATTTGTTTGGTTGCTTAGCATAAGCAGGAATTTCACATGTATTTCAGTTGTACAACAGCCCAGTGAGCAAGGGAGTATAATCCTTATCAGATGAAGAACTGGGGTTCAGATCTATTGAGAAACTTGCCAAGAGTCATGCAACTCTTAAGTGGTTAAAGACGTTTTAGAACCCAAATCTGCCTGACTTCAAAGGTATCCTCTCTCCACTCCACACTGGAAGATGTTGACAGTGACAAGAAGAGCATCCTAAGCTGAGAGAAGCACCATCCCAAAGTCACAGAGGTGGGAAAGAACTCGGCATGTGTGGGAAATGGAACATCAACTGGCCTTGAGGTCAGACGAGGTCACCCACTGTTCCCTCAAATAGGCTCCTGAATCTATCTGCAGTTTCATTTATTAATTTCTTCTTCATTTTTTGGTCACTTTTTTAAACTGCAGTATAGCCAGTTACAACGTGTCAATTTCTGGTGTACAGCACAATGCCCCAGTCATGTGTGTGTGTATGTATATATATATACACACACACATATTCATTTTCATATTCTTTTTCATTAAACAAGATACTGAATATAGTTCCCTGTGCTATACCAAAGAAATTTGTTTTTTTAAATCTATTTTTATATATAGTGGTTAACATTTGGGAGCTTAAGATTTGCAAAGATTAATTTCTTCTTGACTTGCCAACTTTTCTAACAACAACTCTGTCTCTTCCAGGCTCAGAGTTCGCTTCTGCAGCATGACATGGGACACCTTTCCATATTCAAGAAGTCCAACCTGCTGCACAGATTTGTGATGTATCATCTCAAGGTACAGAATGTAACAGGGGGTATGATGGGATTCTGGAAAGTCATGTTATTAAGCAGTGGTTTCCAAGTGTGTCTGATTGTGTAAAATAATGTTTGTTCACACCCCACAAACAAATGTAAAGATACTAACAATATAGATACTAGTTATATACACACTAATATGTAATATAACATTATATTATATATATGCTAAAATTAGAATTTTAAATTTTTAAGAGGAAAAGGTTTATTTTTATTTAAGAAGCTCTAATGTTTTTTTCTTACCCAATAAACTATTTAGGGCAATCCCTGGTACCCCATTAAGGAACCATGTCTCAGGAGATGAACCCTGTAAAGTCGTGAGTAGGAATATTCTTAGAAGGGCTCTGGACATTTATTGCTGGGAAGCTAGGGGAATCCAGCAGGCCTGATTAGTCCTAGAAGGGTGGGGCTATGGTGAAATAAAGGAAAGGAGGCAGAAGAATAAATAAAAGTAAAGAGGAAGAGAAAGAGTGGGCAGGGAAGGTCAAATGGCTCTGTTTAAGGGCTGAGAGTTCCTATACTGTTGGTGGGAAAGTAGTTTGGTACAGCCATCATAGAAAACAGTATGGAGGTTCCTTAAAAAATTGAAAATAGACTTATCCTATGATCCAGCAATCCAACTCCCGTATATATATCTGGAGGAAAAAAAAGAAACATGCACCCCAATGTTCACAGCTGTATTGTTTACAATAGCCAAGACGTAGAAGCAACCTAAGTGTCCATCATGACTGGATAAAGAAGTTGTGAGATATATATATACACACACACACACATATATATACACATACACACACAATGGAATACTACTCAGCCATAAAAACAAATGAAGTAATGCCATTTACAGCAACATGGATGGACCTAGAGATCATCATACTAAGTGAAGTAAGCCAGAAAGAGAAAGAAAAATACCATATGATATCACTTATTTGTGGAATCTCAAAAAAATAAAAATAAAAAAGAAGGGATACAAATGAACTTATAACAGAAACAGACTCATAGACATAGAAAACAAGCTATGGTTACTGGGGGTGGGGGGGATAAATTGGGAGTTTGGGATTTGCAGATACTAACTACTACATATAAAATAGATAAACAATAAGGTCTTACTGTATAGCAAGGGAACTATATTCAATACCTCGTAGTAGCCTATAATGATAAAGAATATGAAAATGAATATGTCACTGAATCACTCTGCTGTACACTAGAAATTAACACATGTAAATCAACTATACTTCAATAAAAAATAGTAAAAAGAAATTAAAGTCAAAATTAACAATAAAGCAGTCTAGGCTAAGTAAGCCAAGTGTATTAAATGTATTTTCTACTTAACTGATACTTTCAATTAAAGATGGTTTGCTCAGGATATAGCCCCATCAAAAGTCCGGGAAGAGCTGTACAATGTTGTGTCTCATAAAGAGTTCTGCTACTAGCTTTAGAACCATTTGAAGAGGTTCTCATGTTAGCTATTGATTGATGGCTTAGAAATTTTGGAGTCTTAATGTCATCTTTGTCTGCCAGTTGAACATTTTTCAACTTTGATTTGGAAATTATGTGATAAATACTTATTTTCACCCTTTATATGAGTTTTATATTTATGTGTATGTGTATCTATGCAAATAAAATTTCCTTAAAACTGGTCTATCATCAATGTTTCCATCTTTCAGCATAAATAACTCTTGTGGTTTTTACGTGATTACTGAATCAAATATTCCTTAACTAAAAGTGTGTAAAAAGGAAAAAAAGAGAGAGAGAGTTGAGGGTTGCAAAATCCAGATTGCTGCAAAAAGGAGATGGCGATGATGCCAGCTGGTCTCATCCCCCCAGACATGTGCTCGAGGAGGGCAGGGACACTGTCCTGGGCACGCTGCAGTGTGATGCCTCTCAGAGAGCCCAGCACACAGCAGACCTTCAGTAAGCATTTGTTGAATGAATGGGTGAATGAATGAATGAGTAAATGAATGAATAGATGAACCAACAAACACACCCAGGTAACAGTGCAGGACTGCTGAGAGTAGCTTTTAACCCAAGCTCTGGTGATGCTCACTGGGTGACCTTGAGTAGGTCACATTCTATCTCCGGCTCTCAGTGTTCTCATCTGTAATATTAGGAGTCAGACCAGATCTCTGCTCTTCTATGACAGGCTAGGCTTTGGTGACTATGTACTGTGGCCTGGAAGTGGGGAAAATGCTTCTGAGCCTTGCACTAAGCCAAATCCCTGCATTCAAGCCAGGTCATTTTAGAAAAACTCATAAGCCCTGACTCAGAGCCTGTTTTCTCTTAACAAAGTGGCTTTATATTGAATTGGAAGATACTTAAATCACTGGCTTATCTACCCTATTTCCAGTTGAGCAAATTGAGGTTTAAATAGATTAAGTCATGCAGAGTTGGATCTGGATTCATAGAAGAGGTTTGTCCCCCCAAATAGTTAGAACGAATAATACATTGTCATTTTACATGGCATGGGTCATTTAACCAGAAAAAATAAAGTCTGGGAATATATATATATTCCTGGTTATCTGGTTCCCCAACCTACAGTGACTTGGAAATGGCCCAAAAATAAGAGAGCGAGGGCAACGCTGCAGCCAGGCCCACAGAGAGCAGTGAGCAGAAACCCAGACAGCAGAGGATGAAGGAGGCAGACAGGAATGCTCACTAGATGAGCGCCTGTGAGTGCCAGGTTCAGAAGTGACCCCATTAGGCAACTGTCTCATGTAATTCTCACACGGTGGGGATGATAGAGCCCCTATTTTCCAGCCAAGATGGCTGTTCCAAGGGGTTAATTAACTCTTTAAGCCAATGTCCAGAAGCTGGCACATGAGAGAAATCCCAGCACAGTATTAAATGGTGCAGGCTCCATTGTGACTGTCATTTAGAGTCATCTGAGGGCTTTGAGAAAACACTGCCCACTCAGACTTTTCTATTTTAAGCCATTTATGGTGCAGATCTGGACATCAGTATGGTTTTGAAAGCCCCTCAGGCGATTCTAACCTGGAGCCGGGATTAACAACAGCCACCCTAACGACAGCCCTTCCTTCTGCATGAGCTCAGCCACTCGTCAGCTGAGTCACTTTGAAGAAGTTACTGCCTATGAACCTCAATGTCTTCAGCTGTAAAATGTAGACTGATGATGGCTTCGACCTGTGCTTAGTATTACAGGTAATACTTAATGCTCAACACAGTGCCTGCTGTAAGGAAAATGCCCAATGATCATTACCTGTTACTAATATTAGGAACAGTCTTTCCATAAGCAAAATGAGGACCCAGCATCATTAAGAAAAATGTTTAACTGTAATGTTATTAAGAAGCTGGGGAAGGAGACCATGAGTCACTGCATCATTAAACTGGAAGATACTTGGAATCACCAAGTCTTCTCATCAACCATCTTTCTAGTTGAAAACAAAAACAAAAACAAAAACAAAACTGAGGCTTAAGTAGATAAAGAAAAAAAAAGCAGATTTGGGTCTGGATTCATATTAGAGTTATGTCTTTTACTCAAAATGGTTAAAGTGAGTAAGATTTTGGCATTTTAATTGATGTGTTTCATTTAACCAGAAAATTCTTGTAGGCACCCTGCTCTGCCCTCTACCCACCAGTGTTCGATGGGTGAAGCATTTCTGGGTTCATGTGGAAATCTTTACCACGGAAGAAAAGCAGAGACGGTTTCTCACGTCATTGTGAGATTCAGGCAGTGGACTCTCCTGGCCTCCCTCCCCTGCTCTGAGGGGCCAGAAGGGAGGTAAGACTTATCTCCCCTGGATGGAACTAGCAGCTCACCTGATGCCAGCGGATGCAGTATTTCCAATCAGCTCCACCCTTGCTAGTGTGCTTTTTTTTTTTTAATTCATTGCTTTCTCACTGGTTCAGATTTGTACACAGCTCTCTATAAACCGTGTCTCCACAAATGTGCACTAGTTGAGATGAATGTAACCTTGATGACTCATGAACAGAGTCAGTCAATGGCAAATGGCTCTAAAAGCAAATCAAGCGTACTCTGTCTTTTTGCAAGCAAACCCAGTGATTTATGAGCAAAAAAAAAAAAAAAAATGAATACAGGCTTCAACTCTGAGCAGAAAAGAAAATTACTTGTGGGCAGGAGGAAGGTAACAAAGAAAATTGTAACATAAACAAGAATATCCTTGCTTTCTACACGTATCACAGTTTCTAATTTCAAAACTTGACTCTACATCAACCTACCCTCCCCCTGGAAAATGCACAGATATGAGATTCTTTGGAATTTTCATTCACTAGCTGTGCAAAAATATATATGTTCTGGTCTTTGCAGTGTTTGCAGAATAAAAGAGCCTTTCTGAAAATAAACCACGAAATATCAGCAAACATTTTGGATTTTTGTGCAATGCTGAAATCAAAACCAACTCCCTGTTAGCATATTTTTCAACCCTCCCTCAGTATGCATATTTTGAAAACTATGAGTAAGTTATTATTACAGGGATAAAGAGGCAGAATATTTGAAGTTAAGACCTTCCTTGAAAACCTGGTCCTATACTGTTTCCATGACTACATCCTAAAATATTTTTCAGGGGGAGGAGTGTCGAGCATGTTATTTCCCACAATCCTTTCAGGAACCTTGTCCATTTCACAGATGAGGAAATTGTCCAAGGCCACACACCTAGTGGCAGGAATTGAAATTCAGGATGGTTTCTTTATACTGCACCAAGAAAAGACCTAGCTTGGACATGAGGAATGCTTTAGGATGGTACCTGTATGAAACATGGTGCAGCAGAAGCCTATTTTGCAGGCAGCTGATAATCCTCACTTCCTCCTTGATCACCCTCTCTCTCATCTTCAGTAACTGTGACTTCCAGACAGAGGGGCCAGCATGGAGCCAGTGACTTTAGATCACACCCATCATGATCCTGACCACTGTTCTAAGCCCCAGGACCTTACACTGTCAAGATCTGCTCCCTGATTTATCATGAATCAAAACCTGTCTCTCGTGTGACAAATTTCCACAGAGTCGTTGATGAAAAGCGTACAGTTAGCTAGTGGGAGAGGCCAAAATTTTGGCTCTTGGAGGATTTAACCAAAAAAGAATATAATTGCTTATCGCAGTGTCCCTGTGTAAATGTCTACTGCACCCAGTAGACTGTATGTTTCATCAGTGTGGGAGGGAACCCCATTTTATCATATGTATCTTTCTATTCCAAACGCCTAGCTCAGTATCTGACACATGGGACATACTTTAAAATAAATAATGAATGGGTGAATAAGTGAATAACTGATTGGAAGCATGAGTGGGTGGTATGAGATTTGATGAGAGAAGTATGGAGAGAGCAGTGCAGCCCCAGAATGTGGTGGTGAGTACACGAGGAACCTGAGGTACCATGAGATATCCAGAAGGAAATGTATGGAAAGTGGCTGCCCTTTCAAACATGAGAGTCAAGAGGGAGATCTAGAGTGGAGAGAGCGATTCCACTGTGAGGGTGTTAAGAAGTAGTAGAAGTAAGAATATCATTATGATGGATGGGGTCAGAGGGTTTTGCTGAGAGGACACTGCAACACCCACAGATTTTTCAAACATACTCATCTCCCTCTACCAGAGATGTATGGTGTCTTGACCAGCGTAGTCCAACCAAAATAAAATACAAGCCATGTTAAAATGACCTGAATCATTTTAAATTTTCTAATAGCCACATTTTAAAAGGCCACTTTATTATTCCCCTCTATATTCAAAATATTATTTCAACATGTAATAAATATAAAAATTATTAATATAATGTTTTACAGCCCTTTTTTTCATTCTGAGGCTTCAAATCCAGTATATGTTATACACTCACACACCTTAACATGACTGTCACATTTCAAGTGCTCAATAGTCACATGTGGCTAAAGGCTACTGGATTGGACAGTGCAGACCTAAAACACATACAGACCCGTTATTGAGAGACATCAAATATGCAACAAACTACTTTCTCTTCTGTAAATGATTAATGTAACAAGGAAGGGTAGAAACTAAGTATCTCAATATGCCAACATTCTACATACAGCATGTCATGTCTCCTTGAACAATGCACAAAGCTCAGTGTCATTATATTATATTTACTGAAGATGGAATTGAGCCTCAAGGAGATTCAGTAATTTGCCCAAACTACACAGCAGTATTTATACATCCAGTACATGAAACTAGGTTAATGTGCATTCAAATCCTTTGCTCTACCAAAACCTTCAGAATTTTACTGAGGGAGGAAAAAATTCCAAACAACCTAATCAGAGACGATATGAGCTTGGCATCAACTAAAATATCTTTATTCTCATTTATGTTCAATGAGAGCATTGAAACTTGAACATGCAATCATCTGAGCCAAGCCCCACCTAGGAGATTATTTCAGATCCACAACTCTTTAAAATATTCATTGAATGGAACAGAATAGAGAGTCCAGAAATAAACTCACACACCTACCATCAATTAATCTTCAACAAAGGAGGCAAAAATATACAACGGAGAAAAAACAGCCTCTTCGGCAAATGGAGTTGGGAAAGCTGGACAGACACATATAAATCAATAAAATTAGAACACTCCCTCACACCATGCACAAAAATAAACTCAAAATGGCTTAAAGACTTAAACATAAGACCAGACACAATAAATCTCCTAGAAGAAAACATAGACAAAACATTATCTCACATACATCTCAGCAATGTTCTCCTAGAGCAATCTAGTACAAGCATGGTTTTCTCTGGGAAATCTTCCCAGATTTAACAGACCAGATTAGTCCCCCCTTTACAAGCTCCTGTGCCCTTGTGTACAACTTATTTCTGCCTTTACACCCACTTAACTGACAACACCATGAGGGTAGTGACCCTGCATGCTCCTGCTTACCACTTTGTCACCAGCCCCAGTCCACTGTTTGGCATTGACTGGGTGTTCAACAAATGTTTTAATAAATAATTAACTAGATTAACTAGTTACTCTTTCTTCTCATGACAAGTATTCCAAAAATTCCTGGTAATTGCTGCCTAGAATCCAGCTGTCATTCTGACGCTCTCTGTTCCATATGGATGGAGATAAAAAAAATAAATAAAACACACCTAAGTGGATGGAATTGCTAAAGCCCACAAGTAGGAGCCCATTGCTCAGTCCATTGGAAAAGGTTACACAGGAGTGACTTGGGTCTCCCTCTCATTGGGGCAAACCCAAACATTAACTCATACCAAAAGAATTTGCAATCCGACACAAGATTTATTGGAGAAGGACTAGGCAGAGCTGAAGAGCTGAGACAGTGATGCTGCCCTAAACCATCGTGGGGAGTTTCCAGTCATGGGGGTGCAGTGCCCAGAGCCCTAAATCTGGGCTCTCTTAATATTTACACATCTACTCCTAACTCTCTGATCATGAGCTTGCTCTTTCTTTTCTAGAAATTACCTCCTTCGTTCATAGATAATGAATGAAACACAAGGAATTATTGGGGGTTTTAAACATGCAACGCATGTTGAAGTGTCACCACCTTGTCTGGCACTGGTCCACTGTCGTGGGCACTGTATTAGCTTCCTAAACTGTTCTCATTACTTCTCCTCTTCATCCCTCATCGGCAACTTTGAACTAAACGTCCTAGCTACCTACAATCTCCCAGACACTAGCAATGAGCGGTACCTATTTATTACGCTGGTCACCTTCCAATCCGTCCAATGTAGGCACAGAATCCCTGTGCCCTCTCCTCCCCCACCACGATTGCCTATCATTCCCTAAGCATTAACCTGTTTTACTTTCTTCACATTTTTTTTAACACCGTTCAAAATTATCGTGTTTATGATTATGTAACCTCACCTCACCAGAATGCAAGCTTTAACACAGAAATGCGGAAGCATGCCTGGCAAGTGAATGAATGAACGTTTTTATGCGCTCGTCATTTATAAAGCGTAAGGAGAATGGGCAAACTACGTCAGCTCGGTTAGAGCAGAGGTTTGGGGCTGGTTTGTTTATGATTTCTCCAGCACCAAAGCCTCCCAGAGTGCGCGTTCAGTGAATACCTGCTTTCCGAGGACTGCTTTTCCCCCTTCAGTCCAGCAAACACCCCAGAGTGGTCCTGCAGAGGGCGCACGGTCCAGGCCTGGCTGGGGCTTCCGAGGGCAAAGCCAGCAGCACAGCCCAGCGGCGGAAGACTGGGAGGGCGGCCGAGGCCAGGCGTCGGAGATCCTTGTATTGCGGCGAAGATGCTCTGCCCGCACGTGGACTGTGGACACGCCACCGGTCCGTCCTCAAGGAGCTGACAATTTTATTAAGAGACAAGACAAAAAAATATTTTAAAGAAAGA
This sequence comes from Camelus dromedarius, assembly GCF_036321535.1. NCBI lineage: Eukaryota > Metazoa > Chordata > Mammalia > Artiodactyla > Camelidae > Camelus > Camelus dromedarius. Next base: position 8,775,442 of record NC_087470.1, on the reverse strand, counting down.
TATGATGGCCGGGGCTGTCTCCAAAAGACCCCGGGGTGGGACAGGCGGGCCGCTGCGCGCCTGCGCAGTAACTGCGGGCTTCCCGTGCGCGGGGAAGCAGCGCTTCAGGAAGAGGCCTGCCGGGCTGGTCCCCGCTCATCCCGAAGAGGCCGATGGAGAGCCACACCCCGGCCCGCTGCGCGCGGTGCGCCCGGATAAGGAAAGGGCGAAGGGAAAGCGGGAGGAAGGCCAGGCCGTGGCAGCCAGCACCCTGGCCGTCTCGGCCTAACTCGGGCCGCCCGTCTGGGACGAGACCGTCTGGAATGACGACGAGTCTTTCCACTTGGAGTGTGCGGACCCGGCCGGCTTCCTGGCGGAGGAGGCATCCCTGCCCGCCCCACCCACTGGCCCAGAACCTGCCGCTATCCGTGGCCCACCTAGAAGGGACGGAGTCGTCTCACGCGGCGTCCCCGCTGCTCCTCCGTCGCCGTCTTCAGCCCCGGAACCCGCGTCCAGCCCAGGTTGGCGCGCGGCCTGTGGGCACGTCCGCCTGCCCCACCCGAGGAAGCCCGCTGCCCGCTGAGGGCTGCCGGTGGCCACACACCCAGTGCGCCCCGTCTCCCGGGGAGGTCCTGGTGGGCCCGCAGTGGGGAGAAACCCTCAGCACAGCACCCCCACCCCCGAGACGTCAGCCCGTGCCACAGCAGCAGCAGTCGGGGCCTTTGTGCCGGTGGCTGTGCTGCAGGTGGTCAGGACAGTGGAGTGAGCCCTTACAGTCTGGGGCTTTGCAGGATAGAAACCCCCTCGGCAGTTCCTCAGTGCTGCTTTTTACCCCAGCGTGCACTTTGCCGCAGATTATTGGGAAACTCAGGCGATAATAATAAAACCACCAGCCAACATTTATTTAGCATTACTCTGTGCCAGACATGAATATAATTCTCACCAAAAAGTTGGTAATCTTATCCCTGTTTTATAGCTGAGAGCACTGAAGAACAGAGAAGTTAAGTCACTTGCCCAAGGTCACACAGCTGGTAGGTAATGGAGGCACCACTGGTACCAGGATTTTGGTCTCTGTAGCCAAGCACTGCTGAGACACTAGCAGGAAGAAGGCATTCTCACTGCCCACCCTAAACAAACATCATCTTTGGGATTCCTCCTTCATCCACTGGTCCTTTTTATGTTTTACCTCTAAGGGTTTGTTTATTTATTTGTTTCTATGCCTCTGGACATGAACCCACCAGAGGAGGCATGGCCTTTTTTTCAGGGAGGTCCGCAAAGCCTTCTGCTGGCAGGCTCAGAGGCATACAGGCGGATGGCTCCTGGGAAGGACCCCAGGAGCTGGAATAGAACCCAAGTAACCTGCACCCAAGGAATTCACATGCTCTATTTTTTAAATTGTCATTATGGAAAATTTACGTAATGCAAAATTAGGAGGCTACTTATAATGAAACTCCATGTAGCCATCACTCAGATTCCATAACTCGTAACCAATCTTATTTTCAGTAACCCCTTCCATTCCCCTCACCTGACTATTTGCAGTCAATTCCTAGATGTTATATCATTTCATCTGTAAATATTTCAATCTGTATGTAAAATATAAGGGTTCTTCTAAAAAACATAACAAAATACCAATTTTACGTCTGAGATTGACAATAAATCCATCAGCATTCAAATTTTAAAAAAATACCGATAGCAAGAGTTAAGACTTTACGAAAGAGTCAATGTGGTCTTCCAGAATAAAGACCATTAGCAACAATGTCTACTGGGCTTTGGCATCTGGCCCTTGGATTTCTCAAATCCCAAATAAATGAGGGAATTAAACAGGATGAAAGTTGAGTTTTCTTCTACCTCTGATATTCTATCAGTTTTCGTAGCTAGATGGATTATCTTGTATTATAGGTCTGGGTACCCTTTAACATGCCCTCAAAATTTTTATTAATAATTTCAATAGTATTTCATCTATCTCCCTACAGAATGTAAACTTGTTGAGAGTTGAGAACTTATCTGTCATTCACTGCCAGATTCTTAGTGCCTAGAATCATGCCAGGTTCATAGCAGGTCCTCAGTGAATATCTGTTAAAAGATTGGATGATTGAGCCTCTTCCATCTTCAATAACAAAATTCTTTGACCTTGTAGAAATCGTGAGGCATCAGTCATTTGGACAATAAAAAAATCCAGTGAAATGGTATCACTATAAATTTCACCTTTCCCTATTCATAGAACTTCTTAAATGATCATGGTGATATTATTATTAGCTCTGGAAATGCCCCCCTTGAAAGATATTTTAGGAATTTAGAGCCAAAGCCCAAAGAGGGTGACCAAAATGCACCATAGCCATCTGTCCAGGTAGATTCTCTGTATGGAGGATGGAATGGTAACAGTCAGGTGAAAAGGATCAATACGCCTTATAACAGATGACAGACTGTCAGAAAGGGAGGGATTGGAGACCACCTACTCCTGCTCTTGCAAAGCTTTTAGACTCGTTGTGCGGTACCTGTTCCTGCCTATGGGAGACTGGTGAGGGCTCAGCTGACCTCCCCTCTGATAGTTTGAGCAGCTAAGGGGCTGGCTGGGATGGGAGCTCTGGTTGTTTGGTTTCTATTTGCCTTTGCAGTAAGCTGCCTGGCTCACCACCTGCCCCGAGCTGCTGAGGGGGCCTCCACAGGACGGATTCCTCTGCAACCCAGTTACTAAGAAATTCTGTAAAGGGGCCAAGGAAAGTCTTTGTCTCCTTGGACCCTTCTGGACTCCTGTTAGCAGCTTTTCATCAATTTCAGTTTTGACAAATTCCCTCATAAAGCCTCCATTTTACTTGGTCAATATTTAGGCAGTGGATTCAAATCTGTTGAGTGCTCCAGTAAGCATGGATTAAGTAATTGTATGATACAATTCTTAAACCCACGGAACCTAAAGTCTGAAGTCTCCAAGAGGATCAGTAACTTGCCCGTATTCACTAGGTTAACAGGTGATAGCGCCAGACTTTGAACAAAGGCTGGATGACTCTGAGAATTTGTGCTTTAAAAACCCCTGTGCTATACAGCCTGCCACCTTGCCCATACTCCTAGGAAAAAGGTCAAGGAGACAGCCACTCAATACTTCATGATAACCACTGGAAGGTCACCATATATAAGAAGAGGAGACAATAAAAACATGAATTTATGACATCCTTTTGTTGTCCAGCCAGAGTCCCTACCAGGGCTTCTACCACCTAGAGAAGGGATTTGAATTCTGTAGAATCACTCAGTGATTCAACTCAGGGAGGATACGTAAAGAGCTCTCTAAAATGATGGTTTAGACCTCTAGGGAAATAACCTAGGAACTCTTCTACTGATCACCCCAGTATTAACAAGTGAGGCTTGGAGTTCATCGTGTTGATGAAGTGAGACATGTGAATGCCTTTGCTGATGCCGGACAGAGCTTCATTGGAGGATGCTGGCTGTGTAAGGCCCCAAGAGTCCGTTAGGTATATGACAGTGAGGACAGCTGCAGCAGTGAAAGAAGAAAGGGAGCCACCCAGATTTGGAGATGCTGTCTAACAGCAATAATCCTGTTGATCCCTTTCGTGGCAGTGCCCTTCACAGGTGTACAGGATCAGAAGTTGTAGGCATGTGCATTCCCCACGTGTTGTTCCAGCACCATGAAGGCAGCCACATCTGGTGCCATTAAGCTCTCTTTTTTTTAACTAAAGGAGAAACTGAGATTTAAAACATTCTAGGTAGAAAATTAAGAATACAAAATCAGGTTTTCAAGATCTAAAATCAGCTTCAGTTTGAAACAGATGGTCCCCAAACTCATGAAAGTAAACAAGAGGCGAAGTCCCTACGGTTTCCCTAAGGACAGAAACTTGAAAAAAAATTTTTTTTTAATTATCTCAACTGGGAAGCTCAATACAGTGCACTGAGCTCAGCCCATGTCTGAGATTCTCATGGGGCTAGGTCTAAATCCCACAGCCCTCAAAAATAAACCCCCATTTTTAGCAAAAGCAAAATATCACCTTGTCAGTAAGTATAGAAAGGGATAGTCTAACATAAATGGGACTTTATAAAAAAGTAACTTCTGTATTTTTCTAAGCGGACACTTGCTATGGTGTCTGGAAGAAAAATCTAAGCCTAGAAGTCAGAGAAATACACCAGGATTTTTTTCTCTGGTTATTTGTAGGCTCCAGAAAATATTCCTCCAGAAAATCTGAAATAGAGATAGAGCAGAGCATCTACTGATGGGATGAGTTGGGAGCACTTTGGACATTGAGTATTTTTTAAAAATGCCTCAAATATTGTCAATGCTCAGTAAAAGTTTGGGGACTGAATTAATTCATCCTAGTTACCAGTTCACACTTTGGGAAGGGGAGAAGTCAGGTCTAGACTCAAAATTAACTTTACTTAAGAATTTCTTTGAGTTGAACAGTGGTTGCCGGAAAGTAAGGGAAATGAAATGTTGGTCCAAGGGCACAAACTTCTGGTTATAAGAAGAATGAGTTTGGGGGACCTAATGTATAGCATGGTGACTACAGTTAACAGTTCTGTTGAAAGTTGCTGTAGGAATAGATTTTAAACATTCTCCCCATAACAACATCAACAACATGGTAGTTATGTGATGTGAAGGATGTGTTAACTAATGTTACTGCAGTAACACTTAGCAATATGTGTATCAAATCATGACATTATGCACCTTAAACTTACACAACATTATATTTCCATTTTACCTCAATAACGCTAGCAGGGGTGGGGAAGAATGTCACTGAAAGAGATACAGAAAAAGTCTGTTGTGATGTAATGTAGAAGCTGATGCTAATCAGTGCAGCATTCCTGGAATCGTGCACACTGTGAGTCCCTCTTGCCTCCTGTGCCCTTAGCTTGTGAGGCAGCATCACCGTGTTTTGGTCAAAGAACTTCCTCTGTTTGGAGTTTCCTTCCTGACTGCACAAATCTCCACCTTAATAATCCCAAATGTATTTCTAGTACATTTTTAAAGCTGCTTAGCTCAGTGACAAGAGGAGATCATTCCCTGAACTAAGGTCAGATAGCATTTGGTTTGTATCTCCTTTTGGGCACTATTAACTCTGACTTTTGTCACAATCACTGTGACAGTTGAACTTGAGGACTGTGGACGTAACTGATTCACCATTTTTGACCCCAAGTCTCAGAACACTGTTTTCAGCAACAGAATTGCTCTGTTTTTCCTTTGGATTGAATTCACCTCTTTTAACACTTAACATGGTAATTCCCTTGTTTCTCTATTGCATATTGAATATTGCATAATATTGCATTATTGCATAATATTCTATTCTTTATACCATGTTTATGTAGTTATTAGTTATTTAGTTTCTTCTTAATTTTTTGTCTGCTGTATATCATGGCTTGATTTATATTTTGAAAATCCAATTTGATAATCTTTGAATTTTAATGATGAGTTTAGTCCACTTATATTTATTTTCCTTACTAATTCATTTGGATTTATTTATGCCTCCTCAGATGATTTGTTTATCTTGATTTTTCCTATTATTCTTTTTATCTCCTTTATGGTCTTTATTTAGATTGATTTTAAAATTCCATTTGTTCCCCTAATTTTACAAAGAAAACTTCCTTTTTTGTCTTTTGTAATTATTGAAAATATATATATCTAAGTAAAATTCTAAAGTACAAGAATTTTAGAGTACCCAAATCTAATGAATTCTCTGATCTATTAATACAAACTGATATTTTTAATTTATCACCTCCCATAGACAGTATCATCAATATTTAATACTGCCTCTCTTTGTTCCAATATGTTCTTTCCCACATTTACCAGTTTCTAAGCTTAGCATTTCTTCTTGCTTCTGAGACTTTTTTCAGAGATCACATCCTTCTGACAACAATCTTTAGTAGCATCTTTAGTGCACAACTGTTGATGGTAAAATCTCTCCATTTGATCCTGCATTAGAGTGTTTTATTTTATTCATATTTTTATTAGCTTCTTATTTTTAAATGTAAGACCTTATAACAAGGTAAATAATAGATTGTCATTTTAAATGATAGTACAAGAAACACTGATACACATTTTTCTTAGATTAACCAGTTCTTTTTCTTTCCATCTAGTTTTGTCTGTACATAGACAACTAGGTATTAAAATTCAACATCTATCTCCTACAAGGGAAATCTGTTATAACCAAGCTTTCACTCCAAAGGAACTTAATATTGATAAAATAACATTTTCTATTATTTATATAAATTCTACTTGTCCCAACAATATTCTTTATAGATATTTAGTTTTCAGATTCAGGATCCAATCAAGGATTGTGCTATAAATTTAGTTGTAATGTCTGTCTAGTCTTTTTTTCTAATATTTTTGGGGAGGGGTGAGTTAATTAGGTTGTTTTTTTTTTTAATGAAGGTACTAGGTATTGAACCCAGGACCTCGTGCGTGCTAAGCACACACTCTACCACTGAGCTATACCCTCCCCTCTCTAGTCTTTTCAAATCTTAAACAGTTCTCAGTTTTGTTTTTTGTTTCTCTGTCTTTTATGAAATTGACATTTATTTAGGTATACAAGCCAGTTGATGTGTAGAATTTCCCATCAGCTGGTTTTTTTCAGGTAGCTTCATCTTAATTAGATTCACAATGAACATTTCTGGCATTAAAACAATGGTAGGTGCTGCTTTTGACCCTCCCACCATGCCCACCTTGTGTAATTAAAATGTGGGTGTACAGTTCTAGACTGTGATTTTTCTCTCTCTGCACTCTGAGGAGCTTATTCTTCTCTATTCTGGCTTATTGTCATATTGGGAAGTCTGTTTTTTTCAGACTCTGTCATTCCCTTTTCTCAGACTTTTATTATCTTCTGTTTTCTTTCGTTGTTCAATTTTTTTTTTCACAATGATATTTCTAGGTGTGAACAGTTTTTATTTATTCAGCTTGAAAGGCTTCATACTCTCCAAATTTTGTTAACTTTTGGGAGTTCTCAGCCATCATATCCTGAAACATTCTCTTTCCTCCTGACATGCTAATTTTGTGCATTCTATTCTAACTTCCACATTTCTTAACCTGTCTTTCACTGTTTCCATCTCCTTGTCACTGTGTACAATTTCTAGGAAATTTCTTCATATATGTCTTCCTGCTCACCAAGTCTCTCTGCAGACTTAACTCACCGATTGAGTCATTTCAGTGATTTTTTAAGGAAATCTAATACTTTTTTATAAATCCTTTGTTAATCTTTTTCTTCCTTGCTTTTATTTTCATTTTTAATTTCTTTAAATAATAAAGATCTATTACTCTATATTCTATACCTGGTAACTAGAATATCCCAAAGCCTGTGTTATTAAACCCTGCCATTGTTTCTGAAAAGTTTTCTTCACAATGGCTTTTTCTTTGTTTTTTTTTTTTTTTTTTAATTTTTTTGAATTATAGTATCACTGTTACTGATTTTACCTGCAGGAATCTCAAGGTGATCTGGATTATTGGTATATTCCCCTTCAGGATTTTGCTTTGTTTCTGCCAGATAGCTAAGGTATTCACAGCCCAGCACAGTTCTCTGTTAATTTCTTACCTAGTATTGCAAATTTACACTCCAAACCCATGTGAATTCAAGGTGATAGTTACAAATATTCAGGTAGGACTTCTTCTCCTTCTTCTCCTTTTTTTTTTTTTTTTTTTTTTTTTTTTTTTGCCAAAGCAGAAGCTCTTTTTCCATCAAGATGACTTTGTTCTAAGCCATTATTTACCAAAATTGTATATTTGGCTCCATCTACACTCTGCAAATCTGAGACATAGTTTCCCATCCCCCACTTACATCTCTAAACCAAAGAGCTTTGTTTCATAGAACAACAGAAATCCTTGTGGCAGCCTGAGCATCATCTCATCTGGTTTGCAGGTTCCTTTTAGATCTCCAGGGCTGGGCACTCTTCTTACCTGTTTCTGAGCTCAGTATGACTTTACAGTGATCTTTGTTATGTGTTGTCCAGCATTTTCAGGTGTTGGTTACAATCCAGTTTTCTCACTATCTTTTATATTATGTGGCTTGGAGCAGAAGGATGAATGGGATTTTCAAAAATAATTCTCCCCACCTCGTTTTGAATCACCCCTCAAGGAACAAATATTTCCACTATTGATTTGTATTCAGGAAGATGGATTTCAGATTCTGAAAGCAATTACCAGAGGAGAATTTTCAAAAACCATTTTGTTAAAGGCATTATCACTGGTATTAAATATTCAGTGTCTGAAGCACATTGAATTTGACAATAGTAATTGAAATGTGAGATTTTGGTAAAATGTTAATCTTAACATTTTGCTGGGATACTGCATATAAATTAGTCCTGTGATTTTTGCAGCCACACTCCCACATGCAGTTGTCATTTGATATTCATGATGGTTAGATTTAGATAATTTTGAACACTTAATTTCTTTTAATGCCCTAAAAGACAAAGTACAGAGAACAAAAAAAAATGACATTGAAATATATCAATTATGCTTTCTTTTTTGGAAAATAATGCATTCTGAACCATACAGACTCTCACAACTCACAAGACTCAGTCTTATCGTAAAAGTACTCCAATTTACTGTGCATCAGATGATTAAAGGTCACCCATGAATAATCAGAAGCATGACTGCAGTGAGAGCTGATTAAAATAACACTAGCTGTGAGAATAAACAAATCTCAAAATCTCAGTGACTTCTCACAACTGAAGTTCTCAATCACAGTACAGTCCAGTGGAGGAAACAGGTTGCTGGCAGAGGGTCTCTGCTCCACATAGTCATTCAAGATCAGATACTGAACAAGGCTGCAATACTGACATAGATGGGGCTGGCAGACTTGGCAAATAAAAATGCAAGTCTCAGTTAACTGTGAATTTCAAATAAACAGTAATTTTTTGTAGATTTTCCATGCAATATTTAAATTATACTTATACTAACAAATTATGTGGTTTATCTGCAATCCAGATTTAACTGGTTGTCCTGTATTTTATCTTAACACATGGCTTCCAAAATTTTCCTGAATGTCAGTATCCAGTCAACAGATGGAGGGATAAAGGGGGTAGAAAGTCATATGATTCCAGTTGGGGGGGAGGAGGGAAGAGCTGGTTCAGGCCTAGAAGCAGCATTCTTTCCTTTTGCCCATGTTCCACTGGCTGAACAGGGTATCCTGGCCAAGCTTAAGAAAGTTCGGTTGGAAGTGATGTCTAACTGTGTGCCTAGAAGAGAAGGGAGATCTACTGATGAGGCCATTTCTGCCTCAGCAAAGGCCCATGACACATTACTCCACACTGAGCAGTGCTCAGCAGTTGGGGTCGTGTTTAAGAGTAAAGGCACTAGAATAGAGGAGTTTGGGGGGCTTACAGAATATGAAAAATTATGGAAGAAGACAACTCAGCTGTATTCCTAACCAGGTACAGAGGTAGCAAAACTCAGAGTGGAAAACAAAGAGCTCTGTGATTTAAAATAAGCTATCATTATATACTAATAGAGTTATCACAAGATAATTTGTCTTGCAGCTGGGCCATGGCTAAAGAGAAAAACAAGGAAATGGGAAATGCAGGACTATCTCTTAGAAATCTACAAATATACATATATATACACAAATATGTGTGTGTGTGTGTGTATAAATACATGTATTTATGTATATATATACATACAGTTAGTTGCATGCTAAGGATGATAGTATAAAGATGCTCTGAAGTTTTCCATGCATATGTGAATCATAAACAAATCTCAGAAAATTTCCCTAGTGAATGCTGCTAACTTCAGGAACTTGACCAGGATTCAAATGATAGATGGCTGAGAAAAGCTATAGGTTGTTGAAAGGTACAAAATCATATTTGAATATTGGTTTAAGCAAATATGAATACATTTTTAATATAATGAAAATGTGTTAATCTATGTTTCCTAGATTAACACATACTAGAAGTCAGTCTTCTTCTATGAAATCATTTATTTTGGAGATGAATCCATGGCTCACATATCACTGTTTTTGTGGTGGGTTTTTAGCAAGAAAATAAAAAAATAATTGGAAATAAATAAACCCTGTTGTGAGTGTTTGCCATGAAAATCTGTCAAAAAAAGGTGACTGGAATATAACCTTTCCTGTTTAAGAAGATTTCCTTTATTTTCTTGGTCCTTTTTAGGCTTTTGATAGTCATGACACAAGGAAATAGCACTGAACTGACTGAATTCTTTCTTCAGGGATTTGGTGCCCAACACAAGTTTCAGTATGTCCTCTTCACTGTATTTTTGGTCATCTATGTGGCCACCATGGTGGGGAATAGTGGAATGATCTGACTCATCAAGACAGATTCCAGACTTCAGACACACATGTACTTTATCCTACAACATTTGGTTTTTGTTGATATCTGTTACAGTTCTGCTATCACTCCCAAGATGATGCAAAAGTTCATAGAAGAAAGCAAATCAATATCATTCAAGGGCTGTGTCATGCAATTATTGGTTTCTGCAACATTTGTGACCACTGACTGCTACCTCCTGGCAGCTATGGCAGTGGACCGTTACATGGCCATCTGTAACCCACTTCGCTATCCCATAGTCATGTCCCAGAGAGTCTGCATCCAGTTGGTAGCTGGCTCATATGTCATGGGCACTATAAATGCTTCTGTGAACACAGGGTTTACATTTCAGTGTTCTTCTGCAAGGGCGACAACATCAATCACTTCTTCTGTGACGTTCCTCCAATCCTCGCCCTCTCATGCTCCAACATTGACATCAACATCATTCTACTTGTAGTCTTTGTGGGATTTAGCTTGGTGTTCACCGTGTCGGTCGTCATCTGTTCCTACACATATATCCTGGCTGCCATCCTCAAGATGTCTTCTACTGCAGGGAGGACAAAATCCTTCTCCACGTGTTCCTCCCACATGACAGCAGTCACCATTTTCTGTGGGACCCTCTCTTACATGTACTTACAGCCTCGTTCTAATAATTCCCAGGAGAACATGAAAGTGGCCTCTGTATTTTACGGCATTGTGATTCCCATGTTGAACCCCCTGATCTAAAGTCTGAGAAATAAGGAGGTAAAAGAAGCTCTAAAAGTGATGGGGAAGAAATTCTTCTAGATTGGACCCCAAGGATAAAAATTCAGCACACCAAAGTATGCAGTAGAGATGTTTGACCATATTTAATGTTTCTGAAATAAGGAATGTGTTCACCTCTTAAACCAGTGATACCTCCTTCGATAGATAGCTTAGTAGAATATAGGAAATATAGTATTCAAGTGGAGAGTGTTTCATTGATGTTTGCTGATATCACATTGGCCATAAAAAGTCACATGGACAACCCAGATTCAAAGACTTGGAGTAACTGATCTACCACTTAATGGAAGGACATGAAACATCACATTGAAATGCTGTGGCTCCACTGAAGAAAAGGACTTGTGGCCATTTTTATAATCTACCACACCCTATGCCTGCCTGGGAAAAAAATGGGTATTTTTTAGCTGACACCTTGATTAGGATATGATTTATATTGCCATAGGTGTATATATCAGAAACAATTCAAATTTAATCTCTGTAAACACAGTGTAATTTGTATTTTCTCACTATTGTAACCCCAGTGTCTGTTAGTTCTGGAATATAATAAGTACTCATGAAATGCTTACTGAGACAATGAACAGTGAATGCACCCAAAAAACTGACCATGTCCACTACAATGAGGGAAAATACTAGCACAGCATAGTGCAGCTTCCTCTTTTTGTAACATCCCATATTATGAAAGCTTTGGGGGTGCACCAACTGCCTATAAGCCATTATGATAGAGGCTCAATTCTTCACCCACAATTTGAGATCAAGGACTAGCAAAGATGGTTAACACTATAGAAAAATATTAGTCTATACCACAATGGAAAAAAATATGTTATCACCCAAAAAAGTTTTGAACAAGAATAACCTGGGGAAGAGAATACTTACAAAAGCTGAAAGATGAAAAATCTATTCACATATCCCTTATGTGTACTCACTAACTGTGGCAAAATATGCTTGTTTTTCTGTCCACTCTCCATTCTCTTCTCATTTCTTCCTAAAAAGAACACAGTGTTATGTGGAAGATGATGCAGCCAGATAAACAGGTACTTCTCAGCTTTCACAGTAGCTAGAGTGGTACATGTCTTAGTTTATGTTCCTGAGACGTGGCCTTCAGTAAAGGGAATGTATGTGTTGGGAGGGTGTAGTGAAGAATTAACCTTACCTGAAGAAAGGTCGGTCTGTGCCTTCAGCTACTGGGAGGTGACCTCAAAGCCCCTGGAATGCCCTCCCTAATAGGACTGTGTTTGTTTGCCTGGAGGCTTTGGCCACTGGAAAGTCTAACAGTGTGATTTATGGGATATGCCCTACCAGTTCAAACCTCCAGAGGAACTGGGGACTATAGGTATTGCCCTGAACCTCCAGGAGGGATTGAGAACTAAGATCATCCACATGAACAATGACAGAGAGCCCCAAAAGGAACAAACCAAAGGCTCAGGTGAGCCTCCTGATGTGGCCCCACTCCGTGGCCATCACAGAAACCCCAGCAGGTGATGCATCCTTGAGGATGGTGGGGGCTTCAAGTTTGGAATCTCACAGACATTTCCCTCTATGTATCTTTAATTAGATGGTTATAATTTAAGTCTATTTGCTGTAATAAAGTTGTAATTGTATGTGTAGTGCTTTCCAGATGTGTTAGTTCAGGTTCTGTTACAAATTACATAGACTGAGTGGCTTCTGAACAACTGAAATTTATTTGTCATGTTTCTGGAGGTTGGAAGTCTGAGATCAGGGTGCCAGCATGGTTGAGGTCTGGTGAGAGCCCCATTCTGGGTAGCAGACTGCCAGCCTCTCATTATGTCCTCACATGATGGAGAATAGCTGGAGAACTCTCTGGGGACTCTTTTCAGGGCATTAGTCCATTCTTGAGGCCTGAACCATCATGACTTAAATACTTTCCAAAGACCCCTCCTCCTAATACCATCACACAGGGAGTTAGGATTTCAATAGATGAATTTGGTGGAAGGGATACAAACATTGTCAATAACATAGAGTGGATTCCAGTAAATTATCAAATGTGAGGGTGATTGTGGAGACCCCTAATTTGCAGCCAAGTACAAATGAGAACAGCTCTGAGGACCCTTGAACTTTTGACCAGTGTCTGAACTGACATCAGCCCTATGGGAACTGTTCCCACAGACTGTACAGTTTGTTAAACTCTATGAAGGGGGCTATTCTAAGCGGCTCAGAGAGGAGCAGGAAGTGTGAGGTACAGAAAGACAAAGGCAAGGAAAGGGTGAATAATGTAGCTGGCTTACACCCTTGGACCTGGACCTCAATCCCACAGGGGACTTTGGTAAACTATGTAGAATGTCCCCCACAGCTGTCCCTCTGAAGTACAAGAGCTGAAGACAGTAATTTACTTCCCCTCCCCCATTGCTTGGTGATCACCCAGCATCTTCCACAGCATCTTCCACAGCATCTGAGATACTCCTGAGAAGCAGGGAGCAGAGGTACCACAGGAAACCTGCCCCTGGCAGCACAGACACAGCCACACACACAGATGCACTGAAACCCAGTAGCTGAGGGGCTGTGGTGCAGGACAGAGATTTCTGCTGCTCCGTGTAACACAGTTCATGACAACGCGATGGAAGTAGAAGTCCCCTAGATGTGGGCAAAGCTTTTGTTTTCCTGATCAAGAGTGTGCATGTGGTTGTCACTCTGTCCTGGATCTTTACCTCCAGGACTCCTCTCATCTGCTTTGAAAGGGTGTGTGATGTCTGGCACCGTAGTAGACATGGTAGACTTTGAGGCAACCAGCACATGGGAGAGACCAAACACATCACAGAAGTGCGACTCCTGACTTCCAGGCTGTTGCTGTAAGTCCTTGTTTTTATAAAATAAGTTGGATTTTTATCTATTCACAGTGGAACACATTCCTAACTGAGACTCATTCTGCAATAAGGAATACTGAATGTCAGTTCACCAGACACTGGCAATAAGTCTCCAAGAGACAAGAAGCTACAGGCTCGTTGAATTTAGCTTTCACCTTTCATTGAATAAAGCTCTAACCCTAGCAGCAATATAGCCAAACACTCCTCAAAATCTTGTGTTCCATAGATTGTTATTTGAAATGTTCTTAAGTTGTGAAGTGTCGCAGGATGAATGGGTGTCTTTATCCAGGGCTGATTTTTTTTTAATATAAACATTATTAGACAAAAAAAAAAAGGAATCAAGAGTAAAATTTTACTTCAAATTTAAAAACTGGTCAAAGTAGTAATATAAATAATTATTTAAGTAGTAGTAGTAGTAGTAACTCAATTTGTTACATTAGGAACATAGGGACTTAAATTTAGATTAGCTTTGGATTTCCTTTTTCCAGATAGCTGTGTTTGTTGCTAAACATCATGACAAGGTCAGCTTTCTAGACTTGAAGACTATTTTTCAGACAGTGTAAAAATTGCTTAACTTGATTCATGGCAAGAAAAAAATTTTAAAGGAGTTGTTCTATCAACAAAGCAACACACAAAAAAGTCCCTGATGACAGTAACATGATTAAATGTATCTTCTCTAGAGAAAAATTAAATGTTCTTCAGCTGAAAATAACTACTGAACATCATTTATTCCAATTGCATCCCAGCCCCTGGATGCCGAGGTTCCCAAGGGAGCAAGTATTGATCCCTCAGGCTCCAGCTTTAAGCTCCCCAGTTAGAAGGAAGCACACAGAGAGCCTGGTGGCCATCAGCCTGTACCAGTTGCAGAAAGAAAATCTGGATGCAACCACTGTGTAAGTAAAACAAAACATAGCCCATTTTTCAAAATCAGCCGTGTGGCCTCCCACCGTGTGCCGGAAACAGTGGAGCAAAGGGGTCAGAGACAAAGCTCTAGTAAGTTTCAGCCAAGACCAGGGGTAGTCATTTCATCCCTGGTGACAATGGAAATGGAGTGAGGGACCTGAATTGGGCTGAGTGTTGCCTGAGAAGGATGTGAATGAACAAACGATTGAAAGATTAGATGAATGACTGAATGAATGAATAGTATATGGCTTTAGTGTGTTATTTGCATGTGTTATAACCAGTTTTGAGTCCCATTCAAAGCATGACCCTCAGCTGGGAAATTTACATAAATCACTTCAGTGACTTTAGGTCACATCATTAAGAAGCTGACTTTACTTCTTTCCCTTTTTCTTCCTTCTTAAAACAATAAAGCTATTTTAAAATGAAAAGCTGATG
This sequence comes from Camelus dromedarius, assembly GCF_036321535.1. Classification (NCBI taxonomy): domain Eukaryota; kingdom Metazoa; phylum Chordata; class Mammalia; order Artiodactyla; family Camelidae; genus Camelus; species Camelus dromedarius. The sequence goes on along the minus strand of NC_087470.1, from coordinate 8,760,293 downwards.
AAGTTTACAAGTTTAGAGACTGTCTCTCAACTCCTGTGGCAAAGGATAGCCATTCAAAATTTGGTGTGAATCCTTCTAGAGACTTTTCATTTATAAATAAAGAAAATGAGAAAAAGAAGACAATGGAGATTTTTTTAAAAAGTTTATTTTAAGAGGGCCCACCCTACATATTATTCTGCAACTTGCTGTGTTCATTTAGCAATACGGTATGAGCACCTTTCCCTGAGTGTATATTCCTCATGTGTATTGATTGATAATACAAATCTACTCTGATTTATTTAACTATATTTCCAAACTTTTGCCATTGTAATCAGTGTTGCAATGAGCATTATTAACTTCCAAGTGATTCTGTGTAGAACTGAGGCTGAGGGGGTGACGTCATTTGTCTCTGTGAAGTAGTGGGATCAGAATTCAAACCCAGGTGCTTTCTGCTGCACAATGCTGAATGTAAGTGAAGCTTTGGAGTCTCCAGGATTGAGTACAGATTAAGCCCATTCAAAATACTTGGGTTCTTGTCTTTGTGTGTGTGTGTGTGTGTGTGTGTGTGTGTGTCTGTGTCTGTGTCTGTGTGTGTGTGTTGTGTCCTTTGTACTGGATTTTGCATAACTCTTGAAAATGTCATGTCATACAGTTTACTCTAATTCCAAAGGATTAAATTAACATGGTAAATGTCATTATCTCATCAAGATTCTAATTTAAGTGGACACACAACCAATGCTAGCCTCTTCTGACAAGTGCTTCCACACACTGCATGGAAGCCTCCTTGAAAGGGTTGCAGTTAATCTGTTTTACACTAAATTTACCCCAAGAGGCAGCTCCCACATACTTACTGGCCTTTAGCTGTCACTAAATGTCAAAAGAGGAGAATTGTTTCTTGTTCTGGCACCACAGTTACCCCATTCTGTTTATTTCTCAAGATGTTTGAGAGAACCAGATTGTCCGCATCCCCACAGGTGGGCAGGTGGGTTTGCTGTACTCCCCACCTCTAAAGGCACCTTCTTATCCCAAACTGACCCTCCCATCCATGGAGATACAGCCCTGCCCAGAGTTACCCACATCAGAGTGAGGAGCCCTCTACTGAGGTGTAGGGGTGGGGTTTGTCTTTGTGACAAAATATTTAAGATGCATAAAAATATATTTAAAATAAGGTTACAACCTGATGTACCATCATGTAAGTTCCCCAACTTCCTTTTCAGTACCCAGCATTCCGTGTGAGAAATGTGTCCACATGGATGTTGTGGCACCAGTTCACTGAATTCTCACTGATTTATTAATAGTTCTTATTGTTTTCTATGTTAGAGCATGCTACTAGGAGCATTCTTCTGTGAATATATTTATACGTACCCGTCTTCACAGATACCCTTACATGTGTGTGTCTGTGTAGCCTGTAAATTTATCTAGAATATGTACCTACATTGGAAATTCTGGATCAAAAGAAGGCATATTTAATTTTATTAATATTTCCAAGTATGTCTCCAACATGACCTTTCTAATTTACCTTCTGGCCAGAAATATGTGAGTGTATATTCTAACCTAAACTTTCCATTTTAGACTGAGGACTATAGAATTGTATTTCAATGTGATATTAATATAACTAATAATAATTATCTGATAACTGATGAGTTGTGTGTATATCCATACTTCTATTGGTCATTTAAGTCTCTCCTATAATTATCCTGATTATACTTTTTGTGAATTTTTCATGTGGGGCAGTTTACAGAAATTACTTAAATGTACTGGATACTAATTCTTTGACCTTTATATGTGTTTCAAATAAATTTACCTGAGTAAAGTTTTAGTCATTAACAGGTCTTTTCTCTTTCATAATATTGGTGTTTTTAAGTTAGATATCATTGAATTTTCTGTGTTTTATGTTTCATGCACTCAGGTCTTATTTAGACTTTTTACTGCATAGCTAGGGGGAAGGCATTCTGCTGCGTTTCACTCTCACAGCTTCACAATTTAAGTCTTTAATCCATTTGGAATTGATACAATGAGAAGTAGAAACACAGTGTAAGTCATTCATGTACATAAACACTTTAGCACCACGTTTATGGGGTCATTTGCATTGTTGCCTGTGCTGCTGTTCTCATGCTTCAAGCTTCAGTGCCTTGTGGGCCTGTTTCTGGTCTTTTTCACAGTTCCATTGACCTGCTTGTCTCTCCTTGCACCAGTACCACACTGTCTCTATTATTGTTGCTTTATAATATGTTCTGATTTCTAATAAGATAAATTCTCCCTTTTTAACCATTGAAATTCTCTTAGCTATGTTTAGCTATTTTCTCTTCCATGTGTTTTATAAACTTGTGAAGGTGAACATGAAATTCACTCAAGCATTTCACTGAAATTGCATTGAACTTGTAAATTAATATGAGGGGAAACATCACGTTGGTACAACTTGGTCATGGCTGCTGCTGGAGAATACTTTGTCCCTGTTCCTGATGTTTCTCTCCTGCAAATGGAGCTCAATCAGTGTAATCATGGCCACCATGTCCCCATTTTATTCCCTTGGTTCCTAGAAAGGTGGAGGGGCTTATCAGGTTCATAATTCTGAGAACAACCTTGTGTGCCCTGCTCTGCCCTCACCCTCAGGAGCAGCCAGGCTGCTGAAGCCCATGGGCCCCTGCATTTCAGAGGTGCTTCCCCACAATGTGCAAGAGGGCTGCCCCTGTCACTGCCACCAAGATTGGGTGGATAAGCCTGTCTGCTTATGGTGTTCATTGGAAGCAAGCAACTTGACTAATAACCTTGAAGTCTTCCCCCAGGTGTCTGAAGGTGATATAATGGTCTCCATATCTTTTATTTCTCAACTTGTTCAAATCCGGGAAAAAGACAAAAATAGGTATTCATTTGGAGCCTCTTTGAGACCCTAGCAATTGTTTGTTTATGAATGGATGGGTTGATTGTTGAATAGGTATTTATTGACCACTGTTTGCATCTATTTTTACAAGTGAAATGGTTCTAATATTCTTTTCTCAAACTTTACTTAATTAGGTATCAAGGTTCCATTAGCTTCATGAAATGTGGAATGTTTTCTTTTGTGACTTACAGGAAAAGATTGTTTGATATTAGAATTATTTGTTCCAAAAATGTTTGGTAAAAGTTCTTATGTCTAGTGTGTGTGTGTAAATTTTTAAATAAAAAGTCAAGTCAGTTAATGTTTTAAAAATCTTTAAACATTTTGCATATATACTAGCAGAGACACACACAGTGACTACTATCACTCTCCTGTTGCTTGCTTTTTTAAAATAAATATTGAGAAAATGCAACTAAAATTTATCAAATTATACATATGATATAAATGTCATGATGCCACAAACACCATGTGCCAGTAACCTAAAATGAAAAAATACATATATATCATTGCTTTTTACTATCTTGGAGAAATGAACTAAGGAATGAAATTTATTTTTCAAAAAAACAAAAGTCAAAAAATGATAGTTATTTTAAATTTAAGGATTACTGTTCTATGAAGGATGTAGGCAAAATTAAAAGGTGATAAAATTGAGGGAAATTCATTAAGTAAGAAACTGACAAGGAATTCAAATCTTGGATAAACAGAGAATGTCTAAAATCAACTCAATACAAACATCCACAAAAAAATATAAACAGGCAATTTACCAAAAACAAAATTAGTATCCCAAAATTCTAAGAACATTAGACAATGATCAAATTTACTTGTCATTAAAGGGAAAGAAAACAAATAAAAAATATATAACAATTTACACCTATTTTTCCTGGCAAAAAAAATGCTAGGAAAATACCGGTGTTCACTGGAAAGTGACAGCATGGAACATTGTAGAGGTGTAGATGGTGTATTCATCATGAAGAGTGATCTGGAAAAACGTGGTCAAGTTAAATGTGTGCACACCTCCAGACTCAAAAATGTTCTCCCTAGGAATATACCCTAGAAAAATTTCACGCTGAGTTCTTTGTAGTGGGAAAATGTTGTAGGCAATCTGCTGCCCATCACTAGGGAAGCACATAGGTATTTATGATGGGTGGACACCATAGAGCAGTGCTACTCGATGTGTGGTCCATGGACCAGCACCTGTGATTAGACTCTGCTTCCACTCTATGATAAGATAGCCACTGAAAGTGAGATCAACCATTTAAACTATCAGAATTTTGACAATGCTGAGACCTTTTTATTGCATTTTATAAAAATATAGGGCCACGATAGATTGGAAATTTTACAAAGAAAATTATCCTTTACCATAATACCTTGATAAACACTTCCATACAACTCCATGAGACCATCGTGGCACAGAAGTGTTATATAAGGAATGGGAAAGGATAAAATGAAAATATGGAGATAAGTGTGAGAAAGACCATATAGAAATCTATGGATATGTGAAGATTTCACATATAATGATTAGTATTTAAGCAAGTTGAATTTCTAATTAAAATATAGTGAGCATAAAAGAAAGCGTAATTAAATGTTTATGTATATTTCACTTGTTGCTGAATTGATAGATTTATGAAATACCAATCACTCTGCACCCTGAAAAACATGGATACCAATCCATGACAACTTCCCTAAACTGTAAATAAAAATGTCTAAGTCAGTTGTCAAGGTTCAGTCGTTAAAATCTAAGTTACTTGTGTCACAAAAATATTCTCTGACCCCACTATGAAATTAAATATTATACCATTTTCAGTTCCAGAATTAGGTAGATGATCATGATGGTCTTAGCTTTCTCTACTCTTCTTTCTTTGCACCTTTTCAGCTAATATTGCATCTTTGCCAGCCATGGAACAAAACAATCGTACCAAAGTGACTGAATTCATTCTCCTGGGATTTGCTGGTCAACACAAGTCTTGGCATGTCCTCTTCATAGTATTTCTGGTGATCTACGTGCTCACCCTAGTGGGTAACATTGGCATGCTCCTACTCATCAAGATTGAGTCTTCCCTTCACACCCCCATGTACTTTTTCCTCCAAAACTTGGCTTTTGTTGATCTCTGTTATGCATCTGCTATCACTCCCAAGATGTTGCAGAATTTGATGAGCAAAATAGATTCCATCTCATTCGTAGGATGTATAGTGCAGCTCCTTGTCTATGGTACTTTTGTAACAAGTGACTGCTTCATCCTGGCTGCTATGGCAGTGGACCGTTATGTGGCCATCTGTAACCCACTCCACTATACAACAGTCATGTCCCAGAGATTCTGCATTCAACTCTTAGTTGGCTCATACTTCATGGGTTTCCTAAATGCTTCTGTAAACACAAGTTTTACTTTCTCACTGAACTTTTGCAAATCCAATAAAATTAACCACTTCTTCTGTGATATACCCCCAATTCTTGCCCTCTCCTGCTCCAGTGTTTCCTTCAGTGCCATTTTACTTGCAGCCTTTGTGGGGTTTAACTTGACGTTCACTGTGCTGGTCATCATCCTTTCCTACATATTTATCCTGGCTGCCATCCTGAAGATCTCTTCTGCTGCAGGGAAGAAAAAAGCCTTCTCCACGTGTGCCTCCCATTTGACAGTGGTCACCATTTTCTATGGGACACTCTCTTACATGTATCTGCACCATAGTACCATAGAGTCTCAACAGCAAGAAAAAATGGCTTCTGTGTTTTATGGTGTTATGATCCCCATGTTAAACCCCCTCATCTACAGCCTGAGAAACCAAGATGTGAGAGAAGCCCTGAAAGGGGTTGGAAAGAAGTGCTTCTAGTTTGAGCATCAGTTACTAAGTCAACACAGTTCACCAGGCAAACCAACAGTTCTCTCTTATTTCCCAAAAGCAGAAGGGATGACAAATATCTGTGGGTTGCAAAGGCATTCCTTAATTATATCAATAGATCTGAAATGTAATGAAAACATCTTAAATGGGTAAGTTTCTAATTCATGTGTTTCTTAAGGAGAAAGCATAAGAAAAGATCTTTGATAGTGCTTTTGTACATTTTGAGGAGCCCTTTTTTTCAAATACCTGCCCTTAAAAAAGAAAAGAAAAATACAGAGAAGTGTATAAAATCTGTTGTAATGTACCCATAACAAGTATAACATGAATGCTCACCAGGACAGAAACCTCTTCTGATTTCCCTTGACAGGTGCTGTTACTCTTACTGTGACTCTGTAGCTACATTATTTTAATTTTATAAAGAATAAGTCAAAGAGCCAGTTTTTGGAGCAAATATGCAGAAAGAGGGAAAAAACACTAGAGTGAGTTGCTACATAGACATTATGGAACAATATCCGTCCTTACTACACATGGTCTGTAACCAACTAGGAAATTGACACAGGAATTAGGCAAATATGGATCATAGCAACTTACTTTGGTAAAATTTTATTTTACATGAAAGTTGAATCTCTAGCCATACCCTGTTGCAGACCTAATGCAGGGTTTGGTGCTACAGAACAGACTCATTTACCCAGAATTGGCATCTTATTTCCCTCAGTCTCCAAGGATGTGGAGAGATGGAGGAATCCAGGTGAAACTTGAGAAGTCATACTTGGGCTTGAGCATGAGTGTTCCATCCACTTGGGAAAAGACAGAATCAAGCACACACCCATCCTATTGCCAGGTGTCTTAACAAAAAGATATCACGTGTTATAGTTCTCTCAATCTCTTTAATCAGGTAAACCATAGTATGTTGTTACTGAGAGGATTGACAAGATGAGAGTTTACTGCCTTTTCAACATTTCCAGAAGTTCCAAATTGTGGATGGAATTATAAGCACAGGACCACTGTGAAATGGATCCAATCATAACATGAACAGTATCAAAAGAAACCAGATGTTACCAGCCCATGCAGCAGAGTGCACTTTTCTGCACTCTGGAAGAGACTCCCAACTTTCAGAAGCTCTGATCCCACTCTAGGTTGCCTGGGGCCTGCCCAGATTTTCCTTTGCAGAGAGAAACTACTTTCACTTGGAATGTAAGCAGATCCTCTTCAGAGAAGGAAGGAACTGTCTTTATCTTCACTACCCAAAACCGTCTCTGGAGAGAGACTACTCTAACTTTTTCCATTCTGATGTGTCTCCTTTTACAAACATCCTTAAATGTATTGGCTGTAAATGCTTTGTACAGAGGAATTGGACTGGGCAGACATATTCTTGGAAAAATCTGTAAATTAAATAATATTGCCCTAATATTTATAAAGTAAAAAATGGGAAATACACTGATGAAAGAAACATGTTACTGTAATAGTAAGTGTTAATTTACCTCTTGCAGTTCATGGTAGATCAAGTTGAGAAAAAAATTTTAACAAAATTACAGAAGAGTTATTTGGCATAATTAATGAGAGTAAATACCATATACAGAAATTCTGTATTGGTGAAGCCTACCAATGAAACTCACTTGGAGTCAAAATTTAGACTTATTATGCTTCTGCAACTCACTCCCCAGAAGCTTTAGATATATCAGTAAGAGGAAGGGGAGAGGGCTTTTTGCAGTGTATGGGCTTTGCTGATGTTTCCGAGTATGAATTAGGGAAGTGGATACTCTCTCTAGATTTGGAAACTGTCAAAAAGCAGGAGAAGAACAGCAACTGGGTATCTCAGTAAGCATTGCTCAAGAGGCAGAAGGAGGAAAGTAGTAACAGTTATACCACTGGTGAGAAGGTAGCAGTCACTTAGAAGTGGGAGTTGTTAGTTGTTTTACAGTTGCGTTGTGAACTTGGGAGGTCCAGTTAGACACGTAGCTTCTGGTCAGCTTTCTGTGTCTACTGACACTGTGTTAGACACATCACTGTCTGATTACTGACATAACTGATTTTCATCTTCATAGTAGCTTGAAACCAAGAAAACATCTTTCTTTGTTCCTTCTCCTCTTTCTTTTTCTCTTCCTTTCCTTCCTTCCTCCTTCCATCCCTTCATTCCTTTTTTCCTTTTTATGTGCCGACAGAATAATTACAGCAATACAATAAACTCTAAAAATCAGAAATATATGGAAAATATTCTGTGATCCAATTACCTAGAACTAGAATTTACCAGTAAAATTTGAAGGTAAAAACAACTAAAATTCTACCACTTTAAACTGAAACTCTCATTTAAACAACATTTTGGTTGAAGATGAAATAAAAACAAAGTTAACAAATACATATAATATAATATTTTATCAACTATCATGTAAAATTCAATAAACTACAAGGGTGTTCAAATAAAATTTTATAATTCCATAAGTAATTGTGTTAATAAATAGGAAATAATAATAAATTAAGTATGCATTTCAGGCATAAGAAAATAAGATTAAGGAAAGAAAAAAGTAATAGTTATTTTAATTGATGTTAGAAACCACATAAATGTTAGAAATAATAAATCTAAGATTCATTCTCTGAAGTTAAATGGATAAATGATATGCTAATTTATCAAAAAAAAAATAATACGGGGAACAAAGAAAATCTTTAAAAATAAGAGAAGAATACTTAGCTCAGCAATATCTAAATATATTAGAGAGCCTGATGTAAAGGATGTCTTTTTACTAAAAGAATACTGATTGCAAATAAGGTATTACAGAAGAGATTAAAGAACAGTTAACATAGAAAGAATAATTAATGAAAGGGCAGCCTTCTCCCTGGAAAAGCACCAAGTCCTTTTAGAAGAGCAAAAAAAACCTAGAATGGTCAAAAATTGTTTAAATGAAGACCGAAGTTGGAGGGCCTATGCTGCCTCTTTTCAAGTCTAACTTAAAGATATAGTAGATAAAGCAGTCTTGGACATAAGAAAGTCACATTGACCAATGGAACAAATATAGAGTTAAAAAAACAAAACTCAACAAATATATGCTAAGCTGATTTTCAAAGAAAGTACTAACCAATTCCATGATGAAATTAGTGTCTTTTCAAAAACAATACTCTTGAAAATAACTGTATGGTCTTCCTACCATATCTGCAGTTTCTAAATTAGTCGATTCAACCAACCATGGATCAAAAATGTTATTGCACCCATATTGTGGCTCCCTGGAATACCCCACCATCATTATTTGACCTAACTCAAAACTCTCATGCAATGCAAAGAGATTTTTTTCCCAAGCAAACTTGTTTATATATTTATATAAGGTCATGCTTTAACATTGCAGCTGCCTAAAGATAGAGATAAGTGTTGACCAAACCAAGCTTAAAAATTAAAGCTGGAGAATGAAACTTTCACAGGGATATTGAAAATTTCCAATATATTCCTAAGAACTACAACACTATGACCATCTGTTGTTCTGTGAGCTTGTGCTGGGCTGTGTTCATGTTCATGAAAAGACCTAAGAAGATCTTAAACACTCAGTCTGGCTAACCCTGAGGCTGACACTCAAGTAGTAAGTAAAGGCAAATATGGCATTATAAACTACCTTTACTGAGGATTAAATGCATAACCCAACGTATACTCAGAGCTCACTGGCAAAGACTGGGCGATTTATGGGTTCCAGGCATTTAAATAAATCTCCTTCCAAAATCACTAGCTGACCACTAAACTAACTAAGCAGAGACACTTAAATGACCACACATGAAAAGGAATACAATCTTTATGTGATTCATTCAGACAAGTCACTAAACATAAGCATGAACAATACACAACAAAAATAAATGCTGGGGAGAAAGATAATCTGATTTCCAGAGAGTCTACATTGTATCACTATAAAATATTTATTTTTCAAAGGAAAATAGTGAGAAATGAGAAGAATGAAGAAAATATGACTCTCACAGAGGGCAAAACGGCCAATAAGTAGAAACTGTCACTAAGAAAGCTCATATTTTAGATTTACTAGACAGAGATTTTAAATCAACTATTTTAAATATGTTCAAAGAACTAAAAGAAAAAAACACTTAAAAAGAACTAAAGGGAAATATGAGAATAATGTTTCATTAAAAAGAGAATATCATTAAAATATATAAAATTTGTAAATAACTATTCTGGAGTTAACAAGTAAAATTACTGTAGTGAAAAATTTACTAGGGTGGCTCACCAGCAGATCTGAACAGGCAGAGGAAACAATCAGTTTACTTGAAGCTAGGTTAATTGAGATTATCCATTCTGAAGAATGGAATTAAAAAGAATGAAGAAAAATAAGCAGATTCTGAACATCTGTAGAACACCATCGAGAATACCAATATATACATAATGGAAGTCCCAGAAGGAGAGGTAAGAAAGAGACATAAAATCTACTTTAAGATTTATTGGCTGAAAACTTCCTAAATATGAAAAAATATTCATCTACACAGCCAAGAAGCTCAATGGACTCCAAGTAGAATGAATGAAAAGAGATACATACACAAATATTTATTCTGTCAAAATTCAAAGATAGAATCTTGAAAGTAGAGAGAACTGATTGATCATATAAGAGGATTCTCAATAAGATTACTAGCTAATTTCTCTTTAGAAAGCATGGAGGCACATGGGTGGACCTTCAGAATATGATACTGAATAAATAAGCCAGACAGAAAAGACAAATATAGTATGTTCTCACTTATATGTGGATCTGAAACAAAAACAAAACAAAAGACAACCAAAAAAAACACCAAGCTCTTAGGTACAGAGAACAGAACAGATTGGTGGTTGCCAGAGGCAGGGGGTGGAGGGTGAATGAAATGGGTGAAGGGGGACAAAAAGTACAAACTTGCAATTATAAAATAAATAAATAAAGAGAATATAATGTATAGCACCACAACTGTAGTTAATACTGTATTGCATAGTCAAAAGTTGTTACAAGAGTAAATCTTAAAAGTACTCATCACAAGAAAAAAATCTGTAACTATGTATGGTGATGGATGTTAACTAGATTTATTATGGTGATCATTTTGCCTTATAAAAAAATAAATCATTGTGTTGTACACCTGAAACTAATATAAGGTTATATGTCACTTATAATTAATTAAAACCATCAACAGGACATTTTGGCTAACACAAATAGTATGATTGTGTTAAGATAATAACAGTAACTTTATATATATTCAATGCAATTACAATGAAAATTCTAGTCAAAATACCTTGGAATTTAAGATTGAGCTTTCCAGATGTAGGTAAAAATATCTATTAGATATATTATCTTTTTCAGGACTAAAGATATGAATAGTTCAGACTTGGTTAGAAATACACGTGTTACATATTTAAGGCTAATGAGTAAAATAATATAACTTTAGATTGTAAATAAATTAATCAATCAATCAATACTAAACCTTAAGGGCAGTTTTAAAGTGTATTTTAAAAACTTTAAAGTGAATAACACCTTAATAAATATAACAAAAAAGTAGAGAATAACTTTGCTGCAAAAAAATCAAAGTTTTTTGCATGTAAACTATAAAATTAGCAATATAAAATGATTAATATTAAGAAATACATGTTTGCAAATTTTATAAGGAAGGAAGGGTTCTTGACTCAAAATATCAGTATAAAAACAAAATATTTTTAAGAGGGCAACATATATAAACATAATTCATAGAAAATGAAAAACTAATGGTTCTTGGACATAGAAAAAGATATTCAATCTGGTTTACAGGAGAAAACAGCAAATAAAACTAAAATATACTGTTTTTATGTATGAAACTTTTATCAGCATTGTATTAGAGAATATTTACAGAAATAGTCACTCTAGATTTGCTAGAAATGATTTAAATTGACAGAGCCTACTTCTGAAGGACAGTTGGGCAATATCTATTAAAATGTACAGTGTTTTATACTCTTCGACCTGGAATTTCTTCTTCTAAATATCCTTTAATCCCACACTTATGCTCATTATTATATTTATTATAACTTTTTTTTAGTAAAAATTGGAAGCCATCTAAATATGTAACAATAGAGAAGAGAGTTTAATTAAACATATTAAGCAATGCAACTATTCAATAAAATACTATACAACCAATAAAGAGTGAGATTTCTTTTTCCATGTAGATCATCTAAGAATACTAAGTGAAATGCAAGTTGCAGAAATATGTGACTGATACACTGTCATTTTTATTGATGAGGAAGAAAGAATATAATATTAATATGTTTGCAAAAGCAATGCAAGGCTAACATAGAAGAATACAGAAATTGTAATGATGACAATATCCAGGGAGGGAAACTAGAAATTAAGAATCAAGGGTTAGAGTGTTACTTTTCACTCTGTGCACTTTGGTACATCTGAATTTTTAACCACGTGGATGGTTGGTTATACACCTCTGCACAAAAAGGAAGGCAAGAACACAGAAAAGAGGAAGGGAGAAAGGGAGGGAGGGAGACAGGGAAGAAAGAAGGAAGACAGGGAGAAAGGAAAAAGCAGAGGGAGAAAGGGAAAAGCAGAGGGAGAAAAGAAGGGAGAGAAAGAAGGTAATTTGTCAATAGTAGGGCAACTCTTAACAACGAAACCAGAAAGTCCCTAAAGGCAATAACACACAAATATATTTTGTCCCCTCTGGCAGTCTGAACTCTTATTCATCTGAGAATAATTAATGAATGTTGTTTTTTCTGATTCCACCGCAGGTCCTGGAAGCTCAGGTTCTCAAGGGATCCAGTATTGAACCCACAGGCCCCAGGTATAAACTCCCAACTGGAAGGAACCACACAGAGAGACCTGGTAAGCAATCAGCTTCCATCATTTGCAGAAAGAGAATCTGGAGGCAGCTTTGGTGTAAGTAAAACAAAGTAAATCCTATTTTTCAACATGAGACATGTATCAGTGCAGTGTGTGCAGGGAGTGGCAGGCAGAGTGAAAGGGTCAGTCAGTGTTCTGCCATGCCTTGCCCCAAGAACAGGAGCAATCACTTCATCACTGGTGATGTAATGGAAATGCAGTGAGGGCACTCAGTTGGGCTGAGCATTGCCTAGCAAAGGACATAAATGACCAAATAATTGAGTGAATTAATTGATCAACCAATCAATATTATATGCCCTTAACTAAATATTTGCATGTGTTACTATGGCCCTTCTTTGAGCACTAATACAATATCTAGCCTTCTGCAGGCAAGTTTACCTAAGTTTGCTCACTTGAACCTCACATCACAAAGCAGATTTTACATTTTCCTCTTCTTCATTTTTTAGTTTCTTATTTTGAAATAAATATATATTCATGGAAAGTTGCAAAGGTAGTACATGGAGCTCCCATATTTGATATCATCATGATCAGGGAAGATACACTATGATTTCAATTCTTCTAAATTTATAAAGGATTTATTATGGCTTAGGATATGGTCTACTTTGGTATATATACTTCTAGTGCTGGGAAAAGTGTATATTCTTCTCTTTTAGGTGGAGTGTTCAATAAATGTCTATTAGATCCTGTTGGTTGATGATGATGTTGGGCTTTCTATATCCTTGTAATTTTCAGTCTAGTTTCTCTATCAAGCATTAAGAGAGGAGTGTTGAAGTATCTGATTGTAATTATGTATTTGTCTATTTCTCCCTTCAGTTCTGTCAGCTTTTGCATCACATATAAATATCAGCTCTCTTCTTTGGTGCCCACACCATAGCATTTCTATTTCTTCTTGGTAGGTTAACCCTTTTATCATTACATGATGTCTCCCACTTGTCCTTGGTAATTTTCTATGCTGTGAAGTCTACTCTATCTGATTTAATGTAGCCATTCTTTCATTTTTGATTAATGTTTGCACAAGTATATAGCTTTTCTCTTCCTTGAAATGTACATGTATCAATATATTTAAAGTACATTTCTGGTACCAAAAACCTGCTTTTCTTTCCACCCAGTCAAATTATTCCTTTTAATTGGTATTTAAAAAGTGAATCTTGGAACATCAAGAAAGAAGAGAGAGCAAAGAAAGAATGAAAATATGGATAAAAATAGTAGACCTTCTTTCTCTTCAAGTTTCTAAATTATGTTTGACAGTAAAGCAAAAAGTTTAACCTTGACTGATATATGATTCCCAATGTATTCCACATTTTACTCAAACTGCTAAATGTAACACCAGCTTTGTACATATAATATAAACTTTGAGTAGCAACTATTAAAAAAAACTATACAAAGATTTGCAGTAAAAGAACTACAGATAAATCAAAATGAAATTCTTAAAAATGATCAAGTGACCCACATAAATGCAAACAAAACCAGAAACAAAAAAGAAAACAAAACATAAGATGATACACTTAAGCCTTAGCAAATCAATGAATCCATAAAATGTAAATTGTCATCTTTGTTTTTAAAACAGGAAACATTATCAATTGCCACTTTTAAAATGAAAGCAAAGGTGCAGAAGTTTATAAATTAAAGAATTGAAGTTTTCTCTCATCCAATCCCACACCTATGAATAACTTGAGAATTTGATTACTTAATCCCTAAAGACTCCACACAAAAACCAGTAAAGCTGATGAGCAAATTCAACAAAGTAGTAGAATACAAGATTAACATACAGAAATCTGTTGCACTTCTTTGCATTAACAATGAAATATCAGAAAAGGAAAGTAAAAAAAAAAAAAAAAAAAAAAAAAAAAAAACCTTTTAAAGTCACATCAGAAAAGTTAAATACTTTGGAATAAACTTGACCAATGAGGTGAAAGACTTATATGCTGAGAACTATAAAACAGTCATAAAAGAAATTAAAGGTGATTTAAAGAAATGGAAAGTTATCCCATGCTCTTGGATTGGAAGAATATGTACTGTTAAAATGGCCATACTACCAAAAGCAATCTACAGAATTACTGTGACCCTATCAAATTACCCAGAAATTCTATTTCACAGAAATAGAATAAATAATGCTAAAATTTATGTGGAGCCACAAAAGACCCAAAATTGCCAAAGCAATACTGAAGAAAAAGAATGAAGCTGGAGGAATAACCCTCCCAGACTTCAGACAATACTACAGAGCTACAGTAATCAGGAAACGATGGTGTTAGCACAAAAACAGACATATGGATCAATGGAATGGAATGGAGAGCCCAGAAATAAATCCACACACCTATGGTCAATATATCTTTGATGAAGGAAGAAAAATAAATAATGGGGAAAAGACAGCCTCTTCAGCAAGTGGTGTTGGGAAAGCTGGATGGCCACATGTAAATCAATAAAGTTAGAACACTCCCTCACACTATATGCAAAAATATACTCAAAATGCCTTAAAGGCTTAAGCATAAGGCAAGATACTGTAAACCTCCTAGAAGAAAACACAGGCAAAACATTCTCTGATATAACTCTTAGCAATGTTCTCCTAGGGCAGACTACCCCAGCAATAGAAATAAAAGAAAACAAAAAGACCACTTATGAAATGGAAAAGAATTATTTGCAAATGATGCAACTGACAAGGGCTTAACTTCCAGGATATACAAACAGCTCATACAGCTCAATAACAAGAAAACAAACAACACAATCAAAAAATGGGCAGAGGGCCTAAACAGACATTTCTCCAAAGAGGACATTCAGTTGGCCAATAGACACATAAAAAGATGCTCAATAGCACTAATTATCAGAGAAATGCAAATCAAAACTACAATGAGGTATCACCTCACACTGGTCAGAATGGCCATCATTAAAATATCCACAAATGATAAATACTGGAGAGGATGTGGAGAGAAAGGAGCCTTCCTTCAATGCTGTTAGGACTGAAATATGGTACAGCCACTGTGGAAAACAGTGTGAAGATTCCTCAAAAAACTAAAAACAGACTTACCATCTGATCCAGCAATCCCACTCCTGGGCATATATCTGGAGAAAACTCTTAATTTGAAAATATATATGCACCCTATTGTTCATACCAGCACTATTTATGATAGCCAAGACACAGAGGCAACCTAAATGTCCATCAACAGATGATTGGATAAAGAAGTTGTGGTAAATATATGTGTGTGTGTATATATATATGTACACACACACAATGGAATATTACTAGTGATAAAATGGAATATTACTAGTGATAAAAAGAACAATATAATGCAATTAGCAACAACATGGATGGACCTAGAGATTATCATATGAAGTGAAGTGAGTCAGACAAAGACAAATATCATATGATATCACTTATGTGTGGAATCTAAAGGAATGGCACAATTAACTTATTTAAGAAACAGAAACAGGCTCAACAGACATAGAAAATGATCTTATGGTTACCAAAAGGGAAGGGGAGGAGGGATAAATTAGGACTCTGGGATTTGCAGATACTAACTACTATGTATGCATAAATCAGATAAACAAGGTCCTACTGTATAACACTGGGAACTATATTCAGTACTTTGTAATAGCCTATAATGAAAAATAATATGAAAAAGTACATGTATGTATGTGTGTGTGTGTGTGTGTGTGTGTAACTGAATCATTATGCTGTACATCAGAAACTAATAGAATATTGTAAATAGACTATACTTCAATTTAAAAAAAAGAGTTTGGTTACTTAAGTAAGAGTTCTTACTTAAGAGTTTGGTGTGTTGTTTTCCTGACCTTTATTCATAAATAAAAAGGATAAAATTGAAAGACAATGGGAGTGAGAGAAAATTTGCTTTTTAGAAGGGTCCACGCTCTACCTATTATTCTACGACTTTTATCATTTGATAATAATACATAGGCACTTTTCTGGTAAAAGTATATGTTTATCTCACCTTTTGGGACTGTATATTGATCCATAATAAGAATGTGCTCTATCTATTTAACCCCATTTCCAAACTTTTTTATTATAAACGTGTTTCAATGAATATCATTAAATTCTAAGCAGTTCTGGGATCTTGATGTTACAGAGGAAGGAAATGAGGCTAAAACAGGTTACAACATTTGTCTCTATTAACTGGTAGGACAAGAATTCACCCCAGGTCTGCTGGTTTCCTTTCCACTGCCCAATGCTGAATATAAATGGAGCCTCAGAAAGACTGAGACTGAGTGTATGTTAAGTACATTCAAATTTCTCAGGTAGTTGGCCATTTTCTACATATCATTCATTTGATTAGCAAATACCTTCATCTTAAATGGAACAAAAGAGGTGAGGGTATAGCTCAGTAGTAGAGCACATGCTTAGCTTGTACAGGGTCCTGGGTTCAATCCCTAGTGCTACCTCTAAAAATAAATAAGTAAACCTAATTACTTTCCCTTCCAAAAAAAAAAAAAAAAGATAAATAGAACAAAGAATCTCATAAGGAGACAACCCACCTTTAACATACACATTGTGTGTCAGATGTGCGTGGTGGGACTTGTATGAGTTTCATTAGCTCTTGAGAAGTGTCTTCATAATGTAGCATCACTTCATCTAAATGCAGGCTGATTAAACTCAAGTTGATATGGTAAATGTAATAATAATTACCCTATCAAGATTCTACATTAAGTGGACCCCTGATCTATTCAAGCTTCATCTTATAAGTGCTTACACCCAATGGATGGACACCTCCTTGAAATGGCTGCATTTCAGCTATTTTACAGCCGATTAACCTGAGGAAGGAACTTGCACTAACTTGTTTCTCCTCAGCCCTCACTAAATGTTGAACTAAAGAGAATGGCTTCTTGTTCTCTGACAACAAAGTTATCCAACTGTGCTTACTTCAAAATATTTTAAAGAACCAGAGAAGCCCATATCAACAACAGGCTTAGTTTGCTACATTTCTACCACTGAAGACACATTTTTAGCATCTCATATATACAGGTATGTAGCTCGGCTTAGAATTACTGACATCAGGGTAAAGCAAACTCACTTTATGACATGAATTTCCTTTACCCTGTCATATATATAATGAGAAGACTCCTTGGCTTGCAAAGAATGATGCCTGAAGGGAGGTGCATGTTAAGGAAAGCAGTACAAACTTTCTGAAGCCTTCAGACATATAATAAATCTCAAAACTTTCTCTAATTAAAAAGCTACTTATTTCAGCACTTTGAACTAGGATTAAAATAATAAATGGCTGAGAAAAACTATAGGTTACTAAAAAGGTACATGATTATGTTTGAATATTACTCTACAAAACTATGAATACCTGTTTAATATAGTGGAAATATATGTTAATCTATGTTTCTTAGAATCACAGATATTAGATGTGAGTCTACTTTTGTGAAAACTTCTTTATTTTGAAAATGGATCCATGGCTCACATGTCACTGTTTTTGTGATGGGTTCTTATCAAGAAAATAAAAAAATAATTGGAAATAAATAAGCCCTGTTGTGAGTGCTCACCATGAAAATCTAATTTTCAAAGTGACATAAAATAAGAGCCTTTTCTAATTTAACAAGTCACAAAGATTTCCTTTCCTTTCTTGGTCCCCCTCTTGGTCCTTTCTAGGCTTTTTTCTAGGTCTTTTCTAGATAGTCATGACACAAGGAAATAGCACTGGAGTGACTGAATTCTTTCTTCAGGGATTTGGTGCCCAACACAAGTTTCAGTATGTCCTCTTCACTGTATTTTTGGTCATCTATGTCACCACCATGGTGGGGAATAGTGGAATGATCTGACTCATCAAGACAGATTCCAGACTTCAGACACCCATGTACTTTTTCCTATGACATTTGGTTTTTGTTGATATCTGTTACAGTTCTGCTATCACTCCCAAGACGATGCAAAACTTCATAGTAGAAAACAAATCAATATCATTCAAGGGCTATGTCATGCAATCATTGGTTTATGCAACATTTGTGACCACTTACTGCTACCTCCTGGTGGCTATGGCAGTGGACCATTACATGGCCATCTGTAACCCACTTCGCTATCCCATAGTCATATCCCAGAGAGTCTGCATGCAGTTGGTAGTGGTTCATATGTCATGGGCTCAATAAATGCTTCTGTGCACACAGGGTTTACATTTCAGTGTTCTTCTGCAAGGGTGACACCATCAATCACTTCTTCTGTGACGTTCCTCCAATCCTCGCCCTCTCATGCTCCAACACTGACATCAACATCATTCTACTTTTAGTCTTTGTGGGATTTAACTTGATGTTCACTGTGTCGGTCGTCATCTGTTCCTACACATATAACCGGGCTGCCATCCTCAAGATGTCTTCTACTGCAGGGAGGAAAAAATCCTTCTCCAAGTGTTCCTCCCACATGACAGCAGTCACCATTTTCTGTGGGACCCTCTCTTACATGTACTTACAGCCTCGTTCTAATAATTCCCAGGAGAACATGAAAGTGGCCTCTGTATTTTACGGCATTGTGATTCCCATGTTGAACCCCCTGATCTAAAGTCTGAGAAATAAGGAGGTAAAAGAAGTTCTAAAAGTGATGGGGAAGAAATTCTTCTAGATTGGACCCCAAGGATTAAAATTCAGCCCACCAAAGTATGCAGTAGAGATGTTTGACCATATTTAATGTTTCTGAAATAGGGAACGTGTTCACCTCTTAAACCAATGCTACCTCCTTCAGTAGATAATTTCTTAGAATGTAATAAATATAGTGACATCTCATGGGACTAATTTTTTGGTTATATTATATATATATATATATTTTATATATATTTTGAGAAACATATCACATACTACCCATGACGAAGAACAGTATTGAGCTTATTTCAAATATTAAGGAATATGTGTAGACTTTACAAAATATAGGTATTACAAATATATTGTAGATACGTTCTTAAAGACTGTATTTTGCATATAATCAATATTAAAATTGAAGTTAACTATTTCCTATTCATTTAAACAAGTTCCTCAAATTATCTGTGAAGTGGCTCTTCATATGTTCTGTTTCAATTGTTGTGTAAACCTGAATGCAAAATAAACATACTGCTTGGAAAAGCACCTTATGGCTCAGCCCATTGTACTTCCTACCTACAGCACTTGAAAACACTTACTTCTTATGTGACCTTGTGACTTGTTTTGTCACTAATTACCCTCTTTATTCTGAATCCTCCCTTTTCTTGGGGAAGTAAAGGGAACTTCTAGAAATAGTTTCTATCTCTCCAATAGAGATAGAAAACCTAGAATGTAAATGGATCTAAAATGGCAGTGGTCATTCATTTATGAAAGGTATACCAATCATTTTAAACCAGACAGAAAACTTTAAACTTAGAAATGCAGCGAGAAGTTCAAGAGGTCAAGAGCAGTTTGATTCAGGAAGACAAATTGTTGACAGAAAAAACTTTGGTAGATAGATTGTGGGTAAGTGATGGAAATCCTCACATAAATCTAAAGCTGTCATGCTAGCTAGATGAAAGATCAAGTTTCATATTAAAATAACAGCAGCCAATCTAATGAACTGGCCACAAAATGTACTGTTAAGTAACAGCATAGGGAGAATTGGGCAAGAGAAGAATATTTTTTTTCAAGTACATTATCCTACATAAATTCTAAGAGATGAGTTAAAATTAACCTGAAGTCAATGCAGCATGACCAGAATCTGCCCAGCAAAAGTCTATCTTTAGAAAGAAGAGATCTTGTATCCAGGGCAGATCCATGTGTCTTCAAAGACCAGGACAAGGGACAATAGCTGGAGAATCATGGAAAGTAGACAGAGGATTTCCTGAGACCCTGGAGGAGAAAACTGGAGACTAATGTACAGCATGGTGACTGTAGTTAAAACACAGTGCTATATACTTGAAATTTGCTTAGAGAGTAGATTTTAAGCAGTGTCACTGCAGGAAGGAGAGAAGGAAGGCTAGGAAGGGAGGAGAGGGGAAGGAAGGATAGGAAGGGAGGAGGGGGAAAGGAAGGAAGGAAGGATAGGGAGGGAGGAGGGTGGAAGAAAGAGGAAGGAAGGAAAGGAAAGAAAGAAAACTTTAAATATGTGAGATGATGGATATTTTGAACTTAATTGTTATGATCATTTTACTATGTATATCTATATCAAAATATCAAGTATATACCTTAAGTATCTACAAATGTTATCAGTTATACCTCAAGTAAATTTGGGAGGGAGGTGATCAAGCAAAGAAGAACTTAGTGCACATTGAGAAGTCTAAGTGGCCAAATTGGAAACAGGGCACAAAGTGGAGAGTTGCATAGTACTAGGCATTCAATACCTAAGTGAAAGAAACCCCAAAAGGAAATAAACTGAATGGTAAATGGACAAAAGTAGCAAAAATCCCAGAGTCTTATGTAAGGATGAAACAGTTGATGTGGGTTCTGACACGGGAACAATTAGCAATTGTTAGCACTTGTCGAAGAGAGACATCCCTTCTGGCATTGTGTAGAGTAGCAGTGGTCTGTTACATAATCACATATATTTCATAAATCATCAGCTGCCTTTAAGCTGTTTGGGCCCTGTCAAGACTGAGGCGAGCAGAAAATATAAACTCCTGTGTTGAGTGAACTGGTATTCTGTGCATCCATTCATGTATTTCTTTTTTTTTTTTTTTTTGCAATTTCAAAAATTTACTGGGGGTAGTGTAGAATCACAGGGCACCCACAATTGAATCAGGTACTGACCCTAGCAAGACATTTAGGAAGCACCTAAATCACTAAAGAAATAATAATAATAATAATAATAACTTGTTGACCTGTTTCCAAGGAATCGGAGGGATAGAAGTAGGGCTCGTTCCCAGCCTAGAATAGCAGCCTGGGAGCCAGGGAGAAACAACTGGAAGAGTAGCTAGAGGCTGAGACAGGATGAACGCTAAGCAAATATCCATGAAGCAGAAGCCCAAAGCTCAACCGTTAAGAGGACACCCTCCTAAAAGTGAAATTAGTAAAGAGTAAAAATGAATAAAATTTTGATACACACAACAACTGGGATGAATTTCCAGGGTATTAAGCTAAGTAAAAAAAAAAAAAAAAAAGCCAAACCTCAAAGTTGTACACTGTATAGTTCTAGTTATAGGACACATTTGAAATGACAAAATTATAGAAGTTGAGGATAAATATATGGTTAGCAGGGTTAGGGATGAAGTGAATTAAGGGTTGGGTGAGGTCTAGGGTGTGTTCTAAAAGAACAATACATGGGATCCTTGTTTGCAACTGTTTAGTATCTTGACTGGGGTGGTGACTATGGAAATCAGCATGGATCATAAAAATTTTTAGCAGGGGAGGGATATAGCTCAGTGAAATCCATGCACGAGGTCTTAGTTTCAATCCCCAGTACCTCCACTAAAAAATAAATACATAAAAGAAAAAAATTATAGAACTTATTACAAACACACACACACAAATGAGTTTGGAGGAAACTGGAGAAATCCAAATAAAATCAGTGCAATGCATTAGTGTCGATATCCTGGTTGTGATTTTATACTATAATTTTTTCAAAATTTTACTCTTAGTGGTGTATTAGTTTTCTATTGCTGCTGTAACAAATTACCAAAAAGTTTAGTGGCTTAAAAAACACAGATTTATTATCTTAGAGTTTTGGAAGTCAGAAGTTCCAAATGGGTCTATAGATGAAGTGTTAGCAGGGCTGTATTTCTTTCTGAGTAAACTAGAGGAGAATCCATTTTCTTGATTTCTTTTCAGCTTTTAGAAGCCACCTGTATTCCCTGACTTATATCTTATTTTCTCTTTCTTCAAAGCCAACATCACAGCATCTTCAAATTGCCCTCTGTCACTCTTCTACACCCCTCTTCCAATTTTAGGGACTCTTAGAAAACTCAGAGTATTCTCTTGACCTCAAGGTCAGCTAATTCGCACCCTTCATTCTATCTGCAACCTTAGTTGCTCTTTGCCATGCAGTCTAATGGGTTTACAGATTCCAGGTGTTTGTAGATGAAGATTCTTTGGGAACTGTTACTCTGCCTATCACAGGAGGAGTCTGGGCAAACCGTACAATGGATCTCCATCTGTTATTTCTTACAACTGCACATAAATCTATAATCATCTCAATAATTCAATTGTAAAATATTTCATGAAAATGTTTTTTTAATCTATCCTGTGATTAGCTTCATTATGAACTGGGTGTTCATTATTTTCTCATACACACACGCATCATCTACCAACCTGAGCTTGCCTCTGTGATAGGGGAAGTAAAGGGCCTCCGTCACAGATGTCTTGCTCCTGACAGCTCTTATCTTATCTTTAGGGCTCCCTCTTGCATGCACTTATAGCCTAGATCTACCAACTCTCAAGAGTAGGGAAAACATCCTTATTGTGTGGCATTACGATTCCATGTTAAATCTCCTTATCTACTGACTATGAAATGCAGAAGTAAAAGCTATAAAATCAATAAGGATTAAGTCCTTCTTGCTTGGGCATAAATCTAACACTGAGTGCCAGAGGAATCCAAGTGGGGTGTTCTTCTGCATTAGCTGGTATCACATTGGCCATAGCAAGTCACATGGCCAACCCTGATTCAAAGAATTGGAGTCACTGACTCTACCACTTAGTGAAAGGACCTGCAACATCACATAGAAATGATGTGCCTGCATTGAAGGAAAGAATTTGTGATTTGATTTATAACCTACCAGAACATATTCCTGCCTGGAATAAGTATTTTTTAGCTGACACCCTAATCAGGATATGATTTATACTGCCATAGGTGTGTGCATGACAAAGACTCAAATTTAATCTCTATAAACATAATGATAATTTGTCTTTTGCTCATTATTATGTCCCCAGCATCCATTAATTCAGGAAAATATTGTGTGCTCATTAAGTGCTTACTAAAAGAATGAGCAAACAATACACACAAAAATTTGACCTTGGCCCCACAATGAGAAAAAAATACTAGCTACAGCCCAGTACTGCTAACTTTTCTTATAGCATTTCATGTTTCATCCCAGGTTTTTGTGTCCACCAACTGTCTCTAAGACATTATGATAAAGGCTCAGTTCTTCAACCAAAATTTGAGATCAAGGAATAGCAAAAATGGCTAACTTTGTTAGTCTAGACAAAAATGGAAAAAAAGATGGTATTACATGTAAAAGTTTTGAACAAGAATGACACAGAGAAGAGGATACTTTAAAAAGCTGAAAGACAAATAATCTCTTCACCATCACTAGTCATTGCAAAATATACTGATTTTTCTACCCACTCTCCATTCTCCTCTCATTCCACCCTAAGAAAACCCAATGTTATTTGGAAGATGATGCAGCCAGATAAACAAGTACTTACCTCCTAGCTTCTACTGTAGCTAGAGTGGTACGTGTGATCATTTACGTCCCCGAGATATGGCATTGGGTAAAAATAATGTATGTAGGGGTGTGCAGTGTAGAATTAACCTTATCCAAAGAAAAGTCCCAACTTTGTCTTCACCTACTGGGAGGTGACCTCAAAGACCCTGAAATGCCATCATTAAGAGGAGTGGCTTTGTTTGCCTGGAGGCTTTGGCCACTGGACAGTCAAACAGTGTGATTTATGATCAGGGATTTGGGATGTGCCCTATCAATTCCAAACTCCGGAGGAAATGGGGACTAAAGGTATAACCATGAACCTGATTGAGAACTAAAGATCAGCCACATGAGCAGTGACAGAGAGCCCCAAAAGGAACTGTGGACACTGAAGGTTCAAGTGACCTTCCTGAGTTTGCCACAGTCCATGTGTATAGCCACATGTTGACACACTGGCAGGTAATGTGTCCCTGAGGACAATGAAAGCTTCAAGTTTGGAACCTCACAGACTTTACCATTTACATATGTTTACTGAGGTGGTTATAATTTGTGTCTACTTATTGTAATAAAATTGGACTTGTATGTGTAGTGGTTTCCAGTTGTGTTATTTCAGGCTCTATTTTAAATTATGTACACTGAGTGGTTTCTAAAGAACAGAAATTCTTGGCCATCTGAATTTCTTCTTTGGAAAAACATGTGTTCAGTTTTTCTACCCATGTTTTAATCAGATTGTTTGGGCTTTTTTTTTTTTTTTTTTTTTTGCTGTTGAGTTGTACGAGCTATTTGTATATGCTAGCTGTTCACCCCTTATTGTTCGTGTCATTTGCAAAGACCTTCCCCCATACAGTAGATCATCTTTTCATTTCATTGACAGCATCCTTTGCTGTGCAAAAGCTTTTACGTTTAATCAGGTTCCTTTTGTTTATTTTCCCTTTTGCTTCCTTTGCTAGGAAATAGATCCCCAAAAACTATAATGTTAAATTTAGATTAGCTTTGGATTTCTCTTTTCCAGATTGCCATGTTTTTTTTCTGACTTGGGAGGTAAGATCAATTTTCTAGACCTGAATACAACTTCTTAGACATAGTAAGAATTGCTCAACCTGATTCATAACAGGAAAAAATTTTAAAGCCTTGCTCTATAACAAGGCAACACACACACCCCCCGCCAAAGTCCCTGATGACAGTAACATGATTTAATGTATTTCTCTAGAGAAAACTTAAACATTCTTCAGCTGAAAATACCTATTGAACATTGTTTATTCCAATTCCATTACAGCCCCTGGAAGCTCAATTTCTCAAGGGAGCAAGTATCAATCCCTTAGTCTCCAGCTTTAAACTTTCCAGTTAGAAAGAAACATACAGAGACGTTGGTGGCCATCAGCCTGTACCAGTTGCAGAAAGAAAATCTGGAAGCAACCCCAGTGTAAGTAAAAAAAAAAGCAAACCCTATTTTTCAAAATCAGCCATGCACCCTCCCAGTGTGTGCTGGAAATGGTAGAGCAAATGGGTCAAAGACAAAGTTCTAGTAAGTTTCAGCCAAGACCAGGGGTAATCACTTCATCCCTTGGTGACACAATGGAAATGGAGTGAGGGACCTGAATTGGGCTGAGTGTTGCCTGAGAAGGATGTGAAAAAACAAATGACTGAAAGATTGAATGAATGAATGATATTATATACCTTTAGTGTATTACTTTACTGTGTTATTATGATCAGTTTTGAGTTCCCATTCAGCGCCTGGCCCAGTGCTGGGAATTTTACATAAATCACCTCACCTTAAGTCACATCACTGCAAACCAGACTTCACTCTCCCTCTTACTCTTCTGTTTCAAAATACCTAAGGCTATTTTACAAAGAAAAAGAGATGAAGTTTCTAAGTTTAAAGACTTCCTCTCCCCACTCCCACTCCCAAGGATAACCCATTAGAAGTTTGGTGTGAAATCTTCCTGAGCTTTTTCATGGGTAAGGAAAATGAGAAAAATAGAGAGTTGGGAGTGAAAGTTTTATTTTTAAAGGGTCCACACTCTGTGTATTATTCTGCAGCTTATTCTGCTCATTTGGAAACACAGCATGAGCACCGTCCATAAAACATATGTCAAAGTATATATGTTCCTCATACTTTTTGGTCTCTGTATTGATCCATAATATGAATCTGCTCTGACTTAGTTAACCTATTTCCAAACTTCTGCTATTGTACACAGTGTAACAATGAACATTATCAACTTCTTAGTAATTCTGTGATCCACTTTTTGTAGAGGCTGGAATTGAGAAGAAAGGAAGCTAAATCCTTTGCCTCTAAGAGATGGTGCAACCAGAATTCAAACACAGCCATGCCTATCTCCCTTCTACTGCACAGTGCTGAGTATAAATGAAGCTTGAGAACCTCCAGGGTTCAGTACAGGTTAAGAGGTTCAAAATGCTCGGGCACTTGGCTTGACAGTTTGTGTGTGTGTCCCTTGTACTGGTTTTCCAGAGCTCTTGAAAAATGTCTCCATATGTCATACATTTTATTTTAATACAAAAGGAATAAATTAATATGGTAAATGTCATTATCTCATCAAGATTCTAGTTTAAGTGGACTCATGACCAGTGCTAGCTTCCTCTGACAAGTGCTTCTACACACTGCATGGAAGCTTCCTCGAAAGGGTTGCAGTTAATCTGTTTCATAATAAATGTAACCTAAGGAGGCAGCTCACACATACTTATTGGCCCATGACCATCACTAAATGTTGAAAGAGGAGAATTGTCTCTTATTCCGGCACCACAGATTTACCCCACTCTGTTTATTTCTCAAGATGTTTGAGAGAACCAGATTGTCCACATCCCCACAGGTGGGCAGGTGGGTTTGCTGTACTCCCCACCTCTAAAGGCACCTTCTTATCCCAAACTGACCCTCCAGTCCATGGAGCTACAGCTCTGCCCAGAGTTACCCACATCAGAGTGAGGAGCCCTCCACTGATGTGTCGGGGTGGGGTTTTGTCTTTGTGAGAAACTTCTGTCCTTGCACAGTATTTAAGATGTACAAAAATATATTTAAAAGAATTCAACCATTCATGTAGCCACCATGTAAATTCTGCACCTTACTTTTCACTACTGATTTATTTAATAGTTTATATTTCACTGTATTCAAAGATGCTGCTATGGATCTTCTTGTGTGCATATAAGTATATTTACAGTACACATATTCATACATATATTTACATGTGCATTTAAATGTGTGTACATGTCCTTGTTTATGTGGTCAAAAGTTAATTTAGGATATATCCCTACAGTAAACATTCTGGACCCAGGGACATAAATGTTTAATTTTACTAATGTTTCCAAATTTGTCTCCAACATGAATATGCATATTTATTTCTCAAAAAAAAAAAAGTGAGTCCACATTCTCACCTAAAGTTTGCATTTTAGAGGCTGAGGACTATAAAATTGTATTTCCATGCAATGTTAATGCATTGCCTTATTAGTGAGCTGTGTATATATATAGCCATATTTCTATTGACTATTTAAGATTTTCCTTCTATAATTGTTCTGATTTTGTCTTTTGGGAATTTTTCCCTTGGGGAAATTCATAGAAATTACTTGAACATGCTGGATACTGGTTGCTTGTCTTTTATATGTGTTGCAAACAAATTCACCTGAGTAAATTTCCAGTCAGTATCTAATCTTTTCTTTTTTATAATGTTGGTAATTTTAATTTAAAGTTGAATTTTCAGTGTTTTACATTTTATGCACTTAAGTCTTATTTAAATTTTTTACTTCATAACTAAGTCATATATATTATGCTATGCTTTAATCTTACAACTTTATAATTTAAATTTATTCATTTAGGATTCATAAAATGTAAAGTAGAAATACAACATTACATTTCATACACACAAGCATTTATAGCACAGTAGTTTAATGGGCCATTTTCCATTGTTACACATGCTACTGTTTTCATACTTGAAGCTTCAGTGACTTGTGAGCCTGTTTCTGGTCTTTCTCACAGTTCCATTGATCTGCTTGTCTCTCCTTGCACCAGTACCACACTGTCTCTATTATTGTTGCTTTATAATTAGTTCTGATTTCTGATAGGGCAAATTCTCCCTTTTTATCCACTGAAATTCTGTTAGCTATGTTTAGCTCTTATCTTTTCAATATAAGTTTTATAAGTTTTGAAGGTGTACATGAAATTCTCTCAAGCATTTCACTGAAATTGCATTGATCTTGTAAACTAATATAAGGGGAAACATCACATTGGTACAACATGGTCATGACTGCTGCTGGAGAATACTTTGTCCCTGCTCCTGATGTTTCTCTCCTGTGAGTGGAGCTCAATTTATGTAATCACAGCCACCCTGTCCCCATTTTATTCACTCAGTTCCTAGAAAGGTGGAGGGACTTACCTGATTGTTAAATCTGAGAACAACCTGGTGTGCCCTGCTCTGCCCTCACCCTCAGGAGCAGCCAGGCTGCTGAAGCCCATGGACCCCTGCATTTCAGAGGTGCTTCTCCACAATGTGCAAGAGGGCTGCCCCAGTCACTGCCACCAAGACTGGGTGGATAAGCCTGTTTGCTTATGGTGTTCATTATGAGCAAGCAACTTGACTTACAGAAGTCTATTTCACTTGACTAATGAAGTCTTCCCCCAGGTGTCTAAAGGTGATATAATGGTCTCCATATACACACTATATTTTATTTCTCAACTTGTTCAAATACACAGAAAGGAAGAGAATATCCACTCAATTGGACCCTTCTTTGAAACCCTAGCAACCATTTGTTTAATGTGCTAATGAATTTGATTATTGAATGTGTATTTTTAAAGGGGTTTGCATCTATATTCACAAGTGAAATTGGCTCTAATTTTTTTCTCAAACTTTACTTAATTGGGTGTCAAGTTTACATTTGCCTCATGAAATTAGTTGGGTAATACTTTCTTTGAGACTTAGAAGAAAAGATTATGTAATGCTAGAATTATCTGCTCCATAAGTGTTTGGTAGTAGTTTCTCTAAAATAGTTGGGTCTAGTGACTGTGTGTAAATTTTTAAATAACAAGTCAAATCACATAATTGTTTAAAATATTTAAATATTTTGCTCATACATAGAAAGACAAACACAGACTACAGTAAGTATCCTGTTAGCCTTTTGTAAAAAAAAATAAATAAATATTGAGAAAACACAAACATTTATCAAATTATTTGTATGATATGAAAAGTCATAGTGCCACAAATAACATATGCCAGAAACCCAGCATAAAGTGGAAAAAAAAAGAAGTTTTCTTATTGCTTTTTACTGTCCTGGAGAAACAAGCTAGTGAAAGAAATGATCTTTATTCAATTATTTTTTTCAAAAGAACAAACTGTAAGGCAAAAAAGATAAATTGTTATTTTAAATTTAAAGATTTCATTCTATAAAGGATATCTTAGATAAAATTAGTAGATGGTACAATGTAAGAAAGATTTGTTAAGTCAAAAACTGACAAGAGATTCAAATCTTGGATAAACAAATACCATCTACAATCAACTCAATAAAAACTTTCACCAAAAAATTAACAAACAATTTACAAAACAATAGAATCTCAAAATTCTAAGAACATTAAATAATGATCAAATATATTTGTAATTAAAGGGAAAGGAAACAAATAAAATCGTATATCACCTATTACACCTATTTTCCTGGCTAAAAATTTATTAGAAAAATACCAATATTCACTAGGAAGTGAGGGTATGGGATCCCAATACACAAATAATAGGAGTGTGCACTGGTGCAGCCATTATGGAAAGCAATCTGAAAAAACTTGGTCAAATGAAATATGTGCATACCCTCAGGCTTAAAATATTTGTCTATAGGAAAATACCCTAGAAAATTTTTGACAGTGAGTTCTTTGTAGTGAAGACAAATTGTTGGCAATCTGCTCTCCCTCACTACAAAAGCACATAGGTAAATTATGATGGATGGACACCATAGAGCAGTGCTATGCCATGTGTGGTCCATGGACCAGCACGAGTCCTTGGACTCTCTGCTTTCACTCTATGATGAGACAACTACTGAAAGTGAGGTTGAGAATTTAAACTATCACAAGATTTTGATACCTTTTCAAAATAGCAAAAATATGGAGCACAAGAGATTGTAAATCTTACAAAGAACATTATCATTTACCATTAATACTTTGATAAGCTCTTCTATAAAAGACTCTATATGCCCATGAGTCCATCATGGCACAGAAGAGTTACTAAGCAAGGGAAAAAGATAAAATGAATATATGAAAATAATAGGAATAAGATAATTTAGAACTTCATGGGTATGTCAAGATTTTAAATATAATGATTAGCATTTTGGCAAATTAGGGCTTCTAACTGAAACATACAGTGTATAAAAGAAAGCATAATTAGCAAGGGGTCAAGATGGTGGAGTAGAAGGACACTTTTAGCTCACCCTTTCCCACAAATACACCAATAGTCACGTCCATGGACCCACCCAGACAACCAGAGCACCTGCTGAACTCCAACATAACATCGCACTCTTCAAAAGGCAAAGACACCACAAATCTGGTAGAAGAAAAGGAAAAAAGAAAAAGAAAAACAATGTGGATCTGGTCCTGCAGGGAAAGAGTGGCAAAGGAGGACTAGCGCTCATTTGCTAGGTCTCCCCCTCTCCAATGGAGAGGCCAGCAGGACAGAGAGGGAGCCACCTAGGCTTGGGTCTGTACAGAGCACCCCTTGGCTGACAGAACTAAGTTAAATGGGCACAAAGGGTCCCTGTGACACCCAGCCTGAGATGCGAGCCAGCAGCTGGGGGACAGGCCAGGCTGCCCGAGCCAGGCAGAAGACTGGGGTGGCTGCACAGAGGCATCCCCAGGGGACTGCAAGTTGCTGCATGCCATGGCTGGGAGGGGATACAGAGCAGAACAACCTGGGCCCTCCATAAATTACAAAACAAAAAAAAGGCAAAGCGATACTGCTGATGTGCCCTGTGGGGAGGGTCACAATAGCCTTTGTCTCCTCAGCCCTGCAGCACCATTACTGGTGCTTCTCATGAGAAGAGAGGTGGGGCACAGCCACAGCCACCATATTCTCCTGGGTGCAGTGCCCTGGCGGGTTCAGGGGCTGGACCTAGACCTGAATCTGCACCTGGGGGCTCTGCAACCTCCTAGGCAGGACTGAGATCTGTCTATAGCCTGGGGCAGATAGGATCTTCCTGCCCTGGTACCTCAGAGAACTTGCACCACCAAGGCAAACAAGGAGCAGGGTTTTGGCAAGGAGCAGGGGAGGGGCTGTGCATGGTCTTCCCTGAGCCCACCTACAGAGCACTGAACCCAGGTGGAGCAGGCAGCTGCATAGAGCAGGGCAGCAACTGGCACCTGGAGAGGGCAGGCAGCCACCTGTCTTCCTGGCAGGAGCACAGCACCTCACAATGGTGCTGGGAGGGAGCATGTTCTGCCCGCCTACCTTGCCCAAGCACAGCATCTGACTGCAGCACCAAGAGGGGGAGTGACCTGCCTGCCCACCATGAAGGACTGCAGCACCTGACCCAGTGTTGGGAGGGGGTGTGATCTTTGCTGACAGGCACTAGGAGCAGCACAGATGAGGGCACCAATGGAGGGCCTCTGGAAACAGCAAACTGAGTCTGAGAAAAAGGGCGAAGACAGAAAGACCTATCAATAAAATTATCAAGAGCACATGGTCTCCAGGAAAAGACATCCTTTTTTTTTTAACCTTTTATTTAATCTGTTCTACTTTTTATTACCTTTTTAATCTTTACATTTTAAACAATTCTATATATCTACAGTTTTAATTCCTTTAAAATTTTCTTTTAAAATTTTTTATTATTATTATTTTTAAAAACCACCTCATTTCATTTTTATTTCTCTTGGCTTTGATCTCCTGTTATAGATTATAAACAGGTTTCAATTATTGTTTTTTTTATTTTTTTCTCCTTTTTTTTAATGTTTTAAAAAATGTATCAACTCAATTGCTATTCTGCTTCAACTTGCTCTTCTATTATTGATTATATACTGTTTTTAAACTTTTTTCCTCCCTTCTTTTAAAAATCTCTTTCTTTTTTAAAGTTTTATTCCTGCATAGGCTTTAGATAAATAAATAAATAAACTCCTTAAGGACCACAATACATAACTGATACTCCATAAGCCACAGTGCCAGAGAGATATGAGCAATATGAAGAAGCAGAGGAACCACTCTCAATTAAAAGAACAAGAGAAATCCCCTGAAAGAACAATCAATGAAATATACATCAATAGCCTACTAGATGAAGATTTCAAAAAAGGAGTGATCAGAGTATTGAAGGAGCTAAAAGATATAGTGTTTAGAGATATAAAATATGTCAAAAATGAAATTGAAGCTATAAAGAAGAGGCAGGTAAAATTGGTAAACTCATTTGCTGAGATGAACTCTGATCTAAAGGCTGTACAAAGCAAGCTAGATAATGCAAAGGAACAAATAAGTGACCTAGAAGACAGGATGACAGAAAGCACTCAATCAGAACAGCTGAGAGGAAAACAAATAAAAAACAATGAAAACAATATAAGGGACCTATGGGATAATATAAAAGGGGAAAAAAGAACAAAGGGGATTGAAAAGGTATTTGAAGAAATCATGACTGAAAACTTCCCAAACCTAAAGAAGGAATCAGATATCCAAGTACAGGAAGCACAGAGGGTCCCAAACATGAAGAACTCAAACAGACTCACACCAAGACATATCATAATCAAGATGGCCAGAGTCAAGGATAAAGAAATGATCCTAAAGGTAGCAGGAGAAAAGCAAAGAGTGAGTTACAAAGGAACCCCCATAAGGCTCTCAGCTGATTTCTCTACACAAACACTACAGGCCAGAAGGGAGTGGCAAGATATAGTCACAGCCCTGAATGAAAAAAAGATGCAGCCTAGGATAGTTTATCCAGCAAGGCTATCCTTTAGGATAGAAGGAGAGATAAATAATTTCACAGACAAGAAAAATCTACAAGAGTTTAGCAACACTAAACCCATGCTAAAAGAAATATTGACAAGTCTACTGTAAATAGAAAAGAAGCAGGATGCTACAGAAATGAGAAATCCATAACTGGAAAGGTGATGACTACCATGAATTCCAAATAGAATAAACACAAAATTCTAGAAGAAGACATCTAAATCATTAAGAGTGGGAGAGGGAAGCAAGAAAATATAGAGTAATTTTGCTTTTTTAAATTTTTTGTTGTCAGTAGGATGAGTTTGAGATTATATTACTATCTGTTTAATAAAAACAGTTATAGTAATGGGTTAATAGACACACAAAAAGAGAAACCACAAGCCAAAAACTTACATATGAGTCACAAAAACTAAATAAAGTCCAAGATAATACAAAGGAAAATTACCAAACCACAAAAGGAAGAAGAAAGGAACAGAGAGGAAATACCAAGTCAACTGCAAAAATAAGTTCAAAATGGCAATAAACACACATCTATCATTAATTACTGTAAATGTTAATGGACTAAAAGCTCCAGTCAAAAGACATAGAGTGGTAGACTGGATAATAAAGCAAGAATATTCAATATGCTGCATACAAGAGACCCACTTTAGGGAGAAGGACACATACAGATTGAGAGTGAAAGGATGGAAAAGGATATTCCATGCAAATGGAAAAGCCAAAAAAGCAGGTGTTGCAGTATTGATTTCAGACAAAATGGACTTTAAAAGAAAGGCCATAAAGAAAGAAGGACATTTTATAATGATTAAAGAAGTAATACAGATGAGGATATTATACTCATTAATATATATGCACCCAGTATAGGAGCACCTAAGTTCATAAAAAAAAATACTAACAGAGATAAAAGGGGAAATTGATGGGATTACAATCATTGTTGGAGATTTTAACACCACATTGACATCACTAGACAGCTCTTCCAGACAGAAACTAAATAAGGCAACAGAGAAATTAAATGACACAATAGAAAAATTAGAGTTGGTGTATATTTTCAGAGCATCTCAGCTCCCAAAAATAGGATATACATTCTTTTCAAGTGCACATGGAACATTTTCTAGGATTGATCATGTACTTGGGCACAAAAGAAGCCTCAACAATTTTAAGAAGCTAGAAATTATTTCAAGCATCTTTACTGACCACAATGCCACAAAAGTAGAAATCAACTACAGAGAAATGAAGGAGAAAAAAAGGAAAGCATGGAGATTAAACAACATGCTATTAAAAAGTCCAATGGTTCAGTGAGGAAATCAAAGTTGAAATTAAAAAAATAACTTGAGAAAATGAAAATGAAAACACAACCACACAAAATTTGTGGGCCACAGCAAAGGCAATGCTAAGAGGGAAGTTTATAGTGATATAGGCCATCCTCAAAAAAGAAGAACAATCTCAAATAAACAATCTAACCCAACAGCTAAAAGAACTAGAAAAAGAAGAGCAAAAAAACCCCCAAAAGTCAGAAGAAGGAAGGAAATAATAAAGATCAGGGAGGAAATAAATAAAACAGAGATTAAAAAACAATAGAAAAATCAATCAAACCAAAAGCTGTTTTTTTGAAACAGTAAATAAAACTGACAAACCTCTGGACAAACTCACAAAGAAGAAAAAAGAGGGAGCACAAATAAGCAAAATAAGAAAGGAAAATGAAGAAATTACAACAAATAACATAGAAACATAGAAATACAAAATATCATATGAGAATATTATGAAAAACTATATCGGACCAAAATGGATAACCTAGAGGACATGGACAAATTTCTAGAAACATACAGTCCACCAAGACTGATTCAAGAAGAAACTGACCACTTAAACAAACCAATCACTAGAAATGAAGTTGAATTAGCAATAAAAAGCCTCACTACAAATAAAAGTCCAGAACCAGACAGCTTTACTGGAGAATTCTACCAAACATACAAAGAAGAACTCATACCAGTCCTTCTCAAACTCTTCCAGAAGATTGAAAAGGATGCAATACTCCCAAACTCATTCTATGAAGCCACCATCACCCTGATACCAAAACCAGGCAAAGACACCACCAAAAAAAGAGAATTATAGGCCAATATCACTGATGAACATAGATGCCAAAATCCTCACCAAAATATTAGCAAATAGAATCCAACAACACATAAAAAAGATTATACATCATGACCAAGTGGGGTTCATCCCAGGGACACAAGGGTGGTTCAACATACGCAAATCAATCAATGTAATGCATCACATCAACAAGAGAAAGAACAAAACCACATGATCATCTCAATCGATGCAGAAAAAGCATTTGATAAAAGTCAACACCCACTTATGATTAAAAACTCTCACCAAAATGGGTATAAAGGGAACATATCTCAACATCATAAAAGCTATATATGACAAACCTACAGCCAGCATAGTACTCAATGGTGAAAAACTCAAAAGCTTCCCACTAAAATCTGGGACAAGACAAGGATGCCCACTATCACCACTGCTATTCAACATAGTCTTGGAAGTCCTAGCCACAACAATCAGGGAAGAGAGAGAAATAAAAGGGATCCAAATTGGAAAACTAGAGGTGAAAGTGTCACCATATGCCAATGACATGTTACTATATCTAGAAAACCCTAAAAGCTCCACACAAAAACTACTAGAGCTGATTGAAGAATTCAGCAAGGTAGCAGATTACAAGATTAAAGTTCAAAAATCAGTTGCATTTCTTTACACTAACAGTGAATCAACAGAAAAAGAAAGTAAAGAAACAATCCCTTGTAAAATAGCACCCAAAGTAATAAAACACCTAGAAATAAATCTAACCAAGGAGGTGAAAGACTTATACATGGAAAACTATAAAACACTGATTAAAGAAATTAAAGAAGACTTAAAAAAATGGAGACATATCCCATGCTTCTAGATTGGAAGAATCAATATTGTTAAAATGGTCATACTGCCCAAGACAATCTACAGATTTAATGCAATCCCTATCAAATTACCCAGGACATATTTCACAGAACTAGAACAAATCATAATGAAATTTATATGGAACCACAAAAAACCTAGAATTGCCAAAACATTACTGAAGAAAAAGAAAGAGGCTGGAGGAATAACTCTCCCAGACTTCATACAATACTATAGAGCTACGGTAATCAAAGCAGCATGGTACTGGTACAAAAACAGACATATGGCCTAATGGAACAGAATAGAGAGCCCAGAAATGAACCCACAAACTTTTGGTCAACTAATCTTCGACAAAGGAGGCAAGAATACACAATGGAATAAAGACAGTCTCTTCAGCAAATGGTGTTGGGAAAACTGAACAGCAGCATGTAAATCAATGAAGCCAGAACACTCCCTTACACCATACACAAAAATAAACTCAAAATGGATCAAAGACTTAAACATAAGACAAGATACAATAAACCTCCTAGAGGAAAATATAGGTAAAACATTATCTGACATACATCTCAAAAATGTTCTCCTAGAACAGTCTACTCTAGCAATAGAAATAAAAGCAAGAATAAACAAATGGGACCTAATGAAACTTACAAGCTTCTGCACAGCAAAGGAAACCATAAGTAAAACAAAACGACAACCTACGAAATGGGAGAAAATTTTTGCAAATGAAACTGACAAAGGCTTGATCTCCAGAATATATAAGCAGTCCATATGACTTAATAAGAAAAAAGCAAACAACCCAATCCAAAAATGGGCAGAAGACCTAAACAAGCAATTTTCCGAAGAAGAAATACAAATGATTAATAGTCACATGAAAAAATACTCAATATCACTAATTATCAGAGAAATGCAAATCAAAACTAGAAGGAGGTATCACCTCACACCAGTCAGAATGGCCATCATTCAAAAGTCCACAAATGACAAATGCTGGAGA
The DNA here is from genome assembly GCF_036321535.1 of Camelus dromedarius. Taxonomy (NCBI): domain Eukaryota; kingdom Metazoa; phylum Chordata; class Mammalia; order Artiodactyla; family Camelidae; genus Camelus; species Camelus dromedarius. The sequence goes on along the minus strand of NC_087470.1, from coordinate 8,723,691 downwards.
GGCTGTAGAGAAAAGGGAACCCTCCTACACTGCTGGTGGGAATGCAGTTTGGTGCAGCCACTGTGGAAAACAGTATGGAGATTCCTCAAAAGCTAGGAATAGACTTACCATATGACCCAGTAACACTGATCCTGGGCATATATCCAGAAGGAACCCTACTTCAGGATGACACCTACACCCCAATGTTCTTAGCAGCACTATTTACAATAGCCAAGACATGGAAACAGCCTAAATGTCCATCAACAGATGACTGGATTAAGAAGTTGTGGTATGTTTATTCAATGGAATACTATTCAGCCATAAAACCCAACAACATAATGCCATTTGCAGCAACATAGTTATTCATGGAGAATGTCATTCTAAATGAAGTAAGCCAGAAAAAGAAAAAAAAAATACCATATGAGATCTCTCATATGTGGAATCTTAAAAAAGAAAAAAAAGAAGAAGAAGAACATAAATGCAAAACATAAAGACTCATAGATATAGAATACAAACTTGTGGTTGCCTAGGAGGGAGGCGAAAAGGGATAGACTGTGAGTTCAAAATTTGTAGGTATTGATAGGCATATGTAGAATCGATAAACAAGACTATACTGATTAGCACAGGGAAATATATACAAGATCTTGTGGTAGCTCACAGCGAGAAATATGTGACAATGAATATATGTACGTTCACATATAACTGTAAAATTGTGCTCTACACTGGAATTTGACACAACATTGTAAAATGACTATAACTCAATAAAAATGTTTTAAAAAATTAAATAAAAAGAAAATACAATAATAATGATTATAAAAATAGGAACCATATGAAATGGTGCAAGTGAAAAATAAATCTCCTTTCAAAATATTTCTAAACAATCTAAGAAGAAAAGAATGATAAATTTGACCATAGTAAGAACTTTTGTTCAACAAAAACACCTGAAAGAAAGTAAAAAGGCAAGTTACAAAAAGAGTTGAGAAAGTATTCATATAAAATTGGGATGATTTATGCCTTGAAAGCTTAGTAAAACATCCTGTAAAACAAAACCAAACCAAGCTTCTTTTTAATCGCTTTCAGTGCTTCCCAGAGTTCTTACCTACAGGTGTTGTAAAGCCTCTTTCTTAAGGTGTTTCAAGTATCAATCTTTGCACATACAAGCATATTTACATATGTGTATGTGGATGTATGCCTGCATGTAGACACTTACATTTTACTAATCAACATCTTGAGCATCTTTCCATACCAGTCTATATAGATCTAACTCATGCTCAGTTATTTGTATAATATGTGATGTTCCCTTATAATATTCCTGAAGTAATGTACCCAGTACTTTTCATGTCATTTCAGTCTTTTTCTATGATACATAATTCTGCAATAAGTATATATCTTCTCAAGTATGTGTTCCTAGAAATGTCAGTTGCTATAAGCAGAACTTTTGGGTCAACAGGGAATATGTATTTAAATGTTGATATTCATAGTTATTTCCAAAATGCCATTCATGAAGTTGTACCTACAATTCTGCCCATAGTCTGAGACTATCAGCTTGTCCACATTCTCAACAACCAGTGAATATTTTTTGGTATATGACAATATGGTTCATTAAAGAAATTATAATTCATTTTCAAACTTTAATTGAATTCCCTAAATATAATTGATTTAAGCATCTTTTCACAGGTATAAAGTTATATATATTTTTCTTTGAATTGTCTATTAATTTTTAACCTATTTTCTTTGACTTCTAAGTCTTTTCCATTCTTATTTTTATGAGGAATTATATACTAAGAAAATAATCTTTTTTAAGCCATTGTTTATGTACTTAATTTCTGGCCTGTGATTTGATTTTGACTTATGCTATTAGGAATTGGTTTTTTTTTTTTTTTTTTTTGGCTATGTAGTTTTTTTGTTATTCTTCTAGCCCAGTTTATGAATACTGATTTTTTTTGCATCAACCTTAAAAGATTTTTCACTCTAACCATAATATTCTACATTTTAAGAAGTTAATATTTATAGCACTTATGCAGTTTTATATTTTACATGAAATTTTTGACTCATCAAAAACTTGGTACATAAGGTATTTATTTTCATACATAGTTAAAGAGGATTGTGTTTTATTGTTTTCTAAATGACCTTTTTTTGTAGTTGCTTAATTATCTTTCACCACTAATTTGAAATCCTCATTTTACTGTATTCTAAATTTCCATAAATATTTGAATGCACTTCAGGACTCAGTTCCATTGGTCTTTTCAGTCATGTACCATTTAATTTATGATATAGTTGCAATTCATCTATAATACATTTAGAATAATAAGCCTAACACTCCCTCACTACTCTTCTTTTCCCACATTATGTCTGCTCTTGCAAATTTAGGACAAATTAAATTTATAATAAGCTAGGCTAGTCACAAAAATTTCTGTTATTTTTCAATGCATTTTGATTTAAGATGACTAATTTAGGAAGGGTTTATATCTTTAGAGATTTGAGAATTCCTCTCCATGAAGAGAGTTAGGTGTTTTCATTTAGTCCTTTGTACACTCTTTGGTAATGCTTTACACGTTGTTTGTGTGTTACTTGTTCGTCATAGATAGTGGCTGTTCTTCTTCCCTGACCCCATCAAGATCCTGACACTCTTACTGTAAGGAAAACCATCTTTTAGGAAGTGCATAACTTAAAACTTTGCTGAACATCTTTTGGTGCTGCTGAGATCATTCTGCTGATGGGTATGACCTATGACTTCTATGTGTCCATCTGTACTACCTGACCACCAAAAGCTGATAGAGATGTGGTCATCTCTGGGAGTCACCTGGGCTGGAGACTTATCCATCCAGCAGTTTAAATCCTTTTCACAGTCTGGCGCCCTTTTTTGGCTCCAGTGACATAGATCACTTTGTTTGTGACATGAACTCTGTTGAAACTTATCAACATGGACAGTTATATTTTTAGTCTCTTTGTTGCTACCAACAAAAGGGTCATCTTCCTGTTAAACTTACTCCTTTTGGTGGTCTCCTATATCATGACCCTATACACTTTGAAATCTCATAGCTTGGATGGTAGGTGCAAAGTACTCTCCACCTGAGTCTCTCACATCGCTCTGGTCATTTTATTCTTTGTACCTTGCGCATGTATGTATCTGCCTCAAATTATTACTTTTTCAATTAATTAAGCCATGGCTATATTTTATACTGTGCTAAATTTTGTGTTAAACTCTATTATACCCTCAGAAATGCAGAGGTTAAAAATGCTATGGAGAAGTTCTGAGTCAAAAGATGACTTCATCAGGGAAATAATGAAAACAACGTAAAATAGATTTATCCCTCAAATGGTTACAAGTTAAAGAAGACAATTCCTAATTTTCAGGGCCAAAGGCACACTATTTGTCAAAGGTATGTGGATGTTGGCATTAGGCAATCTGAGGAGATCTTAACAGGAATTCATACTTATAAAAATAGCCTATTTAGATGTATTTATTGCCAATTTGGTGGTCGAATGTTAAAGTACTGTCAGAACCAGTTTGGTTTCTTGTTAAAATGCAATTGTTCACTACCTATGAAATTGCAAAGCAAAATAAGGCATTTTGGGAAAATAAGAATTTTAAGGTATTTATTTTCCAATTTCTCTTTTGATACTTTCTAATACTCTGGCACATCTTGTCTGGTTCTCTAATTTTCTATTTCTTCCTCCAAAAGAGAAAGTCTACCATGTTTTTTCCTGTATTATTTGTGGAAAACTTATTGTTATTATAATCTTAAACAGATATTTGAATTAAAAACCTCTTTTTCCAGTTTTGCTTTGTTGATTGGGATTTTATGTATCATATATACATTGCTGAGGAATACGTGATAAAATTTAGTACACTATGATGGTAAAGAACATAATGTTTGAAAAGATAATTCTGAGTTCAAATCTTAGCTTTGCCACTTACAATGTAAACTTTGGCAAAGGATCTATTTATGAGATGGATGTTTTCCTTACCTAAAAATATTGCTTGTCTTACTTTGCTTACTCTAATCTTATAAGAGCACTAAGTGAAAGACCCATAGTGCTCTGCAGAGTTCATATCTTGTCCACCTCTTTGACCTCAGACTGTTCTATCCACTCCCTTTCCTATTTCCCTTGAGGCACAATGACCTTTCAGTGTCTTGAACTTGCTGAGCTCTTTCCAATGTTGGAGCTTAACACATGTAACAGAGCTGCTTTTCGTCTTTTTTTTTTTTTAACATTTTTTATTGAGTTATAATCATTTTACAACTTGTCAAATTCCAGTGTAGAGCACAAGTTTTCAGTTATACATGTACATATATATATTCATTGTCACATTTTTTTCTCTGTGAACTACCATTAAGATCTTGTATATATTTCCCTGTGCTATACAGTATAATCTGATTTATCTATTCTACAGCTTTTCATCTTTTGAATCTCAGGTAAAATGTTACCTTTTCTAAAGACCTTTTCTGACTACCTTATTATCTGCTATAGACACTTTCTCTTATTTTCTGTCATTATGCCCTGTTTTTTGTTTTATTAGCATGATCACAGATTATAGTTATCTTATTAAGTTGTTCACTTTTTAAATGTCTGACTGTATTATAGGGTCAATGCAGGCAACACCTTTTTCCTGATTTTTTTTTCTGTTTAATAACTGCTCTATTCTCCAGCTTACAGCATAGAGCCTGATAAACAAGTAGGCCCTCAGTAAAGATTTTAACAAATAATAATTTGGATAAATAATGCTTTTGAATCTAAACTGGAGATGAAAATTTAACATCCCCAGCCCCACACTTACAGGCAGAAAACATTATGTATTGGATCAAAAGAAAGAATCTTCCCATGGCTAAGTGAGGAAATAAGTGATAAATTCATTTTTCTTGGAACAAAATGACAAGGCTAAAATTTTATTCTCTACTGACTAAAGTTCCTTAATGGTTCTGAGGCTATATTTTTCTCCTTGTCACATCTTCCTGACCCCAATTATGTAATTGGCCTAAAAGTATATTTACATAGAGATGTTCTTTTAAGAACTGACAGAAAATCACAATGAATATAATTAAGTCTTGGACAAATCAGTCTTGGATACAGTCCAACTGCATGACTTGATATATCTGGTTAGAAGGTGTAAGATGTCCTATGATCTTTGCCTCTACTGGGGAGAAGTTGCTATCCTTTTTAGAACTGTTTTAACTTTTACAGTAGTTGCAATAATTAGATGAAGAATGCCTTCCCAATATCTCAGTATGATTAGTTTTGTTGTACTAAAACAATAGAATGAGATAGCCAAAAAAAAACTGCAGAGTAATTTTGCTTATTTAAGTTAGTAGAGGTTAGTTACTTGAGACCTATTTCCCTTTTAAAGTAGTTACTAACTTCTTATGTGACATAGGTTTGTTTGTCTTGTTGATAAATTACTCAACATGAAAACATTTTGTTTTTCTGTCTGCATCATGTAATTCCTTTAAAATAGATCTACAATGCAAGTAATAATAATTTTTTATAATATTTAGAAGACTCTACAAAGAAAATGGACAGACATAGTTATGTGAAATCAAATATCTTTAAGGAATAATGTAGCTTTTTGTCCTTGGATTGAAGAGATATTTCCAGGTCCTTATGAGGTAGTTAAAAAGGCCCCTTGCTGATCGTGAACAAGACTCCAAAAGGTAAATTTGTAACAGTTGATAGTGGAAGCCAGGCTTTTGAATTGTGTAAATTATTGTATTATGTAGGAAATTACAAACTTGAATTTATAAGAACTGAAGAGTTGAAAAACTTTTTCTGGGATCACAGGAGTTTTGAAGTCAACCATTGTGTAATTCCATTTCTCTCACTGAAAAATATATGACTTTGAGTTAAATATTCTGAGCTTGTTTCTTCAACTAAAAATATGAGAATAACAATACTTGTTACAGCAAAGATTAATGTTACACATTAAATGTGATTTTATTAATATATGTATGTTTATAATTGTACATACATATATATGGATATATGTGTATATAAAAACTTCTATGTAAGCATGGATATAGCATCTGATACATAGTTTTGCATAAAAATGATAGGTATTCCTCAGTATTAACATTTCCTTTCATTAAACTATTTTGTACCATGTAATCAATTGGAGAACACCCAGGAAGGCATAGGTTTATTGTGGAAATTTTTAAATTTATTTTAATAAATATTAAATTGATATCTGTTTGAAAGTGTCAATTAGGTAGTTGTATACACAGATCAATTCATAAGTGGTTCTCTCCACTTTGAATATATAAATTACCTTAAGTGATTCTTCACCTAAATATCACACTTGTGTGACTTTATGCATGTGCATCTTTTCATAGAATTCCCTTTTCCTCCACTCTTGTTCTCTCCTCCTTTAAAACTCAGCTAAAGTATCACTTTCCTTGGGAGGAATTTACAGATCCAGAATTGATTTAGATGATCTGGAATTGTGAACCCTTACCCACACGAGTATATTTATAGGGACACTTTAAATAAAATTGGTCTGTGTACTCTGACACCTCATTATATATCAAATCACTGAGAATAGTGAACCATATCTTGTTCAGCTTGGTGATCCTGTCTATGGCAGGCTTGACTCAGATGGATTCTCCATGTGCATTTTTGATTGAATGAATAAAAAAGGTAAAGCTTATAATACATGTAAAGGTTATTATTTTTTTTTATTTGATTTGATTTATAGGTAAACTGTTCCTAATATCTGAAGTCAACACCTATAAGGAATAGATGGAACCAAGGAACAATGTGACTCACTTTGTCCTTTCTGGGCCTCACACAGAATCCAAAGGAACAGAAAGTCCTTTTTATTATGTTCTTGCTCTTCTACATTTTCACCACGGGGGGCAACTTGCTCATTGTGGTGACTGTAACTGTCAGTAAGACTCTGAATTCACCAATGAATTTTTTTCTTGCTAGCTTATCATTTATGGACATCACTTATTCCTCATCTATTTCTCCCAAACTGATTTTGAGCTTGTTCTTTTGGGAGAATACCATGTCCTTCCAATCTTGTATCACACAGCTCTTTACAGAGCACTTTTCGGTGGGTCAGAGATCTCCCTTCTGTTGGTGATGGCCTATGACCGCTACGTGGCCATCTGTAAGCCCTTGCATTATTTGGTTATCATGAGGCAAAGAGTGTGTGTTGTGCTGCTGGTGGTGTCCTGGGTTGGAGGTTTTATGCACTCAGTAATTCAACTTAGCACTATTTATGGGCTCCCATTCTGTGGTCCCAATGTTATTGATCACTTTATGTGTGATATGTTCCCCTTGTTGAAACTCATTTGTACTGACACCTCTATCACTGGCCTTTTAGTGGCAGTGAATGGAGGACTGATCTGCACTACTGTGCTTCTGCTCTTACTCATCTCCTATGGAGCTATCTTGCACTCTCTAAAGAACCTGAGTCAGGAAGGGAGAAGGAAAGCCCTCCAGACCTGTGTTTCCCACATCACTGTGGTTGTCTGCTCCTTTGTCCCTTGTGTTTTCATGTATGCAAGACCTGCTAAGACCTTTCCGATTGACAAATCTTTGCGTATGTTTTATATAGTCATCACCCCCATGCTGAACCCGCTAATCTACACTCTGAGAAATTCAGAGATGACTAATGCCATGAAGAAGCTTGAAGAGGAAACATTCATTGTATCTCGTAGTAAATAAGTGCATCATCCACCATGAAGGCAGTCATATGACGTCAGGGTCCACTGTCTTGGAATTCAGGAGTCTAAAATCTGATGCTGACTTCCTTTTCTTCAAAGAATTTATGATAATTATAACTAAAGAATACATCTATGTAATTAAAAAATACAACTACACAATTATGCTGTTAGTAAGTTTCCTTTGCTGGTAGAATGTAAGGTCTATAATGCCATTTTTATCACTTCACCTGGAAAGATGTAATTCCTATATTGTGATGAGTCAACAATACGTAACTAATTAGTGGGAAAATTTTTATACAATTACACTGGTTTTTAATTAATTTATGCATTGTTTTTGCTTTTTTATGAGACTGATTCTTGTCATTTAATTCTTTTAAAAATAATATTTAAAATATTTAATGATATGTAGGCTGTCTTTTTTTATAAGTTTTCAGTTGCATTATACACAAAAATTTTAGTATAATTCTAATTTTAAAAAATTAAAGTGTATTAGATAATAATAAAGAGCAAAATAAAAACCATACAAAATGGGATAAAGTGTAGAATAGATTTCTTATTTATGTCTCAGCATAGTCTCCAGTCCTCTTTACCAGAGGGAATCACTTAATCTGTTTCTTAAAATTCATCAGGTAATAATCTATATAAATACAATTGTATCTAAGTATATGTGTGTGTTTTTTCTGTGTATGTAAACTTTTTTTTTAGTATGCAATTTTAAAATGTATTTACATATCAGTCCATTTAGATCTAATTCTTACTTTTTCTCATACTGTACAATACTCCCTTATAAATATATACTAAAACTAATGCATCCATTTCTTTTCATGTTGTTCTTGAATTTTTTTGTGACAAGTTATTTTGTAAGCCTGTGGCTCCAATGTCATAGAACATTCATGTGAGATTTTAACCCTTTATTGAAACTGTCTGCATGGACACATACACTAGGACTCTATATTGCTGCCAATAGTGGGTTCATCTCCCCAGTTTTTTCCTCATGATGGTCTTCTATGTGTTCATCTTGTGCTCCCTAAGGACCTGTAGCTTGTAGGGAGGCGCAAAGCCCTCTTCACCTGTGTCTCTCACATCACTGTGGTCATCTTAGTCTTTGTGCCCTGATTATTTATACATTTGCACCAAACTACCACCTTCTTCACTGGTAAAGCTGTGGCTACATTTTATATCATGATAACTCCTTTGCTAAACTTAAACCTACATACAAAATTTGGAGGTGAAAAATGCTACCCAGAAGTTCTGGAGTGAAACAGTGACTTCAGGAAATAATCAAACCAATATAAAATGACTTTATCTTTTAAATCGAGAAGAGAAGACAGTTTTATGGTTTGGGGCCAGCTGAACACTGCTTATCAAAAGTATGTTGGTGTTGACATCTAGGCCTTGAGGAAGGTCCAGGTAGGGAATTATCTACCATTATAAAATTTTTATTTAGATTTATGTATTGCTCAATTGGTTGTTTAATTTACTGTCAGAATTAGTCAGGTTCTTGTAAAATGCAGAAAGATTCTCAGGATACAGTTCTAGAGATTTTAATGTAGTAGTTTTGCTATTGGATTGACGTATTTACCTCTCAAACAAATTACCCTGGTATAGCTGAAGTAAATGACCTTTGGGCTATCATGTTATAGTTTATGTTCACATCATAAACCAATTAATGAGGTCACTTTAGTTCTTAAATTTATTTTAAAAATTGTGGTTAAATGTACATAACAAAATTTATCATTTCAAAATGTATAGTTCAGTGACATTAAGTTAATTCACATTATTATACAAACATCACCTCCGGAACTTTTCCAGCTTCCCAAGTGGAAACTCCACACCCAATAAATAAAAATTCCCCATTTCCACTCACTGAGCCCCAGGCAACCCCTATTCTACTTTCTGTCTAGAATTTGACTATTTTAAGTGCCTCATGTAAGTGGATCTATATATTTGGTTTTTTGTGACTGCCTTTTCCCACTTAGTATAATGTCCTTTCCCCATTAAATGCTCTTGGCACACTCCTTGAAAATTATCAAACACATATACAAAGGTTTATTTTATTCCATTAGTCTGCAAGTCCATCTTTATTTCAATACCGGTTCTGTGATTACCATAGCTTTGTAGAATGTTTTAGAATCAGGAAGTATGAGACCTCCAATTTCTTTGTTTTCAAATATTGTTTTGGCAATTTGGAGTCCCCCCAAGATTCCATATGAATTTTAGCATGGATTTTTCTATTTCTGCAAAAACAATTTTTGGGATTTTGATAGGGATTGCATTGAGTCTGTAGATTACTTGAGGTAGTATTAACATCTTAATAATACTATATATTCCAGCTCATATATGTCTCTCCCAATATGTGTGTGCTCTATAGCATCTTTCAGCAAAATTTTGCAATTTTCAATGTTCAAGACTTTTATCTCCTTGTTTAAGTTTATTCTTAACTATATTACTCTTTTTGATGCTATTTGTAAGTGGAATCACTTTCTTAATTTCTCCTTGGGTTGTTCATAACAGTATAGAAATTCAACATCATTTCATGGGAAAACCTCTCAATAAATTGGGTGTAGAAGAAAAGCACCTCAACATAGCAAAGGCCATATATGGCAGATCCACAGTGCACACCATCCTCAACATTGAAAGGTGGAAAACTTTCCCATTAACACCTGGAAAAGACAAGAGTGCACACTCTCTGCAGTAAAATTCAAAAATTCCTAAGAAAAATTTTTGAGTTTTCTGTGTGTAAATCATGCCATCTCTGAAGAGATATAATTTTTACTTAACTTTACTGTCTGTAACAGTGCTTCAATGGTAGCCACTTCCTATCCATTGGATCTCAGCTTAATCATCACCTTTTAAGAAACATCATCCCTGATTACATTATCCATGGTAGAAGTCTCCCTCTTATTTCTCTCACAGTACCCTATTTGTTGTTTTATAAGGAGTGAATAAGACTATAATTACTTTATTAAATCATCTCCTTCTTTGTTGTTTGACTTTGCATATAAGAATATAAGATCATATAGGGAAGACCTTTTATAAGATCCCCCCCTCCAGTTTTATTAATCATTGTGTCCTCACTCATGGGACAGTTGCTGGCATAAAACAGGTGCCCTGAATTTTTTAAAAAAACAATTAATAGTAGGATAAATAATTATTACATTTAAATTGATGATACGATTTTTATATGTCTAACCAAACTTTTACTGATTTAATTGAGTACTAAATAAAAAGAAGGAAAATCTTGCTATGACAGGTGAGGAAATACAGAATAAGTAAGTTCACTGGAAGGAAATGACTGGGTTGAAATTTTATTCTTGATTGGCAGTAGTCTCATAAGGGCTTTAAAGCTATTTTTTTCCTCCATGTTATGTCTTTCTGACCCTGATTACTTGATTTGATCTAGTAATAGCTTTACATATAGATGTTCTTTTAAAATTTTGTTGAAAATCCCAGTGAATTAATTAAGCAAGAATCGGATTTGGACAGTTCCAATTCTGAGACTCAATGATAAATGTGGTTAGAAAGGATAAAATGTCTCATGATCTTCACCTCTATCTGGAAGAAGACAGTATCCACTTAGTAACTGACACAATTTTTTTAGAAGTTCCTTTCTTAAAGTATGACATAAAATAAATCACAGGAATGTCTTTCAAAAATACCAAGTCAACTACTTTAGCCATGTTAACCTGAAGGTGTGAGAAGGGTTATACAATCAAATGTTATTTTTCTTTTTGAAATTCACAGGAAAGAAGCTACTTGTGAAACATTTCCCCAGGAAATGGCTAGTTGCTCTCTTTCTATGTAAATATAGGATTTGCTGGTCTTTTTGATAAATTTCCTAACAATATAAACTTGCTTCTCTGTGCACAACATGGAATTCTTTTTAAATAATCTATTGTGCATGTAAAAATGACCTTCCAGTTAATCAGAAGACTCTATCAAGAAAAAAGACAGCCAGACAAATGAAATAAAATATATCCCCAAGTCATAATGTAACCTTTCCCCCTCTGTTAGCAATGAAAGAATTCCAGGGAGGGCCACATACTGAGTTAAAACCTTCAGATTGTGAACAAGTCTGTATGAGGTAAGTCTAACAGTAAATAGCGGGAACCAGGCTCACTATTGTGTGACCTTCTTCATTATGTAAAAAATAAAATTATTTTGAAATAAATCAAACTTAGTTTCCAATTGTAGATTGATCACTTAAAAATGGGTGGCCTTGGGAAAATTAATCAGATGTTCTGAGCCTTAGTTTCTTCAGTTATGAAATGGGTATTACATTTCTTGTTACTGTGAATACTAAATTGATACATTAAATCATGTGTGTGTGTGTGTGACTGGAATATACTGTAGGAGTTTTGAACAACAAAGTTTTGTCATCAGAATAAAATTATAAGGGACAATTTGGGCTGCTTCAGGAGAAGCAGTTTTTGGAGGCCAGAATAAAAGTGGAGGCAGGAGATTATTGCAGTTGGACCAGGAAGGAACTAATGGGTAGAGAGTGATCAAATTTGTGATATATTTCAAAAGTAGAGATAATAAGATGTGTTTAAGTTGTATGAGAGTTACAACAGTGAAGAACACTGTGAAATTTTTTGTAAAAACATAACATAGAAAATGATACCATTTAATGAGATGAATAGGGAATATCTATTAAATTTTAGGTATAGGAAATGTTTATGTTTATTATGGGCATTTAAAAGTTAGTTTTATAAAAGCTAAATTTCAATTCAGTTGGATGTCCAAAATTAGAGATGTTGCATGTACAGGTTTGAAAATTAGGGGAGAGATAAATCCTGGAGACACAAACTTGGACTGCTGCAGTATTTATTGTTCAGAAAAAGAGAAATATCCACCTAGAGACCCTAAAGAAGTATCACCGAGGTTTGACACAATTCAGGACAGATAACATCTATTTATGGTTAGATCTACTCATACTGATAATGTAAATCACCTTAAGTGAGTCTCAGGTATTATACTTTTGTGACTTTATAAGGCGTGTAACTTTTCATGGAACTCCTTTCCCATCTTTTCTTGTTCTTTCACTTAAAAAAAAAAAAACTCAGCTAAATCATTGCTTTTCATAGGAAGCCTTCTCTGATTCCAATTTGATTGACATATCCCTACACTCTTAACATTGTGTGAATATCCTTTTAATGGTACTTATTACATGGGTCTGGAATTGTCTGATCCCTTGTCATGTATCCTATCACTGACAGTGGGGAACTATGCCTTATTCAACTTGGTACTCACAATGTCAATGGCACATTGGACATGAACAAATACTCCATACACATTCTTTTAATTGAATAGAATAGATAAAAAGATTAAACTTATAATGCATGTAAAAGTCCCCCCTTGTTTTGTAGGTTAACTGCTTCTAATATGTGAAGCCAGCTTGTGTACAGACTAGATGCAACCAGGGAAAAATGTAGCTTACTTTGTTCTCTTGGGCCTCACACAGAATCCAAAGGAGCAGAAATTCCTTATTGTCAAGTTATTGTTCTTCTACATTTTGACTGTGGTGGGTAACCTGCTCATTGTCGTGACAATAACTGTCAGTAAGACTCTGAACTCACCGATGTAATTTTTTCTTGCTAACTTATCATTTATAGATCTAATTTATTCCTCTTCTAGTTCCCCCAGATTGATTTCAGACTTGTTCTTTGGGGAAAACACCATATCCTTTGAATCTTGCATGACTCAGCTTTTTACTAAGCACTTTTTTGGTGGGTCAGAGATTGTTCTTCTGTTGGTGATGGCCTATGACCGCTACGTGGCCATCTGTAAGCCTTTGCATTGTTTGGTTATCATGAGGCAAAGGGTGTGTGTTGTGCTGCTGGTGGTGTCCTGGGTTGGAGGATTTCTGCACTCAGTCATTCAACTTGGCACTATTTATGGGCTCCCATTCTGTGGCCCCAATGTCATTGATCACTTTTCATGTGATATGTACCCCTTATTGAAACTGTTCTGCAGTGACACCTATGTCATTGGCATCTTAGTGGTGGCCAATGGAGGACTGATCTGCACTACTGTGTTTCTGCTCTTACTCATCTCCTATGGAGTCATCTTGCACTCTCTAAAGAACCTGAGTCAGGAAGGGAGGCAGAAAGCCCTCCAGACCTGTGTTTCCCACATCACTGTGGTTGTCTGCTCCTTTGTCCCTTGTGTTTTCATGTATGCAAGACCTGCTAAGACCTTCCCTATTGACAAATTTTTAAGTGTGTTTTATACAGTCATAAGCCCCATGCTGAACCCATTTATCTACAGCCTAAGAAATTCTGAGATGACTAATGCTATGAAGAAGCTCTGGAGAAAAAAAGTGAGATCAAGTAATAAATAAGTGCATTATCCATCATGAAGGAAGCAATTTAGCACTAGAACCAGTCTCCTTGGAGTATGAAAGTCTTCATAAGTCTGATGCAAGCTTTCCTTTTCTCTGAAGAATTTGTGATAATTGGAATTCAAAAATGATTTGTATCCTTCTGCTATTAACTAGCTTTCCTGCTAAAATATAAACTCTATAATATCTGGTTTATCACCGCACCTAGAAGTTTGGAATGCATTTACAGTAGGGAGTCAGTAAATAATATGTAATAAAGTAGTCAATGCAACTTTATAGAGTTTCATTTATTTTTACTTAATTGCTGTATTTACTGTTAATTCTTTCTCATTCTTAGTTTTATGTTATTCAGATTCTTCTTATTTATCTTCATTGTTTTATTGTAAATTTAGAATGTTTAATGTTATACAGATTATTTTTATTCAATGTAACATTTTTAGTGTAATATTTAATTTTTTAATTAAAAATTGAAACCTAATAGATAATAATAATAATACATATTAAAAATAGAATCTGTGCAAAATGGAATAACTTGGAATTAACTTCCTACTCATCCTAAAATAGAGTCTTCCAGTTTTTCCAGATGCAGTCACTATCCTCTAAGATTCTTCCAATAATAATATTTGCAAAAGTAAGTATATTTTTACATATGTGTTCATGATGATGTCTCTGTGTATAAATTTTGCTATTTACTACTCAGCCTCCTGAGCATCTTCATATACCAGTCTATAGATCTAACTTATTCTCAGTTTCTTCAAACTGCTTAACTTCTTTATAAAGATCACTAACACTGATGAATCCAGTCCTCTTCATGTTTTCCTCGGTCTTCTATAACAAATAATTCTGCAATAAATTATTTTGAAGTTTCCTAAGTTTGAGTTCCCAGCGGTGGAATTGCTGAGTCAGTTGATATATGCATTTAAAATATTGATGTTCATAGTTATTGACAAAATGCCATCCATGAGTTTGTACCAAACTCACTACTTTCCTAATTCTGGAGAATACCTTTTTATGACATTCTGAACAACCAGTGTTTGATAAACATTTGTGGTATTTCAGTCTGATTAAAGAAATTGTGTTTCATTTGTATATTTTAATTACAAATGAATATAATTGAATTTGGGCATTTATTCAAGTGTTTTAAATGATTTGTATTCCTCTTTCATGAATTGCCTATTAATGGATTTTATGTGTTTTATTTGATTGCTGATCTTTTTCATATTGATTTTTATAATTTAATTATAATAATAAAGAAGTTATCCAATTTACTATGTAGGTAGAATTATTATTTTTCCAGCTTGTTATTTATTTTTCTTATTTCTATACTGTGCAGAATCTTTTTGGCCATGTCAAAATATTTTAACTTTTACATAATCAAATATATCCATATTTTATAGTTTCTGTGTCTTGCTTAGAAAGAATTTTCCTATTCAAATGTTACCAAAATATTCTTCCACATTTTTTCACATTTAATTTTTAAGTCTTTTTGCTTTTTAAATTTTATGCCTGTATTTTTAAACCAGCTGCACTTAATTTTGTTGTAAGGAGTTAAGTAGATATTACATTTTAATTATTTTTCTGGATTGGCATTCCTGTCAATGCATGAATATTTTTCCCCATGGCTTTGCTATCCCAACTATGCTTTCTAAAATATGGTATGCATTACATCCAATTGAAGCCTCTATTATCTTCCACTGGTCTCTTTGTTCATGTTTCATGTAACAGAGGATGTAATTACATTTGATTTAAAATACACTTTGATACCTTATCAGTCTAGGATTCCTTCATTACTATTTCTTATCAGAATTATTACTATTCTTATATATTTATGCTTTGAAATTAAGTTGCAATAAGCTAGTCTAGTAAAAACTATGTTCAGTTAGTATTAAGAATAAGATTTGATTGAGAAAGAATTTGGATCTTTAGAGAATTCTTATTCACAAACTGGTAGGTCTTTCCACTTACGTCATCTTTTTATGTTAATAATATCTAGGATGTTTCCAGTATATATAAAGCTTAGTCTTTCTGAGTTTTTTTATGCTGCTATTTTTAAAGGATCTTATTTTCTATTGCATTTTCCAAGTATCTGTTCTTTCAATATAGGAAATTTTTTTAACTCTTTAGATAAGATACAGTTTTCACAGTATACCATTCATCCTTTTCAGTCTAAGTTCTACAAGTTTTGATAAATGCATAAGTTCTGCAATCATCACAATCAACATGCAGAATGCTTCATCACCAAAAGTGTTTCCATGACCCTCTGTAATCTTCTCTTGCCTTCACTTCCAGGTCCTGGCAAACACGGATCCATTTCTAATTCTAGAGTTTTGTCTTTTCCCAGAATGTAATATAAATTGAATCACATAGTATGTAACATTGTTCTCCCAGCTTTACTGAGGTATATTTAACAACTTAAAGTTGTATATATTGCAGGTGTACAATGTGATGATTTTATATACATATACACTTTGAAGTGATTACCACCGTGGAGGGAATTAAAACATTCCTTACTCTTAGTAAATTTCAAATATACAATACAGTATACCATACAGCACTATGCTGTATATTAGATCCTCAGAAATTATTCATCTTATAACTGGAAATTTGTAACCTTTGAACTAACATATCCTCATTCCCCTCCAACTCCTGGCAATCAACATTTACTCTCTACTGCTTTGAGTTTGCTTCCCCCCCCAAGATTCTACTTGTTAGTGAGATAATACATTATTTGTCTCTCCGTATCTGGTTTATTTCACTTTGTGTCTTCCCAGTTCATCCATGTTCCAAAAGACATGGCCTCCTTTTTATGGTTGAATAATATTCCATTGTTATAGAAACAATGCATTGTCATGTGTTGTCAGACACTTGGGTTGTTTTCATATTTTAGCTATTGTGAATAATGCTTCACTTAACATGGGAATGCAGATATCTTTGATGATACTGCTTTCATTTCCTTTGGATATATACCCAGAAGTGGAATTGTGGGATCATATAGTATTTTTAATCTTTAATTATTTTAGAAACCTCCTTGCTGTTTTCCATGGTGGTTGCATCAGTTTGTATTCCCAGCAACAGAGGACAAGGGTTCCAATTTTTATATGCCCTCATCAACATTCCTCTTTTATAAGACAGTAATTTCTTTCATGAGGGCCTTGCCCTTTTGGTTTAATCACCCTGCAAATGCTCTAGTGCCTCACATTATCATCTTGGACAATCAAATTTGAGCATATGAATTTTCAGGAATATATACATTCAAACCATAACCAGGGTACAGTTTCATTCTTCTGCATTTGGATATCCAGTTTTCCCAACTCAAAGTAGAGCCTTTTCCTTTTCCCATAGTTTATTCATGCCTCCCTTTTCAGTGATTAGTTGACCATATATGCGTGGGTTTATTTCTAACCTTGCTGTTGAGTTTCACTTGTCTATGTAGCTGTTTTTATCCTATTACCATGCTGTTTTGATTACTAAAGATTTGTAATATATTTAGAAATCAAAAATTGTAGTGTCTCAAGCTTTGTTTTCCCCTCTCAAAATTGCTTGGCTATTTGGGGTCTTATGTGGTTCTATATGAACTTTTTTTCTATTTCTCTGAAAAATGCCATTGGGAATTTGATGGGGATAATTTTGAATCTGTAAATTGCTTTAGATAGTGTGGACATTTTACCAATATTTATTTTTCCATTCATGAACATGGAACATCTTTCCATTTATTTGTGTCAGTTTCTTTCATCAATGCCATACAAATCTCAGTGCACAAATCTTTCATCTCTTTGGTTAAATTCATTCTGAAGTATTCCATCCTTTCTGATGCTGTTGTAAATAGGATTATTTCCTTAAATTCTTTTTCTGATAGTTCATTGCTTGTATATATAAATGCAACTGTTTTTATGCTGTTTTTGTATTTACAACTTTGCTGAATTGTTTATTAGTTCTAACAATTTGGGGTGCAATTTATTATGTCTTCTATATGTAAGATCATGTCCAGTATCTAATCTTTTCAGTCTGGCTTCTTGATATTAGTAGTATCATGCATTTGAGATTTATGCTTATTATTGTGTTTATCAATAGCCCATTTATTTTACTGCTGAATAGTATTCAATTTTATGGATATATCACAGTTTATTTATTCATTTCTTCATTAAGATATATTTTTATTGTTTCCAGTTATTTGAATGTATTAGTAAAACTGCCATAAATAGTCATGTATAGGTTTTTATAAAAACAAGCAAACAAACCTGAAAAGAATATGAAACAATTATTTTAAAGATACTAGATGTCAGGAACAATTGACAGTGATCAATGTGCAGTTGAAAACAAAAATTTGAGCTCTACAATTTTTCCAGTTTATTACCTTGGAAAAGTTTCATGCTGCAGTACACACAGGGATACCTCAGAAGATCTTAGGAGACTCCTGAGTTGAGGAGATGGTTACTATAACCCTCTCAACTTTCTTTTCCTCCCCATAAAAACATTTTTGTTTCTTTGACATGCAGAGCTGGCATATGGCTTGCTAAGATTTCAGTCCCCAACTGTGATTCTCTGCTGATCTCCAATACATACACTTACTGAACAAAATAGAAACCTAAGGAATAGGATAGTAAATATATAGACTTTTATATATGAAAGTAGTTGTATTGCACGGTAGTAGGAAACAATAATTATACAATAGATGTGTGAGGAAAATTTAATTATCCTTATGACAAGAAGAATGTGTATTTCTGCTTCACATCTTATCTGAAAATGTATACACCCTATGTGGGGAAATATGTAAATGTGGGAAAATACTTTAAAATGCTTAAAGAAAATTATGTTTGTAAATTTGGGGCAGCATGGACTTTTAGAAGTACATGGAGAGATTCATCCTGAATCTGGTTTCTACATCCCTACATCCCAGCATAGGTGGTTAATCCTTGATCCCAACCATGTCTACTCCAGTGTCCATGAGTGATCTCCAATTCTCATAATTTGGAAGTGCTTAATTCACTCTATTCATTTCTTTTCTGATTAGAAGATTTAGAGTATTTTTTTCACTTAACAATAAATGAAACATCATCTATAATAACCTATAATGAAAAAAGAATACGAAAAAGAATATATACATATATCTGTATAACTGAATCACTATGCTGTTCACCAGAAACCAACACAACATTGTAAGTCAACTATACTTCAATAAAACAAAATAAGTGAAAATTCATGCCTGGTGTGTAGGTGGGGCCTGTTGGGTATCAGGGCTGGTCCCTGGCCACTAGTGGGTGAGGCTGGGCACTGGGGCTAGTGTCAGTACTCTGGTAATGAAGCTAAGTCCAGAGGTCTCTGGCTGTGGGGTCTGGGGGTCCCAGAGCTGGTGCTGGATTGCTGGTTTGTGGGCCTAGGGCAAAGGGTGTCCTGAGGCTGACACCTGCTTGGTGAGTGGGTCTGAGTCCTGACATGGCTACCTAAAGGACACTGGTGTTTCCAGGGCTGATGTCCACCAACTGGTGCTCTAGGCCATTGCCCAGTGGATCCTGGGGCTTGTGTCCTCCCACTGGTGGGTGGAGCCAGGTCCTGGGGTCTCTGGTGGCAGGGTTTAGAGGTTCAGAATCTGCTGTTGGCCTGCACATGCATGGAGGTGGGGGGACAAAGGATCCTGGGTCTGGTGACCATCCCCTAGTGGGTGAGAATGGTTCCAAGGTAACTGGGTTCTCAGGGTTCCCTACAGTACCCATCCTGCTGGTGGTGGGGTTATGTCCCCACCCACCTTGCTGCTTGGTCTGAGGCTTCTTAGGTCTGGTGCACACTAGCTGGTGGGCTAGGCTGGGCCCAACCACTAAAATGCTAGAGGGAATGTTCCAAAATGGAATATGCCAGCATCAGTGCCCTTGTCATGAGATAGCTCCCCCAAATGGCTCCTGCCAGTGTCTTTGTCCCTAACATGAGTCCCAATTTCTTCCTACTTCTCCAGGAGTATCTCTAAGATCAGCAAGTGGGTCTGACTCAAGCTCCTTTCAAATGACTGTTTCTGCCCTGGGTGTTGGAGTGTGTGTGATTTTTGGAAGAGCTCTTTTTGTTTGTAGTCTCTACTTCCCACAGCCTTCTACTGGCTATCTCAAAGGTAGACCACACTGGCCTTCAAAGCCAAATTTTGGGGCTCATCTTTCCAGTGCAGGACTCCTTGGCTGAGAAGCTTGATGTGGGTGCAGGATCTTCACTCCTTGGGGAGAAACTCTGCTATTGTAATTATCCTCCACTTTGTGGGTTACTCATCTGGGGGTAAGGGTCTTGATTGCACTGTCTCCAATCTTCCTACCTATTTGTTGTAGTTCCTTATGTATATATTTCATTGTAGAGGAAATTTTTCTAGCCTTCAGAGTGTTCTCATTAGTAGTTGCTCTGAAAATAGTTGTAGTTTTGGTGCCCCCATGGGAGGAAGTTAGCTCAGGGTCTTCCCACTCTGCCTGTTGGCCACTCCCCCCTATATGTCTGTCTTTATGACAATTCCACACTGCTATGATTATCATAGTTTTGTAGTATGTTTTAGTATCAGGAATAGGAAATCCCCAGATTCATTCACTTTTTCAAGTTTGTTTTGACTATTTGCTTTGGATCCCTTGCAATTTCATATGAATTTTAAGATGGATTTTTTTTTCTATTTCTGCAAAGAAACATTTTTGGGATTCTAATATGGATCACACTGAATCTGTATATCACTTTAGGTTGTATTGACATCTCAGTAATGCTAAATTTTCCAACTCATGGGTGTTTTCCATTTATGTGTGTCTTCTATAATATCTTTCAGCAATCTTTTTTAGTTTTCAGAGTGCAAGACTTTTGCCTACTTGATTAAATTTATTCTTAAGTCTTTTATTCTTTTTGATGCTACTGTAAATGGAAGTGTTTAGTCTTTGGTTTGTTCATTTATATTATAGAAATTCAACATTCATTCATGATAAAAAAAATAGAAGGGCTGTACCTCAACATAATAAAGGCCATTTATGACCATTCCACAGCTCAGATCAGACTCAACATTGGAAGGTTGAAAGCTTTTCCATTAAATTCAGGAGCAAGACAAGAGTGCACACTCTCACCATTTTTTAAAAAAACAGTACTGCAAAATTTTTCCTTTGACATGTTTTCGGTTTTCTATTTTTAAATCATGTCATCTTCTAAATGATATGATTTTACTTAATTAAATTGTCCTTAACTTTACTGTCTGTAACAGTGCTTCCAATGGTAGCCACTTCCTATCCTTTGGATCTCAGTTTAGTCGTCACCTTTTAAGTAATGCCTTCTCTGATTACATTATCCATAGTAGAATCCTCCCTCTTATTTCTGTCACAGTGCCCTATTTGTTGTCTTATAAGCAGTACATAAGACCATCATTACTTTATTAAATTTTCTCTTTTATTTTTTGACTCTAAAATAGGAATCTGAGATCTATGCAGGAAGGAAATTTAACATGAGTTCCTCCCCTGTTTTATTTATTAATGGCTGTGTTTTCACTCACAGTATAGTTCCTGGCATTAAATAGGTACTTTAAATTATAAAATATGGATACATAATTAGTTATTATATCTGTATTGGTGATAATATTTTATACATCTAACCAAACTTCAAGGCAAAATAAATTTGGTATTAAATAAAAGAAAAGAATATCTTATTGTGACAGGTTGGAAAATACATGATCAGTTAATCTAATTGGAACAAAGTGACTGGGCTGGTATTGTATTTTTCACTAGCATTAACCTTATAATATTTTTAAAGCTATTTTTTTCTCCATATTACACTTTCCTGCTCTAGTTATATGATTTGACCTAATCACATCTTTACATAGAGATATACTTTTAAAACTTTGTGGGAAATCCCAGTGAATTTAATTAAATGAGGATCAGTTTTGGACACATTCCAATTCTAAGACTTAATGATAAATGAGGTTAGAAGTGATAAAATGCCCAGTGATCTTTGCCAATATCAGGAAAGAGATGCTATCTTTCTAAGAACAGACAGAAAATTTTAGTAGGTCCTTTGTTAGAATTAAAGCATTGCATTTAAAAAAGAAAAGCAGAAGAATGTCTCTCTCAATCAGCCAGCTAGTCTGGCTCTGCAACATGACACAGTGAGAAGGACTAAGCAACTGAATGGTATTTTTATTTTTTTAATTCATCTATTTTCTAATTAAACCTGGTTTTAATGGGTCTCAGAATTCTTTTTTTAACTTCTTTTTATTGAGTTATAGTCATTTTACAATGTTGTGTCAAATTCCAGTGTACAGCACAATTTTTCAGTTATACATGCACATACATATATTCATTGTCACATTTTTTTTTTGCTGTGAGCTGCCACAAGATCTTGTATATATTCCCCTGTGCTATACAGTATAATCTTATCTATTCTGCATATGCCTGTCAGTATCTACAGATTTTTGAACTCCCAGTCTATCCCTTCTCACCCGTCTCCCCCTGGAACCACAAGTTTGTATTCTATGTCTATGGGTCTGTTTCTGTTTTGTATTTATGTTCTTTATTTTATTTTATTTTATTTTATTTTATTTTATTTTATTTTATTTTATTTTATTATTTTAGATTCCACATATGAACAATCTCATATGGTATTTTTCTTTCTCTTCCTGGCTTACTTCACTTAGAATGACATTGAATGGTATTTTTAAATTTTGAAGTTAGTAGAGTAAGATTACTAGAGACACCTTTTCTTGTCCAATGACTGGTTGCAATCTTCCTATGTAAACACAGGATTTGCTAGTTTTTTTTTCTTTTTGATAAGTTTCCAGCGTGATAAATCATGTGTGTGTGTGTGTGTGTGCATGTCCATGTGTGTGCTCACACACTGAGGGATATATTTTATATAATTCATAGTGCAAATAAAAATGATCTTCTGAATAATCAGAAAACTTCTCAGAGGAAATAGACAGAAAGTTGAATGAAATAAAAGATATCCTCAAGTAATAATGCAGCCTATATCCTCTGTTATCAGACTGGATTAAGGATGATTTCCAAGTCTTTGTGAGTAACTTAAAAAGCCTTCCTTCAGATAGTGAACAAGCCTCCAAAAGGTACGTCTAACAGTAAGTATTGGGAACCAGGCTTCACAATTGTGTGACCGTCTTCATTATGTAAGAAATTAAATTACTTTGAAATAAATCAAACTTAGATTCAATTGTAGTTTTATTACTTAAAAATGTGAGGCCTGTGAAAATTAATTGGATGTCCTGAGCCTTAGTTTCTTCAACTACGAAGTGGGGGTTACAGCTCCTGTTATTAAACATTTAAATGTGACATATTGAATTGTGAGGGCTTGATTGGAATCCACTATAGGAGTTTTGAGACATATAGTGATATAATAAGAGCAAGAGTTAAAGAGGATCATATGGGTGGATTCAAGAGAATAAATTTTTGGAGGCCAGAATAAAAGTGGAAAGACATGCAAGAAGGCTACTGCAGTGGGCCAGTAAGGAAGTGAAGGGGTAGGGGATGATCAGATTTGTGATATTTTTTGAAAATGGAGACAAAAGGATATGTTAAAACTATCAATAATATGAGAACAATAGGGAGTGAAGAACACTGGGAGGTTATTTGTCTAAGCAATTTAATGATACAGAAACTCCTTTTTATTACAGAAAAATTTAAAATTATTTTTATATATGTTAAATTGATATCCAATTGTAGATGCCCAAAGTTGGAGGTGCTGCCTATACAAGGTTAAAAATAAATGGAAAGATAGAAGATTGGGACACAAAATTAAAGTGCTTCAGCATTTATTGGCCAGGAAAGGGAGGAATATCCATCTATAAACCCTAAGAATTTTCAGTGTGGTTTGAGGCAATTCAGGACAGTGACCTTCTATTTATAATTTGATCTACTCACACTGAATGTGTAATTTAGCTTAAATGAAGTTCAATTATTACACTTTTATGACATTGTAAATGGTGTACCATTTTAGGGAATTCCCTTCCCATCTTCTTTTGTTTTTTTCATTTTTTCATTTAAAACTCAGTTAAAGCATTGCTTTCTCTGGGAAACTTCCTTTGATTTCAGTTTGATTGATATATTCCTACACTGTGACTTTAGTGTTGTGTGAATATCCTTACAATGGTACTTATTACATGGATCTAATCTCTATTTTGTATCATATCAGTGAGCATAAGAAACTCTGCCTTATTCAACTTGGTAATCACATTTCTATGATCCATTGGATACAAACAGATACTCCATACACATTGTTTTAATTGAATGGATAAATAAAGGATTATACTTATAATGCATTTAAGTATTGTCCCCCTTGTTTTGTAGGTAAACTGCTTCTAATATGTGAAGTCAGCTCCTGTACAGACTAGATGGAACCAAGGAACAATGTAACTTATTTCATCCTCCTGGGCCTCACACAGAATCCAAAGAAGCAGAAAGTCCTTATTGTCATGTTCTTGCTTTTCTACATTTTGACCGTGGTAGGCAACGTGCTCATTGTGGTGACAATTACTGTCAGTAAGACCCTCAACTCACCGATGTACTTTTTTCTTGCTAGCTTATCATTTATAGATCTAATTTATTCCTCTTCTATTTCCCTCAGATTGATTTCAGACTTGTTCTTTGGGGAAAACACCATATCCTTTGAATCTTGCATGACTCAGCTTTTTACTGAGCACTTTTTTGGTGGGTCAGAGATCTCCCTTCTGTTGGTGATGGCCTATGACCGCTACGTGGCCATCTGTAAGCCTTTGCATTATTTGGTTATCATGAGGCAAAGGGTGTGTGTTGTGTTGCTGGTGGTGTCCTGTGTTGGAGGTTTTCTGCACTCAATTATTCAAGTTAGTACTATTTATGTGCTCCCATTCTGTGGCCCCAATGTCATTGATCACTTTATGTGTGATATGTTCCCCTTGTTGAAACTGGTCTGTACTGACACCTATGTCACTGGCATCTTAGTGGTGGCCAATGGAGGACTGATGTGCAGTGTTTTTTTTCTGCTCTTACTCATCTCCTATGGAGTCATCTTGCACTCTCTAAAGAACCTGAGTCAGGAAGGGAGGCAGAAAGCCCTCCAGACCTGTGTTTCCCACATCACTGTGGTTGTCTGCTTCTTTGTCCCTTGTATTTTCATGTATGCAAGACCTGCTAAGACCTTCCCCTTTGACAAATTTTTAAGTGTGTTTTATACAGTCATAAGCCCCATGCTGAACCCATTTATCTACAGCCTAAGAAATTCTGAGATGACTAATGCTATGAAGAAGCTCTGGAGAAAAATATGTCATATCAAGTAGTAAATAAGTGTTTCATCCACGATAAAGCAGTAAAATTAGCATTAAGGCCAATTTCCTTGGAATGTAAGTCTTCATAAATCTGAAGTAAAATGTCATTTTCTCAAGATATTTATGATAATTATAATTAAAGAATGAAGTATCTATTTGTGCTTTTGATAACAGTTTCCCTGCTAAAATGTAAACTCTATAGTGTCTAGTTTAACACTGCATCTGGAAGGGTGGAATGCATTTAAAGTTGAGAGTCAGTACATGTTATGCAATGTGTTAGTCAATGAATATTATAGAGGTGCACTATTTTTTAGATAATTTCTGTATTTACTTTTATTACTTTCTTATTCTTATTTTTGTTTTCAGTCATATTCTTGTCTTTTATCTTCATTCTTATATTAGATAAATATTTAATACTGTGTAGACTTTCCTCTTTATTCAATTTCATTTGCTTTACATATGCTATTTTTAGTGTAATACTCTACTTTTTAAAATAAGAAACTGAAAATAATGGATAATAATAAATATTAAAATAGAACTGATACAAAAGGGAATATGTAGATTAAATCTCTTAACCCTCCTATAGCAGTATCTCCCATTTCTTCAAATGCAGTCACTCTGTTCTTAAGATTCTTCAAGTTATAATCTTTGCAAAAACAACCATATTTTCATAGATGTGTTTGTGATGATGTCTCTGTGTATAAATTTTGCTATTTACTACTCAGCCTCTTGAACGTCTTCATAAACCAATCTATAGATCTAACTCATTCTCAGTCTCCTCATACTGCTTAACTTCTTTATGAAGTTACAGTGACACTGATGTATCCATTCCTCTTCATGCTTTCTTCAGTCTTTCTCCATGACAAGCAGTTCTTCAATTAAGTCTTTTTGAAATTTTCTAAGTATGAGTTCCCAGTGGTGGAATTGTTGAGTCAATTGGTTTATGTATTTAAAATGTTGATGTTCATAGTTATTGACAAAATGCCATTCATGAGCTTGTATCGAACTCACTACCCTCTTCATTCTGGAAAATATCTGTTTGCCTGAATTCTCAAAAACCAGTGCTTGATAAATATTTTGGGTATATAACAGTCTGATTAAGGAAACTGTGTTTCATTTGTATACTTTAATTACAAATAAGTAGAATTGAATTTGGGTATCTATTCAAATGTTTAAAATGACTTGTATTCCTTTACATGAATTGACTATTAATGATTTATGTGTTTTATTTGATTGCTTATTTTTTCCATATCAATTTTTAGAATATATTTATGTACTAAGGAGATGATCTCCTTTTCCATGTATGTGGAATTATTTTCTAGCTTGTTATTTGATTTTGTTGTTTCTATACTGTGCAGAATATTCTTGGCCATGTAGAAATATGTTTATATTTGTATAATTAAACCTATCCATATTTTCTTGCTTTTATGTCTTGTTTAGGAAGAATTTCCTTGTTTCAACATTACTAAAATATCCCACATTTTTTCAACATTTAATTTTTAAATTTTTTTATTGTTTTATATTTTATGTTTAGATTTTTGAAGCATGTAAGTAGGGATTGCATTTTAATTATTTTTCAAGAATCATTCAAGGTCATTTTTATAGGTACAAAAGTATTTTTCTTCATGAATTGATATCTCAACTTTGTATTCTAAAATATGGTATGTGTTTGGATAGAAATCAGGCCTCTATTAACTTACAGTGATCTCTTCTTATTCATGTGACTTTTAAACATATGATGTGATTACATTTGATTTAAAATATGCTTCAATACCTCATAAGCCTAGGACTCCTTCATTACTATTCCTTATCAAAACTGTCTATTCTTGCATATTTATGTTTTATAACTAAAATTCAATAAGCTAATCTAGTAAAAGCTAAGTTTAGTTAATATTTTCAATGCGACTTGATTTAGAAAGAGTTTATATCTTTAGTGAATTGAGATTTCTTATCCACAAACAGGGGTACTTTTTTTATGTTCATATAGATCTGGTATATTTCTTTATAGATTTAGTATTTTTGAGTTCTTTTGCTACTATTGTAAATAGAATTTTGTCTTCTAATACATTTTCCAATTTTCTGATGTTTTAATGTAAAAATTCTTTTTGTTTTCTATTTTTACATAATATATAATCTTTACAGTGCCTCATTCATCCTTTTTAAGACAAAGTTATGCAAGTACTGACAAATATATATAGTTATGTAACCACCATATCAATTAATATGCAGAATGTTTCATCACCAAAAATATTTCCCCATGCTCCTTTGTATCACCTCCTCCCTTCACCTACAGGTCTTGGAAAACTCTGATCCATTTCCATTCCTATAGTTTTGTCTTTTCCAGAATGTCCTATAAATTGAATCATAAGTAGTATGTAGTCTTTTTTTTTTTCTCCCAGCTTTATAAAGGTGTAATTGAGAATTCAAAATTTTCTATACTTAAGGTATACAATGTCATGATTTTATATAAATATATGCTGTAAAATGGAGACCACAGTGAAGCTAATTTACATATCCATTACCTCTCATGAATATCTAAGTAATTTATAATTTTTGATGCCATTGTAAATGGGATTATTTTCAAAATTAAAATGAAATATTTTTAGATAGCTCATTTTAGTATATGTAAATGCAGCTGATTTTTGTATGTTGATTTTGTATCCTGCAAATTTATTGAATTTGTTTATTTGTTCTAACAGTTTTGGGTGAAATTTTTTATGTCTTCTATACATAGGATCATGTCCAATATATAGTCTTTTAGATTTGGCTTCTTGGTCCTGGTATCATGCATTTGAGATTTGTACATATTGTATTTGTTAATAGTTCATTTTATTGCTGAGTATTATTCCAAACTGTATGACATTTATCCTTTTCTCCATTAAGAGATATTTTGATTGTTTCCAGCTATTTGAGATTATGGATAAAACTGATATAAATATTCATGTATAGGTTTTTGTAAAGCCAGGCAAACAAAGAGCCAGAATATGAAATAATTATTTTCAAGACACTAGATGTCAAAAATGATTGACAGTGGTTGCTGAGTGATGAGAAATGAACAAGTGAAGCTCTAAGATTTTTCTGATTTATTACCTTTAAAAAGTTTCCATATTGTGGTACAGAGAAGTATCCCTCAAAAGATCCTGGTAGATTCTCTGAGTTGAGGAGATGAAGTTGAAGGTCAGAGAAGACCAAGGCACTGAGGCAGCTAGATTTCTGAGGGTGGAACACTGCAGATCATAGACCTGTGGGTCAGAGAAAGAGAGATTCAGAGACATTGAGTGAGGCAATGTTGGAGATCTGGAGAGATCCCCCTCAATTACCCATAGTCTTCAGGAAACTACAAGAGGATGGGAAAAGATCTACCCACAGAGGTTAGAGAGAGGAGTGCTTGGTGCTCAGACTGGGCCAGGAATAATGCCTATTCTCAGCAGCTGGAAGACCTCATCCTTCACAGGGACAGTGCAGGGAGTTAAATACTTATATGATTCCATATCAGCAGTAGGACGTAATTTAGCCCCAGACCCAGCACCACTCCAGATCTGCTTCATAAATCATAGCAGCAAGAAAAAATCAAAAATAAAACATTTAAAAGAATCAAACTAAATATTGTGCTCACAATTTTGTGTCTGTGATAATATGAGATCTTGATCTGATTATTTCTCTTATGAGGACCTTGTTTCATTCTGGTATAAGGATCATGCTGGGTGCATACACAGAGAGGAGATGAGCTGGGAAGTATAATAATTTCCTCCCATTCGTAAAAGTATGCATGTAGGATTGGTACCATTTCTTGATTAATTTTTTATGTAGAATTCATTGATAAAGCTATATGGGGATGGAATTTTGTTTTGGGAAGGGAAGGATTTTAAAGAATTAATTTTCTTTAGTGTTAGATTATTCCAGTTTTTAATTACTTTTCTTAGTGTGTTTATGTAGAAAGTTGTGTTTTTCATAATAGTGGTCTATTTTCTTTTAGTTGCCAAGTGTACTGTCATAAATTATTGTATCCTTTTATTATCTTTTTAAGTTCTGCAGACTCTTCATACAGTGATGACCCTCTCTTCATTCTCGATTATGATAATTTTTTTCTCTTATTTTTCTTAATCATTTTTGCTAAGATCTTATCAATTTTACTAAACTTTCAAAGAACCAATTCCTGGAATCACATATTTTCTCTATTTTTTCAATTAATTTCTATTTCAGTGATTTCTGTCTTCTATTTACTATTTCCATTGTACAATGTTCTCTGTGCTAGTTTTGCTTTGTCTTTGCTAGCTCCTTAACATCAAAGTTTAGGTCATTTCTTATAACATTTCTTGCTTTCTAATGCTTACAATTAAAGTTATACATTCCCCTCTAACCATTCCTGGAGCTACATCTACTTTTTATAGTTTTTAAATATATAGTTCATATATATCTTTAATACATCTTTTATTTACACATATATCATTATCTTTCTATTGAAAATTTATTTTTCCAAAGGTTCGTGAATAATTTAGACTTGGGTTGTTTAATTTGTAAGTAAATGGAAAATGTTATATTTTTGTTATCAGTTTCTAGTTGAATTACATTTTTATAATATATACATATATTCTATATTATTAAGTCCTTTGAAATGTATTGCAAATTCTCTTATGGCCCAGTTTATTGGTTATTTTGATGAATGTTCCATGAGCAGTTCTTGAGATAAATAGAATAGTCCCACAGATGTTTTCTCTTTCCCTAATCCCACACTAACACAGGTTCTGTCAACTTGCCTCTCTGAAACCATGTGACAAAATTTATCTGCATTATAAATAAGTTTTAAGTGACTTCTTTTGAAATTAACATTTATTATCTTCTGGAAATCAGATCAGATGTCATCTGCAAAGACAAAGCTTAAACAGATTTTCCTACTTTGAAGGTCATGATTTAAACAAGAAAGCTTTTACATATTCTACTTCTGCCCAGACTGGACTTTCCCCTTTTGGAGATACAACCTCAAGTTTTGCTTTTAGGATTTTCCCTCAGAGGACAGGGTTCTGTAAGGCTTATTCTACATGATGTTTATATTGGTGGCATCTCTGGAGATAAGATGTGTACTGTCAAAATTATGATTAAGGTCCTAATAAATTTAATTAGACAAGAATCGCCCTTGGAGATGCACCAGTTGAATGACTCTATAATATGTACTGCAGTTCAAATGTAGATAAAGTGTTTGTGGACCTTTGCCATTACCCTCAGAGAGTATCTGTCTGTACTGGTACTCATGTGACAGGCTTCTTCCCAAAATGGAATGATGTACTCAAAACATAATAAAGCATGCATTTGAAGTATTCATCCTTCAGGAAACCCAATGTTCAACAATGCTGTATGAAGACAGGACAGTGTAACAGGTTGAGAATCAAAATGTCATAGAGGCTTTTTCACTATTTCACTTTTACTGGTATAAAACACAAAATGGCAAAATTTTTATCTAAATAATTTAAGCATAATTTACAGTTTTTTCTCCAATTAAAATGTTGATTTAATATTTCTTTGTTAAGAGGACAAATTTTGCCAGCAATTTATATTTTTAGTCTCTGTTCAAAATCAAGATTCAAATTTCTTTAGGTATCAGGGCATACATATTCATTTTGAAAATTCTAACAGTTCAAAAAGATATATTTTTCTAAAAGATTGAGATGAATCAGATTTCCTGCAACATGAG
Organism: Camelus dromedarius; assembly: GCF_036321535.1. Taxonomy (NCBI): domain Eukaryota; kingdom Metazoa; phylum Chordata; class Mammalia; order Artiodactyla; family Camelidae; genus Camelus; species Camelus dromedarius. The sequence continues at coordinate 8,692,768 of NC_087470.1, read as the reverse complement.
AAGAGCTGGTCATGTGGAAACAGGTCAAAGTCCAGGGATGGTGTAAGTGTCCTGTTGTCTGTGTTCTCAGAGATGGAATCAGTGCATGAAGGACAAGGGAGAAGGCACCAGAGCCCAGTTCGTGGATTTAATGGCTGTCTCCTTATGCAGGTAACCCAGGAAAGGTTTATACACAAGATTCTGAACTAGACTTTATATTTTGCAAGAGTACATTGGTGGTGTGAGAATCCAGTCTTTCAGAAGTTCCCCTATGTGTTTCTCATGACCAGAAAAGTTAGGGATCATTTGTGATCACTAAAATATGTGGAAATTGATTCTATTATGTAATACTCTTTTGGGATATTTTCTTATTATAAAGATCTAGAATAAATTTACCTTCTGTAGCATCAAGTATACTTAAAAACTAATTTCAAGTGTAACTATTTGGGAATATTTTAATGGGCAGATATTTCTATCTTATTCCTACCCCCCCTTTTTTAAGCCCTTGTGTTGAGGGCTGACTTTCACTAGATCACAGCTAGGGAGCTGCTCTGCTACCTAGGAAACCCCGACACAGAAGCATGTTGTCTATCAATGGTTTAGCACCAGTTTCCCCACAACCTGTGGTGCGCGACGGGTGAGGGGGCAGCTGCCTTTCTGGCCATGCCCCATGTCCCAGGACAAAAAGCTGTCCTCAACAGATACTTCTAAATCTCATGGTAGTTTTAATTAATATGTGCTGTAAGCATTGCATTTTTATCTAAACAATCCAAATATAATTTAGAGTTTTTTCTCCAATTAAAATGTCAGTTTAATATTTCTTTGTTAAGAGAACAAATTTTGCCAGCAATTAATATTTGTAGTCTCTGTTCACAATCAAGATCAAATTTCTATAGGTATCAGGGCTTTCACATTCATTTTGAAAATTCCAGCAGCTCAAAAGGAAATCTTCCGTTAAAAAGTAAAAGATGATGTAGCATCTGTAGAAACTGATTGAGTGACTTCCAAGAGCCCAGTGTAATACTGTAGTAAGCAAGCGTTGCTTCAATTCCTATTTTTCTGTTCACACGTGAATTTCAGCATCCTATCATATGTTTGTGGGCCATTTTGATGTATCCTTCCTTTAATTGTTTATGATTTTATTTATTTTATATTTTTACTTATATCTTTTATTAGTTAATTGCTTAGAGATATTTGTCTATTTTAGATATTAACTCTGTATATGACCTCAAAAATGTAAACCTTTTCTCCAAACTACTTTTGTGTATTGACATTGTTATATCTTTTCCTAAATCTATGCAAAATTTTTAAAGTGTCAAATATATCTATTTGGGATTTTAATGATTGGTTAAGATTCTTCCACCTTTAGAATGTAGAAAGTTATCTCTTTTATTAACTGGAAAGTAAATATTAAGTAAATCTTGCTTTACTTTTGTATTAAATCTTTAATAAATTTTAATTTTTATAATAGGTATTACCTATATGTACAGTTTAATTAGCTTCCAGATGGAAAGCTAGCTGTGGCAACTGATTTATTTAATAATTTGTCCCTTTCCCACATATGTCCCTAATTGCTTGCCTCTCCATTAGCCTATAAGATTGTTGAGGTTAAGGATGATGTTTTAATCAGATTTGTATTATAATTTCTGAATGTACTGCCTATTGGTTGAATAAACAAATTATCTTAAGATTTCAAGAAGTCACTAGTAATAAATATATTACAGGTAATTTTGTCCTGATCTCTGAAATAAGACATAGAGAAGACTTTATGGAACAAAGGAACAATGTAACTGAGTTTGTCTTCTTGGGGCTCACTCAGAGCCTCCAGGGTCAGAAAATATTATTTGTTGTGTTCTTGCTCATCTACATCGTGACAATGGTGGGCAACCTACTCATTGTCATGACTGTGGTGGTGAGTCCAACTCTAGATGCACCTATGTAATTCTTTCTTGGCTACATATCATTTATGGATGCTGTTTATTCTACTACAGTCACCCCAAATATGATTATAGGCTTTATGAGAAGAAAACCATTTCATTCCAAGGCTGCATGACCCAGCTTTTCATAGGGAACTTACCTGGTGGTGCTGAGATTTTACTCCTGGTGGTCATGGCTTATGATCACTACGTGGCCATCTGCAAACCCTTGCATTATTTGATGATCATGAATAAACAAGCGTGTGTTCTGCAGCTGCTATTGGCCTGGATTGGTGGTTTTTTGCATGCTGTAGTTCAACTGCTCTATGTTTACAACCTTCCCTTCTGTGGCCCCAGTATCATTGACCACTTCATCTGTGACATGTACCCCTTGTGAAAACTTGCCTGCTCTGACACCTACATTATTGGCCTCTCTGTGGTTGCCAATGATGGGGCAATCTGTGTGGTCATCTTTATGCTCTTACTCATCTCCTATGGGGTCATCCTGCACTCCCTGAAGAATCTTAGTCAGGAAGGGAGGCGCAAAGCCTTGTCCACCTGTGGCTCCCACATTACTGTGGTGGTCCTCTTCTTTGTCCTTTGCATCTTTATGTATGTGAGACCTCCTTCTACCTTACCCATTGATAAGTCCTTGACTGTGTTTCACACTGTTATCACTCCTATGTTGAACCCTCTAATCTATACTCTGAGAAATGGAAAGATGAAACATGCCATGAAAAATCTCTGGACCAGAAAAAGAAAATGAGACAGCAGGGAAATGTATTACTTATTTTCTATGAAAAGTTGCACTTTCCAAGTTAACCATGAATGATTATTTAGCTGTAGTAAATTTCTCCTCAGGTTTAATAACTTGAGAATGATGAAAAACATTTATTATGTGAATACTTCCAATGGTCAAAACATATTTTTAAGATTTTCATAATTTTTTAGTTCAAAGCATATATTTTATGTGAAATATATTTTTAAGATTTTTACAGTTTCCTATGAAAATATGTATAGTTATTGGTTATAAAATGTCTCTGTTGAAACTACTGATTTCTGTTCTATGTGACCAGTTAAGCTATAGTTAATCCTATAAATTTATTTTAGTTAGTGGAAGATTTTCTTATGTTTATGTCTTAAGTAATGTAATCTTTCCAGAATTAATAGGGTTCATTACAGATTTTGGAAAAATAAAGTAAGAAATAAGACATAAAAACTTGGCTCACTCTTCCCTACATAGAAACAGCCCATATTAATATTTGAAGCATATGTTTTATTTTTCTATCTGCAAGATATTTTTATATATTATTTTGCTTATATTGCTCAGTATGTTAACATCAAAGAAGAGTGATGTTTCAGAGACGCAACATTAATAAACAAGAGGCTAAGTGTATTAAAATAATCTGTATGAACAAGATGTATATACATGAAATAACCAATCTTACTTATTTTTACAATTAGGAAATCATATTATCTCCTCAATTGGAGCAGCTTTGTTTGGTGTTACATTTTCATAAAGATGACTCATTAATCTTCCCAGATAGTTTAGACTATCTGGTAATACTTCTGCTGGTTTTCAATATCCCCATCTCCATTTTTGCTCATACTGTTCCATGGCCTTCTTTAGAGACCCAGGCTCTGCCTTTCGTCTGTAAATTCTTCATAAACCATAATCTGTGAGCTTCAAATATGCACTACAAAATTTGACACCAGATATTTTGAGTGATATTGTTAAGAGACATGCTGCAGTATATGTCTTTCTTATCTCTTTTATTAATGAAATACAGATTACTAGGAAGAAGCCAGGATACATTGTTCTATTGGGTCAAGATATCATTAATAAATCCTCTCTTTCTCTGAATAAGGCTTGAAACTAAATATTATCATTTTTTAAAATGGTCAGAAGCATGCAGTCAAAGAAACTTACTATTCTACCTCCCTTATTTATCCTGGATGCATGAGGGGCTAAGGCTAGGGGGCAGTGGTGCTTTTCACTGGTAAATCACACTGTATGAAAATCCTCATATTCTGATTTGTATTGCTATTGTTGTTATACGGATATTTCTTATATTATCTCAAAGTCTTTCCAAACATAACAGTATTTGTCAAATAATATCAAGCATTTGATTTGATTGGAATTTATGGAATTAATTCCTCCCCTTTTGGATGTTGCTATAGATTGAAAGTTTGTTTCTCTCTCCAAATTTATAAGTTAAATCCTTTATAATATGGTGGTATTTGGAAGTGGGCTGTTTGGGAAATAATTATATCATGAATGTGGAGCCCTGATGATGGGATTAATACCCTTATAAGAGAACTTTGAGAGCTCACCTGACCCTTCTGCCACATGAGGACACAGCAGATAGCTGTCTGTAAACTGAGGAGGGACCCTCACCAGACATGGAATCTGCTGACACCTTAATCTTGGAGTTCTGAGCCTCCAGATCTATGAAAAATAAATGTTCATTGTTAAACCCATCCAGTCCATGGTATTCTGAAATTGTTCCCCAAGTGGACTAAGACAGAAATTTAGTTAATTTTCAAATTTGTATAATTCTGTCAAATGATGAGTTATAAAACTTTGCTAATTATCTGTATTCACTGGTCTATAAACTCCCTCATGTCAGGGAAAAATTTTAAATATCTTTATGTTCTCATAATACATGGGACATAGAATCCACTCCGTATACTGTCAATTGCTTGAATTCTTAATCTATTGGAGTGAAAATTTTTATTGATAAACTTTGATTAATTCTTTCTACATTAAATATATATATTTGCCACAAATATTTACTCTTCTTTGACATTTTCTACAAATACTTATCATGTTATTTATGCTGTAATAATGGCTATTTTTATATAAAGATGTTGTTTTAATATTCTTTAACTTTTGGATTTCTTCTATCACGTCACTTTTGGAAAATCCCATTTCCTTCCACTAATTTTATAAATTTTAACTTGTTGTTTTTTTTTTAAATAACTTTTCAAAACATTTTATATTTAACCCATCTAGAATTTAGTTTTATTAGTGATTAGGAAATATCTAAGCCTACTTTCCCCCAACAGGTAAAATAATCTGACAATATTATTACAAGTTCCAGTAATAATTTGAAATTTTTCCATTTACTATGTCAGGTTTTATACTAACTAGAAGCTTCAATTTTGGGGCATTTTTTTTCTCGTCCTCCTTCACCTTCCCCTCCTCCTCTAAATTTTAGGATTATTCTGCAAAGTTTGAAATCTTCCCAGAAAAAGATATTTAGAAAGTTGTGACTCTACATATTTATTTTGAGGAAAACATGTTTTAATATCTTATTTTCTTTTCCAGAATAAGACACATATTGTGAAGGGTTTATTGATGTCTCAATAAAAATTTGTAATCTTCTCTCTAGAGTGTATCTTGCCTTTTAGTTTTCTTAAAAAGAGGGCTTTATTAATTATATTTAATTCACATTTTCAATGAGCTGGTCAGAAAGGGTTTGATGTCTTTCACTGGCATGAATTACAGCACAATCCTCAAAGCCAGGAGCATATGTCTGTACTCAAACATTTATAGGCCTGTATCCAACAATACACAAGTCTGTATCCCACCACACACTCAGATCTGTATCCAGCCTCATGTGAATCTGTATGACCACCCGTATGTGTATATTCAGTGATATGTAAGTCTGTATAAAATTTCATGTGTGTATCTATATGTGAACACACATGGGTCTGTATCTGACAACACATGGGTCAGTATTTGACTACTGTTATGACTGCATGTATGTATGTATATGCATATGTATCTGATATGATCACACATGAGCATGTATCTGTCCACATACAGGGCTATAGCTTGCCATTCACTAGTCTGTATCTGACTGTATACAAATTTAGGAAGAACTTGATGGAACAATTCTGTTTCATGTGGCATGGACCGAGATCACTCTTCAGTTGATTGATGGACATTTAAGGATAGTCCAAGATGAATTCACTTATATGAATGAAGCCTTGGTAGAGATGACTATAGGATGGGACTCTTCTGGGTCTCTTTCTTCTCCATGTAGATAGAGGGTAATGTAGAGAATGTCTGCCCAGTGAGGTTCTCAGACTTGTAAAATGACAGTTCAGGGCTCCGAGAAGGAAGAGGCAAAAGTTATCAGGCCAGTTAAGTCTCATCCCATCATGACATAAGATTGAAGTCCAGGATATCAAGTTTTATTATTACTATTATTATTATTATTTTTGCAGGGAGGATGTAATTAGATTTATTTGGTTTTTCATTGGAGGTAATGAGGATTGAACCCAGGACCTCGTGCATGCTAAGCATGCACTCTACCACTTGAGCTATACCCTCCTGCAAGATATCAAGTTTTAAATTCAGACTGCTCTTCACATCCAAAGAAGCAATCAACAAAATAAAAGGTAACTTATAGAATGGGAGAAAATAGTTGCAAATCTTATATCTCGTAAGAGTTAATATCTAAGAAATATAAGGAACTTTTACAACTCAAGAGCCAAAAACCAAAAAACTCAATTTAAAATGGGCAAAGAACTTAAATTGGCATTTTTCCAAAGAAGACATACAGATTGTCACTAGGAATGTAAGAAGGTGCTCAACATCACTAATAATTAGGGAAATGCAAATCATAACAAAAATCAGATTCTACCTCACACCTCTTAGGATGGCTATATGAGATTTACAGGAGAAATTAAATGCTTGTGAGGATGTAGAGAAGAGGGAACTCTACTATGCAGGTGGTGGGAATATAAATTTGTTCAGCTACTATGGGAAACATTATGGAGATTTCTCAAAAAATTAAAAATAAAACTACCGTATGTTTCAGCAATCCACTTCTGTGTGTATATCCAAGAATATAAAATTAGGAACATGAAGAGATATCTATACTCCCATGTTCATGGCAGTATTATTCACAATAGCTTAATATAAAACCTAAATGTCCCCTGATTGATGAACGGATAAAGAAACATGGTATACATACATATGTATATATGTATGTATGTAAATATATACATATACATATAGAAACACAATGGAATATTATTCAGCTATATAAAAGAAGTGAATCCTGCCATCTGTGACAATATGGAGGGACTTTGAGGGCATTATGCTAAGTAAAATAAGCAGAAATAGAAAGACAAATACTTTATTTTAATATAAGCATTTAAAGCTATACATTTTCTTCTAAGTACTGTGTTGGTCTCAACCCATCCATTTTGTTACAGTTTTATTGTCTAGTTACAAATATGTGTTAATTACATTAAGATTTCTTCTTTGGTTCATGGTTCCTTTAAATATTTATTGCTAAGTTTCCAAATAATTGGAAGATTTTTCTAGATATCTGTATTAGCTCTCTATTTCTGCATTGCAAATCACCTCAAAACTTAGTGACTTGAAAAAACACAAACTTATATCACAGTTTCTGTAGGTCCACATACTGAGCGTGACTTAGCTGGTTCCTCCACTTCAGGTTCTCTGACAAGGCTGCAATCAAGGTGCTGGCTGGGGCTACAGCCTCACATGAAGGCTCCCCTGAGGAAGGATCCACTTCCTAGCTTGTGCGGATGGTTGTTGGCAGGATTCGGTTTCTCAACATCAATTAAATATCTTATCAAATTATAATTCCAATTACATCCCACTGTCCTTGAAATTGTTGTCATATATTTTACTGCTACATATGTTATAAATTTATGAATATATTATTAATCTTTCATTACATAACTAATTATTTAAAAATTTAGAAAAGGAATTTCTTCCTTTGTCTATTTAATTCATGTACATCATTTCCACTTTCTTCATTCTTTTCTACAAATTCTGATTTCTGTATGATACTGTTTTCTTCAGCCTGAATAACTTCTTTTTCTATTTCTTGTAATGTCTGTTTGCTGGCTATGATGACAAAATGTTGTCTCCTCGAGGTTGAGGAGTTTTAAAGGCATAAGTTGCCACAGAGTTTTGGCTAGTTTCCCTACAAAATTGTGACTTATGAGGGAGTCAGTGATTAACTTTACTAATGGAATTGGAACATTCAGCAGTGACAGGAGCCAGATCAGGATCAGTGACAGGTAGATCCTATTGCTCACTCAGCCTGTGTAGATCATTCATCTCTGCCACAGTGACCAACAAAATGGTTGAAAATGCTGATTGATAGCCACAGGACAGGCCATCTTGTCAACCAGATTTTTGAGAGTTTCCTCTGCAGCAAATTCTCTCTGATAGGAACTTTATATGATAAACAGATATTTTTGTGTTTGGTCCATTCTGAGTAATCCAGCTACATACACCACCTCCATATTGCTTTGTCATCCATTCTTCCATTTTTCTCTTTCCCTCAACAGTGTGTCAAATCTGTATTTACTGTCTATTTCTCCTCCCATGTGAAATGAAAGCCATATGTACTGCTCAAAATACTGCTTATCAGAAGGGTTTTTCTTCACCTTGAGTCTTTATTTTTTGCTTTTTTCCTCTTTGTTTTATGAGGGGGAGGTAATTAGGTTTATTTATTTCTGTTTGGAGGAGGTACTGGGGATTAAACCCAGGATCTAGTGCATGCTAAGCATTTGCTCTACCACTTGAGCTATACCCTTCCCTCCCCCACTTTGAGCATTTAATATCAACTTCAAGTGAAACTGCAGAGCAGCAATTGTCTACTTTTGGCCGCTGCTGCTTTACTAGGCAGATGTATTCATAAACCTGTCTGTATCTTTATTCCCTCCATCATACTGATTACTTTGGCTTTATATTTGTGTTACATTAATAAATTCTTGAATATATGTTTATAATCAAAAGCATTGGATTTTTGAGGTTTATTATTTTCTAATATATGAAAGTAAGATTTAGCTGACTCTAATAAGCTTTGATATACTGTATTTTCATTATCATTAAGCTCAAAATGTTTCCTAATTTTTGTTGTGGTTCATTTTACCCAGGAGGTATTTAGAAATGCACTGTTTTTGTTGTTGTTGTTGTTGCTGTTGTTGTTGTTGTTCTTTTTTTTAACTTTTTTATTGATTTATAATCATTTTACAATGCTGTGTCAAATTCCAGTGTAGAGCACAATTTTTCAGTTATACATGAACATATATATATTCATTGTCATATTTTTTTTCTGTGTGAGCTACCATTAGATCTTGTATATATTTCCCTGTGCTATACAGTATAATCTTGTTTATCTATTCTACAATTTTGAAATCCCAGTCTATCTCTTCCCACCCCCACCCCCTTGGCAACCACAAGTTTATATTCTATGTCTGTGAGTCTATTTCTGTTTTGTATTTATGCTTTGTTTGTTTTGTTTGTTTTTTAGATTCCACATGTGAGCGATCTCATATGGTATTTTTCTTTCTCTTTCTGGCTTACTTCACTTAAAATGACATTCTCCAGGAGCATCCATGTTGCTGCAAATGGCGTTATGTTGTCGGTTTTTATAGCTGAGTAGTATTCCATTGTATAAATATACCACCTCTTCTGTATCCAGTCACCTGTTGATGGACATTTAGGCTGTTTCCATGTCTTGGCTATTGTAAACAATGCTGCTATGAACATTGGGGTGCAGGTGTCATCCTGAAGTAGGGCTCCTTCTGGATATAAGCCCAGGAGTGGTATTCCTGGGTCATATGGTAAGTCTATTCCTAGTCTTTTGAGGAATCTCCATAATGTTTTCCATAGTGGCTGCACCAAACTGCATTCCCACCAGCAGTGAAGGAGGGTTCCCTTTTCTCTACAGCCTCTCCAGCCTCTCCAGCATTTGTCATTTGTGGACTTTTGAATGATGGCCATTCTGACTGGTGTGAGGTGATACCTCATTGTAGTTTTGAATAAATGCACTGTTTAGTTTTAAAACATAGAGTAATTTTCTGGCTACTTTTAGGTTTTGACTTTCTAGGTTATTTATTTTCTTCATGTCCAGAGACATACTTTATGACTGTAATTTTTGAAATTTCTTGGGAATTACTTTTTGGCTCAGCATACAATTACTTTTGAAGAATGTTCTGTGGGCACTTTTTGCCATTGTTGGATGCGTTGTTTCTTGTTTTAATCGATCACATTTGTTAAGGATGTTTAAACATTTTATATCTTTATAAATTTGTTGCTGTGTCCATGCTCATGCAATTAACAAAAGTTGTGCTATTATCTCCCTCTATTATTGCTTATTTACTTATTATTCCTTTCAGGTTAGTAAGTTTAAAAATATGTCATAAAGGTAGAAGTCTATTTTTTCCCCCTGATATTAGAAACAGTGCCCCTTTTCTGTGGAACCTCTTCTGGGTTATTTTATGTAATTTATTCCACTACCCTTTTTTCACCTTTTATTGTGTTATTTAAGAGGTTTATCTTGTCAGGCTCTTACCTTTCATGCTATTTCCTGCATTGTCCATCCTTTTATCTCTTTCTACTTGCATCTGTATATTCTCTTCTAATTTCTCTTATCATTTACTAGTTCCCTATCCATATCTATCCAATCTACTATTAAATTTTGAATTTAGTTTTATGTATTTTAACTTTCAAATTTATTTCATTCAATTTATTATCCATCTTGTGTTTTAATTATTTGAACACACTAAGTTTATTTTGAAATGTTTTTTTCCATAGTTTGGATCATCTATATTTATTTTAATAGATTTTGCTTTTCAATTATGTCTTGTATTTGCCTATAGTTTGTTACATTTGTTTTTGTCGCAGATTTTATATTTAAAAAGTTGAGAAGATATTCAAGGACTTTTATTATGCTTTCTTCTTTAACAGAAAATTTCATTTTGTTTCTGGCTGACAGGTAGGCTTGGGGAAATAAAAATCCCAGATAATCTAATCAGGAAATTAGATGAGTCAGTCTGGGATTGAGTTTCTATGAGCACTACTCTCTTTTTAGTCACCCTTACTCCAAGAGTAAAACTATTCATGGTCTCAAAGCCTGGTTGTTTTCAAAGTCCTCTTCTTCATGGAACTTGAATCTCATTTATTGTCTGCAGGGTAAAACATTTGTAGGAACTTCCACTCAGCCTTTTTAGCTTTTCATGTGTGATTTTTACAATAAGCCCACTTCTTTAGCAAAAAGAGGGCATCAAATGCAGGGTTTAGCTCTCTAACTTCTCTTCTCTTCCAAATATTGGCCCCACACATCCTTGATTCCCTGTTAGTTTTCTGATGACTTCAGACACATACATTTTACACTTTTCTAGCTACTCTGGTGGCTCTTATGGAAATATTTGGTGCAAAACAACTCATTCTTGCTTTCCAGATGACAAATGTTATCCCAACATTTAATTTTCTGGTTTTAGGACAGACGTAGCTTACAGAGCATCACTGTGGGTTATTACATATTTTGAAGCAACATCCTTATCAGTTATATTTTCAGTGTATTATATTTATTGAGACATATAAATTCAGTGTCTGTGCTTTTGTAGACACCACTGATCTAGCAAATTCTTTTTCTTAATTCAGACAGCAAGAAACATTAGTAGTTCTTTGCATTCAGCTGAAAGGAACACAGAGGTTATACATATGTATACATTAGTTCTTCAGTTCTGAGTCATAATTTAATCCACAGTAATCTGGATCATATCAGACGGTTTTTTCAAATGAAAAATAAATTCTCCGTTTTTTGCCTCCTACTGGTAAGAGAGGAAGTGGCACTTAGATGTACTCTAAATCTTAGAAGTACCATGTGTGACATTTGTGTTTGTTGGATTTCATCCATTTATTAGGTAAGCTGAAAACCACCAAAACTTTGGTGGGACTCTGCACAAATTAAAGACTTCAGTTGGTTTAGATAGGTATTTAATGACTCTTTATCTAAGGCCCATATGACCCAGAAAATGCAACATTAAACTAAATATATGTGGAGATGCAGATGCCCATTGGAGCCCCTTGTAAACCATTCTAAGGAAATAACAGTGGAAGCCCTCAGAGATTTTATATAGAAGTAGGCTTTTGTTGGAAAATAATTCCTTTTTTGTAGAAATAATAACTCAATTGATACTGAATTGAAATAAATGGACTGAATTAATGACCTGAAGATCATTATGGTTTCAGTTGACATAGATTTAGGCCTGATCAACAATGTCTGCTTCAACCCAGAACCATACAACCGTGATTACTTGCTATTTCAAGAATTGACTGTCTACTTCAATAACTCCCTCAGTCCCAAAGCACTCTGCCTGTGAGGCTCAGGGCATCTTGAACAGATGCTCAAACAGCTAAGAGTAAGAACCTCCATTGTTCAGGATATGGTTGGATATGTTTCTCTCTTAATTTCAGATGAAATATTATTTGCATTATCTAAGATTTCCTAACATGAAATTCATAAATTATTATTCACTATACTTTTTTTTCTTTTCAAATTACAGACTTTTTTATATATTTGGCACTTTGCTGCTCTTTTTTGCAAGATCCGAGTCTTTTTCTCTCTAGGGATTATTCTGGAGGAGAAAACTATCTAGAAGTTTCTTCATTTGAATTTGTTCCAGATAGTCTATAAATGGATGTATAATGACCTTATATTCTCTTTCACATAAAATAATAATGAAAAAAAGTCAGAGTCTGTGTCTGCCTATATAAATGGAAGAATAATTTTTTCTGACAGAATAGCCCAGGAGATTTCTGAAAACCCAAACTTCTGCCCAGGCTGAAATTTATTCTCAATTGGTATCTAATCTTCCAGACATCTAATTTTCTCAGCATAGACTTCTCTTATTGTTTGAGAAGTTTGTGGAAGCTCCCAATTTTCTGAGATAAAATTGGGGAGAGGTAGAAACATGCTTTTAATTAAGGATGAGGCAGCCTTAAGGAAAAGCTATTTAAATGACCAAAAGCCTAAAGAGTTCTACTATTGCCTTGTGAAATGCTCAGCCATTGGCTATTCCAAGAAGTTAAAAATCCAAGAATTTCTCTTGTTAGGTGCAGAGAGAGATTAATGGCCAGAGATATGAATATTAGACTAAACCCTCTATCAAAGTAATGTCATTTTTGGTTACCTTACCATAATTAACTGAGAGCAGACACATTCAAATAACCAATTTCAGTGTTTTTTAATTTTTGAGGGTTTTTTTTATATCAGCCAATAATGGGCTCAATCAAGTTAATTTCCACTAATTAGGCCAGTATTCACACAAACAGCAGTTTTGTTTTTCTTTGCAGAAATTTTTCTAGCAGGTGAGAGTGTTCAACTGTCTTTGCAAGGCAGATGTTTATGTTGTATCTCAGTGTCTTTATATTCTAGGCATCCATGTCAGATGCTTCTACATTTACCTGAAAGACTGACGTGATGGGGAGATTGTGTGGAAATACAGAAAGTGTGACCATTTGAAATGATTTCTAGATCCATTGCTCAGCCATACAATACTATGTGTTCTATGATCACACATAGATACTTGAAGTATCTGCAGTTACCCTTAGAGGAAGAAGCACTAATCTTTAAAAACAAAGGAAAAAACCCAAGAGATGGGTTCTTGAAACAATTAACAAGGGATAAACAATGAAAATTCATGTGTTATGTTGTTAAATATAGCTATAATCTTAAATATCATATATTTTCATTGGAGAAAGTCTCGTCTGAGAAAATCAAGCTAGAAAAAACACAGAAATTAACTGGAATATTTGTATGTATTTGGTGTTAGTATTACAACCTGAAAGATATTTATGGTCCATTTTCCCAAACAAAAAAGAGAAATGTAGCATATTACGAATAAACTAGTGGATTGATAATCTTGAATTATGGGTTAATTATATTTTAAATGATATGTTAATATTTATAATTACTTTTATATTTTTAAATCAGATAACTTAAAATTGTAGATCATGTCAAGTTTGCTACAGTATAAAGGAATATGTGCCTATTCTGTTCTGGCAGCTTGATATGGGCCTTTATATGCAGATATTTATAATTATCACAGCAACCATGTTTGAACATATTATTCTTTTTATCCTGAGCTATGTCTACACTTATTGTCAGATTGACAAAATCCAGACGATTTGTTCTGATACAACGTTCATAGTAAAGCGTTAAAAAACATAGATTATCACTATCATTTATTGAGCCTTTACGAGGTGCCAGGGAGGGTTCTATGTGCTTTAATTCCAGTAAAATGACGGCGCTAAGCAGTAGGCACTATTGAGATCCCAATTCTAAAAATGATGAAACTGAGGCACAGAGAGGTTTATTAACTTGTCCAAGGTCACCCAGACAGTCAGTGGTGAAGCTGGGATTCCAACACAGGCAGTGCAGCCCCAGAGCTCACATTGTTCACTGCTGTGTTCTGTGCTCTCTTCAAGGATGCTTGGGATCATAAATAGGAACACGCTGAATGATAAACCTGTGATCACTCTTTGATCTCTGTAATTATCAAATCTCATTCCCACTGGCTAGTGTTTCTCCAGTGACAGCGATAAGCGTGAGAAATTTTGTTTAGTTATGAAAATATGAAAGAAGAAAAAAAAGTCAGCAGAGGAGAATAAGGCAAGACTACACAAAAAGTATCACAGGTGTTTAGACTCGCAAGGGTTCTGAGAACGTCTAGTTCAATCTCTATTTTCCAGTGAGCACACTGAAACAGACTTGTAACTACACTTAGAAAATGACCCAGACACATGCCTTCTCACACTGAGCCTGGATTTTTCCCTTGAGTGTGCTGCCGTTTGGAATCCAGGCACTGAAATCCTATTTTTGAGCACTCTCAGTACCTAAGCATTATAAGTAAAACCATATCCCATTGTCCTCTGCCTCTTCTTTTAGCATCTATTTTCTCCTCCCTCGCTACTTAGCTCACCCCAAGAGTTTTGGAGAATACTAGCTGTTAACCTGCTAATATAATAGTTGGTGGTAGTCATGAGTCATTTCAATTCTAAAATGTATTCTGAAATACGGCTATGTAGTGTATGTGTGTTAAGCATAGGTAAACATTAAAAGAAGAGAATTATAACTCCTTAAGAACCTGATAGTCAAAGAGACCACATAATTGCTGCAGGGAACAATGGGCTAAGTATTTTGCAATTATTTGACACAGTCCAGATTCCAGGGTCTTGGACTTTAATGAGAGATTCATGAAGACCTAACAGCCCTGAAATGGGAGGGATTGAGTATCTAAGAGTTGGCTATCATAGTATTAAGGGAGTTATCCCAGAAAAGATGTTCGTTTTGATGCTACCTGGGTCTACTGTAAAGGTACTCACTACAAATACTGCCAACTCAAAGGACTGACTCTATGCCAATTTACTTAGAGTTTGTTGTCACCACTGAAGGGTAAGTTTCTAGAGAGCAGGGACGCTTACTTGCTTGTCTCTGTTGACTTCTGTGTCATGAACTGACCTAGTTTCAATAAGGTTCTATTAAAGTTATGACTGCCTGTTGGGTCTTTGACTACACTTCTCTGTAGAAGATCCACTAAGACATAGAGATATAACCTCTTACTTGTGGTCCCAACAGAACCATCTGAGGAGAAAAGGAACTGTCAAGGGAAGGTGTGATGGGCTTTTGGAAGAAGAATTCAGTAGATATTTACCAAATGCTTATTGTGTGCAAACCACTGTAGACATAGAGACACACAGATATGCTCTGTAATGTAACAGATACATTCATAGTCATGTTCACAATCTCATTACAGGTCTGGGTCTCCTGATCTCTCATCCCTGACACTGGCCTCACAGATGACTAAATGGGACATAGCAACAATCTAACAGAATTTGTTCTCCTGGGCCTCACTCAGAATCCTGAGGGGCAAAAAGCATTATTTGTCCTGTTTTTACTCATCTACATTGTGATGATGGTGGGTGATCTGTTCATTATGGTGACTGTCTTTGCCAGCCCCTCCCTGGACTCCCCCACATGCTTCTTCCTTGCTTATCTGTCCCTCATGGAAGTGGCTTACTCCTCTCTCATTTCACCCAAATTGATTAGAGACTTGCTCTGTGGTAAAAAGACAATCTCCTTCTCAGTTTGCATGGGATAGCTCTTCCTAGAACATTTATTTGAGGGCTCTGTGGTCTTCCTCCTGGTGGTGATGGCCTATGATCACTATGTGGCCCTCTGTAAGCCCCTGCACTACTTGACCATCATGAATCGGCAGGTTTGCATCCTGTTGCTGCTGGTGGCCTGGGGTGGAGGTTTCCTGCACTCCGTGGTTCAGCTTCTCTTTGTCTACAGCCTCCCCTTCTGTGGCCCCAATGTCATTAACCACTTCATCTGTGACATGTACCCATTGTTGGAAATTGCCTGTACTGACACTCACCTTGTGGGTTTCACTGTGGTTGCCAATGGTAGAGCAATCTATATGGTCATATTCATCCTTCTACTAACATCCTACGGGGTCATCCTAAATTCCCTTAAAACTCATAGGAAGGGAGGCACAAAGGCCTGTCTACCTGCAGTTCCCACATCACGGTGGTGGAACTCTTCTTCATTCCGTGTAGTTTCATGTATGTGAGACCTGTTTCCAACTTTCCCATTGATAAATCCATAACTGTGGTTTATACTGTCATCACTCCCATGTTGAACCCTTTAATATACACCTTGAGAAACTCAGAGATGAAAAGTGCTATGGCTAATCTCTGGGAGAAAAAGTTAACTAGGTAGAATAAGAATGTGTCACCCACACTGAACACATTTGTCACTAATCCTAAAAGGAATGAACAGGCAGGAAATTCTAACAATGGATGATTTAGTCAATTCAACGGACTCCACAGAGATGCTTTTCTTTATTTATACAAAAGCATCAAAAAAGTAGAATAAATTGTCCTTTAAGGCTTGAATCAATCTAATAGAGAAGTTCTGCAGGATGAATAAGAGACACAGGTTTTTGTCCTATTATAAGAAAAAATAAACTAAGTTCACCCTGTAACTTTGTTTTTCACAGTTTATACTAAAATGGGACTTTAGAAGGGAGAGTTGTGAAAAAAAAGCTAACCTTCAAAATTTACTTTCACCCAAATTAATGGGAAAACAATTGGGCTAATATTTAGAACAAATTTCTGAGGGCCAAAAGAGTGGTTTTTAAATTTTAAAGTGTTAAAATTATTTTTTTTTAGCACAGCAACTTTCTGTAGCTGCATAATGCATTCGTCTTTAAGATGACTTCTGTTCCTCAGGTCAATGTCTTTGAGTTTGTAGTGCAGGATATTCAGATGGGAGAAGTTACTGTGTTCATTTAAAGATATGATCAGTGAGCTGTTTTGTTAGATGGGATGTGGTTGATGATGAAAACAGAGTCTGGTTCTTGATTAGAGGATAGAAAACCACACTAATCCAAGTTGTCAATATATTTTCATTCTCTTATTCACTAGTTATATGAGCATTTTTTCTGCTCTTCAAACAGTAGACAGAACTTCTTATTTTGTCTTGGAGACACTGAAGATATGGAAAAGAAATGTGTTATTTTGCATAAGCAGTGTATTCCCTAAAAGTCATATTCAACTTAAATACTTTTTACTTATAGACTTAATAATAATTTGTTTCTGTGTAAACAGAATTTTGTTTTTCAATTTTATATAAAAAAATCAGGTTTTTCTCAGTGTGCATTCCCTTCTGGAATTTCTCAAGTTAGGAAGAAGATAGATTTGTTCTCATTGTATTATGGAATGTTATCTATGCTTTTTAATGATTTTGTTTTTTAAAATAAAGATTTTAGAATTTTTCTTACTTAAAAATTTTATTATGTATTTTCATGCATATCCATTAATATATGCAATTTAAATCTGTTTTGTAGCATCTTACCTAGAATATGATCAATATCACTGAAACTACTGATGTATATTGCCCTGACTCCCTTCCTCTGCCTCTTCCCAGAGATAATCTCAATGCTGAACTCTTTGTTAACCATTGATGAGAATAGTTTAACTATACATATATGTATTCTTAAAGTATATTATTTGAAGTTTCATATTCTTTATTAAAATTGCACTGTGCAGTATGTGGCTTTCTGGATCTTTTCTTAACAATGCCAATTAACTTTTCTAATATTTGATCATGTGATTGCACATTTCTCTAGTCCCACCATTTCCCCTGCTGTATGTTATTCCATGTCTGAATAGACCATTGAGTCAGTGGTCATTTGGGTTGTTTCCAGTTTTCAATAATGCACATGGTGCTGCTATAAACATCCTGAAAGAATGTTTTTGTGTTAAGTAGTGTTTACAAGTTCACAATCACAGATAGTTGCAATTTTCTTCTAAACCTGTATTATCAGGTGAATTCCTGTTAGCCGTATGAAGCAGATCTGTAAGTCCATGTCCCAACCAACACTTGATATTGTCAGATGTTTAATGTTTTTGCAAATCTAATGAGTATAAGACTATGACTGTATTATGGTTTTATTTTTCAATCCTTACTGCTACTGAATTTGAACACATTTGCATGTTTATTAAACATTCATTTTTTCTCATCTTCTATTCAACATGTATTCATGCTTTTGTCAGTTTTTCTAGTAGGTTGTTTTTCTGTTATCATAAATTTATTGGAGTTCTTTAGGAATTCTCTGTACTGATTCTTTTTTTGTTTGTATGCATTGCAAAAGTCTTTTCCCAGTTTGTGGTTTTTCTTTTCTAGATTTCTCTCACATATTTGGATGAATGGGAACTTCTAAATGTAATCAAATTTCTCAGTGTTTATGTGGATTTAAGTTAGCACTTCTATGTCTTTCTTATCATATCATTTCTACAGTATGGCCAGAAAAATGTCAATGTATATTGTCTTCTATATACTTCAAAATTTTGCATTTTTTAGTTTCCAATTTTAATCCATTGAACATTGATTTTTATATATGATGAAAAGTGCCCTTTTCATTTTTTTTCCAGTGTAGATAGCCAATTGTCTAAGCACCACTTGTGGAATAATCCATCCTTTCACATATTGAGTTTTTATTTATGTCTGATTCTAGTTCTGGTTTATTTATTACTGTCAACTGATTAATTTTTCTAAACTTGTGTTTATTTATGTAAGTTTATAATAAGTTTTTATGTCTTATAGGACAAGTCTTTCAATCATTTTTATGAAGTGAAAAAAGTCTTTGTTTCCACATACATTTTAATTCAGCTTGTCATGTTGAAAAAAGTCATTGGGATTTTTATATTGAAATTGCATTGAAGCCATTAACAGTTGACCCTTCCTACCCCAAATATAGCATAACTCTGCACCCAAATAGGCCTTTGACGTTCTTAAAATTTGAAAAATTTCACAAATATTCTTTCATATTTTTAATAAATACTTTCCTATGTATTCTTGTTGTTCTATTCCACAGCGTTACTGAACATAGATATTTATAAATATTTCTAACTTTTTATAAGAAAAATTATATCTTATTTTATGTCAATAATTTGCTTTATTTACTTAATAGTGAAATATTTTGCCATTGGTACATTTTTATGAATTGCTTTTTCATATACTTCATCTAATTTATTTGGCATGTTCAAAATGTTTTATTGACTTAGGAAAGATTTTATATGTTATAGTATAAAACAAAGAATTTCTCCTAGATAGTGTTTTGGTAGTGTGGAAGTGTTATACTTTTACTTTTAATGTTGTTGATCCCTATTATCAGAGTTTCTGCCTTTTTAACTTCAAGATTATATAATAATTTATAACTTTTTTTCTACTTTACTTATGTCTTTTTATTTTAAAGCATTAAGTACACATATATGCATATACGTGTGGGGGAGATTTTACAGAAAGGGAGAAAATGTATGTGTATGTTTGTGTGTGTGCCTATGTATAAAGAATTTAAATCTACTTTGCAAATGGTTATCTGTTACCTTAAAACAAAATTTTCAACACAGTTTCCAAAAATCTTACCTACTTACCTAATTTGATATGTCATGTTTACTATGTTTAATGTCCAAATGCTTTTGTATTTATTTCTAGGATATTTTCCTTTGACCAGTTGCTTATTCCTAAGCCAATACTCCATTTTTTTTTTTAGTTCTTGTAAGTAGATTTTAATATCTGCTAAGAGGCCTATAACTCAATACTCTTATTAAAGACAAGATTTTGTGTTTTGAACAATTATTTCTCATGTAAATGTTAGAATAATTTCAGAAGTAGAAACTATGAAAATTTTGACTGACAATATATTAAATGTCTAATTAATTAGGAAAATAATTGATGTCTTGTTCACATTGAATCATTCTCCATGGAAACATGAAAATATCTGTGTTTATTTAGGTCTTCTTTGATATTCTTCAGTAATTCCTTTGTTTTCATCATACAGATCTTTCACATCTTTCTTTTTTAACATATATTTTATAATTTGGATTATATTTATGAAAAATATTTTCCACATTCTATTTTCTAAAGAATTATAGCTAGCATTCAAGAAAATAACTAAGAAATATTTATCAGTTTACTCTTGAATTCAGCCACTTTACTGAACTCTTATTTAGTATGAAAGATCCTCAGTTAACTCTTTTGGATTTGCTAGAAAGATAATGTTATCTTAATGATTTTTCTTTCTAATAACTTTCTTCAAATATTTTATATCACATTTCTCCTTAATATATCATTATATTACTTGACATAGGAAAACATAGGGTAATGACTGTGAATAGAAAATCTTGATTCATTTTTAGCTTCAATGGGGATGCCTTGGAATTTTCCCATAAAAAATGTGCTCATTAAAAATTATCATCCCCACCCTGTATGTCAGTGTCCTGACAGGAACAGATACCACTCTTCAAAGGAACTAGTGACAACTATTTACAAAGAGTTTTCAAGATCAAAGAATTTTGGGGTCTTTGATTTGCATTTTCTTATTATTTAATGATGTTGAACATTTATTTTTCATATGCTTCTTGATTTTTTGTTATGTTTTCTTCAGAGAAATGTCTATTCAAATCCTTTTATAAAATGTTAAACAAAGGTTGAATTGTAAGACTTCCTTTATCAGATATATGGTTTTCAAATATATTTTCTCATTCTGTGGCTTATCTTCAATTTACTGATTTTTATCCTTTGAAGCACAGCAGTTTTAGCTTTAATGAAGCTAAAATTATTTACTTTTCCTTTTATTGTTTATGGTTTTGGTGTCATATCTTAAAAAATACTGCATAATTCAAGATTATTAATATTTACTCATATTTTATACTAAGAATCAGTGGTGTTGGCTCATTTTTTCTTTAGTCCATTTGGAGTTAATATTGTACATGATGTAAGGTAAGTTTCTTAATCTGTTAAGGCTGCTGTAACAAAATATCACAGACTGGGTAGTTTATAAACAACAGAAATGGATTTCTCAAAGTTCTGGAGGCTGGAAGTCTGAGATCAAGGTGTAAGCATGGTTGGGTGAATGCTTTTTTCCAGGCTGCAGACTTTTATTTGTATCCTCACGTGGCAGAAGGAACTAGGAAGCTTTGTGAGATCTTGTTTATAAAAGCACTAATTCCATTCATGAGGGGTCCTTCCTCATGACATAACCATCTTTCAGAAGACCCACCTATTAATACTATCACCTTTGGGGATTAGGAATTCCACATATGGATACTGAGGAGACACAAACACTCAGACCATAGCAATAAGAATCCAGTCTCATTCTTCTATCTGTGGATATCCAATTGTTCTAGAACCATTTGTTGAAAAGACTATTCTTTCTCCTTTTGACTTGCCTTGGCACCCTTGTCAAAAATGAACTGATCATAAGCATAGGGATTTATATCTAGACTCAATTCTGTACCACTGAGCCATCTGTCTGGCCTATGTCAGTAACCATATCTTGATGACTGTATTTTATAGTAGTCAGGAAACCAGGCAGTTCTTTTTCAAGATTGTTTTGGATGTTCTGTATCCTTTCCATCAAACATCATGACTCTTTCCTCCTAAATACATCAGCATGTATATACTATAAGACCAAAGATATTTTCTTGCATAGATACAGAGAATTATCAAATTAAGTATAACATTTATACTATATTACTGCCAAATATATGCCCATATTCAAACAGCACCAACTATTCTAATGATCTCTACAGCATTTTTTTCCCTAGTCCAAGGTCAAATCTTAGATCATTTATTGAATTTGGTTGTTACTTCTCTGTAGTTTATTTTGACCTGTTCCTCAGTACTTTTGTGACTTTTTACTGCATTAACATTTTGAGGGCTATCTCCCACTTGCTTTGTAGGATACCTCTCAATCTGAATTTGGTAATTCCCTATGATTAGATTCAAGTTATGCATATTTGACAGGCTGCTACAACATGCTTCATCTTTGCCTGCACCTAATTATTGGTTGATGTAAATGTACAAAGGTCCAGCCAATTTGCCTTGATTTGGGACATCGTTGAGACTGTCCTGACCTTAGCACTTCTTATATTGACTGAGACCTTTGTTGCAACTGCACTTCTTATTGGTTTCTTTCTCTATCCAATCGTTTTCATTGTTTTGTTATAGGTGTTATTCTCCAAGTCATACACCAATAAATCTTCATACAGATCTTTGTGTCAGAAACAATTTCCTACAAAATCCAACCCACAAAATTTTGTAACAGTTTTCTTTTTCTTCATGGTTCTTTTGGAATGACCACGAGTTAAATTGTAGTGATTCTCATTTTCTGGTGTATGTTTACCGTAGCTTTATATGGAGTTACACTGGTTTTTGCTTTCTCTTCATTTTGAAGTCCCGCAGCAAGCCTTCTATATCAACAGGATGAAAGTAGATGGTTTTAGGTGTCTTACAAGATTTCTAGTTCTGAGTAGACTATTTTTTAAGCATAGTATTTTTTTTAATTAGAAAAGAAGCATTGTTGTAATTTAGTTTTTGTCATTCTTATTTGTTTCCTCAGGATCTCTATTTCTTCTTCTTAATTCTTTCTTTTACTTTACCATCTTTTACATTAGCTTCTTCCATTCCTCTTCATCCTCATCTCCCCCAGAAGTGATGCTCTTTTGAAAACATCATCTTAGCTCCTACACACTGTCAAGTTCTTTCTCTGTACACTCTGATTTGCCAGATTGCAGATCTTTTTCTTTAATAATTTAAAAGTTGTGTGTGATTTACTCTTTAGTAAATGTAAGTAGGGCTGTGGTCTACCTTCCTTGGGATTGTTACTTCCTTATTCTGTTCTCTGCACCCATTTCAGGTTTCCTTCACTCTCCTCTTAGGCTTGGACCATAAGCTCCAGAGATCTCTCCTGGAATTTGATGTTTATTTCTTTAGGGTTAATTTGAAATTTGTGTATTCTCAGTGACTTATTTATGCTGTATGTGTTAGTTATGTGTGATCTTATGTGCCGATTCTATTGTATTGTATATTGTATTAGATGATGTGTACAGAATATTGTCTATTCTGTTGTGTGTTTTGTTAGGTAGTTTGTAGAAACATTCAGATTTAGGGACCTGCCATAGCTAAATAAAAGACATCTAAATTTAGCTTTTAAGTTTTCCTTCTTAGATTAATTTATAATAATCTCTTTCAAATTATAAGTCCTAATTACCTGTTTCTGCATTTCTTTTTAAGAAAGATTGTTTTCTTTTGGACAAAGTTCTGAGTTGGAATTTTGTATGAGGACATTATTTGAGCTAAATTGAAATTTTATTAAGTTGATTAGCCATAATCTCCCTCAGTACATCTGCCATACACAAAGACTTCACCTTTTACTTCTCTCCAGTACCATCTTGCTTTTGAGGATCTCAAGTATACACTGGTTAAATGAAAATAAAAATTCTTGTTTACACAACCTTATGTTTTTGCTCTTAATAAATGACTTACTCTTTGGTATTAGAATGCAATTTTTCCACTTAATTCCCCTAACGTGATTGGCAGCAGAAGCCTCTGAAGATATACAATGTACTGGTAGGATTTACGGAAGATCTCAGTTCTCTAGAGCATGGTTCCTCAGTGAATTTAATCTTGAACAAGCAGCCTTGGGGACAAACTGTTTTGACAACTCTGAAGTGATTTACTGTTCATTGTTGATTAAGTGCCCAGTCATAGCTTCTTTTACCGAGGGGAAGATTCCTCCTTGAGTAGTAATGTTATGGTCAAAATGTAAAATAAAAACCATTACTTTACTAGGCATGAATCATATTAAAATAATCATATAAATGCTTTAAAAATACCCCAAATAAAACCTATGTCTTTAATTATTTAGCTCTCTGCATTATTGACTGAAATATTATTAAAGGTTTGTTCAATTAATTTGGTCAGTTCAACATAATAATGCTTTAAATTTGTTCTTGATATATATTTTCAATGACAGCTTTCAAATTTGATGGCTTATCAGTCATATCAACTATATATTCCTGAAGCCAGCTCTGAATGATTCAATAATTTAAACTGTAAAGTGTTTATAAAAGTTGAAGAATATGGTCATGCCTTGTGGAGGCAGAGAGATATATGCTTATGTGACAAAGTGATTAAGTGTATCCTGATCTTCTCTCTGCAGTCACACCAGGTTTGATGTGATGGAAATCCTGCCTCATCTTCATTGAACTAAACCTTCATCTTCGAGGACCAAAGAGAATTGGTGAAGCCTGGATTTGGAACAAGTGACTGAAGAGGAAATAGAAAACTCAGGTAACAAATTCACAAAAACTCTTCCCTTCGATGAGAATAGGGAAAACTGAGTTACTTGAAATAAATTCTGTGTCTATCTTATGAAGCACGTTTTATCATTTAACCTCGAATATTTTATGACAGAAGTTCCAGGAATAAAACAGTATGAATGTTTACTCCATTCTGTATAATACTGTTGGAATAAATACAATGACAATAATTTTCTCCAATATTTTGTATTACAATTGTTTAAATGCAAACTGAAATAGAGACTAAACATAGCACAGCATAATAAAATATAACAGGACATATATATGGTCTTCACAATAACCTTTTAGATTGTTTTATATAATTTAGGGAATCTGACAATTACTTATTTTGCACGTTAATATATTGAAGATAATAGTAAGGATTATGATAGCTCTTTACAAATTGTTTTCTTGAGCATAGTATTTTTGAATGTTCTTGTGTAGACATTTTATTCCCTTTGGTAATTTTTTTTTAAGCTGTGGTAAAGTATATGAAACACATTATTGTGCTTCCAACACCACTCTCCATCTCCAGTACTTTTTCATCATCTCAAACTGACACTCTGCTTCCATTAAACAGTAACTCCACATCTTCTCATCCCTACAGTCCCCGGCAACCACCGTTGCACTTCCTGTCTCTTAGAACATGACTATTCTAGGTATCCCAGGAAAGGGAGATCATAAAATATTTGTCTCTTTGTTTCTGGCCTATTGCACTTATCCTAAGCTCTTCAAGGTTCATCCATGGTGTAACATATCAGAATTTCCCTCCTATTTAAGGCTGACTAATATTCCATTGTCTGTATATACCACAACTTGTTTATACATTCATTAGTTGATGGATATTTGGGTTGTTTCTACTTTTTGGCTATTGTGAATAGTGCTGCTGTGAACATTGTTGTACAAATATCTCAGTCTCTGCTTCTTAATCCTTTATGTTTGTGCCCCAAATAACATTTTGATATACAAGTTAACAGCTTCTTACTACAAAAGGAAACTCAAAACTTAAAATGTGAAAGCTTGAGTTCAGAGACATTTACTTACTTGTTAGACTCATTGAGCTATACTACCCCTTATTGGAAAGTGAATTTTAGTGTCTATGGAATTTCATGAATTATGCTAGATACAGGATCTACAAAAATCTTAAAGAAAATACCAACATCTATTTCTGCCTGTGGGTTAATGACATGGATATTTTCTCATTTTTATAAATATTGTGAATAAAATAGGACATACTGCAGTATGCAGACAGTTGACCCCTTAATTTATGGAAAGATTCCTTCAGATTAAATTTAGTTTTAATGATACATTTCAGAATGTAGAATGAGATATGGAGAAAGACAGACAAGGGAATCTGGACACAGTAATGTGAGTGGTAAAACTGGATAGCTTCCATAATTGCATATGATAATGACACACTCAATCCATCCAACCCTCAGGAAATGCTCAATTGGATAATTAGAAAAAATAGGGGACTTTGAGGAAACTCATGTAAAACTAATTGTAGAGATGTGGCACCAAATTTATATGAGGAAACAAAAAGTAGTAAATCATATTTTTAATTTATTTAGTGCTTATTACTTATCCATGTTTGAAGAGCATTATTTGTGTTATTCTATTTAATCTCTAAAACCAGCCTATGTGTTGGATACTATTATGTATCATTATAGAAATGCTGTTGAGTGATTTACCCAAGTCACACAGTTGGTATTTTCAGGCTCAAATTCCAAGTTGGAATTTAGAACTTGAGTTTTCATAAAATACACTGCAGCCATTAAGGGCCACCCTGGCAATATTTATAAAACAGAACAAAATAAAACTGACAAAGACTATGTTTGAGACAGGTAGTTTACCATCTCTGATAGATATTTTTGAGTATCTGTTCCCAAAGTCTGTTCAATCATACTTAGGGTTTAGTGTTGGCATTTTCTTTTACTATGAAGAAATTGACTTGGGAAATGTGATATTTCTTTAAAATTTATCTTTTTAAAATCTAAAGGGCTAGTTAGGCATATATTAGAATCTCAAAATTTTTGCTACATCATCTTAATGGTCACTACTCACTCATTAAAAAAAAGCTATTGGTTACATGGGAAACAGCTTTCACTATATAAACAATTAAATATAAACATGGTTAGACAGGAATTGTGATCGTATGTTTCAAAAGGATCTGCAATGAAACTGAAAATTTCAGTCTTTAGTTTCCAATATCTTGCTGGTTGTTAAGTGTTTTCCAGTATTTCACACCTTACAGACCAAATGGTTTGCTTCCCCACCTTATGTTGTTGAATTTGGCAGAGTGTAGATCTACTTGATTTACCTTATTTTATTTGTCATTGTAGGATAGTTACCATGATCTACATTTTGAGAATTCTTTAAAGATTTACCATTTCTCATTGAAATTTGAAGAATCTCACAAATGTTTGAAGCAGATATATTAATTTTTTAACAACATACAATATTGATAAAGTTTGGAATTTTGTATCATTTCCAGTTGAGTTAATAGTTTTGAACAGTTTAGAGTAATAATTAGGTCACTTAAATACATGAGGCATGCTCAGATTCTGGAGATACAATTATTAAAAACACATGTTTACCATCCCAACAGACCTGACATATGATGGTAGAAAACCAGCTATAAACACATAGGTGTTGTAAGTACTTACATGTCAAAGAGTTAGGCTCTGCTACTAGACATTATCTGTTGCATGCTCGGACAATTCCTATGGAAGGTGGGTATTCAACTTTCATCATAAATGCAGGTACAGCTTGCTAATTGTGAGTGGAGATATTTAGGTGCATAAGAAATGCACATCCAGAGCCCTGAAGATGGAACTCCTTTAGGCAACTGATAGCTCATACTCATGCATCTTAAAGTTGAGAATTTGATTTTCTCATTTTCCTTTGATCCGGAAGTATAAAGATTCTGAGAGGCAAATCCTGGAGCTAATGCTGAGTTACCCTCTAATCCATATATGAATCTACAGCTCAGGAAATCTGAAATTCCTCTAGTCCCAACTCAGCAAGTTCCCCCAACTCAAACTGTTGACCAATTTCAAAGCTTATTTTATTCCGCTTAAGATCTTTGCCATTTCCAATCTGCCTTTTCTCAGTAATGTTGCATTTTTTCTCTCCTACACTTTTATTCTCTCTCTGATGTTCGAGTACAAATTGGCTTGCCAGAGGCACAAATCTCCTGCCCTCCACAAATGACAGCCTGTAAATTGACACTGCAAAGGGGCACATTTAAAATAATTTTGCCAAAATGAAGTAACCTTCACATTACATGTAAAATTTGCCCTGGATCATATCTGAAAGACCCCACAAAGTTTTATTTTCCACCAGTGAGAATGAATGGCCTGTATTCCACACAGCCTCAGATAACCAAGAATTTAAAAAATGAACAAAATAACTAGTCTAATCTACTCATTACTTTAATAGCCAAATAACCTTTAATACATACTAACTCACCCTGGTTAATATAAAGGTGGACTACCAGCAAAAATGTTCACATGCCACTTAGGATAAAGGTTTCAATGACAAGAATTCAGAAACTCACACATCTGGAAAGACTATCACCTTTCAATAAGAATAGGAGTTGGGACGTGATTTTTCCAAGATGCCTGAGCAAAATTAAATATTTGTAGATTTTGGGTATACAATTCTTTCCACTAGACTATGTTTCTGCCTAAAATTTTTATTTTGGCACTCTTAATTGAGCTGTTGCTAGCAATAATTAATTCTAAACACTTTTGGAAAGTAGGGAAAATGTCTGTGTAGTACCCATTCACTGAGATTTTTATTGTCTGTTTTTTTCTTCCAATAATTTAATTTGCAATTAATGTCAGTTTAGTTTGTGTGTGTGTGTGTATTTTTAAATAAAATATTGCTTTCATTGTACTTTATTGGGTGGGAAGAATTTTATACATTTATCTCTGCTCAGTTGCTCTCTTATAGTTTTGAAATTCATTTTACTTAAATAGAGGTTAATAAGCATTTAATGAGCACTCATGATGTGCCTGGTTCTTCACTGACATGGGTGACTTTTTCCCCTGTTTCTGGAGCTTGTAGTAACTCAGAACGTCATCCATCTAAACAGCAGCCTGTGATTCTATGCTACATGCCTGGGCGTTGCTTTACATAAATATGTAAGTGAAGGTATTAGGAATGGGATTGTTCCCATGCAGGACTTCAGAGGCCAAAACACACTCAGGGAAAAAAGAAATGACATATAAAGTCAAAAATGAAGTCTGAATGGTATCACTTATGGTGGAATCTAAAAAAAAGAAATGCCATAAATGAACTTATTTACAAAACAGAAACAGATTCACAGACATAGAAAACAAATTTATGGCTACCAAAGGGGAAAAGGGTTGGGGGTGATAAATTAGAAGTTTGGGATTAGCAGACACAAACTACTATATATATAACATAGATGAACAACAAAGTCCTTATGCTGTACACCAGAAATTGACACGATGTTGTAAACCAACTATACTTCAATAAAAATTTAGATAAAAGAGGACTATATTCATTAGCTTGTAATAACCTATAGTGAAAAAGAATATGAAAAATAATATGTGTATGTTTGTATATGTATGACTGAATCACTCCACACCAGAAACTAATACAATATTGTAAAATCACCAAACTTCAATTAAAATAAAATGAAAAAAATGCCATCTCTGTGAGAGAGATTCTGGAGAAAACAGCTTTCTTATTGTTTGGTAGATCATCTCTCAGATATGCCCACTCACATATGCCTCCCAGTTAGAATACTGACGTCTCATCACTGCAGTTGAAGCAAGGAATTTGTGATATTGGATGGAGTGCTTGTGGGAGGAGATTCCAAAGTCTCACTTTCTAAAGAGTTACTCTGTGTGAGCCCTCATGGAGCAAACACTGCAGTAAGACATCACCATTTTGACAGAAAGCTTGCAATCCTCTCCAAGTCATTGTTGGCCCTTTTGTTTGCAGAATCTGACACCCGATCAACACCTTTGGATCACCATGGAAAATAGGAACAACGTGACTGAGTTCATCCTGCTGGGGCTCACACAGAACCCTGAGATGCAAAAAGTTCTATTTGTCCCCTTCTTATTCATCTACCTCATGACCATAGTGGGCAACCTGCTTATCATGGTGACCATCGTGGCCAGCCAGTCCCTGGGTTCCCCCATGTACTTTTTTCTGGCTTATTTATCATTTATAGATACTGTCTATTCTACTGCCATTGCTCCCAAAATGATCACTGACTTGCTTCATGATAAAAAGACTATTTCCTTCCAGGCTTGTATGACTCAAGTCTTTATAGATCATCTGTTTCCTGGTGTTGAAGTCATTCTTCTGGTGGTGATAGCCTATGACAGATATGTAGCCATCTGTAACCCTCTTCATTATTTGATCATCATGAACAGGCGGATATGTGTTCTCATGCTGCTTCTGGCCTTGACTGGAGGCTTTCTGCACTCATTGGTTCAATTTCTCTTCATTCATCAGCTCCCTTTCTGTGGCCTCAATGTCATTGACAACTTTGTGTGTGACATGTACCCCTTATTGAAACTTGCTTGCACCAACACCCACCTCATTGGACTCTCCATGATAGCTAATGGAGGGGCAATCTGCACTGTTGTCTTCTTCACTCTCTTAGTTTCCTATGGGGTCATATTACACTCCCTTAAGGTACATGGTGTGGGAGGAAATCCCAAAGCTTTCTACACCTGTGCATCCCACATGAAAGTGGTCATTTTATTCTTTGTTCCTTGTATCTTCCTGTATGCAAGACCTAGTTCTACCCTTCCCATGGATAAATTCATGACTGTGGTTTTAACTTTCTTAACTCCCATGTTGAACCCCTTAATCTACACCCTGAGAAATGCAGAAATGAAGAATGCTATGAGGAAACTTTGGAATAAAAATGTAACCTTAGCAGGAAGAGGGCTGTATCCTTCATGAAGAACATATATACATTCTATTACAGAATCGACAAATGCTTTCATTATCAATGATTGCACTTAAAAAATCATTTCCTTTGGGTTATGTAGACTACTTATTCCTGAAACAGCTATAAAATTAATCTTTATCTAAATGGAATGTTTTATAGTCCTTAGAGACCAAATGAATTGCATAGGTTTAATTTCTTGTAATGTAATCTCTTGTAATATGTAATCATACTGTATTTTTTTTCTGGTTGTTGTTATACTGCCCATTTTTTTTAATAGACTTTATTCTTTTAGAGCAGTTTCAGGTTCACAACAGAATTGAGCAGAAAATACAGAGTTTGCATATAGCCCTCTCAACCCACACATACATTCTCCCCTACTCTCAACTTCCCTCATCAGTGTGGCATATTTAGTACAATCAATAATCATACTGTATTAAGATTCTTTAGTGACAAAAGTTTTTTGGTTTTACTTCAACTTCTTTTTCTGGAGCAAACACTGCCCTGGTACAGAACAATATGACCAAATAGAACTTGCCCCATTTTTGTCAAAGAGAATGAAATTTTTAAATTAAAAATTCTAATGGCTAAAAAATGTTAATCTAACAGTAAAAATAAATGTCCTGGTCAAATTAAGTAATTTAAAATTTCACAGCACATGATCATAGCTGAGGATAAACCCATAAGAAATCAACTTTGTTAAATTTATACTGTGATGGTAGCATATGGTTGATTTTGTACATTCTGATACACTTTGGACTAAAAAATTAAATTATTCAACCCAGTTCTTTGCATCTGGATCAACAGGCCTCCTCCAATAGTTGAAATACATACTTAAGTCATTCATATCACATATAGCTCCAGAGTCTGCCTACATTAAATTAAACTGTCTGGGTTCAGGGTTTCCTTTTTAAATGCAACACATGTTTAAAATTTAGGGTACAGATGATCTTGTTTTACACAATGTTTTTCTCATTCTCCATAAACTATACATTCTTGACTTCACTGATGAATCAAAGGCATCTTTCTGCTTACAATTGCTCTATAGCACTTTTGGGGATCAAATGCTATTTACAGACATAATTTTTTTAAGGCTCTGGTGTTACACGTTTCTGGATAGATTAAACCCACAACATAGATACTAAGGCATAAAATATGTCTTCATCCTTTTCTCAATTTGTAATTTGATTCATTTAGTGTACTTAGCAACATTAATGCCTCCACGTATTTGACAAATATTAAATAAATGCCAGACACATTATCGAATAAAGTTTCATTTATTCTTCAGTGAAGGAAATAAAAAGTACTCTAGAAATTTAATCTGAAGGACATCTAATACAGTGATTTAAATATTTCAAAAATATTAGAATTGAAGGAGCTGACACCTGACTACTGGAGTGAATGAGGTTGAGATCAAGGACTCCCCACCTACGCTATGATGCAGAGACGAGGAAGCTGGAATCATGATGAAAGATCTCTGCATGTACTTCTCAAAGTCCTTCCGTGCTGTGCATTTAAAAAGATAATTCTCTTTAAATTTATAAAGTTTTTCCTTTTACATTCACGTTTCTAACTCACATGAGATATACATTTTCAGCTATGGTGTGAGTTGGAAATACACTTTCCTTGCTTATCATTTGGATAAATAAAACTTCCCAGTATATTTATTGAATAGTCATTCTGTTTACAGTACCTTACAATACCACTATATAAAAATTCTATATATCTATTACTCTATCTCTTAACTTTCTATTTTGTACAGTTGGTATATCCATAAGCCTAATGTCTAATTTAACACAGTGTTTCAGATACTAGGGAGCTCCTTGTGCCTGCATGTCCTCCAACAGAAGCTTGGGGACCAATTGTCAGAAGATGTTGAAGAAGGATTTGAATATCTTTGTAAGAAGCTGAATTAGGTATCTTCAAAAGTTTATTCTTTTTATACAATAAAAAAGTAGCATATTTCTTCTCTTCTTATACACCATGAAAGAAAATATTTTATGTTATTAAAAAGCTTTGAACTTATCTGAAACCCAAATG
This sequence comes from Camelus dromedarius, assembly GCF_036321535.1. Classification (NCBI taxonomy): domain Eukaryota; kingdom Metazoa; phylum Chordata; class Mammalia; order Artiodactyla; family Camelidae; genus Camelus; species Camelus dromedarius. Next base: position 8,660,391 of record NC_087470.1, on the reverse strand, counting down.
TAAATTTCTCATCGCCATACTATTGATGTTGTCTTTACCTGTTAATACAGAGGATTAATTATTCCAGTTCATCAAGAAAATATTTCTCAGCTAAAAACTTACCTAAATTATAAGGCTTTGTTGTGAATTAATTTTGAATCTTTTCAAAAATGAAGTATGCTACCAAAATACACATGTGTATATGTCATAGATATACTCACAGTTTCCTTTTTTAACAGAAAGATTCAGCTTCCCACTTCATGAGTACCATGTTTTGTTGAAGAATTCAGTGGACTCCATGATGCAACAATATTTAGCAAACATATTAGGGTTGTGAAAACATGATGGAGAATAAGAAAACTAGCTTCAGAATCAGGAGATATGGGTTTTATGTCACAGTATGCCAACATCATATTCCATAACCTTTACATGATTTCTGCATTTCTATAAGTAGTTTACTTAGGTAAGTTGGAAGGTGCTCCCAAGTTCTGTGATTCTGCTCATGTCAACATTTTATTATCATAAATATCATTATATATGCTTCTACTTTAATTAGAAGTAAAATTGGAAGAGTTCTGAGACCATAGTCCACCTCCCCAAACTTTTCTATTCCTGGTAAACAACTGCAGAGATATCCTTTTGGGATAAAATTTTCTCTGGGTTGGACTAAGACAACGTGAGCCCTGCTCTTGAGTGCCTTTTTATTTTGAGAACATGCTCTTCTACCTAGTGAAATGCATGAAGCTGTTGTAAGAACACTTCGGTGGATATTTGGTTTTTGTGAAATTAGTCCCCAAACCTATCGAAGGTCAAACTATTCCTCACCTAATTTCTGATCAGCTGTGATAAGATCCATATATATTTTCTGATGCTTTCATTTGGATTTACCCTTCTTCAAGTTTGAAAATCTGTGTTGCTGTCTTTCTGGAGTTCTAAACCCCTCTGTCCTTGGATTTGTATTTTGGAAAAGACTTTCCTGGTGTGGCTCCAGGGACTCTTCTTTTGAAAATGATTTTCATGAACAACCTTCACTGATTTAGACCTAACTATGTTCTCTTTCCATTCCATGCTACTCTCTGGAGCTTGGGGAGCTAGGCTAGACAGGGTCTGGGTTTCTAAAGCAATCCCTCTACCCAGTACAGTAACTGTTTAAGTGAGGCTGGTGACCACTTAATGGGCCATTATGAGTAGATGTCAAGCTTTTATGAGGTTGGGAATGATGACTTTGTACATGCTAACTCTCTGATCTGATTCTGGGTTTCATTCCAGAGTTGAAAGACAAGTTCAAGACATTTTCATGATGACACTGAAGGAAAACCATATTCCTTATAACCCTCTAGATAGTTTCAAATCTTCATTCAAACCGTCTTTGGCATCTGCCATCACAGATATTATTATGGCCCTATAATATTAATGTGTCCAGTCAAAATAGGTCTGGTCATGTAGTTTCAGTTTTCTTAAGTGCTTTTCCTTCATGACACGTGCTGCTCATAATGACCACATTCTCTGTAGCCAATCCAAAGTTATGTTCAATTTGTTTTTCTTTTTATGAAAGCAAGCATATTTGAACATATGGTCATTATGGTAAATGGGGAAATTAATGAATTGAATTGAATTGATTAAAATAATTTCAAAGATCAATATTTATTTCTTTTGGTAAATAATTATAATATGCCTCACGTTGGTGGCAGCATAAACACGTCATACCACTTGTAAAACAATAACTTAAAGATAAGGATCCTGGCCCAGAATTTACGGGCCTAGCGTCTTATTTTGCCTTGGCAAATGGCATTCTGATTCTGCCTTCTATTTCCTTGTTATAAATTGTGAATATTGATGCTTACTTTTTTTCTACTCCATAGGGATATTATGAGATCAAATTTAAATAACTGAAATAAATCCATTTTACCACCTCTGAATATAATTGGAGAATGGAATTATTTTTATCATTGTCATGAGAATCTAATTCCAGAATTGGCACATGAAACAACTACTTTGAAGAAATGCTGTACATTTTATCTGCTGTGAAGTGCTAATATTATAATAGGGTTCATAATTATCACTTAATCTTAACATAATACTTAAAAATTATGGTTACCATGAATGGTAGGTCACTTAAAAATTAAATATTATAATAAAAATTTAAAAATCAGATAGTTATCCACCTAAGTGTTTAATTTATGTAATATTAAATATTTAGACTCCATATTTAAGATCATTTACTATCAAATAGCAAAGTATATAAGTAATTAACATGTTTTTCTCTTGTCATAGTGTTTTGTTTTAATGTAGACTTAAGGATGAAACTCAGAATTAAAGAGGAATACTATAAGAGTTCTCTGAAATCAGTTTCCTTTCTTGAGATAATTGTGTTGTTGGCAAGATCTGCTAATGATGGTGAAATACTCCTGAGGTCCTATTAGCCACAACTAAGAAACATCATAGAATTTGACTACAAATGGAATATGTGGTAGCACTTTTAAGGCTCAAGAGAAAGGTCTTATCCAGGTGCCACTTATATATCAGCAAACACACTTGTTAGAGATGAGCTAGTTGGCATTTTCTACTTCACAACTTTCTTGGTGAACTATCAGCTTCCTGGGGCCCTGGCCATGGAGCTATATCAGACAACATCATAGGTGAGATTTTTTTTTTCCAGGAAATTGTATAATCATAGAGCTGTAATGGATTTTACAAATCATATAACCCCCACAAATCTAAAATATAAATCTCTTTTCAAGCATTAAGAAAGTTAGAATTAACTATAATATTACCAACTTGGCAGTAAAAATATTTTGAGGTATTTTTTTCTCATTGATATGTATTTAACACCTGTGTTTAAAACTACACATTATTCAAAGAGATGCAGTATACTTTAATTATCCATTTCTCTAATATTGAACATTCCATGTAGTTTCTAAATTTTCCACAGCTCTCAATAATTTTGTTGAACATATTTTAAAAAATTATTTTTCCCTTTAAAAAATGTTTTCCTTTAGGGTTTATTCCTAGAAAGAGTATTGTGGAGTCATAGGAAAAAGATGAATTAATTTCTGTTTTTTCATAGTTATGTCTAAGTCAGTTTTATTAATTATGTCTAATTCTTACTTTATGTACACTCTTTTCTCATCCGCTGGGGGAGTCAACCTGAGAATAAGGGAATGCAATGAAGCTGCTGCCCTTTTTTCTACATGTGTGTACAATTTTCATCTTGGATAATTTGAAAATAAAGCTCTTTATCCACTTATCTTTTTTTTTAAGGAATAGTTTTTGGAGAATATATTTTATTATATTTATGTTTTCTCTTTTCTTTGGGAAATTTATGTCCTCACATTTCTATTCTATTAGTAATGCAGTGTCCTACAATCAGGAATGACAAATGATGGATGGTATGGGAAGACAGGAGAAGAAGGCTGGAGAATGTCTGCAGCAGAAACATAAAGTGGTGGGAAGGTCATTTAGATCATGAAAGGATGAGCTGCTGCTTTTTGATAATAAAATGTCAGGGAAGTGATTACTAAAGGCACTTCACAGAGACACTTTTTGTAACTTTATGTGAACACACATACATTAACATACACAGTCAGTATCCAATTAAGATTTGTTGAATGAATGAATTTGTAGTAAGTATTTATAGTAAGTACTAGAGTTTATGTGTGTTTGTCTCTGTCTATATATAGTACTTCATCTTATCCAGCAGACTATTTCCTTCTATTTTCCACAATAAATTTCTATTTTTAAAACTTTGGAAATAAGGATTTCCTTTGCTTGATAGATCCTACTGTATTGAACACCTATGCAAGATGTTTTTTTCAATCCAGTTCTACAAAAGCTGTAAATTTACTGAATGTGACTATGTAAAATTGTATGTGGAACAGAATTTTGAAGAATTATAAAAATTAATTAACAAATACTATAATTACCTTGAAAGTAAAATGACCCAGTAATATACTCTTTCCTATAGGTAATAATTATTTGATACTTACCTTATAAAGTATGCCAGAAATTATTAACCTGGAATGCAGCTTCCTTTCACAAGTTTACTTACGTTTCTCATAAAGTAGAGAGCAATGATAAACAGAGCAGGAGGGTGAGAACACTTGAATTCCTAGTACATTTATGGTGTGGGGAAGCAGGAATATTCTCACCCATGGAGAATGGTAATTCACCAAGCACTTCATCATCACCTAACAGGTTTCAGGCAGGGCAGACATTATGCTAGGCACTGTGGTAGGTGCAGTGGGGAAATACACCTGAATAGCTTATGTGTTCTGGTAGGTACCAGGGAGAGCATGTTGCCAACTATATACATATATTTCCCTAAATTGCCTGCTTATGGGAGATATGTATTCATTATGTCTTTCTTCCCACAGTTAGAGATGAGGGTTCAAGTGTGAATTCTCATGGAAGAGGGAATACCTCTTTCCTGTGTGCTGCACCTTTCAGCTTACAAGATTCATCTGAGAATAACAGTTTCTAACTTCACAGACACAGAGGAGGGCTCAGAATCATGGGACACAGACATGAGTTAGCAGAGTCACATGGTGCTGGAGCCAGAAGGAGAATCCAGATCTCACGAGGACAGCCCAGGGTTTTCTCAGTAAATGACTCATCAAAAGTTGCCCTATTGATGTTATACAGGTGACAGGTACTGGGTGTCTGAAGAGATGGAAACATCATGGAGGAAGTAAGAGAGAATTGAAACAAGCACTGAGGCAAAGAAATGTTCCACAGGTACAGTGACTGCTCTGGTTTTGTACCAAGAAATTCAAACCATGATACTTTCATGATTAATGGGTATCATTCTTTATCTCTTTCTAGGTATTCAGGCCCCAAGAAGGTGTTACTTGCTGAATGGACCTCCTTATGCCTCCCAACAATGTGACTGAATTTGTTCTCTTGGGACTCACACAGAATCCACACTTGCAGAAAATACTCTTCGTTGTCTTTTTGCTCGTTTTCCTATTTACCGTGTTGGCCAATCTGCTCATGGTCATCACCATCTCCCTCAGCCCTGCACTTTCAGCTCCCATGTGCTTCTTTCTCACTTACTTACCTTCATAGATGCTCCCTACACATCTGTCACCACTCCCAAAATGTTCATTGACTTACTGTACCAGAGGAAAACCATCTCCTGGGGTGGCTGCCTGATTCAGCTCTTTGTAGAACATTTCCTGGGAGGATCAGAAATTATCCTCCTCATTATCATGGTTTATGACCCCTATGTGGCCATCTGCAAGCCTCTGTACTACACGACCATCATGCAACAGGGACTCTGCCAGCTCCTGGTGGTGGTGGACTGGATTGGGGGAATCCTACATGCCACTGTGCAGATTCTTCTCATGGTCAACTTGCCCTTCTGTGGTCCCAATGTCATTGACCACTTCATGTGAGATCTCTTTCCTCTGTTGAAGCTTGCCTCCAGTGACACCTACAGGCTTGGAGTGGTGGTGGCAGTGAACAGTTGGGGCACGTGCTTACTCATTTTTTCCATGTTACTCATCTCCTACATAGTCATCCTGAGCTCCTTGAAGTCCTACGGCTCTGAAGGACGGCTCAAGGCCCTCTCTACATGTGGCTCCCACTTTGCAGTAGTGGTGATTTTTTTTTGTGCCTTGTATATTCACCTACATGCATCCTGTGACCACCTACTCTGTGGACAAATTGGTAACTGTGTTCTTTGCAATCCTCACTTCCATGTTAAATCCTATCATTTACACAGTGAGAAACACTGAGGTGAAAAATGCCATAAGAAGTTTGTTGAAGAGGAGAGTAACTTAGGCTGTTCATGTTGCCAAGAAAGTGAGGATTTATATAAATATACAGGATTATATCTACCATAAAACATGAAAGAAAATTAACAAATTTTGCAGATCATTGACAGAAAAACTAAAGCTCAGAAACTAACACTCATTGAGTATGTAAAACATGGCTAGTACCTCTGCTGATGCTTTTAATAATTTTTAATATATTTTATTAAGTCTTCAACATTCATGTGCCTAGATTCAGGATATGCAATGGAGAGAACATCTATAAATCCTTGATTTGATGATTCTATAGTATGTGTTTCTGCAGAGTCTCACTGCTACTTTACTAAATTCTTTATAAATATGTTACTTGGATGAAACTGACTTTGCCATAGGCATAACAATCTATTTCAACAGTACAAGATTTCATAACTTTCCAAAAGTTGGCATTACACCACTTTTTTGTTTTTTAAACAAAAGACCTACATTTGGGCTTGTTTTCACTAATGGAAATAAATCTGAAGAGGACTTCTGCTTTTGTGAAAACAAAAGCTATTACTATACTAATGTTGGCTTTTTTCCATGATACAAACTTCAGGAAAGCAGATGACACCTGTAATGCTCCTCTATGCACGTGGGAAATACCAGGTCATTCTACATTATTACATAACTCTTCATAAGTCAAAGCTTCTCTGATTACAGCACACCAACTTGTATTACTTCAAACAGATGTCCCTTCCTCAAATTCACTGCTCATCTGGGGCTATTTCTTCCATAATTTTACCAAATAGTTATGCTTGAGCATTGTACACCTGTTCTTTGTGGTGACCATTTACTAGCTTATGTTTGTAAAAATTCATAATAAATAGAAGCTTTTCCCACAATGTCAAAGCTTGGAAGATGATATAATTAACATTTAATCTATTAAAATGATCAAGTTTGCAATTGATGGTAAGAATTAAACACTATAACAGAATCTAGACTAAATCTTACGTGGTTCATTTTGCCTTATGGCTGTTAGATAGATGAGAGTTAACCAGAGGTAAGGAGAGGAGAAGTATTGAGTTTCTACTCTAAGACAAAAGGGAGGATTTGAAGAGGGAAATTAAGGCCAATGGTTGTGTCTTAAGGGCTATGGCAAGGGCTCATTGGAGAGGTGAGAAGATAAGTGAGGCACAAATTATAAATTATCAACAGGAAACTTTGAAAGTGTAAGAACTGAAGAAGGAAATGTAAGGCAGTTTGACCTTGGTGAATGAAGTTTTGCTGGTTTGTGAATAATTTTAAGGAACATTAAAATGTTCCTTTGTATTCATCATCAAGAATCTCATGAGGATCAACTGCCATCAGATTTTTTCTGATTATTAAAAAAACATATAAGGAAATATGTTTCTCCTAAGAATTAATGAGATAAATAAAATTTGGATTTGTTATATAAGGATAGTTTGGTTTAATTTGGACTTTTAATTCAGTGAAAACATTAGGCAATAAATAAGGCAAGTGAGTTATTTTTGATGGTTGACTATAAGGCATACATTTTGATATGCTCTTAACATACATTTACTCTTTTAAAGTAGCAGCATCCATTATTACATAGATTTTTATTCCATGTTATATGAGAAGAAAATGAGACTTAATGAGGTTAAACAATATCAAGTCTCTGAAACTCTACTTCCTCTACTTTACCCACTTCACAATATATTTTCCTATCATGATGTGAAAATCCCAAAACACGAATCTGATTACTGGCTGTGTGAAGATTGTCATTGGGGCATTCTTCTTTTATTTTTGGCAATGGGGCACTTTCTCTCTTCAGCTCTCCCTTGACCTCCATTTCCCAGGCTACTTGCTCTCTCTTGGTTCCTCTTGTGTCAGGGAAAAGCTGTATGGTTATCTCTTTTCTGAGGTTATATTACCCACCATGGGCATTATGAAAAGTCAAATGTCATGGGCTCAAGAAATGAAATTCAAGGAATGTGACACTTAGGTGAAAGCTATTTGGAGGAAAAATAAACAACTCAATCACTAAGGACATTAATGCCCTGTTGATTCTGAGGACAGCACCTTGAAGAGCTAAGTAGGTACTAATTCCACAGGGCTTTCCCATTGTTATCCCATAGTGTTAATTTTATTCCTGGAAAAATGGCTCCATGGCCAATTCAGTTTAGGAAATTTTGACTTAATGTACTGAAAAAATACTGTTCAGTGCCCACAGTGAGCCATAGAGATATGGGAGCTGTGTATTCAACATTGAATAATACAAACAGTGTTGTGTTTGTGTGGAACTTACATTCCAGTGGGTAATAGATGGATAATAAACAAGTAAACAAATAAATTATTAAATATAATTTGGTTAGTAATGGGTATGATGAAAAATATTTTATAAGAAGATGATCCAGGAGAGAATTGGATATAGATTTGTGTAATTGTTTGACACACAGCTAGAATTTTATTTAGGATCAAGTATAAATAACTACATTATTCCCCCTTCATTTAAAAAAATAAGTAGGTTACTCTAACACATGTATTTGAAATGGGGACAATATGGCCCCCAATAAGGTAAAAATGGTTTCTTGAGGAGTGAAAATGTCTTACTATTTTTTTCTAAATAAATCACACACACACACACACACACACACACACACACACACACACACATATATAACACGTAAAAAGTAGTGTAATTATGGTATTATTATTTTAAAGGGGGAGGTGATCAAGGGAACAGAATGCCTAAGAAAGTGCCTTTGGAGGACAATAGTATAAAAAGTTTAAGGCATACTCCCCAACTACTGTCTAAATGGTTAGCTAAGAGCATGGAGTAACTTTAGAATGTTAGTAAAGGTCATCCAAACACAGATGTTAGCCCATCAACTGTGAGGGCCATATTCAGTAAAACTGAGAGGTCTTCCTTCTCAGGAGACTTCCCAGGATGTATGGGCAATGATGCTAATGAATCAGCTGTAATCTGTGAAGTGTGTTGTAAATGTGGTTTTGTCTTTTCTATTGTTGATGTGATGTATTACATTGATTGATTTGCGTATGTTGAACCACCCTTGTGTCCCTGGGATGAACCCCACTTGGTCATGATGTATAAGCTTTTTTATGTGTTGTTGGATTCTATTTGCTAATATTTTGGTGAAGATTTTGGCATCTAGGTTCATCAGTGATATTGGCCTATAATTCTCTTTTTTTGGTAGTGTCTTTGACTGGTTTTGGTATCAGGGTAATGGTGGCTTCATAGAATGAGTTTGGGAGTATTCCCTCCTTTTCAATCATCTGGAAGAGTTTGAGAAGGACTGGTATGAGTACTTTGTATGTTTAGTAGAATTCCCCAGTGAAGCTGTCCAGCCCTGGACTTTTATTTGTAGGAGAGTTTTTAATTGCTATTTCGATTTCATTTCTAGTGATCAGTTTGTTCAAGTGGCCAGTTTCTTCTTGATTCAGTCTTGGTGGACAGTATGTTTCCAGAAACTTGCCCATCTCCTCTAGATTGTCTAGTTTGGTTCCATATAGTTTTTCATAATATTCTTGTATGCTATTATGTATTTCTATTTTATTTGTTGTAATTTCTGAATTATCCCTTCTTATTTTGCTAATTTGTGCTCTCTCTTTTTTCTTCTTTGTGAGTTTTGCCAGAGGTTTGTCGATTTTATTTACTTTTTCAAAAAACCAGCTTTTGGTTTGATTGATTTTTTCTATGGTCTTTTTAATCTCTATTGTATTTATTTCCTCCCTGATCTTTATAATTTCCTTCCTTCTACTGCCTTTTGGGGATTTTTGCTCTTCTTTTTCTAGTTCATTCAGCTGGTGGGTTAAATTGTTTATTTGAGATTGTTCTTTTTTGAGGAAGGCCTGTATCTCTATAAACTTCCCTCTTAGCACTGCCTTTGCTGTGTCCCATAGATTTTGTGTGGTTGTACTTTCATTGTCATTTGTCTCAAGGTATTTTTTAATTTCAGCTTTGACTTCTTCATTGACCCATTTGTTTTTTAATAGCATATTGTTTAATCTCCATGCTTTCCTTTTTTTCTCCTTTGTTTCTCTGTTGTTGATTTGTAGTTTCATGGCTTTGTGGTCAGTAAAGATGCTTGAGATAATTTTTATCTTCTTAAAATTGCTGAGGTTTCTTTTGTGCCCAAGTACATGATCAATCCTGGAAAATGTTCCATATGCACTTGAAAAGAATGTATAATGCTCTGAAAATGTCCACCAAATCTAATTTTTCTATTGTATTATTTAATTTCTCTGTTGTCTTATTTATTTTCTGTCTGGAAGATCTGTCTAGTGATGTTAATGTTGTGTTAATATCTCCAACTATGATTGTATTCCCATCAATATCCCCCTTTATCTCTGTTAGTAATTGTTCTATGTACTTAGGTGCTCCTATATTGGGTGCATATATATTAACATGTGTAATATCCTCATATTGTGTCACTCCTTGAATCATTATAAAATGTCCTTCTTTATCTTTCTTTATGGCCTTTGTTTTAAAGTCTATTTTGTCTGAAATCACTACTGCAACACCTGCTTTCTTGGCTTGTCCATTTGCATGGAATATCCTTTTCCATCCTTTCACTCTCAATCTATATGTGTCCTTCTCCCTAAAGTGGGTCTCTTGTATGCAGCATATTGAAGGTTCTTGCTTTACTATCCAGTCTGCCACTCTATGTCTTTTGACTGGAGCATTTAGTCCATTAACATTTACAGTAATTAATGATAGATGTGTGTTTATTGCCATTTTGAACTTATCTTTGCAGTTGAATTGGTATTTCCTCTTTGTTCTTTTCTTCTTCCCTTTGTGGTTTGGTACTTTTCCTTTGTATTATCATGGATTTTATTTAATTTTTGTGACTCCCTTGTAAGTTTCTGGCTTGTGGTTACCCTTTATCATAAATCTATTAGCCCCTTACTACAGCTGTTTTTATTAAACTGACAGTACAATGATCTCAAACCCATCCTACAAAGAAAAAAAAATTTAAAAAGAAAGAAAAAATATTCTATATTTCCCTGCCTCCCTCTCCCACACTTAATGTCTTCTTTTATAATTTTGTGTTTATTTTATTTGTAATTCATGAGTTATGTCCTTTCCAGTTGTGAGTTTCTCATTTCTGTAGCATCCTGCTGCTTTTCTATTTAGAGTAGACTTGTCAATATTTCTTTTAGCATGGGTTTAGTGTTGCTAACCTCCTGCAGCTTTTTCTTGTCTGTGAAATTATTTATGTCTCCTTCTATCCTAAAGGATAGCCTTGCTGGATAAAGTATCCTAGGCTGCATCTTTTTTTCATTCAGGACTATGAATATGTCTTGCCACTCCCTTCTGGCCTGTAGGGTTTGTGTAGAGAAATCAGCTGAGAGCCTTATGGGGGTTCCTTTGTAACTCACTCTTTGCTTTTCTCTTGCTGCCTTTAGGACCATTTCTTTATCCTTGACTCTGGTCATCTTGATTATGATATGTCTTGTTGTGGGTTTATTTGGGTTCTTCCTGTTTGGGACCCTCTGAGCTTCCTGTACTTGGATATCTGATTGCTTCCTTAAGTTTGGGAAGTTTTCCATCATGATTTTTTCAAAAACCTTTTCAATCCCCTTTGATCTTTCTTCCCCTTCTGGGACCCCTATTATGTGAAGATTAGCACACTTTATATTATCCCATAGGTCCTTTATGCTATTTTCATTTGTTTTTATTTGTTTATCTTATTGGGTGCTTTCTATTGTCCTGTCTTCTAGGTCACTAATTCATTACTCTGCATTATCTAGTCGGCTTTGCACAGCTTTTAGATCATTCCTCATCTCAGTCAATGAGTTTGCCCATTCTACTTGGCTCTTCTTTATAGCTTCAATTTAATTTTTGACATATTTTATATCTCTAAGCACTATCTCTTTTAGTTCCTTCAATACTTTGATCACTCCTTTTTTGAAATCTTGATCTAGTAGTCTATTGATGTCTATTTCATTGGTCTTTCTTTCAGGGGATTTCTCTTGGTCTTTTAATTGGGAATGGTTTCTGTGCTTCTTCATCTTGCTCATATGTCTCTGGTACTGTGGCGTATGGAATATCATTTATCTATTGTGGTCCTTAAAGGAGTTTATTTATTTATCTATCTAATGCCTATGTAGGAATAAAACTTAAAAAGTAAAAAGAAAAAAGGAGAGAGAGAGAAAGAGAATTTTAAAAGAAGAGAGAAAAAAAGGTTTTAAAACAGTGAATAATCAATTATAGAAGCACAGTTTGAATCGGACTAGCTTTTTAGTTGAGACGTCTTTTTTTATCCCTTAAAATCCCTTAAAAAAAGGAAAAAAGATCCAAGAATGATATTTGAAACCTATTTATAATTTATAACAGGAGATCAAAACCAAAAGAAATGAAAATGAAATCTGGTGGATTTTGTTTTTAAGAAACTAATAATAATATAACTACTTTAACAGAAAAAATTTAAAAGGAATTAAAACTAGAAGCACATACAAATGTTTAGAAAGTAGAAATTAAAAAGGTAATAGAAAATAGAACAGATTAAAAAAAAGATAAAATAAAGAGACATTTTAAGAGAAGGGAGGAAAAAAAAGCCTGAAAATAGTGTATAGTCAATTATAATAGAGCAATTTGAATTAGACTAGCATTCAAATTGAGATCTTTTTAAAAGCCCTCAAAAAAACTAAAAGGAAAAAAGATCCAAAAATGACACCTGAACCCCATTTACAATCAACAACAGGAGATCAAACCCAAAAGAAGTGAAAATGCAACCAAGTGGATACTCTTTAAAAAAAAAACAATAATATAACTACTTTAAGAGGAATACCCAAAAGGAATCAAAACTAGAAGCACACACAAGTGTCTAGAGAGAAAAATTCAAAAAGAAATCAAAACTAGAAGCATACACAACCTTCCAGAAATTAGAAATCAAAAAGGTACTAAAAAATAGAACAGACAAAAAATATACATATATATGATAGAGAATTCTGAAAAAGAGGAGAAAAAAAGGCCTGAAAACAGCGTACAGTGAACCACTGAAGAGTAAATTGAAGCAGAACAGCCATCAGGTTGAGACGTCTCCCAAAAAGCTCCAAAAGAGGACAAAAGAGGACAAAAACACATTTGAAACCTGTGTACAATCAACAACAGGCCATCAGAAACCAATAGAGAGAAAAATAACACGACGTGGATCTTTCAAAATAACAACCATCCTATTTTAAAAGCAAAATTCAAAAGAGACCAAAACTGGGAAGATGCAACTGTTTAAAAAGGAAAAATCAAAAAGGTAACAGAGAATACAACAGGGAAAAACAGATCAAAGAAACTAAAAAGGGGAGGGGGTGTTCTCCTGGAGACTGTGCTCTTAATGAGAAGTCTTTCTGTCTTCGCCCTGTTTCGAGAGCTCAGCTTGTTGTTTCCCGAGGCCCTCTGTTGTCGCCCTCGTCTGTGCTGCTCCCAGTGCCTGCCGGCAAGCAGATCACACCCACTCCCAGCACAGAGTTCCTGCGGGAAAGGCGGGGGCCATCCACCGCCTCCCGGTGCTGGTCGCCCTGCAGCTCCACGTCCTCCGCCCCCGGTCAGCCCTCCACAGGCTGGCCCTGGAAAGACTGCGGAACAGCCCGGCCCCTGCTCCGTGTCCAAACTCAGCTCCTTGTTTGTTCTGGCAGTGAGAACTTTGCGAGGCACCAGGGTGGAAGGATCCTATCTGATTAGGGCAGATTTTTGGTGTCTTTGTCTTTTGAAGAGGGCGATGTTCTGTCAGAGTTCCGCAGGTGCTCTGGCTGGCTGAGTGGGTCAGTAGATGTGAGTCTTGGTTTTTCTGTGGGAGAGGGTGAGCTACGTGCATCCTTCTACTCCACCATCTTGGCCTCTGATCCACATCTTTAAACTTGGGTTCCAAGCACCTTTTATTTGCCAGGATGGGTAATTAATTCAAAGTATTTCAAACTTTAACTTCAATTTTTTCTTCTTCTATAACTAGATATAAGGAAATAAGTAATTTATTCTTATTCTGCATGTTTTGACAAATTCAAGCTGTTTTGTTTTTACCATCTGCACTTTGTTTATTGGGAACAATCTTCATCTTTACTGCTTCATATTACAAATTATATTTTAAATTTTGAAATCTATGTGAAATACCAAAAATTATGATTTTGGACAGTTTCTGTCCAGTGTTATTCCTTTGAGCTTTTTCACTTATGTTCTTATAAATTAAAACTATTTTTTTTCTTTAAACTAAGTTATTGGATCTTGGTGGACAAAAGGCTGAAATGAGATGCTCTTTACTCAATCAAACCTGCAAATACCTCTGCAGGCTTAGACAGAAAACCCAGCACGGAAGTAATACTTGTCTCACAATCAGGTCAGAAATGATAACTGAAACCATGGGATCCTTAAGATAAGCTATGTGTGTAAGCAGGGGAAGTGGCTGAAAGCCTAGTAGAAGGCTTTGTGTTGGAGGACAGTGATTGACGTTCAGAAGGCTTAGCAGAGGTCAAGTTGGCAATGTCAGGTGTTTCCCCAAGTTTACTTCATTCAATTAAGCTGGAACAATCTGCTCCTGTGAAAGACTTAGTGGCTTTCCTTACACAGGGGGGGGGGGGGCAAGCAAAGGGGATGCTTGGTTTCCTCTGTACCAGAAGTGGTGTCTGGGATAATTTTTAAAAAGGCATTGAGTCAATTTTCATGAAGTCTCTGTGGGAAACTTCTGCACAATGTAATGGCTGAGTGTGCTTATTAAATACATTTAAAAGAGACAGAAGGTGTAGGTATTTATCTACATGTATAAGCCAACCATTGCAACCTAAATTCTTTTCAAACTTAGGTTGTTTCTGAATGGGATGACCATTTGTGTGTCTGCCACGTGAACTGAGCTGGTTTTCTTCCTGTTTAGTCTAAACTACTGTTGATTGCTTTGACCCCTGCCCAGCTGAGGGACAAAATGCCCTGGGTTGAGGGCTTTCTTAAGAGTGCCTGTGTTCTCACTCAAGGCTGCTTGAGTTAGGTAGACTTCAGGGTAGAAAAGCACCCTAAATTGCTTCCTTAAAAGTAAGTTTCATATCCTTGACGATTTTGTCTTTTTTCTTTGTGTGTCACTTTTTTTTTCTTTTTGAAATGTAAAAAATTCTTCTTTTTTAGCTGAAGTAATTATTTTACAAACATGAGTGAACTTTGTGGGGGAATAGAAATGGGACATAACCTGACTGCAGCAAATGATCAGATTACAGAGATAAATTGATAGATGAGATGCTCTGGAATACTGGGTAATTACAGCACATACCTTCAGGAAATTCACACACATGTACACACACACCCATTCATGTTCTTGCATATGTGTGTGTATGTGACTATACAGATTTGGGAGATAAAGCCTATTTTTAAGTTGAATATCACTAATGCCATTATCAATGTGTTTACAATTTAAGATACATTTCTGAAAGTCATAATCCTAATAACTTTTCACTAGTCAGATACTGGGCAAAATAAATATGGACAAAAATGATTTCATCCAGTAGTTCCTAAATGTGTCTAATTGTTGGATTCACTTGGGCACACCCAGCCCTCCTAAATCACAATCTTCAAAACTGAGATCCAGCAATCTATAGTTTAACAAGCTCCCCAGATGATTCTCTTAGTCAAGTTTGTGGAGCCTAAAAAGCATCAGTTTAGGATAATGTCACTGTGTTCTAATCAGTTCGATGTTGAAGCAATTGTGCAGTTTACTAAAGAACCATTATGCCTGGTTTTGGTGATGCAAGTGAACACTGTATCCAAAACTGCCTCATTGGAGCTTCCCAGTATAGTCCCCTGACTTAGGCACTGTGAGTTCCATTTTACAGGTGAGGGAACTGATATTGTTAAAATAATTGATTATAAAGTTAATAATTAGGAGAACCAGGATTCAGTCCCAAGCTTTCTGGGTACATGTCTAAGGCTCCCAGCACATTGACTCCTGGAAGCCTTGAGGCAGAAATCTTTAGAGGCCTTTTCCAGTAAGATCTCTAGTTTAGATCTAGCATTTTGTCATCCCAAATAACTTTTGACAGTGTTACATCAGTTTAGAATGCATTTATTGATTTGCTATACGTCTAACTTTGTGTTGGATGATGGGTTAGGCCCCAGAGGGAAGAGTTTTACCCTCAGAGAGTCTTGTTGGGGAGGTAAGATTTACTTGGGACAAGAGTAGGAAGCAGCAGCTTAGCGTGACTAAGTGTACCTTGTGGACTTCCAGTGCAGTGGCAGTGCAGAGAAAATGATTTTGGGCTAAAATTCTGGGGAGGACTCCAGGAGAAGCAGATTTCAATTGGGTCTTGAAGAGTGGGATTTGGAAGGTTCAGGGGAAGACATTACAAGGATGGGAACAGCAGAAACAAAGGAGTAAGTGTGTGGGTGTGTTTGCGTATTTACTCAAACTCACTGCTTAGGAGAGGACTGCTTTACCTGAGGAGTGAGGAGAGCATGGGAACAGTCTGCAGAAGATGGGGTCTTGGCCCATCCTTCAGGGTGGCCAGACTCCATAGGGCACTGAGACTGTCGAGTTAAAAGGTGACTTTTGGAGTCATCGCCCTCTGCTTACAGGTGTTATTTATTTTTCTCTCATGTATGCACTCTCAGCCCCCAGAAAATACTTTAACCTAATGCTCCAAAAGCCTCCGTCACTGTCCAGAATCAAATTAAGCACAGCAAATGTGACCATCGCTCTGAGACACACATGGGATTTGGGAGGTTGAAAGACACAAAAGCCTCAGTATAATAGACAGAGAATCAGCGGGTTCCTAGTGTAGGACTAATTTTTCTGTGGCCCTTTAGTAATAGGTGGCATTTATCTAAGCAGACTGCCCTGGGCAGCTGGTTGATGGGTTCTCCCAGCTGGACATCTTCTCCCCATTTAGTCCAACCACACCTATTTCAGACAGCAAATAAGAGCCTTTCTCATCTTTAGTGTCTCCATGTGGGGGGCTGGGGTATAGGTGAACCATTCAGCTTCCAGCTGTAGTGTTTCATGATGTCTGAGAAGCCCATCTGGCCTCCTACCAGAAAAAGGAAAGGTTTTAGGGTTAGAGGAGGGCTTTTTCTTTTTTTTTTCCAGGGAGTGGATTTGTCCTGTTGGGTTGATTTCTTTTGAAAAAGAAATTTCATTATCGATAGCTATTATGTGATCAGATTTATCTCCCATTAAAACATCCTTTCCTTGAAGCATGCACTGACATGACCGTGGCTGTCCCTTCAAGCTTTTATTGTACTGCATTAAGGAATTGTAGAATAATCTCATGAAAGATTAATCACTTCCTGTAAGCATCTTGTACCTGCTGACAGGCAATTACTGAAATATGTCTGAAAGAAAACAACAAAGCATGTTAAAATGTATCGGCCAGGTATTTTTTGGCAGTGTGACTACAAAACTTGCTTGGGTGCCAGCTTTTTTGGAGCCAAAAAGGACTTCTGTGCTGAGTTAATGGATCATAGTCTGTTTTGTACATGAGTAGCAATGCTTTCTTTGTAACGATAACCAAGACTTTGACACTGCACAGGTATTTCTCTTGAGGCTGTACAAGTGTGTGTTTTCTTATGTATTTCCCTGTCTAAACTGAATGGTAAATCAACCATTTGGACTAAAATCAGTCCTGGCAACTTAGAGAACCCTATATCCCCAGTGCTGAGTCTGCCAGATAGTAGGTACTCAGTAAATGTTTGATGACAGACAATCTCTGTTTTATAGCTGTCAAGCGGTTTACAACAAAAGGGCATGATTTTAGAGGATGCCATAGCCTCAGTCCTGAAAAATCTCCCTAACCGGTATAGAACTGGGTTCACCACCACCTTAACTCAAAACTTTCTGTTTACCAGCGTCTGTGCTAGAGGCTGGAGATAGAAAAAAAAGACAAGGACCTTACTTTTAAGAAGCTGAGATTTCCTGGTGAGGGAAATATTAATACAACATCCACAACAAAAACGTTTATGTTTATTGAGCACTTGTGTATTGTAGACTTTTAAGCCCTTTGTATATATGAATTCATTTAATCCAGAATGTCTTACTAACATTATTCTAGTTTTTAAGATATGTAAACTGAGGCACAGAGATTTGTACTTTTCTGTAATTTACTCAAAGCTAGTAAGTGATGGAACTGGGATATGAATAAAAATACAAAGCCAAACATTGAATCTGTGCAGAGCTCTGATTCAGTAAGCACAAAGTGCAGAGAGGAGGCCCCCTCACCGCAGTACAGTGGGGTCAGGGGAGAGCTTCAGGAGCAGTCGATGACCAAGCCTTTTCCTCCTTATCTCTACTTTCTGGCCCTGGGACCTGGGACATCTGTTTCTCCCCAGATCTTGTCCCAGTTCTTTCCATGTCCTTTGCCCCCGGCAGGGAGCACTGTGCTCTATGCTGTGACATCTCTCTACTAATGTCTTACAAGTTATTCAACTTCCAGCAGCTCTAATTTTGTCGTGATATATGTGGCTCTGGAGTCAGACACACTTAGAATTGAATTTTGTCTCTTCCATTTACAAGTTGTGCCATGTTGGTCAAGTTACTTAACTTCATAGAATTACTTATACTCATCTCTGTGGTCTATTTATTTATTTTTTTTCTGTGGTCTATTTAAAGAATTAATTGAGATAATATGTGTAAAACATCCATCATATAGGCGGTGCTCAATAAATGCTAGTTTTATTTCTCTTGTATGCCCATTTTTTGCCCATGTTTCTCCCCACACATAGCATTTCTCCCCACAAATTGTAGATGATTAATACATGTTTGTTAATTTCACTTTATGGGAGAAGAGAAGTAACTTATGCCAGTGTTATATTATTAGATCGTCATATACACATCTTCCTAGGATATTTTTCTTTCCCTCTTCCTTCCTCTATCTGCATCTACCTTCCCAGCTTAGTTTAAATCCTACTTGTCTTTCAGGTCTTGGCTTAGATAGAATCCTTTCCAAACACTTTTCCCATCTGAGTTATGCTCCCTTTCTCCCTGCTTCTGTAGCTCCCTGGGTGATAGGGACTAAAAGGGCCAGACAAACTTTATTATTTTTTTTAATTGAAGTGAAATCCATACAACATAAAATTAACCATTTTAAAGTGCATAATTCAATGGCATTTAGTACCTTTACAATGTTATGCCACCTCTATCTAGGTCTAAAACATTTTTATCAGCTCAAAATAAAACTTTGTAGCCACTAAACATTCATTCCCTATTCCCCCTTCCATTAGCCTTTGGCCACCACTGATCTGCTTTTTGCCTCTATGGATTTACCTGTTCTGGATATTTCCTACAAATAGGATCATACAGCATGTGACCTTTTGTGTCTGGCTTCTTTGACTTAGACTAATACTTTGAGGTTATAGCACTCCTTTCTATGGCTGAGTAATATTCCATCATAGGTACATAATACATCTTGTTTATTCATTAATCCATTGGTGGACATTTGGGTTACTGTGAATAGTGCTATCATGAACATTTTTGTGCAAGAATTTGTGTGCTTGTTTTCAGTTTTGGGGATTATATACCTAGGAGTGGGATCATTGAGTCATATGGTGATTCTATGTTTAACTTTTTGAGCAACCGCCAGCTTTATTATTTTCCAATTTCAAAATGGTGCCCAAAGCTTGCCCTAATGGCAAGCCCAGAAAGCCCAATGCTGGCAGATCTTGAAGGCTTTGGTTCAGGGAAAAGACATACCAAAAGTGGTAGATATAAATCTATTTTGTAAAAATAATTTTGCTTGTGAGAAAGAAAAACAATATAGACCAATCTGACTATGAGACATTCTAATGGGGGAGAGAGGAATAACCAATCTTAACCTAGCTCCCTAGAGTCCTCCCAAGGCCCCTGGGTTAACTCTTAGCAGCTGGGCTGTTTAAGATTTCACTGTTTATCTGGATTCTTTGGGTTTCACTTTAAAGAGCATCAATCCAAGCCTGGTAACTGTAGCACAAAGATCTGTCTACAGAGTGTAGAAAACTCAGATTCTGACTTAGCAGATAATGGGTGTGGCAAACATCATGCTGGGCACTGAAGCAGGTGCAGTTTGGGGAGGATTTAGATCAAGTTTGTTTTTTGTTAGTTCCTTCAGTAGAGGAAATAATAATTTATGAAATTGTGGTGTTAAGATATAAAAAATTATTACCTGTGCTAGGAAATGCATGATTATGCCACATGCATGCTGCAGATGGGTAGAGGCATAGGAAAAAGCAAACACCTCATATGAGGATTATCAGAGAAAATTCCAGTAGAAAAAGGGAACTTACACTGTTTTGCAAGATATGTAGGATTTATATCTACAGAGGAGCAGATGAAGGTCATCTCCAGGGAAGAAATGGACTGAGGCTACTGAGTTTGGCTGTGATTTGGTCCTAAACAGATTTATTGTTTCAACAAAACTGAAAACAAAACACATAGCAGATCACAATTATTCCAGATCAAGTGAACAGTACATCTGAAAAGGGGAATACCTTTCCTTAAGAAAAAAAAAGCACTGAAATCTGGGTTGGAAATTTTGGCCACTTCAGTCTGATGAAGGGGGTTTACTGCTTAGGAACCCCAAGTGAGGGAACTGAATTTCTTGAAAATTGTCTCTGATTTTAAAACGAGATGTGGAAGTGGTCTTAAAATTACTACTTTCTTATATAAGTCTTGGGAGTAATTACAAGTGCTATCCCTGCTGAAAGTTAGTGCTCTCTGTCTCTCTGGACCAGAGGTATGAAACTCCCTCTGATAAGTTGTCTGTCTAATTACAAAACCAGTAGACTCTTTAATTCTATAATTTGGCTACTTTCAGCTCATGATTATTAGGTATTCACTTTGTTTCTCTTGGAGGGGCAAGCTGGAGAACTAAAACTGTGTCAGTTGTGGACTGGAAGTAATAATCTATGTATCTGCTGAGAAAGTAGCCTCTAATTTCCACCTAGATAAAGAACTGGACATCTGGTGCTCTTAAATCATGATTTCTGTCATTGAAAAAGGGTTTTATTTTTTTCACTTGGGTAATGCACTTATCAAAGAGTTATATTTTCATTTATGACTTCGCCTAGTCTCTGTGTAAGGTAAGAAAGTGTCTTAGGCAAGCTCCTGCTGTAACAGTGGAATCAGTCTAGTCCTAGGGGAATAGAGACACAAGATGATTCCTTGTAGCCTAGAAACACATCACCTTACATCTAGTTAAAAAGTGATCATAGTTGATAACTGTATTTGACTTTTGTGGTTCCCTGGGAACATTTCTATGATCTGCCTGGATAAAATCTGGATTCACATTAGAGTACCTTTACAGCATTATGTTTTACAGGAGCCTTGACATTAATCACTTACTTACCTTCCCTGGTAACCTAAAAACAGCCCAGAGGCAAAGGAGGGAGCAACAGTCCAAGTGGCAGGGTGGGTTGGAAAAATCCTTTAAGGAGGAGTGACTGCCTGTTGCTATGACAGCTGCATTCTGTGACATTACAGGCCTTTCCCACTGCAGCTTCATTTAGGGATGCATCAGAGTGCCAGCTTTGGACATAACGCAGTCTGAGGTTTAAACCAAGGCTCAGTCTTTTTAAACTCCAGTTTTCAGATCTGCAAAATGGGGATAAAAGTGTTACTGACTTTTCAGAGTTTTCATGTGGATTAAATGAAATAATGTATATAGTGCATGGAGCAAAGTGCCTGGCACATAATAAGCTCTCAGTCCACGGTGGCTGTTGTTGGAGTTCTAGGATCACATTCTGTGTCCAGCTCATAGGTCTTAGCAACTTTTTCTTTTACATTCCCATTTTAAATGGGAAGTTTCATTTTGCCAATATGTTCCACAGTTTTTTGTAAACATGTGCCTTATTTCAAAGTTTGGAGAGATTTATGTTTCAAAAAAATGGCTTATATAGATCATATGGGAGTTTATAATGTAGCCTAGAAAATGTATGAAAATTGTATTTATATCAGCCAAATTAATACTTGAAGGAAGGAAAGGTTTTCTTTGGCACTAGGTTAAAATCGTCTCCCCCCCCCATTTTTATTGAGATGTAATTGACATATAGCACGATATAAGTTTAAGGTGTACAGCATGGATAAAATTTTGAACCACTACTAACTGATAGAGTTTAAAAACCTATTTAAGTATTATCTGGATGATTTTGAGTTGTCCCCTCCTTGTCATTGACTCATTCATTTATTAATTTATTAGTGTTTAAGACCTAAAGGGTTCAGGATTGTAATAAATACTCAGTTTTCCAAACTTATGATTTAAAGATTGTTGGTTAAATAAAATTTAATAATTAAATGACAAAATCTGGAAATAGACCAAGGCTTTTTGGCCACCAGATGATCTTCCAAAACAAAATGATGAAGAATTAAGAGGAATAAATTAGGAGTGTATAGATTTCATTTTTCTTAAAATACACTTTGATTCAAAAATTAAGGAAAAACTGGGGCAAAATTTTTTGAAGCCAGCTTTTAAAAAAGATAATTGTTGGGCTGAATACAAAGTAATATCAAATGCAAATATTTACATTTTAAACAATGTTGTCAACTGCCAAAATATTTTTTGGTTTTGTTTTTAATGGCAATGAAAGGTTATATGTCTTTCTTTACCAAAATCTGCTTTCTTCTTCTCTTTCCCATATGATTAAGAGAAGGGAATATCCCCCAATTGTGATCTTTTGGCACTTAAAAAACATTCAAGTACTAGCTTTCTCAGAGCTTTGAACTTTCCTAGTCAGTGATTTTGGTGTGTGCATAGATTTTTAAAAAGTTGACCTTTATGAGAGTTAGGGAAAGATCGATGTTTACCATATGGAAAGACAACAAAACAAGGTGAATAAATGATATATTCTGGCTTTCAAAGGAAATTAAACTATTGTGTGAATAAATAAATTGTTTAAAAATATGAAATGAAAACCCTAAAACAGAAACAAAAAATTCCTTCGGGAAAGAAATTCTAAGGAAAGCTGCATTGTTAAAATCCTGGACTAGGGGCTTGGAGATTTGGACACCATATTTCCAGGTAAAGATTAATGAAAATTTTCAGAGATCAGGAACTACAGAAGTGGCACTTCAAAGTCTGATTTTAAAACTTGATAATTTTGTTACTATAGTGAATGCTGTTTTCAGATTTTAATTTTTTCCTATAATAGGAATTTTTTTAGTAAAGTATTAACTTTCTTATTAACTAGTACACATCAGTACTTTTAATAATTCGGGTTTGTACATTTGAGTATTTTCTGTAAAATAATAAATAAAAATGCTTCATAATTGTCTGAACTTCAAATAATTCATAAGGCCAACACGTTTC
Organism: Camelus dromedarius; assembly: GCF_036321535.1. NCBI lineage: Eukaryota > Metazoa > Chordata > Mammalia > Artiodactyla > Camelidae > Camelus > Camelus dromedarius. Next base: position 8,637,421 of record NC_087470.1, on the reverse strand, counting down.
TGTGAGTCTTGTCCAGAATAGGTTCATCTTCCACATATACATCAGGCAAACTTGTACTTCTCAGAGATTGAGAGAATTATTTCCTGCCCTCCCCCCCAACTCCAAATAGTTCTATTTCATCCCGGAGAGCTACGCCCAAACCAGATTTTCATCTGAGAAAGGAGCTGTTACAGAAGTGTTAATGAAAATAAATCCATCTTTATAAGCAGATGCTATAAAACAGTAAACAGTGTAAAATGTTATTGTCTAGCCTAAGAGAAAAACAACTGGGTTGTTCGAGAGAACAAAGAACTTTGCCAAACATGGGAAAACTCTGTGAGTCAAGAAAAGAACAAACAAACAAACAAACAAACAAACAAACAAAAAAAGAAAAGAACAAACATAACCTTTTTTAGACTATTAAGAATATATAATTGTGAAAGGAAAAAGTACCCTGAAGAAAGAGTAAATGAGTGTATGAGGTCTTATCCGAGACTCTAGCTCTTCCTCCAGGCAGGGAAATGTCACCATAGCTATGGGTCATCTCCGCGAAGGCCACGCCTCATGTTTTTCATTGTCTGTATTCCCCATGAGTCTCAGTTTACATCCTGTAGCAGCTGGGGTTGAATGAGGAATTTCCTTTCTCTCAGCAGCAGTTAAGTCTCTGCCTAGGAGCCACCTCTCCATGAAGGGATGACCAGGTAGTGGCAGCAAAAAAGAAAGAATTTGAGGAGAGAAGACAATCAGAATGTTTACTTACCATAAGCTTCAGAACAAAAGGATTTGGTTGTCCCTTTATATCCCATCCCCCTGGCATGGAAACATATACACAGAAATTTCTCTGTAAAATTGCTCCCTGGGTCCATGTCTTCAGGCAGTCTTACAGTTTGAGCCTGTCTTATAATGAAAGGGGTTCTCTGATACTGTGGAACATAGCAAATGCAGGGCCACCTATGATGGATGATCTGTTACTAAATCCCGATCTGTTGGGATTCACCATTAGGTGAAAGAAACAGAGGAAATATCTGCCAGCATGACATTTGGTACAGGTTACTTTTTTAAGGAACATTGAATAGTTAAAAAGTGATTTATAGTGATGATTTTGTATAATTTATACCATAATATTTTATCATTGTTAATTTGCATATATTGAATCTCCCTTACTAAATTATATGTTTATTAGGGATCTTACCATGTTTTATTATGAGTATTTACTTAATGGATAAAGGTTTGTAGTAGATGGTACATGGGAAAATAATTAATTGCAAGACCTTGGGCATGACTCAGTGTATGTTTAACGCCTGGAAACACATGACGGCCCGTGGGTACTGACTTGGTCTTATAATGCTGAGTAAAGTCTCATAGAATTACATTAAATGAGAAATGAAACGACACTTCTGGCTTCAAAATTTAATTTTGAAAAAGGGGATCACCGCATCTCCCAAATGGCACATGTCTGCTGACTAAGCAGTACGAGATGCTGAAACTAAATCCTAAAAGTGAAGGCTGAAAACAGAAATAATTGGAGAAAAGGAAAGAAAATTGTGTTAGTAAAGTCAGCAACCATTAATCCCTGTTTTTTGATCAAAGGCATCTAGACACTACCTAACTCCATTCTAGCTTTTATGACTGCTGCAAAGGAGGGTGCATTCTTATCTTATTTACAGTGGTAAGAGGATGTCTGTGTACACAAACATCTCCTGAACACTTGTCCATTTGTTGGAGTTGCCTGTTCTCTGGGCTTACTTAGAAATCTGATTTGGTGTTAACTAGCATTCTTTTGGAAGCTGCACCCAGCAGCCCTTGGACTTACTACAACTGAGAAACAGACTGGATGTTTTGTATTTTGTATTTCATGCTGTAGTTATAGCCTGTGTAAAAAATTCTCTAGCGCCAAGTAGCACTTTTCCAGCGTGTAGCAGACGCTGCAGACATCTTGCCTCTAGGACTCACATTTGAGAGGAACAATCTTGATCTCCAATATTTTTGTCCCTTTGTCCACGTATATCATTTACACTCTTCATATTCTGAACACTTCATTTTTGAAATAAAAATATGATCATCATAAATATGTATCCCCACATTTCCTTTGGAAAGATTAATGTGAAACACTTATTTGAGGATTTATATCCCAGGTACTTTGCATACATAGTCCCTACAACAATCTCTTCAGAGTGAAATATCATTATCCTTGTTTTTGAGACAGCAAACTGAGAACTCAGGAGGGGAAGTAGCTTCTCTAAGACCTCAGCACTAGTAAACCAAGAAATCAGGATTAAACTGAAGCCTGATTCTAAAGCCCTTGTTCTTATTACACGACTCTAGGAAGTGTCACTGGTTCAGGCTTGTCTTGGGAGTATGTTGAATGGAAGCCTTTGTGATGTAATTTGCCTGTGAAGATCCTCTGCTAAGTTCTTCCTCTGTCCAGGTACCTATGAGACACTTCTTTTATGTAAAACATTGCAACACTGGGGAAGGGATGGAAAGTCACATTCACAACCTACTATAAATTAGTTAACTGAATTACCCAGCAGGACTCTGAGAATAGGATACAGGACTGATGGGTTTTAATACAGAGTGGTTCAGGTAGGGAAGTTTTCACTAAAAGGGATATAATTTGACGCTCAAGAGATTTTGTGGGATCTAGTTTCTGCCACCAGGGGTCAGTGTGCAGGTGCTAGATAAAGGCACAAGGCTGCATTGGGAAAACAAACTTGGATCAAGATGGAGAATGGAAGTGGAAACTCTTTTTCAGTTCATAAGACTTGACAAAGAGCCTCTGGCAGGTAAACCCTGAACTGAACCATAAATCATAAATTACTTAAGATTAACTACATCTGAAGACCTGAACATATATCTTGCCTAGATGAAGGCAGAATGTACCCACCATTATGACTGCTAACAAGTGATGCTTTTAAACGACAGTGTGACTAGGTTATAGTACACAGAAAGATACAGACAACAGTCTTCTCAAACTTATTAAAAATTCCCTTATTGGTTTCACTTTTGGGTGATCACATAACAAGGAGAAGAGAGAAAGGTCAACAGAAAGAGGAAGACTAAGAGATAGATTTTATAAATTATCAAGATTTAAGTACAAGCATCTCATTTTTTAAATGAGAAAAAGTACTCTCTTAACGTGTTAAGGGTCATTTCAATCTTTTATATCTTCATTCTTTAAGGCAAGACAAAGTATACAGTAAGAGGAAGGCATTCCAAGTAATGGGAATATTTAAGAAAATACATAATCCAACAAAATCTCACATTCAGTTTTATTGCTTTCAAATACTTTACTCTTACCTCAGCTCATGTGGGAACTATTTTGCTTGGTTGTACTAGGACTATTTTGCAACAAATATGCATATTCTTTTCTGTAGACATAGCTATTTGGACATTTTTTAAATGTGGTTTGAAAATTAAGACAGTTTAGAATTTTTATGTTAAAATAATTACTCTAGGAAACTGTGAGGTATTTAGATCTATTCTTATTTTCCCAAATATAAATACATTCATTTCATAGTTGGGAAAACATATTCAAAATGGTTGTTTGCATCCTTCATGATTTAACAAGAGCATTTGTCTGGGAAAGAAAGTTAGTGAAAGTTAATTGCTGTCTACTTGGAAAGCCCAAAGCAGCAGATTTTGCCCTTGGTGAGATAATTTTACAAAAGCAGGAACAAAAAATGAGCAAGGATGTCTCGCAACCATTACTGTGTCAGATGAAAATTTCTCTCTCTCTCTCTCTCTCTCATCACTTATATGTATATGTATATGATGAACTTAAGAAAAGAGGCACATGTTCAAAATGACTGCTTAAAACCCAAGCACCAAAAAAAAAAAAAACTGTATCAGAACACGTACTATCATAAAAGGTTTCATTTGTGTCAGTGGACTTCGAGTGATGCCTTTCTAGAGTCTAAAAGTACAAATTATCTTCTGGCTAAATACCTGCCTGTATTAGCTTTGACTTATTTCATGCAGGTCTTTCAGCACTGGGACTTAACATTCTGACCTAACATTTAATGTATTAATCCTAATTTTAATCTGATACCAAGACTCTCTGTTGTATTGAATCAATTCAGGTTAATTCAGAATTATGTTGCTCCCACCCAGAATCAATAGACCCACTGTTGATTTTCTCCAAAGCTGACCACCCAGTTTTGTGAGAATCTGCAGTGAATTAGAAAATCTGTCATTGCTGGGGAGACTGGGCAGCTCAGATATGGTCTGTCATTCTCTCTGGTCTGTACAATACCCACTCTTTGTCTACCGTCTCCTAAACTAACCTGACATAACTGAGCCTGCCAGTCAATGAGATCTTTATTCTCCTGGAAGGAATGCCTTGCACACCAGCATTATTAAGAAATTTCTGGACAATGTTTAGTGGCTGCAGAATAATCCAAGGTTCTATTAAAAAGCCATCTGGGTAATTAACAGCACATTTGCTCTCAGCCTCCTCCCAGTTTGTCCATTAGCAGCATAAAAGCTCAGGACAAAGGGTAATGTGTTTCAGTTATATTTTACAAGAATTCTTCAGGAAGTTGAAAACACATGATAGTTTTCCAAAGATACATATGTTTATGGCTCTTAGAGCAGCAAATAGGCAAATCCATGAGCTTTAAACTGAAGTTTTCTGCTGCCACCAGCTATTTAAATTAAGAAGACTGATATGGAATATTGACAATCTACCCCTAGAATTGACTAGCGAGCTCCTGGGTTGCCTCCCAAACATGTATAGACTGGAATGTCTCTATATTTAAGTTAAAAAAAAATTCCCTGAATATTTACAAATGTGAAAAAAAAACCACAGTACTTTTATACACTTTTACCTGATGGTTGAAGGCTTTTCTGGGATCTCTTTTTAATGTATTTTCATGAGTAGTAGCCCCAGGCAGCATATTTCTGCACCATTGCCAAATAAACTCTGTTTTTCTTATTGATGCTTTCTCTGTTAGTTTGCCTTTTTTCTTAACTGCTTGTACAGAGAAACTTTGAAGTCCTAGATATTTGAAGATAAAAGTTAAAAACACCTCTGGAAAGTTAAATAAGGATTTAGTGTGTTTCTTTCTGTCTTTTAGATTTATTTTAAAGCAGTGATCAGTTAAGCAGCACAGGAACCTGGAATTTATAGCAATTACACTGCCACAGAGTACTTGTGTGTCTGTTGGGGGATGTGGTGGAGTGCGGATGGGGGCAATGTTAGGGTCACAGCCAGTGTATTTGCAAATATACTCCAGTAGGTTGGGAGGTTATGAGAAAGGGAAAGAAAAATAGTAGAGAAGTATGGGGGTGGAGAGAGAGAGGAGAGGGGGAAGAGAGGAGGGGACAAGGGAGGGGAGAGAGAGAGAAAGAAAAAGAAAAATCTCTCTTAGATAAAGGTCTGTATATTTTGGAAGTCTCAGATCCTGCAAGGCATTAGTTTTAGGTACCTTTTACTATGTGCCAGGCTAAGTACTTTCATATATTGTTTCATATAACTTTTTTAACAGTGCTATAAAGTAGGTGCTATCATTTTTAGATGAGGCTTTGAGAGGTTAAGGTCACACAGCTAGTAAGTAGTGGAGCCTCCTTGTCTCTCTGGCCTCCAGTCACACCCCCTTGCTCTCTGGCTGCCCTTCTCTTTCTCAAGCACACAGTTCTTCGGACTTGGTAACCCTGTCACCTGGAATGCTCTTCCCCTAACTCATTCTATGACTGGGCTTTCTCTGTCCAGCAAACATCTATTTAAGAAAACATGCTTTGGAAGGGACCCACCTGAGCTGAGTCCTAGCTACATTTATTCATTCACTCACGCATTCATTCAATACTTATTAAATGTCTATTATGCCCCAGTCCCTGCTGAAGGCAAGATGGGGAGAGAAGATATTTCCAAACTTTTCCCTTCAGGGGCTTACAGTTTTGTTAAGGGAGAGAAACAATCAAATACTCACACAGCTGCAAAATTATAACAATTCCTGAGGAACCAACTCTTGGGTTGAGATCTGAAGGATGACGTGAAGTGATGGAGTCAGAGAGAAGAGGAAAAACCAAGCGCAGGCTGCAGGCAGCCCAGACCGGGTTCCAGGAGAGAGTGTGGTTAGTGTGGCTGGGTCTTACAGAGCAGGGAGAAGTAAGATGGGGCAACCAAGGGCATGTCACAGAACCTTCGAGGACAGACCCTGAACAGTGGGAAACCACAAAGAGTTGGGATATAGTTGGCTGCCATGACCCGTGGGTTGCACTCAGTGGATATGGAGAGAGGGCTGAATGTCCCTCACCATTGTATATAAGGGAGTTGAGCATCCACTGATTTTGGTATCTGCAGAGGGGCCTGAAACCAACCCCCAGGGATACCAAGAAAAGAATGGTGTACTTTGGTATTTCCCTTGCAGAGCTCTTCCCTTTTCTTCCTTCACTCTCCTCCTCTCCCTGCCCCCCCCACCGCCTTCTCTCTGCACCCAGACTGCTGTCATTCAGGAAATTACCTATCATTTCCTCTCCTGGTGAAATTTCATTGTGACTTACAGTGGCACCTTTACCCCAGGACACCTTCAGCACCATGAGTTCAGGAGAAGGTCTGGAGGGCTCAGCCAACAGTGGTCACCTCTCCTCTAGGACAGCTTCAGGTATGCACTGTTCTGGCCCAGCAAGCACATGAAGGAAAGCACAGTTTTATTCCTAAACTGAATTCTGACTTAGAAACATAGACTCTGAGAGAAGCCAAGGAACAAAACTGTTTAAATATCCACTTGTGACTAAATAGTTTTTCAGTTTCACTGAGTTAGGAGGTCACCTGTCTCAGCTGCTGAAGTGTGAGGGGGACAGAGAGTTGGAGGCCTCAGGCCCTGACAGAAGCTGTTCCCGGCCAGAAGGGCTGGGCCTCTCCTCAGCTGAACAAATATTTGTTAGCATTTTACACAAGAGTACTCTTGAGCTCATTGTATTTACATTGCAAATGATCTGTAAATAGCAAAGCAGTTATGTGTACCTGAAATTTGTTATTTGTTTGAAGACAACGTATAGATAGAAGATGAGAGAAGTGAGTTTTGGAAGGGGGAGGAGTGCCATGAAAAAGCGAACACCGAATCCCCCAGCAAAACCTCTCTTTGCCAGGGTAGATACTTAAAAGGACACCTCAAAGTGAATCCCAAATGAATGCTCTGTCCAGTCTCTCCCTTGGCAGGTTAAGTGGACCTAGACCTATAAACCCAACTGTCAGTACAAGTTGTCTCTGAGAGGAGTAAACAGACAGCCCCACCCTGGCTCCCATACATGGGTCTCTGGAGCATCCTGGGGGGTTCTCTTCCTGTAGGACCTCCCAGTGCTCAGGCCCTGTGGCATCTAACTCATTAGCAACTTCTGGAAGGGAAGAGAATGCAATCCCATCTGCTGGAAACAACGTGTCTTCCCCCCTTTCAAGAGCTAGAAATGTCAACATAGGCCAAAGTGCTTGGATAGATGAGGATCATGTGTAGAGGGCACTTTCCTGTATGTTTTTGGATCATGCATTTCCATTTTAAAATGAAAAAGAAAGAAAGGAAAACATTTTAAATAAAGAATACTTGGCTTGAGAAAAGAGGAAATCTTTAGCTCTGTAGAAGGATAACAACACTCTTCACATTGTAAGGGAAGGTACTGCAGTCTTTTTTTCTCTGCAGCTTTAAAATTGTATTTACATACATTCTACATAAGGGTTACCCTGCACGGTGTGAAGCTTCTGGAAGTATCTCTGTCACTCTTCCAAACCAGTCCCCCAACTGAAGCATGAAACCTCATCATTAATAGATTTTTCTAAATGCTAACATTTTTACTTGTTTGAAAAGTTCTCTAGAGATATGGTTAACAAACATATAATCCATCCATTTAAAGTGTATAATTCAATGCTTTTTGTGATGTTCACAGGGTTATGCAACCATCATCACAGTCTAATTTTAGATCATTTTTGTTCCCCTAAAGAGAAAAGCCCATATCTGTTAGCAGTCCCTCCCCATTCCTTTCCACCCATTCCATCCCCAGTGGTAGGCAACCACTAATCTCCTTTCTGTCTCTATAAATCTGCCTTTGCTGGGCATTTCACATAAATGGGATGATACAGTATGTGGCCTTTTGTGACTGTTTTTTTTTTTTTCACTTGTTATATTTTAAGTTTCATCCATTTTGTTGCATGTATCAGGACCTCATTTCTTTTTATTGCTGAATAATATTCCATCATGTAGTTATACCACATTTTATTTTTTGATTCATCTGTAAATGGACATTTGGGTTATTTCTACTTTTTAGCTCTTATGAATAATGCTGCTTCAAATATTTATGCACAGGTTTTTTTTTTCCCCTGAGTGGACCTGTATTTTTATTTCTCTTGGGTAGATACTTAAAAATAGAATTTCTAGGTCATATGGGAACTTTGTGCCTAACGTTTTGAGGAACTGCCGGATTGTTTTCCAAAGAGCTACACCGTTTTACATCGGCACTAGCAAAGGGGTTTCAGTTTCTCCATATTCTCACCCATACTTGTGATTGTGTGTTTACTGTTTCTTTATGTTAAACATTATTCTTCCTTTACTACTATTTGGCAATTCAAATCCCCGTCTTATCCCCTCTCCTTCCCTTCCTCTATCAAGTTCCCAACATGATAGCATGAATTCATTTATCAAATGGCTTTCTTGTGAGAGTGGGTTGTTCTTAACTTAAGTGCATCTCTGTGCCAGGGTGGGCTGGTGAGAAAGGGTGGGAAGGGACCAGACACCAGAAGAAACACAGGGCCAATAGGGCTTTGTGCACTTCACAGACTGTTTAGCCCAAGGCCTGGGTGGGAGACAGGGTCGTGGAATTTCGATGTAAGTGTATCTCTGGTTCTTTGAAGAAGCGGTTGGAGTTGTATTAGCTGTCTCTATGGATAAGTACATGTTCAAGGACTTCTGGAACTCAGAATGATCCAGCTTGGTAGAACTCTGCGTAAGATCTCTAGCCAGTCAATGCCCACTCTGGGACAGAGGTCTGAGGACTCTTTGTTTACTGGTCCATGTTATAAATTGAAAACAAGAGTTGAGAAATGTTTTTAATAATATGACACTGTGACATCCAAGCAGGATGAACTCATGATTGGTGAACTCATCTCGTTAAATAGGGTTCAACTTGTTCACATGTTCTTCGCTCGTTGTCCGACTCTCCTGGTGAGTTGCATGTGGACTGAGCTGCATTCTAGACATATGCAGTAGAACCGGGACAGATGGGAATTAAAAATAAAATTAGTCCTTGGCCACAGTGTGAAAGCCACTGTGGTAAACTAATGCTTGTCAGCATTTTCCTTCCATCACCTGCATTAGACTTTGATGCAGGAGTGGAGGGGTCCAGGGTATAGGAGAATAATGGTAATAGTGGGCATTACCCAAGCACTCACAGGATGCTCGGCTCTGTGCTTTCCTCACAGCAACTAATTTAATTGATATGATTACTATTTCCATTCCAGGAAACTAGGGGAATGGAAGAAGTACTGGCTGTGGGTGGGTTTCCATTTTGATCGTGAGTCAGTCTTGCCCCAGCTTGAGCCCTTCTAGTCAGGAGGGTCCTGATTTGGATCCTGGTCCCCTCTCCTCACCTTGGCTCTCCCTGTCTTGGCCTCTGGCTCTGCCGGCCCCTTTTGCTGGCTGATTGACAGGATCCCAGAGAAGTGGGGAAGTCCTAGGGGGCAAGGGGTGGGGATGCAAATAGGAAGAATCAAGGCAGGAAAAAAAACAGGAAAGAACCCAGAGGAGTGAAGGAGAGCTTGGCCAGAGGTCATTCTTTAAGGGAAGAATTGTGGCAACTCTTATGGAAAGTGGAAGTTGGGGGGAAGAAATATAAAGGACTACATGGGAGGTAATTGCCCATTTTGTTTCTCCACAACCTGAGGGACAATCCATGGAACTTTGTATACTTTTGGATTGAGGTAAGTATTTTCCTTTTGCAAACGTGGTCCTGGGTGAGAGCAGGGCAGGCTACTTGGCATATTTTGACTTAGATTTAGATGACCCAGCGCCCTTAAAACTCATGTAGCTTGGGACATGCTGTATAAACTAGAGAGAGGGGAGCCTCAGAGTTCTGTCTGGTATTTCAGGAGGGCTGGAGTTAGGGGTGGGAAGGGGAGAGAGACTCCCTGCTTATTCTCTGCCCACAGAGTAACCACATGGGTATGGAACACTTTCTTCCCTCCCTGCTCCACCTGTATGTTTGCAAAATGTTACCCTGCAGAAGTCTGTTTTGGGTTGGTTTTTTTTTTTTTTTTTTTTAAGCCAGGATCATCTTTGCTCCATGCAAATTTTCTGAGGTGGGCTTGTTCTAAACACCTTTGCATTGTTTTCAATCAAAGTAATTATTTTAATGATTTGTAAAGTGGTCTTATTTAGGGATTGGAGGTTAATGACCTGTAAGAGTGGCTGACCTTGACCCAACTTCTGTAGGCTTTATCCTTAAGTTCATTTCCATTCAGTGAACATCGTGCGGCTCCTCCTACAGCTCTACACAGGTGTGTTGGTCATTTAAAATTACATACCAAATCGATGCTTTCAGGGAAAACTGTTCTTATACATCCATCCTTTCACATTGGCCTGCCAGATAGCAGTACTGGCTGTTCTTTACTGGGTTTTCAGATAGGTTGCTAGAGACAAGATTTGCTATGTAGAATGTTTAGGAGACTTTCCTGAGAGATTCTTTGAGATGCATGTTTGCCGGCTGGAGGAGACATCAGTCTTTTGTAAGTCAGATTTTTCAATTTAAAATGAAATGTTTTGCTTCTGGTGATTCTCCTCCATGGGATTGTAAAGTGCCCCTGTGTCCATGTGTAATTTACTCAACAAGAGTTTGTCTTGGGAGCATCGCAGCGGCTGGGAATTAAGAATCCTCTGTTTCAATTCCAACCTCACCAGTGACTTCTGTGTGACCTTAGGGAAATTAGTTAACCTTCTTGGATTTTATGTGCTTCAGAATGAGGATCAGACCATTGCCTTATAGTCTGGGCTCAAGACTCAATAAGGGGCTGAAGCCCAGTGTGATCCCCAGGTGAAGGCTGCTAAAACCAGGCTTGTGCTCTGGTGTGGAAGGCCCTCCCCAAGTTCAGAAATGTAGTCGCTAAGCTGTCAACCTGCAGTCCTGTGGGGGGGCTTATTGTATATGAACAATACTTTAGAGTTGAGGAGTGGGTCATGATTTTTAAAGGGTGTTATGTATTGAAACTTCTCATTTGATTTTCTCCATCCTGGGGAAGGCAGGATTTTTTTGTCATCTCAAATCCATACATTTAGTTTAGGTCAGGGAACTTGAAAGAGGAGTTAGAATTTAAAGGACTCAGTAGTAGATAGGACATGGTACATTCTTCCATAATCTAGCCCCATGGAATGATAGTTCCTATGGCAGTATTTACATTTTCAGTATAAACTACCCTTTGGTCATATCTAGAATTAGAGTGGCTAAGTTTAAATCTTGGCTTTGTCACTCAATGAGGAATCTTAGGCAAGTTCCGTAAGCTTCTCTAAGCCTCATTCTTCTCATTTGTAAAAGGAGGATAATAAAAGTACTTATAATTCTGTTTTGAGGATTAAATGAAATTATATATATACTTAGTATACTACAATAGTAAACTCCCAATTATTGCCATTTTATTACATTTTATTTTCTTATATATCAAGTTATGCCAATATACCATCAGTTATTCTTCTTTTAAGTGTATATTTTAAATATATATAACGCATATCAGTTTATTTATATATCAGAAAAGTACAGAAAGAAAATATAAAAATGATTTGTGTTGTTTCCACTCAGATGATCCCTATTGACATTTAAAAAAAACCAAAAAAAAAAAAAAAAAACACACACACTTAAAAGGTTGGAAACATCATTAGTAGATATGTTTCATTAGTAGGTTTGGTATCATTAGAAGAGAAGTGTATAAAGTGGAAGGTGGGACCCTTCTCCCTTTATGCAAGATAATTCCTATTATCATTTAGGTATTTCCAGAAAAATATGCACATTCCCACATAGATGCATCAAACTTTTTCCTTTTCACACATAAGATATCATATGAAGCACACTGTTCTGCCATTGATGTTCTCTACTTCTGTGTCTGGGAGCTTTCCCCCAGTGAGCTATTCATGTCTCTTACCTGCTCTTCCAGTGTTCCATCCTACAGATATATCACAGTTCAGTTCTCTTACCTGCCTGCCTAATGTTCCATCCTACAGATATATCATAGTTCAGGTATCTTACCTGCCCACCTAGTGTTCCACCCTACAGATATATCACAGTTCAGTTCTCTTACCTGCCCTCCCAGTGTTCCATCCTACAGATTATCAAATTTTAGTTCTCTTACCTGCCCTCTTAGTGTCCCATCCTGTAGATATATCACAGTTTAGTTCTCTTACCTGCTCTTCCAGTGTTCCATCCTACAGATATATCACAGTTCAGTTCTCTTACCTGCCTGCCTAATGTTCCATCCTACAGATATATCACATTTTAGTTATCCTGTCGTGTATTAGTGGACACTGGGTTGTTTTCAGTTGTAGCTGGTTTGCAGTTTAATTACACTTCAGTGACGGTCCCTGTATGCATGTCTTAGGGAACTTTTGCAAGTATATCAATAATGTAAATTCCTAGCCCTGGGCTTGCTGAGGTAGGTGTTTTAGCTTTGACAGTTACTTGATAGATCCTTCTCTACCAATTTACACCAATTTGGCACTTCCACTAAAGGCCCTCCTATGCCCAGTTGCAGGAACTTGGTATTCTCCAAATATAAGCATTTTCAAGGTTAAAAAATGGCATTGTGTGATTTTATTTTTGATAAGTGAAGAATGTCTCTTTCTGGTGCTGATTTTATTTTGAATGAGGCCAAACAGCTTGTCCCATATTTACTGAGCATTTGTCTTTTTTTCTTTACTGTAAACTGTATGTTTTTATACTTTGCCCATTTTTCTATTAGATTATTTCTCTTTTTCTTATTTACTTATGTTACTTTAAATAATTAAATGTGTGGTTTTAAGGGATCTATTAAATCATAAGTAATTTTAATTACATCTTGGAATAAAAACTGCTTAGGAGATGTAATAGATAAAAATTGTGTTTGCTAGCTCAGTATCTGTTTCCCCTTCTGAAAACAGCCCCCAGATTTTTCTTTCAGGTAACAGCATGTTTTTACTCCACTCATTTGGGGTTTCTCTGGATCTGAACACATAAGCTAGACTTGCTCACTGAATCCCTTCAGCCCCCCTGGCCACAGTGCAGAGACAGGGACCCACATCTGGCCAATGGGAGCCTTTCCATGACTTTGCCGTATTTATTTGAAAAGAAGTGCTCTTTCTCTCATTCCACTGCAGTTGCTGAGAAGGATAGAAACGATGCTGTAGGAAAAACAGAACAGTGGAACCTTAAGTCAGGAAGCAGAAGATGGCAAGCATATAATCAATAAGGTAATAATCGTTACCTTATAGGTAACGTTGGCTTGATTTTGGAAGTTCGATATGAAAGGAAGATCCGAAGATACGCAAAGGCAAGTGGAAGAAATGCTATTAAGATGATTGAAATAGAGAATAATCCTGGCAGATCTGTGAGTGCCAGGCAACAGTTTATTCAAGAAGAGGAAATATGTGCTTGTTTTGAGTAACTGCACTGTGTAGCAATTCCACTCTTGGGCATATATCTGGAGAAAACTCTAACTGGAAAAGATACATGCAACCCAGTGTTCCTAGCAGTACTATTTACAATAGCCAAGATATGGAAACAACCTAAACGTGCATCCACAGATGAGTGGATAAAGGAGATGTGGTGTATAATATATACAATGGAATATATAGTCAGCCATAAAAAAGAATGAAATATTGCCATCTGCAGCAACATGGATGGACCTAGAGAAAATTAAATTAAGTGAAGTAAGTCAGACAGAGAAAAGCAAATATATTATATCATTTATATGTAGAGTCTGAAAAAAAAAAGATACAAATGAACTTATTTACAAACCGGAAATATACTCACAGACATAGGAAACAAATTATGGTTACCAAAGGGGAAAAGTATGGGGGAGGAGAGATAAATTGAGTTTGGGGTCAACATATACACACAACTATACATAAAATAGATAAACAACAAGGACCTACCACATAGTGCAGGGAACTAGGTTCAATATCTTATAATAACCTATAATGGAAAAGAATCTGAAAAAGAATATATATGTATATGTATAACTGAATCACTTTGTTGTACACGTGAAACTAACACAACATTGTAAATCAACTATATTTCCATAAAAATAAATTTAAAAAAATAATCCTGGCAGAGCTGTGAATGCCAGGCAAGTTTATTCAAGAAGGGGAAATGGGTACTTGTTTTGAGTAACTGCACCATTATCTCTATGTTGTGAAATGGCCAAATCTTAACAAAAGGCTGGTTTAATAAATATAAACCTACAGTCTAAGGGACAAACTTCCTGTACATGTGATTCAACGTGCAGGAGTCTTTTTTTTTTTTTTTTTTTGGTAGAGTCACACACATTGATAACTACAGAAGTGTTTGAAATGAAGGATGTCTCTTATTTTCATTCTCTCATTTTTTTCTCCCTCCTTTTCTGTATTAATTGGGAATCTGGGATTTCTATTTCACCATATGTCAGAGGGTGAGGTACTACCACATTACACATATTTTAATAGCCAGAGTCCAAGATTAAAAACATGTAAAGCCGGGACTTAAGAGTACAGTTTCATAATGCTTCTTGCTTTTGGCTTTGAGCACCAGTTTATGATCATATTCCTTTTGGCCGGAAGTTTAACTTTCAGTAAGAAGAGGAAAGTGGTGAAAATTTGTAAGATAAACTCATAAAATTAAGCTTCTAAAACAAGAATTAGCTAAGTGAAAAAGCATCAAATCAGCTCAGAGTAAGTAAAGCTTGTAATTCATATCCACTTAAAAATGTTTTTTTTTTAACAGTGTGATAGTAGCCTTAGTGACAGATCACCAAAATTCAAACCATATAATAAAACCAGCCACACTGATTAAAGAGAAAAGTTTACCCAATGTAGATCAAAATGATTTTCTCTCTTCAGGATAAACACAGACCAGGACCATATGGGCTAAATTCTGACCAACAAGCCATGGACTGAATTAAAAGGGGAGCACTGCATTGCCTTTTCTTTCTTTGGGACTTGACTGTGAGGTGAGGCTGAGGACCAAGACAGCCACCTACTTATTGTCTTTTATAAGTTCATCAATTTTGATGGAAGCCATTGTCCCAAATAATGCCTGTCTCCTTTTCCATATTTTTTATTGCTATGTATAAAAATGACTGTAGGGTCTGGCATTATTGGGAGTGAAACATTTTAAATATGTGAATTTTCTAAGCTACTATAGATCCAAACCTTTACATTTTAATGATTTTATTTTACTTTATTTTTTAGGGGGTAGGTTTAGAGGAGGTACTGGGGATTGAACCCAGCACCTTGTGCATGCTAAGCATTTGCTCTACCACTGGGCTGTACCCTCCCCCCACGTTTTAATTATTTTTAAGAGAACATTTTCTAAGGGATACTTTCACTTCCTGGTATCATTACTAGGACTTATTATTGTTCTTTGTGTCAGTATAATTCTATGTCCACGTAACAGCCCTCAGGTTGGACTATCAACGTTTGCTGGCCAGCCATTGTTGGTGCACCCAAGAGCGACCCTTACTTTTTCTAGTTTCAATCCTCAAATATGAAGTGGTGAATATACCTGTAAATCAGTTAGGGGACATGTTTTTACAGCAAACTTTGGGCCACAATGTGTTAGTATACCATGGGGAGGGTTCCTATGCGGAGCATGTAGTTGAATTAGAAGACCTAAAAGGGCTTCAGTGACTGGTCCTTCAAGACTTGGTAAGTAGAATTCTTTCCCCTTTCCTAGATTAGTTTCCTTCTTCCTCGTTGCCTGGCTACTTCTTGTTCATTCCTTTGCTCTTAGCCACTTCCTGTGAGGGACCCTCTGTGACTGCTCGGCTAGGTCTCCTGTGCACTCGTAACACATGGACTGCCTGCATCATCTCTTAGTGTGTCACATTTTACTGTCATTTCTTGTGTTATGTCTGTATTTCTCGGTAGAGGCCAGACAGGCTGGCGTTGTGCACACTAAGGTTTCCCTAGAAGAAGCACATCATGCTCTGAACATAGCAGGTGTTTTACGAATATTTGTTTAATGAATGGTTGAATGCTTCGTACTTAAGTCGAAGTGACTGTAATCCCTGCCTCACTGGGCCACACGGCTAGAGTGAAGGCTCTCCAGGGCCCAAGAACAGTCACATTGGCAGCAAAATGCTGATACCTTTGTCTTCAGAGAAACAGTAGCTTATGCTACAAACTTTGGTGTGTAAGAAATGTCACTTTACATTTTATATGGATGAAATTACTTCTATTTTCTAAGTTTCCTTCCTGCCCTGCTAGTGGGAGGGCATTTAAAACTCCATCATTATGGGGGTTTGTTTCTTTTTCATGGTTGTACCAAGAATCTGGAGGGCTTATATGGCTGGTACCTGGAGAAGTGGAGGACCTCTAATCTTCAGTCCACCATTGTTGCCACTGCTATTGTAATCATTCAGACCCACACACTGCTTCAAAGGTAGGCTTCTAGGCTTCTTGGCTGTCAGCATGTCAAGGGGGACCCAGGGAAATTTCTCTGCCCTCATAGTCATCACCTCTGATATCCTGTCACCATCCTGTGGGGTCTGATCATCTTTGCTCTCTTCCCTGTTCTGTGAAATCTCTCTCTTAATTCTGTTGAAAACATTTGCTTGCTCCCTTCTTTCCTAGCCCAGTCATCTCAAATAGTTCTTGTAAAGAATGATTCTGTAAAACAAAAGCCAGGAAAGGTGGTGAGCTCTAAGCAGTTTCTGCTCTATTCTGCGATACAAGCGCCTCAAAGGAGAGGGTGCCCAGAGGCCTAGCTATTTGCTTAAAATGAGGAAAAGGAAAGAACAAAATATAAATGAATAACAACAAAATTATCCTGTATTATTATGGACTGAACTATGTCCCAGCAAAATACATACGTTGAAGTCCTAACCGCTGCCCCATGTAACCGTATTTGGAGATAGGGTCTGTAGGAGGTAATTAAGGTCATAATGATGGGGCCCTAGTCCAACATGATTAATGTCTTTAGAAAAGGCAGGGATACCTGAGCTCTCTCTCTCTCTCCTCTATGTAAGGATACAGCAAGAAGGCAGCTGTCTGCAAACCAGGGAGAAGGCTCTTACTGGGAACAGAATCTGCTGATACCTTGATCTTGGATTTCCAGCCTCCAAAATGGTGAGAAAGTTAATTTTTGTTGTTTAAGCCATCCAGTCTGTGGTGTTTTGTTACTGCAGCTCAAGATGGTGAAGGTAAGTACTTCATGTTGACTGCATGTTCCCACCCAACAGAGCTACTGGGATGCCCAGCAGAACCATTCCATCCATTAGGCACCTAAGACACACTGCGGGACTTAAACCATGGATTTAAGAGCCTATGCAACTGTTGAGAACTGAAAAAATACAGTAATTGGTTCAAAATAAAAAAACCACAAAACTGAAATTAGTAACATGTTTAATGAAAGGTCTATAAAATGTAACATCATGCCCTTCATTAATTGCTAAATTTAGAATCCATAACAATGTTATTACATGTGAAAATAATTTATAGGTTCGATTTTTCTCATATCTCAAGACTTCCCAAGTATTCACCGTGATTTCTGAGAAAGTATAACTAATAGTAAATTGAGTTATGTATAGATAATTTTTCAAAAACAAAATTATTTGCTTTTTCAAAGCAAAATGATATTTAATATGGGGATATGAGAACATTTTAATAGGTTTGATATGGTATGAGATGAAATCCCTGAATTTCTAAACTCTGCCTGTGCCTCCAGCTCTCTCACTTCCCTTGGCAGTGTCCTGGGACCTCTCTGTTTGAGAATGTAATGTAATTCTGACACTGACTGCCTGGAATTAGCACAGATTTCTCAGGTTAAGGATGCCTTCCAACAACACTGCCATCACTTCAGACACCAGCCACCAGCTTCGGGGCTTTCCAGACCACCTGTACTTCTGACCAGCTGGCTACAAATGTGGGGGTTCCACTCCCCATCTCAAGTTTGGTAATTTGCCAGAATGATTCATAGAATTCAGGAAAGTACTATAGTTATGGTTACAATGTTATCACCAAGGATACAAAACAAGCCAAATGAAGAGATGCATAGGGTGAGGTCTGGGATGGTTCCAAACATGAAGCTTCTGTGTCTTTAGTAGGCATCACCCTCCTGGCACTCCAGTGTATATCACCAGCCGGGAAACTCACCTGAACTTCAGGTGTCCAGAGTTTTCACTGGAGTTTCATTATGTTTACATGTGGTTCTTCTGGCATGGCCAGATCCCAAAACTCAGTAATGGTCCAATAGCACTTCTTGACCAATCTCCACTTAATTGTCTGGATTACTGGAAGCTTGCCATTATCTCTACAAGTAAGTAACATTCCCTGATGCTTCTGATACACTGAGAGCTAACTGTAGGTAACATGCTTTTTCCTGTTGCTCCTGGGTACATCTACTCTCTTTGGGTGAGTTGCATGTTTTCCTGGAGTTGGCTGAGTTTATCTGAAATTTCTGCATGCCAGTCATATTGGTATTGCCATTATATTATTTAATTGAATATTATGTAAACATTTTAAATGGGAGTGCTAAAACCAAGTTGAATACATTAAAAAAGCTTGATACAGGTGTTTGCTAAAAGAAATTGCTGTTAAATTAGGTGTAAGACAACTGTAAAAGACTAAAAATAAATGACAAAATTCTAAAGTTTTTCTGCCCTCAGACTGCTTTGAAAATGTCCTTAATTTTCTAATTTAAAGAAATTAAAATGGAAAATCACACACAATATACTCATGCATAATAGGTGTGGTTATATAAGAAAGAAGATTTGGAATTCTAATCAAGGTCCATTCTCACAGAGAAGCCTTTAGTCTAACAATGACAAAAAATACAAATTTGTGTAGATTTATGTATTTTTAAAAAAATAATATAAAAATTATATTTTATGAATGTAGTAACTTTTTATGATTGTATACTTTAATTAGATTTTTCTATTTGCTAACCAACTACTATCAAATGAGGCACATTGTCTAAATAGTCTTGGTGGTCTGTCAGTTTAACATTCTGGGATTTTAAATACTGCTTCAACGGAAATGACTTTTACAGTGCTCAGACTGAATAGCCTTCGTGGGGATCTGCTTAAGCAGGTGAGACCTAAGTGACATCACCACAATGAGCTTTTGATGGCAGCTAATTTCCTATTATCATAAAAAGGCTGAAATGGATAATCCTTGTCCATTGTATTTGAACAATGATTCTGACACTTTTGAGAAGTTCTCTATTTTGAAGGTGTGAACATAACCTCTAAGGATGAGCCACAGAGACATTATTGTCTCTTTTCCTTTCTCTCCTCTGCCTCTTCTCCTGTTTTTTCTTTCTAAATTACTTTCCTGTAGAGAATTGAAGACAAAGATACAAGGACAAATCTGGTAAGAATTTTATTTTTTAGGTTATCATTTTATATCTTTGCTGAGTACACTGTGACATCATGCACAAATATTATTTTAAGAAAGCTAATAAAAATTATTTAAAATAATCTATAATTCTTCTTCCCAAGCAGACATTTTATTAAGCTTAAGCTAATTTTATAGTCATATTAATGTTGAAGCCTAGTAAATAGAGTAGAAATCAAAAGATTAGAGGGAAGCTAATTAATATGGGAGAAATTCTGTTTGTCAAGTAGCAGACAAAATTCATTACAGACCAAGTAATAATGCAAGTCACAATAGAACTCTTACGTTTCGCAAAGGTTATGGAAAAGTGAACTTATGTTAAATAATTAATATAGGGAGTCTATATGGAAAAAATAGTGATTTTTGGAGTTAATAAAATTAGAATGAAATGCTTGTTCTGCCATTTACTCTCATCTAAGATTGAACAACTCAACCTTTCTTTGTTTTGGTTTTCTCATCCATAAAAAAGGAACAAAAACAGCAACCTTACAGGGCACTAAACAGTGAATTATAAATCCTGTTTCTCCACTGTATATTATGGAATTGGAGACATGCTCTACTGGAAACTTTTGAACTCTATTAAAGAGTTAAAAATCTCATATATTTTAAGGGAAAAAAATGCATATTTTTTTTTCCTGTCCACAGCAAGGGGTATCCTTACAGATTGTATGACCCTGGCCAGCAGTGAATCAACTTCTCTCTTGTAAGAATTCAAACTGGGAGCCATAGGTTTGTAGACAGTAGGCTTTTGAATGAAAGGGGACAAAGAAGTTAGCCACCTTGTTGGGTCAAGTGGAAGCTAATTATTATGCAGAGAAAGCTGAACTATAGATAAAGGATTTATGGAAGATACTGAGATGACTCCATTCTGAATATTGTTTTAAATGCTTCCTTACATTAGCCCTGCTTACAGATAATGAAATCAAGGAAATTGAGTTAATAAGAAGTAGATCTAACTTCAGGCAGTCTCAGTTGGAGTGTAAACTCTAAAGCATTCTATTCCATCATCACCAATAGCATGTAGAAGAGGCACGGGAAGAGGAACCTTGATTCTAGTCCAGTGCCTGTGAGACCCTGCTGGGCACAGAGCTCCTCTTACAGATTTCTTTGGTGCTTGTTGTGCAAGAGCACAAGTTTATGATAAGAAAATGATTTAGTAGATCCTTATTTTTCCTTAAGATTTTTTTCCCCTTGATGGTCACCAGTTTTGGAATTTGGGGAAAACAAGGAAGAGTACAGACTACCCAGAAGAGCAGCAGAGCTGCCTAAGAGCAGTTCTGTTGGGTCTCACACAGGGAACGATTCCAGGTAGGCAGGGAGACCCACCCAGAAGTGCGTAGGGCCCAGTAAGTCAGCCTGTGGGGAGTGTTGCTTAATTGGCCTGTCCTTGGCACCAGAATCTTGCCTGCAAGCAAGAGTTTAAACTCATTGGATCTGGATATTTTAATAAAATGGCATCTAGAGGGGTTTTACATTTTGCTTTTATTAAGACAACAAAGGATAAAAAGAAAATAAATTTATGCTATGAAATGGAGAATTATATGCTATTTAAAGACAATTTACAACAATGTATTGCAAACTGTGTTCTGAAGAAAACTTATTTAGGGAGATACTGAAACCAGGCTTCTTGGTTTAAGTAAATTGAGGAAACACTGGGTTAAAGTTAAGCATTTCTCTTTAGTCAAGACTTTACTACATTAATGTGAATCCTGAAGCTCCAAGCCAAACACAGGATACTTTACTTTCCTCCACACCCTCTCCAGCATTCATCATTCATGGACTTTGAATGATGGCCATTCTGCCTGGTGTGAGGTGATACCTCATTGTAGTTTTTATTTTCTTTTTCTTTTTAACATTTTTTATTGATTTATAATCATTTTACAATGTTGTGTCAAATTCCAGTGTTCAGCACAATTTTTCAGTCATTCATGGACATATACACACTCATTGTCACATTTTTTCTCTGTGAGTTATCATAACATTTTGTGTATATTTGATTTGCATTTCTTTGATAATTAGTGATATTGAACATTTTTTCATGTGCCTATAGGTCATTCGCATTTCTTCACTGAGAAATTGCTTGTTTAGTTCTTCTGCCCATTTTTGGATTGGGTTGTTTGCCTTTTTCTTATTAAGTTGTATGAGCTGTTTATATATTCCAGAGATTAAACCCTCGTTAGTCTCATCTTTTGCAAATATTTTCTCCCATTCTGTAGGTTGTCTTTTTGCTTTGCTTATGGTTTTCTTTGCTATGGAAAAGCTTCTAAGTTTAATTAGGTCCCATTTGTTTATTTTCACTTTTATTTCTATTGCTTGGGTAGACTGCCCTAGGAGAACATGGCTGTGATTTATGTTGAATAACGCTTTGCCTATGTTTTCTTCTAAGAGGTTTCTAGTGTCTTGTCTTATGTTTACACCCTGTGAGAACATACTGGAGAGATACCAAGGGACCTGCTTAAGGAGTGTAGGTTTCTTCCTGTGGACAAAAGAGGTCCTTTAAGATGTTTGACCAAGTGATACATTGTTCAAGGCTGGGCTTTAGGAAGATTAAGATGAGGATGGTATATTTGGCTGGATTGCTACAGAAGAGTGAGTGAAAGAGTTAGAACAGGCATTTTGGGGGTCATAATTGTCATTTCAAAAATAAATATAGGGCAAATCCATTAATAACTTCTGCAATGGTTATAGTAAAAATGATCAGGGTGTATTGCATTAGTATCAATTTCTTAATATCTCGGAGTGGCATGGGCAGGGGGTGTGGTGGGGTGATGTGGGCTATCATGAAAGTGGGGACAGTCTCCATTTATAGAGTCTTAAGTCTGCTCTGCTTCCTCTGTCTTGGCCATTTACCATTTCTCCATATACTTTTGGTCTTTATATTGTGGTACAGATTTCTCTTATTTGCTATGTTACTTGGCTGTGATTTTTAAAAGGAGAAAGGATGGAAATACCTTTTGGCCACCATCTTGAACAACATGATCCCTGGTATAGGCAGCTGGAACATTTCCTCAGTAAATAGTTATAACCACTCACTGAAGCAAGGATTACCCCTTACCACAGATGAGAAAATTGAGTAGGAATATACAGCTGATCAGAGGTGGAAGAAAAATCCAAACCCAAGTCTATTTGACTCCAGGATTGCTGCTTTAGGGTCATGGGACTGTATGTACATTTCTATTATATCTGTTCAAAACTCTTCAGGGGCTTACCACTTCTCTCCAAGGATAAACCAGATCATTGCAATGGACTGCAAGGCCTTACATGATCTGCCACTTCCTCCCATTACTCTTTGATCTAATATCTTACCACTCCCTCTCACCTTCCTCCACTTTTATGTTGGCCTCTTTGTAATTCCTTATACCAACCAATCTGGCTCCCACCTTTGGGCCTTTGCAGTAGCCTTTCCTGCACTGTGGAACACCCTTACCCATAAATACTGCTTTGTGATGACCTCACCTCCTTTAGGTCTGTGCTCAAATCTTCATCTTTATATTTGGGACTATCCTAATCATTCCACTTATTTATTTATTTATTTAGTAGGGGGAGGTAATTAGGTTAATTTGTTTACTTACTTTTAGAGGAGGTACTGGGAGTTGAACCCAGGACCTCATGCATGCTAAGCATGTACTCTACCACTTGAGTTATATCCTCTGCCTCCCCCAATAATCCTATTTAAATTGCAGCCTACCCCCCACTCCCTCATTCCCAAACCCTCTTGCTCTGCTCTATTTTTCACAGCACTAATCATCATCTTCTACACTATAGTTTACTTTTTTAAAAACTATGTTTATCGTGTGTTTCTCCCAAGTAGAATGGAGGCACAGTTTCTGTCCTTTGTTGGTTGTTCACTGAAATATGTCAAACATTCAAAAATGGCACCTAGAAACCTAGCAAACATGCAGAAAAAAACATTGAATGGATTATTTTTCCTGCTTTTTTGTCTCCCATGGTTCATTGGAAAAGTGCTTGGAGTGCAATAAAAGTCATGTCAAGGCTAGAATGTCTCTTCACGTGTTCTCCTAGGAAGACATTGAAGAATGTGCAAGCTGTGGACATAGGCTGGATTTCTTCAGTTCAGATGTAAAATGAAGATATGAGGTACGTGAGCTACCAGTGAGTCAGATATCCTTTGTTGCAAATTCAAGGAAAATTATTAAGACCTGAAAGTTTGATATCTGTATTATTTTAATTAGTTGAGCAGATTTTAATTGCCTGGTAGTTTTTATTGACTCAGTGTTATGCACTGCTTTTCTCTACAGTGATTTCAATTGGAAGACAAAGTAGAGTTGTCTCCAGTATCAGAAACAAAACTTAAATAAAACGAAAACATTGTCACAGCGTTCCAGAGTTCTTCCTTTGAACTTGTGCACTAAAGGATGGGGGCTGGTTGGGGTTGTCACTAAAAGAATTTACAAAATGTATTTTAGGTCGTTTGGTGAGCTGGAATCTCCACCCTCCTCCCCGTCCTCCAACCACTGAATCCCTGTGAAGAGCCTACATTATCTGTAACTGAGCTACTTTCAATAAAAAATTGCTAGATTTAACAAAGGTCAGCAAAGCCAAGATGCTGCCTCCATTGAAGTAACATTAAAGCTGCACTCTGAACTTCAGACTTCAAAAGAGCTCTTTTTCTCATAGTTTGTAATAACAATGGTCTCTAGGCACAGCCTTTTAGCATCCTGTATACTTCTCAGTACTTCATAGCTCCTCAAATTTAATTGAACTCTCACTCTCTAGTCATCCAATTTCTACACAAAGTGCATCTCAACTGAGGGCCTCCTGTGGACCTGCAGGCATTTAGCATGCTCTTTGGTGACCATACTTCCTCTCTGAGTGATTACAGGTAATGAGTTCAACTGTCTCAAGGAGGACTCTGCTTTTAAGCCTCCAATTGTACTGATAGCTTGCCAACTCACCCCCACCTCATAACATAATGCTTTCTAGACTGAAATGGAAAATGAATACTTCCCTACTGAACTTAAGATGTGAGCCACAATTTAGTTCCTGGGGGTCAGAGTCAGATGCAAACACCTCAAGTATCTTTAAAGGACTGGAAATAATATGAATAACTTTTCATCCATTTTTGGTCCACTGGTTCTCAAATTTTCTTATTAAGAGTTGCCTGAAGGGTGTATTAAGTACAGATCCCTGGGTTCCACCTGCAGAGATGGTGATAACCTCACTGCAGAGAGGAGCTCAGGAATCTACAAATGTCACAAGCACCCCAGGGGATTCACATGCAGGTGCTTTGAGCAACAGGAGAGCTTATCACTTGGCATCACCATTGTGGAGTTTGCGAAGGTCTGTGACCATTCTCATGTGTAATACTATGAATGTAGCTGTTGATGAAATTTTATTCTGCCTAGGGATTGCCTAAAGTTCAGTGAGAACACATGAAAATGAAGAATATTGACAGGTCAGCAGGATTCTGATAGAACAGACTATCATAGTCCCCACTTATCCACTGTTTCACTTTCCATGGTTTCAACTACCTGTAGCCAACTGTGGTCCAAAAAGATTACATGGAAAATTCCAGAAGTAAACAATTCAGAAGTTTCAAATTGTGCACTGTTCTGAGTAGCCTGATGAAATCTCACACCATCCCACTCTGTCCCCTCAGGAGCCCCAACCGTTGGCAGTGTCTGCTCCTGGCCTCCAACCATTGACATCATCATGGCTCCATGATCCAAGAGCACCCCAAGTAGCTGATCCTCCTTCTGACTTAGGGTCAGGAGGTCAATAGTAGCCTAATGCTGTGTCACAGTGCCTACATCATTCACCTCATTTCACCTCATCACTTTGGCATTTTTTTATAGCACATGATCACATGAAGAAGGGTGAGTACAGCACAATAAGATATTTTGAGAGAGAGAAAGGGAAACATACACACAGAGAGAAAGGTGGAGAAGAGAGAGAGGAGGAAGACTGTATTCACATAACTTTTTTTACAGTATATTTTTATTATTTTTCTATTTTATTAATCATTATTGTTAATCTCTTACTGTGCCTAACTTACAAACTAAACTTTATCATAAATATGTATGTGTATGAAAAAACATAGTATATGTAGGGTTTGGTACTATCCACAGCTTCAGGCACCTACTTGGAACATATCCCTCATTGATAAGGGGGTACTACTGTGCACTGAATTGGTGTCAGAGTTAGAAACTTAATTTTTTTTTAATTTTGAGGATTTCCCCCAAAGATTAGTTTCTCTTTTATCTCATTGTTTGCAACTTGCTCTAGCTTATAAATAAATGAGCTGGTTCCTAATCTATTTTTTTCTGTTCCCACCATACCATGAGATCTATGTGTCACTCTTAATTTTAAGTTTTTATTATGACCAAAGTCACTGAGCTACTCCAGCATACTGCTGGTATGTTATACAACAAAGATAAAAAAGTAATATAATCATGAGCCTAGAAAAATGTGAAATGCCAGTATTCCACCAAATAGATTAGCAATTATGCTAGCAGAAATAAAGGACAGACATGGCTTCAGGGAGTCCTTTTGATCTGTACTTCATGGTGGAAAAAAACTTAATATGTTCATACATGATTCTCAGTGACTTCTAGAAACTGCTTTTGTCACTGAAATACAGAGCAACCACAAAGCAACAAGCATCAGACAATTTTGCTCTTGTAGTAGCTGTTTCACATCATTTACAAATTCAGAACATTGAAATTGTCAAAGTAGTTTAGTGACAAAGTGGTCAGTTTCAAACTCCAATGTTCCTCACTTTTTTAGGAAGTAGCATCATAACCTAACAAAAACATTTTTTTTAAAGTAGCCACTACATTTATTTTCCATTATACATTTGATATAATGTATATTTCCTTATAGTAGCTTGTATTGGTCGCTGCTGACGAGCATTTCCTTTCTTACCAGGACATTGTGTCCATTTCACCAACTAAAAATGACTATTTATTAAAATGAATGAAGTTCATTCTCATTCTTTTTCACTAACCCTCCTCCAAGAAGAAAGACATTAATTTTATTTTTAGTGTCCATTGAATTTAGTGCACAGCTTATTCACCTAAAATTTTGTGAGATCATTTCAGATTATTTTCAATTAAATTAGAAATTCTCTATAGAAAATTGTTTATTGACTCTAGATAGAGAAAATTGAAATGCCTTTATTCACTACAGGAAATTACAGAGATGAAAATATTTATTAAATGATTTTGAGTCCAACTCATTCTGTTGACAAAAAAAAAAAAAAAAAGGATCATATAAGTCATCTGGGTTGGGGTGGGGACTAGACATTCGTATTTTTTAAAACCATGGACATGATTCTGACACACAGCTCTGCAGAGACCCACCATTTAGACAAATAGGAGCCATTTGATGAATGAGGCATATTGCACAAGATGAGGGTTCAGGTAGTGAGGGATACATGAAAAGGCTTGTGCTATAGGAATGCAGTTCTGATTAAAAGTTGGAAAGTAACTTTTCCAACTTTTAATGTTTATTTAAATCAAATCATTTTATTCAAATTTATGTAAATAGTTTATTTAAGTTTAAGCTGTAAGGTATAGAGTCTTAAAAAAAAAAAAAAAGACTAGATTACACAAAATCCACCCTCCTGTTGTGAGCAGTACACTGTACTCCTGACTTGACAGGCTAAGAAATTGAAAGTAGGTGTCTTACCCCTGATTAGAGAGTGAACTGGAGTCAGGATCAGGGTTGCATTTTGTGGCCCTAGATACCTTAGTTCCTTGTTGCACTGACAGACCCCTGTGCCTTCTCTCTGTCCCCTTTTTCTGTTTTTCATGGTTGGGTCTGTCATATGATCACCCATGCTCTTGTCTGAACCTGCTGTAGGAAGGTAAGTCCTTGGATGGTAGAGCAGTGTTGTGGGCCCTGTGTAAGTGCCTGACCTGCTGCCCACCCATTGCAGACTTACTGTAAGTACATGTGAAAATGGGAGCTGCCTCTTGGAGGGCTGGGAAGAGGATCAGGAGAGAGATCCTCTGAAGCAGAGCACCCTGAAGATGTAGCTCTAGTTCTAGCCCTGCTGCTTATTAGCAGGTTGATATGTAACCATCCTGAGTCTCAGTTTTCACATCAACAAAATGGGAATACTCTGTCCCATACTCTTCTCACAAGGTCATCGTGTGGGTCATGTAACACGATAAAAGACCAAAGAGTTTGTGGATTAACAGCTACTTAAGAAAAATTATGTAAGATGACATGGTGAGGTCAGTGGAAAGAAAAGGGCTTGGGATCAGAAGGCCTAGCTCTGGAACCATCTTGAGCCCTTACTTACTTTACTTCTATATACATTAACGTTTAATTCTCTGACCCTGTATTTCCTCATCTCTAGAATGAAAATATTTATACCTGGCATGCCTGCTTGAATGAAATTACTCATCATGTAAAATTACTTAGCATGTAACTGCACCAGGCAGAAGGGAAATAACCCTGAACAAGGCAGCTTGACTCCTGTCAAGGTGGAGCCTGCAGTCTCTTGGAAGAGATGATGGCTGTAAAACTACTTTGCCAATTGTAAAGCAGTAAGAAATGTGTAGTATTATAATTATTGCTAATGTTACAACATAGAAGAAGGCCATTCTAGGTAGACTTGAAAAATCAGCCATTCATCTTTTTCTATTGTTCCAAATGTTCCAAATATAGGCAAATGCTCAGTAATTTCTGAACTGGTTTTCAGAAACTACATGAGATCTGCTCTAAAAAGTTGAATTTATTTGGGTTTCCATATTTAATTATCAAATACATGTGTTAAAATACATAGCAGAATGTTTCAGATGTTTACAAAAAAGTAGATATGATGACACCAAATCAGATTCTCTAAGTGTGTAATGGAATGCTGGGTATGAGGAGGGTCTAAGAGAAATTCCACTACCATTTTCAGGCCACTGGGACACCATAAGGAATTCCTTGTCATTTTAGTAAGTGTGGCTAATTCCATCATGTCCTGATGGGCTGTGTCAGGGGTCATAATGCTCTCCTAGAGGCACGGAGAGTATGACTGCTGTTGGTTTACCTACAGTAGTAAAGACTACAAGGAGTAGCCCATCGTATCTGCTAAGAGTTTGTCTTAAACAATTTTTTTACAAGACATGTAATTGATTTACAAGATTATATTATTTTCAGGGGTACAGCATAGTGATTCACTATTTCTATAGCTTGCACTCTATATAAAGTTATTA
Source organism: Camelus dromedarius (assembly GCF_036321535.1). Lineage (NCBI taxonomy): Eukaryota > Metazoa > Chordata > Mammalia > Artiodactyla > Camelidae > Camelus > Camelus dromedarius. Next base: position 8,608,731 of record NC_087470.1, on the reverse strand, counting down.
TAAAATGTTGGCTATATTCCCTGTGCTGTGCATTACATCCTTGAACTCATTTATTTTATACCTATAGTTTACATCCCTTAATCCCCTTCACTGATCTTACCCCCACTCCTTTAAGTGATTTTCATTTAATATAATGTTTAAAATAAGGGCTAAAGTTGAGGTTGCTTTTTGGCTTTTTCAAAAATAATTCAAGTTGTGTTTATTTTAGTTTTCTTTTCAGTGTGTTCTGGGTGACAGCATACAAAATTAGCTTTCTAATTCTGTTTCTTATATATTTGAGTGGATTTATACAAAAGGGTCTAAAATAAAAAGCAAAGCCTTTGCATTCAATGGGCAACTTCTGTTTTATATAGTCCTTCTTTTAATTGTTTCTTATTGATACTACTATAACTGCAAAAAAAGACCAGAAAACCCAAAAATCAACCCCATACTCACCTTTATGTGTGCAATTGGGTGCATCTTCATAACCATTGAAAGTATTAGTAAAGTGAGAATACTGAAACTCATGCTGTAGGAAATACAGGCATGGAAATAGAAACTAGAGGAAAGCCTTGGTAAGCTGTCTGATTTGACTGCCATATCACTCAGACAGATGCCTTTTCACATGGAAACTTCATAGCATTTGGTAAATGATGCTCCTCCCCCACGGGCAGCAGGAGGTGAACTCTCCAGTTAGGACTGTGTTAGGCCATCAAAAAAGGAGGGGCTAGTTGGGTGTAGGTCTTCCCTTGGCACCTATTTAAGCCAGGAGGGGATGACATTTGGCATCCATGTGCTGTGCTCAGCAATGGACTTCAAAGCAAACCCTTCCAACAATTTTTGGGTTAGTGAGGACATCACACTCAAGTCCTGTCTGGTGCTTGGGAAAGTGTTGCTGTGTTTTGAGTGCAGTCTCTTTTGCTCAAAGCTTACTTTTGGGCCATTAGGGGAATTGATGCTCAGAAACTCTAAAACTCTTGGTGCTGTTTTCCTGCTGGCTTTAGAAGTCGTCGGCCTGATGCTTTCGTGTATAACACAAGGTCTTGCAGCAGGGAAGCTTCAAAGGCAAATGCTCACAAAGAAACGAAGAGGGAAAAAGTCTCCTGAGCCAGGGAACAATTCTTCAACAACTCCTCCTTTATCTGTAATGGTGATACTTGTTGTTTCACCCAGTGGGGCTGAGTTAGAGAATGAGAGAGTGGTATTTTTCTGGCTTAGTTTCAGTATTTTTCTTTTTCAACCCAAAGCTTGCTTCCTGGTCACCTTTCCACAAACTCTCTGATAAACTACTGGATCTAAGACATAACTAATTCCTGCCAATGTTCCGCCAGGGTAATCTCTGATTGCTGAGGCTGTCCTGCCACTCTGAGACAGGTGAGTAGGCTTCAGTATCCCAATTAATAAGGACAGATAACCTGGCCACACACAGGGAATTTATTAGCAGCTTATTTGCCATCATAGAGAGTGTGTGACATAAAGGACACGCGGTCATTGTTTTAATAATGTGTGAGGTGTTGTTTGGTTTGGGGCATGAAGCTGACTAAAATGGAAAGACAAATGATTGTAAATGAAGACAGAGGTGCTGCTATTGAGAGGCTTACAGTGTAGCTGGGAGAGGTGCTGGGAAGCAGTTCCTTACCAGACGCTGGTAGAAATCAGTGCAATTGTAATGGGAGAATCTCATTTCATGCTGTCCCTTTCCTTAATAGGGAGTAGGTGGCTATTTCTAAAGCTGCCACAGAAGATGTCCAAGCTCAAATGCACAACTGTTGTGAAACTTGATCCAAGTAATTTGGCAAGGAAAGTGGAGGCTGCATTTAGCAAACTCCAGGCAGACCCTAGGACTCTGGCTGGGGCAGGCAGGTGGTAAATGCTCACTGAGTGTGGGAAGAATTGTCTGTTGTGGGAAAATCTCTGAGCTGGAATTACTGAGGTCTGGATTCTTAATCCTGTGGTGTTGGAAAATTCATTTAATTTTTCTGGGCCTCGGTCTCCTCATCTGTGAAACAAATAACTGAATGAGATGCTTTCTAAAGTGAATTTTATGATTTATGATTTCATGAACTGTAGGGAAAATTCTTATCACATCTGACATTGGAAAATATGGGTAGTTTTCAAATAAACAAGTGGGGATGCTTGGCTTTCAACTGAGCATAAACATCAAGGCATATTCTGTACATTTTATTAGAGAAAAAGAATCAAGATGAGAAGGAAGAGGTTCTCCCTCAGTGCATCTAGGAGCTGTGTCAGCCCCCAGCAGGGTCTGAGGTCAGAAGGCCAGTCCTGTCCAGTCCTGTCCTCATATCCAGGAGGGTATTTTCTCCATGCAAATGCCAAGATGGCACTCTCACTAACCTGTGGGTGAAAAGCTGTCTGTTTAGGATCTTTACATTTAAGATTTTATTCAGACACATTCCACAAGGGGAAGGTTGTTCTTAAGAAGGGACTTTGCTGAGAATCTAGTGAGTTTGGGATGACACATCTTGGGGGTTATTAGTTGCATGATTTGACCTGAAATGAGCCGCCCAATTTAGTCAGATAAAAGCATGGAATGGTTTTGTTCTCTTTGATATGAGAGTTTTCAGGACTCTTTAGCCCAAATAATTAACATAAAGGGAAGAAACAGTGAGTGAAGAGTTAAGTGACTGAGGATAGTTACTGCAAACTGGAGAGAGTGGAGACTGGCATGTGAGGGATGCCCAGAACCTGAGCCCTTAGCGGGACAAAGTGGGGGTGGGGGAAGAGGACTGCGGTACTGGGTATCGGGCTGGTGGATGGAGATGCCAATGAGAAAGTCCCAACCAAAAAAGTGAATTTCTTTCTTGGTTATGCCTCCAATCAGAGTACTTATGTGGTGAGGGAAGTAAAAGAAACAACCAATCAGGGAAACCAGACCAAGTTAATCAGGTTATTTTCCAGGAACTCAAACCAATCCATTCAGCATCTAGCTATGACATAAGAAAGTGTTTGATCTGCTCCCCTGTATCTTGAAGGGTTTTGGACTGGAAAACAGACTTATGATTAAAAAAAAAAAAAAGGAAGAGGCCATTGTTGTGGGCCCTAAGTGCTACAGAGCACATTTGCTTCCACTTGGGTTAACTCATCTTTGGTCTTTTTAATAAAGCAGTGGAGTTTGGGAGACTTAGACACTAAGCAGGGTATCCTGGGACCCCGATTAAATGAATAGTGAGTCATACTGGTGATAATAGATCAGAGACAAGTGGATGTAGGATTCTAAAAACTTGGTTGTGGAGCCTGTAATAATGGCTCTGTTCATGGGCTGTTATTAGATGTTTTGATGTCTTCAAGTTCCCTGTTAAAACCAGACAGGCTTTATCCTGAGAGTCCTGCCTGAAAGGAACCTCCTTCTCCCCTTGGCATCCAACTTGTAGCAACCAATACTTTCTGAATGTCTGTGATGATCTACACTATAGCTGTTGGGTCATATAACTCCCATAATGTGGAACTGGAGGAGACGTGTGGAAGAGGGCTGTACTGGTCCCATGGCCCAAGAATAATATCCACTTGGGGAAAATGACTATGATCTTGGGAAGAAATGCAATTTATGGGTTTTCTTACATGCATCAAGTAACTTTTAGGTGATTCAACATCGAAAGTGTTATGATCTGTATTATGAGGAGTTTGCCGGGCTGTTGTGAATCCTTAACCATCTCTTTTGGGGAACTCTATCTGTGGGTCATTCATAAACTCAGAATGAAAAGAATTAAAAAATGGAAACTCCTAAACAATAACAAGCAAAGTAAATGAAAAACTTAATCAGAATAGTAACAAAGACTTTATTTTAAAAGCTAGAATGAACATAAATAGTATAAGAAAACTAATAGAGGAGTAAAACTGTGTTGGGTTAAGGAAAGCCAGAATACAGTGTTGACAACAAAACAAAGAGGTGAGAAAACTAAACCAGAGAATTGGGAAAATACCAAAACAAAACAAATGTCTACACTGTTAAAAAGGATTAAAATAGCCAACCTAATAGGAAATTCAGAATATTCTTCCAGGAGAATAGTTTGGAGTCATATACAACTACATGTGGTATGTGATTATCTTTGGGTGAATGGGAGTATGATTTAAAAAAAATTCATTTTGCTTGTTTGTAATATGTGATTTCTCTGAAATTATCCTGCATTGTATATACAATTAAAATTACAAGGAAAACCGCTGATGAAAGACATGAAATTAAAATAAGTAGACAACATTCAGAAACAAAAAAGCATTAAATTAGACTAAATGGTAAAAGCAGGAAGACAAAGAAAGCAGGGAATAATGAATAACAAAACTGTACAAACCAGAAATTAAAAGATTAAGAGAAAAAAAGTGTACTACAAGAATGTTAACATTTATACAATTTGAGAGATTATGGGATTTTTGAAAAGGAGAAAATGAAAAAGCTTAAAGAGTTGTTGGGTTCAATGCTCTTTTTCAGGGGTTAAGCTGGAGCACCCCCTCAGTTCCCACCCATGTCCTCCGGGAGGAGGTCCCAGGGCAGAGAGCAAATCTAGCCTCTCCAGCTCTCCTTACATTGAGGGCCCCGGCTTCTGTGACTCTCTCAAAGTATCCAGCATATAGTGGGACAGAATCAAATTCCCCTTGCTCCATACACCAACGACAGAGCCGTCAGCAGTGCAGGCACCCTCACAGTTTCTGAAAATGCCTGGAGTGTGGCAGATGCTCATTGCCACCATTCTTCATTGCCTGGGCGGTTTCGTCCCTGCGCTGAGAGGCTGCTGCAGAGTTTGGAGGCCGGCGCTGAACTTCACACATCCCAAGAGGGGAAGGAAAGGAGGAATGAGAGAACGGATGTGGTCTGGGCATCTCCTCCGGGTCAGGCGTTGTCCTGGGAATGTCACTCCTATACTCCTTCTTTTGATCTTTCCTGTATCTTATAAAGTAAACATTTTAATGCCAGTTTTGCAGATGTTGAATCTGAGGCATAAAGTTCATGTCATTAGTTCAAGGTTATATCCAGTAGCAGAAGTCTAGTTCTAAAACCCTTGAGAAAGGGCTCCTTTCTAGAGGAAGAAATAAGCCTGTGAGGATGGAGGCTTCCCACTGAAGCCAGGTCAGGGCACAGGGTGTCAGAACACATCTTTCTGGTGGTCCTGGTTAGTCTGAGGGTGAGGTTGAGAGGGTCCAAACATGTCAGATCTTCTGCCGGAGAGGAGGAAGGCCTGCAGCCATGGGAAAGTAGCAGAGAGACTACACTCAGGCTGGCAGAGGCTCTTACAGAGTAGCCACCAGACCATGGGTAGCCACTACCATCATCTGTGAGCTTGTCAGAAATGCAGTCTCAGGCCACACCCTGACCTACTGAACTGAGGACTGCTGAATCTGGGCATGGACATAGGAAACTGACCAAGCTCTTCGTGTGATTTCTAAACACAACAAAGTGTGAGAACCTCTGCTGTAAGCAAGGAGTTGGGTGTGGGATTTGGAGGCAGGGTGAGGAAGCTGAGCTGCTGGGGGAGAGGATGATGAGTGGATGAGGGCTCTGAGCTAGTCTACAATGTGAGAGATGGGGTTTGATGGGAAGGATAAGAAAAATCAGGCACCAGACATGGCAGTGGGAAATGGCCTCCATTTCCAACAGCTGAGTGTCACCAGCAATCCCCTTCCTTTCCCTGAGCCTAACTTCTTTAGGCTCAGGTGATGGAGGAGCTGTTGTCACTCATCTCATGGGCTTGCTTTAAGGCTGCAAACAAATTAAAATGTATGTGTTCTTGACATATAGTCAGTGCTCAAAAAGTAGTGTTTGGGTTTGGATTTAAATGGGGAGCTGAGCAGGTGAGGTGGAAGAGTGACGGGGGACAGCAGTGTCCTTTACCTTCTTGGTGACTTTGGCCACTCAGGCAACTCCTGTGGTGGAAATGTTCCACTCGTGTCTCCAGGCAGCCTTCAGTTACTTGGGAAAGTAAATCCTCAACTAGGACTCATTGAAACAATGGAACAAATATTTTGCCTGTCTTCTGTTAAGGCAAAAGCTGATTACGTCTCATGAAAGATAAGAGGGATGGGTGTTTTCCAAGTTATAAAGTTTGTGCTGTGTGGAGAGTGAAGAAAGAGGTTGATTCGGGCCACCCGAGGCTGGGGGAGCACGTGGCATGAAGGGAAGTCATGTGCTTGGAGGGAAAAGACCTGGATATGAATCGACCCTGCTCTGTAACTTCCTAGCTGGGTAACCTTAGCAAACAATTTAATCTTTCTGAATTGTAGGTTCTTCATTTCCAAAAGGACAGTGTTGTGAGGACTGGAGAACAATGAAGGTGGAAGCACTCCTCAGGGTGCCGGGCCCCTGATAACTGGTAGGAAATGTTCTCCGCATCTCAGTTCCGCCCCTGGCCTTTGCCCTGAGGGAGGCAGGGTTAGCTCTCCCGAGGCTGCACCTGAGCGAGTCCTCCTCCGCAAGGTTTGTTAACGGCACTTGGAAGACTCCGTGTCTTTAATGATCCCGTCTGTGTTTACCTGGCACAGCTCTTTCCCCGCCCATACTTCGCATTCCCCAGTCTTCACTGGGCTGGGGAGAATGTTTGGCAAGCCCAGCGATCAGCTTCTGTAAGTAACAGAGGACGTTTCGGGCCCTGCCTCCTCTTGAGTCCGTGTCCCCAAGTCAGGGCAGCCCCTCCCCTTTCTGACTGTCTGTGTTCGGAGTTGGGAGTGGGGTCTCTTTCTGGTCAAGGTGAATGAGACTAAGGCAAGAAGCAGCGGGGAAACGGCCTCGTTTCATGACACATTGTATCATGAGGCCAGGAGGACTGACGGGGGAGGGGAGCGTTTCTCGTTTCTGTAATCGTCTCTTCCAGAGGGACAGCAGCAGAGAAAGAAAAATCAGACAGTCTTCTCCCTTGCCCTGGGCTCCATAATTGACCTTTCACTTTCTGCATTTTCATATTTGAGTCTGCAAAACAGAGGACCCACACAATCAGCAACAGATGGCCTTGCGCCATTTGCACGGGACATGAATTCAGTTAGCATGCACATTGTCATCCTAGGGCTGTTCCAGGGGACTGCTGAAAAGACAGCAGGCTTGCTTTGCAAAATAGATAGAGAGCATGATTAAAATGTCTGGATCCAATCGTATGTTTAATTAGAATCCCTTTTTTATCTCAAAGACAATGACTTGTAGCTATTATGACACAATATTGAAAATGTGTATGACACATGGTGGCACTTGGAAGCTGATAGGTGGTCTGTATTTGATCAAAATGATCAAAGCTCCTGCCATGGAGGCCCCCTCTCCTTCTCTCTCGTCTTATCCACTTAGATGAGCAAAATATTATTTACAGGAGACAGTTTATGTGATTTTCATTCCCTAAGAGCAGAGGCATAATTTTTACATCACCATTTCCCCTAGAAACAATGGGAGCTTGACAATGCTCATAAACACACAGTAACCCACCCCGCACTCCATGGCTGTCTACAAAGCATCTCTCCTGCTTCAGCTCTAATTTACTCTCCTATGTTCAATTCTTTTGAATTTTATTATTGGTATGATCAGAAAAAGACCAAAAAAAATTTGAAAGTGCTGGGAAGAAACTCTATTATTTCATTCTATTCATACAATCAGATTATATTTTGGGGACTTTAGAGAAAACTGAAAGTGAATTTCTCACAAGATGGTGTGTTGAGTGTGAATTCTAACAACTCAGTTGAGGATAAAAATGGAATTTCACTAGGTAACTTGTGGAAGCACTGTCAGCTAAAATTGCTGTTGTGTCTGCTGCAAAAAAGAATTTATATTGGAATTTCTTTTCCTGCCCTTTAGCTGAAACTCTGAAAGGCAGAGAAATAAGGTACATCAGTAACTTGGTTGGCATGCCTCATTGTGGGGATTTACCATATGTAACCAGCGTTATGGGGAGAACTGTTTGCAACAACTTGATGAAAACATTCAGTACTAATTTGGATAACGATTTATCAGATGTAATTATGCATTTCACAGCTACGTAGTAGTATATTTTTCACTTCTTGAATGCTTTTGATTTGGTTCATGTAAAACTTGGGTTGTAGTTTCACATATATTTGCTTCTCTGTTCTAGCGGTTTCCTGCCCTATCTTGCTCTCCTTTGCATTGGTTATTGTTGTGTAAAGAAAACAAAAACATTCTTCACTAGCAATAAGAAACTGAGTCAGGTATTTCTTGTGCTGCTGCTCTGCACACAGTACCATGCTGTGAGGGGCTTTGGCTGACTTGTGCAGGCTTGAATCCTGCCCTCAAGGATTTTACAGCCCAGTGTAAGTCCACAGAGAGTCAGATCTAAGAAAGAAGCAAAGATAAAGAGTTGGATGCAAAGACAGATAAGGAGAGATGCAGAGTTGGAGAGGGAGGGAGGAAGAGAGCTTGGGTAAGAGGGTGGGCAGTGGAAAATAAATGGCTACAATTCTTTAATCCTTTATCTATTGTGTCCAAGGAAGGGAGGAGGGCATTCCAGGGAAAAGCTCACTGTTACTGCCTTACAGCTTTGGCTCCAAACTCTTTTGTTGGAATTCCAGCCACAAGTGGCTCAGATAGACCCTGGGTGAATCACGAACTGTTTTTGCATCTGCAGCCTAAGGTGTATCCTAAAAATAGGCTGAATGGCCTATTTAGCTTTTACCCTAGTTCAGCCTTTTAGATTCTTTACCAGCAGCTAATATTTACTGAGCTATTATTATGTGCCAGGCATTGTACTAAGTGCTTAATAAATGTTTTCTCATCTAGTCCTCACCAAACTCCCCTCTGAGGTAAGGATCACTACTCTATAGTAAAAGAGACATATACTCTATCAAAAAACATCCAGTGGAAGCTGTTAGATAATGAAAAGACTATTTCCTTTGCTGTCCTTGGCACATACTTTTGGCTTCAGAAACAGCGCTACTGTCTTGATTTGTTCATCTCTGCTGTACTTTCTGTCACCTAGAACTTACAGCTCTAGTAATTAAAGAGGAATCAGCGGTTTATGAAAGCACAATAGACTTAGGGGAGGATGGTTTTGTTGGATCAACACAATTTAACTGCAAATTTATCACTGCAAAATCATACACCAGGGAAATTTTAATGCATAAAGATCATCTTTAAATTAAAGTGCTAAGACCAGAATTTCAAAGACATTTGTTTTAATGGTGCCCCATTAGCTGTGTAAAAAAAGACCCCAAAACTTTTGAGTCACTATTTTATCTTGCAAAAGTTAAATATTCTTTGTAGACAGGAACTGTCTGTTAAAGTAATATTTGACATCTCCTGAATCAAAAAAACTTTACAGTGAAAGGCTGACATCTATTTACTATGTAAAAAAAGGCTGCTGTGTATTTTTACTAGCAGAATTTTCCTTTAATAAGGTAGCCAAAAGTCATCTACACACAACAAACCAATTTACAGCCAAGACCTGTTGAATACCAACACAGCATCACATGTGCCTAGCAATCCATTTTTCCAGTATTACTCTGATTTGGTACTGAATTTGTATAGGAAATATGGTGGTTTTTTTGTTTTTGGGTTTGTTTTTTTTTTTTTTTTTTGGAAAGGGTATAACAGTAATAAAAAGGCCTGGGTTAATTATTAATTTGGTTAACTTTAATGTTTTCAGTGCTCTCAAGTTTGATTTCATTATATTAGTAGTTGATCTTCCTTATTTAAGAAGAACAAACTACAACTGAGCTCTTTTTATATTTTTCAATCAAGTAGTAGCAAAATCTGTATGTTTGGCCAATTCCACCCAAGATCATCTAAGTCACTGCAATTAGGAAGAGACCCGACAGAAGGCAGTCATCTTGGTAAAGAGTTTAAATCTGTGTGTAATCTCACACAGGTGCTGCTTCCTGTGCTCTGGAAAATCCCTCATCACTAAGCAGGCCAACTGAGCTACACCTGGGTTTAAGCAGAACATCTGGACCTACTCTTTCCTACTCGCTCATGTTCTCCAAATCACCCCTAAGCACATGGCGCTTTAGTGTAAGTCTGACACCAGAGATTTGTAAGCCCTAAGTGCACTGCCAAATCCAGTTTGATACAAAACACAGCTACCTTTTTTGAATCAAATACATTACAGATATGATACTCCCATCATATATTTCAATTAGTCAAGCCTCAGGTAATTTATGGGGGTCATTTCTGCCACTAGTAATAAACTTCATAATGGCATTAACAATTAAACAGGGAATTTTAAGGAAGGTTGAAGCCCAACATCTATTAAAGGCCCTGGCTAGCTTCATTGGCCGTGTGCTCTTTGTCTTCTAGTCATATAGCCATTGGATGGGAAAGTCCTGAAAATTAAATATGGGTTTAGTTATTATCAACAAGATGCTAGTTTCAGTGGGTCTCAGTTTCCTTAAGAAAAAGCACATATCTGTTAAACTCTAAATATCTAATTTTTGCTTAATGAAGCTTACTTAATTCTTAGATTTACAGTTATGGGAGGCTTTGTAATTAATTAATGACTATGTATTGTTGGTGTACTCTGGGCCTAGCATTATGCTGGAATAACTGAATTTACAAGTGATCAAGCAAGCTATCAGTGTACTTTGTGTGGCTTTACACGTAGCCTTCCAGTAAGTGCTTTCTGTGGAATTTTGGCATTTCAACTGAGGTAGATGTCAGGGATGGGCAGGGCGAAGAATGAATGGCATTGAGTAGGTATGCCTTTTATGGCTCTCATAAATGATGCAGAAACAATGGGGATTGTGTGGAGGAGGTCCTTAATATATGTGTACACTTCGATAAACACATCTGAATACATCTTCAAGTGTTAACATTTTGAACTGCTGATCAATTCACAACATTGAATTTATTACACTTGCAATGCTGTTATGTTTATTGTTTGAATTCCTTGGACTCAGTTGCTGTTAGTCAAATTCACTCTCTCCAAGAAGGCTTGGAGGTAAAGAGGTAGGAACGATTGGGGATTGAGGGCATGGTGGGATGGAGGATGTGATGGAGTAGGAGGGGCACAGAGAGCACCTGTCACTCATACTAATGGGTAGCAATCTAGAAGGCAGGCTCTGAAATGCTTACAAAGCAGTTTCAACTCTAAGGGGGTGTTGCTAGTTTAGCAGAAAGCTCTGAAGCACCAAATGATATCTTATATTCCTGAAGGATTGAGATCAAGAGAGAGAGACTCTACAGGGTACCTTTGGAATTCAAGGTAGCTTGAATCTGGTCCAGATGTTCCTGAGCAGAGCTAATGGGAGGGCCCCCTGGAAGAGCAGGTATATATGCCTTGACCTGGTAGTGATGCAACTTGACATTGAATCAGACTCAAGTGCCTGTTCACACTGGAGTCTAGTCACTCAAATAATGGAAGCACTTAATTTTCTTTTCCAAAAGTTTCTCTGCAGTGAGGTTTGTTTTTGATTGAGTGAATGCATAGATATGATAGTGAATGTATAAAAGAAATAATAGGCTTTCAGGTTTAAGAATTTTTGTAAAATTTATTTTGGTTTCAAAATAATTGAAATTGTCATAGGTTTTTTTCTCTGAACCTCCTACTTTGTGATGTGAATGGATAAATCACCCAGATCAAAGTTAAAGTTTTCTTGTATCAATTTCATATCTCTAGAAACAGCAGGGATAATTAGGAATTGAAAAGATTGCAGAGAGCCTGGGAAGTGCGTAAGAAGAGGAAAGGTTTTCATGAAGAGAAAAGTAGGCAAAGCATGAGCACCCAAAAGTGGAAGCTGAAGTATTCTAAATGTAGGCACAGAGTTGGCCATTACAGGATTATCAAAAAGGGCAAAGGACTGGGAAAAGCAGCTAATGTTCAAAGCTAACAGTTTGGAGAGAAATGGCTCCTACAAGAGGAAGATGTGATATAATACAGACATAGGATACCCACCCTAAAATTGTGTGAAGGTCAAAGAATTTTTGGCAGGGAGAAATAAGTTCTGAAATAGATACCTAATGGAGAGGTGGTGGGACCTCCCAAGGACGTAAAGTGGAGTAACCCAGGCTGTAAATAATGGGGGTAACACATCGACTGAGGAGTAGAAAATGAGTTTTGTGAAGGCAGGTGTCATGGCAGGAAATATTTGATTTCCCAGCTCTGTCCCAAAGCCTGGCACACAGTTGGTAATTGGTGCTTGAAGAGTGAGCATAGTGGTAAAGATGTAAAAAGCAGGCAAAATTAGCAAAGATGGGAGAGCATTTGTTAGGCAGTAGGGTAAAAACAAAGACAAAGGAGATGATTTTCTGAGTAAAAGAAACTGTAAGAGTGAACACAAATTTGACTTTTTATGAATGCAGTTTAGGTTGGAGCAGCTAATCCTGAAACTCTTTCTTGGGAAATATCTTTCTAAGTTTCAGAGCTTGTTTTCCAATCAAGACATACTCACCTGAGAATATAAACACAAGATAAAATTAAATGGCCCTCTCAAGTAGTGTAGCTGAGTAGCACTCAAATCTATAATTGACAGCTGTAGCCCACATGTTTCTACAGCCAAAGAGGAAGGAGCTGATCATCCCTGCCATCTCACTGCCCAGTCGTACCTCACTGATTTCAAGTTTGTTGAACACCTAAATTATTTTGATGAGACTGCAGAATGCTTTTATTTTGCACCCACTTTCTAAAAATGAGAGTATATATACATTTGTTCTATATAGGATCCAAGTGAGAGATACCTTCTTTTTCTTCTTTTATTTCACAGTCATCTACTCTTCCTGGTGCTGTCAATAAGGTATTTTATGGATGGGGACAAATAAGGAAGACTTCGGTGAGTTAAGGGACCTGAGACTAGAATTTTAATGAAATTCCTGGAAATGATTCACCGTCATTCTTCTTCAGGAGATGAAGCAGGACGAAGAGCCTAAAGTGAAATGGTAAGGAACCTAGCTCTTAATTTTGGTGTTTACTGCAAGGATTGATCTAGAGGCATTATGAAGAGCAAAATGTTCTGGGTCTTTATTCTTTCATAAGCCATGCAGGAGGCTGCCTGGGAAACTTTTCCTCCCTGATGTGTCTGGTGGAGGTTCACGCCAGCAGCTCGGTTGAGTAGCTGCTTCCCTGTGCTGGATCCAATAAAGAGATCAAGCTCTTCACTTTCTCTTAGGGTTTTTAGTGGAACACAGGTTGGTCTCAGAGCTATTCTTTTATGTTTTTGTTAAATCTCTGAGGTTGAGTTTGATTAACTTTTAGATTAAGCTACATTCTGAAATGAAGTTTAAAATGTCTTAACCTTCAAATAGGGATGGAATTCTCACCAGTCATTATTAGAGTTCACTGATGTTACAGATTTGTAGATGAATGTTATCCATTAAGATGAAAGCAGAAAGAGGCTATAAAGTTGACTCAGAAGGCTAAGTACTTTACCTTCAGGGAAGCACATATAAAAATCTGTTCTGAACCGTATATATAGTAATAGTTAGAGCTCTGAGCACCTGGTTCTTGAATGGCCAGGCAGACTCATATAAAATACTGACATACCTTCTACTTACTGTTATTTTGATATTTAGGCAGGTTACTGTTTTGATTATGCATGCTTAGGAATTTAGTCTCAGTGATCAGCCAACCCAGAGGGCATTTAATGAATGCCAGCCTTGTGTGAGCACAAACCTAGGATGAAGTCCGGTCCTAGGTCAGGACTGGATTTTTCAGTGCCTGCCTTGGTCTAAGTCTTGGACTAATGGCAATAATGGTTAAGTTCAGTAGTTTTTAACACCTTTCCTCAGTGACTTGACAAGTTGACATTTTTCAGACAGTTCAGAATTGCAAAGTGCTCCACACCTGGCTCAGTTAGCTGTGCTGGTTGGAAACATAGCACTAATGAGGCCAAGTTTCAACTCCCACATGGCCTGGGCTGTTTTGAAGGTGAAAAACTGCCCCACAACACCGGGCTGCATCTCTACCACTGTGTAGCTTCTTAATCTGCCAGCAATCGCCGTGTTTCAGTAGGAGAACCCCTCCGGAGAGAGTGGAGCTCAGGGAAGAATTGAAGATCATGCCCTGTGATGACAATTCAGTAGCAACACCTCTGTCAATAAGCATCATCCTAGTTAGGGTGACCACAGATGGGAGAGAGTGGAACCCAAGATGATCGTCATAAAACCATTTCCATCTGTGTAACAGAATGCATGGAACACAGTAACTAATTTTCACTGAGCACTTCTTGTCTATCTGCTATTGCTCTAAGCTTTTAAAATATGCATCAACTTATTTAATCTTCATAGCAATCCTATGAAGCAGGTGCTTTCAATAGCCCTGCTTTATTCATAAGGAAATTGAGGGATGCAGACCTTCATCAGGTTGCTCCAAGTGCATACAGGCAGGCTGATCCCAGACTCTTGTATTCACCTCTGCATCCAACCCAGGCACTGCTTAGAGAGGAAACGCATTAGCCTGCCAGTCAGCTCTCAAACAGATGAGAGTCACTGAAGGACAAGCTCCCAGCTCACTGGTGAATGGAGCTACATAATGTTTTTGACTGTTGCTGGACCACTAAATTCACCCATTAGCTGAAATTAGTTTATGAAATTTTCATCCTTTCAACACTTGTGACACCTTAAACTAAGAAAACGTGGTCTTGAATGTTACTTGGAAATGTTCTTGGGTGTTTTTGAAAAAGTCTTCTAAATTCAAAGCTATCTCTATTATCCGTCCAATAAAGCATCATGTAAGTTATCATGAAAAATTGAACTAGACATTAGGAAATCAAAGTAAAAGACATGGTCTCCCATTGACCCCAGCTTTCCAACTGTCTGTTCATATCCAAATGTCCTTGCTTTTACGCTTGAAATGACAATCACTCTTATTCTTTAATCTGCTGCAGTGTGCTTTTCTATCCTACTGAAATAAATCCCCTGCAGAGCATCATTCCTCTCTGGTAGGTCAACTCTAACTACCTTCTCTGGGTCCTTGTGGTTTTTCTTGCCCCCTCCCTAGTATTCACTCTTTCTCCTTAGCCCAGCTCTTGTGTTCATGATGCTATGCCATGCCATGCCATCTGAGTTTCTCTCACCTCTCCTGTCTGTTTCCCTCACTCAGCCTGGCCCTGACATAGGTGTTGCCTTCCCTTCTGGTCCTTAGTGCTCTCTTCTCCTCATACTCTGCTCTTACCCTGCATGATCTTATTTTCATTCATGTATCCAACAGGGACTTGTAGATGGGAGATGCCAAAATCGAATCTGTGCAGCCTTGAATTCTCTTCTAAAGTATTTGCCCATCTCCTTGCTATTCCTTTTCCTTCTGGTTGGCCCACAAACATTTCAGATTAAATTTGTCCAAACTGTGTGCCTGTCTCCAGACTGTTCTTGAATTTATGCCTTTCCAAGCTGGAAATCTGACTTATCCATGGCTGTTATCTTTTTTCTCTACTTCCAAGGCTTTGCCAAGTCCTGTTGATTCTATTTCTAAAAACTTTTAGGAATCAGTCTGTTTTCCAATTCTATTTCTAAGGTCATAGTTGAGACTTTTCATCCAAAATTACTGAGCACCTATTCTGTGTCAGGCATTGGGCTAGAAGTACAAATGTAGATAAGGGATCATTCCTGCATCAGGGATGCTAACATCCTAACACCATGGAACAAGTGATTCATAGAATTGAGACGAGCTCTTTCTGTTTGCAGGGCCAAGGACATATTCAAGAGTTGGGGGGGCAGTGTGGGGAGAGAGAGAGAGAGAGAGGGAGAGCAAGAGAGAGAAAGGAATCCAGAGGATTTGTGGCAGTATTAAAGAGTCAACCTTGTCTCTAGGCAACCACGACCTCCCAGTTTCCATTAACCCACACTCCTCTGGCCACACTGACTAGGGCTCCTTCTTCCATAATCCTTCCCACCAGGTCTGTTGCCTTCCCATTGGTCTCCAAGTCACAGAGGAGCTTCTCTGTGTCAGGAGATAAAGGTACTTATGGTTCAGGGGCTAGGATGAGACTTGTTCAATTCCAAGAATTGGGAAATACAAATAGAATTCTTTAAGGAAAATCAGGTTTCTAATGTAAAATATTCAGTTACTTTGACATATTTACGATTCTTATTCCTAAAGAAACATAAAAGACTAAATGGAACAAACATTCCAGCTACTGTTTTGTTCATATGATCTTTGAAAGTGTATCCAAGGATATTAATTTGGGGAAAAGTTTCAGTTACCAATTGCATTCAGTGTGGGTTTTATTTACTTTTTAATATAATGAAACTCTCAGTTTTCTGTTTTGCCAAAATGTGTAATCCAAAGTGGAAGTTATAATTTCTTAACATTATACAGTGTTCTAGAGTCTTTCTGGACATAAATAATATTTCAGTGTTGTCTTATTTAATTAATAATAGAAAACTATTTTGAAACTATAATATCACCAACAGAGCAAAGATATTAATCCTAAAATTATTATTCTTCTTTAAGGGTAGGTATATTTTAAAAATTTTATTTGATGAAAATATCACCCTCTTCTTCTGTAGAACACAGAAAAAAATTAGAAACTAAAATTTTACTGAGAAAAGTTGCTAGTCATCTTGGTACATGGACAAAATACTCACAGTTCTCTTTGAACATTTAAAAGTCTGTCATACTATGCTCTGGACAAGCTTTTAGGTTTAAAAGAAAGTTGGCTAATTGACTTATTTTAAACTCTTCTCACTATATCCCCAGTCTGAAGACCAGAGTGCTTTTCTAAAGAGCTGGATTTTCTATGAGGTGTTAAATCAACATTGCCAAATATGACTTTGTGGAGCTCTCTGCACCCTCATAGTAGAGTGATGCAGGCTACTTGATCATTTGTGTATCTTTAATAGCCCATGATTAACCCTTCTTATAAAGAAATGTGTGGGATGGCTTGGTTATATGTAAATCATCATGAATAGAATGCATTTGTATTTATGTAGGACCAAGGCCAGGAATCCCTCCATGTATCCATTGATATTTGTTCTGCATTCTGCAGACTTAAAAATGTTGGCAGGACAGACTGCATGCACTGCATCTTGAGTAGTGATGCATTCTTGATACACTGATGAAGAAAAATGGGTAAAGCAGCTTAGGTTTCTTAGACCTTTGCGAGGGGAGGTGAAGGACTTTGTTTCCAGAGTACAGTACTAATCTCTTACCTCCACATAGTCCTTTCCATTTCCCTGTGTGAATTATCCCATATTCACTGCCATGATCCTCCCAGCTTCCCTGAGAGCTGAGAAGGGCAGGTGAGACCCTCAGTTCATAGTGGAGAAAGCCATACCCAGGAACATTTTCTTGAAAATGTACTGAAAGTGGCCCTCAAGTCCATTGTCCTTACTAGTCCTTTCATTATAGGAGTCTCAGTGTGGTCTCAGGAAGTTTGAGAAGAAAAAGCTTTGAAAAAACTTTAATCTGTAGCATTTGGTTGCTCAGGCCCTAAACCAAGCTGGTGGTTCATTTTTCTGTAATTGGGAATTTGATAACAGAAATCTAGCCTGAGAAGAGTATGGGAATGCCTGGCAGAGGCAAAGAGGACATTTAGGCATTGATGGAGTTGATGGAAGTGGAGGAGAAAGAGAACTCAAGTAAATATTTTAATGATTCTCAAGTGAATTTTAAAATTTAGATTCTAAAATACATTGAAGCCTCATTATAACATTGTTTTTTTGAGGTTTATGCTTTAGAATGAACTTAGAGGTGAAATATTGACCCTTTTGGGTGAAGTCTCAATTTTCTTAATTTAATGAAGAATGTTATAGTCATGGAAAATACTTTTTAATAAAGGCTTTTAAAATAATGGTTCTAATTCCCTCATTCATGTATATCTACCTACTTAAAAGAGTTTTGACCTCAAATTCCATGGCTATTGAACTTTACGCATATGCACATGCCCATGCCAGATATAATGATTGCATGGCTTTTTCTAGTATGAAGGTCACTATGGCATCATTTGGTGATTTAATGCTGTACTTAGTTCAGATTTCAGCTCTGGGACATCTTAGCTGTGAAACTTTGGGCAAATGACTGCAGTGTCCTCATCTGACAGCACTGAGTATCATTAGAGTGTTGTGAGAACCAAATGAGGCAGGACTTGGCATATAGTAAATTCTCCTATATTAGATGTTATTAAGATTATCTTGAATTGAGGATATTTACATAAGTGCTTGCTCCAAATAAGATAATTATAAGATATGTGATATCCTTCAGTGGCAGTTGAATTGCTTTCATAATTTACTTTTCTGATCTGAGTAAAAATGTTGTGGATTTTATGTTTCAAGATTAAAAACAGATATTAGAAAATGTTTGGAAAATTAAATTATATAATCAATTCACATTTCTAATTGATTTTTTTGTCACAACTCTGGACATCAGGTCGTATTTTAAGTTATTTTTTAAGTTGTAAATATATAGAATTTATTTGCTTCCTTTGATGTGTATAATTCACTAATGTGTGGTCTGTTCTCACCACTACACTGTCTTTTCCAAAGATGACAGCACCTCCCACCCCACATATGTCCTTTCATCATCTGAAAACACTGCTGGAGTTACTACAACTCTGAGATGCTAAATCATGCTTTAGGCTTGCCAGGAATCCTTTAGCTATCAAGTGTTTATGAGCCTTTAAGAGGAAAGTACTTCCTTATTACATAAAATCACTGATTACATGGTTGGGTGGTGTCTTTTATTTGAGTGGTTTCTGACAGCTGCAGGAAGGACAAAAAAAGCTACACAGGCTTGAGGGACCTCAAATATAATACACAGTATAGTAGAGACTCCTAACTTTACTCAATTATAAGTATTTGCTAAACATACAACTACCCAGGCCCCTTCCTTGAAGATTCTGAGCCAGTAGTTCTGGGGTGGGGTCCTAAATCTGTATTTTTAACAAATGTGTCAGATGATTCTTCTGATCTGGCCAGTTTGGAAAACACAGCATGTAGAAACCTATGAGAGTACAAGAACAACCTCAAGGAAACATTTCTTTATTTTCCTCCCATTTTAGAAATATCAGTAAGCAAAGAGAAACAGTAGTAAAATAACCTATAATATTATTTCTCAGAATTATTATGGCTGTTAATAAGCATTGCAAGTGAGGGCTCCAGAACCAGACTGTTGGGTTCTAATACTGGGAGGTAGCCAAGTCATGGAGAAGGTGCATGTAGGTGTTCTGGTTGCCAGCCCTAGTCTTTGATTCATCCCAGCCCAGATATGTCAGTGAAGGAGCCTAGAGGTGATTCCAGACTCCTGCTGTCATCTCTAGCTATCAAGTCTTCCAGGTGAGGTCCCAGACATCGTGGAGAAGAGATAAACCATTCCTGCACGCCCTGTCCAATTTCCTAAGTCACACAATCTGTAAGCATAGAAAAGATGGTTGCTGTTTTAAGCCACAAAATTTTGGAGTCTTTTTTTATGTAACAATAGTCACTGGAACATACATCTTTCCAACTCCATGAATGTAGTAACCATATGTCTCATTCATGACTTAATCTTTGTCACCTAGCATGTAATAAGCTCTCAAACATTTGTTGAACAATGTATTATGTTTTAAACAAGTCTTCATTGTCAGGAAACTAGATAGTTTTCCATTATTCTCTGTGATTCCACTTAAGCCTTGGAGTAAAGACCTGGATGTGGAAATGCTGAGTCATAGAATATGGTAAATGATCTTGATATGGAGATACTGAAACATTCAATTACTGTTATTGCCCATGAAGAATCATCCAGAGAGAGCCTGTCAAAGTTAAACCATTGGCACATAACTTAAAAAACTAACATGTGCCAAATAAATGCACAGGACTGATTTATAAGCCAGAATGATGACTTTTGAACACAATGCAATATATTAACTTAAAACAAGAGGTTTGCTAGCCTGGTGGTTCTTCACTTGATGTCAAGGAGTCCAAGAAAGTCATGAAAAGACGTCCATAGGCTATGCCAAATATTTCTTCAAACCTAATTTATCTTACATGTTCTTGAATTAAGGCAAGATGTTAACAAGCATGATGAGTTTCATTTCCTTTGGCCAGACTTATAAGTCATCTCGTGTTGCTCAGGCATTCTGGTGTTGAAATCATAGGAACGTTGAGGTGTAGTTGCTTTAGCCATATGCTATTAGCAGAGCCACATATCAGATAGTGTCTGAACTGAATGCATCTCACCCATCATTTCACCACCTCTGATAAGATACAGTGGATGTAGCCCAAATTAAAGTAAACAGTGCTCAAATGTCTAAATCCTTATTTAAATTATTTACTCATCATCATAGCCTTATTAGTGAGTTATATGATTTCATAATATTACTGTGAGTACTTGCTGATTTTGAATCTTTAGGTAAGACTTAGATTTTGTAACAGAGCACACATTATGTAATATAACCTGTTTGGTCATCAAAAACCTTTCAAATAATGTAACCTATGGGGACAAAATACTATAAAACCATAGGGACAGAAGTTTGAAAAATACAGATGTGTGTACAGGGGTGTCACTGACAGTTGCTCCAACACTGAAGAACAAATTAGGTTGTTTATAAGCACAAGCTTATAAGGAAGGGAAATGGATTACTTTTTTCATGTCAAGGATAGTTAGAAACCCCCCCCCATTCACTGAAGAGTAAACATAATTGCAAAAACATTGGGATTTGGAGTCAGAGAACAATGGGGTTAAATTCTAAGCAGATGATCCTGGACAGTTCCTGGACGTCTGTGCACCTCATCTGCAATGTTGGGATAATATTAACTCAGGGTTTTGTGGAGACTAAATGAGCTAACATATGAAAGATCCAATCATAATGGATGGCACACTGGTGTTCAGTAAATGTTAGTGGAATTCAGATTTATTTTCTGGGTGTCTGTCACTGACTTTCAGGATTGGGGCACCCTCTGCCTTGGATAGTAATATAAACATAATAATTCTGGAGTTTTTTCCAGCCACAAGATAATTCATGCTTATGCTGATTTGTAATTTTCCCCAACTTTCAGGTGAGAGTACACTTTCTTTACATTAGTTGCATTACTGATAACCAAGTGGGCACCACATTTGAAACCATCTCATTGCGTGAGTTACCAGAAAGATGATGAATGGTGTCTGTTTTGTCTTATTTT
Organism: Camelus dromedarius; assembly: GCF_036321535.1. Taxonomy (NCBI): domain Eukaryota; kingdom Metazoa; phylum Chordata; class Mammalia; order Artiodactyla; family Camelidae; genus Camelus; species Camelus dromedarius. Next base: position 8,587,793 of record NC_087470.1, on the reverse strand, counting down.
AATGTCAGTTCCAGGAGGTGACTTTTTCTGATTCTGTTTTTAATCTCTGAAATTGTATCATATCTTTTGGAACTTGTAGATAGAAGTCTACAGGCATCCACAGTGCCCATGAATGAGATGTAGTCAAGTTAATATTGGAAGTCAACTTAGAATTCACTTGGTTTTGTTATCATTTCCATTGTATTGATTAAGAAACCAAAAAGTACAACTAAGTTAAGAGAATCTAGGAAGCAGCAGAAGCAAACTAAGTAATCATCTAACAAAACTTTCATTTAATGCATTTGGGGGGCTAGACATTCACTGTAGTGAAGCACAGAGACTCGCTCCTGGGAATCACATTTCCTAGTCCAGTGCTTTTCCCAACAAGTCCCTGTGACTTTTCGTAAGTCATGAATTTGATATTACCAAATTAATAACAAAAATGTAGACCCTTAATTTCTAATTGAGCAAATGCCTCATACAAGATTTGAATACGGTCCTTATGAAAACACTGGGCAAAACTTAGAGAGTTCCTTTGCTATAAAAGGAATTATAAAATTAAATTGGAACATAAGGTGAATTTATAGTGACAAATCTTCAGGTGATTGCAATAATATTAGTGTCTTTTGTATACTTCTCATTTTGTCTTGAGTTTTAAATCCAAACAAAGTCACTGGAATAACAAAAGAATGAAGTAAGTCCCTGGATAGGTTTGAAGCTCAGTTTGATTCCTTATATGATTAAATTGTATTAAAGCTCACATCTGTCTTTGGACAATAGAAACATAAAAATGTACATTAAATGCTGATTAAAGTTAGAGTCATTCTTTTTCACAAATAAATATTTGATATTTTTTTGCTTCATGGGCCCTGAAAGCAGATAGGTATTTAAATCTACAGAGTTTATATCTCTCTTCCTTTTCTTGGAAGTGAATTATTTTTAAAGATTTTTTTCTAAGCTCCCCTAACAAACAGCTATCTGATCAGAGCAACTTGCCAGTCAGCCTTTGTCAATTCAGCAACAAGCGCAGACTGGACTATATACACTTACAGCTGAGACCACACCATGGGTTAAAATCAATTGATTTCTTTAATCATCTCATATTTGTTATTCTGTCTTTTGGTTATAGAAACTTTAAAAAATGAGGGTAACTTAGATTGTTTTACTCCAGCAGTTCTCATGAATAATTTTCCTAGCTCCCTTCCTTTTTAAAAAAAGTAAATGGGACAAGTACCCCCTTTTTTGGATAAGAATTTTAACAACTGTAACTCTGAAAAGGGCAGAGGTAGAAGTGAGAATTTTACAAAGGTGATTATACACAGTTACATATTTATTCTTTGCAGTAAAGAGACTAGAAAAGATAAAAGAAATAGTAGATTATTTGCTAAAAAAAAAAAAAAAAGTTTGTTAGTAGAATAGTGCCCAAGAGCTGTCTGAAATATTGCTTGAATGTTTTGAATCTGTTCCAAGCCTTCTTAGGTTGATCCCACCCTACATTCTGCCACCTCCAAGTCAGGTTACCTATGATGTTTGTTGTTTGTTAATTGACTGGGAGTGGGGAAGGGGATTGTGAAGAGGGAAAGGAATAGAAATAAAAGTGCTTTCTTTGCAAAATAGGGAGCGTCCATTCAACTTTCCCCATTTTACATATCTGAAAGGAAATAAATCAGAAGACCATAGTGAGTGATGTCAGGAGTTTGAAAAGGAATCACTGATTATTTCTAATAGAAAAATCCCTTTATCTTTTAAATCCTCTGGTAATTGTCTCTTTAGGTGTCCAGGTGTAGGAAGTGAGAATTATTGTCTAGCATCTATTATCCCAAGATAGCAAAGAGAGCTTAACCATCATGTGTTCCTCCTGCATAAGCCTAAAGTATGTCTACATGATGACGGCAACGTGGGAAGAAGTCAGCAACAAGTCTTTTTGAAAAAAAAAATTTTTGTTTTTGCAATATTGTGTCAAATATCCAGTTGGATTTTCTTCAGGCTGGTAATTTGACTGCTGTGGGGTGGAAGGGAGGGGAAAGAGGGAGGGAAGGAGAGAGTGACTGCTGGGAGGTTCAGATTATTTCATCTTGCACTGGTGCAACACGTGAGGGTCAAGTCTCATTGACTCCGTATAGCTGAACCATATGAAACTGCTGTTTTTATTGGTCAGAATTGTTGCATATCAAGTTCATATGCTGTAACTTATTAGATAACAGTGAACACCTATGCTTTCATTATCCATTAATTGAACAAGTATTTATTGGATCCCACCTTTAAAAGAGGATGTAAAAAACCAAAAGCTCTTCTAGAGCCCCTTGGCTTGAGACTTGCAAGCTCTTATTTCTTTTAAGACTACTTAAGTAGTCAGAATTACTTAGTCTTTACATACAAGTGACCAACTTGTACATACAATTTTCATCTTAACTTTCTATTTAACATGAGAAAAATATTCCATGTTATAAAATTTTCATAACTCTATTTCAAGGGCTATAAAACTTTCCTTTAAGTGGATAGTTTATTGGCCATTCCTGCGTTTCAGGGACATTTAGGTAGTTGGCTTACTGTCTTTGTGCATGAAGCGTTTTTCTGTTATTCAGGTTATTTCCCGAGGATAGAGTCCCCAAAGTGGAATTACTTGGTCAAAGGTTATGAACATACAAAAATCTCTTGATACACATCAGCTGGAAATAGCTGTATTTTTAATACTGCTTGAAATATGAAGTTTGACTCCTCATCAGTCCCAGGATATGTTAAAAACTGTTTAAAATGACTTGCTTGCATGGTGGTCCAAAACCATATACAATGACAATGTCACAGTCTGGATAAAGGAAGAGGTTTGTAGTTGCTGGTATCGAGAGAACCACTAGCTTTTCTCAAAGGGAATGACCTCTGAATAAGCTGATACCAAGAAGAAAGACCAAATTCCCGATAAATGCACAATTTCTTAAAGTTCTGTTTGTAATTATTTTGCCTTCAGGAAATGAGGGAAAAGGAGACCAAGTTTAAGCCTACATTTGGGGACTCTTCTAAAGAATACATTACAGTTTTCACTCCTTGGGAAAGAAGAAGTAAAAGACAGAGTAATTGTAGGCTTAGATAGTGTTTTTGCTTAAAATATGTGATAAACCAGAGGGAATTTAGTATTGGGCAGTAATATCCATTGGAGCATATTTTTAAATCCCTGCATACTTACAGTAATGTCTCTTCCTCGGTAAGATAAAGCAATTGGACTAATGCTAACTAGACTCTAACTTTGAGTCTGAGGAGAAGATAAGCTGCTGAGGAGCAAGTGTCTACATGTGACTTCATAGCACTTGATGGGAGGGGACCTCGGGGAGAGAGAATGGGACAACAGCCAGGTCAAGGTGTGGCTGCTGTGTGTGTTGGCCATCTTGCTTGTTCAGATGATGCTCTGAGACCAGCTTACCCTAGAATCCAGATATAGGGCCCAGCCATGGCTCACATGGGGTCAACATCCCATGGATCATAGCCATATCCAGAAAGGGAAAATTCCAGGACCATAAGAATATCCTGCTTTGGGGCCAGGGCAAAGCTTCAGGGGGCAGGTCAGGGCCTCTTGGAGCCACTTCCATGGGAGGCAGTAGAGCATAGTGGTTTGGAGCATGGATCCAGACAGCTTAGGTTAGAAACTGGGTGCCACTCCTTGCTAGCTGTGTGACCTCAGATAAGTTCTTAACCTCTCTGTGCTTTAGATTACTCATCTGTAAGGTGGGGCTTATAATAGCCCCTGCCTCAGGGTGGCTATGAATATTGAGTTAATACACAGTAAGTGCTTAGAATGGTCCCTGGTGTTAGTAAGTGCTCTGTGTATTTTTTTCTCCCAGTAGATTAAAATAAACATCTAAAGAGAGTTACAGAAAGCTTTTGGTTTACCAAATGGGTATATTTAACAAATTCACCTCTTACACACACAGTATAGTGACTGTAGGACAACTTCATTTGGGGATTAAGGCAAAAGTCTACATCCAATGTGATGTGAGATGTGACAGATGGGCCTCCTGGTGCACCCCAGGCAAGGCCCTGGCAGTCAGGCCACTGCTTCCTTCCTTGATCACTATGCTGAGTAAAGAGCTGTCTTTTCCTTTTTTAAGAGTACTTCCCTCAAGTGAAGCATTTGTTGCATTAGGGAGCAAATTTGGTATGGTGTCATTGCCTCCTCAACTTCCCCAGCTACCTCAGAGCAGCCATTTCAAGCAGAGAACATATCACCGAGGCTCCTGCATTAGTGCCCCTGAGATCTGGACAGCTATGTGTGTGGAGCACTGTGCTTGGGACCAGGGAGAAAGTCAAATTGGGACATGCATGGAAAATTCATGGTTCTCCTGGTGCCCTGACACTGGGCAATTGAATAGCAGGTTGGATGCTGGTCAGAAGAAATAGTGCAGAACAAGACATAGGGTTTCTTTTGTTTCTATTCTGGTCAGAGTAAACCAAAGAATCTAAGACTTTCAGGTCAGTACCAGCCACGCCACGCTTTGGAAGGCAATCTGGAGTAGCTATGCCTGAAAATGTCTAATTCTGGGTTAAATGTAGGAGATATTACAGATCTTTCTTTGTAATTAGACATTTGAAAGGGCACTGTAGAATATTCATACCTGTCTACAAGGTCTTTACTGAGGTCTAGAGGACCTCAAGTCATGGTCAGACTTGCAAAAAGCCTTCTGCATTATGAAGAGTGGTGCCTGAAATACAGACCAAGGAACCCTAGGCATTTTCGATTTTCCAAAGGTCAGGTATTATGGAAAGGTGTGTTATTTCATTTCCAAAACACAATCTCACTTAAAGTTTCAACAAAGAATTGCTATTGACTTTAGGTCACTTGTATTTGCCTGTAGTAAAATTAAGACCGTTTGCTTCTTTGAACAATTCCATTTAGCCATTATGGAAGCTGTTTTCATGGCTCTTCTCCCTCTTAAATAATCATTTTTCCTTGTTTCTCAGTATCAGTGTCTCAAAATAAAGCATCTAATTATGAGATGCTCAAAGCATCTTTGATCTTTTGTTTTTCTTTAATATATACTGATATATACATATATATATAAAGTTTATAAACAGCATTTATTTAAATTATGTTTTTTGACAGTAAAATGGGTTCTCATAGACCTGAAAGATATAATTACTTCAAAAATGACTTAGGTTAAATGAAAATTTAACTGTCTGATTCCAGAGATGTTAGCTATGTGTGAAAAGAAAGACTGCAACATGTGAGTTCAAGTTCAAAGATTCATTAAAATTCATGGCAAGTCTCATTGGGAGTGAGTCAAATTGGTAAATATTGTTAAAACTATAGCAGATTGTGCATTATACCTCTAGGGGTCACTTATTTGGAATTTTTTCTCACACGTGTACCATATACCTAGATTTTCATCTGTTCCAAGTGTGGTACTTGAGCTTACATGAAGCATGTTAAATCTCCTGCAAAGTGAACTTCTCCCTTGTCCCGCAGAGTGATTTCTCCCCTCACCCCACACGTCCTCTTGCCAGGTAGTACTTTCAGCTGTTGAGATCACTCAGTTGGTGTGCTGCTTTGTGTCTGACAGGAGGGGTAAAGAAACAGCCTTGGAGATAAAAACTAGTTGTTGAAGATGCTGGGAAAGATTAAAGACAACCGGAGAATTTGCTGGAGCAGCATGAAAAATAAATTACCTGAGTGAAGTAATGATTAATGAAGCCACTCTTAGGAACCAACTAAAACAGTTAGAGAGTGTTCTTAAATACTTTAAGGGGTGATTTTCTTTTTTGGTTTGCGCACACAAGGACATATATTGTAACATTACTTAGAATGACTAATTTAGAAATAAAGGGTTTTTTATTAGATGTTGAGAAATTGGAATATACTTTCTCACCATTGCATAATTCTGACTTCATTCCTCATGTCTTGCCAATGGCCTTTTGAAGTATGAAACTTCCATGGTAATAGAAATAATCATTTAATGTATTATCAAGAATTATCCTTGGGGATAATTTAATAGTTAAAATAAATTGGCACATATTAACAACTTTCCTCCGTGGGTTGTGCTATTCACACAAGTAAGTGCAATCAGCATGTTTTATCAAATGATTAGCAAAAAGCTTTTGTCACAGAAGAACAGGAGAAAAAATCTGCAGGCTAGAAATATTTCAACTTGAGCACGTTTGTAGAATAACGGAATCCCTGAGACAAAAGCCGTAGATTAATATCATCACTTTTAATTTTGGTGAGGGTGAAGAGAACAGAAAATGGCTGAATTTAAGTGTATAGATTGGTGTACATATGCTTTCTAGATGGGGGGGTGGCAAATAGGGTTTAGGAAAATAAAATACTTTTACATTTCCAAACACTGTGTTTCATATTAAAGTAATTTATCAAGAAGCTGTAAGTTATAAATCTTGAGCTTATGACTACAGCATGGGCCTCAGCTTGAACCCAAGCTACATACACCCTGAGATTCCAGCAGATCTGAAAGGCTTGTCATGTGCTTGTCTGGGGACTATTTGAAAAAAGTCCAAGAAGCCTCCTGAGGAGGATGAGTCATCCTAAGGCAGAGGAAAGGTTGGGGAACCAAGCCTGTATGAAGTGGGGCACGGGTGGTTCTGCATGGACGTCTCAGCTTTGTCTTCTGTGTGCCACGGTTTTTCCTGGGGATGATGCCAGATCCCAGTGGAGAAGACTCACAGTGAAACCAGCAAGAGAGATTTTCCCCTTTTTCACTAAAATGTCTGAGATGCTAGGGAACATAATGCAGTGCCACTTTTGGGACTAGGTAGCAGAGTGTGGAGGAAGCAGGGGGCCTCTGTATGGAGCTGAGCGGGTTGCCTGCAGTGCACAGCTCGGGGTAGGGGTTGGCAGGGCTTGATCACCTGCAGAGTCACAGGTAAGGGTCTCAGGAGAGGCATTCTCTCCACTTCAGTAGAGAGGCCTCGGGTAGGGGTGACATCAGGAATGCTTGAGTCTGCTACTACTTTGTCACGATACAGCGTTGATGGAGGACATGCCTCGGGGCATGGCCAGCTTGGGAGGTTGGCATGGCTTTGGAGATTTCATAGTCTCAAGCCAAGTAGGAGGCATCAATTCTCCCAGTAACAGGAGAATCCGTAGGAGGAATGTTGAGTGGGAGCTGGGAGGAGTCCGGATTTCAAACCTACTGAAGCTGTCAAGCAGGGGCTCCCAGACTGGCTAGGGAAGTCAGACTTGGGGGGAGAGAGTGAAACTAAAGGAGTAACAGTGTTTTGTGGCTTCTACTCTTACATGTACCCCTCCAAACTCACGTAGCTTCTGGAAAAGTGGATGTTCTATGCTATATTCATTTTATATTTCTGAAAGTACAAACCAAGAACTTATCATCTGGTAACAAAGAATAGAATTGGCACTGTTTATTGAATGGCCATTAAGTGTTAGGAAATATCAATGGCCCCTTAAATGGAGGTGCAGAGACCATTGTGTGGGTTCATCTTGAAGGCCGATGTGGTGGTGCAGGGACAGCTGAGATTCTCTAGGCGGCCAAAGAGGTCCTTTGTATGGATAGTATTTCAGAGAGCTGTGTCCCTTCTGTTCACCCATTTCTGCTCTGTGTGGCCACCTCACTTCCACATAGATTGCTTTCCAAATCAGAGACTTAACTAGCTCTCAGAGTTAATGTGTGTCGTTCCTTCCCTCTAATCTGTAACCCTCTGGAATGATTCAGTGAGCATCATTATACCCATCTGATAGATGGCAAACCTGAGGTTCATAAGAGTCAAACAGATTGCTAAAGTGGGCAGAAAATAGAGGTGGAATCTTCATGCAAGCCCAGATCCATGTCTTCTTACAACCAATGATCTGTAAGATGTTCTCTTAGGATAAACTGCTGCATTATAAGTAGGGGTAAAAGACCTTACACAGTAAAGATTCACTTTTTAGTGCAATTGTCTCATTAAATGGTAGAATATACCGATAGTGTTTTCCCCAATATAGCAAATATGATTCAGTGAAGGAAAAACCACATAACTCAGTTATAAATCTAAATCTCCAATTTGGCAAATCTTTAAGCCATGATTGAGTGCCTTGACTCATCCTTATATCTAACTTTGTATAATAGCTATAATGACAACAAGAACAATGGCCTCTAATTGAGGGCTGTTTCTTTAAGAAGCAAGACTACATGGGATGTACCATAAATATGGAGAAATATGAACCCAAGTTTGGTTTCTTGCTATGTCTATCTATTGGGATAATTGCTTTGGTCTTGATGTTGGGTTTATCTATATACAAACAAATGGAAGAACTTTATAAGAATTATACATGAGTACTGTCTGTTGTGCAAACACACCATTAACAAAGTTGTGGGAAAGAAGATTGGGTAAGAACAGAAAGTGATTCATAGTTGGCTTGGAAAAGCTAGAGGTCTAGCACAGAACCAAATACTGCCCTATCTGGTTGTTTAGCTGTCATGTGTGTGATCTTTACTGTCTAATTGAATTATAGCCTCCTGAAGGCAAAGCCCACCACTTATTCTCTGTTGTACTCTCTGTAGTGCCCTAGTGCAGGGGCAGGCAGAGAAGACAGCCATAAAATTGTTTCTCTATTAAAATGCAACCTTACAACTAACTTGGATCTCAATTCCTGCAAAGGCATATGTTCTAAAACCACCTCCTCTGCATCCATTTTATTTGACCTCCAAAGTGACTGTGTGCAAGAAACAAAGTCACTCTCTTAACCTGCAAGGCCCAGACCAAGTGTCAACTTTTCTAGGAAGCCTTGCCAGGCTCCTCACTGGGGGCTACATGCATTCTTTCTGTGTTCAGTATATACTGAATGTGAGGCATTAATCTCATCTTTAAAAATTGATTTAATTTGTCTGTTTTCCCTCGGGGCCCATGAACTCCTTTCAAGGGCAAGGATCACATTTTTCTCCACACCCGCAGCACCTCCCCCAAGTCCCCACTGTGTGATAGGCTGGTCCTCAGAGTCCTTTTTTAAATGATGACTCATTTGCATGTGAAATATACTCATTTGCATATGGAAACATTTATCTTTAAGAAGCCAAACCAGCTGTATCTTAATTAGGAATCGCTAAAATTTATTAGCTTTGATAAAATGTGAGACAGCTCTTAAAGTGGGAAACATAGAAATTAAATCCAGGTCTTCAGTACCACCACATTACTGGGATATCACATACTCCCATGACTGCCAGCTTCTTCCCTTCTAGGAGGCAATGGGAAGAGCTCATGTTCTGTGTGAACAGGAATGACTGAAAAAGATGAGAAGTCAACCGTTCTCTCTGTGACATGTAAATGATGTTACTTATTTGAGTCTCATCTGCAGCTGTTGTGTAGAAGGATTGTTGCTGTTTGACTTTTCTTTTTATACCTAACTTGAGTAATAAGACTACTTGAACAAATGCATTTCTTCTCTCCCACCCTCCTGTCCAGCAGGCTGGTCTCTCCGCATCTGTGGTTTTCCATTGGTTGTGTGCCACATGGCTGAAGGCTGAGCCTCCCTGAGTCCTTTAAATGTTGATTTTCTCTTCTTAATTTTTAAGATAATAGAAATGTATCTATTAATAATACAAACATTAAGACATAATATTTTCTATACAGTTATTTACTAATTTATAAAGGTGGCTTCAAATAGGTCCATTGTTTGGTTCTGTTGTTAACAGTTACAAGATGCTTGATAATGACATTATCCTGGCTCTGTTCTCAAGTATCTGAATGTTACCTTTAAATTGCCAAAATGGTTTCCTGAATTTGTACACAGTTCTAGCCCTTGGCCTATAAATCACAATACTGCATTCCATTTTGTTTCTTGGTGAGTAAAATGTGTGTTTCTGTGCATTGAGGGAAGAGATTTTTCTTCTCCATTTATAATGGCTAATAATCATAATTGCTAGTATTTTTCTGAAGTTGGGCAATGGGATACGTGATAAGGAGTTGTGCTGGTGCCGCTTGCTGTAACCGAGTTTATGAGTTATAACTCTCACTCCAAATGAAATACAATTTTATTTGAGGTAGATCTGCAAGTGGGAGAATGACTATTAATGCTGCAATTCCAAAATAACTAATGTACTTGGTTTGAAGCCAGGTACACTGCTGAGTTCTGGATTTAAGTGCTCTTGTGGGAAATACAGAGAGAGACTTTAACATATGGATTCTCAGAAGAAAATGCAACTGTTCCATACAAGAAATATTGAGTTATTCTTAGTACTTTTTAATGTGTGGTTGACTCTGTACTTTTGAGTGGTGCCATTTTTAACACTTGGCAATGCAAGCCAAAGATCTTCATTTCCTGGGGTAATTTTAATAACTCACCCATTCATACAGCAAGCATTTAGTGAGGATTGATGGTATAGCCCTGTTCTTGATTTGATGAGAAATACAAGGAAAGTGGAGGCAAGATCTGTCTTCACAGGATTTATAATATTGTTAGAAAATAAAACGATATATGTGTATGCATGTATCTATATAGATACGTACACATAAGTATGTGCACACACACACACACACGTGACAGGTAGAAGACAAAATGGAACTTCATGGTAATGTATTAAAAATTCACATTGACTCCCCTCTACGCGGTGATCCAGGCAGAGGTTTTGGAGCACCGGCCTTTGAGAAGCTCATCGTCAGGTAGAGGGATGGGTGGGCCAGATGGATGGGGTGATAATCAAGGGATGAGCCAATTGCCTTGTGAGACACTGTTGAGACATGATTCTAAGTTCTGCCTGTGAGAGCGGAGGGAGGCTTCAGAGAAGAAGGGGGGTTTGAGTATGTTCTTGGGAGAAAGTGTAGTCACACTGGGTTTTGTGTACATACGCACCGAGAGAGGGCAGAGAGGAACAGAGGTGCCTGTGAGGTCAGAACCAAGTTACATCTTGCAAGAAGTTTACATAGCATAAGGATAAATATTTATAACTTATATTGTTTGGTATGTGCATGTCGAAGAGGGAAGAGTGGGAGGAGACCCCAGGTGAGAAAACCCTCACAGGCAAAGGGGGAAGGGGTGGAAATAGTTACTTGTAAGGAGAGTGGTCCACTGAAGTGGAAGACCTTTCCCTAAAATGAGACCAAATTAGGTGGATTTAGGGATAAACAGCATCTGACTGAGGGCTTGGGTCAAATGAGAAACAAAAGCTGTTTAAAAAAAATACAAAACATGATGCAGGTGCAGGTTATTCCAGTATATTGGTTTAACACAGACTGGCTTCGAATCAGGGCTCCACCCATCACCGTCTGGCTGTATGATCTTGGGCTAATAATTTATTGTCTCTGTGCCTTAGTGTCCTCATCTATAAAAAAGAGGAAGTAATAGTTTTCACCTCACAAGGTTGGTATGAGTATTCAATGAGTCAATGTTTTTAAAAGTTTAGTACAAACCCAGCACAATGAGATAATATATGTATATATGTAACATATATAAAAGGATGTACACTAGGTAGTAGAAAACTAGCATGGCTTCTTAAGCAGTGGGTGTTAAAATAAAATGGTGTGTCATGATACAGAGGGCAGAGTGAGGGAAGTTCTGGAGGCTGGCTGATGAAATGGGACAGATTCCATGGATGTCTGGATGAAGACAGTGAGGGCTTGGAGCAGAGCAAAGAAAAACCAAGAGGTTTGAATAGAAGATGTATTTCTTTTTTGGGGGGTATGTATTTAAGTTTTTGTTGAAGTATAGTCAGTTTCCAATGTTGTGTCAATCTCTGGTGAACAGCATAATGTTTCAGCCATACAGGAAGATACATGTATTTGTCTTCATAGTCTTTTTCACAACAAGTTACTACAGAATATTGAATATAGTTCCCTGTACTATACAGTATGAACTTGTTGTTTATCAGATTTTGTGAGAATCCTCTTATATTTCAAAGCTAGAAACACTCTGCCAGAGTTCAGTAGGTGTTCTGTGCAGTTCAGTGGGTTTGTAGATGTAATTCTTGGTGTATCTGTGGGAGAGGGCGAGCTGTGAGTCTCTTTACTTGCCATCTTGGCACCACCACCCTAGAAAACATATATCAAAGAAAGAAACCATTAGAACTTGTGGGAGTGGGGTGGGTATGAGGATGTGAGAAGTCATAGCCAACGATGGCTCTACTGTCGAGGCTTTGAGAAGCTGGGAAGAGTGGGGGTGCCATGGACAACAAATGAGAGAGTTATGCATGAATGGACCTCAAAGCTCCATAAATGAAATCTACAGCCCTTAGCCTGAATGTACTCAAATAATAATAATCACTAGCTAGAATTTCATCTTCCTTTGTGCTTTTCTGCAATTCTTTTGCCATCTCTTCTGGGAACAATTCAGGATGTCAGTGCTCTTTGAACAGAAAGCAGATTCTAAAAGAAGAGATTTCTGATTTAAAAACATATATTTTCCAAGCATTTATTAACTTATAAAATAAGGCAAAGATAAGGAAAAACTTAACTTTCCAATCCCTTGGAGTTTTACAGAATCAAGTTGAAGACTTACTTCAGCTGGGAATAGAAAAAAACACAAACAATAAAGGGCAATAAAACAAAACAAAAACTCGGTTAAGAAATGACCCCGAGGCAAAGTCTTAAATCTTAAAAGTCAACAGGTCAGTATACTTTAAAAACTGTAATTATAGCTCTTAACTCTTCCCCAGGCTTACTGTGTCATATTAGGGTTATTCACTCCCATATACCATAGCCCATAATGTCACTGGAGTTATCCTTGTGGCTTCTTCAGGTATTAAAGAAGCTTGATATGTTTTTGTTTCATTAATCTTTTCTCAGAGGCCAGTGATGAGTTCATCTGGCTCTTTTCCATCAAGTTGAAAATTCTTTTCAATTAAAAACTCATCTCTACAGATGATATTAGTATTAGGAGAGGCCTGTTCTGTCTAAAACAACAAATATTGAGATACTTCAGGAATTGCTTTATAAATCTTTGGAAGTTGAATCAACTAAAGGGTTCAGTTGTGTGTGTGTGTGTGTGTGTGTGTGTGTGTTGTTTTGCTTTATTTTGTTTTAAGTGAGTAAAAGTTGAACTGATGAGAATTTGGCCCATATGCTTTATTACTGCTAGAATGGATCAATTTCATCCCAGTGCCTGGACAATTTTGTTGCACGTTAATGTGAAATATTGTGAATATTTTAACCAAACTATCAACTATGAAATACTTTATCCAAAACATTATGATTACAAAGGTGATAAGAGAAACAGTTTAAACCAGGAGAGAATGCTCTGTTAAAGAGGATTAGAAAGACCATTTATTGAATAGTATGGATTTCTTCCAAGCCCCTGTGTGCAGAAAGCATGCAATGTGTGAATAATTCATCTAGAAATTCTATCGTGAAGTTGTATCAGTTTCCACAGTAAAACCTGGCCACAGAGGAGGAAAATACATCAACATCTGTGACAAGCTCTATGAAGAGACAGTGGTAAAGCCTTTCAGGCACCAGGAGCAAAGCAAAATATAATAAATTCACTTCAGTGTCAAATTTGTGTCAGCTGAATAATGACACCACATGTCTGGGCTGCTATGTCACCATAGGCTGATCTGAAAAAACACATGGCTTTATGGAAATGGCTGCCAGCCTGGGGAAGAAACCTTGCTGGCTACTGCCCTTCTAGCAAAGAAAACACAGGCCGTCCAATAAATGCAGCTCTGATGATCAGAAATGACTGGTGTTTGGTTTGGTCTGGTTTGAACTAATTGGCCAGCATCTAGAGAGAGCCTGCTGTTTAGATTAGGGCATGAACAGTTAGAGCCTGTTTTGGGTGTGTTCCTTTAAATCTCCAAATGAGGGGGAGCAAGGTTTTCAATCTGATCAATTGGCCTACTCTACTCTTAATGAGACACCTGTCTTCATCTAGCTCTTAGCAACTCCCTTCACGGTATTTTATAGGCATTGTCTCACCAATCCTTATGGCATCCTTGGGAGGCATCAAGGACTCAGATTTATTTTCTTCCAGGGCAAACCAAGGCACAGAAAGGGTATGGTCACATTAGCCCTTAGGACGCATGATTCTGGGGACGACTCAACCTTCTTTACTCCAGCTAGTCGGTGTTTGAGCAGGCATGCCAGACACACTTTATGGGAAGGAGGATGTGTCTTTCTCTTCTGGGCTGCTGCCTCCTTTTCCTGGCATGCATAGTGCTGGCCAGGTGCCCACTTCAAGGCTGCTTCTCCACTCCAAAGGTGCTGTGCCGGGGTCAGAGGCGTGTGAGTGGGGATTCCACAGTTGTCATTGGTTTGCTGTTACCAGAGTTTTCCTGCTTGGATACAGAGACTCCACTGCATGGTGATTACATCCTGGGTAACTACTCTGAACAGCCTGGAGCTCTGCAGGATGCATGGTCCCACCGCACACTGGAATCAGCAGCCCCATGTCAGCTGCACACCTCCTGTTTATCTGGACCTTGGTTTCCATCACAGTTAGTCCAATGGTACTTACAGTAGATTGTGGCCAAGATAAGCGTTTGGAATGGTTTATACTTAATTTTATTCACAAGGGCAGAGGCAGGACCAAGAAAATTGTGTGACTCAATCTGATATAAGGAAAACTACTTTACATATATATGAGTTTTCCACATAAGAGCCTTTCCCTCAAAGAATTTAAAGTTAAAATCTTTTAGACAATGCACTCATCAAAAGGTTGCATATCTTAATCACTTAGAGTTTTCCTTTGTGTGTGTGGGGTGTGTGTGTGTGTGTGTGTGTGTGTGTGTGAGTGACTGATTCACTGGATCCAGAGAACAGCCTGGGATTTTAATAAGCCCTCCCCTGTGAGTCTGATGTGAAGTCAGTGATGCCTCAGAGGGCTGCACATGACCCAGTTCCTCTAGCCGTACCGCTTGGGAGTATAAAATATCAAGGGCAAAGTGAAACAGATAAAAAAGATTTGTGGTTTCCTGACCAGACAGAGGTGTTTCCCATTCAGCAGTGTAATGTAAAGAAATGGAGAGGATATTCTAAATGCAGCAGTTCAGGCTGAATCTGAAAAATGGACTTTAAGGCATGTAAAGGAAGCCTGTGGAGCAAGGAGTGAGGACTTCCGGTGGATTTCCGTGCCCCATCACTATCCTAGTTCCCTGTCCCTAGTTGTTTGTGATAGTAACCCAGTTCTCTGTTGACTGCTTTTCCCCTTCCTGAAATCGAAGGACAGAGGGTATGCAGAGAAATGATGGCCACAAATTCAGAAAGGATATATTTCTCCATCTTCTTGAGCTTGGGCTGAACCTGTGGCTGATTTAGTCAACAAAAACCATTAGAAGTGATGCCATGTCCATTCTCAGTCCACATCTTTGAAAGGACTGGCAGCCTATGCTTCTCTCTTACCTCCTTAGCTCAGGGGTTGCTCCCTCTTTAAACCCTACTGCCATCCGGATGTGTAGCCCAGATCACATGAAGAGGCTGCATCCAGACATTTTGTTCAACATTGTTACCAAGCTCATGGCCAAGAACCAATATTCATTCTTGGCAAGGAGAGTGAACCATCTTGGGAATTCTAGCCCAGTTGAGCCCCAGATAACTGCAACCTCCATCAGCATCATGTGGAGCAGAAGTACTGCCCAACTGAGCTTGGTCAACTCATACAATCTGAAGAATTAACACAACAGTGGGTGTTTTATGCCCACTAAGTGTTGGGGTGGTTTGTTACACAGCAACAAATGACTGAAACAAAGTGTATTTTCCAGTCCATGGCAGTCTGAAGGTGAAGATTTGGATGACAACTACAATTTCAATGTAGTATTTTGGCTGTACCTTCACCTACTTTGTGGTAACTCCATTCCCATCATGTTCTTCCCACATAATTTCTCTAAGGGATATCCAGAACATACAATATGTGGACCAGTCCTTTTGGCCACCATTTGCTATTGGCTATTTTAAAATTCTCACTTGGATGACATGTCTGCTCTTAGGTGATGTCTCTTTCCCCTGCTGACACTAAGAGTAGGAGCCCAGCCCCCAGTGTCTCTGAAGCTGCACTACTGTTGACCATGATGGCTGCTGAAGATGACCGTGGGCCTGAAGGTGAGGGCCCTGGGATCTGAAGCAAAGTGCCATCTCTGTTACCATTGCAGCTACTGGTGTCACTGGAACTTTGGGAAATAGCTCATTATTATAATTAGCAACTTAAGTGGCTATATATTTGAACTAAATAACTGTTTTTTCAATTGAACTAAAGAGCTAAGATGTACTGCTTAGCTGATTCTTCCTCTTCCTCTCCTTCCCCCTCCCCCTCCTCCTCCTTCTTCATGCAAATGTTCTAAGAACCCTGAATCAATGTTGCTATAGTTGAAACACTGAGCCTACAAAGAGACCAATCAAACTGTTTTCATAGGGTCCAGGTGGGGAGGGTTCTAGTCAGGTTTTCCTCAGCAGGAATTCCTGCTTCATTTATGTGGGCTAAAAGTATTTGACTAATTTTTTATTCTCTAAATAATATGAGTAGAAGGTGAAATATTGTTCTCTTTAAACATGAATGATAACTTTAACAACATCACAGCCTAACAAATAGGATATATTTACAAAACAAAGATTGGAAATCCAGAGAGCAGATTTTTGTCTCTAATCCACTAATTTGGTGGATGTTTGGTATCATATTTATTACACCAATATCTTGGGATTATTTCTCAGAAATAGTTGTATGTACTTCTTTTTTTTCTGTTCTAAAGGACTGAAGTTGAAGCAGATGGAAAATATTTAAAGTAAAAGATCATTGTTTGAAAATATGAGGATACATACAAATTTAATGAGATGGGAAATGAGAGAATAAGAGAAAATAAATACAAAGCAGGAGGGTGTCAAGGTGGAACTGTCTTCTGAGCATATGTTATAGAGCAGCTCAATTATCTTGAATGTGGTTTTGGAAAATTGGAGGGAAGGAGAAGGTCCATGTTTCCTGGGCATCAGGGCATCAAGAGATTAATGGGAAATTGAAGGGGACATTCATGCCTGAAACAGAACCCTCTTTGTTGTTCTCCTTTGAGATCCTTAGAGAAATAAGATCATAAAAGGATTCTAGTAACTGATTAGGCTACTTCCTACAGTAATATGGTGATTGGACAATGATTAATCCCCTGTGACATTGGTGCATTTCCAGTGTCAAGAAACATCTTAGAAAAATGGAAACATCAGAAAGAACTGGAAAAATAGATGCTTTCCATGCTATTTCACCCCCCACCCAAAAGATTTAAGGGGTCCCTTTTCAGAAAGTTAAATACAAATGTTGGAGAATTATTGTTAAATATTTCTAAAAGCAAATTGAGTTCCTTTGAGCTATGTTAGGCTTGGCAGTTTCCACAGTAGGGTATGAATAGTCCTTGCTTAGTTAGCTTGGCTGTTTTTCCTCATAATGAACATCTGGTTAAATTCTTATATACAAATGTGAAGGAATTCTGTTTTTTGGAGATACAGTTCTAGGAGTCCATGTGACACTTGGAACTCTCTTTAACCTGCCAAAAGATGCTCTGATAACTTTCAAATTTTGAGACTTACTTTGTCAGACATGTTGGCAGGAGACCTCTATTTGAGGAGTAAACCTTTTAGAAGTAGGACCCCTTGGCCAATTTGGAAGACTTTGAATTTTTGTTGGAATAATGAAGTTGAATTCTAAACCCTTTCACCACATGTTATAAATATTAACAATGAAGATAATGTGGGTGGTGGAGATTTTTTTTTTGAAATGGGGATTTCAGTATTGGCTGAGATGATAATAAAGTCATTCACTGAGAAACAGAACAGGAGGTTGTTCTGACTTTATATTTGCCTACTTTTCATGAAGGAGAAGGGAACAAGAAACAGCTTCAGCATAGTAATCAAGTTCATAGGGTCAATACTAATGGATATAATGTGTTAGGCCAAATTACACAAGTATTTACAGTTTGAAATTTTGAGTAAGCACTTTTCTTAGTAGTTAAGAAGGCAGGTTCTTTGGGGCTTAAGCCCTAGCCCTGACCCTTACAAGCTATGTGAGCTTGAGTTGTACCGAACTTAAACAACTTGCCTTATTTTCTCACCCTCGTGCCTGCTAGGTTTAATAATTGGACCTAACTCATTAAATAGTTGTGAAGATGTATTTTAGTTCTTGGTATGATATCTGGAGTGAAGCACTAAATGCTCAATAAATATCAGATGTTGCTCTTACTATTACTAAACAGAAAAAAATTGCCCGTGAACAAATTTATTCACCCAGGAAGAAAAAGAAAAAGAATTTCTTCCTAGCATTTCCTGGTGTCTTTCAGACATGAGGAAAGAGAGTGGGTGAATTGAGAGGATTTCCACAATGATGCACATGAGTTTAAGGAATTATTCCTTACATGAGCATCTTAATTGTAATGCTTAATATGTCAGCTTTAATGGTATTAATTCTTTTGGTACCCTTCCTTAAACACATACTGAGCTAGAACTCTTCTTCTGCCTTGCTGGACATGGAAGATCTCTAGCATCCCCTTCATTTTATTATTGAGCCACAATTATGCTTCCATAAAACCAGCCAAGCAGCAGAGGCAAGACACTCAAGCCACATGGGAGCATGGCACACAGCAGAATGCAGTTCCAAATTTGGAAGCAAGGTCAGAAAATGTCACTTCTGAAGGTGAATATCAGAAGAGAAAACATAGATTAGTTTGTCATCTTCTCAACTGCAGACGTAAGCCCTCTGGTTGGAGTCTAATTTGTGTGTTGCCAACAAAGCTATTTTGTTTCTAGATTTTTATATTGGAAATGCACAATGCCTCACCAATTCAGTCAAGGGCCCTGGACCTTTTCCCTGGCTCTGTCAAAGTTATTGGGGTCTTTTTTTTTTTCAGAAAAAGAATGTTATAATTTACTCAATCACATTTTTGAAGGGATTATCGCCTTACTGTTTAGGGATGGTAGTGATTTACCTAAATTCTAGAAAAATATTAGAAGACTAATTTATTGGAGGGTCAGCACTGACCAAATACTGTCCTCCTGTCCTTTTTGAGAACTGTTCCTAGAAATGGATTGGGTAACACAGGTTGTCACCCTTTGGTGGTACTTCCTGTGAGCATCACCCAGCGCCTTTTAAATGTAATTTGGATTCCTAAGTGACTTTTCCTCTAGAGGATATAATGATCTGATTATACTCTAGGGCCACTCTGAGCCTTTGGGAGTTATATTTGTGACTGTGAATTAATAATTTGGTGTTTCAAGTCAGTCTTATAGGTATTTGGCTCATGTCAATATCTCAAAGCCAGTCACCCTCAGTTAATAGAAAAACAAAACCCAAAACACAATACATTGCAGAGCTGGACCTAGCAGAGGCTGCAGTGGGCCTTTTCAAGATGCAGCCACGCAGATCCAGTCTAGGGCAGTCAGCATCCCTGCTGAACTTGCTCACCTGTAACCCTGCAGCGAGGACCTTGAAGCTCAGGAAAATCTAGCCTCCCTTTCCTCCAGCCTCCATCTACAGAGACATATATTACCACACTCCCATGAGGCTAGGCAGTGTTCTGATTCTTCATAAATTGGCAGAGGGTGGGAAGAAAGTAATTCAATTGACTAAGGAATTAGTGAGGGTAACAGCTGAGATCCTGTGAGGTTTGCTAATCTCAGCTCCAGTTATGACGTCATCGGCACAGCATCAGAGAAGACACTCGATTTGTGCTGTATTTTCTTGGTCCTGATCTAATTCTACTAAAAACTGAAGGTGAGATTTTATTTCTTACATCTCAAATTCTTGGCAAATATCCAGAGAAGTACAGGATCAAAAAGTAGTGTTTGTTTAAAGTCTGTCTTGTTCGGTGGGGTAATAATAAGGCTGATGGCTAAGGAAATGTGTCTGAGAACTACAGAAAGGTGAATACATATAATCAAAATATGGCTAATATTTAAACTCACCCTCACATCCACCCATGCCATTGGTTCCTGAACATCTTGGATCTTGATGTGGTTATAAAAACTCTTATCCTAGAAGAAGTAAACTCCCACAGTCGTTGGGGCCCAGATAATAAAAAGTTTTAATTAGACTTGTCCTGTTTGTTCTCATAAAATCTAAAGAAAATATTGACTATTTTTGCCTGCCCTGTTTAGTTCATGGAGAAATTGTGTTCAAGAAAATCCATATGCCTTTTGAGAACCAGTTTGAGATGGGGAATACTTTTCTTGGCTTTATATATATAAGTGCCAACCCAAACACAGCCGTGGCTGACAGCCGCTGCCCTCTGCTTTACCTGGGGGAAGTGGCGCAAACCCCAGGAGCCTGTGCACAGAGTGCCCCCAGGCACAAAACCTGCAGTCTTAGAAGCCATAACAAGGTGAGATCTTCTCGCTGACACTTTGCCAGGAACATAAAGAAGATGGGCTACCTCTTAAACTCCTGGCTACCTCTGCTCCCCCTGCAGTCACAAGTTTTTCGTTTATCTTTTCTTTTGGAACCCTGGGAAAAGTATATCAAAGTGACTGGGTTTGCCAAAATTTGTGCACTTAGCAGCTGGCACTGTGACAAATGCCTGCAGAGAAGAGAAAAGATTCCTGTGTTTCTGAGTGTTATTTTCTCCCTTGAGAGTTTTCCAGAGACTTGAAAGGAGGGCCGTGCCGAGGAACTGATTAAATTTGCTCGTATGAAAATTGAAAGTCGGTGTGAACAACCCGCTCTCTCTGCCTCTGCTCCCGGCCCAGCAGCCCAGGTAACCAGGGCTCCTTATCACAGAGACGAGGGCTGGAAAATGCCAGCGCAGCCCCCGTCCCCTAATACCTGGCAAGCGGAGGTCTGTTCCCTGTGGTCTCCATTGTTTAGTCTGGTTGAATTTTAAAACATGCTTCAGGAAGACAGTGGTCCAGATTTCCTTGGGGAGTTCTCTTTGTAGATGAAAACTTGTTCGGCTGATAAGTTGAAGATTTCTTTTGCTTCAGCTCATCCTATTATTTTGAGACAGTCTTTGCCTCTTCTGTGCTTTGTGGTCTTAGGAAATTATTCAGTTCTCCAGTTTCTCCACATCTGAAGAGGGGGATTGTATCATCATTAAAATACTGCTTGAAGAAGACGGGAGGTAGCCGGGGCCACAGCAAGTGTTTAAACCACCTGCTCCAGGACTAGTTCCATGTGGCCTCAATATTACTTCAGAAAACTCGAGGTTTTCAGAATCTGAAGAAAGCCCTGGCAAATCTTGCTGTTGGCCTGCTGTGTTGTGGAGATGCTGTGCTCAGGACTGAGAGGAGAATCTGGGCACTGAGCCTGGTGGGACCTTCTGACATGAAGCCTTGACCGAACTGAGAAGGTCAGTAACATTTTTAGGGAGTGCTGATCACCATACCCGAGGACTTTCTTCCACTGCCAGTCTCCCCATGTGTTGTTCACATCATTCCAGGGCTCTCCTGTCTGGTACCCTTACCCTCACCCCCATTAAGTGTCACCTTGGAGCTGAAGCTGGGGTATCCCTCCTCCTGGCCACCTCAGGGCAGTTACCTTTAACAGCAAAGATTGCCTTTAAATGAAAGGAACATTTTCCAAACTCCTGAATTCCAGGTGCCTGGGACAGAAGTGGCAATTGTAGAACATTTTTTTCCCTTTGATACTGAGGAGCGAGGGTCTTGTCACAACACTTCCAATGTCATGCCACATAAATAAAAGTATAGACGACATGTGAGAGCCTAGTGATATGCTTATTGAACTTAAACTTCACTTCTGCCTCTGTTAGGCCAGTACCATTGTAGTTCCTAGTCTCTTGATAATCAAACCAAGTCTTGGGAAGCTTAGGTAACTTGGTCAGGATTCCACAGTAAGAGACAGAATTGGAATTGAACTTAAGAAGTCTGCCCCAAATCTATGTTCCTCAGTCACACTCACTTTTGGTAGTGTTGGTGGTTGTGACATACGCCATGGCAGAGAACATCTATTGACAGCTTATGCACCAGGCATTGTGATAAGTCCCTCATAGGTATTATCTTATTTAACCCCATTAATCATTCCATAAAGCTGGTAGATTTAAAATATCCTCTTTTTATATACAAAGAAAATCAGGCACAGAGAGCGAAAGGTTGTCTCATTCAAGGGCGTGTTCATGGTTGCCCAGCTATTAAGCTGCAGAGTTGTGGATTCAAACCCAAGCAAGCTGATTCTGCAGTTTGTGCTCTTCCCACATACCTGCCTTCTGTGAGGACCCAGTCTTTATCTCCACAGAGACAGAGGTGGCCCTGCCACGTGGCCATGATGACATGCAGGCCTTCAGCTGTTGCTCTAGAAACTGGCCCACTTATAACTTACTGTACTTGTTGAGGATGGAGTTGGCGCCCAAAGGAGGCAGCAGGATGACAGTGTGGGCCCAGTACCACGTGGTCCATCATCTCTGTGCTTCCTTATGTAAGTACAGCTGTTCCAAGTGGAAGCAACTTTATCTCCCTTTAGTTTCTTGTCGCCCACTACACATGTAAAACATGATCAGAACACCAACCAAACGCTGTCTTTCAGAAGGCCTCCCAAATTGACACCACATGGATGACACTAGGGAGAAAGAGTTTAGATTCTAAGCTGAAAGTCAGCTGGGATAGAGATGCCAGGTTACTATATCCCAAAGGGCTGAGAAGCCACCTGGGAGAACCACTGGCCCGAGGGAAGGAGGAACCGGGCAAGATGCTCCCCAGTAACAAAGCCTGGCCATCATTAAGGAAGATTGGAGGAGGATTCCGAGTGTGGCCTGGAATATTTAAGGGGTTGTGGGTAAAAGTTTAAAGAATTCTTCTATGCCTAGCTCTGTGGCACTGGAGCATAAGCAACACTGCTTGCTGACTTGCTCTAAGAGATGCAAAAGGCCTTCCCCCGCACTTCTCCCTTCCCCAGGCCTTCAGCCTTCCTAAGGCCCTTGTGTTCCCTGGCCAGAGTAGTTCAGGGATGACCATATGACCCAACTGGAACCAGTCCCTTGTCTTTTACAAAAGCCTTTTTTAGGAAGGAAGGCTTATTTCCTCGGGGATTTCAATCTGGGAGGATATAGCCCGTTGATGCTGCTGGTGACCATGTTTTCATTACAAGACCCCTGTAAATGAAGCCATCATGGAGGACTGCAGACTTGAGAGACAGAGACATCATCTGAGCCTTTGGATTAATGTTGCTTCCTGCATAAACCAGTCTGATTTAGGTTTTCTGACTTTTGGCACCCTGAGTTTCCACAGTGGGGTTGATGGTGATGGACTGGGTCATTTTTTAGTTAGATTTGACGGGGCAGACCTCTCTGAGCATCTGGGCATCTATAGACCAACGTGCTGATAGTGCACACCATTTCCCAGGGCAGGATTAGGGGTGATTTTTTGTTAGAAACAATTGTTTCTTTGTTAATAGCAAAATATTGAATATACAATTTCAACTTTTCCTAGAATTGTGAGGCAGTCCACTGACCACACTGCTTCTTTGTCTCAGCCCCTCAGTATTGAAGATGGAACATTTCCTCCTCTCAGTTCATGGGGAGGATGGTGAAGGAGCTCACAGCTGGGCTTTTGCACACACGTGCAACTCGTTTGTCTTTCTTTAGTAAGGTGAGGTTTTGTCTTTTCTGTAACTTGGTTTAGCATCTTTTCTAACCCAACAGATTTCCAAAATCTCGAATCTTGTGAGGTCAATTGCAGAGTTATTTGTCAAATAAAATCATGAATTTATTATGATATCCTCATACTGGGAGCTGATGGTGACTAACAGCTTCCGGAGGCCAGGTGGTCCTCTCGAAAGAGACTGGAGTGAGGAGAATCCAAGTGTGTGACCAGAGTTGTTTTCCTGGCATGTGTATCTTCTGCTTGAACACAACCACACGGTTCACAGGAGAGGTAAAATGAGAGGCTTTATTTGAATAAAAGCCCTGAAGTTAGGCTAAAGGCTCCACTTAAACTCAAGGTCATCTTTGTCCTCCATCTGGGTAGGAATTAGTAATTGTGCATGAGGGGGAGACAAGGGGGAGGCATGGGGCCCTTAAAATGACTAAATTTACTAGCTCCTCTAAATCAGCTTCCTGTACTTCATCTTGGGGAAAAAAATTCAGAGCAAGTGACAAAAAAGTACTTCCAGGCTTTTTGAATACCCTCAGGGGGGAAGGCTTCTAATCTTTCAGAAATCTTTAAAACTGAAGCTTAAAGAGAATGTGTGTGAGCTCTTGTGTGCTTTCCACACAAATTCTGCTTTTACTGTTTGTTGCATGGGGACTTAACTCTCCTGAAAATGCCTCTTCGAGTTTACCGTGGATCATGAGATGAATATCGCTAGCGGTCAAAACCCAACTGTCTGCTGTGCCGTACAGAGTCTCATGTTAACGGGATTACTGCAGTACTGGATTGTATGCTTAAAGGTTTGCTTAGAGGACAAATCTTAAGTTGTGTTCTTGTGCCAAAAATATATGTAAATAATAGGTTAAGAGGGAAGTTTGGAAGTGGTGTCTGTTTCCTGGGTGTCTATGTACCTCCAAAATCATCAAGTTGTATACACTAATTATGTACAGCTTTTTGTATGTCAAAAAGAAAAATCAAACTGGCCCATCTTTCCCAAAATGGAATTCTTCGCTTCTTTTTCAATTCTAGTAATAAGGAGAGTTATGGTTGCTCCAAAGATGCTGATCAGTGTGCACTTCCAGCAGCAGAAATTAGAGGGATGGGATGTGTTTCTCTAAACAGATACATGTGTTTCTCTTCCCTTGCGTTCTACTTACATGGGCCATGAATGCATTACTCTGAGGTCATCATCTGTTAAATAATGTGCTATTAATATTTTGCTTCCAAGATTTGGTAACTTCATAAAATATCCTATTATTTCTTAAAATCTTTTAAAAATTGAAGTATAGTTGATTTATAATGTTGTGTTAGTTTCTGGTGTACAGCCTAGTGATTCAGTTATACATGCATATACACACATTCTTTGTCATATTCTTTTTCACTATAGGTTATTACAAGGTATTTAATACAGTTCCCTGTGATAAGTGAACTTATTTACAAAAGAGAAACAGACTCACAGACATTGAAAACAAACTTATGGTTACCAAAAGGGAAAGGGGATGGAGGAGGGATAAATTAGGAGTTTGGGATTAGCAGATATACACTGCTATATATAAAACAGATAAACAACAAGATCCTACTATATAGCACAGGGAACCATATGCAATACCCTATTATTTTTAATTATGAATTTTTAGACATGTCTTTAGACATAAAATCTTTAGAGATAAGAGTACAGAGAATAGTGTAATGAACTGCCATAAACTTATCACTGAGATTTAATGTTTGCTTCATTTTTCAAAGTATTTGAAAGTCAATCACAGACCTATACCATTCCACTCCTAATATTTTCTTATGTGCATCTCTAAAAGAATTTTTCTATAATAACACTAGTGTCACCACACCTATAAAAATTAATAATTTTTATTAGTAAACATAAGTAGTAAAGTTTTTTTTTAACTTTATGTAACAGAGAATGTATTTTACGTGTCAAGTTTTTAAGTTTATACTCAGAATCTTCTTGAAATTTATATCATTTTCAACAGACAATAGTTTCATTTTTTATATTTGGAAAAACCTTGACAGAACATTATGGAATGAAACATTTCTAGTGTTCCATCCTAGAGGTTTTATTGAAAAGCTCGCAGAATAAATCTACATCATTTTTCTCTCACATTCTTTAACATAATGTTTTTTTGTTCAAAATACATGTGCTCTTATCATGAATAATCATTTATTCCTTTATGATTTTTTTTGGTAGGAATTGATGGCTTACTCTGAGAACAGCTGAATCTCCTCTCAAGTCCTACTCCTGGTGTACGTGAGAACAGATGACATATTAAACTGTTTCCATTCTATGGGGTTTAAGTCACTAATATGTTGGATGGTCAGGTGTAAGAATTACCACATTAGACCTTTGAAGTTCTCTCTAAGGACCTTGTTAGAAACCATGTATTTTCACAATGTCCGTGGATGCTTTATAAGAACAGCTGCTAAAAGGTGACCAATACAAAAGCTCATCCTGAACACTGGGAAAGAGCTCTAGAATCCCAATAAAAGGCATGTGTTGAGTTCCAGCTCGCATCTTACCTGCTGTGTGAACTTGGATCAGCCAACTGACTTCTCTGAGCCTCAGTTACCTAATTTGTTAAATGGAACAAATCACAAAGTTATGGGGATTAAATGATATATTAAAAAAAAAAAATACTCCATTGATGTAAAGTGATAGGGGCTGAGCTATGGACAGACTTCCAACTTCCAGAACCATGAGAACATAGGCCTCTGTTAAAACACAAAGCCTGTGGTCTCTTACCATGGTCACCCAAAAAGAAAGAGTGTGTCCTGTGGGTGGTGATCTCCTCTCTATTTTAGCTAAAAGATCAGGAAAGTCGGTGTACTTAGTAGTAGCAGGAAAGTAGGTGAAATGTCATGTAAAGGAGGAATCCTGGCCTAGAATGACAGCTGGAACTTCTAATCTTGCCTCAGGCCTTGCCTGTCTGAGTGATCCTGGGAAAGTAATAAAAAATGAAAGCTTTTGGGTTCTTAGTTTCCTAATTTCTAAAATGAAGACATTTTAACAACATATCTTTCAAGGTCTTAGAAGTTGATTCAAGTTCTATGATCTTTTCTGCCTTCATCTGATGAAACAGTGGGACACTTGAGAGCTGTCTGGGAGAATTACGGAGGCTTGCACCGTGTAAGTGAGACTGAACCTCACCTGTCTTGAATAATACCTGCTGTTTACCTGTGAGTAAACATGCTAGTTTCTCTCTGGCATTCTCTCTGGTCACCAAGTTTTCTGGTACCTGGTCTTTGCTTTAAATAGTCTGTAGATAGAAATCATAGATTTTTTTTTAAATTGAAGTATATTTGATTTACAACATTGTGTTAGTTTCTGGTGTACAGCATAGTGGTTCAGTTATACATATATATATACACGTTCTTTTTCATTATGTGTTATTACAAAGTATTGTATATAGTTCCCTGTGCTATATAGTAGGACTTTGTTGTTGTCTTTTTTATATATAGTAGTTTTTATCTGCTAATCCCAAACTCCTAATTTATTCTCCCTTCCCCTTTGGTAACCATAAATTTGTTTTCCATGTCTATGAATCTGTTTCTGTTTTGTAAATAAGTTAATTTTTTTCATTTTTTTAGATTTCACATATAAGTGATATCATATGACACTTGCCCTTCTCTGTTACATTTACTTCACTTAGGATGGCAATCTCCAGGTCCATCCATGTTGCTGTAAATGACATTATTTCATTCTTTTTGTGACTGAGTAGTATTCTACCATGTATATATACCACAACTTCTTTATCCAGTCATCTGTTGATGGACATTTATGTTGCCTCCATGTCTTGGCTATTGTAAATAGTGCTGCTATGAACATTGTGGTGCATGTATCTTTTTGAATTAGAGTTCCCTCCAGATATATGCCCAGGAGTGGGATGGCTTGATTGTATGGTAAGTTTGTTTTTAGTTTTTAAGGAGTCTCCTTACTGTTTTCCATAATGGCTGCACTAAATTACATTCCTAGCAACAGTATAGGAGGGTCTCCTTCTCTCCACAGCCTCTCCAGCATTTCTCCTTTGTGGGCTTTTAAATAAGAGTCATTCTGAACAGTGTGAAGTGATACCTCATTGTAGTTTTCATTTGCAATAATGATACATTGTTTAATTCAATAGACAGAAGCTGTGGTGGGGTTCCTAATCCAGGTAAATGTATGTTAAACCTTACTTTATACCTTGAGAAAGTGTTTCACTTATTTTGAGCCTGGCCTCATCACAGTGATTTTAAATACACACACACACACACACACACACACACACACACACACACACACACACACACACACACACACACACACAGACATTAAATGGTGGCCCCTCTAAAGCTCTATCACCTGGAACCTGTGAATATGACCTTAGTTAGGACCATGGTATTTGCTGTAACTCATGAAGGATCTTGCGATCACCCTGAATTTCCCAGGTGGGCCTTGAATCCAATGACAAGTGTCTTTTAACAGGCAGAAGAGGAGAAGCCACAGAAGAGCAGAAGGCTGGTGGAGACAGAGGCAGAGATTTCAGTGGTGCAGCCACAAGCTAAGGAAGGGACGCCTGGACCCACCAGAAGCTGGAAGAGGTGAGAAGGATTCTCCCCTGACACCTTCAGAGGAAGCAGGGCCCTGCTAACACCAATTTCAGACTTCTGGCCTCCAGAACTGTGAGAGAATAAATTTCTGTTGTTTTAAGCCTCCTAGCTAACTCATGGTGAGTTGTTGTGGCAACCCTAGAAACTAATACACATACTCTTTTCTTGTCTATATTTTCATTTTATACCACTTCCCAATAGATCCACTAACTAGATTGAAACGATTTTGCATCTTATGGAAGACAGGCATGTTTCTGGAGTTAAGCTGTGGATGATTCTGACACTGAAGGGTGAGTACTTATCAGCACACGGATATGCTTTTGGTTGAATATTGAGGGGGATCTTTCTGGTGATTAGTGTTGGCTCAGTTTTGAAAGATGGAAGGACAGTGGTAATGTTGAGTAAGATGAGGTTTTTAGTGTGAACAGAATTTTTCAGCCTCAGTCCCGGTGACATTTGGGGCCTGGTAATTCTTTATTGTCAGGGGCTGTTCCGTGCATTGTAGGGGATTTAACAATATCTCTGGACTCCACGCACTAGGTGCCAGTAGTCCTCCCTGCCAAGTCCCCAGCTGTGACAATTGAAATTGTCTCCACACATTGTCAAATATTCCCTGGGGGCAGAATCTTCACACCTCCCCCATTAAGAACTGCTGCTTTGAAAGATGACAGATGTATAGGCTCTGGGATAAGGACAACAGTACAGCAAAAACGGCAGAGGATTTTCAAAGCAGAACCATTTTCTTAACAATCATAAATGACTCTGTATCTTAAAAGTGGATGTGCATGAGAAAACGTCTGCCATTGCTATGATTATCACCCTGACAGTTTTTAATGTGAAAGAGGATCATCCTGTGACAGAAGAGAGATCTTTTCTCAGAATGGAAAATGATATATATGTCTGTTTATATACATATATATTATACACGTACACACATGTATACATAATACACACATTTGTGTACACATATAGGTATGAGTGTATGCATGTGTTTTATACACATATGTAGAGATATGTGTGCATGCATGAGTGCATATGTATGGCATGTATATGTGTGTGCATATGTGCAAATGCTTTGTTAATAAAGAGGCCTACAGGGGTTTCATATTCTTCATTGTCCTGCTCTGGAATTCTGAAGTTACGGAGCATAATGAGTCATTACTAATGATGATGGAGTAAATGAAAAGCCTTTGAGAAAACTCTTCTTTCAGAACAGGTACAGGGCACATTAGTATAAGCAGGTTGAACTGGAACAATAGTGGTGCTAGTGTTTTCCAAAAGCCCTCATGTCTCTCATGGATCTAAGACTCGTCCAACTAATATGAAAGCAGAATTTTGTTCTTTCATTCTGTTCCCTGCAAAGTGCTTGTTCCCTATTTGGAGCATTGTAGTCCTCCCCATGCAGTGCTGTGAGTCACCCAGCTGGGAACCGCTCTGTCTGCTCACACACACAGTTGCCCAATATGTCTCATAAGCCACATATAATTACAGTGAGTGCATCCTTCTAAGGATGCACTTGTGGTGAGCCCGGGTCCTTCTGGAAGAATGTTCACATGTGGAGAAAAATGCTCCTTTGACAGTATCTAAAATCCTCTTTAAGTAGAAAAGTATCTATTTATCTTTACCTTTAAAATACATTTCACAGGATGCAGGCAGAGGCTGAAATGTGCTAAGGGCTGTTTCCTGGCTTGGCAGTTGGACCAAACTGGCTGATCTAATGGTTCTCTGATATCTTGTTAGAATGACACCCCTTCCCAGAGACAACGAGAATCATGAGATAAGCTCTGGAAACAAATTAAGGATTTTGTGAGAAAACTCCTGGGGTCCCAGGGAGCAAGAAAAACTGTAGGGAGTGTCTTTTTAAAATTGATTTTTAAAATTGAGTTTCATGAATCACAAATGTTCCTCAGATTGTCTACAGATGTTACAAATATTCCAGATGGTAACTGAGAAACAGGTAAATTAGCTTGGAAATGAAGGACAACATCAGGCCGGCAGACAACTATGGGGTTTGCTTGGACAGGGTTATCGGGGGCAGTTTGAGAATTCTTTTTCTGCTTACAGCTCATTCTCATGTTTGGAATGACTAGCAGTCTACTGGTGTTGGGAGCAGTGCAGTCCCCTAAGGCTGTAGCCCAGTTTGGAGTCATGTCTCAGGTGCATGTCATCTGGGAAATACCTTTGTGCCTGAAATAATTAGTAAGATGTCCAGTTCTGGTTATAGAACACATTAGCAGGTTTTTTTTTTTAATTGAAGTATAGTTGATTTACAATGTTGTGTTAATTTCTGGTGCACAGCATAGTGATTCAGTTATACATATGTATATATTCTTTTTCATTATAGGTTATTACAAGCTATTGAATATCGTTTTCCTATACTATATGGTAAGACCTTGTTGTTTATCTATTTTATATACAGTATTTTCTGTCTGTTAATCCCAAACTCCTAATGTATCCCTTTCCCCTCTTCCCCCTTTGATAACCATCAGTTGGTTTTCCATGACTGTGAGTCTTAGAGATTATCACGCTAGCAGACTTTTGAAGAGAATGGCACCTGCTCTCAGCCTGCGGTCCCAGGCCACAGGGTGCAGCAGTTTCAGTGCCAGCGTGTCGACCGCTGTGTGGATGTCGCTGGCGTAGGCTGGGTTTTTCCACCATTAACTGGGCAAGAACTTGTTCCTTACACTTTTCCTTGTAGAAGTGCTGGCTTCTGCTCACACAGGCAACTCCAAACCCCAAACTGTAAGTCTCATTTGTGGTTACTGGGATGGGACCTGATGGAAAATTTGACCATAAAGACAAAAAAAGTCATGTGAAAAAAAAAAGTCCTCTGGTACAGAAATCAGGAAAGGATTCAAATAATATATTTGTGTAACCAGCACTTGCTTCCCTAACATTCACAGCAGCCTGCCAGCTACATGAGCCATGTGGTGACAACACCGCCACCACCACTACTTTATGATCTGAATCCCCACAGCAGGGTCACCGGTCTTTCAAGACTAGCCTTTCCCTGCCAGAGTCTGAGGGTCTCCCCTTCTCTCTTTCCCACATTGGATGCTCTCCTGAGGCTGCTCTGCCTCAGCAGTGGGTCTCTGCAGCCTCACCTCAGCTCCAGAAGTGGAGCTCCCCTCGCACCACAGTGTCATAAGTTCTCCTGTCTCTAAAGCAGAAATGACACACTCCTGCCCAGTGGATGCACCGTGTTAGGCCCCTCAAAACTCTCCTGCCACCTCCAAGTTATACAGTAATAACAGTAGCAGTCATATTTATATCTGATATAGAAAATGACTGTTTCTCTTATGGATGAAAGTTATAATATGACCTTACAATAAGATACTGTGTCTTAATATTACAAAAACTGTGCATGGACTCATCTTTAGAGAACTTCATTCTTTTTATCAAACTAACAAAGTCTAAAGTAAAAACATATCTTTATTTTTGGTTTTTTTTAATTGAAGTATAGTCCGTTTACAATGTTATGTTAATTTTTGGTGTACAGCATAGTGATTCAGTTATACGTGTATATATATATATATTTCTTTTTATATTCTTTTTCATTATAGGCTATTGCAAGGTATTGAATATAGTTACCTGTGCTATACACTAGGATCTTGTTGTGTATCTATTTTATATATTATAGTTAGTATCTGCAAATTCTGAACTCCAAATTTATCCTTCCAGATCCCCTTCCCCTTTTGGTAACCATAAATTTGTTTTCTGTGTCTGTGAATCTATTTCTGTTTTGTAAATAAGTTTATTTGTCCCATTTTTTCAGATTCCACGTGTAAGTGATATCATATGGTATTTTTCTTTCTCTTTCTGGCTTGCTTCACTTATTATGATAATCTCTACATCCATCCATGTTGATGCAAATAACAGTATTCCATTCTCTTTTTGGCTGTGTAGTATTCCATTGTATATATATACCATATCTTCTTTCCAGTCATCTATTGATGAACACTTAGGTTGTTTACATGTCTTGGCTATTGTGAAAAGTGCTGCTGTGAACTCTGAGGTGCATGTATTTTTTCTAATTAGAATTCCTTCCAGATATAGAAAACATGTCTTTAGAATACAAACTCCACATGCCTCAATCCCCCAACCAGGAGGCTTTTCTGGAAAATCCAGAACATTTTCTTTCAGGGGGCTAGGTTTGTGTTTGTGTTTTCAGCGTCCTGGAAGCCACTCTTTAAGGGACCTTGTGACTGCTTTCCTAGGAAATGGGTCATTGGACAATAAGGGTGTCCCCACCACCTCTACTCTCAATTGATCCTGCGTCTGCCACGCCAAAATTTGCTTCCAAAGTCACTCTCCATCTACGCTGCATATGCCACTGCTCTCCATTTTGAGAATAAAAGCTGGCAAAGTGTTGCTTCTCTTCCTTTTTTCTTCTTTTCTTTCATACTCTGAAATGGAAATCTCATCCATGGGAGACACAGTGGGGGCACTAAGGGGCTCTAGGGTGAAGCCATGTGGATCTTGAGTGCTGGGGGCTGACTTACTGCTTTGAAAATCTCCATGTTGCATTATAACCACCTTCCACCTGACTTTCCACTGGATCTCTGAGTCTCAGAGTGGGGAGGAATGTGTCACCTTGTGGTTGTGGGGCTAAATCGTTTATTCTCATAAAACATTGAGCACAGTCCATGTTTGACAGACAGCGTGCCACTGCACCTCACCATCATCATCTCCATGAGAGAGCTGAATTAGCTTTTTGTGCCAAGATGGATAAAGGGCTTTTAAAAGTGGCTGGGGTGGGAAGAGGGGGACCAAGGCAGGAAGCTGCCTCTCTCCCACCCCAGCACATCTTCCCTCTGCTTCTCAGTCTTCCTTGAACTGGAAGGTCTTCCTGAACTTGTCTGTCAGGGGCTATAGTAATGGTGGTAGAGCAGAGTCAATCAGAGGAGAGCAGTTTGTTATTTACATTTGGAACTGACAGATCCCATGAGATCCCAGAACCGTGCATTGGAGCTGCTTTCATTTTTTTTTTTTTTTTCTTATTTCTAGGGATACGTGACCTTCAAAATGGAAATCTGAGGAGTTAAAAAAAAAGTCATCAAATCACTTTATAAAGACTTCTTTTTTCCTTCTAATTTCTTTTATCTCATACAAGTCTACATGGAAATTCGCAAAGCTTTAAAATATGCCTAAAATCCCAACAAGAATCATGTCCACTTGTCTTCTGTCTTACCCACTGCAGAATGGCTCTCTAGGGTTGGCAGTTCTCACAGTAAACTTTTCAGTTTGGGGTCTCCACAGCTATTTTTGAGTACAATTTTAATTTTTTCTCTGGATGTGATTATAATTGAGGTAGAACTATTCAAAAGACTTAGAGTCTTAATTAGTTGATTTTCTTAAAATATCAGGTGAATTTTTGAGGAATAATTATAAAAATTAGTGGAAATTTGAGTGGTGGTCAGCTAACGTGCATGCGCTCAGCATGGCACCTCACCTCAACCTGGTCTCACTGGGGAATGACCCTCACAGCACTTTTAAAATTAACATTCTCATTCCTTCCATTGGATAAATGGTTAACTTTAGGAGAAAAGGAATCAGATAGCATTTACTACTAGGTACTTTATATGTTCTGCCAGGGAACTTTATGTTTTAAATATTTTAACTTGGTAGACTAAGGAAGAGGAGAATGGGACAGAAAATGTCAAATATGCACCTTGTACTTTGTGCATGTGAGGAGTCACCTTGCTGTACTAGGAACCCTGCACCCCTCCCTCTCCCCCTCAAAAACCCCAATGGCCAGAATGAATCAGGGGTCATTTTTATCTCATGCAAAGGCAGAATGGAGATAGGTAGTTTGGGACTGGCATGGTGACTTCATGATCCATCAAGGATTTGGGCTTTGCCTTTGCCATCCTCGAGGAATGTGTCTCTTGTCCTCATGCTCCCAAGATGACATCTGAGTCCAAGCCAACTTGTACACATATCAGGGAGAAGAAGGGAAAGGGGAAAGGACAAAAAAAAAAAGTCCCACTTGCATAAGTAGCCGTTAAAGAGTTTTCAAAGCCCTGTCCAGTCCCTTTGCTTATACATCACTGTCTATAGTTGGTGACCACCCCTTGCTATAAAGGAGGCTGGAAAACACAGTCGTTTATTTAGTTCTTTGTAACTGAGCACTTGCAACCCTGGAAAAAATTGGGTTCTGCTGGACAAGGAGAGAATGAGTTGACTCTTGGAGAGACATTGGCAGCTCTGCACTCTTCTTATCATACAGTGTATAAACATCCCAGTTATAGAAACACTTTATCAACTACAGTCAACTCCTGAATCTTGACCAGGACTTTTCTGTTTGTCTTCTGTCTCTCCCCACTGAGGAACATGGCTCTATGGGGTTGGGAGCTTTCACAGAGGACCCTTCAGCTTTGTACATCCACAACCTGTTCTGAAGCATTTCCCATTGTTAGAGCCATTTATATTTAAACCCATTTCTACTGGTAGAAAAACCCATCTAACAACCCTGAGCATTAAACACCTTAAAAGTACTCATATGGTTTACTCTTTAGCTTACAACGTGATTTACACCATCCTCCCAAAGAGGCAGTCAACTGAACATAGCCACCTTTCCCCCCCAGCCTCACCCCTACCCTGACCTTTAGGTAGAAACAGCATCAGCCTCTCAACCACTGCAGGGCTTGCTTTGAAGTCACAATTTGCTAAGCTGTCCTGGTAGAAGCAGCAACAGTTAAGTCTGTCTTTTTAACTGGAATATTTGTCTGTGAATTTCTAAGTTAATGCATTTTGACACTAACCAGGTTTTTTGATCTTGATTTTCTTCACGTCCAATTTGTGTTCTTAGCACCTCAGAACTTCCCTGAAATAGCCTTCCACCTAAATGATGCTACCTTTTCATGTAAAACCTGGGCTGTCATCTTTACTACCCTATTGCCTGAAGAAAAAGTACCTTAAAGTGTTCTTCCTGCCACATCAGCTATAAGGTAAATCACTCCTTTACTCTTACCATTGCTGAATTATCTGCCTGTGGCAAGAGATCACAGAGAAACTACTAACAGGGGTCTAACCACACTGCCTGCAGTCTCACGGCTCTGGCAAGAAACTCTACAATCCCTTCCAGACCTCTCCCCATTCACGGCGCTCTCTTCTTTAGCAAGTTCCCTCTAGTGATGCTTGCATCCTGAATGTCTCCCTTCTCTCTGCACCCGTAACTACATCACTAGCTCTGCACCCCTTCACCCGTATCAGGACAGTGAAATTATCTTAAATAATGAAGTAAAAGAGAAATGATGAGCAGAGTGTGAGAAGGACTTTCCAAAGAAAACCCTGGAATGTTTCTGATGTATTTTAGCCATGTACACCTTTTTTTTTTTTTAAGCTCTTGTATCTATGAATTTGTGGTAGTTCCCCAAATTATATCTTTTCTTACCAAGTAAATTTAAAGTTAATTAGATTGCCTCAGATTTGATGGAGGACCGAGCTCTGAAATGTGATTGTTTAAGTGAAGCATAGATTAGCAAAATGATTTCCTTTTCTCTATGCATGGAAAAGATTATGCCACATTTAGTGAGGACATACTGGAATTCTTGACTGCAGTTAAATCATGTTAGTATTTTCCTTTGGGTAGAGGCAGAGTGGTTGAGTCTGGTGAATGATTTCATATAGGTGAAAACTTGGCGAGGAGCTTTATAACCTCAGACTGTGAATCTGAGCTGAGCCATAATTTCCACACATCCCTCTGCATCTCTTAGAATACATATGGGGACTAAGTTTTAAAGAGGTAGTGGAATTATTTCCATTTACTCAAGAACTGAACAGAGCTATTAGGAAGAAATCTTCAAGTCTTCTGCAGGATGAAAATAATTCTTCCACTGCTGCAAGACAGTGATGGAAGTTTTTTAAGCCAAGAGGAAGGCAGCTGAAAAGGACAAGAAAAATCATTACGAGTGTTTTCCACTCCTTCAAGTCATTAAAATTGGCTAAAACTATTGAGAGTGATTTTTCATTGAAATGGCTTCTCCTACTGTAACCTGTCAAAATAATGTTTCCCTTTCTTTCTTGATTTTTAAGTGTTACACTGAAGCAAGGTAAGCTTATTCAGAATCGCGACAGTGCCGACGTTTCTAGAAGCATTCATGCTCTTGGGTGTTCCTTTCTTTCTTAATGAGCATAGGGTTTTTTATTTTTTTCAAGACAAATTTTTAGAGCAGTTTTAAGTTTACAATAAAATTGAGAGGGAGGTACAGAGATTAGAGTTTGGACACCCACACATATGAATAGCCTCCTCGTTATCAGCATCACTCACCAGTATGGTCCATTTTTTACTAATGATGAGGCTACACTGACACATCACAATCATCCAAGTCCACAGTTCACCTAAAGTCTCACTCTTGGTGTCATATATTCAGTGGATTTAGACAAATGTGCACGATTGGTTCTTAGTAGTGATAATACTGAGTCAACAAGAAAGTATACTTTTTATTTGACAATTATTAGCAAATTTCTCTCCAAAAAGGCTGCCCCAATTTTGACTCCCCACTAAAGGTGTCTGAGAGTGCTCAATACTCCAAGCCCTGACCAGAGCTGGATATTTTAAAAGTTTTAATTTGGCGGCCCTCTGAGAGGTAATATCATCTATTATATTGTCAAATCATTAGTACAGGATTTAAACCTAAAAGTCCCAGGCAGTTTCCAGGAGCCTCATTCATGAAGTGCTATCTATATTTGAATAACATGACCTACCTTCTTCCTTCAGTTGGCCTGCCATTCTTTTCACTGTTTAATTGCCAGGTGAAAATACCCTCCTCCTCCTCCCCTCCACGTCCCTCCAGGCTTTTGTGGAGTCCTGTTTCTTAGCCCAAAGTTGAACAAACAATGGATGAGCTTGTCATCACAGTCCCTTATTGACAGAGAAACTTCTCTAGGCTAGTCCTGTCTCAAATCAGCAGACTGTGATGCTCAAATTGGAGTGTGTATAAAAGCCAGAGCATTGTGAAAAAGATTTGTGGGGTCTCCTCAGTAGGGTCTCATCCTGTAGATCTAAGATGGAGCCTTTAGGCTGTAATGAGGCTTTGGGAGGGGCAGCTAAAAAGCCAAAAACTGATGGCAGTTAAGAAAGGATTTTATTCACCTGGTGATCACTCAGTCA
This sequence comes from Camelus dromedarius, assembly GCF_036321535.1. Taxonomy (NCBI): domain Eukaryota; kingdom Metazoa; phylum Chordata; class Mammalia; order Artiodactyla; family Camelidae; genus Camelus; species Camelus dromedarius. The sequence goes on along the minus strand of NC_087470.1, from coordinate 8,550,679 downwards.
CCTGTAAACAACTCCACTGAAGCTCCTTGGTGTGGCCACATCACATGCCCTTCCAACTGCTCTCTGCACTTCATACCATCTGGACCCCTGTAACCTCAATGGAATTGGCAGAACTGTCAGGGACAGCACCGTAACTGCAGTATGTAATTGTGGCTTGGGAAGGGAAGGAGGGAAAGGGGGCATCCAGAAGTTGCTCTTGTTTGTCTCGGAGTTTTTCAGCTCTCTCATCAAGTTTGTAGATGTTGCTATTAATTGGTTCAGCTGGCCTGGCTCTGCTGGCTTCTGATTCCTTTTGCTGGCTTGATCTGCACTTAGCAAGTTCCCAGCTCATGCATGTAGTCAATACATGTTTATTGAAGGTTCATATGTGCCTGCAGCAGACGTCTTTGGAGAGTCTGACTCTGGGCGGGCATTTGGGTCCTAGGGGTATGAAGGCAACCAAGGTGGACCTGGTCCTTGCCCCAGGAGGGTTCACATTCTAATTGTCAAGTCCTCTGCAAACTGTAGTTCTATCAAGTGCTACAAAGAAGAACATACAAGCTATTGTGGGAATGAGTAGTCTAACTGGGGGATCAAACTCAGAAAAGTGTTCCTTTGGAGCATTCAAGACCAAAGAGAAATAAAGGGATGAATCTTTAAGTCAATATTATCATCTGTTTTGGAGTACTTTAAGACATTCTAATGGAGAGCTTTCCAGGACTGACGGGTTTGTCTTCTAGAGTAGATGTATAATGTATAGGGCTTCTTACTCTGGCTCCCTGGTTCATTCTTAAAGACAAGTAGGTGTCTTTTGCCCCTTTTTGCCCAATATCCAGGCATGTGCTAAGTTCCCTGTGATCTTTCAAATATCAGAGCTAATTTTAGGCCCCAGATGTGGCTTCCAGCCAGAGCGGTCATGTGACCATCTCCTGATGTGCTCCTGGAAGCACAATGACTACTCTCTAGAATGATGATCAGACTTCTCTGAGCAGTGTGCTTTGTAGACAGATGACCCCATGGATGGATGAATGGTGAACAGCTTGAACATCCTTATGCAGTTGTTTTTCAGATATCTCTTCATCACCATATATAGGGACATCTGCCATTGGGATTCTGTGAAATAAATTAACTTATTATGATTTGATCAGTCTGCACAGATGACCTGGATACTCTGGTTTTCTTTGCTCCTACTATGCAAATGAGTAGTTACTAATACCTATTAAAGTAATCCAATAAAAGTATGTGCTGTGGACACAGTGACATAATTAAGAATGCTCTCTGATCCACAGGGAGAAAGCTTTTAATGTGCTTATCACTGGTACCATTGTAAGCATGTGAGTCCAGAAGTGGTTGTGGTGTTGCAGAGTGAAACCTCTCTGAGCTAATTTCATATAGAATGTGAAACTCCAGCAGTACTCAAATTTGAGAATGCATAAATATTAGAGTGTCTGTAAGGGATTGATGCCCTCTGGCATCATAAGATGAAATATTAAGAAGCAATGGTTTGTGCTTATCAAAATCTGTTAATACCCGTTTGCTCTTCTGGAGAGCGGCCTCGGACTGCCTTAGAATTCCTGAAGTGACTCAGCGATTGTCCAGGTCAACTCGACATAACTGATTAAAGACCTAAACTGTTCCAGGGACACTGTGCTGGATGCTGGGAGGTGATAAGAATGAACAAATTAAGGTTTCCACCCTCAATATTTCATTAACCCCAGGGAATTTGTGGTAAAGAAATCATAGTGCAGTTGACCAATATCAAGACAGTTTACTGTAATACCCCTTGTGACATAGGACAAGGTGGAGTAGGTGTGGCTAGTGACCAGGGGGTGAATAACACAGTAATGCCAGCCTTGATGGAGTGACCAGAGAGCATCTCATTTTCACATCTTTCCTAAAATTTTCACATCTAATATAACAGAGCAGTTCCAAAATAAATGAAATCCCTCTGGAAATTATTTTATTGGTCTACTGTTCACTTTTTAACATTTAGTGCAGTTGTTGCCTCTCTTGTGTGGCCACCCTGACTGCCCTCTCACTTTGATTCACACTGTGCCCTCTATCTTCCCACAGCTGAGGCAGCTCAAACCACAAAGAACACTGCCTTCTGAGAATCAGAACTTTGGAGTATTAGAGAATAACTAAAACAATCAACTAAAAAAAAAAAATTCTCTACATAGCCCATTTGGATCCAGTCAGCTATTGCACTCATTCCCTTAAAAACAGGAATGTACTTTTTGCACCAGGGAAAGGTGGGTGGGGGAGGGGAGTAGGAAGCAGGCATCTTGGTCTTAAACAGGCTGTCCTGGCAGGAGTTCTACCACTGGAGGTTGCTGACACCGAGTCAGTCTGCACTGAAGCCCCATGCTGAAGTGGAATTAGGGTGACTTCTTGCAGGGAAGGAGACAGAGCAGCCTGAACTTGTACTCCTACAAGTGTCCAAACCATTGCTCCAGCTGAACCGTAGCTCTTGACCAACTTATCCCAGGAGGCTGTCGACGGTACTCCTGCAGATGCCCAAACACAGCCATGTCCGGAAGGGAGGAAGGCAGGAGGGGCGATTGAGCTCCTCCGCTGAGAAGTTGATGGAGTTAGGATGTTGGGATGGACAAAGATGGAAGGTTGTTCCAAGTGCTTTTTTGGTGCACTTGGAGAGTTAATAAATGGTTCTGTGATTTGAGCTGAGCCTGCCTGGGACTTCAAATTCCTACTCCCTACGTTACACAGCCAGCTAGCATTTGGGGGCTTCTCTGCCTAGGAACCATCATGATCATTCAGTGTCAGGTAGTGTGGATGCTTACATTTTCTGGTTTTAATGAATGAGTATCATAGTTTCTCAAGATGACTTTTCCTGTTTTAGAGTCTGCATTTCATAAAGGGAGTTTGATGTAATGTAAAAGGTGTGGGCTTTGGGGTCAAGTGGACTCCAAAGTGGGATTTGTCTTCGAATCCTGGCTAGGACATCTGGTAGTGCTATGACTCTGGGGCAAGTTACTGAAACTCCCTGAGCCTTAGTTTCCTTGTCTATCAGGTTGTGAGGAAAATGCTCACCTTGTAGGATATAGTGATTAGCAGTGATGTATATAAGGCATTTAACATAATATCTGGCCAAGAGTAGGTGCTGAATAAATTACTGATTCATTTATTTCCTTGAATCTGCCAGCAGGGCTTTGGTATAATCCTCTATATTCATGGTCAGGGCTCAGCTGTCTAAAATGAGTTATGTATGTGGCAAAGAGTACCTTTCTCTTCTTTCCATGATCCTCTGGGTGAGCCTGGGCAGAATGGATTTCAGAAGTTGCTCTCTTTAGAATCTCCCAAACAGGGCTGCAATTGGTTGCCTTAGAGGTAGACAATCACTCTAAGGTTGTGGTCCTACCTGTGAAATGTCAGTCTCCAAACTGTGCCTGAGGATGGTGAAAAGACTTCCTTCCATAACTGTGCAAGCTGGTCAGATGTCTTGGTACCAGATGAAGCAGGGTTTTATGGGAGCTCACTACTGTACATGTTTTGGCTGTAGAGATGGGAACTCTAGATATTTTTGTTCAGGATTTTCTATTTTGTTTTTGGAAAAACAGGCAGAAAAGTTATTGGGGTTTGACTGGCAGCAAGTATTAGCACACTGCTTGTTTACCCCTGAGATGCTATTTCCTGTGCGAGATGGCCCCAATTCCGGAGTAAAGGGCGCACCCAATTGCCTGCAAACTATACTTGATGCTGAACTCATACTGGCTGCTTGATTCCTTTCTTCATCTTATCACCTCAGTATGGATTGATTACAAAGGGGCCAGATGCTGCAGGGGAGGCAGAGGTGACCACAGGCTCCTCACTCTGTACCCAGCTTCTGTGGGAGGGCACAAGGGGCATACACCACAAGTGTGGAAATAACTACTCTACAAATTACTTGATGAGAAATGTCTTAGGAGGTATAACAACCAAGTGCCATGGAGATTCCAAGGAAGGCAATGCTAAATCCAGGGGTGGAGAGTTGGGACATTTTTGGAGAGGAAAACTCCTTCCTTGTGGTTAGAAGATCACGTGTTGGGTAGCAGTAAACCAGGTAATAGGCAAGTAGGTCCTAAATAAAACCATACTCTGTTATTGAAAAAGCAGCATTGGACTAATATGACTCTCAATGACTTTAACATATAAGAACAGAAAAGGGAACCACTAGTGAACTAGGGCTCCCCAAGACACACACTGCAGACTCTTCCAGGAGACAAAAATGGGATTTCTTTTTAGTGCAAGAGATTACAGCTTATTTATTGAAGCTTAAATACATAAATCTAAATAGACCGAGTGCACAGATTTCTGAAGGCCAGTATCTCTCTGGAGGGTAAGTGAATGTTTTTCTAGAAATGTTACCAGTGTTAACAGTGTCAAGGATCCATAAATCCACCATTCTGTGTTTAGTTCATAACACCTTCAATCCTAAAATAAAGCAAGCCTGGTTTTATGACATAGTGATAGGGTCTTAACAGGCTTAAAATAAACAAAAAACTTTTTTTTTCTTTCTCAAAACATTGGTGGCAGAAACATGGAGAGATATACCAAATTAAAGGGGGACCTACGTCCCCCTTTTATCTCAGTTTTATTGTGGGCCTGGAGTGGCCTTTGTATTTCTCCTCAGGGCTTTGAGTTCTTCTGGCAGGGCTGGAATTTTATACTTGAAGATTTTTCCATCTGGCTTTGGCCCTTCAAGTAAATATTGTATAAGCTTTTCATTTTAAATCATGCTGAGTTTGAAGGGAGTCAAAGCAGATGTGAAGTTCCTGTCTCCACCAGGAGCCTCCCCCGCAAGCAATCTCAGCTGCTCCTGGTCTTTATCTGCAGGGATGAAGACAGACAAAAAAGGGATTTTGTGGCTGTGCCATTCAGTGCCTTTTCATGCTGCCCCAGTTACTCACCGTCCACCAGGAACACCCCCCAAAGGTTCAGTGCTTAATGCACCTTTCAGCATAAACCCTGAACGGCCCCAGCTCCACGCCTCCCTGCTTTCTCCTCTCTCCTGTGCTGTCTTTGTGCTCTGTCTCCTCCCCACTCCTCCCCACCATCCTCTCTGAAACCTGAGTTGTTCCTCACTTGCTGCCTGGGACGCCCTTTACCCCACTCCCCACGGTAACTTTCCAATTGTCTTCCATTCCACAGCCCCATTAAACACCCCTTTTCTCTCTTGTATCCACAATCTTTCCCTCCCCACTGGCTTATCTTTTCCTTCTGCTCATAAACATCTTGTTTTTTTCATGTCTTAACAAACAAAGATTAAAAACAAAGAAACAGCGACAATGAAAAACCTTCCTAGACACGTAATGGTCATTTCTGATTTCTTTGATATCCAGACTTCTGATGAGATGAGGCTGTATTTCTAAGCTGTTACTTATTCCACTAAATGTTGCTTTCCTCTCCGAGCTCTTCAGACAACTGCTCTCCCGAAGGTTTCCCGAGGCTCCCCGAGATCAGATGCATTGCAGTCTCTCCACGCCCATGTGAGCTGACTTTGTACAAACCCTGATATTGTCAACCCTTCCTCCAGACCCCTCATCCTCCATCCTTTAGATCTTCTCTGCTGCTGGCTCCTCGTCTCCCATCTGTTCCTCAGAGGCATGTGTTTCCCAGGGTTCTGTGCTGATCTCCTGTTTGCCAGGCTACGTTTTCCCCCGACTTGTCTCATTTAGGCCCAAATCTTTGGCTGTTGTGTCGACATGGATGACTCCTAAATCTGGCTTTCTAACCCCAATTTCTCTCCTAATTACAAAGTCTCTTCTGAGACTGTTGAAAAAATCTGTGGATATGCATCCAGGCTTTTTAAACTCAAAGCACGTACGTCCAGTTCATCTCCAGTTTATTTTCCCATCTAACCCTGCCTCTCCCCCGGCAGCCATCATCTTTGGTAGTAGTGTCCATCTCAAAGCCAGGCAGGCTGGGCCCCTTTGACCTGGTTGACATGTTCTCCACCTTCACTGTTGTCATCTGGTCAATCCAAAGTACCTGCTGTCCAGTGGCGGTGGGGTGAGAGAGTTCTGTGCCATTAAAGGGGGCTGGGGTCTGAGGAATATATTTTGGACATCAGACTGTATGTTTTCCCAGAGAAATGTGCAATGAGCAGAGATTGCGGGCACCACGATCCACAGAGGGGCCGTGGGAAAGGGACTCAGGTCAGGTTTGGGAGGTGCCTGGAAGACAGTGATTCTCTGATGCCCTCACACAGACTTCTAGAACAGTCTCAGAAAGGCTCCATCCCCTTTCTTATCATGGTCATTCATTCACCTGCTTGTGCTTTACTTAGGATGACCTGTAATTCTATTAGAAATCTATTTGGCCCTGAGAAGTGACTTTGCATTTTCATTGGTAAGTAATTTTTTTAATTAAAATTCTCTAGTACAGGCTACTTTCAAGCTGTGTTCAGTGCAGTGTTCTTTCAGTGAATGGAGGTGATTCCCATTCTGTAATGTGTGCCCTTCAGTGTTTAATGAAGCTTGTAATAAAAGATGTTTCTAATGTCAGCAACAAAAAGTCCTCAAGTGCTAGAGAAGCTATAATTTTTCTGCCTTGTGATATATTGAAAAGCATCCAAACATCTGCAGGTTAGTGGTCTTCAGGGTATGTTAGAAGGAAATGCAAAAGATTGTGGTGATTTTGAGTTCATTTGGGGAGTCTTTAGCTGTTGGTGATTTAAAAAATAGACCAAAGAAACAAATGAAATGCTCGAAAGATTATTTTATCCTCAAACTCTTTGAACATCCTAGGTACTAGTTTTCTCATGAGATTTTAAAAGTCTGGTAAGATTTAAAATTTTACAAGGGTACAAATTTGAATTAGATATATGATTGAAAAGTTTTAACTTAAAAACACTAAAAATCTTTGTTTCTATGATTTACAAAATTCAAATTGATTTATATAATAATTCCTTTTCAGTTTTGTCTTAGTAGAACAACAATGTTTTTCAAACTAAAGGAATTAAATATAGGATGTTGGGAGGTCATAGGATGAATTAAGAGTGGGGGTAAAATTCAAAATTCTATGACTAATTGAATCAAATCAATGACTACTCTAAATATGGATCATAATTTTATATCTCTATATAAATTTGGATGAGAATTTTAAAATAACTAAAACATGTACCATATATAAAATCTGAATGGCAAATTCTTTATAAGAACAAATTCAAGTTTTTGTGTTCATGATGGCATGTGGCTAGAAGCTTGGGCTCTGGGACCATACTGCTAGAATTCAAATCCTAGATCTGCTGCTCACTAGCTGTGTGGCCTTTGCAAGTTTCTGAACTTCTCAGCCTTAGTTTACTTATCTTTAAAACAGGGATAATCATAATAGTTATCATCTTTTGAGCATTTAATATCTATCAGCACTATTTCAAACATTTTACATATATTATAGCAATTAATTTTCATTAATATTCCTATTTTGTTGATGAAAGACACAAAAACACAGAGAGGTTAAGTAACTTGCTTAAGGTCATGCAGCTAGTTAAGGGTGTAACCAGCACCAGCCCTATCTCACTCCAGTATCCATGCTATGATCTTAACTGCTTAACTACTAGGCTAAACTCTTATAACATACATCTTAGAGAATCTGCCTGTTGGATTTATTATTATAATTAAATAGAATGTCCATATAAATGGAATTGTCTCATTAAATTAGATGAGAACCTTTGTGTTCAGTTAATGTTAGCAGATGAATTATTATTATTATCATCACCATTAACATTAATTGGCTTTTCACTTGGTTGCTGAGATACATTTACCATAAATGGACTCCCAGTTGTCTTTCACATTAACTATCATCATAAGATCTATTCAAAAGTATGCAGCTGTTTCTAAAATAAAAATTTCTGGCATTTCCAACCACAGTGTTTTGCAGTAACAGGTATTTTATATAGTTTCTAAGCTGTGTCAGCAGAAAGCTGTTCTGGTCAATTTTTTAACATTTGATATCTAGCACATTTGTTTTTCCATCTTGCAAGGTCCAAAAATGTATTAGGAATGACCAGATCTTAAGAAGCTATGAATTCAGTTTTAAAAATTAATTTGAAGTAGTGTTGATAATAAAAATGTGCATAAATGTAATAGTGTCTAAAAGTCTTGTGTCCACCGTAAAGACTGACACATTGAAATTTTTATATCAATGATGAATCCTTCTTCAGCAACAGCAGTGTGCCATTTAATACATCAGGAACATGAAACTCTTCAGGGGGTGAGTGTTCTGATACTTTATGTTGCCTCCTCTGCATGTCTTTTTCACATTAGCCCCATGCTGCATAGCAGCCTCCTCTTCAACATGTCTTAAGGGCCTCAGTTGCTTAAAGCAAGATCTCCATTCTCATAAACTTGATTTTGCCTTATCACATGCCTTACTAAGATCTTTGCTTGTGAGATTTTGGTAGACTGAGCTTCCCTGTAATACGAAAAACAGCTTTCAAGTTTGGCTGTTTTCCTGTTTCCAGATCCACAGCTCCATTCTGAAATATCAGTTTCTTCCTTAGAAAAGCTTTTATTTTTCTTCTTTACAGATGACTTTCTCTTTTCCACCATCACCACACCTGTGTCATATTGTCCTATAAATGCATATTGAATGCAAATGTATTTTTCTCTTTGAGGGATATAAAGTAACATGTATTCAGAAATATGAATCCATTTCTACAGAGTATATGCAATCAATCATTTCTTGAATGAATGAAACTTTGGTACTTTCAAATAGGTTCTTAATAATTTTAGATATTGATAAATTAGTATGCCATTAACTTGTATGTATATGGCTCCCTTATGTAACAAGGATGTGTTTTAGAATAGTTTTTCCCCAAAAGATTTTAAATGCAATTAGAGAATGAAGTAGGTATGGGTGGATAAATAAATAGCTTAGAATAGTTGGCTACTATGAATAAAAATCAGAAGTGAATTCTACAACTGATAAGTATGTTTCCTAATAACTGTTAGTTCTAAGGACTTAAGAATTTGCCTTCCAAAGATGAACCAGCTGTTTCTCACCTCAGTGAGCAACTAGGAGCATATGGTGAAACTTAATAACTTTAGTATATAGCACCTTTCACTCAGGCATCTCCAAAGACTTAATAGACACTAAGCTCCTGCTAGACACCAACTCAATGGCACTTTTCAGAAAACAAGCCATTCTCTCAACCAACTAAAACTGAAGTAAGATTTTGGTGGTGATAGGTCTGCCACGGTAGTCTTGGCAATTCTTCATTAGCTATTGTCTGGGGTGGAAGGGGGGTGGGAATGAGCTAAATGCTGCACAAACAGGATCTGGAGGACTGATAAAATGTCCCTCAATATTAGGGGCCTTTATATCCCATACTCGGTTCACTATTGGAAAACCTAAATCCTCTGTCTACACCTGGGCTTAAAAAATCAAGTCATAACACCACACTCCAAATTCCACCTTAGTTTCCCACTTAAACATAATTAGAGCTTTTTCTGTTTTGTTTTGTTTTTTTCCTTAACTGGCTAAACAGTGCTGCTCCCTACTATTGAAACCCTCTTTCTCCCTATTCCTGTTTCCAAGCTATTGTTTAACCACTATTGCTCATTTTCCTCTTGGGAAGTCTACACTGTGCAATTATTCCACACTTTTTCCATCCTTCTCAGCTACCAAAGACTAAATAGTGCCCATTTCTCAAGGACTTCAGCACCTTCCTTCATTTAATAAATATTTATTGTAGGCCTACCATAACAGGGCCAGAGAAAAGCTGGTAATTTTGTTCCCTGCTCTGTTGAAGTGTAGATTGGCAGGCTTGATTGTTCACTCATCCATATCTGTGTTTCTCATGGATTCAGCTGCATATAATTTTCACATGCTCATCCAAGCTATGCACGTGCAAGTGTTCCATGTATCATTAAAAAAATGAATTTAATTTATAAATGTTGACAGGTCTTGACTGTTAATAAGAATTGCTTTGGATTTTTGAGTCTGTAACAGGGGCACACATTTGAGAATCTGGTTTTACCTTCTGAAAAGCTATATTAGGTGTTGGCAGCCTTAAGTGAGTAGGCCGTGGGGCCCAGGCCGAAGTTCACAATAGCTTGCACCTGGTAAGAGGTAAATATATGCATGCGCTAGTAGCATGAGTCAGCATTATGAATAATATGCATGCGCCAGTACATGAGTCAGCGTTATGAACACTACGCATGTGCCACTAGCATTATAAAAGGATAAGTGCGTGCCCCTGAGGCATGCATGCCACCTGCTTGTACTGCAATAAAGTACTGTTTTGCTCCATGTTGGCTCCTTGTGCCTTCTTCCAGTTGGGCAGCTCACCTCCTCGAATCCCTCTTCAGCCCCCCTCGGCTGATATTAGGTTAATGATATGTTGCTCTGTCAGTCTTTGGAATTTTGAAGGACAGTGTTTCAAAACAGATTGTTAATCATGTTTTCAATAATGTATAGAAATAAACTAGATGTATGACTACTTTATTAACTACAAAGATCTTCCAGGGTTTTGTGTGCATTTGTGTGTGTGTCACTGAAAGCATGTCAGTGTTTTCCTGCAAACATCAAGGGCTGTCAAGGAAAATCTCAGGGCTCAAGAACACGTGCAGGGCACCTGACCTAGCCTGAGCATCAGCCCTGGTCCCTGCAGGAGGGAGACTCTAATGGAGATTGGATGGATCTAGATTAGCAGGTCAGATGCAAGCAAAAGTGTTTCTGCCAGAGGGAGCAGCACGTCAAAGGGACAGAGGTTGTACTGCAAGAAAGTCACTGAGAAGTGGCTTCAGAGACCAAGGTGGATGGTTTGAGATGAGTCTGAAGAGGTGGGCAGGAGTAGGGTCATCAGGCCTTTAGAGCCACCTTAAGAATTTTGGCCTTTATCATATTGGGTCACCATTTTCCACTCTCTACCATCTCCCACCATTACTCGTCAGGACCTCAATCTCCCTTTTGTTGATTGTTCTCAATCACTGGCCTCATGATTCCTCAGCATCTCTCACTATTCCTTCACAGCTGGTGTAGATATAGCAGATAGCACAAAAATTGTTAACGTCAGTGCTGGGTGGAGAGTACTAAGGAAGGGACCAACAAGGAAAGGCTCACAGAAAAGGTGATGTTTGATTATCAGCATTTCTACAGGTAGACATGGGCATTAAAAATCACACCCGGATGCTGCTGTCATTCTGTGCAGAGTTAGCATTCAGAGGCTTTAATGCAGGGTGAGGGTGTGATCAGTTTGATCTCTTAGGAAGATACCTCTTAGAGGTAATTTGGAGAAAGGACAGAGCAGGCAGGGACCAGAGACAGCTTCCAGTTAGGAATAGGTCTTGATAGTTTAAGTCAGACATAAGGAGGATGCAAAACTCAGGAACTAGGTTGGCAAAAAGAGTGCTAGATGAAAGAGATTTTCAAAGAGAAACATCTATAGGATTTGAGGACCAAGGAAAGCCAAGAGTGACTTACAAGAGTTCTTTCTTTTGGCTAAGAATATGAATAATGAAGGCAATATAAGAAGTGGTGATGACAGAGGGTAGGATATATTTGGTGGTGAAAAAGGATAACTGAATGGGGGTGAGGAGGAAGAAAGAATGGGGTGATTTTTGAGATAGGTTGGGTTCAGCATCTGTGATTAATAGGAATTTCAGACTGTCTTTAATTTCCCAACTTCCATCTCCCCTGCTAATACCTCACCAGTGACTCATGCCAGTTAATTCAAGGACTTCGGTTGGCAAGGTTTCCAGATTCATGTTTCTCATTTCAGCCTCTCTTCTGAGATCCAGGTATGCATGTCTAGGTTCCTGGCACACATCTATGCCAGATCCGGTGCTCTCAGGGACCTCAGATTCAACATATTTAATTGGCCCTCCACAGCCCTTTCAAAGACCCCTGTCTCAGTTAAAGTGAGATGATGCTTTGAGGCATTATTTTCAACACCTCCTCTATCATGCCTACATCCAAAATCATTGCCAAGTTCAGACGATTACATGTCTAAGACTTGCTAAATCTTGTTTCCCTTCTTTCCTATTTACACTACCCTTGTCTTAGTTTGCGCCTTCAATATGACTCAGCTGTCCTCTCCACCACCTGTCTCTCCTACTTCTGTTGCATCCTGCACGTGGACACCCAACTCATTCTCTCAAAACTCAGATCATCTAATCATGTTTTTTCTAGGCAAGCAATAACAACACCAACCAACTGACCAAAGTCAACAACAAAACCACACACACACAACTTTGATAATTCTCCTTTGCCTAACAAAATGTCCATTTTATTTTCAAGGAAGATGTGTTCTTCATGCTTTGTTTCCAGCCTACTTTTTCCCATTTCCTTCCAGCAGGCAGTTTCCTGCACCCGGTGCTCCATTCAACGTAATCCACATGCTGTTTTTCTCCCTAATTAAACCGCTCACCTCTGTAACCTATGCAGCACCTGAAACACTGCTCGGAGCATGGCAGGCACTCAACAGGTGCATTTGTATTTGGAACTGAGGTAATGATAACTGTGTCTGAGTGAATGGAGGATTCCTGTCTTTTAGAGGACGGAGCAAAACAGCAGCAAAAAAGGTATAAGATTTACTTCCTTTTAAAGATTCATTAACATTTAAAAATAAGTTTAAAAGGTACTATTATACATGTGTCACTCATCAGAGTGAAGGAATGCTTTTACCCTGAAGCTTGGGTTGAAGTAAAGTAGAGCCCTCAGGTTCTAGGCTTCTTGGTTTATAAATAGTTTTATAGATTTGTGCACTTTGTTTGTAGGGGTGACATGGGCAGCTGATGGAATGTATCACTCTGGAATTTACTGTTTGTTAGTCCATTCTTTTTTTTCTTTTTTAATTGAAGTACAGTCAATAATAATGTGTCAATTTCTTGTGTACAGCACAATGTCCCAGTGATTTTTTTCTTCTTCTCCCCTCTTCCTTCTTCTTCCTTCTCCCTCTCCCTGCCTCTTCTCTCCCTCCTCTCCCCCCCTTCTTTTTCTTCTTCTTCCCACATTATGTAGCAATTCATTCCTCTTCTTTCCTGAGGAAGTTAAAATTGTTAATTAGATTATGCCCAATATGTGCTTTGATCACTTCAGAAATGCCGTAATTACAATTAAATTTTAAATGTCCCCAAATACACAAGGTAATGATACAGATAAGTGGAGTACTAAATCCCCAAGCCCCATTTTAGGACATTTAGCTTCAACATTCCCCCATACTAAACCTTTTAGGAGTACTGTTATAAACAGTGGAATGGTATGCTTTATGTCTTAAACCCTTCTTTCCTTAGTGTCAGGAAAATATGTAACTATAAAAGAAACTAGAAACAATACCCACAAGAAAAGCCATCAGTCTTCTTAAAACTGGAGATTCAGATACTGATCAAGTTGACTATAAGTACTAGATTATGTAGAAAAAATGTTCTGGCTAATTTTCCTAATTTCCATTGAGCAACACCTGTTTAGAATCCAGGAATATTTAGGGGTCTTCATTTCATGGCTGCAAGAGTGATCCAGAAAACAGGGTGATTTGTCTAATACCCCACGGTTACCTGGTGGCTTTGGTGGGGTATCATGTGGGTGAGCAGTAATTTCTAGCTTACAGTTGAGGTGACCATTTCTATGACATTTCGCGGAATGTGGAGGAAGCTCATCAAAGGTCACGATGTGTATAATAATGCTGCGTAATTGAGATTGCCCTGAAGGCCACGTTTGTACTTTCTTCTCTGGGCCGATGAGCTGGTGATGGGGGCAAGGATGGTAACAATGGCCATCAGAACTCACTCTCTCTCTGAACTTTCAGGGAACCACCTTTCATGCGTTATATGTTTCAGATTATATTTGAAAACTGAAGCTTGGCTGAATATATAAATAGAAGTCTAGGGAACTTTTGTCTTTTTCTGTCTTCTGAGTGTGGTCAGGTCTTCTCAGTGATCTTATGAACAATAAATAGTTTAATTTTTTTTCTTTTTCTAAGAGTCAGTCTGAGGTGTAGATGAACTTCTCATGTGGCTAAAGCTGGTATAACATTGTAATAAGAGACTGTCATTAAAAACTTTCTAGAAACAAGTTCTTAATGTATACTCGCTGAGGAAAGTAAATTAATCATACATGCCAGCTATTTAATATTGTAATTGGGTGTATTTATGGATGCATCATCGATGTGACACCAACACTTACTGGCAATGGATACATCATTAATGATCATTGATACTCTGAGGATCTTGCTTTGGTCTTATTAATGCTTTATTGTGGAAAGTTGGAAAGTTCATTAGACCGTATGTATATGCATATGTGTATATACAATATATGTATTTTCAGGCTAAGATAAATGTTTCTACATTTTCTTTCTTAGCTGTTATCACAACATAAAATGATGCTCTTTTAGGGCTTTAGAGAGAATAAAGGATGCCGTTGGGGGAAGAAGTGCATTGTAAGGAGGGAGATGGGGGTCATGTGAGGGAAAGGGGCAGAGGGACAGTGAGAAGGAGAGGTCAGCGGAGCTGTGTGTGAGAGACCTGAGTGTGACCTTAGGGGCATTTGAGGCCCTTGCCTCATCAGTTACCTCTCATCACTTCTTCAGTATCACTACACAAAGTTCAAAATTAAGTAGCAGCCAAGGTCAGACAGGACTAGCAGGAGGCTGTTTTCTTTCCATTACAGTAAGATCTTCTTTCTTCATTCAGCCCTTTATTGCTTTGTTTCGTCTTTCCACTGCTTGAAGCTGTTGCTCTGTTATCTGTGGAGTAGAAACAGTTATCTCTGATTTTAGAACTAGAACCCTGGTCATATATGAATGAGCACAAAGTGGTGCTATCCATGCTTTCAAGGGCAATTCATCTATTAGGCTAACACCCATGGACTCATCTTTCCAAAGAAGAAAAAGAAAAAAAAGTTCTCTACCATTCTGTAACTTCAGGGTTATTTTACTAACTAGATAAAACCCTTCAAAATTAGACTTTAAATAAATCTTATTTCATTTTGATTAATTTGAAGAAAAAACACTGGTTTCTACAGAACTTCTTTCTCCAATAGATTATTTGTGTGCAAAATTTAGAAGTACATATTAAGTTATTTAGGAGCGTGAGTACTTGGTGGGGGATGGGCAGTGTAGCTTCTATTTTGTTATGCTGTTTAGTTTTAATGCCAAATTTTTTTATGAAAATCACATTGTCATGAATCACTCATGCAGAATCTATTTGGTTGTAGGCCATGTTGGTTTACATTAATATTATCTTCAATATTGAATAAATCAGGATCTTTTCAGAGGTTTAATAGTCTGTTTTAAGGAAGCTTTTTCCCCAAACATGTCTCAAAGGCTCATAGGACTGTTTTTTTCACGTGTGATAAATTTATTTGTGTTGGTTTGCATGGATATAGCAATGATGTGCATGGGGAAATGAGGAGATGTGTTAAAGCAGCCATCTCTGTTAAGCATGGTAATAAATGTTTTCTTAGATATTTTTCCCCCTTAGTTACCATAGATTCTTATGAAAAACTCAGTGGATAGTCATTTCCTTAAATTCTGGGTATGATAATTTCCTGCCATTTTTTTCCTCCAAAATCTGTCTGACTGTTAAATTCTCTTCTTCCCAAATTAGTCTTATAGAGAGAATCTTCTTGAATATATAAAGGCAAATATAAGATGTCTTTTCTTTAAAGCATAAGGGTAAAGCAGCCCAAATAAAGAATCTGTAAGAATAGAAAATGAATCTTTAAAATTAATCTAGGAACAGGAGATAGATGAAATGTTTCCAATTTATCCTGGAATTTGACATATGGCCTATTTACAATAGAAGATAATTGGGGTCAAACCCAATGGCCTTGGGGATTCTTTTGACCACCCACCTCACCGAGTGCTGACTTCCCAGTGTCAGGTAGCAGGTGCTATGGGTGGACTCACAGCTTTTAATTATTTTCTGTAAGACTCATCAATTTTTTTTGTTTGTTTTGTTTCTTTTCTGTTTTAACTTGCTGTATTTCTTAGCCTAAATTCTATGAGAGTTTTACACAACTATTTCCTAATTTCTTTGACATACTATTTGAATTTAAATACACCTCACTGGAGAGAAGCTAATGGGGATCTTGACTTCCCTGAAACTTTTACAAATCTTAGAGATATGCATATTCATATAGGTGTGGCTTAGAGGTATACAGTCAGGGTAGATGTATGTGTGCTCTGTGTGTGTGAGGGGATAGATGTAATTATATATCTTCTGATCTTACTGGAACTACTACTGGCTATGAAGGCAAGAAGAACTCCCATAGTGATTTGAGGCTGATCAACTTTAGCCCATTTGCTCACATGTTTTGCCCTTGAACCAGCCTCAGTGTGTACAATTCTGTTCATATGTATTTATCTCTGAGAATCCTTGGCTTTGTCATTTTCTAGATAGAGGGCTTTTTTTTTTTCTGAGCTTTGGGGGAATTTATTGAGAGCAGCTTTCATGTACCAAGACGATGCTGAGCTTTTCCGCATCACTGGCAGGTGTCAAAGCAGGTGGCCTCTTGATTGCCGTTAGTGTGAGGTGTGAAGATTTCAAGTGAATTAGTTTTGAATAAAGAATCTGAAAGAACAGATCTGATATGATCACAAAGTATCTCATGATTTTGTAAGCTAGTCGCTTTTCCTTTATATTTCAAAGTTTATTGATTCCATGCCTAATAATGAATTTATACGCAGTGTGATTTTTATCGAATGTGGATAAAGATGAAACTCAATGGGAAAATTTACCTGATGTCATCCTTTTCTCCTGCATACATTTTTATTTACTTAACAAGTATGAAATGAAAAACAGGTGGCATGCATGCTGTACTTTCTCCTCTTGAGCTCAGAGCAGACATCACTAATCAATCATCTGCAGTCTTGCTTGGTGTAGTCTAGTCATGAATTCACAGTCTTTCTCTGTGTACTTCTCCCTAGACAGACACTGCCACTAAAGTGGAAATGGGAAATAAGACATTTGTTATTCCTACTTTATTTACTCAGCTCTGTTCTAGGCATTGCAGGGAAACATGAGTGTGAGACCTAATACTTTAAAAAGCTTATAATCTATTTAAAGAAAAACAAAAACAAATAAAACAATTAGAGAGCAGTGTAAGGCTTTAAAATTCAATTTAAAATGAATTGTAATTAGAAGAGGGAAATATTTAAATCATCTGTCATATATTTAGTCAACACAGCAATAATGTTTTATTTATTCTGATCCAATAGTTTGAAATTTTATCTGTTCATTTCTTCAATTTATCAATAATTCACAGCCTGTGAATAGCTCTTGAAGAACACCTCTGTGTCCTTGAACACAATTTCTTAGATGTTTTGAAGACGATTTTGTTTCCTTTGTTCCTGTGTTAGCTTCATTTCAGTATTAACTTGGCTAAAGATCAGAAGATCGACAGCCTAGTCAAAAGTTACAATGTATTAATAAATTTCAAGGGCTTCCAATGTTTATGTTCAGAGATGTCTGTGAAGAGCTAATGAAAAGCTGAACTTAAAATAAAATCTCCTTAAATTGGATTAATTTGGAACTTATGATAATCTGGTCAGGGGCTGGTTAGATGTTGACCAGTCTGTTAAGTATTTGAAAGGACTTAGAAAATGTTAATGCTGCAAATAAAGTTATAAGACAAAGTCCTTAATGATGTTAGAGTATTGTTTTTAACAACTTTAGAAGCATCTGCTTTAGCTTTTACAGTTTAAGTGCATGTAATCAGAGGTTTGCCTTTTGAATTATCTTTTGATACAGTAATTATAAAGCCTACTCGTAAGTAAACTATGACATTTTCTAGGCATTGTTTCTTGACCTCGTTCAAATTCCATTGTGTACTTATAAGTAATCATAACATTTCATTAAAGAATTTATAATTCAGAAGTTAGGCAAATGTATTGACTTCTCCTTATGTAGTATGAGACACTGTCTTGGTGCTGGTGGTCTTCTTTACGTTATTTCCTTTAAAAAAAATTATTTCCCCATACTTTAAACTCCAAAAAGAGGCACTGGATCTTAAAGGTCCTGGAAACCAGATGGCTTAAAATTAGATGCCTAGATGGCATTAGGGCCCTAGCTCCACCTCCTTCAGGAGTGAGGGAGGCTGTAGAAAAACTAAGAACTTTGAAGTCCATCAGACCCAAGGCCAGGTCTTAGGTTGGTCTTGCTCTCTAGGTGTGTAAATGCAGGAACTAAACTCATTTCTTCATTTATGAAATGAGGATAATTCCTGCCATCAAGGGGCTAGTCAGTCATGATTTAGTATAATAATTTTTGTAAAGAATTTGGCATAGGACCTGTATATTAGATAATATACTTTTGGTTATAAGAAAAGTAAATCAATTGCAGCTAACTTCACATAAAATCAACTTATTACAGTTTCTCTGTCTCTGTCTCTATGTCTCTCTAAAATCTAAAGTTATTGCTATGTCTTGGGCAGAGAACATATCAGGGCAGTGTTGGGGTTCTCAGCAGTAGGATTGCATGATTATTTTCTACAAGGGTTTACATTAATAAAGCTCAGGTTTAGCCAGTCTCTGTTTACATTTCTGAGGGAGAAAATCCCATGAGCTCATCTAGGTCAGATGTAGATCAGCTTTGGCCAGGAAGTGTGGAAACACTGATGACGTAGCTCCTGGGGCCCCACTCTGTGTGTAAAGTGTGCCTCCCTCAGAGGGGGAGTCAGGCAGTGAACCGTTTACTGTGTCCCACCACATAGCTCCTGATGCTCCTGCTCTTGCTTGTGCATTTGTGTTCACACAAGCCCACCCTACCTTCTCCTATTTTCAGATACAAACTGCTATTTGGTTAGAATTAAACTGATTAATCTAACTTCCCTCTGAAATCTTCCATGGAGTCCAAGCGGAACCTAACTGCTCAAAGGAAAGGAAAACTTGGGGGCCAGCCAGAATCATAGATTAAATTTGAGTCTTAGAACTGATTTTCTGGACCTTTCCATTCAGATAGTAATCTAGAGTCTGGCCTCTGTAGAGGTACAGTGGAGATTTCTGAATTCCTTTATCCACCTTTAGCCTATCAACAGTGTGGCCACCTCTGAGTGATAAACTTTCTTCTGTAATGTAGAGGAAAAGCCCAAGAGAGTTGGAGGATTTAACTGCAAGTCCACCCTTTCTGGCCACAGGTATTGTGAGGAGACAGACACGTTTAAGGGAAGCTTGGAATGGAACACAAGTTGCCCAATTTCTCTCTCAGACCAAAGTTCAGAAGAAAGGAGACCATCATATCAGTTGATGGGAATTTGAGGGTACAGTGGATTTTATCATGTTCATATCTGGGAGTCTAGGAAGAGGTGGCCCTAAGCAATGGTTCTCAAAGTGTGGTCCCAGGATTACCAGTAATCAGTATCACCTGGGAACTTGGTGGAAATGCAGATTATCGTGCCCCACTCTAGGCCTACTGAATCTGAAACTGTGTGATGAGGCTCGGCAGTCTGTGTTTTAACAACCCCTACAGATGTTCTGATGGTTGCCTAAGTCTGAGAACTACAACCCCTCTCCTCCTTCCCTGCTCCATCTCTGCTGCCTCCATTTAGGGAAGAGGAGACTGGAACCAGAGACAAGTTTGTTCCCCAAAGGCCCTTGAGATTCTGCACATAAAAGATAATTGTGGTCTTCTGACTGTTTACCGCTGGCATCACAGTACACAGAGGTGCCCTATGGAGGCTCCTCAGGTTTCATCTGTATTCCTCTTACATCCTGTGGGGAAGTAGCAACCATATTTTCCCCATGCTATGAGAAATACTCCAGCAAAACAAAGATCTGTGACCCCTTACCCCCAAATCCTGAAACAGCATATGGAAGACTTGCCTACTAATGAAGTGGAATCATTATTTGTCTCTAGGAAGAAAAATTCCTCTTTTGCGCACTAAAGTCTTCAATCAATAGAGTTTAAAATCTTGGCCATGAAGCAGTTACTTTGCAAATGAATCATTAAGTATGTTCACGAGAAGCACCAGCTCCACCTACCCAGATGGCTTCCCAGATTTCTTATATTCTGACCATTAAAGAAATGGCAATATATTTGGGCTGTAGGCCTAGAGTATATATTGCATCCCTCAAGACAGTATCCCAGAATCATCACTATAGCTGAGTCATAAGGTCAGGGTCATCCTTCTAAAAAGTCATCTACCTCTGGATGACACTGAAAATGAGAGGACTACAAATGTCATAGGGATGAGCCCATTACCACACTATGTAAGAAATCAAAGCAGTGTGTAAGGGATTCAGTAAATCCATGTGCAGAAATGATGGTGGTTTATCAGCCACGCAGCCTACAGCATTGTTATAGCAGCTTAAGACAGTAAATAACAAGTAGTGAACCGAGGGGTACAACTTGGGGACACCAGGGATGACTGTGGAGGTATTCCTCAACCACAAGGCTTCTTATAAGTAAATGGGGGGTCAAGAGGGTCAGTATTATCAGGTGGGGCATTCTCTGGCTTGGGGACCTAGTACCAGACATCAGCAAGAATGTAGAACTGAATTCTTTGAATAGCAAGAGCCTAGAAAACTGAAATTATTTGTCCAAGGTTATGCAAGTGACTACTGTCAGATTGAGAGCTAGTATTCCTCTCAAACTAGCCATTCATTAGGACAGATCCAGCACAGGGAAATATAGCCATTATTTTGTAATGGTTTTAAGGGGATAAAATCTATAAAAATATTGAATCACTATGCTGTACACCTGAAACTAACATAATATTATAAATCAACTATGTTTCAATTTTAAAAAAATAGGCAGCTGGTTTTCACTGATGACCAACATGTTCACAAAAGTCATTCCAGGCAGCAACACAAAAGCAGTGACATCAGCATATAACAAAATGAAATTCTTTCTGGGATAATTAATTACGGAAATTATAGTCACACAATGGCTCAAACTTCAGTGATCCCAAAATCTAATTTTCATAATCCCATCAGCAGTATCACTTTACATTTCCAGTGACCAGCTTAATAGTAAGGAATGATAGTCAGCTATAAAATTACCAAGATTTCATTGCTTTACAAAAAACACTAGAAAGCAGTTCCTGGCATGTTACAAAATATCATAATTAAAGTATATCTACTTATTACAATAGCAGGATAGTGATGCCATAGCCTAGTTGTTTATTTCCTTTAGTAACAGTCATTTGTAAAATTCAATAACTTCCAGAAGTTACTGTCATTAGTACATAATGGAATACCATATACAACTAATGACAAAAGAGAAAATGGGGCATTGACTATATATTTTACTGAAAGACAAGAATTAAAAGTCTTCATTTGGGAAAAAACAATTCAGAAATGAATCAATATTTTGCTAGCACTCAGTTGAAGTGTTGTTTTGGAGACAATTACTGAAGTTCTACTTATGAGTAAATTACAGTTATATTCAACATAGAAATGTTGGTTGAATCTGTCTCTATTATTGAAAATATCAATATGAAATTCAAACATCAAAATTCAAAAACCTTTTCACTTGTTTTAATATTAGTAGCTTCATTTGAACAGAGAACGTGTAATCCAACCTCGACAAACTGTGTACCAAGAAACTATGATGAATTTGCAAATTATTTTTCCCAACTATGGACAATATCCAGCATTTGATTTTTTTTTTAAAGATCACTTGATTTTGGAATTGAACTTGGAATCAGCTTTCCTGGGTTCTTCAGGGTGGTGAAAGAATTAATGGGGCACCATGTTGTTTTTCATCGTCTCCTGATGGGAGTGTCTTCCAACAACCTAATTGCTCCTATTTTGCCTTCTCCAAGCCACCTAATTTTTATCCATGTCCTTAATTGCTCCGGCCATTGCCACCATATGTGTCAGCCCACAAGAAACAATGTCAGTATCATTTGCTGCAAGATGATCCTCGCTCCAGGTGGTTCCATGGCAAGATGAACAAAGGTGAATGAGAAAGTAATTTATTTCTTAAAAACCAGAATGCCAGTTTACTAATGGACAGTTAGAATTGTAACTGTCACCCAGACTAAAATATGCATCAGTAAGAGTTGGGCTGATAGGGATATTCTGGTCTGTGTGACAGTTATGATTGTTATTGTAGCTTATGAGTTTGTTAGCATGTAGCCTGGTGTATAAAGAAAGCCAGCTTTCATCCAAAGAGTGAGTAAAGGGAAATTTTTAATTTGAACATTAGTAGTATCAGGCTGATAAAACCTGGGGCCATAGCCATTTCCAAATAGGGTGAGCCTATTATAATTTTAGAATAGAGTCCTACTGTGTACCTGAAAGTTAAGAGATTGTTATTTAATCACATTATGTCAAAAATAATCCAAATTTTACATGTAGGGAACTATAGCAATAATATTTTGGCATATCTAATTATTTGTTCAAGGTTGTAGTTCCTGAAATATAGGGACATTATAAAGATTCTAGTTGGGAGAGAAACCAAAGCAAGAGAATATGCAAAATGTACAATCTGTTAGACAGGGGTAAGTGCTAAGGAGAAAAAGACAGCAGGTGAGGGGAATATGCAGGCTATGAAGGTGTCTGGGAAAGAGCTCTGCAGGCCAAGGGAAGAGCAAGCTCAGAGGCCCTTAGGCAGGAGGGGAGGAATCATGTGGGCCAGCAGGTGACAGCGAGGAGCTGGCTGTGCCTTGAAAGTAGCATCAAGTGATGGGTCCCTGCCCTTAAGGCACGCACAGCTTTGCAGGAAAGACAGAAGCTAATTAAGTAACCACATGTGTGAGAAATTAATTGCAGTTGTGGGAAATGCTGCAGTCCCTTCCTGGAGCCCAAAGGAATATCATCTTGTTAAGTAGCGGAAATCTGTTTAGTCCAAGAGGGTTGCAGAGGTCCAAAAAACTGAAATCATATTTTGCTAGATCAGGAGGGACAGCCCAGCCCACTGTTCATCTTGCTGCCTTTGTGATGAAAGGACTCTAATAGAGATATGCAGTGAAGGATGAGAGATGCTGCACATTCACCGAAGCTGTGGTAAAGGAAGCAAAGCATAGCTCTTTGATCCTAGACTCTCAATGCTGGTCCTCTACTTCTGAATGGCTGTGGATGGGAATGGGGGAAGGTGGTACTTTCGGGGCAAGCCAAACTTCTCTCTAGGAAAATACCCCAGCCTTAGAGATGCAAAGGGACTCCGCTCCGTGGCACCACGGGCCACGTTAGCCGGACGCTCACACGAGAGCCGGCGCGCAGGCCCAGGCGGGCGGCTCAAGTGTCAGAAGCAGAGCTGGCTATCAGGCGAGGGCTCACGCAGAGGAAAGCCCAGAGTCCCGCACTCGTCCGGAGACCGGAAACCCTCGGTGACAGGCACCGAGGAAAACCGTGTCAGCACCTATCTGCTGGGATCTGCTGGGAGGTGCGTTTCAGGGGTCAAAGCCGCTTCTCGCTGCACCTGCCCAGCCTCTCTGGCAGCAGGCACTGACCAGGGAACTTCTTACCACCCATGCCTGACCCAGGGCCTCCCCCAATCCCCTCCGCTCCCTCTCCGGCTGCAGACTCGCCCCCCAGGGCCCCTCTCCCTCCACACCTGGGCTTCCGCCCTGAGGGTCCTCTGGCTCCACGCGGGACGAGCTCACTTCCCCCTCCCTCCCCTGCAGGCTGTCCGGCAAGCCCGCCCTCTGCCCGCGCCGCGGGGTTGGGAAGGGCTCCGCGGGGGTTCGGGCTCCCAGCCCACTGCCCGCCCTCCCTGCCACCCGCGAGGCATCGGCCGGGGACGCCCATCTCCAAGAGGGGCTTCCGCCGAGAGAGGACGCCCCTCGCCGAGAGAGAGACCCTCAATCCGAAGTCACCCCGCCCTCCCCACCCTCCTCGCCGTGCCATGCAACCCCGCCCCCGAACCGCCCTCCTGATCTCCGTGCAGTACCCCTCGCCCCTCGCCGGGAAGAACGCAGTGATTCAAGCAGCCGTGGCGGCTCTTTGAGCCCAAGGAACGGGCGCGGCAGCCATTGGCGGAGGCCGCTGCCTCCGGCTGTCAATCCCGCAGCCCGGCCCCGCCCCACCGGCGGAGCGTCGCAGGACGCAGGACGCAGGACGCAGGACGCAGGGCCGCGGGGGCTGTCGGGATGGCTCCAAAATGGCCGCACGCTTGGGTTCCGCGCCTGCTGGCGGCCCCGAGCCCCGTTCACTGCCACCTCTGCTGACCGGAGCTGCCAGTCGGCCCGGCGACACCCGGGGCTGTCCCCGCGGGGCGGAAGGCCGCCATGGCGACCCTGGAAAAGCTGGTGAAGGCCTTGGAGTCCCTCAAGTCCTTCCGGCAACAGCAGCGGCCGCCCCAGCCCCCTCAGCCGGCACCGCCGCCGCCGCGTCAGCCCCCTCAGCCGGTACCGCCGCCGCCTCAGCCCCCTCAGCCCCCTCAGCCCCCTCAGCCGGCACCGCCGCCTCCCCCTCAGCCCCCTCAGCCGGCACCGTCGCCGCCGCCTCAGCCCCCTCAGCTCCCTCAGCCGGCACCGCCGCCTCAGCCCCCTCAGCCGGTGCTGCCGCCGCCTCAGCCGGTACAGCCGCCTCAGCCGTCTCAGCTCCCTCAGCAGGTACCGCCGCCGCCGCCTCAGCCCCCTCAGCTGGTACTGCCGCCGCCTCAGCCGTCTCAGCTCCCTCAGCCGGTACCGCCGCCGCCGCTCCCGCCGCTCCCGCCGCTCGCCCCGCCGTGGCCCAGGAGCCGCTGCACAGACGGTGAGTCCCTGCGGACCCCGACCCCACGGCCGCAGGCCCACCCGCGGTCCCCAAGCCCCTCCCCCATCCTGCCCGGGTCTCTGTCCCTCCCTCGGCCCCGAGGCTGTCCCAAAGGCCCCGAGGCTGTCCGGGCCCCAGGCCTCTGCTTTCCCGGCTGCGAAACTCCGAAAGGAACGGGGCTGTGTTGTGAGCGGAGGCCGCGCTTCCGGTTCGGCTTCCTCTGGGCCACTCCCCACCCCTCTCTTCGTGGGTCCAGGTGTAAGATTTTATCTTCCCTTTTCAACTGACGTTTTGAAACAGTGTTTCAGATAACTGTCAAAATGCTATGCATGCAAAACACTAGGTTAACTTAAGGGAAGGAGTAGGAGAGAAGAGGAAAGGAGTGAAATTCACTTGTCACTTCCTGTGGGGGTGGGTTAGGTGGTCACAGTGGTGAGCGCGTAACTGTCACATGGCTCCATATACATTATAGTCATTACTGTTAACTAACCCCGGGCAGCACTGGTGTAGAGGAGGCATGACCATGGAACATGTGCTCATTGAGCTTAATTTTACACAAACAGTAAGATTTCCACGGAATAAAGACAGGCAGTAAATGCCAGCTGCAGAGGACAGCTTGTGCAGGGTTGGGAAACATCATGGCATGATCAGAACTTTAGTTTGACTGGCTTGAAATGTGGAGGGAAAGGGAAACTTCACACTGATGAATCAGAGAGGATACGGCTGTTTTTTTTAAACTAAAATGGTTAAATAGTCTTGTTCGTTAATGATTTGCCTTAGCTATGTGAATTTGGAGTCTGCAAGTATTTTATAAGTTCTATAAGAGGCTTTTTTTTTTTAATTTCAGAACTCTTAAGATACTAGAAATTCAACTTTATTTTATAAGAATTTTTTAAAAGAAAATTTATGTAAGTGCTTATTTAACTCAATTAGAACAGAGTTCCTTTAACATAGGAGACTTTAGTATCTCATGTATTAATACCCTCTAGAGGTACGCAATGAAAAGTGTAGGCCTTTCTGATTTATAAACAGACACACAGACACAGGGAAAACAAAGAGCATGTAGCTTCAGTAACAGTTCAAGAGAAAACTCAGAAACAGAAATATTCCCTGGTCAAAATATCAAAAAAAAAAAGCACCTGGGGCTCATATCTCTTAATTGATTTGAGCTCTAAATGGACAAATACACAATTTTTTTTTTAAATTGCTAAAAACAAGATTCTCTGTCACGTTGAATAATAGAGTATTTTGAAGTTTAAATAAATACCAACAATAGAGCTATGAGGGAGAAAAAATATAAAATACTGATACTTTTTTTTTTAATTTGACCTTAAGGTGCATTCTTAAGTACATAGGAGAGAAATGTCATGATGTGTGCAGCTCACTTGCAAATGGTTCAACAGTATTAACAATGATTGAATTTAGGTGGTGGGCATATGGAAATTTATCATCCTATTAAACAGTTTTCTGTACTTCTGAGATTTATCATAATAAAACATTGGAAGGAATCTGTTAGACATAATGCTCTATGTGAAGTAATTTGTTTCCTTTGTGAAATTCTAGGAAGATTAAAATGCATGTTCATAACATCAAGAAAATCACAAGCATTTACGATGTAATCAGAACTATCTGAGGAGCTGTGAAATCTGGTGAGTTGGTGAATTTTTTAAAATGTCTTAAAACATTTTGTTTTTACAATGATTATAGGAGTAAGAGAAGGTGAATTTTAATCAACTCTTGATATTTTTTTCGTGGTTGATGTGATATAATTAAATGTGAAAAAAAAAGGTAAATTCTAAAAGGAGACTCTGCCTTGGTGGTTTTCTATGGAGGAAACTCAAGCAGGAGAAAGTTTAATTTAAAAATGTAAATTACTGTTCTTTATAATACATTCTAAGTTGTCATTGTTTTGAATGTCTTCCTTTCCAGACAGGTGTGTTATTCTGGGAGGTCATCAGGACTCCTGGCTATTTGGAGGTATTGACCCAACCAGTGGAGCTGCCGGTTTGTAAGAAGTTGTCTAGAATTTTGGAGAACTGATTAGTAGAGGTAAATAATGTTTCCTTGGCAAGTGATGACAGAAAGTGACTCAGTGAATTTTCCTTTGTTTTTAGGCAGGTGTACCTAACCATGTATGTTAACAATGATTACAGGCTGGAGACCGAGAAGAACTACCATGTTTGCCAGCTGGGATGAAGAAGAATTTGGACTTCTGGGTTCCACAAATGGGCTGAGGTAACTAAGATAGAAAACTTCTTATTTTTTTGGTCAACATGTATCTCAGGGTAATCACAGATGTGTTCCATTACCTGATATGGTTTTAATTTGTATAAATACTCAAGAAAATTTAAGAAATAGAGTTTGTTTTTGCTTTTACATCAGTTTGGCAAAACAGAACAACCTCTTAGTTACTGGGCACAAACCAATTTTTTCATTATTGCTAAAATATTTTAGTTTCTATTTGTATTTGTTTTGTGAATAATAAGTAAAATCTGTAAGCTCAGAAAATAGTCAAACCTAGGAAGCTGCTTCTGACACGTGAATTAGCCTATCGAAAAGCTGATATAGATCCTTGGCATTAATTTTCAAGTTTTTACAGTTTCCTAGGATTTCTTCTATCTAGGAAAACAACATGCTCTTTTAAGATGACTATACTTTGATTATAGTCTCTCCTTTATGGATTCCATACTAAATTGTAACCATAGGTGTATTTTACCATTTACAAAAGTGCCTGATTGGGGAGTATAATACAATGATTTTGTAAATTGTATTACTCTAATATTTCAATGATTTATTTTTAATTCAATTATGATTAATTTTCATTTGTCACTGGCTCTTAATGCTTTATTTTAAAGTGTCTCTCATAGGCCCCCTTCTTTCATCTTCTTCCCTTAGGCTCTCTGTCCAGTAACTCTTAGTTCTTAAATGTTCAAGGTAGGCTTGTGTATTTTTTTAAAGGCAGGTGCACTTTCCTTTGACTATCCTCTGATTTGTTCATCATTTATGAGTCCAAATTTTATAGAATTGATTTAAAGTATGTCATATCTTTCTTGCCATTGTGTCTGGTTTTTAAAATGCTTTCCTTCTGCATCATTTCCTCATACTTTAAAATAATAATATGAATCAAATAAGTATGGGAATAAAATCAAAGTTACTTGTATCACATTTGATTCCATTTACATTGCAAAGTGTTATTATTATGTTGGTGTTACGAACATGCATTTCATAATACACTTATTTAGATGAATCAGATCTTATTCATTAAGGTCATTCACTTTTAGAAATATGTAATTTCTTGTGAATACATGTATATAGAAATACATGTGTCTTTCTATAATCTAAGCAACTTAAAATATAAGTAAAATAAACCAAGATATAAGATAATATGCCTTGCATTAATTTAAATTCATGTGAGTTAAAAGACAATTTGAATATTGTTTCCCATTTTCTACTAGCTTCTTGATCATATTCAGCAGCACATTTACTTTCTTTACATATAGTTAAGGAATCTTCTTTATTTCTACTGTAACTCTGTCATAATGGAAACTCTCAGCAGAATCAGCTGTCATCTATCCCATGTGCAGAGGCGAGAATCCTCATTTGTGGGATGACCACTCACAGCTTTAAATGTTTTTACTGTAACTGCTCTTATAAGGTAGCAAGCTAGAGAGAGAGAAAGAGAAGAAAAGAGTTCTCTCCGCATATTCCCATCTGTGTGTGATGACGTTAGTCTTCCTCTGCTGTATTTTTCTAGAATGTGTGTGCACATGTGTGTGAGAGAGAAATGTCTTATTTTTGTATTTTTGTCCTGATAGCCACTCTTCTCTCCCTCTAGTTTTTTCTCTATCCTCTCCTTTATTTTTTCTTTTTTTTCTTCATCAGTGTCTTCTTTTTCAAAAAATTCTGGATAAATCAAATTTCCAGCTTCCTCACTTTTAATATGGTAAAATGCTTTAATATTTTAAAATGCTTTCCTTCTGCATCATTTCCTCATACTTTAAAATAAGTATAATACTTGGATCCCCAACATCAAGGGATCTCATACTTTAATGTATTTAATGATTGCCAAGGACACCTTTTAAAAATACAGATTTCCAGGGCTTACTTTGAGCAGTTCTCATCCAGTAGATACAGAGTGAGGCTGAGCATCTCCGAGCCTTCCCCCTTCATATTATGGTGCAGGGGATCAGGGACAGTTTTCCTCTGGGTCTCCCTGCTGTTGCTATGAACAGTGGCTACAGCATCATTAATATTTTTCTTTCTTGTTTTAATTGCATTAATATTGTTAACCAGTTAATAGCATTTTCTTAAAATTATGGTCAGAGGCATAGGCATTTGATTTATAATGGTATCTGCAGACCACTCTTTTATTGAATTAATTTGTTTTGTTTGTATTTCCACAATTGTAAATGCTGTGAGTTAAGTGACCACTTTGCTTCAACTACAGGAGAATGTGAAAACACTCCAGGAGAGAGGGGTTGCATATATCAATGCAAACTCATCCACAGAAGGTAAATTTTACTTCAGATTGTCATTAAATAGTATACCGGCATTTAAGTCTATCAACTCCAACTCATAAACTAAGATTATCCTCTTTCTGTGAGATGCCTCAATAATACCTCCATTTTTCCATTTTACCAGAGAGAAAATGATTATGATTCATAACTAAGCTATTGATCCTGACTTCTTTAGTATGTGTGCCATTTGCCTATCTTGGATTACTACTTAAAACTTTAGTACTTTTCACATTCTTCCTGCGGAGCTATTTTTAAGTTGGGCTAAAGTATTTCATACAGAAATACTTCCTGTATGTATTGGAATGACTCTGAAATAAGCACCCACTACAGACTTCCTTTTAACCCTGACATGTGACATATGCATCTGTAGGCTTTCATCGTATTACATTTATTTTTAGGTAAGTGTCACAGGACACATGTTAGTTACTGACATGCTCTAGTCTAATGTCTTGATATTGAATTGAATGAATAAATAAAAAATGAACATTATGGCCTTACCACTTCCTTTGCCAAAGACCCCTAAGTGCTGCTGCCGTAATGAGCAATAACCCTTACTTTTACTGTGGGAGCTGTGACCTTAGCAGCAGAGTCCACCTCTGCAGTCTCCTATCCTGAGTGTGTGCTGCAGCCTCTCTGGCTCCTGAAGAGTTATTTCCACCTTTGTGTTTTAGTTTTAGCCAGACAGTCTGTCTGTCTATGTATCTACCTATCTATCTATCTATTCTAAAATTTTATTTATTTATTTTTACTGAAGTATATTTGACTTGTAAAATTAGTTTCAGGTGTACAGCAAAGTTATTAGTTATATATATACATATACATTGTTTTTAGATTATTTTTCATTATAGGTTATTATAAGATATTGAATGTAATTCCCTGTGCTATACAGTAGGTCCTTGTTGTTTATCTGTTTTATATATAATAGTGTATATATGTTAATCCCAAACTCCTAGTATATCATATATCTCTCCCCTTCCCCCTTTCCCCTTGGGTAACCATAGTTTCTTTTCTATGTCTGTGAGTCTATTTCTGGTTTGTAAATAAGTTCATTTGTATCTTTTTTTTTTTTTTTACATTCCACATATAAGTCATATAATTTGATACTTGCCTTTCTTTGTCTGACATACTTCATATGATTACTCTCTAGGGTCCACCCTATTTTTTATTCTCCAGGAATGATGCCTTCAATTTGAAGTCTATTATATCTTGTTTATAATTAGAAAATAAAGTTAGAATTAAATATAGGTTTGAAGTCCATTTGGAGGTATTAAAATACTCTCATTTAATTTGCAGGCAATTATACTCTCAGAGTTGACTGTACACCCCTTCTTTTCCAGTTGGTATATAAACTGACAAAAGAGGTATGTAAATAGATCTGTCATAATGTTTTCTGATAAGTAGATAAATCAATAACTTTTGTTTTCTAAATCACTGATATTTAAACTGGTGACAGACATTGTTATTTATACAAATCAGAACGAGCTTTAATACAGTACTTATGTGACATAACTGTGAGAACAGTAGTGCTAGTCTCTTTGAATAATAGTTCCTAGTAATTGTATACATTTGTTATAACGTGCAGGTCTATTTCATGGGGCAGAGTCTCTTTGATATAACAGAAAGAATACTGAGCTGGGATGGGGAAGCCTTGGCTGTGAAGATTGCCTTGGCTATTCATTCATTCATTCATTCATTCAGTAAGTATTTATTGTGTGGTTACTATATATCAGGTCCTATGAAATGAAGTCTAGCAGTCACAGTGATAAAAGGACAAGGTTACTGAATCCAAATACTTTGTCATCTAGAGAGGCCACAGACCTGTAAATGAGGACTCATACTTCACTTGAATAGTGGATACTACATACAGTGGAGGACAATTATGGAAGAGAGAAGCTAAGACCTTGGGGTAGCTGGTGAGGTTGGAAAGCATTAGAAGGTGTTTACAGAAGGATTAGTGGTTAGGCTATAAAATGGAAGGATGTGAAAGTGGGGAGAAGGTTTCTCATCAGAGGACACAGGACCTAATAAAGATGTGGATGTGTGAAAGAACATTTCCCTATCTCTGGGTAATGCAATATAACCTAAATGTAAGGTGTTGGTGAAAAAGCTGGTAAGAAATGGGACCTGACACATAGGCCTAAATGTTCATAAATCTGGTGATGGAGAAATTAAAGAATCTTTAACAAGGTTGTACATTATCATGTTTATTCATTAGAAAGATTACTCTGTATCAGTGCAGTGAATAGGTTAAGCTGTAGTAAGTCTAAAAGCAAAATGGAAGTAATTCCACATGCTTATTTAGCAAGCAGAAATTTATAACTACTAGTTATTGATGTAAAAAGTACTCTGAAAACTCTAATGCACTCTGAATCTCTAAAAATTATGTAATCTACTCATTGAGTATATGTGTGCTTCATTTAAATAATCCCCCATTATAGAATTTAAGTGTAGAAATGTTTCTTTCAAGTAGTTATCACTTAGATGACAGTGGGAAGTAGATGTCACATCTCTGTGGGTCCTGTTTCCCAGTTGCCCTTCGTCTTGCCCTGTCCTTTTCACTGTGTCTTTAACATCTCATCCTCCCAAGTGAGCATCCTCCCATGCCCATCACAACTCCCACCATACTGGGAAGCTTAGGTCCTTGATCCTTTTATTGAAATGTCCCATAAAAACATCTTATCTAAAAGCACGCTGTAAGGACAGTCGCTGTTGGAGAATCCTTCTCAGGAGATACATTTACACGCTGTCCTACAGAGGAGGCTCCTGCCTTTATAGGAGGGGTAGTAAGAATTTTAGGGCCAAGAAGAAGCTTAGGTCTATCCCCTTTGTACATTTATTCAATAAGTATTAAATGTGTAAGTGGTTACCATAGTGACAGGATGAATCAAACATAGATTCTGCTATTAGGGTGTTAACTGTGTAGCCAGGAGAGACTATGATCAAGAAATTTCAAATCCAAGATAGAGATTAAAATCACCAAACTGAATACAGATAAAAGTGGTGTGGGAAGCCAGAAAGAAATGTCTAATTTTATCATTTTACACGTTGGAATTAAACAGCCTCCTTAATGGGAAATTGCAAAAATTTTTCCCATTTTAAAGCCTCTTTTATGTTAATTTGAATTTAATTTTTATGCCACTTTAGATATAATGTATTTGTCTTTCAGAGTTTTTGTTTTAGGTGGTTTTTTTAACAGTTTAACTGGGAAATTTAAATGTATCTTTAGAAGTTACATTATCAGGATGAACTAACTGTCCAGAAGAGAAGAGTGAGATTTTATAATCTTGTTTGATTTGATTGTCAGTGGAGGAATCAGACATCATTCATCTGGAGAAATGCTATTGGTTGCTGAAGGCTCAATCGGGAACTGGATGATTTGATTTAGAGACATTTGGCCCATTGGTTTCACCACCAATTCGTCCATCTCTGAGTGAAGGTGGGAATCCTTCTATTTTCTACAAATGTTCTTTGCTAAACACGTGAGCCCTGTTCTACCTTTGGAGCCTTGTGTAAGTTGGTTTACCTTTCTGCACCTGAATATTCTCATATATAAACTCAGTTTGACCAAGACAGTCATTATGAAACTGTGCTCCAGTGCAGTGCCTCAGCGTCTGGTGCAGGGGTCAGGGTGATGGACATTGAATAGGCAAAGCTCTAGCTTCCACACATGACCCCACCTCTTCCTCAGCTGAGGAGTCTCTACTGTATTTCTTTTATATAGAAGTTTTCACTGCTGTATCCTTCCCCCACCCTTAAAAAATTAGGAAACCGCTGGACTAGACCATCTCTAAGGTCCCCACTTAGCTCTGATCTTTTCACTGCTATATATGTATTTTTCAAATGAGATTTACAAAGAGTAGTTGTGGGTGATAATCACAAAAACTGTATTTGAAATCTGAAAGCTTGAGTTCTGCTTCTGATTCAGACCTTTTTAAAAAAACCTATTATTTTAGCAAGTCATTTAACTACTTCTTAGCTTCAATTTTCTGTTCTTTGAGGGCACAGAATTAGATTCTTGAAATAGTCTGTATTCTTCAGATTTCTAGTGTGTTTTAGAAATACTTGTTAGGGGAGCTAGAACAGACAGGGCTTCCACTTCAGCAGTGCAGTTGTGTTTTTACCTTTTTAGAATTGGAGATTGAGAAATCATTTCATTTGAAAACAAAATGATTCCATTTATTTTTTATGAAAAGTTTAAAAACCACAGGATTAGATTATAAATTGTCCTTTATTTCTGAAATTTAATATATTTATACAGATTAAGTGGTACAATGAAGACTGCAGTACAGAATTTCTTTCTCTTATAGTGTGTTTTCTTTGCTTCATGAAGAAGCTGTATGAAGCTTGTTAATAACAACACAGTATATATTTGACAGAGTTCAACTTTTCTTCTTTTTTCCTTTTTCTTCTTAGTCTTTCCATATTAGGATAATTGTGGTCTCTGACTTTTTTCCAGTTAAAATTTTAAAACATATTTTTTCTTTTTTAAATACTACAATCATTTTTGACTTTTGGAACTAATATAAGATAGAGACAGGTAGGCAGACAAAACCAAACACTGAATGGTAGTATTTTCTTCTAGGAAGTTAAATTTTGGTTATAATTATGCTGGGAAAAAAAAAAAAAAAACTTCCTAAGATAGTGGAAACTACTGATAACTTTTAAAAATTAAGTCGGTTTATGGGAGTCATGCCTCCTTTCATAAGCATGCCATTATTAACAGGAGCTTTGTTGGCTGTGATTTATTGTGTGTTTTCCTATTTTACAGGTTTATTTAATGCCTTTGGTGAAAATCATGACAGCCACATAGATTTTAAGGAGATATTCTGTTGGTTATCAGCCTGTTGCAGAGGACCTCTGGCTGAAAGACAGAAATGTAAGTGTGTTAAACATCACAAAATTTGGAAACT
The DNA here is from genome assembly GCF_036321535.1 of Camelus dromedarius. NCBI lineage: Eukaryota > Metazoa > Chordata > Mammalia > Artiodactyla > Camelidae > Camelus > Camelus dromedarius. The sequence goes on along the minus strand of NC_087470.1, from coordinate 8,516,693 downwards.
ATACAGAGAAAAAAATTAGCATTCATTCATGTAAAAAATCATTTGCTTAAGGCTTGAATTTTCATCACTTTGACAAATAGCAATCTCTTCCTGAGGTTTTACTGAGGTCAGTGTGAAGATTCAATCATCTATTCTTTTTTACTGTGGAGTAATTTAGGATCTTTGTTATTAACAATGGTTGATTTTCCAGATGAATGTATAATTCATGATAAATGAACTACATCAGTCATGATGTGTTTGAAAATGTTAAGCATATAGAAGATATTTTCTGGTAGTATATATAGAAAATTTGTCTTGCTTAACTTGAATTCCAGCTTATTTTCTATCACTTGTGTGTACTGATATCTTATTAGCAAAATTAAATTTATGATAAAACATTTTTATTAAATACTAAAATTGTCTTTTAAACCTAGCCAAAATGTTATAGTGTAATTTATAAGCATATTACAGTAATAAATCTTAACCGTATTTGGAAAACTGCAGCAGTTTACATTTAATTGGAACCTAATTCTTATATATTCACTAGGGTCATTATTTCTGCATCTTTCTAAAATAGAACTTCAGAAATATTGCATATTTTGGGTATGATACTTAATATTTTGATATTCTTTAGTAATGTTGTACTGTGATGCACTCAGTTAATTTAATAGCATAATTATTACAGGAGTGTGTGAAGTAGATAATTATTTAATCTTAAAAATTTAGATTTCTTTTTTTCTTCCCTGATAGTATACCATTACTCTAACCTGGCTTTGTGATAGATTATTGGTTCACATTAAAGTTCTGATATTAAAGAGGCTGAAGTCTTTGTTTCTCAATTGAGGTTAATTATTGCCTTAATTTTTTTTTAATTTATTTTTTCCAGTGGACTAGTGGAAGTTAACCAACTAGACTAACTAGTAATTTTGCTGATATTGATGTTAACTAGCAAAGTGCTGATATTTTGGATTCTTAGCTTGTTGTATATAAACTTCATTGAAGATTTGAAATTGTTCTTCGGCAAAAACATTGGGTGCACGTTAACTACATTGGAGAGCCTCTTTATACAGTCATCCCTCATTATCTGCTGAGGATTGGTTCTGAGACCCCCTCAGATACCAAATCCATGGATGCTCAAGTCCTTATGTAAAGTGGCATAGTATTTGCATATAACCTATGCACATCCTCCTGTATACTTTAAATCATCTGTAGGTTACTTATAATACCTAATACAATGTAATTAGTTGTAAATACAATGTAAATGATATGTAAATAGTTTTCAGTGCTTAGCAAATTCAAGTTTTGCTTTTGAGAAGTTTCTGGGAAAATTTTTTTTTTTTTTTGATCTGTGGTTGTTTGTAACAGGTACAGAGGGCTAACTGTACCAGCTTTTTGTTGATTCTTAAAGTAGATGGAATATTTTCAGCATTATAAGAATCAACTGATCAGTTTTAAATATTAGAAATTAATTTAAAGGCTGGAATTACCTTCTTAAAATCTGTGAGATATTGTATAGTAACTTGGCCCTTTTTCAGTTTGCAAGAAATTTAACTATAGATTTAGGTGAAGGATAGTGTTCTCTAACCTGGCTAATGATAGAAGGAGAGAGACTTGTGAAGTGTACAGGACTTCCTACAAGTTCAAAGGACTTTAATGACACAATCTCCTCCAAATAAGAACTTAATCCAGAATGTATTTGTTTAAGGAACCAAGTAATTTTACTATGGCAGCTTCTAATAAAATGCATTATATGTCAGAATATAAAAGTAATTTTCCTCTGTAAGAGCCTTTTCTTTAGTTTGCTTCAAGGTATTTGACATTGACGGTGATGGAGTTCTCTCTAAGGTTGAACTGAGAGACACGTGGTTGCACATTTAGAGGTCTGGATGGACAACAGCACCGATCATATCCTGGTAAAGTCTGATTGTATACATTTTCTTGCATGTAAACTTTCAACAGGAACATAGAGTGAAGAATTTTTCAAAAGAGGTTGAGAAAAAGATTTCTTACTACTTCTAGTTGCTATATTATGCTACTCAAAATATTCATAGCCAAAGATGCAAAATTGGGAAGAGAATTTGCCTTAGAAAATTTAATAAACTAAATGTATTACATTAAAAAAAATGAAACCACAGGAAAATTCTCATAAATTTTTAAGGCAAACAAGCAATCTATTTCTGGTAATTTAAAAAAATATATATATACTTGACCAAAAATATTTTATACTTCGGCTACTGGCTAATAAAATGATACCTGCTCTTTCCTAACTACTGATTTGGGTTTCTGTTTTTAAAGGAATTACATGTGGATCTATCCAACATTGTAGAAGACACATTGAATGTGCATGACACCACAAAGGTGAGTCTAGCAGAGACTAATTTATTCTTTTCTAAAAATACGTTATATTCTGAATTGGTATATATACCTTACATATAGATACTTGAATCTCTTCTACATCATCCCTGCTAAATGCTTATTTGGATCTGTGGTTACAATGCCTCCAAGTTGTCTCAAAGGAAAGCCTATTCCATCTTTAAACAACTCCATTAAGTGTTATTTACATAAAAACACTTATTATATTTTATAAGCTAGCCATTTAATAAAAATTAAGTAGACACAGCCCTTGCCATCTGTAGTTTATAGTCTTTACTTCTCCCATTTTAATACATTATGGTAAGAATAATTAAACTGTAAATTAGTATGTATTTATGTATGATTTTGCATGTGTGTAGAAGAATTTGTTAATCTGTAATTTGCTCACAAAATCACTCAACTTGGAAAGCAAGCTTCATATTATAAAAATTACCTCACTCAGTTCAGATTCTGCCAAAGGTATGTTTTTAGGTAACCCGACAACTACAGATGCAGAATTATTAATCTTTCCCCAAATCACATTTAAACTGAAATCATAAGAAATTTTTACTGTTGGCTTTGAAGCTATCAGTGACTGTCTAGAAGTGGTCAGACTGTTTTCATCCAGTGGTTTTAGTGTCAGGAAGAGCTCCTTTTATTGCTTACCATTTAAATAAGAGTTGGAAAAACTCCCAAGTGGAGCTTTTCTAGTGCCATATGACAGCAATCAGAACATGCAGGAATAATCTTGAAGGTATGATTTGTAGCATTGTTTTTACCTGGCTCTTTACTGCCACCTCTTGATGTTAGAAAATGCTCTATTGCAGAATACCTTGGTTAGTAGGGCAAAAGGAAATGAAATAAAGTCCAACCACTTGAGGCTATGAAAGATTCTGTAAGATTTTATGTTTTAAAGAGTTTGAGTGTTAACTCTGCTATCCTTTTGGAATATTAAATTGATAATGTGCTACTCATAAAGCACTATTTTGATGATAAAATATTTTCCTCTGTCTTTGGGCCAGCAAGCAAGTTATTGGAGGAGTTATTAAAAAACCCTGTTTCAACCATGTGAATCCCAGTCTTGTACATCTAATTTGTTTTAATCATAGACAAAAAATACATAAATAGTCCAGTTATACAGAACACAAATAAAGTTTATATGGAAACATTTTTGTTCTCACTACTAATACAAAAAAATACAATTTAATCAAATTTACAGTATTCTTTTTGTGTATTAAAGAAATGGGGTGTTTTAAAGTGATGTCCAATGATAAAGTTTTATGAAAGTAATACACATACATTTCTGGAAATATTGCAAATTGCTACATTTTGGGTGGCAGTATGACTTTAAAATAGTTAATGACATGAATACTTCTGTACTTTTTTACTTGTAATATCAGTCCTAAGAATTTGTCCTTTCAAAGACCATCATTTTTTATGTATGAAATAAATAAAAGTGAAGAGTTATTGTGTGAGGGTACTAAATTGCAGATAATATTTAAGATTTTTTCCCCTTAGTTTTGATGTTACTTGCTTTTAAATGACAGGGGATAAAATACCCACAGGAGTCTGAATCTTGGAAGCAGAGCTTGAGAGTCTTCAAAGCCATGTAATTTAAACCTGTGAATTTCTGTAATCTAACTCAGTATAGGCAGTGAACCTATTGAACAGTTGAGTTGAAAAATAAATCTCAGAAATTGTTTAAAAATGGCAAGTTTTATTTCTTTTATAATGATCACTTTATATCTTTTAAAACAACAGGTGGTCAAGAATAATAAGACAGAAACCCCAGAGTTGGAATTATTTCCTCAGTATCTTCTCTTCCTGTGACAGCAGCCTGCCACTTGGACACAGCAGTCTAACATCTGGATGAATATGGGTATGATGTTCCTGAGAATGTTTCCTCAACATTTACCAAGAGGTAACTTAAGAATACCATGTGTTTCCTTTAAAAAAATATAAAACAAAAGCCTCAAAGTCTGGTGCTCAAAGTCTGCTGCCACTGTACTAATAACACATTTCCATCTATTTTCATACAGAATCAATAAATCACTGTGGGGCTTAGATCTGTGGGCATGCACAAGACTAGATGGGATAGAGGCAAAATCTCAGCAGCACACTGAGAATGATCCCATTTTGGTTTGTGAACATACAAAGATAATGAGTAGAAGTAAATTATACATACTTTGTTTCCTTGAGAACAAGCCATTATAAGTTATGTGCTTGACCTAAATTACAGTCTGCCAGTCAATGACTACTCATCTCCACTCAGATTTCTAAGAAGTAGTTTCCTGGGCAGTATCATCTTTTTTTTTTTTTTTTTTAAGCAAAACATGATATTAGGTCCAAGGTGCCTTTAAAAAGACAGATAATACAAAACAAAGGATATATTTTTGAAAATGACACATTTCCTCTGAAAAACATCAAACCTATCAAAATGACATGTAAATAAGTTCTCATTTTAATGTATTACATGCAAAAATCTCCCTTTTGTTTCTCTGAAGTTAAATTTTATTGATGGCAGGACTTGCTCAATGCTTTTGCCTTGCAAATATTTGAAGTAGTTCTGAGTTCATCCATTTACACAAAAACTTCATGTTACTAGTGCCAGAATGTCATTATAATATAATAGTATGCAAGAACTACCTATGGACCCAAACCAACCCTGTAAGTGGAATCCTTCCTTTAGAATTTAATAGGGTTTGTTTTATAAAAGTCTTGAAGGTTATGTTCAGATATTACATGGAGACTCTTTACACTGTTTGGTAAGAATTATAGAGCAGTAGCCTCTGCCTAGCTAAACTTCGTTTTCAGCGAACACATCAAAATCACGGAACAGAGAAGTAAGAATCTCTATGAACACTCTTGATTTAATTTTCCATTGAATAATAGCTTTACATTGCTTTCATGTACCCATAGCACATATCTTTTAAAATTCTCTTTGAAAGGTAACATGAGAGGCAAGATGTGTTGTTGCGCTTTTAGTTAAGTATCCTTTGTAACTATTGCTGAGCCTAAATTTTTGCTGCTTCTGTAAATTCCACTAGATTTGTTGGTGCTATTCAGATGCGCAAAATTATGTATAATAAGTGGCTGCCTGCTTAATGAACGATGCTACAAAAACTGTCTAGAATTCAAATACATTTCTTATGTGGCTTAGGACAATAGAAATTGGACACTACACTTGCAAATGCTTCTGAATCCTAGAACTGGGTCGTTACTGTGTTACTGAGTTCAAAGATCATCCTGCTCACTGCACAACAGGCCAGTAAATCAGGAGATGAGGTGTTGGGGCAGGAAATAGCAATTTTATTTGGAAATCCAGCAGACTGAGAGGATGGCAGACTAACGTTTTGCAGAATCATCCTGCTCCAGTCAGAATATAGGCTTCTTTTATGCAAAAAAAAAAAAAGGGGGGGTGTGGTTGGTTGTTGCAAACTTCTTGCTGTAGGAATTCTTTGTTCTTGCAGCTGTCCACGTGGGTCAGGTTGTGGTGTCCCTGTAAACCTCCAACAAAACAAAGATTATTTTCTATTCTGCAACTTATCTTTATGTGCGGAAGTGTTAATATCCTTAAAGGTCAGAGCCTTGAGAAAAGGCTCTTCTATTTACGAGACAGGCTAAAGGCAACATTGTTTTACAAAAGGTGCAGAGATAGGAAGAATAAGCCTAGAAAACAGGGTGCAGTGGTTAAAGCTAAAGGAACAGATCCAATATAGAGTCAGATTTGTTCTCCACTACAATTATGCTACAAATTTGTTCTTAATTTGAAATTTTATTTCTTACTAATTCATTGTGAAATCAATCATTAATCATTTTGAAGTTTATAAAAAATATGCTTTCTTGTAATCTTATAACTAATCCTCTGATGTATAATTGGAGAAATTGCTCTTTTCTTTAGGGATTATCTTCTGCTTGCTAATAGTAAATGACTTGTTTTGCTAGATGTTTAAAAATTGATCATAGTCGTGTTTTGTTCTCCATAATGTAGTTTTTATCTTTCTCATTACTCTTATTTATCAACTATTTACTAGGCTGTTTTATTCCTTTTGAAGTGACAGGTATACAAACCTTGCCACAGTTACATTGACTTAAACATAGCCTTTTCAACAGACAAGGCTGCAAAAGTCATTGTTAGATGATTTTTCAGCCAGTTTTCAGTGAGTTAATTCTTTTTGGAAGCTCTGAAAAAGCAGATGATGCCAGTACTTCATTTTTATCTTTTAGTAGGTGAAGACTCAAAGCACATTTAATGGGAGGAAAAAAGCTAAGTCACCATTAAATAGGTGGGAAATTATCTAGTGTATAATTGTACCCTAGATAGATGTGTTATATTGATACATTACATGTGCTTTTGTTTTGGGTTGCTCAGTAAACTATAACCTTCCATAGGTAGAGATGACCATTTTAAGCTACAGCTTTTGTCTCTAGATGTTAGCTGAAACCAGGGTTTAGCAGATTTTCTTAGCAACCTACTTTTGCTTTCCATAATTTGTTGTCATTTCTTCTCCCTTCTGTTTTGAAGGATGTGGTTAGACTTTATATATTCTTCCTTTAGTCTTTACTCATTGCTCATGTTGCCACTCTTTGTTTCCACCTTGAGCCCTTTGAGAGCTCAAGGTCGTCTGCTGTCCTTTTATTGGGTAAGCAGGCCATGATTCCCCCAACACACACTAACTTTCAATAGGGCTTTTTTTTTTGTTGTTGTTATGGGAAGCCTTTTGGCTTCACTTTAAAGGTCTATTTGGCCATTTAGAGTCTATGCCAACTTCAAATTTTAGTAAAAATTTCCTGTGTTAATTGTACCAGTGTGCCAGGTAATTGGGCCACTTAATGAGAGTGATGGGATTAATAATTCAAAGACAGTTTAAGGAAGCAGATCAGGTAAATCCAGTTATCTATCTGAAATTCAAGTCCAGTCCCATTTTAGCTCCCCCATTCTTACACTGAGTTGTGGTTTTGCTGTTGAGTGTGACCCAGCTGAGGGCAGCCAGGACACCAATGCCCACTGACATTTGCCACTTTTCAGGGGATCCAAATACTGCCTTTTGTTTTTGGGCTGCTATGATTTTGTTGTTCTCCCTTTCAAAGTTAAGTCTCACTCTTAAGACAGTTGAGCTGCCTACTTTCATTCTAAAGCTTTTAAAGTCTCTTTATAAAACTATTAAACCTGTAATTCTCATTTCCCATCATTATTTACTAAAGTGGCCTGGCCTCCATTACTGAGAGGGGTGCTGTCATACTCACATCTGCCCTTTTCCTTATGTGGTCACTGTGACCATAGGAAATGTCCCCTCTCCAATTGTGCTGTCAAAGCAGGTCTTAGCCTGTACAGGCTGCGTTAGTCAAATGCAGACCATCAAGGAAAGTCATGAATATCTGTCTCAGAGGCTGCGCATCACAGAGGAGGGCATGCACCTGTGGCTTATAGCAGTTATGTGAGAGGATCTCAGGGTCCTGAAAAGACCTGAATGTCAAAGCCATGTTTCATGTGTCTGGGGTTTTTGTCTTCAGTAATTCTGCTGAAAGCCATATCTAGGATCTCAGTGGAAACTTCAGCTTTTAAAGTACTGTATGCACAGTTAGTTATTTGTCACCTGAAATTTATTATAAAGTAACAGCAAATATCTTTTTTTTAATAGAGTTTATTTTGGATTTATTTTAAAATAACATACACGTTAAAAAAAATTCAAGCAACACAAAAGTATATAGTGAAAATTCTGCCTTCCCATCTTTTGACCCCTATCTTCCATTCTCTTCAGAGGTAGTGCTGTCAGTTGCTTATATTCTTTGTGACACATGCAGTAGGTTTTCATTGCACTGTGAATTTGGATTATACATAGTTTTAACCAATTCTGTAGTCCCTAGTTCTTTCTCTCCTGTACCCTCCTTTGGTCACCGTAGAGAGGCAGTGTAGTGTCGTGACTTAAGAGCGCAGCTCCTGGAGCCGTGCTGCCAAGAACCAAATCCTGGCTCTGACATCTGTTAGTTGAATAACCAAAGGCAAGTCACTTAACTCTCTTGTCACAGTTTTCTTATGAGTAAATGAGGAAAATAATAGTTTCTCCCTTAGGGTCATTTTAAGATTTAAATGAATTAACTTTGTGAGTGCCTTAGACAGGGTGAGCATCAACAAAAATGTATAGTTCTATTTGACATTTGGTTTTACATTTTCAGTTCCTAGTAAGCAGTCAAGTTCCATCTTGATCACAAGCACACTTACTGAATTTCATACTACATACTAAAAAAATTTTTCTGTAAGCTCTTCAGAAAAATCTAAATCTCAATGAATTTTGGTTTGATATGTGCTAAGTCTTTTCTGATCTCCCCATAATCCTACATAACTGTTTTAGAGACACAAAGTTTATGTTTACAAAGTATACATTTTCCTTCCATCATTTTACCACCAGAATTACAAGTATTTCTGAATAACTATAATATGCTAAATATGTCACATGAGTTATATAACTACAAGGACATCTTTAGTTGTCATTCATTTTTATATCTGCATTTGTTTCAAGATTAGTAGTTAAATTAACAAACCATTTCCTCCTCCATATACAGAATTGCCTCACTCTTCTGGATGATGCGGATCATAGATTGGAATATCTGAAAATCCAGGATGAGCAGCACCTGGTAATTGAAGGTACAAATGAAGGGGAAGAATTTAAAGGTTTAGTTACTCACTGATAATCCATTTTATAATTTTTCCAATTATTATTAGATCATTATATTCTTCATGGTAATGAAAACCATGAAACCTTTATGTGATCCTGTTGTAATACTATTTAAATTGCTTGAAAAGATAAATATGTCTACATTGATTGGCTGGCAATGGTGAGAACAGGAGTTAAAAGACAGGTGAATTCAGTTATAAATTGACAAAGTTTTTTAAAAATTTCAAGCTGCCTCTTTAAGTTAAAGAGACTAACAAGGAGGGTATAGCTCAGTGATAGAGCACATGCACACACAGATATACACACACACCCCTACCGCCTAACCCTCCCCCCCAAAAAATGAGACTAAATTTGTTGCATAGTTAATGTTGCAGGCTTTCATTAATCAACACTGATCACTCACCAACAGAACTTAACTTGTATAAGCACAGATTTACACACTGGCATGCACATGTCACTGAAAACCTGGTGTGCCTTTAATTATCACGATTCATGAAATATTGCTAACAGCTTTTGTATTAAAATGAATAATTACTCTGGCATGTGTCACAAGGTAAGGAAAAATAGTAATAGTTCTAATGTACTAAATTTAAGAGTTTTAATTAGTCTTATAGATGGTTGAGTATAAATTTTTAAAATATTTTCAAAAAAATTTAATGGAGGTACTAGGGGTTGAACCCAGGACCTGCATGCTAAGCATGCACTCTACCACTGAGCTGTACCCTCCATCATTTAAGTATTTTACTTAAGGTGCATAACTGATGTATTAGCTTACTAATTAATTCTTATCAATGACTATAAAGTCTCCAGTATAAACAATTGAAATGGTTTCAGAGTCAGTTACTAAAATTAACTTGATTTTTTTCTCTAGTTTCTGGTTTAGAAATAAGAACTTTGTTTTTGAAAGTAATTGAGTGGTTGTGATTTGAATGGATAAGAAATTAACACTTTGCTATCTCTGTCTTTCCAGTTTGAAATAAAGATATGAGTTGGCCTGAGGAAATGTCCTTTATAGCAAACAGTAGTAAAATAGATAGACACAAGCGTAAGTCTCCAGTGTATTCTTTTTAAAGAAATTATCTTAAAATCATTCTGTTATTTTTTTTCCTTCTCTCACTATTGAGGTGTTAACAACTTGTGGCTTTCTGTATCAAAAGTGATTAGGCCTCCTCTTTTCTTTTTCCTGAAGCATCAAATTTCTTTTTAACCTTGCAACTAAATAAGTTTACATTTTTTGTAAAGATACAATACTAGAAGAGAATTGTTTGAATTTTAGAAAACTGTTATAACAGCTAGAATCATTGCTGCTTCTAGATTACAAATAAACATAGATATGATTGCCAATGATGCTCCATGAAAAACATCTACTTTAGCCTTGCAAGACCAGATAGAGAAATGTTAGCTCTATTTAGCTGATTGGAAGAGTCATAAAAATCATTGCACTGAATACAGCTAACTGGTCTATAACATTTAGCTACAACTAGGCATCAGTTCTCATATTGTTTGTTCCAATTCTGAAAGAGAAGGGAACCAAGGATCTGAGTAACCTGGGAAACACATACTTCATGGATTCAAGCATCCAGTGTATTAGTTCATACAGCCACTGACACAGTATTTTCTCTCAGGGAGACGTCTTTATGAACTCAACAGGTAATTTTCTTGAGTCATTGACCTCTCAACTGTTGCGAATTTGTTATAAACCCAATATTACCTAAATCTCCTCTTTCTTCACCCTGGGAGAGAAAAGTCTTAATCTTATTGGCTCTATTTAGCATGAAGGACCAAGAGTTACTACTCTCATTTTGAAAAGATATTTTGATGTGAGAAAACAGATGCTAGGTATTTTTCTGCCCATGTGATTGTAATTTAAAAATCTTTGGCAACAAATTTTCTTCTCAAACTTCTAGGACAAATCCCATTGGTATGAAGGGGCATATGGCTAAATGCTATGGGGATTTAGTACAGGAGCTTTGGAGTGGAACTCAAAAGAATGTCACCCCATGAAAGCTTCAGATGAGCATGTTAAAGTAATATAAAGGTATTTAAGTCCTAGGTGGTTAAGTAATTATTTTTCTCTACATGATTTTTATAGTTAGCTTTTTAGTTTTAATTTAATGTTTTTGGGTCCTTCACAAGGCATAAACTGGATGTCAGATAGTTTTACTTGTTCACATATATGCAAAATACTGCTACAGATTAGTGGGTAGGAAAAGATCAAAAGTACAGTCTAAATTTAGAATGCCATTCACTTTACTAATTTATCAAGTGTCTTGTATATACAGGAAACCTTCCTTTCTTAGTCCTTCACTATTACAGTGTTCTAACTGTAAGGTAGACCTCTGAGTCTAATTAATGATTCTCAATCCATTTTTAACATTACTAAGATAATTAATTTTATCTATAGGGTAAAATGTAGCAGAAAGAAAGAATGTAATTAATGGATAGAAATTTGACATCAGTATCATATACGGTGACTTTTAGTGAAATTAGCATTATTTTTTATCTTTAAAAGCAAGAGGAAAGCTTTTTAGGTCAAAAATTAATAATCATAATAGGTTAAAATTGGCTACTTACAACTTACCAGCCACTATTCTAATTACTTTATGTGCATTAACTAATTTAATCTTCTAAATGACCCTATAATATAAAGTAGTGTTATTATCTTCACCATGTGGCTCAGGAAACAGGCTTTTAGCAGTTTAAATAGCTTGTCCAAAGCTGCAAGCTAGTATAAGTCCTCACAGGTAAACACAAGGCTATCTTGCCTCTAATAATAAAAGTTAGGATGCAACAAGACCAGCAAAGCCAACTGTAAAAGAAATACTATAAGGGAATCTTTTGGTGTGAGAAAATGCTATTTTAATATTTCTGTCTTAAGTACCATCTGTGTACCTAAAGAAATGTTTGCTCACATGATACTAAACTGGAACCCAATATTGGCTATAATACTTTTTAGGGGGAAAAGAGGGGTCATCTGAGATTAAGATTAGGAAGATTTCATGATTATCCAAAATATGTTTGCTGAAATAGACACAGACTAAATACTATACTATTTACCTTCTTCTAATGCTCGGATTGAATTATGGGCATGTTCATTCTAAATTTTATAGATACATAGATATATACATATATAGAGATAATGAGTTTTATTCCTCTTATGTTTATAGTGGACCATAGCAACATATGCTCCCCAATTTAATGGGTTCCAGCAACAGGACTCCCAGGAACTTCTGGCTTTTCTCTTGGATGGTCTTCATGAAGATCTCATCTGAGTGCATGAGAAGCCATACGTGGAGCTGAAGGGCAGTGATGGCCAACCAGACTGGGGTGTAGCTGCAGAGGTTTGTCAGTATGGAAGAAAAGTTAATTGTTTTCTGGGAAAAAGGCCATTTATGGTCATTAGTAATCAGGTTTCTGGATGGTAAACAACAGGGAAAGATAACTGATGACCTGCAGCTCCCTGGGGTGTAGTGTTGGCTGTTCACATGGAGCAGGTATCTGCATGCACATTCAGTACATTCCAAGTTCTAGGTAAGTGACCTTATCATTGGTTGTGAGATGCTTAGAGAGCTTTAACTTGGTTTGTAAAACTCTCTGTAATGCATCCATTTTACAAAGAACATACTTTATTCACATGATGTAAAAATATAGTATGACCAATTTTATTAGAAACAATATGAAATTTTATACACAGTTTATACGCAACATTGGCAAAGTAAGCTGACAACCCATATCATTAGATTTCACTCTTTTCAAGGAAGGGATGAAAATTCTCACAAAGAACCACTTCAAAAATGTAATTTTTCTTTCATTGTATTTTAACTTTGTAGTTTTTAATAAAAAATCCTTATGTTAGGAAAATACAAACTCCTTAGGAGTTACTATTACTTTTCTTGTACATCTTCTGAGGAGGTGGGCAGGCTACTTTGTTCCTGACTGTGAAATGTTAATTAAATGCCAGTTTCAAATGTCCCATGGAAAATCATGGCCAAAACTTAGCAATATGTCTCTTCTTTATATATATTTTTTTAAAAATCATGATTTTCTTCCATCTTGTCTGGTTAAAATCTTATTATGGGGACAGACCAGTAACCTAGATCTCTCTTGCTGTCCTGCCTCCTATTTCTAGTAATAAGCTAGGAAACCCAGGCACTATGTAAAGCTCAGGCCCATCAGAAATGTATGACACATTAATACACTCTCCCCCTTCTTCCTGCAGTGTGTATTGCCTTGGATGATGAAACAGTCACCTGTCAGGTCCCTCTGTGTGAAGATCTGAGATGTCTGCTGTCTGGTCCTGATCATCCTGATGCTGCCAACAATCCAAGATCTAAGTATTTTCTTGCCTGGGGAGCTGAGGCATTCACTTCTGGTCAGCATTACTGGGAGGTGGCAGACTGTGATAACTTGACAATTGGGGTTTGTAATGATTCTCGGACAAGGAAGAATGACATGGTGGTTGACTTGGAGGGAATTTTTCTCCTTTTTTGTATCAAAGAGAACAATCAGTGCTGTCTCTTTACCTCCTCCCCACCATTACCTCAGTATTTACCTCAATATGTCAAAAGGCCTCTCGGCCACACAGGGTGCTCCTAGATTATGAAGGTGGTGTGGTAAGCTTTGTCAATGTGGCCAGCAGTTCCCTCATTTGTAGTTTTCTCATGCTCCTTATCTCCTCTGAAGCCTTTTCTTTGCTCTGGACACCCATGATCAGGGGCAAGTGAGAAATCTGACCACAGGCATCAGGAATGTCAATGACTGAGATCACTAAGTTAGTGCCTGCCTGATTTTCTTTAACTTCACCTTCCTTTGTGAAATGTATTGATTGATTTTAAAGGGTTGATATGTTAATTGTTTAAATTCCATTTTCTTTAAATAAAAATAATATCTCTTGAAACACTGATCTTTATTCTATGTCTTGGTATTTCACTTGATTTTGAGGGAGGCTGGAGGTAACAGAAGACCTGGGTGTGTTTCCCCAGCTTAATAGGTTAAGGCAAGAGCACAGGTTTCTTCCCAAGAGCAGTCTTGGAATTCTCTTCTCCTTGTTGTGCATCTTATAAATTATGCTCCTTCATCAAGTCTCAGTTTTAAAATCTCCTTCATGGTATTATTGTTAACCTCTGGACTAAATGAGTCCATCTTGTTGTAGGGACTCAACACACCTTATACTTCTCTTTTTTAAAACTCAGAGCCTACTATTGGCCTTTCCATGTATTTGACCTATTAAAAGAAGGTTTATATCTACATTATGTACAGATATATTCCAAAGAAATAGCAAAGACCTGCCTGCTGGAAATATATCTGAGTAAATTAATACATGTACAAGGTCATGAATAAAAACATGCTGTATCACTGTTAAAAAGCTCATTAAATGTAAGTGTAATCAGATGGGAAGATGGGGGGTTACTATGTAACAGAAATGTGAATTAGGCCACTGCCATGTGATCCCCATCTACGTATGATCTGGCAACATCTCTTCTGGGTATCTGAGAAACCACCACCAACTAGGAAAGGTACATGCACCCTAATGTTCACTGCAGTGTGATTTCCTGTGCCCCTTTATCTGAAGTTAGGTGGGTATTTTTCCCTGTCCTGTGTTGTAGAGATATGTATTGAAAAACTCAGTGCAGAAATTGCTGGACGAAGCTACCTATGTTCGTAAGATTCAAATTCACATACTTCTTCAGGTGTGTGGGCTAATTCTCCCCAGGCAGTAGGCAAGAGAGGCCAGGACCTCTGAAAGACGGACATAGAGCAAACTTGAGAAGAAAAGCAATATCAGCCATGGGAATTCAGAGACGCAGGTCTGAATCAGGCTTCCACACATCACCACGCCACCTGTGACAGAATCATCAGTTTACGTGGGTATTTTTGCAAAAGTACAATTATATTATTTTTTAAATTGTACTTCCATTACATAAATACATCATGTAACCTTGTTCCATATTAGTATATATAGAGAATGTCTTTTCAGCCTCTACTAAATATTGCAATGTATGCATGTAACAGTTTCCTTGACCATTCAATTATTGACAGACTATTTTTTAGTAAGATTTTAATCTTATTTAAGAATATTTTTAGATTTATAGAACAATTGCAAAGATAGTACCAAAAGGGTATACCATTCACCAAGTTTTAATTTTCTTTAATGTTATTTTCTTGCATTTTCATGGTTTGTCAAAACTAAGAACCCAGATTGTACATTCTACTCTCGACCTCCAGATATTATTCAGATTTCACTTGTTTTTCTATTAATGTCCTATTTCTACTCCAGAACCCAATCCATATGCCACACTGCACAATTGTCATGTCTCCTTACTATCCTTTTGATCTTTTCCATGTTTTTCATGAACTTCACAGTTTTGAGAAGTACTGGTCAGGTATTCTGTAACCATCCTTCAATTCTGAACTTTCTTATATTTTTATGACTGAATTGGGCTTATAAACTTTTGGGAGGAAGAGCACAGTGTTGAAGCACCCTACTCTTCACATCAAGTCAGAGTCCCCACATGACATCACTGGTGACATTAAACTTGATCACTTGGTCATGGACCTCTGTGCCAGATTTCTTCATTGAAAGTTCCATTTCACTTTCCCTACTTTATTCTGTGCACTCAAGTCACTAACTGCAGGCCACCCTCAAAGGAAAGTAGGTGAATATTTATGGTTTGGAATTTCTTCAGTAATAAATATGACATAATTTTACAGGTTTACCAATAGTTAGCAGTTATCAAAATGATTAGTAAATATCTTTTACATCCTTCTTTGTATTATATATTGGGTGGGTGAGGGGCAGGAGAAATCTCCATGCTGGCCACAGGTGTTCTTACACCGAAATCTTGCTTTAAAATTCAAAAATTCATCAATTAATAAAATAAAGCACTTTCTTCATTACAGAATATATTTAAACATACCTCAGGAAACAGATTTCCATGTTTTCAAATACACTTGTTAAACACCTTAACTGATAAAATAACCTTTGCAACTTCTTCAGTAAGTTAAAAATAAAAGTCCTTCATTTTTCACAGAACTAGAATAAATCATAAAATTTATATGGAATCACAAAAGACCTAGAATTGGCAAAGCATTGCTGAAGAAAAAGAAAGAGGCTGGAGGAATAACTCTCCCAGACTTCAGACGATACTACAGAGCTGCAGTAATCTAAACAGCATGGTACTGGTACAAAAACAGACATGTAGATCAATGGAACAAAACAGAGCCCAGAAATGAATCCACAGACTTGGTCAATTAATCCTTGACAAAGGAGATAAGATCTTCTGGCAGCTCATGGTGAAAAATAATATAAAAATGAATATATGTATATTCATGTATGACTGAAAAATTGTGCTGTAGACCAGAAATTGACACATTGTAAACTGACTATAACTCAATAAAAAAAAAACTTAAAAAGCAATCATATTTTAAATGGCATTAGAAATAAAACATTTAGGAATAAATTAAATTAAGTAGATAAAATATCCATACACCTAAAATGACAAAACGGTAATGAGCAAACTGAGAAAAACAGAAACAAATGTTAACAGTTTCCATGGTTATGAATTGGAAGAATAATACTGAAAAATGTCTATACCACTCAAAGCTGTCTGTAGATGTAATGCAATCCTTATCAAAACTCAAATGACTTTTACACAGAAATAGAGAAAGCAATCCTAAAACTTTTATGGAACCACAAAACACCCCTAATGTCAAGTCAAGTCAACCTGGTTAAGAACAAATCTAGAGATATCACACTCCCTAACTTCAAATTTTATTACAAAGCTATAGTAATCAAAATGGTAGGGAATGGCGAAAAACAGAGACCAAGTCCAATGAAACAATCAGAGTTCAGAAATAAACCCATCCAAATGCAGTCAACAAATATTTCACAAGTGAGCCAAGAAGAAGTAATGGGGAAAATACAGTCTTTTCAATAAACTGTACTGGAAAAACTGGATAATGACCTACAGATAAACACAACTGGACCCTGTTCTTGCAGCACTCACAAAAATTAACTCAAAGTGGACTGAAGGCTTAAATGTAAGACTTAAAACTGTAAAACTACTTGAAGAAAACATAAAGATAAAGCTCCTTAGTGTGGTTTTGGCAAATATCTTTTGGATATGACACCAAAATTGCAAGCAACAAAAGCAAAAATAAGCAACTGAATCTACAGCAAACTTAAAAAAAAAATTCATAGCAAAATAAACAATCAGCAAATGTAAAAGCAGCTGCAGAACAGGAGAACATATACGCAAACCATTTTTTCATTTTTTAACAAAAAAACATTTTTGATAAAATATGTAAGTAACTCATAAAATACTAGCAATCAAATAAAAAATAAAAATTAAAAATGGGCTAAAGGGCTTGAGTAGACTTTCTTTTCCCCCCCAAAAAAGACATACAAACTGCCAACAGATATTGAAAATATACTAATCATCAGGGAAATGCAAACCCAAACCACAATGAAACATCACCTCACACCTGTTAGAAGGACTATTATAAAAAACAAATATTTGCAAGAATATGAAGAAAATGTAACTCGTGCACTTTTTGGGTAAAAATGTAAATTGGTAAAATCGAATGAAAGTAAGAGACTTAAACTGGAGTCCATCTTACACTACTCACAAAAATTAACTCACAATAGATTAAAGAGTCAACTGTATGACTTGAAACCATAAAACTCCTAAAAAAATCAGAGGAAAATCTCCTCGACCTTGGTCTTGGGAATAATGATTTTTTGGATATGACTCCACAGGACAGGCAACAAAAGCAAAAGCAAAAAGAAACAAGTGGGACTAAGTCAATGTAAAAAACTTTAGCATAGGAAAAAAATTGAAAAAATAAAAAGGCATCCTATGGAATGGGAGCAACCATTAGTGAACCATCTTTTGATGAATGGTAGTTACTCAAGTATATAAATAAATCATACAACTTAACAGCCAAAAAAAAAATCTAAGTTAAAAATACTGGCTCCGAATAGACAATTTTTCCAAAGAAGACATACAAATGTCCAACATTAAAAGCTGTTCAATGCCATTAATCATCAGGGGAATGCAAATCAAAACCACGAGACCATCTCTCACCTGTTACAATGGATACAGTCAAAAAAGACAAGTGATTACATGTATTGACAAGGATGTGGAGAAAAGAAAATCCTTGAGCATTGTTGGTAAAAATGTAAATTACCACACCCACTATGAAAAGCAGTTTGGAGGTTCTGCCAAAAGTTAAAAGTAGTATCCAGCTGTCCCAGCACCATCTATCAAAGAGACTGTCATTTGGCCGCTGAATGCGCTTTAGTCCCATCTCAAATATCCGTTGACATTTTATGCCAGGGTTTAGTACTGGGCTGTCTATTCTATTCCTTTGTTAGACTACGTGTGTATTTTAATACCAGCATCATGGTGTCTCATGACTATAGCACTGTGATATAGTTTTAAAGCAGAAAGTGTGATGGCTCCCAGTTTATTCCTTCTCAGGCTTGCTTTGGTATTTGGGTCTTTTGTGGTCACATCAAAGAATTTTAAGATGGACTTCTATCTTTGAAAAATGTTATTCGAATATTGATAGAAATTGCACTGAACCTGTAAATGCCTTTGGGTAGTATGGACATTTTAGCATTAATTCTTCTGGTCCATTAACCATACATCTGGTCCAGTATATCTTTCTACTTGTTTTGACTTCTTCAATTTTTTCCACAAAAGTCTAATTATAGTTTTTAAAGCACAAACTTTTCACTTCCTCAGTTAAGTTTATTTTTAAGTATTTTATTGGTTTTAAGGCTATTTTGAAAGGGGAAAGGCTAGTGTCTTCAACAAATGATGTTGGTTACACTGGAAAACCACATGCAGAAAAATGAAATTGGACAGCTGCCTTCCACCACTCAGAAATATAATTTAAAATGGATTAAAGACTGAGACGTAAGATCTGACACTATAAAACTCCTAGAGGAAAACATAGAGAAGAAGCTACTTAACACTGGTTTGGGCAGTAATTTTGGGACATGACCCCAAAAACACAAGTCAGAAAAGCAAATATCAACAGGTGGGACTACATCAAACTAAAAAGCTCCTGCACAGCAAAAGTAACAATCAGCAAAATATAAAGCCTAATACAGAGTAGGACAGAATCTCTGCAAATCATATATGGGATGAGGGGTTAATAAAATATATGTGGACCTCATACAACACAATAGCCAAAAAAAAAAAAAAAAAAAAGCCAAACATCCAAAATAAAAATTGGGCAGTAAAATTAAATCTATATTTTTCCAAAGAAGACACCCAAATACACAAAAGGTACATGAAAAGATGTGCAACATCACTAATAATTAGGGAAATGCAAATCGAAACTGGAACGAGATATCCCCTCCCTCCTGTCAGAATGATCATCACCAAGAAGACAAGAGACAAGTGCTGGCCAGGATGAGGACAAAAGAAAACCCCTGTGCACTGTCAGTGGGGATGTAACCTGGCTCAGCCACTATGGAAAAGCTACAGAGGTTACCCAAAACTTAAAGACAGAGCTACCATATGCTCCAGCAGTCCTCCCTCCTGGTGTGCATCTGAAGGGAGTGAAAACAGGGTATTGAAAAGATAGCTGCACTTGCATGTTTATTATAATATTATTCACAACAGCCAAGATATGGAAATGACCTGAGTGTACAACAATGGATAAACAGATAAAGAAGAAGTAGCATTTATACAGAATGGAATATTATTCTGCATTGAGAAAGAAAGAAATTCTGCCATTTGTGATATTACAGATGGACATTGAGGGCTTTATGCTTAGTGAGATGAACTAGACAGAGAAAGATGGATGTAAGATATCAGGTATACATGTAAAAAAACAAACTCTTAGAAACAAAGAGTAGAATGGTTTTGGGGTGGAGGAACTGTGGAGACATTAAAGGGTACAAACTTGCAACCCAAAGATAAATAAGTCATGCAAATCAAATGCACAGCACAGTGATTACAGAAAACAGTGATACATCAGTCTTCAAAGTTGCTAAGATACTATCTTGTGAATGTTCTTGTCACAAAAAATAAAGAAAATTATACTTGTGAGTCATGTGAGAGGTGTTAGTTAAAGCTGTTTGTGATCACATCACTGTATGTAAGTGGATCAAATCAACACACTGCAGACTGTGAAAAAAGAAAAAGTAGAACTGCATGATTTCACTTACACATGTAATCTAAAAAAGCCAAATTCACACAGAGAACAGAGTGGTGGTTGTCAGGGCCTGGGAGTCTGGAAATGAGAAGATGCTCAAAGAGCACAAAAGTCCAGGTTTAAGGTTAGTGAGTTCTGGGAAATCTCATGAACAGCACGGTGACTACAGCTAACAAAGCTGTATTATTTATCTGAAAGTTGCTGAGAGCAGATCTCAAAAATTCTCACCACAAAAGGGAATTAGGTGAGTTTATGGAAGTATCCTTACTGTGAAAATCACTCACAACATATATGTGTATCAAGTCACCACGTTACTTACTGGTAGGGCTGTGTCCTGGGTCACTGTCTAAGAAGCATTTCACCAGAGATGTCTCTCAGGACTCAGAATTCAGTGAGTCTGTTTCACTTCATGGGTGAACATATTCAAATGGCCTGTGTATAAAATAAAAATATAATGACTAATAGTTCATTGTGAATGGCTCACAGAATGTGTTTTAAAATTTTTGTTCCCATGCTTACATTTCACACTACTGGAACAAAATCAAATATGAGCCAACACAAATGGCACATTAGAACAATGATAACAGAATCCTGAACACAAAGATTCAGTTTCTTCCTGATGTTTTCTAATCAGAAGTGTTTTTAAAAATATTTGAACTCACCAGTTCCTAGGTGACAGCTGAAAGTGACAAAATCAGAGAACCCAAAATGGCAGATGATCCTGTAAGTGATTATAGATGTTGCTACATTTTGTGCCAGAAATTAATTATCTATTAGAAAGTTACATAAAAATACTTGAAGCTCAAGCCCTGGAATGCTTCCCAATTTTGTTAAACTCATGTTATTATAATGTCCGTGTCCATTTAGCTGATGAGGTAGGTGAAGATAAAAAATGGTCTGTTCCTCTGTGTTTAGTACAATTAAAATAACTAACAATAATTACACAATGCTTTGAACAAATCAGGTTAGATCTGGAATACAGATGGAGATATGAAAATGCTTTTCCTTGCTCTGTACATGAGTAGTAGTCCATCATGTACAAATATGTCAGATGACAAGGTATCTTCATGTTAAGAAAAACGCCATCACCACAAAGGAAAGCTTTACTGATTGTACTGAAAATAAAAGGAAAAAAAAAACAGAATTGGAAAAAGATCACGTTGACATAAAAATGCTCATGGTCACAGATACTATAGAGAAGCAACTGTGGCAGATGTATGAAGATGTAGAAGCCATCACTCCTCCACTGAATGATTACACCAAATTGTGACTTAATTATTTCATAAACTTGACAGACAACATTTCTGCTTCTATAATTTAAAATATAACCTTGAAATACTGTATAATGAGAAGTGTGATATTCTAATATCTGTTCTAAGAAGTGCATTAGACACACATAAGAATAGCCAATGGTCAGAAAGATCACATGCAATCAGCTACCACCCCATGCAAATTAATGGCATTTAGCAGATATTCATATATGTGTGCATATATAAAATGTGTATTAGTATATATGTAAATCAAGTAGAACATTATATTATAATCTAATGTAAAATTGTATCAGCAAAAGCACTGTGCTGACATGTGTCTTGGTGTAAACAGATTACAATTTTTTATTGAGTTATCATAATGGGATAATATTGTGAACCAAGTAGAAATTGTAAAAAAATGTTATCCAAAAAAAAAAAAAACAAAAAACCTGACTACATGAAAAGATGCACATTTACTATAAGGCCTCTTCCCTTATTTACTATCAGTGTCAGAAAGTCACTTGGAATAGGTTAGGAGAATTAAAAACTCTAACAAGACACAAGAATGCACTCTCTGTTAAAGAAAATAAACCAAAGGAAAAAACGAATGGACAATTAAGATCCTACAGATAAAAATACCAATTTTTATGGGAAATAAGCTTAAAATAAAAAATAAGGGGATTATATTCTAATGTCACCTTTTGAATAAAGATATACAAAATTAAGCTGAATACCTTCATATTTTGCACTTATGAAGAGAAAATGTATTTGCAATGAAAAAGCAGCCATTGTCCTGCCTTTTCAGTATTCTGAAGGTTTAGGTTTGAATATATTTCATCTTAAATGGTCTTAAGCACTATGCAGTGGTTGGTGTTTTTAAAATATCACTGTGTTTGGAACTTCTGAAAGTGATTCAAAAAATTTTTAATTGTTTTTTTGTAATAATTTGGTAGTGGCCTGGATATTATTTTTAACAAGACTACTCACCCTGGAATGCTGTAAGTTTTTTTTAATGAGTTTATATTTACACATATTTAAGATTGTCATTATATTATGAGAAAATGTCAACCCTGGCAGTATTTTGACTTGAAAACGAGATACGCTGAGAAGCATATTTTAAGTATAAAATAAGTGATTGCATTCCTTTAAAGACAGGAAAGTAAAAGCATGATAAACTCTGACTTCGACACACTTAAAGTATAAAAGTTAACATAATGTGTTTTTACACACATCTCTAACTCTTTGGGTACTTTCTCAGCCCCTTTCTCATTACACCCACATCCCCGCTCCCGACCCGCGGTGTACACACCTCCGATCACACGGGGGAGGGGGGACCCGGGCGGTGAGGACCAGGGGCGCGAACACCCCCGCGGCCCGGATGGACGCGGACACTCACCCGCTCCCAGCAGGCGAGGAGAACAGTCCAAGCGGGCCCGCCAGCACACCCGTCCCCTCCTGCCCAGCCGGCCGGGACCCCAGCTCGGTCAGGTCCACACACACCCCGGCAGGAAGCCAGCTCAGGCCGCGGGAAACCGGCATAAACTCAGACGCGGGCGGGGAGCGTCCTCCTCCAGCGGACACGCGGCCCGTGCGGTCCCGGAGCCGCCATGGCCCCCCCCCCGCTCCGTCCTGAGGAAAACAAGCTCCGCCCCCAGGGAAGACGCTGGCTGCTGACGCGGACTGTGCATGCGCACCGCTACCTAAGACACGCTGGCTTCGCGCGCCCCCTGCCGATCCTTGAGGCCAGTGCAGGATACTCAGAACTCACTGTAGAACCCATGACCCCTCCCAGCCAGGATGCTAAATCACTGGAAATCTCAGTGCCCTGGCCTCTTTGTTGATGGCACTGGTGATGCTCTCATCCAGCCATGCCTGCTCTCTTGCCTGGCACATGCCTCAGTCCTTGGAATCCCGCCTGAATCAGATTCTGTTCTGCAGTAAGAACAGGTGCCCTAGACTCTCAAAATTCCTGACTTAGAAGATGATCAGGAAACCAAACTCAAATCTGGCAACTCCCTTGGGTCCCCTGAGGAGTGTGGTTTTCTCAGAACCATCTGCCCTGTGTCAGGAGCAGACCAAGCCTCAGGTAGCTTAGAAGGGCTATCATGCAGCCCATGCTTTGGATGGTCCTCAGTTCTGACCTGCATGATCTTGAGACACTTTTGTAACTCCTAGCTCTGTTTTCTCATACCTATAGTGATGGTTATTGATGACTAACTGAGTTATGCTCTTACAATGCGCAGGTGCTATTGTTCCTCAGATAACAGAATGTTTTGAAGGGATCAACTGTTTATCACTCCCCTCTAATCAAATATATTTTTAAAGCACCAGTTCCTGAGGTACTGGCAGTTTCTGCTCTGAGCCCCAGATCCTGATCCTGCCGGTGGTCTATAGTGATGCCAGTGTGTACATGCTCTTCCTTGTGCACCGGTGTGGAAAGGAGACAGCCCATTCCCCTGAATGAGGCTGCAGCATGCTGACACTCAAAGCAGGCACAATGAAGAATCAGCTAGAGTCCCCGGTACCAGCTGTCCCAGGTAGAAACATCACCTTCACCACAGTGTTTCTGTGCTCCTATCAGGCCTTCACTACTCCCAGCAGATTGTGCATGAGCAGTGTGACAGGTGACTGCCTGTCCCAGCACAGCATGGTGGTGATGATCCCACCTTATCTGTTTGTCTTTGGAATGTTCCCACCCCTCTCTGAGCTTCACTTTGCTCTTCTCACAGGCAGGGTTGTACAGGCATGAACCTCACAGGGTTATGGTAGGTAGTCACGGTAGATGCTCACCCAGTGGCAGGCTTTGCTGAGAGGGTTGCTGGGAGTTCTGCATGTCTTCACACTTGTCCTTCACTCTCCCCAATGAAAACACTCTTGGCCTTATCCTTCCCTGGCCTGTGGCCTTTCTATGTTTGCAAAAGGACATGAAAACACTCTGTTTGCAAAGAAGTTTTGAGGTTCTGTCCACCTGGTCCAGGAAATGCTGATTCTGCTACATGTGCGGGTGGGTGGGCTGTCATGGGAGGGGCTGGGGCAGGGCTTCCCTTTGCAATAAGCTGCCCCACCCAGGCCTTTCCATGATCCAGACTCCTGGGACCAGGGTGCAAATCCCCAGCTCCCCACTTGTCAACCATGTGACCTGGGCAACTTTCTCAAACCCAAGCTTTGTCCACCCAAGGTCAGCAGAGATGGGGGATAACAGGATATCCTGCACAGAGTGTCTGTGCAGATTAAGTGAGAAAGAACAGACAGAATAGTGGGCGGGGCCTGGCCCATTGGTTGGCAGAAGGGAGCTCACCGTGTGCAACCAGGTCCGCGGGTCACCCAGCAATCTGCCCAGAGGCTTAGCCACTCCAGCACTATCACGCATCTGAAGTCCACTTAACCACATGGGAGAGAAACAAACACATCTTCTGAGTGTAGCTGCCACAGGGAAAATTGCATCTGAGCAGGGAGTCAGACCAGAGGGTGATCAGGATGGTGGAAGATGCCTCCTGGGGTTGAGCAGAGTGGAGCTGCCCTCCGGAGCCTGGGGTTAGTGAGGATGGGCTTGTAGAAATGCCCCTCTCCTTTACCCATCAATGCTGGGTCCTGCGGGTACTGAGTCCCACAATTGGTGTTCTTCTAGTGCCCTCAGCACAGAGAAAACCCCAGGGATTCCCACAAGGCTCTGTCCACGTCCTCTGCTTGCTGAACTCCCACTCTGATTGGTGACCCCACCTGGGATGCAGAGATGAGGTGAGGCAGGGGCTTGTGCTGTCAACATCACTGCTCTATCCTGGGAATCTGGCAAACAGTAGGTGCTCGGTAAGTCATTTTTTTAATGAACAGTAATACTGGGCCAAGTTTCTATGGGTGTCTGTGACCCCAGATCAGGGACCCCTCAGGGCCCACCTCACAAATGACATGAAATAATAATCCCACCAGAAGCAATAACAGTTCCTCAGAATAAGTGGGCTTTTCCAAGCACTCTCCACCTGTTGCAAAGGCCTCCCAGCAGGGAGGTGGGCTGTGAGGGGCAGCAGTGCACTCTCCACTGTAACAAGGAGAAAGCCAAGGGCCACAGAGAGGAGTGCCTTTCCAGTGTCACTGCTCACTTTCCCACCTTTTGGGAGACTGGGAGGCTTTTCTGCTATATTCTGGCCCTGAAGCCCCAATACTGTGTGGATATGCCTCCCTCCCTGGAGCAGGGAACCACTAAGTGACCTGTCACTTGTCACCAAGCAGACAGGCTCATTCCAGCTCATTGTGCCACCTGCAGGTTGTGCTAATAGCAGGATCCTCTGGGAGATATCACACTCTCCCAACCTGGAAACAGGTGAACAGCTCACAGGTTTCCTGGAGAGGATGGTCACATGGCCTTGATCTGGTCAATCAGCATTGTCCATCCTCCCTGGCCACTGTGATTTGCTCAGGGCTGGGCACCAGCCCAATCAGGGTCCATGGAGGTCAGGCCTTGGTGCTGGAATCCTGGGGGAAGAGAAGTTCTATTTCAGTTGGGAGTTGAGGGGTGGTGATGTCAGCCTGTGGCAGTTGGTGACTATCTTGCTCTCATAAAGGCAGAGCCATGTGAAGATGGCACCAGTGGCAGAGCCCAGAGGTGGGGAAGGATGACTTCTGCTGATGTCTCTGAGCACCAGGTACAGCCCTGCCTGAAGCTATCTCCCTTTGGACATCTCAGGTAAGTCATTCTCTCCTGCCCTGTTTGTTTCTTTAAGTCACTTTGGTTTTCTGTCACTTAAGAACAATTTTTAACTATTCCTTCAAGCTGGCTAAATGGAGACCCTGGAAATGCAACAGTGTGGTGACAGGCAATGATGTGGCTAATAGACTCCAGAGGCCTCTGTTCAAACAGGGGATTGTAACTGACAAGGGAGAGTAAACATGGCCTCAGGGAACAGATTTGCTAGTGGCAGATCCCAGTTCCTGGATATTACAGTGCACACACTCAGCCGGGTCTCAGCTCTGCTGTCACACCTGCTAACCCACACCTCTCTTCTCCCACCTGCCCGGCCTCGGGGCTGGACACCCCAGGGCACCTGAAACAGCCCAGGGCTTTGTGTTGTAATTTACACAGGCTGCCCCCACGTCTGAGGGTGAGGGTGACTGGGTTCCAGTTTACAGAGGAGAAAACAGACTAGAGGGGCTCACTGGTGAGCTGTGGGGGTGGGACTCCAACCTACCACTTGACCTATGACTTCAGAGTGGGCAGCCTCCCCACCCTTAACCAGGATGCTTGCTAAGCCTAGGGGCTCAGGAGTCCTGCTCACTCCAGCACTCCTCCTGGAGGTGAGGTTGGGGAGGGGAGAGGTGGGCTCTTCTCTATACAACATTCACCCCTGCAAGGGCACACGTGTGACCTCACAGTCTGTCATTCCTTCCTTATGACCTGGACCTCCTTGGCCGGGCATCAAAGGTGACTTGAAGTGTGAGCACGGCAGTCCATGGGTGCACACGTGGGCAGGTGTGCCATGACTGAGAGGACAGCACCACAAGTTAAGCCCCCCCATGCTCAGATGATTACATCCTGGAACTGAGGGGTATCCAGGGGTCAGGTGGCCAATTCTGGCCTTAGGGGCAAATTCTCATCATCCAGGGGGCTGATTTTTAAATTAAATTACACATTTGCAATCCAATAGTCAAGCCCATTTCTAAGCAGACTTGTAGTCTCTCAGCTTTTACACCTCGCTGGGACCACGTCCTTAGCTTCAAACTGAGTGCCATTATGGACGTGAATGTGTCCTTTTCTTGTGTCACCTTCAGAGTAATGGACCGCCCCAAACTCTCCTCCCTTCCCCTTGTCAACACCTCCACATAGGGAGTGGGGCTCTTTTGATGCAGTTGTGCAAATGTGTGAGCTAAGGATTTAGAATGACCAGGCTTGAAGGGGCCTGCCCCACATGGCAGGGCAGGTGGGCTGGCAGGGGAGTGATGGTTCACTTGTAAAACCTCAGCTGGTGTCAGGCAGTGACAGCAGAGTGGCAGCCAAGGGCTCAGCTGGTGCAGAGTAAGCGGATTAAATGTGTTCACCCAGACGCCTCGGGGGTGGTGGCCCCAGACTACAACTACAAGTGAGGAAGGTGGAGGGTCCCCAGTGCCTGGACCTCCACCTTCTAAAAATCAGGACTGAGATGTGGCTTTGAAATCAGAACACTGGGGTTCAAAGCTTCCCCCACCACTTGGTCAATAATTCAAAGCAAATGAGCCTCAGTTTTCTCATGTGTAAAATGGGAACTTTGAAGCCTCCTTCTCTGAGGGTGGGGAGGGGAGTAAATGGGGCAACAGCAGAGCACAGGAGCTGTCTGGGCTGAGCCTACACACAGGCGGGCCATTGTTGTTGCTGCCATGACCACCGTCTTCCAGGGCAGGGTCTGCACACTCTCCCTGTGAAGGTCCAGACAGTAAACATTCTAGGCTTTGAGGGACCTACAGTCCCTGTCACAACTACCACCCTCTGCTGTTGCAGGGCAAAGGCAGCTCCTGCAGTAGGTAGTCCAGGCTCGCACCTCTGCTTCCTGAGTGTGTATTCCTGAGATACAATTGTCACATAATGTTGTTAGCTTTAGGTGTGCAGCATAATGATTTGTTACATGTGCATATTGTTAAATGATCACCGCATTAAGTTTAGTTGACATCTGTCACCACCCATAGTCACACACTATTTTCCTTGTGATGAGAAATTTTAAGAGGTACTCTCTTAACAACTATCAAATGCACAACACAGTGTTGTTAACTACAGTCACCCTGCAGTACGTTATGACCCCAGGACTTGTTTGTCTTATAACTGGAAGTTTGTACCTTTTGATTATCTTCACCAATTTCAACCACCCCCTCCCTCATCTCTGGCAATCACCAACCTGATCTCTGTTTGTATGGGTTTCGGTTTATTTTGTAGATTCCACATACAAATGAGATCATGGGAATTAGTCTTTCTCTGTCTTATTTATTTCACTTAGCATAATACCCTGAAGGTCCATCCAAGTTGTCACAAATGGCAGGATTTCATTTTTTTAATGTCTGAATAAGATTCCATTATACATATATATACACATATACATATATATATGTATGTGATGCATATATATGATGCATATATATGATGCATATATACATATATACACATATATACACATATATAACCATATATACATATACATATATATATGCTATATATATATATATATACACACACACACACATCACATTTTCTGTATCCATTCACCTGTTGATGGACACTTAGGTTGTTTACGTATCTTGGTTATTGTAAATAATGATGCAGTGAACATGAGGGCACTATTGTCTCTTTAAATAGTGATTACATTTCCTTTGGATATATTCCCAGGAGTGGACTTGCTGGATCATATGAGAGTTCTAATTTTAAATTTTGGGGGAACCTCCTTACTCTTTTCCAGAGTGATGGCACCAGTTTACATTCCCACCAACATTGCACAAGTTTCCCTTTTCTCCACAACCCCGCCAGCACTTGTCATCTCTTGTATTTTGATTACAGCCATCCTGAAAGGTGGGAGGGGATATCGCACTGTGGTTTTGATTTGCATTTCCTTGATGATGAGTGGTGTTGAGCACCTTTTCATGTACCTGTTGGCCATCTGTGTGCCTTCTTTGGAAAAATGTCTATTCAGTTCCTCTGCCCACTTTTTAAATCAGATTGCTTGTTTTTGCTGTTGAGTTGTAAGAGTTATTATATGTTTTGGGTGTTAACCCCTTATCAGATATATAGTCTGAAAGTACTTTCTCCCCTTCTGTCTGTTACCCTGACCTCTGCTTTCTGGATGAGAGGGGTCCAGGCTCTTGGGAATCTCTGCTTCTCACGTGTTTCCAATGGTGGGTGGGTGAGGGCTGTGTTCTGATAAAACTGTGCATAACCGTGGGTCACTACCCCTTCTTCTAGGAGGTGGCTCTGAATAGTGCAGTGTGGGCAGGGATGTTTCCCTGAAGTCATCATTTAGATGGTCACATGCTCTGGAACTCACATCTTCTAGCCCGGATGTGATGGGGCAATTTGCAAAGGGAGGACCTTGCAGCTAAAACACTGAGCAGGTGCTCTTGTGTCTTACTGGAAGGACCTGGAAACCAAGTTGTGTGGAACCAGGACTCCCCCAGGTCACAAGGCTCAGTTCAGACTTCTGGGATGCAGAGACCTGCTCTGAGCCACTGTCACTGAGGAGGAAAGGCCTCAGGCAGGAGGGAGGAGCTGCTGTGTTTCACTTGCCCTGCTTGTCAAGTATCAGCTCTGGAGATGTGTGGCACATGGGCTTAGCTTTGGGCATGTAAGAGGAGAGGTTCCTAGGGGAGGGCTGGCTTTTTCCTCTGACTGAGGTCCTACTGTGTGCCAAGCACAACAGTCATCTGAGTCAGGGCTGGAAAGCCAGGCACAGAGAGGTCAGGGAAAGTTTCCAGGTCACACAACATTAGGGGCATCATTAGGGTCTGATGCAGACCTGACACTCAGCCCACATTCTCTCTCCTTTCCCAGGACCATCATGATCCCACATGTCAGCATCACCCAGAGAGGCCCAGGTATGGGCACTGGGACCTTCCCTGACTAACATGCCAGGAGCCTTAAGAGGGAGGACAAGACACTTCCTGAGTCCATGATGCCCAGAGGCTGATCTCAGCGAGAGGCCCAGCACACGCTCTGGGCCGAATCCTAGCTCTGTCCTGAGTCACTCTGTCCTCCCTGCCTCAGTTCTTCTGCCCACATGGGGCTGGAACCAGTAGCCACTTCACAAGGTTCTAAGGAACCTCCAGGATCCTGGAAGCAGTGCCCTCACACAAGGAGCACGGTGGGGTCAGCCTCCATTGTCTCCTTAACTTTTCTTCGCCTCTTTGCTGGATAAGGAGGAGTCCCAGCAGGGCCCTGGCTTGTCCCAATTCTCACCACAGCTCAGGGTCCAGCAGGGGGTGGTGTTCATGCTGGACTCTGTCCTCTGCCCCTTCTGGGCACCCTCATTCCCTGCACCTTGGCTGCCTGGACTCTGTCTCCCAGGGGCCACTCTGTGCCTCCCACACCTACCTGGCATGCACCCACCCTGGGTTATTCCAGTGCCCTCTGGCCCTTGGCCACACACCTACTCCGTGTTGAGTGGAAATGAAGTGACGGAAATGCTGGGCCTCCTGGACATTCTGGGAGATCCCGATATCCCCATCCTGCCCACCGCCCCAAGAGCCCAAGATGGGGAGAGGGCGTGTCTCCGTTCATAATCTGATTTGCTCAGAGATTCTCAGCACCTACTTTGCGGGGTGGATATTGGGGCAGAGGGATGATGTGAAAGCAGGAGAGCTGGGCAGCAGAGCATGAGGAGGGGGCTAGCCCATGCTGGTCTCATAACCCCTTAGCCTTGGCTTTCTCATCTTTAAAGTGGGACAGACTATTGTGAGGTGAGCGGGATCCTGACCCATGGCCAGACATAGTCCTACACATCTAAGAAAGAGAAGCTCACTGATTCCTCTTGGAAATCTGTGGGGCAGGAACAGGCATGATCACCCATTTCTGCAGAAGAAGTAGCTGAGGCACAGAGAGGACAGGTGAGGTTACCACCCCAGATTACAGAGCCCAGGCCATCTGGTTCCAGTGTCCAGGCTCATGGTCAGTGCCCACTCTGGGTTTCCCTCCTCCCTTCACCCTCTACTGGGACCCATGGCCGCAGCCTCATCTCAGTGTGATTGTTCATGGGGAGCAGGGTGGGGACACTGGGGGCCATCTCTCTGAGCACTGCTTTCCCAGATGTCTCAAGGGGTTGACTGTATTCACTGCTGGACACCCAGGCCTGGGCCCAGGCCAGCCACACTGCAAGGCCTGAATCAATGATTGTTGAGTGAATACCTGAACCTCTGCATGTACCTGCATGTTGCCCCCATTCCCTCATCTCCACAGCACACCTGGCTACCCGGCCAACATGTCGTGTCATCAGGCCTCTGCCAGGGACAGTCAAGGGGACCAGAGCTGCTCAGCTGTGGACAGGGAGCCTCAGGGGCCCCGTGGCTGTCCCAAGCATCTCCTGGGCCAATTCACAGGGAAGCCCAGCCAGCTTCCAGGAACAGCAATCAGGTCCCAATCCCAGGGGTGTAGAGTAGGTCTTGAGGGGTGTTTCCTGAGACTGAGTTTGTGTATGAAGGGACCCTGGGGGTCAGGCTGCTTTCAACGTCCATTCCAGGCCCACACCCCTGCTGGCAGCATGGAGCTAGTCATAAAGGACACAGGCTGTGGGGCCAAGGCTATAGCAGGACCCTGCTCCCTCTCTGTGCCTCAGTGTCCTCATCTGTAACAGAGAAATAGTAACAGGGCCATGGGAGGGCTCACTGAGACCCTCCTCTGTGGCCTTGGTTGGACACTACCCTCTCTCTGCTCAGTGTCCTTCTCTGTAATAGAGAACTAGTAACATTTTTCTTGGCCCCTTTTGGCCCCATTTTTCTGAGTCTCTTTCCACATTGGGCCCAGGGCTTTCACAGAGCTCACAGACTTGGGAGGTAATCAGTGTGTGGTCACAGCCCTAGTGGTCCCAGCTGAGGCCAGAGGAGCTGCAGGAGGGGGTGGGAATCCAGAAGTGCTTCATGGAGGAGGTGAGATCTGAGCTGTGTCCCCAAGGATGAGCTGTCATCTAGCTGAAGCCTGGCACTGAGCAGGACCCATGTACATGGTGAATGAGGCTGTGAATGAATGAATAGGTGCCCCTCTAACAGAGAGTGAGGGGGAAGTCCCCCAGGCCAAAGCAGGAAACACAGGGCACCCTGGGGGAGCAGAGGGCGGGGCTGCAGTGTGATGCCTGCCTCACCCTTTATGGGTGTCTTGCCCCCACTTTAGCCTGTGTTCTGGTGGATTGGGAGCCCTTGCCTCTCCTCTGCTCCAGGATCCTGCTCTTCATTCCCAGCAACACCCGCCTGTGTCACCTCAGTGTCCCCAAGTGGACCTGGACCTGTCTTGTGGGAGAATGTGAAGAGGGATTTGGTGTGCAGCCCAAGACTGAAGTGGGAGGGAGAGGATAATAGGGACCTCCAGAGGGGATCATGGGCTGGGGGAAATCGGAGGGGTGGGGAGGGCAGAGCCGCAGGGCTGAAGGATCCTGCTAGTGGTGGCTCCTTCACTAGGGGCTTCACAGGGAGGAAGCAACCATGGGGTAAAGGCAGAGCTCAGTTTGAGGCTCACTGACCTGGAACAGCTCATCACAGAGACGTCCAGAGGAGCTGGATGTAGGGAATGAAGGTGCCACTGATGTCAGGGTCAGAGCCTGAGACCCAGATGAGGTGGGGCGGTGGTACAGGGGAAGGGGCTTGAGGATGTCAAGATGTTCATTCATTGGGGCCCTCAGGGTGGGGACCTTCATGTTCATTTCACAGCCACCTGGTGCCTGACAGAGCTGGGCTTAGGGAGGTCACTGAGTAGACACGTGCTGACAACCTAGATTCTCCTGTTTCCACATAAAGTCCCTGGTGTGGAGCCAGCTGGCACTCTTTAGAGAAATACACCCTCACCCCTGGGCTCTCTGTGTGCCTAGAGCCCAGTGGCACCTTACCTCCCACTCCCCACTGCAGGACCCTTTGCACACCTGCATTTCTACAAGCTATAAAACATCTTCTCTTGCTGTGTGTTTACCCTATGAAAACTCATTGCCCCAGGAAGAGAGGCCTCACATCCTGCCCTTATCAAAGTGGTAAAGCCTGTTGTTCAGAGAAGCCCCTGACAGATCTCACAACCAACCAGGTGCTTGTGCATGAATTGATCATGCAGCCCCCTCCTCCTTGTGTGCACAGCACCCCCCCAATAACAGACCCCACACACTCAGCCTTGGCGCTCGTGTAGGCACCTCTTGCCTGTGTGGCCTGATGTTGCCTATAGCAGTGTCCCTATTAAACTTTCCTAGACCCTTCTAAGATGCTGGTAGTTCTTTACCAACCCAAGTAACTAGCCCGCCATTGTGCCCACAACACCTGAAACAGAATTGGCTAAATTATGCAGATTGATGATGCAGGTTAATTTGCTATAAAGGTGAAATCAAGGTTTACAAGTAAAAGCAACACACATACTCAAGGCAGGACTAAGAACTCACACGGACAACTAAGACCCTCCACTTGCATCCCACTGTGGCCTCAGGGCCTTTGCGCTGGCTGCTCTTTCAGCCAGGATCTCTCTCCTCCTGCGTCTTAAACACCTCCAGGAATCTGCTCAAATGTCCTCCCTGACCTTATTTTTCTCCATGGAACATATCACCGCCGGACATTGTGTATATTTTACTTAATTTTCTCTGTGTCCCCCACCAGGCTGTCTGCTGCATGAGAATGGAGACCTGCCTGCTTCACTGCCTGCTGTGCCCAGTATCTGGAACCCGCCCAACACACAGTACGACCTCAACGAATGTGTGACGGGTGTGTGATCACTGTAGGCCACAGACAAAGGTCTTCCCAGCAGTGATGGTAAGAGTCATTCATTCTCTACTTACTGAGCCCTACTGTGTGCTGGATACTGACCTGGGTGGGGGGCATACAGTGGATGAGACACAGTGAGCACACAACATGTCAGGAGGGACACGTGCTCTGGAGAGCACACAGGGCTGGGGGAAGTCAGGAGTGCAGGAGTGGAGGAGAAGAGGGCGAGGTGGAGACAGTGGTGGCAGCGGAGACAGAGATGTGGGGCCCAGGTCGTGCAGGGCTTGATGGCTCCTGTGAGGGCTTTCCCTCTGGACAGTGGAACCACAGCTGAGTGTGGAGCAGGGGCACGGGTCCTGAATGCTATGCAGGAAATGGAGCAGGTGTCTGCTGGGGAGATATGCGTGGAGGAGGCTGTCCCTGTAGACTGTGCAGGCAGGGAAGGCTCCTCTGAGGGGGTGACATCTGAGCTGAGCCCTTGTATGGACCGTGTTTCCACCTTCTGTAGACTGGATGCTTTCACCTGCCCTGCAGGACTATGCAGGATATGCCCTGTTCTCAGACACCTGGACTTGGCCTCCTGCCTCCCTTGTGTGCCCTCCCACCCCAGAAGGAATCCTTCTAGATCTAACCCACTAACTCCTCCACTGGACTTGGACTCACACTGAGCCACTGTCCACCTGCCCAACTCACCCAGAGTCAAGTCCAGACACTTGGGGGAGACCCTCCACCCCAGAACCCAAATCCCAGTCCTGCCTATGAAAGTGGCAGATCCTATGGCTTTGGATACTGATTTCAACCACAAGGCCCCCTGGAACCCTCAGACCTGATGCATGATGGCTTTGATTGAGCCCCACACGTGCTCAATTGGCAAAATGTGAAATTGTTCCCTGGGCGTGCAGATGCAGTGGATGAGGCCAAGGGACCTTTCGATAAACTCAACATCGAACGCCAGTGTTGTTGCTTTCTCATTGGGGTACCAGGCCAGTTTGGTCTCTTGATAGGACCAACCGCAATCCACAAAACTTTCCAGATCACTGAGACACAGTGTGTGCCATCATCCATACCCCTGTCCCACATCTTTTGAAGACTCTGCTAGCTCAAATTTGATAGCTCAGTTCTTGGTCTGGGAATCAATTGGGATATTTTGTGCTGAATTTTTGAGTTCTGTCAGCCAAGCATCTGCTGTGCACTCTCCTAACACTCAGTGCAGTGCTTTCAATCCCATGTATCCTGTCCGCTTGAGAGTGTGTGTCCAAGTAAAACAGAGTTTCACCTTTGCTGCTCCTTCACCAGAGGTCAGGTCCTGCACTGATTTCCATTTTCTACTTTGCCTTCTCCTCCTTTCAGGTTTTGTGAGGCCTCTTTCTGTCTTTGGAAATAACAGACCACTCATCGTCATGTGTCCTGAGCCAAGGCCTGGGTGAGTCGACGTTTATCTTG
The DNA here is from genome assembly GCF_036321535.1 of Camelus dromedarius. Taxonomy (NCBI): domain Eukaryota; kingdom Metazoa; phylum Chordata; class Mammalia; order Artiodactyla; family Camelidae; genus Camelus; species Camelus dromedarius. Next base: position 8,481,436 of record NC_087470.1, on the reverse strand, counting down.
CTGTGTACATGGCAGCGAGTGAGCGAAGTTTGCACTGGTTCTCTGCCAACTGGACATCTACAAATCAAAGCTTTCCAGACATAACTCACAGATATGTGATTCTTGTTTAGCTCTTTTATCTGTACAGCCATGGTGGGAGGGTTTGTACATAGACTCCAGTATTGAAATTGTGTTGATACCTCAGTTGCAGTCTTTCAAATGGTTAATGGAATTGATTTACATATCTTGGGATTTGTATGAAAATGAAGTTAATTTTTGAAACATACTGAATCAAGCTACAAACCAGACTTGCCATTTTCAGGTACCAGTTTGTCAGCTCTAAGAGAAAAATAGGCAGAAACAATGTAAAATAGCAGTCCAAAGTGATGAAGGGGACAGGTGAACACTTTACTGTCGACGCCTTCAACAACAAGAGGAACCATGATATAAATATTGGAACCATGAAATAACTACACTCTGGGTTTCCCACTGCATGTGGTGCCCTTTCCCCCCAATGACATGTACTGGCCAATGTTGGTGATTCGAGGGGCAACTTTTCTCTCTAGGAAAAAAGAAGGAAACCCAAACAACATATTTACATGTAGGCTTGGTTCCAATAGCAACTAGACGCATTATAGCTATGAGAACACTGCTGCAGCTTTGCTAGACTATGGAGAACCAGGTGCTCTTCTATCAACTATGAGAATGTTTAATCATCCAATCATGTTTGGTAAAGCAATTTAACCCACCCAAGACAGCACCCCCATGACATCCTGCACCCGGGACTTGACTGAAAGGAAAAGACCATCCACAAAACATGTGTCACTACATGTCTATGGCGAATTTAACAGTTCATTTCAATAACTGGCTTATAATACTTACCTATACTGTCTTGAAAACCTGAGGCCTAATACATATTCAAGTTCAGTCAGAGATAACCCTCGTTCACCACACCACCTTCACCAGAAAGAAGACACAACCCCAGCATTTGCTGAATCTAGGGGAAAGTCATCATTTCGTGGTTTGAGCTACGAATTCAATCCCCATCTATTTAAGTCGAGAGAAGTTGACCTTGGATGAGATGACAGTTGTGCACAGAATGCGAAGGTGGATGAACTGATTCTACGAAGGGCTTGCTGTGCTCTTACTGGCTTCAATACAGCTCAGCTGCTGATCCTTTGAAATGGATGCCTGAGTGGTGGGGAGGGAAGAGAAAGTGCTTGATAGCAAGGCCCATCCCTGGGCGAAGTCTTACCAGGGCTTGGTTCATGGTGTTCCTACTGGTTTGTAATTGCCCCTTGAGACTTGTGGATTCTAACGACCTGTTCCAAGAACATGAGCCCTTTTATGATCTCTGCCATCTCTTCTGTTTTAAACGTCCGGAATCTTGGACCTGTTCTTGGAGCAGTGAGTTGAGTACTTTCCTAAAGTGCACGTTGACCCTCCACAGGTTTCTGGCAGTATCAGTGAGGCTCAATATGGCTCACGAATGTCTTTCGAGCCTAGAATTCTGTACAGAAGTCTCCATGCAAGTAATCTCCATTGAAGCAGAACAACACTCATCAATGTGTTCGCATCTCCCCTCATTCGGTGCATCCAGCTTTTTTGCCAACTTCTCTTCATGTCTCCCCTAAGTTGACTTCTTCAGGATTGGGCATGTCTCAGAATAACTTGGAGTCTCACCAGTAAGCTGAAGACAGGCAGAACTTCCACTGTCTGACCTTTCAGGTTCTGGAAATGACCCGTGAACTCAGGCCATTGGGCAGCAGCAGTATCTCGAAGTTACACAGCTTCCCGGACAGGAGACATAACCTAAGCTTCACCGAGGGCGGAAGCCCCTCCATGACACTGATCCACCCACAGGGTTCTGCCCAGTTACCTTGGATCCACCAGCCACAACAAGCCACGCGGAACACACCATCATTCCAACTGGAATTCAACCGGTAACTGCCATCCCCAATGGTTGCTGCACTTTGTCAGTGTTGGGGGAGGGGCTCCATCAGACGAGACTTTCCTAAGTTAAGTCTGTTTCTCTCCATTAGTGCCCATCATTCATATTTTCCTTTCCTCTTTCCCTGTGTACAGTTTTCTATACACAGTACGATAGGAGGAATTATCTCCATTTTATATTTTTGGATTCATATGTCTCTAAACTTTCTAACAGTTAAGAGTACCCAAAGACCCACTACAGGAATCTTATGTTTGCATCATATCCATTCACCCAGAATGCATATCTGTCTGTTGCATTTCTGCTGAAACACCCACACTCTCAGAACATAGATCCCTTTGATTCATGAGGTCTGAATTTCCTAGGAACGAACCCAATTCCAGTATACACTTTAATTTTTGTCTCTCTTGCTCTTAGTACAGTTTTGCAGAGCTATATATCTTTGTTATAGGCATACCCCATTTATTCTCTTTTTAGGTTTGATTAAGACATTTATTCATCCTGATGGAATGCTTGTAAGAGTATATCACGGGCCATGGATCCATTTTTTTCAAAATAATCATTTGGGTTTTGTCACGATGTGCTCATTTGAATCAATATTTCTGAATAGCAATGCACGCATCTGTTTTCTAAATACATGTGTTTGATATACATGCATGCAGCGAAAATGTGTCAAAGCGTGCTGAACGATCCTTGACATCATTTTTATTATTCTTTTTGAAAATTCTTCTTTCCTTCAGATATATGTCACTCAACCGTAGGCTTTTGTCGTTTGTTTGTTTGATTGTTTGTTTTTTGTTTGTTTGTTTTCCAAACACATTATGCCATTTATAACTCCGTTTTATTTAGAGTGTCATCTAAGATGTTTCAGAAAATAAATTGCTGATAATCACCTTTATTTTCCTACTTTCTTCTTCCATCCTAAGGATTTTGACGTCCTCTTTGCCTACTTCTCGTTTATTCTTTGCAACTCAGTGCACCTCTTACCTTTCCAACGATGGTTCTCTTATTTCCAGATAATCTTTCTTGTTTTCTATTCAGGGAAGAATTCTCAACATTCCTTTTAGTATCAATTTCGAACTGCTAAATTCTATTTCGTTTGGCTGGTCTGTGAAATTCTCTACATTGGCCTGTATTGCAAAGGGCAGTCTTTTGGCATAGGCTACACTAGACTGCAGCTTCTTCTCATTCAGTATTTGGTCTGTGTCATGTCCCTGCTTCCTATCCTGCAGTGAATCTGTCGAGATATCTGCTGAAACCCCTCTGGAGTTTCTTTTCTCAGTTGCTTTTACCTAGGTGTGTTTTAAAGCACTCGGTTGATCATGAAGTTTGATGATTTGAATGATACTACAGCTGCTAGAATCTCTATTGGGAATCTGCCTGATTAGGATGCTGCGTGCTTCATGGTTTCTTATAGATGATTATTTCTTGCCTTTCAGCAAGTTTCAGTCTGATTCTATTGCAAATTTATTTTCAGATTGTATTTTTATACATATCATGATTTTCCTGCTGGGAATACTATGAATCTTAGCTTTGCATGCTGTGTCTTATCCAGGATTCAGCAGCAGTGGCTGCATTGGTTTTCAGTTACTTTTCTATGCAATTTCTGATCAAGAGTTTCCTGTAATCCTGTCTTTGCAGTCACGAGTCATTCTGCAAGATCTATTCTTCTTAGGACTGACTTTAGCCCTGCTATTATCTCATCCATCGAGTTTTCCGATTTGTATGGCTCATTTTTAGATGTTCTCTTCCCCTTTTCTGGTATTCTGCCTTTTGAGATTCTGAGACGCTATTGTTGTACAGGGCTTCTCTCACGTCCGTTTTCAAGGTTTGCTCTGGATGTGTTTCAGAATCTTGTTCTTGAAAGCATTTTCTGGAGCCTTCAATCCCTTTCAAACTTAAAATTGCATTTCCTATCTCTTTCACTATACTTCTGTGTCTCTACAGGTCAAGTATTTTCAGGTATACAATGAACACTTGCAGGGCTATGTTAAGTGAAACTTTTAGTCTCCTGGTTGTATGCAATTCCATGATATTTCTGTGAGGACAATTTTTCCAAGACTGTGTTGCAAGGTCGTTTTTCTGTGTTTGAAGTGTGGTAAATCTCTAATTGCTGGTGTTGCAGTTGTTGTCATAAAAAATTCTAACTTGTCATTTAGAAGAACATCATATTTATTAAGATTATGTCACAGCTCTGAAAGTGCATAGGACCCTACTACGTGTGGAAACGAAGCTTCTAAATTTTTCTGCACTGCTGGCAGCTCTATGTCAATTTGCATTGTTTCCAATATACCTTCTTGACAGTGCACTTGTCTTTTTATTGCAATGGGAATGTCCCTATAGTACAAGGACACCCCAGAGCTTCCTTGTCTACGGAAACAACAGTGGAAACATATCTAAGGATGTCATACATCAGGGACTGCTGCAATGGTCCCACAGCCCCACCTTGAAGTCCTCTTTGCCGTACCATGTCAGTGCCATCCCAAATGTAGAATCTGCATTTGGGAGAGAGTGCTGAAAGTTATGCTTCATCTTCTCACGCTGCAGACCTTGACAACTTTTCTTCTTTCATTCTCATGGCATGGGACCATGAAGACTGCCACAGGGCTGACATGCATCCTCTACCTTGTGCCAAACCCTAATCACAGACCTGCCTTTGAATGTGGCAGATTTTATGGCACTGGATTTAGATATCAACCCCAAGGGACCCTGGATCCTTTAGACCAGATGCATGATGGCTCTGATTGTGCCTCACACGTGCTCGATTGACAAAATGCCAAATTGTTCCCTGGGACAGTAGATGCATTGGATTTCGCCATGGGACAATTCCAAAAACTCAACCACACATGCCAGTGTTGTTGCATTCTCACCGGGATCCCAGGCCCTTTTGCTCTCTTGATAGGACCAACCACAATCCACAACACCCTGCAGATCACTGAGACTCAGTGTGTGCCATCATGCATAGCCCTGTCCCTCACCATGCACAGCTTCTGCTAGCTCAAATTGGCAGCTTGGATCTTGGTCTGGGAATCTACTGTGGGGATATTTTTGCTGATTTCTTTGAGTTCTGTCAGACAAGCATCTGCTGTGGCTACTTCTAACATTCAGTGCAGCGCTTTCAATCCCTTGTGTCCTGTCCGCTTGAGAGTGTGCATCCAAATAAAGCAGAGCTTCTTTTGCTACTCCTTCACCAGAGGTCAGGTCCTGCACTAATTTCCATACTCTACATTTCTTTTTGCTCCTTCCAGATTATGTGAGGGCCATTTCTGTGTTTGGAAGTAAGAGACCACTCTTCACCAAGTGTCCTACTCCAAGGGCTTGGTGAGTCGATGTTTACATTTCTGAGCACATATCAGTGACTGCGCGCAATTTGCTATGTTACTGTGTCAAATGGATATCGATAAATCAACATTTCCCGCACATAACTCACAGAATAATGATACTAGTTTAGCAAATTTTCTGTACAGCCATGGTGGGAGGGTTTTCCCGAAAACCCCATTATTAACATTGGGTTGATACCTCAGAAGCAGGCTTTCAAATGGTTAATGGAATTGATTTACTTACTTTAGGATTTGAATGAAAATGAAGTTAATTTTTGAAACATATTGAAACTAGCTACAAACCAGACTTGTAATTTTCAGGTATTGTTTGTCAGCGCCAAGAGAAAAATAGACAGAAAGAATGTAAAATGCCTGTCCAAAGTGTTGAAGAGGGCAGGTGAATCCTTCACTATTGATGCCTTCTACAAAAGGTATCATGAAATAAATATTGGAACCATGAAATTAACCCCACCCTTGGTTTCCCTTGTTGATGTGCTGCCCTTTCCTCCCAATGACAAATACTTGTAACTGTTGGCGATTAAAAGCACAACTTTTCTCTCAAGGAGAACACAAGGAATATCAAACAACATATTTACATGTAGGCTTTGATCCAAGCACCTAGAGACATTATAATTATGAAAACACTGATGCAGTTTTGCTACTCTATGGAGAACCAGGGTCTCTTCTATCAACCATGAGAATATTTAATCATCAGATCATACTTAGTACAGTAAACTAACACATCCAAGACTGAAACCGCATGATATCCTGCACCCGGTTCTTGACTGAAGGGAAAAGACAATCCACAAAACATGTGTCCCTACATGTCTCTGGTGAATTTTACAGTTCATTTCTATAACTGCCTTAGAATCGTTACCTGTAATCTCATGAAATACTGAGGCCTACTACATATTCAAGTTCAGTCAATGATTCCCCTCACTTACCCACACTCCCTTCACCCCCAAGCAGACATAACCGCAGCATTTGCTGAATCTAGGGGAAGGTTATCGTTTCATGGTTTGATCTAAGAATTCAATTGCAATCTGTTTTATACGAGAGTATGTGACTATGGAGGAGTTCACTTTTGTGCACATAATGTGAAGATATCTGTACTCTGATTCTAGGAGGGGCTTGCTCTGCCTAATGGCTTAATTGCAGCTCACTTGCTGATGCCTTAAAATGGATGCCTGATTGGTGGGGAGGGAAGAGAAGGTGCTTGATAGCAAGGCCCATCCCTGGGCGATTGCTTACCAGGGCTTCGTGCATGGTGTTCCTAGTGGTTTGTAATTGCCCCTTGAGATGTGTGGATTCTCACGACCTGTTCCAAGAACATGAGCCCTTTTATGATCTCTGCCATCTCTTCTGTTTTAGACGTCCGGAATCTTGGACCCGTTCTTGGAGCAGTGAATTGAGTACTTTCCTCAAGTGCACGTTGACAGTTTTCCGGCAGTATCAGTGAGGCTCGATATGGCTCACGAATGTCTTTCGAGCCTAGTATTCTGTACAGAAGTCTCCACGCAAGTAATCTCCATTGAAGCAGAACAACACTCATCAATGTGTTCGCATCTCCCCTCAATCCTTGCATCCAGCTTTTCTGCCAACTTCTCTTCGTGTCTGCCCTAAAGTTGACTTCTTCAGGATTGGGCATGTCTCAAAATAACTCGGAGTCTCACCAGTAAGCTGAAGACAGGCAGAACTTCCACTGTCTGACCTTTCAGGTTCTGGAAACTGACCCGTGAACTCAGGCCATTGGGCAGCAGCAGTATCTCGAAGTTACACATCTTCCCGGGCAGGAGACATAACCTAAGCTTCACCGAGGGCGGCAGCCCCTCCATGACACTGATCCACCCACAGGGTTCTGCCCAGTTACCTTGGATCCAACAGCCACAACAAGCCACGCGGAACACACCAACATTCCACCTGGAATTCAACCGATAACTGCCATCGCCAATGGTTGCTGCACTTTGTCAGTGTTGGGGGAGGGGCTCCATCAGACGAGACTTTCCTAAGTTAAGTCTGTTTCTCTCCATTAGTGCCCATCATTCATATTTTCCTTTCCTCTTTCCTTATATGCAGTTCTCTATACACAGTACAATAGGAGGAATTATGTCCAATTTACATTTTTGGATTCATATGTCTCTAAAATTTCCAACAGTTAAGAGTACCCAAAGACCCACTACAGGAATCTTATGTTTGCGTCATATCCATTCACCCAGAATGCATATCTGTCTGTTGCATTTCTGCTGAAACACCCACACTCTCAGAACTTAGATCCGTTTGATTCATGTGGTCTGAATTTCCTAGGAACGAACCCAATTCCAATATACACTTTAATTTCTGTCTCTTTTGCTCTTAGTACACTTTTGCAGAGCTATATATCTTTGTTATAGGCATACCCCATTTATTCTCTTTTTAGGGTTGATTAAGACATTTATTCATCCTGATGGAATGCTTGTAAGAGTATATCACGGGCCATGGATCCATTTTTTTCAAAATAGTCATTTGGGTTTGGTCACGATATGCTCATATGAATCAATATTTCTGAATTGTAATGCACACATCTGTTTTCTAAATACATGTGTTTGATATACATGCATGCAGCGAAAATGTGTCAAAGCGTGCTGAATGATCCTTGACATCATTTTTATTATTTTTTTTGAAAATTCTTCTTTCCTTCAGATATATGTCCGTCATCCGTAGGCTTTTGTGATTTGTTTGTTTGTTTGTTTGTTGTTTGATTGTTTTGCAAACACATTATGCCATTTATCACTCCGATTGTTTTAGAGAGTCACATAAGCTGTTTCAGAGAGTAAATTGCTGATAATCACCTATGTTTTCCTACTTCCTTCTTCCATCCTAAGGATTTTGACGTCCTCTTTGCCTACTTCTCGTTTATTCTTTGCAACTCAGTGCACCTCTTACCTTTCCAACGATGGTTCTCTTATTTCCAGATAATCTTTCTTGTTTTCTCTTCAGGGAAGAATTCTCAACATTCCTTTTAGTATAAATTTCGAACTGCTAAATTCTATTTCGTTTGGCCGGTCTGTGAAATTCTCTACATTGGCCTGTATTTCAAAGGGCAGTCTTTTGGCATAGGCTGCACTAGACTGCTGCTTCTTCTCATTCAGTATTTGGTCTGTGTCTTGTCCCTGCTTCCTAGCCTGCAGTGAATCTGTCAAGATATCTGCTGAAACCCCTCTGGAGTTTCTTTTCTCAGTTTCTTTTACCTAGTTGCGTTTAAAGCACTCGGTTGATCATGAACTTTGATGATTTGAATGATACTACAGCTGCTAGAATCTCTATTGGGAATCTGCCTGATTAGGACGCTGTGGGCTTCATGGTTTCTTATAGATGATTATTTCTTGCCTTTCAGCATGTTTCAGTGTGATTCTTTGGCAAAATTCTTTTCAGATTATATTTTTATACATATCATGATTTTACTTCTGGGAAAACTATGAATCTTAGCTTTGCATGCTTTGTCTTATCCAGGATTCAGCAGCAGTGGCTGCATTGGTTTTCAGTTAAAATTCTATGCAATTTCTGATCAAGAGTTTTCTGTACTCCTGTCTTTTCAATCACTTACGAGTCATTCTGCAAGATCTATTCTTCTTTGGACTGACTTTAGCCCTGCTATTATCTCATCCATCGAGTTATCTGATTTGTATGTCTCATTTTTAGATGTTCTCTTCCCCTTTTCTGGTATTCTGCCTTTAGAGATTCTGAGACGCTATTGTACTTTAGGGCTTCTCTCACGTCCGTTTTCCAGGCTTGCTCTGGATGTGTTTCAGAATCTTGTTCTTGAAAGCATTTTCTGGAGCCTTCAATCACTTTCAAACTGAAAATTGCATTTCCTATCTCTTTTACTATACTTCTGTATCTCTACTGGTCAAGAATTTTCAGGTATACAATGAACACTTATAGGGCTTTGTTAAGTGGAAATTTTAGTCTCTTGTTTGTATGCAATTCCATGATATGTCTGTGAGGACAATTTTTCCTACACTGTGTTGCCAGGTCGTTTTTCTGTGTTTGAAGTGTGGTATATCTCTTATTGCTGGTGTTACAGTTGTTGTCATAAAAAAATCCTTATTTGTCATTTAGAAGAACCTCATATGTATTACGATTATGTCACAGCTCTGAAAGTGCACAGGACCCTTCCCCGTGTGGAATCAAAGCTTCTAAATTTTTCTGCACTGCAGGCTGTTGTAGGTAAATTTGCATAGTTACCAATAAACCATCTTGACAGTGCACTTGTCTTTTTATTGCAATGGGAATGTCCCTATAGTACAAGGACACCCCAGAGCTTCCTTGTCTACAGAAACACCTGTGGAAGCATATCTAAGGATGTCGTGCATCAGGGACTGCTGCAACGGTCCCACAGCCCCACCTTGAAGTCCTCTTTGCCGTACCATGTCAGTGCCATCCCAAATGTAGAATCTGCATTTGGCAGATAGTGCTGAAAGTTATGCTTCGTCTTCTCAAGCTGCAGACCTAGACAAGTCTTCTTTGTTCTTTCGATCTCGTGGCATGGGACCATGAAAACTGCCACAGGGCTGACATGCATCCTCTACCTTGTGCCAAACCCTATTCAGAGTCCTGCCTTTGAATATGGCAGATTTTATGCCACTGGATTTAGATATCAACCCCAAGGGACCCTGGATCTTTTAGACCAGATGCATGATGGCTCTGATTGTGCCTCACACATGCTCGATTGACAAAATGCCAAATTGTTCCCTGGGACAGCAGATGCATTTGATTTCGCCATGGGACAATTCCAAAAACTCAACCTCGCACGCCAGTGTTGTTGCGTTCTCATCAGTATTCCAGGCCCTTTTGCTCTCTTGATAGGACCAACCACAATCCACAACACCCTGCAGATCACTGAGACTCAGTTTGTGCCATCATTCATAGCCCTGTCCCTCACCATGTGCAGATTCTGCTAGGTCAAATTGGCAGCTCGGATCTTGGTCTGGGAATCTACTGTGGGGATATTTTTGCTGATTTCTTTGAGTTCTGTCAGACAAGCATCTGCTGTGCCTTCTTCTAACACTCAGTGCAGCGCTTTCAATCCCTTGTGTCCTGTCCGCTTGAGAGTGTGCATCCAAATAAAGCAGAGCTTCTTTTGCTACTCCTTCACCAGAGGTCAGGTCCTGCACTAATTTCCATACTCTACATTTCTTTTTGCTCCTTCCAGATTATGTGAGGGCCATTTCTGTCTTTGGAAGTAAGAGACCACTCTTCACCAAGTGTCCTACGCCAAGGGCTTGGTGAGTCGATGTTTATCTTTCTGAGTACATTTCAGTGACTGCGCGCATTTTGCTATGTTACTCTGTCAAATGGATATCGATAAATCAACATTTCCCGCACATAACTCACAGAATAATGATACTTGTTAGCAAATTTTCTGTACAAACATGGTGGGAGTGTTTTCCCGAAAACCCCATTATTAACATTGGGTTGATACCTCAGATGCAGGCTTTCAAATGGTTAATGGAATTGATTTACTTACTTTAGGATTTGAATGAAAATGAAGTTAATTTTTGAAACATCCTGAAACTAGCTACAAAACCAGAATTGTAATTTTTAGGTATTGTTTGTCAGCTCCAAGAGAAAAATAGACAGAAAGAATGTAAAATAGCAGTCCAAAGTGTTGAAGAGGGCAGGTGAATCCTTCACTATTGATGCCTTCTACAAATGGTATCATGACATAAATATTGGAACCATGAAATTAACACCACCCTTGGTTTCCCTTGTTGACGTGCTGCCCTTTCCTCCCAATGACAAATACTTGAAACTGTTGGCGATTAAAAGCACAACTTTTCTCTCAAGGAAAACACAAGCAATATCAAACAACATATTTACATGTAGGCTTTGATCCAAGCACCTAGAGACATTATAATTATGTAAACACTGATGCAGCTTTGCTACTCTATGGAGAACCAGGGGCTCTTCTATCAACCATGAGAATATTTAATCATCAGATCATATTTAGTAAAGTAAATTAACACATCCAAGACTGAACCCGCATGATATCCTGCACCCGGTTCTTGACTGAAGGGAAAAGACAATCCACAAATCATGTGTCCCTACATGTCTGTGGTGAATTTTACACTTCATTTCCGTAACCTAGTTAGAATAGTTACCTGTAATCTCATGAAAAACTGAGGCCTAATACATATTCAAGTTCAGTCAAAGATTCCCCTCACTTACCCACACTCCCTTCACCCCCAAGCAGACATAACAGCAGCATTTGTTGAATCTAGGGGAAAGTCATCGTTTCATGGTGTGATCTAAGAATTCAATTGCAATCTGTTTTACACGAAATTATTTTACTTTGGAGGAGTTCAGTGTTGTGCACATAATGTGAAGATATTTGAACTCTGATCCTAGGAGGGGCTTGCTATGCCTTATGGATTCATTGCAGCTCACTTGCTGATGGCTTAAAATGGATGCCTGAGTGGTGGGGAGGGAAGAGAAAGTGCTTGATAGCAAGGCCCATCCCTGGGCGAAGTCTTACCAGGGCTTGGTTCATGGTGTTCCTAGTGGTTTGTAATTGCCCCTTGAGATGTGTGGATTCTAACGACCTGTTCCAAGAACATGAGCCCTTTTATGATCTCTGCCATCTCTTCTGTTTTAGACGTCCGGAATCTTGGACCCGTTCTTGGAGCAGTGAATTGAGTACTTTCCTCAAGTGCACGTTGACAGTTTTCCGGCAGTATCAGTGAGGCTCGATATGGCTCACGAATGTCTTTCGAGCCTAGTATTCTGTACAGAAGTCTCCACGCAAGTAATCTCCATTGAAGCAGAACAACACTCATCAATGTGTTCGCATCTCCCCTCAATCCTTGCATCCAGCTTTTCTGCCAACTTCTCTTCGTGTCTGCCCTAAAGTTGACTTCTTCAGGATTGGGCATGTCTCAAAATAACTCGGAGTCTCACCAGTAAGCTGAAGACAGGCAGAACTTCCACTGTCTGACCTTTCAGGTTCTGGAAACTGACCCGTGAACTCAGGCCTTTTGGGCAGCAGCAGTATCTCGAAGTTACACATCTTCCCCGACAAGAGACATAACCTAAGCTTCACCGAGGGCGGCAGCCCCTCCATGACACTGATCCACCCACAGGGTTCTGCCCAGTTACCTTGGATCCACCAGCCACAACAAGCCACGCGGAACACACCAACATTCCACCTGGAATTCAACCCGTAACTGCCATCCCCAATGGTTGCTGCACTTTGTCAGTCTTGGGGGAGGGGCTCCATCAGATGAGACTTTCCTAAGTTAAGTCTGTTTCTCTCCATTAGTGCCCATCATTCATATTTTCCTTTCCTCTATCCTTATGTGCAGTTCTCTATACACAGTACAGTAGGAGGAATTATGTCCAATTTACATTTTTGGATTCATATGTCTCTAAAATTTCCAACAGTTAAGAGTACCCAAAGACCCACTACAGGAATCTTATGTTTGCGTCATATCCATTCACCCAGAATGCATATCTGTCTGTTGCATTTCTGCTGAAACACCCACACTCTCAGAACATGGATCCGTTTGATTCATGTGGTCTGAATTTCCTAGGAACGAAGCCAATTCCAATATACACTTTAATTTCTGTCTCTTTTGCTCTTAGTACACTTTTGCAGAGCTATATATCTTTGTTATAGGCATACCCCATTTATTCTCTTTTTAGGGTTGATTAAGACATTTATTCATCTTGATGGAATGCTTGTAAGACTATATCACGGACCATGGAACCATTTTTTTCAAAATAGTCATTTGGGTTTGGTCACGATGTGCTCATATGAATCAATATTTCTGAATTTTAATGCACGCATCTGTTTTCTAAATACAAGTGTTTGATATATATGCATGCAGCGAAAATGTGTCAAAGCGTGCTGAACGATCCTTGACATCATTTTTATTATTTTTTTTGAAAATTCTTCTTTCCTTCAGATATATGTCCGTCAACCGTAGGCTTTTGTCGTTTTTTGTTTGTTTGTTATTTTTTTGTTTTGCAAACACATTATGCCATTTATCACTCCGATTGTTTTAGAGAGTCACATAAGCTGTTTCAGAGAGTAAATTGCTGATAATCACCTATGTTTTCCTACTTCCTTCTTCCATCCTAAGGATTTTGACGTCCTCTTTGCCTACATCTCGTTTATTCTTTGCAACTCAGTGCACCTCTTACCTTTCCAACGATGGTTCTCTTATTTCAAGATGATCTTTCTTGTTTTCTATTCAGGGAAGAATTCTCAACATTCCTTTTAGTATAAATTTCGAACTGCTGAATTCTTTTTCGATTGGCCGGTCTGTGAAATTCTCTACATTGGCCTGTATTGCAAAGGGCAGTCTTTTGGCATAGGCTACACTAGACTGCAGCTTCTTCTCATTCAGTATTTGGTCTGTGTCTTGTCCCTGCTTCCTATCCTGCAATGAATCTGTCGAGATATCTGCTGAAACCCCTCTGGAGTTTCTTTTCTCAGTTGCATTTACCTAGGTGCGTTTTAAAGCACTCGGTTGATCATGAACTTTGATGATTTGAATGATACTACAGCTGCCAGAATCTCTATTGGGAATCTGCCTGATTAGGACGCTGTGGGCTTCATGGTTTCTTATAGATGATTATTTCTTGCCTTTCAGCATGTTTCAGTGTGATTCTTTGGCAAAATTCTTTTCAGATTATATTTTTATACATATCATGATTTTACTTCTGGGAAAACTATGAATCTTAGCTTTGCATGCTTTGTCTTATCCAGGATTCAGCAGCAGTGGCTGCATTGGTTTTCAGTTAAAATTCTATGCAATTTCTGATCAAGAGTTTTCTGTACTCCTGTCTTTTCAATCACTTACGAGTCATTCTGCAAGATCTATTCTTCTTTGGACTGACTTTAGCCCTGCTATTATCTCATCCATCGAGTTATCTGATTTGTATGTCTCATTTTTAGATGTTCTCTTCCCCTTTTCTGGTATTCTGCCTTTAGAGATTCTGAGACGCTATTGTACTTTAGGGCTTCTCTCACGTCCGTTTTCCAGGCTTGCTCTGGATGTGTTTCAGAATCTTGTTCTTGAAAGCATTTTCTGGAGCCTTCAATCACTTTCAAACTGAAAATTGCATTTCCTATCTCTTTTACTATACTTCTGTATCTCTACTGGTCAAGAATTTTCAGGTATACAATGAACACTTATAGGGCTTTGTTAAGTGGAAATTTTAGTCTCTTGTTTGTATGCAATTCCATGATATGTCTGTGAGGACAATTTTTCCTACACTGTGTTGCCAGGTCGTTTTTCTGTGTTTGAAGTGTGGTATATCTCTTATTGCTGGTGTTACAGTTGTTGTCATAAAAAAATCCTTATTTGTCATTTAGAAGAACCTCATATGTATTACGATTATGTCACAGCTCTGAAAGTGCACAGGACCCTTCCCCGTGTGGAATCAAAGCTTCTAAATTTTTCTGCACTGCAGGCTGTTGTAGGTAAATTTGCATAGTTACCAATAAACCATCTTGACAGTGCACTTGTCTTTTTATTGCAATGGGAATGTCCCTATAGTACAAGGACACCCCAGAGCTTCCTTGTCTACAGAAACACCTGTGGAAGCATATCTAAGGATGTCGTGCATCAGGGACTGCTGCAACGGTCCCACAGCCCCACCTTGAAGTCCTCTTTGCCGTACCATGTCAGTGCCATCCCAAATGTAGAATCTGCATTTGGCAGATAGTGCTGAAAGTTATGCTTCGTCTTCTCAAGCTGCAGACCTAGACAAGTCTTCTTTGTTCTTTCATTCTCATGGCATGGGACCATGAAAACTGCCACAGGGCTGACATGCATCCTCTACCTTGTGCCAAACCCTATTCAGAGTCCTGCCTTTGAATATGGCAGATTTTATGCCACTGGATTTAGATATCAACCCCAAGGGACCCTGGATCCTTTAGACCAGATGCATGATGGCTCTGATTGTGCCTCACACGTGCTCGATTGACAAAATGCCAAATTGTTCCCTGGGACAGCAGATGCATTTGATTTCGCCATGGGACAATTCCAAAAACTCAACCTCGCACGCCAGTGTTGTTGCGTTCTCATCGGTATTCCAGGCCCTTTTGCTCTCTTGATAGGACCAACCACAATCCACAACACCCTGCAGATCACTGAGACTCAGTTTGTGCCATCATGCATAGCCCTGTCCCTCACCATGCGCAGCTTCTGCTAGCTCAAATTGGCAGCTCGGATATTGGTCTGGGAATCTACTGTGGGGATATTTTTGCTGATTTCTTTGAGTTCTGTCAGACAAGCATCTGCTGTGCCTTCTTCTAACACTCAGTGCAGCGCTTTCAATCCCTTGTGTCCTGTCCGCTTGAGAGTGTGTGTCCAAATAAAGCAGAGCTTCTTTTGCTACTCTTTCACCAGAGGTCAGGTCCTGCACTAATTTCCATACTCTACATTTCTTTTTGCTCCTTCCAGATTATGTGAGGGCCATTTCTGTCTTTGGAAGTAAGAGACCACTCTTCACCAAGTGTCCTGCGCCAAGGGCTTGGTGAGCCGATGTTTATCTTTCTGAGTACATTTCAGTAACTGCGCGCATTTTGCTATGTTACTCTGTCAAATGGATATCGATAAATCAAAATTTCCCGCACATAACTCACAGAATAATGATACTTGTTAGCAAATATTCTGTACAAACATGGTGGGAGTGTTTTCCCGAAAACCCCATTATTAACATTGGGTTGATACCTCAGATGCAGGCTTTCAAATGATTAATGGAATTGATTTACATACTTTAGGATTTGAATGAAAATGAAGTTAATTTTTGAAACATCCTGAAACTAGCTACAAAACCAGAATTGCAATTTTTAGGTATTGTTTGTCAGCTCCAAGAGAAAAATAGACAGAAAGAATGTAAAATAGCAGTCCAAAGTGTTGAAGAGGGCAGGTGAATCCTTCACTATTGATGCCTTCTACAAATGGTATCATGACATAAATATTGGAACCATGAAATTAACACCACCCTTGGTTTCCCTTGTTGACGTGCTGCCCTTTCCTCCCAATGACAAATACTTGAAACTGTTGGCGATTAAAAGCACAACTTTTCTCTCAAGGAAAACACAAGAATATCAAACAACATATTTACATGTAGGATTTGAACCAAGCACCTATAGACATTATAATTATGAAAATCCTGATGCAGCTTTTATACTCTATGGAGAACCAGGGGTCTTCTATCAACCATGAGAATATTTAATCATCAGATCATATTTAGTAAAGTAAATTAACACATCCAAGACTGAACCCGCATGATATCCTGCACCCGGTTCTTGACTGAAGGGAAAAGACAATCCACAAATCATGTGTCCCTACATGTCTGTGGTGAATTTTACAGTTCATTTCTATAACTGACTTAGAATAGTTACCTGTAATCTCATGAAAAACTGAGGCCTAATACATATTCAAGTTCAGTCAAAGATTCCCCTCACTTACCGACACTCCCTTCACCCTCAAGCAGACATAACCGCAGCATTTGCTGAATCTAGGGGAAGGTTATCGTTTCATGGTTTGATCTAAGAATTCAATTGCAATCTGTTTTATACGAGAGTATTTGACTATGGAGGAGTTCACTGTTGTGCACATAATGTGAAGATATTTGAACTCTGATCCTAGGAGGGGCTTGCTCTGCCTTATGGCTTCATTGCAGCTCACTTGCTGATGGCTTAAAATGGATGCCTGATTGGTGGGGAGGGAAGAGAAAGTGCTTGATAGCAAGGCCCATCCCTGGGCGAAGGCTTACCAGGGCTTGGTTCATGGTGTTCCTAGTGGTTTGTAATTGCCCCTTGAGATGTGTGGATTCTAACGACCTGTTCCAAGAACATGAGCCCTTTTATGATCTCTGCCATCTCTTCTGTTTTAGACGTCCGGAATCTTGGACCCGTTCTTGGAGCAGTGAATTGAGTACTTTCCTCAAGTGCACGTTGACAGTTTTCCGGCAGTATCAGTGAGGCTCGATATGGCTCACGAATGTCTTTCGAGCCTAGTATTCTGTACAGAAGTCTCCACGCAAGTAATCTCCATTGAAGCAGAACAACACTCATCAATGTGTTCGCATCTCCCCTCAATCCTTGCATCCAGCTTTTCTGCCAACTTCTCTTCGTGTCTGCCCTAAAGTTGACTTCTTCAGGATTGGGCATGTCTCAAAATAACTCGGAGTCTCACCAGTAAGCTGAAGACAGGCAGAACTTCCACTGTCTGACCTTTCAGGTTCTGGAAACTGACCCGTGAACTCAGGCCATTGGGCAGCAGCAGTATCTCGAAGTTACACATCTTCCCGGGCAGGAGACATAACCTAAGCTTCACCGAGGGCGGCAGCCCCTCCATGACACTGATCCACCCACAGGGTTCTGCCCAGTTACCTTGGATCCACCAGCCACAACAAGCCACGCGGAACACACCAACATTCCACCTGGAATTCAACCGGTAACTGCCATCCCCAATGGTTGCTGCACTTTGTCAGTGTTGGGGGAGGGGCTCCATCAGACGAGACTTTCCTAAGTTAAGTCTGTTTCACTCCATTAGTGCCTATCATTCATATTTTCCTTTCCTCTTTCCTTATGTGCAGTTCTCTATACACAGTACAGTAGGAGGAATTATGTCCAATTTACATTTTTGGATTCATATGTCTCTAAAATTTCCAACAGTTAAGAGTACCCAAAGACCCACTACAGGAATCTTATGTTTGCGTCATATCCATTCACCCAGAATGCATATCTGTCTGTTGCATTTCTGCTGAAACACCCACACTCTCAGAACATGGATCCGTTTGATTCATGTGGTCTGAATTTCCTAGGAACGAAGCCAATTCCAATATACACTTTAATTTCTGTCTCTTTTGCTCTTAGTACACTTTTGCAGAGCTATATATCTTTGTTATAGGCATACCCCATTTATTCTCTTTTTAGGGTTAATTAAGACATTTATTCATCCTGATGGAATGCTTGTAAGACTATATCACGTACCATGGAACCATTTTTTTCAAAATAGTCATTTGGGTTTGGTCACGATGTGCTCATATGAATCAATATTTCTGAATTTTAATGCACGCATCTGTTTTCTAAATACAAGTGTTTGATATATATGCATGCAGCGAAAATGTGTCAAAGCGTGCTGAACGATCCTTGACATCATTTTTATTATTTTTTTTGAATATTCTTCTTTCCTTCAGATATATGTCCGTCAACCGTAGGCTTTTGTCGTTTGTTTGTTTGTTTGTTTGTTTGTTATTTGTTTGTTTTGCAAACACATTATGCCATTTATCACTCCGATTGATTTAGAGAGTCACATAAGCTGTTTCAGAGAGTAAATTGTTGATAAACACCTTTGTTTCCTACTTCCTTCTTCCATCCTAAGGATTTTGACGTCCTCTTTGCCTACATCTCGTTTATTCTTTGCAACTCAGTGCACCTCTTACCTTTCCAACGATGGTTCTCTTATTTCAAGGTGATCTTTCTTGTTTTCTATTCAGGGAATAATTCTCAACATTCCTTTTAGTATAAATTTCGAACTGCTGAATTCTTTTTCGATTGGCCGGTCTGTGAAATTCTCTACATTGGCCTGTATTGCAAAGGGCAGTCTTTTGGCATAGGCTACACTAGACTGCAGCTTCTTCTCATTCAGTATTTGGTCTGTGTCTTGTCCCTGCTTCCTATCCTGCAATGAATCTGTCGAGATATCTGCTGAAACCCCTCTGGAGTTTCTTTTCTCAGTTGCATTTACCTAGGTGCGTTTTAAAGCACTCGGTTGATCATGAACTTTGATGATTTGAATGATACTACAGCTGCTAGAATCTCTATTGGGAATCTGCCTGATTAGGACGCTGTGGGCTTCATGGTTTCTTATAGATGATTATTTCTTGCCTTTCAGCAAGTTTCAGTCTGATTCTTTTGCAAAATTATTTTCAGATTGTACTTTTATACATATCATGATTTTACTTCTGGGAATAATATGAATCTTAGCTTTGCATGCTTTGTCTTATCCAGGATTCAGCAGCAGTGGCTGCATTGGTTTTCAGTTAAAGTTCTATGCAATTTCTGATCAAGAGTTTTCTGTACTCCTGTCTTAGCAGTCACTTACGAGTCATTCAGCGTTATCTATTCTTGTTTGGACTGACTTTAGCCCTGCTATTATCCCATCCATCGAGTTTTCTGAATTCTATGGCTCATTTTTAGATGTTCCCTTCCCCTTTACTGGTATTCTGCCTTTTGAGATTCTGAGATGCTCTTGTTCTTCAGGGCTTCTCTCACGTCTTTTTCAAGGCTTGCTCTGGATGTGTTTCAGAATTTTGTTCTTGAAAACATTTTCTGGAGCCTTCAATCACTTTCAAACTGAAAATTGCATTTCCTATCCCTTTTACTATACTTCTGTATCTCTACTGGTCAAGAATTTTCAGGTATACAATGAAAACTTATAGGGCTTTTTTAAGTGAAATTTTTAGTCTCTTGTTTGTATGCAATTCCATGATAATTCTGTGAGGACAATTTTTCCTACACTGTGTTGCCAGGTCGTTTTTCTATGTTTGAACTGTGGTATATCTCTTATTGCTGGTGTTAGAGTTGTTGTCATAAAAAATCCTAATTTGTCATTTAGAAGAACATCATATTTATTACGATTATGTCACAGCTCTGAAAGTGCACAGGACCCTACCCCGTGTGGAATCGAAGCTTCTAAATTTTTCTGCACAGCAGGCTGCTCTATGTCAATTTGCATTGTTACCAATGAACCATCTTGACAGTGCACTTGTCTTTTTATTGCAATGGGAATGTCCCTATAGTAGAAGGACACCCCAGAGCTTCCTTGTCTACAGAAACACCTGTGGAAACATATCTAAGGATGTCATGCATCAGGGACTGCTGCAATGGTCCCACAGCCGCACCCGGATGTCTTCGTTGCCGTACCATGTCAGTGCCATCCCAAATGTAGAATCTGCTTTTGGGAGATCGTGCTGAAAGCTATGCTTCTTCTTCTCACGCTGTGGACCTAGACAACTCTTCTTTGTTCTTTCATTCTCGTGGCATGGGACCATGAATAATGCCACAGGGCTGATATGCATCCTCTACCTTGTGCCAAACCCTATTCAGTGTCCTGCCTTTGAATGTGGCAGATTTTATGCCACTGGATTTAGATATCAACCCCAAGGGACCCTGGATCCTTTAGACCAGATGCATGATGGCTCTGATTGTGCCTCACACGTGCTCGATTGACAAAATGCCAAATTGTTCCCTGGGACAGCAGATGCATTGGATTTCGCCATGGTACAATTCCATAAACTCAACCTCGCACGCCAGTTTTATTGCATTCTCATCGGGATCCCAGGCCCTTTTGCTCTCTTGATAGGAACAACCACAATCCACAACACCCTGCAGATCACTGAGACTCAGTGTGTGCCATCATGCATAGCCCTGTCCCTCACCATGCACATCTTCTGCTATCTCAAATTGGCAGCTCGGATCTTGGTCTGGGAATCTACTGTGGATATATTTTCGCAGATTTCTTTGAGTTCTGTCAGACAAGCATCTGCTGTGCCTTCTTCTAACACTCAGTGCAGCGCTTTCAATCCCTTGTGTCCTGTCCGCTTCAGAGTGTGCGTCCAAATAAAGCAGAGCTTCTTTTGCTTCTCCTTCACCAGAGGTCAGGTCCTGCACTAATTTCCATACTCAACATTTCTTTTTGCTCCTTCCAGATTATGTGAGGGCCATTTCTGTTTTTGGAAGTAAGAGACCACTCTTCACCAATTGTCGTACACCAACGGCTTGGTGAGTCGATGTTTATATTTCTGAGCACATATCAGTGACTGCGCGCAATTTGCTATGTTACTGTGTCAAATGGATATCGATAAATCAACATTTCCCGCACATAACTCACAGAATAGTGATACTTGTTTAGCAAATTTTCTGTACAGCTATGGTGGGAGGGTTTTCCCGAAAACCGCATTATTAACATTGGGTTGATACCTCAGATGGAGGCTTTCAAATAGTTAATGGAATTGATTTACATACTTTGGGATTTGAATGAAAATTAAGTTAATTTTGAAACATATTGAAACTAGCTACAAACCAGACTTGTAATTTTCAGGTATTGTTTGTCAGGTCCAAGAGAAAAATAGACAGAAATAATGTAAAATAGCAGTCCAAATTGTTGAAGAGGGCAGGTGAATCCTTCACTATTGATGCCTTCTACAAAAGGTATCATGAAATAAATATTGGAACTATGAAATTAACCACACCCTTGGTTTCCCTTTTTGATGTGCTGCCCTTTAATCCCAATGACAAATACTTGAAACTATTGGCGATTAAAAGCACAAATTTTTTCTCAAGGAAAACACAAGCAATATCAAACAACATATTTACATGTAGGCTTTGATCCAAGCACCTAGAGACTTTATAATTATGAAAAAACTGATGCAGCTTTGCTACTCTATGGAGAACCAGGGTCCCTTCTATCAACCATGAGAATATTTAATCATCAGATCATATTTAGTAAAGTAAATTAACACATCCAAGACTGAACCCGCATGATATCCTGCACCCGGGTCTTGACTAAAGGGAAAAGACAATCCACAAAACATGTGTCCCTATATGTCTGTGGTGACTTTTACAGTTCATTTCTATATCTGACTTAGAATAATTACCTGTAATCTCATGAAAACCTGAGGCCTAATACATATTCAAGTTCAGTCAATGATTCCCCTCACTTACCCTCACTCCCTTCACCCCCAAGCAGACATAACTGCAGCATTTGCTGAATCTAGGGGAAGGTCATCGTTTCATGGTGTGATCTAAGAATTCAATTGCAATCTGTTTTATACGAGAGTATTTGACTATGGAGGAGTTCACTGCTGTGCACTTAATGTGAAGATATTTGAACTCTAATCCTAGGAGGGGCTTTCTCTGCCTTATGGCTTCATTGCAGCTCACTTGCTGATGCCTTAAAATGGATGCCTGATTGGTGTGGAGGGAAGAGAAGGTGCTTGATAGCAAGGCCCATCCCTGGGCGATTGCTTACCAGGGCTTCGTGCATGGTGTTCCTAGTGGTTTGTAATTGCCCCTTGAGACGTGTGGATTCTCACGACCTGTTCCAAGAACATGAGCCCTTTTATGATCTCTGCCATCTCTTCTGTTTTAGACGTCCGGAATCTTGGACCCGTTCTTTGAGCAGTGAATTGAGTACTTTCCTCAAGTGCACGTTGACCCTCCACAGGTTTCTTGCAGTATCAGTGAGGCTCAATATGGCTGATGAATGTCTTTCGAGCCTAGAATTCTGTACAGAAGTCTCCATGCAAGTAATCTCCATTGAAGCAGAACAACACTCATCAATGTGTTCGCATCTCCCCTCAATCCGTGCATCCAGCTTTTCTGCCAACTTCTCTTCGTGTCTGCCCTAAAGTTGACTTCTTCAGGATTGGGCATGTCTCAAAATAACTCGCAGTCTCACCAGTAAGCTGAAGACAGGCAGAACTTCCACTGTCTGACCTTTCAGGTTCTGGAAACTGACCCGTGAACTCAGGCCATTGGGCAGCAGCAGTATCTCGAAGTTACGCAGCTTCCCAGACAGGAGACATAACCTAAGCTTCACTGAGGGCGGCAGCCCCTCCATGACACTGATCCACCCACAGGGTTCTGCCCAGTTACCTTGGATCCACCAGCCACAACAAGCCACGCAGAACACACCAACATTCCACCTGGAATTAAACCGGTAACTGCCATCCCCAATGGTTGCTGCACTTTGTCAATGTTGGGGGAGGGGCTCCATCAGACGAGACTTTCCTAAGTTAAGTCTGTTTCTCTCCATTAGTGCCCATCATTCATATTTTCCTTTCCTCTTTCCTTATGTGCAGTTCTCTATACACAATACAATAGGAGGAATTATGTCCATTTTATATTTTTGGATTCATATGTCTCTAAAATTTCCAACAGTTAAGAGTACCCAAAGACCCACTACAGGAATCTTATGTTTGCGTCATATCCATTCACCCAGAATGCATATCTGTCTGTTGCATTTCTGCTGAAACACCCACACTCTCAGAACTTAGATCCGTTTAATTCATGTGGTCTGAATTTCCTAGGAACGAACCCAATTCCAATATACACTTTAATGTTTGTCTCTCTTGCTCTTAGTACAGTTTTGCAGAGCTATATATCTTTCTTATAGGCATACCCCATTATTCCCTTTTTAGGGTTGATTAAGACATTTATTCATCCAGATGGAATGCTTGTAAGACTATATCACTGACCATGGATCCATTTTTTCAAAATAGTCATTTGGGTTTGGCCACGATGTGCTCATTTGAATCAATATTTCTGAATAGCAATGCACGCATCTGTTTTCTAAATACAAGTGTTTGATATGCATGCATGCAGCGAAAATGTGTCAAAGCGTGCTGAACGATCCTTGACATCATTTTTATTATGTTTTTTGAAAATTCTTCTTTCCTTCAGATATATGTCCGTCAACCGTAGGCTTTTGTCGTTTGTTTGTTTGTTTGTTTGTTATTTGTTTATTTTGCAAAAACATTATGCCATTTATCACTCCGTATGATTAAGAGAGTCATATAAGCTGTTTCAGATAGTAAATTGCTGATAATCACCTTTGTTTTGCTACTTCCTTCTTCCATCCTAAGTGTTTGACGTCCTCTTTGCCTACTTCTCGTTTATTCTTTGCAACTCAGTGCACCTCTTAACATTTCCAACGATGGTTCTCTTATTTCCAGATAATCTTTCTTGTTTTCTATTCAGGGAAATATTCTCAACATTCCTTTTAGTATAAATTTCCAACTGCTCAATTTTTTTTCGTTTGGCCGGTCTGTGAAATTTTCTACATTGGCCTGTATTGCAAAGGGCAGACTTTTGGCATAGGCTACACTAGACTGCACCTTCTTCTCATTCAGTATTTGGTCTGTGTCTTGTCCCTGCTTCCTATCCTGCAATGAATCTGTCGAGATATCTGCTGAAACCCCTCTGGAGTTTCTTTTCTCAGTTGCTTTTACCTAGGTGCGTTTTAAAGCACTCGGTTGATCATGAACTTTGATGATTTGAATGATACTACAGCTGCTAGAATCTCTATTGGGAATCTGCCTGATTAGGACGCTGTGGGCTTCATGGTTTCTTATAGATGATTATTTCTTGCCTTTCAGCAAGTTTCAGTCTGATTCTTTTGCAAAATTATTTTCAGATTGTATTTTTATACATATCATGATTTTCCTTCTGGGAATACTATGAATCTTAGCTTTGCATGCTGTGTCTTATCCAGGATTCAGCAGCAGTGGCTGCATTGGTTTTCAGTTACTTTTCTATGCAATTTCTTATCAAGAGTTTTCTGTACTCCTGTCTTTGCAATCACTTACGAGTCATTCTGCATTATCTATTCTTGTTTGGACTGACTTTAGCCCTGCTATTATCCCATCCGTCGAGTTTTCTGAATTCTATGGCTCATTTTTAGATGTTCCCTTCCCCTTTACTGGTATTCTGCCTTTTGAGATCCTGAGATGCTCTTGTTCTTCAGGGCTTCTCTCACGTCTTTTTCAAGGCTTGCTCTGGATGTGTTTCAGAATCTTGTTCTTAAAAGCATTTTCTGGAGCCTTCAATCCCTTTCAAACTGAAAATTGCATTTCCTATCCCTTTTACTATACTTCTGTATCTCTACTGGTCAAGAATTTTCAGGTATACAATGAAGACTTGTAGGGCTTTGTTAAGTGAAATTTTTAGTCTCTTGTTTGTATGCAATTCCATGATATTTCTGTGAGGACAATTTTTCCTACACTGTGTTGCCAGGTTGGTTTTCTGTGTTTGAAGTGTGGTATATCTCTTATTGCTGGTGGTATTGTTGTTGTCATAAAAAATCCTAATTTGTCATTTAGAAGAACCTCATATTTATTACGATTATGTCACA
Source organism: Camelus dromedarius (assembly GCF_036321535.1). NCBI lineage: Eukaryota > Metazoa > Chordata > Mammalia > Artiodactyla > Camelidae > Camelus > Camelus dromedarius. Next base: position 8,456,270 of record NC_087470.1, on the reverse strand, counting down.
GCTCTGAAAGTCCACAGGACCCTACCCCGTGTGGAATCGAAGCTTCTAAATTTTTCTGCACTGCTGGCAGCTCTATGTCAATTTGCATTGTTTCCAATATACCTTCTTGACAGTGCACTTGTCTTTTTATTGCAATGGGAATGTCCCTATAGTACAAGGACACCCCAGAGCTTCCTTGTCTACAGAAACACCTGTGGAAACATATCTAAGGATGTCATGCATCAGGGACTGCTTCAATGTTCCCACAGCAGCACCCGGATGTCCTCGTTGCCGTACAATGTCAGTGCCATCCCAAATGTAGAATCTGCTTTTGGGAGATAGTGCTGAAAGCTATGCTTCATCTTCTCACGCTTTGGACCTAGACAACTCTTCTTAGTTCTTTCATTCTCGTGGCATGGGACCATGAAGACTGCCGCAGGGCTGATATTCACCCTCTACCTTGTGCCAAACCCTATTTAGAGTCCTGCCTTTGAATGTGGCAGATTTTATGCCACTGGATTTAGATATCAACCCCAAGGGACCCTGGATCCTTTAGACCAGATGCATGAAGGCTCTGATTGTGCCTCACACGTGCTCGATTGACAAAATGCCAAATTGGTCCCTGTAACAGCAGATGCATTGGATTTCGCCATGGTACAATTCCATAAACTCAACCTCGCACGCCAGTTTTATTGCATTCTCATCGGGATCCCAGGCCCTTTTGCTCTCTTGATAGGAACAACCACAATCCACAACACCCTGCAGATCACTGAGACTCAATGTGTGCCATCATGCATAGCCCTGTCCCTCACCACGCACAGCTTCTGCTATCTCAAATTGGCAGCTCGGATCTTGGTCTGGGAATCTACTGTGGATATATTTTCGCAGATTTCTTTGAGTTCTGTCAGACAAGCATCTGCTGTGCCTTCTTCTAACACTCAGTGCAGCGCTTTCAATCCCTTGTGTCCTGTCCGCTTCAGAGCGTGCGTCCAAATAAAGCAGAGCTTCTTTTGCTTCTCCTTCACCAGAGGTCAGGTCCTGCACTAATTTCCATTCTCAACATTTCTTTTTGCTCCTTCCAAATTATGTGAGGGCCATTTCTGTCTTTGGAAGTAAGAGACTACTCCACCAAGTGTCCTACGCCAACGGCTTGGTGAGTCGATGTTTATCTTTCTGAGCACATATCAGTGACTGCGTGCAATTTGCTATGATACTTTGTGAAATGGATATCGATAAATCAACATTTCCCGCACATAACTCACAGAATAGTGATACTTGTTAAGCAAATTTTCTGTACAGCCATGTTGGGAGGGTTTTCCCGAAAACCCCATTATTAACATTGGGTTGATACCTCAGATGCAGACTTTCAAATGGTTAATGGAATTGAGTTACATACTTTGGGATTTGAATGAAAATGAAGTTAATTTTTGAAACATACTGAAACTAGCTACAAACCAGACTTGTAATTTTCAGGTATTGTTTGTCAGCGCCAAGAGAAAAATAGACGGAAAGAATGTAAAATACCAGTCCAAAGTGTTGAAGAGGGCAGGTGAATCCTTCACTATTAATGCCTTCAATTATAGGAACCATGAAATATATATTGGAACCATGAAATTAACCCCATCCTTGGTTTCCCTTGTTGATGTGCTGCCCTTTCATCCCAATGAAAAATACTTGAAACTGTTGGCGATTAAAAGCACACCTTTTCTCTCAAGGAATACACAAGGAATATCAAACAACATATTTACATGTAGGCTTTAATCCAAGCACCTAGAGACATTACATTTATGAAAACACTGATGCAGCTTTGCTACTCTATGGAGAACCAGGGGCTCTTCTATCAACCATAAGAATATTTAATCATCAGATCATATTTAGTAAAGTATATTAACACATCCAAGACTGAACCCGCATGATACCCTGCACCCGGGTCTTGAATGAAAGGAAAAGACAATCCACAAATCATGTGTCCCTACATGTCTGTGGTGAATTTTACAGTTCATTTCTATAACTGACTTAGAATAGTTACCTGTAATCTCATGAAAACCTGAGGCCTAATACATATTCAAGTTCAGTCAAAGATTCCCCTCACTTACCCACACTCCCTTCACCCCCAAGCAGACATAACAGCAGCATTTGCTGAACTAGGGGAAGGTCATCATTTCATGGTGTGATCTAAGAATTCAATTGCAATCTGTTTTATACGAGAGTATTTGACTATGGAGGAGTTCACTGTTGTGCACATAATGTGAAGATATTTGAACTCTGATCCTAGGAGGGGCTTGCTCTGCCTTATGGCTTCATTGCAGCTCACTTGCTGATGCCTTTAAATGGATGCCTGAGTGGTGGGGAGGGAAGAGAAAGTGCTTGATAGCAAGGCCCATCCCTGGGCGAAGTCTTATCAGGGCTTGGTGCATGGTGTTCCTAGTGGTTTGTAATTGCCCCTTGAGACGTGTGGATTCTCACGACCTGTTCCAAGAACATGAGCCCTTTTATGATCTCCGCCATCTCTTCTGTTTTAGACGTCCGGAAACTTGGACCCATTCTTGGAGGAGTGAATTGAGTACTTTCCTCAAGTGCACGTTGACCCTCCACAGGTTTCTGGCAGTATCAGTGAGGCTCAATATTGCTCATGAATGTCTTTCAGGCTTAGGATTCTGTACAGAAGTCTCCATGCCAGTAGTATCCATTGTAGCCGAACAACACTCATCAATGTGTTCGCATCTCCCCTCAATCCATGCATCCAGGTTTTCTGCCAACTTCTCTTCGTGTCTGCCCTAAAGTTGACTTCTTCAGGATTGGGCATGTCTCAAAATAACTCGGAGTCTCACCAGTAAGCTGAAGACAGGCAGAACTTCCACTGTCTGACCTTTCAGGTTCTGGAAACTGACCCGTGAACTCAGGCCATTGGGCAGCAGCAGTATCTCGAAGTTACACAGCTTCCCGGACAGGAGACATAACCTAAGCTTCACTGAGGGCTTCAGCCCCTCCATGACACTGATCATCCCACAGGGTTCTGCCCAGTTACCTTGGATCCACCAGCCACAACAAGCCACGCGGAACACACCAACATTCCACCTGGAATTCAACCGGAAACTGCCATCCCCATTGGTTGCTGCAACTTGACAGTGTTCAGGGAGGGGCTGCATCACACGAGATTTTCCTAAGGTAATTATGTTTCTTTCCATTAGTGCCCCATCGTTCTTTTTTTCCATTCCTCTTTCCTTATGTGCAGTTCTCTATAATAAGTAGAAACGGAGGAAGTATGTCGGTGTTAAATTTCTGGATTCACATATCTTTAAACTTTCTAACAGTTAACAGTACCCAAAGACCCACTACAGGAATCTTATGTTTGCATCGTATACATTCACCGAGAATGCATATCTGTCTGTTGCTTTTTTGCTGAAACACCCACATTCTCAGAATTTGGATCCGTTTGTTTCATGGGGGCGGAATTTCCTAGAAATGAGACCAATCCCCATATACAATTTACTGTCTGTCTCTTTTGCTCTTTGTACGCTTTGGCAGAGCTACTTGTATTTGTTATAGGCATATGCCATTTAATCTCTTCGTTGTGTTGTATTGCCATTCATTCATTCTGAAGGAAGGCTTGTAAGTCTATATCATGGAGTATGGATTTATTTTATTCAAAATAGTCATTTGGGTTAAGTCACGATGTGCTCTTATGAATCAATATTTATGAAAATTAATGCACGCATCTGTTTTCTAAATACAAGTGTGTTGTGTATATGCATCCAGCGAAACTGGGTCAAAGCGTGCTGAATGATACTTGACATCACTTTGAGTATTTTCTTTTGAATTTCCTTCCTTCCTTCGGATATATGTCAGTCAACCGTACGCTTTTGGTGTTTGTTTGTTTGTTGTTTGTTGGTTTTGCAAACACATTATGCCATGTATCACTCCGTTTGAATAAGAGAGTCATATAAGCTGATTCAGATAATAAAGTACTGAAAATCACCAATGTTTTCCTGCTTCCTTCCCCCATCCTTAGGATTTTGACGTCTTCTTTGCCTACTTCTCGTTTATTCTTTGCAACTCATTGCAACTCTTGCATTTCCAGTGATTCTTCACTTATTTCCAGATCATCTTTCTTCTTTTCTCTTTAAGGTAGAATTCACAATCTTTCTTTTAGTATAAATTTCGAACCGCAGAATTTTTTTACGATTGGCCGGTCTGTGAATATCTCTACATTGGCCAGGATTGTAAAGGACAGTCTTGGGTTTAGGCAACACTACACTGCAGATATTTCTCATTCAGAATTTGGTCTGTGTCTTGTCCCTGCTTCCTGTCCTGCAATGAATATTTGGAGATATCGACTGAAATCCCTCTGGAGGTTCTGTTGTGACTAAGTTGCTTTTACCTAAGTGCATTTATAATCTCTCGGTTGATCATGAACTTGATGATTTGAATGAGAATAGAGCTGCTTGTTGGTCTATTGGGATTCCTCCTGCTTTGGACGCTGTGTGCTTCATGATTTCTTATAGATGATTGTTTCTTGCCTTTCAGCAACTTTCAGTCAGATTTTTTCCAAATACGTTTTCAGATGGTTTTTTTTAAACATATCATGACTTTCCATCTGGGAATCTTATGAATACTAGCTTTGCATGCTTTCTCTTATCCAGGATTCAACAGCAGTGTTTGTATTGGTTTTCTTTTGCTTTTCAATGTCATCTTCTGATCAAGTCATTTATGTTCCCCTGGGTCCGCTGTCAAACACGATACACTCTGCAATATCTAGTAGGCTTACGTCTAACTTTACCCATGCTATTATCTCATCCATCGAGTTTTCTGATTTATTTAGCTCGTATTTAGATGTTCTCTTCTCCTATTCTGGTATTCTGCCTTTTGAGACACTCGGAGACTATTGTCCTTCAGTGCTTCTCTCACCTCCGTTTTCAAGGCTTGCTCTGGAAATGTTTCAGAGTCTAGACATTTAAAGCAATTTCTGGAACTTTCAATCTCTTTTGAAGTGAAAATTGTATTTCCTTTGTTTTCACTATACTTCTGTATCTCTACTCTTCAAGTACTATCAGGTATACAATGTAGACTTGCAGGGCTTCTTGAAGTGAAACTAGGTTGCACGAAATTCCATGATATTTCTGTGTGGACAATTTTTCCTAGACAGTGATGCCATGTGGTTTTTCTGTGTGTGTAGTGTGGTATATCTCTTATTGCTGGTGTTGCAATAGTTGTCATAAATATTCTAATTTGTCTTTTAGAAGAACCTCATATTTATTAGTATTATGTCACAACTCTGAAAGTGCACATGAAACTACCCATGAGGAATAGAAGCTTCTAAAGTTTTCTACACTGCAGGTTGCTCTATGTCAATTTGCATTGTTCCCAATACACCATCTTGACAGTGCACTTGTCTTTTTATTGCAATGGGAATGTCCCTATAGTACAAGGACACCCCAGAGCTTCCTTGACTACAGAAACACCAGTGTAAACATATCTAAGGATATCATGCATCAGGGACTGCTGCAATGGTCCCAGAGCACCACCTTCAAGTCCTCGTTGCCGTACCATGTCCGTGCCATCCCAAATGTAGCATCTGCATTTGGGAGATAATGCTGAAAGTTATGCTTCATCTTCTCACGCTACGGACCTAGACAACTCTTCTTTGCTGTTTCATTCTCGTGGCATGGGACCATGAAAAATGACACAGGGCTGACATGCATCCTCTACTTTGTGCCAAAACCTAATCACAGTCCTGCCTTTGAATGTGGCAGATTTTATGCCACTGGATTTAGATATCAACCCCAAGGGACCCTGGATCCTTTAGACCAGATGCATGATGGCTCTGATTGTGCCTCTCAGGTGCTCGATGGACAAAATGCAAAATTGGTCCTTGGGACAGCAGATGCATTAGATTTCGCCATGGGACAATTCCATAAACTCAACCTCGCACGCCAGGGTTGTTGCATTCTCATCGGCATCCCAGGCCCTTTTGCTCTCTTGATAGGACCAAACACAATCCACAACACCCTGCAGATCACTGAGATTCAGTGTGTGCCATTATGCATAGCCCTGTCCCTCACCACGTGCAGCTTCTGCTAGCTGAATTTGGCAGCTCGGATCTTGTTCTGGGAATCTACTGTGGGGATATTTTTGATGGTTTCTTTGAGTTCTGTCAGACAAGCATCTGCTGTGCCTTCTTCTAACACTCAGTGCAGCACTTTCAATCCCTTGTGTCCTGTCCGCTTGAGAGTGTGCGTCCAAATAAAGCAGACCTTGTCTTTGACTACTCCTTCACCAGAGGTCAGGTCCTGCACTAATTTCCATTCTCTACATTTCTTTTTGCTCCTTCCAGATTATGTGAGGGCCATTTCTGTCATTGGAATTAAGAGAACCCTCTTCACCAAGTGTCTTAAGCCAAGGGTTTGGTGAGTTGATGTTTATATTTCAGAGCACATATCAGTGACTGAGGGTATTTTGCTATGTTACTCTTAAAAATGGATATCGATAAATCAACATTTCCCCCTCATAAATCACACAATAGGGAATCTTCTTTAGCTAATTTTCTGTACAGTCATGGTGTGAGGGTTTTTCCGAAAACCCCAATATTGACATTGTGTTGAGACCTCAGATGCAGTCTTTCAAATGGTTAATGGAATTGATTTACATACTTTGGGATTTGAATGAAAATGAAGTTAATTTTTGAAACATACGGAAACTAGCTACAAACCAGACTTGTAATTTTCAGGTATTTTTTGTCAGCTCCAAGATAAAAATAGACAGAAGGAATGTAAAATACCAGTCCAAATTGTTGAAGGGGGCAAGTGAATCCTTCACTATTGATGCCTTCAACAAAAGGAACCATGAAATAAATATTGGAACCATGAAATTAACCCCGTCCTTGGTTTCCCTTGTTGATATACTGCACTTTCCTCCCAATGACAAATACTTGAAACTGTTGGCGATTAAAAGCACAACTTTTCTCTCAAGGAAAACACAAGGAATAAAAAAACAACATATTTACATGTAGGCTTTCATCCAATCATCTTGAGTCATTATACTTATGAAAACACTGATGCAGCTTTGCTGCTCTATGGAGAACCAGGGGCTCTTCTATCAACAATGAGAATATTTAATCTTCTGATCACATTTAGTAAAGTAAATTAACACATCCAAGGCTGTACCTGCATGATAACCTGCACCCGGGTCTTGACTGAAGGTAAATGACAATCCACAAAACATGTGTCCCTACATGTCTATGGTGACTTTTGCAGTAATTTTTAATAACTGACTTATAATAGTTAATTATACTGTCTTGGAATACTGAGGCCTATTACATATTCAAGTTTAGTCAAAGATTCCCCTCACTTACCACTCTCCCTTCACCCCCAAGCAGACATAAGCACAGCATTTGCTGAATCTATGGGAAGGTCATCTTTTCATCGTGTGAAATCAGAACTCAATTGCAATCTGTTTTATACGAGAGTATTTGACCATGGAGGAGTTCACTGTTCTGCCGAGATTGTGAAGATAGTTGAACTCTGATTCTAGGAGGGGCTTGCTCTGCCTAATGGCTTCATCGCAGCTCACGTGCTTATGCCTTAAAATGGATTCCTGAGTGGTGGGGATTGAAGAGAATGTGCTTGATAGCAAGGCCCAACCCTGGGCGAAAGCTTACCAGGGCTTGGTTCATGGTGTTCTTAGTGGTTTGTTATTGCCCCTTGGGACGTGTGGATTCTCACGACCTGTTCCAAGAACATGAGCACTTTTATGATCTCTGCCATCTCTTCTGTTTTAGACGTCCGGATTCTTGGTCCCGTTCTTGGAGCAGTGAATTGAATACTTTCCTCTATATCTCTTTGACCCTCCACAGGTTTCTGGCAGTATCAGTGAGGCTCAATATGGCTCATTAAACTCTTTCGTGTCTGGTATTCTGTACAGAAGTCTCCATGAGAGTAGTCTCCATTGTAGCAGAACAACACTCATCAGTGTGTACGCATCTCCCCTCAATCCGTGCATCCATCTTTTCTGCCAACTTCTCTTCGTGTCTCCCCTAAAGTTGACTTCTTCAGGATTGGGCATGTCTCAAAATAACTCGGAGTCTCACCAGTAAGCTGAAGACAGGGAGAACTTCCACTGTCTGACCTTTCAGGTTCTGGAAACTGACCCGTGAACTCAGGCCATTGTGAAGCATGAGTATCTCGAACTTACCCAACTTCCCGAACAGGAGAAATAACCCATGCTTCACAGAGTGTTGCAACCGCTCCTTGAAGTTGATCCACCCACAGGGTTCTGTCCAGTTACCTTGGATCCACCTGCCACAAGCCACGCGGAACCCACCAACATTCCACCTGGAATTCAACCGGTAACTTCCATCCCCAATGTTTGTTGCATCTTGTCATTATTGGGGGAGGGGCTGCATCAGAGGAGAGTTTCCTTATTTAAGTGTGTTTCTCTCCATTAGCGTCCCATGGTCCCTTTTTTCCTTCCCTTTTTCCTTTTGTGCAGGTCTCTATACACACTTCAAACAGAGGGAAGTGTGTCCATGATAAGTTTATGGATTCACACGTCTTTAACCTTTCTTACAGTTAACAGCACCCAAAGACCCACTCCAGGAATCTTATGTTGTTGTAATATTCATTCACCCAGAATGCATATCCGTCTGTTTCATTTCTGCTGAAACACCCACACTCTCAGAAAATCGATCCATTTATTTCATAGGGGTGAATTTCCTTGAAATTAAACCAATCCCAATGTACACTTTAGTGTCTGTCTGTTTTGCTCATAGTACGGTTTTGCAGAGCTAGTTGTCTTTGTTATATGCATATGACTTTTATTTTCTTCGTAGGGTTGAATATACCTTTCATTGATCCTGTTGGAAGGCTTGTAAGTCTATATCACGGACTATGAATCCATTTTATTCAAAATAGTCATTTGGGTTATGTCACGATATGCTCTTATGTATCAATATTTATGATTATTAATGCACGCATCTGTTTCCTAAATACAAGTGTGTTGTGTACATGCAAGCAGCGATACTGTGTCGAAGCGTGCTGAATGATCCTTGACATCACTTTGAGTATTTTCTTTTGAATTATCTTGGTTCCTTCAGATATATTTCAGTCAACTATATCCTTCTGTTGTTTGTTTGTTTGCTTTTTGTTTGTTTTGCAAACACATTATGACATGCATCTCTCCGTTTGCTTCAGATAGTCATGTAAGCTGATTCTCATAGTGAAGTGCTGAAAATCACCTATCTTTTCCTGCTTCCCTCTCCCTTCTTTAGGATTTTGACGTCCTCTTTGCCTTCTTCTTGTTTATTCTTTGCAAGTCATTGCACTTCTTGCATTTCCAGTGATGATTTTCTCATTTCCAGATAATCTTGCTTGTTTTTTATTCAAGGGAGAATTCTCAATCTTTCTTTTAGGATAAACTTCGAACTGCTGAATTCTTTTCTGATTGACTGCTCTGTGAAATTCTCTACATTGTCCAGTACTGTAAAGTGCAGTCTTGTGGCATAGGCTACACTAGACTGAAGCTTTTTCTCATTCAGAATTTGGTCTGTGTCTTGTCCCTGCTTCCTGTCCTGCAATGAATCTTTCGAGATATCAGCTGAAACCCCTCTGGAGGTTCTGTTGTGACTAAGTTGCTTTTACCTAGGTGCATTTAAAATCACTCGGTTGATCATGAACTTTGATGATTTGAATGATAATACAGCTGCTTGTAGGTCTATTGGGATTCTGCCTTCTTTGGACACTCTGTGCTTCCTGGTTTCTTATAGATGATTGTTGCTTGGCTTTCAGCATGTTTCAGTCTGATTTTTTTCGAATAGCTTTTCAGACCTTTTTTTTCTTTTTTCTTTTTTCTTTTATATCTTGCTTTTTCATCTGGGAATCCTATATGTCCTAGCCCTGCATCCTTTGTCTTTTCCTTGGTTTTAACAGCAATGTTTGCATTGGTTCTCCCTTGATTTTCTTTGTCATCTTTTTACTGACGTTTTTCTGTTCTCTTGTCTTCTCAAACACTTCAAGTCCCTCTTCATTATCTAGTCTGCCAATTCCTGTCATTAGCCGTGCTATTATGTCACCTATCAAATTTCTTTTTTTTAACTTTTTATTCATAATCATTTTCCAATTTTGTTTCAAATTCCAGTGTAGAGCAGTTTTTTTTATGCATGAGCATATATACATTCATTGTCTCTTATCTTCATTGTCAGCCAGCACAAAATCTTGTATATATTTCCCTGTGATACACAGTACAGTCTTGCATATATTTTCTGCATTTTGCTATCCCAGTCCTTTCCCAACCTCATTCCCTTTGACCAGAAGTTTGTATTCTATGTCTTTGATTCTGTCTCTGTTATATATATATATATTTCCACATATGAGTGATCTCATATGGTACTTTTCTTTTTCTTTCTGGCTTAATCCGCTTAGAAAGATATTCTCCAGTAACATCCATGTTGTTTCACATGGCATTATGTTGTCGGATTTTATGTCTGAATAGTATTCCATTTTATAAATATAACATATCTGCTTTATCCAGTCATCTGTTGATGGATGCTTAGGCTCTTTCCATGTCTTGGCTATTGTAAATATTTCTGCTATGAACATTGGGGTGCAAGTGTCATTTTGAAGTAGGGTTCCTTCTGTATATATGCCCAGGTGTGGTATCCTGGATCATATGTTAGGTCTATTCCTAATCTTTTTAGGAATCTGCATGCTGTTTTCCACAGTGGCTGAACCAAACTGCATTCTCTCCAGCAGTGTAGGAGGGTTCCCTTTTCTCCACAGCCTCTCCAGCATTTGTCATTTTTGGACTTTTGAGTGATGGCCATTCTGACTTCTTTAAGGTGATACCTCATTTTAGTTTTGATTTGCATTTCTCTGATAATTAGTGATATTGAGCATTTTTTCATGTGCCTATTGATCATTTGCATGTCTTCCTTGGAGAATTGCTTATTTGGGTCTTCTGCCAGTTTTGGATTGGGTTGTTTGTTTTTATTCTTATTAAATTGTGTGAGCTGCTTATATATTCTGGAGATCAAGCATTTGTCAATTTCATTTGCAAAAAAATTTTTTCCCATTCCCTAACTTGTCGTTTTGTTTTACTTATGGTTTGTTTTGCTGTGCAGAAGCTTGTAAATTTTATTAGGTCCCATTTGTTTATTCTTTCATTTATTTCTATTGCTTGGGTTGACTGTTATAGGAGAATATTTTTGATATGTATGTCAGATAGTGTTTTGCCTATATTTTCCTCTAGGAGGTTTATTGTATCATGTCTTATGTTTAAGTCTTTGATTCATTTTGAGTTTATTTTTGTGTATTGTGTAAGGGAGTGTTCTAGCTTTATTGCTTTATGTGCTGCTGTTCAGTTTTACCAATACCATTTGCTGAAGAGACTCTCTTGATTCCATTGGATATTCTTGCCTCTTTTGTTGAAGATTAGTAGACCAAAAGATTGTGGGTTCATTTCAGGGCTCTCTATTCTGTTCCAATGCTCCATATATCTGTTTTTGTACCAATACCATGCTATCTTGATTAGTGTAGCTCTGTAGTATTGTCTGAAGTCTGGGAGAGTTATTCCTCCAGCCTCTTTTCTTTTTCTTCAGTAATGCTTTGGCAATTCTAGGTCTTTTGTGGTTCCATATAATTTCTTCTTTGAATTTAATAGATGCAGAAAAAGCATTTGATAAAATTTAATGCCAATTTATGATAAAAATTCTCACCAAAGTGGGCTTATAGGGAACATATCTCAACATAATAAAAGCTGTTTAAGACAAATCTATAGCCAGCATAAAATTCAATGGTGAAATGCTGAAAACCTTCCTACTAAAATCTTGGAAAAGGCAAGGTTGTCCACTCTCACCATTTCTGTTCAACATAATCTTGGAAGTCCTAGCCAGTGCACTCAGGCATGAAAAAGAAATAAAAGAGATCCAAATTGGAAAAGAAGCAGAAGGAGATAAAGATCCCTGTGCTATACAGAAGAAATTTGTTTTTTTAATCCAGTTTTTATATATTGTGGCCCACATTTGCAAATCACAAACTCCCAAATTTATCCCTTCCCACTCGCTTTCCCCCAGTAACCATAAGAATGTTTACTATGCTTGCAAGTCTGTTTCTACTTTGTAGATGAGTTCAGTACTGTCTTCCTTTTCTTTCATTTTTAGATTTCACATATAAGTGATACCATATATTTTCTTTCTCTTTCTGGCTTACTTCACTTAGAATGATGATCTCTAGATCCATCCATGTTATGATTTTATTCTTTTTTATGGCTGAATAGTATTCCATTGTATAAATATAACACTGCTTCTTTATAGTGTCATATGTCAATGGACATTTAGGTTGTTTCCATGTCTTGACTATTGTATATTTTGCTGCTATGGATATTGGGGTGCATGTATCTTTTCAATTTAGAGTTCCCTCTGGATATATGTCCAGGAGTGGGATTACTAGATCATATGCTTGGTGCAGCCATTATGGAAAACAGTATGGAGATGTCTCAGAAAACTAAAAATAGACTTATTGCATGATCCACTCCTGGGCATATCTATTTCTGAATGATCTGAGTATAATTTATAGAAATCATGTCACAAATTCAGTGACTATTTTTTAAGATTTTCTCTTATGCAATCACAATATATTTATCAAAATCAGGATACTTAATACTGATTCAGAATTATTATGTATGCCACAGTTCATATTCAAATTGCACCAGCTGTTCTAATCATGTCCTTCTTAATAATTTTTTTGTTGGTCCAAGTGCAATCCAGATATTTGTGGGAAGGTTTTCAGTTTTTCACCTTTGAGTATTGCACTGACTGTAGGTTTGTCAAAAATAGCTTTTATTAAACAAGATTATGTAAATTTTATTATGATTTGTTCTACTTCTGTGAAATATGTCCTGGGTAAATTGATAGGGATCACCTTAAATCTGTATATTGCCTTGGGTATATGACCATTTCAACAATATTTATTCTTCCAATCCAGGAGCATGGGATATCTTTCCACTTTTTTAAAGTCTTATTTAATTTCCTTCATCAGTGTTTTATAGTTTTCTGTGTAGAAGTCTTTCATTTCCTTGGTTAGATTTACTCCTAGGTATTTTATTACTTTGGGGGCTATTTTAAAGGGGATTGAATCTTTACATTCTTTTTCTGTTGACTCATCAGTAGTGTAAAGAAATGAAATTTATTTTTGAATGCTAATCTTGTAACCTGCTACCTTGCTGAATTCTGTGATTATTTCTAGTAGTTTTTGGGTTTTCTATATATAACATCATGTCATCTGCATATAGTGACACTTTTACCTCTTCTTTTCCAATTTGGATCCCTTTTATTTCTCTCTCTTGCCTGATTGCTGTGGCTAGGACTTTCAAGACTATGTTGAATAGGACTGTTGATAGTGGGTAACCATGTCTTGTTCCAGGTTTTATTGGGAACATTTTGAGTTTTTCACCATTGAGTACTATGCTGGCTGTAGGATGTGTAGACGTATTTTTGATTTAGCATTCCCTTTGGATAATTGCCCAGGAGTGGGATTGCTGCCTCATAAGTTATTTGTAGTTTTAGTCTTTTTAGGAATCACCATACTGTTTTCCACAATGGCTGCACCAAACTGCATTGACACCAACAGTGTATTAGGGTGCTCTTTTCTCCACACCCCCTCCAGCATTTTTCTTTTGTGGACTTTTGAATGATGGCCATTCTGACTAGTGTGAGATAATATCTCATTGTAGTTTTGATTTACTTTTTTTCTGATAATTAGTGATATTAAGCATTTTTTCATGAGCCTATTGGGCATTTATATGTCTTCATTGGAGAATTGCTTGTTTAGGTCTTCTGCTCGTTTTGGGATTGGGTTGTTTGTTTTTCTTATTATGTCATATGAGCTGTTTATATATTCTGGAGACCAAGCCATTGTCAGTTTCATCTTTTGCAAATATTTTCTCCCATTCCATAGGTTGCCGATTTGTTTGGTTTATGGTTTCCTTTGCTGTACAAAAGCTTGTAAGTTTAATTATATCCCACTTGCTTAGTTTTGATTTTATTTCTATTGTTTAGGTAGACTGCCCTAGTAGAACATTGTTGAGATGTATGTAAGATAATGTTTTGCCTGTGATTTCTTCTAGGAAGTTTATTGTGTCTTGTCTTATGTTTTAGTCTTTAATCCATTTTGCATTTATTTTTGTGTATGGTGTAAGGGAGTATTCTAACTTCATTGATTTAAATGATGCTCTCCAGTTTCTCCAACACCATTTGCTGAAGAGACTGTTTATTCCATTGTATGTTCTTGCCACCTTTGTTGAAGATTAATTGACCAAAATTTTCTGAGTTTGCTTCTGGGCTTTCTATCCTGTTCCATTGATCCATATTTCTGTTTTTGTACTAATACTATGCTGTTTTGATTACTGCAGCTTATAGTATTTTCTGAAATCTGAGAGGGTTATTTCCCCAGCCTTATTCTTTTTCTTCAGCAATGCCTTGACAATTTTGTGTCTTTTGTGACTCCATATAAAATTTAATATGATTTGTTCTATTTCTTTGCAGTATGTCCTAGGTAATTTAATACACGTTGCATTAAATCTGTAAATTGCCTTGGGCAGGTGCATGGGATATCTTTCCATTTTTTCAGGTTTACTTTAATCTCCTTAATCAGTTTCATTGTTCTTCATTTATAACACTTTCACCTCCTTGATTAAATTTATTATTAGATATTTTATTACTTTGGGTGCTATTTTAAAAAGGAGTGTTTCTTTACATTCTTTTCCTGATGATTCATTATTAGTATAAAGAAATGCAACCGATTCTTGTCCATTAACCTTGTATCTGCTACCTTGCCAAATTCTTTTATTAGTTTTAGTTTTATGTGAAACTTTCGAATTTTTCTGTATTCAGTATCATGTCATCTGCATATAGTCACAATTTTACCTCTTCCTTTTCCTATTTGGATCCTTTTTATTTCTTTTTTCTTACCTGATTGCTGTGGCTAGGGCTTCCAAGACTATATTGAATACAAGTGGTGAGAGTGACAACCTTGTCCTTTATGAAGATTTTACTGTATATCACAGGGAAATATATACAAGATCTTGTGGAAGCTCACAGCAAAAAACAATGTGACAATGAATATATGTATGTTCATGTATAACTGAAAAATTGTGCTCTACACTGGAATGTGACACAACATTGTAAAATGACTATAACTCAATTTTTAAAAGTTAAGAAAAGCTTTTATTATGTTGAGATATGTTCCCTCCATAACCACTTTGGTAATGTGTTTTATCATAAATTAGTGTTGAATTTTATCAAATGATTTTTCTGCATCTATTGAGATGATTTTGTGTGTGTGTGTGTGTGTGTTTTCTCTTGTGTTGTATTACATTAATTGATTCATGTATGGTGCAGCATCCTTGTGTTCCTGGGATGAATCCAAATTGATCATGGTGTATGATCTCTTTTATGTGCTGTTGGACTCTGCTAATATTTTGTTGAGGAGTTTTGCATCTATGATCACCAGTGGTATTAGTATGTAATGTTGTTTTTTGGTAGTAACTTTGCTTTTGGTATCAGGCTAACGGTGGCTTCATAGAATGAGTTTGGGGGTACTCTCTCTTTTTCAGTCTACTGGAATTGTTCGAGAAGGACTGTTATGAGTTCTTTGTATGTTTGGTCGAATTCCTCAGTGAAGCCTTCTGGTCCTTGACTTTTGTTTATAGGTAAGCCTTTATTTCCAATTCAATTTGATTTCTCCTGATTGGTTTGTTCAAGTGGTCAATTTTTCTTCATTCAGTCTTGGTGGACTCTATGTTTCCAGAAACTTGTCCACTTCTTCTAGGTTATCCATTTTGTGTCCTTATAGTTGTTCATAGTATTCTCATATTACATTGTGTATTTTGTGGTATTATTTGTAATTTCTCCATTTTCCTTTCTTATTTTGTTTATTTCTGCTCTCTCTTTTCTCTTCTTCATGAGCTTGGCCAGAGATGTGTCAATTTTGCTTACTCTTTCAGAAAACCAGCTCTTGGTTTGATTGATTTTTCCATTGTTTTTTAATCTTTATTTATTTCCTCCGTGATCTTTCTTATTTTCTTTCTTCTGCTGACTTGCTTTTGTTTACTCTTGGTTTTTCTAATTCTTTTAGCTAGTAGGTTAGAATTTTTATTTGAGATTGTTGTTCTTTTTTGAGGAAGTCCTGTATTATTATGAGCTTCCCTTCTAGGACTGCTTTTCCTGCAAAGCATAGATTCTCTGTGGTTATGACTAGTAAAACTTTAAATAGATGTTTTCCAAGAGCAGTTTTATGTTCACATCAAAACTGAGAGGAAGGTACAGAGATTGCCTATATGCCCAGTCCCCATACTTGCACAGCCTTCCCTATTAGGCCACTTTGGTGGAGGACGTTTCTATCTGTTACTGTTGATGAACCAATAATGACACATCTTTATCACCTGAAGCTCATGGTTTTTATTAAGTTTCACTCTTGGTGTGCATTCTGTGGATTTGGACAAATGTGTAATGACATACATCCATTATTATAGTATCAAATGGAGTATTTTCGCCAGCTTCAAAATCTTCATTGCTTGCCTATTCAGCTCTCCCACCCAAAATCCCTGGCAACCACCAATATTTTTACTGTCCATATAGTTTTGCCTTTTCTAGGATGTCACATAGTTGAAATCATACAATATGTAGCCTTTTCCAATTGGCTTCTTTCACTTATTAATAAGCATTCAAAAAAAAAAAAAACAGGCATTCAAATTTCTTCCATGTCTTTTCATACCTTGATGGCTCATTTGTTTTTAGGATAGAATATTATTCTATTGTCCAGCTGTACCACAGTTTATTTACCCATTACCTAATGAAGAGCATCTTGGTTGCTTCCAAGATTTGGATATGATGGATAAACCTGCTCTAAACATCTACATATTGTTTTTTGTGTGGACATAAGTTTTCAACTCTTCGGGTAAATACCAAGGAGTGCAACTGCTGGATTATATTTTGCATGAGTGTTTAGATTTTTAAGAAGATGACAAACTGTCTTCCACAGATTACCTACAATCTTGCATTCCCATCAGCAGTGAATAAGAAGTGCTATAGATCCACATCCTCACCAGGATTTGGTGTTGTCAGTGTCCTGAATTTCGGGTGTTCTAATATGTTTGTTTCCATTTGCCTAACGACATATGATGTGGAACATTTTTTGATATGCTTATTTGCCTTCTGTTTATTTTCTTTGGTGAGATGTCTGTTAATGACTTTTGGCTACATTTAATCAGGTATTTTTGTTTCACTGTTGAGTTTTAAGTCTTTTGTGTATATTGAAGATAACAGTCCTTTATCAGATGTGCTTTTTGAAAATATTTTCTCCAAGTAAGTGTCTTCTCTGTCATTCTCTTGGCATTATCATTTCTCCGGCAAGTTTTTAAATTCAGTTGTACTTTTCAACTTCATATTTTCCATTCCTTTTTTTTAAAGTAAGTTCTCTCATATTATTTTCTATTAGATGAGACATTTGCATATCTTCCTTTAAAATTTTTATCATGATTTTTTGTTCTTATAAGAGTTATAATGTCTAATATTATAATATCTAATATCTGTGCTCAGATATTGAAAAATAGTATTCATTTGATTTGTACTTTTATTCTCCTTTAGTATGGAACAATTTTCAGCATTTCTTTTCTTTCATGATATTATGATTTTTGAAGAACATATATCATTAATTTTATAGTGTCCATTTTATATTTTTCTGATATTGCCTCATGACTAGTTCCATGTCATGTATTCTTAGCAGGAGCACAACAGGCATCAGTGATGCTATGTTCTTCCCAAGGTGTTATTTTAGATGGCACAAGATATCAATTTTTCCATTTATGGGTGATGCTAAGTTCATCAATTCACTAGGTATTGTCTATTAGGTTTCTTCCCTATAAAGTTCTTTTTTCCTTTGTGACTAACCAGTAATGAGATTATGTAAATATTCTGTTCTTCATCAAAATTTCACCCACTGTTTTTAGCATCTATTAATTTGAGATTATGTAAATATTCTAGGATTATGTAAATACTCTGTTCTTTTTTTAATACTTTTTCAATTTCATTTCTAGTGATCGGTTTGTTCTAGTGGTCAATTTCTTCTTGATTCACTCTTTGTGGACTGTATATTTCCAGAAACTTGTCCATTTCTTCAAGGTTATTCATTTATTTTCCATAAAGTTGTTTACAGTATTCTCATATGATATTTTGAATTTGTGGTATTGGTTGTAATTTCTCCATTTTCCTTTCTTATTTTAATTATTTGTGCTCTGTCTTTTCTCTTCTTTGTGAGCTAGGCCTGAGGTTTGTCAGTTTTATTTACTCTTTCAAAAAACCATCTCTTCATTTGATTGACTTTTTCTATTTTTTTTTAAATCTCTATTTTATTTATTTCCTCCCTGATCTTTATTGTTTTCTTCCTTCTGCTGACTTTAGGTTTTGTTTGCTCTTCTTTTTCTAATTCTTTTAGTTGGTAGGTTAGGTTGCTTATTTCAGATTGTTTATCTTTTTTGAGGAAGGCCTTTATTGCAATGAACTTTCTTCTTAGGACTGCTTTTGCTGCATCCCATAAATTTTGTGTGGTTGTGATTTTTGTCATTTGTCTCAAAGTATTTTTTTTAATTTCTTCT
This sequence comes from Camelus dromedarius, assembly GCF_036321535.1. Classification (NCBI taxonomy): domain Eukaryota; kingdom Metazoa; phylum Chordata; class Mammalia; order Artiodactyla; family Camelidae; genus Camelus; species Camelus dromedarius. The sequence continues at coordinate 8,437,649 of NC_087470.1, read as the reverse complement.
TTGAACTTAACATTGACCCACTGGTTTCTTAGTATCATGTTATTTAATCATCATCTTGTCATTTTTTTTCTCCTATGTTCTGCTGTAGTTGATTTCTAGTTTCATGGCATTGTGTTTAGAAAAAAATGCTTAAAATAATTACTATCTTCTTAAAATTGTTGAGTCTTTTTTTGTGCCCAAGTGCATGATCCATCCTAGAAAGTGTTCCACGTGCACTGAAAAGAATGTATATTGTAATTTTGGGGGATGTAATATTCTGAAAATATCAACCAAGTCTAATTGTTCTATTGTATCATTTAGTTGCTGTTTTGCCTTTATCTTTCTGTCAGGAAAACCTGTCAAGTGATGTGAATGGGGTGTTAAAATCTCCTACTATGATTGTGTTCCCATAGATTTCTCTCTTTATATTTGTTAGTATTCACTTTATGTATTTAGGTTCTCATATGTTTTGTTCTTGTATGTTAACATGTATACTATCCTCATCTTGCATTTTGCCTTCAATCGTTATATAGTGCCCTGCTTATCATTATTTATGGCTTTAGTTTTTAAGTTATTTTGTCTGTAATCAGTTTTGCTACTCCTACTTTTTTTTTCCATTTGCATGGAATATCATTTTAAATCCTCTCATTCTCACTCTATGTCTCTTCTTCTCCCTAAAGTGTGTCTCTTGTATACAGCATACTGCATGTTCTTGTTTTATTTTCCAGTATACCACTCTGCCTTTTGATTGGAGCATTTAGTCCATTGACATTTACAGTAATCATTGATAGACTTGTATTTATTGCCATTTTGAACTTAGTTTTGCAGTTGATTTGGTATTTCCTCTTTGTTTTTTTTTCTTTTTCTTTTTCTTTTTGTGATTTGATAATTTTCCTTGTATTATCTCTGTTTTATTTTGTGTGTGTCTCCATTGTTAGTTTTTGTCATGTGGTTACTCTGTTTTTTACATATACTAACCCATTACTATATCTGTTTGTTTTAAACAGATTGTGATATAAGTTCAAACCATCCTGCCAAAAACAAAAAGAAAAAGAAAAAGAAAAGAAAAATACTCTTAATTTTCTTGCTCCCTTCTCCCACTCTTAATGATTTAGACGTCTCTCTTACAATTTCGTGTTTATCCTGTTGTTATTCATTGTAGTTATCATCTTTCCAGTTATGTTCTTTTTCCTTTCAGTAGAAACCTGGCCATCCTGATTATAATATGTCTTGGTGTGGTTATGTTTGGTTTCTTCTTGTTTTGGACCCTCTGTGCTTCCTGTACTTGGATATCTGATTGCTTCTTTAGGTTTGGGGAGTTTTCAGTTATTTTTTTCTTTAAATGCCTTTTCAATCCCTTTTGCTCTTTCTTCTCCTTCTGGGACCCCAGTTATGCATACATTGATGCACTTTATATTATACCATATATCACTTATATTGTTTTCATTGGTTTTTTTTTTTTCTTTCTCTCTTCTGTTCTGATTGGGTGATTTTGTTTTCCTGTCTTCTAAGTCACTTATTCATTCCTCTGCATTATCTAGCCCACTAGCTCTCATTTCAATAAATGGGCTTTCCAATTTTATGTGGCTCCTCTTTATAGTGTTAATTTTTTTTTTGACATATTCTCTGTCTCTATGCACAATTTGTTTCACTTCCTTCTGTACTGTGATCAGTCATTTTTTGAAATAATGATGTAGTAGACTATCAAAGTCTGTTTTATTGATTACTCTTTCAGGGAATTTCTCTTGTTCTTTTAATTGAGAGTGATTCTTTGCTTCTTTACCTTGCTTATCTTCCTCTGGCACTATGGATTATAAAGTATCAGTTATCTACTCTGGTCCTGAAAGGTTTTATTTATTCATTTATTTATCTGAAGTGGATGCAGAAATAAAAGAGAAATGTAAAATAAAAAAAATTGAAAACAGTGTATAATCAATAACAGAAGAACAAAACAAATAAAAATCAAATTGAAATCAATTTAAAAATTAATAAAAATATTTTAAAGAAAAATTTTAAGTTATTAATGAATAAAATATTTTTAAAAAGTAAAAATTAAAGAAAATATGGATATATTTCTCTATAGACTGTGCCCTTATAATTTTGTTGAGAGTTCTTTCTTACTTACAGGTAGTTGCCAAATCTTCCTTCTTTCCTTTTTGCCTGTTATTACTTTGGTTGGGGATGTGGCCAGTGTTCTGGTGGCAAAAGCATGCCCTGGCTATTTAGTGGGGCCTCCTTTTTGTTCTGTTATTGTCACCGACCCTATCCTCACCCTGCTGCCTGAATTCCACTCACTGGTTCTAGAGGCCCACCAGTTATGTCCCTGGCTCAGGGAAAATGGCCTCACTAGCCCTTGCCCCTGCTCTGTGACAAATCTCTGCTTCTTATTCATTTGTCTTAGAAGCACGAGTCCACAGAGGCACCTTTGCAGAAAGTTTCCCTCTGCCTGGGGCTGTAAACAAGTCTCAGTCTCACCTATGAGGTTGCCGAACCCTAGGTATAGCTTCAGGTTTCAACCCTACTTTCATGTAGGAGCTGCACACTGGAGAATATGGTTGTTGTCATTAAGCCCTGCCTCTCTTCTCCCAAGGATACACCAATAATGGTGCCATGGGTCTGCAGAGACAAATGCTACAGTGCCCCTCTCCCTAGGGCACACCTGCAGTGTTGCTTTGTGTGTGTGTGTGTGTGTGTGTGTGTATGTGTGTGTGTGTATGTGTGTGTGTGTGTATTTTATGAGGGACCCAGGCTTTTCTGATCTGTATATTCCCCTAGCTATGGCAAACAGCTCACTGAAGTCCTCCAAGCTTGCCTCTGTACAGTTGGCCCATGTCCTTTTCCTGGCTTGGGCAACCTGTCCTGGCCCAACCCTGCTGGTTGATGTCTATGCCTGGGGATTACAGGGCTCCTTTGTGCCCACTTAACTTAGTTCTGTCAGTCAAAGTCCATTCCATCCAGATCCAAGCCTTGGAAGTTTCCCCTCCATCCCACTGAACTCTCCTTTGGAGTGAAGGAGACCCAGCAAATGAATGCTATTTCTCTTTTGTCACTCTCTCCCTGCAGGGCCAGTTCCCCACTATTTTCCTTTCTCTTCCTTTTTTTCTTTTTTTCCTTTTCTCCTACTCGATTGGCAATGTATTTTGTCTTTTGAAGAAGGCAATGTTCTGTCAAAGTTCAGCAATTGTTCTGATTGGATGGGTGGGTTCATGGACATCAGTCCTGGTGTACTTGTGGGAGAGGGTGAGCTACAAGCGTCCTTCTACTCCACCATCTTTGCCCTTCTCCTCTGCTTATTTTCTATTTAGAGTAAACCTTTCATTATTTACTTTAGCATAGGTTTAGTATTGCTGAATTCTTTTAGTTTTTGCTTGTCTGTGAAATTCTTTCTCTTTCTATTCTAAAGTACAGCCTTACTGCATAAATTATCCTAGGTTGCAGCTTTCTCTCATTCAGAACTTTTAATATATATTGCCACTCCCTTCTGGCCAGCAGTGTTGGTGAAGGGAAACCAACAGATAGCCTTATGGGTTTTTCTTTATAACTAACAATTCATTTTTCTCTTGCTGCCTTTAGTATCATTTCTTTATCTTTAACTTTCACCGTCTTAATTTTAATATGTCTTGGTGTAAGTCTATTTGGGTTCTTCTTCTTGAGTACTCTCTGTGCTTCCCGTACTCGGATATTTGATTGTGTCTTTAGGTTTGGGATATTCTCAGTCATGATTTCTTCAAATACCTTTTCAATCTCTTTTGCTTTTTCTTCTCCTTCTGTGACCCCTCTTATGCATAGGTTGGAATGTTATATATTATCCCGTAGATCCCTTATATTGCTTTCATTGTTTGTTTGTTTGTTTGTTTGTTTTTTCCTTGCTTTTCTGCCTGCTGTTCTGATTGGGTGACTTCTCTTATCATGTCTTCTAAGTCACTTATTCATTCTTCTGCATTGTCTAGTCTGCTTTTGACTGCCTATAGCTTGGCTCATTTCATAGCCATTGAGTATTATGTTTTTAATTATCACCTCTTTATAGTTTCAATTTCCTTTTCATAATGTTCTCTCTCTCTATTTATAGTCTCTTTTATTTCTTTCAGTGCTTTCATCCCTCCAGTTTTGAAGTCACAATCTAGTAGACTATTCAGATGTATTTCATTGACTGTTCTTTCTGGGGATTTGTATTGTTCTTTTAATTGAGAATCATTCCCCTCCTTCATTTTACTTATATCTCTCTGGCACTATGGATTATGAAGTATCAGTTATCTTCTCTGGCCTTCAAGGGATTTTGTTTTTGAAGAAGAAGATGTGTTCCTGTGTAGACTGCACACCCCTAATAATTTTGTTGCTAGGTCTGTTTTTAGTATGGATTGTAGCCAGGTCTTTCTTCCATGTGTGTTATCTGTTATCCTTTTGATTAGGGATGTGGCTGGTGTTGTGGTGACCAGAGCCTTCTCTGGTTTTTTAGTGTGGTCTCCTTTTTGTTCTGTGGTTGTCACAGCTCTGTCAGGAACTGGGTCTGTTTCCTTTTTGTTCAGGGTGAGGCTTCCAGACCTGGTTCTGAACTCTGGTGCATAGTAGGTGGTGTTGGAGCACTTTAAGTACTTTTTCTTGACTCTGACCTTGTCCTAGCTTTAGTCACAGGAATGTCAGTATGCTGCTTTGGTGTCCCCCAGGTTCTCTGCCCTCAATTCCACTGAATTCTGGGTCACACACTTGGTTGGTGAGGCACTATCAGGTCAGTGACATCCCCAGCAGCAAACACTGCACCTGCACTTGCCCTAATACACAAACTATGTGCACTTGTCTTAGATGCCTACACCAGTAGGGCTTCCAGCACTCAGTGACTGTATTCATGCTACCAGATCAGCACCATGCCAAGTGCCAAATGCTGCCCCTTCAATCACCCCAAATCACTGCAAATTCTGCTCAATCTTCCCAGAGGCCCACAGGTCATGCAACTGGTCAGAACTACTCTCAGTGCTTCATCCACTCAGGGTAGGTGGGCTCACAGAAAATGGCCACACCAGCACTCACCCTCACTCTGTGTCAGAACTCTAGTCCTTGCCCATTTGTCTTAGAGGTGTGGGTCCACAAAGGCACCTCCATAGCAAAATGATCCCCTTTGCTTTGTGTTGTAAACAAATTTCAGTCCTGCCTGTGAAGTTGTGGAGCCTCTGGGTATGAATTTGTGTTTCAAATCCATCTCTGCCTGGGAGCTGAACACTAAGGGATATGGTGGTTGTGGTGGAGCCCTGCCTCTCTTCTCCTAAGAATACACCAGCAATGGTGTCACAGGCCTGTGTAGACAAAGGCTATGACCCAGCCTCATTGTGCTCCTCCCTGCAATGCACACCAGCAGTATTGCTTTCTTTTTTTAAATTTTATGGGGAACTCAGGCTGTTCTGTTCTCTATACCCTCCCAGACATAGTTCATAGCATACTTCAGCCCCCTGAGATTGCCTCTGTGCAGTTGGCCCCAGTCCACCACTTGGCTCTGGCAGCCATTCCCAGCCCACCCCCTGCTGGTTTGTGTCTAAGGCTGAGGTCACAGGGAAATTTAGTGCTCATTTTACTTATTGTTTTGTGGGCCAAGGACTACTTTGCACAGATACAAGACTTGGAGTCCCCCCCCCCCCCCGTTTAGGAGTGTGAATCCTCCTTTGTCATTCCCACACTGTGGGATTTGTCCCACACTATTTTCCTTTTACTTTTTTCCTACCAGATTTGTGGTGAATTCTGTCTTTTGAAGAAGGTGATGTTCTATTAATGTTCAGTAGGTGTTCTGAGTGAATGGGTAGGTCCTGGGGTGTCTCTCTTGGTGTATTTGTGGGAAAGGGTGAGCTACTAGTGTCTTTCTACTCCACCATCTTGGCTGCTCCTGACTCGTCTTTCTTAAATTTGATACTGAAATTACTAATAATTGGCCAGAATTCTCAAATAATGTTTCCATGATCTATTCAGACAGATATTGTATACCTGTCTGAAAATTAGCATGGCATTTCTTATTTTTAAAAAAATTGACAGCACATTCTGCAGGGAAGAAGTAAATATAAGTGTAATCCTATGAATTTTCAATAAAAGGATGAACCAATGGAAACTCTGGTAGCCATGTACAGTGAACATCAGTTATCTTTGTTCTATCTTCCTTGATAATGCCTTTTTCTGTGGTACTAATTTCTTCTCTTCCCTCTATTGATCAAAACTTCTCCACTTGAAGGAATATAGTGGTTAGCATAGATGCCTTCCAAAACTTCTCCACTCTCCACTGTGAACAAAAATTAAAACTAAAATGTCTTAGCCAGACATCCAAAGTCCAACATAGTTTTATCTTAATTCCACTCCCCCACAATTCATATAATTCTAGGAAATAAAGGTGAACATGTCAGTCTAACACTGGAAGACACTGAACTTTTCTTGAATGTTTATTGATGGATGTCTAATATCAGTTTTAGATTTTTTTTTTCCCTTGGGCTAAATCTAATTCTCCAAAAGTAAATATTTAAGTATTTTCTCTGCTGGGTTTAAGCCTTACAAGTTATTTATTAATTATAGACTACAATCATCCTTATATTATGAGATAATGAAATACAAAACACATTTCAAATTGCTTCTCCACTCACTCTCCTCTTTCTTTTAGAGAATAAGTTTATTGTTGAATTTTAATGCATAATTAAAATATATCTATATAGATTTATTTATATTTATTTATTGAAGTATAGTCAATTTACAAAGTTATGTCAATTTCTGGTGTACAGCATAATGCTTCAGTCATACATTAACATACATATATTCTTTTTTATATTCTTTTTCACCATAGGTTACTACAAGATATTGAATATAGTTCTCTGTGCTATACAGTATGGAATTGTTGTTTTTATTTTATATATATTTTAGTATCTGCAAATCTCAAGCTCTCAATTTAGCCCTTCCCACTCTCTTCTCCCTCTGGAAACCATAAGTTTGTTTTCTATGTCTGTGAGTCTTTTTTTTTTTTAATAATTTCATCTATTTTTTAGATGCTACATATAAGTGATATCATATGGCATTTTTCTTTCTCTTTCTGACTTCACTTAGAATGATATTTCCCAGGTCCATTCATGTTGCTTTAAATGGCATCATTTTATTATTTTTTTATGGATGTGCATTATTCCATTGTATAAATATACAACTTCTTTATCCAGTCATCTGTCCTCTTGTTAATCTTACTGGAGAAGCCAAATCTTACTGGAGAGACCAATGCTCATGGCCTAGGTCACAAGTGGAATAGTCAATTTGTTTTGGCTTGCTTTGAACTGAAAATTGTTGTGTTAGAGGATTTCATTTCCTATGATGATGCCTTTTTCCACACAGTAATGTTCCCACTGTTTAGTCATACCTTTCCTGAATCTCCCTACATGGACAGAAATGTCAAGCTTCACCATGAGAGACACAAGCTCATAGACTTTTTACTTCCAGAATGATTCGAGTTGGATGTAAGACTCAGGTTAGAATCAGTGCATTAAGTTGTTCAACAAATAAATTACACAGACTTAGTATATGTCAACCTCAGACACTGGCTGCAAGTGGAGTCAGGGTATTCACAAACCAGAAAACATCACTGAGTTTGATGTCCAGAGTTTTCACTTGGGCTTTATAATTTATTAAATAATTGGACACATGATTAATCTCCATCTCCAGCACCATCTCCTCCCATCTTCCTAGAGTCCAGTGTGGCCCTAATTTTCAACTCTCTAATTATGTGGTTGGTCTTTCTGGGATTAGCCCTCATGCTGAAGTTAACTTGGGGCCCACTACCATGAGTCACCTCATTAGCATAATAGACACTCTTTTCACTCAAGAAATTCCAAGAGTTTTGAAGTTCTGTGTCTGGTACCAGAAATAAAGGACAGGTATTTTATTTACTATACCACTGGTAATAACTCTAAAAATTTGGTATGCATGAGAACTACAAAGGAGATTGTTTAAAATTTTACCCTTTGTAGAACTGAATTAAGGCTCAGAACTTCCTAACTTTCAGGAGCACATAAACACTGCTACATTGCTATATGTAAATTGGTACAATCACCTGAGAAGCAAATATCTGTCAGTATCCACATCAACCTGAACATACAGATAAACCTATTCCAGCAAATCTGCTTCTAGGTAAATACCTAATAAAAGTTGCCACTGTCACAAAAAACTGAAACATTTTGAAACACACACTCAACCACACAAAAGATTACTTGGTGTCTGTCTAGCTCACCCTTTGAATATTTAAAATTCAATGTTACTGAGCTATTTTCTAATTCTGTAGGTAGTAGGAAACATACTATAAACTATTATTTTATAATGCTATAAATTATTATTTTTCTGTAGAAATTATAATGTACTTAATCTTGTGGAATGCAATTGCTGGGTACCATTGTCTCAGTGTGCTGTGGTTTGTCTAGATTTCTTCTTTAAAGGAACCCTTCATGTCCTCTCTAAGTCACCATTTCTAAGACGGTCAACACTTAAATTGGTGTGAAATACGAGACTTATAAAATATGATAGCACATCTTAATTTGACCTTCAAGGTCTTTTACATTCTGGCCTCAAGCATCATTTCCAAATTCACCTTTTTATTTCCCTTTCTCAACTCATATCCAAAGACTGTTACTGACACTTCAGCCATCTTGCATGATGTCTTCATCCATTACCCAATTCCTCTCCCAGCATGCATGCTCACACACACACACACATACACACAAACACACACACACAGGACCACTTCCACCTGCCTTCCTTTCCTCTTTGAACTTTTTGAGCACTACTGTGAGCCACTCACTTAAATTTCAATTATACATCATCTTACATATTTACCTTAGTGTATACCAATCTCTCCTTTTGCTTGGCAAGTTCTGAAGGCTTATCCTTCCTGTTATTAACTGATTTGTTATCTGGTCCTTGGGTGAAGTCTTTTATGCATATGAGTTGAAAGAGAAGCAGTCAAGGGAATGGTTGATGAAGAAGTATAAAAATTGCCATGTTGGAAAATCTAGGACAGCAAAAAGAAAAAACAAACAAAAATAATTGGTCATGCAGAGAAACTGTGAAACCAATGATCTTTATGCTTTAAGTCCAGGATTACCTCCCTGCCTAGTTCATTGGAATTCAAACCTAGGAATTTGCCCATGTGGTCCCACACCAGCTCCACTTTCTGCTTCTGCTATTCATTCTTGTGGAATTTTCTTTATGACATCTGCCTTCAGCCTGTCTTTGTCTTCTGGTTTCTGCTCATGTCCCTTCATCCCAGTTCTTAGTGACTTGTCAGATGTCACTGAGATCACAGCCATGAAGTTCCTTATACCATTTCTGGTGCAGGGTAGGTGCTCAGTGAGGATTTTCCATCTTCTTAAAGTAGCTCAGATTTGTTATTATGCTTCCCGTGGAAGTGAGCAAGAGGCTTTTATTAAATTAGGAAATAAAAGCAACCTGTGTTGTTTCTTGGTCAAAGATGTCAGCCTGAGGCAGAATTCCAAGTTGGATGCTTGGAGAGTCAGTGGGAGCACCACAGGACCCTCTCCCTCCTTGTCTCTCTAGATGGACTCACTTGCTCATTGTCCTTTAGGGGCTTAAGGAGGAAGTCTGAACTCACAGCTCCTTGTTCACATCAGAGGCTGCCATCCAACCACTGTTGCCCTGACTCCACCTTCTGCTCCAGCAGCACCAGCTCAACTCCAGAGTAGAAGCTGACAGCAGTGTCTGTAGATCAGAGTCCAGACAGCTAGCTCTTCCTGCATAAAGTGGGGTGCCCCAGCACTGAGCTGTGTTAAATGGCAGCAAGCATCCACTTTTTGGCAGGTAGGGCTTCCCCTTCCCCACTCTCTCACCCTTAGAGTCTCTTCCCCCTCTCCCCTTCCTCCCCTCCATCCTTCTCTAACACACCTTTGAATAGATGATGCTGGCTTGCAGCTGTTAACTGAGTTCTTTTTTATAAACCCAGTAGTTTATTTCAAAGTAGAAATTTTAGGTTTACTGGACAAAATCCCACTACAATTGACACATACAGACACTAGACTACTGTACATTTTAAAAAAGAAAAAATCAAGAAGGGCCAAGGTGATGGAGTAGAATGACACTCTTAGCTCACCCTCTCCCACAAATGCACCAAGACTGACATCCACTGACCCACCTATCCAATCAGAAAGTCTGCTGAACTTTGACAGAACCTTACTTTCATCAAAAGACAAAACACGCCATTAATCTGGTAGGAGAAAAGGAAAATAAAAGGAAGAAAAAGGGAAATAGTGCAGTCCAGTCCCATGGGGAGGGAGCAGCAAAGGTGGTATAGTGCTTATTTGCTGGGTCTCTCCCACTCCAATGAAGAGGTCAGTTGGTTGGAGGGGGAGCCTCTGAGGCTTGAAATTGTATAGAATAGCCCTTAACTGACAGAACAAAGTTAAATGGGCAAAAAGTGTCCTCATGATCCCCAGGCTTAGACACCAACCAGCAGGTGTGGGATGAAACAGACTGCCTGAGCCTGATGGAGGACTTGGGCCAACTGTACAGAGGCAACCTCAGGAGATTTCAATATGCTGTGTGCCATCGCTGGAAAAGTATACAGAGCAGAACAACATGAGTCCCCTATAAAATATGAAAAAAAAAGGCAAAGCAACACTGCTGGTGTGCCCTGGGGGGAGGGGTGCCATAGCTTTTGTCTTTGAATACTTGTGGCATCATATCTCGTGCCTTTTCTGCAGAAGACAATTGGGACTCAACCACACCCACCATATACTCTAATGTGCACCGAGGTGGAGGCAGGGTTGAAATCTCAATCCCTACCTAGGGGCTCTGAAACCTCATAGGTGGGACTCAGATTTGTTCACAGCCCCAGGCAAATAGGAAAGTTCTGCTGCAGTACCTCTGTGAACTCATGCTTCTAAGAAGAACAAGAAGAGTTCTGGCACAGAGCAGGTGTGATGACTGGTATGGCCATTTTATCCAAGTCCACCTAAAGAGCATGGAAGTGAAGTGAAGTTGGGAGGGGCACTGAAAGGCAGAGAGACCCAACCACCTACCATGCACAAGTGCACCACCACAATACAGAATTTGGAGGAGACATGACACATGGCACAAGGAGAAGCAGAGATCGGGGGCACAACTGGAGGGCCTCTGGAACCAGTGAGTGGAGTTCATGCAGCAGGGTGAGAACAGGAGCAGCGACAACCACAAAATAAAAAGGAGATCTCATTTAATAGCCAGGGAAGACTCTTGCTACCAGATCACAGGCCAAATCCCCAACAAAAAGGATGACAGGCAAAAGACAGGAAGACATAGTAACCATCAATACTTCAGACAGAGCTATCAACAAAATTATTAAGAGCACATACTGCCCACAATAACACATCCACATTTTTTCACGTTTTTTCTTTTACTTTTTAAATTTTTACTTTTAAAAGATTTTTACGTTTCTGTTTAACCCCTTTTAAAATTGAACTTTAAAATATTTAAAATTGTTTTTAGTTTGTCTCAATTTCATTTTTATTTCTCTTTGTTTTATTCTTCTATTATCGATTAGACTATGTTCTCAAATTTTTTCTTCTTTTAAGCTTTTTAAATTTCTTACAATTTGCTTTTTATCTCTTTGTTTTGTTCTCTTATTTATTATAATCAGTTTTCAGATATTATTTTCTAATTTTAAGACTTTTAAAATTTGTCTCAATTTTTATTTATCTTTGACTTTTTCTTCTGTTATTGTTCATAATCTGTTTTCAAATCTTATTCTCTTCTTTTAAAATTTTTTAGCTTTATTTCTACATCTGTTTTAGGTAAATAAGTAAAAAGAAAACCTTTAGAAACAGAAGATATATCTGATGCTCCATAATCAATAATGCAGGAGAGATATAAGTAAAATAAAGAAGTAGAGGAACAACTCCCATTTAAAACAGGTAAAAATCCCCTGAAAGAATGATCAATGAATTAGACCTTGATAATCTATTAAATCATGTTTTCAAAAAAGGAGAGATAAAAGTACTAAAGACACAAAAAGAGATTGTATATAGAGGCAAAGATTATGTCAAATAGGAAATTGAAACTTTATGAAGAGGAGTGAATTAAAACAGGAAAACAAATTTGCTGAGATAAGAGCTGAGTTAAAAGTTGTAAAAAAAAAAGTAGGCTACTTAATGCGGAAGAATTAATAAGTGGTTTAGAATACAGGACAACAGAAATCAACTAATCAGAACAGAAGAGAGGAAAACAAACAAAAACCAATGAAAGAACAAAATTCAATGAAAAAATTATCCTATGGGATAATATAAAGCTTGCCAAAGCCTACACATAGCAGGGGTCTCAGAAGGAGAAAAAAAAGCAAAAGGGATTGAAAAGGTATTTGAAGAAATCATAATAAGAACTTCTGAAACATAAAGAAGCAATCAGATATACCAATACAGGAAGTATAAAGGGACCAAAACAAGAAGAAACCAAACAGACACACACTAGGATATATTATAATCAGCATGGCCAGGGTTAAAGATAAAGAAATTATTCTAAAGTCATAAGGAGAAAAACGGAGTTAGTTACAAAGGAAAACTCATAAGGCTTTCAGCTGATTTCTCTACACATATACTACAAGCCAGAAGGGAGTGGCAAGATATATTCAAAGTCCTGAATGAAAAACAAACAAACAAAAAATGTTCAGCCTAGGATAATTTATCCAGCAAGTCTATTCTTTAGGATAGAAGGAGAAATAAATATCTTCACAGACAAGCAAAAATAAAAGAATTTAGCAACACTAAATCTATACTAAAAGAAATATTGAATGGTATACTCTAAATCAAAAAGAAGCAGGTTGCTTTTGAAAGGAGAAAACCATAATTGGAAAGGTGATAACTACCATGAATTACAACAGAATAAACATGGAATTGTAAAAGAAGACATCTAAATCATTAAGAGTGGGAGAGAGGAGCAAGAAAATACAGAATTTTCTTCATTCTTTAATTAGGTCATTCTCGGTAGGATGGGTTTGAGCTAATATTACTGTATGTTTAAAACAAACAGATACAGTAATGAGTTAATATATGTACAAAATTGGGTAACCATAAGACAAAAACTTACAAGAGAGTCACAAAACTAAAAATTAACCAAGATAATAGGAAAACTTTAAACACACACACACACACACACACACACACACACACACACAAACAAGAAAAAGAAAGGAACAAGGGAAAAAATGCAAAATTAAATTCAAAATGTCAATAAACCAAAGTTGATCAGAAATTACTTTAAATTTCAATAGGTTAAATGCTCTAATGAAAAGACATAGAGTGACAGACTGGAAAATAAAACAAGAACCTACAATATGCCACATGCAAGAGACTCACCTTTGGGAAAAGGACACAAATAGACTGTGAGTGAGCAAATTGAACAAGATATTACACACAAACAGAAATGAAAAGAAAGCAGGAGTAGCAATACTGATTTCACACAACATGAACTTTAAAACAAAGACCATAAAGAAAGATGAAGAATGTTTTATGATTTAAGGAGCAATACAAGATGAAGATATTACATCCATTAACATAACTATACCCAATGTACAAGCAACTAAATACGTAAAGCAAATACTAACAGATATAAAAAGAGAAATTGCTGGGAATAAAATAATGGTAGGAAATTAAAACATCCCATTATCCTCACTGGAAGATCTTCCAGATGCAAATTTAATAATGCAACAGAAATTAAATGATAACATATGCAAATTAGACGTGGTTGATATTTCAGAACATTACATCCTAAAAAAATACAATATACATTCTTCATAAGTGCACATGGAACATTTTCTAGGATGGATCATGTACTTGGGCACAAAAAAAGACAACAAATTTAAGAAGATAGTAATTATTTTAAGCATTTTTTTCTGAACACAATGCATGAAACTAGAAATCAAATACAGAAAAACAAAGGAGAAAAATGACAGCATGATAATTAAACAACATGATACTAAGAAACCAATGGGTCAATGATAAAATCAAAGAAGAAATTAAAAAATACTTTGAAACAAATGACAAAAATCACAACCACACAAAATCTATGGGATGCAGCAAAAGCATTCCTAAGAAGAAAGTTCATTGCAGTAAAGGTCTTCCTCAAAAAAGATGAACAATCTGAAATAAACAACTAACCAACTAAAAGAATTAGTAAAAGAAGAGCAAACAAAACCTAAAATCTGCAGAAGGAAGAAAACAATAAATATCTGGGAGGAAATAAATAAAATAGAGATTTAAAAAAACAATAGAAAAAGTCAATCAAACAAAGAGCTGTTTTTTTTTTTGAAAGAGTAAATAAAATTGACAAACCTCAAGCCTAGCTCACAAAGAAGAGAAAAGACAGAGCACAATCAAACAAGAAAGGAAAATGGGAGAAATTACAACCAATACCACAGAAATTCAAAATATCATATGAGAATACTGTGAACAACTTTATGGAAAATAAATGAATAACCTTGAAGAAATGGACAAGTTTCTGGAAACATACAGTCCACATGACTGAATCAAGAATAAACTGACCACTAGAACAAACCAATCACTAGAGATGAAATTGGAGAAGCATAAAAAAAAAAAAAACCTCCCAACGAACAAATGTCCAGGACTGCATGGCTTCACTGGGGAATTCTATCATACATACAAAGAAGAACTCATACCAGTCTTTCTCAAAATCTTCCAGAAGATTGAAAATGAAGGGGTACTCCCAAACTCATTCTATGAAGTCATCATCACCCTGATACAAAACCAGACAAAGACACTACCAAAAAATAAACTCACAGATCAATATCACTGAGGAAACATAGATACAAATATTCTCAACATAATATTAGCAAGCAGAATCCAACAGCACATAGAAAAGATCATACAACATGATCAAGTCGGGTTCATCCCAGGAACACAAGGATGGTTCAACATATGCAAATCAATCAATGTAATACACCCCAACAACAAGAGAAAGGACAAAAACCACATGATCATCTTAATAGATGCAGAAAAAGCATTTGATAAGATTCACTGCACATTATGATAAAAATCCTCACCAAAGTAGGTATAGAGGGGACATATCTTAACATAAGAAAAGCTGTTTATGACAAACCTACAGCCAGCATAGAACTCAATGCTGAAAAGCTGAAAATCTTCCTACTAAAATCTGGCAAAAAGCAAGGTTCTCCAATCTCACCGTTTCTATTCAACATAATCTTGGAAGTCCTAGCCACTGCAATCAGGCAAGAAAAAGAAATAAAAGAGATCCAAATTGGAAAAGAAGCTAAAAAATCATCGTTATATGCAGAGGGCATGATACTATATATAGAAAACCCTAAAAGGTCCACTCAAAAACTACACAAACTAATGAAAGAATTTGGCAAGGTACAAGGATAAAAGATCACAAGATTAATGGACAAAAGAATACAAGATTAATGTACAAAATTCAGTTGTATTTCTTTACACTAATGATGAATCAACAGGAAAAGGAAGTAAAGAAACAATCCCTTTTAAAATTACACCTAAAGTAATAAAATATCTAGGAGTAAATCTAACCAAGAAAGTGGAAGACTTATACATGGAGAACTACAAGGAAATTAAAGGAGACTTTAAAAAATGGAAATATATCCCATGCTCCTGGTTTGGACGAATCAGTATTGTTAAAATGTCCACATTTCCCAAGGCAATCTACAGATTTAATGCAATCTCTATCAAATTACTAAGGACATATTTCACAGAACTGGAACAAATCATTATAAAATTTATATGGAATCACAAAAGACCCAGAATTGCCAAAACATAACTGAAGGAAAAGAATGAGGCTGGAGGAACAACCCTCCCAGACTTCAGGCAGTACTAAAGATCTACATTATTCAAAACAGCATGGTATTGATACAAAAACAGACATATCAATGGAACAAAATAGCCCAGCAATGAACCCACAATCTTTTGGTCAATTAATCTTCAACAAAGGAGGCAAGAACATACAATGGAATAAAGACAGTCTCTTCAGCAAATGGTGTTGGGAAAACTGGACAGCAGCATGTAAATCAATGAAGTTAAAATACTCCCTCTCACCATACACAAAAATAAACTCAGAATGGATTAAAGACTTAAACATAAGACGTCACAATAAACCTCTTAGAAGAAAACATAAGCAGAACATTATCTCACATACATCTCAGCAATGTTCCCCAGGGCAGTCTACCAAAGAAATAGATATAAAAGTAGAAATAAACAAGTGGGACCTAATTAAACTTACAAGCTTTGCACAGCAAAGGAAACCATGGGCAAAACATAACGGCAACCTATGGAATAGGAGAAAATATGTGCAAAAGATGAAACTGACAATGCTTGATCTCCAGAATATATAAACATCTCATACGACTTAATAACAAAAAGACAAACAACCTGATCCAAAAATGGGCAAAACACCTAAACAAGCAATTCTCCCATGAAGACATACAAATAGCCAAAGGCACATGAGGAAATGCTCAATACCACTAATTATCAGAGAAATGCAAATTAAAACTACAATGAGGTTTCACCAGTCAGAATGACCATCATTCAAAAGTCTATAAATGACAAATGCTGGAAAGGGTGTTTTTCAAAAGGGACCCTCCTACACTGTTGGTGGGAATGTAGTTTGGTGTAGCCATTGTGGAAAACAGTATGGAGATTCCTCAAAAGACCAAAAGTAGACTTACCATATGATACAGTGTTCCCACTCCTGGGTATATATACAGAAGAATCCTTAATTCAGAAAGACACCTGCACCCTAATGTTCATAGCAGAAATAGTTACAGTAGCCGAGACACGGAAGCAACCTAAATGTTCATTGACAGATGACTGGATAAAGAAGTTATGGTATATTTATACAATGGAATACTACTCGGCCATGAAAATTGAGAGCATATTGCCATTTGTAGCCACTTGGATGTCCCTGGAGAATGTCATTCTAAGTGAATTAAGCCAGAAAGAGAAAGAAATATACCACATATCACTTATATGTGGACTCTAAAAAATAAGACCAATGAACTTATATGTAAAACAGAAACAGACTCACAGACATATAATACAAACTTGTGGTTGCCAGGAGAGAGGGGATTTGGAAAGGATAAACTGGGAATTTGAGATTTGCAGATACTGAGTGACATATACAAAATAGATAAACAAGTTTTACTGTATAGCACAGGGAATTATATTCAATATCTTGTGGTAGTCAATTTTTTAAAAAGAATATGAAAATTAATATATGTATATTTATGTATCACTGAAGACGTGCTGTGCACCAGAAATGGAGGCATTGTAAACTAACTATAACTCAATTTTAAAAAGAAAAAAAAAAAAAAGTTGTCATTAAACTAGCAAAAATGCTCAGGGAGCGCATACAGATGAACCCACTGCCACTGTCAAAATGAAATCACAGTGGGTTAGGAGGAAACTTGCACTGATTTCAAGAAAAACAGGAAATGAGCCCAAACCAAATTTAATATCTTCCACTCCGTTTTTCCCTTTGGGCTTCATTCTCATGGAAATCTGACATGGAAGGGAAGTGTTAGGGACTTCAGGCTAGCTGATGCTCACTCCATGTTCTCTGATCAGCCATCTTAGCTGCCACAGGGGAGCGAGTGTCTCACTCCAAGTGGAAGAACACAACACCAAGGCACGGGGGGACCTCAAATACATCCACAGCACAAAGAAACAGTTTCTCAAAACATTTTGAGATATATGTCTACCAATCATCATCATCAAAATATTCACTTGTATGTACTGCTTATGAAGCCATCACTATGGTCTCTGAGGGTACTAGAATTACAAGAGTTTACAAGATCTGACAAATAACATAATGAGTTTTTCTTCTGTCTTTAAAATTTAAAGAAATTGAAAACATTATTTTGGTGGGCTAGCTGTCTCTATTGAGAAAAATTTAAAGAAGCACAGCTACAAATATAAATATCAAACCAAGCTCGGTCTCTGTACTTATCACTGGTTCCTGGCAGACACAAGATGGAAATGTGTAGCTCAAGTTCTTGGCATGAATTACTTGCTATTAATTTGTCATTAACAGTAGATTCTGTCAAACTTAAATTTAATCATATTGATTTTTTTTTTAAAATAAAGACCTCTCACTTAAAAAATAAAAAAAATAAAAATCTTCAAAACCTAATAAAAATGGGCAACTTGCTATAGCCTGGTTTATATTAGACATTAGGATGCTCTTCCATTGTCTTCTTATTTACACTTTCACGTGCAATAAAGAAAAATCAGGATGCAGCTTAATCTAGTTCTTTTAAAAGGTCTCTGAAGCCACCATAGCAAGATAGATAGGTTGATTCACACACTAGCTTCTCCAAATTTCAGATAATTTTTACAAGTGTCATTTATTCCAAATTTGGAAACACCCTGGAGGAAGGTAGGGACGAATGGTGATAGGAGACACACTGTAACTATAGGAAGGACCTTACCTCTTCCCTGAATGTGTAGAAGAGCAGAGTGAGTCGTGCTTGTGGGGAGTGGAGAGGAACCGAGTGCAGGTTCCACTGTGGACCTGATGAGGGTAGGGTTGGTGGGGTGCTGTTGATGAGCATGTGCTCCAAGGAAAGGTGGGGTCAGGAAGTCCAGAATCACTGGAAATGGTATCCTGGGACATGTATCTAGAACCGGATGGCCTTGAATGGAACTAGCATGAACAGAATTCCACAGTCACACAAATGTAGATTCCCAGGTCCATGAACAACCAAGACCACAGCTGTGGGGGAGTTGAAGGCCACTGTCTGAGAAAGTGGGAACAGGCCATGAACAGCAGTGAGGGTGTATGTGTCGGGGCTGGGAGGTGGGGTAATTCTTAAATCTTAGTTCACATGTAGACTACAAGAGACTGGGTGTGGAGAAGCCAAAGTCAGGGTGAGGAAAAGTAGTGGGGTATTTTTGTAGAAGGACACACTGAGGCTTGGTGATGTGTTAAAAATAGGGGTGTACCCCTGGTTTTTTGTTTGGGGAGACTAAAACCGACAGCAGTGGAATGAGAGGTGGATTCGAGGAAAGAAAGGACGTGGTGATGTAGTGAAGACACTCTTCTGGGGAGGTGAAGAGACTGGAACAGAAGTAAAATGTCTCTTTTCTCCAAAGGGATCCTCAAAGGCACAGAGAGTTCAGAAGTCCCCCATTCTGCTCCCATTACCTGTTGCTTTCAGGGGCTCCGTGAGGGATAGGGAAACCACCTGCTTGATTATCACAGTAGAGAGCATCCTTGGTGGAGTGGAAAAACTTAAAAACTATATTTGAAATTATATTTTCTGAAGGCATCCATTTAAGAGGTTGCCACTGGGATTCTTTTTTGAGAAGACTTGGACTTACAAATAAGTGCAAAGTATCCACTGAGATCTGCCCTGTCCAAAGTGGCAGCTGCTAGGGGGGAGGGTATAGCTATGTGATAGAACATGTGCTCAGCATGCACGAGGTCCTGGGTTCACCCCCCAGTACCTCCATTAAATATAAATCAATAAAAACCTAATTACCCTCCCAAACAAACAAAACAAAAACCAAAAAACGCACAGAAAAACAAAGTGGCAGCCGCTAGCCACATGTAACTATTGCTTGCTTGATACATAGCCAGCTGAAGTTGAGATGCACGGTACGTGTAAAATAGACTCAGATTTTGAAGATCTAGTATGAATAAAAGCATGTGAAATATCTCATATTTTTTTCTGTTGATTATATGCAGCAATGATAATATTTTGGCTCTATTGGATTAAATATAAATATATTGCTAAAATCAATTCCTTTTTTTTTTTTTTTTTTTACTTCTTTAAAAAAGTTGGGGAGGCTTCTGGAAAATTTAAAATTACATGAGTTGTTTGCATTATATTTGGACATCCCCTGAGTTGATTTACCAGAAACATACTTTTGCCAGCCCTGTTCATTTTATGAAGATTTGTTTAATTATGAGAATTACTTTTTCATGCTGTAACTTTTACCAGCCTTCTGTCTGAAATCAAGCTCAGTAAGGAGCTGGCATTTTTGGTTTTCCTTTGTGAATTTGATGAATGACTGCATTACTGTTTTGTGTTTTCTTTTCCAAAATTTAATTGTGTGCTGGTTAATTCCAGGATGGTGATGTCTGAGTTTTTTGTTTTTTGGTTTTTTTCTTTCCCTTTTTAAAGGTAAAATTGCACCATCCTGGAAATAGTTATCTCAGGGTATTAGGAATTATTTTTTAAAACATTCACCTCTCAAAATTCCTTCACTGGGCCTGGCAGCTCACACCATGACTCTGTTGCTCTTTAGAGCTAGCTGCATTTTCAGAACATTTTATTGATGTATATTTGATTTACAATGTTGTGTTAGTTTCAGGTGTACAGCAGGGTGATTCAGTATATATATATATATTTTTTTTTCTTTTCAGGTTCTTTTCCACTGTAGATTACAAGAAATTGAATATAGTTCCTTGTGATATACAGTAGGTCCTTGTGCTTATCTATTTTTATATAATGGTGTGTATCTGTTAATACAGCCTCTTTTTGGATGCAAAAAACATAGGTTGGGGCTCGGAGCCTTGAAAAACGAACACTACTAAGGCCATCCGCCCAGGCTTTGGGGGCTTTCTGAGTTTGTCTTCCCCCCCAGGGGAAGGCAATGGCTCCTGTCATGGGATGTGATGGTGATTGGGCATCAGGGCTCTTTCCTGTAGCCGCGGCTGGGTGTCCTCAGTGAGCAGGGCAGAAAAATTGATGCCTATGCTGAAGTGGACGGGGGCTTCTGTGGACAGTGTGTTCTCACAATATTACCTTTTTCTGAGTGGCAGGGGATAATTATTTGACTTCTGTGTGACTGACAAGAAATGTGTGTGGTAGAGTAGCCTTTCACATCTTACTTCTTAAAGCAATCAATTTCCCTCCCTTTTTGTTACAAAAGAATTTATGTTGTTGGGAAAACTACTCGTTAGGTGGACTTACCATAGTCACAGCCTTATGCTACTTAACCATATTTTCTTCTTGTGCTTTCCAGAATATTGTAAAGCTGATAGAAAGAAAACAAGCAGGAGGGAATACTCCCAAACTCATTCTATGAAGCCACCATCAGTCTGATACCAAAAACAAGCAAAGACACCACCAAAAAAGAGAATTAAAGACCAATATCACAGAAGAACATAGATGTAAAAAATCCTCAAGAAAATACTAGCAAATAGAATGCAACAGCACATAAAAAAGATCATACATCATGATCAAGTGGGGTTCATCCCAGGGACACAAGTGCGGTTCAACACATGCAAATCAATGTGATACTTCACAACAAAAAGAGAAAGGACTAAAACCACATGGTAATCTCAATAGATGCAGAAAATGCACTTAATAAAATTCAATGGAGAACTATAAAACATTGATGAAGGAAATTAAAGAAGTTTCTAAGAAATGGAAAGATACCCCATGCTCCTGGATTGGAAGAATCAATATTGTTAAAATGGTCATACGGCCCAAAGCAATCTACAGATTTAATGTGATCTTTATCTGATTACACAGGACATTTTTTATAGAATTTGAACAAATAATCTTAAATTTATATGGAATCACAAAAGACCCAGAATTGCCAAAGCAATATTGAAGAAAAAGAATGAAGCTGGAGGAATAACCCTCCCAGACTTCAGACAACACTACAGAACTACAGTCATCAGAACAGAATGGTATTGACATAAACACAGGCATATGGATCAATGAAACAGACTAGAAAGCCCAGAAATAAACCCACAGACCTACAGTCAATTAGTCTTTGACAAAGATGGGCAAGAAAATACAGTGAGTAAAGACAGTCTCTTCAGCAAATGGTGTTGGAAACACTGGACAGCAGCATGTAAATCAATGAAGTTAGAACAACTCCCACACACCATACACAAAAATAAACTCAAAATGGCTTAAAGAATTAAATATAAGGCAAGACACTGTAAATCTCCTAGAAGGAAACCTAGGCAAAACATTCTCTGACATAAATCTTAGCAGTGTCCTCCCAGGGCAGTCCACCCAGGCAACAGAACCCCTAGACACCTCTTCACTCCACGATTCCACGTTGTTCAAAGCAGTAACTCACTTGTGCAGCTGGGTAATAAGCCACAGCTGCCAGACCACTGGGCTTTTCTAGATTTCTTGTAAAGTCAAAGAAATCCAGAACAGTCATTAGCTATTTGAAGAAATCTTTGGTATCTCATTTTACAGGTAAGATTTTTTATTCCATTTTTCTAAAATTCAAAACTTCTGATTATATTAAAGCATAATCATACAGACACCCTTTTCAGGTATACACAGTACACTTTTTTCTTATCATTATAAACAAAGTTCAATTGATCAAGAAGTTACGATGAATTACAGATTATGTGCTAGGAAATGAAGCAGATACATAACATGTGAAAAAGAGCAATCTTTACGACAGTTTGGAATCTAGCTGGAGATATAAGTACTACGTTGTGCAATCAGTTACTTGGTTTTGTGTTGTATTCCAGATATATAAAAGAAGTTCCAAGAAATCTTGTGTGACTAGAAACATGACATAGCTTTGCACCTGAAGGACACTCAGTAAATACTAAAGGAGAGAACAAATGAATGAACAAGAAGAACCAGCATAGCTGTGCAGATACATAGGATTGAGCAGGGTTTTCAACAACCAGCAACACAAAATCTGCTCCTCTCCAAAGAAGAGCCCTCAAGTCTAAATATACACCTGAAATATTTCATTGAGTCTAAAGGCAAATATTTGTTTTCATGCCTCAGCTTCTCAGAAATTGATGAGATGCCATAATTTAAAGAGTAGCATTTTTTCTTTCTAATATTTAAAATAAATGTGTATGTCAAGCTTCTTAAATTTGATCAAACATATCGATTGACTCTAAACAAATGGTATTGTATGTAATATGATTTCAAAATTAATCACTTAATACATGCAAGTTTAGATCCCTAATTATAAATTTTAATATTCATAACAGCTCAAAAACTTAATGAAATCTTGTGATGTTAAATCCTGTGAGTTTTAATTCTTAAAGTTTCAAAACATAAAACAACAAAATTACAACCACTACAAACTCATACAGCACAGCTTAAAATCTAGAGCATGCAGAATCTACAATATTACTGCAAATGGTGCTGTGAGGTAAATAACTGCCGATATTGTAGACAAACCTCAGTTATAGAAACATTGAAGATATTCTTTCCTTTTTACACTAAAAGGTGTAAACCTGGGGAAAAGAAAATAGTTTTTGTTGCTGTAAATTTATCTATAAATAAAAGAATAAAATACTAACCATCTTAACATGTAGAAATTTTACTGAAAAACAAAAGGTGTTAACTTCATATTAATGAATTTCATATTCATTTATAAATTACTCTAAGGAAAACTCATACAATCAACATAATGCAGTAACATAATACAAGCAACCTGTTATATTTTATTTTGACCGGGGGAGATGTCATTTAAAAAAAAAAAAAGGAAGCAATGAATTTGCCAATGTCTGACTATTATCAGGCAGCTAGGGAAACATTTTATACTCTACTGGAAAAGTGCAAACAGGCATGAATTAAACTGCTGGCACAACCTTAGTACAGCATCCTAGTCTAATTAGCATAGGAAGTTACATCAAGGAAAGGGCTTCCCTACCAATTTTTTTTTTATCATTATCAGCCTCAATATCTGAATAGAAAAGGATATGAACTAGTGAAACATTAATCAATTAAGGGAAGAATAAACCTTAAATCAGTAGGAGAATCTGCATATATCTATGCACCTACAGATATGTATGTGTGTATAGGAATTTCTCATAAGAATTAGATGGTGAATCTGACTTTTGCTATGTACAGGGGTAACTAGTCACTTAATCTTTTTAGTCTTAAGATTCATCACTAGAAAATGAAATAACACTTGTTGAGTTTCTGCAATATGCCCATCACTGTGTTAGCTCTTTTATGTAAATTATCTCAATCTCCAAAAGAATCCTACCAGATAATTAGTATTTACTTCACATAACCAAAACTCAGTCACCTAAATTTGATTCCACTGGCCAAGTCAGCCAAATTTCAAAGCTCTTTTCCTTTACTACATGGTACTATGTATATATAAACATGAATGTGCACAAATATTGTCCACTACATGAATCATGACATAGCAATGGGACAGCTAGAGACTGCTGTCTAATTTTTTTCTACATAACACACTGCTGTAGTGAGAATTAGTTCAATCATTCATCATTAAGTGATGAGGTCAGTATAATGTGAAAGTCACATTGGTCCAGAAATAATTGTCTCCAGCATAGCAATGTTTTAAAGCCATGAGGGATGAGCTTTCTCACAGAGTCTTAGCAATATATGATGACATTAAGGAAAACACCTGACAATCCTGTGGAAGAGGGTAAAAAGAGGCCAGTTAATGACTTCAAGAACTACTAGTATTTCTACAATGTTAGACTACCTGGCTGAGCTGTGAACACAAATAAACCATGAAAGTGTTTCCCCATGTTTATTAAAAAAAAAAAAAGAAAAGAAAAGAAGGTAGTATCTAAAGAAGAAAGGCTACATCCTGGATCAGAATTTTTAATTTTGACAATTTATCTTTAACAGAATTGAATGCCCTAGTGGACCTACATTTCAAAGGAGAAGACTAACTGATATTGGGTGCAAATGTTCAGCTATACTAGAATTTCATGAGAACTCTTACCAGTTTTGCTAGTATAGAGATTACAAAGCTGCATAGTTCTGAGTGGTTTGTCTGTATTTTTAGGGTATGATTTTGCAGAACTTTAGGTTTTTTCCAGAGACACATATGTTGTTTTACAAGAGAACTGCCTGCATTATGGTATTGTAGAAAACTCAGGTTCACCACCAGCTTTATTCAGACCTAGTCTAAGTTCTTCAGTATTTGCTGTTACAGAGTAAAACCAATCTACACTGAGAGGTTAAATAAACTTTATTTCTGCTAAACACTTAAGAATTACTTTGTCAAAGCAAATCATTGCCCATTTTTTTTTTTTTTACCTTAAGAAATAAGAAAGAGTTGGAGTGGAATATTTGAAATAAACAAAAAATAGAAAATAACATTTTAAAATACAGATTATATTAATAGAAGCAGAATATGTGATCTCAGAATTCTCAAAATTATGCTAAATTAAATGTAAATTCTAGTATATACTATATATTAAAAAAACAAATATTTTGTGTCAGTTTAAATTATTTTTTAATTCCACAAGGAAGATGACATTCATTACAATAATAATACAGGTTTTTCCCTTAGAAGTAGTCTATAGGTAGCATACTTGAGATTATTTTCCTTATGAAAATGTCAAATTATTAAGGAGAAAACAATATTTACCAATATTGGCCACAGGGAATACACTTTACTAAGTTGGCTTCTTCATTTAAATCTTTTTCTGTAATGTGTCTAAGACATCACTAATACTTTAAGAATGTCAAATCCTAATCAAATTTTAACTCTGGTAAAGTAAGTTATTAAAAGTTATCAATATTGAAAGTTATTAAATTTCCACTGTGTTAAAACAAAATAGGAATCAAAATTAAACAGTCCTACATAAAATAAAATGTTTATTTAACAACTAGAGCTTACACTGCTCAGTAAGTGTTTTACTTTCCTCATTGAGATGACTGAAGATTTCAGAGCTAGGCTTCTGTCAATTTTCTACCTCTCAATCTCAAAAGGCTTTTGTTTCTTGATTCCTCCTTCCGTCCTTCCTGTCTGTGAAGAAAAAAGTGATCCCTATCATTCCCAAGACTAATATCAGTTCTTTTGATTTTGTCTACCCCATGTCTCCTCCAGAATCTTGCTCTTTTAATCATCTCCCTTCTGCTTAAAAGTTCAATTGCTTTAATCTCATTTGTCTCTCTTACCATGAACGTTATTCTTCCTAAGTTTAAGAGATAATGTTGTTCCATGAAACTTACCTGTGTTTTGTGTATTCAGATACCCTGCTAAAAATGTATCTCTTACTATGACTCACAGTTAAAAAAAACCTTGAAAGTTACTAAACTAATCTTGTGCCTTCATTTCATAGATATGAACATTGAACCCACAGATCTGATCTATCAAAATTCACTCACTCAGTAATAGAATCCTTGGCCTTTCAATTCTGTCTATGGACAGAGCTTTTCTTTACTTTTCAAACTATGTCATGACATGGTGTCATTTAGTGACGACCATTTGTCATTATCTTAAGGTTATCTGTCAATAGACGCTTTATGTTAATATTAACTGAAAACTCAAGTTACTGGTTCCAAGCAAGGTCAGAATTCTGGACCAAAAGTATTAACATCTCCATTTTGTTCATGTGCATCTCTTTTATTATAGGTCCATGAAATGCCATTTTTTTCAGTCACTTTCTCCCTTTCTAGGTCATACCTCAGATAATGCTATCTGCCTTGGAGATCAGACTCAATCCTATCTTGGGTGTCTGACTGTAGAGGAGAAGGCAAATGCGTGTATTTTCCCAGTTTTCTAGGATGCTCTTTGTCCTGTGAGGTGACATATTGGAGACACTTTACAAAAATGTGTGCTGTTGGGAAAGTAACAGGACTTGCCTTACCCTGTGTGCAGGCTGGAAATGAAGGTCAGTGGTGGGCTTGGCAGTGGCAGCCGCATAGGCTTACTGAGCAGTCCTCCAGCAGGGGGCAGCACTTCCTTTACTGCTAGTGGAACGGATGGAGAGAGAGTGTGTGTGTGAGTGTGTGGCCTTCCAGTATCTTTGCAATAACTGAAGTATGTGCTTTACTATATTAAAGAGCTCCTCCCTTCACTCTTGAAATAATTTGATTTCTTTGAAATTCATTTTTGAATAAAGATCTACAGAATTAAATCAGCTGTATTCAAAGAAGTTTAAAAACCCTCCCATCTTTAGTAACAACTTTACCATGATTTATTATCATGTTTGTTTAAGGACCATTTAACATTGTTTTTGTAATAGATGAAAAAACATTTTACTTTCAAAAATAAATTTATTATTTTCTAATTATGCATTTATTACATTTATTTTGAAGTAAAACCTGTAATCTTTAATCACTTAGAATAATCACTGTTAACATTTTCTATGTGCATATTTTTAATGTATAAATAAATTTTTTAAACATACAGCTAGACTGAAGCAATAGACTGTATACCAGAAATTGACATAACATTGTAAACTAACTGTACTTCAATTAAAAAAAAATCTCCTAGAAGAAAACATAGGCAAAACATTCTCTGAAATAAATCTTAGCAATATTCTCCTAGGGTAGTAAACCCAGGCAATAGAAATAAAAGCAAAAATAAACAAATGAGATCTAATTGAACTTATAATCTTTGCACAGCAAAGAAAACAATACACAAAACAAAATGACAACCTATAGAATGGGAGAAAATATTTGCAAATGATGAAACTGACAAGGGTTTAATTCCCAGAATGTTAAAAAAAAAAAAAGCTGATACAACTTAATAACAAAAAAAACAAACAGTCCTATCCAAAAATGGGCAGAAGACCTAAACAAGTAATTCTCCCATGAAGACGAACAAATGGCCAATAGGCATATGAAGAAATGCTCAGTATCGCTAATTATCAGAGAAATGCAAATTAAAACTACAATGAGGTATCACCTCACACCAATCAGAATGGTCATAACTCAAAAGTCCACAAATGATAAATGCTGGAGAGAGTGTGGAAAAAAGGGAACCCTCCTACAGTGCTAGTGGGAATGTAGTTTGTTGCAGCTATTATGAAAAGCAGTATGGAGATTCATTAAAAAACTAAAAACAGACCTAACCTATGACCCAGCAATCCCACTCCTGGGCATACATCTGGAGGGAACTCTAATTCAAAAAGACACATTCACCCCAATGTTCATAGCAGCACTATTTACTATAACCAACCTAAAATGTCCATCAAAAGATAACTGGATAAACAAGCTGTGGTATATTTATATAATGAAATACTACTCAGCCATATAAAAGAATAAAATAATGTCATTTGCAGCAACAAGGATGGACTTGGAGATCATCAGTAAAGGAAGTCAGAATGAGAAAGAAAAATACCATATAATATCACTCATGTGTGGAATCTAAAAAAAGAAAAAAAGACACTGATGGACTCATCTACAAGACAGAAAGAGACTTGCAGAGATAGTAAACAATCTTATGGTTACTGGGGGAAAGGGGATGGGGAGGGACAAATTGAGAGTTTGAGATATGCAAACATTAACTACTATATATAAAAATAGATTAAAAAAACAAATTTCTTCTGTATAGCACAAGGAAATATACTCAATATCTTGTAGTAATCTATAATGAAAAAAGTGTAAAATGAATATATTTGTGTATATGTATGACTGAAACATCATGCTGATCACTAGAAATTGACAAATTGTAACAGCATAATATTAGAAAAGCTTAATTGACCAAAAAAAAAAGTCAAGGAGAAGAAAAATATATATATATATATGTATATTCAGCTAGATTCCTAGTCTTATCACTTAATGTGTAAGGGGAATGATTTCTTTTCCCTCTGCCACCTTCTTACAGGTTGATGCATTGGGAGTCTCCCTGGGCCTCTCCATCACCTCTCAGTGTGAAGACTGTCTGCACTTCCTGCTAGAACTTTGGTGTTCTTGTGGCTTTAGTTACTGTCTCTATATTGGGATCCAAATCTGCATCTCTAGTCCCTAAGGCTTTTTTATATTCTTCTAATTGCCTGTCAGAAATTTTCAACTGTATGTTTTATAGGCACCTCTTCATGTTAATCTTTACTCTCCCCTGGGGCTTTTAGCTTGACCTACAAACTTTTTGCAATCGTGTTGGTGTATTTCTCTCTTGTCACCTTACTGTCCTACATAGTTCTCTCCCACCACTTCTGGGCTGGTTTCCTAGCTTCTCAGCATCTCCTTCCTTCACCTTGGCCTGGCTACTCAGACGTCAGCTTTCAGAGCCTGATCTCTGGGAAATGTTTTTGAACTCCTCTTTGACCTCCTTAAGACTGGGTCAAGTGCTTCAGTGTATCCTGTGATAACTTTTTCCACCATAGCATTTGTCACTTCATATAAGTATTATTGTTGCCTGTTTACTAGACATAAACTTCTTATTCACAACTTCCTAACATGCTAACATGTAGTCTGGGGCCTGGCACTTAGTAGGGACATAATAAAAATTGGTTGGATAAGTAAGCAGTATTATGAAATGTCCCCAGTCTAATTAGCTGTAATTAGTCTTCTACATTATTTTTAATGTCTTTGATGGTATTGGCATTTAATAGCATAAAGGTTCACCCAGTGTTTGGGCATTTTCCTTTCTTTTTTTCTTTTGAGTACAGCACGAATGGGTTTTCATAGTTCAGTGTTCAGAAGAAGCCCCCCCTTTACTTTCTCATGGGAGACTCAGCTGAGCTTAACATGCCTGGGTGGTGCACCTGATTAGGATAACAGAACCGGAGCTGTTTCCCAGCTCTCCTGTCCTGCTTTATTGCCCTATTCAGCTGCTTATATGGCTCTTATGAGAACTTCATACAGGCTTCTGATTATTTTTTAATTTACCTACCCTCAGACTCAACGGAGGTTAATTTAACAGTCTCATCCTCTCCCAACAGGGTGCTGTTAGCTAATAATATATTTGAAAAGAATTCTCTAACCTAATAACCTCCCCATATCTGTTTAAACTTTGTTATTGAGACATTTGTGGAGCTGGCTCTTATTTATGATTTCCTCTTAGTATTTTGGTAATACCATGGTAAGGAATTGGCCCTTGTGTACAGAATGAGGTACTTTTCTTTTGGTGGTTTCTGACCGGCTGGCAGTATCTGGCCCATAAAAAGCGGCCCTTACCCCCACTCCACACTTCTCTAGCCATTCCTTTCCTGGTTCTCTTGTTTCCTGAATATGTATTTCCCAGGTGCTCTTTTGGGCCTTGTCTTCTCTTCATCTTCATCTTAAAGCAATTGCAAAGATTATTGAAAAATTTTACTTCTTGGTTATCATCTCAGATTGCAGTTGCTTCTTGCATATCCCATAAACCTGAGAGTGAGGCTTAGATAACTCAAGTATCTTATATGATTAACTGATTAAGTGGGGCTCTTTCCCCTTCCTTCACTGAAGTTCTGAGTTGCTCCTGTATTTGTAGTTTTTGAAGACTGTGACTATCACTGCTGTCATCTGGGCTCTGAACCTGGCCAGATCATGCCAGTTCTATTTCCCGTAACACCTCCTGAATCTCTCTATGATGCACACCCTACCACGGTCAGCTCAGGAATGAATTTTCTCTGACCTGCTCACCACTCTTCCATCTGGCCTCATCCTCCAATGCCTTGTGAAGGTGCACATTCACAGGGAGCCTCGGGTGCTTGTCTTTCCTAGCTCTGCAATGCTAACCACCTGTTGCAAATTGCATAGCCCTTAACATTCCTATCAGTTCTGCCCCTCTTTATCAGGACCTGGCAGTGCCTTTTCATGTGAATTCTCTGATTGTAAAACTTAAGCACCAGATGAAGATTTTTTGTAACTTTCTTTCAAAATTGTTCCAAGTTTAAATAGACGCTTGGCTTTCAGCTTTTATCTGCTGTTTAAAAGCAGTGCAGTGTTTTTTGACAGGGGACCATGGGCTCTTAAATACTGGCGCCCCTCTAGAAAGATCCAAGAATAATTTGGAATTGTTGTGACCTTGTTGACAGTCTTAAGTGAGTAGGCCATGGGACCAAAGTCAAAGTTCACAATAACTTGCATGTGTGTGAGGTGGGAAGTAAATATATGCATGTGCCAATAGCATGAGAAAGTATTATGAACAATACGCATGCGCGGGCATAATAAAAGGACAAGTTCATATGCCCGAGGACGCGCTTCACCCGCTTGTAATGCAATAAGCTGCTGTTTTGCTCCATGTCAGCTCCTCACGCATTATGTCAGCTCCTTGTGCATTTTTTTCCAGTTGGGAATCTCACCTCCTCGCATCCCCTCTCCAGCCTCCCACGGCTGACAAACCTAAACCAGTATTTCTCATTATTTCTAAGGCTGTAGTTTTGCACATGCTACTTCCCTGTACCCCAAAACTATTTGGATTCCCACTGCTTTCAGAATGTTTACGTAAGTTCCAGGTAGCCTGGCATTCTGAGTGTATTACATATTGGCTTAGAACTACGTTTCCAACCTCATAACCTGCTATTTTACACCATATTCCTGGTATACCTCCTGTCACAGCCAGATAGGTGTATCTGAGGCCCGCTGGTCTGGGGTGCCCTGTTCATTCCCTCCCCCACACCCTTCATCCTCTACGTCATAAACTCTTCAGTTCCAGCTCCATCCTAAGCCTTCTCTGGCATGCCCAGGTGAAAATAATACCACACTTATCACCTCTAACACCTAAAACTTTGTACAATGGAATGATAGTTTTTTTCTGTGCACTGCTCCTACTCACTGGATGTTCTCACAGCAGGACTTTATATCCCTACAGCATCCAGCACATAATAAGCACTTGCTATTTTTTTGATGAAAAAATTGTCACTTAATCAGTTGCCACCTGTGATCCACCTGTTTGTAAGTTGAGAGTACTGTGGATTCATTGGTTTAGCTCCACACTATGAAAGTCTTCTTTGTGGAAAAACTTGTTCATAAAGGTGTAATTTCCCTTAGCTCACCATGATTCTGTTCCTCTAAACTTCTAACTCATTTTGAAGTTTACAGGTAGGGCATGAGAGTCAAAGTGAGCCTGTGGGCATATATATTTTTACTTGATAAGTGTAGAAATTTACTGGTATATTGAGAAGATGATCAGACTAGGACTCAGAATACAGACCTAAATTTGAGTTCTACATTTCCACCTAAGCTTAGATAAGTCATTTAAAATCTCTTGGTCTTAGTTTCCTCTATAAGGGAAAAGTTGCATAAGATAGTTTCAGGTATCAGTTTGGAATGAAAAAGCCTATATAAGTGATTTTGAACGGGAGGCTGCAAACTTTTTCTTTAAAGGACCAGATAATATTTTAGGCCTTGCTAGCCATAGACTGTTGCAGCTCCTCGACTCTGCTATTAGTAGCTTGAAAGTGCCCATAAACAATATGTAAACTAGCGTTTCAGTATTTTATTTATGAGAACATTACTATATAGTTTCATTTTTATGAAATTATAAAACAAGAAATACTTATCTGTGCTTGAAAAAAGCTCAAAATTATGTCTGCCTCTAGGATGGTGGGTGTGGGTGTTGACTGGGTAGGGACATGAGAGACATTTATAGGGTGATAGTAATATTCTCTATCTTGATAGTGGCTTGGATCATATAGGCTGAACTCAAGTAATGGTACATTGGAGGTTTGTGCATTTACTGAATATAATTTGCTTTCTCAATTTTAGTTAATATGCATGGAGTGTTTATGGGTAAAGTGTATGGACATCTGCAACATGGAATGCATTAAAAACAGATGGTGAATAGATATAAGATAAATATAGTAGACTACTCTAGAATCTAGGTGGGTTTATGGATGTTCACTTACATTTCTTCTAACCTTTCTATGTATTTGCAAATATTCCTAATTAAATGTTGCAGAAAAAATAATAAATGTATATATTGATTTTTTCCTTGGCTGCCTTCTACCAGTCACGGATTCTTTCCTGCAGATAATGATTGCTTGTCAGTTTTTCTACCAGTGCTTTTCCAACACGATTATGTACGTCTGTCTGTATATGTCTGTATGTGTGTGTGTATATATGGGTCTATGTGGAATATGTAGGAATCATTTTCTTTTCCACTTTTACATGAGTTATTGGAAGAATATATGTTCTTGAACTTATTTTTTCCCACTTAATGTCTTGATTGTGTTTCCTTGTCTCTCTCTATATATATTATGCATGTATGTCTCCTTTGAATCATTGCAAAATATTCCACAGTGTAGGGATATATATCCAAGTTTATATATGTGTATATATATATATGTATTTCTTGGTGATATATATTTAGATTTTTCAATTTTTCTCTTACAAATTGCTGCAGTGCAATTTGTAAAAGATAAAACCTATTTCTCTAGGGTAGACACTGAGAAATGGAATCACCAGTTTGTAGTATATGTTTATTTGTATATTAATATATTTCCTCCTGTAAAGCTGTACCAGTAGTCCCTCCAGCAGAGATTAAATTACCTGTTTATTTTCAACTTTCTGAGCATTGATTATCACTTTAAATTTTTTTCTTTGCTAATTTGATAGGATGCTGGTATCTGGTTGGGTTAATTTGCAGTGTCTCTGGTGACTGCAACTGAGCATATTTTTATGCTTACACTATTTCCATTTCTTTACAGTCATGTGTTCATCATCTTGCTCTCTTTTGTCTTGTAATTCCTTTATTTTAGAAATTGTACTTGTTTTAAATTAATATTTTCATTTTTATGGGCTTTTCCTAATCATTTATCCCAAAATATATTGCATAATCTGCCATTCCTCACCATTTCAATTGCCAACTGTGTTACATGCAAAACTGCATTTTATATGGATCCTTTCCTAGACAATGTTCTGTTTTGTCAATTTCTACCTCTGTTCTGTGCTATTATAACACTGTGGTATGTAACCTCTATGTGTTTGTAAAATAAAATAAATGTGTGAAGATTGTGTGAGTACCGTCCCTCCAATTTTGGCATCTGTGTAGTATTAGCCTTATAAAAACCATTTAGGTAAAATTGCAGAAAAGGAAAATATGTGTAGAAAAATAATGTATTTCTCGAAAATTGGGAGAATCATCTAAAGGCATTTGGACATGAGAGATAGAGCTGTATTTATTTTTTCTAAGAACTTCTGATTTGAAAATATTAACCAGCTCTTACTTAGACATTACCAGTAGGTCTTACTGGTTTCTCTTCTCACCGTTGTTTTATATGTTTTTCTTGTCTCAGATTTTTTAAAATAAAACTTTAAAAAATGAAAAACATACAATTACATTAAATTTATGGAATTTAGTCCATGAGATTTGTCCTTTTTCTCATGTTAGACATATAATATATAAGAAAATTTTCTCCCCCAACCAAAAAAACAAAAAAATTATGCCTCTAGAGGGCAGCATTCCTCATACAAGTATGAAAAATATAAAAGAATTCCACTGTCCAAGAAGTTTAAGAGACAAAAGATAAATAAGCTTTTACAAGTTTCTTTCTTGTAAGATGTCTCAGAATCTTTAACATACCATTGTGCTTTATGAATCATCAATAGGCCACTATTATGGTACACAGTGTTTCTTCAAACTTAATCACAGAAACCTTTCTTCAAGGGCCATATCTAGTGACTACTACAGAATGCATTTGGAAACAATCTAGAAGACAAATTCTCTAATTGACAAGTTTCAATTCCTTTTTTTTATTCATAGACTTGCTCCTCTGATTTTTAAAATAGGTCTTTAGACATCCCCCTCTATTCACAGATCATGGCTGAGAATGGAATAAGTATTTACACTCATTTATTTTGGGGAAATCAGAAACATGGAGAACTTACGCTTGGCTTGCTCAAAGGACAACAGTGAAAGAAAGAAAAGAAGGCAAAAGAAAAAGCAAGAAAGAAAGAGAGAGTGAGAGAAAGGCTGGTACTATAACTAGTTGAGAGAGCCCTAGCTTTAAAAACCACAAAGCAGTTGAGGTGTGCATAAAAAAACATTTTCATTCTTACCCAAACTCAGAATATTAAATACTTGAACTCCATTAACCTCTTTCCACAGTCCATGTCAGCTGAAATTAAACTTCCTAATTTAAACATCTGTTGTATGCCTGATGAGATATCTATAGATCTCTATAGATGAGATGTTCTTAAATTTTAACTTGTGAGAGAGTGCTTAAACAAAATTACTCCCCTCTTTTGTTGTCATTTGGTCTTTCACTGAAATGATGAAATCAGTTTTAGAATATAGACATGTCCCCACTCCCCAAGTACTTCTGCAGAATACTTGGAGAATAATGGGGGATGAGCCATGACTTCAAATATAATACATGTGTCCAAATGTTTGATTCCTAAATAGCCTTTATCCATAAACAGTGTTTGAATTTTTTTTCTTTTTAATTTCTTTTCTTTCATGCCTCATAGTCATGTCACAAAGACAATGCAAGTACAGGCATACCTTGGAAACACAGCAGGCTCAATTCCAGTCTACTACAATGAAGTCAATGTTGCAACAATGCAAGTCACAGGAGTTTTGGGGTTTCCTAGTACATATAAAGTTATAGTTACAATATACTATAGCCTATTAAGTGCACAATAACATTATGTCTAAAAATTATACATACCTTGATCAAAAAATACTTTATTGTTAAAAAATGCTAATCACCCACTGAGCTGACAGTGAGCTGTAATCTTTCTGCTGATGGAGGATCTTGCCTCCATGTTGGTGGTGGCTGACTGACCAGGGCGGTGTTTGCTGGAAGCTGGCGTGGCTGTGGTAATTTCTAAAAATTAAGCAGTGAAGCTTGCTGCATCAATTGGTTCTTCCTTTTACAAGTGTTTTCCCTCTAATGTGTAATGCTGTTTGATAGCACTCTATCCACAGTAAAACTTCTTTCAAATCTGGACTCAATTCTCTCAAACCCTACTGCCACTTTATCAAGTTTATGTAATATTCTAAATCCTTTTTGGTCATTTCAACAATCTTTATAACATCTTCACCAAGAGTAGATTTCATCTCAAGAATAACTGTCTTTGTTCATCCATAAGGAGCATCTCTTCACTCATTCACATTTTATCCTGAGATTGCAGCTAATTCAGTCACATCTCCATTTTCCAATTCTGATTCTCATTCTCTTGCTATTTCCACCACATCTGTAGTTCATTCCTCCACTGAAGGTTTGAACTCCTCAAAAAGTCATCCAGGAGGATTGGAATCAATGTCTTTCAAACTCCTGTTAATGTTGATACTTTGACCTCTTCCCGCAAGTCACAAATGTTCTTAATGGCATCTAGAATGGGGAACCATTTCCAGAAGGTTTTCACTTTACTTGGCACAGATTTATCAGAGGAAATTCTACCTATGGCAGCTGTAGCCTTGCAAAATATATCTTAAATAATAAGACTTGAGAGTTGTAGTCACTCTATCCATGGGCTGCAGAACATATGTTTTTTTAGCAGGCACATAATATTAATCTCCATCAGAGCTTTTGGGTAATCATTTGCATTGCCAATGAGCAAAAATATTTTGAAAGGAATCTTTTTGTTTTTTTCTGAAGTCTCAACTGTGAGCATAAAATATTCAATAAGCCATGTTGTCAATAGATGTGTTCTCATCTAGGCTTTGTTGTTCCATTCATAGAACACAGGAGAGCAGACTGAACATAATTCTTCAGGGCCTGATGGTTTTCAGAATGCTGGATAAGTACTGGCTTCAACTTAAAGTCACCAGCAATGTTAGACCCGAATGAATGTCCTAGATGGCATCTTCCAATATAAGGCTGTTCCATCAACACTGAAAATCTGTCATTTAGTGTGAACCCCAAAATGAATTCTCTTATTGAGGTCTTGAGGCTGACTTGCTGCACTTTCTCCATCAGCCTTTATTGTTTCTCCTTGTACTTTTTTGTTAAGGAGGTTGTGTCTTTCCTTAAACCTCATCAGCGAACCTCTGCTAGCTTCAGACTTTTCTTCTGCAGCTTTCTCACCTCTCTCAGCCTTCAAAGAATTAAAGAGAATTAGGGTCTTGCTCTAGATTAGGTTTTGGATTAAGGGAATGCTGTGGCTTAGATTTTTTGTCTAGAACAATAAAGCCTTCTCCGTATCAACAATTAGCCTGTTTCACTTTCTTCTTATTTGTGTATTCACTGGAGTAGCACTGTAAATTTCCTTCAAGAAATTTCCTTTGCTCACAATTTGGCTCATTTGCACAAGAGGCCTAGTTTTCAGTCTATCTCAGCTTCAGCATGTCTTCCTCACTGCACTTAATTGTTTCTAGCTTTTGATTTAAAGTGAGAAATATGCAACTCTTACTTTCACTTGAACACTGGGACCACTGTAGGGTTATTAATTACCCTGATTACAATATTGTTCTGTATTAAGGAATAGGGAGGTCTGAAGAGAGGGAGACAGATGGGGGAATGAACAATTGGTGGAGCAGCCAGAACACACAGCATTTACCGATTATGTTTGCCATCTTAAATGGGTGTGGTTTTTGGCACCCCAAAACAATTGCCATAGTAACATCAAGGATTACTGATCACAGATTACCACAACAAGTATAATAATAATGAAAAATTTTGAAATATTGCAAGAATTGCTAAAATGTAACACAAAGACATAAAGTGAGCAGATGCTGTGATAGCGCTGCCACCGGCACAGTGAAGTGAGACTAGAAGAAAACAATGAACCAATTTTAACATGAATAATAATCACAATTATCTCTGGTAAAGCAAAATTTAGAAACTATTACTTATATAAAAATATTTTAAACAAAAAAAGTAGACAGTATTAAGAGACATTTTCAGGAAATACATAGTAAATTTTCATAAGAAGTTTCGTAAGTCAAAAGAGAAGCAACAAACTTATTCACCTGAGATCAGAATTAAATGTCCAACAAACATTTTTAAAAGATTTATAAAGGATCTGGGCTTTTTAATCTAGTGAGCTATAAAATGGTGTGGATTCTTGCAAAAAGAAAGAGAGGGAGGGAGAGAGATATGAAAGAAAGAAAGGAAGGATGAAAGGAAGGAAAGAGGGAAGAAACCACATTTAAGTAGAGAGATGGTAAATAAATTATTTCAATTATAGATATTTTATTAGAAAATTATGAGGAATACTAAAACAGATATTATAGAAAAAGTAGAAGGCCTTCAATTAAGCCACCAAACAACTCTCCATCATATGGAAGACATGTCTAACAGTATCAAAAATAAGTAGATTCAAAATATGAGAAATTACTTTTCTTTTAGCTTTAGATAAGCCATGTGATACAAGAGAAACTACCAAAGTACAACTTTAGACGCATTTTGTTTGAAAGAACTTCCAAACTTAAGAATAAATGTCAATATATACCTTAAAAAAATCAAAATTGTAGCATGGATTATTTTTCATCTTTTACACGGCCAAAGAATTTCAGCTATATATTAAAATATTAGTCTCTGTCTCAATAGACAGCTCCAGCCATGTTAGGTTAAAAAGCAACACTTATTGGATTTTTAAAAAAAGAAACTGATATTCCTCTTATGGCTCTGCTCCACTATATGATATACATAGAGTAGATTTGTGAGGCGGCGAGTATAGTTCAGCGATAGAGTGTGTGCCTAGCATGCACAAGGTCCTGGATTCAATCCCCAGTGCCATCATCAAAAACAAACAAACATACAAATAAACCTAATTACCTCCCCTTCAAAAAATAGAATGAAAAAATGTTTGTGCTCAGCATTCTAAAGCTATGAAACGTAGCATGTATTAAGTTGTTAAAACTGATAAGTATGTACATGAAAATAATAAGAATCCTAGCCAGCTTGCAAAACTATTGGAAAAATAGAAAACAATACATTTAAGAATCTTGTGTATCTTGCTCAGTTGAGTAGAGGAAGAAGTTCACAAAGATTTACTGTATTATTAACACTGATCAAGGAAGTATTTTTTTCAATATTCAATAATCAAAGACAAAAATGGCAGTGCTTATGTTTTTTCACTGGTATCTCAGTACAGGTAAACAAGCATGGCTTGAAGTACCAAAGAAAGAAAAATTGTACCTACGACCTAGTTACACAGGTACAGACATTTATGTTGAAATTGAAAGTTCTCATAATTGTGGGAGCCCATGATGGGTTAACAAATTGTAACAGGTCCCAGCCGCTTATCTCCTTAAAGGAGATGTGCTTAGTAACTGCCTTGAGGTTTTAGCAATGAAGAAGGCCCCTGGCTATAAACGCTGGGCTGCCTGCTGTTAGTCTTCTATCCCCAAAACAGCCTTGGGCTGGAATGGTAAAAAGCTGTAGACTCAGAGGTGAGAAGGCTGGTTAGCCAATGACCGGAAAGATCCCCTGAGGGGGGCAACCTAAGACAGCCACGGCCGCCTGAGTCCAAATTGTTAAACAGCTGATTCTCATACTTTCCGCCCAGATAAGCTGAAAGGCTCAACACAAACATGATTCACCAAAGAGTCTTCTGACCTTGAGCCAAACACCAACTATAAACAAAGCCTTTGTGCTCATTGTGATCCGAACCTATTCTTTCCTAAATTCCTGCATTCCTCCTTTGACTGTACTCAACAAATGTGGGAGATTTGAGAGGCTCCAGGTTCCCAACTCCCTCTCGCTCTCTTGACTTTTCCACAGTCTTGAGTAATTAATTCCGTCTCGGTGGGACTTCTGCTGGCCAGAACCCACAAGTGGTGACGAACCCACAATAATATGAATTGATAATAAAGATTTTACATTTTTCTCTAACATGAACCAATATACAGAATATTTTATTTACAATGCAGAGTGTTGTAAAAATTGGCTGCAAAAATAATCAGAAATAGTTGAACAGTTTGTTGTTTTGACTGAATTTAAAGTTGTTCAATTTATGCAATATCCTTAGGAAATGATGTTAATAACGCTGTTGACACAAGAATTAGTGAATTTGCTTAATTTAAGTAGCACAGATTTGAAACTGTTGAACTTTTGCTTCAAATTCTAAAAAAACATGAACAAGTTTTATCAAATTAGATAAAAATACTAAAAGAAAAAACTTGGGCACTTAATTCAGATATTGAAAAGTATAAGTTTCTTTGGAGCAACTTAGTCATGTGAATCTGCATTTTCAACCATAAATTGTTTGAAGTCTAAACTAAGATCAAGAATTTTGATGCAAGTTTGGTGATCCAATCAGGATGTAAAAGATCTACTAGTGTGAAGGAAAAGCCGGGCTGGTCTAAAAAGATAACTCACAAATCTATGTAGCAGTATACTGATCTGAGTTCTGCTGGACTAACTTGTAAATCTAAGTTAATTAGTGTTGGTTTGCTGTTCATGTTTTTTTTTTTTTTTTGCTAGCCAGCTGGGTTTTCGAAGATACATATCTGGCTTTGGAATGGTGGTTTGCTGCCTCCCGGCCTCCACTTTTGTGATGATAATGCTGCTAAAGCTGTTCCATGCCTATTGGCCAATACCCCAAGCTTGCACTTTACCCTATAAGACCTCATGCACACGTCTTGGAGGTGCTCAGAGCTTCGGAGCAGAAGCCCCTCTGAGCCCGCTGGTGTAATATATCTGAGTGCTCCAACCCTTGGAGTGGTGCTTGTTTCTTGACTGGCTGGTCGTTTCCATAACACTCTGGGAAGAGAGAACTTGAAACTGGTCTTGAGGGCAGAGCTGTGCTCCCCTGGCCTTCCATGCTTCATGTTTTACACAGGGCTTCGGGGAAGTGAAATGGCCCCGGCCAAGTAAGACCTGCTGTGCACCCACCTCAGTCTTGTCTCTGAGGCAGACAGACTGGCTCCCAGCCTCAAGGCCAAGTTTGGGCACCTGAATGGTCCTTTGGAGGCATCCCATCAGTTCTCAGGAAGAAGTCTGGCTGCTTCCACCCCCATGGCCCTCCCTCCCATGGTGCTGGCCTCAGGAAGTTTCCTTATTTGGGGAAGGGGGCAGCCTAGCCCCTACCCCACCCCTCACCTTGCTCTCACCCAGGCTGGTGCTTTCTCTGCCCTTCAGAGTCTGGAAAGCCATCCCTCTTCAGTTATGTCTCTTCTGAGATGGATTTGCTTCCACTCAATTCTAGGCGGGGATGCACCATGGAATGCACTGGGTAAGAGAATCAAAATTTATAGTTTCTTCTGTGAGGTTTTCTGTTAATCTACTGGGGCTGGGCTGTGTGTAGTTTGCTACAGCTATTGGTGTGAGAGGCTAAAGCCTCATGTGTGTCCTTGTTTTCATCTCCCTGCTCTCTTTGGGTTTTCCCTAACACTGCTGAGACATTTACTTCTTTTAGTTTTATTCCTGTTATCACATAGGGGCCCTACTGACATGGAGGTAAGGTGTTGGGGGAGCGGGACAGAGCAGGGCATCTATACTCCTGTGATTAGTTCTCATTGAGCCTGTGCCCTGAGCTGTGACCTCCACAAGTGTGTCTCTTTCCCCCACCCCAATTTGGGTGACACAGAAGGTATTTCCCTTCCCCCACGTAGGTTAGGCTCTGGTAAAATAATTTCTCATAAAAAAAAAAAACACAACCCCCCACAATGGAAGAGAATGTTCTGGGTGTATTTCAATAGAGCTATTTTTTCCTTTCCTGGCAGGAACCATGAGGAGTTTTCCTATGATCTTCACTCTGAGAACAGGATACAGTCCTGGAGGTAAAATGCATGAAAAAGAGCAGGGGTCCCCTCTGACTGGCCCCCTGGAGTTGTCACACTCGGACTTCCCCACGCTGAGCCTCCAGCTGGCCTCAGGGACCTGTTAAATCTGCCTGCTCCCGGGGTTCTTACAAAAGCGGGTTCTGCCCTGGGAGCTGTGACTCTCCAAGCCTGCCCGGCTGCCTCTCTGGGTTGGGAGCAGCTTTCCCCCTCAGTTTTCTTGTGGATCTAAGAAGAGCAGTGTGTTTGCAGCTCCCTCAGCTCTGGTGTTGTTTTCAGGACAGAAGGAGCAACTTCTGAGCTCCACATGAGCTGGACCAGAGGCTGGAAGCCTCCCCTCCTCTGCCTCCATGCAGACAATCAGTGGCTGTGGTTCTAGCCGAGTTTCTGAAGCTGTGGATTTAAACACACACATCCCAGCCCCCACAGGAGCACACAGCCCCATAAATCCCTACAATTTCCACTGGTAACTACGGAGCTGATGGGGACACGGGTTTCGGGGCTGCAGAGGCCTGACTGCATGACTTGCTCCACGGCTTATTTACGTGGTTGTTCTGGGCCTTGTCTGAAGTGGCTCGCTTACCATACCTGGTACATGGGAAATATAAAATAAGTACTAGAACCTCCAGTTTTGCTCCCTCCAGGGCCTTCCAACATAAAAAGAATAAAGTGAACTCAGATGGCCTAGTCACCACAATGAGGTCCGACCAGCCCGGCTCTCCTGAGTGATGGGCACTGACTTGAGCATTAACTCGGAACAGTAGGGGAACCGCCTTCCTCTAACTGGGCCTCTCCCCACACCAGGCACGCCCTCAGCTGAGAAGGGGCCAACTCCCCCATTGAGGTGTGTGCTGGTGGCTTCAGTGTGACCTGGCCTTGCCAGGACATGAACCTGCAGTGAGTGAGGTGGAGGGTCAGGAGGAGGGGAGTCCCTGCTGGGGCAGCAGGGGACCCAGCAGTACCCTGCCCGGCCTGGTGCCTGGGGCTCCCCAACACCTCCCACGACCCCCGGGTCGGCCCTGGTCCAGGCCACTCCATGTACTCTCCCAGTATCTTTTCATTAAGTCCCTGTTTTGCTTTTATCAGCCAGAGGTGGCTTCTGTTGCTTGTTCAGTGAAACAGTGCATCGGGAAACCAGACTATTTCTAAGATCAGTAAAATACCAACCTCGGTCAGCTCGCGGGGCAGACCGTGCAGCACAAAATTCCCACACAGGGCTGTGTGAATGGCTTATGTGAAGGGTCCTCATCATCTGTCTTCAGAGATACAGAAGCTGGTGGTTCAGGTAAAACCTCAGGGAGGGATTGAGGAATCCAAAGCTGGTTGGTTTCAAAGACTAACCGGTCAGACCAGACCCCTGAGCTGTGGTCAGGAGCCTGGCTCAACGTCACGCAGACTCAGCGCCCTAAGTGCCGGGTGGGGCTGGTACTGTTCCCTTTGCAGGCTCTCGTTGGGGAGTCACTGTAGCCCCTAAAATGCAGCAGGGAATCCAGCCCCCTTAGCCCCCATCCTGAGTGTTCCATGAACAAATCCTGGGAGTGTTTAATTTTCATCTTGTTTAGGAGGACGATGGTGGGGCAAGAGGAGACATAAATTCACAGTGACACCAAGTCACAGCCAGTACCTCCTCCTCGGAGAGCTATGTGCTCCCACAGTGGTGGCTGGGGTCTGGGCAGAGCCCCTCTGCTGGTCCCAGAGGGAATCACTCCTCTAGCTGTAACTGATGGGTTGGACAACCAATCCAGAGGGGACAGAGCATCTTTCCTGGGAATTTGGAACTGACACACAGAAATCAAGTTCACTCATCTGGGGATTGGGAGGAGGGTGGAAATCAAATGAAACAGAACAGGAGAGAAAGTTACAAGTGAATGAGACAGAGAGGCAGAGAGACTGAGCTTGTGAAAGCAAATAGTGAGAAGGAAGGAAAACAATCAGGGGACAGAGGAATTCCAGCTCCTGACTGTCTAGTCTGTCCCAGCCCATCAACGACCCTGCGGGATGGTTAACATCATTCCAGTTTTGCAGATTAGGAAACAGGCTGAAAGAGATTGGGGTTGGCTTCGGGTGCACAGTTAATTTAAGTGCCACTGGACCCCTCACTTCCCACTGCCTGAAGGCACCATGATCCT
Source organism: Camelus dromedarius (assembly GCF_036321535.1). Classification (NCBI taxonomy): domain Eukaryota; kingdom Metazoa; phylum Chordata; class Mammalia; order Artiodactyla; family Camelidae; genus Camelus; species Camelus dromedarius. Next base: position 8,394,313 of record NC_087470.1, on the reverse strand, counting down.
CAAAGGGACCCTGCTGTGCTGACAGCCCAGCACCCTGATCAAAGGGCCTCTGCGGGAGTGGGAACCCCTCTGAGTGTGGAGAGTTCCCTGCACCGAGATGCCATGCATCAGCCGGCTCCCGCTCACCCCAGGTTAACGTATCCCCAGCTGTGCAGTCTCCCGACCCGCTTCCCTCCCTGCCAGGTACCCCCGTCCTTACCACCGAGTGTACTGCAGGAATTCAGGCACAGGGATGCCCAAAGCAACACGAGCTCACCGGCTGTACAAACAGCAGACTCCCAGCCCCAACTGGGCTTCAGGAGATAGTAGGCGTCCTCATCTTTCATGTATCTAAGGCAATCTGTTTCTTCAGCTGGAGGCTATAGAGAAAAATAAAAGGTCCAAAACATCGTTCAGTGAGGAATTCCTCCAAGGACCTGACTCCAGAGTGTATAACCAGGTGTGCTGGCCGCTCCTACCCCCGGACTTGAGGTGAAGTGATCAGCACAACCCCCGGTGGCCCAGCTCCTCGGCTTGGCTGCCCAGAGGGGGCTGGGGGAATGGGTAAGGCCAGGGCACTCAGGAAGAGCACAGAGGCCCTGTCCTCACCCCTCCGCACTTGTAAGCCCTTCCCCAAATATCAAGGCATCGGACAGAGAGCAGCCACCACAATAAGGAGATGCTCCCATCTCTTCACTCACTCCTGTCTGTTCACTTACGTGCTGAGCATCCACTGGGTCACAGGACATGACACGCAGTATGGCCGATGGAACAGGCTTGGTCCTCCCCCCTGGACCCTGTTCAATCTGATGGAAGAATGATCACTCATAAACGGTTTCTCAAAAGGATACGTAGGCCGAAGACAAACTGCAAATTGAATCAAATTTTATAATATATATGAAGATTCCCCAGTCTCCCCGCCTAAGTTTAACAGCATAAAGCTAAAAGATCTTGCCTTTGATCACCAAGGAAGTGGTCACCCCCTCTCAGGAGGAAAGGAGAGTTATTCTTTGAGCAGGACACAGAAGTGCTCCATCGGATTGGACCCGGGCCTCTGCATTCATTCAGCAAATCTGTATAAGCTCCTACTATGTATGGGAATCTAGTAACTAGACCCGTTCCCAAGGCTCTTGGGCTTTATTAGTCAACAAAATAGACACGACTCCCTATCACTGGGGGCTCAGAGTTTTAGCAGAGGAAACAGGCAGCATGTTGTAGGTAGCAAGAGCTTGGGGAAAAAAAGAGTGATATGAGCAAACTCAGGTGATGGCGGTGGGGTGGGAGGCAGGCAGGAGGGAATAAGGCAATCCTGGCAGATCTCACGGAGTAATGAATTTGAAGCAGAATAGATCCGGAGGAAGAAGGAAGAGCCGGAGCCAGAGGCCCCCAGAGTGATGGGGAGAGTGTGGGCAGAGGGGCAGAGCACTCCAGGTCCTGGAAGCCTTTGTGACAACTTTGGCTCTTAATGAAATGGTGACCCTTTTAGTGAGTTTTGATGGGATGAGTGATGTAGTCCAATTTATGCTTTGGTTTTGTTTTTTTTGGGGGGGGAGGGAGGGTAATTTATTTATTTTAATGAAGGTGCTGGGGATTGAACCCTGGATCTCATGCATGCTAAGCATGCGCTATACCATTTAGCTACACTCACCTCCTCAATGTATGCTTTTAAAGGCTCCCTCTGACTCTGTATGGATGAGAGATTGCAGAAAAGCAAAGATGGAAGAAAGAGGCTATTTGGTGTCCAGGAAGGGGCTGAAGGTGGCTCTTATGAGGGCAGGGAGCAGGGAGTAGGTGGTTAATGAAGACAGAGTAGCCAGAATTTTCTAATGAGCTGGATTTGCTGTGTGTGTGTGTAAGAGAAAGAGAGAGAAAGAACATGGTTCGAACATCTGGACCTGGACAATGGGAGGGATGTCCTCTCCATCCACAGTGGATGGGACAAGGTGAGGCTGAGCAGGTGGAAAGGGGCTGGAATCAGCTCAGTTCTTCAATGTCATGGTTGAAGGGGTCTATTAAATATTGTCATGTCAAGGGGTCTATTAGATATTGCCACAGAAATGCCTAATAGGTAGAAGAGTCTGTTTTTTTTTTTAACATTTAAAAACTATAATTTACATATATTAATTGTATTATGTGAATGATTTTGGAATTTTACTTCATGCCAAGGTATATGTTATACATAGCCAAATGGAAAATATATCAGAAAAGGGGAGAAGTGAGGGCTTTCACATAAACTGACTGTCCATAACGTGGGTAAAATTTCAATAAAACCAGTCTTCAGTGCAAAAACCTCATCTTGGTGTTACATAAAAATAAATGTAAAAAGACTATGTTGATGTATCATTATTTCATGTTACATAATAGCCCCAAACAAACACAGTTTAACTATGAGGCTTGTAGAAATACTATTTGCTTTATTCACATAAATACAGAAATGCAGAAATATTTTAAGGTAGAATAAGCATCTCAGTGGAAATAATAGAGATTTGAGCATTTTACATGATATATATGGACTGATACAAAATTTGGAAAAGTAACTTACATAGTAGAACATATGTATGAATGTGAAAGCAAGATGAATGAAAGAAAAAGAATATGAGTCTCAGGGAGAGGGGTCCAAATGGAAAGGGCAAATCAGGGAGTTTTGGACAAATCGAGAAATTGATGGCATGTCAGTTTTCAAGGCTGGTTTCTTCCACCTAAGGTATAGCAGAGAGAGAGAGGAGAGACCCAGGACCCAACTCTGGGGTACACCCACAGTAAATGTTTGGAAGAAAGAGGAGACATTGGCAAAGGACCAGCCAGTGGACCAAAAGCAGAAAGCAGACAGAGCGATGGGCTGGGGGCCAAGTAAAGCAGGAACATGGGGGAGGAGTGATGGAAGATCTGGGACAAATGCTGCCGAGGGGCCACGCATGATGAGGACTGAAAACTGACCACTATATTTAGCAACATGGGGTCACTGATGGCCTTGACAGAAAAGTTTCCATAGAGTGAGGGATCAGGGGAAAAGCCAGAGTGGGTGTAAAAAGGGATGGCTCAAGAGAAGATGCAGACAGTGAATTTAAACAACTCCTTAAAGATTTTCTGCAAAGACATGGGGTGGCAATTAGTGGGGGTGAATTAGGGTCAAGGAGTGCTGTTTGTTTATTTTAAGAGGATGGACGTTTATATACTGATAGGAGCCAACAAGCAGAAGAACAAAATATATGAGGTAGTGAGAGAGAGGATAGTTTTGGGAGTGATAGCCTAGAGGAGATAGGAGGAACAGGGCCCCGGGGACTTTTGGAGAAACTGGCTTTCAATGTCACCTGTAATAAGAGGTGGGGTAGTGAGAGTGAGGTCACAGACATCTGAAAGCTAGCAGATGTGCTGGGAGTTGCTGGTGAAAGTTCTCTTCTGTTGGCTTCAGTTTGCTTGGTTAAAGTAAAAAAGTAAACTCACCAGCTGAGGAACGAGGAGGAAGAAAGAGTTACTGGAGTCATGAGCAGAAGATACGAAAGAGCCTTCAGGGAGAATGGGACAGTGAAAAGAGCAGGGGGAGATGGGGTGAGTGTGCTCCCAGAAAGTCACATTTTATCTTTGAGGTCCACAAATGTGTGATGTGTGATTGCCCTTCCTGCTGTCTACGAAATAAAAATTAAGTATGGCTCAGGGAAAATGCTACTTCATTCTAACAGGATGCCTGTTAGAATGGTTACTCAGGAATGGTCATCTTAAACTGAAAACATTACAAAAAATGTTGAAAAGATGAACTTGTGTACCTAAAGACCCACTGTTTTCTATAAATTTGGTTACTATTTATTTCCCATAGCAATAAAACATAACCGATACTGCCTAGGATGGAGGTACATCGATGCTTAAAAGGAAATGAGATCTGTATCCTTTTCCTAAACTCCATGGCTTCCTTAATATCCAGTTCCCCTTGGAATTTAGGGATGTCCGGTATAAGAATTGAGAAACAGTGTGAGAAAATCCCAGCTCAGATTTACACAGCAAAACCTCAGCTCAGAAGTATACAGCCATCAAAAAATTTTAGAAGCAAAACCCCGTAACTACTCTTAAAGACATTTGCAAACCTGGGCCTGCCCAGATGTTTCCATACTGGAAAGGTACTCCAGTCACTTGCCCGGTATGGGAACCAGAGACTGGCCAGCCATTTCCGTAAAAGCCAGAGAGTAAATATTTTCAGTTTGGCAGATCATTTTGTTATAACCATGCAGGTCTGCAATAAGAAAGCTAAGAGCACTGGGAGACAGGAAGCAAATGGGCATGCCCACACCCTCCCTTCCACTCAGGGCAGCTTCTCTGTGGTGGGGAGCTTTGCCACAATCACTTGTTTCTTTGTTTCCATTGGTTTCTTTGTTTCCACCTTACTGCTCAAGCTCAGAAATTCAGGTGGGCCTGGTCCTTCAGCATCCATGCAGAGAGAAGGCTGAGCGGGGGTGGGGACCCCACTTGACAGAGAAGAGATTGCCTGTCACCGTGACATGAGACAATCACACCTTCTGGGGTGAAAGGGAACAAAGACAAGGGAGGGACACAGCAGTGGGACCCCCAGGTCTCCTTCCAGGCTTGCTCTCCCTCCACGGCCACCCTGGGGGCCTGAGGGGTGTTGGGCCTCAGCTACAGTGATTAGGCTGAGGGGACTCAGGATAAAGGACCCTCCAACTCCTCACCGGGTTCCAAACGCAGCCCCTCTAAGACCACCCTCTGAGCTTCTGGAACTCAGCTGGAAGAATACAAGATCAGGCCAGACCCAGAGCCCAAGCCATACAGGACAGGGGTCACGTGGGTTGTAACCCTGTGCTCAGTGGGCAGGGACTCCTTGCAAATCTGCAGAAATCCCAGTTCTGCCTCATTCCTGGGAGAAACCCCAGATCTCCTCCTGCTCTGTCTGTTCTTCTCTTGAGGCTATTGTCCTGGAGGGATGCAGAGTCCTTGAACCTGGCCCTCCAAACGTACATAAGCAGCCTGTTCAATAAAACAAATTATGCAGTTTTTCACCTTTGCCAGTTTTTTGATTCCAGAAAGGCTACGGGACTCATTCTCACTATCTCCTGTGCCCCCACCACTTGGTGGCCCTCTGCTCATGGAAACACGATTTCCCACAACTGCACCCTGCCTCCCAGCTGGTCAGAGGGGAGTGTCCCACAAAGACACAGGTGTTTGTGAGGATCCTGTCTCCCAGCAGAAAGCCTACTCCTGGAGCCACGGATGGGGATCTGGCCTCCTGAGCCACTCAGCTCTAATTCAAAGCCTAAACTGGGGACTGAATGACTTTCTGAGTCACCTGGGATGGAGGGGCCTGATTTTTCTTTCCAGGAATGGATGTAGCGCAGGATGTTGGAGGGAGAGTTAGCACTTGCTCAGATGTGACTGGTCAGGCCAGTTGACACCCTGTGAACTAGCCTTAAACATTGGAAAGAAGAATTTCCTGGGAAAGACGGAAGTTGCTTTCAGTAATACGTCTATAGATTTCTTGTTTTTTTTTCCTTAAGGACTCATAAAACTTCTCCCAGGTCATTCCTGGTAAGGACCATTATCCAGGGATCAATCAAGAAATGAAGGAGAAGATGGGTGAGGATATGGGGAGAGAAGAGGGGAGATCAGAGCCCAAGGATAGGAGAAGCCCCTCCCTGGGGCCACAAACTGGGCAGTGGCTGCTGGCATCCAGCTCTCCTGTTCTCAGACCCATTTCATCCGGAGGGTGTTTCCAAAAGAAACAATGGTGGAAGGGCCGTGTAGGACACCTAGACCTCCCAGAATGGACAGCGGGAGCAGAGTCACCATACTGGCTCTGGGCTCTGGAGCCGGACCTGCAATGGAGACCACAGGTCTTGTGAGAAGCGACTCCCAGTGTGTTCAGAGCTGTTTATGGCTCTGTCCCAGCTGGAGGGTGCAATCCGCAACCTCCAGAAAAAGAGGCCAGGCCCCCCAACTGCCAGGTGGTGTTGCCTTTGTTGGGGAACAGTGATCTTTGGTTGTGAGATGTTTTGCGGCTCTCTCTAAAAACAGTTTGACTTAAATTTGTATCCCAGTCACCAGTTCCAGGGCAACAGAAAAAGCATACCCTACATCCCTTTGCACTCAAATCTTCCCCAAAGAGCAAGTATTTGCCCATGAAAATGCCAGCTGCTCTTCTAAGGCCCCCTAAATACCCAGCAGTGTGGGTGGTGCACTCTTGATCAGGGACAGGAGGAGAGGGACCAGCCGTCCTCTGGCAGGCTTGGCCCGGTGTGGCAGCTGCGCTGTGGGTGCATGGTGGGGAGGGCCATGCAGGGAATCCTGTTAGAGGGCCCTCTATGCATGCCTGAATCATCGTCTGAGGTTTCATGTAAAGGATTCAGGCGTCCTAACTGGTCAGATACAGCCCCTCACCCTCGGGCTGGAGCCACCGGGAGCTCAGTACCTCTAACAGAGATGTGCCTGGTGTGGGGAAAGGTCATGGGACACTCTGGGGGCAGGGGCAGTGGTGATGGGGAAGGCAGGGAGTGCAGTGAAGGGTGCGGGGAGCAGAGCCCCTTGCTCTGGAGTGAGGGTTCTTGGGGAGACCACAGAGCAAGGCACACACCATCCCCACCCTATACCCCAAACTCTTAGCCCCGCCAACATAGGGGCCACTCTGCGCCCTCTCACCATGGCTCTCTGTGAGACCGCACCCAACCCGGCATCTGGCACCCCTGCCCTACCTCCCCTCTTGGGACAGACCCTGTCTTCTTGGAAACTGCCCAGCAGCGTGAATTCAAGGCCAGCAGCGGGCCTGGTGGATCTGCACTTCAGGTGCACTAAACTGGCCAGCCGTGAGTGCCTGGGCTCAGTCCTCTATCTTGCCCACCCACAGCCCGGGTCCACATCCAGTGCAAGCGGAGGCCACGGAGCCCAGGCTGAGCCCCACACACGGACGGGTGAGGGTGCCCCCACCCCGCTGACACGACCACTGTTGGCAGCAATGCCCCAGCCTTCAGCCGGTGCCGCCTGCAAGTGAGAACTTCCGCGCGGCCCCACCCATCACAGTCTCGCTCAGCTGCCCCATAAGCCTCCCACCGGCCTCTGTCCTGGCCGCGCCCCGGCTCCCATTGGCTCCGCAAGTTCTGCCCTCGCACATCTAGCCTCGGGAGGACGCACGACGCAAGAGCTAAGGGAGGGCCCCGCGGAGTTGCCATGGCTACAGGCGCCGCGCTCCGCGAGGGCCGGCATGTGCTTCTGGGGCGGGGAGCGGGCTCTGGAAGTGTGTAACTGCCAGGGACCATGGCGGTGCTTGCTGCTGGGGATGGCGGCTTGCTTGGCCGGGAGACTAGTTCTGGCCTCGTCAGTCGGCGGCCGACATCCTGTCTGGGGCGGCATCCCACAGATGGTAAATGTATGGCTGTGCTGTCGCCGGGCGGGTGGACATGAACCACGGTGGGATCGGGGTTGTGGTGGTGGCCGGGGAGGGGCTGTGGTGCCGGGGAGCGGGTTGGTGTGGGGGGGACAGGGCTGGGGCACAGCCTCAGGCTTTCCTCCCCCTCAGGCCCTGGGTCTGGGGCCGCGAGTCTGGATCACACTGGGTGGCCATGGCCTCCCGAACCCCCCGGGAAGGGCAGGCGGAGGACCCCTCTTAGATGAAGAGGGGCCTTACCCAGGTTTTGAAGAGCCCCAGAATCAGATGTTGGAATGGGGTGGTTTATCAGCCTTGTTTATCTGCAGGGAAATTTGAGTTCCATCCAGATGTTGATTCCTTCATTAAAACTCAGGAATAAGTCACAAGGGTCAGTGCTGATTAGCAGTTATCTAGGGCTTGACTCAAAATAGACTGTGCGGGGTGTAGGGTTGGTAGATGGGACCCTCCCTCTCGAAGTTAGCAGTCTTCTAGGACTAGAGGCCCCAGATGAGGATTACATCCTCATCTGCAGTAATGGAGGTTGTGGGAAACACACAGAGAAGGGAGGGATGTGGTGGCTGTAACTCATTACAGAAGCTAGGACCCTTGCCTGGCTCTTGTGTAGAAGAGTTTCGCCTAGGGTAGGGCAGCAGTTATCAAAGTGTGTCCGAGGCCCCTGAGGTGCAAGACTATTTTCGTAGAAACGCCGGGATGTCAAATGCCTTTTGCACACTCTTGCTCTTCTGAGTTCCTGTGGGGTTTTCCAGGGAAAACCTGGCCTGTGACATCACAAAACAGGAATGCAGAGGCAGATAGGAGAATTCAGCTCTCAACAGTCCAAAAGAGATTTGCAGAAATTAAAATCACTGCTATTCTTCCCACTAATGATTTTTGTTTTGAAAAATAGACTTATTTTTTGTTTAGGAGTATTAATCGTAACATGTAGTAGGTTGTTAATATTTTTAAGTGAATTCATACACTTTTTTAAGTTCTTATTTAACTTCTAACACACGATCTATTGATAGATTTAGCTCACATAAATAGCAGCCTCTTGGAGTTCTCAGTAATTGTTAAGAGTGTATAGGGTTCTGTAGACCAAGAAGTTTGAAAGCCCCTGGAGAACGGGTGCTCAGGTGCTAGTCAGGTGCTTAGCAGTATTAGACGGATGCCAAGATGTCTTCCGCAGCTGCTCCTGGACTCGAAGTAATTGGCCACATGGAGATGAGTGGGCAGTGCCTCCACTTTAAAAACCAGAAGCTGCTGAACGTGTCTGGAGTCTAGGTCATGTGCTGTGCAGGGATTCCTGTTCTATCTGTTATATCTAAGCCGGGATTCCTGTGCAGAGGCTTGGCCCTGAAGACCCACTCTCCTTTGCTCCCTGCCAGGTACCTTCTGTGTGATGTCAACCCTCCAGAGGGCTTTAGCCACCATAGGAACGTCTGCATCCACATTGCCTTCCTTCTGAAAACCCTGCTGAAGATGGAGGAGTCAGTACTGGTGCTCCCCCCTTGGGGCCACCTCTACCAATGGAGGAGCCCCAACATCAACCAGGTCCAGATTCTCTGGTCCGAATTCTTTGATCTCCCAAGTCTCAACAGAAACATCCCTGACATTGAGTATGAGTAGTTCATTGCAGGTGAGGTGGTGGTCATTTAACTGGAGACAGGTGGTCATTGTTCTGGTTCCGATCTGAACATCGGGCCATCTTGCTTTGGGCTTGTTGGTCTGCTTAGGGGCCCTGCTCATGTTTCCCACACTGCAGGTGAATTTGCTGTTCCCGTAGTTTTTCTCAGGATATCGATTTGAAGTGTATGAGCTCTATGTCCCCTCCCCTCTGAAAATCCTGGCCTCCTGGTGAAATGGAGCGTGACAAAGAGGCCACTGCCACAGAGGCCTTGTCCCAGCAGGACTCGCTCCCTGGGCAGCCAGGGCCATTCTTTCCTGTAGGAAAACATGATGTGTGTGTAGCATGGGCCACATGCTGCAGAAGACATGTAACTGCCCATCAAGTATAATTTGGTCCTGCTCAAGATTCCCATTTTAATTTTTATAAGAGGGAAGAGTTGAAGATTTTCTTTGAATAAAGGTATTTAGAACTTATCATTCTTTTTTATTTTTTAATTGAAATGTGGTTGATTTACAATGTTTTGTGAGTTTCAGATATACAGCTGTTTTGTTAGTTTCAGGTATACAGCATAGTGATTCAGTTGTACATATACATAGTCTATTCTTTTTCAGGTTCTTTTCCATTATAGGTTTCAAGATACTGAATATTGTTCCCTGTGTTCTACAGTGAATCCTTGTTGTTTGTCTGTTTTACATATAGTAATTTGTATCTGTTAATCCCAAACTCCTGTTTGTTTTCTAAGTCTGTGAGTCTGTTTTTGTTTGATAAATAATTTCATTTGTATCATTTTTTAAAATTCCACATATAAGTGATATCATATGATACTTGTCTTTGTCTGACTTATTTCACTTATTGTGATAATCTCCAGGTCCATCCATGTTGCTGTAAGTGGCATTATTTCCTTCTTTGTTACGACTGAGAAATATTCTGTTATATCTAAATACCACATCTTTATCCAGTCATCTGTCAGTGGATGTTTATGTTGCTTCTATGTCTTGGCCATTGCAAACAGTGCTGCTGTGAACATTGTGGTGCAGGTATCTTTTGGAATTAAGGTTCCCTCTGGATATATGACCAGGAGTGGGATTGCTGGATCAAGTGATAAGTCTTTTTTTTTTTTTTTTTTTTTTTTTGTCTTTTGAGGAATCTCCATACTGTTTTCCACAGTGGCTGCACCAAACTACATTCCCATCAACAATGTAGGAGGGTTCCCTTTTCTCCACAGCCTCTCCAGCATTTATGGTTTGTGGATTTTTGAATACTGGCCATTCTGACTGGTGTTAGATGATAACTTACTCTAGTTTTGCTTTGCATTTCTCTCATAATTGAGCAACATTGAGCATTTTTTTAATATGCCTACTGACAATTTGTGTGTCTTCATTGGAGAATTGCTTGTTTAGTTGTTCTGCCCATTTTTGGATTTGGTTGTTTATTTTTTTCTTATTAAGTTGTATGAACTATTTATATAGTCTAGAAATTAAGCCATGGTCAGTCTCATCTTTTGCGAATATTTCCTCCCATTCCATAAGTTGTCTTTTTGTTTTGTTTATGGTTTCTTTTGCTGTGCAAAAGCTTATACGTTTAATTAGGTCTCATTTGTTTATTTTGGCTTTCAATTCTGTCGCTAGGGTAGATTACCCTAGGAAAACATTGCTGTGATATATGTCAAATAATGTTTTGTCTATGTTTTCTTGTAAGAAGTTTATAGTGTCCTGTCTAATGTTTAAGTCTTTAAGCCATTTTGAGTTTGTTTCTTTTGGGTTTTTTTTTTTTTGTGTGTGACTCTATTGTACACTTTTGATTTCTGGTTACCTTATTTTTCAACTCTATCAACCCATTACTATATCTATTTCCTTTAGACTGATAATCACGTAGGCTCCAACACATCCTAAGAATAGTTTAGAAAAAAAAGAAAGAAAAAAATTTATATTTTCTTGCTCCCCTCTACCATTCCCACCTTTTTTTATTTTGATGTCCTTTTTCTTTTTCACTTCTTCATGTTTATTCTCTTGTAACTCGTTATTGCATTTCCAGCTATGGTTTTCCTGTTTCTATAGCATCCTACTTCCTTTCTGTTTAGAATAGAACCTTTTAATGTCTCTGTTAGGTTCAATATTGCTGAGTTATCTCCCCTCCCACCCCCACGCCTCTGAATCCTCAGTTCAGGAAAGACAAACCATTTTAGCCTTCATCAGTTCTGGGAAACCGATCTTCAGATTGGGAAAAAAATTGAAAGATAATATTCTGTGTGTTGCTTTCTACCCTTGCCCATAGATGAGAAACTTCTGAAGGTGGAGGAAAAAAGTTGGAGGTGGGGAACACAAAGTCTTTTCTCCTTTTGCTCCTGAAGAAATGATTGATTTTGTAATTAATGATGATGCCCTTTATATTGGTGAGATCGAGATTCCACAGCTTCAGCACCTGTGAATAACCAGCTGGGAGAAAGCTCTCCAGGGCCCCTGTAGTGGGAAAGGCAGCCCCTCTGAGCACCTGTTCTGTATTCTTCCTGCCTCCACACGGGTTCCCGAGGCACCGTGCAGGACGATGCAGTTACCCGAGGTGGAGGACGGGAGACCCCTGCTGGGTGGCGAGCCACAGGAGCCCTCACTTGAAGGACAAATTGAAGAGTAGTGGGGCGGGCGTAGGAATAGAGGATGGTTGAGACCCAGGATGGTGTCTTGGAGTCCAGCAGGCGAGGCTGGCGGGGCAGATGGGGCCATGGGGCATGGGCAGTCCTTGAAGGATCTGAAGCAAAGATAGGAACCAAGAGACTGGATTCGTGTGGGAGTACAGCGCCCCCTGGAGGCCGCGGGGCAGTGCAGTGAGCCCAGAGGGAGCGGGCACTTCCCCAAAGCTGGGTTGACAGGTCACAACAAACTCACTGGGGACCAAGAGGCACTGAGTTATTTTTAACTTTTTGTCCCTCTTCCTGGAAAAGAAACTGCTGCCTGTTAAATAGCCTGTGTCGTTAGTGAGAATTAAAGACATGAAGCAAGATTGCCTCAAAAGTCATCCATTGTTTAGTTGTTAATAAGGGTCAAATGCAGACTTGAATAGATGAAATGAAACATTCATCAGAGGATTTTAAAATCCTTTAAAATAAAAATTCTTGCTGCCTTTGTTCTTCATTTCAGGGTTTACTTGGTGATAATAATAGTAACCAAAGTATTAGCAAACCCTTACAGAACTCTGTCCTGCTGTTCCAGGAACGCTGTGTTCATGACAATCCAATGAGTTGGCACCACTGTGAGTTCCACTTTAAAGGTAAGGACATTCACTAATCACACGGCTAATAAATGGCAGAGCTGGGACTTGAACCCAAGCTGTCTGGCCGAAGAGTCCCCTCTCAGCCCCTTCACTGCAGCTCATCACTTGGCATGCCCAACACAGGCCAGCATTTAAGAGCAGTGTGTCCTTGGCCAAGTTTGCTTCACCGCTTGGTCTCTATTTCCTCATCTGTAGAATGGGGGTGTGGGCAGTGAACTCTGTGAGCTCAGTTGTCATTTCCTCCAGCTCTGATATTCTACTGCTTTGGGTTAATTTAGTAAGTATCCAAGCCCCTTTATGGCCCACTCATGGGCTGGCGCTTTGCTAGGCCCTGGGTTATGGAGCAAACTAAGATCAGCCTGCTTCTCCAAGGAGCCTGTGTCCCTCCATGGGAAACAGCTGCGAGGCCCAGGCTCCATCGCTGGCAGTTGGGGTCTGGGCAGGAAAGTCTGATAGGGGATGATGGAGGCAGAGCTCCTCCGGGAACAGTGGTGGCCACACAGCTCTCAGGAGTGGGAGCCTCTGTCCAGACTTCTGAGAGGGGAGTCCTCATGAGGCCAGTAGCCCCCCAACCTAAGCCCTCAGGACAAAGATCCAGCCATCCCGCCAGTGTCACCGTGGAGCCAGTCCATCCTCATCACTGTGCCTATGTGCTCTTTGTCCTGGGGCCACTCTTCCCCCTACACCCAGAAGACTCTTCTCCCTCTCTTCTCTGAGTGTCCCGTCATTTCCCCCTTGGTCCCTGATTCCTGGGCAACCATCTCTGGAGTTGACGCTTTGCCCCCTCACAACCCCCGTTTGATCAGGAACCTGGGTTGACCTCCTTGTGCTCACTTTCCACCTTCAGATCATTGATCCTCCTCTCGGGAGCACCTGGAAAACCCAGATCCTTTCCTAGCAGTGCCTGCCACCCTGGCCTCCCTGCTCATCTGCCTCAGTCAGGAGCACCTGGACCACCACCTCTGTATTGCCTCGCCTCCTACCATCAAGACGTCAAAGCTGATTCTCCCTCCACCACCCAGTATGGTCATTTTAGGGTCTTCTTCTCCATCAGCCTGAGCCAGCCACCCCCCATTCACCCTACCCATGGGCTCATACCCAGGCGTGACTCCACCCCAGGTCCATGATCTCTCCTTTAAGTGCCCACCTCTAGCCGTCCAGCTACTTCACCACTGGCCTCCCTGGCCCTCCTTCACCCTCACTGGGGCGTCATGCACTGACTTCTCTGCTTTCCTGCCTGTCCACGTTCCTCTTACTTCCACTTCCCCACCTTCTAGCTCTGCATCCACAGTCAGCACTCTCCTTAAGACAGACAAAACCCCCTTGAGCTTTGATCTTTTCAGTTCCTCACCAGGACGACTTCCATCTCCGTTCACCCAGCTCTACTTGTTCTGAGCCTGCAGGCAGCAGGCTCTCCCAGCACAGATTTCTAAGACTACAAATCAATGCCCACCATGTTGCCACTGCCAGGTAATCCTCCAGGGTTTCTCTAGTGAGCACATTTCACCACTTATCACTCAGTGGTGTCAACATTCTCTGCTCTCTGCACACCTCTAACCTTCCCTCTCTCTCTTCCCTGACTCCCAGGAGATAGCCTTGCCTCCTGCTTCAGAGGGAATGGCATGTTACTGGAAAGGAACTCGCTCACCTGCAGCAAATCTGCTCACCTCACCTTTTCTCTGTCCTTCACCCACCTGGACTCTAGCTGTAGTTGTTCATAATTTAGTGAGTTTAGTTGACATATATATACACAGTTAAAAGCATAGCACACTATAGGCTACCTTCTAGGGCTTACTTTATTCATTTAACATTGAGTGTATGATTCATCCACTTCGCTGCATGTACCTGCAGCTCATTTGTTTTAACTGATCTTAAATATTGTGTGTGTGAAAGTAACACAAGACAAGGGTAAGCCAGGATTCAGGATGCTGGTTACTTCCTGTGAGAAGAGGCCAAGAACAGGATAGGGAAAGAGGAGACAGTATGTCACTGTCAATAGTCCTGTTCTGATGCTGGGTGATACGTTCACAACTGTTTCTTATAATATTAATTTTAATACATAAATACCTCTGACAGGCACCTAAGGTGAGAATGTGTCATGAACCAAGACATACAATGGGTAATATTACATCGTTATTGTTATGTAATCTTGTTATAAAATATATTAATCATAATCTTACATTATGTGTTATGTGTTATATATTATATAGATGCATGAATTATATATTATGTATATAAACACCTACATATATATTATATACTATCTGCTAATAAATAAACAGAACATAATATGCTAGTATATCTACTATTATGTATTATATAATAAATAATAACATACTCTATCCTGTTATATGACATGGAACATAATCTTTAATAAAATAAGAAATCTGTCACTATATATAATGGTAATTAAAAAAATTAAATAAAAACGCCCGTAGCTTTTAACGCCAACACCGCTCCAGCTGTCACTGTCTTTTCTCTTCCCTTTCATGGTCGAGGTCCTCACAGTGCTATCCGTTCCCCCTTTCATCTCCTTGTCCTGAACCTTCCTCCTCCTCCCTTCCCATGCTGCCTTCTGCCCCGTGTTCCCTCTAGTCACCAGCGGCCTCTGGGGCACTGATTTCAGGGGATGGTCTCAGGCCCCAGCTCACCTGCCTGTCCGCCGCCTCTGCCCCCGCTGGTGGGGGCGGGGCGGGGGGCAGAGTGCACCCCTTGTCCTGGAAGAGAACACAGCACAGACTGTGACCAGCAGCAGGTGTGGCCGGGAACTGCAGGACTGGGGGGAGAGCCAGACTGTCTGCATCCAGACCGGGGGCACTTGGAGTGTGAAGAAGCCCCGTCCTCACTGACCCTGAAGTGAGGAGAACACCCTCAGGTGAGTTAAAGTGCTTATGACCCAGGTCTGTTGGCTGGAAAGGACAAACGGGCCCCTAAGGGGAGGGTAGTTGTTGTTCCAGGCCCCACCAAGGCCCTAAGGGCTGGCGGGGAACCAGGCTGGACGCTCCACTGGACCCAGTGCCCCCTCCGGGGTGGGGCCTTCTGGAACAAGCAAAAAGTCCTCGGTCTGTGAGGTGAATGGGGCAGTGAGGGAGCATCCCTGCAGCAAGTCAATTGACGTCAGGGCCTGTGGGATCCATTTTTATGGCCACATCGAGCCTCAGCAGAAGCCACAGCAGGAGTGGATTCCTGTCTCTCCATCTCTCATTCTCGTGTCTGATTGCCAGGATACAGAACCGATCCCCTGGGGTGCTAGGACAGTTATAGGCAGAGGCTGCTTGGGGAGGCCTCAAGAGGGCGGTACTGGCCTTCCTGCCAACACGATTACACGAAGATCAAACAATCCATCGATGGGAAGAAAATAAGAACCATGGTCACATCTGGACCCCAAGCTTAGACGTGGTGCATGGGTGACATTTATCGACAATCCAGCGAGGTTCTGTCCAGAGCTAGAGGCCAGGGCAGCAAGCCGGGAGTGGCACTAAGGAGCATCATGGAGCAGAGGCTGGACTGGGGGCCTGCAGGCTCCTCCCAGGAGGAGCCTCAGTGTTTGGGAGGTGGCTCACATGCCTCCTTTGTGTCACCAGCAAGTGATGCCACCTGCGGAAAATCAGCTGTAATCCTGAGCCGGGTCAGCCCTGGGTGATGTGATAAAGGCTCCTACAAGAAGGGGCACCAGATGGACAGTGAACCAACCAACAGGCTGATGAGTTTCCCGCCTGTGTTTATCCTGTTTTCATAGCCAAGAATGAGGAGAGAGTTGCATGGCTCACCATGAATATTTTAACAACTTGAGAGGGTTCCATGTCTCACTGCAATTCAGTGTCACCTGGAGGAATTCAGGCGGTGTTTAGACCCAGAGGAGGCTAACGGCCTCTCAGTTCCTCATCAACCTGGCAAACCCACCAGCCCTCTATGGCCAGAAATTGGCAAGTGTCCTCCCTTGTTATAACAAAACCCTTCCCACTCACACCTGTGGTGAGCTTTTGTTTTTTTAATTAGTGGGAATGAAGATACCTTACAGTCTCCTCAGGCCCTTCCTTAGGGATTCTGCTCTTAGTCCCCGGCAAGGGGGCCCACTGCCCTGGGTCCTGCACTACAGAGGGTCCCCCTGGCCCTGACACTTCCTCTGGCCACGCCCTCCATGGGGTGGAGTCAGCAGGGCCAAGGGGACACGGTCATTGGCTCCATCCCGTGCTCTGGAAACCCAGGACCCCGAATGCCTTGCCTCTGCAGCCCCTGACCCATTTCTAGGTCATGCACCGGCTCTCCCCAGATTTCAGATTCCCAGGACTCATAGAGAGGCCAAAGGGCAGCTGTTTGCATGGAGGGTATAGGCCGAGCACAGACGTGAATTCTGAGTGTCCCCCTTTGCACATCCAAGGCCCTTTGTGACAAGGGATGCACCCAGCATTTGGAAGAAAAGGGTCAGGCTAGTGATCAGAGACTGGGAATCAGCTCTCCCCACACACTCACTTTCTTTGCAGGACTCTCCTGAGTCTAGGAATTCTAAATTTGAACCTGGCCTTCCCCCTTATAATGAATGTATATTTGTAAAGGCAGGACTTTAGAACTTACTGCACTTAAAATGTTTAGATATATAGGATGTGAGCTCCCAGGTATGCTCTGGCCCTGCACTTCCAAAGGTCCAGAGCAGTTATTTTGGCTCTGCTGAGACTGTAAGTGGCAAAGACCGTCTCCAGCGACGAAGGGCTCCTGCTTCACGCTCCGAATTCAGGAACTTCTGAGCGGATAAAACAATGGACACTGAGACCCTCAATTGTAAATTGACTTAGAATAACGCCAAAGTTGTGTATGATGTGCGTGTGTGCACGAGCGCACCTGGGGAATTGTGTGGTACATGACTGTGAGTGTGTGTGTGTGTGCGCGCTCACGCCTGGGGATGTATGTGGTTGTGTGTATGTTATGTGTGTGTTTGAGCCTGAGGACGTGTGTGGTTGTTTGTATGGTATGCGTGTGTGTGGTACATGAGTCCATGTGTGTGTGCGCTCGCGCCTGGGGATGTATGTGGTTGTGTGTATGTTATGTGTGTGTTTGAGCCTGAGGACGTGTGTGGTTGTTTCTATGGTATGTGTGTGTGTGGTACATGAGTCCATGTGTGTGTGTGCGTGGGGATGTATGTGAAGCAGAGCCATTGTGTCTGCACATGTGTTTGTGTGTACGTGCATGCATTAGTTTTAACAGTAGAAGCTGTCCTTTAGAATTCTGAAGTAGTAAAAATTGTTTGATGTCCTTCGCTGTATAATTCAAAATTAAAATAATCTTCAATCACCAGAAATTTATTCCCCACCAGATTCTGATTTTTTTTTCCATATTGATTATGTGTTCATTTTACTGATGAGGAAACTGTAGCTTAGAGATGTTAACTGACTCAACCAAGGGCATGGAGCTCACGAGCCCAGGGCCAGGACGCAGTCCAAGCTACGCTGCTCCAGAGGCCTGGAGCCCTGCTCACGATCACGCGTGGCCTCTTGGCGGGGGAACAGATTCTGATGGGCTGTGGCCAGCGTGCAGACTGCTCAAGCCGGGGACTCGGGAAGCCGGGCAGGGAGTACCAGACAGCAGACATGAGTGAAGGGCTGCTCAGAAATCAGATAGTTTCCTAGGTCTTGGATGAGTAAGGAGATTTACTACTCATCCTTTATCCCTTTGCTGGTGGCTAAAAGGGACCAAGGCCCACAAGAGCACTTCTGGGAGCTGCCTGCCAAAACCTGGAAAAGGACTGCGCAGGACTCGCTCTGCAGTAGGAGCAGAGGAAGGAAATGTCGCCTCCTAGTGGACATCCTTGATGATGGCAGTAGGAGGCCTAGCAGCCTTATTATGGAGGTGTCACGACAGGGTCCTAGTGGAGGATATTTTTCACTGGTTTAAAAATCATTGCTTCATATATTGTACCAATTTTTGGTTTATTTTAGGATGGTAAATATTGTCTCTGTTACTCCATATTAGCTGGATTGATTACTTTTTTATTGTTAATTTTCTCTTCAATGATTTGGAAGCTATATTGCCTTTTAATGAAAATTCTCTCTAAATTTTTATAAATCATCTCTAATTTCATAACTTTATATGTAATTGGACCAGTATTTCTATAACAGTCTCAAAAATGAAATAATCTATTAGATCCTGTTCCTCAATAATGATAAATTTAGCATATTTTACCTCTCTGCTGTTCCAGATTGTGTGTGTGTGTGTGTGTGTGTTTGTCCTCCAGTTACTATTTCTTAGACAGTTGCTTTCAGTTTGTTACATTAACAATGAAAATATAGATATAAACTTCTTGGATTTCATTGCTCACTACCACTATTTAATCCCATGTCTTTCCCACTTTTGAGTTATTTACTTATAGGGATTTTCAAATCAACTGGACACATGATTAGCTAAGTTTTTTTGAGCAGTGGACTTGGAACACTTACATGTCTATATGCAGCTTTATGTTCTCCTCCTCAACAACTCTCAGAGTGTTATTGATGGCCCAAGCCATGTTTTAAAATATGGCATTGTTTTTCATCAACAAAAAAATGTTTTCTTGTTTTAAAGTGCTGGCTTTTTATGACTGGCTAGTCTTGTCTGGTGAATAAAGATTTCCTTAACCTTCCTCCTTCTTTTCGCCATAACTCGGATTCAATGACATGCATGTGTTTACCATTTCTCAGTTGGGCTTCCGCTTTGACTTCCACTTTAAACCATCACCCCACTCTTTTTATCTATGCTTATTCCTGAATAAGTGAGCTCTCTGTCGGATTAAAGATGGTTCGCGTCAGAGATGTGTGGCTCCCTGTCCAAAGGTCCAAAGGAAGAGAAAAGGAAAGATTCCTGTTTCTGGTGGTTACATTTTGTCAGCTTAGAGATCTAGTTATCCGTGTGGCTGCAGTGGAATGTGCAATATCTTGGCTCAGAGTTTCCTTTTTCTGGCTTACTAGGGGAGCCGCATTAGCTGGGGTCCCGGCGCTGTGGCCATTGTCAGGATCCCGGGGCTGAGGCAGGCCCTCTCCCCCCTTGTTATTTTGATCTTGCAAACTGGGTCCCAGCTATGTGAACCCTGCACCTGGCGGCCAGGATCGACCCCCAAGTGACGTGTCCCCAGTTCCTCGGCGTCCCTCACTGCTATCAACTAGCTCCAGTCAGGGTACAAGCTGGCTTCCACTGCGGTCCTTCCTCCTTCCTCTCCAGGCAGGCCCTCCTTTCCCACTAGTTGGCCCTAAACCTTCTCTCCTGCTCTACATACACTGAAGGAGTTCTTCAGCGTTTATAGCAGGTAGATGGCGCTCTTCTATATTTGGAACCCTTCAGTGCTTGCAGTGGAAATTTAGGTGGAAAGGAAGAGCTTGGGGGTTCTCCATATCTAGGGGCTCCCTATCCAGCAGATTCAACTAACTGTGGATTGAAAATGTTACGGAAAAAAAAGAAAGTTTCAAAAAGCAACACTTGAATTTGCCATACACTGGCAACTACTTACATAGCATTCATGTTGTATTAGATACCATGAATAATCTAGAGATGATTTAAAGTACACAGGAGGACACAGCAAAAGAGAATATGACAACGAATGTACGTGAATATTCATGTATAAGTGAAAAACTGTGCTCTACTCAGGAATTTGATGCAACATTGTAAAATGACTATAACTCCATAAAACAAAAGTTTGTGTATATATATATAGAAAATGTACATGGGAGGGTGCACATAAGTTCCATGCAAGTCCTATGCCATTTTATACAAGAGGTGTCAGCATCCATGGATGTTGACGTCTGGGGGGAGTCCTGGAACCAGTGCCCCATGGTTACCAAGGGATGACTGGAAGTCCAGGCTCCTTATCCCAGCCTATCAGGTCCCCACATGGTCTGAATGCTGCCTGTACCACACTCTCCCTGTCACTCTCCTCCAGCCCTGCCAGACTGCCCTCTGATTCTTCAACAGGCCACACTCACTGCACTTCATGTCTGGCCCCTAGAAATACACGTTACTTTCTGAGCATGGCTCTGCTTTAATAAAACGGGCTGCATTGTCACTAGAGAAGACAGTGTGGAGGTTGCTTTAAAAACTGAAAATGGACTTAACTCATGATACAGCCTTCCCACTCCCAGGCATATGTCAAGAGAAAACTCTAATTCAAAAAGTCACATGCACCTCAATGCTCACAGCAGCACTATTTATAATAGCCAGGACATGGCAACAACCCAAGTGTCCATCGACAGCTGACTGGATAAAGAAGTAGTAGTATATTTATACAAAGGAATACTACTCAGCTATTAAAAAGAACAAAATAATGCCATTTGCAGCAACATGGATGGACGTAAAGATAGTCATTCTAAGTGAAGTAAGCCAGAAAAAGTGAAAAATGCCATATAATATCACTTATATGTGGAATCTAAAAAAAGACATAAATGAACTTAACTACAAAAGAGAAACAGACCCACAGACATAGAGAAACAAACTTACGGTTACCAGGGAGAGAAGGGGATGGGAAGGGATAAATACGGGAATTCAAAAAGTGTCCCTCTTGGGGAGTGATGGGAATGATAGATATCTTGAATGTGGTGATGGTTTTCTGGGTGGAGACATCTATCAAATTCATCAAATAGTACATGTGAAATATGTGTAATTTACTGTAAAGGAATCATACCACAATAAATGTGCCTGTAAAAAAAAAAAAGAAAAGAAAAGATTGGTGGCATTGTGTCCTACGTTTTATGTGTCTTCAGTGAGTGGGTCTTCAAGTTTCTGGTCTGCCATATTTTCTGAACCAGAAGTGCCCTCCTTCCCTTCTCTTTGATAAACTGTCAGTGGGTGGCATTTATTCCTGTGGCTTCAACTGCTCTCTGTCCACTGATTAACTGTCAAATGTTTTCCAGCATGGACATCTAATTTCAGTCCCAGAAATATACTTGTAATTGACAAGTAGACATTCCCACTTGATTAGCCCATAAAAATCTCAAGCTCTGTATGTTTGAATTTACACTTGCTCAGAAATAGGTTTACTTCTTCAAACAATGGCATCACTATCCCATCTGTTTTCTGTGCCATACATCTGGGAGTTTTCCTTTACTTTTCCACTCCCTCACCCCCGTCAGTATTACAATTCTATTCCTTAATGTCCCCCAGCTAAGTCCCTGCCCCTCGCTCCCCACTGCATTAACTCACACCCCTTGCTAGTCTCCCCAGTGCTGTTCTTTAGAGTGAAAAATCCACTTTGCTCACTTTTAATGACTAATCTGTGTCACTTTCCTCCTTAAAACCCCAAAGAATTCCCCGCTGCGTATGTGGGGAAGTCCACACTCCCTGATTTAAAGTTACACCTTCTCATCACCTAGTTGCTGCTTTTTTTCAGCCTCAGCTTCCATTAGTTCCCCACAGCCTTTAACCTCACTGACCTTCCTTCCCTAAGTGCAAAGTGCTCTTAGACACGACCAGACCTCTGCACTAGACAAGCAAGCTGCCAAGAATCCCGTCCCCACCACGCACTCTCCTGGTCTAGAGATTTTCTGGAATCCTTCAGATGTCAGTGCAGAAAGCATTTCCTCTCTGACACCTTCCCTACCTTCTAGAACCCTTCCCCAGGCAGTGCAATAGCCCCTCTGAACATACAGTATACATGATGCCAAGTGACTCTTACCACATTGTTTTGAAAACCTATTTAAATTTGTCTCTTCCACGACACACTGTGATCTCCTTGAGGGATAGGGGGCTGTGTGGTATTTGTCTAGACAGCTAATGTCTGGCGCAGACCCTGGGCCATCGGAAACAGTCTGCTGACTCATCAAGGATTGTTGTCTTTGCGATGCAAGAAAGACTACATGATTTCTGATCTTACACCATCCGGCAAGGGTCAAGATAATTTCACATAGAATTACACAGGCAAAATATGTGTATTCCTTTCCTCTTTGTGAGCCTGAGATCATAGGCATCTTGGAACGAAGGTGTCACTCTAAGCTGTGTGTCCCCAAGGCTGTCACATCCAACTTCAACATATTTTTTAGAAGTTGTAGGGATACGCGTACATCACCCCATCTTAGAGCAAACGGCGCTTCAGCCTGACCCAGTTTAATGTTCATATAAATATCATAAGTCTTCCAAACTGAAGCCTGAGGAAACATTTCTCTTCTCTCCTTCCAGTCTGTCTGCCATCTGCACCCCACATCCCCACTGCTCACCTGTGTCAGACCACCTTACATCTAGAAACATTTTCAGTGGGACAGTTGGATGAGAACTAATTACAGCAGTCATGAAAATGGTCCCATGAACGTAGGCTCTGCACAACAAGGATGCTTTGACCGGAGGCCTCAGCCGTGGCCTGCAGGATCTGTTCACGTGTTCTGCCTGGCTTCCCTGAAGACGTTCTGCAGACAATCAAGCCTGCAGTTAAAGTCATAGAAGGCCCAAAAAATCCAGAAAAATAGAGTGAGATTCATCTCCTTGGGAATATTTTTGAAAACCATCCACTAATAGGAAAAAGTTTTAAGATGTGCATTTCAGAGCAGATTATGTCCAACTGCAGGTGGGTCAGTTTTGTCATTGCTGCTCGCTAGTTGGCTTTCTGCTGATTCTAACATGCCTCTGTTTAGAGAAGTGGCCTTAGTCGGCCCTCAGAGCAGAAAGGTGAGCTGGGCCTGGTGACAGCCAAGCTCCTCTGCTGTGTAGTAACCCGCTGAGAAGGAAGGGATGGCCCAGGGCTTCCTCTGACTCTCTCCCTCAGTTATAAACTCTATGAAGGGAAAATGGAACAAAAAATCTTAATTCAATATGGTATTGTCAAAGTATAAAAATAATTGTCTTTGGAGGGGATGGTATAGTTCAAGGGGTAGAGTACATGCAGAGTTAAATTCGCAGTACCTCAATGTAAAAAAAAAATAAGAAAAAATCTTTAAAAAAAGAAAAAGAACAAAGAAGAAAAGAGATCTCAAACAACCCAAGTTTAAAAAGAAAAAAAAAAAAGTCTTTTAATAATAGTAATCAGCTCGGTCTTTTGCTAGATTAGGAGTTTGGGATTAACAGATACAAACTACTATGTATGAAATAAATAACCATCTCCCAGGTCCTTAATAACCTAGTTCAACCTGAATCCTTTCTCTTTTTTCCCCTAAGCAACCTGTGGAAGCCACTGAAATTCTCATTTTATGAAAGAATTCATTTAAAGGCAGTTTGAAAGTTACTGGTTAAAACAGTTATTTGTGCTTCCATGAATATAGGTATAGTAAGAAAAATAGACAATAAACAAGTAAGCAAATAAATATATGATGTACTGCCAGGTACTAATTGCCACAAAGAAAGATAAAGCATATTAGGAGAGAAAATGATTGAATAGGAAATATGTGCGTGCCATTTTAAATAATGTGGTCAGATAAGTCCTCTCTGAGGGTAAAATAATTTGAACAATGTCCTGAATGAAGCAAAAGAATAAGCCACGTAGGTAACAGACAAGAAAAACCTCCCAGGCCAGGAGAAGTGTAAGTACAAGACTTGGAGTTACAAACACAGCTGTCCTGGTGGGGATCATCTGGGCAGTGAAGATGGGCTGGAGCAGAACGGTGAGAACTGAGGCTTCAGAGACGGGTGAGGAACCAGATCACACAGGGCCTTGGTAGGGACTCTGGATATCCTTCTGAATACAATGGAAGATCACGAGAGTATTTTGCAAAGCGGAAAAACTTGATCTGATTCATACTTTAATAAGACCATTGTGGGTAACATATAGGGAATAAACAATGGAAGCAGGGCAAGGTAAGCTGATGGGAAGCCAATGGGAAGAGTGCTGCTGACCTGGAGAGAGATACCGAGGTTGGGCTGGGATGATGGCGGGAGACAGGCTGAAAGAGGGACACGATTTGACAGTAACGGTCACAGGCATTAATGCTCAAGTTGCACACAGACACAGAGTGGTTCAGGGTGATGGGTATGTGATATTTGGGGCTGA
Source organism: Camelus dromedarius (assembly GCF_036321535.1). Taxonomy (NCBI): domain Eukaryota; kingdom Metazoa; phylum Chordata; class Mammalia; order Artiodactyla; family Camelidae; genus Camelus; species Camelus dromedarius. The sequence goes on along the minus strand of NC_087470.1, from coordinate 8,370,148 downwards.
GTCACAGTTTTTGTGCAGAGACCTGACAGGAGAATAAAGTGGGGACGTTAACGTTGGGAAGAAGAGTTGGTGGGTGTTGAATTCCCCCTAGAGCCGCATCTCTGTTTCTCTGTAGATGAAGTCAGCAGAGCAGGGATGGGTGTTCCTATTTCTGCAGAGAATTGCGTGTCTTCCTCATCGACAATTTCGAGAGGCCGACGTGCCCATCCAATTGCAACATCTTCAATCTGCTTCTTTCTATCCAGGAGGAGATTTCAAAATAAGATGCCAATCAGAAATCCCCGTGTCCAGAGTTAGAGCTGTGTGCCTTTGGGATGATCTCAGAGATGCCTCCACAGAGGCTCTGTGCTCTCTCTCCCTCAGAGCACACAGTTCCCTTCAGTCCAGTGGGTCTCAGCAGAGAAGATTTCACAAATAGACCCTCTCAGGCCCTGGGGACCAACTTCCCACTTGGCCGAGCTCTGAAAATGAGCACGAGTTCCGGGCAAAGGGCCTTCTCCAGGACGCCATCTGGCAGATTACATGAGGAAAGTGTCCAAAGAGTGGAAGGGTTGATGGTATAAATGGATTTTAATTTTTGCTCTGAATCTGATTCTGTCCTTCTGTTTTGTTAAGGAAGTTTTCTTAGGTCAGACATGATTCTTATTTCTTCTATTTGATCATCCAAGAGGTTTAGATAGGGTTTTTGTGTTAGGGTAAGAATCTTTAAAAAAAAAAAACAACCTTGCAAATAGCGTCTTGTTAGGCATTTGGGCAAGACAACCAGTAAATTCTCCCAGCAGTATTGAACCCCCTTGTTCCTCCACGGGGTTTCCAAAGGTATACATGTTCCAAATCTGACCCAAAACCAACGAGTCTTTTCTTTTTTTAAGAACTTCACCATGGACAAAAGATGTCACTAAAGAAGGTGAGAAAAGAGCAGGTCCCCATCATTCAGAATCCCTCCCAAAGGGCCCACAGAAGTAAAGAGGAGACGAACGAGAGAAAAGGTTTATTTATACACATGCAGGAGCCAACCAGAAAAGTAACTACCATGTTAAATGGTGAAAGTTAAAGGCTTTTTATCAACCTAACTTAATAGGGCAAAGGGAGAGGAGAGAATTGGCTTCCATGACAGGTTTTATTCTACATCTGTTGAATCTCAGGTATCTTCAGCTTAAAGTGCTTTTGTATTAACCGTGGGTTCCATCTGACTTTCCTTTCCTCGAACTTTGTTCTTTTTCAAAATTCACTCATGTATTCTGAGCCCCTGGATTTTCCACGTGAATTTTAGATTGATTGTCAGTTCCTGCAAAACAGAAACTGGGATTTGGGTAGGCATTCTTTGAATCCTTAGATCTATTTGTGGACTATTGTCATCTTAGTAGAATGAAGCCTTCTGCTCCATGAATATGGGATTATTTTCTGTGAATGTAGGTCTTAATTTCTCTCAACAGAATCTCTCATCTATTGTAGTCTTCAGTGCCCAAGTTTGATACTTCTTCCTCACCTCTATTGGACGCTGATTCAGAAAAGACACGACCTCCTGGAGAACCTCTGCTGCCACGGAGCTGACATGGAACTGAGTCCTGAGAAGGATTTAAATTCTTTTAAAAACAGGATTAGTGTACTTTAATTACTCCATAGATGAGTAATGAATGGGTCACATTAACATAGGATTTTAATCCTTTTAGAATTAGTAGAGTAATACAGACACATTACAAAAAATTGAAATATTGCCTAAAAGAGAAGAGATTTGTAATTCCCACCCACAGAGGTGACTGTCATGAATGATTTGTTGCTTATGTCTCAGTCTCTGTGTCTCTCAGTATGTCTCTTTCGATCTCTGCCTCTCACACACTCACAATCAGATCAATTTACATCTATATTGATTTCACACATATGTGGTAGTGCAGATGGGACCCTGGATGCAGACAGTGGGTCTGCATACTTCCATCCTGAGGCCTCCCTTGACATTGGATTGAGACCAGGCACCCACTTTTCCAACTGCACAGCATTCATTCATTCACATCAACCAGAACGAATGGACCCCATCCCCTCTCCATCAACATTAGTGTTGCCTTAATTCCGACTGTTTCAACCAGTGCTGTGATGAACACCCTTGAAAAGGCATCTTTGAATAGGTGTGTAAGGATTTTAGTGGGATGAACTGTAAGGATCAGAAGTTCTGGGGAAGAGATGCATCTGTGGCCCTTTGATGCGTCCTGCACCCTGTTCTCCTGAAGAGGAGCGTCCCTTCACTCTTCCCTCCAGGGGATCTGCTGGAGACTCTGCCTGCTTACATTGTCGCCAGGGCTGGTTGTCACCTGACTAAAGACCCGCCAGTGTGATGGTGACCGGTGCTGTCTCTGCAGTGTTTCCGTCTGCCTGAGTTCTTACCTGAGAGGTCAAGCCTCTCTAACACACACTGGCCACCTGCATTGCCTCTAATTGGAACTGCCCATTTCTGTTCTATTTCTGTTTAGAACACTGGGTTTTGAAAGGTTTTTGGACTACAGGGGTGGGAAACCCTTCGCCAACCTTGGGTTATGAAGAATGCTTTTTCCAGGATGTGGTTTGTCTTTCCAGCTGTTTTTCTGGGCTTTTGCAAATTTTTTTTATTTGTTTGGTTTTGTTTTTGCCACAGGAAGAGCTAAGCATCTCCCTTATGTCTTCTGGCTGTGGTGTCTCAGGGGGAACAGCAGTGTCTACCCTGAGATTATGCACAGAGTTACTAAAAGGGCTTCAATTTGTACATCACATCTTTAATCCCCCTGGATATCCCCTTTAAATAATAAAAATGCTGTTTCAAGTGAAAACAAAAAAAAATCACCAGCCCCAGCTTAAAACATGTGGGCAGGGACAAAAAAAAAACACACCTTTTTTAAATTTTCATTGACAGGGAACACCCAGGAGAGGTAAAGACACGCAGAGAGAAAGAGGACTTGGGGTTGTCAGGGGCTGGGTGAGGAGGGAGGGGAGTGCACGCTCTGGATCCATGGTTTCACTTTGAGGAAAGAAATAGTGGTAGTGATGGTCGCACAACATTGTGAATGCCCCTAATGCTCCTGAATTGCACAATTTAAAAGAGGAAATGTCTATATTTTATTACATGAAACTCTAAAAAGAAAAATAAAGGATGCCATAAATGATGAGAAACAAACAAAGAAAACTAAAGAAAACCAAACAAAAACATCTCCAGCGGAAGGGAAGTCAAGTTTGGGAGGGGGAGGGGACTGGCGGTGGGATTTTGGAGAACATTTTGGAGAAGAAGGTGTGGGTGGGTGCAGAGGGGGCTCTGCCCCAGGGGGTGGTGATGCCTGAACTGTTTCTCCATTGCCCAGCAGTCCAGCTGCAGATGCAGGTTCAGGAGGAGCTGCAGGAGATGCAGGAGGGAGCTCGGGGTCTACTGCTGGATCCAGATCATCCTTTTTTGGTCTCTGACATCTTCCTCTGCCCCTGCCTCCTGTGTAACTATTGGATGTGGAGAGACTTTTAAGTCTTGTGGAAGTGCTCATGCTGTGATAGAGGAAAAATTGACCCACCTGCCTCCATTTCCATGTGCCTCTTCAAGGACAGAAAACTTCCCAGAGCTTTCCAGACAGCTCCCACCCAGAAAGTGCCCACAGGATGTGTTCTGTGACTGAATTTTTCCAGACAGGTGGTCTGAGGCCATTCTTTGCTCTGGTCCCAACAGTAGCCTCTGGGGACACCTCCCTGTGTGGCCCAGCCCTTGCCCCTCCCTCACCTACACACATGCAACACCCCTTCCTTTCTGACCTTCGGGCTCTGCTTCGGCGGCCCCTGGTCCTCCACCTGACTTGCAGCGAGGTGGGCATGGTGCTCCAGGTCAGAGCCGGGTGTGCTGAGCTACCCGTCAGCCCCGGGCAGGTCCCTGGGGAGAGCCCTGGGTGATGTCTGGGTCGGAGGCCTGCCCCACTGATTTCTGGGCCATGGTGGTGGGTACCCCTCCATATCCAGACCCACCTGGAGCCTGCGCTGGCCCTCAGAATAGTGGCACACCAGCCCTTCACTTGGGGAGGGGGCGTTGGTGTTCTTATTCATCAGATTCTGTTCAATATGTGGTATCTGGCTCTGCAATGACAGTGACCAGCAGCTGACTCGGCCTGGAAGTCTCAGAGCCCTGCCCGGCCAGGAACACTCCTGATTCTGTCCACTCGACCCTCTGCTGCCAGGTCAGACTGGGACCTTGTTCAGCTCAGACACCCAGGAGGGAAAAGACATACCCAGAGAGCATGGGCTCCACCTCGGGCAGCAGGACCATTCCCCGGCTCTCCACATCCCAGCCAGCCAGCTTTGACCTGGTCTGGGGATGTGACCGGCCCCCTAGGCCTCTGACCTGCTCTTGCTTGAGGCAGAAACCCATCCCCAACATGACTGCTCCACCTCCACCAGCCAGGAAAGGGCCATGGTTCTACCTGGGTGGGATCTGAGTGGTGGCCCGGCCTGGGCGGGCCTGCCCTGGGCCTCCCTGTTTTACCTTTGGGTGTCTCTCGCCAAAAGGCCAGAGGAGCCTTGAGTGAGACCTGACCCAGCGCCGGTAGCGTTGGTACAGCCCCTCGCTGCGGGCTTTCCGGGAGCTGCGGCCTCGGGATAATGGGATGCAGCAGAACATGCCTCTGTCTCCAACCAGGTGAGCTGAGTAGGGACTTCTCTACAGAGTGGGTGCCTGGTGACTTCGGTTCCAAGTTCTATTGGGCTCTATTGCCAGGGAAGTGAGGTCACTTACTGGGGTCCACTTATCCAAGCTTCCTCCTGACACAAAGCTCCCCAAGGGCCTTTCTGGGCTGCCGATCTCTCATTTCTCACTTCTTGCCATGTTCACACACAGTGATACCAACTCAGCCTCCCCCATAGCCCTGGGGAGGCCTGGATGCAGCCAGTGCCGCAGCTCTGAGGACACCTAGGGTCAGACCTGGCTCCCCCCACTCAGCAGTGCTGTCACCCTGGACAAGCCACGTGCCTCTCAGGGTCTCCCCAAACCCCCATCAGCACTGTGGGGATCATTCAGGCCCCTGCTTCCTAGAGAAACCATCCTGTCTCTAGACCTAGAAACACCTACTGCATCTGTCACCCCCACGGGCTGGCATCACAGGGAGCTCGTGCACAGACTCAGCAAAGGAAGGACCCCACAAAGGGCTGGCGGAGTGCAGAGAACATGCCACACAGGCCGGGGTCTGCCCTGGGGTCTGGAGAAAGTCACTTTCCTTGCTACATGCTTCCCAGCTCCCAGTCGTGAGACTGAAATTAAATACAACTCTGACATCATCTGCTCTGGCATACAGCCACCTAGGTCATTCTGTCATGTTGACATACAGGTCCAGTGTCTCATCTCGGCTTCTGTGGTGGGCTGCCCCACAATGGTTTCCTATTTTTTGCCTTCTGTTCCCACGCCATTGTGTGATCCCCACACCCTCCCCTGGAAGGTGGATGGACTTTGGGACCAGGTTCTGACATGTAGACTTGTGAAAATGTGCGTGAGTTCCACTCATTACCAGCTCCAGTGTTCCTTCTCTCTGTCTCTGCCTCTCAGTGCCTCTCTCTCTGTCTTGTCTCTCTCTCTGTTTCTCTGTCTCCCCCTGCATTTCTGTGTTTCAGTCTGTCTCTTTTCCTGTATGTATGTGTATATATATTTATGTGCATATGTGTGTATTTATGTATGTATTTTTCTGGCCCACGGCAGGTCACTTCTGAAAATCCTTTGATGACATATTGATTATTTTGAATTCATGTTACTGAAGAAAAATTATCTTTGAAAATTGTGCAAGAACTTTGGTGGGTTCTCCTCTAAGGACCAGCACTGCTGGGGAAGGGATGCACCTTTGGCGCCTTGATGTATCCTGCACCTTGTTCTGCCGGAGAGGACGTCCATTTGCTTTTCCCTCCAGGGGACCTCCTGGGGCCTCTGCCTGCTCACGTTGTCACCAGGGTTGATTGTCACCGGGCTAAAATCCTACCAGTATGATGGTGGCCAAAGCTGTCTCTGCAGTCTGTCCGTCTGCCTGTGTCCTCACCTGAGAGGTCGAACATCTCTAGCAGACACTGGCCACCTGCACTGCCTCTCGTTGGAAATGCCTGTGTGTGTTTTGTTTCTTTTCAGAACACTGGGCTTCAAGAGGTTTTTGGACCACAGGGATGTGAAGCTTTTCTCCGACCTTGGGTCATGAGGAAAGGTTTTTCCAGGTTGTGGTTTGCCTTTCAATCTGTCTTTCTTGGCCTTTGTTTTCTGTTTTTGTATGCTTTTATTTTGCCACAAGAAGAGCTAAGCATCTCCCTTCTGGCTCTGGTTTCACAGTTAGAACAGCAGTGCCTACCCCGAGATTATGCCAGTTACTAAAAGGGATTCATTTGGTACGTCTCATCTTTAATCCAGCTGGTTTTCCTCTCCAAATACAAAAATGCTAATTCACGTGAAAACAAACAAACAAAAATTCACCCTTCCCTACTTAAGATATGTGGGCAGACAAAAAAATATTTAAAAAGCCACCTTTTATATGATTTCATTGATAGGGAACCTCCAGATAGGTAAAGACATAGACAGAGAAAGGGGATTAGGGCTTGTCAAGGGCTGGGGGAGGTAGGATGTGGGGTTCGCTTTGTATACAAGCTTTCAATTTGAGGAAGGAAATAGTCTGAAACCAGTGGTGTTGGTCTCACAGCATTGTGAATGCACTTCATGCTCCTGAAAACTGCACAATTTAAAATGGGAAAAGGCTAAACTTTATTCTTATAAACTTAAAACAAAAATAGAATATAGTATAATAAAAAAGAAAAAAATCTGACTCCATAGATGATCTGTTCTTTTGGCTTTAACCCTGTGCCCTCTTTTCTAGGCTTAATCTTACTAGCTCTGCACATTTTGTAAAACAATGTTGCCTTTAGCCGGAAATATACAGGAGAGCTTATTTTCAAGGCTCTGATCTTTAATGATATAAATACTTTGCACTTATATAAAGACAACAAGTTGCAGAAAATAAAATAACTTTTGTTTTGTTAGAGGATTTACAGAGGCACTATGACCTGGTCTACGTAGACAGCTGCAGACCAAGATAATGGCAGACTTGGAGAACCATCTTTCCCAAGTCAGACTTCAGGCTCCTTTTCTACTAAAAAGGGGAGGGGCTGTGGTTGGTTGTTGCAAACTTGTTGGTGTAGGATTTCTTTGTTCTTGGAATCCTTTGCAGCTGTCCACGTGGGTCAGATCATGGTGTTCCTGTAAAACCTGCAACAAAAAAAAATTTTCTATTCTGCAAATTGTTATCTTTATAGGAATGCAAAAGTGTTAATATCCTTAAAGTTCAGAGCCCTGAGAATAGGCTCTCCTCTTTATTTTAGGCTAAAGGTAACATTGTTTTACAAAAGAAGCAGAGCTAGCTAGACTAAGCCTAGAGAACATGGCAGAGGGTTAAAGGAAAATGAACAGATCCAATATGGAGTCAGATTTGTTCTTCTCTATTACAGTGACTTTTGGTGAGAGCTAACATGATGATTCCTGGGTGGGTCCTCCACTGTCCCAGGCTGGAGTTCAGGCAGGATCACTGCCAGATTCCCCATGACTTTGGACCTGATCTCCCGCAGAGAAAGTGACAATTATTGGATTAAAATTACCTGTCAAAATCCCTTCAATTGCCTGTAAACTATACCACAGCAGGGGATGTCTCATTGGCCAGTCAACTGCCAGTCTCCCCTGATGCAAGGGACCAGCGTCGAGAGGGGCCCCAAGGTGGCCTGGCCAATGCACCTGCCTACATTGCTCTCCAGCCTTGGCTTCCTAACTTTGATGCTTTAAAAGCTCCCGTCCCTCTTCCCTCTGGCCTGGTGTGAATGAACAAGATCCCTGCACCCACCTGGGCTGAGGCCAGGCCACACACACAGCCCCATGCACACAGCCCACCATCTGTTGTCTACCCCTGGGCTCAAGTGCACCCTCTGAACTCCCCCACCCCAAAGGTCCGCGTGCCCAGTGCCTCTGCCCTAGGGGTCCAGATCACCATCAGGACCATCAACCACCCAAGGCCCACAGGCCAGTGGCTGGCAGCCAGGGATCACCCTGATCCATCGGGTCAGATGAGACACAGGGTGCGGGGATCAGGGTGCCAGGGCGGGAATTGGAATCGCTTTCAGCCCAGCCTGCCTCGCCCTGTAGCCTCAGACATTAACTATGAAAGTGCACACTAGGCTGGATCCCCCACTGGTGGCAGTAGTCATCATTACTGGAGCCCGGATTTCCCCACCCCAACCACAGGGTGAGGGGTGAGGGATTCAGCTCAGGGTAGGGTTGCAGTCAGAGTGAAAGGGATCCCATGGTGAGGGAGTATAGGTTGAGGAGCGTGGGGCCCGCTCAGAGTGGAACTGACCTGGCTGAGAGGTGAGGGGGATTGTTTCAGGATGTTGGGGGTCCTGTGGTTAGGCATGAGGGTGTAGGGGCCTTAGGTTAGGACCTAGCAGGACGGAGTGTCAGGGCACGGACCTCAATGTGAGGAGAAGAAGCCCTGTCTTCAAGGTCTTGTGGGAGACTAGGCCTGGCCAGTGGTGGGAGGGTAGTAATAGGGAGGGGAAGGTGAGCAGGGGAAGTGGGGCTGGCGGGGTGTGGCCTGGCCCAGGACAGTCGTGGTTCTAGTTCAGTGCCAGGACCCAGTCAGTGGCGGGGTGAAGGCTCTGGGGATGGAGACCCGGCGGGAAGAGCAGGAGGGGCCCCACCTGGCCCCTCCCGGCCCCAGTGGCCAGGTCCGGTAAAGCAGGAGACCCACCCGGGCGGTTTGCGCTGCAGGCGGGAGGAGGAGGGGCGCACACGCGCCGACGGACAGACGCGCAGACGCCAGAAGCCGCCCAGAACACTTGGAAGCTGGCGGGAGCCGGGTGCTCCTGGACCAGCTCCTGGAAGAGGAACACGGCCTGGGGTCTGGGCCGCTGCTTGCCCGCGGCTCGGCTGCCGCTGCCGGGCAGTTAAGGGGGCGCTGGTGGGGGCGCACTGCTCGGGGAGCCGGTGGGTGAGGCGTGCGCTGTGCAGCTGAGGAGGCGCCCAGGGAGGGGTGCGGAGGTGAGGACCCGGCCGTGCGTCCCGTTAGGACTCTTAGGCGGGACCCAGCCTCCGCTGTGGTTTGTGGTAACCCCGCTATTAGTAGTTCCTGAACCCCGCGTTTTTGCCGCCGCTTATACCCGGGTTTAGGAGAGCAGGTACAGCCCCGGGAGGTGGGAGGGCGCCGGACGGCTCCGGAGCATCTCTGACTGGTCCTCAGACCATGGCCTGCTCCTGGGAGGCGGGTGCGGTGCGGTCGCGGGGCCTCGGATGGAATGGAGGCTTCCCCATGAGAGCCCCGGGATTTGCTCCCATCTTTCCCACGGCCTGACCTTGGGGGCGGCCTGTAAAACCCCAGGTTTGTGGGACTCATATTACAGGTCAGTCTGCTCCTGGGAGGTGGGCTCGGTGCGATCAGTGTGCTGGGATGGCTGCAGAAGCAGTGGGAAATGGTCGCAACCCCCGCGCTCCAACAGGGCAGCCCCAATTCCGCCATCGCAGCCGCCGCCTTTCCCTGACAGCACAGCACCTGCCTTCCAGGAGCAGGCTGACCTGTAACCTGAGTTCCACAAAACTGGGGCAGCAGAGGCCAAGCTCAGGCCATGCGCTGGGGAGTTTGAAGCAAATCCACGGGCTCCCAATGGCAGACCGCAAACCTCGCCAATACCTTCGACCACACCGTGCCCTCCTACCAGAAGAAGGCTGACCTGCGGACCGTGCCTGGAGTAGCTGAGGACTAGCCCTGGACAGGCCGTGGGGGAGATGGGGGCAAGTCGACCAGCTTGCCAGGTCGCTGCCCATCTCCCTGCCACTGCCTCAGATTCGTGGATCACTTGTTTTCAAGTCAGTGGGTTCCTGAGAGACAGGCGCGGTGCAGTCAGGTGGCGGGGGCTGTGGGTAGGGGTGCTGCCCAAAGGGGAGTAGGTGGACTTGCTCCCATCTCCCCCAGGGCCAGACCTGGGGACGGCCTCTGCTGCCCCAGGTTTGCAGGACACATGTCATGTCAGCCTGTCCCTGGGAGGAGGGCTCAGTGTACTCGAGGCAGCCTCAGTGGCTGACAAGGATTTTAGAAGTGGGCTCTAGCCCAGCATAACTAAATCCTTTCTTCTCTTGCTTCCTCAGTTGGTGGCTGTATCGGCTTTTCCATTATAGGTTATTGCTGGATAATGAACATAGGTTTCTGTGCTATACAGAAGAAACTTTATTTAAAATCTATTTTTCTATATAGTGGCTAACATTTGTAAATCTCAAACTCCCAAATTTATCCCTTCCCATCGCCTTTCCCTGGTAACCTTAAGATTGTTTTCTAAGTCTGCAAGTCTGTTTCTGTTTTGTAGATGAGTTCAGTGTCTTTTTCTTTCTTTTTTTAGATTGCACATATGAGTGGTAGCACTTGGTATTTTTCTGTTTCTGGCTGCTTTCACTTAGAATGACGATCTCTAGCTCCATCCATGTTGCTGCAGATGGTTTTATTTTGTCCTATTCATGGTACAGTAGTATTCCACTGTATAAATATGCCACAACTTCTTTATCCAGTCATCTGTTGCTACATTTAGCTTGCGTCCATGTCTCGGCTATTGTATACAGTGGTGCTATGAATACTGGGGTTCAGGTATCTTTTCACATTGGAGTTCTTTCCAATTATATAACCAGATGTGATATTGCTGGGTCATAGGGTAAGTCTACTTTTAGTTTTTTGAGGGATTTCCATGCTTTCCATAATGACTACACCAAATTGGATTCCCACCAGCAGTGTAAGAGGGTTCCCTTCCATCTACAGCCTCTCTAGAATTTATCATTCATGAACTTCTGAGCGATGGCCATTCTGACTGGTGTGAGCTGATACCTCATTGTAGTTTTGATTTGAATTTCTCTGTTTATTAGTGATATCGAGCATTTTTTCATGTGCCTATTGGCCATTTGTGTCTTCATTGGAGAAATGCTTGTTTAGGTCTTCTGCCTATTTTTGGATTGAGTTGTTTGTTTTTTTGTTATTAAGTTGTATGAGCTGTTTATATATTCTGAAAATTAAGGCTTTTTTAGTCGTATCATTTGCAAATATTTTCTCCCATTCGTAGGTTGTTGTTTCCTTTTGTTTTACTTATGGTTGCCTTTGCTGTGATGAAATTTATGAGTTTAATTACGTCCCATTTGTTTATTTTTTCCTCTTATTTCCATTGCCTGGGTAGATTGCCCTAGGAGAACGTTGCTAAGTTTTATGTCAGATAATGTTTTGCCTATGTTTTCTTTTAGGAGATTTACCATGTCTTGTCCATCTGCAGCTTAAGCCTGTACTCTAGATCTGTGCTTCAATTTTGAATTTGAGCTTCTTAGAGAACACCTACTCTTAGCTTATATGTCAGATTCAACATGTCTAAAGCTGATTTCATAATCTTTTTTCTTGCAGCGTCTCCACTTATTCAGTGGGATAATCATTTTTCCGGTCTTGAATACCCAAAGGCTTGGAATGATCTTTGATTTATATTTCTCCCACCACCCTCCACATATTTTCGGCTTCTGGAACTGTATGATTTTGGTTTCAAGTGTCTATTCTGATTGCTGATACTCTGATGAAGAGCTTTCATCCCTGATACATGAATTTTTCCTTCTGCTGAATTCTTGGATATTCTCTCCCCCCCTTTCAGTCAACCTACAGTTTTGAAAATCCAACATCTAGAGTCAAGTCAAAGACTTACCACAACCAGATCTCAGCCAGGTAGTCTCGACCCTCCATCATTTTAGACTTACCTTATGTGTTCCAATCATTATGTGACTTAGCCTCCTAGGGTAACCTGTGCCTTATTAAAAACCAGGAGTCACCAGCATTTTCCTATCCAGTCCTCAGTTAAAACAGCTTAGAATTGCCCTGAGAACTAGTTGGAGCCCCACCCACTTCATAGAGTCTTCCCTATTTACTCCAAATACTTCTAGCTCCTCTTTGTATTCCTGCAGTGTTTATGATCGGTAGCCTGTAATCTTGGCTTTGAGTACTGACTTGGTACCATTCCCGGGTAGTTTCCAATGTATCTCCTCACTTAGCTGGTAACTGGAGAAGACTCCCTTGTTCAGCCTCCTTTATACCCCTCACCCTGCTTAGCATCGGGCAATAGCAGGCATCCAGGCAGTGCTTACCAACTTTACTTATTTGCAGGGGTGGTGGTGTGGATTATAGCTAATAACTATTAATTCAGTGTTGCAATTAAAAAAGAAAGCCAAGAAAATCCATAAAACTTTATCTCCATGTTCAGTTTAGTGCTTTACCTCAACAGTTTCCTTAACTCTGTGTTTACATTCACATAGTGTTCAGTGCTTGTACGGTTCCCTGAGGCAAGCAGGTGAGATATCATTATGTTTGACTTTCGCATTCCATTTCATATTGGATATATTTGTGCAATGACAAAACCTTCTTTTATAAATAAACAGCCGGAAGCCCAGAGAGACTAACAGCCTAACCCAGGGTCACCGGGTTAGTGTTTGGCACAGACCAGGACCACGGTTCACATCTTCCAGCTTCTCCTCTTCCAGTGCCTTTTCATTCCAGTGCTGGGAAATGTAGCCCCATCAGCCAAACGTTCAAGTCACATTGCTGCCCCTTTACCTGCCAGTGATGGCAGTGCTACAAAAAGTGGTAAAGGAGAAAGGTCAGAAATAGGAGTGATGAAAGACATGGAAGTGCTGGAAATGGATCCTCAACCTCCTCCTCCCTATTTGAGCGCCTCACAAGTGTCCTACTCTGACAGTGCTGTTCATTGTTTATGACATAGTCTTTAAAATCAGACTGATTTTTTATAGGACATGCTTTTATCCTGGTCCCTTTCCTGCTAGTAGTCACTGTCATGGGTAGAAAGTGCCTGACTGTGCTGTTTGTCACGTAGGTGGGAGGGAAAGTGGGAGAGGGAGCAGGTTGAACTGAAGCCGAGCTTTTTACAGCTCTGTTGTTTTAGGACCGGAGCAGTTCCACTCTTCCTTTCATCACCTTTCCACCTCCGAGTCCCAGCCACCCACTCCTGCCTGCTTCCCCACATCCCACATCCTGGGGGAGGACAGGGTGGTGGGCAATGCCCTCTCTGCCCTCCGCTTTGGGAGGTGAAGGAGTCTGCTTTAACTTTTGAGCTGTTTTGGTAATTGGGCTTTTCCAGCTTTTCTAGACATCTCCTATCTAGCTCTGAGAAATTGGAGATGTAACTTAACCATACATGGACTCTACTAATGTATTCAGTGGCATTAATGTGATGTTGTCTGTAAGGTGTTCTGTGACTGGATAGGAGGTTTTTTATCTCACAGGATGCTTCACATCCAATTCTAAAGACCTACAGGCTGCAGGTGTAATTCAAGTTCTTACATGTCTGTAAGGCAGACATGAACATTATTTGGTAATATGACCATATGTTCATTGATTACGGTTAGTCCGCCGGCTCTGTATCTAATAAAAGTTTAAATTCCAAACGCTTGAAGAAAATTTGTGGAACATGTCTTTTTGCCTGTAAGTAGTTGCAAAAACTGAAATCACATCTCTACCACAGGCCACAGTGTTTTCCAGTAGAGAAAGCCCTCTACTTTTACAATCTGTAAGTAATGCGGTGGTTCTTTGGGTGAGCTGAGGGATATCAGAGTATTTTGTTGGAAAACTAGAGTGGCATGACAAGTATTCTGGGACTGGTTACAGTTGAACCTCTACTTCCTATATCCTGGACTGATTACAGAGGCAATGTTAGTGCAGTAACCAGCTCCTGAATGCAAGTGTAGCTAGGAAGACAACAGAGAAAATAGAAGGGATATAAAGTAATGGAGGGACTTCATAGCAGTACAAATGGTGACTTTGACGCCACCAGCTGCTGACGTGGACTTGGCAGGAATTTGTGAGAAGTGGTGAGTGTCTTTGCAAGCAGGATTGTCCTGCATGTCCTGCAGCTTTTGGGGTGAACAGGCAAAGGGGAGAGCAGATATGGTGGCCACCCTGGGGCTATTTGTGTCTTGAATGTGAAAATATCTGGTCCCTTGTTCAATTTTGCAGCCACAACTTCACATGACTCAGGGCATAATTTCCACCAGAAAACCATAAAAACATAAAGAACCTCTGTTTCCCAAAGTGTTTGTCCTCGATCTGAGATGATTGTCCTGTGGTGGGAGGTAAGTGGGCGGTGGGGCCTATTATATCACCCCCTTTCACTAAAAGTCTACCTCACTGTTTTTCACCCCACTCCTAGTGTTGCTGTCATTCTATTACACCTAGACCTGTGAGACGGGCTTGCTTGAATCCTCATGTGAAGAGGGACGGTTATGTGCAGTTTAAAAAAATTGCTTGGGTCATGGGGTCCCATGTTCTCTCCATTGGAAATCACTCTTCCAGAGCAAATAGTATGCATCTATAGAAACTACATTTTTTGTAAGATGTCTTCAGAAGTTTTGCAGTAGGTTTAAATATTTGCTTGGTGATGGCGTCTTGATTGTTTGAAGGTGCAACCCTCACTAGGGGCTTTGCTTCCTGTCTGAGATTTCCTTTACTGACAGTAGAGTGTTCGTAGGCAGAGTTAGAAAGTTACCTGGTCTGAGAAGCCGAATTTGCCCACAGCTGGGAATTGGCAGAAGAGTCAGTTATGGAAGGAAGGCTTTAGGATTATCTGGTAGCAGAGTTCTGGGATCCAAACCCTGGGAAACCTCAGCTTTTGTAGAGTATGTTCTGTAACAAAAGGCTATTGGATAATTTTAACACTTGTTATGGGATGTAGAGTTGGGGAAAGACTTAAAAGTGAAATAACCTTAAAAAAGAATCTCCAAATATTTTAAAGAAGACAGTTCTCAGAATGAGAGCTTTTCTGGAAAAGACTAGTTCTTCACTTCACAGGGGAAGCAGGGAGCAGGTGTAACTGCACTTACGGTAACTTAGAAGGTAAACTTCACCCTCCCACTTAGCTGTGTCCTGGTGTCCGTTCATCTTCCACATCTGTAGTTTTAGACATGACGTGACATTTTCTGGTACTGCATTCTGCTTCTGAGTGAGAGACTGACACAAAGTCACATAGCAACTGAAAAATTGCGCTAAGGGCTTTATTGTTAAAAATGTGGACCTGTGGCAGGGTGCTGCATTTGCAGTTGACTTTCGGTACAGAGAACACTTAAAAGAATGCAATGTTATTTCTTTTTTTATTCCTTTAAGCCTTTGAATAGAAGGTTTTCTTTGCAGAATTTCTGGAGTACATCAGAACAAGCAGGAACTAAAAATAGCTTTAAGAATGTACCAGTATAGACGTTGCTTATAGTATGGCATCTGTCTTAAAGTTAATTCTTTAAAGCAGGAAGTTGTAACTCTGAATTTCTTAAGCAAATATAAACATTCTTGACTCTTAATGACATTCTTTGTGCGGTGAAGCTGCTTTTGCTTCCATTCTGAACATTGAAAGGCCTTCTATGATACTTCTACCAGTCCTCAATATTTTATTTTCCCTCTGTTGTGAACTTGTTATTAAACTTGAAGCAGATATAAATACCATTAACTTGCTACATATGTAGATATTCAGTGTTACATAGTCAGAAAGTTTGTGTACATCACACGTATCTACATAATTCCCCCCTTTCCAACTGTGTTCCTTATGAAAGGATGGTGGGAAATGGCATTATGGGGATATGTCTTACACTACACAGTGTTTCCCCTGTTCCCTTTATCAGATCTGGATGTTCTTTCATCTTTCGGTTTCTAGACTTACTAGCTCTTTTTCTTAAGCGAGGTGTAACTCATCCCCCTGCACACACACACATGCGTGTACACACACACACACACACACACATGTTCTGCCGTAGGGAGTAGCGTGCACCATCCCATTCTCCCACTCCAGCTCTGATCCCACCCACTGGAGGCAGTGTCTTGCACGAATTCATTTGTAAGTTCCATTTTAAAACTCGAGTGGTCGGGAAATAGGACTGATATCCACACCTAGTAGGCAGGCCCTCAAGGATAACTTCTATGGTTAATGCCAGGTTATCTTAATGTTTGAGTACCTGGGTTTCATGTCTTCCTGTACCACCTGTTGACCCATGATTCCCACATTTCTGTCTCCCGCTAGACTTTTTCTCTCCAACTCTGGACTCTTACAATCTTCTGTTGATTTGACATCTTCACTTGGAACTCTAATATCTTAAGACCAACATGTGTTAAAACAGCTCTTGGTCCTCCTACCCCCCAAACTGGTTCTTTCTGCAGCCTCCCCTATTCAGTTAGTGGGAACTTAATCCTTCCAGATGCTTGGGTCAAAAATCTTGGAGTTATTCTGACTTTCACTGACATACCACTAGAATTCTGTCTATAGATCTGGTTTAACACTGCCTTTAAAACATACCCAGAGCCCAGCCACTTCTCACCATGGCTCCTGCCTCCACTGCTGCTTCCCTGCCCTGAGCCACTATCCTCTTCTCCTGCACAGCCCTTCTCAATGGCTTCCCTCTTTTAATCTCTGAACCATTTCGACTATTCTCACCTGGCACTCAAGTGAGCCTTGAATACCTAAGTTAGATTGTGTCGTCCTTCTGCAGTGCCTCCCCATTTCACTCCAGGTAAAAGCCACAGTCCTTACAACGTCCTCCAAGGCCGTACAGGATCTGCACTGACCCTTCTCCGCAGCTCCAGCTGTGCCCCCATTCTGGAACATGCAAGGTGCGTGCTGGCCTTGGTGATGGTTATTAAGTCCACCTGGGACTTCTCACCTCCTAGTCCTAGTCCTAACCTCAGTCCTCTGTGTGGCCTGCTCTGGTATTTAATACAGCATCACCCTTATCCCATACTCTCAACCCTATTTACCTTGCCCTTTTTTCTTTTTTCCATGGTTCCTCTTTCCTAACATGCCACCTCCTCTGCTGCTCTGTTGTGTGAATTGTCATCTCCAACCCCCACCCCAGCTAAACCCCAACAAAGCTCTGTGAGGACAGGACTTTTGTTTTGTTTATTGATCTATTCCAAGTGCCTAGACTAGTCCTGGGTACATAGTAGGCAGTCAAAAATTATTTGCTGAATAAATTAAAAGACTATTTTAAAGCTGAATCATCCTTTCAGGAAAGGGTGAGGAAAGGAAGCTGCATGAAGGAAAATGGCGCAGTAAATAATGATATTTGCCTCTTGTTCTTTGTGTGATATATATGTGTTTTAGTCTTAATTTGGTATCCCAGTTTCTTAATTTAATGGCTGTATTAAGGTGCAATTTACAGGCCATAAAATTCACACATTATAATTGTTCAAGTCAGCTATTTTAGCTATTTCTAGAGTTGTGCAACTGTGTCCCCAAAATGTCCCCTTGTGTCCATCCATATGCAGTTCGCCCTCCCCTCAGTGGTACCCTGATATTATATCTTTTTGTTTTTTTGGCAATCACATCTCAAAAGAATAATTTACACAGGAGTACTAATATAGCTTTGCACTTTTAGAAATGACACACTTAAATATGAAATCAGCAGTCATTGCTGAATGTAGGTAGCAGTATCAGACATTGGTGAGAAGAATGGACTTGAGTGTCACACTGGCCGCAGTCTTACCCAGCTCCACCATTTACCAAGTTACCCAAATTATTTTCTGCCCCAAGCTTTTTATCTGTTATATGGGGG
Source organism: Camelus dromedarius (assembly GCF_036321535.1). Classification (NCBI taxonomy): domain Eukaryota; kingdom Metazoa; phylum Chordata; class Mammalia; order Artiodactyla; family Camelidae; genus Camelus; species Camelus dromedarius. The sequence continues at coordinate 8,352,540 of NC_087470.1, read as the reverse complement.
TAATAATAGCAGCTTACAGAGTTGTGAGGATTAAGAAAACAGGGAAACAAAATTTAGTATAGTGGCCAGCTTATGTTAGTACTTAAAAAATAGCCTTGCAGGTAGACAGCAAAATTCAAATCAGTTTCTAAAGTATGTGTAAAATATGATCTAGTTCCTGCCTGGTTTGTAAACACGTATGCTTACTGCAGAATGTAAAAGCAGGCTAATATCCAACAGAAAAGATCATTTCTCAGCATTTCTTTCAAATGTAGTTGCAAAATCATTTTTACTAAATTTTCTGTGCCCATCTCTGACAGAGCTTTGACAGCAGGGAGGTAATTATCTACTTTTCTGTTAAAATCATGCTGACCATCAGAAAGTGTTCTGAATTATATTTTAGCCTTTATGTTGGGAAATACTGTGAGACTTCTTCAAAATTAATGGGGGGACGGGCATTCATTGTAGCTCTTGTAGCCTGATAAGCCTGCACTAAATTATCATTTTTAAACTTTTAATTAAAATTAGTTAATTAATTTTTTGCAGGGGGGTGGTAATTAGATTTTTATTTATTCATTTTATTTTTAGAAGAAGTACTGGGGATTGAACCCAGGCCCTTGTGCATGCTAAGAATATGATCTTTCACTTGAGCTATACCCTCCCCCCTAAATTATCTTTAATAAGGTCTTTTTCTCTGTTTTGTTATTTTCTTTTATGTACAGATGCACAAAGCAGGGTCATCAGAATCCTCTCAATTCCAAAGATGATAATAGTGAAAAATATTGCACAGTGACAGTGAATCCTTGGCATATGAAGAAAGATTGTAAAGTCCTGAATGAATTAAGAAGTTATTGTTAAATTAACATACATGTAACCATGGCTCTCTTACCTTTATTTTTCACCTTATAATGAAGATACTCCACACCCGTCAAGGTTGCTTTGTTTGATATAGGGAATATCTAAAGCCTTTTCTGCAAGTTTTTTAAATAAGTAAGAGCAGGTAATTTATCAGAAGTGGAAATGGTGTAATCTGCTCTGTCTAGTATGGTAGCCACCGACCACATGTGGCTCTTGTGAATTGAGATGTTTTATAAGTGCAAAATACGTAATAGATTTTCATGACTTCATACAACAAAAATAATGTAAAATATTTTTTAATAAGTTTTAAAAGTGTTTATCACACTTTTTAAATGATAGTATATTGGATATTTTGAGATAAATATAATTATTACTGGAATTAATTTCACTTGTTCCTTTTTATTTTCCAAATGGGATTATTGGAAATTGTGATTTGCACTATGTTTCTATTGACAGTGCTGGCTTGTAAATTATTGCAAATAATATGAAAAGAAAACTTTGATTAAAAATTTTGTAATTGAGTAGTTGATTTACATCCTAGTATTTTCAGGTGTACAACAAAGAGGCTCAACATTTTTATAGATTATATTCCATTTAAAGTCACCATAAAATAATGGCTATATTTCCCTGTGCTGTATGATGCAGCCCTGTAACCTATCCATTATATACGTAGTAATTTTTACCTCTCAATCCGCTACTCCCTTCCTGCCTCCCCTTTCCTCCTTCTCCCCATTGGTAACCACCAGTCTGTTCTGTGTACCTGTGAGTATATTTCTGTTTTATTATAGTCATTAATTTGTTTTATTTTTTAGATATACATATAAGTTAATACATAGAATAATTGTTTTTCTTTCTCTGACTTATTTCACTTAACATAATACCCTGTAGGTCCATCCATGTTATTGCAAATGGCAATATTTTATCTTTTATGGGTGAGCAGTATTCCATTGTGTGTGCATGTGTGCGTGTGTATATATGTGTGTTTATATATATGTATATATACATATTTATATAATATACCACACCTTCATTATCCAGTCATCTGTCAGTGAACATTTGGGTTGTTTCAGTGTCTTGGCTATTGTAAATAGTGCTGCTGTGAACATTGGGGTGCATGTGTCTTTTTGAATTATATTCTTCTCCAGACATATACCCATGGATGGGATTGCTGGATGACATGGAAATCTATTTTTAGTTTCTTAAGGAACCTCTATACTGTCCTCCATAGTGGCTGCACCAATTTACATTCCCACCAACTGAGTAGGAGGGTTCCTTTTTCTCTTAAAAGGTCAAAAATTCTCTACATTTATATACTTTCCTTACAGTTTAGGACACAATTTGGCAAAAGCCAGATAGAATTTAATAGCAGTTAATACAGTATTTTTTTTTAAATGGCCATGCATTATGGATAGATATGTTACTGATGAGTTGGTTCTCTATTTTTGTAGATGCAGAAGTTTTTATAGCTTCACAGACATTTCAGACTTGCAGAGAGAAAAATTACTTTACATTTTGCTGAACTTGTCCGGGTGGCTTTATCGAATTTGGTCCAGGCCTGCAGAGGTAAATACATCCAAACCTGAACCATTTGAATGTCTGCAAGATTTTAAGAGTCTAGAATGTCAGATCTGGACTATAACTCTGGTGAATGACATCAGTGAGTGGACTCAAGAAAACTCCATTTGAGTCCAAAACTTTTCAAAAGCCAAAAAAGGCTTTGAAATTGTGGCAAAGCCAGAGAGTTTTGTGCTCCACATATGGCCACAAACACATGGGGACAACCACAGGCCTTCTGGAGTGCCAAGGGAATTCCATGTGGGAGTCCAGCACTCACAGGAATCCAACAAATCTCTGCCTGCCAGAGCACCTTCATTGCTACTGTGCTGTTTTGAGCAAATGTCTTTTCATCAGGTTCAAATTGGTTTGTTGTTATTTTTGCATAAAAAAATCAAACAACTTCTTGTTCCCTTGGTGAAAGTAAAAGCCTAACATTTTCTGGTTTCTTTTGACAGAGAAAACATGAGCCTATGAATCCGACATCATCTATGATGGTCTGCAGCTGGGAGCAACCAGATCAGTGTCAGTCCCTTTGAAGCCATTGGTTGGGAGCATGCATATTACCTGGAATTGTATTTGAAACATGTCACACTAGCCGTGCCTTTGCTGTGGGCTGGGAGGCGAGTAAGTCAGAATCTGCATTATGGAATGTATGTTTCAGATCCAAAGCTAGGAAATCTTTTCTAATAGCCAGAGAATGTAGTCATAAATATATCTATTAATTATGCAAGAAGCTTTTTAAAGATTTTTTTATTATAAAAATTTACCCCCAGAAATTGAAAATGAAAGAACAGTGGAATTAAAAATCTTCTGTACCTTAATTATACATTAAGAATCTTAAAATCCTTCTAAACTTTTTTTATTCAAATGTAGATATTTTTCCCTTCCAAGAAGGAAAATTATTATTTCATATTTTTTTGCTTTTTCCTTTTATTATATATTCCATATCAATAAATATAATTCTTTTAAATCCCTTTTAATGGCCGTTTAACACTATATTGAACAGATATGTAATTAGTCCTAGGTTTCAGTAATTTAAAAAATTGTCATTACAATACCAATGCAAAGAATATTTTGGTGTTTCTATTTTTAGTTACTAATTTGGACTAAAAATTAAGAAGTTTGCTTTTCTTCATCTAAAACATTGGTTATTTTATGAATGAACTGCAAGGATTTTAAATAACTTTTCAGTAATTTCAACAAAGAAATTATCTTTAAGGCAAATATGTATGATGGTTTGCAAATCTACTTTTATTATATCTTCACTTTTACCAGTGTCATATGTGTGTGTGTTTGCACAAGTACTTTAACTACCAGCAACGTAAGAAAAACCTGTGTACTAAAAATGTGAAAATAGTTTCCTGGTTTGTGTTTTCATTCTCCCAATATAGGTTTTGGATGACAAGCTTGTATTTGCAAAAGTACACACCCTGTGGGAGGTGCTCTGTACATAGGTTGAGATACTGCACATAAAATTGCCTCTGAAGCCCAATGATCTGAAAACCCGGTCCTCAGCCTTTGATAATTTCAGCTGTTATCTGAAAGTCCCCCAAGTGGATGAAAGTATCATCAAGCCGGAGCAAGAGTTTTTCATTGCCCTATTTGAGAAGAGCTGCGTGAATGACTTTTATATTCAGGATAGAGATACATTCTTCAATCCAGCCACCAGAAGCTGCATTGTAAGTCTAAACCGAGTTTAGCACCTGTCTTGGGGGTGATTTAGAGCCTGCTGTTGAATTATCAGTGATTTGGTTTGGTTGGTTTGGTTTGGTTTTTAAAAGCTGCCCATAAAAAGAAAAAAAGAGAAAGAAAAGAAATATGCCTAGAGATTCCTGTTAGGATAATAAACAGTGGCTGGTTAGTTACCCTGTATAAACCACACACTCTCTTAGAATCTTTTTAGGTTTACTTCATCCTTTCTCAGATCAAGTATCAACTAAGGGATAGTGTTAAAAAAAAATTCGGGATTAACAGGCTTGTGAGCTCTGGGATCTGCAAGGCAGCTTTCCCTCCCCATGGTGTAAGTCAAATGGCAGAAATGAAATAAAGCACGTCATGTATCCTCCGGTGTTAACAGGAAAAGGCTAATATTCTTGACCTTGTTTCTTCCTGGGTAAAATGAAGACAATATGTCAGGAGGCGAGACGCTCACTTAGGGCAAGAACCATGTTGTTTTGTTCACTGCTAAATCCCAGGCACCGGGAAGGCTGAGTTTAATAAGTGAATGGATGAAGTGTAGTTCCCCCAGAGTTACCATGTGGGGCAGTGCGGATTAGCAGCTAAGAGCATAGACTCGAGAGGGGAGGGTACAGCTCAAGTGATGGTGTGCATGCTTAGCACGCATAAGGTCCTGGGTTCAGCCCCCAACACCTCCTCTAAAATAAACCAATAACCCTAATTACCTCCCCTCCCCCCACCATAATTACCTTATTATCTCCCCACCACAAAAAAAAAAAAAAAAAAAAAAAAAAAGAGAAGTGGTCAAGAGCGCAGAGTCAGGCTGGAACACCTGTGCTGGTTTCTCGCTGTCGACCTTGTAAAAGTCATTTAGCCACTGTGTTTATCAAGTTCCTCATCAATAAAATGGGGATAATAATAGTACCCACCTCGTAGAGTTGCTATGGGGATTAATGAATCTGTGTCAATGTTAGAACAGCCCTGGCTAATAGTAAATACTATGCATCTGTCAGCTCTTTTCATAATTATTGACAGATGTTATTATCAACCAAATAAGTATTAGTTCTTTGTAAGGGAAATGCATTTTAGACCATTTCATTTATCATTTTCTGTAATTCAGGCTTTTCCCTCTGAAATACCATTTTCTGTCTGTGCACTAGGAAGCCACAGGGCTTTCCAAATTTCATCTGTCTGGGTTCTTGTCATGATGGCAATACTGCAGAGTGTTGACATTTTTTAGGGACTCCGTCTGAGATGACAGCAACCCCTCAAATTCAGGAGCACTTCTCTAACGGATAACATCTCGCATGAAATGAAGTTTTTAAAATGTAACAGCTTCAGATGCTTAATGATGCCATAAATGCAAGGATGTTATATCTAAGCTCTTTAAATAAATCCTGTCATTGAAATAATGGAAATACTGTATTATAGTGCTCTATGACTTTGTTATATTTGCTATCCATTTATCTGACTCTCTAAGACCAAAGAAAGCAAAGACTGAGATTGATCGTTACTACTGTGTGGTACACGTATTTGTGGATGAAGACAATACTGAAATGCACTGTTTAAGATATTAAAATGGACACTAAACATCTGCTTGATGCACATGCATGAACAGAACAGGGAGCTGGGTACAGGGAGCAGACACTGAGCTTCCTGGATCAGAGACTCAGCATAGCAGTCCAGCCCAGCCGTCCACATGTTTTATATTTATGTCCCAGCAAAATTAGCAGTGAGAGTCTTAAATGAACTTTGGGGACACTTGCAAACAGCTGTCATGATTACTAATGTGGGACACCAGGATCCTACGGTGTTTAGTTGGCGTCTGTGCACAGCCAGTTCTTTTCCACTAAAGCCTCTTGTACTTGCTGGTCCCACATCCAGGCTCAGGAATCATCTCATGTGGTGTTTGGGAGGGAGGTAAGTGGAGTCAGGACCCATGCTAAGGCTGGATGGGTAATAATCTGGTTCTAGTACAGGAGAAAGGAACGTAGGTCAGGTGGGAAGAGAATGACTGGATTTAAATTTTGTTTCTTGAGTAAGCTAAAAATATAACATCATGTCAAGTTTCTTTGTTGTTTATATTCCATGTGCTGTCACCGAATATCTACTGAATTGTGGGGACAAAAAAGCCTGGGTTATAGAATTGACCCTGCCCCTAACCAGCCAGAGTCCAGGTTCCTCTGGGGGTCCAAGGAGGGGGCTGCACCGTCAGGTGTCCCTCCACTGCAGCAGTTTGGGCACTTGGGTGGCCTAGTTTTTTGGCTTTTGAAGACTGGCCCGCTTGTAGGACATTAAGCATCTGCAAGGCTCTCACCAGGTACCCACGGTGGTCCCAGGACTGTAACATCCAAGCGTTCCTTTCCACCCACCATTGCAAATGACCCTCAAGGGGTTAGTATTAATACTGGGTGAGAATTATGAAAAAGTATATGGTGCCTCCATCCCTCCTGGCAAGTGAGGACCCCTTATTTACAAACGACCACGAAGTGTTAGCACCACATTTTAACAACAGAACATGTGAAAACGTGGTGACAGTGATGCTCACCTGTTTGCTTCTGCTTCCCAGTGCAACTTCAGCCTCCATCAGAGGACCTCAGCTGCCCCAGCAAACCGGGCCTTCTGTACATGGAATGGGCTCCTCCTCAAAGCATAGACAAGAAGCAGCCCTTAGATCTCATCAGGTGAGCTGTTGTAGAGAGCACTCCAGTGGGAAGGGCTCAGGGTTGCCCTCATGGCATCTGAGTGTGACAGTCCTCCAAGAGTGTTACCAACCAGGAAGCTCACAGGAGCTCTGAGCTTTATTGCCCCAAGTCTTTTCTGGAGGCTTTATTACAAAGACATGATTTATTGGGTCACTACCGACATGGCTAACCCAAACCCTAACTGTAACTCAAACCTTTCCTTAGCCCTAACCATTGAGCTCATTCCTCTCCTGGTGGTCACTCATTTGTCACAAATCTCAAAACGCCACTCCTCTAATTACATGGTTGGTGTCTCTGGCTGGCCAGTCCCAATCCTGAGTCATCTCATGAACACAAGCCATCCAAGGGTCCACCATGAATAGAAAAGACACTCCTATCTTGGGAAATTTCAAGGCTTTAGGGGTTGCCATCCAGGAACTGGTACCAAAGACCTACCAAACTCTTCATTAAACAGGAGTAAATGTTAGATTTCACTTAAATTATAAAATAAGAGACGGAGGACGGAGAAGATGGCGGAGTACAGGGACGCTCGTGGCTCACCCTCTCCCACAGATACAACAAGACCTACATCTATGGACCCACTCAGCCAACCAGAGAACCTGCGGAACTCCGACAGAACATTGCCCTCTTCAAAAGATAAAGACGCCAAAAATCTGGTAGGAGAAAAGGAAAAAAGAAAGAACAAAAGGCAAAGCAGCGCGGGACGGGTCCTGCGGGGAGGGAGCGGCAAAGGAGGACTGGCGCTCGCTCGCTGGGTCTCCCCTCTCCAACTGAGAGGCCAGGTGGATGGAGGGGGAGCCTCCGAGGCTCTGATCTGTACAGAGCAGCCCTTGACTGACAGAACTAAGTTAAACGGGCACAGAGCGTCCCCCCGACACCCAGCCAGAGACGGGCCGGCAGCGGCGGGCAGGGCCAGGCTGCACAAGCCGGGCGGAGGACGGGGGCGGCTGCACGGAGGCACCCCCGGTGGAACGCAAGGGTCTGTGCGCCGTGGCTGTGGGTGTACAGGGCAGAACAACCTGGGCCCTCCATAAAACAGCAAGGTTGATGTGCTCTCGGGGGAAGGGTGCATACCCCCATCTCTGAAAACCTGCGGAAAGTTTTCGGGGGAAGAGAGGCGGGGCTCAGGCACAGCCGCCATATCGCCATATCCTCCGGCGCTTAGCACCCAGGCGGGGGCGGGGGCGAAACCTGCATCCGCACCGAAGGGCTTAGCAGCCTCAAAGGCCAGACTGAGACTGGCCTACATACAGCCCGGGGCAGATAGGATCCTTTCATCCTGGTCCCTCAGAGAACTTGCTCCACAAAGACAAACAAGGAGCTGGGTTCTGGCTCGGAGCAGGGACAGGGCTGTCCCTCGGTCCTCCCCAAGCCCACCTGCGGAGTGCCGACCAGGGCGGAGCGTGCAGCCACACAGAGCAGCGGAGCTACCAGCTGAGGCGCAGGTAGAGTGAGAGCGGCCCCCCGCCTTTCGGGCAGGAACACAGCCCCTGACCGAGGTCCTGGGAGTGGGCACGACCCACCCTCCTACCCGGTCAGTCTGCAACATCTGACTGCGGCATCCGGAGGGGCAGCGACCCGCCCGCCCACAGCAGAGAGCTGCACCTGACCCAGTGTTAGGAGGAGGCGTGATCTGCTTGCCGACAGGTGCTGGGAGCAGCACAGAAGAGGGCGCCAATGGAGGGCCTCTGAAAACAGCAAGCTGAGCTTCCAAAACAGGACGAAGACAGAAAGACTTCATATTAAATGCACACAGATTCCAGGAGAACACTGACAACCCCCCTTTTCTTCTTCTTTTTTTAAATCTGTTTTTACCTGTTCTATTTTCTATTACTCTCTTAATTTTTACCTCTTAATACATTTCTATTTCTCTTGGGTTTTGATGTCCTGTTATTGATTAGACAGAGGTTTCAAATACATCTATTCATCTCCCCCCCCCTTTTTTTAAGGTTTTAAAAGGACGTCTCAACCCGATTAATACTCTGCTTCAACTCGCTCTTCTATTATTCATTATACAATGTTTCCAAACCCTCTTTCTCCCTTCTTTTAAAATTCTTTCTCTCTCTCTCTTATTTTTTTTTCTTTTTTTCCTAAGATCTATTCCTAAATAGGCATTAGATAGATTAAACCTTAAGGACCATAATAGACAACTGATACTCCATAAGCCACAGTGCCAGAGAGGTATGAGCAAGATGAAGCAGAGAAACGTTTCCCAATTAAAAGAACAAGAGAAATCCCCTGAAAGAAAGATCAATGAAATAGACATTGATAGCCTACTAGATCAAAATTTCAAAAAAGGAGTGATCAAATTACTGAAGGAATTAAAAGAGATAGTGTTTAGAGATATAAAATGTGTCAAAAATGAAATTGAAGCTATAAAGAAGAGCCAAGTAGAATGGGTAAACTCATTGACAGAGATGAGGAATGATCTAATAGCTGTGCAAAGTCAACTAGATAATGCAGAGGAATGAATTAGTGGTCTAGAAGACAGGGTGATAGAAAGCACCCATTCAGAAGAACTACAAGATAAGCAAATAAAAAATACTGAAAATAGCATAAGGGACTTATGGGATAATATAAAGCATCCCAATCTTCGCATAATTGTGGTCCCAGAAGGGGAAGAAAGATCAAAGGGGATTGAAAAGGTTTTTGAAGAAATCATGACTGAAAACTTCCCAAACTTAAAGAAGGAATCAGATATCCAAGTACAGAAAGCTCAGAGGGTCCCAAACAGCAAGAACCCAAATAGACCCACACCAAGACATATCATAATCAAGATGGCCAGAGTCAAGGATAAAGAAAGGATTCTAAAGGCAGCAAGAGGAAAGCAAAGAGTAAGTTACATGGGAACCCCCATAAGGCTCTCAGCAGATTTCTCTACACAAACACTACAGGCCAGAAGGAAGTGGCAAGATATATTCAAAGCCCTGAATTAAAAAAAAAAAAATGCAGCCTAGGATATTTTATCCAGCAAGGCTATCCTTTAGGATAGAAGGAGAAATAAATAGTTTCACAGACAAAAAAACTGCAGGAGTTTAGCAATATTAAACCCATGCTAAAAGAAAAATTGAAAGGGCTATTGTAAATAGAAAAGCAGCAGGATGCTGCAGAAATGAGAAACTCACAACTGGAAAGGTGATAACTCATGAATTACAAGTAAAGTAAACACGAAATTATAAAAGAAGACATACAAATCACTGAGAGTGGGAGAGGGAGGCAGGGAAATATAGAATATTTTTTTCTTTCTTTTTTAATTTTTTTTAACACTAGGATGGGTTTGAGATCATGTTACTATCAGTTTAATAAATACAGTTATAGTAATGGGTTAATAGATTTACAAAAAAGGGTAACCACAAGCCAAAAATTTACAAGGGAGTCACAAAAATTAAATAAAATCCATGATAATACAAAGGAAAATTAGCAAACCACAAAAGGAAGAAGAAAGGAACAAAGAGGATATACCAATTCAACTGCAAAGATAAGTTCAAAATGGCAATAAACACAGATCTATCAATAATTACTATAAATGTTAATGGACTAAATGCTCCAGTCAAAAGACATAAAGTGGCAGACTGGATAATAAAGCAAGAAACTTCAATATGCTGCATACAAGAGACCCACTTTAGGGAGAAGGACACATATAGATTGAGAGTGAAAGGAAGGAAAAGATATTCCATGCAAATGGAAAAGCCAAAAAAGCAGGTGTTGCAGTACTGATTTCAGACAAAATAGACTTTAAAACAAAGGCCATAAAGATAAAGAAGGACATTTTATAATGATTAAAGGAATGATACAAGATGAGGATATTACACTTGTTAATATATATGCACCCAATATAGAAGCACCTAAGTACATACAAGAACTACTAACAGAGATAAAGGGGGATATTGATGGGAATACAATCATAGTTGGGGATTTTAACACTGCATTAACATCACTAGACAGATCTTCCAGAAAGAAAATAAACAAGGCAACAGAGAAATTAAATACTACAATAGAAAAACTAGATTTGGTGGATATTTTCAGAGCATTAGACCCCCCCAAAATAGGATATACATTCTTTTCAAGTGCACATGGAACATTTTCCAGGATTCATCATGTACTTGGGCACAAAAGAAACCTCAACAATTTTAAGAAGATAGAAATTATCTCAAGCATCTTTACTGACCACAATGCCATGAAACTGGAAATCAACAACAGAGAAACAAAGGAGAAAAAAAGGAAAGCATTGGAGATTAAACAATATGTTATTGAAAAAACAATGGATCAATGAGGAAATCAAAGCTGAAATTGAAAAATACCTTGAGACAAATGATAATGAAAGCACAACCACTCAAAACCTATGGGACACAGCAAAGGCAGTGCTAAGAGGGAAGTTTATAGCGATACAGGCCTTCCTCAAAAAAGAAGAACAGTCTCAAATAAACAATTTAACCCACCACCTGAATGAATTAGAAAAAGAAGAACAAAAAGCCCCAAAAAGCAGCAGAAGGAAGGAAATAATATAGATCAGAGGGGAATTAAATACAATAGAGATTAACAAGACCATAGAAAAAATCAACCAAACCAAAAGCTGGTTTTTTGAAAAAGTAAATAAAATCAACACACCTCTGCCCAAACTCACAAAGAAGAAAAAAGAGAGAGCACAAATTAGCAAAATAAGAAAGGAAAATGGAGAAATTACAACTAACAAAATAGAAATACAGAATATCAAACAAGAATATTATGAAAAACTATATGGAACCAAACTGGATAACCTAGAGGAGATGGACAACTTTCTGGAAACATACTGTCCACCAAAACTGAATCAAGAAAAATCTGAACACTTGAACAATCCGATCACTAGAAAGGAAATAGAAATAGCAATTAAAAACCTCCCTACAAATAAAAGTCCAGGACCGGACGGCTTCACCGGGGAATTCTACCAAACATACAAAGAAGAACTCATACCAGTCCTTCTCAAACTCTTCCAGATGATTGAAAAAGAGGGAATACTCCCAAACTCATTCTATGAAGCCACCATCACCCTGATACCAAAACCAGGCAAAGACACTACAAAAAAAGAGTATTATAGGCCAATATCACTGATGATGATGAACATAGAAGCCAAAATCTTCACCAAAATTCTAGCAAATAGATTCCAACAACACATAAAAAAGATTATACATCATGACCAAGTGGGGTTCATCCCAGGGACACAAGGCTGGTTCAACATATGCAAATCAATCAGTGTAATACATCACATCAACAAGAGAAAGGACAAAAACCACATGATCATCTCAATCGATGCAGAAAAAGCATTTGATAAAATTCAACACCCATTTATGATAAAAACTCTCGCCAAAGTGGGTATAGAGGGAACATATCTCAACATAATAAAAGCTATATATGACAAACCTACAGCCAGCATAGTACTCAACGGTGAAAAACTCAAAAGCTTCCCACTAAAATCTGGGACAAGGATGCCCACTATCACCACTCCTATACAACATAGTCCTGGAAGTCCTAGCCACAGCAGTCAGGCAAGAGAAAGAAATAAAAGGGATCCAAATTGGAAAAGAAGAGGTAAAAGTGTCATTATATGCTGATGACATGTTACTATATATAGAAAACCCTAAAAGGTCCACACAAAAGCTACTAGAGCTGATTGAAGAATACAGCAAGGTAGCAGGTTACAAAATTAACGTTCAAAAATCAGTTGCATTTCTTTACACTTACAATAAATCAACAGAAGAAGAAAGTAAAGAAACAATCCCCTTTCAAATATCACCCAAAGTAATAAAATATCTGGGAATAAATCTATCCAAGGAGGTGAAAGAATTATACACAGAAAACTATAAAGCATTGATGAAGGAAATTAAAGAAGACTTTAAAAAATGGAAAGATATTCCATGCTCTTGGATTGGAAGAATCAATATTGTTAAAATGGTCAAACTGCCCAAGGTAATCTACAGATTTAATGCAATCCCTATCCAATAACCCAGGACATATTTCACAGAACTAGAACAAATCATCATAAAATTTATATGGAACCATCAAAGACCTAGAATTGCCAAAGCATTACTGAAGAGAAAGAAAGAGGCTGGAGGAATAACTCTCCCAGACTTCAGACATTACTATAGAGCTACAGTCAAGACAGCATGGTATTGGTACCAAAACAGACATATAGCCCAGAAATGAACCCACAAACTTTTGGTCAACTCATCTTTGAGAAAGGAGGCAAGAATATACAATGGAATAAAGACAGTCTCTTCAGCAAATGGTGTTGGGAAAACTGGACAGCAGCATGTAAAACAATGAAGCTAGAACACTCCCTTACACCATATACAAAAATCAACTCAAAATGGATTAAAGACTTAAACATAAGACAAGATACAATAAACCTCCTAGAGGAAAACATAGGCAAAACATTATCTGACATGCATTTCAAAAATTTTCTCCTAGAAGAAATAAAAGCAAGAATAAACAAATGGGACCTAATGAAACTTACAAGCTTCTGCACAGCAAAGGAAACCAGAAGTAAAACAAGAAGAAAACCTACGGAATGGGAGAAAATTTTTGCAAGTGAAACCGACAAAGGCTTGATCTCCAGAATATATAAGCAGCTCATACGACTCAATAAGAAAAAAATAAACAACCCAATCGAAAAATGGGCAGAAGACCTAAACAAGCAATTCTCCAAGGAAGACATACAAATGATCAAAAAGCACATGAAAAAATGCTCAATATCACTAATTATCAGAGAAATGCAAATCAAAACTACAATGAGGTATCACCTCACACCAGTCAGAATGGCCGTCATTCAAAAATCCACAAATGACAAATGCTGGAGAGGCTGTGGAGAAAGGGGAACCCTCCTACACTGCTGGTGGGAATGCAGTTTGGTGCAGCCACTATGGAAAACAGTGTGGAGATTCCTCAAAAGACTAGGAATAGACTTACCATATGACCCAGGAATCCCACTCCTGGGCTTGTATCCAGAAGGAAATCTACTTCAGGATGACACCTGCACCCCAATGTTCATAGCAGCACTATTTACAATAGCCAAAACATGGAAACAGCCTAAATGTCCATCAAGAGGTGACTGGATAAAGAAGAGGTGGTATATTTATACAATGGAATACTACTCAGCCATAAAAACTAACAACATAATGTCATTTGCAGCAACATGGATGCTCCTGGAGAATGTCATTCTAAGTGAAGTAAGCCAGAAAGGGAATGAAAAATACCATATGAGATCGCTCATATGTGGAATCTAAAAAACAAAAACAAAAACAAACAAACAAAAACAAAGAGTAAATAAAGGACAGAAATAGACTCAGAGACAGAGAATACAGACTTGTGGTTAACGGGGGGTGGAGGGTGGGAAGGGATAGCCTGGGATTTCAAAATTGTAGAATAGATAAACAAGATTACACTGTATAGCACAGGGAAATATACACAAAATGTTATGATAACTCACAGAGAAAAAAATGTGACAATGAGTGTGTATATGTCGATGAATGACCGAAAAATTGTGCTGAACACTGGAATTTGACACATTGTAAAATGATTATAAATCAATAAAAAAAGCTAAAAAAAAAAAGAAAAAGAAAAATGCCATGAGTGTTGACAGGGGTTACATTGGATCTGTAGATTCCTTTGGGTAGATGGCCATTTTGATAATGTTGTTGCTTCCAACCCAAGAGCATAAGATATATTTCCATTTCTTTGTATCATCCTCAATTTCCTTCATCAGTGTTTTACAGTTTTCAGAATACACATAACCTCCTTGGTTAAGTTTATTTCTAGGTATTTTGTTGGTTTTGATGCAATGGAAATGTTTATGCCAGTTCTAAAATTCTGGGTTTTGAAGTTAAAAATGAATGAAGGCCAAAAAAGGAAAAATACACTTCTCTCTTATGTGTGAATTGTATTCCATTACCTACATATGGTGACTCTCCTTTATCCATTCATCTGTTGATATGTACTTGGGATGCTTTCATGTCTTGGCAATTGTAAATAGTGTTGCTGTTAATAGTGGGATGCGTGTATCTTTTTGAATTTTTATTGTGTTTGGTTTTATTCCTTTAATAACTACATAAGTTTAAAAAGCTAAAGCTCTAAACAGTCTTAGAGACAATGAACAGTACATACATGTAAATTTAAAAAATATGTGCAGTAAAGACAGCTGATAGACTCATGAGGGATTTCCTTTTCTGTGACACTTTCCTTTTTTCTTGCTGCCTTTAGAATTCTATCATTGTCTTTAAATTTTGCTTTTTGAATGATGGTATGTCTTGATGTGAGTCTGTCTCAGCTGATCCTGTTTGAGACTCTCTGATTCCTATGCCTTGATACTCGTTTCTTTCTTCAGATTAGGGAAGTTTTCAGCCTTAATTTTATCCAATGTTTTCTCAGCCTTTTTCTCTATCCCTGCAGGGACTCCTGTAATGTGAGTGTTACTATGCTTGCTGCTGTCTCGGAAGTGCTTTAAACTCATGTAGCAGGCCTTTTCTTCTTGCTTTTTTGATTGGGTGTTTTTCATTCTGTCTTCCGGATTGCTAATGGATCATCTGCATTGCCTAATCTTCTGTACAACTTGCAGTTCTGCTCTGATTGGTCTTTTTTATATTTTCTAGTTCTTTTGACAGTTCTCCCGGTGCTCATCTCTTCTTTTTCCCAGTTCAGTTATCATTCTTGTTGCTATTGCTTTGAACTCTTTGTCAGGTAAAGTATTTATTTCTTTTCATTATGGTTATTTTGTTATTCTTTCATTTAAAATGTGTTCTTGTGTCTTCTCATTTTAACTTTCTCTATTTCTGTGAAATTAGGTGAAACAGTTGCCTGCCCCAGAATGAAAGGTGTCCTTGTGTGAGAGCATTACTGTGCAGTCTTCTGTGCCCAGTGGGTTTGTTGGGAACAGCTGGACCTGAAGTGATCCTGGGCTGCCCTCTTCCCCCGGGACGTGCTGGCAGCCGCTGCAATGGGGGTGGCAGGGCTGGAGTCAGAGGGGCTGGAGCCAGTTCCAGGTTGAGGCAGAGGCTTCTCCTCTGCTCAGTGACTGTTCCAGCCCTATCAGGGTTGGCACGGGGTCCTGTGGGGCTGGAGCAGGATCTCTGTGGGAGTGGGGTTCTCCTGGGTGTGGTGGCAGTCTCTGTTTTGGGATGTGGCTGAGGCCTGAGGGCTTGCAGCAGCACTTCTGTACTGGTTTTACTTTTTCCCCAGTGTGCACACCTTGGCTAGAGGGTGGATTGGGGCCAGAGAAATTGGGGCTGCACCACTGAGCTGGCCCCACCCCGTCAGGCGTGCACAGGAAAGTGAGTTCTGGTGATGGCAGGCCCTGTCCTGGTGCTGGTGCTGTTCCCTGCAGAGTGTGTGCGGGGACACTAGCTGGCCGTGACTGCCGGCCGCCTTCTCAGAGGCAGGGCCACACCCACGCCAGCGCCACTTTCTCCCACGGTGTGCACCCTCACTGGCAGTGGAGGCCTCCATCTGATTGGGGAGCAGCACCAGAACACGGAGGGAGGGAGCAGGAGCCTGGGGGAGCCCGGGGGTCCCCCTGAGCCACCCCTGCCAGCCAGCTGGAGCCCCAGGCAGTGTTCAGCCTGCTGTGTCCCTGCCGTGACGGGGAGTCAGCTGGTCTCTGCACAGGCTGTTCAAGAGCAGTGGCTCCGCATCTTACAGTGCCCCAGCAAGCTCGCTGGTTTTCACTCCAGCTGAGGGGACTGCTGGTCCTGGTGCTGAACCCCGTGCCTGGGTGTCTGACACGTGCTTCAGACCAGGACATAAGGCGTGGGTTGTTGTCAGGGCTGGAGCACCTCTGTGACATCATGCTGTCTGAGCACGGATACCCACAGCTCCTACTGTCTGTGGCTGGTGGGGAGCCCTGCGGGAGTGGCTGTACATCTGTCTGGCACAGACAGATGGGGCTCGTTATGATCATTCTTTGTAAAGATAGTATAAGGACAGGATATGCCGTCTGGTTTTCCAAGGGATTGAATATTATAATGTGTGATGTGCCCCAGCTGCCTCGTGTGAGCAGCATGACTGCAGGTGCTCTGGGTCCAGGAATGCAAACTCCAGTTAAGCCCTTGGGAACCAAAGGAGCAGGTCCTAAAGGAGTCTGCTTACTCTAAATTCTCTTACTCATGCCAGTCATAGGGAAACACCAGATTAAGAAATGGATGCTGCCTGAGTTTAGTGTTGAATTATTATAAAATATAAGGAACCTACAAGATTCTGGGTAAAAATTAATGCAGTGACAAGTGAAAATGATCCAAGGAGTACATACAGTAAGAAACAGAGTCCTGAATTTAATCATCTTGTCTGATTTTCTCAGTGGGTAGTAAATAATTAGGGTTTTGACTAATGTTGTTTTGATTAAACTATAGAATGTGGTCAGTTGTGAAGTGTGAAAGTCTAAGGATGTTTGTATTAAGGGTACTTGTGATGACACAGTTTTGGGGGTTAATGATTGCTGGGATGGATGAAATCGGCTGGCTGTGTATGCTGGTGGAAGAAGAGACATTGTTGATGCAAGTGGAGGCACTAACAGAAAGGAGGCTAGTGAAAAGTGGAGGCTGTGTCAGTTGATTCAGGAGCAATAAGCTGATAAGGCTGGTTACTAGGCCATAAGGTTTAGTGTTAATTCAGAGGATATAATTTTGGTAATCGTGTTAATTGTATTACTATAATGTTTGGAATAATGAGTTTTAGCCTTGAAGAAGGTTAAGATTTTGTACGCAATCAGTACCGCAGGCGCTGGATCCCACAGCTGTTAGTGACGGTCCCGGTGCGGCCACACAGGCGGGGAGCACTGATGGCAGGTGTTATGCCAGCTCACGTAGAATGGGTGCTGAGCATGGTGACAGCGGCTGTAATAAAAATGATGATATTGTGCCATCTAAGCATAGTAATTGGGGATGTTAAGTGTGATTTATATATTAGTATCCATATAGTGTACTGTAAATGCAAAAAGGATAGTAAAATAGACTAATGCCATTTGATAATTATGAAGTTAACTACAGTTTTATTAGTCAAAATGTTTTTGTTTAAAGTAATTATCATACATTCATTCTAATCCTTTTAAATTCACTCATAGGCTAACTTTATGGCTACTAGTAATGTGATTACAGTTTGTGCCATGAAGAGTTTAGTTTTTAGGTTACTCTTCTGAAATGCTCAGGGTAGGGGTAGGAGGAGGGCAACTTCTAGGTCAAATATAGGAAAGTAGTGACGACTGAGAGTAAGTAAATGGAGAAGGTGGGCGTGCTGGCCCTATAGAGTCACATCCACACGTGTGTGGGCTTGATTTTTCTGGACACTGACTAGAGGAGGTCAGAGTACGGTCAGGACAAGCTGTGAGTCTGGTAGTGTAGTGGTGAGAGATGTCGGTATAAGCTTTATTGTTTCTCCAGTTACAGGAAAAGCTGTAGACTGGAAGTCATTTGTTCTATTTAATACTAAAAGAATAAAATGCTCATCAATAGATAGCGATCTGTAGGAACAATCAAACTATCTACAAAATGCACTATCAGGCCACTGACTGAAATCCAAAATAACGAGATGTACAGGGAAATTTTAGTTGGGACAGGAAGCACAGAACGAGAAAAGTAGAGCCAATAATTTTGTGTAGTCAGTGGAAACTTTTAACCATGAAAACTACTGAGCCAAAAACTCCATCTGAAATTGAATTTTATATTCTTCTGACACTTGCAATAATATAAGTTCTTAGAGGAACTGTAATGAATCAAACTTGAAGAATTGTTTATGACTTCTTTCTGTTAGATGATGGTGAGCACAAGTGAGGGGAACTTCAGAGGCTCATAGAACTGAAGTATTAAGAAGTTATTATGGGAACTGTGTGTGTGGTCAGTGTGTTGTTAGGTGATGTGAGCACATATCTTTATCTTTTTTCTGATCAGAATGTAGATGGTCATTTTAGGATCTATGTACATTTGCCTGTGTGTGTGTGTGTTTGTGTGTGTGTGTGTGTGTGTGTGTGTGTGTGTGTGTGGTGAGAGTTTGGTCGTGGGGAGAAGCACTGTGAACTTACCCACCCTGTACTGAGAGCTGTAGGATATCCTTCCCTGCTAAAAATGACCCTGCTCTTGTCACCACATCCCCACCCATGACAGCACTTCTTTGTAATGAATGTACGTAATGTCCTGTTTGTCATGGACCAATGCAATGCATCCATTTATAGTTCATAAAGTTATTTATATTTTAAATTAAAAGTACTTATATGTATGATGGATTTTATGTTGTTACTCTTATTTACCTTGGTGCCAGAATTAATGGTAATAGAAGACCCATTTCCTGAGACAAAGTTGACTTGCCGTTAAGAGTCAGGATCCCTCATGAACACATCCTCACCGTTTGTCTTGACTGATGCATGATTTAATGTCATTGCAAGAGGAATTTCCCAAGGAAAAGCCAACGGTCTTCCTCAGAACCTCAGGGAGCATGTCACAGGATGGGCTCCAGGTGGAATCGCTTTCCAAGGTAGATCTTAGTTCAGGGTAAAGTTAGAGCACTCGCCACCCCGAGACCCTTAGGTGATTCACACCCCCTCTGTCTTCTCATCCATAAAATGGGTTATTGAGAATGTTGTGTAGTTGGAACACTGCACTTTGAATTTGGTCAGTTGGCACATTTTATTGCTTAGTGTGAGACCTCAATACCTTTGACCTGATGCTAATGGGTGATTTACAGGGTGTCCCGATTCCTGAGGGTTGGAAGGAATTCTGATTGACAGTAGGAGGAGACCCAGGATCCCTGAAGCCTGCTCACCCTGGATGGGACTCAGTCCCTCCAGGCCAGGGGATCCTGGAGCCAGCACAGTGCCTGAAGCCCGGCTGTGGGACCAGGAAGGCCCAGCAGTGTGGTTGGAAATGCAGCCCCACTGGGCCTGTGAGCAGTCGGGGTCAACTCCCCACAGGGCAGGAGGGTCTCTCTGACTCCTGAGACTGGCAGGCCCCATGTGCTCAGTATTTCTTGATTGAGTGAACACAATCACCCCCCATATCTAGACACCAACTCTTCCCACCACCCCAAAAGGGTTTCTCAGGCCCCCTCACAGCCAGTACTGCCCCAAAGCACAACTTTGCTTCTGTCCCACCCAGGTAGTTTCTGCCTCCTTGAACCTGGGTGTAAGTGAATCACCCAAGGGCAGTGTAGGGGGTGTGACAATATATAATTATTTTTTATAATTTGATATATTTTTGGCAAAAACCATAGGGCTTATTTTTATGCATGTGACATACGTACTTAAAATTAATGTGTCACCTACAGGTGTACTACAGATAAGGACAGCCACATGGGTGTGGCGACGTGATTAAGATGGTGTGCTTTTAAGATCTCCGTCTTGTGGACGTTCTCTCTGCATTTTGTGTGCAGTGCTGAGCAAAGGGGAGAGAGGACCTCCCACCCTGCCTGTATATTTGATTCCTCCTGGTTCTGTCATTGTCTATCTAATATGTTTTTCAGCCACTGCCCAAGGGAAATCCTGGGAATTTGGAAAAGGAGGAGGGAGCACCCAAGAAGTAGGGGGCAGGGGACATCAGTTGGGCAGGACCAGAAAGCATAAGGTCAGAAAAGTTTGCCGAGAGGACCCAGGGTTAGATGGCAGTTGGTGGTGGGGGATCAGTTAGGCGGGGCACATTGTAAAAGTGACGTCACCCAGAATGTCCACTGTGAGGTGCCAGGGGCAAAGGCAGGTGATTGGTCTAGAGAGGACATAAAGCATGGGGCGTTGCTAAGGCAGCGTTCAGACAGGAGTAGGCTTGGAGGGAGGCGTCTGGTCCCCTCCAGCTGCTCCTGAGAGTCCGCTTGCCTGCTGTTTGTTTTCCTGACCTGCTGACCTCCTGACCTGACTGAACCCTCCTTCCTCCCCTCAAGAGCTTGATTGACCCTCATCCTTTCTGTGACCCCCTTCTCCACCCAAGTGCCCAACCCCTCTTCCTGTCACATTCCCTCCCCACCCCATCCCCCACCCCTCCTCTCCCCTCCCCTCCCCAACCCTCCCCTCCCCTCCCCTGTCCCCTCCCCACCTGAGAGGACCAGGACATGTAGGTGATGGGGATGTTCTGGTCCCACGTGCTGGGGTGTACTGGATATGAATATACAACTGTGAGTAAACATCGGGCATCAGGTGTCCTCCTTTTTCCTGGGCTCTTTCACACTGTGGTTAAATAGATACTTTCTCATAGGGTCCTTGATGGGAACGCATCGTTGGTGAAGCCCGAGGCTCTCAGGACATGTTTCTTGACCAGCCTAGAGTGGCTCTGGCCACCGGCGTCCTCAAGATCTGAGTCCTATCAGGACCTCTTGGACCAAACAGCAGGTTGACAGGATGAAACCTGAATTAGTTACTTTATTGCATCAAAGAAGGAAGTGTGAACATCCTAAAAGCCATTGAGTTGTATGCCTAAAATGGGGGAGTGGGTGAATTATATCTCAGTAAAGCAGTTTTTTAAAAAGCGAGAAACTCCTATTTACTAGAAGTCATAGTGAGACTGGCTCCCGGAAAGCTTGTCAGGATCCTGCTTCAAGTTGTGCGTGTTCCGGTTCTGTCCCTGTGCGGTGTGCTCTCCTGTGTGTGCACCCTTCCTGGTGGTGACGTCTGGCAGTCCTGGGAGCAGTGGGGTCTCAGCACTGGGTTGGTGCTGGTCTGTTAAACAGGGAAATGTCATCTCTGCTCTGTGCTTTCTGGTTTGTTAACTTACAGCAACTTTGTTTTTTCTTTGAAGTGTATTCTTTTCAGAAATTTTAACGTAACAAAAATATTCAATAGCCCTATAAATTTTAAAATATTTTTATTGAAGTATAGTCAGTTTACCATGTTGTCCATTTCTCATGTACAACAGAATGCTTCAGTCATATAGGAAAATACATATATTCATTTTCATATTCTTTTTTTTTACCATAAAGTACTACAAGATATTAAATAGAGTTCCCTGTGTTGTACAGTGTAAACTAGTTGTTGTCTACTTTATAGAGATTAGTATTCATGAATCTCAAACTTCCAATTTTTCCCTTCCCACTCCCTTTCCCTCTGGTAACCATAGTTTGTTTTCTATGCTCTAAGTCTGTTTCTGTTTTGTAAATAAGTTTGTCTCTTTTTTTTTTTGATTCCAAATATAAGTGATATCATATGGTATTTTTCTTTTCCTTTATGACTACTTCACTTAGAATGACATTCTCCAGGTCCATCCATTCCCTGTTGCTGCAAATGGCATCATTTTATCATTTTTATGGCTGAGTAGTAGTCTATTGTGTAAAATATACCACAGCTTCTTTTTTTTTTACATTTTTATTGAGTTATAGTCATTTTACAATAGTGTGTCAAATTCTAGTGTAGAGCACAGTTTTTCAGTTATATATGAACATACATATTTTCATTGTCAGAATTTTTTTCTCTGTGAAATAGCATAAGATCTTGTATATATTTCCCTGTGATATACAGTATAATCTTGATTATCTATTCTGCATATGCCTGTCAGTATCTACAAATTTCAAACTCCCAATCTGTCCCTTCCCACCCCTCAGCCCCTTGGCAACCGCAAGTTTGTATTCTATGTCTGTGAGTCTGTTTCTGTTTTGTATTTATGCTCTTTTTTATTTATTTTTTTTGGATTCCACATGTGAGCAAACTCATATGGTATTTTTCTTTCTCTTTTTGGCTTACTTCACTTAGAATGACATTCTCTAGGGACATCCATGTTGCTGCAAATGGCATATTGGTTTTTTATGGCCAAATAGTATTTCATTGTATAAATATACCACCTCTTCTTTATCCAGTCATCTGTTGATGGACATTTAGGCTGTTTCCATGTCTTGGCTATTGTAAATAGTGCTGCTATGAACATTGGGGTGCAGGTGTCTTTTTGAAGTAGGGTTCCTTCTGGACATATGCCCAGGAGTGGGATTATTAGGTCATATGGTAAGTCTATTCTTAGTCTTTTGAGGAATCTACAAACTTTTGCACAGTGGCTGCACCAACCTGCATTCCCACCAGCGGTGTAGGAGAGTTCCCTTTTCTCCACAGCCTCTCCAACATTTGTCATTTGTGGACTTTTGAATGATGGCCATTCTGACTTGTGTGAGGTGATACCTCATTGTAGTTTTGATTTGCAATTCTCTGATAATCAGTGATAATGAGCACTTTTTCATGTGCCTGTTAGCCATTTGTATGTCTTCACTGGACAATTGCTTGTTTAGGTCTTCTGCCCATTTTTGGATTGAGTTTTTTTTTTTTTCTTATTTAGTTGTATGATTTGTTTCTATATTCTGGCGATTAAGCCCTTGTCAGTTTCATGTTTTGCAAAAATTTTCTCCCATTCTGTAGGTTGTCTTTTTGTTTTGCTTATGGTTTCCATTGCTATGCAAAAGCTTCCAAGTTTAATTAGGTCCCATTTGTTTATTTTTGCTTTTATTTTTATTGGACTTCTAGCAAATTCTTAGTTATCCCTTTCCTTTTTATCTTGGAGGCTGCCCCTAGGGACTCTGTGTCCAGCTAGGTTGATGGGGGAGCCCTGAGAGCTGAGCTGATGTGAAAATCAGTGGCTGCAACCTGCTGTGATGTTTACAATGAGGAAATGCTCAGGAGGGATGTGACCAGGAGGTGGACGAGTTGTCTTTTTTTTTAGTGACGTGTCCTTGTGAAGAATGTTGATTTCCCCAAAGCAGAAAGTGTCCTTCATGTCTTTAGAATTGTCTAAATATAAAGAAAATTCAGATACATGCTGTGAAATTTTTACTGTGTCAGGATAAATCACCTCCACACCCTAAAAAAGAAAGACTGAGAACACCTCATGGATTTAAGTGGTTTGTTCTGATAGGCTTCCACCAGATTCTTACGGACCTGGAAAAACTGAGTGTCAGGAACAATCTTTGCACTGAAGCAGAATCAATGCCACATGAACACTCCACCCAAAGAAGAGTCTGTTCTGTTTCTTTTGAGCCTACTAAGGAGGGCGTTTCTAGGTCATCTTTGTTGGGATTTTTTCCCTCAAAGGGAATGAGGCTGAGTTCTCACAGGTTAGTCAGCCCTCTTTCCCTACCACATCTTTGAGCATTTGGATAAACTAACTTGTCCTTCTCCACCGTTGCTCATGGCCGCTGACAGAACCTGAGTCCATCGGCCCTGATGGATAGACTTTAGGTAGGAGGCAGCTGCTGACGTCAGCACTCAGACTGTGCCGTGCGTAACAAGCATGCCCATGGTGGAGGGAGTTTTACCAGTTAGCGACTAGATGGTGTTTGTTTTTGTGCCTTTTATCTGCATGTCTCTCCTTTGTGCTGAGATCCACTGCTCTCTCAGATGGCAGCTATGCAAAGACAGTGCATGTTTTCCACCAGCACACATTTTACTGACCCCAACTGTGAGAGCTGACAATGACAGTGTTACTGATTTCAGAGGCTGCTTTCTAGAGGGGTTTTATTTGCACAAGACTGAAACTTGGTGTCTAGATAAAGTACAAATTACATTGTGCATTTATTCCCTCCTATAATACTTATAAATCTAGTTTTTACAAAACTATGTGTTTGGCTTTTGTTTTGGTGACTGTACATTCCAGAAATACAAATTAATTTTCTTGGTGGCTGTTAATGGACGTAGGTGCAGTACTGTGAAATATGCATGTAAATTATTTGTACTGATTATTTTGAGTTCTCTTTTTATGTAACTTCATTCTTTGTGTAATCTTGTATAATATGATTAAAACTCTATTATACAAATCCCTATTTATTTCAGAAGTCTGACATTACATGCTCTGGTTCAGAACCAAAGTGAATACTGAAGAACACCTCCATGGTTTTTAGATAGTTGGGCTAAAATATATCATTAATTTTTGCTGGAATAGTAATTTTGACATTATTCTAAGAGCTGGTCTGCTTTCTCACTCATGTCCAGTCTATAAATGTAGAAATACATCTCTGTACATCTCTCTGTATTTTAACACATACCTTCATTGCTCTTTCCCCATACATGTTGGGTGTATTTTTGGAGACATTTCATAGGGGTTTGTCCAGGTACTTCATGAACATACAATAGAAGATGGAGGCGTCCCATGCCCTGTAGGTTTGTGTTTGCTTATTTTCAATTTCAAGTTGGCTTCTACATTCATAAGTTAAGTTCTGTTAACTATTTTAAAAATATTTGCAATGTGCCTGTCAGCAAAGTCAAATCTCTAACATTTTGTGTATCAGGTATTTGACGTATGTGTGCAGCAGTGAAACTATTACCAAATCAAGGCAGTAAACATGCCCACACTCCCAAGAACTCCTTTGAATTCAAATGTCCCTTCTCGCCTCTCTGTGGAGCTATCTAAGGATGTGGTTGAGGGTTTCTAAAGATGATTCTCTGTGACATATATACTGGGAATGTCTTTGAGGTTCCTCATTATATCTAATATCTTTTCAGATCCTCGACACTCTGATTCTCCTTTTCCATCCTGCATCTGATGTTTATGAACTTCTGTGGAAGCTTATTCTTCTTGCTGCCTCCTGGGGAGTTTCTATTTTTCTCTTGTTCGTCTGGAGGACCGTCCTTGCTGTGAGTATTACTAAAGTACCTGACAGTGTCCTTTTAATCACACCTAATAGGAATTTTTATAGTCACTGGACATTTTATTTGCCTGCCTGGGCCAGAATCCAGGAGTCTTTTCTTTGTTTCCTTTTAGATTACTAACTTGAACACAAATTAGTTTTGAAATGGAAATTTGTTGCAAAATCTTTATAGTAAGAACTCATTGAGCAAGACAACAGTATATTCTCAATGAGACAATGGCAATTTATAAACTCTTCTCTTCAATAACAAAACAGGAAGGTTAAGTATTTGGCGAGCCCATCTATCTCTCCACCTGCCCCTGCCTGTGTGTTGGGTGACAGGGGACAGGGAAGCTCAGTGTTCCTGAGCAAGTGTGAAGTTAAGGGAACATCTGTGGTTTTCTGTTTGCCCTCCGTGGATGCATTCTTCTATTGCCACATTATTGCCACTGGATCTTCGACACTGTGATGATTCTCCAATATCTTGGCAAGGTTAGGGGCTGGCCTCAGTCTCTGATCATCACTTAAAGTTTTGAATGAAGAAATATGTGTTACGGGTCAGGGAAATGTGTCTTTACATGGTATTACAGTGGAGTCCTGCCTGGGTTTTTCTGGACTATTACTCTTCATACGATGACTTGTATCTGAGTCAAGAAGCACGTTCGCTTCTTGAAAATGGTCGCTGTCCTTCCTGCTGCTGTGTGGGCTTTTACTACAGCCATTACTCACTTTCATTCTCGTCTGATGTCTCATTTGATGTCCGTTTGTTTTTAGTGGTCTTGACAAATCTTACGACCTCATATGTTACAATTGCTTATCAATTCAACAGTCAACTCTGTATAAGATTTCAGAAAACCTTTCATTGAATGAAAGGGGTGCATCTTAATCTTAGTATAAAGATTTTGCCTTTATTTTTCTTTTAGTTTCCTCCTCTCTGTCTCTCTCTCTCTTTTGAAGGTTACACAACTATCCAGGTTCTGGACTTAAGTGTGGATGTTTGATTTGACAAAAAAAAATTAGATAAATGATGCATTACAACAACATATCATGAAAATAATATAGTTCAGTGTTGTTAAATATGAATATGTGTTATGAAAATTGAATAGAGTGATGTTTATTTAATAGAATGTAAGCAGATCTTTTGTTCTAAAATAAGTTATTTACCATTGTGCTATCAGAAATGGTGAGTGAAAGATCATGCCTTAAGTAGGAAATTCTGATTTTTCCTGATTTTTAATCATATTAATTGTTATGCTGAACCAAAGTGATAATTGTGATTTCAATGGATTACTGTTTTGATAGTTTATTAGAAATTATAGATTTACTAATTATATGTTTTGACTTCAAATTTAATGTTTCTTCCTCTCCTAGGTAAAGCCTCCAGTGTGTCAAGGTAAGGTATTAGGGTTTAGTTTCCTTTGTAATATTTTCTCAATACCAGGATTTGATGTGGATTTTAATTCAACTAAGAGTAAACACAATGACTTCTGATGTCTAACTGACTTCTCAACTCTTGAAAATTTTACTCCTGTGATTTGTGTCTAAATGACATCGTAGAGGAAGTTGGCATCTATTGAGCTAAGAGGCCAGGAGGGTCACAGGAGTAGGGAGACTAGGATGAGTTTAATTTTGCATAGCAACCTTGAGGAAGCAGGTGATGAGAAGAGTCTAATGTTCGGAGTGTGTCCCTAATATGAGCTGGCTCTTGGTGAAAAGTAAAGATGCTGAAACACTACTTGAGCCTGTCAGGTCTCCCCAGGCTGAGGGAGAGATGCAGATGTAGCCAGGCGGTGTGTGTCACAGCAGAGGGGAAACCATGGGCTGTGACTCATAAGTGAAGGGAGCCATTCATGGCAGTGGGGACTTAATGGAAGTGATTCAGCCTGAGGATGATGCTTTCTATGCAGGCTTCACACTCTGCTGACCGAGTGGGGATGTGCGTGGTGGGCAGGGTGGCTGCCCGGCGCTCAGTAGGCCCTCAAGGGCTGCTGTTGGTGACAGTTGATGCAGAAGGGCTGGTGCTGAGAAGAGGGATCTCAACATCAGAGCATCCCCACTGGGCAGGCAGAAGACACGTGTGCACTGTGTGGTCAGATGAGGGACTTAGATGCCTGAGAGAGGAGTCTGGTTCTGAGGGCAGCGTTCTAGAGCTTCACACGTGGAGTTGCCTGTGACTGGCTGTTTTACATGTGCTGCTTTCCTGAAGCAGTGATGGTAACATTCTCATCCTGGCGATAGAAAAGCTTGTCATTTAGGGCCTGTGTGTTATCCAGGTCCTCCAGTGACTAGGTGGGGAAGCCCACATGGTACCAAAATGTTTAATTCCAGCGACCTTGTCCTTCAGGGCCCCCAACATGGTTTTCATGAAAGATGATCTTCCAGGCAGCAGGAAGACACTGGAGGCCTGTGCAGGCCCAGTCAGGCAATGTTTTGAACTTGCCTTCTGTGGTGTTGCAGATAGGGCCTGGCTGTGGGGTGAACCTGCGTGGGATAAGGGTTCTATTTTTTTTAAGTAGGGGCATTTTTACTTACCTTAGTAATTGGAGGAGAGAATGTTAAGGGGACAGGATGCTTAGTTTTTCTTTTTCATCTCTGGTGATGTCAGAAGTATTTGAATGATTGAATTTTCTAAGAATGGTGCTTATAGCTGGGAGAGAATTTAGGGGAAGACTTTTTATTGTGTTTCTGCATCTTTGAAAAAAATTAAACTAGGAATCTCAATGATCTCACATTTAGAATGCCACTAAGATTTGCTTCCTTTAGGCACAGTAGAAAAGCTAAAAGGTTAATTATACTCATACTGCCAGCCTGATATGTCTCTACTGCTAATAAATCATGATAATTCTATTCTACTGGGTTTTCTTGCCAATATGAGAAATTGCTTCATCTCCTTTTAGTTACTTTAAAGCAGATGACTGTGCAGAGCAAGAATTTGGAGAATGAAAACAGAGAACTTGCAGAAAATATATCTGCTTGGGTGCAGAAGGTATCCTTGTCCTTTTGCTTTTTTTTTTTTTTGTGATTTTAACTTCAGTTCCTCCCCCCTCTGGCAGTTCAGTTATTTGGCTCTCTTTTCCTTCATCCTACTGTCCTGTTCCATGTGTTCCATAAGAGGTCTAGGTTCAAAGCAAGTGTCCTAGTTAAAAAAAAAAAAAAACCCAAAAAACAAATTTCTTCTGTAGAGCACAGGGAACTCTACTTGATGTCTTGTAATCTATAATGAAAAAGAATGTGAAGACAAACATAGGTGTATATATATATGTGACTGAAACATGCTGTACACCAGAAAATTGACACATTGTAACTGACTATATATCAGTAAAAAAATAAACAAAGCAAGTGTCGTAGATGAAAATCACCACTTTCTGTATTAGTGGAAGGGGTCACATACAAGATAGGTTCAGCTAGCAGTGTAATTAGTATTTGTAATTCTGTTTCCTTCATTACATTTTTGCATAGACCAACAACGCAAAGAAATGCTTAGAGGAGGCCATCAGGCAAAAGAAGCTGCCCTCTGAGAAAGCACTGAAGTTTACGGTACGAACTTCTTGTTAGATTACATTCTGAAAATAGAAATGAAAGTAATGAGTAATTGTTACTAATTCAATGTTTCATTGAAGGAGAGCTTGAAAGCCATTGAGAAGGTGAATGAAAATTTGAATGACATCATTCAGATTGTTCGAGCTAAGCTGCAGGCAGTGAGGGACCAGAACGCCAAGAGCCCACACCTGGTAAGAGCTGCCACGTTGACCATAGCCGGGCTTCTGAGGCTTTTTGTGCCCTGGGCGAGCTGCGTGCTCCTGCTCCTCCTGCTTTTGACCACAGCAGAGTGTGAGAGCCCAGGAGCGGAACCTCCCTGTGAACAATGACCCAGAATTTCATGGACTAAAACCTCTGTGACTTTTTCTATTTCAGAGACTAGGAAATATGTCTTATTTTCACAACCTAGAGAGTTTTCTCACCACTCACACTGCCCTCCAAGATACACAGAAGATGCCAGGAAATACCTGAGAGGTTAAGGAAGTTACTAGACTAGGTGCACAGCTCCTTGCCCTGTTGATGTTAAACAGAGAATTTTCCATGTGAATTTGGGTAAACTTTGTTTATATTTCACCAGCAACACTCATTTGTGAGCTCTTTGACATGATCAGTTTCCCACCCATGCTTTCCCTTCTCGTCCAGTCGTGCCCTCCATTGTCCAGGGAGGAGGAAGCCTGTGGAGGTGAGGAAAAATCTGTGCCTGGAGGTCTTTTTTTCACATTTCTTTATGGGCTTGACATTTGTCCTGGGCCCAGCCTGTATCAGCTGCCATCACAGGAAACTTAGGGGTAGTTGTGGGTACTGGCTGAGAAGGGACAGGATTCCAAAAGGGTTGAAGAGAAGCAACTGCCCATCAGAACAAACCAAGACTTTCTGGAAGAGATTGGCAGGCTGGCAGTGGAAGAGGACAAGTTGAAGAAGGAAATGCAAGATGCAAATGGTCAGAATGAGCTGCTAGGATGCCCGGTGCTAGAACTTGAAGGAAGAGGCCCTGTCTGCTGTAAACTCTCAAATGGAGCACTGTCTTCAGCCCCAAACCGAAATTCAGGGAAAGTCTCAGATGCTTTCAAGCATGTGTAAGGGAACGTATAACACTTGCTTTCCTTTCTTTATAAAATTTGTATGTTCAGAATCATTTCACTGCCTTAATATCTTCTGGAGAGAATGCTCACCAAAGTCTTTGGACATGTACCAGGGCTAATATATTTATTTTCTATGGTTTGTTTTGCAGTTAACAAAATACTTTGTTTCTGGAAAAAAAAATTACACTTTTTAAGCATATCACCCTGAGTTTTCATTGAAATCTTAGTACATAATTTATTTCTGTCCTGTGTGAAGATACTGGAAAAAGGAACATCTCCAGAGAACTTGAAAGGTGCTGTTTCAATGAACACTTCAGGAATTTGAGGTAAATGCCTCCAGTTGCAGCAGGATTTCCACTGTACACATTAGCTTTCACAAGGAAAAACAATCTCATGTCTTAGAAGATTAAATGTTGATATCTACTCAAATTATTTTTCTTGGGAATTTAGTCACCAATGAGAATGTTTTAAGTTGAAATTGCTCTTAATAAATCTCATGTCTGTGAAGCCACAGTGAAATCTGAAGAAATGCATGTGCAGGAGGACGTTCAGCTCAGCAGCAAGAAGAGAGTAAGGATTGTTACTCACCCCAAGAGATGCTTACCTCAGAGAACCGAGCATCACTGTGTCAGTGTTTAATTGTGCTGTAACGCACGGAAAGCAGATGGCCCGTCTTAGCTGATTCCAAGTGTATGATTCCTCTCATGTTATGTATGTGCACATTGCTGTGGATCAGTACTTCTTGAATGTCTTCTCATATCTATCTTACAGCCAGTTGTTTAGAAGACCAGATCTGAGGATTCGATGCAGCGAGCTGTGACAACAGGGGACTGCAGCCTGGAAGGTATGTTGCTTGTTGGGAAGAAAACCTTACATACAGGATTCCTGGGAGATGTTGTGGCTTCAGTTCTAGACCCCTAGAATAAAATAAATATAATAAAGAGAGTCAAATAACTTATTTTTTTGGGTTTTTTTTTTTTTTTGGTTTTCCAGTGCAAAGAACACTTAAGTTTACACTATACTGTAGTCTATTAAGTGAACAATACCACTGTGTCTAAAAACCCCAATGTTCATAACTTAATGAAAATACTCTTTATTACTAAAAACTGCTAGCCATCATTGGAGCCTTTAGTGAGGTTTAATCTTTTTGTTGGTGGATGGTCCTTTTTTTTTTTAACTTTTTTTTAATTGAGTTACAGTCATTTTGGTGGATGGTCTTGAATTAACATTGGTGGCTGCTGACTGGTCATTGTGGCAGTTGCTGAAGATCGGTGTGGCTTTTGCAATTTCTTAACATAAGACCACAATGAAGTTTGTGACAGGATTCTCTCTTCCTTTCAGGAACAAGTCCTCTGTCACAGGCAATTTGACACATTTTACACACAGTAGAAATTCTTTCCAAATTGGAGTCAGTCCTCTCAAACCCTGTGGTAATTTATCAGCTAAGTTCATACGCTCTTCTAAGTCCTTTGTTATTTCAACCTTCTTCACAGCATCTTCACCAGTAGATTCCATCTCAAGAAACCAATTTCTTTGCTTGTCCATAAGAAGCAGCTCCTTATTCATGCACATTTTATCATGAGGTTGCAGCCAATCAGTCATATCTTCAGGCTCCACTTGTAACTCTAGTTCTCCTGCTATTTTCAGCACATCTGCAGCTCCTTCCTGCACTGAATTCTTGAGCCCCTCAAAGTCACACATCAGGATTGGAATCAATTCCTTCCAAACCCCAGTTCACGTTGATATTTTGACTTCTTCCCATGAATCACGAATGTTCTTAATGGCATGTAAAATGGTGAATCCTTTCCAGAAAATTTTCCATTCATTTGCCCAGACCCATCATTGGTGTCACTGTCTATGGCAGCTAAAGCCTTCCAAAATGTATTTCTTAAATAATAAGACTTGAAAGTCATAATTACTCCTGATTCATGGGCTGCAGAATAGATGTCGTGTTAAGCATGGAAACAGCATTCATCTCATGCATCTCCATCAGAGCTCCTGGACGACTTGTGCGTTGTCCATGAGCAGTAATATTTTGAAAGAATTTTTTTTGTGTGTTTTGTTTTGTTTTCTGAGCAGTAGGTCTCAACAATGGGCAAAAATATTCATGTTGTAAATAGATGTGCTGTCATTCAGGCTTTGTTCTATTTATAGAGCACAGAGTAGATTTCACTTGATTCTCATGGGACATTGGATTTTCATAATGTTAAATGAATATTGGCTTCATTAGCCGCTAACGGGAAAATCAGCCTTTCCATTGAAGCCTTGATGCCAGGCGCTGACTTCTCTCCAGCTGTGATGGTGCTGGGTGGCCTCCCCTTGCAGTTCTCTGCATTGAAAACCTGTTGTTTAGTGCAGCCACCTTCATTAGCTGCCTTAGCTTCATCTCCTGGAGCACTTGCAGCAGCCTCTGGGTCAGCTCTTCCCGCCTTACCTTGCACAGGTATGCAGTGGAGATGGAATCTTGCCTTAAACTTCATGGGCCAACCCCTGCTGGCTTCACACTTTTCTTCTGAAGCCTCTTCACCTCTCTCAGGGTTCATAGAATTACTGAGAACTAGGGACTTCCGCTGGATTAGGCTTTGCCTTAAAGGAATGTCATGCCTGTTTTAATTAAAATGATAAAGAACCAAATATTTCAGAAACTACAAAAATGTGACACAGAGATAAGAAATGAGCAAATGCTGCCAGAAAAAAATGTCACCAATGGAATTGCTGTACTCAGGGTTGTTACAAATCTTCAATTGTTTAAAAATATGCATTACCAGGGAGGGCAATAAAATGAAACATGCCTGTAATAGCAATGAATTTGCACTGGGAAGGTAAAAAGGGGATTCCTGCCTTCAGAATTCTCTCCTTTCTCCACTCCCCAGCACAGCCAAGCTCTTGAGTGCACATGGGCACACACAAAGCCAGTTGTTTTATGTTTATAGAGGGTAAAAAGAAAATGCAAGACCACCATGCTGCATCGGGATCTCTGAAAGAACGTGAGGAAGACGGTTTCCAAAGGCAGGTGAAGAAAGTACGCGTCCTTGATGAAATCAGTGGACAGAGATCTATGGACACTGAAGGGTAAGACATTCCCGTGTTAATTATGACAATGTGTGAATGAATGTGTGGAGTTATGTGGATATTGTAATATGTTTCAGAATACTTACCACCATATTTTCTTTACCATATTCAATCAGTACAGATGTGCATTTATTTTTCGACCTTGATTTCTGTAATCTGCTGCTTCTGTTCATTCTAACTGGTTACCAGAGTCTTGTTTGTATTTAGTTTGAGATTTTAGCGGGTTCTTGGACCAGATTTAGTCACTTAATTATCTGGATCCCCCTAGGTCCATTTTTATTGTCCTTAGGTTTCAACCACATCAAAGTGTCATGACCTGCCATGTGTCTATCATTTTTAATAAACTCTAGATATTGGGTAGAAAATAGAGAAAATTTGAGGCCTCGTGTGAGGTTAACATGCTGCAGAGAAGGTGGGCATTACAGCTGGCAGGTGGTCAGGTCGCCAGCAGTGCTACATCCTGTTAACCCGGTTAGCAGCTGAGATCAGTCAGTGCAGCCAGCTTTCGTGAGGCCCGTGTGTCTCCTGTCCACCTTTGTTTCTGGCATGTAGCTCTCGTGGATCCAAGCTAAGTCCTGTGGGTCTCTCTAGGGATCACCTTCGCTGACGGACAGTGAGCTCCAGCTGCCTGACTGCGGTGCCTGTGCGTAGGGGGCACCGGCTGCCGGGCTGCTCTGCATCTCAGTGGTTTCCTCTGCAGTTACCGGGTGACCCCCGGGGAAGGTGGGCCCAGTCCTGGGCTTTCTTCTTCTCCATCTTGGCCTCATGTCCCTTTCTGGCTTGTTAGCAATTTGGTACATTTGATCATGGATTTCATAATTTGTCCAGAGTTTCCTGTCATTCTCAGGGAGAGGTCATGGACATCACACCCATTAACCCGCTTTCAAAAACAAACATTTCCTTATATTTCCTAAAGGATCAGGTTTTGCTCCAGGTTTTGACTGAAATCTGGGCTCTCTGTGGGAGAAATGAAACAAGTCATGGACGCTTGCTTTACCCTAATGTGTTTGGTTGTGATGACTTGGTCAGACCCTGATTCCCACGTTGAAACACAGTGAGCTCGTGCTGTCCCAGGCACAGGAGCCTAAGCCTGGTGGGGGGGCTCAGAGCACACCTCACGTGGGCTTTTCCTGTGTGTTTACTTTATGCATAAATGATTAAGGGTGAGGACGCTGAAGGGAAGCCCAGATACCAAACACTTGCCAGAGGCCTGAGTGTAGCTTTTTCATATTTATTAGTGGGGGTACTTTAATTCTTTCCTGTGTATTTATCAGCCTGAGCATTTATGGGGAAGGGCGAAAGGAACATGGAATTCTTCCCTTCCAGTTTCTGGGAGGGAAACTGGCAGAATTTCAGAGTTTCTTTCCCCTCTCAGGAAGGTGGACATGAACGGATGTGAGCTGGTGGGAAAGCAGCAGTTGTTGGCAGCAAAGGAGGAGGCAAAATTGGCTGAAGAGGAGACAAGATGGTACAAGTGAGTTCAGCTCCTCTGCACCTGCGGCTCTGAAAACACCTGTTGGATTTTTTGAAAACTTTTCTAAAATGTTTAGACACAATATCATAAACTGACCCAAACAAAAGACATTTGTATACATGGCTTCACACAGGAGGAAAAGTGTTAAGTTTTACATATGTTAAGTTAAACGTTTAACTTTAAAAATTATTAAGTTACTAAGAATTTCCTGGTCCCAGTGCTGGCCAGACTGAGAGGAGAGACGGTTCACAGAGATGTTTCTGAAGGTGCTATAAACCGTTCTCACCCTGAGGATAGCAGTTTAGTGTAGCGTCAGTCGGACTAATAAACATTCCCGTGCTGCTGGGGAGACCCAGGGGTAAGAAGTAGGGTCAAGATGTAAGGAAAGGAAGAATCAAGCTTTGTGATGAAAGATGCTCAGCACAGGACACGTGAGGGAAATGCTGAGAACGGGAGGGGGAAATGTGTCAGCGCAGAACCGGGCAGGCGTTCAGTAACAGTGACGGAAGGAGTGGCTGCAGCGACAGCTTTGCACCTGCTGTGTTTCTGCAGCCTTGTGCAGTGTGTCTTGAGCGGTGAGATGATGTGTGTGAGTGTGCAGTGCAGATAACATGGACTGGGGCAGATTATTTAACAGCATACCCAGCATTGTGTCTTCTCTGATGGAACAATTTGTAACTCATAGGATAAGACTTGAAGAATGTCACGGGCAAATGCGGGAAGCAGAGATCATTTGGAGACACCAGGTAACCTGCCTTCCTCCTGACACACCGAGTCCTCAGCACCTGATGCAGACAGTTATTGTGGCCCTGAGAACCCCTAGCCATGGGGTGTTTCTTGATGTGTTGAATTTTTCAGGTCACTCTTGCCGAGAAGAAGGCCCAAGACAGCTCGGTAAGAATTTGTTTCCTTCCTTCCCTTTGTGCACAGTCGGCCACAACTGAACGTGGATGTGTTTTTCTCCCACAGCTCAGGGCTCAGGAGCTGGAGAGGGAAATCTCTGAATTGAGAAGGGAAAACTCTGACCTGAGAAGGGAAAAATCCTCTGAGCTGAGAAGGGAAGTTGCCCACCTGAAACAGAGGTACAGAATTTTGACACATTTTTATGGGTGTTTTGAGATTTTTAAGGACTGGTTGTTTTGTGCCTAGTAGAGGAATTGGTAGTGTAATTTGTATTGAAGCCATTCTTTATCTTTAAGATTGGATGCAATCTGCAGATGGAGGCGGGCAGAGGAATACATGAGGCAGGAGTCCACCCCAGGGGGACCGTACAGGCTGCACCCTCCCCTGAGAGGTAAGGAGCGCACTGTGAAGTGCGGCAGCTCCATTTCTGCAGCAGGAGCTGCCCAGTGGGCTGCTTGTCCCCATGGGTAGTTGTCGGGTTTCCTGGACACCACACCACACACTCACTGTGGGGAACAGGTTCACAGCTGGGTGACAAGATGCTGTTTTCTTTACATGCCACCAGCCAGCAGGGCTCTGTCCTCTGTGAGCGGTGGAGCTCACGCCCCTCCAGGGACTGCGGGCCGCCCCCCAGTCTCTTGGTTGCCTGGCGTGGCTGGCATGGCTGGTTTCTATGCAATAGAGGACATGAGCGTCAGCCCTCTCTTCCCGCCTGGACACGGTTTTGAAGGCTGAATTTTCTTCTCATTTCAGGAAAATAACATGGATGACGTTTTAGAATGAAGGCAGTATGTCATAACGAGAAAAATATTTTCCTTCATTTGCCTTGGTGGATAAATATTCTATTCAAGTTCTGCTTTACGGCAGCAGGCATTTCTTCACTAATTTTGCAGGTCCCTTCGTTCTTATAAAAAAGCTTGCACAGTGACCTAGAGTAGCCAGTTAGTAAGTGACATGACTACGTAGCATCCCTCTCCCAGAGTTAACGTGTAACTCTAAAGTCTCCCACCAGCTACTCCATGTAACTCACCATTCTTTTGCCGATTATTACAACATGAGTCATTGAGGCTACTTCTTTCATAAATGTTTACGTGACATCTGGTCACTTATACAAGACATGCGCTGTCAGAGAGAAGGCTTTTAACAGTTTACCAACAGGCTGAGGAGGAAGAGGTGGAGATCACAGTCAGGGGTTGTTGATACTCTTCCTACGAAAGACCCTTCTTACTTTAATGTATAATCTGTAAACAGACTGATTTGCCCTGAAGTGTGCTGTGAGTCCACTGTGTAAGTGTTGGTTGACAGGGATCTGAGACCTGAGACCCCATCCAGGGAGATTAGCTATGAAAACACCTGAATCAAGGTCCTGTGGTGTCCTCGTCATGGGACAGGGGTCCAGTCTCCCCTCGTCCTCGTGGTCAACTGAGGTGAGAAGGAGAACTGCGGCCTCTGTGAAGAGCCCGGGGCGTGGGCGGAAGTGAGAGCTCTTGGAGGAGGGCACAGAGAGCTCGGCTCGTGCTTCCCCCACACGGCATCTGTCAGATAGAATCCGCCTTCAGCGCTGCTCTCCCTTTACAGCTTCAGAGACAGATGACACCCCTGTTAGGAATGGAACCGCATTTCTGGCTCAGGAGGCAGAGGAAACCAAAGTAAGTAATTTAACTCAGTTGTGTTCCAGTGGTCATTTTGTATTGAATAATCTCTGGAACTAGCATTTTCCTTTTGAACAAACAATTCCTGGCTTTGCCTGTGGATTGGGAATTAGGGGATAAGTATGCCCAGGCATCACAGTGAAGTTTGGTAAAAGTATTTTATCGCCAAAGCATCCTGAGCAGCCCAGGATGCAGGCAGGCCCAGGACTGAAGGAGAGCATGCAGCGTAGCTGCCAACTGGGCACCCAGGGCATGGGAGGGTGCAAGTTGCCGACGAATGCTGAGTTGGGTTTTGGCTCTTGACGGTGTTGGCGATTTTGTCCGTCATTCAACCAAGCCCTCCTTTCTGTCCTGCAGGACACCCCGTGGGCCGGAGGGCCCCAAACTTTCCGAGGACCAGCCTGCGTGGCCTGCCCCGGGTGCGGCCCGTCGTCGCCCAGCGGGGTACCTGCACCTGTTCCCCCTTGGTGCCCTGTGCAAGCTCGCCTCCCACCGCCAGCTGCTCCGCTCGGTAAGAGGAAAGCATAGTCCTCTGTTGCTTCCTTGAGTCACTGCAGAAGAAGGGCAGATCGCTCTCCGGGGATTCCCCGTGCACGGGCGGCCGTGACTGGGCTCACGGCCGTGTCCCTCTGGTCCCTTAGCAGACGAAATTGATGGACCGCGCATTACCTGTCCTGCCCTGGGGAGGGAGGTGTCGTAGAGGGAAAGAGGGTCCTCTGACGGAGGGCAGACGTGTCGGTTCTGCACACGGGCCTTCAACAGACACCACGTTCCGGGCTCCCGGGAGGACAAGCCCGCCCCTGTCACCGTGTGCAGCGAGTGGAGCCCTGAACTTCCACAGCCGATGAACGGTTACGGAAGAAACACCCGAACCCGGGGCCTGTGGTCTCTTCAGTTAAAGGTCCTGAGACCTGTCTCCCACTCGGTCTGATTTGAGACTTAGTGTGTTACGGGGAAGAAGGCCTCAAAGATCTTTTGCGCTTCAGCAAACTAACATGTTTTGTAAGGCAGTGAACCGTGAAAGAGTGTTTTGTATATTATTTTATCTATGCCGAGAAGCTAGTTGACTCGGGGAAGGACATAGGTTAGTGGTAAATAGAATGCTTGCTTAGCATGCCGAATTCACTGTACTCATTCCCGGTACCTCCATTTAAAAACACAAGAAAAGAAAAAACAAAAAAAAGAGCAATCTTCAAATGTTAGAAATACATAGGGCGCAAACACAAATTACATATCCATTCTTTTTACGTGTTTTCCACTTACTACTTGGTTTGAAATATATCCCAACCGTGACTTAAGCATTTTTTTCAGAAAATGCTCTAACTCTTTGAAAGTCTTTTCTGCCACTTTTGTTTTGACACATCCACGAACGGAGATAGACCCACATGGTGGATTTAATATACATTCGTGAATATTCTCATTTATGTACCTGTAACTACATTTTACAGATGGCTTGTCAGTGCGCCAACTTACAGAAGAGAGAGGAAGGGAATCTTCCTGGGATGATGTACAGTCTCTTGTTGTTAATGTCCTTGTGTGACTATATAAGTACCAGGGGATTCTGAGACATTAAACGGGGGTTGGTGTGAGTGTGCATTTTCACGTTTGCATCTGCTGATGAGAATTTTTGACTTATGCTTTTAACTTACAGTTTAGGATGTGATTCTGTGCTTAATGCCGTAGGACTGGATAATGCACTTGTGTTCAATTTCCAGACTCACCTAGAGAAACCAGTGTCTGTATGGGCATTCTTTTTTCAGTGTCTTTCCCTAACAGTTTATTAGAGGATATTGAAAAGAAATTCATCCCTGGGAAAGTTAGGTGCATCTTGGAGTTGGTTCTAGTTTTAGCCGTCCTCAATTGAAATTAATTAAGTGATGTTTCATTTTCAATGCAGCATGTTTTGTCTTCCCATTCCAACGCAAGTAACAGTGGTCTAGTTTCCTTAATGCCTTACGCTGATTCCCACCTGCTCCTTTTACTCAGGCTGCCCTTCCCCAAAGCCCCTCCACATCCCACCCCCTGCACTGGATCTCTCTTTTACGAAACAGTGCGGTCTTCCCAGCATTCCCTGAGCTATCCACGTGCAGCGGACTCTCCTGTCCTTTGTGGCGTTACTGGACCCGTTCACCTCAGTTGTAGAGCTGTTGAAACTTTTCTGTGCTGATTTGTTTTCATGGATCCTGTGCCTCTGGCAGAAAAGAGAGGAGAATCTGCCTTATATTTGTACCGCCAGCTTCTCCCAGGATAGGGCTTATGTTCTGATAGCTTCGGTAAATAACTGTTGTCTACCTGACTGACTAAGCGTATGCACATGATCTGAAGTTCGGTTCCTGATTTATCTTGTTTTGTGTTCCTAGGAAGGGGCGAATAAGCCCGAAATTACAAACCCGGAGTACGCTACTGGGACTGTAGAAATGGCTCCGCAGGAGCTGACGGATCATAAAACACTGACCTCTATTGGTGGAGCACACGGAGCTTATTATACACTGGGTAAGTTAGTGAACGTGGCTGGCATTTCTTGTTCTCTGTGCCTAGAAACTAGTGTGCTCTGGGGGGAAGGGTATATGTAGCTCAGCAGTAGAGAGAATGCGGGCTTAGCATGCAGGAGTTCCTGGGGTCAGTATCCAGTTCCTCCAAGAAACGAGTGTGATACGGGGAAGGAAGGAAGGAAGGAAGGCGCAAAGGTTTTGTTTCGCTTCAGCAGTGTCTTCGCAGGAAAGCCTAATCCTCCATCCTTTTCTGTGGTTTTTAGCCGACGCGGGACCTGGCGCGGCTCCGGTGTGGCCCGGCAGCGCCCGCCCGCCTGCGGCGGCCCCGGAGGCCCAGGTAAGTGGGGTGGTCATGCTCTGTTGGACCTCGTCCTGGGAAAGGTGATCTTCCCGTTCTCCCGGCAGCCGTTCCTGGCCTCTTCTGCAGACTGTGTGTCCTGTGACGGGTCTGGCGTGGCGTGTCGCTGCCTTTTTCAGACTCAAAACTCTTGCCCAGGAGCCAGTGGGCTGCTTCTCCCGGGAGCCCGTCGCCTTGGCTGGTGCCTGCAGGAGCCATGAGGGAGTGCTTAGGAGCCGGGGCCCGCAGACTTTGACTGTGGGTTTCTCGAAACAGCGTGAGGAGGGTGAGCCCTCGCTGCACACTGACTTCTCTTGGGTCGGCTGACCCCTTCCTGACCTCCTGCACCTGGGGTTGCTCCTGGGTCACTGAGACGGATTTCTGTGTCGTCGTTCTTTTGACTGGTTTCCCGGCTCAGGCCAGGTGATTCTCCTGTTTAGAATGTCCATTCAGATCCTGGTAACTGGAAAAGGCTCAAAGCCCTTCCTCCAGCTTTTTACGCTGTGCTTTGTGCAACTTTGAGTCTTCCTGGTTGTGGTAAACGTCACAGCCCGTCACTGTCTTTTCTCGGGAGGTAAGTGTGTCTTGGCCGCTGCCTCCAGTTGTCCTCTGGGCAGAAAAGCCTGGCTCTCGGAGATGGTGCGTTTGTAGTAGGGAATAGAGGCTGGAAGGGAAAGAGCCCGCCGTGAAAATGCCTCATTCCCTGCGGGGGAATTCCGATGCGCACCAGAGTGCGTACGTTGTGTTTGTCCCCCACCCTGCGCCGGGTCGGGCCTGCCCTGGAAGCTGTCAGAGCTGCTCGTCGGTCTCATGGCACACCGTGGGGTTTTGCGCACGAGCTGGTACAGTCCCTTTGGTGTGAGGTGTGGGGTTGAGACTCCCCACGTCACTCTACCCTAGCACGCAGGTAGGGTGCGTTCCGTAGCGAACGCAAAATCCAGACGTCCCTGAGGATAGGGATGATTGTAGCGGAGCCTGTGTCCCTTCTGAGGACAGCCTTGTCCCCACAGAAGCCCTTTGTCAGCTCCGCTGCAGGACTCCGGGATGCCCTGCTCCCCAGGGCACTTTGTGACCAGGGGAAGAAATGCGGGGCGGAGGAGGGCCCTCTGTGTGGATGGGGCAGATAGGGCCTGGCAGGATCCTGCAGGCAGAGCCCTGCAGGCAGAGCGGTGACCGTTGTGCGGCTCAGCATGCACGAGTGGAGAATGAGCTCTTCACATCAGTCCCGTCTCCGTGTTCCTGGCCTGCGCCAGGCAAGCTGGCGTGGAGCTGGGGTAGGAGGCAGGGACGGCCGTCCCGCCCAGAGCGGCTGGCTGTTGGGAAGGCGCTAGTTTGCCCTTGTGCTGGAAGCTCGTTGTGCAGCATCTCGGGCAGGAGGACCCTTGGTTCCCTCCATTTGGAGACAGAGGCGGCGGCGACGTGAGGCGTCAGGGTTGTACCCCCGTGTCCCCCTGTGCGGCCCAGGCTGCAGGCAGGCCCCAGAGGGCTGGGAGGAGCGTGTGGCACCATGCTGCTCTCTGGGCACCCGGTGGAGGGGAGGGTGCCCGGTGCCGACGGCTGCTGCGTTGGGTTTCGGCTCTTGTCGGTGTTGGCGCATTTGTCTGTCATCCAACCCAGCCCTCCCTTCTGTCCTGCAGGTCACCCCGTGGGCCGGAGGGCCCCAACTTTCCGAGGACCAGCCTGCGTGGCCGGCCCCGGGTGCGGCCCGTCGTCGCCCAGCTGGGCACCTGCACCTGTTCCCCATTGGTGCCCTGTGCAACCTCGCCACCCACCGCCAGCTGCTCCGCTCGGTAAGAGGAAAGCATAGTCCTCTGTTGCTTCCTTGAGTCACTGCCGAATAAGGTCAGATCGCTCTCCGGGGCTTCCCCGTGCACTGGCGGTCATGACCGGGTTCAAGGCCGTGTCCCTCTGGTCCCTTAACAGACGCACTTGATAGACCGCGTCTTCCCGTCCTACCCTGGGGAGGGAGGTGTCCGATGTAGGGGAAACACGGTCGTCTGATGAAGGGCAAACGTGCCAGTTCTGCACACGTGCCTCCAACAGACACCACGTTCCGGGCTCCCTGGAGGGCAAGCCCGCCCCTGTCACTGTGTGCAGCGAGTGGAGCCCTGAACTTCCAGAGCCGATGATCGGTTATGGAAGAAACACCCGAACCCGGGGCCTGTGGTCTCTTCAGTCAAGGGTCCTGAGACCTGTCTCCCACTCGGTCTGCTATGAGACTTAGTGTGTTACGGGGAAGAAGGCCTCAAAGATCTTTTGCGCTTCAGCAAACTAACATGTTTTGTAAGGCAGTGAACCGTAAAAGAGTGTTTTTTATTATATTTTATCTATGCCGAGAAGCTAGTTGACTCGGGGAAGGTCATAGGTTAGTGGTAAATAGAATGCTTGCTTAGCATGCCGAATTCCGTGTGCTCATTCCCGGTACCTCCATTTAAAAACAGAAGAAAAGAAAAAACAAAAACAAGAGCAAACTTCAAATGTTAGAAATACATAGTGCGCAAACCCAACTTCCATTTCCAATCTTTTTACGTGTTTTCCTCTTACTACTTGGTTTGAAATATATCCCAACCGTGACTTAAGCATTTTTTTCAGAAAATGCTCTAACACTTTGAAAGTCTTTTCTGCCACTTTTGTTTTGACACATCCACGAACG
Organism: Camelus dromedarius; assembly: GCF_036321535.1. Classification (NCBI taxonomy): domain Eukaryota; kingdom Metazoa; phylum Chordata; class Mammalia; order Artiodactyla; family Camelidae; genus Camelus; species Camelus dromedarius. The sequence continues at coordinate 8,310,028 of NC_087470.1, read as the reverse complement.
GACATAGACGCACATGGTGGTTTTAATATACATTCGTGAATATTCTCATTAAAGTACCTGTAACTACATTTTACAGATGGCGTGTCAGTGCGCCACTTTACAGAAGAGAGAGGAAGGGAATCTTCCTGGGATGAGGTACAGTCTCTTGTTGTTAATGTCCTTGTGTGACTATATAAGTACCAGGGGATTCTGAGACATAAACCGGGGGTTGGTGTGAGTGTGCATTTTCACGTTTGCATCTGCTGCTGAGAAGTTTTGACTTATGCTTTTAACTTACAGTTTAGGATCTGATTCTGTGCTTAATGCCGTAGGACTGGATAATGCACTTGTGTTCATTTTCCAGACTCACCTAATGAAACCAGTGTCTGTATGTGCATTCTTTTATTCAGGGTCTTTCCCTTACAGTTTATTAGAGGATATTGAAAAGAAATACATCCCTGGGAAAGTTAGGTGCATCTTGGAATTGGTTCTTGTTTATCCGTCCTCACTTGGAATTAATTAAGTGATGTTTGATTTTCAAGACAGCATGATTTGTCTTCCCATTCCACCGCCAGTAACAGTGGTCTAGTTTCCTTAATGCCTTACGCTGTTTACAACCTGCTCCTTTTACTCAGGCTGCCCTTCCCCAAAGCCCCTCCACATCCCCCCCTGCGCTGGATCTCTCTTTTACGAAACAGTGCGGTCTTCCCAGCATTCCCTGGGCTATCCACGTGCAGCGGACTCTCCTGTCCTTTGTGGCGTTACTGTACCCGTTCACCTCAGTTGTAGAGCTGTTGAAACTTTTCTGTGCTGATTTGTTTTCATGGATCCTGTGCCTCTGGCAGAACAGAGAGGAGAATCTGCCTTTTATTTGTACCGCCAGCTTCTCCCTGGATAGGGCTTATGTTCTGATAGCTTCGGTAAATAACTGTTGTCTACCTGACTGACTAAGTGTATGCACATGATCTGAAGTTCGGTTCCTGATTTATCTTGTTTTGTGTTCCTAGGAAGGGGCGGCTAAGCCCGAAATTACAAAACCGGAGTACGCTACTGGGACTGTAGAAATGTCTCCGCAGGAGCTGACGGATCATAAAACACTGACCTCTATTGTTGGAGCACACGGAGCTTATTATACACTGGTAAGTTAGTGAACATGGCTGGCAATTCTTGTTCTCTGTGCCTAGAAACTAGTGTGCTCTGGGGGGAAGGGTATATGTAGCTCAGCAGTAGAGAGAATGCGGGCTTAGCATGCAGGAGTTCCTGGGGTCAGTATCCAGTTCCTCCAAGAAACGAGTGTGATACGGGGAAGGAAGGAAGGAAGGAAGGCGCAAAGGTTTTGTTTCGCTTCAGCAGTGTCTTCGCAGGAAAGCCTAATCCTCCATCCTTTTCTGTGGTTTTTAGCCGACGCGGGACCTGGCGCGGCTCCGGTGTGGCCCGGCAGCGCCCGCCAGCCTGCGGCGGCATCGGAGGACCAGGTAAGTGGGGTGGTCATGCTCTGTTGGACCTCGTCCTGGGAAAGGTGATCTTCCCGTTCTCCCGGCAGCCGTTCCTGGCCTCTTCTGCAGACTGTGTGTCCTGTGACGGGTCTGGCGTGGCGTGTCGCTGCCTTTTTCAGACTCAAAACTCTTGCCCAGGAGCCAGTGGGCTGCTTCTCCCGGGAGCCCGTCGCCTTGGCTGGTGCCTGCAGGAGCCATGAGGGAGTGCTTAGGAGCCGGGGCCCGCAGACTTTTACTGTGGGTTTCTCGAAACAGCGTGAGGAGGGTGAGCCCTCGCTCCACACTGACTTCTCCTGGCTCGGCTGACTCCTTCCTGACCTCCTGCACCTGGGGTTGCTCCTGGGTCACTGAGACGGATTTCTGTGTCGTCGTTCTTTTGACTGGTTTCCCGGCTCAGGCCAGGTGATTCTCCTGTTTAGAATGTCCATTCAGATCCTGGTAACTGGAAAAGGGGCAAAGCCCTCCCTCCAGCTTTGTACGGTGTGCTTTGTGCAACTTTGAGTCTTCCTGGGTGTGGTAAACGTCACAGCCCGTCACTGTCTTTTCTCGGGAGGTAAGTGTGTCTTGGCCGCTGCCTCCAGTTGTCCTCTGGGCAGAAAAGCCTGGTTCTCGGAGATGGTGCGTTTGTAGTAGGGAATAGAGGCTGGAAGGGAAAGAGCCCGCCGTGAAAATGCCTCATTCCCTGCGGGGGAATTCCGATGCGCACCAGAGTGCGTACGTTGTGTTTGTCCCCCACCCTGCGCCGGGTCGGGCCTGCCCTGGAAGCTGTCAGAGCTGCTCGTCGGTCTCATGGCACACCGTTTGGTTTTGCGCACGAGCTGGTACACTCCGTTTGCTGTCAGGTGTGGGGTTGAGACTCCCCACGTCACTCTACCCTAGCACGCAGGTAGGGTGCGTTCCGTAGCGAACGTAAAATCCAGACGTCCCTGAGGATAGGGATGATTGTAGCTCAGCCTGAGTCCCTTCTGAGGACAGCCTTGTCCCCTCAGGGGCCCTTGGCCAGCTCTGCTGCATGACTCCGGGATGCCCAGGTCCCCAGGGCTCTTTGCGCCCAGGGGGAGCCCTGCGGGGCAGAGGAGGACCCTTTGTGTGGAGGGGCAGAGAGGGCCTGGCAGTGTCCTGCAGGAAGAGCCCTTCAGGCAGAGCGGTAACCGTGGTGCAGCTCTGCTTGCTCGTGTGGAGAATGAGCTCTTCACGTCCGTCCCGTCTCAATGTTACTTGTCCGCGCCGGGCAAGCTTGCGTGGAGCTGGTGAAGGTGGCCGGGAGGGCCGCCCCGTCCAGAGCGGCTGGCTGTTGGGAAGGCGCTAGTTTGCCCGTGTGCTGGAAGCTCGGTGTGCAGCCTCTCGGGAAGGAGGACCCTTGGCTTCCTCCAATAGGAGACAGAAGCGGCGGCGACGTGCGGCGTCAGGGTCGTATCCCCGTGTCCCCCTGTGCGGCCCAGGCTGCAGGCAGGCCCCAGAGGGCTGGGAGGAGCGTGTGGCACCATGCTGCTCTCTGGGCACCCGGTGGAGGGGAGGGTGCCCGGTGCCGACGGCTGCTGCGTTGGGTTTCGGCTCTTGTCGGTGTTGGCGCATTTGTCTGTCATCCAACCCAGCCCTCCCTTCTGTCCTGCAGGTCACCCCGTGGGCCGGAGGGCCCCAAACTTTCCGAGGACCAGCCTGCTTGGCCTGCCCCGGGTGCGGCCCGTCGTCGCCCAGCTGGGCACCTGCACCTGTTCCCCCTTGGTGCCCTGTGCAACCTCGCCTCCCACCGCCAGCTGCTCCGCTCGGTAAGAGGAAAGCATAGTCCTCTGTTGCTTCCTTTATTCACTGCAGAAGAAGGGCCGATCGCTCTGCGGGTCTTCCCCGTGCACGGGCGGTCGTGACTGGGCTCACGGCCGTGTCCCTCTGGTCCATTAGCAGACGCACTTGATGGACCGCGTCATCCCGTCCTGCCCTGGGGAGGGAGGTGTCTGTTGTAGAGGAAAGAGTGTCCTCTGACCGAGGGCAGACGTGTCGATTCTGCACACGGACCGTCAACAGACACCACGTTCCGGGCTCCCTGGAGGACAAGCCCGCCCCTGTCACTGTGTGCAGAGAGTGGAGCCCTGAAATTCCACAGCCGATGATCGGTTATGGAAGAAACACCCGAACCCGGGGCCTGTGGTCTCTTCAGTTAAAGGTCCTGAGACCTGCCTCCCACTCGGTCTGATTTGAGACTTAGTGTGTTACGGGGAAGAAGGCCTCAAAGTTCTTTAGCGCTTCAGCAAACTAACATGTTTTGTAAGGCAGTGAACCGTGAAAGAGTGTTTTGTATATTATTTTATCTATGATGAGAAGCTAGTTGACTCGGGGAAGGTCATAGGTTACTGGTAAATAGAATGCTTGCTTAGCATGCCGAATTCCGTGTGCTCATTCCCGGTACCTCCATTTAAAAACAGAAGAAAAGAAAAAACAAAAACAAGAGCAAACTTCAAATGTTAGAAATACATAGTGCGCAAACCCAACTTCCATATCCATTTTTTTACGTGTTTTCCTCTTACTACTTGGTTTGGAATATATCCCAACCGTGACTTAAGCATTTTTTTCAGAAAATGCTCTAACTCTTTGAAAGTATTTTCTGCCACTTTTGTTTTGACACATCCACGAACGGACATAGACGCACATGGTGGTTTTAATATACATTCGTGAATATTCTCATTAATGTACCTGTAACTACATTTTACAGATGGCGTGTCAGAGCGCCACTTTACAGAAGAGAGAGGAAGGGAATCTTCCTGGGATGAGGTACAGTCTCTTGTTGTTAATGTCCTTGTGTGACTATATAAGTACCAGGGGATTCAGAGACATAAAGCGGGGGTTGGTGTGAGTGTGCATTTTCACGTTTGCATCTGCTGCTGAGAAGTTTTGACTTATGCTTTTAACTTACAGTTTAGGATCTGATTCTGTGCTTAATGCCGTAGGATTGGATAATGCACTTGTGTTCATTTTCCAGACTCACCTATTGAAACCAGTGTCTGTATGGGCATTCTTTTTTTCAGGGTCTTTCCCTTACAGTTTATTAGAGGATATTGAAAAGAAATACATCCCTGGGAAATTTAGGTGCATCTTGGAATTGGTTCTTGTTTTATCCGTCCTCACTTGGAATTAATTAAGTGATGTTTGATTTTCAAGACAGCATGACTTGTCTTCCCATTCCACGGCCAGTAATAGTGGTCTAGGTTCCTTAATGCCTTACGCTGTTTACAACCTGCTCCTTTTACTCAGGCTGCCCTTCCCCAAAGCCCCTCCACATCCCCCCCTGCGCTGGATCTCTCTTTTACGAAACAGTGCGGTCTTCCCAGCATTCCCTGGGCTATCCACGTGCAGCGGACTCTCCTGTCCTTTGTGGCGTTACTGTACCCTTTCACCTCAGTTGTAGAGCTGTTGAAACTTTTCTGTGCTGATTTGTTTTCATGGATCCTGTGCCTCTGGCAGAACAGAGAGGAGAATCTGCCTTATATTTGTACCGCCAGCTTCTCCCACGATAGGGCTTATGTTCTGATAGCTTCGGTAAATATCTGTTGTCTACCTGACTGACTAAGTGTATGCATATGATCTGAAGTTCGGTTCCTGATTTATCTTGTTTTGTGTTCCTAGGAAGGGGCGACTAAGCCCGAAATTACAAAACCGGAGTACGCTACTGGGACTGTAGAAATGTCTCCGCAGGAGCTGACGGATCATAAAACACTGACCTCTATTGTTGGAGCACACGGAGCTTATTATACACTGGGTAAGTTAGTGAACATGGCTGGCATTTCTTGTTCTCTGTGCCTAGAAACTAGTGTGCTCTGGGGGGAAGGGTATATGTAGCTCAGCAGTAGAGAGAATGCGGGCTTAGCATGCAGGAGTTCCTGGGGTCAGTATCCAGTTCCTCCAAGAAACGAGTGTGATACGGGGAAGGAAGGAAGGAAGGAAGGCGCAAAGGTTTTGTTTCGCTTCAGCAGTGTCTTCGCAGGAAAGCCTAATCCTCCATCCTTTTCTGTGGTTTTTAGCCGACGCGGGACCTGGCGCGGCTCCGGTGTGGCCCGGCAGCGCCCGCCCGCCTGCGGCGGCCCCGGAGGACCAGGTAAGTGGGGTGGTCGTGCTCTGTTGGACCTCGTCCTGGGAAAGGTGATCTTCCCGTTCTCCCGGCAGCCGTTCCTGGCCTCGTCTGCAGACTGTGTGTCCTGTGACGGGTCTGGCGTGGCATGTCGCTGCCTTTTTCAGACTCAAAACTCTTGCCCAGGAGCCAGTGGGCTGCTTCTCCCGGGAGCCCGTCGCCTTGGCTGGTGCCTGCAGGAGCCATGAGGGAGTGCTTAGGAGCCGGGGCCCGCAGACTTTTACTGTGGGTTTCTCGAAACAGCGTGAGGAGGGTGAGCCCTCGCTCCACACTGACTTCTCCTGGCTCGGCTGACTCCTTCCTGACCTCCTGCACCTGGGGTTGCTCCTGGGTCACTGAGACGGATTTCTGTGTCGTCGTTCTTTTGACTGGTTTCCCGGCTCAGGCCAGGTGATTCTCCTGTTTAGAATGTCCATTCAGATCCTGGTAACTGGAAAAGGGGCAAAGCCCTCCCTCCAGCTTTGTACGGTGTGCTTTGTGCAACTTTGAGTCTTCCTGGGTGTGGTAAACGTCACAGCCCGTCACTGTCTTTTCTCGGGAGGTAAGTGTGTCTTGGCCGCTGCCTCCAGTTGTCCTCTGGGCAGAAAAGCCTGGTTCTCGGAGATGGTGCGTTTGTAGTAGGGAATAGAGGCTGGAAGGGAAAGAGCCCGCCGTGAAAATGCCTCATTCCCTGCGGGGGAATTCCGATGCGCACCAGAGTGCGTACGTTGTGTTTGTCCCCCACCCTGCGTCGGGTCGGGCCTGCCCTGGAAGCTGTCAGAGCTGCTCTTCGGTCTCATAGCACAACGTTTGGTTTTGCGCACGAGCTTGTACACTCCGTTTGGTGTGAGCTGTGGGGTTGAGACTCCCCACGTCACTCTACCCTAGCACGCAGGTAGGGTGCGTTCCGTAGCGAACGTAAAATCCAGACGTCCCTGAGGATAGGGCTGATTATAGCGGAGCCTGAGTCCCTTCTGTGGACAGCCTTGTCCCCTCAGGAGCCTTTGGTCAGCTCCGCTGCAGGACTCCGGGATGCCCTGCTCCTCAGTGCCCTTTGCGCCCAGGGGCAGCCCTGCGGGGCGGAGTAGGGCCCTTTGTGTGGAAGGGGCAGAGAGGGCCTGGCAGGGTCCTGCAGGCAGAGCCCTGCAGGCAGAGCGTTGACCATGGTGCGGCTCTGCTTGCTCGTGTGTAGAATGAGCTCTTCATGTCCGTCCCGTCACCGTGTTACTGGTCCGCGCCAGGCAAGTTTGCGTGGAGCTGGGGAAGGTGGCAGGGAGGGCCGTCCCGCACAGAGCGGCTGGCTGTTGGGAAGGCGCTAGTTTGCGCGTGTGCTGGAATCTCTGTGTGCAGCCTCTCGGGCAGGAGGACCCATGGCGTCCTCCACTTGGAGATAGCGACGGCGGCGACGTGAGGCGTCAGGGTCGTATCCCCGTGTCCCCCTGTGCGGCCCAGGCTGCAGGCAGGCCCCAGAGGGCTGGGAGGAGCGTGTGGCACCATGCTGCTCTCTGGGCACCCGGTGGAGGGGAGGGTGCCCGGTGCCGACGGCTGCTGCGTTGGGTTTCGGCTCTTGTCGGTGTTGGCGCATTTGTCTGTCATCCAACCCAGCCCTCCCTTCTGTCCTGCAGGTCACCCCGTGGGCCGGAGGGCCCCAAACTTTCCGAGGACCAGCCTGCTTGGCCTGCCCCGGGTGCGGCCCGTCGTCGCCCAGCTGGGCACCTGCACCTGTTCCCCATTGGTGCCCTGTGCAACCTCGCCTCCCACCGCCAGCTGCTCCGCTCGGTAAGAGGAAAGCATAGTCCTCTGTTGCTTCCTTGAGTCACTGCAGAAGAAGGGCAGATCACTCTCCGGGGATTCCCCGTGCACGTGCGGCCGTAACTGGGCTCACGGCCGTGTCCCTCTGGTCCCTTAGCAGACGCACTTAATGGACCGCGTCTTCACTTCCTGCCCTGGGGAGGGAGGTGTCTGTTGTAGAGGAAAGGGGGTCCTCTGACGGAGGGCAGACGTGTCGATTCTGCACACGGGCCGTCAACAGACACCACGTTCCGGGCTCCCTGGAGGGCAAGCCCGCCCCTGTCACTGTGTGCAGCGAGTGGAGCCCTGAACTTCCACAGCCGATGATCGGTTATGGAAGAAACACCCGAACCCGGGGCCTGTGGACTCTTCAGTCAAGGGTCCTGAGACCTGTCTCCCACTCGGTCTGCTATGAGACTTAGTGTGTTACGGGGAAGAAGGCCTCAAAGTTCTTTAGCGCTTCAGCAAACTAACATGTTTTGTAAGGCAGTGAACCGTAAAAGAGTGTTTTTTATTATATTTTATCTATGCCGAGAAGCTAGTTGACTCGGGGAAGGTCATAGGTTAGTGGTAAATAGAATGCTTGCTTAGCATGCCGAAATCCGTGTGCTCATTCCCGGTACCTCCATTTTAAAACAGAAGAAAAGAAAAAACAAAAATAAGAGCAAACTTCAAATGTTAGAAATACATAGTGCGGAAACCGAAATTCCATATCCAATCTTTTTACGTGTTTTCCTCTTATTACTTGGTTTGAAATATATCCCAACCGTGACTTAAGCATTTTTTTCAGAAAATGCTCTAACTCTTTGAAAGTCTTTTCTGCCACTTTTGTTTTCACACATCCACGAACGGAGATATACGCACATGGTGGTTTTAATATACATTCGTGAATATTCTCATTAATGTACCTATAACTACATTTTACAGATGGCGTGTCAGTGCGCCACTTTACAGAAGAGAGGGGAAGGGAATCTTCCTGGGATGAGGTACAGTCTCTTGTTGTTAATGTCCTTGTGTGACTATATAAGTACCAGGGGATTCTGAGACATAAACCGGGGGTTGGTGTGAGTGTGCATTTTCACGTTTGCATCTGCTGCTGAGAAGTTTTGACTTATGCTTTTAACTTACAGTTTAGGATCTGATTCTGTGCTTAATGCCGTAGGACTGGATAATGCACTTGTGTTCATTTTCCAGGCTCACCTATTGAAACCAGTGTCTGTATGGGCATTCTTTTTTTCAGGGTCTTTCCCTTACAGTTTATTAGAGGATATTGAAAAGAAATACATCCCTGAGAAAGTTAGGTGCATCTTGGTGTTGGTTCTTGTTTTAGCCGTCCTCACTTGGAATTAATAAAGTGATGTTTGATTTTCAAGACAGCATGATTTGTCTTCCCATTCCACCGCCAGTATCAGTGGTCTACTTTCCTTAATGCCTTATGCTGATTCCCACCTGCTCCTTTTACTCAGGCTGCCCTTCCCCAAAGCCCCTTCACATTCCCCCCTGCGCTGGATCTCTCTTTTACGAAACAGTGCGGTCTTCCCAGCATTCCCTGAGCTATCCACGTGCAGCGGACTCTCCTGTCCTTTGTGGCGTTACTGGACCCGTTCACCTCAGTTGTAGAGCTGTTGAAACTTTTCTGTGCTGATTTGTTTTCATGGATCCTGTGCCTCTGGCAGAACAGAGAGGAGAATCTGCCTTTTAATTGTACCGCCAGCTTCTCCCACGATAGGGCTTATGTTCTGATAGCTTCGGTAAATAACTGTTGTCTACCTGACTGATTAAGCGTATGCACATGATCTGAAGTTCGGTTCCTGATTTATCTTGTTTTGTGTTCCTAGGAAGGGGCGACTAAGCCCGAAATTACAAAACCGGAGTACGCTACTGGGACTGTAGAAATGTCTCCTCAGGAGCTGACGGATCATAAAACACTGACCTCTATTGGTGGAGCACACGGAGCTTATTATACACTGGGTAAGTTAGTGAACGTGGCTGGCATTTCTTCTTCTCTGTGCCTAGAAACTAGTGTGCTCTGGGGGGAAGGGTATATGTAGCTCAGCAGTAGAGAGAATGCGGGCTTAGCATGCAGGAGTTCCTGGGGTCAGTATCCAGTTCCTCCAAGAAACGAGTGTGATACGGGGAAGGAAGGAAGGAAGGAAGGCGCAAAGGTTTTGTTTCGCTTCAGCAGTGTCTTCGCAGGAAAGCCTAATCCTCCATCCTTTTCTGTGGTTTTTAGCCGACGCGGGACCTGGCGCGGCTCCGGTGTGGCCCGGCAGCGCCCGCCCGCCTGCGGCGGCCCCGGAGGCCCAGGTAATTGGGGTGGTCATGCTCTGTTGGACCTCGTCCTGGGAAAGGTGATCTTCCCGTTCTCCCGGCAGCCGTTCCTGGCCTCGTCTGCAGACTGTGTGTCCTGTGACGGGTCTGGCGTGGCGTGTCGCTGCCTTTTTCAGACTCAAAACTCTTGCCCAGGAGCCAGTGGGCTGTTTCTCCCAGGAGCCCGTCGCCTTGGCTGGTGCCTGCAGGAGCCATGAGGGAGTGCTTAGGAGCCGGGGCCCGCAGACTTTGACTGTGGGTTTCTCGAAACAGCGTGAGGAGGGTGAGCCCTCGCTCCACACTGACTTCTCCTGGCTCGGCTGACTCCTTCCTGACCTCCTGCACCTGGGGTTGCTCCTGGGTCACTGAGACGGATTTCTGTGTCGTCGTTCTTTTGACTGGTTTCCCGGCTCAGGCCAGGTGATTCTCCTGTTTAGAATGTCCATTCAGATCCTGGTAACTGGAAAAGGGGCAAAGCCCTCCCTCCAGCTTTGTATGGTGTGCTTTGTGCAACTTTGAGTCTTCCTGGGTGTGGTAAACGTCACAGCCCGTCACTGTCTTTTCTCGGGAGGTAAGTGTGTCTTGGCCGCTGCCTCCAGTTGTCCTCTGGGCAGAAAAGCCTGGTTCTCGGAGATGGTGCGTTTGTAGTAGGGAATAGAGGCTGGAAGGGAAAGAGCCCGCCGTGAAAATGCCTCCTTCCCTGCGGGGGAATTCCGATGCGCACCAGAGTGCGTACGTTGTGTTTGTCCCCCACCCTGCGCCGGGTCGGGCCTGCCCTGGAAGCTGTCAGAGCTGCTCGTCGGTCTCATGGCACACCGTGGGGTTTTGCGCACGAGCTGGTACAGTCCCTTTAGTGTTAGGTGTGGGGTTGAGACTCCCCACGTCACTCTACCCTAGCACGCAGTTAGGGTGCGTTCCGTAGCGAACGTAAAATCCAGACGTCCCTGAGGATAGGGATGATTGTAGCGGAGCCTGAGTCCCTTCTGAGGACAGCCTTGTCCCCTCAGGAGCCCTGGGCCAGCTCTGCTGCAGGACTCCGGGATGCCCAGCTCCCCAGGGCTCTTTGCGCCCAGGGGCAGCCCTGCGGGGCAGAGGAGGACCCTTTTTGTGGAGGGGGCAGAGAGGGCCTGGCAGTGTCCTGCAGGCAGAGCCCTTCAGGGAGAGCGGTGACTCTTTTGCGGCTCTGCTTGCTCGTGTGGAGAATGAGCTCTTCACGTCCGTCCCGTCTCAATGTTACTTGTCCGCGCCGGGAAAGCTTGCGTGGAGCTGGTGAAGGTGGCCGGGAGGGCCGCCCCGTCCAGAGCGGCTGGCTGTTGGGAAGGCGCTAGTTTGCCCGTGTGCTGGAATCTCTGTGTGCAGCCTCTCGGGCAGGAGGACCCTTGGCTTCCTCCACTTGGAGACAGCGGCTGAGACGTGTGGCGTCAGGATCATATCCCCATGTCCCCCTGTGCGTCTCAGGCTGCAGGCAGGCCCCAGAGGGCTGGGCAGAGCGTGTGGCGCCATGCTGCTCTCTGGGCACCCGGTGGAGGGGAGGGTGCCCGGTGCCGACGGCTGCTGTGTTGGGTTTCGGCTCTTGTCGGTGTTGGCGCTTTTGTCTGTCATCCAACCCAGCCCTCCCTTCTGTCCTGCATGTCACCCCGTGGGCCGGAAGGCCCCAACCTTTCCGAGGACCAGCCTGCGTGGCCTGCCCCGTGAGCGGCCCGTCGTGGCCCAGCTGGGCACCTGCACCTGGTCCCACTTGCTGACCTGTGCAACCTCGACCCCCACCGCCAGCTGCTCCGCTCGGTAAGAGGAAAGCATAGTCCTCTGTTTCTTCCTTGAGTCACTGCAGAAGAAGGGCAGATCACTCTCCGGGGCTTCCCCGTGCACGGGCGGCCCTGACTGGGCTCACGGCCGTGTCCCTCTGGTCCCTTATCAGACGCACTTGATGGACCGCGTCTTCGCCGTCCTGCCCTGGGGAGGGAGGTGTCTGTTGTAGAGGGAAAGAGGGTCCTCTGACGGAGGGCTGACGTGTCAGTTCTGCACACTGGCCTTCAACACACACCACGTTCTGGGCTCCCTGGAGGACAAGCCCGCCCCTGTCACTGTGTGCAGCGAGTGGAGCCCTGAACTTCCACAGCCGATGATCGGTTATGGAAGAAACACCCGAACCCTGGGCCTGTGGTCTCTTCAGTCAAGGGTCCTGAGACCTGTCTCCCACTCGGTGTGATATGAGAGCGATTTTCATATGGGAAAGGAGGCTCAAATTTTTGTTTTGCTGGAGTATAGTCTACTCTGAAAAGCCTAATCCTCCATCCTTTCTGTGGTTTTTTTCCGTTTCAGTACCTCGTGTGTCTCCGGTTTTCCCCTTGTAGCTCCCGCCCTCCTGAGGCGACCACGGAGGCCCAGATAAATTGGGAGGTCGTGTTCGGTGGTTGTCTCTCTGGGATATGTATTCTTTTTGTTTTTGCAGCAGCCTCTTGTGGCCTCGTCTGCAGACTGTGTGTTCTGTTATGAGTCTGGCATGTCTCTTTGTTTTCAAATTCAAACTCTTGCCCAGGGTCCATTGACTTTCCTCTCCCCCTGTCACCTTGAGTGTTACTTGCACAAACCATCAGCGAGGGAATGCATGAGGGCTGAGGACCTCAGGCTTTATCTGTGTTTTTCTTAAAATAGCATAAGAATGGTGAGCCCTTGCTCCATACTGATTTCTCCTGGCTCGGCTAACTCCTTTTTTCCTCCTTCTCTTGGGATTGCTCCTGGGTCACTGAGACCTTTTCCTTTTGTAATTCTTTGAATGGTTTCCTGGCTCAGGCTGTGGGATTCTCCTTTGTAGAATGCCCATTCAATTCCTCGTAACTGAAAACTGAACTAAACCACCCCTCCAGCCTTACACCGTGGTGTTTGTGCAACTTTGAGTCTTCCTGGGTGTGGTAAATATCACAGGCCATCACTGTCTCTGGGGAGGTAAAGGTGCCTTCCCCCTGCCTCCAGTTGTACTCTTGGGCAGAAAAGCCTGACTCTCAGAGATGGTGCACTTGTAGTAGGGAATTGAGGCTAGAGGGGAAAGTGCCCGTGGTGAAAATGCCTACTTCCCTGCAGGACCAATTTGCACCACAGTCCTGGCATCATGTTCTCCATCCCGCGGTGGGTCGGATCTGCCCTGGAAGCTGTCAGAGCTTCCTCTCTGTCTCATCACACACCGTGGGATTTTCCACATGAGCTAAAATCCCGTTGGTGTTATTTGCAATATTGAGAATTACCCCTTCCCTTTCCCATAGGACAAACGTAGTGTGCTTTTCCTAGCGAACTTAAAACCCAGACGTCCCTGCGAATAAGGATGATTGTAGCGGAGACTGACTCTCTTCTGAGGACAGCCTTGTCTCCTCATAAGCACTTTGCCAGCTCCCCCACAGGACTGCAGGATGCCCAGCTCCTCAGAGCTCATTGCGCCCAGGGGAAGCTCCTGCTGGTGGAGGAGGGCCCTTTGTGAGCAGGGAGTAGAGAGGGTCTGGCAGGGTCCTGCAGATAGAGCAAGTACCCAGGTGCGGCTCTGATTCTATGTGGAAAACCAGGCCTTCACTTCCTTTCTTTCTCTGTGTTTCTGGTTCATGCAGACCATGCTTCTGTGGAGCTGGGGAAGGTGTCAGGGTGGGTTGTCCTGCACAGAGAGGCTTCCTGTTTGGGAGGTCCTACTTTATCAATTTGCTGGAACCTCTGTACATGGTCTCAGGCAGGACTCTCACCTTCCTCCACTTACAGACACCGGCGGTGTCGTGTGGCAACAGTGTTTTATCCACAAGGTCGAGTGTGTGGCCTTGTGCTGCTGTCTGGGCACCCGGTGGAGGGGAGGGTGCCCGATGCTGACAGCTGCTGCATTGGGTTTCTGGTTCTGTAGGTGTTGTTCCTTTTGTCTGTCATCCAACACAGCTCTCTCTTCTGTTCTGCAGGTCACTGTGGATTCCCGATGTCCCGGTACTTGTGCAGGACCACTTGGTGTGCCTCGCCCGATGGGACACCCAGCGTCACTTCTCAGAGGCTATTCATCACTGCCACCCCCACCTCTGTTGTGGCCTATGTGGTCTAACCCACCGCCACCCCCACCACCACCAGTTACAGCACTCGGTAAGATGAGAGCATGTGCTTCTGCTCCGTTGTCGAGTCTTTGCAGAAGGGGAGATGGCACTCCAGGGCCTTGCAATGCCTGAGGAAATCTGACTTGGGACATTGTGACGTCTGTCTAGCTTCCCAGCACACACATCTGATGGACTGTGTCATTTCCCCTTCCTGACCTGGGAAGCAGGTGTCTCTTGTATAGTACAGAAGAGGATTTTGACAGAATATCAAATGAATTTGAAGTCCCAGTTTGGCAGATGTGCCTCTTGCATGGACCATGTGATGTGCTCTGTGAGGGGTGAAGCACACCCCTAACTTCAGGGGCTCACGGGGTTGCCTCGAGGGGTAAGGGAGCGAGTGAGGGAGAGAGACATTCACAGCAGACAGCTTGTCACCATAGCAGACATGCCCGTGCAGGGCCTCAGAGTGCAGAAGAGGGACACGTGAACCACACAGGAGTGAATAAGAGGGTGTGGAGGGGAAGAAAAATTGAAGGGCTGCCCAGTGGACGTTTGTTGGGTTCACTCAGATGGAGCTGGAAGGTCACTCCTGGCAGGGCGGGCAGCTCAGGTGGGCCGTGTGAATGCAGCATGAGGTCCACTCAGAGCCACGTGTGTGTGCAGGGGACTCAGTGTAGCCATGCACGTATCCCCTTCAGAATCCAGTGCCTCCAGAAAGCCCTCAGTTCACAACCTCATATAAAGATGATTGTTCTCTTGGGTTTCTGAAAGTTCTGGGTCTGGATGAAATCTCTGGATATCAGAGAAGCTGAAATTTAGCTTGTTTTTTTCAGGGTATTTTGTGTGGCTGAAGTTTTCTTTTGACCCAGTGATTTGAAAAGTGCAGGTAGGATTTAGATCAGCTGAGCAGGTGCCTTGCCCTTCAGCATGAGGCAGGTTCTTTGGGGGAAGTCAGGGGTGATCAGGAGACACCCTGTAGGACCCCTGTCCCTACACCCCTGCTCCCTCCTGTCACCATGCCCACTGTCAGCTTGGTATCTCCACATTTATGTCACAAGATCCAATTTCTGATTCTTTGAGTTCTTGCAGTTCATCCCCTAACACCAAGACTCAGTGGGGCCCCCACAGGGTTTCAGCATTGTTCTCTGTGAGCCGGGGTGTAACGCTGGTCCCTGACATCATTGTGAGGAGGGTTGGGTCAAGCACACACATTGTTTTGCAAAATGACTGGGACATATTTCTCACTCAGCATTCTCATAGTTTAAAAGAAATTGTCTGCACACAGAATCATCAAAAGAGACCTTAGGAAGTACATTAAATTAAACTGAAGATATAAGAGCTCAGGCCCAGAGCTTACCATTCTCTGCTTTAAAGATAAGGCAAAAGGTCCCTTTCTTCTATTAAATATTAGGTCTTACTAGTTAAAGAAGGAAATATAATAATGAGAATGTGCACATTTTGAGATCTGTGTCTGAGATGTGAAAATAATTATTTTCATTCTGTATAGACACGGAGATGCACACACAGACTACAGTGTCCGTCAGAGGCCATACACACATTAGAGAAGACAAAATCAGGAAAAAATAAGATCCTATTAAAATAAATAACTCTTTTTGCCTTACAGCACAGTCCATTTGCCAACTGAATGGGCCCCTCAGCTGTGGCAATGTTGTGTTTAGAGAAGATGTCAGAGGTGCATTATGGCCCGAATGTTTCCCTGCTCCAACCTGCCCCCTCTGCTGTTCTCTCCTATTGTCACCCCTAATGAAAGTGTCACAGTTCTCTCTGTGTCAGTGTCTGCTTCCTGGAGGACCAGTGGTCACACCCTCTTGAGGGCACACAGTGATTCACGGGCACACAGTGATTCACGGGCACACAACTCACAAACCAGCAGGAACTAAGATGACAGGGCAGACGCAAGGTTACCCCTTCAGGGCAGCAGTGACCACAGGGGCCCTGGGGCTCCTCCTGGGTGGTGGGTACAGCCTGTGTCTAGATCTAGTGATGGCTGTGCTGCTTCAGTCTGTAAACACTCACTGGGCATGTGGGGCCTGTCAGTCACAGGGGTGTCCGGTCGTGAGCTAGATGACCAGAATGAAGCGGCTGTGTCTCATGGTGAGGAACGGATGAGGTGCAGGGGGGCCATGGGCATCCAGCGAGAGGCCCTGCACTGACCAGGTCCGTGCCCCTGCCCTGTGTCAGCTGCCCGGCAGCCCCGGCTCCAGGCAGACCCTGAGGGGGGCTGAGGGCGGCAGTGCCCTCAGTGGGCCCCATGAGCGCCCTTCATCCTCCCACATCCTCCTGACTCTGAGGTGGGTGGGGCAGGGTCAGTGGTTGGGGTGCCACCACTGCCAGGGAGAAGGTGTTGGGTATAAAAAGAGTCCACTCCACTCTGCGCCAGCTGTCCCTGGAGCCCACGGGGCCCTCCCTCATTCCAGGTGGGGGAGGCAGCCTGCCCTGCAGCAGCTCTGGGTTCCAGGCTGGGCCACAAACAGGTCAAGGTGAGACTGCTGCACTGCCCGGGAAGTGGGGGGATCAGCAATGCAGCAGCAAGTGCCACCAGGAGCAGCTCTGTAACCGGGCTCCTCCACTGTGAACAGAGCTGGAGCTGGAACATCACTGTGAGGGTGGGAGGACTGGGAGAGATGTGGCCCTGGACAGGGCTAGACCTGAGCTCAGGGCCTGAGGGCCTGGGGGAGAGGCAGAGAAAGACACATGCAGGGATAGACAGTGTGTGAGTGAGAGAGAGAAAGGTGGGGGTCAAGTCCTAGAGAGGGACAGGAGGTGACAAGAGAGGGACACCAGGTGGGGGGAAGCAGAGACAAGAGGAGGCAGGAAGGAAAGAGGGAGCCAGCCCAGGGTGCATGGTGGGGGACGATGGGCCAGGGTGACTGGGAAGGGGAGTTGGCCCATCCTTCACCAAGCCGTGTAGCTGCTACTGTCAGGGCCGCACGGACCAGCAGCCCGCCCAGCTAGACAGGCACCATTGGCCCTCAGGAAGGGCCCTCCGGCCACTTCCAATGTAAGAAGGACCAGGAGGGCTCTCCCCAGCACCACAGCAGCACCATCTCTAGCTTCACAGAGACCCTGTGAGCAGGCGCCGTCCCGTCCCCCGTTCTACAGAAGGGAAACTGAGGCTCGGCCAGCCAGCAAACTTGGCCCTGTCTGCAGGGTTATTCACTTTCCTGATGCTTCTTTCCCAGGCAGGCCTGTGCCCCTGTCCTAAGAAGGGGGCCTGTGACAAGCCCGAAGGCCTGGGTCCCACCCAACTGCCCTCCTGTGCTGGGTGACCTGGGCAGGTCTCTTCCCCTCCTTGGGCTTCGACTGTATGACCAGCGGCCCTTCTCCCCATCTTCCTGGGTAGTGGGACCCCAGCAGGGCCATCACTCCAGGCCTCCCAGGCCCCTGGGTGGGTGTGGGGTGAGCTCTGGCTCTCAAGGGAATTCCTTTCTGGGCGAGGCGATAGCTCACGTGCGCTCACCACTTTTTACGGGGTCACATCCTGCTATTTCCGTCTGGAATGGGACTTATCTACCATGGAGCCTGAAACTTGGTTTTCCACATTTTTCTAAATTGGCCCTTGTGCAGAAGAGCGGCTCCCTTGGCAGGGGTGACAAACTCAGTCCTGGTGATGAGGCCCTTCTTACTCCCCTCACCTCACTGCTGTTGGTCACCCCCAAACTCCAGAGCTGTGCTCACCCCCTTGGATTCCCTGTTCCCCCTTCCCCATGCCAAGACCAGCCACCTCCTCCTGCCCCAGAGACCCCTCCTCCTGAGGGAAGTTGTGGGGCACTTAGGGTCAGGACTCCAAGCCCTGTGTCATGGCAGGGGACACCCCAGCTGATTGGTGACAGGCCTGGAAGCAAGGGTGGGGCCCTGAGCCCCAAGACAGGCTGTGCGGCCTTGGTCAGGTCACAGCCACTCAGCCCAGCATCACAGCCTCGCACACCCCTCCAGGCCCACGTGCCTGAGATGTCACTCAGTCACACACACAGGCTCCAGCCCCACTCCCCACCCCCATGCAGGCACATGGAGGGCACACATGCACACACAGGGACATGTACACACATACAGGAACATACACACATGCACAGGGACACACACACAGGCTCATCCCCCAGCCACCAGGATGCCACTTTTTCATTCTTACATGTTGCTGCTGCAATAAAATAATTAAAACATGAATATTCAAATGGTAAATGCTAGAGAGGGTGTGGAAAACAGTGAACCCTTGTACACTGTCGGTGGGAATGTAATTTGGTACAGCAGTTATGGAAAATGGTATGGAGAGTCCTCAAAAAACTAAAAATACACTTACTATATGATACAATATTTCCACTCCTGGGCATATATCCAAAGGGAGCCTTAATACAGAAAGACACCAGCACCCCAATATGCATAGCACTATTTACAATAGCCAAGACATGGAGACAGCTTAAATATCCACCAACAGATGACTGGATACAGAAGCCGTGTCATGTATACAATGGAATACTACTCAGCCATAAAAAATAATATCATGCCATTTGAAGCAACATGGATGACCATGGAAAACATCATTCTAAGCGAAGTAAGCCAGAAAGAAAGAAAAATACCATATGACAACACTCATGTGGAATCTAAAATTAAACAGATATAGAAAACAAACTCATGGTTACCAGAGGGGAAAAGGGTGGGAAGGGATACACTGGGAGTTCGAGATTTGCAGATAGTGACTGGTAAATATATAATAAAGCAACAAGTTTATAATACACAGCACAGGGAACCATAGTCAGAATCTTGTAGTAGCTCATGGTGAGAAAGGACATGAAAATGAATATACAAATGTTCATGTATGACTGAAGCATTGTGCTGTACACCAGAAATTGACACAACATTGTAACATGATTATACTTCAATAAAATAAAAATTTAAAAACCTGAACATTTAAAACGACCCTTGAGAGAAATGGACCCATCTCACCAAAGGCAGGAAAACGCTGAGAAACTACGGAGAGGAGGAGGGGAGATGGCGCTGAGAGGCCGGGGGAGCGGGAGGGGAGCTATAGAGGGGCACCAGGTAGGAGGCAGAAGAGGAGAAGAGAGGATAGGTGCTCTAGCCCAAGTAACGCTTGCCAGCCAGATGTGAGATATGGCCCTGTGGCATTTGGACAGGCCAGGGTAGAGCAGGGCTGAAAATGGGCCACAGGCTGACCTGGGCCTCTTTCTGGCTTCCAGCTGGGCTGGGGATGGAGGGACACGTGTGACCCAGCCTTCCCAAGCCTCAAAGCTGGATTCATCGGACAAAACCTCCGACCATGGCTGTATAGAACATGGAGCTAAACAAACATCCAATTTCTGTGAATTATATGTGGAAAGAGTTGATTAATTGATGCCCAGTAGACAGAGAACCAGTGCAACCTGCTCTCACTCGCTCCCATACACACAGCATTGTAAACATCCACTCACACAGCCCTTGGCACAGGACACTTGCCGAAGAGTGGTCTGTTATTTCCAAAGAAAGGATGAGGCCTCAGAAAACCTGGAAGAAAGAGAAGTCAAACTGGAGAATGGAAACAAGTGCAGGATCTGACCTCTGGTAATGGAGCATCAAAGGTGAAACTCTGATTACCTTGGACGCACACTCTCAAGCGGGCAGCAAGCATGGGATTGAAGGTGATGCGCTGAGTGTTAGAAGAGTGCACAGCAGATGCTTGGCTGACAGAACTCAAAGAAATCAGCACAAAATATCCCCACAATTGAATCTGAGACCAAGATCCGAGCTGCCAAATCTGAGCTAGCAGAGGCAGCGGAAAAAGAGGGATAGGGCTACGGATGATGGCACACGCAGAACTCAGGGATCTAGAGTGCGTTGTGGGTTATGGTGGGTACTTTCAAGAGAGCAAAGAGAACTGTGACCTCAGTGAGACAACAACCGCACTGGCACGTGATGTTGAGTTTATCGATATGTCCCATGGCCACATCCACTGCATCTGCAGGACCAGGGGCCAATTTGCAATTTGGAAATAGAGCACGTGTGGGGCTAAAACAGAGATATCAAGCATGTGGTCTGAGGGTTCCAGGGGGCGTTGGGTTTGAACTCAGAATTAAAAGTTTTAGGATCTGCTACATTTGTAACCTGGACTGGGATTACGATCTGGTTTGAGGCAGAGAATGCGGAACAGCTCTGTGGTTGCCTTCGTGAACCCATGACTGAAGGATGAGAGAACAAGGAAGAGGGGTCAAAGTTCACAGCGTGAGAAGATGAAGCATTTCTTTCAGCATTATCTCCCAAATGCAGATGCTAAATTTTGGACGGCACTGACAAGGTACTGCACCGAGGACACATAGGTCGGTATGAGGGATCATCCAAGCAGGCCCTAAAGTATTACATCCATACATATGCTTCCACTGGGGTTTCTGTAGACAGAGAAGCTCTGGGAAGAACTGGTAACATTCGGACATTCCCATGGCAGTAGAAAGTACAAGCGCACTCACATTTGGCTGTTTTGGAGACACTCCAAAATGACATACAGAAGAATGCAGAGCTGAAAACATTTAGAAGTTTCATTTCCACTAGAGGAAGAGCCCTGTGCTCTTTCAGAATTGTGAGATTAGCGTAATAAAAATGAGGCTCTACAAACTGAAATAGTATGGTGTGTTTATCACAATAAAGGCAACACCAGGAATTAGAGATATAACAGACAACACAAAAAGGAACAGGGCTTGGCATCAAGGAGTAGGGAAAATTGTCCTCACAGAAAAATCATGAAATTGCCTACAAATAAGAGTCTAAAGTTTGCACTTAACCAAGCGCTATAAGTCTATAATAGATACCTGAAAGTTCTTGAACCATAGAGTAAAAAATGTATAGTAAAAGAAACAGGAAGTACAATTTTAAGTTCCCAAGAGATTGAAGGCCCAAAAAATAAGCTTTCAAATAACTAGATGGCAAAAAGCTACCAGAGCAAGCACTGAAAGTGGAGGTGAGGAAAACATTGATGAACAATAGTGCCTCAGAATCACAAAAGGCAGAATACCAGAAAAGGGGAAGAGAAACTCTAAAGAAGAAACCAAAAATATCAGAAAACTCAATGGATGAGATAATAACTGGGCTAAAGTCAGTCCTAAGCACACTACATAATGTAGAGGGACTCGTGAATGACTGTGAGAACAGGGGAAAAGAAATCCCTCGATCAGAAGAAGACACAGAAAAGCAAGGGCAAACCAATGCTAACATCGCTGTTGAATCCTGGATTAAGGCAATGCAGGAAAGAATAGGAATCATAGGAGGCCCAAATGAAAAAACAAGAGATAAAATAAAAAATTCTGAAAAAGAATTAGTAGAAAATTAAGAAATAAAATTGCTGAAAGCTAAGAAAGGATCATCTATACCAATTCAGGAATTACACAGGGTCCAAAGGAGTTGGAAAACAAATAGACCAACAAGCTATATAAGTCAAATAAACAAAGTTCATGATCATCACAGTGATGTAAAATGCACATCGAGGAAAGCAAATTATTAACAACAGAGCCTCCAGAGGGGTTTCAGCTGATATTTCGGCAGAAATATTGCAGGACGGGGAGGGGTGCCAGGACATAGACCATATCCTGAATGAGAAAAAGCTGAAATCTAGGGTAAAATATGCCAAATGACCGCGATTCCTAACAACGGCAGAGCTAGGGAATTCACTGACCAGCAAATCTTAAAAGAAATCAAAAGTTTGAGACTGATCCTAAAACAAACATTGAGAATCCTAACCTTAGTAGAAAAGTAGCAAGAAGAAATGGAAATAAGAGAACCAATAATGGAAAAGAAAGAAGACCATGAATTGCTAAGAAGAAAGAAGAAGAAGGCAAGGAGGACATCGAAACCCTAAAGATGGGAGAGGGAAGCAGGAAACAATAGGTGATTTTAAGCACTATCTTAAGTGAATCAGCTTATATGACTCTCTGCCTGAAGCAAAAGGAGAGATGCAAGGCCTAAAGTGTTTGCAAAACAAACAAACAAACAAACACCAAAAGGTTACAGTTGGCTGACATATACCAAAGAAACATGATTCTTCCAAACAGAATACTCAAAATGATGTCAGGGATCATTCAGCACGAATCGACACAGTATAACGGGTAGAATGTACTCAACACACTTGTATTCAGAAAACAGACGCGTGCATTACTATTCATAAATATTGATTCATAAGTGCTTATCGTGACTCAACCAAAACAACGGTTTTGTTTAAGATTTAGTCAAAGTACGTGATATAGAATTACAAGTATTCCAACAGGATGAATGAATGCCATATTCTACCCTACGTAGGGAAGGAATGGCATAAGCCTATAACAAAGACAAGTAGCTCTGCAACACTGTACTAAGAGCAAAAGAGACAGACAGGAAAGTGCACATTGGAATTGGTTTCATTTCTTGGAATTTCAGCCCCCATGAAATAAATGGATCAATCATCTGAGAGAGTGGGTGTTTCAGCAGAAAGAAACAGACGGATATGTATTCTGGGTGACTGGATATTACACAAACATGAGTTTCCATGAGTGGGTCTCTGTAGACTGTGAAGTTTTAGAAAGTTTAAAGACGTGTGAAACCATAAACTGAACATGGACACTCTTCCCTCCGTTTGCACTGTGTATACAGATCTGAACAAAAGGAAAGAGGGAAGAAAAAAGGACCATGGGACCCTTGTGGATAGAATCACATTTCCCTTAGGAACCTCTCTACTAATGCAGCCCCTCCCCCAAAACTGAATTAATGCAGCAACTACTGGGGATGGCAGTTACCGGTTGGATTCCAGGTGGAATGTTGGTGTGTACCGCGAGGCATGTTGTGGCTGGTGGAGCCAAGGTAACTGGGCAGAATTCCTTGGGTGGATTAGTGTGATGGAGGGGCTGCCGCCCTATGTGGAGATTGGCTTACATCTTTTGTTCGGGAAGCTGTGTAAGTTCGAGATACTGCTGCTGCCCAAAGACCTGAGTTCACGGGTCATTTTCCAGAATCTGAAAGGGCAGACAGTGGAAGATCTGCCTGTCATCAGCTTACTGGTGTGGCTCCGCGGTACATTCCGACTTACCCAGTCCTCTTGACTTCGACTTTATGGGAGACACGAAGAGAAGCTGGCAGAAAAGCTGGCCGCACGGATTGAGGACAGGTGCGAACACATTGATGAGAGTTGTTCTGCTACAATGGAGAATACTGGCATGGAGACAACTCTAGAGAATACCAGGCTCGAAAGACATTCATGAGACATACTGAACCTTGGTGATACTGACATAAACATACGGAGTGTCAACGTGCACTTGAGAAAGTTACTCGAATCTCTGCTCCAAGAACGGGTCCAAGATACCTGACGTCTAAAAGAGAAGAGATGGCAGAGATGTTAACAGCGCTCATGTTCCTGGAAGTGGTAGTGAGAATCCACACATCTCAACATGCATTTACAAATCATTCAGACCAAAATGCACCAAGCCCAGGTAAGCCTATTCCCAGGTTTGGGCCTAGATATCAAACACATGCACTCCACTCAGGAATCCATTTCAAATGATCAGAACCTGAGCTGCAATGAAGCCAGTAGGAGAAGATCAAGCCCCTCCTAGAATCAGAGTTCTTCCTCCTTCACACTCGGTGAACAGCAGTGAAAACCTTTAAGGTCAAATACTCTCAACTTAGCTCATAAAAAGTAATGATAGGAATTGAATAATTAGGAAATCAATATTTTGCTCACACAAACTAATGATGACCTTCCCCTAGATTCAGCAAATGCTGGGGTTATGTTTTCTTTGGGCTGAAGGGAGTGTGGTAAGTGAGGGGAAACTTTGACTGAACTTGAATATGTATTAGGCCTCAGTTTTTCAAGGCAGTATAGGTAATTATGAAAAGTCAGATAGTGAACTGAACTGTATCACTGGCCAAAATCATTAAAGAAACAGGTTATGTGGACCGTCTTTCCCTTCCGTCAAGCCCCGGGTAGAATATATCATTGAGGTGCAGATTTGGTTGTGTTAAATTGCCTTAGCGTACATGATCGTATGATTAAGCATTCTCATCACTGATAGAACAACACCTGGTTCTCAATAGCCTATCATAGCTGCAGCAGGATTCTCATAGTTAAATCCCTCTAGGTTCTTTTGGAATCAAGCCTAAATGTGTATATTTTGTATAGTGATTCTTGTATATTCCTAGAGAGGTATGTAACTCCTTCAAATGCCAACATTGCATAGTATGGGTCATTGGCAGCAAAGGGCACCACATGCACAAGGGAAACCAAGGTACGGTGCTATTTCATGGTTCCAGTAGTTATTTCATGGTTCCTAATGTTGTTGGAGGCTTCAACAGAAAATATTAACATGTTACCTTCAAATTTTTGGACTGCTGTTTTACATTGAGTCGGTCTAATTTTCCTTGGAGCTGACAAAATGTTACAAAAATTGACAAGTCTGGCTTCTAGGTTGATTTAGTAATTTTCAAAAACTAACTTCACTTTCATATAAATCCCAAAACATGTAAATGAATACTCTTATATTTCTTAACTTCAGCAACTGTGTTATCAACATAATGTCAACGCTGTTGTCTTCGAAAAATCCCTCCGATCATGGCTGTATAGAAAGCAGAGATAAACAAACATCCAATTTCAGTGAATTCTATGGGGAATGTGTTGATTTATCGATGCCCAGTAGGCAGAGAACCAGTGCAACCTGCTCTCACTCACTCCCATACACACAGCATTGTAAACACCCACTCACCCAGCCCTTGGCACAGGACACTTGCTGAAGAGTGGTCTGTTATTTCCAAAGACATGATGAGGCCTCAGAAAACCTGGAAGCAGGAGAAGGCAAAGTAGAGAATGGAAACCAGTGCAGGATCTGATCTCTTGTAATGGAGCATCAAAGGTGAAACTGATTTACTTGGACGTACACTCTGAAGCGGGCGGCACACATGGGATTGAATTTGATGTGCTGACTTTTAGAAGTTTGCACAGCAGAAGCTTGGCGGACAGAACTCAAAAAATCAGCAAAAAATATTCCCAAAATTGAATCTGAGACCAAGATCCGAGCTGCCAAATCTGAGCTAGCAGAGGCAGCGGGAAAAGAGGGATAGGGCTACGGATGATGGCACACGCAGAACTCAGGTATCTACAGTGCGTTGTGGGTTATGGTGGGTCCTTTCAAGAGAGCAAAGTGAACTGTGACCTCAGTGAAACAGCAACCACACTGGTGCGTAAGTTTGAGTTTATCGATATGTCCTTCGGCCACATCCACTGCATCTGTAGGACCAGGGACCTATTTGGCATTTTGCCAATAGAGCACGTGTGGGGCTCAATCAGAGATATCATGCATCTGGTCTGAGGGTTCCAGGGGGAGTTGGGGTTGAAATCAGTATTAAAAGTTTTAGGATCTGCTACATTCGTAACCTGGACTGGGATTACGGTCTGGTTTGAGGCAGAGGATGCGGAACAGCTCTGTGGTTGCCTTCGTGAACACATGACTGAAGGATGAGGGAACAAGGTAGAGTGGTCAAAGTCCACATCGTGAGAAGATGAAGCATTTCCTTCAGCATTACCTCCAAAATGCAGATGCTATATTTTGGATGGGCTGACATGGTACTGCACCGAGGAAACATAGGTCGGTCTGAGGGATCATTCCAGCAGGCCCTGAACTATGACATCCATACATACGTTTCCACTGGTTTTCTGTAGACAGAGAAAATCTGGGAAGGACTGATAACATTGGGATATTGCAATGGCAATAGAAAGTACAAGTTCAGTGTCTGTTGGATGTTATGGAGACACTCCAAAATGACATACAGAAGAATGCAGAGCTGAAAACCTTTAGAAGTTTCATTTCCACGAGAGGTAGTGCCCTGATCCCTTACAGAATTGTGAGATTAGCGTAATAAATACGAGGTTCTACTAATTGAAATACTATGGTGTTTTCATCCGAACAAAGGCAACACCAGCAATTAGAGATATACCAGACAACACACACAGGAAAAGGACATGGCATCAATGTCTAGGGATTATTGTCCTCACACTAATATCATGGAATTGCGTACACCAAGGAGACTAAAGTTTTCACTTAACAAAGCGCTATAAGTCTATACTAGATACCTGGAAGTACTTGAACAGTAGAGAAAAAGAAGTATAGTAAAAGAAACAGGAAGTACCATTTTCAATTCCAAAGAGATTGAAGGCCCAAAAAATAAGCTTTCAAACATTTAGACGGTTAAAAAGCTACCAGAGCAAGCATTGAAAATGGAGGTGAGGAAAACACTAAAGAACAATAGTATCACAGAATCACAAAAGACAGTATACAAGAAATGGGGAAGAGAAATTCTTAAGAAGACAAAATAATATAAGAATACTCAATGGATGAGATAATAACTTGGCTAATGTCAGTCCTAAGCAGACTACATAAAGCAGAGGGACTCGTAAATGACTGCGAGACACGGGAAACGAAATCCCTCGATCACAAGAAGACATAGAATAGCAAGTGCAAACCAATGCAAATATCGCTGTTGAATCCTGGGGTAAGAGGAAGCATGAAAGAATAGGACTCATAAGAGTCCCAAATGGAAAGCAAGAGATTAAATAAAAATTCTGTAAAGGCATTTGTACAAAAATCAGAATGAAAATTGCTGAAAGCCAAGAAAGGTTCATCTATACGAATTCAGGAACTACACAGCGTCCAAAGAAGGTGGAATTCCGATAGACAAACATGCAGCTGCAGAATTCATATAAACAAAGTTCATGATCATCCCAGTGATCTAAAATGCACTTCAAGGAAAGCAAATTATTCACAAAAGAGCCTCCACTGGGGTTTCAGCTCATATCTCGGCAGAAATAATGCGGGACGGGGAGGGGTTCCAGGACATAGACCATATCCTGAATGAGAAAAAGCTGAAATCTAGGGTAGACTATGCCAAATTACCGCGATTCCTAACAACGGCAGAGCTAGGGAATTTCACTGACCAGCAAATCTTAAAACAAATCCACAGTTTGAGACAGATCCTAAAACAAACATTGAGAATCCTAACCTTAGTAGAAAAGTTGCAAGAAGAAATTGAAATACGAGAACCAATAATGGAAATGCAAGAAGACCATGAATTGCAAAGAAGAAAGAAGAAGAAGGCAAGGAAGACATGGAAACCCTAAAGATGGGAGAGGGAAGCAGGAAATCATAGGTGATTTTAAGCACTATCTTAAGTGAATCAGCTTGTACGACTCTCTGTCTGAAGCAAAAGGAGAGATGCAAGGCCTAAAGTGTTTGCAAAACAAACAAACAAACACCAAAAGGTTACAGTTGGCTGACATATACCAACGAACCATGATTATTCAACACAGAATACTGAAAATGATATCAGGGTTCATTCAGCATGCATCGACCCAGTATCACGGCTAGAATGTACTCAACACACTTGTATTCAGAAAACAGACGCGTGCATTACTATTCATAAATATTGATTCATAAGTGCTTTTCGTGACCCAACCCAAACGACGTTTTTCTTTAATATTTGGTCAAAGTACGTGATATACAATTACAAGACTTCCAACAGGATGAATGAATGCCATATTCTACCCTACGTAGGGATGGAATGGCATAAGCATATAACAAAGACAAGTAGCTCTGCAACACTGTACTAAGAGCAAAAGAGACAGACAGGAAAGTGCACATTGGAATTGGTTTCAATTCTTGGAATTTCAGCCCACATGAAAAAAATGGATCCATCTTCTGAGAGTGTGGGTGTTTCAGCAGAAAGCAACAGAAGGTTATGTATTCTGGGTGACTGTATATTACACAAACATGAGTTTCCAAGAGTGGGTCTCTGTGTACTGTGAACTTTTAGAAAGTTTAAAGACTTGTGAAACCATAAACTGAACATGGACACTCTTCCATCCGTTTGTACTGTGTACACAGGTCTGAACAAAAGGAAAGAGGGAAGAGAAAAGGACCATGGGACCCTTGTGGATAGAATCACATTTCCCTTAGGAACCTCTCGACTAATGCAGCCCCTCCCCCAACACTGGCTTAATGCAGCAACCACTGTGGATGGCAGTTACCGGTTGGATTCGAGGTGGAATGTTGGTGTGTACCACGAGGCTAGTTATGGCTGGTGGATCCAAGGTAACTGGGCAGAATTCTTTGGATGGATCAGTGTGATGTAGGGGCTGCCTCCCTATGTGGAGATTGGCTTAGGTCTTTTGTTCGGGAAGCTGTGTAAGTTCGAGATACTGCTGCTGCCCAAAGACCTGAGATCACGGGTCAGTTTCCAGAATCTGAAAGGGCAGACAGTGGAAGATCTGCCTGTCATCAGCTTTCTGGTGTTGCTCCACGGTACTTTCGGACTTACCCAGTCCTCTTGACTTCGACTTTAAGGGAGACACGAAGAGAAGCTGGCAGAAAAGATGGCCGCACGGATTGAGGAGAGGTGCGAACACATTGATGAGAGTTGTTCTGCTACAATGGAGAATACCGGCATGGAGACAACTCTAGAGAATACCAGGCTCGAAAGACATTCATGAGACATACTGAACCTTGGTAATTCTGACAGAAACATACGGAGTGTCAACGAGCACTTGAGAAAGATACTCGAATCTCTGCTCCAAGAACGGGTCCAAGATTCCTGACGTCTAAAAGAGAAGAGATGGCAGAGATGTTAACAGCGCTCATGTTCCTGGAAGTGGTAGTGAGAATCCACACATCTCAACATGCATTTACAAATCATTCAGACCGAAATGCACCAAGCCCAGGTAAGCCTATTCCCAGATTTGGGCCTAGATATCAAACACTTGCTCTCCCCTCCACTCCACTCAGGCATCCATTTCAAAGGATCAGAAAATGAGATGGAATGAAGCCAGTAGGAGAAGAGCAAGCCCCTCCTGGAAACAGAGTTCCCCCTCCTTCACTCTCGGTGAACAAGGGTGAACCCCTTTAAGGTCAAATACTCTCAACTTAGCTCACAAAAATTAATGATAGGAATTGAATACTTAGGAAATCAATACTTAGCTCACACAAAGTAATGATGACCTTCCCCTAGATTCAGCAAATGCCGGGGTTATGTCTTCTTTGGTCTGAAGGGAGTGTGGTAAGTGAGGGGAATCTTTGACTGAACTTGAATATGTATTAGGCCTCAGTTTTTCAAGGCAGTATAGGTAATTATTATAAGTCAGATTGTGAACTGAACAGAATAAGTGGCCAAACACATTAAAGACACAGGTTATGTGGACCGTCTTTTTTTTCATTAAGCCCTGGCTCTAATTTATCATGGAGGTACAGATTTGGTTGTGTTAAATTGCCTTAGCCTACGTGATCGTATGATTAAGCGTTCTCATCACTGATAGAAAAACACCTGGTTCTCAGAAGCCTAGCATAGCTGCAGCAGGATTCTCATAGTTAAATGCCTGTAGGGGCTTTTGGAATCAAGCCTAAATTTGTATATATTGTATAGTGTTTCTTGTATATTCCTAGAGAGGAATGTTACTCCTTGAAATGCCAACATTGCCTAGTATGTGTCATTGGAAGCAAAGGGCACCACATACACAAGGGAAACCCAGTTTCGGGGTTATTTCATTGTTCCAATAGGTATTTCATGGTTCCTATTGTTGTTGGAGGCTTCAACATTAAAAAATTGACATGTCACCTTCAAACTTTTGGACTGGTGTTTTACATTGAGTCTGTCCCTTTTTTCCTTAGAGCTGACAAAATGTTACAAAAATTGACAAGTCTGGCTTCTAGGTTGATTTAGTAATTTTCAAAAACTAACTTCACTTTCATATAAATCCCAAAACATGTAAATCAATACTCTTATCCTTCTTAAAGTCAGCAACTGCGTTATCAACATAATGACAAAGCTGGAGTCTTCGGAAAATCCCTCTGATCATGGCTGTATAGAAAGCAGAGATAAACAAACATACAATTTCAGGGAATTCTATGGGGAATGTGTTGATTTATAGATGCCCAGTAGGCAGAGAACCAGTGCAACCTGCTCTCACTCGCTCCCATACACACAGCATTGTAAACACGCACTCACCCAGCCCTTGGCACAGGACACTTGCTGAAGAGTGGTCTGTTATTTCCAAAGACATGATGAGGCCTCAGAAAACCTGGAAGCAGGAGAAGGCAAAGTAGAGAATGGAAACCAGTGCAGGATCTGATCTCTTGTAATGGAGCATCAAAGGTGAAACTGTATTATTTGGACGTACACTCTGAAGCGGGCGGCACACATGGGATTGAAGATGATGCGATGAGTGTTAGAAGTGTGCACAGCAGATGCTTGTCTGACAGAACTCAAAAAAATCAGCACAAAATACTCCCACAATTGAATCTGAGACCAAGATCCGAGCTGCAAAATCTGAGCTAGCAGAGGCAGCGGGAAAAGAGGGATAGGGCTACGGATGATGGCACACGCAGAACTCAGGTATCTACAGTGCGTTGTGGGTTTTGGTGGGTCCCATCAAGAGAGCAAAGTGAACTGTGACCTCAGTGAGACACCAACCACACTGACACGTGAGGTTGAGTTTATCGATATGTCCTACGGCCACATCCACTGCATCTGTAGGACCAGGGACCAATTTGGCATTTTGCCAATAGAGCACGGGTGGGGCTCAATCAGAGATATCATGCATCTGGTCTGAGGGTTCCAGGGGTTGTTGGGGTTGAAATCAGTATTAAAAGTTTTAGGATCTGCTACATTCGTAACCTGGACTGGTTTGAGGTAGTGTATGCGGAACAGCTCTGTGGGTGCCTTCGTGAACCCATGAATCAAGGATGAGGGAACAAAGAAAAGTGGTCAAATTCCACATCGTGAGAAGATGAAGCATTTCCTTCAGAATTATCTTCAAAATGCAGATGCTATATTTTGGACGGGCTGACATGGTACTGCACTGAGGACACATAGGTCGGTCTGAGGGATCATTCCAGCAGGCCCTGAACTATGACATCCATACATACTTTTCCAATGGTGTTTCTGTAGACAGAGAAAATCTGGGAAGGACTGGTAACATTGGGACATTGCAATGGCAATAGAAATTACAAGTTCACTGTCTGTTGGATATTATGGAGACACTCCAAAATGACATATAGAAGAATGTAGAGCTGAAAACCTTTAGAAGTTTCATTTCCACGAGAGGAAGTGCCCTGTTCCCTTACAGAATTGTGAGATTAGTGTAATAAATATGTGGTTCTACTATTTGAAATACTATGGTGTTTTCATCCGAACAAAGCAACACCAGGAATTAGAGATATACCAGACAACACACACAGGAAAAGGACATGGCATCAATGTCTAGGGAAAATTGTCCTCACAGTAATATCATGGAATTGCGTACACCAAGGAGACTAAAGTTTTCACTTAACAAATTGCTATTAGTCTATACTACATACCTGATAGTACTTGAACAGTAGAGAAAAAGAAGTATAGTAAATGAACAGGAAGTACCATTTTCAGTTCAAAAGAGATTGAAGGCACAAAAAATAACTTTTCAAACAACTACACGGTTAAAACCTTACCAGAGCAAGCATTGAAAAAGGAGGTGAGGAAAACACTAAAGAACAACAGTATCTCAGAATCACAAAAGGCAGAATACAAGAAAAGGGGAAGAGAAACTCTAAAGAAGACAAAATATTATAAGAAAACTCAATGGATGAGATAATAACTTGGCTAATGTCAGACCTAAGCAGACTAGATAATGCAGAGGGACTCGTGAATGACTGCGAAGACACGGGAACAGAAATCCCTCGATCAGAAGAAGACATAGAAAAGCAAGTGCAAACCAATGCAAATATCGCTGTTGAATCCTGGGGTAAGAGGAAGCATGAAAGAATAGGACTCATAAGAGTCCCAAATGGAAATCAAGAGATAAAATAAAAATTCTGTAAAGGCATTTGTACAAAAATCAGAATGAAACTTGCTGAAAGCCAAGAAAGGTACATCTATACGAATTCAGGAATTACACAGCGTCCAAAGGAAGTGGAATCCCAATAGACCAACAAGCAGCTGTAAAATTCAAATGAACAAAGTTCATGATCATCACAGTGATCTAAAATGCACCTCAAGGAAAGCAAATTATTCACAACAGAACCTCCAGAGGGGATTCAGCTGATATATCGGCAGAAATATTGCAGGACGGAGAATGGTGCCAGGACATAGACCATAGCCTGAATGAGAAAAATCTGCAATCTAGGGTAGAATATGCCAAATGACCGTGATTTCTAACAACGGCAGACCTAGTGAATTTCACTGACCAGCAAATCTTAAAAGAAATCAACAGTTTGAGACTGATTTTAAAACACAAATTGAGAATCATAACCTTAATAGAAAAGTAGCAAGGAGAAATGGAAATAAGAGAACCATTAATGGAAATGCAAGAAGACCATGAATTGCAAAGAAGAAAGAAGAAGGCAAGGAGGACATAGAAACCCTAAAAATGGTAGAGGGAAGCAGGGATCAATAGGTGATTTTAAGCACAATCTTAAGTGAATCAGCTTAAATGACTCTCTGTCTGAAGCAAAAGGAGAGATGCAAGGCTTAAGTGTGTGCAAAACAAACTAACAAACACCAAAAGTTACAGTTGGCTGGCATATAGCAAAGAACCATGATTATTCAATACAGAATACTCAAAATGATGTCAGGGATCATTCAGCACGCAACGACCCAGTATCACGGATAGAATGTACTCAACACACTTGTATTCAGAAAACAGACACGTGCATTACTATTCATAAATATTGATTCATAAGTGCATTTCGTGACCCAACCCAAACGACGGATTTGTTTAATATTTGGTCAAAGTACGTGATATAGTATTACAAGTCTTCCAACATGATGAATGAATGCCATATACTACCCTACGTAGGGAAGGAATGGCATAAGCCTATAACAAAGACAAGTAGCTCTGCAACACTATACTAAGAGCAAAAGAGACAGACAGGAAAGTGCACATTGGAATTGGTTTCATTTCTTGGAATTTAAGCCCCCATGGAATAAATGGATCCATCTACTGAGAGTGTGGGTGTTTCAGCAGAAAGCAACAGACGGATATGTATTCTGGGTGACTGGATATTACACAAACATGAGTTTCCATGAGTGGGTCTCTGTGTACTGTGAACTTTTAGAAAGTTTAAAGACTTGTGAAACCATAAACTGTACATGGAAACTATTCCCTCCGTTTGTACTGTGTATACAGATCTGAACAAAAGGAAAGAGGGAAGAGAAAAGGACCATGGGACCCTTGTGGATAGAATCACATTTCCCTTAGGAACCTCTCGATTAATGAAGCCCCTCCCCCAAAAATGGCTTAATGCAGCAACCCCTGGGGATGTCAGTTACCGGTTGGATTCCAGGTGGAATGTTGGTGTGTACCGTGAGGCTTGTTGTGGCTGGTGGATCCAAGGTAACTGGGCAGAATTCTTTGGGTGGATCAGTGTGATGGAGGGGCTGCCGCCCTATGTGGAGATTGGCTTAGGTCTTTTGTTCGGGAAGATGTGTAAGTTCGAGATACTGCTGCTGCCCAAAGACCTGAGTTCAAGGGTCAGTTTCCAGAATCTTAAAGGGCAGACAGTGGAAGATCTGCCTGTCATCAGCATACTGGTGTGGCTCCGCGGTACTTTCCAAATTACCCAGTCCCCTTGACTTCGACTTTATGGGAGACACGAACAGAAGCTGGCAGGAAAGCTGGCCGCACGGATTAAGGAGAGGTGCGTACACATTGATGAGAGTTGTTCTGCTACAATGGAGAATACCTGCATGGAGACAACTCTAGAGAATACCAGGCTCAAAAGACATTCATGAGACATACTGAACCTTGGTGATACTGACAGAAACATACGGAGTGTCAACGTGCACTGGAGAAAGTTACTCGAATCTCTGCTCCAAGAACGGGTCCAAGATTCCTGACGTCTAAAGAGAAGAGATGGCAGAGATGTTAAGAGCGCTCATGTTCCTCGAATTAATAGTGAGAATCCACACATCTCAACATGCATTTAAAATCATTCAGACCAAAATGCACCAAGCCCGGGTAAGCCTATTCCCAGGTTTGGGCCTAGATATCAAACACATGCACTTCCCTCCACTCCACTCAGGCATCCATTTCAAAGGATCAGAACCTGAGATGCAATGAAGCCAGTAGGAGAAGAGCAAGCCCATCCTAGAATCAGATTTCCTCCTCCTTCACACTCGGTGAACAACAGTGAACCATTTTAAGATCAAATACTCACAACTTAGCTCAAAAAAATTAATGATAGGAATTGAATACTTAGGAATTCAATACTTAGCTCACACAAAGTAATGATGACCTTCACCTAGATTCAGCAAATGCTGGGGTTATGTCTTCTTTGGGCTGAAGGGAGTTTGGTAAGTGAGAGGAATCTTTGACTGAACTTGAATATGTATTAGGCCTCAGTTTTTCAAGGCAGTATAGGTAATTATTAAAATCAGCTAGTGAACTGAACTGTATAAATGGCCAAACACATTAAAGACACAGGATATGTGGACCGTCTTTCCCTTCCGTCAAGCTCCGGGTGTAATATATCATGGAGGTGCAGATTTGGTTGTGTTAAATTGCCTTAGCCTACATGATCTTATGATTAAGTGTTCTCATAACTGATAGAAGGACACCTGATTCACAATAGCCTAGCATAGCTGCAGCAGGTTTCTCATAGTTAAATGCCTTTAGGTGTTTTTGGAATTAAGCCTAAATCTGTATATTTTGTACACTGTATCTTGTATATTCCTAGAGAGGAATGTTACTCCATGAAATGCCAACATTGCCTAGTATGTGTCATTGGAAACAAAGGGCAACACATGCACAAGGGAAACCCAGGTTCGGGGCTATTTCATGGTCCAATAGGTATTTCATGGTTCCTATTGTTGTTGGAGGCTTCATCAGTAAAATATTGACATGTCACCTTCATACTTTTGGACTGCTATTTTACATTGAGTCTGTCTCTTTTTTCCTTAGAGCTGACAAAATGTTACAAAAATTGACAAGTCTGGCATCTAGGTTGATTTAGTAAATTTCAAAAACTAACTTCACTTTCATATAAATCCCAAAACTTGTAAATCAATACTCATACTTCTTAAAGACAGCAACTGCGTTATCAATATAATGTCAACGCTGGAGTCTTCGGAAAATGCCTCCGATCATGGCTCTATAGAAAGCAGAGATAAACAAACATCCAATTTCAGTGAATTCTATGGGGAAAATGTTGATTTATCGATGCCCAGTAGGCAGAGAACCAGTGCAACCTGCTCTCACTCGCTCCCATACACACAGCATTGTAAACACGCACTCACCCAGCCCTTGGCACAGGACACTTGCTGAAGAGTGGTCTGTTATTTCCAAAGACATGATGAGGCCTCAGAAAATCTGGAAGCAGGAGAAGGCAAAGTAGAGAATGGAAACCAGTGCAGGATCTGATCTCTGGTAATGGAGCATCAAAGGTGAAACTGTTTACTTGGACGTACACTCTGAAGTGGGTGGCACACATGGGATTGAAGATGATGCGCTGAGTGTTAGAAGTGCGCACAGCAGATGCTTGGCTGACAGAACTCAAAAAATCAGCACAAAATATTCCCACAATTGAATCTGAGACCAAGATCCGAGCTGCCAAATCTGAGCTAGCAGAGGCAGCGGGAAAAGAGGGATAGGGCTACAGATGATGGCACACGCAGAACTCAGGTATCTACAGTGCGTTGTGGGTTATGGTGGGTCCTATCAAGAGAGCAAAGAGAACTGTGACCTCAGGGAGACAGCAACCACACTGGCGCGTGCGGTTGAGTTTATCGATATGTCCAACGGCCACATCCACTGCATCTGCAGGACCAGGGACCAATTTGGCATTTTGCCAATAGAGCACGTGTGGGGCTCAATCAGAGATATCATGCATCTGGTCTGAGTGTTCCAGGGGGCGTTGGGGTTGAAATCAGTATTAAAAGTTTTAGGATCTGCTACATTCGTAACCTGGACTGGGATTACGGTCTGGTTTGAGGCAGAGGATGCGGAACAGCTCTGTGGTTGCCTTCGTGAACCCATGACTGAAGGATGAGGGAACAAGGAAGAGTGGTCAAAGTCCACATCGTGAGAAGATGAAGCATTTCCTTCAGCATTATCTCCAAAATGCAGATGCTATAATTTGGACGGGCTGACATGGTACTGCACCGAGGACACATAGGTCGGTCTGAGGGATCATTCCAGCAGGCCCTGAACTATGACATCCATACATACGTTTCCACTGGTGTTTATGTAGACAGAGAAAATCTGGGAAGGACTGGTAACATTGGGACATTGCAATGGCAATATAAAGTACAAGTTAACTGTCTGTTGGATGTTATGGAGACACTCCAAAATGACATACAGAAGAATGAAGAGCTGAAAACCTTTACAAGTTTCATTTCCACAAGAGGAAGTGCCCTGTTCCCTTACAGAATTGTGAGATTAGCGTAATAAATATGAGGTTCTACTAATTGAAATACTATGGTATATTCATCAGAACAAAGACAACACCAGCAATTAGAGATATACCAGACAACACAAACAGGAAAAGGATATGGCATCAATGTCAACAGAAATTTGTCCTCACAGTAATATCATGGAATTGCGTACACCAAGGAGAGTAAAGTTTTCACGTAACCAAGCGTTATAAGTCTATACTAGCTACCTGATAGTACTTGAACAGTAGAGAAAAAGAAGTATAGTAAAAGAAACAGGAAGTACCATTTTCACTTCCAAAGTGATTGAAGGCCCAAAAAATAATCTTTCAAACATCTAGATGGTTAAAACTCTACCAGAGCAAGCATTGAAATAGGAGGAGAGGAAACACTATAGAACAAAATATCTCAGAATCACAAAAGGCAGAATACCAGAAAAGGGGAAGAGAAACTCTAAAGAAGACAAAATAATATAGGAAAACTCAATGGATGAGAAATTAACTTGGCTAATGTCAGTCCTAAGCAGACTAGATAACGCAGAGGGACTCGTGAATGACTGCGAAGACACGGGAACAGAAATCCCTCGATCAGAAGAAGACATAGAAAAGCAAGAGCAAACCAATGCAAATATCGCTGTTGAATCCAGGAGTAAGAGGAAGCATGAAAGAATAGGACTCATAAGAGTCCCAAATGGAAAGCAAGAGATAAAATAAAAATTCTGTAAAGGCATTTGTACAAAAATCAGAATGAAACTTGCTGAAAGCCAAGAAAGGTTCATCTATACGTATTCAGGAAGTACACAGTGTCCAAAGGAGGTGGAATCCCAATAGTCCAACAAGCAGCTCTAGAATTCAAATAAACAAAGTTCATGATCATCCCAGTGATCTAAAGTGCACCTCAAGGAAAGCAAATTATTCACAACAGAGCCTCCAGAGGGGTTTCAGCTCATATCTCGGCAGAAATATTGCAAGACGGGGAGGGGTGCCAGGACATAGACCATATCCTGAATGAGAAAAATCTGCAATCTAGGGTAGACAATGCCAAATGACTGCGATTCCTAACAACGGCAGAGCAAGGGAATTTCACTGAGCAGCAAATCTTAAAAGAAATCAACAGTTTGAGACTGATCCTACAACAAACATTGAGAATCCTATCCTTAGAATAAAAGTAGCAAGAAGAAATGGAATTAAGAAAACCATTAATGGAAATGCAAGAAGACCATGAATTGCAAAGAAGAAAGAAGAAGAAGGCAAGGAGGACATCGAAAACCTAAAGATGGGAGAGGGAAGCAGGAAACCATAGGTGATATTAAGCACTATCTTAAGTGAATCAGCTTATATGACTCTCTGTCTGAAGCAAAAGGAGAGATGCAAGGCCTAAAGTGTTTGCAAAACAAACAAACACCAAAAGGTTACAGTTGGATGACATATACCAAAAAACCATGATTATTCAAAACAGAATACTCAAAATGATGTCAGGGATCATTCAGCACGCATCGAACCAGTATCAAGGCTAGAATGTACTCAACACACTTGTATTCAGAAAACAGACGCGTGCATTGCTATTCATAAATATTGATTCATAAGTGCTTATCGTGACCCAACCCAAACGACGGTTTTGTTTAAGATTTGGTCAAAGTACGTGATATAGAATTACAAGTCTTCCAACAGGATGAATGAATGCCATATTCTACCCTACGTAGGGAAGGAATGGCATAAGCCTGTAACAAAGACAAGTAGCTCTGCAAAACTGTACTAAGAGCAAAAGAGACAGACAGGAAAGTGCACATTGGAATTGGTTTCATTTCTTGGAAATTCAGCCCCCATGAAAAAAATGGATACATCTTCTGAGAGAGTGGGTGTTTCAGCAGAAAGCACCAGACGGATATGTATTCTGGGTGACTGGATATTACACAAACATGAGTTTCCATGAGTGGGTCTCTGTGTTCTGTGAAATTTTAGAAAGTTTAAAGACGTGTGAAACCATAAACTGAACATGGACACACTTCCTTCCGTATGTACTGTGTATACAGATCTGAACAAAAGGAAAGAGGGAAGAGAAAAGGACCATGGGACCCTTGTGGATAGAATCACATTTCCCTTAGTAACCTCTCGACTAATGCAGCCCCACCCCCAACACTGACCTAATGCAGCAACCACTGGGGATGGCAGTTACCGGTTGGATTCCAGGTGGAATGTTGGTGAGTACCACGAGGCTTGTTGTGGCTGGTGGATCCAAGGTAACTGGGCAGAATACTTTGGGTGGATCAGTGTGATGGAGGGCCTACTACCCTATGTGGAGATTGGCTTAGGTCTTTTGTTCAGGAAGCTGTGTAAGTTCGAGATACTGCTGCTGCCCAAAGACCTGACATCAAGGGACAGTTTCCAGAATCTTAAAGGGCAGACATTGGAAGATCTGCCTGTCATCAGCTTACTGGTGTGGCTCCGCGGTACTTTCTGACTTACCCAGTCCTCTTGACTTCGACTTTATGGGAGACACGAAGAGAAGCTGGCAGAAAAGCTGGAGGCACGGATTGAGGAGAGGTGCGAACACATTGATGAGAGTTGTTCTGCTACAAAGGAGAATACCGGCATGGAGACAACTCTAGAGAATACCAGGCTCGAAAGACATTCATGAGACATACTGAACCTTGGTGATACTGACAGAAACATACGGTGTGTCAACGTGCACTTGAGAAAGTTACTCGAATCTCTGCTCCAAGAAAGGGTCCAAGATTCCTGACGTCTAAAAGAGAAGAGATGGCAGAGATGTTAACAGCGCTCATGTTCCTGGAAGTGGTAGTGAGAA
The DNA here is from genome assembly GCF_036321535.1 of Camelus dromedarius. NCBI lineage: Eukaryota > Metazoa > Chordata > Mammalia > Artiodactyla > Camelidae > Camelus > Camelus dromedarius. The sequence continues at coordinate 8,271,083 of NC_087470.1, read as the reverse complement.
TCCACACATCTCAAGATGAATTTACAAATCATTCAGACCAAAATGCACCAAGCTCAGGTATGCCTATTCCCAGGTTTGGGCCTAGATATCAAATACATGCTCTTCCCTCCACTCCACTCAGGCATCCATTTCAAAGGATCAGAACCTGAGCTGCAATGAAGCCAGTAGGAGAAGAGCAAGCCCCTCCTAGAATCAGATTTCCTCCTCCTTCACACTCGGTGAACAACAGTGAACCACTTTAAGGTCAAATACTCTCAAATTAGCTCACAAAAAGTAATGATAGGAATTGAATACTTAGGAATTCAATACTGAGCTCACACAAAGAACTGATGACCTTCCCCTAGATTCAGCAAATGCTGGGGTTATGTCTTCTTTGGGCTGAAGGGATTGTGGTAAGTGAGGGGAATCTTTGACTGAACTTGAATATGTACTAGGCCTCAGTTTTTCAAGCCAGTATAGGTAATTATTAAAATCAGATACTGAACTGAACAGTATAAGTGGCCAAACACATTAAAGACAAAGGTTATGTGGACGGTCTTTCCCTTTCATCAAGCCCCGGGTTTAATATATCATGGAAGTGCAGATTTGGTTGTGTTAAAATGCCTTAGCCTACATGATCGTATGATTGAGCGTTCTCATCACTGATAGAAGAACACCTGGTTCTCAATAGCCTACCATAGCTGCAGCAGGTTTCTCATAGTTAAATGCCTGTAGGTGCTTTGGAATCAAGCCTAAATATGTATATTTTGTACACTGTATCTTGAATATTCCTAGAGAGGTATGTTACTCCTTGAAATGCCAACATTGCCTAGTATGTGTCATTGGCAGCAAAGGGCAAAACATGCACAAGGGAAACCCAGGTTCGGGGTTATTTCATGGTTCCAATAGTTATTTCATGGTCCCTATTTTTGTTGGAGGCTTCAACAGGAAATAATTGACATGTTACCTTCAAACATTTGGACTGCTGTTTTAAATTGAGTCTGTCTATTTTTTCCTTAGAGGTGACAAAATGTTACAAAAATTGACAAGTCTGGCTTCTAGGTTGATTTAGTAATTTTCAAAAACTAACTTCACTTTCATATAAATCCGAAAAAAAGGATATCAATACTCTTATACTTCTTAAAGTCAGCAACTTCGTTATCAACATAATGTCAACGCTGGAGTCTTCGGAAAATCCCTCCAATCATGGTTGTATAGAAAGCAGACATAAACAAACATCCAATTTCAGTGAATATTAAGGGGAAAGTGTTGATTTATCGATGCCCACTAGGCAGAGAACCAGTGCAACCTGCTCTCACTCACTCCCATACACACAGCATTGTAAACACCCACTCACCCAGCCCTTGGCACAGGACACTTGCTGAAGACTGGTCTGTTATTTCCAAAGACATGATGAGGCCTCAGAAAACCTGGAAGCAGGAGAAGGCAAAGTAGAGAATGGAAACCAGTGCAGGATCTGATCTCTGGTAATGGAGCATCAAAGGTGAAACTGTTTTACTTGGACGTACACTCTGAAGCGGGCGGCACACATGGGATTCAATTTGATGTGCTGAGTGTTAGAGGGGTGCACAGCAGATGCTTGGCTGACAGAACTCAAAAAAATCAGCACAAAATATTCCCACAATTGAATCTGAGACCAAGATCCGAGCTGCCAAATCTGAGCTAGCAGAGGCAGCGGGAAAAGAGGGATAGGACTACGGATGATGGCACACGCAGAACTCAGGTATCTACAGTGCGTTGTGGGTTATGGTGGGTCCTATCAAGAGAGCAAAGAGAACTGTAACCTCAGTGATGCACCAACCACACTGACACGTGAGGTTGAGTTTATCGATATGTCCTACGGCCACATCCACTGCATCTGCAGGACCAGGGACCAATTTGGCATTTTGCCAATAGAGCATGTGTGGCGCTCAATCAGAGATATCTTGCATCTGGTCTGATGGTTCCAGGGGGCGTTGGGGTTGAAATCAGTATTAAAAGTTTTTGGATCTGCTTCATTCGTATCCTGGACTGGGATTACTTTCTGGTTTGAGGCAGGGGATGAGGAACAGCTCTGTGGTTGCCTTCGTGAACCCATGACTGAAGGATGAGGGAACAAGGAAGAGTGGTCAAAGTCCACATCGTGAGATGATGAAACATTTCTTTCAGCATTATCTCCAAAATGCAGATGCTATATATTGGACGGGCTGACATGGTACTGCACCGAGGACACATAGGTCGGTCTGAGGGTTCATTCCAGCAGGCCCTGAACTATGACATCCATACATACGTTTCCACTGGTGCTTCTGTAGATAGAGAAAATCTGGGAAGGACTGGTAACATTGGGACATTGCAATGGCAATAGAAAATACAAGTTAACTCTCTGTTGGATGTTATGGAGACACTCCAAAATGACATACAGAAGAATGCAGAGCTGAAAACCTTTAGAAGTTTCATTTCCACGAGAGGAAGTGCCCTGTTCCCTTACAGAATTGTGAGATTAGCGTAATAAATATGAGGTTCTACTAATTGAAATACTATGGTGTGTTCATCAGAACAAAGAAAACACCAGCATTTAGAGATATAACAGACAACACAAACAGGAAAAGGACATGGCATCAATGTCTAGGGAAAATTGTCCTCACAGTAATATCATGGAATTGCGTACACCAAGGAGACTAAAGTTTTCACTTAACCAAGTGCTATGAATCTATACTTGATACCTGATATTACTTGAACGGTAGAGAAAAAGAAGTATAGTAAAAGAAACAGGAGTACCATTTTCAGTTCCAAAGAGATTGAAGGCACAAAAAATAACATTTGAAACAACTGGACGGTTAAAACGTTACCACAGCAAACATTGAAATAGGAGGTGAGGGAAACACAAAAGAACAACAGTATCTCAGAATCACAAAAGGCAGAATACAAGAAAAGTGGAAGAGAAACTCTAAAGAAGACAAAATAATATAACAAAACTCAATGGATGAGATAATAACTTGGCTAATATCAGTACTAAGCAGACTAGATAACGCAGAAGGACTCGTGAATGACTGCGAAGACACGGGGACAGAAATCCCTCGATTAGAAGAAGACATAGAAAAGCAAGAGCAAACCAATACAAATATCGCTGTTGAATCCTGGGGTAAGAGGAAGCATGAAAGTATAGGAATCATAAGAGTCCCAAATGAACAGCAAGAAATAAAATAAAAATTCTGTAAAGGCATTTGTACAAAAATCAGAATGAAACTTGCTGAAAGCCAAGAAAGTTTCATCTATACGAATTCAGGAAGTACACAGCATCCAAAAAAGGTGGAATCCCAATAGACAACAAGCAGCTGTAGAATTCAAATAAACAAAGTTCATGATCATCCCAGTGATCTAAAATGAACTTCAAGGAAAGCAAATTATTCACAACAGAGCCTCCAGAGGGGTTTAAGCTGATATCTCGGCAGAAATATTGCAGGACGTGGAGGGGTGCCAGGACATAAACCATATCCTGAATGAGAAAAACCTGCAATCTAAGGTAGACTATGCCAAATGACCGTGATTCCTAACAACGGAAGAACTAAGGAATTTCACTGACCAGCAAATCTTAAAAGAAAACAAAAGTTTGAGACTGATCCGAAAACAAATATTGAGAATCCTAATTTTACTAGAAAAGTACCAAGAATGAATGGAAATAAGAGAACCATTAATGGAAATGCAAGAAGACCATGAATTGCAAAGAAGAAAGAAGAAGAAGTCAAGGAGGACATCGAAACCCTAAAGATGGGAGAGGGAAGCAGGAAAACAGGTGATATTAAGCACTATCTTAAGTGAATCAGCTTATATGACTCTCTGTCTGAAGCAAAAGGAGAGATGCAAGGCCTAAAGTGTTTGCAAAACAAACAAACACCAAAAGGTTACAGTTGGCTGACATATACCAAAGAACCATGATTATTCAAAACAGAATACTCAAAATGATGTCAGGGATCATTCAGCATGCATCGACCCAGTAACAGGGCTAGAATGTACTCAAAACACTTGTATTCAGAAAACAGACGCGTGCATTACTATTCATAAATATTGATTCATAAGTGCTTATCGTGTGCAAACACAAACGACGGGTTTGTTTAAGTTTTGGTCAAAGTACGTGATATAGAATTACAAGTCTTCCAACAGGATGAATGAATGCCATATTCTACCCTACGTAGGGAAGGAATGGCATAAGCCTATAACAAAGACAAGTAGCTCTGCAAAACTGTACTAAGAGCAAAAGAGACAGACAGGAAAGTGCACATTGGAATTGGTTTCATTTCTTGGAATTTCAGCCCCCATGAAAAAAATGGATACATCTTCTGAGAGAGTGTGTGTTTCAGCAGAAAGCACCAGACGGATATGTATTCTGGGTGACTGGATATTACACAAACATGAGTTTCCATGAGTGGGTCTCTGTGTTCTGTGAAATTTTAGAAAGTTTAAAGACGTGTGAAACCATAAACTGAACATGGACACACTTCCTTCCGTATGTACTTTGTATACAGATCTGAACAAAAGGAAAGAGGGAAGAGAAAAGGACCATGGGACCCTTGTGGATAGAATCACATTTCCCTTAGTAACCTCTCGACTAATGCAGCCCCACCCCCAACACTGACCTAATGCAGCAACCACTGGGGATGGCAGTTACCGGTTGGATTCCAGGTGGAATGTTGGTGAGTACCACGAGGCTTGTTGTGGCTGGTGGATCCAAGGTAACTGGGCAGAATACTTTGGGTGGATCAGTGTGATGGAGGGCCTACTACCCTATGTGGAGATTGGCTTAGGTCTTTTGTTCAGGAAGCTGTGTAAGTTCGAGATACTGCTGCTGCCCAAAGACCTGACATCAAGGGACAGTTTCCAGAATCTTAAAGGGCAGACATTGGAAGATCTGCCTGTCATCAGCTTACTGGTGTGGCTCCGCGGTACTTTCTGACTTACCCAGTCCTCTTGACTTCGACTTTATGGGAGACACGAAGAGAAGCTGGCAGAAAAGCTGGAGGCACGGATTGAGGAGAGGTGCGAACACATTGATGAGAGTTGTTCTGCTACAAAGGAGAATACCGGCATGGAGACAACTCTAGAGAATACCAGGCTCGAAAGACATTCATGAGACATACTGAACCTTGGTGATACTGACAGAAACATACGGTGTGTCAACGTGCACTTGAGAAAGTTACTCGAATCTCTGCTCCAAGAAAGGGTCCAAGATTCCTGACGTCTAAAAGAGAAGAGATGGCAGAGATGTTAACAGCGCTCATGTTCCTGGAAGTGGTAGTGAGAATCCACACATCTCAAGATGAATTTACAAATCATTCAGACCAAAATGCACCAAGCTCAGGTATGCCTATTCCCAGGTTTGGGCCTAGATATCAAATACATGCTCTTCCCTCCACTCCACTCAGGCATCCATTTCAAAGGATCAGAACCTGAGCTGCAATGAAGCCAGTAGGAGAAGAGCAAGCCCCTCCTAGAATCAGATTTCCTCCTCCTTCACACTCGGTGAACAACAGTGAACCACTTTAAGGTCAAATACTCTCAAATTAGCTCACAAAAAGTAATGATAGGAATTGAATACTTAGGAATTCAATACTGAGCTCACACAAAGAACTGATGACCTTCCCCTAGATTCAGCAAATGCTGGGGTTATGTCTTCTTTGGGCTGAAGGGATTGTGGTAAGTGAGGGGAATCTTTGACTGAACTTGAATATGTACTAGGCCTCAGTTTTTCAAGCCAGTATAGGTAATTATTAAAATCAGATACTGAACTGAACAGTATAAGTGGCCAAACACATTAAAGACAAAGGTTATGTGGACGGTCTTTCCCTTTCATCAAGCCCCGGGTTTAATATATCATGGAAGTGCAGATTTGGTTGTGTTAAAATGCCTTAGCCTACATGATCGTATGATTGAGCGTTCTCATCACTGATAGAAGAACACCTGGTTCTCAATAGCCTACCATAGCTGCAGCAGGTTTCTCATAGTTAAATGCCTGTAGGTGCTTTGGAATCAAGCCTAAATATGTATATTTTGTACACTGTATCTTGAATATTCCTAGAGAGGTATGTTACTCCTTGAAATGCCAACATTGCCTAGTATGTGTCATTGGCAGCAAAGGGCAAAACATGCACAAGGGAAACCCAGGTTCGGGGTTATTTCATGGTTCCAATAGTTATTTCATGGTCCCTATTTTTGTTGGAGGCTTCAACAGGAAATAATTGACATGTTACCTTCAAACATTTGGACTGCTGTTTTAAATTGAGTCTGTCTATTTTTTCCTTAGAGGTGACAAAATGTTACAAAAATTGACAAGTCTGGCTTCTAGGTTGATTTAGTAATTTTCAAAAACTAACTTCACTTTCATATAAATCCGAAAAAAAGGATATCAATACTCTTATACTTCTTAAAGTCAGCAACTTCGTTATCAACATAATGTCAACGCTGGAGTCTTCGGAAAATCCCTCCAATCATGGTTGTATAGAAAGCAGACATAAACAAACATCCAATTTCAGTGAATATTAAGGGGAAAGTGTTGATTTATCGATGCCCACTAGGCAGAGAACCAGTGCAACCTGCTCTCACTCACTCCCATACACACAGCATTGTAAACACCCACTCACCCAGCCCTTGGCACAGGACACTTGCTGAAGACTGGTCTGTTATTTCCAAAGACATGATGAGGCCTCAGAAAACCTGGAAGCAGGAGAAGGCAAAGTAGAGAATGGAAACCAGTGCAGGATCTGATCTCTGGTAATGGAGCATCAAAGGTGAAACTGTTTTACTTGGACGTACACTCTGAAGCGGGCGGCACACATGGGATTCAATTTGATGTGCTGAGTGTTAGAGGGGTGCACAGCAGATGCTTGGCTGACAGAACTCAAAAAAATCAGCACAAAATATTCCCACAATTGAATCTGAGACCAAGATCCGAGCTGCCAAATCTGAGCTAGCAGAGGCAGCGGGAAAAGAGGGATAGGACTACGGATGATGGCACACGCAGAACTCAGGTATCTACAGTGCGTTGTGGGTTATGGTGGGTCCTATCAAGAGAGCAAAGAGAACTGTAACCTCAGTGATGCACCAACCACACTGACACGTGAGGTTGAGTTTATCGATATGTCCTACGGCCACATCCACTGCATCTGCAGGACCAGGGACCAATTTGGCATTTTGCCAATAGAGCATGTGTGGCGCTCAATCAGAGATATCTTGCATCTGGTCTGATGGTTCCAGGGGGCGTTGGGGTTGAAATCAGTATTAAAAGTTTTTGGATCTGCTTCATTCGTATCCTGGACTGGGATTACTTTCTGGTTTGAGGCAGGGGATGAGGAACAGCTCTGTGGTTGCCTTCGTGAACCCATGACTGAAGGATGAGGGAACAAGGAAGAGTGGTCAAAGTCCACATCGTGAGATGATGAAACATTTCTTTCAGCATTATCTCCAAAATGCAGATGCTATATATTGGACGGGCTGACATGGTACTGCACCGAGGACACATAGGTCGGTCTGAGGGTTCATTCCAGCAGGCCCTGAACTATGACATCCATACATACGTTTCCACTGGTGCTTCTGTAGATAGAGAAAATCTGGGAAGGACTGGTAACATTGGGACATTGCAATGGCAATAGAAAATACAAGTTAACTCTCTGTTGGATGTTATGGAGACACTCCAAAATGACATACAGAAGAATGCAGAGCTGAAAACCTTTAGAAGTTTCATTTCCACGAGAGGAAGTGCCCTGTTCCCTTACAGAATTGTGAGATTAGCGTAATAAATATGAGGTTCTACTAATTGAAATACTATGGTGTGTTCATCAGAACAAAGAAAACACCAGCATTTAGAGATATAACAGACAACACAAACAGGAAAAGGACATGGCATCAATGTCTAGGGAAAATTGTCCTCACAGTAATATCATGGAATTGCGTACACCAAGGAGACTAAAGTTTTCACTTAACCAAGTGCTATGAATCTATACTTGATACCTGATATTACTTGAACGGTAGAGAAAAAGAAGTATAGTAAAAGAAACAGGAGTACCATTTTCAGTTCCAAAGAGATTGAAGGCACAAAAAATAACATTTGAAACAACTGGACGGTTAAAACGTTACCACAGCAAACATTGAAATAGGAGGTGAGGGAAACACAAAAGAACAACAGTATCTCAGAATCACAAAAGGCAGAATACAAGAAAAGTGGAAGAGAAACTCTAAAGAAGACAAAATAATATAACAAAACTCAATGGATGAGATAATAACTTGGCTAATATCAGTACTAAGCAGACTAGATAACGCAGAAGGACTCGTGAATGACTGCGAAGACACGGGGACAGAAATCCCTCGATTAGAAGAAGACATAGAAAAGCAAGAGCAAACCAATACAAATATCGCTGTTGAATCCTGGGGTAAGAGGAAGCATGAAAGTATAGGAATCATAAGAGTCCCAAATGAACAGCAAGAAATAAAATAAAAATTCTGTAAAGGCATTTGTACAAAAATCAGAATGAAACTTGCTGAAAGCCAAGAAAGTTTCATCTATACGAATTCAGGAAGTACACAGCATCCAAAAAAGGTGGAATCCCAATAGACAACAAGCAGCTGTAGAATTCAAATAAACAAAGTTCATGATCATCCCAGTGATCTAAAATGAACTTCAAGGAAAGCAAATTATTCACAACAGAGCCTCCAGAGGGGTTTAAGCTGATATCTCGGCAGAAATATTGCAGGACGTGGAGGGGTGCCAGGACATAAACCATATCCTGAATGAGAAAAACCTGCAATCTAAGGTAGACTATGCCAAATGACCGTGATTCCTAACAACGGAAGAACTAAGGAATTTCACTGACCAGCAAATCTTAAAAGAAAACAAAAGTTTGAGACTGATCCGAAAACAAATATTGAGAATCCTAATTTTACTAGAAAAGTACCAAGAATGAATGGAAATAAGAGAACCATTAATGGAAATGCAAGAAGACCATGAATTGCAAAGAAGAAAGAAGAAGAAGTCAAGGAGGACATCGAAACCCTAAAGATGGGAGAGGGAAGCAGGAAAACAGGTGATATTAAGCACTATCTTAAGTGAATCAGCTTATATGACTCTCTGTCTGAAGCAAAAGGAGAGATGCAAGGCCTAAAGTGTTTGCAAAACAAACAAACACCAAAAGGTTACAGTTGGCTGACATATACCAAAGAACCATGATTATTCAAAACAGAATACTCAAAATGATGTCAGGGATCATTCAGCATGCATCGACCCAGTAACAGGGCTAGAATGTACTCAAAACACTTGTATTCAGAAAACAGACGCGTGCATTACTATTCATAAATATTGATTCATAAGTGCTTATCGTGTGCAAACACAAACGACGGGTTTGTTTAAGTTTTGGTCAAAGTACGTGATATAGAATTACAAGTCTTCCAACAGGATGAATGAATGCCATATTCTACCCTACGTAGGGAAGGAATGGCATAAGCCTATAACAAAGACAAGTAGCTCTGCAAAACTGTACTAAGAGCAAAAGAGACAGACAGGAAAGTGCACATTGGAATTGGTTTCATTTCTTGGAATTTCAGCCCCCATGAAAAAAATGGATACATCTTCTGAGAGAGTGTGTGTTTCAGCAGAAAGCACCAGACGGATATGTATTCTGGGTGACTGGATATTACACAAACATGAGTTTCCATGAGTGGGTCTCTGTGTTCTGTGAAATTTTAGAAAGTTTAAAGACGTGTGAAACCATAAACTGAACATGGACACACTTCCTTCCGTATGTACTTTGTATACAGATCTGAACAAAAGGAAAGAGGGAAGAGAAAAGGACCATGGGACCCTTGTGGATAGAATCACACTTCCCTTAGTAACCTCTCGACTAATGCAGCCCCACCCCCAACACTGACCTAATGCAGCAACCACTGGGGATGGCAGTTACCGGTTGGATTCCAGGTGGAATGTTGGTGAGTACCACGAGGCTTGTTGTGGCTGGTGGATCCAAGGTAACTGGGCAGAATACTTTGGGTGGATCAGTGTGATGGAGGGCCTACTACCCTATGTGGAGATTGGCTTAGGTCTTTTGTTCAGGAAGCTGTGTAAGTTCGAGATACTGCTGCTGCCCAAAGACCTGACATCAAGGGACAGTTTCCAGAATCTTAAAGGGCAGACATTGGAAGATCTGCCTGTCATCAGCTTACTGGTGTGGCTCCGCGGTACTTTCTGACTTACCCAGTCCTCTTGACTTCGACTTTATGGGAGACACGAAGAGAAGCTGGCAGAAAAGCTGGAGGCACGGATTGAGGAGAGGTGCGAACACATTGATGAGAGTTGTTCTGCTACAAAGGAGAATACCGGCATGGAGACAACTCTAGAGAATACCAGGCTCGAAAGACATTCATGAGACATACTGAACCTTGGTGATACTGACAGAAACATACGGTGTGTCAACGTGCACTTGAGAAAGTTACTCGAATCTCTGCTCCAAGAAAGGGTCCAAGATTCCTGACGTCTAAAAGAGAAGAGATGGCAGAGATGTTAACAGCGCTCATGTTCCTGGAAGTGGTAGTGAGAATCCACACATCTCAAGATGAATTTACAAATCATTCAGACCAAAATGCACCAAGCTCAGGTATGCCTATTCCCAGGTTTGGGCCTAGATATCAAATACATGCTCTTCCCTCCACTCCACTCAGGCATCCATTTCAAAGGATCAGAACCTGAGCTGCAATGAAGCCAGTAGGAGAAGAGCAAGCCCCTCCTAGAATCAGATTTCCTCCTCCTTCACACTCGGTGAACAACAGTGAACCACTTTAAGGTCAAATACTCTCAAATTAGCTCACAAAAAGTAATGATAGGAATTGAATACTTAGGAATTCAATACTGAGCTCACACAAAGAACTGATGACCTTCCCCTAGATTCAGCAAATGCTGGGGTTATGTCTTCTTTGGGCTGAAGGGATTGTGGTAAGTGAGGGGAATCTTTGACTGAACTTGAATATGTACTAGGCCTCAGTTTTTCAAGCCAGTATAGGTAATTATTAAAATCAGATACTGAACTGAACAGTATAAGTGGCCAAACACATTAAAGACAAAGGTTATGTGGACGGTCTTTCCCTTTCATCAAGCCCCGGGTTTAATATATCATGGAAGTGCAGATTTGGTTGTGTTAAAATGCCTTAGCCTACATGATCGTATGATTGAGCGTTCTCATCACTGATAGAAGAACACCTGGTTCTCAATAGCCTACCATAGCTGCAGCAGGTTTCTCATAGTTAAATGCCTGTAGGTGCTTTGGAATCAAGCCTAAATATGTATATTTTGTACACTGTATCTTGAATATTCCTAGAGAGGTATGTTACTCCTTGAAATGCCAACATTGCCTAGTATGTGTCATTGGCAGCAAAGGGCAAAACATGCACAAGGGAAACCCAGGTTCGGGGTTATTTCATGGTTCCAATAGTTATTTCATGGTCCCTATTTTTGTTGGAGGCTTCAACAGGAAATAATTGACATGTTACCTTCAAACATTTGGACTGCTGTTTTAAATTGAGTCTGTCTATTTTTTCCTTAGAGGTGACAAAATGTTACAAAAATTGACAAGTCTGGCTTCTAGGTTGATTTAGTAATTTTCAAAAACTAACTTCACTTTCATATAAATCCGAAAAAAAGGATATCAATACTCTTATACTTCTTAAAGTCAGCAACTTCGTTATCAACATAATGTCAACGCTGGAGTCTTCGGAAAATCCCTCCAATCATGGTTGTATAGAAAGCAGACATAAACAAACATCCAATTTCAGTGAATATTAAGGGGAAAGTGTTGATTTATCGATGCCCACTAGGCAGAGAACCAGTGCAACCTGCTCTCACTCACTCCCATACACACAGCATTGTAAACACCCACTCACCCAGCCCTTGGCACAGGACACTTGCTGAAGACTGGTCTGTTATTTCCAAAGACATGATGAGGCCTCAGAAAACCTGGAAGCAGGAGAAGGCAAAGTAGAGAATGGAAACCAGTGCAGGATCTGATCTCTGGTAATGGAGCATCAAAGGTGAAACTGTTTTACTTGGACGTACACTCTGAAGCGGGCGGCACACATGGGATTCAATTTGATGTGCTGAGTGTTAGAGGGGTGCACAGCAGATGCTTGGCTGACAGAACTCAAAAAAATCAGCACAAAATATTCCCACAATTGAATCTGAGACCAAGATCCGAGCTGCCAAATCTGAGCTAGCAGAGGCAGCGGGAAAAGAGGGATAGGACTACGGATGATGGCACACGCAGAACTCAGGTATCTACAGTGCGTTGTGGGTTATGGTGGGTCCTATCAAGAGAGCAAAGAGAACTGTAACCTCAGTGAGGCAGCAACCACTCTGGCGTGTGAGGTTGAGTTTATCGATATGTCCTACGGCCACATCCACTGCATCTGCAGGACCAGGGACCAATTTGGCATTTTGCCAATAGAGCATGTGTGGCGCTCAATCAGAGATATCTTGCATCTGGTCTGATGGTTCCAGGGGGCGTTGGGGTTGAAATCAGTATTAAAAGTTTTTGGATCTGCTTCATTCGTATCCTGGACTGGGATTACTTTCTGGTTTGAGGCAGGGGATGAGGAACAGCTCTGTGGTTGCCTTCGTGAACCCATGACTGAAGGATGAGGGAACAAGGAAGAGTGGTCAAAGTCCACATCGTGAGATGATGAAACATTTCTTTCAGCATTATCTCCAAAATGCAGATGCTATATATTGGACGGGCTGACATGGTACTGCACCGAGGACACATAGGTCGGTCTGAGGGTTCATTCCAGCAGGCCCTGAACTATGACATCCATACATACGTTTCCACTGGTGCTTCTGTAGATAGAGAAAATCTGGGAAGGACTGGTAACATTGGGACATTGCAATGGCAATAGAAAATACAAGTTAACTCTCTGTTGGATGTTATGGAGACACTCCAAAATGACATACAGAAGAATGCAGAGCTGAAAACCTTTAGAAGTTTCATTTCCACGAGAGGAAGTGCCCTGTTCCCTTACAGAATTGTGAGATTAGCGTAATAAATATGAGGTTCTACTAATTGAAATACTATGGTGTGTTCATCAGAACAAAGAAAACACCAGCATTTAGAGATATAACAGACAACACAAACAGGAAAAGGACATGGCATCAATGTCTAGGGAAAATTGTCCTCACAGTAATACCATGGAATTGCGTACACCAAGGAGACTAAAGTTTTCACTTAACCAAGTGCTATGAATCTATACTTGATACCTGATATTACTTGAACGGTAGAGAAAAAGAAGTATAGTAAAAGAAACAGGAGTACCATTTTCAGTTCCAAAGAGATTGAAGGCACAATAAATAACATTTGAAACAACTGGACGGTTAAAACGTTACCAAAGCAAACATTGAAATAGGAGGTGAGGGAAACACAAAAGAACAACAGTATCTCAGAATCACAAAAGGCAGAATACAAGAAAAGTGGAAGAGAAACTCTAAAGAAGACAAAATAATATAACAAAACTCAATGGATGAGATAATAACTTGGCTAATATCAGTACTAAGCAGACTAGATAACGCAGAAGGACTCGTGAATGACTGCGAAGACACGGGGACAGAAATCCCTCGATTAGAAGAAGACATAGAAAAGCAAGAGCAAACCAATACAAATATCGCTGTTGAATCCTGGGGTAAGAGGAAGCATGAAAGTATAGGAATCATAAGAGTCCCAAATGAACAGCAAGAAATAAAATAAAAATTCTGTAAAGGCATTTGTACAAAAATCAGAATGAAACTTGCTGAAAGCCAAGAAAGTTTCATCTATACGAATTCAGGAAGTACACAGCGTCCAAAAAATTTGGAATCCCAATAGACAACAAGCAGCTGTAGAATTCAAATAAACAAAGTTCATGATCATCCCAGTGATCTAAAATGAACTTCAAGGAAAGCAAATTATTCACAACAGAGCCTCCAGAGGGGTTTAAGCTGATATCTCGGCAGAAATATTGCAGGACGTGGAGGGGTGCCAGGACATAAACCATATCCTGAATGAGAAAAACCTGCAATCTAAGGTAGACTATGCCAAATGACCGTGATTCCTAACAACGGAAGAACTAAGGAATTTCACTGACCAGCAAATCTTAAAAGAAAACAAAAGTTTGAGACTGATCCGAAAACAAATATTGAGAATCCTAATTTTACTAGAAAAGTACCAAGAATGAATGGAAATAAGAGAACCATTAATGGAAATGCAAGAAGACCATGAATTGCAAAGAAGAAAGAAGAAGAAGTCAAGGAGGACATCGAAACCCTAAAGATGGGAGAGGGAAGCAGGAAAACAGGTGATATTAAGCACTATCTTAAGTGAATCAGCTTATATGACTCTCTGTCTGAAGCAAAAGGAGAGATGCAAGGCCTAAAGTGTTTGCAAAACAAACAAACACCAAAAGGTTACAGTTGGCTGACATATACCAAAGAACCATGATTATTCAAAACAGAATACTCAAAATGATGTCAGGGATCATTCAGCATGCATCGACCCAGTAACACGGCTAGAATGTACTCAAAACACTTGTATTCAGAAAACAGACACGTGCATTACTATTCATAAATATTGATTCATAAGTGCTTATCGTGTGCAAACACAAACGACGGGTTTGTTTAAGTTTTGGTCAAAGTACGTGATATAGAATTACAAGTCTTCCAACAGGATGAATGAATGCCATATTCTACCCTACGTAGGGAAGGAATGGCATAAGCCTATAACAAAGACAAGTAGCTCTGCAAAACTGTACTAAGAGCAAAAGAGACAGACAGGAAAGTGCACATTGGAATTGGTTTCATTTCTTGGAATTTCAGCCCCCATGAAAAAAATGGATCCATCTTCTGAGAGTGTGGGTGTTTCAGCAGAAAGCAACAGACGGATATGTATTCTGCGTGACTGGATATTACACAAACATGAGTTTCCTTGAGTCGGTCTCTGTGTACTCTGAAATTTTATAAAGTTTAAAGACGTGTGAAACAATAAACTGAACATGGACACTCTTCCCTCCGTTTGTACTGTGTATACAAATCTGAACAAAAGGAAAGAGGGAAGAGAAAAGGACCATGGGACCCTTGTGGATAGAATCACATTTCCCTTAGTAACCTCTCGACTAATGCAGCCCCTCCCCCAACACTGGCTTAATGCAGCAACCACTGGGGATGGCAGTTACCGGTTGGATTCCAGGTGGAATTTTGGTGTGTACCTCGAGGCATGTTGTGGCTGGTGGATCCAAGGTAACTGGGCAGAATACTTTGGGTGGATCAGTGTGATGGAGGGGCTGCCGCCCTATGTGGAGATTGGCTTAGGTCTTTTGTTCGGGAAGCTGTGTAAGTTCGAGATACTGCTGCTGCCCAAAGACCTGAGTTCAAGGGTCAGTTTCCAGAATCTGAAAGGGCAGACAGTGGAAGATCTGCCTGTCACCAGCTTACTGGTGTGGCTCCGTGGTACTTTCGGACTTACCCAGTCCTCTTGACTTCGACTTTATGGGAGACACGAAGAGAAGCTGGCAGAAAAGCTGGCCACACGGAATGAGAATAGGTGCGAACACATTGATGAGAGTTGTTCTGCTACAATGGAGAATACCGGCATGGAGACAGCTCTAGAGAATACCAGGCTCGAAGGACATTCATGAGACATACTTAACCTTGGTGATACTAACAGAAACATACGGAGTGTCAACATGCACTTGAGAAAGTTACTCGAATCTCTGCTCCAAGAACGGGTCCAAGATTCCTGACGTCTAAAAGAGAAGAGATGGCAGAGATGTTAACAGCGCTCATGTTCCTGGAAGTGGTAGTGAGAATCCACACATCTCAACATGCATTTACATATCATTCAGACCAAAATGCACCAAGCCCAGGTAAGCCTATTCCCAGGTTTGGGCCTAGATATCAAACACATGCTCTTCCCTCCACTCCACTCAGGCATCCATTTCAAAGCATCAGAACCTGAGCTGCAATGAAGCCAGTAGGAGAAGAGCAAGCCCCTCCTAGAATCAGAGTTCCTCCTCCTTCACACTCAGTGAACAACAGTGAAACCCTTTAACGTCAAATACCGTCAACTTAGCTCACAAAATCTAACGATAGGAATTGAATACTTACGAATTCAATACTTAGCTCACACAAAGTAATGATGACCTTCCCCTAGATTCAGCAAATACTGGGGTTATGTCTTCTTTGGTCTGAAGGGAGTGTGGTAAGTGAGGGGAATCTGTGACTGAACTTGAATATGTATTAGGCCTCAGTTTTTCAAGGCAGTATAGGTAATTATTATAAGTCAGATATTGAACTAAACTGTATAAGTGGCCAAACACATTAAAGACACAAGTTATGTGGACCGTCTTTCCCTTCCTTCAAGCCCCGGGTGTAATTTATCATGGAGGTGCAGATTTGGTTGTGTTAAATTGCCTTAGCCTACATGATCATATGATTAAGCGTTCTCATCACTGATAGAAGAACACGTGGTTCTCAATAGCCTAGCATACCGGCAGCAAGTTTCTCATATTTAAATGCCTCTAGGTGCTTTTGGAATCAAGCTTAAATGTGTAAATTTTGTATAGGGTTTCTTGTATTTCCTAGAGAGGAATGTTACTCCTTGAAATGCCAACATTGCCTAGTATGTGTCATTGGAAGCAAAGGGCACCACATACACAAGGGAAACCCAGGTTCGGGGCTATTTCATGGTTCCAATACGTATTTCATGGTTCCTATTGTTGTTGGAGGCTTCAACAGTAAGAATTGGCATGTCACCTTCAATCTTTTGGACTGCTGTTTTACATTGAGTCTGTCGCTTTTTTCCCTAGAGCTGACAAAATGTTACAAAAATTGACAAGTCTGGCTTCTAGGTTGATTTAGTAATTTTCAAAAAATAACTTCACTTTCATATAAATCCCAAAATATGTAAATTAAAACTCTTATACTTCTTAAAGACAGCAACTGCGTTATCAACATAATGTCAACGCTGGAGTCTTCGGAAAATCCCTCCGATCATGGCTATATAGAAAACAGTGAGAAACAAACATCCAATTTCAGTGAATTCTATGGGGAATGTGTTGATTTATCGATGCCCAGTAGGCAGAGAACCAGTGCAACCTGCTCTCACTCGCTCCCATACACACAGCATTGTAAACACCCACTCACCCAGCCCTTGGCACAGGACACTTGCTGAAGACTGGTCTGTTATTTCCAAAGACATGATGAGGCCTCAGAAAACCTGGAAGCAGGAGAAGGCAAAGTAGAGAATGGAAACCAGTGCAGGATCTGATCTCTGGTAATGGAGCATCAAAGGTGAAACTGTTTTACTTGGACGTACACTCTGAAGCGGGCGGCACACATGGGATTCAAGTTGATGCGCTGAGTGTTAGAAGTGTGCACAGCAGGTGCTTGGCTGACAGAACTCAAAAAAATCAGCACAAAATATTCCCACAATTGAATCTGAGACCAAGATCCGAGCTGCCAAATCTGAGCTAGCAGAGGCAGCGGGAAAAGAGGGATAGGGCTACGGATGATGGCACACGCAGAACTCAGTTATCTACAGTGTGTTGTGGGTTATGTTGGGTCCTATCAAGAGAACAAAGAGAATTGTGACCTCAGTGATACAGCAAACACACTGCCGCGTGAGGATGAATTTATCGATATATCCTACGGCCACATCCACTGCATTTGCAGGACCAGGGACCAATTTGGCATTTTGCCAATAGAGCACGTGTGGGGCTCATTCAGAGATACCATGCATCTGGTCTGAGCGTTCCATGGGGAGTTGGTGTTGAAATCAGTATTAAAAGTTTTAGGATCTGCTACATTCGTAACCTGGACTGGGATTACTGTCTGGTTTGAGGCAGAGGATGCAGAACAACTCTGTGGTTGCCTTCGTGAACCCATGAATCAAGGATGAGGGAACAAAGGAAATTGGTCAATGTCCACAACGTGAGAAGATGAAGCATTTCCTTCAGCATTATCTCCAAAATGCAGATGCTATATTTTGGACGGGCTGACATGGTACTGCAACGAGGACACATAGGTTGGTCTGAGGGATCATTCCAGCAGGCCCTGAATTATGACATCCATACATACGTTTCCACTGGTGTTTCTGTAGAGAGAGAAAATCTGGGTTGGACTGGTAACATTGGGACATTGCAATGACAATAGAAAATACAAGTTAACTCTCTGTTGGATGTTATGGAGACACTCCAAAATGACATACAGTATAATGCAGTGCTGAAAACCTTTAGAAGTTTCATTTCCACGAGAGGAAGTGCCCTGTTCCCTTACAGAATTGTGAGATTAGCGTAATAAATATCAGGATCTACTAATTGAAATACTATGGTGTGTTCATCAGAACTAAGGCAACACCAGCAATTAGAGATATACCAGATAACACACACAGGAAAATGACATGGCATCAATGTCTAGGGAAAATTGTCCTCACAGTAATATCATGGAATTGCGTACACCAAGGAGACTAAAGTTTTCACTTAACCAAGCGCTATAAGTCTATACTAGATACCTGATATTACTTGAACAGTAGAGAAAAAGAAGTATAGTAAAAGAAACAGGAAGTACCATTTTCAGTTCCAAAGAGATTGAAGGCAAAAAATAAGCTTTCAACAACTAGACGGTTAAAACGCTACCAGAGCAAGCATTTAAATAGGAGGTGAGGAAAACACTAAAGAACAACAGTATCTCAGAATCACAAAAGGCAGAATACAAGAAAAGGGGAAGAGAAACTCTAAAGAAGACAAAATAATATAAGAAAACTCAATGGATGAGATAATAACTTGGCTAATGTCAGTCCTAAGCAGACTAGATAACGAAGAGGGACTCGTGAATGACTGCGAAGACACGGGAACAGAAATCCCTCGATCAGAAGAAGACATAGAAAAGCAAGAGCAAACCAATGCAAATATCGCTGTTGAATCCTGGGGTAAGAGGAAGCATGAATGAATAGGACTCATAAGAGTCCCAAATGGAAATCAAGAGATAAAATAAAAATTCTGTAAAGGCATTTGTACAAAAATCAGAATGAAACTTGCTGAAAGCCAAGAAAGGTTCATCTATATGAATTCAGGAAGTACACAGCGTCCAAAGGAGGTGCTATCCCAATAGACCAACAAGCAGCTGTAGAATTCAAATAAACAAAGTTCATGATCATCCCAGTGATCTAAAATGCACCTCAAGGAAAGCAAATTATTCACAACAGAGCCTCCAGAGGGGTTTCAGCTGATATCTCGGCAGAAATATTGCAGGACGTGGAGGGTTGCCAGGACATAGACCATATTCTGAATGAGGAAAAGCTGCAATCTAGGGTAGACTATGCCAAATGACCGTGATTCCTAACAACGGCCGAGCTAGGGAATTTCACAGACCAGCAAATCTTAAAAGAAATCAACAGTTTGAGACTGATCCTAAAACAAACATTGAGAATCCTAACCTTAGTAGAAAAGTAGCAAGAAGAAATGGAAATAAGAGAACCATTAATGGAAATGCAAGAAGACCATGAATTGCAAAGAAGAAAGAAGAAGAATGCAAGGAGGACATCAAAACCCTAAAGATGGGAGAGGGAAGCATGAAACCATAGGTGATTTAAGCATTATCTTAAGTGAATCAGCTTATATGACTCTCTGTCTGAATCAAAAGGAGAGATGCAAAGCCTAAAGTGTTTGCAACCAAACAAACAAGCACCAAAAGTTACAGTTGGCTGACATATACCAAAGAACCATGATTATTCAAACAAAATACTCAAAATGATGTCAGTGATCATTCAGCACGCATCGACCCAGTATCACGGCTAGAATGTACTCAACACACTTGTATTCAGAAAACAGACGCGTGCATTATTATTCATAAATATTGATTCATATGTGCTTATCATGACCCAACCCAAACGACGGTTTTGTTTAAGATTTGGTCATAGAACTTGATATAGAATTACAAGTCTTCCAACCAGATGAATGTATGCCATATTCTACCCTACGTAGGGAAGGAATGGCATAAGCCTATAACAAAGAAAAGTAGCTCTGCAAAACTGTACTAACAGTAGAAGTGTTAGACAAGAAAGTGCACATTGGAATTGGTTTCATTTCTTGGAATTTCAGCCCCCATGAAAAATGGATCCATTTTCTTAGAGTGTGGGTGTTTCAACAGAAAGCAACAGACGGATATGTATTCTGGGTGACTGGATATTACACAAACATGAGTTTCCATGAGTGGGTCTCTGTGTACTGTGAACTTTTCGAAAGTTTAATGACGTGTGAAACCATAAACTGAACATGGACACTCTTCCCTCCGTTTGTACTTTGTATACAGATCTGAACAAAAGGAAAGATGGAAGAGAAAAGGACCATGGGACTCTTGTGGCTAGAATCACATTTCCCTTAGGAACCTCTCGTCTAATGCATCCACTACCCCAACACTGACAAAATGAGGCAACCATTGGTGATGTCTGTTACTGGTTCGATTCCAGGTGGAATGTTGGTGTGTCCCCCCAGTCTTTTTGTGGCTGGTGGATCCAAGGTAACTGGGCAGAATTCTTTGGGTGGATCAGTGTGATGGAGGGGCTGCCGCCCTCTGTGGAGTTTGGCTTTGTTCTTTCGTTCGGGAAAATATGTATGTTCGAGATTCTCCCGCTGCCCAAAGACCTGAGTTCACGGGTCAGTTTCCAGAATCTAAAAGGGGATACAGTGGAAGATCTGCCTGTCATCAGCTTTGGTGAGGCTCCGAGGTACTTTCAGACTTGCCCTGTCCTTTAGAATTCGACTTTATTGGAGACATGTAGAGAAGCTGGCCGGAAAGCTGGCTGCAGGAATTGAGGAGAGATGTGAACACACTGATGAGAGTTGTTCTGCTACAATAGAGAATACTGGCATGGAGACTTTTGTTGAGAATACCAGGCTCGAAAGACATTAATGAGACGTACTGAACCTCGGTGATTCTGGCAGAAACTTGTGGAGCGTCAACTTGCCCTTTATGAAGGTACTCAATTCTCTGCTCCAAGGACGGGTCCAAGATTCCTGACGTCTATTAGAGAAGAGATGGCAGAGATGATAAAAGCACTCATGTTATTGGAAGAGGTCGTGAGTATCCACACATCCCAAGGGGCATTTATAAACCACTCAGATGACCAAGCACGAAGCATAGTTAAGCCTTTTCCCAGGGTTGGCCCTTGGTATCAAGCACTTGATCTTCCCTCCCCTCCCCTCATGTATCCATTTCAAAGAATCAGCACTTGAGTTGCAATGAAGCCAGTAGGAGCTGAGCAAGCCCCTCCTAGTATCAGAGTTCCTCCTCCTTCACATTCTGTGCACAACAGTGAACTCCTCCATTGTCAACTACTCTCGACTAAAATAGATTGGTATTGAATTCTTAGCTCACACCTTGAAATGATTATCTTCCCCTAGATTCAGCAAATGCTGGGCTTTGTCTACTTTGGTGTGAAGGGAGTTTTCTAAGTGAGTGGATTTTTTGCCTGAATTTGGATATTTATTTATCCTGACTTTTTCAAATCAGTATTTGTAACTATTATAATTCAGTTATTCAAATGAAGTGTAATTTTTGGCATAGATATGTAGTGACACATTTTTTGTGGTCTATCTTTTCCCTTTCATCAAGTCCCAGGAGCAGGATATAATGTGATTGCTGTATTTTTTGGGTGAAATTGCTTTTCTCAACATAATTAGTCGATTAAACATTCTCATCTTTGATAGAACAGCACATGATCTCAATAGCCTAGCAAAGCTGCGGCAGTGTTCTCATATCTATAATATCTCTAAGTGCTATTGAAACCAAGCCTATGTAAAAATACATTGTTTGGGTTTCTTTGTGCTTTCCTAAATAATAATTTTTCCCCTTGAATCGCCAACATTGACCATTATGTGTCATTATTAGGAAAGGGCACCAGATGCACAATGGAAACCTATCGTTGTGGTTGTTAATGGTTCTAAGAATTATTTCATTGTTTCTGTTAGTGCTGGAGGCACCAAGAGAAAACTGTTGACCTGCCTCCTTCATGACTTTTGGCTGCTAATTTATATTTTCTGTGCATTTTTCTTATTTGGATATTTCAAGCTGGTACCTAAATTTGGCAACTCTGTCTTATAGTTAGATTTAGTATGTTTTTAAACTATCTTTATTTTGATACATTTCCCATGTATGTAATTCAATTCTGTTTATTATTTGAAAGTCTGCAACTGAGGTATGAACACATTGTCAGACCTGGAGTTTTCAGACACATCCTCCCACAATTGATATACAGAAAAATAGCTAAACAAGAATCAAGTGTCTGTGAGTTATGTCTAAATTGTGATAATTTATCCATGCCAAACTGGCAGAGTACCAGTGCAAACTTCGCTCAATCTCTCCCATGTATACAGCAAGATAAACATCCACTCTCCCAGCCCTTGTCTCAGGAACCCTGCTGAATAATGGCCAAACATCTCTTACTTCAAAAGTCAGAAAGAATTCTCACATAACCTGGAAAGAGTAGAAGGCAGAGTAGAGAATGGAAATCAGTGCAGGACCTGACCTTTGGTGAAGGAGCAGTAAAGGGGAAACTGTTTTACTGGGATGCACACTCTAAAGTGGACAGGTCATTTGAGATGGAAGATGATGCGCTGAGGGTTAAGAGTGCATAGTGGACGTTTGGTTGACATATCTGCAAGCAATAATCACAAAATTTCTCTGCAATTGATTCCCAGACCAATACTCCACCTGTTAATTTTGAGCTAGGAGTGTCTGTGGAATCTGTGTATTAGGGCTGTGGCTGATGTCACAAATTTATTCCCAGGGGTTTGGAGATTGTTTTGGGCTGTGGTTGGTACTATCTAGAGACCAGATCTGCCTGGGCCCTCTCTTAATATTAAATCTGCTGGCATATGTGCTGTGGATTAACTTAGTAACCCAGGGCCTTAGTCACAGTCTTTCCACATCCACGGTATAATTGCTCATTTTCTCCATAAAGGAGAAATGGGTCCCAATCAGAGCCATCTTCATCTGGTTTCTAGAATCCAGGGCAATTTATTGTTGAAATCAGATTCTATAGCCCAAGGATCTGCAACTTTCATAGGCAGGATTGAAATTTCCTATTGTCCAAAGCAGAGGTTTTTGAAATGCCCCATGCTTGCCTTTGAGTTCCCATGCCTTATTGACAAGAGTTCTTGGAGCAGAGATCTGCTGAACAATAGGTGAATTTGAAGCCTTTCCATCAGCCTTGACTACCACATGCTAATGCAACTATAGTTGTGGTGCTGACCCAGTACTACACTAAGGACCCAACTGTGGCACTGCAGGATCGTTTCAGCAGGTTCTAATGTGTGACATCATTAGATTTGTTTCCACTTTTGTTTTTGTTTGCAGAGAACCTGAGGGAACCCATTATAAAATTTTGACTTTTCCGTGGCAATAGTAAGGACGAATGCACTTTCATGAGAGTGTATTGGAACCATTCCCTATCCACATATCCAGCCTGCAGCCCAGAAACCATTTGGAAGCCTGTATTCCAGCAGAAATTACTAGTCCCAGCACTGTCAGAGCTATGATAAGCATTTAACCAAAATGACACTCTGCTAACTTTACTAGAATAGGTTGTATTCACCACAACAAAAACCACACTAGCAATCATAGATATAACAGGCAACAGACACAGAAGGAATGCATGGCATCATTACATACCAAAAACAATCCTCACAGCATTAATACTAAATGTGCACAGAAATGATTTCACTTACAAAAGCCGTTCAAGTCTATAATAGATAACTGATAATCCTTAACCCATAGCGATAGAGAGATACAATAAAGTTAAAAGAACCATTCCAAATTTTCAAAAGACAGGAGTCTCCTGAAAGAACATCCAATGTATCAGACACCCAAAATTTACTAGAACATGACTTGAAAAGGGAGGACATAAAAACACTGAAGGAAATCTTGAGTCTATGAATACAAATGCAGGCTAGTATAAATGGAAAGAGAAACACTTTAGATGAGCCAAATATAATCAGAAAACTCAATGGTGAGAATAGCTAAGCTAAAGACAGTCCAAATCGGACTAGATAATGCAGAGGAACAAATAAGTGACTTCGAAAGCAGGATAACCGCAATCACTCAGTCAGAACATGACATAGAAAAGCAAGTGAAAACCAATATAAGCAATGCAACTGAAACCTGGGATAAGAGAAAACATACCAGTCTATGACTCATAGGGATCCCACATGGAAAAGAAGAAAGACAAATGGTTTGAAAAGGTATTTGAAGAAATCAGACTGAAATTTTCTTAAACCAAAGATAGAACCAGCTATCTCAACACAGGAAGCACAGAGGGTCCAAGCATAATGAACCCCAGTAGGCCTACAACAATATATATTCTAATTTAAATGGCCAAATTGATAATAAAGAAATGATTCTAAATGCACCAAAATAGAAACAAGTGCATTGCAGGGGAACTTTTTAATGTCTTCAGCTGATTTCTCAATAGATAGATTGGTAATTTTTTCTTCCCTCTTTCGTTTTGTGTTGATCTCTATTCCAAGAACTGATGAAAGGCAGACTCCTTCAGTCTAAACAAGATGAGTTGGCAGGGATTCTAAAAGTGTTCAAGTTCTTGGAAGAGGTCATCAGAATCAACACATCTCAAGGGGCTTTTTCAGACAATACAAGAGACCATGCACCAAGCCCTGTTTATCCTTTTCCCAGGAGTGGGCCAATGTATTAAGACTTGCTGTTCCTTCACACTAAACCAGCCATGCAGGTATACCCTCAGTCTGCTACTGCAGTTGAATTAGAGCTAGGTCCAATTTTACCAACACTGTAGGGAGAACCTGAGCCTGCTACTGCAGGAGACACAGCACTGTGTCCCATTTCACCAATCTTTCAAGGAGATTCTGAGCCTACTCCTGCAGGAGACTCAGAGCTGAATCACATTCCACCAGCTGTGTAGGAAGACCCCCAAGCCCTCACTTGCAATGGATCCAGGAATGTGTCCAATTCCACTAGCCTTGTAGGGAGACCTTGAGCCTATTCCTGCAGGAGAACCAGATCTCTGTCATATTCCACCATCCCTCCAGGAAGATGCAGGGCCTCCTCCTGCAGGAGACTCAGGAATGGGTCCAATTTCACCAGTCCTGCAGGGAGACTCTGAGCCAATTCCTGCAGGAGACCCCGGACTGGGTCCCATTCCATCAACCCTGCACTAAGACCTTGAAGTGGGTCCAATTCCACTAGCCTTGCTGGGTGACCCACAAGCCTGATCCTGCAGGAAAATTAGAGATATGTCATATTCCAGAAGCCCTGCAGGAAGACTGAAAACCTGCTCCTGCAGGAGACCAGAAATAGGTCCAAATCCACCAGCCTTGCTGGGAGAGCACGAACCTGATCCTGCAGGTGATACACAGTGAGGTACAATTCCAACAGCCCTGCAGGGATATCCTGAGGCCACTTCAGCAGGAAACACATGACTGGGTCACATTCCAATACCCCAGAAGGGAGACCGTGAGCCTGCTACTCCAGGAAACCGAGGACTTCGTCCCATTCCACCAAACCTGCAGTCAAACACTGAGACTGCATCTTCAGAAAACACAGAGCGGGTCACATAACACCAGCCCTGTAGTGAGACAACAAACCTGCTCCTGGGGGAGACCAAGCCCTTGACAGAGAACATGAGCCAGCTCATGCAGAAGAAAAAGAGTTGTGTGACAGTCTACCAGCTCTGAAGGTAATCCCTAGGCTTGCTCCTGCAGGAGACAGACATCCCAGTCCAATTCCATCAGCCTCTCCAGGGAGAACCCCAGCCTCCTCCTGTAGGAGAGCCAGAACTAGATCTCATTCAACCAACCCTGCACGGAAACACTGAGCTTGCTTCTGCAGGATACCCACAGCCAAGTCATATTCCACAAACCCTGCAGGGAGACACTGAGTCTGCAATTGCAAGAGACCGAGGACTGGGACGAATTCCACCAGCTCTGCAGGGAATCCCTCACCTGCTCCCAAAGGAGACTAAGAGCCATCAGTTCTGGTGGGGTCCCTAAGCCTGCATCTGCAAAAAAAACTAGAGTGGAGTCACATTCCACCAGCCCTGCAAAGAGAACAGAACCTGCTGCTGCAGGAGAAACAGGACTAGGTCCCATTCCACCAACCTTGCAGGGATACCCTGAGCCTTGGACCAAGGAATGGGACAAATTCTGCTAACCTTCTAGGGAGACCATGAGCCTCTCTTGCAAGAGAACCAGAGATGGGTCATATTACAGTATTCTTCCTGGAAGACCCAAGGCCTGTTCCTGCAGGAGATGCAAGAACAGGCCCAATTCCACCAGCCTGAAGGCAGAGTCCAAATCTGTTCTGGCAGGTGACCCAGAGATGGGACCCATTCCACCAGCCCTGCAGGGAGACTCTGAGCCTACTTCTACAGGAGACCCAGGAATGGGTCCCATTAAACCAACCCTGAAGGGAGACACAGAACATACACTTGCAGGAACCACAGAGCCAGGTCACATTCCATCAGCCCTGTAGTGACCCCTGAGCTGGGTCCAATTACACTATCCTTGCAAGGAGACCCTGTGCCTACTCCTGAAGCAGAACCAGTGATGGGTCATGTTCCAACAGCCGGTCATGTTCCAACAGCCCTGAAAGAAGACCTGGAGCCTGTTTCTGCAGAAGACCCAGGACAGGGTCTGATTCCACCATCCCAGCAGGGAGAAAACTAGCCTGCTCCTGCAAGTGAACAAGGTCTGAGTCATATTCCACTAGCCCTGTAGGAAGAACATAAGACTGCTGTTGCAGGAAACTCAGAGCCATGTGCCATTCCAACAACACTGAAAGGAGACTCTGAACCTGCCCCTGAAGGAAACAGAAACCCAGTCACATTCCACAAGCCCTGCAGGGATACCTGAGCCTGCACATGCAGGAGACCCAGGCCTGGGACCAATTCTACCAGCCCTGTGGAAAGACTCTGAATCAGCTCTGGCAGGAGACTAAGAGCCATGTCACATTCCACCAGCCCTAAAGGTAATTTATCAGCCTGCTCCTGCAGAAGACCCAGAGCCAGGTCACATTCCATGAGCAATGCAGGGAGACTTAGAACCTACACCTTCAAAAGACCCAAGAATTGGACCAATTCCAATTGCACTGCAGGGAGACCATGAGCCGTGTCCAATTCCACTAGCCCTGCAGGAAGGCCCTGAGCCTAATCCTACAGGAGAACCTGAGATTGGTCATATTGCAACAGCTCTAGAATGACCCAGAGCCTGCTCCTCCAGGAGACCCAGGACTATGTCCCATCTACCAGCCCTGCAGGGAAACCCTGAGACTGTTCCTTCAGGAGAACCACAACTGGGTCACATTTCACCAGCAATGCAGGGAGACTTAGAGCCTGCACCTTCAAGACACCCAAGAATTGGACCAATTCCAACAGCACTGCAGGGAGACCATTAGCCAGGTCCAATTCCACTAGCCCTGCATAGAGACCCCGAGCATGCTCCTGTAGGAGACCCAGCACTGGGTCTCATTCCACAAGGCTTGCAGGGAGAAACTCTGCCTGTTTCTGCAGGAGACCAACAGCTGAGTCACATTTCACCAGCCCTGAAAGGAGACCCCAATCCTGCACCTGCAAGGGACCTAGGACTGGAACAAAATCGACTAGCCCTGTAGAGGGACCCTGAGCCTGCTTCTGCAAGAGAATCAGAGATGGGTCATATTCCAACAGCCCAGCAGGGACAGTCTGAGCCTGCTCCTGCAGGTGATACAGAGTAGGGTGAAATTGCAAAACCTTGCAGGGACACCATGAATCTGCTGCTGCAGGAGAAAAAGGATGGGGTCTCATTCCACAAGCCTTACAAGGAGACCCTGAGCCTGGTCTTGCATGAGATCCTGAGCTGGATCCTGCAGGAGAAACAGGACTGGGTCCCATTCTACCAACCCTGCAGGGGAACCCGAACCTGCACCTGCAAAAAACACAGAACTGTGTCACACCCCACCAGCTCTGCAGGGAGACTGTAAGACTAGCCCTACAGGAGACCTAGAGCCAGGTTACATTACCAGTCCTTCAGGGAGACCCTGAGCCTGATCTTGTAGCTCCTCCTGCACCTACACACACACTTCTATGAGACCAAGAGCCAATTCAGGCATCACCACCCATACGGGCTGAGATGCCTCTGCAAACACCAACACTGTCATCTAATTCTCAGAATCAACCCACTCCCAGACCAGAACTTTACTTCCCTTCTCCTGGCATCATTTTTGTTTGTTTTTTTCTGTAATTTCCTTGTTTTCTTTCATGTCATTTAGAGTATCATCTATTTATATGTTTTAAGTTTACAATAATAAAATTTAGATGTTTTTCCATTTTAAATTGTGCAATTCAGGAGCATTAAGTGCATTCACAATGCTGTGTAACCATCATCACTGTCTAGTTTCAGACTGTTTATTTCCTCATAATAAAACCCTGTATCCAAAGCACACATTCTTTTTTCTCCCTCTCCCAGCCCCTGACAAGCCCTAGTACTCTTTCTCTCTGTGTGTCTTTCCCTACCCTGGATGTTCCCTATCAATGAAATCATACAAAAGGTGGCTGTTTGTGTCTGCTCTCATATTTTAACAAGGGACTGGTGTTTTTATTTTTTACTTATAGTAGCATTTTGGTTATTTGAAAGGGAAATCCAGGTGGATTAAACATGAGATGTACAAAATGAAAATTTTTAGTAACTATGTGCATAATCTCGAGATAGGCACTGCTATTCTATGTATGAAACCAGAGCCAGAAGGGAGATGCTTAGCTCTTCCTGTGGCAAAACATAACTTAACAAAATAAAAAATAATAATATTCAAAAGCCATGTAAGACAAACCACAACCTGGAAAAATCATTTTTCATAACCTAAAGTCAGAGAAAAGTTTCACATCCCTGTGGTCCAAAAACTTCTTGAAACACTGTGTTCTAAACAGAAACAGAACAAACACATGCAATTCCAACAAGAGGCAATGCAGGTGGCCAGTGTATATTAGAGATGCTTGACCTCTCAAGTGAGGATGCATGCAGATGTACACACTTTGGAGACAGCATTGGTCACCATCACACTGGCAGGACATTAGCCTGGTGACAACCAGCTCTAGTGACATCATGAGGAGGCAGAGGCCACAGTAGATCCCCTGGAGGGAAGAGTGAGCAGACACTCCTCTCTGGGAGAACAGTATGCAGGATGCATTACAGTTCCACAAGTGCACCCCTTTCCGAGCAGTGCTGATGCTTAGTGTTGACCATACTAAAATTCTTGCACAATTTTTCAAAGATGTCTTTTCAAGGATGTTCATCACAGTCCTGGTTTAACTACTAGGAGATTGGAAGCAACACTAATGTTCATGGAGAAGGGGTGGGATTCATCAGTTCTGGTTCACATGGAGGAATGATTGTTGTGCAGCTGGAAAAATGAGTGCTAGGTCTTTACCTGATGTCAAGGAAGCCCTCAGTTTGGATGCTTATTAATCCATCATCTACATCCCAGATGTCATCTCTATGACCACATATGTGTCAAATCATCATAGATGTAAATTAATCTTGTGGTGTGTGAGAGACAGAGGCAGAGAGAATGAGAGAGATAGAGACTAAGAGATGTTCACCAAACCATTCATGACGGTCACTTCTGGGGGTGGGATTTGCAAATCTCTGCACTTTTCCTTTAGGCAACTTTTCAAGCGTTCATAATGTATCTATATTGCTTTACTAATTCTAAGGTATTTAAAGCATATGTTACTTGAGATTCATTCATATTTCATCTACAGCATAAAGTTTATTATTTTTATTTTAAAATATTTGTTACAAGTACAATCAGCATTTATGAGAGTAAAATGATAAATTCTAAAGAAATAAGAATCAGATAAAGAACAAAACCTTTTGGTGACTCAGATACAGGCCAGCTAGTTGGCAGCAAATGGCAGGGTGGGACAGGTTTCCCCAGAAGGTTGTGTATGTTCTGAATCAGCATCCAATAGAGGCAAGGAAAAATTACAAGACATGTACACTGAAAACAACAACAGCTTGCTGAGAGTAATTAAGAAAGACCTAGCCCTATTTTAAAATTTGAAGGAGCCAAAATGGCAGAGTAGACAGACTCACAGATTGACCTCTCCCACAAATACACAAAGAATTACATCTACAAAAACATTGAATTGCACAGAAACCTCCTGAATTCTGGCAGAGTGTCTCTCATGTTGAAATACAGGAATATTCTCACAAAATATGGTAAGGAATAAAAATAAAAAAGAAAAATTCAGTGCAGGACTGATCCTGCAGGGAAAGAGTAGCATAGGAAGAAAGGCACCCTCACACTGGGACACAACCTCTCTAGCTGGGAGATCAGCTAGGAAAGAAGCAGAGCTTCCAAGGTTTGGAGGAAACAGTGGCAACTGCATGGCAGGCAGAACTGGGGAAAACTGACACAAAGGGTCCCTGTGATGAGAAGCCCTAGACATGAGCTAGCAGGGATGAGCCAGGACTGGCTACTGGAGTCAGTGAAGAGCCCAGGCAGAGGGCTGGGTCACACTGCAGAGAGGCAGCATCAGGAAACTAGAGGGCAGTGTGAGCTCTGGCTGTGCGTGTGTGTGTGTGTGTGTGTGTGTAACAGAACAGACTGAAACTCTCATAAAAAAGCACCAATGTTGGTATAATGGGGGAGGAATGATGCACAGCTGTGCCAAAGTCACTTTCTCCACTTGGCTCCATTGTTGGTGTGTTCTCATGAGAAGAGAAATGGGGCTTGGTCATAGCCAACACTGCTGCACAAAGGCAGAGCTGAACGTTGAATCCATATCCTGTGCCATTGCAACTTCACAGGTGGGACTGAGATTTGTTTACAGCCCCAGGCAGAGAGGGTGGATTTGCTCTCTCTGGTCACTTTGTGGATCCACACCTCTGGGACTTACAGGCAGTGAGTGGAGTTCTGACTCAAGAAGGGTGGCCAGTGAGGGTATTTACAACAGGGTGGTGTATGGTTCCATATGTGGATGCGGGATTGGGGTTTGAGCTGAACCTGTAGTGGACCACAAATTCATGTGTGTGACTACACACTTGCTAAGGCAGGTCCAAGGGACTGACACTGCTGGATCTGCACTGATGTTTCCTGGGGCTCAGAACCTGAGGGGCACCAGAGTAGGTGGCTGACATTCCCATAGCAAAGGCAGGGATAAAGCCATCAACAAATAGTAATTTGTAAGTCTGCATAACAAGTGACACACAACACCACAGTGGGAACTCCCCAGTGGACACCTGCCTATTTTTCTTCACAACTGAAGTGCTCCAACCCTGCCTACTACACACCACAGCTCAGAAATGGGTCTAGAAGAAATACATAGAGCCATAGAAATATAAGTAAAATAAAGAAGCCGAGGAACCACTTTCAATTAAAAGAACAAGAGAAATCCCCTGAAAGAACAATCAGTAAAATAGACTTTGATAGTCTACTAGACTTCAAAAAGGGAATGATCAACACACTGAAAGAACTAAAAGACTATCAATAGAGACAGAAAACTTTAAAAAGAAAATTTAAACTATAAAGAAGAGCTAGTTAAAAATAGAAAATTCAACTACAGGCAATCAAAAGCAGACTAGGTAATGCAGAGGAATGAATAAATGACTTAGGAGACAAGATAAAAGAAATAACCCAATAAGAACAGCAGACAGAAAAGCCGATAAAAACCAATTAAAGCAAGATAATATAAAGTGTGCCAGCCTATGCATAATAGTGGGTCCCAGAAGGAGAAGAAAGAGAAAAGGGGATTGAAAAGATAGTTAAAGAAATCATGACTGAAAACTTTCCAAACCTTAAGAAGGAAAGAATTATCCAAGTACAGGAGGCACAGAGGGTCCCAAACAAGAAGAAACCAAACAGACCTACACCAAGACATATTATAATTAAAATGGTTAAAGTTAAAGATAAAGAAAATATTCTAAAGGCAGTGAGAGAAAAACAAAATGTTAGTTACAAGGGAGCCCCATAAGCATTCAGCAGATTTCTCTACATAAAAACTTGTGACCAGAAGGGAGTGGAAAGATATATTCAAAGTCCTGAATGAGAAAAGGCTGCAAACTAGGATATTCTATCTAGAAAGACTCTCCTTTAGAACAGAAAGAGAGAGAAAGAATTTCACAGACAAGGAAAAACTAAAAGAATTCAGCAGTACTAAATCTATGCTAAAAAAAAATTGAAAGTTCTAATCTAAATAAAACATAAACAGGAAGCTATAGAAATTAGGAAACCATAATTGGAAATGCAATAAATACAGTGAATTGCAAGGGAAAACATGAAGATATAAATAAGTCAGTAAGTCAATAAAGAAAGCAAGAAAGAAAGAGAGAATAGCAAAATCATAAAAGGTGAAAGAGGAGGGCAAGAGAATATAGATTTTGTTCCCTTTCTTTTTTTTCTTCTTCTTTCTTTTTGTCTTCTTTCTTTTTAGGATGCACTTGAGCCTACATGACTATCAACTAAAACCAAACAGATGAAGTAAGGGGTTACCATACTTGAAAGACAAGATAACCACAAATCAGAAGTATATAATAGAGTCATAAAACCCAAAAAGAAGCCAAGCTAATAGAAAAGAAATTTATCAAACCACAAAAATAAAAAAAAATTAAAAGAAAGAAACAAATAAGAAATACCATATCAACTGGAAAACAAATTTCAAAATGGCAATAAACCCACATCTATAAAATAACTACTATAAATGTCAATGGACAAAATGTTCCAATCAAAAGAAAAAGTGAAGGAGGAGGAAAGATGGTGAAGTAAAAAAGATGCTCAGAGCTCACCCTCTTCCACAAATTCACCAAGAGTGACATCCACAGACACACCCACCACCCAGAACACCTGCTGAACTTTGACAGAATATTGCCTTCTTCAAAAGATAAAATTTTCCACAAATCTGGTAGGAGAAAAGAAGAAAAAGGAAAATAGTTCAGGGCAATCCCAATGAGGAGGGAGCTGCAAAGGAGGAATAGCATTGATACACTGGGTCTACCCAACTCCAATGGCGAGTTCAGCAAGATGGAGAGGGAACATCTGAGGCTCGGATCTGTACAGAATAGCCTTTGACTGACAGAACAAAGTTAATTGGGTACAAACAGTCCCAACGATCCCTAGCCTTAGATGCGAACCAGCAGGGGTGGGATGGGACAGGCTGTCTGAGTCGAGCAGAGGACTCAGGCTGACTGTACAGAGGAAACCTTGGAGGACTGCAATGTTCTGTGTGCCATGGCTGGGAGAGTATACAGATTAGAACAGCCTGGGTCCCCCATAAAATACAAAAAAAAAAAAGGCAAAGCAACACTGCTGCTGTGCCCTGGGGAGAAGGGGATCCATAGCCTTTGTGTCCACTGACCCACAGTGCCATTATTGGAGACTTCTTGGGAGAATAGAGTCAAGGCTCAGCCATAGCCACCATATTTTCTGGTTCATGGTTCCCAGGTGAAGGAGGGGTCAAAACCCAAATCCCTACCTAGGGGCTCCACAACCTCATAGGTGGGACTGAGATTTGTTTACAGTCCCAAGCAGAGGGGACCATTACACTCTGATGCCTCTCTGAATTGGCTTTTCTAAGACAAATGGACAAGAAGCAGTGTTCTGGAACAGAGCAGGGGTGAGGGCTAGTACAGCTGTTTTCTCTGAGTCCACCTACGAAGCATGGACCTAATGTGGCAGGGGAGCTTCCTGCCAACTACCTTGCACAAGTGTGGTGCTGGGACCAGGCATCTTGTGGGGGTGCAGACCACCCACTTACTGATGCTGGGACATAGACCAGGGGCATGACTGGAGGGCCTCTGAACCAGCAAGTGGAGTTTTCACAGCAGGATATGGGCAGGAGTGTGACAACCACAGGAAAAAAAGGAGCTCCTGCTCAATAACCAGCGCAGACTCAGGCCACCAGAACACCAGCCACACCACCAACAAAGGGGATAACGGGCAAAAGGCATGGAAGGAAGACTTGGCAACCACCCATAATTAAAAACAACCTTATGACAAAATTATTAAGAGTGCATATTCTTGGAGAAAGGCCAAGATATTGGAGTAGAAGGATACTTGTATCTTATCCTCTCCAATAAATACACCAAGACTGACATTCACAGACACACCCATCCACTCAGAACATCTGCCAAACTTTGATAAAACATTGCCATCTTCAAAAGACAAAATGTGCCACCAATCTGGTAGGAGAAACGGAAAAAAGAAGGAAGAAAATGCAAAATGGCTTGGGGTTGGTCCTTTGAAGAGGGAGCAGCAAAGG
Source organism: Camelus dromedarius (assembly GCF_036321535.1). NCBI lineage: Eukaryota > Metazoa > Chordata > Mammalia > Artiodactyla > Camelidae > Camelus > Camelus dromedarius. The sequence goes on along the minus strand of NC_087470.1, from coordinate 8,236,800 downwards.
AGGGATAGTGCTGGTTGACTGGGCCTCCCCCTTTCGAACGGAGAGGTCAGCAGGATGGACAGGGAACCTCTGAGGCTCAGATGTGTACAGAACCGCCCTTGACTGACAGAATTAAGTTAAATGGGCACAAAGTGTGTCAACAACCCTCAAACCTAGAAGTGAATCAGGGATGGGAAAGGACAGGCTGCTGGATCCAGGCAGACTCTGGTTGACTGTACAGAGGTAACCCTGGGGGACTACAGTGTGCTGTGGACAACTGCTTGGATTGTATACAGATCAGAACAGCCTGGGCCCCCCATAAAATAAGAAAAAAAAATAAAGCAAAGCAACATTGCTGGCTTGCCTGGGGGAAGGGTAGATTTGTCCTTTGTCTCTGCTGACCCACGGCAACATAACTGGTGATTTCTCAGAAGAAGAGAGATGAGGCTCAGCCACAGCCATCATACCCACCCAGGCAGAGGCGGGGTTGAAACCTGAATATGTACCTGGCAGTTCTGCAGCCTCATAGGTGGGACTGAGACTTGTTTACATCCCCAGACATATAGGAAGGTTCTGTCCTGGTGGGTCTATGAACTCGCACCTCTAAGACAAATGAACAAGGAGCAGAGTTCTGGCAAAGAGCAGGGACTAGGGCTGGTGTGGCCATTTGCCTCAAGCCCACCTACAGAGTGTGGAACAGATGTGGAGTGGGGAGTAGCACTGAACAGGGGAGCAACCAACCCAAATAGTGTGCAGGACTGCTGCACCTGGACATGGAATTGGGAAGGGGCACAACCTGCCCACCTACCATGCAGGAGAGCAGCACCAAGATGCAGCACTGGGAGAAGATGTGACATGTCTACCTACAGGCACTGGGAGCAGCACAGACCAAGGGTGAGACCAGAGGGTCTCTGGAACCAACGAGCTGAGTTCATGAAGCAAGACAAGGGCAGGAGCTGTGACAACCACAAAACAAATAGGAGACCCCATTCAATAACCAGGGTAGGCTCTGGTTAACAAGTTAATGGCCACATCCTTAACCAAAGGGATAACAGACAAAAGGCACAGAAGTAAAACTTGGCAACCACACATATTTAAGAAGGACCTCTTGACAAAATTATTAAGAGCACACAATCTCCACGGGAACATCCTCTCTTCTTTTTCTGTTCCATTTTCTTTTACTTTTTAAATGTTACTTCTTAAATAATTTTTATATTTCTATTTTTAATCCCTTTTAAAATTTTCTTTTAAAATACTAATATTATTATCTTTCAATTTGTCCAATTACATTTTTATCTTTGTTTTGTTCTTCTGTTATGATTATACTCTGTTCTCAAATATTTTTTCTTCCTTTAATATTTTAAAAATTTATCCCAACTCAATTGTTATCTTGTTTCAATATGTTCTTCTGTTATTGATTATACTGTTTTTAAAACTAATTTCTTTGTGCTTAGTTTTATTTCTGCATTCACTTTATATAAATAAATAAGCTAAAGGACCACAGTAGATAATTGATACTCCGTAAGCCATAGTGCCAGAGAGATATAAGCAAGATGAAGAAGCAGAGCCACCTCTCTCAATTAAAAGAACAAGATAAATCCCCTGAAAGAACAATCAATGAAATAGGCATTGATAGTCTACTAGATGATTTCAAGAAAGGAGTGATCAAAGTACTGAAGAAACTAAAAGAGATTGCCTATAGAGACAGAGAATATGTCAAAAAACGAAATTGAAGCTCTAAAGAGGAGCCAGTGAAAATTGGAAAACTTATTTGCTGAGATGAGAGTTGAGCTAAAGGCTGTAAAATGTAGGCTAGATAATTGAGAGGAATGAATATGTGACTTAGAAGACAGGACAACAGAACAGCTGAGAGAAAACAAATAAAAACCAATGAAAGCAATATAAGGGACCTATGGGATAACATAAAGCATGCCAACCTACTCATAATGGGGGTCCCAGAAGGAGAAGAAAGAACAAAGGGGATTGAAAAGGTATTTGAAGAAATCATGACTGAAAACTTCCCAAACCTAAAGGATGAATCAGATATCCAAGTACAGGAAGCACAGAGCGTCCCAAACAAGGGGGACCCAAACAGACCCACTCCAAGGCATATTACAATTAGGATGACCAGGGTTGAGAATAGGAAATGATTCTAAAGGCAGCAAGAGAAAAACAAAGAATGAGATACAAGGGAACCCCCATAAGATTTTCAGCTGATTTCTCTACACAAACAGTACAGGCCAGAAGGGAGGGGCAAGGGACTTTCATTCAAAGTCCTGAATGAAAAAATGATGCAGTCTAGGATACTTTATCCAGCAAGGCTATCCTTTAGAATAGAAGGAGAGATAAACAACTTCACAGACAAGCAAAAACTAAAAGAATATAGCAACACTAAACCTATGCTAAAGGAAATATTGAAAGAACTACTCTAAATAGAAAAGAAGCAGGATGCTACAAAAAGGAGAAAACCATAATTGGAAAGGTGATTGCTACAATGAATTACAACAGAATAAACATGAAATCATAAAAGAGGACATCTAAATCATTAAGGGTGGGGGAGGCGAGCAAGAAAATGTACAGGTTTCTCTCTCTCTCTCTCTCTCTCTGTCTCTCTCTCTCTTGTTTGTTCTTGGTAGGATGAGTTTGAGCTTATATTACTATCTGTTTAAAACAAACAGATATAGTAATGGGTTAATGTATGTACAAAGTAGGGTAACCACAAGCCAAAAATTTACAATAGAGTCACAAAACTAAAAAGACACAAAGATAATAAAAAGGAAAATTATCAAACCACAAAAAGAAAAAGGAACAAAGAGGAAATACAAAATCAACAGCAAAACAAAGTTCAAAATGTAATAAACACATATCTATCAATAATTATTATAAATGTCAATGGACTAAATGCTTTAATCAAAGGACATAGAGTGCAGAGTGGATAATAAAGCAAGTATCTACAATATGCTGTATACAAGAGACCCACGTTAGGGAGAAGGACACACATAGATTGAAAGTAAGAGGATTGAAAAAGATATTCCACAAAAATGGAAATGACAAGAAAGCAGGAATATCAACAGTGATTTCAAATAAAATAGATTTTAAAACAAAGATTATAAAGAAAGATTAAGAAGGACATTTTATAATGATTAAAGGAGTCATAGATGAAGATATTACACTCATTAACATATATGAACCCAACATAGGAGCACCTAAATACATAACAGATAAAAAGAAAATACTAACAGATAAAAAGGGAAAATTTGATCGGAATACAATCATGGTAGAAGACTTTAACTATCCATTAACATCACTGGACAGATCTTCCATACATAAAATTAATAAGACAACATAGAAATTAACAGATACAATAGAACAATTTGTCTTGGTTAATATTTTCAGAACATTATATTTCCCTAAAATAGAATATACATTCTTCTCAAGTGCACTTACCACATTTTCTAGAATAGATCATATACTTTGGCACAAAAGAAGCATTAACAATTTGAAGAAGATAGAAAATATTTGAAGCAAATTTTTCTGACCACAATACCATAAATCTAGAAATTAACTACAGAAAAATAAAGGATAAATAAATGACAGCATGGAGATTAAACATACTACTTTAAAAAAAAATGGGTGGATGATGAAATCAAAGAAGAAATAAAAAAACACAGTGAGACAAATGATGATGAAAACACAACCACACAGAACCTATGGGATCCAGAAAAGGCAGTGCTTAGGGGGAAGTTTATAGCGAGAGATTCAGGTCTACCTCAAAAAGAGGAACAACTGCAATAGGCAATCAAACTTACCACCTAAAAGAATTAGAAAAAGAAGAGCAAAAAATAACAAAAGTAAGCAGAAGGAAGGTAATAATAAAGATCAGGGAGGAAATAAATAAAATAGAGACATTAGAAACATTTGAAAAAATCAAGCGAAGAGATGGTTTCTTGAAACAGTAAACACAATTGACAAAATTATGCTCTATGCTGGAAATTGACACAACAACGCAAACTGACTATACCTCAATAAAATAAAAATTAAAAAATAAATATATTAACAAAAGAAAAAAGAAAAGGTAGTTTCTACTCACCAGACAGGAGGAGGGTACTGCACCCCATGCGGGGTCACACACCATGGGAAAGCCTGGGGTCAGGATTGGAGGAGCAGGGTGCTGTGGACAGGATCTGTCACAGGGTTTCTGCAGGAGGGGAGGGTGAGGCATGTGAGCAGGCTGAGGACTGGCCATTTGAGTAAGTTCATGGGCTCTGGGGTGGAGGGGCTCCCCCAAGTGTCTGGACTTGACTCTGGGTGAGTTGGGCAGGTGGACAGTGGCTCAGTGTGAGTCCATGTCCAGTGGAGGAGGTAGTCGGTTAGATCTAGAAGGACTCCTTCTGGGGTGGGAGGGTCCAAAAGGGAGGCAGGAGGCCAAGTCCAGGTGACTGAGAACAGGGTGTGTCCTGCATAGGCCTGCAGGGCAGACGAAAGCATCCAGTCTACAGAAGGTGGAAACACGGTCCATACAAGGGCTCAGCTCAGATGTCACCCCCTCAGAGGAGCCTTCCCTGCCTGCACAGTCTACAGGGACAGCCTCCTCCACACACATCTCCCCAGCAGACACCTGCTCCATCTCCTGCATAGCATTCAGGACACGGGCCCCTGCTCCACGCCCAGCCATGGTTCTGCTGCCCTGAGGAAAAGCCCTGACAGGAGCCATCAAGTCCTGCATGACCTGGGCCCCACCTCTCTGTCTCTTCTGCCACCACTGTCTCCACCTGGCCCTCTTCTCCTCCACTCCTGCACTCCCCCAGCCCTGTGTGCTCTCCAGAGCACGTGTCCCTCCTAACATGCTGTGTGTGCTCACTGTGTCTCATCCAATGCATGCCTCCCACCCAGGTCAGTATCCAGTGCACAGTAGGGCTCAGTAAGTAGAGAATGAATGACTCTTACCATCACTGCTTGGAAGACTTTTGTCTGTGGCCTACAGTGATCACACACCCGTCACACATTCGCTGAAGTCCTACTGTGTGTTGGGCGGGTTCCAGATACCGGACACAACAGGTAGTGAAGCAGGCAGGTCTCCATTCTCATGCAGCAGATAGCCTGGTGGGGGACACAGAGAAAATTAAGTAAAATATACACAATGTCCGGCGGTGATATGTTCCATGGAGAAAAATAAGGTCAGGGAGGACATTTGAGCAGATTCCTGGAGGTGTTCAAGAAGCAGGTGAAGAGAGATCCTGGCTGAAAGAGCAGCCAGCGCAAAGGCCCTGAGGCCACAGTGGGATGCGTGTGGAGGGCCTTACTTATCCGTGTGAGTTCTTAGTCCTGCCTTGAGTACGTATGTTGCTTTTATTTGTAAACCTTGATTTCACCTTTATACAAATTAACCTGCATCATCAATCTGCATAATTTAGCCAATTCTGTTTCAGGTGTTGTGGGCACAATGGCGGGCTAGTTACTTGGGTTGGTAAAGAACTACCCACGTCTGAGAAGGGTTTAGGAAAGTTTAATAGGGACACTGCTATAGGCAACATCAGGCCACACAGGGAAGAGCTGCCTAAACGAGCCCCAAGGTTGAGTGTGTGCGGTCTGTTATTGGGGGGGTGCTGTGCACACAAGGAGGAGGGGGCTGCATGATCAATTCATGCACAGGTACCTGGTTGGTTGTGAGATCTGACAGGGGCTTCTCTGAACAACAGGCTTTACCACTTTAATAAGGGCAGGATGTGAGGCCTCTCTTCCTGGGGCAATGAGTTTACATAGGGTAAACACACAGCAAGAGAAGATGTTTTATAGCTTGTGGAAATGCAGGTGTGCAAAGGGTCCTGCAGTGGGGAGTGGGAGGTAAGGTGCCACTGGGCTCTAGGCACACAGAGAGCCCAGGGGTGAGGGTGTATGACTCTAAAGAGTGCCAGCTGGCTCCACACCAGGGACTTTATGTGGAAACAGGAGAATCTAGGTTGTCAGCACGTGTCTACTCAGTGACCTCCCTAAGCCTAGCTCTGTCACGCACCGGGTGGCTGTGAAATGAACATGAAGATCCCCACCCTGAGGACCCCAATGAATGAACATCTTGACATCCACAAGCCCCTTCCCCTGCACCACCGCCCCACCTCATCTGGGTCTGAGGCTCTGAACCTGACATCAGTGGCACCTTCGTTCCCTACATCCAGCTCCTCTGGACGTCTCTGTGATGAGCTGTTCCATGTCAGCGAGCCCCAAACTGAGCTCTGCCTTTACCCCATGAATGCTTCCTCCCTGTGAAGCCCCTCGTGAAGAAGCCACGACTAGCAGGATCTTTCAGCCCTGAGTGTCTGCCTTCCCCACCCCTCCGATGTCTCCCAGCCCATGATCCCCTCTGGAGGTCCCTATTATCCTCTCCCTCCCACTTCAGTCTTGGGCTGCACAGCAAATCCCTCTTCACAATCTCCCACAAGACAGGTCCAGGTCCACTTGGGGACACAGGTGACACAGGACGGTGTTGCTGGGAATGAAAAGCAGGATCCTGGAGCAGAGGAGAGGCAAGGGCTCCCAATCCACCAGAACACAGGTTAAAGTGGGGGCAAGACACCCATAAAGGGTGAGGCAGGCATCACACTGCAGCCCCGCCCTCTGCTCCCCCAGGGTGCCTTGTGTTTCCTGCTTTGGCCTGGGGGACTTCCCCCCTCACTCTCTGTTAGAGGGGTTACCATTCATTCATTCACACCCTCATTCACCATGTACATGGGTCCTGCTCAGTGCCAGGCCTCAGCTAGATGACAGCTCATCCTTGGGGACACAGCTCAGATCTCACCTCCTCCATGAAGCACTTCTGGATTCCCGCCCCTCCTGAAGCTCCTCTGGCCTCAGTTGGGACCACTAGGGCTGAGACCACACTCTGATTACCTCCCGTCTGTGATCTCTGTGAAAGCCCTGGGCCCAATGTGGAAAGAGACTCAGAAAAATGGGGTCAAAAGGGGCTAAGAAAAATGTTACTAATTCTCTATTACAGAGAAGGGCACTGAGCAGAGAGAGGGCAGTGTCCAACCAAAGCCACAGAGCAGGGTCTCAGTGAGCCCTCCCATGGCCCTGTTACTAGTTCTCTGTTATAGATGAGGACACTGAGCCACACAGAGGTAGCAGAGCCCTGCTGTAGCCTTGGCCCCACGGCCTGTGTCCTTTATTACTAGCTCCATGCTGCCAGCAGGGGTGTGGGCCTGGAAAGGTGGTTGAAAGCAGCCTGACCCCCAGGACCCCGTCATACACAAAGTCAGTCTCAGGAAACACCCCTCAAGACCTACTCTACACCCCTGGGATTGTGTCCTGATTGCTGTTCCTGGAAGCTGGCTGGGCTTCCCTGTGAATTGGCCCAGGAGATGCTTGGGACAGACACAGGGCCCCTGAGGCTCCCTGTCCCCAGATGAGCAGCTCTGGTCCCCTTGACTGGTCCCCTTGGCAGAGGCCTGATGACATGAGGTGTTGGTCGGGTAGCCAGCTGTGGAGATGAGGAAATGGGAGCAACATGCAAGTACATGCTGAGGTTCAGGTATTCACTCAACAATCATTGATTCAGGCTTTGCAGAGTGGCTGGCCTTGGCCCAGGCCTGGGTGTCCAGTACTGAATACAGTCAACCCCTTGAGCCTTCTGGGAAAGCAGTACTCAGAGAAACGGGCCCTCAGTGCCCCCATCCTGCTCCCCATGAACAATCACACTGAGATGAGTCTGCGGCCATGGGTCCCAGTGCAAGTTGAAGGGAGGAGGGAAACCCAGAGTGGGCACTGACCATGAGCCTGGACACTGGAACCAGATGGCCTGGGCTCTGTAATCTGGGGTGGTCACCTCCCCTGTTCTCTCTGTGCCTCAGTTACTTCTTCTGAAGAAATGGGTGATAACGCCTGCCCCTGCCCCACAGATTTTCATGAGGAGTCAGTGAGCTTCTCTTATGAGTGTAGGACAGTGCCTGGCTATGGGTCAGGATTCTGCTCACCTCACAATAGTCTGTCCCACTTTAAAGATAAGAAAGCCAAGGCTAAGGGGGTTATGAGACCAGCCTGGGCTAGCCCCATTCTCATGCTCTGCTGTCCAGGTCTCCTGCTTTTACATCACCCCTCTGCCCCCATATCCACCCAGCAAAGTAGGTGCTGAGAATCTGAGCAAATCAGAGTATGAACGGAGGCACACCCTCTCCCCAACTTGGACTCTTGGGGCGGTGGGCAGGATGGGGATATCGGGCTCCCCCAGACTGTCCAAGGGGCCCAGCATGTCTGTCACCACATTTCTACTCAACATGGAGTAGGTGAGTGTCCAAGGGCCAGAGGGCGATGGAGTAACCCAGGGTGGGTGGATGCTAGGTAGGTGTGGGAGGCACAGAGTGGCCCCTGGAAGACAGTGTCCAGGCAGCCAAGGTGCGGGGAATGAGGGTGCCCAGAAGGGGCAGAGGACAGAGTCCAGCCTGGAGACCACCCCCTGCTGGACCCTGATCTGGGGTGAGAATTGGGACAATCCAGGGCCCCGCTGGGAATCCTCATCCAGCAAAGAGGTGAGGAAAAGTTAAGGAGACAAGGGAGGTTGACCCCACCGTGCTCCCTGTGTGAGGGCGCTGCTTCCAGGATCCTGGAGGTTCCTTAGACCCTTGTGAAGTGGCTGCTGTTTCCAGGCACATGTGGGCAGAACTGAGGCAGGGAGGACAGAGTGACTCAGGACGGAGCTAGGATTCATCCAAGAGTGTGTGCTGAGCCTCTCGCTGAGAGCAGCCTCTGGGCATCATGAACTCAGGAAGTGTCTTGTCCTCCCTCTTAAGGATCCTGGCATGTTAGGCAGGAAAGGTCCCAGTGCCCATACCTGGGCCTTTCTGGGTGATGCTGACATGTGGGATCATGATGGTCCTGGGAAAGGAGAGAGAATGTGGGCTGGGCTTCAGGTCTGCATCAGACCCTGATGCCCATAATGTTGTGTGACCTGGAAACTCCCTGACCTCTCTGTGCCTGGCTTTCCAGCCCTGACTCAGAGGACTGCTGTGCTTGGCACACAGTAGGACCTCAATCAGAGGAAAAACCCAGCCCTTCCCCAGGAACCTCTCCTCTTACATGCCCAAAATTAAGCCCATGTGCCACACATCACCAGAGCTGATACTTGACAAACAGGGCAAGTGAAATCCAGCAAATCCTTCCTCCTGCCTGAGGTCCTTCCCTCCTCAGTGACAGTGGCTCAGAGCAGGTCTCTTTATCCCAGAAGTCTGAACTGAGCCTTGTGACCTGGAGGAGTCCCTGTTCCACACAACTTTGTTTCCAGTCATTCCAACAAGACAAAAGAGCACCTGGTCAGTGTCTTAGCAGCAAGATCCTCCCTTTGCAAATTGCCCCATCACATTCGGGCTAGAAGATGTGAGTTCCAGGGCACATGACCATCCAAATGATGACTTCAGGGAAACATCCCTGCTCCCACTGCACTCTTCAGAGCCCACCTTCTAAAAGAAGGGGTAGTGACCCATGGTTGTGCACAGTTTTATCAGAACACAGCCCTCACCCACCCACCATTGGAAACACGTGAGAAGCAGAGATTCCCAAGTGCCTGGACCCCTGTCATCCAGAAAGCAGAGGTTAGGGTAACAGACAGAAGGGGAGAAAGTACTTTCAGACTATATATCTGATAAGGGGTTAACACCCAAAACATATAATAACTCTTACAATTCAACAGAAAAAAAACAAGCAATCTGATTTAAAAAGTGGGAAGGGGAACTGAATAGACATTTTTCCAAAGAAGGCACACAGATGTCTAACAGGTACATGAAAAGGTGCTCAACATCACTCACCATCAGGGAAATGCAAATCAAAACCACAATGAGATATCCCCTCCCACCTGTCAGGGTGGGTGTCATCAAAATACAAGAGATAACAAGTGATGGTGGTGGTGCGAAGAAAAGGGAAACTTGTGCAACGTTGGTGGCAATGTAAATTGGTGCCATCACTCTGGAAAAGAGTAAGGAAGCTCCCCCAAAATTTAAAATTAGAACTTCCATATGATCCAGCAAGTCCACTGCTGGGAATATATCCAAAGGAAATGAAATCACTATGTCAATGAGACAACTGCACCCTCATGTTCACTGTATTATTATTTACAATAACCAAGATATGTAAACAAACTAAGTGTCTGTCAACAGATGAATGGATACAGAAAACGTGATGCGTATGTATGTATATATAATGGAATCTTATTCAGACATTAAAAAAATGAAATCCTGCCATTTGTGACAACTTGGATGGACCTTCAGGCTATTATGCTAAGTTAAATAAATAAGACAGAGAAAGACAAATACCTATGATCTCATTTATATGTGGAATCTACAAAATAAACTGAAACCCATAGAAACAGAGATCAGGTTGGTGGTTGCCAGAAGTGAGTCAGGGGGTGATTGAAATTCGGGAAGATAATCAAAATGTACAAACTTCCACTTAGAAGATAAACAAGTCCTGGGGACATAATGTACTGCAAGGTGACTGTAGTTAACAACACTGCGCTGTGCATTTGATAGTTGTTAAGAGAGTACCTCTTAAAATTTCTGATCACAAGGAAAATAATGTGTGACTATGGGTGATGACAGACGTCAAGTAAACTTAATGCAGTGATCATTTCACAATATGCACATGTAACAAGTCATTATGCTGCATACCTAAAGCCAACAAAGTTATGTGACAATTGTATCTCAGGAATTCTTATCCCAGGAAGCGGGGGTGCAAGCCTGGACTACCTACTGCAGGAGCTGCCTTTGCCCTCCAACAGCAGAGAGTGGTAGTTGTGACAGGGACTGTAGGTCCCTCAAAGCCTAGAATGTTTACTGTCTGGACCTTCACACGGAGAGTGTGCAGACCCTGCCCTGGAAGACGGTGGTCATGGCAGCAACAAAGGCCTGCCTGTGTGCAGGCTCAGCCCAGAGAGCTCCTGTGCTCTGCTGTAACCGCATTTACTTCCCTTCACACCCTCAGAGGGAGAGGCTTCAATGTTCCCATTTTATACATGAGAAAACTGAGGCTCATTTGCTTTGAATTATTGACCAAGTGGTGAGGGAAGCTTTGAACACCAGTGTTCTGATTTCAAAGCCATATCTCAGTCCTGATTTTTAGAAGGTGGAGGTCCAGGCACTGGGGACCCTCCACCTTCCTCAATTGTAGTCGTACTCCAGGGCTGCCATCCCCGAGGCATCTGGGTGAACACATTTAATCCGCTTACTCTGCACCAGCTGAGCTCTTGGCTGCCAGTCTGTTGTTGCTGCCTGAAAACAGCTGAGTTTTACAAGTGAACAATCATCCCCTGCCAGCCCACCTGCCCTGCCATGTGGCGCAGACCCCTCCTAGCCTGGTCATTCTAAACCCTTAGCTCACACATTTGCACAACTGCATCGAAAGGGCCCTACTACCTGTGTGGAGGTATCGACAAGGGGAAGGGAGGGGAGTTTTTGGTGGCCCCTTACTCTGAACGTGACACATGACAGGGACATGTTCATGTCCATAATGGCACTCAATTTGAAGCTAAGGACATGGTCACAGCGAGGGGTAAAAGCTGAGAGGCTACAAGGCTGTTGAGAAAGGGGCTTGACTATTGAATTGTAAATGTGTAATTTAACTTAAAATTTAGCCCCCTGGGTGATAAGAATTTGCCCCTAAGGCCAGAATTGGCCACCTGACCCCTGGGAACCCCTCAATTCCAGGATGTAATCATCTGAGCATGGAGGGGGCTTAAATTGGGGTGCTGTCCTCTCAGTCATGGTGCACCTGCCCACGTGTGCACCCATGAACTGCAGTGCTCACAAATCAAGGCACCTCTCATGCCCTGCCAAGGAGGTCCAGGTCATAAGGAAGGGATGACAGACTGTGAGGTCACACGTGTTCCGCTGCATGGGTGAATGTAGTATAGGGAAGAGCCCACCCCCACTGTCACCTCCAGGAGGGGTGCTGGAGGGAGCAGGACTCCTGAGCCCCTAGGCTTAGCAAGCATCCTGGTTGAGGGTGGGGAGGCTGTCCACTCTGAATTCATAGGTCAGATGGTAGATTGGGGTCCCACCCCTACAGATCACCAGTGAGACCGTCTAGTCTGTTTTCTCTGTAAACTGGAACCCAGTCACCCTCACCCTCAGAAGTGGGGGTAGCCTGTGTAAATTACAACACAAAGCCCTGGGATGTTTCAGGTGCCCGGGCTGTCCAGCACCCCTAGGCCGGGCAGGTGGGAGAGGAGATGTGTGGGTTAGCAGGTATGAGAGCAGAGCTGAGACTTGGCAGAGTGCATTCACTCTAATATCCAGGAACTGAGAGTTACAACTAGCAAATCTGTTCACTGAGGCCATGTGTACTCTCCCTTGTCATTTACAGTCCCCTGTTTGAACAGAGGCCTCTGGAGTCTATTAGCCACATTGTTGCCTGTCACCACACTGTTGCAGTTCCAGGGTCTCCATTTAGCCAGCTTGAAGGAATAGTCAAACTTTTTCTTAAAACCAGTGACAGAAAACAAAAGTGGCTTAAAGAAGCAAACAGGGCAGGAGAGAATGACTTACCTAACTGAGACATCCACAGGGAGACAGCTTCAGGCAGGGCGGTACCTGGTGCTCAGTGACATCAGCAGAAGTCATCCTTCCCCACCTCTGGGCTCTGCCACTGTTGTCATCTTCACATGGCTCTGCCTTTATGAGAGCAAGATAGTCACCAACTGCCACAGGCTGATATCTCCACCCCTCAACTACCAACTGAAATAGAACTTCTCTGCTCCAAGGATTCCAGCAACAAGGCCTGACCTCCGTGGAGCCTGATTGGGCTGGTGCCCAGCCCTGAGCCAATCACAGTGGCCAGGGAGGTTCGAAAATGCTTACTGGCCAGATAAAGGCCATGTGACCATACTCTCCAGGAAACCTGTGAGCTGTTCACCTGTTTTCAGGTTGGGAGAGTGTGATGTCTCCCAGAGGATCCTGCTACTAGCACAACCTGCAGGTGGCACAATGAGCTGGAGTGTGCCTGTCTGCTTGGTGACAAGTGACAAGTCACTTAGTGGTTCCTTGCTTCAGGGAGGGAGGCATGTCCACACAGTATTGGGGCTTCAGAGCCAGAATGTAGTAGAAAAGACTCCCAGTCTCCCAAAAGTTGTGAAAGTGAGCAGTGACACTGGAAAGGCACTCCTCTCTGTGGCCCTTGGCTTTCTACTTGTTACAGTGGAGAGTGCAGTGTTGCCCCTCACAGCCCACCTCCCTGCTGGGAGGCCTTTGCAACAGGTGGAGAGTACTTGGAAAAGCCCACTTATTCTGAGGAAATGTTATTGCTCCTGGTGGCATTATTATTATCATGTCACTTGTGAGGTGGGCCCTGAGGGGTCCCTGATCTGGGGGCACAGACACCCACAGAAACTTGGCCCAGTATTGCTGTTCATTCAACAATGTCTTACCGAGAACCTACTGTGTGCCAGATTCCCAGGGTAGAGCAGTGGTGTTGACAGCACAGGCCCCTGCCTCACCTCATCTCTGCATCCCAGGTGGGGTCACCAGAATGGGAGTTCAGGAAGCAGAGGACGTGGCCGAATCCTTGTGGGAACCCCTGGGTTTTTCTCTGTGCTGAGGGAACTAGCAGCACACCGATTGTGGGATTCAGTACCCGCAGGACCTAGCATTGATGGGTAAAGGAGAGGGGCATTTCTACAAGCCCATCCTCACTAACCACAGGCTCCGTAGGGCAGCTCCAGTCTGCTCAACCTCAGGGGGCATCTTCCACCATCCTGATCACCCTCTGGTATTACTCCCCGCTCAGATGCACTTTTCCCTGTGGCAGCTACACACAGAATATGTGATTGTTTCTCTCCCATGTGGTTAAGTGGACTTCAGACATATGATAGTGATGGAGTGGCTAAGCCTCTGGGCAGATTGCTGGGTGACCCGCGGAAATTGCTTCACATGGTAAGCTCCCTTCTGCCAACCAATGGTCCAGGCAACACCACTGTTCTGTCTGTTCTACCTCACTTAATCTGCACAGACACTCTGTGCAGGACATCCTGTTATCTCCCATTTCTGCTGGCCTTGGGTGGACAAAGCTTGGGTTTGAGAAAGTTGCCCAAGTCAAAATGTTGACAAGTGGGGAGCTGGGGATTTGCACCCTGGTCCCAGGAGTCTGGATCATGGAAAGGCCTGGGTGGGGCAGCTTATTGCCAAGGGAAGTCCTGCCCAAGCCTCTCCCATGAGAGCCCACCCAACAGCACATCTAGCAGAGTCAGCATTTCCTGGACCAAATGGACAGAACCTCAAAACTTCTTTGCAAACAGATTGTTTCCATATTCTTTTGCAAACAGAGAAAGGCCACAGGCCAGGGAAGGATAAGGCCAAGATTGTTTTCATTGGGGAGAGTGAAGGACCAGTGTGAAGACACACAGCACTCCCAGCAACCCTCTCGGCAAAGCCTGCCACTGGGTGAGCAGCTACCATGACTACCTATCATAACACTGTGAGGTTCATGCCTGTACATCCCTGCCTGTGAGAAGAGCAAAGTGAAGCTCAGAGAGGTGTGGGGACACTCCAAAGACAAACAGATAAGGTGGGAACATCACCACCATGCTGTGCTGGGACAGGCAGTCACCTGTCACACTGCTCATGCATGGCCTGCTGGGAGTAGTGAAGGCCTGATAGGAGCACAGAAACACTGTGGTGAAGGTGTTTCTACCTGGGACAGCTGGTACCGGGGGCTCTAGCTGATTCTTAATTGTGCCTGCTTTGAGTGTCAGCATGTTGCAGCCTCATGTAGGGGAAAGGCTGTCTCCTTTCCACACCGGTGCACAAGGAAGAGCATGCACACACTGGCATCACCATAGACCACCGGCAGGATCAGGATCTGTAGCTCAGAACAGAAACTGCCAACACCTCAGGAACTGGTGCAAGAGGAGGACCTGAGTGCCCCCTGAAACATTTCTAGTTTTAAAAACATACTTAATTAGGGGGAAGTGATAAACAGTTGATCCCTTCAAAATATTCGGTTATCCAAGGAACAACAGCACCTCAGCATTGTAAGAGGATTAACTCAGTCGTCAATAACCATCACTATAGATATGAGAAAACAGTGTAGGATTCACAAAAGTGTCTCAAGGTCATGCAGGTCAGAACTGAGAACCGTCCAAAGCATGGGCTGCATAATAGCCTCTCTAAGCTACCTGAGGCTTGGTCTGCTCCTGACACAGGGCAGATGGTTCTGAGAAAACCACACTCCTCAGGGGACCCCAGGGAGTTGACAGAGTTGAGTTTGGGTTCCTGATCATCTTCTAAGTCTGGAATTTTGAGATTCTCCTGCACCTGTCCTTCCTCCAGAACAGAATCTGATTCAGGCGTGATTCCAAGGACTGAGGCATGTGCCAGGCAAGAGAGCAGGCATGGCTGGATGAGAGCATCGCCAGTGCCATCAACTGAGAGGCCAGGGCACTGAGATTTCCAGTGATTAAGCATCCTGGCTGGGAGGGGTCACGTGTTCTACAGTGAGTTTTGAGTATCCTGCACCGCCCTCGAGGACCTGGAGGGGGCGCGCGAAGCCAGCGTGTCTTAGGTGGCGGTGCGCATGCGCAGTACGCGTCAGCAGCCAGCATCTTCCCTGGGGGCGGAGCTTGTTTTCCTCAGGACTGAGCGGGCGGCGCCATGAAGGCTCCGAGACAGCGCTGCCTGCGTGTCCGCGGGAGGAGGACGCTCCCCGCCCGCTGTCTGAAGTTACGCCGGTTTCCCACGGCCTGAGCCCGCTTCCTGCCGGGGTGTGTGTGGACCTGACCGAGCTGGGGCCCCGGCCGGCTGGGCAGGAGAGGACGGTTGCGCTGGCGGGCCCTCTTCGACTATTCTCCTTGCCCGCCGGGAGCGGGTGAGTGTCCGCGCCCCTGGTCCTCACCGCTCGGGTCCCCCTCCCCCGTGTGATCGTAGGTGTGTACACCAAGGGTCAGGAGCGGGGACGCGGGTGTAATGGGAAAGGGGCTGAGAAAGCACTGTAAGAGTTAAAGAGAAGTGTGTAAAATCACATTATGTTAATTTTTATATTTTAAGTGTGTCAAAGTCAGAGTTTATAATGCTTTTACTTTCTTGTCTTTAAAGGAATGCAATCATTTATTTTATACTTAAAATATGCTTCTCAGCTTATCTCGTTTTCAAGTCAAAATACTGCCATGGTTGACATTTTCTCATAATATAGTGAAAATCTTCAACATGTGTGAATATAAACTCATCGAAAAAATCTTGCACCATTCCATGGTGAGTAGTCTTGTTAAAAATATCTGGGTCATTACTAAATTATTACAAAAATATAAATTTTTTGAATCACTTTTAGAAGTTTCACACACAGTGGTATTTTTAAAACACCAACCACTGCATAGTGCTTAAGACCATTTAAGATGAAATATATTCAAACCTAAAACTTTAGAATACTCAAAAGGCAGGATAATGGCTGTTTTATCATTGCAAATACATTTTTTCTTCATAAGTGCAAAATACGAAGGTATTCAGCTAAATTTTCTATATCTTTATTCAAAAGGTGAAATTAGAATATAATCTCATTTTTTATTTTAAGGCTATTTCCCATAAAAATTGGTATTTTTATCTGTAGGATCTTAATTGTCCATTCATTTGTTTTATCTTTTGGTTTATTTTCTTTAACAGAGAGTGCATTTTTGTGTCTTGTTAAGAGTTTTAATTCTCCTAACTTATTCCAAGAGGCTTTCTGACACTGATAGTAAATAAGGGGAGAGGCCTTATAGTAACTGTGCATCTTTTCATGTAGTCAGGATTTTTTTTTTTTGGATGACATTTTTTTTACAAATTCCACTTGGTTCACAATATTATCCCATTATGACAACTCAATAAAAAATTGTAATCTATTTACATCAAGACACTTATGTCAGCACAGTGCTTTTGCTGATATGATTATACATTAGATTATAATATTTTATTTGATTTACATATATACTAATACATATTTTATATATGTACACACATATATGAATATCTCCTAAATGCCATTAATTTGCATGGGGTGGTAGCTGATAACATGTGATCTTTCTGACCATTGGTTATTCTTATGTGTGTCTAACGTACTTCTTAGAACAGATACTAGAACATCACACCTCTCATTATACAGTGTTTTAAAGGTTATATTTTATTTTACTTATTTTTAAACATTTCTTATTGAGTAATAGTCATTTTATAATGTTATGACAAATTCCAGTGTAGAGCACACTTTTTCAGTTATACATGAACGTACATACATTCATTGCCACATTTTTTTTTGCTGTGAGTTACCACAAGATCTTGCATATATTTAAGATTCCACACATGAGTGATTTCATATGGTATTCCTTTTTCTCTTTCTGTTCTGCTCCACCTAGAATAACATTTTCCAGGAGCATCCATGTCTCTGCAAATGACGTTATGTTGTCAGTTTTTGTGGCTGAATAGTATCCCATCATATAAATATCCCACATCTTTATTCAGTCATCTGTTGATGGACATTTTAGGCTGTTTCCATGACTTAGCTGTTGTAAATAGTGTAGAGAAATCAGCTGAAAACCTTATGGGGGTTCCCTTGTAACTCACTCTTTGTTTTTCTCTTGCTTCCTTTAGGATCATTTTTTTATCCTTGACTCTGGCTATCTTGATTAGGATATGCATTGGTGTGGGTATGTTTGGGTTCTTCCTGTTTGGGACACTCTAAGCCTCCTGTGATTGGATATGATTCCTCCTTTAGGATTGGGAAGTTTTCAGTCATGAGTCCTTCCCATACCTTTTCAATCCCCTTTGTTCTTTCTTCCCCTTCTGGAACTCCTATTATGCATAGATTGGCACACTTTATATTACCCCATAGGTCCCGTATATTGTTTTCATAGTTTTTTATTTGTTTTTCTCTCAGCTGTTCTGATTGGGTGCTTCCTGTTGTCCTGTCTTCTAGATCACATATTTGTTCTTCTGTATTTTCTAGTCTGCTTTGCACAGCCTTTAGGTCAGCTCTCATCTCAGCCAATGAGTTTACTAATTCTACTTGGTTCTTCTCTATAGTTTCTATTTCATTTTTGACATATTTTATATCCCTAAACCCTATTTTTTTTAGTTCCTTCAGTACTTTGATCACTCTTTTTTTGAAACCTTGATCTAGTAGGCCATCAATGTCTTTTTCCTTGATTATGCTTTCAGGGGATTTCTCTTGATCTTTTAATTGGGAGTGGTTTCTCTGCTTCTTCACATTGCTCATATCTCTCTCACACCGTGGCTTAAGGAGTATCAGTTACCTACTTATCCTGGAGATGGTGTGCCCTTAATGATTTAATTGAGAGCTCTTTGTGTCTTCACCCTGCTTTGCAAACTCGGCTTGCTGTTTCATAGGCCTTCTGTTGGCACCCTCATCTGTGCTGCTCTCAGTGGCTGTTGGCTAGCAAATTGTGTCCCCTCCTAACACTAGGTCAGGAGCTGAGCTCTTACCCGGTGGGTGGGCAGGTCACTCCCCCTCCTGATGCCACAGATGCTGTGCTTGGCGGAGGCAGGTGGGCAGATCAAACCCCGTCCCAGCACCGTGGTAAGGTGCTGTGTTCCTGCCAGGAAGGTGGGTGACTGCCCACCTGCCCTCTCCTCGTGCTGGTCACTCTGCTGCTCTGTGCAGCTGCCTGCTCTGCCTCGGGTAGGTGGTCTGTAGGTGGGCTCGGGGAAGACCGCGGAACAGCCCTGCCTACACTCTGTGCCAAATCTGAGCTCCTTGTTTCTCTTGGCAGCAGAAGTTCTCTGAGGTGTCAGGGTAGAAAGATCCTCTCTGCCTCGGGCAATAAACAAGTCTCAGTCCTGCCTAGGATGTTGTGGAGCCCCCACGTGCAGATTCAGGCCTCAGCCCTGCCCCCGTTCAGGCACTATGCACAGGAGGAGATGGTAGCTGTGGCTGAGCCCTGCCTCTCTTCTTGCGAGATGTGCCAGTAATGGCACAGGTCTGAGGAGACAAAGGCTACAGCACACCTCCCCCCAGGGCACATGCATGTTTACAGTTTTGTTTACCTTCTGAGTTAAAATTTACCTGAAAATGAAATGTATAAATTAGGCTTTTGAGGTTTATCCTTGTATCAGTAGTTGATTCTTTTTTATTGTTAAATAGTATTCCATTGTTTGAATATACTATCATTTGCTTTATCCATTCTCCTACTGATAAATACTTAGGCTTTGGATATCTTTTTTTGCAAGCAAACTTTTTTTAAAAAATGCAAATATAATATACATGCTTAAATGTGAACACATCTTAAGTATACATCTCAGTGATTTTTAACAAAGTAAACACATCTATGTAACCTTCATCCAGTCAAGAAACAGGGCATTGCTGTTCCAATTTGGGTTTCTTCCCAGATACTACGGCACACCTTTGATGGATTCACCATCCTAAATTCAGCCACCATGGATTGGTTTTTTTGCTTTTTAAATTTTTGGTCCCGTACTTTCCACTCAACATTATGTAAGATTCATCCACTAGTGTTTTCTGTAAACTTGTATATTTATTTTTATTGCTTAAAAGTATACAACTTGTATGCATGTGCCACCACTTATGGTTATGTATTTATTGTTGACAGGTGTTTGGGTCCTTTTCTATTTGGGGGTATAGCAAATAGTGATTATGAGAATTTTCAGTATGTCCTTTGTTGCTCAGATGTAGAAGTTTCTGAAGGGTACACACATGGGTTACCCTTGGTAATAGGGTGTGGGTGTGTGTGTATGTGTATGTGTGTGTGTGTATATATATATACACACACACATATATAACTTTCATTCAAAAAGCCTATTTTCAAAGTATTTGTAAGAATTTATATTCCCACTGGCCATGCGTAAAGAGTCCCCATTGCTTGTTGCCCTCAGCAATGCTTCATATCACTTAACAACTAACTATTCTAGTGGATGTCTAATGGTGTTCCAAGTGTGGTTTTAGTACGTATTTCCATTATTACTAAAGAGGTCAGCCCCTTTTCATAGCTTATGTGGATTTTTTTGTGTGTGTGTGAAGCAACTGTTCAATTATTTTGCATATTTTAATATTGAGGTTCTGCCTTTTTCTCCACTGGTTTTTGTTCTTTATATGCCCTAGATACAAGTCTTTTGTTGGATATAGGTATAGCAAATATATTTTCCCACCGTGTGGCTTAGCTTTTCACTTTCTTAATGGTACCTCTTGATAAAAATAATTCTTAATTTTACTGAAGTCCAACTTAAAACTCTTATGTTTCGTGCTGTGTCCTGTTTAAGAACTCTTTGCCAATTCAAAGTCATTAAAATATCTCCTACACTATTTTCTAGATGCTTTATTTTGGTGTGGGATTAGGTTATTTATTTTAATGGAGGTACTGGGAGTTGAACCCAAGAACTTATGCATGCTAAGCACACATTCCACCTGAGCTTTACCCTCCCCCAGATGCTTTGCTTTATGTTTCAAATAGATTTATAATCTATCTAAAATTACTGTTCATGTATGGTACAGAGTTTAATTCAATGCTGTTCCATTGGTCTATATGTCTAACTTTAGGTAGTTATCACATAGACTTAATGTTGTTTACTAAGTCCTTTAATATTGTTCTTTAATATCATCTTGGCTATTGTTGGCTATTCACGCTTCTCTATGTATTTAGAATCAGCTTGTCAAGTTCTACAAAAAAACAGTAACAACAATTAACTTTTGGGGATTTTGATGTGCACATATAAATCTTTGAATCAGTTGAAGGGGAACTGACATCTTTAAAATGCTGAGCCCTCCAATACATAAAGTTGGATTACTTCCCCTATACTTATTTTTATCACTGCTGTAACAAATTATCACAAATTTTGCAGCTTAAAGCAACACAAACTTATTATTTTATGGTTCTGTAGGTCAAGTCAGGAACAGGTATCACTTGGCTAAAAATCAAGATGTCAGCAGGGCTGTATGCCCTTCTGTAGGTCAAAGGAAGAATATATTTCCTTGTCTTTTCCAGCTTCTAGAGTTCACCCACATTTCTTTACCCATGGCCCTTCCTCTATCTTCAAAGCTAACAGCTTTATAACTTTCTAATCCTTCTTCCAAAGTCATATCTTTCTGACCACAGCTGGGAAAGCTTTTCAATTTTTAAGGACCCCTGTTGTTAGACTAGGCCCATGTAGATAATCCAGGATAATCTCCCTGTCTCAGAGTCCATAACCTGATACATCTGCAAAATCCCCTTTGCCATGTAAAATAACATATTCACAGATTTCAGGATTAGAGCATGGATATAGGTAGGGGTCAGTGTGGTGCACTATTCTGTCTATCAAACTGTTTAACATTTGAAGCTTTCTGACAAACGTACAAGATAGAAATCCTGATCATGTGTAGAATGCTTCCTGTGCAAAATATTGGGCACTGAGTTTATTTGAAAGGACTGAAAATAATATTACCACAGGAATGGTTTCCTAATTCTACTGACATTTACTTACTTTATACTTAAATACCCAAAATGGTCAGCCAGGAGTGGGATCTTGGCAAATAAAATAAAAGTATAATTCAAGCATTTATCACTGAATTTACTAGCTAATTCTATTTTAGAAACAGACAGAAAATAAAATAATTTAGAGTAAGTCAGATTACTTATATATTAAGTGAAAATTAAGTTTTAAAAGCATGTCTGAATATGGGATAAAGTAAGCATCATAAAATGTAATGTTAATATTTAGTACATGCAAATCTCAAACTCCCAATTTATAAACAAGTTCATACTGTGTAGCACAGGGAACTATATCCAATACTGTTTTGTAGTAAATTATGGTGAAAAAGAGTATGAAAATGAATATATGTATGTTCATGTATGACTGAAGCATTGTGCTGTACACCAGAAATTGACACAAAATGGTAAACTGACTACATATATATATATATGAAAGGGCTGAAAGGACTATATCTACCAAGAAAAAAAATTAGATTGATAACAAACAAAAAAATTTGTTAGTAATATAATGCTAGAAACACAGACACAAAAGAAAATCTCAGGCATACATCTGTTTATAGAGTCCTAGAAAAAATAGTGCCTATGCAAGTCCCTGATAAACATGAGAAAATAGGAAAGGCAATATAAAAGTTCAAAATGCTTTGCTATGTAAGATCTGCAAGGTGACTCAGACACAAACATAAGTGGTCAAAATGTTTATATAATTAATGATAACTTAAAGTAATTGAGGACATCATTTTAAATGAGATAAAAATAGCTGATCAATTTTCGTATTACTAAGCAAGTCATTTCTGTTTATAGTAGGTTTATATTATTTTTATATCTATTTATATTTTATAAAGACATCAACTTAGATCCTGGCTGATAACTGACAGTGGAGCAACTGATTGATTTAAATGGGTAACATAGGCTTATCAGATTTCATATGCTTTAAATATACATTAATTATTAGCTGTCAGGAAGAGTTCAATTTTCATTTATTCTAACATAGCTGTGTCACAGGCAGGTTACTCTGTATTTACAATGGAGGATCATGATAGATATAAAGATATCAAGCCTTATTGATCTTCATAGGGGTGCTTTTATAAGAAAAGGAGAATAAAATAAGAAAAATCTAAAATACTACTTTATTTATAGTGTTCTAACAGTTTTATCTTATTTTTATTTTTTACTGAGTTATAGTCCGTTTACAATGTTGTGTCAATTTCTGGTGTACAGCACAATTTTTCAGTACTTTATGAATATACGTATATTTGTTTTCATACTTTTTCCCCATGAGCTACTACAAAATCTTGAATATATTTCCCTGTGCTATACAGTATAAACTTGTTTATCTAGTCTATATATACCTGTCAGTATTTACAAATCTTGAACTTCCAGTCTGTCCCTACTCACACCCTGTAAAAAACTATTAAATCAACATATATTTATGAAGAACTATGAAAAATGGGAAACTATAAGTTGTTTCTTTAAATTGGAGCAAAGAGAACTACTTTAACTGGGAAAATAGTTAAAATCTGGCAAGTTTTATGATTTCATGTTCACCCCTGACAGCTTTTCTTTCCTCCTTTCTCCTTCAATCTTTTTTGGGCCTTCTAAAGAATTAAATTAAAAAAAAGAAAAAAAAAAGAAAATTAAGAAACAGCTTTGCATCTACAATAACCTCCTAACTGGAAAGATTGTATACTTTGTGAAAAATTTACAGCTGCCGACTTATGATCTATGTCTCTGTCCACACTGCCTTACTTGTTAGGAAGGGTCTTAAAAAAACAAAGTAAAGAAAAATAGCAAATTATAATGGCTTTTACATTTTAAATTCTTTTCTATGTGTTTACAATCTGCTCTATCATGAGTTATTAAGATAAACATTATCAGCTATACTCTACTTTCCTATCATGCATATTGTGACTCTGAGAAGCACGCACGCTCTAACTTACAATCTGCAGGTGGTGTACAGGTTAATGCAGTTCTTTTGACAATATATGGTTTTGTAGTCTAGTTGTCTAACTACTACATAATGGAAAAGATGTAGAACTACTGGTATCACTGCCCTCGGCCTCTGTCACCTACCTTAAAAATACCTGGAAAAGTAGATTCAAAAACTCATTGGCAAGAACATTTTTCACACTCCAGATCTGATATTCCTCTAGAGTTAAGATGGCCATTCTGAAAGAGAAACAATGTTTAAGAATATCTTAAATCTTCATCTTCTTATACTATTTGAATAAAATCTGTTTTATTAAACTTGCAATGGTCATTTGTCTGAAAGAAAACTAATGATTTAATGTAGATGCTATGTGTTCATCTGAAAGTAGGCCAGCAAGAATAAGTTCAAAAGTAACCAAACTCTGAAGTAGTGAGTCATAACGTGGGCAATTTATCACCAAAAATCTTCCTCCAGTAAGACCTGGGAAATAATTCACAGTATCTTCTGGTTCAAGGTGAAGTTTACTAACAGAACCCACAAAAGGTTCTGGGTAGAGAAAAAGGACTATTTACTAACTTTGAAAGCATCTTTCCAAACTATCTGGATTATGCACTTTGACCCTAATAATTTTCTACGATCTTCTTTAAAACATCTGGCAATATTATTAGACTTCTTAAGAGATTTAAAAGAACTAAATATATATAATAAATGAGTATCTATATTAACATTTCCTCAAAATAAATTTTAACATTAATTTCACAAGTTGAATAAAGAAGTATTTTTTTTTTTAGTGTCATAGTGTACCAAAAATTACATTTATATACAGTAGACAATATTTCTTGGCAGGCAAAAATATAACCAAATGCTTCTTACTTCATGTTTTGAACAATCACCTTAACAATCCTAGATGAATAATAATGTTCTTAGCTTTTATTACTTAATTATATTTTTATTATCTAATGATTTATTATTTAATGATATTTAATAATATTTATTATTAATGATATTCATGTATTCATTCAATATATAATACCATTTATTATAAGAAAAGATTTTAAATCAGTGTGATGGTAAGTATTGGCTTTCATGATGCAACTTCCATAAAAGTATATTAATACCAATGTAATGGTACAAAATAATGGGTAATATTGTCACAGTCTAGTCACCAGTGAATATGGGTAATAGGTTTGGTTGAAAGGTCCAAATTCTATTCTAAATTTTTACCATTTCATTATTATGGTTACACGGAGATGGAGCAGCTAAATGATCTTTTTTTAATGTTCAAAAAGTACAGCCATAAGAAGAAACTCGGTCTTACATAAAAATAGACAGCAATGATAACCTCCATACTTATCAAATACCCAGAAAAAAGGCGATGGAAATTGTATCTCTACATAAGGTATTTCCTAAAAAAACTTTCCTATGTTTCTGTTTTCATATATACCAAATAGAAATGGCTACCTTAGTTTTGGGCAGAAAAGTAAATGAAGACGTTTATCTGCATTCCCAAAAAAAGATCAAGCCCTGAAAAATTCATTTCTATTATTTATTTCTATTGAGTGTCAGTTAATAAAACTATGATGATTTTTTCTGGATTTGTGATTGAAAAAAAAATGTTACTTATTTTTCTAAGCCTGTATAAGACCACTATGGTCTACATCCTCCCATCTGCTACTTGGTACATGTCAACATTTGAATAGAAAGGGTCAAATTAACTCATATGTGTCTCACATATATGGATTATCTTCAGTTTCACATGGATACATAGACATTAAGGCAAACCTATTATAATATCTTCAATAAATGTTGTGAAACTAAAAATATTCATGGCTTTATTCTTTGTAAAGTACATGCTTGTTTCTGCTATTATACACTAATTCTGGCTGCTATTAAAGAACTTAGGACAGACCCTCACCAATATTATTGAAAAAAAATTTTTAAAACTATATACACCACCTAGATTGAGATAAAAAATAATTTACATCATCACAAATATCCTATGGTCCTTCCCAGTTAAATCACCCATCTCCAAAATCACTATTGTAACACTTATTAACATTAGTTCTGTCTCTGTTCTAGAACTTCATATAAATTGAATTGTACAACGTGTTCTTTTATTCTGTGGCTTCTTTTGCTCAATATAAGTTTTGTCTTACCATAATGTATTAAAATGGGAGAAGTAAAGATTATAAATTACAGATGTCAAGGGCTGTCTCTACTTAAATTTTATAAAATGCCTAGCTTATAAAATATAATGTTTTTATGTAAATAACACTTAATGGAGTTGTTTAAAGGTGGAATGGGCTTTCTTTAGGGACAACCTGGAGGTATTGTAACCACAGGTTCAAATAAGCATTTAGCAGGGATGATGTAGAAGAGATTCAAGTATGTATATGTAAGGTATGTATACCAATTCAGAATTTAATGTATTTTTATAAAAGAATAAATTAGTTTCTGCTGGACTCACCTTTGTGGTATCATGCGCATTCTATGTGTCTTCTACAATGTAGGATAGATCCACATGTAATTCCTTTAAAACCAGAAACCCAAATCAGTAGTTAGGAAAGAGAAGGTATCATTTTTATTAGCCAGTAGCTGAAGTATAAAGTATTTTCGGGCAACTTTTTTTTTTTTTTAATTACAGAAATAGATTGCTTGTTTGCCTTAAAAATTTATGACAATTTTCCAGTGGTTTCATTTTTTTTTTACATAATACATTCAGTTTATTAAATTTTCTAAGGCAAATTCTCTTCCCAATTTTGCATCTTTGGCTATGAATATATTGAGTAGCATAATATAGAACCTAGAAGAAGTAAGAAAACTTTTTCTCAAACTCTTTTAAAAAATTCTTCACTCTATGTTCCTGTTGGAAGTTTACATGCAAGAAGATGTATACAATCAGATTTTACCAGGGTATCATCGGTGCAGTTGTCCTTCCAGACCTCTAAATGTGCAACCACGTGTCTCTCAGGTCAACCCTAGAGAGAACTCCATCACGGTCAACATCAAATACCTTGAAGCAAACTAAAGAAAAGAAACTCTTATGGAGGGAAATTACTTTCATATTCTGAAGTATAATACATTTTATTACAAGCTGCCCTAGTAAAATTACTTAGTTCCTCAAACAACTACATTCTGGATTAAGTTCTTATTTGGAGGACACTGTGTCCTTAAACTCCTTTGAACTTGTAGGAATTCCTGTACACTTCACAAGTCTCTCTCCTTATATCATTAGCCAGCTTAGAGAACTCTATCCTTCACTTAAATCTAAAGTTAAATTTCTTTCAAACTGAAAAAGAAGGGCCAAGTTACTATACAATATCTCACAGATTTTGAGAAGGTAATTCAATCTTTTAAATTAATTTCTAATATTTAAAACTGATCACTTCAGAGTTGATTCTTACAATGCTGAAAATATTCCATCTACATTAAGAATCAACAAAAAGCTGGTACAGTCAGCCCCCTGTATCCACTGGTTCTGCATTCACAGTTATAAACAATAGATCAAATATATATATATATATATATATATATATATATATATATATATATATATAAAAATTTCCCAGAAAGTTCTCAAAAGCAAAACTTGAATTTGCTATTCACTGACAACTATTTACATATCATTTACATTGTATTTACAAATAATTACATTGTATTAGGTATTACAAGTAACCTAGAGATGATTTAAAGTACACAGGAGGATGTGCATAGGTTATATGCAAATATTATGCCATTTTACATAAGGAATTGAGCATCCATGGATTTGGTATCTGAGGGGGTCTCAGAACCAATCCTCAGCAGATAATGAGAGATGACTGTATAAAGATTTTGCCTCTCCAGTGTAATTAATATGCACCCAATATTTTTGACTAAGAACAATTTCAAATCTTCAATGAAGCTTATATACAACAAGCTAAAAATCCGAAATATCAGCACTTTGCTATTTAACATCTTATCAGCAAAATTGCTAGTCTATTTGGTTAACTTCCACTAGTCCACTGGCAAAAAAAATATTAAAAAAAAATTTAAGACAATAATTAACCTCAATTGAGAAACAAAGACTTCAGCCTCTTTAATATCAGAACTTTAATGTGAACAAATAATCTATCACAAAGCCAGGTTAGAGTAATGGTATACTATCAGGGAAGATAAAAGAAATCTAAATTTTTAAGATTAAATAATTATCTACTTCACAAAGCCGTGTATTAATTATGCTATTAAATAAATGAGTGCATCACAGTACAACATTACTAAAGAATATTGAACTATTAAGTATCATACCCAAAATATGCAGTATTTGTGAAGCTGTATTTTAGAAAGATGCAGTGATAATAACCCTACTGAATATATAAGAATTAGTTTCCAATTAAATGTAAACTGCTGCATTTTCCTAACCAAATATGGTTAAGATTTATTAATGTAATATGCTTATAAATTATGCTATAATATTTTAGCTAGGTTTAAAAGATAAATTTACTATTAAATAAAATTGTTTTATCATAAATTTAATTTTGCTAATAAAATATCAATATACACAGTGATAGAAAATAAGTTGGAATTCAAGTTAAGCACGACAAATTTTCTATATAGACTACCAGAAAATATTTTCTATATGCTTAACATTTTAAAACACATCATGACTGATGTAGTTCATTTATCATGAATTGTACATTCACCTGGAAAATCAACCATTATTAATAACAATGGTCTTAAATTACTCCACAGTAAAAAAGAACAGATGATTGAAACTTTACACTGACCTCAGTAAAACCTGAGCAAGAGATTGCTATTTGCCAAAGGGATGAGTATTCAGGCCTCAATCAGTTGATTTTTTTTCATGAATGGATGCTAATTTTTTTCTCTGTATATAGCTTCCAAATTTTGTGATGTTTAGCACACTTACATTTCTGTCTTTCAGCCAGAGGTCCTCTGCAACAAGCTGATAACCCACAGGATATCTCCTTAAAATCTATGTGGCTGTCATGATTTTCACCAAAAGCATTAAATAAACCTGTAAAATAGGAACACAGAATAAATCACAGCCAACAAACTTCCTGTTAATAACGACATGCTTGTGAAAGGAGGCATGACTCGCATAAACTGACGTAGTTTTTAAAGTTGTCAGTAGTTTCCACTGTCTTAGGAAGTTTTTTTTTTTCCCCCTGGCATAATTATAACCAAAATTTAACTTCCTAAAAGAAAATACTATCATTTAGTGTTTGGTTTTGTCTGCCTACCTGTCTCTATCATATATTAATTCCAAAAGTCAAAAGTGATTGTAGAATGTAAAAAATAAAAATATATTTCAAAAATTTAACTGGAAAAAAGTCAGAGACCACAATTATCCTAATTTGGAAAGACTAAGAAGAAAAAGGAAAAAAGAAGAAAAGTTGAACTCTATCAAAGATATACTGTGTTGTTATTAACAAGCTTCATACAGCTCCTTCATGAAGCAAAGAAAACTATAACACACTATATTATAAGAGAAAGAAATTCTGTACTGCAGTCTTCATTGTACCACTTAATCTGTATAAATAAATATATTAAATTTCAGAAATAAAGGGCAATTTATAATCTAATCCTGTGGTTTTTAAACTTTTCATAAAAAATAAATGGAATCATTTTGTTTTCAAATGAAATGATTTCTCAATCTCTAATTCTAAAAAGGTAAAAAGATAACTGCACTGCTGCATGCACAGTGGAAGCCCTGTCTGTTCTAGCTCCCCTAACAAATATTTCTAAAACTTACTAGAAACCTGAAGAATACAGACTATTTCAAGACTCTAATTCTGTGCCCTCAAAGAGCAGAAAATTGAAGCTAAGAAGTAGTTTAATGACTTGCTAAAAGTAAGAAATTTTTTTAAAAAGGTCTGAATCAGAAGCAGAACCCAAGCTTTCAGATTTCCAATACAGATTTTGTGATTATCACCCACAACTTCTCCTTGTAAACCTCATTTAAAATATATATATATAGTAGTGAAAAGTTTGGAGCTAAGTGGGGACCTTAGAGATGGTCTAGTCCAGTGGTTTCTTAATTTTTTAAGGGTGGGGGAAGGATACAGCAGTGGAAGCTTCTTCTATATAAAAGAAATACAATAGACACTACTCATCTGAGGAAGAGGTGGGGTCATGTGTGGAAGCTAGAGCTTTGCCTATTCAGTGTCCACCACCCTGACCCTGCACCAGATGCTGAGGCACCGCACTGGAGCACAGTTTCATAATGATTGTCTTGGTCAAACTGATTTTATATATGAGAATATTCAGGTGCAGAAAGGTAAACCGACTTATGCAAGGCTCCAAAGGTGGAACAAGGCTCACGTGTTTAGCAAAGAACATTTGTAGAAAATAGAAGGATTCCCACCTTCACTCAGGGATGGATGAATTGGTGGTGAAGCCAATGGGCCAAATGTCTCTAAATCAAATCATCCAGTTCGGGATTGAGCCCTCAGCAACCAATAGCATTTCTCCAGATGAATGATGTCTGATTCCTCCACTGACAATCAAATCAAACAAGATTATAAAATCTCACTCTGCTCTTCTGAACAATTAATTAGTTCATCCTGATAATGTAACTTCTAAAGATACATTTTAGTTTCCCAGTTAAACTGTTAAAAACCTACCTAAAACAAAAACTCTGAAAGACAAATATATTGTATCTAAAGTGGCATGAAAATTAAATTCAAATTAACATAAAAGAGGCTGTAAAATGGGAAAAAAGTATGCAGTTGCCCATTAAGCAGGCTGTTTAATTCCAACATGTAAAATAATAAACTAAGATATTTATTTTTTGCTTCCCACTGTTTTATCTGTATTCACTTTGGTGATTTTAATATCTATCTTGGATTTGAAAATTCTTGATCATAGTCTCTCCTGGCTACACAGGTAACACACTAATAGCAGAATCTATGTTTGAGTTATCCTGTCACTATGGTAACCACTTACACATTTAATACTTATTAAATAAATATATAAAGGGGATAGACCTAAGCTTCTCCTTCTTGGCCCTAAAATTCTTACTACCCCTCCTATAAAGGCAAGAGCCTCCTCTGTAGGACAGAGTGTAAATGTATCTCCTGAGATGGATTCCCAAACAAGGGCTGTCTTTACAGTGTGCTTTTAGATTAGATGTTTTTATGGGACATTTCAATAAAAGGATCAAGGACCTAAGCTTCCCAGTATGGTGGGATTTGTGATGGGCATGGGAGGATGCTCACTTGGGAGGATGAGATGTTAAAGACACTAACAGTGAAAAGGACAGGGCAAGATGAAGGGCGATTGGGAAAGAGGACCACAGAGGTGTGACATCTACTTCCCACTGTCATCTAAGTGATACCTACTTGAAAGAAACATTTCTACAGTTAAATTCTATAATGGGGGGTTATTTAAATGAAGCACACATATACTCAATGAGTAGATCACATAATTTTTAGAGATTCAGAGTGCATTAGCATTTTCAGAGTACTTTTTACATCAATAACTAGTATTTATAAATTCCTGTCTGCTAAATAAGTATGTGGAATTATTTCCATTTTGTTTTTAGACTTACTACAGCTTAACCTGTTCACTGCACTGATACAGAGTAATTTTTCTAATAAAAAAAAATGGTAATGTACAACCTTGTTAAAGATTCTTTAATTTCTCCATCACCAGATTTATGAACATTTAGGCCTATGTTTCAGGCCCCGTTTCTTACCAGCTTTTTCACCAACACCTTACATTTAGGTTATATTGCATTACCCAGAGTTCGGGAAATGTTCTTTCACACATCCACGTCTTTATTAGGTCCTGTGTCCTCTGAGGAGAAACCTTCTCCCCACTTTCACATCCTTCAATTTTACAGCCTAACCACTAATCCTTCTGTAAACACCTTCTAATGCTTTCCAACCTCACCAGCTACCCGAGGGTCTTAGCTTCTCTCTTCCACAACTGTCCTCCACTGTATATACTATCCAATATTCAAGTGAAGTATGAGTCCTCATTTACAGGTCTGTGGCCTCTCTAGATTACAAAGTATTTGGATTCAGTAACCTTGTCCTTTTATCACTGTTGCTGCTAGAATTCATTTCATAGGACCTGATACATAGTAACCACACAATAAATACTTGCTGAATGAATGAATGAATGAATGGCCAAGGCAATCTTCACAGCCAAGGCTTCCCCATCCCAGCTCAGTATTCTTTCTTTTATATCAAAGAGACTCTGCCCCATGAAACAATAGACCGTGCACATTTTAACAAATGTATACAATTATTAGGAACTATTATTAGAACAGAGACTATCACTACTGTTCTCATAGTTATGTCACATAAGTAGTGTATTAAAGCTCGTTCTGATTTGTTATTTATACAAATCAGCTGTCTGTCACCAGTTTAAATATTAGTAATTTAGAAAACAAGTTATTGATTTATCTACTCATCAGAAAACATTATGACAGATCTATTTACATACCTCTTTTGTCAGTTTCTATACCAACTGGAAAAGAAGGGG
Source organism: Camelus dromedarius (assembly GCF_036321535.1). NCBI lineage: Eukaryota > Metazoa > Chordata > Mammalia > Artiodactyla > Camelidae > Camelus > Camelus dromedarius. The sequence goes on along the minus strand of NC_087470.1, from coordinate 8,204,968 downwards.
TGTACAGTCAACTCTGAAAGTATAATTGCCTGCAAAATAAATAAGAGAGTATTTTAATACCTCCAAATGGACTTCAAACCTGTATTTAATTCTAACTTTATTTTCTAATTATAAACAAGATATAACAGATTTCAATATGAAGGCATCATTCCTGGAGAATTAAAAATAGGGTGGACCCTACAGATTATCATATTCAGTGAAGTATGTCAGACAGAAAGGCAAATATCAAATTATATCACTTATATGTGGAATGTAAACAAACAAAAAAATGATACAAATGAACTTATTTACAAACCAGAAATAGACTCACGATACAGAAAAGAAACTATGGTTACCCAAGGGGAAAGGGGGAAGGGAAGAGATATGTTAGAGTTCAGGAATAAGATATACACTATTATATATGAAACAGATAAACAAGGACCTACTGTATAGCACAGGGAATTTAATTCAGTATCTTATTATAACCTATAATGGAAAAGAATCTAAAAAAAAGTGTACGTATATGTATATGTATATGTATATGTATATGTATATGTATATGTATATGTATATAACTGAGTAACTTTGCTGTACACCTGAAACTAATATTACACATCAAATGTACTTCAGTAAAAACAATAAATAAAATTTTAGAATAGATAGGTAGGTAGATAAATAGACAGACAGACAGACAGTCTGGCTAAAACTAAAACACAAGGTGGAAATAACTCTTCAGGAGCCAGAGAGGCTGCAGCACACACTCGGGATAGGAGACTGCAGAGGCGGACTCTGCTGCTAAGGCCGCAGCTCCTGCAGTAACAGGGTCATTGCTTATTACGGCAGCAGTACCAAGGGGTCTATGGCAAAGGAAGTGGTAAGGCCATAATGTTCATGTTTTTATTCATTCATTCAATTCAATATCAAGACTTTAGACTAGAGAGTGTCAGTAACTAACATGTGTCCTGTGACACTTACCTAGAAATAACCATAATACGATGAAAGCCTACAGATGCACATGTCACATGTCAGGGTAAAAAGGAAGTCTGTAGTGGGTGATTATTTCAGAGTTGTTCCAATACATACAGGAACTATTTCTGTATGAAATACTTTAGCCCAACTTTTAAAAATAGCTCCACAGGAAGAATGTCAAAAGTACAAAAGTTTTAAGTAGTAATCCAAGATAGGCAAATGGTAAATATACTAAAGAAATTAGGATCAATAGCTTAGTTATGAATCATATTGATTCATTTGAATCATAATAATGTTCTCTCTGGTAAAATGGAGAAATGGAGGTATTATTGAGGCATCTCATAGAAAGAGGATAATCCTAGTTTATGAGTTGGAGTTGATAGACTTAAATACTGGTATACTATTTAATGACAATCTGAAATAAAATTTACCTTCTGTGTATGAGTCTGCATTGATATATGCAACCTCTCTCTCCTGGAGTGTTTTCACATTCTCCTGTAGTTGAAGCAAAGCAGTCACTTAACTCACAGCATTTACAATTGTGGAAATACAAGCAAAACAAACAAATTAATTCAGTAAAAGAGTGGTTTGCAGATACCATTATAAATCAAATGCCTATGCCTTTGACCATCATTTTAAGAAAATACTATTAACTGCTTGATAATATTAATGCAATTAAAACAAGAAAGAAAAATATTAGTGATGCTGTAGCCACTTTTCATAGCAACAGCAGGGAGACCCAGAGGAAAACTGCCCCTGATCCCCTGCACCATAATATGAAGGGGGAAGGCTCGGAGATGCTCAGCCTCACCCTGGATCTACTGGAAGAGAACTGCTCAAAGTAAGGCTTGGAAATCTGTATTTTTAAAAGGTGTCCCTGGCAATCCTTAAAGACATTAAAGTACGAGATCCCTTGACGTTGGGGATCCAAGTAACTTTACCATATTAAAAGTGAGGAAGTTGGAAATTTGATTTATCAAGAATTTTTTGAAAGAGAAGATATTGATGAAAAAGAAAAAGAAAGGAGGGGAGGATAGAGAAAAAACTAGAGGGAGAGAAGAGTGGCTATTAGGACAAAGACAAGACATTTCTCTCTCACACATACATGCACACACGCACACACATTCTAGAAAAATACAGCAGAAGACTAATGCCATCACACACATGGGAATATGCAGAGAGAACTCTTTTCTTCTCTCTGTTTTTCTCTCTCTCTCTCTATCTTGCTACCTTATAAGAGCAGTTACAGTAAAAACATTTAAAGCTGTGAGTAGTCATCCCACAAATGAGAATTCTCACCTCTGCACTTGGCCACATGGGACAGATGACAGCTGAATCTGCTGCAGAGTTTCCATTATGACAGAGCTACAGTAGAAATAAAAAAGATTCCTTAACTATATGTAAAGGTAAATGTGCTGCTGAATATGATCAAGAAGCTAGTAGAAAATGGGAAACAATATTCAAATTGTCTTTTAACTCACATGAATTTAAATTAATGAAAGGCATATTATCTTGTATCTTGGATTTATTTTATCTGTATTTTAAGCTGCTTAAATTACAGAAAGACACATGTATTTCTATATACATGTATTCACAAGAAATTACATATTTCTAAAAGTAAATGACCTTAATGAATAAGATCTAATTCATCTAAATAAGTGTATTATGAAATGCATGTTCATAACACCAACATAATAATAAGACTTTGCAATATAAATGGAATCAAATGTGATACAAGTAACTGTGATTTTATTCCCATACTTATTTGATTCATATTATTATTTTAAAGTATGCGGAAACGAGTCAGAAGGAAAGCATTTTAAAAACCAGACACAATGTTAAGAAAGGTATGACATTCTTTAAATCAATTCTATAAAATTTAGACTCATAAATGATGAACAAAATAGAGGATAGTCACAGGAAAGTGCTTTTTGGTGCACCTGCCTTTAAAAAAATACACAAGACTACCATGAACATGTAAGAACTTAGAGTTACTGGACAGAGAGCCTAAGGGAAGAAGACGAAAGAAGGGGGCCTATGAAAGACACTTTAAAATAAAGCATTAAGAGCCAGTGACAAATGAAAATTAATCATAATTGAATTAAAAATAAATCCTTGAAATTTTAGAGTAATTCAATTTACAAAATCATTATATTATACTTCCCAATCAGGCACTTTTGTAAATGGTAAAATATACCTATGGTTACAATTTAGTATGGAATCAATAAAGGAGAGACTATAATCAGAGTATAATCATCTTAAAAGAGCATGTTGTTTTCCTAGATAGAAGAAATCCAAGGAAACTGTAAAAACTTGAAAATTAATGCCAAGGATCTATATCAGATTTTCAATAAGCTAATTCACTTGTCAGAAGCAGCTTCCTAGGTTTGACTATTTTCTGAGCTTACAGATTTTACTTACTTATCACAAAACAAATATAAATAGAAACTAAAATATTTTAAAAATAATGAAAAAATTGTTTTGTGCTTAGTAATTGTTTGTTTTGTTTTGCCAAACTGATGTAAAAGCAAAAACAAACTCTATTTCTTATAATTTCCTGAGTATTTATCCAAATTAAAACAATATCAGGTAATAATATCTGTGATTACCCTGAGATACATGTTGACCAAGAAGATACGTTTTCTGTCTCAGTTACATCAGCCCATTTGTGGAACCCAGAAGTCCAAATTTTTCTGCATCCCAGCTGGCAAAAATGGTAGTTCTTCTCGGTCTCCAGCCTGTAATCATTGTTAACATACATGGTTAGGTACATCAGCCTAAAAACAAAGTAAAGTTCACTCAAGTCACTTTCTGTCATCACTTGCCAAGGAAACATTATTTACCTCTACTAATCAGTTTTCCAAAATTCTGGACAACTTCTTATAAATCAGCAGTTCCACTGGTTAGGTCAGTACCTCCAAATACCCAGAAGTCCTGATGATCTCCCAGAATAACACACTTGTCTGGAAAGGAAGGCATTCAAAAGGATGACAACTTAGAATGTATTACAAAGAGCAGTAATTTATGTTTTTAAATTAAACTTCCTCCTGCTTGAGTTTCCTCCATAGAAAACCATCAAGGTAGTGTCTCCTTTTAGAATTTACCTTTTTTTTCCCACATTTAATTATATCACATCAACCAGGAAAAAAATATTAAGAGTTGATTAAAATTTATCTTCTCTTACTCCTGTAATCTTTGTAAAAACAAAATGTTTTAAGACATTTTAAAAAATTCACCAACTCACCAAGTTTCACAGATCCTCAGGTAGTTCTGATTACATCTTAAATGCTTGTGATTTTCTTGATGTTATGAACATGCATTTTAACCTTCCTAGAATTTCACAAAGGGAACAAATTACTTCACATAGAGCATTATGTCTAACAGGTTCCTTCCAATGTTTTATTATAAGTCTCAGAAGTACAGAAAACTGTTTAATAGGATGATAAATTCCCATATGCCCACCACCTAAATTCAATCATTTTTAATACTGTTGAACTATTTGCAAGCGAGTCACGCAAATCATGACAGTTCTCTCCTATGTATTTAATAATGCACCTTACAGTGAGATTAAAAAAAAAAATCAGTATTTTATATTTTTCCTCCCTCATAGTTCTATTGTTGGTATGTATTTAAACTTCAAAATTATTCAACGTGAAAAAGAATCTTGTTTTTAGCAAGTTTTTTAAAAAAAATTGTGTTTTTGTCCATTTAGAGCTCAAATCAATTAAGGGATATAAGCCCCAGGTGCTTTTTTTGATATTTTGACCAGGGAAAATTTCTGTTTCTGACTTTTCTCTTAAACTGTTACTGAAGCTGCATGCTCTGTTTTCCTTGTGTCTGTATGTGTCTGTTTATAAATCACATTTTTCATTGTGTACCTCTAGAGGGTATTAATACATGAGATAATAAAGTCTCCTATGTTAAAGGAACTCCGTTCTAATTGAGTTAAATAAATACTTTTTAAAAAATTCTTATAAAAAAATTGAACTTCTAATACCTTAAGAGTTCTGAAATTTTAAAACAAGCTTCTTACAGAACTTATAAAATACTTGCAGAATCCAAATTCACATTGCTAAGGCAAATCATTAACCAACAAGGCTCATTTAACCATTTTAGTTTAATAAAAACAGCTATCTCCTCTCTGATTCATCAGTGTGAAGTTTCCCTTTCCCTCTACATTTCAAGCCAGTCAAACTAAAGTTCTGATCATGCCATGCTGTTCCCCAACCCTGCACAAGCTGTCCTCCGCAGCTGGCGTTTACTGCCTGTCTTCATTCTGTGGAAATCTTAGTTTGTGTAAAATTAAGCTCAATGAGCACACGGTCCATGGTCATGCCTCCTTAACACCAGTGCTGTCCGGGGTTAGTAACAGTAACGACTATGCTGGTAAGCGCACGGGGCCATGTAGCAGTTAAGCGTTCACCACTGTGACCATCTAACCCACCCCCACAGAAGTGACCGGTGAACTTCACTCCTTTCCCCCTTCTCTCCTACTCCTTCCCTTAATTTAACCTAGTGTTTTGCATGCAAAGCGTTTTGACAGTTATCTGAAACACTGTTTTAAACCGTCACTTGAAAAGGGAAGATAAAATGTTACACCTGGCCCGGATGAGGAGACGGGTTGGAGTGGCCCAGAGGAAGCCGAACAGGACCCGCGGCCTCGGATCACAACATAGCCCCGTTCCTTCCCGAGTTTCGCAGCCGGGAAAGCTGAGGCCTGGGGCCCGGACCACCTCGGGGCCTTCGGGGGAGGCCGAAAGAGGGACGGAGACACGCGCAGGGCTGGGGAGGGGCCCGCAGGGACTCACCGTCTGTGCAGCGGCTCCTGACCCACGGCTGGGCGGGCGTCGGTGGCGGTTGAGGCTGTGGTGCCAGCTGAGGGGGCTGAGGCGGCGGCGGTAGCGGTTGAGGCCGCAGTGCCGGCTGAGGGCGCTGGGAGGGCGGCGGCGGCGGTTGAGGCTGCGGTGCCGGCTGAGGGGGCTGAGGCGGCGGCGGTGCCGGTTGAGGGGGTTGAGGCGGCGGCGGCGGCCACGGGAAGGACTTGAGGGACTCGAAGGCCTTCGCCAGCTTTTCCAGGGTCGCCATGGCGGCCTCCCGCCCCGCGTGGTCAACCCCCGGAGTCGCCGGGCCGACCGGCGGCTCTGGTCAGCAGCGGTGGCAGTGAACGGGGCTCGGGGCCGCCAGCAGGTGCGGACCCCAAGCGCGCGGCCATCTTGAAGCCGTCCCGACAGACCCCGCGGCGCTGAGTCCTGCCACGCTCCGCCGGTGGGGCGGGGCCGGGCCGCGGGATTGATAGCCAGAGGCAGCGGCCTCCGCCAATGGCTGCCGCTCCCGCCCCTTGGGCTCAAAGAGCCGCCACGGCTGCTGGAACCACTGCGTTCTTCCCGGCGAGGGGTGAGGGGTACTGCAGGGAGATCGGAAGGGCGGTTCGGGGGCGGGGTTGCGTGGCACGGCGAGGAGGGTGGGGAGGGCGGTGTGACTTGTGATTGAGGGTCTCTCTTGGCGCCCGGCGTCCCCGGACGACGCCTAGCGGGTGGCGGGGAGGCGGGACAGTGGGCTGGCAGCCCGAGACCCCCGCGGGGGGCTTGCCCACCCCGCAGCGCGGGCGGAGGGCCGGCTCGCCGGACAGCCTGCTGTAATATGCTGACTGTTATATATTTGGCCTTACCCTTGTTAGTTGCCTCAAATCACTCCTTGTTCACCTTCATGATCATTACCATAGATATACTTCTTACAATCCTCGTACTTACTATGTTCCCTCATGCTACAGGGCCATACACATGCTATTCTCACTCTTAGAAATAATCTTTTGTACATCAATCCCCTACTCCCCTCAAGAGATTTGCCTATCTAATTCCAATCACTCTCAGTGCTCAGCTAATTTGTGAATTCATAAAGCGCATTACATTAACATAATTTCTTAACACCATGTAGTTCTCCTTTATCACATTATTAAAGTATACTTTATAATAACATAAAAACTCTTCCATGCATGAAGGTAGATATTAAACAATTAAGTTCACAGTATAAAGTTGTAAGTACATATACTGTATATTTTGAAAAATGTTAAGGAATAACATAGTATAGTTAAATTCATTCATAATTTTTCATAGAAATATGGGAATATTTATTCCAAGTTGGATCATCACTATATGTGTGTGTGTATATATGTATATATCTCTCATCCTTCATTCACATTAAAAGTTCTGATAAATTATTGCCAACAATTAACTTTTATACCCAAAATTACCAATAAAGGAATAGGAAAGAAGGGAGAAAAGAAGGAAGGAAGGAAAGAAGGAAATTGAGGGGTTTTAGAACTCTTGAGATTGAGACATATTAAAGACTTAGATTTGTACACTTATATATGATAATTACTTTCCTGAAATGATATAAAAACACAAAGAAAACTGAAAGCTAAATATAAAGTTATTTACAACCCAAATTTGAGGTTAATTTATATCTTCAATTGATTTGCATTTTTAAAAATTTAATATTACACTGTTCCATTGCTATAATATAATCAAATTCATAAACAGAAAACTATATATGATATATACACCCTCTCACCATTTATAACATTTCTGAAACTATTTTTGATGTAGAATATTTTATATTTAAAGTTTTTATCATTGGAAAGGCTTTGAATGTTTTAGCACTATTAGATTTAATTTACTTCATCATATTATTTTTTCCAATACATGAGAAATAATATCTTACATGGTTTTGATCATTCTTTAAGTAGTTTGTTAATATTGTGTAATAAGTGAATTCATGGAATGTTATTATAAACTTAGACATTTTTTATTTGAAGATGTCATCTTTTGTAGTATAATATTAAGGCCATTATTGTAGGAATGTGAAGGAGTCAGACATTGCTTTTAGTAAAAACATCACTCTAAAGGGCATATTGGCAATAGCAGCATGTGGTTAAGATCATGTCAATTTTTTGTAAATCTTTAACAAATTCTGAAATCACTCTGGTTGCTTACAAATTTATAAAACGCAATTACTTGCAGGAAGAACAAGGCTATAGTCACTGCATGACAAAGGAATGCTGCTTAATAAATAAGTGAGGAGAAGAATTAAGTTTAATCCAAGGAAAGCAGCATTCTTAAAATATTTTGGATTGATTCGAGGAACAGGGATTTTATGATTATTTATTTAGCAGAGTTTATATAGACATTTATGTGTGTGTGTGTATCCTTCATGTCTGTATCAATTCAAATAAGATTTTGCCACAAAAATAAATTTTAGAGCCAAAAATACCAATCAAAAAGAAAGAAGAGGGAAGGAAAGCAGGAAGGCAACTTATCAAAAAATTTCGTCATTATTTAGAGTAAAGATCTATATCAACTAAACATTTGTATTGTGATCTCCACTTTCCACTAAAACTTATGCCATTTACCTATAAATATAAGCTTTTATTTGCTTCTACAATAAATAATACATAAATTTAATGAAACTGCAGCTCAAAAGAAGGAAATAGCATTAGAAATTCAGTCATCTAGCGCAGTAGCTAAAGCATGGGTATGACCTGACTCTTAGCAATCAGAGAACAACCAAGAAAATGTGCCAAAGTGTTGGATACCCAGATTTGTTCCCAGGGCAGGGAAATAGGCATATCAATATAAGTAAAAGAATATACCATGTTTAGAGCTTAATTATAATGCAAAATAGATATATATCTATATCTTTTTCAAAATGTTAAATTTAAAAGTGGACCAGAAAAAAATATAAACAAAATTACTTCTATAGATAAAACAAAGAATAGCCTTGTCTTCTTCTATTAAAGACTGACTAGCCACAAAATATTATGGAAATAGCTATAAAGCTTTGAGGAAAAATATTATAATTCTATAATTGTGTTACCACTAAGGTTGTTATGTTTGTAGTTAAGCCAAAGTAATAAGACATTCAAAGAATCAGAAGGAATGGTAACTATATATTTATCCTAAAAAATAATAATAAGTACTAAGAAAAGGATACATTTTTTAAAATGTAAGAAGTAAGATATGATTATATAAATGCTATGTTAAAGGGTATTGAATCTACAGGTAGACAAAATAAGGATCACGTCTATTTTGAAAATATTTCAAAATAAATGCCAATAAATAAAAATAATTCTTAAAATGATATTTCAGTCTAACTTGTTTGACTTTGTAAATGCATGTTACTTTATATCAATTTGCATTATTGATTATTATATGGTTAATAACACAGATACAATTAAAAGAAAGTGTATAAAAAGTTGAGATAGCAAAAATAACTTTCTTTTCTAATATTTACAAATAAAAGATTTAACAGTGAATTTTTATCAATCATAAGTCTTTATATTTTCAGTAAAATATAAAATTATAATGGAGAAAAAAGTAAGCAAAACTAACATAACTTTGTAAATCAACTAAGACAAATTTAAAAAAATGCAAACTAGGTTTTTTTTAAAAACAATTCATTTATTTCAGTTAAAAAATAGTCACTGTTTTATTTCAGGACGTTGCAGAGATGATGTACTAATATGCTGGTGCTTTAATACCTCAAAGTTCAGAAATAACTGCAGGGAGAGGCTGACGTGTCTACAGTCAGGAGGAAAAAGCCAAATCCTTCCCCTGTTTCCCCGCACCCTGCCAGTGTCCCCTTTGCCCAGGGGTGAGGAGAGGCAGGAAGCCTGCAGAGCATGCTCTGTGCTCGCAGCCCCTTCAGCCAGTCTCGGAACACTGCCCCCTCCTGGGTGTGAGGTGTTTCGGTGCCACTTGCTGTGTGATCCTGCCTGGCTCCTCTCTGAGTTCACTTCCTCATAGGTCAGTGCAGGCCGAGGTCAGGGCCGGTGTCTGTGGGCCTGCTTCCTGGCCTCCCTTTGCGTCTGAAACAAGTTTCACACTACATGCAGGCCCACAGAGAAAATTGTTGTTCAGATTTTTCTCTGTTTCTTAGTGCAGTTTTTTCCCCCTAATTATAAAAGCTACATTTACTGTACAAAATTTAGATAAAATGGAGAAATGTAAAGAAGAAAATAGAGTGACCCACAAACCTACCCCGAGGACTGTGCCACACTTTTTCGGTATAGTCTACTGAGCTCTTTTTCTTAGACACACGATACACAGTTGGGATACCCTCCACCTGATTTCGTGTTCTAATTGTACAATGTGCTCCTGAAGTTGTATTTTGCATATTGATCTATCCCTGATGTATCTTTATGGTTAAATACTCTGTGGAAAGATATTTAGTAACTACCTGACAGCCCATCATGTGGGTGTAGCACAACTCACTTACTTGTTTTCCTACCATTGGCTGTGGGTTGTTTTAATATATTTAATCTGTGATGAAGCTGATACTTACTCAACATGGGTTGAATTAATTTTAGAAAATGTTATATGTAATGTGTTGAGTATAGAAATTGTGAATAGTTTCTGTTTGCGAGAGCTACTGTTCTTATGATTTTAAGTTTTTGATTTTAATAATGTGTACATATCTTTTATCTTGATCTTAAATATTCTACAATTGGCTTGGGCTCCTGAGAAAGGCTACACACTCTCTCACTTCTAGAAGTTGTGCACCTCAGAAGACATAAGAGGAATTCAGTCACCTTTTCTTGCAACTTCACTGGTAACTGTCTGTGATTGTACTCGGTGGAACTGATACATCCGTCAGATGGATGAGGATTCGCTCCAACCTTCTGTCTCCATGAGTGTGTGACAAGCAGCCAGTGCCATCAGGGTGCTTAGAGAGCCTCCTCTACCTGGTGCAGGTGGGGATTGTCCACTCTGCCCGGCTGCTCCCACCAGCATGAGCTGGACCTTCCCAGCCTGTGGCCTGCATGTTGAGTGGCACCCCAGGGGGCTGGTGAGGCCCTGGGACCACACAGCAGCTCCTGGCCCTGCCCTGCTGGTGATGGCTGACAGCCTGGTCACTGACCCGGGAGGGCAGCTGGGTGAGCAAATCCAAACTCCCCTCAGCATTGATCTCACATAGCATAGGGTTGAGGGGAACCTGCCAGACTGTTCCTTCCTACCAAGTGCAGCCCTTACTAGAGTGAGCAGGTCAATTACTGAGTCCTTAATGCATGCCTAAACCATGCTGTGTGCTTGACCTGCTGCCTGTCACTGGGTCTCTTCTGTGCACCCACTAGCCGCATATGATGGGTGAAGGTGCCAAGGCTGAAACATATGTGTTAACAGGTGTGGCCATGGTTACTCTGCCCACAGATGTGGAACCTGGATCTGAGTCCAGGTTGTCACACCCTAAGTCCCGCATGCTAACCAGGTTGTTGACTTTTAAATGCAAGCCAATTTGTAGTTGGTTTAAAAATTAATAGTTAAACAGCAAAAAAAAAAGTGACAATGAATATATATATGTTCATGTATAACTGAAAAATTGTGCTCTACACTGGAATTTGACACAACATTGTAAAATGCCTATAACTCAATAAAAATGTTAAAAAATTAATAGTTAAAACTTCTTCCTTTTTGTTAGAGGAACAATAGTGACCCATTGTTCGGACAGACAACAGCATTTTGGAAATCAAATGCCTTCTGCGGTTTTCTCTTCACATTCCTAATGGAAAGGTCACTTTGCTTACAGAGCATCTCAGGTTCTCCTAATGGAATTGCATGCATGGTAATTTTATTCCCCCTCCCCCAGTCCTGAGCTTTGCACAGAGTGGGAATTCAGTAAATGCTTGCATTGCCAGGGCAGGTGGGGGCAGGAGTCTAACTTAGAGTCCAGGGAGGGCTTCCCTCCTCGAATTACTCACATGGTGTTTTGCCTCTCTGTCTCCCCAGGTGGAAGTTTAGGTAATTGGAAGCTGCATCAAACACATCCCTATTGCAGGTAGAGATATTATGTATTTCATTCAACAGCTGCCAAGGGAGAGGGAGGTGGGAATCCCTCCTGAGCAACCACTGGAGACTGCAAAGGCCATTAAGGTAAAAACAGATGGGAAATTGGCCAGTTTGGGGGTGAGAGAGAAACGGTGTTTGCACACTTCCCCTTGTGGCTGCCACCCCTGCTCCCAACGTGCCTGTCCTCCCCTCCCCATGAATGTGGGTCTCCATCTGTTTACCACTTGAATTAAGGGGCTGAAAGCTTAGCCTCTTCTCTGAACAGGGATGCTTGTGGAGGTTCCAGCTGTAAGTGAGAGCAGCTTGATAACTGGTATTGAGCATCCTGTGTAGTATGATGTCATTTAATTGGAGCCTGATTAGACAGAAGCTTCAATTAGCCAATGTGTCTTTCACCTCTCCCTCCAGGCTTCACTTCCCGAGTAAGGAGCAGACAGCAGCAGCAGTGACTGTGAGGAGTCCTGTGCAGTCAGCCAGAATTCAAACTCATTTCCAGCTCTTGCTGTGTGTGGTTCTGTACCCTGAGAATTACCATTCAGAGTGATTCTGTTCTAGGGTGAATCATTGAACGGAGTCCACCTGTGTTTTCTAGACTCCGTTACCATGCTGGAGGAGTTACAGGAAGCTCTAAAATTAAATCAGTAAGATTCGGAGGAAAATGGCTCATTGGTACTTATTTAAAATGCCCACTTGATTGATCCATCAGTTTGGTCTTTGTGTCACTCTGTTGGTAGCACTTGATAGACCCCTTTCAAAGCATCTTTCTTTTCTGGTTGCAAAATCAGGACAAATTACTGTTTTGTTTTTGTTTTGTTTTAGTCAAAATGAAGAGATTTTTAGTTATACAAGGATAATTATTATATAAAGAGCAAAGATTTTGTTTTTGGAGAAAAATTTAAGCATGGAAGTGACATGTGACCTTGAACACATAGTTTCTGAGCTGCAGGGGAGTTTAAGGGAGTTTAGCCTCCCCCCTTTCCTCCCACCTTTGCACCCAGTAACAAGCTGGTTGAAGGAAAGCTAGTGCCTGGGGGGAGTCCCACATTATGGATGACACTCTTGGTGGATGGAGAGGTATTTTTAGGACAGGGTGCACAGGTGCGAGTCAGGGCTCCTGTGAGTAGGGTGGCCAGGTGCCTAGGTGTGCCCAGGACTAGAGTTTCCAGGGCTGGGGCACCTCACAGCTTGGATGTTTGGTCCTGGGAAGCCCATGGTAGTCAATCCTTTCCCCCTGGGGGAAGATTTACAAAAGTAGCATAAGAATTTCTTTTTATGTTAAAATATTTCCTAGAACTTCCCCTAGTCCTTTCCTTGTGTTTCTTCAAGGAAATAAATTTGGATGTTTGACCCAAGTTCCCTCACCTCCCCACTCCTGTTACCAATATGTCTCACAGCCTCTGGCTCCAGACCGTCAGGGTTGCCATGCAGGTGAGCAGGGCCCTGAGTATGCTGACTGTGACAGAGGCTGCTCTCCTAGTCCTCGTGGTGGGCTTTACCTTCCTCACTGGCTCTCTGGGGTCCATCTCTGACCCTGAACCAGGTTTGGCCCATTTGGTCAGTGACAATGTATCACTCAGCCATGAAGGTCGGAAGTGGAAGAGCTCCTTGTGTTCCCTGCAGGTCAGCCACCCCAACCCTGCTGTCAGTTAGTTCTTGCCCCACTTCTCTCTGTGGGAGTGGGTCAGAGTTACCCTGTGTCTTGTTGCCCCTGTGGGCAGGAGTGGGCCTGTGGATGTGTGGATCCTGTTGGTGGGGGCAGTGGTGGTCCAGGTCTTGGGGCTGACACATTGCACACCATCAACTCTGTGGAGGCACTTCCTGCCTTCAGTTAAGCCTCTGAGATGCTGCGAGACATTGACCTAGTGTCTTAGGACAACTTACTGTTTCTGCCCTTAGCCTGGTAGATTTGAAGTTGTATGGAGTGACCCACTCACTCAGTTATCAGTGAGCACAGGGGTGTGTAGCAAGTCTGGCCCATCAGTCTTACAGTTGTGCAGAGTATACCAAGGATGGTATTAGGTTTTGTTTCAGGGATTCTAAGAAATTTTGAACTTAGTATTGTGAAAATGCCTTCAGAGGTCCTCCTGAGCACCAGCTTTGGGCCTGACACAGTGCAGGCATTGAACAAAGCCCATCTGGCCCACAGGAAGCTGACTTTCAGAATCCAGTACCCAGGGGCCAACTGCTGTTCTTGTGAGGTTAGCTCTAAGGACAGATGATCAACCCAGAGACCCCCATTCAGGCATCACCAGCTGAGGAAACACTTTGCACAGCACAGGCTGGGGCTGGCACTGAGCGGGTTCTCATGCCCCAATGTGTGGCAGCTCCATCCTGCCAAAGTTGGGCTTTTCTTGGTTCATGGTCCCAGAACCTTACAAAGTGCTGTGCCATTTACTTATTTATCACCGTCACTGGTTACTCTGACTCTCAGCCAGCGTATGGGCCAGTGGACAGGGATCTGTGTGTTTTATTCACTTGTGCATCCCACGTGCCTAGGCACTCACTCTGTGTCATGGAGCCACTGAGTGTGCTGTGTCAGACCGCACAGCAGGTTAACCACCTGCCAATCAGATGTGGTAAGCACAGGGCCAGATCTGCTGCCTTCAGATCTGAATTGGGCTGCGATGCGGATCTGCTGGTCCCAGTGGGTGGCAGTGAGTGCCTGGGCAGGTGCCACGTGGGGGCATACAAGGAGTAAGAAGAGAGGAGATGGAGACTAGGGACTTGGTAGGCACCGTCAGACATCATCTCAGATAGTAGGCAGCAACATGTGACACAGTGAGGCTGGGACTAACATCAGAGCTGGAAAGAAAGCAGAGTACATGGCCAGAGCATAGCTGTTAGACATCACTGAGCCCAGTAAGTGTCCCTTGGAGCTGTGGCCGTGGGCAGGACTGATGTCGGGGGTTTGTGGTGCTGGAGTTATTGGGTGTTTGCCGGAGGGCAGACAGGGTGGCGGCTAATGCCTGGTGATATCTCTGTGTGTCTGTGTGTGTGTGTCTGCAGGAGAAGTACTGTCACATTTGCCCCAATATAGTCAAGGAGTTTGCCAAGTATGTCATGGATCCGCGGAAGTGGATCAAAGAGCACACAGGGAACAATGCCATCAGCCAGAAGAAGTTGATTATCGATGTTGGCTAGGAAAGGTTCCCAGGCCCTGAAATTTTCTTTCACTCAGAGATAAGACATTTGCTTTCTGAGTGTGCAGAGAATGACGTGTGTGGAGCAGTGCTGCCACCTCGTGTGTGCAAGAGTGGCTCTCCGTGGGGCTCCCGAGTGAGGTGGCCACCTTTTAGGGAGGACCTTGGGAGTGTAGGCTGCAGCTTCAGTGGCTGCTCTGGCTCCTGCGTGGTCCACGCCCTTGACTGGGTGTTTCATCGTGCTCCACTTTGGGTCTGGGTATCTGTTAAACAGTTAATGGTTGGTTAAACCAAGAGTGGTTAGGAAGCAGCTTTAAGAGCAATAGAAGATAATGGATTTGAAATTCATCTCCTACTGATATGAAAACTAGTTAATCTCGAGGCTTGATCAGAATTTGCCTCTGTATAAGAGTACTATATCGTACATATAACCTTCCCATCACACATGACGATCCGTCCTCAGTCCAACTTTTAACCCAATACAGCTGGTCCTGCTGTGTTCCCTGCTGCAAGTTAAAGCTTCTGTTTGAGGACAGCCTTGGAAAGAAGAATTAGAGATATCATCAGTTTAATGAGTAGTCACAAAGAATGATTACTGCTTTTGCAAAAACAGTAACTAAGAGGCAATATTTTAAGGTTTAAGTAAATTGGATTTTACTTCTATTTTGGTATAATTTTCTGCCTCATTCAGTTTACATTTAATAGGTAAATACAAACCACTGCCTGTTCTTCGATGTGTATGACTGTTTGTTCAGGGAAATGGCACACAATGCATGTCTGACTGTACCTGATATCACGGCACTCATTCGCTCTTGATAGTCTTCAGTTAAAATAGACATAAACCAACAATGTCCAGTGAACAGCTGCATGGCACCTTCTTCTTCCCTCGAGCAACACTTTCCATGATTTTTAAAGCATATTTCAGAATTTTGTAACTGAATTACTTATACTTTAGCTTATTTCACTTATGGAATTGAATGTAAGATTTTTTACTCAATAACATGATTGTTACCATATTGATTGTTTCACTTAGAAGCCACCACCATTCCCCCTTCCCAGTCTTCTAGCTCAGGTTTACAGTATGAGTCACTGACTAGGTTTTTTCTTATATCCTGGCTAACTTTTTCATGACATTAGTGTCTATACATCACATGCTCATTATCTACTCACAATATTTTTCATTACATGTCACATACACTGAGCACTTGCTTTTTACAATCTCATATAAAGTGTGAGTCACTGTGTATTCTAACACAGGGCTGGTCTGTCTTTGTTACTGTTTGATTTTTTCCCTCTCTAAACCCACACATTTCATCTCTTGAGGGGACATGTCACCATCACTCCATGCACAGAGTCACTTGGATTAATTTGACACATTCATTCCAATGTGACAGTTTTAAAGGCATAGTGAATTCTGTATTTGTTAAAGTTACTTTTTTTAAAAAAGTTGCTGAGAGAAATGTGTAATGTTTCTTTTATATCTGTATAAAATTCAGTTTGCCAACCCAGATTTTATGGAATCCATCTCAGATGTTGTTGACAAAGTAATACAGAACTGTCCCATCGATGTCCAACATCTCCTGTGTAACGTATAAGCTGCTTGGGTAACATGCTTGGATTTCATTCTGAAATTAAAGGCCCAGCATTCTGAGAATAATAGACTCTTACCATCAGTCTGCAGACAGTCCTATTTGACTTCTGTTTTATAGGATTTGTTAAGGGCCAGATTCCTGATAAAATATTTTTCTTGGAGTGAGGATGACTTAAATGCTTGGCAATATGACTCAGTTAACCACAAGAATTTGATTTAAATATTTTAGTATCTCTTATTCTTATCTGCCCAGCTGTATTTTTAAATTGGACAATTTTAACCCTCCATGTTGACTGAAAGATCAAGGGGGTCCTTCCCCTCTTGCTTTCTGTGAGTTCGCTGGTCTTGCTTCATGAGTATTTAGATTAGTGACAGATGTGTTGTTGTCAGAGAGAAGGAGGAATCTGAAATGAACAATCAGAAAATGCTCATGTAATGTTTCTCCAAAATTCTTTGAGTGCAGAGAATTTTGAAACTTGAAAGGAGAAACAGGCAGTTCATGTAACTGTAGGATGAAGGAAGTGTTGCTGAAAGCCAGAGGGGAGGGGCAGAAAGTGGCAGTCAGCTGGCCCTGCTTCCCTGCCTGCTCACCTCTGTCTGCACATCCTGCTCTTCCCCCCAGACCATGTCTCCCCTTCATAGATGCAGGGGCCTGAACCTTAGGGAGGAGAGGACCAGGCTCAGTAGGTAGGGCTTAATACAGTTTATTTCATCTGGACAGTAGAATACTATTCAGCCTTTAAAAAGAATGAGGGAAAGCAATGTTAATTCAAATGAAAAGATGTCTACAGTATATATTGTCAAATGAAAAAGCAAGTTGTAAAATTTACACATAGTATTATTTCATTTTACTTAAAATATACTTTATGTATATATATATAAGAAAAGGTTTTGAATGACATGTGTTAAACTCCTTAAAGGAAATAAAATATATCTTGGCAAGAGATAGATAACTCTTACTTTCTACTCTTTGTGTTTTAAAATTATTTGAAATTATATGGTTAATAAATGTTATTTTTATTATTGGAAAACATTTTCTATATACACAAATTTGATGGGTAAAATCAAATTATAATTTGGTTTTTATTGGTATATAACCTTAATTAAACACATCTCACCTCCAGTAAATGTGCAAGGAAGGGAAAGCAAAGGCAGATGAGAGTATTAAGTTTAGTGCAGTATGTGTCTTGTTTTCCCTACTTCTTAAATCTCATGTAACATTAGCTGTGTCTTCCTGTCCATGAAAGCAAGGAACAAGTTCACACTATTTAGTCCTCATTTCATCATGGTGGAGATGAAACTTCTGCCAGCAGTAAGGATTGCTCATGCTGGGGTTGAGTTTTCTCATTTGATCATTTAGTTTGTTTTCAGTAGATTTACGGGATTCTTGAAGTAGAGCTGGCCTTCTAGCCTGAGTACCTTATTTAACAGATGATGACACTGAGCCCTACAGATAGGAAAAGGAGGCAAAACTGGAGGGACCTGTGTTATATGGGGCAAACTGGTCTTCGACGTTTTTCTAATTGAGGTAGGGTTGATGTACAATATTATATGTTTCAGGTTGCAGTTTTTAAAGGTTATACTCCACTTATAGTTATTATAAGATATCAGCTATATTCCCTGTGCAGTACAACATATCCTTGTAGCTTATTTATTTTATACGTAGTAGTTTGTACCTCTTAATCCCCTACCCCAGTCTTGCCCTCCCCTCTTCCCTGTCTCCATGGATGCCCATTTGTTTGTTCTCAGTACCTGTGAGTCTGTTTTTGTTGTTGTTGTTGTTGTTGTTGTTACGTTCACTAGTTTTCTTTTTCAGAGTTCATATATAAGTGATATTCTACAGTATTTGTTTTTTCTGTCTGACTTATTTCACTCAGCATAATACTCCCCAAGTCCATCTATATTGCTGCAGATGGCAACATTCATTCTTTTTTATGGCTCAGTAATATTCCATTTTATATATACCACAACTTCTTTATCCAGTCATCTGTTGACGGACACTTAGTTTGCTTCCATATCTTGGCAATTGTAAATAAGGTTACCATGAACATTGGGGTGCATATATCTTTTTAGGTTAATGTTTTCATTTTCTTTGGATGAATACCAGGAAGCGGAATTGCTAGATCATATATTAGTTCTATTTTAATTTTTTTGAGAAGCCACCGTCCTGCTTTCCATAGTGGTTGTAATAGTTTGCATTTCTATTGTTCCTACTGTTCCTAGTTTGGGTATATAAACTATACTGACTAAACCCAGAGTGAACTAGTTGCTCACAGTGTCTCTCAATGTGACTACACTTTGAATCAAGTAGGAAGCTTTTCAAATCTGGTTGCCTGGGCCAATTGTATCAGAATCTCTGGGTGGGGGTGTGTGATGTTGGGGGACTCAGCTCCTGGGGAGACTGATGCCCATGGAAAGCCAGGGCTGAAAACTGGTTTCAAGCACCACATGCTGCCTGCAATAGCTTGACGTCCTGGATAAATCACAGGCCTCCAGGACTCAGCTCTCACACACTAGTCTCTGTATAAACTATACACCAACAGTATATATGGGTTCTCTTTTCTCCACATTGTTGTTACATGTTTGTGTTTTTGTGGTCTTTTTGATGATAGCCATCCTGATGGACATGAGGTAATATCTCACTGTGGTTTTAATTTGCATTTCTCTGATGATTAACAATGTTGAATGTCTTTTCACTGCCTGTTTTCTCAGCTCAGTGGCAGGAACTATACGTCGATTTTCTTTTGATGAAGCAAGTAGGAGGAGGCTTGCTTTAGGTCCTGCTGACAACACCTGAGATCTTCTTGGTCACTGAGTGAACACCTAACTCAGGCTCACGGACAAGAAAAAGGTGGTGGAGAATATAAAATGTGGCTTTGAAAATTCATACATTTTAGAAAACCAAAACTTTTTTTAAGAAGTAGTCATAATCTAACTTTTATTTCAGTCTGTTCTGTAGATAAGGGTGTTCACATGCTTCCTTTTTTTAATTTAGTTTTTGTTCAGTTTCCAATTGTGATGGAGGTTGGGTCTGGGAATGGTTCTTCTTTTTCATTTTATTATATCTCTCAATCTTTATGGGTTAAAGATTGTCAGTTATCTATTGTAGACTTGAAGGGCTTTTTGTAAGTGGAAGATTTCCTATGTTGGCTGTGCACATTTCCATGATATTGCTGTGAGATCTGTTTTTGGTATGGTGTGATGCCATGTCATTCTTTTGTGTGCATTGCCTGTTATTTCTCTGATTGCCGATGTGGTTTTTGTTGTGGTAAACACAATCTACTTTTGTTGTTTTGCAGAGCCTCATTTTGGTTAGGTGTTTATCACAGATTGGAGAGTGGCTAGGGCTCCTCCTTGTATTGGAATTGAGACTTCCAAACCATTTCTGGGGTGCAGGCTGTGGTATGTGGTGTTGGAATGTCTCCAATACACACTCATGACAGTTCCTTTGTCCTTTCTATTGCCATGGGAATGTCCAAATTCTACACAGAGACACCAGTGGAAACAAATCCAAAGATCTCATGCATTAGGGCTTGCTGCAATGATCCTTCAGTCCCCCAGCTGGGTCCTCAGTGCAGTACCAGGTCAGTGCCATCCCTATTGTCACATTTGCATGTGGTAGACAAGGCTGATGGAAAGGCTTCAACTTCCCCTTCTGTGCACCCAGATCTCTGCTCTTGGCTCTCTCTTCCTTGTGGCATGGGACCACCAAGACAACCACAGAGCGTATCCACACTGTCTGCCTTGGACCCAATAAAAATCACAGTTTTGCCTATGAAATGTGCAGATTCTTTGGCCATGGATTCTGATTTCAACTCCAACTTCCCCTGGGTCCCTCAAACCAAAATTATGATGGTTCTGATAGAGCCCTGCTTTTCCTCTATTGCAAAAATGCCAAATTGGGCCCTGGATCTTCACAGATAGTGAATATGTCCATGAGATACCTAGATAATCCACACTATGTGCATCAGCAATGTTGCTTTTTGAATTCAGGTCCCAGGCAGTTCTGTTCTGTAGACACTACCAATCACAGAAAACAACGCACTCCAACCCCATGAGACTCAGTCTGTGCCATCAGTCTTAGCCCTCTCCCTCAGCTTCAGCAGACATTCCTAGCTCAGCATCAGCAGCTCAAGTCAAGGTCTGGGGATTGATTGCAGGGATATTTTGTGTTGGTTTCTTTCAGTTCTGTCAGCCAAGCATCTGCTGTGCACTCCTCTCACCATCATTGGATCTCCTTTAATCCCAACTGATCTCTCTGTGTGTGTCCCAGTAAAAGTGTTTTCCCCTTTTTGGCTCCCTCACCAAAAGTCAGGTCCTGCACTGATTTCCTTTTCTACTTTTCTTTTTCCTCTTTCCCAATTTTGTGAGGACTCTTTCTGTCTCTTGAAGTAAGAGATGTTCAACCAACGTCCAGCAGGTGTCCTGAGCAAAGGGGTGGGTAAATGGAGGTTTATCTTGCTGTGTACATGGATGATAGTGAGTTAAGAATGCACTTGTAAGGTAATCAATAAAAGATATCAAACATAAGATTGTTATATGGGAATTAAATTTTATAGGAGAAGAGGAATGAAATGAGTTCCACAAGGGAAACAACTATGTAAAATTCCTGGATTTTCTAGAAGAGTTTGTTTATAATGTGTTTTTTATATGGATGACACGGTAGATACAAAATCACTTTGGTATTTAATTTAGCTCCCATTGTGTACATTAAAAAGAGTGGTTTTTGTAAATCAATATTTATAATATCAGAAGCACAAACTTTTATAATGATTTAAAGTCAAGATAAAAATTTTAGTTATTTTTAAATGGATGAGGAAAGGACACAGTGTTTCAAATTCCTTTTAGAGGGTAGTGGATGAAAAAACATTCAGGCACTTTGTTCTAAAGTGCCTGGAAGCCAAGAACCTTTGCTGACCATTTAACGTTTTGACCGAATAAAATGATAAAGCCAGAGTCATTTCAGAAATGTCCAAAAGCTATTTCAAGAATCCCCTGCAAATGGCCAAATCCAGAACTCTGAACACAGTAAATGTTCAGTTAACACTAGCTCATTGACAAAATATTTTGGCCATTCAACTGATATCTATTAACAGCATAAATACAATATCCCTTCTTCCTACCTCTAACCTTCAAGGAGATCTTTCAATTTTTCAAATATCAGTCAAAAGTATGCTATTGAACAAAGCCCTCTACTAGATAATAAGTACACTGAATTTGGTTGTTTCATTCTTTTCCGGATATTGTTTACATGCCAATTATAATGCCTGGCCCAGGAAGCTCAGGAGATGAATCAAATAACTTGACCATGAAGGAGCACTGAGGAGGAGGCAGAGATGATCTCTGGCATGGGTATTATAATACATATAATACAAGGCTCAGAGGCAGTGTAGAGAAAGAAATGAGGAGCTCTTGGAAGTGGTGGGCAGAGGACAAGTGTCTGGAATGGTCTTTCAGAATAGATACATTTGAATTGACTCTTGAAAGATGGGCAGGTGTTTGACAAGGCAAGGTGGACACCACAAATAGTGGGGAGTGAAGCCATCTGGCAACCTAGTACCTTCCTCTCTGCACTGCAAACAGTTTGAGA
The DNA here is from genome assembly GCF_036321535.1 of Camelus dromedarius. Taxonomy (NCBI): domain Eukaryota; kingdom Metazoa; phylum Chordata; class Mammalia; order Artiodactyla; family Camelidae; genus Camelus; species Camelus dromedarius. The sequence continues at coordinate 8,182,858 of NC_087470.1, read as the reverse complement.
TGGCTAGTGCATGGCATGTGACTGTGCACATTGTGTCCATGGTGTGTGCACTGATGATTTAGAAATGACAGAGGGGCAAGAGGTGAAGCTTGAGAGTTGCAGAAGCACACAGAGAAAGACTGTCTTACATGGCTTTCCAAGGCATTTGGACATGATCCTGTGGCAAAGCAAGTCATTACATGATTATTAAAATAAGCAGTATTGGTGTGGAATTTGCCTTCCACAACAATTATTTTCCTGCAGTGTGAATGACAAATTTGGGAGGTGGAAGAGGGGAAAGAACACAAACTGAACTACTGGTTGGAAGACAATTAGCAGTGGTCCTGGAAAGACTTAAGGCAATAAAAAGGCTGCGAAGGAAGGGCGCTGAAGGGAGGGACCTTAAGGATATGGCCTCCGGACAAACTGATTACTATTGTTTAAAGAGTAGTTTAGTGGGAAACAAAGCAAAGAGAAGCACAAAATGTGTTCTAAGTTTTTTGGGGTTATGTAGTTGGATCAATGGTATTGATATTTGCTATATATATATATAATATATATATATGGAATCAAAAAATTAATCACAAGTTTCTGGGAGAATATCTTCAGCACCCTAACTCCAGGTCCTCATTTTTTCTATGAGGCAGAAAGCACAGGTGATGTTATCCCCATTTTATGTCCAAAGGGGTAAACTTTTTGCCTACTATCACATGCAGCAGGTTGGGAAGTTAACTCTCTACCAGGCTTAAGAACATGTAAACAAGGGAGACAAGATCCATGCTTTCACAGAACTTATATTCTTGTGTCTGTGTTGGGGGGAACAGAATATGAACAAGTCAGCAAGCAATGAACCCAGGTCTGAAGGACTATGATGGTGGCAGGCAGTGGTACTTTATCTAGATATTAGGGAAAGTATCCCTGAGGTCACACTGGAGCTGACCTTCCATTGAGAAGGAATCAGTCATTCAGATTCTTAGGGGAAGAATGTTCTAGGCAGAGAACAGCAATTGAGAAGTCCCTGAGGTCAAAACAAGTTTGCTGCACCCTGAGGGAGGAATTCCAAATACAGAGCGATTGAAGAGCTAGGGAAATTCCTAGTTCCAATGGCATTCCTGGGAAGGTGAAAGTGAAAGGCTTGTGACCCATTAGGGTAAATACCTAGCACAAATACTCTTGGGGAGGGCTGGGAACTTGCCCACCATGCACAACACTATGCCTCTAGAAACTGCATCATGACTCACAAATGCTTTTGGAAGACAAGTCCTTGCTCAGTTGCCTATTTTGGTACCTCATTTAACTAAAACTCATTTAGGTTTGCCTAGAGAGATGAACTTAAAAATCTTTAGATGAATGGAATTCATCTTAAATTTATCAGCTCAGAACAAGAAATCACCTACAGTCCAATGGCAGGCAGCTCTTCCCCCGAGGCTCCATGCCCTAACATGTTACATGGGAACAGAGCCTCCCAGACAACTTCCAAAGCCCTAAAAGAGACCAGAGAGGCAACATTTTCCCCAAAGGATGCCCCGTTAGCTCAGCTGGACAGGACAAGGAGAAATGGTACCCCACTGCCACGGTGCCAAGCTGGGTTCTTGTCTATGTGAACCTGGAATGCCTTGGAGAGATGGGACATTGGGGCTGCCTGCTGGCTCTGAGATGGGCCATCCCAAGCACAGTCCTGCCTGCTCTCTGGAACACACTGTTCACACCTCTCATCCTGTGGTCATCCTCCACTGCTACTTTGTGGGCTACCTATTCTTCTGCCAACAGTGTTTCTTATGCTACCCCATTCAGCCAAATGGCTTCAAATTCAAATTCTCACTACGGGTAATGCAGATCAACACTCTGACACTCTCTGAAAAGATTCTACTTTACAGCCAATTTTCTCAGATGCCTCTGCTTGGTGTATCTAAAAGAAAAAGTGTGTGAATTTAATGTTTATCAATATAGCATGAATAAATTATGAAATAATTAAATTATTCCTAAATTATGTAGTTCCTTCCAGAGTATCACATTGAGAAGTTATATATCATGGGCACTTATTTTAAAGAAGGCTCCAAACCAGGAAATGCATTCTTTGGAGTGGTGCTGGAAACTGTGGCATGTTCTGGTCCATGCCGAGGGCAGGCTCACCTTGTGTCTGAGCTCATTTCAAACCATATGCCCATAACATCTCTTTACTTCAACTCACTGGCCAATTTTTTGTTCCTAAATTCACCATTCAACCTCGGATCATAAGAAGTTTGCACATACTTTCACAGCACCTGTATGTCTCCTTCCTAACAACTTTAATAATGGCAATTTTTCATTTATTTTCAGTGATAGACTCACTTGTCTCCCTCAGTAACTACAACTTCCACAGCAGCAGGGACCATGTGCATTTCTGCTTACCAATATGTCCCCAGAAACTAGCACATCTTCTGGCACACAATAGGGGCTTAACAACTAGCTACTAGGGGAAAAATACTATGAAATAGACTCATTGGTGGAAATGTTTCTGCTTCTAAGAGTGGATCTGCTAAAAATCATTCAAATCAAGGCTAAATAAGGTTAAGGCTCAGCTATGCTGTTTTTTCCTTAAAAAAAAAAAAATACAAGAAAGACTTTGCTGCTATTTGAGTTTAAACTGATTTTGGAGACAATTATCAAAAGGTTTGACTAACAATTTAACAACACTCATTTGGATATGTATGGAGATGACCAATTTTAAAACTTTTTTTTTTAATGGAATAAGAGTTCATTTTCAAAATGGTTCACCCAGATTCGGCCAAAGTTAAAAAGATAAGAAAAACTACCACTTACTTTGTCAGGCACTCTCTCTCTATTATTTTCATTTAATCCTCATATCTGAATCTTACCCCAGGTCACAGATGAGGAAATGGAGGGAGCAAGAGGCTGGGGTTAGACACTGACTAATCGGCAGAGCCAGGATTCACATCTAGGTCTATTTGTTTCCAAGAGCTTTGTCTTAAATCTAAGCCAAACTTTAAGTTAAAAAATAAATGCTGACATTGAATAATAATGTTTGTTGCTTCCTCTCATGAAAAGGTACAAGACTACAGCTTAGTACCATCAACTGGGGCAAGTATTTAAAATAGAATTTGGAGGCCAATGATGGGGTAGCAGGGAAATGAGAAAATTCACAAAAAAGAATAAGGAGGGGATTCAGAAGTTGGCGGAGTAGAAGGACTCTCGCAGGTCACCCTCTCCCACAAATACACCAAGACCCACATCTACAGACCCACTCAGACAACCAGAGCACCTGTGGAACTCCGACAGAACATCGCCCTCTTCAAAAGATAAAGACACCAAAAAGCTGGTAGGAGAAAAGGAAAAAAGAAAGAAAAAAAGGCAAAGCAGCGCGGGATGGGTCCCGCGGGGAGGGAGCGGCAAAGGAGGACTGGCCCTCGCTCGCTGGGTCTCCCCTCTCCAACTGAGAGGCCAGCGGGACGGAGGGGGAGCCTCCGAGGCACGGATCTGTACAGAGCAGCCCTTGACTAACAGAACTAAGTTAAACGGGCACAGAGTGTCCCCCCGACACCCAGCCTGAGACGCGGGCTGGCAGCGGTGGGCAGGGCCAGGCTGCACAAGCCGGGCGGAGGATGGGGGCGGCTGCACGGAGGTAGCCCCGGGGGAATGCAAGGGGCTGCGCGCCGTGGCTGTGGCTGCACAGGGCAGAACAAACTGGGCCCTCCATAAAACAGCAAGGTTGATGTGCTCTCGGGGGAAGGGTGCACACCCCCATCTCTGAAAACCCGCGGAAAGTTTTCGGGGGAAGAGAGGCGGGGCTCAGGCACAGCAGCCATATCCTCCGCGCTGAGCACTCAGGTGGGGGCGGGGGCGAATCCTGCATCCGCACCGAAGGGTTTAGCAGCTTCAAAAGCCAGACTGAGACTGGCCTGCAGCCCGGGGCAGATAGGATCCTTCCATCCTGGTCCCTCAGAGAACTTGCTCCACAAAGACAAACAAGGAGCTGGGTTCTGGCTCGGAGCAGGGACAGGGCTGTCCCTCGGTCTTCCCCGAGCCCACCTGCGGAGCGCCGACCAGGGCGGAGCGCGCAACCGCGCAGAGCAGCTGAGCTACCGGCGGCAGCGCAGGTAGAGCGAGAGAGGCCCCCCGCCTTTCGGGCAGGAACACAGCCCCTGACCGAGGTGCTGAGAGGGGGCACGACCCGCCCTCCTACCCGGCCAGTCTGCAACAACTGACTGTGGTATCCGGAGGGGCAGCGACCCGCCCGCCCACAGCAGAGGAGAGCTGCACCTGACCCAGTGTTAGGAGGAGGAACGATCAGCTTGCCGACAGGTTCTGGGAGCAGCACAGAAGTAGGGGCCAACGGAGGGCCTCTGAAAACAGCAAGTGGAGCTTCCAAAACAGGACGAAGACAGAAAGACTTCATATTAAAAGCACACAGACTCCAGGAGAACACCGACAAACACCCCCTTTTTTTTTTAAATCTGTTTTTACCTGTTCTATTATCTATTACTCTCTTAATCTTTACTTCTTAATTCATTTCTATTTCTCTTGGGTTTTGATGTCCTGCTATTGATTAGACACAGGTCTCAAATACGTCTATTCATCTCCCCCCCTTTTATGGTAAAGGTTTCAAAAGGACGTCTCAACCCGATTAATACTCTGCTTCAACTCACTCTTCTATTATTCATTATACTCTGTTTTCAAACCCTCTTTCTCCCTACTTTTAAAATTCTTTCTCTCTCTCTCTTATTTTTTTTTCTTTTTTCCCTAAGTTCTATTCCTAAATAGGCATCAGATATATAAAATGCTTAAGGACCAAAATAAACAACTGATACTCCATAAACCACAGTGCCAAAGAGGTATGAGCAAGATGAAGAAGCAGAAAAACCTTTCCCAATTAAAAGAACAAGAGAAATCCCCTGAAAGAAAGATCAACAAAATAGACATTGATAGCCTACTAGATCAAGATTTCAAAAAAGGAGTGATCGAATTGCTGAAGGAATTAAAAGAGATAGTGTTTAGAGATATAAAATATGTCAAAAATGAAATTGAAGCTATAAAGAAGAGCCAAGTAGAATGGTTAAACTCATTGACAGAGATGAGGAATGATCTAATAGCTGTGCAAAGCCGACTAGATAATGCAGAGGAACGAATTAGTGATCTAGAAGACAGGGCAATAGAAAGCACCCATTCAGAAGAACTACAAGAGAAGCAAATAAAAAATAATGAAAATAGCATAAGGGACCTATGGGATAATATAAAGCGTCCCAATCTTTGCATAATAGGGGTCCCAGAAGGAGAAGAAAGATCAAAGGGGATTGAAAAGGTTTTTGAAGAAATCATGACTGAAAACTTCCCAAACTTAAAGAAGGAATCAGATATCCAAGTACAGGAAGCTCAGAGGGTCCCAAACAGGAAGAACCCAAATAGACCCACACCAAGACATATCATAATCAAAATGGCCATGGTCAAGGTTAAAGAAATGATTCTAAAGGCAGCAAGAGAAAAGCAAAGAGTAAGTTACAAGGTAACCCCCATAAGGCTCTCAGCTGATTTCTCTACACAAACACTACAGGCCAGAAGGGAGTGGCAAGATATATTCAAAGCCCTGAATGAAAAAAAGATGCAGCCTAGGGTCCTTTATCCAGCAAGGCTATCCTTGAGGATAGAAGGAGAAATAAAGAGTTTCACAGACAAAAAAAAAAAAAAGCTGCAGGAGTTTAGCAACACTAAACCCATGCTAAAAGAAATATTGAAAGGGCTATTCTAAATAGAAAAGCAGCAGGATGCTACAGAAATGAGAAACACACAACTGGAAAGGTGATAACTCATGAATTACAAATAAAGTAAACATGAAATTATAAAAGAAGACATACAAATCACTGAGAGTGGGAGAGGGAGGCAGGGAAATATGGAAAATATTTTTCTTTCTTTTTTAAATTTTTTTAACAGTAGGATGAGTTTGAGATCATGTTACTATCAGTTTAATAAAAACAGTTATAGTAATGGGTTGACAGATTTACAAAAAAGGGTAACCACAAGCCAAAAATTTACAAAGGAGTCACAAAAATTAAATAAAATCCATGATAATAGAAAGGAAAATCACCAAACTACAAAAGGAAGAAGAAAGGAACAAAGAGGATATACCAATTCAACTGCAAAGATAAGTTCAAAGTGGCAATAAACACACATCTATCATTAATTACTCTCATAGTTAATGGACTAAATGCTCCAGTCAAAAGACACAGAGTGGCAGACTGGATAATAAAGCAAGAACCTTCAATATGCTGCATACAAGAGACCCACTTTATGGAGAAGGACACATATAGATTGAGAGTGAAAGGATGGAAAAGGATATTCCATGCAAATGGAAAAGCCAGAAAAGCAGATGTTGCAGTACTGATTTCAGACAAAATAGACTTTAAAACAAAGGCCATAAAGAAAGATAAAGAAGGACATTTTATAATGATTAAAGGAGTGATACAAGATGAGGATATTACACTCGTTAATATATATGCACCCAATATAGGAGCACCTAAGTACATACAAGAATTACTAACAGAGATAAAGGGGGATATTGATGGGAATACAATCGTAGTTGGAGATTTTAACCCTGCATTAACATCACTAGACAGATCTTCCAGACAGAAAATAAACAAGGCAACAGAGAAATTAAATACTACAATAGAAAAACTAGATTTGGTGGATAATTTCAGAGCATTACACCCCAAAAAAATAGGATATACATTCTTTTCAAGTGCACATGGAATATTTTCCAGGATCGATCATGTACTTGGGCACAAAAGAAACCTCAACAATTTTAAGAAGATAGAAATTATCTCAAGCATCTTTACTGACCACAATGCCATGAAACTGGAAATCAACAACAGAGAAACAAAGGAGAAAAAAAGGAAAGCATGGAGATTAAAAAATATGTTATTGAAAAAACAATGGATCAATGAGGAAATCAAAGCTGAAATTAAAAAATACCTTGAGACAAATGATAATGAAAGCAAAATCACTCAAAACCTATGGGACACAGCAAAGACAGTGCTAAGAGGGAAGTTTATAGCGATACAGGCATTCCTCAAAAAAGAAGAACAATCTCAAATAAACAATTTAACCCACCACCTGAATGAATTAGAAAAAGAAGAACAAAAAGCCCCAAAAAGCAGCAGAAGGAAGGAAATAATAAAGATCAGACAGGAATTAAATACAATAGAGTTTAACAAGACCACAGAAAAAATCAACCAAACCAAAAGCTGGTTTTTTGAAAAAGTAAATAAAATCGACAAACATCTGGCCAAACTCACAAAGAAGAACAAAGAGAGAGCACAAATTAGCAAAATAAGAAAGGAAAATGGAGAAATTACAACAAACAAAATAGAAATACAGAATATCATACGAGAATATTATGAAAAACTATATGGAAACAAACTGGATAACCTAGAGGAGATGGACAAGTTTCTGGAAACATACTGTCCACCAAAACTGAATCAAGAAGAATCTGAACACTTGAACAATCCGATCAGTAGAAAGGAAATAGAAATAGCAATTAAAAACCTCCCTACAAATAAAAGTCCAGGACCGGACGGCTTCACCGGGGAATTCTACTAAACATACAAAGAAGAACTCATACCAGTCCTTCTCAAACTCTTCCAGACGATTGAAAAGGAGGGAATACTCCCAAACTCATTCTATGAAGCCACCATCACCCTGATACCAAAACCAGGCAAAGACACTACAAAAAAAAGAGAATTATAGGCCAATATCACTGATGAACATAGACGATAAAATCCTCACCAAAATTTTAGCAAATAGAATCCAACAACACATAAAAAAGATTATACATCATGACCAACTGGGGTTCATCCCAGGGACACAAGGCTGGTTCAACATACGCAAATCAATCAGTGTAATACATCAGATCAACAAGAGAAAGGACAAAAACCACATGATCATCTCAATTGATGCAGAAAAAGCATTTGATAAAATTCAACACCAATTTATGATAAAAACTCTCGCCAAAGTGGGTATAGAGGGAACATATCTCAACATAATAAAAGCTATATATGACAAACCTACAGCCAGCATAGTACTCAACGGTGAAAAACTCAAAAGCTTCCCACTAAAATCTGGGACAAGACAAGGATGCCCACTATCACCACTCCTATTCAACATAGTCCTGGAATTCCTAGCCACAGCAGTCAGGTAAGAGAAAGAAATAAAAGGGATCCAAATTGGAAAAGAAGAGATAAAAGTGTCATTATATGCTGATGACATGTTACTATATATAGAAAACCCTAAAAGGTCCACACAAAAGCTACTAGAGCTGATTGAAGAATTCAGCAAGGTAGCAGGTTACAAAATTAATGTTCAAAAATCAGTTTCATTCCTTTACACTAACAATAAAACAACAGAAGAAGAAAGCAAAGAAACAATCCCCTTTCAAATATCACCCAAAGTAATAAAATATCTGGGAATAAATCTAACCAAGGAGGTGAAAGAATTATACACAGAAAACTATAAACCATTGATGAAGGAAATTAAAGAAGACTTTAAAAAATGGAAAGATATTCCATGCTCTTGGATTGGAAAAATCAATATTGTTAAAATGGTCACACTGCCCAAGGCAATCTACAGATTTAATGCAATCCCTATCCAATTACCCAGGACATATTTCACAGAACTAGAACAAATCATAATAAAATTCATATGGAACCATCAAAGACCTAGAAATGCCAAAGCATTACTGAAGAGAAAGAAAGAGGCTGGAGGAATAACTCTCCCAGACTTCAGACAATACTATACAGCTACAGTCATCAAGACAGCATGGTATTGGTACCAAAACAGACATATAGACTAATGGAACAGAATAGAGAGCCCAGAAATGAACCCACAAACTTTTAGTCTACTCATCTTTGACAAAGGAGGCAAGAATATACATTTGAATAAAGACAGTCTCTTCAGCAAATGGTGTTGGGAAAACTGGACAGCAGCATGTAAAACAATGAAGCTAGAACACTCCCTTACACCATATACAAAAATCAACTCAAAATGGATTAAAGACTTAAACATAAGACAAGTTACAATAAACCTCCTAGAGGAAAACATAGGCAAAACATTATCTCACATACATTTAAAACTTTTCTCCTAGAAGAAATAAAAGGAAGAATAAACAAATGGGACCTAATGAAACTTACAAGCTTCTGCACAGCAAAGGAAACCAGAAATAAAAGAAGAAAACCTACGGAATGGGAGAAAATTTTCGCAAGTGAAACCGACAAAGGCTTGATCTCCAGAATATATAAGCAGCACATACTACTCAATAAGAAAAAAATAAACAACCCAATCCAAAAATGGGCAGAAGACCTAAACAAACAATTCTCCAAGGAAGACATACAAATGATCAAAAAGCACATGAAAAAATGCTCAATATCACTAATTATCAGAGAAATGCAAATCAAAACTACAATGAGGTCTCACCTCACACCAGTCAGAATGGCCGTCATTCAAAAATCCACAAATGACAAATGCTGGAGAGGCTGTGGAGGAAGGGGAACCCTCCTACACTGCTGGTGGGAATGCAGTTTGGTGCAGCCACTATGGAAAACAGTGTGGAGATTCCTCAAAAGACTAGGAATAGACTTACCATATGACCCAGGAATCCCACTCCTGGGCTTGTATCCAGAAGGAAATCTACTTCAGGATGACACTTGCACCCCAATGTTCATAGCAGCACTATTTACAATAGCCAAAATATGGAAACAGCCTAAATGTCCATCAACAGGTGACTGGATAAAGAAGAGGTGGTATATTTATACAATGGAATACTACTCAGCCATAAAAACCGACAACATAATGCCATTTGCAGCAACATTGATGCTCCTGGAGAATGTCATTCTAAGTGAAGTAAGCCAGAAAGAGAAAGAAAAATAACATATGAGATCGCTCATATGTGGAATCTAAAAAACAAAAACAAAAACAAACAAACAAAAACAAAGCGTAAATAAAGGACAGAAATAGACTCACAGACAGAGAATACAGACTTGTGGTTACCAGGGGGGTGGAGGGTGGGAAGGGATAGACTGGGATTTCAAAATTGTAGAATAGACTACACTGTATAGCACAGGGAAATATACACAAAATGTTATGATAACTCAGAAGAAAATGTGACTATGAGTGTGTATATGTCCATGAATAACTGAAAAATTGTGCTGAACACTGGAATTTGACACAACATTGTAAAATGATTATAAATCAATAAAAAATGTTAAAAAAATAAACCTAAAAAAAAGAAAAAAGAAAGAATACTGAGCAGGAATGGGGAAGCCTTGGCTGTGAAGATTGCTCTGGCTATTCATTCATTCATTCATTCATTCATCAAGTATTTATTGTGTGGTTACTATGTATCAGGTCCTATGAAATGAATTCTAGCTGCTACAGTGATAAAAGGACAAGGTTTCTGAATCCAAATACTTTATAATCTAGGGAGGCCACAGACCTGTAAATGAGGACTCATACTTCACTTGAATATTGGATACTATATACAGTGGAGGACAGTTGTGGAAGAGAGAAGTTAAAACCCTGGTGTAGCTGGTGAGGTTGGAAAGCATTAGAAGGTGTTTACAGAAGGATTAGTGGTTAGGCTGTAAAACGGAAGGATGTGAAAGTGGGGAGAATGATTCTCCTCAGAGGACACAGGACCTAATAAAGACATGGATGTGCGAAAGAACATTTCCCGACCTCTGGGTAATGCAATATAGCCTAAATGTAAGGTGTTGGTGAAAAAGCTGGTAAGAAATGGGGCCTGACAAATAGGCCTAAATGTTCATAAATCTGGTGATGGAGAAATTAAAGAATCTTTAACAAGGTTGTATATTATCATTTTTATTCATTAGAAAAATTACTCTGTATCAGTGCAGTGAATAGGTTAAGCTGTAGTAAGTCTAAAAGCAAAATGAAAATAATTCCACATACTTATTTAGCACACAGGAATTTATAAACACTAGTTATTGATGTAAAAAGTACTCTGAATCTCTAAAAATTATGTGATCTACTCATTGAGTATATGTGTGCTTCATTTAAATAACCCCCATTATAGAATTTAACTGTAGAAATGTTTCTTTCAAGTAGGTATCACTTAGATGACAGTGGGAAGTAGATGTCACATCTCTGTGTTCCTGTTTCCCAATCGCCCTTCATCTTGCCCTGTCCTTTTCACTGTTAGTGTCTTTAACATCTCATCCTCCCAAGTGAGCATCCTCCCATGCCCATCACAAATCCCACCATACTGGGAAGCTTAGGTCCTTGATCCTTTTATTGAAATGTCCCATAAAAACATCTTATCTAAAAGCACACTGTAAAGACAGCCCTTGTTTGGGAATCCTTCTCAGGAGATACATTTACACTCTGTCCTACAGAGGAGGCTCTTGCCTTTATAGGAGGGGTAGTAAGAATTTTACGGCCAAGAAGGAGAAGCTTAAGTCTATCCCTTTTGTACATTTATTTAATAAGTATTAAATGTGTAAGTGGTTACCATAGTGACAGGGTAACTCAAACATAGATTCTGCTATTAGTGTGTTACCTGTGTAGCCAGGAGAGACTATGATCAAGAATTTTCAAATCCAAGATAGAGATTAAAATCACCAAAGTGAATACAGATAAAAGAGTGGGAAGCAAAAAATAAATATCTTAGTTTATTATTTTACATGTTGGAATTAAACAGCCTGCTTAATGGGAAATTGCAAATATTTTTCCCATTTTAAAGCCTCTTTTATGTTAATTTGAATTTAATTTACATGCCACTTTAGATACAATATATTTGTCTTTCAGAGTTTTTGTTTTAGGTAGGTTTTTAACAGTTTAACTGGGAAATTAAATTGTATCTTTAGAAGTTACATTATCAGGATGAACTAATTAATTGTCCAGAAAAGAAGAGTGAGATTTTATAATCTTGTTTTATTTGATTGTTAGTGCAAGGATCAGACATCATTCATCTGGAGAAATGCTATTGGTTGCTGAGGGCTCAATCCCGAACTGGATGATTTGATTTAGAGACATTTGGCCCATTGGCTTCACCACCAATTCGTCCATCCCTGAGTGAAGGTGGGAATCCTTCTATTTTCTACAAATGTTCTTTGCTAAACACGTGAGCCTTGTTCCACCTTTGGAGCCTTGCGTAAGTCGGTTTACCTTTCTGCACCTGAATATTCTCATATATAAAATCAGTTTGACCAAGACAATCATTATGAAACTGTGCTCCAGTGCGGTGCCTCAGCATCTGGTGCAGGGTCAGGGTGGTGGACACTGAATAGGCAAAGCTCTAGCTTCCACACATGATCCCACCTCTTCCTCAGATGAGGAGTGTCTATTGTATATCTTTTAAATAGAAGAAGGTTCCACTGCTGTATCCTTCCCCCACCTTTAAATAATTAAGAAACCACTGGACTAGAACATCTCTAAGGTCCTCACTTAGCTCTAAACTTTTCACTACTATATATATATATATTTTAAATGAGGTTTACAAGGAGTAGTTGTGGGTGATAATCACAAAAACTGTATTTGAAATCTGAAAGCTTGGGTTCTGCTTCTGATTCAGACCTTTTTAAAAAAATTTCTTACTTTTAGCAAGTCATTTAACTACTTCTTAGCTTCAATTTTCTGCTCTTTGTGGGCACAGAATTAGATACTTGAAATAGTCTGTATTCTTCAGGCTTAAAGTGTGTTTTAAAAATATTTGTTAGGGGAGCTAGAACAGACAGAGCTTCCACTTCAGCAGTGCAGTTATGTTTTTACCTTTTTAGAATTAGAGATTGAGAAATCATTTCATTTGAAAACAGAATGATTCCATTTATTTTTTATGAAAATTTTAAAAACCACAGGATTAGATTATAAATTGCCCTTTATTTCTGAAATTTAATATATTTATTTATACAGATTAAGTGGCACAATGAAGACTGCAGTACAGAATTTCTTTCTCTTATAACAAAGTGTGTTAGTTTCCTTTGCTTCATGAAGGAGCTGTATGAAGCTTGTTAATAACAACACAGTATATCTTTGATAGAGTTCAACTTTTCTTCTTCTTTTTTCCTTTTTCTTCTTAGTCTTTCCATATTAGGATAATTGTGGTCTCTGACTTTTTTCCAGTTAAATTTTTGAAATATATTTTTATTTTTTACATTCTACAATCACTTTTGACTTTTGGAATTAATATAAGATAGAGACAGGTAGGCAGACAAAACCAAACACTAAATGATAGTATTTTCTTTTAGGAAGTTAAATTTTGGTTATAATTATGCCAGGGGGGAAAAAAACTTCTTAAGACAGTGGAAACTACTGATAACTTTTAAAAACTACGTCAGTTTATGTAAGTCATGCCTCCTTTCATAAGCATGTCATTATTAACAGGAAGTTTGTTGGCTGTGATTTATTCTGTGTTCCTATTTTACAGGTTTATTTAATGCTTTTGTTGAAAATCATGACAGCCACATAGATTTTAAGGAGCTATCCTGTGGGTTATCAGCTTATTGCAGAGGACCTCTGGCTGAAAGACAGAAATGTAAGTGTGTTAAATATCACAAAATTTGGAAGCTATACAGAGAAAAATATTAGCATCCATTCATGTAAAAAATCATCTGATTAAGGCTTGAATTTTCATCCCTTTGGCAAATAGCAATCTCTTGCTCAGGTTTTACTGAGGTCAGTGTAAAGGTTCAATCATCTATTCTTTTTTACTGTGGAGTAATTTAAGATCATTGTTATTAATAATGGTTGATTTTCCAGATGAATGTACAATTCATGACAAACGAACTACATCAGTCATGATGTGTTTTAAAATGTTAAGCATATAGAAAATATTTTCTGGTAGTCTATATAGTAAATTTGTCTTGCTTAACTTGAATTCCAACTTATTTTCTATCACTGTGTATATTGATATTTTATTAGCAAAATTAAATTTATGATAAAACAATTTTATTAAATACTAAATTTATCTTTTAAACCTAGCTAAAATATTATAGCATAATTTATAAGCATATTACATTAATAAATCTTAACCATATTTGTTTAGGAAAATGCAGCAGCTTACATTTAATTGGAACCTAATTCTTATATATTCACTAGGGTCATTATCACTGCATCTTTCTAAAATACAGCTTCACAAATACTGCATATTTTGGGTATGATACTTAATAGTTCAATATTCTTTAGTAATGTTGCACTGTGATGCACTCAGTTAATTTAATAGCATAATTATTACACGGGTGTGTGAACTAGATAATTATTTAATCTTAAAAATTTAGATTTCTTTTATCTTCCCTGATAGTATACCATTACTCTAACCTGGCTTTGTGATAGATTATTTGTTCACATTAAAGTTCTGATATTAAAGAGGCTGAAGTCTTTGTTCCTCAATTTAGGTTAATTATTGTCTTAAATTTTTCTTATATTTATTTTTTGCCAGTGGACTAGTGGAAGTTAACCAACTAGACTAACTAGCAATTTTGCTGATATTGATGTTAATTAGCAAAGTGCTGATATTTCGGATTTTTAGCTTGTTGTATATAAACTTCATTGAATATTTCAAATTGTTCTTAGGCAAAAATATTGGGTGCACATTAATTACATTGGAGAGGTAAAATCTTTATACAGTCATCTCTCATTATCTGCTGAGGATTGGTTCTGAGACCCCTCAGATACCAAATCCATGGATGCTCAAGTCCTTATGTAAAATGGCATAGTATTTGCATATAACTTATGCACATCCTCCTGTATACTTTAAATCATCTCTAGGTTACTTGTAATACCTAATACAATGTAATTGTTTGCAAATAAAATGTAAATGATATGTAAATAGTTGTCAGTGAATAGCAAATTCAAGTTTTGCTTTTGAGAACTTTCTGGGAAAGTTATATATATACTTATATATATTCTTGCTTCTGAGAACTTTCTGGGAAAGTTATATATTGATCTACTGTTTATACCTGTGAATGCAGAACCAATGGATACAGGGGGCTGACTGTACCAGATTTTTGTTGATTCTTAATATAGATGGAATACTTTCAGCATTGTAAGAATCAACTCTGAAGTGATCAGTTTTAAATATTAGAAATTAATTTAAAAGCTTGAATTACCTTCTCAAAATCTGTGAGATATTGTATAGTAACTTGGCCCTTTTTCAGTTTGAAAGAAATTTAACTTTAGATTTAAGTGAAGGATAGAGTTCTCTAAGCTGGCTAATGATATAAGGAGAGAGACTTGTGAAGTGTACAGGAATTCCTACAAGTTCAAAGGAGTTTAAGGACACAGTGTCCTCCAAATAAGAACTTAATCCAGAATGTAGTTGTTTGAGGAACTAAGTAATTTTACTAGGGCAGCTTGTAATAAAATGTATTATACTTCAGAATATGAAAGTAATTTCCCTCCATAAGAGTTTCTTTTCTTTAGTTTGCTTCAAGGTATTTGATGTTGACCGTGATGGAGTTCTCTCTAGGGTTGACCTGAGAGACACGTGGTTGCACATTTAGAGGTCTGGAAGGACAACTGCACCGATGATACCCTGGTAAAGTCTGATTGTATACATCTTCTTGCATGTAAACTTCCAACAGGAACATAGAGTGAAGAATTTTTTAAAAGAGGTTGAGAAAAAGATTTCTTACTACTTCTAGGTTCTATATTATGCTACTCAAAATATTCATAGCCAAAGATGAAAAATTGGGAAGAGAATTTGCCTTAGAAAATTTAATAAACTGAATGTATTATGTAAAAAAAATGAAACCACTGGAAAATTGTCATAATCTTTAAGGTAAAGAAGCAATCTATTTCTGTAATTAAAAAAAAAAAACTTGACTGAAAATACTTTATACTTCAGCTACTGGCTAATAAAAATGATACCTTCTCTTTCCTAACTACTGACTTGGGTTTCTGGTTTTAAAGGAATTACATGTGGATCTATCCAACATTGTAGAAGACAGATAGAATGCACATGACACCACAAAGCTGAGTCTAGCAGAGATTAGTTTGTTCTTTTCTAAAAATACATTATATTCTGAATTGGTATACATACCTTACATATACATACTTGAATCTCTTCTACATCATCCCTGCTAAATGCTTATTTGGACCTGTGGTTACAGTGCCTCCAAGTTGCCCCTAAGGAAACCCCATTCCACCTTTAAACAACTCCATTAAGTGTTATTTACATAAAAACATTATATTTTATAAGCTAGGCATTTTATAAAATTTAAGTAGAGACAGCCCTTGCCATCTGTAATTTAAAATCTTTACTTCTCCCATTTTAATACATTATGGTAAGACAAAGCTTATATTGAGCAAAAGAAGCCACAGAATAAAAGAACACATTGTACAATTCAATTTATATGAAGTTCTAGAACAGAGACAGAACTAATGTCAATAAGTGTTACAATAGTGATTTAGGAGATGGGTGATTTAACTGGGAAGGACCATAGGATATCTGGGATGATGGAAATTATTTTTTATCTCAATGTGGGTGGTGTATATATTTTAAAAATTTTTTTCAATAATATTGGTGAGGGTCTGTCCTAAGTTCTTTAATAGCAGCCAGAATAAGTGTATAATAGCAGAAACAAGCATGTACTTTACAAAGAATAAGGCCTTGAATTTTTTTAGTTTCACAACATTTATTGAAGATATTATAATAGGTTTGCCTTAATGTCTATGTGAAACTGAAGATAATCCATATATGTGAGACACATATGAGTTAATTTGACCCTTTCTATTCAAATCTTGACATGTACCAAGTAGCAGATGGTAGGATGTAGACCATAGTGTTCTTATACAGGCTTAGAAAAATAAGTAACATTTTTTTAATCACAAATCCAGAAGAAATCATCATAGTCTTATTAACTGACACTCAATAGAAATAAATAATAGAAATTAACTTTTCAGGGCTTGATCTTTGTTTGGCAATTCAGATAACCGTCTTCATTTACTTTTCTGCCCAAAGGAAGGTAGCCATTTCTATTTGGTATATATGAAAACAGAAACATAGGAAAGTTTCTTTTAGGAAATACCTTATGTAGAGATACAATTTCCATCGCCTTTTTTCTGGGTGTTTGATAAGTATGGAGGTTATCATTGCTGTCTATTTTTAAGTAAGACTGAGTTTCTTCTTATGGCTGTACTTTTGAACATTAAAAAAAAGATCATTTAGCTGCTCCATCTCCGTGTAACCATAACAATGAAATGGTAAAAATTTAGAATAGAATTTGGACCTTTCAACAAAACCTATTACCCATATTCACTGGTAACTAGACTGTGACAATATTACCCATTATTTTGTATCATTACATTGGTATTAATATACTTTAATGGAAGTTGCATCTTGAAAGACAATAATTACCACCACAGTGCTTTAAAATCTTTTCTTATAATAAGTGGTATTATATATTGAATGAATACATGAATATCATTAATAATAAATATTACTAAGAATCATTAAATAATAAATCGTTAGATAATAAAAATATAATTAAGTAATTAAAGCTAAGAACATTATTATTCATCTAGGATTGTTAAGGTGATTGTTCAAAACATGAAGTAAGAAGCATTTGGTTATATTTTTGCCTCCCAAGAAATATGTCTACTGTATATAAATGTAATTTTTGGTACACTATGACACCAAAAAAAAAAATACCACTTTACTCAACTTGTGAAAGTAATGTTAAATTTTATTTTGAGGAAATGTTAATATAGATACTCATTTATTATATATATTTAGTTCTTTTAAATCTCTTAAGAAGTCTAATGATATTTCCAGGTGTTTTAAAGAAGATCTTAGAAAATTATTAGGGTCAATGGGCATAATCCAGAGAGTTTGGAAAGATGCTTTCAAAGTTAGTAAATAGTCCTTTTTCTCTACCCAGAAACTTTTGTGGGTTCTGTTAGTAAACTTCACCTTGAACCAGAAGATACTGTGAGTTATTTCCCAGGTCTTACTGGAGGAAGACTTTTGGTGATAAATTGCCCACGTTATGACTCACTACTTCAGAGTTTGGTTACTTTTGAACTTATTTTTGCTGGCCTACTTTTAGATGAACACATAGCATCTACATTAAATCATTAGTTTTCTTTCAGACAAATGACCGTTGCAAGTTTAATAAAACAGATTTTATTCAAATAATATAAGAAAATGAAAATTTAAGATATTCTTAAACATTGTTTCTCTTTCAGAATGGCCATCTTAACTCTAGAGGAATATCAGATCTGGAGTGTGAAAAATGTTCTTGCCAATGAGTTTTTGAATCTACTTTTCCAGGTATGTTTAAGGTAGGTGACAGAGACCGAGGGCAGTGGTACCAGTAGTTCTACATCTTTTCCATTATGTAGTAGTTAGACAACTAGGCTACAAAACCATATATTGTCAAAAGAACTGCATTAACCTGTACACCACCTGCAGATTGTAAGTTAGAGCGTGCGTGCTTCTCAGAGTCACAATGTGCATGATAGGAAAGTAGAGTATAGCTGATAATGTTTATCTTAATAACTCATGATAGAGCAGATTGTAAACACATAGAAAAGAATTTAAAATGTAAAAGCCATTATAATTTGCTATTTTTCTTTACTTTGTTTTTTTAAGACCCTTCCTAACAAGTAAGGCAGTGTGGACAGAGACATAGATCATAAGTCGGCAGCTGTAAATTTTTCACAAAGTATACAATCTTTCCAGTTAGGAGGTTATTGTAGATGCAAAGCTGTTTCTTAATTTTCTTTTTTTTTTTCTTTTTTTTAATTTAATTCTTTAGAAGGCCCAAAAAAGATTGAAGGAGAAAGGAGGAAAGAAAAGCTGTCAGGGGTGAACATGAAATCATAAAACTTGCCAGATTTTAACTATTTTCCCAGTTAAAGTAGTTCTCTTTGCTCCAATTTAAAGAAACAACTTATAGTTTCCCATTTTTCATAGTTCTTCATAAATATATGTTAATTTAATAGTATTTTACAGGGGGGAGGGTTGTGAGTAGGGACAGACTGGAAGTTCAAGATTTGTAAATACTGACAGTATATATAGAATAGATAAACAAGTTTATACTGTATAGCACAGGGAAATATATTCAAGATTTTGTAGTAGCTCATGGGGAAAAACTATGAAAACAATTATACGTATATTCATAAAGTACTGAAAAATTGTGCTGTACACCAGAAATTGACACAACATTGTAAACGGACTATAACTCAGTAAAAAAAAAAAATCAAGATAAAACTGTTAGAACACTGTAAAAAAAAGGAGTATTTTAGATTTTTCCTATTTTATTCTCCTTTTCTTATAAAAGCACCCCTATGAAGATCAATAAGGCTTGATATCTTTATATCTATCATGATCCTCCATTGTAAATACAGAGTAACCTGCCTGTGACACAGCTATGTTAGAATAAATGAAAATTGAACTCTTCCTGACAGCTAATAATTAATGTATATTTAAAGCATATGAAATCTGATAAGCCTATGATACCCATTTATATCAATCAGTTGCTCCACTGTCAGTTATC
This sequence comes from Camelus dromedarius, assembly GCF_036321535.1. Classification (NCBI taxonomy): domain Eukaryota; kingdom Metazoa; phylum Chordata; class Mammalia; order Artiodactyla; family Camelidae; genus Camelus; species Camelus dromedarius. The sequence continues at coordinate 8,163,380 of NC_087470.1, read as the reverse complement.
AGCCAGGATCTAAGTTGATGTCTTTATAAAATATAAGTACATATAAAAATAATATGAACATACTGCAAACAGAAATGACTTGCTTAGTAATATGAAAATTGAGCAGCTATTTTTATCTCATTCAAAATGATGCCCTCAATTACTTTAAGTTATCATTAATTATATAAACATTTTGACCACTTAAGTTTGTGTCTGAGTCATCTTGAAGCTCTTACATAGCAAAGCATTTTGAACTTTTATATTGCCTTTCCTAATTTCTCATACTTATCAGGGAATTGCATAGGCACTATTTTTTCTATGACTCTATAAACAGATGTATGCCTGAGATTTTGTTTTGTGTCTCAGTGTTTCTAGCATTATATTACTGACAGATTTTTTGTTGGTTATCAATCTAATTTTTTTCCTGGAATATATAGTCCTTTCAAATATATATATATATATATGTAGTCAGTTTAAATGTTGTGTCAATTTCTGGTGTACAGCACAATGCTTCAGTCATACATGAACTTACATTTATTCATTTTCATACTCTTTTTCACCATAAGTTACTACAAAACTGTATTGGATATAATTCCCTGTGCTACACAGTATGAACTTGTTTATAAATTGGGAGTTTTAGATTTGCATGTACTAAATATTAACATTGCATTTTATGATGCTCACTTTATCCCATATTCAGACATGCTTTTAAAACTTTATTTTCACTTAATATAAAAGTAAGCACTTACTCTAAACTGTTTTATTTTCTGTCTGTTACTAAAATAGAATTAGCTAGTAAATTCAGTGATAAATGCTTGAATTATACTTTTATTTTATTTGCCAAGATCCCACTCCTGGCTGACCATTTTGCGTATTTAAGTATAAAGTAAGTAAATGTCAGTAGAATTAGGAAAACATTCCTGTGGTAGTATTATTTTCAGTCCTTTCAAATAAACTCAGTGCCCAATATTTTGCAGAGGAAACATTCTAAACATGATCAGGATCTTCTATCTTGTACGTTTGTCAGAAAGCGTCAAATGTTAAACAGTTTGATAAACAGAATAGTGCACCACACTGACCCCTAACTATATGCATGCTCTAATCCTGAAATCTGTGAATATGTTATTTTACATGGCAAAGGGGATTTTGCAGATGTATCAGGTTAAGGACTCTGAGACAGGGAGATTATACTGGATTATCTACATGGGCCTAGTCTAACAACAGGAGTCCTTAAAAATTGAAAATCTTTCCCAGCTGTGGTCAGAAAGATATGACTTTGGAAGAAGGATTAGAAAGCTGTAAAGCTTTTAGATTTGAAGATAGAGGAAGCGCCATGGGTAAAGAAGAGTGGGTGAACTCTAGAAGCTGGAAAAGACAAGGAAATATATTCTTCCTTTGACCCACAGAAGGGCATAGCGCTGCTGACATCTTGATTTTTAGCCAAGTGATACCTGTTCCTGACTTGACCTACAGAACCATAAAATAATAAGTTTGTGTTGCTTTAAGCTGCAAAATTTGTGATAATTTGTTACAGCAGTGATAAAAATAAGGGAGATAATCCAAATTTATGGATTGGAGGGCTCGACATTTTAAAGATGTCAGTTCCCCTTCAACTGATCCGAAGATTTATATGTGCACATCAAAATCCCCAAAAGTTAATTGTTGTTACTGTTTTTTTGTAGAACTTGACAAGCTGATTCTAAATACATAGAGAAGCGTGAAGGGCCAACAATAGCCAAGATGATATTAAAGAACAATGTTAAAGGACTTATTATAAAACAATATTAAGTCTATGTGATAACTACCTAAAGTTAGACATATAGACCAATGGAACAGTATTGAATTAAACCCTGTACCATACATGAACAGTAATTTTAGATAGATTATAAATCTAACAAACTTGAAACATAAAGCAAAGCATCTGGGTGAGGGTAAAGCTCAGGTGGAATGTGTGCTTAGCATGCATAAGTCCTTGGGTTCAACTCCCAGTACCTCCATTAAAATAAATAACCTAATCCCCCACCAAAATAAACATCTAGAAAATGATTTAGGAGATATTTTAACGACTTTGAAGTGGCAAAGAGTTCTTAAACAGGACACAGCACTAAACATAAAAGAAGAGTTTTAAGTTGGACTTCAGTAAAATTAAGAATTATTTTTATCAAGAGATACCATTAAGAAAGTGAAAAGCTAAGCCATATGGTGGGAAAATATATTTGCTATACCTATATCCAACAAAAGCCTTGTATCTAGGGCATATAAAGAACAAAAACCAGTGGAGAAAAAGCAGAACCTCAATATTAAAATGTGCAAAAAAATTGAACAGGTGCTTCAAAAAAAAATCCAAATAAGCTATGGAAAGAGGCTGACCTCTTTAGTAATAATGGAAATACGTACTAAAACCACACTTGGAACACCATTAGACATCCACTACAATAGTTAGTTGTTAAGTGATATGAAGCATTGGTGAGGGCAACAAGCAATGGGGACTCTTACACATGGCCAGTGGGAATATAAATTCTTACAAATACTTTGGAAATAGGCTTTTTGAATGAAAGTTATATATGTATATGTGTGTATATATATGTACACACACACACATACACATACATACACACACACACACCCTATTACCAAGGGTAACCCATGTGTGTACCCTTCAGAAACTTCTACATCTGAGCAACAAAGGACATCCAGAAAATTCTCATAATCACTATTTCTTATAGCCCCAAATAGAAAAGGACCCAAACACCTGTCAACAATAAATACATAACCATAAGTGGTGGCACATGCATACAAGTTGTATACTTTAAAGCAATAAAAATAAATATACTAGTTTACAGAAAACACTAGTGGATGAATCTTACATAATTTTGAGTGGAAAGTACGGGACCAAAAATTTCAAAAGCAAAAAAGCCAATCCATGGTGGCTGAATTTAGGATGGTGAGTCCATCAAAGGTGTGCCGTAGTATCTGGGAAAAAACCCAAAGTGGAACAGCAATGTTCTGTTTCTTGACAGGATGAGGTTACATAGATGTGTTTACTTTGTGAAAAATCACTGAGCTGCATACTTAAGATGTGTTCACATTTAAGCATGTATATTATATTTGCATTTTTTTAAAAAATGTTAGCTTGCAAAAAAAGATACCCAAAGCCTAAGTATTTATCAGTAGGAGAATGGATAAAACAAATGATAGTATATTCAAACAATGGAATAATATTTAACAATAAAAAAGAATCAACTACTGATACAAGGATGAACCTCAAAAGCCTAATTTATACATTTCATTGTCAGGTAAGTTTTAACTCAGAAGGTAAACAAAACTATAAACAGGCATGTGCCCTGGGGGAGGGGTGCTGTAGCCTTTGTCTCCTCAGACCTGTGCCATTACTGGCACATCTCGCAAGAAGAGAGGCAGAGCTCAGCCACAGCTACCATCTCCTGTTCATAGTGCCTGGGCGGGGGCAGGGCTGAGACCTGAAACTGCATGTGGGGGCTCCACAACCTCCTAGGCAGGACTGAGACTTGTTTATAGCCCGAGGCAGGGAGGATCTTTCTATCCTGACACCTCAGAGAACTTGTGCTGCCAAGAGAAACAAGGAGCTCTGATTTGGCACAGAGTGTAGGCAGGGCTGTTCCATGGTCTTCCCCGAGCCCACCTACAGACCGCTTACCTGAGGCAGAGCAGGCAGCTGCACAGAGCAGCAGAGTCCCAGCACCAGGAGAGGGCAGGTGGGCAGCCACCCACCTTCCTGGCAGGAAGACAGCACTTGACCACGGTGCTGGGATGGGGTGTGATCTGCCCACCTGCCTCCCCCTGAGCACAGCATCTGACTGTGGCATCAGGAGGGGGAGTGAGCTGCCCGCCCACCGGGTAAGAGCTCAGCTCCTGACCTAGTGTTAGGATGGGGCACAATCTGCTAGCCAACAGCCACTGAGAGCAGCACAGATGAGGGCGTCAACAGAAGGCCTATGAAACAGCAAGCTGAGTTCACGAAGCAGGGCAAAGACACAAAGACCTGTCAATAAAATCATTAAGGGCACACCATCTCCAGGTTAAGTACATAACTGATACTCCTTAAGCCACGGTGCCAGAGAGATATGAGCAATGTGAAGAAGCAGAGAAACCACTCCCAATTAAAAGATCAAGAGAAATCCCCTGAAAGCATGATCAAGGAAATAGACATTGATGGCCTACTAGATCAAGGTTTCAAAAAAAGAGTGATCAAAGTACTGAAGGAACTAAAAAAAATAGGGTTTAGGGATATAAAATATGTCAAAAATGAAATAGAAACTATAGAGAAGAACCAAGTAGAATTAGTAAACTCATTGGCTGAGATGAGAGCTGACCTAAAGGCTGTGCAAAGCAGACTAGAAAATACAGAAGAACAAATATGTGATCTAGAAGACAGGACAACAGAAAGCACCCAATCAGAACAGCTGAGAGAAAAACAAATAAAAAACAATGAAAACAATATACGGGACCTATGGGGTAATATAAATTGTGCCAATCTATGCATAATAGGAGTTCCAGAAGGGGAAGAAAGAACAAAGGGGATTGAAAATGTATGGGAAGGACTCATGACTGAAAACTTCCCAAACCTAAAGAAGGAATCATATCCAAGCACAGGAGGCTCAGAGGGTCCCAAAAAATAAGAACCCAAACAGACCCACACCAAGGCACATCCTAATCAAGATAGCCAGAGTCAATGATAAAGAAATGATCCTAAAGGAAGCAAGAGGAAAACAAAGAGTGAGTTACAAGGGAACCCCCATAAGGTTTTCAGCTGATTTCTCTACACTGTTTACAACAGCTAAGACATGGAAACAGCCTAAAATGTCCTTCAACAGATGACTGGATAAAGACGTGGGATATTTATATGATGGGATACTATTCAGCCACAAAAACTGACAACATAATGCCATTTGCAGAGACATGGATGCTCCTGGAGAATGTTATTCTAGGTTGAGCAGAACAGAAAGAGGAATACCATATGAGATCACTCATGTGTGGAATCTTAAATATATGCAAGATCTTGTGGTAACTCACAGCAAAAAAAAAAAAAAAATGTGACAATGAATATATGAACATTCATGTATAACTGAAAAATTGTGCTCTACAGTGGAATTTGTCATAACATTGTAAAATGAATATTACCTAATAAAAAGTGTTTAAAATAAGTAAAATAAAATATAAACTTTAAAATACTGTATAATGAGAGGTGTGATGTTCTAGCATCTGTTCTAAGAAGTACGTTAGACACACATAAGGATAGCCAGTGGTCAGAAAGAACACATGTTATCAGCTACCACCCCATGCAAATTAATGGCATTTAGTAGATATTCATATATGTGTGTACATATATAAAATATGTATTAGTATATATGTAAATTAAATAAAATAATTATATTATAATCTAATGTAAAATCATATCAGCAAGCGCACTGTGCTGACATAAAAGATGCACAGTTACTATAAGGCCTCTCCCCTTATTTACTATCAGTGTCAGAAAGTCTCTTGGAATAAGTTAGCAGAATAAAAAAGTCTAAAAAGACACAAGAACGCACTCTGTTAAAGAAAATAAACCACAAGAATAAAACAAATGAATGGACAATGAAGAACCTACAGATAAAAATGCCAATTTTTATGGGAAATAGCCTTAAAATAAAAAATAAGGAGATTATATTCTAATTTCACCTTTTGAATAAAGATATACAAAATTTAGCTGAATACTTTCATATTTTGCACTTATGAAGAAAACATGTATTTGCAATGAAAAAGCAGATATTATCCTGCCTTTTAAGTATTCTAAAGTTTTAGGTTTGAATATATTTCATCTTAAATGGTCTTAAGCACTATGCAGTGGTTGGTGTTTTAAAAATACCACTGTGTGTGGAACTTCTAAAAGTGATTCAAAAAAATTTATATTTTTGTAATGATTTAGTAAAGGCCTGGATATTATTTTTAACAAGACTACTCACCATGGAAAGCTGCAAGATTTTTTCAATGAGTTTATATTCACACATGTTTAAGATTGTCACTATATTATGAGAAAATATCAACCGTGGCAGTATTTTGACTTGAAAACGAGGTAAGCTGAGAATCATATTTTAAGTATAAAATAAATGATTGCATTCCTTTAAAGACAAGAAATTAAAAGCATAATAAACTCTGACTTTGACACACTTAAAATGTAAAAATTAACATAATGTGATTTTACACACTTCTCTTTAACTCTTTCAGTACTTCCTCAGCCCCTTTCCCATTACACCCGCGTCCCCGCTCCTGACCCTTGGTGTACACACCTCCTTTCACACGGGGGAGCGGGGACCCGGGCGGTGAGGACCGGGGGCGCGGACACTCACCCGCTCCCGGCGGGCGAAGAGAATAGTCGAAGCGGGCCCGCCAGTGCACCCGTCCCCTCCTGCCCAGCCGGCCGGGGCCCCAGCTCGGTCAGGTCCACACACACCCCGGCAGGAAGAGGGCTCAGGCAGTGGGAAAACGGCGTAAATTCAGACAGCAGGCGGGGAGAGTCCTTCTCCCGCGGACACGCAGGCAGCGCTGACCCAGACCCTCCCTGGCGCCGCCCGCTCAGTCCTGAGGAAAACAAGCTCCGCCCCCAGGGAAGATGCTGGCTGCTGACGCGGACTGCGCATGCGCACCGCCACCTAAGACACGCTGGCTTCGCGCGCCCCCTGCAGGTCCTCGAGGGTGGTGCAGGATACTCAGAACTCACTGTAGAACACATGACCCCTCCCAGCCAGGATGCTAAATCACTGGAAATCTCAGTGCCCTGGCCTCTTTATTGATGGCACTGGCGATGCTCTCATCCAGCCATGCCTGCTCTCTTGCCTGGCACATGCCTCAGTCCTTGGAATCACGCCTGAATCAGATTCTGTTCTGGAGGAAGGACAGGTGCAGAAGAATCTCAAAATTCCAGACTTAGAAGATGATCAGGAACCCAAACTCAAATCTGTCAACCCCATGGGGTCCCCTGAGGAGTGTGGTTTTCTCAGAACCATCTGCCCTGTGTCAGGAGCAGACCAAGCCTCAGGTAGCTTAGAGAGGCTATCATGCAGCCCATGCTTTGGACGGTTCTCAGTTCTGACCTGCATGACCTTGAGACCCTTTTGTAACTCCTAACACTGTTTTCTCATACCTATAGTGATGGTTATTGACGACTGAGTTAATCCTCTTACAATGCTGACATGCCACTGTTCCTTGGATAACAGAATATTTTGAAGGGGTCAACTGTTTATCACTTCCCCCTAATTAAGTATGTTTTTAAAACTAGAACTGTTTCAGGGGGCACTCAGGTCCTCCTATTGCACCAGTTCCTGAGGTGTTGGCAGTTTCTGTTCTGAGCTACAGATCCTGATCCTGCCGGTGGTCTATGGTGATGCCAGTGTGTGAATGCTCTTCCTTGTGCACCGGTGTGGGAAGGAGACAGCCCTTCCCCTACATGAGGCTGCAACCTGCTGACACTCAAAGCAGGCACAATGAAGAATCAGCTAGAGTTCCCGGCACCAGCTGTCCCAGGTAGAAGTATCACCTTCACCACAGTGTTCCTGTGCTCCTGTCAGGCCTTCACTACTCCCAGCAGGCCATGCATGAGCAGTGTGACAGGTGACTGCCTGTCCCAGCACAGCACGGTGGTGATGATCCCACCTTATCTGTTTGTCTTTGGAGTGTCCCCACATCTCTCTGAGCTTCACTTTGCTCTTCTCACAGGCAGGGTTGTACAGGCATGAACCTCACAGGGTTATGGTAGGTAGTCATGGTAGCTGCTCACACAGTGGCATGCTCTGCCGAGAGGGCTGCTGGGAGTTCTTTGTGTCTTCACAATTGTCCTTCACTCTCCCCAATGAAATCACACTTGGCCTTATCCTTCCCTGGCCTGTGGCCTCTCTCTGTTTGCAAAAGAATATGGAAAAAATCTGTTTGCAAAGAAGTTTTGAGGTTCTGTCCATCTGGTCCAGGAAATGCTGACTCTGTTAGATGTGCTGTTGGGTGGGCTCTCATGGGAGAGGCTTGGGCAGGACTTCCCTTGGCAATAAGCTGCCCCACCCAGGCCTTTCCATGATCCAGACTCCTGGGACCAGGGTGCAAATCCCCAGCTCCCTACTTGTCAACAATGTGACCTGGGCAACTTTCTCAAACCCAAGCTTTGTCCACCCAAGGTCAGCAGAGATGGGGGATAACAGGATATCTTGCACAGAGTGTCTGTGCAGATAAAGTGAGGTAGAACAGACAGAACAGTGGTGGGGCCTGGCCCGTTGGTTGGCAGAAGGGAGCTTACCATGTGCAGCAATTTCCGCGGGTCACCCAGCAATCTGCCCAGAGGCTTAGCCACTCCATCACTATCATGTCTCTGAAGTCCACTTAACCACATGGGAGAGAAACAAACACATATTCTGAGTGTAGCTGCCACAGGAAAAAGTGCATCTGAGCGGGGAGTAATACCAGAGGGTGATCAGGATGGTGGAAGATGCCCCCTGAGGTTGAGAAGACTGGAGCTGCCCTCCAGAGCCTGGAGTTAGTGAGGATGGGCTTGTAGAAATGCCTCTCTCCTTTACCCATCAATGCTAGGTCCTGCGGGTACTGAGTCCCACAATCGGTGTGCTGCTAGTTCCCTCAGCACAGAGAAAAACCCAGGAGTTCCCACAAGGATTCGGCCACGTCCTCTGCTTCCTGAACTCCCACTCTGGTGACCCCACCTGGGATGCAGAGATGAGGTGAGGCAGGGGCCTGTGCTGACAACACCACTGCTCTACCCTGGGAATCTGGCACACAGTAGGTGCTCGGTAAGTCATTGTTGAATGAACAGCAATACTGGGCCAAGATTCTGTGGGTGTCTGTGCCCCCAGATCAGGGACCCCTCAGGGCCCACCTCACAAGTGACATGAAAATAATAATGCCACCAGGAGCAATAACATTTCCTCAGAATAAGTGGGCTTTTCCAAGCACTCTCCACCTGTTGCAAAGGCCTCCCAGCAGGGAGGTGGGCTGTGAGGGGCAGCACTGCACTCTCCACTGTAACAAGGAGAAAGCCAAGGGCCACAGAGAGGAGTGCCTTTCCAGTGTCACTGCTCACTTTCACACCTTTTGGGAGACTGGGAGGCTTTTCTACTACATTCTGGCTCTGAAGCCCCAATACTGTGTGGACATGCCTCCCTCCCTGAAGCAAGGAACCACTAAGTGACTTGTCACTTGTCACCAAGCAGACAGGCACATTCCAGCTCATTGTGCCACCTGCAGGTTGTGCTAGTAGCAGGATCCTCTGGGAGACATCACACTCTCCCAACCTGAAAACAGGTGAACAGCTCACAGGTTTCCTGGAGAGATGGTCACATGGCCTTGATCTGGCCAGTCAGCATTTTCCATCCTCCCTGGCCACTGTGATTGGCTCAGGGCTGGGCACTAGCCCAGTCAGGCTCCACGGAGGTCAGGCCTCGTTGCTGGAAATCTGGGAGCAGAGAAGTTCTATTTCAGTTGGGAGTTAAGGGGTGGTGATGTCAGCCTGTGGCAGTTGGTGACTATCTTGCTCTCATAAAGGCAGAGCCATGTGAAGATGACAACAGTGGCAGAGCTCATAGTTGGGGAAGTAAGACTTCTGCTGATGTCACTGAGCACCAGGTACAGCCCTGCCTGAAGCTGTCTCCCTGTGGATGTCTCAGGTATGTAAGTCATTCTCTCCTGCCCTGTTTGCTTCTTTAAGCCACTTTTGTTTTCTGTCACTGGTTTTAAGAAAAAGTTTGACTATTCCTTCAAGCTGGCTAAATGGAGACCCTGGAACTGCAACAGTGTGGTGACAGGCAACAATGTGGCTAATAGACTCCAGAGGCCTCTGTTCAAACAGGGGACTGTAAATGACAAGGGAGAGTACACATGGCCTCAGTGAACAGATTTGCTAGTGGTAGCTCGCAGTTCCTGGATATTAGAGTGCATGCACTCAGCCAAGTCTCAGCTCTGCTGTCACACCTGCTAACCCACTCATCTCCTCTCCCACCTGCCCGGCCTAGGGGTGCTGGACAGCCCGGGCATCTGAAACTTCCCAGGGCTTTGTGTTGTAATTTGCACAGGCTGCCCCCACTTCTGAGGGTGAGGGTGACTGGGTTCCTGTTTACAGAGAAAACAGACTAGATGGTCTCACTGGTGAGATGTGGGGGTGGGACACCAATCTACCATCTGACCTATGACTTCAGAGTGGACAGCCTCCCCACCCTCAGCCAGGATGCTTGCTAAGCCTAGGGGCTCAGGAGTCCTGCTCCCTCCAGCACCCCTCCTGGAGGTGACAGTGAGAGGGGCTTTTCCCTATAAAACATTCACCCATGCAGGGGCACACGTGGGACCTCACAGTCTGTCATCCCTTCCTTATGACCTGGACCTCCTTGGCAGGGCATGAGAGGTGCCTTGATGTGTGAGTACTGCAGTTCATGGGTGCACACGTGGGCAGGTGCACCATGACTGAGAGGAAAGCACCCCAATTTAAGCCCCCTCCATGATCAGATGATTACATCCTGGAATTGAGGGGTTCCCAGGGGTCAGGTGGCCAATTCTGGCCTTAGGGGCAAATTCTTATCACCCACGGGGCTAAATTTTAAATTAAATTACGCATTTACAATTCAATAGTCAAGCCCCTTTCTCAGCAGCCTTGTAGCCTCTCAGCTTTTAGCCCTCCCTGTGACCATGTTCTTAGCTTCAAATTGAGTGCCATTATGGACATGAACATGTCCCTGTCATGTGTCACCTTCACAGTAAGCGGCCACCACAAACTCCCCTTCCTTCCCCTTGTCGATATCCCCACACAGGGAGTAGGGCTCTTTCGATGCAGTTGTGCAAATGTGTGAACTAAGGGTTTAGAATGACCAGGCTAGGAGGGGTCTGCCCCATATGGCAGGGCAGGTGGGCCGGCAGGGCAGGTGGGATGATTTAGTTGTAAAACCTCAGCTGGTGTCAGGCAGCGGAAACAGACTGGCAGCCAAGGGCTCAGCTGGTGCAGAATAAGCGGATTAAATGTGTTCACCCAGAAGCCTTGGGGATGGCAGCCCTGGATTACGACTACAAGTGAGAAAGGTGGAGGGTCCCCAGTGCCTGTACCTCCACCTTCTAAAAATCAGGACTGAGATGTGGCTTTGAAATCAGAACACTGTGGTTCAAAGCTTACCCCACCACTTGGTCAATAATTAAAAGCAAATGAGCCTCGGTTTTCCCATGCGTAAAATTGGAACATTGAAGCCTCTCCCTCTGAGGGTGTTGAGGGAACTAAATGCGGTGACAGCAGAGCACAGGAGCTGTCTGGGCTGAGCCTGCACACAGGCAGGCCTTTGTTGCTGCCATGACCACCGTCTTCCAGGGCAGGGTCTGCACACTCTTCCTATGAAGGTCCAGACAGTAAACATTCTAGGCCTTGAGGGACCTAGAGTCCCTGTCACAACCACCACCTTCTGCTGTTGGAGGGCAAAGGCAGCTTCTGCAGTAGGTAGTCCAGGCTCGCACCCCCGCTTCCTGAGATAAGTATTCCTTCGATACAATTGTCACATAACTTTGTTGGCCTTTGGTGTGCAGCATAATGTCTTGTTACATGTGCATATTGTGAAATGATCACTGCATTAAGTTTATTTGATGTCTGTCATCACCCATAGTCACACATTATTTTCCTTGTGATCAGAAATTTTAAGAGGTACTCTCTTAACAACTATCAAATGCACAATGCAGTGTTGTTAACTACAGTCACCTTGCAGTACATTATGTCCCCAGGACTTGTTTATCTTCTAAGTGGAAGTTTGTACATTTTGATTATCTTCCCGAATTTCAATCACCCCCTGACTCACCTCTGGCAACCACCAGCCTGATTTCTATTTCTATGGGTTTCGGTTTATTTTGTAGATTCCACATGTAAATGAGATCATAGGTATTTGTCTTTCTCTGTCTTATTTATTTCACTTAGCATAATAGACTGAAGGTCCATCCAAGTTGTCACAAATGGCAGGATTTCATTTTTTTAATGTCTGAATAAGATTCCATTATATATACATACATATGCATCATGTTTTCTGTATCCATTCATCTGTTGACAGACACTTAGGTTATTTACATATCTTGGTTATTGTAAATAATGATACAGTGAACATGAGGGTGCAGTTGTCTCATTGACATAGTGATTTCATTTCCTTTGGATATATTCCCAGCAGTGGACTTGCTGGATCATATGGAAGATCTAATTTTAAATTTTGGGGGAGCTTCCTTACTCTTTTCCAGAGTGATGGCACCAATTTACATTGCCACCAACGTTGCACAAGTTTCCCTTTTCTTCGCACCACCACCATCACTTGTTATCTCTTGTATTTTGATGACACCCACCCTGACAGGTGGGAGGGGATATCTCGTTGTGGTTTTGATTTGCATTTCCCTGATGGTGAGTGATGTTGAGCACCTTTTCATGTACCTGTTAGACATCTGTGTGCCTTCTTTGGAAAAATGTCTATTCAGTTCCTCTGCCCACTTTTTAAATCAGATTGCTTGTTTTATGCTGTTGAATTGTAAGAGTTCTCTATATGTTTTGGGTGTTAACCCCTTATCAGATATATAGTCTGAAAGTACTTTCTCCCCTTCTGTCTGTTACCCTAACCTCTGCTTTCTGGATGACAGGGGTCCAGGCACTTGGGTATCTCTGCTTCTCACGTGTTTCCAATGGTGGGTGGGTGAGGGCTGTGTTCTGATAAAACTGTGCACAACCGTGTGTCACTACCCCTTCTTTTAGAAGGTGGGCTCTGAAGAGTGCAGTGTGGGCAGGGATATTTCCCTGAAGTCTTCATTTGGATGGTCATGTGCCCTGGAACTCACATCTTCTAGCCCGAATGAGATGGGGCAATTTGCAAAGGGAGGACTTTGCAGCTAAGACACTTACCAGGTGCTCTTGTGTCTTGTTGGAAGGACCTGGAAACAGAGTTTTGTGGAACAGGGACTCCTCCAGGTCACAAGGCTCAGTTCAGACTTCTGGGATACAGAGACCTGCTCTGAGCCACTGTCACTGAGGAGGGAAGGGCCTCAGGCAGGAGGGAGGAGTTGCTGGATTTCACTTGCCCTGTTTGTCAAGTATCAGCTCTGGTGATGTGTGGCACATGGGCTTAGCTTTGGGCATGTAAGAGGAGAGGTTCCTGGGGAAGGGCTGAGTTTTTCCTCTGATTGAGGTCCTACTGTGTGCCAAGCACAGCAGTCCTCTGAGTCAGGGCTGGAAAGCCAGGCACAGAGAAGTCAGGGAGTTTCCAGGTCACACAACATTTGGGGCATCATTAGGTTCTGATGCAGACCTAACGCTCAGACCACATTCTCTCTCCTTTCCCAGGACCGTCATGATAGCACATGTCAGAATCCCCCAGAGAGGTCCAGGCATGGGCACTGATGGGGGCACTGAGGGCCCGTTTCTCTGATCACTGCTTTCCCAGAAGGCTCAAGGGGTTGACTGTATTCACTGCTGGACACCCAGGCCTGGGCCCAGGCCAGCCACACTGCAAGGCCTGAATCAATGATTGTTGAGTGTATACCTGGAACTCTGCATGTACATGCATGTTGCCCCCGTTTCCTCATCTCCACAGCTGGCTACCCAGAAAACACCTCGTGTCATCAGACCTCTGCCAGGGACAGTCAAGGGGACCAGAGCTGCTCATCTGGGGACAGGGATCCTCAGGGGCCCTGTGTCTGTCCCAAGCATCTCCTGGGCCAATTCACAGGGAAGCCCAGCCAGCTTCCAGGAACAGCAATCAGGACACAATCCCAGGGGTGTAGAGTAGTTCTTGAGGGGTGTTTCCTGAGACTGACTTTGTGTATGAAGGGGTCCTGGGGGTCAGGCTGCTTTCAACCTCCATTCCAGGCCCACACCCCTGCTGGCAGCATGGAGCTAGTCATAAAGGACACAGGCGGTGGGGCCAAGGTTATAGCAGGGCTCTGCTCTCTCTCTATGGCTCAGTGTCCTCAACTGTAACAGAGAACTAGTAACAGGGCCATGGGAGGGCTCACTGAGACCCTCCTCTGTAGCTTTGTTTGGGCACTGCCCTCTCTCTGCTCAGTGCCCTTCTCTGTAATAGGGAACTAGTAACATTTTTCTTAGCCTCTTTTGGCCCCATTTTTCTGAGTCTCTTTCCACATTGTGCCCAGGGCTTTCACAGAGATCACAGACTTGGGAGGTAATCAGAGTGTGGTCACAGCCCTAGTGGTCCCATTTGAGGCCAGAGGAGCTTCGGGAGGGGTGGGAATCCAGAAGTGCTTCATGGAGGACGTGAGATCTGAGCTGTGTCCCCAAGGATGAGCTGTCATCCAGCTGAGGCCTGGCACTGAGCAGGACCCATGTACATGGTGAATGAGGGTGTGAATGAATGAATGGGCACCCCTCTAACAGAGAGTAAGGGGGGAATTCCCCCAGGCCAAAGCAGGAAACACAAGGCACCCTGGGGGAGCAGAGGGCGGGGCTGCAGTGTGATGCCTGCCTCACCCTTTATGGGTGTCTTGCCCACACTTTAGCCTATGTTCTGGTGGATTGGGAGCCCTTGCCTCTCCTCTGCTCCAGGATCCTGCTTTTCATTCCCAGCAACACCGGCCTGTGTCACCTCAGTGTCCCCAAGTGGACCTGGACCTGTCTTGTGGGAGATTGTGAAGAGGGATTTGCTGTGCAGCCCAAGACTGAAGTGGGAGGGAGAGGATAATAGGGACCTCCAGAGGGGATCATGGGCTGGGGGAAATCGGAGTGGTGGGGAAGGCAGACACTCAGGGCTGAAGGATCCTGCTAGTGGTGTCTCATTCACGAGGGGCTTCACAGGGAGGAAGCATTCATGGGGTAAAGGCAGAGCTCAGTTTGGGGCTCGCTGACATGGAACAGCTCATCACAGAGACGTTCAGAGGAGCTGGATGTAGGGAACGAAGGTGCCACTGATGTCAGGTTCAGAGCCTGAGACCCAGATGAGGTGGGGCGGTGGTGCAGGGGAAGGGGCTTGTGGATGTCAAGATGTTCATTCATTGGGGTCCTCAGGGTGGGGAAATTCATGTTCATTTCACAGCCACCTGGTGCCTGACAGAGCTAGGCTTAGGGAGCTCACTGAGTAGACACGTGCTGACAACCTAGATTCTCCTGTTTCCACATAAAGTCCCTGGTGTGAAGCCAGCTGGCACTCTTTAGAGTCATACACCCTAATTCCTGGGCTCTCTGTGTGCCTAGAGCCCAGTGGCACCTTACCTCCCACTCCCCACTGCAGGACACTTTGCACACCTGCATTTCCACAAGCTATAAAACATCTTCTCTTGCTGTGTGTTTACCCTATGTAAACTCATTGCCCCAGGAAGAGAGGCCTCACATCCTGCCCTTATTAAAGTGGTAAAGCCTGTTGTTCAGAGAAGCCCCTGTCAGATCTCACAACCAACCAGGTACCTGTGCATGAATTGATCATGCAGCCCCCTCCTCCTTGTGTGCACAGCAACCCCCCAGTAACAGACCCTACACACTCAACCTTGGCGCTCGTGTAGGCACTACTTGCCTGTGTGGCCTGATGTTGCCTATAGCAGTGTCCCTATTAAACTTTCCTAGACCCTTCTCAGACGCGGGTAGTTCTTTACCAACCCAAGTAACTAGCCCGCCATTGTGCCCACAACACCTGAAACAGAATTGGCTAAATTATGCAGATTGATGATGCAGGTTAATTTGTATAAAGGTGAAATCAAGGTTTACAAGTAAAAGCAACATACATATCCAAGGCAGGACTTAGAACTCACACGGATAACTAAGAACCTCCACTCGCATCCCACTGTGGCCTCAGGGCCTTTGCGCTGGCTGAACTTTCAGCCAGGAACTCTCTCCCTCTGCTTCTTAAACACCTCCAGGAATCTGCTCAAATGTCCTCCCTGACCTTATTTTTCTCCATGGAACATATCACCTCCGGACATTGTGTATATTTTACTTAATTTTCTCTGTGTCCCCACCAGGCTGTCTGCTGCATGAGAATGGAGACATGCCTGCTTCACTACCTGCTGTGCCCGGTATCTGGAACCCGCCCAGCACACAGTAGGACCTCAGCGAATATGTGACGGGTCTGTGATCACTGTAGGCCACAGACAAAGTTCTTCCCAGCAGTGATGGTAAGAGTCATTCATTCTCTACTTACTGAGCCTTTCTGTGTGCTGGATATTGACCTGGGTGGGAGGCATGCAGTGGGTGAGACACAGTGAGCACACAACATGTTAGGAGGGACACGTGCTCTGGAGAGCACACAGGGCTGGGGGAATTCAGGAGTGCAGGAGTGAAGGAGAAGAGGGCCAGTTGGAGACAGTGGTGGCAGGGGAGACAGAGAGGTGGGGCCAAGGTCATGCAGGGCTTGATGGCTCCCGTGAGGGCTTTCCCTCTAGGCAGCTGAAACATGGCTGGGTGCGGAGAAGAGGCCCGAGTCCTGAATGCTATGCAGGAAATGGAGCAGGTGTCTGCTGGGGAGATATGCTTGGAGGAGGCTGTCCCTTTAGACTGTGCAGGCAGGGAAGGCTCCTTTGAGGATGTGACATCTGAGCTGAACCATTGTATGGACCAACTTTCCACCTTCTGTAGACTGGACGCTTTCATTTGCCCTGCAGGACTATGCAGGATATGACCTGTTCTCAGTCAACTGGACTTGGCCTCCTGCCTCCATTGTGTGCCCTCCCGCCCCAGAAGGAGTCCTTCTAGATCTAACCCACTACCTCCTCCACTGGACATGGACTCACACTGAGCCACTGTCCAACTGACCAACTCACCCAGAGTCAAGTCCAGACACTTGGGGAGACCCTCCACCCCAGAAAGCAAATCCCAATCCTGCCTATGAAAGTGGCAAATCCTATGGCTTTGGACACTGAGTTCAACCTCAAGGCCTCCTGGAAATTTCAGACCTGATGCATGATGGCTCTGACTGAGCCCCACACGTGCTCGATTGGTAAAATAACCAATTGGTCCCTGAATCTCCAGATGCATTGGATGTGGCCATGGGACATTTCGATAAACACACACTCGCACGCCAGATTGGTTGGTTTCTCATTTGGAACCCAGGCCGGTTTGCTCTCTTGATAGGACCAACCACAATCCAATACACCCTCCAGATCACTGAGATTCAGTGTGTGCCATCATCAACAACCATATCCCTCATCTTGCCCAGCTTCCACTAGCTCAAATTTGGCCACTCGTATCTTGGTCTGGGAATCAACTGTGGGGATATTTTGTGCTGATTTCTTTGAGTTCTGTCACCCAAGCATCTGCTGTGCCCTCTTCTAACACGCAGTACAGGGCTTTCAATCCCTTGTTTCCTGACTGCCTGAGAGTGTGTGTCCAAGTAAACGAGAGTTTCACCTTGGCTGCTCCTTCACCAGAGGTCAGGTCCTGCACTAATTTCCATTCTCTACATTTCTTTCTGCTTCTTCCAGGTTTTGTGAGGCCTCTTCCTGTCTTTGGAAGTAAGAGACCACTCTTCACCAAGTGTCCCAAGCCAAGGGTTTGTTGAGTCCATATATATCTTTCTGAGCACATGTCATTGAGTGAGCGAAATTTGCACCAGTACTCTGCCAAATGGACATCGATAAATCAACATTTCACAGACATAACTCACAGAAATGTGATTCTTGTTTAGCTCAATTTTCTGTACAGACATGGTGGGACGGTTTGTCTGAAAACTCCATTATTGACATTGCGTTGATACCTCAGTGGCAGTCTTTCAAATGGTTAATGGAATTGATTTACATATTTTGGGATTTGTATCAAAATGAAGTTAACTTTCGAAACATACTGAATCTAGCCCCAAAGCACATTTGTCATTTTCTGGTACTAATTTGTCAGCTCAAAATAAAAATAGAAAGAATGTAAAATAGCAGTCCCAAGTGTTGAAGGGGACAGGTGAAAGCTTTATTATTTATGCATTCAACAACAGGAACAATGAGCTAAATATAGGAACCATGAAATAACCCCAACCCTGGGTTTCCCTTGTTGATGTGCTGCCCTTTCCTCCCAATGACACGTACTTGTCAAAGTTGGCTAGTAAAGGGGCAACTTTTCTCTCTAGTTAAACACAAGGAAACACAAACAACATATTTACACGTAGGCTTGGTTCAAATAGCACCTAGAAGCATTATATCTATGAGAAATCTGCTGCAGCTTTGCTAGACTATGGAGAACCAGGTGCTCTTCTATCAACCATGAGAATATATACTCATCCGATCACGTTTGATAAAGCAATTTAACCCATCCAAGACTGCAACCCCATGATATCCTGCACCCGGAACTTGACTGAAGGGAAAAGACAATCCACAAAACATGTGTCCATTCATGTCTATGGTGATTTTAAAGATCATTTCAATAACTGACTTATAAGATTTACCTATACTCTCTTGAAAAACTGAGGCTTACTACATATTCAAGTTCAATCAAAGATTCCCCTCACTTACCACACTCCCTTCACCCCAAAGTAGACAGAACCGCAGCATTTGCTGAATCTAGGGGAAGGTCATCATTTCGCGGTGTGATCTAAGAATTCAATTGCAATCTGTTTTAGTCGAGAGTAATTGACCATGGAGGAGTTCACTGTTGTTCACAGAATGTGAAGGTATTTGAACTCTGATTCTAGGAGCGGCTTGCTCTGCTCCTAATGGCTTCATTGCAGCTCACGTGCTGATGCCTTAAAATGGATGCCTGTGTTGGGGAGGGAAGAGAAAGTGCTTGATAGCTAGGCCCCACCCTGGGTGAAGGCTTACCTGGGCTTGGTGCATGGTGGTCTTAGTGTTTTGAAATTGTCCCTTGTGACGTGTGGATTCTCACGACCTGTTCCAAGAACATGAGCGCTTTTATGATCTCTGCCATCTCTTCTATTTTAGACGTCCAGAATCTTGGACCCGTTCTTGGAGAAGTGAACTGAGAACTTTTCAAGTGCACGTTGCCCCTCCACAGTTTTCTGCCAGTATCAGTGAGGCTCAATATGTCTCATGAATATCTTCCGAGCCTAGTATTCTGTACAGAATTCTCCATACCACTAATCTCCAGTGTAGCAGAACAGCAATCATCAAAGTGTTCACATCTCCCCTCAATCCGTGCATCCAGCTTTTCTGCCAACTTCTCTTCGTGTCTCCCTTAAAGTTGACTTCTACAGGACTGGGCATGTGTCAAACTAATTCGGAGTCTCACCAGTAAGCTGAGGACAGGCAGAACTTCCACTGTCTGACCTTTCAGGTTCTGGAAACTGACCCGTGATCTCAGGCCATTGGGCAGCAGCAGTATCTTCTCTTACACAGCTTCCCGAACAAGAGACATATCCCAAGCTTCAGCGAGGGCGGCAGCCCCTCCATGACACTGATCCACCCACCGTGTTCTGCCCAGTTACCTTGGATCCACCAGCCACAACAAGCCACGCGGGACACACCAGCATTCCACCTGGATTTCAACTGGTAACTGCCATCCCCAATGGTTGCTGCATCTTGTCAGTGTTCGGGGAGGGGCTGCATCAGTCTAGAGTTTCCTAAGGTATGTGTGTTTCTCTCCATTTGTGCCCCATGTTTCTTATTTTCCATTCCTCTTTTCTTATGTGCAGTTTTCTATATAAAGTAGAAACGGAGGAAGTACGTCCATGTTAAGTTTATGGATTCACATGTCTATAAACTTTCTAACAGTTAACAGTACCCAAAGACTCACTACAGTAATCTTATATTTGTGTCATATACATTCACCGAGAATGCATATCTCTCTGTTGCTTTTCTGCTGAAAAACCCACACTCTCAGAACTTGGATTCGTTTGTTTCATTGGGGCTGAATTTCCTAGAAACGAATCCAGTCCCATTATACAATTTACTGTCTGTCTTTTTTACTCTTTTAAGATTTGGCAGAGCTATTTGTCTTTATTATAGGAATATGCCATTTATTCTCCTCGTAGTATTCAATATGCCATTCATTCATCCTAATGGAAGGCTTGTATTTCTATATCACGGACTATGGATCTATTTTATTCAAAATAGTCGTTTGGGTTAGGTCACAATGTGCTCTTATGTATCAATATTTATTAAGAGTTATGCACGCATGTGTTTTCTTAATACAAGGGTGTTGTTTATATGCATTCAGCCAAACTGTGTCAAAGCGTGCTGATTGATCCTTGACATCCCCTTTAGTATTTTCTTTTGAATTTTCTTGGTTTCTGCGGATATATGTCACTCAACCGTACGCTTTTGGTGATTGTTTGTTTGCTTTTTTGTTGTTTGTTTGTTTTGCAAACACATTATGCAATGTATCACTCCATTTGATGAAAATAGTCATATATAGTGATTAAGATACAAAATTGCTGAACATCACCTATGTTTTCCTGCTTCCTTCTCCCATCCTTAGGATTTTGACGTCCTCTTTGCCTACTTCTCTTTTCTTCTTTGCAACTTATATTGTATCTCCTGCATTTCCAATGATGGTTTTCTTATTTCCAGATCATCTTTCTAGTTTTCTATTCAGGGTAGAATTCACAATCTTTCTTTTATGATAAATTTTGAAGTTCTGAGTTCTTTTAAGATTGGCCAGTCAGTGAAATTGTCTACATTGGCCAGTATTGTAAATGGCAGTCTTGTGGCATAGGCTGCACTAGACTGCAGCTTTTTCTCATTCAGAAATGTGTCTGTGTCTTGTCAATGTTAACTGTCCTGCAATGAATCTGTCGAGATATCAGCTGAAACCCCTCTGGAGGTTCTGTTGTGACTAAGTTGCTTTTACCTAGGTGCATTTAAAATCACTCGGTGGATCATGAACTTTGATGATTTGAAAGATAAAACAGCTGCTTGTAGGTCTTTTGGGATTCCGCCTTCTTTGGAGGCTTTGTGCCTCATCATTTCTTATACATGATTGTTTCTTGCCTTTCAGCAAGTTTCAGTCTGATATTTTTACAAGTACATTTTCAGATTTTTTTTTATATACATATCATGCTTTTCCTTCTAGGAATCCTATGAATCCTAGCTTTGCATGCTTTGTCTTATCCAGGATTCAGCAGCATTTTTTGCATTGGTTTTCATTTGCTTTTCTATGTCATCTTCTGATCAGGGTATTTCTGTTCTCCTGTCTTCGCAGTCACTCACGAGTCCCTCTGCATTATCTAGTCCGCTTAGGACTGACTTTATCTGCGCTATTATCCCATCCATCGAGTTTTCTGATTTATTTGTCTTGTATATAGATGTTCTCTTCCCTTTTTCTTGTATTCTGCCTTTTGAAATTCTAAGACAATACTGTTCTTCAGTGCTTCTCTCACCAAACTTTTCAAGGCTTGCTCTGGAATTGTTTCAGAGTCTAATTCTTTAAACCATTTTCTGGAACCTTCAATCCCTTTCGGAGTGAAAATGGTACTTCCTGTCTCTTTTACTATAGTTTTGTAACTCTACTGGTCAAGTATTTTCAGGTATATAATGTAGACTTGCTGGGCTTGTTTAAGTGAAAATTTTAGTCTCTTGGGTGTATGCAATTCCATGATATTTCTGTGAGGACAATATTTCCTAGACAGTGATGCAATGTTGTTTTTCTGTGTGTGTAGTGTGGTATATCTCTAATTGCTGGTGTTGCAGTGGTTGTCATGTACAAAACCTACTCTTGTCGTTTAGTAGAACTTAATTTTTATTACGATTATATCACAGCTCTGAACGTGCATGGACCCTCCCCCTTGTGGAAACGAAGCTTCTATAAGGTTTCTGCTTGGCAGGCTGCTGTATGTCAATTTGGAGTGTTTCCAAAACACCATTGTGACAGTGCAATTGTCCTTTTTATTGCAGTGGTATGTCCCAATAGTACAAGGTCTTCCCAGAGCTTCTTTGTCTACAGAAACACCAGTGGAAACATATCTAAGGATGTCATGCATCAGGGACTGCTGCAATGATCCCACAGCCCCACCTTGATGTCCTCGTTGCCGTAACATGTCAGTGCCATCCCAAATGTAGCATCTGCCTTTGGGAGATAATGCTGAATTAAACGCTTCATCTTCTCAAGCAGCGGACAGGAACCACTCATCTTTGTCCTCTCATTCTGGTGGCATGGGACCATGAAGACTACTACAGAGCTGACCTGCATCCACTGCCTCTTACCAAATCCTAATCCCAGTCCTAGCTATGAATATGGAAGATCCTATGGTACTGGACACCAATTTCAACCTCAAGGACCCGTAGATCATTGAAACCAGATGAATGATATCTCTCATTGAGCCCCACACTTGTTCAATTTGCAAAATTCCAAATTGGTTCCTTGGACTACAGATGCTGTGGATGTGGCCATGGGATATTTCAGTAAAGTCAAACTCGCCCGCCAGTTTGGTTGCTTTCTCATTGGGATCCCAGGCCGGTTTGCTTTCTTGATAGGACCAACCACAATCCAATACACCCTCCAGATCACTGAGATTCAGTGTGTGCCATCATCCTTAGCCCTGTCCCTAATCTTGCGCAGCTCCTGCTAGCTCAAATTTGGCAGCTCGTATCTTGGTCTGGGAATCAACTCAGGGGTTATTTTGTACGATTTCTTTGAGTTCTGTCAGCCAAGCATCTGCTGTGCCCTCTGCTAACACTCAGTGCAGCGCTTTCAAACTCTAGTGTCCTGTCCGCTTGAGTGTTTGCGATCCAGTAAAGCAGAGATTCACCTTAGCTTCTACCTCACCAGAGGTCAGGTCCTGCACTAATTTCCAATCTCAACATTTCTTCCTGCTCCTTCCAGGTTTTGTGAGGCCTCTTTCTGTCTTTAAAAGTAAGAGACCACTCTTAGCCATGTTCCTTAGCAAAGGGCTGGGTGAGTCGATAATTATATTGCTCTGTATATGGCAGCAAGTGTGCGAAATTTGCACTGGAACTCTGCCAAATGGACATAGACAAATCAACATTTTTCATTATAACTCACAGAAAAGTGATTCTTCTTTAGCTCTATTATCCTTACCGCCATGGTGGGAGGGTTTTTCTGAAAACACCAGTATTGACATTGTGTTGATTCCTCAGTTACAGTCTTTCACATGGTTAATGGAATAGATTTACATATTTTGGGATTTGTATGAAAATGAAGTTAATTTTCAAAACATACTAAAACTAACCCGAATCCAGTCTAGTCATATTCAGTTACCAGTTTGTCAGCTCTAAGAGGAAAATAGACAGAAAAATGTAAAATACCAGTCCAAAGTGTTGAAGGGGACAGGTGAAACCTTTACTGTTGATGCCTTCAACAACAGGAAACATGAAATAAATATTGGAACCATGAAATAACCCCCACCCTGGGTTCCCCTTGTTGATATGCTGCCCTTTCCCCCGATGACACATACTTGCCAATGTTGGTGATTAAAGGGGCAACTTTTCTCTCTAGGAAAACACAAGGAAACACAAACAACATATTGACATGTAGGCTTGCTTCCAATAGTACCCAGAGGCATCATAGCTATGAGAACACTGCTGCATCTTTGCCAGTCTATGGAGAACAAGGTGCTCTTCTATCAACCATGAGAATACTTAATCATCTGATCATGTTTGGTAAAGCAATTTAACCCATCCAAGACTGCAACCCCATGATATCCTGCACCCGGGACTTGACTGAAGGGAAAGGAAAATCCACACAATATGTGTCCCTACATGTCTATGGTGACTTTTACAGTTCATTTCAATAACTGACTTATAATTGTTACCTATACTGTCTTGGAAAACTGAGGCCTACTAAATATTCAAATTCAGTCAAATATTCCCCTCACTTACCACACTCCCTTCACCCCAAAGTAGACAAACACCCAGCATTTGCTGAATCTAGTGGAAGGTCATCATTTCATTGTGTGACCTAAGAATTCATTTCCAATCTGTTTTAGTCGAGAGTAGTTGACCATGGAGGATTTCACTGCTGTGCACAGAATGTGAAGGTGTTTGAACACTGATCCTAGGAGGGGCTTGCTCTGCTCCTAATGTCTTCATTGCAGCTCAGGTGCTGATGCTTTAAAATGGATGCCTGAGTTGTGGGGAGGGAAGAGAATGTGCTTGATATCTAGGCCCAACGCTGGGAGAAGGCTTACCAGGGCTTTGTGCATGGTGGTCTTATTGGTTTGTTATTGCCCCTTGGGACGTGTGGATTCTCACCACCTGTTCCAAGAACATGAGCGCTTTTTTGATCTCTGCCATCTCTTCTGTTTTAGAGGTCCAGAATCTTGGACCCATTCTTGGAGCAGTGAATTGAGAACTTTCCTCAAGTGCACGTTGACCCTCCACAGTTTTCTGCCAGTATCAGTGAGTCTCAATATGTCTCATGAATGACTTTCGAGCCTAGCATTCTGTACAGAATTCTCCATACCACTAATCTCCAGTGTAGCAGAACAACAATCATCAAAGTGTTCGCATCTCCCCTCAATCCGTGCATCCAGCTTTTCTGCCAACTTCCCTTCGTGTCTCCCATAAAGTTGACTTCAACAGGACTGGGCATGTCTCAAAGTAACTCGGAGTCTCACCAGTAAGCTGAATACAGGCAGAACTCTCACTGTCTGACCTTTCAGGTTCTGGAAACTGACCCATGAACTCAGGCCTTTGGGCAGCAGCACTATCTCGAACTTACACAGCTTCCCTATCAGGACACATAACCCAAGCTTCAGAGGGCTGCACCCCTCCATGACACTGATCTACCCACATGGTTCACCTACTTATTTTGGATCCACCAGCCACAACAAGCCACGCGGTAAACAACAAGTTTCCACCTGGAATTCAACCAGTAACTGCCATCCCCAATGGTTGCAACTTCTTGTCAGTGTTGGGGGAGGGGCTGTATCAGATGAGACTTTCCTAAGTTAAGTGTGTTTCTCTCCATTAGTGTCCCATGGATCTTATTTTCCATTCCTCTTTCCTTATGTTCCTTTCTGTATAAGTAGTACAAACGGAGGAAATATGTCCATGTTAAGTTTATATATTCACATATCTTTAAACATTCTAACAGTTAACAGTACCAAAAGACACACTACAGGAATCTTATGTTTGCATCATATCTATTCAGCCAGAATGCATATCCTTCTGTTGCTTTTCTGCTGAATCACCCACGCTCTCAGACTATGGATCCATTTGCTTCATGGGGGCTGCATTTCCTAGAAACGAATCCAATCCCAGTATACACTTTTCTGTCTGTCTCTTTTACTCTTAGTACGGTTTTGCAGAGCTACTTGTCTTTGTTATAGGCATATGCCATTTAATCTGTTCTTAGGTTTGAATATGCCATTCATTCATCCTGATGGAAGGCTTGTAAGTCTATATCACGGACTATGGATTCATTTTATTGAAAATAGTCATCTGGGTTAGGTCACGATATGCTCTTATGAATCAATATTTATAAATATTAGTGCACGCATCTGTATTCTAAATACAAGTGTGTTGTGTAGATGCATGCAGCGAAACTCTGTCAAAGCATGCTGAATGATCCTTGACATCACTTTGAGTATTTTGTTTTGAATTTTCTTGGTTCCTTCGGATATATGTCAGTCAACCGTACACTTTTGGTGTTTGTTTGTTTGTTTGTTTGTTTGTTTTTTGTTTGTTTTTCAAACACATTATGCCATGTATCCCTCCGTTTGTTTAAGAGAGACATAAAAGCTGATTCACATAGTGAAGTGCTGAAAATCACCTATCTTTTCCTGCTTCCCTCTCCCATCTTTAGGATTTTGACGTCCTCTTTGCCTTCTTGTTTATTCTTTGCAAGTCATTGCACTTCTTGCATTTCCAGTGATGATTTTCTTATTTCCAGATAATCTTCCTTGTTTTGTATTCAAGGGAGAATTCACAATCTTTCTTTTAGGATAAACTTAAAACTGCTGATTTCTTTTACGATTGACCAGTCTGTGAAATTCTCTACATTGTCCAGTATTGTAAAGTGCAGTCTTGTGGCATAGGCTACACTAGACTGCAGCTTTTTCTCATTCAGAATTTGGTCTGTGTCTTGTCCCTGCTTCCTTTCCTGCAATGAATATGTCGAGATATCAGCTGAAACCCCTCTGGAGGTTCTGTTGTGACTAAGTAGCTTTACTCTAAGTGCATTCAAAATCACTCGCTTGATCATGAACTTTGATGATTTGAATGATAATACAGCTGCTTGTAAGTCTATTGGGATTCCGCCTTCTTTGGATGCTCCGTGCTTCCTGGTTTCTTATAGATGATTGTTGCTTGGCTTTCAGCATCTTTCAGTCTGATTTTTTTGAAATAGATTTTCAGAGCTTTTTTCCTTTTTTCTTTTTTCTTTTATTATCTTGCTTTTTCATCTGGGAATCCTATATGTCCTGGCCCTGCATCCTTTGTCTTTTCCTAGGTTTCAACAGCAGTGTTTGCATTGGTTTTCATTTGATTTTCTATGTCATCTTTTTACTGACGTTTTTCTGTTCTCATGTCTTCTCAAACACTTCAAGTCCCTCTTCATTATCTAGTCTGCCAATTCCTTTCTTTAGCCGTTCTATTATGTCACCCATCAAATTTCTTTTTTTAACTTTTTATTGATTCATAATCATTTTACAATTTTGTTTCATATTCCAGTGTAGAGCAGTTTTTCTTTTATGCATGAGCATATATACGTTCATTGTATCTTATCTTCATTTTCAGCCAGCACAAAATCTTGTATACATTTCCCTGTGATACACAGTACAGTCTTGGATATATTTTCTGCATTTTGCTATCCCAGTCCTTTCCCACCCTCATTCCCTTTGACCAGAAGTTTGTATTCTATGTCTTTGATTCTGTCTCTGTTTATATACATGGCATTATGTTGTCAGACTTTATGTCTGAATAGTATTCCATTTTATAAATATACCATATCTCCTTTATCCAGTCATCTGTTGATGGATGTTTACGCTCTTTCCATGTCTTGGCTATTGTAAATAGTTTTGCTATGAACATTGGGGTGCAAGTGTCATTTTGAAGTAGGGTTCCTTCTGTATATATGCCCAGGTGTGGTATCCTGGGTCATATGTTAGGTCTATTCCTAATCTTTTTAGGAATCTGCATGCTGTTTTCCACAGTGGCTGCACCAAACTGCATTCTCTCCAGCAGTGTATGAGGGTTCCCTTTTCTCCACAGCCTCTCCAGCATTTGTCATTTTTGGACTTTTGAGTGATGGCCATTCTGACTTGTTTGAGGTGATACCTCATTTTACTTTTGATTTGCATTTCTCTGATAATTAGTGATATTGAGCATTTTTTCATGTGCCTATTGATCATTTGCATGTCTTCCTTGGAGAATTGCTTATTTGGGTCTTCTGCCCATTTTGGTTTGGGTTGTTTGCTTTTATTCTTATTAAATTGTGTGAGCTGCTTATATATTCTGGAGATCAAGCATTTGTCAATTTCATTTGCAAAAAAATTATTTCCCATTCCCTAGCTTGTCGTTTTGTTTTACTTATGGTTTGTTTTGCTGTGCAGAAGCTTGTAAATTTTATTAGGTCCCATTTGTTTATTCTTTCATTTATTTCTATTGCTTGGGTTGACTGTTCTAGGAGAATATTTTTGAGATGTATGTCAGATAGTGTTTTGCCTATATTTTCCTCTAGGAGGTTTGTTGTATCATGTGTTATGTTTAAGTCTTTGATTCATTTTGAGTTTATTTTTGTGTATTGTGTAAGGGAGTGTTCTAGCTTTATTGCTTTACGTGCTGCTGTCCAGTTTTACCAATACCATTTGCTGAAGAGACTCTCTTGATTCCATTGAATATTCTTGCCTCGTTTGTTGAAGATTAGTAGACCAAAAGTTTGTGGGTTCATTTCAGGGCTCTCTATTCTGTTCCAATGCTCCATGTATCTGTTTTTGTACCAATACCATGCTATCTTGATTAGTGTAGCTCTGTAGTATTGTCTGAAGTCTGGGAGAGTTATTGCTCCAGCCTCTTTTCTTTTCCTTCAGTAATGCTTTGGCAATTCTAGGTCTTTTGTGGTTCCATATAATTTCTTCTTTGAATTTAAAAGATACAGAAAAAGCATTTGATAAAATTCAATGCCAATTTATGATAAAAATTCTCACCAAAGTGGGCTTATAGGGAACATATCTCAACATAATAAAAGCTGTTTATGACAAATCTATAGCCAGCATAAAATTCAATGGTGAAATGCTGAAAACCTTCCTACTAAAATCTTGGAAAAGGCAAGGTTGTCCACTCTCACCATTTCTGTTCAACATAATCTTGGAAGTCCTAGCCACTGCACTCAGGCATGAAAAAGAAATAAAAGAGATCCAAATTGGAAAAGAAGCAGAAGGAGATAAAGATCCCTGTGCTATACAGAAGAAATTTGTTTTTTTAATCCAGTTTTTATATATTGTGGCCCAAATTTGCAAATCACAAACTCCCAAATTTATCCCTTCCTACTCGCTTTCCCCCAGTAACCATAAGAATATTTACTATGCTTGCAAGTCTGTTTCTACTTTGTAGATGAGTTCAGTACTTTCTTCCTTTTCTTTCATTTTTTAGATTTCACATATAAGTGATACCATATATTTTCTTTCTCTTTCTGGCTTACTTCACTTATAATGATGATCTCTAGATCCATCCATGTTATGATTTTATTCTTTTTTATGGCTGAATAGTATTCCATTGTATAAATATAACACCGCTTCTTTATAGTGTCATATGTCAATGGACATTTAAGTTGTTTCCATGTCTTGACTATTGTATATTGTGCTGCTATGGACATTGGGGTGCATGTATCTTTTCAATTTAGAGTTCCCTCTGGATATGTGCCCAGGAGTGGGATTACTAGATCATATGCTTGGTGCAGCCATTATGGAAAACAGTATGGAGGTGTCTCAAAAAACTAAAAATAGACTTATTGCATGATCCACTCCTGGGCATATCTATTTCTGAATGATCTGAGTATAATTTATAGAAATCATGTCTCAAATTCAGTGACTATTTTTTTAAGATTTTCTCTTATGCAATCACAATATATTTATCAAAATCAGGATACTTAATACTGATTCAGTATTATTATGTATGCCACAGTTCATATTCAAATTGCACCAGCTGTTCTAATCATGTCCTACTTAATAATTTTTTTCTTGGTCCAAGTGCAATCCAGATATTTGTGGGAAGGTTTTCAGTTTTTCACCATTGAGTATTGTGCTGACTGTAGGTTTGTCAAAAATAACTTTTATTAAACAAGATTATGTAAATTTTATTATGATTTGTTCTACTTCTGTGAAATATGTCCTGGGTAAATTGATAGGGATCACCTTAAATCTGTAGATTGCCTTGGGTATATGACCATTTCAACAATATTGATTCTTCCAATCCAGGAGCATGGGATATCTTTCCACTTTTTTAAAGTCTTATTTAATTTCCTTCATCAGTGTTTTATAGTTTTCTGTGTAGAAGTCTTTCATTTCCTTGGTTAGATTTAGTCCTAGGTATTTTATTACTTTGGGAGCTATTTTAAAGGGGATTGAATCTTTACATTCTTTTTCTGTTGATTCATCATTAGTGTAAAGAAATGAAATTTATTTTTGAATGCTAATCTTGTAACCTGCTACCTTGCTGAATTCTGTGATTATTTCTAGTAGTTTTTGGGTTTTCTATATTTAACATCATGTCATCTGCATATAGTGACAATTTTACCTCTTCTTTTCCAGTTTGGATCCCTTTTATTTCTCTCTTGCCTGATTGCTGTGGCTAGGACTTTCAAGACTATGTTGAATAGGACTGTTGATAGTGGTTAACCGTGTCTTATTCCAGGTTTTAGTGGGAAGATTTTGAGTTTTTCACCATTGAGTACTATGCTGGCTGTAGGATGTGTAGACGGATTTTTGATTTAACATTCCCTTTGGATAATTGCCCAGGAGTGGGATTGCTGCATCATAAGTTATTTGTATTTTTAGTCTTTTTAGGAATCTCCATTCTGTTTTCCACAATGGCTGCACCAAACTGCATTGACACCAACAGTGTATTAGGGTGCTCTTTTCTCCACACCCCCTCCAGCATTTTTCATTTGTGGACTTTTGAATGATGGCCATTCTGACTAGTGTGAGATAATATCTCATTGTAGTTTTGATTTACATTTCTCTGATAATTAGTGATATTAAGCATTTTTTTCATGAGCCTATAGGGTATTTATATGTGTTCATTGGAGAATTCTTGTTTAGGTCTTCTGCTCATTTTGGGATTGGGTTGTTTGTTTTTCTTATTAAGTCATATGAGCTGTTTATATATTCTGGAGACCAAGCCATTGTCAGTTTCATCTTTTGCAAATATTTTCTCCCATTCCATAAGTTACCGATTTGTTTTGTTTATGGTTTCCTTTGCTGTACAAAAGCTTGTAAGTTAATTATATCCCACTTGCTTAGTTTTGATTTTATTCCTATTGTTTATGTAGACTGCCCTAGTAGAACATTGTTGAGATGTATGTGAGATAATGTTTTGCCTATGATTTCTTCTAGGAAGTTTATTGTGTCTTGTCTTATGTTTTAGTCTTTAATCCATTTTACATTTATTTTTGTGTATGGTGTAATGGAGTATTCTAACTTCATTGATTTACATGATGCTCTCCAGTTTCTCCAACACTATTTGCTGAAGAGACTCTGTTTATTCCATTGTATGTTCTTGCCACTTTTGTTGAAGATTAATTGACCAAAATTTTCTGGGTTTACTTCTGGGCTTTCTATCCTGTTCCATTGATCCATATTTCTGTTTTTGTACTAATACTATGCTGTTTTGATTACTGTAGCTTGTAGTATTTTCTGAAATCTGAGAGGGTTATTTCCCCAGCCTTATTCTTTTTCTTCAGCAATGCCTTGGCAATTTTGTGTCTTTTGTGTTTCCATATAAAATTTAATATGATTTGTTCTATTTCTCTGCAGTATGTCCTAGGTAATTTAATAAACGTTGCATTAAATCTGTAAATTGCCTTGGGCAGGTGCATGGGATATCTTTCCATTTTTTCAGGTTTACTTTAATCTCCTTAATCAGTTTCATTGTTCTTCATTTATAAAAATTTCACCTCCTTGATTAAATTTATTATTAGATATTTTATTACTTTGGGTGCTATTTTAAAAGGGAGTGTTTCTTTACATTCTTTTCCTGATGATTCATTATTAGTATAAAGAAATGCAACCAGTTCTTGTCCATTAACCTTGTATCTGCTAACTTGCCAAATTCTTTTATTAGTTTTAGTTTTGTGTGAAACTTTCAAATTTTTCTGTATTCAGTATCATGTCATCTGCATATAGTCACAATTTTACCTCTTCCTTTTCCTATTTGGATCCTTTTTATTTCTTTTTTCTTACCTGATTGCTGTGGCTAGGGCTTCAAAGACTATATTGAATACAAGTGGTGAGAGTGACAACCTTGTCCTTTATGAAGATTATACTGTATAGCACAGGGAAATATATACAAGATCTTGTGGAAGCTCACAGCAAAAAACAATGTGACAATGAATACATGTATGTTCATGTATAACTAAAAAATTGTGCTCTACACTGGAATGTGACACAACATTGTAAAATGACTATAACTCAATTTTTAAAAGTTAAAATAAAAAGCTTTTATTATGTTGAGCAATGTTCCCTCCATAACCACTTTGGTAATGTGTTTTATCATAAATTAGTGTTGAATTTTATCAAATGATTTTTCTGCATCTATTGAGATGATTGTGTGTGTGTGTGTGTGTGTGTGCGTTTTCTCTTGTTGTGATGCATTACATTGATTGATTCTTGTATGGTGCAGCATCCTTGTGTTCCTGGGATGAATCCAAATTGATCATGGTGTATGATCTCTTTTATGTGCTGTTGGACTCTGCTAATATTTTGGTGAGGAGTTTTGCATCTATGATCACCAGTGGTATTAGTATGTAATGTTGTTTTTTGGTAGTAACTTTGTTTTTGGTATCAGGCTAATGGTGGCTTCATAGA
This sequence comes from Camelus dromedarius, assembly GCF_036321535.1. Classification (NCBI taxonomy): domain Eukaryota; kingdom Metazoa; phylum Chordata; class Mammalia; order Artiodactyla; family Camelidae; genus Camelus; species Camelus dromedarius. The sequence goes on along the minus strand of NC_087470.1, from coordinate 8,131,530 downwards.
ATGAGTTTGGGGGTACTCTCTCTTTTTCAGTCTACTGGAAGTGTTCGAGAAGGACTGTTATGAGTTCTTTGTATGTTTGGTCGAATTCCTCAGTGAAGCCTTCTGGTCCTGGACTTTTGTTTCTAGGTAAGCCTTTATTTCTAATTCAATTTGATTTCTCCTGATTGGTTTGTTCAAGTGCTCAAGTTTTCTTCATTCAGTCTTGGTGGACTCTATGTTTCCAGAAACTTGACCATTTCTTCTAGGTTATCCATTTTGTGTCCTTATAGTTGTTCATAGTATTCTCATATTACATTGTGTTTTTTGTGGTATTGTTTGTAATTTCTCCATTTTCCTTTCTTATTTTGTTTATTTCTGCTCTCCCTTTTCTCTTCTTCATGAGCTTGGCCAGAGATCTGTCAATTTTGTTTACTCTCTCAGAAAACCAGCTGTTGGTTTGATTGATTTTTTCCATTGTTTTTTAATCTTTATTTATTTCCTCCATGATCTTTCTTATTTTCTTTCTTCTGCTGACTTGCTTTTGTTTGCTCTTGGTTTTAGCTAGTAGGTTAGAATTTTTATTTGAGATTGTTCTTCTTTTTTGAGGAAGTCCTGTATTATTATGAGCTTCCCTCCTAGGACTGCTTTTCCTGCAAAGCATAGATTCTCTGTGGTTATGACTAGTAAAACTTTAAATAGATGTTTTCCAAGAGCAGTTTTATGTTCACATCAAAACTGAGAGGAAGGTACAGAGATTGCCCATATGCCCTGTCCCCATACTTGCACAGCCTTCCCTATTAGGCCACTTTGGTGGGGGACGTCTCTATCTGTTACTGTTGATGAACCAATAATGACACATCTTTATCACCTGAAGCTCATGGTTTTTATTAAGTTTCACTCTTGGTGTGCATTCTGTGGATTTGGACAAATGTGTAATGACATACATCCATTATTATAGTATCAAGTGGAGTATTTTCACCAGCTTCAAAATCTTCATTGCTTGCCTATTCAGCTCTCCCACCCAAAATCCCTGGCAACCACCAATCTTTTTACTGTTCATATGGTTTTGCCTTTTCTAGGATGTCACATAGTTGAAATCATACAATATGTAGCCTTTTCAATTGGCTTCTTTCACTTAGTAATAGGCATTCAAAAAAAAAAAAAAAAGAAACAGGCATTCAAATTTCTTTCATGTCTTTTCATACCTTGATGGCTCATTTGTTTTTAGGATAGAGTATTATTCTATTGTCCAGCTGTACCACAGTTTATTTATCCATTACCTAATGAGGAGCATCTTGGTTGCTTCCAAGATTTGGATATGATGGGTAAAGCTGCTCTAAACATCTATATATTGTTTTTTGTGTGGACATAAGTTTTCAGCTCCTTCGGGTAAATACCAAGGAGTGCAAGTGCTGGATTATATTGTGCATGAGTGTTTAGCCTTTTAAGAAATTGACAAACTGTCTTCCACAGATTCCCTACCATCTTGCATTCCCATCAGCAGTGAATAAGAAGTGCTATAGATCCACATCCTCACCAGGGCTTGGTGTTGTCTGTGTCCTGAATTTGGGGTGTTCTAATATGTTTGTTTCCATTTGCCTAACGACATATGATGTGGAACATTTTTTGATATGCTTATTTGCCCTCTGTGTATTTTCTTTGGTGAGATGTCTGTTAATGACTTTTGGCTACATTTAATCAGGTATTTTTGTTTCACTGTTGAGTTTTAATTGTTTTGTGTATATTGAAGATAACAGTCCTTTATCAGATGTGCTTTTTGAAAAGATTTTCTCCAAGTAAGTGTCTTCTCTGTCATTCTCTTGGCATTATCATTTCTCCAGCAAGTTTTTAATTTCAGTTATACTTTTCAACTTCATGTTTTCCATTTCTTTTTTTTTAAAGTAAGTTCTCTCATATTATTTTCTATTAGATGAAACATTTGCATATCTTCCTTTAAAATTTTTATCATGATTTTTTGTTCTTATAGGAGTTAAATGTCTAATATTATATCTATAATATCTAATATCTGTGCTCAGATATTGAAAAATAACATTCATTTGATTTGTACTTTTATTCTCCTTTAGTATGGAACAATTTTCAGCATTTCTTTTCTTTCATGATCTTATGATTTTTGAAGAACATATATCATTAATTTTATAGTGTCCATTTTATATTTTTCTGATATTGCCTCATGACTAGTTCCATGTCATGTATTCTTAGCAGGAGCACAACAGGCATCAGTGATGCTATGTTCTTCCCAAGGTGTTATTTTAGATGGCACAAGATATCAATTTTTCCATTTATGGGTGATGGCTAAGTTCATCAATTCACTAGGTGGTGTCTATTAGGTTTCTTCCCTATAAAGTTCTTTTTTCCTTTGTGACTAACCAGTAACTTGAGATTATGTAAATATTCTGTTCTTCATCAAGATTTCACCCACTGTTTTTAGCATCTATTAATTTGAGATTATGTAAATATTCTGAGATTATGTAAATACTCTGTTCATTTTTTAATACTTATTCAATTTCATTTCTAGTGATCAGTTTGTTCTAGTGGTCAATTTCTTCTTGATTCAGTCTTTGTGGACTGTATATTTCCAGAAACTTGTCCATTTCTTCAAGGTTATTCATTTATTTTCCATAAAGTTGTTCACAGTATTCTCATATGATATTTTGAATTTCTGTGGTATTGGTTGTAATTTCTCCATTTTCCTATCTTACTTTAATTATTTGTGCTCTGTCTTTTCTCTTCTTTGTGAGCTAGGCCTGAGGCTTGTCAGTTTTATTTACTCTTTCAAAAAACCATCTCTTCATTTGATTGACTTTTTCTATTGTTTTTTTAAATCTCTATTTTATTTATTTCCTCCCTGATCTTTATTGTTTTCTTCCTTCTGCTGACTTTAGGTTTTGTTTGCTCTTCTTTTTCTAATTCTTTTAGTTGGTTGGTTAGGTTGCTTATTTCAGATTGTTTATCGTTTTTGAGGAAGGCCTTTATTGCTATGAACTTTCTTCTTAGGACTGCTTTTGCTGCATCCCATAGATTTTGTGTGGTTGTGATTTTTGTCATTTGTCTCAAAGTATTTTTTTAATATCTTCTTTGAATTTAACATTGACCCATTGGTTTCTTAGTATCATGTTATTTAATCATCATCCTGTCATTTTTTTCTCCTACGTTTTGCTGTAGTTGATTTCTAGTTTCATGGCATTGTGTTTAGAAAAAAATGCCTAAAATAATTACTATCTTCCTAAAATTGTTGAGTCTTCTTTTGTGCCCAAGTGCATGACCCATCCTAGAAAGTGTTCCATGTGCACTGGAAAGAATGTATATTGTAATTTTGGGGGATGTAATATTCTGAAAATATCAACCAAGTCTAATTGTTCTATTGTATCATTTAGTTGCTGTTTTGCCTTTATCTTTCTGTCAGGAAAACCTGTCAAGTGATGTGAATAGGGTGTTAAAAATCTCCTACTATGATTGTGTTCCCATAGATTTCTCTCTTTATATTTGTTAGTATTCACTTTATGTATTTAGGTTCTCCTATGTTTTGTTCTTGTATGTTAACATGTATACTATCCTCATCTTGCATTTTGCCTTCAATCATTATATAGTGCCCTGCTTATCATTATTTATGGCTTTAGTTTTTAAGTTATTTTGTCTGTAATCAGTATTGCTACTCCTACTTTGTTTTTTTTTTCCATTTGCATGGAATATCATTTTCAATCCTCTCATTCTCACTCTATGTCTCTTCTCCTCCCTAAAGTGTGTATCTTGTATACAGCATACTGCATGTTCTTGTTTTATTTTCCAATATACCACTCTGGCTTTTGATTGGAGCATTTAGTCCATTGACATTTACAGAAATCATTGATAGACTTGTATTTATTGCCATTTTGAACTTAGTTTTGCAGTTGATTTGGTATTTCCTCTTTGTTTTTTTTTCTTTTTCTTTTTGTGGTTTGATAATTTTCCTTGTATTATCTCTGTTTTATTTTGTGTGTGTCTCCGTTGTTAGTTTTTGTCATGTGGTTACTCTTTTATATATATATACTAACCCATTACTATATCTGTTTGTTTTAAACAGATAGTGATATAAGTTCAAACCATCCTGCCAAAAACAAAAAGAAAAAGAAAAAGAAAAATACTCTTAATTTTCTTGCTCCCTTCTCCCACTCTTAATGATTTAGACGTCTCTCTTACAATTTCATGTTTATCCTGTTGTTATTCATTGCAGTTATCATCTTTCCAATTATGTTCTTTTTCCTTTCAGTAGAAAACTGGCCATCCTGATTATAATATGTCTTGGTATGGTTATGTTTGGTTTCTTCTTGTTTTGGACCCTCTGTGCTTCCTGTACTTGGATATCTGATTGCTTCTTTAGGTTTGGGGAGTTTTCAGTTATTTTTTTCTTTAAATGCCTTTTCAATCCCTTTTGCTCTTTCTTCTCCTTCTGGGACCCCAAATATGCATACATTGACACACTTTATATTATACCATATATCACTTATATTGTTTTCATTGATTTTTTTTCTCTCTCTCTGCTGTTCTGATTGGATGATTTTGTTTTCCTGTCTTCTAAGTCACTTATTCATTCCTCTGCATTATCTAGCCCACTAGCTCTCATTTCAATAAATGGGTTTTCCAATTTTATGTGGCTCCTCTTTATAGTGTTAATTTCTTTTTTTGACATATTCTCTGTCTCTATGCATAATTTGTTTCATTTCCTTCTGTACTGTGATCAGTCATTTTTTGAAATAATGATGTAGTAGAGTACCAAATTCTGTTTTATTGATTATTCTTTCAGGGAATTTCTCTTGTTCTTTTAATTGGGAGTGATTCTTTGCTTCTTTATTTTCTTATCTTTCTCTGGCACTATGGATTATAAAGTATCAGTTATCTACTCTGGTCCTGAAAGGTTTTATTTATTCATTTATTTATCTGAAGTGGATGCAGAAATAAAACTATAAAAGAGAAATGTAAAATAAAAAAATTGAAAACAGTGTATAATCAATAACAGAAGAACAAAACAAATAAAAATCAAGTTGAAATCAATTTAAAATTAATAAAAATATTTTAAAGAAAAATTTTAAGTTATTAATGAATAAAATATTTTTAAAAAGTAAAAATTATAGAAAATATGGATATATTTCTCTATAGACTGTTCCCTTATAATTTTGTTGAGAGTTCTTTCTTACTCACAGGTAGTTGCCAAGTCTTCCTTCCTTCCTTTTTGCCTGTTATTACTTTGGTTGGGGATGTGGCCAGTGTTCTGGTGGCAAGAGCATGCCCTGGCTATTTACTGGGCCCTCCTTTTTGTTCTGTTGTTGTCACCGACACTATCCTCACCCTGCTGCAAGAATTCCTCTCACTGGTTCTAGAGGCCCACCAGTCATGTCCCTGGCTCAGGGAAACTGGCCTCACTAGCCCTTGTCCCTGCTCTGTGCCAAATCTCTTCTTCTTATTCATTTGTCTTAGAAGCACGAGTCCACAGAGGCACCTTTGCAGAAAGATTCCCTCTGCCTGGGGCTGTAAACAAATCTCAGTCTCACCTATGAGGTTGCCGAACCCTAGGTATAGCTTCAGGTTTCAACCCCACTTTCATGTGGGAGCTGCACACTGGAGAATATGGTTGTTGTTGTTAAGCCCTGCCTCTCTTCTCCCAAGGATACACAAATAATGGTGCCATGGGTCTGCAGAGACAAATGCTACAGTGCCCCTCTCCCTAGGGCACACCTGCAGTGTAGCTTTGTGTGTGTGTGTGTATTTTATAAGGGACCCAGGCTTTTCTGATCTGTATATCCCCCTAGCTATGGCACACAGCTCATTGAAATCCCCCAAGCTTGCCTCTGTACAGTTGCCCCATGTCCTTTTCCTGGCTTGGGCAGCCTGTCCTGTCCCAACCCTGCTGGTTGATGTCTATGCCTGGGGATTACAGGGATCCTTTGTGCCCACTTAACTTAGTTCTGTCAGTCAAAGGCCATACCATCCAGATCCAAGCCTTGGAAGTTCCCCCTCCATCCCACTGACCTCTCCTTTGGAGTGAATGAGACCCAGCAAATGAAGGCTATTTCTTTTTTGTCACTCTCTCCCTGCAGGACCGTTTCCCCACTATTTTCCTTTCTCTTCCTTTTTTTTTTTTTTTTTTTCTTTTCTCCTACTCGATTGGCAATGTATTTGGTCTTTTGAAGAAGGCAATGATCTGTCAAAGTTCAGCAATTGTTCTGTTTGGGTGGGTGGGTTCATGGATACCAGTCTTGGTGTATTTGTGGGAGATGGTGAGCTACAAGTGTCCTTCTACTCCACCATCTTTGCCCTTTTCCTCTGCTTATTTTCTATTTAGAGTAAACCTATCATTATTTACTTTAGCATAGGCTTAGTATTGCTGAATTCTTTTAGTTTATGCTTGTCTGTGAAATTCTTTCTCTTTCTATTCTAAAGTACAGCCTTACTGCATAAATTATCCTAGGTTGCAGCTTTCTCTCATTCAGAAATTTTAATATATATTGCCACTCCCTTCTGGCCAGCAGTGTTGGTGAAGGGAAACCAACAGATAGCCTTATGGGGTTTTTCTTATAACTAACAATTCATTTTTCTCTTGCAGCCTTTAGTATCATTTCTTTATCTTTAACTTTCACCATCTTAATTTTAATATGTCTTGGTGTAAGTCTATTTGGGTTCTTCTTCTTGAGTACTCTCTGTGCTTCCTGTACTTAGATATTTGATTGCTTCTTTAGGTTTGGGATATTCTCAGTCATGATTTCTTCAAATACCTTTTCAATCTCTTTTGCTTTTTCTTCTCCTTCTATGACCACTCTTATGCATAGGTTGGAATGTTATATATTATCCCAAAGATCCCTTATATTGCTTTCATTGTTCTTTTTTTTTTCTTCCTGCTTTTCTATCTGCTGTTCTTATTGGGTGACTTCTCCTATCATGTCTTCTAAGTCACTTATTCATTCTTCTGCATTGTCTAGTCTGCTTTTGACTGCCTATAGCTTGGCTCTTTTCATAGCCATTGAGTATTATGTTTTTAATTATCGCCCCTTTATAGTTTCAATTTCCTTTTCATAATGTTCTCTCTCTCTATTTATAGTCTCTTTTATTTCTTTCAGTGCTTTCATCCCTCCAGTTTTGAAGTCATGATCTAGTAGACTATTCAGATGTATTTCATTGACTGTACTTTCTGGGGATTTCTATTGTTCTTTTAATTGAGAATCATTCCTCTCCTTCTTCATTTTACTTATATCTCTCTGGCACTATGGATTATGAAGTATCAGTTATCTTCTCTGGCCTTCAAGGGATTTTTTTTTTTTTGAAGAGGATGTGTTCCTGTGTAGACTGAGCACCCCTAATAATTTTTTCGCTAGGTCTGTTTTTAGTATGGATGGTAGCCATGTCTTTCTTCCGTGTGTGTTATCTGTTTCCCTTTTGATTAGCGATGTGGCTGGTGTTGTGGTGACCAGAGCCTTCTCTGTTTTTTTAATGTGGTCTCCTTTTTGTTTTGTGGTTGTCATATCTCTGTCAGGGACTGAGTCTGTTTCCTTTTTGTTGGGAGTGAGGCTTCCAGACCTGGTTCTGAAATCTGGTGCATAATAGGTGGGGTTGGAGCACTTTAAGTACTTTTTCTTGACTCTGAACTTGTCCTAGCTTTAGTGACAGGAATGTCAGTCTGCTGCTCTGGTGTCCCCCAGGTTCTCTGCCCCCAAATCCACTGAATTCTGGGTCGCACACTTGGTTGGTGATGCACTATCAGGTCAGTGACATCCCCAGCAGCAAACAATGCACCTGCACTTTCCCTGATACACAAACTATGCTCACTTGTCTTAGATGCCTACACCAGTAGGGCTTCCAGCACTCAGTGACTACATTCATGCTACCAGATCAGCACCATGCCAAGTCCCAAATGCTGCCCCTTCAATCACCCCACTTTGCAAATTCTGCTCACTCTTCCCAGACGCCCACAGGTCATGCAACTTGGTCAGAACTACTCTCAGTGCTGCATCCACTCAGGGTAGGTGGGCTCACAGAAAATGGCCACACCAGCACTCACCCTCACTCTGTGCCAGAACTCTAGTCCTTGCCCAATTGTCTTAGAGGAGTGGGTCCGCAAAGGCACCTGCATAGCAAAATGGCCCCCTTTGCTTGGTGTTGTAAACAAATTTCAGTCCTGCCTGTGAAGTTGTGGAGCCTCTAGATATGAATTTGTGTTTCAAATCCACCTCTGCCTGGGAGCTGAACACTAAGGAATATGGTTGTTGTGGTGGAGCCCTGCCTCTCTTCTCCTAAGAACACACCAGCAATGGTGCCACAGGCCTGTGTAGACAAAGGCTATGGCCCAGCCTTATTGTGCTCCTCCCTGCAATGCACACCAGCAGTATTGCTTTCTTTTTTTAAATTTTATGGGGAACTCAGGCTGTTCTGTTCTCTATACCCTCCCAGACATAGTTCATAGCATACTTCAGCCCCCTGAGATTGCCTCTGTGCAGTTGGCCCCAGTCCACCACTTGGCTCTGGCAGCCATTCCCAGCCCACCCCCTGCTGGTTTGTGTCTAAGGCTGAGGTCACAGGGAAATTTAGTGCTCATTTTACTTATTGTTTTGTGGGCCAAGGGCTACTTTGCACAGATACAAGACTTGGAGTCCCCCCTTCCCCCCAGTTTAAGAGTGCGAATCTTCCTTTGTCACTCCCACACTGTGGGATTCAACCCACGCTATTTTCCTTTTACTTTTTTCCTACCAGACTTGTGGTGAATTCTGTCTTTTGAAGAAGGTGATGTTCTGTTAATGTTCAGTAGGTGTTCTGAGTGAATGGGTAGGTCCCGGTGTGTCTCTCGGTGTATTTGTGGGAAAGGGTGAGCTACTAATGTCTTTCTACTCCACCATCTTGGCTGCTCCTGACTCCTCTTTCTTAAATTTGATACTGAAATTACTAATAATTGGCCAGAATTCTCAATGTTTCCATGATATATTGAGACAGATATTGTATACCTGTCTGAAAATTAACATGGCATTTCTTATTTTTAAAAAAATTGACAGCACATTCTGCAGGGAAGAAGTAAATATAAGTGTAATCCTATGAATTTTCAATAAAAGGATGAACTGATGGAAAGTCTGGTAGCCATGTACAGTGAACATCAGTTATCTTTGTTCTACCTTCCTTGATAATGCCTTTTTCTGTGGTACTAATTTCTTCTCTTCCCTCTACTGATCAAAACTTCTCCACTTCAAGGCATATAGTGGTGAGTATAGCTGCCTTCCAAAACTTCTCCACTCTCCCCTGTGAACAAAACTTAAAACTAAAATGTCTTAGCCAGACATCCAAAGTCCAACATAGTTTTATCTTAATTCCACTCCCCCACAATTCATATAATTCTAGGAAATAAAGGTGAACATGTCAGTCTAATACTGGAAGACAATGAATTTATTTTGAATGTTTATTGATGGATGTCTAATATCAGTTTTAGATTTTTTTTCCTCTTGGTCTAAATCTAATTCCCCAAAAGTAAATATTTAAGTATTTTCTCTGCTGGGTTTAAGCCTTGCAAGTTATTTATTAATTATAGACTAGAATCATCCTTATATTATGAGATAATGAAATACAAAACACATTTCAAATTGCTTCTCCACTCACTCCCCTCTTTCTTTTAGAGAATAAAAGTTTACTGTTGAATTTTAATGCATAATTAAAATATATCTATATATATTTATTTATATTTATTTATTGAAGTATAGTCAATTTACAATGTTATGTCAATATCTGGTGTACAACATAATGCTTCAGTCATACATTAACATACATATATTCTTTTTTATATTCTTTTTCACCATAAGTTACTACAAGATATTGAATATAGTTCTCTGTGCTATACAGTATGGAATTGTTGTTTATATTTTATATATATATTAGTATCTGCAAATCTCAAGCTCTCAATTTAGCCCTTCCCACTCTCTTCTCCCTCTGGAAACCATAAGTTTGTTTTCTATGTCTGTGAGTCTTTTTTGTTTTTTAATAATTTCATCTATTTTTTAGATGCTACATATAAGTGATATTTTATGGCATTTTTCTTTCTCTTTCTGACATCACTTAAAATGATATTCCCCAGGTCCATTCATGTTGCTTTAAATGGCATCATTTTATTATTTTTTTTTATGGATGTGCATTATTCCATTGTATAAATATACAACTTCTTTATCCAGTCATCTGTCCTCTTGTTAATCTTACTGGAGAAGCCAAATCTTACTGGAGAGACCAATGCTCACAGCCTAGGTCACAAGTGGAATAGTCAATTTGTTTTGGCTTGCTTTGAACTGAAAATAGTTGTGTTAGAGGATTTCATTTCCTATGATGATGCCTTTTCCCACACAGTAATGTTCCCACTGTTTAGTCATACCTTTCCTGAATCTCCCTACATGGACAGAAATGTCAAGCTTCACCATAAGAGACACAAGCTCATAGACTTTATACTTCCAGAATGATTCAAGATTTGGATGTAAGACCCAGGTTAGAATCAGTGCATTAAGTTGTTCAACATATAAACTACACAGACTTAGTGTATGCCAACCTCAGACACTGGCTGCAAGTGGAGTCAGGGTATTCACAAACCAGAAGACATCACTGAGTTTGATGTCCAGAGCTTTTACTTGGGCTTTATAATTTATTAAATCATTGGACACATGATTAGTCTCCATCTCCAGCACCACCTCCTCCCACCTTCCCAGAGTTCAGCATGGCCCTAATTTTCAACCCTCTAATTATGTGGCTGGTCTTTCTGGGATTAGCCCTCATGCTGAAGTTAACTTGGGGCCCACTACCATGAGTCACCTCATTAGCATAAGAGACACTCTTCTCACTCAAGAAATTCCAAGAGTTTTGAAGTTCTGTGTCTGGTACCAGAAATAAAGGACAGATATTTTATTTATTATACCACTGGTAATAACTAAAAATGTGGTATGCATGAGAACTACAAAGGAGATTGCTTAAAATTTTACCCTTTGTAGAACTGAATTGAGGCTCAGAACTTCCCAACTTTCAGGAGCACATAAAGAATGCTACAATGCTGATGAGCATGTAAATTCCTACAATCACCTGAGAAGCAAATATCTGTCAGTATCCACTTTAACCTGAACATACAGATAAACCTATTCCAGCAAAACTGCTTCTAGGTAAATACCTAATAAAAGTGGCCACTGTCAGGAAAAACTGAAACATTTTGAAACACACACTCAACCACACAAAAGATTACTTGGTGTCTGTCTAGCTCACCCTTTGAATATTTCAAATTCAATGTTACTGAGCTATTTTCTAACTCTGTAAGTAGTAGGAAACATACAGTGATATAAATTATTATTTTTCTGTAGAAATGCTAATGTACTTAATCTTGTGGAATGCAATTGCTGGGTACCATTGCCTCAGTGTGCTGTGGTTTGTCTAGATTTCTTCTTTAAAGGAACCCTTCATCTCCTCTCTAATTCACCATTTCTAAGAGGGTCAACACTTAAATTGGTGTGAAATACGAGACATAAAATATGATAGCACATCTTAATTTGACCTTCAAGGACTTTTACATTCTGGCCTCAAGCATCATTTCCAAATTCACCTTTTTATTTCCCTTTCTCAACTCATATCCAAAGATTGTTACTGACACTTCAGCCATCTTGCATGATGTCTTCATCCATTACTCAATTCCTCTCCCAGCACGCATGCTCACACACACAAACACACACAAACAGGACCACTTCCACCTGCCTTCCTTTCCTCTTTGAACTTTTTGAGCACTACTGTGAGCCACTCACTTAAAGTTCAATTATACATCATCTTACATATTTACCTTAGTGCAATCTCTCCTTTTGCTTGGCAAGTTCTGAATGCTTATCCTTCCTGTTATTAACTGATTTGTTATCTGGTCCTGGGGTGAAGTCTTTTATGCATATGAGTTGAAAGAGAAGCAGTCAATGGAATGGTTGATGAAGAAGTATAAAAATTGCCATGTTGGAAAATCTAGGACAGCAAAAAGAAAAAACAAACAAAAATAATTGGTCATGCAGAGAAACTGTGAAACCAATGATCTTTATGCTTTAAGTCCAAGATTACCTCCCTGCCTAGTTCATTGGAATTCAAACCTAGGAATTTGCCCATGTGGTCCCAAACCAGCTCCACTTTCTGCTTCTGCTATTCATTCTTGTGGAATTTTCTTTATGACATCTGCCTTCAGCCTGTCTTTGTCTTCTGGTTTCTGCTCATGTCCCTTCATCCCAGTTCTTAGTGACTTGTCAGATGTCACTGAGATCACAGCCATGAAGTTCCTTATACCATGTCTGGTGCAGGGTAGGTGCTCAGTGAGGATTTTCCTTCTTCTTAAAGTAGCTCAGATTTGTTATTATGCTTCCCGTGGAAGTGAGCAAAAGGCTTTTATTAAATTAGGAAATAAAAGCAACCTGTGTTGTTTCTTGGTCAAAGATGTCAGCCTGAGGCAGAATTCTAAGTAGGATGCTTGGATAGTCAGTTGGAGCACCACAGGGCCCTCTCCCTCCTTGTCTCTCTAGATGGACTCACTTGCTCATTGTCCTTTAGGGGCTTAAGGAGCAAGTCTGAACTCACAGCTCCTTGTTCACATCAGAGGCTGCCATCCAACCACTGTTGCCCTGACTCCACCCTCTTCTCCAGCAGCACCAGCTCAACTCTAGAGTAGAAGCTGAGAGAAGTGTCTGTAGATCAGGGTCCAGACAGCTAGCTCTTCCTGCATAAAGTGGGGTGCCCCGGCACTGAGCTGTGTTGAATGGCAGCAAGCATCCACTTTTTAGCAGGTAGGGTTTCCCCCTTACCCACTCTCTCACCCTTAGAGTCTCTTCCCCCTCTCCCCTTCCTCCCCTCCATCCTTCTCTAACACACCCTTGAATAGATGATGCTGGCTTGCAGCTGTTAATTAAGTTCTTTTTTATAAACCCAGTAGTTTATTTCAAAGTAGAAATTTTAGGTTTACTGGACAAAATCCCACTACAGTTGACACATAGAGACACTAGACTACTGTACATTTAAAAAAAGAAAAAATCAAGAAGGGCCAAGGTGGTGGAGTAGAACGAAATTCTTAGCTCACCTTCTCCCACAAATGCACCAAGACTGACATCCACTGACCCACCTATCCAATCAGAAAGTCTGCTGAACTTTGACAGAACCTTACTTTCATCAAAAGACAAAACACGCCATTAATCTGGCAGGAGAAAAGGAAAATAAAAGGAAGGAAAAGGGAAATAGTGCAGTCCAGTCCCATGGGGAGGGAGCAGCAAAGGTGGTATAGTGCTTATTTGCTGGGTCTCTCCCACTCCAATGAAGAGGTAAGCTGGATGGAGGGGGAACCTCTGAGGCTTGAAATTGTATAGAATAGCCCTTAACTGACAGAACAAAATTAAATGGGGCAAAAAGTATCCTCATGATCCCCAGGCTTAGACACCAACCAGCAGGTGTGGGATGAAACAGACTGCATGAACCTGATGGAGGACTCGGGCCAACTGTACAGAGGCAACCTCAGGAGATTTCAATGTGCTTTGTGCCATCGCTGGAAAGGTATACAGAGCAGAACAACATGAGTACCCTATAAAATATTAAAAAAAAGGCAAAGCAACACTGCTGGTGTGCCCTGGGCGGAGGGGTGTCATAGCTTTTGTCTTTGAATACTTGTGGCATCATTTCTGGTGCCTTTTCTGCAGAAGACAATTGGGACTCAACCACACCCACCATATACTCTAATGTGCACCGAGGTGGAGGCAGGGTTGAAATCTCAATCCCTACCTAGGGGCTCTGAAACCTCATAGGTGGGACTCAGATTTGTTCACAGCCCCAGGCAAATAGGAAAGTTCTGCTGCAGTACCTCTGTGAACTCATGCTTCTAAGAAGAACAAGAAGAGTTCTGGCACAGAGCAGGGGTGATGACTGGTATGGCAATTTTATCCAAGTCCATCTAAAGAGCATGGAACTGAAGTGAAGTTGGGAAGGGCACTGAAAGGCAGAGAGACCCAACCACCTACCATGCACAAGTGCACCACCACAATACAGCATTTGGAGGAGTCATGACCCATGGCACTAGGAGAAGCACAGATTGGGGGCACAACTGGAGGGCCTCTGGAACCAGTGAGTGGAGTTCATGCAGCAGGGTGAGAACAGGAGCAGTGACAACCACAAAATAAAAAGGAGATCTCATTTAATAGCAAGGGAAGACTCTTGCTACCAGATCACAGGCCAAATCCCCAACAAAAAGGATAACAGGCAAAAGACAGGAAGACATAGTAACCACCCATACTTCAGACAGAGCTATCAACAAAATTATTAAGAGCACATAGTGCCCAAAAGAACACGTTCACATTTTTTCACTTTTTTTCTTTTACTTTTTAAATTTTTACTTTTAAAAGATTTTTATGTTTCTGTTTAACCCCTTTTAAAATTGGACTTTAAAATATTTAATGTTGTCTTTAGTTTGTCTCAATTTCATTTTTATTTCTCTTTGCTTTATTCTTCTAATATCGATTAGACTATGTTCTCAAATTTTTTTCTTCTTTTAAGCTTTTTAAATTTCTTACAATTTGCTTTTAATGTCTTTGTTTTGTTCTCTTATTTATTATAATCAGCTTTCAGATATTATTTTCTAATTTTAAGACTTTTAAAATTGGTCTCAATTTTTATTTTTCTTTGACTTGTTCTTCTGTCATTGTTCATAATCTGTTTTCAAATCTTATTCTTTTCTTTTAATTTTTTTTAGCTTTATTTCTGCACCCGTTTTAGGTAAATAAGTAAAAAGAAAACCTTTAGAAACAGAAGAGATAACTGATGCTCCATAATCAATAATGCAGGAGAGGTATAAGTAAAATAAAGAAGTAGAGGAACAACTCCCATTTAAAAGAACAGGTAAAATCCCCTGAATGAATGATCAATGAATTAGACCTTGATAATCTATTAAATCATGTTTTCAAAAGAGGAGAGATAAAAGTACTAAAGACACAAAAAGAGATTGTATATGGAGGCACAGAATATGTCAAATAGGAAATTGAAACTTTATAAAATGGAGTGAATTAAAACAGGAAAACAAATTTGCTGAGATAAGAGCTGAGTTAAAAGTTGTAAAAAAAAAACTAGGCTACTTAATGCAGAAGAATTAATAAGTGGTTTAGAATACAGGACAACAGAAATCAACTAATCAGAACAGAATAGAGGAAAACAAACAAAAACCAATGAAAGAACAAAATTCAATGAAAACAATTATCCTATGGGATAATATAAATCTTGCCAAATCCTACACATAGCAGGGGTCTCAGAAGGAGAAAAAAAGCAAAAGGGATTGAAAAGGTATTTGAAGAAATCATAATTAAGAACTTATGAAACATAAAGAAGCAATCAGATATACCAATACAGGAAGTACAAAGGGACCCAAACAAGAAGAAACCAAACAGACACACACTAAGCTATATTATAATCAGCATGGCCAGGGTTAAAGATAAAGAAATGATGCTAAAGTCATAAGGAGAAAAACAGAGTTATTTACAAAGGAAAACTCATAAGGATTTCAGCTGATTTCTCTACACATATACTACAAGCCAGAAGGGAGTGGCAAGATATATTCAAAGTCCTGAATGAAAAACATACAAACAAAAAAGATTCAGCCTAGGATAATTTATCAAGCAAGTCTATTCTTTAGAATAGAAGGAGAAATAAATATCTTCACAGACAAGCAAAAATAAAAGAATTTAGCAACACTAAATCTATACTAAAAGAAATATTGAATGGTATACTCTAAATTGAAAAGAAGTAGGTTGCTTTTGAAAGGAGAAAACCATAATTGGAAAGGTGATAACTACCATGAATTACAACAGAATAAACATGGAATTGTAAAAGAAGACATCTAAATCATTAAGAGTGGGAGAGGGGAGCAAGAAAATATAGTTTTCTTCATTCTTTAATTTGTTCATTCTCGGTAGGATGGGTTTGAGTTTATATTACTATATGTTTAAAACAAACAGATACAGTAATGGGTTAATATACGTACAAAAGTGGGTAACCATAAGACAGAAACTTACAAGAGAGTCACAAAAACTAAAAATTAACGAAGATAATAGAAAGGAAAACTTAAAAATAAAACACGCACACACACACACACACACCAGGAAAAAGAAAGGAACAAGGGAAAAATGCCAAATCAACTGCAAAATTAAGTTCAAAACGGCAATAAACCAAAGTTGATCAAAAATTACTTTAAATTTCAATAGGTTAAATGCTCTAATGAAAAGACATAGAGTGACAGACTGGAAAATAAAACAAGAACCTACAATATGCCACATACAAGAGACCCACCTTTGGGAAAAGGACACAAATAGAGTGTGAATGAGCAAATTGAACAAGATATTACACACAAACAGAAATGAAAAGAAAGCAGGAGTAGCAATACTGATTTCACACAACATGAACTTTAAAACAAAGACCATAAAGAAAGATGAATGTTTTACGATTTAAGGAGCAATACAAGATGAAGATATTACATCCATTAACATAACTATACCCAATGTAGGAGCAACTAAATACATAAAGCAAATACTGACAGATATAAAAGGAGAAATTGCTGGGAATAAAATAATGGTAGGAAATTAAAACATCCCATTATCCTCACTGGAAGATCTTCCAGATGCAAATTTAATAACGCAACAAATTAAATGATATAATATACAAATTAGACGTGGTTGATATTTTGGAACAATACATCCTAAAAAAATACAATATAGAATCTTTATAAGTGCACATGGAACATTTTCTAGGATAGATCATGTACTTGGGCACAAAAAAAGACTCAACAATTTAAAGATGATAGTAATTATTTTAAGCATTTTTTTCTGAACACAATGCATGAAACTAGAAATCAAATACAGAAAAACAAAGGAGACAAATGACAGCATGATAATTAAACAACATGATACTAAGAAACCAAAGGGTCAATGATAAAATCAAAGAAATTTAAAAATACTTTGAGACAAATGACAAAAATCACAACCACACAAAATCTATGGGATGCAGCAAAAGCATTCCTAAGAAGAAAGTTCATTGCAGTAAAAGTCTTCCTCAAAAAAGATGAACAATCTGAAATAAACAACTAACCAACTAAAAGAATTAGAAAAAGAAGAGCAAACAAAACCTAAAGTCAGCAGAAGGAAGAAAACAATAAATATCAGGGAGGAAATAAATAAAATAGAGATTTAAAAAACAATAGAAAAAGTCAATCAAACAAAGAGCTGTTTTTTTTGAAAGAGTAAATAAAATTGACAAACCTCAGGCCTAGCTCACAAAGAAGAGAAAAGACAGAGCACAATCAAAATAAGAAAGGAAAATGGAGAAATTACAGCCAATACCACAGAAATTCAAAATATCATATGAGAATACTGTGAACAACTTTATGGAAAGTAAATGTATAACCTTGAAGAAACGGACAAGTTTCTGGAAACATACAGTCCACATGACTGAATCAAGAATAAACTGACCACTAGAACAAACCAATCACTAGAAATGAAATTGGATAAGCATAAAAAAAAAAAATCTCCCAACGAACAAATGTCCAGGACTGCATGGATTCATTGGGGAATTCTATCATACATACAAAGAAGAACTCATACTAGTCTTTCTCAAAATCTTCCAGAAGATTGAAAAGGAGGGAGTACTCCCAAACTCATTCTATGAATTCACCATCACCCTGATACAAAACCAGACAAAGACACTACCAAAAAAGAAACTCACAGATCAATATCACTGAGGAAACATAGATACAAATATTCTCAACATAATATTAGCAAACAGAATCCAACAGCACATAGAAAAGATCATACAACATGATCAAGTCGGGTTCATCCCAGGAACACAAGGATGGTTCAACATATGCAAATCAATCAATGTAATACACCCCAACAACAAGAAAAAGGACAAAAACCACATGATCATCTTAATAGATGAAGAAAAAGCATTTGATAAGATTCACCACACATTATGATAAAAATCCTCACCAAAGTAGGTATAGAGGGGACATATCTTAACGTAAGAAAAGCTGTTTATGACAAACCTACAGCCAGCATAGAACTCAATTGTGAAAAGCTGAAAACCTTCCCACTAAAATCTGGCAAAAGGCAGGGTTCTCCACACTCACCATTTCTATTCAACATTATCTTGGAAGTCCTCGCCACTGCAATCAGGCAAGAAAAAGAAATAAAAGTGATCCAAATTGGAAAAGAAGATAAAAAATCATCACTTTATGCAGAGGACATGATACTATATATAGAAAACCCTAAAAGGTCCATGCATAAACTACACGAACTAATGAAAGAATTTGGCAAGGTACAAGGATACAAGATCACAAGATTAATGTACAAAACAATACAAGATTAATGTACAAAAATCAGTTGCATTTCTTTACACTAATTATGAATCAACAGGAAAAGGAAGTAAAGAAACAATCCCTTATAAAATTACACCTAAAGTAATAAAATATCTAGGAGTAAATCTAACCAAGGAAGTGGAAGACTTATACATGGAGAACTACAAGGAAATTAAGGGAGACTTTAAAAAATGGAAAGATATCCCATGCTCCTGGATTGGATGAATCAGTATTGTTAAAATGTCCATGTTTCCCAAGGCAATCTACAGATTTACTGCAATCTCTATCAAATTACTAAGGACATATTTCACAGAACTGGAACAAATCATTATAAAATTTATATGGAATCACAAAAGACCCAGAATTGCCAAAACATAACTGAAGGAAAAGAATGAGGCTGGAGGAACAACCCTCCCAGACTTCAGGCCATACTACAGAGCTACATTAATCAAAACAGCATGGTATTGATACAAAAACAGACATATCAATGGAACAAAATAGCCCAGCAATGAACCCACAATCTTTTGGTCAATTAATCTTCAACAAAGGAGGCAAGAACATACAATGGAATAAAGACAGTCTCTTCAGCAAATGGTGTTGGGAAAACTGGACAGCAGCATGTAAATCAATGAAGTTAAAATACTCCCTCTCACCATACACAAAAATAAACTCAAAATGGATTAAAGACTTAAACACAATACGTCACAATAAAGCTCTTAGAAGAAAACATAAGCAGAACATTATCTCACATACATCTCAGCAATGTTCCCCAAGGCAGTCTACCAAAGAAATAGATATAAAAGTAGAAATAAACAAGTGGGACCTAATTAAACTTACAAGCTTTTGCACAGCAAAGGAAACCATGGGCAAAACAAAATGGCAACCTATAGATTAGGAGAAAATATGTGCAAAAGATGAAACTGACAATGCTTGTTCTCCAGAATATATAAACATCTCATACGACTTAATAAGAAAAAGACAAACAACCTTATCCAAAAATGGGCAAAACATCTAAACAAGCAATTCTCCCATGAAGACATACAAATAGCCAAAGGCACATGAGAAAATGCTCAATACCACTAATTATCAGAGAAATACAAATTAAAACTACAATGAGGTTTCACCTCACACCAGTCAGAATGACCATCATTCAAAAGTCTATAAATGACAAATGCTGGAAAGGGTGTTGTTCAAAAGGGACCGTCCTACACTGTTGGTGGGAATGTAGTTTGGTGTAGCCATTTTGGAAAACAGTATGGAGATTCCTCAAAAGACCAAAAGTAGACTTATCATATGATACAGTGTTCCCACTCCTGGGCATATATACAGAAGAATCCTTAATTCAGAAAGACACCTGCACCCTAATGTTCATAGCAACACTAGTTACAATAGCCGAGACACGGAAGCAACCTAAATGTTCATTGACAGATGACTGGATAAAGAAGTTATGGTATATTTATACAATGGAATACTACTTGGCCATGAAAATTGAGAACATATTGCCATTTGTAGCCACGTGGATGTCCCTGGAGAATGTCATTCTAAGAGAATTAAGCCAGAAAGAGAAAGAAATATACAACATATCACTTATATGTGGACTCTAAAAAATAAGACCAATGAACTTATATGTAAAACAGAAACAGACTCACAGACATATAATACAAACTTGTGGTTGCCAGGGGAGAGGGGATTTGGAAAGGATAAACTGGGAATTTGAGATTTGCAGATACTGAGTGACATATATAAAATAGATAAATAAGTTTTACTGTATAGCACAGGGAATTATATTCAATACCTTGTGGTACTCAATTTTTTAAAAAGAATATGAAAATTAATAAATGTATATTTATGTATCACTGAAGATTTGTGCTGTGCACCAGAAATTGAGGCATTGTAAACTAACTATAACTCAATTTTAAAAAGTAAAAAAAAAAGTTGTCATTAAGCTAGCAAAAATGCTCAGAGAGCACATACAGATGAGCCCACTGCCACTGTCAAAATGAAATCACAGTGGGTTAGGAGGAAACTTCCACTGATTTCGAGAAAAACAGGCAATGAGCCCAAACCAAACAATATCTTCCACTCCGTTTTTCCCTTTGGGCTTCATTCTCATGGAAATCTGACATGGAAGGGAAGGGTTAGGCACTTCAGGCTAGCTGATGCTCACTCCATGTTCTCTGATCAGCCATCTTAGCTGCCACAGGGGAGCGAGTCTCTCACTCCAAGTGGAAGAACACAACACCAAGGCAGTGGGGGACCTCAAATACATCCACAGCACAAAGAAACAGTTTCTCAAAACATTTTGAGATATATGTCTACCAATCAGCATCATCAAAATATTCACTTGTATGTACTGCTTATGAAGCCATCACTATGGTCTCTGAGGGTACTAGAATTACAAGAGTTTACAAGATCTGACAAATAACATAATGAGTTTTTCTTCTGTCTTTAAAATTTAAAGAAATTGAAAACATTATTTTGGTGGGCTAGCTGCCTCTATTGAGAAAAATTTAAAGAAGCACAGCTACAAATATAAATATCAAACCAAGCTCAGTCTCTGTACTGATCACTGGTCCCTGGCAGACACAAGATGGAAATGTGTAGCTCAAGTTCTTGGCATGAATTACTTGCTATTAATTTCTCATTAACAGTAGATTCTGTCAAACTTAAATTTAATCATATTGATTTGTTTTCGAAAATAAAGACCTCTCACTTAAAAAATAAAAAAAAAAATCTTCAAAACCTAATAAAAACGGGCAACTTGCTATAGCCTGGTTTATATTAGACATTAGGAAGGTCTTCCATTGCCTTCTTATTTACACTTTCACGTGCAATAAAGAAAAATCAGGTTGCAGTTTAATCTAGTTCTTTTAAAAGATCTCTGAAGCCACCATAGCAAGATAGATAGGTTGATTCACACACTAGCTTCTCCAAATTTCAGATAATTTTTACGTGTCATTTATTCCAAATTTGGAAACACCCTGGAGGAAGGTAGGGATGAATGGTGGTAGGAGACACAATGTAACTATAGGAAGGACCTTCCCTCTTCCCTGAATGTGTAGAAGAGCAGAGTGAGTCATGCTTGTGGGGAGTGGAGAGGAACCGAGTGCAGGTTCCACTGTGGATCTGCTGAGGGTAGGGTTGGTGGGGTGCTGTTGATGAGCATGTGCTCCAAGGAAAGGTGGGGTCAGGGAGTCCAGAATCACTGGAAATGGTTTCCTGGGACATGTGCCTAGAACCAGATGGCCTGGAATGGAACTAGCATGAACAGAATTCCACAGTCCCACAAAGGTAGATTCCCAGGTCCATGAACAAACAGGACCACAGGTGTGGGGGAGATGAAGGTCACTGTCTGAGAAAGTGGGAACAGGCCATGAACAGCAGTGAGGGTGTATGTGTCAGGGCTGGGAGGTGGGGTAATTCTTAAATCTTAGTTCACATGTAGACTACAAGAGACTGGGTGTGGAGAAGCCAGTCAGGGTGAGGAAAAGTAGTGGGATATTTTTGTAGAAGGACACACTGAGGCTTGGTGATGTGTTAAAAATAGGGGAGTACCCCTGGTTTTTTTTCTGGGGAGACTAAAACCGACAGCAGTTGAATGAGAGGTGGATTCGAGGAAAGAAATGACATGGTGATGTAATGAAGACGCTCTTCTGGGGAGGTGAAGAGACTGGAACAGAAGTAAAATGTCTCTTTTCTCCAAAGGGATCCTCAAAGGCACAGAGAGTTCAGAAGTCTCCCATTCTGCTCCCATTACCTGTTGCTTTCAGGGACTCCGTGAGGGATAGGGAAACCACCTGCTTGATTATCACAGTAGAGAGCATCCTTGGTGGAGTGGAAAAACTTAAAAACTCTATTTGAAATTATATTTTCTGAATGCATCCATTTAAGGGGTTGCCATTGGGATTCTTTTTTGAGAAGACTTGGACTTACAAATAAGTGCAAAGTATCCATTGAGATCTGCCCTGTCCAAAGTGGCAGCTGCTAGGGGGGAGGGTATTGCTAAGAGATAGAACATGTGCTCAGAGTGCACGAAGTCCTGGGTTCACTCCCCAGTACCTCCATTAAATATAAATCAATAAAAACCTAATTACCCTCCCAAACAAACAAAACAAAAACCAAAAAATCACAGAAAAGCAAAGTGGCAGCCGCTAGCCACATGTAACTATTGCTTGCTTGATACATAGCCAGCTGAAGTTGAGATGCATGGTACGTGTAAAATACACTCAGATTTTGAAGGTCTAGTATGAATAAAACCATGTGAAATATCTCATATTTTTTTCTGTTGATTATACGCAGCAATGATAATATTTTGGCTCTATTGGATTAAATATAAATATATTGCTAAAATCAATTCCATTTTTTTTTTTACTTCTTTAAAAAAGTTGGGGAGGCTTCTGGAAAATTTAAAATTACATGAGTTGTTTGCATTAAATTTGGACATCCCCTGAGTTGATTTACCAGAAACATATTTTTGCCAGTCCTGTTCATTTTATGAAGATTTGTTTAATTATTAGAATTACATTTTCATGCTGTAACCTTTACCAACCTTCTGTCTGAAATCAAGCTCAGTGAGGAGCTGGCATTTTTGGTTTTCCTTTGTGAATTTGATGAATGACTGCATTACTGTTTTGTGTTTTCTTTTCCAAAATTTAATTGTGTGCTGGTTAATTCCAGGACGGTGATATCTGAGATTTTTGTTTTTGTTTTTTTTCTTTCCCTTTTTAAAGGTAAAATTGCACCATCCTGGAAATAGTTATCTCAGGGTATTAGGAATTATTTTTTAAAGCATTCACCTCTCAAAATTCCTTCACTGGGCCTGGCAGCACACACCATGACTCTATTGCTCTTTAGAGCTGTATTTTCAGAACATTTTATTGATGTATATTTGATTTACAATGTTGTGTTAGTTTCAGGTGTACAGCAGGGTGATTCAGTATATACTTTTTTTTCTTTTTCAGATTCTTTTCCACTGTAGGTTAATACAAGTAATTGAATATAGTTCCTTGTGATATACAGTAGGTCCTTGTGCTTATCTATTTTATATATAATGGTATGTATCTGTTAATACAGCCTCTTTTTGGATGCAAAAAACATAGGTTGGGGCTCGGAGCCTTGAAAAACGAACACTACTAAGGCCATCCGCCCAGGCTTTGGGGGCTTTCTGAGTTTCTCTGCCCCTTCAGGGGAAGGCAATGGGTCCTGTCATGGGATGTGATGGTGCTTGGGCATCAGGGCTCTTTCCTGTAGCCACGGCTGGGTGTCCTCAGTGAGCAGGGCAGAAAAATTGATGCCTATGCTGAAGTGGACGGGGGGTTCTGTGGACAGTGTGTTCTCACAATATTACCTTTTTCTGAGTGGCAGGGGATAATTATTTGACAACTTCTGTGTGACTGACAAGAAATGTGTGTGGTAGAGTAGCCTTTCACATCTTACTTCTTAAAGCAATCACTTTCCCTCCCTTTTTGTTACAAAAGAATTTATGTTGTTGGGAAAACTACTCATTAGGTGGAATTACCATAGTCACAGCCTTATGCCACTTAACCATATTTTCTTCTTGTGCTTTCCAGAACATTGTAAAGCTGATAGAAAGAAAACAAGCAGGAGGGAATACTCCCAAACTCATTCTGTGAAGCCACCATCAGTCTGATACCAAAAACAAGCAAAGACACCACCAAAAAAGAGAATTAAAGACCAACATCACAGAAGAACATAGATGCAAAAAATCCTCAAGAAAATACTAGCAAATAGAATGAAACAGCACATAAAAAAGATCATACATCATGATCAAGTGGGGTTCATCCCAGGAACACAAGTGTGGTTCAACACATGCAAATCAATGTGATACTTCACAACAAGAGAAAGGACTAAAACCACATGATAATCTCAATAGATGCAGAAAATGCACTTAATAAAATTCAATGGAGAACTATAAAACATTGATGAAGGAAATTAAAGAAGTTTCTAAGAAATGGAAAGATACCCCATGCTCCTGGATTGGAAGAATCATTATTGTTAAAATGGTCATACTGCCCAAAGCAATCTACAGATTTAATGTGATCTCTATCAGATTACACAGGACACTTTTTATAGAATTTGAACAAATAATCTTAAATTTATATGGAATCACAGAAGACCCAGAATTGCCAAAGCAATATTGAAGAAAAAGAATGAAGCTGGAGGAATAACCCTCCCAGACTTCAGACAAAACTACAGAACTACAGTCACCAGAACAGAAATGTATTGACATAAATACAGGCATATGGATCAGTGGAACAGACTAGAAAGCCCAGAAATAAACCCACAGACCTACAGTCAATTAGTCTTTGACACAGATAGGCAAGAAAATACAGTGAGTAAAGACATTCTCTTCAACAAATGGTGCTGGGAACACTGGACAGCAGCATGTAAATCAATGAAGTTAGAACAACTCCCACACACTATACACAAAAATAAACTCAAAATGACTTATAGAATTAAATATAAGACAAGACAATGTAAATCTCCTAGAAGAAAACCTAGGCAAAACATTCTCTGACATAAATCATAGCAATGTCCTCCTAGGGCAGTCTACCCAAGCAATAGAACCCCTAGACACCTCTTCATTCCACGATTCCACAGTGTTCAAAGCAGTAATTCACTTGTGCAGCTGGGTAATAAGCCACAGCTGCCAGATCACTGGGCTTTTCTAGATTTCTTGGAATGTCAAAGAAATCCAGAAAAGTCATTAGCTATTTGAAGAAATCTTTGGTATCTCATTTTACAGTTAAATTATTTATTCCATTTTTCTAAAATTCAATACTGATTATATTAAAGCATAATCATACAGACATCATTTTCAGGTGTACCCACTACACTTTTTTCTTATCATTATAAACAAATTTCTATTAATCAAGAAGTTACAATGAATTACAAATTATGTGCTAGGAAATGAAGCAGATACATAATATGTGAAAAAGAGCAATCTTTATGGTAGTTTGGAATCTAGATGGACACATAAGTACTATGTTGTACCATCAAACAATTACTTGGTTTTGTGTTATATTCCAGATATATAAAAGAAGTTCCAAGAGAAGAAATCTTGTGTGACTAGAAACATGACATAGCTTTGCACCTGAAGGACACTCAATAAATACTAAAGGAGGGAACAAATGAATGAACAAGAAGAACCAGCATAGCTGTGCAGATACATAGTATTGAGCAGGGTTTTCAACAACCAGCAACACAAAATCTGCTTCTCGCCAAAGAAGAGCCCTCAAGTCTAAATACACACCTGAAATATTTCATTGAGTCTAAAGGCACATATTTGTTTTCATGTCTCAGCTTCTCAGAAATTGATGAGATGCCATAATTTAAAGAGTAGCATTTTTTTCTTTCTTATAGTTAAAATAAATGTGTATCTCATGCCTCTTAAATTTGATCAAACATATCGATTGACTCTAAACAAATGTTATTGTGTGTAAGATGATTTCAAAATTAATCACTTAATACATGCAAATTTAGATCCCTAATTATAACTTTTAATATTCATAACAGCTCAAAAACCTAATGAAAACTTGGGATGTCAAATTCTGTGAGTTCTAATTCTTAACATTTCAAAACATAAAACAACAAAATTACAACAACTACAAACTCATACAGCACATCTTAAAATCTAGAGCATGCAGAATCTGCAATGTTACTGCAAACGGTGCTGTGAGGTAAATAACCGCAGATACTGTAAACAAACCTGTTATAGAAACAAAGAAGATATTCTTTCCTTTTTATACTAAAAGGTGGAAAGCTGGGGAAAAGAAAATAATTTTTGTTGCTATAATTTTATCTATAAATAAAAGAATAAAATACTGACCATCTTAACATGAAGAAATTTTACTGAAAAAAATAGAAATGTGTTAACTTCACATTAATGAATTTCATATTCATTTATAAATTACTCTAAAGGAAGACTCACACAATCAACATAATGCAGTAACATAAAACAAGCAACCTGCTATATTTTATTTTGACCGGGGGAGATGCCATTTTTTTAAAAAGGAAGCAATGAATTTGCCAATGTCAGACTATTATCAGGCAGCTAGGGAAACATTTTATAGTCTACTGGAAAAGTGCAAACAGGCATGAGTTAAACTGCTGACACAACCTTAGTACAGCGTCCTATTCTAATTAGTATAGGAAGTTACATCAAGGAGAGAGCTTCCCTACCAATTTTTTTTTATCATTATCAGCCTTAATATCTGGATAGAAAAGGATATGAACTAGTGAAACGTTAAATAATTAAGGGAATAATAAACCTTAAATCTGTAGGAGAATCTGCATTTATCTATGAACCTACAGTTATGTATGTGTGTATAGGAATTTCTCATAAGAATTACATAGTGAATCTGACTTTTGCTATGTACAGGGGTAGCTAGTCACTTAGTATTTTTAGCCTTAAGATTCATCACTAGAAAATGAAATAACACTTGTTGAGTTTCTGCAATATGCCCATCACTGTGCTAGATGTTTTATGTAAATTATCTCAATCTCCAAAAGAATCCTACCAGATAATTAGTATTTACTTCACATAACCAAAACTCATTCACCTAAATTTGATTCCACTGGCCAAGTCAGCCAAATCCCAAAGCTCTTTTCCTTTACTACATGGTACTATGTATATATAAACATGAATGTGCACAAATACTGTCCACTACATGAATCATGACATAGCAATGGGACAGCTAGAGACTACTGTCTACTTTTTTTTCTACATAACACACTTCTGTAGTGAGAATCAGTTCATTCATCATTAAGGGATAAGGTCAGTATAATGT